>NC_058147.1:1887500-11887500 GCF_011075055.1 Mangifera indica | reverse complement strand
TGGTTTCACATTTCTCTCTTTCATTTTGTGAAGAAGTTCCACCACTTTTAAAGTCTCATTATTCTGCAAGAAACCAGACATAAGCGTATTGAAAGTGACCAAATTTGGCGCAACACCATTTTGCTCCATATCTGAGAAACATTTACTTGCCATTTCTAACTTTCCTTCCTTACAAAATCCATGCATTATAATGGTATATGTAATAACATCTGGAACAAAGCCATTACTATGTAATCTGTTGAACATTTCCCAAGCAATATTGAGTCTCCCTGTTTTGCACAACCCATTAATGAGACAATTGAAAGTTGTGATGTTAGGTTGAATGTTTCGATTTATTAAAGTATAGAACAGTTCAACAGCCTCCAAAACACAACCACTTTTGCAATACCCATCAACAAGAATATTATACGTAATTAAATTGGGAGGCACATTACTAAGTTGCATCTCACCAAATAGCTTTTTTGCATGTATGGCATTACCGTTCATAAAAAGGCCAGATAGCAAGGTGCTATAAGTAACAACTGTTGGCCTAACTCCCCTTAAAGTCATTTCCTTATAAAGATTCATAGCTTCATCAACTTTTCGATTCTTGCAATACCAATTGATCAGAGTATTGTAGTTAACTACATTAGGCATACATCCCTTCCTCAACATTGAAGCAAACAATTTCTTAGCATTACCAACTTTATTTGCCAAGCATAAACCATCCATCAAAATATTGTAGCTAAAAACATCAGGCTTACACCCCATACTTGCCATGGAATCAAATAGCCTTCTAGCATCATCAATTTGACCTGCCAAGCAAAAACCACTCAAAAGTGCGTTATAAGTTATTGTGTTGGGACAAACACCTCTATTAATCATTAGTTGGAACAACCCATTGGCTTCGTCCATCTTTCCATTGATACAGAGCTTATCAATTACCACGCTAAATGTCACCACATTAGGTTTTACACCTTCCTCCAACATCTCTATAAACAAAGTTTTAGCCTCCTCCCAATTAGATGTATTACACAAACCATAAATTAGAGTGGTGTAAGTAATCACGTCTGGATTAATGCCCTTGGTCTTCATTTCTGAAAACAGTTTCTTTGCCTTGTCTACTAACCCATATTTGCAAAGACCATCAATAATTGTATTATAGCAAACAATATTAGGCTTACAAATGACACCAAATTCACCATTCCCGTTATTCATTTCTTCAAACAACTGAAGGGCAACAGTGACATTACCAGTTCTACACAACCCAGTAATCAAAGTCCCAACTGTAACCACATCCGGTCTACAACCA
Source organism: Mangifera indica (assembly GCF_011075055.1). NCBI lineage: Eukaryota > Viridiplantae > Streptophyta > Magnoliopsida > Sapindales > Anacardiaceae > Mangifera > Mangifera indica. Next base: position 11,886,209 of record NC_058147.1, on the reverse strand, counting down.
ACCGAAACCATTTTCCTAAAAAATTCAATGGCCTTCTTAATCTTGCCCGCCATACAAAGACCATTAATCAGCCTGTTAAAAGTCGAAGCGTTTGGGTAAAAACCCCTCCTTAAAATACTCCCAAGAACTACAAAACCATCAGAATCGCGTGCCATTTTGCTTAAGCATTCAATTAAAATATTCAAAATAATGAAATCCGGCAACAACCCAGCTGAAATGAATCTCGTGTACATCACAAGAAGTTGATCAAAATGTTTTTTCTTAACAAGTGCAGAAAACAAAATACAGAAGGAAGACATAGCAGGAGTTGGGTGCATATGAATCATATAATTGAAGGAATCAAAAGCATCATCAAGAGAAAAGTTACCTGACCTGCAGTTTGCACGAAGGAAATTATAAAGTTGAGAATGGTGCTTAAGAGTGGAGATGTGTTTGGGTGGTGATTTGGTGTGTTGATTTTCGGAAACTGAAGAAAGAATAGATGAAGATGAAAATCTAACATTGAAAGATGATTTTGAAGAAACAAGTGAAGTTTTAAGAAACATTTTCAGAGGACATTTGAAAAAAAAAACCCTAAATTTTTTTTTTTGAAACAAATCAGGTCGATTCGGGTTTATCAAAGCATGAACTACATCTATAAGACATTTTACTGTCAAACATTTCTTTTTCAATATATAGTTTCTCTTCAAATTTCCCTTTGAGCAGCTCTACAAATTTGCATATTTAAAAACAGAAGAACTAACTGATTAAAAGTTAAAAATTATAAATACATACACCAACACTATTTGTTCTTGTTCAACTTTAATTTTGATACATAAATATCACAACAAAATATAAGATAAGATAATTGTTATCAATGGAATGAAGGAAATATTTTCATTATTAATTAACAATATATTAATCAAAATTTAACATGTAAACTACCTCACTGTTAATCAAGAATCAAAATTTTTCTATTACATACATTAATAAGACACTTCATTTTGCATATTCACAATTAGTAATATATTTAAGGGAAAAAGAACTATTTCCCACCCAACTTTTAATCTAATCTCAAAATCATAACTATGACACATAGAAAACCCAAACACCCATCCATGAACTAACTTCCATCCAAATTTTCAGTTAAGGATATAGGTAAAATCGTTATTTTACCTATAAATCTTAAAACTTTGAAATCGATATCATTTTCCCCCCAGGTTTTAAAAACTAACATTTCAATCCATCCTCAAAGTTTGAAAAATTTAAATTTCACCTCTAAGGTTTGTTTCCTTCTCCAGCCACCATCATTCTGACTGACGATCGATGTTTTTCATTTTTCTTCCAGATTTGACTATGAAGGACGATGAAGTACAGTCATCTAGACTCAATGATAAAACATCATCCTTCTTTTTGAGTTTTCCCATTCTGGATGACAAGAGTCATCCTTTGTCAAAGAAGACTTTCGTTTCTTCCCATCATCTACCAGTTCCCTAAGCCACCGAAAATGAAACTTAGAAAGGGGGAAAAAGGTGAATTTTTCAAAGTTTAATCATGACGGGTGAATGTGAGTTTTCTAAACTAAGGGGTGAAAATGATATAAATTTTTTTAGGTTTTAGGGTTTATGGGTAAAATAATGATTTTACCCTTACTTCTAAGTAAAAATTTGGACGATAGTTAGCCCATGAGTGGATGTTTGAGTTTTTCATCTATCGTGGATATAATTTTGAATTTGGACTGAAACTTGGGTGGAAAATTGTCCTTTTCCCTATATTTAATAAATAAAACTATATGTACAAATAATTTTATTAATTTATTTATATATAATGATGTGATGTTATGTGATTAAATGATTAAATTGTTTATTTTTTATTTTATTTCAACATTATTCAATTAGGAAAAGGACAATTTTCTACCAAAGTTTTAGTCGAAATTCAAAATCATATTCATGGCAGATACAAAATCCAAATAGCTATTCAGAGGCTAACTGTAATTTAAATTTTTAGTTAGAGACAGGGGTAAAATCGTTATTTTATCCATAAATCCTAAAACCTAAAAACTTTATATCATTCCACCCTCAGTTTAAAAAACTCACATTTACCCCCATGATTAAACTTTAAAAAATTCACTTTTCCCCCTTTTGAGGTTTCATCTCTAGTGGCTCAAGAAACCGACTGGAGATCAAGAATAAGTGTAGGTCTTCTCTGGCTAAAAGGATAATGAAAAACGACCTTTCATTGTCTAGATCTGAATGACGAAGCGTCGTTTACATCTATAAGAAGAGACGATCCATATTTAAAAACAGAAGAACCAACTTTTAGTCTAAGCTCAAAATCATACCTATGACACATAGAAAACCCAAACACCCACCTATAAACTAACTACCATCCAAATTTTCAGTAAAGAACAGGGGTAAAATCGTTATTTTTTCTATAAATCTTAAAACTTTGAAATTGATATCATTTTTCCCCCAGGTTTTAAAAACTAACATTTCAATCCATCATCAGAGTTTGAAAAGTTTAAATTTCACCTCTAAGGTTTGTTTCCTTCTCCAGCCACCATCATTCTGACTAACGATCGATGCTTTTCATCTTTCTTCCAGATCTAACTATGAAGGACGATGAAGTACAGTCAAGACACAATGATAAAACATCATCCTTCTTTTTTAGTCTTCCCATTTTGGATGACAAGAGTCATCTTTTGTCAAAGAAAACTTTCGTTTCTTCCCATCATCTACCAGTTCCCTAAGCCACCGAAAATGAAACTTGGAAAGGGGGATAAAAGTGAATTTTTCAAAGTTTAATCATGACGGGTGAATGTGAGTTTTCTAAACTAAGGGGTGAAAATGATATAAATTTGTTTAGGTTTTAGGGTTTATGGGTAAAATAATGATTTTACCCTTACTTCTAAGTAAAAATTTGGACGATAGTTAGCCCATGAGTGGATGTTTGAGTTTTTCATCTATCGTGGATATAATTTTGAATTTGTACTGAAACTTGGGTGGAAAATTGTCCTTTTCCCTATATTTAATAAATAAAACTATATGTACAAATAATTTTATTAATTTATTTATATATAATGATGTGATGTTATGTGATTAAATAATTAAATTGTTTATTTTTTATTTTATTTCAACATTATTCAATCAGGAAAAGGACAATTTTCCACCAAAGTTTTAGTCAAAATTCAAAATCATATTCATGGCAGATATAAAATCCAAATAGCTATTCATAGGCTAACTGTAATCTAAATTTTTAGTTAGAGACAGGGGTAAAATCGTTATTTTATCATTCCACCCTCAGTTTAAAAAACTCACATTTACCCCCATGATTAAACTTTAAAAAATTCACTTTTCCCCCTTTTGAGGTTTAATCTCTAGTAGCTCAGGAAACCGACTGGAGATTAAGAAGAAGTGTAGGTCTTCTCTGGCTACAAAGGATAATGAAAAACAACCCTTCGTTGTACAAATCTGAACGATGAAGCGTCGTTTAGATTTGTAAGAATAGACGAAGGATGATGCTTCGTTGTCCTTCGTCTCATTGTCTAAACATGACAAAAGATGATGCTTTGTCATCCTTCGTCTCTTCTTATAGATCTGGACGATGCTTCATTGTCCAGATCTGGATGATAAAAGGTCGTCCTTCATAAAAATTATATTATTGATTAATTATAATTTAACCCCATAATTCTAATAGAAAATTTTAATAGAAGTTGAATGATGAATGAGCATTTGAATTTTTAAAACATTGTGAGTGAGAGTTTGAGGATGGACTAAATCTTAGGAGGGAATAAGTCTTTTGGCCTTTAATTTATTATGAATAATATTTTACTTTCTCTCGCTTCTTAAGGGAAACAGAACAAACAAAGTGAGACAACCTTTAATGTAATCATGCAAACTTCTAATAAATTTTCAATGTGTAAATATAAATAATTGAGAAAAAGAAAGTTAAAAAAAAATTATCGATTCTCAAATATTTAATGGTAATTAGTAGGCACACTTGTTAACAAATAATCATACTTTTCTTAAATTTTTTGCCATGTAGATAAGAAAATTAAAGCATTGCATGAATTTCATCTTTGAGGAAATATAATTTTGATTTTTATTCATCATAAAAAACACTTACAATTTACAAGTCACACTTTGGTTTTTTCCCTCTTAAACATGCTTTAGCACTTTTTCCTTTAATTTAATGACACAAACAAATCATACTATTTAAAAAATTAAAATAAAAAAGAAAATAATGCAAAGTATATCAAGTCTATGGAGGCTTAAGCAATGTAAACACTATGGAGAAGGGTGGATGACTTGTGCTCAACTTGCATCTAGAATGGTCAACTCATGATCAAGTGACGCCAAAAACAAAGAAAAGAAAAGTCATCAAAGAAGAAAAAGAATCAATACCGAAGAAGAACATAAAAAGCCATTGAAGAAGAAGAATCATCCATATGGTGAGATAAAGTGTCACTATACTAGTGAGATATCAATCTTGAGTAGAACAACAATCCATACTCAAACTAGCTCACATCACATCCACCCTAAACTATGAGAGACCATGGTCTCAATACTACCAACGCCAATCTCGAAAGGCACTCCCCATTCCAACCTTTCTTTTGTTGTCTTTAACTCAATTCTAGTAGATTGTTTCCTTCATTCATCCAAGACAAACTTTAGAATCATACTTGACATGTTACTATACTTAGTGAGCACACTCTATAGTCACGTGTAGCTTTCTAAGGTTTAAGACCCAACTTTGCTTCAACTCGGTTCAAAATCATAGGTACACTAGATTATGCAACTCAAAAGACCGAGTTCCAATCTGACATATCTAAACATTGGAATACCTATATTAGGTTGATGTCAATATGATTTGAAATAAGGTTGGTAACTTGCTTCTTAATGTGAAAGGTAAGCTCATGCTCATGAATACTCAAACTAATAGTTTTAAGACGAAAGGCCATGTTGGTTATGTGTTGTTTGTATGTGAAGACGAATGATGATAAAGATAGAATCCATTGACTCAAAAAATATTAGGTTCAGGATATCTGTTGATTTGACCCATATTTGAGTTCCGAAAAACATGTCGATAAATATTTGAAATCAAAATCTCTAGCCAGAGCATAATATAAGTTATACGAACGATATTTGTGATGAAGTGTTTTGAACATATCAATTGATGATTTGTATAGAATTGAAATTATGACTTTGACGAACCATGAGCCCGAAATTGATCAAGATTAGATGATGGGACGATCTTATCTACAAGAAATGTATGATTCAAGGTATTAGGTTCAATAAAGTGTTTTTTTATCGTAGTTTAGGGGTTATGACACATTGCTAAATGTTTATCATAATCGTTGAGTTTTCATATGTATTTCAGATTGTTCAAAAAAAGACTCATGATAATGTCATAGTGAACCTCAAGGGTCACACTAATAAACCAAACTTTTGAGAGTAAGGAGTATATTATCTGAGATTGACTAGCACCTTTCGAAGGATACTTAACATTAGTATCATATAAAGTGTTACATAGGTACAAAAGTAACATTTTAAAAGTTAAAATGTTTGTGAAGCAGAATTAGGGTAGCTAAGATATATAATTGATATGCATGCATGATTGTAGTTTAAATTAAAAATTTAAAGGACCGATTAATAATTTCATTATTGTTAATTAGCCACCAACATAAAAATGGCTCATTAGTTTATCTTAGATGAACTAAGCTCGTTTGAAACAAACTTTCTATCACAAAAACAACATTCCTTTCCCTTCTCTCTACCCCGCGGGTTTGGGTGTTTTTGGCTTGGAGGTGCAACGTTTTTGAGATTTTTTAAAGTGAGAGACTCCTTCCATCATCCTACATCTAAAGCAAAGGAGTAGGTAATCTTCTAACCTTCTCATGTATGTTTCTTTTCATGCTCTGATTCTTGCTTTTATGTATATGCATGCCCATTTCGCTTCATTCTTCTTCCCCATTTATTTCAAAAACTATGTCACTGTTGATCAAGAATTAAAATTTTCTCATCACATACATTAACAAACACTTCACTTTGCATATTTACAAATAACAATATATTTAATGAATAAAGCTGCATGTACAAACAAATATTATCAACTTATTTTTACAAACTGATGTGACAATTTGTAATTGAATAATATGATTGCTTATTTTTTTATCTTATTTTAACATTATCTAATCCCATATTGTTATATTAGATTATACGAATAAGTTAATAAAATTTTTTTTTATACATATTATTTTTCATGTTTAATTACTAAAACAATAATGTGTATTTTAAATCTCCGTACATTGACCTTGAAATGGTATTGATACTAAACATGGTTAAAATTCAAAAAATTTAAAAATATATAGAAGAATTAATTGTTGAAAATATTGTTAGTAACACATCCTTAAACAAATTTAAACTGCAACTTACAAGAAGAAACAAGCCAAAATTATCTAATTTAATTTATTATAAATGTTAAAGTATGAATTAATTGTATATTAGAATATTAAAATATCTAAATAATACATAAGTGTATACCTATCATAAATCTTATATAAAGAAATATAATTAATATAATTAATATACAATAATGTAAAAAGGGAAAATATATATTTAGAATATTTGCTAACTTAGGAAATAAAATATTTGGATTATATTCTAATATAGAAAATAATATATTCGAAATCTATTCAAATATATTATAACTGAAATAATATATTTGAAATATATTCCAACACACCCGTCAAACTTAAGTAAGCAAATAAAATAGAAAATAATATATATTTTAGTTAGGCTTGCTCACGCCCTTGCTTTTACATATGAAAAAAGTGAAAAGATGAGTTCATTAGTTTTGGTACATTCACACTTTCACTTATGTAGAAAGAGAAAATATGAGTTTTCAGTTCAAATATTGTCACGCTTTCACCTACGTAGAAAGTGAAAACACGAGTTTGCAAATGTGATGTTTGCTTAATTGAGTTTGCAAACTCATCTTTTCACTTTCCACTTAGGTGAAGGCATGAGAGAACCTAGTAAACTCATCTTCCTACTTTTTACATAAATGACGGCATGAGCGTGCCCAAACTAAAACTCATATTTTCACTTTCTACATAGGTGAAGGCATAAGTGTGTCCAAAGTAATAAACTCATTTTTTCACTTTCCATATATGTGGAGATGAAGACATAAGTGAGCTTAACTAAAATGCTAGAAGGATGCTTGCCTTTGATACCATCTAAAAATATGAATAAATTGTATTTTTTTGTATATTAAACTACCTGAATAATACATAAATTTTTTTGTATATTAAACTATCTATCATAAATTTTATATAAGGAAATACAAATCAAGACAATTAATATTCAATAATATAAAAATGGAAAACATATATTTAGAATATCTATTAACTTAGGAAATAATATATTTAGAATATATTCTAATATATAAAATAATATATTCGAAATCTATTTAAATATATTCTTACCGAAATAAGATATTTTAACAATAAATAATATTTTCTTTTCTTAGTTTTTTAAGGGAAATAAAACAAACAATCATATAATTTAATTTAATTTATTGTAATCACGCAAATTTGTCGTAAGTTTTGAATGTATAAAATTAAAAAGGAATTGAGAGTAAGAAAATTTAAAAAAAGTTATATTGATTCTGAAATATTTAACGCTAATTGGTAAGCAAACTTGTTAACAAAGAATCATGCTTCGCTCAAAATTTCAGCCACATAGACAAAAAAATTAAAGCATTGCCTAAATTTCAACTTAGAGTAAATATAGTTTTGATTTTTATTCATTATAAAGAACACCTACAATTTTCAAGGGCATATTAATTAAAAGGCCAAAAAGTTTATTCCCACCCAAGGCCAGAATAAATTAGAAGTAGTTTAGAAGTGTTGGAATTATAGGGACAAAAATTAGAAGTAGATATCAGAAAAAATATGACTATGGATGTAGAATTGATCCTTCTTTGTACTAATTTTTAAATGTAGATGTTATTGTTGTGTAACTGTTTTCACAAAGATAATTTTGTGATTATCTGAAACAATAATACTATATGTATACATTTTTTTGTATATAATTTATATGCATAGATAATGTATTACCATATGATTTGATGGTTTTGAATTAAAAATAAAATAATATTCAATTACATAATGATATACCATCTATGTATCCAAATTATGTACGTATAATATTGCTCTTCATGAAAGGAATACTATTTAATGCTAATTTAATTGGTTTACTCTTTCTTTTCTTTTGATAGGTTTATTTGGATTATGTTACTTTTAGGTGTTATATATATTTTAATAACGATTTGTTGCTCTCTTCTTTCTCTTTTCTTTTCTATTGCATTTTAGGGTTATTGAGTATCATGTGATTTAAGTGGATGGATTCTGATTTAACCTTGCTACTTTGCTAGTATACTTTGTCGAAATTCTGATGGTTCTCCAGTTAGTGCTCCACCACACTTAAGGGATTTGTATGATTGCCATTAACATAATTAGTGTGAAATGCAGTTTTTTCTATTGGTGGATATATATATAACTGAAGTCATTTTTATTATTTTGTAAATGTGAACTTTATAATTTCTTTTTTATTTTTCTTTTTGGTAATTGGTGGGAAAAGTTAGTAACTACTTCATAACATCATGCAAAGTGAGAAACCACTTTATAATTTGTTGCACACTAGTGTTGTTGACACCATAATTAATAGTTCCTCATGTACATTTATAATCTAATTGTTGATGATGCTGAGAAGAGAGACTCTAATTTTGACACAAGCCTCAAAGACAACCCTATTTTCAGTGCATGAATTAAAGCAGAAGGCTAATTTGTGTTGTGTGATAGCAGTAGTCTTCCACTCGCAATTTGAAACTCCATTCTGCTAGCAAACTTTAAAAGCCCATTTTTGAGATAACTGAACTTAGGTACCAAAAAGAGCAAAGAAATCAAAGGATGCAGAAGAAAATCGCCAAATTAATCAGAAGAATTTTGTTGCCATATAGAATATCCAAAAAGCACCACAACTCTCTTAATCACTAACCAGACTTGACTCTTCGTGTACTTGTTTGGCAGTTACTATTAAGAATAATTATTCCACGTAAACAATAAATCGAGAAGTAAATGTATCGAAACCTCTCAAGGACCCTCTTGTGATGGATCACAAGAGAGATTCCCTTCTACCAGGAAGGCAGCATCATCATCCAAGTTCAACTTAGCATCAGCTACCACCAACTTCTTACTACAGACTTCATCAAGGGGATTCATCTCTCCAAAGAAATAAAGATTCCTACTAACATTGATTGGTAAAAACGAACAAATGTAGAGACTATATTTATGTATGTATATTACAAGTAGCACTAAGAGTACACAGATGAGACATTCATGTTCATACCATTTCTCAATAGCATCATTTTGATCAGTGGCCTTAGGTGCAAAACCATCTACAACCTTACGAGCATCTTTGTCAGTATTTTCCTTTGAAAACAAAATAGGCAACAGTCAGAAACAAAGATGTATACTAATATAGCAACTTGGTAGTCAAGCCAAAACAACAGAGATGAAGACAAAATCTATAACTTCAATTATATGAGTTCTTCATTAATGGATTCACATAAATACAATCACCACTACAATGTTGGCACACACCTTTACACGGAAACTTTAACGTTTGCCAGGGCTCTCTTGATAAGCTATACTCCCCTGGAAAATGCACTTACTCAACAATCAACATCCTGTTGGTTCTTGGGTTGAAAAGGATGGTAGCAAATTCAGGACTTCACGATAATCTTCATGCTTTCCCAGTAAATCTAATATTATCGAACCTATGGATGCATCTGGTTTCACATTTCTCTCTTTCATTTTGTGAAGAAGTTCCACCACTTTTAAAGTCTCATTATTCTGCAAGAAACCAGACATAAGCGTATTGAAAGTGAGCAAGTCTGGCGCAACACCATTTTGCTCCATATCTGAGAAACATTTACTTGCTATTTCTAACTTTCCTTCCTTACAAAATCCATGCATTATAATGGTATATGTAATAACATCTGGAACAAAGCCATTACTATGTAATCTGTTGAACATTTCCCAAGCAATATTGAGTCTCCCTGTTTTGCACAACCCATTAATGAGACAATTGAAAGTTGTGATGTCAGGTTGAATGTTTCGATTTATTAAAGTATGGAACAGTTCAACAGCCTCCAAAACACAACCATTTTTGCAATAACCATCAATAAGAATATTATACGTAAATAAATCGGGAGGCAAATTACTAAGTTGCATCTTACCAAATAGATTTTTTGCATGTCTGACATTACTTGGAACAACCCATTGGCTTCGTCCATCTTTCCATTGATACAAAGCTTATCAATTACCACGCTAAAGTGTGTTTGGGTGGTGATTTGGTGTGTTGATTTTGGGAAACTGAAGAAAGAATAGCTGAAGATGAAAATCTAACATTGAAAGATGATTTTGAAGAAACAAGTGAAGTTTTAAGAAACATTTTCAGAGGACATTTGAAAAAAAAAACCCTAAATCTTTTTTTGAAACAAATCTGATCGATTCGGGTTTATCAAAGCATGAACTACATCTATAAGACATTTTACTTCAGATTTTACTGTCAAACATTTCTTGAATAATTGAATAATTTATTTTATTTTAAAATTATTCAATCATATAAATTAGATGATTGTTTGTTTTATTTCCCTTAAAAATGTCATTTAGTTGATAATATAAAAAAATATAAAAGTTTATATCATTTCTTTCTTTGGTTTGGAAAACTAACAATTCCTTTTAATATTAAGTTTTGAAAAGTTATATTTTTCTCCTAGGGTTTCAAAATCTTCCTGATATTCTTTAACAACTGACATTGGTTGAGTCATCTTTTTTTTCTACTATCAATGATGGATGATAACACCTTTCTTTCTCCCTTCGGCGACAAAGGCTCTCTCTCCGATGAAGGCTTCATCCGATGACAAAGGATTTGTCATATAGACAAAGATGAATCCCTTTCGCCTGGATGATTTGTTGTTGTTTAGAAAAAGACAAAGATGATTCATTTTTATCTTTGTCTGGATGAAGGATGGCTAGACTTTCCTTCTCCATTTGGTGACAATGATGATCCAGAGATGATGAAGACAACGAAGAGAAGATAGTCGAAGATGGATTGGTCAATCACGAAAAGAGAAGGTAGCCAGACAGAGATGGAAGGTTGCCAAAAATTATTAACTGTAGGGGGCAGAGTATAATGTTTTAAAACTTAATCTTAGGGAGAAATTATTAGTTTTATAAACTAATAAGAAAAATGATATAAACTTATGTATTATTGACTAAATTACATACTCTATTAGAGAATCTTAATAGAAGTTGAATGATGAGTGAGTTTTTGAGTTTTTAAAACATTACATGTAGGAGTTTGAAGATGGACTAAACCCTAGATAAGAATAAGTTTTTTTGGCCTTTAATTTATTATGAATAAAATTTTATTTTCTCTCGGTTCTTAAGGGAAACATAACAAACAAAGTGAAACAACCCTTAATGTAATCATGCAAACTTCTAATAAATTTTCAATGTATAAATATAAATAATAGAGAGAAAGAAAATTTAAAAAAACAAATTATCGATTCTCAAATATTTAATGGTAATTGGTAAGCACAATTGTTAACAAATAATCATACTTTTCTTAAATTTTCTGCCACATAGATAAGAAAATTAAAGCATTGCAAGAATTTCATCTTTGAGCAAATATAATTTTGATTTTTATTCATTGTAAAAAACACCTACAATTTACAAGTCATACTTTTTTCTTTTCCCTCTTAAACACGCTTGAGCACTTTTTCCTTTAATTAAAGGACACAAACAAATCATACTATTTAAAAAATTAAAATAAAGGCCAAAGGACTTTTTCCCACCAAAGTATACTGATTTCTCAAGTTTCCTTTCGTTAATTTTGAAAATCTCATTTACCCACCTATGGATGGTTAAATTCAAGGGTTTCAAACATAAAATCGTCACTTTATCTGAAATATAAAAAATAAACTTAAATTTTATTTTATTTTCCCCCCAAACCTAAAAACTAACATTGTCCCCCAATCCAAGTTTTCAAAAACAACATTTCCCCCATAGTATTTCCAAATTTTTAGATCTAATTTTTTTGATGATGACCAAACATCTGCTCTTTCTCTTTGACGCCTTCTCCTTCCGACCGTGCATCTTTTGACACTGTGTGGCACCGTCGTCGTTGAAGAAGACAATGCCACACGACGTCGGAAGATGCATGACCAGAAGGAGGAGGCACCGAAGAGGAAGAGGAGGTGCTTGGAGATCACCGGTCATTGTCGAAAAAATTAGATCTGAAAGTTTGCAAATCCTAGGGGGGGAAATATTGTTTTTGAAAACTTGGGTTGGGGGTAATGTTAGTTTTTAAGGTTTAAGGGGGGGGGGGGGGGGGAATGATATGACTAACGGACACAGTTAATTTTAATCGCCCATAAGTGGGCAAATGAGATTTTCAAAGTTAATCAATATACTTTGGGCGGGGGGAGGGGGGGTGTGTGAATAAGTCCTTTGGCCTAAAATAAAAAAGAAAATAATGCAAAGTATATCAAGTATATGGAGGCACAAGCAATGTAAACACTATGGAGAAGGGTGGATGACTTGTGCTCAACTTGCATCTATAGTGGTCAACTCATGATTAAGTGATGCCAAAAAGAAAAAAATGAAAAGAGAAATCTTCAAAGAAGAAAAAAGAATCAATACCGAAGAAGAAGAATATAAAAAACCATTGAAGAAGAAGAAGCATTGACATAGTGAGATTAAGTGTTACTACACTAGTCAGATATCAATCTTGGGTAGAACAACAATCTAAACTCAAACTAGCTCATATCACATCCACCTTAAACTATGAGAGACCATTTTCTCAATACTGCCAACACCAATCTCGAAAAGCATTCCCCATTCCAACCTTTCTTTTGTTGTCTTTAACTCAATTCTAGTAAATTCTTTCCTTGATTCATCCAAGACAAACTTTAGAATCATACTTGACATGTTACTATACTTAGTGAGCACACTCTATAGTCACATGTAGCTTTCTAAGGTTTAAGACCCAACTTCACTTCAACTTGGTTCAAAATCGTAGGCCCACTAAAATATGCAACTCAAAAGATTGAGTTCCAATCTGACATATCTAAACATTGGAATACCTATATTAGGTTGTTGTTAATATGATTCAAAATAAGGTTGGTAACTTGCTTTCTAATATGAAAGGTAAGCTCATTCTCATGAATACTTTAACTAATAGTTTCAAGAAAAATGACCATTTTGGTCATACATTGTTTGTATGTGGAGATGAATGATGATTAAGACATAATCTGTTGACTAAGAAAATGTTAAGTTTAGGATATCCACTGATTCGATCTAGATTTGAGTTCTGAAACAAATGTCAATAAATATTTGAAATTGAAATCTCTAGACAAAGTATAATGTAAGTTATATGAAGGATGTTCGTGATCAAGTGTTTTGAATATATCAATTGACGATCTGTATAAAATTAAAATTAGGGTTTTGATTAACCATGAGCCTAAAATCGATCAGGATTAGATGATAGAAAGATCTTATCTACACGAAATGTACGATTGGAGATATTAAGTTCAATGGAGTGTTTCTTCATCTTGGTTTAGGGGTTATGACACAATGCTAGATGTTTACCATAATCATTGAGTTTTCAAATGCATTTTTGGATTGTCCGAAAAAAGACTTAGGACTATGTCATGGTGAACTTAAAATGTCACATCAATAAACCAAACTTTTGAGAGTAAGGAGTAAATTATCTAGGGTTGGCTAACACTTTCTGAAGAATAATTAAAATTAGTATTAGATAAAATGTTATATGGGTACAAAAGTAACATTTTGAAAGTTAAAATATTTGTGAAGTGGAATTAGGGTAACTAAGATATATAATTGATATACAAATATGATCGTAGTTTAAATTAAAAATTTAAAGAAACCAATTAATAATTTCATAATTGTTAATTAGCCACCAACATAAAAATGGCTCATTAGTTTATCTTAAATGAACTAAGCTCATTTGAAACAAACTTTCTGTCACAAAAACAACATTCCTTTCTCTTCTCTCTACCCCACGGGTTTGGGTGTTTTTTGGCTTGGAAGTGCAACTTTTTTGAGATTCTTTAAAGTGAGAGACTCCTTCCATCATCGTACATCAAGATTAAAGCAAAGGAGTAGGTAATCTTCTAACCTTCTCATATATGTTTCTTTTCATGCTTTGATTCTTGCTTTTATGTACATGCATGTCCACTTTGCTTTATTCTTCTTCCCCATTTATTTCAAAAACTATGTCACTGCTGATCAAGAATTAAAATTTTCTCATCACATACATTAACAAAACACTTCACTTTGCATATTTACAAATAGCAGTATATTTAATAAATAAAGTTGTGTGTGCAAACAAATATTATCAACTTATTTTTATAAACTGATATAATAATTTGAAATTGAATAATGTGATTGTTTATTTTATTTTAAAATTATCTAATTACATATTGTTATATTCGATTATACGAATAAGTAAGTAAAATTTGTTTGTATATATATTATTACTCATGTTTAATTACTAAAACTATAATGTGTATTTTAAATCTTCATACATTGAACTTGAAATAGTATTGATACTAAACATAGTTAAAATTCAAAAATTTTTAAAAATATATAGAAGAATAAATTGTTGAAAATGTTATTAGTAATACATCCTTAAACAAATTTAAACTACAACCTACAAGAAGAAACAAGCCAAAATTATCTAATTTAATTTATTATAAATGTTAAAATATGAATAAATTATATATTTAGTATATTAAAATGTTTAAATAATAGATAAATTGTATTTTTTGTATATTAAACTATTTGAATAATACATAAATTTATACCTATCATAAATTCAATATAAAGAAATACAAATCAATATAATTAATATACAATAATATAAAAATGGAAAACATATATTTAGAATATCTATTAACCTAGGAAATAATAATATATTTAGGATATATTCTAATATATAAAATAATATATTCGAAATCTATTCAAATATATTCTAACCAAAATAATATATTTAAAATATATTCTAACAATAAATAATATTTTCTTTTCTAGGTTTTCTAAGGGAAATAAAACAAACAATCATCTAATTTAATTTAATTTAATGTAATGTAATCACGCAAACTTCTAGTAAATTTTCAATGTATAAAATTAAAAAATAATTGAGAGGAAGAAAATTAAAAAAAAAGTATATTGATTCCGAAATATTTAACGCTAATTGGTAAGCAAGCTTGTTAACAAAGAATCATACTTTGCTCAAAATTTCAACCACATAGATAAGATAATTAAAGCATTGCCTAAATTTCAACTTAGAGTAAATATAGTTTTGATTTTTATTCATTATAAAGAACACCTACAATTTTGAAGGGGATATTAATTAAAAGGCCAAAAGACATATTCCTACCCAAGGTATAGTGAAATCCCTAAGTTATACCCTCAAACTTTCAAAAACCCAAATACCCACCAATGAAATAATTTCTATTAAAAATCTCAGTTAAAGTTAGGGGTAAAATTGTCATTTACTAATAACTTAAAAAAATTAAAGTTTTATCATATTTTCCTCCCTCAAGTTTTAAAAACTTGCAATTTCCCTCTACCCAAAGTTTGAAAAATGACAATTTTTCTCTAAGGCTTTTTTCTCTTCTCCCAAAAGAAAAATATCGTTTTCTTTGAACTGTTTTATGCACATAGGGTTCAGTGTTATAGATCGAGGATGTTGCGAAATCGGGCGAAACAGAGGACAAATTACGTGTCTTCCATTCCAAACACCATGTCCAAACAGAGATCAGTATGTGTTTTGGGATGCATTTCATCCAAGGGATGCATTTCATCCAACAGAAGCTGTCAACATTTTATTTGGAAAGAAGGCCTTCTCGGGCGACTTAAGCATCGTTTATCCCATGAACATACAGCAACTTGCCAATCTTGACATTGGACCCAATTAATAAGAATTTAGAATGAGAGCCATGCCCATGCATGTAGTTGTTTCAGTTTTTAGGGCTTGTTGTAATCAGAGGAAAGTTGGGATTGTGGTTTTTTCTTTCATAATGCAGCAACTTTAATTTGGTTACCCTTTGATGGATTTGTTTCCTTTGTCTTTTAGTATAAACGAATGTTTGGCTCTTAGATTGGACATATCCTTATTTGTTTCTGCTGTAGTAGTTTAATATTTTAGGGAATTATGATGTTATGGCTAGCAGCCTTTCATAATTCTATGTATAAAGCTCCACCAAATCTTCACTATTCATAGCGGCATGCCTGTACCTGTTGAGTGATGGGTTCCACGTCAAGTTAAAAAGGCCAAATGACCATGTTCCACCCAAGGTGTAATGGCCAAATGACTATGTTCCACCCAAGGTGTAATGAACTTTGTTTCTGATACTTGAAAAATAAATTAAAACATAAAAAAGTAACATAGTCTAAAAACCAACTATAACCTCAGTGTCTGGCTCTTTCTCTCAAAAACACAACACAAATTAGGTGTCGTTGTTACTAGGGCTGGACTCGAGCCCGAAACGAGCCGGGCTTTGCTCGGCTCGATCGAGCTCGAGCTGAATCGGGTTGGCTCGGTAGATTTTTTTTTAAATTTTTTATACAAAACGACGTCGTTTTGATTCATATATATATACAAAACGATGTCGTTTTGATATGAAAAACGAGCCAAACCAAAAACGAGCCGAACTCAAGCCGGCCATAAATAAACCGAGCCGAGCCCGAGCTCGGCTCGAATCCAGCCCTAGTTGTTACTGTTAAGCCTCAACATTTCTCCAATGGGTTGCTATTGCTTTTCTTTATGTAACTAATTTTCATAGCTATATGTCTCCATTGTTATAGTTAAATTACCAAATTTAAATTTTAATCAACCCTGATTGCATAATTTAATAAATGAATTATTTCAAAATAAAAAAATAAATCGGTAAAAAACTTCATTCCACCTGAGATTTCTCACATATTGTGTGTTTTGACATGTATATGAAAACTATTAATTACCCCCCAACATAAAATATCTATACCCCTATGCAATACATAATGTAAAATATCTATAGGCCCCCACACATAACACATTATATACCCTATATTTTCAATTAGAGTTAGATTCGAAGCAAGTTTACAAGCTTTATGAATAAAACTTAATGATTAAATGGTTGTTCTACTGAAATAAATCGAGTTGTTAATGTAATGGTATCAACTTAATAATTAAATGGTTGTGCTCTTGAAATAAATCGAAGAAGAAAAGTATTGGAATAAATGGTTATGAATGTACTGTGGTATCCATTGTCAAACTTCACTTAACTGAGAAAGAAAAAACCAAAAAAAAAAAAGGTGGATGCCTTATGGTTCACTGACAATGGAAACTAAGGGTGGTTCTGGTTTAGTTCATTAGAGTTAACATAATAAGATGCAGCTTTTCTATTTGAGAAAAGTAGAGCCGAGAAACAAAAAAACATACGCTACTAGTGATGTTACGAGCTCCAATGTCCAACTTGGATGAATTAGAAGTAGTTTAGAACTATTGGAATCATAGGGACAAAAATTAATTTAATTGAATATGTTTTTTTGATAAGTTTATTTGGATTATGTTACTTTTAGGTGTTATATACATTTTAATAACGTTCTGTTGTTCTCTTCTTTCGCTTTATTTTTTATTGCGTTTCAGGGTTAGGGAGTATCATGTTATTCAAGTGGATATATTCTGATTTATGCTAGTATACTTTGTCGAGATTCTGATGGTGCTCCAGTTAGTGCTCCACCACACTTAAGGGATTTGTATGATTGCCATTAACATAATTAGTGTGAAATGCAACTTTTTCTATTGGTGGATATATGTATAATTGAAGTCATTTTTATTATTTTGTAAATGTGAACTTTATAATTTCTTTTTTATTTTTCTTTTTGGTGTTTGGTGGGAAAAGTTAGTAACTACTTTATAATTTGTTGCACACTAGTGTTGTTGACACCATAATTAATAGTTCCTCATGTACATTTATAATCTAATTGTTGATGATGCTGAGAAGAGACTCTAATTTTGACACAAGCCTCAAAGACAAGCCCTATTTTCAGTGCATGAATTAAAGCAGAAGGCTAATTTGTGTTGTGTGATAGCAGTAGTCTTCCACTCGCAATTTGAAACTCCATTCTGCTAGCAAACTTTAAAAGCCCATTTTTGAGATAACTGAACTTAGGTACCAAAAAGAGCAAAGAAATCAAAGGATGCAGAAGAAAATCGCCAAATTAATCAGAAGAATTTTGTTGCCATATAGAATATTCAAAAAGCACCACAACTCTCTTAATCACTAACCAGACTTGAATCTTCGTGTACTTGTTTGGCAGTTACTATTAAGAATAATTATTCCACGTAAACAATAAATCGAGAAGTAAATGTATCGAAACCTCTCAAGGACCCTCTAGTGATGGATCACAAGAGAGATTCCCTTCTACCAGGAAGGCAGCATCATCATCCAAGTTCAACTTAGCATCAGCTACCACCAACTTCTTACTAGAGACTTCATCAAGGGGATTCATCTCTCCAAAGAAATAAAGATTCCCACTAACATTGATTGGTAAAAACGAAAAAATGTAGAGACTATATTTATGTATGTATATTACAAGTAGCACTAAGAGCACACAGATGAGACATTAATGTTCATACCATTTCTCAATAGCATCATTTTGATCAGTGGCCTTAGGTGCTAAACCATCTACAACCTTACGAGCATCTTCGTCAGTATTTTCCTTTGAAAACAAAAATAGGCAACTGTCAGAAACAAAGATGTATACTAATACAGCAACTTGGTAGTCAAGCCAAATCAACAGAGATGAAGACAAAATCTATAACTTCAATTATATGACTTCTTCATTAATGGATTCACATAAATACAATCACCACTACAATGTTGGCACACACCTTTACACGGAAACTTTAACGTTTGCCAGGGCTCTCTTGATAAGCTATACTCCCCTGGAAAATGCACTTACTCAACAATCAACATCCTGTTGGTTCTTGGGTTGAAAACGATGGTAGCAAATTCAGGACTTCACGATAATCTTCATGCTTTCCCAGTAAATCTAATATTGTTGAACCTATGGATGCATCTGGTTTCACAATTCTCTCTTTCATTTTGTGAAGAAGTTCCACCACTTTTAAAGTCTCATTATTCTGCAAGAAACCAGACATAAGCGTATTGAAAGTGACCAAATCTGGCGCAACACCATTTTGCTCCATATCTGAGAAACATTTACTTGCCATTTCTAACTTTCCTTCCTTACAAAATCCATGCATTATAATGTTATATGTAATAACATCTGGAACAAAGCCATTACTATGTAATCTGTTGAACATTTCCCAAGCAATATTGAGTCTCCCTGTTTTGCACAACCCATTAATGAGACAATTGAAAGTTGTGATGTCAGGTTGAATGTTTCGATTTATTAAAGTATAGAACAGTTCAACAGCCTCCAAAACACAACCATTTTTGCAATAACCATCAATAAGAATACTATACGTAAATAAATCGGGAGGCAAATTACTAAGTTGCATCTTACCAAATAGCTTTTTTGCATGTCTGACATTACCGTTCATAAAAAGCCCAGATAGCAAGGTATTATAAGCAACAACATCTGGCCTAACTCCCTCTGAAGTCATTTCCTCATAAAGATTCAAGGCTTCATCAATTTTTCGACTCTTGCAATACCATTTGATCAGAGTATTGTAGCTAACTACATCAGGTGTGCATCCCATACTCAACATTGAGGCTAAAAGTTCCTTGGCATCATCAATTTTATTTGTCAAGCATAAACCATTCATCAAAATATTGTAGCTAAAAACATCAGGCTTACACCCCATACTTGCCATGGAATCAAATAGCCTTCTAGCATCATCAATTTGACCTGCCAAGCAAAAACCACTCAAAAGTGTGTTATAAGTTATTGTGTTGGGACAAACACCTCTATTAATCATTAGTTGGAACAACCCATTGGCTTCGTCCATCTTTCCATTGATACAGAGCTTATCAATTACCACGCTAAATGTCACCACATTAGGTTTTACACCTTCCTCCAACATCTCTATAAACAAAGTTTTAGCCTCCTCCCAATTAGATGTATTACACAAACCATAAATTAGAGTGGTGTAAGTAATCACGTCTGGATTAATGCCCTTGGTCTTCATTTCTGAAAACAGTTTCTTTGCCTTGTCTACTAACCCATATTTGCAAAGACCATCAATAATTGTAGTATAGCAAACAATATTAGGCTTACAAATGACACCAAATTCACCATTCCCGTTATTCATTTCTTCAAACAACTGAAGGGCAACAGTGACATTACCAGTTCTACACAACCCAGTAATCAAAGTCCCAACTGTAACCACATCCGGTCTACAACCAACCGAAACCATTTTCCTAAAAAATTCAATGGCCTTCTTAATCTTGCCCGCCATACAAAGACCATTAATCAGATTGTTAAAAGTCAAAGCGTTTGGGTAAAAACCCTCCTAAAAATACTCCCAAGAACAACAAAACCATCAGAATCGCGTGCCATTTTGCTTAAGCAATCAATTAAAATATTCAAAATAATGAAATCCGGCAACAACCCAGCTGAAATGAATCTCGTGTACATCACAAGAAGTTGATCAAAATGTTTTTTCTTAACAAGTGCAGAAAACAAAATACTGAAGGAAGACATAGCAGGAGTTGGGTGCATATGAATCATATAATTGAAGGAATCAAAAGCTTCATCAAGAGAAAAGTTACCTGACCTGCAGTTTACACGAAGGAAATTATAAAGTTGAGAATGGTGCTTAAGAGTGGAGATGTGTTTGGGTGGTGATTTGGTGTGTTGATTTTGGGAAACTGAAGAAAGAATAGATGAAGATGAAAATCTAACATTGAAAGATGATTTTGAAGAAACAAGTGAAGTTTTAAGAAACATTTTCAGAGGACATTTGAAAAAAAAAACCCTAAATTTTTTTTTTGAAACAAATCAGGTCGATTCGGGTTTATCAAAGCATGAACTACATCTATAAGACATTTTACTGTCAAACATTTCTTTTTCAATATATAGTTTCTCTTCAAATTTCCCTTTGAGCTACTCTACAGATTTGCATATTTAAAAACAGAAGAACTAATCAAAATTTAATATGAAAACTACGTCACTGTTAATAAAGAATTAAAATTTTTCAATCACATCACATATATTAATAAGGCACTTTATTTTGCATATTCAGAATTAGTAATATATTTAATAAATAAAGGTATATGTTTTAAATAATTTTATTAATTTATTTATATATAATAATAAGATATTATATAATTGAATAATTGAATAATTTATTATTTATTTTATTTTAAAATTATTTAATTATATAAATTAAATTGTACAAATAAATTAATAAAATTTATTTAGGTATATAATATTATTTATGTTTAATTATGTAGACAGGAATATGTACAGATAATAAAAATTCAAGAAATTTTAAAGATACACACAAGAATAAATTCTTGAAAATGAACGGCTAACACTGACGCATCCCATCAAACAAATCTAAACTGCAAATTAAAAGAAGAAACAAGCCTCATCTAATTTAATTTAGGCCAAAAGACATCCCACTGCTCTCAAACTTTCATCCATAATGTTTTAAAAACTCAAATACCTACCTGTTATTCAACTTTTGTTAAGTTTTCTATTAGAGTTAAGAGTAAAAATATCATTTAACCTGTAATATAAAAAAATATAAAAGTTTATATCATTTCTCTCTTTGGTTTGGAAAACTAATAATTTCTCATAATATTAAGTTTTGAAAAGTTATATTTTTCTTCTAGGGTTTCAAAATCTTCCTTCCATTCTTCAGCAGCTGACTTTGGTCGAGCCATCTTTTTTTTTTCTACTATCGATGATGGATGATAACACCTTTCTTTCTCCCTCCGGCGACAAAGGCTCTCTCTTGAATGAAGGCTTCGTCCGGATGACAAAGGATTTGCCATCTAGACAAAGATGAATCCCTTTCACCTGGATGATTTGTTGTCGTTTAAAAGAAGACAAGATGATTCATCTTTATCTTTGTTTGGATGAAGGATGGCTAGACTTTCCTTCTCCATTTGGGGACAATGATGACCCAAAGATGACGAAGACGGTGAAGAGAAGATAGTCGAAGATGGATTGGTTAGTCACAAAAAGAGAAGGTAGCCAGACAAAGATGGAAGGTTGCCAAAAATTATTAACCCTAGGGGGTAGAATATAACATTTTAAAACTTAATCTTAGAGAAAAATTATTAGTTTTACAAACTAATAAGAAAAATGATATAAACTTATATATTATTGATTAAATTGCATACTCTATTAGAGAATCTTAATAGAAGTTGAATGATGAGTGAGTTTTTGAGTTTTTAAAACATTGCAAGTGGGAGTTTGAAGATGGACTAAACCTTGGATAAGAATAAGTTTTTTGGCCTTTAATTTATTATGAATAATATTTTATTTTCTCTCGATTCTTAAGGGAAACAGAACAAACAAAGTGAAACAACCCTTAATGTAATCATGCAAACTTCTAATAAATTTTCAATGTATAAATATAAATAATAGAGAGAAAGAAAATTTAAAAAAAAAATTATCGATTCTCAAATATTTAATGGTAATTGGTAAGCACAATTGTTAACAAATAATCATACTTTTCTTAAATTTTTTGCCACATAGATAAGAAAATTAAAGCATTGCAAGAATTTCATCTTTGAGCAAATATAATTTTGATTTTTATTCATTATAAAAAACACCTACAATTTACAAGTCATACTTTTTTCTTTTCCCTCTTAAACACGCTTGAGCACTTTTTCCTTTAATTAAAAGGACACAAACAAATCATACTATTTAAAAAATTAAAATAAAGGCCAAAGGACTTTTTCCCACCAAAGTATACTGATTTCTCAAGTTTCCCCTCGTTAATTTAGAAAATCCTATTTACCCACCTATGGATGGTTAAATTTAAGGGTTTCAAAGGTAAAATCATCATTTTATCTGAAATATAAAAAAATAAACTTAAATTTTATTTTATTTTCTCCCCAAACCTAAAAACTAACATTGTCCTCAAATCCAAGTTTTCAAAAACAACATTTCCCCCAGTAGGATTTCCAAACTTTTAGATATAATTTTTTCAATGACGACCAAACATCTACTCTTTCTCTCTGGCGCCTTCTCCTTCCGGCCGTGCATCTTTTGACATTGTGTGGCGCCGTCGTCGTTGACGAAGACAATGTCACACGACGTCGAAAGATGCATGACCAGAAGGAGGAGACACCAGAGATGAAGAGTAGGTGCTTAGAGATCACTAGTCATAAAAAAAAAATTGGATCTGAAAGTTTGGAAATCCTAAGGGGGGGGGGGGGGGGGGGAATATTATTTTTGAAAACTTGGGTTAGGGGACAATGTTAGTTTTTAAGGTTTGAGAGGGGGGGGGGGGGGGGGGAATGATATGACTAACGAACTCAGTTAATTTTAATCGCTCATAAGTGGGTAAATGAGATTTTCAAAGTTAACAGAGGAAAACTTGGGAAATCAATATACTTTGGACGGGGGGTGGGGGTGAATAAGTCCTTTGGCCTAAAATAAAAAAGAAAATAATGCAAAGTATATCAAGTATATGGAGGCTCAAGCAATGTAAACACTGTGGAGAAGGGTGGATGACTTGTGCTCAACTTGCATCTATAGTGTCAACTCATGATTGAGTGATGCCAAAAAGAAGAAAATGAAAAGAGAAATCGTCAAAAAAGGAAAAAGAATCAATACCGAAGAAGAAGAATATAAAAAACCATTGAAGAAGAAGAAGCATCGACATGGTGAGATTAAGTGTTACTATACTAGTCAGATATCAATCTTGGGTAGAACAACAATCTAAACTCAAACTAGCTCATATCACATCCACCTTAAACTATGAGAGACCATTTTCTCAATATTGCCAACACCAATCTCCAAGAGCATTCCTCATTCCAACCTTTCTTTTGTTGTCTTTAACTCAATTCTAGTAAATTCTTTCCTTGATTCATCCAAAACAAGCTTTAGAATCATACTTGACATGTTACTATACTTAGTGAGCACACTCTATAGTCACATGTAGCTTTCTAAGGTTTAAGACCCAACTTCACTTCAACTTGGTTCAAAATCGTAGGCCCACTAAAATATGCAACTCAAAAGACTGAGTTCCAATCTGACATATCTAAGCATTGTAATACCTATATTAGGTTGTTGTCAATATGATTCGAAATAAGGTTGGTAACTTGCTTTCTAATATGAAAGGTAAGCTCATGCTCATGAATACTCTAACTAATAGTTTCAAGAAAAATGACCATCTTGGTCATACATTGTTTGTATATGGAGATGAATGATGGTTAAGACATAATCTGTTGACTAAGAAAATGTTAAGTTTAGGATATCCACTGATTCGATCTAGATTTGAGTTCCAAAACAAATGCCAATAAATATTTGAAATTAAAATCTCTGGCCAAAGTATAATGTAAGTTATGTGAAGGATGTTTATGATCAAGTGTTTTGAATATATCAATTGACGATCTGTATAGAATTAAAATTAGGGTTTTGATTAACCATGAGCCTAAAATCGATCAGGATTAGATGATAGAAAGATCTTATCTACACGAAATGTACGATTGGAGATATTAAGTTCAATGGAGTGTTTCTTTATCTTGGTTTAAGGGCTATGACACATTGCTAGATGTTTACCATAATCGTTGAGTTTTCAAATGCACTTTTGGATTGTCCGAAAAAAGACTTAAGACTATGTCATGGTGAACTTAAAATGTCACACTAATAAACCAAACTTTTGAGAGTAAGGAGTAAATTATCTAGGGTTGGCTAACACCTTTTGAAGAATAATTAAAATTAGTATTAGATAAAATGTTATATGGGTACAAAAGTAACATTTTAAAAGTTAAAATATTTGTGAAGTGGAATTAGGGTAACTAAGGTATATAATTGATATACATATATGATCGTAGTTTAAATTAAAAATTTAAAGAAACCAATTAATAATTTCATAATTGTTAATTAGCCACCAACATAAAAATGGCTCATTAGTTTATCTTAAATGAACTAAGCTCATTTGAAACAAACTTTCTGTCACAAAAACAACATTCCTTTCTCTTCTCTCTACTCCACAGGTTTGGGTGTTTTTGGCTTGGAAGTGAAACTTTTTTGAGATTCTTTAAAGTGAGAGACTCCTTCCATCATCCTACATCAAGATTAACGCAAAGGAGTCGGTAATCTTCTAACCTTCTCATATATGTTTCTTTTCATGCTTTGATTCTTGCTTTTATGTACATGCATGTCCACTTTGCTTTATTCTTCTTCCCCATTTATTTCAAAAACTATGTCACTGTTGATCAAGAATTAAAATTTTCTCATCACATACATTAACAAAACACTTCACTTTGTATATTTACAAATAACAGTATATTTAATAAATAAAGTTGTGTGTGCAAACAAATATTATCAACTTATTTTTATAAACTGATATAATAATTTGAAATTGAATAATGTGATTGTTTATTTTTATCATATTTTAAAATTATCTAATTACATATTGTTATATTTGATTATACGAATAAGTTAGTAAAATTTGTTTGTATATAAATTATTACTCATGTTTAATTACTAAAACTATAATGTGTATTTTAAATCTTCATACATTGAACTTGAAATAGTATTAGTTAGAAAACAATTAAACATGCCAAGATTCGAATTCTGTGAAAACTGTAAATACAAGTTTCGCGTACCCATTTCCGTTTTCGATGAAGCGTCTTCGAATTCTATGCAAGGTGTTGACGTTAGTCTGTTTCCACGACGTCATTTGCCCACGTACTAATTTTCATTTGGGAGACTAATTTACTGTGCATTGGTTTTGGCAGGAGGGAAGAGTTTTCTGTAAAAATGGCATTCTCTCATCACTTTTCTTTGGGAGGCAGTTAAGACTTTATATAAAAGTCCAACTGCTAATAATAACCGCCAATAACCGCTAATAACTGCCCTTTGGTAGTTAATCAAATCGGGTTGGGTGGACCCGGATCCAATATCTTTCACTCACACATGATGGAAGACCCGAACCAAATGCGTAACCACAGAAATCTCATATAACAGTACATTTCAACTTGCAAATGTGTCGTGCGACCTCTCGAGCAACCTGCACTTGGGAGCTAAATACTATGCATCTATTAGGAATAATATAGTCGCTTCAATCCGAATAAAACAAAAATAAAGCGTTAGGCTCGCAGCACCCCAGACTTACTCAATAACACTAGCTCCCTTTAATCCCTCATTTTTCATTGTGTTATTTTCCTATGTATCCATGATCAAGTCCAATCTTCATATGAGTGACATGATTGGCCGGCCAATGGACACACGTAATATATATAAGTCTTCCTCTTCTACTCGAAATTCTCAATTTAAACTTAACTGCTTTTCTAGTCATGTTCCATAGACCGAATCATGCGTGGCCATAGGTTCCAAGCTAAGATAGCAACACTAAGAGTAAATATCGAACAACAGTAAAGAGTCAAAGGGCACCAACATAAGTTAATCCTCATAAAGTCTCACACAGTGAAGGAGCAGGGATTCATCCTTCCACTACTTTAACTGGTTGTCTTACTTATGCACACATGGTATGAATCATGTGCTACAGTGTGTATTTTCTCAAATGTCATTCACAACACTGTACAGATCTTAGTTCAGTCGCTACCTCGAGCGCCTAACCTGAGTTCTTAATCATCTTCACACTTGCAGGTATTTATTTATATTAAGAACTCACATCTGGTATTCACAAGTTATTTGGACGTGAGGAATCCAAATCGGTCATTTTCAAATGTATCTATTCATGACCTCATCTTGATCAATTATCAAGGCGACATTTTTTATTTCGATAAATCTTTTCTTGAGAAATTTGTCTCTCATTGGTATGCTCTCTCAGCATCACAATTCTCAAGAATAATGTCTCATCTTTGCTCGCTCTCTCAGCGCCAAAGGCGATTGCTCGTGTGAGTGAGCCAATCTCTAACTTGTGTGACATTACAATCTTGTTGAGCTAAAAACGATGTGTATGTAGTGAAAACCCAAGAATTTCGGGACATAAGTTCAAAACATAAAATGAACTTAAATTCATGGTTTTCGACGTTGTGTCATCAGTACAATATATAAGCTCAACACTCATCAATCATTGTCTATGCAATCCGAGAAATTTAACATGTGCAAGATATACTTTTCTTGGAAGAATCTCAGTCAAAGGATCAGTGACCATATAATACGTAGAATTATATTGTACGTTCATTTCCCTCTTGGAAATTGAGTCTCTTATTACGTTGTGTCTAGTGTCGATATGTTTGGTTATCTTATAAAAAATCAAGATCTTTCATTTCAACAGACACCCATTGCTCTGACAATATTGTCCTGTTTACTCAGATTCACAAAGAATCTTCTTAACCAAACAGTTTCTTGCACATTTACTGAACAAGCTATATACTAGGCTTCCGATGTGGATACAGCTACGCATCTCTGTTTCTTATCGCTCCAAGATATGGGTCCTTTTGGAGTAAGAAAACTTAGTCGTTATCTAATTTGCGTTGGTTTAAAAACACTTCCCCAACTGGCATCTCAATAGCCAATCAAACACAAGTTCGATCCTTAATCACATAATCAATCATCCACAGAGCCTTAAAAATATCAAAATTCTACATACAGCCTTTCAATGTTCTTTTCAACATTTACTTATATCGACTAACCAGCCCAATCAAAATAAATATCTAGGCATGTATGCATCATAGCATACATAATACATCTGATGACATCTGAATAGGTAACCTTTGACATTTCTCTGCTTCTATTTTAAGTTTTGGGACATATCTCTTTTGGCTTAATAATTTGTCATTTGACACAGGAATATCAATGGGTTCACAAAATACCATATTGGATTGTTCTAGAACCTTTTGAATATTACGCTCTTATGACAGAGTCAAAAGTTTCTTTGAATAATTCCTCTAAATGTAAATTCATAATATGTATTCTGTTTTACCACATCCTGCAAGTCAAATATATGGACAACCATCCTTTGATGATTATCACTTACTTTAAATCATTTCTAGCTATCTATACATCATCACACACATTGATAGAATTACAAATTTGTCATCAGACTTTGTCACATAGACATGATGGTCTTGATTAATCATTTCAAAGTTCAAGTACCAGTATCTATATGACAGTTTTAGGGCATTCAATGTCTTTGAAGCTTGCACACTCTACACTTCAGACCTATAACGATAAGATCTATATCTCATTTCATGCAGATTTCTTTGTCAAGTTTTCCACTAAGAAAAATTGTTTTGACATTCATCTGGTGTAATTCTAAATTCAAATGTGTTATTATAGCTAAAACCAAATACATTGAAGTAAATATTATAAATAACGAAAATATCCTTCTACACAATTTATACCTTCTCATTAGGTATAGTTTTTCGCTATTAAGCAAAATTGTATCTATTTATTGAGTCATCTGTCTTACTACTAATTCAGGAAACGCATTCATTCCCAATGAATTTACAATCTGGCGATAAGTCAACTAAAACCTAGAATTGGTTTGTTTTCTTTGTATTCCATCTTTTCTTCCAATGCATTTCAAAATTTTTCTTATCAAAGGATGAGATATTTATTTCAGGTTCTTCATCATCTTGGGGAGTGGTTATGAAAACTTTGTTTTCACTTTAAAAACGTCACTTGAATACTTTTGGACGTCCACTCTAATGCAATTGAGAATTAATGTTCTCACTATCCGAAATAGATTAAAGCTTTATCTCAATGCTCCCACTAGGGTGAGATGAATGAAGCAAACAATTAACAAATATATTCACTATGTTCCCAATCATCTCCCATGACACAAATGCATGACATTTTAAACTTTAATCTAATTGCGCCAATATTAATTCTGGATGAGAATTTCATTAAATTCTACCAATCTCAGAATTCTCACACTAAACAAATATATATGATACAACGAATGCATCATTTATTTTGACTAGGACTATTTCATCAACCCCGTATCGATCTTTGAGTCACTTTATCCATGATAAAGTCTTTATTACATTTGCATTAGGTCAAATACCTTGCATCTCTTTAGTTTTGGGAATACCGATAAAATAATGGATATTCTATCGTACATTACTAAGCGTCGCTCTATAGCAAGCTGTAATGAATCCACTCAGTCCCAAAAGGTTTCAAATTTTTGTCCCGAATAAGATCATTGATTACGGGGATCATATTCACGCATGGATATTATCTCTTTTCCAACTAAGAGAATTCAATAGGATATTGATAGTTTTGACATGCAACGTAATGGTCCCTAATCAACAAACTTGCATGAAGTAGAAAAATGTATCCCAAAACACCATTATGTGTTTTTAGGAGTCGGAATAAGATATTACATGTCATTATATGCCGTAAGACCCATGAAACACATCTCATATACCGATCGAAGTATTACACAACTTCCAAGGACTAGAAAACAAGTTTCACGTGCCAATACACATTGAAAGTGGGTGTTTATGCGCGGAAATAAGCACATATGCTCCTTCACGCGCCAAGCAAACACTGCACGTGCCTCCACGCGCCGTATATATGTATGCACGCGCCCTCACGCGCCAGGGATGACTCAGACGCGCTGAAATAAGGCTGTCACGCGCCGCCACGTGCCGAACAACTCATTCACGGGCCGAAAATGGGTCTCACGCTCGGTCAAATGTTGACCTTTGACTGGTCAACTATTTGACCATTGCCCGGGTTATCCATGGGTTAGGATCCGGGTTGGGTGACCCGGTTGACTAAACGGGTTATCCTGTTGACCGGTTCGGGTCTTAACCAACCCGTTGACCTTCGGTTCGGGTAATCAGGTTTTCCCAACCCGATTTTGACCCGAAATCGCATAATGAACCCTAATCTTGTTGTCCGTCTAATTGGCCATTTTCCGACGACAAGACTATAGGGCTTTTGTAGTCCAGTCTACTCGGAGTCGAATCGTTCCAAGTTCCGACGCCAATGGCGCCGGAATCCATCGAAACGACGAAGAAGAAAAACACGCCTTGGGTCTCGAATTTGGGTCTATTTCGATCGATTTCGGCGTTAAT
Source organism: Mangifera indica (assembly GCF_011075055.1). Taxonomy (NCBI): domain Eukaryota; kingdom Viridiplantae; phylum Streptophyta; class Magnoliopsida; order Sapindales; family Anacardiaceae; genus Mangifera; species Mangifera indica. The sequence continues at coordinate 11,855,936 of NC_058147.1, read as the reverse complement.
TCGAGTCGTTTTTCAATTTAAAACATATAATATCATTCCTAGCATTCATCCAACATGTTTCCCAACAACAATTTCATGCAATTTTGGTCGAATTAAATTCATCCACAAAAACGAAATTTTAAACAAACTTCCATATACAGATTCTAATTGGCATAATACATGCAATACCATTCACAGAAAACATTACAAATATGTATCCTAGGCTCTGATACCAATGTTAGAAAACAATTAAACATGCCAGGATCCAAATTCTGTGAAAACTGTAAACACAAGTTTCGCTTACCCATTTCCGTTTTCGATGAAGCGTCTTCAAATTTTATGCAAGGTGTTGACGTTAGTCTGTTTCCACGACGCCATTTGCCCATGTACTGATTTCCATTTGGGAGACTATTTTACTGTGTATTGGTTTTGGCAGGAGAGAAGAGTTCTCTGTAAAAATGGCGTTCTCTCATCACTTTTCTTTGGGAGGCAGTTAGAACTTTATATAAAAAACCAACTGCCAATAATAACCGCTAATAACTGCCCTTTAGCAGTTAATCAAATTGGCGGGTCGACTCATCATGGGTGAACCGGGATCCAATAGTATTGATACTAAACATAGTTAAAATTAAAAAAATTTTAAAAATATATAGAAGAATAAATTGTTGAAAATGTTATTAGTAATACATCCTTAAACAAATTTAAACTGCAACCTACAAGAAGAAACAAGCCAAAATTATCTAATTTAATTTATTATGAATGTTAAAATATGAATAAATTATATATTTAGTATATTAAAATGTTTGAATAATAGATAAGTTTATACCTATAATAAATCTTATATAAGATAATAAAAATTAATATAAGCAATATACAATAATATAAAAAAAGAAAACATATATTTAGAATATTTGTTAACTTAGGAAATAAATTATTTAGAATATATTCGAAATCTATTCAAATATATTATAACCGAAATAATATATTTGAAATATATTCTAACACCCTCCTCAAAGTTAAATAAGCAAATAATATAAAAAATAATACATATTTTAGTTAGGCTCGCTCACGCCCTCGCTTTCATATATGAGAAAAGTGGAAAGATGAATTTATTAGTTTGAATACGCTTATGTCTTCACTTATGTAGAAAGTAAAAAGATGAGTTTTTAGCTCGAACATGGTCACGCCTTCATCTGTGTAGAAAGTAAAAGGATAAATTTAACAGATTCATGCATTCACCTATGTGGAAAGTGGAAATATGAGTTTGCAAACTTAATGTTCGTTTAATTGAGTTTGCAAACTCATCTTTCCACTTTCCACTTATGTGAAGGCATGAGTGAACCTGATAAACTCATCTTTCTACTTGCTACACAGATGAAGACATAAGCATACCCAAATCTTTCCACTTTCTATATAGGTGAAGAAATAAGTGTGTCCAAAGTAATAAATTCATTTTTTCACTTTCCACAAACATGAAGACGAAGACGTAAGTGAGCCTAACTAAAATGCCAGGAGGATACTCATCTCTAATACCATGTAAAAATACGAATAAATTGTATTTTTTGTATATTAAACTATCTGAATAATACATAAATTTATACCTATCATAAATTCAATATAAAGAAATACAAATCAATATAATTAATATACAATAATATAAAAATGAAAAATATATATTTAGAATATCTATTAACCTAGGAAATAATAATATATTTAGGATATATTCTAATACATAAAATAATATATTCGAAATCTATTCAAATATATTCTAACCAAAATAATATATTTAAAATATATTCTAACAATAAATAATATTTTCTTTTCTAGGTTTTCTAAGGGAAATAAAACAAACAATCATCTAATTTAATTTAATTTAATGTAATCACGCAAACTTCTAGTAAATTTTCAATGTATAAAATTAAAAAATAATTGAGAGGAAGAAAATTAAAAAAAAATTATATTGATTCCAAAATATTTAACGCTAATTGGTAAGCAAGCTTGTTAACAAAGAATCATACTTTGCTCAAAATTTCAACCACATAGATAAGATAATTAAAGCATTGCCTAAATTTCAACTTAGAGTAAACATAGTTTTGATTTTTATTCATTATAAAGAGCACCTACAATTTTCAAGGGGATATTAATTAAAAGGCCAAAAGACATATTCCCACCCAAGGTAGAGTGAAATCCCAAAGTTATACCCTCAAACTTTCAAAAACCCAAATACCCACCAATGAAATAATTTCTATTAAAAATCTCAGTTAAAGTTAGGGGTAAAATTGTTATTTACTAATAACTTTAAAAAAATTAAAGTTTTATCACATTTTCCTCCCTCATGTTTTAAAAACTTGCAATTTCCCTCTACCCAAAGTTTGAAAAATGATAATTTTTCTCTAAGGTTTTTTTCTCTTTTCCCTAACGAGGATCCGCCGTCTTCGACCGTCGATCATCTTCCCTCTTGGCCTTTCTCCAACCACCAATTGAAGAAAATTGTTTGGAAATCTAGACAAAATTCGTCTAAAAATCCAAACGATTTTCGTTGTTCAGTGGTTAAAGAGGGGTTGAAAGGGAGGATGGTCAATAGTCGAAGATGGTGGATCGTCACCAAAGAAAAAAGCCCACTTTCCAAACTTTGAAGGAAAATTTCAAGGGGGAATTGTGATAAAAGTTTAGTTTTTTAAATTTTTTATTAAATAACAATTTTATCTTGAACTCTAACTAAAATTTTTAACAAAAATTACTTCATAGGTGGGTTTGTGGGTTTTTGAAAGTTGGAGGGTATGATTTTAGGATTTTACAATACTTTAGATGGGAATAAGTCTTTTGGCCTAATTAAAATAGACACAAAAATTTATGCCTAAACTTTTTCAGACAAACTTTTAATGAATTTACTCTTTTAAGAAAACTCAATTTTTATTCCAATAATACCCTTATCTGGTAATTATCTTTTTCTTCAATCGTGTTTTTTCTTTAGCAACATTTTCTTCTATAGCATACTCCAGCATCATTGCATTGATTGTAAGTTTGGTAACTTATGAATTGAAACATTCATAAACTTGTTCAGAAACAAGTCAATTTTTGGTTTGATTATTGATTCGTCTAGATTAGAACGAAAAATAGAATAGATCTGAGTGTGAATGTAAGTGCAAATAGTACGGGTGTGAGTGTGAAGAGTATGAGATTTCAGTATTTCAAAATTGTTTGAATTTTGAATTAAAAAATTGAATGGAAACAATTGCTTGTCATTAATGTTTGGATAGGGTAGATTTGGAGGTGGATGAAATTATTTACTGTAGTTTGGCTTGACCTCTTGATTTATAAACAAACCAACACTTGTTTGTTTCAAGAAGTTAATTGATTTAAACAAACCTGTGCACTTGTTAGTTTCAAAAAATTAATTAATTGATTAGAAAAATGGTAGGAGTGATATACATGCTTGGATTTGGTGGGCAATGGCTTGATAAGGGTGATAATATTTTTAAATATATTGGTGGAGTTTAGACGTTAGTTTCAATTTATAGGAAAATCAATTATGATGGATATGTGAAAGTAGTGTCTTCTTATTTGAGTATTGATTGAAGTTATAATAAGGTAAAAATTTATCCATTTTTTGGTATAGAGCCTCGTAAAGATGTAGAAAATGAGAGAATTGAAATTCACACAGTTGCATCCCAAGATGGAAGATTCAAAGTGAAATATCAATTTGCTTGTAAACAAATTTTAATAGATATGTTACCTAGGGATGCATTAAAAAAATATTGGATATAAAATGTGTGCATCAACAATACAAATGGAAAGAAGGAGGGGTGAAGTTAAGTAACAGTGACATTTTTGTGTTATGAAAGCTGGGAATACATACTTATCTATGGGATGTCATAAGAACTTATCACAGAAAAATAGACAAAAGGCCACTTGGAAAAATATTGCGAACATTGTTAACTACAGGTGATCTTGTGTATAGGTCAAAAAACATCATAACAAACATGATGGATAGGTATCAAATCGATATCTCTCATGCACAAGTTTGGCATGCCCAAAATTGGGCTTTGAATGAGATAAAAGGTTCACCGAAGGAGTCATTTAGACTATTACTGACATATTGTTACAACCTTGAGCAACGAAACGTTGACACTATAACACAAATAGATACTGACGTGGATAATCAGTTCCATTTTGTCTTTATGGCTTTAGGATGCTTTATTAGAGTATTTCATTATTATTGTCGTCTTGTCATTTGTATTGATGAGACATTCTTGAAAGGTCGATATTAGGATACACTTTTTATTGCTATGGGCACGAATGAAAATAATCAAATTTATCCACTAGCATTTGGTGTTAGAGAAAAAGAAGAAATGATAACTTAGATCTCATTCCTCCGAGTGTTACATAGGTATCACTCATTGTGTGAGAGAAGTGTTCTTGAATATGCACCATAGTTGGTCCAACCATTATATAAAGAGGAATATATGTAATCAGTATAAACAAACAAAACATATAAAAAGATTATTTTGGAAAGCCATAAAAACATATCAAATAAAAGATTTTGAGGAGGCTGTGTAGATGGTTAAAACTGGAAATCCCATTGCAGTAGCTTATTTGGAAGGTATTGACTATCGATGATAGGCTTGTGCCCATTTCCCAGCATCTGATATAATATCATAACCACAAATATGTTTAATGCATTCGCACAACACACACACAAGTTACTAGTGATGATGCTCCTTGAATTTCTACGTTCCACCTTATAGAAATGGTTTTATACTCATCGTAATATGATAGGTTTGATCAATTTCGTGTTTCTTTGGTTGTCAAAAGAGTTAACATGAAAAAACTACATGTAAGTGAACATGACGTGATACGTATAGATGCACTCTTTTGATGCCTATGTACAGGTGTACTTCAGTATTATGATCGAGGAGATTGGATTTCTATGAGAGATTTTATAAGGCTATAATCATTATCTTATTCTTCACTATCGCCAACATAATCCACAACATCTCTATACCATGAAGATTCCCTCTCGACCATAGACAAAATCAAAATAAGAGTCATGACATTCTGTTACATGTGACAAATATTTAGCTAAAAATTTGTAAAAATAGTTGTTTTCACGTATAATGTTATAACTGTAATAACATACAAGAGAAGTCTTAAAGATGCGATCAACATCCTCCCACCCTAAGCCTTTCAAACTTTTCCATCTTAACATTTAGGGGACATTGTGTCTGGACTTGCAAACCACAAAATCCCCTAGATTACTCAGAGTTTTATATATCCACAACTACAATGTTAAAAATACGTTATTAGTTTTACATAATCATTCATGAAATGTAAGAGCAAAATAGTCATTATCTTAATACTTAAGTTACCTAAAATGTCACTGCATATCTCATCATCTCATAAGAGATATCTTCTTTCTATGGTGGATATGCTTTCGAAACTTCATCATGTTTCTCCTCTATCGTTTAATTCATACAACCCTATCATCATCGTCCAAAAAATTTTCACCCATGGATATCTATTAAACGCATCCTAATCATCAACTAGACCGAGGATACTTTTCGATTTGACTTTCCTATTATTTGATCCCATCAATCCATAATGAAACAAATATTGGGCAACTACTTTCACCACATCTTTATCATTATTCCTTCATGCCTTTTCTTTAAAACTTTTGTGCAGATCATCATAGGACACATGTTTGACACCTGGAAAGTACCTTTCTCTCAATTGTGCTTCCCTCATGGTAACGTAATCACTTGTATCCATCTTTTTACTAAATTTCAACCTCGTTATCATAACAAACTCAATAGGGTCAAATCTACAATCCACCCCATTTAGTTTAAACCAAAATATCTCTTCTAACACTTATTTATTAACTTGTCAAAAGACTACACAACGTATCAAAGTTGAGTTATGCTTATGAATTTCAAGATCCAAAATTTGTCCGAAACAACTTTCCCAAAACATTTCTTTCTAGTGACAATTAAGATTACTCTTTATATGCTTAATTGTTTCTATGTGACTTTGAACTTTAAAAGTAGCCATGAAGCTATGAGCATCACTATATCATTTTTCCCCAAGCTGATGATTAACAAGAATTCCTTGAAAAAAACATTTGCAATATTAATCCATTTAAACAAAAAAAATCCATCCCATGAAAAGTGTAGGTGCCAGTGCAAAGAGTGTGGGTGCGATGCGAAGAGTGTGAGTGCGAGTATTGCCAGAATCCGGTTTTCTTCTCCATTAACGACAACACAATCAAATCTGGCCAAAATATACCACATACAACTATTTGCAAAGTAAATCATCACAACCTGCAAACCACAAGCCAAACGTAACACTCAAATCAAAATCGAGGCAAAAAAACACCCATTTCAAACTTAACAACCCTAAACTGAGAGGGAAAAAGAAACTCATTTCAAACTTAACAAGGCAAGGAATCAAACTTACCTCAAATGACATTGTCGAACGCTATTGTGTTTGTCGATCTTCAAAATGCAAGAAATGGAGTTGTCATTACTTTTTATGTTTTTTGAATGCAACAAGATGAAGCTACTACTTAGAAAGGAAATGTTTTATTAGATTTTAGATATAAGGATGAATGGGTAAAATGGTTGTCTCTCGTGTTCTTCACACTCACACTCGCATTTATCCTGCTTTTTGTTCTTATTTGGATATATCAACAATCAAACAAAAAATCAACTTGTTTTTGAATAAGTTTATAAATGTTTTCATTCATAAGTTACCAAACTTATAATCAATGTGATGATGTTGGAGTATGCTACAGAAGAAAATGCTGCTGAAGAAAGAGGTTATTACCAGATATGGGTATTATTGGAATAAAAACTAAGTTTGCTTAAAAAAGTAATTTCATTAAAAGTTTCCCTAAAAAGGTTTAAACACAAATTTTTTTGTCTATTTTAATTAATATCTCATTTTCAAGTCATACTTTGTTTTGTCTCAAACACATTTTTGCAGTTTGTCCTTTAAGTAAAAGACAAACAAATAATACTATTTAAAAATGAAAAAAAAAACAAAAAGAATGCAAATATATTAAGTCTATGGAGGCTTAAGCAATACAAGCACTATGGATATAAGTGGATGGCTTGATCTTAACTTGCAACCATAATGGTCAACTTAAGATCGAGTTCAGTTTGTTTAAGTTTTTCATTTTGTGATACCACAAAAAAGGAAAAGAAAAGTCATTGTTGAAGAAGAAGAATCATCACTAAAAAAAAAAAAGAACAAATAGTAACTAAATAAAATGAATCATCTATAAGGTGAGATTCAATGTCATGATGCTAGTGAGATATTAATTTTGGGTCAAACAATTATTCGAGCTCAAAATAGCTTGGATCACATTCACCATAAACTGTGAAAGATCATGATCTTAATAGTAAGCCAACACCAATCTCGAAATGCACCTCCCATTCCAAGCCCTCTTTTGTTGTCTTTAACCCAATTCCAGTTGACTTTTTCCTTGATTAATCCAAACAAACTGTAGAATCATACTTGATAGATTATTATACTTAGTAAGCACACTTGTAGTCACATGGAGCACATTTTAGGTTTAAAACCCAACTTCTCCTCAACTTGGTTCAAAATTGTAAGCCTACTAGGAGGTGCAACCCAAGATATCAAGTTCTAGTCTGACATATGTAAATGTCGGAATACCTCAATTAGTTTTTTCTCCATATGAATTGAAATAAGGTTGATAACTTGCTTTCTAATAAGAATGGTAAGTTCATGCTCATGAATACTCTTACAAATAGCTTCAAGGCATTTAAGCACTAATGTTAGGGTTTACAAATAGTTTCAAGGTTATTATGCACTAATGTTGGGGTCATAGAGACTAATTCAAAATTGAGTTTTTCCACATTAAGAATTGGATTTGCTTTGCATTATCTGCAAACAAATAATAGGTCAAAGAACATTAACATCAGTTTCATTAGGGTAATGAAAGTCATCTATAGTTATTTCAAGGCAAACAATCAGGACAGATGTATCTTTAGTGTTTTCAACCAAATCTTTAGAGTCACAAAGGATAGTGCCACCTTTATTACAACCTTGTTGATACAACATAACTCATTTCATAAATAGGTCAAGACAAGTTAAGTTGAATAATTTTTTGGTAGTCATACATTCCCACATGTGATGATCCATAGTGTTATATCAGACAGAATGAGTGATTTTTTTGTTTAGGTTGACCATATTTTGCAATGGCCTTGTTGTAGTTTCCTTCCCTGACTACCATATCTTGCCTAGTATCCAGTTAAGGTGTCTTTTGATAGTATTAGAACATTCAAAAAGGCCTATTAGGTTGAGATGTTTCTTTGAATTACTCATAATTTGGTGTACTGAATTTGGACATTAAGAATCAATAGGTGTGAAAATCCATTTCTAATAACACCCAAGTAAAGGGCTTTTTAAATTCCAAAAATCTACCAAAAATCATGTTAGTAATACTAACTTTTACTAATTTCATTAATAAAATTACAATTTTAACCCTTAGAGAAAAAAATCCAAAATCACTAAAACACCCCTAGGCACTTTTGGTTCTTTTAAAATTTGTTTTATTAGGTTTCTTATTATTCACATGTATTAGAACACATGTACAGTTATGTTCTACCCAGTTTTCATTTTAAATATTTCTTAAGCATAACTAGCAAATGAAAAAAAATCTTTGAAAGGTTTTTTTTTTTTTTTTTACATTTAAATACTTCGATTCATTTAATTTTACATAAAAATTTTAAGGGTGTAATTTTTTTCCTTTTTGTAACGAGAAACTTGTAATACTCACAAATAATTTATACGGGTATTTGTAATACCCTCAGGTACATTTTAGGGGTATTTATGTCTTTTGACTCAGTTTTCAGATATTTCCAGTTTTAAATATATATATGTTCAAACGTATATGTGGATATATATATATATATACACACACACACATAAAACAATTACAAAAAGACAAATATATATAAATATTAAAAAGTATGTATATATATAAAGACAAAAAAGACATAAAAGGAGAATTTATGCCTTTTCCATTATCTTCTCCCGTCTCTTCCATAAGAAAGCAGCCTTCTTCATGCTTTTTCTTTGTTTTTGGAAGGAAAGTGGATGATTTGTAGGGCTTTAAAAGAAAAGTAAGGAAAGAAAAAAAGAGGAAATACTTTAGGTATCTTGGTAACCAAAAGATCTTTTTCTTTTCTCTTTACCTATGTTTATATATATTGGATGCATATTATATAAAGATGTTAGTGTGTTTTGGTGTTGATTTAAGGTAATTTTGGTGATCAAAGAAGGAAGACAAAAATGAGGGAGCTAACTTAACAAAGATTGGCTTGAAACAAGGTAAGTGGAATCATTTTTTATATGTTTCATGTTTTATACTTTTGGTTCATTTCCTCTATGTTATAAATGATGATTTTGAAGTTGAGAAATGTTGTTTTACCATTTGGGGTATCTATGTGTGTGATTTTTTCCATGACAAAGAGTTAAAAAATATTTACTGTTTTGCCACTGATTTTGTCCCACATTTGGATTGTCTTATCTGATGAATTATGAGTACTATTATAGCTTATTGGAAAGCTCTTTGAATCTTTATTTCAATAGCTTGTATGAATTAGAGATCGTTTAAACTGTTAAATTGTATTAACAAAAAGACTGCCCTACTAAATAAACAATCCAATGAACAATAAATTACAGTTTTTGGAATAAAAGAAAGAAAGAAGAGGAGAAAAAGAAAAGGGAGAAAAGAAAGAAAGGAAAGGAAAGAAAGAAAAGAAAAAGAAAAGAAATAAAAGCAAGAAAAAGAATTTGGGGCTCAAGATTCAAGGGTCGTCCTAAGAGTATGGTTTGGTGGGTTATAAATAGTTTTAGATGGAAACAAAATTAGTAAGAGATAACGCACGCATGCATGCTACGAACTATAATAGGGCACTTTACGTTACACCACCTGCAGTAGGCCATGTCTGCAGTAAGACATGTCTGTAATAGGACATAGACTCGCAGTAGAGTCTGCTCGCAGTAGAGCATGCTCGTAGTATAGCACAATTCAGATTCATAAATGGTATAGTGAGAGAAAGGAAGAGAGCTTGAGTTCAGAAATGTGTCAAGTCCTTGTAGTCATTTCCAGAATGTATCAATGAAAACCAGATGGGACAAAATGTGACTCAATAGTAAAGGATGAACTAGACTATCCCCTCGTTTCCTTAAGAAGGTTATGATGTAAGATTGAGTCATGAGTGATTTAGAATAAGAAATGAGATAATTTACTTCATTCTTTCCTTTAACTGTATGTTCTTATCTCTCACTTCCATTTCTTTCATGATTGCAGGTACAGGTGATCGAGGTAGCTGCAAGGCAAGATCAGATCAACGAAGATAGATTCAGGCTGAGACAGGTTATATATGGTTTTTGGTTACATGCATATGATATTGTTGACTTTTAACTCTATTCAGATAGTTGTATAGTTATATATAGGGGCATGTATATGATTACTTTATGATCTCAGATGAGTTTTCATATGAGATATAAGCATCTTTTGTTACTTTCAAATTTGCAGTTTTCTCAAAATAATTTCAGAATGTTTTTAACGACGAGTTCATTTTAAAATTTGTTTTAAAATAAATGCCCCAGATATGAATTCGTAACATTTTTCCTCCGAAAGACAACATTTCTAAGGAGGGATGTTACGGTATTAGTGCCCATTTCAAAAATTTCGCTTTTGATCTGAATCCAATTCAGACCAAAATTGGGTTGAAATTGAGAAGTTTATTTTAATAGTTGGCCCATATTAGGGAAGTTCAATTACGAATTTTATGTAATTAGTTTAAAATTAATTAATTAATTAATTAAATAAGTTGCCTATATAAGACTTCTTGTTATATTAGGGTTCCACATAGGACAAATTCCACCCAAAGTTGGGATTTTTTAGGGGTATTAGAAGTTTTATCACAAAATAGGCTTGCCTATATAAATTTACCATATTTTTCACATACTAAACATTTATAACACAAGATTGGTTAAACACCTAAACTACCTTGTCTTTAATCTTATAAAACAAGGGAAAGCCAACCTTTTCACACCAAAAAAAGAATATATCTTTCAAAGATCTTGCAGGAAAATTATCCAAGCCTAGGTCAATGTTGATCCATACCCTTTATGTTATATCTTTTCTTGTTTAACAATTGAAATTCAAAGAATGTGTGCTAGACAATGTATGTGATTTATGTGAAATATAATTTAAGCTATTTGTTTAATGTTGTGATTTCATATTTTAATAATATAGTTAGAGTACTGATAGTGAAACTAGGAATGAGTTGACAAAGATCCAGACAAATTGTGGATAAAAAACAGCATGTAGAACTGGTTGGCGAGGTTGCCAACCATAGGTGATCTCGCCAACCGTTGGTGAGGTCGCCATGAATCCATGAATTTCTAATTAGTTATCCAAGGTTATTGCTTTATGTTTCAGGTTTAGTTTAAGCAAAAGATGGAAAAAGCTACATTTAAGGTTCGCTATGGACAACAATGGGATTCAGGTGATGATGATGTGATAAGATATGTTGGTGGGAATGAGAGACCAATCTGCATTGACACAAATATTGATTTAGAAGGATTTCGCCAAGGCTTAAAGACCTCACCGACCTATCCTTACTTGATTTTTATTCCTAAACCCTAAATCTAACAAAATAATGCATCTATCTATAATAATCTATGAATCATGCCATCAACCGGAAAGAATAACTCACTTGCTCTCAATAATCCATGTTTGGGTTTTGTGTGATTACATTTGTAGACTTTCGGTTGTAAAAATCGGTTCATGAATGAATAGTCAACAAAGTTAGAGAGTCACGCATCCAATAGTAATGCAGGGTTATTTTTTAGACTTAATAGCTATTGTGGTATAAATGTTTAAACATTCAAATGTGTTGTATTTTCGTATAAACACTCACTTTTTATGGCAGAAATTTTAATATTCCATAATAAAATAACAAAAATTAAAGAAAGATTAAGGAAAATAAGGAGAGCTCGCCACTACAAAAAAGGAAGAAGGAAACAAGCCACCGCCACCACCCCCTTGCCTTCTTCGTATCCTAGATGTAAGGAAACAAAAAGGAAACTAGGGGAGAGAAAAAAAAAAAGCCGCCACCAACAACCAAGGAGAGGAGCGTCGGTAGTAGCTTGAAAGAGGGGAAAAAGAAGTGATTGTAGCGACAATCTCGATGGAAATTTTCCACGCATGTAGGTTTCATCCTCTTCCCTTCAATGTGTATAAATCTTTGTTTGATTTGTGCATATTCAAAGTTAACCTCTCTGGTTTACTACACTGGGTTCTTGGTGAAGAAATTTGTAAGGAAATACCTTTGAAAATATAATACTTATGTGTTAAACCTAGGTGTATGTTTATGTGTTGTGTGCGATGATTTGCTGTTTGCTTTCCTAAAGATTTTGGCCAGCTGTGATGGATGTTTTTGTTAGCTGTGTTGCAGGATTTTGGCACATATTTATGGAAGGAATTGTGGCCAAAATCTTGATGCTTTGACACAGCTAATGCATGCAAAATTGTGGGATGATTTTTCATGGCTGAATGTGCTAGTGTGTAAGTTCCTTTTACTGTGTAAGTGATGTTTATTAAATATGTTATAGAGTTGTTCCATGAGTGGGATGCATGGGCTCATTATGTGGCATGAATTATTGAAGTTGTAGCATTGGAAAAATTTATGTATTTTGGGATTATTCATGAGGAAAATTGCAAATAGATGAAAGTGGCCATGCCGTGAAAATCATAGACATTTTGTGTGTTGCATGCTTAAAAATTTTGAGAAATTTTCAAGTGTAACCCGAGAATTAATTAAGTAATGGGTATTTGGCTCTTGAATAGAAAATCCACCCAAGCATCGGCCTAGTTTAGGTCGTGAAGTTTTGTCTCCCGAGGACACCAACAAGCTTTTGAAAGGTACTCCGTGGGATGACTTCATATGTTTTAAATGTAAGTTATTCGTTCTAGAGTTGTAAGGTAAGTGAACATTCAGTATAAGACGAGCATCTACTTGTGGTAGCTATTAGAGACCGAGGGAAGAAGACATCTAGCATCATTCAAAGTAGACAAAAATTACCATTTTACCCCTAAGTTAAGTGAATGATAGGGATTTAAACTAGAATAGCCTAGGAAAGTATAGGAAAGGGAAAAAAGGTTATTTGGCCAATTAAAGGTGTTAAACTATGTGAAAGACAACATCAAACCTTATCGAGTCAGATCCAAATAAAAAATAGCAAAAGTTTAGAAACGCATATATAGTTAGATAACCACTAGTTGTGTGCATAAGTGACAAGCTATGTAAAAGCAACAAGGTTATATGAGAGATAGATATTCATGAGATGTATTATGCACTTGATGTTAAGGTGCATGTGATAAGGGAGGGAATATGATAAGAGGGTGGCTTTAAAGTTAACTTTTCACGTGGTTATTGAGATGTATCACATATGTGTTCGTGGTTAGGGTCACTCGAGGGTGATTTTTAATTAGCGGTCTTGTAATTATGCGTATGTGACAAGGGAGGGAATATGATTAGCTCCGAGTGTGATAAAGGTAAAGTTATAGCTAGTTGGTCTGATAGTTCGATCGACATATGCGCAAAACACAATAATTAATGGACACTCGAGGTGTCAAATGCTTTCACAAGATGTCAGATAAGTCAAGTTTAGGTTAGGTCTTATTAGACTATGTGAAATGACCTATCTTTAAGGCATGAGGGTGTCGAGTTATGAGCACATAGATTTTCTAACATTGAATGCCAATTTCAGTTATGTTTTGCTAGATGTCAAGAGACCACCTACTAACTGAGTGTTCTTTTACTTACATATTTCTTTTCTATGGTTTTACAAGTAGAGGTGAATAATGATGCATGTAAAGGAGCCACTAGTTCAACTCAGTTGGTTACATGAGACAGATGGGCAAGATTGCCATTTTCATAATTTACAAATCAGACATGTTATTTTAGTATTGCAATTTGTGGTGGATTTATATTGATTAAGCTATACTATGACTACTTTATAAGTCGAACTTTTTTATTTGTTACACCTTTTGCATGCACATGATTAATTAAGTGTTTTAATACATGCTCATATACTATTGTCATGTTAAGAAGTTGAGTTGTGAACGTCTTTTCAATCATATTCCATGTAAATATATATATCCAATATATATTTGAAGAAGAGTGTTATAGAATTCCACGCAAACCAAACCATCCCTAAGGGTGCAATTTCCTTTGCACTTTATTATTAAATGTTTTGATTTCTTTACTTTATTTTTCATCCAGAGATGAATTATTTCGAGATTTATCTACCCTATGTCAACCAAATTACTAAAATCCTGAATTTATTTTAAATTATTTTTATATTGAACATTTATCTTTGATAAACGGTTTTATTATGCATTTATCTCCTTTAAATTAAAATAATTAGCTAACAATAATTTTTTAAACTCATCAACATGAATACAAGAAAATAAAAAGTGATATAGAAGTGTTACATGTATCATCTAGTTGGAATCCTTTGAAAAAATTGGAAAAACAAAACAATAGAGAAAATTGGTCCTTTACCAAAATCAAATAAACATGTAAAAGATCACACATGAAAGTATTTTTTTTGTAATAATGTGAAAAATAGAAATGTATTCAAATATTAGAATTAGTGTATAAGTCACTACTTTTCAACACTATTAACCAACAAAATTTGAACAAATTAAGGATTCCAAAGCAATTAAAACAAATAATAATGTCATGTAAGGGAATTTCATCTAGTTCAACAAGTCCAAGGCATAGCAGCCCACAAGACCAAAAAACAAAGAAACAACAAAATGATGTCACAGTTATAGTCAATAACCTATAAAAAATTGCTATGTAATATTAAACTACATGTCAGTTTTACGGATAAAATAAGGGATGACACACATTATATTTAGAAACTTGCTTAATCACATGGTTTCTCCAAAAAATGCATGGGTAATGCGAAGAAGAAATCAGTCTTGTACCTTTTCTCAAAAATATGCTCTCCAACATCAAACAACTCTTGCCTGCTAAGGCCATCCTTTTTCATTAATGCACTGAATAACATCATTCTAAATTAAAAGAAAATTATATAAATTACATAAATAAATTAGGTAGAATTATTTAGAAAGAAATGATGTAAAACCCATATATTATCTTCAAAGAACCACAATCATGTTAAACAATGTAGCAAACATATGAAAGAAAATATTAAAAGATGTAAAAAGCTTAAAATTAAAGGCGAAGAAATGTCTCTTATTATAGATATTGAATAGGTAATTGGTCTTCGTCTTAAAATATAGAAATCACCATACTGTAAAATTGTCCTTATTCTCTGGTGTTTCCTTTTTGGTTTTTATTGTAATTTAAAGGTTCACAAATCCTTTTGTTTCCAATTTTTTCATTTTCTTTATTTTCAGGAATAAATTTAAACTAACCATAATTTCGAGCCATTGTCTTAAAAAAATCTCATTAAACTCTAATATGACTACTTAATAAAGTCTAAAAAAAGGCTGAAAACACAAACTAAAGTAACATACAAATTTTTTATTGAATTCATTTTCTTGAATTTTATAAGGAAACAAACAGATCTAAACACATTAAGCTGAATCTAAGTTAAATATATCAATAATAATAAAAAAGAATACAAAATATGTAAAATCAGCCCCAAAATTGAGATTTATATGCATGAATAACACGAGAAGTGAAACTAATTGTTAGGAGAGTAAAGTAAAAACTCCTTACTAATTTGTTTACAGGAATCCATGGGAAAGTGCAAGAAAATCATACAAAAAAGAACAAACTGGAGGGGACGTTTAGCATCAATATCTTGTGGACTTGAAGTCTTTGCACGAATAGATTTCTTTAATGAAAGAGTTTCTGAAATTATATTTTTTTGAAGAAAATTAATTAAGCTAATCGAAGACTTTACTAGTTCTTTCACTATAACCAATCAGGACAATAACTGAAAATTACTTGGTTTGTATTCTCCATAAATTTTACATTGTCACGTAAAATTAGTAATAAAAAATAATAAAACCAAACATACCATAAACCCTAAAAATTCACTCACATCGAAACCCAAAAATCAATTGCAAAGAAAAAACACAAAGTATAAAGAATAAATCGAATCCTCCCTAATATATTTAAATCATAAATCAAACTATCTACTTTAACCCAAATTCAATAATGAATAAACAAGTAAGATTTCAAATCAGTGTGTGGGGAGACAAAAAAACAACTTTATAACATTAAAGAATATGACATGTGAGTCACATTACTAGAGTCGTAGTTGCAAGTTAAGGGAGATCAATCCTATTTACGAAGGAATACAAACAAAGTGAGATAGTATTATGAAAAATGAATTGATCTAAATTTTTTTTCATCTTATATGTTAATCAAAGGGCAATTTTGTTTGAAATAAAAATTTCACAAGTTAAAAAAATTGATTTCATTCAACCTTTGATTCAATGAACTGTGCTTAGCCCCCCCGCTCATGAAACAGCTCTACTGCAATGGATGGCAGAGGGTCCGTAGTACCCAAAGCACTGGAATGATCCAATAGCCGGGAAAGGGCCTAGAAGTGCCTACTACACTTGGCTCTACACATTTACTGAGCTAACCCCTGTCCAATGCCTGGCAGAGCTAAGGGGGCTTCAATCCTTATTCCTTATCCCCATCTTTGCCCAGGCTAACGGGGCGTGACTTTTTTTCATAGGGGAGAGCCTCAAGAAGCACTAGCACTGTTGAGAGGAAGATCCTTGGCCCCTTTTCATTCTCTGTAGGGTTAGGGTTCCAAACCTTTCTTCAACATAGGTGACAACAAACGGGTCAGAGATGGAAGAGATCGAACACGGGAATACGAAGCAAGCTTGCCTTCCTAATAAAATATTTTTCATCTTATATGTTAATCAAAGGGCAATTTTGTTTGAAATAAAAATTTCACAAGTTAAAAAAATTGATTTCATTCAACCTTTGATTCAATGAACTACGCTTAGCCCCTCCGCTCATGAAACGACTCTACTGCAATGGATGGCAGAGGGTCCATAGTACCCAAAGCACTAGAATGATCCAATAGCCGGGAAAGGGCCTAGAAGTGCCTACTACTACACTTGGCTCTACACATTTACTGAGCTAACCCCTGTCCAGTGCCTGGCAGAGCTAAGGGGGCTTCAATCCTTATTCCTTATCCCCATCTTTGCCCAGGCTAACGAGGCCTGACTTTTTTTCAAAGGGGAGAGCCTCAAGAAGCACTAGCACTGTTGAGAGGAAGATCCTTGGCCTTTCTTCATTCTCTATAGGGTTAGGGTTCCAAACCTTTCTTCAACATAGGTGACAACAAACGGGTCAGAGATGGAAGAGATTGAACACAAGAATAAGAAGCAAGCTTGCCTTCCTTTTTGATCGTTTTGATTGAAGGGGACGAAGAAAGTATACAAAGCATACTCACATTTCCCAGTCGAAAAGATGGGTTCCTTTTTCTTCTCGCATTTCTCATCGAACAAATACAGGAAAAGAATCATATTGAAAACATTCTTAACCCCCTTCATAGAGCTGTGTATTGTAAGTGATCCGTACCTACCCGGAGCGAGCCTCTCATAGAGGCAAGTCAAGTTAGTGAGCCGTATGATGGGTAACTATCTTCTGTGGTTCGGAGAGGACTCAGTTGTTAGTTAGTACCCCCTTGGTTTTAGGGTGGACCCTTTCACTCATGTTTTTGATACACCTAGGACATGGATTCTATATGAACCAATGGATCATAACAAGTTGTTACTACTAGCAATGACTTCCTTTTTCATTACTTCATTCTTTATATATCCCTCTCCCTTGTTCTCAGTTACTCATTGAATGGAACTCAGTTCATATCTTTAAGTTCAATCATTGACAGGGTTCAAAGAAAGGGTGGGCAATTAATAAAGAATCGATTCAAAACCACAATGCTAGCTTCAGGCGAGGTAGGAAATACTTCTGAAAAGATACCTTCAAGTATATCTTCCCCTTCATACATTCCAGAGAAGCTTCCGCCTTATCTTTAATAGCATTGCTATTGCTAATCTCGTAATCTTCAAGCAACTCGGGGTAGGTAGTGTGCATTCTTCTCTCGGCTCTGGAACAAGAATCAAGGAAGTTAGCCTTTCTTTCTTTGCCAAAGAAAGGGCCCACCATTATCATGTTGCATGATGAAACCTACGGGTCTTCATCTAAAGAGCGATTTTTTTGCGTTCTTGGATTTCGGGTGGTTCACAAGGGTGACCGAAACCCTTAATTCTTGCTTTGGGGGTAACCACTTCCGTCCTCCTCTCTTTTAAAGTTTTAAAAAAGGTGCGCTTTCAGTCTTTTATCCTTTTTAGGCTTAGGAAGGAAGCCAAAAAAAGATTTTTAGATGTTGTACCAAAGGTCAATGAACATCGACCCACTCTATTAAAATACAAGCAAACACATCAATCAAAACGAAAAACTCTCACTCTCCCCGCTGAGACAAGATAAAGGTTCCTTCCATCCATTCCTTCCTTTTTTTTTAAGAAAGAGAAAAAGATCACTCATAAAAGCAGCCTTAATCTTATAAGGTCGCGTCTCCTTAGTAGTCTAGTCTTGGAAAGAAGCGGTAGAGAGCCTCGTTCCTATAGGCCGAGAACAAGGAATCAATAACTACTGCCTAAAGCAGGCAGTTAGCTGGGCAGGGAAGCCTATTGGACGAAGCTACGACTATTTAGAAAAAAGAGTGGAATGCGAGTAGACTGCATGCTACATAGGGCCCTAGCTGAGGAAGCATTGGTTCTCCTTGATAGGAGTGTGTACAGAAGTGATCATCCGCCCCCATAGGAAGGAGGGTAGTGGCATTCCGAACATGAGTTGAAATGTGATCCAAAACAAGGAAAGTGAACAACGACCATAAGAACTGACCAATGGAAGGGGGTGAAGAGTGGCAAGATAGGAGCTCTGGAGCAAGGGGAGCTTAACGACGTCAAAATAAAGGCAATCGACGAAACAATCAACAATCCACGGGATATATACAGTACAATGATAAGTGCCTCAACTGTGGAAGAAGAAAGAGGCCATTATGTACGGGTTGTTGATTCCGTCGAAGGAAATACGACAACCTCCAAGAACTTTGACCGTTCAATCTCTTCCTTAGCATTCTGTCTATACATCCATTCGACACCCCAAGAGCACTTCCATGCGATTCTGTCTGAAACTGTAATAATCCGATTCATTAGTGTCGTGAACTTCTCTACGAAAATGTGGAAACCGCTCACTATGCTCGTTTTCACCTTACGAAGTTGTGGGCTCAACCTATTTTTGGATGCAAGGTTGTATAGATCACTCACTCCAAGTGATTTTTGCTACAAAAGAGAGAGAGCCCCTATTGAATAAATGGAAATTAGTCCATTGCTATTATGCATTAGTCCACGCTTACCAATAGATAGCGAACTTGACGAAACGCATTGCCAACATGTTTACCAAAGATATGGATCAATCCATACGGGCAATTTAAGAGGGTTAAAGAAAGGGTTGACTAAAAAGGGTGTTAAGGACCTTCTTATTTTGCTAAAGACCATCCCAGCTCATGACATTCTCCTGTGTTCAATCAATTCATGACTGAGTAAGAACTCATCCGCCCCATAACATTGTATTGGGGATCATGTAGAAAGGAATTCTTTCTCTTTTTTAGGGTCAAAACATTTCAATAGGTTAATAAGGATAAGAAGGTCACATTCCATTCGAAGGAAAAAGTCTTCTTTATTTTAATTGATAGATTTTTTCTACTTTATTAATCAATAATATAATGGGTTTTTGATGGAAGGGAAGTTTCTTTTGAAAGGGTGCTCATAGATCAAATGCAAAAGAGGGGAAATCGGCCTTGAGAGAACTAAATGCCAACTCACTCTTTTCATAGCCGATTGATTTTGTTTTCTCCAGTCTATTTTGAAATGAAAAATTGTCTTTGTTTAAAGATCTTCTATCTGCTTATTTGTTGGCTTAACATTGATATGATTGTTGCTGGTAGCTTCTGTCTCTTATTGATGGATTTTCCTATGTTAATTGGATTAGAACTGCCAATGAAAAATCAACATGAAACCGCTTTCATCACGTAAGAAGGCTTTCACCCCAATATCCTTTAGTCAATAATGGGCCTTTCGGTTCTGAGAATGCTGGTACTACCTATCAACGAGTTGTGACAACCATCTTGAACGATATGATGGTTTTTAATAGCAGTATTTTCTTTTTTCTTGTTTCTCACATCATAAGTTTAGAGAGGAATTTGACATGACACCTTTTAGACCCATTTCATGATATTCTCAGGCTGTTTCAGTAAAAACTAATGGTGGGTATTAAACAACTTTACTGCTAAAAGAAATCCTGGCCGACTGCTTGGCTTGGGGGAGCAAGACTGAAGATTTGAATCTATCACTTTACTCTCCCTCCCATCACTCTTCAACTGTTATCATGACCTCTCGATTCTCCCCACATTGAAGGATCACCTTAGACCTGCCCAACATGCCGTTGACTTGGAGATGAATTCTCCAGCCATACCTTTTGTAGTTGTCACGCTTGGTCAATCATGTTTGGACCAAAATAAAGTATAAGCTTCTACCGTGTAGAAGGCATTATAACTAAAGTACGTGACCTCCAAAATCAACAGCTACATCTTGTTGCTACCCTTTCAATCCTTTCAATGTTCATTTTCCCGTGTGAGGGTGATCAACGCTCTCATTCACGAAGCCAACCGACTTTCTTATGGGAAGGAGCATATGGGGGAGAAGGACCTTTAGTCATCTATTCGAATAGAGCCCAAGTTGAATCTACCCCTTCGTTTCCTTTTTTAACTATGTATGACCTTATCAATAGACATTTCTCGAATAATCATTTTTTTAATGAAAAACCTACTTTCATGGAAAACTATGTATGACCTTCTCGAATAGCTGTTTGATGGAAAACTACTTTCACGTTTGATTCAGAGAGCACTTTTTCCGTTGAGAATTCCTCATTCCCTTTTGTGTGAATTCCCCAGCGACGAATTTGAAACTTGTGGGGCCCTATCTACTTATTCCATTTCTTGATACTCGAAGAAAACCCCTTCCCTTTCAAGCTTCATATCTCTTTTGACTCTATATATATGGGCACCTGATATCTATGAAGGTTCACCCACCTCGGTTATAGCATTCTTTTCTATTGCATCTAAAATCTCGATTTTTGCTAATATTTCACATGTTTCTATTTATGGTTCCTATGGAGCTACATTGCAACAAATCTTCTTTTTTTGCAACATTGCTTCTATGATTTTAAGAGCACTGGCCGCCATGGCCCAAACGAAAGTAAAAAACCCTCTAGCTCATAGTTAAATTGGACATGTAGGTTATATTCGTATTGGTTTCTCATGTGGAACCATAGAAGGAATTCATTCACTACTAATTGGTATCTTTATTTATGCATTAATGATGATAGATGTATTCGCCATAGTTTCAACATTACGACAAACCTGTGTTAAATATATAGTGGATTTGGGCTCTCTAGCCAAAACGAATCCTATTTTGGCTATTACCTTCTCCATTACTATGTTCTCATACACAAGAATACCCTTATTAGCCAGCTTTTGTAGCAAATTCTATTTGTTCTTCGCCGTTTTGGGTTGTGGGGCTGACTTCCTAGCCCCAGTGGGAGTAGTGACTAGTGCTATAGGTTGTTGGGTAGTCAAAAGGTTGCCACGAGTAAGTCAGTTTAAGGGAACGAAGGTAGTTCTCTGTGCACCAAACATGTAGTTTACCAAATCAGTTACGACACGGATAGGAATACATGCTACGAAAGATAGGGTCGAGTTTGATACATCAAATGTCTACTCAATATCCTTGTACGAGTCCACAATCACTACACGAGATGAACCTTGGTTTGGTGAATTAAAGTTGGCCTTAGGTGTAATAGGACTCCCAGTTACTGCAAGCGATCGTATACTGAGGTGCTCCCCACCGGTTGTTGAAATGATGCCAGCCGGGCTGGGCCTCGATTCAAAAGATGAAGGGCCAAAAAGTCTAAATAAGGGGTTACAAATCCCCTATCTCACTGGGGGCAAAAAATGAATCGACATCTCGATGCAAGACAACCTTTTCGATTTGAGTTGGGAAAGAACGGCAAAGCCCATCTGAACCGTCCAATGAATATCGTTGACTTATGCATATTGTAGCAAAATTGGGCTCCGAACCTCCAATAGTGTCAATGGTTGTTGACCGAGTGCTAGCTCCGTGGGGCTAATCCCTATAGTCGATGACTTATGCATATTGTAGCAAAATTGGACAGAGTCAAGTAATGTCACCCAATTTCTTTGGGTGCGCCACCACAATTTTGCATCATTCATGAGATACATGCTAGTAATCATTACATGTTCACCTTTCTCAATTCGGATAGCCTTGAAATACTGCTCTATGTCCCACAAGAAATTCTTCAATTCTTTAGCATTTTTGCTTCCACCAAACAATTTTGGTTTAAGGATTTTCAACTTTGAAGGAATCAGACTACTATCACTCCCACTAGAAGAGCCAGTGATAACCGTCTTTAGGATATTTATATCCCCTTTTATATTAGTGATCCGTTCCTCTATACGATCAACCATCGAGAGCAACTGGGATAGAATATTGTTGTACCAATCAACGAGGTCTTTCTAAATAACCCTGGTGAGTTGACACAATTCAATAATTGTTTCTAAATGGACCATAGCCTACTCTGTAAGAGATGCAACATCTCGTCCCGACTCTCCTACTAGCACCTCAAAAACTCTAACATGATTACTAAAGGTCAACATGAACCCAATTTGGCTCTGATACCAACTTGTCACGAAGCTTGGAGTTGATATGAACTGTTTTGCCTAGTGAGAGCACTAAGTTGCCCACTTAGTCAACCCACCTGTAATGCACACACACACAAAAGAAATGTATAAGAAGAGAGCTCAATATACAAGAAAATTCCCAACCTTTTTATTAATGTCAAAAAGGAATGCAAAGCTCATTGTAAGGAAGAGTTTACACTCAATTTCTTCACACTGTTTTCCTGCCTTTCACAGCTTCTATTTATAAAAAAATACAAGTAGCAAACGTCTCCTACTTTTAGGCATTATCTAATAGCACTACTAGATCCTGACTTAGGTGTTTTTCATTCAAAATTGCCACCTATCCCTCTGAGTCCAATCAGTCACGTTTTTCCTGCTCACCATCCATGCTTTGTGCTAAAGTTTTAACTTTATGGGTCATCTTTGCGCCCCACTTACTTTCCCCTACGTTCTTAGCTCTTCCTCATGTTTTGGGAGCTTATTTTGGGCTTAGAAGGGCTTGCTTTGACCTCTTAGGTCCCTCACCAATCCAAACACAATAGCCTAGTCTTTCCTGTCTAGGCCAGAGCTCATCTGCCTGCCTACATGTCGGTGTTGCGTGCGATAGCACGACACAAAAACACGCACACGACTATTCAGACAAGCTCTAAAGCACTCGCACATCCCATTCAAACAAGGCCCCGAAAATCATGGGCACGCAAGACAATGTATAATACGTGCATGACACTCGGACAGATGTGCACGCACGACACTTGGACAGACATGTGCGCATGTCACGCAGAGAGACATATGCACATGACATTTGCATAAACATTGTCGTGTGCAACACGAGCGTGTAGGTAGGCAAATGAGCTCAAACCCAGACAAGCAAGACCAAGCTATTGTGTTTAGATTGGTGAGTGACCTAGGAGGCCAAAGCAAGCCCTTCCAAGTACATGGGGGAAAGGAAGTGGGACAAAAAAATGACCTATGAAGCCAAAACTTTAGCACAAAGCATGGATGGTGGGCAGGAAAAACGTGGCTAACTAGGCTCAGAGGGACAGTGGCAATTTTTCATGAAAGACACCTAAGTCATGATCTAGTAATGCTATTAAAAAATGCCTAAAAGTAGGGGATGTTCACTACTTGTATTTTCCTATAAATAGAAGCTGTGAAAGGTAAGGAAGCAGTGTGAAGAAATTAAGCATGAACTCTTCCCTGAAGCAAGTTTTGTATTCCTTTTTGATATCAATAAAAAGGTTGAAAATTTTATTGTACATTGACCTCTCTTCTTATACATTTCTTTTATGGGTGTGTGCATTACAGGTGGGGTTGACTAAGTGGGCAACTTAGTGCCACCACTAGGCAAAACAATTCATATCAACTCCAAGCCTCATGATAAATTGGTATCAGAATCAAGTTGGATTCATATCAATCTTTAGTGATCAAGTTGGAGTTCTTAAGGTGCTGATAGGAGAGCCAGCACGAGATGTTGCTTCTTTTTTGGAGTAGGTTATGCTCTATTCACAAGCAATTATTGAATCGCGTCAACTCACCATGAGTATTCAGAAAGACCTCATTGATCTATACAACAATGTTCTATCCCAATTGCTCTTGATCGCTGACCGTATAGAGGAACGAATCACTAATATAAAAGGGGATATGAACATCCTAAAGAAGGCTATCGTTGGCTCTTCTAGTGGGAATGATAGTAGCTTGATTCCTTCGAAGCTTAAAATCCTCGAACCAAAACTGTTTGGTAAGAGCAGAAATGCTAAAGAATTGAAGAATTTCTTATATGACATGGAGCAGTATTTCAAGGCTTCCCGAATTGAGAAAGGTGAACAAATAACGATTACTAACATATATCTCAAGAGTGATGCAAAATTGTGGTGGCGCACCCGATTAGATGACAATGGCAGTGCAGGGCATCCACCAATCGAGATGTGGGAAACAATGAAAAAATGAATTGAAAGATCAATTCCTACCCCAAAATTCTACTTGGGTAGCAAGAGATGCCCTAAAGAAGTTGAAACACATAAGCTCGATGCAGAAGTATGTGAAGGAATTCAACTCCTTGATGTTGGATATTAAGAACATGTCCGATGAGGACAAATTGTTTAATTTCTTTTCAGGTTTGCAACTATGGGCACAGGCCGAACTACAAAGGCAAAACGTGAAAGACTTGCCTAGTGTTATTACAACCGCCGATGGTTTGATGGATTACAAGTTGGGAC
Organism: Mangifera indica; assembly: GCF_011075055.1. Classification (NCBI taxonomy): domain Eukaryota; kingdom Viridiplantae; phylum Streptophyta; class Magnoliopsida; order Sapindales; family Anacardiaceae; genus Mangifera; species Mangifera indica. The sequence goes on along the minus strand of NC_058147.1, from coordinate 11,830,863 downwards.
CGTCATCATCTAACAATGATAAGAAAAAGCCCAAATTTGAAGGCAAAAAGCTTTAAAAATACGACAAGGAAAGAAAGAAGGACAAGAAAAATAAGGAAAGAGAATTCATTTCCAAACAAAGGGTTCGGATCCACCCCAAGGGGAAAAAACTTACTACCTTCATTGCTCAAGATGTCCCTGAAACTGAAACAAACAGGAGCCGAAGACTGAATCCAATATGGTTGCTTAATGCCATCATGGGGGATAAACACAACACACATAAAGACTTGTTGTATGTGAAGGTGTTGATCAATGGAAAGGCAATTCGGGTAATGTTGGACACAAGAGCCATAAACAATTTCATAATACAATGGGTTGTGGCAGGGCTTGGGCTGATGGTTTCGAAATGTTCAAGCCGAATCAAGGTTGTAAATTTTATGGCACAACCAATCCTAGAAACCACCACATCACGACTAAAGGTGGGGGATTAGGAGGATGAATACGGGTTTATGGGGATAACACTAGATGATTTTGATTTAATCCTTGGCCTTGAATTCTTTGTGAAAGCACGCGCTATTACAATACCACACTTATGCGGATTGTTTGTCACGGATGAAATACACCTATGCTTTGTCTAGGCCAAATATGGTGAACAAGCTACAGAAAAACTAATGTTGCAATCTGCCACGCAAGTGCGAACATGTCTTAAACACTAGAAGGAAGTCATACTAGCAGCATTGGTGGAAATTAAACCGGACCAGGTGGTTGAAGTCCTTGATTGTATATCTGAAATGCTGGACAAATTCAGTGATGTCATGCCGTTAGAATTACCTAAGGTGTTTACTCCATGATGAAATATTGACCATAGAATAGAGCTGGAGCCTGAGGCAAGGCCTTTAGCCCATGCACCTTATCGAATGGCATTCCTCGAGCTGGTGGAATTACGAAAGCAATTGAATGAGTTGCTAAAGGTTGGATACATCCAGCCATCAAAAGCCCCATAAGGTGCACCTGTGCTATTTCAGAAAAAATAGGATGGCACGTTGCATATGTGCATGGATTACCAGGCCTTCAACAAGGTAATTATCAAAAACAAATACCCTATCCCTAATATTACTAACTTGTTTGATTGGTTGTCAAGGGTGACTTATTTCACCAAGTTGGACTTATGTTCAAGTTATTAGCAAGTTTGTATTACAGCGGCAGATGAGGCAAAAACGGTCATGGTAACAAGGTATGAGCTATTTGCAATCTAATGAATAATGTGTTGTCCAAGTTTTTCAATCGATTTGTGGTGGTCTATCTAGATGATATTATGGTGTATAGTAAAACTCTAAACGATCACTATAACAGTTGGAAAAGGTGTTGGCAAGGTTGTGGGAACAACAGTTGGAAAAATGTGAATTTTGTATGAGAGAAATTATGTTCTTGGGGCACAAGATTAGCAAAGGGCAGATCCGGATTGATGAACGCAAAATTCAGGCCATTGTGGATTAGACCTTGCCTACAAAGGTAATCGAACTACGGTCTTTTCTTGGATTGGCTAACTATTACAGACACTTTATCGAGGGATACTCCAAGATAATGGCTCCACTCACTGACTTATTGAAAAAGAATCAAAAAAAGGAGTGGACAAACCATTGCCAGCAAGCTTTTGAAAGGGTAAAGGATGCAGTCACAACAAAGCTAGTTTTACAACTACCCGACTTTAACTTTCCATTTGAAGTTCACACAGACGCATCTGATAAAGCTCTTGGAGGAGTTTTGGTCCAGGAGAAGCATCCAATTGCCTATGAGAGCATAAAACTTAAGGATACAGAGCAGCGTTATAGTGTCCGTGAAAATGAGATGGCATCCCTTTATATGTCTATATATCCTTTATCATCTCCCGATTTCTTTTTATATCGTTCTAATTGCTCTCTCTAAAAAGAAAATGGAGAGAGAAAGAGCAAACGGATCTTATCCCTTTTATTGAACCAAAATTCCTATCTATTGATGGGAAGATCTTTGTCAAATACCAGACTTTTTAAAAGTTTCTCACATTCAAGGTAGCTTACCACAAGCACCCTACCCCATACAACTAGTTGGGGGGAAGGGGTTGTTCGCCTTTTGAATCAAAGAAAGTAAGTAATAGGGGCATCATAGCTACTTTCATTCTAAAGGAAACTGAAGAACTAACCTTTAGTCAATAGGAGCCCTACTTCCTTCTTTGCGATCTCATCACTGAAATTCAAATGCAAACCAATTTCTTTCTTAATCATTGGGCGGAGTGCACTTTTAGTACTTCAGTAGGGCAAGCTCTTTAATAGTGACTTCTTTTGTTTGGTAGGTCAATGAAATGCTACTTCAATCTAGGAAACAGTCGAAAACTCGAGAAGGTCGCCTTTGGAAGCCTTCGCCAGTAACCAAAGTTTCACTCCTTCCTTTTGATTATGTCATGATATTGACTAAATCCAATCCACAAACCAGGAAACGAAACAAAGTTCATTCCCTTTTATCAAGTAGGTAAAGTAGGCATACAAACCACTTTAGCTTTGCCTTAAACTTTATTGGAACAAAGCAAAGAAAGAGGTGGAATGGAGAAAGGAAAGGGATAAGAGCGGTCTTGTTTGGCGCAAAAGCTACTGGTTCAAAGGTAAGGTACAGTACTAAAGGTCCTCAAACTTCCAGGCGATTTTTCTTTTGGGCAACTGTTCACCGTTAGATCTCGCCAATACAGTCCCCTAACGTTTTCATTACCAAGATATTTTTTTTTAATTATTCCCAAGAATTTTTTGGGTAATCAACTCCCATTCTGCAAACAGTCAAATCTGAACTTAACCTTACTGCTCTTCTTTCTTTCCTCGTGGACAAGAAGCACACCAAAAACGTGCGTTGTTTGATTCTACTATGTTTTTTGCACTTGACTGGATGGACAATTCACTGGAAGAGAACTTCAATTCGCCAGCTAGCAGGCAAGCAACTTACTTATCTTATGTGACAACACTACAGAGCAAGTGGCTCTTCTAGGCGGGCAGCTGTGATAACACTCCAGAGAAAGCCCGACCCGCGCGCGGTTAGGAAGATTGGTTGTAATTTGAGTAGGACTACCCACCTTACCCTAGCACCTATAGGCGGTCGTCCATCATACAATTGCTCGAAAAGGAACTACAGTGATCTTGAATAAGGATCCTACAGTGATAGATAAAATCCCCATAAATACACCATTAGATCAAGCACCTGTGATTTCGTATCCGATCAAAATCTTGGTTAAGTGATCAAAATGGGTAGCTCTAGTAGACCCATAGATCATGGAACAAATAGGGTAGGTGAGCCTAACCACCACACTACACGTATAGACGTGAATCTCCCTATTACCGTACGTGCGACTCTCATTACATACGACTCACACAAAGACTCCTAAATCTATCCCAAGCCTTTTCTTACACCTCTCCTCTCCAATCCTCGATCAAACTTGTGTTCCCCAGGCACTATGCTATTAAATGGGGGTCTTTCCTTCGCCTATCGTATATCGGCTTGGCTTCATCTAGAACAGGATCAAGGAGGCATTCTAGCGAGCATGTGCGTATACAAAGGCTGACCACTACATAAGCTAAATATGATTACAAGCCAAGCCAAAAGCGACTCGTTTCTATTATCGTTAGGATTGGATATAGATGGGAAATCTATAGATCGTGGTAATTCGCCAACCTCTCTAACAAACATACGATACAATTTCACTTTACGGCACGACCAAAAAAAAAAAAGAGCTTTGCTCGGTAGGCTTCCTACGTTGACGAATACGTCCTTTCTCTTCTCTGAAGTCTATAACAAACAAGTGAGAAAGGCAGGATTAGAACCTACATAGAAAAGCTTCAACATATTTACAGTCTGTCGCTTTTAACCACTCGACAACTCTCTCCTTCCCAGGCCAAGGCCCCCTTTAATGGGTTCTAAGAAGGAGGTTTTTTCCCTAAATCAATAAATAAAAAAGCTTATTGATTTGATTGAAGGGAACTAATACTATTTATTAGCATAGCTAGTGTTCCGGGAGAATCTAGTCAATTCATAACAATCTTTATAAAGCAAGAGGTAAAGCTTCTACGAAAGCTTCCCCCCTTCGTTGCTTTTGGGTAAGCATCTTTCGGCGGAGGAAAAGAGGCGATTGGTCGCTTCTGGCGAAGCTACGAGCCTACTTAAATAGCTTACGCTTACCAAACCTAGTATACTAAAATAAGGCTATAACAAACAAGCTTTCCCCTTTTGTTTGTTATGGGTTATGTCTCTCCGAGTTTCTACTACTAAGTAGCACTTCTACTATTCAACCATAGAATTGATTCCAATCAAGCTGAAAAAGCCCTATAAGTACCCCTTCTTTCTTAAAGTCAAGTTTCTCACTTGTTAGTCAAGCTTTGAAACCCCTTCCTTGTACCTTGATTTATGGGATATTTGAATAAGCATGGGTTTGGAACCCTATACAAGGTGCTAGACTCAACATTAATTTCGTGCTTGAGTTGGAGGGCCCTCCCTCCATCCATCAAGTCAAGTAATTTGCTATCAAAAATTTGTTCGTCGGCTATCTTATGCCATGCTTTTTCTTTCTTCAAATCGGTTTCTAATATTAGTCAATCAAGATTCACCAAAGGGAAGAGCCTTGACTTTAGGTTAGGTTGGTCTCATCATTCATGTAATTCCCTTGTCCATCAATCGATCACGCAAGTAGGCATCCAATCAGCACATAGCGAATGAAAAAAAGTGTTCATCCTGGATAATGGATTCTCTTCCTTAATCAAATGTCTATCAATTGATCCCTATTCATTCGGTCAAAGTCTCCATGGCGTTTTCACGCCCTTCTACTGAGAGGTGCACCATGTTGATAGGAATCGACAAAGACCTTCTTGTACACATCCTCGAGGGCAACATTCATGGCAATCATCACTAGTTTCTCTGAGGGCATGGTATAGCTTTGTTTCTGGTGTTGTTTAATAGATGTCGAGTGCCGATAGCTTGAGAATCTTTATCTGCTCTAAGTGGGCGAGCTAGAATCCTTATGTTAGGTTTGTTGTTCAACTTTCTTTCTTTTTACCCTTTGCACCTTCATCTTTTCGAAAGCCCAGACCCGTTCATCTGGATTTTCATTAGTCCTATTTCAAGTGCAAAGCCTCTTCAATAAAGACTTCTTTCTTTTCACCATTTTGAATTTTGTTGATTAAAAGAGGATAAACGTTATCTATTGAGTAAAGGAAAGGTTTGCTATAGTGATTCAAGCGGTTGGTGGCCCCTTCGAGAGTTACGGGCCCTTGCCACTACATGAGTGGTAGCTCACGCTCAAAACTTCTGCAACACGAGTCCTAGTTGTTGTGGTGCGGTCCCTTTCCCGACTTTGCTTGGGCGATTTTCACTTCTGATTGGTTCCATCCATCCCCGACCTTAATGAAGCAAGTATGAAGAGGTCTATTAGTCCAGTCAAGCGATTCAGGTTCTCGGTCAGTTCCCATTCAGTTACCCCCCTCATATCATAGTCCATTAGTAGGTAGGGTGGTCAACTTAGAGGGTAGAGGGCGCCCACCTCCCCTTTTGACATGCCCTCGACAACCTAGCGGTGTTCAGTCTCCGTTATGGGGGCGGGAGTGCTCGGTCACTAGCGTTTCCTTTTCCTCAATCAATTTCGTTGTGTCAGCCCTGAGATTGGTCTAACATTTTGTTATGAGCTGGCTGAACATACCACCTAGATAACCTAAACCTTTGTACATGAATGAATGCACACTCACTACTCCTTATAGTTGTCTATCTATCCAGATATATACGAGATCTCCTACCTATCAGTCATCGACTTGATACATACGGGAACAACCCACCAACAAATCAAGGATAAGTCTTATATGCGTTTTGAGCATGGCACCAGTAGCCAGTGAATGCGAGGACCCATAGCTCCATTTCAAAGCCCTATCATCTATGCTGCATTTCCAACACACTGGACCTTAACAGTTCTCAGCAGGGGAAATAGCTACTTCTAGCTTGAAGAGTCAAAATCATAAAGTTGGTTTCTTCGTTACCTCGGGTTAGGATCTCCGATGGAAGAGATGGCTCTCGATCACCACAATTTTCTCATGACTTGCATAAAACATATTCTGGTTAGCCGACCCTGTTTCGCTACAAGTTTCGATCTTGGCAAAGAAGTGGAATTTACCACCAACACCAACTCAGATTAAAGACGACTCTTCCTTGCTAGTCGAAGAAGCAGCATTTGTCAATCTCGCGAGGACAGCCCCCATCTTACTCAACTGAGGGCTGCAATCATCAGACGAGAAAAAAGTTGTTCTTACCTTTCTTCTAGTTGAATACAGAGATGTTTTCACATGGTCTTATGTTGCAGGTCCCAATTCCTCCTTGGTGGAGTAGCACCACTTGGTTGTACGGTCTGATGCCAAGCCGGTTAAACAGGAATCGAAGAAAATGCATCCTAAAGTGTTGAGCTCTTTCGGTGAAAAAAGGCAGGAATTCATTCACTCTTGGAGGTGTCAAAACATTCATCCTATTGATTATGAAGATCAGATCCTTGTCCCAGTGGCCGAGGAAACTAAGGGCATCAGAATCCGTAGTTCTTTCAAAGATATAAAATAATGGCAGTTGGATTGTATGTTATTTTACAATAAAATGAGATTATTTATATCTTAAAATAATATAAGATAAGATAAAATCGTAAGAAATTTTAGATTATCTAATTAATTTTGAATACCTAAGGTAGAAAGAGTAAATTTAGATTATTCATATATCTCTTACCATCTTTGATTATAAAAGATTACTAAAATATTTTATCATTTAATGAATTAAGATAATCATAGACAGATTACCGATACCAGGGTAATTTTTTATTATCCTAAACAAAATGACACCAAGTCTAAATTTTTTTTTTTATCATTTTAAAAGTAATTTATATAATTATATAAATCCATTTTCTTATTAATTTTTTTTATCGATGACTTATCTATTATATTTATCCATAAATTAACATTCTTATCTAAGATATGTCAAGAGACAGGTCAACCCATAGGTCGACCCAATCCATTAAAAAAAAACATTACCTATAATTTTACAAACCTGTCCACCTGTGGCTAAAGGAAAACACCATACAAATATCCCAAATGAATTAACAAATCACTTCTTCCAAACATCATAATACAATCACCTTTTCGAGTTTTCCCTTGCCACCCTTTTGACGTTTTTTGGAGAACTTTTTAGACTTTAACATTCACAAATATCTTTTAAACATGACTAGTTGGATGTTTGGTTCCCACACCTTTTGTCAACAAACTATGCCCTTGGTCTGTTTTGGTTGACTTTAGTAGGGGTGAACGGGGTGCAGGTTTAGATATCTTGTAAAAATTTAAAAAATCATAACCAAAATCGAAACTTAAAACCTATAAGATTGATTCCGACCTAGAATCGACCTTGAGGTTTTGATTCCTACTTGAGACCTCTCTCTCTCTCTCTCTCTCTCTCTCTATCTATATATATATGTATGTAGACACACACACATCTATATTATGAAATCCAAATCTTTCTTGTTTTGATCCCCCTAATACAATTTGTTGTGAAATGTTGTACTGAATATGAAATATTTTAAATTAATGTTGTCAATACTAGTTGAATGTATCACCATTAAAAAAATTTCAAAATTAATTCAGTTTCATTGGAAAGAAATACCTGTGTGTGTGTTTATAAGTGTGTGTGTGTTTATGGCAGCACCAAACAATTACGAAACAATCATGACAAGGTAAGTTTATATGTGTGTGTGTCTGTTTTAATTTCATCTCCCTTGCTCAAGAACTCTTCTCTAACTTGGTTATTTCAATTCATGAAGTTAAATTTGGTAAATGATGGACCACTCACAATGCAGTTTGACTCATCAACATCTTCCAAAAGCATGATTAGGGATATTTTAGTGTTTACATTAGTTAATTCATTTAATTATTAAACAAGGCTGAACCATTTCAGGTATACAAATTAGGGCATGTATATGTACTGGTAAATAGATCCAACCCTTAAAAAACTTTCAGGAGAATTGGAATGGAATGGACAGGTAACTCAGACGTAGGAATACAATGGATAGGTAAATAAATCCAACCCTTAAAAAACTTTCAGGAGACTAGGAATAGAATGGACAGGTAACTCAGACATATAAACACCCTTTAGAGTTGGAAGACTTACTGTTTGGAATGGCAGTAGCAATGCTAGCGACAGCAGCTGTCTTGGCTCCTGCAGTTACACCTTCTGTTGATTAATAAACACAATCAATTACATTTTAATCATTGATTTATATGATTAATTTCTAAAAACTATTTCATCTAATTATAAATTTATGATTAATAAATCATATTTAACTTTATTATTTTTATAATATATGAATGGGCACCAATGAATATCACATGTTAAATGTGCAGTCTGTCATGTACCCCCCATAAATTAACTAGAAACATGAGTGTGTGAGCATCTGCCTAACAATGTATGCAGAGATATGGATAAAAACATTTCTGAGTTCCCTAACAATTTGCTAGGCTGTATAACAAGACATAATCCTAGAGGAAAGGTGTGTTGTTGCTCCAACTCCAGTAATTTAATTGATATATTCCTACTAGCATGTCTTATTAATTTCTAAATAGCAAGCTAATACAAGAACTGAGTACCAGCTGTAAAGGAATTCCCATAAAACGCAATATCACTGTTTCCTTGCTCTGTCTCAGTTATTTCTGTCCCAATGCTATTTGAAGCCACAAGAGGAACCTGAATCAGCCAAGTCTAGGTTAATCTCCTTCCCAAATATATTCATTTTCCGAAACAAACTCATATAATCTGAGGCACGACAGGAACTGACATCTAGCCACTAAACTATATTGGCAACTAGAGTTCATACAGGCAGGGTCGAAACATGATAGGATAGACAAACAGACTCTTTTCACTTTCCTTTTACACAGGACTTGACATTTTGCTGAAATAACAATAAAGTATCATCCTCACAACCAACAACAAACCCCAAAGTAATCAATGCACATAAATTAAAGGTAAAAATCAACCTACCTTGACAAAGAGTGTGGTTTTGATCCAGAGTAGAGATTTTTGGTCAATCTAATTGGATGTGCTAACACCATGTTCCAATCCTTCTCTGATTCCATCTCATACTCTGATTCAAACCTCTAGAAGACTGGATCCAAACCAAGGAAGGAGATAAAGATTAGCAAAGAAATTTTGAAAGTGGGCAAATAGGGTTTTCTAGAGTAATACTGGGTTGATTTATACATCAGTTTTAAAAAAAAAAAAATTGTTGGGTTGAGAAACCGACCCAATGCATTAAATGAGTGAATCGAGTTGGTTGCTAATCGATTTCGACCCCCCAAGGGCAAGGAATCAAAATCAGAACTGGTCATGAACCCTATAGGTTCCTTTAATTTATTACTCAGAATCTACTCAATCTGGAATAGACAATTGGATATCTGATGATTCCAGTTTGAAACGAGTAATTTTCTCACCCCTAAACTTTATCAGTGACAAGACTACAAGAGAACACTTTTAGGAGTGAAGTATGCTGGCTGGCTTTAGTTTTATCATAAACAAATTTTAACTAATACTTTAGTATAAATTATTCATTATAAGATATTCTTTTTTAAAATAATAATAAATGTGAAAGCGGAGATCATTATGCCAATTATCAACATCAGCACACCACATTCCACCCTTTCATGCACAAAAACTCTATTTAAATGAGCTTTTTATAAGGTTGATATGAGACAAATATGATGTTTAGACCTGTTAAAGACAACCCCTTATATACTTTACTATCACCTCAAATGAATACTAACAAATTCATTGTGGCATTCACTTGCAGACTACAAGTTCCAATTATTAAGAGATGGATCACATGACTGGATGTTATTTTCAATGGAAAGTCATCTTAATTTCCATAGGCATCCTGTTCTTATGGCTTGGGGATACTTTCCAGAGCACATGACACTACTTAAAAATGCAAAACTTACTAGCGCTGAATCATCATTTCCATCCCTAAGCCAATCAAAGGAACTCCCACAATTGCACCAGCTTCTTTTACAACACCATTTCCCAGATTTTAAGCAAGAATACTTTCTCTTTCCTGTTCATCATCAACAAAGATTCAAAAGAATTCTTAGAAATTATGAAGAATAAGAATAACAGGCTTGCATATTTGATTTACTAGTTTGGCAGTTGCTATTATGAATAATTATTCCATGTAAATAGTAAAATGGACAGCAAACATATCAATACCTCTCAATGGTACTGCAGTGATGAATCACAAGAGCAAATACCTCTTTCAACGGAAGGCAGCATCATCATCATCGAAGTTCAATGTAGCGTCAGTCACCACAAATTGGGTACCAGAAGCTTTGGCAAGGAGATTGATCTCTTCAAAGAGAGTTGTACCAACATATCTATTGGTAATAATATATATATATATATTTAAGTCTATGACAAGTAGCACTTGTGACCCACAAAATAATGAATATACAGATCAACAACAATTTTAGGTATACAAAAGTTTTAGCTAGCTTCTAGTAATGTAGACTCACATTTGCAAAAGAGTTCATACAATTCCTCCAATGATTCAAAAGCATCATTACAATCAGTGGCCTTAAATGTTTAACCATCTACATCCTAGAAACATCTTCATCAGTAATTCTTTTGAAAACATCAATAAGCACCTGTCAAACTCAGAAACAAAGCTGTGCCAGGCACATACTAATATAACAACTTGATGGTCAAGCTAAATCACCAAAGATGAAGACATGGATTAACTATCTAATATCACTTTAAAATTAATTACGTTCAGAAACTAAATCACTGTGTTTAAATGAATAATTTCACTGCTACTATTAAACATGTTATTCCAGTAAGAAAAAATGCATACACTCAAACACACAATTATTAAAAACTTCAATGATTTGGATATTATAAAAATAAATCAGAGAGACTTTCAGCAAACCAACAAACTGGTGAGTTGAATACTAAACATATTTAGTACACCACCGTCTCATGTTTTTTAGGAATGAAGAGAGACACTAGGCTGGACACAAATAGGAATGCAAAATTCACCATCAGTCATTCATCTAGCAGATTGACTATGACTAAGAGGTTGAGATGCGCATTGCAGTCAATAAAATATCATGATTTAATTTATCCCGACAGGTTTTTAGTAAGATCTATCTCAAAAACATTTTCAAGTGTATGACTTCTTCATTAACGGATTCATTTAAATACAATCACCGCTACAATGTTGGCACACACCTTAAAATGGAAACTTTGACATCTAGCAAGGCTCTGATGAAAAGCTATATTCCCCTAGGAAAATGCAATTACTTGAAAATCAACATCCTGTCGGTTCTTGGGTTGAAAAGGATGGTAGCAAATTCAAGACTTCATGATAATTTTCATGCTTTTCCAGTAAATCTAATACAATTGAAGCTATAGATGCATCTGGCTTTACATTTCTCTCTTTCATTTTGTGAAGAAGTTCAACAACTTTTGAAGTCTCATTATTCCGCAAGAATCCCAACATAAGAGTATTAAAAGTGATGAAATCTGGAGCACAATGGTCTTGCTCCATATCTAACAAGAAATTACTTGCCATTTCTAACTTCCCTTCTTTACAAAATCCATGCATCATAATGTTATATGTTCTGACATTCAGAACAAAGCCTTTATTGCGCAATCTGTTAAACAGTTCCCAAGCAATTTTGAGCCTCCCTGTTTTGCATAACCCATCAATGAGACAGTTGAAAGTTATGATATTAGGTTGAATGTTTCGACTTATTAAAGTATGGAACAGTTCAACAGCCTCCAAAACACAACCATTTTTGCAATACCCATCAATAAGAATATTATACGTAATTACATTGGGAGGCACATTACTAAGTCGCATCTCACCAAATAGCTTTTTTGCATGTCTGACATTACCGTTCATAAAAAGGCCAGATAGCAAGGTGCTATAAGTAACAACTGTTGGCCTAACTCCCTTTAAAGTCATTTCCTTATAAAGATTCATAGCTTCATCAACTTTTCGATTCTTGCAGTACCAATTGATCAAAGTATTGTAGTTAACTACATTAGGCATACATCCCTTGCTCAACATTGAAGCAAACAATTCCTTAGCATTATCAGCTTTATTCACCAAGCATAAACCATCCATCAAAATATTGTAGCTAAAAACATCAGGCTTACACCCTGTACTAGCCATGGAATCAAATAGCTTTCTAGCATCATCAGTTCTACCTGCCAAGCAAAAACCACTCAAAAGTGTGTTATAAGTAATTGTGTCAGGACAAACACCTCTATTAATCATTAGCTGGAGCAAAGCATTGGCTTCATCTATCTTTCCATTCAAACAAAGCTTATCCATTATCACACTAAATGTCACCACATCAGGCTTTACCCCTTGCTCCAACATCTCTATAAACAAAGTTCTAGCCTCCTCCCAATTAGATATATTACACAAGCCATAAATTAGAGTGTTGTAAGTAATCACGTTTGGATTAATGCCCTTGGTCTTCATTTCTGAAAACAGTTTCTTTGCCTTGTCTACTAACCCATATTTGCAAAGACCATCAATAAGTGCAGAATAGGAAACAATATCAGGCCTACAAGTGGCACCAAATTCCCCATTCCCGTTATTCATTTCCTCAAATAACTGAAGGGCAACAGTGACATTACTTGTTCGACACAACCCAGTAATCAAAGTCCCAACCGTAAACCCATTGGGTCTACAACCAACCAAAACCATTTTCCTATGCAATTGGATGGCCTTCTTAATCTTTCCCTCCATACAAAGACCATTAACCAGACAATTAAAAGTAACCGCATCGGGATATAAACCCCTCCTAAAAATACTCCCCAAAACCAAAAAGCCTTCAGAAACCCGGGCCATTTTGCAAATGAAATTAACTAAAATGTTCAAAATAATTAAATCCGGCAACAACCCAGCTGAAATGAATCTCGTGTACAGCACAAGAAGTTGATCAATATGCTTTTTCTTACCAAGCGCAGAAAACAAAAGGCTGAATGATGACATAGCGGGAGTGGGATTCATATGAATCATGTAATCGAAGGAATCAAGAACTTCATGAAGAGAAAAGTTACCTGACCTGCAGTTCACATGGAGGAAATGATCAAGTTGAGAATGGCGTTTAAACGTAGAGGTGTGCTTGGGTGATTTTGCGTGTTGATGTTGGGAAACTGAAGAACGAATAAATGAAGATGAAAATCTAACACCGAAAGATGATTTTGAAGAAACAAGTGAAGTTTTAGGAAACATTTCCAGAAGGGACTTTTGAATTGGGACCGGGAAGAGTTGAAATAAACATATATATTAGGATCTGGTCTCTCTTTGAGATTCCGTAATATTTATAGAAGAAATAAATCGGGTCGGGTCAAATCGGGTCTGCCTAGATTTTTTAATTTTTGTTATAAATTGTCACGTTTCTTGGTTTGAACTTTGTTGTTGATTGATGGAAATACATGTTTTTTCATTCAATAAAACTATGTGTACTCACTTTGGGTACATAAATATGTACACATTTATATGTGTCATCATGTGATTTGATGATTTTGAATTAAGAATAAAACAATAACCAATCATATGATGACACATATGAGTGTGTATATATTTATGTATCCAAAATAGGTACACATAATATTACACTTTTTCATTAGACTAGAGTGTAATTCATGGTTTGAATCTAGAAATTTGATTAAAAAAAAGGTAGATTTTTAGTATGTAGGAAGTTTAGAATTTCAGCTTAGATATTTGAATTTTGTTTAATAATGTAATATTTTTAAAATTAAAATTAGTTGTTAGATGATGAAAAATATTTATAATCACTTTTATATATATATATTATAATTTGTTAAGTAAAAGTCTGATTTTGATAAGAAAATTGTCAAAATACCCACCCTAGTAGATAAGTCATACTACTATTGGCAAGGTGTACGTCGTCATGGGGGTGTATTTGCTAGGCATTATGCCTACTAAGAGGCAATTTCATATTTGTACAAGTAAACTTTATCCATGTTAAAATGGTATAGTATAGGGAAATGATATTTTATATTTTTAATTATTTTTAAAATTAAATTCTTTTTATAAAATATATATAATTGTTAAATTTCTTAAAATTTTACTTGTTTTAATCTTTAAATTAATAAAAATTTTATTTTTTATTTTATAAATCAATATAAGGAGTAGAAAAGATTAAGAAGTCTTACTCATTATAAGCTAATGAATCAAAAAGAGAAAAGTTACCTGACCTGCACCTTACGTAGAGGAAATTGTCATATTCATTCAGAATGGTATTTAATGGTAGAAGAAGGAATGAACGAAATTAAAAACCTAACATTCAAAGAAGATTATAAATATTTTAAATTTATTTTCAACTCTACCGGACCGGATCATGAATTGGAAGAGTGCATATTTACCCACTCTATTCACCATAATTTCTTCTCACATTGCAAATTTTTTTTAATGTTTTCTATTATTAATAGAAAACATTAAAAAAATTTCAGCTTTTATAGTTTGAGCTCACCTTGTGGGTTTGACAACTTCAATCTAGAATTCACCACAAACTCTCTGAACCACAATTTGGCCAAACATAAAACAAGCAATGGACAAAATACATAACCCTCTGAGCCACAAAAGGCTAAACCATAAACCCAACAAAAAATTATCACAAATTGTTCTTCTTTTCTTATTGTTGTATTCCTTCTAAACTTCGACAATTCATGTTATTAGATTATATTATCAGTTTGAGTTTCAAATTAAAGACCTTACACCTAACCCAATCCAAAACAGAATCGTATCAAAATTTTTCAACATTAAACCAAACCCAAATATTTACGTGTTAACTTGACTTAATCTAACATATAAGGACATAATTTATTACGAAATAACACATTTTCTATATCAAATAATCACTCAATTTATTACAAAATAACATATAAAAATACATTTTGGCATAAAACGACATTTTGTTAAAACATAATTATTCTATTTCAAGGTAATACTAATAATTTACTTATTATTTTTTTATATAATCAATTGTAGGGATGAAAACAAAATATCATAATCAAGAACTCAAATAAGTCTACAATCTCAACTTTAAAATAATGCAATTAATAATTAATGTGATTAATAACTACTTGTCAAATATTTAAAAAATTTAATTTTTATTCTATATGATGAATGTGACTATCATAAATTTAAAATAATTAACAAATATATATATATAACATATCAAACATAATAATTTCAATTTACTTGTATCTATAACAAACCAACAAAAAAGAAAACTACAAATAGTTTTTACAAGTTTATTACTAAATTAAAATGAATGTCTTTGGTAGAAGATGATAAAAATTTTGGAAAAGGTCTAAAACTAGCTTCTCCAAATAGGTATCTAAAATTTATTTTTTTAAAAAAAAAAAACATCTAGCTAACCTCTATAATGTTTCAAGGAACAGTGGATTAGTGATGCAAATTTGGTGTTTGATGATATAATGTCAATTTATTTGTTTATTCGAATTAGAGAATATAAATCATATATTGAAACTCTTTCTGTTAAACAAATAAAATAAATAATATTAGAGATTTTTTCATGATATCATGTTATTCAATAATTTGTTTAAAATATTTGAGTCAATTCGAGTTAGTTTTGTATCAATCCGAATCTAATCTCATTTTTTAATGGTAAACCCTAACCCAACCCAAATTACTATTTGTGTCAAAACTTATCACTCTAACCTGATTTTTTTGTATCATATCGTGTCAAGTTAATGGATCATATCAAAGGTCTAATTCCTTTTTTTAATGTTTGTTTTTATTTCCTTTCTTTGTACACCTTTATTTCTTTGTGCCTTTGTTATCTAATCTCACCCCACTACTTGGAACCTTACAATAGCAAACCATTTTCTATTAACCACCAAACAACACCCTACTATAATTGTCTAACCCATCAGTACCCCATCCTTTCACAACCATGAGAGAAGAGTCGAGTGACAACAAATGGGCAAAAAAAAGGGAGAATCAAAGAAAGAATGAAACCAATCCATTCGCATGCTATCGGTCAACCATGGAAGTCATGAAAACTCTAAATAATTTATGCAATTAGAATAAATAATCGACTCCAATGAGCAGGTAGAGAATGGGACTACTAAGGTCTTGGGAAGAAAATGAATTGGCTTTGAGATTTATATATTAGGCCAAAATTACTATTTCCCACCAAGGTAAAGTGAAACCTTAAAGTGACCCCCTCTAACTTTCAAAACCTCAAACACCCACCTTTGAGCAAAATTCCTTTAAAAAACTCAATTAAAGTTAAGGGTAAATCATTATTTAACCAAATAAATTTAAAAAACATAAAAGTTATGATATTTTCTCCCCTAAATTTTAAAAACTAACAACTTCACCCTTGCCTAAAGTTTTCAGACTTTAAAAACTACCATTCCTTCTCCCTCCCCCCCAAAAACTTAGGGTTTTCTTCTTCCCAACTCTAACCACCATCTTCGACTAATGACAACTTGTCTTTCTTTCTCTCGGTGAAACCTCTTCCTTTGACAACCTCAGAAGATGTCTGGATCGAAAAATTTAGACGTCCTTCATCTAGATTTTTTGATCCAGGCGAAGGGTCCTTTGTTTGGACGATAAAGGTGTCATCCAGATGAGTCTTCATGGTAGATGACGATGATGAGACCAAGACATCATTATCGTTTAGATGACACCTTCATTATCTAGACAAATGACCCTTTGTTTAGGTCAAAAAATTATGACAAAAGACGTATAGATTTTTAGATCCAAACATCTTTTGAGGTTATCGGAGGAAGAGGCCTTATTGGGAGGAAGAAAGACAAGTTGTCATTCATCGGAGATGGTGGCTAGAGTTGGGAGAAAGAAAACCTTAAGTTTTTTTTTGGGTGGGATGCTAGTTTTTAAAATTTGAAAACTTATGACAGAGATAAAGTTATTAATTTTTAAAACTTAAGGGGGAAAATATAATAAATTTTATGTTTTTTAAATTTTTTTGTTAAATAATAATTTTGCCCTTAATTTTAACTGAGTTTTTTAATGAAATTTTACTCATAGATAGTGGTTTGAATTTTCTAAAGTTAAAAGGGGTCACTAGAGTTTCACTATACCCTGGGTGGGAAATAGTATTTTAGGCCTATATATTAATAGAATATTGGCAAATATTATAAAATGCAATAGGTATTTTAGTAAATTAGGCAGAGACGGTGGGTACTGGTGGGGCAGGTGTGACGTGGGCAGGCATCCATCTCCATTCTACCCATGTTTCTGCTTGTAGGATTTTTTATCCACATCGCCATCTCTATCCTTGCTTATTTCACGGAATCCTCTCCTCGTAGAGACATGGTTATCCTAGTAAATATCATCTTAGTGCATGATTATGCATTGAGTGGTATATAATTTTGGTTCAAATTATAAAATTAGGTCGAACAGTTTAAAAATTATAATTTAATTTGATTGGATTTATAAAATAATAATTTTCAAACTGAAATAAACCATAAATTATATATATATAATTTGTTTTTTAATTTTTATATATATATATATAAAATTTGTTTTTTAATTTATTTTATATATTTATATTATGCTTTAAAAAACTAAAATTTAACTAATTTGATTAAATAATATATATTTAAAAACAAATTATTTTAATCGGTTGGAATTATAATTTAAACTATATTTTTTTAGTTTGATTTAATTTAATTTAAAAATCTTTTAAACTGTTTCTTTTTTTTATTTTAAAAATTTTTAGATCGCACAAAAATAAACTATGCACACCCCTAATTATAGATATTTTAAATTCCTCTTCAATTTCCAATAACAAATACCTTCTAATATCTGCAAAAATTGTATTCTTATTTTTATAATATTTAACAAATGTATCAAGGTTTTTAAAACAAGACCGAAGTAAAAACCGTTTTGAGTATTAGTTTTAATTGAACCGGTCAGACCGTTTGAACTGGCTGATTCAACCGGTTACCCTTGAGAATCACTGCACGCTCAGCTAATTCATTCTTATTAGTTTCACAGCCAATCAAATCTTGCAGACTCTCATTTAAGCTCCGCTCATCAAACAAATCACAATTGGAGTTTCAACACAAACAATGAGGACACGTGCATCTTTGGTATTCTCGGCTAGGTCTTTAGCTATACGAAGTATAGTGCCACCTCCATTACAACCTTGTTGATACAACATGACTCGCTTAATAGATAGGTCAAGGCCTAAGAGTTGCACAAGTTGGTAGTCATAGCCAGGCATGAATGGTCCCATGGTGCTACAAAAGATTAAATGAGTTATTTTTGATTTGGGTTGGCCCATTCCTCAATGGCCTTAACTGCAGCTTGCTTCCCTAGCTCTGGTATCAGTGTTGCTGCCATATCTTGTCTAGTATCCAGCGAAGGTGCCTTGTATGTAGCAATGTTTGGGTTTTCTTTGATAACTTCTTCTGTAGTATATGAGTGCCGATTTTTTATAGTGGTTCTATCACCTGAAATGAACAATACATTGTCGTTATTTTCTCTTTTTGAATCTCTTCTGAAACAATTAAACCTAATCAGAAAATTTACACCCGAAAATATTAAGAACAACATCACCTAAAGAAAAGAGAAATATTTCTTACACATGCGCTGCATTTTGTTTTTGACTTGCGTCAAGTGCTCAGAATTGGTCATACGAAAGTAGGCATCAGGATATGTGGTTTGGTCATAGGTAGTTGGAGGATTTGCGGTGGCAATGGCCATGATGGTGGCAGTGCCTTGAGCACGTTGAGCCCTGCGAACTTCCTCAACAGTAACCATTTTTTCTCTCGAAAATAATTATTAATTCTACAGTGTTGAAGTTGTTTGAACCTTGTTATTGTACTGATGACGATGATGAGGGGGGAAGGATTCATTTATATACACAAATAGATTGATTTTTAAAATATTTTTCATGTATCTTGATGTTTGTTTAATAACATCATGGACAATGTACCTAATTAAATTATCAGAAGATGCAGAACACTAGCATGTATTTTAGTTCAAGTTATAGATTTGGTCTGCAAAATATGTGTTTAAACAGTTGAAAATCGATCTTTGTTAAGAACTTGAGGTTTTTTTCTAATATCATGATTAACCTATTTTAAATTTGTTAAAGTACTCCATAAACTAGTTTTTCCAATTCTCTAAACATGCATAGCAGTTAGCCACTGTTTCTCACCATTATGTACTTGTAGACAATTGCCAGAAGTAATTTTTATCCCCTTATGATAATAACCAGGCAACCAATTTCACCATCTGTAATTTTTATAAATTCATTGAACTATCTTTCGAGCAGATACAGATTTTTTAACTTGAAAGTTTTATTTAACATAATTTTTTAATGCTCCAATTCAAATGTATTGGAGTTGGTAAAGTAAATAACTATCTTTAATTCTTTTTAACACATTGAATTCCAAAATATTTATAAACAGAAATTTGTTTCTCAATTTAAGTAGTAAAAATTGTTTTAAAAGATTATGCCATTACACTGATAAATTTACTATGATAACAATAGTGAGGGATTTTATCAGTTTTGCGATGATGATTGTGAAACTATAAGAAAGAAGACACATTTTGGAATAGCCAGAAAAAGGGTGGTCGAAAATTCTTTAACAACAGTTCTTCAGCAGAAAAATTAGAAGAGTTAAATACTCTTATACTAATTATATTTTTTTTTTAAAAACATATGATTAAAAAATATAAGATTTAAAAAAGTATATTATTTTAAAAAATAAATTAAGATGATAGAAAAAGTAAAAAATACACATGAACAAACAAATAAAATCATGCAATCCTAAACCACAAAATATTTACATAGATTATAAAATACAGAACTAAATTTTAAGGTTATAAGAATATCTAGATCATCATGTAATTTGAATTTATAAAACTGTTAAAATTATCTGTCGAAATTACCTCTTAATTAGTATTTTACTCTAAAAATCACTCTGAATGACAAGTTTGAATGGGCAAGCTATACCTGCAGGTGGGGTTGGATTCGAACCGAGAGCTCAAGCTCGGCTCAGTCCAGCCAGAAACGAGACGACCTTAGCCGAGCTCAAGCTCGAGCTACTCTTTAGATTTTCTAATTAAAATTTTTTATACAAAACGATATCGTTTTGATCAATATGTATTAAAACGACATTGTTTTGATAACGAAAAATAAGTTGAGCCAAATTTGAGTCGAATTCGAGCCAGCCTTAGCCGAGCTCGGTCGAGTTTGAACTTGAAGTCGAGCCAACTATATATAAACCGAACCGAGCTTTGTTAGAAGGATAATTTTTATTATTTTATTTAATTAGAGCCAACTATATATGAAACAGATCTTTAAGCAAATGAGAGCCAGTAACAATGGAAAGAAGGATAATGGCAACGGTTAAATCTAGTAAGCGGTTCCATGTAATATGATTAAAAAATATTCATAAGGCATGGATGCGATTTGTTAGAAGCAGAATGATGAAAAGTCTATCTTAAGATTTATGGTGTGAAAACATGCTAGGAGGCAGCAAGCAAAAGTACTGATTTAGCTTTCTGACTACCTAGCTTCCCAGGGTCTTATAGTTTTTCTGTAAGTTTCAATTAGGATTAAGTCCATAGAATAATTTAGGGTAATTTTATTATTAATAGGGTGTATAGATTTGAAAAAAATATATATATTAGGGTTTTGTAATTTAGGTAGCTAACTATAGTTGATGTAGGGAGATTTTCGGTATTACAAATGGTTGAAAAATATGAGACCCTAGACTCTTAGAATTGTCTAAAATAAAAGATTTTGAACTTCTTAAATTGTTTAATTTATTTTTATAATTTTTTTATTAATTAAATAATTTTTAATTATTATATTTTTATGTTTTAATTTTCTTTTATAAATGAATAAAGGGTTGAATTCCAAAGAAATGGTATCAGAGCTATATAGCTTGTGGGAAGACTAATCAACAAACAGTAAATCGGTGGCAGAAGATTGTTGGAAAGTTGAAAAGTTATAATCGGAGGAGAGATCAGCGTGTTGGGCAAAGGGAAGATCCATGTTTGAAAATGAGAGTGGAAAAGAAAACGGCAATCACATATCTGAAAAGTCACTGAAGTCGACGCCGAGAAATGGCTGGAAAAAAAAAAACAGAAGAAAAGGAAGCAGCAAAAACTGTGAAGAAAGAAGAGAAGAAAGGAGGAGAGAGAAAAACTTTTAAAATGAGGACCGCAAAAGGTAAGACAAGTGTAGGAAAAGTTGGCCAAAAAAAAAAAAGTTGGAAGAGAAGGTGTAGTGGCAGGTGGTAGGCGGCAAAATCAGAAAAAAAAGTTCGCAGGGAAAATGAAAAGCAAAGAGATAGAAAAAATGTTCTATTTTGTAACTACTATCAAAAACATTTTTTTTTAAATTGTATAAAAATCCAGCAAAACAAATTTCAAAAAACAGAAGTTTACCCACCATAAGGACAAGGTGGTTTTTTAAGGGAGCAAAATGTTAAAATTGAGACACTTATCCTTAATTATAAGTAGGGTGTGTAGTTTTCAAAAGGGAGGAGGAAGAAAAAAATATATTAAGGTTTTATAATTTAGGAAGAGAACCATGGTTGATTTAGGGAAGTCTCCGACATCTCGAATGGTCAAAAAATGGAGGCTTGGACTTCTCAAATTGTCTAGAATGAGAGGTCCTAAACTCCTCAAATTATTCGGTTTATCTTTGTAACTCTCTTATTTATGAAATAATTTTTAGTTATTATATTTTTGTATTTTAATTTTCTATTTTAGATGAATAAAGGGTTGGGTTCTGAACAGATTCGCATCAGTTTGGTATTAGAGTTTGGCTCTAAATCATATTTGTTTATCATTTAAATTGTTTCATTTTGTTTTGTTTCTTGTTATTGGATTCGGGTCCACCTATGATGGGTCGACCCGATCCGGTTTAATATAACTGTCAAGGGCAGCTATAAGAGAAAGTTGGAGGGCATTGAACATATATGAATTGTCCAAATTACCTCCTCAAAAAAGATCAACATGCCATTTTTATCAAAAAGAAAAAGGAATTCTCCTTTCCTTTCCTACAAAACAAAAAATTACTTCGGGTACGCAAATTCTTATTTACAGAATACATAGAATTTGATCTTGACATGTTTGATTATCCCAACATTGGTATCAAAGCCTAGGATACGTATTTGCTATGTTTTATGTGAATTGTATTGCATGCATTGTGCAAATTAGAATATGTATATTGAATTTTGTTTTAAAAATTCATTTTTGGGCATGAATTTAACTGGGCCAAAATTGCATGAAATTGGTGTTGGGAAACATGTTAGATGAATGATTGGAATAGTATTACGTGTTTTAAATTGAAAAACGACTCAAATTAATGTCGAAATCAATAAAAATTGACCCAAAATCGAGACCATAGGTGCTTTATTCTTTGTCACCGTTTCGATGGATTCCGATGTCATTGGCACCGAAACTTGGAATGATCAGATTTGTTGTCAACTGGGCTATAAAAGCCCTATGGTGCGTTGCCTGAAAACAACCAATTAGAAGGACAACAAACTACAGTTTACGCGTAAAACTGGGTCAAAATTGGGTTGGAAAAACCCAATTACTCGATTCGAAGGTCAATAGGTCAACCCATTGAGTCAACCATTTCACCCCGAATTAGTCAATGCCTTATCAGGGTTAGTTGACCAGCCAACGGTCAAATTATTGATCGTAGCTTTGACTAATGCATGTGAGTGTGTGACAGCCTTATTCTGAGCGTGGCGACATGTGCAAGCCTATGACAGTTATTAATTGACATGTTCGACCCATTCTTGGTGCGTGAAGTCACGTGCTAACTATTTTACGGTGCATGGAGGTGTGTGTGACGTCGTCTCGGCCTATGAAAGAGCGTATGAGCTTATTTTGGCGTGTGAACACCCATTTCAACGCGTCTTGGCACATGAAACTTGTTTTCTGGTCCTTGGAAGTTGTGTAGTACTGAAATCTATATATGAGATGTGATTTTATGGGTCTTACGACGCATAATGACATGCATTATCTTATTCTTACTCCTGAAAAC
The DNA here is from genome assembly GCF_011075055.1 of Mangifera indica. Lineage (NCBI taxonomy): Eukaryota > Viridiplantae > Streptophyta > Magnoliopsida > Sapindales > Anacardiaceae > Mangifera > Mangifera indica. The sequence goes on along the minus strand of NC_058147.1, from coordinate 11,807,755 downwards.
ACATATTGGTGTTTTAAAATACATGTTTCTACTTCATGCAAGTTTGTTGACTAGAGACCATCACATTACATACCAAAACTATTAATACTCTGTTGAATTCTTTTAATTGGAAAAGAGATAATATCTATGCGTGAATGTGAGCCCTGTAATTAATGATCTTATTTGGGACAAGAATTTGTAACTTTTTGGAATTGAGTGGATTCATTACAGCTTGCTATAGAGCAATGCTTAGTAATGTACGAGAAAATATCCACTACTTTAATGTTATTCCCAAAACTAACATAATGTGAGGTATTTGACCTAACGCAAATGTAATAGAGACTTTATCATGGATAAAGTGACTCAAAGATCAATACAGGTTGATGAAATGGTTCTAATCAAAATAGATGATGCATTTGTTATATCATATATATTTGTTAAATGTGGAAATTCTGAAATTGGTAGAATTTAATGAAATTCTCATCCAGAATTAATATTGGCACAATTATATTAAAATTTAAAATGTTAAGCATTTGTGTCATGGAAGATGATTAGGAACATAGTGAACTTTCGATTTTGTGCCTTATGTTAGATATTTTAAAAATTTTAATATGTAGTTGTGACAATCGATGTTATTTGATAGCATTGTGTCTAATAGATATATCTCTGTGATCTAGTTAACCATAACATCTTAGAAAATAATAGTTAATTTGAATGAGAATGACACTAAATAAAGAGAATTACAACGTATGACATTTGAAATGCATAATATCCTAGACAAACAAAAAGCTTTAGAGGTCGTAGATCAAGTTAAAATAGAGTTGTGGATGACTAAGGGACGAAAACCCAAATGAGTGTCTTACACAAATGTGATAATGTTAAGTTTTTCATTATTTGCTTCTCCTATATGTATGGATATGAATGCAAATATATGACATGTTAAATTAGGACATGTTGGTCAAGATAAGCTGAATAAATTGGCCTATGAAAGTTTATTAGGAATTTTCACATAAATAGAACTGTTCACATGTAAGCATTCCCTAGTTGGAAATACTTCTAGAAAACCATTTCGATAAAGCTATAAGAGTTTGACTTCTTTTGCAATCTACATACTTAGGTATATGTTTTCTTATGAATATAAAGTTTGAGAATGTATCTCATATTTCATTACTAGTGATGATAATAATGTTCGATTCAGTCTTGTCTACTTGATCTTCTATAAGTCAGAAGTAGTAAACTACTTTAGACATTATATATAACTGAGATTGAGAATCAATTAGACAAAATAGATAAAAGTTTTATGAACTCACCGAGATCTTGACCATTTGTCTAAGAAGTTCAAGAAACTAAGTAATGAAAAAGAAATAGTATGATAAATAGTAATTCCAAAACTTTGCAACAACTAGTGTAGCAAAGAAGAGTAATTGAACTCTATTGGAAATGGTCAAAAGTTATATCTCATAATATTCAAGGAATTGTTCAAAGAAACTTTTGACTCTATCATAAGAGCATAATATTCAAAAGATTCTAGAATAATCCAATATGATATATTGTGAACCCATTGATATTCATGTGTCAAATGATGAATTATTGAGCCAAAAGAGATATGTCCCAAAACTTAAGATAGAAGTAGAGAAATGTCAAAGATTACCTATTTAGATGTTATCAGATATATTATATATGCTATGAAGTGTACATGCCCAGATATTTATTTTTGTTATTGGGCTAGTTAGTTGATATAAGTAAATGTTGAAAAGAGCACTAAAAGGCTATATGTAGAATTTTGATATTTTTAAAAGGCTCTATGGATGATTAATTATGTGATTAAGGATCAAACTTGCATTTGATTGGCTATTGAGATGCCAATTGGAGAAAGAATTTAGACTAATGCAAATTAAATTACGACTATGTTTTCTTACTCCAAAATGGCTCATATCTTGGAGCGATAAGAAATAGAGATGCATAGTCGTATCCACATTGGAAGCCTAGTATATAGTCAGTTCAGTAAATGTGCAAAAAACTGTATGATTAAGAAGATTCATCGTGAATCTGGTAAACTGGACAATATTGTCAAAGCAATAGTTGTCTGTTGAAATAAAAGAACCTGAATTTTTTCTAAGATAACCAAATGTATCGATGCTGGACACAACATAATAAGAGACTATATTTCCAAGAGGGAAATGAACGTACAATATAATTCTACGCATTGTATGGTCACTGATCTTTTGATTGAGATTGTTTCAAGAAGTATATCTTGCACATGTTAAATTTCTTGGATTACATAGACTATGATTGATGAGTGTTGAGCTTATATATATCATACTAGTGACACAACGTCGAAAACCATGAATTCAAATTTATTTTATGTTTTGAACTTACATCCTGAAATTCTTGGGTTTTCATTGCATACACATCTTTTTTAGCTCAACAAGATTGTAATGTCAGATGTGAGTTCTTAATATAGATAAATACCTATAAGTGTGAAGATGATTAAAAACTCTGGTTAGACGCTGGGTACAGTGACTAAACTAAGATCTATACAGTGTTGTGAATGACATTTGAGAAAATATACACTGTAACACATGATTCATATCATATGTGTATAAGTAAGATGACCAATTAAAGTAGTGAGGGATGAATCCCTGCTCCCTCACTATGTAAGACTTTATGAGGATTATCTCATATTGGTACCCTTTGACTTTTTACTGTTGTTCGATATTTACTCTTAGTGTTGCTATCTTAGCTTGGAACCTATGGTCATGCATGATTCGATCTATAGAACATGACTAGAAAAGCAACTAAGTTTAAATTGAGAATTTTGAGTAGAAGAGGAAGACTTACATGTTATGTGTGTCCATTAGTCGGCTAATCATGTCACTCATATGGAGATTGGACTTGATCATAGATACATAGGAAAATAACACAGTGATAAATAAGGGATTAAAGGGAGCTAGTGTTATCGAGTAAGTCTATGGTGTTGCGAGCCTATGCTTTATTTTTGTTTTATTCGGGTTGAAGCACCTATGTTATTCCTAACAGATGCATAGTTTTTAGCTCCCAAGTGCAGGTTGCTCACGAGGTTGCACGACATATTTGCAAGTATGAAACATACTACTATATAGGATTTCTGTGGCTAAGTATTTGGTTCGAGTCTTCTGTTATATGAGTGAGAGATATTAGATTCGGGTCCACCCCTGACGGGTTGACGTAATCTTGTTTAATATAACTATCAAGGGCATTTATAAGAGGAAGTTTGAGGGCAGTTGGACATATATAAATTGTCTAAACTGCCTCCTAAAAAAAGATCATCATGCCATTTTTATCAAAAAGAAAAAGGAATTCTCCTTTCCTCTCCTACAAAACCAAAAATGCATAGTAAACATGTCTCCCTAATTGAAAATTAGTACGTGGGCAAATGGCATCGTAGAAATAGACTAACGTCGATACCTTGCACCATATACGAAGAAGCTTCATCGAAAATTACTCTAAGTACGCAAATCCTTATTTACAAAATACATAGAATTTGATCCTAGCATGTTTGATTATCCCAACACTTGTTTTTTCCCTTGTGTGCAATTCCATAATTACTTGTGTTAAATTTCTTTCATTTTCTCCTTTGTGCACAAGCTTTTAAGTCTACTTATTTACTTTTGTTATTTACATTATTGAATAGTATAAAAAAAGGCAAATAAAAAAGGTAAAAAACAACAATAAAAAAAAAAAAAGACAAGAAAAAGAAAGTAGCTAGTAAACTAAAATCAAAAAGAGCAACCTTATTTCCTTTTCATTTTATTAAATTCCTCTTGTGCACATATTGAGTCTAATTTTTTTGTTTATACTAATTTGTTGATTTGGATTGTAATAAGTGCATTTTTTACTAAGTTTTATTAGTTGGATAAAGAACTGAAGGGGAAAGTTCAATCGAGTGGAAAAAAGGCAAAAGTGTGAGCACATTAGAGTGAAAGTCAATTTAGAGTGTGCAAACACAAGTAATTGAGTAACTTCTTTTTTAGAGAAGAGTGAAACAAGTGATGGAGTGTGTAAGGTCCTTTCTAACATATTTTGTAGGTTACAATCATGTTATCAAGCCAAGTTCGCTTAAAGTGATGATTTAAGAATGAATTCTTTTAAGGAGATAGGGTATGATAGAAACCAAAGCCTAAGAGTGCGTGCTAGTTAAAGTGGCAATTCAAGTGCAAGAGATATCCATTGTATATACAAGAAGGCCCAATGACAAGAGCAAGATCCAAGAGGATATGTGAGACACTTAAGGGGTCGATTCAAAACATTTTCACTTCAAATGCATAAAATATTATGAAACAAGAAAATTTTGGCTTGAAAGAGAATCAAGGACTTGTAAACCTTATCCAAGTTTGTGAAGAGTCTGAATGAGGTAGGTGGGCTAACAACAAGGTTAAACCAGGCTTGTATAAGCATAAAGAGTGAAAGGCCTGTACACACACATTGAGATTATATGGCTCATGCGTTACTTATTTTATTTAATGTAATAGGTTGAACTTATGTTAATTAATTTAAATAATCTAACCTTTTATTTATTTTAGGATTAGTTTTTTTCTTTATTATCTTATTTATATTAGGATTATTATTCAAATTAGGGTTGTTATTATCCTAAAAGCATGTGGGCTAACAACAAGGTTGGACTAGGCTTGTACATGCATAAAGAGTGAAAGACTCATGCACACATATTGAGATTATATTGGTCATGCTTTACTTGTTTTATTTAATGTAATAGGCTGAACTTATGTTAATTAATTTAAACAACCTAGCCTTTTATTTATTTTAGGATATTATTCTTCATTAATATTTTATTTAGATTAGGATTATGATTATGATTATTATTCTGATTAGAAATATATATTATTCAAATTAAGGTTGTTATTATCCTAAATATTGGAATTGTTATTATTCGGTCTAACCTTGCTATCAACCAACATGCCTCCTCCAGACTCTTTACAAACTTAGATAAAGTTTACAAGACCTTGATTCTCCTTCGAGCCTAAATTTGCTTGTTTCATAATATTTGATGCATTTGAAGTGAATATGCTTTGAATTAGCCCATTAAGTGCCTCACACATCCTCTCGGCTCTTACTTTTTTCATTAGGCCTTCTTGTATGTAATGTTTAAAAGATGAGTTGGCAAAACTGGTAGAATATGAAAACTTCTAGAGAGAAAATCTGGGTTTTAGTCTCTGTCACGTTTGTGAAACCCTTTAATTAGTTACTTACAAAAAAAAGTAATGTTTAAAAAATTAGTTGTAAAACAACATCATATAATATTGGCGATAAATCCTCATGCAAGATATATTTATAGAATATTATCATGCATACATGCTTAAACAGTCTTACCAAACATACGTTGTGAAAAATTATCATTCCAATGTTGGTGGCTCCTTTATCTTTTACGAAGGTGTAGTTTTGCAAATTATATGTTTTTGTTTCAAGGACAAGAAGGCACTTTGTTATCTACATAGAGAATGAGCTAAAAAGAGGCTAGAAATGAACACTATAAAGTTTGCTAAGGTTATAGTGAATGAGTGTGAGTGTGTTTAGACTGGAGTGAATGGAAGTACTTTTCAAAAGTCTCTAAATGTTGAAAATTCATCTTCTTTTATAGAAGACGATGTGTAATCATTCATCATTATGCACAACTAGACACTCGATCCTTATCATATCCCATTGAATCATGATTATCTAGATTTTTGTATATATTAGAAGATTGATGCATACGCATGCATGGACCATGCACGTTTATGCATATGACTTGACATTCATTCATTTTCAACTTATCATTATCCAATTTTGATAAAGTCAACACTTGTTAATTACATTCTTACTCACTCAAATATGGGTTATTTCATCTTTGTCCTCAAAGTACAAAAGTTCATACTTCAAATCCAATAATTTTATGAGACTCAAAACTGATAATCTAAACATCAAACCCAATTCATTCCAATCAACCCAATGCCTTTAAAACTTGATCTACCCTTATTATGTATGACTCCTAGAATCTTTGTCATATTGGTAGTGTATAGACTTATACTGAATGTACAATCCGACAAGCTTTTGTTTACATACCAAGATTAGTCTCTAATAATACATCATGACAACCTAACAAATGAAGTGTCAGTATTGACTTTTACTTATCAATAATATGATTGTTGTAAAATTCAAACATTTCATAATACAATCTCTTGTTAAGACTAAGACATATAATTAGTGTCTACGTGAAGGAGTCCTTGATATGTTTTTATTGACGTTTATATCAATGACCAAAAGACATTAAACTATACAATTACTCAATCCAACTACAGCGACATATTCAAGTTGTCATTGATGTTTGTTAGGAAGTTTATCAAAGATATTAGTTTTTGTACTTGAAAGTGATGAATCTCCTTTTGATCCACTGTAGCCTTCATTCATCTCTCAATATGACCAATCGCCACTATTTTGGTAATAATTTCTTAAAGACTAAACCATATTGATCCTTATATAAAATAGTCTAATCACTTCAAGTCGAAGGATCATATGTACCACCATTTGTTAAGGGATATATTCCATAGTACAAAGGCAACATCCATATGTAATCCTTTTGATGGGTCAATTTAGTGGACACGTCTACATAACATGTACATATGTGTTATAGTAAGTCATTTAAAATTATGATAGTCTCAACAGTATCACATGTGCCCTTGGACAAGATAATATTGAGATTGTAAATGTTTCTAGAACGCTCACCTTATGTGGGCATAGAATTCCTATGATTAGTTGACATACAATGATTCTTTTGTCACAATTCTACCACTCTAACGATACTTATTTACTCTGGAATATTAGATTCATGATAAGTATAAAACAATTTTATTAATTAAAATCATGATTACAATCATTATTATGCAACTATGACGATTGGCTTAATCAAATAATTTAATCATTCATTAGATGTAAAAATTGGTTTCTAGGAAAAAGATGTAATCGGAATGATATTTCTATAAATTATCCTAATTTTTTTATTAGTGTTCTATAAGGGTACATATGTAATTGTCACTAAATGAATAATTTTAACGAGATAATTTAATCATATTAAATTGTTAAAATTTCTAATAAATGGAGTGTCTGATTTGGGAGTACAATGTTTTTAGTATAGTGGAGTTGGACAACTTTAACAAGCTTAGAGTCTTATGTTTATAAGATAAAGGGGTACGAATGGAATACATTGGTGCCTATTATTAAGCATTCCCATAAAGGTCCTCAAAGTAGCTAATAAAAATTACTCCGAATGATATGTGATGAGAAGCTATAATCTAATTTAATTAGAATAATTTGCAGTAGTTCAAGAAATTAAATTAGATTAGTTACATCTAGCCACAAGTTTCCTCACATTCTCTTGGTTTCTCTATTGTTTCAAATATTTTGAAAACCAAATCAAAGATAGTTCTCACACATTCAAGTTTTAGAATCATTCCACAAGTGCAAACACCCATTCATTTTCATTAAGGATGTTTTAGTCATACTTCTAAAAATTATGTGGTGTAGAAACAAACTTGAGAGGTAACATTTTTTCATATATAGTTATTATTATCTCATTTTACTTGATCTTGGGAAAATAAGGATGAACTTAATTCTTTCTTAATGAAAAAGTATTTCAAACTCTTGTTATCCATGTATACATTGCATTTGACTTCACATAGATAATATCACCAAATTTTCAAAATGAACACAATTGCGACTAACTTGAAGTCATGAGTGGGGTACCTAGTCTCATAATCCTTGAGTTGTTGAGAAGCATATGCAATTACCTTATTCAATTCTCTATAATTAATGCACATATGCATCGACTTATCATTCTTTTTCATAAAAGAATCTGTGCACCCCAAGGTGAATGACTTAGTCTGAGAAAGCCAATATCTAGAACCTCATGCAATTATTTCTTCAATTCCTAAAGTTCAATCGAGGTCATCTTGTATGGTGCTTTGGAAATAGGCATTATCTCGAGAGCTAACTCAATACTAAATTCCACCTTCCTTTTAGGTACCAACTCTAGTAGATTATTAAGAAACACATTTTGAAACTAATACACATAATATGCAAGCTCGAGACTGATTCATCAATCTTATTCACAACATGTAACAGATGACTCGTACATCCTTACTAAACATTTTTCTTGTTTTTGCGTTACTTATAATCATTCTTAGGATACGACCCTTACCAAAAGTGAATTCCTCACCATCATCCAAGTGCAATTGAACTTTATTTTTCTTACGGTTAATCTCAATCCCATATTTTTTTCAAGAAGTTTATACCCAAAGTTACATCAAAATCAAATCAATAGCCTCTTAGAATCACTGGCTCACTATCATAATCTAATTACTTAAAATTTTATTCTCATCAAGCATTTCAATGGATATATGCTCAACCCATGTGAGTTATAGTCCTAACCTCTCAACTATACCTCGTGTAATAAAATTGAGTGATATCAGAATCAATTAGAACATATAATGGACATGAATGAAATATCAACTAACCCGTCACTGTAAAAGGGTTAAGCTCCTGTGAGTTTGTTTGCTAGTATATAAGTGTCATAAGACTTTCCTAATTCAATAAAAAAAAAATCTTATCTCTCTTCCAATACTAATAGAGTTGAAAAGTCAAAAGGTCATAGCTTCAAGCTTAACTTGAGCTAGCTGAAAAAGAGAGATCTTCAACTTCAACGTAAACCCCGCTTCCCCATATCGTTGATATAGTTGTTACACTTTGATTCCTTATTCCCTTTGCAATTATTGGATTAGGTGATATATTAGATCTAAATTGACCATTGGCACAATAGTAGGTAAGAGAGTGATTGATTCAATAGATGGTTATCCATAATCTAATTTACAAAGATATTTTCGATTGGACTTGTAAAAAGAGAAAAACAATAAAAAAAAGAAAAAATAACTAAATAATGTAATTATAATTAATCTTAAAATGAGTTTTGAGTATTTTCATTATTTTAATAGAAAAATAATGATATATTGGTAATTGATATATGTAATAAGTATTAAAAAAAATTTGTAATTTTACTAAAATAGTGAATTAATAATTTATAGTAAAACAAAATATTTTGTACTAACAGAATTGACTAATAAGTAAATATAAATTTTTCAAATTTAAAAAATGAAAAATGTTATTTCATCAAAGTTTAGGTAAAAAATAGTCATTTGACTATTACACTTGAATAATAAATCTAATTAACTGAATCACTTATATGTCATATTTTGTCATTTCATAATGTCTTAATGTTGATATACTAGACCAAAAAAAATCCAACTTTAAAGTCGGTTTGATTTTTTATAAAAATTCAATATTTAAAAAGAAGAATATGATTCGAAATATGAATTATATTATGACATTTAATATTTAAATGTACATTTAATGTAAAATACACAAATTAGTTTTTTAATTGAAAAACAATAAGAAATACAAACAATAAGTTTACAAAATTAAAAATTACTATCTTCTTGTAAGTTGTTAGTTAATGTATTATTATTTGACTGAATAATTTTGAATTAAAGATATAATAAATAATTAAATACTCTAATTTTATTATAACATATAAATTATTTTTGCTATAAATTAATAAATTTCACTGTTTTGTCATCTAATGGATTATTTTAACACTTAGAAAACTAAATACTGGAGAAATTTTTTATTATTTTTGAAATAATAGAGATGCATTTGATTTGAGTAATTTTTTATTATAAAAATACAAATTATTATATTAATTATCTAAAAATATTTTTTATGTCATTTATTACATTAATTAAACATAAGAGTATTTTTTATCCTAAAAAATTAATAAGAAATGATAATGATAATCATATTATCTCTTATATTATTTGTCATATTATCATTAATAATAAAAAATTATTAAAATATTTTATTATTTGATAAACCAAAAAAAATAATATTAATAATAAAAGACATTTTATCAAATTAATCTTCGATACTTGAACCAAAGTTACTTAAGGATTTTGTTATTTTATCAAGGCAAATTAATTATTATACCCAAAAGTTACCCCACCTATCGTATATAACCACCAATTTTTTTATATTATATAATTATATCCAAAGTAGTGTAAAGTCCATAAAATACCCTTACTTTTCCAAACCCGTCTACGTCTATCTTCTTTTCCAAACCCTTTTACACGTGTGTTCTCCCTGCATGGGTGCAATATTTCTTAGCTTCACAAATTTTTGTCTTGCCGTTTTTGAAGACTTTTGTTCCAATCTTTCGATTTTCTTCATAGTTTCAACAATAATCGTCTTAACAATAGTAGTGGAGGTAAGTAATTATTTGGTTTTCTCTTAGATTAATTCTTTGATGAAGATTACGATAGGGTTAGGAATTGTTGACTCAAAAATCATTATTTGTTGAGGGAAAATGTTTAGTTGTTTGTTTAGTTCATGATTTAGGCTTATTTACCCATTTTAGTCATTGAAAAATAAAAAGGTGTACTTTTTCATCTGCTTTGGTTGTGCGATTTGAATTTTGGTTATGTAAAATTGTGATTTTTTTAGTTAGAAATGATTAATATGTGTTGGAAAGATGGTTCTGAACAATTATTTAATTGTAGATTGTGAAATATGGGTTATTTGCGTCAGATTCATCGTTATGGGCGTTGTTTAAGCAAAAATTTGCCAAGCACAAATGCCTTGGACTATTTAAGCAAAGAAAAGCTAGATGTGTCATGCTTAAAGCCCCCAAGTGCACCCAGTCTAGCTATATTTAGGGTAAAATAAACAAACTAGTTGTGTCTAGGGCCTCGAGCATGCCCAATATGATACTATTTAACAACAATAGCGTGCATTACTATTTTGTATATTTTTACAACCAATTTGTGTTATTATATGTAATGGACTGGTTTCATTAACTAATTTTAAAATTTTTTTTTTTTCAAATAATTGGTGTTAACCATTAGGAGGGAAAGTACAAATTTAACAAAGCCCACAAATTTCGGGTCTAATTGGTGGTCTATAAGCGTAAGGACACAGTGAGGATCATCCACAAAAAATTAACCATGACCCAAACAGACATTTTAAGGATGACATGTTTCAGACATTTCTTGGGCTTGGAAAAGACTTGGTTTAACATTGTACTTGTACACTCGATGTTATTCCATTTAATAAACCGTGGGGACGCAGAAAGAAAACTGTGGTTTAGATTAAATGGCGTCACCGTTTCAACTCTTTGGAGTTCACAATGGTCGCAGGGCATGATTATTACCATCTTTCCTAACAATAAAGAATAGCATCCCGAGTACTTCCCTTTTAAATATAAATCGTCAATACAAATCACCAAATGACAAAACTGTTTAAATGCCCTTATTAAGCACCTTAATGCCATAAAGAAAAACTTAAACTTATTACCCACATCGGTGTGAATATGTGTTATTGTTCTAGGCATCCGTAACTCTAGCTTATGATAATACACTAATAAAAGTATGAAAGACCCCTTAGGTGATTTTTTTAATGCATCTAATGTCCATGTCTTGGTATGTCATGTTTGTGTGTTTGATTTATTGATGTTGTACCTATCTAGCTTATCGAAGATAATTTCTTTTAGTCGATATATGTGGTCAACTGCAAACATTGATCTAAGGATTTCCCATAAGGCTCAAACACCAACTTGTTTATGATATGACAATATTTGATCTCATAGACAAGTGTATTCTTTTTCCATATGATGTAACACCTATATGTCAAAGATATCATTTTTGTTGCTCGTGCCTACCATTTGCATTACTCCTCTAAACACCTAATTTTCCATCGTTTTGTGTGGTACTTTGTATTGAAAATTTGTTTCTAAAGCTTCTTTTTCAAATAATTCTTGCAATTCTTCCCTAGAATTATAAAAACCTATTACTTTTGATACTCCTATTAAGTTGTGTTTCATGATTATCAATAACCGCATTCTCAACATCCACAACAACCTACAAAACCCACTAAAATGGATTGGGAACATGAATATTTCTTGTATATACTTTATGATAAGTCAAACCATGATGTCCCGTGCTATACAATCGAGGTACCCTATATTAAAAAACCTATTTTTAAAGCATGTCTTTCAAATAATTCTTGCAATTCTTCATTAGAACTATAATAACGCATTACTTTAATACTTCTATTAGGTCGTGTTTCAAAATTAGCAATGTTTGCATTCTCAACATCCATGATAGCTTGCAAAACCCACTAAAATAGATTGGGAACATAAATATTTCCTATATATGATCAACCGAACCATGACATCCTTCGCTACACTCGACCTTGACATTATGAATATTAATTGAACTTATCTCAACATCTTCTTTTGCATCCAACTCAAGGTCTTCAATCGGTATATCATACATCTCGTCAACCTCCACAAACCTCGCAAATTGATCATCATTATCATCATCATCATTACACTTAGCATCATAATCATTATCATTGTTATTATTATTATTATTTTATGACCAAGGAACCCCACCCGATTTCATCAGACAAGTAAACCTAGGGTATAGTAACTAGACTTATAATCACTATACCGAGTAAATCAGGTATTCGTTTTGTTATAGTACACTAGTAGTCAACCCCAAGCTATTCATACCTCAATCTTTCACATGTGGGAGGTCATGATATTCAAACTCTGACCTTTCACAACTCTGACCTTTTTCTTCACCATTTAGGCTAACCCTTATGGTCTTTATTATCCTCATTATCATCATTCACATCATCCTCCTAGAAACTCTATGGTTGCATCTAGTTGTATGTCGGATCATTCTCCCTTTGTTCTTCATCAACCTACTCTTCTTAAAGATGGGCATGCATGGCCTAAATGTCTAGGTCAGGCATGCCTACCCCATGTTCTTTACCAATTACGTTTTCTATATCAAATTTTTCACAAAACAGAATAAATATGCATTCAACCTAATCTAGTAAATTTTTTCAATTAAAATATCAGTACTCAAAGTAATTTAACTAACAAGCAACAACATTCATCAAGAAATCATCATTTCTATAATAGTATATGTTACATGAAATTCTAAAGTTTTCAAACGTCTAACAATATAAATAGGATTATAAAGGTTTAGATCTATACTTATTTAGATTAAAATGAGTTAGATGCAAAATTTCTACGATTGTGCTTCAATTATGGCAAAATCGTTGCTTAATTTGTAGTAAGAAGCTGATTGAAGCATGTATTCTTAAAGTTGAAGATAAATCTGATATTATACTAGACTCTTGGTTATATGCATACTAAAAAAATTTGTGGGTTAATAGATAGGGAGAGTAAATTTTGGATATCATATTAATTTCACATAGTTGCATTAACCTAGCTAATTTTTTTAATTCACTTAGCCACGTAAGACTTTATTACCAACGTGTCTGTTGACGTGTCAGCCCCATCTCCATCTCCATATCGTCTCCCGCAAACGTAAAAAGAAAACAGAGTTTACCCATTCGTAATGTGTATTAAATTTATGAAAGTGATGGAAATGAAGCTCAGCCGCAGACAAGGACGACCTCTTTCTTTCCCTAACCAGACCTCAACTTTCCCTTCTCACAGGTTTCTCTTTTTCTTCTTCTCTTCTTCTTTCTCTGTTCATTCTTGTTCTTTCCCACAAATCAACAAACTTTTTACCACTTCCTTCTGTTTTTTAGTTTCCATTTCAAGAGGCATTTGAGAGGTCTTGCAAAGGTACATTTTTTACCTCAAAATTTTTATGTTTTCTTAGTTTTCTGGAACAAATGGCAATAAATCATTGTGTTTTGTGGGTTGCAGAAGTGGAGAATTCAGCTTCATGAAGTAGCAAATGGGCTCAATCACAAGCACTTGTTGGGTCATGTGGTCAAAGGGTAAGCTTGGGCATGTTTTCTTTGATTATGTTCGTGATTTTAAGGAAACCTTTTCTGGGTTATTTTGTTTTCATAATTTTGTTGTGAATTTTGTTGAATTGATGTGCCTTTTCTGTGCATTTGAGAAGTTTAAAGATTCTTATAAGGAACGAAAATCCTTCGAAATCCAGGTAAGGTGGGGTTTTTAAGTTTCAGTATTTTGACTAGATGTGACTGAAATTTAAGCCCAACAATTTATAAGCATCATGAGGATGGGATCTCTCGCAAACTTTTGACTTTCTTTTGTTGACTTATATCTTACAATTTGCTTGAGTTAGTACTGCAATTTATTTTAGCTGTTGATATGGGGTTGATTCCGGTCTTAAATGGTGTTAATTCACTGAATTTGGTAATTTTTGGTGGCAGGGGTGAAACTTTGACGTCGATTTTGAAGCAATATGGAGCGTCTGTATATTCACTGACTGCAGCAAATAAGAGTATTGTGGATGTTGATAATGTATTTGAAGGGCAGCACCTTAAAATTCCTTCTGCCAGGAAAGAAGTGCAACTGGTAAGCACATTTACATGGTCATTATTAAATAAGTCTTTTAATTGTCTATATGTTTCGTTGTTTATTGTAAAAGTACATGTTAAAAGTTGTAAGTTGCATAGCATTCTAAATTCTCTTCTTTTCATAGGTAGTTTCATTATAATTGAACTCTTGTTTACCAAAATAACTTGCTTTCTTGCACATGTAATGTGCTCTCGGTTCAAGTATGCACATTGTCAATGACGTTTCTTGAGATTGTGGTTATGTATGCTCATTGATGTTGAATAATCTAGAGATTTTAGGAATTTAATTTCCTTAAGATTTACTCTTATGTGTTTCCCGATTAGTTGTTTAGATTTCCTATATTTAGAGGCCTACAATATTATTTTAGGGTGACCTAAGATTTGAATGGATAAATAATAATGACTTCCTCTCCAATTTTATGTTGTTTCTCCCTTGATTCTTCTTGTTTTTGTTGTCTTTCTTTGCTTCCTCTGTCTGTCCTGATCACTATAACTCAATGTATAAGTTATGCTATGTTATTAATTATTATTTTATTTCTGTATATTGAAACTTTAAGAGGTTTGGGCAAAATATCCTGCAGTCTGTATGAAAAGACAGATTTTTTTGGTGTTAACATCTGCCAATTGCATGTATTAGGGCTTGAGCTTTAATGAAAACAGTAGGAGTATATACACAAACAATGAATATAAACTTGTGTACAAACGATGATATATCACTATGTGATTGGATGTTGTTTTATTTCTAATTTAAAATCATTGAATCACATGATGAGATATCATTGTTTATGCACATGTTTGTGCTCGCTGATTGGCTTTATAATTTTTTTGTAATGAAAATATGACTAGAGGTGAAATGGAAACAAATGGCAGGTATTATAACCTTATGATAATATATATGTAAAAAGACTAATAATGTAGCTCATCTTCACGTGGTTTTTATGTCCACACTGAAATGCAAACATTTTTTTATTATTAATTTCTTCAATTGATCAAACATCAACCAATAGATATTTAGCTGTTGGAGATTTTTCCGAAAAATAGTAGACAAACTTCAGAGTTGTTTAAATGCAACAAAAAAGTTGTGCCCATAGAAGGAAAAAAGCAGTTCTTCACTCTTTGTGAAAAACATATCTTTAGTTGAGTCATCACTAATAAATAAATAGAAGTTTGTATCTAGTCTATTAATTGAACCATTTCTTTGTTATTATGTGGCATGTGCTTGAAACTATGGGTGGTTATTGATTTGATACACTTAAAAATCAGTTTACAAAGCAACTTCATTGAGCCTTATCTCTAGGCAGGGTTTTAGATATAAGCTAGGGTGCTGTTTCAAATTATGCCACAGGAGCAGTTTCATGCACATAAAATAAATAAATGATTTAAATTCAGTACCTTGTTAGACTATTAAACACATTGACAATTTGAAATATTTTTGACAGAGTAGAATAATTTGTGGATCACAACTAAAATTGGTTCACTTGTATTTCATGCTTGGGGTACATTAATTTTGTATATTGATGTTGACTTCTGGCTTCTAATGCGGCATTACTTCCATAACATGAACTATGACAGACTAAAAAGGATACTTTGTCCACTGTCAATCTCACAGAGACTCATCAAACTTCCCTGAACATCTTCAATGGACTTTTGGGCAAAAAGAACCTCACCATGCAAATTTCCCATAGTTTGCCACATGTAAGATTATCTCTAAATATGCAGCATCATCCTCGATTTTATCTTCCTGTTGGTTATCTTATTTATTTGTCAATGGTAGTGACCTCAACAGGCTTATCCATTCTATTATCAGGCAAAAACCACCGCTTATTTTCTAGTTCTGGTTCCTCTTATAGCATTTTGCATCAGATGCATAATTGTTTCCTTTAACACTAGAATTTCTGGAAAATTGAGACTCAAAGCTGTGAATGCATCCAAGGGACATCATCATGGGTCCAAAAGCATGTGGTGGAAGTCTGCTCTCAGAGACATAATGGAAGCAGATAATTCGGATTCTGAAACAAGACCAGAGTTGAGTGTACGTATAATGCTACAGTTGTAACTCAATTGCCACTTCCCTCTAATGTTTCTTGGATTCAACTTGGCTTATGAATACCAGTTTCAATTGTGGCGGTTTCATGCATGTGACTGATCTCTATATTTTAAACGTTATGCTCATTGAAGCAATCAAAACCATGGGAAGACTACGTATTAGTTTCACTAGTATCTTGCCAACAAAGTAGAATTATGGAACATATTAAATGCTTATTTCCTTGGTTCAATAATCACAAATGGTAGTGTTGCTTTCCCTATTCTGTAAGGCCTACCTATCATGAACTTTTTTACATCCAAGATCACAAATACCCCAAATGTGTACTTTTTTTTTCTGGATATTAAGCTTGTCCAAAAGTTACAAGTTTGAAAGGAATTCATTTGGTGTAAAAAGTTTTTCATGCTTCCAATGTGGTGGTAAAGTTGAAGATTGAAATTTGTTTTCAGTTATGTCCATAATTCATAGTTGCTGTTTATCTTTATTTTTAATAGATAACGGTGGTGGATCATGCCATTGATTTATCAACTCTATGCAGGATCTGGCAGAAGATAAAACTCAAACTTCTTTTGAAGATATGTCTCATGCTTACGGCAAACTAGAAAATGATGATGAAAAATTTCTTGTTGAATGTGGAATGAGTCAGTGGGGATACTGGCGAGGAGGTTCTCCTGAATAAAGTGGGTTGTCGTGCAAACTTAAAACATTACACAACAATTTTGATGTCGATTTTTGGTGCTCTTGTGCATACCCAGTGTTGAATAACTTGATCATATGTTACATTGCTTCAAGGTCTTAGGATATGTAGAATGTAAATTGAGTCAAGGTGAAGACATCACAAGTAGGTCATTGTACATATGATATATCTTCAAGTTATTGATTTACTTCTGATATGATTTGTATGGGAATCACACAAGTATAGTTTACTTTCATTTTGATTAGTCAGTTTTAATTAAAACCTTAGTCTGGAGTTTTAGAATTACAATCACTCAAGTTTAGGGGTGATTCAAGCTTGAATTTGGGCTTACTCGAGTTTGGCTTGGCTTAGGAAAATCAAGCTCAATAAGTGTTGATAAAGTTGAGTTCGAGCTCAATATGATGAGGTAGTATTGTATCATGGGAGTTAAATTATATTGAAAAGTTAAAAAGTAACCTTATTTATAAATGGTGAGGTGAGTTGTCAGAGTTTTTTTCCTAGAATTTTGGAATTAATGGATAAAGTGACTTGCTAAAATGTAAAATTCCCACAATAGAAAGGTATATTTAACAACCTGACCTATTATAAGTTTACTCTTTTACCTTTTCAAGACTATTTAACTTGCATGTTTTGATTTATCAGGATGCTTAAATTTTTAAAAAATAAATTTTGAAGTTTGGCTCCCATGACCTTGATGAAATTTTAAAATTATGGCACAAACTTGAGCCATGGTTATACGTTTCACGCTCAATCGAGCCATGCTCATAATCAGGCTCAAATCAACTCAACTCAAATACAACCCTCCTAAGTTATTGTAGTTACAAGTCATCTAGTTTTTGCATCTAAAGTATAAATACCATCATTTTGCAGAAATTAATTAGTTCAAGCATAAAAACTGTTCCATTACTACTAGAAATACTATTACTTCAACTTTCTCCCAGAAAATTAGAACAAATATCTCATTTAAGTGGATTCGCCACAAGAATTTAGAAGATCTAAAAATAAATTCTCAAAACAGTATTAAGATTAAGCAAACTTGAGTTTGATTATAGTGCCTGTCAATTAAGAAATCAAAACTTATTGCTCTTTGGGGGGTTTGGTTTGGATAATGTTTTATTACCAAAATAGAAAGATTAGCTTGAAGATAGATTATTTAAAAGACTATTATGTTTGATAAAATTTGATAAGTATAAATAATTATAGTATTTGATTAAAGGTAATAAAATATTACTAATAAATTATTTTAGTTAAATACTTTTGAATATAATTATTTTTAAATATTTTTTATATTATTTGTCATATTAATTAAAAATAAATTTATTTTTGTCTTAACAAATTAATAAATAATAATATAATTATAATAAAATCAAAATTACCTTGGTAATCTTTAAATACCTAAGGTGAAGGTGATAATTATATTACCACCTATATTACCTGTCATGTTAGTATTGGTAATAGAAGATTACTGTAATATTTTATTACTAACAAACTAAACAAAGGAATAAAAGATAGATTACTAAGACAATCTTCAAAAATTGGAACCAAACACCCCCTTAAGGTCATTCCATTCAGAATTCTTAGTTTGATTGGAAGCCAAAAGTCATAAAAATATGACAATCCAAATACTGTTAAAATTACAACCACATGGAATCACCGCATCTCTAAATTCTATTCCTCAACGAACACGACGAGCTTTTTCTTCCTGTCCTAACCCAAGGGATTTCTGTGCACCAGCAATGCCTTCAGGATCTGTGACATAAAAAGTTAGAATCACAAAATATTGTAGAAAGAGCATATTTGAAGATAAACAGTCCATTCAATCACGGATTTAACTATTCTCATAATCAACAAAGTTCAGAGAACTCAACTAACAGGTTCATTGAATAGCCTAAATTTTCAACAAACTAGATTGCAAACTTGCAACAAAGATAATTTGATTGTACCACACAACAAACATGCAGTCAGTTTGCCTTTGTAAGTGGAAAAAATGTGACAAATTACACTCCTATATCAATCAAACATGTTTGATTTTTTATTGTTACAATATTTAAGCATAGAGAAAGATGTGACTGTTTTTTATTTAGTTGAAGGCAAAAGTAAAAGAAAGGAACCCTTTAAAACAATTGGGTTGGAACTGTTAAAATGATGCATAACTTAGTTAAAATTTAATCCATGAAGCTACCGAAATCAAACTTACCAAAAAACTGTGTGAAAATCCTTGTGAAGAAATTCAGGTTGCGGGAAACATTGTATGCCATGGCAGGTGGAAGAGGCTTAACAATGGTGTCTATGCTGAATACTCTTTGAAGAAACTGAATGAAAATGGAAGAATCAAAATACAGCTCTACGAAATATGCAACCTTTTGTTAACGAAAGTTAAATAGAAAACATATCAATTGGGATCATATACATATAAAGGTCAAACTAAATCAATGAAGGCAGATGTCTTAGCTTAAGCAGAGAACAAACAACTGTTAATATTTCAATTAGATAAACAGAGAGAATATGTGTTGTAACAACAGATAGCATGCAAACAATTTGAAGAAATTCAAACTAACTCCAGTAAACATGGCTTTCCTAATAAAGTAATATATGAATGTATAGTGCAATCCTAGATAATAGTATGGCTACTCCAATGTTTTCTATTTTCCTTCTTCCACTAGAAAATCAAATAGATTTTTGTGGTATTCTTTAAGATTTTTTTTAATAAAACTCTGAAAACTATTAAATAACTAGAAACATTAGAAAATAATGAGTCAGGTAAACTTGTTTATTCCCTGCAGCAGAATGATCCACGCTCACTCAGAAAACTTGTGTGTTTACTTTGCATAATGTTAGGATTGAAACACTTGTCATCAATGGTCTATTTTTATTATAAATGTATGTTTTGAGTTTTAAAAAGAGGAGGAGAAGAAAAATATTGGGGTTTTGGTTTGAGGGCAGCCAGCTTAGGCTGATTTAGGGAGGTCTCCCGCACCTCGAATGGTCAGAAAATGGGAGGTCTCCGGCGCCTCGAATGGCCGGAAAATGGGAGGTCCCGAACTCCTCAAATTGTTCGGTTTGACTTTGTAATGTTTTAGTTAATGAATAGTTTTAGTTTATTACGTTTTTGTGTTTTAATTTTGCGTTTTGGTTGAATAAGAGCTGGGTTCTTAACAAATGGTATCAGAACATTCGATCCAGCGAAGAAAATAGATGATGGCTGGAAAAGTAAAAAGCCGTCAAAAAATGTTCATGGAGGAGGCTGACTTGAAGAAAAATCATCACAGGGAATCCAATGTTCGGACGAAAGAATCCCCTACTCTTGTTCGAGAATCT
Organism: Mangifera indica; assembly: GCF_011075055.1. NCBI lineage: Eukaryota > Viridiplantae > Streptophyta > Magnoliopsida > Sapindales > Anacardiaceae > Mangifera > Mangifera indica. The sequence continues at coordinate 11,787,269 of NC_058147.1, read as the reverse complement.
GCTCCACATGAATGCCCAGAATCTGCTGCTCTCTTTCCTGCTTACAAACCGAAGCTTTTTTCGCCTTCACCAGAGCTGCTAAAGCAACTGCAAATTTCCTGTTGATTTCGTAGGACAGACCGATATGGAATTAACAGAGAAGTCAGGTGACAGAAGGAAGAAAAGAGAAAGGAGAGAGAGAGAAAAGAAAAAAAAAAGGGTGAAGGCAATAGGTGGGTTTATTGGGAAGAGAAAAAGAATGAGAAGTGGGGCCATTGGAAAGAAGAAAAGAAAAGTGAAGAAGCAACATAAGAGAAAAAAAATATATTAAAAAAGAGACAGCTGTAAATGAAAAAAAAAAGTAAAAAAGTAAAAACAGTGGGCGGGAAACTGCTTTGGACAGACAGAGCAGCTGTGAAAAAAAAAAAAAAACTCATCTTGAAGACAAGATGATTTTGAAGGGGAGGAAAATGTTAGGATTGAGACACTTGTCATCAATCCAATGATCTATTTTTATTATAAATGTATGTTTTGAGTTTTAAAAAGGGGAGGAGAAGAAAAATATTGGGGTTTTGGTTTGAAGACAACCAGCTTAGGCTGATTTAGGGAGGTCTCCGGCGCCTTGAATGGCCGAAAGATGAGAGGTCCTGAACTCTTCGAATTGTTCGGTTTATCTTTGTAATGTTTTAGTTAATGAATAGTTTTAGTTTATTACAATTTTGTGTTTTAATTTTTTGTTTTGGTTGAATAAAAGTTGGGTTCCTAACAAAGTTCCACCACTTCTAAAGTCTCATTATTCTGCAAGAAACCAGACATAAGCGTATTGAAAGTGACCAAGTCTGGCGCAACACCATTTTGCTCCATATCTGAGAAACATTTACTTGCCATTTCTAACTTTCCTTCCGTACAAAATTCATGCATTATAATGTTATATGTAATAACATCTGGAACGAAGCCATTACTATGTAATCTGTTGAACATTTCCCAAGCAATAGTGAGGATCCCTGTTTTGCACAACCCATTAATGAGACAATTGAAAGTTGTGATGTCAGGTCGAATGTTTCGATTTATTAAGGTATGGAACAGTTCAACAGCCTCCAAAACACAACCATTTCTGCAGTACCCATCAATAAGAATATTATACGTAAATAAATCGGGAGGCAAATTACTAAGTTGCATCTTACCAAATAGCTTTTTTGCATGTCTGACATTACCGTTCATAAAAAACCCAGATAGCAAGGTACTATAAGTAACAACATCTGGCCTAACTCCCTCTGAAGTCATTTCCTCATAAAGATTCAAGGCTTTATCAATTTTTCGATTCTTGCAATACCCATTGATCAGAGTATTGTAGCTAACTACATCAGGTGTGCATCCCATACTCAACATTGAGGCTAAAAGTTCCTTGGCATCGTCAATTTTATTTGTCAAGCATAAACCCTCCATCAAAATATTGTAGCTAAAAACATCAGGCCTACACCCCACACTTGCCATGGAATCAAATAGCCTTCTAGCATCATCAATTTGACCTGCCAAGCAAAAACCACTCAAAAGTGTGTTATAAGTTATTATGTCGGGACAAACACCTCTATTAATCATTAGTTGGAACAACCCATTGGCTTCGTCCATCTTTCCATTGATACAGAACTTATCAATTACCACGCTAAATGTCACCACATTAGGTTTTACACCTTCCTCCAACATCTCTATAAACAAAGTTTTAGCCTCCTCCCAATTAGATGTATTACACAAACCATAAATTAGAGTGGTGTAAGTAATCACGTTTGGATTAATGCCCGTGGTCTTCATTTCTGAAAACAGTTTCTTTGCCTTGCCTACTAACCCATATTTGCAAAGACCATCAATAATTGTAGTACAGCAAACAATATTAGGCTTACAAATGACACCAAATTCACCATTCCCGTTATTCATTTCTTCAAACAACTGAAGGGCAACAGTGACATTACCAGTTCTACACAACCCAGTAATCAAAGTCCCAACTGTAACCACATCCGGTCTACAACCAACCGAAACCATTTTCCTAAAAAATTCAATGGCCTTCGTAATCTTGCCCGCCATACAAAGACCATTAATCAGACTGTTAAAAGTCAAAGCGTTTGGGTAAAAACCCCTCCTAAAAATACTCCCAAGAACTGCAAAACCTCTAAGGTTTGTTTCCTTTTCCAGCTACCATCATTCTGACTGACGACCGATGCTTTTCATCTTTCTTCCAGATCTGACTACGAAGGACGATGAAGTTCAGTCATCTAGACTCGATGATAAAACATCATCCTTCTTCTTTAGTCTTCCCATTCTAAATGACAAGAGTCATCCTTTGTCAAAGAAAACTTTCGTTTCTTCCCATCATCTACCAATTCCCTAAGCCACCGAAAATGAAATCTGGAAAGAGGGAAAAAAGTGAATTTTTCAAAGTTTAATCATGACGGGTGAATGTGAGTTTTCTAAACTAAGGGGTGAAAATGATATAAATTTTTTAGGTTTTATGATTTATGGGTAAAATAATGATTTTACCCTTACTTCTAAGTAAAAATTTGGACGATAGTTAGCCCATGAGTGTGTGTTTGACTTTTTCATCAATCGTGGATATAATTTTGAATTTGGACTGAAACTAGGGTGGAAAATTGTCCTTTTCCCTATATTTAATAAATAAAACTATATGTACAAATAATTTTATTAATTTATTTGTATATAATGATGTGATATTATGTGATTAAATGATTAAATTGTTTATTTTTTATTTTATTTCAACATTATTCAATCAGGAAAAGGACAATTTTTCACCAAAGTTTTAGTCCAAATTCAAAATCATATTCATGGCAAATATAAAATCCAAATAGCTATTCATAGGCTAACTGTAATCTAAATTTTTAGTTAGAGACAAGGGTAAAATCGTTATTTTATCCATAAATCCTAATTTTTAGTTAGAGACAAGGGTAAAATCGTTATTTTATCCATAAATCCTAAAACCTAAAAACTTTATATCATTCCACCCTCAGTTTAAAAAACTCATATTTACCCCATGATTAAACTTTAAAAAATTCACGTTTTCCCCTTTTGAGGTTTAATCTCTAGTGGCTCAGGAAACTGATTGGAGATCAAGAAGAAGTGTAGGTCTTCTCTAGCTACAAAGGAAAGTGAAAAACGACCATTCGTTGTCCAAATCTGAACGACGAAGCGTCGTCTAGATCTGTAAGAATGAGACGAAGGACGATGTTTCGTCCTCCTTTGTCTCATTGTCTAGACATGACGAAAGATGATGCTTTGTCATCCTTCGTCTCTTCTTATAGATCTGGATGATGCTTCATTGTCCAGATCTAGATGATAAAGGGTGGTCATTCATAAAAGTTATATTATTGATTAATTATATTTTAACCCCATAACTCTAATAGAAAATTTTAATAGAAGTTGAATGATGAATGAGCATTTGAATTTTTAAAACATTGTGAGTGAGAGTTTGAGGATGGACTAAATCTTAGGTGGGAATATGTCTTTTGGCCTTTAATTTATTATGAATAATATTTTACTTTCTCTCGGTTTCTTAAGGGAAACAGAACAAACAAAGTGAGACAACCTTTAATGTAATCATGCAAACTTCTAATAAATTTTCAATGTGTAAATATAAATAATTGAGAAAAAGAAAGTTAAAAAAAATTATCGATTCTCAAATATTTAATGGTAATTGTAAGCACACTTGTTAACAAATAATCATACTTTTCTTAAATTTTCTGCCACGTAGATAAGAAAATTAAAGCATTGCATGAATTTCATCTTTGAGGAAATATAATTTTGATTTTTATTCATTATAAACAACACCTACAATTTACAAGTCATACTTTGTTTTTTTCCCTCTTAAACATGCTTTAGCACTTTTTCCTTTAATTAAAAGACACAAACAAATCATGTTATTTAAAAAATTAAAATAAAAAGAAAATAATGCAAAGTATATCAAGTCTATGGAGGCTTAAGCAATGTAAACACTATGGAGAAGGGTGGATGACTTGTGCTCAACTTGCATCTAGAATGGTCAACTCATGATCAAGTGACGCCAAAAAAAAAAAAAAAAAGAAAAGAAAAGTCATCAAAGAAGAAAAAGAATCAATACCAAAGAACATAAAAAGCCATTGAAGAAGAAGAATCATCCACATGGCGAGATAAAGTGTCACTATACTAGTGAGATATCAATCTTGGGTAGAACAACAATCCAAACTCAAACTAGCTCACATCACATCCACCCTAAACTATGAGAGACCATGGTCTCAATACTACCAACGCCAATCTCGAAAGGCACTCCCCATTCCAACCTTTCTTTTGTTGTCTTTAACTCAATTCTAGTAGATTGTTTCCTTCATTCATCCAAGACAAACTTTAGAATCATACTTGACATGTTACTATACTTAGTGAGCACACTTTATAGTCACGTGTTGCTTTCTAAGGTTTAAGACCCAACTTTGCTTCAACTTGGTTCAAAATCGTAGGTACATTAGAATATGCAACTCAAAAGACCGAGTTCCAATCTGACATATCTAAACATTGGAATACCTATATTAGGTTGTTGTCAATATGATTTGAAATAAGGTTGGTAACTTGCTTCTTAATGTGAAAGGTAAGCTCATGCTCATGAATACTCAAACTAATAGTTTCAAGACGAAAGGCCATGTTGGTTATGTGTTGTTTGTATGTGAAGACGAATGATGATAAAGATAGAATCCATTAACTCGAAAAATATTAGGTTTAGGATATCTGTTGATTTGACACATATTTGAGTTCCGAAAAAAGTGTCGATAAATATTTGAAATCAAAATCTCTAGCCAGAGCATAATATAAGTTATACGAAAGATATTTGTGATGAAGTGTTTTGAACATATCAATTGATGATTTGTATAGAATTGAAATCAGGACTTGACGAACCATGAGCCCGAAATTGATCAAGATTAGATTATGGAAAGATCTTATCTACATGAAATGTACAATTGATGGTATTAGGTTCAATAAAGTGTTTTTTCATCGTAGTTTAAGGGGCTATGACACATTGCTAAATGTTTATCATAATCGTTGAATTTTCATATGTATTTTAGATTGTTCAAAAAAAGACTCATGATTATGTCATAGTGACCTTAAAGGGTCACACTAATAAACCAAGCTTTTGAGAATAAGGAGTATATTATCTGAGATTGGCTAGCACCTTTCGAATGATACTTAACATTAGTATCATATAAAGTGTTACATAGGTACAAAAGTAACATTTTAAAAGTTAAAATGTTTGTGAAGCAGAATTAGGGTAGCTAAGATATATAATTGATATGCATGCATGATTATAGTGTTACATAGGTACACATATTGTTATATTAGATTATACAAATAAGTTAATAAAATTTGTTTTTATACATATTATTTTTCATATTTAATTACTAAAACAATAATGTGTATTTTAAATCTTCGTACATTGACCTTGAAATGGTATTGATACTAAACATGGTTAAAATTCAAAAAATTTTAAAAATATATAGAAGAATTAATTGTTGAAAATATTGTTAGTAACACATCCTTAAACAAATTTAAACTACAACTTACAAGAAGAAACAAGCCAAAATTATCTAATTTAATTTATTATAAATGTTAAAATATGAATTAATTGTATATTAGAATATTAAAATATCTGAATAATACAAAAGTGTATACCTATCATAAATCTTATATAAAAAAATAAAGTTAATATAATTAATATACAATAATGTAAGAAGGGAAAATATATATTTAGAATATTTGCTAACTTAGGAAATAAAATATTTGGATTATATTCTAATATAGAATATAATATATTCGAAATCTATTCAAATATATTATAACTGAAATAATATATTTGAAATATATTCCAACACACCCCACAAACTTAAGTAAGCAAATAAAATAGAAAATAATATATATTTTAGTTAGGCTTGCTCACGCCCTTGCTTTCACATATGAAAAAAGTGGAAAGATGAGTTCATTAGTTTGGGTACATTCACACTTTCACTTATGTAGAAAGTGAAAAAATGAATTTTCAATTCAAATATTGTCACGCTTTCACCTGCTTAGAAAGTGAAAATATGAGTTTATCAGACTCACACCTTCACCTATGTGGAAAGTGAAAAGATGAGTTTGCAAACGTGATGTTTGCTTAATTGAGTTTGCAAACTCACCTTTTATGTTTGCAAACTCATCTTTTCACTTTTCACTTAGGTGAAGGCATGACAAAACCTAATAAACTCATCTTCCTACTTTTTACACAAATGACGGCATGAGCGTGCCCAAACTGAAACTCATATTTCCACTTTCTACATAGGCGAAGGCATAAGTGTGTCCAAAGTAATAAACTTATTTTTTCACTTTCCATATATGTGGAGATGAAGACATAAGTGAACTTAACTAAAATGCCAGAAGGATGCTTGTCTTTGATACCATCTAAAAATATGAATAAATTGTATTTTTTTTTCTATATTAAACTATCTAAATAATACATAAATTTTTTTGTATATTAAATTATCTATCATAAATTTTATATAAGGAAATACAAATCAAGATAATTAATATACAATAATATAAAAATGGAAAACATATATTTAGAATATCTGTTAACTTAGGAAATAATATATTTAGAATATATTCCAATATATAAAATAATATATTCGAAATCTATTTAAATATATTCTAACCGAAATAATATATTTTAACAATAAATAATATTTTCTTTTCTTAGTTTTTTAAGGGAAATAAAACAAACAATCATCTAATTTAATTTAATTTATTGTAATCACGCAAATTTGTAGTAAGTTTTCAATGTATAAAATTAAATAGGAATTGAGAGTAAGAAAATTAAAAAAAAGTTATATAGATTCCAAAATATTTAACGCTAATTGGTAAGCAAACTTGTTAACAAAGAATCATGCTTTGCTTAAAATTTCAGCCACATAGACAAAAAAATTAAAGCATTGCCTAAATTTCAACTTAGAGTAAATATAGTTTTGATTTTTATTCATTATAAAGAACACCTACAATTTTCAAGGGCATATTAATTAAAAGGCCAAAAAGTTTATTCCCACCCAAGGCCAGAATAAATTACAAGTAGTTTAGAAGTGTTGGAATTAGAAGTAGATATCAGAAAAAATATGACTATGGATGTTATTACTGTGTAACCACACCATATCAGAAAAATATGACTGATGCATATCTTGCGTAGAATTGATCCTTCTTTGTACTAATTTTTAAATGTAGATGTTATTGTTGTGTAACTGTTTTCACAAAGATAATTTTGTGATTATCTGAAACAATAATACTATTTAATGATATACCATCTATGTATCCAAATTATGTATAAAAATTATGTACGTATAATATTGCTCTTCAAGAAAGGAATACTATTTAATGCTAATTTAATTGGTTTACCCTTTCTTTTTTTTTTCTCTGATAGGTTTATTTGAATTACGTTACTTTTAGGTGTTATATACATTTTAATAACGATTTGTTATTCTCTTCTTTCTCTTTTATTTTCTATTGCATTTTAGGGTTATTGAATATCATGTGATTTAAGTGGATGGATTCTGATTTAACCTTGCGACTTTGCTAGTATACTTTGTCAAGATTCTAATGATGCTCCAACATTTATTACATTTATGAGATCCAATCCAACCCCTTTCAACCTAACATTGTTTTGTCATTTAATCTTAGGGAGAACGACTATTTCCCACCCAACTTTTGATGCGTTCTTAACTGCCACCCACAGCAGATGAAAATCCATTTTTTCCACCCATGAGCCGTTAATATGAATGATATCTGTTTGCATAAGGGTAAAATATCCATTTTTCCCTTATTAGATGAAATAACAAAGATACCCCTCAATTTAATTTGTAAAATTCATCCCAAAATTGATGTGAGGGTTTTACCTTCACCCCCCTTAGGTTTTAGAAACTAACATTTCACATTTCCTAAAGTTTTTAAACTTTGAAAACTAACATTTTCACCCCCAAACCTAGGGTTTCCATATTTTTCAAAAAATAGTCGCCCCCCATAACTTTCAAAACTAGCAGTTTCACCCCCATTCTTCAACTTCAGCTCTCAACGTTGTCTTCAATGTCTTCACCGACCTCCTTCTTCTCCTGGTGTGACGGCGGTGGTGCGACGAAGAGATCTTCATCTCCTCGTCGTCGCACGGTGCGACGAAGAGACAGAGATCTCTTCGTTGCACCACCGTGCGACGAAGAGGTCTCTCTTCGTTGCTCCACCCAGATGACGAAGGATGACGCTTTGCCATCCTTTGTCGCTCGTCACGTCGTCCAGACGTGACGACGAAGTGTCGTCCTTCATCTGTTCTTCCCGATTTGGACGACGCTTCGTCGTCCAGATCTGGGCGACGAAGGGTCATCTTTCGTCGTCCTTTGTAGTTGGAGATGGGAGATCGGTTGAATGCGTCAGCCGTCGGTGGTTGCCGGAGAAGGAAGCGAACCCTAGGGGTGAAACTAAACTTTTCAAACTTTGAGGATGGGTTAGTTATTAGTTTTTAAAACCTAGAGGGGGGAAACGGTAAAATTTTAAAGTTTTAAGGTTTTAAATAGTAAGTGACGATTTTGCCCCTGTCCCTAAATGAAAAATTGGACGGCAATTTGGTCATAAGTGGGAAAAGTGGATTTCTATCTGCTATGGGTGGCAATTTAAAAACACATCAAAAGTTGGGTGGGAAATAGTCCTTCTCCCTTTAATCTTATCTATTTTCACATTTTGACTAAGTCACGAGGAGTTCAGTTTGACATGCTCTTAATGGCAAAATTAAATGTCTTTATCATCTCTTAATAATTACCAATTTAAAGGTATTTTCCTCTTAGTAACTAGGATTAATTATAATAATAACCTCATTTGTTTTAATTGATGTGTTATGCATTTATTCAGCTGTGGAGTTGGGGCTTCCCTTGATCCCTGCATACTCTGAAGCTTCTGGAGATCAAGTTCTTCATGGAGTCAACTATGCTTCTGCCGCCGCTGGCATCCTTGACATCACCGGAAGAAACTTCGTAAGAAAACTTCATTTATAAGGAAGAATTCATATGCATATAATAGAGGAGTTAAATTTTTATAAAGAGTTTGTCTGTATAATGTTTGATCAGGTGGGCCGTATACCGTTTAGTCAACAAATAAGGAACTTCCAAAATACTCTGGATCAAATTACTGGTAATCTTGGGGCAACTGATTTGTCCAAGGCTATCGCAAGATCTATATTCTTTGTAGGGATGGGGAGCAATGACTACTTGAACAACTATCTCATGCCAAATTACAATACCAAGAATGAATATAATGCTCAACAATATGCTGATCTTTTGGTTGAACAATTTACGCCCGGCAACTCACTGTGAGATCTCTTAACCTGGTTTACACACCATAAATCTTTACTTTTAAAACTTTTACCAATCTATATCATTTCTTTTTGATTGATTTTGATTCAACCATATATAGTACCCAATTGAGCTTAACTTATTAGTTAAACTGACAAATTTTTTAATCTAATTATGTGCATGACAAATACAGAGCCTGTACAATCTGGGCGCTCGGAAAGTTGTACTGGTTGGATTAGGAAGAATGGGCTGCATACCAAGCATCTTAGCTCAAAACCAGCTTGGTGCCTGCTCAGAAGAAGTTAACCAGCTTGTTTTACCTTTCAATACAAATGTGAAGATGATGATCAACAATCTTAATGCCAATCTTCCCGGTTCGAAATTCATTTACATCGATATCGCTAGAATGTTTATAGATCTGTTAGTCAACTACAGATCCTATGGTATGCATACACTACTTCTATACTTAATATTTTATCATTCAATAAAATTATGTTTACCCATTTTGAATATACAAAATTACTTTTTCTCGTTTTCTTTATATTATCTTCAGCTATTTAAAATATTGATACAAATTTACGTCTTCCTCACTACTTTGAACTGTTTTATGCACACAGGGTTTAGTGTTATAGATCGTGGATGTTGCGGAATTGGGTGAAATAGAGGACAAATTACGTGTCTTCCATTCCAAACACCATGTCCAAACAGAGATCAGTATGTGTTTTGGGATGCATTTCATCCAATAGAAGCTGTCAACATTTTATTTGGAAAGAAGGCCTTCTCGGGCGACTTAAGCATCGTTTCTCCCATGAACATACAGCAACTTGCCAATGTTGACATTGGACCCAATTAATAAGAATTTAGAATGAGAGCCATGCCCATGCATGTAGTTGTTTCAGTTTTTAGGGCTTGTTGTAATAAGAGGAAAGTTGGGATTGTGGTTTTTTCTTTCATAATGCAGCAACTTTAATTTGGTTACCCTTGGATGGATTTGTTTCCTTTGTCTTTTAGTATAAACGAATGTTTGGCTCTTAGATTGGACATATCCTTATTTATTTCTGCTGTAGTAGTTTAATCTTTTAGGGAATTATGATGTTATGGCTAGCAGCCTTTCATAATTCTATGTATAAAGCTCCACCAAATCTTCACTATTCATAGCGGCATACCTGTACCTGTTGAGTGATGGGTTCCACGTCAAGTTAAAAAGGCCAAATGACCATGTTCCACCCAAGGTGTAATGAACTTTGTTTCTGATACTTGAAAAATAATTAAAACATAAAAAAGTAACATAGTCTAAAAACCAACTATAACCTCAGTGTCTGGCTCTTTCTCTCAAAAACACAACTCAAATCAGGTGTCGTTGTTACTGTTAAGCCTCAACATTTCTCCAATGGGTTGCTATTGCTTTTCTTTATGTAACTAATTTTCATAGCTATATGTCTCCATTGTTATAGTTAAATAACCAAATTTAAATTTTAATCAACCCTGATTGCATAATTTAATAAATGAATTATTTCAAAATAAAAAAATAAATCGGTAAAAAACTTCATTCCACCCGAGATTTCTCACATATTGTGTGTTTTGACATGTATATGAAAACTATCAATTACCCCCCAACATAAAATATCCATACCCCCATGCAGTACATAATGTAAAATATCTATAGGCCCCCACACATAACACATTATATACCCTATATTTTCAGTTGGAGTTAGATTCGAAGCAAGTTTACAAACTTTATTAATAAAACTTAATGATTAAATGGTTGTGCTGCTGAAATAAATCGAGTTGTTAATGTAATGGTGTCAACTTAATAATTAAATGGTTGTGCTCTTGAAATAAATCGAAGAAGAAAAGTATTGGAATAAATGGTTGTGAATGTAAATGGTATCCATTGTCAAACTTCACTTAACTGAGGAAGAAATACCAAAAAACAAAAAAGGTGGATGCCTTATGGTTCACTGACAATGGAAACTAAGGGTGGTTCTGGTTTATTTCATTAGAGTTAACATAGTAAGATGCAGCTTTTTTATTTGAGAAAAGTACCGCCAAGAAAAAAAAAAACATACGCTACTAGTGATGTTATGAGCTCCAATGTCCAACTTGGATGAATTAGAAGTAGTTTAGAACTGTTGGAATCATAGGGACAAAGATTAATTTAATTGGATTATGTTTTTTTCTTGTTTTTTTGATAGGTTTATTTGGATTATATTACTTTTAGGTGTTATGTACATTTTAATAACGTTCTGTTGTTCTCTTATTTCGCTTTATTTTCTATTGCGTTTCAGAGTTATGGAGTATCATGTTATTCAAGTGGATGGATTCAGATTTAACCTTACTACTTTGCTAGTATACTTTGTCGAGATTCTGATGGTGCTTCAATTAGTGCTCCACCACTTAAGGGATTTGTATGCATCTTAAATTTTATGATTGCCATTAACATAATTAGTGTGAAATGCAGCTTTTTCTATCGGTGGATATATGTATAATTGAAGTCATTTTTATTATTTTGTAAATGTGAACTTTATAATTTCTTTTTTATTTTTCTTTTCGATGTTTGGTGGGAAAAGTTAGTAACTACTTTATAAAATCATGCAAAGTGAGAAACTACTTTATAATCTGTTGCACACTAGTGTTGTTGACACCATAATTAATAGTTCTTCATGTACATTTATAATCTAATTGTTGATGATTCCGAAAAGAGAGACTCTAATTTTGACACAAGCCTCAAAGACAAGCCCTATTTTCAGTGCATGAATTAAAGCAGAAGGCTAATTTGTGTTGTGTGATAGCAGTAGTCTTCCACTCGCAATTTGAAACTCCATTCTGCTAGCAAACTTTAAAAGCCCATTTTTGAGATAACTGAACTTAGGTACCAAAAAGAGCAAAGAAATCAAAGGATGCAGAAGAAAATCGCCAAATTAACCAGAAGAATTTGGTTGCCGTATAGAATATCCAAAAAGCACCACAACTCTCTTAATCACTAACCAGACTTGAATCTTCGTGTACTTGTTTGGCAGTTACTATTAAGAATAATTATTCCACGTAAACAATAAATCGAGAAGTAAATGTATCGAAACCTCTCAAGGACCCTCTAGTGATGGATCACAAGAGAGATTCCCTTCTACCAGGAAGGCAGCATCATCATCGAAGTTCAACTTAGCATCAGCTACCACCAACTTCTTACTAGAGACTTCATCAAGGGGATTCATCTCTCCAAAGAAATAAAGATTCCCACTAACATTGATTGGTAAAAACGAACAAATGTAGAGACCATATTTATGTATGTATATTACAAGTAGCACTAAGAGTACACAGATGAGACATTCATGTTCATACCATTTCTCAATAGCATCATTTTGATCAGTGGCCTTAGGTGCCAAACCATCTACAACCTTACGAGCATCTTCGTCAGTATTTTCCTTTGAAAACAAAAATAGGCAACTGTCAGAAACAAAGATGTATACTAATACAGCAACTTGGTAGTCAAGCCAAATCAACATAGATGAAGACAAAATCTATAACTTAAATTATATGACTTCTTCATTAATGGATTCACATAAATACAATCACCACTACAATGTTGGCACACACCTTTACATGGAAACTTTAACGTTTGCCAGGGCTCTCTTGATAAGCTATACTCCCCTGGAAAATGCACTTACTCAACAATCAACATCCTGTTGGTTCTTGGGTTGAAAAGGATGGTAGCAAATTCAGGACTTCACGATAATCTTCATGCTTTCCCAGTAAATCTAATATTATTGAACCTATGGATGCATCTGGTTTCACATTTCTCTCTTTCATTTTGTGAAGAAGTTCCACCACTTTTAAAGTCTCATTATTCTGCAAGAAACCAGACATAAGCGCATCGAAAGTGACCAAATTTGGCACAACACCATTTTGCTCCATATCTGAGAACCATTTACTTGCCATTTCTAACTTTCCTTCCTTACAAAATCCATGCATTATAATGTTATATGTAATAACATTAGGAACAAAGCCATTACTATGTAATCTGTTGAACATTTCCCAAGCAATATTGAGTCTCCCTGTTTTGCACAACCCATTAATGAGACAATTGAAAGTTGTGATGTTAGGTTGAATGTTTCGATTTATTAAAGTATGGAACAGTTCAACAGCCTCCAAAACACAACCATTTTTGCAATACCCATCAATAAGAATATTATACGTAAATAAATTGGGAGGCAAATTACTAAGTTGCATCTCACCAAATAGCTTTTTTGCATGTCTGACATTACCGTTCATAAAAAACCCAGATAGCAAGGTACTATAAGTAACAACATCTGGCCTAACTCCCTCTGAAGTCATTTCCTCATAAAGATTCAAGGCTTCATCAATTTTTTTATTCTTGCAATACCAATTGATCAGAGTATTATAGCTAACTACATTAGGTGTGCATCCCATACTCAACATTGAGGCCAAAACTTCCTTAGCATCATCAATTTTATTTGTCAAGCATAAACCATCCATCAAAATATTGCAGCTAAAAACATCAAGCTTACACCCCATACTTGCCATGGAATCAAATAGCCTTCCAGCATCATCAATTTGACCTGCCAAGCAAAAACCACTCAAAAGTGTGTTATAAGTTATTGTGTTGGGACAAACACCTCTATTAATCATTAGTTGGAACAACCCATTGGCTTCATCCATCTTTCCATTGATACAGAGCTTATCAATTACCACGCTAAATGTCACCACATTAGGTTTTACACCTTCCTCCAACATCTCTATAAACAAAGTTTTAGCCTCCTCCCAATTAGATGTACTACACAAACCATAAATTAGAGTGGTGTAAGTAATCACGTTTGGATTAATGCCCTTGGTCTTCATTTCTGAAAACAGTTTCTTTGCCTTGTCTACTAACCCATATTTGCAAAAACCATCAATAATTGTAGTATAGCAAACAATATTAGGCTTACAAATGACACCAAATTCACCATTCCCGTTATTCATTTCTTCAAACAACTGAAGGGCAACAGTGACATTACCAGTTCTACACAACCCAGTAATCAAAGTCCCAACTGTAACCACATTCGGTCTACAACCAACCGAAACCATTTTCCTAAAAAATTCAATGGCCTTCTTAATCTTGCCCTCCATACAAAGACCATTAATCAGATTGGTAAAAGTCAAAGCGTTTGGGTAAAAACCCCTCCTAAAAATACTCCTAAGAACTACAAAACCATCAGAATCGCGTGCCATTTTGGTTAAGCAATCAATTAAAATATTCAAAATAATGAAATCCGGCAACAACCCAGCTGAAATGAATCTCGTGTACATCACAAGAAGTTGATCAAAATGTTTTTTCTTAACAAGTGCAGAAAACAAAATACAGAAAGAAGACATAGCAGGAGTTGGGTGCATATGAATCATATAATTGAAGGAATCAAAAGCTTCATCAAGAGAAAAGTTACCTGACCTGCAGTTTACACGAAGGAAATTATAAAGTTGAGAATGGTGCTTAAGAGTGAAGATGTGTTTGGGTGGTGATTTGGGGTGTTGATTTTGGGAAACTGAAGAAAGAATAGATGAAGATGAAAATCTAACATTGAAAGATGATTTTGAAGAAACAAGTGAAGTTTTAAGAAACATTTTCAGAGGACATTTGAAAAAAAAAACCCTAAATTTTTTTTTTGAAACAAATCAGGTCGATTCGGGTTTATCAAAGCATGAACTA
The DNA here is from genome assembly GCF_011075055.1 of Mangifera indica. NCBI lineage: Eukaryota > Viridiplantae > Streptophyta > Magnoliopsida > Sapindales > Anacardiaceae > Mangifera > Mangifera indica. Next base: position 11,772,206 of record NC_058147.1, on the reverse strand, counting down.
CATCTATAAGACATTTTACTGTCAAACATTCCTTTTTCAGTTACACACATTAATAAGGCACTTCATTTTGCACATTCACAATTAGTAATATATTTAAGGGAAAAAGCATATTTCCCACCCAACTTTTAGTCTAATCTCAAAATCATACCTATGACACATAGAAAACCCAAACACCCACCCATGAACTAACTACCATCCAAATTTTCAGTTAAGGATAGAGGTAAAATCGTTATTTTACTGATAAATCTTAAAACTTTGAAATTGATATCATTTTTTCCCTAGGTTTTAAAAACTAACATTTCAATTCATCCTCAAAGTTTAAAAAGTTTAAGTTTCACCTCTAAGGTTTGTTTCCTTCTCCAGCCACCATCATTCTGACTGACGATTGATGCTTTTCATCTTTCTTCCAGATCTGACTATGAAAGACGTTGAAGTACAGTCATCTAGACTCGATGATAAAACATCATCCTTCTTTTTGAGTCTTCCCATTCTAGATGACAAGAGTCATCCTTTGTCAAAGAAAACTTTCGTTTCTTCCTATCATCTACCAATTCCCTAAGCCAACGAAAATGAAACCTGGAAAGGGGGAAAAAAGTGAATTTTTCTAAGTTTAATCATGACGGGTGAATATGAGTTTTCTAAACTAAGGGTTGAAAATGATATAAATTTTTTAGGTTTTAGGGTTTATGGGTAAAATAATGATTTTACTCTTACTTCTAAGTAAAAATTTGGACGATAGTTAGCCCATGAGTGGATGTTTGAGTTTTTCATCTATCGTGGATATAATTTTGAATTTGGACTAAAACTTGGGTGGAAAATTGTCCTTTTCCCTATATTTAATAAATAAAACTATATGTACAAATAATTTTATTAATTTATTTATATATAATGATGTGATGTTATGTGATTAAATAATTAAATTGTTTATTTTTTATTTTATTTCAACATTATTCAATTAGGAAAAGGACAATTTTCCACCAAAATTTTTAGTCGAATTTCAAAATCATATTCATGGCAGATATAAAATCCAAATACCTATTCATAGGCTAACTGTAATCTAAATTTTTAGTTAGAGACAGAGGTAAAATCGTTATTTTATCCATAAATCCTAAAACCTAAAAACTTTATATCATTCCACCTTCAGTTTAAAAAACTCACATTTACCCCCATGATTAAACTTTAAAAAATTTACTTTTCCCCCTTTTGAGGTTTAATCTCTAGTGGCTTAGGAAACCGACTGGAGATCAAGAAGAAGTGTAGGTCTTCTCTGGCTACAAAGGATAATGAAAAACAACCTTTCGTTGTCCAGATCTGAACGACGAAACGTCGTTTAGATCTGTAAGAAGAGACGAAGGACGATGCTTCATCGTCCTTCGTCTCATTGCCTAGACATGACGAAAGATGATGCTTTGTCATCCTTCGTCTCTTCTTATAGATCTGGATGATGCTTCATTATGTAGATCTGAATGATAAAAGGTCGTCTTTCATAAAAATTATATTATTGATTAATTATATTTTAACCCCATAACTCTAATAGAAAATTTTAATAGAAGTTGAATGATGAATGAGCATTTGAATTTTTAAAACATTGTGAGTGAGAGTTTGAGGATGGACTAAATCTTAGGTGGGAATAAGTCTTTTGGCCTTTAATTTATTATGAATAATATTTTACTTTCTCTCGGTTTCTTAAGGGAAACAGAACAAACAAAGTGAGACAACCTTTAATGTAATCATGCAAACTTCTAATAAATTTTCAATGTGTAAATATAAATAATTGAGAAAAAGAAAGTTAAAAAAAAACTATCGATTCTCAAATATTTAATGGTAATTGGTAAGCACACTTGTTAACAAATAATCATACTTTTCTTAAATTTTCTGCCACGTAGATAAGAAAATTAAAGCATTGCATGAATTTCATCTTTGAGGAAATATAATTTTGATTTTTATTCATTATAAAAAACACCTACAATTTACAAGTCATACTTTGTTTTTTTCCCTCTTAAACACACTTTAGCACTTTTTCCTTTAATTAAAAGACACAAACAAATCATACTATTTAAAAAATTAAAATAAAAAAGAAAATAATGCAAAGTATATCAAGTCTATGGAGGCTTAAGCAATGTAAACACTATGGAGAAGGGTGGATGACTTGTGCTCAACTTGCATCTAGAATGGTCAACTCATGATCAAGTGACACCAAAAAAAAAAAAAAAGAAAAGAAAAGTCATCAAAGAAGAAAAAGAATCAATACCAAAGAAGAACATAAAAAGCCATTGAAGAAGAAGAATCATCCACATGGTGAGATAAAGTGTCACTATACTAGTGAGATATCAATCTTGGGTAGAACAACATTCCAAACTCAAACTAGCTCACATCACATCCACCCTAAACTATGAGAGACCATGGTCTCAATACTACCAATGCCAATCTCGAAAGGCACTCCCCATTCCAACCTTTCTTTTGTTGTCTTTAACTCAATTCTAGTAGATTGTTTCCTTCATTCATCCAAGACAAACTTTAGAATCATACTTGACATGTTACTATACTTAGTGAGCACACTCTATAGTCACGTGTAGCTTTCTAAGGTTTAAGACCCAACTTTGCTTCAACTTGGTTCAAAATCATAAGTACACTAGAATATGCAACTCAAAAGACTGAGTTCCAATCTGACATATCTAAACATTGGAATACCTATATTAGGTTGTTGTCAATATGATTTGAAATAAGGTTGGTAACTTGCTTCTTAATGTGAAAGGTAAGCTCATGCTCATGAATACTCAAACTAATAGTTTCAAGACGAAAGGCCATGTTGGTTATGTGTTGTTTGTATGTGAAGACGAATGATGATAAAGATAGAATCCATTGACTCGAAAAATATTAGGTTTAGGATATCTGTTGATTTGACCCATATTTGAGTTCCGAAAAAAATGTCGATAAATATTTGAAATCAAAATCTCTAGCCAGAGTATAATATAAGTTATACGAAAGATATTTGTGATGAAGTGTTTTGAACATATCAATTGATGATTTGTATAGAATTGAAATTAGGACTTTGACGAACTATGAGCCCGAAATTGATCAAGATTAGATGATGGAAAGATCTTATCTACATGAAATGTACGATTGAAGGTATTAGGTTCAATAAAGTGTTTTTTCATCGTAGTTTAGGGGCTATGACACATTGCTAAATGTTTATCATAATCGTTGAGTTTTTATATGTATTTCAGATTGTTCAAAAAAAGACTCATGATTATGTCATAATGAATCTAAAGGGTCACACTAATAAATCAAGCTTTTGAGAGTAAGGAGTATATTATCTGAGATTGGCTAGCACCTTTCGAAGGATACTTAACATTAGTATCATATAAAGTGTTACATAGGTACAAAAGTAACATTTTAAAAGTAAAAATGTTTGTGAAGCAGAATTAGGGTAGCTAAGATATATAATTGATATGCATGCATGATTGTACTTTAAATTAAAATTTTAAAGGACCGATTAATAATTTCATTATTGTTTATTAGCCACCAATATAAAAATGGCTCATTAGTTTATCTTAGATGAACTAAGCTCGTTTGAAACAAACTTTTTATCACAAAAACAACATTCCTTTCCCTTCTCTCTACCCCTCGGGTTTGGGTGTTTTTGGCTTGGAGGTGCAACTTTTTTGAGATTTTTTAAAGTTAGAGACTCCTTCCATCATCCTACATCTAAAGCAAAGGAGCAGGTAATCTTCTAACCTTCTCATGTATGTTTCTTTTCATGCTTTGATTCTTGCTTTTATGTATATGCATGCCCATTTTGCTTCATTCTTCTTCCCCATTTATTTCAAAAACTATGTCACTGCTGATCAAGAATTAAAATTTTCTCATCACATACATTAACAAACACTTCACTTTGCATATTTAAAAATAACAATATATTTAATGAATAAAGTTACATGTACAAACAAATATTATCAACTTATTTTTATAAACTGATGTGACAATTTGTAATTGAATAATATGATTGCTTTTTTTTTTATCTTATTTTAACATTATCTAATCACATATTGTTATATTAGATTATACAAATAAGTTAATAAAATTTGTTTTTATACATATTATTTTTCATGTTTAATTACTAAAACAATAATGTGTATTTTAAATCTTCGTACATTGACCTTGAAATGGTATTGATACTAAACACGGTTAAAATTCAAAAAATTTTAAAAATATATAGAAGAATTAATTGTTGAAAAATATTGTTAGTAACACATCCTTAAATAAATTTAAACTGCAACTTACAAGAAGAAACAAGCCAAAATTATCTAATTTAATTTATTATAAATGTTAAAATATAAATTAATTGTATATTAGAATATTAAAATATCTGAATAATACATAAGTGTATACCTATCATAAATCTTATAGAAAGAAATAAAATTAATATAATTAATATACAATATTGTAAAAAGGGAAAATATATATTTAGAATATTTGCTAACTTAGGAAATAAAATATTTGGATTATATTCTAATATAGAAAATAATATATTTGAAATCTATTCAAATATATTATAACTAAAATAATATATTTGAAATATATTCTAACACACCCCTCAAACTTAAGTAAGCAAATAAAATAGAAAATAATATATATTTTAGTTAGGCTTGCTCACGCCCTTGTTTTCACATATGAAATAAGTAAAAAGATGAGTTCATTAGTTTGGGTACATTTACACTTTCACTTATGTAGAAAGTGAAAAGACGAGTTTTTAGTTCAAATATTGTCACGCTTTCACCTGCGTAGAAAGTGAAAAGACGAGTTTATCAGACTCACGCCTTCACCTATGTGGAAAGTGAAAAGATGAGTTTGCAAAAGTAATGTTTGCTTAATTGAGTTTGCAAACTCATCTTTTCACTTTCCACTTAGGTGAAGGCATGAGAGAATCTAATGAACTCATCTTCCTACTTTTTACACAAATGAAGGCACGAACGTGCCCAAACTAAAACTCATATTTCCACTTTCTACATAAGTTAAGGAATAAGTGTGTTCAAAGTAATAAACTCATTTTTTCACTTTCCATATCTGTGGAGATGAAGACATAAGTGCGCTTAACTAAATTGCTAGAAGGATGCTTGTCTTTGATACCATCTAAAAATATGAATAAATTGTATTTTTTTGTATATTAAACTACCTGAATAATACATAAATTTTTTTGTATGTTAAACTATCTATCATAAATTTTATATAAGGAAATACAAATCAAGATAATTATATACAATAATATAAAAATGGAAAACTATTTTGTTACTTTTAGGTGTTATATACATTTTAATAACAATTTGTTATTCTCTTCTTTCTCTTTTATTTTCTATTGCATTTTAGAGTTATTAAGTATCATGTGATTCAAGTGGATGGATTCTGATTTAACCTTGTTACTTTGCTAGTATACTTTGTCGAGATTCTAATGGTTCTCCAGTCAATGCTCCACCACACTTAAGGGATTTGTATGATTGCCATTAACATAATTAGTGTGAAATGCAACTTTTTCTATTGATCGATATATGAATAATTGAAGGCACTTTTATCATTTTGTAAGTGTGAACTTTATAATTTCTTTTTTATTTTTCTTTTTGGTGTTTGGTGGGAAAAGTTAGTAACTACTTTATAATTTGTTACACACTAGTGTTGTTGACACCATAATTAATAGTTCCTTGTAATACCCTCAGGTATATTCCAGGGGTAATTATGTCTTTTGACCCTGTTTTGAGATTTTTCTCATTTTAAATATATATATATATAAATGCAAAAAAGGGCAAAAAGGGAAAATAGAAAAAAAGAAAGGGATAAGGCTTTAGATATAAAGAGAAAGAGAAGACTTTTCCATCATTTACATCTTCTCCCGTAAAAAAACTCCAGCAGCCTCCTTTGATGTTCTTTTCTTTGCTTTCTTGAAGCCAAAGGAAGAAGTTGAAGGAATATTAGAAGATAAAATAAGAAGAAAGGAAAAAGAAGCACTTGGAAGCTTTGGTAACCAAAGATCTCCTTCCTTCTTCTTTCATCTATGTTTATATGCATGTTATGTGAATATGTTAGAGTGTTTTGGTATTGATTTAAAGTTGTCTTGATGATAAAGGAAGCAAAACAAAGAGGAGAAAACCAACTTGCAAAGGTTTGACTTGAAATAAGGTAAGGGGTACCCTCCTTGATATGTGATATGTTTTAGGGTTTTGGTTCCTTAGATCTATATTATATATGTTGATTTTGATGTTGAGGAATGTTGTTTTGCCATTTGGGATGTCTATGCATGTGATTTTGTTCATGGCAGAAAGTTACAGAATATTTACAGTTTTTGCCACTGAGTTCGTCCCATGTTTTGGCTGCCTTATTGAATGAATTATGAGTGCTATTATATCTTGTTGAAAAGATCTTTGAATCCTCTTTCCAATGATATATAGCTTGTATGAATTAGAGATCATTTGGACTGTTAAAGATTGTATAAACCGAAAGGACTGTTTTACTAAAGAAAAACAGGGGAGGCAGTTTTTGCCACTGAATTTATCTGCTGTTTTGACTGCCTGATTGAATGAATTATGAGTGCTATTATAGCTTGTTGGAAAGATCTTTGAATCTTCTTTTCAACGATATATAGTTTGTATGAATTAGAAACCATTTGGGCTGTTAAATTGTATAAAAAGTATGCTGCCCTGCTAAATGTCTGTTTTGTGAACAGTATTTCGTAATTTTATCACTGAGTTTAGCTCACGTTTTGACTGCCTTATCTATTGAGTTATGAGTGCTATTATAGGTCGTTGGAAAGATCTTTGAATCCTCTTTCCAATGATATATAGCTTGTATAAATTAGAAACCGTTTGGGATGTTAAATTGTATGAAAAAGAAGGTTGCCCTGTTAAATGACTGTTCTGTGAACAGTATTTTGCAATTCTGGGCAGGAAAGAAAGAAGGAAAGAAGGAAAGAAAGAAAGAAAGAAAGAAAGAAAAGGAAGAAGAAAGGAAAGAAAGGAAAGGAAAGGAAAGGAAAGAAAAGAAGGAAAGAAAAAGAAAGAAAAATAAGAAAAAGAATTTGGGACTCAAGATTTAAGGGTCGTCCCAAGAGTAATGTCTGGTGAGTTATGAATAAAATTAAATGGAAGCAAATTTAGTAAAATATAAGACCCGTATGTATGCTATAAACTATGAGGGGGCACTTTACACTACACCGCCCGCAGTAGGGCACGTCCGCAGTAGGACACGTCCGTAGTAGGACATAGACCCCCAGTAGGGTCCGCTCGCAGTAGAGCATGCTCGCAGTAGAGGTTAATTCAGAGTCAGAAATAGTGTAGTGAAAGAAAAAGAGCTTGAGCTTAAAAAAAAAAAAGTGCCAAATCCCTATAGTTAGCTTCCAGAAAGTATTAAATAGACACCAGATGGGACAAAGTATGACCCAAATAGTAAAGAGTGAACTAAATTACCCCCTCAATCTCTTATAGAGGTTAGGACGTGGGGTTGAGTCCCAAAAGTGAATTAGAACAGGAAAAAAGGATAATTTACTTAATTTTTCCCCTTACTGAGTGTTCTTATCACTCACTCCCTTTTCTTTCCTGACTGCAGGTACAGGTGATCGAGGTAGCTGCGAGGCAGGGTCAGGTCAGCGTAGGTAGATCCGGCTGGAGCAGGTTATCTCTGGTTTATATTACATGCATACAGTAGCATGTTCTTATGGACTTTTGACTTTTGAGATTATGGTACAGTTACATATGATTACTCCCTGTTTTCAGATACTTTCAGACGAGTCTTCATATGAGTATATACATCTTTTGTTCGCTTCCAGATTTTTAGTTTTCTTGGAATACTTCCTAAACACTTTTAATGATGCGTTTATTTTAAAGTATTTTTTTAAAAAGAAAAAAAATAGACGCTACGAATATTAATTCGTAACATTCCTCCTTCGGTGGGTAGTACTTCTAAGGAGGGATGTTACATTCCTCATGTACATTTATAATCTAATTGTTGACGATACTGAGAAGAGAGAACTCTAGTTTTGACATGAGCCTAAAAGATGAGCTCAAAGCCGAGTCATGTGAACCCGAGCAAAGTTCGGTTAGTACGCACGAACCCAAGATAAGTACGGGCCAATCACAAACTTAAAATTAAGAAGTCAGCCAAACCTTAACTCATGTTCCACTGAGCTTGGCAACCCCGAGCCGAGCTTGAGGCTCAATCTTTTAAAAACAAGCTGGGCCCTGCTCAAGATTGGCTCGGCTTGTATTCAATCCTATTTTAGTGTATGAATTAAAGCGGAAGGCTAATTTGTGTTGTGTGATAGCAGTAGTCTTCCATACGCAATTTCAAACTCCATTTTGCTAGCAAACTTTAAAAGCCCATTTTTGACATAAACTGAACTTAGGTACCGAAAAGAGCAAAGAAATCTAAGGATGCAGAAGAAAATCGCCAAATTAATCAGAAGAATTTGGTTGCCATATAGAATATCTAAAAAGCACCACAACTCTCTTAATCACTAAACACTAAATTTCAACCAGACTTGCATCTTCGTGTACTTGTTTGGCAGTTACTATTAAGAATAATTATTCCACGTAAACAATAAATCGAGAAGTAAATGTATCGAAACCTCTCAAGGACCCTCTAGTGATGGATCACAAGAGAGATTCCTTTATACCAGGAAGGCAGCATCATCATCGAAGTTCAACTTAGCATCAGCTACCACCAACTTCTTACTAGAGACTTCATCAAGGGGATTCATCTCTCCAAAGAAATAAAGATTCCCACTAACATTGATTGGTAAAAACGAACAAATGTAGAGACTATATTTATGTATGTATATTACAAGTAGCACTAAGAGTACACAGATGAGACATTCATGTTCATAACATTTCTCAATAGCATCATTTTGATCAGTGGCCTTGGGTGCTAAACCATCTACAACCTTACGAGCATCTTCGTCAGTATTTTCCTTTGAAAACAAAAATAGGCAACTGTCAGAAACAAAGATGTATACTAATACAGAAACTTGGTAGTCAAGCCAAATCAACAGAGATGAAGACAAAATCTATAACTTCAATTATATGACTTCTTCATTAATGGATTCACATAAATACAATCACCACTACAATGTTGGCACACACCTTTACACGGAAACTTTAACGTTTGCCAGGGCTCTCTTGATAAGCTATACTCCCCTGGAAAATGCACTTACTCAACAATCAACATCCTGTTGGTTCTTGGGTTGAAAAGGATGGTAGCAAATTCAGGACTTCACGATAATCTTCATGCTTTCCCAGTAAATCTAATATTGTTGAACCTATGGATGCATCTGGTTTCACATTTCTCTCTTTCATTTTGTGAAGAAGTTCCACCACTTTTAAAGTCTCATTATTCTGCAAGAAACCAGACATAAGCGTATTGAAAGTGACCAAATCTGGCGCAACACCATTTTGCTCCATATCTGAGAAACATTTACTTGCCATTTCTAACTTTCCTTCCTTACAAAATCCATGCATCATAATGTTATATGTAATAACATCTGGAACAAAGCCATTACTATGTAATCTGTTGAACATTTCCCTAGCAATATTGAGTCTCCCTGTCTTGCACAACCCATTAATGAGACAATTGAAAGTTGTGATGTTAGGTTGAATGTTTCGATTTATTAAAGTATGGAACAGTTCAACAGCCTCCAAAACACAACCATTTTTGCAATACCCATCAATAAGAATATTATACGTAAATAAGTCGGGAGGCAAATTACTAAGTTGCATCTTACCAAATAGCTTTTTTGCATGTCTGACATTACCGTTCATAAAAAGCCCAGATAGCAAGGTATTATAAGCAACAACATCTGGCCTAACTCCCTCTGAAGTCATTTCCTCATAAAGATTCAAGGCTTCATCAATTTTTTTATTCTTGCAATACCAATTGATCAGAGTATTATAGCTAACTACATTAGGTGTGCATCCCATACTCAACATTGCGGCTAAAACTTCCTTAGCATCATCAATTTTATTTGTCAAACATAAACCATCCATCAAAATATTGTAGCTAAAAACATCAGGCTTACACCCCATACTTGCCATGGAATCAAATAGCCTTCTAGCATCATCAATTTGACCTGCCAAGCAAAAACCACTCAAAAGTGTGTTATAAGTTATTGTGTTGGGACAAACACCTCTATTAATCATTAGTTGGAACAACCCATTGGCTTCATCCATCTTTCCATTGATACAGAGCTTATCAATTACCACGCTAAATGTCACCACATTAGGTTTTACACCTTCCTCCAACATCTCTATAAACAAAGTTTTAGCCTCCTCCCAATTAGATGTATTACACAAACCATAAATTAGAGTGGTGTAAGTAATCACGTTTGGATTAATGCCCTTGGTCTTCATTTCTGAAAACAGTTTCTTTGCCTTGTCTACTAACCCATATTTGCAGAGACCATCAATAATTGTAGTATAGCAAACAATATTAGGCTTACAAATGACACCAAATTCACCATTGCCGTTATTCATTTCTTCAAACAACTGAAGGGCAACAGTGACATTACCAGTTCTACACAACCCAGTAATCAAAGTCCCAACTGTAACCACATCCGGTCTACAACCAACCGAAACCATTTTCCTAAAAAATTCAATGGCCTTTTTAATCTTGCCCGCCATACAAAGACCATTAATCAGACTAGTAAAAGTCAAAGCGTTTGGGTAAAAACCCCTCCTAAAAATACTCCCAAAAACAACAAAACCATCAGAATCGCGGGCCATTTTGCTTAAGCAATCAATTAAAATGTTCGAAATAATGAGATCCCGCAACAACCCAGCTGAAATGAATCTCGTGTACATCACAAGAAGTTGATCAAAATGTTTTTTCTTAACAAGTGCAGAAAACAAAATACTGAAGGAAGACATAGCAGGAGTTGGGTGCATATGAATCATATAATTGAAGGAATCAAAAGCTTCATCAAGAGAAAAGTTACCTGACCTGCAGTTTACATGAAGGAAATTATAAAGTTGAGAATGGTGCTTAAGAGTGGAGAAGTGTTTGGGTGGTGATTTTGTGTGTTGATTTTGGGAAACTGAAGAAAGAATAGATGAAGATGAAAATCTAACATTGAAAGATGATTTTGAAGAAACAAGTGAAGTTTTAAGAAACATTTTCAGAGGACATTTAAAAAAAAAAACCCTAAATTTTTTTTTGAAACAAATCAGGTCGATTTGGGTTTATCAAATCATGAACTACATCTATAAGACATTTTACTTTAGATTTTACTGTCAAACATTTCTTGAATAATTGAATAATTTAATTTATTTTAAAATTATTTAATCATATAAACTAAATTGTACAAATGAATTAATAAAATTTATTTAGGTATATAATATTATTTATGTTTAATTATGTAGACAGCAATATGTACAGATAATAAAAATTCAAGAAATTTTAAAGATACACACAAGAATAAATTCTTGAAAATGAACGGCTAACACTGACGCATCCCATCAAACAAATCTAAACTGCAAATTAAAAGAAGAAACAAGCCTCATCTAATTTAATTTAGGCCAAAAGACATCCCACTGCTCTCAAACTTTCATCCATAATATTTTAAAAACTCAAATATCTGTTATTCAACTTTTGTTAAGTTTTCTATTAAAGTTAAGGGTAAAAATGTCATTTAGTTGATAATATTAAAAAAAATAAAAGTTTCTATCATTTCTTTCTTTGGTTTGGAAAACTAACAATTTCTCTTAATATTAAATTTTGAAAAGTTATATTTTCTCCTAGGGTTTCAAAATCTTCCTGATATTCTTTAACAACTAACGTTGGTTGAGTCATCTTTTTTTTCTACTATCAATGATGGATGATAACACCTTTCTTTCTCCCTTCGGTGACAAAGGCTTTCTCTCCGATGAAGGCTTCATCCGATGACAGAGGATTTGTCATATAGACAAAAATGAATCCCTTTCACCTGGATGATTTGTTGTCGTTTAGAAAAAGACAAGGATGATTCATTTTTATCTTTGTCTGGATGAAGGATGGCTAGACTTTCCTTCTCCATTTGGTGACAATGATGACCCAGAGATGATGAAGATGACGAAGAGAAGATAGTCGAAGATGGATTGGTCAATCACGAAAAGAGAAGGTAGCCAGACAGAGATGGAAGGTTGCCAAAAATTATTAACCATAGGGGGTAGAATATAATGTTTTAAAACTTAATCTTAGGGAGAAATTATTAGTTTTATAAACTAATAAGAAAAATGATATAAACTTATGTATTATTGATTAAATTACATACTCTATTAGAGAATCTTAATAGAAGTTGAATGATGAGTGAGTTTTTGAGTTTTTAAAACATTACAAATAGGAGTTTGAAGATGGACTAAACCCTAGATAAGAATAAGTTTTTTGGCCTTTAATTTATTATGAATAACATTTTATTTTCTCTCGGTTCTTAAGGGAAACAGAACAAATAAAGTGAAACAACCCTTAATGTAATCATGCAAACTTCTAATAAATTTTCAATGTATAAATATAAATAATAAAGAGAAAGAAAATTTAAAAAAAAAATTATCGATTCTCAAATATTTAATGGTAATTGGTAAGCACAATTGTTAACAAATAATCATACTTTTCTTAAATTTTCTGCCACGTAGATAAGAAAATTAAAGCATTGCAAGAATTTCATCTTTGAGCAAATATAATTTTGATTTTTATTCATTATAAAAAACACCTACAATTTACAAGTCATACTTTTTTCTTTTCCCTCTTAAACACGTTTGAGCACTTTTTCCTTTAATTAAAAGGACACAAACAAATTATACTATTTAAAAAATTAAAATAAAGGCCAAAGGACTTTTTCCCACCAAAGTATACTGATTTCTCAAGTTTCCCCTCGTTAATTTTGAAAATCTTATTTACCTATTTACGGATGGTTAAATTTAAGGGTTTCAAAGGTAAAATCGTCACTTTATCTGAAATATAAAAAAAAAACTTAAATTTTATTTTATTTTCTCCCCAAACCTAAAAACTAACATTGTCCTCCAATCAAAGTTTTCAAAAACAACATTTCCCCCGGTAGGATTTCCAAACTTTTAGATCTAATTTTTTCAATAATGGCCAAACATCTACTCTTTCTCTCTGGCGCCTTCTTCTTCCGGCCGTGCATCTTTTGACACTGTGTGGCGTCGTCGTCATTGACAAAGACAATGCCACACGACGTTGGAAGATGCATGACCAGAAGGAGGAGGCACTAGAGAGGAATAGTAGGTGTTTGGAGATCACCGGTCATCATCGAAAAAATTGGATTTGAAAGTTTGGAAATCCTAGGGGGGGAAATATTGTTTTTGAAAACTTGGGTTGGGGGACAATGTTAGTTTTTAAGGTTTGGAGGGGGGGGAATGATATGACTAATAAACTCAGTTAATTTTAATCGCCCATAAGTGGGTAAATGAGATTTTCAAAGTTAACAAAGGAAAACTTAGGAAATCAATATACTTTGGGCGGGGGGTGGGGGTGAATAAGTCCTTTGGCCTAAAATAAAAAAGAAAAGAATGCAAAGTATATCAAGCATATGAAGGCTCAAGCAATGTAAACACTATGGAGAAAAGTGGATGACTTGTGCTCAACTTGCACCTATAGTGGTCAACTCATGATCGAGTGATGCCAAAAAGAAAAAAATGAAAAGAGAAATCGTCAAAGAAGAAAAAAGAATCAATACCGAAGAAGAAGAATATAAAAAACCATTAAAGAAGAAAAAGCATCAACATGGTGAGATTAAGTGTTACTACACTAGTCAGATATCAATCTTGGGTAGAACAACAATCTAAACTCAAACTAGCTCATATCACATCTTAAACTATGAGAGACCATTTTCTCAATATTGCCAACACCAATCTCGAAAAGCATTCCCCATTCCAACCTTTCTTTTGTTGTCTTTAACTCAATTCTAGTAAATTCTTTCCTTAATTCATCCAAGACAAACTTTAGAATGATACTTGACATGTTACTATACTTAGTGAGCACACTCTATAGTCACATGTAGCTTTCTAAGGTTTAAAACCCAACTTCACTTCAACTTGGTTCAAAATCGTAGGCCCACTAAAATATGCAACTCAAAAGACTGAGTTCCAATTTGACATATCTAAACATTGGAATACCTATATTAGGTTGTTGTCAATATGATTAGAAATAAGGTTGGTAACTTGCTTTCTAATATGAAAGGTAAGCTTATGCTCATGAATACTCTAACTAATAGTTTCAAGAAAAATGACTATGTTGGACATACATTGTTTGTATGTGGAGATGAATGATGATTAAGACATAATTTGTTGACTAAGAAAATGTTAAGTTTAGGATATCCACTGATTCGATCTAGATTTGAGTTTCGAAACAAATGTCAATAAATATTTGAAATTAAAATCTCTGACCAAAGTATAATGTAAGTTATATGAAGGATGTTCATGATCAAGTGTTTTGAATATATCAATTGACGATCTGTATAGAATTAAAATTAGAGTTTTGATTAACCATAAACCTAAAATCAATCAGGATTAGATGATAGAAAGATCTTATCTACACGAAATGTACGATTGGAGATATTAAGTTCAATGGAGTGTTTCTTCATCTTGGTTTAAGGGCTACAACACATTGCTAGATATTTACCATAATCATTCAGTTTTCAAATGCACTTTTGGATTGTCCGAAAAAAGACTTAGGACTATGTCATGGTGAACTTAAAATGTCACACTAATAAACCAAACTTTCGAGAGTAAGGAGTAAATTATCTAGGGTTGGCTAACACCTTCTGAAGAATAATTAAAATTAGTATTAGATAAAATGTTATATGGGTACAAAAGTAACATTTTAAAAGTTAAAATATTTGTGAAGTGGAATTAGGGTAACTAATATATATAATTGATATACATATATGATCGTAGTTTAAATTAAAAATTTAAAGAAACCAATTAATAATTTCATAATTGTTAATTAGCCACTAACATAAAAATGGCTTATTAGTTTATCTTAAATGAACTAAGCTCATTTGAAACAAACTTTCTGTCACAAAAACAACATTCCTTTCTCTTCTCTCTACCCCACGGGTTTGGGTGTTTTTTGGGTTGGAAGTGAAACTTTTTTGAGATTCTTTAAAGTGAGAGGCTCCTTCTATCATCCTACATCAAGATTAAAGCAAAGGAGTAGGTAATCTTCTAACCTTCTCATATATGTTTCTTTTCATGCTTTCATTCTTGCTTTTATGTACATGCATGTCCACTTTGCTTTATTCTTCTTCCCCATTTATTTCAAACACTATGTCACTGCTGATCAAGAATTAAAATTTTCTCATCACATACATTAACAAAACACTTCACTTTGCATATTTACAAATAGCAGTATATTTAATAAATAAAGTTGCGTGTATAAACAAATATTATCAACTTATTTTTACAAACTGATATAATAATTTGAAATTGAATAATGTGATTGTTTATTTTTATCTTATTTTAAAATTATCCAATTATACGAATAAGTTAGTAAAATTTGTTTGTATATATATTATTACTCATGTTTAATTACTAAAACTATAATGTGTATTTTAAATCTTCATACATTGAACTTGAAATAGTATTGATACTAAACATAGTTAAAATTCAAAAAATTTTAAAAATATATAGAAGAATAAATTGTTGAAAATGTTATAAGTAATACATCCTTAAACAAATTTAAACTACAACCTACAAAAAGAAACAAGCCAAAATTATCTAATTTAATTTATTATAAATGTTAAAATATGAATAAATTATATATTTAGTATATTAAAATGTTTAAATAATAGATAAGTTTATACCTATAATAAATCTTATATAAGATAATAAAAATTAATACAAGCAATATACAATAATATAAAAAAAGAAAACATATATTTAGAATATTTGTTAACTTAGGAAATAAATTATTTAGAATATATTCGAAATCTATTCAAATATATTATAACCGAAATAATATATTTGAAATATATTCTAACACCCTCCTCAAACTTAAATAAGCAAATAATATAAAAAATAATACATATTTTAGTTAGGCTCGCTCACGCCCTTGCTTTCATATATGAGAAAAGTGGAAAGATGAATTTATTAGTTTGAATACGCTTATGTCTTCACTTATGTAGAAAGTGAAAAGATGAGTTTTTAGCTCGAACATGGTCACGCCTTCATCTGTGTAGAAAGTAGAAGGATAAGTTTAACAGATTCATGTATTCACTTATGTGGAAAGTGGAAATATGAGTTTGCAAACTTAATGTTCGTTTAATTGACTTTGCAAACTCATCTTTCTACTTTTCACTTATGTGAAGGCATGAGTGAACCTGATAAACTCATCTTTCTACTTGCTACACAGATGAAGGCATAAGCGTACCCAAATCTTTCCACTTTCTATATAGGTGAAGGCATAAGTGTGTCTAAAGTAATAAATTCATTTTTTCACTTTCCACAGACATGAAGACGAAGACGTAAGTGAGCCTAACTAAAATGTTAGGAGGATACTCATCTCTAATACCATGTAAAAATATGAATAAATTGTATTTTTTGTATATTAAACTATCTGAATAATGCATAAATTTATACCTATCATAAATTCAATATAAAGAAATACAAATCAATATAATTAATATACAATAATATAAAAATGGAAAACATATATTTAGAATATCTATTAACCTAGGAAATAATAATATATTTAGGATATATTCTTATATATAAAATAATATATTCGAAATCTATTCAAATATATTCTAACCAAAATAATATATTTAAAATATATTCTAACAATAAATAATATTTTCTTTTCTAGGTTTTCTAAGGGAAATAAAAGAAACAATCATCTAATTTAATTTAATTTAATGTAATCACGCAAACTTCTAGTAAATTTTCAATGTATAAAATTAAAAAATAATTGAGAGGAAGAAAATTAAAAAAAAAATTATATTGATTCCGAAATATTTAACGCTAATTGGTAAGCAAGCTTGTTAACAAAGAATCATACTTTGCTCAAAATTTCAACCACATAGATAAGATAATTAAAGCATTGCCTAAATTTCAACTTAGAGTAAATATAGTTTTGATTTTTATTCATTATAAAGAACACCTACAATTTTCAAGGGGATATTAATTAAAAGGCCAAAAGACATATTCCCACCCAAGGTATAGTGAAATCCCTAAGTTATACCTTCAAACTTTCAAAAACCTAAATACCCACCAATGAAATAATTTCTATTAAAAATCTCAGTTAAAGTTAGGGGTAAAATTGTTATTTACTAATAACTTTAAAAAAATTAAAGTTTTATCACATTTTCCTCCCTCAAGTTTTAAAAACTTGCAATTTCCCTCTACCCAAAGTTTGAAAAATGACAATTTTTTTCTAAGGTTTTTTTCTCTTCTCCCTAAAGAAAAATCTTGTTTTCTTTATATAATCTTCAGCTATTTAAAATAGTGATACAAATTTACGTCTTCCTCACTAGTTTAAACTATTTTATGCACACAGGGTTTAGTGTTATAAATTGAGGATGTTGTGGGATCAGGCGAAACAGAGGACAAATTACGTGTCTTCCATTCCAAACACCATGTCCAAACAGAGATCAGTATGTGTTTTGGGATGCATTTCATCCAACAGAAGCTGTCAACATTTTATTTGGAAAGAAGGCCTTCTCGGGCGACTTAAGCATCATTTATCCCATGAACATACAGCAACTTGCCAATCTTGACATTGGACCCAATTAAGAAGAATTTAGAATGAGAGCCATGCCCATGCATGTAGTTGTTTCAGTTTTTAGGGCTTGTTGTAATCAGAGGAAAGTTGGGATTGTGGTTTTTTCTTTCATAATGCAGCAACTTTAATTTGGTTACCCTTTGATGGATTTGTTTCCTTTGTCTTTTAGTATAAACGAATGTTTGGCTCTTAGATTGGACATATCCTTATTTATTTCTGCTGTAGTAGTTTAATATTTTAGGGAATTATGATGTTATGGCTAGCAGCCTTTCATAATTCTATGTATAAAGCTCCACCATATCTTCAGTATTCATAGCGGCATACCTGTACCTGTTGAGTGATGGGTTCCACGTCAAGTTAAAAAGGTCAAATGACCATGTTCCACCCAAGGTGTAATGGCCAAATAACTATGTTCCACCCAAGGTGTAATGAACTTTGTTTCTGATACTTGAAAAATAAATTAAAACATAAAAAAGTAACATAGTCTAAAAACCAACTATAACCTCAGTGTCTGGCTCTTTCTCTCAAAAACACAACTCAAATTAGGTGTCGTTGTTACTGTTAAGCCTCAACATTTCTCCAATGGGTTGCTATCGCTTTTCTTTATGTAACTAACTTTCATAGCTATATGTCTCCATTGTTATAGTTAAATAACCAAATTTAAATTTTAATCAACCCTGATTGCATAATTTAATAAATGAATTATTTCAAAATAAAAAATTAAATCGGTAAAAAACTTCATTCTACCCAAGATTTCTCACATATTGTGTGTTTTGACATGTATATGAAAACTATCAATTACCCCCCAACATAAAATATCCATACCCCCATGCAGTACATAATGTAAAATATCTATAGGCCCCCACACATAACACATTATATACCCTATATTTTCAATTAGAGTTAGATTCGAAACAAGTTTACAAGCTTTATTAATAAAACTTAATGATTAAATGCTTGTGCTGCTGAAATAAATCGAGTTGTTAATGTAATGGCGTCAACTTAATAATTAAATGGTTGTGCTCTTGAAATAAATCGAAGAAGAAAAGTATTGGAATAAATGGTTGTGAAAGTATTGTGGTATCCATTGTCAAACTTCACTTAACTGAGGAAGAGAAACCAAAAAACAAAAAAGGTGGATGCCTTATGGTTCACTGACAATGGAAACTAAGGGTGGTTCTGGTTTAGTTCATTAAAGTTAACATAGTAAGATGCAGCTTTTCTATTTAAGAAAAGTAGAGCCAAGAAACAAAAAAACATACGCTACTAGTGATGTTACGAGCTCCAATGTCCAACTTGGATGAATTAGAAGTAGTTTAGAACTGTTAGAGTCATAGGGACAAAGATTAATTTAATTGAATATGTTTTTTTGATAAGTTTATTTGGATTATGTTACTTTTAGGTGTTATATACATTTTAATAACGTTTTGTTGTTCTCTTTTTTCGCTTTATTTTCTATTGCGTTTCAAGGTTATGGAGTATCATGTTATTCAAGTGGATAGATTCTGATTTATGCTAGTATACTTTGTCGAGATTCTAATAGTGCTCCACTTAGTGCTCCACCACGCTTAAGGGATTTGTATGATTGCCATTAACATAATTAGTGTGAAATGCAGCTTTTTCTATTGGCGGATATATGTATAATTGAAGTCATTTTTATTATTTTGTAAATGTGAACTTTATAATTTCTTTTTTATTTATCTTTTTGGTGTTTGGTGGGAAAAGTTAGTAACTACTTTATAACATCATGCAAAGTGAGAAACTACTTTATAATTTGTTGCACACAAGTGTTGTTGACACCATAATTAATAGTTCCTCATGTACATTTATAATCTAATTGTTGATGATGCCGAGAAGAGACTCTAATTTTGACACAAGCCTCACAGACAAGCCCTATTTTCAGTGCATGAATTAAAGCAGAAGGCTAATTTGTGTTGTGTGATAGCAGTAGTCTTCCACTCGCAATTTGAAACTCCATTCTGCTAGCAAACTTTAAAAGCCCATTTTTGAGATAACTGAACTTAGGTACCAAAAAGAGCAAAGAAATCAAAGGATGCAGAAGAAAATCGCCAAATTAATCAGAAGAATTTGGTTGCCATATAGAATATCCAAAAAGCACCACAACTCTCTTAATCACTAACCAGACTTGAATCTTCGTGTACTTGTTTGGCAGTTACTATTAAGAATAATTATTCCACGTAAACAATAAATCGAGAAGTAAATGTATCGAAACCTCTCAAGGACCCTCTAGTGATGGATCACAAGAGAGATTCCCTTCTACCAGGAAGGCAGCATCATCATCCAAGTTCAACTTAGCATCAGCTACCACCAACTTCTTACTAGAGACTTTGTCAAGGGGATTCATCTCTCCAAAGAAATATAGCAACTTGGTAGTCAAGCCAAATCGACAGAGATGAAGACAAAATCTATAACTTCAATTATATGACTTCTTCATTAATGGATTCACATAAATACAATCACCACTACAATGTTGGCACACACCTTTACACGGAAACTTTAACGTTTGCCAGGGCTCTCTTGATAAGCTATACTCCCCTGGAAAATGCACGTACTCAACAATCAACATCCTGCTGGTTCTTGGGTTGAGAAGGATGGTAGCAAATTCAGGACTTCATGATAATCTTCATGCTTTCCCAGTAAATCTAATATTATTGAACCTGTGGATGCATCTGGTTTCACGTTTCTCTCTTTCATTTTGTGAAGAAGTTCCACCACTTTTAAAGTCTCATTATTCTGCAAGAAACCAGACATAAGCGTATTGAAAGTGACCAAATCTGGCGCAACACCATTTTGCTCCATATCTGAGAAACATTTACTTGCCATTTCTAACTTTCCTTCCTTACAAAATCCATGCATTATAATGCTATATGTAATAACATCTGGAACAAAGCCATTACTATGTAATCTGTTGAACATTTCCCAAGCAATATTGAGTCTCCCTGTTTTGCACAACCCATTAATGAGACAATTGAAAGTTGTGATGTTAGGTTGAATGTTTCGATTTATTAAAGTATAGAACAGTTCAACAGCCTCCAAAACACAACCATTTTTGCAATAACCATCAATAAGAATACTATACGTAAATAAGTCGGGAGGCAAATTACTAAGTTGCATCTTACCAAATAGCTTTTTCGCATGTCTGACATTACCGTTCATAAAAAGCCCAGATAGCAAGGTATTATAAGCAACAACATCTGGCCTAACTCCCTCTGAAGTCATTTCCTCATAAAGATTCAAGGCTTTATCAATTTTTCGATTCTTGCAATACCATTTGATCAGAGTATTGTAGCTAACTACATCAGGTGTGCATCCCATACTCAACATTGAGGCTAAAAGTTCCTTGGCATCATCAATTTTATTTGTCAAGCATAAACCATCCATCAAAATATTGTAGCTAAAAACATCAGGCTTACACCCCATACTTGCCATGGAATCAAATAGCCTTCTAGCATCATCAATTTGACCTGCCAAGCAAAAACCACTCAAAAGTGTGTTATAAGTTATTGTGTTGGGACAAACACCTCTATTAATCATTAGTTGGAACAACCCATTGGCTTCGTCCATCTTTCCATTGATACAGAGCTTATCAATTACCACGCCAAATGTCACCACATCAGGTTTTACACCTTCCTCCAACATCTCTATAAACAAAGTTTTAGCCTCCTCCCAATTAGATGTATTAGACAAACCATAAATTAGAGTGGTGTAAGTAATCACGTCTGGATTAATGCCCTTGGTCTTCATTTCTGAAAACAGTTTCTTTGCCTTGTCTACTAACCCATATTTGCAGAGACCATCAATAATTGTAGTATAGCAAACAATATTAGGCTTACAAATGACACCAAATTCACCATTCCCGTTATTCATTTCTTCAAACAACTGAAGGGCAACAGTGACATTACCAGTTCTACACAACCCAGCAATCAAAGTCCCAACTGTAACCGCATCCGGTCTACAACCAACCGAAACCATTTTCCTAAAAAATTCAATGGCCTTCTTAATCTTGCCCGCCATACAAAGACCATTAATCAGATTGTTAAAAGTCAAAGCGTTTGGGTAAAAACCCCTCCTAAAAATACTCCCAAGAACTACAAAACCATCAGAATCGCGTGCCATTTTTCTTAAGCAATCAATTAAAATATTCAAAATAAAGAAATCCGGCAACAACCCAGCTGAAATGAATCTCGTGTACATCACAAGAAGTTGATCAAAATGTTTTTTCTTAACAAGTGCAGAAAACAAAATACTGAAGGAAGACATAGCAGGAGTTGGGTGCATATGAATCATATAATTGAAGGAATCAAAAGCTTCATCAAGAGAAAAGTTACCTGACCTGCAGTTTACACGAAGGAAATTATAAAGTTGAGAATGGTGCTTAAGAGTGGAGATGTGTTTGGGTGGTGATTTGGTGTGTTGATTTTGGGAAACTGAAGAAAGAATAGATGAAGATGAAAATCTAACATTGAAAGATGATTTTGAAGAAACAAGGGAAGTTTTAAGAAACATTTTCAGAGGACATTTGAAAAACAAAACCCTAAATTTTTTTTTTGAAACAAATCAGGTCGATTCGGGTTTATCAAAGCATGAACTACATCTATAAGACATTTTACGGTCAAACATTTCTTTTTCAATATATAGTTTCTCTTCAAATTTCCCTTTGAGCAGCTCTACAAATTTGCATATTTAAAAACAGAAGAACTAACTGATTAAAAGTTAAAATTTATAAGGGAAATTATTAAAAATGGCCAAAATACCCTCCCACTAAGCAAAAATGCCCAAAATCACTATTTTCAAGCAAAAATGCCCAAAATCACTATTCCTAACAAAAATGCCCATGACTTTTTCTAAATACCAAAATTGTCCTTCCTCTCATTTATATTAACCCTCCTCACTCAATATGAGGGGTTAAATGAAATTTTATTACAATTAGGGGGGCATTTTAATATTAGGGGTTAAATGTTAGATTTCCAAATAATTTTTCGATTATTGCCATTCTAGGGTATTTCAACTTTTAGAATTCGAATTTCAGTTCCGTTTTTTCGAATTTCACCGTTTTATAATATATCGACTTGTATTTTTCAGATTTCTAAAGAATTTTTCGATTGTTGCCATTCTAGGATATTTCAACTCTTAGAATTCGAATTTCAGTTTCGTTTTTTCTAATTTCACCGTTTTACGATATATCGATTTGTATTTTCTAAATTTTCAAAGAATTTTTCGATTGTTACCATGCTAAGGTATTTCAACTTTTAGAATTCGAATTTCAGTTCTGTTTTTTTGAATTTCACCGTTTTACGATATATCGACTCATATTTTTCAGATTTTCAAAGAATTTTTCGATTGTTGCCATTCTAGGGTATTTCAACTTTTAGAATTCGAATTTCAGTTTTGTTTTTTCGAATTTCACGATTTTAGGATATATTGATTCGTATTTTCTGAATTTTTAAAGAATTTTTCGATTGTTGCTGGATAGTAACATCACTCAAATCACATATAAAATGAAATCAAATACATATCTATATATAATCATAGATAAAATACATCGTACACATACGCACATATAATAAATATATACATACGAACATATGAAGAATGATAAATAAACAATGAGCTAACTAAATATACATCCGTGAGCTACTTGATATAGTGAAAATACAACTACGACACTAAACGACGACGCATAGAGGTAGACGACTCTTGGGGAAAATCGACGCTCCGTGACAATGCCAGACACTCAAAAAAACGTAACATAAACACGCCACAGTCACCGGATCCTAGTCCCTACTGAGGGACATTCGCTCCATATAAAGCGAGGGAATCACGTCGTGGAGTCTGTCCAGAAGCGGTCTAAAAACTCGTCGCCTCTAATAACGTCGGTATGAATGTCAGATACGGTCGTATCCGCTGCTCAAGAGACCCCATATTCCCCGAATATGATACCTTTGAATCGTATACCGTAATCGACCACTCACGAAAATCTATAACTCCGATGACCCAATGTGCATTCTCGAAGTTTATAGGGATGTAAACCTATAAACAGTGACAAATTTTAGTTAATTATCGTTGACATCAACCAATTCAATGTAATAGAAATATATATATACTATACCTGATCGACCATCCCCCATGGTTTGTACAACAATCCCGGGGTGTACGCTGCCTTAACCATCCTCGTGAAGAGCTTCGAAAACTCAAACTCCTCAAACGGTGTGGTCTGCCAACTCTTCCAAGCCATCTCAATATGGCCTCCGAAGAATGTGTGGACAGTCATCCAACGGTGTGAAACAGTTGCACGGTGGTCGTCCCGGTGCTGACGTAATAAAGCCAAAAAAGAATCCACGTACTAAAATGGTATAAACAAGTTCACATGTGTTAGTTATTGATAAATATATCAAACTTTTTCCCGACTTATATAGTATAGACAACTTACATCGTCGGTCAGCCATTGGCGCAACTCTACCATAAGCCACCAAAAACTGTCCTTTGACTTCGACCCGATGAAGTAGACATCATATGTGTCAGAAGCCGCAGCTGTGGTGTACCACATGAGGAAAGATTCCTCACACTCTGAGGCAAAGGATGGAATGGTCCTAAGTTGCCGTTTCGCCCTCTCTTTGAGTGGATTTGTATATGGAGTGCGAACCAACGGACCCTTCTGGACGATCCGACCACATGCTGTACGAATCAGCTGCATGATCCCAAAAAACAATTAAGTTATCATTCCATCTTACATAACAATTAGCATTAATCAATTTATTTTACCTTCTTCATGTATGCGGGAGGAGGTTTAGCTGGAGAATCTTGAATCACGGTCAAGTCCACCACGTGTGCTCCCTCGGCAGGCTAAAAAATTGTAATTTTGAACTTCTTAGTGACCAATATATACGAATATTTATATACTAAGTATAATTGATATACTTCAATATAAATGGCCTTAGAAACGTCCTCTTGGAAGTCCTCCTCCTGTGAACCAATATCCACTATTTTTTTGGTTGAGCTTGGGATATCAGCAAGTAACCATAATCGCTCATCCTGAAAAAGAGTCAAAACATCATTAAATAAACAATATAATTGAAAAGACAACTCGATCAATGTCATTTTTTAAAAAAAGTTAACCTCAACTTCTGGAGAAGGTGTTCGGGGAGAACCCTCAATCGATAATATATCAATGTCGATTCCCTATATGCATGAAAAGGACAAAATGGTAAATGACATTTCATTTAAAATATAATATCTATAATAATTATCATACCTCAAGTAGAGGATCTAAAGCAACTAGAGATCCGACCGGATGACCTTCATGAGGAAGACCCTATACGAATATATATACTCTATATTAATCGACAACTGAACAATCATAAAAATAAAGTTTCATTGATAAGTGACATACCTCAGCTCGGATAGGTGATGCAGCAACAAAAGGGCTAACCGGTGCTTCCTCCTAGCGACTACCCTAAGATAATAGTAATAATAACTTAATCAATGACATTTCATATATAACAATACTATAATATAATAATGACATTTAACATTAAATATAAATTTGAAATGTCATACGGACCTCGTGTGATTGATGGGATGGTATTGTGATATCAATGGGGGATGTCGATCGGATATCGTCATCCCTCTCCTGTACGAATGTAATAATAGTTGTCAGAATAATAACACTGCTATCATTTTTTATAAGTAATAAATTAGAAGTAGTTTAACAACCTGAGCGACGGGGGCTGGATATGTACGCGTGACAATGTCTTCTAGACGAGCATACGATCCTATAATCGAGTCATATCATTGCGTAATCGAGTCATCTGGGAAGAGATATCGTCACGAAAACTCGATATCTCAAGTAAAATCATAGCACCCCAGTGCGCTAATGTAACATCTAATGGGTGATACGAATAGGGGACACTGCTCGGTGGCATGATGGGTAGATCGGTCTTCTGCTCCAGGATGGTCTATCATCCGTGGGCTCTGAACTACAAGGGAATATATAGGCTGCTCCATAACAAGAGGCTGAATGGGCTCCTTATATGTCTCAGAAGTCTGGACAGGTACATCTGAAGGTCCTAAGTCTGGAAAAGCCCCATCTCTGATTGCAAAAGGAACCGAAAAAGATGAGGAGGAATCAACATCGGGTAAACCGGTGTACTCGCAAACCTTAACGTACCATGGTAAACCTGACTCGATTGATGATAGACGAAGAGGGAATGTGACATCCTCCTAATGATGAAGAGATATAAGTCAAAATAATTGCAACATATAATGAATTAATCGACTTATTAATTAACGAGTACATACCGAATCACCAGTGAAAATACGACATATATGAGTCCAACTAGGGACATCTCGTGTATGCTACCTAAACATCCGTGGGGACGTATAGGGATCAACAAGGTCAATCCAATCATATAACGTGTCCATGGTCTCATATATCCAATACTGCAATATAATCATTTACGATTTAAATAATCCAATTCATATTTTTTCCAATTAATATATATAATCAATAAATTTAAACTAACCTGAAATGCGAAAGGAAATCTGTAGATGTCGTATCTACGCATCTCAGGCATCCGTTCGGTGCACACTCTGTCACTCGCTTGTGACATAGACTTGCATGTCATCTGCCACACGGGGACACCCTAAGGGTAAGAATTAAACCCGTCCAGATGATCGACCAACTATAAATAGTCTGAAGACACCTTCTTTCGTCGATTATTCCCTAACAAAACCATGTGAAGAACATACAATAAGGCCATCTTGACGGCGTCAATATCGTCATTCCCCCATGGCCTCGACAAGAAAACACGCTCTAGGTCATGATACTGCACCTTTAGACAACCTCGAAAGTACGTATCTCTGATCCTATGTCTAAAGGAGCAAGGAATATATGAAGAGATATCAATGCATCGGCTAAACGAAAGACCTATCACCAAAGCAAACTCAAACGGGCTAAAATGAACATCAACGCTGCTAATTCGAAACCAAAACTCGTCTTTGACAGAGAATCGATGTAGCTGCCGTAATAGAAATGAATAAACTAATATACCAGAGAATTTAGTCTTGGGTAAACGAAGAAGATACCCGAAACATGTCCTCTCAAATAGTCGTAGCTACTCCGGGGTCAAAGTAGACGTAATCCTAAATAATACAGTGCGTTGTGCACGACATATCAGATCTATCTGAAAGTGTCTGGACTCATCGAAGATTCGTAGCTCGCTTTCAACACGTTTTCTTTTGCGAGAAATATCCTACGAAAATTTACAAAATTCATTAGTCATTCATAAACAGTTAAAAGGAAAAAAAGGAACTGAAATTTAAATTCTAAAGGTTGAAAAACCCTAAAATGACAACAATCGAAAAATTCTTCAAAAATCTAAAAAATACGAGTCGATATATCATAAAATGATGAAATTCAAAAAAACAGAATTGAAATTCGAATTCTAAAAGTTGAAAAATCGTAGAATGACAACAATCAAAAAATTCTTCGAAAATCTAAAAAATACGAGTCGATATATCATAAAATAATGAAATTCAAAAAAATGGAATTGAAATTCGAATTCTAAAAGTTGAAATACCCTAGAATGGCAACAATCAAACAATTCTTTGGCAATATGAAAAATACGAGTCGACATATCGTAAAATGGTGAAATTCGAAAAAATGGAACTGAAATTCGAATTCTAAAAATTGAAATACCCTAGAATGGTAACAATCAAACAATTCTTCGGCAATCTGAAAAATACGAGTCGATATATCGTAAAACGGTGAAATTCAAAAAAACGGAACTGAAATTCGAATTCTAAAAGTTGAAATACCCTAAAATGGGAATAATAAAAAAATTCTCTAGAAATCTGAAAAATACGAGGTCATTACATCGTAAAATGTGTCCTAAAGACACAAAAATCGAAAAACTTAATCTCAAATTCGAAAACTACATATTGAAAAATCTTAAAATAGAAAAAACGGATATAAAATTCGAAAACTACACGTCGAGAAACCCTAGATGTGTGAAATATCAATTTACCCCCTGAGAAAATTTCTATTACAAACAGGTCCAAGATTTATCCCTTGCCCCCTCAGTAATTTTTGAATCTTTACCGCCCCTGCAGTTTTAAAATAGTTAATTTTCACCCCAACCCACTGTTATTCGCCAGCAGCCCACTGTTACATGGAAAATTTCAAAAAAGCCTACAATGGACTAAACTATTACGACTAGATCCCTAATTTTTTAAAAAATCAGCTTAACCCCCCACTCCCACTGTCACAGTGGGAGTGTTCTTCATCACAGTGGGAAAGCGTTGGAGTGCCGAATGCTTTGGACCGATTTTTCGGCCAAAAATCGGTCATTTTGGCCTCCAATTTCAACATCTATCGAATCAACATAAGCTATAACACAAAACCCCTCGATCAATTCAATGAAAACAACCAAGAATCAAAACATATTAAGCATTGTTCAAAATCGAAACCCTAAAGTTTCAAAATATAAGATAAGATAATTGTTATCAATGGAATGAAGGAAATATTTTCATTATTAATTAACATTATATTAATCAAAATTTAACATGTAAACTACCTCACTGTTAATCAAGAATCAAAATTTTTCTATTACATACATTAATAAGGCACTTCCTTTTGCATATTCACAATTAGTAATATATTTAAGGGAAAAGGACTATTTCCCACCCAACTTTTAGTCTAATCTCAAAATCATACCTATGACACATAGAAAACCCAAACACCTACCCATGAATTAATTACCATCCAAATTTTTAGTAAAGGACAGAGGTAAAATTGTTATTTTACCTATAAATCTTAACGCTTTGAAATTGATATCATTTTTCCCCCAGGTTTTAAAAACTAACATTTCAATCTATCCTCAAAGTTTGAAAAGTTTAAATTTCACCTCTAAGGTTTGTTTCCTTCTCCAGCCACCATCATTCTGACTGACGACCGATGCTTTTCATCTTTCTTCCAGATCTGACTATGAAGGACGATGAAGTACAATCATCTAGACTCGATGATAAAACATCATCCTTCTTTTTGAGTCTTCCCATTCTGGATGACAAGAGTCATCCTTTATCAAAGAAAACTTTTGTTTCTTCCTATCATCTACCAGTTCCCTAAGCCACCGAAAGTGAAACCTGGAAAGGGGGAAAAAAGTGAATTTTTCAAAGTTTAATCATGACGGGTGAATGTGAGTTTTCTAAACTAAGGGGTGAAAATGATATAAATTTTTTAAGTTTTAGGGTTTATGGGTAAAATAATGATTTTACTCTTACTTTTAAGTAAAAATTTGGATGATAGTTAGCCCATGAGTAGATGTTTGAGTTTTTTACCTATCGTGGATATAATTTTGAATTTGGACTGAAACTTGGGTGGAAAATTGTTCTTTTCCCTATATTTAATAAATAAAACAATATGTACAAATAATTTTATTAATTTATTTATATATAATGATGTGATATTATGTGATTAAATGATTAAATTGTTTATTTTTTTTAATTTCGACATTATTCAATCAGGGAAAGGACAATTTTCCACCAAAGTTTTAGTCGAAATTCAAAATCATATTCATGGCAGATATAAAATCCAAATAGCTATTCATAGGCTAACTGTAATCTAAATTTTTAGTTAGAGACAAGGGTAAAATCGTTATTTTATCCATAAATCCTAAAACCTAAAAACTCTATATCATTCCACCTTCAGTTTAAAAAACTCACATTTACCCCCATGATTAAACTTTAAAAAATTCACTTTTCCCCCTTTTGAGGTTTAATCTCTAGTGGCTCAGGAAACCGACTGGAGATCAAGAAGAAGTGTAGGTCTTCTCTGGCTACAAAGGATAATAAAAAACAACCCTTCGTTGTCCAGATCTAAACGACGAAGCATTGTTTAGATCTGTAAGAAGAGACGAAGGACGATGCTTCATCGTCCTTCGTCTCATTGTCTAGACATGACGAAAGATGATGCTTTGTCATCCTTCGTCTCTCCTTATAGATCTGGATGATGTTTCATTGTCTAGATTTGGATGATAAAAGGTCTTCTTTCATAAAAATTATATTATTGATTAATTATATTTTAACCCCATAACTCTAATAGAAAATTTTAATAGAAGTTGAATGATGAATGAGCATTTGAATTTTTAAAACATTGTGAGTGAGAGTTTGAGGATGGACTAATTCTTAGGTGGGAATAAGTCTTTTGGCCTTTAATTTATTATGAATAATATTTTACTTTCTCTCAGTTTCTTAAGGGAAACAGAACAAACAAAGTGAGACAACCTTTAATGTAATCATGCAAACTTCTAATAAATTTTCACTGTGTAAATATAAATAATTGAGAAAAAGAAAGTTAAAAAAAAATTATCGATTCTCAAATATTTAATGGTAATTGGTAAGCACATTGTTAACAAATAATCATACTTTTCTTAAATTTTTTGCCACGTAGATAAGAAAATTAAAGCATTGCATGAATTTCATCTTTGAGGAAATATAATTTTGATTTTTATTCATTATAAAAAACACCTACAATCTACAAGTCATACTTTGTTTTTTTTCCCTCTTAAACACGCTTTAGCACTTTTTCCTTTAATTAAAAGGCACAAACAAATCATACTATTTAAAAAATTAAAATAAAAAAGAAAATAATGCAAAGTATATCAAGTCTGTGGAGGCTTAAGCAGTGTAAACACTATGGAGAATGGTGGATGACTTGTGCTCAACTTGCATCTAGAATGGTCAACTCATGATGAAGTGACGCCAAAAAAAAAAAAGAAAAGAAAAGTCATCAAAGAAGAAAAAGAATCAATACCGAAGAAGAACATAAAAAGCCATTGAAGAAGAAGAATCATCCACATGGTGAGATAAAGTGTCACTATACTAGTGAGATATCAATCTTGGGTAGAACAACAATCCAAACTCAAACTAGCTCACATCACATCCACCCTAAACTATGAGAGACAATGGTCTCAATACTACCAACGCCAATCTCGAAAGGCACTCCCCATTCCAACCTTTCTTTTGTTGTCTTTAACTCAATTCTAGTAGATTGTTTCCTTCATTCATCCAAGACAAACTTTAGAATCATACTTGACATGTTACTATACTTAGTGAGCACACTCTATAGTCACGTGTAGCTTTCTAAGGTTTAAGACCCAACTTTGCTTCAACTTGGTTCAAAATCATAAGTACACTAGAATAAGCGACTCAAAAGACTGAGTTCTAATCTGACATATCTAAACATTGGAATACCTATATTAGGTTGTTGTCAATATGATTTGAAATAAGGTTGGTAACTTGCTTCTTAATATGAAAGGTAAGCTCATGCTCATGAATACTCGAACTAATAGTTTCAAGATGAAAGACCATGTTGGTTATGTGTTGTTTGTATGTGAAGACGAATGATGATAAAGATAGAATCCATTGACTCCAAAAATATTAAGTTTAGGATATCTGTTGATTTGACCCATATTTGAGTTTCGAAAAAAATGTCGATAAATATTTGAAATCAAAATCTCTAGCCAGAGTATAATATAAGTTATACGAAAGATATTTGTGATGAAGTGTTTTGAACATATCAATTGATGATTTGTGTAGAATTGAAATTAGGACTTTGACGAACCATGAGCTCGAAATTGATCAAGATTAGATGATGGAAAGATCTTATTTACATGAAATGTATGATTGAATGTATTAGGTTCAATAAAGTGTTTTTTCATCATAGTTTAGGGGCTATGACACATTTCTAAATGTTTATCATAATCGTTGAGTTTTCATATGTATTTTAGATTGTTCAAAAAAAGACTCATGATTATGTCATAGTGAATCTAAAGGGTCACACTAATAAACCAAACTTTTGAGAGTAAGGAGTATATTATCTGAGATTGGCTAGCACCTTTCGAAGGATACTTAACATTAGTATCATATAAAGTGTTACATAGGTACAAAAGTAACATTTTAAAAGTTAAAATGTTTGTGAAGCAGAATTAGGGTAGCTAAGATATATAATTGATATGCATGCATGATTGTAATTTAAATTAAAATTTTAAAGGACCAATTAATAATTTCATTATTGTTTATTAGCCACCAACATTAAAATGGCTCATTAGTTTATCTTAGATGAACTAAGCTCGTTTGAAAGAAACTTTCTATCACAAAAACAACATTCCTTTCCCCTTCTCTCTACCCCTCGGGTTTGGGTGTTTTTGGCTTGGAGGTGCAACTTTTTTGAGATTTTTTAAAGTGAGAGACTCCTTCCATCATCCTACATCTAAAGCAAAGGAGTAGGTAATCTTCTAACCTTCTCATGTATGTTTCTTTTCATGCTTTGATTCTTGCTTTTATGTATATGCATGCCCATTTTGCTTCATTCTTCTTCCCCATTTATTTCAAAAACTGTCACTGCTGATCAAGAATTAAAATTTTCTCATCACATACATTAACAAACACTTCACTTTGCATATTTAAAAATAACAATATATTTAATGAATAAAGCTACATGTACAAACAAATATTATCAACTTATTTTTATAAACTGATGTGACAATTTGTAGTTGAATAATATGATTGCTTATTTTTTTTTAATCTTATTTTAACATTATCTAATCACATATTGTTATATTAGATTATACAAATAAGTTAATAAAATTTGTTTTTATACATATTATTTTTCATATTTAATTACTAAAACAATAATGTGTATTTTAAATCTTCGTACATTGACCTTGAAATGGTATTGATACTAAACATGGTTAAAATTCAAAAAATTTTAAAAATATATAGAAGAATTAATTGTTGAAAATATTGTTAGTAACACATCCTTAGACAAATTTAAACTACAACTTACAAGAAGAAACAAGCCAAAATTATCTAATTTAATTTATTATAAATGTTAAAATATGAATTAATTGTATATTAGAATATTAAAATATCTGAATAATACAAAAGTGTATACCTATCATAAATCTTATATAAAAAAATAAAGTTAATATAATTAATATACAATAATGTAAGAAGGGAAAATATATATTTAGAATATTTGCTAACTTAGGAAATAAAATATTTGGATTATATTCTAATATAGAATATAATATATTCGAAATCTATTCAAATATATTATAACTGAAATAATATATTTGAAATATATTCCAACACACCCCACAAACTTAAGTAAGCAAATAAAATAGAAAATAATATATATTTTAGTTAGGCTTGCTCACGCCCTTGCTTTCACATATGAAAAAAGTGGAAAGATGAGTTCATTAGTTTGGGTACATTCACACTTTCACTTATGTAGAAAGTGAAAAAATGAATTTTCAATTCAAATATTGTCACGCTTTCACCTGCTTAGAAAGTGAAAAGATGAGTTTATCAGACTCACACCTTCACCTATGTGGAAAGTGAAAAGATGAGTTTGCAAACGTGATGTTTGCTTAATTGAGTTTGCAAACTCACCTTTTATGTTTGCAAACTCATCTTTTCACTTTTCACTTAGGAGAAGGCATGACAGAACCTAATAAACTCATCTTCCTACTTTTTACACAAATGACGGCATGAGCGTGCCCAAACTAAAACTCATATTTCCACTTTCTACATAGGCGAAGGCATAAGTGTGTCCAAAGTAATAAACTTATTTTTTCACTTTCCATATATGTGGAGATGAAGACATAAGTGAACTTAACTAAAATGCCAGAAGGATGCTTGTCTTTGATACCATCTAAAAATATGAATAAATTGTATTTTTTTTCTATATTAAACTATCTAAATAATACATAAATTTTTTTGTATATTAAATTATCTATCATAAATTTTATATAAGGAAATACAAATCAAGATAATTAATATACAATAATATAAAAATGGAAAACATATATTTAGAATATCTGTTAACTTAGGAAATAATATATTTAGAATATATTCCAATATATAAAATAATATATTCGAAATCTATTTAAATATATTCTAACCGAAATAATATATTTTAACAATAAATAATATTTTCTTTTCTTAGTTTTTTAAGGGAAATAAAACAAACAATCATCTAATTTAATTTAATTTATTGTAATCACGCAAATTTGTAGTAAGTTTTCAATGTATAAAATTAAATAGGAATTGAGAGTAAGAAAATTAAAAAAAAGTTATATAGATTCCAAAATATTTAACGCTAATTGGTAAGCAAACTTGTTAACAAAGAATCATGCTTTGCTCAAAATTTCAGCCACATAGACAAAAAAATTAAAGCATTGCCTAAATTTCAACTTAGAGTAAATATAGTTTTGATTTTTATTCATTATAAAGAACACCTACAATTTTCAAGGGCATATTAATTAAAAGGCCAAAAAGTTTATTCCCACCCAAGGCCAGAATAAATTAGAAGTAGTTTAAAAGTGTTGGAATTATAGGGACAAAAATTAGAAGTAGATATCAGAAAAAATATGACTATGGAAGTAGAATTGATCCTTCTTTGTACTAATTTTTAAATGTAGATGTTATTGTTGTGTAACTGTTTTCACAAAGATAATTTTGTGATTATCCGAAACAGTAATACTATATATATACATTTTTTTGTATATAATTTATATGCATAGATAATGTATTACTATATGATTTGATGATTTTAAATTAAAAATAAAATAATACCCAATTACATAATGATATACTATCTATGTATCCAAATTATGTATAAAAATTATATACGTATAATATTGCTCTTCATGAAAGGAATACTATTTAATGCTAATTTAATTGGTTTATCCTTCTTTTTTTTTTTCTGATAGGTTTATTGGGATTATGTTATTTTTAGGTGTTATATACATTTTAATAACGATTTGTTATTCTCTTCTTTCTCTTTTATTTTCTATTGCATTTTAGGGTTATTGAGTATCATGTGATTTAAGTGGATGGATTCTGATTTAACCTTACTACTTTGCTAGTATACTTTATCGAGATTCTGATGGTGCTCTAGTTAGTGCTCCACCACTTAAGGGATTTGTATGCATCTTAAATTTTATGATTGCCATTAACATAATTAGTGTGAAATGCGGCTTTTTCTATTGGTGGATATATGTATAATTGAAGTCATTTTTATTATTTTGGAAATGTGAACTTTATAATTTCTTTTTTATTTTTCTTTTCGGTGTTTGGTGGGAAAAGTTAGTAACTACTTTATAACATCATGCAAAGTGAGAAACTACTTTATAATTTGTTGCACACAAGTGTTTTTGACACCATAATTAATAGTTCCTCATGTACATATCTAATTGTTGATGATGCTGAGAAGAGAGACTCTAATTTTGTCACAAGCCTCAAAGACAAGCCCTATTTTCAGTGCATGAATTAAAGCAGAAGGCTAATTTGTGTTGTGTGATAGCAGTAGTCTTCCTCTCGCAATTTGAAACTCCATTCTGCTAGCAAACTTTAAAAGCCCATTTTTGACATGTACAAAATGTAAAATATCTATAGGCCCCCACGCATAACACATTATATACCCTATATTCATTTCACATGGTAAAATTTCAATGAGGTTCCCTGCATGGAAATTATAAAAAACCACATAATTTAGAAAAGAACTCCTAAAATTGCACCAGCTTCTTTAACAATACCACTTCCATATTTTCAATTAGGGTTAGATTCGAAGCGAGTTTACAAGCTTTATTAATAAAACTTAATGATTAAATGGTTGTGCTGTTGAAATAAATCGAGTTGTGAATGTAATGGTATAAACTTAATAATTAAATGGTTGTGCTCTTGAAATAAATCGAAGAAGAAAAGTATTGAAATAAATGGTTGTTAATGTAATGTGGTATGCATTGTCAAACTTCACTTAACTGAGGAAGAAAAACCAAAAAACAAAAATGGTGGATGTCTTATAGTTCACTGACAATGGAAACTAAGGGTTCTGGTTTAGTTCATTAGAGTTAACATAATACAGACTCAACTTTTCTATTTGAGAAAAGTACAGCCAAGAAACAAAAAAACATACGCTACTAGTGATGTTAGAAGCTCCATAGTCCAACTTGGATGAATTAGAAGTAGTTAGAACTATTGGAATCATAGGGACAAAGATTAATTTAATTGGATTATGTTTTTTTCTGGTTTTTTTGATAGATTTATTTGGATAATGTTACTTTTAGGTATTATATACATTTTAATAGCGTTCTGTTGTTCTTTTCTTTCGCTTTATTTTCTATTGCATTTCAGGGTTATAGAGTATTATGTTATTCAAGTGGATGGATTCTGATTTAGCCTTACTACTTTGCTAGTATACTTTGTCGAGATTCTGATGATGCTCCAGTTAGTGCTCTACCACTTAAGGGATTTGTATGCATCTTAAATTTTATGATTGCCTTTAACATAATTAGTGTGAAATGCAGCTTTTTCTATTGGTGGATACATGAATAATTGAAGGCACTATTATCATTCTGTAAATGTGAACTTTATAATTTCTTTTTTTTTAATTTTTGGTGATTGGTGGGAAAAGTTGGTAGCTACTTTATAACATCTTGCAAAGTGAGAAACTACTGTATAATTTGTTGCACACTAGTGTTGTTGACACCATAATTAATAGTTCCTCATGTACATTTATAATCTAATTGTTGATGATGCTGAGAAGAGACTCTAATTTCGACACAAGCCTCAAAGACAAGCCCGAGTCGAGCCATATGAACCTGAGCAAAGTTTGGTCAGTACACACAAACCTAAGATAAGTACGAACTGATCACGAACTTTAAAATTAAGAAGCGAGTCGAACTTGAACTCGTGTTACACCAAGCTTGGCAAGCCCAAGACTCAGTCTTCTAAAAACACGCTAGGCCTTGCTCAAACTCGACTCGGCTAGTATCCAACCCTATTTTCAGTGCATGAATTAAAGCAGAAGGCTAATTTGTGTTGTGTGATAGCAGTAGTCTTCCACTCGCAATTTGAAACTCCGTTCTGCTAGCAAACTTTAAAAGCCCATTTTTGAGATAACTGAACTTAGGTACCAAAAAGAGCAAAGAAATCAAAGGATGCAGAAGAAAATCGCCAAATTAATCAGAAGAATTTGGTTGCCATATAGAATATCCAAAAAGCACCACAACTCTCTTAATCACTAACCAGACTCGAATCTTCGTGTACTTGTTTGGCAGTTACTATTAAGAATAATTATTCCACGTAAAAAATAAATCGAGAAGTAAATATATCGAAACCTCTCAAGGACCCTCTAGTGATGGATCACAAGAGATATTCCCTTCTACCAGGAAGGCAGCACCATCATCGAAGTTCAACTTAGCATCAGCTACCACCAACTTCTTACTAGAGACTTCATCAAGGGGATTCATCTCTCCAAAGAAATAAAGATTCCTACTAACATTGATTGGTAAAAACGAACAAATAATGTAGAGACTATATTTATGTATGTATATTACAAGTAGCACTAAGAGTACTCAGATGAGACATTCATGTTCATACCATTTCTCAATAGAATCATTTTGATCAGTGGCCTTAGGTGCTAAACCATCTACAACCTTACGAGCATCTTTGTCAGTATTTTCCTTTGAAAACAAAAATAGGCAACTGTCAGAAACAAAGATGTATACTAATATAGCAACTTGGTAGTCAAGCCAAATCAACAGAGACGAAGACAAAATCTATAACTTCAATTATATGACTTCTTCATTAATGGATTCACATAAATACAATCACCACTACAATGTTGACACACACCATTACATGGAAACTTTAACGTTTGCCAGGGCTCTCTTGATAAGCTATACTCCCCTGGAAAATGCACTTACTCAACAATCAACATCCTGTTGGTTCTTGGGTTGAAAAGGATGGTAGCAAATTCAGGACTTCACGATAATCTTCATGCTTTCCCAGTAAATCTAATATTATTGAACCTGTGGATGCATCTGGTTTCACATTTCTCTCTTTCATTTTGTGAAGAAGTTCCACCACTTTTAAAGTCTCATTATTCTGCAAGAAACCAGACATAAGCGTATTGAAAGTGACCAAATCTGGCGCAACACCATTTTGCTCCATATCTGAGAAAAATTTACTTGTCATTTCTAACTTTCCTTCCGTACAAAATCCATGCATTATAATGTTATATGTAATAACATCTGGAACAAAGCCATTACTATGTAATCTGTTGAACATTTCCCAAGCAATATTGAGTCTCCCTGTTTTGCACAACCCATTAATGAGACAATTGAAAGTTGTGATGTCAGGTTGAATGTTTCGATTTATTAAAGGATGGAACAGTTCAACAGCCTCCAAAACACAACCATTTTTGCAATAACCATCAATAAGAATACTATACGTATATAAGTCGGGAGGCAAATTACTAAGTTGCATCTTACCAAATAGCTTTTTTGCATGTCTGACATTACCGTTCATAAAAAACCCAGATAGCAAGGTATTATAAGTAACAACATTTGGCCTAACTCCCTCTGAAGTCATTTCCTCATAAAGATTCAGAGCTTCATCAATTTTTCGATTCTTGCAATACCATTTGATCAGAGTATTGTAGCTAACTACATCAGGTGTGCATCCCATACTCAACATTGAGGCTAAAAGTTCCTTGGCATCATCAATTTTATTTGTCAAGCATAAACCCTCCATCAAAATATTGTAGCTAAAAACATCAGGCTTACACCCCACACTTGCCATGGAATCAAATAGCCTTCTAGCATCATCAATTTGACCTGCCAAGCAAAAACCACTCAAAAATCTGTTATAAGTTATTGTGTCGGGACAAACACCTCTATTAATCATTAGTTGGAACAACCCATTGGCTTCGTCCATCTTTCCATTGATACAAAACTTATCAATTACCACGTTAAACGTCACCACATTAGGTTTTACACCTTCCTCCAACATCCCTATAAACAAAGTTTTAGCCTCCTCCCAATTAGATGTATTACACAAACCATAAATTAGAGTGGTGTAAGTAATCACGTCTGGATTAATGCCCTTGGTCTTCATTTCTGAAAACAGTTTCTTTGCCTTGCCTACTAACCCATATTTGCAGAGACCATCAATAATTGTAGTATAGCAAACAGTATTAGGCTTACAAATGACACCAAATTCACCATTCCCGTTATTCATTTCTTCAAACAACTGAAGGGCAACAGTGACATTACCAGTTCTACACAACCCAGTAATCAAAGTCCCAACTGTAACCACATCCGGTCTACAACCAACCGAAACCATTTTCCTAAAAAATTCAATGGCCTTCTTAATCTTGCCCGCCATACAAAGACCATTAATCAGATTGCTAAAAGTGAAAGCGTCTGGGTAAAAACCCCTCCTAAAAATACTCCCAAGAACTACAAAACCATCAGAATCGCGTGCCATTTTGCTTAAGCAATCAATTAAAATATTCAAAATAAAGAAATCCGCAACAACCCAGCTGAAATGAATCTCGTGTACATCACAAGAAGTTGATCAAAATGTTTTTTCTTAACAAGTGCAGAAAACAAAATACTGAAGGAAGACATAGCAGGAGTTGGGTGCATATGAATCATATAATTGAAGGAATCAAAAGCTTCATCAAGAGAAAAGTTACCTGACCTGCAGTTTACACGAAGGAAATTATAAAGTTGAGAATGGTGCTTAAGAGTGGAGATGTGTTTGGGTGGTGATTTGGTGTGTTGATTTTGGGAAACTGAAGAAATAATAGATGAAGATGAAAATCTAACATTGAAAGATGATTTTGAAGAAACAAGTGAAGTTTTAAGAAACATTTTCAGAGGAAATTTGAAAAAAAAACCCTAAATTTTTTTTTTGAAACAAATCAGGTCGATTCGGGTTTATCAAAGCATGAACTACATCTATAAGACATTTTACTGTCAAACATTCCTTTTTCAATTACCCACATTAATAAGGCACTTCTTTTTGCATATTCACAATTAGTAATATATTTAAGGGAAAAAGCACTCTTTCCCACCCAACTTTTAGTCTAATCTCAAAATCATACCTATGACACATAGAAAACCCAAACACCCACCTATGAACTAACTACCATCCAAAATTTCAGTTAAAGATAAAGGTAAAATCGTTATTTTACCTATAAATTTTAAAACTTTGAAATTGATATTATTTTCCCCCCAGGTTTTAAAAACAAACATTTCAATCCATCCTCAAAGTTTGAAAAGTTCAAATTTCACCTCTAAGGTTTGTTTCCTTCTCCAGCCACCATCATTCTGACTGACGATTGATGCTTTTCATCTTTCTTCTAGATCTGACTATGAAGGACGATGAAGTACAGTCATCTAGACTCAATGATAAAACATCATCCTTCTTTTTGAGTCTTCCCATTCTGGATGACAAGAGTCATCCTTTGTCAAAGAAAACTTTTGTTTCTTCCCATCATCTACCAGTTCCCTAAGCCACCCAAAATGAAACCTAGAAAGGGGGAAAAAAGTGAATTTTTCAAAGTTTAATCATGACAGTGAATGTGAGTTTTCTAAAC
This sequence comes from Mangifera indica, assembly GCF_011075055.1. Lineage (NCBI taxonomy): Eukaryota > Viridiplantae > Streptophyta > Magnoliopsida > Sapindales > Anacardiaceae > Mangifera > Mangifera indica. Next base: position 11,731,981 of record NC_058147.1, on the reverse strand, counting down.
TAAGAGGTGAAAATGATATAAATTTTTTAGGTTTTAGGGTTTATCGATAAAATAATGATTTTACCCTTGCTTCTAAGTGAAAATTTGGACGATAGTTAGCCCATGAGTGGATGTTTGAGTTTTTCATCTATCGTGGATATAATTTTGAACTTGGATTGAAACTTGGGTGGAAAATTGTCCTTTTCCCAATATTTAATAAACAAAACTATATGTACAAATAATTTTATTAATTTATTTATATATAATGATGTGATGTTATGTGATTAAATAATTAAATTGTTTATCTTTTATTTTATTTCAACATTATTCAATTAGGAAAAGGACAATTTTCCACCAAAGTTTTAGTCGAAATTCAAAATCATATTAATGGCAGATATAAAATCCAAATAACTATTCATAGGCTAACTGTAATCTAAATTTTTAGTTAGAGACAAGGGTAAAATCATTATTTTATCCATAAATCCTAAAACCTAAAAACTTTATATCATTCCACACTCAGTTTAAAAAACTTACATTTACCCCCATTATTAAACTTTAAAAAATTCACTTTTCCCCCTTTTGAGGTTTAATCTCTAGTGGCTCAAGAAACCGACTAGAGATCAAGAAGAAGTGTAGGTCTTCTCTGACTATAAAGGATAATGAAAAATGACCCTTCATTGTCCAGATCTGAACGACAAAGCGACGAAGAAAAGACGAAGAAACGATGCTTCGTCGTCCTTCGTCTCATTGTCTAGACATGATGAAAGATGATGCTTTGTCATCCTTTGTCTCTTTTTATAGATCTGGATAATGCTTCATTGTCCAGATCTGGATGATAAAAGGTCATCCTTCATAAAAATTGTATTATTGATTAATTATATTTTAACCCCATAACTCTAATAGAAAATTTTAATAGAAGTTGAATAATGAATGAGCATTTGAATTTTTAAAACATTGTGAGTGAGAGTTTGAGGATGGACTAAATCTTAGGTGGGAATAAGTCTTTTGGCCTTTAATTTATTATGAATAATATTTTACTTTCTCTCGGTTTCTTAAGGGAAACAGAACAAACAAAGTGAGACAACCTTTAATGTAATCATGCAAACTTCTTATAAATTTTCAATGTGTAAATATAAATAATTGAGAAAAATAAAGTTAAAAAAAATTATTGATTCTCAAATATTTAATGGTAATTGGTAAGCACAGTTGTTAACAAATAATCATACTTTTCTTAAATTTTCTGCCACGTAGGTAAGAAAATTAAAGCATTGCATGAATTTCATCTTTGAGGAAATATAATTTTGATTTTTATTCATTATAAAAAACACCTACAATTTACAAGTCATACTTTGTTTTTTCCCCTCTTAAACACGCTTTAGCACTTTTTCCTTTAATTAAAAGACACAAACAAATCATACTATTTAAAAAATTAAAATAAAAAAGAAAATAATGCAAAGTATATCAAGTCTATGGAGGCTTAAGCAATGTAAACACTATGGAGAAGGGTGGATGACTTGTGCTCAACTTGCATCTAGAATGATCAACTCATGATCAAGTGACGCCAAAAAAATAAAAAAAAGAAAAGAAATGTCATCAAAGAAGAAAAAGAATCAATACTAAAGAAGAACATAAAAAGCCATTGAAGAAGAAGAATCATCCACATGGTGAGATAAAGTGTCACTATACTAGTGAGATATCAATCTTGGGTTGAACAACAATCCAAACTCAAACTAGCTCACATCACATCCACCTTAAACTATGAGAGACCATGGTCTCAATACTACCAACGCCAATCTTGAAAGGCACTCCCCATTCCAACCTTTCTTTCGTTGTCTTTAACTCAATTCTAATAGATTGTTTCCTTCATTCATCCAAGACAAACTTTAGAATCATACTTGACATGTTACTATACTTAGTGAGCACACTCTATAGTCACGTGTAGCTTTCTAAGGTTTAAGACCCAACTTTGCTTCAGCTTGGTTCAAAATCATAGGTACATTAGAATATGCAACTCAAAAGACTGAGTTTCAATCTGACATATCTAAACATTGGAATACCTATATTAGGTTGTTGTCAATATGATTTGAAATAAGGTTGGTAACTTGCTTCTTAATATGAAAGGTAAGCTCATGCTCATGAATACTCAAACTAATAGTTTCAAGACGAAAGGCCATGTTGGTTATGTGTTGTTTGTATGTGAAGACAAATGATGATAAAGATAGAATCCATTGACTCGAAAAATATTAGGCTTAGGATATCTGTTGATTTGACCCATATTTGAGTTCCGAAAAAAATGTGGATAAATATTTGAAATCAAAATCTCTAGCTAGAGTATAATATAAGTTATACGAAAGATATTTGTGATGAAGTGTTTTGAACATATCAATTGATGATTTGTATAGAATTGAAATTAGGACTTTGACGAACCATGAGCCCAAAATTGATCAAGATTAGATGATAGAAAGATCTTATTTACATGAAATGTACGATTGAAGGTATTAGGTTCAATAAAGTGTTTTTTTATCGTAGTTTAGGGGTTATGACACATTGCTAAATGTTTATTATAACCGTTGATTTTTCATATGTATTTCAGATTGTTCAAAAAAAGACTCATGATTATGTCATAGTGAACCTAAAGGGTCAAACTAATAAACCAAGGTTTTGAGAGTAAGGAGTATATTATCTTAGGTTGGCTAGCACCTTTCGAAGGATACTTAACATTAGTATCATGTAAAGTGTTACATAGGTACAAAAGTAATATTTTAAAAGTTAAAATGTTTGTGAAGTAGAATTAGGGTAGCTAAGATATATAATTGATATGCATGCATGATTGTAGTTTAAATTAAAATTTTAAAGGACCGATTAATAATTTCATTATTGTTAATTAGCCACCAACATAAAAATGGCTCATTAGTTTATCTTAGATGAACTAAGCTCGTTTGAAACAAACTTTCTATCACAAAAACAACATTCCTTTCCCTTCTCTCTACCCCTCGGGTTTGGGTGTTTTTGGCTTGGAGGTGCCACTTTTTTGAGATTTTTTAAAGTGAGAGACTCCTTCCATTATCCTACATCTAAAGCAAAGGAGTAGGTAATCTTCTGACCTTCTCATGTATGTTTCTTTTCATGCTTTGATTCTTGCTTTTATGTATATGCATGCCCATTTTGCTTCATTCTTCTTCCCCATTTATTTCAAGAACTATGTCACTGTTGATCAAGAATTAAAATTTTCTCATCACATACATTAACAAACACTTCACTTTGCATATTTACAAATAACAATATATTTAATGAATAAAGCTACATGTACAAACAAATATTATCAACTTATTTTTATAAACTGATGTGACAATTTGTAATTGAATAATATGATTGCTTATTTTTTTATCTTATTTTAACATTATCTAATCGCATATTGTTATATTAGATTATACAAATAATTAATAAAATTTGTTTTTATACATATTATTTTTCATGTTTAATTACTAAAACAATAATGTGTATTTTAAATCTCCGTACATTGACCTTGAAATGGTATTGATACTAAACATGGTTAAAATTCAAAAAATTTTAAAAATATATAGAAGAATTAATTGTTGAAAATATTTTTAGTAACACATCCTTAAACAAATTTAAACTGCAACTTACAAGAAGAAACAAGCCAAAATTATCTAATTTAATTTATTATAATTGTTAAAATATGAATTAATTGTATATTAGTATATTAAAATATCTGAATAATCCATAAGTGTATACCTATCCTAAATCTTATATAAAAAAATAAAATTAATATAATTAATATACAGTAATGTAAAAAAGGAAAATATATATTTAGAATATTTGCTAACTTAGGAAATAAAATATTTGGATTATATTCTAATATAGAAAATAATATATTCGAAATCTATTCAAATATATTATAACTAAAATAATATATTTGAAATATATTCCAACAGACCCCTCAAACTTAAGTAAGCAAATAAAATAGAAAATAATATATATTTTAGTTAGGCTTGCTCACGCCCTTACTTTCACATATGAAAAAAGTGAAATGATGAGTTCATTAGTTTGGGTACATTCACACTTTCACTTATGTAAAAAGTGAAAAGATGAGTTTTTAGTTCAAATATTGTCACGCTTTCACTTGCATAGAAAGTGAAAAGATGAGTTTGCAAACGTGATGTTTGCTTAATTGAGTTTGCAAACTCATCTTTTCACTTTCCACTTAGGTGAAGGCATAGGAGAACCTAATTAACTCATCTTCCTACTTTTTACACAAATGACGACATGAGCGTGCCGAAACTAAAACTCATATTTCCACTTTCTATATAGGTGAAGGCATAAGTGTGTCCAAAGTAATAAACTCATTTTTTCACTTTCCATATCTGTGGAGATGAAGACATAGGTGAGCTTAACTAAAATGCCAGAAGGATGCTTGTCTTAGATAACATCTAAAAATATGAATAAATTGTATTTTTTTGTATATTCAACTATTTGAATAATACATAAATTTTTTTGTATATTAAACTATCTATCATAAATTTTATATAAGGAAATACAAATCAAGATAAAAACAGAAGAACTAACTGATTAAAAGTTAAAAATTATAAATACATACACCAACACTATTTGTTCTTGTTCAACTTTAATTTTGATACATAAATATCACAACAAAATACAAGATAAGATAATTGGTATCAATGGAATGAAGGAAATATTTTCATTATTAATTAACAATATATTAATCAAAATTTAACATGTAAACTACCTCACTGTTAATCAAGAATCAAAATTTTTCTATTACATACATTAATTAATAAGCTACTTCATTTTGCATATTCACAATTAGTAATATATTTAAGGGAAAAAGGACTATTTCCCACCCAACTTTTAGTCTAAGCTCAAAATCATACCTATGACACATAGAAAACCCAAACACCCACCCATGAACTAATTAATATATTAAAAGCCAAATTGGTTTTTTCTTTTTTTCGGTTACAAATTAATGCTTTGGCGGTTGGTGTTTTCTTTAATTTCCTGGTACAAATTTTTGTTGCTAGCTTAACTTATTTCATAAATCACATGGAGTGTAAAGTGACTTTGGCGCAAAGTGAGCTTGCCATGAGTTGTTTGAAGTATCTATTCTGATATTTATGGGATGAATTGACCATCATTTATTGATATTAATTAATTATCTCTTTCTCTTTCCTCTCTGTAGATAATTAGATATTTAATAATGCTACTAATTATAATTGATTAGTAATACATACTAAGATTTTTTGAATTATTAGGGGTTCTTGTTTTGTTTGACCAATATCCAACATTTATTACATTTATGAGATCCAATCCAACCCCTTTGAACCTAGCATTGTTTTGTCATTTAATCTTAGGGAGAAGGACTATTTCCCACCCAACTTTTGATGCGTTCTTAAATTGCCACTCACGACAGATGAAAATCCACTTTTCCCAACATGTCCAAACAGAGATCAGTATGTGTTTTGGGATGCATTTCATCCAACAGAAGCTGTCAACATTTTATTTGGAAAGAAGGCCTTCTCAGGCGACTTAAGCATCGTTTATCCCATGAACATACAGCAACTTGCCAATCTTGACATTGGACCCAATTAATAAGAATTTAGAATGAGAGCCATGCCCATGCATGTAGTTCAGTTTTTAGGGCCTGTTGTGATCAGAGGAAAGTTGGGATTGTGGTTTTTTCTTTCATAATGCAGCAACTTTAATTTGGTTACCCTTGGATGGATTTGTTTCCTTTGTCTTTTAGTATAAACGAATGTTTGGCTCTTAGATTGGACATATCCTTATTTATTTCTGCTGTAGTAGTTTAATATTTTAGGGAATTATGATGTTATGGCTAGCAGCCTTTCATAATTCTATGTATAAAGCTCCACCATATCTTCAGTATTCATAGCGGCATACCTGTACCTGTTGAGTGATGGGTTCCACGTCAAGTTAAAAAGGCCAAATGACCATGTTCCACCCAAGGTGTAATGGCCAAATGACTATGTTCCACCCAAGGTGTAATGAACTTTGTTTCTGATACTTGAAAAATAAATTAAAACATAAAAAAGTAACATAGTCTAAAAACCAACTATAACCTCAGTGTCTGGCTCTTTCTCTCAAAAACACAACTCAAATTAGGTGTCGTTGTTACTGTTAAGCCTCAACATTTCTCCAATGGGTTGCTATCGCTTTTCTTTATGTAACTAACTTTCATAGCTATATGTCTCCATTGTTATAGTTAAATAACCAAATTTAAATTTTAATCAACCCTGATTGCATAATTTAATAAATGAATTATTTCAAAATAAAAAATTAAATCAGTAAAAAACTTCATTCTACCCAAGATTTCTCACATATTGTGTGTTTTGACATGTATATGAAAACTATCAATTACCCCCCAACATAAAATATCCATACCCCCATGCAGTACATAATGTAAAATATCTATAGGCCCCCACACATAACACATTATATACCCTATATTTTCAATTAGAGTTAGATTCGAAGCAAGTTTACAAGCTTTATTAATAAAACTTAATGATTAAATGCTTGTGCTGCTGAAATAAATCGAGTTGTTAATGTAATGGTGTCAACTTAATAATTAAATGGTTGTGCTCTTGAAATAAATCGAAGAAGAAAAGTATTGGAATAAATGGTTGTGAAAGTATTGTGGTATCCATTGTCAAACTTCACTTAACTGAGGAAGAAAAACCAAAAAACAGAAAAGGTGGATGCCTTATGGTTCACTGACAATGGAAACTAAGAGTGGTTCTGGTTTAGTTCATTAAAGTTAACATAGTAAGATGCAGCTTTTCTATTTGAGAAAAGTACCGCCTAGAAACAAAAAAACATACGCTACTAGTGATGTTACGAGCTCCAATGTCCAACTTGGATGAATTAGAAGTAGTTAGAACTATTGGAATCATAGGGACAAAAATTAATTTAATTGGATTATGTTTTTTTCTTGTTTTTTTGATAGGTTTATTTGAATTATGTTACTTTTAGGTGTTATATACATTTTAATAATGTTCTGTCGTTCTCTTCTTTCACTTTATTTTCTACTGCGTTTCAGGGTTATGGAGTATCATGTTATTCAAGTGGATGGATTCTGATTTAACCTTGCTACTTTGTCAGTATACTTTGTCGAGATTCTGATGGTGCTCTAGTTAGTGCTCCACCACTTAAGGGATTTGTATGCATCTTAAATTTTATGATTGCCATTAACATAATTAGTGTGAAATGCGGCTTTTTCTATTGGTGGATATATGTATAATTGAAGTCATTTTTATTATTTTGGAAATGTGAACTTTATAATTTCTTTTTTATTTTTCTTTTTGGTGTTTGGTGGGAAAAGTTAGTAAATACTTTATAACATCATGCAAAGTGAGAAACTACTTTATAATTTGTTGCACACAAGTGTTGTTGACACCATAATTAATAGTTCCTCATGTACATATCTAATTGTTGATGATGCTGAGAAGAGAGACTCTAATTTTGTCACAAGCCTCAAAGACAAGCCCTATTTTCAGTGCATGAATTAAAGCAGAAGGCTAATTTGTGTTGTGTGATAGCAGTAGTCTTCCTCTCGCAATTTGAAACTCCATTCTGCTAGCAAACTTTAAAAGCCCATTTTTGAGATAACTGAACTTAGGTACCAAAAAGAGCAAAGAAATCAAAGGATGTAGAAGAAAATCGCCAAATTAATCAGAAGAATTTTGTTGCCATATAGAATATCCAAAAAGCACCACAACTCTCTTAATCACTAACCAGACTTGAATCTTCGTGTACTTGTTTGGCAGTTACTATTAAGAATAATTATTCCACGTAAACAATAAATCGAGAAGTAAATGTATCGAAACCTCTCAAGGACCCTCTAGTGATGGATCACAAGAGAGATTCCCTTCTACCAGGAAGGCAGCACCATCATCGAGGTTCAACTTAGCATCAGCTACCACCAACTTCTTACTAGAGACTTCATCAAGGGGATTCATCTTTCCAAAGAAATAAAGATTCCTACTAACATTGATTGGTAAAAACGAACAAATGTAGAGACTATATTTATGTATGTATATTACAAGTAGCACTAAGAGTACACAGATGAGACATTCATGATCATACCATTTCTCAATAGCATCACTTTGATCAGTGGCCTTAGGTGCTAAACCATCAACACCCTTACGAGCATCTTTGTCAGTATTTTCCTTTGAAAACAAAAATAGGCAACTGTCAGAAACAAAGATGTATACTAATATAGCAACTTGGTAGTCAAGCCAAATCAACAGAGACGAAGACAAAATCTATAACTTCAATTATATGACTTCTTTATTAATGGATTCACATAAATACAATCACCACTACAATGGTGGCACACAACTTTACATGGAAACTTCAACGTTTGCCAGGGCTCTCTTGATAAGCTACACTCCCCTGGAAAATGCACTTACTCAACAATCAACATCCTGTTGGTTCTTGGGTTGAAAAGGATGGTAGCAAATTCAGGACTTCACGATAATCTTCATGCTTTCCCAGTAAATCTAATATTATTGAACCTATGGATGCATCTGGTTTCACATTTCTCTCTTTCATTTTGTGAAGAAGTTCCACCACTTTTAAAGTCTCATTATTCTGCAAGAAACCAGACATAAGCATATTGAAAGTGACCAAATCTGGCGCAACACCATTTTGCTCCATATCTGAGAAACATTTACTTGCCATTTCTAACTTTCCTTCCTTACAAAATCCATGCATTATAATGTTATATGTAATAACATCTGGAACAAAGCCATTACTATGTAATCTGTTGAACATTTCCCAAGCAATATTGAGTCTCCCTGTTTTGCACAACCCATTAATGAGACAATTGAAAGTTGTGATGTCAGGTTGAATGTTTCGATTTATTAAAGTGTAGTACAGTTCAACAGCCTCCAAAACACAACCATTTTTGCAATAACCATCAATAAGAATACTATACGTAAATAAGTCGGGAGGCAAATTACTAAGTTGCATCTTACCAAATAGCATTTTTGCATGTCTGACATTACCGTTCCTAAAAAGCCCAGATAGCAAGGTATTATAAGCAAAAACATTTGGCCTAACTCCCACGGAAGTCATTTCCTCATAAAGATTCAAGGCTTCATCAATTTTTCGATTCTTGCAATACCAATTGATCAGAGTATTGTAGCTAACTACATCAGGTGTGCATCCCATACTCAACATTGAGGCTAAAAGTTCCTTGGCATCATCAATTTTATTTGTCAAGCATAAACCCTCCATCAAAATATTGTAGCTAAAAACATCAGGCTTACACCCCACACTTGCCATGGAATCAAATAGCCTTCTAGCATCATCAATTTGACCTGCCAAGCAAAAACCACTCAAAAATCTGTTATAAGTTCTTGTGTTGGGACTAACACCTCTATTAATCATTAGTTGGAACAACCCATTGGCTTCGTCCATCTTTCCATTGATACAGAACTTATCAATTACCACGTTAAATGTCACCACATTAGGTTTTACACCTTCCTCCAACATCTCTATAAACAAAGTTTTAGCCTCCTCCCAATTAGATGTATTACACAAACCATAAATTAGAGTGGTGTAAGTAATCACGTCTGGATTAATGCCCTTGGTCTTCATTACTGAAAACAGTTTCTTTGCCTTGTCTACTAACCCATATTTGCAAAGACCATCAATAATTGTAGTATAGCAAACAATATCAGGCTTACAAATGACACCAAATTCACCATTCCCGTTATTCATTTCTTCAAACAACTGAAGGGCAACAGTGACATTACCAGTTCTACACAACCCAGTAATCAAAGTCCCAACTGTAACCACATCCGGTCTACAACCAACCGAAACCATTTTCCTAAAAAATTCAATGGCCTTCTTAATCTTGCCCGCCATACAAAGACCATTAATCAGATTGTTAAAAGTCAAAGCGTTTGGGTAAAAACCCCTCCTAAAAATACTCCCAAGAACTACAAAACCATCAGAATCGCGTGCCATTTTTCTTAAGCAATCAATTAAAATATTCAAAATAAAGAAATCCGGCAACAACCCAGCTGAAATGAATCTCGTGTACATCACAAGAAGTTGATCAAAATGTTTTTTCTTAACAAGTGCAGAAAACAAAATACTGAAGGAAGACATAGCAGGAATTGGGTGCATATGAATCATATAATTGAAGGAATCAAAAGCTTCATCAAGAGAAAAGTTACCTGACCTGCAGTTTACACGAAGGAAATTATAAAGTTGAGAATGGTGCTTAAGAGTGGAGATGTGTTTGGGTGGTGATTTTGTGTGTTGATTTTGGGAAACTGAAGAAAGAATAGATGAAGATGAAAATCTAACATTGAAAGATGATTTTGAAGAAACAAGTGAAGTTTTAAGAAACATTTTCAGAGGACTTTTGAGAATTGGGAAGAAGAGTGTTGAAAAAAAAAAACCCTAAATTCTTTTTTGAAACAAATCAGCTCGATTCGGGTTTATCAAACCATGAACTACATCTATAAGACATTTTACTGTCAAACATTTCTTTTTCAATATATAGTTTCACTTCAAATTTCCCTCTGAGCAGTTCTACAAATTTGCATATTTAAAAATTATAAATACATACACCAACACTATTTGTTCTTGTTCAACTTTAATTTTCATACATAAATATCACAACAAAATATAAGATAAGATAATTGTTATCAATGGAATGAAGGAAATATTTTCATTATTAATTAATAATATATTAATCAAAATTTAACATGTAAACTACCTCACTGTTAATCAAGAATCAAAATTTTTCTATTACATACATTAATAAGGCACTTCATTTTGCATATTCACAGTTAGTAATATATTTAAGGGAAAAATTACTATGTCCCACCCAACTTTTAGTCTAATTTCAAAATCATAACTATGACACATAGAAAACCCAAACACCCAGCCATGAACTAACTACCATCCAAATATTCAGTTAAGGACAGGGGTAAAATCATTATTTTACCTATAAATGTCAAAACTTTGAAATTGATATCATTTTTCCCCCAGGTTTTAAAAACTAACATTCAATTCATCCTCAAAGTGTGAAAAGTTTAAATTTCACCTCTAAAGTTTGTTTTCTTCTCCAGCCACCATCATTCTGACTGACGACTGATACTTTTCATCTTTCTTCGAGATCTGACTATGAAGGACGATGAAGTACAGTCATTTAGACTCGATGATAAAACATCATCCTTCTTTTTGAGTCTTCCCATTCTGGATGACAAGAGTTATCCTTTGTCAAAGAAAACTTTCGTTTCTTCCCATCATCTACGAGATCCCTAAGCCACCAAAAATGAAACCTGGAAAGGGGGAAAAAGTGAATTTTTCAAAGTTTAGTCATGAAGGGTGAATGTGAGTTTTCTAAACTAAAGGGTGAAAATGATATAAATTTTTTAGGTTTTAGGGTTTATGAGTAAAATAATGATTTTACCCTTACTTCTAAGTGAAAATTTGGACGATAGTTAGCCCATGAGTGGATGTTTAAGTTTTTCATCTATCGTGGATATAATTTTGAATTTGGACTGAAACTTGGGTAGAAAATTGTCCTTTTCCCTATATTTAATAAATAAAACTCTATGTACAAATAATTTTATTAATTTATTTATATATAATGATGTGATGTTATGTGATTAAATGATTAAATTGTTTATTTTTTATTTTATTTCAACTTTATTCAATAGGAAAAGGACAATTTTCCACCAAAGTTTTAGTCGAAATTCAAAATCATATTCATGGCAGATATAAAATCCAAATAGCTATTCATAGGCTAACTGTAATCTAAATTTTTAGTTAGAGGCAGGGGTAAAATCGTTATTTTATCCATAAATCCTAAAACCTAAAAGCTTTATATCATTCCACCCTCAGTTTAAAAAACTCACATTTACCCCCATAATTAAACTTTAAAAAATTCACTTTTCCCCCTTTTGAGGTTTAATCTCTAGTGGCTCAGGAAACCAACTGAAGATCAAGAAGAAGTGTAGGTCTTCTCTGGCTACAAAGGATAATGAAAAATGACCCTTCATTGTCCTAATCTGAACAACGAAGTGTCGTTTAGATCTGTAAGAAGAGACGAAGGACGAAGCTTCATCGTCCTTCGTCTCATTGTCTAAACATGACGAAAGATGATGCTTTGTCATCCTTCGTCTCTTCTTATAGATCTGGACGATGTTTCATTGTCCAGATCTGGATGATAAAAGGTCGTTCTTCATAAAAATTATATTATTGATTAATTATATTTAACCCCATAACTCTAATAAAAAATTTTAATAGAAGTTGAATGATGAATGAGCATTTGAATTTTTAAAACATTGTGAGTGAGAGTTTGAGGATGGACTAAATCTTAGGTGGGAATAAGTCTTTTGGCTTTTAATTTATTATGAATAATATTTTACTTTCTCTTGGTTTCTTAAGGGAAACAGAACAAACAAAGTGAGACAACCTTTAATGTAATCATACAAACTTCTAATAAATTTTCAATGTGTAAATATAAATAATTGAGAAAAAGAAAGTTAAAAAAAAATTATCGATTCTCAAATATTTAATGGTAATTAGTAGGCACACTTGTTAACAAATAATCATACTTTTCTTAAATTTTCTGCCACATAGATAAGAAAATTAAAGCATTGCATGAATTTCATCTTTGAGGAAATATAATTTTGATTTTTATTCATTATAAAAAACACCTACAATTTACAAGTCATACTTTTTTCTTTTCCCTCTTAAACACGCTTGAGCACTTTTTCCTTTAATTAAAAGGACACAAACAAATCATACTATTTAAAAAATTAAAATAAAGGCCAAAGGACTTTTTCCCACCAAAGTATACTAATTTCTCAAGTTTCCCCTCGTTAATTTTATAAAATCCTATTTACCTACTTACGGATGGTTAAATTTAAGGGTTTCAAAGGTAAAATCATCACTTTATCTGAAATATAAAAAAATAAACTTAAATTTTATTTTATTTTCTCCCCAAACCTAAAAAGTAACATTGTCCTCCAATCCATGTTTTCAAAAACAACATTTCCCCCAGTAGGATTTCCAAACTTTTAGATCTAATTTTTTCGATAATGGCCAAACATCTACTCTTTCTCTCTGGCGCCTTTTTCTTCCAGCCGTGCATCTTTTGACACTGTGTGGCGTCGTCGTCGTTAACAAAGACAATGCCACATGACGTCGGAAGATGCATGACCAGAAGGAGGAGGCACTAGAGAGGAAGAGTAGGTGTTTGGAGATCACCGGTCGTCGTCGAAAAAATTTGATTTGAAAGTTTGGAAATCCTAGGGGGGGAAATATTGTTTTTGAAAACTTGGGTTGGGGGACAATGTTAGTTTTTAAGGTTTGGGGGGGGGGGAATGATATAACTAACGAACTTAGTTAATTTTAATCGCCGATAAGTGGGTAAATAAGATTTTCAAAGTTAACAGAGGAAAACTTAGGAAATCAATATACTTTGGGCGGGGTGGGGGTGAATAAGTCTTTTGGCCTAAAATAAAAAAGAAAATAATGCAAAGTATATCAAGTATATGGAGGCTCAAGCAATGTAAACACTATGGAGAAGGGTGGATGACTTGTGCTCAACTTGCACCTATAGTGGTCAACTCATGATCGAGTGATGCCAAAAAGAAAAAAATGAAAAGAGAAATCGTCAAAGAAGAAAAAAGAATCAATACCGAAGAAAAAGAATATAAAAAACCATTAAAGAAGAAGAAGCATCGACATGGTGAGATTAAGTGTTACTACACTAGTCAGATATCAATCTTGGGTAGAACAACAATCTAAACTCAAACTAGCTCATATCACATCCACCTTAAACTATGAGAGACCATTTTCTCAATATTGCCAACACCAATCTCGAAAAGCATTCCCCATTCCAACCTTTCTTTTGTTGTCTTTAACTCAATTCTAGTAAATTTTTTCCTTAATTCATCCAAGACAAACTTTAGAATGATACTTGACATGTTACTATACTTAGTGAGCACACTCTATAGTCACATGTAGCTTTCTAAGGTTTAAAACCCAACTTCACTTCAACTTGGTTCAAAATCGTAGGCCCACTAAAATATGCAACTCAAAAGACTGAGTTCCAATTTGACATATCTAAACATTGGAATACCTATATTAGGTTGTTGTCAATATGATTCGAAATAAGGTTGGTATCTTGCTTTCTAATATGAAAGGTAAGCTCATGCTCATGAATACTCTAACTAATAGTTTCAAGAAAAATGACCATGTTGGTCATACATTGTTTGTATGTGGAGATGAATGATGATTAAGACATAATCTGTTGACTAAGAAAATGTTAAGTTTAGGATATCCACTGATTTGATCTAGATTTGATTTCGAAACAAATGTCAATAAATATTTGAAATTAAAATCTCTGGCCAAAGTATAATGTAAGTTATATGAAGGATGTTCATGATCAAGTGTTTTGAATATATCAATTGACGATCTGTATAGAATTAAAATTAGGGTTTTGATTAACCATGAACCTAAAATTGATCAGGATTAGATGATAGAAAGATCTTATCTACACGAAATGTACGATTGGAGATATTAAGTTCAATGGAGTGTTTCTTCATCTTGGTTTAAGGGCTACGACACATTGCTAGATGTTTACCATAATCGTTGAGTTTTCAAATGCACTTTTGGATTGTCCGAAAAAAGACTTAGGACTATGTCATGGTGAACTTAAAATGTCACACTAATAAACCAAACTTTTGAGAGTAAGGAGTAAATTATCTAGGGTTGGCTAGCACCTTCTGAAGAATAATTAAAATTAGTATTAGATAAAATGTTATATGGGTACAAAAGTAACATTTTAAAATTTAAAATATTTGTGAAGTGGAATTAGGGTAACTAATATATATAATTGATATACATATATGATCGTAGTTTAAATTAAAAATTTAAAGAAACTAATTAATAATTTCATAATTGTTAATTAGCCACCAACATAAAAATGGCTCATTAGTTTATCTTAAATGAACTAAGCTCATTTGAAACAAACTTTCTGTCACAAAAACAACATTCCTTTCTCTTCTCTCTACCCCACGGGTTTGGGTGTTTTTTGGCTTGGAAGTGAAACTTTTTTGAGATTCTTTAAAGTAAGAGACTCCTTCCATCATCCTACATCAAGATTAAAGCAAAGGAGTAGGTTATCTTCTAACCTTCTCATATATGTTTCTTTTCATGCTTTGATTCTTGCTTTTATGTACATGCATGTCCACTTTGCTTTATTCTTCTTCCCCATTTATTTCAAAAACTATGTCACTGCTGATCAAGAATTAAAATTTTCTCATCACATAGATTAACAAAACACTTCACTTTGCATATTTACAAATAGCAGTATATTTAATAAATAAAGTTGCGTGTATAAACAAATATTATCAACTTATTTTTACAAACTGATATAATAATTTGAAATTGAATAATGTGCTTGTTTATTTTATCTTGTTTTAAAATTATCCAATTACATATTGTTATATTTGATTATACGAATAAGTTAGTAAAATTTATTTGTATATATATTATTACTCATGTTTAATTACTAAAACTATAATGTGTATTTTAAATCTTCATACATTGAACTTGAAATAGTATTGATACTAAACATAGTTAAAATTCAAAAAATTTTAAAAATATATAGAAGAATAAATTGTTGAAAATGTTATTAGTAATACATCCTTAAACAAATTTAAACTACAACCTACAAGAAGAAACAAGCCAAAATTATCTAATTTAATTTATTATAAATGTTAAAATATGAATAAATTATATATTTAGTATATTAAAATGTTTAAATAATAGATAAGTTTATACCTATAATAAATCTTATATAAGATAATAAAAATTAATACAAGCAATATACAATAATATAAAAAAAGAAAACATATATTTAGAATATTTGTTAACTTAGGAAATAAATTATTTAGAATATATTCGAAATCTATTCAAATATATTATAACCGAAATAATATATTTGAAATATATTCTAACACCCTCCTCAAACTTAAATAAGCAAATAATATAAAAAATAATACATATTTTAGTTAGGCTCGCTCACGCCCTCGCTTTCATATATGAGAAAAGTGGAAAGATGAGTTTATTAGTTTGAATACGCTTATGTCTTCACTTATGTAGAAAGTGAAAAGATGAGTTTTTAGCTCGAACATGGTCACGCCTTCATCTGTGTAGAAAGTAGAAGGATAAGTTTAACAGATTCATGTATTCACTTATGTGGAAAATGGAAATATGAGTTTACAAACTTAATGTTTGTTTAATTGAGTTTGCAAACTCATCTTTCTACTTTCCACTTATGTGAAGGCATGAGTGAACTTGATAAACTCATCTTTCTACTTGCTACATAGATGAAGGCATAAGCGTACCCAAATCTTTCCACTTTCTATATAGGTGAAGGTATAAGTGTGTCTAAAGTAATAAATTCATTTTTTCACTTTCCACAGACATGAAGACGAAGACATAAGTGAGCCTAACTAAAATGTTAGGAGGATACTCATCTCTAATACCATGTAAAAATATGAATAAATTGTATTTTTTGTATATTAAACTATCTGAATAATACATAAATTTATACCTATCATAAATTCAATATAAAGAAATGCAAATCAATATACAATATAAAAATGGAAAACATATATTTAGAATATCTATTAACCTAGGAAATAATAATATATTTAGGATATATTCTAATATATAAAATAATATATTCGAAATCTATTCAAATATATTCTAACCAAAATAATATATTTAAAATATATTCTAACAATAAATAATATTTTCTTTTCTAGGTTTTCTAAGGGAAATAAAACAAACAATCATCTAATTTAATTTAATTTAATGTAATCACGCAAACTTCTAGTAAATTTTCAATGTATAAAATTAAAAAATAATTGAGAGGAAGAAAATTAAAAAAAAAAATTATATTGATTCCGAAATATTTAACGCTAATTGGTAAGCAAGCTTGTTAACAAAGAATCATACTTCGCTCAAAATTTCAACCACATAGAAGAGATAATTAAAGCATTGCCTAAATTTCAACTTAGAGTAAATATAGTTTTGATTTTTATTCATTATAAAGAACACCTACAATTTTCAAGGGGATATTAATTAAAAGGCCAAAAGACATATTCCCACCCAAGGTATAGTGAAATCCCAAAGTTATACCCTCAAACTTTCAAAAACCCAAATACCTACCAATGCAATAATTTCTATTAAAAATCTCAGTTAAAGTTAAGGGTAAAATTGTCATTTACTAATAACTTTAAAAAAATTAAAGTTTTATCACATTTTCCTCCCTCAAGTTTTAAAAACTTGCAATTTCCCTTTACCCAAAGTTTGAAAAATGACAATTTTTCTCTAAGGCTTTTTTCTCTTTTCCCTAAAGAGGATCCGCCGTCTTCGACCGTCGATCGTCTTCCCTCTTGGCCTTTCTCCAACCACCAATTGAAGAAAATTGTTTGGAAATCTATACGAAATTCGTCTAAAAATCCAAACGATTTCATTGTTCAGTGGTCAGAAAGGGGTTGAAAGGGAGGATGGTCAATAGTCGAATATGGTGGATCGTCACCAAAGAAAAGAGGCCACTTTCCAAACTTTGAAGGAAAATTTCAGGAGGGAATTGTGAGATTTTCAAATTGAGGGGGGAATTGTGATAAAAGTTTAGTTTTTTTAATTTTTTATTAAATAACAATTTTATCTTGAACTCTAACTAAAATTTTTAATAAAAATTACTTCATAGGTGGGTATGTGGGTTTTTGAAAGTTGGAGGGTATGATTTTGGGATTTTACAATACTTTAGATGGGAATAAGTCTTTTGGCCTAATTAAAATAGACACAAAAATTTATGCCTAAACCTTTTCAGGCAAACTTTTAATGAATTTACTCTTTTAAGAAAACTCAATTTTTATTCCAATAATACCCTTATTTGGTAATTATCTTTTTCTTCAATCATGTTTTTTCTCTGGCAACATTTTCTTCTATAGCATACTCTAGCATCATTACATTGATTGTAAGTTTGGTAACTTATGAATTGAAACATTCATAAACTTGTTTAGAAACAAGTCAATTTTTGGTTTGCTTATTGATTTGTCTAGATTAGAACAAAAAATAGAATAGATCTGAGTGTGAATGTAAGTGCAAATCGTACGGGTGTGAGTGTGAAGAGTGTGAGATTTCAGTATTTCAAAATTGTTTGAGTTTTGAATTAAAAAATTGAATGGAAACAATTGCTTGTCATTAATGTTTGGATAGGGTAGATCTGGAGGCGGATGAAATTATTTACTATAGTTTGGCTTGACCCCTTGATTTATAAACAAACCAACACTTGTTTGTTTCAAGAAGTTAATTGATTTAAACAAACCTGTGCACTTGTTAGTTTCAAAAAATTAATTAATTGATTAGAAAAATGGTAGGAGTGATATACATGCTTGGATTTGGTGGGCAATGACTTGATAAAAGTGATAATATTTTTAAATATATTGGTGGAGTTTAGACATTAGTTTCAGTTCATAAGAAAATCAATTATGATGGATATGTAAAAGTAGTGTCTTCTTATTTGAGTATTGATTAAAGTTATAATAAGAAAATCAGTTCATAAGAAAATCAATTACTACACTGGGTTCTTGGTGAAGAACTTTGTAAGGAAATACCTTTGAAAATATAATACTTATGTGTTAAACCTAGGTGTATGTTTATGTGTTGTGTGCGATAATTTGCTGCTTGTTTTCCTAGAGATTTTGGCCAGCTGTGATAGATGTTTTTGTTGGCTGTGTTACGGGATTTTGGTACATATTTATGGAAGGAATTGTGGCCAAAATCTTGATGCTTTGATACAGCTAATGCATGCAAAATTGTGGGATGATTTTTCATGGGTGAATGTGCTAGTGTGTAGGTTTTTTTTACTATGTAAGTGATGTTTATTAAATATGTTATAGGGTTGTTCCATGAGTGGGATGCATGGGCTCATTATGTGGCATGAATTATTGAAGTCGTAGCATTGGTAAAGTTTATGTATTTTGGGATTATTCATGAGGAAAATTGCTAATAGATGAAAGTGGCCATTCCGTGAAAATCATAGACATTTTGTGTATTGCATGCTTAAAAATTTTGAGAAATTTTCAAGTGTAACCCAAGAATTAATTAAGTAATGGGTATTTGGCTCTTGAATAGAAAATCCACCCAAGCATCGGCCTAGTTTAGGTCGTGAAGTTTTGTCTCCCGAGGACACCAACAGGATTTTGAAAGGTACTCCGTGGGATCACTTCATATGTTTTAAATGTAAGACATTCGTTCTAAGGTTGTAGGGTGAGTGAACATAAAAAGGGTTATTTGGCCAATTAAAGGTGTTACACTATATGAAAGGCAACATCAAACCTTATTGAGTCAGATCCAAATCAAAAATAACAAAAGTTTAGAAAAGCATATACAGTTAGATAACCACTAGTTGTATGCATAAGTGACAAACTATGTAAAAGCAACAAGGTTATATGAGAGATAGATATTCATGAGATGTATTATGCACTTGATGTCAAGGCGTATGTGATAAGGGAGGGAATATGATAAGGGGGTAGCTTTAAAGTTAGTTTTTCACGTGGTTAATAGGATGTATCACATATGTGTTCGTGGTTGGGGTCACTCGAGGGGGATTTTTAATTAGTGGTCTCGTAATTATGCGTATGTGACAAGGGAAGGAATATGATTAACTCCGCGTGTGATAAAGGTAAAGTTATAGCTAGTTGGTCTGATAGTTCGATCGATATATGCGCAAAACACAATAATTAATGGACACTCGAGATGTCAAATGCTTTCACAAGATGTCAGATAAATGAAGTTTAGGTTAGGTCTTATTAGACTATGTGAAATGACCTATCTTTAAGGCATGAGGGTGTCGAGTTATAAGCACATAGATTTTCTAGCATTGAATGCCAATTTCAATTACGTTTTGCTAGATGCCAAGAGACCACCTACTAACTGAGTGTTCTTTTACTTACACATTTCTTTTCTATGGTTTTACAAGTAGAGGTGAATAATGGTGCATGTAAAGGAGCCACTAGTTCAACTCAGTTGGTTACATGAGACAGATGGGCAAGATTTCTATTTTCATAATTTATGAATCAGACATGTTATTTTAGTATTGCAATTTGTGGTGGATTTATATTGAAGAAGCTATACTATGACTACTTTATAAGTCAAAGGATTCATTCTAATGGTGTAGTGCAGCTCAAGAGGCTTTTGATAAGCTTAAAGCAACCATGAATTTAGCTCTAATATTAGCCTTACCTGACCCTACAAAAACCTTCTTAGTGGAGACGAATGCGTGTGGTGATGGAATTAAAGTTGTCTTTATGTAAGTGGGGCACTTTGTAGCCTATATTAGCAAGGCTTTATCTCTAAAAAAGCAACTTCTCTCCATTTATGAGAAAGAGATGTTGGAAATGTTATTTACTATAAAAAAAAAAATAGGAGCCTTACTTGATGATTAAACACTTTGTAATTAAAATAGATCACCAAAGCTCTAAATTCTTATTCGAATAATATATTACCACTCCATCTCAGTAAGCTTGGGTTGTTGAACTCATGCAATATGAGTTCAACAATTCAATACAAAAAAAGGAAGGAGAATTTGATGGCAGATGCACTCTCTAGACTGCCAAGTAGCACCGAAAGAGAATTTAATAGTTTGCCTACTATTTTACTAACATCCAAATTATTATAGAGAATTGAAAATTCTTGGAGTGCAAATGCTCAACTTCAAGCAATCATACCAGCAAAGTAGTAAGGCCTCAACACATATAAAGATTACTTTTGGATACAAGGGAAATTAAAATAGAATAGGAAATATGTTTTTTGTAGAGACCCCACTCTGAGGCAAAACATCATTGCACTCGTCCATGACATTGTAGTTGGGAGCCATTCTAGAGTCTATGTGATCATCAAGAGGTTGGCATCTATGGTCAATTGGAAAGGTATTTAAAAGGATGAATGTAACTATGTTAGGGGGTGTCAAGTCTGTCAAAGGAACAAACCAGAAACATAGCATGTCTTGGTCTTCTATAATCCCTACTAGTTCCTACAGATGTGTTTGGTGATATCACAATGGGTTTTATGGAAAGGCTACCTAAGTCAGAGGGAAAATCAGTTATATTAGTGGTCGTGGATTGGCTAACTAAATACGCACACTTTGTTTGCCTTGGCCACCCTTTCTTAGTTTCAACTATAGCTCATACATTCGTGGACCATGTTTATAAGCTTCATGGAATGCCAAGTACCATTACTAGTGATACGGGATCTATCTTTGTGAGCTGAGTATGACAGGAGATGTTTTAAATATAAAGGGTAGGAATTCAAGTGTCCACTACCTACCATCCTCAAACAAATGGTTAGACAGATGTTGTGAATAAATGTATAGAGAACTATCTAAGGTGCATGACTAGAGATTTACCACATAAATGGAATCAGTAACTGTTGCTAGTAGAATTTTGGTACAATACTTCATACCATTCTAATATTCACATGATATCATTTGAAGCATTATATGTATACATCCCCCCCATCCATATTCTATACTTTCCAAATGATGCAAAAACAGAGGTAGTAGACACCTTCCTAAGGACAAAGGAAGTGACATTGCAAACTCTAAAGCATTATCTCATAAAAGCTTAGCAAAAGATGAAACTGATGATAAGTAAAAAAAGAACAAAAAGGAAATTTCAGATAGGTGACTAGGTATACCTCAAATTACAGCCTTATTGACAATTGTCAATATGTCAAGGGAGTCACAAGCTTCAAGCCAAATATTTTGGACCCTTCCAAATACAGGATACTATTGGTCTTGTAGCCTATAAGCTGAAACTACCACCAAATATAAAGATTCATAATGTTTTTCACGTATCACTCATTAAACCTATTCATACTCAAATTCACACTTCACCAGATATTCTTAGAATGTTGTCTTTTCCTAATTTAATTCCTATAGCAGTTCTTGACAAACAAATGGTAAAACGACAGAGTGTCATAGCTACCTAGCTCCTTATTTAGTGGCAAGGGTTAGCACTATTAGAAGCAACTTGGAAATATACAGATGAGTTACAATTTTCAAATTTTAGATTTGAAGACAAGTCTGTTGAAGGGGGGAAAACAGACATGCATTTAAATCAATAACAATAAAACAATGCACAAGAGTAGAAGTCAATATTGTCTTTTGGAAAGGAAATATACAAAATATATATGAATAAGTATTATGCTGTAGCCAATTGCCACCTTTTGATTGTTTTTGTTGGATAGTGAAAACATATATAGACATAATAAGGTTGTAATAAACATTACTATGAAATAAATAGTATTTTCCACCTCCTTCTTTTCATATCTATGTTAACTTTCCCTCTCTAGATTCTTTTTAATTATGAGTCTCTACAATCTTAATCTCAATCTCCCACAACACATCAATTGGTGATATTTTATGTTAGTTATTGATAATGGGTTTGTAAGGATAGGTGAAGATGAAATTGTAGTTTGATCCACTTTTTAGTTTCCATGGCTACAACTGGTACTTTGGATACATTGTGGAAATGGTTGAAGAATTAATAATGGAAATGATAGAAAATGAAGGAAATGTTAGAATGATACAACAAAACCTAAATGAATAGAGAGATATTGGTGAGGCCAAAAAACCATGTTCCATCCAAGTTTTAGCCTATTCTAAAAACATGTGTGATATTTCAAAAACCTAAATACCTACCCATAGGTTAACTTCTATTAGAAGTAGAGTTAAAATCATCATTTTACCTTTAAACCCTAAAATTCTTAAAATTTATATAATTTCCTCCTTTAGTTTAAAAAACTAGAAATTTTTTCATGATTAAACTTTGAAAAACTACATTTTTCTCTCAGGGTTTCAATTTTTCATGTGAACCTCTCCTTCTGATTGAAACCCTAAGGGAGAAAATGTAACTTTTTAAAGTTTAATCATGAGGAAAAATTGCTAGTTTCCTAAACTATGGGGGGAAATGATATAAATTTTTACAGTTTTAGGGTTTAACGATAAAATGATGATTTTACCCTTGCTTCTAATAGAAAATTTCAATAAAAGTTAACTCATAGGTGAGTGTTTAGGTTTTTGAAATACTATGGGTGTTTTTTTTAGAATAGGCTAAAACGTGGGTGGGAAATAGTACTTTGGCCTATTAGTGATTGGTTGTGATTTTGATTCAAAAGTAATAAATGAACCTGTAACACCCTAGCGAGAAATGGTGGTGATATTTAAGGAAGGTAAATAAAGAAAAAAAAAAGGTGAAAGGTATTGGATACATAGAACCATTTAGATAGATTTCAAGTAGGAATCTATCCATGTAGGTTTTAGTTCCATTCTTTTGATTCCTAAATCTTAAGAATTGGTTAGTTCAAGTTTGGGCTCCGATTTTTGCTTTTTCAATAGGATACCTAAACGTTTTCACATTTATGTGCGACACGTGAGATGTGTTTATGAACATTTTCCAATGTCCAAAGTATGAGGGGTTTGTTTTTATACCATGTGGAGGCCTTACTGAAATTTTATCATGCAGGGTGCACAAGGGTCTTATTGATATTATATTATGTGTGATGCATGAGTGGTTTTGATATTTTACAATGCAAAGGCCTAACTGAAATTTTATTATGCAAGGTATGTGGGGGCTTATTGATATTATATTGTGTGATATAAGGAGTTTGAAATTTTACCATGTAGGCACCTTTTGAAAAATTTTGCCATGTAAGACGTGAAGGGGCTTATTGATATCATATCAAATTTTACATCACATATTGTGCAAGGGTTTTATGAATATTTTATGATGGCATAATTGATTTTTTTAACATACATACCAAATTACACTATTGACTGTATGCAAGAAATGTCAAGTGAAATGAAAATTTTTGGCCCAGTGCAATTTTTTTTTTGAAATAATTAACTTATATGCCCATTTCAAGGTTGATTATAATATCAAATTTGATTATTTTGTTCTAGTTGGATATAGAGGGTGATGAGCAAATACAAAACATAATGGATTACAATGGCAACAAACAATAATTGATTAGAATTCAATCGGTTATGACTTATGAGGGATTTATTGGGTTATTGCATAAGAGTCTACATATTGATCATAGATGAAACTTTATCCATATAGCCATAAGACCAAAAATTATATCAATGAGATGTCTTATGACATGGAGGATCATGTGACCACTATTTCTTAGAAGATGTCCCAAATAGTTCTTGTATATTTGATTGTCGCTCTAAAACTAACAATTGTACCTCTATTAAGGATTGACATTAATGTTTAACAATTGCAATATAATGTGGATAAGGTTGTTTTTAACATGAATAAAACCCATCATGATATTGATGAGGATGATCTCACATATGTGCTCGATATTGAGTTATCATGTCAACTATAGAGTTGAGTATGAGGATCTATAGAAAACATTCCAACTTAGGATGCATTCAACTATGGTGATAAAGTGGATGATATATTGGTCAATGAACCTATATTTGAGGATACAATGAATGTTAATAATGATACCAATGGTATGAGTAGTATTCAACATGCAAATTTGATTAACTTTCATGTACCACCCTAGCCTATGACTAATCTGCCACAATTTGTTGTCATTGAGAATCAAATTGCCTGTGATTCATTTCATTCACTTACCTCACCGTACGAAGGACAAATCAATGAGTGCTCCTCTTATCATAGGATGTTAACCATCGCATATGTCTTGGTATCTTTGAATAAAAGTCAAGTTAATTTAGTTGAACCTACTAAACTAGATTAGCATACTCTAATCCCTAAATCGATTACATGGATAGTTGAGCTTACATAATATATACATTGCTTGTTTTAAAGATTTACTAGCGAATCTTGTAAAGGGGATACCAAAATCCTTATCCTTTTGATTTAGTTATTTGTTTACCTTATGAAAATGTCAAAATATGATAATACTAAATCATACACATTAGTAATCAATCTAGAATCCTCTCCTCAAACATACCCAATATGTGATATAAACCTGATTCAGTGACAACAAATGAGATAGAGTAGAAGGTCTGGGGGTTGTCTTTACCTCATATGTATGTGGCAAATCATCCTTACTATATGGACTACCTATGTTCAAAGACAACAGACCTAACCTAGGTGATCGTGGAACATAAAATGGGTTTTATGTCATGTCTATGCACTTCACGACGTCTTCATTCTAATGAACATTCTTTTCCAAGAGAGCTAGCACAAGTTTTGCATTAACATATGTCTATTGATAGGTATTCGTTAGTTAAAAATAAATGGTCGAGTAGGTGGCAACATGAGGTGATGGTTGTGGTGGTCGAAGGTTGGTCATGTGGGTGGCAACAATCAGTGATGGTTGACCTAGTGGCATTAGAGTGGTCAAGTGGATGGAAGGTTGACCATATGGGTGGCGACAGTTGGCTATGGACATAATGGTGGAAGGCTAGTCATGTGGGTGGTGGCATTTAGTGGTGCTCTTACTAGCATCAAAGTGGTTACGTGGGTGGCAATGGCCACGGTGATGAAAGGTTGGTTACAGGGGTGGTGACAATAAGTGGTGGTCATGTTGGTAGCAAGGTGATGGGTGGGAGTCAGTTGGTGGCAATAGTTATGGTGGTTAAAGGTTAGTCATATGGGTGGCGACTGTTAGTTGTGGTCATGTTGACAATAGGGTGATGTATAGGTGTTAGTAGGTAGCAATGGTCGTTACAATGAAAGGTTGGTCATGTGGGTGGTGGCAGTTAGTTGTGGTCTTGGTGGCATCAAGGTGGTTTGGTGGGTGGTGGCTAGTGGTTAATGGCAATAACTATGGTAGTGGTGGTGGAAGGTTGGCATACATGATCGTGTCATCCTCTTTTATGTATAACCATCCTTCTCCTGTCATGGTCAATTCTAATCTTAGGGGTAAAATTGTAATTTAGGTCAATAAACGACCGTGTATACCACATCCTAAGTTATGGAGTATGGATGGTCATACATGACCTCTACATGGGCTTGCATTGTTGGGTGCATGACTATACAAGGCGTACAAAAACGTATATTTCGGACATGTCACAACCATAGCTTGGAACAACTGTGCATGACATCTTGAAACCTATTTTTTTTTTCTATTTCAAGTTTGATTGAATGTTACTTAATTTCTAACAATTCAACACTTAATCTAACATGTTTCTACCATCATAAGTGCACTAAATTAAGGCTCAAACATCACAGATCGGAACCTCTTACATAATAGATAATTTTATACGCTTCTACTGATCATGTTCATCACACATCAATCCCAAATTAGCATGTTTTCTCTAATCATCAGCCTATATATTTTCATATATGCTTTAAATATCAGTGTATGGCATACCTAATAAACCAACCTTAACACACATACAATCATATAAAATTTCCTATATATTTGCATATCACCATGTTTCGATTAATCTCTCATAATTTCCCAAAACCATATTTTATATATATATATATATATCTCACAACAAGAATATATCATTTAACAAAAAACGTAGATTGGTCATCTTACTTGTGTGATTGTCGAAGCTGGACGATTTAATGCAGTCTTCTTCTTTTCTTCTCTTCCTCCTTTTCTACCCAAATTGCTTCCTGTTGTTGGCAACACACAAGTTTTAGAAGCAACTCTCTCTCTCTCTCTCTCTTCTAGGGTTAAAAACACAATCAAGAATTATGGATAACCTCCATAATTGTGGTAATGTGTTAGATTTAAAGGCAATTCCATAACAAGCTGCACGGGCGAGCACTTTTTGTGTGCACTATTGTGCATGTAGTTTTAAATTGTCTATGTGAGTTTTGTCTAAAATACTGATGTGGTACGGACGTGCATCTTTCATGCATGATAGTACATAGACTTAAAATCAAATACTTCATTTAATTTAACCACTATTTGAAGAAGTAATCCAAAATAATCATGCATATATGAGAAATGACCATTTTACCCCTGAGTATACTCATCCATGTTACAAGAAACTAACCAAAATTATATAATATAATTTATTTTGTTTCTCTCTATGTTTTTTAAGGGAAACAAAACATGAGAAACAACCCTTAATGTAACATGCAAAAATCTAATTTTTTATGGAGGTATAGCAATAAATATAACTGAGTTTAAGAAAATAAAAATAATTTCTTTTGGATTGATTATCAAGTATTTATTATTTAACGGTAATTGGTAAGCACGCCTGTTGACATATAATCATACTTTGCTCAATGTTTTTTAACTACAGATATAAGAGAATTAATGCTGGCACAGAATTCATCTCTATTGAAGAATAACTTCGATTTTTATTAATTCTAAAGCACAATCTCCAATTTTCAAATCATAATTTTTTTTTTTCGAACACACTTGAACATTTCTCCTTTAAGTAAAAGGTGTAGACATATAACCTTATTTTAAAAAAGAAAAAACTCACAAGAATGCAAAGTATTTCAAGTTCATCGAGTCCTTAAGCAATGTTATCACTGTGGAGGACTAAGGTCTCGATAGTAAGCCCTGGACCAAACCCGAAAAGCACTCCCCATTCTAAAGCCTCTCCTGTTGTCTTTAACCCAGCTTTAGTTGACTTTTTTCTTAATTCATCCAGAACAAACAATACAGTCGCACTTGGCATGTTGCCATACTTTGCAAGCACGTCTCTAGTAGCATGTAACTTCTCAGGTTTAAGACATAACTTGGCTTCAACTTGGTCTAAAATTGCAGGCCCACCAGGATGTGCAGCCCAAAAGATTGAGTTCCAGTCTGAGATACCTAGAGGTTGGAATGCCTCAATTAGTCTACTCTCTATATGATTTGCAATAATGTCAGGAACTTCCTTCCCAATATGAATGGTAAGTCCATGCTCACGAATACTCCCACAAATTGCCCCAGGACAATTAGGCACTAATGTTGGGGCTGCAGAGACTAATTCAAATATTGGCCTTTCAATATTTGGAATTGGATCAGCACCAACTATAAGAGCTGCTGCACCATCCGCAAACAAGGAATGACTCACAAGAATGTCAACATCAAATTCAGTAGGGCAATGGAAACCAGCAATAGTTATTTCAACACAAACAATGAGGACACGTGCATCTTTGGTGTTCTCGGCTAGGTTTTTAGCTATACGAAGTATAATGCCACCTCCATTACAACCTTGTTGATACAACATGACTCGCTTAATAGATAGGTCAAGGCCTAAGAGTTGCACAAATTGGTAGTCATAGCCAGGCATGAATGGTCCCATGGTGCTACAAAAGATTAAATGAGTGATTTTTGATTTGGGTTGGCCCCATTCCTCAATGGCCTTAACTGCAGCTTGCTTCCCTAGCTCTGGTATCAGTGTTGCTGCCATATCTTGTCTAGTATCCAGCGAAGGTGCCTTGTATGTAGCAATGTTTGGGTTTTCTTTGATAACTTCTTCTCTAGTATATGTGTGCCGATTTTTTATAGTGGTTCTATCACCTGAAATGTCGTTATTTTCTCTTTTTGAATCTCTTCTGAAACAATTAAACTGTTAGGTGCCACCATTTGTGGTAACTTACCACTTACTCAACTGGTAATATGGATTGACTCAGTCTACTTTAGTTGTTTGCTAGTTCCGCATCATAAGCCACACTCAACTGCACTAGCTGGAAGAAAAATATGGATAGTTGTTGTTTCCGTAAAATAAGCCATGAAAGCCATAAAGTGTTAGTGGATAGCTTTGTTTTCCTAATTCTTAGCACTATTTTATTCTTTACAGCATTTGTAAGACTATTATATATAGTCAGCAAAATCTGTAATAAAGGACAGTTTTTAAAGGCTAATAACTTCCTCTCTTATTTTCTTCCATCTCCTTTATCAAAATTCTCATATCAGTGGTATCAGAGCCAGGCTTCCACAGGTCTCAGCTTTCTACCATGGATACTCGTGGTAAAACAAATACAGAATTTCGCAATGAGGTCAACGAAATATTGGCCCGACATGAATCAAGTTTTGATCAGGTTAATACTACCCTGCAAACAGTGTTAACAGAGCTTTAAGCTTTACGAGCCTTGAGAAACTCACACACTAGCCATCCTGAAATCAACCCATTTTTCCAGGGAGAATCTTCACATTCCCTGAATGCTGCTCACACTAACACCAGTAATGGCCACCATCACCAAAACCTCAAATTATCCTTTCCAAAGTTTCATGGCGAGGACCCAACTGGATGGGTCTACAAGGCAGAACAATATTTTGATTTCCAAAATATTATACCTAACCAACAAGTTCAGCTAGCATCTTTCCATCTTGAAGGCATTGCCCTACAATGACACAGGTGGTTAACGAAATTTCGTGGGCCGCTTACATGGGATGAATTCACCAAGGCGATCATTCATCGTTTTAGTCCAACTGATTACGAAGACCCGTCGGAAGCTCTTACTAGACTTAAACAGACCTCAACTGTAGCAGCCTACCAAGAAGTTTTTGAAAAAATTTCCCACCAAGTTGATGACCTTCCTAAAAATTTTCTTATCGGTTGCTTTATTACGGGGCTTCGCGATGACATTCGTCTCGATGTAAAAATTAAACAATCTCACTCCTTGTCAGATGCAATTGGAGTTGCTAGGCTGATTGAGGAACGCCATCAATTACAAAAGAAACCAAGCCAACCATTTCGCTCCCAACCAACTTTACCGACTCCAAAGGTCAATCCCAACTCAACAGCTGGCGTACTAGGCCCCCTACTAAATCAGCGTGTGAATTCAAATTCAAATAATCCTCCAACAACATTCCATCGAATCACCAATCAAGAGGTACGAGAGCGACGAGAAAAGGGGTTATGTTACTATTGTGACGAGAAGTTCATTCCAGGCCATCGTTGCAAACGTCCGCAATTATTCATGATCGAAGACTCACTGCCTCTAGGTTCCGAGGATAATAATACTGCTCGAGAAGAGCCAGAGTGTCTAGATTCAATTCCTGAAATTTCCTTTCATGTGATTGCAGGAACCGGTCATCCACAAACAATACGTGTCTTAGACAAGCTGAAAAACAAAAATGTAACTGTGCTCATAGATGGCGGCAGTATCCATAATTTCATTGATCAAGCCTTAGTCAGCAAATATGGGTTACCTGTGATTCAAGACAAGAAATTCCAAGTTATGGTGGCTAATCAAGAGAAAATAGAATGTGTTGGGTAGTGTCAAGCACTCACCATCACTATCCAAGGTCATTCCCTCATTGCTGACTATTATGTTCTTCCCGTTGCAGCATGTCAATTGGTCTTAGGCGTACAATGGCTTGAGACTCTTGGCCCTATTGAGACAGATTACAAGCAACTGACCATGACCTTCAAAGTTGGAAAAGTTCCCTACACTTTCCAAGGATTGAAGCATGCCAACATGGAACCTTTAACTGACAAAGAACTCAATAGCCTAGAAGGTATTGGACTTTTCTTCCAAATCATTCCATCTGTTAATGGCCCTCAACATAACTCATACCTACTTGACCTGGATCGTCTTCTCACTGAGTTTCCCTAAGTATTTGAACCACCCACGAGCTTACCTCCAAAGCGACTGCATGACCATCGCATTCTATTATAGCCAAATGCAGAACCTGTGAGTGTGCGACCATACCGATACCCTTATTATCAGAAGACTGAAATAGAAAAAATGGTGAAGGAGCTTTTACAGTCTGGCTTGATAAGGCCCAGTAATAGCCCATTTTCATCACCGGTCTTATTAGTGAAAAAGGCAGACGACGATTGGCGATTTTACGTAGACTATCGGGCATTGAACAACATAACAATCAACGATAAATATCCAATTCCTATGATCAATGAGCTTTTAGACGAGCTTCATGGGGCTAAGTTCTTCTCTAAATTAGATTTACGAGCTGGCTATCATCAGATTCGAGTGCATGAGGACGACATTCTGAAAACAACTTTTTGAACACATGAAGGATATTATGAGTTCATTGTCATGCCATTTGGTCTCACCAATGCACCCGCAACCTTCCAAAGTCTCATGAATGACCTCTTTCGTCCTTATCTTCAAAAATTTATTTTGGTTTTCTTTGATGACATTCTGGTGTACTCTAAATCCTAGGAAGATCATCTTTTACAGTTGCGAACAGTTTTAACAATCTTATCAACTAACAAATTATTTACAAAGGAATCAAAATGCAGGTTTGGAGTTAAGCAGGTCGACTACTCAGGCCACATTATTTTAGAGCAAGGAGTGGCAGTTGATCCAACCAAAATACAAGCAGTCCTTGAATGGCCAACATCGACCACAGCAAAAGAAGTACGGGGATTCCTTGGCTTAGCAGGTTACTATCGAAAGTTTATCCATAATTTTGGATCTATGGTTGCTCCTCTAACTCAACTCTTGACCAAGGATGGGTTTCAATGGAATACAGATGTTGAGATAGCCTTCAAACAATTAAAGCAGGCATTGACTTCACCACCAGTTCTATGTCTTCCAGATTTTTCTCAAAAATTTGTGATTGAGAGTGATGCAAGTGGAATTGGAATCAGTGCAATCCTTTCTCAGAACAATCGACCAATAGCTTATTTCAGCGAAGCTTTAAAAGGATCGGCCTTGGCACTCTCTACTTATGAGAAAGAAATGTTGGCAATTGTCAAATTAATCTAAAAATGGCGTCCATATTTACTCAGAAAACCATTTACAGTCTGTACTGATCAAAAAAGTCTAAAATACCTTCTCGAGCAACGAATCACTACCCCGACACAGACTCGATGGCTCCCAAAAATACTTGGTTATGATTATGAAATTGAATACAGAAAGGGATCTGAAAATCAAGATGCAGATTCCTTATCACGTGTAGCTGAATTTCAATTTTTATCCATTTCAATGCCACAAGCAAATTAGTGGCAGATTCTCCAAAAAGAAGTTCAATAAGATCCTTTCTATAAGGAATTGATTACAGCCAACAAACACCACTAACTAGTCTTCCGAGATGGAGTGTGGTTTAAAAATAACAAAGTCTACTTGAGCCCCACTTCAACTTTGATCCAAGAAATAATTACAGACTGTCACTCATCACCCACTAGTGGGCATTTTGGGTTCCATAAGACTCTCTCTCGTATTAAACACAGCTTCCTCTAGTCTAATATGTGTTCGACGGTGAAGACATTTTTGCAACAATGTGATATATGTCAACGATACAAAAATGATTGTATGAAGTCTGCTGGATTGCTTCAGCCATTGCCAATCCCTACTCGAATATGGACTGATGTTTCAATGGACTTTATTGAGGGGTTACCACCCTCTAATGGACATACTGTTATCATGGTCATTGTTGATCGACTCACGAAGTATGCCCACTTTGTTGCCTTGAAACACCCATTTACTGCTATCATCGTCGCCAAGGCATTTGTCGCCAATGTTGTTCGTCTCCATGGCATCCTAATATCCATTGTTAGCTACCGAGACAAGGTGTTTATTAGCTCTTTTTGGCGAGCACTGTTCCAGTTGCAAGGAACCAAGCTTTGCATGAGTTCAAGTTACCACTCACAGTCCGATGGTCAAACTGAGGCCGTAAATCGCACCTTGGAGCAATATTTGAGATGTTTTTTCGGTGACCAACCACGAAAATGGCTGGAATGGATTCCCTGGGCTGAATTTAGTTATAACACATCAGTTCATTCTGCCACCAAGATAACACCCTTCAAAGTCGTTTATGGCATACCACCCCCAAGTGTTTTGGCTTATGTTCCAGGTACTTCTCGTATCCAAGCTGTTGATGAGTACCTCCGTGATCGTGACATCATTTTACGAGAGTTACACCACAATCTTTCACTGGCACGAGATCGAATGAAATGTCAAGCGGATCAAAATCGACACGAGGTTTCTTATGCCGTCAGAGACTATGTGTATTTGAAGCTTCAACCATATCGACAGACTTCCATTGCTTTTCGAGGTTCAATGAAGCTTGCGCCTCATTTTTTTGGTCCATATCAAATCATTGAAAAGGTAGGTTCGGTGGCATATAGATTGGCCCTTCCTCCTAATTCTCAAATTCATAATGTGTTTCATGTTAGTTTGTTACGGAAGTATTTGGGATCAGCCACTCCGAGCTCTATTGAACTTCCACCAATCACAGAGGATTCTACCATTCTGCCCCAACCTGAAACTATCCTAGACCGTCGTGTCGTTCATAAAGGCAAATATCGTCCAAGGTCTGAGATCTTAGTCAAATGGAAAGGAGCACCGGTAGAAGATGTGACCTGGGAAAATGCATGGCGCTTTGCTAAATCCTATTCTGATTTTATCCTTGCGGACAAGGATCTTTAAAAGGGGGAGGAATGTTAGGTGCCACCATTTGTGGTAACTTACCACTTACTCAACTGGTAACATAGATTGACTCAGTCTACTTTAGTTGTTTGCTAGTTCCGCATCATAAGTCACACTCAACTGCACTAGCTGGAAGAAGAATGTGGATAGCTGTTGTTTCCGTAAAATAAGCCATGAAAGCCATAAAGTGTTAGTGGATAGCTTTGTTTTCCTAATTCTTAGCACTATTTTATTCTCTACAGCATTTGTAAGACTGTTATATATAGTCAGCAAAATCTGCAATAAAGGACAGTTTTTAAAAGCCAATAACTTCCTCTCTTATTTTCTTCCATCTCCTTTATCAAAATTCTCATATCATAAACCTAATCAGAAAATTTACACCCAAAAATATTAAGAACAACATCACCTAAAGAAAAGAGAAATATTTCTTACACATGCGCTGCATTTTGTTTTTGACTTGCGTCAAGTGGTCAGAATTGGTCATACGAAAGTAGGCATCAGGATATGTGGTTTGGTCATAGGTAGTTGAAGGATTTGCGGTGGCAATGGCCATGATGGTGGCAGTGCCTTGAGCACGTTGAGCCCTGCGAACTTCCTCAACGGTAACCATTTTTTCTCTCGAAAATGATTATTAATTCTACTGTGTTGAAGTTGTTTGAACCTTGTTATTGTACTGATGACGATGATGAGGGGGGAAGGATTCATTTATATACACAAATAGATTGATTTTTAAAATATTTTTCATTTATCTTGACGTTTGTTTAATAACATCATGGACAATGTACCCAATTAAATTATCAGAAGATGCAGAACACTAGCATGTATTTTAGTTCAAGTTACAGATTTGGTCTACAAAATATGTATTTAAATAGTTGAAAATAGATCTTTGTTAAGAACTTGAGGTTTTTTTCTAATATCATGATTAACCTATTTTAAATTTGTTAAAGTCCTCCATAAACTAGTTTTTCCAATTCTCTAAACATGCATAGCAGTTAGCCACTGTTTCTCACCATTATGTACTTGTAGAAAATTGCCAGGAGTAATTTTAATAATAACCATGTGATAATAACCAGGCAAACAATTTCACCATCTGTAATTTTTATAAATTCATTGAACTATCTTTCGATCGAGATGATACAAAATTTTTAACTTGAAAGTTTTATTTAACATAATTTTTTAATGCTCCAATTCAAATGTATTGGAGTTGGTAAAGTCAAATACTCTTCTTAATACTAATTTTATTTTTAAAAAATATATGATTTAAAAAAATAAATTAAGATGATAGAAAAAGTAAAAAAAAAACAAAATCAACAAAATAAATTCAGTATAAATAAACTGGGGAGACAGAAGCTTGCCAAATGAGACACATCTTTAAGCAAATGAGAGCCAGTAACGATGGAAAGAAGGATAATGGCGACGGTTAAATCTAGTAAGCGGTTCCTTGTAATATGATTAAAAAATATTCATAAGTTAGTTAGGTTGTTATTTGACTAATAAAAGATTTGATTTGACTAAGGACATGGGCATGGATGCGATTTGTTAGAAAGCAGAATGATGATAAGTCTATCTTAAGATTTATGGTGTGAAAACATGCTAGGAGGCAGCAAAAGTAATGATTTAGCTTCCTAGGGTCTCATAGTTTTTCTGTAAGTTTCAATTAGGATTAAGTTACTTGCTTTCAATCCATATAATAATTTAGGGTAATTTTATTATTAATAGGATATATAAATATGAAAAATATATATATATATATATATTAGGGTTTTATAATTTAGGTAGTTAACCATAGTTGATGTAGGGAGATTTCCGATATCACAAATGGTTGAAAAATATGAGACCTTGAATTCTTAGAATTGTCTAGATAAGAGATTTTGAACTTCTTCAATTGTTTAATTTATTTTTATAATTTTTTTATTAATTAATTAAATAATTTTAATTATTATATTTTTATATTTTAATTTTCTTTTATAGATGAATAAAGGGTTAAGTTCCGAACAAATACTATCAGACCTATAAATCTTGTGAGAAGACTAATCAACAAACAGTAAATCGGTGGCAGAAGGTTGTTGGAAAGTTGAGAAGTTATAATCGGAGGAGAGATCAGCGTGGTGGGCAAAGGGAAGATCCATGTTTGAAAATGAGAGTGGAAAAGAGAACGGCAATCAGATATCTGAAAAGTCACTGCAGTCGACGCCGAGAAATGGCTGCAAAAAAAATAAACAGAAGAAAAAAAAGAAAAGGAAGCAGCAAAAACTGTGAAGAAAGAAGAAAAGAAAAGTCGAAGAGAAGAGAAGAAAAGAAATAAGAGAAGAAAGGAGGAGAGAGAAAAATTTTAAAAATCAGGACAGCAAAAGATAAGACAACTGTAGGAAAAGTTGGCCAAAAAAAAAGTTGGAAAAGAAGGTGTAGTGGCAGGTGGTAGGTGGCAAAATTTAAAAAAAAAAAAGTCACAGGGAAATGAAAAGTAAAGAGATAGAGAAAATGTTGTATTTTGTAACTACTGTCAAAAACATTTTTTAAAAAATTGTATAAAAATCCAGCAAAACAAATTTCAAAAACCCACCGTAAGAGCAAGGCGATTTTAAAAAGGAGTAAAATGTTAGAATTGAGACACTTATCCTTAATTATAAATAGGGTATGCAGTTTTCAAAAAGGAAGAGGAAGAAAAAAATATATTAAAATTTTATAATTTGGGAAGCCAACCTAGGTTGATTCAGGGAAGTTTTTGACATATCGAATGGTCAAACAAGAGAGGTTTGGACTACTCAAATTATCCAGAATAGGAGGTCTTAAACTCCTTGAATTATTTGGTTTATCCTTGTAACTTTTTTATTTATGAAATAATTTTTAGTTATTATATTTTTGCATTTTAATTTTATATTTTAGATGAATAAAGGATTAGGTTCTGAACAGATTTGCATCAGTTTAGTATCAGAGTTTGGCTCTAAATCATATTTGTTTATCCTTTAAATTGTTTCGTTTTGTTTTGTTTCTTGTTTTTCCCTTGTGTGCAATTCCATAATTACTTGTGTTAAATTTCTGTCATTCTATCCTTTGTGCTCAAGCTTTTAAGTCTACTTATTTACTTTTGTTTTTTACATTATTGATTAGTATAAAAAAAGGCAAATAAAAAAAATAAAAAACAACAATTGAAAAAAAAAAAGACAAGAAAAAGAAAGTAGCTAGTAAACTAAAATCAAAAAGAGCAACCTTATTTCCTTTTCATTCTATTAAATTCCTTTTCAGTTGGATAAAGAACTGAAAGGGAAAGTTCAATCAAGTGGAAAAAAGGCAAAAGTGTGAGCACATTAGAGTGAAAGTCAATTTAGAGTGTACAAACACGAGTAATTGAGTAATTTCCTTTTTAGAGAAGAGTGCAACAAGTGACAGAGTGTGTAAGGTTCTTTCTAACATATTTTACAGGTTACAATCATGTCATCAAGCCAAGTTCGCTTAGGGTGATGATTCGAGAACGAATTCTTTTAAGGAGATAGGGTATGATAGAAACCAAAGCCTAGGAGTGCGTGCTAGTTAAGGTGACAATTCAAGTGTGAGAGAGATCCATTGTATATACAAGAAGGCCTAATGACAAGAGCAAGATCCAAGAGGATGTGTGAGATACTTAAGGAGTCAATTCAAAACATT
Source organism: Mangifera indica (assembly GCF_011075055.1). Taxonomy (NCBI): domain Eukaryota; kingdom Viridiplantae; phylum Streptophyta; class Magnoliopsida; order Sapindales; family Anacardiaceae; genus Mangifera; species Mangifera indica. The sequence goes on along the minus strand of NC_058147.1, from coordinate 11,694,965 downwards.
TTCACTTCAAATGCATAAAATATTATGAAACAAGAAAATTTTGGCTCAAAAGAGAATCAAGGACTTGTAAACCTTATCCAAGTTTGTGAAGAGTTTGAATGAGGCATGTGGGCTAACAACAAGGTTGGACCAGGCTTGTATAAGCATGAAGAGTGAAAGGCCTATACACACACATTGAGATTATATGGCTCATGCGTTACTTATTTTATTTAATGTAATAGGTTGAACTTATGTTAATTAATTTAAATAGTCTAACCTTTTATTTATTTTAGGATTAGTATTTTTCTTTATTATCTTATTTATATTAGGATTATTATTCAAATTAGGGTTGTTATTATCCTAAAAGCATGTGGGCTAACAACAAGGTTGGACCAGGCTTGTACATGCATAAAGAGTGAAAGGCTCATGCACACATATTGAGATTATATTGGCCATGCTTTACTTGTTTTATTTAATGTAATGGGCTAAACTTATGTTAATTAATTTAAACAGCCTAGCCTTTTATTTATTTTAGAATATTATTCTTCATTAATATTTTATTTAGATTAGGATTAGGATTATTATTCTGATTAGAATTATATATTATTCAAATTAAGGTTGTTATTATCCTAAATATTGGAATTGTTATTATTCTATCCAACCTTGCTATCAACCAACATGCCTCCTTTAGACTCTTCACAAACTTAGATAAAGTTTACAAGACCTTGATTCTCTTTCGAGCCTAAATTTGGTTGTTTCATAATATTTGATGCATTTGAAGTGAATATGTTTTGAATTAGCCCATTAAGTGCCTCACACATCCTCTTGGCTCTTACTCTTTTCATTGGGCCTTCTTGTATGTAATGTTTAAAAGAGAAGTTGACAAAACTGATAGAGTATTAGAATTTCTAAAGAGAAGATCTGGGTTTGAGTCTTTGTCGCGTTTGTGAAACCCTCTAATTAATTACTTACAAAAAAAAGTAATGTTTAAAAACTTAGTTGTAAAACAACATCATACAATATTGGCGATAAATCCTCATGCAAGATATATTTATAGAATATTATCATGCATACATGCTTAAACAGTCTAAGCAAACATAAGTTGTGAAAAATTATCATTCCAATATTGGTGGCTCCTTTATCTTTAACGAAGGTGTAGTTTTGCAAATTATATTTTTTTGTTCCAAGGACAAGAAGGTACTTTGTTATCTGCATAGAGAATGAGCTAAAAAAAGGCCAGAAATAAACATTTTGAAGCTTGCTAAGACTATAGTGAATGAGCGTGAGCGTGTTTAGACCAGAGTGAATGGAAGTACTTTTCAAAAGTCTCTAAATGTTGAAAATTCATCTTCTTTTATAGAAGACGATGTGTAATCATTCATCATTATGCACAACTGGACACTCGATCCTTATCATATCCCGTTGAATCATGATTATCTAGATTTTTGTATATATTAAAAGATCGATGCATAAACATGCATGGACCATGCACGCTTATGCATGTGACTTGACATTTATTCATTTTCAACTTATCATTATCCAATTTTGATAAAGTCAACACTTCTTAATTACACTCTTACTCACTCAAATACGGGTTATTTCATCTTGGTCCTCAAAGTACAAAAGTTCATACTTCAAATCCAACAATTTTATGAGACTCAAAACTGATAATCTAGACATCAAACCCAATTCATTCCAATCAACCCAATGCCTTTAAAACTTGATCTACCCTTCTTATGTATGACTCCTAGACTCTTTGTCATATTGGTAGTGTATAGATTTATACTGAATGTACAATCCGACAAGCTTTTGCTTACATACCAAGATTAGTATCTAATAATACATCATGACGACCTAACAAATAAAGTGTCGGTAATTGACTTTCACTTATCAATAATACGATTGTTGTAAAATTCAAACATTTCATAATACAATCTCTTGTTAAGACTAAGACATATAATTAGTGTCTACGTTAAAGAGTCCTTGATATGTTTTGATTAACGTTTATATCAATGACCAAAAGGCATTAAACTATGCAATGACTCAATCCTACTACAACCACATATTCAAGTTGTTATTGATGTTCATTAGGAAGTTTATCAAAGATATTAGTTTTTGTACTTAAAAGTGATGAATCTTCTTTTGATCCACAGTAGCCTTCGTTCATCTCTCAATATGACCAATCGCCATTATTTTGGTAATAATTTCTTAAAGACTAAACCATATTGATCCTTGTATAAAATAGTTTGATTACTTCAAGTCGAAGGATTATATGTACCACCGTTTGTTAAGGGATATATTCCATAGTACAAAGGTAACCATCCATATGTAATCCTTTTGCTGGCTCAGTTTAGTGGACACGTCTACATAACATGTACATATGTGTTAGAGTAAGTCATTTAAAACTATGATTGTCTCAACAGTATCACATGTGCCCTTGGACAAGATACTATTGAGATTGTAAATGTTTCTAGAACGATCACCTTATGTGGGCATAGGATTCCCATGATTAGTTGGCATACACTGATTCTTTCGTCACGATTCTACCACTCTAACAATATTTATTTACTTTGGAATATTAGATTCATAATAAGTAGAAAACAATTTTATTAATTAAAATCATGATTACAATCGTTATTATACAACTATTGCAATTGGCTTAATCAGATAATTTAATCATTCATTAGATGTAAAAATTGGTTGCAAGGAAAAAGATGTAATCGAAATGATATATCTATAAATTATCCTAATTTTTTTATTAGTGTTCTATGAGGGTACATATGTAATTGTTGCTAAATGGATAATTTTAATGAGATAATTTAATCATATCAAATTGTTAAAATTTCTAATAAATGGAGTGTTTGATTTAGGAGTACAATGTTTTTAGTATAGTGGAGTTGGACAACTTTAACAAGCTTAGAGTCTTATATTTATAAGATAAAGGGGTATGAATGGAATACATTGGTGCCTATTATTAAACATTCCCATAAATGTCCTCTAAGTAGCTGATAAAAATTACTCCAAATGATATGTGAAGAGAAGCTATAATCTAATTTAATTAGAATAATTTGTAAAAAGTTTCCTCACATTCTCTTGGTTTCTCTATTGTTTCAAATATTTTGAAAACCAAATCAAAGATTGTTCTCACGCATTCAAGTTTTAGAATTATTCCACAAGTGCAAACACCCATTCATTTTCATTCAGGAAGTTTTAGTCGTACTTGTAAAAATTATGTGGTGTAGAAACAAGCTTGGGAGGTAACATTATTAAGATAAAGTGGTATGAATGGAATACATTGGTGCCTGTTATTAAACATTCCCATAAAGGTCCTCTAAGTAGCTGATAAAAATTACTCCAAATGATATGTGAAGAGAAGCTATAATCTAATTTAATTAGAATAATTTGTAAAAAGTTTCCTCACATTCTCTTGGTTTCTCTATTATTTCAAATATTTTGAAAACCAAATCAAAGATAGTTCTCACACATTCAAGTTTTAGAATCATTCCACAAGTGCAAACACCCATTCATTTTCATTCAGGAAGTTTTAGTCATACTTGTAAAAATTATGTGGTGTAGAAACAAGCTTGGGAGGTAACATTTTTTCATATATAGTTATTATTATCTCATTTTACTTGATCTTGGGAAAATAAGGATGAACTTAATTCTTTCTCAATGAAAAAGTACTTCAAACTCTTGTTATCCATGTACACATTGCATTTGACTTCGCATAGATAATATCGCCAAATTTTCAAAATGAACACAATTGTGACTAACTTGAAGTCATGAGTGGGGTACCTAGTCTCATAATCCTTGAGTTGTTGAGAAGCATATGCAATTACCTTATTCAATTCTCTATAATTAATGCACATATGAGTCGACCTATCCTTCTTTTTCATAAAAAGAATTTGTGTACCCCAAGGTGAATGACTTAGTCTGATAAAGCCACTATCTAGAAGCTCATGCAATTACTTCTTCAATTCCTAAAGTTTGATTGAGGTCATCTTGTATGGTGCTTTGGAAATAGGCATTATCTCGAGAGCCAACTTAATACTGAACTCCACTTTTCTTTTAGGTACTAAGTCTAGTAGATTATTAGGAAACATATTTTGAAACTAATACATATAATGTGCACGCTCGAGACTGATTCATTAATCCTATTCATAACATGTAACAGATGACTTGTACATCCTTACTAAACATTTTTCTTGCTTTCGCACTGCTTATAATCATTCTCAGGATATGACCCTTACGAAAAGTGAATTCCTCACCATTATCTAGGTGGAATTGAACTTTCTTTTTCTTATAGTTAATCTTAATCCCATATTTTTTTTCAAGAAGTTTATACCCAAAATTACATCAAAATCAAATCAATAGCCTCTCAGAATCACTATCTCACTATCATCATCTAATTACTTAAAATTTTATTCTTATTAAGCATTTCAATGGATATATGCTTAACTCATGTAAGCTATAGTCCTAACCTCTCAACTATACCTTGTGCAATAAAACTAAGTGATATCAGAATCAATTATAACATATAATGGACATGAATGAAATATCAACTAACCCTGTCACTGTAAAAGGGTTAAACTCAACCTAAGTTTGAGTAATTGCATAAACTCTTGTATGTCTTTCCCTAAAACTCTACTTAACAGGGGTTGGTGTTATTGTAGTACACTTACAAGTAAAATATCCAGGTTGCTTGCACCTAACACACAACCTCAACCCTACACACTATCTAGCATGTTTGCACCCACACCTACAAAAATGAGGAAGGTTATCACACCCTAACTGGTCCTCTTAGTAGGATTGCTTATCACGTCTTGACCTCTTAACCTTTAGTTCTTTTTGTACCCACTGGACTGGAAACTCCTTCCATCGTTATAGTCACAACTACTATCATATAGAACCTTCTCATAGTCTATCATCTCAAATAAACACATAACATTCTTCATACCCTTAAGCCACTCTTTAATTGGCACTAATTTGATCCTTGTGCCACCTCAAAACTTCGGAGGCTAATGTCAACCAACCTAAATAAGATCAAGTTGTCCCTTATTACCTCCTAGAACAACAATCCTTGGAGCTTTCTCACCTATTCTATCCTATTGGGTTAGCAAATCTATAATCGATGGTTGCTTAGCAATAGAAAAGACCTCAATTAAGTGTCTGACACTCTCAAATGTCTCACAATTTTTCTAGAGAACCTTCTAAACTATCTACCAAATAATTGAACTATTAATCTGTGGCATTGCAGTTGCACCAAAAGCTTATCCTTTTTATCTCTCTTGGACTACCCTATAGGGTTGGGACATCTTAATTGTTATTAGTTAACCTTCTAGATTTCCTCATCCTAAAATAAAACATAAGCTTAGGCAAATAAACCACAATTCAAATATAGGTTAAAATAATAATTATAATGGTTGTCGTGTAGAAGCGTCAACATTGTATGAGGAGCTATATAAACACTTATGCATATTCAAACAATTTTTTTTAGTTCCTAAAACCATGTTTTAATGCCATAAATATAACACCCCTCTCCAAATACATACCTCTACACGAAATACACATTCGAAGAGATGTGTTAACTTAAAACTTTTCCCCTTAATAGACGCAACAAATAATAAAGCATGGTACATTTAAATTCCCACAATTACCAAAAAGTGCATTTATTAAATAACTTTATAATAAAAATCCAAATTCCAAATATCCATGTGTCTGAATAACAAAAACAAAATCTAGTATGCATAAACATCAAAACAAACTCAAAGAACATAAATAACAGCCTTGGTCTAAAAATGATCAAAATGCCCCCACCTTATGCTGCATCTCGAGCTAATTTGTTGGTTCCTTTGTTACCTCGATGGACCACAATCATACCTGTAAACCCACAAAAGGAACATGGTGAGTGAAACATACTCAGTAAGTAGGTGACCTTTCGACACCTTACACATAATATCATAAATATCCATAAATCATATCAGTGTTCATATACAAATTCATTGTGGTTTTTTTTAGATGTTTCTCCAACATAAATGTCCATCCAAATATATCAACATCCAATGCCTAATTCTCTAATGGTGGTGTCATCCCAGATAACGATTACCAAATGATATATATCAGTATCTCAGACATCTGATAAAAGTATATGACATCTCAAATGTTAATTATAAAGTACACATAGTACATTTACTTGTCAAGTTTCAGGCTAAGGATACCTTATCATAATAGGATTAAGACCTTAGTTCTCTCCCAATATCACACAAACATCTCAGATGCTAAGACACCCAACGTTAGTGTGTGCATAAGCATCTTAAATGTTAAGGCATCCAACACCTATGCAAATGCATAAAATGGGTATCAAGGTCACATAGATTAGACTCAATGCTTTCACAACCATATTGTACATAGCTCGATGACTAGGATAAGGTAATATATCATTTTCAGTTTTTGACTCAAAATCACTTTTATCAAAGTCTTTGTTATTGTCCACATAGTCAAGCCCCCTTAAATCTCCTTTCGTGATGTCAAACTTATAGTCGAGCACTTTCAAAATAATTTCTACCACATGTTGCCTTCGTTAGGGCCATTATATTCTTATTTGCCTTTGTTATATTCACATTTGTCTTCTTTAGGGTCTTATTATTCATATTCCCCATATTCATCTCTCATAGGGGTATAATAGTCATTTTTTCACCATACACGAGCATTACTAACTTTATGCATGTTTATTTTCAAATTTTCTAAATATATACATGGTGGTGTGTTTTCCATTCATAGGGGTGTACATGTGCTTCCAAATTAAAAACACATGTGCATGCATAAAATTCTACATGAGCATGCAACCTAAGGCATAACATATGACCATGTGTCTCACACCACACAATTGTGTGTCTGGTTCTAAATATACATGCTCATGAATTTCTCCTTACACAAGAAATATTTATTCTTGTAGATACATAGGCGTGTCTACTACTCCACACAATCGTGTATCACACTTCAATAGTTTGTAATTTCGCTTTAACAATGATTCCAACCACCAAAATCCAACTTCAAGCATCCTAGCACATACTATTCAGTCAAGTATCATGTCCATACACACTTTAACACATCATCCTATAAGCTCGCATAAAGATTATAATCGTTACATTAATTTACGTATGGACTAAACATATCTCATATTAAGTTCCCTAATCATAAACAAACATACAAGTATACTTATGAATATTTAGTCCTCTAAGTTCACACACTCTCTTACAAAGCTTGTGACCAATAATAAAACATCACAACAAAATCACCAATGTTTATAGATCAACCAAATCATTTCCCAAACAAAACATAAGTTCATATAAGAATTAACCTTAACCATACATGGATCGTAAGTAATTTAACGTTAATTATATCATCACAATACCATATAATAGTTCCTCCAATTGTGCACAATTACAACAATGACAATTCAACTAATGACATTCATAAAGTATAAGGACCACCATACTTATCTCTCCTCCAATGAATGCACAAACTTTACTTGGCTTTGGTAAATTCTAGTAACTCTTAGCTTTCTTGGCTTCCAAGCCTTCTTGGCTCTCTCTTAAACCATCTTATCTCTATGAATATGGTGAAAACAAATGAGCCAAACACATTTGAAATCTTTTATTTTTTATCTAGCATAGCCTTCATACATCTCTTAATATGGCCAATCATAATTGCTTCAAAAATCCCTTCTCAAAGACTACGTTGGGGTGGTGTTAAATTATATCAATCTGTCTACAAGACATTCTAATGACATTAAGTTAAAAGATCACACTTACCATCGTTTATTAGAGAATATGTTTCATTAAAACTGAAGTAACAATCCATATGAAATCCTTTTAGTGGTATAGTCTAATGGATATGTCTACACAACATGCACCCATGTGTTACATTAAGTTGTATTTGAACAACTTTAACATATAAGATCTGTCACCACTTTTTAATGGAGTTGTTCAATACTATGATAGTTCTAACCATATTATATGTATGTTTGGTCAAGATAATATCATAATTATAGATGTTTTTAAAATTACCACCTTATGTTAACATGGTAAGGGTGTATGGTCTAGTTTGGTGTAATTTAAGAATTTTTTCAAACCAAATTGAAAAAATGATTCAAAGATTTTTTAAACCAAACCAAACCAAACTAAAAAAGTACGATTTGGTCTAGTTTGGACTATAATTTGAACTTATTTAAATCATTCACTTCTAAATATATATTATTTAATAAATTTAATTGAATTATAGTTTTCTAGAATATAATATAAATATGTAAAATAAATATGAAATATATATAATATACAAATTAAGAAAATAGCAAAATAAATATGAAAAAAAAGTTATACATCTAATTGCTTATTGAAAATTTTTGTCTAATATGGTTATAAATATATGTATTTTAAAAAAATATAGTTTACAATTTGATTCAGTGTGAAAATTGTCAGAATCATAATCCAAACTAAAAACTGTTTTTTAAAAATTTATTAACTTGAATAAAAAAAATAAAACCGTAATTTTTAAATAGTTCGATTCTGTTTTATGATTTAAATTGAATTATGCACACCTCTAGAACATAAGATTGTTACGATCAGTTGACATGCATTGATCTCTTCGTCATGATTCTACCATTCTAAAGACAAATATCTATCTTTAAATAAAAGATTTACGATAAACAATAAGACCATTTTATTTAATTAAAATCATGCTCACAATAGTTTACACAACCATGATGATTGGCTTTCGAGTATTTACTCTAGCACTAACTCAAGTAAGTCAATGTTTAGACCAAAAAGACTAAAGACTTTTTGCAGCTCTTGAACAACAATAATATTGTCCCTTTTCTTTTGAAACATATCAAAGATGCAACAAAGACAAAAAGTGTTAAAGACTTGGGGATATGCAGAGACAAAATTATGAATATGAAGTCTTCCTACTTAAAGTCTTACTTAAACAATGAAGATAAGACTTATGGATGCACTAGTTACCCCTTCCTCCAGTCCCACTCCATCCAAGTTAGATCCATCCTATCCCATTTGCATGGCGTTGCCAAGGAGGTTGTTGACCACCGTGACCTATTTCCCCTTTGTCAATGTTTCCTTCAAAGATGTCATCACAATGTCATCGACATCTTGATCGCCTCATTCGTTTTTTCTTTATTGAGGAAGTTTTCAGGTTGATTGGGTGTTGAGCAAGGACAAACAAGAAGAGTTTTGCCTATTTGAGTGGTGTTTTAGGTAGAATGTTTTGTGGGGTTGTGTGATTTTGAATTGCATGAGTTGGTTTGGTTTGTGATAAGAATGAAAAGTTTGTTGGTTGATAAGTAACTAAGGGGAAAAAAAAAAAAGGAAAATGAAAGATGGTTTCGTCGTTATATAAAGTTTTTTATATTTTGGGAGAAAGAATTGAACATAATGAATTGATGATAAAAGTCCATTTTTGCTTTGATTGATGAGAAAATGTTGTAAATTTTGGATTTTAACTTTAATTAGGAACTTAAAGAAAATAAATTGATAATACATTAATTTTTCAGATCAATTTTTCAATTAAAAAATCAGGTAAATTATGATTTGTCAAATCAGGTACATGCATACTAAGTTGCTAAAAAAAGATTTGTGATTCTCTTCTCTCTAATGTGATATTATTTCCCCTTTTCCTAAAAATTTGTAGACCCCAATAATCTTGCTTTTGTTATTTGTTCCTTATTCTATCAATTAAGCTACAAATAGCTCCTGTGAGTCAATCTTAAAATGAGTTTTGAGTATTTTCATTATTTTAATAGAAAAATAATGATATATCGGTAATTGATATATGAAATAAGTATTAAAAACAATTTTGTAATTTTACTAAAATAGTGAATTAATAATTTATAGTAAAACAAAATAGTTTATACTAACAGAATTGACTAATAAGTAAATATAAATTTTTCAAATTTAAAAGTGAAGAATGTTATTTCATCATAGTTTAGGTAAAAAATAGTGATTTGACTGGTATGCCTGAATAATAAATCTGATTAACTAAATCATTTATATGTCATATTTTGCCATTTCATAATGTCTTAATTTTGATATACTAGACCAAAAAAAATCCAACTTTAAGGTTGGTTTGATTTATGATAAAAATTCAATATTTAAAAAGGAAGAATTCGATTTGAAATATGAATTATATTATGACATTTAATGTAAAATACACAAAGCAGTTTTTTAATTGAAAAACAATAAGAAATACAAACAATAAGTTTACAAAATTAAAAATTACTAACTTCTTGTAAGTTGTTAGTAGATGTATTATTATTTGACTGAATAATTTTGAATTGAAGATATAATAAATAATTAAATACTCTAATCTTATAATAACATATCAATTATTTTTGCTATAAATTAATAAATTTCATTGTTTTGTCATCCAATGGATTATTTTAACACTTAGAAAACTAAATACTAGAGAATTTTTTTATTATTTTTTAAATAATAGAGATGCATTTGATTTGAGTAATTTTTTATTATAAAAATAAAAATTATTATATTAATTATCTAAAAATATTCTTTATGTTATTTGTTATATTAATTAAACATAAGAGTATTTTTTGTCCTAAAAAATTAATAAGAAATGATAATGATAATCATATTATCTCTTATATTATCGGTCACATTATCATTGATAATGAAAATTTTTTAAAATTTTTTATTATTTGATAAACAAAAAAAAAATAATATTAATAATAAAAAACATTTTATCAAATTAATCTTCCGGTACTTGAACCAAAGTTACTTAAGGATTTTGTTATTTTATCAAGGCAAACTAATTATTATACCCAAAAGTTTCCCCACCTATCGTATTTAAGCACCAATTTTTTTTATTATACAATTATATCCAAAGTAGTGTAAAGTCCATAAAATACCCTTACTTTTGCAAACCCTTCTACGTCTACCTTCTTTTCCAAACCCCTTTACATGTGTGTTCTCCCCACATGGGTGCAATATTTCTTAGCTTCACAAATTTTTGTCTTGCCGATTTCGAAGACTTTTGTTCCAATCTTTCAATTTTCTTTGAAGTTTCAACAATAATCGTCTTAACAATAGTAGTGGAGGTAAGTAATTATTTGGTTTTCTCTTAGATTAATTGTTTAATGAAGATTACGTTAGGGTTAGGAATTGTTGACTCAAAAATCATTATTTGTTGAGGGAAAATGTTTAGTTGTTTGTTCAGTTCATGATTTAGGCTTATTTACCCATTTTAGTCATTGAAAAATAAAAAGGTGTACTTTTTCATCTGCTTCGATTGTGCGATTTGAATTTTGGTTATGTAAAATTGTGATTTTTTTAGTTAGAAATGATTAATATGTATTGGAAAGATGTTTCTGAACAATTATTTAATTGCAAATTGTGAAATATAGGTTATTTGCGTCAGATTCATCGTTATGGGCGTTGTTCAAGCAAAAATTTGCCAAGCACAAATGCCTTGGACCATTTAAGCAAAGAAAAGCCAGATGTGTCATGCCTAAAGCCCCCAAGTGCACCCAATCTGGCTATATTTAGGGTAAAATAATCAAACCAGTTGCGTCTAGGGCCTCGAGCATGCCCAATCTGACACTATTTAAGAACAATAATGCGTTACTATTCACAATAAACCAATTTTGTATATTTTTACAACCAATTTGCGTTATTTTATGTAATGGACTGGTTTTATTAACTAATTTAAAAATGTTTTTGTCTTGTTTCAAATAGTTGGTGTTAACCATTAGGAGGGAAAGTACAAATTTAACGAGACCCACAAATTTCGGGTCCAATTTGTGGTCCATAAGCATAAGGACATAGTGAGGATCATCCACGAAAAATTAATCATGACCCAAACAGACATTTTAAGGATGACATGTTTCAGACATTTCTTGGGCTTGGAAAAGACTTGGTTTAACATTGTACTTGTACACTCGGTGTTATTCCATTTAATAAACCGTGGGGACGTAGAAAGAAAACAGTGATTTAGATTAAATGGCGCCACTGTTTCAACTCTTTGGAGTTCGCAATGGTCACAGGGCATGACTATTACCATCTTTCCTAACAATAAAGAATAGCATCCCGAGTACTTCCCTTTTAAATATAAATCATCAATGCAAATCATCAAATGACAAAACTGTTGAAATGCCCTTATTAAGCACCTTAATGCCATAAAAAAAAACTTAAACTTATTACCCACATCGGTGTGAATATGTGTTATTGTTCTAGGCATTCGTAACTCTAGATTATGATAATACACCGATAAAAGTATGAAAGACTCCTTAGGTGATCCTCTTAATGCATCTAATGTCCATGTCTTGGTATGTCATGTTTGTGTGTTTGATTTATTGATTTTATACCTATCTACCATATCGAAGATAATTTCTTTTAGTCGATATATGTGGTCAATTGCAAACATTGATCTAAGGATTTCCCATAAGACTCAAACACCAACTTGTTTATGATATGACTAAATTTGATCTCATAGACAAGTGTATTCTTTTTCCATATGATGTAACACCTATATGTCAAAGATATCATTTTTGTTGCTCGTGCCTACCATTTGCATTACTCCTCTAAACACCTAATTTTCCATCGTTTTGTGTGGTACTTTGTATTGAAAATTTGTTTCTAAAGCTTGTTTTTCAAATAATTCTTGCAATTCTTCCCTAGAATTATAAAAACCTATTACTTTTGATACTCCTATTAGGTTGTGTTTCATTATTATCAATAACCACATTCTCAACATCCACGACAGCTTACAAAACCCACTAAAATGGATTGGGAACATGAATATTTCTTGTATATGCTCTATGATAAGTCAAACCATGATGTCCCGTGCTATACTATCGAGGTACCCTATATTGAAAACCTATTTTTAAAGCATGTCTTTCAAATAATTCTTGCAATTCTTCATTAGAACTATAATAATGCATTACTTTAATACTTCTATTAGATCATGTTTCAAAATTAGCAATGTTTGCATTCTTAACATCCATGATAGCTTGCAAAACCCACTGAAATGGATTGGGAACATAAATATTTCCTATATATGATCAACCAAACCATGACATCCTTCGCTACACTCAACCTTGACATTATGAATATTAATTGAACTTATCTCAACATCTTCGTTTGCATCCAACTCAAGGTCTTCAATCGGTATATCATACATCTCGTCAACCTCCACAAACCTCGCAAATTGATCATCATTATCATCATCATCATTACACTTAGCATCATAATCATTATCCTTGTTATTATTATTTTTTTTTTATGACCAAGGAACCCTACCCGATTTCATCAGACAAATAAACCTAGGGTATAGTAACTAAACTCATAATCACTATACCGAGTAAATCAGGTATTCGTTTTGTTATAGTATACTAGTAGTCAACCCCAAGCTATTCGTACCTTAGTCTTTCACATGTGGGAGGTCATGTTATTCAAACTCTGACATTTCACAAGGGAAACCTTTTTCTTCACCATTTAAGCTAACCCTTATGGTCTTTATTATCCTCATTATCATCATTCACATCATCCTCCTAGAAACTCTATGGTTGCATCTAGTTGTATGTCGGATCATTCTCCTTTGTTCTTCATCAACCTACTCTTCTTAAAGATGGGCATGCATGGCCTAAATGTCTAGGTCAGACATGCTTACCCCATGTTCTTTACCAATTACGTTTTCTATATCAAATTTATCACAAAACAGAATAAATGTGCATTTAACCTAATGTGGTAAATTTTTTCAATTAAAATATCAGTACTCGAAGTAATTTAACTAACAAGCAACAACATTCATCAAGAAATCATCATTTCTATAATAGTATATGTTACATGAAATTCTAAAGTTTTCAAACGTCTAACAATATAAATAGGATTATAAAGGTTTAGATCTATACTTATTTAGATTAAGATGAGTTAGATGCAAAATTTCTACGATTGTGCTTCAATTATGGCAAAATCGTTGCTTAATTTGTAGTAAGAAGCTGATTGAAGCATGTATCCTTAAAGTTGAAGATAAATCTGATATTATACTAGACTCTTGGTTATATGTGTACTGAAAAAATTTGTGGGTTAATAAATACGGAGAGTAAATTTTGGATATCATATTAATTTCACATAGTTGCATTAACCTAGCTAATTTTTTTAATTCACTTAGCCACGTTAGACTTCTATTACCAACGTGTCTGTTGACGTGTCAGCCCCATCTCCATCTCCATATCGTCTCCCGCAAACGTAAAAAGAAAACAGAGTTTACCCATTCGTAATGTGTATTAAATTTATGAAAGTGATGGAAATGAAGCTCAGCCGCAGACAAGGACGACCTCTTTCTCTCCCTAACCAGACCTCAACTTTCCCTTCTCACAGGTTTCTCTTTTTCTTCTTCTCTTCTTCTTTCTCTGTTCATTCTTGTTCTTTCCCACAAATCAACAAACTTTTTACCACTTCGTTCTGTTTTTTAGTTTCCATTTCAAGAGGCATTTGAGAGGTCTTGCAAAGGTACATTTTTTACCTCAAAATTTTTATGTTTTCTTAGTTTTCTGGAACAAATGGCAATAAATCATTGTGTTTTGTGGGTTGCAGAAGTGGAGAATTCAGCTTCATGAAGTAGCAAATGGGTTCAATCACAAGCACTTGTTGGGTCATGTGGTCAAAGGGTAAGCTTGGGCATGTTTTCTTTGATTATGTTCGTGATTTTAAGGAAACCTTTTCTGGGTTATTTTGTTTTCATAATTTTGTTGAATTTTGTTGAATTGATGTGTCTTTTCTGTGCATTTGAGAAGTTTAAAGATTCTTATAAGGAACGAAAATCCTTCGAAATCCAGGTAAGGTGGGGTTTTTAAGTTTCAGTATTTTGACTAGATGTGACTGAAATTTAAGCCCAACAATTTATAAGCATCATGAGGATGGGATCTCTCGCAAACTTTTGACTTTCTTTTGTTGACTTATATCTTACAATTTGCTTGAGTTAGTACTGCAATTTATTTTAGCTGTTGATATGGGGTTGATTCCGGTCTTAAATGGTGTTAATTCACTGAATTTGATAATTTTTGGTGGCAGGGGTGAAACTTTGACGTCGATTTTGAAGCAATATGGAGCGTCTGTATATTCACTGACTGCAGCAAATAAGAGTATTGTGGATGTTGATAATGTATTTGAAGGGCAGCACCTTAAAATTCCTTCTGCCAGGAAAGAAGTGCAACTGGTAAGCACATTTACATGGTCATTATTAAACAAGTCTTTTAATTGTCTATATGTTTCGTTGTTTATTGTAAAAGTACATGTTAAAAGTTGTAAGTTGCATAGCATTCTAAATTCTCTTCTTTTGATAGGTAGTTTCATTATAATTGAACTCTTGTTTACCAAAATAACTTACTTTCTTGCACATGTAATGTGCTCTCGGTTCAAGTATGCACATTGTCAATGACGTTTCTTGAGATTGTGGTTATGTATGCTCATTGATGTTGAATAATCTAGAGATTTTAGGAATTTAATTTCCTTAAGATTTACTCTTATGTGTTTCCCGATTAGTTGTTTAGATTTCCTATATTTAGAGGCCTACAATATTATTTTAGGGTGACCTAAGATATGAATGGATAAATAATAATGACTTCCTCTCCAATTTTATGTTGTTTCTCCCTTGATTCTTCTTGTTTTTGTTGTCTTTCTTTGCTTCCTCTGTCTGTCCTGATCACTATAACCCAATGTATAAGTTATGCTATGCTATTAATTATTATTTTATTTCTGTATATTGAAACTTTAAGAGGTTTGGGCAAAATATCCTGCAGTCTGCATGAAAAGACAGATTTTTTTGGTGTTAACATCTGCCAATTGCATGTATTAGGGCTTGAGCTTTAATGAAAAGAGTAGGAGTATATACACAAACAATGAATATAAACTTGTGTACAAACGATAATATGTCACTATGTGATTGGATGTTGTTTTATTTCTAATTTAAAATCATTGAATCACATGGTGAAATATCATTGTTTATGTACATGTTTGTGCTCGCTGATTGGCTTTATAATTTTTTTGTAATGAAAATATGACTAGAGGTGAAATGGAAACAAATGGCAGGTATTATAACCTTATGATAATATATATGTAAAAGGACTAATAATGTAGCTCATCTTCACATGGTTTTTATGTCCACACTGAAATGCAAACATTTTTTTATTATTAATTTCTTCAATTGATCAAACATCAACCAATAGATATTTAGCTGTTGGAGATTTTTCCAAAAAATAGTAGACAAACTTCAGAGTTGTTTAAATGCAACAAAAAAGTTGTGCCCATAGAAGGAAAAAAGCAGTTCTTCACTCTTTGTGAAAAACATATCTTTAGTTGAGTCATCGCTAATAAATAAATAGAAGTTTGTATCTAGTCTATTAATTGAACTGTGGGTGGTTATTAATTTGATACACTTAAAAATCAGTTTACAAAGCAACTTCATTGAGCCTTATCTCTAGGCATGGTTTTAGATTTAAGCTAGGGTGCTGTTTCAAATTATGCCACAGGAGCAGTTTCGTGCACATAAAATAAATAAATGATTTCAATTCAGTACCTTGTTAGACTATTAAACACATTGACAATTTGAAATATTTTTGACACAGTAGAATAATTTGTGGATCACAACTAAAATTTGGTTCACTTGTATTTCATGCTTGGGGTACATTAATTTTGTATATTGATGTTGACTTCTGGCTTCTAATGCGGCATTACTTCCATAACATGAACTATGACAGACTAAAAAGGATACTTTGTCCACTGTCAATCTCACAGAGACTCATCAAACTTCCCTGAACATCTTCAATGGACTTTTGGGCAAACAGAACCTCACCATGCAAATTTCCCATAGTTTGCCACATGTAAGATTATCTCTAAATATGCAGCATCATCCTCGATTTTATCTTCCTGTTGGTTATCTTATTTATTCGTCAATGGTAGTGACCTCAACAGGCTTATCCATTCTATTATCAGGCAAAAACCACTGCTTATTTTCTAGTTCTGGTTCCTCTTATAGCATTTTGCATCAGATGCATAATTGATTCCTTTAACACTAGAATTTCTGGAAAATTGAGACTCAAAGCTGTGAATGCATCCAAGGGACATCATCATGGGTCCAAAAGCATGCGGTGGAAGTCCGCTCTCAGAGACATAATGGAAGCAGATAATTCGGATTCTGAAACAAGACCAGAGTTGAGTGTAAGTATAATGCTACAGTTGTAACTCAATTGCCACTTCCCTCTAATGTTTCTTGGATTCAACTTGGCTTATGAATACCAGTTTCAATTGTGGCGGTTTCATGCATGTGACTGATCTCTATATTTTAAACGTTATGCTCATTGAAGCAATCAAAACCATGGGAAGACTACGTATTAGTTTCACTAGTATCTTGCCAACAAAGTAGAATTATGGAACATATTAAATGCTTATTTCCTTGGTTCAATAATCACAAATGGTAGTGTTGCTTTCCCTATTCTGTAAGGCCTACCTATCACGAACTTTTTTACATCCAAGATCACAAACATCCCAAATGTGTACTTTTTTTTTCTGGATATTAAGCTTGTCCAAAAGTTACAAGTTTGAAAGGAATTCATTTGGTGTAAAAAGTTTTTCATGCTTCCAATGTGGTGGTAAAGTTGAAGATTGAAATTTGTTTTCAGTTATGTCCATAAATCATAGTTGCTGTTTATCTTTATTTTTAATAGATAACGGTGGTGGATCATGCCATTGATTTATCAACTCTATGCAGGATCCGGAAGAAGATAAAACTCAAACTTCTTTTGAAGATATGTCTCATGCTTACGGCAAACTAGAAAATGATGATGAAAAATTTCTTGCTGAATGTGGAATGAGTCAGTGGGGATACTGGCGAGGAGGTTCTCCTGAATAAAGTGGGTTGTCGTGCAAACTTAAAACATTACACAACAATTTTGATGTCCATTTTTGGTGCTCTTGTGCATACCCAGTGTTGAATAACTTGATCATATGTTACATTGCTTCAAGGTCTTAGGATATGTAGAATGTAAATTGAGTCAAGGTGAAGACATCATAAGTAGGTCATTGTACATATGATATATCTTCAAGTTATTGATTTACTTCTGATATGATTTGTATGGGAATCACACAAGTATAGTTTACTTTCATTTTGATTAGTCAGTTTTAATTAAAACCTTAGTCTGGAGTTTTAGAATTACAATCACTCAAGTTTAGGGGTGATTCAAGCTAAACCAAGCTCGAATTTGGGCTTACTCGAGTTTGGCTTGGCTTAGGAAAATCAAGCTCAATAAGTGTTGATAAAGTTGAGTTCGAGCTCAATATGATGAGGTAGTATTGTATCATGGGAGTTAAATTATATTGAAAAGTTAAAAAGTAACCTTATTTATAAATGGTGAGGTGAGTTGTCAAGAGTTTTTTTCCTGGAATTTTGGAATTAATGGATAAAGTGACTTGCTAAAATGTAAAATTCCCACAATAGAAAGGTATATTTAACAACCTTACCTATTATAAGTTTACTCTTTTACCTTTTCAAGACTATTTAGCTTGCATGTTTTGATTTATCAGGATGCATAAATTTTTAAAAAATAAATTTTGAAGTTTGGCTCCCATGACCTTGATGAAATTTTAAAATTATGGCACAAACTTGAGCCATGGTTATACGTTTCACGCTCAATGAGCCGTGCTCATAATCAGGCTCAAATCAACTCAACTCAAATACAACCCTCCTAAGTTATTGATGTTACAAGTCATCTAGTTTTCACATCTAAAGTATAAATACCATCATTTTGCAGAAATTAATTAGTTCAAGCATAAAAACTGTTCCATTACTACTAGAAATACTATAACTTCAACTTTCTCCTAGGAAATTAGAACAAATATCTCATTTAAGTGGATTCGCCACAAGAATTTAGAAGATCTAAAAATAAATTCTCAAAACAGTATTAAGATTAAGCAAACTTGAGTTTGATTATAGTGCCTGTCAATTAAGAAATCAAAACTTATTGCTCTTAGGGAGGGTTTGGTTTGGATAATGTTTTATTATTAAAATAGAAATATTACTTAAATGCTTTTGAATATAATTATTTTTAAATATTATTTATATTATTTGTTATATTAATTAAAAATAAATTTATTTTTGTCTTAAAAAATTAATAAATAATAATATAATTATAATAAAATCAAGATTACCTTGGTAATCTTTAAATACCTAAGGTGAAGGTGATAATTAGATTATCATCTATATTATCTGTCACGTCAGTATTGGTAATAGAAGATTACTGTAATATTTTATTACTAACAAACTAAACAAAGGAATAAAAGATAGATTACCAATGTAATCTTAAAAAACTGGAACCAAACACCCCTTTAAGGTCATTCCATTCAGAATTCTTAGTTTGATTGGAAGCCAAAAGTCATAAAAATATGACAATCCAAATACTGTTAAAATTACAACCACATGGAATCAGTGCATCTCTAAATTCTATTCCTCAACGAACACGACGAGCTTTTTCTTCCTATCCTAACCCAAGGGATTTCTGTGCACCAGCAATGCCCTCAGGATCTGTGACATAAAAAGTTAGAATCAAAAAACATTGTAGAAAGAGCATATTTGAAGATAAACAGTCCATTCAATCATGGATTTAACTATTCTCATAATCAACAAAGTTTAGAGAACTCAACTAACAGGTTCATTGAATAGCCTAAATTTTCAACAAACTAGATTGCAAACTTGCAACAAAGATAATTTGATTGTACCACACAACAAACATGCAGTCAGTTTGCCTTTGTAAGTGGAAAAAATGTGACAAATTACACTCCTATATCAATCAAACATGTTTGATTTTTTATTGTTACAATATTTAAGCATAGAGAAAGATGTGACTGTTTTTTCTTTAGTTGAAGGCAAAAGTAAAAGAAAGGAACCCTTTAAAACAATTGGGTTGGAACTGTTAAAATGATGCATAACTTAGTTAAAATTTAATCCATGAAGCTACTGTAATCAAACTTACCAAAAAACTGTGTGAAAATCCTTGTGAAGAAATTCAAGTTGCGGGAAACATTGTATGCCATGGCAGGTGGAAGAGGCTTAACAATGGTGTCTATGCTGAATACTCTTTGAAGAAACTGAATGAAAATGGAAGAATCAAAATACAGCTCTACGAAATATGCAACCTTTTGTTAACGAAAGTTAAATAGAAAACATATCAATTGGGATCATATACATATAAAGGTCAAACTAAATCAACGATGGCAGATGTCTTAGCTTAAGCAGAGAACAAACAACTGTTAATATGTCAATTAGATAAACAGAGAGAATATGTGTTGTAACAACAGATAGCATGCAAACAATTTGAAGAAATTCAAACTAACTCCAGTAAACATGGCTTTCCTAATAAAGTAATATATGAATGTATAGTGCAATCCTAGATAATAGTATGGCTACTCCAATGTTTTCTATTTTCCTTCTTCCACTAGAAAATCAAATAGATTTTTGTGGTATTCTTTAAGATTTTTTTTAATAAAACTCTGAAAACTATTAAATAACAAGAAACATTAGAAAATAATGAGTCAGGTAAACTTGTTTATTCCCTGCAGTAGAATGATCCACGCTCACTCAGAAAACTTGTGTGTTTACTTTGCATAATGTTAGGATTGAGACACTTGTCATCAATCCAATGGTCTATTTTTATTATAAATGTATGTTTTGAGTTTTAAAAAGGGGAGGAGAAGAAAAACATTGGGGTTTTGGTTTGAGGGCAGCCAGCTTAGGCTGATTTAGGGAGGTCTCCGACGCCTCGAATGGCCGGAAAATGGGAGGTCTCCAGCGCCTCAAATGGCCGGAAAATGGGAGGTCCCGAACTCCTCAAATTGTTCGGTTTAACTTTGTAATGTTTTAGTTAATGAATAGTTTTAGTTTATTACGTTTTTGTGTTTTAATTTTGCGTTTTGGTTGAATAAGAGCTGAGTTCTTAACAAATGGTATCAGAACATTTGATCCAGCAGAGAAAATAGATGATGGCCGGAAAAGTAAAAAGCCGTCGGAAAATGCTCATGGAGGAGGCTGACTTGAAGAAAAATCATCACAGGGAATCCGATGTTTGGACGAAAGAATCCCCTGCTCTTGTTCGAGAATCTGCTCCACATGAATGCCCAGAATCTGCTGCTCTCTTTCCTGCTTACAAACCGAAGCTTTTTTCGCCTTCACCAGAGCTGCTAAAGCAACTGCAAATTTCCTGTTGATTTCGTAGGACAGACCGATATGGAATTAACAGAGAAGTCAGGTGACGGAAGGAAGAAAAGAGAAAGGAGAGAGAGAGAGAAAAAAAAAATGGTGAAGGCAGTAGGTGGGTTTATTGGGAAGAGAAAAAGAATGAGAAGTGTGGCCATTGGAAAGAAGAAAAGAAAAGTGAAGAAGCAACATGACAGAAAAAAATATATTAAAAAAGAGACAGTTGTAAATGAAAAAAAAAAAGTAAAAAAGTAAAAACAGTGGGCGGGAAACAGCTTTGGATAGACAAAGTAGCTGTGAAAAAAAAAAACTCATCTTGAAGACAAGATGATTTTGAAGGGGAGGGAAATGTTAGGATTGAGACACTTGTCATCAATCTAATGGTCTATTTTTATTATAAATGTATGTTTTGAGTTTTAAAAAGGGGAGGAGAAGAAAAATATTGAGGTTTTGGTTTGAAGACAGCCAGCTTAGGCTGATTTAGGGAGGTCTCCGGCGCCTCGAATGGCCGAAAAATGAGAGATCCCGAACTCTTCGAATTGTTCGGTTTATCTTTGTAATATTTTAGTTAATAAATAGTTTTAGTTTATTGCATTTTTGTGTTTTAATTTTTTGTTTTGGTTGAATAAGAGTTGGGTTCCTAACAAAGTTCCACCACTTTTAAAGTCTCATTATTCTGCAAGAAACCAGACATAAGCGTATTGAAAGTGACCAAGTCTGGCGCAACACCATTTTGCTCCATATCTGAGAAACATTTACTTGCCATTTCTAACTTTCCTTCCGTACAAAATCCATGCATTATAATGTTATATGTAATAACATCTGGAACGAAGCCATTACTATGTAATCTGTTGAACATTTCCCAAGCAATATTGAGGATCCCTGTTTTGCACAACCCATTAATGAGACAATTGAAAGTTCTGATGTCAGGTTGAATGTTTCGATTTATTAAGGTATGGAACAGTTCAACAGCCTCCAAAACACAACCATTTTTGGCCTAACTCCCTCTGAAGTCATTTCCTCATAAAGATTCAAGGCTTCATCAATTTTTCGATTCTTGCAATACCATTTGATCAGAGTATTGTAGCTAACTACATCAGGTGTGCATCCCATACTCAACATTGAGGCTAAAGTTCCTTGGCATCATCAATTTTATTTGTCAAGCATAAACCCTCTATCAAAATATTGTAGCTAAAAACATCAGGCTTACACCCCACACTTGCCATGGAATCAAATAGCCTTCTAGCATCATCAATTTGACCTGCCAAGCAAAAACCACTCAAAAGTGTGTTATAAGTTATTATGTCGGTACAAACACCTCTATTAATCATTAGTTGGAACAACCCATTGGCTTCGTCCATCTTTCCATTGATACAGAACTTATCAATTACCACGTTAAATGTCACCACATTAGGTTTTACACGTTCCTCCAACATCTCTATAAACAAAGTTTTAGCCTCCTCCCAATTAGATGTATTACACAAACCATATCGATTCGGGTTTATCAAAGCATGAACTACATCTATAAGACATTTTACTGTCAAACATTTTTTTTTCAATATATAGTTTCTCTTCAAATTTCCCTTTGAGCAGCTCTACAAATTTGCATATTTAAAAACAGAAGAACTAACTGATTAAAAGTTAAAAATTATAAATACATACACCAACACTATTTGTTCTTGTTCAACTTTAATTTTGATACATAAATATCACAACAAAATATAAGATAAGATAATTGTTATCAATGGAATGAAGGAAATATTTTCATTATTAATTAACAATACATTAATCAAAATTTAACATGTAAACTACCTCACTGTTAACCAAGAATCAAAAATTTTCTATTACATACATTAATAAGGCACTTCATTTTGCAAATTCACTATTAGTAATATATTTAAGGGAAAAAGGACTATTTCCCACCCAACTTTTAGTCCAATCTCAAAATCATACCTACGACACATAGAAAACCCAAACACCCACCCATGAACTAATTAATATATTAAAAGCCAAATTGGTTTTTTTTTTTTTCGGTTACAAATTAATGCTTTGGCGGTTGGTGTTTTCTTTAATTTCCTGGTACAAATTTTTGTTGCTAGCTTAACTTATTTCATAAATCACATGGAGTGTAAAGTGACTTTGGCGCAAAGTGAGCTTGCCGTGAGTTGTTTGAAGTATCTGTTCTGATATTATGGGATGAATCGACCATCATTTATTGATATTAATTAATTATCTCTTTCTCTTTTCTCTCTTCAGATAATTAGATATTTAATAATGCTACTAATTATGATTGATTAGTAATACGTACTAAGATTTTTTGAATTATTAGGGGGGTTCTTGTTTTGTTTGACCAATATCCAACATTTATTACATTTATGAGATCCAATCCAACCCCTTTCAACCTAACATTGTTTTGTCATTTAATCTTAGGGAGAAGGACTATTTCCCTCCCAACTTTTGATCCGTTCTTAAACTGCCACCCACGGTAAATGAAAATCCACTTTTCCCATCTATGAGCCATTAACATGGATGATATCTGTTTGCATAAGGGTAAAATGTCTATTTTACCCTTATTAGATGAAATGACAAAAATACTCCTCAATTTAATTTACAAAAATCATCCCAAAATTGATGTGAGGGTTTTACCTTCACCCCCCTTAGGTTTTAGAAACTAATATTTCACCTTACCTAAAGTTTTTAAACTTTGAAAACTAATATTTTCACCCCCAAACCTAGGGTTTCCATATTTTTCAAAAAACAGTCGCCCCCCATAACTTTCAAAACTAGCAGTTTCACCCCCATTCTTCAACTTCAGCTCTCGACGTCGTCTCCGGCATCTTCACCGATCTCCTCCTTCTCTTGGTGCGACGGCAGTGGTGTGACGAAGAGATCTTCATCCCCTCATTGTCGCACGGTGCGATGAAGAGACGGAGATCTGTTCGTCGCACAATGCGAAGAAGAGACAGAGATCTCTTCATTGCGCTACTGTGTGACAAAGAGGTCTCTCTTCGTCGCTCCACCCAGACGCTCGTCGCGTCGTCCAGACGTGACAATGGAGGACGACGAAGCGTCGTCCTTCGTCTATTCTTCCCGATCTGGACGACGCTTCGTCATCCAAATCTAGGCGACGAAGGGTCGTCCTTTGTAGTCGAAGATGGGAGATCGGTCAAATGCGTCGGCCATTGGTGGTTGCTGGAGAAGGAAGCGAACCCTAGGGGTGAAATTAAACTTTTCAAACTTTGAGGATGGGTTAGCTATTAGTTTTTAAAACCTGGAGGGGGGAAACGGTAAAATTTTAAAGTTTTAAGGTTTTAAATAGTAAGTGACGATTTTGCCCCTGTCCCTAACTGAAAAATTGGACAGCAGTTTGGTCATGGGTGAGAAAAGTGGATTTCCATCTGCCGTGGGTGGCAATTTAAAAACACATCAAAAGTTGGGTGGGAAATAATCCTTCTCCCTTTAATCTTATCTATTTTCACATTCTGACTAAATCACGAGGCGTTCAGTTTGGCATGCTCTTAATGGCAAAATTAAATGTCTTCATCATCTCTTAATAATTACCAATTTAAAGGTATTTTCCTCTTAGTAACTAGGATTAATTATAATAATAACCTCATTTGTTGTAATTGATGTGTTATGCATTTATTCAGCTGTGGAGCTGGGGCTTCCCTTGATCCCTACATACTCTGAAGCTTCTGGAGATCAAGTTCTTCATGGAGTCAACTATGCTTCTGCCGCCGCCGGCATCCTTGACATCACAGGAAGAAACGCCATAAGAAAACTTCATTTATAAGGAAGAATTCATATGCAGATAATAGAGGAGTTAAATTTTTATAAAGAGTTTGTCTGTATAATGTTTGATCAGGTGGGTCGTATACCATTTAGCCAAACAAATAAGGAACTTCCGAAATACTCTGGATCAAATTACTGGTAATCTTGGGGCAACTGATTTGTCCAAGGCTATCGCAAGATCTATATTCTTTGTAGGGATGGGGAGCAATGACTACTTGAACAACTATCTCATGCCAAATTACAATACCAAGAATGAATATAATGCTCAACAATATGCTGATCTTTTGGTTGAACAACCCGGCAACTCACTGTGAGATCTCTTAACCTGGTTTACACGCCATAAATCTTTACTTTTAAAACTTTTACCAATGTATATCATGTCTTTTTGATTGATTTTGATTCAACTATATATAGTACCCAACTGAGCTTAACTTATTGGTAAAATTGACGAACTTTTTAATCTAATTATGTGCATGATAAATACAGAGCCTGTACAATCTCGGCGCTCGGAAATTTGTACTGGCTGGATTAGGAAGAATGGGCTGCATACCAAGCATCTTGGCTCAAAACCAGCTTGGTACCTGCTCAGAAGAAGTTAACCAGCTTGTTTTACCTTTCTATACAAATGTGAAGACGATGATCAACAATCTTAATGCCAATCTTCCCAGTTCAAAATTCATTTACATCAATATCGCTAGAATGTTTGAAGATATGTTAGTCAACTACAGATCCTATGGTATGCATACACTACTTCTATACTTAATATTTTATCATTTAATAAAATTATATATACCTATTTTAAATATACAAAATTACTTTTTCTCGTTTTTTTTATATTATCTTCAGCTATTTAAAATAGTGATACAAATTTACGTCTTCCTCACTACTTTGAACTGTTTTATGCACACAGGGTTTAGTGTTATAGTTCGTGGATGTTGCAGAATCGGGCTAAACAGAGGACAAATTACGTGTCTTCCATTCCAAACACCATGTCCAAACAGAGATCAGTATGTGTTTTGGGATGCATTTCATCCAACAGAAGCTGTCAACATTTTATTTGGAAAGAAGGCCTTCTCGGGCGACTTAAGCATCGTTTATCCCATGAACATACAGCAACTTGCCAATCTTGACATTGGACCCAATTAATAAGAATTTAGAATGAGAGCCCTGCCCATGCATGTAGTTGTTTCAGTTTTTAGGGCTTGTTGTAATCAGAGGAAAGTTGGGATTGTGGTTTTTTCTTTCATAATGCAGCAACTTTAATTTGGTTACCCTTTGATGGATTTGTTTCCTTTGTCTTTTAGTATAAACGAATGTTTGGCTCTTAGATTGGACATATCCTTATTTATTTCTGCTGTAGTAGTTTAATATTTTAGGGAATTATGATGTTATGGCTACCAGCCTTTCATAATTCTATGTATAAAGCTCCACCAAATCTTCACTATTCATAGCGGCGTACCTGTACCTGTTGAGTGATGGGTTCCACGTCAAGTTAAAAAGGCCAAATGACCATGTTCCACCCAAGGTGTAATGAACTTTGTTTCTGATACTTGAAAAATAAATTAAAACATAAAAAAGTAACATAGTCTAAAAACCAACTATAACCTCAGTGTCTGGCTCTTTCTCTCAAAAACACAACTCAAATTAGGTGTCGTTGTTACTGTTAAGCCTCAACATTTCTCCAATGGGTTGCTATTGCTTTTCTTTATGTAACTAACTTTCATAGCTATATGTCTCCATTGTTATAGTTAAATAACCAAATTTAAATTTTAATCAACCCTGATTGCATAATTTAATAAATGAATTATTTCAAAATAAAAAATTAAATCGGTAAAAAACTTCATTCCACCCGAGATTTCTCACATATTGGTGTTTTGACATGTATATGAAAACTATCAATTACCCCCCAACATAAAATATCCATACCCCCATGCAGTACATAATGTAAAATATCTATAGGCCCCCACACATAACACATTATATACCCTATATTTTCAATTAGAGTTAGATTTGAAGCAAGTTTACAAGCTTTATTAATAAAACTTAATGATTAAATGCTTGTGCTGTTGAAATAAATCGAGTTGTTAATGTAATGGTGTCAACTTAATAATTAAATGGTTGTGCTCTTGAAATAAATCGAAGAAGAAAAGTATTGGAATAAATGGTTGTGAAAGTACTGTGGTATCCATTGTCAAACTTCACTTAACTGAGGAAGAAAAACCAAAAAACAAAAAAGGTGGATGCCTTATGGTTCACTGACAATGGAAACTAAGGGTGGTTCTGGTTTAGTTCATTAAAGTTAACATAGTAAGATGCAGTTTTTCTATTTAAGAAAAGTAGAGCCAAGAAACAAAAAAACATACGCTAATAGTGATGTTACGAGCTCCAATGTCCAACTTGGATGAATTAGAAGTAGTTTAGAACTGTTAGAGTCATAGGGACAAAGATTAGTTTAATTGAATATGTTTTTTTGATAAGTTTATTTGGATTATGTTACTTTTAGGTGTTATATACATTTTAATAACGTTTTGTTATTCTCTTTTTTCGCTTTATTTTCTATTGCGTTTCAAGGTTATGGAGTATCATGGAATTCAAGTGGATAGATTCTGATTTATGCTAGTATACTTTGTCGAGATTCTGATAGTGCTCCAGTTAGTGCTCCACCACGCTTAAGGGATTTGTATGATTGCCATTAACATAATTAGTGTGAAACGCAGCTTTTTCTATTGGCAGATATATGTATAATTGAAGTCATTTTTATTATTTTGTAAATGTGAACTTTATAATTTCTTTTTTATTTTTCTTTTTGGTGTTTGGTGGGAAAAGTTAGTAACTACTTTATAACATCATGCAAAGTGAGAAACTACTTTATAATTTGTTGCACACTAGTGTTGTTGACACCATAATTAATAGTTCCTCATGTACATTTATAATCTAATTGTTGATGATGCCGAGAAGAGACTCTAATTTTGACACAAGCCTCAAAGACAAGCCCTATTTTCAGTGCATGAATTAAAGCAGAAGGCTAATTTGTGTTGTGTGATAGCAGTAGTCTTCCACTCGCAATTTGAAACTCCATTCTGCTAGCAAACTTTAAAAGCCCATTTTTGAGATAACTGAACTTAGGTACCAAAAAGAGCAAAGAAATCAAAGGATGCAGAAGAAAATCGCCAAATCAATCAGAAGAATTTGGTTGCCATATAGAATATCCAAAAAGCACCACAACTCTCTTAATCACTAACCAGACTTGAATCTTCGTGTACTTGTTTGGCAGTTACTATTAAGAATAATTATTCCACGTAAACAATAAATCGAGAAGTAAATGTATCGAAACCTCTCAAGGACCCTCTAGTGATGGATCACAAGAGAGATTCCCTTCTACCAGGAAGGCATCATCATCATCCAAGTTCAACTTAGCATCAGCTACCACCAACTTCTTACTAGAGACTTCGTCAAGGGGATTCTCTCTCCAAAGAAATATAGCAACTTGGTAGTCAAGCCAAATCGACAGAGATGAAGACAAAATCTATAACTTCAATTATATGACTTCTTCATTAATGGATTCACATAAATACAATCACCACTACAATGTTGGCACACACCTTTACACGGAAACTTTAACGTTTGCCAGGGCTCTCTTGATAAGCTATACTCCCCTGGAAAATGCACGTACTCAACAATCAACATCCTGTTGGTTCTTGGGTTGAGAAGGATGGTAGCAAATTCAGGACTTCATGATAATCTTCATGCTTTCCCAGTAAATCTAATATTATTGAACCTGTGGATGCATCTGGTTTCACGTTTCTCTCTTTCATTTTGTGAAGAAGTTCCACCACTTTTAAAGTCTCATTATTCTGCAAGAAACCAGACATAAGCGTATTGAAAGTGACCAAATCTGGCGCAACACCATTTTGCTCCATATCTGAGAAACATTTACTTGCCATTTCTAACTTTCCTTCCTTACAAAATCCATGCATTATAATGCTATATGTAATAACATCTGGAACAAAGCCATTACTATGTAATCTGTTGAACATTTCCCAAGCAATATTGAGTCTCCCTGTTTTGCACAACCCATTAATGAGACAATTGAAAGTTGTGATGTTAGGTTGAATGTTTCGATTTATTAAAGTATAGAACAGTTCAACAGCCTCCAAAACACAACCATTTTTGCAATAACCATCAATAAGAATACTATACGTAAATAAGTCGGGAGGCAAATTACTAAGTTGCATCTTACCAAATAGCTTTTTTGCATGTCTGACATTACCGTTCATAAAAAGCCCAGATAGCAAGGTATTATAAGCAACAACATCTGGCCTAACTCCCTCTGAAGTCATTTCCTCATAAAGATTCAAGGCTTCATCAATTTTTCGATTCTTGCAATACCATTTGATCAGAGTATTGTAGCTAACTACATCAGGTGTGCATCCCATACTCAACATTGAGGCTAAAAGTTCCTTGGCATCATCAATTTTATTTGTCAAGCATAAACCATCCATCAAAATATTGTAGCTAAAAACATCAGGCTTACACCCCATACTTGCCATGGAATCAAATAGCCTTCTAGCATCATCAATTTGACCTGCCAAGCAAAAACCACTCAAAAGTGTGTTATAAGTTATTGTGTTGGGACAAACACCTCTATTAATCATTAGTTGGAACAACCCATTGGCTTCGTCCATCTTTCCATTGATACAGAGCTTATCAATTACCACGCTAAATGTCACCACATCAGGTTTTACACCTTCCTCCAACATCTCTATAAACAAAGTTTTAGCCTCCTCCCAATTAGATGTATTAGACAAACCATAAATTAGAGTGGTGTAAGTAATCACGTTTGGATTAATGCCCTTGGTCTTCATTTCTGAAAACAGTTTCTTTGCCTTGTCTACTAACCCATAGTTGCAGAGACCATCAATAATTGTAGTATAGCAAACAATATTAGGCTTACAAATGACACCAAATTCACCATTCCCGTTATTCATTTCTTCAAACAACTGAAGGGCAACAGTGACATTACCAGTTCTACACAACCCAGCAATCAAAGTCCCAACTGTAACCGCATCCGGTCTACAACCAACCGAAACCATTTTCCTAAAAAATTCAATGGCCTTCTTAATCTTGCCCGCCATACAAAGACCATTAATCAGATTGTTAAAAGTCAAAGCGTTTGGGTAAAAACCCCTCCTAAAAATACTCCCAAGAACTACAAAACCATAAGAATCGCGTGCCATTTTTCTTAAGCAATCAATTAAAATATTCAAAATAAAGAAATCCGGCAACAACCCAGCTGAAATGAATCTCGTGTACATCACAAGAAGTTGATCAAAATGTTTTTTCTTAACAAGTGCAGAAAACAAAATACTGAAGGAAGACATAGCAGGAGTTGGGTGCATATGAATCATATAATTGAAGGAATCAAAAGCTTCATCAAGAGAAAAGTTACCTGACCTGCAGTTTACACGAAGGAAATTATAAAGTTGAGAATGGTGCTTAAGAGTGGAGATGTGTTTGGGTGGTGATTTGGTGTGTTGATTTTGGGAAACTGAAGAAAGAATAGATGAAGATGAAAATCTAACATTGAAAGATGATTTTGAAGAAACAAGTGAAGTTTTAAGAAACATTTTCAGAGGACATTTGAAAAAAAAAACCCTAAATTTTTTTTTGAAACAAATCAGGTCGATTCGGGTTTATCAAAGCATGAACTACATCTGTAAGACATTTTACGGTCAAACATTTCTTTTTCAATATATAGTTTCTCTTCAAATTTCCCTTTGAGCAGCTCTACAAATTTGCATATTTAAAAACAGAAGAACTAACTGATTAAAAGTTAAAAATTATAAGGGAAATTATTAAAAATGGCCAAAATACCCTCCCACTAAGCAAAAATGCCCAAAATCACTATTTTCAAGCAAAAATACCCAAAATCACTATTCCTAAGCAAAAATGCCCATGACTTTTTCTAAAATACCAAAATTACCCTTCCTCTCATTTATATAAACCCTCCTCACTCAATATGAGGGGTTAAATGAAATTTTATTACAATTAGGGGGGCATTTTAATATTAGGGGTTAAATATTAGATTTCCAAAGAATTTTTCGATTGTTGTCATTCTAGGGTATTTCAACTTTTAGAATTCGAATTTCAGTTCCGTTTTTTCTAATTTCACCGTTTTATAATATATCGACTCGTATTTTTCAGATTTCCAAAGAATTTTTTGATTGTTGCCATTCTAAGGTATTTCAACTTTTAGAATTCGAATTTTAGTTTCGTTTTTTCTAATTTCACCGTTTTACGATATATCGATTTGTATTTTCTAAATTTTCGAAGAATTTTTCGATTGTTACATTCTAGGGTATTTCAACTTTTAGAATTCGAATTTCAGTTCTGTTTTTTTGAATTTCACCGTTTTACGATATATCGACTCATATTTTTCAGATTTTCGAAGAATTTTTCGATTGTTGCCATTCTAGGGTATTTCAACTTTTAGAATTTGAATTTCAGTTTCGTTTTTTCGAATTTCACGATTTTAGGATATATCGATTCGTATTTTCTGAATTTTTGAAGAATTTTTCGATTGTTACTGGATAGTAACATCACTCAAATCACATATAAAATGAAATCAAATACATATCTATATATAATCATAGATAAAATACATCGTACACATACACACATATAATAAATATATACATACGAACATATGAAGAATGATAAATAAACAATGAGCTAACTAAATATACATCCGTGAGCTACTCGATATAGTGAAAATACAACTACGACACTAAACGACGACGCATAGAGGTAGACGACTCTTGGGGAAAATCGACGCTCCGTGACAATGCCAAACACTCAAAAAAACGTAACATAAACACGCCACAGTCACCGGATCCTAGTCTCTACTGAGGGACATTCGCTCCATATAAAGCGAGGGAATCACGTCGTGGAGTCTGTCCAGAAGCAGTCTAAAAACTCGTCGCCTCTAATAACGCGGGTATGAATGTCAGATACGGTCGTATCCGTTGCTCAAGAGACCCCATATTCCCCGAATATGATACCTCTGAATCGTATACCGTAATCGACCACTCACGAAAATCTATAACTCTGATGACCCAATGTGCGTTCTCGAAGTTTATAGGGATGTAAACCTATAAACAGTGACAAATTTTAGTTAATTATCGTTGTCATAAACCAATTCAATGTAATAGAAATATATATATACTATACCTGATCGACCATCCCCCATGGTTTGTACAACAATCCCGAGGTGTACGCTGCCTTAACCATCCTTGTGAAGAGCTTCGAAAACTCAAACTCCTCAAACGGTGTGGTCTGCCAACTCTTCCAAGCCATCTCAATATGGCCTCCGAAGAATGTGTGGACAGTCATCCAACGGTGTGAAACAATTGCACGGTGGTCGTCCCGGTGCTAACGTAATAAAGCCAAAAAAAAATCCACGTACTAAAATGGTATAAACAAGTTCACATGTGTTAGTTATTAATAAATATATCAAACTTTTTCCCGACTTATATAGTATAGACAACTTACATCGTCGGTCAGCCATTGGCGCAACTCTACCATAAGCCACCAAAAACTGTCCTTTAACTTCGACCCGATGAAGTAGACATCATATGTGTCGGAAGCCGCAGCTGTGGTGTACCACATGAGGAAAGATTCCTCACACTCTGAGGCAAAGGATGGAATGGTCCTAAGTTGCCGTTTCGCCCTCTCTTTGAGTGGATTTGTATATGGGGTGCGAACCAGCGGACCCTTCCGGACGATCCGACCACGTGCTGTACGAATCAGCTGCATGATCCCAAAAAACAATTAAGTCATCATTCCATCTTACATAACAATTAGCATTAATCAATTTATTTTACCTTTTTCATATATGTGGGAGGAGGTTTAGCTGGAGAATCTTGAATCACGGTCAAGTCCACCACGCGTGCTCCCTCGACGGGCTAAAAAATTGTAATTTTGAACTTCTTAGTGACCAATATATATGAATATTTATAGGCCAAACGACTATTTCCCACCCAAGGTTTAGCGTTTTTTCAAATGTCCCCCCTTTAACTATGGAAACACCAAACACCCACCCATGACCGATTAGATTTAACCAAACCCTAACGCCTAAAATTTTTATCTCTTTTTGCCCCCCTAAACTTTAAAAACTAACATTTTTCCTCAGCCTAAGTTTTAAAAAACCGCAGTTTCACCCTAGGGTTTGGTTTTGAAATCTCCGGCGACCTCTCTGGCTCTGTTGCCGACGGCCTCTCCCTCCCGAAGCAACCTCTCCTTTCGGCGATATCTTTCCTCCCATTTGAAGGTCCGATGGGCGCCCGGAGACGCTGTGGGAGACGAAGAACTTCATCGGGAAGACGAAGTTCTTCGTCTTCCCAGACGAAGACGAAGCCGTCGTCTTCATCTGGGAAGACGACTGGGAAGACCGTCGTCTTCCCAGAGGTCTTCTTTTGGGATATCAGCAAGTAACCATAATCGCTCATCCTAAAAAAGAGTCAAAACATCATTAAATAAACAATATAATTGAAAAGACAACTCGATCAATGTCATTTTTTAAAAAAAGTTAACCTCAACTTCCGGAGAAGGTGTTCGGGGAGAACCCTCAATCGATAATATATCAATGTCGGTTCCCTATATGCATGAAAAGGACAAAATGGTAAATTACATTTCATATAAAATATAATATCTATAATAATTATCATACCTCAAGTAGAGGATCTAAAGCAACTAGAGATCCGACCGGATGGCCTTCATGAGGAAGACCCTATACGAATATATATACTCTATATTAATCAATAACTAAACAATCATAAAAATAAAGTTTCATTGATAAGTGACATACCTCATCTCGGATAGGTGATGCAGCAACAAAAGGGCTAACCGGTGCTTCCTCCTAGCGACTACCCTAAGATAATAGTAATAATAACTTAATCAGTGACATTTCATATATAACAAATACTATAATATAATAACGACATTTAACCTTAAATATAAATTTGAAATGTCATACGGATCTCGTGTGACTGATGGGATGGTATTGTGATATCAATGGGGGATATCGGTCGGATATCGTCATCCCTCTCTTGTACGAATGTAATAATAGTTGTCAAAATAATAACACTGCTATCATTTTTTATAAGTAATAAATTAGAAGTGGTTTAACAACCTGAGCGACGGGGGCTGGATATGTACGCGTGACAATGTCTTCTAGACGAGCATACGATCCTATAATCGAGTCATATCATTGCGTAATTGAGTCATCTGGGAAGAGATGTCGTCACGAAAACTCGATATCTCAAGTAAAATCGTAGCACCCCAGTGCGCTAATGTAACATCTAATGTAAAAATACTGGGTGATACGAATAGGGGACACTGCTCGGTGGCATGATGGGTAGATCGGTCTTCTACTCCAGGATGGTCTATCATCCGTGGGCTCTGAACTACAAGGGAACATATAGGCTGCTCCATAACAAGAGGCTGAATGGGCTCCTTATGTGTCTCAAAAGTCTGGACAGGTACATCTGAAGGTCCAGAGTCTGGAAAGCCCCATCTCTGATTGCAAAAGGAACCGAAAAAGATGAGGAGGAATCAGCATCGGGTAAACCGGTGTACTCGCAAACCTCAACGTACCATGGTAAACCTGACTTGATTGATGATAGACGAAGAGGGAATGTGACATCCTCCTAATGATGAAGAAATATAAGTCAAAATAATTGCAACATATAATGAATTAATCGACTTATTAATTAACGAGTACATACCGGATCACCAGTGAAAATACGACCTATATGAGTCTAACTAGGGACATCTCGTGTAAGCCACCTAAACATCTGTGGGGACGTATAGGGATCAACAAGGTCAATCCAATCATATAACGTGTCCATGGTCTCATATATCCAACACTGCAATATAATCATTTACGATTTAAATAATCTAATTCATATTTTTTTCCAATTAATATATATAATCAATAAATTTAAACTAACCTGAAATGCGAAAAGAAATCTGTAGAGGTCGTATCTACGCATCTCAGGCATCTCAGGCATCCGTCCGGAGCACACTCTGTCACTCGCCTGTGACATAGACTTGTATGTCATCTGCCACACGGGGACACCCTAGGGGTAAGAATTAAACCCATCCAGATGATCGACCAACTATAAATAGTCTGAAGACACCTTCTTTCGTCGATCATTCCCTAACAAAACCATGTGGAGAACATACAATAAGGCCATCTTGATGGCATCAATATCGTCATTCCCCCATGGCCTCGACAAGAAAACACGCTCTAGGTCATGATACTGCACCTTTAGACAACCTCGAAAATACGTATCTCTGATCCTATGTCTAGAAGAGCAAGGAATATATGAAGAGATATCAATGCATCGGCTAAACGAAAGACCTATCACCAAAGCAAACTCAAACGGGCTAAAATGAACATCAACGCTACTAATCCGAAACCAAAACTCGAAACATGTCTTCTCAAATAGTCGTAGCTGTTCCGGGGTCAAAGTAGACGTAATCTTAGATAATGCAGTGCGTTGTGCACGACATATCAGATCTATCCGAAAGTGTCTGGACTCATCGAAGATTCGTAGCTCGCTTTCAACACGTCTTCTTTTGCGAGAAATATCCTACGAAAATTTACAAAATTCATTAGTCATTCATAAACAGTTAAAAGGAAAAAAAGGAACTGAAATTTGAATTCTAAAGGTTGAAAAACCCTAGAATGACAACAATCGAAAAATTCTTCAAAAATCTAAAAAATACGAGTCGATATATCATAAAATGATGAAATTCAAAAAAACAGAATTGAAATTCGAATTCTAAAGGTTGAAAAATCGTAGAATGACAACAATCGAAAAATTCTTCGAAAATCTAAAAAATACAAGTCGATATATCATAAAATAATGAAATTCAAAAAAATGGAATTGAAATTCGAATTCTAAAAGTTGAAATACCCTAGAATGGCAAAAATCAAACAATTCTTTGGCAATCTGAAAAATACGAGTCGATATATCGTAAAATGGTGAAATTCGAAAAAATGGAACTGAAATTCGAATTCTAAAAGTTGAAATACCCTAGAATGGTAACAATTAAACAATTCTTCGACAATCTGAAAAATACGAGTCGATATATCATAAAACGGTGAAATTCAAAAAAACAGAACTGAAATTCGAATTCTAAAAGTTGAAATCCCCTAGAATGGGAATAATAAAAAAATTCTCTGGAAATCTGAAAAAAACGAGGTCATTACATCGTAAAATATGTCCGAAAGACACAAAAATCAAAAAACTTAATCTCAAATTCGAAAACTACATATTGAAAAATCTTAAAATAGAAAAAACGGATATAAAATTCGAAAACTACACGTCGAGAAACCCTAGATGTGTGAAATATCAATTTACCCCCTGAGAAAATTTCTATTACAAACAGGTCCAAGTTTATCCCTTGCCCCCTCAGTAACTTTTGAATCTTTACCGCCCCTACAGTTTTAAAATAGTTAATTTTCACCCCAACCCACTGTTATTCGCCAGCAGCCCACTGTTACATGGAAAATTTTAGAAAAACCTACAATGGACTAAACTATTACGACCAGATCCCTAATTTTTTAAAAAATCAGCTTAACCCCCCACTCCCACTATCACAGTGGGAGTGTTCTTCGTCACAGTGGGAAAGCGTTGGAGTGCCGAATGCTTTGGACCGATTTTTCGGCCAAAAATCGGTCATTTCGGCCTCCAATTTC
Source organism: Mangifera indica (assembly GCF_011075055.1). Classification (NCBI taxonomy): domain Eukaryota; kingdom Viridiplantae; phylum Streptophyta; class Magnoliopsida; order Sapindales; family Anacardiaceae; genus Mangifera; species Mangifera indica. Next base: position 11,658,160 of record NC_058147.1, on the reverse strand, counting down.
AACATCTATCGAATCTACATAAGCTATAACACAAAACCCCTTGATCAATTCAATGAAAACAACCAAGAATCAAAACATATTAAGCATTGTTCAAAATCAAAACCTTAAAGTTTCAAAATATAAGATAAGATAATTGTTATCAATGGAATGAAGGAAATATTTTCATTATTAATTAACAATATATTAATCAAAATTTAACATGTAAACTACCTCACTGTTAATCAAGAATCAAAATTTTTCTATTACATACATTAATAAGGCACTTCATTTTGCATATTCACAATTAGTAATATATTTAAGGGAAAAAGACTATTTCCCACCCAACTTTTAGTCTAATCTCAAAATCATACCTATGATACATAGAAAACCCAAACACCTACCCATGAATTAATTACCATCCAAATTTTTAGTAAAGGACAGAGGTAAAATTGTTATTTTACCTATAAATCTTAACGCTTTGAAATTGATATCATTTTTCCCCCAGGTTTTAAAAACTAACATTTCAATCTATCCTCAAAGTTTGAAAAGTTTAAATTTCACCTCTAAGGTTTGTTTCCTTCTCCAGCCACCATCATTCTGACTGACGACCGATACTTTTCATCTTTCTTCCAGATCTGACTATAAAGGACGATGAAGTACAATCATCTAGACTCGATGATAAAACATCATCCTTCTTTTTGAGTCTTCCCATTCTGGATGACAAGAGTCATCCTTTGTCAAAGAAAACTTTTGTTTCTTCCTATCATCTACCAGTTCCCTAAGCCACCGAAAGTGAAACCTGGAAAGAGGGAAAAAAGTGAATTTTTCAAAGTTTAATCATAACGAGTGAATGTGAGTTTTCTAAACTAAGGGGTGAAAATGATATAAATTTTTTAAGTTTTAGGGTTTATGGGTAAAATAATGATTTTACCTTTAGTTCTAAGTAAAAATTTGGACGATAGTTAGCCCATGAGTAGATGTTTGAGTTTTTTACCTATCGTGGATATAATTTTGAATTTGGACTGAAACTTGGGTGGAAAATTGTTCTTTTCCCTATATTTAATAAATAAAACAATATGTACAAATAATTTTATTAATTTATTTATATATAATGATGTGATATTATGTGATTAAATGATTAAATTGTTTATTTTTTTTAATTTCGACATTATTCAATCAGGGAAAGGACAATTTTCCACCAAAGTTTTAGTCGAAATTCAAAATCATATTCATGGCAGATATAAAATCCAAATAGCTATTCATAGGCTAATTGTAATCTAAATTTTTAGTTAGAGATAAGGGTAAAATCGTTATTTTATCCATAAATCCTAAAACCTAAAAACTTTATATCATTCCACCTTCAGTTTAAAAAACTCACATTTACCCCCATGATTAAACTTTAAAAAATTCACTTTTCCCCCTTTTGAGGTTTAATCTCTAGTGGCTTAGGAAACCGACTGGAGATCAAGAAGAAGTGTAGGTCTTCTCTGGCTACAAAGGATAATAAAAAACAACCCTTCGTTGTCCAGATCTGAACGACGAAGCGTCGTTTAGATCTGTAAGAAGAGACGAAGGACGATGCTTCGTCGTCCTTCGTCTCATTGTCTAGACATGACGAAAGATGATGCTTTGTCATCCTTCGTCTCTCCTTATAGATCTGGATGATGCTTCATTGTCTAGATTTGGATGATAAAAGGTCTTTTTTCATAAAAATTATATTATTGATTAATTATATTTTAACCCCATAACTCTAATAGAAAATTTTAATAGAAGTTGAATGATGAATGAGCATTTGAATTTTTAAAACATTGTGAGTGAGAGTTTGAGGATGGACTAATTCTTAGGTGGGAATAAGTCTTTTGGCCTTTAATTTATTATGAATAATATTTTACTTTCTCTCGGTTTCTTAAGGGAAACAGAACAAACAAAGTGAGACAACCTTTAATGTAATCATGCAAACTTCTAATAAATTTTCAATGTGTAAATATAAATAATTGAGAAAAAGAAAGTTAAAAAAAAATTATCGATTCTCAAATATTTAATGGTAATTGGTAAGCACACTTGTTAACAAATAATCATACTTTTCTTAAATTTTCTGCCACGTAGATAAGAAAATTAAAGCATTGCATGAATTTCATCTTTGAGGAAATATAATTTTGATTTTTATTCATTATAAAAAACACCTACAATCTACAAGTCATACTTTGTTTTTTTTCCCTCTTAAACACGCTTTAGCACTTTTTCCTTTAATTAAAAGGCACAAACAAATCATACTATTTAAAAAATTAAAATAAAAAAGAAAATAATGCAAAGTATATCAAGTCTATAGAGGCTTAAGTAGTGTAAACACTATGGAGAATGGTGGATGACTTGTGCTCAACTTGCATCTAGAATGGTCAACTCACGATGAAGTGACACCAAAAAAAAAAAAAAGAAAAGAAAAGTCATCAAAGAAGAAAAAGAATCAATACCGAAGAAAGTGTCACTATACTAGTGAGATATCAATCTTGGGTAGAACAACAATCCAAACTCAAACTAGCTCACATCACATCCACCCTAAACTATGAGAGACCATGGTCTCAATACTACCAACGCCAATCTCGAAAGGCACTCCCCATTCCAACCTTTCTTTTGTTGTCTTTAACTCAATTCTAGTAGATTGTTTCCTTCATTCATCCAAGACAAACTTTAGAATCATACTTGACATGTTACTATACTTAGTGAGCACACTCTATAGTCACGTGTAGCTTTCTAAGGTTTAAGACCCAACTTTGCTTCAACTTGGTTCAAAATCATAGGTACACTAGAATAAACGACTCAAAAGACTGAGTTCTAATCTGACATATCTAAACATTGGAATACCTATATTAGGTTGTTGTCAATATGATTTGAAATAAGGTTGGTAACTTGCTTCTTAATATGAAAGGTAAGCTCATGCTCATGAATACTCAAACTAATAGTTTCAAGATGAAAGGCCATGTTGGTTATGTGTTGTTTGTATGTGAAGACGAATGATGATAAAGATAGAATCCATTGACTCGAAAAATATTAAGTTTAGGATATCTGTTGATTTGACCCATATTTGAGTTTCGAAAAAAATGTCGATAAATATTTGAAATCAAAATCTCTAGCCAGAGTATAATATAAGTTATACGAAAGATATTTGTGATGAAGTGTTTTGAACATATCAATTGATGATTTGTGTAGAATTGAAATTAGGACTTTGACGAACCATGAGCCCGAAATTGATCAAGATTAGATGATGGAAAGATCTTATCTACATGAAATGTATGATTGAAGGTATTAGGTTCAATAAAGTGTTTTTTCATCGTAGTTTAGGGGCTATGACACATTACTAAATGTTTATCATAATCGTTGAGTTTTCATATGTATTTCAGATTGTTCAAAAAAAGACTCATGATTATGTCATAGTGAATCTAAAGGGTCACACTAATAAACCAAACTTTTGAGAGTAAGGAGTATATTATCTGAGATTGGCTAGCACCTTTCGAAGGATACTTAACATTAGTATCATATAAAGTGTTACATAGGTACAAAAGTAACATTTTAAAAGTTAAAATGTTTGTGAAGCAGAATTAGGGTAGCTAAGATATATAATTGATATGCATGCATGATTGTAATTTAAATTAAAATTTTAAAGGACCATTTAATAATTTCATTATTGTTTATTAGCCACCAACATAAAAATGGCTCATTAGTTTATCTTAGATGAACTAAGCTCGTTTGAAACAAACTTTCTATCACAAAAACAACATTCATTTCCTTTCTCTCTACCCCTTGGGTTTTGGTGTTTTTGGCTTGGAGGTGCAACTTTTTTGAGATTTTTTAAAGTGAGAGACTCCTTCCATCATCCTACATCTAAAGCAAAGGAGCAGGTAATCTTCTAACCTTCTCATGTATGTTTCTTTTCATGCTTTGATTCTTGCTTTTATGTATATGCATGCCCATTTTGCTTCATTCTTCTTCCCCATTTATTTCAAAAACTATGTCACTGCTGATCAAGAATTAAAATTTTCTCATCACATACATTAACAAACACTTCACTTTGCATATTTAAAAATAACAATATATTTAATGAATAAAGCTACATGTACAAACAAATATTATCAACTTATTTTTATAAACTGATGTGACAATTTGTAGTTGAATAATATGATTGCTTATTTTTTTATCTTATTTTAACATTATCTAATCACATATTGTTATATTAGATTATACAAATAAGTTAATAAAATTTGTTTTTATACATATTATTTTTCATATTTAATTACTAAAACAATAATGTGTATTTTAAATCTTCGTACATTGACCTTGAAATGGTATTGATACTAAACACGGTTAAAATTCAAAAAATTTTAAAAATATATAGAAGAATTAATTGTTGAAAATATTGTTAGTAACACATCCTTAGACAAATTTAAACTACAACTTACAAGAAGAAACAAACCAAAATTATCTAATTTAATTTATTATAAATGTTAAAATATGAATTAATTGTATATTAGAATATTAAAATATCTGAATAAAACATAAGTGTATACCTATCATAAATCTTATATAAAAAAATAAAATTAATATAATTAATATACAATAATGTAAGAAGGGAAAATATATATTTAGAATATTTGCTAACTTAGGAAATAAAATATTTGGATTATATTCTAATATAGAATATAATATATTCGAAATCTATTCAAATATATTATAACTGAAATAATATATTTGAAATATATTCCAACACACCCCACAAACTTAAGTAAGCAAATAAAATAGAAAATAATATATATTTTAGTTAGGCTTGCTCACGCCCTTGCTTTCACATATGAAAAAAGTGGAAAGATGAGTTCATTAGTTTGGGTACATTCACACTTTCACTTATGTAGAAAGTGAAAAAATGAATTTTCAATTCAAATATTGTCACGCTTTCACCTACTTAGAAAGTGAAAAGATGAGTTTATCAGACTCACACCTTCACCTATGTGGAAAGTGAAAAGATGAGTTTGCAAACGTGATGTTTGCTTAATTGAGTTTACAAACTCACCTTTTATGTTTGCAAACTCATCTTTTCACTTTTCACTTAGGTGAAGGCATGACAGAACCTAATAAACTCATCTTCCTACTTTTTACACAAATGACGGCATGAGCGTGCCCAAACTAAAACTCATATTTCCACTTTCTACATAGGTGAAGGCATAAGTGTGTCCAAAGTAATAAACTTATTTTTTCACTTTCCATATATGTGGAGATGAAGACATAAGTGAGCTTAACTAAAATGCCAGAAGGATGCTTGTCTTTGATACCATCTAAAAATATGAATAAATTGTATTTTTTTTGTATATTAAACTATCTGAATAATACATAATTTTTTTTGTATATTAAACTATCTATCATAAATTTTATATAAGGAAATACAAATCAAGATAATTAATATACAATAATATAAAAATGGAAAACATATATTTAGAATATTTGTTAACTTAGGAAATAATATATTTAGAATATATTCTAATATATAAAATAATATATTCTAAATAATAAAATTAAAATATATTTTAACAATAAATAATATTTTCTTTTCTTAGTTCTTTAAGGGAAAAAAAACAAACAATCATCTAATTTAATTTATTGTAATCATGCAAATTTGTAATAAGTTTTCAATGTATAAAATTAAAAAGGAATTGAGAGTAAGAAAATTAAAAAAAAGTTATATTGATTCCGAAATATTTAACGCTAATTGGTAAGCAAACTTGTTAACAAAGAATCATGCTTCGCTCAAAATTTCAGCCACATAGACAAAAAAATTAAAGCATTGCCTAAATTTCAACTTAGAGTAAATATAGTTTTGATTTTTATTCATTATAAAGAACACCTACAATTTTCAAGGGCATATTAATTAAAAGGCCAAAAAGTTTATTCCCACCCAAGGCCAGAATAAATTAGAAGTAGTTTAAAAGTGTTGGAATTATGGGGACAAAAATTAGAAGTAGATATCAGAAAAAATATGACTATGGATGTAGAATTGATCCTTCTTTGTACTAATTTTTAAATGTAGATGTTATTGTTGTGTAACTGTTTTCACAAAGATAATTTTGTGATTATCTGAAACAATAATACTATATGTATACATTTTTTTGTATATAATTTATATGCATAGATAATGTATTACCATATGATTTGATGATTTTGAATTAAAAATAAAATAATATTCAATCACATAATGATATATCATCTATGTATCCAAATTATATATAAAAATTATGTACGTATAATATTGCTCTTCATGAAAGGAATACTATTTAATGCTAATTTACTTGGTTTACCCATTCGTTTTTTTTTATAGGTTTATTTGGATTATGTTACTTTTAGGTGTTATATACATTTTAATAACGATTTGTTATTCTCTTCTTTCTCTTTTATTTTCTATTGCATTTTAGGGTTATTGAGTATCATATGATTTAAGTGGATGGATTCTGATTTAACCTTACTACTTTGCTAGTATACTTTATCGAGATTCTGATGGTGCTCTAGTTAGTGCTCCACCACTTAAGGGATTTGTATGCATCTTAAATTTTATGATTGCCATTAACATAATTAGTGTGAAATGCGGCTTTTTCTATTGGTGGATATATGTATAATTGAAGTCATTTTTATTATTTTGGAAATGTGAACTTTATAATTTCTTTTTTATTTTTCTTTTTGGTGTTTGGTGGGAAAAGTTAGTAACTACTTTATAACATCATGCAAAGTGAGAAACTACTTTATAATTTGTTGCACACTAGTGTTGTTGACACCATAATTAATAGTTCCTCATGTACATTTATAATCTAATTGTTGATGATGCTGAGAAGAGAGACTCTAATTTTGTCACAAGCCTCAAAGACAAGCCCTATTTTCAGTGCATGAATTAAAGCAGAAGGCTAATTTGTGTTGTGTGATAGCAGTAGTCTTCCTCTCGCAATTTGAAACTCCATTCTGCTAGCAAACTTTAAAAGCCCATTTTCGAGATAACTGAACTTAGGTACCAAAAAGAGCAAAGAAATTAAAGGATGCAGAAGAAAATCGCCAAATTAATCAGAAGAATTTGGTTGCCATATAGAATATCCAAAAAGCACCACAACTCTCTTAATCACTAACCAGACTTGAATCTTCGTGTACTTGTTTGGCAGTTACTATTAAGAATAATTATTCCACGTAAACAATAAATCGAGAAGTAAATGTATCGAAACCTCTCAAGGACCCTCTAGTGATGGACCACAAGAGAGATTCCCTTCTACCAGGAAGGCAACACCACCATCGAAGTTCAACTTAGCAACAGCTACCACCAACTTCTTACTAGAGACTTCAACAAGGGGATTCATCTTTCCAAAGAAATAAAGATTCCTACTAACATTGATTGGTAAAAACGAACAAATGTAGAGACTATATTTATGTACGTATATTACAAGTAGCACTAAGAGTAAACAGATGAGACATTCATGTTCATACCATTTCTCAATAGCATCATTTTGATCAGTGGCCTTGGGTGCTAAACCATCTACAACCTTACGAGCATCTTCGTCAGTATTTTCCTTTGAAAACAAAAATAGGCAACTGTCAGAAACAAAGATGTATACTAATACAGCAACTTGGTAGTCAAGCCAAATCAACAGAGATGAAGACAAAATCTATAACTCCAATTATATGACTTCTTCATTAATGGATTCACATAAATACAATCACCACTACAATGTTGGCACACACCTTTACACGGAAACTTTAACGTTTGCCAGGGCTCTCTTGATAACCTATACTCCCCTGGAAAATGCACTTACTCAACAATCAACATCCTGTTGGTTCTTGGGTTGAAAAGGATGGTAGCAAATTCAGGACTTCACGATAATCTTCATGCTTTCCCAGTAAATCTAATATTATTGAACCTATGGATGCATCTGGTTTCACATTTCTCTCTTTCATTTTGTGAAGAAGTTCCACCACTTTTAAAGTCTCATTATTCTGCAAGAAACCAGACATAAGCGTATTGAAAGTGACCAAATCTGGCGCAACACCATTTTGCTCCATATCTGAGAAACATTTACTTGCCATTTCTAACTTTCCTTCCTTACAAAATCCATGCATTATAATGGTATATGTAATAACATCTGGAACAAAGCCATTACTATTTAATCTGTTGAACATTTCCCAAGCAATATTGAGTCTCCCTGTTTTGCACAACCCATTAATGAGACAATTGAAAGTTGTGATGTTAGGTTGAATGTTTCAATTTATTAAAGTATAGAACAGTTCAACAGCCTCCAAAACACAACCATTTTTGCAATAACCATCAATAAGAATACGATACGTAAATAAGTTGGGAGGCAAATTACTAAGTTGCATCTTACCAAATAGCTTTTTTGCATGTCTGACATTACCATTCATAAAAAACCCAGATAGCAAGGTACTGTAAGTAACAACATCTGGCCTAACTCCCTCTGAAGTCATTTCTTCATAAAGATTCAAGGCTTCATCAATTTTTTTATTCTTGCAATACCAATTAATTAGAGTATTATAGCTAACTACATCAGGTGTGCATCCCATACTCAACATTGAGGCTAAAACTTCCTTAGCATCATCAATTTTATTTGTCAAGCATAAACCATAAATCAAAATATTGTAGCTAAAAACAACAGGCTTACACCCCATACTTGCCATGGAATCAAATAGCCTTCTAGCATCATCAATTTGACCTGCCGAGCAAAAACCACTCAAAAGTGTGCTATAAGTTATTGTGTTGGGACAAACACCTCTATTAATCATTAGTTGGAACAACCCATTGGCTTCGTCCATCTTTCCATTGATACAGAGCTTATCAATTACCACGCTAAATGTCACCACATTAGGTTTTACACCTTCCTCCAACATCTCTATAAACAAAGTTTTAGCCTCCTCCCAATTAGATGTATTACACAAACCATAAATTAGAGTGGTGTAAGTAATCACGTTTGGATTAATGCCCTTGGTCTTCATTTCTGAAAACAGTTTCTTTGCCTTGTCTACTAACCCATATTTGCAAAGACCATCAATAATTGTAGTATAACAAACAATATTAGGCTTACAAATGACACCAAATTCACCATTCCCGTTATTCATTTCTTCAAACAACTGAAGGGCAACAGTGACATTACCAGTTCTACACAACCCAGTAATCAAAGTCCCAACTGTAACCACATCCTGTCCACAACCAACCGAAACCATTTTCCTAAAAAATTCAATGGCCTTAATCTTGCCCGCCATACAAAGACCATTAATCAGATTGCTAAAAGTCAAAGCGTTTGGGTAAAAACCCCTCCTAAAAATACTCCCAAGAACTACAAAACCATCAGAATCGCGTGCCATTTTGCTTAAGCAATCAATTAAAATATTCAAAATAAAGAAATCCGGCAACAACCCAGCTGAAATGAATCTCGTGTACATCACAAGAAGTTGATCAAAATGTTTTTTCTTAACAAGTGCAGAAAACAAAATACTGAAGGAAGACATAGCAGGAGTTGGGTGCATATGAATCATATAATTGAAGGAATCAAAAGCTTCATCAAGAGAAAAGCTACCTGACCTGCAGTTTACATGAAGGAAATTATAAAGTTGAGAATGGTGCTTAAGAGTGGAGAAGTGTTTGGGTGGTGATTTTGTGTGTTGATTTTGGGAAAGTGAAGAAAGAATAGATGAAGATGAAAATCTAACATTGAAAGATGATTTTGACGAAACAAGTGAAGTTTTAAGAAACATTTTCAGAGGACATTTGAAAAAAAACCCTTTTTTTTGAAACAAATCAGGTCGATTCGGGTTTATCAAAGCATGAACAACATCTATAAGACATTTTACTGTCAAACACTTCTTTTTCAATATATAGTTTCCCTTCAAAGTTCGCTTTGAGCAGCTCTACTAATTTGCATATTTAAAAACAGAAGAACTAACTGATTTAAAGTTAAAAATTATAAATACATACACCAACACTATTTGTTCTTGTTCGACTTTAATTTCCTGGTACAAATTTTTGTTGCTAGCTTAACTTATTTCATAAATCACATGGAGTGTAAAGCGACTTTGGCGCAAAGTGAGCTTGCCGTGAGTTGTTTGAAGTATGTGTTCTGATATTTATGGGATGAATCGACCATCATTTATTGATATTAATTAATTATCTCTTTGTCTTTTCTCTCGGCAGATAATTAGATATTTAATAATGTTACTAATTATAATTGATTAGTAATACGTACTAAGATTTTTTGAATTATTAGGAGTTCTTGTTTTGTTTGACCAATATCCAACATTTATTACATTTATGAGATCCAATCCAACCCCTTTCAACCAAACATTGTTTTGTCATTTAATCTTAGGGAGAAGGACTATTTCCCACCCAACTTTTGATGCGTTCTTAATTGCCATCCACAGCAGATGAAAATCCACTTTTCCCATGAGCCGTTAATATGAATGATATATGTTTGCATAAGGGTAAAATGTCCATTTTACCCTTGTTAGATGAAATAACAAAAATATCCCTCAACTTAATTGCAAAATTCATCCCAAAATTGATGTGAGGGTTTTACCTTCACCCCCCTTAGCTTTTAGAAACTAACATTTCACTTTACCTAAAGTTTTTAAACTTTGAAAACTAACATTTTCAACCCCAAACCTAGGCTTTCCATATTTTTCAAAAAACAGCTGCCCCCCATAACTTTCAAAACTAGCAGTTTTACCCCATTCTTCAACTTCAGCTCTCGGCATCGTCTCTGACATCTTCACCGACCTTCTCCTTCTCCTGGTGCGACGAAGAGATCTTCATCTCCTCGTCGCACTGTGCAACGAAGAGACGGAGATCTCTTCGTCGCACGATGCGACGGAGATCTCTTCGTCGCACGATGCGACGAAGAGACAGAGATCTCTTCGTTCCACCACTGTGCGACGAAAGGGTCTCTCTTCGTCGCTCCACCCAGAGGATGAAGGACAATGCTTTGCCGTCCTTTGTCGCTCGTTGGATGGTCCAGACGCGATGACGAAGGACGATGAAGCGTCGTCCTTCGTTTGTTCTTCCCGATCTGGACAACGCTTCATCGTCCAGATCTGGACGACAAAGGGTCGTCCTTCATCGTCCTTTGTAGTCGTAGATGGGAGATCGGTCGAATGCGTCGGCCGTCGGTGGTTGCCGGAGAAGGAAGCGAACCCTAGGGGTGAAATTAAACTTTTCAAACTTTGAGGATGGGTTAGTTATTAGTTTTTAAAACCTGGACGGGGGAAACGGTAAAATTTTAAAGTTTTAAGGTTTTAAATAGTAAGTGACGATTTTGCCCCTGTCCGTAACTGAAAAATTGGATGGTAGTTTGGTCATGGGTGGGAAAAATGGATTTCCATCTGCCGTGGGTGGCAATTTAAAAACACATCAAAAGTTGGGTGGGAAATAGTCCTTCTCCCTCTAATCTTATCTATTTTCACATTCTGACTAAATCACGAGGAGTTCAGTTTGACATGCTCTTAATGGCAAAATTAAATGTCTTCATCATCTCTTAGTAATTACCAATTTAAAGGTATTTTCCTCTTAGTAACTAGGATTAATTGTAATAATAACCTCATTTGTTTTAATTGATGTGTTATGCATTTATTCAGCTGTGGAGCTGGGGCTTCCCTTGATCCCTGCATACTCTGAAGCTTCTGGAGATCAAGTTCTTCATGGAGTCAACTATGCTTCTGCCGCCGCCGGCATCCTTGACATCACCGGAAGAAACTTCGTAAGAAAACTTCATTTATCAGGAAGAATTCGTATGCAGATAATAGAGGAGTTAAATTTTTATAAAGAGTTTCTCTGTATAATGTTTGATCAGGTTGGTCGTATACCGTTTAGTCAACAAATAAGGAACTTCCAAAATACTCTGGATCAAATTACTGGTAATCTTGGGGCAACTGATTTGTCCAGGGCCATCGCAAGATCTATATTCTTTGTAGGGATGGGGAGCAATGACTACTTGAACAACTATCTCATGCCAAATTACAATACCAAGAATGAATATAATGCTCAACAATATGCTGATCTTTTGGTTGAACAATACACCCAGCAACTCACTGTAAGATCTCTTAACCTTGTTTACACACCATAAATCTTTACTTTTAAAACTTTTACCAATCTATATCATGTCTTTTTGATTGATTTTGATTCAACTATATATAGTACCCAACTGAGCTTAACTTACTAGTAAAACTGACGAATTTTTTAATCTAATTATGTGCATGACAAATACAGAGCCTGTACAATCTGAGCGCTCGAAAATTTTTACTGGCTGGATTAGGAAGAATGGGCTGCATACCAAGCATCTTAGCTCAAAACCAGCTTGGTGCCTGCTTAGAAGAAGTTAACCAGCTTGTTTTACCTTTCAATACAAATGTGAAGACGATGATCAACAATCTTAATGCCAATCTTCCCGGTTCAAAATTCATTTACATCGATATCGCTAGAATGTTTGAAGATCTGTTAGTCAACTATAGATCCTATGGTATACATACACTACTTCTATACTTAATATTTTATCATTCAATAAAATTATGTATACCCATTTTAAATTTACAAAATTACTTTTTCTCGTTTTCTTTATATTATCTTCAGGTATTTAAAATAGTGATGCAAATTTACGTCTTCCTCACTACTTTGAACTGTTTTATGTACACAGGGTTTAGTGTTGTAGATCGAGGATGTTGTGGGATCGGGCGAAACAGAGGACAAATTACGTGTCTTCCATTCCAAACACCATGTCCAAACAGAGATCAGTATGTGTTTTGGGATGCATTTCATCCAACAGAAGCTGTCAACATTTTATTTGGAAAGAAGGCCTACTCGGGCGACTTAAGCATCGTTTATCCCATGAACATACACAACTTGCCAATCTTGACATTGGACCCAATTAATAAGAATTTAGAATGAGAGCCCTGCCCATGCATGTAGTTGTTTCAGTTTTTAGGGCTTGTTGTAATCAGAGGAAAGTTGGGATTGTGGTTTTTTCTTTCATAATGCAGCAACTTTAATTTGGTTACCCTTTGATGGATTTGTTTCCTTTGTCTTTTAGTATAAACGAATGTTTGGCTCTTAGATTGGACATATCCTTATTTATTTCTGCTGTAGTAGTTTAATATTTTAGGGAATTATGATGTTATGGCTACCAGCCTTTCATAATTCTATGTATAAAGCTCCACCAAATCTTCACTATTCATAGCGGCGTACCTGTACCTGTTGAGTGATGGGTTCCACGTCAAGTTAAAAAGGCCAAATGACCATGTTCCACCCAAGGTGTAATGAACGTTGTTTCTGATACTTGAAAAATAAATTAAAACATAAAAAAGCAACATAGTCTAAAAACCAACTATAACCTCAGTGTCTGGCTCTTTCTCTCAAAAACACAACTCAAATTAGGTGTCGTTGTTACTGTTAAGCCTCAACATTTCTCCAATGGGTTGCTATTGCTTTTCTTTATGTAACTAATTTTCATAGCTATATGTGTCCATTGTTATAGTTAAATAACCAAATTTTAATTTTAATCAACCCTGATTGCATAATTTAATAAATGAATTATTTCAAAATAAAAAAATAAATCGGTAAAAAATTTCATTCCACCCGAGACTTCTCACATATTTGTGTGTTTTGACATGTATATGAAAACTATAATTACACACACCCCCCCCCCCCCCCCCCCCCCCCCCCCAACATAAAAAATATCCATACCTCCATGCAGTACAAAATGTAAAATATCTATAGGCCCCCACACATAACACATTATATACCCTATATTCATTTCACATGGTAAAATTTCAATGAGGTTCCCTGCATGGAAATTATAAAAAACCACATAATTTAGAAAAGAACTCCTAAAATTGCACCAGCTTCTTTAACAATACCACTTCCATATTTTCAATTAGGGTTAGATTCGAAGCGAGTTTACAAGCTTTATTAATAAAACTTAATGATTAAATGGTTGTGCTGCTGAAATAAATCGAGTTGTGAATGTAATGGTATAAACTTAATAATTAAATGGTTGTGCTCTTGAAATAAATCGAAGAAGAAAAGTATTGAAATAAATGGTTGTTAATGTAATGTGGTATGCATTGTCAAACTTCACTTAACTGAGGAAGAAAAACCAAAAAACAAAAATGGTGGATGTCTTATAGTTCACTGACAATGGAAACTAAGAGTTCTGGTTTAGTTCATTAGAGTTAACATAATACAGACGCAACTTTTCTATTTGAGAAAAGTATAGCCAAGAAACAAAAAAACATACGCTACTAGTGATGTTAGAAGCTCCATAGTCCAACTTGGATGAATTAGAAGTAGTTTAGAACTATTGGAATCATAGGGACAAAGATTAATTTAATTGGATTATGTTTTTTTCTGGTTTTTTGATAGGTTTATTTGGATAATGTTACTTTTAGGTGTTATATACATTTTAATAGCGTTCTGTTGTTCTCTTCTTTCGCTTTATTTTCTATTGCATTTCAGGGTTATGGAGTATTATGTTATTCAAGTGGATGGATTCTGATTTAGCCTTACTACTTTGCTAGTATACTTTGTCGAGATTCTGATGATGCTCCAGTTAGTGCTCCACCACTTAAGGGATTTGTATGCATCTTAAATTTTATGATTGCCTTTAACATAATTAGTGTGAAATGCAGCTTTTTCTATTGGTGGATATATGAATAATTGAAGGCACTATTATCATTCTGTAAATGTGAACTTTATAATTTCTTTTTTTTTAATTTTTGGTGATTGGTGGGAAAAGTTAGTAGCTACTTTATAACATCTTGCAAAGTGAGAAACTACTGTATAATTTGTTGCACACTAGTGTTGTTGACACCATAATTAATAGTTCCTCATGTACATTTATAATCTAATTGTTGATGATGCTGAGAAGAGACTCTAATTTTGACACAAGCCTCAAAGACAAGCCCGAGCCGAGCCATATGAACCTGAGCAAAGTTTGGTCAGTACACACAAACCTAAGATAAGTACGAACTGATCACGAACTTTAAAATTAAGAAGCGAGTCGAACTTGAACTCGTGTTACACCAAGCTTGGCAAGCCCAAGACTCAGTCTTCTAAAAACACGCTAGGCCTTGCTCAAACTCGACTCTGCTAGTACCCAACCCTATTTTCAGTGCATGAATTAAAGCAGAAGGCTAATTTGTGTTGTGTGATAACAGTAGTCTTCCACTCGCAATTTGAAACTCCGTTCTGCTAGCAAACTTTAAAAGCCCATTTTTGAGATAACTGAACTTAGGTACCAAAAAGAGCAAAGAAATCAAAGGATGCAGAAGAAAATCGCCAAATTAATCAGAAGAATTTGGTTGCCATATAGAATATCCAAAAAGCACCACAACTCTCTTAATCACTAACCAGACTTGAATCTTCGTGTACTTGTTTGGCAGTTACTATTAAGAATAATTATTCCACATAAAAAATAAATCGAGAAGTAAATGTATCGAAACCTCTCAAGGACCCTCTAGTGATGGATCACAAGAGATATTCCCTTCTACCAGGAAGGCAGCACCATCATCGAAGTTCAACTTAGCATCAGCTACCACCAACTTCTTACTAGAGACTTCATCAAGGGGATTCATCTCTCCAAAGAAATAAAGATTCCTACTAACATTGATTGGTAAAAACGAACAAATAATGTAGAGACTATATTTATGTATGTATATTACAAGTAGCACTAAGAGTACTCAGATGAGACATTCATGTCCATACCATTTCTCAATAGAATCATTTTGATCAGTGGCCTTAGGTGCTAAACCATCTACAACCTTATGAGCACCTTTGTCAGTATTTTCCTTTGAAAACAAAAATAGGCAACTGTCAGAAACAAAGATGTATACTAATATAGCAACTTGGTAGTCAAGCCAAATCAACAGAGACGAAGACAAAATCTATAACTTCAATTATATGACTTCTTCATTAATGGATTCACATAAATACAATCACCACTACAATGTTGACACACACCATTACATGGAAACTTTAACGTTTGCCAGGGCTCTCTTGATAACCTATACTCCCCTGGAAAATGCACTTACTCAACAATCAACATCCTGTTGGTTCTTGGGTTGAAAAGGATGGTAGCAAATTCAGGACTTCACGATAATCTTCATGCTTTCCCAGTAAATCTAATATTATGGAACCTGTGGATGCATCTGGTTTCACATTTCTCTCTTTCATTTTGTGAAGAAGTTCCACCACTTTTAAAGTCTCATTATTCTGCAAGAAACCAGACAGAAGCGTATTGAAAGTGACCAAATCTGGCGCAACACCATTTTGCTCCATATCTGAGAAAAATTTACTTGCCATTTCTAACTTTCCTTCCGTACAAAATCCATGCATTATAATGTTATATGTAATAACATCTGGAACAAAGCCATTACTATGTAATCTGTTGAACATTTCCCAAGCAATATTGAGTCTCCCTGTTTTGCACAACCCATTAATGAGACAATTGAAAGTTGTGATGTCAGGTTGAATGTTTCGATTTATTAAAGTATGGAACAGTTCAACAGCCTCCAAAACACAACCATTTTTGCAATAACCATCAATAAGAATACTATACGTATATAAGTCGGGAGGCAAATTACTAAGTTGCATCTTACCAAATAGCATTTTTGCATGTCTGACATTACCATTCCTAAAAAGCCCAGATAGCAAGGTATTATAAGCAACAACATTTGGCCTAACTCCCTCTGAAGTCATTTCCTCATAAAGATTCAAAGCTTCATCAATTTTTCGATTCTTGCAATACCATTTGATCAGAGTATTGTAGCTAACTACATCAGGTGTGCATCCCATACTCAACATTGAGGCTAAAAGTTCCTTGGCATCATCAATTTTATTTGTCAAGCATAAACCCTCCATCAAAATATTGTAGCTAAAAACATCAGGCTTACACCCCACACTTGCCATGGAATCAAATAGCCTTCTAGCATCATCAATTTGACCTGCCAAGCAAAAACCACTCAAAAATCTGTTATAAGTTATTGTGTCGGGACAAACACCTCTATTAATCATTAGTTGGAACAACCCATTGGCTTCGTCCATCTTTCCATTGATACAAAACTTATCAATTACCACGTTAAATGTCACCACATTAGGTTTCACACCTTCCTCCAACATCCCTATAAACAAAGTTTTAGCCTCCTCCCAATTAGATGTATTACACAAACCATAAATTAGAGTGGTGTAAGTAATCACGTCTGGATTAATGCCCTTGGTCTTCATTTCTGAAAACAGTTTCTTTGCCTTGCCTACTAACCCATATTTGCAGAGACCATCAATAATTGTAGTATAGCAAACAGTATTAGGCTTACAAATGACACCAAATTCACCATTCCCGTTATTCATTTCTTCAAACAACTGAAGGGCAACAGTGACATTACCAGTTCTACACAACCCAGTAATCAAAGTCCCAACTGTAACCACATCCGGTCTACAACCAACCGAAACCATTTTCCTAAAAAATTCAATGGCCTTCTTAATCTTGCCCGCCATACAAAGACCATTAATCAGATTGCTAAAAGTCAAAGCGTCTGGGTAAAAACCCCTCCTAAAAATACTCCCAAGAACTACAAAACCATCAGAATCGCGTGCCATTTTGCTTAAGCAATCAATTAAAATATTCAAAATAAAGAAATCCGGCAACAACCCAGCTGAAATGAATCTCGTGTACATCACAAGAAGTTGATCAAAATGTTTTTTCTTAACAAGTGCAGAAAACAAAATACTGAAGGAAGACATAGCAGGAGTTGGGTGCATATGAATCATATAATTGAAGGAATCAAAAGCTTCATCAAGAGAAAAGTTACCTGACCTGCAGTTTACACGAAGGAAATTATAAAGTTGAGAATGGTGCTTAAGAGTGGAGATGTGTTTGGGTGGTGATTTGGTGTGTTGATTTTGGGAAAGTGAAGAAAGAATAGATGAAGATGAAAATCTAACATTGAAAGATGATTTTGAAGAAACAAGTGAAGTTTTAAGAAACATTTTCAGAGGACATTTGAAAAAAAAAACCCTAAATTTTTTTTTTGAAACAAATTTAATGGTAATCATGCAAACAAAGTGAGACAACCTTTAACGTAATCATGCAAACTTCTAATAAATTTTCAATGTGTAAATATAAATAATTGAGAAAAAGAAAGTTAAAAAAAAAACTATCGATTCTCAAATATTTAATGGTAATTGGTAAGCACACTTGTTAACAAATAATCATACTTTTCTTAACTTTTCTGCCACGTAGATAAGAAAATTAAAGCATTGCATGAATTTCATCTTTGAGGAAATATAATTTTGATTTTTATTCATTATAAAAAACACCTACAATTTACAAGTCATACTTTGTTTTTTTCCCTCTTAAACACGCTGTAGCACTTTTTCCTTTAATTAAAAGACACAAACAAAACATACTACTTAAAAAATTAAAATAAAAAAGAAAATAATGCAAAGTATATCAAGTCTATGGAGGCTTAAGCAATGTAAACACTATGGAGAAGGGTGGATGACTTGTGCTCAACTTGCATCTAGAATGGTCAACTCATGATCAAGTGACACCAAAAAAAAAAAGAAAGAAAGAAAAGAAAAGTCATCAAAGAAGAAAAAGAATCAATACCGAAGAAGAATATAAAAAGCCATTGAAGAAGAAGAATCATCCACATTGTGAGATAAAGTGTCACTATACTAGTGAGATATCAATCTTGGGTAGAACAACAATCCAAACTCAAACTAGCTCGCATCACATCCACCCTAAACTATGAGAGACCATGGTCTCAATACTACCAACGCCAATCTCGAAAGGCACTCCCCATTCCAACCTTTCTTTTGTTATCTTTAACTCAATTCTAGTAGATTGTTTCCTTCATTCATCCAAGACAAACTTTAGAATCATACTTGACATGTTACTATACTTAGTGACCACACTCTATAGTCACGTGTAGCTTTCTAAGGTTTAAGACCCAACTTTACTTCAACTTGGTTCAAAATCATAGGTACATTAGAATATGCAACTCAAAAGACCGAGTTCCAATCTGACATATCTAAACATTGGAATACCTATATTAGGTTGTTGTCAATATGATTTGACATAAGGTTGGTAACTTGCTTCTTAATATGAAAGGTAAGCTCATTTTCATGAATACTCAAACTAATAGTTTCAAGACGAAAGGCCATGTTGGTTATGTGTTGTTTGTATGTGAAGACAAATGATGATAAAGATAGAATCCATTGACTCGAAAAATATTAAGTTTAGGATATCTGTTGATTTGACCCATATTTGAGTTCCGAAAAAAATGTTGATAAATATTTGAAATCAAAATCTCTAGCCAGAGTATAATATAAGTTATACGAAAGATATTTGTGATGAAGTGTTTTGAACATATCAATTGATGATTTGTATAGAATTGAAATTAGGACTTTGACGAACCATGAGCTCGAAATTGATCAAGATTAGATGATGGAAAGATCTTATCTACATGAAATGTACGATTGAAGGTATTAGGTTCAATAAAGTGTTTTTTCATCATAGTTTAAGGACTATGACACATTGCTAAATGTTTATTATAATAGTTGAGTTTTCATATGTATTTCAGATTGTTCAAAAAAAGACTCATGATTATGTCATAGTGAACCTAAAGGTTCAAACTAATAAACCAAGCTTTTGACAGTAAGGAGTATATTGTCTGAGATTGGCTAGCACCTTTTGAAGGATACTTAACATTAGTATCATATAAAATGTTACATAGGTACAAAAGTAATATTTTAAAAGTTAAAATGTTTGTGAAGCAGAATTAGGGTAGCTAAGACATATAATTGATATGCATGCATGATTGTAGTTTAAATTAAAAATTTTAAGGACCGATTAATAATTTCATTACTGTTAATTAGCCACCAACATAAAAATGGCTTATTAGTTTATCTTAGATGAACTAAGCTCGTTTGAAACAAACTTTCTATCACAAAAACAACATTCCTTTCCCTTCTCTCTACCCCTCGGGTTTGGGTGTTTCTGGCTTGGAGGTGCAACTTTTTTTAGATTTTTTAAAGTGAGAGACTCCTTCCATCATCCTACATCTAAAGCAAAGTTGTAGGTAATCTTCTAACCTTCTCATGTATGTTTCTTTTCATGCTTTGATTCTTGCTTTTATGTATATGCATGCCCATTTTGCTTCATTCTTCTTCCCCATTTATTTCAAAAACTATGTCACTGCTGATCAAGAATTAAAATTTTCTCATCACATACATTAACAAACACTTCACTTTGCATATTTACAAATAACAATATATTTAATGAATAAAGCTATATGTACAAACAAATATTATCAACTTATTTTTATAAACTGATGTGATAATTTGTAATTGAATAATATGATTGCTTATTTTTTTATCTTATTTTAACATTATCTAATCATATATTGTTATATTAGATTATACAAATAAGTTAGTAAAATTTGTTTTTATACATATTATTTTTCATGTTTAATTACTAAAACAATAATGTTTATTTTAAATCTTCGTACATTGACCTTGAAATGGTATTGATACTAAACACGGTTAAAATTCAAAAAATTTTAAAAATATATAGAAGAATTAATTGTTGAAAATATTGTTAGTAACACATCTTTAAACAAATTTAAACTGCAATTTACAAGAAGAAACAAGCCAAAATTATCTAATTTAATTTATTATAAATGTTAAAATATAAATTAATTGTATATTAGAATATTAAAATATCTGAATAATACATAAGTGTATACCTATCATAAATCTTATATAAAGAAATAAAATTAATATAATTAATACACAATAATGTAAAAAGGGAAAATATATATTTAGAATATTTGCTAACTTAGGAAATAAAATATTTGGATTATATTCTAATATAGAAAATAATATATTCGAAACCTATTCTTATATATTATAACTGAAATAATATATTTGAAATATATTCCAACACACCCCTCAAACTTAAGTAAGCAAATAAAATAGAAAATAATATATATTTTGGTTAGGCTTGCTCACGCCCTTGCTTTCACATATGAAAAAAGTGAAAATATGAGTTCATTAGTTTGGGTACATTCACACTTTCACTTATGTAGAAAGTGAAAAGATGAGTTTTCAGTTCAAATATTGTCACGCTTTCACCTGCATAAAAAGTAAAATGATGAGTTTATCAGACTCACACCTTCACCTATGTAGAAAGTGAAAAGATAAGTTTGCAAACGTGATATTTGCAAACTGTGTACATCCAAAGGTGTTATACTTTCGTCTTACTAACGTTGGCGTCCATCCAAGGCTATGATTGCTTTGCTGCTATCATTTCAATAGTACAAACTTTAAGAGTTTCGGCCCACACTCCTTAACCCATACCCACTCTCTTGTTCATAGGACCCTAATCTCGCTTTTAGTCAGATCCCATAGGGATAAAATTAGATATGTATAAACATTTCGCTTAATATATTGACAAGGAGGATATTGCGTTTAACTAGCCATTTTTTCTTGGTTCTTGGTTATATTATATTAATAGTTTATGATGCTAATAGAACAACATATTAAAAAAAATTATATGATTCTAGACGATAATTAAGGATTGAATTTATTTTACATATAATAACTAGTAAAAGCAAAGGATCAACTGCAAATGGATACATTTAGCGTTTGACTAAATAAGTAACATGATCTAATCTATGATAAGATAGTCGAGATGTCGTAGAGAGTCTGCAAATAAAACAAAGGAAGCAGCTAGCAAAATCTAATGAAGCTGGCAATAGGATTGTTTTGAAGGGATGGTTAGAGGTTGAAAACCATGTCGAAGACTTGCTTCCCAAACTTTGTCAATGTTGGTGTTATATACATTTTAATAACGATTTGTTATTCTCTTCTTTCTCTTTTATTTTCTATTGCATTTTAGGGTTATTGAGTATCATGTGATTTAAGTGAATGGATTCTGATTTAGCCTTGCTACTTTGCTAGTATACTTTGTCGAGATTTTGATGGTTCTCCAGTTAGTGCTCCACCACACTTAAGGGATTTGTATGATTGCCATTAACATAATTAGTGTGAAATGCAACTTTTTCTATTGGTCGATATATGAATAATTGAAGGCACTTTTATCATTTTGTAAATGTGAACTTTATAATTTCTTTTTTATTTTTCTTTTTGGTGTTTGGTGGGAAAAGTTAGTAACTACTTTATAACATCATGCAAAGTGAGAAACTACTTTATAATTTGTTGCACACTAGTGTTGTTGACACCATAATTAATAGTTCCTCATATACATTTATAATCTAATTGTTAATGATGCTGAGAAGAGAGAACTCTAGTTTTGACATGAGTCCAAAAGATGAGCTCGAAGCTGAGTCATGTGAACCCGAGCAAAGTTCGGTTAGTACACATGAACCCAAGTTAAGTACGAGTCAATCACAAACTTAAAATCAAGAAGTCAGCCAAACCTTAACTCATGTTCCACCGTGCTTGGCAAGCCCGAGCCGAGCTTGAGGCTCAATCTTCTGAAAAGGAGTTGGGCTCTGGTCAAGAGAAGTAAATGTATCGAAACCTCTCAAGGACCCTCTAGTGATGGATCACAAGAGAGATTCCCTTCTACCAGGAAGGCAGCATCATCATACTAGAGACTTCATCAAGGGGATTCATCTCTCCAAAGAAATAAAGATTCCTACTAACATTGATTGGTAAAAACGAACAAATGAAGAGACTATATTTATGTATGTATATTACAAGTAGCACTAAGAGTACTCAGATGAGACATTCATGCTCATACCATTTCTCAATGGCATCATTTTGATCAGTGGCCTTAGGTGCTAAACCATCTACAACCTTACGAGCATCTTTGTCAGTATTTTCATTTGAAAACAAAAATAGGCAACTGTCAGAAACAAAGATGTATACTAATATAGCAACTTGGTAGTGAAGCCAAATCAACAGAGACGAAGACAAAATCTATAACTTCAATTATATGACTTCTTCATTAATGGATTCACATAAATACAATCACCACTACAATGTTGGCACACACCCTTACATGGAAACTTTAACGTTTGCCAGGGCTCTCTTGATAACCTATACTCCCCTGGAAAATGCACTTACTCAACAATCAACATCCTGTTGGTTCTTGGGTTGAAAAGGATGGTAGCAAATTCAGGACTTCACGATAATCTTCATGCTTTCCCAGTAAATCTAATATTATTGAATATATGGATGCATCTGGTTTCACATTTCTCTCTTTCATTTTGTGAAGAAGTTCCACCACTTTTAAAGTCTCATTATTCTGCAAGAAACCAGACATAAGCGTATTGAAAGTGACCAAATCTGGCGCAACACCATTTTGCTCCATATCTGAGAACCATTTACTTGCCATTTCTAACTTTCCTTCCTTACAAAATCCATGCATCATAATGTTATATGTAATAACATCTGGAACAAAGCCATTACTATGTAATCTGTTGAACATTTCCCAAGCAATATTGAGTCTCCCTGTTTTGCACAACCCATTAATGAGACAATTGAAAGTTGTGATGTTAGGTTGAATGTTTCGATTTATTAAAGTATGGAACAGTTCAACAGCCTCCAAAACACAACCATTTTTGCAATACCCATCAATAAGAATATTATACGTAAATAAATCGGGAGGCAAATTACTAAGTTGCATCTTACCAAATAGCTTTTTTGCATGTCTGACATTACCATTCATAAAAAGCCCAGATAGCAAGGTATTATAAGTAACAACACCTGGCCTAACTCCCTCTGAAGTCATTTCCTCATAAAGATTCAAGGCTTCATCAATTTTTTGATTCTTGCAATACCAATTGATCAGAGTATTATAGCTAACTACATCAGTTGTGCATCCCATACTAAACATTGAGGCCAAAATTTCCTTGGCATCATCAATTTTATTTGTCAAGCATAAACCTCCATCAAAATACTGTAGCTAAAAACATCAGGCTTACACCCCATTCTTGCCATGGAATCAAATAGCCTTCTAGCATCATCAATTTGACCTGCCAAGCAAAAACCACTCAAAAGTGTGTTATAAGTTATTGTGTTGGGACAAACACCCCTATTAATCATTAGTTGGAACAAGCCATTGGCTTCGTCCATCTTTCCATTGATACAGAGCTTATCAATTACCACGCTAAATGTCACCACATCAGGTTTTACACCTTCCTCCAACATCTCTATAAACAAAGTTTTAGCCTCCTCCCAATTAGATGTATTACACAAACCATAAATTAGAGTGGTGTAAGTAATCACGTTTGGATTAATGCCCTTGGTCTTCATTTCTGAAAACAGTTTCTTTGCCTTGTCTACTAACCCATATTTGCAAAGACCATCAATAATTGTAGTAAAGCAAACAATATTAGGCTTACAAATGACACCAAATTCACCATTCCCGTTATTCATTTCTTCAAACAACTGAAGGGCAACAGTGACATTACCAGTTCTACACAACCCAGTAATCAAAGTCCCAACTGTAACCACATTCGGTCTACAACCAACCGAAACCATTTTCCAAAAAAATTCAATGGCCTTCTTAATCTTGCCCGCCATACAAAGACCATTAATCAGATTGGTAAAAGTCAAAGCGTTTGGGTAAAAACCCCTCCTAAAAATACTCCCAAAAACAACAAAACCATCAGAATCGCGTGCCATTTTGCTTAAGCAATCAATTAAAATATTCAAAATAAAGAAATCCGGCAGCAACCCAGCTGAAATGAATCTCGTGTACATCACAAGAAGTTGATCAAAATGTTTTTTCTTAACAAGTGCAGAAAAGAAAATACTGAAGGAAGACATAGGAGGAGTTGGGTGCATATGAATCATATAATTGAAGGAATCAAAAGCTTCATCAAGAGAAAAGTTACCTGACCTGCAGTTTACATGAAGGAAATTATAAAGTTGAGAATGGTGCTTAAGAGTGGAGATGTGTTTGGGTGGTGATTTGGTGTGTTGATTTTGGGAAACTGAAGAAAGAATAGATGAAGATGAAAATCTAACATTGAAAGATGATTTTGAAGAAACAAGTGAAGTTTTAAGTAACATTTTCAGAGGACATTTGAAAAAAAAAACCCTAAATTTTTTTTTTGAAACAAATCAGGTCGATTCGGATTTATCAAAGCATGAACTACATCTATAAGACATTTTACTGTCAAACATTTCTTTTTCAATATATAGTTTCTCTTCAAATTTCCCGTTGAGCAGCGCTACAAATTTTCATTATTAATTAACAATATATTAATCAAAATTTAACATGTAAACTACCTCACTGTTAATCAAGAATCAAAATTTTTCTATCACATACATTAATAAGGCACTTCATTTTGCATATTCACAATTAGTAATATATTTAAGGGAAAAGGACTATTTCCCACCCAACTTTTAGTCTAATCTCAAAATCATACCTATGACACATAGAAAACCCAAACACTCACCTATGAACTAACTACTATCTAAATTTTCAGTTAAAATTAGGGGTAAAATTGTTATTTTATCTATAAATCTTAAAACTTTGAAATTGATATCATTTTTCCTCTAGGTTTTAAAAACTAACATTTCAATCCATTCTCAAAGTTTGAAAAGTTTAAACTTCATCTCTAAGGTTTGTTTCCTTCTCCAACCACCATCATTTTGATTGACGACCGATGTTTTTCATTAATCTTCCAGATCTGACTATGAAGTATGATGAAGTACAACCATCCAGACTCAGTGATAAAACATCATCCTTCTTTTTGAGTGTTCCCATTTTGGATGACAAGAGTCATCCTTTGTCAAAGAAAACTTTCGTTTCTTCCCATCATCTACCAGTTCCCTAAGCCACCGAAATTGAAACGTGGAAAGAGGAAAAAAGTGAATTTTTCAAAGTTTAATCTAGACGAGTGAATGTGAGTTTTCTGAACTAAGGGGTGAAAATGATATAAATTTTTTAGGTTTTAGGGTTTATGGGTAAAATAATAATTTTACCCTTACTTCTAAGTAAAAATTTGGACGATAGTTAACCCATGAGTGGATGTTTGAGCTTTTCATCTGTCATGGATATAATTTTGAATTTGGACTGAAACTTGGGTGGAAAATTGTCCTTTTCCCTATATTTAATAAATAAAACTATATGTACAAATAATTTTATTAATTTATTTATATATAATGATGTGATATTATGTGATTAAATAATTAAATTGTTTATTTTTTATTTTATTTCAACATTATTCAATCGAGAAAAGGACAATTTTCTACCAAAGTTTTAGCCAAAATTCAAAATCATATTCATGTCAGATGAAAAACCCAAATAGTTGTCCATAGGCTAACTATAATCTAAATTTTCAGTTAGAGACAAAGGTAAAATCATTATTTTATCCATAAACCCTAAAACCTAAAAACTTTATGTCATTCCACCCTTAGTTTAAAAAACTCACATTTACCCCCATGATTAACTTCAAAAAATTCACTTTTCCCCCTTTTGAGGTTTCTTGTCTGATGGGTTAAGAAACCGACTGGAGATCAAGAAGAAGTACAGGTATTCTCTGGCTACGAAGGATAACGAAGAAAGACCCTTCGTTGTCCAAATCTGAATGACGAAGCGTCGTCCAAATTTGTAAGAAGAGACAGAGGATGATGTTTTATCGTCCTTCATCTCATCGTCTAGACGTGACAAAAGATGACGCTTGGTCATCCTTCGTCTCTTCTTATAGATCTAGACGATGCTTTATTGTCCAGATTTGCATAATAAAGGGTCGTCCTTCATTGTCCTTCATAACCAGAGATGGAAGATAGGTGGAAAACCTCGACCGTTGGTCGGAATGATAGTGGTCAAAGAAGGAAGCAGACCCTAAGGGTGAAATCTAAACTTTTCAAACTTTAAAAATAGGTTGAAGTGTTAGTTTTGAAAACCTGGGGAGAAAATGATAAAATTTTCAAAGTTTTAAGGTTTATAGATAAATTAACGATTTTACCCTTACCCTAACTAAAAATTTGGATGATAGTTAGTCCTTAGGTGGATGTTTGGAGTTTTTAACTATTGTGAGTATAATTTTGAGATTAGACTAAAATTTGTATGAGAAATAATCTTTTTCCCTACTCAATCCTATAGATTAAATTGAACAAATAAATTAATAATATATATAAAATATTATTTATGTTTAATTATGTAGACAGCAACATGTAAGGATAATAAAAACAATAAAACTATGTATACCCATCTTTGGTACACAATTTGTGTATACAGATGAGGTGTTATCATGTGATTGAATGTTTTTTTATTATATGATGACACATGTTTTAAAATCACCTAATTACATTATGACATATCACTGTGTACATGAATTGTGTACCAAAAATAGGTACACATAACATTGCTCTAATAAAAATTCAAGAAAATTTAAAGATACACACAAGAATAAGTTCTTGAAAATGAACGGGCAACACTGACACATTCCTTCAAACAAGTTTAAACTATAACTTAAAAGAAGAAACAAGCGTCATCTGATTTAATTTACGCCAAAAGACTATTCCCACCCCAAGTTTAGTCTATTCTGAAACATTCATCCACCATATTTTAAAAATTCAAACATCTACTTATTATTCAAATTCTGTTAAAATGTTTTATTAGAGTTAAAGGTAAAAATATCATTTAGCTAGTAATATTAAAAAATATAAAAGTTTATATTATTTCCCTCCCTTGGTTTAGAAAACTAATAATTTCTCCCTAGATTAAATTTTAAAAAGTTATATTTTCCCCTAGGGTTTCAAAATTTTCCTTTTATTCTTCGACAACCGACTTTGGTCAAGCCATCTTCTTTCTCCACCATCAACGATGGACAATAACACCTCTTTTTCTCCTTTCGACGATGAAGGCTTCATCTAGATGACAAAGGATTTGCATCTAGGCAAAGTCGAATTCTCTTCGCCTAAATGATTTGTCATTGTCTAGAAGAAGATAAAGGTGATTCATCTTCATCTTTGTTTGAATGAAGGATCACTAGACTTTCCTTCTCCATTTGACGACAATGATAACCTAGAGATGATGAAGACCACGAAGGGAAGATAGTCGAAGATGGATTGCTCAATCACGAAAAGAGAAGGTAGCTAGAAATTATTAACCCTATGGGGCAGAATATAACGTTTCAAAACTCAATCTTAGGAGGAAATTATTAGTTTTACAAACTAATGATAAAAATTATATAAAATTTTATATTATTTAATATTATTGATTAAATTACGTTTTAACCTATAATTCTAATAGAAAATTTCACTAAAAGTTAAATTATGAGTGAGCATTTTAATTTTTAAAACATTGCGGTGAGAGTTTGAGAATGGACTAAATCTTAGGTGGGAATAAGTCTTTTGGCCTTTAATTTATTATGAATAATATTTTATTTTCTCTCGGTTTCTTAAGGGAAACATAACAAACAAAGTGAGACAACCCTTAATGTAATCATGCAAACTTCTAATAAAATTTTCAATGTGTAAATATAAATAATTGAGAAAAAGAAAATTTCAAAAAAATTATCGATTCTCAAATATTTAATGGTAATCGGTGAGCACACTTGTTAACAAATAATCATACTTTACTTAAATTTTCTGCCACATAGATAAGAAAATTAAAGCATTGCATGAATTTCATCTTTGAGCAAATATAATTTTGATTTTTATTTATTATAAAAGACACCTACAATTTACAAGTCATACTTCGTTTTTTTCCCTCTTTAACATGCTTTAGCACTTTTTCCTTTAATTAAAAGACACAAACAAATCATACTATTTTAAAAATTAAAATAAAAAAGAAAATAATGCAAAGTATATCAAGTCTATGGAGGCTTAAGCAATGTAAACACTATGGAGAAGGGTGGATGACTTGTGCTCAACTTGCATCTAGAATGGTCAACTCATGTTCAAGTGACGCCAAAAAAAAAAAAAGAAAAGAAAAGTCATCAAAGAAGAAAAAGAATCAATACCGAAGAAAAACATAAAAAGCCATTGAAGAAGAAGAACCATCCACATGGTGAGATAAAGTGTCACTATACTAGTGAGATATCAATCTTGGGTAGAACAATAATCCAAACTCAAACTAGCTCACATCACATCCACCCTAAACTATGAGAGACCATGGTCTCAATACTACCAACGCCAATGTCAAAAGGTACAAAAGTAATATTTTAAAAGTTAAAATGCTTTTGAAGCGGAATTAGGGTAGCTAAGATATATAATTGAAATGCATGCATGATTGTAGTTTAAATTAAAAATTTAAAGGACTGATTAATAATTTCATTATTGTTAATTAGCTACCAACATAAAAATGACTCATTAGTTTATCTTAGATGAACTAAGCTCGTTTGAAACAAACTTTCTATCACAAAAACAACATTCCTTTCCCTTCTCTTTACCCCTCGGGTTTGGGTGTTTTTGGCTTGGAGGTGCAACTTTTTTGAGATTTTTTAAAGTGAGAGACTCCTTCCATCATCCTACATCTAAAGCAAAGGAGTAGGTAATCTTCTAACCTTCTCATGTATGTTTCTTTTCATGCTTTGATTCTTGCTTTTATGTATATGCATGCCCATTTTGCTTCATTCTTCTTCCGCATTTATTTCAAAAACTATGTCACTGCTGATCAATAATTAAAATTTTCTCATCACATACATTAACAAACACTTCACTTTGCATATTTACAAATAACAATATATTTAATGAATAAAGATACATGTACAAACAAATATTATCAACTTATTTTTATAAACTGATGTGACAATTTGTAATTGAATAATATGATTGCTTATTTTTTTATCTTATTTTAACAATATCTAATCACATATTGTTATATTAGATTATACAAATAAGTTAATAAAATTTGTTTTTATACATATTATTTTTCATGTTTAATTACTAAAACAATAATGTTTATTTTAAATCTTCGTACATTGACCTTGAAATGGTATTGATACTAAACATGGTTAAAATTCAAAAAATTTTAAAAATATATAGAAGAATTAATTGTTGAAAATATTGTTAGTAACACATCTTTAAACAAATTTAAACTGCAACTTACAAGAAGAAACAAGCCAAAATTATCTAATTTAATTTATTATAAATGTTAAAATATGAATTAATTGTATATTAGAATATTAAAATATCTAAATAACACATAAGTGTATATCTATCATAAATCTTATATAAAGAAATAAAATTAATATAATTAATATACAATAATGTAAAAAGGGAAAATACATATTTAGAATATTTGCTAACTTAGGACATGAGCGTGTCCAAACTAAAACAATAATACTATATGTATACATTTTTTTGTATATAATTTATATGCATAGATAATGTATTACTATATGATTTGATGATTTTGAATTAAAAATGAAATCATATCTAATCACATAATGATATATCATCTATGTATCCAAATTATATATAAAAATTATGTACGTATAATATTGCTCTTCATGAAAGGAATACTATTTAATGCTAATTTACTTGGTTTACCCTTTTTTTTTTTTTTTGATAGGTTTATTTCGATTTGATAGGAATTGAGAGTAAGAAAATAATTTGTTGCACACTAGTGCTGTTGACACCATAATTAATAGTTCCTCATGTGCATTTATAATCTAATTGTTGATGATGCTGAGAAGAGAGACTCTAATTTTGACACAAGCCTCAAAGACAAGCCCTATTTTCAGTGCATGAATTAAAGCAGAAGGCTAATTTGTGTTGTGTGATAGCAGTAGTCTTCCACTCGCAATTTGAAACTCCATTCTGCTAGCAAACTTTAAAAGCCCATTTTTGAGATAACTGAACTTAGGTACCAAAAAGAGCAAAGAAATCAAAGGATGCAGAAGAAAATCGCCTAATTAATCAGAAGAATTTGGTTGCCATATAGAATATCCAAAAAGCACCACAACTCTCTTAATCACTAACCAGACTTGAATCTTCGTGTACTTGTTTGGCAGTTACTATTAAGAATAATTATTCCACGTAAACAATAAACCGAGAAGTAAATGTATCGAAACCTCTCAAGGACCCTCTAGTGATGGATCACAAGAGAGATTCCCTTCTACCAGGAAGGCAGCACCACCATCGAAGTTCAACTTAGCATCAGCTACCACCAACTTCTTACTAGAGACTTCCACAAGGGGATTCATCTTTCCAAACAAATAAAGATTCCTACTAACATTGATTGGTAAAAACGAACAAATAATGTAGAGATTATATTTATGTATGTATATTACAAGTAGCACTAAGAGTACACAGATGAGACATACAAGTTCATACAATTTCTCAATAGCATCATTTTGATCAGTGGCCTTAGGTGCTAAACCATCTACAACCTTACGAGCATCTTCGTCAGCATTTTCCTTTGGAAACAAAAATAGGCAACTGTCAGAAACAAAGATGTAGACTAATACAGCAACTTGGTAGTCAAGCCAAATCAACAGAGATGAAGACAAAATCTATAACTTCAATTATATGACTTCTTCGTTAATGGATTCACATAAATACAATCACCACTACAATGTTGGCACACACCTTTACATGGAAACTTTAACGTTTTCCAGGGCTCTCTTGATAAGCTACACTCCCCTGGAAAATGCACTTACTCAACAATCAACATCCTGTTGGTTCTTGGGTTGAAAAGGATGGTAGCAAATTCAGGACTTCACGATAATCTTCATGCTTTCCCAGTAAATCTAATATTATTGAACCCATGGATGCATCTGGTTTCACATTTCTCTCTTTCATTTTGTGAAGAAGTTCCACCACTTTTAAAGTCTCATTATTCTGCAAGAAACCAGACATAAGCGTATTGAAAGTGACCAAATCTGGCGCAACACCATTTTGCTCCATATCTGAGAAACATTTACTTGCCATTTCTAACTTTCCTTCCGTACAAAATCCATGCATTATAATGTTATATGTAATAACATCTGGAACGAAGCCATTACTGTGTAATCTGTTGAACATTTCCCAAGCAATATTGAGTCTCCCTGTTTTGCACAAACCATTAATGAGACAATTGAAAGTTGTGATGTCAGGTTGAATGTTTCGATTTATTAAAGTATGGAACAGTTCAACAGCCTCCAAAACACAACCATTTTTGCAATACCCATCAATAAGAATATTATACATAAATAAATCGGGAGGCAAATTACTAAGTTGCATCTTACCAAATAGCTTTTTTGCATGTCTGACATTACCGTTCATAAAAAACCCAGATAGCAAGTTACTATAAGTAACAACATCTGGCCTAACTCCCTCTGAAGTCATTTCCTCATAAAGATTCAAGGCTTCATCAATTTTTCGATTCTTGCAATACCCATTGATCAGAGTATTGTAGCTAACTACATCAGGTGTGCATCCCATACTCAACATTGAGGCTAAAAGTTCCTTGGCATCATCAATTTTATTTGTCAAGCATAAACCCTCCATCAAAATATTGTAGCTAAAAACATCAGGCTTACACCCCACACTTGCCATGGAATCAAATAGCCTTCTAGCGTCATCAATTTGACCTGCCAAGCAAAAACCACTCAAAAGTGTGTTATAAGTTACTGTGTCAGGATAAACACCTCTATTAATCATTAGTTGGAACAACCCATTGGCTTCGTCCATCTTTCCATTGATACAGAGCTTATCAATAACCACGCTAAATGTCACCACATTAGGTTTTACACCTTCCTCCAACATCTCTATAAACAAAGTTTTAGCCTCCTCCCAATTAGATTTATTACACAAACCATAAATTAGAGTGGTGTAAGTAATCACGTCTGGATTAATGCCCTTGGTCTTCATTTCTGAAAACAGTTTCTTTGCCTTGCCTACTAACCCATATTTGCAAAGACCATCAATAATTGTATTATAGCAAACAATATTAGGCTTACAAATGACACCAAATTCACCATTCCCGTTATTCATTTCTTCAAACAACTGAAGGGCAACAGTGACATTACCAGTTCTACACAACCCAGTAATCAAAGTCCCAACTGTAACCACATCCGGTCTACAACCAACCGAAACCATTTTCCTAAAAAATTCAATGGCCTTCTTAATCTTGCCCGCCATACAAAGACCATTAATCAGACTGTTAAAAGTCGAAGCGTTTGGGTAAAAACCCCTCCTAAAAATACTCCCAAGAACTACAAAACCATCAGAATCGCGTGCCATTTTGCTTAAGCAATCAATTAAAATGTTCAAAATAATGAGATCCGGCAACAACCCAGCTGAAATGAATCTCGTGTACATCACAAGAAGTTGATCAAAATGTTTTTTCTTAATTAGTGCCGAAAACAAAACACTGAAGGAAGTCATAGCAGGAGTTGGGTGCATATGAATCATGTAATTGAAGGAATCAAAAGCTTCATCAAGAGAAAAGTTACCTGACCTGCAGTTTACATGAAGGAAATTATAAGGTTGAGAATGGTGCTTAAGAGTGGAGAAGTGTTTGGGTGGTGATTTTGTGTGTTGATTTTGGGAAACTACAGAAAGAATAGATGAAGATGAAATTCTATAAGACATTTTACTTCAGATTTTACTGTCAAACATTTCTTGAATAATTGAATAATTTATTTTATTTTAAAATTATTTAATCATATAAATTAAATTGTACAAATGAATTAATAAAATTTATTTAGGTGTATAATATTATTTATGTTTAATTATGTTGACAGCAATATGTGCATAAGAATAAATTCTTGAAAATGAACGGCTAACACTGACGCATCCCATCAAACAAATCTAAACTGCAACTTAAAAGAAGAAACAAGCCTCATCTAATTTAACTTAGGCCAAAAGACATCCCACTGCTCTCAAACTTTCATCCATAATATTTTAAAAACTCAAATACCTACCTGTTATTCAATTTTTGTTAAATTTTCTATTAGAATTAAGGATAAAAATATCATTTAGCTAGTAATATAAAAAAATATAAAATTTTTTATCATTTCTTCCTTTGGTTTGGAAAACTAACAATTTCTCTTAATATTAAGTTTTGAAAAGTTATATTTTTCTCCTAGGGTTTCAAAATCTTCCTGTTATTCTTCAACAATTGACTTTGGTTGAGCCATCTTTTTTTTCTACTATCAATGGTGGATGATAACACCTTTCTTTCTCCCTTCGGCGACAAAGGCTCTCTCTCTGATGAAGGCTTCGTCCAATGACAAAGGATTTGTCATATAGACAAAGATGAATCCCTTTCGCCTGGATGATTTGTTGTTATTTAGAAGAAGACAAAGATGATTCATTTTTAACTTTGTCTAGATGAAGGATGGCTAGACTTTCCTTCTCCATTTGGTGACAATGATGACCCAGAGATGACGAAGACAATAAAGAGAAGATAGTCGAAGATGGATTGGTCAATCACGAAAAGAGAAGGTAGCCAGACAGAGATAGAAGGTTGCCAAAAATTATTAACCCTAGAGGGCAGAATATAACGTTTTAAAACTTAATCTTAAGGAGAAATTATTAGTTTTACAAACTAATAAGAA
The DNA here is from genome assembly GCF_011075055.1 of Mangifera indica. NCBI lineage: Eukaryota > Viridiplantae > Streptophyta > Magnoliopsida > Sapindales > Anacardiaceae > Mangifera > Mangifera indica. The sequence goes on along the minus strand of NC_058147.1, from coordinate 11,623,633 downwards.
AAATGATATAAACTTATGTATTATTGATTAAATTACATACTCTATTAGAGAATCTTAATAGAAGTTGAATGATGAGTGAGTTTTTGAGTTTTTAAAACATTGCAAGTGGGAGTTTGAAGATGGACTAAACCCTAGATAAGAATAAGTTTTTTGGCCTTTAATTTATTATGAATAATATTTTATTTTCTCTCGATTCTTAAGGGAAACAGAACGAACAAAGTGAAACAACCCTTAATGTAATCATGCAAACTTCTAATAAATTTTCAATGTATAAATATAAATAATAGAGAGAAAGACAATTAAAAAAAAAATTATCGATTCTCAAATATTTAATGGTAATTGGTAAGCACAAGTGTTAACAAATAATCATACTTTTCTTAAATTTTCTGCCACATAGATAAGAAAATTAAACCATTGCAAGAATTTCATCTTTGAGCAAATATAATTTTGATTTTTATTCATTATAAAAAACACCTACAATTTACAAGTCATACTTTTTTCTTTTCCCTCTTAAACACGCTTTAGCACTTTTTCCTTTAATTAAAAGGACACAAACAAATCATACTATTTAAAAAATTAAAATAAAGGCCAAAGGACTTTTTCCCACCAAAGTATACTGATTTCTCAAGTGTCCCCTCGTTAATTTTGAAAATCCTATTTACCCACTTATGGATGGTTAAATTTAAGGGTTTCAAAGGTAAAATCGTCACTTTATCTGAAATATAAAAAAATAAACTTAAATTTTATTTTATTTTCTCCCCAAACCTAAAAACTAACATTGTCCTCCAATCCAAGTCTTCAAAAACAACATTTCCCCCGATAGGATTTCCAAACTTTTAGATCTAATTTTTTCGATGACAACCAAACATCTACTCTTTCTCTCTGACGCCTTCTCCTTCTGGCCGTGCATCTTTTGACACTATGTGGCACCGTCGTCGTTAACGAAGACAATGCCACACGACGTCGGAAGATGCACGACCAGAAGGAAGAGGTACCGAAAACTTGGGTTGGGGGACAATGTTAGTTTTTAAGGTTTGTGGGGGGGGGGGGGGGGGATTAAATATGACTAACAAACTCAGTTAATTTTAATCACCTATAAGTGGGTAAATGAGATTTTCAAAGTTAACAGAGAAAAACTTGGGAAATCAATATACTTTGGGCGAGGGTTGGGGTGAATAAGTCCTTTGGCCTAAAATAAAAAAGAAAATAATGCAAAGTATATCAAGTATATGGAGGCTCAAGCAATGTAAACACTATGGAGAAGGGTGGATGACTTGTGCTCAACTTGCATCTATAGTGGTCAACTCATGATCGAGTGATGTCAAAAAGAAAAAAACGAAAAGAGAAATCGTCAAAGAAGAAAAAAGAATCAATACTAAAGAAGAAGAATATAAAAAACCATTGAAGAAGAAGAAGCAACGACATGGTGAGATTAAGTGTTACTACACTAGTCAGATATCAATCTTGGGTAGAACAACAATCTAAACTCAAACTAGCTCATATCGCATCCACCTTAAACTATGAGAGACCATTTTCTCAATTTTGCCAACACCAATCTCGAAAAGCATTCCTCATTCCAACCTTTCTTTTGTTGTCTTTAACTCAATTCTAGTAAATTCTTTCCTTGATTCATCCAAGACAAACTTTAGAATGATACTTGACATGTTACTATACTTAGTGAACACACTCTATAGTCACATGTAGCTTTCTAAGGTTTAAGACCCAACTTCACTTCAACTTGGTTCAAAATCGTAGGCCCACTAAAATATGCAACTCAAAAGACTGAGTTCTAATTTGACATATCTAAACATTGGAATACCTATATTAGGTTGTTGTCAATATGATTCAAAAAAAGGTTGGTAACTTGATTTCTAATATGAAAGGTAAGCTCATGCTCATGAATACTCTAACTAATAGTTTCAAGAAAAATGACCATGTTGGTCATATATTGTTTGTATGTGGAGATGAATGATGATTAAGACATAATCTGTTGACTAAGAAAATGTTAAGTTTAGGATATCCACTGATTCGATCTAGATTTGAGTTCCGAAACAAATGTCAATAAATATTTGAAATTAAATCTCTGGCCAAAGTATAATGTAAGTTATATGAAGGATGTTCATGATCAAGTGTTTTGAATATATCAATTGACAATCTGTATAAAATTAAAATGAGGGTTTTGATTAACCATGAGCCTAAAATCGATCAAGATTAGATGATAGAAAAATCTTATCTACACAAAATGTTCGATTGGAGATATTAAGTTCAATGGAGTGTTTCTTTATCTTGGTTTAGGGGCTACGACACATTGCTAGATGTTTACCATAATCGTTGAGTTTTCAAATACACATTTGGATTGTTTGAAAAAAGACTTAGGACTATGTCATGGTGAACTTAAAATGTCGCACTAATAAACCAAACTTTTGAGAGTAAGGAGTAAATTATCTAGGGTTGGCTAACACATTCTAAAGAACAATTAAAATTAGTATTAGATAAAATGTTATATGGGCACAAAAGTAACATTTTAAAAGTTAAAATATTTGTGAAGTGGAATTAGGGTAACTAAGATATATAATTGATATGCATATATGATTGTAGTTTAAATTAAAAATTTAAAGAAACCAATTAATAATTTCATAATTGTTAATTAGCCACCAACATAAAAATGGCTCATTAGTTTATCTTAAATGAACTAAGCTCATTTGAAACAAACTTTCTGTCACAAAAACAACATTCCTTTCTCTTCTCTCTACCCCACGGGTTTGGGTGTTTTTTGGCTTGAAAGTGAAACTTTTTTGAGATTCTTTAAAGTGAGAGACTCCTTCCATCATCCTACATCAAGATTAAAGCAAAGGAGTAGGTAATCTTCTAACCTTCTCATATATGTTTCTTTTCATGCTTTGATTCTTGCTTTTATGTACATGCATGTCCACTTTGCTTTATTCTTCTTCCCCATTTATTTCAAACACTATGTCACTGCTAATCAAGAATTAAAATTTTCTCATCACATACATTAACAAAACACTTCACTTTGCATATTTACAAATAGCAGTATATTTAATAAATAAAGTTGCGTGTATAAACAAATATTATCAACTTATTTTTACAAAGTGATATAATAATTTGAAATTGAATAATGTGATTATTTATTTTTATCTTATTTTAAAATTATCCAATTACATATTGTTATATTCGATTATACGAATAAGTTAGTAAAATTTTTTTGTATATATATTATTACTCATGTTTAATTACTAAAACTATAATGTGTATTTTAAATCTTCATACATTGAACTTGAAATAGTATTGATACTAAACATAGTTAAAATTCAAAAAATTTTAAAAATATATAGAAGAATAAATTGTTGAAAATGTTATTAGGAATACATCCTTAAACAAATTTAAACTGCAACCTACAAGAAGAAACAAGCCAAAATTATCTAATTTAATTTATTATAAATGTTAAAATATGAATAAATTATATATTTAGTATATTAAAATGTTTAAATAATAGATAAGTTTATACCTATAATAAATCTTATATAAGATAATAAAAATTAATATAAGCAATATACAATAATATAAAAAAAGAAATCATACATTTAGAATATTTGTTAACTTAGGAAATAAATTATTTAGAATATATTTGAAATCTATTCAAATATATTATAACCGAAATAATATATTTGAAATATATTCTAACACCCTCTTCAAACTTAAATAAGCAAATAATATAAAAAATAATACATATTTTAGTTAGGCTCGCTCACGCCCTCGCTTTCATATATGAGAAAAGTGGAAAGATGAGTTTATTAGTTTGAATACGCTTATGTCTTCACTTATGTAGAAAGTGAAAAGATGAGTTTTTAGCTCGAACATGGTCATGCCTTCATCTGTGTAGAAAGTAGAAGGATAAGTTTAACAAGTTCATGCATTCACCTATGTGGAAAGTGGAAATATGTGTTTGCAAACTTAATGTTCGTTTAATTGAGTTTGTAAACTCATCTTTCCATTTTCCACTTATGTGAAGGCATGAGTGAACCTGATAAACTCATCTTTCTACTTGCTACACAGATGAAGGCATAAACGCACCCAAATCTTTCCACTTTCTATATAAGTGAAGACATAAGTGTGTCCAAAGTAATAAATTCATTTTTTCACTTTCTACAAACATGAAGACGAAGACATAAGTGAGCCTAACTAAAATGACAGGAGGATACTCATCTCTAATACCATGTAAAAATATGAATAAATTGTATTTTTTGTATATTAAACTATCTGAATAATACATAAATTTATACCTATCATAAATTCAATATAAAGAAATACAAATCAATATAATTAATATACAATAATATAAAAATGGAAAACATATATTTAGAATTTCTATTAACCTAGGAAATAATAATATATTTAGGATATATTCTAATATATAAAATAATATATTCGAAATCTATTCAAATATATTCTAACCAAAATAATATATTTAAAATATATTCTAACAATAAATAATATTTTCTTTTCTAGGTTTTCTAAGGGAAATAAAACAAACAATCATCTAATTTAATTTAATTTAATGTAATCACGCAAACTTCTAGTAAATTTTCAATGTATAAAATTAAAAAATAATTGAGAGGAAGAAAATTAAAAAACAATTATATTGATTCCGAAATATTTAACGCTAATTGGTAAGCAAGCTTGTTAACAAAGAATCATACTTTGCTCAAAATTTCAACCACATAGATAAGATAATTAAAGCATTGCCTAAATTTCAACTTAGGGTAAATATAGTTTTGATTTTTATTCATTATAAAGAACACCTACAATTTTCAAGGGGATATTAATTAAAAGGTCAAAAGACATATTCCCACCCAAGGTATAGTGAAATCCCAAAGTTATACCCTCAAACTTTCAAAAACCCAAATACCCACCAATGAAATAATTTCTATTAAAAATCTCAGTTAAAGTTAGGGGTAAAATTGTCATTTACTAATAACTTTAAAAAAATTAAAGTTTTATCACATTTTACTCCCTCAAGTTTTAAAAACTTGCAATTTCCCTCTACCCAAAGTTTGAAAAATGACAGTTTTTCTCTAAGGCTTTTTTCTCTTTTCCCTAACGAGGATCTGCCGTCTTCGACTGTCGATCGTCTTCCCTCTTGGCCTTTCTCCAACCACCAATTGAAGAAAATTGTTTAGAAATCTAGACGAAATTCGTCTAAAAATCCAAACGATTTTTGTTGTTCAGTGGTTAGAGAGGGGTTGAAAGGGAGGATGGTCAATAGTTGAAGATGGTGGATTGTCACCAAAGAAAAGAGGCCACTTTCCAAACTTTGAAGGAAATTTTAGGGGGGAATTGTGATAAAAGTTTAGTTTTTTAAATTTTTTATTAAATAACAATTTTATCTTGAACTCTAACTAAAATTTTTAATAAAAATTACTTCATAGGTGGGTATGTGGGTTTTTGAAAGTTGGGGGGTATGATTTTGGGATTTTACAATACTTTAGATGGGAATAAGTCTTTTGGCCTAACTAAAATAGACACAAAAATTTATGCCTAAACCTTTTCAGGCAAACTTTTAATGAATTTACTCTTTTAAGAAAACTCAATTTTTATTCCAATAATACCCTTATCTGGTAATTATCTTTTTCTTCAGTCGTGTTTTTTCTCTGGCAACATTTTCTTCTATAGCATACTCCAACATCATTACATTGATTGTAAGTTTGGTAACTTATGAATTGAAACATTCATAAACTTATTCAGAAACAAGACAATTTTTGGTTTGATTATTGATTTGTCTAGATTAGAACGAAAAATAGAATAGATCTGAGTGTGGAGAGTGTGAGATTTCAGTATTTTAAAATTGTTTGAATTTTGAATTAAAAAATTGAATGGAAACAATTGCTTGTCATTAATGTTTGGATAGGGTAGATATGGAGGCGGATGAAATTATTTACTGTAGTTTGGTTTGACCCCTTGATTTATAAACAAACCAACACTTGTTTGTTTCAAGAAGTTAATTGATTTAAACAAACCTGTGCACTTGTTAGTTTGAAAAAATTAATTAATTGATTAGAAAAATGGTAGGAGTGATATACATGTTTGGATTTGGTGGGCAATGACTTGATAAAAGTGATAATATTTTTAAATACATTGGTAGAGTTTAGACATTAGTTTCAATTCATAGGAAAATCAATTATGATGGATATGTAAAAGTAGTGTCTTCTTATTTGAGCATTGATTGAAGTTATAATAAGGTAAAAATTTATCCATTTTTTGGTATAAAGCCTCGTAAGGATGTAGAAAATGAGAGAATTGAAATTCACACAGCTGCATCCCAAGATGGAAGATTCAAAGTGAAAGATCAATTTGCTTGTAAACAAATTTTAATAGATATATTACCTAGGGATGCATTAAAAAAAGATTGGATATAAAATGTGTGTATTAATAATACAAATGGAAAGAAAGAGGGGTGAAGTTAAGTAACAGTGACATTTTTGTGTTATGAAAGCTAGGAATACATACTTGTCTATGGGATGTCATAAGAACTTATCACAGAAAAGCAGACAAAAGGGCACTTGGAAAAATATTGCAAACATTGTTTACTACAGGTGATCTTGTGTATAGGTCAAAAAACATCATAACAAATATGATGGGTAGGTATCAAATCGATATCTCTCATGCACAAGTTTGGCATGCCCAAAATTGGGCTTTGAATGAGATAAAAGGTTCACCGAATGAGTCATTTAGACTATTACTGACATATTGTTACAATCTTGAGCAACGAAACCTTGACACTATAACACAAATAAATACTGATGTGGATAATCAGTTCCATTTTGTCCTTATGGCTTTAGGATGCTCTATTAGAGTATTTCATGATTATTGTCATCTTGTCATTTGTATTGATGAGACATTCTTGAAAGGTCGATATTAGGATACACTTTTTATTGCTATGGGCATGGATGGAAATAATCAAATTTATCCATTAGCATTTGGTGTTAGAGAAAAGGAAGAAATGATAACTTAGATCCCATTCCTTCGAGTGTTACATAGGTATCACTCATTGTGTGAGAGAAGTGTTCTTGAATATGCACCATAGTTGGTGCAACCATTATATAAAGAGGAATATATGTAATCAGTACAAACAAACAAAACATATAAAAAGATTATTTTGGAAAGCCATAAAAACATATCAAATAAAAGATTTTGAGGAGGCTGTGTAGATGGTTAAAGCTGGAAATCCCATTGCAGTAGCTTATTTGGAAAGTATTGACTATCGATGGTAGGCTTGTGCCCATTTCCCAACATCTGATATAATATCATAACCACAAATATGTTTAATGCATTCGCACAACACACACACAAGTTGCTAGTGATGATGCTCCTTGAATTTCTATGTTCCACCTTATAGAAATGGTTTTATATTCATCACAATATGATAGCTTTGATCAATTTTGTGTTTCTTTGGTTGTCCAAAGAGTTAACATGACAAAACTACATGTAAGTGAATATGATGTGATACGTATAAGTGCACTCTTTTGATACCTATATACAGGTGTACTTCAGTATTATGACCGAGGAGATTGGATTTCTATGAGAGATTTTATAAGGCTATAATCATTATCTTATTCTTCATTACCGCCAACATAATCCACAACATCTTTATACCATGAATATTCCCTCTCGACCATAGACAAAATCGAAATAAGAGTCATGACATTCTGTTACATGTGACAAATTTTTAGCTAAAAATTTGTAAAAATAGTTGTTTTCACGTATAATGTTATAACTGTAATAACATACAAGAGAAGTCTTAAAGATGCAATCAACATTCTCCCACCCTAAACCTTTCAAACTTTTCCATCTTAACATTTAGAGGATACTGTCTCTGGACTTGCAAACCACAAAACCCTCTAGATTACTCAAAGTTTTATATATCCACAACTACAATATTAAAAATGCGTTATTAGTTTTACATAATCATTCATGAAATGTAAGAGCAAAATAGTCATTATCTTAATACTTAAGTTACCTAAAATGTCACTGCATATCTCAACATCCCATAAGAGATATCCTCTTTCTATGGTGGATATACTTTTGAAACTTCATCATGCTTCTCCTCTATCGCTTAATTCATACAACCCTGTCATCATCGTCCAAAAAATTTTCTCCTATGGATATCTATTAAACGCATCCTCATCATCAACTAGACCAAGGATACTTTTCGATTTGACTTTCCTATTATTTGATCTCATCAATCCATAATGAAGCAAATATAAGGCAACTACTTTCACCACATCTTTATCATTATTCCCTTTTGCCTTTTCTTTAAAAAGTTTGTGCAGATCATCGTAGGACACATGTTTGGCACCTGGAAAGTACCTTTCTCTCAATTGTGCTTCCCCTATCATAACGTAATCACTTGTATCCATCTTTTTACTAAATTTCAACCTCGTTATCATAACAAGCTCAATAGGGTCAAATCAACAGTCCACCCCATTTAGTTTAAACCAAAATACCTCTTCTAACACTCATTTATTAACTTGTCAAAAGAGCACACAATGTATCAAAGTTGAGTTTGCTTATGAATTTCAAGATCCAAAATTTTTTCGAAACAACTTTCCCAGAACATTTCTTTCTAGTGACAATTAAGATTACTCTTTATATGCTTAATTGTTTCTATGTGACTTTGAACTTTAAAAGTAGCCATGAAGCTATGAGCATCATTATATCGTCTTTCCCCAAGCTGATGATTAACAAGAATTCCTTGAAAAAAACATTTGCAATATTAATCCATTTAAACAAAATAAATCCATCCCATGAAAAGTGTAGGTGCCAGTGCAAAGAGTGTGGGTACGATGCGAAGAGTGTGAGTGCGAGTGTTGCCAGAATCCAGTTTTCTTCTCCATTAACGACAACACAATCAAATCTGGCCAAAATATACCGTATACAACTATTTGCAAAGTAAATCATCACAACCTACAAACCATAAGCCAAACATAACACTCAAATCAAAACCGAGGCAAAAAAACACCCATTTCAAACTTAACAACCCTAAACTGAGGGGGAAAAAGAAACTCATTTCAAACTTAACAAGGCAAAGAATCAAACTTACCTCAAATGACATTGTCGAATGCTATTGTGTTTGTTGATCTTCAAAATGCAAGAAATGGAGTCGTCATTACTTTTTATGTGTTTTGAATGCAACAAGATGAAGCTACTACTTAGAAAGGAAATGTTTTATTAGATTTTAGATATAAGGATGAATGGGTAAAATGGTTCTCTCATGCTCTTCACACTCACACTCGCATCTATCCTGTTTTTTGTTCTGATTTGGATATATCAACAATCAAACAAAAAATTGACTTGTTTTTGAATAAGTTTATAAATGTTCTCATTCATAAGTGACCAAACTTATAATCAATGTGATGATGTTGGAGTATGCTATGGAAGAAAATACTGCTAAAGAAAGAGGTTATTACCAGATGTGGATATTATTGGAATAAAAACTAAGTTTGCTTAAAAAAGTAATTTCATTAAAAGTTTCCCTAAAAAGGTGTAAGCACAAATTTTTGTGTCTATTTAAATTCATATCTCATTTTCAAGTCATACTTTGTTTTGTCTCAAACACATTTTAGCAGTTTGTCCTTTAAGTAAAAGACAAACAAATAATACTATTTAAAAATGAAAAAAAAAACAAAAAGAATGCAAATATATTAAGTCTATGAAGGCTTAAGCAATGCAAGCACTATGGATATAAGTAGATGGCTTGATCTCAACTTGCAACCATAATGGTCAACTTAAGATCGAGTTCAATTTGTTTAAGTTTTTCATTTTGTGATACCACAAAAAAGGAAAAGAAAAGTCATTGTCAAAGAAGAAGAATCATCACTAAAAAAAAAAAAAAACAAATAGTAACTAAATAAAATGAATCATCTATAAGGTGAAATTCAATGTCATGATAATAATGAGATATTAATTTTGGGTCAAACAATTATTTGAGCTCAAAATAGCTTGGATCACATTCACCATAAACTGTGAAAGATCATGATCTTAATAGTAAGCCAACACCAATCTCGAAATGCACCTCCCATTCCAAGCCTTCTTTTGTTGTGTTTAACCTAATTCTAGTTGATTTTTTCCCTGATTAATCCAAACAAACTGTAGAATCATACTTGATAGATTATTATACTTAGTAAGCATACTTGTAGTCACATGTAGCTCTTTTAGGTTTAAAACCCAACTTCTCCTTAACTTGGTTCAAAATTGTAAGCCTACTAGGAGGTGCAACCCAAGATATCAAGTTCCATTCTAACATATGTAAATGTTGGAATACCTCAGTTAGTTTTTTCTCCATATGAATTGAAATAAGGTTGATAACTTGCTTTCTAATAAGAATGGTAAGTTCATGCTCATGAATACTCTTACAAATAGCTTCAAGGCAATTAAACACTAATGTTAGGGTTTACAAATAGCTTCAAGGTTATTATGCACTAATGTTGGGGTCATAGAGACTAACTCAAAATTGAGTTTTTCCACATTAAGAATTGGATTTGCTTTGCACTATCTGCAAACAAAGAATAGGTCAAAGAATATTGACATCAATTTCATTAGGGTAATGAAAGTCATCTATAGTTATTTCAAGGCAAACAATGAGGATAGATGTATCTTTAGTGTTTTCAACCAAATCTTTAGAGTCATAAAGGATAGTGCCACCTTTATTACAACCTTGTTGATACAACATAACTCATTTCATAGATAGGTCAAGACAAGTTAAGTTGAATAATTTTTTGGTAGTCATACATTCCTACATGTGATGATCCATAGTGCTATATCAGACAGAATGAGTGATTTTTTTGTTTAGGTTGACCATATTTTGCAATGGCCTTGTTGTAGTTTTCTTCCTTAACTACCATATCTTGCTTAGTATCCAATTAAGGTGTCTTTTGATAGTATTGGAATATTCAAAGAGGCCTATTAGGTTGAGATGTTTCTTTGAATTAGTCCTAATTTGGTGGACTGAATTTGGACATTAAGAATCAATAGGTGTGAAAATCCATTTCTAATAACACCCAAGTAAAGGGCTTTTTAAATTCCAAAAATCATGTTAGTAATACTAACTTTAACTAATTTCATTAGCAAAATTACAATTTTAACCCTTAGAGAAAAAAATCCAAAATCACTAAAGCACCCCTAGGCACTTTTGGTTCTTTTAAAATGTGTTTTATTAGGTTTCTTATTATTCACATGTATTAGAACACATGTACAGTTATGTTCTACCCAGTTTTCATTTTAAATATTTCTTAAGCATAACAGGGTCTCCAAAACTAGCAAATGAAAAAAAAAACTTTGAAAGGTTTTTTTTTTTTTTTTGCATTTAAATACTCGATTCTTTAATTTTACATAAAAATTTTAAGGGTGTAAGTTTTTTCCTTTTTGTAACGAGAAACTTGTAATACTCACAAATAATTTATACGGATATTTGTAATACCCTCAGGTACGTTTTAGGGGTATTTATGTCTTTTGACTTAGCTTTAAGATATTTACAGTTTTAAATATATATATGTTCAAACGTATATGTGGATATATATATATATATATATACACACACACACACACACACATAAAACAATTACAAAAAGACAAATATATATAAATATTTAAAAGTATGTACATATATAAAGACAAAAAAGACATAAAAGGAGAATTTATGCCTTTATCCATCATCTTCTCCCATCTCTTCCATAAGAAAGCAGCCTTCTTCATGCTTTTTCTTTGTTTTTGGAAGGAAAGTGGATGATTTGTAGGGCTTTAAAAGAAAAGTAAGGAAAGAAAAAAAGAGGAAGTACTTTAGGTGTCTTGGTAACCAAAAGATCTCTTTCTTTTCCCTTTACCTATGTTTATATATATTGAATGCATATTATATGAAGATGTTAGTGTGTTTTGGTGTTGATTTAAGGTAGTTTTGGTGATCAAAGAAGGAAGACAAAAATGAGGGAGCTAACTTAACAAAGATTCACTTGAAACAAGGTAAGTGAAATCATTTTTTATATGTTTCATGTTTTATACTTTTGGTTCCTTTGCTCTATGTTATAAATGATGATTTTGAAGTTGAGAAATGTTGTTTTACCGTTTGGGGTATCTATTTGTATAATTTTGTCCATGACAGAGAGTTAAAAAATATTTACAGTTTTATCACTGATTTCGTCCCATATTTGGATTGCCTTATCTGATGAATCATGAGTGCTATTATATCTTATTGGAAAGCTTTTTGAATCCTCATTTCAATAACTTGTATGAATTAGAGATCGTTTAGACTGTTAAATTGTATAAACAAAAAGACTGCCCTACCAAATGAACAATAAATTACAGTTTTTGGAATAAAAGAAAGAAAGAAGAGGAGAAAAAGAAAATGGAGAAAAGAAAGAAAGGAAAGGAAAGAAAGAAGAGAAAAAGAAAAGAAATAAAAGCAAGAAAAGGAATTTAGGGCTCAAGATTGAAGGGTCGTCCCAAGAGTAGGGTATATGGATAGTTTTAGATGGAAACAAGATTAGTAAGAGATAACGCATGTATGCATGCTACGAACTATAAGGGGACACTTTACGTTACACCATCCGTAGTAGGGTATGTCTGCAGTAAGACATGTCCGTAATAGGATATAGACTCACAGTAGAGTTTACTCATAGTAGAGCATGCTTGTAGTATAGAACAATTCAGATTCATAAATGGTATAGTGAGAGAAAAGAAGAGAGCTCGAGTTTGGAAATGTGTCAAGTCCCTGTAGTCAATTTCCAGAATGTATCAAATGAAAACTAGATGGGACAAAATGTGACTTAATAGTAAAGGATGAACTAGATTATCCCCTCGTTTCCTTGAAAAGGTTATGATGTGAGATTGAGTCCCGAGGGTGATTTAGAACAAGAAAAGAGATAGTTTACTTAAGAAGATTATTGAGTGTTCTTATCTCTCACTTCCATAGGTACAGGTGATTGAGGTAGCTGTAAGGTAGGATCAGGTTAATGAAGATAGATTCAGGCTGAGACAGGTTATATATGGTTTTTGGTTACATGCATACGATATTGTTGACTTTTAGCTCTATTCAAATAGTTGTATAGTTGTATATAGGGGCATGTATATGATTACTTTATGATCTCAGATATTTTCAGATGAGTTTTTATATGAGATATAAACATCTTTTGTTGCTTTCAAATTTGTAGTTTTTTCAAAATAATTTCAGAATGTTTTTAACGACGAGTTTATTTTAAAATTTGTTTTAAAATAAACACTCCAGATATGAATTCGTAACATTTTTCCTTCGAATGACAACACTTCTAAAGAGGGATGTTACAATATTAGTACCCATTTCGAAAATTTCGCTTTTGATCTGAATCTAATTTAGACCAAAATTGGGTCGAAATTGAGAAGTTTATTTTAATAGTTGGCCCATATTAGGGAAGTTCAATTATGAATTTTATGTAATTAGTTTAAAATAAATTAATTAAATAATTAAATAAGTTGCCTATATAAGACTTCTTGTTATATTAGGGTTCCACATAAGACAAATTCCACCCAAAGTTGGGATTTTTTAGGGGTATTAAAAGTTTTATCACAAAATAGGCCTGCCTATATAAATTTACCATATTTTTCACATACTAAACATTTATACCACAAGATTGGTTAAACACCTAAACTACCTTGTCTTTAATCTTATAAACACAAGGGAAAGCCAACTTTTTCACACCAAAAAAAGAATATATCTTTCAAAGATCTTGCAGGAAAATTATCCAAGCCTAGGTCAATGTTGATCCATACCCTTTATGTTATATCTTTTCTTGTTTAACAATTGAAAATCAAAGAATGTGTGCTAGACAATGTATGTGATTTATGTGAAATATAATTTAAGCTATTTGTTTAATGTTGTGATTTCATATTTTAATAATATAGTTAGAGTATTGATAGTGAAATTGGGAATGAGTTAACAAAGATCCAGACAAATTGTGGATAAAAAATAGCATGTAGAATTGGTTGGCGAGGTTGCCAACCATAGGTGATCTCGCCAACCATTGGTGAGGTTGCCATGAACCATGAATTTCTAATTAGTTATCCAAGGTTATTGCTTTATGTTTCAAGTTTAATTTAAGAAAAGATGGAAAAAGCTACATTTAAGGTTCGCTATGGACAACAATGGGATTCAGGTGATGATGATGTGATAAGATATGTTGGTGGGAATGAGAGACCAATCTGTATTGACACAAATATTGATTTAAAAGGATTTTGCAAAGGCTTAAAGACCGCACCGACCTGTTCTTACTTGATTTTTATTCCTAAACCCTAAATCTAACAAAATAATGCATTTATTTGTAATAATCATGCCATCAACCGGAAAGAATAACTCACTTGCTCTCAATAATCCATGTTTGGGTTTTGTATGATTGCATTTGTAAACTTTTGGTTGTAAAAATTGGTTCACAAATGAATAGTCAACAAAGTTAGAGAGTCACGTATCCAATAGTAATACAGGGTTATTTTTTAGACTTAATAGTTATTGTGGTATAAATGTTTAAACATTCAAATGTGTTGTATTTTCGTATAAACACTCACTTTTTATGGCAGAAATTTTAATATTCCATAATAAAATAACAAAAATTAAAGAAAGATTGAGGAAAATAAGGAGAGCTCACCACTACAAAGAAGGAAGAAGGAAACAAGCCATCGTCGCCACCCCCTTGCCTTCTTCGTGTCCTAGATGTAAGGAAACAAAAAGGAAACTAGGGGAGAGGAAAAAAAAAAGCTGCCACCAACAACCAAGGAGAGGACCGCTGGTAGTAGCTTGAAAGAGGGGAAAAAGAAGTGACTGTAGCGACAATCTCGATGGAAATTTTCCGCGCATGTAGGTTGCATCCTCTTCCCTTCAATGTGTATAAATCTTTGTTTGATTTGTGCATATTCAAAGTTAACCTTTCTGGTTTACTACACTGGGTTCTTGGTGAAGAAATTTGTAAGGAAATACCTTTGAAAATATAATACTTATGTGTTAAACCTAGGTGTATGTTTATGTGTTGTGTGTGATGGTTTGCTACTTACTTACCAAGAGATTTTGGCCAACTGTGATGGATGTTTTTGTTGGCTGTGTTGTGGGATTTTGGTACATATTTATGAAAGGAATTGTGGCCAAAATCTTGATGCTTTGATACAGCTAATGCATGCAAAATTGTGGGATGATTATTCATGGCTGAATGTGCTAGTGTGTAGGTTCTTTTTACCGTGTAAGTGATGTTTATTAAATATGTTATAGAGTTGTTCCATGAGTGGGATGTATGGGCTCATTATGTGGCATGAATTATTGAAGTCGTAACATTGGTAAAGTTTATGTATTTTGGGATTATTCATAAGGAAAATTGCAAGTAGATGAAAGTGGCCATGCCGTGAAAATCATAGACATTTTATGTGTTGCATGCTTAAAAATTTTGAGAAATTTTCAAGTGTAACCCAAGAATTAATTAAGTAATGGGTATTTCGCTCTTGAATAGAAAATCCACCCAAGCATTAGCCCAATTTAGGTCGTGAAGTTTTGTCTCCCAAGGACACCAACAAGTTTTGAAAGGTACTCCGTGTGATGACTTCATATGTTTTAAATGTAAGACATTCGTTCTAAGGTTGTAGGGTGATTGAACATTTGGTATAAGACGAGCATCTGCTTATGGTAGCTATTAGAGACCGAGCGAAGAAGACATCTAGCATCATTCAAAGTAGACAAAAATTACCATTTTACCCCTAAGTTAAGTGAATGATAGGGATTTAAACAAGAATAGCCTAGGAAAGTATAGGAAAGAGAAAAAGGGTTATTTGGCCAATTAAAGGTGTTAAACTATGTGAAAGACAACATCAAACCTTATGGAGTCAAATCCAAATCAAAAATAGCAAAAGTTTAGAAAAGCATATACAGTTAGATAACTACTAGTTGTGTGCATAAGTGACAAGCTATGTAAAAGCAACAAGGTTATATGAGAGGTAGATATTCATGAGATGTATTATGCACTTGATGTCAATGCGTATGTGATAAGGGAGGGAATATGATAAAGGGGTGGCTTTAAAGTTAGTTTTTCATGTGGTTAATGGGATGTATCACATATGTGTTTGTGGTTAGGTCACTCGAGGGTGATTTTTAATTAGTGGTCTTGTAATTATGCGTATGTGACAAGGGAGGGAATATGATTAGCCTCGCGTGTGATAAAGATAAAGTTATAGCTAGTTGGTCTGATAGTTCGATCGATATATGCGTAAAACACAATAATTAATGGACACTCGAGATGTCAAATGCTTTCACAAGATGTCAGATAAGTGAAGTTTAGGTTAGGTCTTATTAGACTATGTGAAATGACCTATTTTTAAGCTATGAGGGTGTCGAGTTATGAGCACATAGATTTTCTAGCATTGAATGCCAATTTCAGTTACGTTTTGCTAGATGCCAAGAGACCACCTACTAACTGAGTGTTCTTTTACTTACATATTTCTTTTCTATGGTTTTACAAGTAGAGGTGAATAATGGTGCATGTAAAGGAGCCATTAGTTCAACTCAGTTGGTTACATGAGACAGATGGGCAAGATTGCCATTTTCATAATTTATGAATCAGACATGTTATTTTAGTATTGCAATTT
This sequence comes from Mangifera indica, assembly GCF_011075055.1. Classification (NCBI taxonomy): domain Eukaryota; kingdom Viridiplantae; phylum Streptophyta; class Magnoliopsida; order Sapindales; family Anacardiaceae; genus Mangifera; species Mangifera indica. The sequence goes on along the minus strand of NC_058147.1, from coordinate 11,606,971 downwards.
ATGGTGGATTTATATTGAAGAAGCTATACTATGACTACTTTATAAGTCGAACTTTTTTATTTGTGCATATTCAAAGTTAACCTCTCTGGTTTACTACACTGGGTTCTTGGTGAAGAAATTTGTAAGGAAATACCTTTGAAAATATAATACTTATGTGTTAAACCTAGGTGTATGTTTATGTGTTGTGTGCGATGATTTGCTGCTTGCTTTCCTAGAGATTTTGGCCAGCTGTGATGGATGTTTTTGTTGACTGTGTTGCGGGATTTTGGCACATATTTATGGAAGGAATTGTGGCCAAAATCTTGATGCTTTGCCACAGCTAATGCATGCAAAATTGTGGGATGATTTTTCATGGCTGAATGTGCTAGTGTGTAAGTTCCTTTTACTGTGTAAGTGATGATTATTAAATATGTTATAGAGTTGTTCCATGAGTGGGATGCATGGGCTCATTATGTGGCATGAATTATTGAAGTTGTAGCATTGGAAAAATTTATGTATTTTGGGATTATTCATGAGGAAAATTGCAAATAGATGAAAGTGGCCATGCCGTGAAAATCATAGACATTTTGTGTGTTGCATGCTTAAAAATTTTGAGAAATTTTCAAGTGTAACCCAAGAATTAATTAAGTAATGGGTATTTGGCTCTTGAATAGAAAATCCACCCAAGCATCGGCCTAGTTTAGGTCGTGAAGTTTTGTCTCCCGAGGACACCAACAAGCTTTTGAAAGGTACTCCGTGGGATGACTTCATATGTTTTAAATATAAGTTATTCGTTCTAAAGTTGTAAGGTAAGTGAACATTCAGTATAAGACGAGCATCTACTTGTGGTAACTATTAGAGACCGAGGGAAGAAGACATCTAACATCATTCAAAGTAGACAAAAATTACCATTTTACCCCTAAGTTAAGTGAATGATAGAGATTTAAACTAGAATAGCCTAGGAAAGTATAGGAAAGGGAAAAAGGGTTATTTGGCCAATTAAAGGTGTTAAACTATGTGAAAGACAACATCAAACCTTATCGAGTCAGATCCAAATAAAAAATAGCAAAAGTTTAGAAAAGCATATATAGTTAGATAACCACTAGTTGTGTGCATAAGTGACAAGCTATGTAAAAGCAACAAGGTTATATGAGAGATAGATATTCATGAGATGTATTATGCACTTGATGTTAAGGTGCATGTGATAAGGGAGGGAATATGATAAGGGGGTGGCTTTAAAGTTAGTTTTTCACGTGGTTATTGAGATGTATCACATATGTGTTCGTGGTTAGGGTCACTCGAGGGTGATTTTTAATTAGCGGTCTTGTAATTATGCGTATGTGACAAGGGAGGGAATATGATTAGCTCCGCGTGTGATAAAGGTAAAGTTATAGCTAGTTGGTCTGATAGTTCGATCGACATATGCGTAAAACACAATAATTAATGGACACTTGAGGTGTCAAATGCTTTCACAAGATGTCAGATAAGTCAAGTTTAGGTTAGGTCTTATTAGACTATGTGAAATGACCTATCTTTAAGGCATGAGGCTGTCGAGTTATGAGCACATAGATTTTCTAACATTGAATGCCAATTTCAGTTATGTTTTGCTAGATGTCAAGAGACCACCTACTAATTGAGTGTTCTTTTACTTACATATTTCTTTTCTATGGTTTTACAAGTAGAGGTGAATAATGGTGCATGTAAAGGAGCCACTAGTTCAACTCAGTTGGTTACATGAGACAGATGGGTAAGATTGCCATTTTCATAATTTACAAATCAGACATGTTATTTTAGTATTGCAATTTGTGGTGGATTTATATTGATGAAGCTATACTATGACTACTTTATAAGTCGAACTTTTTTATTTGTTACACCTTTTGCATGCACATGATTAATTAAGTGTTTTAATACATGCTCATATACTATTGTCATGTTAAGAAGTTGAGTTGTGAACGTCTTTTCAATCATATTCCATGTAAATATATATATCCAATATATATTTGAAGAAGAGTGTTATAGAATTCCACGCAAACCAAACCATCCCTAAGGGTGCAATTTCCTTTGCACTTTATTATTAAATGTTTTGATTTCTTTACTTTATTTTTCATCCAGAGATGAATTATTTCGAGATTTATCTACCCTATGTCAACCAAATTACTAAAATCCTGAATTTATTTTAAATTATTTTTATATTGAACATTTATCTATGATAAATGGGTTTATTATGCATTTATCTCCTTTACATTAAAATAATTAGCTACCAATAATTTTTTAAACTCATCAACATGAATACAAGAAAATAAAAAGTGATATAGAAGTGTTACATGTATCATCTAGTTGGACTCCTTTGAAAAAATTGGAAAAACAAAACAATAGAGAAACTTGGTCCTTTACCAAAATCAAATAAACATGTAAAAGATCACACATGAAAGTATTTTTTTTGTAATTAAAATAAAATTATATAAATTAAATAAATAAATTACGTAGAATTATTTAGAAATAAATTATGTAAAACCCATATATTATCTTCAAAGAACCACAATCATGTTAAACAATGTAGCAAACATATGAAAGAAAATATTAAAAGATGTAAAAAGCTTAAAATTAAAGGCAAAGAAATGTCTCTTATTGTAGATATTGAATAGGTAATTGGTATTCGTATCAAAATATAGAAATCACCATACTGTAAAATTGTCCTTATTCTCTAGTATTTCCTTTTTGGTTTTTATTGTAATTTAAAGGTTCACAAATCCTTTTGTTTTCAATTTGTTCATTTTCTTTATTTTCAGGAATAAATTTAAACTAATCATAATTTCGAGCCACAATCAGTATACTGAAAAGCATTGTCTTAAAAAAATTCTCATTAAACTCTAACATGACTAATTAATAAAGTCTTAAAAAAGGCTGAAAACACAAACTAAAGTAACATACAAATTTTTTATTGAATTCATTTTCTTGAATTTTATAAGGAAACAAACAGATCTAAACACATTAAGCTGTCAATAATCATAAAAAAGAATACAAAATATGTAAAATCAGCCCCAAAATTGAGATTTATATGCATGAATAACGCGAGAAGTGAAACTAATTGTTAGGAGAGCAAAGTAAAAACTCCTTACTAATTTGTTTACAGGAATCCGTGGGAAAGTACAAGAAAATCATACAAAAAAGAAGAACAAACTGGAGGGGACGTTTAGCATCAATATCTTGTGGACTTGAAGTCTTTGCACGAATAGATTCCTTCAATGAAAGAGTTTCTGAAATTATATTTTTTTGAAGAAAATTAATTAAGCTAATCAAAGACTTTACTGATTCTTTCACTATAACCAATAAGGACAATAACTGAAAATTATTTAGTTCGTATTCTTCATAAATTTTACATTGTCACGTAAAATTAGTGATAAAAAATAATAAAACCAAACATACCATAAACCCTAAAAATTCACACACATCTAAACCCAAAAATCAATTGCAATGAAAAAACACAAAGTATAAAGAATAAATTGAATCCTCCCTCATATATTTAAATTATAAATCAAACTATCTACTTTAACCTAAATTCAATAATGAATAAACAATTAAGATTTCAAATTAGTGTGTGGGGAGACAAAAAACAACTTTATAACATTAAAGAATATGACATGTGAGTCACATTGCTAGAGTCGTAGTTGCAAGTTAAGGGAGATCAATCCTATTTATGAAGGAATACAAACAAAGTGAGATAGTATTATGAAAAATGAATTGATCTGAAATTTTTTTCATCTTATATGTTAATCAAAGGGCAATTTTGTTTGAAATAAAAATTTCACAAGTTAAAAAAATTGATTTCATTCAACCTTTGATTCAATGAACTGTGCTTAGCCCCCCCGCTCATGAAACAACTCTACTGCAATGGATGGCAGAGGGTCCGTAGTACCCAAAGCACTAGAATGATCCAATAGTTGGGAAAGGGCCCAGAAGTGCCTACTACTACACTTGGCTCTACACATTTACTAAGCTAACCCCTGTCCAGTGCCTGGCAGAGCTAGGGGGGCTTCAATCCTTATTCCTTATCCCCATCTTTGCCCAGGCTAACGGGGCTTGACTTTTTTTCAAGGGGGAGAGCCTCAAGAAGCACTAGCATTGTTGAGAGGAAGATCCTTGGCCTTTCTTCATTCTCTATAGGGTTAGCGTTCCAAACCTTTCTTCAACATAGGTGACAACAAGTGGGTCAGAGATGGAAGAGATCGAACACGGGAATAAGAAGCAAGCTTGCCTTCCTTTTTGATCATTTTGATTGAAGGGGACGAAGAAAATATACAAAGCATACTCACATTTCCCAGTCGAAAAGATGGGTTCCTTTTTCTTCTCGCATTTCTCATCGAACAAATACAGGAAAAGAATCATATTAAAAACATTCTTAACCCCCTTCATAGAGTTGTGCATTGTAAGTGATCCGTACCTACCCGGAGCGAGCCTCTCATAGAGGCAAGTCAAGTTAGTGAACCGTATGATGGGTAACTATCTTCTGTGGTTCGGAGAGGACTCAGTTGTTAGTTAGTACCCTCTTGGTTTTAGGGTGGACCCTTTCACTAATGTTTTTGATACACCTAGGACATGGATTCTATATGAACCAATGGATCGTAACAAGTTGTTACTATTAGCAATGACTTCCTTTTTCATTACTTCATTCTTTATATAACCCTCTCCCTTGTTCTCAGTTACTCATCAAATGGAACTCAATTCATATCTTTAAGTTCGATCATTGACAGGGTTCAAAGAAAAGGTGGGCAATTAATAAAGAATCGATTCAAAACCACAATGCTAGCTTCAGGCGGGGTAGGAAATACTTCTGAAAAGATGCCTTCAGGTATATCTTCCCTTTCATACATTCCAGAGAAGCTTTTGCCTTATCTTTAATAGCATTGCTATTGCTAATCTCATAATCTTCAAGCAACTCGGGGTAGTTAGTGTGCATTCTTCTCTCGACTCTGGAACAGGAATCAAGGAAGTTAGCCTTTCTTCTTTCTTTGCCAAAGTAGGGCCCACCATTATCATGTTGCATGATGAAACCTACTGGTCTTCATCTAAAGAGCGATTTTTTTGCGTTCTTGGATTTCGGGTGGTTCACAAGGGTGACCAAAACCCTTAATTCTTGCTTTGGGGGTAACCACTTTCGTCCTCCTCTCTTTTAAAGTTTTAAAAAGGGAAATTATTAAAAATGGCCAAAATACCCTTCCACAAAGCAAAAATGCCCAAAACCATTATTTTCAAGCAAAAATGCCCAAATTTACTATTCCTAAGCAAAAATACCCATGACTTTTTCTAAAATACCAAAATTACCCTTCCCTTCATTTATATAAACCTCCTCACTCACTAGAAGGGGTTAAATAAAATTTTATTAAAATTATGGAGTTATTTTGATATTAAACATTATAAAAGTATTATAAATTTCGCAATGAAATTTTAGGAATAGATAATTGAGGGGTCAAATGAAATGTTAATAAAATTTGTGAGGTATTATGATATATCGACTTGTATTTTTCAGATTTTCGAAGAATTTTTTGATTATTGCCACTCTACGGTTTTTCAACTTTTAAAATTCGAATTTCAATTCTGTTTTTTCAAATTTCACCATTTTATGATATATTGACTCGTATTTTTCAGATTTCTGAAGAATTTTTTGATTGTTGTCATTCTAGGGTTTTTCAACTTTTAGAATTCGAATTTCAGTTCCATTTTTTCGAATTTCACCGTTTTACGATATATCGACTAGTATTTTTCAGATTTCTGAAGAATTTTTCAATTGTTGCCATTCTAGGGTATTTCAACTTTTAGAATTCGAATTTCAGTTCTGTTTTTTTGAATTTCACCGTTGTTACCATTCTAGGGTATTTCAACTTTTAGAATTCGAATTTTAGTTTTGTTTTTTTGAATTTTACCGTTTTACGATATATCGACTCGTATTTTTCAGATTTTCGAAGAATTTTTCGATTGTTGCTATTCTAGGGTTTTTCAACTTTTAGAATTTGAATTTCAGTTTTATTTTTTTGAATTTCACCGTTTTACGATATATCGACTCGTATTTTTTAGATTTCTGAAGGATTTTTTGATTGTTACCACTCAAGGGTATTTCAACTTTTAGAATTCGAATTTCAGTTCCGTTTTTTTTTAATTTCACCTTTTTACGATATATCGACTCGTATTTTTCAGATTTTCGAAGAATTTTTTGATTATTGCCATTCTAGGGTTTTTCAACTTTTAGAATTCAAATTTCAGTTTCGTTTTTTTAAATTTCACCGTTTTATGATATATCAACTCGTATTTTTCAGATTTTCAAAGAATTTTTTGATTGTTGCCATTTTAGGGTTTTTCAACTTTTAGAATTCGAATTTCAGTTCTATTTTTTCGAATTTCATCATTTTAGGATATATCAACTCATGCTTAATAGTAACATCACTCAAATCACATATCCATATATAACCACAGATAAAGTATATCATACACATATGCACATACAATAAATACATACATCTAAACATAGGAAGAACGATAAATAAACAATGAGTCAACTAAATATACATCCGTGAGCTACTCGATACAGTAAAAATACAACTGCGCCGCTAAACGTTGACGCATAGAGGTAGACGACTCTCGGGGAAAATCGTAGCTCCGTGACAACACCAAACACTCAAAAAATCATAACATAAACACGCCACAGTCATCGAAGCCCAATCCCTGCTGAGGGACATTCGTCGCTTGATGAAAAGTGAGGGAATCACGTCGTGGAGTCCTCTCAAAAGCTATTCAAAAACTCATCGCCTCTAATAATGCGGGAATGAATGTCATATACGATCGCATGCGCTGCTCAAGAGTCTCCATATTCCCCGAATATGATACCTCCGAATCGTATACCGTAATCAACCACTCACAAAAATCTATAACTCTGACGACCTAATGTTCATTGTTAAAGTTTATAGGGATGTAAACCTATAAACAGTGGCAAATTTTAGTTAATTATCGTTGTCGTCAACCAATTCAATGTAATAGAAATATATATATACTATACCTGATCGTCCATCCCCTATGGTTTGTACAACAATCCTGGGGTGTACGATGCGTCAACCATCCTCTTGAAGAGCCCTAAAAACTCAAACTCATCAATCGGTGTGGTCTGTTAACTTTTCCAAGCCATCTCAATATGGCCTCCGAAAAATGTGTGGGCAGTTGTCCAATGCTGGGAAACAGTGGCACGGTGCTCGTCCTGCTGCCAACGTAATAAAGCTAAAAAAGAATCTACATGCTAAAATGGTATAAACAAGTTCACATGTGTTAGTTATTGGTAAATATATCAAACTTTTTCTCGAATTATATAGTATAGACAACTTACATCGTCAGTCAGCCACTGGCGCAACTCTACCACAAGCCGCCAAAAATTGTCCTTTGACTTTGACCTGATGAAATAGACATCATGTGTGTCGGAAGCCGCAACTCTGGTGTACCACGTGAGGAAAGATTCCTCACGCTTTGAGGTAGCGGATAGAATGGTCCTAAGTTGTCGTTTTGCCTTCCCTTTGAGTGGATTCGTATACGGGGTGCAAACCAGCGGACCCTTCCAGACGATCCGATCACATGCTATATGAATCATTTGTATGATCCCAAAAAACAATTAATTCATCATGTGAACTACGTAAAAATTAGCATTAATCGATTTATTTTACCTTCTTCATGTATGCGGGAGAAGGTTTAGCTGGAGAATCCTGAATCACGATCAAGTCCACCACGCGTGCTCCCTCGGCAGACTAGAAAATTGTAATTTTGAACATCTCAGTGACCAATATATACGAATATTTATATACTAAGTATGATTGATATACCTCAATATGGATGGCCTCAAAATCATCCTCTTGGAAGTCCTCCTCCTGTGAACCAATATCCACTATCTTTTTGGTCGAGCTCGGGATATCAACAAGTAACCATAATCGCTCGTCCTGAAAAAGAGTCAAAACATCATTACAATTTACAATATAATTGAAAGGACAAATCAATCAATGACATTTTCGAAAAAAAGTTAACCTCAACTTCCGGGGAAGGTATTCGGGGAGAACCCTCGATCGATAATATATCAATACCGGTTCCCTATATGCATGAAAATGACAAAATGGTAAATGATATTTCATATAAAATATAATATCACATCTAAAAGTCGATATAATATATAATAATTATCATACCTCATGTGGAGGATCTAAAGAACCTATATGAGATCCGACCGGATGGCCTTCATGAGGAAGACCCTATACGAATATATATACCCTATATTAATCGATAACCAAACAATCATAAAAATAAAGTTCCGTTGATAAGTGGCATACCTCAGCTCGGACAGGTGATACAACAGAAGGGCTAACCGGTGTGTCCTCCTAACAACTATCCTAAGATAATAGTAATAATAACTTAATTAGTGACATTTCATAGATAACAATACTATAATATAATAATGATATTTAACAATAAATATAAATTTGAAATGTTATACAGACCTCACGTGGGGGATGAGATAGTATTGCGGTATCAATGGGGGATATCGGTCGGATATCGTCATCCCTCTCCTGTACGAATGTAATAATAGTTGTCAAAATAATAACACTATAGACATTTTTTTATAACTAATAAATTAGAAGTGGTTTTACAACTTGAGTGACGGGGGCTGGATATGAACGCGTGACGATGTCCTCCAAACAAGTCATACAGTCCTCTAATCGAGTCATCTGGGAAGAGATATCGTCGTGAAAACTTGATATCTCATGTAAAATCATAGCACCCCAGTGTGCTAATGTAGCATCTAATATAGAAATACTGAGTGCTACGAATGGGGGACACTGCTCGATAGCATGATGGGTAATGCGGTCCTCCACTCTAAGATGGTCCTCTACTCTATGATGGTCCTCCACTCCAAGATGGTCTGTCATCCGTGGGCTCTGAACTATAGGGGAACATATAGGCTACTCCATAACAGGAGGCTGAATAGGCTCCTCATGTGTCTCAGAAATCTCAATAGGTACAACTGAAGGTCTTGAGACTGGAGAAGCCCCGTCTCTAGTCACAGTCAAAACTGAAGTAGATAAGGAGGAATCAGTATCGGGTAAACCAGTGTACTCACGAATCTCAGTGTACTATGGTAAACCCTCTTTGATCGATGATGGACGAAAAGGGAATGTGACATCTTCCTAATGATGAAGATATATAAGTCAAAATAATTGTAACATATAATAAATTAATCGACTTATTAATCAACTAATACATACCAAATCACCAGTGAAAATACGAACTATATGAGTCCAACTAGGACGTCTCGCATATGCCACCTAAATATCCATGGGGACGAATAGGGATCAACAAGGTCAATCCAATCGTGTAACGTGTCCAGAGTCTCATATATCAAATACTGCAATATAATCATTTACGATTTAAATAAATTAATTCATATTTTTTCAAATTAATATATATAATCAATAAATTAAAACTAACCTGAAATGCAAAAGAAAATCCATAGAGGTCATATCTACGCATCTCAGGCATCCGTCCGAAGCATACTCTGTCACTCACTTGTGACATAGACTAGTATGTCATCTGCCACACGGGAACACCCCAAGGGTAGGAATTAAACTCGTCCAGATGATCAACCAACTGTAAATATTTTGAAGACACCTTCTTTAGTCGATCATTCCCCAACAACACCATGTGAAGAACATATAATAAGGCCATCTTGACAGCGTCAATATCGTCATCCCCCTCATGGCCTCGATAAGAAGACACACTCTAGGTCATGATACTGCACCTTCGGACAACCTCAAAAGTACGTATCTCTGATCCTATGTCTAGAGGAGCGAGGAATATATGAAGAGATATCAATGCATCGACTAAACGAAAGACCCGTCACTAAAGCAAACTCAAAAGGGCTAAAACGAACATCAACCCCGCTAATCCAAAACCAAAACTTGTCTCTGGCAAAGAATCGATGTAACTGTCATAGTAGGAATGAATGAACTAATATACCAGAGAATTTGGTCTCGGGTAAACGAAGAAGATACACGAAACATGTCCTCTCAAATAGTCATAGCTGCTCTGGGGTCAGTGTAGACGTAATCCTAGATAATGCTATACACTGTGCACGACATATCAGATCTGTCCGAAAGTGTCTGGACTCATCAGAGATTCACAACTCGCTTTCAACACGTCTTCTTTTGCGAGAAATATCTTGGAAAAATTTACAAAATTTGTTAGTCATTCATAAATAGCAAATATGTAAACAAATGTTTTCATGGAAAAATCATAAAACGATAAAAAAATACAAAACAATAAAAAAAGTGATCGCAAAATTTTAAAAATAAGATTTCAGGATTGTAAAACAGTTAAAGAAAAAAACAAAACTAAAATTAGAATTTTATACGTTAAAATACCATAGAATGTTAACAATCAAAAAAACGAAACTGAAATTCGAATTCTAAAAGTTGAAATACCCTAGAATGGCAACAATCAAAAAATTCTTCAGAAATCTGAAAAATACAAGTTGATATATCGTAAAACGGTGAAATTCAAAAAAATAGAATTGAAATTCAAATTCTAAAAGTTGAAATACCCTAGAATGGCAACAATCAAAAAATTCTTTAGAAATATGAAAAATACGAATCGATATATCGTAAAACGGTGAAATTCAAAAAAACAGAACTGAAATTCAAATTTCAAAAGTTGAAATACCCTATAATGGCAACAATCAAAAAATTCTTCAAAAATCTGAAAAAAACGAGTCGATATATCGTAAAACAATGAAATTCGAAAAAACGAAACTGAAATTCGAATTCTAAAAGTTTAAATACCCTAGAATGGCAACAATGGAAAAATTCTTTGAAAATCTGAAAAAACGAGTTGATATATCGTAAAGCGGTGAAATTCGAAAAAACGGAACTGAAATTCGAATTCTAAAAGTTGAAATACCCTAGAATAGTAACAATTGAAAAATTCTTCGGAAATCTAAAAAATACGAATCGATATATCGTAAAATGGTAAAATTCGAAAAAATGGAACTGAAATTCGAATTCTAAAAGTTGAAATACCTTAAAATGACAACAATCGAAAAATTCTTCAGAAATCTGAAAAATACGAGGTCATTATATCGTAAAATGTGTCCAAAAGGCACAAAAAACGAAAAGCTTAATCTCAAATTTGAAAACTATATATTGAAAAATCTTAAAATAGAAAAAACGGATATAAAATTCGAAAACTACACGTCGAGAAACCCTAGATGTGAAAATTATCAATTTAACCCCTAAAAAAATTTCTATCATAAACAGGTCCAATATTTACCCTTGCCCCCTCAGTAATTTTCGAATCTATTGCCGCCTCTGCAGTTTCAAAAGAGTAAATTTTCACCCCAATCCACTATCACACATGGCAAATTTCAGAAATGCCCACAGTGGACTAATAATACCACCATATCCCTAATGTTTTTAAAAAGCCATCAGCAGTGTGACAGTGGGAAACAATGTTCCCACTGTCACACTGTCGATGGCTTCAGAGGCTTTTTTCGGCCAAAAATTGGTCATTTCGGCCTCCAATTTCAACATAAATCGAATCCATATAAGCTATAACACAAAACCCCTCAACAAATTCAACGAAAACACCCAAGAATCAAAACATATTAAGCATTGTACAAAATCGAAACCCTAATGTTTCAAACAGCAAAATCTCACTCAAATCTCAATAATATTAACAATAACTTGATTCAAACAAGATTACGGAAGATATATTAACCTTCTTAACCATTTTCGCTCGTCGAAAAAGATGAAAATCGGCTTCACAGTGGGATGACACTGGGCGACGGTTTACAATGGGAAAAAAGTCTATTTTTCTTTGGATTTGCTCAGTAAAAATGGACGTTTCACAGTGGGAAATAAGAAATTTTGCCTTGTTTATATATAGAGGTAGTTTAGACATTTTATAAATGTTGGGCATTTTTGCTTTAATTTGAATTTTTTGGATAATTTCGCTTAAACCCCTTTACTTTTGCCCATTTTTAATAATTTCCCTTTTAAAAAAGGTGCGCTTTCAGTCTTTTATCCTTTTTAGGCTTAGGAAGGAAGCCAAAAAAAGATTTTTAGATGTGTACCAAAGGTCAATGAACATCAACCCACTCTATTAAAATACAAGCAAACATATCAATCAAAACGAAAAACTCTCACTCTCCCCGCTGAGACAAGATAAAGGTTCCTTCCATCCATTCCTTCCTTTTTTTTTAAGAAAGAGAAAAAGATCACTCATAAAAGCAGCCTTAATCTTATAAGGTCGTGTCTCCTTGGTAGTCTAGTCTTGGAAAAAGCGGTAGAGAGCCTCGTTCCTATAGGCCGAGAATAAGGAATCAATAACTCCTGCCTAAAGCAGACAGTGAGCTGGGCAGGAAAGCCTATTGGACGAAGCTACGACTATTTAGAAAAAAGAGTGGAATGCGAGTAGACTGCATGCTACATAGGGCCCTAGCTGAGGAAGCATTGGTTCTCCTTGATAGAAGGAGTGTGTACAGAAGTGATCATCCGCCCCCATAAGAAGGAGGGTAGTGGCATTCCAAACACGAGTTGAAATGTGATCCAAAACAAGGAAAGTGAACAACGACCATAAGAACTGACCAACGGAAGGGGGTGAAGAGTGGCAAGATAGGAGCTCTGGAGCAGGGGGAGCTTAACGGCGTTAAAATACGGTACAATGATAAGTGCCTCAATTGTGGAAGAAGAAAGAGGCCATTATGTGCGGGTTGTTGATTCAGTCGAAGGAAATACGACAACCTCCAAGAACTTTGACCTTTCAATCTCTTCATCAGCATTCTGTCTATACATCCATTCGACACCCAGAGAGCACTTCTATACGATTCTGTCTGAAACTGTAATAATCCGATTCATTAGTGTCGTGAACTTCTCTACGAAAATGTGGAAACCGCTCACTATGCTTGTTTTCACCTTACGAAGTTGTGGGCTCAACCTATTTTTGGATGCAAGGTCGTATAGATCACTTACTCCAAGTGATTTTTGCTACAAATGAGAGAGAGCCCCTGCTGAATAAATGGAAATTAGTCCATTGCTATTGTGCATTTGTCCACGCTTACCAACAGATAGCAAACTTGACGAAACGCATTGCCAACATGTTTACCAAAGATATGGATTAATCCATACGGGCAATTTAAGAGGGTTAAAGAAAGGGTTGACTAAAAAGGGTGTTAAAGACCTTCCTATTCTACTAAAGACCATCCCAACTCATGACATTCTCCTGTGTTCAATCAATTCATGACTGAGTAGGAACTTATCCGCCCCATAACATTGTATTGGGGATCATGTAGAAAGGAATTCTTTCTCTTTTTTAGGGTCAGAACATTTCAATAGGTTAATAAGGATAAGAAGGTCACATTCCATTCAAAGGAAAAAGTTTTCTTTATTTTAATTGATAGATTTTTTCTACTTTATTCATCAATAATATAATGGGTTTTTGATGGAAGGGAAGTTTCTTTTGAAAGGGTCCTCATAGATCAAATGCAAAAGAGGGGAAATCGGCCTTGAGAGAACTAAATGCCAACTCGCTCTTTTCATAGCCGATTGATTTTGTTTTCTTCAGTCTGTTTTGAAATGAAAAATTGTCTTTGTTTAAAGATCTTCTATCCGCTTATTCGTTAGCCTAACATTGATATGATTGTTGCTAGTGGCTTTTGTCTCATATTGATGGATTTTCCTATGTTAATTGGATTGGAACTGCCAATGAAAAATCAACATGAAACCGCTTTCATCACGTAAGAAGGCTTTCACCCCAATATCCTTTAGTCAATAATGGGCCTTTCGGTTCTGAGAATGCTGGTACTACCTATCAAAGAGTTGTGACAACCATCTTGAACGATATGATGGTTTTTAATAGCAATACTTTCTTTTTTCTTGTTTCTCACATCATAAGTTTAGAGAGGAATTTGACATGACACCTTTTAGACCCCTTTCATGATATTCTCAGGTTGTTTCAGTAAAAACTAATGGTAGGTATTAAACAACTTTACTACTAAAAGAAATCCTGGCCGACTGCTTGGCTTAGGGGAACAAGACTGAAGATTTGAATCTATCACTTTACTCTCCTTCCCATCACTCTTCAACTGTTATCATGACCTCTCGATTCTCCCCACATTGAAGGATCACCTTAGACCTGCCTAACATGCTGTCGACTTGGAGATGAATTCTCCAGCCATACCTTCTATAGTTGTCATGCTTAGTCGATCATGTTGGGACCAAAGAAAAGTATAAGCTTCTACCGTGTAGAAGGCAGTATAACTAAAGTACGTGACCTCCAAAATCAACATCTACATCTTGTTGCTACCCTTTTAGTCCTTTCAATGTTCATTTTCCCGTGTGAGGGTGATCAGCGCTCTCATTCACGAAGCTAATCGACTTCCTCTTCGGAAGGAGCATGTGGGGGAGAAGGACCTTTAGTCAGCTATTCGAATAGAGCCCAAATTGAATCTATCCCTTGGTTTCCTTTTTTAACTATATATGACCTTCTTATCAACAGACATTTCTCGAATAATCATTTTTTTAATGAAAAACCTACTTTCATGGAAAACTATGTATGACCTTCTCGAATAGCTGTTTGATGGAAAACTACTTTCATGTTTGATTCAGAAAGCACTTTTTTCGTTGAGAATTCCTCATTCCCTTTTGTGTGAATTCCCCAGTGACGAATTTGAAACTTGTGGGGCATCTGATATCTCTTTTGACTTTATATATATGGGCATCTGATATCTATGAAGGTTTACCCACCTTAGTTATAGCATTCTTTTCTACTGTATCTAAAATCTCGATTTCTGCTAATATTTCACATGTTTCTATTTATGGTTCCTATGGAGCTACATTACAACAAATCTTCTTTTTTTGCAACATTGCTTCTATGATTTTAGGAGCACTGGCCGCCATGGCCCAAATGAAAGTAAAAAACCCTCTAGCTCATAGTTAAATTGGACATATAGGTTATATTCATATTGGTTTCTCCTGTGGAACCATAGAAGGAATTCATTCACTACTAATTGGTATCTTTATTTATGTATTAATGATGATAGATGTATTCACCATAGTTTCAGCATTACGACAAACCCGTATTAAATATATAGTGGATTTGGGTTCTCTAGCCAAAACGAATCCTATTTTGGCTATTACCTTCTCCATTACTATGTTCTCATACATAGGAATACCCTTATTAGCCAGCTTTTGTAGCAAATTTTATTTGTTCTTCGCCGTTTTGGGTTGTGGGGCTGACTTCCTAGCCCCAATAGAAGTAGTGACTAGTGCTATAGGTTGTTGGGTAGTCAAAAGGTTGCCACAAGTAAGTCAGTTTAAGGGACCGAAGGTAGTTCTTTGTGGACCAAACACGTAGTTTACCAAATCAGTTACGACACGAATAAGAATACATGCTACGAAAGATAGGGTCGAGTTTGATACATCAAATGTCTACTCAATATCCTTGTATGAGTCCATAATCACTACACGAGATGAACCTTGGTTTGGTGAATTAAAGTTGGCCTTAGATGTAATAGGACTCCCAGTTACTACAAGCGATTGTATACTGAGCTACTCCTCACCAGTTGTTGAAATGATGCCAGTCGGGCTGGTCCTCGATTCAAAAGATGAAGGGCCAAAAAGTCTAAATATGGGATTACAAATCCCCTATCTCACTGGAGGCGAAAAATGAATCGACATCTCAATGTGAGACAAACTTTTTTATTTAAGTTGGGAAAGAACGGCGAAGCCTATCTGAATCGTCCAATGAATATCATTGACTTATGCATATTGTAGCAAAATTGGGCTCTGAACTTCCAATAGTGTCAATGGCTGTTGACCAAGTGCTAGCTCCGTGGGGCTAATCCTTATAGTCAATGACTTATGCATATTGTAGCAAAATTGGATAGAGTCAAGTAATGTCACCCAATTTCTTTGGGTGCGTCACCACAATTTTGCATCATCCATGAGATACATACTAGTAATCGTTACATGTTCACCTTTCTCAATTCGGATAGCCTTGAAATACTGTTCTATGTCCCATAAGAAATTCTTCAATTCTTTAGCATTTCTACTTCCACCAAACAGTTTTGGTTTGAGGATTTTCAACTTCAAAGGAATCAGACTACTATCACTCCCACTAGAAGAGCTAGTGATAACCATCTTTAGGATGTTTATATCCCCTTTATATTAATGATTTTTTCCTCTATACGATCAGCCATTGAGAGCAACTGGGATAGAATATCGTTGTACCAATCAACGAGGTCTTTCTAAATACCCCTAGTGAGTTGACACAATTCAATAATTGTTTCTAAATGGATCATAACCTACTCTGAAAGAGATGTAACATCTCATCCCGACTCTCCCACTAGCACCTTAAGAACTCTAACATGATTACTAAAGGTCAACATGAACCCAATTTGGCTCTGATACCAACTTGTCATGAAGCTTGGAGTTGATATGAACTATTTTGCCTAATGAGAGCATTAAGTTGCCCACTTAGTCAACCCACCTGTAATGCACATACACAAAAAAGAAATGTATAAGAAGAGAGCTCAATATACAAGAAAATTCCCAACCTTTTTATTAATGTCAAAAAGGAATGCAAAGCTTACTGTAAGGAAGAGTTTACACTCAATTTCTTCACACTGTTTTCCTGCCTTTCACAATTTCTATTTATAGGAAAATACAAGTAGTAGACGTCTCCTACTTTTAGGCATTATCTGATAGCACTACTAGATCCTCACTTAGGTGTTTTTCATTCAAAATTGCCACATATCCCTCTGAGTCCAGTCAGTCACGTTTTTCCTACTCACCATCCATGCTTTGTGCTAAATTTTTAACTTCATGGGTCATCTTTGTGCCCCACTTACTTTCCCCTATGTTCTTAGCTCTTTCTCATGTTTTGGGACCCTATTTTAGGCTTGGAAGAGCTTGCTTGGACCTCTTGGGTCCCTCACCAATCCAAACACAATAGCCCAGTCTTTCCTGTCTAGGCCAAAGCTCATCTATCTGCCTACATGTCGGTGCTACGTGCGATAACACGACACAAAAACATGCACACGACTATTCAGACAAGCTCTAAAGCACTCGCACATCCTATTCAAACAAGGCCCCGAAAATCATGGACACACAAGACAGTGTATAATACGTGCACGACACTTGGACAAACATGTACGCATGTCACGTAGAGAGACATATACACGTGACATTTGCATAGACACTGTTGTGTGCAGCACGAACGTGTAGGTTGGCAGATGAGCTCAAGCCTAGACAAATAAGACCAAGCTATTGTGTTTAGATTTGTGAGTGACTTAGGAGGCTAAAACAAGCCCTTCCAAATACATGGGGGAAAGGAAATGGGACATAAAAATGACTTATGAAGCCAAAACTTTAGCATAAAGCATAGATGGTGGGCAGGAAAAACGTGGCTAACTAGGCTTAGAGGGACAGTGGCAATTTTTCATGAAAGACACCTAAGTCATGATCTAGTAATGCTATTAAAAAAAGCCTAAAAGTAGGGGATGTTCACTATTTGTATTTTCCTATAAATAGCAGTTGTGAAAAGTAGGGAAGCAATGTGAAGAAATTGAGCATGAACTTTTCCCTGAAGCAAGTTTTGTATTCCTTTTTGACATCAATAAAAAGGTTGAAAATTTTATTGTACATTGACCTCTTTTCTTATACATTACTTTTGTAGGTGTGTGCATTACAGGTGGGTTAACTAAGTGGGCAGCTTAGTGCCACCACTAGGTAAAACAATTTATATCAACTCCAAGCCTCGTGATAAATTGGTATCAGAATCAAGTTGGATTCATATTGACCTTTAGTGATCAAGTTGGTGTTCTTAAGGTGCTGATAGGAGAGCCAACACAAGATGTTGCTTCTTTTTTGGGGTAGGTTATGCTCTATTCACAAGTAATTATTGAATTGTGTCAACTCACCATGAGTATTCAGAAAGACCTTATTAATCGATACAACAATGTTCTATCCCAATTGCTCTTGATCGCTGATCGTACAGAGGAACGAATCACTAATATAAAAGGGGATATGAACATCCTAAAGAAGGCTATCGTTGGCTCTTCTAATAGGAATGATAGTAGTTTGATTCCTTCGAAGCTTAAAGTCCTTGAACCAAAACTGTTTGGTAAGAGCAAAAATGCTAAAGAATTGAAGAATTTCTTATATGACATGAAGTAGTATTTCAAGGCTTCTTGAATTGAGAAAGGTGAACAAATAACAATTACTAACATATATCTCAAGAGTGATGCAAAATTGTAGTGGTGCACCCGATTAGATGACAATGGCAGTGCAGGGCGTCCACCAATCGAGATATGGGAAACAATGAAAAAAAGAATTGAAAGATCAATTCCTACTCTAAAATTCTACTTGGGTAGCAAGAGATGCCTTAAAAAAGTTGAAACATATAAGCTCGGCACGGAAGTATGTGAAGGAATTCAGCTCCTTGATGTTGGATATTAAGAACATGTCCGATGAGGACAAATTGTTTAATTTCTTTTCAGGTTTACAACTATGGGCACAGGTCGAACTACAAAGGCAAAATGTAAAAGACTTGCCAAGTGTTAGTACAACCACCGATGGTTTGATGGATTACAAGTTGGGGTCGTCATCATCTAACAATGATAAGAAAAAGCCCAAATTTGAAGGCAAAAAGCTTCAAAAATACGACAAGGAAGGAAAGAAAGACAAGAAAAATAAGAAAAGAGAATTCATTTCCAAACAAAGGGTTTGGATCCAGCCTAAGGGGAAAAAACTTACTACCTTCATTGCTCAAGATGTCCCTGAAACTGAAACAAACAAGAACCCAAGACTGAATCCAATATGGTTGCTTAATGCCATCATGGGGGATAAACACAGCACATATAAAGACTTATTGTATATGAAGGTGTTGATTAATGGAAAGGCAATTCGGGTAATGTTGGACATAAGAGCCATAAACAATTTCATAACACAATAGGTTATGGTAGGGCTTGGGCTGATGGTTTCGAAATGTTCAAGCCGAATCAAGATTGTAATTTTTATGGCATAACTAATCCTAGAAACCACCACATCACAACTAAAGGTGGGGGATTGGGAGGATGAATGCAGGTTTATGGGGATAACACTAGATGATTTTGATTTAATCCTTGGCCTTAAATTCTTTGTGAAAGCACGAGCTATTGCAATACCATACTTACGCGGATTGTTTGTCATGGATGAAATACACCTATGCTTTGTCTAGGCCAAATATGGCGAATAAGCTACAAAAAAACTAATGTTGCAATCTGCCACGCAGGTGCGAACATGTCTTAAACACTAGAAGAAAGTCATACTAGCAGCATTGGTGGAAATTAAACCGGACTAGGTGGTTGAAGTCCTTCATTGTATATCTAAAATGCTAGACAAATTTAGTGATGTCATGTCATCAGAATTACCTAATGTGTTTACTCCATGATGAAATATTGACCATAGAATAAAGTTGGAGCCTGAGGCAAGGCCTCTAGGCCATGCACCTTATTGAATGGCATTCCTCGAGTTGGTGGAATTACGAAAGCAATTGAATGAGTTGCTAACGGTTGGATATATCCAGCCATCAAAAGCCCTATAAGGTGCACCTGTGCTATTTCAGAAAAAATAGAATGGCACGTTGCATATGTGCATGGATTACCAGGCCTTTAACAAGGTCATTATAAAAAACAAATACCCTATCCCTAATATTACTAACTTGTTTGATTGGTTATCAAGGGTGACTTATTTCACTAAATTAGACTTATGTTCAGGTTATTAGCAAGTTTGTATTACAGCAACAGATGAGGCAAAAACTGTCATGGTAACAAGGTATGAGCTATTTGCAATCTGATGAATAATGTGTTATCCGAGTTTTTCAATCGATTGGTGGTCTATCTAGATGATATTGTGGTGTATCGTAAAACTCTAATCGATCACTATAACAGTTGGAAAAAGTGTTGGCAAGGTTGTGGGAACAATAGTTGGAAAAATATGAATTTTGTATGAGAGAAATTATGTTCTTGGGGCACAAGATTAGCAAAGGGCAGATCCGGATTGATGAATGCAAAATTTAGGCCATTGTGGATTAGACCTTGCTTACAAAGGTAATCGAACTATAGTCTTTTCTTGGATTAGCTAACTATTATAGACACTTTATCGAGGGATACTCTAAGATAGTGGCTCCACTCACTGACTTATTGAAAAAGAATCAAAAAAAGGAGTGGACAGACCATTGCCAGCAAGCTTTTGAAAGGGTAAAAGATGCAGTCACAACAGAGCTAGTTTTACGACTGCCCAACTTTAACTTACCATTTGAAGTTCACACAGACACATCTAACAAAGCTCTTGAAGGAGTTTTTGTCCAAGAGAAACATCTAATTTATGAGAGCATAAAACTTAAGGATACAGAGCAGTGTTATAGTGTCCATGAAAATGAGATGGCATCCCTTTATATGTTTATATATCCTTTATCATCTCCCAATTTCTTTTTATATCGTTCTAATTGTTCTTTCTAAAAAGAAAATGGAGAGAGAAAGAGTAGATGGATCTTATCCCTTCTATCGAACCAAAATTCCTATCTATTGATGGGAAGATCTTTGTCAAATACTAGACTTTTTAAGAGTTCCTCACATCCAAGGTAGCTTACCACAAGCACCTTACCCTATACAACTAGCTGGGGGGAAGGGATTGTTCGCCTTTTGAATCAAAGAAAGTAAGTAATAAGGCATCTTAGCTACTTTCATTCTAAAGGAAACTGAAGAACTAACCTTTAGTCAATAGGAGCCCTACTTCCTTCTTTGCAACCTCATCACTGAAATTCAAACGCAAACCAATTTCTTTCTTAATCATTGGGTGAAGTGCACTTTCAGTACTTCAGTAGGGCAAGCTCTTTAATAGTGACTTCTTTCATTTAGTAAGTCAATGAAATGCTACTTCAATCTAGGAAACAGTCAAAAACTTGAGAAGGTCGCCTTTGGAGGCCTTGGCTAGTAACCAAAGTTTCACTCCTTCCTTTTGATTATGTCATGATGTTGACTAAATCCAATCCACAAACCAGGAAATGAAACAAAGTTCGTTCCCTTTTATCAAGTAGGTAAAGTAGGCATACGAACCACTTTAGCTTTGCCTTAAACTTTATTAGAACAAAGCAAAGAAAGAGGTGGAATGGAGAAAGGAAAGGGAGAAGGACAAGGAGTTGATTACCCAGGAATTTTTTGGGTAATCAACTCCTATTCTACAAACAGTCAAATCTGAACTTAACCTTATTGCTCTTCTTTCTTTCCTCGCGGATAAGAAGCACACCAAAAACGTGCATTGCATGATTCTACTATGTTTTTTGCACTTGACTAGATGGACAATTCACTGGAAGAGAACTTCAATTCGCTGGCTAGTAGGCAAACAACTTACTTATCTTATGTGATAACACTACAGAGTGAGTGGCTCTTTTAGGTGGGCAGCTGTGATAACACTCCAGAGAAAGCCTAACCCATACGCGGTTAGAAAGATTGGTTGTAATTTGAATAGGATTACCCACCTTACCCTAGCACCTATAGGCGGTCGTCCATCATACAATTGTCCGAAAAGGAACTACAATGATCTTGAATAAGGATCCTATAGCGATAGATAAAATCCCCATAAATATACCATTAGATCAAGCACCTGTGATTTCGTATCCGACTAAAATCTTGGTTAAGTGATCAAAATGGGTAGCTCTAGTAGACCCATAGATCATGGAACAAATAGGGTAGGTGAGCCTAACCACCACACTACACGTATAGACATGAATCTCCCTGTTATCGTACGTGCAACTCTTATTGCAAACGACTTGCACAAAGACTCCTAAATCTATCTTGAGCCTTTTCTTACACCTCTTGTCTCTAATCCTCAATCAAACTTGCATTCCCCAGGCACTATGCTATTAAATGTGGGTCTTTCCTTCGACTATCGTATATCGGTTTGGCTTCATCTAAAACAGGATCAAGGAGGCATTCTAGCGAGCATGTGCATATACGAAGGCCGACCACTACATAAGCTAAATATGATTACAAGCCAAGCCAGAAGCGACTCATTTCTATTCTCATTAAGATTGGATATACATGGGAAATCTATAGATCTGGTAGTTCGCTAACCTCTCTAACTAACATACGATACAATTTCACTTTATGGCACGACCAAAAAAAAAAAAGAGTTTTGCTCAGTGGGTCTTCCTACTCTGACGAATACATTCTTTCTCTTCTCTGAAGTCTATAACAAACAAGTGAGAGAGGCAGGATTAGAACCTACATAGAAAAGCTTCAACATATTTACAATCTGTCGCTTTTAACCACTCGACAACTCTCTCCTTCCCAGTCCAAGACCCTCTTTAATGGATTCTAAGAAGGAGGTTTTTTCCCTAAATCAATAAATAAAAAAGCTTATTGATTTGATTGAAAGGAACTAATACTATTTATTAGCATAGCTAGTGTTCCGGGAGAATCTAATCAATTCATAACAATCTTTATAAAGCAAGAGGTGAAGCTTCTACGAAAGCTTCCCCCTTTCGTTGCTTTTAGGTAAGCATCTTTTGGTGGAGGAAAAAAGGCGATTGGTCACTTCTGGCGAAGCTGCAAGCCTACTTAAATAGCGTACGCTTACTAAACCTAGTATACTAAAATAAAGCTATAACAAACAAGCTTTCCCCTTTTGTTTGTTATGGGTTATGTCTCTCCGAGTTTCTACTACTAAGTAGCACTTCTACTATTCAACCATAGAATTGATTCCAATCAAGCTGAAAAAGCCCTATAAGTTTCTTAAAGTCAAGTTTCTCATTTGTTAGTCAAGCTTTAAAACCCCTTCCTTGTACCTTGATTTATAGGATATTTGACTAAGCATGGGTTTGGAACCCTATACAAGGTGCTAGACTCAACATTAATTTCGTGCTTGAGTTGGAGGGCCCTTCCTCCATCCGTCAAGTCAAGTAATTTGCTATCAAAAATTTGTTCGTCGCCTATCTTATGCCATGCTTTTTCTTTCTTCAAATCGGTTTCTAATATTAGTCAATCAAGATTCACCAAAGGGAAGAGCCTTGACTTTAGGTTAGGCTAGTCTCATCATTCATGTAATTCCCTTGTCCATCAATCGATCACGCAAGTAGGTATCCATTCAGTACATAACGAACGAAAAAAAGTGTTTATCCTGGATGATGGATTCTCTTCCTTAATCAAATGTCTATCAATTGATCCCTATTCATTCCGTCAAAGTCTCCATGGCGTTTTCATGCCCTTCTACTGAGAGGTGCATCATGTTGATAGGAATCGACAAAGACATTCTTGTATACATCCTCGAGGCAGCGTTCATGGCAATCGTCACTAGTTTCTCTGAGGGCATGGTATAACTTTGTTTTTGGTGTTGTTTAATAGATGTCGAGTGCCGATAGCCTGAGAATCTTTATCTGCTCTAAGTGGGCGAGCTAGAATCCTTATGTTAGGTTTGTTGTTCAAATTTCTTTCTTTTTACCCTTTGCACCTTCATCTTTTCGAAAGCCCAGACCCATTCATCTAGATTTTCATTAGTCATATTTCAAGTGCAAAGCCTCTTCAATAAAGACTTCTTTCTTTTCACCATTTTGAATTTTGTTGATTAAAAGAGGATAAACGTTATCTATTGAGTAAAGGAAAGGTTTACTACAGTGATTCAGGCAGTTGGTGGCCCCTTCGAGAGTTACGGGCCCTTGCCACTGCATGAGTGGTAGCTCACGCTCAAAACTTCTCCAACACGAGTCCTAGTCATTGTGGTGCGGTCCCTTTCCCGACTTTGCTTGGGCGATTTTCACTTCTAATTGGTTCCATCCATCCCCGACCTTAATGAAGCAATTATGAAGAGGTCTACTAGTCTAGTCAAGCGATTCAGGTTCTCAGGCAGTTCCTATTCACCTACCCCCCTCATATCATAGTCTATTAGTAGGTAGGGTGGTCAACTTAGAGGGTAAAGGGTGCCCACCTCCTCTTTAGACGTGCCCTCAACAACCTAGTGGTGTTCAGTCTCCGTTATGGGGGCGGGAGTGCTCAGTCACTAGCGTTTCCTTTTCCTCAATCAATTTCGTTGTGTCAGCCCTAAGATTGGTCGAGCTGGCTGAACAGACCACCTAGATAACCTAAACCTTTGTACATGAATGAATGCACACTTATTACTCCTTATAGTTATCTATCTATCCAGATATATACAAGATCTCCTACCTATCAGTCACCAACTTGATACATACGGGAACAACCCACCAACAAATCAAGGATAAGTCTTAGATGCGTTTTGAGCATGGCACCAGTAGCCAGTGAATGCGAGGACCCATAGCTCCATTTCAAAGCCCTATCATCTATGCTGCATTTCCAACACACTAGACCTTAACAGTTCTCAACAGGGGAAATAGCTACTTCTAGCCTGAAAAGTCAAAATCATAGAGTTGGTTTCTTCGTTACCTCGGGTTAGGATCTCTGATGGAAGAGATGGCTCCCAATCACCACAGTTTTCTCATGACTTGCATAAAACATTTTCTGGTTGGCTGACCCTGTTTCGCTACAAGTTTCGATCTTGGCAAAGAAGTGGAATTTACCACCAACACCAACTCAAATTAAAGACGACTCTTCCTTGCTAGTCGAAGAAGCAGCATTTGTCAATCTCGCGAGGACAGCCCCCATCTTACTCAACTGAGGGCTGCAATCATCAGACGAGAAAAATGTTGCTCTTACCTTTCGTCTAGTTGAATACAGAGATGTTTTCACATGGTCTTATGTTGCAGGTTCCAATTCCTCCTTGGTGGAGTAGCACCGCTTGGTTGTATGGTCTGATGCCAAACCGGTTAAACAGGAATCGAAGAAAATGCATCCTAAAGTGTTGAGCTCTTTCGGCGAAAAAAGGCAGGAATTCATTCACTCTTGGAGGTGTCAAAACATTCATCCTATTGATTATGAAGATCAGATCTTTGTCCTAGAGGCCGAGGAAACTGAG
Organism: Mangifera indica; assembly: GCF_011075055.1. Classification (NCBI taxonomy): domain Eukaryota; kingdom Viridiplantae; phylum Streptophyta; class Magnoliopsida; order Sapindales; family Anacardiaceae; genus Mangifera; species Mangifera indica. The sequence goes on along the minus strand of NC_058147.1, from coordinate 11,581,952 downwards.
GGCATTAGAATCCGTAGTTCTTTCAAAGATATGAAATAATGGCAGTTGGATTGTATGTTATTTTACAATAAAATGAGATTATTTATATCTTAAAATAAGGTAAAATCGTAAGAAATTTAGATTATCTAATTAATTTTAAATACTTAAGGTAGAAAGAGTAAATTTAGATTATTCATATATCTCTTACCATCTTTAATTATAAAATATTACTGAAATATTTTATCATTTAATGAACTAAGATAATCATAGACAAATTACCGATACCAGGGTAATTTTTTATTATCCTAAACAAAATGACCCCAAGTCTAAATTATTTTTTTAATCATTTTAAAAGTAATTTATATAATTATATAAATCCATTTTCTTATTAATTTTTTTTATTGATGACTTATCTATTATATTTATCCCTAAATTAACATTCTTATCTAAGATATATCAAGAAACAAGTCAACCCATAGGCCAACCCAATCCATTAAAAAAAAACATTACCTATAATTTTACGAACGTGTCCACTTGTGGCTAAAGGAAAACACCATACAAATATCCCAAATGTATTAACAAATCACTTCTTCCAAACATCATAATACAATCACCTATTCGAGTTTTCCCTTGCCACCCTTTTCACGTTTTTTGGAGATCTTTTTGGACTTTAACATTCACAAATATCTTTTAAACATGACTAGTTGGATGTTTGGTTCCCACACCTTTTGTCAACAAACTATGCCCTTGGTCTGTTTTGGTTGACTTTAGTAGGGGTGAACGGGTGCAAGTTTAGATATCTTGTAAAAATTTAAAAAATCATAACTGAAATCGAAACTTAAAACCTATAAGATTGATTCCTACCTAGAATCGACCTTGAGGTTTTGATTCCTACTTGAGACCTCTCTCTCTCTCTCTCTCTCTCTCTATATATATATATATATATATTTGTATGTAGACACACACACGTCTATATTATGAAATCCAAATCTTTCTTGTTTTGATCCCCTTAATACAATTTGTTGTGAAATGTTGTACTGAATATGAAATATTTTAAATTAATGTTGTCAATACTAGTTGAATGTATCACCATTAAAAAAATTTCAAAATTAATTCAGTTTCATTGGAAAGAAATACCTGTGTGTGTGTTTATAAGTGTGTGTGTGTGTTTATGGCAGCACCAAACAATTACGAAACAATCATGACAAGGTAAGTTTATATGTGTGTGTGTTTGTTTTAATTTCATCTCCCTTGCTCAAGAACTCTTCTCTAACTTGGTTATTTCAATTCATGAAGTTAAATTTGGTAAATGATGGACCACTCACAATGCAGTTTGACTCATCAACATCTTCCAAAAGCATGATGTTGGGAACCTAATTACGAAAGTGTATCACTGCAGGCCTAAAGGAGACAATACAGAAAGCAGCCCAGGGGGGTATGGATAATAGCCCAACTGAGAGCAAAAGTGAAGACCAAAGTGATGAGGGCAGTTTGGACAATGCACCCAGGCAGCTGAAATTAATTGAAGCCTCTTTTCCAGAATTCAGAGAGAAGCTTTCAGTGGTGGGGTCCATTGACGGTTAGGAGGCAGCACATATAATGGAAAAAGCATGGATGAGGTATGATTATGATGGATATTGATTTTTAGCAGCTGAAGAGAATTGGAGAGGGCTGGCTCTCAGAACTCAGCATTCCTTTAGTTTATTTTTACCGTTTGTTATTGTTATTGCTATTGCCTTGTGGGATACTTGTTGGTTTTGTTGTTGAACTTATTTCTGTGGATTGGAGCAAGATTACTGAAGTATTATTTGATCATGGACATGGAAATGGAATAGTAAACTTTGCTTGATTTTTATTCAATAGAAATTTGCTCAGTTACATTTATATGATACATGCAAATGGAAATGTAGAAATAATTCTGATTGTTCCTTTCTTGCTTGACTGTGAATGAATGTTGGGAGACTATTGAGTTGAGTTGTGTTGGTGAGATCCTTGGACACTGGAACTGCAGGAGGAGGCTGTATCTGGAAACTTGCTGGAGGAGCTGTTGTGAACTGCTGGAACCTTCAGTCAGCTGGATAAGTTGGCCATTCTTCCAGGTCTGTAACACATGATTAGGGATATTTTAGTGTTTACATTAGTTAATTCATTTAATTATTAAACAAGGCTGAACCATTTCAGGTATACAAATTAGGGCATGTATATGTATTGGTAAATAGATCCAACCCTTAAAAAACTTTCAGGAGAAGAGGAATGGAATGGACAGGTAACTCAGACGTAGGAATACAATGGATAGGTAAATAAATCCAACCCTTAAAAAACTTTCAGGAGACTAGGAATAGAATGGACAGGTAACTCAGACATATAAACACCCTTTAGAGTTGGAAGACTTACTGTTGGAATGGCAGTAGCAATGCTAGCGACAGCAGCTGTCTTGGCTCCTGCAGTTACACCTTCTGTTGATTAATAAACACAATCAATTACATTTTAATCATTGATTTATATGATTAATTTCTAAAAACTATTTCATCTAATTATAAATTTATGATTAATAAATCATATTTAACTTTATTATTTTTATAATCTATGAATGGGCACCAATGAATATCACATGTTAAATGTGCAGTCTGTCATGTACCCTCCATAAATTAACTAGAAACATGAGTGTGTGAGCATCTGCCTAACAATGTATGCAGAGATATGGATAAAAACATTTCTGAGTTCCCTAACAATTTGCTAGGCTGTGTAACAAGACATAATCCTAGAGGAAAGGTGTGTTGTTGCTCCAACTCCAGTAATTTAATTGATATATTCCTACTAGCATGTCTTATTAATTTCTAAATAGCAAGCTAATACAAGAACTGAGTACCAGCTGTAAAGGAATTCCCATAAAACGCAATATCACTGTTTCCATGCTCTGTCTCAGTTATTTCTGTCCCAATGCTATTTGAAGCCACAAGAGGAACCTGAATCAGCCAAGTCTAGGTTAATCTCCTTCCCAAATATATTCATTTTCCGAAACAAACTCATATAATCTGAGGCACGACAGGAACTGACATCTAACCACTAAACTATATTGGCAACTAGAGTTCATACAGGCAGGGTCGAAACATGATAGGATAGACAAACAGACTCTTTTCACTTTCCTTTTAAACAGGACTTGACATTTTGCTGAAATAACAATAAAGTATCATCCTCACAACCAACAACAAACCTCAAAGTAATCAATGCACATAAATTAAAGGTAAAAATCAACCTACCTTGACAAAGAGTGTGGTTTTGATCCAGAGTAGAGATTTTTGGTCAACCTAATTGGATGTGCTGACACCATGTTCCAATCCTTCTCTGATTCCATCTCATACTCTGATTCAAACCTCTAGAAGACTGGATCCAAACCAAGGAAGGAGATAAAGATTAGCAAAGAAATTTTGAAAGTGGGCAAATAGGGTTTTCTAGAGTAATACTGGGTTGATTTATACATCAGTTTTAAAAAAAAAAAAATTATCGGGTTGAGAAACTGACCCAATGCATTAAATGAGTGAATCGAGTTGGTTGCAAATTGATTTCGACCCCCCAAGGGCAAGGAATCAAAATCAGAACTGGTCATGAACCCTGTAGGTTCCTTTAATTTATTACTCAGAATCTACTCAATCTGGAACAGACAATTGGATATCCGATGATCCAGTTTGAAACTAGTAATGTTCTCACCCCTAAACTTTAGCAGTGACAAGACTACAAGAGAACACTTTTAGGAGTGAAGTATGCTGGCTGGCTTTAGTTTTATCATAAACAAATTTTAACTAATACTTTAGTATAAATTATTCATTATAAGATATTCTTTTTTAAAATAATAATAAATGTAAAAGCGGAGATCATTATGCCAATTATCACCATCAGCACACCACATTCCACCCTTTCATGCACAAAAACTCTATTTAAATGAACTTTTTATAAGGTTGATATGAGACAAATATGATGTTTAGACCTGTTCAAGACAACCCCTTATATACTTTACTATCACCTCAGATGAATACTAACAAATTCATTGTGGCATTCACTTGCAGACTACAAGTTCCAATTATTAAGAGATGGATCACATGACTGGATGTTATTTTCAATGGAAAGTCATCTTAATTTCCACAGGCATCCTGTTCTTATGGCTTGGGGATACTTTCCAGAGCACATGACACTACTTAAAAATGCAAAACTTACTAGTGCTGAATCATCATTTCCATCCCTAAGCCAATCAAAGGAACTCCCACAATTGCACCAGCTTCTTTTACAACACCATTTCCCAGATTTTAAGCAAGAATACTTTCCCTTTCCTGTTCATCATCAACAAAGATTCAAAAGAATTCTTAGAAATTATGAAGAATAAGAATAACAGGCTTGCATATTTGATTTACTAGTTTGGCAGTTGCTATTATGAATAATTATTCCATGTAAATAGTAAAATGGACAGCAAACATATCAATACCTCTCAATGGTACTGCAGTGATGAATCACAAGAGCAAATACCTCTTTCAACAGAAGGCAGCATCATCATCATCGAAGTTCAATGTAGCGTCAGTCACCACAAATTGGGTACCAGAAGCTTTGGCAAGGAGATTGATCTCTTCAAAGAGAGTTGTACCAACATATCTATTGGTAATAATATATATATATATATATATATATATATATATATATTTAAGTCTATGACAAGTAGCACTTGTGACCCACGAAATAATGAATATACACATCAACAACAATTTTAGGTATACAAAAGTTTTAGCTAGCTTCTAGTAATGTAGACTCACATTTGCAAAAGAGTTCATACAATTACTCCAATGATTCAATAGCATCATTACAATCAGTGGCCTTAAATGTTTCACCATCTACATCCTAGAAACATCTTCATCAGTAATTCCTTTGAAAACATCAATAAGCACCTGTCAAACTCAGAAACAAAGCTGTGCCAGGCACATACTAATATAACAACTTGATGGTCAAGCTAAATCATCAAAGATGAAGACATGAATTAACTATCTAATATCACTTTAAAATTAATTACGTTCAGAAACTAAATCACTGTGTTTAAATGAATAATTTCACTGCTACTATTAAACATGTTATTCCAGTAAGAAAAAATGCATACACTCAACCACACAATTATTAAAAACTTCAATGATTTGGATAATATAAAAATAAATCAGAGAGACTTTCAGCAAACCAACAAATTGGTGAGTTGAATACTAAACATATTATTTAGTACACCACCGTCTCATGTTTTTTGGGAATGAAGAGAGACACTAGGCTGGACACAAATAGGAATGCAAAATTGACCATCAGTCATTCATCTAGCAGATTGACTATGACTAAGAGGTTGAGATGTGCATTGCAGTCAATAAAATATCATGATTTAATTTATCCCAACCGGTTTTTAGTAAGATCTATCTCAAAAACATTTTCAAGTGTAGACTTCTTCATTAACGGATTCATTTAAATACAATCACCGCTACAATGTTGGCACACACCTTAAAATGGAAACTTTGACATCTAGCAAGGCTCTGATGAAAAGCTATATTCCCCCAGGAAAATGCAATTACTTGACAATCAACATCCTGTCGGTTCTTGGGTTGAAAAGGATGGTAGCAAATTCAAGACTTCATGATAATTTTCATGCTTTTCCAGTAAATCTAATACAATTGAAGCTATAGATGCATCTGGCTTTACATTTCTCTCTTTCATTTTGTGAAGAAGTTCAACAACTTTTGAAGTCTCATTATTCCGCAAGAATCCCAACATAAGAGTATTAAAAGTGATGAAATCTGGAGCACAATGGTCTTGCTCCATATCTAACAACAAATTACTTGCCATTTCTAACTTCCCTTCTTTACAAAATCCATGCATCATAATGTTATATGTTCTGACATTCAGAACAAAGCCTTTATTGCGCAATCTGTTAAACAGTTCCCAAGCAATTTTGAGCCTCCCTGTTTTGCATAACCCATCAATGAGACAGCTGAAAGTTATGATGTTAGGTTGAATGTTTCGACTTATTAAAGTATGGAACAGTTCAACAGCCTCCAAAACACAACCATTTTTGCAATACCCATCAATAAGAATATTATACGTAATTACATTGGGAGGCACATTACTAAGTCGCATCTCACCAAATAGCTTTTTTGCATGTCTGACATTACCGTTCATAAAAAGGCCAGATAGCAAGGTGCTATAAGTAACAACTGTCGGCCTAACTCCCCTTAAAGTCATTTCCTTATAAAGATTCATAGCTTCATCAACTTTTCGATTCTTGCAATACCAATTGATCAGAGTATTGTAGTTAACTACATTAGGCATACATCCCTTGCTCAACATTGAAGCAAACAATTTCTTAGCATTACCAACTTTATTCGCCAAGCATAAACCATCCATCAAAATATTGTAGCTAAAAACATCAGGCTTACACCCCATACTAGCCATGGAATCAAATAGCTTTCTAGCATCATCAATTTGACCTGCCAAGCAAAAACCACTCAAAAGTGTGTTATAAGTTCTTGTGTCGGGACAAACACCTCTATTAATCATTAGTTGGAACAACCCATTGGCTTCGTCCATCTTTCCATTGATACAGAGCTTATCAATTACCACGCTAAATGTCACCACATTAGGTTTTACGCCTTCCTCCAACATCTCTATAAACAAAGTTTTAGCCTCCTCCCAATTAGATGTATTACACAAACCATAAATTAGAGTGGTGTAAGTAATCACGTTTGGATTAATGCCCTTGGTCTTCATTTCTGAAAACAGTTTCTTTGCCTTGTCGACTAACCCATATTTGCAAAGACCATCAATAAGTGCAGAATAGGAAACAATATTAGGCCTACAAGTGGCACCAAATTCCCCATTCCCGTTTTCATTTCCTCAAATAACTGAAGGGCAACAGTGACATTACCTGATCGACACAACCCAGTAATCAAAGTCCCAACCGTAAACCCATTGGGTCTACAACCAACCAAAACCATTTTCCTATGCAATTGGATGGCCTTCTTAATCTTCCCCTCCATACAAAGACCATTAATCAGACAATTAAAAGTAACCGCATCGGGATAAAAACCCCTCCTAAAAATACTCCCCAAAACCAAAAAGCCTTCAGAAACCCGGGCCATTTTGCATAAGAAATTAACTAGAATGTTCAAAATAATTAAATCCGGCAACAACCCAGCTGAAATGAATCTCGTGTACAGCACAAGAAGTTGATCAGTATGCTTTTTCTTACCAAGCGCAGAAAACAAAAGGCTGAATGATGATATAGCGGGAGTGGGATTCATATGAATCATGTAATCGAAGGAATCAAGAGCTTCATGAAGAGAAAAGTTACCTGACTTGCAGTTTACATGGAGGAAATGATCAAGTTGAGAATGGCCTTTAAACGTAGAGGTGTGTTTGGGTGATTTTGCGTGTTGATGTTGGGAAACTGAAGAACGAATAAATGAAGATGAAAATCTAACACTGAAAGATGATTTTGAAGAAACAAGTGAAGTTTTAAGAAACATTTTCAGAAGGGACGTTTGAATTGGGACCGGGAAGAGTTGAAATAAACATATATATTAGGATCTGGTCTCTCTGTGAGATTCCGTAATATTTATAGAAGAAATAAATCGTTGGCCGGGTTATTAGACCTGGGGTGTTACATGTACAGCACAAGAAGTTTATCAATATGCTTTTTCTTACCAAGCGCAGAAAACAAAAGGCTGAATGATGACATAGCGGGAGTGGGATTCATATGAATCATGTAATCGAAGGAATCAAGAGCTTCATGAAGAGAAAAGTTACCTGACCTGCAGTTTACATGGAGGAAATGATCAAGTTGAGAATGGCGTTTAAACGTAGAGGTGTGCTTGGGTGATTTTGCGTGTTGATGTTGGGAAACTGAAGAACGAATAAATGAAGATGAAAATCTAACACCGAAAGATGATTTTGAAGAAACAAGTGAAGTTTTAGGAAACATTTACACGAGGGACTTTTGAATTGGGACCGGGAAGAGTTGAAATATATATATATATATACATACTAGGATCTGCTATCTCCGTGAGATTCCGTAATATTTATATAAGAAATAAATCGGGTCGGGTTGAATCGGGTCTGCCTAGAGTTTTTAATTTTTGTTATAAATGTCACGTTTCTTCCTTTGAACTTCGTTGCTGATTGATGGAAATACATTTTTTCATTAGACTAGAGTGTAATTCATGGTTTGAATCTAGAAATTTGATTAAAAAAAGGGTAGATTTTTAGTATGTAGAAAGTTTAGAATTTCAGTTTAGATATTTGAATTTTGTTTAATAATGTAACAGTAATGCTATGTATATGCATTTTTGATACACAATTCATGTATACAGTAATGTATCATCATATAATTAAGTGATTTTAAAACATGTGTCATTATATGATAAAGAAACATCTAATCGCATGATAACACCTCATCTGTGTACATAAATTATATATTAAAAATAGATATACACAATTTTATTGATAATATAATGTTTTTTTTTAAATTGAAATTAGTTGTTAATTGACAAAAAAATATTTATAATCAGTTGTATACTATGATTTGTTAAGTAAAACCCTGATTTTGACAAGAAAATTGTTGAAATACCCAATAGATACAATCACGTTTACTTGATAATTCATACTACCCGGGGCATGGTATATCTTATGGGGGTGTATTTGGTAGGCATTGTGCCAGTTAAGGGACAATTTAAAATTTGTAGGCACAAACTTATTTGAGTTAAAATGGTATAGTAAAATGATATTTTATATTTTTAATTATTTTTTAAAAGTAAATTCTTTTATAAAATATAATTGTTAAATTTTCTAAAATTTTACTTGTTTTAATATTTAAATTAATAAAAATTTTATTTTTTTTATTTTAGAAATCAATATAAGGAGTAGAAAAGATTAAGAGGCCTTGCACTTACTCATTATAAGCCAAGGAATCAAAGAGAAAAGTTACCTGACCTGCACTTTATACAGAGGACATTATCATGTTCAGAATCGTGTTTAATGGTAGAAGAAGGAATGAATGAAATTAAAAATCTAACATTCAAAGAAGATTATGATATTTTAAATTTATTTTCAACCCTAACCTACCCAAATCATGAATGGTAAAAGTACATATTTACCCCCACTTTATTCACCATAAATTCACATTCGATTCATTCTTGTAAGTATGGCTGGTATGAACTATTCACCCCATTCATTGTAAACAACAATTTTCATTTAATTTCTTGTCACATTTCAAAATTCTTTTAATGCTTTCTTTTATTAGAAAACATTAAAAAAATTTCAGCTTTCATAGCTTAAGTTTAAAATTTTTCAAAATCATGACTTCTGATCAGGTTGAGCTCGAGCCATAACAACTCATTTCGGGTTTGATGGAACTTGTTGCAAATTCATCCTTAAACAAGCTGAGGACCAAACTTGATAAGCACACCTCATTACACCCCTCACTTGTTGCCTTTAACCTAGTTTGAGTAGACTTTTTCCTTAGTTCATCCAGGACAAACAGGACAATCAAACTTGACATAGCAAGCATACTTCTAATCGTCTGCAGCTTATCAGGCTTAAAACCCAATTCCGCCTCAGTTTGGTCAAAAATCATAGGCCAACAGGGTTGAGCAGCCCAAAAGTCCAGCTAGATCAAGTGATTTTATATTTTCAAGGTAATGTTTTAAAAGTTTTAAGTAGTTTCCAAGCAAACGTTACTTCAGCATACTTTTGGGGTATTATTTATTTTTTAAATTTTTGGGAAGGCTGAAGGAATATCTCCTACGTAAGGTTTTCCAAACTGTCACTTCCAACCGTTTAAGTTTGAAAATTTAGTTGTTCGACCCATCAACTAGTTACATTAATTAACTTTAATTGTAAAAGAGCTTGAAAGTAATTTAATAGGCATTTAAAAAATCAAACTCTTAACTTTCATAGGTAAAAAGAGATTGATTTCACCCTTGTTATAAATTATCAGAGGCTCTGTAACCTCATCTAATTTTACCTAAAGAGAGACATTGGTCCTCCTTCATCACAAATCCAACTCCCCTTTCTTGCTCTTATTGCCGTGTTTTAATAGGTCAAGATGAGCTTCGTTGGGTTCTTGATGAGCTTGATTCAAATGGATAATGGCTACGTTAGATTTGGAGGGGCACGAGAAGGAAGAACAAAAAGGTGAGAGCAAGAAGCATTGAACAAAGAGCTGGAGTTGGGTCCGTAAGGAAGGAGAGAATAATTAAGGATGCTTGAATTTGCTGTCGTATGTGCAGGAGTTCGGATTGTAACTTCAGTTACTGCCTGAATTTGTTGATAAAGCCATGGTGGTGCCTTATTTGATGGAACAAAAGTGGACTTGAAAGTAACCGACAGTGGTTTTTTTTTTTTTGTGTTTTTTAGGCTATCCGCTGGGTTTAGAAGGTGAGGAGAAGAATGGGGGCAATTAGTGGAGGTGAGGTAAGGTGTTGAAAAAGAGTAAAGGTTGTTGGTAGGTGCTGAGAAGATTATGCTTGGGAGACTATGGAGATTTCATTGGTTAAGAAGGGTTTGTCAGTTATGTTTACTGTTCACATAATGTTAACACTGAAATCAATTTCATAGCTATTGTTAAAAAATTTTACTGATAAAACGGGATGATGGATGACAAGGGTAAGAAATGTTGTTTCAACAAATCTAGGATGAAAATAGTCCTTTGGTCTTTTTGGGAAGTTCAAAATTTCTTAAATATATAAAATAATAATAAGATGAGATAAGGTTGAATATTTCATTCCCTATCTTCATTCTATTGTTGAAAACCTTTCTCTTCACCTTACCTTATCCCCACTACGTGGATGATTAGAAATCTTTATTCATCATACGAATTAAGTCATCTCCACCCTTTCTCTTCAACTCTTCTCTTGTCTGTCCCCAATTCAATTGACTTTAAAAAGTACCTTGTGGGTTTGACAACTTCAATCTAGAATTCACCACAAACTCTCTGAACCACAATTTAGCCAAACATAAATCAAGCAATGGACAAAAAACATAACTCTCTGAACCACAAAAGGCTAAACCGTAAACCCAACAAAAAATTACCACAAATTGTTCTTCTTTTCTTATTATTGTATTCCTTCTAAACTTGACAATTTATGTTATTAGATTATATTATCAGTTTGAGTTTCAAATTAAAGTCCCTACACCTAACCCAATCTGAAACAAAATCGTATAAAAATTTTCAACCTTAAACCAAACCCAAATATTTACGTGTTGACTTGACTTAATCTAACATATAAGGACATACTTTATTACGGAATAACATATTTTCTATATCAAATAATCACTCGATTTATTACAAAATAACATATGAAAATACATTTTGGCATAAAATAACATTTTGTTAAAACATAATTGTTCTATTTCAAGGTAATACTAATAATTTACTTATTGTTTTTTTATATAATCAATTGTAGGGATGAAAACAAAATATCATAATCAATAATCCAAATAAGTCTACAATCTCAACTTTAAAATAATGCAATTGATAATTAACGTGATTAATAACCACTTGTCAAATATTTAAAATTTTTAATTTTTATTCTATATGATGAATGTGACTATCATAAATTTAAAATCATTAACAAATATATAAATATAACATATCAAACATGATAACTTCAATTTACTTGTATCTATAACAAACCAACAAAAAAGAAAACTACAAATAGTTTTTACAAGTTTGTTACTAAATTAAAATGAATGTCTTTAGTAGAAGATGATAAAAATTTGGAAAAGATCTAAAACTAGCTTCTCCAAGTAGGTATCTAAAATTTATTTTTTAAAAAAAAAAAAAAAACATCTAGCTAACCTCTATAATGTTTCAAGGAACAGTGGATGAGTGATGCAAATTTGGTGTTTGATGATATAATGTCAATTTATTTGTTTATTCGAATTAGAGAATATAAATCATATATTGAAACTCTTTCTGTTAAACAAATAAAATAAATAATATTAGAGATTTTTTCATGATATCATGTTATTCAATAATTTGTTTAAAATATTTGAGTCAATTCGAGTTAGTTTTGTATCAATCTGAATCTAATCTCATTTTTTAATGGTAAACCCTAACCCAACCCAAATTACTATTTGTGTCAAAACTTATCACTCTAACCCTATTTTTTTGTATCATATCGTGTCAAGTTAATGGATCATATCAAAGGTCTAATTCCTTTTTTTAATGTTTGTTTTTATTTCCTTTCTTTGTACACCTTTATTTCTTTATGCCTTTGTTATCTAATCTCACCCCACTACTTGGAACCTTACAATAGCAAACCATTTTCTATTAACCACCAAACAACACCCTACTATAATTGTCTAACCCATCAGTACCCCATCCTTTCACAACCATGAGAGAAGAGTCGAGTGACAACAAATGGGCAAAAAAAAGGGAGAATCAAAGAAAGAATGAAACCAATCCATTCGCATGTTATCGGTCAACCATGGAAGTCATGAAAACTCTAAATAATTTATGCAATTAGAATAAATAATTGACTCCAATGAGCAGGTAGAGAATGGGACTACTAAGGTCTTGGGAAGAAAATGAATTGGCTTTGAGATTTATATATTAGGCCAAAATTACTATTTCCCACCAAGGTAAAGTGAAACCTTAAAGTGACCCCCTCTAACTTTCAAAACCTCAAACACCCACCTTTGAGCAAAATTCCTTTAAAAAACTCAATTAAAGTTAAGGGTAAATCATTATTTAACCAAATAAATTTAAAAAACATAAAAGGTATGATATTTTCTCCCCTAAATTTTAAAAACTAACAACTTCACCCCTGCCTAAAGTTTTCAGACTTTAAAAACTACCATTCCTTCTCCCTCCCCCCCAAAAACTTAGGGTTTTCTTCTTCCCAACTCTAACCACCATCTTCGACTAATGACAACTTGTCTTTCTTTCTCTCGGTGAAACCTCTTCCTTTGACAACCTCAGAAGATGTCTGGATCGAAAAATTCAGACGTCCTTCATCTAGATTTTTTGATCCAGGCGAAGGGTCCTTTGTTTGGACGATAAAGGTGTCATCCAGATGAGTCTTCATGGCAGATGACGATGATGAGACCAAGACATCATTATCGTTTAGATGACACCTTCATTATCTAGACAAAGGACCCTTTGTTTAGGTCAAAAAATTATGACAAAAGACGTATAGATTTTTAGATCCAAACATCTTCTGAGGTTATCGGAGGAAGAGGCCTTATTGGGAGGAAGAAAGACAAGTTGTCATTCATCGGAGATGGTGGCTAGAGTTGGGAGAAAGAAAACCTTAAGTTTTTTTTTTGGGTGGGATGCTAGTTTTTAAAATTTGAAAACTTATGACAGAGGTAAAGTTATTAATTTTTAAAACTTAAGGGGGAAAATATAATAAATTTTATGTTTTTTAAATTTTTTTGTTAAATAATAATTTTGCCCTTAATTTTAACTGAGTTTTTTAATGAAATTTTACTCATAGATAGTGGTTTGAATTTTCTAAAGTTAAAAGGGGTCACCAGAGTTTCACTATACCCTGGGTGGGAAATAGTATTTTAGGCCTATATATTAATAGAATATTGGCAAATATTATAAAATGCAATAGGTATTTTAGTAAATTAGGCAGAGACGGTGGGTACTGGTGGGGCAGGTGTGACGTGGGCAGGCATCCATCTCCATTCTACCCATGTTTCTGCTTGTAGGATTTTTTATCCACATCGCCATCTATATCCTTGCTTATTTCACGGAATCCTCTCCTCGTAGAGACATGGTTATCCTAGTAAATATCATCTTAGTGCATGATTATGCATTGAGTGGTATATAATTTTGGTTCAAATTATAAAATTAGGTCGAACAGTTTAAAAATTATAGTTTAATTTGATTGGATTTATAAAATAGTAATTTTCAAATTGAAATAAACCATAAATCATATATATATATATATATATATATATATATATATATATATATATATATATTTTGTTTTTTAATTTATTTTATATATTTATATTATGCTTTAAAAAACTAAAATTTAACTAATTTTATTAAATAATATATATTTAAAAACAAATTATTTTAATTGGTTGGAATTATAATTTAAACTATATTTTTTTAGTTTGATTTAATTTAATTTAAAAATCTTTTAAACTGTTTCTTTTTTTTATTTTAAAAATTTTTAGATCGCACAAAAATAAACTATGCGCATCCCTAATTATAGATATTTTAAATTCCTCTTCAATTTCCAATAACAAATACCTTCTAATATCTGCAAAAATTGTATTCGTATTTTTATAATATTTAACAGATGTATCAAGGTTTTTAAAACAAGATCGAAATAAAAACCGTTTTGAGTATTAGTTTTGATTGAACCGGTCAGACCGTTTGAACTGGCTGATTCAACCGGTTACCCTTGAGAATCACTGCACGCTCAGCTAATTCATTCTTATTGGTTTCACAGCCAATCAAATCTTGCAGACTCTCATTTAAGCTCCGCTCATCAAACATATCACAATTGGAGGAACTAAAAGGCTCTGATTCTATCTTACTTAGAATTTTATCTACCCAATATTCAGTATCTAAAGGCTTCCACTCACCATTCTCAATAAACGCAATCACTTTACTGGGAATCTAAAACTCCAATTCCACCCTATCAAGATTCCTTCAATGAAACTCTCTGGAATGCTTTCTATACAACCCCAAACCTCCAAACTTCAGGCGACAATCACAACACTCCCAGCACATCCAAGTTTTGTGTTCTTTAGTAAAATCAATGGCTTCCTTGTCTGCCAGATGAACATTTATTGATTTTCAGTGTCTTTGAAGCTCTTCAAGACTCACTTTAAAGAAATCTCTTTTCTTCTCAGCATTTAATGTATTCCAGAAGGACTTATATTCCAGTCTCTTTACATCATAAACCTCATAGTACTTCTCCATACCATTTTGAGTATGCAGGACTGAAGCAATGGCCTCAGCGGCAACACAGGTCTAGATTTGAGCAACGTCGGCAACACCGGAAACAATTTCTATTGAAGTGGTGTACATAAAATTAAAAAGGTCAAAAAGAAAAGGTGTAGTAAAATACTGCGGCACAATAAAAAATAATATTTTATTAATTTATTTTCCATTGTATCTGTTGACTCAACAGTGAATGTGCTGGGCTGGTTTGGAATTGTGAACTGGACATGAACCGCCGGTTTAATTGCGGTTCAATTTGAAAATTAAAAAAATGGTTTTTTTTCTAATTATAAAATCGCTACAGTATCCCGTTCACTGTCCAACTGGTTGAATCAGCTTGTCCGGTCCGGTTTTTCAAACCTTGAGATGTACTAATTAATTGTCTTAAATAGGAAAATTAGTTAAAATAACCTGTTTGGAACGATACGGGTGTATAAGAAATTAAACACCACTTCGAAGTCTACATGAATATGAGCAAAATTCAAATTTAATTAAAAGAACCCCTTGACCCAACCTTTTATAAAACCCAAATGTTTTCAAACGAACAAACAATCCAAGGAGTCCCTGAAGCTTTTAGAAATCTCATTTCCACTTTCTCTAACTCACAATCGGTCTTTACAATTTGAAATCAAGGATGAAAATTTATACATCAAAGTCTTTATACAAACAATTAACTTTAAGTTTCAATGTTATAATAACTGGTGTGTTGATTTTATTTTTAAAGTTTGAATTGCTTTTCTTTAAACATACATGATTGAAACCCAATACGTGTGACTAAAAGTGAGCAAAATACCTGATGTAAACTTGAAGTGTTGGGTACCAAATTTTTTATTTTGATCCCTACATGAAGCCAACTTACCTTGGGTAGGTTCTGGTTTTGATTTTGATTCTGTTTTCACTCACCAAAGAATCAAAACTGACTTGAAAACTAAATCTAAGACCATATTTAGGATACCCAATTGGGTTCCTTTATTTTCTTTTAATTTCTGGACAAAACCATGTCTCAGTCACCTTTTGTAGTTCTACAAACAAGTATTCATGTAAAAGTAACCTCTAACAAAACATTTGAAATTTGTTGATGCTTTAACAACGCACAGGAGTAGAAGTCAACGTTGTCTTTTGGAAAGGAAATATATAAAATATATATGAATAAGTATTATGCTTTAACCAGTTGCCACCTTTTGATTGTTTTGGTTGGTTAGTGAAAACATGCAAAGACACAACAAGGCTATAATAAACATTACTATGGAATAAACATATTTTCCACCTTCTTCTGATATCTATGTTAACTTTCCTTTTCTAGATTCTTCTTAATTTTGATTCTCTACAATCTCAACCTCCCACAATGCATCAAGTGGTATCAAAGCATCGATTTGGGCCATGCAAAAGGCACCAAAAACTAAGAGCTACATTGAGAATTTATGCAAATGATGCATGAGTTAGAGAACAGGCAACAACACTAGTTGCAGGAACTGGCAAAAGAAATCAGAAGCTTAATTGAAAGCCTTAGTATGCAACAAATGGAGATACTCAACAAACAAAAGACAGTATAGTTACCTATAGTAGAGGTGACTGATTAATAGTAATTGTGGAATCAATCAACTAAGTTGAAGTTTTTGAAATTCAATGAAGAAGAGTTAGATAATTGGCTTTTTTGAGCAGAGTATTTCTTTAAGATCAACGAAATGCCAGGAGATACCAGAGTTAAGATTGCTGCTCTGCACTTGGAAGGAAAGGCCATCTAATGGCATCAAGGCTTTATCCGAACCAAAGATGATCAACAGATGGCTTGGGAAGATTATGTGTAGTGTCTCAATGCTAGATTTAGGATCCACACTTACGAAGATCCATTAGGCGACTTGAAAAATCTGAAGCAAGTGAGGTCTCTGCAGGAATATCTAAACTCATTTGATGAATTATATCTCAGGGCTAGAATTAACGAGGACGAGGCCTTTAGTTTCTTTTTAGCTGGATTAACTGATGCTCTACATATGTTTGTGCGTATTTTTAAGCCTAGCACACTGTTTGAAGCATACTTTCTAGCCAAACTATAGGAAATCACTATTGTTGCAATTAAAGAATAACCCAAACCATCTACCCGTACACCTTCCGCTAGCCAAACACACAAATCATACTTCAATTCTCAATCCAACATAAACATCTGCCTAGTGACATACACCAAACAATCATTTCAACTGAGACTTTTGCCTACCCCAAATGTCCCTCAATCATGCCTACCCCAAATGTCCCTCAATTATCAACCACAATATCCCAAAAACCCAGCAAAATATTATCAAGTAAGGAGTTTGATGAAAAAAGAGCAAAAGGCCTTTGCTTTTGGTGCAATTAAATATATTCCTTTTGCCACAAGTGTAAAAAGGAGAGAGTCTATACACTTTAGTTGCAAGTTGATACAAAGGAAAAGGGTGAAGTGGAAGAAATGCAGGAGGAAACGGTAGTCGAACCAAGCCTAAATGCAACTATCTTCAAATGCCTTGAATGGACTAACTAGCCATCAAGTCATGAGATTGAAAGGCACACATGATAAGAGAACCTTGTACATTTTGGTGGATTCTGGCAGCACATATAATTTCTTAACTAAGGATATAACTCTGAAAATATAGTGTAAATTAAAGCTGATTAAAGGGGACTACAGTGAAGGTAGCTAATAGGGAGAAGTTGAATTATAATTCCATGCGTGAAGAATTTTGTTGGATGGTACATGGACACCAATTTTCAATAGATGCTTATATCCTTCCTTTAAACACTTATGACCTCATTTTAGGCATTCAATGGCTATTGACTCTAGGGGACATATTATGAAATTTTAAGGAGCTAAAAATGACCTTCATAGTGAAAAGACAACCTTTTATTTTGAAAGGATTGGAGGAACCAAGGGTGACTGCAGTTAGCAACCTACAATTACAAAAGATACAACAAAAGACTTAATAAATAGCCTATGTCCAAGTGATGTTGCCTTGTAATGAAGGAGAGGTTTATAGTTTACACGCAATAAAAAGGGCATAAGCGACTAAATGGGAAGAGTTGACTTGTTGTTAGAAGAGTTTTCTCATGTTTTTAGGGAGCATGAAGGTTTGCCACCGAGGAGAGACCAAGACCACCAGATTATACTCTAGGAAGGAGCCCAACCTATTAATTTAAGACCTTACAGCTATAATAGGGTGTAGAAGGATGTCATAGAAAAATTGGTGCAAGAAATGATGAAGGCAGGCATCATTCGCAACAGCAATAACTCATACAACAACACTATTGTGTTGGTTAAAAGGAAGGACGAGTCTTAAAGGCTTTGTATTGATTATCAAAGCCTCAACAAACTCATCATGAAGAACAAATATCTTATCCTTATTATCAATAAGTTACTAGATGAGCTTGTAGGTGCTATAATGTTCTCCAAAATCGATCTAAGGTTTGGTTATTGGCAAATTTGTATGCATCTAGACTCAATAAAAAAAAAAAACTTTCAAGACTCATGAAGGCCACTATGAATTTTTGATTATGCCCTTTTGACTTACCAATGCTCCATCAACATTTCAAAATTTAGTGAATTTGATTTTCAAAAGCCATTTGAGGAGGTTTGTATTGGTATTTTTTGATGATATACTCATATATAGTAGAAACCAAACAGTCCACTTGTAACACTTAAAAACTGCATTTCAAATTCTAAGAAGTAATAAATTATTTGCAAAGAAGAACATATGTGTACTTAGGAGTGCAGAAATATCATACATGGGGCATATTATCTCGGTAAAAATAGTAAAAACAAACCTTACAAAGATTGAAACAATCTAAGCATAGCCTAGTCTAAAGACTCTTAAATAGCTCAGAAGGTTCCTTGGCCTCACTGACTATTACAGAAAATTTGTCAAGAATTATTGTAACATCGCCAGACTTCTCATAGAATTATTAAAGAAGGATTCATTCCAATGGTGTAGTGCAACTCAAGAGGCTTTTGATAAGCTTAAAGCAACCATGAATTTAGCTCCAATATTAGCCTTACCTGACCCTACAAAAACCTTCTTTGTGGAGACGAATGCGTGTGGTGATGGAATTAAAGTTGTCTTTATGTAAGTGGGGCACTTTGTAGCCTATATTAGCAAGGCTTTATCTCTAAAAAATCAACTTTTGTCCATTTATGAGAAGGAGATGTTGGAAATGTTATTTACTATAAAAAAAAATAGGAGCCTTACTTGATGATTAAACACTTTGTAATTAAAATAGATCACCAAAGCCTTAAATTCTTGTTCGAATAATATATTACCACTCCATCTCAGTAAGCTTGGGTTATTGAACTCATGCAATATGAGTATGAAATTCAATACAAAAAAAGGAAGGAGAATTTGATGGCAGATGCACTCTCTAGACTGCCAAGTAGCACCGAAAAAGAATTTATTAGTTTGACTACTATTTTACTAACATCCAAATTATTATAGATAATTGAAAATTCTTGGAGTGCTAATGCTCAACTTCAAGCAATCATAGCAGCAAAGTAGTAAGGCCTCAACACATATAAAGATTACTTTTGGATACAAGGGAAATTAAAATAGAATAGGAAATTTGTTTTTTGTAGAGACCCCACTCTGAGGCAAAACATCATTGCACTCTTCCGTGACATTGTAGTTGGGAGCCATTCTAGAGTCTATGTGATCGTCAAGAGGTTGACATCTATGGTCAATTGGAAAGGTATTTAAAAGGATGAATGTAACTATGTTAGGGGGTGTCAAGTTTGTCAAAGGAACAAACCAGAAACATAGCATGTCTTGATCTTTTATAATCCCTACTAGTTCCTATAGATGTGTTTGGTGATATCACAATGGATTTTATGGAAAGGCTACCTAAGTCAGAGGAAAAATCAGCTATATTAGTGGTCGTGGATTGGCTAACTAAATACGCACACTTTGTTTGCCTTGGCCACCTTTTCTTAGTTTCAACTATAGCTCATACATTCGTGGACCATGTTTATAAGCTTCATGGAATGCCAAGTACCATTACTAGTGATACGGGATCTATCTTTGTGAGCTGAGTATGACAGGAGATGTTTTAAATATAAAGGGTAGGAATTCAAGTGTCCACTACCTACCATCCTCAAACAGATGTTTAGACAGATGTTGTGAATAAATGTATAGAGAACTATCTAAGGTGCATGACTAGAGATTTACCACATAAATGGAATCAGTGATTGTTGCTAGTAAGATTTTGGTACAATACTTCATACCATTCCAATATTCACATGATGTCATATGAAGCATTATATGTATACATCCCCCCCCCCCCCCCCCCCCCCCCCCCCCCCCCCCATCCACATTCTATACTTTCCAAATGATGCAAAAACAGAGGTAGTAGACACCTTCCTAAGGACAAAAGAAGTGACATTGCAAACTCTAAAGCATTATCTCATAAAAGCTTAGCAAAAGATGAAACTGATGATAGGTAAAAAAAGAACAAAAAGGAAATTTCAGATAGGTGACTAGGTATATCTCAAATTACAGCCTTATTGACAATTGTCAATATGTCAAGGGAGTCACAAGCTTCAAGCCAAATATTTTGGACCTTTCCAAATACAAGATACTATTGGTCTTGTAGCCTATAAGCTGAAACTACCACCAAATATAAAGATTCATAATGTTTTTCATGTATCACTCATTAAACCTATTCATACTCAAATTCACACTTCACCAGATATTCTTAGAATGTTGTCTTTTCCTAATTTAATTCCTATAGCAGTTCTTGACAAACAAATGGTAAAACGATAGAGTGTCATAGCTACCTAGCTCCTTATTTAGTGGCAAGGGTTAGCACTATTAGAAGCAACTTGGAAATATACAGATGAGGTACAATTTTCAAATTTTAGATTTGAAGACAAGTCTGTCGAAGGGGGGAAAACAGACATGCATTTAAATCAACAACAATAAAACAATGCACAAGAGTAGAAGTCAATATCGTCTTTTGGAAAGGAAATATACAAAATATATATGAATAAGTATTATGCTGTAGCCAATTGCCACCTTTTGATTGTTTTTGTTGGTTAGTGAAAACATATATAGACACAATAAGGTTGTAATAAACATTACTATGAAATAAATAGTATTATCCACCTCTTTCTTTTCATATCTATGTTAACTTTCCCTCTCTAGATTCTTCTTAATTATGAGTCTCTACAATCTTAATCTCAATCTCCCACAACGCATCAATTGGTGATATTTTATGTTAGTTATTGATAATGGGTTTGTAAAGATAGGTGAAGATGAAATTGTAGTTTGATCCACTTTTTAGTTTCCATGGCTACAACTGGTACTTTAGATACATTGTGGAAATGGTTGAAGAATTAATAATGGAAATGATAGAAAATGAAGGAAATGTTAGAATGATACAACAAAACCTAAACGAATAAAGAGATATTGGTGAGGCCAAAAAACCATGTTCCATCCAAGTTTTAGCCTATTCTAAAAACACATGTGATATTTCAAAAACCTAAATACCTACCCATAGGTTAACTTCTATTAGAAGTAGAGGTAAAATCATCATTTTACCTTTAAACCCTAAAATTCTTAAAATTTATATAATTTCCTCCTTTAGTTTAAAAAACTAGAAATTTTTTCATGATTAAACTTTGAAAAACTACATTTTTCTCTTAGGGTTTCAATTTTTCATGTGAACCTCTCCTTCTGATTGAAACCCTAAGAGAGAAAATTAAATTTTTTAAAGTTTAATCATGAGGAAAAATTGCTAGTTTCCTAAACTATGGGGGAAATGATATAAATTTTTAGAGTTTTAGGGTTTAACGATAAAATGATAATTTTACCCTTGCTTCTAATAGAAAATTTCAATAAAAGTTAACTCATAGGTGAGTGTTTAGGTTTTTGAAATACTATGGGTGTTTTTTTAAGAATAGGCTAAAACGTGGGTTGGAAATAGTACTTTGGCCTATTAGTGATTGGTTGTGATTTTGATTTAAAAGTAATAAATGAACCTATAACACCCTAGCGGGAAATGGTGGTGATATTTAAGGAAGGTAAATAAAGAAACAAAAAGGTGAAAGGTATTGGATACATAGAACCATTTAGATAGATTTCAAGTAAGAATCTATCCATGTAGGTTTTAGTTCCATTCTTTTTATTCCTAAATCTTAAGAATTGGTTAGTTCAAGTTTGGGTTTCGATTTTTGCTTTTTCAATAGGATACCTAAACGTGTTCACATTTATGTGCGACACGTGAGATGTGTTTATGAACATTTTCCAATGTCCAAAGTATGAGGGGTTTGTTTTTATACCATGTGGAGGCCTTATTGAAATTTTATCATGCAGGGTGCATAAGGGTCTTATTGATATCATATTATGTGCGATGCATGAGTGGTTTTGATATTTTACAATGCAAAGGCCTAACTGAAATTTTATTATGCAAGGTATGTGTGGGCTTATTGATATTATATTGTGTGATATAAGGAGTTTGAAATTTTACCATGTAGGCACCTTTTGAAAAATTTTGCCATGTAAGACGTGAAGGGGCTTATTGATATCATATCAAAATTTACATCACATATTGTGCAAGGGTTTTATGAATATTTTATGATGGCATAATTGATTTTTTTCACATACATACCAAATTACACTATTGATTGTATGCAAGAAATGTCAAGTGAAATGAAAATTTTTGGCCGAGTGCAATTTTTTTTTGGAAATAATTAACTTATATGCCCATTTCAAGGTTGATTATAATATCAAATTTGATTATTTTGCTCTAGTTGGATATAGAGGGTGATGAGCAAATACGAAACATAATGGATTACAATAGCAACAAACAATAATTGATTAGAATTCAATTGGTTATGACTTATGAGGGATTTATTGGGTTATTGCATAAGAGTCTACATATTGATCATAGATGAAACTTTATCCATATAGCCATAAGACCAAAAATTACATCAATGAGATGTCTTATGACATGGAGGATCGTGTGACCACCATTTCTTAGAAGATGTCCCAAATAGTTCTTGTATATTTGATTGTCGCTCTAAAACTAACAATTGTACCTCTATTAAGGATTGATATTAATGTTTAACAATTGCAATATGATGTGGATAAGGTTGTTTTTAACATGAATAAAACCCATCATGATATTGATGAGGATGATCTCACATATGTGTTCGATATTGAGTTATCATGTCAATTGTAGAGTTGAGTATGAGGATCTATAAAAAACATTCCAACTTAGGATGCATTCAACTATGGTGATAAAGTGGATGATATTTTGGTCAATGAACCTATATTTGAGGATACAATGAATGTTAATAATGATACCAATGGTATGAGTAGTATTCAACATGCAAATTTGATTAACTTTCATGTACCACCCTAGCTTATGACTAATCTGCCACAATTTGTTGTCATTGAGAATCAAACTGCCTGTGATTTATTTCATTCACTTACCTCACCGTACGAAGGACAAATCAATGAGTGCTCCTCTTATCATAAGATGTTAACCATCGCATATGTCTTAGTATCCTTGAATAAAAGTCCAGTTAATTTAGTTGAACCTACTAAACTAGATAAGCATACTCTAATCCCTAAATCGATTACATGGATAGTTGAGCTTACATAATTTATACATTGCTTGTTTTAAAGATTTACTAGCGAATCTTGTAAAGGGGACACCAAAATCCTTATCCTTTTGATTTAGTTATTTGTTTACCTTATGAAAATGTCAAAATATGATAATACTAAATCATACACATTAGTAATCAATCTAGAATCCTCTCCTCAAACATACCCAATATGTGATATAAACCTGATTCAGTGACAACAAATGAGATAGAGTAGAAGGTCTGGGGGTTGTCTTTACCTCATATGTAGGTGGCAAATCATCCTTATTATATGGACTACCTACGTTCAAAGACAACAGACCTAACCTAGGTGATCATGGAACATAAAATGGGTTTTATGTCATGTCTATGTACTTCACAACGTCTTCATTCTAATTAACACTCTTCTCCAAGAGAGTTAGCACAAGCTTTGCATTAACATATGTCTATTGATAGGTATTCGTTAGTTAAAAATAAATGGTCGAGTAGGTGGCAACAGGAGGCGATGGTTGTGGTGGTCGAAGGTTGGTCATGTGGGTGGCAATAATCGGTGATGGTTGACCTAGTGGCATTAGAGTGGTCAGGTGGATGGAAGGTTGACCATATGGGTGGCGACAGTTGGCTATGGACATAATGGTGGAAGGCTAGTCATGTGGGTGGTGGCATTTAGTGGTGCTCTTACTAGCATCAAGGTGGTTACGTAGGTGACAGTGGCCACGGTGATGAAAGGTTGGTTACAAGGGTGGCGACAATAAGTGGTGGTCATGTTGGTAGCAAGGTGATGGGTGGGAGTCAGTTGGTGGCAATAGTTATGGTGGTTAAAGGTTAGTCATGTGGGTGGCGACTGTTAGTTGTGGTCATGTCGACAATAGGGTGATGTATAAGTGTTAGTAGGAAGCAATGGTCGTGACAGTGAAAGGTTGGTCATGTGGGTGGTGGCAGTTAGTTATGGTCTTGGTGGCATCAAGGTGGTTTGGTGGGTGGTGGCTAGTGGCTAGTGGCAATAACTATGGTAGTGGTGGTGGAAGGTTGGCATACATGATCGTGTCATCCTCTTTTATGTATAACCATCCTTCTCCTGTCATGGTAAATTCTAATCTTAGGGGTAAAATTGTAATTTAGGTCAATAACGACCGTGTATACCACATCCTAAGTTATGGAGTATGGATGGTCATACATGACCTCTACATGGGCATGCATTGTTGGGTGCATGACTATACAAGACGTACAAAAACGTATATTTCGGACATGTCACAACCATAGCTTGGAACAACTGTGCATGACATCTTGAAACCTATTTTTTTTTCTATTTCAAGTTTGATTGAATGTTACTTAATTTCTAACAATTCAACACTTAATCTAACATGTTTCTACCATCATAAGTGCACTAAATTAAGGCTCAAACATCACAGGTCGAAACCTCTTACATAATAGATAATTTTATGCACTTCTATTGATCATGTTCATCACACATCAATCCCAAATTAGCATGTTTTCTCTAATCATCAGCCTATATATTTTCATATATGCTTTAAATATCAGTGTATGGCATACCTAATAAACCAACCTTAACACACATACAATCATATAAAATTTCCTATATATTTGCATATCACCATGTTCCGATTAATCTCTCATAATTTCCCAAAACCATATTTTATATATATATATATATATATATATATATATATATATATCTCACAACAAGAATACATCATTTAACAAAAAACGTAGATTGGTCATCTTACTTATGTGATTGTCGAAGCTGGACGATTTGATGCAGTCTTCTTCTTTTCTTCTCTTCCTCCTTTTCCACCCAAATTGCTTCCTGTTATTGGCAACACACAAGTTTTAGAAGCAACTCTCTCTCTCTCTCTTCTAGGGTTAAAAACACAATCAAGAATTATGGATAACCTCCATAATTGTGGTAATGTGTTAGATTTAAAGGCAATTCCATAACAAGCTGCACGGGCGAGCACTTTTTGTGTGCATTATTGTGCATGTAGTTTAAATTGTCTATGTGAGTTTTGTCTAAAATACTGATGTGGTACGGACGTGCATCTTTCATGCATGATAGTACATAGACTTAAAATCAAATACTTCATTTAATTTAACCACTATTTGAAGAAGTAATCCAAAATAATCAGGCATATATGAGAAATGACCATTTTAACCCTAAGTATACTCATCCATGTTACAAGAAACTAGCCAAAATTATATAATATAATTTATTTTGTTTCTTTCTAAGTTTTTTAAGGGAAGCAAAACATGAGGAACAACCCTTAATGTAACATGCAAAAATCTAATTTTTTATGGAGGTATAGCAATAAATATAACTGAGTTTAAGAAAATAAAAATAATTTCTTTTGGATTGATTATCAAGTATTTATTATTTAACGGTAATTGGTAAGCACGCCTGTTGACATATAATCATACTTTGCTCAATGTTTTTTAACTACAGATATAAGAGAATTAATGCTGGCACAGAATTCATCTCTATTGAAGAATAACTTCGATTTTTATTAATTCTAAAGCACAATCCCCAATTTTCAAATCATAATTTTTTTTTTCAAACACACTTGAACATTTCTCCTTTAAGTAAAAGGTGTAGACATATAACCTTATTTTAAAAAAGAAAAAACTCACAAGAATGCAAAGTATTTCAAGTTCATCGAGTCCTTAAGCAATGTTATCACTGTGGAGGACTAAGGTCTCGATTGTAAGCCCTGGACCAAACCCGAAAAGCACTCCCCATTCCAATCCCTCTCCTCTTGTCTTTAACCTAGCTTTAGTTGACTTTTTTCTTAATTCATCCAGAACAAACAATACAGTCGCACTTGACATGTTGCCATACTTTGCAAGCACGTCTCTAGTAGCATGTAACTTCTCAGGTTTAAGAAATAACTTGGCTTCAACTTGGTCTAAAATTGCAGGCCCACCAGGATGTGAAGCCCAAAAGATTGAGTTCCAATCTGAGATACCTAGAGGTTGGAATGCCTCAATTAGTCTACTCTCAATATGATTTGCAATAATGTCAGGAACTTCCTTTCCAATATGAATGGTAAGTCCATGCTCACGAATACTCCCACAAATTGACCCAGGACAATTAGGCACTAATGTTGGGGCTGCAGAGACTAATTCAAATATTGGCCTTTCAATATTTGAAATTGGGTCAGCACCAACTATAAGAGCTGCTGCACCATCCGCAAACAAGGAATGACTCACAAGAATGTCAACATCAGATTCAGTAGGGCAATGGAAACCAGCAATAGTTATTTCAACACAAACAATGAGGACACGTGCATCTTTGGTATTCTCGGCTAGGTCTTTAGCTATACGGAGTATAGTGCCACCTCCATTACAACCTTGTTGATACAACATGACTCGCTTAATAGATAGGTCAAGGCCTAAGAGTTGCACAAGTTGGTAGTCATAGCCAGGCATGAATGGTCCCATGGTGCTACAAAAGATTAAATGAGTTATTTTTGATTTGGGTTGGCCCATTCCTCAATGGCCTTAACTGCAGCTTGCTTCCCTAGCTCTGGTATCAGTGTTGCTGCCATATCTTGTCTAGTATCAAGCGAAGGTGCCTTGTATGTAGCAATGTTTGGGTTTTCTTTGATAACTTCTTCTGTAGTAAATGAGTGCCGATTTTTTATAGTGGTTCTATCACCTGAAATGAACAATACATTGTCGTTATTTTCTCTTTTTGAATCTCTTCTGAAACAATTAAACCTGATCAGAAAATTTACACCCGAAAATATTAAGAACAACATCACCTAAAGAAAAGAGAAATAATTCTTACACATGCGCTGCATTTTGTTTTTGACTTGCGTCAAGTGGTCAGAATTGGTCATACGAAAGTAGGCATCAGGATATGTGGTTTGGTCATAGGTAGTTAGAGGATTTGCGGTGGCAATGGCCATGATGGTGGCAGTGCCTTGAGCACGTTGAGCCCTATGAACTTCCTCAACAGTAACCATTTTTTCTCTCGAAAATGATTATTAATTCTACTGTGTTGAAGTTGTTTAAACCTTGTTAATGTACTGATGACGATGATGAGGGGTTAAGGATTCATTTATATACACAAATAGATTGATTTTTAAAATATTTTTCATGTATCTTGATGTTTGTTTAATAACATCATGGACAATGTACCCAATTAAATTATCAGAAGATGCAGAACACTAGCATGTATTTTAGTTCAAGTTAAAGATTTGGTCTGCAAAATATGTGTTTAAACAGTTGAAAATCGATTTTTGTTAAGAACTTGAGGTTTCTAAAATCATGATTAACCTATTTTAAATTTGTTAAAGTACTCCATAAACTAGTTTTTCCAATTCTCCAAACATGCATAGCAGTTAGCCACTGTTTCTCACCATTATGTACTTGTAGAAAATCACCATCTGTAATTTTTATAAATTCATTGAACTATCTTTCGAGCAGATACAAATTTTTTAACTTGAAAGTTTTATTTATTTAACATAATTTTTTAATGCTCCAATTCAAATGTATTGGAGTTGGTAAAGTAAATAACTATCTTTAATTCTTGTTAACACATTGAATTCCAAAATATTTATAAACAGAAATTTGTTTCTCAATTTAAGTAGTAAAAATTGTTTTAAAAGATTATGCCATTACACTGATAAATTTAATACGATAACAATAGTGAGGGATTTTATCAGTTTTGCGATGATGATTGTGAAACTATAAGAAAGAAGACACATTTTGGAATAGCCAGATAAAGGGAATAAAACTCTTTAACAACAGTTCTTCGGCAGAAAAATTAGAAGAGTTAAATACTCTTATACTAATTATATTTTTTTTTTAAAATATATGATTGAAAAATATAAGATTTAAAAAAGTATATTATTTTAAAAAATAAATTAAGATGATAGAAAAAGTAAAAAATACACATGAACAAGCAAATAAAATCATGCAATCCTAAACCACAAAATATTTGTATAGATTATAAATTACAAAATTAAACTTTAGGGTTATAAGAATATCTAGATCGTCATATAATTTGAATTTATAAAACTATTAAAGTTACCTGTCGAGATCACCTCTTAATTGGTTTTTTACTCTAAAAATCTCCCGGAATGACAAGTTTAAATGGGCAAACTATAGCACAGGCGTACTGTATTTGGTTTTGAAGCGGAGAGTCCTAGCCCATTTATAAAGGTTAACTGTGCCCCATTAAGATCAAATAAACCTCAAGAACCACACTTATCTTATCCACTCAATTTATAACCTTTAAATATATTAGACTTATTTTTATTAATCACTCCAGTCTATTTGTAAATTGGTATTGGACTATTCAATTATTCAATTTTATTAAACCAAAAATATAATTAATGTTAGTCTATGTTAAGAAATTTCTAAAAATTTTATCAGTTTTTCCATGATGATTGTGAAACTATAAGAAATATGACACATTTTGGAATAGCCGGAAAGAAGGAACAAAACTCTTTAACAACAGTTCTTCAGCAGAAAAAAAAAAGAAGAGTCAAATACTCTTAATACTAATTTTATTTTTAAAAAATATATGATTTGAAAAAATAAATTAAGATGATAGAAAAAGTAAAAAAACAAAATTAACAAAATAAATTCAGTATAAATAAACTGGGGAGAGACAGAAGCTTGCCAAATGAAACACATCTTTAAGCAAATGAGAGCCAGTGACGATGGAAAGAAGGATAATGGCAACGGAACGGTTAAATCTAGTAAGCGGTTCCATGTAATATGATTAAAAAATATTCATAAATTAGGTTGTTATTTCACTAATAAAAGATTTGATTTGACTAAGGACATAGGCATGGATGCGATTTGTTAGAAGCAGAATGATGACAAGTTTATCTTAAGATTTATGGTGTGAAAACATGCTAGGAGGCAGCAAAAGTAATGATTTAGCTTTCTGACTGCCTAACTTCCTTGTTTTCAATCCATATAATAATTTAGGGTAATTTTATTATAAATAAGATGTATAAATTCCGAAAGGAGAAGAAAAAATATATATTAAAGTTTTGTAATTTAGGTAGTTAACCATAGTTGATGTAGGGAGATCTCCGGTGTCACAAATGGTTGAAAAATATGAGACCGTGAATTCTTAAAATTGTCTAACATAAAAAGATTTTGAACTTTTTAAGTTGTTCAATTTATTTTTATAATTTTTTTATTAATTAAATAATTTTTAATTATTATATTTTTTTGTGTTTTGATTTTATTTTATAGGTGAATAAAGGGTTGAATTCTAAACAGATGGTATCAAAGCTATAAATCTTGTGAGAAGACTAGTCAATAAACAGTAAATCGGTGGCAGAAGGTTGCTGGAAAGTTGAAAAGTTATAATCGGAGGAGAGATCAGCGTGGTGGGCAAAGGGAAGATCCATGTTTGAAAATGAGAGTGGAAAAGAAAACGGCAATCAGATATCTGAAAAGTCACTGAAGTCGACGCCGAGAAATGGCTGCAAAAAAAAAAACAGAAGAAAAGGAAGCAGCAAAAACTGTGAAGAAAGAAGAAAAGAAAAGTCGAAGAGAAGAGAAGAAAAGAATGGAGAGAAGAAAGGAGGAGAGAGAAAAATTTTAAAAATGAGGACGGCAAAAGATAAGACAACCGTAGGAAAAGTCGGCCAAAAAAGGGAGATTATAATAAATGACCAAATTCATTACCCCTTTATTCAACAAAAACATCTACTTTCATTATTTTTAAGTAAAAATATCTAAATTTTCTATTCTTAAGTAAAAATATTTTAAATTTTTTTTAAAATACCAAAATTATCCTTCACCACATCTATATAAACTTTTTCACTCACTCTTGTTATACACATTTCTCATATTACTCAAACACTCACTCTCATTTTCATTTTTACTCAATATAAATGAATATAGGTTCGTTTGAACGGAAGAA
Source organism: Mangifera indica (assembly GCF_011075055.1). NCBI lineage: Eukaryota > Viridiplantae > Streptophyta > Magnoliopsida > Sapindales > Anacardiaceae > Mangifera > Mangifera indica. The sequence goes on along the minus strand of NC_058147.1, from coordinate 11,551,484 downwards.
GTTCGTATTTCTGAATTCAAATCGAAAAAAGGCTATTCGTGAAAAAAAATGTATTTATACGACTCTTAACCTAAAAACTTAATTTTATTTGTTAAATATATTTTATATGTCATATTAAGAGGGTACTTGAATATTAGATAATAATATAGAGGTTAAAAAATGTTATAGAAATATAAGGGGTATTTTGGTATTATACAATATATAAAGGATTTAAATAAAATGTTAAGAATAGATAGTTATATTTTGATACAAAACAACATACAAGAGTGTTAAATGAAGTGTTAGATAATTATAGAGGGTCAAATGAAATGTTATAAAAATATGAGGGGCATTTTGATATTAAACATTGTAAGATCATTATAAATGAAATTTTAGGAATAGATAGATGTATTTGATAGGAGACAACATACAAGAGTGGTAAATGCAATGTTAGATAATTGTAGGGGGGAAAAAAAACTAAAAAAATATAGGAGGTATTTTGAAATTACATAATACATGAAGGATTTAAATAATAGGTTAAGAATAGATAGATGTTTTTTGATATAATAGAATATAAAATGGGGTTAAATGAAAGTTTAGATAATTATAGGGGGTTAAAAATGTTAAGAAAAATATGAGGGTATTTTAATATTTCATAATATCATGAAGGATTTAAAAACATGTTAAAAATGAATAGATGTATTTTGATAATAGGAAACATACGAGGGTATTAAATGAAATATTAGATAAGTATGGGAGGCTAAATGAAATTTTAAAAAATATAAGGGGTATTTTGATAGTAAACATTATAAGAACGCTTTAAATAAAATGTTAAGAATAGATATATACATTTTGATACAAGATAACATAAAAGGTTATTAAACAAATTGTTAGATAAATATAGAGGGTTAAATGAAATATTAGAAAAATATAGAGGGTATTTTGATATTAAACATTGTAAGAACGTTTTTAATGAAATATTAAAAATAGATAGATACATTTTGATACAAGATATTATACAAGAATGTTTAATAAAATATTAGATAATTATAGGGGGTTAAATAAAATTTTAAAAAAATATGGGAGGTATTTTGATATTAAACATTGTAAAAACGTTTTAAATAGAATGTTAAGAATAGATAGATGCATTTTGATACAAGATAACATATAAGGGTGTTACATAAATTGTTAAATAATTATAGGAGGTTAAATAAAATATTAGAAAAATATAAGGGGTTTTTTTATATTAATAATTGTAAGACTGTTTTACATAGTTATTATAGATTTTTTGTTATAAATGAATAATTATTTCCAAAAACTTGTTATTACAGTATTGATAATTAAAATGGATGGTTATACATCGGTATGTTACCAAAGAGAATAGATTCAAGGTGGCAACAATACAATGAAATATGTTGGAGGATCCAAACAATTGATTAAAATTCCTTATGGAACAACATTTGAGGGATTTATTAAGTTTTTGAAGGAGTCTTGCGGTATTGATCCAATGAAAAACTACCTTCAACTATTAATGAAGTCAAGAAAAATTGAGTTCGACTACCCGTACTTATAAGAATGTATTCCTGTTTTTGTTACATGTACCCTAATTAAAGGGCAGGAGGAAGAAGATGAAGATGAAATTAGTAGGGTGAAAAAAAAATATGATTTGGAAAACTTGATTGATTTTAGTAATGACCCATTGTACATTGCAAACTCATGGGTTCATGGAGAAAAATATAGGGTTCCCGACTGGGGTGACTTTGATAGAAATGATATGTTTGATATTCCTTCTGAAGAGGTAGAGCCTAAGTATATGACACTACTTACCGAAGGTATAGATAGTTTACAGCTTGAAGATCCTATTTCAAGTGGTGAAAATTATTTTGGGCCATTTTTTGACAATGTCCCCACTGATTCATTTAGGTGACTTTCTGATTTTCCTCCAAAACTATCAACATCATCAGGTGGTACTAGATCGATCCGAAAGGAGAATGGTGTAAAGGTTGGTGATATTTTCCATAATAAAGTATAATTTAAAGATGTTGTGAAGCAATTTCCCTTACTTAAAGGATTTTAATTCATGGTCAAAAAGTCTGACAGGACGCGATGGGAAATTAAATGCAACACTGAAAATTGTGAGTGGTATGTACATGCAAACAAGTCCAAAGTCGGTGAAGTATTTCAAATCAACTATATGAATCCTACCCACACATATTCAGTTGATTAAATCATGCCACATCATAACTAAGCTGAGGCCCGAGCATTAGGTCAATTAATGAGATCAAAGTTTGTGTTGATTAATCGAATTTATAGGCCTAAAGAAATAATTGTGGACATCGCCAACTGGTACAAAATTGACATTTCATATTACAAGCGTGGGGGGCAAGAAACTGGGCTATAAATTCATTTAAGGGCTTACCGGAGGAATCATTTATGCTCTTACTAGATTATTGCTACAATCTACAACGCACTAATTTGGGCACCGTTACTGCTATTGAAACGGATGATGACCATCAATTTAAGAATTTTTTTACGGCATTAGGATGTTCCGTTCATGCATTTAGAGAATATCTCTGACCTGTTATTTGCATTGACGTTGTTTTCCTTAAAGGTAGATATCTAGGACATTTATTCATTGCAATGGCTCTTGATGGTAATAACCAGATATATCCCATTGGTTTCAGTGTCGGCAAAAAAGAAGATCACAACACGTGGTATTGGTTTCTCATAAGGATTAAAGAATGCATCCATGACCTCTCCAAGCTAGTTATAATGTCAGATCGGCATCATGTTATATACTTGGTAATAACTGAAGTCTTTTCAGATGTGCACCATAGATGTTGTTGCCATCATCTTTTGTGTAACATGCGGGCAAAGTATAAACAAGACTCAATGGTAAAGTGTTTAAACAAGTATTAAAATTTGTAAAAGTTTTTCCATACATTTTGATTATAAAATTTTCATATTTTTTACCACCTTATAGGTTGCGGGTGCATATTGGAAAGCCACAAAATCATACACAGAAGCAGAATTTAAGGCGATAATGCGATCTCTTGATTTGATTAACCCTCAAGCTAGAGCTTATCTACGTGAGGTCGAATTTGAGCATTGGAGTAGAACACACTTTCCGAGACATCGATACAATATCATGACAACTAATATTGCAGAGTCATTTAACTGTAACATCTCTCCTTAAAAGTACTACCCATCGGAGAAGAAATGTTATGAATTAATATCCAGAGCGTCTATTATTTATTTATTTATTTATAAAAACTACTTTGAACTTAACTCATTACTGAAAGTATTTAGAAATTATTCTAAGAAAACTAAAAATCTGAAAGCAAACAAAAGATGTATATATCTCATATAAAAACATCTGAAAACATGGAGTAATCATATATAACTATACAATCATCTCAAAAAAGTCAAAAGTCAACAAGAACAACTAGAGATACCCTGTTCCAACTGAATCTGTCTTCGCTGACCTAACCCTGCCTCGTAGCTATCTCGATCATCTGTACCTACAATCATGAAAGAAAGTGAAGTGAGAGATAAGAACACTCAGTAAGAGGAAAGAATTAAGTAAACTATTTCTTGTCATGTTCTAACTCACTCTAGGAACTCAATCTCACATCATAACCTCCATAAAAAATCGAGGGGATAATCTAGTTCATTCTTTACTATTTGGGTCATACTTTGTCCCATTTGGTGTCTATTTGATACTTTCTAGAAGTTGACTATAGGGATTTGACATTTTTCTAAGCTTGAGCTCTCTTCCTTTTTCTCACTACACCATTTTTGAATCTAAAATGAGCTCTACTACGAGCATGCTCTACTGTGAGTAGACCCTACTAAGGGTCTATGTTATACTATAGACGTGCCCTACTGTAGGCGGTGTAGTGTAAAGTGCCCCTTCATAGTTCATAGCATGCATGTGTGCCTTATATCTTACTAATCTTGCTTCCATCTAAATCTATTCGTAACTCACCAGACCATACTCTTAGGACGACCCCTGAATCTTGAGCTCCAAATTCCTTTTCTTGCTTTTCTTTCTTTTCTTCTTTTCTTTTTCTCTCCTTTCTTTCCTTTCCTTTCTTTCCTTTCTCTCTTCCTTTTTCTCCTCCTTTTCTTTCTTTCTTTCTTTCTTCCCAAAAACTGTGAAATACTGTTCACGAAACTGTTCATTTAACAAAACAACTTTTTTTTCATACAATTTAATAGTCCAAACAGTTTATAATTCATACACGCTATATATCATTGAAAAGAGGATTCAAAGAGCTTTCCAACAAGCTATAATATCACTCATAATTCATTAGATAAGACAGTCAAAACATGAGATGAAATCAGTGGCAAAAAACTATCTTCACTGTTTATTTGGTAAAGCAGTCCTTTTGGTTCATACAATATTTAACAGTCCAAACAATCTCTAATTCATACAAGCTATATATAATTGGAAAGAGGATTCAAAGAGCTTTCCAACAAGCTATAATAGCACTCATGATTCATTAGATAAGATAGTCAAAACGTGGGATGAAGTCAGTGGCAAAAAACTGTCTTCACTGTTTATTTGGTAAGACATTTTTTTTTTCATGCCATTTAATAGTTAAAACGGTCTCTAATTCATACATGTTATATATCACTGAAAAGAGAATTCAAAGAGCTTTCCAACAAGCTATAATATCACTCATAATTCATTAGATAAGATAGCCAAAACATGAGACGAGAACAGTGGTAAAACTTTATCCAACTCTCTACCATGAACAAAATCACACACATAGATACCCCAAATGGCAAAACAATATTTCTCAACTTTAAAATCATCATTTATAACATAGATCCAAGGAACCAAAAACATGAAACATATTAAAGATAATACCCCTTACCTTGTTTCAAGCCAAATCTTTACAAGTTGGCTCCCTCCTCTTTGTTTTGCTTCCTTTATCACCAAAACCACTTTAAATCAACACCAAAACACACTAACATACTCACATAACATGCATATAAACATAGGAAAAGGGAATGGAAGGAGATCTTTTGGTTACCAAGGCTTCCAAAGTGTTTTTTTGTTTCCTTTTCTTATTTTGTCTTCCAAAACCCCTTCAATTCCTTCCTTTATCTTCACAAAACAAAAGAAAATAGCATGAAGAATTTTGGTTGCTAGAATGGACGGGAAGATGATGGAAAAGCCTTGAAGTTTCTTTGTTTTGTCTTTTTTCTCTTTATATATATCCATATCTATGTATATACAACTTTATCTTTTTGTCCATATCATATTATATATATATATATATGTGTGTGTGTGTGTGTGTGTGTGTGTGTGTGTGTATGTATATATATGTATATATTTAAAACTGCAAATATCTCAAAACAGGGTCAAAAGATATAAATGTCCCTGAAACGTACCTAAGGGTATTACATTAACGGCCTTGTCAGACATGCACGGGGCTTACCTATCACAATACTCATCAAGTTCATTCGTGATACCATGCAGCGATGGTTTTACGAGAGAAGAAAACGTGCAAGTAAATAATCCTAGATAATGCGGTGCACTATGCACGACATATCACATCTTCCCGAAAGTGTCTGGACTCATCGGGGATTCGTAACTCACCTTCAACACGTGTTCTTTTACAAGAAATATCCTGCAAAAAGTTTAAAAATTTGTAAGACATTTATAAAAAAACAAACAAGTAACCACAAATGTAGTAATGTTGAAAAAAATGACAAAACTTAAAAAATAGTATTTCATTATGATAAAATGGCGAAAATAAAAAAACAGAATTGAAATTCGAATTCTAAACGTTGAAATACCCTAGAATGCCACTAATAAAAAATTGTTTGAAAAATTGAAAAATACTAATTGATATATCCTAAATCGATAAAATTCAAAAAAACAAAGCTGAAATTCGAATTCTAAACGTTAAAATACCCTAAAATGTCAACAATAAAAAAATCATTCAAAAATCTGGAAAATACGAGTCAATATATCTTAAAATGGTGAAATTCGAAAAAACAAAACTGAAATTTGAATTTTATACATTGAAATATTTTAGAATGTCAATAATTAAAAAATCATTCGAAAATTTAGAAAATACGAGTCAAGATATCCTAAAAATGTGAAATTTGAAAAAATAAAACTGAAATTCGAATTCTACACGTTGAAAACTCTTAGAATGTCAATAATCGAAAAATCATTCGAAAATCTTAAAACTACGAGTCAATTTATCCTAAAACGGTGAAAATCGAAAAAACGAAATTGAAATTTGAATTCTATAAATTGAAATATGTTAAAATGTCACCAATCGAAAAATTGTTAAAAAAATTGAAAAATACAAGTAGATATATCATGAAACGACAAAATTCCGAAAAACAAATCTAAAATTTAAAAATACGAATCAATATATCTTATAAACGAAAAAACCAAAATATTGAGTTGAAATTACGTCATTACATCGTAAAATGTGTCAAAAAGCATAAAAATCGAATGTCAAATTCGAAAACTACATGTCGAAACCTAAAACAGAAAAAACGGATATAAAATTTGAAATCTACACATAAAAAAACCTAGATATAGAAAATATAATTTACCCCCTTAGAAAATTTCTACTATAAATAAGTCCAATGTTTATCCTTTGTCCCCTCAGCAATTTTCTAATCTATTAGCGCCCCTGCAATTTCAAACAAGTAACTTCCCCCCCCCCCCCCCCCCCTTCACCACGGTTTTGACAGCATTAGCCCACTATCTCGTGTAAATTTCAGAAACACCCCCTGTGGACTAACTGTTCTCCCCCAACTCCCTAATGTTTTGAAAACGCTGCTTCACCTCCTAACCCATAATCAAACTCTCCTGATCGTGGGAGATTTCGTTCTAACCATGGGATCCACTGTTCCCACGGTCGGAGCGCCAATCACTTCGAACCCATTTTTTGACCCAAAATTCGCTGTTTTGGCCTCCAATTTCAGTATAAATCAAATCTACACAGGCTTTAACACAAAACCCTTTAAAAAATTCAACGAAAACAACCAAGAATCAAAACATTTTAAACATTATTCAAAATCAAAACCTTAAGCTTTGAAATCGCAAAATCTCCCTCAAATCTCAATAATATGAACAATAACTTGATTCAAACAAGAGTAGAAAATATGTACTAACCTTCTTTGTCATTTTCGATCTTCGAAAAATGCAAAAATCATTGGAAATCTCTTTGTCCGTGAGATGACCGTGGGAAGAGAAAATTTCTTTGGATTTGTACAGTGAAACTGTGGAAAACTACCGTAGAAAATATGAAAATTTTCTTGTTTATATATAGGGGTAGTTTCATCATTGCACAAAAATTAGGTATTTTTGCTTAAATCTTATTGTTTTGTATAATTTCGTTTAAACCCCCTTAATTTAAGCCATTTAATATAATTTTCCAAAAAAAAAAGGGAATCTTATCTCTCTTCCAATACTGATAGAGTTGAAAAGTCAAAAAGTCATAGCTTTAAGCTTAACTGGAGCTAGCTGAAAAAGAGATAGCTGAAAAAGAGAGACCTTTAACATCAACTTTAACCCCGCTTCCCCCATATTGTTGATATAGTTGTTACACTTTGATTCCTTATTCCCTTTGCAATTATTGGATTAGGTGGTATATTGGATCTAAATTGACCATTGGGCACGGTAGTAGGTGTGAGGGAGTGATTGATTCAATAGATGGTTATCTATAATCTAATTTAGAAAGATATTTTCGATTGGACTTGTAAAAAGAGAAAAACAATAAAAAAAAAGCTAAATAATGTAATTATAATTAATCTTAAAATAAGTTTTGAGTATTTTCATTATTTTAATAGAAATATAATGATATATTGGTAATTGATATATGTAATAAGTATTAAAAACAATTTTGTAATTTTACTAAAATAGTGAATTAATAATTTATAGTAAAACAAAATATTTTATACTAACAGAATTGACTAATAAGTAAATATAAATTTTTCTAATTTAAAAAGTGAAAAATGTTATTTCATCAAAGTTTAGGAAAAAATAGTGATTTGACTGTTACACTTGAATAATAAATCTGATTAACTAAATCATTTATATTTCATATTTTGTCATTTCATAATGTCTTAATTTTGATATACTAGACCAAAAAAAATCAAACTTTAAGGTTGGTTTGATTTCTTATAGAAATTCAATATTTAAAAAGAAGAATACGATTTGAAATATGAATTATACCATGACATTTAATATTTAAATGTACATTTAATGTGAAATACACAAATTAGTTTTTTAATTGAAAAACAATAAGAAATACAAACAATAAGTTTACAAAATTAAAAATTACTAACTTCTTGTAAGTTGTTAGTAGATGTATTATTATTTAATTGAATAATTTTGAATTAAAGATAGAATAAATAATTAAATACTCTAATCTTATAATAACATATCAATTATTTTTGCTATAAATTAATAAATTTCATTGTTTTGTCATCCAATGGATTATTTTAACACTTAGAAAACTAAATATTAGAGAAATTTTTTATTATTTTTGAAATAATAGAGATGCATTTGATTTGAGTAATTTTTTATTATAAAAATAAAAATTATTATATTAGTTATCTAAAAATATTCTTTATATTATTTGTTACATTAATTAAGTATAAAAGTATTTTTTGTCCTAAAAAATTAATAGAAAATGATAATGATAATCATATCACATTATCATCGATAATAAAAAAATATTAAAATATTTTATTATTTGATAAACCAAAAAAAATAATATTAATAATAAAAGACATTTTATTAAATTAATCTTCGATACTTGAACCAAAGTTACTTAAGGTTTTTGGTATTTTATCAAGGCAAATTATTTATTATACCCAAAAGTTATCCCACCACCTATTGTACTTAACCACCAATTTTTTTTATTAGACAATTATATCCAAAGTAGTGTAAAGTCCATAAAATACCCTTACTTTTCCAAACCCTTCTACGTCTATCTTCTTTTCCAAACCCTTTTACACGTGTGTTCTCCCTACATGGGTGCAATATTTCTTAGCTTCACAAATTTTTGTCTTACTGATTTCGAAGACTTTTGTTCCAATCTTTCGATTTCTTCAAAGTTTCAACAATAATCGTCTTAACAATAGTAGTGGAGGTAAGTAATTATTTGGTTTTCTCTTAGATTAATTGTTTGATGAAGATTACGTTAGGGTTAGGAATTGTTTACTCAAAAATCATTATTTGTTGAGAGAAAATGTTTAGTTGTTTGTTTAGTTCATGATTTAGGCTTATTTACCCATTTTAGTCATCGAAAAATAAAAAGGTGTACCTTTTCATCTGCTTTGGTTGTGTGATTTGAATTTTGGTTATGTAAAATTGTGATTTTTTTAGTTAGAAATGATTAATATGTGTTGGAAAGATGTTTCTGAACAATTATTTAATTGTAAATTGTGAAATATGGGTTATTTGCATCAGATTCATCGTTATGGGCGTTGTTCAAGCAAAAATTTGCCAAGCACAAATGCCTTGGACTATTTAAGCAAAGAAAAGCCAGATGTGTCACGCCTAAAGCCCTTAAGCACACCCAATCTGGCTATATTTAGGGTAAAATAATTAAACCAGTTGTGTCTAAGGCCTCGAGCATGCCCAATCTGCACTATTTAAGAACAATAACGTGTGTTACCATTCATAATAAACCAATTTTGTATATTTTTACAACCAATTTGTGTTATTATGTAATTGACTGGTTTTATTAATTAATTTAAAAATGTTTTTGTCTTTTTTCAAATAGTTGGTGTTAACCATTAGGAGGGAAAGTACAAATTTAACAAGGCCAACAAATTTCGGGTCCAATTGGTGGTCCATAAGCATAAGGACATAGTGAGGATCATCCACGAAAAATTAACCATGACCCAAAGAGACATTTTAAGGATGACATGTTTCGGGCATTTCTTGGGCTTGGAAAAGACTTGGTTTAACATTGTACTTGTACACTCGGTGTTATTCTATTTAACAAACTGTGGGGACGTAGAAAGAAAACTATGGTTTAGATTAAATGGCGTCACCGTTTCAACTCTTTGGAGTTCGCAATGGTCACAAGGTATGATTATTACCATCTTTCCTAGCAATAAAGAATAGCATCCCAAGTATTTCCCTTTTAAGTATAAATCATCAATGCAAATCACCAAATGACAAAATTGTTGAAATGCCCTTATTAAGCACCTTAATGCCATAAAGAAAAACTTAAACTTATTACCCGCATCAGTGTGAATATGTGTTATTGTTCTAAGCATCCGTAACTCTAGATTATGATAATACTCTAATAAAAGTATGAAAGACTCCTTAGGTGATCCTCTTAATGTATCTAATGTCCATGTCTCGGTATGTCATGTTTGTGTATATGATTTATTGATTTTGTACCTATCTACTATATCGAAGATAATTTCTTTCAGTCGATATATGTGGTCAATTGCAAACATTGATCTAAGGATTTTCTATAAGGCTCAAACACTAGCTTGTCTATGATATGACAATATTTGATCTCATGGACAAGTGTATTCTTTTTCCATATGATGTAACACCTATATGTCAAAGATATCATTTTTGTTGCCCATGCCTACCATTTACATTACTACTCTAAACACTTAATTTTCCATCGTTTCGTGCGGTACTTTGTATTGACAACCTATTTCTAAAGCATGTTTTTCAAATAATTCTTGCAATTCTTCCCTAGAATTATAAAAACCTATTACTTTGATGCTCCTATTAGGTCGTGTTTCATGATTATCAATAACCACATTCTTAACATCCATGGCAGCCTACAAAACCCACTGAAATAGATTGGGAACATGAATATTTCTTGTATATGTTCTATGATCAATCAAACCATGATGTCCCGTGTTATACTATCGAGCTACTATAGATTGAAAACCTATTTTTAAAGCATGTCTTTCAAATAATTCTTGCAATTCTTCATTAGAATTATAATAACGCATTACTTTAATACTTCTATTTGGTCGTGTTCCAAAATTAGCAATGTCTGCATTCTCAACATCCATGATAGCTTGCAAAACCCACTGAAATGGATTAGGGACATAAATATTTCCCGTATATGCTCTATGATCAACCAAACCATGACATCCTTTGCTACACTCGACCCTGATATTATGAATATTAATTGAACTTATCTCAACATCTTCTTTTGCATCCAACTCAAGGTCTTCAATGGGTACATCATACATCTCGTCAACCTCCACAAACCTTGCAAATTGATCATCATTATCATCATCATCATTACACTTAGCATCATAATCATTATCCTTGTTATTATTATTATTTTTTTATGACCAAGGAACCCCACCCGATTTCATCAGACAAGTAAACTTAGGGTATAGTAACTAGACTCATAATCACTATACCGAGTAAATCAGGTATTCGTTTTGTTATAGTATACCAGTAGTCAACCCTAAGCTATTCGTACCTCGGTCTTTCACATATGGGACGTCATGCTATTCAAACTCTGACCTTTCACAAGTGAAACCTTTTTCTTCGCCATTTAGGCTAACCCTTATGGTCTTTATTACCCTCATTATCACCATAATCATCATTATCATTCACATCATCCTCCTAGAAACTCTATGGTTACATCTGGTTGTATGTTGGATCATTCTCCCTTTGTTCTTCATCAACCTACTATTCTTAAAGATGGGCATGCATGGCCTAGATGTCCAGGTCAGGCATGCCTACCCCATGCTCTTTACTAGATACGTTTTCTATATCAAATTTACCACAAAATAGTATAAATGTGCATTCAACCTAATCTAGTAAATTTTTTCAATTAAAATATCAGTATTTGAAGTAATTTAACTAACAAGCAATAACATTCATTAAGAAATCATCATTTTTGTAATAGTATATGTTACATGAAATTCTAAAGTTTTCAAACGTCTAACAATATAAATAGGATTATAAAGGTTTACATCTATACTTATTTAGATTAAGATGGGTTAGATGCAAGATTTCTACAATTGTGCTTCAATTTTGGCTAAATTGTTGCTTAATTTGTAGTAAAAAGCCGACTGAAGCACGTATTCTTAAAGTTGAAGATAAATCTGATATTATACTAGACTCTTGGTTATTATGTACACTAAAAAAATTTGTGGGTTAATAGATTAGGAGGGTAAATTTTGGATATCATATTTATTTCACATAATTGCATTAACCTAGCTAATTTTTTTAATTCACTTAGCCACGTAAGACTTCTATTACCAACGTGTCAGCCCATCTCCATCTCCATATCGTCTCCCGCAAACGTAAAAAGAAAGCAGAGTTCACTCATTCGTAAATCTGTATTAAATTTATGAAAGTGATGGAAATGAAGCTCAGCCACAGACAAGGACGACCTCTTTCTCTCCCTAATCAGACCTCAACTTTCCCTTCTCACAGGTTTCTCTTCTTCTTCTTTCTCTGTTCATTCTTGTTCTTTCCCACAAATCAACAAACGTTTTACCACTTCGTTCTGTTTTTTTAGTTTCCATTTCAAGAGGCATTTGAGAGGTCTTGCAAAGGTACATTTTTTACCTCAAAATTTTTATGTTTTCTTAGTTTTCTGGAACAAATGGCAATAAATCATTGTGTTTTGTGGGTTGCAGAAGTGGAGAATTCAGCTTCATGAAGTAGCAAATGGGCTCAATCACAAGCACTTGTTGGGTCATGTGGTCAAAGGGTAAGCTTGGGCATGTTTTCTTTGATTATTTTCATGGATTTTAAGGAAACCTTTTCTGGGTTATTTTGTTTTCATAATTTTGTTGTGTATTTTGTTGAATTGATGTGCCTTTTCTGTGTATTTGAGAAGTTTAAAGATTCTTATAAGGAACGAAAATCCTTCGAAATCCAGGTAAGGTGGGGTTTTTAAGTTTCAGTATTTTGACTAGATGTGACTGAAATTTAATCAAACTTTTGATTAAGCAATTTATAAGCATCATGAGGATGGGATCTCTCGCAAACTTTTGACTTTCTTTTGTTGACTTATATCTTACAATTTGCTTGAGTTAGTCCTGCAATTTATTTTAGCTGTTGATATGGGGTTGATTCCAGTCTTAAATGGTGTTAATTCACTGAATTTGATAATTTTTGGTGGCAGGGGTGAAACTTTGACGTCGATTTTGAAGCAATATGGAGCGTCTGTATATTCAATGACTGCAGCAAATAAGAGTATTGTGGATGTTGATAATGTATTTGAAGGGCAGCACCCTAAAATTCCTTCTGCCAGGAAAGAAGTGCAACTGGTAAGCACATTTACATGGTCATTATTAAATAAGTCTTTTAATTGTCTACATGTTTCGTTGTTTATTGTAAAAGTACATGTTAAAAGTTGTAAGTTGCATAGCATTCTAAATTCTCTTCTTTTGATAGGTAGTTTCATTATAATTGAACTCTTGTTTACCAAAATAACTTACTTTCTTGCACATGTAATGTGCTGTCGGTTCAAGTATGCACATTGTCAATGACGTTTCTTGAGATTGTGGTTATGTATGCTCATTGATGTTGAATAATCTAGAGATTTTAGGAATTTAATTTCCTTAAGATTTACTTTTATGTGTTTCCTGATTAGTTGTTTAGATTTCCTATATTTAGAGGCCTACAATATTATTTTAGGTAGACCTAAGATATGAATGGATAAATAATAATGACTTCCTCTCCAATTTTTGTTGTTTCTCCCTTGATTCTTCTTGTTTTTGTTGTCTTTCTTTGTTTCCTCTGTCTGTCCTGATCACTATAACTCAATGTATAAGTTATGCTATGTTATTAATTATTATTTATTTCTGTATATTGAAACTTTAAGAGGTTTGGGCAAAATATCCTGCAGTCTGCATGAAAAGACGGATTTTTTTGGTGTTAACATGTGCTAATTGCATGTATTAGGGCTTGAGCTTTAATGAAAAGAGTAGGAGTATATACACAAACAATGAATATAAACTTGTGTACAAACGATGACATGTCACTATGTGATTGAATGTTGTTTTATCTCTAATTTAAAATCACTTAATCACATGATGACATATCATTGTTTATGCACATGTTTGTGCTCACTGATTGGCTATATAATTTTATTGTAATGAAAATATGACTAGAGGTGAAATGGAAACAAATGGCAGGTATTATAACTTTATGATAATATATATGTAAAAAGACTAATAATGCAGCTCATCTTCACGTGGTTTTTATGTACACATTGAAATGCAAACATTTTTTTATTATTAATTTCATCAATTGATCAAACATCAACTAATAGATATTTAGATGTTGGAGATTTTTCCGAAAAATAGTAGACAAACTTCAGAGTTGTTTAAATGCAACAAAAAGGTTGTGCCCATAGAAGGAAAAAAGCAGTTCTTCACTCTTTGTGAAAAACATATCTTTAGTTGAGTCATCACTAATAAATAAATAGAAGTTTGTATCTAGTCTATTAATTGAACCATTTCTTTGTTATTATGTGGCATGTGCTTGAAACTATGGGTGGTTATTAATTTGATACACTTAAAAATCAGTTTACAAAGCAACTTCATTGAGCCTTATCTCTAGGCAGGGTTTTAGATTTAAGCTAGGGTGCTGTTTCAAATTATGCCACAGGAGCAGTTTCGTGCACATAAAATAAATAAATGATTTCAATTCAGCACCTTGTTAGACTATTAAACACATTGACAATTTGAAATATTTTTGACACAGTAGAATAATTTGTGGATCACAACTAAAATTTGGTTCACTTGTATTTCATGGTTGGGGTACATTAATTTTGTATATTGATGTTGACTTCTGGCTTCTAATGCGGCATTACTTCCATAACATGAACTATGACAGACTAAAAAGGATACTTTGTCCACTGTCAATCTCACAGAGACTCATCAAACTTCCCTGAATATCTTCGATGGACTTTTGGGCAAAAAGAACCTCACCATGCAAATTTCCCATAGTTTGCCACATGTAAGATTATCTCTAAATATGCAGCATCATCCTCGATTTTATCTTCCTGTTGGTTATCTTATTTATTCGTCAATGGTAGTGACCTCAACAGGCTTATCCATTCTATTATCAGGCAAAAACTACTGCTTATTTTCTAGTTCTGGTTCCTCTTATAGCATTTTGCATCAGATGCATAATTGGTTCCTTTGACACTAGAATTTCTGGAAAATTGAAACTCAAAGCTGTGAATGCATCCAAGGGACATCATCATGGGTCCAAAAGCATGCGGTGGAAGTCTGCTCTCAGAGACATAATGGAAGCAGATAATTCGGATTCTGAAACAAGACCAGAGTTGAGTGTAAGTATAATGCTACAGTTGTAACTCAATTGCCACTTCCCTCTAATGTTTCTTGGATTCAACTTGGCTTATGAATACCAGTTTCAATTGTGGCGGTTTCATGCATGTGACTGATCTCTATATTTTAAACGTCATGCTCATTGAAGCAATCAAAACCATGGGAAGACTACATATTAGTTTCACTAGTATCTTGCCAACAAAGGAGAATTATGGAACATATTAAATGCTTATTTCCTTGGTTCAATAATCACAAACGGTAGTGTTGCTTTCCCTATTCTGTAAGGCCTACCTATCACAAACTCTTTTACATCCAAGATCACAAACACCCCAAATGTGTACTTTTTTTTTCTGGATATTAAGCATTGTCCAAAAGTTACAAGTTTGAAAGGAATTCATTTGGTGTAAAAAGTTTTTCATGCTTCCAATGTGGTGGTAAAGTTGAAGAATGAAATTTGTTTTCAGTTATGTCCATAAATCATATTTGCTGTTTATCTTTATTTTTAATAGATGATGGTGGTGGATCATGCCATTGATTTATCAACTCTATGCAGGATCCGGCAGAAGATAAAACTCAAACTTCTTTTGAAGATATTTCTCATGCTTACGGCAAACTAGAAAATGATTATGAAAAATTTCTTGCTGAATGTGGAATGAGTCAGTGGGGATACTGGCGAGGAGGTTCTCCCGAATAAAGTGGGTTGTCATGCAAACTTAAAACATTACACAACAATTTTGATGTCGATTTTTGGTGCTCTTGTGCATACCCAGTGTTGAATAACTTGATCATATGTTACATTGCTTCAAGGTCTTAGGATATGTAGAATGTAAATTGTGTCAAGGTGAAGACATCACAAGTAGGTCATTGTACATATGATATATCTTCAAGTTATTGATTTACTTCTGATGTGATTTGTATCAAGGGAATCACACAAGTATTGTTTACTTTCATTTTGATTAGTCAGTTTTAATTAAAACCTTAGTCTGGAGTTTTAGAATTACAATCACTCAAGTTTAGGGGTGATTCAAGCTAAACCAAGCTTGAATTTGGGCTTACTCGAGTTTGCCTTGGCTTAAGAAAATCAAGCTCAATAAGTGTTGATAGAGTTGAGTTCTAGCTCAATATGATTAGTATTGTATCATGGAAGTTAAATTATATTGGTAAGTTAAAAAGTAACCTTATTTATAAAGGGTGAGGTGAGTTGTCAGAGTTTTTTTCCTGGAATTTTGGAATTAATGGATAAAGTGACTTGCTAAAATGTAAAATTCCCACAATAGAAAGTTATATTTAACAACCTTACCTATTATAAGTTTACTCTTTTACCTTTTCAAGACTATTTAGCTTGCATGTTTTGATTTATCAGGATGCATAAATTTTTAAAAAATAATTTTTGAAGTTTGGCTCCCATGACCTTGATGAAATTTTAAAATTATGGCACAAACTTAAGCCATGGTTATATGTTTCACGCTCAATCAAGCCGTGCTGATAATCAAGCTCATTTCAACTCAACTCAAATACAACCCTCTTAAGTTATTGTAGTTACAAGTCATCTAGTTTTGGCACCTGAAGTATAAATACCATCATTTTGCAGAAATTAATTAGTTCAAGCATAAAAACTGTTCCATTACTACTAGAAATACTATTACTTCAACTTTCTCCCAGGAAATTAGAACAAATATCTCATTTAAGTGGATTCGCCACAAGAATTTAGAAGATCTAAAAATAAATTTCAAAACAGTATTAAGATTAAGCAAACTTCTGAGTTTGATTATAGTGCCCGTCAATTAAGAAATCAAAACTTATTGCTCTTAGGGTCATTACATTCAGAATTCTTAGTTTGATTGGAAGCCAAAAGTCATAAAATTATGACAATCCAAATACTGTCAAAATTACAACCACATGGAATCAGCGCATCTCTAAATTCTATTCCTCAACGAACACGACGAGCTTTTTCTTCCTGTCCTAACCCAAGGGATTTCTGTGCACCAGCAATGCCTTCAGGATCTGTGACATAAAAAGTTAAAATAAAAAAACATCGTAGAAAGAGCATATTTAAAGATAAACAGTCCATTCAATCACGGATTTAAGTATTCTCATAATCAACAAAGTTTAGAGAACTCAACTAACAGGTTCATTGAATAGCCTAAATTTTCAACAAACTAGATTGCAAACTTGCAACAAAGATAATTTGATTGTACCACACAACAAACATGCAGTCAATTTGCCTTTGTAAGTGGAAAAAATGTGACAAATTACACTCCTATATCAATCAAACATGTTTGATTTTTTATTGTTACAATATTTAAGCATACAGAAAGATGTGACTGTTTTTTCTTTAGTTGAAGGCAAAAGTAAAAGAAAGGAACCCTTTAAAACAATTGGGTTTGAACTGTTAAAATGATGCATAACTTAGTTAAAATTTAATCCATGAAGCTACCGAAATCAAACTTACCAAAAAACTGTGTGAAAATCCTTGTGAAGAAATTCAAGTTGCGGGAAACATTGTATGCCATGGCAGGTGGAAGAGGCTTAACGATGGTGTCTATGCTGAAGACTCTTTGAAGAAACTGAATGAAAATGGAAGAATCAAAATACAGCTCTACGAAATATACAACCTTTTGTTAACGAAAGTTAAATAGAAAACATATCAATTGGGATCATATACATATAAAGGTCAAACTAAATCAATGATGGCAGATGTCTTAGCTTAAGCAGAGAACAAACAACTCTTAATATGTCAATTAGATAAACAGAGAGAATATGTGTTGTAACAACAGATAGCATGCAAACAATTTGAAGAAATTCAAACTACAGTAAACATGGCTTTCCTAATAAAGTAATATATGGATGTATAGAACAATCCTAGATAATAGTATGGCTACTCCAATGTTTTCTATTTTCCTTCTTCCACTAGAAAATCAAATAGATTTTTGTGGTATTCTTTAAGATTTTTTTAAATAAAACTCCAAAAACTATTAAATAACAAGAAACATTAGAAAATAATGAGTCAGGTAAACTTGTTTATTCCCTGCAGCAGAATGATCCACGCTCACTCAGAAAACTTGTGTGTTTACTTTGCATAGTGTTGAAAAAACTTGAACTCTTAACAGGATATTCGGCTCAGCAACTAGTAAAATAGGAAAAGAAACAGAACAGAAACTTTGTTCAATTGTCAAATTATACAAATTATACACCAAACAATTTTCAACCAGACTATGAAAAGTGTTCTATGGTAGCTGTTTTGATAATTTGACTCCACTCTATAATGTCAGAAGTCACAGTTCAATATGCATGTGACAACTGAGAATGCTTAAAAATGCCGTAAAGGCAACACATCTCCATCAACTACATAAAGAAAAGAACAAACACTCTGCAGTTGATCTGTACAACATGCAGAATGCTATTCGAGCTCTTTTAATGTATCCAGTTGTCCTTGCATGAATTTAATCCACAAGGCACAGATATTACCCTGTCTTTGTTAATCCCAGTAGTTAATGTGTCAGCTAAAAAAAAATTTACCAGAAACAAGCCTCAATGGTGTATTAGAGATTTCCTTGAACGAGCAAATAGAGCCATACTATAGTTATTAGGCCTTCGCAATACAAAACCACATAATTGACTGGCTATAGACTGTGCATCCTCAGAATAACGAGAAACAATATAAATAGTTCCAATTCACCACATTGGCATGGAACAGAGTCTGCTAAACAACATTCATATTTCCTTGTATACTAAATAAATATTTGCCTGCAAAGTGAGTATTTTATGAAATTACTCATTTTGCATAATTATCAGGAAAACATAAATAACTGATACTGTTCTTCCCTAAGTTTTAACTACAATACCATCAGACAACCAACCAGGAACAGAATTTATCAAAAATCTCAAAGTGAAATTCTGTATATCATCTTATAACACGACAATAATCATCAAAAACCATGATGAAGTTTCATTAAATTTATCGAAGAAGCTCTCTAGACACCACAAAAAAATAAATCAACCCAACCAGATATCATCAACAAAAATGTCTGCATGACCACTCAATGTTGCAATTGTAAAGCAGAATCTCACGATTAAAAAAAAAAAAGAAAAGGATGAAATTATCAGTTTTAAGGAAAATTATTATTTGCCTAACATGCTTCTCGTAAGACTTCTCAAAAATAGCTTGTGGTTAATTGGCTTGGCCATGCTATCACTCAACTGATATAGTATGAGCCCTTTAAAAACAATTGCAGTGAAAAAATTATAATACCAGAGGTAATTCTCTTTATCTATAAAAGGACGGAATATTTATACCCAGCTTTCTATCCTCAAAACATATTATACTAACTATACGCATAATTAACAATTTTCAAATTATATATTATTTCATTAACTTCTAACAAGCATTTATATTTTTTATTGTATTCCTATTGAATTATGCATTAATCTAATAATTTCAGGTTGTAATTATGGGAACACATAAGAGTAAAATTCTTGATTTTAGAATTTAAAGAGGCTGAATGATGCCTGTAATGTTTCCCGCCAGTATTGTATCATTCCCCTGATTTGGAATCTAAAGAAATACACTGCCACCAGGAAAACAAAAAATTAAAACCCGCAAATTTCTGTAAGCGCCTATATGTACCATTCTTTACCACCCTGGCAACTTTACCACTACAGCAGTATACTACGAACCCATCAAAAACATGAATTAGATCAACATACACACACACACACACACACAAAAATGAACGGAAAAAAAAGCAAAATTTTCATTCAAAATATAAACTTCAAAGCAAATTATCATTCATCTAACAAGCAACACCAGTAAAGTTGCCGGCAACATCATCACTCCAGCACTTTATAGTGAAGCCTCAAAAACGTTGAAATGCTTTCCAAAGCAACCAAAAAATGATCAAAATCTTCACACAAAATATGAAATTTAATCCAAATAATCATTCATCTAACAATCAACGTCGGCAAAGTTACTACCCTAAAAAAAAAGAACTGGATATGTCAAGTAAACAAGGGAAAAAGACCTGGAAGTTACGCTGGAAGCTGTAACGAAGCTGGGGGTCGATTTGGAGGGAGTCGTCGTCGTCATCGAGATCATTGTATTTGGAGGTCTTTTTCTTGCCGGGCACGTGCATGGTGGAAGTGCCACCAGAGTCGGTCGTTACTTTGAGCTTGGCCTCCTTGAATTTGTTCGATTCGTCGTCGTCTTCCCCCCTCCATGGAGCTTTCGTTAGCAGGTCCTTCTTGGCTTTGCCCATTGGTTTTGCCTTGCCTTTGCTTGCCTCGCTTGAGCGTGGCTCCATGGTTTAATTTTGGGCTTCATTTGTGCATTTTGTTGATAGGGTTCCTGTTTGGTTGCTGAGATTGGTTCCGTCTGTTTGGTTGCGGGGATTCAGTGCCCGGAATAAGG
Source organism: Mangifera indica (assembly GCF_011075055.1). Classification (NCBI taxonomy): domain Eukaryota; kingdom Viridiplantae; phylum Streptophyta; class Magnoliopsida; order Sapindales; family Anacardiaceae; genus Mangifera; species Mangifera indica. Next base: position 11,530,798 of record NC_058147.1, on the reverse strand, counting down.
ATTCCAATTCGGGCCCCGGATTCTTTTTGCATTATAGATTTGGATTTAAAAATCAGCGGTTAGCATTTTTCTATCCAAGGAAGGCCATAAAAACATTTTCCCATTTATTGAATATAAAGGGAAAAGAACTATGTCTCACCCAACTTTTGATGCTTTCTCAAAATGTCACCATAGCAGATCAAAAACCTTTACTCCCACCCATGAGCTGTTAATATGGATCATATCTGTTTGGATAGATTTAAAATGACTATTTTACTCTTATTAGAAAAAATGACAAAAATACCCTTCAATTAATCTGTAAAATTTGTGCGATAAATTGACATTGGGGTTTGATTGAAATTACCAATTTGCCTTGTGATAAATTACCAATTTACGTTAGGGTTTGATGTTTTTATGCCTTCAAGACTTCGATTACTTTTGTTCAATTCATAAGCTCATTTTAATGTTTCACTTGATGCATGTGTAGTTCTGTTTGTGTAATGTTGTTGTTTAGATGCCACTTCAAATTTTAGACTAAAAATGCAAAAATGAAAATCCTTCCAAACTAAAAATTCAGAAACCAAAATCCAAAAAAAAAGAAAACGAAAAAACCAAATTGTAAACAAAACCCTAGAAAAAAAATTAAACTTTTAAAAGCTAAAAGAAAATGCAGAAAAATTCCAAAAACAAGAAAATGTAGAAGAAACCAAATTGTAAATAGAACCCTAGAAAACAATAAACTTTCAACAAGAAAATGCAAAAAAAAAAACCAAATAAACGTTCAAAAATGAAAAGAAAATGCAAAAAAATTCCAAAAATAAGAAAATGCAAAAGAAACCAAATTATAAACAGAACCTTGGAAAACAATAAGCTTTCAAAAACTAAAAGAAAATACAAAAAACCAAGGAAACCATAAGCTAGAAAACAATAATCCTTCAGAAACAAAAAGAAAATATAGAAAACTAAAGAAACCGTACGCTGGAAAATAATAATCCTTCAAAAACAAAAAGAAAATGCAAAAAACTAAATTGTAAACTGTAAGCTGGAAAACAATAAACTTTCAGAAACAAAAAAAAAAGCAGAAAACCAAATTGGAACCTTTAAGTGCAGAAACCATAAATGTAGAACTATATGTTAACATTACCAATTATCAACAGAAACCAATGTAAGTGCAGTTATCAACATAATCAATTAAATTCCAGAATCCAAATTTTAACCTATTAGTGCAAAAACCACAAAAGCAAGCACCAATGCAACATTACAAAAAAAATATCATAACTGCAATTATGAACAGATGAAATGTCAATAGTAGTACATCAAAAAAATAAAAAACATTATACTTGAAAACTACTTATGAGCACTGCATATAAAAAAAATATATATTTTAACATTTTTCATTAAGGCTACAGAGACATGTTTGATGCAGTTACTTGAATTAGATCCCTAAAAAGAAAATTTGCACCAGTTAAACCTTCTTGGTACAATATTTATCAACTTTTAAACAGAAAGAAAAATAAAAAAAATAAATTGACTATGAAGATGTATTCTACTATATAAATACCTGGATAATTAATGTCATATTGTGACGATTAGCTGGAAGAAGTTTATGAAAAATATGCCCTTGTTGAGTGAGTTGTCATACTTGGTATTGTCTTTCTTTATTAAGAAAACAAAAAATTGACTGCATTTGACAGTGAACATTTGTTTTCTCTTTGGTCCTTCATTAGGGTCTCTCCTTTTTGCTCTTCTTGGCCTGCCAGAGGTTGGATGTTTATGAGGTAGGAGCAGCTTACTTTCAAAGGTGGCTGACCAGTTCCTTTTATTTGAAATTAGATTAATTATTCCAGAATATGTTGTCATGTTTGCTAGAATTCTGAGTTTCTCATCAACAAATAATTTAAATGAAGAAAAATTCATATGCAGTATGGAGCACACTGCATGCTGACATGGGACAACAAGAATCTACCATAGTCCACAATCATAGTCTTTTTTTTGAAGATCTAATATGTATGTTTTACTTGGCAAAATAGACATGTCAATGACTTCAAACTCTATCAGACCAGCATGGAGAATCCTTATTTTTCTAGTAGATTCAATATTCTTATTTAACTTGGCCAACACCAATGGTGGTCGTAGATGAACAACATGCAACCATGTAAACTGTTTGCAAATATGTACTCAGAATATAGTTACTATGCAAACATACAATTTGTAAAAAATCAGTAAACATCAAACAACATGCATTTACACATTATTGGTATAGGGCATCGTTAAACTAGGAGGCTTGAAGGTATTACCCCTTTTTATCATGTTAGTGGCACTGCGTTTCTTGATGTCCAACCAATATATCAAATAATGCATATTCACAACCATCACACAATATTAAAGCATCCATTAATAGTATGCATGTTCATCTACTCCAATAGTACATAGGTGAGCATGTTATACCAAACATGAAAACATGTGAACAACATTCAAACATGTAAACTGTTTGCAAATATGTAATCAGAATACAGTCACTATGCTAACATGCAATTTGTAAAGAATTAGTAAATATCAGACAACATGCATTTACACATTATTGGTACGGGGTGTTGTTAAACCAGGAGAATTAAAGGTATTACCCCTTCCTATCGTGTAAGTAGTACTGCACTCTTGGATGTCTAGCCAATATACCAAATAATGCATATTCACAACCATCAAACAATATTCAAGCATAAAATACATTTCGATAAGCATGTTCAATTCATATATTATAATACATTATGTAAGCATGTTACAAATAGCATGAAAGTATATATTACATTATGCACATATGTAATACATGTAAACAATATGAATATATTATACAGTAGAAAGTATACATATAACCATATATATTATAATAGTAAGCATATAACAACATGCATGTAAGCATATTTAATTCATATTTAATCATATTATTCATATAAGTAAGTTTATTCAATAGCAAATAAACCCTAATCAGAAGTTTTATTTACAATCAATAGTTATTTAAAAATATCAGATCCATTAGTACACATAAAAACTACATATACACAATAAACCCTAAAAAACTCATTACGAACTACCTGTTTTTTCATGTGAAACTACAAAATAATTAACGAATACGATGAAGAAAAACAAACCCTAAGTATTGTAGCAACAGTACACACAAAAGCATGCAAAACCCACACGTAAATTTGTTAGGCCTACTATAGACATAAAATACACCACTCTAGCATTAACCCTAAACCAACATAGCAAAAAAATCATAAAACCAACCATTAAAATCAACAAATACCAACACATTTAGCCTTTTTACCAATAGAGCAGACCATCATAAACGATATAATGTTGAAACACAATGCACAAAACAAGGAGACATGGATAGATCAAACCTTGAGGCCAAGGAACTTCTACAACCCTTGTTAGGTGTACTCTTCGTTGTTGTTACTGCTTAAAACAATGTGAAAAACCACTATCGTTGTCATAGGTTCAAAGGCAGTAGCAGAAAAGCCTTCTCGATGTCGTTGGTGGAAACACTACTTCATTCACTCTTGAAGACGTTGTCGTTACTGTAGTTGTAGCCGTTTTGCAGTCATCATTCACCATTATCAATTTTTGGAACTCACAAGATGCTCAGACTTCAGAGAAAACACAAAAGACAACCCAATCATTTGAGAATGAAATGAAACCTTTATTCTCTTTCGCTCATTCAAAATGGTGTTTTAAATTACCAAACCACGCGTTGCTTTTTCATTCACTCTTAATATAATAAAAAATTCTTTTTTCCTTCAATATTTATTCAAAACCCTTTTAAATGACAAAAACACCTTAACATGTGTCCATATTTGATCGATTCTGAAATTCCTCATAGCCATTGATTTCTATCTAAACAAAATTAGCCATTGATTTTGAAAAATCATTGTGCATTTAATTCTCTGCAGGCGTTGCATACGAGTGCACCGCCTCATCATTTTAAAATCAGCATCATTCTCTTTTTTCTTCCACATGTCCTCATTTCCTTTCGCCACACCATTTATAAAAAACATGTTGCCGATTAATTCTCTTTAAATCACCAAAAAAGCTTCCTTCCACCGTAAGCTTCAGCACACATCAAGCATTGGTGGATGACGTGTGATAGAAAAGTCTGCTGCATTAATTTTTATGGAAAATTATTTAATAAACAATTTTGTATTCTCTCACTTTTATAAAACCAACATAACACTTGAGATTACTAAAATGCCCCCTCACTCAAACGGATTCTCGTAATGTTAACGGCTCATGGATGAGAATAAGGGTTTTTGATCTGTTGTGAGTGACATTTTAAGAAAGCATCAAAAGTTGGGTGGGAAATAGTCCTTTTCCAAATGTACAAATCATTTCTTGAAGTTTTTTAAAAATTAAAAAGAAAAATATTTATTTTTTTTTCCCTCTTTTTCAACTTCTTTCTTCCTTGCCCCGTCATCCAAGCAAAATACTCCACCCATTTTCATCGCCCAATCTTTTCCCAACTTCACGACAACAACATTATCACAATCCCACATGCACTCCTCCACCTAATTTGTTGTTACCCTTGTGCCATTGGGTCCAATCCACTCCTTCCCTACTAGATTCATCAAGTCCAAGCATCAATTTGGTTGACAACACACCGTATCGCCACTTGCACAAGTGCACAACCAATTGTTGCCCCTTGACTACAAATCATATTTTATAGTTTTTTTTTTATTTATAATAATTAATTCTGATTTAAATGTATTTGTAATATTTTTTAAATTATAGGTTTTTTTCCCCAAAAATTTAATTATTCATTACAACAAAAGAAGAATTTTGTCAACGAGAATATTTTAGTTTACATATTATATATATTTTCATTACATACTCTCACTATCCTTCATTTCTACTCCAATTTTTATTGACTACTTTTGTTAATTTAATTTGTTCATTGATCAGTTTGGTTGGCTTACTCATTAGTTAAGAGTCTAAATGGCACCCCCAATGTTCTTACAAAAAATTAAAACAGAACATCGCAATATAACATATAATTTTATTGATCAAATCGATATTAATAAAATAACTAAGAAACCTGATACTATACCTATGTAACCATCAGTTTTCATATTGACAAAATGTCCAATATATAAACTAGATTTTCTCTGGTTTCCACAATTTCAAAAATTGAATAGGATTAGCGCTTTGTTTTCCAACTTTAATGTAACATTTTTGGTCTAATAGTCCAGTCTACTATCAAAATATTATCCACTTTAGACACATAATCCATCATAGTTTTGCTTTTGAGTTTTACAATTCAAAACGTATTTTGATAGTTTAAAAAATTTATAGGCTGTTTAACCAGTCAAATTTTTTTATCTCTAATCGATGTAAGATTTGTCTAAAAGTATTATATTCAAACTCAAGAACTTTAAACAAAATTGTTAGTTTTATTGTGTTTAAAATCTACAATTTACTTGATTTTGTGTTTAAGGTTGTTTTTTTTTTCAAGGTGGATGTTTATGATTGATGTAATTGGTGTTTGGATTTTTTATATTACTTTTGATGAATTTTGATGGTTGATTTTTCCCAATTTAGGTCATATTTATGACATTATTCGAAAAATATAACCTTGAAATTGTATGTATCATGCATGAAATTTACACGACGTTCATAATTTTTTACAGATGTCACATGATATTTTGGCTAGAGATTTTTTTTTCAACACTTAATAATTGTTTGTAGAATTATCCACACATTTTAGGATTTGTTTCAACTATTTTTTATTTTTATTTTGTAGAATGTAGCATCTAACAGTGGAGGATTATATTGACAATCACACAAGCATTTCGAAATACCACATATCCTATAATCTGGTGTTCCAAAATATTTGTGTGACTATCTATCTTTATCGGATTGGTGGTATTTAACTGTCAAAAAAAAAAAAAAAACCTTAACCTAAAAATAAATATTGTATTGTATTGTATTGAAAAGCTAAGGGCTTTACATGAATGTTGTATTGTATTGTTTATTTATTTATTTTTTGGTGTGTCGTTGGATAATAGTACATTTTCAAATTGATTGGGTATTGGCCAGTACTAGAACTAGTTTGTCCCTTGATTTAAGAACTGAAATCGAAACCTATACAATCGTGTTCCTAGTCAAAACTTATTTGGTTGACTCCAGTTCCGAATCTGGGTATTACAATTTATTTTCTCATGGGATGAGATGTTAAAAGATTCTTCTTCATGAAAACTTCGCTGAATTTCGTTCATTAAAAGTGTCAAGTACATCATCTGTTTCAAGAGGCAAACTCAAAAGTAGAACAAAAAATTGGCAACTATTTCCACCCTTAAACACAATGTACAAAACAATGAGTAAAACAAATCACAAGAAAACTAAAAACCCTCATAAACCTAACTTTAATGACCCAATTCGTGCAATTATTTAATTAATCAATAAATACATAATTAAGAATCAAATAAGTCAGAAATCACAAAACCCAACTAATTTTGGGATGGTTTTGATTCTTTAGAGAGGTGAAATCAAAATCGGCTACTTTCACAAAATTGAGATCAAAATCTACTTGAGATAGGTTAGTATAAGGTAAGAATTAAAACAAAAAATTGGGTGTCTAATGGTTTTATTCTTTCTAAGTATTTTGTTCACCCCTACTCAAATATATAGACTACTTAATTCGTAAAATTTGTTTCTTATAACCATATGCTCCATTCAATTTATTGAAATATAGATTGTTATTCAACCATATTAAAAAATTGTTCCACATAACTATGTTATTCAACCAACTAATTTGGCATCATAAGACACATTTAAAAAAATTACATTAACATAAAGTATAGGACACACATAACCTTGTACCTTTTGTCTCTTGACACAACAACTTGACTCCTGTCGCGATGATACACAATCACTTTGGCTTAACTTGTTCCTCTTTTCCATCCTTAACTTTACATTAATAGATGAAAGTGTTGACTTAAAGAGTCATTAAAATCTTATTTTGATGATAACAAACTAATATATTCCAAATATATTTATTAATATTGTTACTTGAGTGGAAGGTTACATTACAAAAAATTACCCAATGCATTTGTAGGAAGATCAAAGTGAGAAAACAAAATTTAAATGAAGAATTCTTAAAGATTTGAAGAGAGACTTAACTTTAGATTGTTTTTCTTATAATCATTTAACATTATTCTTAACTAAAAAAATTATGTACATGTGAAAACTCCTATTGAAATTTAAAAATTTTTTTTTAGAAATTTTAAAATTTTTCAGTTCAAATGTCACTTGTCTAATTTAATGTGTTAAACCAAACTTTATCGTTTAACCTAGGGGTGAGCGGGTCAAGATAAATTTTCAGGAACCAGATCAGAACAAGCCGATTCTTAGAAATAAAAATCGGAACCTAAAACTTATAAGGTTAGTTGCTAATAGGAACCCGCCTTATAGGTTTTAGATAGGTTCCAATTCATATTTGGAACCTATAGAGTTTATGAGGGAAAGCAAGTGGCTGGAATAACGGATGCAAAAAAGAAGCTGGGTAAAGGTAGAAGTCTTTAACAACTAGAAACAACTCAAAGCTAACAACTTTACAACACAAGAAAAAAACAAAACAATACCCAGAAACAGAAACAAAAAAATAAAAAAAACAATCACATGCCGACAGAAACAACTTTAACGAAAGCAAGTGGTCGTGTAGCAGTCAGCTGGGAAAGGAAAAAAAATTCTCAAGAAAGGAAGCAGCGGCTGGGGAAGCAAAAGGAATTGGGTTAAGGGAGTTTTTTTCAACCCGACCCACTGCAATTAATTCATTAATTGGGTCGGTTCTGATTCCTAATGGCAATGAACCAAAACCGATCCTGAAATCTATAAGCTCCTTTGATTTAAATCTGAAACCTGTCATATTTTCTTCGGTTCCAGATTAGAACCGAAACGGAATACTAGGTACCTTACGGGTCTAGTTCTGAACGAGTAGTTTGCTCATCTCTAGTTTAACCTATTCAAAATAATGTGTTATCAGATCGTGGGCTCAAAAGTTATATCTGAAAGTTTAGATATTATTAGAATTTTTAAAATGGACTAAACTATTATTTTTTATAGATTTAAGAGAAATTATCATTTTTTTAAAGTTGAGAGAGCAAACTAGAATTATTTTGGTAGATCGAATTGATCAAAATCACCATTAGAATTTCACTTATGGGATCAAACAAAAGCCATATTTTTGAGCTTTAAAAATCTGATTAACTGAATTCAAATTTAGTCAAGTGGATTCAAATTTTGTCGACCAAGTTAGGTGATTAACTTTTTAATAACTAGTGCCATGTAGGCAGCATTTAGATGTCATGTGATATCCAAACGACCTCTTTCTAACCTCATTTCTAAGCACATCTTTGCATTCTTCTTGGCATTTTCAGCTTGGATGTGTTTTTGGCTGTCAAATTCGTGCTCCACCTTACAAAATTATAATTTTGCCGTTCTGCGCACATTTGGAGCACTTTTGTATTTCATAGCATTCCCATGCATCTATGGTGGTATTTACTCACTTTCTTTTGCCTTTTTAATAACAGATTAATTTTGTATTTTACTTAGTCTAAGTGGGTAATTGTAGGAGTAAGTCATGTCGTGCATTAAGGATTTTAAGACTTGGCCAATACTAGGGAACATAGGATTGTTAGGCAAGCCACTAAGTCAACATTGTTGCTTTCATGGATTATATTTCCTTTGTCTTGTTGGCTAATTCTCTTATTTATTTCTTATTGATAATGACATGAGGGAGAAATTTATGAGACTAAATATTTGATATGGATGAAATCATTATCAATGACATATATTACTTTGTAAATGGATGAAATGGATTACATCGTAAAATGATATGGCTGAAATGAATTGCATTATTATTTGATTATGATGTATACGTTGAGTGAGATAAAACTTTGTTTTTTAAAGCAAATATTTTTCAAACATTTCTTAAAAATCAAATAATTTTATATTTCAAGAAAGTACATTTATTTGCGTATTTCCTAAAATTCGTTTAAGTATATGTGTATTTGTCATAAAAAAAAAAAGAAATTATTGACTCAAAGAGTTATTATGTATTAGAATTAGTTATACTTTGCTAGGTTATCATAAATAGTTTTGATTTCTTAAAGTATTGTAAATAATAGACATATTAATTTAGATATCGATAATGATATAATACTGATTGATTAAGTTTTACTTATTTTTAATTTAAATTATTTAATTATATGATGATATATTATAATTAATATCTAAATTAATATTTATTATTTATATATATAATTTTTTTGGTATATTTAGGATTTTTTTGTTGGGTATAAATCTCTCCTAATGTAACCATTTTTAATTAATATCTCCAAATTAAATTTTATGGATTGATTCAAACTTTACAAACCCCTGTGAAGCCCAATTGTTGCACTGGATCCATTGTTGAAAGGCTCAATATAATCACGAGACATCGTCAATTAATTTTCTTTGTATGACAAAACATACTCAATTAGAATTTGCCCTTCTTTTTACTCATAATAATAATAATAGTGGTGTTTACGTAATTTTCCCACCACCCAATTAAGATAAATTAATTAGCATTACCTTTATTGTTGACTTATTATTATTTTTCATTCACATTTTGGCAATTAAATGTTGTTTAGGGGAAGTAATATGCCTCTTAGAAATTCTGGAAAAAGACTAAAGTTACTTAAGCCAAACCTCATCAACCAAATTGTAATTTTCCTGACAACAATTCAAAGGATTAAAAGAAACCCTATTTCTCTTTTCATATATAATACTTATTCATCCACAAAGAAAGAAAAAAAAAAAAGGGAGAAATATATAATAAATCAATTAAGCAAAGGGCAAAATGGCCTATCCGAAAGAATCCTATGATTTGGAATTGTAAAATGCCTAATCCTGCCTTCTTGTTCTCTCAAATATCCTTCGCAAAGAAACGTCTTTGAAAATTTATCCTCCACCACTCTATCTACATCATGCACAAACACATCCGTCTCCCCTTCCTCTCTGTTCCTCGCCATCAACCCCGCCGTGTATATTGCGCTCATCCTCCCCGGAGCCTCGTCGTGATACCCTGTCGGAGCGTCCACCATAATTAAATCCCACTCTATGTCATAAACGTCGCTCGGGAACCCCTTCAGCGCTAGCTGACACTTTGAAAACCTCGGATCACTCACGGCCTTGCATTCATTTCCCATTCCGATCTTCATCAAGTCGTCAGCTTGGTGGACTTTCGTGTCGTACTCGACGTGGTAGGATTCGAGAGTTGGGAATTTTTCTTTGATTTGGTGGATCCAGGCTTTGTCTTCTTCCAGGAAAACTGTACGGCCTCCGTGGTTGAGAGATGTCCACATGAGGCTGTCATGGCCGAGGCCGAAGACGAGGAAGTTGCAGGGAGATTTCTTCTCGAGCACTCGCAAGGAGACAGAGATTTCCTTGAGGGTTTGTTGTGGGGTGATGTTTGTAGTTACATAATGGACAAGAGCGTTGGCGAGAGATGGTGGAGCTTTGGTGCAAGTTTGTGGGAAAGGAATAGAAGGGCAACGTGGTTTTGTTGATTCTTGTTCTTGTTGTTGTTCCTGATCTTCATTTGTTGAGTTTGAGAGATTAGTTTGTGAAATGGCGGTGGAGTTAATTTCTTGAGAAGATGAAGATGAGAAGGTTGTTCTTATTATGAAGAAGAGGAGGAGGAGTAAGAAGGCAAAGAGGATAATGACCTTGATGTTGAGGGGAAATTGAGGCTTGGATCTCATGGCTTCTTTGGTTTTGAGGCTTTTGTGATTATGGGGAAGGGGAGACAGAGACAAAGCTCAACGAGTGGAGTAAATTAAGGACTAAGGAGGATAGAAAAATGTAGCATTAGAAAAAGGGACTCTTTTTCTTAAAGAAATAGATAGTGGAAGAACTCGTGAGATTTTGGTTTGTTTGGTGGAGGTTTAAAATCTCATAGTGTCACCTTCATGGTAAGCCTATCATGCACCCTCCGTGGGAAGACCAGGAAATCAATTATAAATCCAATCCCATATAAATGAATATAATTACAATAAAACAATGATTTACACCTTTTTTTTTTAATATACAATTATATATATAAATAATATGTTATTATGTTATTAGATGGTTTTAGATTAAAAAAATATCTAATCACATAATAATATATTATCAGTATATTCAGTTACATATTTAAAGTGTATATCTATAATATTTCTTATATAATTAAAAAGACATGGAATCAATTACATATCCAAACCTAGATTAATTAATGTTGTTAACAAGACTTAGGATTAATAATAAATCCAATCCTAGAATAATTAATGTTATTAAGAAGACAATTAGTGACAATATATGGGATTTAACTATTAAGCATTAATTGACAGGTTCCATAGTTGTTACTTAGAAATAGGCAGTAGAAGATAAGGTCTCGAAATCAAAAGAAAGAGAAGTTAACTTGAAAAAGAAGAGGAAAAATGATTTGAGTATGTGGGTTCTTTTTTTGAAGTATTAGAAATGAAGAAAAGAGAAGATTGGAGCATTGAAAATGACAAGCAAGCTACCATGGATGTGTTGGTAGAGTTGATTGAGTGATGAATAATTAAGCTTTTTATTATAAGTTAATTCTTAAAATTAAGGTGGCAGATGTGAAGTAGTTGAAGAGGTTGATGATGATACAAATTTGAAATCTCATATCTCCATCATTATTTATGTGTAGAGTTTTAATTAGGAGTTCAATTTTGAAAAGGGGAACATGGTGGTTAGAGGCTTTTGATTTTATTATTATGAATGTTCGATTTGTCTTAATACTTTTTCAATAGTTGTGATGATGCATTATAAATTATCTAACATGTATTAAATCCAACAAATATCAACTAAACTTTCAATTTATTAAGTATAATTTAGGTGTTTATTTTGAAAGAATCATATATGGGGGGGTATTACCATATTGTAAATGAACATCATATTATCTCTCTTTTTAGTCAAGCTCGTACTTGTTTAATTTAAATTAAATTTATTTTGAATTCATTCAAATTGAGTTGGTAAAAAACTCGAGCCACTATTACTCATATATTGCCTTCATTGAGCCCAATAGTCTTCAACTTTTCTATTTGTTGTAGAGAATTTCAACACACACATATATAATTTATGTTTAACCTTGTAAATTATTCAAGTTAAATCAAACTATTAGTACATGTTAACCAAAAAACTAAAATGTTTAATTGTTATTACCTCTTTCTTGTGTTTCCAATTATTTAGTGAAGAAAGTGGAACAATTACTAATTATTATGTCAATGTCAAGCCAGACATTTTTGTCAATTTCATTGCATGTCGTCCAAATTATTGTCCTTTAGGTTACAATGAAGATGACCCAGATGCCATGTATACAACATCTAAAACAAGATTCATCTAAGGTAAATCAATTATATGTTCAATCTTTTTTTATGAGACTGTTGTTTCTAAAGTAAAGTTTTTCTCTAGTTATAGCTAACCACCTTTTATATAGTGGGGAGTAGGGTTACAAATGAGTCAAATTGAGGTCTAGTTTGACTCATCAACCAAACTTGAACTTGATATTAGGTATTCAATGAACTTGTGAACTTATAGTTTAATTTGAGTAAAATATCAATAAATTTTTAAAAGTTTTGAATTTTGTACTTACATCCCTAATTAGTAAATATGTGCATTATTTGTGTTTCCATATTATTTGCTATTAAATAGGTTCAAAAACATTTTTAATTTTTGAACCAAAAACATATTCAACGCGTATTTTATGTCATTCTCATATCAAATACGAATTATACGTCATATTTTACATTTACTGTATTTTTAAATTTTTGACTAATCTTAAAATACAAAATTATCTTTTTTATTTTTAATTATTTACAAAAATGCCACTACGATTTACCAAAAAACCCAATAACATTTCTTTCTTAATTTCTAGCCCTAATTTTACGTTTTCTTTTCCCTATGGCTTGTACAAAGATTCATTCTAATATAAAGTCTAAAATTCAAACTGAATAATTTAATGTTTTTTTTCCAATTGATTGGTAATTTACTTATTGTATAAATAATTTTGATTATATATTATAGGTTATAAGTTTAATAGTTAATTAAATACTTTACGTTTGAATTGTTATATTGATTTTCAATAAGAGATTTGTGAAAAATATTAAAATTATTACGATATTGTCGTATTTTTAAAAGTTTATTATTGATAATATATCATATTAATCTCAAATAGACAAGTTTCATATTTTTTTCAAATGTAAATTTTAGAGACCTTTTTTCACAAATATATTTTTTATTATTCGCCATATGATACCTGTATAATTTGCATATTATTATTTTTTCGTTCCCATATCTACTAACTAGGGTTACATCCTTAAATATTATCTAAACTTTGAATATTGAAGATAGTTATTCCACCCAAGGACTAGTTAATTCGGTTCATTGGGTCTGTTTGTAGTGAGGATAGTTGATAGTTGGTAATCAATCTATTTCATTTTTCACAGGGAGATTAAAGTATTAAGTGCCTAAAAATAGGAGCCATGAATGGACGTGCATAGTCATGACTTATTTTTCTCTAAATTTGACCACACTCTTTAATTGCTTTTGCCCTTTTCGTATAAAATAACGGAGGAGAAATTTTAAGAAAAATTGATTTTGCTTCACTTGCAGGACCAGCTTCTTTCCCAAAAAGTAAATGAAATAGATATTAACTTGTCACTTAATTAAATAAAATCTTAAGGGGTAGTAATATTTACAAAGGGGTTACAATAATTTGTTGATTTAAAAATTTTATATACTATTATTTTAATGATAATAAATTAATATATTTCTAATTATATTTAGTAATGCCTTTTATTTGTGTGTGATTTTAGATGGCGAGAAGTTACTCAATGCACTTTAAGAAAGCTCAAAATGTGAAATCAAAAGAAAATTAAAATGAATAATTATTGGAGATTTGAGGAGAAGTTCAAGCCTAGCTAGTTGTTTCTTGTGATTAGACATGTAAATGGTTCATGTCAGCCCGTGGATCGGCACGACCACAAACAAGAAAAGTATGCCTCAAGGGCATGACCGAAGTTTTACGTAAAATTATCAATTTTCAGCACGACTTATTTACTCGATAAAATATAACACAAAAAAATCAACTTAGGTTAAACTTTTTTTATATGAAATTTATTTTAGATTAATTTAACATAATTTAAAATTAATTCAGATAGTATTAGAATTCACGTAAAAATACTCTAACATAACACCAAAAAAATTAGGTTAACATTAAAATTTTTAACACGAAATTTATTTCAAGTCAACTTGACCCAAATCAAAATTATATAGTGTAAGAGTTCATATAAAAGTAACTCGATATAATTCAAATCGATTTGAATATTTTGAAAAAATGTTACTTTAATAAAATTTGTTAATGATACATTATAAAAATATTGAAAGACAATATCAATAACAATTGTAATCTTTATAAATTATATATAGTTGAATCTTTATATAATTATAATTACTCATATTATTTGTTATTTTTATTTGAAAATTTTATTTGATTATTAAGTAGTAATAACTTTATTCATTTAGTCAGATTATTGATGTGTTTTAAAGATTTTAATATGTAATTTTTAGATCATTTATAAATAAGATAAAATATTATATTGTGTATTTTATTAATAGTAGATTAAAATAATTTGATAAAGAAATTAAAATGGTAAAAACAATAAATAATTTTAGGAGAATTATGTCAAATTAGATCAATTCGAATATTTAAAAATTGAGTTAAGATTAAAAAATTTTAATATGATTCTAATTTAAATCAAATTAAAGTTAAAAGTCTTTAATATAAAATTCAAATCCATATAATAGAAACTATTAAATCTAGTTTTACATGCAGTGGTAAGACCTACTTTTATGAGAGGTATTGTTCGAGCTTGTGGAGAGGGCCCATACCAACCTAACAAGACCCGCTAATTTAGGGAAACAAAAAACAAACAAGTCAAATTTGTGATCCAAAACCACTGGAGTAGTCATTGTCCAATGCCCACTCCAACAATCCGAATAGTCGGTGGTTTCCAATTGCTCAGTGGTGAAGTATATTTCTGTTTTGTTTTTTTTTTTCTCTCCTCTCTCTCTCTCTCTCTCTCTCTATCTAAATATTCCTATAAATACCACCCTAAAATTATTCAATTTGTATGTAATAACTCAACTCTTAACTCTCTTAATCTCTCAACTCTCATTTCAAGTCAGATTCACTTTATGTCTCTCTCTTTGGATTATTCAAATAATTTTGTTTTCATTATCAATTATATTTATTTTCTCAAATTCATATCAAAATAGGTCTTATTCTAAATAAATTTAATCATTTTGATATTAAAAATAAATAAATATTTTGATGAAGAAACACAATCACAGTAGTCACCACCCAAAAAAAAAAAAAGCAAAAATTAGTAATGTAGAAAATTCAGCACACAAACAGAAGAAAATATTGGTGGTGAAATAGTTAAAAATACATTGTACAAATATTACAATTCTAGTTCAACATATATAAGTTCAAGTGATATGGAGCATCTTTTAGTTTTATATCGTATAATAGATATTAGTTTTATTGTTAAAAGATATAAATATCATAAACTTTTTCGACCAACTGAAAAATCAATAAAAGAAAAAATTTAAAAATATTAGAAAGATGCACCTATATTTGCATCTACTGTACTAGATTCTAAAGCAAAATTATCAAGAGTAAAAAAAATTATCTGAAGTTATTCGGAAAAATCTAGAAACCCCTTTATTATTAACAAAAAAATATGTTAGGAAATTTTTTCTTGAAATGTATTCAATTTATGATGTAAAATAAAACTACGTGTATACACTTTTGATATTAAATATATACACACATAATGTGTCAGAATGTGATTTGGTGACTTTGAATTAATGATAAGCTAATAGATAATTATATAATAACACATTCATTTGTGTATATATTTGTGTATCAAAAATAGGTACACATAACATTACTTAATATGAAATTAGTGCAAACATGTCACAATCATGAGCAAGTGTTAGACAATTTGTGGCATAAAAACAAAATGGGTAGCAAAATATTGATTTAAAGGCCAAAGGTTTATTCCCACCCAAAGTATGTTGGTCTCCTAAGTTTTTATCTCTTAATTTTGAAAATCTCATTTATCCACTCTTAAGTGGCCACATGAAAAATTATATGACAGTTGGCTTCTGCAGCAAGCAGAAGCTAACGACTTTTGTAGTAGGCAGAAGCTTTTGCTTATGGTAGAAGCTGTTCAAAGGCTATTGGCCTCTGACTAGGGGTTATTGTTTTAATTTTTTTTATTTTTTTCCTCTTATATAAACAACCTAAATCTTCTCCATTTTCCAATTTTATTTACAAATCTCTCAATCTCAACTCTTTCATTATATTTTCAATCTCATTTTTTCTCATCAACTCTCTTTTGAAAACTATTTGAATTCACAAACAATAATTCTCTATGTTTATAATTTTGTTTTCATTTCAGTTTTATAATTACAAAATATTAAAAATGGATTCAAGGTCAAATGAATTCAATTTATTTGAATATTATTATGTTGACACTGATGATATTATTGATCATGCACAAGGTGGAACAGGTGAAGCACCAATAGGTGAAAGTGGTACAGACACAAGTAGAATAGGTAGAGCACCAACAGGTGAAAGTGGTACATGCATAAGTTCGCATTTAATAGAGAGAAAAAAAAAAACAAACGTCAATAGTGTGAGAGCACTTTAATCAAATATAAGAAACAATCAAAGGAAAATTAATTCGCAGAGTAATATGTAAACATTGTGGTTCTTATTTGAAATGAGCAAATACGAGTGACATGAGGTATCTTCACTAACACATTAATAATTATTGTAAAAAAATTTCATATGAGCTTAGAGAGTAAAAACAAATTGCTTTCATCAGATCGTGATCTATTAGTCTCGACGCCTATTCAATAGGAGGTTCGAGAAGTTTCAGACACATGAGAGAAGTGTCAACTTTCACATATGATCAAATGAAGATGCAAAACTACATGGTCAAACATGTAGTTGCTTTTGATCAACTTTTTAGTTATGCAGAAAATGAAATTTTAGAATGAATGATGCAAAATAGTGTTCAACATCATGAAAAAAGAATTTTTAGGTCAGATATCATGAAAAATTATGAATTAATAAAATTAAAAGTTATTAGAGAATTAAGTAATTTTAATAGTGTTATTTAAGTAACTTATGATTTATAAACAAATACAAATCAAGATATTAGGTACCTATGTCTAACTACCCATTCTATTAATTCTGACTAATAGTTATACAAAAAAATTGTTGTATATAAAAATTTAGAATATTCGCATAATGGTCTTACAATTTATCGTGCATTAGCAAATATTTTTTACGAATATAAAATTAATAATTCTAATTTTTCAATTACTTTTGTAATACCAAAAAAAATGATAAAGTTATTGAATATATGTATAATCTTCTCCATTTAATAGAAAATTATTTCATATTAAGTATGCATGTCATGTTATTAATTTAATAACTTAAGAAGACTTGAGCCTGAAAACATATACAAATAATGAGACATATCATTGTATACATTTTATCATCCCTATTATGGGTATAAACATATTATTAATTATGTAAATCAATGAGGTTAAAAAGAAAAAAAATTAAAAATAGATATTAAAACTAGGTGGAATTCAATATGCCTCATATTAAAAGCATGTAAAGGGTATGAAGTTCCTATAATATGGTACTTCAATACCCAACCAAAAGATTCAACAAATTCTTTTATTTATTTTTTGATAGATCAAGATTAGGAGATAACTATGACTCTAATGAACATATTAAAGCCATTGAAGACAATCATGGACCATTACTCATGTGTGTATTATCTAACTACTTGTTCAAAATATATAATATGGTAAAAATAAACGATATTTTTTTAGAACATGGGTCTCATGACTCTCATCATACTTTTTAGAATATATCTAGCCAAATAGAACAAAAATTTTAAAAAATATTGGAGTGAAATTACTTTACTTTATTCCGTAGTTACTATTTTAGATCGTTGGACAAAAACTAATGAATTATAAAATTTATTTAATGTTATTAATGAAAATTTGTCAATTAATAGCAATATTAATTCTTTTGAATATATTAAAGATTTTTTATTTGAAATGCATAGTATTTATGAACAAAAATATAGAAGAACTAGACAAAATTTTGTACCAAAGGTTAGTTCTGATAGTTTAGGCAAAAAAAAGTCGTGTATATGGTCATTCTTACGCAAATGCAATCAGTCTATGAGTCAAAGTACAAATTATGGTTAATTTTATAATTATATCAATATTGACCATTATTCAAAAATTGTTTAAAGATATAATACTAAGAAACTAAATGTTTTGACATGGTGGAAAGACAAGACAAAAACTTTTCCTATGTTTGCTACTATGACGGGAGATCTACTAACACCTCTGGTGTCGACTATAGCATTGGAATTCACTTTTAGTGCAAGTAGATGTGTGTTGGATAATAGACGATCCAATTTACACTTAAACATGTTCGGGGTGATCATGTGTATAAAATATTGAGTCAAAGCTGATTTCAAATTACAAAATCGGGTGGCAAAAACTATCTTTAAAGAATTCACAAATTTGGATGTTGAGGATGATTAGATAAATGGTATGATATATTATTTTATTTATATTTGTAATTATACAACATATAAATTAATTTATTTGTACTGTGTTATCATATTTTTCATCATATAACCACAATATTCCTTTGCCACAAGTGAATGATTATAAATAAAATATTTAGGGGAACTGTCCTCAATTTTAATAATTGAAAATTTTTAAAAAAATTTGTTTAAATGGGCGAACCTATAGGTTAGCTCGATTAAGGCCCAACCCTATATATATATGGTCAAGCCTTGGCTCTTAAAAATTTCATGGGTCGCCTTAACCCAAAGGCCCATCACTGTGTAGACTAAAGACCCCGATCCAACTTATGAACATACTTATGCCCTATATCCATAAGTGATATCGTCCCAAATGGCTAAACCTAAGATCATCTCGGTATTCTAGATATCATGTGAAAGCATACAATATCCTATATGTCAACCACTAATAGCGCATATTTTACAATACCGATCATATGTCAAATGTAGATATGTTTTTATTATGTTCATAAGGAATATGTATTTATAATGATCAAAACAAACCATACTTTGTCAACTTTAGCCTATGCGAGAAGCCTTGATTTTTCTCCTCATTTTTCCCTTTTATAGTATCTTGAAGAAGGCACGGTCATTTGTGATTTGAGCCAACCTCATTTGTATCCTACAATATACAAGTCAACCACCCATTAAAGGACATATCAATGCATGTCCAATTTGTTGTGAGGTACAAGTGTCGCAACATGATTAGGTAGTTGTCGATGTGCTAAAAAAAGACATACAAATGCAATTAGGTAGTTGTCAATGTGCTTTAATTAATAACTACTTAATTTATAATAGAAAAGACATTATACGTTTACAACTCCCGTACCACGTCTATAAGCCATCCATTTTCATCGCACAACTCATTTCACTAGCCAATTTTCAAGTGGGACCCATCCAAATAAGTTGATGTCACCTCATTAGCCTTCTCTTCCTTGTACCATTTCAAAAATTTGACCATCTCATGTAGTTCACCTCTCTGTATTGTTGGTCAGCTAACATTTTGTGGTCACCTCTCCCTCAAAGGGTTGGTATACAAGCTGATGAGTGAACAACCCTTTTTAACAATCTTCTCTCTGATGTCCTCTAGGTGTCAGATCTAGTTTATATTGATGTCTTCTCAATACTACAAGCAAAGGTGACCCTAGACGAGTGACATCATTATGAGCGGACACCTCAATGATGACCTTGAGGACTCAAGTTGTATTATAATGTAAAAAATTATCTTACAAATATGTTTTTTTATGGAATCATTTATTGAATACATAAAAATTTGTTTAAAGATACTAATGTCGTCTTTAGGGGGAGGAGGAAGAGGCGCATACATGTGATGTTGCTCGACAAGTTTATTGTTAATCGTCTCAAAGCATTTGTCAAACTCTCCAAATTGATGATCACTGTATCCATGAATTGGTGTAAAATG
The DNA here is from genome assembly GCF_011075055.1 of Mangifera indica. NCBI lineage: Eukaryota > Viridiplantae > Streptophyta > Magnoliopsida > Sapindales > Anacardiaceae > Mangifera > Mangifera indica. The sequence continues at coordinate 11,510,602 of NC_058147.1, read as the reverse complement.
CTCTTGAGCAACAAACATCTACTCAAGTTGGTCAAAATTAAAATAGGCTGAAAGACCCTTTGTGAGAGGGAGGGAGAGGGGGGGGGGGGGGGGGGGGGCTACAATGTAGTGGGTTATTGTATGACATGATCAATGGCCTATGCGAACAGATATCCTAACCATATGATTGGGTTAGGGGATTTAACAATTGATGGGAGAGACAAAGAAATATATATGAACTACATACAGGTGTTTTCTAAGAGACTTAGTGAGGAGAATAAATAGCCATAGGAGATGGAACAAGGCTATAATACTGATTAGGTTCACCTACTTAACTCAAATATTCTAATGCTTCTTTATCCCAAGATGATTCCCTCATCTCCCTTGAAGGAATTAAAATAGAAGCCACAACATTTTGTCCAATGTGAAAAATTCTAAGTTATAATAAAAACCATGATTTTAAACTAAAATAATGAATAATGGTCATATTGTATGGGATAAGCTCTAAATATGGTGTTAACATGTTCCCATCTTGGATGCTTAGTTGTCCTCCATTTTAACATCTGAATGAGCCTATCTCTGAACTTGTAACTCATGAAACCCCTTAGATCGCTTAGAGTTTTATATATATATCCAAGAAAAAAAGATTGTTTGGCTAATATAGTTGTATATAATCATAAAATATAAAAACAATATATCCCAATAACGCATAATAAAGTTACCTAAATTATGCTATTGCTTATTCCATTAATGCATAGTTTTGCACCTCGATACCTTCAGTGTACAATGGAAGACCACCTGACTCATGGACTCAATGGTCATTGTCCCCCATGAAAACTTATTAAAAGCATCCTAATCATTAACTAGCTGCAAGATGCGATCTGATATCACTTTTTGATTATCTGCTTCTATTATTCCATAATGGAGCAAATACAACACTACTAATTTAATAGCATCCTCATCTCGGATTGTAACACCCCTCTTTGATACATATCCCTATACAAAATATGTACTCGAAGAGATGTGTCTAATTAAAACTTAATATGCAAAGAGTTAAATTAAACGTGTCGAAATAAATATCATCCCACAAACCCAAAACTGTATGTATTATTTTATAACTCAAAATAACAAAGTTTTAAATGTCAAATTATCAAAATCCAATATGCATAATAAATAATTACAACTCAAAATGAATAAAAGTCCAATCATGAAAAATGATGATAATACCCTTATCCTCAGGCATCTCTACAAGTTGCCCGTTGGCTTCTTTACTATCGTCCCGCTACTCTAAAACATTACTTGCAAAACAATATAAACAAAATGCATGAGTGAAACATACTTTGTAAGTCTGTCATCCATAAAATACAATACATATTCCCAATTCTATACACAATGAAATTTACATGTCCTTCACTATTCTATTTGTGGTCCCACGAATGTTTTTCTAGTATCTTAGATAGACATCCTAATTATCTCAGTGCCTAACATCTTTTCCCCAGTGGTAGTGCCATCTCAAATGATTAATACCAAACATTGTAAATCAGTGTCCCAGATGTCTGGTGAAAGTAGGTGACATCCCGAATGTCATCCATAAGGTGTACCCTGTACACATGTCGATTGGGCTTGGGCTAATGATATTATATCAAATGAATAGTGAGACCTCAAGCCTCTTCTGTTAATGCACATGCATCCTAGATGTTACAACGCCCGTTGTCGATGCATAATCATCTAAAGATATCAAAGTCACACAAACTTGTCCTATTGTTTTCACTAGCACATTGTACACAACTTTGTGGTTCAAACTAGCCTATTATATTGTTTGTCAATTTTCGATCTAAAATCACTCCAATCGAGGTATGTGCCATTATTGTAACACCCCTCTTTAAATATATATCCCTACATAGAATATACATCTAAAGAGATGTGTCCAATTAAATTTTTCATGCATAAATATTTAAATTAAACGTATAACAATCAATAATATCCCAAGCTCCTACAAGTGCATTTATTATTTTATAAACCAAAATAATAAGTTTGAAACACCAAACTATAAAATCCAATGTGCATAACAAAAAAATACCACTTAAGACAAACAAAAAGTCCAATTATGAAAAAAACGATAATGCCCCTACCCTTATGTGCCACCATAAGTTGACCCAATAGCTCTTTCACTATTGCTCCATTACTCCATAACTTTACCTACAAAGCCATATAAATAGAATACGTGAGTGAAACACATTCAATAAGTATGTAATCCATATGACTCAACATATATCTACATGTCTATTCATAATGAAGTTTATGTGTCCTTTAGTTCCCAGTTTATGGTATCACGAATGTTTTCCAAGCATCCCAGATACCTATCCAAATTATCTACCCATCTAGATTATCTCGCCATCTAACACCCTTTTCTCAATGGTGATGTAATCCTAAATGACTAGTATTGAATAATGTATGTTGATGTCCCTGACATTTGGTAAAAATAGGTGACATCTTGAATGTCATCCATAAAGTGTACCTTGTACACGTGTTGGTCGAGCTTGAGCCAAGGATACCATAATAAAAGAACAATGAGAATATTGTACATATATCCCAAATGCTACAACGTCTATCGTCGGTGCATAATCATCCAAGATATCATGGTCACACAAACTAGTCTTATTGTTTTCACTACCACACTGTATATAACTAAATGAACCCAACTAGTAAAATACATCATTTTTAGTTTGCGATTCAAAAATGCTCTGACTAGGATATGTGTTGTCATCTATACAGTTAGACACACCCATAATGGGTTTCATCACCAATAACCTTTGTTAAGGCCTTATTATTGGCTTTCTTCATAGTCATCCCTTCTTTTCTATAATTTCCCCAAAAGTACACAAGTGTGTATCTTTTACACATGGAGATATGTTGTTTAATCCATACAATGAAAACCCTAAACACATGAGTGTGTATGTTTAGGGAAAAACACATGGTTGTATGTCCTATACCACACAAGCGTGTGTCTATTCTCAATTCCACACTCTTTTGGCATTTCCCTAACATAGGGAAAAAATTTTCCTCAAATATACATGGGCTTATGTTGCTGATTTTCCAAATTTTGAAACTTTGTTTTTTGTAGTTTCTAAGTAATCAAAACAATATATTATGTCTCAAACAAACCTCCACTATTATTAGATTTCTATTAGGTGTTTTTCTCACCAAATAACCAATCCTAGCAATCCAAAAACATCGAATCATATAGCAAAACATGTTCAAGTCTTCCTCACTATACACATATCACATAAACTAAAATTATGGCTCCTTCTATAAAGCACATAAATCTTTGACCATAACAGATCATTTTATCATCATGTTACCATTAATACACATGACAAGTTATAGTGATCAAGATAGCACCAAAATCCTCCCATCTATTAAATTTATACATACATACATACATATATATATATGTGTGTGTGTGTGTGTGTGTGTATGCACACACACAAAAAAACAAACACATATATATATTGAACTACAACATTAATTCATCTATGTAAAATCATCCCTAACCATAGATGAAATCTTCATTCATAAAAAAACAAAGAAAATTCATATCAAACAAAGGGAAATCACTACTTACCTCTCTTCCGATGATGTACATAGTCTTTATGTGGCCTTGATAATTCGCTTGTAACCTTCTTTAGCATCTACAATCTTTAAGGCAATCAAAACTTTCTCCTTTATCTTTATTTTGCTGAAGAAAAATATGATCAATATCAAGCCAAATGTGAATTCATTCTTTTTTATTTTTATTCTAGAAAGCCATACACACACATGTATATAAGGCACACGAATGTGTATGTCATTGTGCAATTGAGACCACAATTCGAAATCCCCGTGAAATGCATTCTTATCCAATATTTAAATACGTTGACCACACATAGGTGTGTAGACCAATATACATGGGAACACGGGCGTGTGACCTCCCCACACAATCGTGTGTTACCAATTTCATGCATATTATTACTCAAAGATAAATGCACACATACAAAACCAAAAGACGAGTATAATCTTGGACATACCTATGGATGTTATAGTCATCCACACAATTGGGCACACCTATAATGGTTTCCATTACCAATAGTCTTTATTAGAGTCTTATCATTGGTTTTCCTCATAATCCTCCCTTACAAAGGTAAATTAGTTATTTCTAAACTCTCTTAATCATATCCGAACTCCATATTTTCTTTGCTAATGTTTCATGTCTTTATTCTCAAATTTCTCCAAAAGTACATAAGTGTGTATCGCTTACACATAAGGGTCTATTGAATAATCTACATAGTGAAAACCTTAAGCTCAAGGGTGTGTATTTTTTGGGTAGGGCATATAGTTGTGTGTCTCATACCACACAAGTGTATGTCTATTCTCAAATCTACACTCTCATGGCAATACCCTAACACGGGAAGAAATTTCCCCTAAAAGCATATAGGCCTGTGTCATAGACACATGGACGTGTATTGCGAATTTTCCAAAACTCCGATTTGCACAAAAACATGGATTTTATCATCTAACACCCATTTTTTCAGCATCTTAGAATTATATACTCAATCCATCATGCATGCAATTCATAATCTACACATCATCATCATGAAATCCACCTTAAACAACACCCAAATCACATAAATTTCATGCCTAAAACAACCTCATTATTTAAAAATACATTAGAGAAACCTTAACTCCCTTGCAATCTTTCAATAATTATATACAACGCTACATATATGTTATTCAACCAATTCAGAATCAAAATAGTAGCTAATCATCAACACACATTGCATTCTTATGAAATTAAAACATAAAATATAATGGATAACTCCTTCTCCTATATCAATTTACCATTCTAATTCATCCATTGCAATACTTTCAACTTTCATAAATATTTATAGATATCCACTTGCAAAAAATTCATAATAATGGCTCTCAAATTGATCAAACGAAACAACCATAATAAAAACATCAAAGGGCGTAAAAACCTACTTAACTTTCCCCGACAAAGCAAACAGTTTTCATGTAGCCTTGATTAATTACTAGCAACCTTCCTTTGCCTGTATAATCTCTAAGGCACCCAAAACTCTCTCCTTTCACTTTGTTTTGCTGAAAGAAATGTGATGAATAATGAGCCAAATGCGAGTGCATTCTTGTTATTTTTCACTCCAGAATATAATGCATGGGAGTGCATCCTTGACACACGGGCATGCATGCTGTTAAACATTAAAGGCAAGTTTAGAATTCCCTGTTAAATGCATTCTTATCCAAAAATTTTAATGTGCTAATGATGCAGGTGTGTGCATACCCTCTAGACTTAGCCAAGAATAAAGTAACAAGCGGAAAAATATGATTTTGCCCTTTTTCACTACACACACGAGTGTGTGACCTCCTTATACGATCCTGTGTCACCTATTTTGTACATATTAATTACTTAAACATAATACACATTTATGAAGCCAAAAGACAAAAATACCCTTTGACATACTTGCGGGGTGTTACATGGATGCCCCATGATTGAGACATAAATGCTTAGCCTAGATCAGCATATGACACATGTTTGGAGCCTAAGAAGTACCACCTTCTAAATCACGTTGTCCTTGTTATTGTTATATATTCATTGAACTCTGCCTTTTACTAAATCTCAACCCAGTCACCAAACGCAAATTCAACAAGGCTAAATTTGTAGTTCACCCCATTGAACCAAAACCAAAACTCTTTTCCTGACTCATTTTTCTTCCCTTGTTAAAAGAGTACAAAGTGCATAAGGGTCACGTTGTAGCCATGTACTTTAAGATCCAAATAATGCCTAAAGTATGTTTGCCTGAACAGTTCTTTCTAGGTGCGATTTAGCTTGCCCTAATGTGCTTAATAGTGTCCTTATTGCTACAAAAGTTTATCATTGCCTTAAAACTATGAGTATCATTGTAAACCTTTCATCGGGTTGTTCATTAAATAGAAATCTTTGCAAAAATGAACTTTGAGCTTGTTAATTCATTAATTAAAAGAAAAAATATACAATAACCGAAAAAACTCACTCTGTGAACAATACTTTTGACGTGTATGTGTAAATAGTATTGCGTGTGTTCGTTTGTGTGAACACTATATTTTTGCGTGTGTGCGCAAATTTTCCCCTCTGTCGGTAATAACTATTTCATCCATTTCTAGCCAAAACATAATATTTAAATGACAAAATATGCTAAATAAATCATGGCAATATCTTTTTTGACATTTTCTAGCAAAAAAACTAAACAAACAAACATTAAATCGATTGATTTAGTGTTTGACACAAAAAAACCGAAACTACCACAAGCAATAAGATTTCATCAAATCTTACTTCAAACCACTACAGGCCTAAGATTTAACATATAAAAAAGGGAAAATGACTATTTTCTACCTAAATTTTAGGCCATTCTCAAACTTACACCTACGGGAGATGAAAAACTCCTTTTCCCACCCATAGACAAACTTCTGTTAATTTTTTCTGTTAAAGAGAGGGGTAAAATAGTTATTTTACTGTTTATATTAAAAAGTTATAAAGTTTATTACTTTTCACCCCCTTAGGTTTTATAAACTAACATTTTACCTTTACCTTTACCTAAAGTTTTTAAACTTTGAAAAATAACATTTTCAACCCCAAACCTAAGGTTTTCATATTTTTCAAAATGCAACCACCCCTATAACTTTCAAAAATTATAGTTTCACCCTCATTCTTTAATTTCATCTTTCGATGTTGTCTTCAGCCTCCTCCTTCTCTTGGTGTGACGGTCATGGTGAGATGAAGAGATGTTCATCTCCTCATGTGACGAAGAGATCTCTCTTCGTGGCTCCACCCAGAAGACAAAAGACCACGCTTAGTCGCTTTCGTTGCTCGATGCGATGACTAAAGATGACGAAGCGTAATCCTTCATCTGTTCTTTCAGATCTGGATAACGTTTCGTTGTCCAGATCTGGGTGATAAAGGGTAATCCTTTGTCATCCTTTGTAGTCGAAGATGAGAGATCGATGGAATGCATCGGTCATCGATAATGGTCAGAGAAGAAAACAAACCTTAGGGGTAAAATCTAAACTTTTCAAACTTTGAGAATGGGTTGAGATATTAGTTTTTAAAACCTGGAGAGGGGAAATAGTGAAATTTTAAAGTTTTAAGGTTTATAATTAAAACAACGATTTTATCCTTGGCCCTAACTGAAAATTTGGATGGCAGTTTGGTCATGGATAGGAATAGAGATTTTTCATCTCCTGTGGGTATAAGTTTGAGAATGACCTAAAATTTGAATGGGAAATAGTCTTTTTCCCTAAAAAAAAATCATAGCAAGCAGTATTTGCTAGATAGATGACCAAAAATAAAAAAAAACATTTTAAATAAACATTTGGCCGGACAAAATAGTGGTTAACAAATGGTGGAAACTTACCTCTAAATCTATTTTGGAGTGTCTTCATGCTTGCTAGAAGTATGATTTGCAAGATTGGAATGAGCTTTGTCACTGGTTGTTATGTTTGTGTGTTGTGTTTTGCGTTTGCATTTGTTTCACAGTTTTGTTACTGCCTAGCTTTTAGGCTGGTTTTTCTATAAGAGGCATAATTGGTAATGTATATCTAATATGCTTACTGTAATACCCTCAGAAGGAGGCAGTTTCTTTCTTTCTTTGCTATGTTTTTGAAGAAAAGTAAGTGATTTAGAAGGGTTATGGAGGATAAATAAGGAAGGAAAAGAAGAGAAAGCACTTTGGGAGCCTTGGTGACTTTGGTGATAAAGAAAGCAAAACAAGGAGGAGGGAGCCAACTTACAAAGATTGACTTTAAACAAGGTAAGGGGTATCATCCTTGATATGTTGCATATTTTAGACTTTTGATTCCTTGGATCTATGTTATAAATGATGATTTTGAAGTTAAGAAATGTTGTTTTGCCATTTAGGGTGTCTATATGTGTGATTTTGTTAATGGCAGAGAGTTGGATAATATTTACAGTTTTGCCACTAAGTTCATCCCATGTTTTGACTGCCTTATCTTATGAATCATGGGTGCTATTATATCTTGTTGGAAAGCTCTTTGAATCCTATTTTCAATTATATATAACTTATATGAATTAGAGACTGTTTGGACTATTAAATGGCAGTAAAAAAAAAACTGCTTTACTAAATAAATATTGAAGACAGTTTTTTGCCACTACTTTCATCCCATTTTTTGACTGCCTCATCTAATGAATTATGAGTGCTATTATAGCTTGTTGTAAAGCTCTTTAAATCCTCTTTTTAACGATATATAACTTGTATGAATTAGAAGCCATTTGGGCTGTTAAATTGTATGAAAAGAAGGTTGCCCTGTCAAATGACTGTTCTGTGAACAGTATTTCGCAGTTTTTGGAAAGAAAGAAAGAAAAAAAAGGAGGAGAAAAAGGAAAGGAAGAAAGAAAGGAAAGAAAGGAAAGGAAAGGAAAGAAAGGAGAGAAAAAGAAAAGAAGAAGAAAAGAAAGAAAAGCAAGAAAAAGAATTTGGGGCTCAAGATTTAGGGATCCTCCCAAGAGTATGGTTTGGTGAGTTATGAATAGATTTAGATGGAAGCAAGATTAGTAAGATATAAGGCACACATACATGCTATGAAATATGAGGGGGCACTTTACACTACACCTCCCGTAGTAGGGCACGTCTATAGTAGGACACGTCCGTAGTCGGACATAGACCCTTAGTAAGGTTCGCTCGTAGTAGAGCTCAATTCAGATTCAAAAATGGTGTAGTGAGAGAAAGGAAGAGAGCTCGAGCTTAGAAAAGTTTCAAATCCCTATAGTCAGCTTCCAAAAAGTATCAAATAGACACCATATGAGACAAAGTATAACCCAAATAGTAAAGAATAAACTAGATAATCCCCTCGATTTCTTATGGAGGTTATGAATGAAGTTGAGTCTCGAGAGTGAGTTAGAATAGGAAAAGAGATAGTTTACTTAATTCTTTCCTCTTACAAAATGTTTTTATCTCTCACTTCCTTTTTTTTCATGATTACAGGTACAAGTGATCGAAGTAGCTACGAGGCAAGGTCAGGTAGGCGAAGGTAGATCTAGCTGGAGCATGTTACCTTTGGTTTTTATTACATGCATATAGTCGCATGTTCTTGTTGATTTTTGACCTTTTTGAGATGATGGTACAGTTGTATATGATTACTCCACATTTTCATATGCTTTCAGATGAGTTTTCATATGAGTATATACATCTTTTGTTCGTTTTCAGATTTTCAGTTTTTTTAGAATAATTTCCAAACATTTTTAGTGATGCGTTCATGTTAAAGTATTTTAAAAGAAAAAAAATAGACGCTCTGGATATTAATTCATAATATTTCTCTTTTGGTGGGTAGTACTTCTAAGGAGGGATGTTACACTTACAATAGTATAATATAATATGAGTTGCCTAAATTGGTATAGACGACAACTTTTTTTGTTTATTTTAATTTATTTCTCTCTTAATTAAGATAATTCAATTATTGTAAATAATCCCTTTTATTTTATTAGAATATGAATAAATCCTCATAAATTATATTTGAAGTAGGAACCTCTAAATAATTCTATTTGAAAGTAATTTCCCCTCTTAAGTCTTATAAATATAAAAGACCAGAAAGAATAAAAAAGATGAAATTAAAAATATAGATGAGGATGACAATGGTACCCCCATTCCTATTCTCGTAGGGTGTGACACATCCTTATCCTCACTATGGGAACTGTAAAGAATACAATGAATTGCTATATTTTACTATCATTCCACAAACTTCATAATATTTATAATAGAGAAATTATAATAAATGCCTAAAACTAAAGGGTGTTAAACAAAATTTCCTAAAACTCTAAGGATTAAGCAAAAATGCCCTTAATTAGAGAAATAACTAAACTGCCTTTATATATAAACCCTGCATTTTCCACTAATTTACTGTTCAAATTCAGAGAAAAATTTGGATCTCCCACCGGTGCAATGGGTTTTCGTCTTTTCATGTTTTTCAACAATCGAAAATGACAAATAAAGATAGTACATCATCCCACTTTTTGTTTGAATCAATTTATTGTTAGGAGTATTGAGATTTGAGAGAGATTTTGAGGCTTGAATGTTTAAGATTCTGATTTTGAACAATACATAAAATGTTTTGATTCTTGATTGTTTTGCTTGAATTTCTTGAGGGGTTTTATATTGTTGGATGTGTAGATTTGATTTGTATTGAAATTAGAGGTTGAAATGACGATTTTTGGTTGGAAAATGGGTTAGATCTGTCGACGCTACGGTAATCTCTCACAGACACCCGTGGTGGTGGGGTGGGGTGGGGTGGTGTGGGGTGGGGGTGAATTTAACATTTTCAAAATTTTAGAAGGAGGGGGAAGAGGGGGAGATCCATGGGGGTTTGTGGAAAATTTTACATTGAAGTGTGGGGCAGTCCGTGAAAACGTGGGTTGGGTGGAAATTGACTTTTTTTAAATTATAAGGCCTGTAAGAGACAGACTTTGAACGATCATAACTTTTGATCTGGGAGAAGTTACGACGCTTATAATATACCAACACAAAGCTCGTTTCGAGCTCTATAATAACAATTAGCTTTGCCAGTTGCACCCAATTTGGAAGCCCAAATAAAACTGTTTCAATGTGTATTATATAGTTTTTTTGTTTTACCAAATTTAGAATTTTCGGTTTTTATGATTTTGAGCTTGTTTGTGATCGGACTAGACTGTTTTGATATATAGTTTTCAAATTTAACATAAGTCTTTTTAGTTTTGTCCTTTTTAGACATGTTTTACGATATAATGACGAAATTTCAGATCGATTTTTCAGTTTTCTCGTTCCTAAGAACGTGTAGTTTTCAAAATTTAGATATGTTTTTTTAGATTTTTGAATGATTTTTTTATTATTGACATTCTAAGGTATTTCAATATATCTATTTATTTTTAATATATTATTTAAATCTTTTATATATTGTATATTATCAAAATGCCCTCCATATTTTTCTAACATTACCCCTAAATTATTATTAAATATCTAAATGCGCCCTTTTTATGACATACAAACTAGATTTAACAATTAAAATTAAGTTTTGAGTTAAAATTCATATAAATACTTTTTTTTATGAATTGATTTTTTCGATTCGAATTCAGAAATATAAATTTCTTCCTTCTAAACGAACCCGAAGTAATTGATATTAAATAAAAATGAGAGTGAAAGTGAGTGTTTAAATGATATGAAAAGTGTATGTAATGAGAGTGAGAGTGACAAAGTTTATATAAATATGGTGAAGGGTAATTTTGATATTTAAAAAAAAATATAGGGTATTTGTGCTTAGAAATAAAAAAAATGAGCATTTTTGGTTAATAAAAAGGTAAAATAGCCACTTAATTTAATTTCCCTTTATAATATGTCCATTTTAGAATTAAATATTTATATATTATTTTCAATTTTTTTTGAATCAATAGCAAACAACCACATGAAGTCAAGGTCAACCGTCCTAAAGACGTCTCTTAGTCATCTGTATGAGGGTTTTCATCAAAATTACGAAAACACCAATGTTTTATTTCTAAATTTACATCTCTCGAAATAATAGGGTTGCCCTGTAGCTTCTTCAATCTAAAGCTGACAACCATCATGAAATTCGTTGTGAAAGCATGGAGCAACGGTAAAGCCAGAACAGGATTACTTCAGTTGAGCAACTGCCCCAGCTCCATCGAAACGCCGTCGCTTCTTCTCTCCACACGCAAAGGCCTCCCACTCTTTATCTCACCCGACCTCCTTCCCTCTCTTCCTTCTCCCGATTCTCATCTTTTGCAGTTTAGCCCCCTTCATTTGTGAGTATCTTATGAAATATTCTCGTGTTATTTTTTGGAGAGAATTACGTATTTGTTGACTGTGGGTGTTTTCTGGCATGCCTCTCTTCAGATGTTTGGAAATGTTTGAATTTGTATGCATATAACTTGTTTGTGTTTTGGCTAGTGCGATGCAGTTAACTTGTTGGAAAATGTTGAAAAGCCCAATCCACATACTTATCTATTACTCACTTATATTGTGTTTATTAGATAAGAGACTTTTAGTCTCCGACACCCCGCTCAAGTGAAACCATCTAGGGTGCTAGACCCATTATTTGGTTCAACCAGTTTTTGACTGAATGCGTTGTCATTTGTATCTTTGAACAAGTTAGAGTATTAAACTAGTCGTTTGACTTGTGCTTTGATATTATATCGAAATACATATTGAATATATAAGTGTAGAGATTGAAACTTATATGATACAAAACCAATTAGTTTGGGTTAAAATCTAATCATACACTTATATATCAATCACTTATATTGCATTTATTAGATATGAGACTTTTAGTCTCCAACAAAAAAGAATTATATCGTGGATTACCAGTAAAAATGACAAATTGGGAAGATTTTGAGGTTCATGTGTGAAGAATGAGTCCCATGGTATAACAGTGAAGAAATGAAGCTCTATTTTGCCTTGTTCATTATTTATTGGTTAAATTTATTAGTTTTTAAAGATGGTGTATTAAAAATAAATATGAATTTCGGTAGTTTACATATTTGTTTGTAAGAGTTGAGTTTATCTTTGCATTTGAGTTGAAAAATGGATGGATACGTAACTATGCAACTACAATTAGTTTGATTAACTTGTTATATAAGAATTAAGTTGTGGATTAACGGTCAAAGATAAGAACTTGGAAAGCTCTTGTGGTTCTTGTGTGATGCTTGAGTCCCAGCTCAAGACAAGAATTATAACTGAACTTATTTTATGCTCTAGTTGCTGGCTTATAATTTTATTAGTTTAGCGTTTGGGTTAAGACAGTGTTTTGTATAATTTATAAATGTAAATTTAGCTTGCTAGATAGTAGATTTGTCGGTGAAAATTTTCTGCATTTTTCAATGATTTGGTAATGGCTTTTAGATGAATGCATATTTTACTATTGAAAGGGATTCTAGGTTGTTGCATTGGTAGACTGTTGAAGTTTACATGTGAAGTTTGAGTCATGAATACAGAACAAGTTAGATTAAGGAAGCATTTAACATATATGTCAAGATCTGGCATTGGGTGGCTCAGTACAATATTTTTGGTGCTTGTCTTCTCGATAGGATTCTTCTAATGCATAGGGTGGTTAATTATGCATTTGAGTTTTTGGCTAGTTTTTTTTTTTTTTTATCTCCTTTGCTTCTTCAATAGGATGCTTATTTCTTATTGTTTCTTTGTTCTCATTATTAGTACTTAATTCATGTGTGTTAATTTCCATATCCATCAACTTCCTCTGTTCTGTAATTTTTTTTTTTGCTGAGGGAGCCAAAGGTTTCCACAGAGGGAGAAAAGAGTTGTGGGGTTGTATAAGTTACCATTTTGCTGAACTGTGTGATTCCATGTTGTAGCTTGGAAGTTCCTTCCCCAAAATCGATATCAAATATTGGAGGACTCCACCAGATGCTTGGTTTGCATGAATATGGGTTTGCAGCTGTGCCACGGGATTCTATTCAATGCCTTCCAGAATGTGATAGCACTAATAAAATGGGAGCATCTTTTGAGACACCTTGCGGTCGTCGTTTGGTAAATTATTTCTTTCTCTTGGTCTCTATTCCTTTCTACACTTAAGATTACCTCTTTAAATATTTATAATGCATTATGATTGCAGATTAAACCTGCAGAGTATATAGAACTGATTTCTTCTATGAGGCCAAATTTATGGACCACTTTGGCTGATGAAGTACCTGCATGGGTATCTGATAAGAGAAATAAAACCTCAGTGGACAGAACTGTGAAATGGCTTGATGAGTGCATTGCAAAGAGTCCGGTAAAAGTTGCACATATTTGTACCTTCCAGCATTAATAACTATTTTTATTTGACACCTATGTTAATAATTCAATGATGGGTGATTTTTTTTCTGTTCTTTCCTTTCCAATCCTTCTTTTTCCTTGAAATTCTAATTTACTATTCTTGATACATTGTTTGAACTTTTAGCTTTATCGGAAAGTTTGGTGTGTCAATGATTTGTGGATGGTGGTGTGTAGTAACTTAAAAAAGTTCAGGCAGGTGGAGCTGTTTTTGGGTCCATTGTTGGTGGGTCCAATGTTGAAGAACGGCAGCGATGTGCTCAAGAGGTGGCCATGAGAAATGTCTCTGGTATTTGCATGAGTGAGATCCTTTATATATTTTCACAAAACAGCAAATCAACCGTCAGTATCAATCAATTCATCTGACATTCTGGGATGGAAATCTTATTGCAGGTTATTGGATTGGAGGCTTTGGGCTTGGAGAGAGCATGGATGAGCGCCCTTCTCTCCTAAATGCTGTCACTGTAAATCTCCCTTCCCATAAAATGGAAGCTTTAAGTCTTCCTTTCCTTGGAAAAAGGCCATTAATTTCATTATTTATATGTTCTTGACTGAAATCATTGGCTTTGCTTGAATGAGTTAAACATAACTTGGTTGCCAGTCAGTTAACAAATTATCGGCCAACAATTTGGAGTAAGCATGTGTATGGTGATTGCTGTTTAGCTGGCTATGATGTCACAACAAAAGCATGTTTGTTTTGTGAAAATCGTAAGCTCATCTAATATAGGAATGAAATCATTTCTAATTCCTTTATCAGTGGGAGGACTAAAAGCTTCATGTTTATTAACAAACAGCTGTTGGTTTTTCCATGAAGTTTCATAGCAATACATGCTGCATATTAAGGGATGAAACAAATCAATCATCTTTGATTTATATGACTTCTGTGTCTGTCAAAATATTTTATTTATTTGTAACTAGCTGCTGGAAATATAATACAGCCTTGTTTGCATTCTAATTTTTCAATATTAAAAAATATTTTCCTAATGCAAGGTTAGAAGGAACCATAGAAAGGATTTACTTTTTTCCTAGGTATGTATGCAAGCATGGAAACAGTTTCTTGGAACTCATAGAAAGGTTATCTACAAACTTGTTGATTACGCTTATGTAATTTTTCAAAGTATGGAAGCCTATAAGAACATGGTTATTGTACTGGTAATTTAGAGTATAAAAAAGGTTGTGCAAGTGATATAAATGAAAGGAAAAAAACTATTCTAGTAGAACAAAGCAGTAGAGACAGAGTAGAAATGTAGAAGAAATTATAGTCTTGGAATGGTAAAGTTGATAGAAATGAAGGTTAAAACTATTGTAGTAGAACAAAGCAGTGGAGACAGAGCAGAAATGTAGAAAAAATTATAGTCTTGTGATGATAAAGTTGCTCACATCAATGCTCCAGTTATGGCACAAACAAAATGGAGAATATCACTATTAACTGTGAAAAAGTGACCTCCCCTTTTTCCAATCATTGATACATCCTACTAAGTTGGTTCTTATAATATCTTGTTTTCTTGTACAGAGCCACCTTTTTCCTTTTGCTGTATTAATATAGTTCCTCGATGATTGTTCCACTCCTTATCTCAGGATAAATTACCAGAGGAAAGGCCACGTCTTATTTCTGGGCTTGGACTACCAGGTATATAGTCTGCTGTTTATTTTGTTCTTGGTTATTTCTTTTTAACAAGCACAGAATTCTTGACTATCAGGATTCTATGGTTTGCCTTGTTCCCTCTTTAGGACTTGATGAATTTGTTAGAGAAGCTAGATATTTGTATGTATCATATAAAGATAAAAAAAGTTCATCTAACATTTAATTTTAAAACTTTGCTGCAACTGGCACAACATGAATGTAGAATTTTTCTTAACAGCTGGTTCATAATTGTAGTATTTGAGTACTTCTTTTATTTCACAGAGGTTCAGATTCCCAAAGATGACAATCTATTTGAAAATTTTTGGAAATGGTCAAGAATTTCATCTGGAGAGATAACAAACAGCAGAAAAAGACATATGGTGTTTGATTTACAATAAAAACTTCATAATGTGTGCTCATATTTTTCTGACTGGATATCTTTGGGAAAATGTAAATATTGATTTATGTGTCGCCACACACACACGCGCGCGCGCCCATGTATATATGTCTTTTGATTACAAATCAGATATCATTTTTTCAATGAAAAATTATGTGAATTTTCTCTAGTGCTCTTACAAATGACCAAATAAAAGAGACCTATAGAAAGATTGACAATGAAGATAGATTTTTACACTTCAACAATGAGGCAACAAAAAGTCCATTTACTCATGATTTAAAAGTTGTCTTCTTACAGAGGAGATATTGCAGGGTGTTGCTGCTGGAGTGGACCTTTTTGACTCTGTGTATGTAGTTTGTCACACTACATATCCTTTTCTGAGGTTTCTCCCCTCGTGGAGAATATATTAGTAAAAGTTTATGCATCAAATTATTGTTTTGCAGTTATATATACCATCTTACATTGGGAGGCTTTGCACTTATCTTCCCACTGGATACAATGGAGAAAAACCTGTATGATTTCCAATCAACTGATAAAGGAAGTGACGGGACAAAGATTAATCTAAAAGCAACATTGTACAGGTGAATGATTTGATCTCTTCTTGGTGGCAATGATCATGATTTTTATTAATATCTTATCCTGCGTTCTATTTATTATGTTTCTTGATTCATTAGACTCCTATTTCCTTGTTATCATTACTTTCTTGATTTTGTGGTTGCTTTAAGAAGTTCTGAGTAGATATGAACACAACAGAAATATGACTTCTGTAACAATGTTCCATTTATGTAATTAAATTAGTTACTAGTCCTTAATATGGAATAATTGTTCAGCAGAAAGTTAATTTTTGGTATTAAGGTTTCAAATTCACTGATTTTAGGTTGTCCTCCTGTCGGTGATTCTATCAGATGGAACAGTACAAAGGCATGCAACTCTATTAAGCATTTATAAATTGAAGTCATATTTACTCTATTCGTCCATTGAATAATTCACTTTTTTAAGAAGCCAACAAAATGCCTGCTTGCAGCATATTAAATTGTTGTATTGTTAATATACGTTTTGTTTTATTTTATTTTATTTTCTTATGAAATCTAGCCCCGAATTTAGTCATACCATTGTATTTCATGTTTTATGATCTTTTCTTTTCCTTTAATACTTGGAAAATCACTGTAAATTTGAAGTTGAATGTTAACAAATACTTTTTCATAATTTTTTATTTTTTAATAAAGTTAGTTTGAAGAACATGCATCGGATGTTTTTAGTTGATTTATTTGTATGTATATGTGTGTGTATGTATGGTAACCACATCCGATATCTTTTAGCAATCGAATCACTTGAACAATATTCTCATGGCTTCTCTTTATGGTATTTTTCATTCCAGGAAAGATTCTACTCCCATCCTAGAGGGTTGCAGCTGCTATACGTGTATGAATCATACAAAAGCCTACATCAATCACCTTCTCAATGTGCATGAAATGTTGGCTCAGATTCTACTAGAAATGTATGAATTTCTTTGGTCCCTTGTAGTTTAAAATTTCAGTATTCTAAATGACAACAAATTTAAAGAATTGAGAGTTTTTCTTCAACTTTGCAGACATAATACTCATCACTATCTAGGCTTTTTCCATTCAATAAGAGAAGCAATAAAGGAAGGCAAATTCGAACAATTCCAAAAGAAGTTTGTTCAAAGTAGGCATGATCATCTTGCTGCCAGTGTATGAGCTTTCTTTCAAATACGACAGTGGTTTCTATTACGGCAATTTTGTATTCTGAGAGGCAGAGGGCAGAAATTAGTTCTTCCTCAAGTCATTTTTTGTTCACCAATTTATATACTTATGAATTACTTGTGCTGTCAACATATTATATTGCCATTTATTTAAACTCAGTTTTTTTTTTCCTCATTTATTTACTTTTTGTTCAGGGCATAGTACTCCTATGTTAACTTCCAGAACTGAGCCATTCACCCAAATGTAGGGCAAACTGGAAATTTGTAGCCATTCTAAATTAAAGGGCTCAATTTACCACAATAATCTCTACTGTCATCATCCTGAAGATTTTGCTTGCAGGTTAAAGGCTTTAACAGATTGAAGTCAAATTATACAACGGCCACAGAGTATGTCTGGAACAAATATGATAAGATGTTCCTGTAGTCGCTGATTTGAGTTCCAGTGTTTGGATCAATCAGATAAGGTACCTGGAAAAGAACAAGAAGATTTCCATGCAATGATTTAGGCTGAAGATGTTTGTTCATGGCAACAAAAGAAATATATGTGACGGAAAATTAAGTGAAATGATGCTAAAATCTAACCTCTTTGGATCCAGAGACTTCAAGGAGTAACTTTGCTCTGGAAGAGCCTTCTCCAATGTTTTGAAGAATGTAAGGAAGCTCTAGTTCACATAGTGCCTCGCGCGCAATTCGTGCATACTGCAAAGAAGTTGAAAGGAGGAGAATGGGAAGAACATCATACACAACATAAAGAACAAGAACCATGATGAAAGTATGGTTGACACTCCTGCACTATCAAATCTTGCATGGTTATCTTGATCATGTGCAGACAACAATAAACTAAGGAAAAGTTCATTTAAAGATATAAAGTTTTTCAAAATATCGCCCATATCAAAAAGGACCAAGCTCATTAAATTAAGAGTATCACACGTCCATATATTATATGTGATGCTGTGTCTCAAAATTTCAAGAAAAAAGCTACAGATAATCAGGTGTAAGGACTTTTCTTTTTGAACACTGTATGATGCCATCGAAACTGAAGTACACGGCCAAAAGGACCTTGGTCTGAAGTACGAATTATGCCTAATTTCTAGCTTTCTACTGTATCCAATTTTCTCTTAGTTTCAGAAACTTCATCCACCATTATGTTCTATTTCCGTAAATATTTTTTTTTAGCTCTTTTGCCACTAGATAACAATATTTAGTAGATATTAACTATGAGCTGCTGTTGCAAGTTTCTGGCAACAATTTCTTTGTCTTTCAACAAATTTTAAAGCCATCAGAGTAACAACTCTTTCAACCCTAATTAAGCTATGCCAAAGACTTCAGTCACCATCAAATACCTATAAAGACCCCCATTTATTGATGTTAATTCACAATCAAACAATGAAGAGACTAAAACCCAAACAGAATGTGCAAGAAAGAGACCTACACAATATTGGGAATTAGACCATTTCTTACTGAATTATCCCCTTTTAGGTCAATTTCAGTAGAATGAATTTGTTAAAAATAAAATTGAAGAGTACAATAAGCAGGGCAGGCATAAAGAGTCTTTTTTTTTTCCATATAAATAAAACCTAAACAGGAAACATAAATTACCGGATTGTTCTCATAAGAGAAAAGTTCCAACTTTTTGGGTGGTGGGTCTGCCCTCGCCTTTTCCCATAGTGTCATACCTCTACCCGCTCGTAGAAGTGTTGGCATCCATCCTGTGATCAATGTGCTGCACGATATATTGAGCAAGAGAGAAATAGTTGAGTTAAAGAAGAGCCAAACCAAATTCTTAAACCAATAATCAACCAAACAATAATATGCCCATCCTAACTGATAAATTCGTGCAAGAAAACTCTCATTAATAAATAACTTTACTGAGAATAGATGATGCCTAGCATACATGATATGATGATTCTTGAGCTAAATTACCTTTCCAAAAGTCCAACCGAAGGGCTTCTTCCTTTACCATATTGCTGAAATAGGTAGTTCACAATATCACCTATTAAGAAAAGGGTAAAAGAGCATTTAATAGAAGATTGAAATGTGATCAAGCTAGGTTAAGAGAAAATCAACAGAGGATAGAGTCCTAGAAATGACATTTCTTTCTTCACCAATACTCAAGAATATGCATGAAAGATGAGGAAAATAAATACAAAAAAGAAATTGAAAATTCAGTTTTATAATCAATGAATTTGATCTAAACCACATGTTAATAACAATATCATCAATATAAGTTCTCTTACATAAGATACTGTACAAATTCAAGCACCACCTATCCACATCATTATCTTCCATAGCAACTAGAATTTCAACTACATTCTTTACTAAATCAAATTATGTTCATACTCGAAAGTCTGGTAATCCAATAGTAAACTCAAATCACCATGTATAAGAGCTTTGCTAAGCCAGGAACACTTGGAATTAACAACTGCTTCACTATATTTTCTTTCTTGCCCATGCTCCTACTCTCTAAAATGTCATCCACAACATTTTGTTTCTGAAATGTAATGACCACTACATATTTGAAATATGACATAAAATACCCTTTCCTAAGCCAATCTCAAGGAATTATTAACAGTACTGGAAACATACATGAATGTGAAAATCAACTTCATCACTTACCACTTTCATACATTGAAATACCAGTATTTGGATCGACCAGGAAAGGAAACCTGCAAGAGAATTTTAAAATTGTGCACACTATGCAGAAAAATAGAAGCGATTTGAGAGAGAATGCTTTAAAAGTGCTAGTGATCTTTTCATAAATAACCCTTAGAATGAGGTCAAGGAAATAAAATTACTAAAGAAGGTCAAATAATCAGTTTATATTATTATCAAAAACCAAAATTCGGCATATAAGATAACCAAGAACATAAATTCAATGAGGGATAGCTTTAAAGTTACAGTCCAAAGAACAGAATTACATACTGCTCTTTCCCACCAGATCTTCTGACCATTTCTCTATGTCTAACAGAACCTTTTGGACAAGGATAGACCTGTCCAGAAACCAAATAAGCTGACATCAGAGAACTTAATGACTAGTATGCAAAAGAGTAATGAACTAAATTGTCAATGAGAGCATGCATAATGAATAAAACATATCATATACCAACCATATACCTACGTACAGATAAATGTATATTTATTTAACAATGTAAACTTATAGTTCTAACACCATTTCAGAGTTCACTGGACACAGCTCTAAGTAGCAGTACTGGATGATTTTTGGTCAACTAGATGAAAGATATTTGATATCACAGGGCATCAAATTGTGTTCTGGCTAAATCACTCTGCACTTAGCATGTTAATGGTTTAAGTAGAAGAAGAGAGACAGTATTATTTCTGGTGGTTCTTGTGGCATTTCAGCTGAAACGTAATTACTATATAGGTGAGCACCACGTTTGCTATGGAATTGTGCAAGGAAAGTAGGTTATCTTAGTTCTTGCTCTACGTTGTTGCCTTAATCTTCTTTAAAATAGTGTGATAAATACTCTCCTGTTCAGTTAATTTTCTGTTTTTCGAAGTCTCGATGAATGCTAGTTAGACCTACTAGGTCACAACTTACCTTCTTAAATGAATCATGATGTTATGCTGCTAAGTTAATCAGTTGGGACTTACACACTGTGACACCTGCTTAACAGCCGTACATATATTATCCTCTAAGAATCATTCAAGTTTGGTGTAATAGGCCTCTTTGTTTCCTAGCCACAAGTACTTCTAGAAATCTATTTGACAAGCATAAAGAAAGGAAAAATATTAAACCGGAAAATTCATTGCCAGAATATTTGTAAATTAAAAGAAATATCAGATTTGTGGTTACATTTTCAGTCCCATTTACTCACCTCCACAGAAAGATCTAGCTCAGTCAAGGCCTCTCTAACCCTCCGACAAAAGGGGCAAGCCTCTGTTAAAAATATATTAGGAGCCATATCTAGGTCAAAAAATCTATGATGGTTCATTACATTTCAATTGAATTAAATCATATTGTATATAATATACTCCATATTTATAGCTAATATAAACAAATGTACTTTTTTCATCTCTCATGTACAAGAGGAAGGGAAGAGGTGAGGAGTATAGCCTGGCTAATCAAAAGAAGTATACCAAATTCATAAAGTTGCAAATTCAAGGGAGGATTTAAACTCTCGCTATGTGATCCCTCTGATAGTGATCTTGATCCCCATGGTAATCTTGCCAAAGTTGATAAAGAAGATGTTGCTGCCTACTATATAACAACAGAAATAGAGGCATCAGGAAGACAGGATCTGCTGAATGGTAAATTTTTTCAGAAATTAAAGCCTCCTAGAATAATTGAATAAAGATACATTTGAACGAATGTAAAGCAACCCTACCCCCAGGCTCCCCTGTGAAGACACAAACTAATAGTATTATCTTCTACCACATACAAACTATCGAAGCAAGCATAAGGAAATCACCTCCAATGTGTAATTTCGCTCACGAGAAGGATCCCCTCCCTGCAATAACAAGGAAAAAAAAAGAAGCAAGGGACAATTAGGGCCAGCAGGTAATTTTAAAGGATCACAGTATACACGAGCACTAGAATAAAATAATTTTAATACAATCCCAAGGAACATGAAGCATAAGGGGGTTCCTATGAACATTTGGAATTGCTTTTGTCATAATTAATTAATATCGCGCATAATATCTACAGTAAAAACTAACATCAGACATGGTAGGATAATATCCATAAAGTAGTAGATCCACGATAGGCAAGATACTATCTGGAGCCATCCAAGTGGTCACAGAAATAAAATTTCAAGCAGAGCAATGACAGCTGAATAAATCTACCCCAGCTGCACTCTAGTTCCTTAAACAAAACAGCACACTAGCCCAAGACATTGTTTGACCCAAAAAGAACCCAGAACATCAAGAAGAAAGCTCCTTGGAGTGAAGTTGATGCTTACTTGTGTTGTTTTATAAATTTTACTATGTAATTTCAAAAAAATATCCTATGTGAGACACTTAATACCCGGCTACCTCTATTCAATTTTGTATTCCAAATAATGAAGAATCATAACCTTAAATTTCCAGGGTAATGCTATTCTTTAAAATTCATAAAAAAGACCTATGCCACAACAATTTCTACTGCAGTTGGCTCTGCAACAAAGAGCTTAAACAAAAAGCATTACTTATCAAGTAATTGATTGAGGCACTAAACGAGGTCATAGGTATATACACATTTGTAACTGCCGCTAATATAATGAATATAATACATTACAAGTTATCGCTGTCGTACTAGGCTTTTAATATCAAATAAAAGACACACTTTGCAAAAAAAAAAAAAAAAAAATTAAAGCTTTAGGAAAAAAAGATCAACAACTATGAAAAATAGGAGTAATTTTTGGCCAAGAATTCTAAATTTATCATAATCACCACATGAATGATGAAACTTTCAGTAAGAGCACTTAATCAGTTAATAACATTCGCAGGAAATAAAAAGTACTAACATCCAGTTTCTAAGTACACCAACTATTAGGATTCTAAAAATTAGACACATATGTAGTAACTTTCACACAAAACCAGTAAAAGAGAAGTTGAATATGGAAGAAACTTACGGAGAAAAGCTTAAGCAACGGGCAGAGGAAAGACAAGAAAGAAGATGAAGATGAAGATGAAGTTGAAACATTTACTTGGGGGGAGGTATCTGTATCAGATTTTGCATAGATTCTGATTCTGTGAGATACCCGGTTGCCGTTTCTAGGAAATGTACGAGAAAATGGAGAGAAAGTGTGAGGCTGGGTTACGGTAGAGAGGACAAGTGATTGAGAAGATGACATGGTTTCGAGTGGTCCAAGTTGCCCACCGATAAATTCTTACGCTTTAATGGATTGGCCAAACGACTATGTCCCACCCAAGGTTTGATGATTTCTCAAGTTCCCACCCTTTAACTATGGAAACATCAAACACCTACCCATGACAGGTTAGATTTAACAAAATCCTAACGGTGGTAAATTTAATCTCATTTTCCCCCCTAAAAGTTTAAAAACTAACATTTTTTCCCTAAGCTAAGTTTGAAATAATCGCATTCCCCCCCCTAGGGTTTGAAAATATCGTATTTCCCCCCTAGGGTTTATCTCTTCGACACCATTACCGGCCGTCTTCCCCTCCCGACTGTTTCTCTTCCACCGACGGCCGCCCTAAACTCTTGCACTACTCATCCGATGCAGAGATAAGTAGTCTAGGAAGAGAAATCGTCTTCCCAAACGACTTATCTGATGACGACGATCACATTTTCTTCATCGTAGTTGGAAGATGAAGACGAAGATTAAACCCGATCACAGTTGGAAGATGAAGACGACGACGACTGGGAAGACGAAGAACTTCGTCTTCCCCGACGAAGTTCTTCGTCTTCCACGGTTTCTCCGACTCCAATGGGGGGTCCAAATGGGAGGAAAGAGATCGCCGGAAGGAGAGGATGCTTCGGGAGGGAGAGATTGTCGGCAATGGAGCCGGAGATGTCGCCGGAGATTTCAAAAAGAAATCCTAGGGTGAAACTGCGATTTTTTAAAACTTAGGCTGGGGGAAAATTTTAGTTTTTAAAGTTTAGGGGGGCAAAATAGATTCTATTTAAGTTTATTTTTAATATTATAGAGAAAATGACAATTTTACCCTTGCCACCGTTAGAGTTTTGTTAAATCTAACCGGCCATGGGTGGGTGTTTGGTGTTTCCATAGTTAAAGGGTGAAAACTTGAGAGAACATCAAACCTTCGGCGGGAAATAGTCATTTGGCCTAATGGATTTCTTGTACTGTAATATCCCTACCAAGACCAGTACCAGTGGCTACAATTTTTGCCCAAAAATTATAATCCCTCTAAAAATTTTTATATTATTTGGTTAAACTGCTTTAAATTATGAAATTGTTTGTTTATAACAATTTTTGGTTGTATAATTTAAGAAAAAAAAAATTATAATCTGATAAACCCTACTCTATCAAGTTCTTTCGGAAAAAAAAAAAAAAACACAACAAAGTATCCATGTTTTTCTTACGTATTTATTTATTAGAATTTTTTAGCTCTTGAATTTTATTTTCTTTCAAATTTAATTGGCCAAATGTATCTCCGACCCAAGTTTCAATAAAATGATGAATTCTTACTCTTTATGTTTTAAAAAATGAAATTCTTATTTATTATCCACTTTTCTTAATAAATTATATTATATATTTTTTAAAATAATTATTTTGCTTTATAAAACTATTAATAACATTTAATATAAATATCAAAAATATAAATATATTCTTAATATTTCAAAAATTTATAACTTAAATCCTTTAAAAATATTAAAATTTAAAACTCTAGTTAACATTAAAAAGTTATGTTTTGTTTGAACTTTTTGGTGTGTAAATGTTATTTTAAAACTATTGAAAGACATATCGAATTTTTAAAAATTTTTAAAAACACCTCTAAATGTTTTTCAAATTTCTTAAACCTCCTAATAATTTTTTAACATTTATAATATTTTCAAAAATTACATTTATCTCCCAAACATACATTGTTTTAAAAGGAAAATATATAATAGGTTAATATATATAAAATGCCCTTTATGCTTTTCATTTCATTGAATTTACTAAAAGAAGTGGAGGATGGGTAGAAATTTGGTTTTCTAAAACTTAAAAATGGAAATTCATCATTTCAGCAAACCTTAGGTAGGCAATATTTTTTTGCCAATTTATTTAGACAAAAAGATATAACATATGAATAAAATGTCTAGCATGTTACACATAAAAAGTTCATTTACATAAACTATTTTTGTCTAAATTATAATATGACAGGATTCACCGATATTTCATTCTTCTTATATAAACTTTTAAGTGATGTTTGTTAATTTATTTATAATTAAATAACGTTAAATGAATATAGATTAGAGAAAATTTTTATAATATATTCATTTGTAATTTGTTAATACATAATAATAAATATTAAGTATTTGTTTTTATAGGTTCTAAAAAAAACATATAAAACTAGTGTCTTACCGATGTAGAGTATGCTATGAATATGGGTGAATGATTATTTCTACCTGGATTATGCAAATAAGTTCTTACCCTTAAAATAGAAGAATAAGATTTTCCACCTTTCATCAAAAAGTTAAATGTTAGTTTTTAATGGTCAAAACATATCTTTATAAAAAGAAATAACAGTAGCAAGAGGAAAATTATAAGTGAATAAATATTTAGTCTCTATAAGTATTATCTCTATAATTTTAATGACTAATTAATTATACTTATGTTTAAAATAAGTAAATTTATGATTTTAATAAGAAAAGAATGATTGTTAAAAGTTTATGTCACCAATCATTATAGTTTATCTCGTTAAAAGCATTCTCGTTGTTAATATATTTAATGAAAAAAGTTATAAAGACAAACAACAATAGGAGTTTTTTAGTCGTTAAATCTTTACAGGAAATAAATTTTTAACAACTATTTTTTTTTTCTAAAGTCATAAATTTATTTGTTTATTTATTTTTGCTAAATAAATATGTATTGAATAAAGCAAAAGGACCCGAAAGCCTAGAACAAAGGAAACGACAAAGCCAAAGACATATAACAACCTAAGAGCACCACTCTCTTACTTTCTATCCTATCAAACAAAAACAAGATAGAAAACAAGAGAGAGCATTCCACACAAAGACTAAAGAACAAACCAACCAAAAACACATCTACAACCAAAACAAAAACAACCATACACATCCACTTACACATGTACAACAAGACAAGTTAACAACACCAACCATACACATCCACTTACACATGTACAACAAGACAAGTTAACAACACCAACCATAAACTCTAAGCCTTTTTAGAATGGAAAGAAAAGCAGGGAGCAACTCCAGCAAGCAAAACAAAGCTGTCCAACCAACAAAAGAAGATTCCTACAAATTGAAATCAATAGAAATAGCTTCTTTAAAGGATAAAATCCAGCAAACATCAATACAGCTGCCCAACTAGCAATAAGAGGGCAACACAACTTCTGCCTTCAGAATTCTTAACGACAAGAAGAATAAAGGGCCAACAAGAATCAAAGAACAAGTAGGAAAGACCTTCAACATAGCCTTTATCTTAAATAAGACTACCAACAACTCAATTATACAAACAATAGATAGATCAACAAGACGAAAACAATTACAAAAGAAAGAACCAGCCACAAGAAGCAACAACAAAAAGGTCTTTCATCTTTTTGCTAGACCCTCGGGAAACACACTATTATCAAACAAAACTGAAACCCAAAGCTCAACTTTCTTAAACAACCTTGACCACCTCAACATATCTAACGTAAACCTACAAAATAACCCATAAATTAGATAAACTAGCCACAAAGGAGCCATCCAAAGCAATAACTTTGTAATGCTTCTTTGAAGATACAACTCGACAAACCCTATCTCTTAACAACTTTTTCATTCCTTCTTGATCTTTGCATATTCTCAAACTCTGCTCCTTTATGGCCACAAACTCTCTTGATGTTGTTCAAAATCTGTGCTTTGGAAGAAAATGCATTTGAGAAACACCTTCTATTCCTTTCCATCCAAATTGCATACATCGTGACCACAAGACTCATCTTGTACATGAGAATTTGCAGCCTATTTTTCCTTTAAGAATGAGCGATCCCTTCCACAGAAATGCTCCAAGGTTGACAAATATATCTTCTATGGCACAACTCCATCAACCTATACCAAATGAATTGGCTAAAAGAGTAATGGAAGAAAAGGTGGTTCAAGTGTTCTTCCTTTTCATTACAAAGGAAACACTTTACCAAATTAATAACACCATACTTTGCAAGTTTAGCTATCGTGGGAAGTTTCCCCTTCATAGATATCCAAAGAATAAGAGAATGTCTCGGGATATATTTTTTATGCCATACCACCCCATCCCAATAAACTTGTTGCCCTTTGGCTCTTATTTCATTCTAAACTGCATTGATAGAGAACTAACCATTATGTTTGAGAAGTCATACCAACTTGTCCATTTTACCTAAAGGCAACAAATCAACTAAGTTAACTCCATTAAATTCGAGGACAAAACAGTAGGCCATCTCCAAGCTTTTCCATTGACTATCATCTTCACTTTGCAATTTAAATTCAAACGAGCTTTATAGGCAATTCTTTCTCTAAAGCTATCAATAGGAGGACTAAGGGGATGCCAACAATCATTCCAAAGAAGAGTAGCCTCACCATCACCAATCTCCATCTTGATTCTATTCTTCATAAACTCTCTAAGCTTCATTAATTCTTTCAAATTCCAAGAGCTAGAATTTCCAACATTTATCTTCCATAAACTTCTATTCCTAATTCTATCAGTTTTAATCCAATCTACCCAAAAAGAGTTACTTAAAGGGTTGTAAAGGTCCCATACGTGTTTTGAAAAGGTGACCTTATTCCACTCCTTGTAGCTAAAAATTTTGAGACCCCTTTCATTTTTTGGTTTGCATATCTCATTCCCTACTACTTTGGCTTTCCTTTTATTTAGACCAACTTCATCCCAAACAAAAGCTCTCATCAAGGATTCAATCTCCTTGATCACCTTAGAGGGAAACATGAAGATAGAGGCCTAATAGATTTGAATGCTAAACAAGATGAAGTTGATGAGCACAAGTCTATCGGTATAAAAGAGAAATTTGCTTTTCCAAGAAAGAATTCTTCCAAGAATACTACTTAAAGAGGTTTGCAATCATTAAAGGAGAGTTTGGAAGAGAACATAAGGACACTAGGGTAAGAAAAATGAAGAATCCCTTTCTCAAAATGTAGGCACCTATTTATCTCAAGCTTCTCCTCCTTAGTAACTTTGGAGTAAAAACACAACTTTTGTTCTCATTAGCCTTCAAGCCTGACCACTTAAAGAATTCCTCAAGAGCCTTCTTAACTAAGTCAATAGCTTTAACACTAACTTTTCAAAAAATAATGAGATCATCCGCAAAACAAAGGTGAGTGACATAATTCTTTTTGTACTTTCAATGAAACTCAAACTTATCTTTAACTGCCATATTTTGAAGGATGTTAAAGAGAACCTCCATGGCAATAACAAAGAGATAAAGGGATATAAAGTCCCTTTGTTTCAATCCTCAAACCTTTTAATTCCTTATTTATACAAATAGAAAAGGAAAGAGTGGTAATACACTCTTTAATCCATCTTACAAAAGTAGGGTTAACTCTAATCACATAGATCACTTTCAATAAAATCTCCCATCTAACCGTGTCATAAGTCTTGAAGAGATCAACTTTTATGGCACATCTTTTGCTCACCCCATTCTCCTTATGGTACTTATATATTAGCTCTTGGCAAATAAGGATATTATCACCAATCTTTCTTCCTTCCACGAAGGCTGTTTGGGCTTTATTAATGAAGTTAGAGAGGATATCTTTAAGTTTATTTACCATAATCTTAGTAATACATTTATAGATTGTATTACAATAAGAAATAGATCTAAAGTCTTTGCAAAATGTAAGATTAGGATATTTAGGAACAAGTGCAATAATAGTGCAATTTACCTTTTTAAGGAGAACATCATTATTGAAAACAAATCCTTGATAGCTTCAATTACATCTTGACAAACCACATTCCAAGCCTTCTTGTAGAAATATGCTCTAAAGCCATCCAAACCCAAGACCTTAGATGACTTCTTTTATAGCTTCTCTTATGACCTCCCTAATCACGTGGCTACTTTGCTCTATGGTAATTTTATAATCAAACACCTCCTCAATATTCCTCTCTTCATCCACATGGCTTTGCTCTTGAAAAAGCTTTCCAAAGAAATTAATAAACTCCATCTTCACCTTCTCCTTATCTATCACAAGTTCTTCATCCTCACGACAAATGCTTTCAATGGCATTTCTATTAATTCTCCCTTTAATGCAATTATGGAAATAGCAAGTATTTTGATCACCCTCTTTTAACCAATTCACTCTAGATTTTTGCTTCATAAAGGATTCCTCTCTCAAATTTAATTTTCTAAACTGTTGAGTGGATCTAGAAAACTTAGTTTGAACTCTTTCTAGATCACTCCTAGCAAGCTTAACTCTCTCAGACAAACACTAATGCTCCTTATTATTTAGCTCTTTTAGTTTAGCTTTAACCAATTTAAGCTTAGAATAAAGCCTAAACGTGGGACTACCTCTTATATTTTTTCTTCCAAACATTCTCCACAATTTACATGAAGTTCCAATCCTCTACCTAATAGTTGAAGAACTTGAAAAGAGGCCTCCTAGTTTGCATCTCTTTCCCACCAATGAGGATACTTAGGCAGTGGTCTAAAATGACTCCTAGAGGTAACCAACCAAAAGATCTTGGAAATTTGTCAAACCCACTTCTCATTTGCAAGAATTCTATCAAGCTTGCAACTCACTCTCTTGTCTCCTTCATTTTGATTGTTCCAACTGTAGAAACTCCCTATATATCTAAGGTCATCCATTTGAATATTCTTACAGCACTTATTTAACTCATTTTTATGTCTTTCCCATAAATTCGAACCTTTATCTTTCTCTTGACTATTTCTTATGGCATTAAAGTCTTCAAGGATGATCCACAAGGACTGATTTGAGCTACCATAAATTTTTCAAGCTTCTCCCAAAGCTTTCTTCTATCAATATAGCAATTCATACTGCAAACCATAGTTACAAAAAACTTATCTTTGCTAGATAAAATGGAAACCTTCTTATGAATGCTTTGCTCATCTATATTGATAATTAAAACATTCATAATTCTTTGGTTCCAAGCCACCCAAATATGACCTTTACAATTGAGGTCATTGTTGTTCGCAAAATCCCAATCACCAAAAATATTTCTTCTAATCTTCTCTATGTTTTGCTTCCTTTTCATGATCTTAAGAATAACACACAAGTCAATCTTATTCTTAGCTATAACAAGTTTTATTTCCCTTTCTTTTTGTAGGGAGTTTAATCCCCTAATATTTCAAGTTACAAGATTAATCATTGAAAGGTTTGGTAGGATTGGACTCTCTTCTTTTCTTGACAAGTTTCTTTTTTTGGTATTTTCTTATCATGCTCCTTGAGACCCCATTTATATCTTTGTCATCTACCTTTAGTAATTTTTTGAATGTCATAACTAAAGGAGATTCCATTTTATCATCATTTGAATTCGACTTTTGTTCTCCTTTCCCACCTCCATTTATTACAATGCTTGAAGGTTTCCCATTTTTGTTCTTACTTATTGACAACTCTTTTTCTTTTCTCTTCTCAGCTTCCTCCTTACTAATTTTAATCACCTTTTTTCCTTTTTTCGCTAATTTACCCTTATAAGCCTTTGAAATTGTCTTAATCCTTCTTTCCTTCTCATTGAACATTACCTCCTCAACAAGGTGAGCAAATTGTTATAGGAGCTTCTTAGTTCCATTACCAGTGATATCTTGAATTGGTAGCACCTTATTCTTACGAATTTTTTTAACAAAAGCTTTTTTATCGTTGTTTCTTTCTTTGCTTCTAAGACCTCTTTTAGGATTTAGGCCACTACGACAAGATTTCTTCTCAACACTCATTCTACATTCTTCTTGAATAGGGCCATAACTTTTACATTTATTACATTTCAACGCCCTTCAATTGTATTCAACTTTCAATTCAATATTACTTCTATCTGGCAGCTCCATGTCAATGAAATATGGAAAATTTTCTTTCACCTTAATTTCAATATACATTTTCGTAAATTCTAGCCATAATCCATCCTCTGTCATTGAGTCCAAATAAAGTGGCTTTCCAAGGCTACTTGCCAAGTGACTTAGCCTTTTGGCATTCCAATATTCTAATGAAATATCATAAATTTTCACCCCAACTACCACTGCCTTGGTGTTCTTCGTTTCTATTACTAAATTCCTTTTCCACCTCTAAACAAAGAAAGATTGACCTCCCACAACCCAGGTTCCTTCTTCAATAACCCTCATGAGATCCTCCTCACTTTTGAACTTGAGAATAAACATTCCTCTTGTGGTTGAATAATTTACTTTAAGGCTTCAACATAGAAGGATTGCTCTTGCCATCACCATTCTCAATAGAGAAAGGCATATCCCCAAAGGAAGAACTAAGTTGAAGGACCCCAACCATCTGGTACTACTCACAAAGAACCATACACTTTGAACACCCCACTTTAAAAAGAAAAAAACCTATACAGAGGAGGAAACAACCTACAACAAGACCAAATAAAACACACTAGCAAAAATAAACACTCTGGCAACCATATAGCAAAGAGAAAAATAGGGGGAAACTAGAGACTAGAGGGGTCTCCAATGGGAAGGCTAGCACCGAAAGGCCATTGGCCAGATATAGGAGACTAGAGAAAACTAACAAAGGTTAAACAACAAACAGAAAGGGATAAGTGTTTAAGGTTTTAAAGAGAGGAGATAACACATGATAGAAGAGAGAAACTTTGTTAGACTTAAAAATGATGCTCTATTGTATTTCACATTTAGAGAATGAAAATGTTAATTATTTAGTTTTAATGGGAGTATAAATCATTGGTTACTAAAATTATGAAAATAATTCTTATAATGACCGAATATTTATCCACTCATTATTTTTCTTTCACTATTGCCATTTTTTTAAGCGTACTTAGGTCAATTTACAAAATATATAAATATTATAGGATTTATACCACTTACACCCCTAAGTTGAAAAATAAATTTTCTCTCAATAACTTTAAAAATTATCACTTTAACCTCAATCTTTAGTTAAAAAAAAAATCAAAATCTTAACCCTAACCAATCCCACATCCATAATCACATTATTCCACTGTAATTTCGACATTGTGGTGTGATTCAGTTTGAAATCGCACTGATCCGATGTGATTGTGGTTTAATCACACTATATATATGTGTGACTTCAATTGTCGTTGGTGACTGTTTTATTTTTTAAAATTAATATTTTCTTTATAAAATAGAGATAAAAATATATTTAATAAAGATTGGCAGTAAATGTTATTTCTTTTTCAATAAAACTATACGTATACACTTTTGATACATAATTTATATAGATAGATGATGTGTCATCATATGATTGGATGATTTTGAATTAAAGATAAAATAACACCCAATTATATGATAACATATCAATTGTATATCCAAATTGTATACAAAAAATTTATATACATAGCATTGCTCTTTTAATAACAGTGTTATAACGAAAAGCGAAAAAATGTCATTTTCTAATTTTACTGATTAAAACTTGTCATTTTGATATAATTTGGATGAAGAACACTCATTCTCCCTATAAATACTGTTTTCCTGGTGAAAACTCACACTATGATGGGGCTTAGGGTCTTTTTTTTTCTCGGGCTTTCTATCCAAGTTTTGATGCCAAGATAAATACATATCTATGGGGAAGAAAATGGGATTGTTGCCCAATACACTATGCTTGGTTCTTTAGACCAAAGTGGTGTAGCAAAAAGAAGAAACTAAACTCTATTGGACATGGTACGAAGTATGCTTAGCAGCTCCAAACTTCCTAAATCATTATGGGTTGAAGCTCTTAAAACGACAGTGTATATATTGAATCGAGTTCCAACCAAGGCTGTTTCTAAAACACCGTTTGAGTTATTTAAAAGGTTGAAAACTGAGTTTGCAACATATACGCGTTTAGGGATGCATATTTGAAGTAAGAGTTTATAATCCACATGAGAAGAAATTAGACCCAAGGACTATAAGTGGTTACTTCATTGGATATGCTGAAAAGTCTAAGGGTTATAAATTTTATTGTCTATCACATAACACTAGAATTATGGAATCTCGAAATGAAAAATTTCTTGAGAATGACTTAATCAGTGGGAGCAATCAATCTCAGGATTTAGTTTTTGATAAAGATCATTCAAATATTCAACCACCCGTTTTGAGTAATAGACTGGTTGTTATTCATAACACCCTTCAAGTTCAAATGGATGTTGAACAACCAATTAATAAAGCTCCACAAGTTACTGATAATACTCTAGTAAATCAAATTGTTCAACAATCTTCAGATACTGTTGAACCACCAGTTGTACACTCTACTCCACAGGAGGATAGTGTTACAACATTAAGAAGATAAACTAGAATAAGTAAATCAGTTATTTCTAGTGGTTATATAATGTATTTACAAGAAATTGACCATAATTTAGAAGCCAAAGATGATCCTGTTACATTTTCATAAGCAATGGATTGTAGTAAATTTATTTTGTGGTACAATACTATAAAAGATGAGATGGAATCTATTTTGTGATACAATGCTATAAAAGATGAGATGACAAAACTAGATGAGATGATCCTGTTACGTTTTCACAAGCAATAGATTACAGTAATAGAGTTTGAGATCTTGTTAAGTTACCTAATGGGGCAAAGGCCATTTAGTGTAAATAGATCTTTAAAACAAAGGAAGACTCATTAGATAACATCAAGAGATATAAAGCAAAACTTAAAAGAAGGGAATCGATTGCACAAAGACTTTTTCTCCTATATCTAAGAAAGATTCTTTTCGTATTATAATGGCATTAGTAGCCTATTTTGACTTAGAACTGCATCAAATGGATGTGAAAACAACATTTGTCAATGGCAATCTAGAGGAAGAGGTATATATGAAACAACCTGAAAGATTCTCCTCTAGTGATGGTGAGCATTTGGTGTGCAAGCTTAAAAAGTCCATATATGGATTGAAACAAGCCTTCCGTTAATGGTATTTGAAATTCCATGAGGTTATCTCTTTATTCGGTTTTGAAGAGAATATCATGGATCAATGTATATACCAAAAGTTTAGTAGGAGTAAAATTTGTTTCCTTATTCTATATGTGGATGATATACTACTTGCAACCAATGATAAAGGGTTGCTTTATGAGGTAAAATAATTCCTCTCTAAAAACTTTGATATGAAGGATATGGGTGAGACGTCTTATGTCATTGGCATTAAAATTCATAGGAACAGACCTTAAGGTTTACTGGGTCTATCTCAAGAAACCTATATCAACAAAGTTTTAGAGAGATTTTGGATGAAAGATTGTTCACCAAGTATAACACCAATTGTGAAGGGTGAT
Organism: Mangifera indica; assembly: GCF_011075055.1. Taxonomy (NCBI): domain Eukaryota; kingdom Viridiplantae; phylum Streptophyta; class Magnoliopsida; order Sapindales; family Anacardiaceae; genus Mangifera; species Mangifera indica. Next base: position 11,476,020 of record NC_058147.1, on the reverse strand, counting down.
AAGTTCAATTTGAACTAATGCCCTAAAAATGAACTTGAAAAGGAACAAATGTAGAACATTCCTTATGTTTCAGTTGTTGGATGCCTTATGTATGCTCAAGTTTGCATAAGACTTGACATTGCATTTGCTATTGGGATGTTAGAAAGATATTGAAGTAACCTAGGTATGGACCACTGGAGAATTGCAAAGAAAGTGATATGGTACCTTAAAGGGACCAAAGAATACATGCTTATATATAGAGGAACTATTAATTTAGAGGTAGTTGGTTACTCTGATTCAGATTTTGCTGGCTGTGTTGATTCAAAAAAATCAACATGTGGATATATTTTCTTGCTTGCTAGTGGAGCCATTTCTTGGAGGATTGTCAAACAATCATTGATTGTTACATCTACCATGAAGGCTGAGTTCGTTTCTTGTTTTGAGGCTACATTACATGGTGTATGGTTCAAGAGTTTCATATTTGGGCTTAGAATTGTGTATTCTATTTCCAAGTCGATTAAAATTTATTGTGACAATTCAACTACTGTTTTCTGTCTAAAAATAATAAAAGTAGTAGTCGAAGTAAACATATCGACATTAAGTATTTAGCCATTAAGGAATGTGTAAAAGAGAATAAAGTGGTCATTGAACACATCAACACTGAATTGATGATTGCCGATCCTTTAACAAAAGACATGCCACCAAAGAGTTTAAAGGATCATGTAGAGGGAATGAGAGTTGGTCTCATGTTGTAATTGTGATGAGAGTTGGTTCCATCATGTGATTTGATGTATATATATTTTCTATAATAAAATTATTCAGTTTTTAAATTGATTAGTTTTTCTCATTTTTATGTGCACATTTTGGTTGAGAAAATAATCAATTTTGGACCTAGAATAAACATAAAGTTTATTAATTAAGTTATAAAGGAATAAATACATCATGATACATGGAAGATAATACTCGTTCTTAGAAGACTTATCGCCATGATTTGTGTATTTTATTTCTTTACTTCAATAATTGGAGTTGTGGGTTATGGACCAAGTGGGAGAATGACGGTTTTCTCTTTTGCATTTAGGATATTGTAACAGCCATATATTAACTAAAAGGGAGTTACAAAACGTGGTCCATAACTCCACACATTGCCGTTGCATTCTTGATGGGAGAATGCTTATTTAAGGTTGCAAAAAGGGTCCTTAGGTGAGTTTTTTCTGAAAAAACACATACACTATTCTGTGTGAAAAAGAAATCACCTGGAAGACGAAAGCTTCTAGGCAATTTTCAGAGGATTATTCTACATTAAATTGTCAAGCAATGACCGGAGGTTAGTGTTTAATATTCTGTAAATTTTAGTTTGGTTTCTATCTTGCATACTTAGTATATATATATGTTTAGATAGAGACCGTATACATGTCTTATCTATAGGTTAACTTCTGTTAAAAATTTTCTATAATATCCAAAATTTAATTATGGTTATTATTATTATTATTGTCATTAGTATTATTTAAATAGGATAAATGTTAATTTAGGATAAGTTTTAAATTTTTAGGGGATAAGGTAAGTTCAAATTTGAAAAACATTTTATTAGTTAAAAACAAAGATAAAGGTTAAATTTGCCAAAAAGAGAGAGGATTTTTTTAATTGTCAATAAATTGAAGATTAAATGTGATCCCATTTTTAAGCTTACATAGGAAAAAAAAGTGAGGATATTTTCTTTCAAAGCAAAAAGGGTGATTTTGAGTGTTAGTTTTAGAAAAAGAAGAATTGTTGAGAAGAAAGATTAGAATAGTGAAACAATATTATTGAAATAATTTCTCGCATTAAGGTATGCTTTAACATTTTCATTTATTTGGGTTTATATGTGTTTTATGATTTGAAGATTGAGGTTTTTTTTAAGAATTTCAATTCAATTGTGCTATTATAAAGTAAAACATGTCGTAGTTTACATTGTACATTATTTATTCGATGATAGTAGTATATTAATTTGTAAATAAACAAAAGAAAATATATATTATTTTGGATTTTCATTGATAATATTTATGTTATCCTTCAATGTATCTATTTGTTAATAATAATTTTTCATATATATTTTATTCTATGTTATTATATATATCAACTCAATTTTATAAAAATCTGGAATTTTTATTAATTTGCTTATATACTAACTTTGTGAATTTAAATTGCTAGTTTAGAGTATTTTAAAAATTTCAAAAATTTTATTTAAGATGCTATAGAGTATTATTAACCATTTTATGAATTTTATTTGATTTTATAAATTATAAAAATGACATAAAATTAGCTAGAATATTAGTGTGTTAAACTTGGAAATTTTTATAGAGTTTGTAATTTGTAAAAGAATTTAGTATTTTTATAGCTTTCTTAAATATTTTCAATTTGAATACATTTTTTATAGATAAATTAGTATGTCTAGTTCTATTATGAAATTTTTTGTAATTTTACTGATTAAAAATGATTTATAAAAATTGTTATAAGATTGAGTGTTAAACTTAAAATTAAAAATAATTTAATTTAATTTGTGAAAATGAATTATTTTTTACTTAAATATTTTTTTTATAAATAAATTAGCATGATTAGTTTAATTTTGGAAATTTTCAAAATTTTACAAATTATATGATATTTATTAAAATTGTTGGACCATATATATATATAATTTTGTTGGACCATGATGATCATAATTGGAGGATTAGAGGGCTAAATATGGTTCATAGTGGCTAAATCTTTTCTTCTTGGTTGAAAGGATCTGAAACCATGAACTACAAGTTGTGAGATTTTTATTCTTTAATGCATCTTTTTAATTATTCAAGTATTGATAATCTTTCTGAATTATTTTTCATGATTGTATTGGTTGATTATTAAGGCGTACGATTAGTTTATCAATTAATATAATCTACTATTAGTTTAGGTATTGAATTCGTAATTGTTCAATCCATTTAATTGAAGTGGTAACTGAGATTTATTGTTTGTTGCATCAACAACTGTAAATCCTAGGAAAGTAATTAACTGGATTAAATGCAATATCGTACGCTTATGTTGTCTTGTTTCGTTGGTTTTTCTAATTCTTAATGCTATTGTTTAATTAAATTTAAGATCGTATCTGAGCTGTTAATCAATAAGGGTTAACTAGAATACATGTTTTTGATTAACTAATTATAAGGAAAGATAGGTAATTAATATAATTAATTTGATACTTATGATTGTTGATGATCAATTGTAGTTCAATGGTAGAGATGACCGTACACCAAAGTTTGTTCAATTCAATATTTATTTTAGATTATTTTTGTTGAATTTTATTTACTATTTTTAATTATAATTCGTATTCAATTCAAAACCCTTATTATTTCCTTATTTTGAGTGATTTGTGAGGACTAACTAATTGAAACTTTTTGAGGGAATGATCCCTATTTTTTTTACTATATTTTTGTTACAAGAATTTATGATTTTAATTTGAGTGTCAATGACAGTACTTACCAGAAACTTTAAAAATGCATCCAAACTTGGGTGGGAATAAGCCTTTTGGTCATTTTCTCATCTTGCAATCACAAATGCACGTGAAAGAGAGGTTAGTAAAGTTGCAACTCAGATTGTACTTGTGGTAGGTTCTTACCTACGACTAAAGAATGAGGCACAGGTTTCACCAATTACTAACAAAAAGCTTGTTGGATTCAGTTCAATGAACATGTTGGCTTGGGTCCTTATGATAATGCATAGGTCTTTAATGAGTTCATGAATAAACTATTATTAGTTATCTTTTTATCTCATTTTGTGTTTTCGTCCTTGATTTTCTCACTTTCAATGAATATGTTTGCCTTGAATACTATGAAATTGAATGTCTTGTTTAAATTTCACCAAAGCCTTTTATTTACATTAACCCGACCACACCACATGGCAGCCGACCATGGCAATTGCATGCCTTATCTCACCACCTGTCAGTTTTGAGAATAACAATGTGTTGTCATAGCACATCCAACGTATACACAGTCCAAGTATAACATCTCATTTTTAGTGTCTAACCCTGATCTTACATGTCTAGCCTATAAACTAAAGCGGAAGAAGTTTCACGGTCAACCCAAGTTCTAGATAACAAGGAATATTTCTAGGGAAACATCTAGAATTGCTGGGTTGGCTAGCTAATATTTTGGTGCACAGTGTAGAAATTCTTAGGATTTAGGTTATGATGTTTGGGGCACTTGTCTAGGTTTTTTTCAATTCTAAGGCTTATATCGATAAACAACCTCAATTGTATGACATTAATTTGTAACAACTAACACAACATACTTCTCTAGCATACTCACTCAAGCATTTTTTTTTCAGTGTTCTTTGTGGGTTACTTTCTCTTGCACAATTTGCTCTAACTTTTAACTCTTATTACTTTTATTGTGTACCTAGGTCGAGGAGACAAACTTAACTTTGGGATTTTAGCTAAGTGCCACATATAAGTGCTACCGAAGGTAATTGGTATTAGATCAAGTTCATGGGGAGCCTAGCTTGTGTGAGTGCCCAAGGTTTATGCTAGATATTGAGTTTGTATATAATCTCGTGAAAAGAGGATAAGACATTCCAAAAGAGGTTAATTTTGCCAACAAAGGTTAAGTTCGTTTAGCCACTATTAACAAGTAGATGACGAGTTCTGGCAATATTATCGTGTAAGAAGGTAGGGAGTGAGAGCGGAAGGCTTTGAAGGGTGAAAGACAATAAAGAGAGAAGTCAAGTGACCTAATGGCATACATGAATGCAAGACTTATGAGGGTGGAGCTTGCAATGGTTGACAAAATTTATATATTTGGGAAGTTAGTAGAGAACATCGACAAACTCAGGAGCAGCCAAGAGAAGCTACGTGGAAAGATTTAAGGTGGTCACTAGTCAAGCATGTCTCAACTAAGGCAACAAGATAAAAGACTCTCTGTAAGTTGATTTTAACATCCTTTGACAAAGAGGTTGTGACTTTGCAGAAAGAGGTTGATATTGTAGTAGGAATTAAACAAGATTTTCATAAAGCTCAAAGGGATCTAGAAATTTTCATATCCAGTAAACTTATGGAGAGCAGAGGAAAAATAGAGAAAGAAAGAAAGAGAAAAAGATAAACTGATGGCAATATTATCGTGTAAGAAGGTAGGGAGCGAGAGCGCAAGGCTTTGAAGGGTGAAAGACAATAAAGAGAGAAGTCAAGTGACTTAATGACATACATGAATGCAAGACTTATGAGGGTGGAGCTTGCAATGGTTGACAAAATTTATATATTTGGGAAGTTAGTAGAGAACATCGAGAAACTCAGGAGTAGCCAAGAGAAGCTATGTGAAAAGATTTAAGGTGGTCACTGGTCAGACATGTCTCAACCAAGGCAACAAGATAAAAGACTCTCTGTAAGTTGATTTTAACATCCTTTGACAAAGAGGTTGTGACTTTGCAGGAAGAGGTTGATATTGTAGTAGGAATTAAACAAGATTTTCATAAAGCTCAAAGGGATCTGGAAATTTTCATATCCAGTAAACTTATGGAGAGTAGAGGAAAAACAGAGAAAGAAAAAAAAGAAAAAGATAAACTGATGGATTTAAAAAATCTATTTAATTTTCGTAAGTGAGTTATACATACATCCAAGAGCAGTACATGACATCAGCAAGCTTTATTTGTTCAACCAAAAATTAACAAAAATCCTAATATTAAGGATCATCAAGCATTTTTACCAAAACACACCTACTGCTTTGACTTATATATTGTAAATATTATGTAAAATGACACAAACAGCCTTAATTCTCTAACACTCCTCCTTTGAGGTCTTTGTCTACAACACCCAATTTAGCTTCAAAGAATTCAAATTGAGGTCTTAAGAGTGCCTTTGTGAATATGTCTGCTAATTGGTCTTTTGAGCTGCAATGATGAAGACTAATTTCTCCATTCTTTTCAGCTTCTCTCAGTTTATGAAACTTAACATTCATATGCTTTGTTCTATTGTGCTGGACTAGATTCTGTGCTATAGTAATGGCAGATTTATTATCCACAAACAAAGGAACACTGTCACCTTTTGATTGTCCTATGTCTGCTAGAATTTTCTTGAGCCATATAGTATGATTTGTAGCACTTGCAGCAGCTATATACTCAGCTTCAGTTGAGGATTATGCAACTACATCTTGCTTCTTGGAATTCCATGAGAAAACAGTAGCATTTCCAAAGGAAAAACAATAGCCTGAAGTGCTTTTTGAGTCTTCAACACTTCCTGCCCAATCGTTGTCAGAGTATGCAACCAAACTTCCACTTTGGTTTTTTGAGTACCATAGACCACAATTTGCATTGCCTTTTATGTACCTTAGAACTCTTTTGGCTGTACAAAAATATGATATGTTAGGAGAAAACATGAACCTTGACAATATGGAAGCAATAAACATAATATCAGGTCTTGTTGAAGACAAATAGAGCAAGCTTCCAGCCAAGCTTCTATAGACAGAAGCATCAACCTTGTCTTCTTCATCATTGTTGACCAATTTTTCATTCACAACATGAGGTGTAAACACTGATTTGTAGTTGTCTAAATTAAACTTCTTTAGCAGGTCCAAAGCATACTTCTTTTGTGATAAGAAAATGCCATGATCATTTTGCTCAATCTCATGTCTAAGGAAGTACTTCATTTCTCCCAAATCTGACATATCAAATTCAGATTTCATGTCCAAGAGAGACTATAAGCTTTAATTCCTTTCCAATCATTTTTACATACAGAGTTGCCTCATTTTCACTGCATTTAAATCCCTGCTACAACAAATATGTATGAATTCGACTATACTAGGCTCTAGGAGCCTGTTTTAGGCCATAAAGAGCCTTGTACAATTTATACACCTTATCTTCCTTGCTTGAAGCTTTAAAACCTTCTGGTTGCTCAATAAAAATTTCCTCATTCAACACTCCATTAAGGAATGCAGATTTCACATCCAGATGGTAAACTTTCCAATTCAGTTTTGTAGCCAATGCCAACAACATTCTAACTGTTTCATACCTTGCAACTGGTGCAAAGGTATTGGTGAAGTCAACTCCATATTGTTGTAGGTATCCCTTTACAACTAACCTTGCTTTGTGCTTGTTGATTGTGCCATTAGGATTAGATTTAATTCTATAAACCTATTTGACACCTAAGACCTTTTGATTTTTAGGTCTCTTCACAAGCTGCCATGTTTTATTCTTTTCAATCATGTTAATTTCTTCTTGCATGGCTTTTCTCCACTCAAATTTCTTTACAACTTCCTCATAAGAATGAGCCTCAAGTAAGGCTACATTGCACCTATTGTAAATATCTATAAAGGATCTAGTTCCTCTAATTGATACATCTTCCTCATCACCATCATCATCATGCTCATTTTCAAATTGAGAGCTGGTAGAAGTAGTCTGAGTGGAATCAGTCAAGACAACTTCATTTCTTTCCCAATTCCATGCAGCTAGCTCATAAATTTTAACATTTCTATTAACTTGCAACTTTTGAGTCTTAGGATTATAAATCCTATACCCCTTAGAAACCAAACTATAGCCTACAAGAATCCTTTGTTCTGATTTGTTATCTAACTTGCTCATTTTCTCACTTGGCACAAAAGCATAACATACACTGCCAAATACTCTGAGATGATCAATTGATGGTTTAAAACCATGCCAAACTTTGAAAGGAGTTACATTATTCAAGGTTTTAGTGTGTAGCATATTCAACAAGTAAACTGATGTATTTGCTGCCTCAGCCTAAAAGGTTTTGGGTAACCTTTTTTCAATCATTAGATATCTTGACATGTCCATCAGTGACCTATTTTTCCTCTCATTCATACCATTTTGCTATGAAGTGTAAGGAGTGGTCAATTGATGTATAATCCCTTAATGTTTACAAAATAAAGCAAATGCATTTGAAGTGAACTCACCACCATTGTCTGATCTGAGCATTTTAATTTTGTTTCCTGTTTGTTTTTCAACAGCAGCTTTAAATTCTGTGAATACTTCTAAGGCTTTTGATTTATGTTTCAGAAAAAAAATCCAACAGTATCTAGAGAAGTCATCTATGAAAAACATAAAGTATAGGCTGCCATTCAATGACTACACACTCATAGGTCCACACAAATCAGTGTGAATCAACTAAAGTTTCTCACTAGCCCTCCATTTGCCTTTTGAAAAAGGTAATTTTGTTTGCTTCCCAAGATGACATACATCACAAACATGTTCTAAAATTTCAATAGGAGGCAAGTTGAACACAAGATCATTATTTTGCATATTCTTCAAGGTAGAATAGCTAAAATGACCAAACCTCTTATGCCATAATGGTGAATCACTTTTTAGATGGTGAAAAGCATTTAAATTGGTTTGATTCCAGTTTATGACAAAGTTTTTATCTATCATGTTTACTGCCATTACTTTATTTCCCATATGATCATATATAGTGCATGATCTAAAAAATGAAGATAATATCCTTTCTCTAGCATTTGTCTTACACTTAACAGATTATGACTTATATTAGGTACATAAAGAACATCTTGAATGAGCTTTGTACCTTGTGAAGTTTCAACAACAACAGTACTTTTGCCTTGAACATTGACTAGCTCACCATTTCCAATCCTTACTTTTGAAGAGTAGGATTTGTTTAACTCCTTGAAGACATCAATATCAAAAGTCATATGATTAGTGCACCCACTATCAATCAGCCATTCACCCTTTTTGTTGCTTGTTGCATAATAAGAGGCAACAAATAGATTTTCACTTGATTCCTCAAGCTTCTCTACTACTCTGACTTGTTGTCCTTGTTGATCTCTTTTGCTCTTGCAAACTTTTTCCACATGACCTTGTTGATTGCAGACCTTACATTTTGCATTAGGCCTAAACCAACAAAAATTTAGAGTATGATTTTTCTTCTTACAGTAAGGATAAGGAGCAAACTTTGTTTTCTTTTCCCACTGCTTTCCTTTCTCCCTTTTTTCCTCCTTCTCCAGGCCTTGCTTTCTACCCAAGCCACTGCCGAGAGTTTTCTCTTGGTGCTTTACATTAAAAGCCCCTTCTATTGATTCTTCTTGTCTTAAAGCTCTTATTTGGTCTAGAGCTTTAAAGGCATTTACCACCTTTGTTAAAGTAAGTTCAGAAAGATTTTTAAAGTCTTCAAGAGAGGAAATTTTTGATTCATACCTCTTTGGAATACTCACTAAAATCTTTTCCACAACTTTTTGATCAGTAAGTGTCTCTCTAATCAATCTTATTTGGTTGACTACCTTCATTACTCTATCAACATACTCCTTTATGGTTTCAGTTTCCCTCATTTTTAGAGTCTTAAATTCTCTCCTGAGATTTAAAACATGCATTTTCTTTGATCTCTCATTTCCAAGAGAGTCTTTTTTGAGTCTGTCCCAAGCTTGTTTAGTAGTATCACAATTAACTATTTTTGTAAAAATAACATCTGTGACTCCCTGGTGTATTATGGAAAGAGCTCTAGAAGCCTTAGTCATCTCTTTTTCATGCATTTTGAGTTGATTTAAGGTGGGATTGGGTCCCAATTTAGGAGGCAACTTTTACTCTTCAATGTACTGCCAAAGACCTACTCCTTTTAGAAAAGCTTTCATTTTTATAGCCCAAATATGATAACAGTCACCATTATAGAGAGGTGGTGAAAGATTAGAAGAGGATGAGACCATCGTGAGCTTAGATGAAGGAGTTATGAGGCGAGGGTTTCTTTTTTTTTCTTCTTTTTCTAATACAACCCTTTAAGATCACTAAACAAGCTCTGATACCATGATATTGTAGTAGGAATTAAACAAGATTTTCATAAAGCTTAAAGGGATCTGGAAATTTTCAGATCCAGTAAACTTATGGAGAGTAGAGGAAAAATAGAGAAAGAAAGAAAGAGAAAAAGATAAGCTGATGGACTTAAAAAATCTATTTAATTTTCGTAAGTGAGTTATACATACATCCAAGAGCAGTACATGACATCAGCAAGCTTCATTTGTTCAACCAAAAATCAACAAAAATCCTAATATTAAGGATTATCAAGCATTTTTACCAAAACACACCTACTGCTTTGACTTATATTTTGTAAATATTATGTAAAATGACACAAAGAGCCTCAATTCTCTAACAGAGGTCACAAGGCTAAATTTTGAGTTGTGGGAGGTTAGGAGCGACGAGACGCTTTGTAAAATGGCAGTAGTGTATGAGAGATTTTTTGTCATGCCCTTATCGTCACACCCTTCCAAAATCAAGTTACCAAAGCCAAAGTTGTACAAAGGGGCAAGGAATGCCAAGGAGATCAATAACTTCCTTTGGAGTGGGGAGTAGTTCAAGGATTGATAGGTCTATTTGGAGAATGAAGCCCAAGCCAAATTGTGATGCCTTACTCATAAAGAAATCATAAGAGACTACATAAGGGCGTTGTTTTTAGAAGTTAGACTTTCCCGAGAACAATGCATTCTTTACATTCATGGACGGGTTATAATTATGGGTGAACCCAAAGGTCCAGCGAAGGGGCACTCAAGATCTCAATACAACCATGGCAATTTATGAATCCCTTTTGAGTTCAAGAGGCCCAAGATGTGCGAGGAATTCAAGGGCAACAAGGGAAATGGTAAGAGAAGTAACAACCATGCCAGGGAAAGTGCTTCGGAAACTAATAGGCACAAGGATAGTCTAACTTGACAAGACCATTGCGATCATTGTCATGCCAAGGAAAGCACTCGAGCGAACAAGAAGGAAAAAGTAGTTCAACCTATAGGACAATCGAGACAATAGAGACAAAGACAATAGAAAATCGCTTATGAAGTGTTTTCTCTACAACAATCTACACATGACTAGGAAGTGCCCAATGCAAAACGGTTTGTGCTAGTTGAAGAATGGGAAGAACCCATGTGGTAGTAAGAGGTGAAGATAGGTTCCCTACATATTTTGACTGCAATCAAAGCCAAGGTTGATGGGTCGAAGATTGAGAAGAATGGGCGGTTTTATGTGTCTACCAGAGTGGGTGAGCAGGACCTTTAGGTATTAATCGACACTAGCCCAAACATGAAACTCTAAACTTTCAGCTTAAAAAAAACCTATTAACAAAAACAAAATAACAAATTAATTTTGTTTAGGTTATACTTATTCTAGATATTAATGAACTGTCCCCCCATTGGGCATGAGAGAGATTTGTTGGAAGGTCTTGCCCAAACAGTTGAACTTACAAATAAAAGGAGAAAAATGGAAAAAAAAAAAAACTTCATATAAAAGGCTTTGTTGGAAGCCTTAGTGAATAAGGAGAGCTTGAAAAAAGAGAGTGACAAGTGAAAGAGAGTGATTGAGTGGGGATAGAAAAGTGAGGACCTTTTAGCTAAATGGCTATAGAAAAGTGATTGGGCTAAAAGGCTTCTCTCCTTGTTGTATTGGTGTCACCTTGTTGATAATGTTGTTATGAACTCAAGTTTGTTACAGAGATGGTTTTGGTTGTGAACTTATTCTATGTTGTAGAAGATTGTTCTTCTGCGTTTTTTCATCTCTTTGCATTGAGGAAAGGGTTTTTTTCACACAAATTTGGTGTCTAGTCATTGTGTTGTGGTTGCATGTTTTTGGTGAATCTCTTGTGAAATTGTCACTTGATTGAGTTGAAAAACCTTGTCAAAATATCTAAAAAGTTGTTTTTCCACAACACTGATAATATCCCAAAAAGTGTTTCTCAAAACTCTCCTACATGTCGGCAAATTTTGTGACTTTTTACATATTTCTCTATCATGAACTATTTGATTTTCAAGATCCTGTATTTATAAACAAATAGAGATATGCAATTTCTATTAAGAAATACATCCCTTGGTCTTGTAGAATTATTTTCTTGTATAATTGTATTTCTATAATAGCAAATTTTCTTAAAAAAATATGCACTCAAACTTAAAGAAAACACCAGAAGAGAGCCATAATCCTTAATATATTACAGGGAATACATATACAAGAATGGCAAAGAAAATAGTTCACAAATGCAAGCCAACTGATTGCTAGATGAATGCTGTTGTGCTTTTTCGACATCAGACAGGTACTTAGTCAAAAGCAAATTACAAATTATGCGGGGAGATATAACGTTGGATTGGATTGCTGTTTACCGGAGAGAAGCATCTATATTTCTAGCTACATTTCCTTGGTGGTTGTTGATCTTTGTGACACTATCAGCACAAAAGCAATCAAATCAGAAGTTGAGGCAGAAAAATCCAGTATTATTTAATCATCAAAGGACTTTTAATATTTGATATTTCAGAATTGGACTTAAGACAACAATAATTAGTCATATTGATAATACATGTGAAGAAAGACAGTTGAGAAAAAGAAAGGGAATGTGATGCCTATTACCTTAGAAGTTTCTCTATCAATCTGAATGTCAGGGATGTGAGCAATTTGAGGCCAATTCGCGCTTGTTTCCTTTTGATTGACGGGGAATAACTGGGGACATTTTGAGATTTTCAGGCTCTGTAAAGCTTTGAGGTAGCACATTGATTGAGGCAAAGATGTCAATCCTAGACAATCTGAAATTTCAAGCCTCCGAAGAAGCGTAAGGTTGCCCATCCATTCTGGTAAAGTCTTTAAACCAGGACAAATTCTAATCCATAAGTTTTGCAGAGAGGTAGCATCTTGAAGACCATCTGAAATAGATACTAGTTTTGGCATATCAATGATTTTCAATGTCCGAAGACACTTCAGGCCTTGCAATTGCATGCCATCCTCATCTCCATTCGACAAATCAAGCTCCCTGCATTCATTGATTTCAAGCTCTTCAAGGGTGGTGAGATGTTTCAACCCTTTAGACAGTGACATTAGTTTTGCACAGCCACTAATTGAAAGAAACCGGAGAGAAGTTAATCCCCTCAATGCTTCTCCAGGTAAACATAATAGTTTAGAACAATTTGATACAGACAGGTGCTCAAGAGAAGTAAGGCTTTGCAGTCCCTCCAGAGGCAAAGACACTAAATCCGTGACACTATCAATGGACAAAAATTTCAGTTTAGAAAGCAGGGATGAAGAAGACGAGAATGAAATGGTTGTTGCAGTTGTTGAGATTTCTTTTGTTTCTGCTGCAGTCACCATAAGCTTCTTTATTAATGTTTCACTGGTGTCCTTGAGCTCAAGTTCTTCGAGGATTGGATGCAATGGCAGAAATCCCAATTCAGGGCAGTGACCGATCACTAATTTCAAAAGACAAGGAAATGTTGGCAGACTAGCCTCATCTACTGCTTCTCTCCACCATCCCTTTGAATTTCGCAAGTCGAAGAGTCTAAGTTCTTTTAGTGAGGGGAAGAATGTTGCTGATCTTTCTGTTTCAGACATGTGAGGATTACACCTAGATGAAGAGGATGAATAAGATATGTAATTGCTGGTTTCTATATACTCCACAGCAGTTACCTCTTCAAGTTTGAGAACCTTAAGCATTGGAAGTTGGCTAAACAACGGGAGCTCCACGCACCTGTAACATCTCCATATGATGATCTCAAGAAGATTTGGGAGCAACAATGACAAGTCAGAAATGATCCAATTCGGAAACCGTCCACCCCTATAACCATAAATGTGAAATTCTTTCAGTTCTGAATGAGGTTGAAGGATTTCCAATAACTTTTCATCTTCTTTGATGATTTTATGATTGTTAGCTTCTCGTGTCCATTCCAATCTCAAGACCTGCAAGTGTTGCTTGCTCTTCAAGTTTGCTTCTCTGGATTCTGATGCCACATTTTTCAAGTTTTCCAGTTTGGCTATTGTCAGCTCTCCTCTAAGATTGTATAGGTACTTTAATTCCCTCAGGCTTCCACTACTCGAAGATGAGGAACTAGCCTTCCCAACTACAAATCTTGTTAATGTCAGCAGGGCAGTAAGTTGCCCCAGTCCAGATGGCATATGTGACAAACCAATACATTGATCCAGCTCAAGATGCCGAAGACTGGTCATTTTTCTCATATATCTAGGCAGTTTCTCTAGCATTTTGCAGATGCTGAGTTTCAAAGTCTGCAAATTCTGCAGCCTGGTGATGGAACTGGGGAGTCTTATGATATCTTTATTCTTGGAGAGATCAAGATACCTCAAATGCTTTAACTTACCAATGCCAATTGGCACATGGTCAACTCCAGTATTATGCAGATCCAGCGCATGCAAGTACTTGAAACAAGAGATAATTTCATCATGACTGACTTTCTTCAGTATTCTGTGAGAAACCGGCTGCAAAGGCAGAAGAAATGTTCGTATTCTGTTTGCTTCTACCAATGAATTCGGAATTTTCCAAGATGAATCTACTGCAGCATCAAATGATACATGGCGGATCCTTTTGGATATGTTTTTTGCATCCAAATGCACCATGGAACTCTCACTTCCTGCAACTGACTGTGCAAGGTCGTGCATAAGGTCGTGCATTTTAAAACTTATGACATTGCCCCATTGATCATAGTCTGCATCCTGAAAGAAGGACCGCCTTAGTAACTCCATGAAGTACTGATCACCGGTTTCCTCAAGATTTTGGTTTTCGTTTGATGACTGAATAAACCCTTGTGCCATCCAGAGATTCACCAGCATCTGCTTACTGATTTCGTGGTCTTTCGGGAACAATGAACAGTAAGCAAAGCACTGTTTCAAATATGAAGGAAGTTGATCAAAGCTTAGCTGCAATATTGACATCATATCATTTTTATCTTGACTTGTCTTTGAAAGTTCCTTGTTCTTGAAGTAGAGCCACTCAGATTCTGAATCTTTAGAATACAAAAGGCTCCCTATAGACCTTATGGCAAGGGGAACCCCAGCACATTTTGTTACAATCTCCTTCCCAATTGCGACCAGCTTTGAATTATCTGGTTCTTGCCCCTGTTTAAATGCCATTTTCTTAAACAAACACCAAGATTCATCACTAGGCAAACCTTGAAGATCATAACTTTTTGCGATGGTTCCCGTGATATCTGCAACCAATTGAGTGCGCGTCGTCACAATTATCTTACTTCCTGGCAAACCACTCATCAAAAGATCTTTCAATTTTAGCCATCTCTCGCGATCTTCATTCCATACATCATCTAAAACAAGTAAATATTTTCTCCCATCAATTTCCTTCCTAAGGTGAGCCTGCAGGCGTTCCATCTCAAGATCATCATACTTAGCATGAGTTGCAGACTGCAAAATCTTCTGCACAATGATTTTGACATTGAAAACATTAGAAACGCACACCCACATTCTTATCTCGAAATGCTTTCTAATTCTCTCATCGTTGTACACAATTTGAGCAAGCGTTGTCTTCCCAAGCCCCCCAATTCCGACTATTGGAACAACCGAAACATTCTCTGTAACATTGGAATCCAACAACAATCCCACAATCAAATTTCTATCCTCATCTCTACCAATTACTTCTTCTACTCGCACAAAAGAGTGAGTTTGCTCTCTCTCCATTTTCTCAGCCTGCATCACGTTCTCATTTGGACGATCTATGAAATGATACTTAATTTTATCAGCAGCTATATGATCTAATTTTTCCCTGATTTCCTTAATTTTATGCCCCATTTTAACACTATAAGCAACATGTTTAAGCTTGGAAAAGAAATTCCTTATCTCTTTCGTCTTCTTTTCTTGTTGCAGAATCAGTCTCCTTCTCCGAACTTCAGTTGAGAAATCATCCAACAAATCATCCACATCGTAAATTGCAAGTTTTAGCTTTCCAAGCCAGTCTCTAACTTCATGGCTCTTTGCCTGCTGCTCCTCAGCGTCTAAAACTACAGCTTTGATGGCAGAAACAGTGTTGTTCAGCTTTTCAATCTCTTTCTTTACACTCCATATCATGTCCATCTCTCGGAGAGCCAATTTCCCAATTTTTCCTAGGATTTCATCAGCAATATTAAACAAAACAGCTTCTGCCATTTTTCTTTAATCGAGTCCTTTACAGGATTCAATCTCAAGGACTCTTACACCAATGTTTTTGTCATTGTTTTGATGAAGAAGGGTCTTTGTGATAATAAAATAATCTTCTTTTCCAATCACAACATGCCAAGAGGGGTTTATCTTATATTTGAATAAACCATTATCAATATATTGTGCTTTCGTTTTCTTGTTTGACTTCATCTTTCTCCCTTCGGATTGGGTGCAAAACTTTCCGGGAAATTTCAGAGAACCAACTTTTGTTTAATGACAATTCCGTCCAATCATTACATGCCAAGTCAACAAACATATGACTGATGAATGTGATGAAATATGAATAAAATAGAGTAATATTACCCGTAATCATTTAATCCGTCAATAATATTTTAAATATTGTTTTTAGTATTTATTTCAATATTAAAAGAATGTATTATTTTAGATAAATCATCATTTTATTGAGCATATATATAGTGTTCAACTAATATAAGTTTTTATTGATTATGCATATAAGAATAAGTTCCTCTTTCCTTAGAAAGTAGATAAAGGTTTTTTTCTTTTTTAATTTTTTTGGGGTAATTAGATAGCCAAAAATGCCATTTTCGTCATTGCTTCTTTTACGTGCTCTCTAAGACTTTCTCTAGGAAATTATTATCATGGTTTTGTGCATTATAACTTTTTTTTTTTCAAATATTTGGTTATTTCAGGACTTGAAGCTTGGGCATCAGGCAACTTGGAAAACTTGTCTCAGCTTCTGGTTTGAGTTCCATCCACAATTATGAATGTGGTACAACTTAACTTTCTTTGTTGGTACTTTCATCTAATCAGCTAGTTTCTATGACAACCCTACTAGATTCCATCAAGAATGGCTCAACATCCGCAATTGGACCAGCTCCTTGAATAGCATTGTCTATATCAAAATCAACCAAAACTTCTTCCAAGTTAAGAAAATTTATGAAGAAAAAAATTTAGAATCTTCAAAGTCTTTGACCATTACAGTCCAAAGTAATGCATCTAGATGAACTTTGGCCCTTTTTCCTAAAAGCATTTAGAAAAAATTTGGAATCTTAGGATCAATATTTTTCCATTCAAATAGTAATTTTGATTAGAGCAATTGGCAAGTTTCCTCCAATAGTCCATAAATTTTTTGTCCTTGTTCCATCATAATTTCCATTCAGTTTTCCTCCAATTCCCATCACTGAGTGCATAGGATCTCTCAAGTCTCTACCGCTCATTAAAGAAGAAGAATATGTACATTTGTTTTTCCTTTTTCCATCATAATTTCCATTCAATTTTTTACCCTTATCTGTGAAGTATGGTAGAAGAAGATGATGAAAACAGAGCACAGTTGATTAGATTGAATTGCCATTAATGGCAACCATTTTGCCTCATTAAACCATAAACTTAATTGTTCTCACACATCTAAACACACGCCATATTTTAACAATGGCAAGGAACAAGATCAATAATACTCCATCAACAACTCTTTATCGAGTGATTATTAAGAAAAACATGAATTTGTTATAATTTTGTACAATTATTCAATATACTAATTCAACATACAACAAGCATTTAGAAAAAAAATATATTCTTTGCCATTTTTGTTGTCAGAAAATGTCAAAAATGCTGTCGTAAAAGTCAAAATTGCTCACTATGATGGAATCCGTGGAAGCCTCAGGATTTCTTAGATTATGTGAATACTGAATTCAGGGAAAATAAAGGTGGGTATTTGATTTAGTTTTCTTTATATATGAGAGCACTTTAGTCATTTCAAGTTAATGAGACATTTTTGCTTTTGTTAAATAAAATTGGATAATTTTGTTTAAACCAGTAATGTTTAGAATAATTAATTTTATATGCCTACTCTAGCCTTAACTCATATTAATCTGACCATGTGCATGGAAAGGAAAGCATATAAATTATTTATTCATATTTAATCCCGTCTTAGCGCATTATTGTAGGTGAAAAAGAAGATTGGTTTAACTTTAATAAAATAACAACCAAAAAAAATGGTAAATTGTTTGGTGTAATATTTTTTCCATGGAAACGAGAGCCAAATTTTAATTGCTTTTTTCTTCTTAAAACTTTGAAAACTTAACACTGCAACAACTAGATATTATATATATATATATATGCACACACACTAGAGGTCTTGAGATTGAATCACAGAAAACATGATAAATCAAATTTGCCAAAATACACAAATATTACCCCTACCCTCTATAGATAAAGGGTAAAATTGCATTCAAATATAAAGTTATGATCAAATTAAAGCTGGTGCATTAATTGTTAAATAATTCATAATCATAGACTTATAATTACTAAATTATTGAAGAAAAGATAGTTGGATCATTGATAATACATGATACAACAAGACTGTAATCAACCTGTTCTATCGAGGGAGCCGTTTGAGCCAACCTTTGCTCCTAAAGAAGAGATTGAGAAGAGAAGAGAGAAAGAGAAAGTCAAAAGAGATTTTCTTCATTTCATGCCCAAAAAAAAAATTACACATTCTGCTATGTTTATACTTAAACCAACATCTGTCATTTGAATAAATCAACAAAAATTAGGAACAGTACAAACTTCCTAACAACTCTCAAAATGGCTTCATGATTTTTGTGCTTGTTTAACTGCTTGCCTGGTTTTTGGCTATGTTTAACTTCTGCTACATTTTATATTTTTCCAACCAAGCAGGAGTTCTTTGAACTCTCCCTTTCTGGGTTGGACATTTGTTTTCATTGGGTAGTTTTCAGATGAGCTTGCTTCATTTGTGTTCGCCTCACTCCTTACTTTGTTGTAGTCCATGTTTTTGCGCCACTCAATCCACTCAATAGCTACTTGGCTTAAATCCAACTTTGCAACACTCTCCTCCTCCTCAAGGCGATAATTAGGGTATAGTCGAATGAAGATAAATTTTCCCATGTTGCATCCTCAGGCATTAAAGTGCTCCATTGAATTAATACTTGTTGTTCTAACTTCCCTTTGAGTTGAACTGAGCGTGTTCCCAATATGGCTATAGGCAGAAGTAATGGCTTATTGCCAGAGCTGAGAGGGGGTAGAGGTTGAGGAATAGATGGTAATGTTCCCTTAAAAGGCTTTAAAATAGAAACACGAAATATAGGATGGATGTGACTACCAACTGGAAGTTGAATTTTGTATGCCACAAGACTAATAATAGAAACTATTGGAAATAGACCAAAGAACCATTTACTTAGTTTGTTTGAAGTCCATTAAGCCACTGTAGATCGTTGATAAGGTTGTAGCTTGACAAACACAAGGTCGCCTACCTTAAAGGAAATATTTTTTCAATGCTTATCTGCTTAAGTCTTTATACGTTATTGTGCACGTTGCAAATGAAGTTTCACTTCACAATGTTGTAATTTTGAAAGAGAAAAGAAAACATAGTGTTGCTATTAAATTGAGAGCAACATATTTGAAGCAAAGAAAAACTACTTTTTTTTAATTTCAGAAACATTACAATTTAAAGCTTAATTAATAACAACTCACTAAAGTCATGATCCTAAGATTATGTCGTGATCAAGAACATGAATTAATAATAACCCACTAAAGTCATGGTCCTAAGAGTACGCCATGATCAAGAACATGAATAAAAAATAACCAACACAAAAACAGGAACAATTTGAAACATTCAACTAAGCGACATTTATGATTTCATATTAGCAGTCCTAAACATGTCTTCTAACACTTCTCCTTGCTTTAGCAGTTGCAAACGCCAAATTTTGTCCTCAGACATTCAAACTTGCTAACTGGCAGTGGCTTTGTGAAAACATCTGTAACCTGATCTTCTGTTTTGCAGTAGACAAAAACAATAGCTCCATCTTTCTGTACTTCCCTTAAGAAGAATAACTTAATATTAAAGTGCTTAGTTTTTCCATGAAACACAAGATTTTGAGAGATAGCAATAGCAGCTTGGTTGTCAACAAGAATCTCCATGCTTTCCTCTTGCTCCAAGTTAAGATCAATTAAAATTTTCCTTAGCCACAAAGCTTGATTGACAGTAGCTATTGCCGCAACAAATTCTACTTCAGCAGTGGATTGAGCTACAATTTTTTGTTTTTTTGAGCTCTATGAGAAAACACCAGAACCAAGTGTGAAACAGTAGTCTGAAGTGCTCTTCATATCGTCAATGGAGCCTTCCTGATTGCTATCTCAAAAACCAACCAGCTTAAACTCTTTGCTCCTTGTGAATTTAATGTGAAAATCACATGTGCCTTTCACATATCTAAGCACTCTCTTTGCAGTATTGAGATGCCATTCGCTTGCACAGTGCATAAACTGAGGCAAAATACTTACAGTATTTAAGATGTCAGGCTGAGTCGCTGTGAGATATATTAAGCAACCAATCATGCTTTTGAAATATGCTTGATCAATTTTCTCTATTCCATCTTCTTTACAGAGCTTTTCTTTTAAGTTCATCGGAGTGCTCATTTCTTTGCATTCTTTGAGTTTAAACTTCTTAAGAATCTCTTTGGAATATTTCTTCTGACAGATGAAGACTTCATATTCATTCTATTTTATTTTCATTCCAAGAAAAAGGGTTATTAATCCGAGATCTGTCATCTTAAAAAACTCCGTCATCTTTTGTTTAAACTTCTCCATACTACTTGTGTTGTTTCCTATCACGAGCAAATCATCCACATATGGTGAGATGATAAGAATGTTAGCTCCATTGTGCTTGACATATAATGTTGATTCAGATAAGCTTTTAGCAAATCCTAAGTTCTGCAAATGTTCATTAAACCTGCTATACCAAGCTCTTGGAGCTTGCTTCAATCCGTAAATAGCTTTTTAAAAAGATATACCTTGTTTTTTTCTCTTTTCTTTACATAGCTTTCTGGTTGCTCTACGTAAATCTCCTTCTACAAAAAACCATTCAAGAACACCAACTTGACATCTAACTGGTATACCTTCCAATTCTTTTGCACTACAGCGACGAGTAAAAGCCTAATGGTGTCGAGTCTAACGACTAGTGCGAAGGTATTTGAGTAGTCCACACCAAGTATTTGAACATATCCTTTAACCACGAGTCTAGCTTTGTACTTATTGATTAAGCCATCAACATTAAACTTGGTTCTGTACACCCACTTGACTTTAATTACCTTTATGTTTTGGGGTCGATCAACCAACTCCTTGTTTTATTATTTTCAATCATGAATAACTCTTCCTTCATTGCAACAATCCAATTTTGATTCATCTTGGCTTTTTCATAATCTGTAGGTTCACACACAACAATATTGCATTTTTGATAAACACCAAAAAGTAGTCTTGTGCCTTTGATAGGACTATCATCCACCATTTCATTCTCTCAATCTCCAATGGTTTGTTCTATTGTGTCCAAAATAGGAAACTTAAGATTTGGCTCTTTTGAGGTTAGATCCATCTTCTTTGCATCATCCTAGTTCCACTTTTTGTCTTCCATAAAGTGCACATACTTGCTTATAACAATTTTTCTAGTTTGTGGCTGGAAAACTTTATAAACTTTTGTGACCAAGCTGTGGCCAATAAAGATGCCTGGAAGTGCTCTTTTATCTAGTTTATCTCTTTTGATTTGTGGAACATGGTGAAGCATAGACATCCAAATATTTTAAAAAAATTCATAGATGGTTTATAACCATACCATGCCTTAAAAGGTGTTTGGTCCTTCATTGCTCTTGTGGGAAGCCTGTTTTGCAAAACAACTGCAGTGTTGCTACTTCAGCCCATAATTGCTTTGACAGATTCTTCTCATATAGCATACATTGTGTCATCTCTAATATGAATCCATTTCATCTCTCACTTATTCTATTTTGTTATGGAATGTATAAAGCGGTTAATTAATGTTGGATGCCTTCTTCCTCACAAAAATGATTGAATGCTTTAGAGGTATACTCTTTGCCATTATCTAATCTAAGAGTTTGAATTTTACCGCTGCTCTCGTTCTTAACTCTAGCTTTAAAGTTCCAAAAGATTTAAGCCACTTTTGACTTGTGCTTAAAAAAAAAAAAGATCCAACACATGCGAGTGAAATCATCAATGAATGCAACATAATAAAGACTATCTTTTAGAGAAGACAATCTTTGTGGACCTACAATGTTAGTATAAATTAATTGTAACTTCTTTGATGCTTTCCATGTTGCCTTGGGAAATGGTTTCCTGCTTTGCTTTCCAAATTGACATGTTTTGCAGTTTGGAATATGATCATCAAGTTCTAGAAGATCATTTGCTATCTTGGATTTCATCTACAGTAGTCTCTGGTGATGATAGTGCCTAAACCTCTTGTGCCATAATTCAGTGATTTTTTCTTTGATTAGGAAAGCAGTTTGCTCCTCCTCCAATAGATTTAAAGCAAAACTTTTGCCTTTCATTTTTACTTTGAAAATATCTTGGCCGACTTCATCTTTAATCAAGCAATTTTTGTCTTCAAACACAACTTTATAACCCTTTTCAATTAGTTGTCCAACACTTAACATGTTTTGATCAATTTCAGGGACATAAAACACATCAGAAATGAACTTTGTACTTGAACAAGTTGAAATTGCAACTGTTCCTTTTCCTTTCACAATTATGTACTTGCTATTTCCAACTTGAACCTTTGATGAGTTTACATTGCTTAGTTCCTTAAATAGATCCTTGTCATGTGTCATGTGGTTAGTACAACCACTGTCAATAAGCCAACTCTGACTTGATTCGATGCTAGAGAAACATGTAACAATGAACAAGTGATCATTTTCCTCTTGATCAGCAGTCTTTGCCTCTTCACCATGCTATTGATTTTTATTTTGCAGATAGTAGTTTCATGCCCTATTTGATTACATTTAGTGCACTTAGCATCAAGTCTTCTCCAACATCTAAATGAAGGATGATCTTTTTTTCTATAGTGTTGGCAAGGTGGATAGGATTTCTTTTGACTTTCATTCTTTTCTTTTGCATTGGCTGATGCTTTACATGCCCCATTTGATTCAAAATCCTTCTTCTTCTTCATTTTGTTTTTAGCCATATTTTGGTGATTGGCTACCAAAACTCTTTCGATTGTTGTATTCTCCCTTATCAGTCTTCTTTGTTCTTGTGCTTGCAATGCATTAAGTAATTTTGCTAAGGAAAATTTTGATAGATCCTTAGTATTCTCCAAGGTAGTGATAATTGCTTCATATCTTTTAGATACTGTGACAAGAATTTTTTCTACAATTCTTGAGTTAGTAAATTTAGATCCAAGAAGCCTTACTTTGTTTGCAATACTAAAAAGCTTGTCGGAGTAATCTTTAATTGTCTCGAAGTCGTTCATTCTTTGAAGTTCAAATTCCCTGATCAAGTTTAGGTCTTGCATCCCTTTAATTTTTTTCATCTCTTTCATATTTTTTCTTGAGATAATCCTATATCTCTTTTGCTGACTTCAAAGATATGATACGAGTGAAAATGGTGGATGAGACTACAACAAACAAGCAAGCCTTTGCCTTTGATTTCTTTATCTTCTTTTCTTTCTATACTGTTATCTATGTCATGGTAGGATTGCTTGGAAGTGTAAGAATTTCATAGTCTTCTTCTATTGCTTCCTAAAGATCTAAAGCTTCCAAGTACATTAACGAAGCAATTGCAAAAAGACTACTTTCTGCTTCTATGAAGCGTTAAATTCACACATAGATCCCTTAAGAAGATTGCTTTGATACTAAATGTTATAATTTTGAAAGAGAAAGAAAACAGAGTGTTTCTATAAAAATTGAAAGCAACGTATATGAAGCAAAGAAAAACTAATTTTTTTTAACTTCAGAAACATTACAATTTAAAGCTTAATTAATAACAATCCACTAAAGTCATGGTTCTAAGATTATAGCATGATCAATAACATGAATTAATAACAACCTACTAAAGTCATAGTCCTAAGATTACGCCATGATCAAGAACATGAATAAAAAATAACCAACACAAAAATAGGAGCAATTTGAAACATTTAACTAATCAACATTTATGATTCCATAACAGTAGTCCTAAACATGTCTTCTAACACACAAAGTGCTCCTTCCCAAGTTGAAAGGACTAAGTTGAAAGCTTCCAAACTTGAACTACCATATGTGTACATAGGAATTGTTGGGGGTGATCTCCCAAAAAAGGTTTGGTAAGGACTCGTGCTAATAAAGGAATGAATGACAGTATTATAATGTAACTTTACCTATGACAACTAATGGTGCCATTGCCTAGGTCATCCTGCATATAAGATTCTAAATATTGCTTCAAATAACAATTAAAGACCTTGGGTTGACTATCTACTTGTGGATGATATGTTGAACTTATCTTCAAAATCGTGCCGCTGAATTCAAACAATTTTTTTCAAAAAGCACTGAGAAATATCTTGTCCCAATTAGATATGATTGAAGGAGGAAACCTATGAATTTTTACCACTATGTCATAAAAGAAATGAGCTATAAATTCAATTGTAAATCTATTTGGTAAGGCTCCAAAATGAGCAAACTTAGTGAGACCATCCACCACAAATAATATAGTTGTATAGCCATTCGAATTCGGTAAACCAACTACAAAATCCATGGTTAAATCCTTATAAACCTACTCTAAAATTGACAAGGGATGAAGTAACCCAATTGGAACTATTACTGCATATTTCACGTGCTAATATGAGAGATAACTCTCTATAAATTGTTTCACTTTAGCACGTATATGAGGCCAAACAAAGTTGGCTAAAAGATGAAGATATATGCATATAAACTGTGCATGACTAGATTGAGGGCTTTCTTGGTATTCTTGTAACAATTATTATGCAATGGTGAGGATGAACTCAACTAGTAATGACTATTCTGTACTTAGATTCCCTTGATAATTTCGTAAAATTAGGCCAAAGAATCCCATTTCTACATTAGTTAATGTAGTTTCTATAGTTCTTCAAATTGCAAATTTTCTTGAAACAAATCAAAAACATTTACAAAGGTTAAAACACAAAAGTCAGCATTTTGAAAAGATATAGAGATTGGGCTGTGTTCCTCAAATTACTTGGAAAGAGCATCGATGACAATATTGGTGGTGTCTAGTTTATATTCAATTCAGAAGTGAAAACCTAATAACTTCCTCAAATATCATATTGAGTTGATGTTTGAATCATTTGAGTAAGTAAATCCTTGAGACTATTGTGATTAGTTTGTACAACAAATGTGCTTTCTAAAAGATGTTGCTTCACTTTTCAACAGCCTAAATGATGGCAAAAAGTTCTTGAATGTAAGTGGAAGCATTACACATTTGAAATCTCAATTTTTTACTAAAATGTTGAGAGGTTGACCTTATTGCATAAGAACAACCTTAATACCTATGGTTGAAGCATCTATTTCCACTTCAAAGGGAAAAGAAAAATCTGGTAAGGACAAAATAAGAGCCTCAGTCATTTCTTTCTTCAATTAAACAAAGGCTTCTTTAGTAACTGTAGTCCAAAAAAATTCTCCTTTCATTAATGAATCTGTCAAGAAAGTCACGATCATAGCATATTGATGGATAAAACTGCTATAATAGCATGTTAGCCCTAAAAATCCTTTCACTCTTTTAACAGTAGTTAGATATGGCCAAGATAACATTGCTTCAACTTTGGAAGGATCTCTTTGAACTCTTTGATAGGGATAATATGTCCTAAATATTCAATGGATGTTTTCCCAAAAAGGCACTCACTTAACTTCACATAAAATTAATGATCCAGTAAACAAGATAAAACCATTTACAAGTTGTTAATATGATCATAAAGAAAAGAATTGTATACCAAAATATAAGTAGAAAAATGATACTAAATTTTTGTAAATATGGCTAAAAAATTTTATTCATTGTTGTTTGAAAAGTACAAAGGGCATTTGAGAGCCTAAAAGGCATTATAAGGAACTCATAATAACCCTCATGCATTCACAATGTTGTCTTATATGTATCATATTGCTACACCTAAATTTGGTGATACCTTGAATGCAAATCCAATTTTGAGAAAAGAAAAGCACTGTGTAGCTCATCAAGAAGTTCTTCAATAATAGGCAACAAAAAGCAATCACGAATTGTGAAGTGTTAAGAGCCTGAAAATTGATCCAAAACCTTTAAGTACCATCACGTTTCTTGACCAAAAGAACCATAGAAGAAAACAAACTTTGGCTAGTCTTGATGATTCCTATTTGTAACATGTCTTGAATTTGCCATTTAATTTCATTTTTTTAAAAGTATGAGTAGCAATATGGTTTGACATTAACAAGTTGGGAACCCAACACTAAGTGTATAGCTTGATCTGAGTCATGACATTGAGGTAGCCTCATAGGTTAAGAAAACACAAGGAAAAACTGATTAAGTACATCGAATAAGGTTGAAGGCAATGTCACTTAAATTTGTTGAAAAAAAGCAATATCATCATCTAAGAGTACTGGTGAAATCCATGTAGTTGTCAGCTAAAAATTGAATCAACATTATGGTTGAATAATAAAGCAGTAAACTGATGGAAAGAAATGGGTTAAATGGTCAAAAGGTTTCTAATTAATCTAACTATTTTTCCCTACCATTGAAATTCCATGGTTTGTAAAGAATAATCATGTAAAACAAGGCTTAATAACTACAACCAAGAACACCAATAACAATCTCCACTCTTTTAATAGTAGTACAAAGCAGTCTACAACCAAATCTAACCTTTGTAACTTCAATGGAATAACAAGACATTTAGATTAACATACTAAGTGGTCGCCATTACCTAAATAAACTCGAAAAGTAGGGTAAAGATAACAGAATGGTATAATCGTAAGACAACCTCCAATTGAATGAAATTTTGAGTACTACCATCATCAATCATTACTTGGACTTTATGGTTTCCTAGTTGAACATTAAATCATAGGGCCTTCAAGTTTAATGTAACAAATAAACATGCAGGCTTAAGTCACTAACAAGAGCTTGGTTAATATCTTTAGTAGGAAGGTTTTGTTAGTAACTTGAGGTTATTTGTGTCTTTTAATATAGTCCAAGTCAGCATAACTATTTTGTTATTTTATGTTTTTATTTAAAATAGACGATGATCCATATTTTATAGAACTTTTGTTGATACAAGTATGGTTTGCCTTACTTCTTGGCATGTGAACTTGTAGTTTGATGTGTATAAATGACTTTTTTTGGGAATGAAAACTGATCTCTTTTTTCTCATAGAAAAACAACCTTAGAAATCTGCTTTACATCCTCTTTTCATCTGAATGGTTAATCTTTTGGTCTGGCTAATTGTTTCCAAGTTCTGTAACATGGTATCAGAGCTTCTATGGTCTTAGTGGAGCTATGTCATTTCAAATCAAAACTCATCAACAAAAAAGAAAAAAAAAATGCTTTCTTTAGTCAAGTAAATAGCTTCATCCTCATCTTCTTTATCACCTTATATTTTATAATGGTGAAAATTATCACAATTGGGCAGTTAAAATGAAAGTTTTCTTAAAGGGTATAGGTAGGGCTGGATTCGAGTCGAGCCAGCTCAAGCTCGAGCTTGGCTCGCTTGGTTTGAGCCCGAAATGAGCCGGGCTCTACTCGACTCGATCGAGCTCGAGCTGGCTTGGTAATTTTTTTTAAAAATTTTTTTATACAAAACGACATCATTTTGATCCATATATATATACAAAACGGTGCCATTTTGATATGAAAAATGAGCCAAACCGAGCCGTAAATGAGCTGAGTCAAACTCGAGCCGATCATAAAAAAATTGAGCCGAGCCTGAGCTGGCTGTGAGCCGAGCTCGACTCAGCTCGAATCCAGCCCTAAGTGTAGGTCTCTAGTAGTATATTAAGGAGGAGCAAACACCACCTCCATTAGAGCCTAATCTTACTTTGAATCAAATAAGGATGCATGAAATAAAAGTTATCAAAGGTCCAAGAGCCTTATCCATCATCCACCAAAGAGTAATTGATGTTGTTTTCGCCAAAATTGTAGCTTGCGAAACTGCTAAAGAAACTTGGGATAGACTTAAAGAAGATTCCCAAGGCAATGAAAGATCAAGGCAAATGCTTGCTCTAAACTTAAGGAAAGAATTTGAAAACTTAAAGAAGATTCACAAAATCATTGTTGGTTCATACCCAATGTGAGGTGTAGAATTTGTAACTAGCTAGGCCATGTAGATAAAGTATGTAAGAACAAAGGAGGAAATCTAACTCATTACGTTTAAGAAGCTCAGTATGCTCAATAAGCTAAGAAACAAGAAGAACCAAGTGAAAATTTATTTGTTGCAACTTATCTTGTAATTGACAGAATGCATACCACTTGGTTTGATAGATAGTGGATGCTCCAATCACATGATATATGAAGCTGAACTTCTCAAAAACATGGATGAAACTTATCTCTCTAAGGTAAAGATTCGCAACGGTGAACTTTTGGATATCAAGGGAAAATGAGTTGTATGCATAAAAACCCCATTAGGTACTAAAGTCATTAAAATGTTCTTTTAGCTCTTGAAATTAATCATAATTTGTCAAATGTGGGACAAATGTTGGAAAATGGTTATACTTTGCATTTTGAAAACAAGTCTTGCATTATTTTTGATCCATTGGGCTGTGAATTAATTATTGTTGACATGAAAGACAAGAATTTCCATTGATTGGAAGCAAACTTGTGTTAATGCATATTAACATGTTGAACTAAGCTCTAATTTAGGGTATAAAAGGCTTAGTCACTTTAATTATTCAACAATGAAGCAAATGCATACTAAGAGTTTAATGATGAATTTGCCTGCTATAAGTGACCATGATACAGTGTGCAAGGTGTGCCAACTAGGAAACCAGACCAAACTTTCATTTCCTATTAGCAAATCAAAAGCAAGTGATAAACTTCAGTCGGTTCACACTGATTTATGTGGCCCTATGAATGTGTCATCCTTGAATGGAGGCAGATTCTTCTTGTTTTTTATAGATGACTACTCTAGACTTTGCTATATTTACTTCCTTAAGCAAAAGTCAGAATTGTTAAACATATTCAAAAAATTTAAAGTTGAAGCAGAAAAGTAATTAGGGTGTAAGCTCAAAGTGATCAGATCAGATAATGGATCTGAATACACTTCAAAGGAGTTTGTTATATTCTGTAATGCTGAAGGGATTATACACCAACTAACCACACCATATACTTCACAACGAAATGAAGTTAGTGAAAGGAAAAACATGTCTATAATGGAGATGTCCAAATATTTAATATTTGAAAAAAAATTGCCTAAAGTTTTTTGGGCTGAGGCAACCAATACAACAATGTATTTGCTTAATTTGCTGCCTACCAAAGCCTTGAATTATGGGACTCTTTATGAAGCTTGACATGACTTTAAGCTTTCAATAGATCATTTGAAAGTTTTTAGGAGTTTGTGTTATGTCTATATGCCTAATGAGAGAACAACTAAGTTGGATGAGAGGTTAGAATGTGGAATATTTGTAGGCTACAACAATGTATCAAAGGGGTATAGAATTTATAACCCCAAGACCAAGAGGATAATTATTAGTAGAAATGTCAAGGTTAATGAACAAAGAAGCTGGAATTTGGAAGAGAAAAAAGAAGGCAACCTTGGTTCAAATCTTGATCACAAAATCAATGTTTTGCTAGAAAATTATTCACATTCCAGTGATGAAGAGGTTGTCCCTACAACTAAAATTAGATCACTTGAAGACATCTATAATAGGTGTAATATTGCTCTTGTTAAACCAAAGTCCTATGAGGAAACTGCAAATTATGAAGGATGGAACAAAGCCATAGAGAATGAAGTTGATATGATTAATAAAAATTCCACATAGAGCTTGGTTGAAAGACTTGAAGATCAAAAGATTATAAGTGTCAAATGGATCTACAGAACCAAATTCAACCTTGATGGTTCTATAAATAAACTCAAAACTAGATTAGTAGTTAAAGGTTACTTGCAGCAATATGGGATAGATTTTATAGATACATTT
Organism: Mangifera indica; assembly: GCF_011075055.1. Classification (NCBI taxonomy): domain Eukaryota; kingdom Viridiplantae; phylum Streptophyta; class Magnoliopsida; order Sapindales; family Anacardiaceae; genus Mangifera; species Mangifera indica. Next base: position 11,446,288 of record NC_058147.1, on the reverse strand, counting down.
GCTCCAGCAGATAGATATGACATAATCAGATTTTTATTTGCTTTGGCTATAAAATCAAGCTGAAAAGTGTACCATCTTGACATCAAGTCTGTTTTTTTAAATGGCATACTAGAAGAAGACATTTATGTAGAATAACCTAAAGGCTTCAAGGTACCAAAAGAAGAAGAGAAAATGTATAAACTTCATAAGACTTTGTATGGCCTAAAATAGGCACCAAAGGCATGGTACAATAGGATTCACTCTTACTTGATGAATTAAAACTTCTCTTGTAGCCAAAATGAGTACACCTTTTATGTAAAAAAGGGTAGAAATGATTCAACTCTTATTGTTTCCTTATATGTGGATGACCTTTTGGTGACAAGAGGAGATATGAAGTTAATTATTAAATTTAAACAAAATATGCAAAGAGAGTTTGATATGTCAGATTTAGGGGAAATGAAATATTTTCTTAGTTTGGAAATAGATCAAACTTCTAGTGGTAAATTCATTTCTCAAAAGAAATATGCTATGGATTTATTGAAAAAGTTTCAAATGGAAAATTGCAAATCAGTATCTACTTTTTTGGTTATGAACTACAAGTTTAGGAGGAATGATATTGAGGAAAAAGTAGAAGCCTTTCAATACAGAAGCCTCATTTGTAGCCTATTGTATTTATCTTTAAATAGAGTTAACATTATGTTTCCAACTTTTCTCCTGTCCAGGTTCATGGAATCACCAAGCGAAAATCATTTGTGTGTTGTTGAAAGAATACTCAGGTACATAAAAGGAACTATAGAGTATGGGTTATTGTTTTTAAAATAGAATAGTGGCAAATTAATTGGCTACTTAAGTAGTGATTGGGCAATGAGCTTAGATGATTTTACAAGCACATCAGGGTATTGTTTCTTTCTTTTTAGTGCAGTATTTAGTTGGAACTCAAGGAAATAAGAGGTGGTTACACAATCTTCTACTGAGGCAGAATATATTACTACTGCAAGTGTAACAAACCAAGCCATATGGTTGCGAAAACTCCTATCTGATTTAAATCAAGTTGAACCTAAAAGTGTGACTATTTTTGTAGATAACAAGGATACAATTGCCATCACTAAAAATCCTGTTCATCATATAAGAACTAAACACATCAATGTGAAGTTTCATGTTATCCATAAAACAGAGAAAATGGGAGAAATCAATTTAGAGCACTGTAACTCTAAAGATTAATTGGCTGACATTATGACAAAGGTAGTTGCTAAATCTTAATTTGAATCCTTAAGAATGAGACTTGGAGTTATTGAAAAAACCTTAAAGGAGGAGTGTTAGTGACTTGAGGCTATCTGTGTCTTTTAATATAATCTAAGTCAGCATAACTATTTTATTAGTTTATGTTTTTGTTTAAAATGGATGATGATCTATATTTTATGGAACTTTTGCTGATACAAGTATGGTTTGCCTTTTTGGCATATGAACTTGTTCTTTGATGTATATAAATGACCTTATTTGGGAATGAAAACTTATCTCTTTTTTCTCACTTAGCTTACTATTTTCTCCTGGAAAAATAACCATAGAAATCTGCTTTACATCCTTTTTTCATTTGGTTAATCTTTTGGTCTAGCTAATTGTTTCCAGGTTCTATAACAGGTTTTCTATAGGAGTAACTAGGTCAAATAAAATTTCCTCCTCATCAATAAATAACAACAAAAATTTTTGCTTACAACGGTGATCTAAAGACCATTTATCATTATAATTATAACATATCACACTTTGTCCCTTATCTTGAAACTCGACTTGTGTAAGGTGTTTAATAGGTAAATTTGGTTTTAGCAATAATAGTGGTATATTAGGATAAAAAAAAGGTGGTAGCCTGAGAAATAGAAGTATTGGTTGCAAATCCTATTTAAGATGAAAATATGGGATAAGTAAAGGGTTTATTTGAGGTACGTAAATTGGTAGGACAAGGGTTATTATGCTTATAAGCATATTCTCTAGCTAGAGACATAGCATCAATTAAGGATCGAGGATGTGCTGAAATGTTGTCATGATGAAGAGGAATTTTCAAACCAAAGATAAAGAATATTGTAAGTAAAGTATCCTCTATACCAGAAACTTTAGTAAAAAGGGACTTAAATTAAGGCAAATAAGAAGTTACAAAACTAGTTTGAGAAATCTTTACGATGAGTCCCCATATTGCTTTTTGCATAAAAGCACTAAAACAATCCTAAAGAGCATTAACAAATTCTAGCCAAGTACCTAGTAGATTACTAACTCGCATCCATTGATACCAATTGGCAGTACTACTATCCATGTGAAATCTTAAAATCTGTAATTGAAGAAAATGCAAAGTGCCATGAAAATAAAAAAACTCATTAGCACAATAAATCCAGCTTAAGGGGTCAATGCCATCGAATCAAGGTACTTTAAGTTTTTTGGATTGAAGATAAGGTGTAAGATCAATGACTTATGTAGGTAGGATAATTGTTGTCAATGGTGGATTGTGAAAAGGTGTAGGAGAGACTGCTATCTCTTGTAGGGTGAGACGATGGTTGAAGAATCAACTGTAAGAGGTAGAATTGGATTAACTTGCTTGAACAAGTCCTCTATTCTTGCATCGACATTAGCCAAATATGACTAGAAAGAGTTGGATTGATTTGGCTAGTGTAGCAAATTGAATGTCAGAGGATTCCTAAAATTTACTAAAAGTTTTTAGCTAATTCTTAGATCTTCATTGAAGGAGTAGAATTCAATGAGAACACCAAATGATACACAAGGCTGCAACCAACCTATTATATCGAGGAAGCTATTCAAGCCAACCTTTTCTCCTAAAGAAGAGATTAAGAAGAGAAAAGAGAAATAGAAAGACAAGAGATTTTCTTCATTTCATGCCCAAAAAAAAAATTACACATTTTGTTATGGTTATACTTAAACCAACTACTGTCATTAGAATAGTACAAACTTCTTAACAACTCTCAAAATGGTTTCATGATTTTTGTGCTTGTTCAACTGCTTCTTTGGTTTTTGGCTGTATTCAACTACTACTAGATTTTATATTCTTCTAACCAAGCAAGAGGTCTTTGAACTCTCCTATTTTTGGGCTGGAAATTTGTTTTCATTGGGTAGTTTTCAGATGGGTCTGCTTCATTTGTGTTTGCCTCACTCCTTACTTTGCTATAGTCCATGTTTTTGACCTATTCAATCTACTTAACAACTTCTTGGCTTAAATCTAACTTTGTAACAATGTACCTCTTGATAATTTAAAACTCCAAACACTATAAATCCCTAAATTCAAATACAACCAAAAAGAACAAGAAAATAATATTTGAAAACTTTATCTTATTTAATTTAACGTTACTTTAAAACAATGATTACCAAGCTATGTTATTGCTTATTCATTAACTTACCAACCTATTTCATAACATTGCTCTGTTTATTATTTTTCCATTATACTCATTTGATTTGATAGGTTCAAAGTGAAAAATTGTCCTAGTTAGTTTCTATTAGGGTTTTGATTTTGGTCACCCCTAGGAAAAAATGGCATCATAGTTGTTTTAGATTTTCTTTCGGACAAGTTAATGTAATAAACTACTAAAAATTGGAGCAATGTTACGTAAACTTGTAATTGTTTAAAACTTTTAACGACTCTTTGGGAAAGGTTAATCTAATGGACTATTAAAAACTAAAGCATTGTTCTGTATGCTTACATTAAATATAAATTTAAGTACTAATGGTGATGTATTATCATGTGATCAAATGTTATCTTATCGTTCATTTAAAAATTTGGTCTCCCTAGCATATAGTTTATGGAATGTGGGTTGTTTTTTAGTATGAATCCTAACTTGTAGGTGGGTTAAAATTAAGCCACAAAAAGTTATAACTCATAGGCATCAGGAGAAGCTAAATTGTTGGAATGCTACGTAGCAACTTTAGGTATGTTTAGGGGTAATTTAGTCATTTGGCATGATCTTAGTCTTTTGGAAGGTTTGATTGCATTGAATTTTTAAAGTTAACAAAAAAGTCAAACCTATGGGACTCTTGTCTTATCTGTGGGATGCCTATCCTTATGAGCTAACAATTTCAAATCATGCTCATACAATTTTTATAATGTGAATTTTGGGAATGCCTTTCTTACTTAAACAGATGGCCATCCCATACTTATTTTTCAACGGTTCTAACCCTTAACTCAACTTTTTGTTGAAGGAGCAGCGTAGATTGAGTGCCTTGGAGAGTCGTCCAAAATAGAGGAATGCTATTAGATTCTTGCCATGTGAAGACTGAGTATTGTCGGAAGAAAGTTAGGTGAATCTTCTTTATTTTCATATATTTGATACATGTTTTATTCCTGTTATGCACTAATCTACATTTAGGGAAGTTAGGTTTTGCGGGTTGCTAAAAATATAATCATTCGCCTTATGTTTTGTTACAAGTTATGGTGATTAGGGTGTTTATGGGTGTCTTTGGAGTGGTTTTGGTAAAATAGAGTACATAAGGGAGTCTTAGAATGATTCTGGTTAATTAGGTTACTGAACCATCATTGGAAACGATATGGTTTCATAGGTTATAATGGTAGGGGACACTCGTTCTAATAAGAGTAAGATAACCATCGTATCACGATGAGGAAGACAACATACATTAGTGTATGCAGGGTAGTTTAGCAACTACATTGGGTGGTTGTATTAAGTTATGTGTCGCTTAGGTTAGAAGAGAAAAAACCATCCCTCACAATAGGTGGAATGATTATACCATTGTTTCGAATAACTGTCTTTATATCAAAAGGCACCCTTGTGCCTATTAAGGAACGACTGTGCCTTACCAACTATTGTCACAGGTAATGAAGGCCTGGGAAATGATATTTTCCCTTCCATGCATGGTTAATAGATGTAAGAGATGTTAAAGATGTCTATTTCGATTGGGTAAAGAAAAAAAGACATCTAGGACATCCATTGCAAGGATATACAAATTATAATAAACGTTTGAGATGTTTGTTTCATTGGCATATAGGTTATAAAAGGCGTCTAGGACATCCAACCTAGGAGCATTACATACAATGAGTTAAGAAGTGTCCAAGATGCTAGATGATATGAACGGTAAAAGGTATCTGGGATGTCTATTTGACAAGTGTTTTAGGATGCTAGATTATGTAAAGGCCAAAGGACTATTTCCCACCTAAGGTATACTTTTTTACCAAATTTCTCCCTTTTAACTTTAAAAATCTCATTTACCTACCTATGAATGATTAAAATTAACTGAACCCATTAGTTATATCATTTTCCCCCTAAAGCCCTAAAACTAACAATTTCTCTCCAACCCAAGTTTTCAAAAATATCATTTTACCCCCTTGAGTTTTGAAACTTTCAGATGAATTTTTTTGATGATGAAAAACTTCTCTAATGATCTCTAAGCAATATCTCTTCCCTCTGGCAGTAGTCATTCCAACTTAGTAGGAGTCATTTTCGTTGGAGAACGAAGACCTCGTCTTTGTCTCTTAACGAAGATGATTCATCTTTGTTAGAGATAAAGATGACTCCTATCGAGTTAGAATGACTACTACAGAAAGGAGGACATGTCAGAGGGAAGAGATGTTGCTTGGAGATCGTTGGAGAAGCTCTTCGTTGTTGGAAAAATTCATCTGAAAATTTGAAAACCTTAGGAGGCAAAATGTTATTTTTAAAAACTTGGGTTTGGGGAGAAATTGTTCGGTTTTAGGGTTTAGGGGGGAAATGAATTCAAATTTAAGTTTATTTTTAATATTACAGATAAAATAAAGATTTTACTCTTAAAATCGTTAAGTTTAACTGTTCATGGGTAGATAAATGAGATTTTCAAAGTTAAAGGGGAGAATTTGGTAAAAAAGTATACCTTAGGTGGGAAATAGTGCTTTAGCCTTATGTAAACAAAGAGGCAATCGAGCTATTAAGGGATATTCCAAGAACGCTTAATTAATTATGTGCTTACTGGGTGTATTGTCACTCATGCATTTCTTGTGTAGTTGCAGATACATGTGAGGGCAAAGCAGGTAGGGAGGCTAGTGATCAACTCATTGATTGCTTGGCCACTATAGTAAGTGCTTTATTCATTTATTCAACTGATATATTTTGGGATTTTTTTACACAATATATTATGGGTTTCAGTTGGGTATTTGGTATTTTGTGGCATATTTGGAGAATCATTTTATTTTAATAAAGTTATCAGGGTATTTCATGAAATAATTTTCTTTAAATGCATGCTTGAGAATCTTTATGGCTTATGTGACACATCATCCCAATAAATTACTCCAAGAGGTATGGTCTAGAGATGGGGTGTTATATGCTAGCTGGATTTGTATAATGTAATTAGTTATTAAGTAATATTATGTACACAATTTTTGTGCATAACTAACAACGTATCATTATGTGATTTGAAAATTTAAAATTTGAGATAAACAACATCTAATTATATAATGATATATCATTGTTTATGATAAAATTGTACATAAAGATTATGTATATAATTTTATTGTTAGTTATTTGAGCCATATGGAGCAAATGAATCTTATATTATTCTACATATTATAAATTATTGAAAAAAAAAAAAAAGACAAAAGATAGATAAGAGAATGTGGAACTTTTTTACTGTGAAGAAACAAAATGCTCTAAAAAAGAAGGCTATCAAATTACAAATGCACAAACATAATTGTGGGGTTGAGGGGAAGGGGTTGTATTTATATATGTTTCCTACCGCCTTAATGACTCATTGCCCACAAGTATTGAATTGTGGTGTAAAAACCAAAACATAGAAATGTAATTATTTAATATCTTATAAAGTAAGGTTGGATATGCTTAAACTATCTAATTAAAAACCTTACTAGAAAAACCCAATGGGACAAAACCTAGTCAAGAGAAAAAGAGTACAGTGCATTTTTTTGTTCAATATGTGACGTACTTAAAAATTTTCTTTTTTTGATGAATGCTTCCCCTAATTATAGTGAGATTAATTTGGTTGTTTGTTGAGCCATTGGATACCAATGTTATACACTAACTTTTCAAATATTGAAGTTGATAATATCTTTATGAATAAGTCTATAAGATTGTCATTAGACCATAATTGTTTGACATCAATCTTTCAGCTTTGCTGGAGCTTATGAGCATATTGAGGCAAATATAATAAGACTCTAATGACATTAAAACATAGTACTTCAATACCAAGCATTTTTTCATCGTCTTCTTTGGGACAAAATGAGTTCTTTTTCGGATTATGAGATCGAACAAGTATTAGGGTGCTTGAAGGATAGGTTTTATCCATATTAAAGTATGTTAGCAATTTTTAATATACGTTGATTGATAGATAAGTATTATATTTGAATTGTGCTCGATTTACAGACTGAGACAATATTTTGTTTTTCTTAAATTCTTCATTTTAGATTATTTGTTTAGATATTTAGTAGTTTTTTAAAGCTTTTCAGGAGTCTCAATTAAATTCATGTCATTAACATAAATTATTATAATGGCAAATCTTGATTTTGACCCCTTCATAAAAACACATGGGCATATAGGGTCATTCACATAGTCCTTCTTTTTTACATATTCATTAAGGTGATTGTATCAAATTCTTTTGGATTGTTTTAATCTGTATAATGATCTTCACAACTTGATTGAGTACATACCTCTTAGATTAACTCTTTTTGCTTCGAGCAATTTAAATCCTTTAGAGAGTTTCATATAAATTTCAGTATTCAAATTTTTATACAAATAAGTAGTAACTATATCCATTAGATGTATATCCAGTCCTTTTGAGACGGTTAAACTAATCAAATATTTGAATGTGATTATATCCATCATAGGTACATATGTTTCATCAAAATCTATACGTGACCTTTGGGAAAAACCTTAGGCCACAAGTCTTGTTTTATATCTAACAAGCTCATTTTTCTTATTTTTTTCTCACAAATACCACTTATATCCAATGGGTTGTACGTCCTTAGGTGTTAGGACTGTAGGCCCAAACACTTGATGTTTTACAAATGAAGCTAATTCTACTCGAATTGTTTCTTCCCATTTAGGTCAATCATGTCTTTGTCTACACTAGTCCATAGTATGTGGTTCAAAATTATCATCATTTTTAATTTGAGTAGTTACTGCAAATGAGAATACATTGTTAGCGTTAACATTTTCACAGTTCCACATCTTTCTTATATAAACATAATTTATAAAGGTTTTTGTATTTTCATTTTCCTGTATTTTAGTGATTTATGCCATTTCAAGGGCCTTGGTCTCTTTGGGATGATAATATCTTTTGGAGGAATATTAAAAAGTGTGGAATTTTCAATTATTTTATTATATCATAATTAATATCTATTTGATTTTTTGTTTTTGTTTATGAAGAACAGTGTCTTTCAACCTAATAGGTCACCATGCTTCTTGAGTGTAGTAGATTCATCAGTTTTGACTTAAATGGACTTTTCAATAGTCACATCATTGTTGATGGTGTGTTGGCATCTGGTATATGTGATTTTGTCACTTTTGTCATACCAACAAATATATTGACATTTAGCTGACAATAATTTGCAAACGCACTATCCTCTACATTTTAGTTTCACTTTGAGATTTGTAAGGATTTAAATGAGACATGATAAGTAGGTACCAAGTAAGTTCATGTATAACTTTAAAATACATTTTCTTTTCCCCTAAAGATGGAAAAGTTGTCTCACTAAAGTGACAATTTACAAAATGTGCAGTAAAGAGATCACCTCTTAATGGTTCTAGATACTTGATAATAGATGGTAAATTATATCCAACATAAATTCTCAGACAATGTTAGAGTCCCATTTTTGTGTGTTAAAAAGACACAATAGGGACATACAATATAACCAAATATCCTGAAATGAGATATATCAGGTTGGTAACCAAGAACTAATTGTAAAAGAGAATTTTGATAATAAAAAGAAGGTTGCAAATGAATTAACGCTACAACATGTAACATAACATGTCCTCATATAGAAGTTAGTAATTGAGTTCTTAATAATAAAGTACGTGCAATTACTTGGAGTCATTTGATAAGAGACTCAATTACTCTATTCTGAGTGTGGACATATGAGATTCGATGTTCAACATCAATCCCTATAAACATGCAATAATTATTAAATGTCTTGGTTGTAAATTCACTAGTATTATCTAACCATATTGACTTGATCGAATAATCAAAGAAATGTGTCTTCAACTTGATAATTTGAGTTAATAGTTTAATAAAAACAACATTTCAAATTAGCAATAAACAAACATAGGACCATCGTATAAATGTATCAATTAAGATCATAAAATAATAAAATGACCCACTTGGTAGATAAATGAGTCCACATGTGTCCCTTTGAATCCTTTTTAGGAATGATGTGAGATTTAACTCCAACTTTGGAGGATGATGGTCTAATTAGTAATATTCCTTATGAACAGGTACGACAAAACTTTTCACTAGATAAGAAAATCTTATGATTTTTTAGTACATGTCTATGTAAATTTTTAATAATTCTATGCATTATTGTAGATCTTGGTTGACCTAGACGGTCATGCCAAAGTAAAACCACTTTTGGATAAAAAAACTTCTGGTTTAATACTATATAAGTTTCAATTGCATTTATGATTATATAATATAATCTAAATGATAAAACTAATAATTTTTCTAGTACAAGCCTTCTTTCAAAGGTATTACTAGTTATATAGAAGAATTCTGCACTATTTTCATTCATGGTTTCAATGTGATAACTATTATTTCTTATATCTTTAAAACTAAGTAAATTTCTTTCGAATCTACTTGAATATAATATATCTTTAATGCTTAATTTGATCCCTTTTTTTAACAAAATTGTGGCTCTTCTAAAGCCTTCAATCAGATTTATTAATCCTAAAATTATGTTTGCTTTAGCTTGAATCGAAGCTAAAGTTAGAAAAAATTTATTTTCTTTAAGAATTGTGTGCGTTGTTGCACTATCCATCAAATATGTCTCCATCATCAGTTTTTGAAGTCAACACTTAAATTTTGGAGTCTATTTCATTTAATTTAGAAATTACGTTAGATATAACATATATAAAATAGTGAAAGGAATGAATACATGATAATAAAATAATATTAATGACTCTAAAACAATGATATATAATGGATTCTAATTATAAAAATTTTGCCTATATTTTTATTCTTGAAATAAGTTTTGAAACATCAAGATTAATTAAATCGACAAGATCTAAATTATCAAAAAATTTGATTATATTATTATGGATGCTTAGTATAAATCCATAGAATGTTTGTGTGCATGACATGTATGCAACCAATGACATTTACAACCATATATATTGTATTGTAGTTTATTTTACATTATTCTTTATTTCGCTTCAGTTTTAATCCACTTTTAGTGGTATTATTGAGATTTTCTGTTATAATTATCTTAAAGTCGAAAATTATTTCATCTATGACCTTCCTTACCCTCATGACAACTATTACCGATACTTATATTCACTTTAAGAAATGATATAATGCACGTAGGGTGCGTTTGATGGTTTTTCATTAACAAGTAAATATAACATTAATTCTAATTTTCCATTCATGATTTTGCTACTACAGGAGTATATTATAAAAATGAAAGGTGGAAAATATTTTCTCTCAAATATTTTCACTTCCGCAGAAGGATTCTGAATATAACAAGTTGTACTAAATAACAATGCCATTAGAAGTATTATAGAATTTGATGTTCAAATTTATCTTTCAAAATTTTCCACGAATATAGTGGATCTATCATTATATCCACTTATTCGGTTTGCAATCCTTTGAGATGTGGTGCTGGTAAAATAGTGCCTATGGATTTGTTTTTCTGGGATATTTTATTTATCTTTTTCAAGGTTCATAAATTCTCGGTGAAGAATTGTGAAAAAGCCCACTTAATTATACTTATCCAATTTTAGAAACTTTAAGTTTAAATATTGCCTATATCCACAAAACTTTTAGTTTTGTAGAAAATATATTGAGATTAATTTTTGAAACTTTAAGTTCAGATGTTATCCTATATTTATAAAACTTTTGGTTTTGTAATTAATATTCATAATATTATAGTATTTAAAACTTTAATTTTGATTATATTTCAAACTTTCTGTCCATAATTTCCATAATTTATACCAACTTCAGGTTACAAATGAGACATAGTTATTATAAAACAAATATCTTAATGAAATTTGGAACTTCAAGTCCATATATATATATATATATATATATTTTCACAATTTTATAAACTTCAGATTATAAATAAAATATAATTATAATTAGTATTTACAAATATAAAACAATTATAAAAATTAAAATAATTACAGTTTGCATTTGCAAATAGGAAAATAAATATAATAGAAAGATTAAATAAAATAATAATAATAATTGAAATATTCATATTTATATTATATAAATATTATAACGATATAATTATAATTTTAATGATATTAAGATATGCTTAAACAGACGAAACTGATAACTTTTTATAAATTATTGAAAAAAAAAAAAAGAAAGAAAAAATAATGTGAATTTTCCACCGCGCCGTAACGGGTTTAAAATGACTTGCCGCCCACAAGTATTGAATTACCACAGCCCTTCATTTAATATCTCAAGCCATTTTCCAATCCATATCCCAGATCTTCCTTTCTCCATGTGTTAGGTAAATTTTTACACTTAGAAAGCCATTTCAGAACACTACATGCATTTATTTATTTGGTAAGTATTCTACTTGTATTTATTGTTTTTACGGATGTGTGGTGTCATTTCCGCTTTTGTCTCCGTGTTTCTGGGATTTCGAATGTGAATTTGTTATTGTAGAGTTATTATAATATATGACAGATCTTTGCATTTGACTTTTTACAGCTAAATTATTTGAAGTTGACTTTATTTTATTTAGAAAACTCCGTAGAAAAAGAAAAAATTTAATTGAGGGATAACAATTTAATGGATGAAAAAAATACTAAAAGAATTTCTAGATTTATTCTTGAATTATTTTTTCTAACCTGACCATTCTCTTAAAAATACAGTTTTTAACCTTAATTGCATTGTTATCCTCATTACATGATTCTCTCTATGATTACTCAAACGATCTGAGATCTAGCTTTTATATCCATATAATCATTGGTTGCCATTTTGACAAAAATGTCTTTACAGATAAACTCTTTTTCCCCTCATTTTCCTCCGGTTGTCAAAACCAAACTCCAAAGTATCCAATATCAGTTTCGCCCAAAATCCCACTATTTACACTTTTTAATGCTTCGACGTTGAAGATTTATTGTGTATTTCAAAGGTTCTAAATGGAAAAGGAGGTGCGAAAAAAATTGAGTCCACTCGTTATTCCAGTGTTTTTAAGTTTGAAAAAGACCAAATGACTATTTCCTATCTAAGGGTTGATGAAATGATATATTCTCATCCCCTAAGTTTAAGAAAGTCAATTCCTTACCTACGACTTTGTGTCTATAATGCATGATGACTATGCACTCTTACATTATCATGAGTATGCACTTTCAATGTCTTACAATCGTTTGCTATATAATTATATGTACCACCTTGCACTTCCTTTTATATACCGTACATCCTTATATATTATACACATCATCTTGAAATACCATCTGTAAATAGATAAAAGATTCTCTTTTGTTTAAATTCAAAATATGGATATAACTTCTGATTACTGAAACCTTCTTTTGTTTGTCTTTTTATTCCATTGCTTTATATATCTTACAAATAATCTATAACAATAATGCGTTTTAAGTGAATTCAAGTCCTCTTAAATATTTGGTCTAGAAAAGCAAAAAATATGTTGATCATTCTACAAGACGTAGACACGCTAATTCTTAATATTAAATAGCTCCATCAATATACAAATACAGCCTAGCGAGAATGATGGTCCAAAGCAATAGTTGAAGATACATCTGCGAAAATTAAAAAATAAATTTAGTTTGTCAAATATTTACAAAAAAAAGTAAACAAAATCGTCCTGTCGGTCTGAGCATGTGAGTCAGGGATACTCAATTATCTAAAAGTGGGTGGGAGACTAGGTAATGAAACAGACGTATTTGATATTATTATATTTATATCAAAATTAAAAAATAAATAAATATTAAAATTAAAAGTGGGTAGGAGACAAGATGCATCTCAGAAAATTAAAAAATAAATTCAGTTTGTCAAATACTTATAAAAAAAGTAAACAAAATCATCCTATCGGTTTGAGCATGTGGACCAGGAATACTCAATTATGTAAAAGTGGGTAGGAGACAAGGTAATGAAACAGACATATTTGATATTATTATATTTATATCAATGGTCCAGAACTATGTGGCAAATAAGGAAAAAACCAAATTATTATATCAATAAAATGGTTATTATAAATATAATGAAAATATATGTAGAGGAATTTATAACCACAAAATATATGCAGAGAAAGATGGAATAGAAGAAGAATAGAGATTAGCAAATTTGGGACGTGTATATTTGAGTGAATCTTTTCTTTCCCATATGAAGAATTGTCTCTCCAAATGTGAGAGATAAAGGGGGTATGTATACAAGAATTTCTCACCAATTCCTCTAAGATATTTACATAATTTAACTTACTCATATAAAGAGCATTAAATGTTCTTCTTCAATTTTCCACCTTCACAATAATGCAGCCACCATTTTATAAATGAATTCACATTTAGGTAAGCTGCTTTTTGTAGAGATTCATTTACATACGTAACACTCTCTCTTGGATTTCTATAACTTACAGATAATTTCATTAATTTTGCTAATGAAAAACTCAGTGGGATAAAACCAAAGCTGAGAAATATAATTATTTAATATACTTTTAAATAGGGTTGGATGTGCTTAAACTGCCCCATTAAAAATCTTATTAGGAAACCTAATGGGACAAAACCTAGTAAAGGAAAAAAGAGTATAGTGCATATTTTGTCCAAAATGTGATCAACAAAAAATTTCTTCCCTTGATAAATGCTCCTCCTGATGAATGCTTCCCCTCTTTGTAGTGGGACTAATTTGGTTGCTTGTTAAACTATCACATACTGATGTTATACACTAACTTTTCAAATGTTGATGTTGGTAATGTCTTGGTAAACAAATATACAAAATTCTTACTGGATCATATTTGTTTGACATCAATCTTTTTGCTTTGTTGAAGCTCATGAGTGTAAAAGAATTTTGGTGAGATATTTTTGGTTGTCTCCTTTGATGTATCCTCCTCTAATTTGGGCAATATATACTGTATTGTCTTTATATAATATGGAAGGAGTGTCTGTTGTAGAAAGAAGACTACATATATTCTGGATATAATGGATAACAGATCGTAACCATATGTATTCTCGACTGGCTTTATGTAGGGCTAGAATCTCTGAATGATTTGAAGATGTTGCAACCAAAGTTTGTTCAGTGGAGTGTCAGGATATCATTGTGTCATTATAAGTAAAAACATATCTTATCTATGAATGGGCCTTATGGGGGTCAGAAAGTGATGTATACATGGCTCTATCATTATTTTTGGGCTTCAAGCCATCCTCAAGTCTCCATGCAGCCTTTGAAGCCAAGAAGAATGAAGTTCTAGAAATTCCCAAGCCAAAGGAAGCATTGCACCTTCAATTTTGGCCCAACTTCACTTTTAGGCATAGTCTCATTAGTTGGACTCAAGAATCCCTTGAGTAGTTTGCTCTTTTGTCCTAAAATAAGCTTCACATGGTGCCTTTCCAAGCCCAATCCGCCCAAGACTCTTTTGAAGCCCATTTTAACTCAAACTTATGCATCTAGTTGGCTTAGAACTAAATAGAAACTTAGTTGCAAAGCTAGGAGACATGGTTCCTAGATTTAAGGAAAAGACAACTCACTTTTTGTCTTTAGCAACTAAGAGGTATTGCTTAGCTTAATTCAAGGGATTTTGTATTAAAAGTTAATAGATTTTGTATTGGAAAGTCCATTTCGCTGCCACTTCTTCCTTATATAAAGGGTGGCCATGCTTTTGTAAGAGTTTAGACAATTTGATTTAATGAAAGTTTAAAGCAAAACTTTGTTGGCTTTCTCCATTTTCCTTTATCCAATTCATTCTTGGTGAAAGAATTGGTGGTGGAAGACCCCAAGGTTGGTGGAAATTTCCTTTATACCTTGGTTATTTTTCTTGTTACCCTTGAAATCCAAAGTGTGAAGACTTGAATGTGTGTTTTATGCCTCGGATTACTGTTCACAGTCTGTGATTTTGCAATTTCCAATTTTTACCAGCAAACTTTAAAGCTGGTTTTGAATGCCTTGTTAATTGAGTTATGGTTGACATTATATACCGTTAGAAAGCTCTTTGAATGCTTTTTCCAATAATATATAATTTGCATGATTTGGAGGTCATTTGATTGGTTAAAATTGAAAGATAAATTGCTGCTATGACAAATAAATAGTAATTTCCAAAATTGTGTTTGTGTGTTGTTGCATTGTCTTGATAGAAATGCACCAAAAATATAACCAACATTTGTATATCTAACTAAACTAGGATTTTTAGGGGATTGAACAGAATAGAATAATCCCAAATCTCTAGTTCAAAATAAGTAACAAAATGTATGTTTGATTCTGTTTCAATGGTGATAAGCTGGTGTATAGCTAAATTGGGCCGATAAATTGATTGCGAAGGATATATCTAGTCTAGTGCATTGGGCCAAATATAATAAGGCTCTAATGGCATTCAGATACGGTACTTCAAGACTGAGTATCTTTTCATCTTTTTTTTTAGGAAAAACCGGATCATTTTTTGGATCGAGAGACTAAACATCCATTAGGGTGCTCAAAGGATGAGCTTTATCCATATTAAAACATTTTAATAATTTGTCAATATATATTGACTGATGGATAAGTATTCCATTTAAATTGTGCTCGATCTGCAGGCCAAGAGAATATTTTGTTTTTCCCAAATCCTTCATCTCAAATTCTCTTTACAAATATTCAACAGTTTTTGAGAGCTCTTCAAGAGTTCCAATTAAATTCATGTCATTAGCATAAACTATTATAGTGGCAAATTTCGATTCTGGCCTTTTGATAAAAAAACACATAGACATATAGGGTCATTCATATAGCCCTGTTTTTTCAAATATTCACTGAGACAATTGTATCACATTCTTTTAGATTATTCTAATCTATATAGTGATATTTGTAATTTAATTGAGTACATGCCTTTTGGATTGTCATTTTTTGCTTTAGGCAATTTATACCCTTCAGGGAGTTTCATATAAATTTCAATATTCAAATTTCCATATAAATAAACAGTAACTACGTCTATTAGATGCATATCTAGTCTTTCAAAGACAGTTAGTTTGATTAAATATTTGAATGTGGTTATATCCATAATAGGTGCATTTGTTTTATCAAAGTTTATACCTAGCCTTTGCCTTTAGGAAAAGCCTTGGGCTACAAGCCTAGTTTTATATTTAGCAATCTCATTTTTCTTATTTCTTTTTCTCACAAATACCCATTTATATCCAACAGGGTGTACGTCTTAAGGTGTTAGAACTACTAGCCTATACATTTAATGTTTTGCTAGAGAATCTAATTCTACTTGAATGGCTTCTTCCTATTTAGGCCAATCATGTCTTTGTCTACACTTAACTACAGTGCGTGGTTTAAACTCTTCATCATTTATAATTTTAATAGGTACTACAAATAAGAATATATCATCAATGTTAACCATTCCACGGTTTCATATCTCTCGTGTATAAACATAATTTAAAGATATCTCAATATTATCATTTTCTTGTTCTTCAAGATTTTTTCCAACTTCAGAGGTTTATGCCAGTTTAGGGGCTTGAGTTTTTTCAAGGACCATAACCTCTTTTGAAGGAACATTAAAGATTGTAGATTTTTCATTAATTTTAGGATCATTATGATTGATATCTGTTTGATTATTTATCTTTCTTTTTCAAGGAACAATGTCCTTCGATCCAATAGGTCTACCATGCGTCTGGTGTGCATTAGGTTAATTAGTCATGGCTTGAATGGATTGTTCAATAGTTATATTAATTCTTGTTGGTGCATTGACAACTATTATATGTGATTTTGTCACTTTTGACGTATCTACAAATGCATCAGGCATTTGGTTGATAATAATTTGTAAACTCACTATCCTCTTCCCTTCAGTTTCACTTTGAGATATGTAAGGATCTAGATGAGACACGATAGGTACATACATGCCTAACTTCAGAAGACATTTTCTTTTCCCCTAACGGTGGAAATATTATCTCATGAAAGTGACAATTTACAAACTGTGTAGTGAAAAGATCACTTGTAAATGGTTCTAAATACTTGAAATTATGTAGGATTTTGGCAAGAAAATTAATTTTTTTTTTTTAAATCATGTTCACATCATATGTGACAATGGTAATATAAAATTTACATGTTTCAAGAAATAAAATATAGAAATATGTAAACTATCTTATACCTTGTAATTTAATTTGAAATTAGGAAGCTTGAATCACTAAAATAAGTGATCTCTTGACTTGCATCCTTCAAGGAAGAAAACTGGAAGCTTTTCTCAGCAAAAGGAAGAAGAAGAAGAAAAAGCTATATTTTTCTATGTTTTTTCTCCTATTTATTACTCTTAAACTTGATATTTATCAAGTTAAATTATGTGTTTAATTCTTATTGGTTGATAATTAAGAGTAAATCATAATTTGACACATGTTGAATAATTTGTACCTAAAATTATTCATGCAACATTCTAAACAATTTAAAAAGTGCAAAATGACAATTTCATCCCTTTTTTCGAATCTTATTCGAAAAGCACCATTTTTATCCTCGAAAAGTGCTAGCCAACCATAGATAAATATTTTTAGCTTCATAACACAATTTTCTTCCTTGAAATATGGGTGTGACCTTCAAAGTTCATAGTGACATAATTGTAGACCCTATATCAGATAATACGTTTCATTATATTACTGTATAACCCAAAACTATCATTAACCGATATACTTTGTTTTCCGCTACAAAAAGAAGCTCTCACTGATCATGTGGTGTCATCTAGCAATGTCCTATGATCCCTACATCACAATGAAACAAGCTTCACATAATGTCAAATGAACATTTCTTACTCACACTTACTATGTAGTCCAATCTCTCTATCGTTGCATCCCGATTAAACTTGGATTCATGGAATGTCAAAATCCAATATTTAATCTTTTCGAATATCAAGTAATACATCATAACATGCCGTATCGAAACTCTCTTCATATTATCTTTTATTTATACTAGCCAGTGTCTTAGATTTTTATGTTTCTTGATATTCGTATGGGAACTTGGGAGCAGTCAAACTGACGAATCCCTGTATGATCATCACTTGTCGTTTCGCTCAAGCAACATATGATCAAAACGACTTCTGAACGAGACATGATTAGCCTTGAGGTATACACCATATGAACCATATGTTCTGGAACGAAGCACAACCATGATATCTCAAGTCAAAGGATCTATACACTAGTATGATTTACGATGTATCATTGACTACATATTAATGCCCATGTGATTATCATTTAGCGGTTATGTTCGACAAACAATATAATATAATAACCTTTGATTAGTTCTCTAACCATCAAACGGTTATATTGTTTACCTATGTGTTTGTATAATATCATCCATTGACATACTGTGGTGATATAACATACACCCACTATGCAATACTATTGCCCAAACAGATTGCCTATGCAAGGAACGATTTGATGACGTTTATTAAAACTCATCGAGACCTTTCACATGTCATATGCATGTAACTAATATGAATATAATATACAACTACAACATAGATATAAAAGTGACGTAGAAAACATATGAAGTATGACATAACTCTTTTTTTATTAATAATGTATAAGCAAGATATACAACCTTTGAACCCAACAAAGCGATTGATTTTTAGGGCATATTCTAACAAACTGATGGTAAATTATATCCAACATAAATTCCTAAATGACGTTAGGGTCTCATTTTTGTGTGTTAAGAAGACGCAATAGAGACATATATAACACAACCAAATATTCTTAAATGAGATATATCTAGTTGGTGACCAAAAACTAGTTGTAGGGGAGAATATTGATGATAAGATAAAGATCACAAGTGAATTAACGCTATCGCATGTAATATAACATGTTCCCACATAGAAGTTGGTAATTGAGTTCTTAGTAATAAGATACGTGCAATTACCTGGAGTCTGTTTGATAAGAGACTCAACTAATCTATTCTGAGTAAGGACATGCAGGACTAGATGTTCAATATCAATCTTCATAGACATGCAATAATCATAAAATGTTTTGGATGTAAATTCACCAACATTATCTAGCCGTATTGACTTGATTGAATAATCTACAAAATATGTCTTTAATTTAATAATTTATGTTAATAGTTTAGCAAATGCAACATTTCAAGTTGACAATAAATAAATATGAGATCATCGTGTAAATGTATCAATTAAGACTATAAAATAACAAAATGGGCCACTTGGTGGATGAATGGGTCAACATATGTCCTCTTGAATCTTTTGTAGGAATGATGAGGTTTCAACTCTAATTTTGAAAGGAGATGGTCTCATTACTAATCTGTCTTGAGAACAGACAGTACAAAATTTTTCACTGGACAAGAAAATCTTATGATTTTTCAATGTATGTCCATGTGAATTTTCAATAATCCTACACATCATTGTAGATGCTGGATGGCCTAAACAGTCACGCCAAAACATAAATACTTTTAGATTAGAGAACTTCTGGTTCGATATTACGTAGGTTTCAATTGCCTTTATTATTGTATAATATAATCTAGATGATAAAGCAGACAATTTTTCTAGTACATGTCTTCTTTCAAAGACATTATTAGTTATACATAGATATTCTACACTATTTTCATTCATGATTTCAATATAACAACTATTATTTCTTATATTTTTAAAACTAAGTAAATTTCTTCTGGATCTACTTGAATATAATACATCATTGATGTTTAATTTGGTCTATTTTTTAATAAAATTGTGGTTCTTTCAAAGTCTTCAATTAGATTTATTGATCCTGATATAGTATTTACTTTAGCCTCCATTGGTGATAAAATTAAGAAGAATTTCTTTTCTTTCAATATTGTGTGGGTTATTGCACTATCAACCAGACACATGTTTCCATTACCAACTTTTGAAGTTAACGCTTTAATTTTGGAGTCTATTTCCTTTCATTTTAAAATTAATATTAGTTATTACAAAATTTGAAAAGAAGAAATATATATAGTACTAATTACACAATATAATATACATAATTTCTTAATCTTGAAGAAATTTTGAAATATCAAAGCTCTTTAGATCGATAAGGTGTGGATTATCAACACAATTTGATTCAATCTTTTTGTCTATATTTTTTATATATGCTTGGTATAAATCTACCATATGTTTGGGCATACGACAGGTACGCGACCAATAGCCTTTGCACATTTGTAACATTTACTTTCATGATTTTATAGTTTACTCTGGACCATTTTTCCTCTATCTTGTTTTGCTTTTTTTTTGGTCCATTTATGGTGGAAAACTTTTCTATTATGCACACCCTTGGATCGAAACTTATTTTGTCCAGGACCTCGTTTGCACCCACTATAACTATTACTAGTAGTTACGTTCACTTCAATGAACAGTGCAGTGCTAGTATAGCGTGCCAACTGGTTTCTTAATAATAATTCATTGTTTTTCTCAACCACCAGTAAATAGGATATCAGTTTATAATATTTTTTAAAATTTCTTTTCCTATATTGTTACTGTAGGAGCATATTTAAGGGATGAAATGTGAAGAAAGTTTTTTCTAACATATTTTCTTCATTTTTTTTCCCCACATAATCTCATTTTGGAGACTATTCTAAACATGACAGAGTTATATTCACTTACAGATTTAAAATCTTGTAAGTGTAAATGAGTCCATTATTATTGGGCCATTGGCAACATTTTGGACCTATGATGATCAAATCTTTTTTTCATATTTCTCCATAATTCTAGTGGGTCCAGAGTATCTATATATTCTGCTCGTAAACCTTCGTGGATGTGGTGACAAAGAAAAATAGTGGTCTTGGATTTATCTTGCTGGGATGCTTTATTTTCTTATTTTATTGTTTCTTCAAGGTTCATAGATTCTAAATAAAGAACTGTGTCCAGGGCCTATTCAGTGTAATTTTCTCCATCTAATCGAAGGGCAACATAGTGAAGTTTTATGAGGTTTGCCATTTTCACCAACTGTAGGTTGATGAAAGAAATAAAAATTAGTGATATGATGGAGGAAAAATATGTTAGAACTTCAGGTTCATATTTGTCTCATATTCACAAAACTTCTGATTTTATGATTAATATTAATAATATAATAGTATGTAAAATTTAAATAATTTTCAGACTTCTATTTTATTCTTTTCATAACTTAAACAAACTTCAGGTTGCAAATGAAATATAGTTATAATAAACACTTGGATGAAACTTAAGACTTCAAGCCCTTATATATATTCTCATGACTTTATAAACTTCATATTACAAATCATATACCATGAATATTTCAATAATATTTAGGACTTCAAGTCCATATTTATAATTTTGTAACTTCAAGTTATAAATGATATTTAGAACTTCGAAGTCAGATTCATGATTTTGCAATCTTCAGGTTGCAAATATGATACCATTATAAATGTAAAATTAAATAAAAGAATAACAAGAATTAAATATCTATAATAATTGGGATAACGATATAATTGAAAGATTATGATAATATACCTGAACAGTTCGTACTAACAATGTATTATAAATATAATAAAAATTTATGCAGAGAGATTTATAACCACAAAATATAAGCAGAGAAAGATGGAATAGAAGAAGAATAGAGAAAAGCAAATTTGGGGTGTGTATATTTGAGTGAATTTTTTCTTTCTCGGATGAAGAATTGTCTCTCCAAATGTGAGAGATAGAGGGGGTATTTTCACCTTCACAATAATGCAGCCACCATTTCATAAATGAATTCACATTCAGGTAAGCTGCTTTTTGTGGAAATTCATTTACCTAGGTAACACTAATAAGAAACTCAATGTAATATTTATTTATAACATAGACTTTGGAGTGGACTCTACTGTAACTATACTTTTACTATTATTTTTTTTCGCATGTGAACCAAGCAATCACTGTTTCTGCATTGGTCACAAAAAGGCCATGAACCAAAACTGATTCAAATCTAAATTGTTTCTTCTATATTTCCTTCCTATATTTAATACTCTCCTAATAATCATCTCTGCCTTATCCGGTTTTGAATCTGATGGACTTCCTTTACTTGATTTCAAGCATCAAATATCTTATGATCCTCTTCACATTATGAGTTCCTGGAATTCTTCTATCCACTTCTGCAATTGTACTGGTGTTACCTGCAGTCCAACTAATGGAAGAGTCTCAATCTTGAACTTGGACTCTTTAAGCTTGGCTGGCTCCATCCCATCTTCTATAGGAAACCTTACATTTCTTACCGCTCTTTACCTGGGAAACAATAGCTTCAATGGTGAAATTCCTCCAGGAATAGGCCATTTACAGCGCCTGCAGATTCTCACCTTGGATACAAATCAATTTGGCCGGAGTATTCCAACCAACATATCTGGTTGCACAAATTTGAGGGAGTTTATACAAGTTATAACCAGCTTATCGGCCAGATTCCGGACGAGATTGGTTCATTGTTGAAACTGGAAACGCTAAATCTTTTCTAGAATAATTTTACCGGAAGAATTCCTTTGTCGATAGGTAATCTTTCATCGCTTTCCTTTTTGGCACTTGGGCGGAATAATTTACAGGGAAGCGTACCTGAGGAATTAGGCCTACTTTCTAACTTGTCGTATCTTCATCTTGGGGCGAATTTTTTATCAGGTATCATTCCTTTTTCAATTTATAATCTCTCTTCCCTGTACTTCTTCTCTTTTACGTCAAACCTGCTGCACGGGGAGCTTCCTCAGATGTTGGACTCAGCCTCCCATATCTTAAGTATATCTAGGTGGTGTTAACAATTTTACAGGAAATATTCCTGCATCATTGCCAAATGCTTCTAAACTTCAGCAGGTTGAGTTGGGTGTAAATGGTTTCACGTGGTCCATTCCTGGAAGCTTGAAGTCCCTAGTTAAACTTAGCTTTGAATTTAATCAAATGGGGAAATTAGTGATCTGAATTTTGTGACTTCCTTGGCAAATTGTACCAATCTTCAATTGTTGGGTCTTGTTGAAAATCGTTTCAGGGGAGAATTGCCAAAATCCATAGGCAACCTTTCAACTCAGTTGTAGTATCTTACATTGGGGTCCAATCTGATTGATGGAGAAATCCCCGTTGAAATTGGAAACCTTGTCAACTTAAAAATTCTAGGATTGGAAAATAACCATTTCCGTGGTGCTATCGCTAATGCTATTAGGAGACTCAATAATCTAGAAAGATTGTATTTGAATCAAAACAATTTTTCTGGATTGATCCCATCTTCCATTGGTAATTTAACCAAATTATTTTCGCTTTCTTTTGCAAAGAATACGTTTCTGGGAAGCATACCTCCTAGTTTTGGAAACTGTCAAAATTTGCAATTACTAATTTTATCTAGTAATCGTTTAAATGGGATTGTACCCAAAGAACTTATAAGTCTTTCTTCCCTTACAGTTTACTTCGGCTTCTCTTATAATTTTCTAACAGGTCCACTACCAGTTGAAGTTGAAAACCTAAAAAGTCTAATAGAATTGGATGTAGCCAATAACAATTTATCAGGTTAAATTCCTTCAAGCCTTGGAAGTTGTACTAGTTTGGAACGCTTGTACATGGGAAGTAATATGTTTGATGGCACAATTCCTTCGTTGGAAAATTTGAAAGGCTTACAAGAAATAGATCTTTCTCACAACAAATTGTCAGGTCAAATTCCTGCATTTCTTAGCGAACTTGTATTTCTCAAGTATCTGAATCTTTCGTACAAGTGCCACCATTTACAAACCAAAGTACCGATATTTCACTTGTTGGAAACGATGAGCTTTGTGGTGGTGCTGTCAGTTTTTTCTTCATGGCTTCATGCAGTTACTTCCATGGCTTAATGGTAACTGCTTCATGCAGTTACTTCTTCATGGCTTAGTGGTCTGTAACTCCCATGCATTATGGTTTATAACTCCCATGCCATAACTCCACAAGTTGCGTAGCATTCTTGATGGTAGAATGCTTTTTAAGGCTATAAATAGGGTCCCTGGGTGAGCTTTTTCTACACTTGAAAACATACACCATTATATGAGAAAAAGAGATCACCTGGAAGACAAAACTTGCAAGCAATTTCCAGAGGATTATACTGCATCAAATCGTCAAGCAATGGCTGGAGGTTAGTGTTTAATATTCCGCATATTAATTTTGGTTTCTATCTTGCATACTCAGTATATATATGCTTAGATAGAGACCATATACATGTTCTAACATTTGGTATCAGAGATATTTTATGCCTCTGCCTTGCTTTGATTTGTATAACATGCAAAATTTTTGTTATCCCGAATTTCTTTAGAAAGAGAAAGTTGGCTGTTGGCATTTTTTGAATAAAATTTTATTTAGATGAATTCTACATCAAAAGCTGAGAATTTTGATATATGGAACGTCAAAATCAGAGTTTTGTAGGCTGATTTAGAGTGCAAAATGTATACGGGTCTAAAGCCGGGTCTATCGACCCGAATCTTGACCCGGCTAGAGGTCAGGGACGATCTTCAGATGACATGTCATTTGCTTTTGGTTTCTGCAGACGACATGTCATACCCATCACTTCTGTCTCTTTTGTTATGCACTGCCAGCTGACATGACATCTGCATTCATTTCCAGCGGATGACATGTCGTTCATCTACTTTATTAAAATGTAAAAATTTAAAACCAAGGCATAAGGCACAAGGTTCTGAGTGAGACACTTGCCGCTCAGCCAATTTCATATTCGTTGAGAATTTGGGACATCATACAATGTTATATGCTTTAGTTTTAGTTTTCATAAAATTCTAGTTTGCTGGAACCCTTTACCATCCTCTGCCATGAATAATAACTTTGTTAGTGTTAAGTTTGAATATTTTTGGCCTTAATAAAAAAATATATTTTTTTTATAATATGTGATTGCCAAAATTATTATTATTAATTTTAATTGGATAATTTAAGTTTCATTTATCCAATTTTTAGTGTTTATTAAATAATTTAATATTATTTATATGATTAATTTTATGCATAATTTTAGTTTAATTGAAATTATAATTTAAATAATTTCTTAAGGATTATATGCATAAAATTAAATGTCATGTGATTAGTATAATATTTGATTGATCATAGAGTAGCCACAGCATCTTTGATTATATCAAAGTTATACATTAAGTATCCTGGGATCACATTTAGTTATATGACATCAATTGTAATTAATCAATATAAGTATGATAAATTTTATCTCACAGGAATTTTTATTATATTTATGTGATTAATTAGGATGAAATAACAAATTATTTTTCTTAATCTACCCACAGGAATTAAGAAAAGGAATATAATTTGGTAGTTTTATCATACGGTTTATATATTTGTATATAAACCTATTTAAATTAAAAACTTAGCCCACAGGCAGTTTTTATGTTATATGGTTTATATATTTAAAGCATGTTTATACATTGGTAGAACATGATATTAATTTTGATAGCTTCAAATTTAGTGACTTAAGCGTGTATGTTAATATTTATTTGTAGTTATTCAACCTGTGAATTTCTCTGATAATGTATGTGATGTTCCTATTTTGAGTGGTGACAATTATAAAATTTGGAAAGAGAGAATTCTTCTCCAATTAGGGTGTATGGACATTGATTATGCTATTAGGAAGGATGAACCACCTACAGCTACAGAAACTAGCACTCAGAATGAAATTGCCCTATATGAACGTTGGGAGCGATCTAATCGCTTGAGTATGATGTTCATCAGGACACGTATATCTGCTAGTATTCGTGGTTCAATCCCTGAGTGTAATAATGTTAGACAATTACTGAAGGCTATTGATGAACAGTTTGAGTCTTCAGATAAAGCACTTGCCAGCACTCTAATAACAAAGTTTACATCAATGAAGCTCACTAGTGTTAAAGGTGTGCGTGAGCACATCATGCAAATGAGGGATATTGCGACTCAACTTAAGGCTCTTAAGATTGAGATGTCTGAATCTTTCCTGGTGCATTTCATTCTAAATTCTCTTCCACAACAATACGGACCTTTCAAAATCTCTTATAACACACATAAGGAAAAATGGTCAATCAATGAACTTCTGACCATGTGTTCAAGAGGAAGGAAGGTTGTTGATTGAAATGAATGAAAGTGCACATATGGTTACACAAGGGAAGAAGAAGAAGAACCAAGCTAAGTATAAGGGAAAAGATAAAATATTCAATCAGCCCGAATTTAAGAAGGAATCCAAATGTTTTTCTGTAAAAAGAAAGGACATGTCAAAAAGGACTGCATTAAGTTTAAAGCTTGGCTTGAAAAGAAAGGTAATCCAATCTCACTTGTATGTTATGAATCTAATATGGTTGATGTTTGTCATAATACTTGGTGGATTGATTCAGGTTCTACAATCCATATTTCAAATACCTTGTAGGGCTTTCTAAACCAAAGGAAGCCGATGGCCAGTGAACAATGCATCTATTCAGGAAATAAGATGCGTTCACATGTGGAAGCGGTCGGAACGTGCAGATTAGTTTTGGATTTAGAACGAACCTTTTATATTCCAAGTTTCTCTAGAAACTTGATTTTTGTTTCAAGACTTGTACCATTTGGATTTTTCTTTACATTTAATGAAACTGCATTTAGTTTGATTTATAAATCTGCAGTTATGGGAAATGGTACATTGTCTGATGGTTTGTTCCGAATTCATTTACAAAACAATGTTTCATTTAATTTGATGCATGTTCAAGATAATGTTGGTATTAAAAGAAGTGTTATGAATGAAAATTCTTTTATATTGTGGCATCGGAGATTGGGACATATCTCCATAGAAAGGATTAAAAGGTTAGTGAATGATGAAGTACTAGATACTCTAGATTTTACTGACTTTGATACTTGTGTGGATTGTATAAAGGGAAAACAAACCAACAAGTCAAAGAAAGGTACCAAGAGGAGTTCAGACATATTAGAAATCATACATACAAATATTTGTTGTCCTGATATGGACGCTTATGGTCAAAAATACTTCATCTCATTTAGTGATAATTATTCACGATACATGTATCTCTACATGCTCCATAACAAGAATGAAGCATTAGATGCCTTTAAGGTTTTCAAGGCAGAAGTAGAGAAACAATCTGGAAAACAAATTAAAATCGTGAGATCAGATAGAGGTGGAGAATATTATGGTAAATACACTCATGATGGACAAGCACCTGGTCCATTTGCAAGGTTTCTTGAAGAAAATGGGATTGTTGCCCAATACACTATGTCTGGTTCTCCAAACCAAAATGGTGTAGCGGAAAGAAGAAACCGAACTCTATTGGACATGGTGCGGAGTATGCTTAGCAGCTCCAAACTTCCTAAATCACTGTGGGTAGAAGCTCTTAAAACAGCAGTGTATATATTGAACCGAGTTCCAACAAAGGCTGTTTCTAAAACACCATTTGAGTTATTTAAAGGTTGGAAACCGAGTTTGCGACATATACGCGTTTGGGGATGCCCGTCTGAAGTAACAGTTTATAATCCACATGAGAAGAAATTAGACCCAAGGACTATAAGTGGTTATTTTATTGGATATGTCGAAAAGTCTAAGGGTTATAGGTTTTATTGTCCATCACATAGCACTAGAATAGTGGAATCTCGAAATGCAAAATTTCTTGAAAATGACTTAATCAGTGGGAGCGATCAATCTCAGGATTTAGTTTTTGAGAAAGATCATTCAGATACTCAACCACCCATTTCGAGTAATAGATTGGTTGTTATTTACAATGCCCCTCAAGTTCAAATGGATGTTGAACAACCAATTAATGAAGTTCCATAAGTTGTTGATAATACTCTAGTAGATCAAATTGTTCAACAACCTTCAGATATTGTTGAACCACCAGTTGTACACTCTACTCCACAAGAGGATAGTATTACAACACTAAGAAGATCAACTAGAATGAAGAAATCAACTATTTCTAGTGATTATATAGTGTATTTATAAGAAATTGACCATAATTTAGGAGCCGAAGATGATCCTATTACATTTTCACAAGCAATAGATTGCAGTAAATCTATTTTGTGTACAATGCTATGAAAGATGAGATGGAATCTATGAAGAGTAATGGAGTCAGGGATCTTGTCAAGTTACCTAATGAGGCAAAGGCCATTGGGTGTAAATGGGTCTATAAAACAAAGAAAGACTCATTAGGTAACATCGAGAGATATAAAGCAAGACTCGTTGCTAAGGGTTTCACTCAAAAGGAGGGAATCGATTATACGAAGACTTTTTCTCCTGTATCTAAAAAAGATTCTTTCCGTATTATAATGGCATTAGTAGCCCATTTTGACTTGGAACTGCATCAAATGGATGTGAAAGCGACATTCCTCAATGGAGATTTAGAGGAAGAGGTATATATGAAACAACCTGAAGGATTCTCCTCTAGTGATGGTGAGCATTTGGTGTGCAAGCTTAGTAAGTCCATATATGGATTGAAACAAGCATCCTGTCATTGGTATTTGGAATTCCATGAGGTTATCTCTTTATTCGGTTTCGAAGAGAATATTATAGATCAATGTATATACCAGAAGGTCAGTGGGAGTAAAATTTGTTTCTTTGTTCTATACGTGGATGATATATTACTTGCAACCAATGATAAAGGATTGCTTTATGAGGTGAAACAATTTCTCTCTAAAAATTTTGATATGAAAGATATGGGTGAGGCGTCTTATTTCATTGGCATTAAGATTCATAGGAACAGACCTCAAGGCATACTAGGTCTATCTCAAGAAACCTATATCAACAAAGTTTTACAGAGATTTCGGATGAAAGATTGTTCACCAAGTATAGCACCAATTGTGAAGGGTGATAAGTTCAATTTGAACCAATGCCCTAAAAATGAACTTGAAAAGGAACAAATGCAAAACATTCCCTATGCTTCAGCTATTGGAAGCCGTATGTATGCTCAGGTTTGCACAAGACCTGACATTGCATTTGCTATTGGGATATTAGGAAGATATCAGAGTAACCCAGGTATAGACCACTAAAGAGCTGTAAAGAAAGTGATGCGGTACCTTCAAGGGACCAAAGAATACATGCTTATATATAAATGGACTGATAATTTAGAGGTAGTTGGTTACTCCGATTCAGATTTTGCTGGCTGTATTGATTCAAGAAAATCAACATCTGCATATATTTTCTTGTTTGCCGGCAGAGCCATATCTTGGAGGAGTGCCAAGCAGTCATTGATTGCTACATCTACCATGGAGGCTGAGTTTGTTTCTTGTTTTGAGGCTATATCACATGGTGTATGGTTGAAGAGTTTCATATCTAGGCTTAGGATTGTGGATTCTATTTCTAAGCCGATAAAAATTTATTGTGACAATTCAGCTGCTGTTTTCTTGGCTAAAAATAATAAAAGTAGTAGTCGAAGTAAATATATCGACATTAAGTATTTAGCCATTAAGGAACGTGTAAAAGAAAATAAAGTGGTCATTGAACACGTCAGCACTGAATTGATGATTGCCGATCTTTTGACAAAAGGCATGCCACCAAAAAGTTTTAAGGATCATGTAGAGCGAATGGGAGTTGGTCTCATGTTGTAATTGTGATGGAAGTTGGTTCCATCATGTGATTTGATGTATATACATTTTTATAATAAAATTATTCAGTTTTTCAATTGATTAAGTTTTCTCTTTCTATGTGCACATTTTGATTGAGAAAATAATCAAATTTGGACCCAGAATAAACATAAGGTTTATTCATTAAGTTATAGAGGAATGAATACATCGTGATACATGGAAGATAATACTCGTTCTTAGAGGACTTATCGCCATGATTCGTGTATTTTATTTCTTTACTTCAGTATGTGGATTGATGGGTTACAGACCAAGTGGGAGAATGTTAGTTTTTTCTTCATGGCTTCATGCAGTTACTTCCATGGCTTAATGGTAACTGCTTCATGCAGTTACTTCTTCATGGCTTAGTGGTCTGTAACTCCCATGCATTATGGTTTATAACTCCCATGCCATAACTCCACAAATTGCGTAGCATTCTTGATGGTAGAATGCTTTTTAAGGCTATAAATAGGGTCCCTGGGTGAGCTTTTTCTACACTTGAAAACATACACCATTATATGAGAAAAAGAGATCACCTGGAAGACAAAACTTGCAAGCAATTTCCAGAGGATTATACTGCATCAAATCGTCAAGCAATGGCTGGAGGTTAGTGTTTAATATTCCGCATATTAATTTTGGTTTCTATCTTGCATACTCAGTATATATATGCTTAGATAGAGACCATATACATGTTCTAACAGGTGCCCCAGAACTCCATTTGCTATATGCTCCAAGCAAGTTCATAAAAGGCATACAAGTAAAAAAGTGGTAATCTCTGTGATTACTGCTGGTGTCATAGTTGCAATACTTGTTGTGGGTTCTTTCGTTTCATGTTACAGAAGGAAATCTTCAGAAAAAAGTGCCATTACATCTTCGAATGACAATCAGTTGCGTTTGTCTCTTTTTGACATAGCAAATTCAACTAATAACTTTTCTGATGAAAATTTGATTGGTGTGGGCAGTTTTGGTTATGTGTATGAACGTGTTCTTGCTAATGACAGAAAAATTGTTGCAATTAAGGTGTTAAAAGTTGAACAACAAGGAGCCTTGAAAAGTTTCATTGACAAATGCAATGCTTTGAAAAGTATGCGACATCATAACATCCTAAAAATCATCACTATTTGCTCTAGTGTTGATTCTGAAGGAAATGACTTTAAATGTTTGGCTTTTGAGTTCATGGCTAATGGAAGTTTGAACAAGTGGCTTCATCCGAATCCAGACGAGCAACCTGCTGGAATCAAGAAATTGAGCTTTATGCAGAGGTTGAACATAGCAATTGATGTTGCTTCTGCTTTCGATTATCTCCATAACCATTGTGAGATACCAATTATGCATTGTGATTTGAAGCTAAGCAATGTCCTATTTGATGAAGATATGACAGCCCACGTCGGTGACTTTGGATTGGCCAGGTTCGTTTATGAATCTTCAGATAATACCTTGCAAAGTCAAATAATGTTAGGCGGTCTAAGAGGTTCCATTGGTTACATTCCTCCAGGTATAAATTCTTTTCAAAATTATATTTAATTTTAGTTTGTTCTATTACAAGCGATTGATATCTTATTAACCAATTTTACAAATTGTAGAGCAAATGGATGGCCAGGTTTCTAGGCTGGGAGACATATACAGCTATGGTATACTATTAATGGAGATGTTTACAGGTAAGAAACCTACAGATGATATGTTTAAAGATGACTTGAACATTTATAAGTTAGTTTTAATGGCTTTTCCAAATCATGTGATGGATATCGTTGACTCATCACTACTGTTTGAAGAAGAAAATGGAGATGGCGAAACAGATGACGCAGTGATGAGAAACTTGGAATCTGAAAAAAATAACGAAAGGAAAATGGAAGAAATGTTGGTTTCAGTGATGAGAATTGGACTCATGTGCTCCACAACATCTTCAGGAGAGCGGATGACAATGAAGGATGTGGTCAACAATCTAAAATCTATTAGAGACTCGTTTATCAAGTCTGAGGAAACCAAAAGGCAAAGCAGGAGATAAACTGTTATCAACCTCTCTTAATCCAAACTCGATGTAGGTGTTTTTATTATACTTTCTTCACAATAGCTTTATAATGTTGTATACTTCCATTGCTGTGTCGTGGAGTCAATGAAGTGCCATGAAGGGAATTTAGAGTTTTTAGATTGGGCATAGAATATCCAGGTTCGTCTTAAGGAATTTCTTCACCTTTCATTCAAGTAGCTAAGCTGTAGCAAGCCCACTTTCTGGGAAAACTTGTGAAAGGCAAATTAGGTAGGGAATTATGAAAATCTCGACCTTGTTTGGGCCCAAGTCCACCGGAATTGAGCCTAGGCTTAACTTTAAACTTCTTTCAAAGATACGAAACTTTAGTTAGAATAAATCATTACTTGTTTATAGGGAGAGCAATGTTATGGACACTTTTAATGAGTATTAATTTAGATATTATCAAATAATTGAGTATTACTCTATTTCTAATTTAAAGTCACAAAATGACATGATAACACATTATTATTATTACATACTTATTAAAAACACATAATTTTATTGTTATAATAAAGAAGATATTATCTAAGTACCATTCATAAGGTAAAAGAGTTAATTATTTTCATCATTATAAGATTTAGAAAAGGTTGAGTATGTATTCTACTTAGAGATGATAATTTTAATCCAAATTTATGATCTTTAACCATTCTCGTCTCTATTAGGAACAAAGATGAAAAATATTTCTATAATCGGAGACAAAAATACATGTGCCATATCCCTGTTCCACCTTGTCCTTGCCCCGCCTTACCTTATCTAATCTTATTGAACTCTAAGGAGTCTTCATACACTAAAAGGGGTTCATGATAAAGTTATTTGACACTCACAAAAGAAAGAGAGCGATTGGGCAGTTAAGTGTACTAGTTAGGAGCCATAATAACGTTAAGAGGCCAAGAGTTTATATTAAAATTGTGATTAGGGGTGGATTTAGGCTAAGTCAATTTGGGTTCAACTCAATGTTCGATCAAATAAACCCAATCTCGAGTTGGGATAGCTTTAATTCAAATTTAACTCAAATCAGCTCATTTTTTAATTGAACCTACGCAAATAAAACAAATCATGAGAAAGTTGTCAATAGATCCATCTTTTTGGATAATTTTTTACTAACAATAGTAATTAATTCATCATCTCTTGTTTCTTCTCTAATGATTCATTTATTTTTTTAGTCTTGATAACTTTTATTATTTCTCTTTGATGACTTATTTAACAATTTATTATCAGCTAAAACTCAAATTAAACTTTTTGAATTCAAATCAAATTTAAATTCACTTTTATTTTGGTACAATTCGACTAAAAGTTACCCCTAATTGTGAGAATTATCCTTGAATTGCTACAAGATTGTAAACAGAGGTAAACGCAGGGTAGCAAGTTCAGCTCCGGTGCGAGTAAGATTAGAATTCTGATTTCTTGTTTTGTAAGTTTGAAAACCTTTTATTTCTTCAAAGTGGAAAGTTCATTCTAGGCATAAGTAAAATAAAACGTAGAGCTTTCTCATAGGCATGGGCTTGCATTTAAAAAATGACCCTAGATAAGCCTAGCCGAAGCCCAAGGTACTTTTTTCCTTTGGATTAGAGAGGCTCGAGTGCCTTGCAGTATTTCTTCGTAGGGAAATTTCATAGCAGTGGAGTGGACCTAGTTTTCATATGAAAAATGTAGTTTTTTTGTTTTTTCTAAATTCATTCTTTGTTTGCCTGATTATTGTCACTCTTGAATGGATTTGAAAATGTAGAGGAGTTATCATGAAAATCACACTTTGTTCCACGAGATAATTTAAACACGTCCAATAATATTTGACAATATATCATATAGTTGTATTTCTTTGGTGGGTTTTGTCCTGTTTGCACTAAAATTTTCGTCAATGAAATGTAAACTAAATAAGTGTAAATATTATTGAAATCCATAAATAAGTTTGTATTTTGGTGGCTTTTTGTTGGAGTTTTTAAAAGACTGGAAAACCTTGAAATTATTATAGGAGTTACAAATTGAAAATGCAAATAAATTTGTAATACAAATTAAAAGTTTCTATATAATACATTAAAAATTGTCTAACCAGCAGTTACAACTTCGACACTATGAGATTTTGTGATTATCTTGTAATGGCTAGTGCTGATTTAGAAGAAGGGTTGAGAATTTTTGGATTGCATCTTGAAACCTTTGTCTTTAGGACAACATGTACTTGTCTCTTACTCTTTTTGTTTTTTGCTTCTTTTCGGTAACTTACTTTCTCTCTTTTTAAATTTAAACTCGCTTTTTTATTCTCCTCAGTTTTATTATTTTTAAATATATATAATATTGTTTATAAATATTTGCTGCATAGATATTCAATTAATTAATACTATTTTTTCAGCAATCTAAAGCCGAAGATTTTTGAGGTTTTTTTTTTTTTTAATTCTTGTTTCAGGCGTTGGTCGTACTATTTAAATACTTAAGTTATTTGAAATAAGTACGTGCTTTAAGTTATTGATTTGCTTGGTTAGGTTGCTAAATTGATTAGTGTGTGACATGTTATATCACTGTTGTCTTTAAAGTTTAATTATTTAGAAAAATTGCTGTTACTAATTGTTATTTTCATTGCTACAAAATTCTGGAAGTGCCATAAATTTACCTTTCAGTTATTTTGTACTTTATACTTAGCTTAATTATAAAATTTGGCATAAAAAAAAAGTCGTTGAAGTTTCTTTGACTTATTTTGAGTTTTTCTTATCGATTTTGTTAGTTGTTTGATAAAGAAATTCTTTTAATTAACTTATATTTGAATTTTTAATTCTAAACATTATAAAATTAAGGAAAAACTAAAAATTGTCACAAAGTTTTATGATTTATGAAAATAATCTTAGAATTTGGACATGTTATATAATTGAAATTTACTTTAGCATTGCAAGTGTCAGTTTGTAATGACACCAAAATAACAAAAAATACAGCGGAATAGTTTATTAAAATTTTGACATACACACATTATTTAGCAATAATATCTCAAGGTGCATCAAATAAAATAAGAACCACCATAGGGTGTTCAGAAAAACTCACTCATGTTGGTGGCTCATTTGTCTTGATCAATTTAAGGGTTTGTGTATCGCTCTCTGATCTAATGTTGGATAGCTCCAAGGTTTCCACACAAGGCACACTATCTTTGAGAAGCAATGGAGGAATTTGTGGATCTACTAGAACACTTAAAGAACAAAATATTGTAGAAAGAGTTATTTTTATTGTTATGACATGTACAAATGATCCCCCTTTCAATAATAGCATGCAATATGGGCTTTGGACACAAGATCAAAAGGAGAAGTAGAAATAACGTCATTAAAAAAGGCAGACTTTTTTCCTAGCTTGCAACTCATACAAGTAGAAATCTCAATGTGTAGAGAGAATCTCACAAGTGCCTCTTGTAATGATCTTCATGAAAATATATATAAAAACTCATGAGAAATCATAACTATCTGCAAAGGAATCTGTCTCACACATATCTGCAAATATATTAAGTCCTTATGTGTCTAATAGGATCGGCTCCCACACATGCTCTGTGGATTACTAGTTACCCATGCATTCCATAGGATCAATTCTAAACAAGACTACATCATAACTATTTCAAAACATGCATAATAAAATCTGTCTCATGTAAGAATCTGAACTATGATATGCTTTCAAGTAACTATTGTGCATGAACTCAAGCCACTAACATAACTTAGTCTTGTATCTAGTTTTCACCTTTAACTTACTTTGTCTCATGACCTATTTCATATGTAAACTCTCTTAAGATGACTTGGTACTACTATGTATCCTCTATGTCCTTGTAATCTATTAGGACATAAACCTTGAAAGTTCATTCAAGTTTTGTTCAAATGTATAGTCGTACATCATGAGTTAATGAACATGTATCCCTTCCCCTTATGCAAGAATTCTTTAATAACAAACATACCTAACCATGACTTAATGCATGGTTGTGCATGTCCTATACATGATTGTACATACTCATTTTGTGCATGACTTCCTTGTTCATGGGTACATCAAGTTGTGACCTTATACACAATTGTGCATATCTTTTGTATAGTTGTACATTGTAACAACCTTTTCAAGATATGTACCCCTACATGTAATATGACCCGAAGAGATGTGCATAACTTGAACTTCTCAACCAAAACATCGAAATAAAAGAGTATGCATTCTCAAAATGTGCAAAAAGGTGTAAATTGAAACTAACTAAATATCATAATTATCAATGAAACTATCCATAAAACCATGTTTGAAATCCCAATCATACTCAAATGGTGCATAAGTATTTGTAATGTGTTCAACAAAAAACATAAATACATATATGTCATAAAAATTGAAAATGATGTTTTTGCCCCTCAACCTAATGCAACAAATTGAGTTGGACCGCTTGCTCCTTCTTATGTCCTGCTACTCACCTCTACCTATAAAATCACAAAAAAAATTGTGTGAGTAAAAAACACTCAATAAGTAGATCTTTGGACACCTTGCACAAAACATAAATCTAAAACTTGGTGTTCTAACATTAAGCCTTTATATGGTCAAGGTAAATGTTTCAAGGCATCCTCATATGCCTATCCATCTACTCTCGACACTTTCGTGTCCTAAATACATATGTCATCTCATAGAAACTACTAAGGCTTAAGTTGAGCTTGATATGTTTGATGTTTTAATGAAAGTAATTGACATCTTACTTGTCTACTAACTATTGTGCCTTATGTACATGCCAATCAAACTATCAAACTAACTAGTTACAATACCTTAGTCAGATGGGGAAACTAGTTGTAGTCTTTCCTTTACCAAATACATATAGTATAGGACTGCTTAATGAATTACCATCCTCAAATAACCCTTACCACAGGTTTGTATATGATGCATCTTGCTAACCATGTGAGAAACTGTTAAAATGTCATAATCCTTTACCATGCATACCTTAACTGAACTATATGGCTAATACACCTTGGTGTCAAGTGTATGATGCATCTCATGATATTTATCTCTTGTATAGCCCTATTGTTTTCACATATATCACCACTTACATACATAACTAGTAGTTATTTAGAAGTATACCACTATTCTTAACTTTCTCCTTTTTTGATCTAGATTCGACTTAGTCAGGTTTTGTGCCATCATCCACATAGTCGACGACCTTAAGTTTAGCGATTTGTCTTAACTTGCCTTGTTAAAGCCTTTCTTTTCTCTTCCCCTCTTCACACCTAGCCTAAGGGTAAAATAGTCATTTGTTGCTCTACTAGAGACACACTAACGTTTCTCACCTTAATCTCCCTGTGCTCTTCACATAAGCCATACATGAGTGTGTACTCTATTAAGGATGGGAGTCCCTCTAATTTATAATTATAGTCAACCTTGCATTGACGAATACAGACCCTATAACCAAACATAACCATTCTTTCACTTGACACGATCGTTAACTTTTGGGGAAACCATAATGGGCATGTGTCCCATAGCACATAACTATATGAAATCTCTTTTTAGAACGAACACACGACTACTCTTATAAAGTTTCTTCTATAAGGGGATATACGAGCATGTGGCTATTCCATAAGGCCATGTACTATGAACTGCAATTTTCAAATCTACTAGTTTATTGCTTTCTAACTTAATTATGACAAACCAAACATACTTATCCAATCCATATATTTTTCTAAGAATCCTAAAAAACAAATTCTTAACCAAAACCATATGTGCATGCTTAGGTTTTATGTCATGATCATATCATCACAATTTTGCAACTTTTTTTATTCAATTGTGTTCAATGTATAAACATAATGCTTAAAATCATCTTCATCATAATAAATAACATAAGAATTATTAGAATCATTAAAGCATGTCCATATCAACGAAATTCTATAGTCACAATTCGTACTCATCATCAATCAATTTAACTTAAAAGCCAAAAGCACAATGCTTACTTGTCCTCCAAAGATTTGCTAAAATTGGCATGGTTTTGATGATTCCGGTGATCCAAGACTCCTTTTTGGTATCCAAGGCTCTCAACTTTCTCTCATTTCTCTTAGTTTGGTTGTTAAAAAGAATATGGATACATAAATAATTCATATCAACCTTGTGCCTTTTTTTTATTTTACCTACCAAACATGACACACAAGCATGTGTGGCGATACTTAGTAAAGCAACTTCAAAAATTGTCGTGAAACTAATCTTATCCAAAAATTCAAATTTGGTGACAACACACGAGTGTATGCCTTTCTTTACTTAGTCATTTTCACATGCTCAATGTGGAATGACTTTTTTACTCTTCTAAGGCACAAACGAGCGTCATCCTTGTGGTACATAACTGTCCCTCATCATGACTTATCACAAATCACATTTAAGTATAGATAAAAGACTAAAATACCCTTAGTTTGACTTGTAGGTGTTACAAACATGCTCTTAACATGAATGAACACTTCGTTCCCTTCACAATCATATGTGGTTCCAGGAGTACTCTTGTATTTTCACCTTTATGAATGATCATACATCACTTTTGCATGGTCATTCACTATGATCTATCTCACTTGTCATGAAAGATCATACATGCCCTCCATACAATTATTTGCTAGTCGTTGATGTCTCCATCCTAACAAATACACAAGTGCACACATGGGTATGCATGATCACACTATATGTACAAAAACTAGAATATGCGTCTATCACGATCATACTTATTCTCAAAACAATTGTGCAACACATCTATAAAGCTATTTTACAGTTGTTTTGCTTAATTCCCTCCAAAACATAATCAGTTAATCTCTAAATGTCTCTAATACATTTAAATTGTTTCTAAAGTACTAGATATACTACAACACATAAACATATCTAGATCAAAACTCAATAACCTATCTCTTGCATCATCAATTTATATCATGTATAAAAATTCAATCATCTTCTTGTTATAAGAAATTTTTTGGTGAGATCAAATCATGTCACATAATTTATATTCTTGCAATAGTAAATAAAGGAAATCCATAAACGAAATTAAACATTTATCTCATTTACATCATTATTTTCTCACCCCAAAATCTTATATCATGCAATAAATCTCACTACATTGGCATAAAAATTATGAATCTTAATCTCAACCTTAACATCAACCAAGTGATTATACTCATGGTAGGATACCTATAAAATGAATTAACAATCCATAAAACATAAAAATTACTTATCCTACTTGTTCTCTCAACTAGATGAATTTGATGCCAATCTTCACTCTTTTCTTTGCCAAAATTTCACAAACTTTGACATAATTTCACATTGAAAGTGGAAACTTTCTCTCCTTAAAAATTTAAGATATGAATGTGACAATAAATTGTGGATTTATGGCATAAAACTCGTGATAATATACCTTATATAAAATTCAATCGATAATCACATGCATAGGTGTGCACATGCATTGCTTCAAAATTCAATCTGATATATATTACCCATTTATCTGACATAGTATCAGTTGAATGAGCATACACCCTTTATATGCAACCGTTCATTAGCTTAAATTTTCAATTTCAACTTAATTAAATTCCTAACTTATGCCACATTTAACCTTGACCTTAAACAAACATGAAATAATAGAAATAACCTTAAGACATATATGCGGCTATTACACATAGGATCTTTGTCATGTTAGTTATGAATGGATACGTGACGAATCTATAAGACATTTTTTGTTTGTCTCTAGTAAGATATTATAGCCACCCAAATGATCTCTAATAAGATATTATAGCCACCCAAATGATAAAGTGTCAATGATA
The DNA here is from genome assembly GCF_011075055.1 of Mangifera indica. Lineage (NCBI taxonomy): Eukaryota > Viridiplantae > Streptophyta > Magnoliopsida > Sapindales > Anacardiaceae > Mangifera > Mangifera indica. Next base: position 11,406,744 of record NC_058147.1, on the reverse strand, counting down.
GACATGTACTAATCAACAATACGATAACTAGACAATTCAATCTTTTCATCAAATAATATCGTTTTGAGGCTTAAGCATAGAAATTGTGTCTACCTCAAAGAATCCTCAATAGACATTAACTAGAGTCTATATCAACAATCAAACAATATTAGTCAGATTGACTAACTACTTAATCCTATTATGGTCACAGATATGAGCAGTTGTTAATGTCTGCAAATAAGACTAATAGAGATATCTGCTTCTATAATTATGAGTAATGAATCTTTTATTGATCCATCATAGCCTCCATACATCTCTTAATATGGTCAATCACCACCGTTATGATAACTCTTTCTTCAAGGACTACATTAAGCTAATGTATAAGCATATCAATCCCTGTATAAGACAATCCGATGATCTCAAGTAAAAGGATCACATGTATCACCATTTAGTAAAAAATGTAATCAATAGACACTAGGGCAAAGACTACACAATATACACCCATGTGTTGCATTAGGTTTATAGTAAATAAGCTTAGCATGTGAGATCTATCATTACCTTTTAGTAAGGTTATTCAATGTTGTGATAATTCTAACCATATTACTTGTATTCTAGGCTAAGCTATAGACATTTCTAGAATAACTACCATATGTGAACATAGGGTTTTCATGCTTATTTAGCATGTATTGGTCCTTTTGTCATGACATTATCATCCTAAGGACATTTATCTAATTTACTTAAAGCGAAACATGTTAGATGAAGGAAAACTAATTTTATTAACATGAATATGATATAAATACAAATACATAGATGTGATGATTGGCTCAAGATGACCTAGTTTAATAATCTTGCACTTGCATTATAGCCAATTAGTCATAGGTCTAATATAGGATAATGTTACACATCTATCATGCTTTTGTTGTGATAGAGGCTTGGTCAACAGGTCAGCAAAGTTATCATTTATATCTATTTTACAAATATGCACATTATGATGTTGAATTATCTCTCTGATAAGGTAAATTCATTTGAGTATTTGTTTGGACTGTTAATAAGACTATCACTACTTTGCCTAAGCTATTGCTTCATTGTTTTGACAATAGAGCTCTATAAGGGCCTAAGGTATTGCCTCGTTGTTTTGACAATAAAGCTCTATAAGGTTGGCTATGCTAGAAACCCCATTAAGTTTAGTTGATGTATACGCGGCTCTATTGTCATTTTTGGGTTCCAAGCCATCCTTAAATCTCTATGCAACCTTTGAAGCCAAGAAGAATGAAGTTCTAGCAAATCCCAAGCCAAAGGAAGCATTGCACCTTCAATTTTGGCCCAAAACCATTTTTGGATATAGTCTTATTACATCCACCCAAGGTCCAAATGAATAGCTTGCTCTAATTGATCCAAAAGTGCAACTTTTAAAGTCCATCAATAGCCCAAACGTCCAAGCATCATTTTGAGAAGCCCAAAGAGCCCAAAATTGGGTTTTAGTTAGATTAGAACTAAGTTAGAATTTAGTTGTTTTAGTTAGGAAACATCATTCCTAAAGTTAAGGAAAAAACAACTAACTTTTGTCTTTAGTTAATTACTATGTATGGGCTTGGTTTAGAATGAATGGCTTAGCTTAATTCATGCCATTTTAGTTGACTTTTGTGGGAAATATTGTATCATTGCCATCCATGCCTCCTATATAAAAAGGTGGATCTTCATTTGTAAAAGTTTTGGTTTTTGCTCATGAATGAAAATTTGAAGAAAGCTTGTTGGCTTTTTTTCTCATTTCCTTTATCCAATCATTCTTGGTGGAAGATTGGTGGTGGAAGACCCCAAGGTTGGTGGAACTTTCCTATAGGCCTTGGTTAATTTTCTTGTTACCCTTAAAATCCAAAGTGTGAAGATTTGAATGTATGTTGTATGCCTTGGGTACTGTTCACAGTGTGTGATTTTGGAATTTCCAGTTTTTGCCAGCAAACTTTAAAGCTAGTTTTGAATGCCTTGTTGATTGAGTTGTGATTGAAATTATATACCGCTAGAAAGCTCTTTGAATGATTTTTCCAATGATATATAATTTGCATGATTTGGAGGTCATTTGATTGAATAAAAATTGAAAACAAATTGTTGTTGTGCCAATGAATAGTAAATTCCAGAATTGAATTTGTGTGTTATTGCATTGTCTTGATGGAAATGCCCCATTTGGTATTAGAGCCTAGGGTGTTTGTGTGATTTGTTGACTGATTTCTACCTCCTGAAGCAACTGTTCACCATTAGAATTTACTGTTCACTATAAAGTTATTATTCACAAAACCTTGATTTGCCTAAAACACAAACCTTCCTTAACTGAAACATTTACCAATACTCCCCCCCCTCTACCCAACCCAACTACATCAACCAAGAAGACATATTAGACCTTCCCCTCCCCCTCCTAGACATCATAGGGAGGAATTGATGCTTCATGATTATTCAAGTGAGGAAGAACAAGAGAGGCCACCTAGGAGAGAAAAGGATGATGATAGGGGTTTAAAGATTGAAATTTTGAAATTCAAAGGGAGCATGAGTTCGGATGATTTTGTTGATTGGTTACATGCTATAGAGAGAATTTTTGAATATAAAGGCTATTCAGATGAGAAGAAATGTAAGCTTGTCATCTTGAAATTCAAGGATTATGCATCCTTGTGGTGGGAAAATCTTAAGAAGCAAAGGGAAAGGGATGGTAAGGAAAGAGTGAGATCTTGGGAGAAACTAAAGAAGCTTATGAAGAGAAGATTCCTCTTGGACAACCATAAACAAGATCTTTACCTCAAGCTACACACCCTTAAGTAAGGAAGTGATGGAGTAGAGCATTACATAAGGGAGTTTGAGAAGCTATTAATGAGGAGTGAGCTACCAGAAGTAAAGGAACAAACCATTGCAAGATTTATTGGAGGATTGAATCAAGACATTGCTCATATGGTGGAGTTGCAACCATATTGCACTTTTGAAGATGTGTGTAAGTTGGCTATTAAAGTGGAGAAGCAAAAGAAGGCCATAAAGCCCATGGTTTCCAAGTCATTCTCCAAAAGGACATTATTTAATAAAAGCATATCTTTTACCAAGGGAACTACCTTCTATAAAGGTTCCCCATCCTACACAAATGTTGTTGATTCTTCTTCCAAGGAGAAAGGCAAGGGAAAAATGGTGGAACCAACTAAGGACAAGCCTAATATGGTGAAGACCAATCTTTCCAATAAAAAGTGCTTTAAATGCCAAGTTTATGGACACTTCCAAGCTAAATGCCCTAATAGAAGAGTTTTATCCTTGATAGAGATACAAGCAATTGAAGAGTCTCTTCAAGAAGAAGAAAGTGAAGTTTCCAGCCATGAAAGTGATAAAACTAATAAGGAAGAAGAAGAAATTCTACAAGGAGCTGATAAAGGAGAGTTGATAGCTATTAGGAGAGTTTTGTATGCCAAGCCTCTTCCTCATGAAGAGCAAAGGCTCCACATTTTTTGATCAAGGTGCACCATTGGAGATAAAGTGTGTTATTTAATTGTAGATAGTGGAAGTTGTGCAAATGTAGCTTCATCTACCTTAGTAGAAACACTTGGATTACCTACCATACCTCATTCTCAACCATACAAGCTCCAATGGTTGAGTAATGGGACCAGCCTCTAAGTAGCCAAACAAGTGCTTATTTCCTTCTTCATTATTAAACATTATAATGATGAGATTTTGTGTGATATGATTCCTATGGATGCTTGTCACTTGTTGTTGGGAAGACCATAGCAATTTGATAGGGAAGCGAAGCATGATGGCAAGAATAACACTTACTCATTTAAATTCAATGGTAAGACTATCACTTTAACTCCTTTTAGTCCACAACAAGTTCATAAAGCTACTAAGGGAAAATAAGTCAAGAAAGAGAGCTTGTTTATGAATGGTCAGCAAGTGGAGGGTAGCAATCTTGAGGATTTGAGGGTAAATCCTTCTCAACTCGGGGAGGATGATGTATACGCGGCTCTATTGTCATTTTTGGGTTCCAAGCCATCCTTAAGTCTCCATGCAACCTTTGAAGCCAAGAAGAATGAAGTTCTAGCAAATCCCAAGCCAAAGGAAGCATTGCACCTTCAATTTTGGCCCAAAACCACTTTTGGATATAGTCTTATTACATCCACCCAAGGTCCAAATAAATAGCTTGCTCCAATTGATCCAAAAGTGCAACTTTTAAAGTCCATCAATAGCCCAAACGTCCAAGCATCATTTTGAGAAGCCCAAAGAACCCAAAATTGGGTTTTAGTTAGATTGGAACTAAGTTAGAATTTAGTTGTTTTAGTTAGGAAACATCATTCCTAAAGTTAAGGAAAAAACAACTAACTTTTGTCTTTAGTTAATTACTATGTATGGGCTTGGTTTAGAATGAATGACTTAGCTTAATTCATGTCATTTTAGTTGACTTTTGTGGAAAATATTGTATCATTACCATCCATGCCTCCTATATAAAGGGGTGGATCTTCATTTGTAAAAGTTTTGGTTTTTGCTCTTGAATGAAAATTTGAAGAAAGTTTGTTGGCTTTTTTTCTCATTTCCTTTATCCAATCATTCTTGGTGGAAGATTGGTGGTGGAAGACCCCAAGGTTGATGGAACTTTCCTTTATGCCTTGGTTAATTTTCTTTTTACCCTTGAAATCCAAAGTGTGAAGGTTTGAATGTGTGTTGTATGCCTCGGGTACTGTTCATAGTGTGTGATTTTGGAATTTCCAGTTTTTTCTAGCAAACTTTGAAGCTAGTTTTGAATGCCTTGTTGATTGAGTTGTGGTTGAAATTATATACCGCTAGAAAGCTCTTTGAATTCTTTTTCCAATGATATATAATTTACATGATTTAAAGGTCATTTGATTGGATAAAAATTGAAGACAAATTGTTGTTGTGCCAATGAACAGTAAATTACAGAATTGAGTTTGTGTGTTGTTGCATTGTCTTGATGGAAATGCACTATTAGTGATGAACTTCTTGATCCAAACATTTTTTTTGGCCAAATCAGATAATGCTATGCACTATAACATAGTTGTAGTATCTACTACATTTCTGTGCTTGAAGCTCTTCCAACTTATTGTAACATCATTCAAACTAAAAACAAATCCTAACTATAATCTAAAATCATCTTTGTCTATTTGGAACTTGTATCACTGTATCCTCTTATAATGAACTTTTTTCTCCTTCAAGAAGATATCTTTAGTCATTCTTAGGTATTTAAAGGTATTCTTGATTGTTGTCTAGTGACTCTCACATGGATCCAACTGTATTTGCTACAAACATTTAAAGCATATGAGATATAATTAGAGCATATTACATGATATACATGTTTGATCCAATAACAGATTCTGATGGTATACAACCAAAAAAGGAAAAAGATTAATTTGAGAAGAATCTTGTTAATCATCTTACTAGAACATAAATAAATGTGGACTCATAGAATTCTATTATAATCATTATATAAAGGATGATACCCTTTCTTATTCATCTATTGGTTTATTAGCTCATTTAAGTCCATCAAATACAACAACTCCTTAAGTTCCCCTATCGAAGCCTATTCTAAGTCAAAACTCTTAACAAATTATAAAAGACCATAATTGCTAAAACCTATATATATCAAGAGAACTATCACCCATAGTTGTTACTTAAATAGGAACAAGTGACTTTGCCAAACCTTTTACCAAATAAAGGGAGTAGCAAAAAAGGAAACAAAGAGAAGAAAGAAAATAAAAAAGTAGAATGTTACAGACTGTAGTGAAACATGGTGCCTATTTTTTTTCAGTAGTTCATGGTTACTTTCTCTTCATTACTGGTTTGTTATTTTCTTGTGCCTTAAGCCTTAAATTTCTCAACATTTCATGGTCTATGTCTCTTCATTAATGGGCAGTTATTTCCCTAGTTTAATTAGGTGAAGTATTTTTTGTTGCAATACTATTAGTGGGTAGGTTTCTGTAGTGTTAGTTGGCTTAAATTTCTCTTGTACGCCTATATAAAGGCTCCCAAAAATGAATGAAGGCATGACTATTTCTTTACTTCAACTATACTGTATATTTTCGTTACTCTATTTTACTTCCTTGTTCAAACATATCTCGCTAGCAAAGAAATCAAATGTAAGGTTGAGGTCATAGTAGTGGATCCACGAAAGAAGACCATATTAGCCTAGTATCAAAGCCAGGTATGGTCGACCACTACTGAAATTCTGACTTTCACAATCTTGAGCAGTAGATTACGAGTTTGAGTGTGGGGTTAGAACAGGTGCTATAACAGATAGCTAAAATGTCTCTTATCAAAGATGAAGCTTTTGCTAGTAAGCACAAACTAGCCCAGAGAAGCATAGAAGGGGAGATTGCAAGCGAGAGCATCACCCCAAGATTAGCAAAAAATGATTTTCCAAAGTTTGATGGCTCAGAGGATCCTATTGCTTGGATTTATCAAGCTAAATAATTTTTTGATTTTCAAAACACCCTACCAAAAGATCAGGTTCAAATCGTAACTTATCATATGGAAGAGGACGCTTAATTATGATTCCAATGACTCTTTTATTCTAATTGAAATTTAATGTGGAAATAGTTAAAGGATAACATTCTCAAAAGATATGACACCTCTGCTTATAAGAATGCCTTTGTTGATTCGTGTAAATTGAAACAAACAGGGACCTTGTAAGAGTATCGGACACAGTTCGATCATTTGTTGGCTAAAGTAGGGATTCTTTCTAATGCCTAAGAAATTGGTGTTTTTCTTAGTGGACTTAAGGAAAATTTGAAGGTTGATGTGCAAGCTCTATGTCCACCTAATTTAATTGAAGCAATTTGGTTGCCAGGATTTTTGACAACAGGATAACAGTAAGTGGAACAATCTAAGAAATGTGCAAAACTTTAAGTGAAGCAAGCTGAAAGAATTTCATTCCTTAAGGGTAACCAACGAGCAATACAAACTTATAACCAAATGCTCTGACTTTTACTATCTGATGATTTATTCAAGCTGAGCTACAAAAGCGTTGATGTTAAGGTCTTTGCTTCTATTGTGATAAACCATTCACCATACGTCATGATTGCAAAAAGTTGTTTTTTATTAAGCTTGAATAAAAAGATGGAATAGCCAAAGAAAACTTAGAAGCAGATTTAATAACTTTCTTCATTGAAGATGAACTTAAACCTTTAGAAATCTCACTTCATATGCCAACCGAGGTAGCGACACCACAAACCACGCATGTCTTCACCAAGGTCCTTAGGATGGGTATCACTGTGATAATAGATTCGAGCTTAACCCATTATTTTTTATGTGACAAACGTGCAAAAAGTTTTAGACTAACCACAGAACCTGTGCCAGCTCTTAAAGTCATGGTAGCAAATGATAAAAAGTTGTAGAGTCAAGGTATGTCTTGACAAGTACCCTCTCTTCTCCACGATAAACCATTCTCTATAGAGTTTTTGCTACTTGCTCTGGAAAGGTATGATGTTGTACTTAGGGCTCAATAGCTCCAGACATTGGGATCAATTTTATGGGATTTCAAAGACATGTATAAGAAATTCAAAATTGATAAAAGAATAGTATCTCTAAAAGGCACTATAGCTTTATAGACTCAATTAATCAAAGGGAAAACCTTTACCAAAGCAATACAACAAAATAGTGGTAAAAGAACTCTTTTAACACTTTTTATAGTGTATGCTGACCTAATTAATTCAGTTGAGTTAGTAGAATATGTGTAATTTCAATAATAATTTCCAGAGTTCTTTAGCCCTACAAAAGATTTACCACCCTTCCATACCGTTATAAACTGGAAGTGGCCCAATTAGTGTTTGTCCCTTTGGTTATCTATATTTTTAGAAGCAAGAAATTGAGCAACAAGTTTCCAAAATGTTACAGCAAGGGATTATCCAACCAAGTCGAAACCCCTTTTCTTCCCCTTTTCTTCTAGTAAAAAAGCAAGATTAGAGATTTTGTGTTGATTACTGGCTCTCAACCAAGTCACAGTGAAAGATAAGTTCCTAATTCTTGTAATTGAAGAACTATTGGATGAACTTAATAGGGCCAAATGGTTTACTAAGCTTGATCTATGATCCGGGTATCATTAGATCTGAATGAGTGAGGATGACGTTACAAAGATCGTATTTCAAACACACCATAGGCACTTTGAATTTATGGTAATGCTCTTCAGACTTTTAAATACTCCTTCTACCTTCTAAGCACTTATGAATTCAATTTTTTAAAAATACTTACACAAATTTATTTTAGTATTTTTTGATGATATTTTGCTATATAGCAAAGGATGGAATAAGCATCTCAACTATGTTCGGATTGTTTTATCCATTCTTAAAGAAAATCAGTTAGTAGTTAAAAAAGAAAAATGTCATTTTGGACAAACACAAATTAATTACTTGAGGAATATAATTGGAGCACATGGGGTAATGACAGATCCAGAAAAAGATAAAAGCAATGACAAATTAGCCAAAACCCAAGATTATGAAAAAGCTAAGAGGTTTTCTCATTCTAACTGGGTACTATCGTTGGTTTATAGCAAAATATGGTGTAATTGCTCACCCATTAACAAATATGCCTAAGAAACATGTTTTCCAGTGGAGTAAAGCTATCAAAAAAGCCTTCATGCAACTTAAAGATGTATGACTAAAGCACCAATTCTTGCCTTGCCAGACTTTTCTATTCTTTTTACAGTTAAGTATAATGCCTCGAGAATAGGAATTAGAGCAGTCCTTATGCAGAACAAACAACCAATTGTATATTTTAGCTTTACCCTTTGAGGTAAGAACCTTTCCCTTTCCACTTATGAGAAAGAATTAATGGCCTTCATTCTTGCAGTACAAAAATGACCCTTTTACCTTTTAAGGAGACATTTTATCACGAGGATAGATCAATGAAGCCTAAAGTACCTGGAGGAACAAAAGATAGTCATTAAGGCCTAATAGAAGTGGCTCATCGAACTTCTTAGATATGATTTCAATATTAAGTATAAGCCAAGAACAACTAACTCTGCTATCGATGCCTTATCTCGAAAAGAGTAAGCTACTAAAGTCTTTGCCCTTTCAACTCCAATTCCAAAATGGTTAGAGACCATCCGAGAAGAGAATCTAAATCACCTAGAGTTTTAATGACTTTGCCAATTTATACAACAAGATGAAGCCATGGGACCTTGGCAACTTAGGCAAGGGATACTATTCTTTAAAGAGAAGATTTATCTTCCTTAAAATTCCTTTCTAATTCCTCTTATCTGAGAGGAAATTCATGAGGGCTGTCATGAAGTGTATTTCAAAACACTATATCATGTGCAAGAGGTTTTTTATTGGAGAAAAATGAAAGAAGTGGTTTGACAGTTCATTCGGCAGTATGATATTTGTCAAAGGCATAAGACAAATTTACAAGGACCGACTAGCTTACTTCAGCTCCTCCCTATTCCTACACAAGTATGAACAAACATTTCCATAGACTTTATAGAAGGATTACTAGTTTCACAAGGGAAAACCATGCTTTTAGTAGTGGTGGATTCCCTCTCTATATATGCTCACTTTATTCCTATGGCTTATCCTTACACAACTACCACTGTGGCTAAAGCATTCTTTGATCACATTTTTAAATTACGTGGAATGTCGCAGTCTATTCTTTGCGATAGAGCCAAGATTTTTACAAGTGCATTATGGTAGAAGTTGTTTAAATTACAAAGAACTCATTTCAATTTCAGTTTTGAGGGGTGAATAGTACTATCAAATGTACCTTCATTGTTTCACAAGTGACAAGCTAAAGGAATGGACGAAATAGGTTGCTTGGGCTGAATATTGCTAAAATACCAGTGTTTACTCTTTTATGCAAACTACCTCTTTTAAGGTCGTCTATGGAAGGTCGCCCCTTACTCTCCTTTCATATGTCTCGTGAACTACAAAAGTACAAGCTGTAGAAATTTCACTCCTTTAACGAGATAACATACTTTAGGAGTTACTGTCATGAGGTTGAGTTGTTTTCCCAAATGCTTAGGTGAAAAGTCAAGGTCTTTTTTGCTAAATGAAGTGTTAGTTTTGTTGTTTTGTTGAAATGATAGTTTTTGTTGAAAAGGAGTGATAATCCATGATTTAAGGATTATGCTGTCAATGTTAGGTAGTGAAGTATGACCTTGATGTACTTAGCTCTACTTGTCTCTATATATATATATGTTTGTACCTAAAAAATATATATATAAAAAAGGGTTCTTGTTATCTTCTTTATTCTTCTCTTCCGCTCCTCCTCTGTATTCATAAGGCAGCTCAGTTTATTTAACAAGTGGTATCAAAGCCCATTTCTTAAGGGACTGTGGAAGAAGAAGTTGTAGGAAAGGCTGGAAGTAAAAGGATGTCAAGCAGCAATTTCCAAGGTACAGGGCCTCCACAGTTTGCTGGAGAAAACTATCATATTTGGGCCATAAAAATAAAGGCTTATCTGATGGCTTTGAATTTATGGGAAGCTGTGGAAGATGATAGAGAACCAAAACCTTTGGGAGCTGATCCAACATTAACTCAGATAAAGTCGTATGAAGACAGGAAACCAAGGAAACCAAGGGCACTAACCTGTCTTCATTTAGTTTTATCTGAAGTGATCTTCACTAGGATCATGGTTTACAAGTCACCTAAGGAAGTATGGGAAAGGTTGAAGGAAGAGTATGAAGGTAGTGATAGACTTAAAACTGTTAAACTTTTAACAATTAGAAAAGAGTTTGAAGTGCTTGGAATGAAGGAAGGAGAACTTGTAAAGAAATATGCATCCAAGCTTCTTGATTTGGTTAACAAAATCAGATTGATGGGAGAAGATTTTCCAGATACAAAGGTTGTGGAGAAAATTTTGGTAAGTTTACCTTCCAAATTTGAGTCTAAAGTTTCAGCTATTAAGAAGTCTTGTGATCTTAAGACTCTTTCAGTTTCAGAACTTATTAGTAAGCTGCAAGCTTATGAACAAAGAACCTTGATTAGAGATGATGAAGCTGTTGAAAGAGCCTTTCAAGCAAAGCATAAGGGGAAGCAAAGAAAGAAGGAGTTCAATAAGGTTGTAAAGGAGAAATCTAACAGGGGTAAGCAAGGTCAGAGTACACAAATGCAAGGAAGAAAAGGAAACTTTTCACCTTGTTGCCACTATCAGAGAACCAATCACAAGGAAGAAGATTGTTGGTTCAAAGGGAAACCACCTATTCAATGTAGATTTTGCAAGGAAATGGGGCATATTAAAAAGAATTACAAAAAAAGGCAAAAGCAAAAAATTGATGAGCAGTCACAACAAGCAAATTTTACAGAAGAAGAGGAAGAATCAAGTGCAAGCTTGTTTATGGCTATGTGTGATACCCATGAAACTGCCAATATTACATGGTTTATTGACAGTGGCTGCACTAGTCACATGGCAAATGATGAAGCCTTATTTAGCAACCTAGACAAGACTATAAAGATTAAAGTAAAGCTTGGAAATGGTCAGGTTGTGGAGTCCAAAGGAAAAGGATCAGTGATGATTTACACTAAAAGAGGTACAAAGCTTATTCTTAATGTATTGTTTGTTCCTTCACTTGCTCAGAACCTATTGAGTGTTGCTCAAATGTTAAAAAAGAGTATTTATTGACATTTAGAAAGCTGACATGTTTTATTTATGATCATGAAGATGTGTTGATTGCAAAATTGCCTATGGTGAATAAATGTTTTCCTCTGAATTGGGTATGTGTTGGTGAAAAGGCTCATGTTGTTAAAGAAGATGAATCCAGATTATGGCATTCCAGGTTTGGTCATTGCAACTACAATGCATTGACTCAAATGTGGAAGCAAGAGTTAGTAAAGTTCATGTCTAAAATTAGAAAACCTGATGGGGTATGTAGTTCATGTCAAATGGCAAAGCAGCATAGGGAATCATTCCTTACAAACTCTTCATGGAGAGCTAATGAAAGGTTGCAACTAGTTTACAGTGATGTTTGTGGACCTATGAAGACAGAGTCCATGAACAAAAACAAATACTTTGTGTTGTTTGTGGATGACTTGACAAGAATGACTTGGATTTATTTCATTAGACATAAATCACAAGTATTTGATGTGTTTAAAAAGTTAAAGAGGCTGGTTGAAACTCAAAGTGGATACAAGATCAAAACTTTAAGGACTGACAATGGCATGGAATACAATTCTCAAGAATTTGTTAAGTTCTGTGAGAAAGCTGGAATCCATCATCAATTAACAAATGCATATGCCCCTGAGCAAAACAGGGTTGTAGAAAGAAAGAACAGGGTTGTAGTTGAAATGGTGAGAGCAATGTTAGATGAGAAACATATGCCAAACCAGTTTTGGGCTGAAACTGCACATACAACGGTCTACCTTATAAACAGGTTACCAACAGTAGATGTGGAAAGAAAAACACCATTTGAAGCATGAAGTGAAGTCAAGCCTTCAGTGAAGCACTTGAGAGTGTTTGGATCTTGTTGTTATATTCATGTTCTAGCTGCAAAAAGAACAAAGTTAGACAAGAAATCTGAGTTAGGAATTTTCTTTGGATATGCACCTACAACAAAAGGCTTTAGAGTGTATAATCTGAAGGAGCAAAAGGTGGTGACTAGTAGGGATGTTGTTGTGGATGAAAATTCCTTTTGGAATTGGAATTCAAGCAAGGTAAAGTTGCAGAATGATGTGACTGCAATAGGGAACTAAACTTCAAGTTCAAAAGGAAATGTGTCAGCTTCAATAAGCAGTTGTGAAAAGGAATCAAATGATGAAGATGATGAACCTGTGAGAGTAAAAACTAGAAGTCTTGCTGAGATTTATGAAAAATGCAATGTAATGTTTGAAGAGCCTGCTAGTTTTGAGGAAGCTTGTAATGATGCTAGCTAGATTGATGCTATGAATGAAGAAATAGAAATGATAGAAAAGAATAGAACTTGGGAATTAGTTCCCAGACCTGAAGACAAGAATGTGTTGAGACTCAAATGGGTTTACAGGATTAAATTGAATCCAGATGGCTCTCTTTACAAGCTGAAAGCAAGGTTGGTAGTCAAAGGTTATGTTCAGCAAGCAGGAATTGATTACAATGAAGTGTTTGCTCCGGTTGCTAGACATGACACCATTAAGTTTCTCCTAGCTCTTGTTGCACAAAACAAGTGGAAAGTGTATCACTTAGATGTCAAATCAGCTTTTTATAATGGTGAGCTAGAGGAGGAGATATATGTTGAGCAGCCTAGGGGTTATGAGAGTTCAAATGGTAAAGATATGGTGTATAAGCTGAACAAAGCTTTGTATGGACTGAAATAGGCTTCTAGGGCCTGGTATAGCAGTGTGGATGCATATTTCACTGATTATGGCTTCAGGAGAAGTGAAACAGAAGCTACTTTGTATATAAAAAAGGAGGATGATGACAGAATGCTAATTATTTCAATTTATGTAGATGATCTTTTGATTACAGGCAATGATGTTAGAATGATTGTGCAGTTCAAGGCTGAGATGAAAAATATGTTCGAAATGACAGACTTAGGGAAAATGAAGTATTTCCTGGGAATGGAGATTGAACAATCTCAAGAAGGCACCTTTATAACTCAGCAAAAGTATGCCCTGAATTTACTTAAGAAATTCAGAATGGAAGGATGCAAACTAGTGACTACTCCCTTAATGTACAATGAGAAGATTTCAGAATCAAATAATGATGAAAAAGCTGATCAAACAACCTATAGAAGTTTGATTGGAAGTCTCCTATACTTGACAAACACTAGGCCTGATTTGATGTTTGCAGTAAGTGTTTTATCAAGATACATGCATTCTCCAAGACAATCACATTTTGGCATTGCTAAAAGGGTGCTTAGATATGTTAAAGGAACAACTGATCATGGTTTGTGGTTTAAATTAGCTGAAAATGGTTGTTTGCTTGGTTTTTCAAACAGTGATTGGGCTGGTTGCGTGGATGATTATAAAAGTACTTCAGGTTATATGTTCACATTGGGAAATAAAGTTTTTTCTTGGAGTCCCAAGAAGCAAGAAGTTGTTGCTCAATCCTCAGCTGAAGCTGAGTATATTGCTGCAGCAAATGCTGTAAATCATGCAGTTTGGTTGAGGAAGCTTCTTACTGATTTGAACATGCTTCCTTCCAATGCCACAGTGATCAAAGTTGATAACAAGTCAGCCATATATATGGCTCAAAATCTAGTGCTTCACGAAAAATCCAAGCATATAAAGGTGAAGTTCCATGTTTTGAGGCAATTGGCGGTAGAGAAGGAAGTTCATGTAGAGCATTGCAGGTCTGAAGAACAGATAGCAGATATTATGACTAAAGCTTTGCAGAAATCCAAGTTCGAAAGACTAAGGGAGATGCTAGGAGTATTTGGGAAACAACTCAAGGAGGAGTAATGTCATGAGGTTGAGTTGATTTCCTAAATGCTTAGGTGAAAAGTCAAGGTCTTTTTTGCTAAATGAAGTGTTAGTTTTATTGTTTTGTTGAAATGATAGTTTTTGTTGAAAAAGAGTGATAATCCATGATTTAAGGATTATGCTGTCAATGTTAGGTAGTGAAGTATGGCCTTGATGTACTTAGCTCTACTTGTCTCTATATATATATATATGTTTGTACCTAAAAAATATATATAAAAAAAGGGTTCTTGTTATCTTCTTTATTCTTCTCTTCCGCTCCTCCTCTGTATTCATAAGGCAGCTTAGTTTATTTAACAGTTGCAACGTCACCTTCAATAAGTGCAAAATTGAATGAAACAAATCTATGATCATAGCCATGTAGAACGAGAATTTGAAGTTTGCGACTTAGTAAATGTTAAGCTTCAACCATATCAGCAAACCTTGGTGCAACGACGATCCTCTACCAAACTTGTTGTCCGCTTCTATAGCCCGTTCAAGGTAATCCAAAAGATTAGCAAGGTCGCATATGAGTTAGAACTTCCACTAAGTAGCCACATTCATCCAATTTTTCTTGTGTCAGTACTTAAGCGACATGAAGGCCCATTGTCCATAGGACTCACACCTGATCTTCTTGATATTAGCCTTGAAGTTTCCAAAGACTTGAAGCAATCAGAAGCCATTTTGGCAGTGCGTGGCTGAGGTCGAAATCAAGAACTACTTGTGCAATGGAGTGGCTATGATCCATTTAAAAGTTCTTGGATTGCTCATCGGACCTTTATCATAGATTACCCAGCTTTTTCAGTGCCTTGAGGACAAGGCTCTTTCAAAGAGGGGAGGAGTTGTTCCAGTTTTTAGTGAAACGTGGTGTCTCCTTTTTTTTCGACAGTTCATGGTCACTTTCTCTTCATTACTGGTAGTTATTTTCCTGTGCCTCATGCCTCAAATTTCTTAGCATTTCGTGGCCCATGTTTCTTCATTAGTGGGCAGTTATTTCCTTGCTTTAATTAGGTGGAGTATTTTTTGTTGCAATACTGTTAGTGGGGTATGTTTCTGCAGTGTTAGTTGGCTTAAACTTCTCTTGTACGCCTATATAAAGGCTTCTGAAAATGAATGAAGGCATGACTATTTCTTCACTTCAACTTTACTGTTTATTTTCGTTGCTCTATTTAACTTCCTTGTTCAAACATAGCTTGCAAGCAAAGAAATCAGATGTAAGGTCGAGGTCGTGGCCGTGGATCCATGGAAGGAGACCGTATCATAGAAATTCAGGGGGAGCATGCAAAACTAAAGACTGAAGATGACCTTTGAACTTTTTGTTACGTTGATTTAGAAACTATATTTATTGTGTTTTTTAACTGCATGGTTGAACTATTTTTCATATGATAAAGGACACAAGGTATATATGTTGTTTGATTCTTTCCATGGCTTTTTTTGAACTAATGCTTTACAAGATTAATGAAGTGCAGGTTCTAATAAATGTTTGGCTTATTATATTGTTGATGGTATTTTTAACATGACTAGTGTGAATGTTTGGATTTTCAAACGTAGGTTCTTGCAAATGTTTGCTAAAATGAAAGGTGCATGGCTAAAATTGTGTATCTGATATATGAAAAACTTTTTAACAAGTCGCTTCCTTAGAATAGCTTTGTTCATCGGTTTGCCAATGGCGGAATTATAGATATTCTCGAAAAACCAATAAGATTTCGTCTTAGTGAACATTTAGTCTATTGAACACTTTATGATTACAATTTTAATATATTATCTATTTAACATTTGGAAAAAATTAGTTAAGTACAACACTTGATACACAATATACTTATTTTAATTTTGGTACAGATGGGATAAGTGAATCATACTCTAGTTTCACAAGTGTCAACAATCAAGGGTAATTGGTTCACAATATATGCTCTTTATAAGTTTACTCAAAGGTTCTTTAAATTTCAGTATTCTATTATGATAATTTCTCTTGAGTTCTTAATTTTGACAGGTAACATCTCTCTATAAATAGTGAAGAAAGACAAAGATCTAAGGTTAAAAGGATTTCAACCTCACTCAGTTGAAAAAATTTTGGTTTGTTGTTCAATGGGATCCTAAGCATCTTCGTCTAAGTTAAAAGCTTAAAGAAATGAATGGGATACTTGTGACTCCCTTAAGATTTGTATAACGTTTGTCAACTGAATTTAATTTTGCAGTTCTGTTTGCTTGTTTTTTGTTGAAAAATTATTTGTGCTGTGACAAATTTTTTATTTACAATGGATTTGAATTTATTGGATTTTGTGAATGTAGGTTAGCGTTATAATTGAAACATATTAAACGGTACTGACCCTTTTACATTTATTATAGTTTGTTTTATTTTCTGCTACATGGTTATATGAAATCGTAACTCAACTAACTATTAATGTAATTGTGTTCACACATTTTGATTACAACCAACCTGTATTATTTACGTAAATCGTTAAAAAATTTCAATTTGTGTAAGAATTAAGAACCGTTGCTGATTTTCTTAATACTATTTAATCCATTTCAAAATAGAATATAATGGTTAAAGATTCAAAGATAGGGGTTCAAAAAATCAGTTCCCAAATAAAAGAAATGCAAATGGGTTAAGTCCAATAGAGAAACTAGATTCTAAAGAAATTCCATGTGGTTTTGATCCAACTGAAAAGAGTGGGCAAAAATAAAAGTAATGGAAGTAGGTAAAATCCGATCAAAGGTAGAGGAACTTTGGAGAGAAAGTGGATCCAGTTATTAGCAAAGAATAGTGGAATATCTCCTTAATTTAAGCACAATAACATATTTTAAGTGAATCCAGGTGCTATTAATCATTTCATTTTCTTATAATTATATTATCTCTTCCTGTTAGTAGTCTCCTGAACTTGATTCCATGGGGCACTAGCACCAGCTTGAAAGAAAGGTGGCCCAAAAGTAAAACTTAACGAAGAAAAAGTATGCATTTGAGAACATTATAAAATTGAAAGGTGAAGTAAGTTGGCCCTTTTTATAATATTCTATTGATCGAACTGTCTCCTACAAATTAATTTATTATAAGGGGGCGTTTGGTTTGGGTTTTTTAAGATCACTTTGGTAATCTATCTTTTATTTTTTTGTTTGGTTTGTCAGTAATAAAATATTACAAAAATTTTCTATTATCAATGCTGACGTGACAGATAATATAGGTGGTAATCTGATTACCACCTTCACTTTAGGTATTTAAAGATTAACGAGGTAATCTTGATTTTATTATAATTATATTATTATTTATTAATTTTTTGAGACAAAAATAAATTTATTTTTAATTGATATGACAAATAATATAAAAAAATTTAAAAATAATTATATTCAAGGGCATTTAAGTAAAATAATTTACTAACAATATTTTATTATCTTTAATCAAACACAATAATTATTTATACCTATCAAATTTTATCAAACATAGTAATCATTTATACCTAGTAATTTTATAAGTAATCTATCTTCAAGGTAATCTTTCTATTTTGGTAATAAAACATTACCTAAACCAAACGTCCCCTAAATGCTCTCATACCAACTAATAAAATGGGAGACTTTTAAGTTAATCAAGTCCTCTAAAGTGGACGTTTTTATATTATTAATGTGTTATTTCTTTCAATTGAAGCAAGCAATCCTCTTTCTACATTAGTCTCAAAAAACCAAGAAGCTTTTGCACCCTGTTTTGGTCTTGCGTTTATTTTAAATTAAAAATAAAAAAGAAATATTATTAATATTATTATTGTTATGTACTATAATAATCAAAATAGCAATACTAATTTTTACAAAAACAAAAGCAATCTTTTAGCGTATGTTTAGTGTTCCTAATTATTTTAATAGGAAACTAAATGAAATTCTACATTCAAAGAAAGATGCGCTCCTGTAATCAATTCACTAGTGTAATGTCAATATACAAGGTATGATTGAACAACTCTTTAAAATTACACAGATATGTGAATCTAAGTAATAAGAATAGAAAAATACGCAAATATCAACACAAATTTCTTATTGAACAGTGCCTAACCGAAGAGCTCAGAGATAAAAAAATTGAAACCTAACAAAGCACCCAAAGAAATATGAAAGTACAAAAAAAAAAAAGAGAATTCAATCAAATGAACTTGAGTAACTGAATGACCCCGGTTTATATACCAAGGGTTAAAATATCTAACTTTTGGAATGACCAAACTATCCCTATTATGATATTAAAAAGGCTATTCAATCCTTGGACCTTGATTACCAAACTGCCCTTAATGATAGTTTAAGGCACATAACAAAACTCTACCTTGTTAGTCTTGGCCATGTGTTAGAACCAGCCCATGTAAAATTGGAACCAGAACTGAAACTAGATTATAACAGTTCGGTTCAAGCTTTCCTTTTTTTTGAATCGTCGAACTATTGATTCTTGACAAGTTTTAACTGCCGATTCACAGATTTATGAATTGGTGGTTCAATAATTTAATTAAAAAATTTATTAATTTTAAATGAAAATGATTAAAATTTTTTATTTTTTAATTAAAAAAAGTATAAACTTGCAAGGACCGTAACAGTTCCTTGGAAATTTTGCAACGACTACTCTATAGCCTTTGCAAAATATATGGCAGTTAAGCCTATTAGTTTTTTTAAATTTTTTTATATAAAATTTTACTTATAAATACTCATTTAATCTTTTAACTCTCTCATCTATTTATTCTCATTCTCTCAATTCCCAATAATCTCTCAATCTTTCTATCAAATTCTCTTAAATTTAATTAAATTTTCTCTTTATTTTTATCAATTCCAATTTTAATTTTTATAATTTAATTATTATTATCTTTCTATTATATAATTTTATAACTAATTATATAATTTATCTCTATAATTAATTTTATTTATTATCTATTATTATTATTTTTCCCATTATCTTTCATAATTAGTTATATAATTTATTTTATTTATTATCAAAAAAGACAAGTAGTGAAAATTTTTCATGTAATAAGAGATTTAGTCAATATTCATACACATCAAATGTGGATGAAGATCAATTTGTGAAAGATTTTTCAATAGAGAAAGCGGAAGTCAATATGTGCAGATGGAGTAACAGTAACAACAAGTGGAGATGGAACAACAACCGCAAAAATTCTTACCTCTAATATTTTCAAAATTTATTTCAAGAAAATAGAAAAAGAATGTGACAATTATTGTAAGCAAATTTATAAATTTAAGCAAATAGGTGGATATGAGGCATTTAAAAGGCATTTAAGTCTAAACATGCAGAAAAAATTGGGCAAAATAGAGGCCAAACACAAATAATCGGATATGGTTATTCACATAAATTTCTATTTATTTATAATAATAATAAAAGTAAAGAAGAATTTACAAAAATGATAGCAATAGATCACTTAGCATTTAGTTTTAGTGAAAATTTAGGTTTTAATAATTATTATAAAGCTACATTAAATCTTGCATATAAAACTATTCCTAAAAACATTTTAAAAATATCATTATTACGTTTATATAAAAAACAAAAAAAATTAATTCAGTTATTTACAAATTTAGATAGATGTATGACTTTATGTAGTGATATTTAGAGTCACTGTTGACAAGTTCACTCTTATACCGATATAACTTGTTGTTGGATAGATAATAAATTTTAATTAAAAAAATTTAGTATTTAGGATGTTTGATGATGACATATAACTGATAATATTTATAGAATAATTAAAAGAATATAGATTAGTTTTTAAGATTTTTTCAATTTCATTTGATAATACAACTACAAATATGACCTAAATTACTGATTTAACAAAATTTGCAAGCCCAATTTAGGTGGTACATTTTTTCATATTAGATGTGCATGTCATGTGTAAAATTTATGTGTACAAGATGGTTTAACATATCTTAATAATTTTATTAATCCAATAAAATCAACAATTTCATTTTTATGGATACATCCTTAAACAATGAAAAAATGGGGTAAATTTTGTAAAATACATAATAGAAGATTAAAAAGATTTCCTAAAAATATGATGACTCATTGGCATTTAACATATGAATTATTTAACAAGTCTTTTGATTATAGAGGATTATTGTGTACATTTATTTCATAAAATGTGTTACAAATTATACTATATCCTTAACATTAGGATATTTGTAAGACAATTTTAAATGTTTTAAGAAATTTTAATAATACAACTTATATTTTTAGTGAGATTTATTATCCCATTTCTCAGTTGTTTTTAAATGAAGCCCTTAATATTATTGGGGTTTTACAAGAGACTAAAAAAGATGTTATTTTAAAAGAAGCTATTTTTTAATGAAAACAAAATAGTTAAATTACTATAAAGAAATTCTAGAATTTTTTTCTTGTTGATTTTTTTTTTTTATCTTAGGTTTAAATTAGATGGTGTTACAAATTTTTTAACATTATATTATAAATGCATGCAATTAGATGATAAGAATGAAGTTAATATTCCATTAACTATAGTTACCATTATAAATTTAATTAAAAAAATTTATGTTAAATATTCATTAGTTTATAGTAACCAAAGTGGTTTTTCTTTCTTTCTACTACTTATTACCTCAGCATAAACCTAAAATATTAGTTATGATGATCGTATTATGATACAAAGAGGTAAAAGATTAAGAGGAACATCAGACTCTACCTTAAAGCTTGAAATTTATTTAATAACTACTTCTGACTTTGATGATAGCAATATAGGTAAAGACTTTCTAATTCTAGAATGATGGAGTCGACATGTATCAACATTTTTAACATTAATAGTTATTGCTGAATAAGTTCTAGCAGCATCGCTATCTACTGTTGCAGTGGAATAAACTTTTAGACAAGGGGACAATATATTGGATGAGAGACGATCAAGTTTGTCTCTTGAATCTATTGCATGGACAATTGGACAAGAGCCAAATTACGCCAACAAGACATAAAAGTGGACTTCAATAAAAAACCCCTTGATTTAACTATGGATAGTTTGATGATGGGAACTAGTAGTGAAGAAAGCGGTGGTGAATGATAAGGCAAAGGAGTACCACCAACTATCAGGTATGCGAAAGTAAGAGAACTACGTAGACTTTCATTTTTTTAAACCCTAAGAGAATACATAAAAGACTTAATTGAAAAGTTAAGTCTAATCCTTTTTTTTATTTTTTATTTTTTAATTATTATAATTATTAATTAAAAAATAAATTGGGGCAATGAATCGGAATTGATAGTTCAATGTCAGTTCCGAATCGAGGCTATAAACCAAAACTGAAGATTTAATGCTAGTTCTGAACCAGTTACAAATCAACGTATAACAATTTCAGTTTAGGAGTTCTTATTTTTTAAATTGTGAACCAGTGATTATGAACCAAAACTGCCAGTTCATGAACAATGGCCAAGTCTATACCATGTTAAAAACTAACACATGAATATCAACTTGAGAATACACTTTTGTAAACTCAACAATAAACTAGATACTACTAACATTGAGTAAATCTATGACTACTTTAAACTTACTCATAGACACAATCTTACTAAATCAAATGGATTTTATTTGAATGTTATCTTCTCCATTTTGACTTATCCATTAGACAAAATGTCTCTCACAATATATACCTTGGCATAAATGTGCATTATCCTACAATGCAAAAGAATTGTTCCTTGAAAGATGTATAACACTCTGTGATTCACAAAGCACAATAGGTATGATGCCATTCAAACCAAACTCATTAGTAATTCCTTTAAGCCATAAAACTTCTTTAATGGCCCCTATTAAGGCTACATAAGCTACCTCTATCGTTGATAGAGCAACAATATGTTGTAAGCAACTTTTCCTACTCACAAAATTTCCACCAAAGGTGAAAGTGCTTCCTATCAAAGATCTCCTTTTATCTAAATATGAAGCATAGTTAGAATAATAGTGACCATTTAGTTTTATTAACATTATTAGCATAGTATTTCAAGCCAACATCACAAGCATTTAGATGCATTCAAATGTTCTTTAGCATGTTTAATAATAAATCTACTCACCAGATTGATTACAAAAGTAATATCAGGTACATATCCTATCATAGCAAACATCAAACTACCCACTACAATTTGAATAAGGAACGTTCTTCATAAATTCAAATTTAGTAGGTGATAGATCATGTAAGATAAATCTCAATTTGAAATAAGCTCCCATAGGTATGTTAACAAATTTAGCATCCAACATCTGATATTGTTTTAATATTTTCTTAACATATCCAAACTAAGATAATGTTAAAATTCCTTTAGCCCTATCTCTTTTAATGTCCATTCTAATAATTTTTTTAGTTATTCCCAAATCTTTCATTTCAAATTCAATTTTCAACAGTTTTTTCAACCTTTGTAAATCATTCATGTCTTTTGAAGAGATAAGCATATCAACATATATTAACAGCTCAATGAACCTAGCCTTAACAGTTTTTGAAAAATACATACAATGATGAAAAATGCATTTAGAAAACCAATTAACAAAATATAATAATCAAATATTTTATACCATTGTCTAGGTGATTGTTTTAGACCATAAAGAGATTTATGAAATAAATATACCTTATCTTTTGAACCTCATTTAACAAACCCTTAAGTTATTCCATATAAATTTGTTATTCTAGATTTTCATGTAAAAAGGTAATTATTACACCTATTTGTTCTAGTTCCATATCATGTGAAACTACAACATAAAACATAGGTGTTACAGAAGAATTTTTAACACCGGTAGAAAAAACTTCATGATAGTCAATACCTTTTACTTTAGAGAAGCCTTTTGTAACTACTCTGACTTTAAGGGGGCATTTTGGTTATGAGTAATCAAATATTACCTTGGTAATCTATCTTTTTATTACTTGTATTACCTTGTTTAGTTTTTAAGTAATTAAAAATTTCAATAATCTTCTATTATTAATGGTAATGTTGCTAATAATATAAGTGATAATCTAATTACTACCTACACCTTAAGTATTAAAAGATTACCAAGGTAATATTGATTTTGTTACAATTTATTCTTACTAATTTTTTAGGACTAAAATACCTTTACTTTTAATTAATATAACCAGTAACATTAAAAATATTCTAGAATATTTCTACTCAATGATATTTAAGTAAAATAATATCTTAGTATTTTGTTATTACATCTAGCTAAACACAATAATTATTTATACTTATTATTTCTACCAATTTTCATCAAACAAAATAATAATTTATATCTAGTAATCTTTAAAGTAATCTATCTTTGTAATAATTTTTTATTTTTGATAATATAAAATTACTTGAACCAAATGCACCATAAAATAGCATTTTTAATACTTGGAATACCTAGTTCTCTTTTGAAAAATCATTTACACCTTATAACTATATGATAAACCAGTCTATTAACAAGAGACCAGTTATGATTTTTCTATAAAGAAATCATTTTAGTTACCATGGCCTTAAGCCATTCAATCGTATTCATACTTAGACAAGCTTAACTATAGTTAAGAGGTTCATTCATTTCAATTACATGTCTGATTTGAAATGCATATGAGATTAAGTTAGCCTATGCATACCTAGAAGGAAGCCTTGTATTCCTTCTAATTCTATCTCTAACCAATTGATAGTTTGAAAGGTTAGTTGCATTGTCATTTTCTAATATAAGTTGATCTTGACTTTGTGATGATTGCTAATTCAAGCCCATATCTTTATGTTTTGGAGCACAAATTAGATTGGACCCAAATTAGGTTCACCTTTTGATTTAGAGGGTTGATTATTTTTGATAAAATCAAAATTTTGAACTTAAATGTTAACCTATTTAGATTGCATATTCTTGCTAGAATTAAAAAGATCTTTATAAAAACATTATTTCTATAACACCTATAGGTATGTTTCGAAGGCAATTTCGTTATTTTAATGTATTTATGTGTTGAATGTGTTTGTAGCTAAGTTAGAACAATAAAATTAAGTGTTGTGATTTTAAGATGTTGAACAATCATGCATAGAATAGAGATGCTCGTGCATTGCTTATCGAGTCAGCTAAGATTGATAAGTGTCACGTTGAAAAAATGTGTATGACAAACAACAGTTCATGCAAGGCATGAATGTCCATTCATGCTTTGCTTATTATTTATTGTTTTTGAAAGATCATGAAATCAATAAACAGATGCTAGTGAATCTCTAGATGGCACAAAGGTTTATTCAGTCATCAAACAAAATCCAAAATCTCGAGAAAATTAGTGACCAATATTTCATAGAGCTATTGAGGCGATTTTTCTTTTAGGATGTAGAGTATGATCAATGGGGCAATGCCATAAGTTTTAAAATGCATAAGCTTATTTATGACCTTGCACAACAAGTTGTAAGGAGTGAGAGTTTTGTGGTGGATTTGGATGCAAGAAACAGGTCCAAAAGGATTCACCATGCATCATTTGATGTTGAAATAGATACATCTTGGAAAATTCCAAATTCATAAATAGAAATAAACATAATGAACATTTCTTTGTTAAGCAAGAGTGATCATTATTAAACAATAACTTTATTAATATTCAAGAATTACAAAACCACACCCACTCACTATGCAATACTTCTCTACACTCACTAACACAAAACATTTACTTGAACACTACTAAACACTCACAACACACACTCATTGCACTCGCAAACAACCCACACTTTGATTTTTTGCACACACTTACTTTTTTTTTTTTACATACACATAGAAACCACTTAGTTTCTATTTATAGTTGCTTATGTGGATTAGTTTATTGACTTTGATTCCAAAACTTCTTGAAAGATGACATAAAGTCAAGCCTTGCTTGGGGTATTTTATTCATCACATGTGATGTTGTCTTCATACACTTAGCCTAAAGACGAGCTGGGACATTTTTTGCATGTAACATGCTTCTACAGGTCTTTGTTAAGTGATGATTCTTTCTTTCAACAACTCCATTTTGTTATAGTGTTCTTAGATAAGAGAATTGTCTACAAATATTATAGTCATGTAAACATTTTGTAAACTCATGTGTTGTATACTCTTCTTCATGATCTATATGTTGATATTATATTTTTGCCTGACTTCTTTTTCAACTTTTTCCTTGAATTATTTGAACTTGGAAATGACCTTTACTTTTTCTTTCACAAAGTAAACCAATACATACTAGTAGAAATCATCAATGAAGGTTATCTTATACCTAAATTCATTTATTGATGATTACTTTATTGATCTAAATACATCTTAGTGGATTAGCTCAAAAGGTGTCTTATTCTTGTATGTTGACTCTTCAAATGAAAGGTGATATGTCTTTCTAAATTTGCACCTAACATATTATGTTTTCGTTTGTCAAAGTTTTCACCATTTGTATATCCTCTCTATGAAAGTTCTCACCATAACACTAACTAATATGAATGAAAATCAATAACCAGATTCCTAGAAACAACAACACTACTAATATAACAAGAGTCACTACCATAACTTGAGTTGCAAGATGTAAAGCTTTGTCCTTCATCACTCAATTAATCTTTTCAGTTATGTTTTTCACATAAATTTGATCTCCATCTACTTCACCTAAATAGTAATTACTTTATTTCCTCTTGACAGTCATTTTCTTTACTTGACTCCATGAGGCATTGACCACATCTTCACACAACCACTGAATTAGTGAGATTTGATCCAAAAAGGTGAAAAGTCAGATTGTAAAAAGAAGAATCAAATGATTTTTTTACGTGGTTTCATAAAAAATTTTAAAAGTCTCTATCCATTGTGTACCTACCGAGTTTATTGAAGTATATTGAAAGATAGTTTTTTAAAGAGAGTTGGTTACTTGTCTTTTTTATGATATGATCATATCTTATTAAAACCTTACTTATTGTACATATTTATGTTGGGGGGTCAAATTAAAGTAAATGTCATAATTAAGAGCAATAATATGGTGGTGGTTTCTAAAACAATTGGTAACTACATTTTATCGATTGTTGTTGATTTTAGGAGGTTGATTCCTTAATGATAGGTAATATCTTATTAAAACCAAATATTGCTCAGGTCTGGGTGTTTGTGACACCAATATCTCCTTGTGATGCTTATAGAAGATAGTTAGTCCTTCTTAAACCTTGAACTTTGAAATTTTTATTTGGTCGTTTTTATGGTATTCATTATTTGTTAGTTATTTATTAATAGTTTTTGTGTGTAATCAGCTTCAAGAGTTGACTTTTAGGAGAATTTTTGACCATATAACAATTTACTCCATGATTTATAGTGCAAATAGTGCTATAAAAAAATTTTTCTTTTGTAAAGATAAGCACTAACTAGATGGTGAGGATTTCAATTAGTTGGATGGAAATAGGTAGTGAGCAATTAATGTGTTGCATATGTGAGTTGCATGCTAGTTAAGTCATTTAAGAAGTCAAGATGCCTTAAGGGTCATGCTTTTCCATCTTAAGTGGATGATTGACACAAAACTTTGAATAATGCAAATGTTCTTTAGCTTTTTCCTCTATTGTTTATAAACGAATTGTTAGGTATTTACGTAAATCAAAAAGTTTTCCTTAGCCTTTATTTGAAGTAGTTTTATAGCTTTCTGCATTCATTTCTACCAAGGTAAAATCTTGCTTATGTTGATGTTTTAGATGTTTTTAAAAAGTTCCAATTATAATAGTGTTCATTGTTTTGCCAAATCAAAATGCTTGCCTTTTTAGGGTAGTCTTTTTGTAGTCTATATAAATAAAGGTCATTAGGATGAAATTTTCTAGAATTTGCTACTAAAGTCACATAAATGGCTCAACCTAGTGAGATTGTTCTAAGAGGGGAACAAACTAAGAAAGGTATTGAAGGATCACTTACAACACCATTCTCCAAAAGTACTATCCTCCAAAAGGAAACATTATTAACATTGATTATAAGTGCATTCATTTGAATAAAATTGGAAACAATAAAATATATTTAATATTAAAATATCAAATTTCCCTTTTATTAAAATCAAGTGCGAAAAATGTGCAAATGATGTCCTTAATACATGAAAACAAAGTACTAGTAGTCCATTGTAAAAAGCCAAATACATGGTTTACTAAAAGCATAAATAATACATATTAATATGAAATGACATTAAAGCCCTCCACTGCTCATGCTTGTCAAAACTTCGCATTACAACCATCACTAGTTATTATCTCCTATAAAACAGACAAAAGAGGAAAACATGAGTCATAAACACTTAGTAAGTAGGAATATAACATAAACTTTTCATAATTCCTATTTTGCCTTTAGACTCAATTCATGCTAAACTAGTCATCGAGAATAAGTTGTTTACTTTACCTTGATGACGTGAACCCATACTTGACATCTAGTCCGTCCATTATCGTGAACGATAAGCAACACACATACATGTCCATCCATTATCGTGAGGAAAGTTTACAAGCCATGAACAGGCATTCATTATTGTGCAAACGAACAATTGTGGCATATAAAATCTTATTCCAAGCATAGGACAGTTATGCATGACTGTCTATGACATTTGGAATGGCTAAAAACATGTTATTTTTTCATCTCAACAATATCAACCTCATTACTCATTAAGCATCATATAATTTAAACATTAATATAACATCAAAACACACTAAAATGCATCAAAATGGTTCACAATAACAACATCAACACTCCAAGAACTTGAATTACCACTCAAATTCTAATACATGTTGAATTTATGCATTTGTATTTTAGAGAGTTTACACATTTCTATCATTATAAACAAACTAAAAACTAAGAGAAACAGAGAACGCCTCGAGAAATTTGAGAGGTTGAATCATCATTGTTCAAAACACCAAAGTCATTGGAATTGCCACATAAGATTAACTTCACTTTAAAATCCAAGTAAATAGGTGTAACATCCCATTTTAGTCAACTTTATAAATGATAATGGCATGTTATGATTGGTGATATGGTATGTGATTGTATTGTTTTGATTATATGCTTAAATTCAATACTAGTAAAAGTATGAACTTACTGATAAATAAGCATGACAAGAACTGATGTGAAAAAGGATTGAATGAAAATAATGATATGCGATAAGAAAAAAGATAAATGGGCATGATAGTTATAAGATTGTGATGTTATTTATGACCTAAGGCCTTAGACATTTATTTTCATGCATTAAGATGTAGAGCTGATTATTAAAATCTAGAAAATTAATGGTTATGCATGGTGAGGAATGACCATTCATTTGAGAGATTGAAAATGACGAACAGTGTGAAGATGCATGTTCATCGCTAGGACAATGACACATATGCATGTGAGGTAAATAATGTACAATTGTACATCAACCATGTATGCCTATTTCTAAGACTACAATCTTGAGTTATGTCCATTATGAGAATATGAATAGGTATAGCCATTATGAGAAACAAGACGATTTAATGAGAATAGGTGTCTTAAGCTATGTGATCCAAGTAACAAATTATGAGAAGAATAAAATCAAATTGAATGAGAAGTTATTAAGTTGTATGTAACACCTTACCCCGAATATCTTATCTTTTGAGGTAAAATACTACTAAAATCTAACTGTGCATGTATCAATCAACTCAATATATAATTAAGTATACTAAAATCTACATGCAATAAAATTGAATAATTCTAAAATACCTCACGTCTTTATTAATTAAAATAAAAACCTCTGTCTCATAATCATCCCAAACATAAACAAATATAAACAAATCTCAAAAATATCATGTGTGTTATAATAATCAAAGTCTCATTCATGTCATATCATAAATCTAAAGGCCATCTCACGAGGACGATGAGTCCATCCACCACGTTTGATTCCATTACTAATCAATCACCTCTAACTTAGCCACCGGTAAAACTCAAAGGAGTGAGTGAAAAACACTTAGAAAGTAGGAATGATATATCATACAATCTGTCTATCAAATCTATCCTTTTTTCTTTACCAACCCAGGTTATCTCAATCTCAGTCTTAATCTCAAGCTATCAAATCTCAACCAAATCTAAGGGAATCGATGTATCCAATTTAATGGCCATTTTCTTGTATCTTTAATCTTGGTCATCTTATCTTGTTGCTAATTGACAAACTTGCAATCCTAACTTATCATTCTATGGACCCTAATCGTTAGACTCTCAATGTTTTAGTAAGTCTTAGCCAATCGATAGACACGTAATTCTAACAATTATATCTTCACCTAAGGACACCAATTAACTAACTATACTATATCTACAGGTATGTCTAGGTCATAGGTATTCCTTTGTGTTAGCCTATTATCTCATCATTTATATCTCATAGGCTTCATCTAATCTCATGTCTCATTGAGATACTTAATTCTTATTGGTACTCAATCTCTCGAAACTATCTTAAATTTTAATCTAGTTCATTCTATCTATACCTAGGTATTTCTATTAGCGTAGTTCCCTAAAGCCAATCTTTACAACTATATTTGATGTAATCCTTGATGTTTAATTAATAAATATGACATTAATATTATATTTATTTCATCCAAAATAGATAATTATCCTAGAATAACTAAACCGTGATAAGGATATCAATGTTCAACACCTTATCATGAGAATCTTATATGCACATTAGATAGTGGTTCTTAAAAATGTTTATAACTATGATATTATTATCAAGGGTACGAGTAATAGTGATAGTGTTATCATAGTGTTGAACAACCTCATTGAAAGATGATGACAATTCTCATGAGTCAAAGTTGTTTGTTGACAACTTGATGCAACATATAAGTGCATGTTGTAAATGTGTTCACCGGATTGACCCTATAAAAAGGATTTTATATGGATGATTGCTTTAGCGTCTATGAAAAATATCTTCTTAATGAATGAAGGTACATGCGATCCATAGATTTGAGGTCACCATATCATCTTATATAAGGATTAGTATGATTTGAGACTAGTTTAGCGTAATCTAGTTAATGGATTACCAAAAAGGTGGTGATTGGTCATATTATGATCTGTATGAAAGCTATAGTGATCAATTCATGATTTGCCACTCCGAGTATAAGAGTTGATATCTTAGTTAAGGTTACTAACGTATGTCAATGACAAACTAAATTTGTTGTCACAGTGGAATTGAGCTGATTGATTCAGTAATATCTGATCATTAATAGAAATCCATCTATATAATTCAAGAAGCCTTGAAGAAGACACTTTGTCTATACCTAGGCTTCAAAGAGATATCATATGATGAAATGATCAAATTGTACAAGTAATTATATCATTCACAGGTTAAGAAGTCACATGCATAATTGTACATGATCAACATACGGGCATACATGACGTCAAAAATTCATCCAAGCCATGGATGGCCATGCATGCTTTATCGCACGTCCATTTGCTAATGAAATCAAAGTTCATAAAAGGGATGTAAGGGCATGCATGTTGCCATGCACAGGCATACACACTTGTAAAATCTCATGACCCCAACTCATGTATACTCGTGACTCTTAGAGTCCCAGTCATACATGAGATCATGAAAATCAATTTTCTAGCCACTCTTCATTTTTTTCTTTTTCTTTTCATTTTTTATGATTGTGGATCATATGGACTACTTTAAAATAATTGTAATTTACACATAATTGATGTCAATGATTGTATATTCATAATCAAATTTTCATTATTAAAATTCTTATTATCATAAAGATGAAACTTTTATTGTTATTTTAATGGTTGATAAATATAGCTATAACAATAAGAATATTCATCATTATTACATTTGTTAATGATGGGTAAATATAGCTACTACAACAAAAATATTTTTCGTTGATATTACGTTTAGTGACTAATAAATTTATTTATAAGACAAAAATATTTATCATTGATATTATATATAGTATCCAGTAAATATAGCTGTAATGATAAAAATATTCATTTTTAATATTATATTTAGTAACTGATAAATATTATTATAATGATATAAAGATTCATCATTGAAATTATATTTAGTGACTAGAAATATTGATATTACATGGGGATATTTATAGTTGTTATTATTTTCAATAAGTAGAAACATTGTTTTAGCAAAGAAACTATTTATTGTTGTTGCTATTTTTAATGATAGATTTACACCTTGTATTTATATTAACGTTATGACTTTTTTTCCGGATCATTAATACTTGTAACATGGAAAGATATAACAACAGATAATAACAAGATTTTTTTAGTAATTAAAACTCTTTAATAATGGATTATAGATTTTTAATAACCATTTTACTGTTTATTAAAATCATTTTTTTTGAAGTGAACTAAACTGAGCTAGTTGTTTTGAGAGGAGCTTGTCAAGTATAAGTCTAAGTCTGAACTTGACTCTTTTAAGCCGAAAAGAAGGGTGAGAGGAAGGAGAAATGTTTGACAGTTGAGAGGAGAGAAAGAGAAATGTAATTTAGGGGTAGTATAATAATTCAAATTCTTTATTTTGTGTCCTATCCCATTTTTTATTATCCGCATTAGATGTGGGGTACAAAATTTGATAAAATGTGATTTAAGGTCAATCTTTCGGTGGGTCAATGCAAATCACTCTTATATATTATTTTCCTTTTTGTTTAGTGACTAGAAATGTTGAAATTACACAAGGATGTTTATCGTTGTTATTGTTTTTAATAATTAAAATTATTGTTTTAATAAGAAAATTATTTATTGTTATTACTATTTCTAATAATGAGATATACATCTGGTTGTTTCTATTAATTTTTAAGTTTTTTATTTTAAATCGTTTATATTTTTAACAAGAGAAGATATAATAAAAAATAATGACAATGTTTTTTTAAGTAATTAAAACTCTTTAATAATGGGCTATAATTTCTTAATAACCATTTTACTCTTTGTTAAAGTTTTTTTTTTTTTTTTTAAGAGCTTGTCAAATATAATTCTACAGTACTCTTTTAAGCCAAAAGGAAGGGTGAGAGGAAGGAGAAATGTTTGACAGCTGAGCGGGGAGAAAGAGAAATGCAATTTAGGGGTAGTATAATAATTCAAATTCTTTATTCTGTGTCCTATCCCATTTGTAATTATCCGCGTGAGATTTGGGGTAAAAAATTTGATGAAAAGTGACTTAAGGTCAATCTTTCGGTGGGTCAATGTAAATCACTCTCATATATTATTTTCCTTCTCCTACGTAGTTCCCATTTTATCACCCGTCTTCATTTTCAAAACAATGGAGAAATACTTTTTTAATTCCAAAGCCTGCATGTTTCATTTCCTTCTTTGGTTTCAATGTCTTCAATGGATGTTCATCTCAGCCTGGTCAGGTTTTCAATCAGATGATGGACTCGTTTTGCTTCATTTCAAGCATCGCATAACTCAGGATCCTCTCCACATAATGAGATCCTGGAATAATTCTGTCCATTTCTGCAATTGGACTGGTGTTACCTGTAGTGCAAGTAATGGAAGAGTCACAATGTTGAAGTTGAAATCGCAAAAGTTGGCTGGATCGATGCCACCTTCTATTGGAAACCTTTCATCTCTTGCTGTTATCGACCTTCGAAACAATAATTTCTTTGGTAAGGTCCCTCAAGAAATAGGCCGCTTAAAGCATCTGCAGACTCTCAACTTGTCTAACAATTACTTTTCCGGGAGTATTCCAACTAATTTATCTCGTTGCGAAAATCTTGGAATTTTCGGAGCTAATCACAACGAGTTTATTGGGCAGATTCCGGACAAGCTTAGTTCCTTGTCGAAACTGGAATACCTAGGCCTCACAGGTAACAATCTTACAGGAAGAATTCCAGCTTGGATAGGTAATTTATCTTCTCTTTTCTTACTCTCACTTGCACAGAATAATTTACAAGGAGAGATACCTAAGGAACTAGGACAGCTATCAGCCTTGAGATTTTTTCAACTTTCTATGAATAATCTATCTGGCACCATCCCTAGTTCAATTTATAATCTCTCTACTATTGACACTTTTGCTGTGACTCAAAACCAGCTGCATGGGCGGCTGCCTTCAGATGTTGGTCTCACTCTCCCTAATCTTAAAGCTTTTGCTGGCGGTATTAACTATTTTACAGGAAGTATTCCTCAGTCATTGTCAAATGCTTCCAATCTTGCTTTCATTGATTTTACTGATAATGGTCTCACTGGGAATGTTCCTGAAAGTCTTGGAAGCTTGCGAGGTCTAATTAGGCTTAACTTTGACAATAATAGACTTGGAATGGGGGAAAATGATGAATTGAAGTTTTTGTCTGTCATGGCTAATTGCACTGATCTTCAAGTGTTGGGCCTTTATAATAATGGTATTGGTGGAAAGTTGCCTAATTCCATAGGAAACATTTCAACCCAATTGCAAATTTTTGATTTTGGGGCGAATATGTTTCATGGAAATATCCCTGTTGAGCTTGGAAATCTAGTAAACCTAAATTTATTGTCATTGGAAGAAAACAACTTGGCTGGCAATGTTCCTGAAGCTATTGGGAGTCTCCACAAGCTAGAAGAATTTTATTTATACTCTAATAAGTTTTCTGGATTACTCCCATCCTCACTTGGCAATTTGACTAAATTAATTACTCTTCTTTTGTACAGCAATGAATTTGAGGGAAGCATACCTCCAAGTCTTGGAAGGTGTCAAAAATTGCAAGCATTGCATTTATCTAATAATAGTCTAAATGGCACCATACCCAAAGAAGTTGTCAGTCTTTCCTCCATTTCAATTTATTTGGGTTTGTCTAATAATTTTTTGACTGGCTCACTACCAACGGAAGTGAGTAACTTGAAAAATCTCGTAGAGTTGGATGTATCCAAGAACAAATTATCTGGTGAAATTCCTAGTGGCCTTGATAGCTGTATTAGTTTGGAACGTCTGTACTTGGGAAGTAACATGTTTGGAGGGACTATACCTGAATCTTTGAAAAGCTTAAGGGGTTTAGAGGAATTAGATCTTTCATCTAATAACTTAACTGGCCAAATTCCTGAATTTTTTAGTCAACTTTCATCTCTCAAGTATCTCAATCTTTCATATAATAAACTTGAAGGTGAAGTACCCAAGGCAGGGATATTTGCAAATGCAAGTGCCAATATTTCACTTGTTGGAAATGGCAAGCTTTGTGGTGGTGTTCCAAAACTACTTCTACCTATATGCTCAACCAAAGTTTCTAAAAAGCATATTAATAAAAAGGTAGTAATTTCAACAACAATTGGTGTCACAGGTGCATTTCTGTTGTTGATTTCTTTTGTTACATACTATAAAAGGAAATCATCACAGCCAAGTTCCACTGCATCTTTGATTGACAGCCAACTACGTCTGTCCTACTCTGACATTTTAAGAGCAACTGACAACTTTTCTAATGCAAATTTGCTTGGTGTGGGTAGCTTCGGTTCCGTCTACAAAGGTACTCTTTCTAGTGAGGGAAAAATTGTTGCATTTAAAGTGTTAAAACTTCAAAATCAAAGAGCCTTAAAGAGTTTTATCGATGAATGCAATGCTTTGAAGAGTATAAGACATCGTAACATCGTTAAGATCATAACCGTTTGCTCAAGTGTTGATTATGAAGGTAATGACTTTAAATGTCTTGTTTTTGAGTTCATGCCTAATGGAAGTTTGGACAAGTGGCTACATTCGGTTCCTAACGAGCAACCTGGTGGAGTCAAGAACTTGACCTTTATGCAGAGACTAAATGTAGCAATTGATGTTGCTTCTGCATTCGATTATCTCCATAACCATAGTGAGATACCAATTGTGCATTGTGACCTCAAGCCAAGCAATGTGCTACTTGATGAAGATATGACAGCCCATGTTGGCGACTTTGGATTGTCCAAGTTTCTTTTTGAAGCATCAGATAATGTCTCGCAAAACCAAATAATATCAACTACTCTAAGAGGTTCTATTGGCTACATTCCTCCAGGTATTAATTTTTTCCTTCAATAATATAATTTAGTTCCAGTTCTTGATTATCATTTTGTAATCAAGTCACTCTTCTGAAAGTTTTAAAAATTTCTTGACTTTAAAATACCTTTTGACAGTAGAACTCAATATTTCCAATTTTACGTTTTAAAAATTTTAACAATAAAAAATGATAAAATTTTTACTTTTCAAAATTATTTTTCTATATTTCTCATGTATCTTATAAACCAATGAACTTCGTTAATTAAGAGCTTTTTATGCATACCCATGATTAAAGCTTTTATTCTCATACATAGGTTAGATTTATTACCCAAGTGTGTTATCCCTTTTCTCTCTATTTCTTCACTTTAATTCCTTCCTTGAATATCCTAATTAAGCCTATTTATTTTGTGTTTGACCAAATATTCTGCAACATATATCTTAGCCACTCGTAGATCAACTTATTGAAGATTTTATACAACATTAAGAAGTAGGCATTAGAACAAAATTGGAGATTCACTGAATCACAATGTAAATTTTTTGCTTGAAATTTTAAATTTAAATATTAATTTCTTTTGCATATTTCGAGTGTATTATATGTATTACTTTGAGGTTTTTCATTCTTTCTATGTTGATATCTTGTTGACCAATTTCGCACATTATAGAGTACGGGAATGGCCATGTTTCCAGGCTTGGAGACATATACAGCTACGGAATATTATTGTTGGAGTTGTTTACAGGTAAAAGACCAACAGATGAAATGTTTGAAGATGACTTAAACATTCATAAGTTCGTTTCAATGGCTTTTCCAAACCATGTTATGGACATTGCTGACCCATCACTGCTTTTTGAAGAAGAAAATGATGATGATAGAATAGAAGAATCCGTCGTTAGAAACTTTGATTCTCAAAGGAATAATCAAAAGAAAATGGATGAATTCTTGGTTCCAGTGCTGAAGGTCGGACTCACGTGTGCTGCAACATCACCAGGAGAGCGAATGAAGATGAATGATGTGGTCAACAAACTAAAAGCTATACAAGACTCATTTCTCAAGTCTAAGGATAGAAACAGGCGAAGGAGGAGGTAAATTCATTTAATTTCTCTCCTAATCCAAACATGGTGCACTTCTTAAATATTTCATGAACATGTACGGTTGTTTTGAAGTTGGTGTGGTTAAGGAACTATTTGCTGTTGCTTCTTGTGGCTGGTTTTCTCTTTGCTATTGTTTTCGTCCTGTTGGTCCATCTCTTGATTGCTTAGTTGGGTTGTTTGAAGTCTTGTTTATGATAAAGGCTATGATGAAGGCCTTTCTTGTGAGTTCCTTGTTTCCTGATGGCCCCTTGATCTCCTGGTCATTAAAAATTCTGAAGGCAGAAGTTGTGTTGCCCTCTTATTACTAGCTGGGCAGCTGCATTGATGTTTGCTGGATATTGTCTTTTAGGGAAGTTATTACGATGGTTTCGGTTTGTAGGAATCTTATTGTTGGCTGGACAGCTATGTTGATATTTGCTGGTTTTTAAAGGATGACTCGCTTGTGTTTTGGTGTGTTACTCCTTCCTTTTCTTTCTAGTTTAAGAAGGCTTAGAGAATATGGTTGTCGTTTTATCTTGTTTTATTGTACATGTATAAATAGATGCATATGGTTGCTTTTGTATGGTTGTAGATGTGTTTTGGGTTGGTTTGCTGATTAACCTTTGTGTGCAATTTACTTTCTTGTTTTCAATCTTGTTCTTGTTTCGCCAGATAGAAAGTAAAAGAGTGGTGTTTTTTGATTTTTTGTCCATCTTTTGAGCCAGGGCATGTCCTAGTTTTGGGTCTTGGTTGGTTGTTTGTTTGTTTTTGACTCTGTTGTTTCTATTGTTTTGGGCCTTTAGGTCTCTTTGCTTTATTCAATACATACTTATTTAGAAAAAAAAATTGCTTTGTTTTAATTACGTGAAATGCTCTGTGCTCATGTTTCAAAAAATATTGCTTTCTTTTTTCCCTTTTAATTTTTCTTATCCATAGCATTTTACTTGTATAGCAATTTTATATATATATATATATATAATTGTATAAACTTATTTATACAATTTGATGTGATAATATTAAATAAGTTAGTAAAATTTATTTTTACAAATAGTTTTATTTTTTATTAAAACTATATCTATACATTTTTAATACACAATTTTTGTATATAAATAATTTATCATTATATAATTGAATAATTTTAAATTAAAGATAAAATAACACTCAATCACATAATAATACATTATTTGTATACTTAAATTATAAACAAAAAATATATATATATATAATATTATACTTGTGTTGATTGTCACAACTCTTTTCAAATATACAAGTGTTACTAAACAATGAAATCAATAACACAATAATAATTTGAAATAGAATTAGGCTAATTGTCATCTATATGAAGTAAGCGGGATCTTGCATAGTAAGAGACGACTTTCGTCGATGTCTGATTGGTCATGCATACATACAAATCACTTAAGAATAAAAATGCTAAATAGGTTAACCGAAAAAAACAAAAGCGCTAATAGCACTTCTCTCAAGATAGTGCTGAAGATAATAATTTTATTATATAACTTCATTAATTTCTTGTATCAATTACGTAACCATGCATTAACAAACATATTTACTGTAGTAAGAAATGTAAAGAGATAATAGCTCTGTTTTACATCTCGTTATAACAATTCAACACAATTAATAAGTTTTTACATTATTTATCAAACCATTACAATTGGATTATGATCAATCATAATCCAATCATTATAAGTTGTTCTAAATATGTAAGAATTAATTATAACATAATCAATTATTCCCATAATAATAATCCATAATCATAACCCAATAATCTTAAGCTATACTAAAAAGACATATTCACTAGAGATGTTAGTGTTTGTATTAATCAATCAAAGATTTTTTTTTTTTTTAAAGATAAATGTTTAGAGAGTTTAACTAATTCCATTAAAGGAAAAACCTAAGTAAGCATGTGATGTGATACAAAGTACTTTTTTTTTACAGTGTTTGAACTTACTATAATTTTTCTTTTAAGTAGCCCGGTTCAATTTTTATATCTGCTTCCACCTGTATATACGATCATTTGCCAAAAGAGTGGTGGAATATCCATTCACTTTACAATAATAATGATAATATATTTTAAGTGATTTCAAGTCCAATTAATTATAAGAATAATATTATGTATATCAATTTTGAGAATACAAATAGATACATATTTGATATGTGTTATTTGATTGAATATTATTTTATCCTTATTTAAAATCACTAATCACTTAATGATACACATAAAATATGAACTCATTTGTATATTCAAAATAAATATATATAATTTTATTATAATTATAATTATATCTTATTCTCATATACGATTTAATTATCCAACTCAACAATTAACTTAAAAACAATCTCTTTAAACAATACCAAGATTTTAACTCATTAATGTTAGAAATTTCCTAACGTGGGCTAATATTAATTATGGTTTTGGTTTAATAAAATCAGGTAATTGAGTAGTCCAATGCTAGTTTATATATGAGTTTAAGTGATCAATAAAGATAAGTTCAATACACTTAAAAGTTATGATCTCGGTAGACAACATAATGTGGGCCTTGAGATTTATTTGATCTTGATGGGGCGTTAATTAACCTACTATAAATTAGCTAGGTTTTTGCTCCAAAACTTAATGCGGTATGGTTGTAGTGTAGCTTACCCATTAAAAGTTGTTATTCAGAGAGGTTTATGAAGTAGAAGACTAAGTCATATCGAGAGGTGATTTTGGTAGATTATTTTAGATGATTTTCAAAAGTTTTCGAATTCAGTTTGCATGGCAATTCAGGTATTTCTAAAACTTTAAAATTTAATTCAGTACTTTATAATTTATACATTGATCCTATGAATTACAATTGCATGATTTTACGTTTGTAATGCATAATAAATCTTACATGTGGTATCAGAGCAAAACGCATTAAGTTGTAAAATCTGAAGTTCTGAAATCAAAACAAGTTTTTTTTTTTAACTTAATTAGGGTTTTTTAAACCTCAGAATTAAGGAATGAAATTTTCAAATTGTGTTTGATTGAATTTCAAAATTAGAGCTCTTTTGAATATGGGTTTAAATCAATTTTAAAATTAGGTTTGGAATTGAATATTTGGAATTAAAATATGAAAACTAGTTGATTTTGAATCCACTAAAATACTATTATGATCCAGTGATTGAATAGGGCTGATGAGTCATTGGCAGCGTGAGCCGTGTCTCATGCCACCTCTTTGTTGGACCAATCCTCCCATCCGTGAATGAAATTGGATTAGAGACCAATCTATCTAAAGCCTTTTGCCTCTTGCTTTGTTTCTTTCGATCATATTCGGAGTTGGAGACATTGTCGAAGTTGATGATGGCATGGTCTGAAATTTCCTTGTAATCCTAGATCATAAATTGTTGTCAGAATCAAACAAATCAATCTCAGTGATGAAGAACAATAGGCTAGGGTTTCTGTCTGTTCATGGGTAAAATCAGGTTAGGAAAACCCATGAACCCAACCTGCTAATTCAAATAGGTTAAGTCAACCCTATAAAGTCAAACCGAGTTAGACTTAGCCTAATGACCCGACCCGAATATGATTAAACCTAACCTGAGGAGCCTGAATCTACACGCTAACCCAAGCTTTGTGTGCACGTGAAACGAGTGCTTGCATAATTAGGCATGTGAAAAGCGTGTGTAAATAGGAGGTGGTGCGTCATCACCTGTGAAGGCGTGTGCTACTATATTAGAAGCTCGTATGAGTGCATTTTAGCTCAAATTAGCACTTGGAGAGTTCTCGGAGTTGCGTGAGAGCTCGTAAGGGCATTGGTGGCTCATTCAGACACATGTGATGCTATTAGAGGCACCTAAAAGGGTTTTTTAGATGCATAATTGTGTGTTGGCAATTGTTAAAGGCACTTAGAAGCATACAGTAGGTGCAAGTAATAAGTAAGGTCTTCCAAAAGCATGTCAATGCATGTAAATAGTGAATTATATCGAGTGTCTACCCATAATAGTGTGTAATCAGTTCCAAATATGTGTGTGTGCATGCATAAAGGATAATATAGACATATTAGTGTGTGTGAATGTCTTATGAGAGTATGCAATGAGGTTTTATAGTTTTCTTGGGGTACTCAAAGGCACGTGAAAGGTTTTGTAAGATGCATGTAAAAGGCAATCCATGAAATGTATTGAAGGCTTATGGTAGCAATTGAGAGGGCATAAATGTTAGTTTAAACACATATTGGTGTGTAAAGACATTTAAGAAGTGCAAATGAGTGTATTAGTCATTCATAACAGCATAAGGTAGCATAAGAACATATGATCATTGTAAGTAAGATCACATTAGAGGTTTAAGGGTGCCTATTACAACATATGAAAGGCAAACAACAACCCTTGACTAGCATTAAAGACTTATAGTAGCATGTGAATGACTTGTGGTGGCATGTAAAGATATATAAACACCTATAGGTCTCCATTTGAAAGTGAATTGTTTTTTAAATTAAATATTATGACCTAAAGTACTCTCATATTATTAGAATTAATAATTTAAGTATAATATCAACTTTCTCATGTATGGTTAAGTTACCACATAAAGTTAAAATTCTTGTTCACTGGGTTAGACATACTGGTTTTAAGGAAAATTGTGAGAAACAATAAGGTATTATGTTTCATGAAATCTAATTAAGGCAATAATATTAAGTGTCATTAGAATATTTTATGAGTTTTCATGATGTTAATCACCAAAGTGGTACATTATTGAGACTCACAAAATTTTCATTTGGTAATGATACATTCTTCGGTTTGAATGCATAAGGTTAAATTTAGAAATGCATTGGTCGTGACGAACTCAATACACCTAAAAGTGGTTGGGCTTATTCAATTGACATGTGTTTTTCCATTAAGTAGAGGAGAAACAATGGTCTAGAAAGTTTTATCTGTCCAAAGGTGATATTTCTTTCGAAAATCATATGTTTTGAAAGTCCTCATATGACTTTAACCTTGTGTTTGGGATCCTAATAGCATGTCATTTTTTTGCCCAAAGTTGATTTAATGATGATGCACCAGGAATCTCTATAAGGTATGGCTTATACAGTTTTATTGCCCAATACGAATTTGTTGCGATACTTAATTAAAATTGCCAGAGATAATTCAATGATGTATCTAATGAAATCTTTAATTTTTGGTAGTATTATTTAATCTTAATAGAAGTTATTGTAAGTTGTCTGATGTTTAATTGTCAAAGCAATGCATTCAATTTCCTACCCAACAATGGTTATTGTATGTTAAAATTGACGGTTGCATAAGGTGATTGTAGAATTACATTGGTCATGAGAATTTCAATTCACTTAAAGATGGTTGTGATTTTTCAATTGACATATATTTTTCCTTCTAATGTGAAAGAGAGCAATAACCTAAGGGATTTATCTACCCAAAGGTGATAGATTTCCAAAAGTTATTTGTTCTTCTTATTTGTAACCTTATGCTCGAGGGCCCTAATTGCATATCTTATTCTCTATCCAAAGGTGATTATATGATGATGCGCTTAGAATCGTGGATTATAGCTTATGAGATTTTTAAGCTATTTATTGCCAATGATATTGTTTATTGCATTTTATCTATGATAGACTCCATTATTGTGAATAATAATAATAATGTCACAATAGAGGTTTTGACTGGTTTTATTTTTAAAAGTTAGAGATAAAATTTGAATTTGCACTGCTGATTAAGGATATTGTTTTGGCTTAGCGAGGTTATGCATCACCCAAGCCCAAGAGAATAGCTCAATTGAACAAAAGGATTTCTCTATTGAATGGGAGAAATCCATCAGGTTAAGTTGCTTGCTATAAATAACAAATTATTGATTACCTCATTAGAGATTTACCTTGAGGATCACTAAAACGTCTCACAATATTGAGGATACTCATTTAATTAGTACCATACTGAAAAGGTATGATGGTCCTAAATGAGTCAAAGGTTGATGGGTATGGGTTAAGTTTTCAAAAGAGCACCATAAACTCACTTTTGACTTCAGTCAAATCAAGACCAGTACATGTTTTAGAGTCAGATATAAGGTATTATTAATCTAACTTTTAAATGTTCATGAATAAGGGAAGCATAAAGTGAAGGAGCCCTTAATGGTAGACTTGGTTGTTCAATTGATACTTAGTTGTAAAGGAAAGAGTAATAATAAAAGTATTAGTTTTGATTACCTAAATAAGATTAAGGTTTTAGATATGAAGTTGATCGATAGATAAAGGCTAGGTAAGTAAAGGTCCACATTTGGGTTAGAAAATTGTGTGGACATTAAAGTTATCAATATAGGCATAATGGATATTTTGCCAAAAATTCTAAGACTCCAAAAAATGTTGTTGCTATAGAACTCTGTCTTAAGCTTAGAGTTATGATGAGGAGTAAATGTGACTAAGCATCCATGAGGTAAAGTAGTTAAGGTGGTATAGTATTTTCTAAATGAATTATTTACCTATGCCAAAGATTTATTTTAGGCCTTTGAACATGAAGTGGCCTAGCCTAATATGTTTTCAATTAAAGGATGTTTCGTTTAAGTAGAGATCTATAATCCTATTAAGAAAATGCTAAATCTAATATTAGGTTATTATTATGTCATTTTCCATCTACAATATTCTAAAGGATATAGTATGTATTACCCCAATTAACGTACTAAAGTAATTAACATTCAATTATTAAAATGTCCATAAGGTTGGATAATGTCATGGCTAAATCAATAGTGGTAGTCAATAAAGTTTACAAAGACCTATGAAATCTAAGATTACTTCAAAGGGTGTTCCCATTAAAGAACTGATAGCTAACTTTATAATAGATGAGCCAAATAGGATTGATATATATAATTTAACCTATTTGCAATAATCAAGGTATCAATTAACTAATCAATTAACAATTACATACCTTATCACCAATGAAAACAATTCCCATATGACTCTAACTAGAAACATCTCACATATGCCACCTAAACATTCGTGGATACGCATGAACATCAACAAATCCACCCAATTATACAAGGTGCCAATTGTCTTATATATTCAATACTGCAATATAAACATTAATGGTTAAATTAAATTAATTTTTGTTCTTGCTAATCAATATAGATAATCAACAAATATACACTTGCCTGGAATGCAAACGAGAAATCCATAGATGTCATATTTACACATGTCAAACATTTGACTAAAGCAGACTCTATCAGTCGTTTGAGACATCGACTCAAATGTCATCTACCACACCAAAACGCCTTAGGGATAAGAATTAAACCCGTCCAAGTGATCAACCAACTAGAGGTACTCTACAAAAAAACCTTCTTTTGTTAATCATTGCCTAATAATGCCATGTGGAGACAATACAACAACATTATTTTGATAGTATTGATATCATCATCCCCCTATGACCTAGCCAAGAAAACACACTTATCATCCTGATACTGCACTTCCGAACATCCGTAAAAGTAGGAATCCTTAATCTTATGACTAGATCTACATGGAATATATGAAGAAAGTGTAGTGATCTGACTAAATGATAGTCTCGTCATCAGTGCAAACACAAATGGGCTAAATCTCATGTCAACCTCATTTACCCTAAACCAAAACTCATCTCTGCCTAAGCCTTGATATAACAGTCATAGCAAAAATAAATGCACCAACACTTCACTAAACTTGATATCTGGTAATCGAAGGAGATGTCCAAAACACATCCTTTCAAACAATCGCAATTACACTAACACTCTAATGGTAGTGCACTAGACATAACATATAACCTCTACTCGGAAGTGTTGTGACTCATTTAGGATTTTTAATTTGCCTTCATCACAATTTTTTTTATGAGAAATATCCTATAAAAAATTTTAAAGTTTATAAGAGTTTCA
Organism: Mangifera indica; assembly: GCF_011075055.1. Classification (NCBI taxonomy): domain Eukaryota; kingdom Viridiplantae; phylum Streptophyta; class Magnoliopsida; order Sapindales; family Anacardiaceae; genus Mangifera; species Mangifera indica. Next base: position 11,362,704 of record NC_058147.1, on the reverse strand, counting down.
TAAAAAATAAATATAAAAAATTATATGGAAATGACAAATATAGAAAAAACTGACCTAAAATTCGAAAACTATATGTTGGAATACCATAAAAAGATGAAAACTAGAAAATTAGAAGAACAAAATTGAATTCGAAATCTATATGTTGAAATACCCTGGATTGTTAAAAATAAAAAAAATTGCTTCGAAACCTAAAAAGTACGAGTAAAAATATCCTAAAATGACAAAAAAAAAATATCTGAATTTCGAAACTAAATATTGAAGTACCTTGAAATGACAAAAACTGAAAAATCTAGCTAAAATTTGAAAAGTACATATCAAAATATCATAGAATAACAACAATTGAAAACCTGGACTAAAATTTGAAAACTACACGGAAAAAAACCTTAAAATGATAAATATCAAAAAAACGGAACTAAAATTCGAAATTTACACGTTGAAATACCCTAGAATGTCAAAAATAAAAAAAATTACTAAGAAATCTGAAAAGAACAAGTCAAAATATCCTAAAATGCCAAAAATTAGAGAAGTCCTTAAATTTCGAAAATTAAATGTTGAAATACCCTAAAAGGGAAAAACTAAAAAATAAAACTAAAATTCAAAAGATACATGTCGAAATATCTTATAATAACAACAATTGAAAAACTAGACTAAAATTTGAAAACTACACATTGAAAAACTTTAAAATGACAAATATCAAAAACCAAAACCGAAATTTAAAATCTACACGTTGAAATATCCTCAGATATCAAAAATAAAAAAATCGCTTGAAAATCTAAAAAGTACGAGTCAAAATATCCTAATATGCCAAACATAAAAAAGTCCTTAAATTTCGAAAACTAAATGTTGTAATACCCTGAAATGGGAAAACTAAAAAATCAAACTAAAATTCAAAAAGTATATGTCGAAATATCTTATAATAACAACTATAAAAAAATTGGACAAAAATTTGAAAATTACACGTCAAAAAATTTTTAAATGATAAATATCGAAAAAGTGGAATTGAAATTCGAAATCTACATGTTGAAATACCTTAGAATGTCAAAAATGAAAAAAAAAAACTCAAAAATTTGAAAAGTACGAATCGAAATATCCTAAAATGCCAAAAATAGAAAAAGTCCCTAAATTTGGAAAACTGAACATTGAAATACCCTGAAATGAAAAAAACTGAAAAATCAAACTGAAATTCAAAAAGTATATGTCGAAATATCCTATAACAACAACAATAGACAAACTAAACTAAAATTTGAAAACTACACGTTGAAAAACCTTAAAATGGCAAATATCAAAAAAAGAAAACAGAAATTTGAAATCTATAAATTGAAATATCCTAAAATGTCAAAAAGTAAAAAATCGCTTAAAAATCTAAAAAGTAAGAGTCAAAATATCTTAAAATGACAAAAACAAAAAAACGGCCTTGAATTTCGAAAACTATATGTTGAAATACTTGAAATGAAAAAAACTAAAAAATCGAACAGAAATTTGTAAAGTACATGTCGAAATATCTTAAAATAACAACAATAAAAAACTTGAACTATAATTACACATGTCCAAAAACCTTAAAATGACAAATATCGGAAAATAAATTTGAAATTCAAAAACTACACATTAAAATACCCTCGAATGTCAAAAATCAAAAAATTGCTTGGAAATTTGAAACTTACTACTCAAAATACCTTAAAAACGGCCCTGAAATTCGAAAATTATATGTTTAAGAATATTAAAATAGGAAAAACGGACATGAAATTCGAAAACTAAATATTGAATTAGCTTAGTATGACAAAAACTGAAAAATTGATCTAAAATAAGCCTAGAAGGAACAAAAATCAAGAAATAAACCTCAAATTCAAAAATTACATATTAAAAAACCCTCAAATAGGGAAAACAAATATGAAATTCGAAATCTACATATCAAAAACCCCTAGGTGTGTAAGGAATTCAAGGAATTCGAACTCTCACACAGGTCCTATAGTTTTCCCTTGCCTTTTATCAATTTTTTAATCTCTTACAGGCCCTATAGTTTCAAAAAAGTCAATTCCCCTAACCCCCCGTATTCCTTGCAGTTCATGGTTCACCCCTCCTAGTTACTGTACAATTCCCCTCTCCCTCTTCCTCTGCCTCCCCTCGGTCCTAATTCTTTGAAAAAGTTAAATTTCTCCTCCATCCCATAGGTCGTCGTTCCAACCCTAGGGAGATTTAATTCACCCTAGGGAGTCTAAGGGTCCTCTAGGTTGAATCTCTGACCGAACTATCACATTTTCTAGCAAAAACCATCATTTTAACCTTTAATTCCAACACAAATCAAATCTATAGATTCTATAACACAATAGCCCTAAAAAACTTTAACTAAAATAACCAAGAATCAAGATATTTTATGCATTGTTCAAAATCAAAACCCTAAACATTCAACGTTCAAAATTTTCATCAAATCGCAATAATTCTAACAATAACTTGATTCAAACAAGAGTAGAGATGATATACTTACCTTCTTTGACATTTTTAGTCACTGAAAAACATGAAAAAGTTGACAAAAATTCGAAACAAAAGCTGTGCCATGGAAGACTCTTGGGAGACTCAAGAATTTCTTTGATTTTTCAAGAGTGTACTAGGGGAAATTTGGGTAAGAATATGCATAATTTTTTGTTTATATATAGGGGCATTTTGCTCATTATAGTTAAATAGGATATTTTTGCTTAATTTTAAATTTTCTCGATAATTTTGCTTAAACCCCTATAGTTTTGGCCAATTACTTTAATTTCCCTTATTTAAATATATTCTATATACTCTTTAAGAGCGTATATAAGTGTCTCAATTTGAAGACCTGATCTTGCTTTCTTCTTAGGCTTTAGACCATACCGAAGTCCTTCAATATATCCTAGTTGAGTTCCAAGCATCTTATCACAATTTTCATTTGTAGTTAATGGTTTTTATCTAGTGAACTTTTTTCCTTCAAGTCTATCATTTCATTATGCAATTCAAAATTAGAGCACTCGCCCTTATAAATCTATCTAGCATAATTAGTATCTATCCTTCGAATAAGTAAGTGATAACAAACAATATTTTATCTTTGGATATACAAATTCAAACAATCTGTTCATGGACATCTAAGATCACATTCCTTAAATTATTTTCCACAAATTTTGTAAACGATCTTACTACTTTCACATATCCCTTAGACCATTTTTCTTTCTTTGACCAAGTCTTATCCATAATTATTATCTATCAACGGATATAAATAAACTATTTAACAAAATAAAATCAATGTAACTAGCTGCATTATGTTATACCAAAAAACATGCAAATTAAGAGATGAACAAGTTGGAAAAATAAAGATTAAGAACTCACATAAAATTTTTTTGATATTTGAAGGTCTTATCCCTGTAAAATAAAAAATAAACAATAAATTAAGCCCCAAGTCAAAATTGAATTTGGTTAGAATTCTGTTTCCCTGGCTGCTGGTCATTCAGTTGAGCTTATGCCTCTGGACTTTTCACTTCTACTAAAAATAGTTAACTCCAATATGGTACTGTCTAAATATATGAATGCCATGCAACAGAAAATAATTTTTTATACTGCTTTTCTATCAAAAAGAAAAGTTATAGCAAAACATATATATATATATATATGTGCAAAGAGACAAATTTAAAATATTGCAAGTTTTTCACTGTTCAACCCACTAGCAAGATAACTAACACAAAACCTTCCCCAACACTATCACTTTTGTACTAGATATGTCAACGGGTTAAGCTAAGTTGTGTTGTGCTAGTCTCGGCTCGGCTTGTCATGTCAAATCAAGGCCTGTTACAATATGAGTAATGCGGGTCAGACTAGTCCGCCATTTATTAAAGGCTTGTGACACGACCCAAACTTTAGTGGGTTGTGTCATATCAGACTCTAAATAGGTTGGCCCTCGAACTTTTAGCAGTCAACCTGTTAATTAAATAATAAAATATTTTTATTTAATAATTATATAAAATTAATTTATATTCACTTTCAAATCAAACTGAGGACGGCATCTTAAAAATTTTATTAATAATCTCTAACTGATAGTGAAAGAATATCATGGTTACATAATGGGAAAAATTCAAAGATAATACAAAATAATTCATTTACATAATATACAAATACAAATTTGGATTATATAATTCCTAATCTTCTTCAACATCCAAATACTTAAAATCTTCAAATATATCTTTTACTATTTGATTCTAGAATTTGATTTTAGTAGTCCCCCAATCTTTCATACGCATAATCGTCTCGATCATGTTAGGGTGTAAGTTAGACCACTTGTCATCCAACATACATCTACTTGCACTAAAAACTGATTTCGATGTCACAGTAAACACCAAAGGCATTAATAGATTGTGTCATGACATAAAACATATGATAAGTGACTTGATATGTTCTCCACCATGCTAATATATCAAACTCAATCACCTTCTTGATTCATAATTTTTTAATAACGATCAGTATTAATATAATTATAAATCTCACAGTAATTTGAAGTTTGATCTACCTATTGCTTACTTTTATGCAGGATAAACCATAAACTCGACTTACATTTGGTTAAACACCTGAACTTACCTCTAGTTTAAAATTATGTGACGTTCTTCAATATTTATTTTCATAAATATTATACATTTCAACTAAAAAGTCTTAAATATTTTATGTTCTATCAGTATCCTAATCTAACAAATTTTTACTTATAGCATCTAAATAGTTTTGTACTCTTATAAAATGGTGGCAGCAACAAAAAGTAAAGGTGATTCTTCCCAATATTTTTTAAATTTTTTCCCTATTTGTCTTGAAATATCTTTTTAAAATATCACTAATTTCTCCCATAAAATATAAAATTAAACATGTGGTGGGATAATACATACTTGAGCATTGATTGATGACTGTTTTTAGGGGCTCTAACATATTCATTAGAGCATTGGTAATGTCTCAATCATGTATTAAAATTTTGTATTATAACTGCTTCATACCCTTTATATCATCTTTTAATTTTTTTTCATTTTAACCCCATTTATTTACAAATTTGATAATATGTTTATATGCATGATAGGGATGACGTGTTTAATTCTTACTATTTGATCTTTTGTTAAGCACAAACCATCTTAAGCTATTAAATTCATAATATGACATGCACACCTAATAAGAAATAACCTCCCAATGATGCAATATTAATTTAACAACTCTATTATTATTATTGGCATTATCTAATGTAATTGTAAATATGGATTTATTAATTTTATATTCGTAAAAATATTTGGTAATGATTAAATCCATATAGTTCTCCTATAAATTTTAATTTAATGAGTTCATAATTTTTAAAGATGTCAGACCTAAGGATAGATCTATAAATTCTTCTAAATACTAGTTAAATATTGTTTACATAATTCATTTTAAAATTTCATCAGCCTAAGATTAGATATAGTAATATGACAACACACTAAAAAAAGAATATTTAATGGTATTTTACATAATATTTTGATAAAAGCTACTAAAAATTATGGAAAGTAAAAAATTAATAACTTATTATGATATTCATTATAATTAACACTATATAATTGTTTGGTGATATTTTTGTTATCATATTTATATTAAAAGTCACTAAAAGTCATGGGAGACTCTTAAAATAAAACTTATTGTGAAAATTGTAATAATTGACGTTATAAAAATATTTAATCATGGTAACAATATTCACATTAAAACTCACTAAAAATTAGGAGAAATCAAAATATTTTAAAATGTATTATAACATTTATAATAGTTGGACATGTGTTTTTATGCACACATGAATGACATTCCCAAACAAAAATAACAATCACAAATAGACCCGCTACATATTATCAATGCAGCTCTTGAATTGTTACTACCATTCCGATCGTGTCATTGTACGATGATAGGAGAGAAACATAAAATATTATAGTGACATTATGTTATCTACCTTCTTTTTACCTTTTTTTTTTTTTGGGCACCTCATACTCATTTAAAGTACTCATTTAAAGAAGATGATATGAGCATTCTTAAATGAGTGACTTTTAGTGGATGTTTGTTTTGAAAAAATATTTAATTATATTAGTAATTTATTTTTTATTATTGATATTATTTTATTTGATTTGACATGTAATAAAATATTTCACTAATATTCTATTGTCAAAATGACATGATAAGTAATATAAGAATTAATTTAATTAATACTTCTATTAAAATATTTATAAAATAATCCTAATCTTGATATAAATTTACTTTTTTTATTAATTTTTTAGAATATTCATACCATATTTTCATTTAAAATAACAAGTAATATAAAGAATATTTTAGAAAAAAGTTATATTGATAATAAGAAGACAAAGTGAAAAAATAATATAATTAATTAATTTCATACCTTTGACCACATGAAAAAATTCTAATATATTAATAGTAGAATATTTTAGAAATGCACAAAGTAGGTAGTTTAACCATGCAATGCTAATAAATACCCAATAATTTTTTAATGATATTAAAATAATATTTCATATTTTTTTATTAATATCAACTAAATAAAATAATTATTTATTTATATTAATTTTATCAAATATAATAATAATTTAAACCTAATAATATTTTAAATAATTTATTTTATAATAATATTTTAATTTATATAATACTATATTACCCAAACCATTCACATATTAAAGGTTGCCTTATTTGGTCATTGGGCTATCGGCATCATGACATGGGCCCAGTAAGATGTAATATCATAAGAGAGGTCACCTCAACATTATTAATGGGGTAGGTAGAAGTGGGCTCCATCTTGTGTTGACATTTTAATATCAGTACTAATAATATTTCTAATAAAATTTTGATTGGGGCGGGTAGTTTTGGTTGTCTACAAATACATTCTTTTTGTTAATGAAAATTTTGTTGCAATTAAGATATTAACAGTATAATAAGAAGGAACTTTAAAAAGTTTTATTGATGAATGTAAGAATACGTGTAATTTGATTCAAACCATCAAACCAAAATTAATAATTTAAAATTTATAATTTTGTTCGATTTGATTTATAAAATAGTTTAAATTGAATTATTAAATTTAGAAAAAAGGGTTTACACTTTGGATTATGATTTGAGTAGTTTCCAAACAAGAAAAATTATAGTTTTGGAACAAAAAGCAAAAGAAATGCCAAATGTTCTTTAATGAAATTAGATTAAGTTTTTATGGTGGTGAAAAGGGAAGAAATTAATCAACTTAAATGACTGAAAATGGAATGAATGAAATTTATCATTGGCCTATTGTATGGATTTATGTAAGTAGTTAAAGTAATATATTTAAGTTAGTACTGTTCGAAAAATGGAAAACTAAAAAGCAAGGCAACTTGCTTGAACAAAAAGTGCAAGTATCAATCAATTCAAAGACTTTGTCATAGTAAAATATAATGTCACTTACTCAATTATGTGATGTTTTAGTTTAGCCCTATATGTTAAATACGATATATTTATTATTGAATAATTTTAATGAGTTCAAATTGTAATTCAGACCAGACCGAACTGTATTTTTTTATTTTGGTTTGTTCTGGTTTGAAACCTAAAATTGTATAGTTCGGTTTGAAATTTTTTTGAAATGTTTTTTTCCTGTTTTATTTGGTTATTGTTGCAAAATTACTTTTTGGAACTGTAAATGCTCAAAGTGTGAAATAACTTAAAGTTCCTTTTTATGCTAAATTTTCCAAGAATATGAGATTTACAATTTTGGAATTGTGAATGGTCACTCTCTAATTTGTAGAAATTGTAACATGTTAATCCTTGTTTACAACATGGATTTTGTTTTTACATCTTGCCAAGTTCCAAATTATGTCGTTTGCAATGTAATTGATTAATCATCTATGAAAATTTTGATGATTTTATTGAATTCAAAGGGATTCAGACAAGATGATATTTGAGCGTCTCCAAAAGGAATTTGAAGCTGCACGAGCTTCCCAAACCCAAGGTAGCCTTGGCAATGGTGGTAGTATGTACTTGTATGTTTGTTATATATACAACAAAATACGTGTTCATTCCAGGAATTGCACTGTCACCCTTCTCTTACATGCCTTTCATTCACCACCATCTTGTATAAGTATTCTCTTAGAATATTGGTGGATTAAGAAAGCCAACTTTTTGCAGAGATTTGTTTAGATGGTGAACAATGGAATGACGGTCTATTAGCTACAATAAGAGAACGGGTATGATTCTGTTAATTCTTATCATTGATTACATTTTTTATGCGGTCCCTCATACTATTCCATTGAAAAGGATTATAGAGTTAGTCACTATACATAGATAACATCATTCTTAGTACTCTTCCCTGCTTCTTCTCCATGGTAGAAGTTGCCTCGATTGCCAAGATTATCATATGGTTTACTCTTTTTGTAATCATCAAGTGCTTAGAATTATTACTTGTGCTCTTTATCAGGTTCATATGGAGGCTGACAGAAAGGCATTGCCAGTGGACGCAAATGTCCCTGCAGATTCTGATTTGCAGGAGAAAATTACTTATAAAGTTGGTAATAAGGTAACATATCCTAGTAATTATAGATTTTTATAGCATCCACTTGCTGAAAGAAGATATGTTATTGTATTTGAGAGTGGCAGTGTTCAAAAATTAAATCGCTAAACCAAACTATATGGACTCCTTGATGAATGCAACACTTTGAAATGTATAGGAAATCATAACATCCTCGAAGTCATACATGTTTGCTCAAATATTGATTATATAGGTAATGACTGCAAATGTTTTGTTTTTGAGTTCATCTAATGGAAGTTTAGATGAACCAGACTATACAGACTCCTTGATGAATGCAACACTTTGAAATGTATAGGAAATCATAACATCCTCTAACATGTTTGCTCAAATATTGATTATATAGGTAATGACTAAAAACTTTTCGTTTTCAAGTTCGTCTAATGGAAGTTTGGACTAGTGGCTAATCCAACTGTTCACAAGCTGCAATCTAAAATTGAGAAATTGACACTTATGTAAAGATTAAACATAACAATTGATATCGCTTTTGCATTTGATTATCTTTATCACCATGGTGAGATACCAATTGTTCCCTATGATCTTAACCCAAGGAATGTACTATTTGATCGTTGTTGGTGAATTTTGTGGTAACCTCAAGTTCAAGTACCGCATGTAGCCATGAAGTTAGAGGATTTATTCCTATAAACAAAGGAGCAACCATCCGTCTAAAAATGCTCCTGTTATGTCTATTCGATAAACACGTCTACAATGTACATTTGTGTGTTGCACTAAACTATCAACTAACAGCTTCGACATATGAGTTTTGTTGCCATTTTTCAGTGAGGTCGTTTATTATTATTCGTGCCCTTGGTCATAGTATCATTGAGATTATGGATATTTTTAGAATGACCATCATATGTGTCATAAGATTCTCATGATCAGTCGTTTGATCCCTTTATCAGAATTCTACCATTCCAAGGACATAATATTCTTACCAATATATTATGTTTAACATTAATATGTATGATAGATAACCTTTTATTAATAAATGAATAAATTTCATCATTACAAATGTCAAAATCAATTGGCTCTAGGGTACTATACTAACATTAATTTTAGAAGAATCTTGTTAATTATCCTACTAGAACATAAACAAATGTGAACTCATAGAATTATGTTCCAACCATTATAACGGGTGATACCCCTCATGATTCATCTACTAATTCACTGGCTCATTTTTTCTCTAATCCAATGGACACAAAAGCTTTTCAAGTTCCTCTATCGAACTCTACTCCAAGCCAAAACTACTGGCAAAAGATATAAAACCACAACTGATAAAACCCATACACCAAGAGAACTATCATCCTTATTTGTTGCTTGAATAGTAACAAGTGACTTTGCCAAACCTTCTTCCAAAGAGGGGGAGTAGCAAAAAAGGCAACAGGAAAAGAAGGAAGAAGAAGAAACCAAGAAGTAGAAATTTAGGGGGTACATGCAAAACTGCAGACTAAAGATGATCTTCGAACTTTTTATTAAGTTGATTTGATAAACTACTATTATTGTGTTTTTTCCCTATTTTGTTGAACAGTTTTTAATGTCCTAAGGACACAAGGTACATGTGTTCTTTGATACATTCCACGGTCTATTTTAAGCTAATGCTTTACAAGATTGATAAAATGCAAGTTTCAATAAATGTTTGGCTTGTTATATTGTTGATGGTTTTTTTTAAATGATTAGTGTGAATGTTTGGATTTTCACATGTTCAAATTCAGGTTCTTGCAAATGTTTGCCAAAATGAAATGTGTATGACTAAAATTGTGTATCCGATGCAGGATAAACTTTTTAGCAAGCCGCTTCCTTAAAATGACTTTGTTCATCAGTCTGCCAATGGGGGATATATTCTTGGAGAACCATGAAGATTTCACCCTAGTGAACATTTAGTCTATAACTAATTGTGTACGCATATTGAACACTTTATGATTGCAATTTCAAGAGTAATACTATATACACAAATAATATACATAATTTTATATACAACCAATAACATATCATTATATAATTAGATAGTTTAAAATTAAAGATAAAACAATACTCAATTACATGATAATATATCATTAGTTATGTATAAAATTATACACATTAATTATATACTTAGTTTTATTACAATTTTAATAAATTATCTTTTCAATGCTTTGGAAAAAAAAAAAAAAGTTATGTACAACATTTGATACATATTGTACTTTTTATGATTCTTGCAAATGGGATAGGTGAATATAATATATTTTTACAAGCGTCAGGAATCAAGGATAATTGGTTCACTGTATAAATAATCTTTCCTCTTCATTTTTCTTCAACCTGAATAGTATGCTCTCTATAAGTTTATGCATGGTTTCTTTAAATTTTAGTTTTTTATTGTGATAATTTTTCTTGAGTTCTTTTAATAGGTAATGTTTCTTTATAAATAGTGAAGAAAGACAGAAATCTAAGATTAAAACGATTTCAACCTTTATAAAAAATATTTCAATTTGTTTTTCAATGAGATCTTTAACACCTTCATCTGATCTAGAAGCTTAAAAAAATGAGTGGAATACTTGTGACTCCTTTAATATTTGTCAACTGAATATAATTTTACAATTGTGTTTGCTTGTTTGTTGAAAAATTATTTGTACTGTGACAAGTTTTTTTATTTATAATGGATTTGAATTTGTTGCACTTTGTTCCATAAATGTAGGTTGTTGTTATAGTTGAAGTACACAAAAAATGAACTTTCCCTTTTACATTTATAGTTGGCTTTATTGTGCTGACACATTGTGATCATAACCAAATTGTATTATTTACATAAGTCCTTAAAAATTTTCAATATGTATAAGAATTAAGAACTGTTGTTGATTTTCTAAACACTATTGTACCCCTTCTAAATTGAATATAATGGTTAAAGATTCAAATATAGGGGTTAAAAAAATCAGTTCCCAAATAAAAGAAATGTAAATTGGTTAAGTCTAAGAGAGAAACTAGATTCTTGAGAAATTTCATGTGGTTTTTATCCAAGTGGATGAAAATAAAAGAAATGGAAGTAGGTGAAACCAGATCAAAGGTAAAGAACTTTTGGAGAGAAAGTGGAGCCAGTTACAATGTATAACATGTTGATTAATTATGCTTCAAACACACAACTTAATTGTAAAATTAAGACAACAGTTTCATTTGAAGAATTATATAATTTATCTAACTGTTCTATAACTAATTAAAGAGATGTTATTGAACCAAATGCTACTTTTTTTGGGATCCAAATTTAGGATTATACACACACACACACACATATTTACAATAATAATTTTTACAAAACAAAAGCAATCTCTCCACATTTGTTTAGTATTTACAACTATTTTAATAGAAAAAAGAACTCTCAAAATAGGAAAATTAATTAAAATAAGCAAATATGCTGTCATTTATACGTTTTTAGGCCAACTTTTGTATTTTTTACCTTTATAAGCAAACCCATATTTTTATTCCAATAATACTTTTTTTTCACTCACTTAACTAATCTCCTTTCACCGTTTTCATCTTATTTTCACTATTATCTCTTTTCTCAGTACTCCTCTTCTCTTGACACTCCGACGGCAACACATTCTAGTTGTTTTCTTTGTTATTCATCATCATATATCAAGTAACTTTCTTTTATATAAATAGCAACTTATATTAAAAAAAAACTATGAATCGAATAACTTTTTTGGGGGGATAGAAGTAAACAAAAAAAACTTTAATAATAATTTCTGAGAGAGGTTGATTTTTTTTAGTTAAACATTTATATTATTTATAAAGTCAATATCTATAAAAGTTTTGGTGCCGAGATCTAAAAATCACTTTATTTTTTGCTAAATTACAGGTTTTGCTTTTGCGGAGTTTGCATTTGAGTGGTTTGCAGTTACAGGGTTTGCGTTTGCATGGTTTGCATTTTGTTTTTTGTTTTATCTCTCTTTGATGTTTATGTCTATTATGTTTCTGGGGTACTTAAGTAAATAAAATTTTGTGTATACAGGAAAATAGGTAACCTAATATATTTGCTTAGATATGGTGGATATTGGGTTAACGAAGGTAATAATAGTTTGAAATATATCAATGGAGTTCAGACATTTATATCAATCAATAAAAAAATAAATTATGATGGATTCATAGAAGCAGTTTGTACTTATTTGTGCATTGATCAAAGTTGCAATATTGTAAAAATTTATATGCAAAACTTGACCACCTTCAGTGATGTACTATATTTGTTAAAGGGTGATTTTGATATTTAGATTATAATGAGGTTATCTAGGACACATAAAAGGGACCCGTTATTTCTTATAGTGTTTACAAGGCTTACAAAAGTTAGAACCAACATGCAACAACAACAAACTGAACCACAACCAAGGGTTCAATCATTTGAAGCCATGGATGATGCAAGTAACTCTTTGGACAACATATATGGTGAGACATAACCAGAAAATATGCCTAAAGGTCATGGTGTTGAGTTTAAGGTAAATGATGAAATAGCAAGGCAGTAAGAACCTTTGTGGGTTACACTAAAGAGATCTTATAAGATGGGTCATATTTTAATAGATAATTTCCAAACGAATAAAGAAGAATGTGGTGGTTATGATGAGTAGGGTGATGATATTGATGATGAGTAGGGTGATGATGGTAGTGATAGTGATAATGGTGGTGATAACGAATGTAATGATATTGGTGATAAGAGTGGTGATAATAGAGGTGATAACGGGGGTAGTAATGAAGTAAGGGTTGGTCCAAGTAGGTTAGTTAAGGGAAGTTCATTTCATAACACTCCAATAATGCATGACAGACCTATTTTTATTAACGTGCAAGTTTCAAGTCCATTTTTTGGCAGTCCAAAGCCTTATGGGGATACGAAAAATAAGGGTATTATATTACATTCAACTTTACCACGAGATAGGATAATTAAAGTGAATGATCAATTTACATGTAAACAAGTGTTGATAGATACGATGTACAGAGATGTTTTGGAAAAGGGTTATCAGTTCAAAGTGGCAAGTTCAAACAAAAAAAGATGAGCTATCAAATGTGCATATGCTTAAGGTAAATGGAAAGCATAAGAAGTAAAATTACAAAACACTGGCATTTTTGTGTTACAGAAGTTGGAAAATCACACTTGCCTTCGGGATGTCATAATGCCTTACTATAGACAGGCAAGCAAAAAGACACTTGGAAAAATATTGCAGTGGTGTTTACGGTAGTTGAATATGTCTATAGACCAAAAGACATTATAACGAACATTGTAGATAGGTACAAAATAGATGTCTCTTTTACTCAACCTTAGTATACTAAGAATTGGGCATTGAATGAGACTAGAGGTTCTCCTGAGGAGACATTCAGACAATTACTAGTATATTGTTACAACTTGGAATGAAGAAACTGTAACACTATTACACACATCGACACTGATAATCAGTTCCATTTTGTCTTTATGGGTTTAGGATGCTCTATTAGAGCATTTCGAAAATACTGTCATCTTGTCATTTGTATTGATAGATCCTTTTTAAAAGGATGATACTGGGGTACACTATTTGTTGTTATAGGCAAGGATGGAAACAACCAGATTTATCCTTTGGCATTTGGTATGGGGGGAAAGGAAGAACTGATGACTTGGACCCTCTTTTTAAAGTGTTATATGGGTGCATAGGTGACCTTCTAGATTTGGCCATCATTTCATATAGACACCATGCTATCATTCATTACATGAGAGAAGTGTTCTCAAATGCACACTACGGTTGGTGTAACCATCATATAAAAGATAATATGCACAGTTGGTATAAATAAACAAAACATATACATGGGTTGTTTTGGAGAGCAATGAAAACTTATCAAATACTAGATTTTGAGGAGGCAATGCACATGATTAATATGAAAATCCATCAGTGAGTGCTTATTTATAGGATATTAACTATTGACGTTAGGCTCGTGCTTACTTCCCAGGTATCTGATATAACATAATGATGACAAACATTATAGAGTCGTTTAATGCCTTGGCACGATACGCACGAAAATTATCAATTATGATGCTACTTGAGTTTCTACGTTCCACTATGCAACTTGGCAAGTCCAAATAATTTTTCAAATTTTAATTTCTCAAATTATGTGCACAAAGATAAAGTATATACTTATAATGTTTGTTTGATCATGCTGAGGCTTGTATTAATCAACTCATTTCATGGATAGAGGAGAAATTGGTAGGTTATATATTTAAATCAGCCAACATGGTTGTCAAGCCAACTATTGTGCACAAATATGAAGGGCACGGTGTGGTTCAATTGGTCACTGTAGTGGATCTTTCTATGAGGGAGTTTAGTTGTAAGAAATTTCAATTGTCACATATACCGTGTATACATGTTATAGTTGTGGCCAGGTTTTAGAATCTTTTTAACTATTTTTATTGGATAAGCAAGTACTATTCAATCGAGTATTGAAAAGCAATATACAAAGACAATTAGAGGACGAGGGACATCGCATGCTGGTACGAACCCATTATCTATTATATATCTTATTCCTATTTCTATTGTATCTAAAGACACACTCTAATATATACATTCAATCCACCCAAACTTCGTTTCATCATATCATAAAATAGCATGATAACATAATAAGCAACAAACTAAATATACATCAACCATTCACCATGAAGCAACAACAAAAAATATGCATTGAACATGAAGTAACAAAATAAATATACATCGACCATTCATTATGAAGCAATAAAAAAAATATACATCAAACATGAAGCAATAAAATACTAATAAAATAATGTATATAACTAATTACGTCAATGAGAGAAAGTCTTAGACGTGATCATCCTGCGCAAACAAACGATATCTTCAACTGCATAGTTAAATAGGTAATCGGTGGCTAAGTATTTTATCATTAAAAGTGTGAAGACTCCACATTCACTTGATGTCGTACCTTACTGTGGAATATTGATACATCGTACAAACGTAAATAGCTCTATGTTAAGTTCATCACCTTTAACCTCCTAGTAGCTAGTGACACAAATAATAGATGAGAGGTGCTAATATCATACTATCATCTCAATGAACCTATCCGTAAAACTTATAAAGTTAACTGAAGAGTTGTATATAGTCAGAGTCCACGTTTTGAAGTCAATTTCATCGCACATCCAATGTTGACAATCATAATTGATAGGAATATATACCTATAAAAATGATAACCAAAAGTTAGTATAAAACAATCATAATTGGAAATGTGTTAGTGTTTGTATAATGTTGAACATATGTATTACTTTGTCAACTTTCACCCACGAGATGTATCCTATATCTTTTGCCCAATCTGACACCTATTGACTTATCCCTTCAATGAGATCTAGTAACAGTTGAGGCCATTGAAAGTTTTCTTGGCTAGCCGTATCGCCAGCCAGAGAAAAACGTATCAACACATGTCCATCTAGCATCTGGGTATGAATAGCGTAACATAACTAAGTAATTATCCATATATTGAAAATACAACAAAAACATAGATTATAATTACATTATTAACAATATTGATAATGCATAAATATATTATATGTTGATAACTTAGCATCTCATTTGATAGCCACTTGTTTTTTATGCAAAGCTCGTCCCACCAATTAAGCTTCTTGCATGGGCAAATAAGTTAATGTTGTGTCATTACAGGTAGCTCCAAAATTGGTGTATATTAGTTGGCATTCTTCTCATGGTTGACATTGTCTTATAAAGTTAGTAAATGAGCTGAGTAGTAATCTCTTCTTCTTGATAATCTTGCCTTGTAATGTCCTCTGGGTACTCGACCGAGGTTGTATTGGTGTCTCCATAGGTTTGCACTCAATAACCACCTCATATGCATCCTAACATGTGACTACATCATTATCATGTGGGCATACATCATCATTTTAGGCCACTATAGTAATGACCTTAGTCGACTCTTCTTTTGTTATCATGAAAAATTATTATCATTATCATTGTTGCATTTTCAATATTAATCATATGTATTTTTTTCACGCTAACCTCATCTGCAGGGGTGGAATAAAACATACATTGCATCTTTGCAACCTTTGTTTCAATCGATGTCTATTGCTTTTCAAATTGTCTAAATTATTGCTACACTGTACCTATGAACCCATATAGCATTTCCTCACATCAAACACTTTCAGTAATTGATGTGGGTTTAATATAGGCGACGTGAGGGGATTTTCTAACGGTATGTCAAAAAGACATTGACGAGTGATATATGGACCAATGCCTAGACTTGGCAACTAGTGATAGTCCACTCGGACATGACTAGACTGTGTGCAGGTATGCTTTGACATGCATGGTAAGGAGATTAGATTGCACCGCTAGATTGAATAGGGCTATAGTCATTATCAAATTCTTCTACGTATCCTATGTATTCCACAACCTCGTTATACCATATTGATTACCTTTCCTCGATAGATGGAATCAACACAAAAGTGACAATATCCTGATGAATGTATCAATTTTTAAGTTATAATAAATTTACTGACTTTTTATATTAAATATAAATTAATGTACTAAGAAGCCTCGAATATGCTGTTGACAAGATCCAACCCTAGCCACTCAAGTGACTTCTATTTCAACATTTGAGGGATCATATCTTTGGACTTGCAAGCCTCGAAACCCTTAAAGTTATTGAGGGTTTCATATAAAAAAAATATTGTGAGATGAAGTACATAATCAAACCAAAAATGCAAAAGCAATATAACTCTAATTTAACCTAATATTTATTTCTAAGGTTACCTAAAATGCCACTGTATATCCCATTAATGCATAACTTTGCGTTGGAATATCTGGATTATATGCTCAATAATCATTCATAACTTCTTCACACCTTTTCTACACCGTTTGACTCATTGATTTCACTATCAACTTCCAAACCACAGTTCCCCATGGAAATCTATTGAATGCATCCCAATCATCAACTAACTGCGATATATGTTTTGATACCAGTTTTCGATTACCTATTCCTAAAAATCCATAATGTATCAAATACAATATGACTACTTTGATTGCATCCTCATCATTATTTCCCCATGACTTAGACATTAAAGTCTTACTAAGAGCACCATGACTCACAAATTTGGCACCTAGAAAGTACTTGTCTCTAAAATTTGATGAATACGTTGTTATGTATTCAATTATATCTACTTCTCTACTAAACCTTAGTTTAGTCATCATAGCAAACTCAATTGGACTAAATTGACAATCGATTTTATTTAATCTAAACCAAAAGACCTCTCCCAACTCATCTTTATTCACTTGTCGAAAAAGTACACTATGTAATAAGGTCGAACTATATCCATGTACTTCAAGATTTAAAAAGTGTCCAAAACATACTTGTCTGAATAATATCTTCCGCTTTGAATTTAGTTTTGCCCTGATATGTTTCATTGTATCTTTATGACTACAAACATTAATCATAACTCTAAAATCATGAGCATTATGAAATCCTTTCCCCCACCTGTTGATTAATTGGAAATTTTCGCAAAAATGAATTCAAAATGAAATGTTATTCATTAAAACAACAAAGTTTAAAGTAATTAAAATTTACAAGTGCAAGTAAACATAACATTTTTTTAACAGTGTTGGTTTGCATGACATTGCATGGTTTGTGCAGTTGCAGGAGATTACACAATATGGGATTTTGCGCACTTATGGGCCATTGCATGGATTGCAAAGTTTGCATTTGCATGGATTGCTCAGGATTTGCACGGTTCCTACAAATTTGTATTATTTTAAGCCTTGTTTTCATTAGGTTGACGATTAGGCTTTTAGACATTTATGACACACTATTAACAGCGAAATTACAACTCTAATTACCACTAAATACCATTCTTAACATTAAAATACATAAATCAACAAATTTAGGGTTTGAATCTAAAAACCCTAACCGCCAGGGGAACCACCACAATCGACGCACATGGTCTAATCTTATTTCAATCAATCCAACAACATGCAACAATCAATACTCACAATGGGTTTTTACATTCGTTCGATAAAAATAGGTATAAACCAAATCAACAAAATCGCAAATGCTAATTGACCTCTAAAGTCATTGTTGATGTATTGTCGCTTCCCAAAATTTTGCTACTTACTAGAAGCATTGCCACTTGCCTGAAACTACTACTCAAAGGATATTCGTCGGTGGTTTGTGGTTTGAGATTTCTAATTTCGATTTTCACTTTTCCCGTTTTGGCTAAAGTCACTTTGTTTATAGCTTATTCTTTCACTTTTCCTATTTCAACTAAAGTTATTTTGTTTTTTAAATTAGGGGTAAAATGGGTACAAAATTTATCGTTTGCTTATATAAGTTAAACCACTACATTTTGGCCTAAAAACATATAAACGACAACTCGTTTGCCTATTTTAATTAATTTCCCCTCAAAATACCTTATCAAACTTTTAAATCAACTATAGCTTTAGTACTGGATCTAACGATTATAATAAACAATTGATAAAGAAAACAAGAAATCAAGCATAGCAAGATTTACTTGGTTTGAATTTTATAAACCAAATCCTATATTCAAAGCAAAGGTATTCGTCTAGTCAAATCCACTAGTGTAATGCCAATATACAAGGTATGGTACAACTCTTCAAGATTACACAACTATGTTAATATTAGTAACAAGAACATAGAAATTCATTAATATTACTATAGATTTCTTATCAAACAAAGTTGAACCAAAGAGCTTAAAGAGAAAAAACCAAAACCTTAATAGAGCACCCAAAGAAAGATGAAAGTGGAAAAAAAATTGAATAATCTAGAGTAATCAAATTATCTAGGGTTAAAAATATCTAATCCTAAGAATGACCAAACTATCCCTACTATGATAGAAGAAAGACAATATACCCCTTTGATGCTGAATTACCAAATCGCCCTTTGTGACAATTTAAGATACATATAACTAAACTTTACCTTGTCACAAACTGACACATGAATATCAACTAGCGAATACACTTTTACAAACTCAACTAGTAACTAGACACCACCAATACTAAGTAAGTCTAAGCCTACCTTAAACTTACTCACTAACATAGCCTTGGTTAATACATTAGCTAGATTTATATCATTACAGGACTTTGAAAAGGCTGAGTATGTATTCTAATAAGGAACATTTACTATGTACATATCCTATTCAATTCTAAGGAGTCTTTGTACACTAAAAAACAATTGAAGATAAAGCTATTTGTCACTTAAAAAAAAAAAAAGAGGTATTGGGTAATTAAGTGAGCTAGTAGGAGCCTCAACGATTCTTTTTATTCTTCAGTTTTGTCAATCCCTATTATTTCTCTCCGACGACTTGTCATGTAACTCATTGCCAACTTAAACTTGAATTGATCTTTTTGGATTTGTCTTGCTTAAATTGACTCTTATTCAGATTTCACTACCACATATTAGGCTTAAGGCGACACTTATTTTGGCTACACTTTTTAAAATGTTGTCTAAAATAAAATAAGCAATGGTTTTAATAGTGTTGTATTAAAAAGTTAACAATAAGCAACGGTTGCAAAAAAACCATTGTATTATGGGATATAAAACAACGGATTTAATAGTGTTGTATTAAAAAATTAACAATAAACGACGGTTGCAAAAAAACTGTTGTATTATAGGATATAAAATAACGGATTTAATAGTGTTGTATTAAAAAATTAATAATAAGTAACGGTTGAAAAAGAAACTGACATTATGACATATAAAACAATGAATTAGTAGTGTTGTATTAGGAAATTAACAATAAATTGCAGTTGAAAAAAAATCGTAGCGTTATGAGATATAAAACATTGACTTTCATAACTATTTTAATAGATCAAAATTTTAACTATAATTTAATTAGATAAAAAATGTTATAGTACATCAAAACTATGATATTTTAGGAAGTTGAAAGATTCGATTTGTTTTTTAAACCAAACTTAAGTTAAAAGATGTTATGTTTGGTTTGACTTTTATTTGACTTAAATTTATGAGTAAAATCAATTATCATCTTTAATTTTGATTCGACAAACTCAAGCAATACTCGAATTGGATTATTTTTTATTCGAATTGACTTGAGTTAGGGATCTACGGGCTTAATTCAATTCGTATCCACTCTTAAAACAATTGTTAAGGCATCATTGTTCTATGAATAAATTACAAATCTAAATAATAAATCTAACCTAAACTAAACCAATTTTAATTTGATCGAGTATGTAGAACTTGAGCTACCCTTTTGTTTTTAGATACCAATTAATATTTCTCTAAAGGCTCATAATTTCTTTTATGAATGGCCCATTTCAAGTCAGGCCAACAAACTAAATTTTTTTGTCAAGCCACTCATAAATCATTGCCACCCACTCAGAAACCATTCCCACTAAGTGCCATCTCCTAACTTAACAACAATTTCATTATCTCAGCTTACCAAAAAAAAATACCATTAGCTCAGCTTACCAAAAAAAATTCTCTGTGTTTCTAATTGATTTTGCTGTCGTTCAACCATATGGTATGCAAGGGTTGTGAAAGGGAAAGTTCATCTCGCTACTCTTATCTTCACTCTGGTGCTCACCTTTCACTTGTTTATTTGCAAAATTTATTTATTTGGTTTAATTTTTTCTGGGTTTTTCTTAAACTTGGTCAAGATGGGTTTAAGAGAATAGCAATTGCAATAGCATCTATAGATAGCATCAATGTTGTTAATATAAATATGAATATTTCATAATTTTATTTGATTGGTTACAGGACTTTACAATAGGGTTTGTATATTTGTTTGTGCGCTTTCATTCACCTGATAGCGTTAGTTTACACATATTTATCTACAATAAAGGAAGAGGGTCCCAATAGGCTTGCAGTTGTGTTTGCTTCTCTTGGTTTAATATCTTTTATCATTGACTTCTTTCTGATGTAGCTATAGTTTAGATATCCTATGATTGGTTATGCTATTTTGAATGTCTCTAGTCTTTCTATTATTTTTTTCACTATTGGACCACATAATGCAAGAATCAGGATTTAATATTAAATTACAAGGATTTTGTTATTGAGATTCATGAAATTATTTAGTGTTAAAGTTATTTTCCAATTAGAAACTTAGGGTTATTTATTTTTCATGTTAGGAAAAGATTTCTTTTCTTATTAGATTATGATTTTGAGTTTGTATCTATTTAGTACTTGACATGTATCACATAGGCCTTAAGTCGGTTTTGATATAGAAATTGATTCATTGATACTATACTGGAAATTTGATCACTCTCTCAGCTATCATCTTGCTAATCCTCTGCCTATTGTCGTATAATTTGTGTTAGAATCTCTCTCTTTTTCTCCTCTTCTATCTTATTTTCTATATCATTGCTTCTTTTTCATAGGACTTCTAATTTTCTATCATATACTTTATGAATAATAAAGTTTCTCATTTTTTAATATTGTTTTTTTGTTTAACTTCTAAAATGCTTTTGTGAATTCTTGTTTACTAAAAGCTTGTTCTGGTAAATGTTATTAATTGTCTAGGTCAGACACGTCTTGGAAATCAGTAGGTGTTGATTCTTTTGTATCACCTATGTAACTGGATTATTTAATAATGCAAAAGCATCTTTCTTAAGGACAAATGATATTGAAACAACTAACATATTGTAATTTATTAACATACTGCACTATTTCATCTTTTAAATAGAGATATGTGGATATAAACTATAATTAATGTTGTTTAAAACATTAATGAAATGACCTAAGACTATAATTGATGAAACAAAGGATATGTTACTTAGTTCAGAGACTTATTGCTCTAGTTAGCCTTTTCTTATGACCTTAAATTTCTTAGTGGTAACTAGTTATTTGGCCTTACATTAATCAGTAAGTTCTAGCAACATTATCATAACACATCCATCAATAGGGACCCCTTCGTATCAAACCTAAAAAACATGACAATTGTTGGATCAATCCTTTTTAATGTCAAATACAACTGCTTAGACATTTTTGCTTCATTCATATAGTTATATTGCTCTAATTAGTTGCTTAAACTTTTTTACTTCATTTTGAAAAACATGACAACTGTTGCATCATTAATATTTCATATTCATATTATCATTGTTAGTCAAAACAGGTCCAATACATGCATTCATTCATAAAGGTTTTATTTAATTATTTATCATGACAACTTTTTGCTTCATAGATTTGAGTTATTTATCATAGGATCATTAAAAGTTAATTTTTTGTGTATTATATATATTTGTAGTTTATTAAGGCATGGATAAAAGAGATAGAAGTTGGATGAATATTCTTAGATATAGTGATGAATATATGAATAGGGTAAATGATTTTCTTGACAAGGCATTTTCCTTGGCAGCTCATGGGAATTTAATTTTATGCCCATGCAAGAAGTGCCATTTATGTTATTGGTATTGTAGAAACATAGTATATGAGCATTTGATTATTGATGGAATAACTCTAGGATACAATAACTGGTATTTTCATGGTGAAGTACTAGATTCAAGTATGAATAAAGATGACATGGGCTAATCTGACAAAAGGGATATGAGTGATGATATAGATGGATTGTTGCATGACACTTTTAGGGCTGTAATCTATGAAGATATTCCATGTAACCAAGAATTTAAATAGGGTCAAACCGATAAGGCTAAGAAATTCTTTAAATTATTGGAGGAAGGGAAAGAAAAATTATATCTGGGTTGTCAAAATTTTTCAAAGTTATCTTTCACTATTCGCTTATACCTTTTGAAATGCCTCAATGGAATCAGTAATGTGGCGATTACTAATATTCTAGAGTTGCTTAGAGAGGCATTTCCCATGCAAAATTGCCTACATCATTTAATGCAACTAAGAAAATGGTGAAAAACTTAAGGTTTGAATATCAGAAGATACATGCATGTCCTAATGATTGAATGCACTTTTGGGATGAGAATGAGACATTAAGCTCATGTAAGGTATGTGGTGCATCTAGATGGAAATCTAATAGAAATGTTGTAGGGAATAGTCAGGAAAGGTTATCTAAAAAAGGGTATCAAATCCCTAAGAAAGTTTTTAGATATTTTCCATTGATTCCTAGGCTTCAATGGTTGTTTATGTGTAAAAAAACTACTGATTGCATGACATGGCATGAAAAATCATACTAAAGATGGAAATTTGAGGCATCCAGCTGATGGTGAAGCTTGGAAGAAATTTAATTTATTGTATCCTCATTTTGCACAAGACCCTAGAAATGTGAGGTTGGGTATCTCGAGTGATGGAGTCAATCCATTTAGGACAATGAGCATTGCACATAGCACATGGCCGATCATTTTGATTAATTATAATTTGCCTCCATGGCATTGCATGAAACTAGAATATTTGATTTTGTCATCAATTATTCTAGGACCATCTTCTCCCAGTCAAGATATTAATATCTATATGCAACCGTTTAGTAAAGAAATGAGGCTACTTTGGGAAATTGGTGTAAATACTTATGATGCTTCCACTAATCAAGCATTCAAAATTCGTGCATGTTTGTTATAGACTGTTAGTGACTTCCCAACATATGCAATACTTTCTGGGTGGAGTACCAAGGGAAAATTTGCATGCCCTACATGTTATTATGAGATGAGCTCCCAATATTTGAAACATAGTAGGAAGACTTGCTATATGAGACATCATAAATTCTTAGCTGAGGATCACCCATGGAGATATGATAAGAGATATTTCAATGGTGATGTGGAGTTAGAAAAATCCCTTCTTTCTTTGTCAGGGATTGATGTGTTAGAACTTTTGAATGGTTTTGAGACTGTATTTAGGAAGTCAACAAAAAAGGTCAAAATAGCAAGTGAAGTTCCATGGAAAAAAAAGTCTATTTTTTTTCAATTACCATATTGGGAGTATAATTTATGTCGTCACAATCTTGATATGATGCATATAGAGAAAAACATTTGTGATAGTATCCTTGGCACTTTACTAGATATTCCAGGAAAGATAAAGGATCACATAAATGCACGTTATAACTTACAAGATATGGGCATTCGAAGGGAATTGCAACCAGCTATAGCAAATGATGGTCGACATGTGTTGTTAGCGAAAACATGTTTTTCCATGATGACAAAAGAGAAAGAGATTTTTTGTTCTGTTTTGAAGGATGCAATATTACAACAAGGTTATGCCTCTAATATTTCACGATATGTTGATACTGATGGGAGAAAGATTTCATGATGTCCATTTCATCATGCATTACTTGTAACAATATGCTGTAAGAAAAACACTCCCAAAACATGTTGTAATTGTTTTAATAAGATTGGGTGCTTTTTTTAGAGATGCAAGTAGCAAAGTGGTGAAACCAAAGAATTTAAATTACTTACAATCTGAAATCACTGAAATATTATGTCTACTAGAAAAGATTTTCCCTCCTAGCTTGTTTGATATTATGGTGCATTTACCTATACATATAATAGACGAAATTAGGCTTGGTGAGCTGGTTATGTATCGATGGATGTATTTTTGTGAGAGATATCTATGTTATTTGAAGAGATTTGTCAATAATAAGAGTAAGCCAGAAGGCTCTATTACTGAAGGGTACTTAGTAGAAGCATGTTTTACATTTTGCTCGAGATATTTGCATGATGGAGTGAAGACAAAAGAGAATAAGTATAAGGAGAATCACGATAGTGTCACTTCAATAGAAAATTCATCTTCCACTTTTCCAAGATTATGACATCCGATTAGGGGGAAATGAAAAAAGAAAGGTGAGGCCATAAATATCAATAAAGAAACTGTAACATCCAAATTCAGGTGTATCAGTAAACTCCACTTCCAAAATTATCCCTAGAGTTGATTTTATACCTTGTTGTTTAAAGAAATTGCAAAAGAATTATAGAAAACTACTAAATGAGCAATAATTTTCAAAAGGGGTAAAATGATCATTTTATAAAGATTCAAGGGACAAAGTGGGAATTAAAATTAAATGGCACACTTGAAATTATATGGTGGTGCTAAGGGTTTTTGGTAATTGGCTAAGGATAAAATAGTCATTTATGGAAAAGATTAAGGGCAAAATGGTCCAAAAGGCTTATAAAACATATACCCTATTCATTTTCTTCTCCATTTTAGCCGAGAGCCTTCCATTTTTGCTAAAGCTTTCCCTTAATCAAAATTCATCCAAAAACCTAGCTAAACCACCTAATTTTTAAAGTCTCCAGTTATAAAAAGTGTAGATCTGTCAATTTTGATCAGTTCTAGGGTAAGAAATTTAATTTTTAAGCGATGCGAAATTTAGAGTTTTGATGGATGATTATATTTTTGGCTGATTAAGGTTGCCAGAAAGAAGAAAAGAAGGTGAATAAGCTTAAATCATCTATTTAGCAAATAAAAGGTAAGAATTTCATACTTTACATACTTGAAGTAAATTTGAGTTAGGTTATTTAAATAACCTTTACTTATATAAGTGTGTAAAGTATTAGAATTAAGGTGATTTCTGCTTAAAAGGATAAAGAAATTCATTAGGATTCATGATGTAATTTCTGGCCATAAGGGCAAAAATATCATTTTATGCGATATAGGTTAATTTTGCTCAATTATGTGCATGATATGTGAAATAACCCTTATATTAAGCCTCCATTGTATATTTTGAAATTAATTCAATGTATGAGATATATATAAATGCATGAGGAAATAATATGGTGGTTGATAAAGAGTAAAAAGATTAAGGAAAAATAATGAATGGACATATTTCATATTATGGTTATATATGTATATATGAGGAATCATAGCATATGCATGATTTAGAAAAAAATAAAGAAAGAGGAAAAATATTTTCTAAGTCATGCATGCTTTCAGAAAATAGAAAACAAGTATTTTTGGTTTTATAATGACTCATATGATACAGAAAAGTAGAAAACATACTTAAAATCCTTACACGCGAGTTGTACTGTGTGGACAGCAAAGAAAATAATCGGTTGTACTGTATGGACAACCAGCTGTACTGTGTGGACAACAAAGAAAAATATCAGCTATACTGTGTGGACAGCCAAAAAAAAATATTAGGTGTACTGTGTGGACAGCAAAGAAAAATATTAGCTGTACTGTGTGGACAACAAAGAAAAATATTAGCTATACTGTGTGGACAGCAAAGAAAAAAAATATGCGTGTAAGAGAGAATTGTACTTTGTATGGTGACTGCAAGTACTGTCATATGTAGTCTAGACCGGTCAATGAGAAAGAGAGAGAAAAAAATTAGTAAATATTTTATGAAAGTCATTTGCATTAGAATTATGTATACAAGCCTGTGTGGCTGATAAAGAGTTGAGAAAGATGTACGATCAGAAAATAGAAATGTCGTGGCACTTATACATGCATAAATCATAACGAGTGAATCATATTTGTATAGTAAGGAAATGACTAAATGTGTGAAAGAAAAGAATTATGATACGTGTTAAATGCGTGTTCTGTGTCAATTATTTTGTTGTAAATAGTTCAGACACGCTAAGTATGGAAAAGATTAGAAAAGATTAGTACTGGTATGAAATACTTTGAGTATTGAGTATGATTTTCTTACTAAGCCATAGTCGCTCATTCCATTGAATTTAATATTTTACAGGTAAAGAGATGTAGCAAAGGTTCCCAGGGAGCACTAATGAGACATGAGGCTAAGGGAGGAAGGCACCATATTTTTGTTGATATATATGTTTTGATGTATATGTGAATATATGCATATATATATATATATATATATATATATATATATATATACTTGATGTAGATATTGGTGGATACGTATATATTTTGTTTTCCTATATATATATATATGTGATTGTGTATAGCTATTTCTATATATGTATATATATGGCTAGTTATGAAAAAATTGGTTATAAAGTTTCTGTGGGTGATAATTTTTATGATGGGTATTATTATGTACTTATTTTATTAATTGTGATTAAGTAGAAAAATCCAGTCGGTTGGTAGGACTGGTTTATGTGAATTGCTAATTAGGAGTGTTACAAGGCGTAATTAAAAAGAGAAAATATTCCCCGGGCCCTCTAAAATAGGGGAACTCTTGCCGTTTTTTCTGTAACACACCTATTGGTTAGGAGAGGTTACAGAAACCTTACTTCAAGCACATCGATACATCTTATTCAATTGTGAAGATAAAGATGTTAAGAAGTACATTGTGTAAGATTATAACCATTAAACCATATTTTTTTCCTTATTTAATGCTTTTTGTTTTGTTCTATTATTTATAAACATAATTTTTTTTATCATTTGTAGAGAACATCGAAATTTGACAGAGTGTAATGTTAAAGCTAGTAGATGGGCAAGAGCACAAAATCATAGTCACAATTTTCCAATTTGGTTTCAAAATAAAGTTTCAAGGGCTACTGATATTCTAAATCATATTTTTTGGTTGTCCAAAGGTCAAACTTAGTGGCAAGGAGGTTTGTTGGATATTTTATCAATGGTTATAAGTTTTACACTAGGACAAAGGATGCTAAATGCAAGACCTAAAATAGTGGAGTTACCTTAACAACATTGACTCCAAATTTTGCAAGTTCAAGAGATAAAAATCCAACAATAGGTGATGTTAATTATTATGGTGTAATAGATGACATTATTGAATTAGATTATTGGGGAGTCTTTAATATTGTTTTGTTCAAATGCACTTGGTTTCAAGAAGAAAAACATGATTATGGACTTACAAAGGTCAATTGCAAAAAAACATGCTATACAGATGAGCCTTTTGTAATGGCAACATAAGTTCATCAAGTATTTTATGTTAAAGATCCTATTGAAGAAGATGGGCATTATGTAATGAGGAAGGTACCACGAGATTTGTATGATCTTGTAGAAGAAAACAATAGCAATCCGCAAGAGACATATTGGGGAGAGATTAATGATGATAATTATAACTTGGGTGAAAATAACGTTAAGGTAGATGTCAATTGGTGTAGAAATGAGATGGCCATTGAGATGCCTTCAAATATATCAAATGAAAACAACATAGACAATGATTCAGATTTTGATAACACTGATTGGGATTGGATGGATGCTACTGCATGATTATGTTTGTTTTTTTGATAATGATGTCTTCATTGACTTATTAAAATTTTAAGCAACATTTGTTTCTAATTGCCTATTATTATTTTTTTGTTTGTATAAATTAATTTCTTTGTCTGTTTCTAATTGCCCAATGCATGGTTTACTTAGTGTTATCTAAATGATACTATTTTTTAGGCATATGAGCACAATTTTTGTAACTTGAGTTTCTTGGTGTTGTAGGCACTCATATTTTGAAGTTGCCCATTGTGAAAAGACTCGAAAGAAAGCTTTATCATTTAAAGGTGTTAATTTTTTCTTATTTTTAATCTTCTTTATGTTGCACTCATTCTCTTTAATTCATTTTTTGTTAAGAACCTCGTATGATTTTTTGATAAATATTTATGGATATAATGCAATGAAAAAGGAAAAGCAAGAGGCACAAAAAAGAAAATACATACCAGCAGGTGCTATGGCCTTTTATTTGAGAAAGGATAAACAAAAACACCACAAGTCACAACAATCAGTTGAAGAGTAACAAGTTTCAAACAGTCTTCGCTAAAAGTGTAAGGAACCATCAGCAACACCAGTTGGACAATCACAAAAGGCCAAAAGTCAATCAGAAAAAAGCAAGGAACGTCCTGAAAGTTCAGTTATATGACAACAAATTATACAACAATAGTTCATCAATCACCGTATAAATATACATTCTCAACAAGAGACATATGACTTAGTGGTGGAGCAACAAGTTGAAAAGCATAATCAATTGCCTAAAAGTCCAATTCAGGTATCAACTCCATTAGAGATTGTATGGTGTTTATGTTAGTCTTTCTTGTTTTTTACTACATATATCTTTTCTTTGCAATATTAGGTATATAACATTATTTTCTTCCTTTTCTACATATTATATATTGTTGAATGTTTTCTTTAGCTTCTAGTTTCTAATTATTTTGTTATTTTATTAATCTTTTTTTTATATGCATAAATAAGGAGAGAGAGAAGCAACCAAGTCCAAAGAAGAATGGGCAAAGAATAGCATTATGTCCAGCTGGATCATTGTCAAGTTATTTCAAATTGAAAAGTCCTAAAGAAGTTCAAGGGCAATAATCATGTGAACATCAAGAAAATGATGAGCATTTGGAGAAAGTGATTAGGGAAGAACTAACTCCTTCTAATGATCATTCTTTTCATAATGAGTGTCACCAAGAGAGTGTCATGGAGATTAATGAAGGCTACTCCTATGATACTACAATTCAATCTGACGACAACCAAGGTAAATTATCATTGTATATTCTTCATTTTCTACTTCTTAAGTTATAATGAAAAATACTACTGATGTATGTTTTTCCACATAGTTCCTGTTAAAAAGAAGACTAGGGGTCCAACTCTCATGAAAGAGATCCAACTTAGGAAATTTGAAGGTCACAAGCCAATTATGCTAAATGCTCATAACTAGCCCATAGGCCCTGATGAAGAAACATTAACTGAATCCAGAAATTTTCTTGGTACGGTGGCACAAAATCAACAACTTGCTCCATTAAATCATACTAATTGGTCAAAGATTCCATCAAGGGATCAAATTTGGGAATATGTTAATGCAAGACCTAATAACCTTTTTTTTTCCATTTAATGTTTATACCTTATGTTGTTAATTTTGATACATTTGTTCTTAATATAGAGAATATATATTCTTCCAATAGCAAGTAAGAAATGGGTAATGAATGCTATTGGAGATGCATGGCGAACACATAAATGCAGAGTAAAGAAGGCTTACTTTAAAAAATATGCAACTGATGAAGAAAGAATGAAAAACCATCCACCAAGGATTTTAGAACTAATTTTTAATAAGCTTCTTCAATATTGGAATGATAAAGATGTTCAGGTCAAATTCTTTTGGACATGTATATAAATGAATATTTATTGAGATGTCATTTGCTAATTTGAGATTTTATGCAGAAAATAGCTAACATCAATATTGAAAATAGCAAAAAATAACATGATATGCACACTACTGGTCCAAAAAGTTTTGCCAGTATCTACCATAATTTGTAAGTTTTGTTATTGATTCACTTGAATTTGAGTTTTAATGTGTTGCTTGTAACTTGTTTTTGTTATTAAATCTTACCAATTCCAGGGAGAACAAAGAACCTCCTACCAAAGTTGAAATGTATCTAGTTACTCGGAAAAGAAAAGAAGGACATGTATATCAAGACGATGGCAGTACTAGAGAAAAAATAGTATGTTTAGCATAAAACAAATTGTTAGAGCAACCTTTTTTTTTTTATTTACAAACATAAGTTATTATAACACTTACAATTTAACTTTTTTATGGTTTATAAGCTCGAATTGAAGAGTTGCAATCCTGAGGAGAAAGTGGTGAAATGTTAGAAGAAGTTATAGCTGAACTGGGGCAAGAACGACCTGGTCATGTGTTATTAATAGGGAGAGGTGTTACACCAATTGACTTGAGAGGAAAAGGACCATCAAAGGATAACTATAAACTTCCAGAGAAGTGCATTGAATCCATAAAATCAACATTGGAAAAAGAAGTGGAGGAGAAGTTAGAAGCAAAGAGGGCAATAATTGCTCAAATGAAAGAAGAATTAGAAGTTGAGAAGGAAAAAATGGCTAAGGAAATTATTAAAATGAAAGAAAAGATGGAAGCTGAAAGTGCAACAATGGCACAACAGATCTTGTCAGTGCTTGTGAGTCAAATAACACAAGTTAACCCAACTATGAATGTGGATGCACTTGGTTCATTGATTATAGGACTTAATTCACTTCAAGGTGGTCCAACTATACAAGACAACAAAAGGTAAAAATGTTATTTTCTTTAAAAGTTAATATCATTTATCTTATAGAATAATTATGATAAACTTGTTTGACAATTATTTAGACACTTTAATATAAATTTTTTTCCAATTGCAATTTAACTTGTTTTTACTAATGGGAAGTTGTAATGTAATTGTTTTTTCTTCAATTTTGTTGGTTGTTATGGTGGAATTTGACCACAGTGGATCATATTTACAAGCTTTTAGTTCAGATATAAGGTGGGTTATAGATTTTGTGATATGTGAGCATATAATAGTTTGTTAATTTGTATTCTAATATTTGGTTAAATAATAATTTAATTGTTTTTTTTTTTTTGTTTAAGGATGGTGATTGATGATGGTAGAAAAAGAGTAAACATTTTATGATTATGGAGGAGACTTGTGATTTGGGCTTTTTTTGAGGGCGTCTTTTATCTAAGGACATAAATTTTTCTCTATTGATTATGATGAGATATGTTAAATGTGCTTATGTTAAGTACTTATTATACAAATTTGAATTTCTTGACTTTGAATTAAAAATTCTTTTGTTACAATACATGATTTTGTGTTATGTTCTTCTATTTCTTATTTGATTACTTAGTTTATTATCTTTAGGTCATATATTATTTATTTAAAATAGGGAAAAAGAAAAAAAATATATAAAAATACCATTGCATCATGTACACAAACTATTGTATTAAATACATACAGTAAATGCAACAACAAATATATAACTGTTGCTTAACCATTAAATTTGTTGCCTTTACAGTATTACAAATCGTTGCAATAACTAAATAGTCGTTGCTTAAACATGACGCAATCTGTCGTCTAAAATATTTGAAACTATTGCTTAATGGTTTTTAATAATTGTTGCATTAGCTTAATAGCCGTTGCTTAAAAATGATACAATCTGTTACTTAAAGTAGCATATAATTGTCACCTAATCTCCCTAATAATTGTTGCTTTAGTAAAATAGTTGTTGCTTAAAAATGACACAATCCGTTGCTTAAAATAACTTATAACCGTTGTCTAAAGTCTTTATAATTGTTGCCTTTGGTAACTGAAAGCGTTACATTTGGGACTAAGCAAATTGTTAACTTAAATTGCACCAAAACCGTTGGATTTGGATTACTAATGCAACAGTTATTTTTACTATTGGCTAAACGGGTATAAACTGTTGTCTTTTACCTAATGCAACGGAGGCATTTGTGGCAGCTATGATTTCGTTGTCTAAAGTCTAAAGTTACGGTTTTATGGGCTTTTAACAACGAAATTCAACTGTTACATTAGACCTTTTATAGTGTAGTGTTTGGTTTTACTAAATCCACCCTTAATGGTGTGAGTTATCCCTGCATGACTGCAGGATTTTAAAAAGAGGAAACACTGCAGGGTAACAAGTTGGGCTCTGGTGTGAGTAAGATGAGAAATCTGATTTCACGATTTTGCAAGTTCGTAATTTTTTATTCATTCACATGGATAGTTCATTTAAGGCCCAACTCCCGAGTAAAACAAAAAGTAGAGCTTTTTCCTTGGCCCAGGATTGCATAAAAGTGACCCTAGGTAAGCCTAACCCAAGCGCGGGATCTTACTCCACTAGGATTAGAGAGGCTTGAGTGGCTAGTAATATATCTTCACAGGGAAAGTTCATAGCTTTCATATAAAAAGTTACCGTTATAAGTCG
This sequence comes from Mangifera indica, assembly GCF_011075055.1. NCBI lineage: Eukaryota > Viridiplantae > Streptophyta > Magnoliopsida > Sapindales > Anacardiaceae > Mangifera > Mangifera indica. The sequence continues at coordinate 11,329,700 of NC_058147.1, read as the reverse complement.
TTCTGTATGTGTGTTTTTTTATAATTCATCCTTTGTTTGCCTGATTATTGTCACTAGGATTTAAAATCCCATCAACTAGTACTAGACCAGGTTTCGTCCCACTTAGTTTCACTTTCTATGTATTTCATGAAGTAGTTTAAGCACATTCAGTAATATTTGCCAAGACATCATATAGTTGTATTTGTTTGGTGGGTTTTGTCCCATGCACTAAAATCTTCATCAATCAAAGGTAATTGGTTCACTATATAAACAACCTTTCTTGTTTTTCTTCAACCTGGATAATATCCTCTCTATAAGTTTATCATGGGTTCTTTAAATTTAAGCTTTCTATTATGATAATTTTTCTAGAGTTCTTTTAATAGGCCACGTGTCTCTAAAAATAATGAAAAAATATAAGAATTTGAGGTTAAAGAGATTTTAACTTCACTTAGTCAAATAGATTTTGGTTTGTTGTTAAATGGTTTCATGAACATCTTCATCTAAGCTGAAAGTTTAAAAAAATGAGTGGAATACTTGTGACTCTTTTAAGATCAACATAACATTTGTCAACTGAATTTAATTTTGCAGTTGTGTTTGCTTGTTTGTTGTTGAAAAAATATTTGTATTGTGGCAATTTTTTTATTTATAATGGATTAGAATTTGTTAGACTGTGTTCCGTGAATATAGGTTATTGTTATAGTTGAAACATATGAAAACAAATTGTCCCTTTCACATTTATAATTTGTTTTATTTTATGCAACATGGTTACATAAAATTATAACTCAACTAACTATAGATGTAATTGTGTTTACACATTGTAATCATAACTAACTTACATTTCTACGCAAGTCCTTAAAAATTTTCTATATACAAAAGAATTTACATATTATTGGTGCTCTCATACCAACAAGTAAGTGGGAGACTTGGAAATTAATCAAGTCTTCTCAAGTGGGCGGCTTTATGAACTATTGGATCTCATTATTTGTATAATTAATGAGTTATTTCTTTCAATTGAAGCAAGCAATCCCTCTTTCTACATTTGTCCCAAAAAATCATGAACCTTTTGCACCCTGTTTTGGTCTTTCACCTATTTTAAATTAATAATAAAAAATAAATATTATTAACCATTTCATTTTGTTATACTTATATTAATTTTTCTTGTTAGTCCTCTCCACAACTTGATGCCGTGGGGCCCAAAGAAAAAGTAAGCATTCCAAAACATTAAAACTGAAAGGTGAAGTAAGTGGGCCTTGTCTATAATTTTCTCTTAATCAGGTCAAGCTGTCTCCAAATTAATTTGTAAGTGCTCTCATACCAACAAGTAAGTGGGAGACTTGGAAATTAATCAAGTCTTCTCAAGTGGGCGGATCTCATTATTTGTATTATTAATGAGTTATTTCTTTCAATTGAAGCAAGCAAACCCTCTTTCTACATTCGTCCCTAAAAATCATGAAGCTTTTGCACCCTGTTTTGGTCTTTCACCTCTTTTAAATTAATAATAAAAAACAAATATTATTAATATTTTTATTATGTTCTATAATAATCATAATAGCGATACTAGCTATTTTGATTTCAAATGGTATGATCACCCATGTTTCCTTAGGTTTTCATTTACAGCCACCAAACTACCAGTTCTAATAAAAATGTTAAAAATTATTGATTAATTATGCATAGAGGCACACAGCTTAACTGTAATATTAAGGCAATAGTTGATTTGGCTAATTGTATAATTTATCTGACTGTTGTATGACGAATTAAGGGGATGTTACTGAATCAAATGCTACATTTTTCTGGGATCCAAATTGAGGATGATAATTTTTGTAGTACGATACTAATATTTACAAAACAAAAGCATTCTCTCGGCGTTTGTTTGGTATTCTCAATAGTTTTAATAGGAAAATAAACTCTCAAATGACCTCATAAAACCTTCAAATCTGTTGTAGATTGAATATTGGATCTATCAATTATAATAATCACTTGACAATGAAGCCAAGAAATGCAACACAACAAGATTTACTTGGTTCAGATTTCATCAACGAAATCCTATACATCCAAGATAGAAGTATTCCTCTAATTGAATCTACAAATGTAATATTCATATACAATATACGATACAACAACTCTTCAAGATTATATAGATATGTGAATTTAAGTAACAAGAACATAGAAATACACAAATATTAGTGTAAATTTCTCATCAAACAAAGCCAAACCGAAGAGCTCAAAGAGAAAAAAACTAAAACCCTAGACAAGAACCCAAGGAGAGATGAAAGTTAAAAAAAAAAAAAAGAGATTCCATCAAAAAATCTTGAGTAACCGAATAACCCAGGTTTATATCCCTAGGGTTAAAAATGTGAAGCCATTGGATTTACCAAACTATCCCTACTATGATAGAAAAAACACTAATCTACGTACCCTTTGATGTTAAATTACCAAATTGCCCTTAATGATAGTTTAAGACACATATAACAAAACTCTACCTTGTCACAAAATGACACATGAATATCAACTAGAAAACATACTTTTGTAGACTTAACACTAACACTAGACACTACCAATATTGAGTAAGTCTAAGGTTACATTAAACTTACTTACTAAAATAGTCTTGCTTAATACATGTAACATCCCTCCCTATAATTACTATCCACCGAAGGAGAAATGTTATGAATTAATATCCGGAGCGTCTATTTTTTTTATTTTAAAATACTTTAAAATAAACGCATCACTAAAAGTGTTTAGAAAGCATTCCAAGAAAACTGAAAATCTAGAAGCGAACAAAAGATGTATATACTCATATGAAAACTCATCTAAAAGCATCTGAAAACGTGAAGTAATCATATACAACTATACCATCATCTCAAAAAGTCAAAAATCAATAAGAACATGCAACTATATGCATGTAATATAAACCAGAGATAACCTACTCCAGCCGGATCTATCTATGCTGACCTGAACTTGTCTCGCAGCTACCTTGATCACTTGTACCTGCAATTAGGAAAGAAAAGGAAATGAGTGATAAGAACACTCAGTAAGGGGAAAGAATCAAGTAAACTATCTCTTTTCCTGTTCTAATTCACTTTCGGGACTCAACCTCACATCCTAACCTCTATAAGAGATTGAAGAGGTAATCTAGTTCATTTTTTACTTTTTGGGTCATATTTTGTCCCATCTGATGTCTATTTGATACTTTCTGGAAGCTAACTATAGGGATTTGACACTTTTCTAAGCTCAAGCTCTCTTTCTTTCTTTCACTGCATCATTTCTGAATCTAAACTGAGCTCTATTGCGAGCGAATCCTACTGGGGGTTTATGTCCTACTACGGACATGTCCTACTGTAGACGTGCCCTACTGTGGGCGGTGTAGTGTAAAGTGCCCCTCATAGTTCATAACATGCATGCGTGTCTTATATCTTACTAGTCTTGCTTCTATCTAAATCTATTCATAATTCACCAGACTATATTCTTGGGACGACCTTTGAATCTTGAGCCGTAAATTCCTTTTTTTGTTTTTCTTTCTTTTCTTTTCCTTTCCTTTCTTTTCTTTCTTTTCCTTTCCAAAACTGTGAAATACTGTTCACAGCCCTGTTCATTTGATAGGGTAGCCTTCTGTTTCATACAATTTCATAATCCAAACGGTTTCTAATTCATACAGGCTATATATCATTGAAAAGAGAATTCAAAAAGATTTCCAACAAGCTATAATAGCACTCATAATTCATTAGATAAGGCAGTCAAAACATGAGATGAAATCAATGGCAAAAAACGGACTCCTCTGTTTATTTGGTAAAGCAGCCCTTATGGTTCATACAATATTTAACAATCCAAATGATTCCCAATTTATACAAGCTATATATGATTGAAAAGAGACTTCAGAGCCCTTTCCAACAAGCTATAATGGCACTCATAATTCATTAGATAAGGTAGTCAAAATGTGAGATGAAATCAGTGGTAAAAACACTCCTCTGTTTATTTGGTAAAACAATCCTTTTGGTTCATACAATATTTAATAGTCCAAATGATCTCTAATTCATACAAGCTATATATAATTGGAAAGATGATTCAAAGAGCTTTCCAACAAGATATAATAGAACTCATAATGCATCAGGTAAGGCTGCCAAAACGAGAGACGAAGTCAGTGGCAAAACTATCAATTTTATGCAACTTTCTGCCATGAACAAAATCCCACACATAGACATCTCAAATGGCAAAACAACATTTCTCAACTTCAAAATCATCATTTATAACATAGATCCAAGGAACCAAAAGCCTAATACATGCAACATATCAAGGATGATATCCCTTACCTTGTTTCAAGCCAAATCATTGCAAGTTGGCTTCCTTCTCTTTGTTTTGTTTCTTTTAACACCAAAATTACCTTAAATCAACACCAAAAAATACGAACATATTCATATAACATGCATCCAATATATATATAAACATAGGAAAAGGGAAAAAGAAAGAGATCTTTTGGTTACTAAGCTCCAAAAGTGTTTCCTCTTCTTTTCTTTCCTTACTCTTCTTTCAAACTCTTCCAAGCATCCAATTTCCTTCTAAAAAATGAAGAAAACAAGCATGAAGGGGCTGATTTTTCTGGAAGGGCGGAGGAAATGATGGAAAAGTGGAATTGCCTTTTTGTTTCTGACTTTTCTCTTTCTATAAATATCTTTATCTTTTTCTCTTTATTTTTTTATTTTTTCTTTTTGCATTCATATACATATATATATATATATATATTTATATAAACACACCTATACATAACATATAAATATATTTAAAAAATGGGAAATATCTCAAAACAAGGTTAAAAGAAATAAATACCCCTAGAATGTACCTGAGGTATTACAATACATTAGCTGGATTTTCTTTAGATGCTATCTTCTCCACCTTGACTTGTCTATTGGCCAGAATTTCTCTCGAAAAATGTAGCCTAACATCAATGCATTTTGTCCTCTTAGAAAAAGTGTTGTTCCTTGAAAGATGTACAACACTGTGAACTACAAAACAAAACAGATGTGTTGCCTTTCAAACCAAGCTCATTAGTCATTCCTTTAAGCCATAAGGCTTCTTTAATAGCCACTGCTAAAGTTATATGTAACACTTACAAGTATTTCTCAAAGATAAAATAATCTTTATTTATGAGTGTATATGATATAAACACAAATTAACATGATTTCTAAGTTAAAGTTTAAGTTTTGAGTAACACATGATAGTGTATAAAGAGATCATACCTGTGTGTCATGTCACATCAGTCGGATAAAATGATTTTGCATAAAATTTAAATTTAATTGACACATAATCATGTGCCTTTGACACAAACTCGTGTGTGACATTTTAAAATAAATACTAATAATATTTCTAATAAAATTTTAATTAGGGTGAGTAGTTTAGGTTTTGTCTACAAAGATATTCATTTTGGTGATGGAAATTTTGTTGCAATTAAGATATTAAAAGTGTAATAACAAGGAACTTGAAAAAGTTTCATTGATGAATGTAGGGGTATATATAATTTGGTTCAACCCATCAAACCGGGCTAAACCATTCAAAATTTACAGTGTTGTTCAACTTAGTTTATAAAACAATTTGATTTGGGTTGATAAATTTTAGAAATATAGCTTAAACATAGTTTACAGTTGGAGTTGTCGTTTGGACTATTCCCAAACCATAAATGGTATTTTTGAAAATACATATATATAAAACCATATTTGACAAAATTTTTCAATATGAAATTAGGTGTATCACTTGTCTTTCATAATTATTTTGTCATTTTCTTTATATGTTTATTGTATATGTATTTCATATATATTTTACATGTTTATTTCATATTCTAGGAAACTATTACAATTATTTCTTAAATATGATATATTTATTAGTAAATGATTTTAATGAATTCAAACTGTAATTCAAATTGAACTAAATTGTATTTTCTTTTGTTTAGTTTGGCCTAGTTTAAAAATTAAAAAAATTATTTCCAACCATTTTTGTATTTGTTTAAAAAAAAGATCTATAACTGCCAAACTTGACCATACACACCTCTTGATGAATGCAACACTTTGAAATGTATAGGAAATCATAACATCCTCAAAGTCATACATGTTTGCTCAAATATTGATTATATAGGTAATGACTTAAAATGTTTCATTTTTGTGTTTGTCTAATGGAAGTTTAAACAAGTGGCTAAGCCAACTATTCACGAGCTACAATCTAGAATTGAGAAATTGGCACTTATATAAAGATTAGACATAGCAATTGATGTTGCTTTTGCATTTGATCATCTTTATCACCACTGTGAGATACCAATTGTTCCTTGTGATCTTAAGCCAGTGAATGTACTACTTGATGAAGATATGGTAACCGCTGTTGGTGAATTTTGTAAATGTTTTGCTTAACAAACTATGAACATCAATATGTGCACAATTTGTGTATTTTGTGATCATATTTTGTAATGATTGAAAAAGTTTTCATCATTTTTTGAATAAGTTATAACTTTTTCAAAGGAACTGTTTTGTTATTGACAAATATATCTTTCTTGTTCATAAATTATAGGTATTTAAACTATTCTTCTTTATCGATTAGACGAACTTAGATATTCTAATTTCCAGCAATATATCATTTTGGTTGGTTTTTATTTTGTTTATTTTATTCTCTGTCATACTATCTTTCATTTACTCTTGTAGATTAACTTGTCTAAACAGATTGTAAGAAACAATTTTTATTTGGTTCTTAAAGAGATTTTGAGACTTGAGATTGGAGGAATTGATTAAACTACACTGAATGGGATGCTTAGTAACAAAGTGCTATTTGGTGTGTTTTAGAAATGATAATACGTGATTGTCTGTGAAAGTGAGGAATTAATAATGCAAATTTTGTGTGTTTGTTGATGCTTAATATATGCTTGGAACATTCATTAGTTTGATTTCACAGAGGATTTTATATTATAGGACAAGGTCCAATGAATGTAAGCTATATTTAATATAGTTAAACCATAAAAAAATTGTTCAACTCTTTTACATTTCAACTCTGATAGTTTAATTCTTAATTGCTTGTTGCGGTGATAGTTAATCAAATCGATATCATTCACCAAGAGTGAAACATCAAATGTTGGCAAATGGTGGGAGGTTTCATTTTTAAGAATAAGATAAGAGTCTTATCATAAGACATTTCAAAATTTAAAAAAAAAAAAAAAAAACTGGTCCAACATACCTTTTCCCGAGTAAAAATGTTTTTAATCATCACATCTTGATTTTAGTTCATGATCACCATTTTTCTAACCAGGCCACTAATATAAAGTTCAATAGAATAAATGCAGACATAGAACATTATCTCCATAATTGGATTAAAATATATACTCTTAAAACTATAATATTTCTTCATCTATAAATGAATTTGATCATCGAATATGCCTTATATATACAAGTCTGATTGATATGTTCGGTTTTTCTTTTCGAAGTGGTGGTTTGTTTGTCTTACAAAGTTAATTTTATATTTTAAAATCATGATAATTAAAGTTAGAAATTTTATGATACCAATATTATTACATTGTGTTTGTATAATAATTAAGATTTTATTGTAAAATATTAAGTAAATAATTAAATTAATTAGATCTTTGAAAGCGTTATTTTCCAGTTTGATATTATAATTGTTAAGTGAACATTTAATCAAAAGTTCCAAATGTGTTATTGTAAGACTTATGACTCCACATGATACATTAAAAATTTATTTTATCAAATATAATAATATTTATTTAATAAAATAAATTAATATTTAATAACATTTTAATACCTAAAATTTTATCGATTAATATAAAGATATGATTTTTTATAATAAAAAGATGTAAAGCTTTATTATAAAAAGAGATGTCCTTTTTACGATTAAAAAAAAGGTGATTCTTTATAATATAAATATATGAATCCTTATAATAAAAAGATATGACTCTTTGTTAACAGTAAAGTGTGATTCTTTATCGTCAATAGACATATCATTCTATAAGGAAGTAACTTTTAATGATAAGTTACTATTAATTCTATAAATAAAAGTATGTCCTCACTTTACCCTTTACACTAATAGTTACACATAACAACATTATATATTCCAACTAAACTTATAGACTTATTACATTACTATACACAACACATTAACAGTAATTACTTTCCTATAGAAAAATTAGGTTGTTTTTATATATCATTAAACTAAGGAATAAAGTGAGAGAAATCAATATTCTCTAAATTTTTCATGAATTTTTTTTATGTAAAAAATATGATGTTTTAAAATTTATGAGCCTAATAATGCAATGTTTAATTATTTTTTTATAAATATAATAATGACTTATATTACGGGCATAATAATTTATATTATAAACATAATTAATTATTTTTTCATGAACATAATTATAATTTACATAAATAATAATTTGATGTTTAAATGTTTTTGCTTTGTACAACTGTGATAAAGGATATGAAAGCATATAATATAAAGGGTTTGATAAAAATAGAATTATATAAATTGGATTGAGATAAAATATTAATTATGATGTTTTAATATTCAAATATAAGCAAATTTTTTATCTTTTTATTTCATCTGATAATAAAGCTAAAATATAAACAAAATGAAGAAAAATTAGTCTTATTCAGACTTCTTATCAAAACTTAAACATACTGTATGTTTGGCTTCTCTTTTAATAAATTCCCTTACAAAATAGTTTACTTTTGATACCAACAAGCATGTGGAAGAAGAGCACTAGGAATTTAATCCATGTCACCAAATTCCACATGGGAACAAATTGATAATTCTCAAGATTAAATCAAGCTTTCATCTTTGAAATATATCTAAAAATGTCTTAATTCATCAATGTGATTGACTGATTTTTAATTATAAATTTTTAAATAGTGATTTTATCTCTAATATAATAGCCAAAATTAATAAACAATAAGTATTTGAATTTAAGAAAGTTAACAAATACAAATTTGAATTTACGCTAAAGCTTGGGTGGGAATACATCTTTTGGCCTTATTAATATCAAAGAGCTCCATTAGTATATGTAAAAGAGTCTTTAAAATTAAAAAATAAAAAAACAGAAATTAATTTAACACTGAAACAAAATGTGCCTAGTGTGCACGTTGCATAGCTGGCACCTGCACGTTGTGTGCTTGGCCCTTTGCGGTGCCAACTAATGCACGACCATGATTGGCATTTGCAACATCATGTTTCTACCAATTTTTGGCTCAGAACAGACACAAACAAAATTTCTAGGGCTTCTACGCATCTTTAAGCATAATTCTTACGACTTAATCCTAGAAGGCAATCATCCCAACGCATGAATCAATTTAGTAGACTTTCTTTAGGATAAGATTGAATTAAAAACCATCCAAGTAGGGATGGCAATGGGGAGGGGCGGGGAGGGGATATCAATCCCCGTCCCCGTCCCCGTAGGGGATTTCAATCCCCGTCCTCGCCCCGTCCCCGTTACGGGGATAAAAAATAATCCCCGTCCCCTCCCCGCAAAGAAAAATCCCCTCCCCATCCCCTCCCCGTCCCCGCGGGGAAAAATCCCCTCCCCATCCCCGCCCCGTCCCCGCGGGGAAAATTCCCCTCCCCATCCCCACCCCGTCCCCATGGGGAAAAATCCCCTCCCCATACCCGTAAATATAAATTTTAATTCCTTTATGTATTTCAATAAATAAAATAAATTATATTCTCCAAAAATATCACTTGCTACAAGAGCTACAAAATATTCATTATTATTTTAGTTCAAATACAAAGTTTTCATAAAATCTAACAATATGCAATAATCAATCTCTTCATGTATGTGTTTAGGGTAATTTTATAATAACATTAAATTTAACACTTTTAATTCATTTTAATTGATTTTATCAAGTTTATAATTATTTTTTTTTTTGTGTAAAACTTGATGGATTGACTAACTGAAGTTGAAATAGAATTAATTTGGTACATTTGCATTTTATGATAATGAGATTCTGGGGTTTTTTTAATATATTAGATTAATAGTTTAGAAATTAGTAAAATTAAAATTATAGTTTTAATAAATCATAATGTAAAAATTTTTAGAATTTAATAGTTTAGAAATTATTATATTAATAGATTAGATTTAAGGGGTGGGGTGGGGAGGGGAGGGGAGGGGAGGGGATGGGGCGGGGCGGGGCGGGGAGGGGAGGGGAGGGGCGGGGCGGGGACATATGTATCCCCGTCCCCGCCCCGTCCCCGATTATGGGGATTTTTTTCATCCCCATCCCCGCCCCTTTCCCCGTTTTTTTCGGGGAATCCCCTCCCCGTTAGGGTCGGGGAGGGTCGGGGCCCCTAAAGTCGGGCCCAAATTGCCATCTCTACATCCAAGCAATATACGACAACCCAAATCATGATTTATACAACTAATTTCATAAATATTGTTTGAAAATCAAAGAGAGGGTGGAGAATGCCTACTGCTCCTCCGATGATGCATGGGTCTTCACGTGGCTATAAACTTCCAGCGATCTCCTTCCCTTCATAGCCTATGCTTATCTAGATACAAAAATCGCAGGATCACAATTTCAATTCCCATAACTATAGGCACAGGCATGCCACCACACGAAATTGGCGTGCCACACTTAGGGAATTTAAACCTTCACGTCCAATCATGCATAAAAACCATAACGCCCTTCTGAGTTCACTCAGGTGTATACAATCTTCGTATACTAACAAATACACACAATAATAACCAACAAATAGAGTAATAATTATAGCTTTGAATCACAAGGAAATGACAAAAATGCCTATTACACATACCTAAGGGTATTACATTTCTCCCCGCCTTAAAAAAATTTTAACTTCGAAATTCATTCGAACAATTGGAAAAATCTTTGTCTTATAGCCTCTTTTATCTCCCAAGTAGCCCCATCAAGTCAATGATTTTGTCATTGAACCTTGACCATAGGAATTCGTCGACGCCTAAATACCTTAATTTGTTAATCCATAATTCGTTTTGGACATTCCTTATATACCAAACTATCCTTTGGCTCAACATCCTCAAGTCTAACTACCTGCGATGGATCACCAAGATACTTGCGCAATAGCGACACATGAAGCACATTGTGAATATGTCTCATGCTCACTGGCAATGCAAACTGATATGTTGATAGTTATTGATGCTCAACCTTGACCTATTGACAAACCATGCATCTTGACATGAAACTTGCCACTAACTTTTTCATACTGAACCACCAATAAAATCTCCGCAAATCATTGTACATCTTTACACTTTTATGGTGGGTAGTGTAAAGTACACTATGAGGAACACAAACTCGATCCCTAAATTTGAGTCTTCAAATCATTATCTTGAGGCACATAGACTTGATCCCTAAATCTCAATATTTCATTAACCACTCAAAAATCCAGTTTAAGTCCATCAGCAATTGGTTGTACCATATGTACACTCTACTTATCGGTAGCCTGCCTAACTCGAATCTCATCCAACAGAGTTGATTTATTGTCACATATGAACAATAACTAGGTGGCCACCTTAATATGCTTGCATAGGATATCCTACTGTAATTTAAGAATACAGTCATCTGAGGCAACATTAGTTTCCTAATCAAAGCATCAACAACTACATTAGCCTTACTCGGATGGTATCTCATGTCTAGGTTGTAATCTTTGACCAATTCTAATCATTAATGCTATTGCATATTCAATTCCCTTTGAGTGAAGAAGTATTTCAAACTTTTGTGATCGGTATATACATTAATCTTCACTCTATACAAATAATGGCACCAAATCTTAAAAGCAAATACCATTGAAGACAACTTTAAATCATGGGTTGGATACCTATTCTCATAATCTTTCAGCTAGTGAGAGATAATGCAATCGATTTGCCTTTTTGCATCAAGACAGCCTTAAGTCCCTAATATGATGCATCTATATATAGATCACACTCCTTACTATCAATGAGTAGAGTCAAAACTAGAGTCATAGTCAATCTCTATTTCAAGACCTAGAAATTATCCTTACAATCTAGAGACCACTGAAAAAGAATATCTTTACGAGTCAATTCAATTAACTGTCAAACTAATTTAGAAAAACCTTTAATGAACTATCGATAATAACTAGTTAATCCTACGAAACTCTAAACATTCTTAACTGATCTCGACCTTTATCATTCTATCATAACCTCAACCTTACTCGGGTCTATAGAAATACTGTTAGTTGAAACCACATGTCTCAGAAACATTACACGATCTAACTAGAACTCACATTTAAAAAATTTAGCATATATTGTCAATCTCGTAATCCTTGTAACACCAGTCTCTGATGGAACTCATGCTCTTCCTGAATCCTAGAATATGCCAAAATATAATTGATGAAGACTACGACGAAACTATCAAGCTAATCTTGAAACATCATGTTCATAAGATCTATAAAGACTGTTAAGGTATTGATCAACCTGAAAGGTATCATTAGAACTTATAATGTTTATATCAAGTTTTAAATGTAATCTCCAAAATATCCCTCTCGATAACCTAAATCTAATGATAGCCAGACCTCAAGTCTACCTTCAAAAATATTGTAGCTCTTTTTAATCGATTGAACAAATTATTAATTCTTAATAGTGGGTACTTATTTTTAATTGTCACCTTGTTAAACTCCTTGTAATCAATACATATATGCATCAATCCATCTTTCTTTTTGACAAAGAGAATTGGTGCACCCTATAACAAATGACTTGATTGAATAAACCTATTATCAAGTAGTTCCTGTAGCTGTTTCTTCAATTTATGAAGCTTTGCTAGAGCTGTATGGTAAGGTACCTTTGATATTGATGTTGTTTCAAAGCTAACTTGATGTTGAACTCTATCTCCTTCTTAAGTGTTAGTCTAGACAAGTTATTTAAAAATGTATTCGGAAACTCACAAACTACTAGAGTGTTTCCCACACGTAGAGCTGACTCAAAATTGGATTTGTTTACCACATATGTTAGATATCCACTGCACCCTTTACTTAACATTTTATGAGCTTTGACATAGCTGATCATCATGCTGAGTAATTGACCCTCACCAAAGAAGAACTTGTCACCATTATCTAAGTTGAACTTAACCTTTTTCCGTTTACAATCAATTCCAGCCCCATACCTATTAAATAAGTTCATACCTAAAATTATGTCAAAGCCAGGCATATCAAACACAATCAAATCAACTGCTAATTCTCGGCCCTTCAACACCACTATTTGACCTAATAACATGTTATCATTCAGTATCTTATCACTATCAAACATCTTGATAATGATGTGGCTTACCACTATAAGTTTTAGCCCTAATCTCTATTCTAATTCTTGAGTAACAAAACTATATGTAATACCCAAATCAGTTAAAGCATATAAAGAAATAATATGAAAGGGTAACTGACCTGTCACAACAGATGGACTGGTTTTAGCTTGTACTTGAGTAACTATGTATACCTTAGCCTAACCCTTTCTTATGGACTGCTATGGTCATATTAGAGTCACACCAACTCTCGAAGGATACTTCCTAGCAAAATGTCCAAGTTACCTGTATTTGAAACAAACCTTTTGATCAGGCTTACACTCACCTTGATGTTTGTGACCACATCTCTTGCATACAAGAGGTTCCTTTTGATGAGACGTCTTATCTTTATCACCTATCCTAGAACTTTTTAACTCAAAGGTCTATTTTCCTCTCTTGTCGCTGTCCTTTCTAGTCCTTTAATTGGTAGTGTCTCTCTGAACTAAATCTTGACTAGTTTCTTTAAACCCTATATGTGAATCCCTTTCTTTGTCTATACGGATCAACATAATCTTTACCCTCATGGCCTAATTTAGGCCTCATAATAGGTAGCATGGGGTATGGTTCCCTACAATCACTTCCTTAGTAAGATCAACTCAGAGTCCCTGAACAAACACTTTTATCCTGCCATGATCTATGTCGATTACTCTTGAGGCATACACGACAAGAACATTGAATTAGGTAGAATCCTTTAAGAATGCCATATTACCTTATTTCATGTAGAAGAACTCTTGGGTCTAGGATCCCATGACATCTATTAACTTGTACTCCTAATAAAAAATCAACATAAACTCAACCTATAACATAGCCTCTATAGTGCAAGTGGTACATATAAGTATCCAATAAGCCTTGGCGTCCCTTCTAAGCAAGTAAGCAATATACTTAACTTTTTTCTAGTCAATCATAGTGAACATGGCCATGGCCTTTTTCATAACTTCCAACCATTCGAGAGCCATAATCATATCAGTGGCACCCTTGAAATCTAATTGTTGATGTATATCTGCTAGCCCATATATCGGGTGCATCTAAACTCTCACATCGATCACTTATTGGACTGAGGTCTTAATAAGTTACTAAACAGGCAATGGTTGAATTGAAACTAGTCGTGCCTCAACTGATTGCCCTTTACTAGCAAATAGCTCACAATGCTCTCTCAGTACCTCTTGCATAATATTCTTGATCTTTGTCACCTTAACCATTCTTGGTATTAGGACCATACTAGTGTCAATGTTGGTATTGGTGTCAAAATCAGTACGCGAGCCTTAAAATTACTATCTTTTAGGGTAAGAGCATTCAATTAGCTAAACCTTCTTATTATATAGAACTATACAGAACTTAGAATAAAGTATACCAATACTTACAATGGGTAAATTACTTACAACGATCAAGGTGCGAGAGTGATTAACACTGTTTCAACTGTAGGATCGAATGGCCTAAGAGGGGGGTGAATTAGGCAACTTTAAAACTATCTTTACCAAATTTGAGAATTAAAGCAATTTATTCAAATCAAATAATGTTACCTATTTTTAATCCAATGTATGAGAATAACTAAAAATATTTCAAATAACCAACACAATCAAAATAGCATAACATAAAGTATGAGTTTAAGGGAAGAGAAAATCAAACACGCGATGTATAGTGGTTCGGCTAAACCCGGCCTACATCCACTCCTCCAAGCTTTCTCCCTTGGAGTATTCCACTAATTCTTGGTTGACCAAAACCTTAACCAAGCTTTTCTTCACAATCAAAATAGCTTCCAAGGTGCTATTAACCTTCACAAATGTTAATACCCAATTTCTCTCACAAGAAATTTTCTAATCTCTCCAAGAGTGAACCTCACTCTTTTATAGCACGAAATTTAGTATGAAATTGAAATATGACCTCTCTCAACAGTGTATATGAAAGTTAAAGCTTAGTACAACCCAAAGCAAATAAAATTACAAAGTGTATGAACAAGGGTTTTGATTAGAGAGAAGAATTTGCAAGTCAATAGCTCAAAACTAATTTGCTCTCAAATATATGAAAGTTTTTTGTGGCAAAAGTTCTTTTCGAACGAAATTCATTGGGTTTATATAGGGGAAAATAAGGAAAGTTACCGTTGTGCACAAAGATAGCTGTTTTAATTTTCCAGAAAACGCACAATTTGATCGACCGGATGGAATTCGGTCAACCAGATGTGACGTGGCACTTCCGTGGAGCTTACGTGGCACTAGCCGTTGGAAAAATTCAAACCAAAAATCGATCGACTGAATTTAATTCGGTTGACCGAATTTCTAAAGCCAAAATACATGGCTTCTGGACAATTCGGAAGCTGATTCGGTCGGTCAAATTCGGTCGATCAAATTTTATTACATTTTACCCCCTAAATTTTCAAAATCACAATTTGACCCCTAAAACTTTGAAAAGTGACAATTTAACCCTTTTTTTGAAAATTCTTTCAAAACCAACTTTAAGATATGAAAATGTAGTTCACAAAACTTCATCATTTTAAAAGAATTAATAAACTTTAGTGACAAACTTGGCTTAACCCAATAAGTTTGAAAAATGACATTTTAACCCAAAATGTGAAGGATATAAAAATGAGTTTTCAAGTGAGCTATGTCATGCAAATAAATATTCTAATCAAAATGAATGCTCTAAATTACAAATATATCTACCTAACACTTGAGGTTTTCTTCAAATCTTCAATAACTCTTCAATTGACTCTTCTCTTTCATTTCCATCTTAAAACTCCTTCAAGTGCATTAGATAAATCCTTGCAATCTAAGTTCACACTCAATTAAAATCATTAGTCAATATGTTTAGGTACATATTAGTTTGTTATCATCAAAATAAGAGCATAATGACTCATTGAGTCAACATCAACTACTAATTTATGCGCATTATATAAAGACTTTTTTCAACATGTTTTGGGGTTTTCAAAACTTTACCCTAAAACAAAAAATGTAACACGCCACACAAGTTTAGTTAATGCAAAATATTTGAAATGGTGAGTCACCTAATTTTAGTTACATGCAAAATACAAAATCACTACAAATTAATGCATAAAATTCCTTGAAATTATTATTTAAACTTTATGGAAATAAAAACGAAAACATTATCCAAAATTTTCAATGTGCTCAAAATTAAAGAAATACAAGTCAAATGAATAATGAAATGTCAAGACAACTATAGTTGAGTATGTAATTTAGTATGCTGATCCACTCACCTCTTTGCCTACCTTGTTGTTTCTCCTACCTATACAACCAAAGAACATGTGAGCCATAACACTCAGTAGACATTCACAATAAATTTGATGTTTTTTACGAATATACCCGATAGAATCCTATTTTTGTACACGTCCCAAACACATCCGATTGGACACCCATCATAGGTGTCTTATATGCCTTTATATCATAATGGGTATCTCCTTAGATACCACTTACATCCATGCACATTAAATTGGACACCTATCTCAGGTGTCATTTACCACCCCTAGTGGAAATGCTCCAAAAAGGAAGTTTATCTTACATATCGCTTACATCACAATTGTTTATCGAGTTATCTATGCTATCACTACTAAAGATTGAGACATCTCACTAATTGGCCCATGTAACATAAAGACCAAGACGTCTCATCAATTGGCTCACAACATGAGTAATAACCATCTAAGTACGTGATTATGGCTATGTTTTTTGAATCTTATCCTTTACAAATTGTTATGGTTACCAAAACAATCCCATACTTGTAAACAAGATGAACAATTACTTTCCACGGATTTGGCATAGGCATGACACCTTTTGGCATGGTATACCATGAATTCATAACACATGGGCATTTGTTTGGCTCATATAGTCGTGCACCTTAGACGCACGAGGGTGCCACAAGTTACACGATCATGCGTATTGCATACCTGGCATTCACATTACACTTCTAGCACTGCGTGCATGCCTAGCTTGTGTGTTACACTCCTTGCATCCATGCACACACCTAAGGTCTATATGTTATGCATCTAGCCTTTTGCGGTACCAAATGACATCCCAAACAATGTGCAACCATGCACCTCCCATGCATAGGCATGCTTAGTGCTTACAACATCATGTTTCTATCGATTTTTGCCTCAAAATATACACAAAGAAAATTCCTAGGGCTCTTACGCATCTTGAAACATAATTCTTACAACTTAATTCCAAAAGGTAGTCATCCTAACTCACGAATCAATTTAACAAATTTTCTTTATCTTAAGATTGAATCAAAAACCATACAAACAACATACAACAACCCAAATCATGATTTATATAGATACTTTCAAAGAAATACAATATGAAAATCAATGAAAGGGTAAAGAATGTCTACCTCTGCTCTGATTATACATGAGTTTTCACATGGTTATGGACTTTCAACGATCTCTTTCCTTTCACGGTTCTTGAAACTTTTAGTTCTCTCCCTGATTGGTTGTGTATGTGCTATATATTATAAAACAATAGCGTAAGTGTTTATTAAAATGCGACTAGCCTACTAAATAAAGTGTAGAGACCACGTGAGGCCAACCTATGCATATGTAGACACAAAAATCACAAGATCATGATTTCACTTCCTATAATTATATGCATGGGCATGCACCACACGGAACAGGCATGCCACACTTAAGGAACTTAAATTTTCACGCCTAATCATGCATAAAGACCATAACATCCTTTCGAGTTCACTTAGTTGTATACAATCTTTGTATATAAGCACATACACACAATAACAACCAATAAATAAAGCAATAATTATAATGTCGAACCATAAGTAAATGACCGAAATACCCATTACACATACCCGATTAGAAAACTAAAGATGTCTTACTGTTTGATATGTGATATTAGAATATTTATATATTCTAGATAGATTCCTCTTTTAATGCTAGTGTAATCATTTTGTTATCTTAATTTGAGGAGAATTTTCTTTTTCTCGCAAAATATAAGGTAGGAAGAGTCTGATTGCTAGTCATTAGTTGAGGCGTCTTGAGTTTATTTAGAAAAATATCTCGATATAATTTTTGTGGGTTACAAATTTCCATATGATATATGTCCCCCGATTCTTGATGTGCGAAGAAGACTTTAGAAAATTTGAGAATCTTCTACTATGAAAAGAATGTTCCACGTGGAGATTTATCATATCTTTTGGTTTGTGACATGCAAATTGACACTATTATGACTTTCTAAACTTCTAATGGTGTAACAATAATATTTCTTCCTTTCCTTATGATATATGATAGGTCATGTACTATTTGCATCTTAGAGTGGTTGAAACATGTTTGTAGATGAGATCAAATAGATAAGATGGAATCTCATTTGCTCCTTTTTTTTTTTTTGTTACAAAGGGAAAGAGAGAATGACCTAAATGGCCCACATTGCATAAAGTCTACTTTCACAATTAGTTTAGTAGGGCTTTACACATCTTTTGAAAATCTTTCCTTTATATAGATTAGAGTTAATGACTCCTTATAACTCAAATGGAAGAAGGAAGTTCAGAGTTTGAATCCTTTACAAATGGAGGGGAGATAAAGGGTGATCTTTTATACGACTTTCCATGTTAGTCGGTAGGTGGCTTATGTTAACTTGTGACTATATGTGATGCTAGTATACACCTTCTAAGATAGATAGGGGTGTAGTTCGTCATGATGCATGGGCGTTTATGAGCATCATGCACGAACATGTACATCTTCACACATATGCATGTAGCATTCCCACACAATTGTGCAAACCC
Organism: Mangifera indica; assembly: GCF_011075055.1. Taxonomy (NCBI): domain Eukaryota; kingdom Viridiplantae; phylum Streptophyta; class Magnoliopsida; order Sapindales; family Anacardiaceae; genus Mangifera; species Mangifera indica. The sequence continues at coordinate 11,310,702 of NC_058147.1, read as the reverse complement.
AAATCCACATGCACTTAATTTATGAAGCACAATCAATCACAAGCAAAGCCGAAAAGTCAAAATAACCTCAGACGAATTTGAAGATATTACAAGATCCGGGTTAATCAATTATCAAAAAAGTAGGTGGGAGACAAAGAAATTAACCTAACATATTCAATAATATTTATATCAGTTGTCAAAATTAGTTGGGAAAGAGGAAAAGTTCAAACAAGATTAATAATATTTTTGACAATAAATAAATAATTCTCATGTCCCGATAATATATATTTTTATAAATTAGAGTCTGAACTCTATTGTAAGCATAAGAAATCACACTTCCTGGATAGATCACGAGAAGCCATGAAGCTAAACTGTTTCAAACCCCAAAACAATATTTAGTCATATTTTTTTATGGTATTTAATAACAAATCATTAAAATTATGAAAAGTAAAAAAACTAATAACGAATTTAGAAATTTATCATAGTTAATACTATATATATATTTTATAACATTTTTGTTAGGATATATATATATATATATATATATATATTAAAAACTATTAAAAATTATAAAAAATAAAAAATTTATTATAATATTTGATGATGTTGAAAGTGAGGATGCAGTGAAGAATGGGGTGAATGACTTCTCCAATAATGAAATTGCAAGTCTACCAAGAACAATAATCTTAACATCAACGTCCAATCACTTTTTTCTCTAAAAAGAGAGCTTCCTGACAACTGAAATCACAATCATAGTTGTGTGGTCACAACTGGAATAATGTTATTCAAACAGTAAGTCATATGTGGAAGGAAAAAGTCCAATTGATTACAACTTTTGAAAGGCAAAATAAATTGATAGATGATATAAACAATCTTGTATTAGTCTTATGTTGATGCAGTGAAGATTGTGGTAGAGGACTCCGATAATTTAATTGGTATAAGGCCTTGGTCTACTGACAAGAAAACAATTATATATGTCTCCATGTCGTTCACATGCAATTTATCTCTAGTTTTAATTTTTATCTCTATTTTTCTTCTTATTTTATTGAATTTGTGATTTCAGGCATATTGTCTATGAAAATCATCATTCTTGTGAACTTGATAAGAAAAATGTAAACTCATGTATTGCTTAATCTCACTTTCTCTTGTTCAAATATTATATGAATATAATACTATGGTGTGGCCACACTAATGCATAGTGCTATATTATATGAACATAAATGGAACAACATTTGAAGCTATCGAAAACTATCATTTACTTCTATTAAAAGGATCAAACTTTTAAGTTTTTTTATTAAAAGTATCACACTTTCAGATTTTATTATTTAAGAGACTAAAATTTTGCTAGTTTTTATTAAAGGTATCAAATTAATCATCTTGCTTATAAAACAAAACAAAAACAAAACAAAACAAACAATTCTAATTATGTTTATCAGGTACTTTTAATCAGAATTAAAGAAAGTTCAGTACGTTCAATTAAAAAAAAGTGACACTGCTGAGTTTAATTTGCTTCGTTTTAATAATGTGAATTGCTTTGTTCATAAAACTTTATAATGCTTTGTATGTTTATGTTCAAACAATATTGCTTTCAAGCAATGTTATATGCAAAACTTTGTGTACAAATAATGATGTATCACCATGTGATTAGATAATTAAAAATTAAAGATAAATTAATACCTAATCACAAAGTGACAAATCATTATTTATACACAAAAGTTGTACATATAGTTTTATTGATTGCCTTCTTGTTTTTCTTTTTAATTTTTCTTATTTAATTTCTCCTACTCATAGCATGTTACTTGGTGTTGATTTGTCACACCTCTTTTTGAATATATTCTAAATTGGCGAAAGGACATATTCCTACCCAAGGTTTCATGTTTTCCCAAATTCCCACTTTTCAACTATTAAAAATCGAAAAACCCACCCTTGAAAGGTTAAAATTAACATTTTTGTTAGCCTATGGTTAAAATGACTGTTTTACCTTGTATCCAATGAAATGACAAAAAATACCCTCAATTTAAAAAGACTATTTTACCCTTTTTAAAAAAAATAACCAAAATGCCCTCCAATTTAAATTACCACATTATTATATTAATTAAATAATTCAATTTAAATTACCAATTTATCCTTTACAATGTAAATTACTGATTTACCCATTACCATATATTGACCAAATCAATGTTCCACAAATAACGGTTTCATTATTTAGTATGTTTTGTTTATTTTGTTTTTGGCTTGAATAAATGGCCTGAATTGTTGGATTAGCATACATGATTTTATATATAAAGAGAAATGCATACATGACAATTTGGAATTCTGGTTAAGCAACCCAGAAATGAATAAATATACATGGAGTTGAGAATTCTTGTTTGAAAACTAGTATTTCAGTGCTTCAAAATGCAACATGAAATCCAAATGTATGACAGGTAGCAAAAACAATCAAGAATTCAACTCTAGATTGCAATAGTAAATACAAATTACATAATGCAATAGTAAACACAATTTCCATGAATATAACTCCAACAGACTGCATAAACAATCCAAATTCAACTTCAGAATGCAACAATAAATGTAAAATATAGAATGCAACAGTAAACAAAACTCCAATAAATACAACTCCAAATCATTGCATATAAAATCCAAATCCAACTTTAGAATACAACAGTAAATGCAACTTCGGAATGCACCCTTAAATACAATTCCAATATGATAGCACAAAGAATCCAACTACCAAAAATAAATATATATATTCATTGCAACTCCAACATATTAATTTTTACTCCAATAATCAACACATTTGAGTAAAAAGAAAGCAATTAGCGTAAATAGAAAACAAAAAATAATTAGCAGTATTTAAATTGAGGCTCCTAAAAACATATAAATGTTCTTATTAACATTCCAGTATTCAACTTGAGGCTACATTTATTTACTGGTTTTGCTCACCTGTCAAAGAGACAAAGGAAAATTTCATCACATGACACTAAAGATATTAAAAAAGGAAGATGAAGAATTCAAACAATTGCAAAATATTAGAAATGCACTAATATTAGCAATGAAAATCATTAAGGGGGTGTATGACTATGTGGATGAAGGCATGAACCCTATTGGCATGGTTTCAAATAAAAAATATCAGCAATGCACTAATGGATTTCTACCACCAAGCTGTCTGTTGTGTCAGTTCCACCAAGCTCAGTGCAGTGCAGATTAGTCACCAAGCTTTGTGTAGTGTGAAGCATCATTGAGTTGTGTGCGGTATGATGTTGCCATTGAGCTGTGTGCAGTATGGTAGTGAAAGTAATAGGGTTTGTTTGTGTGATCTCGACCTTGAGCTTGGTCGGCCCATGTACAGAGTACATTGGATAGTTGACATCGGGGATATCACATGCTTTCAAGAGACTCAGGGACGTCATTTCATATTGTTGGACATAAGTCATAAAGGATGACATTGATATTGGAAAAGGCGCAGGGCACCAAATAAATCTGATGGGGATTTGGGATGCTAGAAAAGCCACAACTTTGCTAATTATGGACACTTGGGATCGTGAATTAATAATACAATGTGTGCTTACTTACTGAGTATGCTTCAGTCACTGTGTCCTTTTTATGGTTTTGCAAGTAGAATCTTGAAGCAATGTGGTGGCAGCGAGAAAGCTAGTGGACACCTATCTCAAGTGCGGTTTACCTCCCCCTCGTGCAAATGCTCCAAAAAAGACGTCCATCTTAGATGTCGCTTACATCACCATTGTTTATTGAGTTATCTCTACTTTCACTGCTAAAGATTAAGACATCTCATCAATAGGCCCATTAATATAAAAACCAAGACGTCTTATCAACTAGCTCACAACATGACTCATAGCCATCTATGTACGTGATTATGGCCATGTTTTTTGAATCCTATCCTTTACAAATTGTTATGGTCACCAAAACAGTCCTATACTTGTAAATAAGATGAACAATTACTTTCCATGGATTTGGCATAGGCGTGACACCTTTTCGCACAACATACCATGAATTCATAACACACGGGCATGCATTTGGCTCACATAGTCATGCACCCTAGGTGCACGAGTGTGTCACAAGTTAGAAGATCGTGCGTATTGCATGCCTGGTGTTCGCATAACACTTCTGGCACTATGTGTATGCTTGGCTTGTGTGTTGCACTCCTTGCATCCATGCACACACTTAAGATCTATGTGTTATGCGTTTGGCCCTTTGTGGTACCAACTAACATTCTAAACAATGCATAACCATGCACCTCCTATGCATAGGCATGTTTAGTGTCTGCAACATCATGTTTCTATCGATTTTTAACTCAAAATAGACACAAAGAAAATTCTTAGGGCTCTTACGCATCTTGAAACATAATTCTTACAACTTAATTCCAAAAGGCAATCATCCCAACTCACAAATCAATTTAACAAATTTTCTTTATCTTAAGATTGAATAAAAAACCATCCAAGCAACAAACAACAACCCAAATCATGATTTATATAGATGCGTTCCAAGAAATACAATATGAAAATCAAAGAGAGGGTAGAGAATGCCTACCTTTGCTTTGATTATACACAAGTCTTCACATGGTTATAGACTTTCGATGATCTCTTTCCTTTCACGATGCTTGAATGTAACATCCCTCCCCAAAAAGTACTACCCACCGAAGGAGAAATGTAACGAATTAATATCCGGAGCATCTTTTTTTTTTTTTGAATACTTTAAAATGAGCGCATCACTAAAAATGTTTAGAAATTATTCTAAAAAAATTAAAAATCCGGAAGTGAACAAAAGATATATATACTCATATAAAAACTCATCTGAAAGCATATGAAAATATAGAGTAATCATATACAACTGTACAATCATCTTAAAAAGGTCAAAAATCAACTAGAACATGCGACTGTATGCATGTAATATAAACAAGAGATAATCTGCTCCAGCCGGATCTATTTTCACTGACCTGACCCTGCCTCGTAGCTACCACGATCACCTGTACCTACAATCATAAAAGAAAATGAAGTGAGAGATAAGAACACTTAGTAAGGAGAAAGAATTAAGTAAACTATCTCATTTCTTGTTCTAACTCCCTCTCGAGACTCAACCCCACATCATAACCTCCATAAGAAATCAAAGGGATAATCTGGCTTATTCTTTACTATTTGGGTCATACTTTGTCCCATTTGGTGTCTATTTGATACTTTCTAGAAGCTGACTATAAGGATTTGGCACTTTTTTAAGCTCGAGCTCTTTTCCTTTCTCTCACTACATAATTTTGAATCTGAATTGAACTTTACTACAAGTATGCTCTACTATGAGTCGACCCTACTGGAGGTCTATGTCCTACTACGGACGTGCCCTATTACGGGCAGTGTAGTGTAAAGTGCCCCCTTATAGGTCATAACATGCATACGTGCCTTATATCTTACTAATCTTACTTCCATCTAAATCTATTCATAACTCATCAGACCATACTCTTAGGACAACCCCTAAATCTTGAGCCCTAAATTTCTTTTCTTGCTTTTCTTTGTCTCTCATTTCTTTCCTTTCCTTTCCTTTCTTTCTTCCTTTTCTTTCTTTCCCAAAAACTGTGAAATACTGTTCATAATGCTGTTCATTTGGTAGGGTAGCCTTCTTTTTCATACAATTTAATAGCCCAAACAGTCTCTAATTCATACAACTTATATATCATTGAAAAGATGATTCAAAGAGCTTTCCAACAAACTATAATAGCACTCATAATTCATTAGATAAGGCAGCCAAAATGTGAGATGAAATTAGTGGCAAAAATTGTCTTCACTGTTTATTTAGTAAAGCAGTCCTTTTGGTTCATACAATATTTAACAGTTCAAATGATCTCTAATTCATACAAGATATATATCACTGGAAAGAGGATTCAAAGAGCTTTCCAACAAACTATAATAGCACTTATGATTAATTAGATAAGGCAGCCAAAATGCGGGATAAAATCAGTGGCAAAACTATAAATATTAACCAACTATCTGCCAACAACAAAATCACACATATAGATATCCCAAATGGCAAAACAACATTCCTCAACTTCAAAATCATAATTTGTAACATAGATCTGAGGAACCAAAAACCTAAAACATACAACATATTGATAACGTCATTAATTGTTATTATTTTGATTTATAATTCTCTTATGTTGTGTGGAAATTTAATTCAATCTAATGAAATTACTTATCTTTTTGCATTTAGGAATCTTTGAGCATTTTTGGAATAAGTTGGGCCAAAAAAATGAAAAAACTGCAGCAGACCTATAAACCTAGAAATTTCGTGATGCTGACTAGGCGTGGGCACATGAAGATGAAAACAAAATGCAGAAATAAAATCTGGACGTCCAAATCAGCTGCAAGGGTCCATTAAGTATTAAGATTTGCTTCCTAGAAAAGGGATAATTACTGGCTGGAAAAGAGGATTAATTGAGATGGATAAGGAAGGATATTTTTAGAGTAAGGATATATATATCTTTTCCTTTCTTTTTGGGAAGATATGTATCACTTTGCTTGGTTGGATTAGGAGATTAGGATTGATTTCAATTTCTAGATTTTTAGTAGGAAGATAATATATATACTTTTATTTTTATTAGAGAATTATTCACCATTGTAATTAGAGAATTAGAGAGAAAAACATGGTCTACAGTGGCTGAATAATTTCTCTTGGTTGAAGGGATCTAAAACCATGAAACTACAATGATTGTGAGATTTAATTTTGTTCTTTAATGCATCTTTTTAATTGTTTGAGTATTGATTATCTTTCTGAATAATTTTTTTTATAATTGTGTTGGTTGATTTCTAAGGCGCGCGATTTGTTTATCAATTAATATAATCTACGGCTAGTTTAGGTGTTGAATCCGTAATTGTTCAATCCATCTAAATGAAGTGGCAACTAAGTTTATCATTTGCTGCGTCAGAAACTATAAATCCTAGGAAAATAATCAACTAGATTAAATGCAATATCGTACGTTTGTGTTGTCTTGCTTCGTTGGTCTTTCTAATTCGTAATGCTATTGTTTAATTAAATTCGAGATCGTATCCGAATTATTAATCAATAAGGGTTAATTGGAATACATGTTTTTGGTTAACTAATCGTAAGGAAGGATAGGTTAATTTTAATACCACAACGAATATTTGAATAATTAATTTGATATTTTTTATTTCGATGATCAATCGTAGTTCCAATGGTAGATGTGACCGAAGACCAAGGTTTGTTAAATTGATTTATTCCTTTTAGATTATTTTATTGAATTTTTATTTATTGTTTTTTATTATAATTTGCATTCACTTCAAAACCCAACCCTTTATTTCTTTGTTTCGATTTATTTGTGATGACATACTAATCAAAGCTCTTCGAGTGAACGATCCCTACTTTTCTTTACTACTTTTTTGTTACAGAAATTTAGGATTTTAATTTGGGTGTCAACGACAGCACGTACCACATATCAAGGATGATACCCCTTATCTTGTTTCAAGCCAATCTTGGCAAGTTGGCTTCCTCTTCCTTGTCTTGCTTCCTTTATCACCAAAATCACCTTAAATCAACATCAAAACACACTAACATATTCATATAACATGTATTAAATATATATATAATCATAGATAAAGGGAAAGGAAGGAGATCTTTTGGTTACCAAGGCTTCCAAAGCACTTCCTTGTTTCCTTTTCTTATTTTGTCTTCTAAAATCCCTTCAATTCCTTCCTTTATCTTCACATAACAAAGGAAAAATAACATGAGAAATGGTGGCTACTGGAATGGATGGGAAGATGATGGAAAAGCCTTGAAGCTTCCTTTATTTTTTTTGTCTTTTCTCTTTTTATATACATCTTTATCTCTTTTCTTTTTCTTTTTGTATTTATATATATATATATATATATATATATATATATAAACACACCCATACATATATATATATTTAAAATGGGAAATATCTCAAAACAAGGTCAAAAGACATAATTGCCCCTGGAATATACCTGAGGGTATTACATTGAAACTCTCAGTTCTCTCCCTGATTGGTTGTGTATGTGCCATATATTATAAAAACAATAGCATAAGTATCCAACAAAATGTGACTAGCCTTCTAAATAAAGTGTAGAGATCACGTGAGGCAACCCATGCTTATATAGACACAGAAATTGCAAGATCATTATTTCACTTCCCATAACTATATGCATGGGCATGCCACCACACGAAACGGGCGTGCCACACTTAGGGAACTTAAATTTTCGTGTCTGATCATGCATAAAGACCATAACATCCTTTCAAGTTAACTTAGTTGCATACAATCTTTGTATATGAGCACATACACACAATAACAACCAATAAATAAAGTAACAATTATAGTGCCAAACCATAAGGAAATGACCGAAATGCCCATTACACATACCTGATTAGGAAACTGAAGATGTCTTCTTGTTTGATGTGTGATATGAGAATATTTATATATTCTAGATAGATTCCTCTTATAATGTTGTGCAATCATTTTGTTATATTAATTTGAGGAGAATTTTTTTCTCTCACAAAATATAAGGTAGGATAACTCTGATTGCTACTCATTAGTTAAGGCATCTTGAGTTTACTTAGAAATATATCTTGAGTATAATTTTTGTGGGTTACAAATTTCCATATGATATATGTCCTTTGATTCTTGGTGTGTGAAGAAGACTTTAAAAACTTTGAGAATCTTCTACTATGAAAAGAATGTTTCCACATGGAGATTTATCATATCTTTTGGTTTGTGACATACAAATTGACACTATTATGGCTTTCTAAACTTCCAATGGTATAACAATCTCATTTCTTCCTTTCCTTATGATATATGATAGGTTATGTACTATTTGAATCTTAGACTGGCTGAAACATGTTTATAGATGAGATCAAATAGATAAGATGGAATCCTATTTGCTCTTTTTTTTTGGTTATAAAGGGAAAGAGAGAATGACCTAAACGACCCACATTGCATAAAGTCTGCTCTCACAATTAGTTCAGTAGGGCTTTATACATCTTTTGAATGTCTTTGCTCTATATAGATTAGAGTTAGTGACTCCTTATAACTCAAATGGAAGAAGGAAGTTCAGAGTTTGAATCCTTTACAAATAGAGGGGAGATAAAAGGTGATCTTTTATACGGCTTTCCATGTTAGTCAGTAGGTGGCTTATGTTAACTTGTGACTATATGTGATGCTAGTATACACCTTCTAAGATAGATAGGGGTGTAGTTCATCATGATGCATGGGCGTTTACGAGCATCATGCACAGACATGTACATCTTCATGCATATGCATGTAGCATTCCCACACAATTGTGCAAACCTAAATCCACATGCACTTAATTTATGAAGCACAGTCAATCACAAGCAAAGCCGAAAAGTCAAAATAACCTTAGACGAATTTGAAGATATTATAGGATCCGGATTAATCAGTTATCAAAAAAGTAGGTGGGAGACAAAGAAATTAACCTAACATATTCAATAATATTTATATCAGTTGTCAAAATTAGTTGGGAAAGAGGAAAAGTTCAAACAAGATTAATAATATTTTTGACAATAAATATATAATTCTCATGTCCCGATAATATATATTTTTATAAAATAGAGTCTGAACTCTATTGTAAGCATAAGAAATCACACTTCCTGCATAGATCACGAGAAGCCATGAAGCAAAACTGTTTCAAACCCCAATACAATATTTAGTCATATTTTTTATGGTATTTAATAACAAGTCATTAAAATTATAAAAAGTAAAAAAACTAATAACGAATTTAGACATTTATCATAATTTATACTATATATATATTTGATAACATTTTTGTTATGATATATATATATAACTATTAAAAGTTATAAAAAATTAAAAATTTGTTATAATAGTTAATGATATTGAAAGTGAGGATGCAGTGAAGAATGGGGTGAATGACTTCTGCAATAATAAAATTGCAAGTGTTGGTCTACTAAGAACAATAATCTTAACATCAACGTCCAATCACTTTTTCCTCTAAAAAGAGAGCTTCGTGACAACCGAAATCACAATCATAGTTGTGTGGTCACAACTGGAATAATGTTATTCAAACAGTAAGTCATAATATTTTATTGATTGCCTTCTTGTTTTCCTTTTTAATTTTTCTTATTTAATTTCTCCTACCCATAGCATGTTACTTGGTGTTGATTTGTCACACTTCTTTTTGAACATATTCTAAATTCGCGAAAGGACATATTCCTACCTAAGGTTTCATGTTTTCCCAAATTCCCATTTTCTAACTATTAAAAATCTAAAAACCCACCCATGAAAGGTTAACATTAACATTTTTTGTTAGTCTATAGTTAAAATGTCTGTTTTACCTTGTATCCAATGAAATGACAAGAAATACCCTCAATTCTGTGGTTTACTCTGTATCATTTTTCCTTTGTCTGTTTTACTTCATCTTTGGTCCATTTATGGTGGAAAGATTTTTTGTTATTGCCATCTTTGGATTGAAACTTATTTCATCTAGCACTTCGTTTGTGCCCACGATAACTACTATTGGTAGTTGCGTTCACTTCCGGGAACGATGCAGTGCTAATGGGGCGTGTCTGATAGTTTCTCATTAATAATTCATTATTTTGCTTAGCCTCCAGCAAATATGATTTTAATTCAAAATATTTTTTAAAAATTTCTTTCTTTATATTGCTATTATAGGAGCATATTTGAGAGATAAAATTTAGAAAAAAAAATTTTCTAACATATTTTCTTCGATTATTTTTTCATTACATAATCTCATCTAGGAGACTTTTTTAAACATTGCAAAGTTATATTCACTTACAAATTTAAAATCTTGTAAGCATAAATGAGTCTATTCATATTATGTCATTAGCAATATCATAGACTTTTGATGATCAAATCTTTCTTTTTGGTTTCTCCATAATTCTAGTGGATCTATAATATCCACATATTCTACTCGTAATCCTTCATGGATGCAATGATGAAAGAAAATAGTAGTCTTAGATTTATCTTGTTGGGCTGCATTATTTTCTTCTTTTATTGTTTCTCCAAGGCTCAAAGATTCTAAATGGAGAACTATGTACAGGGCCTATTGAATGTAATTTTCTCTATCCAATTGAAGGGCAACATATTGAAGTTTTACGAGGTTTGCCATTTTTCACCGATTGCAGGTTGATGAAAGTAATAAAAATTAGTGATATAATGAAGAAAAATTATGTTAGAATTTCAGGTTCATATTTGTTTCATATTCATAAAACTTATGGTTTTATAATTAAAATTCAGAATAGTATCGTATATAAAACTTCAATAATATTTCAGACTTCAATTTCATACTTTTCATAACTTATGCAAACTTTAAGTTGCAAATTAGATATAGTTATAATAAACACTTTAATGAAACTTGGGACTTCAAGCCCTTATACATATTTTCATAATTTTATAAACTTCAAGTTATAAATCGGATACAATTACTATAATATGAGTAAACATTCTAATGATATTTACGACTTTAGGTCTATTTTTGTGATTTTATAACTTCAGGTTACAATTGATATTCAGGACTTCGAAGCCATATTCATGGTTTTGCAAACTTCGGTTTATAACTTAGGTACAATTATAAATGAAAAATTAAATAAAAAAGTAGCAATAATTAAAACGTCAATAGTTTGTATTTGACAAAAAGGATAGTATCATAATTGGATATATATATTTGCAACATACAAACAGGATAATGACATAACTGAAATATTACTAATATTATGATATACCTAAGCGGATTGTATTGATAATGTGCTGTAAATATAATCAAACAAAAATGAAAGAGAATTGAAGTGAAGGAAGAATTGAGAGAAAGTAATATAATTAAAGTGAAGAACTGAGAGGAGAGGAAGAGTTTTTGTATATATCCGAATCATCAAATTACAAAGGGAGAGGGCATTTATCATCAATATCCACCACCCTATAAGCCCAAAAATTTAACTAACTCTCAACTACATTAAAGGGACATTTTGTTAAGGGGTATTAAAGATTACTCTGATAACCTATCTTTTTTATTTATATTACTTTGTTTGGTTTATAAGTAATAAAAGATTTCTCTAATATTCTATTACCAATAATAATATGATAGGTAATATAAGAGATAATCTGATTACTACCTCTACTTTAAGTATTAAAAAATTACCAAGATAATCTTTATTTTATTATAATTGTATCCTTATTTATTAATTTTTTTAGAGCAAAAATAATCTCATTTTCAATTAATATAACAAATAACATAAAAAATATTTTAGAATAATTATACTCAAAGATATTTAAGTAAAATAATATTATAGTATTTTTTTATTACCCATTATCAAACGTAATAATTATTTATATCTATCCAGTTTATCAAACATACTAATAATTTATACTCAATAATCCTCCAATTTTAATAATAAAACATTCCTCAAACCAAATGCTCTCTAAATGCATTCCCACAACTTTTTCAAAATTCTTCCGTGTGGTGAAAAAATCCGCCTTATATAACAATTTTTATAAAATGGAGTCTTGACTCAACTGTTAGTAAAAGAAATCACTCTTCTTGCATTGATCACGAGAAGCCATGAAGCAAAACTGTTTCAAATCCAAATTGTTTCTGTTACATTTCCTTCATCTATTTAATCTTTTAAAGATAATCACTGCAGCTTCATCAGGTTTTGAATCTGATCGACTCGCTTTACTTGATTTCAAGCAACGAATATCTCAAGATCCCCTGCAAATAATGAGTTCCTGGAATTCTTCTATCCATTTCTGCAATTGGACTGGTGTTAGCTGCAGTCCAACTAATGGAAGAGTCTCAATCTTGAACTTGAAATCGCAAAGCTTGGCTGGCTCCATGCCACCGTCTATAGGAAACCTTACATTTCTCACTGCTATTAACCTCGTAAACAACAGCTTCCATGGAGAAGTTCCTCCTGAAATAGGCCGTTTACTGCTCCTGCAGGATCTCAACATCAGTTACAATTACTTTGGTGGGAGTATACCAATGAATTTATCTCACTGTACAGAACTTAGGGCAATTAATGCTGCCTACAACGAGTTTATTGGGAAGATTCCGGACCAGATTGATTCATTGTTGAAACTGGAAAAGCTATACCTTCCAGTTAACAATCTTATAGGAAGAATTCCAGCTTCAATTGGAAATCTTTCTTCTCTAGCCCTTCTGTCACTTGCGATTAATAATTTACATGGAAGGATACCTGAGGAAGTAGGACTACTATCGGGCATGAAATTTTTTCAAGTTAGTCAAAATAATCTATCTGGTACGTGTAAACAATTGGTGGCTGCAAACTATGGACTTATGGAGACAGAATAATAATTTCTGAAGAGACACTTTATTCTCGATTCTGTTGTTCATCTTACAAGCAATACAATGATTTATTTATAGGTTATAGTCTTTCCTTCTAAAAACTGAAATAAACTTAATTATAGGCAATTCTATTAATAGCCATAAACCAAAATTAAAACCCACTATCACCTATAAAAGTAACTGCTGACTCTTAACATTTCATCTTCCTAAAAACGCTGAAATAACGCACTAATAAAAAACGGACATTTAATGTTTATTCAACAAAACTCCCCCGTAAACTTAAATGCTTCTGCCATCTTTCATGCCGATCAATCTCTTGCAGTTGTCGAGAAGTACAGTTGGTAGCGGTTTCGTGAAGATATCCGCGACTTGGTCCCGACTTGCCACGTGCACTAATTCCACACTTCCTTCCTTCACTTGATCTCGGATGAAGTGAAAGCGAACATCAATATGCTTGCTTCTCTCATGATTCACCGGGTTCTTGCTCAACTCAATTGCTGATTTGTTGTCAACTCGTATCACAGTCACACCGAGTTGTGGTTGCTCCAACTTGCCCAACAGATTTCTGAGCCATATTGCATGACGTACACACAAAGATGCTGCCACATATTCAGCTTCACATGTTGAGAGTGTCACGATCGGTTGCTTCTTTGAAAGCCAGGTAAACGCTGTGTCACCCATAAAAAACACATATCCCGATGTGCTTTTCCGATCGTCCAAGTCTCCGCACCAATCGCTATCACAGTATCCGACCAACTTGTAATCTGCCGTATTTGAATAGAATAACCCGAGTGACACTGTTCCTTGGATGTATCGTAGGATCCGCTTCAACGCCTTCCAATGTGAATAAACTGGCTCCTCCATGAATCGACTTACAATGCCGACACTAAATGCAAGGTCCGGCCTTGTGCATGTGAGATAGCGAAGGCTTCCCACCAAACTCCGGTATTTGCTTACGTCAACTCGTTCTCCTCCAATGAACTTAGAGAGTTTTGCACCCGGTTCCATTGGTGTTGAAACCGGATTACAAGACTCCATCTTGTACTTCTTCAAAATCTCCTTTGTATATGCCTCCTGTGATACAAAGATACCCGTCTCTCCTTGTCTTACCTCCAGACCAAGAAAAAACTTCATCAAGCCCAAATCTGTCATCTCGAATTCCGTGCCATTGTGCTCTTGAATTTTTGTATCATTTCATTATTATTCCCCATAAAAATGAGGTCATCGACATAAAGAGCAACAAATAACATATTACCTCCACTTTTCTTCACATAAAGAGCATGTTCGTAGGGACATTGCTCGAACCCGTTCTCCTTGAAGTATGTATCAATACGAGTATTCCACGCCCGCGGTGCTTGCTTCAACCCGTAAAGTGCCTTCTTCAATTTCAACACCTTATTTTCTTCTCCGATTTTCATGTACCCTGGTGGTTGTTCAATGTAAACTTCTTCTTCGAGCACACCATTCAGGAATGCTGACTTGACATCCATTTGAAATATCGGCCATTTGAATTGAGCCGCTTGTGAAATGAGCAATCTGATTGTCTCCATTCTTGCAACGGGAGCAAACACCTCGTCATAGTCGATTCCTGCCTTTTGCTTGTATCCCTTTGCTACAAGTCGCGCCTTATACCGTTCTATCTTCCCTTGAGCATTCACCTTTCTCTTGAATACCCACTTCACACCAATGGGCTGAATTCCTTTCGGCAATTCTGTTAACTCCCATGTGTTGTTGCGGTCTATTGCTTTAATCTCCTCGTCCATGGCAATTTGCCACTTCTTGTCTCGTACCGCCTGCTCAAAACTTATATTCTCAGAATCCATCAAAAGACATACAAGGTGTACTTCATTTGTCGAATTATACAAATCTTGTAAACTTCGCATTTTGGGTTGTCGCGGTTCATCTTCATCATCAACAGTTTCAGAACTTTGCGGTATGGATATTGGTGTAGCAATTGATGATTCTCCAACTTCGATGATACCCTCTGTTGCTTTACTCCAATCCCACTCATTTGCTTCATGAACTCGTACATCACGGCTCACTAGAATCTTCTTGCTTATCGGGTCAAATAGCTTGTATCCTTTTGTTTTCTCATCATACCCAATAAAAATATACCTTTTGCTTTTGTCTTCGAGCTTCGTTCTTCGCTGATCTGGCACGTGTGCGTAGGCCAAACTGCCGAATACTTTGAGATGAGAAACTGTTGGTTTTTGTCCGTTCCATGCCTCTTGTGGTGTTCGATCATACAACTTCGCATGTGGACACCGATTTTGCACATAGACGGCGCATTGCACGGCTTCTGCCCAAAATTCCTTCGGCATCTTCTTGCTCTTGAGCATTGATCGAACCATGTCAAGAATGGTCCGGTTCTTTCTCTCGGCCACACCGTTTTGTTGTGGAGAGTACGGTGCGGTTAGAAATCGCCTTATGCCTTGCTCCTCACAATACTCCATGAAAGCCGTCGAAGTATACTCGCCACCTCTATCGGATCGTATAGATTTGATGTGTCTACTGGTTGCCTTTTCCACCAGCACTTTGAATTTTTTGAACACCTCGAACGCCTCAGATTTTTCTTTCAGAAAATAAACCCAAGTTTTTCGTGAGAAATCGTCAATAAAGGAAATGAAATACCTTTTGCCGCTGAAGGATTCAGGGGTGATTGGTCCACATATGTCGGAATGAATCAACTCGAGAGGTTGCTTAGCCTGATATTCTGCCTTCTTTTGAAACGACGTTCTCGCATGCTTACCGAGCACACATTCTTCACAAAATTTTCCCTCATAGTCCATGTACGGTAGTCCGTGCACCATGTTCTTCTTTGCCAACTTGTTTAGGCCTTCATGATGCAGGTGACCAAAGCGGAGATGCCACAGCGACGCCTTGTCTTCTACGTTGACTTGCAAACATTTTTCTCGTACACTTCTCAAATTCAGTTTGTACATCCGATTTCTCCCCATTTCAACTTGTGCGACTGAACGCCCTTGCTTGTCTTTCAAGAGTAATATCCGGTCTTTCATAAAAACCGAATTACCTTTCTCCATGAGTTGCCCCATACTTAAAATGTTGCTCTTAAGGTCTGGTACGTAATACACATCTTGGATTGACCCAACTAAGCCATCCTTTTGTAAATAATAAATCGTACCTTGACCTTTGACCTCAACCTTCGAGCCATCTCCAAACGATACATATACAGCTTCAACCTTTCGCATCTCTTTAAAAAAATGCTTGTGCCCGCACATATGGTTGCTTGCAGCTGTGTCGAGGTACCACACCGTATCGTTGTCGGTGTTGACTTTGTTGTATGCCATCAAGAGAAAACCTTCTTTCACCTCATCTTCCGTGGCTAGGTTGGTCGCCTCTTCCACCTTTTTCTCGACTCGACATTCTTTTGCAAAATGCCCCACCTTTCCACAATTGTAACACTTATCGGAGTTGCAATCCTTTGCATAGTGACCATATTTGCCACACTTGTAGCACTCGATGTTGGAAAAATTTGACCGACCGCCTCTTTCACGACCGCGTCTTCTTCCACGCCAATTCTGTTGGTTTGATTGCCCCTTCTCCTCATAATACCTTTCTTGACCACGACCTCTACCACCGCGACCATTTCCTCGACCTCCACGACCACGCCATTTACCTCGAAAGTTTTGAGAATAGAGTATCTTTTGGTCATTGATTGATGCGTTGGTTTGAAGTGCTTGCTCAAGTGTCTCCTCCTTCTTCTTTTTCTTACGTTGTTCGTGTGCCTGAAGGGAACCAGCAAGCTCGTCGACTGTGAGCGTTGTTAGGTCCTTTGACTCTTCTATGGCACATACGACATTCTCGAAGCTGTCGGTTAACGACCTCAAAATCTTCTCCACGATCCGTGCATCGGACAACTTTTCTCCGTTTCGGTTGAGTTGATTCACCACGGTTTGAACACGCGTGATGTAATCGGAGACACCTTCTGACTCCTTCATCTTCATACCTTCCAACTCGCCGCGAAGAGTTTGAAGGCGGACTTGTTTAACTCGGTCGGCTCCTTTGTATGCAGTCGCCAATATGTCCCACGCTTCTTTTGAAGTTATCGCACTCGCAATCTTCTCAAAGCCTGACTCATCAACAGCTCGGAATAGCATGTACAATGCCGTCTTATCTTTTGATCGCGTCTCTTTCAACGCCTTATTTTGAGCCGCCGTATATCCTGCGGTAGTTTCTGGTTCTTTGAAACCTTCTTGAACCACCTCCCAACAATCAACAGAACCGAGAAGAGCTTTCATTTGGATGCTCCAATTCTCGTAGTTCACCTTCGTTAATCGAGGCAGCGGCACATTATTGGTTACACTCTCCATCGGCTCTGATACCAATTTGTAAACAATTGGTGGCTGCAAACTATGGACTTATGGAGACAGAATAATAATTTCTGAAGAGACACTTTATTCTCGATTCTGTTGTTCATCTTACAAGCAATACAATGATTTATTTATAGGTTATAGTCTTTCCTTCTAAAAACTGAAATAAACTTAATTATAGGCAATTCTATTAATAGCCATAAACCAAAATTAAAACCCACTATCACCTATAAAAGTAACTGCTGACTCTTAACATTTCATCTTCCTAAAAACGCTGAAATAACGCACTAATAAAAAACGGACATTTAATGTTTATTCAACAGTACGATCCCTTCTTCAATTTATAATCTCTCTTCTATATACTTTTTCTCTGTGGTGAAAAACCAGCTGCATGGGCAAATACCCTCAGATGTTGGCCTCCGTCTCCCTAAACTTGAAGAATTTTATGGTGGTGGTAACTATTTTACTGGAAGTATTCCTGTATCATTGCCTAATGCTTCTAACCTTCAGGCGATTGATCTTTCTGAAAATGGTTTCACTGGGAGCATTCCTGAAAATTTTGGCAGTTTGCAAGGTTTAATTTATCTTAATTTTCATGGAAATAGACTTGGAAATGGAGATCTCGGTGATCTGAGTTTTCTATCTTCCTTGGCTAATTGTTCAAATCTTAATAAAATACTCCTATTAGGAAATCGCTTTGGAGGACAATTGCCTAACTCAATAGGCAACCTTTCAACTCAGTTGAAATCACTTTCATTGTCATTCAATCTGATTCATGGAAATATCCCTGTTGAAATTGGAAACCTTGTTAACTTAAAGCTCCTAGAATTCGCAGAAAACTATTTGAGTGGTTTTGTTCCTGATGTTATCGGCAGGCTCAATAATCTAGAAGCGTTGTTTATGAGTGCAAACAATTTTTCTGGTTCTATCTCACTATCCCTGGGTAATTTGACTAAATTATTTGCCCTGAATATGGGAAAAAATAATTTTCAAGGAAGCATACCACCGAGTCTTGGAAATTGCCAAAAGTTGCAAATACTGGATTTATCTAGTAACAGGCTAAGTGGCTTCATACCCGAACAAGTTATCAGTCTTTCTTCCCTTTCAATTTATTTTAGAATGTCTGATAATTTTTTGACTGGTTCACTGCCACTTCAAGTGAGTAATTTGAAAAATCTTGCAGAGTTGGATATATCCAATAACAGATTATCTGGTGAAATTCCTACAAGTCTTGATAGTTGTACTAGTTTAGTGGTTCTGTATTTGGCAAATAATATGTTTGAAGGGGCTATTCCTCGATCTTTCAAAAGTTTAAGAGGTTTAGAGAAATTAGATCTTTCATCCAATAACTTATCTGGCCAAATTCCTGAATTTTTTAGTCAACTTTCATCTCTCAAGTATCTCAATCTTTCATATAATAAACTTGAAGGTGAAGTACCCAAGAAAGGGATATTTGCAAATGCAAGTGTCAATATTTCAGTTATTGGAAATGGCAAGCTTTGTGGTGGTGTTCCAAAATTGCTCCTACCTTCATGCTCGACGAAAGTTTCTAGAAGGCATATTAACAAAAAGGTAGTAATCTCAACAACAATAGGTGTCACAGGTGCAATTCTGTTGTTGATTTCTTTTGTTACATATTACAAAATGAAATCTTCACAGCCAACTTCCACCACATCTTCAATTGACAGTCAATTACGTTTATCCTACTTTGACATTTTAAGATCAACTGACAACTTTTCTAATGAAAATTTGCTTGGTGTGGGTAGTTTTGGTTCTGTCTACAAAGGTACTCTTTCTGGTGATGGAAAAATTGTTGCAATTAAAGTATTAAAACTTGAACATCAAAGAGCCTTGAAGAGTTTCATTGATGAATGTAATGCTTTGAAAACCATTCGACATCGGAATATCCTTAAGATCATTACTGTTTGCTCAAGTGTTGATCATGAAGGCAATGACTTTAAATGTTTTATCTTTGAGTTCATGCCTAATGGAAGTTTGGATAAGTGGCTACATTCCGTTCCCAATGAGCAACTTGGTAGAATCAAGAAGTTAAGTTTTATGCGGAGATTAAATGTAGCAATTGATGTTGCTTCTGCTTTTGATTATCTCCATAACCATTGTGAGATACCAATTGTTCATTGTGATCTTAAGCCGAGCAATGTGCTACTTGATGAAGATATGACAGCCCATGTTGGTGACTTTGGATTGTCCAAGTTCCTTTTTGAATCTTCAAATAATGTGTTAACATCAGCTAGTCTAAGAGGTTCTTTTGGTTACATTCCTCCAGGTATTAATTCTTTTCTTCAAAATCATAAATGAGTTTTAATTATTGATTATAGCTTTTCTAATCAAGTCGCTCTTCAAAAAGTTTTAAAATTTCTTGACTTTAAAATACCTTTTCTAGTAGAACTTAGTATTTCCAATATTATGTTTTGAATTTTATAACAACAAAAAATGATACAAAATTTTACTTTTAAAGAAAATGAAATTGTTCTAGATAATCCTTGATATATATTTTTTTATTCTTCCTTAGTACGGGAAAATACTATAACTTGCTAACGATGATGCCATCTTTTTCCTTTTGATTTGTATAGATAGATTCTCCACTAATGAACACTAGGACTCATTTCTTTGTTTTGTACACTGATTTGTAAAACTTTTCCATACATATACCTTTCCTTCAAAACAAAAGAAAAAATGGTTTAAATATCCCGAATAGTAGAACACAAAAGATAATACATAATTATTTTCTGATGCTTATATTTTTCACATACAATAGTAAAAAATGTAAATGTTTTGCTTGAAATTTTATATTTGAATATCAATTTCTTCTATATATTTCAAGTGCATTATGTGTCACTTTGATGTCTATTATAATCTCTGTATTGATATCTTATTGACCAATTTCGCATGTTGTAGAGTATGTGGATGGTCATGTCTCTAGACTTGGAGACATATACAGCTACGGAATATTGTTGTTAGAGATGTTTACAGGTAAAAGACCTACAGATGAACTGTTTAAAGATGACTTAAACATTCATAAGTTCGTTTCAATGGCTTTTCCAAACCATGTTATGGATATTGTTGACCCATCACTGCTCTTTGAAGAAGAAAATGAAGATGATAGAATGGAAGAAGCGATAGTGCGAAACTTTGAATCTCAAAGGAATAATAAAAAGAAAATGGAAGAATTCTTGCTTCCAGTGCTGAGGATCGGACTCACATGTGCCGCAACATCGCCAGGAGAGCGAATGAAGATGAATGATGTGGTCAACAATCTAAAAACCATACGAGACTCATTTCTCAAGTCTAAGGATAGAAACAGGGGAAGGAGGTAAATTCATTACATATCTCTCCTATTCCAAACATTGGTGCACTTTTTATATATTCCAGTGGCCTTCAATGGTTGTTTTGAAGCTAGTGTGGTTTAATTTCTTTTGTTTTAATTACGTGAAATTCATTACATAACTTTATAATGCTTTGTGTGTTCATGTTCAAACAATATCGCTTTCTTTTTTTTCCTTTTAATTTCTCTTATTTAATTTCTCCTATGCGTGGTATTTCACTTGGTGTTGATTTGTCACACCTCTTTTCGAATATATTCTAAATTTTCACCAATTTTCAAATATACCAACTGTTACTAATTAATGAAATCAATAACACAATTAATAAACAGTAATTAATTCATTTTAAAATAGAATTAGACTTATTGTCATCTATATGAAGTCAAGGGTGAAACTTGCACTACCAAGGGAAGATTTTCCCCTTTGTGTGATTGGCAAATGGTATCATATAATTAAGGGGCAGTTCTAATATCTATGATTATATATAAGGGTAGTGTTATGTGCATAATTTTGTATATAAACTGTTAAATCAAATTTACCTAGATGTTTTTACAAAAGTAACTAGTTATCCCCCAAACCCTATCGTAATGTCCAATCAGTTATCGGTGATAAGCAAAGGTTACATAGGTTTTAAGAACTAAATTGGTTGGACAACATTTATCTTATATTTTAAGAATTAGTACGCACATTGTCTCTAAGGCACTATGCTGACACATGAGTCTCTTAAGAACACATGTTGATTTTATTTCTTGTTATCAATTAATTTATTCAATTTTGAGCTTTGCACAAAACAGTATAAAGTAAAAACAATTAGAATTTGAAGATTTGGGCGTGTCTATTGCTATGTAATAAAAATTAAATGAAAATAAGTACAAGGAAATAAGACACTAGATTTCTAGGATTTCAAATTCTTTTTTCCATTACAATATATTCCTATTTCAATTTAACAACAGTACAATCATTTTGTTATCTTGATTTGAGGAAAATTTTCTTTTTCTCGCAAAATATTAGGTAGGAAGACTTTGATTGCTAGTCACTAGTTCAGGCATTTTAGAGTGTATTTAATTTGGAAAATGTTTTATTATTAAAATTGAAAGATTACCTTGTAGATAAAGTATCTGGAAGATTATTATGCATAAATAATTACTATATTTTATAAAATTTGATTAAAATTGGTAGGTATAAATAATTATTATGTTTGGTTAGAAGTAATAAAAGAATTTTAATATTTTATTTTACTTAAATGTCCTTGCATATAATTATTCTATAATTTTTTTTTGTTACTTATTATATTAATTGAAAATGAGATTATTTTTATCTTAGAAAATTAACAAATAAAAATATAATTATAATAAAATTAAGATTACCTTATTAATATTTTAATACCTAAAGTAGAAGTAGTAATAAGATTACTCCTTATATTTTCTATCACATTACCATGGATAATAGAAAATTATCAGAATCTTTTATTACTTATAAACCAAACAAAGTAATATAAGTAATAAATGATAGATTGCTAAAGTAATTTTTATCTATCCCAATTAAACACCCCCTTAAGCTTATTTAGAGATGTATCTAAAGTAGAATTTTTGTGGGCTACAAATTACCATAAAATATATGCCCTCCAATTTTGAAGTGCGAAGACAAGTTTAAAAACTTTAAGAATCTTCTACATGGAGATTTATTATATCTTTTGGTTTGTGACATGCAAGTTGACACTATTATGACTTTTTAAACTTCAAGTGGTGTAGCTATCTCATTGCTTCCTTTCCTTATGATATATGATAGGTCATGCACTGTTTGCATTGGTTGAAACATGTTTGTACTTGAAACTGCTCACATTGTGTAAAGACGACTTTAACAATTAGTTATCTAGGTCTTTAGATATCTTTTGAATGTCTTTCCCTTATATAGATTAAAGTTAATTACTTTTTCTAATTCAAATGATATAGGGAAGTTCAAAGTTTGAATCTTTTACAAATAGAAGAGAGATAAATAATGATCTTTTATTTGACTTTCCATGTTAGTTGGCAAGTGGCTTATGTTTATTTATGACTATATATGATGTTATTATACAACGTTTAGGGTCAAATAGGCATGTAGTTCACCATGATGACTTTCCATGTTAGTTGGCAAGTGGCTTATGTTTTTTTAAGGAACAGTACTGGAAGTACCTTGCCTCATTGGTAGAAGTTAGACTAAAGATGAACAATTTGTTGGAGGTGGCTTTTAGTGTTAATCTAAGAGTTCAACACTTTCATAATCTTTCTATTTTTCCAAGGAATAAGTGGTATCTATTTCTATATGGAATTTTCTTGTAAAGTGACATGCTTTAAATGTTTATATTCTATAATTGTAAGTTCCATGTTTCATCCTTCTATTAGATAGAAAAAGGTTCCAACATAAAGGCATACCATAGATATACAGGAAATTTCTTGCTTGTAAAATAGAGCTTAGTGTTAAGTTAGATGCCCTAGAGCCAATTAAATTTCACATTTATGGATGTTATTTTATTTTAATAATTAATAAAAGAATTTATTATTATTCAATTCATATGTTGACTATTTTTATGATTGTACGAATAATATGCCTTTAGAATGGTATAAGTGTGACAAAGGGATCAGATAACTGATCATGAAAACCCTATGTATGTATTAAATGGCCATTCTAGAAACATCATAATCTTAACATTGCAATGAATAAGGTCATGTGTAATGATGACGAGATTATCATAGTGTTGAACGACCCTACTAAAAGTGGTGGTAGTTCTCACGAGTCGAAGCTATTGTAGATAACTTGGTGTACATATGGGTTTGTTTATGCCTTAACAAAAATGCACTATTGACATGCACCTTAAGATGTTAGTTTTGCACTTGGTGGTGATGGTGTCGACCATACAAATGCATTGCATGTCTAGCACCATGAATAAAGGCATGGCACAGTTGGACAAAAAGATATCCACCCATGCAAGCCTTGAAACATGTCGACTGTGTATGTTTACATGCTAGTCATACATGTATGTGTTGAAGGAAGTTCTACATGCTTAAAATTCTAATAAAGCTTGGACACCTGGGCATATATATAAGGCATAATTATTTGCATATAGTTATAGACAAAAAAAAGAGTAAAACCATAGTTGCCAACCACTCATTCTTTTTCTCCTTCCTTTGAACACAAGATTGTCCAATTGGAAAGCCCTAGTAGCCTCTTCACTTGGATTGCCTCTCTTCTGTTCTTCAAGGTGTCACCTCTTGAAAGTTTGATAACATTTAGTCTCAAGCCACGTGAAGACTCGAAAGAGTGATCAACAGATGTATAAATCTAAAACACCCTATCTATGTTTTGTATGTTTATAAATATATGTTTAAAACAGGTATTCTGGTTAGGATTTTTTAGGCTTGTTTGATTTTAAAAATTTTAAATTTTGCTACACTATCGATTATTAGTGCCATGAAAACCCTATACTTGGGTGACTCAAACTAGTTTACTACAGGTTGTATCCTATTTGAGTTAGTCTAAAAAGGGTTTTAACTAAAAATGTTGACATACCATAAGCCTGTGCTTGGGAAAAATTTTTTCCTTATTGATTTTGGTAAAGGGTTACCGAGGCTAAATTTAAAGAGTTGCTATTAACTGAAGTAAGAGCTTAAGAACCAAGGAGACATTATTGTCTATTCTTATTCTTAGAGCCTTAAGTCTTAAGGTAATGCCTTAAAGCAATTGACACCAATGTACTTTTGTGTAATTTGTAATCATTTATACTTTAATGAATAAAATATATAGCATTTCTTTATCTTATTCTTGTAATTAGATAAATGTCTTTAGAATAGTTGAACTATGATAAGGGGCTTAATGCATAACAATTGATTGTAAGAATCATATGTTCACATTAAGTGGTCATTCTTGAAATGTCTGAAGTTTTGATATTACCATGACCAAGAGCACGAGTAATAGTGATAGGAATATTGTAAGGTTGAACTACCCTATCAAAATATGTATAAAGTTTATGTTGGATCAACAAAAGATTTGTCATTTTCCAGCATAGAAGTTGATATTTGAGACAGGTTTATTAACGGATGATAACAACTACTTAAATATATAGCCATAATAGGATCGAGTTAGTGTTCAACCCAATATCATTCAATTGATAAAAGTTAGTCCATATGTATTGAGGGTTTTTTGAATGAGACACTTAATCTATTCCTTGGTCTTGAAAGAGATATTGTATGATGAAAA
This sequence comes from Mangifera indica, assembly GCF_011075055.1. Lineage (NCBI taxonomy): Eukaryota > Viridiplantae > Streptophyta > Magnoliopsida > Sapindales > Anacardiaceae > Mangifera > Mangifera indica. Next base: position 11,285,478 of record NC_058147.1, on the reverse strand, counting down.
TATTAAATTATACGAGTAACCATACCATTAACAAGTTAAAAAGTAAATTCCAAACACTCAGTTAGTCAGGTAGGCATGATGTCTTACAAGAAGTCAATCTTGGTTTGTGTCCAAATAGCTGCCAAGTCGATAGCTCAACACGAATTTGTTCACTACCACTCTAATAGAAAACTTATAGGTTGACATAAAAGGAGTTAATTGAACTTTAGAGGCATAAACTTATCTAAGGCAAATCTAGTCTAGAACTCGAATGTAAGATTTTGAGACTTGGGAGGTTTATGGGCTTCCCAAGTCTCAAAATGCAATTTATTGCACTTAGGGACTAAAATGTAATTATTCTTAGGTGTTTATTTGTGTATGAAATTGTGAAGAATTATATTTATACAATTGGATAAGATAAATTGTTAGGTTTTTAGGTCATCGAATATTAACAAGGAAACAGAGTATATAGCAAAATAAATTCAAAGAAACTCGAAAGTCCCACCAAGGATCACATTTTAGCAAATAATTTTAGAACATGTTATTCAACAAACATAAGGTGTTTGAGAATACCATATCTGTGTTGGACGACTCTTACAAATCTTTACATGGCTATAAGATTATTATCTAACCCATAATGAGGTGACACATTGATATCCATGTAAAGCACAAACTTGGAGAGGCTAGAACTATTCACTAAAGACTCTTAAGGCTCTGTGAATAGAGTATGTGTGTATTAAAGTCATGCCTGATGGGTAGGATTTTAAAAAGATGCTTTTGAATTTTAAAATCACATTTTGTATGAGTAGAAAACATCGTGAACAGTTGTGCATAAATCATATGCACAGTCGTTCATCTTTACTTAACATAAATGATTATCCATGTCATATGACCGGTCTTTCTAGGTTAAGTAAAAATCAAACTGAGCTTATGCAATCTTATTAGACAAGCCCAATTTGATCCATAATTCATGCCACCCTATATAAACTAAATTATCCAATGCCTTATAGTTTGAATCAACTCCTATATGCGTGTAACCCATAAGCTCTCTATCAAATCAATAGTGTTAGAATTCTAGTCAAATCTAAACACAAACCAAGAATAACATTTAGCAAGGTATCATGGCCACTCGACTAATAGATTGTTAATGAACTACTCTCGACTTTGTCAACAACATAGTTGTGTATAATTTGATCCCTTCGTTAATTGATATCTTTCAAAACTGAGACACAGATACGTGTCTATTTTAGTAGCTCCTTAATATAAACTAATATATATCAATAACTGAATGACTTGGACCGACTTATAGCCTAATCCTATTGTAGCCATATATTCAAGTAATTATGATGTCTTTTAGTATTCCCAATATGAGATATCACCTCTCGTGTTTGGTGAATAATGAATTCTCTGTTGATCTATCATAGCCTCTATGTAAATCTCAGTATGGTTGGTAAAAACCTTTATGATTACCTCAATTACGATAGTAACTTTAAGTGTAAGGACCTTATGTGCCCATAAGTTAAAGGATTTATTTTCATAGACACAAAAACAACCATCCATGTATAACTCCTTTTATTAGGTTTATTTGAAGAACACATTAATAATATGCATTCATATGTTGCACCAAGCTGTCAACTAATAGTTTTGACATATAAGAACTATCACTGCCTTTCAGTGGAATTGCTCAACACTATGATAATTCTATTATTATTACTTGTGCCCTTGAACATAGTAATTTCGGGATTACAGACATTTCTAGAATAGCTATTTAATGTGTGCATAAAGTTTCCACAATTAATTGTCTGATCCTCTTAACATGATTCTACTATTCTACGAATATATTATTTTAACAAACATATTATGTAAAACATTGATATGTATTAATAATACAAAACCTTTATAAATAAATAAACAAGTTATACAATTACAAATGTACAAATTGATTAGTTTTAGGGCACTACCCTAACATAAACCTTGTAGGATTATTTTTGGCCTATATATGACCATGCATAGTCCATACAAGGACATACATGATATTTAGATAAAGATAATCCAATATCCATATCTACCTAAAAATCTAGATAAATCATGGTTTATACAAAATTGGATAAGGCAATGTAAACCTGTACATCCTTAATTTATGGTCATCTATGGAATCTATATACATAGACATGAATTTCACAATTTCATATTTCTTTTCACCCTAAACACATACATATGCTTGTGCAAAACATTCTCACACCTATACATGATGTTTTACCAAACATTAGTGTGCGATTTTGTCCTCCTTTTTGTTAGTGTTTTATGTAGATAATAGGATGCAATCTTACACTTGGATCGAGAATGACATCAACTCTATCCAACCATTGTGAAAGATAAAAGGCCACTAAACTATAAAGTCTTAGGGTGCCATTAACCGACAGCATAGCAGAATTAAAAATTTTAAAAATATCAGAGATCCTTAAACCCATCCAAGATATTTGTTTTAATGTATAAACTTATAAACATGTTAAACACACATAGGGGGTTTAAAAATTATACTTGTGTTGTTGCCTCCCCCAAGACTTCACATAGTTATGTAAAGATCATTATCCAACCCTCTTGAGATGGCACCTTGGTATCCATATAGAGCATGAATTGAAAGCAATATAGAAAGACTACTAAGGCTTTTGTTAATTGGATCTTGGAAATTAGATCACGAAAAAAGAAGCTTGCATCAACAAGATTCTAAGTGAAAAGATGTGTGTTTTGGATTATTATGTTAAAAAATTTGACTCAAACTAAACACCATTATTTATAGGGTGTGCATGAATCTTAAGTTAGTTAAGACTTTAACTACTTAAATGATAAGGTGTAAGAGTTCTAAACTTTCTATCAAAGAAGGACTATGAATTTAATGAAAGTTTTAATACATATGAATCCTAATTAAATTGGGATTCTAACTCAACCTAAACTTTCTATCAAACAAGGACTCTAAAGAATCCTTGTTTAACTAGAACACCTTACCTATGAGTTAACTCAACCAATTGACTCGCATCCATCATTTGACCTTACTTGCACTCATAAGTAGGTACAATCAAAACCATGTAGTTAAATCACATCCATATGTTTCTCTCTTTCCATGATCTCAAGATTGTTGTCAAACGATCCTTGCCTCTTGGTTCATACCAACCTCTTAATACGTGTAACCCATAAGCTCTCTATTAAACTAGCTTTGTCTGAATTCAAGTTAAATTCAAACATAAACTAAGATTGGCCTCTAGCAAAGTGTCATGGCCACCTAGACGATAAACTATCAGTGAACATCTCTATAAGCTTTTACAACATTACAATTATGTATAATTCAATCCTTTTGTCAACTTAGATCTCTTAATGTTGAGACATAGAAGTATGTCTATCTTAGTAGTTTCTTGATATAAGCCGATACACATTAATTACTTAAAAGGATTAGGCTAAAACCTTATCCCACTATGATAATAGATTCAAGTAATCATGAATATTTTTTAGCATTCTCGTATGGGATATCTTCCCTTGTGTTCAGGAGTAATGAATTTTTTATTGATTAACCGTAACCTCTATGTATCTCACGATATGGTTGTTCATTACCTTCATGATAACCTTATTACAATGACACATTAGATAGTGTCAAACCAAACTGATCCTTATACAAGATAGTTTGGCAACCTCAAGTCAAAGGATCACATACACTATAGTGTTAAGAGGATTTGTTCCATAGACATTGGAGCTACCATCCATATGGATATCCTTTTTTGGTAAGGTCAGTCTAATGAATACATCTACAATGTGCATCCATGTGTTACACCAAACCATCAACAAACAATTTTAACACGTGAAAACTATCACTATCTTTCGGTAGGTTGCTTAACACTATGATAATTCCATTACCATTACATGTGCCTTTAGTCATTATAATGTCAGAATTATAGATATTTCTAGAATGACCATCTAATGTATGGATAGGGTTCTCATGATCAGTCGTCTAATCCCCTAATCATAATTCTACCATTCAAAATACATGTTATTCACACAATCATATAATATAAAAACATATGAACTGAATAACTATATATCCTTTTTTAATTAATGAGATAAATTACAACTACAAATGTCAAATCAATGAACTCTAAAGCATTTACCCTTATAATCTCCTATTTGCATTATAGCTAATCAATCATGTATCTAATACCTAATCTTGCTATGTGTCTGTCATGGTTTTGTTGTGATAGAGGCTTTATTAATGGGTCAACCAAAATGTCATTTTTATTAATCTTTTTAATTTGTATGTTACCTCGCTGAATAATCTCTCGGATCAGATGATATCGTCTGAGTATATGTTTGGACCTCTGATGAGACTATGACTCTTTTACTTGAGCAATCACTCCATTATTGTAGTAATAATGCTTAATTAGCTCAGTAATGCTTGGAACCACTCTAAGTTCTATCACAAACTTCTTAATCTATACAATCTCTTTTATCACTTTTAAAAGGGCAATGTACTCAAACTCTGATGTAGAATCAACCACTATATTTTGCTTGGAGTTTTTCTAGCTTACTACACCACCATTCAAACAAGACATAAACCCAAATTATGATTTAAATTCATCTCAATTAGTTTGGAAAGTGGCAATACTGTAGCCTTTAATAATGAGATCAAAATCCCCTTCATAAACAAATAACGCATCTTTAGTCCTTCTCAAGTACTTTAGGATGTTCTTGATAGTCATGTAATGTTTTTCACTTGGATAACATTGATATTTATTGACATCAAGTCGCATACATAGCATGGCGTACATGATTGATCCTATAGCTGAGATATATAAGATCTTACTTTTTTTATCTTTCTCTAATTGTAAAGATGGATACATCTCTTCTAAAAAATATACACCATAAGACATAGGTAAAAATCCTTTCTTGGATTCCTTCATAAAGAATCTCGTCAACACTTTATCTATGTACGTGTTTTGACTTAGGCCTAACACTCTATGATCTTTATCTCGATAAATTTAATCTCAAGAACGTAGGCTATTTCTCCTAAGTCTTTCATGGAGAAACACTTAGATAACCAAACCTTTACTGATTACAAGTTTAATATGTCATTTCCAATAATCAACATGTCACCAACATACAATACTAAAAATGTCACTCTCCCACTGACCTTCTTATATACACATGGCTTGTTTTCATTTTTTATAAAACCTCACTCTCATACAACTTTATCAAAATGAATATTGTAGTTTCTAGAAGCTTGTTTAACCTATAAATAGACTTTTTTAGCCTGTCCAACAAGAACGAAACCATTGGGTTGCACCATATAGATGTCTTTTACAAGGTTACCATTTATGAAAGGAGTTTTGACATCTATATGAAGATTTCATAGACATTATATCCAACAATAGTAAACATTATCCTAATAGACTTAAGCATAGCGACTAGCGAAAAGGTTTCATCATAGTCAATGCCATATTTTTATGAAAAACCTTTGGTAATCAGTCATGCTTTATAGACATGCATGTTACCTTTCATGTCAGTTTTCTTTTTGAAAACCTATTTGCACCCTATGGGTTTTACTCCTTCAAGTACATCCACTAGAGTCTATTTTTGGTTCTAGTACATAGAGTCTATTTCAAATTTCTTGGCAGCCAACCATTGATCAAAATCTAGGCTCAAGATAGCATTATCATAAGTCTTAGATTTGTTATCAAAGATGACCAATACGTCTTTATGTTGAGTCATAAGAAAAACAAATCTTTTTAGCAGACAATATACTCATGTAAATCTACGTAGCTATTTTATGCTCTGAGGTTATTCCTTTCGAGGTTAAGGAACTTCCTCATGAATAATCATCTGTGATGACATATTATCTTATTTAACATCTATGATATCTTATGGTACAAGAACTTCATTGATTCCACCCTCCTTCTATTAGTCCTCTTGAGAATAAATTCTTTCTCAAGAAACATGCTAGTATGAGCAACAAAGACGTTTCGCTTCTCCAAGTGGTAGAAATAGTATCTTTTAGTTTCTTTCAGGTACCCACAAAGATATACTTTTTGAACTTAGTGTTCAGCTTGTTCAAAGTTAAATTCTTGACATAAATTAGACTTTCGCTTAGTCCACAACTCATATAGAGTTTTATCTATAGATTTAGATGGAATACAATTCAATGTATAGGCAATAGTCTCCAAGGAAAAACTCTAGAAAGACATGAGTAGATCGATAAAACTCATTATAAACCTAACCATTTCTAGCAAGATGTCATTCCTCTATTAAGATATGCCATGATATTGCGGTGTACTAGGATGTGTAAGTTGAGAGACTATCCCATGTTCATTCAAGTATCCTTTAAATTTAGCACTTAAGTATTCACCTTTATATTTATTATAAAGTAATTTAATTTGTTTCCCAAGTTGCTTCTCTACCTCATTCTTGAATTTATCAAAGCATTCAGACTTGTGTTCCAATAAAAACATATAGCCATATCTGTTAAGGTAATTAGTAAATGTGATGAAGTAGGCTTCCCCACATCTAGTATGCATTGTCATGGGCTTATACACATTGCTACGAATGATTCCTAACAGTTTAGTCAGTCTTTCACTGTGTCTAGTGAAGGGTGCTTTGGCCATTTTACCCAATAGGCATAATTCGCATTCATTATAAGATTAGAAGTCAAATAATTGTAGGACTTTTTATTTAAGAAGTCTTAATATGTGTTTCGGTTCTATATGGCCTAACCTGCAATGTTATAAATATGTGGTATTCAGTTAATTTGTTTTTAAATGTTTATTATTTTGCATATTGAGAATTTCATTATCCAGTTTTAGAATGTACAAACCATTATGTAAATCAGTCGTTCCTTAAAGAATATTACTAAAGCTAATAGTTACACAACCACTAGTAATAAAAAATGAATATCCTTCCTTATCTAAAACAAACACAGAAGCTAAATTTCTAGAAACAGATAAAACATAACAACATTTATTTAATTCTAAAACAAGTCCAATGGGCAACTTAAGATAATAAATTCCTATGGCTAATCTAGCAATGCATGCTTCATTTCTAACTCATAGGTTAACCTCTCCTTTGGCAAACGATCTACTATACTGTAATTCTTGCATAATAGAACAAATCTGAGTAATTTACCTCAATGATAAACATACCTAAAGAAGAGGCCTCAACTCCTTTCTTTTTCTTGTTTTCTAAGAAAACCTTGCAACATCTCTTCTAATGACCAGTTTTTCCATAACAAAAACAAACAACCATTCCTTTTCCCTCACCACTTATTAGCTAAGTAACAAAATCTTATTGCTTCTTTGTTTTGGGCTTAAGTTTAGCCTTGGCTTTGCCTTTGCCTTTAGCCTTGGATCTAGGTGGATGGGCTTCAACCACAAGCACTTTAGTTGAAACTACCTTTCAGACCTCTTATTTAGCCTGCTTGAGCATATACAACAATTCTTTAGGAGTTTTCTTCTTTTTGTTTAGGTTAAAGTTCATGATGAAATTAAATCATGATTTAAGCAGGGATTTCAACACCAAGTTAATGACAAGCTCATTATCCATGATGAAGCTCAAGCTTGCCAACCACTTAATATAACCAATCATCTTGACCACATGAGAGCTAACTTGCCCTCCTTGAAAAAGTTTGCAATCAAACAATGCACTTGACATCTCATATCATTCAACCCTCGCACGAATGGTATATAACTCTCAAAGGTGTGCAAGTATAGAGAAGCATCCATTTCCTTATGTTGTTTTTAATGCTCAGGTGACATAGAGGTTTAGCATGAGGTATTGAACTTCCATGAAGTCATAAAGATACTTATTAAAAGTATCTTTTTCCTCCTGGGTGGCATCAAGACCAGGCTTACAGGGCAACGACCTCTTAAGGATATACAACCTCTTTTCCTGATGTAAAATAATCCGAAGATTTCTATACCAATCAATGAAGTTACTTCTAATGAGACTATTTTCTTTTTCAAAAATTAATCGATACATTAGGTTTGACATGGTGATAACTTGATTTTCTATTTATAAATAAAAATAATTAGTAATTTTTTAATATTCATTTTATTTATGAATTTAATTAATTAAAATTCTTCCACTATTTTCCTTAAGCCTATAGCCCTTACTATAATACTTAGAAAGCTTCGATGAACTTTTTAGTGGACCCTATTGACTCAAGGACTCATTATACTCTTATTTTGATGATAACAAACTAATATGTCCCTAAGCACATTGACTAATGACTTTACTTGATTGTGAGTTTAGATTATAAGAATTTATTTAATGTATTTGAAGGAGTTTCAAGATGGAAATGAAAGACAAGACTCAAGTGAAGAATTCTTGAAAATTCGAAGAAAAACTCAAGTTTAGGTAGATATGTTTGTAATTTGGAGCATTCGTTTTGATTAAAATATTTATTTGCATGTAATAGCTCAATTGAAAACTTATTCTCATATCTTTCATATTTTGGGTTAAAATGTTGTTTTTTCAAACTTATTGGGCTAAGGCAATTTTTTTATCAAAATTTATTAACTCATTTAAAATGATGAAGTTTTGTGAACTACATTTTCATTTCTTAAAGTCGGTTTTGAAAGAATTTTAGAATATGGGTTAAATTGTCAATTTTCAAAGATTTAGGGGGTAAAATAAGTTTTCAAAAATTCAAAAAGTAAAATATAATAAAATTTGGTTGACCGAATTTAACCAGTCGAATTCTTTAATGGCAACTTCCGAATTATCTAGAAGCCATGCAATTTGGTTTTCAAAAATTCAGTTGACCAAATTAAATCTTATCAACCGAATTTTGCTTTGAATTTTCTAACGGCTAATGCCACGTAGACTCCACGGAAGTGCCATGTCACATCTGGTTGATCAAATTTTATGCTTTCTGAAAAATTAAAACGGCTAGTTTTTGTGCACAATAGTAACTTTCCTCATTTTCCCCTGTATAAACCCAATCAAATTTATTTGTAAACAACTTTTGCCACCGAGAACTTTTATATATTTGAGAGCAAATTAATTTTGAGCTATTCAATTACAAATTCTCTTTTCCATTCAAAACTCTTGCTCATATACTTTGTAATTTCATTTGCATTAGGGTGTACTAAGCTTAATCTTTTATATACACTCTTTGAGGGAGATCATATTTCGAATTTATACTAAAATTCATACTATAAAAGAATGAGGTTCACTCTTGGAAAGATTAGAAAATTTTTGAGTAAGAGAAATTTAGTTCTACCATTTGTAAAAGTTAATAGCACCTTGGAAGCTATTTTGTTGTGAAGAAAAGCTTAGTTAAGTTTTTTTCAACCAAGGATTAGTGGAATACTCCAAGGAAGATAGCTTGGAGGAGTGGACGTAGGTCCGGTTGTGCCAAACCACTATATATCACATATTTGATTTTCTCTTTCCTAAAACTTATACTTTGTGTTATGTTCTTTTGATTGTCCTGATTATTTGAAATATTCTTGTTATTCTCATAAATTGCATTAAAAATAGGCAACATTCATTGATTTGAATAAATTAGTTTAATTCTTTAATTTGGTAAAGATTGTTTTAAATTGCCTAATTCACCCCCTTTTTAGGCCATTCAATCCTTCAAACTGAGACCTCATCGCATTAATTCTCCCTTTCACTTTGGGAAACAAGATCAAATAATCGAATAGATAAATTTCAAATTAATCACTAAAAGCCCATGATCTCAAGTTAGGTTTTAGCCCAACAAATCACGCAGCCTTAAATGTAACTCTTGGTATCAATTGGATGGATGCTACATATCACTTTGCATTGACAAATGCATTCCTTAGTCATACATCTAATATGCTTCACCTTTGCTTTGGCAAATAAGCAAAATACACTAGTTAAGTCGGTCCCAATATGAACATCTCCTAAGTTTTCACCTAATAAAAATGTACCATTCACTTTGGAGATCAAAGTTCCAATGAAAAATAACTTAATTAGGGTATCATATTAAAAGACACTAATTTAATTTTAGATTTAATATTTGAATTGAGGGGTTTTAATTAATTGGTATCATCAGATTTTATGCCACATGTTAGGTAATATTTGGAAATACATAACCATTCATATCCATCCAACAACATAAAATTAAAACGTGTCAGTACACAACTATAACTAATGTCAAATCTTTCGAGCCAAGACAAGTCTAATTGGTCAACCTAGGTGAATATTTTGTCTTTAGATCTTCGACTTCACGCTTGTCTTTTTTCGCCTCCAGTCTTCAATAATTACATGACTTTATTTCTTAGTTACATTATTCTAAGAAAATAAAATAATAATCTAAACTAAAGAAGAAGGGGCATTAAGTAGGGCGCACAAGCCCTATTTGAGAATTACAACCTGAAGAAAATAAATAAAATAAAAATATGCATAGTGGTTCATTGGCTATGTATTGGGCACCATGCATACATACATCCATACATGCACATTTAATTAAAATTAAATTTTAATTATTAATTAGCCAAGTGTTAAATTACATTTTTATCCATAAAAATTTGTAAAATAATTGTTTAACCCCAAGACTTGAGGAAATTTCAGTTTTTATTCCAATTCAATGAAACTTGAACCAAAATCTAATTCCTAATCTCGAAGGGAATCTATGCATCTTGAAAGGCATATCAAGGGCACGATGGAAACCACCGTGCATGTTTTGCACCAAAAACAATCATGACTTATGCAAAAAAACTGTCTAGCCATGCACAAGTTCAAGGTGCAACGAGTGCACTTGTAATAGTACATAACCTAGACAAAACTGCCCAAATAGGTGTCGTTTGGTTACACATCAGCTTGTACCCCAGGAACGAGATAGGGCAGAGGCTTTCTTACCATGTCCAAGTGGTCAAAGCTCAAGTTGTTACACATCAGCTTGTTTACATCATCAAACATATTTCATTGTGTTGTCATCACATTAAATCCATTCCCTCTGGAAACGAATTGACGCATAATCAGTTATTTTAATTATGAATCCTACAAAGACAAATTTTTTGGAAAAATTAAACATTTATAAGAAAAAATCCACAATGACCATTTATTGATATATATGTGACCTATAATTTAACAAAATGTCTCAACCTACTGATAACATGTCATTTAAAACCGTTTTAAAATGTTTAATATCAAAATACCCTCCAGATTTTTTCAAATTCTATTAACCCCCTATAATTATCTAATATTTCAAATAATACTCTTACATGTTGTCTTATACGAAAATACATCTATCTACTTATAGCATATCATTTAAAACTGTTTTGCAATGTTTAATGTCAAAAAACCCTACTTTTTTAACATTTCATTTAAACCCCTATAATTATCTAATATTTTATTTAACAACCTTGTATATTATCTTGTATCAAAATGCATCTATCTATTCCTAATATTCCATTTAAAACGTTCTTATAATGTTTAATATCAAAGCACCCCTATATTTTTCTAACATTTCATTTACCCCTAAAACTATGCAACACTTCATATAACTCCCTCATATGTTGTTTTCTATGGAAATGCATCTATCAACTCTTAACATTTCACTTAAATCCGGCTTACAATATTTAATATTACAATACCCCCATATTTTTTCAACATTCTAATTAAACCCCTATAATTATCTAATATATCAGATAACACCCTCACATATTGTTTTGTATGGAATTGTATCTATATACTCATAACATATTATTTAAAACCGTTTTACAATGTTTAGTATAAAAAAACCTCCATATTTTTCTAAAATTTTATTTAACCCTCTACAATTATCTAATATTTCATTTAACATCTTTGTATATTGTCTTGTATCAAAATGCATCTATCTATTCTTAACATTTCATTGACAACGTTGTTACAATGTTTAATATCAAAATACCCCCATATTTTTTTAACAATTTTTTATCCCCCATAATTATAAAACATTACATTTAACACCCTTATATGTTGTTTTCTTTCAAAATGCATTTATCTATTTTTAACATGTTATTTAAATCTTTCATATATTGAGTACTATCAAAATGCCCTCATATTTTTTTAATATTTCATTTAACCCCTTAAATTATTCTCCAATATCCAAATACCCCCTTTATATGACATATGAACTAGATTTAACAAATAAAATTAAGTTTTGAATTAAGATTCGTATAAATATCTTTTTCTCACGAATTAATGTTTTCGATTTGAATTCAAAAATACGAACTTTTTTCTTCCGAATAAATTGTAGTAATTGATATTGAATAAAAATAAAAGTGAAAATGAGTGTTTGAATGATATGAAAAGTATATATAATGAGAGTAAGAGTGAGAGAGTTTATTTAGATGTAATAAAGGGTAGTTTTGGTATTTTAAAAAATATTTAGGGCATTTTTACTTAGGAATAGAGAAAATAGGTATTTTTGCTTAATAAAATGGTAAAATGGGTATTTAATTTAATTTTCCCATATTTAAATATATTGTAATATTTATAATAATTATAATAATTATGACGGTACGTGTTATTCTGCACCCGCTACATATTATTATCAGTTCAGCTCTTGAATGGTATTACTACCACGCTCATGACACGTCATAGTAACTTAATAGGAAAGAAACACAAGATACTGTGACATGATGTTATCCACCTTTGTCCTCTACGGGGTGAGACTTTTTTTTTTTTTCACTTTTGTGATTAGGAAATCAACCATTAACATCTAAATAAATAATTATTAAAAATTTACATTTAATAATAGATTATATTTGATGTTTATTAAAAATTAATTGTATGATAGTTACAAAATAAATATTAAAAAAACATATAATAACTAATTTCAAATAGTTATTAAAAATTGTTTTTAACAATTAACTTCTTAGTTATTAAAATAATTAAAATTATTTTAAAAAACTATTTATTTTAGTTACAAATGAATATCGTTAGCAACTAAAAAAATAGATGCAAATGAATATGTTTAGTAACTAAAAAAATTACATGCAATTCTGACATAATGTTATCCATCTTTGTTCTCTACAGGGTGACACTTTTTTTTTGGAAAATTATAATAAATGCCTAAAACTAAAGGATGCTAAGTGAAATTATCCAAAACTCTAAGGATTAAGCAAAAATGCCCTCAATTTGAGAAATAACTAAACTACCCTTCTATATAAACCCCACATTTCCCACAGATTTACTGTTTAAATTCAGAGAAAAATTCGGATCTCCCACAGGTGCAATGGGTTTTGGTCTTTTTTGTCAACTTTTTATGTTTTTCGACAATCGAAAATGACAAATAAGGACAGTACATCATTCCACTTCTTGTTTGAATCAATTTATCGTTAAAAGTATTGAGATTTGAGGGAGATTTTGAGGTTTGAATGTTTAGGGCTCTAATTTTAAATAATACATAAAATGTTTTGATTGATGATTGTTTTGCTTGAATTTCTTGAGGGGTTTTATGTTATTGGATGTGTAGATTTGATTTGTGTTGAAATTAGAGACTGAAATGACAATTTTTGGTTGGAAAATGGGTTAGATCTCTCACAGGCACCGGTGGGGTGGGGGCAAATTTAGTGTCTTCAAAATTTTAGAGGGAGGAGGAGATCTACGGGGGTCCGTGGGAAATTTTACACTGAACCGTGAAAATCATGGGTTGGGTGAAAATTGACTTTTTTTAAACTATAGGGTCTATAGAAATAGACTTTGAACAACCATAACATTTGATCTGGGAGGAGTTATGGGGCTTGCAATATATCAACGCGAAACTCGTTTCAAGCTCTATAACGACAATGAGCTTTGCTAGTTGCATACAATTTGGAGGCCAAAATAAAACTGTTTCAGTGTGTATTATGTAGTTTTTTTGTTTTACCAAATTTAGAATTTTTGGTTTTTATGATTTTGAGCTTGTTTGTGACTGAGCTAGACTTTTTTGATATGTAGTTTTCAAATTTGACATCTGTGTCTTTAGTTTTGTGCTTTTTTAGATACGTTTTATGATATAATTATGAAATTTTAGATCAATTTTTTTGTTTTCTCATTTCTAAGCTATTTGAACATATAGTTTTCAAAATTCAGATATGTTTTTTTAGATATTTAAGTGATTTTTTGATTGTTCACATTCTAGGGGATTTCAATATATCTATTTATTCTTACTATGTTATTTAAATCTTTTATATATTGTGTAATATCAAAATGCCCTCCATATTTTTCTAACATTTTATTTAAACCCTAAATTATTATCAAATACCCAAGTGGCCCCTTGACATGACATACAAACTAGATTTAATAAATAAAATTAAGTTTTGAGTTAAGCTTCATATAAATATTTTTTTCACGAATTGATTTTTTTGACTCGAATTCAAAAATACGAACTTCTTCCTTCTGAACAAACCTGTAGTAATTGATATTAAGTAAAAATGAGAGTGAGAGTGAGTGTTTAAGTGATATAAGAAATGTATGTAATGAGAATGAGAGTGAGAGAAAGTTTATATAGATGTGGTGAAGGGTAATTTTGGTATTTAAAAAAATTAGGGTATGTTTGCTTAGGAATAGAAAAAAAGGACATTTTGCTTAGGAATAGAAGAAATGGGTATTTTTGCTTAATAAAAGGGTAAAATGGGCATTTAATATAATTTCCCTTGTTTTTTTTTTAACTTTTGTGATAAGGAAATCAACCATTAACATCTAAATAAATAATTATTAAAAATTTACATTTAATTATAGATTATATTTAATGTCTATTAAAAGTCAATTGTATGATAGTTATAAAATTAATATTAAAGAAAACAAATAATAACTAATTGGCCAAAGGACTATTTCCCACCCAAGGTATGCTTTTTTTCCAAATTCCCCCCCTCGGTTAACTTTGAAAAGCCCATTTACCTACCCATAGACTGTTAAAAAAAATGTTAGGTTGACGGATTTAAGGGCAAAATCATTATTTTATCTGTAATATTAAAAATAAACTTAAATTTAATTTTTTTTTACTCCCAAACCCTAAAAACTAACAAATTTCTCCCCTAAGTTTCTAAACTTTCAGATTGAATTTTTCGATAATGACTGACGATCTCTTCCTCTCCGATGTCTCCTCTTCCTTTTGTGATAAGGAAATCAACCATTAACATCTAAATAAATAATTATTAAAAATTTACATTTAATTATAGATTATATTTAATGTCTATTAAAAGTCAATTGTATGATAGTTATAAAATTAATATTAAAGAAAACATATAATGACTAATTGGCCAAAGGACTATTTCCCACCCAAGGTATGCTTTTTTTCCAAATTCCCCCCCCCCGATTAACTTTGAAAAGCCCATTTACCTACCCATGGACTGTTAAAAAAAACGTCAGGTTGACGGATTCAAAGACAAAATCATTATTTTATCTGTAATATTAAAAATAAACTTAAATTTAATTTGTTTTTACTCCCAAACTCTAAAAACTAACAAATTTCCCCCCTAGGTTTCCAAACCTTCATATTGAATTTTTCGATAATGACTGACGATCTCTTCCTCTCTAATGTCTCCTCTTTCCGACCGTGCGACATCTTCCCCTCCTAGGCATCATTTTCATTGACGATGTTGTCATACAACATTGAAAGATGTACGGTCGAAAGGAGGGGCCATCGGAGAGGGAGAGTAGGTGCTTGGAGATCATCGGTCGTCGTAAAAAAAATTGGATCTGAAGGTTTAAAAACCCTAGGGGGAAAATGCAGTTTTTGAAAGCTTAGGTTGAGGGAAAATTGTTAGTTTTTAGGGTTTAGAGGGGAAAATGATATGACTAACAAATTCAGTTAATTTTAACAGCCTATGGGTTGGTAAATGGGATTTTCAAAGTTAACGGAGAGAATTTAGAAAAAAAGCATACCTTGGGTGGGAAATAGTCCTTTGGCCTAACTAATTTCAAATAGTTACTAAAAATTGTTTTAACAACTAACTTCTTAATTACTAAAATAATTAAAATAGTTACAAATTATTCTAAATAATTATTTATTTTAGTCGCAAATGAATATCGTTAGCACCTAAAAAAATAGATGCGAATGAATTTGTTTAGTAACTTAAAAAATTAGACGCAATTAAATATCATTAGTAACTAAAAAAATAAGATGCAAATGAATATCATTACAACTAAAAATTAGACACATATGAGTGTCATTAACAATTAGAAAAATTAGTAATAAATGAATATTATCAGCAACTAAAAAAATTAGTCGCAAATGAATGTCATTCACAATTAAAAAAATTAGATGTATGTGAATATCATTAGCAACTAAAAAAATTAGCCGTAGATACATGTTGTTTGTAATTAAAAATTAGATACAAATGAATGTTATTAGCAACTAAGAAAATTAGTCAAAGATAATTGTTATTAGTAACTAAAAAATTTAGTTACAGATAAATTTCGTTAACAACTAAATAAATTTAGATATAAAATATAATTTCATTTGCAAGAAAATAATTGGCTGTAATGTTTTGCCTTTTTTTTTTTGTTTTAACATTTCGTAACTACTTATATAGTTACTAAAATGATATTTTTTATAACTAAAAATATTACACATTAATGGTTTTGTTCTAGCACTAATTTTTTTTCAAATTTTCTGATTTTATATATACTAAAAAAAATATATATAATATCACAATTATTTGATTAATATAATAATAAATAATTCTTTTGCTATATATAAGAAAAACATTCATCTGTAAATAAGAAAATATGTATTTAAATTATCAAACCAACATATAAAAATATATCCTTTAAGGCTTGAATCCATATGTGTACTAGACCACATCTGTTGATTCTCCCAGTCTTGAATCAGTATGCATGTGTACCAGACCATGTGCATCATTCAACATTTTAATGCATTCATCCTTGTCTTCAAATTCTTTGTCCATTTTGTCAATAAACATGTCATTTAGGTTTTTGTCTTGATCAGTGTTTTCCCAATAAATTATCCATTTGTTGCAACTTTTGGAAAAACCATACCATTACAAATGTCCTTGAATGGTAATTACATAATGTAATATTGTATTCAAATAATTTCTACATGGGCAACAAGTCTTACTCTCACTATCTAAGTGGCATTTTGTAATGTCAATAAATGAGTAAACTCCTTCAACATATTCTTTACATAACCTATTAGACAAATAAATCGAAGTTCTATCTATTGTCAAACTAATTGAATAATGAAGCTAATCCTCAGTTACATCTACAATTATGGAAAAGGGGAAAAAACAATTTAATTGACTAATGTGCCCATGCAACTAAGATACAACATTAATGTAAAATGCCACATTCTAACTTCTGACTGATAGTGATGTGTCCATGCAACTAACGTACCACATTCTAATTATTTTAAATTATTAGAAATTAAGTGTAAGTAGAAATGCATGATAAGTAGCTTTTAAAACTGATTAAGTTGAAGGTGCTTATAAAATAATCAAATTCATAAAATAATTCTAAAAGCTAGAATAGGCTGCTTTTGAAAATCAAATTACTTTTAAAGCTGATTTTGTATTGTAAAATGACATTTATAAAGGCAGATTATTTCTGAAGTTGACATTACATTGTAAAATAACAAATATATCAATACCCAATTCTTTAAATTATAAACTTAGAACTGGAAAGTATTAGGCATAAAAATACATCTATACATATATACCCTTTCCCATCCCGCAAATCCAACATAAATATATAAAGATCAACTTATACTGAAACAATTTTAGAACAGGTACAAATGAAAATCATGCACTTGAGTTGTTCCAAAGGGGAACATGCTTTCAACTGTTCCAGTAGTTGTTTAATAAGCACCAGGCAGTTGCCCTGCACAATAACAGAATGAAATCAGTGAGACAAGGATGAGTTGCATAGATGAGAGATCATAACATGCATGCTGCTACTACATCTTAAAGAATAACAATCTAGAAGCCTAGAATTATTAATCTCTTCATGGACTGCATAGAGAAGCCTATTACATACCTAAAATTACCAATCAATTAATAAAGTAAGAAATGAATTGCATCACTGCAGATGCTAGGGAAATATGTGAAAGTCTACCAAATGATAACTGCTGCCGGTTGAAAGGCAAAAACATTGTAATTTCTACAATTAAACAACTCTTTTAACTATAGAAACAATCGTGAATAATTCACCAGTTAATGAAAGAGCTATTTCCACACATTGGAAAGAAGATGAAGACAAACCTGGAACAGCCGCAGCGGGCAGTATAGCAGCAATAGGCGGTGCCATTTCAATGTAACTAAGTCTCACACATTCATCAATATGTAACGAACAATTATAGAACACTATCACCGCTAAACCTTGAGTTTCAATTAACATTCTGTGGTTTATCAAATTTATCAAGCATTATGACCAACTGACAAAATATAAAGAAATGATTATAATGAAATAAGAACAGAACTGAGAAAATAAGAAGAAATTATTAAAAGAGAAAGAGATTGATCAACTTACCTGAGAAGGTTTTTTGGGTCCCTTTCTATGTGGGGAAATTGTTTTATGTGAAAGTCCAACCCACTATCTTCATGAGTTTGGTCTAAATAAAGTTTAGCATATATATAGAACACACAAAAAGTCAAAATAACATAGAGAATAGAAGAAAAAATAATGTGCTTAAATTTTCAGTGCACATTTGTGAGAGATTTTTCTATGCTCTTAATTTCACCGTTGGATCGCTCAAAATTTTGAAATGCTAGTAGACTATTCATTGTTCTTTATTTTGACAGTGGAAACCCGTTAAATGTATTGAAACATGGCTGATTGTATGTTACAATTCAACTTAGACAATTCTTAAAAAAATGTCATTCTCTCCTTTGTCTATTATTGGATTTATCTCAAATTTAGATAGCATTTTAGGCACATCTGGTGATATATTTTGGACGGTGGAGATGTGTTTTAATTCCTATCACATGAGATATAGACAAAGAAGTTTAGCTGTGATATTCTCTATTTTTTGCAATTATGTTATTGTTGTGTTTTGGTGCTTTAGAGGGTTGTTTACTTATTTGTTAGTTGAAAAATGTGTACCATTATTTTGGATATAGTGGATTGTTTTTTTTTGGCAATGCTCGGTGGTTTTACTGTTCACATAGAAGAGTTTTCCATGTTAAATTTGTTAGCATTATCAACATCAACACGTGGCTCTGAGGGGTTGAACAAGTCAAGGCTTTTTTTTAAGCCAAAGCTATGCTTTTGTTCAGGTTTTTAAGGTAGGAATTGTCCTAGTCTTAGGGAGTTTGTTACAACACGTTGCTACACATATTTGAGTGACTTTTTCTTTTAAAAGTTTTTGTTGATGGTTTTGCCTATAAAAAGGCGTGTGTCAGGTGGAGTTTTATGTGATATGGTTAGGAAATAATAGTGTTCTTTTCTCCTCTATTTATCTCTTTTACTCAGTGGTTTTAGTTTGTAACAGAGTGGTATTAGAGCCATAGAAAGAGTTAAAAAAAAAAAAAGGGAGAGGTTGTGAGCAATAGTTTTTTTTTTTTAATGGGTGATCTTCAAGTCATTAGCGGAATAAAAAAGCTCAATAACCAAAATTACAATGCTTGGTTAACATGCATGATGTCTTACATGCAAGGCCAAGACTTGTGGGAGGTTGTGAATGGAAGCGAAATTACTCAACTAAAGGCTAAGGATGCGAATGGTACATTACGAAAATGGAAGATAAAAGTGGGCAAAGCCATGTTCGCTTTGAAGACAACAATCAAAGAAGATATGCTGGAGCATATTCAGGATCCCAAAACCCCTCACGAAGCTTGAAATATATTCGCCAAGTTGTTCTCAAAAAAGAATGACACGAGGCTCTAACTTCTGAAAAGCAAGTTATTGTCGATAGCGTAATGCAACTTGATGATCGCTTAGTACTTTCACAAGGTGAAGTCGTTATATCGAGAAAATTCTAAGTTAGATCCACAAGCTCTAATCAGGGAAACCAAAATAAAGAGAATAATCATCCATGGTCTGAGACTAGAATTTAGAGGCTTTGTTACTGCAGTATAAAGATGGCAAAATCAACCATTACTTGTTGAGCTTGAGAATTTACTTGTTGGTCAAGAAACCTTGGCTAAACAAATGGGCGGAGTTTCTCTCAAGGGTGAAAAGGAAGCATTTTATGCCAACAAAACTAGGTGGAATTCCAAACAACATATTGTCAGTAGAATTAAAAAGAATAAGGACAAGGCAAAAAGTAATCAAGGTGAAAAGAGCGCTTGTGTCGAGGGAGATTAAAAAAACCTTGGCAGTAGAAAAAAATTTGATAGGAAGTGTTATAATTATGGGAAGAAGGGTCACATGACAAAAGATTATTGGTCAAAAAAAGGATCTATGGAGAGTAATACTACTACTTCCAAAAGCAAAAATGAATAGGATGTTGAGGCATCTTTTGTTGCACAAGAAGAGTTAGCTCTTACAGTAACAATGTCTGAATAGATTGATTATGAGAAAGATTGGATCATTGACTCAAGTGACTCAAATCATATGAGGGGTGATAAAGGAAAGTTATAGGATTTGTCAAATTACAAAGGAAGACGTGTGGTGGTGACAACAAATAACTCAAAGCTACTGATAGCTCACATTGGTAATATAGTACTCTCTTCCCAATATAATGCTAATGATGTATTGTTTTAAAATCTCTATCACATCCTAGGTATGAAGCAAAATCTTCTCTTTATAGCATAATTAATGTCTTCAAGTCATTTTGTTCTATTTGGACCACAAGATATGAAGGTTTATCATCACTTTAAGATTATAGAAAAGCTGGTGATAAAGGGACAGAGACTAGAGTTAGTCTATGTGATGTTTGCAGTAATTGCATATATAGATAAGACGAGAAAGAATGAGATAGCAAACTTATGGCATATACGGTTAAGTCAAGTTAGTTATTCCAAACTATCTTTGATGATGAAAACGTTGATGCTAAAAGGACTTCCCTAACTTGAAGTGAGAAAAGATACAATTTGTGTAGGATATCAATATGACAAAACGTATCAGTTGCCATATGAAGAGTCAAAATGGAAAGCAAATGAGCCATTAGAGTTAATTCACTCGGATGTGTTTGGACCTGTTAAGCAAGCCTCTCTTAGTGGAATTAAGTAATGGTGACCTCTATTGATGATTTTTCCAAGTACATGTGGGTGTATTTTATGAAAGAAAAATCAAAAACTTTGTCAAAGTTTAAAGAATTCAAAGAAATGATAGAAGCAAAGGTTGATAAAAGAATTTGTTGTCTACAAACTAACAATAAGGGAGAGTATACCTTAGATGAGTTTTTTGACTTTTTCTGAGAATGTCGAATACGCCATCAGTTCATATGTACCAACACTCCGCAACAAAATGGCATAGTAGAAAGAAAGAATAAGCACCTAACAAAATTTTTTTGAAGTATGCTTCACTTAAAGAAAGTTCTGGGAAGTTTTTATGTAGAAGTAATAAAGACCGCAACCTTCATGATTAATAGGCTTCCTTAACAAAGGTTAAATTTCTTCTCACCTTTTGAAAAACTGTGGAACATAAAGCTTATAGTTAGCTATTTTTGAGTTTTTGGATGTGTTTACTATGTCTTTGTACCTAATCATTTATGCAACAAGATGGATAAGAAGTTTGTTAGGTGTGTCTTTGTAGGATATGATAATCAACGAAAAGGGTGGAAATGTTGCGATCCTATAAGTGGAAAGTGTTATACATCCCGAAATGTGGTGTTTGATGAATCATCTTCATGGTAATCCTAAAAAAAGGAGATATTACTAGATTCAAATGTTTTCAAGGATGAGTTGCAATCTGCTCAAATTCAACTAAGTTTAGGTGAAGCTGAAGATACAGCTAATAGTGATAAAAGAGATGGTGAAACTCAAAATCCTTGGCAAATTGGTATGCATGAACAACCAAGCAAATAAGGTAAGTCTAGTAAAACAAAAGCACCAATTCCACACAGAAGATCAATAAGAACTAGAAAGCCAAATCCCAAATATGCCAATGTTGCCATAGTAGAAAACGCAAATGCAAACGCAAAAGAACTTAAGACATTTGAAGAAGCATTTCAGAATCCATAGTGGAATAAAGCTATAAAAGAGGAAATTACTATATTAAAACAAAATCAGACTTGGGAGCTCGTGCCAAAGCCAAGAGATATAAAGCCTATTTCTTGCAAATAGGTTTATAAGATAAAGTGTCACATAGATGGATCAATTAAAAGACATAAGGCTTGTTTGGTAGCTCAAGGATTTTCTCAACAATACGGACTAGACTATGATGAAACGTTTAGTCTAGTTGTAAAGCTTACAACTGTATGAGTCTTACTTGCACTATTGGAACTTATGACAGATGGATATAAAAAATGCATCTTGCATAGGGAGTTGGATTGAGAGATTTTTATGAATTAACCAATGGGCTTCTAAAGTCAAGGTCATCCTGAATATGTGACCAAGTTACGAAAGAAACTCCATAGATTAAAACAAGCACCAAGAGCTTGGTATGGTAAGATTGATGAATTTCTGACTCATAATGGTTATTCAATGACATCTACAAATTGTAGTTTATTTGTCAAAGCTAATGGAGGAAAGCTAGCTATTGTGCTAGTATATGTGGATGATTTAATCGAAATAGGACATTGTGAAGAAGAAATTATCCGAACAAAAGAGAATTTATCAATACATTTCTAGATGAAAGAGCTTGGACAACTCAAGCACTTTCTTAGTCTAGAGATTGATCATACTCAAGAAGGAATAATTCTCCATCAACAAAAGTATTCCAAAGATTTGTTAGAGAAGTTTGGAATTCTTAAATGCAAGCCAATCGCGACATCAATGGAGCCTAACATCATAATATGTGCTCACGAAGGGAAAGATTTGAAAGATGCAACAATCTATAGACAATTAATGGGTAGTTTGCTTTATTTAACTTTAACTGGACCCAATATCTCTTATGCAGTTGGTGTGATAAGTTGATATATACAAAATCCAAAGAAGTCTCATTTGGAAACAGTTTGACAAATTTTGAGATATGTGAAGAATACGCTTGGCTATAGTGTTATCTATAAGCAAGGTAGATATTGCAAACTAGTTGGTTATTGTGATGCTGACTATGCAAGTGATCATGATACCCGATGTTTAACTACTAGGTATATCTTATGCTTAGGTCAGGAGCAATTTCTTGGTGTAGTAAAAGGCAGTCAACTGTGTCTTTATCAACAATAGAAGCAAAGTATCAAGCTGTAGCAATGGCAGCTCAAGAGAGCACTTGGCTTATGCAATTATTGAAGGACTTGTATCAACCAATAAATTATACAGTTTCGTTATATTGTGACAACCAATCAACAATACAATTGACAGAAAATCCAATATTTCATGCTAGAACTAAACATATGGAGATGTATTATTGTAACACCTGAATTCAAGTATGCCAGTGAACTCTACTTCCAAAATTGTAAAACAATTATAGAAAATTACTAAATGAGCAATAATTTTCAAAGCGGTTAAAATGGTTATTTTAAAAGGATTTAAGAGACAAAGTGGGAATGTAAATTGAATGGTACACTTGAAATTATATGGTGGTGCTAAGGGTTTTTGGTAATTGGCTAAGGATAAAATAGTCATTTTTGGAAAAGATTAAGGGTAAATTAGTCCAAAAAGCTTAAAAAACCAACCAACTATTCATTTTCTTCTTCCTTGGCCGAGAATCTCCATAATTTTAGCTAAAGTTTTTCTTTCAAGCAAAATTCATCAAAAAACCTAGCTAAACCACCTAATTTCCAGAGCCTCCAGTTATAAAAAGTATAGATATATCAATTCTGGTAAGTTCTAAGGTAAAAAAATTAATTTTTAAGAGATGTGAAGTTTAGAGTTTTGATGGATGATTATGTTTTTGGTTGATTAAGGTTGCTAGGAAGAAGAAAAGAAGGAGGATAGGCTTAAATCACCTAATTAGCAAAGAAAAGATAAAAATTTCATACTTTACATACTTGAAGTAATTTGTGTTAGGTTATTTAAATAACATTTGCTTGTATAAGTGTGTAAGGTATTAGAATTAAGGTGATTTATGCTTAAAAGGATAAAGAAATTCATTAGGATTCATGATGTATTTTAGACATTTCACATTCTTAGGGTTAGCTTTGTGGATTTTGTGTGTTAAATATATGAGAAATGATGAATTGATGAAAGAATTTACATTAAGGGTAAGCATGTAATTTTATCCATAAGGTTAATTTTTGCTTAATTATGTGTATGATATGTGGAATAACCCTTATATTCATAAGGGCAAAAATGTCATTTTATGTGATGTAGGTTAATTTTGCTTAATTATGTGCATGATATGTGTAAAACACCATTATAATAAATATGTATATTCATATGGAATGCATGAGATACATGTAAATGCATGAGAAAATAATTTGATGCTCAATGAGGCTTGAAAAGAATAAGGAAAAACTATGAATGGGCATATTTCATGTTATGTTTACACATGTATACATGAGGAATCATAATATATGCATGATTTCAAAAAAATAAAGATGGAGGAAAAACATTTTCTAAGTTATGCATGTTTTCAAAAAATGAAAACAAATGTTTTGGTTTTATAATGGCTCATATGATATAAAAAAGCAGAAAACTTACTTAAAATCCTTACACGTGTACTATACTTAGTGGACAACAAAGAAAAAAAAGTCAGTTGTACTGTATAGACAACAAAGAAAGATATTAGTTGTACTGTGTGGACAATAAAGAAAAAAAATGTCAGCTATATTGTGTGGACAGCAAAGAAAAAAAATAGAGAAATATGAGTGTAAGAAAGGATTGTACCTTGTATGGTAACTACGAGTACTGTTTTATGTAGTCTAGACCGGTCAATGAAAATATTTGACAAAAAAATTTAGAAAAAGAAAATAATTAGCAATTATTTTATAAAAGTCATTTGCATTAGAATCATGTACGCAAGTCTATGTGGCTGATAAAAAGTTTAGAAAGACATACGATCAGAAAATTGAAAAATCATGGCATTCATACATGCATAAATCATAATGAGTAAATCATATTTGTATAGTAAGAAAAGGAATGAATGTGCAAATGAAGAGAGTTATGATATGTGTTTAATGCGTGTTCCATGTTAATTATTTTGTATGTGAATAGCTCAGACACGCTGAGTATGGAAGAGATTAGTACTGATATGAAATGCGTTAAGTATTGAGTATGATTTTCTTATTGAGCGATGGTCGCTTACTCCATTTAATTTAATATTTTACAGGTAAAGAGTTACAGCAAAGATTCCTGGAGAACATTAGTGAGACATGAGGCTGAGGGAGGAAGGCACCATATTTTTGTTGACTTATATGTTTTGATGTATATGTGAATATATGCATATATATATATATTTGATATAGATATTGGTGGATATGTATATATTTTGTTTCCTATATGTATATATGTCTATATATGTATATATATATATGGCTAGTCATTGAAATTGGTTATAAAGTTTTTATGGGTGGTAATTTTTATGATGGTTACTATTAAGTATTTATTTTGTTAAAAAAAAATTCCTCGGGTCTTCAAAAATAGGGGAACTCTTGCCCTTTTTTTATAGCACACCTATTGGTTAGAAGAGGTTACATTTTTGGCATCAAAGTGCAATTTTGGGCGTTTAAAGGTGGATATAATATAATATGTTGTAATATAATATAATATAATATTTATATATAGTTTTGCATTCTGGTATTGCATAGGTGCCCCTCATGTCTCATAGATCAGTTCCCAAGAATCAACTGTAGTAAGTTGTTTTCTTTGCCTGTATTTAAATAATAGAATGATAAAATCCTTATATAGTTACACTTATACAATTATTAGATGAGGAGTACCACAAGACGAGGACGGGGTCGTGGAAGGGGTATTTAGAGAGAGACAAGAGAATCGTCTAACCCTACCCCGTCAAGTGGTTCAGGATTTGGGCTAGTAGAAATCGGAGATATAGTCTGTCAGGTGTTAACCGAGAGTCAAAATAGACCCATACCTGAAAATATAGCTAGAGATGCCATTCAAGATGAGATTAGAAGTGAGATTCATGAGGAGGTCATAGAAGAAATCAGAAATGAAATAAGGAATGAGGGGAGAGGAAAAGTTGAAGCTCAAAAGCGACTTGAGCCCATTTATTCCTTACCTAGTCAGCATACCCCTCATGAATTTAAAGGTACTAAAGATCCTTTGGTGGCTGATGAGTGGATCAAGCAAGTGGAAAGTACCATGGATTTATTTCCTATGATTGACAGAGAAAAAGTTTGGTATGCCAGTTTCTTGATGAGGGGAGAGGCTCGCGTATGGTGGGACCTAGTTAAAGAAACCAGAAATATGGATCTAATGACCTAGCAGGACTTCAAAAGGGCATTTGAGGCCCAATACAGAACAACTGATATGGTAGCAGTCAAAGTTCAGGAGTTCATTTCTTTGCAGTAGGGGGAAGGTTCAATAAAGGATTATTCTACCCGTTTTGATGTCTTATCTAGTTTTGCTCTAGGTATGATGAGTACACCTAGTCTCCGATTAGACAAATTTCTTTAAGGCCTTAAACCGGAGATAACCTTGCATGTACTAGTTGGACCACAACTTTCTCAAACTTATGAAGAGGCATTGGAGAGAGTATTGAGGTTGGAGGTATATGTTAATAAGCTACCCAGGAATGCACCCTCCATGGTAACACCTCTATCATTAATAGCACCCTAGATAGTGATGCCAAGTCGGTCAGTTCTACCTGCTTCATTGACTGTTTCAGCACCTATTACAACAACATCAGGGGGTAGTTCAATTGGCTCTAGTTTCATAAACAATAGGGGAAAAAGAAAATTCTAGTAAAAAATAAGTAGAAAAGGCGAGAAGAGTGATAAAAAGCCTAGAAAAGAAAATATTCCCTAGTGTCAAATTTGTGGGAGATATCATAGTAGGGAATATTGGTATCAGCAAAAACAAATAATTTGTTATAGATGCTGATAGCCAGGGCATATAGCAAAGGATTGCCATAATATCGAGGTGCCAGTCCCGATACAACCACAGTAAATCCTAATTTCGCTAGTGCAACCAGGGAGAGGTACTGATGCATGGGTCTATACAACTACCCATAGTCAGGCGAAGGCTAGTCCATCTGTTATTATTGGTCAGCTCTTATTCCACTTTGTTTCCTTGTATGCATTGATTGATTCAGAAGTTACACTCTTTTTTATTACACCAGGCGTTATTGAAATGGTAGGTTTAGTGTCTGTTAAATCTACCCATTCTATTAGAGTTGAAATGCCAGATGGTGGGAGTGTGATTACTAATAAGATGTTAAGGGACCAGAGGGTAGTAATACATGGGAGAGAGTTAAAGGTGGACTTGATTGTCTTTGATATGCCCGATTTTGATATTATCCTAGGCATGGATTTCTTAGAAAGATATGGAGTTGAAATTGACTATAGAAAGAAAAAGGCTCAATTCCAACTCGACAATGAGGATTACTTCAGTTTAGGAGAGGGCTATCAACCTAGTATGATGATCAGCAATGTAAAGGCGTAAAAATTATTGAAAAAAAGGTGTACGGGATATTTAGCTCATGTGGTACATGAGTGTGATATTCAAAGATTGGGTGTTCAGGATGTCCCAATAGTACAAGATTTCTCAGATGTTTTTCCTGATAAGTTACCAGGTTTACCTCCAAAGAGAGAGTTGGAGTTTAGTATAGAGTTAGAACTTGGCTCAACCCCAATTTCAAAAACCCTTACTGAATGGCTCTAGCTGAATTACAAGAATTAAAGAAACAATTACAAGAACTTTTAGATAAGGATTTTATTAGACTCAGTCACTCTCCTTGGGGAGCGCCCATACTATTTGTCAAAAAGAAAGATGGGTCGCTCCGTATGTGCATAGATTACAAAGAGTTGAATAAACTAAAAGTGAAGAATAAATACCTGTTGCCTCGAATTGATGATTTATTTGATCAATTGAAGAGAGCTTCTATGTTCTCCAAAATTGACTTGAGGTCGGGTTATCACCAAGTGAGGATTACAGAGCAAGATATTCCAAAGATATTTTTTCAGACTCGCTATGGGCACTATGAATTTGTGATGATGCCCTTTGGATTGACTAATGCCCCAACAATCTTTATGGATTTAATGAATCGAGTATTTCATGATTGCCTTGACAAATTCTTGGTGGTATTTATTGATGATATCTTGATATACTCCAGATCAAAAGAAGAACATATTGAACACTTGAGATTTGTGTTACAAAGATTGAGAGAAAAGAAATTTTATGTCAAATTCTCTAAATGTGAATTCTGGTTAGATCGAGTGATATTTTTGGGACACGTGGTTACTAAGGAAGGTATAGCTGTAGACCCCAGTAAAGTGGAAACAATACTTGAATGAGCGAGGCTAAAAGCGGTGAAAGAGATTAGAAGATTTTTAGGGCTAGCCGGCTATTATAGGAGATTTGTACAAGGTTTTGCCCGATTGGCCAAGCCACTTACAACTCTTACTAAACAAAGAACTCCTTTTCTATGGACTGATGCTTGTGAAAAGAGTTTCCAAGAGCTAAAAAGGCAGTTGACTACAACTCTTATTTTAGTATTACCAGAGGAGGGTGTAGACTATGATATTTATTGTGATGCCTCGCATAATGGCTTAGGAGCCATGCTAATGCAGAGGGGTAAAGCGATAGCGTATGCCTCTTAGCAGTTAAAAGATTATGAAACACGCTACCCTACCCATGATTTAGAATTAGCGGCAATGGTTTTTGCTTTAAAAATTTGGAGGCATTATTTATATGGAGTTAAATGTAATATCTACACCGACCATAAAAGTCTAAAATATTTTTTTACTCAAAAAAACTTGAATATGCGACAAAGAAGATAGTTGGAGCTAGTTAAAGATTATGAATGTGATATTAAATATCAGCCGGGTAAAGCAAATATGGTAGCCGATGCCTTGAGTAGAAAGATTTCCATAGCTCATCTCACCACTCAGATAGAGTTATAGGAAGAGTTTCAAGGGGAATAGATTAAGGTGATAAAAAGTCGAGTGGCTAGATTAGAAATTCAACCTAATCTCCTCAATGAAATAAAAGAGAAACAAGTAGAAGATTTATGGTGCCAGAAAATGAGTCAACAGATATTTGAAGGGAAAGCAATTGAGTTTCAAATGATAGATGACGTGCTCAAGTTCAGAAACAGGGTATGTATTTCCCAAGATCTGGAATTGAGGAAGAAAATCTTGAATGAAGCACATGATACACTTTACACTGCCCACCCTAGGGGAGTAAAGATGTATTAGGATTTAATGAAAACTTATTAGTGGATAGGTATGAAGAAAGATATTAGTGACTATGTAGCCAAGTGTTTGGTATGTCAACGGGTTAAGGCCTAGCATCAAAGACCTTCGGGTTTGCTTCACCTACTTAGTATTCCTGAATGGAAGTGGGAAGATATTTCAATGGATTTCATCATTGGCCTACCTCAATTTCAAAAAGGCTATAATGCACTATGGGTGATTGTAGATAGATTGACTAAATCGACAAATTTTATTCCAGTGAAAGATAGTTTTGCTTCAGATCAATTGACCCAGATTTATATACAAGAGATTGTGAGATTACATGGCGTACCCAAAACTATTGTGTCAAATAAGGACCCCATATTTGTTTAAGCTTTTTGGGGTAGTTTACAGAGAGCATTGGGTACTAGGCTGGCATTTAGCACAACATATCATCCTCAAACAGATGGTCCAACAAAAAGGGTGAATCAAATACTAGAGGATAAACAGATGGTTGGGGTGGGTAGTTTTAGTTTTGCCTACAAAGATATTCTTTTTGGTGATGCACATGTTGTTGCAATTAAGATATTAAAAGTATAATAACAAGGAACTTTAAAAAGTTTCATTGATAAATGTAGGGGCGTACGTTATTCGGTTTAAATTATCAAATCAAATTGAACCATTCAAAAGTTAAGGTTTTATTTTATTTGGTTTATAAAATGGTTTAATTTAAATTAATAAATTTAAAAAAAGGTTTATGGTTCAAATTATGGTTTCCAAACATGGGAAATTATAGTTTTGGAACAAAAAGCAAAGCACATGCCAAGTGTGTTTCAATGAAATTAAATTAAGTTTTTATAGAGGTGAAAAGGAAAGAAATTAAGCAACTTAAATGACTGAAAATTGGAGAGAATGAAATTTATCATTGCGTTAAATTCCATTCACTGTTTATTTCCTTTTAAAAAACAAATCAAATTAATAATTAGTGTGACAATCATACCTAACGCTTATGGCCAAGTAAGTAATGTCAGATAGGGCTGGACTCGAGCCGAGCCAGCTCGAGCTCGAGCTTGGCTCGGCTCGGTTCGAGCCGGGCTCTGCTCGGCTCGATCGAGCTCGAGCTGGCTAGGGTTGATTTTTTTTTAAATTTTTTATACAAAACGACGTCGTTTTGATCCATATATATACACAAAACGATGTCGTTTTGATATGAAAAACGAGCTGAGCCGAGCCGAAAATGAGCCGAACTCGAGCCGGCCATAAATAGACCGAGCTGGCTGCGAGCCGAGCTCGGCTTAGCTCGAATCCAGCCCTAATGTCAAACAAGAAAAGGCAGGCCACTTTCATATTATTTCATGGCCGGCCTTGTTAAATTGATTGTTTTGCCGCAACAGGTTTAGATTTATTTCATATTATAATTAGATTTTGAATTAATTAACTAGTAATGTTTTAGCTGTGTGAATGTGTACAAGATTCATAATAACATGATTAGCCAAGAATATATTTTATAACATAAAATAATAGAAAATTTAATTTATAAATATGAATTATAATGAACTGGTATTGGTGGAAGATGGTTGCGGGGTGGGATGGGAAGGGAGTGGCGAATTGAATTTTAAAGAAAGATAAATTGATGGTTTTGGCCTATTGTATGGATTTATGTAAATAGTTATTTAGGTTAGTATTTTTTGAAAAATGAAAAACAAAAATGCAAGGCAACTTGCTTGGGAAAAAAAGGGTGCAAGTATCACTTAATTCAGAGACTTCGTCATAGTAAAATATAATGTCAGTTAATTTTGTGATGTTTATTTTAGCCCTGATTGTTAAATACAATATATTTATTACTTAATGATTTTAATGAGTTTAAATTGTAATTTAAACTAGATTAAACTGTATTTTTTTAATTTGGTTTTGCTTAGTTTAAAATCTGAAATTGTTTAGTTTGGTTTAAATTGTTTCATTTTTGAGTTCCTCTAATGGAAGTTTAGACAAGTAGCCGATCTACATATTCACAAGCTACAAGCTAGAATTGAGATGTTGACACTTATGTGAAGATTAAAGATAGCAATTGACATTGCTTTTGCTTTTGGTTATCTTTATCACCATTGTGAGATTCCATTTGTTCCTTGTGATCTTATGTACTACTTGATGAAGACATAATAACCGCTGTTGGTGAATTTTGTAAATGTTTTGTTTGACAAACTATGAACATTAATGTGTGCACACTTTGTGTATTTTGTGAAAAAAATTTTGTCATTTTTTGAATAAGTATATCTTTCTTGTTCATATATTTTAGGTGTTTAAGTTAAAACATATTCTAATTTCTATTGGTTGGTTTATTCTTTTTGGTTGGTTTCTATTTTATTTGCTTTATTCTTTTTGATTAACTTATCTATTGGTTTTCATTTACTGGTTTCTATTGCTCTATTGGTTTCTAATTTCTCTCATTTACTCTTGTAGATTAACTTATCTAAATGAATTGTAAGATATGATTTTCATTTGGTTTTTGAAGAGATTTTGAGACTTGAGAATGGAGAAATTCTAGTTATAAAAAGTTCAAGGATTGATTATTAAACTACGCTAAGTGGGATGCTTAATAACAAAGTGCTATTTGGTGTGTTTCAGAATTGATAATACGCTATTGTCTGTGAAAGTGAGGAATTAATACTGCAAATTATGTGTGTTTGTTGATGCTTAATATGTGCTTGGAACATTCATTAGTTTGATTTCATAGTGGATTTTATTTAATAGAACAAAGTTTAATGGATGTAAGCTATATTGAAATAAATCCTGTTAATTCTTATTTGCTTGTTGTGGTGATTGTCGTTATAAGATTGATAATCAAATTGATATCATTCACCATGAGTAAAACATCAAATGTTGGCGAATGGCGGGTTACTTTTCAATATAAAAAAATATCCATTGGTCTAAATATTGGTTACATACCTCCAAGTAAAAATGTTTTCCATAATCATCTTTGGATTTTAGTTCTAACCCAACATAAAGTTCAGTAATATAAAGTTCAACACAACATTATCTTCGTAATTGGAATAAAATGTGTACTCTAACTTAAAACTATAATATAAATGAATTTGATCATTGAATATGTCTTATATATAGTCTTATAATAGAGTTAATTTTATAGTTTACAATCATGATAATTAAAGTTAAAAAATTTATGATACAAATATTATTACATTGTGTCTGTATAATAATTAAAATTTTAAATATTAAATAAAAAGTTAAATTAAATCCTTGAGAGCGTTACTTTTTAGTTTGATATCATAATTGTTAAGTGCAAATTTGATCAAAAGTTCCAAAGTAATTATTGCATTTGATGGCTGATTTTGATTTGTACAGCCATGATAAATCAAAAATATGAAAGTATAAATTAAGATTTTGATAAAAATAGAATTATATAAATTGGGTTGAGATATAACATTAATTACGATGTTTTAATATTCATATATAAGCAATTTTTTGACCTTTTTATTTTATCTGATAATATAAACAAAATGAAGGAAAATTAGACTTATTTAGACTTCTTATCAAACCGTAAACATACCGTATGTTTAACAAATTCTTCTACAAAATAGTTTACTTTTGAAATCAACACGCTTGTGTGAGGCTGGGAATTTAATCCATGCCTCCAAATTCCGCATGCGAACAAATTGATAATTCTGAAGATTAAACCTAGCTTTCATCATCAAAAATATGCAAAAATGCCTTAAATCATTAATGTGATATTTTATTGTTTATGTTTGTTGTTCATGCATATAATATTACTCTTCTCAAAATCAATTTAGATCATTATCAAGAAATAATGGAGCTAGCAGAAGGACTAATGGACATAGATAGTATAGACTCAATAATTAATTACTTAATTTTGTCGTACTGTAATAATTTATCAATAAAATAATATGTACATACTTTGAGTACACAAAATAAGTACATAGATGATGTATCATCATGTAATTTGATAATTTTGAATTAATTATAATGTAACAATACATTAATTATTACAATATACTCATTTTGTATACTCAAAATATATACATAGAATATTGCTATAATACAATACATTAATTATTACAATAAAACAATGTGCACAAATAACAACGTGTTATAATGTGATTAAATATTATTTTATCTCTAACTTTAAACTACTCAATTATATGATGACACGTCATTATTTATATACATTATTTGCACACATAAAACTACTCTAATTATTAATTATAATTCACTGGACTAAAGAATAGGATTGACCTCCTATCTATGTATTGAATTATTTTCGCGCATAAATCAGCTTTAGTTCATGATCTTTCATCAATGTGATATCCCTATAAATAATTCATAATTAGTTTAAGGACAAATTTCGTTTTACCTTATAGATTATTTTGTCTTAATGTTGCATAATGCATCATGTTGAAAAACTTCAATCATGTCTGACATGAATGATATATTATCAACTTGTACACATAATCTTGAGCCCAATTTATTTTTCTATATAATGAATAATGTCATTAAATTGGCTATATTAACTCTTTAATTAGAGTTATAGATTCTATGTCTATAACATATGAATAATTGTTAAAAATGAATTTATTCTGCCAAAAAAAATTATTAGTGAATCAGTAATATTTTAGTGTAAGTCAAATACATCTCCATCATCCATAAATGTATCAGTATCTCTACTTAGCATTTTGTTTTTTGATAACCAAGGCAAACTATCTTTTAATGGTTTTAGTCACATTACAGTCTTATCATAAATAAAGTGTCTTTCTTCATTTTCTTAATTCCAGACCATGAATTTTGACTGCCATTTTAGAATCTTGTCTGCACCCATATACATGCTGCATATGCATGATTCTAAATTTAGTATATGATACTCAAAACACAATGGTTTGCTTTACATACAATCAATACAAGTCAATGTGAAGATGACAAACACAAAGATATATGAATAAAAGACTATTGATTTATTGTAGCCAAATGTTGTTTTTCACATATAATCCATTAACTTTATGGACAACAAAAAACCCTTAAAATTTTGCCTCATTTTCTCTTTGTCTTTCAATTTTTTTCACACCAGTCACACCCTTTAATTAGTTCTCACCCTTTTCTTTATAGAAAATTTATTGAATTCTATGGCAACCTTAGGTATGTTCAGGGGTAAGTTGGTCATTTGGCATGATCTGGGCATTTTAAGAGTTTTGACAACGTTGAATTTCCAAAGTTAATGCAATAGTAAAAAATGTGAGACGTCCATCCCTATGAGTTGGCAATTTTAAATCGTGCTGTGTGATTTTCGCGATGTATATCTTAGGGAATGCCTATCCCATTTGAGGGGACAACTGTCCCAGACATGTTTCCAGTGGTTATAAATCTCCTCTAAGTGTTATATCTAGAGTTATTCGTTATTAGCACTATCTCCACTAAATTAGAGAGCACATAAAGGACTTCAGAGGATTAGAAGTCATCAGATTCTTGCCACGCGAAGACTTAAGCATCATTGGAGGAGAGGTAGGCGCACTTCCATATTACTTAAACGATTTATGACATGTTTGAATGAGAAATTACAAATATATATGTAGTTGGACTTGTTGTTTTAGTTAACTGTTATGATATAAAATTGTTGAGAATATGATGATTGTGTGATAAGTATTGTTATTGCTACAATTTTGCATGATTCTTGTTTAATATTGGAGATTGAGGGCTGATTTGATGAGTGGGGATTGTCAGAGGAATGTGAGTAGGATTTTAAATTTGTTGGATGGCCAAACCATCGCTAGAAACAACGAGGTTTTGGAAGTTACAAAGGCGAGGGATGCCCACCCCCTTATGAGAAGGACAACTATCCTATCGTAAGGTAATGAGTGTAAATCATTATTGCATTAGGATGAGATAGGTGAAAGAGATACCCCGACACAAGCTTTAGGACCAAAGATGACCTAGAGGATGATTACCAATGTTAGGCAAATAAGAGAAAGGATGAGAAGACTTAGGATCAGTAGAAGAGTTATCTTGATCAAAAGACACATGATCTTGAGTTTAAGGTGGGTGACAAAGTTTTTGTGAGAGTAGCCCCTTATAGACAAGTGATAAAATTTGGTAAAAAATGTATGGGACCATTTGAGATATTGGAATGGATTAGTATGGTTGTTTACCAACTTGCATTATTGGTAAGCATGGATCACATTTGTAACGTCTTTCATATGTTGTTATTGTGCAAGTACATTAGTGACTTGATCCATGTGTTAAGATTAGAAGATGTTGAGATCGATAATAGTTTGGCTTATAAGGAGTGCCTAGTTTAGACTATAGACATGCAACTAACAGAGTTGAAAAACAAGAAAATTTCCCTTGTCAAGGTTTTTTTGGAAGAATCACAAAGTTAAAAGGTCACATGAAAGGTCAAGAAGGATATGAGATAGAGGTTCTAACAACTAACTGAGTGAATTTTGACACAAAATTCATTTAAAGGGGATAGAAATGTAACACTCATAAGCATGTCCAAGGGCATTTTGATTTTTTCCCTATAAATTTTATGATTTGTTCATGTATGAGTTGTTGAATGAGTGAACAACTGTTCATTATGATGGATATGTGTTTGTGCCTTAAAAAGGGTAGAAAAGTCTTTTCATTTTAAGAGTGTAAGAATGTTTAAACGAAAAGGATGAACAGTTGTTCACGTTCGGGGGAACACCCATTCATTTGTTCATTGAATTTAAATTTGGATAATATATATTTTCTAATGATTTTGGAGCGTGTTTATAATGGAACAGTGAAAGGAACACCTATTCATGGAGGAGGAGAACCATTCATGCAATTTAAAATGCAAAATAAAAAAAAGGCTTGGTTGTTTGGCTAAGTTTATGTCATATTTTATGCAGGAGCCAAACAATAAAATTAAGAAAGATCAAGCATGACTAGAGAGCAGTAAGAGCATATTAGACACTAGACTTTAACCAAGCCACGTGAAGAACTTCTTGACTATGGAGGACAAGTATGGTGGCCTTGAATTTGAGTATATTTGGGAGTTATGCCATAGGTGACTGCTATGTTGTTTTGGCTATATTGGATTTTGTTAATGAGTGCAAGCATGATTAATTTACAGACTATTCGGGTGTATGTATGTGTGTGTATGTACATATGTATGGATGCATATTGATGATTTACTATGAGTTGTTGGTAATAGCTCATGAACCTTAAGTTGATAATTTGATGATTTGAATAAGCTGTTGATGATTGATGATTACTGTGAATTAGAATCATGTCTAGGATAATTATCTATCATTTTGAAGTGATTAGAACCTATTGTTGTGTTGTAGTGTTGCCAGAATTCATGGAAACCAATCAGGTGCATGATTTCCAAATAGGGATGAATGGTTGCTCATGCTTCTATGAACGTTCATTCATCTTTTTGGAAATATAAGAACTCGTCATTCATATGAAGCACATTTGTTCTAGAGCTAAGGCATCAATAGATGTTCAGTATGGGATGAATGTCTGTTCATGACACTTTAGGGTGAACGATGAGGTTAGGAGAGCAATAAGCGCTAAGGGCTTAATAACATCAGTCAAACGTTAATAGGTTGTTAGTCAACAGAAAAGCTAATGACTCCCGTTCAAATGGTGTAAAATAACTATTCAACTTCTGTTTTGTGTGTTGAAATGGGGATTAAGTTCGAAAAAGCTACAAAAGGCAAAAGTAAGATAACTAGCTAATCAAATGTGTCCGAGCATGTAAAAGACAACATAGATGTTGACCAACACAAATTTAAGTTAAAATAGAGAAAGTTAAGGAAAGTGGTATACACCTAGATAACCATTAGTCGTTTATGCAAGCAACGTTATATGTGAAAGTAATAAGGTTATATGAGAGATAGATATCCATGAAATCTATCATATACTTAACATCAAGTTGGATTGGTCACTTATTTTTAGTTTAAGTGTGTATTATAAGTATAGTGGCATCGATTAATTTCTCATTTGGTCAACGAGATGCATCACATAGACACCCATGGTAAGGTCCATCCTAAGATGATAATCCAATTAATAGTCCTATAGTTATGGGTATATAGTAAGAAATAGACTACAATCAGTTTTTTTATGTGATTAGGGTATCATAGCTAGTTAGCTTGATAGTCCAATTAGCATTGTGTGTAAGGCACGTAAAGACTAGACATCTGGGATATTGATTGTTTTCATAAAGATATCAAATATGTCAAGTTTAACTTAGGCCTTAGTCATCTAGGATGGCATTGCCTCTGTTCTAAGGCACGAAGGTGTCAATAGGAGGCAAGTGGGTATAAGAGGTTGTCAAAAAACATCTGATAATAACCACATAGTGATTTAGTGATAGAACACAATAGATTTGAGATATGTTTTGTGCAAGGTGTCGAGAGGTTACCTGCTCACTGAGTGGTTTTCACTCATGTGTTTTTTTTTTTTTTTGTGGTTTTGCTGGTAGAGGTAATTAGCAAGGCATACAAGGAAGCCAACAGTCTAGCTTTAATAGATGCATGAGATCGAGGGCATTTTAATCATTTGGGCATGGATTGTGTTTATGTACTTATTTTTATTTAGTTTGAGATGCTATTGATTTTATGCATTTGTATTTATTATTATTATGGATTTCAAGCACTTGAACTTTATTGGTGACGTTTTATTTGATTAGATGATGATGTTATTTAGTTTTTGAGATGCACCTTTTTGCACATATTTTGAATAAAGAATTTATAAGCATTTTCTATTTCTACTGTAAATAGTTAAAAGTTTAAATTGTATACGTCTCTTCGGGTAATATCCTGTGTAGGAGTATGTATCTAAAAAGGGTTTATTACATGTATAATTGTTTGAAATTTGTGAATGGGTACATTTTGACCTAACCTGAACATTCATGATCTTCCGTTCACAATCGCTTATGTACTACCAATCTTATAACCAATCATCTTCTTGAACAACCGTTCATGCTTATGTCATGAACAACTCTCTAACATTACATTCATGATCATGCACAACCCTAAAGATAATTTTATCTTTTTACTACATGAGTACTCATGGACTCTTTTACACAAGCATTCATCGTGACCTATCCTATGTTTTATAAACAATCACACGAGTTCTTTGTATGACCATCCATTATGATCGATGTCTTTACCCTAATAGGTGAATGGCCATTCCTTCCTTAGGAGTATGGTAGAAGCAGTGACAATTTGAGAAGTTTTGTGGACTAAGACTATGTTAGAGATCTTTATAAAACAAGATCTTTGATGGATATTTGTTCACCTTGGAGGATATGTAGTCAGTTGGAAGGCCACACTCTAATTTACCAATACTTAGTCTACAACAAAGGCAAAATACGTGGCCATCGTAGTGGCTATCAAGGAGGCAATATAGTTCAAATTTTTTGTTAATAAAATCATTTTTAGCTTTATTTTTATCTTTTTCCATTGTGACAATCAAAGTGCAATTGCAATTCACTTAATTAAAAAGTAGATGTAATATGATAGAACCAAACATACTGATGTCAAAATTTATCATTTTATACAAGATATCTTTGTTAAGGGAAATATTTCCATCAAGAAGATTAATACTGCAGACAATCCAACTAACATGCTCATTAAGCCTTTGCCTATTAGCAAGTTCAAGCATTGCTTCAACTCAATTGGTATTCAACGTTGAGATTTGCCTTAAGGGGGTTTTATGGAAGAGGTAGAAAATTATGTTAAATATTGGAGTTGATTTTTTGTCTCTGCAAATTAGTGTCAAGGTGAAGATTGTTTGATATTAGGACCCGAATTATGACACAAACGTTCTAAGTAAAGAGCAGGCATTCTCTCTAAATATCAAAAATCATGGCAAAATGTCAAACAGAGCAACAATTTTATTCCCTTTTGAACAGTCATGGCTTAAAGTCCAAGATCAAGGTGTTCCATCGAATGGAACAATCGTTCCATTGTAGATATAATTTTGTTATGTTTGTAGTTTTATCCGAGTTAGTAAATACGAGAACAAAAAAAAGGGATAAGCAAATTACACGGTTATAATACAGCGAATAATGAAAAATACGCTTGTAAAAAAAAATCCCTAAAGTTTACATACAGGAAAAGTGTGAAATATGTTTATACGGGTTTAATATGACACATCGTCAATAATATATTTTTAAAAATACGACAATATTATAGTAATTTTAATACTTTTCATGAATTTGCTATTGAAAATCAATATAACAATTTAAATGTAAAATAATTAATTAACTAATTAATTAACTATTAAACCTAATATAACATAATGCATAATCAAAATTTTTTGTACAATAAATAATATACCAATCAGTTAGAAAAAACAAACAAATTAATCAACGTGAATTTTAGAGTTCAGATAAGAGTGAATCTATGTACATGTCATAGGGGAGAAAACTCAAAGTTAGCATTGAAAATTAAAAAATAAATATTGTTGGGTTTTTTTTTAAATAGCGGTATTTTTGTAAATAATTGAAAATAAAAAGGACAATTTTGTACTTTAAATATACCAAAAATTCAAAAAAAGATAAACGTAAAATACGACATATAATTCGTATTTAATACAGGAATGATGTAAAATATATATTTAATATATTTTGACTTTAAAATTTTTTTAAATATATTTAATACATGGATAATACATAAATAATATACATATTCACTCATTAGGAATTTTATAAAGTTTTGGAAACGCATAAGAGAGTAGTTAGGGTTTTAAGTGATTTGTACTTTACATTATTTAATCTCTCTTGTTCTCAATGTACTAAAAACTACTGTATTATTGATTTCTTCATTTCTTGTCGTGGTTTTCTCCGTTTTTGAGTCTTTCACCTAAATTCTTGTGTCCTCAATCTTTCAAAATTTCAACGGTGTAGAAAAAAAAAAAAATCCTTTCAATAACCAATTTGGCGAAATTCTTGGAAATTTTAGCAGACTTTAATATCTCGGAAAAGAATTCCTACAGTGAAATTGCTAGCTAATTACGCGAAGATGGATGATTCGCAAATGACACTAACAATGAGATTTGTTTCAATGCCCAAATGTTCTGCAAATTTCTATGCTAAATTTTTCCGTCACAAACAAGTCATCTCAATAAATATATTATTTTGTTTAATTAGAGGGAAATTAATTAAAATAGGCAGCCGGTTTCGTGCATAAACCTTTTTTGGCGGTAATTCTTACTTTTTATCTTTTTAAGAAAATTATATTTTTCATTCCAAAAATACCCCTATTTTAATTTCTCAGCGTTTACCGTAGCTTTTCACCGATTAATTGCTTATATTTCATATCAATTGCATATATTTCAGACAATACACATTAAGATTAAGTTTTTTGTAATGGATAAAATCTACAGATGAAAAATAGATTAATTTTTTATAAAATAATTGAATCTTATAGTTTTCTGTAATGGGTGCATGAAACTGTAAAGAAATGCGGGAAAATGTAAACGGGTGTGTGAAAATATAAAGGGGTACGTGAAACTGTGAAGGGGTGTGGGAAAATGTGAAGGGGTGCGTAAAAATAATATATATTATATATATAATATAAAATACATTATATATTATATTATTAATATAATATATATTATAAAGGGGTGTGGGAGATAACATATCTCCCACACCCTTTTTATAAGCAATAGTTACCGCACCCTTTCACGCACCCGTTCACACATCCTTTCCAAATTAATGCACCTGCACCCCTTCACGCACCCGCACTCGTTATCAAATTCCCACACCCCTTCAGGCACCCTCACCCCTTCCCACACCCTTTTCCAAATTCCCACACCTCTTCATGCACCAGCATCCCTTCCCGCACCCCTTCACGCACCCGCACCCGCACCCGCACCCTTCTCCAAATTTCTGCACCCCTTCACGCAGCTGCACCTGTATCCTTTTCCAAATTCCCGCACCCCTTCATACACCATTTTGAGAAAAACGTACCGTTTTGAGAAAAATATACCGTTTTGAGAAAAATACATCGTTTTAAAAAAAAACGTACCGTTTTTAGAAAACACAACGCTTTTGAGACAATGCACCATTTTCATTTGGTAAAATTAGATTTTATTTATTATAGAAAACTTAATCTTAATGCATATCGTCTAAAATGTAAGTAATTAATCGGCGAAAAGCTACGGTAAACGCTGAGAAATTAAAATAGGGTTATTTTTGTAATGAAAAATATAATTTGCTTAAAAAGGTAAAAAGCAAGAATTGCTACCGAAAAACGTTTACGCGTGAAACCGGCTACCTATTTTAATTAATTTCCCTTAATTAGATAATATATATAGAATACAATTTAATATAAATAAAGATAATAATAGATCAATAATTTAAAAAGCCATTTAAAATTAAATTCGATTCGGAGAGAAGAGATATTT
Source organism: Mangifera indica (assembly GCF_011075055.1). NCBI lineage: Eukaryota > Viridiplantae > Streptophyta > Magnoliopsida > Sapindales > Anacardiaceae > Mangifera > Mangifera indica. Next base: position 11,243,822 of record NC_058147.1, on the reverse strand, counting down.
TCAAATTCAACACCTGTTGATTTTTTTAATCCTACAGTAAACATCATATAGATGAAGCCTTCTAACATTAAATTATTTAAAAAAAATTGATCTTAATTATAGTCTTAAAGCAGACATCATCCTGAAAAAGACTTTTAAATTGTTATTATTTCATAGTTTTGTATTTAATAGGCCAGATTATGTTTAAGAATACTAGAAAAAAATGTGTATATGTTAATGTATTGGAAATTGTGTTTTTTTTTATTTTTTTTATAGAAATAAGTGACAAATAATATATATAATTTAATATATAAATAATAATATATACATATTTTTATATATAATTTAAATATATAGATAATATATCATTATATGATTAAATGTTATTTTATTTTTAATTTAAAATTATTTAATTATATTATAATATATTATTTATATACATAAATTATATAAAATATATATATATATATAATTTTATTGATTTAATTATTTGGCTTTTAAGGTTTCTTTGTAACAATAAATATGTCTATTAACAAATTATCAAATGAAATTTCAAGTAGGCCCCATAGATGTTCTGAATTATTTGACTTTTGGACTTAGGACTGACACAGTTAGAAGGAGTAATCCTCAATTTTTTAAAATATAAATCGCTTAGAAAATAGAAGGGGTCTTCTTTCAATAACCAATTTGGCAAAATTCTGGAAAATTTTGTAAGATTTATCTCTCATAAATTTAAATAAATCAATTATATTCTACTAGACTTCTACATAAATTGTAAAATACTTAATTAATCTTTAGGGCTTTAGAAATACCTAAATCTCTATGTAATTTGAACCATAAAACGTCTAAAATTATTTGTCAAAATCATCTCTCGACGGGACTTGCTCTTCTATTTCATAATCCTCTTTAAATGACAACTTTGAATAGGTAAACTATATTATAGTCATGCTGTCCACCCAGATCATAATTTTTAAGTTTATTAGACTTATCTGTACTAATCACTTAAGCTCATTCGTAAACTGACATTAGACTATTCAATTACTTGATTTTATTAAACAAAACTATAATTAATGTTAGCCCACATCAGGAAATTTCTAACATTCTCCCACTTAGGCAACATTAATTATTTTTATTTTATTTAAAAAAAAACAATTTTGACTCTCACAATTGTTTTAAAAAAAAAACAATTTTAACATTTTAACTTTAAATGGGCACTATTTTAAAAAACAAAAATAGTCTAAAAATAAATTACACTTTAATAAGCAATCCAGTTAATATGAACATCAATAACGAACCAAGACATTACTTATGTTCTCTATCAACATAAGATTATCTTTGATCACAATTACTAATAATCAAATCAACAAGGATCAAATCTAGGAGTGTGACAGAAATAGCACCCAATAAAGTGATTGCAAACATGTGTTATATCTCTATCAGTCCTCTTTATGATTTCTCTTTAACTTTATGTTTCAAGAGAAACAAAAGAAATCTCTTTGCTTCTAATAAAGCTTGTATGTTTTAACCTTATTTGAGACTCATGAAACATACACATACAACTGTCATACTCAAGAGAACCTTATCTTGAGACGCACATTGTACCTTAACTATATATGTGTGCATACATTCATAGACAAGTAAATATATCAATATGATTATGATCAATAAATAAATAATAAGTAACAAAACATATCAATATAAACAATGATAATAAAAACTCCCATTAACACTGGATATCAAAAAAACCTTAAACACCCTTATATTTTCAATATAACTTTATGGGTTAGAGGTCTTATTCTTTGGGTTAGGGGCTTAACTTTTATTAACTTTGTATTTTATATTTTAGCCTAATATCTCTTTCTTTATGAAGTTCCTGACTGTAATATATTTTATTTTTGTATATCTTAATCTACCAGTGGGTTTTTACCTAATTACACTACTATCATAGTAGATAAAATCTACCCAATAGTTCAACCAAGTCATCCATCAATCACACGCTTGAGAAGCTACCTTATGGTAAGTTATAAATTGAATGTCTATGGTTGATGTTGCGACTAACGACTACTTAGTACTTTTCCAAATATGACCCATTCAACAAGTATAAGAATATATTATAAAATAGTCTTTAGATCATCTTTATAATCCCCAAAATCTTCATCTTTTATAAGTGTTTCATTACCTTTTAAACCACAACTCAGTAATGAACCTTGGATTTAAGAGGTGTAAACTGAGAATCATAGATACAAAAGTTACTTGTGCATTCATCAAGCTTCAAATAGTTTCATTATAAAGGGCATCTCAAAGAGATTCCCTTTCGACCTTATTCTTTATACAATTTTTTATATCGATCTTATATCATCTCACAACAGGAACATTGCTTGCCCTATAATTTTTTTATGTTGAGCATTTTAAGCACATGTTTCAAGTATGCATTTTAGATAAGCCACTAAGTTCACGAGTCCTTTCATAATGGATCATAATACCAAAAACAAATGATGTATTTTGAAGATCCTTCACATCATACATCTTGGATAAAATTGACTTAATTTTATGAAACAAATTCATGTTGCCATTATTAACATATTGAACCATACCATAAAGATAAATTTGCTCCCATTGATCTTCATATTCCTATATTGGTCCAATTTATTCTTTAAGAGACCATGAGAAGTGTATCTTATTAAAACACCATTGTCAAGAAGTTTATTTCAACCGTAGACAGACTCCTTAAGATTGCATAGTATAAGTTTCATCCCATATACTTTTTATTAACTTGATTGCACCATACAAACTCTTTTACTAAGACTTCCATTTAGAATGACAACTTTGACATTCACGTTTTATAACTCTAATCCAAATGAGCTTTCAATGTCATAGGGTCTTATACTTTATTATCACTCACAGAGTTTATCTTTTCTCATGACTTTAAAACTACCTTTCAAATTAATAATTCAAAGAGGCTTTCAATATCATAATTTCCTTTGCTGAGGTACGTATAATAATTCTTGATGATAACAAATCTTTCTTTAAGGTGATCTCAGATTATACAAGTCTTTGTAAACCTCATTGACTCCCACTATTGTTTAGTCATAACACCTTCATACCTTATGCAAATTTTAAGAATCAGACGAATCTATTTCACATTCTTTAAAAATGGAAGAGTATCACTTTTAAAATCTCAAAGCCCAAAACCTATTCCATATTGTAGTTAATTGCTTTAGTACATTAAATGAGATGATAAATTCCTTTCGCACACGTCTGACAATTTTTTCTTCTACCTAAGGTGTTACCGGGCTGGTGCAAACATCTGCAAATCATATAAACACAAACAGATATGGTGAGTAATTAAGTATAAGTTTACATACACACATTTATAACATATTATAATATTTAATATGTACTTACTTGTATGGTTTCTCCTTTCATAAAATCATTACTATAATATACCCCTGATGAACTCGATAAGCATAGTACATTGAGTGTGTCTGACAAGTGCAATAAACAACTCAATGATATTGGTAGTCATTATGTTATATCTATGCCCTGGGAAATATGCTTTTGGCCATCGATCGAAACCCACCTCACATTAGTATGCTACTGCATCAGGGTACATATGGGACAATGACTTCATTATTTCTCGAAATTCATATTCTGTGTATGTCTTAGTTGCTTTCCAATACATCCACATGACTTTTACATTCTTCTTATATTGGATTGCATGTTACAATGGAGGTTATGAGAACAATATCCATGGTGCACATCAGGGAATACTTCAACCATTGCAAAGAATGTACTAACATGTCAATCTGAAATCATGGCTAAATGAGGTATCTTACCAAAACAATCCTTCAACTTTATTAAAAACCAACACCATGTGTTATGATCTTCCCTAGGATTGATGTCAAAAATCAATGGGTATATCTGATTATTACTATCTAATGCAATAGCGATAAATAATTGGCCTATATATCTACCCTTTAAGAAGGCAGCGTCAATACAAATGACTGATCAAATATGTTGTTGGAATGCACAGATACTACAACCCAATGCCATGTAAAAGTATTTAAATCGTTTCTACTCATTCGTTAGTATATGTGTCACAGGTTTTGGATTACAACATATTAAATTGTAGCAATACTCTGGTAGCAACATAAATGACTTTTCTGGTTTACTTTTCAATGATTGAAGTGCCCAATTTTTCACCCGTTATGCTTGTGTATATGATATATCAATTTTATATTGGTCGATGGTGTCCATAATGATCTCCTTTGGTCGATAAACACGATCAAATAATATAAATTTGGTCCTTAAAATTTGCCCTAAAGCTTAAGCCCCCGCTTGCCTATGATGAGGTAATATCTGATCTCTAGAACATGTGTGCTGGCTATCCATACGATCAACTAATTTCTTGCAATGGGATCTAACCTGATTTATGGAGACATCCCTATTGAAATTGGAAATCTTGTCAATCTAAAAGTCCTAGCATTGGAATACAACTATTTGAGTGGTAGCCTTCCGGATGTTATTGGATGTTGTTGGGTGCCTCAATAATCTAGAAATATTGTATTTGAATGAAAATAATTTTTCTGGATCAATCCCACTATCCCTTGGTAACCTTACTAAAATATTTACCCTTGTCATGGGAAGGAATAAATTTCAAGGAAGCATACCTCCGAGTCTTGGAAACTGCCAAAAGTTACAAGAACTGGATTTATCTAGTAATATGCTGAACGGCACCATACCAAAGGAAGTTATCTGTCTGTCTTCCCTTTCCATCTCTATGTACTTGTCTAGTCATATTTTGATGGGTTCCCTACCTCTTGAAGTAGGGAACTTGAGAAATCTAGCAGAATTGGATGCATCCAAGAACAAATTATCAGTTGAAATTCCTATTACTCTTCAAAGTTGTATTAGCTTAATACGTTTGTTCTTGGAAAGTAACATGTTTTAAGGGACTATTCCACAATCTTTGGAAAATTTAAGAGGTTTGGAAGAACTAGATTTGTTTGACAACAATTTCTCCAGTCAAATTCCTGTATTTCTTAGCCAATTTTTGTTTCTCAAGTATCTCAATCTTTCATACAAAAAACTTTGCGGCCAAGTTCCAGAAGAAGGGATATTTACAAATGTGAGTGCCATTTCTCTGGTTGGAAAAGACAAGATTTGTGACGGTGTACCAAAACTAACTTTTTAGTACCAAAATATTAATCACTATAATTTGTGGTTGAGTATTATATTATAAAACGGAATCTTCTTGTACAAGCTCCTCACAATCTTCAGTAAAGGACCAGTTACGTTTATCTTACTTTGACGTATTAAAATCAACTAATAACTTATAAATTTGATTGGTGTTGGAAGTTTTGGTGTTGTATACGAAGGCATTTTGTTTGATGAGGGAAAAATTGTCGCAATTAAGGTATTAAAAAGTGTATGACATCGTAAAATCCTCAGGATCAAAATTATTTGCTCAAGTGTTGATTTTGAAGGAAATGACTTTAAAAGTTTAGTTTTTGAGTTCATGTCCAATGGGAGTTTGGACATGTGGTTGCATCCAACAGTTGAAGAACAGCTTCTTGGAGCCAAGAATTTGACCTTTATGCAGAGACTAAATATAGCAATTGATATTGCTTCTGCGTTTGATTATCTTCATCACCATTGTGAGACACCAACTGTTCATTGTGATTTAAAGCCAAGCAATGTACTACTTGATGAAGACATGACAACCCATGTTGGTGATTTTGGATTGGCCAGGTTCCTCTTTGAAGCATCAGATAATGCCTTACAAAATCAAACAACTTCCGCTGCCCTAAGAGGTTTTATTGGCTATATTCCACCAGGCATTCTTTTTTTTTTAAAGCATTTCCTATATTTAATTAGTTCGTGTACGCCATTTCTCTAATTAATTTAATGATTCAAGGTTTAATATATATTTATATATATACACACACATAGCCAGAAAATAATATTAGTTGGGAAAATTTTAAACCCAGTGGAGTCTATTGACCCGCCTGTCCTTTTTTGTCAATGTCGCTATATATATATGGTAAATTTCTTGTAAGGATGACCTGATAAAAATTTGTCCAGACTATGCGATTACCCTTGGATTCATCTCAAGTTTTCAATTAAAAGATTGGTTTCAAGTTCTTGAGATTAAAATATACGTAATTATAATTTGTTTTATTGTTATATATTATTAATGTATATTAAACAATGTAAATTTTTTTCTGCTTAAACTTTTAATTTTAACCCGTTCTATATACATTAAGATGGTGCCTGAAATTAATATTTTATTTACCAATAGATTTTACAAATTGTAGAGTACAGGGATGGGCATGTTTCCAGGCTCAGAGACATATATAGTTATGGTATATTGTTGTTAGAGATATTTACAGGTAAAAGACCAACAGATGGCATGTTGAAAGATGACATGAACATTAACCAGTTTATTTCAATTGCTTTGCCAAACCATGTCATGGATATTGTTGACCCAGCACTACTCTTTGAAGAAGAAAATGAAGATGTTGGAAAAGAAGAAGCCACGCTCAGAAACTTTGAATCTCCAAACGAATAATAAAAATAGAGTAGAAGAATTATTAGTTCTGGTGATGAGAAATGGTAATAGCGTTGTTAATTGTCGTTATGTTGATTTTTAATTTCTTTATGTTGTGCAAAAATTTAATTTAATCTAATAAAGTTATGTGTCTATGTTAGGTCCCAATCAAAGCTTAAATAAATAGAGTTCAGCTTAGGGTGAGAACAACCCAAATTTTTATATAAAAAAATAATGACCCCTGTACATTTGCTAAAAGGAAGTTAAATACAAAAAGAACATAACAGTTTTTTTCCCACTATTTCCTATTTCTCCCACTACTTAATAACTTTTCCCATTACTGCTTGCATAGCTATGTAATAACTACTTCTCCCACTACTTGATAATTGCTTGCATGGCTCTTGATAACTGCTACTTCTCCCACTACTTGAAAACTGCTTGCATGGCTCATACAACGCCATCATGTCATGTAATCCATGGCCGAATATTTTGGATTTTTATGTGGCACTCGCACAGACCTTCTGAGTTTATCATTGCCCTTCCCTTTCAACGGAACCTTGTCCTCAAGGTTTAGAAAGCGAGTCTGTAGTTCTTGCGAATTTTCCAAGGTAACATCTTCAGCGGGAAGACGTTTCCACTTAACTAAACTTTCTTCCACAAATTTAGATCCACGTTTTATCCAACGTGTATCTAATATGGTTTTAGGCTGCAAAATGAACTCACCATCAGGCGAAATAGGTGGCATATCAGAACTGATAACATGAGTATCACCCATGTGTTTCTTAAGCATGGACACATGAAAAACTGGATGTATACGAGAGCATAGAGGAAGCTGGAGCTTCTAGGAGACAGTGTCGATTCGTTCTTCCACTAGATATGGGTCATAAAACCGACTGGCAAGCTTCTAAAAGGCCCGCCTAAACACTGATTGTTGACGATAAGGATAGAGCTTGAGAAAGACTAGATCGCCAACCTGAAACTTAACATCTCTGCTCTTCAAATTAATATGCTGCTTCATCCAATTATTGGCAGCATGTAGATTATCTTTGAGTTGTTTTAGTAAGGCATCTCGGGCAACCAGGTTTTGATCCACTTCATTTACCGAACAGGTTCCTTTATGATATGGGGGAATGGTTAGTAGTGGTCGACCATAAAGGGCTTGAAAATGAGTCATGCCAATAGAGGAATGATAGGTGATGTTGTACCAAAATTTAGCCCAAGGCAAGAAAGAATATCATTTTCGTGGTTGATGATAAACAAAACACCGAAGGTATTATTCCAAACAACGGTTCACTACTTCAGACTGGCCATCAGTTTGAGGGTGATAGGCTAAGCTCATTTTCAATTGCGTTCCAAATAGTTTAAAAAATTCCTGCCAAAAATGGCTAAGGAAAACAGGGTTGCGATCACTAATGATAGACCGTGGCATTCCATGTAGTTTAACAACTCCGTCGACAAATTTCTCTGCTACTATTTTTACTGTATATGGATGGGACAAGGCTAAAAAATGTGTCGATTTGCTTAGTTGGTCAACGATAACCAAAATAGCTTTCTTGCCATTTGAAGGTGGAAGTCCGTCAATAAAGTCCATGGTGATATCATCCCATACCTGACATGGGATTGGTAGTGGCTGTAGGAGTTCGACGGGAGCCAAGGTGTCAGCCTTAACGCATTGGCATATTTAGAAAGAAGCAACATACTCCTTCACTGATTTGTGCATGGTAGGCCAATAAAATTGCTGAGCTAATTTTTTATACGTATGAAAGTACACCCGAATGGCCTGCCCAGGTGGAATCATGAAACTCTTGCAACAGCTGTTGGACAACATCTGAATAGGGAGGAAGGATGACCCGATTATCATAATAAACCTAATTATTGTGCCAAACATAAGGGTTGTCTGGGTGGTCGAGTGCTTGCTGGCGGAGTCTTTGCATGTAGGGATGGGTTGTAGTTGTAGTCTTGTTAATGTCCTATATGTGTGCATGAGAAACGGTGAGTGCATCAAGGCTTGGGCTACCTACTACTCGTGATAAAGTGTCAGCTACTTGGTTTTCCTTGCATGGTGTATATGTGATTTCATAGTCATAGCCAAGCAATTTAGAAACCCATTTTTCTTGCTTTGGTGTCACAATGCTTTATTCGAGTAGGTACTTGAGGCTCTGGTGGTCGGTTTTGATGTAAAACTTACGGCCCAACAGGTAAGGTCGCCAAGTTTGTACAGCTTGGATGATTGCTAACATCTCTTCGGCGTAGGTGGACCAAAACCATTTAGTGGTTCCCAATGCTCTGCTTATGAAGGCAATCGGTTACCCTTGTTGAGTGAGAACTATGTCGATGCCATCGTCGAATGCATTTGCTTCAATGATAAAGGGTTTAGTGAAATTCAACATGGCTAGTGTTGGAGTTATAGACATAGGTTGTTTAAGATTTTAAAATGCATGTTCCGCGTCATCGGTCTATCCGAATTACCCATTTTTTAAGAGATTTATGAGAGGCCAAGCGATGATGCTATAATTGTGGACAAACTTCTGGTAGTAACCTGTAAGGCCTAAAAATCCATATAACTCAAAGACATTAGTAGGCCTAGGCCAATTCAGCATAGCTTGTGTTTTACCTTGATCCACTTTAACTCCTTATGGAGTCACAATATGGCCCAAGTATTCCAACTCTTGTTGACCAAAAACACATTTGCTCAATTTAATATAAAACTGATGCTGCCTTAATATTTTGCAAGCTTTCTGAACATGTTCAAGATGCAGATTCCAATTAGGGTTATATATTAAAATGTCATCAAAGAAAACTAGTACAAATTTTCGAAGATAAGGATGAAATATGGAATTCATAACTACTTGGAAGGTGGATAGGGCATTGCAAAGGCGAAAGGGCATAATTAAATATTCATAATAACCATTGTGAGTACGGAACGCTGTTTTGTGGATATATGGAGGATGAATTCGTACTTGATGGAATCCTGCCCGTAAATCAAGTTTGGTGAAATATGAAGCCTAATGGAATTCATCAAGCATATCATCCACAGTAGGAATAGGGAATCGATCTTTGATGGTCACTTCATTAAGTGCTCGATAGTCTGTGCAAAATCGCCATGTCCGATCTTTTTTTTTTTACCAACAATACAAGGGATGAAAAAGGACTAGTACTAGGTCGTATGAGTCCCAATTGTGACATGTCTTGAACTTGTTTTTCAATTTCAGCTTTCTGAAAGTAAGCATACCTATATGGTCTCACATTAATGGGCTCGGTCTCGTCTTTCAGGTTGATGTGATGATCCACTACTTGAATAGGCGGTAATTGCTTAGGCTCCTGAAATATATCTTCAAATGCTTGCAATAATTGTTACATTTCGGAATGAATTTGTGGTGATAATGGTTGTGTTATTGCTTGAAAACACAAGGCAAATATTGAGCTCCCATGACGGATGTCTTTGGAGATGGCTTTTATGGATATAGGTTGGATCGCCTGGCTGTTGATGCCATGAAAAATGTGAGTTTGATTCCCCAACGTGAACTTCATCGTCAATTGTTTCCAATTACATGATACAGTTCCCAATTGCTCCAACCAATGGATACCTAACACCAAATCCAATCCACTTAATGGTAAAGAATAAAGAGTAAGGATAAAAGGAATTCCCTGAATTAAAACAGAAACATTTTTGAATCGCCCTTGACATTTTAATGGTTCTCCATTTGCCACCTTTACACTAAAAGGCCTTGTAGGGATTACTGGCAATTGTAACACGTTGGCCACTTTCTCACTAATGAAATTATGGGTAGAGCCACTATCAATAAGCACAACCATTTCATGGTGTCCAATTTTTGCCATCACTCGTATGGTCTGAAAGGTGGACCAACCCGAGAAAGCATGAAAAGATATTTTAGGTTGGGCATCCAGATTTGCTTCATCATTCGAATGATCATCGTCATCTTCTAATAAAAAGAGTTGAGGGTTATGACATTTATGGCCTGGTGCAAACTTTTCATCACAATTGAAACAAAGTCCTTATGCCCGTCGTTTCTACATATCCTCCAAAGTCAACTGTTTGATTGAAGTTGATGGTTTGATTAGTGTTGAGGAAGACGAGTCAGCTAGTGCCCGAGCAAATGGCTTGTCGAATCTACGCTGGTGGTTAACTTGATCATCCTTCATCCGAGCAAGACTGATTTCTTCCTTCAAGGATTTTGGTTTGAACATCTGAATTCCTTCAGTTATCTCAGCCCTGAGTTTGCCCATAAATGTTCCAACCAATGCCTTTTGTGTCTAACCTTGCACTCGATTTCCTAACCTCTTAAAATTCTTTCTAGTATTCGTGTAAAGAGTCGACTTGTCTTATTTTAGGCAAAGCTTCATCAAAGTCGTCACAATCGGTGGGACTGAATCGAGCCTATAGTTCTTTGATGAATAGTTCCCACGTTACTTCTTTGCCTTTTTCCGTGTAAGCCCGACGTAGTTATTGCCACCATTGATTTACTTCTCTTTCCAGATAGAAGGAACTTTTTGTATTTCCTAGGTGCCTTGATATTCAAAGAATTGGTCCACTCTGGTGAACCATCCGATAGGGTTATCACCAGAGAATCTAGGAAAGTCGAGTTTGGCTAGTTTGGAGGAGAACAGAAGGCGCCCCCTTTCATTAGTGTCTCGAGTTCCCTCTCTTGTCTCATGAAAACGACCACTGGAAGAGTTACCATGGCGACCATTGATACTTTCGGTGGGTGTTTCTTGCTTAGAAAGTAGGATTTTAGACATCTTGCTAATAGTATCTTCCAACTTGTGTAGCCGATCAGCGACGCTGAGTTCCAAATGGGAAAAACTATCTTGCAATCCACTGAGTCTTGCTTTGAGGTGTTCGATCTGCTCTTTATTTGTAGCCATGGTGCCAAGCTTTGATACCAATGTTAGGTCCCAATCAAAGCTTAAATAAATAGAGTTCAGCTTAGAGTGAGAACAACCCAAATTTTTATATCAAAAAATAATTACCCCTGTACATCTGTTGAAAGGAAGTCAAATACAAAAGGAACATAACAGTTTTTTTCCCACTATTTCCTATTTCTCCCACTACTTAATAACTTCTCCCACTACTGCTTGCATGGCTACATAATAACTACTTCTCCCACTACTGCTTGCATGGCTACATAATAACTACTTCTCCCACTACTTGATAACCACTTGCATGGCTCTTGATAACTGCTACTTCTGTTGACTCAATGAGTCATTATGCTCTTATTTTGATAATAACAAACTAATATGTCCCTAAACATATTGACTAATGATTTTACTTGAGTGTGAGCTTAGATTGCAAGGATTTATCTAATGCACTTGAAGGAGTTTCAAGATGGAAATGAAAAAGAAGAGTCAATTGAAGAATTATTGAAGATTTAAAGAAAAACTCAAGTGTTAGGTAGATATATTTGTAATTTAGAGCATTCGTTTTGATTAGAATATTTATTTGCATGGGATAGCTCATTTGAAAACTCATTTTCATATCTTTCACATTTTGGGTTAAAATATCGTTTTTCAAACTTATTGGGTTAAGCCAAGTTTTTCACTAAAGTTTATTAATTCTTTTAAAATGATAAAGTTTTGTGAATTATATTTTCATATCTTAAAGTTGGTTTTGAAAGAATTTTCAAAAATGGGTTAAATTGTCACTTTTCAAAGTGTTAGGGGTCAAATGTGATTTTTGAAAATTTAGGGGATAAAATGTAATAAAATTTAGTCGATCGAATCAGCTTCCGAATTGTCCAGAAGCCATGAATTTTGGCTTCAAAAATTTGGTCAACCGAATTTTGGTTTGAATTTTTCCAACGACTAGTGCCACGTAAGCTCCACGGAAGTGCCACGTCACATCAGATTGACCGAATTCCATCCAATCGACCGAATTGTGCATTTTCTGGAAAACTAAAACGGCTATCTTTATACACAACAGTAACTTTCCTCATTTTCCCCTATATAAACCCGATGAAATTCATTTGAAAAGAACTTTTGCCACCAAAAACTTTCATATATTTGAGAGCAAATTAGTTTTGAGCTATTGACTTGTAAATTCTTCTCTCTAATCAAAACCCTTGCTCATACACTTTGTAATTTCATTTGCTTTGGGTTGTACTAAGCTTTAACTTTCATAGATACTGTTGAGAGAGGTCATATTTCAATTTCATACTAAAATTCGTGCTATAAAAGAGCGAGGTTCACTCTTTGAGAGATTAGAAAATTTCTTGTGAGAGAAATTGAGTATTAACATTTGTGAAGGTTAATAGCACCTTGAAAGCTATTTTGGTTGTGAAGAAAAGCTTGGTTGAGGTTTTGGTCAACCAAGGATTAGTGGAATACTCCAAGGGAGAAAGCTTGGAGGAGTGGACGTAGGCCGGGTTGAGTCGAACCACTATACATCGCGTGTTTGATTTTCTCTTCCCTTAAACTCATGCTTTATGTTATGCTATTTTGATTGTGTTGGTTATTTGAAATATTTTTAGCTATTCTCACAAATTGGATTAAGAATAGGCAATATTAATTGATTTGAATAAATTGTTCTAATTCTTTAATTAGGTAAAGATTGTTTTAAATTGCTTAATTCACCCCCCTTCTTAGGCCATTCGATCCTTCAGTTGGTGTCAGAGCTTGGTTGCTCATTCTCATAAACTTAACCATTTAGAGCAATGGCCATGAACTTAGGAAAATCCCATACCGTTAGTGAAGGGCTTACCCCTACTAGACCGCTATTGTTTGATAGCACCGGATATGCCCATTGGAAAAATCGTATGTCGATTTTCCTTCAAAGTGATTATGAATTGTGGATGTTGTGCAAGATGGACCTTTTGTTCCTATGAAAGAAGTAGATGGAAAACAAGTGCCCAAAACTAGGGAAGAAATGACCCCTCAAGATAAGAAGAATATTGCCATTAATGCTACAGCTATGAATGTGTTATATTGTGCATTAAATGAATATAACTTTAACAAGGTACAAGCTTGTACCTCGGCTAAAGAAATTTGGGAGTTATCAATAGTGTCAAATGAGGGGACTTCACAAGTCAAGGAGACTAAAATTAGCATGCTCACACACTCATATGAGTTGTTTAAGATGAATGAAAATGAAACTATTAGTGACATGTTTGATAGATTTATTACTATTGTGAATGAATTGAAAAATCTTGGTAAAGTTTATACTAACCAAGAAAATGTTAAGAAACTTTTTAGATGTTTGCCTCCCTCTTGGGATCCCAAAGTGATGGCAATCGAAGAAGCAAAAGATGTTAAGACTCTACCTCTTAAAGAACTTTTAGGTTCACTTCTCACTCATGAGCTTATTATGAAGCAACAACAAATTGAAGAAATGGAAAAGAAGAAAAAGAGTATTGCCTTCAAATCATCAATCAAAGAGAATGAAAAGTTCCTAGAAGAGGAAGAGGAGACATCAAATGATGAAGATGAAGACATTGCACTCTTGAGTAGAAAGATTGGAAAGCTTCTCAGGAATAGAAAGCTAAGAAGAAATGGAAACTTCATAAAAAAGAATGCTTCTAAAGGTGAAAGGGGAGAAAGACAAAAGAGAGAACAAATTGTATGCTACGAATGCAAGAAGCCGGGACACATCAAATATGATTGCCCTCTCCTCAAAATTGGTAGATCGAAAAAGAAAGCAATGAAAGCTACGTGGGACGATAGCGATGAAAGTGAATCCAAAAAGGAGGATAATGAAGTGGCCAACATGTGTTTCATGGCAACTACAAATAATGAGGTAACTAACTCTAACTCATCTAATACTTTTGATGATTTAGATGACATAGATGATGAGATAGATGAAAACCCCTCATATGAAGAGTTATATGATACACTTAAAGAGATGAATGAAAAACTTGCTCTTTGCATGTCTAAAAATGCAACCCTTAAAAAGAAAAATTTTAATTTGGAAAAGGAAAATGAGTCCTTAAAGAAAGAAAATGAAAATCTTAAGCAAAAAATCCTTAAGCTTAAAGGAAAAGAAAATGAAGAAAACAAGTATTCCATTTTTGAAAAAGAAAAACAAAAGTTTGAAAATGATCTTTGCATAGCTAAAAGGGAAAAAGAAATTATAGAAAATGAAATTGAAGTTTTAAAAAGGGGAGCAAAGGATTTAAGTGAAATAGTTTTAAAATTTAAAAATGGAAAAGATATTCTTGATAAAATGCTTGGTGTACAAAGGAGAGTCTTAAACAAAAGAGGACTTGGTTATAAACCTTTTATCAAGGCAAAATACTTAAAAAATTATTTTGTTAAAGCCTCAACTTAAAGTAAATCAAATATAACTTGCAATTATTGTGGAAATAAAGGTCATATCTCATTATCTTGCCCAATTCAAAAGAAACATCATATGGGCACTAAGAAAGTGTGGGTTCCTAAGGGAACAAAAACTAACCACCAAGGACCCAACATGATTTGGGTACCTAAGACAAATTCTTGAATCTCCCATTGTGTTTAGGAACCAAAAAATAAAAGGAAGAAAAGCAAATGGTTCCTCGATAGTGCTTGCTCAAGACACATGACTGGAGATATTTCACTTTTCTCGACAATAAGCAAGAAAGATGGAAGACATGTCACCTTTGGAGACAATGCGAAGGGTAAAATTATTGGCATTGGAGATATTGGTAACAATTCTCATATTATCATTGAAAATGTTCTTTTGGTAGATAGTCTTAAACATAATCTCCTTAGCATTAGTCAACTATGTGATAAAGGATTTAAAGTCATTTTTTAGCCAAATAGTTACACTATAGAAAATATGAATGATGGAAAATCAAGTTGTGTAGGAAATAGAGATGGAAATGTTTACACTATAGATGTAGAAAATGCATCTCATGAAAATCTATGTTTCTCCGCATTGCATGAAAATAGTTGGTTATGGCATAGAAGATTAGGTCATGCTAGCATGGACTTGATTTCAAAAATCTCTAAGAAGGAGCTTGTCAAAGGTCTTCCGAAAATAGATTTTATTAAAGATAAAATTTGTGATGCATGTCAATTTGGTAAACAAACAAAAAATTCTTTTAAAAGTAAAACTCATATTTCTACATCTAGACCTTTACAACTTCTTCATATTGATCTTTTTGGTCATTTAAGAACCGTAAGCCTAAGTGGAAAACATTATGCTTTTGTTATTGTTGATGATTTTTCAAGATTCACTTGGGTACTTTTTCTTGCATCAAAAGATGAAGCTCTCCATGCATTTTCAAAATTTGTCAAGAAAATACAAAAAGAAAAAGCAATACATATTTCTTGCATTAGAAGTGATCATGGGGGAGAATTTGAAAATCATTTATTCGAAAACTTTTGTGATGAGCATGGTGTTGAACATCAATTCTCTTGTCCTAGAACTCCCCAACAAAATGGTGTTGTTGAAAGAAAAAATAGGACAATTCAAGAGATGGCTAGAACCATGTTAAATAAAAAAACTTTATCTCAATATTTTTGGGCGGAAGCCGTAAACACCACATGCTATATTTTAAATCGTGTTTTAATAAGACCATCTTTAGATTTAACTCCATATGAACTTTGGAAAAACAAAAAACCAAATATTGGTTATTTTAGAGTTTTTGGATGCAAATGTTTTATCTTGAACACAAAAGAAAACTTAGGAAAATTTGATTCAAAATCAGACATTGGCATTTTTCTTGGATATTCATCATCTAGCAAAGCATATAAAGTGTTTAACAAAAGGACACTAGTAGTTGAGGAATCCATGCATGTTATTTTTGATGAATCTAATCCTTTAACTAGTGTGCAAGTTGATATTGATGATGATCAAGTTAAAAATGGAGACCAAATGGAAATTCATGATTCACCAAATGATGATAAGGATTAAGCAAACCAAGAGCTAAAACATGAAGAAGATAAAGATAAAGATCTGCCTAAGGCTTGGAGATATGCAAATGCTCATCCTAAAGAATTAATTATTGGTGAGGAAAATCAAGGTGTTCAAACTCGATCATCTTTTAATCTTTGTAATAATTTAGCATTTCTTTCACAATTTGAACAAAAAACATTTCATGATGCATTAAATGATGAATTTTGGATTTTAGCCATGCAAGAGGAACTAAATCAATTTGAAAGAAATAATGTTTGGGAACTAGTCCCTCGTCCGGACCATCAATCGGTTATTGGCACAAAATGGGTTTTTAGAAACAAAATGGATGAGTCTGGAGTGGTTGTTAGAAATAAAGCTAGATTAGTGGCTCAAGGCTACAACCAAGAGGAGGGAATAGATGTTGAAGAAACTTTTGCACCGGTAGCTAGACTAGAATCCATTAGGATGTTTTTGGCATTTGCATGTTCTAAAAATTTTATTTTATATCAAATGGATGTCAAAAGTGCTTTCTTGAATGGATTTATCATGGAGGAAGTTTATGTTGAACAACTTCCCGGGTTTGAAAGTCATGATTTCCCAAACCATGTTTTTAAACTTCAAAAAGCTCTTTATGGTTTAAAACAAGCACCTCGAGCATGGTATGAATGTTTGAGTAAATTCTTGCTTGAAAAAGACTTTTGCATTGGAAAAGTAGATACTACATTGTTTATTAAAAGAAAAGAAAATGATATTCTTTTAGTTCAAATTTATGTTGATGATATCATTTTTGGATCTACTAATGTCTCTTTGTGTGAAGAATTTTCTAACCTCATGAGCAAAGAATTTGAAATGAGCATGATGGGAGAACTCAAGTATTTTCTCGGACTTAATATCAAGCAAAGCAAAAAAGGTATCTTCATCAACCAATCTTCATACATCAAGGACTTATTAAAGAAGTTTGGCATGGAAGGACTAAAAGCTTCAAGAACACCAATGAGTTCAACTATCAAACTCGCCAAAGATGAGAGTGGGCCAAATGTTGATGTTAAAATGTATAGAGGTATGTTGGCTCTCTTTTATATTTAACCGCTAGTAGACCTAATATTATGTTTAGTGTGTGCTTGTGTGCTCGATTCCAATCATGTCCCAAGGAATCTCATTTAAAAGCCCTTAAAAGAATCTTCAAATATTTACATGGCACTAGATTTTTAGGGTTGTGGTATCCTAGAGAAATGTCTTTTGACCTAGTGAGCTATTCGGATGCCGACTTTGCCGGAAGCCAAGTCGATAGAAAAAGTACTAGTGGTACTTGTCATTTTCTAGGTCATGCATTAGTTTCATGGTTTTCAAGGAAACAAAACTCTGTAGCTTTATCAACCGCGGAAGCGGAATATATTGCCGCTGGTAGTTGTTGTGCTCAAGTCTTGTGGATGCAACAAACCCTTAGGGATTATGGAGTTAGCCTATCTAAAACTCCAATCTTGTGTGACAACACAAGTGCTATTAGCTTATCCAAAAATCCCATTCAACACTCTCAAACCAAACATATAGAAATTAGATATCATTTTATTCGAGATCATGTTCAAAAGAGTGATATTTGTCTTGATTTTGTATCCATTGAAAATCAACTTGCGGATATTTTTACAAAACCTCTTGGGGAAGAACGTTTTTGCAAAATTAGAGGTGAGCTTGGGATCATGCAATCACCATATTAGCATTTGCACTTACATATCATTGTGGTTATGGTGTTTTGGTTGAATTAAAAGTGTTAATGTATGTTTTATGCATCATTTCATGTTTGGCAATATTGAAGTTTTCTTGTACCAATTATTCTTGCATTGATTTTTAATGTGTTTGATTTAATTTTTCCTCATATTTAGCATCAAATTTCATTGTACTTTATGTTATTGAGTCAAAATTCGGCTTGATTATACTCAATATGGGACAACAAAGTGCATAAAATATACACCAGAATTTTACAGAATTCGACTGACGAATTGGAAAATTCGGTCGATCTAATTTGTCAAAATTCGGTCGACCTAATTTCAAAATTCGGTTGACCGTTTTCTACAATGATTCTGCAATGTATAAGGGCAAATGTTTCTCCACCTTTTTACATCATGTTTCTTCATATTTTTTTTATCAAATTGGTCCCAACATTTTTTCTACACTTTCTAACCAAAATTATCTTTCAAAAACATCATAGTTCACCTAAATTTTCAACAAAATCTCTAAAGATTTTAGACCCTAAAAATTTGAATTTTGCTCCAATTCATCCAAAATTCGGTTTTTGTTTTAAAATACCTTTTTTGGTTATCCCTTTTGGATTTCAACTATACCATTGGATTTCTCTCACCATTTTTAACTTGGGTGTGTATTCAAATTTCAAATGTGTGAATGTTCATTTATATTTTTGCCCTTGTACATACATTTGAAGCCATGGTGCATTTCATCTCATTTTATTGCACTCAATATGGCATTTATACTTCTTTTCTATTTTCCATTTGAAAACTTACTCTTGTGCTTCATTTTATTTAAGTTGATACTTATGTGATTAGTTTGTGCATAGTTAAGCACTTGTTAGTTTATGTGATATATTCGTGTATTTTACATGAACTTACACGTTACATTGTCTAAGCATTAGTACTCTTACTTGGATGATTATGATTGTTTGGATTTTTTTTATTGGTTTAGCCTTGATAATCATATCTTCTATGTATGTGTTAAGGTATTTTAGTCTTTCTTTGCCTTGTGGATAAATATCTTGCTTATTTTCCTTTTTATAATGACAAAGGGGGAGAAGTTATACATGTTATATTCTATATTTGATTACGGATACATTTGATTATGATTATGGATGTGATATTTAATGTCTATGGATTTTCCACATGCTTTGATGTTTTATCTTGTTTGAATTGTTAATGCTCTTATTTTGATGCTCATACTTATTTAGACATTATATTCATGCACTATGTCTTGATGATTATTTTTGGGCCATTTTGGTGGTCATTTGCTTTCACATTCTTTTGTCTCCTTGATTATGTCATTTTATCCATTGCCTTATTCCTTTTCATAATGACAAAGGGGGAGAAAAGTTTGATTGGCGATTGCTACTTTCATTTCATTGATGATGTGGATATTTTAATGAAGATATATGTTGTGGATATTGTGGATATTTTGATAAGGATATTGATGTTGAACATATTATTATTTGCATATATTCAGGGGGAGGAAACTTGATTTTTAAGGCAAATTCTTGCAAATTTTTTTAAAAATCAAGTGTTTCTTAACTTCAAGAAAATATATTCATTGATATATTTTATAAAATTCCTTGAAGTGCATATATGTTTGTCATCATCAAAAAGGGGGAGATTGTTGACTCAATGAGTCATTATGCTTTTATTTTGATGATAACAAACTAATATGTCCTTAAACATATTGACTAATGATTTTACTTGAGTGTGAGCTTAGATTGCAAGGATTTATCTAATGCACTTAAAGGAGTTTCAAGATAGAAATGAAAGAGAAGAGTCAATTGAAGAATTATTGAAGATTTGAAGAAAAACTCAAGTGTTAGGTAGATATATTTGTAATTTAGAGCATTCATTTTGATTAGAATATTTATTTGCATGGGATAGCTCACTTGAAAATTCATTTTCATATCTTTCACATTTTGGGTTAAAATGTCATTTTTCAAACTTATTGGGTTAAGCCAAATTTTTCACTAAATTTTATTTATTCTTTTAAAATGATAAAGTTTTGTGAATTATATTTTCATATCTTAAAGTTGGTTTTGAAAGAATTTTCAAAAATGGGTTAAATTGTCACTTTTCAAAATGTTAGGGGCAAATTGTGATTTTTGAAAATTTAGAGGGTAAAATGTAATAAAATTTGATCGACCAAATCAGCTTTCGAATTGTCCAGAAGCCAAGGATTTTGGCTTCAGAAATTCGGTCAACCGAATTTTGGTTTGAATTTTTCCAATGGCTAATGCCATGTAAGCTCCACGGAAGTGTCACGTCACATCCGGTTGACCGAATTCCATCCGATCGATCGAATTGTACATTTTTTGGAAAACTAAAACGGCTATCTTTGTACACAATGGTAACTTTCCTCATTTTCCCCTATATAAACCCAATGAAATTCATTTGAAAAGAACTTTTGCCACCAAAAACTTTCATATATTTGAGAGCAAATTAGTTTTGAGCTATTGATTTGCAAATTCTTCTCTCTAATCAAAACCCTTGCTCATACACTTTGTAATTTCATTTGCTTTGGGTTGTACTAAACTTTAACTTTCATAGATACTGTTGAGAGAGGTCATATTTCAATTTCATACTAAAATTCGTGCTATAAAAGAGTGAGGTTCACTCTTGGAGAGATTAGAAAATTTCTTGTGAGAGAAATTGAGTATTAACATTTGTGAAGGTTAATAGCACCTTGGAAGCTATTTTGGTTGTGAAGAAAAGCTTGGTTGAGGTTTTGGTCAACCAAGGATTAGTGGAATACTCCAAGGGAGAAAGCTTGGAGGAGTGGACGTAGGCCGGGTTAAGCCGAACCACTATACATCATGTGTTTGATTTTCTCTTCCCTTAAACTCATGCTTTATGTTATGCTATTTTGATTGTGTTGGTTATTTGAAATATTTTTAGCTATTCTCACAAATTAGATTAAGAATAGGCAATATTAATTGATTTGAATAAATTGTTCTAATTCTCTATTTAGGTAAAGATTGTTTTAAATTGCCTAATTCACCCCCCTCTTAGGTTATTCGATCCTTCAACTTCTCCCACTACTTGATAACTGCTTGCATGGTTCTTGATAACTGCTTGCATGGCTCATGCAACGCCATCACGTCGTGTAATCCATGGTTGAATATTTTGGATTTTTGTGTGGCACTCGCATAGACCTTCTGAGTTTATCAGTGTCTTTTGCACTTAGGGAGCTTTGAACATTTCTGGAGTTGAATTTGGCCAAAAAGACCAAAAGTGAAGTAGACTTACCAGTTAACAAAATTTGTGTTGCTGACTTGGTGTGGGCACATGCAATGACGAGAACAGAAATCAAAATTTAAATTTTGAATTCTAAATTAACTGAAATATTCTAGGAAAGTCAAAATTTGTTTCCTAGAAAGAGGGTGATTGTTAGCTGAAAAAAGGGAATACTTTTTTTTAGATAAGGGATATAAAAAAAGAGAGACGGGAGAAATTTAATGGGGGAATATATTATTTTATATTATTTCATTATTTGTTGGCTGAGGATGACTTACAGTGGTTAAATCTTTTCTCTTGGTTGAAGAGATATAAACCTATTGAACCATAAAAATTATGAGATTTCGTTCCCTAATGCATCTTTTTAATTATTCAAGTATTGATTATTTTCCTGTATTATTTATTATGATTGTATTGGTTGATTGCTAAGGTGCATGATTAGTTTATTGATTAATATAATTTGCTGCTAGTTTAGATGTTGAATCCATAATTATTCAATCCATCTAATCAAAGTGGCAACTGGGATTTAATTGTTTGTTGCGTTAGGAACTGTAATTCCTAGGGAAAATATTCAACTGGACTAAATGTAACAGTGTACGCTTGTGTTGTCTTGTTTCATTAGTTTTTTTAATTCTTAATGCTGTTATTTGATTAAATTTGAGATCGTATCCGAGTTATTAATCAATAAGGGTTAATTGGAATACATGTATTTGGTTAACTAATCATAAGGAAAGACAAGTAATTAATACTACAACGAATTTTTGAATAATTAATTTGATACTCTTGGGTGTCGATGATCAATCATAGATCTAATAGTGGATGTGACCGTAAACCAAGGTTTGTCAAATTGCTTATTTATTTTAGATTATTTTGATGAATTTTATTTACTGCTTTTAATTACAATTCATATTCAATTTAAAAACCCCCTCTTAGTTTCATTATTTTGCGTGATAAGTAACGACTTACTAATTGGAACTCTTCGAGGGAACGATCCCTACTTTTCTTTACTACATTTTTGTTGTAGGAATTTAGGATTTTAATTTGGGTGTGGACGACTGCCAATTGGACTCATGCTCCAAAGCATCTCCAAGAAAGTCGGTGGCAATGAATGATGTGGTCAACAATTTGAAAGCCATTAGAGACTCATTTCTTAGAGTTGAAGAAGAAGGAAAAAGGTAAAAGAGAAGGTAAATAGATTGCAATCTCTCTTAATTCAAACTCTAATACACTTTTAAATATCTTACTACATTTTAACACTAATAGTATTTACTTGTAATTGTATCTTTTTCATTCTCGCATGTAACTGCTAGTTGTATCGTTGAATCTCTCTTAGATTTTAAGAATAATAACGTCATTTGGTCATTCAACCTTGCGCTAATGATCCTCTTCTTCAGTGGAGGACAATGGCATAACCTTTTGTTTTCAAGAGCTCTATTGAATAAGTCTCCATACTAGATGTACTGGATATGCACATGTTTGTAAACTTACATTTATAGCATTTGGTGCTCGCACAATCTGACTCAACAATTTAGTATCGTCTTAAAGCCTATTTTGTATGGGCTGCTGTAGAATCTATATTGTACAATATAGTGTTGTATAATAGTTATACTTAATTATTATATTTTATTGTATCTTCTTTTTTTAATTTATGTAAGCCTAAGGATATAGAAGTGTTTGTACAAAGTGTTTATATATATATATATATATATGAAAATAGCTGTTATAGAAGAGGTTGTTCTTGGCTGCTCCATTCAATCACAAATCTCATGTTCTTCCTCTAAAGTTGATCTCAAGCTAACATGGTATCAGAGCAGAATTAAACACATCTAAGTTTTGTCCTTTATTGCAAAAGCCTGAGTTTTGATCTCAGAATTATAAGTTTCTAACATCATGTTCTCTAACGTGAAAAACCTGAGTTTTGATCTCAAACTTAGGTTAGTCTCGATTGATGACTCCTATGTTTCTGTTTCTTGTTGATTTGCTTAATTTATTATTATTATTATTATTGGCTTTTAATCTCACATGGGATCAAAAAAGAATGGGCGCTTGGCTGTCAAGCTTGATGGTAAAAATTATCCTGTTTGGAGATTTCACTTTCAATTTTTTGTTAAAGATCAAAGCTTGTGGAGTTACATTGATGGCATAAATAAGCTACCTGAGGCTTCCAATGCTAAAGAGACCAAACAATAGAAGATGAATAATGAAAAAATTATGTCTTGGATTCTTGGTTTTATGGATACAAACATTAGAATACCAATGTGTGGGTTTCGCACAGCAAAGGAAATGTAGGAATATTTGGAAAAAGTGTATCAACAGTCAAATTTGGCAATAAAATTTCAAATTGAATAGGATATTTTCAAGTATAGCCAAAGGGAGTCTAATATACAGGAATACTATGTTGGATTCACGGACCTATAGACTGAATATGAACTTGCAAGTTTAGGGAATGTGGCTGAAACTTGTTTTCTTAGGAGTCTGAAAACTATATATGAAGAAAGGAAAGTAATGTAATTCTTAATGAAGTTGCGACTAGATTATGAAGTTGTACAGGCTAATAAATTCAATCTTTCTATACTGCTTAACATGGATAGAATTCTAGGAGAACTATTACGAGAAGAGACTAGAATTGTGACTTAGGCAAGCTTGGAAAAGAAGGATGTTGCATCAGTATTTTTTGTTAAAAAGGGAAACGAAAGAACTATGACAATAAGAGATAAATCCAAAATGCAAAAAGAGGAACAACAGAAAAAATAAGAGTTTGGCCATGTTGCTTCTCAATGCAAAAAGAGGAATTATTGTGTCCATTGCAAGAATTCAGATTATATTGTCATAGAATGTCACTAGCTCTAGCAAAAGAGGAACAACAGAAAAAATAATAATCAGCAAGCTTACCAAGCTACTATTGCCAATGTTTCTTTAATTGAATCCAATTTTGATGTGAAGCTTGATGTTATCTTCCAAAATGAGCTTGATGTTGCCTTCCTAAATGCAACTAATAATGTTGGTTCTACTAGAAGTCAAGTAATTCCATTCTCTGATGAAATTCGAGAATTGGTGCAAAACTCTGTATCTTTAGCTATTTCCTCTCCATTTTCTATGATTGGCTTATTTGGCTCATTAATTGTCTTCCACCATTTGTTCATAAAAATAAGTCCCCTTGTTTTGTGTTGTTTGATAAATTACTTGATTATTCTAGATTGCATGTATTTGGATGTGTTTGTTTTATACATCTTCTAGACCATGAGAAATTAAAATTATCTAAGAAAGTTGCCTTGTGTGTTTTTATAGGATATAGATCAAAAAGTTTATGCTATGATCCAATCTTTCATCGTATTCATATTTCTTAGCATGTGGTCTTTTTAGAAAATATTTTTTATTATGTGTCTATTGCCAAGACTAAAAATCCTTTGATATCTTTCTTGCCTGATTTTCAAATTCTATTAATTCTCCATAATTTCATAATGCAACAGAATAATTGTTAGTTTGTAAATGTAAAGGCAAAGATGACCAATCTATAGCACACTCCTTTCTTGAACCAGAGCAAGGTTAAACATATTGCTTTCAACTAGTGAGTTCACCTACCATTCTTAGATAAGAGACATACCCTTTCGAACTAGTAAGTTCATCTACCTTTGTTGATGTGGTCCCTAATGAATTAGTTTCTCTTAGACGTTCTACTTGTACCATTCAACCTCCTAATCATCTTAACCCTTTTGCTCATCATCATTCTTTATATAGTTCTTTAGATTCCATTACTATTCCTTCTTCTTACCATGAAACAGCTCAGATTCCATATTGGAAAGAAGCTATAGATATAAAAATTAGTGTCTTATTGGAGAATGACACTTGGAATTTGGTACCTTGTCCTCCTAACACTTCCATTAGTTGTAGTAAGTGGGTTTTCTCTATAAAATTATGATCAGGTGGTAGTATCAAATGTTACAAAGCTAGATTAGTTGCATAGGGGTATAAACAAGAGTATAACATTGATTATAAGGAGATGTTTGCTCCTGTTGTAAAGATAGCCACCATAAGGACTATTCTAGCTCTTTTTGTAATGAATCAATAACTTATATTTCAGATGGATATGAAGAATGCTTTCTTATATGGTGACTTAAAGGAAACTGTATATATGTCTCCTCTTCCAAAACAAGTCTTTGGTATGTCATTTAAAAAGATCTTCGTATGGATTGAAACAAGCTCTAAGAGCTTGGTTTGAAAATTTTTGAGATGTCATTTTGGTAGATGGGTATGTACAAAGAAAGTATAAGTATTCCTTATTCATACATCATTCTTCCCTGGGAATGGTAATTCCTTTATTATATGTGGATGACATGCTCATAATTGGAAGTGATATAAAAGGTATTCAGCATTTAAAGCAACTTCTTAGCAAATCTTTTAAAATAAAAGATTTGGGGTATGTGGCATGTTTCCTTGGTTTAGAAGTTGAGTCATCTTCTCAAGGTTATATTGTTAGTCAAAGGAAATTCATAAAGGATTTGTTGAAGTTCACTAATTTAACAAATGAAAAACATGTTGATACGCCTATGGAAGTAAATGTTAAATTTAAGAAGGATGACGATGAGCATGTATCTAATCATGCATACTATCGACAACATATAAGTCGCTTGATTTACCTCACTATTACTCAACTTGACATTTAACATGTCATGAATATAGTAAGTCAATTTGTTGCGGATCCATGAAGGCCACATCTCACAATTGTTCATCGCATAGTTAGATATCTTCAAGATACAACTTCTAAAGGTTTGTTTTTTTTATCTCATTCCTTATTTCAATTGAAAACCTATGTAGATTCTAATTGGGCAGGATTCCCTGATACTCGACGATCAAAAAATGGATTGTATGTTTTCTTTGGTGATTCTTTTGTCTCTTAGAATGTAAGAAACAACATACTGTGTCTAAATCTTCAATAGAAGTTGAATATAGAGTAATGCCTACTATATGTAGTGAAATTACATGGCTTAGAGGTTTGTTAGAAGAGCTTTCTGTGTCTGTTACATTACCCATCCTTCTTTATACTGATAACATAAATGCTATTCAAATTACTTCTAATATTATCTTTCATGAACGCACAAAACATATTGAGGTTGACTATCATTTTATTCATGACAAATTTATGGTTGGTGAAATTTCACTTCCTCATGTTGCTTCGGAGAACCAGATTGTAGATATCTTTACCAAGGCAATGAATTGAGCAAGACATGACTACTTGATTAACAAACTGATGTTAATTACCTAACTACAATTTGAAGGGAGGTGTAGAATCTATATAGTATAATACAGTGTTGCATAATAGTTACACTTAATTATTATATTTTATCGTATTTTCCTTTTTTTATTTATGTAACCTTAAGGATATAGAAGTCTTTGTACAAAGTGTGTGTGTGTGTGTATGAAAAAAGTTGCTATAGAAAGGGCTATTCTTGGCTACTCTATTAGTGAACAAGGTTTTTGTTAGGAAAAATTAAATAAAATTTTATACAAGAGAGCCTATAGAAATAGAAATTTCTATTAACTTAAATGTAGCACGGGAGTTTGATTACTCTAAAAACACTTTCAAATTACAAGAGAAATTTTTTATATTGGTATGACACAAATCAAGAACTAAATGCCTATTTATATGTTGTAAGGTCAACTAACACATGAATATTTAAATAGATTCTTAAAGTTGGTCAAGTTGCTAGTTGGGCAGAGAAATCAGTCCATGCTTAGTTTACTTCAATCGAAAATTAAGTGCATTTGATTCTTCTAGGTGTCTTCAATTTGCTTCACCTTTTAACACTCCCCCTTGATGCAAATTTTTGTAACTCTTATCAAATTTCTTAAAAATTCAAATTTGTCTCATGATAGCGGTTTAGTGAAGATGTTTGCCAATTGTTCTTCAGTTCTATAGCATTGAGGTATTATTTCTTTATTGGATTCAACTTCCTTGAGAAAGTGATACTTGATTGCTTAATGCTTCGTGTGATTATGAAAGACATGATTACTAGCCATTGTTATTGCTTATTTACTATCATATAAAATCTTTGTTACATGTTGATCTTCTTTCATCTCTTCAAGTATCCCTCGAAGCCAAATTGCTTGATTTGTTATATTTGTGATTATTACATTTTCTATTTTTGCAAATAATTATGCTATACTTTCTTGTGTCTTGGATGCCCATGAGAATATTCTTGAGCTCAATGGAAATGCTTAGTTGGAAGTATTCTTCATGTAATGTGTTGATCCTACCTAATCACCAACAATGAAGCCAATTAGCTTAGAGTTAACCATATGATTAAACCAAATGTCGTAGCCTTTTGTACCTTGCAAGTATCGTAAAATTCATTTTATAGCTCACTAATGAATTTGGGTGGAATTTTGCATGAATCTTAATAGTGAAGTTGTAGCATAAATGATATCCAATTGAATGGTGGCCAAATAGAGTAAGCACCCAATAAGACTTTTATAGTGTGATGCATTTGCTTTTTCATAATTGTCTTCTTTTTTGAATTTTTCATTACTACCAATGGAGTTGCTATTGCTTGCACTCATACCTTTTAAGACATTAATATTCTTTTCTCAACCTTTTCATGACCTCAATTCATGCAACATCTTCATCGAACTTTACGTGTTAGTTGATAATTAATTTCTTGAATTTTAGGTTGTAAATTCTAAACCCTTTTGATTGAGTTATTAACCTAAGAAAATTCATTTTTTCTGTTTTCTCATCCAGCTTATTCATTTTGTCATTTTCTTTATTGACATAACATATGCAAGAAAAACTTTTGAGATGTTTCGTTGATGGCTTATGTCTATTTAATGTTTCAATTGACATCTTGTTTTGAGCAACTTTTGTGAGAATCTATTCAACAATTAGACTGCAGTGTAAACTACTTCATCCTAAAAGAGTTAGAAAGACTTTTTTCTTTAAGCATAGAGTCATCTCTATCACCGTTCTATTCTTCTTTTTTAACTATTCATTTTGTT
Source organism: Mangifera indica (assembly GCF_011075055.1). Classification (NCBI taxonomy): domain Eukaryota; kingdom Viridiplantae; phylum Streptophyta; class Magnoliopsida; order Sapindales; family Anacardiaceae; genus Mangifera; species Mangifera indica. Next base: position 11,215,477 of record NC_058147.1, on the reverse strand, counting down.
CTGAAACATATCTAATTGTCAGTTAAGGTTAAACTTCTTTATTGTTGCAAAGCTTGTCAAATTTTCTAGAGATGTATTCTTTATCACAATCACTTCTCAATATTTTTATATAATGATCATTTTGTTTCTCAACATGGTTTTTGAATTTTTTGAATACTTCAAAAACCTATGATCTTTCACGAATAAAGTATACTCATGTCACTCTAGAGTAATCATCATTGAATAGAATGAAGTATCTATTTCCACTGTGTGTGAAAGTTGTCAATGGATCTCATAAATTTGTATATACTAATTCCAATAAGTTGTTTGCTCTTCATGCCTTCTTTGATAGAAATTATTGGCATTACTACTTGTCAAGTAGACAACTGTCACAAATACCATTTTTTTCTTGAATACTAGGAAAGTTCTTTATCATGTTTTTTTGATAGAGAATATTCAATCCATAGAAGTAAAAACAATCGAATCTCTAATGTCACAACCACTAGTCATCATACTATGTCTTCATAGTTGCTTCACATGCATACCTCCACTAGATAGGAAAGTTTCATTGTTCCATCTTTATTACTGCAATCATTAGAATTTTACTATTTTTTTCATAAATGGTGCACATATGTCCTTCAAAGTGGAAAGATTAGCCATTTTGGATCAACTAGCCCAAGTTGTGTATATTATGCTTTAAGTTAGGATTCATATTACTAGCAATGACATAAGTATTTCCAATCTGGCCTATATCAATTATATTCACCAAGATCAATAGTTATTCTATGCAATTTTTGCATCACTTTGAAAGTCAATAATGTCTCTCATTGCATCAACCAAGACTTTCACTAAAGCATGGCATAAACTTGTTGTCAAACTATTCAGGATCTGGAGGCATGCACCTAAACGTAAGACTCACTCGTATCTCAAGGGGTAAAAAATCAATTTTCAAGTACCTTTAACCTATCAAAAATATATCTAATGAACATTTTATTATCAATTACTTTGCATTTTGTGATGATGATCTCATTATCTATGCTTTTATTAATAGTTTCCTCGCTATCTCGATGTAATTGTTTTAAACTGTTAATGGAGTATTATGGAGTTAATGAAGTGAGTGGTCTATAACTCAACTCCTCCATTTTAGTTACATCCTTCATAAAAGGATGTATATTACAGTTATATGCATAGGCCCCTAGTGAACAAATTTTGAGACACATACACCATATTTGTATAATTCAAATTGCTTAGAAGCCCTTACATTCAACACCAAACCCTAGTTAGTAAATATGCATATAATTCAAGTATTATTTATGTTCTCGTGTTAAAAATGTTCAAAAGTGTTAAGTTTTGAAAAATGTTTTTAAAAAATTTATCAATCCAAATCAAACCATTTTACATCAAACTATAAGTTTTAAGTGGCTCAGTCTAATTTATAGTTTGAACTAAACTATGCACACTTCTAGTGTGATTATTAGGATGAAATGAAAAATTTTCTTAATCTACTCCAAGGAATTAAAAAAATATATATAATTTGATAGTTTCATCATAAAGTTTATATACATATAAATAAACCTATTTAAATTAAAAACTTAGCCCACAAGTAGTTTTATGTTATTTGGTTTATATATTTGTAGCATGTTTTTGCATTGGTAGCAAGTATGTATCTTTTTGCCTCAATTTTATGACATGAGCTTGAATGTATATATTTATTTATAGTTATTCAATCTGTGAATTTCTTTTATGATATATGTGATGTATTTTATTTGAGTTGTGATAACTATAAAATTTGGAATGAGAGAGTTCTTCTCTAATTAGTGTGTTTGGTATTGACTATGTCACCCAGAAGGATGGACCACCTACCCCTACAAAAATAGTACTTAGGCTAATGAGCGATCTATTTGTTGAAGTAACATGTTCATTAAGACATATATATCTGCTAGTATTCGTGGTTCAATATCTAAGTGTAACAATTTTAGAAGATTATTGAAGGCTGTTGATAAGCAATTTGAGTCTTTGGATAAAGCCTTTGACAACACTCTTATGACAAGCTATCATTAATGAAGTTTTCCAATGTTATAGGTGTGTGATGAAATCATGTTGATAAGGGACATAACAGTTCAATTAAGGTCTCTTGAGATTGAGATGTCTAGATCTTTCATTGTACACTTCATACTAAATTCTCTTTCGTAACAATATGGATCTTCCAAAATCTTATATAAAACACATAAGGGAAAATGGTCAATTAATAAACCTCTGACCATGTATATAGAAGAGAAAGGTTGTTAATGGAAATGGACATATGGTTACACAAGGAAACAAGAATAAAAAGAAACAAGTTAAACATAAGAGAAAGGATAAAACATCCATTCAAACCAATTTTAAAAAAGAGTCCAAGTGTTTTTTCTATAAAAAAAATGACGTGAAAAAGGATTGCTATAAGTTCAAGGATTGGCTAGGAAAGAAAGGTACGCAATTAAATTTTACTTGTATGATATGAATATACTATGGTTGATGTTTGTCATAACACTTAATAGATTGATTCTAGTTCTACAATTCATGTTTCAAATACCATGCAAGACTTTCTAAATAGAAAGAAAACAATGGCTAGTGAACAATGCATCTATTTAGGAAACAAGATGCATTCACATGTGGAAGTGATTGGAACATGTTGATTAGTTTTGGATACTAGTTTTGTGTTTGATTTGGAATAAACATTCTATGTTATAAGTTTTTATAGAAGTTAATTTCAATTTCAAGACTTATAACTTTTGGATATTTCTTTACATTTTTTGAAAATCTAAAGTTATTAGAAATGGTATATTGTTTGATGGTTTATTCCCAATTTATTTACAAAACAACGTTTCATTTAATTTAATGTAGGTTCAAAATAAAGTTGGTATTAAAAAAAGTGTTATAAATAAATTCCCTCTATAATGTGGCATCAGAGATTGAGACATTACTCTATAGAGAGAATTAAAATATTAGTGAATAATAAATTATTCAATATTTTAGATTTTACTAACTTTGATACTTGTGTGAATTGCATAATGGGAAAGCATACCAATAAGTCAAAGAAATATGCTAAGATGTGTTCAGACAAGTTAGAGATTATACATTTAGATATGGATCTTTATAGTTACAAATACTTAATCTCATTTTTTAATGATTATTCACAATACTTGTGTCTTAATATGCTTCATAATAAGAATAAAACATTATATACTTTCAAGGGTTTCAAGGTAGAACTAGAGAAAAAATATAAGTCAAAGAAATATGCCAAGACGTGTTCAGACATGTTAGAAATTATACATTCAAATATTTGTTGTTCGGATATAGACATTTATGGTTAGAAGTATTTCATCTTATTTATTAATGATTATTCACGATACGTGTATCGTTATATGTTTCATAACAAGAATGAAACATTAGATATTTTTAAAGTTTTCAAGGTGGAAGTAAAGAAAAAATATGGAAAGCTAATTAAGATCGTGATATCAGATAGAGGTAGAGAATGTTATGGTAGATACACTCAAGATGAACAGACACTTGGTCCTTTTATAGGGTTATTTGAAGAGCAAGAAATTGTTACCTAATACACTGTGTTTGGATCTTTAAATTATAATGGTATAGCGAAAAGAAGAAATCAAACTTTCTTAGACATGGTACAAAGTGTATTTAGTAACTCAAACTTTCTAAATCATTATAGATTGAAGCTCTTAAAATGACAATGTAAACCAAGTTCCAACGAAACTTGTTTCTAAAACATCATTTGAGTTATTTAAAGGTTAGAAACCGAGTTTGCAACGTACACATGTTTAGGGATATTAGGGATCAAGTAGAAGTTTGCAATCCACATGAAATGAAACTAGACCCAAGGACTATAAATGGATATTTGTAACACCCATGGTATATCTCGAGGGGAAAATAGTCTTTATGCATGGTTTAGTGTGATTTGAACCTCAAAGTATAAGTTTTGGGTGACACAAGACTGTGTATGGAGAGGTCATGCCCATTTGCAATTGTCATGTTAGTGGGATAAGATGATTTTCATATAAATTTCAAATAAAGTGATAGACAGTTATATGCCCTGGACACGTGCTTGTGTGTTATACGTAGTTTCATGTTTATATAAGACGCGTTCGCTATGTTTTAGAATTTTTATTCTTATCCTTAAGCATGTGAACTACCCAAAGAGAGTAAAGGATTTTGAGATTGATTATCCGACTTTTATATAGTAGCTCTAATGATCGCTATTTGATAGTGTGGTGAAAGGAAATCTAGAGAGAAGAGAGTCTATTTGTGCACTCCAACTTCTGCAAATTTGTGATAAGTAGGGTCTACTTATTCTTTTACAAATTATATTGAGGTTGTATGATTTTGATAGTCATAGAGATTATGGCAAGATAACATATTTAGTTTGATGATATTGATGAGTAATATGGATTATTGTTGATTACTATTAAGATTTCATGATGATTATGTTTGAAACATGCATTACCAAGACTTGTTGCTATGGCTAGTTTTGATTAAAATATAAAAGACTATTGATGATAAGGAATATATGATTAGAGGATAAGAGTTTAGTGACAAATGTTTGTACTGTGAATGATGACCTTATATTGTTGTTATATGCAATTTTTCCTTCTAATGTTATTTGTACTTGAAATATATACAAAAAAGTATGTTCTATGATTGACTTATTAGGCATAATATCCTAAAAGCGATATGTTTGACTATAGAGAAAAAAGGAGACTCTATAAAGACCAGATTAAGGGTGCAAATTCAGACATTTTCTCTATTCTAGACTTAACACATGGTCATGCAGTAAAGGACATACAACTGTGTGCACGACGCCCATAATTTAAGTTACATTTTCCAATGTTATAACCATCGTTAGATGTCATTGACTAATAAGTTGTCAACTATGACATATAGACTTCCCACGTGTAACTTTAGTATGTTCGTGTGCGGGGGTGAAATGACTAGAATACCCCTACAAAGTGGTACAGTTGAGAAGAATTATAGAAGGGAAAGTGCAATAAAAATCTGAAGGGGTACACACCCTGTATGCATAAGGAAAATAAGACATAGGAAAAGGCTATAGTGAGGTTGGTCGTATGTGAGTAAGTAAAAGGGCATACCCTTTTGTGTCCATAAACACATACCTGTGTATGTATAACATAATAAAGAAAAAGGAAAGGGAATTAGGTTAAGAATTTATGGGTCATTATGAATGACAACATAAAGATCTTGGGTATGTAGTAATACCCTATGTGTCAAAGAAATAAGTTCAGGAGGGCACGAGATATATAGTTGGGTGAAAGCTAAGACAAGTTAAGTTTAGTTAAGGCTCAAGATGCATACATGCTAGACATCATAAAATCATTACGAGAGGCACCATGTGTACGTATTCTATACACCACCCATAATAAGACGTATCTACTGTAAAACACCAGACCCATAGAAAGGTACTTTCTCACAATAGAGCACAATTGAGATATAGTTTGGTGTAATGGGATAGAGAGATATCTCACATGGTCAATGTTTCAAATCCTTGTATTTAATCTGATCTGATCATCATAGTATACAGTTTCAGTTATAGTTTCCAAATACAGATGCTTTCACTGAGTAACATATGGTCATGTCAGATAGGAATTTAGGGAGTGGTCCTTTAGTGACTGAACGAGACATAATTCAATTGAAAAGTTGAGATATGTAGCCTAACCATTCCCTAAAATTCAATATGAGCATAAAGATCACAAATAAGACTTACCATCATTCTTATGGAGTTTAATGCTAACTTCAGATGATAGAGATAGTATGGGTTGAGATCAAAGGCATTTTAGGGAATATAGTAAAAGTTAATAGTAGATTCTCAGTGTTTTATCACTCACTCTCCTACTTTCATATGTGTAGGTACAGGTGATCATAGTGATTGTAGGATAAGAGGTGGTCAAAAGGCGTAGAGCTGTAAGGACATTTGTCATTTCAATTTTCATGAGTTTTTATTTTGTCATAGGTTTGTTTATTTATTTGACTACACTTTATGATTATTGTTTTCAGTTATGTTTTGAGTTATGACATCTTTTGTAAGCTTTCATTTTTAGTTTTCGAACAATGGTATTTTAGTAATTTTTGTAAAGTGTAATACATGAGGTTTTTATTCAATTCCTTTTCCAGTTTAATTATTTGTTTTAATAAAAGCAATGTTCAATAGTCAATTTAGTGATATCTTCCCCCGGAGGGAAGTACTTTTGGAACAAGGTGTTACAATATTTCATTAGATATGTTGCAAAGTCTACAAGTTACAAATTTTATTGTTCACCACAAGATACTAGCATTGTGAAATCAAGAAATGTAAAATTTCTTGAGAATGAATTGAATGGGGAGAACAACAATCTCATAACTTAGGTTTTGAAAATAATCATTTAGATACTTAACCCATTATTTTAAATAATAGATTGATTATTATTCATAACACCTTTTAAGTTCAAATGGATGTTAAACAACCAATATTAAAGTTTCGCAAGCTATTGATAATAGTTTAGTTGATCCAGTTGTTCAATAATTTCAAGATATTGCCTATTCTATAGGAAGATATTGGTATAACATTGAGAAGTTTAACTAGAATATAGAAATCAACATTTTGTACTGATTACTTGGTGTATTTACAAGAAACTTACTACAATTTTGGAGCCAGAGATGATTATATGTAATGTTTCACAAGTAATAGATCAAAGTATGCTTTTTAGTACAATGTCATGAAATATGAGATTGAATCTATAAAGAGTGATGAAGTTTGAGATTTATTGAAATTACCTCATGGATGAAGGCTATAGGTGTAAATAGGCTTATAAGATACCTCATATGTCATTAACATTTAGTGTGCTAGTACCAATAAGCGGCATAAGAGAAGAGATATTACGTCTAAGAATCATCAACATGAAAACTTTGTTATAAATTACCTTTTTTCCTTATTGGGATTGGGACTAAGAAGATCGAATATAGAATTTCCCTAATTTATCTATAGGGATGGTTCTTTAATAAGCTAGAAAATACGCCAACTTAGTCAATCTGTCTATTATTACCCATAACGCATTGAAACTACTATGAAACCTTAAGAGCCCAATAATGAAATCTATAGAGATATGTTATTAATTACACTCGGGTACACTTAGAGGTTGAAGTAAACCTAATAGTCTCTAGTGCTTGGCCTTAATCTATTAATAGGTGAGACACTTAGCAACATACTTACCCAAATCTCATTTCATGTAACACAACCAGAAACTCCTCTTCAAATATTGTTGCATCTTTACACCCTCAGGATAGGTAATATAAAAGGAACTATAAGCTTCTACAAGGATCCTCTGTCTTAACTCATTTACTAGAGGAATACATAGTCTACCTCTAAACTTAAGAACATCATTAGCTATCTAAAAATATGACTCAAGATCATCTTAAATCCTTTAAACATTTTGTCTATAGCAATCCTCCCCTAACTGAGTCCTCCTTATCTCTTTTACCAATATAGATTTGATCTTCAATCTGGCTAAAGCCTTAATCACAAACTCAATCTATTTTTAGTCTAGATCTATCTGAATTTCTCTTTGTACCATTAACTATGACAAAAACACCTTTATACTATAGGTATATACTACTACAATTGTCTTGCCTAGGTGATACTTGATATCACAGTTATAATCCCTCACTAACTTGAGCTATCTCCTCTATCTTATATTAAACTCTTTCAGACTGAAGAAAAATCTAAGGCTCTTATAATCGGTGTAGATATTGCATCTTACCCCATATAGCTAGTGCCTCAAAATCTTAAGGATAAACATTACCATAACTAACTCCAAACATAAATAAGTATCTAGTCTCAAAATCCTTTAGCTATCTTGAGGCATATGTTATCATTTTGCGTCATTTAATAACACTACTCTTAAACCATTATGAGATGCATCAATGTATATATCATACTTTATTTCATCCTTTGATAAGGCCAATACTGGAATAGAAGTCAATTTTTTCTCTTCACATGCATCTGACTACTGAAACTGAGTTTACTTCTTCCTGAGAGTTATGAGATGACTTATGAATCTAGCAAACCCTTTTACAAATCTTCTGTAGTACCTTGCTAAACCCAAAAAATTACAAGCCCTTTTGACAATTTTAGGTCTTTACCAGTCTAACACTGGCTTGATCTTACTCAAGTCAACTGATATACCCTTTACTAAGACTACATGCCCCAAGAAAACCACTTTATCAAGCCAAAATTTATATTTTGAGAATTTTGCATATCTTTTAACATATGCAAAAGTAAACCTTATGTGGCTAATGTTATCAATGAAGACTATTATAAACTTGTCTAGACAGTTGTGTAGCATTTTGTTCATCAAATTGATAAATATTATGAGAGCATTCATCAATCTAAACATCATCATAACAAACTCAAAGTGGTCATACCTCATCTGAAAATGTTATCTTGAGTATATCTTATTCAACCACCCTTACCTGATAGTAGTTTAGCCTCAAATCTATCTTAGAGAACACTACTGCTCATCTCAACTAATTAAATAGGTTATGTATTTTGGGCATCAGGTACTTATTCTTGATTATTTTCTTGTTTAACTCTCGATAGTCTATACACATCCTTATGGATCCATCATTCTCTTTCATAAATAAAATGAAAACTCCCTAAAGAAAGTGACTCAGTCTTATGAATTCATTCTTAAGTAAATCTTGGAGTTGTTTCTTTAACTTTTATAGCTCGGTTAAAGCTATTCTGTAAGGTTCCTTTGAAATAGGTGTTGTGTCTAGCACCAACTTAATATTGAACTTCATCTCTCGTTCAAGAACTAATCTTCATAACTCATTATGAAAAACATTTGAAAAATTATCAAACGATTAGCATCTCATCAATGTTCAAGCTTGACTCCACTTTACTCATCACATGAGCAAGAAAACTTGTGCACCTCTCAACGAACATTTTTCTTGTTTTTATAGTGTTAATCATCATGCTTCTTATAGGCCCCTCACTGAACTCAAACTAATCTTCATTCTCAATGTTGAACTGGACTTTTTTATATTGATAATCAATCTTAGCTCCATTCCTCCTTAGGAAATCTATCCCTAAAATCATGTCAAAATTTGGCATCTTAAACACTATCAAATCCATAAGAAGTTGTCTACCCTGAATCTTTATAATCTGTCCTAACAACATCTTATCATTGATCATAGACCTATCATCAAGTAACTCTATCTTAAGTCTATGTACCACCTTTACTAGTTGTACCCTTAATCTCTTGACTAAACTCTTGGCTACAAAACGATACGTAACACCACAGTTAATTAAAATTTATAAAGGTAAGGTAAAAAATCTGACAAGTAACTACTGAAAAGTTAGCGTCAACGGGTCCCTATGTGATAGTGAACACTCTAGCAATGGCTCAACATTCACAGTCTCATTTAACATCATACACAAACATATGAAAAGACCATTGTGCTCTTGAGACATACCCGTAGGGGTTACATATAACCTAAGAATTAAAATTTTACGAATTATAAGCATAAAATACTAATTTGCAAGATCCATTAAATCTTAGGATTAAGAGAAGGATATTATACATACAATACATATAAGGTTAGATCTGATACTTTTTTTTGAAGGCTCTACCGCTTTGAGATCCATCCTAAATTCATTCACACTTTCCTTACAAAATAATGAGGCTTATACTTGTCCACATGGAAATGCTAAGAGAACACAATTATGGCAAAGTTGTCAAAGAAACATATACATGAGCTAGCTTACTAGTGAATTTGAATGATAATGTTTTTTATGTGAAGAAGTTGAAAGAAATTTTCTTCACAAAATTTTAGAGGTGCATACACATAATTTTAGGTTAGTTTGTGAGACACATAATCCTAAATATCCAAACAAATATAATTATAAATCCTTGACTTTTGGATCATTATCAATATCTAAACATATAGGACGTGGAAAAGGCTACCTAGTAAACACCGAATTCATTTAAGCTAGTGGTTTAGATATTACTTGGATAGTTTGCAAAACCTCCTAATTTGTTCCTTTTGGGAACTATTAGGTTGGTTTCAAGCATTCATTTACAAGAGAGGAAACAACAACATCATCAACCAACATAAATGAGTTGAAAGGAAAAGTGAAGCACTATCAGATTTCCTACCCAATGTCTAAAACCTTTCATCCTTGAAGTATGGAGAAAATAAATATTTGGTCTTCTACTGAAACCATATTATCTTTTATACAGGTGAGTTCCCTTAATTCTTTCACTACCTTCTTAGACATGAAGAAGAACTTTTGTACCTCGAGATTCTCCTTTAAAATATAAAGATATATGGGCTCCTCTATAAGATGCTTACCTATCTCAAAAAGGAGATACAAATTAAATAATCCTAAGATACACCAATAAACATTTGAAGGTGGCAAAAAAGAAGTAAATGCAAATAAGTCAAGCATCAATCACTTGCACAAATAGGTGCTAAGGAAAAGTCTCTACACATCTCAATATCGCATTCGAAAATGGTTTTTGTAGGATTATGATTGAAAACTTTGTTGGCTTTTATAATATAACATGTAAAACCCTTGTGAATGGCTAAAAGGAACCTAAAAGGGAGTTGAATAGGATCTTTAAGAAAAACTGAAATCTTTTAAACACACCTAATTTTCTTTACACAAAGACAATTAATATCAAAGTAAATGATCATAAACAATTCAATGCTCACAAGCAATTAATGCAAACAATCAATTAACATCAAACAATTAATAAAAGCTAATATGAAAGGTAGAGTTTAGAAAAGCTCAATTTAGAATGGTTCAGAGTTTTCTCTTGCAAGTCTTTTATATCCATTTCTCCAAGCAAATGACCTTGGAGTTCCACTAATGCTTGAAACACTTCTTTACATTTAATTACCTAGAATTGTACCTAATACACTAGTTGATACAAGATTTTGCCTTTAAGTGTGATTACAAGAGTTTGGTATGAGTATATGCCTCTTTAAGGTTGGAATCACAAGTTAAGATCATTTAGTCTTACAGGAAATTACAATGGAAGTGTTGTAAGAGTGATAGAAAAAAGAAAGAGTATACAAGTTTGTTTAATAGTTTCTCTAACCTGTTTTCACTTGATCAACAAACAAGTATTGCTTTAGCTTGTAACCCATAAAGCAAACCTCAAGTATGACATATTTTCTTCTAGAAGTCATCAAACAAGAAACAAGGATCAAATTTTCTATGATTATTACAGTTTGTCATGCATTACATAACCATTTCCTATTGTCAAGGAATCATCCTCTTCATTTTCAATAATAAAAATTGAAGTGCAAATACTCCCTCACTGTATTGGGACCATGATGGGTTTATCAACTACACTACTTTATAAATATTCATATGTACATCCTAACACTCACTAATATAAATTCTTAACTGTGGGAAAAGGGATGGAACACTTGACAATACACTCAATCACACAACTAAGGTTAACACATAGTAGTATAATTGATTACTCAGTAATCCCACATCACATATATAATAGTAAAACCATTGACATAGGTTATTGAACTTTCTATCAAACCATGTAAAACTTATTGTCTATTTTTTTATATCCTTTCATATTCTTGCACCAAAGTCCACCCACATTTGGTGTACTTTTTTTTGTAGAATCCTCCACACCAGCACAAGGCTTACATTTATGGATATGGACTACATATGACTGATAATGAAATAATGTGTAAGTACCAAGTACATAATTTTAATTTATGTTTTAGCACCTTTTTGGAATATTGATAAAGACACTTAATAGTTATATATGAAGTGTTTTATTATTTTAGAATTTTTTAAACATTTTTGGAATATTGTTTATAAACAATACTTAACAAAAATTCTCAAACTTTTAAGATAAATACAATTTTGAGTTTACAACAATAACAATTACATTATGCAACATTAACATTGACTATATAAGAGAATCAATGTAATTTTATGAAATTATACACAATTTAGATGATCTTTTGTAAATTTGCAACTATTGGTTGCCTTCCCAACAAGAAAATTATCGTAAATGTTATGAAATAACTTAAACCTATTCTATTGTGCATGTTTAATATATTTTACTTAATCTAGAGTATTGGATTATTAGATGACATAATAAATTATGGCATCTTTAGGATAACTTTTGTGAATAATCCAGTTGTTGACTATAATAACAAATTTAGATTATTAAATTAATAATGCAAAAACTAGTAGGATTAGGTTTTTTTTTTTTTTTTTTGAGTTATTAGATTATTGTACTTAATGTATTTTTCAAATTTTTTTAGAGCTTAAATATTAGGGATATTAAACAATTTAACACAAATAATTAATTTTTTTAATTATTTGTCAAATAATCATATTTGAATTATGATTATTTATGATATAATAAACATAAGTCGAATTAAATATGCAAGAATTGATTATACTATACCATCAATTATTCATCTAGTTAGATTTCACATTCATAATCTCATAATACTAAGTTGTGTCAAATGAGCATATAATAATTTTTTTTATATATACTTTTAGTATACAATTTGTCTATACAAATTATCTATTATCATGTGATTGAGTTATTTTGAATTAAAAATAAGACAACATATAATCATATGATTACATATAATACATATATATAAATTATGTATAAAAAATATATACTCATTACATTACTCATTTCTTCAAGGGTTTAACTTTAAAATTGAAATGTCAAATACTGAGATGTGATTGTTAGTAGAATTTTAATTGAAATGTCCGTATTAAGAATAAATTTATTAAAGAGTATTTCATACGTTGAAATTGTAAGATTAAGTTGCACAATCATGGTAGTCGTCGCACAAGACTTGTATCCACTTGCATGGTTATAATATTTTTAGGGGAAATTAAATTAAATACCCATTTTACCCTTTTATTAAGTAAAACTATCCATTTTTCCTATTCCTAAGAAAAAATATCCTAAATATTTTTTAAAATACCAAAACTATCTTTCTCTACATCTATATAAGCTCTCTTACTCTAACTCTCATTATATATACTTCTCATATCACTCAAACACCCACTCTCACTTTTATTTTTACTTAATATCAATTACTGCGAGTTCATTCAGAAGAAAGAAGTTCGTATTTCTAAATTTGAATTGAAAAAAATCAATTTATGAGAAAAAGGTATTTATACGAATCTTAACTCAAAACCTAATTTTATTTGTTAAATCAAATTTATATGTCATGTAAAAGGGGCATTTGGATATTTGATAATAATTTAGGGGTTAAGTGAAATGTTAGAAAAATATAAGGGCATTTTGATATTACACAATATATGAAGGATTTAAATATTAAAAATAGATAGATGCATTTTGAAACAAGACAATATACAAGGGTGTTAAATAAATGTTAGATAATTATGGGGGGTAAATAAAATGTTAGAAAAATATAAGGGGTATTTTGATATTAAACATTATAAGAATATTTTAAATGAAATATTAGGAATAAATAGATGTATTTTGATATAAGACAACATACAAGGGTGTTAAATGAAGTGTTAGATAATTATAGGGTTAAAAAACTTTTAGAAAAATATGGGGGGTTTTTTATATTAAACATTGTAAAACAGTTTTAAGTGATATGTTATGAGTATATAAATGCATATCTACACAAGATAACATGTAAGTATTATATAAAATATTAGATAATTATAGGAGGTTAATTGGAATGTTGGAAAAATATGGGAGTATTTTGATATTAATCATTCTAAGACAGTTTTAAATGATATGTTAAGAGTTGATAGATACATTTCTATATAAGACAACATGTGAGGGTGTTATATGAAATATCGCATAATTAGGGGAGGGTAAATGAAATGTTAGAAAAATATGATAGGTGTTTTGATATTAAACATTATAAAAACGTTTTAACTGAGATGTTAGAAATAGATAGATGTATTTTGATAAAAGACAACATACAAGGGTGTTAAATAAAGTGTTAGATAATGAAATGTTAAAAAAATATGGAGGTTTTTTTTTATATTAAACATTGTAAAACGGTTTTAAATAATATATTATGAGTAGATAGATGTATTTCCATAAAGATAATATGTAAGGGTGTTATATGAAATGTTAGATAATTATAGGGGGTTAATTATACTATTGGAAAATTTTGGAGAGTATTTTGATATTAAACATTTTAAAACGGTTTTAAATGACATGTTATGAGTAGATTGACACATTTTGGGAAATTATAGGTGACATATATATTAATAAATGGTTATTATGGATTTTTTCTTATAAATATTTAATTTTTCCCAAAAATTTGTCATTGTAGAATTGATAATTAAAATAGCTGGTTATGCATCGGTTTGTTTCCAAAGAGAATGGATTCAACGTAATGACAACACAATAAAATATGTTGGAGGAGGCAAATAATTGATTAAATTCCTTCAGAAACAATATTTGAGGGATTTATTCAACTTTTAAAGGAGCATTGCGGTCTCGATCTAATCAAAAACTACCTTCAACTATATATGAAGCCAAGAAAAATTGAGCTCGATTACCTCGTATAGATCCAAAATGATGAAGATATTCAAGGTTTATTGATATGTCTCAATACTTCCAGGAATGTATTCTTATTTTGTTACATGTACCCTGATTAAAAGATAAGAAGAAGAAGAAATTAGTAAAGTGAAAAAAGAATATAATTTGGAAGACTTGATTAATTTCAGTAATGATGCATTGTACATTGCAAACTCATGGGCTAATGGAGAGAAAGATAGAGTTCCTAACTGGGGTGACTTTGAGGGGAACGACATGACTAATATTCCTTTTGATGAGGCAGAGTACAACCATATGTCACCTGTTAGTAGGGGTATAAATAGTTTATAGCGTGAATATCCTATTTTGGATGGTAGAAATTATTCTGGGCCATTTTTTTACAATGTATCCACTGATCCGTTTAGGTGGGTTCCTGATTTTCTTCCATGGCCATCAACATTATCAAGTGGTACAGGATCGATCCGAGAAAGAAATGTTGTAAAGTTTGGTGATATTTTTCATAACAAACAACACTTGAAAGATGTTGTAGATTAATTTGCCCTTGAGAAACGATTTCAATAAAGGGTAAAAAAGTCTGATACGGAGCAATGGAAGATTAAATATAATGATGAAAAATGTCGTTGGTATATATTTGCAACCAAAGCCAAAGTTAGTGAAGTCTTCCAAATCATTAAACTGAATCTAACCCACACATGTTCAATTGATCAAATAATATCACATCACTAACAAGCTGGGGCCCAAGCTTTAGGTTAATTAATGAGGTTAAAGTTTGTGTAAATTGATCAAATTTATCAGCCTAAAGAAATAATTGTCGACATCACCGACCAGTATAAAATTGATGTTTCATATTCACAAGCTTAGCCAACAAGAAATTGGGCTTTAATTCACTAAGGGGCTCATCGGAAGAATCATTTATGCTCTTACCAGATTATTACTATAATTTAAAGTGTACTAATCTAGGAACTGTGAATGCTATTGAAATGGACGATGAGCATCAATTTAAGTATTTTTTTCATGGCATTGAGATGTTTCGTCCTTATATTTAGACAATATCTTCAACCTGTTATTTGCATTAATGCTACTTTCCTTAAAGGTCAATATCTAGGTCATTTATTCCTTATGGTAGGCCTCGATGGTAATAATCAGATATACCTCATTGGTTTCGGTATTGGTACAATAGAAGATCATGACATGTGGTTTTGGTTTCTCAAGAAGGTTAAAGAATGTATCCATGACATCCCTGAGTTGGTGATAATCTAGAATTGACATCATGCGATATACTCTACAATGACTAAAGTCTTTCTAAATGTCCACCATAGGTGTTATTGTTATCACCTTTTATGTAACATGCAAGCAAAGTACAAATGTGACTCAAAGGTAACGTGTTTAAATATGTATAAAATTTTTATTTTGTTTAACATTTTGTAAATTTTGATCATAAAGTTCTCATATTATTTATTATCTTACAGGTTGTAGGTGTATATTGGAAAACTGCAAAATCATATACAGATGTACATTTTGAGGCTATGATATGATCTCTTGATACAATGAATCCTCAAGCTGGGGTTTACCTACATGAGATTGGATTTCAGCAATGAAGCATGACACATTTTCTGGGGCATCGGTACAACATAATGAGAACTAATATTATGGAGTCATTTAATGCCCTTGTTAGACATGCACAATGTTTGCCTATCACGATGCTTACCGAGTTCATTTGGGACATATTATAGTAATGGTTTTACGAGAGGAGAAACCATGCAAGTACGTACTTAATTATTAATAATTATTAATTTGAGCATGCCTTTCTTCCCTTATGTTTGTTATTAACAGATGTGTTGTTTCTTTTTTCAAATTACAGATGAATGCCTTACCCATGGACAAAGGAGAAGATCAACCGTCATGTGTTAAAGTTTGCATGCTTGGAAGTTCAGCCAATTACACCTCTTTGGTTTTAGGTTGTTGGTTTTGGTGTATACATGGGAATTGTGGACTTCAATGAAATGTCTTGAACGTGCAAAAAGTTTCAAATTTCACGTATTTTGTGCAAGCATGTCATTGTTATTAGAAGACACATAAGGCTCATAAATATCAATGCATGGGTTCATCCATCAAAAATTTGAAAACATAATGATCAATGACATTTCATCAAAATGATAATTTGAAAGAGAAAATGATCAATGACATTTCATCAAAAAAATACACTACCTCTACGATCGGAGAAGGTATACAAGGAGAACTCTCGATTGAAAACGCCTCAGAGCTAGTACTCTATACAAATGAAAAAAGAAACAAAATGATAAATGATATTTCATATAAAAATATAATAACTACAATAATTTTCATACCTCAGGTGGGGGATCTAAAGCAACCAAAAGTCCAATCAAAACACCGTCATGAGCAAAACCCTATACGAATATATAAAAGAATTAATCAATGACAATTAATTAAAAAATATAGTAACAATGATAAATGACATGCCTTGGATCGGAGAAGTGATGTAACAAAGGGGCCAACCGAGACCCCTTCGTAATGATTACCCTAGGGAAATAGTAATAATAATTTGATCAGTGACATTTCATATAAAATATAATAAAAATATAATAACAACATTTAACATTAAATATCTCTAAGAAATTAAATACATACCTCATATGGGTGACGGGATGGAATCGACCTGTCAATAGGGGAGGTTGTCCCTACACTATCATGCGTACCCTGCACAAAGTTAATATAAATGTTAGAGCAACAATGAAATACAATTTTTATAAGAAATAAATGAGATGTGGTTTTATAACCTGATCAACTGAAGCTGGGCATGTACATATGATGATTTTCTCTAAACGAGTCAAACGATCCTCTAATCGAGTCATCTAAGAAGACACATCGTCGCATAATCGAGTTATCTGTGAAGACACCTCATCGTGTAAATAGGAAATCGCATGTAAAATCATAGTGCCCTAGTGCACCAATACAACATCAACTGTGGATAAAGTGGGTGATGTAGACAGGGGACATTCCAGTGTGACAGGATTGGTATCACAGTCCTAAATCCTAGGAAGGTTTGCGGTCTTGGTGGCTGGGGTCTGAAAAATGAAGGGATGTGAAGTCTGCTCTATAACAAAGGGCATCTTGAACAATTCATCGATCATTCCCCAACAACACCATATAGAGGCAATACAACAAAACCATCTTGACGACGTCGATATCGTCATCCCCTCATGGCCTAGCCAAAAAAACACCTCGATATCATGATACTGCACTTTTTGATAGCCCCAAAAGTAGGTATCTCTAATCCTATGTTTGGATGCACGGGGAATATACAATGATATTGCACTTTCAAATAACCTCGATATCATGATACTGTCGAAGGGAGAGGAAGTTTTAGAAGGGATAGACAACTGGCAACGACACCAGATTTAGAGTCGGAGATCTAAAAACCAAACCCTAATGAAAAACTGTCATTTTCTAAAACTTAGGTTAGGGAAAAACTTTTAGTTTTTAAAGTTTAGGGGGGAAAAAGAGATAAAATTTTAAGAGGTTAGGATTTCGTTAATTTTAATTGCTTATTGAGGGTTATTTGGGATTTTCAAAGTTAAAGGGAGGATACTTGCAAAAACAGCAATCCTTGGGTAGGAAATAGTCCTTTGGCCGTCCAAAAATGACAAAAATCGATAAAAACGAAACTGAAATTTGAATTTTATACATTCAAATACCCTAGAATGTAAACAATCAAAAAATCACTAGAAAATCTGAAAAATGTGAGTTGATATATCCTAAAAGGACAAAAAATTGAAAAAACGAAACTAAAATTTGAATTCTATATATTGAAATCCCTAGAATGTCAATAATCGAAAAATCCAAAAAATGGAAATTAAAATTTGAATTTTATACGTTAAAATACCCTATAATTTCAACAATTGAAAAATCATTTAAAAACCTGAAAATATGAGTTGATATATCCTACAATGGCAAAAATCAAAAAAAAGAAACTGAAATTCGAATTTTACACGTTGAAATACCGTAAAATATCAATAATAAAAAAATCGCTTGAAAATTTGAAAAGTACAAGTCGATACTCTTCAAAAATGACAAAAAGCTAAAAAACAAAATTCAAATTCAAATTTTATATGTTGAAATACCCTAGAATGTCAACAATCAAAAAATCTGTCAGAAATCTAAAAAGTACAAGTCGATACCTTTCAGAAATGATAAAAATCTAATAAATGGAAATGAAATTCGAATTATATACGTTGAAATACTCTAGAATGTTAACAATCAAAAAATCACTTGGAAATCTAAAAAGTACGAGTTGATACTTTTTAAAAATGACAAAAATCTGAAAAACGGAATTGAAATTTGAATTCTATACGTTAAAATACCCTAGAATATCAACAATAAAAAAATTACTCAAAAATTTTAAAAATGCGAGTCAATATATCCTAAAATGATAAAAATAAAAAAATAGAACAAAAATTCAAGTTCTATACGTTAAAATACCTTAGAGTATTAATAATCGAAAAATCACTCGAAAATCTAAAAAGTACGAGTCGATACTTTTTAGAAATGACAAAAATTCAAAAAACAGAAATGAAATTCAAATTTTATACGTTGAAATATCCTATAATGTTAACAATAAAAAAATCACTCAAAAATCTAAAAAGTATGAGTCGATACTTTTGAGAAATGACAAAAATCTAAAAAAACGAAACAAAAATTTGAATTCTATACGTTGAAATACCCTAGAATGTCAATAATTAAAAAATTGCTCAGAAATCTGAAAAGTACAAGTTGATACTCTTCAGAAATGACAAAAATCTGAAAAAATGAAATTAAAATTTGAATTTTATACGTTGAAATACCCTATAATATTAACAATAAAAAAATCACTCAGAAATCTAAAAAGTACAAGTCGGTACTTTTCAAAAATGACAAAAATTGGAAAAATAAAAATGAAATTCCAATTCTATATGTTGAAATACCCTAGAATATCAACAATCGAAAAATTGCTTAAAAATATGAAAAGTATAAGTTGATACTTTCTAGAAATGACAAAAATTTAAAAAACGGAACTGAAATTTGAATGCTATACGTTAAAGTACCTTAGAATGTCAACAATCAAAAAATTGCTTGAAAATTTAAAAAATACAAGTCGATATATTCTAAAATGACAAAAATAAAAAGAAAGAACAGAAATTCAAATTTTATATGTTGAAATACCCTAGAATGTCAACAATCAAAAAATTGTTCAAAAATCTTAAAAGCATATATGAATTTTGAAAACTACATAGTAAAACATGTCTAAAAAAGCACAAAAAATGAAGAAACCAACGTCAAATTCGAAAACTATATATCGAAAAACCCTAAAACAAGAAAAACGGATATGAAATTTGAAAACTCCACGTCAAAAAACCCTAGGTGTGGAAAATATTAATTTACCCCCTTACAAAAGTTCTACTCTCAAACAAGTTCAATATTTTTTCTTTGCCCCTTTATCAATTTTCTTATCTCTTACAGGCCCTAGTGGTGAAAAAACGTCAATTTCCCCCAATCTATGGTTTTCTGTAAAATTTCACACAGATCCCTGTGCATTTCCCCCTCAACTCCTTGGCCATAATAATTTGAAAAAGCTAAACTCCCCCCGATGGGAGATTTCATTCGGTCTATGGGATCCATTGTTCCCATGCACCCGATCTTCGACATTTCTAACCCATTTTTCAGTTAAAAATCATCATCTCAGCCTCTAATTTTAACACAAATCAAATCTACACATCCTATAACACAAAAGCCCTCAAGAATTTCAACAAAAACAATCAAGAATCAAAATATTTTATGTATTATTCAAAATCAGAACTGTAAAAATTCAAAGCTCAAAATCTCTCTCAAATCTCAATAATTTTAACAATAAATTAATTCAAACAAGAGTAGGGATGATGTACTAACCTTCTTTGCTATTTTTGGTTATTGAGAAACATAAAAAGTCGACGAAAAAGATGAAAATTTCTTTGCCCATGGAAGACTCGTGGGAGACACTTTTTTTTTTTTTAATTTCAACAGTGAATCTAAGAGAAATGTTGGGAGAATTATGTAAAATTTTTAGTTTATATATAAGAGCAATTTGGTCATTTCATAAAAATAAGGCATTTTCCCTTAATCCTAATAATTTTGGATAATGTTGCTTGGCCTCCCTTAGTTTAAGATATTTAATTTAATTTCCCTAGCTTTAGAGTCATTACGACAAGTTTCAGAAAACGGCAATAAAAAATGTTGTCTAATACGAAAAAAAGATAAAAGATAAAACAAAATTTTTGTCTAATCGTTGTGGACAAAATGTTAGCCTGTCATTAAAAGGTACGCACTTTAGAACAAATTTTTTTTGTCCATAAAGATTATTATTTATCCCAAATAATTTAGTTTCGTCTCAAAAGAGCAGAGTCATCAACTTTCGACTAATTTTAAGAAAAAAATTTTCGTGTTTTTGTAGTAGAAAATTTGAAACAAAAATTTTTTTTGTCACTATTTGTATAATAAATTAGAAGTAAAATTTTTCATCCCAATTGTATTATGGTGAATGTGAAATAAATTTTTTCATTCTTAATTTATAGTAAATTAGAGAAAAGAAATTTTGTTGTTAATTATATAATGAATTAAGAACAAAATTTTTTATTCTTAATTATATGGTAAAGACAGAACAAAATTTTTTGTCTTTAATTATATAATAAATAAGAGACAAAATTTTCATTCTTAATTATGTGGTAAAATGGGAACAAATTTTCTATTCATAATTGTGTTGTGAATTGGAAACAAAAAATTTTGTCTATAATTATATAGCGAATTAAGAATAAAATTTTTCATATTTATTTATATGATGAATTTGAAATGAAAATTTTGACATTATATGAAAATAGTAGTTATATTGTTCTTTGAAGTCCAACCATTCATA
This sequence comes from Mangifera indica, assembly GCF_011075055.1. Classification (NCBI taxonomy): domain Eukaryota; kingdom Viridiplantae; phylum Streptophyta; class Magnoliopsida; order Sapindales; family Anacardiaceae; genus Mangifera; species Mangifera indica. Next base: position 11,193,946 of record NC_058147.1, on the reverse strand, counting down.
TAAAAACATTAATTAATTTTGTCTGTTATTAATTATATAATAAATAAGAGACAAAATTTTCATCCTTAATTATGTGGTAAAATGGGAACAAATTTTCTGTTCATAATTGTGTTGTGAATTGGAGACAAAAAATTTTGTATTTATTTGTATGATGAATTTGAAATGAAAATTTCGATATTATATTGTTGTTTGAAGTCCAACCATTCCTATGCATATTGAATAAGAACAAAATAAGATAAAAACATTGTAATTCTCTGTCATTGTAATTCTCGATATTAATTAATGAGAAACATAAAAACATTAATTAATATCAAATTGTTATTACTACAAATCAACTAATAATAAAATAAAATCAAAATATTGTAATTCTCTATTGATTTGATGTCAATATATTTGTCACTTTCTTCACAATTTGAATGTCAAAATAGGCACCATTCCTATGCATATTGGATAAGAACAAAATAAGTATATGCATATTGGATATGTCCACAATAACCATTATTAACAATCATTATAATTTATTATGAACAATTAATTAACTACATATTTGTCTATAGTTTGTATAATAATAAAACTAAAATAAAACATTAAAAATACAAAGATTGCTCGTAATTTTTATCTTGGAAGAGTGGGTAAAAAATTATTTTCTATTTTCTTTTAATATTTAAAATTTCTCTTCTTTGACTTTTTTATATTTTTCCATCGGTTGTTTAAATTTATTCCTCATATTCTTAAAAGTGTATATAAATCTCTTAATTTGATGACCTAATCTTGTTTTCTTCTCAGGTTTTGGCCCATATCCAAGTCCCTCGGTGTATCTCAATTTAGTTTCAAACATTTGATCACAAATTTCATCTGCGATTAATGGTTTGCCATGTATCTAGTGCAGTTTTGTACTTCATGTCTGTCATTTCATTCTGCAATTCATAATTAGAGCACTCACCATGATGAATCTATATAGTTGATATCATCACTTGAATAAATAAGTGATTGCAAACGACATTTTATCTTCGGAATTTGGATGTACAAACTTAAACAACCTGTACACGGATATCTAACATCACATTTCCTACTTAAATTATTTTCTACAAATTTAGTAAAAAATCTTACTGATTCCACATATCTTTTAGACTATTTTTTTTTAACCAACTTTTATCTATAATTAATACCTATTAAAGGATAAAAATAAAACTATGTAACAAAATAAATGAATAATAAAATCAATGTAACTAGTTACATTATGATATGCGAAGGAGCATGCAAATTAAGAGATAAACAAGTTGGGAAAATAAAGATTAAGAACTCACCTAAAATCTTTTGAGGTCTGAAGGTTCTTATCCCTGCAAAATAAAAAACAAACAATAAATTAAGGCCCAAGTCAAAATTGAATCTGGTTAGAATTCTGTTTCCCTGGCTGCTAGTCATTCAATTGAGCTTACGCCTTTGGACTTTCACTTCCACTAGAAATAGTTAACTCTAGCATAAAACTGTTTAAATATCTGCATGCCCGCCATGAACATAAAATAATTTTTTATGCTGCTTTTTCACCAAAAAGAAAAGTTATAGCAATATATATATACATATATGTGTGTGTGTGTGTGTGTCTATACGCGTGCACATGCGCGTAAAGAGATAAATTTAAAATACTACAAGTTTTATCACTGTTCAACCCATTAGCAAGATAACCAAAACAAACCCTTCCCCAGCAATACCACTTCGTACTAGAGATGTCAACAAGGCAAGCCGGATTATATTGTGTTGGCCTCGGTTTGGCTTATCATTCAGATTAAGACCCACTACAATGCCAGTCTTATAGGTCAGGCTAACCTACAATATATATAAGGTTTGCGGCATGGCCTACACTTAAGCTGGCCATGTCATGTTGGCCTTTTAATAGGTTGACCTGCTGGCTTTTAGTGAGTTAGTTTGTTAATTAAATAATAAATCTTTTTTATTTAATAATTATATAAAATTAATTTATATTCATTTTCAAATTAATAGAACCAAGCATTGTAGCTAAAAATTTTATTAATAATCTCTTACTTGTAGTAAAAGAATTGCACGGATACATGATGGAAAAAATTGAAAATAGAACAAAACAATTCTTTTACATAATATACAAATACAAGTTCAAATTATATAATTTCTAAACATCTTCAACGTTCAAATTCTTAAAATCTTCAAATAAATCCTTTACTATCCAATTCTACAATTTGATTTCAATAGTCATTCAATCTTTTATACACATAATCATCTCAACCATGTTAGGGTGTAAGTTGGATCACCCGTCATCTAGAGTTGTTTATAGATAACGTGTCATGACAGAAAACACATGATAAGTGGTTTGATAGCTTTCCGCCATGCTAATATATTAAACTCAACTTTTTAATTCATAATTTTTTGATAATAATCAATATTAATATAATTATAAAACTCATTATAATTTGAACTTTGACCTACCTATTATTTACCTTTATGCACGATAGACCATAAAAACGACTTACTTGTGGATTAACCACTTGAACTTACCTTTGGTATGGGAGTATGTGATATCCTTCCATATTTTTTTTTGTGAATATTATATATTTCAAGTAAAAAATCTTAAATATTTCATATTCTATCAGTGTTGTAACCTAACAAATTTTCACTTATACCATCTAAACAATTTTATACTCATAATAATTTGCTCTTAGGATCTAAAACAGTGGCAGCAACAAAAGAAAAGGTATTTCTTCCTAATATTTTAAAAAGTTTTCCTCCATTTATCTTGAAATATCTTTAAAAACACCATGATACCTATTTTTTTTTTTTAGAAATATCACTAATTTCCCTCCTAGAATATAAAATTAAACATGTGGTGGGATAATATACACCTGAGCATTGATTGGTGGTTGTTTTCAAGGACTTTAACTTGTTCATTATAACATTGACAATGTCTCAATCATATGCAAGTGAAAAAAACATTACATTATTAGACTCATTTGGTTGTGTATTGAAAAATTTTGTTATACTTACTTCATATCTTTCACATCCTTTAAACATAGCAATTGATGTTACTTTTGCATTGGATTATCTTTATCACTATTCTGAGATACCAATTGTTCCTTGTGATGTTAAGCCAAGCAATGTACTTCTTGATGAAAATATGATAACCGTTGTTGGTGACTTTTGTAAATATTTCATCCGACAAACTATGAACATTAATGTGTGCACACTTTGGGTATTTTATGACCATATTTTGTAATGATTGATAATTGTCATTTTGTGAATAAGTTATAACTTTTTTAAAGGAACTGTTTTAATATGGACAAACATATCTTTCTTCTTCATATATGTTAGGTATTTAAACTATTCTTCTTTATCAATTAAATAAACTTGGATATTCTAATTTCTAATGATATATCACTTTGGTTGGGTTTTATTTTGTTTGCTTTATTCTCTTTGATACTATCTCTCCTTTACTCTTGCATATTACCTTATCTAAACAAATTCTGAGATATGAATTTTATTTGGTTCTTGAAGAGATTCTGAGAATTGAGATGGGAGGAATTCTAGTTACAATAAGTTGAAGGATTGATTAAACTACACTAAATGGGATGCTTAGTAACAAAGTTCTATTTGGTGTGTTTCAGAATTGGTAATACGTTATTGTCTGTGAAAGTGAGGAATTAATATATGCTCGGAACATTCATTAGTTTGATTTCATAGTAGATTTTATTTTATAGGAAAAGGTCCACTGGATGTAAGCTATATTGAATATAGTTGATTGGATTGAGATATAATATTAATTATGATGTTTTAATATTCAAATATAAGCAATTTTTTGACCTTTTTATTTTTTCTGATAATAAAGCTAAAATAGTTAGGCCAAAGGACTTATTCCCACCCAAGGTATAGTGAAATGCTTACTCCCACCCACTAACTTTCAAAAACCCAAACACCCACCCACAATCAATTTTCCGTTAAAAATTTCAATTAACGTTAAGGATAAAATCGTCGTTTAGCAAAAAAATTAAAGTTTCATCACAATTTCCTCCCCTATATTTAAAAACTTATCTTTTACTTTCAACCCAAGGTTTGAAAAGTGGCAAAAACCCCCCTTAGGGTTTGTTCCTCTTCCTCCGGCGTCGATTTCTCCTTCCCCAGTCGTCGGCCATCCTCCCTTCCGGTCTCTTTCCCTAGCCTCTCCGGTCATCTTCGGCCAGAGATGAAGATGAGCGGTTTTCGTCTGGATGAAGATGTGTCATCTTCGTCTTCATCTCAAACGAAAACCGCTTATCATTGTTTGAGTTGTCTCTGACTGAAGACGATCGGAGAGGCTACGAAGAGAGACTGGAGGAGAGATAAGAGGGAAGGGAGGATGGCCGACGGCCAGGGAAGGAGAAATTGATGCCGGAGGAAGAGGAACAAACACTGGGGGGGTTTTGCCACTTTTTAAACCTTGGGTTGGGGGTAAAATGTAAGTTTTTAAATATAGGGGAGGAAATTGTGATGAAACTTTAATTTTTTGCTAAATGACACTTTTTAATTGACATTTTTAACGAAAAATTGATTGTGGGTGAGTGTTTGAGTTTTTGAAAGTTAATAGATAGGAGTTTGGGATTTCACTGTCCCTTGGGTGGGATTAAGTCTTTTGGCCTATAAACAATATGAAGAAAAATTAGACTTATTCAGACTTCTTATCAAAATGTAAACATATGGTATGTTTGCCTTCTCTTTTAATAAATTATCTTATAAAATAGTTTATTTTTGATAACAACAAGCATGTGGAAGTGGAACACTAGGAATTTAATCCATGTCTCCAAATTCCGCATGGGAACAAATTGATAATTCTCTAGATTAAATCTAGCTTTCATCTTTGGAAATGTGCAAAAATGCCTTAGATCATTTATGTCACTGATTGATTTTGAAATAGAGATAAAATAACATGACATATTATCGTTTATACATAAATTTGCTCTAATTGTTCATGTGCATAGTGCTATTCTTCTTAAAATCAATTTGGATCATTATCAAGATATAATAGAGCTAATAGAGAGACTAATGGACATAGGTAGTATAAATCAATAATTAATTATTGAATTTTGTTGTACTAGAATAATTCAATCGATAAAATGATGTGTATATACTTTGAATATATAAAATCGATACACAAATATGTTACGAAGAATTTAGTAATTTTAAATTAGTGATAAAATAACCTTTAATTATATGATGACACATAACAATATACTTTTTTTTTTTATATTTAAAATATATACATATAGCATTGCTTTTATGTTAACCCATAAATTAGCTTTAATCCATGATACTTCATCAATCTGATATTCCCATAGATCATTCATAATTGGTTAAATTTTGTTTTACCTCATCAATTTTTGGTCTCAAATTTACATTACTCATCCTGTTGAAAAGCTTCAATCATGTCAGACATGAATAATATATTATCAATTTATGCACATAAACTAATAAACTTCAGCCTAATTTATTTTCTATATAATGACTAATGTTATTAAGAGGATCATATTAACTCTTTAATTAGAGTTATAGATTCTTTGTCTATGAATAACATTGTCATCGTTTATATAAATAATATATTATTATAAAATTAAATATTATTTTATTATTAATTTAAAATTATTTAATCATATTACAATATAATTTATATATATCTAAATATTATACTAAAAATATATTCCAAAGAAAAAAAATGTTTAATAAATGTGGCTACTTCCTTGGTAACGTTGTGGGTTTGAGGATGTGGATCAAAATTAATCAGTTATCAAAAAGTTGGTGGGAATCTGGGAGAAAAAATTAACCGAACATATTTAATAATATTTATATCAGTTGTCAGAATTAGTTGGGAATTAAGGAAAATTCAAAGAACATTAATAATACTTTTACCAGTAAATAAATAATTCTCAAGTCCCTATAATATTATTTTTATAAAATGGAGTCTGGACTCTACTGTAAGCATAAGAAATCACTTTTCCTGCATTGCTCACCAGAAGCCATGAAGCAGAACTGTTTCAAATCCAAATTGTTTCTGTTACATTTCCTTCATCTATTTAATCTTTTTCTGGTAATCACCGCAGCTACTTCAGGTTTTGAATCTGATCGACTCGCTTTACTTGATTTCAAGCAACGAATATCTCAAGATCCCCTGCATATAATGAGTTCCTGGAATTCTTCTATCCATTTCTGCAATTGGACTGGTGTTACCTGCAGTCCAACTACAGGAAGAGTCTCAATCTTGAACTTGGAATCGCAAAGCTTGGCTGGCTCCATCCCACCTTCTATAGGAAACCTTACATCTCTCACTGCTATCAACCTCGGAAACAACAGCTTCCGTGGAGAAGTTCCTCCTGAAATAGGCCGTTTACTGCTCCTGCAGGATCTCAATATAAGTCACAATTACTTTGGTGGGATTTTACCAATGAATTTATCTCACTGTAAAGAACTTAGAGAAATTAATGCAGCTTACAACGAGTTTATTGGGAAGATTCCGGACCAGATTGATTCATTGTTGAAATTGGTAACGCTACGCCTTCCAGTTAACAATCTTACAGGAAGAATTCCCGCTTTGATTGGGAATCTTTCTTCTCTTTCCAGTCTGTCACTTGCGAGAAATAATTTACATGGAAGGGTACCTGAGGAAATAGGACTGCTATCAGGCATGAAATTTTTTTCAGTTAGTGAAAATAATCTATCTGGTACGATCCCTTCTTCAATTTATAATCTCTCTTCTATATACTTTTTCTCTGTGAGGAAAAACCAGCTGCATGGGCAACTACCCTCAGATGTTGGCCTCAGTCTCCCTAAACTTGAAGAATTTCATGGTGCTTCTAACTATTTTACTGGAAGTATTCCTGTATCATTGCCTAATGCTTCTAACCTTCAGGTGATTGAACTTTATAAAAATAGTTTCACCGGGACCATTCCTGAAAAGTTTGGCAGTTTGCAAGGTCTAATTTTGCTTGATGTTCATGCAAATAGACTTGGAAATGGAGATCTTGATGATCTGACTTTTTTATCTTCCTTGGCTAATTGTTCAAATCTTACATATTTATCCCTAGCTGGAAATCGTTTTGGAGGACAATTGCCTAACTCCATAGGCAACCTTTCAACTTCGTTGCAAACACTTTCATTGGCAGTCAATCTGATTCATGGAAATATCCCTGTTGAAATTGAAAACCTTTTTAACTTAATCCGTCTAGGATTAAGAGAAAACTATTTGAGTGGTCTTGTTCCTGATGTTATCGGCAGGCTGAATAATCTACAAGTGTTGACTATGGATGGAAACAATTTTTCTGGTTTAATTCCACTATCCCTGGGTAATTTAACTAAATTATTTTTCCTTACTATGGGAAAAAATAATTTTCATGGAAGCATACCTCTGAGTCTTGGAAATTGCCAAAAGTTGCAAGTACTACATTTATCTAGTAACAGGCTTAGTGGCACCATACCCGAACAAGTCTTCAGTCTTTCTTCCCTTTCAATCTATTTTCGCTTGTCTGATAATCTTTTGACTGGTTCACTGCCACTTCAAGTGAGTAATTTGAAAAATCTTGCAGAATTGGATATATCCAATAACAGATTATCTGGTGAAATTCCTACAAGTCTTGATAGTTGTACTAGTTTAGTGCGTCTGTATTTGGCAAACAATATGTTTGAAGGGCCTATTCCTCAGTCTTTCGAATTTTTAAGAGGTTTAGAAGAACTAGATCTCTCTTGCAACAACTTGTCAGGTCGAATTCCTGAATTTTTTGGCCAATTTTCAACTCTCAAGTACCTTAATGTTTCGTCTAATAAACTTGAAGGTGAAGTACCCAAGGCAGGGATATTTGCAAATGCAAGTGCGAATATTTCACTTGTTGGAAATGGCCAGCTTTGTGGTGGTATTCCAAAACTACTTCTACCTATATGCTCAACCCAAGTTTCTAAAAAGCATATTAAAAAGAAGGTAGTAATCTCAACGACAATTGGGGTAACAGGTGCATTTCTGTTGTTGATTGCTTTTGTTATATATTACAAAAAGAAATCTTCACAGCCAAGTTCCACCCCATTTTCAATTGACAGCCAACTACGTCTCTCCTACTGTGACATTGTAAGATCAACTGACAACTTTTCAAATGAAAATTTGCTTGGTGTGGGTAGTTTTGGTTCTGTCTACAAAGGTACTATTCCTAGTGATGAAAAAATTGTTGCAATAAAAGTGTTAAAACTTCAAAATCAAAGAGCTTTAAAGAGTTTCATTGATGAATGCAATGCTTTAAAAAGCATACGTCATCGTAATATCCTCAAGATAATAACCGTTTGCTCAAGTGTTGATTATGAAGGTAATGACTTTAAATGTCTTATTTTTGAGTACATGTCTAATGGAAGTTTGGATAAGTGGCTACATTCGGTTCCTAATGACCAACTTGGTGGAGTCAAGAATTTGAACCTTATGCAGAGACTAAATATAGCAGTTGATGTGGCTTCTGCTTTTGATTATCTCCATCACCATTGTGAGACACCAATTGTTCATTGTGATATTAAGCCGAGCAATGTGCTACTTGATAAAGATATGACAGCCCATGTTAGTGACTTTGGATTAGCGAGGTTTCTTTTTGAAGCATCAGATAATTCCACGCAAAATCAAATAATATCAACTGGTACTCTAAGAGGTTCTATCGGCTACATTCCTCCAGGTATTCATTTTAAAATTGTGCATTTTAATTCAAGTTAAATTAGTTTTCCGTTAGGACATTTGATTTCTTAAATATGTTTTTACATATAATTAATTTTTTAATAAATACAGTTAAGAATAGAAACATAATTTGTATTAGATATTAAAATAAGAGTAGTCTTTTTAGAATATGAGTTATGAGTCCTGTTAGGAAGAGTATACCATGTATTATCACCTATTAAAGTGATTTAAATAATAGAGTTAAGGTATCAAAAACAAAGAAGGCAAGGTCACAATTAGGATGAGAGTCACTGGAGCTAGGAATAGAAAGAGAGAGTTAATTCGTGAAGCTTGGGAGCGACTCTTGTAATTTTTCTTCTTCTCATAGTAAAATTCCACATCGCCAAAGTGGAGGCAGGTCTTATACATAGTGTGAGCAATTAAAGATTTTATTAGTCATTTGTTTGATTTATTTTCGCTTTCATAAGGATTTAGGATTTGCTAACAGCTGATTAAATTCCCACAACAATAAAGTTTAAACTTAATTTTTAGTTCTTGATTATCATTTGTCTAGCCAAGTCACCAATTTAAATGTTTGAAAACTAGTATTAATTGAAAGTTATCAAAACTTCTTTTTTTTTCAGTCAGCATTTAACATTATGCTTGTATTTTGATAGAATTAAAAGGTTGAAAGGAGTATTAAGAAAATGCAACTTCTTACGTCCAATATGAATACACTTCATTAATTTAATTATGAGAAACATGAGAAACGTTATATTTAGTTAGAATTTGCATTTGAATTTTTTATAATTGAAGGGAAAAGAAAGAGAAAAGGGAATTTGATAGGTTAATTTCCGATATTATATTTGGTTTAAACGTTATCTTGAGTACTGCACAGTAAACATATTTTAAAGCAGGGGGCCTCAACCAGCTAAACCGTTTTGCACCAAGCATAAATAATGGCCAATTTTACATGTTTCAAGCCAATTTCGAGGTTTTTTTGCATTTCCTAATTTATCTGTTAATGGCCTATTTTACAAATTGCAGAGTACATGGATGGTCATGTTTCCAAGCTTGGAGACATATACAGTTATGGTATATTATTGCTGGAGATGTTTACAGGTAAAAGACCGACAAATGAAATATTTAAAGATGATCTGAACATTCATATGTTCGTTTCAATGGCCTTTCCAAACCATGTCATGGATGTTGTTGACCCACGGTTACTGTCTGAAGAAGCAAATGAAGATGACGGAGCAGAAGAATCCATGATCATAAACTTTGAATCTGAAATGAATAACAAAAAGAAAGTAGAAGATTTCTTGGTTCCGGTAATAAGAATTGGGCTCATATGTTCCTCAACATCTCCCAGTGAGCGGATGGCAATGAACATTGTGGTCAACGACCTAAAAGCCATTAGAGACTCATTCCTCAGGTCTAACGATAAAAACAAAGAAAGGAGGTAAATTGATCACAATTCTCTCTTTATTAAAGATTTGTGGTGCACTTTTAAGTATCAAGACATCTACATGAAAATTAATATAAATTTGGAAGTCACATGTCAACGACCTTATATTAGAACATCTCCTATATATGTCTTTGATATGCAGCTACAAATTAGCATTCATATGGGTATCTTTAAATTATATCATGTAGTAGTGCCCTTAAAACGTCAAGTAATCCTAATAACTTGTATTATCAGATACTGCCTTTGGTAAGGGTCATTTATAACTTGTCTTCATCATGCTTATTATTAGAGTAATATTACATGTATTAATTATGAAATAACAAGTATGGGTACAAATGTTGAAGTGTTATCATGTGATTTAATATTACTTTATATTTAATTCAAAATATTTAATCATATAATGACATATTAGTATTTATACTCCCGTTTATACCTATTTTCAATGCATCAAGTGTTATTGTTACTAATATGTACTTTTAATTATATATTTTGTATGTTAGAAATCCTTTAAAGACCATTGTAATATATTACAAATCTTACTCAAAAGCATGTTGCATCATGTCTAGCTTATAGTTTTATCTGTTTATTATATATGGTTTAGTTGATGTTGGTAGTTTTCAAAACTTAACAAACCATGCTAGAAGTTTTGAGTAGTGTTATTCCTATGCATGGATACAATTTCAAGCTAGCTTGAGCTTGGTTTGTAGCTCATATTTAGCTCAACTAGATCAAGTTCGATCCAACCATGATTCAAGGGTTTGACTCATATTTATAAATGAACTGAGTTTGAGTTGGACCTTACTCAACTCAGATCAATTCATGAGTTCAATTCGAGCATTTCTTATCTAAGTTGTGAGCCAAGTTAAGCCAACTCTATTTAAATCCATCGGTAATCTTAATTAGGGTTTAAATATATGCATAACCAAACATTTACAAACCAAAAACCCTGGGTATATTTAAAATCGTTGCACCATCATTGTTATTGACATCTCTTATGGTTATGCATAGAATAGAAAAAAACCTCGTCTACATTCACTACACTAACACTAGGATAGATCAATTGGGTCAAATAGATAACAAAGAGGTAGTTAGATTGTATGGTGTACCTAGATTGTATTAGACAAAGATAACAGGTTTGTTTTAGCTTTTTGATAGAGTTTGTAGAGGTCTTTGGATACGAGATTAGCTTTCAATACTACCTATCATCCTTAGATAGATGAAAAAACTAAGAGGGTCAATCAAGTTATCCAGGATATGCTAAGGGTTTCTTGCCTAAATCGAAGAGTAAGTTGGATTGATGTATTTTCACTAATAAAGTTTGCTTACAATAACCATTATTAGACAACCATCCAAATGACTCCATCTGAGACACGTTATGGTAATAAGTGTAAATCATTGTTGCATTAGGATGAGATAGGTGAAGAGAGATGTTTTGACACAAACTTGCCCAAAGGATGATTGAGGATGTTAGACAAATAAGAGAGAGGATGAGTAGGCTTAGGATTGTTAAAAGAGTTATCCTAATCAAAAGACACAAGATGTGAGTTTGAGGTGGGTGATAAAGTCTTTGTGAGAGTAGCACCTTACAGACATATGATGAGATTTGGTAAAAAAGGCAAATTAGTGTCTAGGTTTGTGGGACTAGTTGAGATATTTGAAGCGATTGGTAAGATTGTCTACCAGCTTGCGTTTCCAATGAGGATGGATCAGATTCACAATGTATGCCATGTGTTATTGTGCAAGTACATTAGTGACTCAATCCATGTGTTGAGACTGTAGGATGTTGAGATTAATAATAGTTTGGCTTATGAGGAATGTCTAGTTCAGATTATAGATAAGCGAGTAAACAAACTTAGAAATAAGCAAATTTCCCTTGTTAAGGTTTTTTAAAAGAATCATAGAGTCGAAGAAACCACATGAGAGGTCGAGAAGGATATGAGACAAAGGTTCCCATAACTATTTGAGTAAATTTTGAAGACGAAATTCATTTAAAGGTGATAGAAATGTAACACCTACAAGTATGTCCATGGGCATTTTGGTCTTTTTTCCTATGAATTTTATGATTTGTTTATGTATGAATTATTGAATGAGTGAATGGTTGTTCATTGCAAGGATTGATATGTGTTTGTGCGTTAAGAAGGGCAAAAAAGTCTTTTCATTTTATGAGTGTGAAAATGTTTAAATGAAGAGGATGAATAGTCATTCATGATCAGGGGAATGTTTATTCATATGTTCGTTTAATTTGAATTTGGATAAGATATATTTTTTGATGATTTCAGGGCTTGTTTATAATGGAATAGTGAAAGGAATGCTAGCACATGGAAGAGGGACAACTATTCATGCAACTAAAAATGCAAAATAAAAAGAGGTCTTGGTTGTTTGACTAAGTTTATGTCATATTTTGTGCAACATCCAAACAATAAAATCAAGAGAAATTAGGCATGACCAAAGAGCAAAAAGCACTAAAAGGTATTATAGCTAGTTAGCCCGATAGTCTAGTCAGTATTGAGTGTAAGGCATGTAGAGAGTAGACATTTGGGATATTAATTGCTTTCATAAAGACATCAAATATGTCGAGTTTAGTTTAAGCCTTAGTCATCTGAGATGATGTTGCTTATGTTTTAGGGTAGAAGGGTGCCAAGATGAGGCAGACAGGTATAGGAGGTTATCGGAAAACATTCGATAATAACCACATAGTGACTTAGTGATGGAACACAATAGATTTGAGATAAGTTATGTGCAATGTGTCAAGTGGTCATCTACTTATTGAGTGATTTTCACTCACGTGTTTTTTTTTTTTTTTGTGGTTTTGTAGGTAAAAGTAATTAGCGGGGCCTGCAGGAAAGCTAACAGTCTAGCTCAAGTCGTTGCATGAGATCAAATGGCATTTCAATCATGTGGGCATGGATTGTGTTTACACATTTATTTTTATTTAGTTTGAGACATTGTTGATGTTATGCATATGTATTTATTATTATTATGGATTTCACACGCTTAGACTTTCTGGATGACGTTTTATTTAATTAGGCGATGATGTTTTTAGTTTTTGAGATGCACTTTTTTGAAAAAAGAATTTACAAGCATTCTCTATTTCTACTGTAAATAGTTCAAAGTTTACATTTCACACGTCTTTTCAGGTAATATCCAATGTAAGGGGTAAATATCTAAAGTGGGGTATTACATGTATAACCATTTGAAATATGTGAATAGATACATTTTGACCCAACCTGAATGTTCATGATCTTCCCTTAACAATCGTTCATATACTACCCTCTCGTATAACCAATTATTTCCTTGAACAACTGTTCATGCTTATGTCATACACTACTCTCAACATTATGTTCACAATCATGCATAACCCTAAGGGCAATTTTATCTTTTACTACATGAATAGTCGTGAACTCTTCTACACAAGCATTCATCGCATCCTATCCTACTGTTATAAACAATCACATGTGTTCTTTGTGTGACCGTACATTATGACCAATGTTTTTACCCTAATCGGTGAATGACCATTCCTTCCCTAGGAGTATGGTAGAAGTAGAAACGATTTGACAGGTTTTGTGGACTAAGATTATGTTAGAAATATTTATAAAAATAAGATCTTTGACGGATATTTGTTCACCATAGGAGAATGTGCAGTTAGTTGAAATGCCACACTCTAATTTATCAATTCTTAGTCTACCACAAAGGCAAAATACATAGTCATTGCAGTGGCTATGAAGGAGGCAATTCGGTTCAACTTTTTGGTTAGTAAAATCATTTTTAGTTTTATTTCTATCTTTTTTCATTATGACAATCAAAGTGCAACTACAATTCACTTAATTAAAGATCAGATGTACCATGATAGAACTAAACATATTGATGTCAACATTTATCATTTCATACAAGATATCTTTGCTATGGGAAATATCTCCATCAAGAAGATTAGTACTGTAGACAATCCAACTAACATGCTCACTAAGCCTTTGCCTATTAGCAAGTTCAAGCATTGCTATTTAACAAAGAAAAAAGTTCAAGCATTGGTTCAACTTTATTGGTATTAAAACGTTAAGATTTGCCTTAAGGGGTTTTTATGGAAGAGGTAGAGAATTATGTTAAATATTGAAATTGATTTTATTTGTTTTTGCGAATTAGTGTCAAGGTGGAGATTATTAGATATGATGACCCAAATTCTGAAAAAAAAAAAAAAAAAAAGTTCCAGGTGAAGAGTAGGCATTCCATCTGAATTCCAAAAATCATGGTAAAATCTCGAACAAGCAGAGCAATTATCTTGTTCCCTTTTGAACGGTCATGGCTTAAAGTCTAAGAACAAGGTGTTTCATTGAATGGAACAATCGTTCCATCGCAGATATAATTTTGTTATGTTTGTAGTTTTATAAAGTTTTGGAGAGGCTTAAGAGAGAAGTTAGGGTTTTATGTAATATTTGCACTTCGTAATATTTAATCTCTCTTGTTCTCAATATACTAAAAACTTTAGTATTGTTGATTTCTTCATTTTATATCATCGTTTTCTCCGCTTTTGAATCTTTCACTTAAATCCTTGTGTCCTCAATCTTTCAAAATTTAAATGGTGTAGAAAAAGGAAAAATCCTTTCAATAACCAATTTGGCGAAATTCTTGGAAATTTTAGCAGACTTTAATCTCTCAGAAATAAACTTGTTAGCTAAATACACGAAGATGGGTGATTTGCAGACAGTAACAATGAGATTTGTGTCAGTACGCAAACGTTCTACAAATTTCTATGCTAAATTTTTCGGTCACAAACTAGTCATCTCAATGAATATTATATTGTTGCCACAGGTGCAAATATTGTTTTGGTTAATTAGATAATATGTATAGAATACAATTTAATATAATTAAAGATAATAATAGATCAATAATTTACTGTCACCAATCATTTAAAAAGCCATTTAAAATTAAATTCTATTCGGACAGAAGAGATATTTTCAAATTCAACACCTGTTTATTTTTTTAATCCTACGGTAAACATCATACAGCTCAGAGGTGTCAATGGGCTGTGCTGGACTAGGTTGGGTTAGCTCTGGCTCAACCCATCAGGCTAATGGGTCAAGTTAGGCCCGAAGCCCAAACAATAATGGGCCTTCAGACCAAGCCGACCTATTGATATATGAAGGCATAAGGCCTAACCTATATATAAGGGGCTGTAATTGAGTCAGGCTTTCATTGGGTCAGGCCAGCCCATTTAATCAATATTTTAAAAAAATAATTAAAATTTTTAAATGCAAATTATTTTTTAATTATTAAAACTGAGGACAATATCTCAAATATTTTATTTATAATCTCTCACTTGTGATGGAGGAATACCGTAGTTACATGATGAAAAATATTATAAATTGATAACATAATACAAATAAATTAATTTACATATTGTATAAATTACAAAACATAAATAAAATATATCTACTATATAACATTTATCTACTCATCTTCTACATTCAAATTTCTGAATTTTTCAAAGATAAAGAATTATTATTTGCGAATTCAGATATTTTGTAATGATAAAATTAAAATAAAAATGAAATTATAAACATAAAGAATTATTATTTACAAATTCAGATATTTTTTTAAAGAAAGTTAATGAGAGAAAATGAGGTTGAAAATATAATAAAATAATTGAGAAAAATTAAGCAGAGGGCAACAACTTTTGCCACTAAGCAGAAGGAAAAAATATATATTTTTATACATAGTATCAGGCTGGGTTGGGTCAGTCCATGGGCTTAATATTAAAGCCTCAAGCCTGACCCAACAGGTCCATGGGCCTAGCTCGACACGCTATAGTGTCGAGCCGAGTCTTCTTGAGTTAGACCTTTTTTTCGTGCTTTGGGTCGGGCCTCCATTTGACCCAGCCCAATTTACGTGTCTAATACAGGTGAAGCCTTCTAAAATTATTAAAAAAACTAATTTGATCTTAATTGTAGTCTTAAAGCAAACATCATCTTGAAGAGGACTTTTAAATTGTTGTTATTTCAAAGTTGTTTATTTAATTCTAGAAAAAAATTAATATGTATATATTAATGTATTGGAAAATGTGCCTTTTTATTTTTTTTTGGAAATAAATAAACAATAAAATTATGTGTATAAATAATATCTATAATTTTATATATAAATAATAACATATTATTATTTATTTACGTGTTATTTTTTTTAATTTAAAACTATCAAATCACATAATAATATGTTATTCTTTGTGCATAAAATTATATAAATTCTTTATAAACATAACACTACTCCTATTTATATTGGTTTGATTAGAGTAATACTATGTATACATAATTTTTTATATATAATTTAAGTATACAGATGATATGTTATCATATAATAGAGTATTATTTTATTTTTAATTTAAAAAATTCAATTACATGATAATATATCATTTGTATATACAAATTATATAAAAATATATATATGCACATAGTTTTATTGGTTTGATAAGGCCAAAGGACTATTTCCCACCCAAGTTTAGGTGCATTCTCAAAGTCACACCCACAGAGTTTGAAAAATCAAAAGTCTCACATATCCATTTAAAATCTCAATGAAGGTTGGGGGTAAAACCGTTATTTAATAAAAAAATTTGAAAAATTAAAATTTTATTATGTTTGCCCTTAACAGTTTGAAAACTCACAATTCCCTCTACCGAAAATTTGAAAAATCAATATTTTCTCCTTAAGGTTTGCAAACCGTTACTAGAGACGATCGTCTTCAGCCGCGTTGGCTCTCCCTCCTAGCTTATCTCTCCTTGCCAATCAAATCCCAAGCACCGATGAAACGAATTTCCTCCGATGAAGATGAAATCATCTTCGTTAGAGTGTCTTCTTCTAGGATGAAGACAATTTTATCTTTGTCCGAGACAAAAACAATTGTTGGATGTCTCAGATGAAGACGACGTGGTCGTATGAGACCTCCAACGCACGTCATTGTTTCAAATGAAGATGATTTCATCTTCGTTCGAGATGAAGACACTCCAACAAAGACGATATCGTCTTTTTTGGAGGAAATCGGTTTCGCCGATGCTTGGGATTTAATTGGTAAGGAGAGATAAGCCTAGAATGAGAGCCAATGTGGCTAAAGATGGCAAAATTCACCATCTCCGATAATGATTTGCAAACACTAAGAGGGAAATATTGATTTTTCAAACTTTAGGTAAAGGATGATAATACTTTATTTACCAATTTTACAAATTGTAGAGTAGAGGGATGGGCATGTTTCAAGGCTGGGAGACATCTACAGTTATGGTATATTGTTGTTAGAGATATTTACTGGTAAAAGACCAATAGATGACATGTTTATTTGAATGGCTTTACCAAACCATGTCATGGAAATTGTTTGAAGAAGAAAATGAAGATGGTAGAAAAGAAGAAGCCACGCTTAGAAACTTTGAATCTCCAATGCATAATAGAATGTCGAAGAATTATTAGTTCTAGTGATGAGAATTGGACTCGTGCTCCACAACATCTCCAAGAGAGCGGATGGCAATGAATGATGTGGTCAACAATTTGAAAGCCATTAGAGACTCATTTCTCAGAGTCGAAGAAGGAGGAAAAAGGTAAAGGAGAGGGTAAATAGATTTCAATCCTCTCTTAATTCAAACTCTGATGCACTTTTAAATATCTTACTGCGTTTTGACAGCAATATTATTTACTTGTAGTAGCATTTCTTTCATTCTTGCATGAACTAGTAGTTGCAACATTGAATTTCTCTAATAAATTTCAAGAATAATAACGTCATTCTGTCATTCAACCTTGAGCCAGTCATCCTCTTCTTCAATGGAGAACAATGGCAGAACCTTTTGTTCTCATGAGCTCTGTTGAATAAATTTCCATACTAGATATACCTCGATTGGCACATGTTTGTAAGCTAATATTCACAACATTTGGTGCTTGCACAGCCTAACTCAACAATTCACTATCTTCTTGGAGCCTATTTTTTACCATAAGTGAACAAGGTTTTTGTAAGGAAAAATAGAATACAATTTTATACTAGAGAGCCTATAGAAATAGAAATTTCTACTAACTTAAATGCAGCACAGAAGTTTGATTACTCCTAAAAAACTCTCATATTACAAGAGAAATTTTTTATATTGTTATGATACAAATCAAGAATTAAGTGCCTATTTATATGTTGCAAGGTCGGCTAACACATGAATATTTAAAAAATTCTTTAAGTCGGTCAAGTTGCTAATTGTGTGGAGAAATCAATCCATGCTTAGTCTAGCTACTTCAACTGGAAATGCAATGCATTTGATTCTTCCAGGTGTCTTCGATTTGCATCATCTTCTAACACTCCTCCTTGATGCAAATTCTTGTAACTCTTACCAAATTTCTTAAAAATTCAAATTTGTTTCACGGCAGTGCTTTAGTGAAGATGTCTGCCAATTACTCTTTAGTTCTAAAATATTGAAGTATTATTTCTTTATTGGCTTTAGCTTTGCTGAGAAAGTGATACTTGATTGTTTAATGCTTCATGTGATTATGAAAGACATGATTCTTTGCCATTGGTATTACTAATTTATGTTGAGTTTCAACAATCTTTTTATGAGAAGGTGTTCCATACTTCACTGGCAATCATGCAATTAGCAATATTATTGAACATATCTTCTTAAATGGAAACAAGCAACTAACTTATCAGCAATTCATCAAAGTATTTCCACACAAAATATTCAGCATTTGGTTGTTTTGAATCATTCAAAGCAGAATCAGAATTGATATACACAAATGGTGCAGGATATGAGGCCAAATGTGTGAGGTGGTCATGCAAGCCATAAACACTTACTGTATGCAAGGCTTATGCTCGCCAATAACGATAGTTGTTCTCACTAAGTTTTGGACTTATAGACTGCAAGTTGGAAACTAGAAAAGTGTTAAAGTTAACAAAACCTGCTTTGGTTAGGTCTCCACCAATCGATCTTTGTTCAGGTGTCATCAAGTTCCCAAAGGTAAACAAACTAGAATCATGAATTATTAGACATGAGTCAGTAGCTCTAATACCATGAAAGATTCCAAAATTTGCTAGAGTGAGTAAAATGAACAACAAAAACTAAAAATTTCACGAACGAGAAAACCAGAGAATACAGAACACAAAGATTACTTAATATTCCTCAAACTTTTTATTAACTACTTTGATTAGGTTAAAAAACAGTATTTATAATAAGCTGCTGGACTATCAACAACTAACTATTTGCATCATTGTCTTTGATTCATAACAACTTGATCTAGATCTGTCATATGATTAACTAAACTAGCTTTTGATAATCAAGATTCAACTTAGTAAAATGATATTAAACTGAAGAATGCAAATGAGAAATGTAGAAGATAGAGAAAACACAATATATATTTCCTGATCTCAAATGTACTTGAAAGCTTCTTGAGTATGCTTCATCTTTGTCCAAACCAAGTGCTTTTTGTCTTAAAGAGTTTAAACTCAAAACACACCATCTTGAGTTTAACACGCTGGGCTAAAAACAACATTGGGCTTCATTGCTAAACTAATGTTGGACGCCACTGTTGTTGTGCTCTTTTAGCGTCACTTGAATCTGGGCTTCTTTTTGACAATGAGTGTGTATTATATTTACAAGCATGTGTTAGTAACCTATCGATAAAAACGGGTCGGATTCTCAAAGTTGAAAATTTTGCCCAAATTGGCCCGATTTCATAGTGAGCCCAAACCAAACATAGTGCAAAGCCTAGATCCATTAAAAATTTTAAGAACAAAAGAACCTTATTTCTACAAATGGAGTGTAAACAAAAATGAGAGCTGTTTCTTTGTTTCAGAGAACTTCATTTCTGCTGAGAAGAAGAACAAAAGAACCGTACGCTTTGCAGCCCTCCCGTTCTTTCTGCACATACAATGGCGACGAGTTTAACAGTTCTAACTCCACTTCTAGGGTCAAGATTTTTGACCGCAATCTCAAACGCCGACAAGTAAAGATTGCTTTCAATGTTTAAAACAGCTCAAATTATTGGTTTAAATTTTCATCTTTGAATGAAAAGTTTCCACTGTATTCATGAGTTTTTTTGTTTGATTGTCTAGAGGGACCGAGCTGCTTGGTTAATGCGTCCAAATGATTGTTTTGTGGATGCTGTTGCTGAGAATCTATTGGACCGTTTGGAGGTACTCACCATTTTTATTGTTTCTTCTTTGTTTTAGATGTATATTATTTTGAATTGTGCCTTCTATTTAATTTAGTGTTAATTGCGTGTTAGAATTATGAAGAATATATAAAGTAAAATTCTAAGTCTTGAAATTTTGACAATGGGTTTGCTTAGAAAAGGTGTTCAGAATAGCTTTTTTTTTTTTTTTTCTAATGTTTATTTTTGGTACTCAATGGTCAGATGGCTTGGCATAGTTGGACTAGTTTTATTACATAAATGATTTTACTAAGGTTGAGGAAAAAGGAGTTGATATTCCCCTATGATGCTGAATTTAGTGAATTGAATGCTTTAAACAATGAATCTTGAGGGGCTAGTTGAGTGTCGAGGTTTGCTATTGTGAGCCATGACCACCTATTGAATAAAAAGGCATGAGTCTTCTACTTCTAAAAGATTTTAGTGTTTCACAGTGCCTTATTTTCAAGCTTATATTGATTAGTGGTGTGTTTCATGGACTAATTATGCAAGGTAAGGCAATGACAATTTTATATAATAAGATCCTCTAAAATGATAGAAAAAGATAAATGTAGGTATATATTTCCCTCTTAGATTCCGAGATTCTTTTGACCTCTTGAATAAGGAAACTGTTGAAGACTAAACTAACAAATGGCCTTCAACTTCTTTTATTATGTCTCTGGTCTCTTGAAAATCTCCCTGTTTCCTTCTGTTATTTTCTATTTATATATAGCTAGGCAATTATATGTTGATATCAATAATGTGTTGGATCTTTGTAGGACTGTAAGAAAACATTTCCTACAGCATTATGTTTAGGGGGTTCTCTGGAGGCTATTAAGAGATTGCTACATGGTCGTGGTGAGAATAAATTTTGATGAGTTTTTTTCATTTTTAGCCTTTTAAATAAATTATGCATATATTTTGATGTGTGAGTTTGTCTTCAATGCTGTATATAAATTTCAAGGACTTTCTGCTGTTAGTTTTCTAATGAATTGATTATTGGAATTGTGTGTCCTCACCTGTAGAGTGTGGCTATATTATTCAAATGGCTGAAGTTCTGGGTGTATCCTGATATTGCTTTGCCTTGTTTTAAAATGTTTGTATTAATAATTTAAGGAACAAGGATGACAATTATATGGGAAATGCTGCTTAGTTGTAAGGCTGATTTTACTATATATTGTAGATATGAGTGTTGTCTTCATTTTCTTTTTTTATTTTACTTTTTTTTCTGTAAAAGAATTTTCTCGAGTTCTGTGCTTCAGCTTCTGCAAAATAAGGTTGACTAACAATGTGTTTGGAGTGAATGAGTTGCATAAATCCCTTGTATCTACTCTTTGCTTTATCAGTTTTATAATAGTTAATAATGTCTAATCTGAATATGGTACGAAGATTAATTAGAAATTATGCTGCATCATTTATCCTTTCATATTTTGCCTTGAGGATGATCACTTCGCTTAGCATGAGTTTAGAAGCTTACATTGTGGCAAGCATGAGAAAATCAGAGCTAAAATGATCCTATTTCATTTTTTTTTTTTAAACTCAATTATCATCGTCTAATATGTGGCAGAATGTTGCCATATCTTTGATGTTAGGTGGAATTGAAAGGCTCATTATGATGGATGCCTCTTATGACATGTTGAAATTGTGTAAAGATTCTCAGCAGGATGCATCTAATGAACGCATTGAAACATCCTTTGTGGTTGGTGATGAAGAGTTTTTGCCTTTCAAAGAAAGGTGTGTATTAAGGTTTATTTTGTTTTATATTTGCTGAATAAATATGAAACTTGATATTGTTAATTTGTTAGAGTAAACATCTAAATTACTTGGGTTTGTGGATGTGAAGTTCACTAGATACGGTGATCAGTTGCTTGGGTCTCCATTGGACAAATGATCTTCCTGGAGCCATGATACAGGTACATGTTTTACAGTTTTTGTAGTTTTTAAGTTGCAATGTTATGTCTCTGTTTTGATAACTTATTCGATGTCTATTAGCTGTGTGTACATCAGATTTGGAGTGGAAGGTAGCCTGACTCTATGACCTTTAGTAGTCACAAAATCTGTAAGCTAAAATATTCAGGTAAATTACCTCAAAGGGATTGGAGTCTTCACCCCTTAGTTGGAAATCAAGGACCATGCCTTTAGTTAACCAGATATTTTTGTTTTTGCTCTCACTTTTTTGAAAATTTCAAATGTAGGTCCAGGTGCAATTATAAAAAATTTCAAATATGCCAAAGATCACATATCCATATATGGTGATATTTTCATGTTTTTTATGGAAAAAAAGAAAGGAAAAGAAAAGAGAAAAGAGAAGTATAATATCTCTTTAACTAAGTAACAATAAGCTAAAATATATTTTTCTTTCTTCAACACAGTTTTCAGTTTTGATTTTGGGCATGCTTCAGTTCATTTCTGAGTAGCTTTTGGTTGATGCTTCATGCTTTTTCTTCTTGTTTTACATTATTTATTTGATTCCAGATGTTAAAAAATTATTCATATTTTTAGTGCAAAATCTATCTACTTGGCAATGTCTATGACACGTGTTCATGTTCATGAATTTATGACAGTGTAAACTGGCGTTGAAGCCGGATGGTCTATTTTTAGCAGCTATTCTTGGTGGAGAAACCTTAAAGTTGTCTATTACCACTATTTCTATTCAAATTTGATTCATATTCTCAAGTCTGTACTTTGTTATTGATACTTCCAATTTTCTTGTTCCAATGACTAGGGAGTTGAGAATAGCTTGTACAGTTGCACAAATGGAACGTGAAGGAGGCATCAGTCCACGGGTATCTCCTTTGGCACAGGTATGTGTTTGGGTACTTGATATCCATCAAATTTGTTGACTACAAAATTAGATAAATTATATAAATTTGTTTCATAACATAATCCATATGGTACCTTCTTCATAGGTGAGATGCATCTCATATACAGGAGCTTCTCAAGTATGCTTTCTATTCTTTTTGTTTCTACTGGCATTAAGTTATTTTGGTTCTGGCTCTCAGGTGCGTGATGCTGGTAATCTTTTGACCAGAGCAGGCTTTGCACTTCCTGGTGTTGACGTTGAAGAATATGTAGTTAAATATAAGAGCTGTAAAAAATTACTTATCTCAATTTCTGTGTTGTATTTTTACTAGCTATTTTTTATTACATAACTTTTATCTATGTTAAATGCCTAGACTTGAGATAGCTCGCATAAAACCCCATTGAATCATGATTTCTCTTAACTAAGACATGAGCTTTATTTTGAGCATAACCACACAAGTCTTTGACATGTACGTGTGAATGCTAATGTCTCCTAAGATTCTTCTTAGAGCTGGGTTCAGGAAGAGACAGCGGTTCAGGTGGTTTGGTGAATGCAGATGTCATGATAATAAAAGTCATGCTATACATGAATGCTACACCCCCACCTTTCATCCTCTGGACATTCATTCCTGTTTCAGCATTGATAGTTCAGACATACAAAAAAATTAATGTGTAAACTTGGAATTCAGCTAATTTTTTGATGTTTATGATTCAAATATGTGCCCATCTTATAGACAGTGGCCACCGTTTAGTCACTAAAGCAGTTTGCTTGTTTTTATTTTTCCTTTAATTTGGTTTAGATCAAGTTGTCAATTTGCTGAGATGTGCTCGATTTTAAATATATTTTGTCTTTTTTGCTTGTTTGAAATGTATTTTGGTACTGTTGAATTTGTAGTATTTCTTAATTTTTAATGATTCCTTCACATTTCATTATTCAGTTGTTTTGTCATCATCATCTTCCCCTGTGTCATTTGATGCAGCTTTGGATCTGATAGAGCATTTGCGGTCAATGGGTGAAACTAATGCTCTTCTACAAAGAAACAATGTAAAACTTCTTTTTTTAATGCCCTTCTTTATTTTCTTTTATAACTTTTTTTGGTAGTGTCTTCTGTAACTTTTCTTTCCAAATATAGAGCATGAAGCCCTTTTGGCCTTTCCTTTAAGAATATTCATAGTTCATATGAAGCACATTAGCTAGGTCATCAATTCGTATTATAAATTTCAATGTTTTCATATATGAACATCAGATCCTAAAAAGAGAGACTGCTCTGGCAACTGCTGCTATATATGATTCCATGTTTGGAGCAGAAGATGGCACCATCCCTGCAACCTTCCAGGTGAGCTTATTCTGAGTTCTGCAAGAATTTTAATATTTATACACAATAAAGCACATTATGAGTTTTTTTATTATTATTTTTTCTTCTACTTTATGGAAATTATGAAAATTAATCAATAACAAAATATGTACAACTAAGATATGTGATGTTGGAAGGATGCCAAGGGCTATTATGTTTCTATATTTTAGGATTGTCTTGGTTAATTTACTTGCAATTTCTTCAGAAACCTTTCTCTTCAAATTATTGTTTGATTTTTCACTACTTCCACTTGCCAAGGGAAACAAACCTCTATCATCATCTAGGTCTTTATAGGAAATTCTTCAAACAATTTCTTTTGGTTCATGGAATATTGATCTGTTAAGGGTTTCATCCTCTTCTTTCAACTTCTTTGCCTTTTCTGCAGCCGTGCTATTCAAATCCTCAAACATTGCATCTACAGTTGTGCTTCTAGACTTAATAGATTTCATTTCATCCAGAACCAACCTGGATGTCCATCTTTTGGAATCCAATGTTTTGTTCTCCGAAGTTAACTTGCATCCCAGTTGGACCCAACTCCACTAATAATCTGAATTTCTCCTCTTTCTCTCCTCACCTCCAGGAGAAAGCCTCTTCAGCATTTCTCCTCTTTCTCTCCTTTTCTGTTTCCTTATCCTCTACGTGCCATGGTTCGTAAGTATGAGTTGGACCCAACTCCACTACATAATCTGAATCACAGGGATCTGTTTTCATTGTCAACTCGGCTGAGTACTAAGTAAAACCTAGATATTCAGATTCCAAGATATGCCTTGCCAGTAACATCTTCTTTTCAAAAAATAGACTTGGTGCCTTTGTAAATGTAATTGCCTCAATTGTTGCACCAGATGCTTATGGCTAGATCATCTGGCTGTTAGTTTTCTAGGTCTTTGCTTATTGATCTGGTGGGGTTTAGATGGATCAAAATCTCTGTGTAGTTCTTGTTGAACAATTTTCTTTCTCCCATTTCTGCTCTTAAAAAGTCTTATTACAACGGCAGGAGAATAACGACAATAGAGGGAAAATCTAGAAAAAAAAAAAAAGGATGGAGAAAGCAAGAGAAAATCCAGGTCACATCTTATAATCAAATAATGACATTAGAATTCTAATACTAATTCTGATGAAACAATGAAATATGGAATGCTGACTTTTTTTTCTAAAAAAAAAAAGAAACCTGAAAGGGAAATTGCACTCAATCCTAAAAATATAGTTAGGATTAAATACTTAATATAGATAATTGCGTAATTATAAAGTATAATAATATATTTCTTTAATTTAAGAACTAAATTAAGTATGAACTGACTATATCAATAATAATATTTTGCAGGTGATTTACATGACGGGGTGGAGGGAGCATCATTCTCAACAGAAGGCCAAAAGGAGGGGTTCCGCCACTGTATCATTCCAGGACCTCCACAAATACTTTGGCGGTGAAAATTAGTCTCTCTTACATTGTAGTATATACCTTAATCAAATCTCTCTTTTTTCGTTCCAATTGATGACAAAAATCTTCGAAATAATGTCAGGCTTTCTGAATAGCAAATTGAGCTGTTTCCTTGCAAGTTGATTGTAATTTAAGAAGTTGATTATCCATTAATTGGAAAGTAGTATATTTGACTTTAGTTTTCAATCTCTGAGTCACATTAAATGTTGAATGTTATTGTTGTGGGGATTGTCAGGGTATTCCATTTCTTTTTCTTCAGGGGTCTTCTTTCTGTGTTGTCCCTTGGGTCCCTAACCAAGGGAGCCGACTGCCACCTCTAGAAACCTGATCAACTGGGGTGATATTCAAGGGGCCGGGGACCAAGTTTATGGTAGGTAGTTCTGTGTGATAAGTCAGGATTGAGATTCTCTTTGAATGGTAAATTCCAAGGTAAAAATGTTAAGAGTCCTGCTAAAAGGAAAGTCAATTAATGAGCATTATTAAGAGTCATATTGAAACGGAAGGTGTATATTTCCTGATTCCTTACACAAATAGTATTCTAGTGTTTTGGCAGTAAGATCGCCTTATTCCTTTCCAAGGGCTTAGTTAGCTAACGAGTTATTCGAGCATTGGACGGTGACGCCAAAGATAGCTTTGAAGGATTAAAGAAAGAGAAGAAGAGTTGGAGGCTGTTTAGGTTCAAAAATATTATGAGCTGAATATAAATGCGCATAGTTTTATTGACGGTAATGTTGTCAAGGTGTGATCCTAAGTCCTAGCACATAAATTTCCATTTTCTAGTAAATAATAGATTAGTAGTTTGCCAACCTAAGAAAATTTCAAGTAGGTGATTACTTTAGATATAATGTTACAATTTACTGAACAATTTATTTATGAACAATACCACAACTGTAAAGATTAAAAAAAAAAAAAAAAACTGACTCATAATAAAAGGCACAATCTTAACCCCAAAATCCAAATTCTATGAAAACATTTTGTAGGATTTTGATGATAAGATGATTTGTCTCATTCCTCCAATTGGTGCAAGAATAGCTATTACCACACCAACAATGATAGAAATCTGCAAACAAACACATAACAGAAATAAAGATAAATCAAATTTACCCATAAAAATAGCATTTTCTCATGTGATATTAATGAACATTGATATGCTATGAAACAGAAATAAACTCACCCAGGATGCAATCCAGTGAAAGCTCCATCTCTTGGGTTTCTTAACAATAAGCCACATGATGCAAGGAATCTGCATTCATTTCATCCAATAATCATTATTTATTTAGCTTAAAGAAAGAGAAACCAAACACATTTTTTCACAACTTACGAAATATGATGTTGATGAAAATACAAGTCCCCCAAAGAACCCTAGCAATCCTCCAAAAAAGGGAATACAGATCCCAACAAAGGCTGTAAAAGCTGCACATATTCACAAAATAAATTAATATAATCTAATAGTAACCTAAAATATTATTAACCTAATGAAAGAGTGAACAGCTATCTGCAAAAATACTGATTCTTACCAACATATGTAGTGCGAGAAAAGATGCGAAGAGTTCTCCCAGGAGTACAATGTAGATGTTTAACCATGTTTGATTCAATTAAGTCGAAAACAGGCATGGCGAAGACCTAAAAGAAGCCATAAAAGCTTATATTATAATTCTATTTGGAAGGCAAAACGATAAATTGTATAGTGATTTTACCTGGTAACTTCCGACAACATGAATGAACACCATGAAATTAGCTAGGGCAATGAGCCAAGCGGGTTTTCTCAGAGAAATGAGAATATCATCCTCTACAAATTGGCCGAAGGCCCAGTAGCCGGAAATGGCAACGGAAAAATAACACCAAGCAACAATAGCATAGGCAGCAAGAACACCCCACCACATTGGTTTTTTCGAAGGTTTCTCGGGAGTTGATGGGATGGTGGCTTGAATTTCCAACGCTACACTGTGCCCTGCAAACGCAAATGCTATTGTTCCAAGACCATTCAGAGAGTCGAAAAACTGCCCCACCGTTGTGTGAGATCGAACTCCATAACTTGATGGCCGGTGCTTGTTACCCTTTATTATTGATGTCAAACACGCCAACGTTGAATAGCTGCAACAAGGAAAACAAAGAAGGGATGCCAAAAAGGGATCTTTAATATCATCAAAATCAAAGTTGCCACCTATAAATATTAAAAGACAAAATTATTGAACCTGGCAGACATGATGGCAGCAAGGAAGGAGACTCCTTTGAGAGAATTGAAATTGGGAATTTGGGAGAGGACAAGATGAATAGCAAGGAAGATGAGGATGAAATATGTTAGTCTAGCGCCCTCGAATACAGAGGGATCAATCAGCTCAAAAACTTTGTGGAGTGATTTTCCTCCAGTGACCATATACACAATATCTGATGCCACCTGAACCATCATTTGCTGAGGCATCACAATCCAGTAGCCCAATTTTGGCCCAAAAACATGCTCTCCCAACTCTGAGTATCGATCAAATCGTTTTCCAGGAACAATTTCATGCATTTCAACCATTTGCCACAGTGAATATAAAGTTATCAGCCATGATGCAACTATTGTTAGCACCCCAGGAATCCTGAAAGTTATTATAAAGAGGGAATTACTTAGAATCCAAATAAGGTGTCAAATAGATAGAAACAATATGCATAGATTTAGAAAAATTATATTTACCATCCAAGTTGAGACAGCGCAAAGGGTAGACCAAGTACCCCAGCACCCACCATAGCAGTCACATTGTGAAAAGCTGAATACCACCACTTTGCTTTCCTGGATGCAGTAATGGGTAGCCAGCTATTTAAATCTTTCTCAGGATCAGGTCTAGTCTCAGCTGCTGCAGCATTCTCGTTGTTCGCCTGAAAATAATTTGTTGAGCGAAAATATTTAAAACCTTTCAATAGAATGTATATAATCTACACTATCCGTAATATATATTTAAAATGGTTTGAATAATTCGAGAAATAAATTATAATAAGGATTAAATATTCAGTTTTATAAGTCTTGGATACTGAATTTTTCTGCATATATTACTACGAAGTATACTAACATTAATCAAAAAGAATATCCAAAATTCCAACAAGAATGGAAATCATCTACACTATCCATACTTAGAACCGTTGAGTGATTCCAACAATTTATGAATCTTCGTCACCACAGGAAAATCATATTTCTGCTGTACATATATCAATTTGAAAAAGATTTAAAAAAAAAAAAGAAGTACAAAATCAAAGATAAAAAAGACCATTATGTCTTGAGTGATTCTTAAAATAAAGTGTTAAAAACTAGTCTTAAACAGTGGTTAGAGTTGATGAAGAGTAAATATGAAGAGAAAAACACACCATGGTTGCTTCCGCCAATGAAGAATTTTTTTCCTTCTATTAGCCGTGATGGTTAAATGAAACAGGAAAAAAGAAAACCTGAAAGTTGAATTTATAAAGATCCTAATCCGGGTGTCTTGAATCAGTCTCGGAATATCTGAGCCACAGTTAACAAAATAATTTTGCAAACTGAAGTGAACACTTTTTGCAACTTATTTTGAGCAATTTATGGAGATTCAGATAACGCCATCCATAACACTCTTCAATCAAATTTTTAGGAAGGTTTTGAGAAGTTGTTGAGATTTACTGAAATTACATAACTAACAAAGCAAAATTACAGATTGGAATCTTTATATTCCGGGCATCCGGTGAGACTTAATTTTTGTCTCTTGAATTAGTCACGTAATCAATCCTATCTCTTATCTTCAGGTTATCTAATTGAATTGTCTTACCATAAATAATAATGAGATATTAAATTTACATCATTTACAATGCCAAAATTCCTATCAGTTATAGGAGTAATTTAATCTATATGCATTGAATATATAATTACTTTCAGTTCCCATCAAAATAATAAATAAATCAATATATGTTCAGTATGAATTTTCATAAAATTTGTTATAAATCAGTTTTAAGAAAAGAGAAATTAAAAAAAAAAAGAATCATATATATATATATGATAAATGATATCATCTTTAATGTGAATAACAAGCTAGGATATACTTCATTATCACCAAAAGATAAATCTTGGTATCTTGTATATCTGTTGTGACTATTGAAATCTTTCACTAAATACTAGCTATTTAAATTTAAATGTTTTAATACAGTCATGGTTAATTATTGTTTGGTTAAGTAATTATATTTATATGGTGAAAATTTTATTGACTATTTAGATGATTATATTTGAGTAATGTTTTATTACTGAAATTAAAAGATTATCCTAGTGGGTATAAATGATTACTATATTTGATAATTATTGTGTTTGGTTCTTGATAATATTTTAATACTTTAGGTAAAAGTAATAATCAGATTTATCTGTCACGTCACTATTAGTAATAGAAGATTACTGTAATATTTTATTATTGATAAACCAAATAAGGTAATAAAAATATATTACCAAAATAATTTTTATTGACTGGAACCAAACGACCTCTATTGATTAGCGTCCATAAAACAATTTTTGTTCATTATACATATGAATGTACTATTTTGATGGAAAAAGAACTTGCAAAATTATTCTTTTGATATTCAGATTTTGGTTCAGTCTATGGTTTAAAATCAACTGCTTGAAGAGTATGCACTGCAAATATTTTGCAAAATTATTTAATGTCCTTTATGAAATAACCAAATTTATCATACTCCTCTAAAGTGGATCCGTGACTTCAACTTCTATAAAGTCTTAATCTATTTTGAATTAAAATTATTTGTTTATAATTTGGTTAAATTTTGAGGGATGTAAATGCTATTTATCACATGGAATTTATGGATTACATATACCAATTTTCAAATGTAAGTTTTTAATTTGTCATTTATACAAAATATTAAGTTAGTTCTAAATTATTGTAAGCCTATTAATTTGTTGCTTATATAAAAAGTTTGGAACAAAAATGTACAGTGCTTTCACAGACTTTTGCTCACACGTTTGGCAACATTTGCTCTCCCTCTCAAAAAGTCTCAAAGTATATATCATTTTTTATCATGCCATGCCAATAGTTCCTACATCAATTCATCAAGCATATACCAATTCATGATGCAGTTGTAACATCCCACTAGAAGTATTGTCTTTTAAAGAGAAGTGTTATATTATTTAACTAACAGAGCAGGCATTAACTTAACACATAATCAATCATATACACATTCATTTCTAATATTAATGGAAACTCAATCCATAACATTTATTCATAATAAATCAGTGAAGGATGTCATGATAATCATAAACTATAATCCATATCAAAACTACAATGTAGCAAGGTCCATACATAAACACTAAATGTCCAAAATACATAGAAAAATCTAAACACTAAATTGACGAAAATGCTCTCATAACTGCCCATGCCTGTTGATCCTCTCACATTATAGTACTTATCATGATTATTTGTCATCTATAGGACATAAAAGTAGGGAAATGAGTGATAATCAGTTAATAAGTAGAAGACTATACTTAAAACATTTACTTAATCTTTATTTTGCCCTTGGCTTGATCCACCTAACTTGGTAATTGAGAATGCTCCTTCTAATCCATACTTGGATAACATAGATCTAATTACTTATACACTTAATTTGGGATCTCCCACAGTCCCCTAAATATGCCTAGAGATACTCTTAGGTTTGTATGGTCATCTAGGAATCCCTTGGGATCTTAAACTAGGATGACTCTCTCAAGGTGAAAGCTTATGACTTAACTATAACCTTTATATAAATTAGACTAGAACGAGACAGAGATTCGACAACTTGATTAGGTGAGTTCAAATGTTATGTAGTCCTTTCCTTACACACACTATTGGATTGTAGGATCATGACTCGGGCATTACTATTGCCCACTACACCCCATTACGGGCCCTATTGTTTCAATCGTTTTCTTTTCTTCTTAAAATATAATATATTTTCTTTCTAGAATATAATCTTTCTTTCTTTCTATGCTAAAATGTATCTTAAACTCTCAAAATGAAAACTTTACATCTACCATCAAAAACATCTCAGAATAAATTTAACATTGAAATCAAATAGTAATGACTTTTGTTTTTAGTTTTGAGTGAATGAAGAAATGGTTACACATAGTCATTTCATTAAGTATATTATTGGCATATAATAGACATACACATATGCATTAATTCTTGAAGGTTTCATTGTTTTTAATTTTTTCTACTTAATTTACAAATTGAATAAATAAAAAAAATTAAATTAATTTACATATCTTAACCCAAAAGCTAGATGAACACATTTCTTCCAAATACATTAAATCCGTATGTCTTAAAGTTTGAGAATTGAATAAGCAAATTTCACATTTACACCAAATCCATATAGCTAAAGGCTTAAAGAAACTTTTTAAAAAATTTCTTAAAATAACTCAAATGAGAAGTGGGTTTGACCTTAATAATTATTTAAGTCTATTATAAGGATAGGTCTGACAAACTTAAAACAATTGTTTAAGCCTATAAAAATGGTGAACCTAATAAGCTTATAACAATTGTTTTAAAAAATGTTCCTAGTTTAAGGGGAGGCCTAGGTCTACCCTTAAAGGACCTAGCTCCAACCCTGGTCTTACAAGTCTATGCACATGTTCCCATTTGCCTATGAATAGGCATGTGTGAATTGTGAATGAGTGTTTATCTACATGTTTTCTATATTTGTCAACTTAGGTCTATTTTGGTCATGACTTAAGTCATGCTTAGGATAAATTAGTATATTTTTCTTGTTTTTGTTAACATTAAAACACCTTGAGGGTCAACATAATCTTACATGGATGTGGTGCTAAAGAAAAATTGTGGCCTTGTATTTGTATTGTTGGGACACTCTATTTCCTTCTTTATTACTTCACAAAGGCTCATAGATTTCAAGTGAAGAACAATGCCAAGAGACCATTTAATATAGTTTTCTTCATCCAATCTTAGAGCAACGTGTTGAAAGTTTATGAGATTCGACTCTTTTAAAAATTATATGTTGATAAAAGTAAAAAAAATAAAAATTGTCATGATAAAGAGTGTTTACTTCAAGAAAAAAGTTATTGTGTCATAACTTCATATTTTGTATTTGGATTAATTTTTGAAACATTAGGTTTAAATATTGTTTCATATATACAACAATCTAGTTTGTTATTAATATCCAAAACTTTGTGTTTTAATTATAATATTTAAAACCATAGTTCTAGTGACATTTAGGGTTTCATGTCCATATTTTTTTTATGATTTTGCAAATTTTAAGTTACAAATTAGATACCATTATAATTATAATACACATAAGTATTTACAATTTGTATTTACAAAAGGGTATAATTATAACAATAATTTAAAGAGTATAAGTATAAATATCCACAATTTCCATTTGCAAAAAGGAAATAGTTACAAAAAGTGAACATAACTATACATGTCCGTAATTTGCATTTGCAAAAGAGAAATAGTTATACAATAAAAACTATGTGTGCATACATTTGGTACATAATTTATGTACACAGTTGATGAGTCATCATTTGATTTAATAATTTTGAATTAAAGATAAAATAACACCTAATCACATGATGAGACATAATCTATGTATGCAAATTATATATAAAAAATATATACGCATAGTATTACTCAAATGTTGGCAATTTGCATTTGCAAAAAAGGAAATAGTATTAATAAGAGCATAAATATAAATGTCCACAGTTTGCATTTGCTAAAAGGAAAATGATTATGAAAAATAACATGTATAAATTAAACAAATATAATAAATTGAATATTTGATAATAATAATGGTACCATTATTATTATGATTTTATGGCGTACATGTAACAAAAGAAATGGGATGGCAGAAATATAGAAGATTGAAATATAGTGAGCTTGAAGGAGAAAACTCTCTCTCAACTTTACAAAGCTTAGCATTTTCACAAATGAAAGAGGAGTGGGACTATTTGTAGAATTTTTCCCACCGTCTACCTTTCTTCATGTGGGGGAATCCATATTTTTTGCAATTTTTCTGTTATTTCTAATGTAAGCTTCTGATTTGTTGCTTATGCAAAAGAAGTTGGGAAGGAAAAAACGATTTGTTGCCTATACAAAAATATTACAGTATTTCTAAATGGAAGCTTTTGATTCATTGTTTGTACAAAATATTTCGTATTATCTAAAAGTAAGCCCTTGATTTGTAGCTTATACCAAAAAGTCTGCTGAAAAAAAAAGATTCGTAACTCATACAAAGTACTATATTATTTCTAAATCTAAGCTGCTGATTTGCTACTTGCGCGAAAAAATATTTCATTATTTCTAAATATAAACTTTCCATTGCTTATACAAAATTTTTCATAGACCTAACCTTTCGTGTCAACTGGGTATATTCGTATCGTGTCAGTTTGGATTTCATATTAGCGACTTTCAACTCTAACCCGATTCAAATTTAAATCATATCAAAAAATTTTAACCCTAACCCAACCCTTTAATATTTGAGTTGACCTGACCTGACCCAAATTAACCAAAAATTATCTATTGTTTTCATTTTTCAAAGAGTTTTTATCATTTTAATTTTTTCACTAAATTACCCTAACATACTATTACTAAAATACATAATATAACATTTTCTCTTATTGATAAATGATCTAAAAATTTATATACTAAGACTTTTAAAATGCGTCAATGATTTGATTAACCAAATTAAATTCTTAATGCTTAGAATTAAAATAAAATATTTAAATAAAAATAAAAATAATATGAGTAATTTTAATTATACAAAGATACAATCATATGCAATCTGTAAATATTTCAAATTTTTACTATAAAGATACAACATATAATCATAAGAGTAAGAACTTTAAAAAACATCTATAATCTGACTAATCAAATCAAATTCTTACTATTAATAATAAAATAAAAATATTTTAAAAAATAAATAATAATAAAAGTAATTATAATTATATAAAGATACAACTATCTATCATCTATAAAGATTTCAACTGCTGTTGGTATTATCTTTTAACATTTCTATAATTTATCTCTAACAAATTCCATTAAAATAACATTTCTTCAAAATATTTGAGTCAATTCAGATCGTATCGAGTTACTTTCATGTAAACTCTAATACTATCTGGTTTAATTTTGTGTCATGTCAGATTGGCCCAAAATAAATTTTGTGTCAAAAAGCTCAACTCTAACCTGATATTTTTTATGTCGTGTCGTATCGAGTTAAGAGGTCATGTTAAAAATTGTCAACTCTAATTTTTCATTATTTGGAAATGTAAATTTTGATTCATGGCTGTTGACTCAAGGAGTCATTATGCTCTTATTTTGATGATAACAAACTAATATGTCTCTTAACATATTAACTAATGATTTTACTTGAGTGTGAGTTTAGATTGCAAGCATTTATCTAATGCACTTGAAGGAGTTTCAAGATAGAAACGAAAGAGAAGACTCAATTGAAGAATTCTTGAAGATTTGAAGAAAAACTCAAGTTTTAGATAGATATATTTGTAATTTGGAGCATTTGTTTTGATTAGAATATTTATTTGCATGGGATAGCTCACTTGAAAACTCATTTTCATATCTTTCACATTTTGGGTTAAAATGTCGTTTTTCAAACTTATTGGGTTAAGCCAATTTTTTTCACTAAAGTTTATTAATTCATTTAAAATGATGAAGTTTTGTGAACTACATTTTCATATCTTAAAGTTGGTTTTGAAAGAATTTTCAAAAATGGGTTAAATTGTCACTTTTTAAAGTATTAGGGGTCAAATTTTAATTTTTGAAAATTTAGGGGGTAAAATGTAACAAAATTTGGTCGACCGAATTTGACTAACAGAATTCTTCGATGGTAACTTTCGAATTGTCCAGAAGCCATGTATTTTGGCTTTCAGAAATTCGGTTGACACCGAATTTGACCGATCGAATTCTTCGATGGTAGCTTCCGAATTGTCCAGAAGCCATGCATTTTGGCTTTCAGAAATTTGGTTGACCGAATTTTGGTTTGAATTTTTTAACGGCTAGTGCCACGTAGGCACCACGAGAGTGCCACATCACATCCGGTTGACTAAATTACATCTGGTCAATCGAATTGTGTATTTTCTGGAAAATTAAAACGGCTATTCTTTGTGAACAACGGTAACTTTCCTTATTTTTCTCTATATAAACCCAATCAAATTCGTTCGAAAACAACTTTTGCCACCAAGAACTTTCACATATTTGAGAGCAAATTAGTTTTGAGCTATTTACTTGCAAATTCTTTTCTCTAATCAAAACCCTCGCTCATACACTTTGTAATTTCATTTGCATTCGGTTGTACTAAGCTTTAACTTTCATATACACTCTTTGAGAGAGATCATATTTCAATTTCGTACTAAAATTCGCACTATAAAAGAGTGAGGTTCACTCTTGGAGAGATTAGAAAATTTCTAGTAAGAGAAATTGAGCTTTAACATTTGTAAAGGTTAATAGCACCTTGGAAGCTATTTTGGTTATGAAGAAAAGCTTGGTTGAGGTTTTGGTCAACTAAGGATTAATGGAATACTCCAAGGGATAAAGCTTGGAGGAGTGGACATACGCCGGGTTGAGCTGAACCACTATACATTGCGTGTTTGATTTTCTTTTCTCTTAAACTCATACTTTATGTTATGTTATTTTGATTGTGTTGGTTATTTGAAATATTTTAGTTATTCTCATAAATTGGATTAAAAATAGGCAATATTTATTGATTTGAATAAATTGTTCTAATTCTCTAATTAGGTAAAGATTGTTTTAAATTACCTAATTCACCCCCCCCCCCCTTAGGCCATTCGATCCTACAATGGCTTGTATAACTTTTATTGATAAAATATAATGACTTTCTAAACAAAGCTTTTGATATGTTGCTTATACCAAAAATTTTCTGAGCAACAGATTTGTTCTTTGTACAAGAAAAAGGTCATAGCAAAAAAAAAAAAAAAATTTTGAAAATTATTGAATTTTTCCTTACACAAGATTTTCATCTAATGCTTAATTATACAAATACTTTCTAAACAAAAAAAGTTTGATTTGTTGTTTTATACAAAAAATGTGCACCAGATCGTAGATTGGTGAATGTGATAATTCGGTATTTGGAAGAATGAATGCCACTTAAATGGAGGTTCATGAGTCTTGACAACGCTTATCATGTTGTGGAGGCATGAAATTGAGCTAACTTGACCTTACAACTCAATGATAAACCTCAAAAGAGAAATCAACATTTCCACTTTTTGGTTTTAGGCAACTACAAGACATGAAGTCATTATATTTGGTACATTTGATTTGAATCATATTGTTGGTTAGAAGATTTGTGAAAACCCTCTACTACGAATATGACACAAACCATGATGATTTTAAATTAAAAAGATATATATGAGAATGATGAAAAAAATAGTTTCATTCATGACAAAGTTGACAATGTATCAAGTATAATTGGTAAGGCTTATGGACTTAGACTATTTGTTTGAGGGGTTGTATATGAGTAGGCTTGTCAATCTAACATATTGCATTGAGTTAGCTTGTTTAAACTTATGCCTATAAAAAATTTGGGCCTAGGTTTTGGGTCTACCCATTTGGGCCTCAAATATTTAGTTCAGGCTTAATTATTAAAATTTTTGCGCTTCAAGCTTTTTTGGGGCATATTTCGAGCATGTTTTTATAACTTTAAGAATCTATATGTTTGAAATATTGACAAATGCATACTTGCCCACAACAAATTTTTTGGACTCTATTAAGTCTAAAGCTTAAACAACTTCTATTCAAACCTAATTATCAAAAAAAAAAAAAAATCTTTGTTTAAGCTTGAACCCAACAACTTAATAAACAAAATTTTTGTTCAAATTTGTCTAAAACTCGAATTTTATATAGCTCAAAACTAAATTTTTCAGACCAAACATTGGACCTCAAACTTGTTTAACCCAATTGATACTCCTATATATGGGAAACAATATTTTTACTAGTCCAAAATTTGTTCATAACCTTAAATAAAAGATGGAGTCTTTATTTGAGTAGGTTGTTGTTTTGTTTGTCTCAGATAAGAACAATGAGTCTCAATTTTTCGAGCAAAGATATGTGTACATTTATAATGTATTGAACATACTATGTATGGTATATATGCCGTGACTAAACATAATATATACACTTGGACAATCAAGGGTATATCTAACTAAATCTCAAGTGAATAGAGTGGCTCTTATTTATAGTATGTTTTCTTCTGTTAAACTAAAAAGTGAGACCATAAGTATATTATCAATAGCGTCTCTAATTGAGAGAATATATACTTATGAGAACTCAAATCCGTAGATATTGAATATATGACTCCTAAATAAGATAAGCATATTATCTTGAGGATTTTTTAAAGGACTGGAATAATAGCTTTGATCAAGTTGTATGGACAAGATTTTAATCTAAAATTAATCAAATTAATTTATTAAAATTTTCTTAATTATAATAAATGGTTAAAGAATTTAAATTTGGGCTTGTAGTTGAATAGCTCAAAATTAACTGGTAGTGAAGTGAGACAGTTCATTGGAGCTCCATATTATTGCTTCCCTACTTTACCCTACATATATTCTTGAAGAATTTTATTTTATATATTATCTTGAATTACAAATAAAATAAAATATAGCTGTGGTATATATGTTTTGAACCAAAATTCATCCCCAGTCCATAAGTTCTAGTCCACTGTAAGTAAAGTTTTTAAATGATGATTATGGGATTCAGAATTCTAATCATTTATTAAAAGATTTTCATATTCATCTAGAATTGCCTATCGATTTGATCTAAATTGTTCGAGATTGACTTACAACTTGGATTGAAAATTTTCGGATCAAGCTGAACCTGAGTTTGATTCAAAGGATTCAACCCAATTTTTGCAAACAAGCCGTGCTCGAAGTGAGTCTTGCTTGACTCAAATTAATTCCATTGTTACCCTTGATTAGGATTAAGTTGTTCATGTAACCAAACAATAAACTACAGGGATTAAGTTAAACACTAACAAACTAAAAACCTGGGTATTAATTATGTGTTCCATCACGAAGTCGACATCCAACGCAAAACGAATCAAAATTCAACTCAAAATTCATCGCCATTGCTGTGTTAGAAATTTTCTGATATGGGCTAACATTAATTATGATTTTGATTTAATAAAACCGGGTAATTGAATAGTCCAATGATAGTTTATAGATGAGCTTAAGTGATCAATAAGGATAAGTCCAATACACTTAAAGGTTATGATTTAGGTGGACAGCACAAGTGTGGGTCTTAAGGTTTATTAGACCTTGACGGGGGGTCAATTAACCTACTATAAATTGGCTAGGTCTTTGCTCCAAAACCTAATGCAAAATAAATGCAGTATAGCTTACCAATTCAAAGCTGTCATTCAGGGAGGTTTTTGGAGCAGAAGAGTAAGTCACATCAAGAGGTGATCTTGACAAATAATTTTAGGTGATTTCAATAGGTTTTTCAATTTCAAATTGCATAAAGATCTAGGTATTTCTAAAACCCTAAAGTTTTCAGTATTTTATAATCTATACGTAGATCTTGAGATTATAATTGAATGATTTATTTTATTTTGTTCTATGAAATAAATCTAACATGTGGTATCAGAGCAATACGCATTAGGTTTTGAAATCTGAATTTGGGAATTAAACTTTGAAATTATATCATGAAAACCCTAAATCCAGTGTTTTTAAAAAAATTTTTAATTCTTGCTTTTAACAATTCTAATTATAAATTAAGGTTCTTGAATCGAAATTAAGGTTTTGGTTTAATTCCTAAATTAGGGTTTAAAATTTTAGAATTGGAACAAAATTTCAGAAACTAGGGTTTTGTTTTTAATTAAAAATTCAAATCTTAGAATTAAGAACAAAAGTTTGAAATTAGGGTTATGGAATTTCAATTCAAACATTGCAAAATTGGGGAATTTAGTGTTTAATTTGATGTTGAAAGGTTTCAAATTGAACCATTAAGCTTTGAAATTAGATTTGCATAATCTCTAATTTTGTTTTTAGGATGTTAAAATTTTGTTTGGATTGTTCAATTTTTGATGCTGAAATTGTTTTTCAATTAAAATTTAAAATAAAATAAAAATAAAGAAAGAGGGGTCCAAACGCGCAGTGTGTGACTTCCAATTCTGTCTGATTTGCAGCAAAATTAAAAGGTTTTGAGCGGTCGACGACATGAGCTATGTGCTAATGCCCTTCTCCGTCGATCGAAAAGCTTAGTCCACGACGAGATTTTGTATATAAGAACCTCAACGATGAGACTTGCTGCGATATTTTATCCCAATTTTTTGTCAAATTCGACGACGAAATCGCTGGAGATACATCGTTGTAAGCTGGCTATTTATTACTCTCTCAGATGAAACCTCTACGATGAATGAAATCGATGAATTCTGTGGTCAGTGCTGCAAATATTAGGGTTAGGGTTTCTTCTAAAAAAAAACGTTCGTGTCAAAACTGGGTTGGGAAAACCCGAAACCTCGACCCACAAGCAAATGGATTAAGTTCAACCCGATCAAAGTCAATCGGGTCATAGATATTCGATCAACAGTTCACTTGGGCATAACTTGACCTATATACCCAACCCATTTTAGCTACCTAATTTGACTTAGAGCATGAGTGCACGCGTGATAGATAATGCATGGTGCGTGGAATGCGCGTGCACTAAAATGTATTTGAGGTAGGCGCATACAATGCGTGAAGGCACTTCATGAAGACCTCGAAGCGCGTGATTGCGCGTGACTTGAAAAATGGTGCGTGGGACTCAATTGCAGGCGCGTGAGAGCGCGTGACTAATTTTGATGGCACGTGAATATCATCTAGGGCACGTGTCAGTGTGTGTAATTATTATTGATGTGTTTGTCACACATGGAGGCATTCCTTTGGTGTGTGCAGTGCGTTAAATGATTCATTCGGCACATTGACAATCCCTAAAGGCAAGTACAAGCTTGTAGT
The DNA here is from genome assembly GCF_011075055.1 of Mangifera indica. Classification (NCBI taxonomy): domain Eukaryota; kingdom Viridiplantae; phylum Streptophyta; class Magnoliopsida; order Sapindales; family Anacardiaceae; genus Mangifera; species Mangifera indica. The sequence goes on along the minus strand of NC_058147.1, from coordinate 11,153,144 downwards.
TTGTGAAACTAACATGTAGGATATTCTAAAAGCATGTCAATGATATAAATGATTAATTATATTGAGTGGTTGCATGTAATTGTGTGCAATTTATTCCCAATAAGTGTGTGCATTCATAAAGAATCATTTGGACAGATTTTGTGTGTGTCAAAGTCCTATGATAACATGTAATAAAGTCTTAAAGTTTTCCTTCCTTGTCATATTATTACACGTGATAAAATTTTAAAGTTTTTGGGGCACGCGAGTGCACATTAAAGTTTTTTTTATAAAGTGCATTAAGAATATAAGATAATGTGTTAAGCATGTTGAGGGCATATGGCAATGCGTGTGTAATAGCAAGTGGAAAGCAAGCATTAACCCATGAAGCGCATTAAGAACTTATGGTAGCATATGAATAGTTTGTGGTGGCACATAAAGATATATCAGATACCTTATAAGTCTCCATTTGAGATAAATTGATTTTTAAGTTAACTATTGTGGCATAAAATACTCCCTTAAAGTAAAAATTATTGTTCAGTGGGATAGATACAATAATTTAAGGAAGATTGTCAGAGACAATAAAATATTATATCTCATGAAATCTTATTTAGGGTAATAATATTTAGTATCATTGGAATATGTTGTGAGTTTTCATGATAGTAATTACTAAAGTGATACACTACTGAGACTTAAAACATATTCCCTTCGGTAATGATACATTTTTTGGTGTTTTAAAGCATAAGGTTAATTTTGGAAATGCATTGGTCATAAAGAACGCAATACACCCAAAGGTGATTGGGCTTATTCAATTAACATATATTTTCTTATTAAATAGAAGAGGAATAATGGTCTAGAAAGTTTTATCTGTCTAAAGGTAATGTTTCTTTCGAAAACTACATGTTCTGAAAGTCTTCATATGGTTTAACCTTGTATTTAGGATCCTAATAGCATGCCATTTTTCTGCCCAAAGGTGATTTAATGATGATGCACCAAGAATCCCTATGAGGTTGGCTTATACAGTTTTAAAGCTACTTTAATTATTGCTCAATACGAATTTATTGCAATATTTAATTAAGATTGCAAAGGTAATTTAGTATTGTATCTCATGAAATCTTAATTTTGGCAATATTAGTCTTAGTAGAAATTATTGTAAGTTGTCAAAATATTTAATCGCTAAAATGATGTATTCATTAAAGCTTGTAAAATTTTTATATTCGACGAAAGAGACATTTTTCAATTGACACATACAATTTCCTGCCTAAAGGTGGTTATTGTGTGTTAAAATTGATGGTCGCATAAGGTGTTTATGAAACTGTGTTGATCGTGAAAAATTCAATTCACTCAAAGATGGTTATAATTTTTTAATTGACATATGTTTTTTCCCTATTGGTGTGAAATGGAGCAATAACCTAGGAGGTTTATCTTCCCAAATGTGATAAACTTCCCAAAAGTTATTTGTTCTTCTTAATTATAACCTTATGCTCGAGGGTACTAATTGCATGTCATATTCTCTGCCCAAAGGTGATTATATGATGATTCGTCTGAAACCCTCGTAGATAATAGCTTATAAGGTTTTCAAGCTATTTGTTGTTAATGATATTGCATATTGCATCCCATCACTAATAGATTTCATTATTGTGAACAATAATAATAAATCCACAACTGAGGTCCTGATGGACTCTAACTTTAAAGAGTTAGAGATAAAGTTGATTTTGCACTGCTAATTAAGGATATATCTTTGGCCTAGTGAGTTAATGAACCATTTAAGCTCAAGATGAAAGTCCGATTGAATAAAAGAATTTCTATGTTAAGTGGGAGAAATCCATCAAGTTAAGGTTGCTTGTCATAAAAAAAAAACTTTTATTGATTACCTCATTGGTGGTTTATCCTGAGGATTACTAAAATGTCTCACAATATTGGACATACTCATTTAATTAGTAAGACTTTGAGAAAGTATGATGGTCCCGAAGGAGTCAAAGATTGATAGGTATGTGTTAGTTTTCAAAAGGCACCATAAGACTCACTTTTGACTCCAATCAAATTAAGATTAGTTATGGTTTAGAATCAGACATGAAGTACTATTAATCTGATTCATAAATGTCCTCGAATAAGAAACGCATAGAGTGAAGGAGTCTTAATGGTCGACTAGGTTGTTTAAGCGATCCTTAATTATAAAGGAAGAGCAATAATAAGAAATATTAGTTTTGATTCCCTAAATAAGGTTAAGGTTTTAAATGTGAAATTGATAAAGACTAGGTAAGTGGGGGTTCACGTTAGGTTTGAAAATTGTATGGACATTAAGATTAGAAATATGGTCATAATGGATATTTTATTAAAATTTTCAAGATCTTGGGACTCCAAAATGGTATTACTATAAAATTTAATCTTAGGCTTAAAGTTACAATGAGACGTAAACGTGGGTAAGTGTTTATGGGGTAAAGTTGTCAAAATAACTTAGTATTTTCTTAATGGATTTCTTTATATGTATGTCAAAGTTATTACCCCAATTAAGGTACTAAAGTGATTGACATCCAATTCTTGAAATGTTATAAGATTAGATAATGCCATGGCAAAAAAATCAATAGGAGTTAATAAAGATTACAAAGTCTAATGGAATCTGAAATCACCTTAAAAGACGTTTCCCTAAATAATTGACAACTAATCTTATAATAGATAAGTCAAATACAGTTGTGAAGGTATGAAAAATCTGATAGGATTGTCTATTATAAAAGGACGACTTGCTATTATTAATAATTTTATGTGTATCTTAGTAAGGGAGACTATGTTATTGAAAGGTCATTTGGATTAGAGCTATGCAAGATAGATGTCGAACTCGTTATTTTGAATAAAGTCCTTGTATAAAAGTTTATATGGTACAATAAGGTTTATCAAAAGCATAAGGGATGAAGCATTTGATATGTGATCTTGAGAAGTCTATCTACAGTTGAAATAAACTTATTGACAATAGTATCTTTGATTTAATAAAGTGCAATTGCTCATAACTTCATATGAAATGAATTTGATCAATATAGGAATATGAAGATCAGTGGGAGCAAATTTATTTTATAGTATAGTTCAATATATTGATAGTAACAATATGGATTTGTTCCATGAGATTAGGTCAATCTTATCCAAGACGTATAATGTGAAGAATCTTCAAAATACATCATTTGTTCTTGGAATGAAGATCCACTATGAAAGGACTCGTGAACTTAGTGGTTGATCTAAAATGCATACTTGAAATGTGCGCTTAAAATGCTCAACATGAAAAATTATAAGGCAAGCAATATTCCTATTGTGAAATGAGATAAACTTGACATAAAACATTATATAAAGAATAGGGTAGAAAGGAATTCTATTTGAAATGTCTCTTATAATGATATTACTTGAAGCTTGATGAATACACAAGTCGCTTTTGTATTCAAGGTTCTCAATTTATACCCCTCAAATCTAAGGTTGATTATTGGGTTATGATTTAAGAGGTAATGAGATGCTTGTAAAAGATCAAATTTTGGTGGTTATAAAAATGATCTAAAGTCTATTTTAGGATATATTTTTATATTTGTTGATTGGGTCATAATTGGAAAAGAACTAAATAGTCGTTAACAGTACCCTCAACAATAGACATTGAATTTGTAACTTACCATGGGATAGCTTCTCAAACATGTGGTTGATGGATTATTTGCTTGAACTATTGGGATAGATTTTATCTACCATGATAGCAATGCAATTAGGTAAAATACCACTAGTAGATTGAGACATATAAAATAAAATATATTACAATCAAAACCTCATAAAGAAATGAGACATTAGACTAAAATATAATGCAAAGTTGATAAAGGTTAAACTCCTAACCAAAGGAATAAGACCTATAACCCGTAAAGTTATGTTGAAATATAAGAGTGTTTAAGGTCTTTTGACACGTAGGGTCAGTGGGAGTTTTTATTATTATTGTTTTTATTGATATGGTTTGTTACTTATTTATTTATTCATTGATCATGAACATATTGACATATTTATTTGTCTATGAATGTATGTGCATACATACGGTTAAGGTACAACATGTGTCTCAAGATAAAGTTTCTCTTGAGTATGATAGTTGTATGTATATGTTTCATGAGTCTCGAGCAAGGTTGAAACATACAGATTTCGTTGGAAGTAAAAAGATTTCTCTTGTTTCTTTTGAAACATAAGGTTAAAGAGAAATCATAAAGAGGACCGATATAGATATAGCACATGTTTATGATCACACTATTAGGTACTATTTCTACCACACTCCCAGAGTTGATCCGTGTTGATTTGATTATTAGTAATTGTGATTAAGGATAATCTTATGTTGATAAAAGACATAAGTAATGTCTTGGTTTGTTATTTAAGGTCATATTAACTGGATTGTTTATTAAAGTGTACTGTATCTTTGGACTATTTTGTTTTTTAAAATAGTGCCCACTTAAAGTTAAAAATGTTAATTACCTGAGAGTAAAAAAAAAATTGTTTTCTTTTTCTTAAAATAAAAAAAAAAAATTAATATTGTCCAAGTTGGAGAATGTTAGAAATTTTCTAATATGGGCTAACATTAATTATAATTTTAGATTAAGTATTAGTTATTTTACATAAAAAATATATATATTAGATTAAGTCGAATCTATATTTTTGTACTCTAATTGTTGGAAAAAATGAAAATAAAAAAAACAAATGTGGGGGTAAACCAGATGGTAGGTTGGGTCCTAGGCCAATTAGCATACCAATTTCACACTCTCATGAAAATTTTTTAAATTTTTACAATTTCATTTTTTCAATGATTTGAGCACGAAAACATAAATTCTACTTTATCTTATGTAATTTTTTATGTAAAATAAATGATAATATTTAGATTTATACTAGAATTAGAATAAGTTTGATACAAGATTTTGATAAATTTGCTTTAATTCATGAGAGAGTAGGTGGATCTATTTGCTTTAAATTCTTAAAGTTGAGAATAAAGATAAAATAGGTATTAAATTAGATTTTTGGTTAAAATTTATAATAAAAGAAATGATTGTAAAAATTATATAAACAGATAAAAAATAATTAAAATAATTACTTTTTCTATTTTAATGTGTGTGTAAGTGTATGTAATTAAAATATATATATTAATTACATACACTCACAAGCACGTTAAAATAGAAAAAGTAATTATTTTAATTATTTTTTATCTGTTTATATATGTGCACACACATACAATTTGTAGGTATTTGCAAAAAAAAAAAAAAAAAACAAATCAAGCAATGAACATTTGGTATTGTTCTTATTAATGTAAGGATTCTTGTGATCCTTAACAATATTTTTATTTTGATTATAAAGTGAGATTAAGATCATATAAAACCTATATTTTTTTTTTTCATTTTTTTATTTTGTATCATATGGAAGCCCTAAAGATGGTTGTAATTTGTACATGGTAAATGTTAATTATCATATTTTGCATTTTTTTTTAACTAAATTAATTGAGAATCAAATTTTCATGATTAGTATCCATCTTATTGTTACACCCCTAATAATCAAGATTGAATGCGAGGCTAAACATGTGAATAGGTTTGGTTGAAACTAACAACACTATAAAGTAGGGGCGATATAGTATTATTCGCGTAAATTGGCCAAGGATGCCAAGACATCAACATGCCTTGGAGTAAGGCATGACAGGGTGCTTAAGTGGGCACTCACACACCACATGCAAGGCCAGTTGGACCAACACATGGGCTAACATGAAAAGATACAAGCAATGCACGTGGGTTGCTCAAATTAGACATAAACAACTTAGCTGCATGGCTTGCATGAGGATAGCTAATGATTTAAGAGTTAAACATTGTCTCTTTATTTACTTGATGCTTTTGAGTACATATAGGCACCACGATCACTGTTGCTTAATCATTATCCCTATTTGCTAAATTGCTACAAGCAAAGTTTGAGTATTATTAAGCCAAGTGTAAGCACACTTGGTTGCATCATGGGCTTGGTTTCAGTCTTCCTAGTGTGTTGAAAAATCAACCCTGTGAAACTGATATCAAAGTGCAAGAGTAGCGGGGTCTTAAGGAATGGTGATGGTGGGTGGCAGTAATGTAATACCCTCAGGTATGTTTCAGGGGTATTTATGTCTTTTGACCTTGTTTTGAGATTTTTTCCATTTTAAATATATATATCTATAGGTGTGTTTATATATATAAATATATATATATATATATAAATATATATATATATAAATATATATATATATATAAATATATATATATATATATATATAAATATAAAAAAGTCAAAAAAAAAAAGAGAAAAAGAAAAAGGAGATAACGATGTTTATAAAAAAGAGAAAAGACAAAAGGAAGCTTCAAGTTTTTCTATCATCTTCTTCCCCTGTAAAGCTCCAGCAGCCAGCCTCCTTCATGTTCTTTTCTTTTGTTTCTTGAAGCCAAAGGAAGAAATTGAAGAGATATTGGAAGATAAAATAAAAAGAAAAAAAAAAAAAGCACCTTGGAAGCTTTGGTAACCAAAGATCTCCTTCCTTCTCCTTATCTATGTTTATATGCATGTTATGTGAATATGTTAGTGTGTTTTGGTATTGATTTAAAGTGATCTTGGTGATAAAGGAAGCAAAACAAAGAGGAGGAAGCCAACTTGCAAAGATTTGGCTTGAAACAAGGTAAGGGATATCATCCTTGATATGTGACATGTTTAAGGCTTTTGGTTCCTTGGATCTATGTTATAAATGATGATTTTGATGTTGAGGAATATTGTTTTGCCATTTGGGATGTCTATGTATGTGATTTTGTTCATGGCAGAAAGTTGCATAATATTTACAGTTTTTGCCACTGAGTTCATCCCATGTTTTGGCTGCCTTATTTGATGAATTATGACTGCTATTATATCTTGTTGGAAAGCGCTTTGAATCCTCTTTCCAACGATATATAGCTTGTATAAATTAGAGATCATGTGGACTGTTAAATATTGTATGAACCAAAAGGACTGTTTTACTAAATAAACAGAGGAGGCAGTTTTGTCACTGAGTTTATCTCATGTTTTGACTGCCTTATCTATGGAATTATGAGTAATATTATATCTTGTTTGAAAGCTCTTTGAATTCTCTTTTCAGTGATATATAGCTTGTATGAATTGGGGATCATTGGGATTGTTAAATATTGCATGAACCACCAGGACTGTTTTACCAAATAAACAGGGGAGGCAGTTTTTGCCACTGATTTTATCTCACGTTTTGACTGTCTTATCTATTGAATTATGAGTGCTATTATAGCTTGTTGGAAAGATCTTTGAATCCTCTTTTCAACAATATATAGCTTGTATGAATTAGAAACCGTTTGGGCTGTTAAATTGTATGAAAAAGAAGGCTGCTCTGTTAAATGACTGTTCTGTGAACAGTACTTCGTAGTTTTGGGCAGGAAAGAAAGAAAGAAAGAAAGAAAGGAAGAAGAAAGAAAAGAAAGGAAAGGAAAGAAAAGAAAGGAAAGGAAAGGAAAGGAAAGAAAGGAAAAAAAAAAGATGAAAGAAAAGAAGAAAAGAAAAAAGAAAGAAAAGCAAGAAAAGGAATTTGGGGTTCAAGATTTAGAGGTCGTCCCAAGAGTAATGTCTGGTGAGTTATGAATAAATTTAAATGGAAGCAAAATTAGTAGGATATAAGACCCGCATGCATGCTATAAACTATGAGGGGGCACTTTACACTACACCACCCACAGTAGGGCGCGTCCGCAGTAGGACACGTCTGTAGTAAGACATAGACCCCAGTAGGGTCCGCTCGTAGTAGAGCTCAATTCAGATTCAGAAATAGTGTAGTGCAAGAAAAAAAGTTTGAGCTTAGAAAAGTGCCAAATCCCTATAGTTAGCTTTCAGAAAGTATTAAATAAATACCAGATGAGACAAAGTATGACCCAAATAGTAAAAAGTGAACTAAATTACCCCCTCAATCTCTTATAGAGGTTAAGATGTGAGGTTGAGTCCCAAAAGTGAGTTAGAACAAGAAAAAAAAATAGTTTACTTGATTCTTTCCCCTTACTGAGTGTTCTTATCACTCACTCCCTTTTCTTTCCTGATTGCAGGTACAGGTGATCGAGGTAGCTACGAGGCAGGGTCAAGTCAGCGTAGGTAGATCCGACTGGAGTAGGTTATCTCTGGTTTATATTACATGCATACAGTGGCATATTCTTATGACTTTTGACTTTTTGAGATTATGGTACGGTTGCATATGATTACTCCCTATTTTCAGATGCTTTCAGATGAGTTTTCATATGAGTATATACATCTTTTGTTTGCTTCCAGATTTTCAGTTTTCTTGGAATACTTCCTAAACACTTTTAATGATGTGTTTATTTTAAAGTATTTTTAAAAAGAAAAAAAAATAGACGCTACGAATATTAATTCGTAACATTTCTCCTTCGATGGGTAGTACTTCTAGGGAGGGATGTTACAAGTTGGTATCAGAGCATGATTTTGGAACCCAAAAGATGTTTTCTAAAACAAAATGGAGTAATCAAAGTAACACAGAGATGGAATACCCTCCAGCCACGCTGACCACCCTCGCAGCCGATCATTGTAAGTTAAGTTTTCACTTCTACCCGTTGAGTTTTATGAAACTAATATGTTCATTTTCAGGACCTATGAGTCAAACACCAGTAGATCCCTTTCAGAAGAGCCAGAGTGAAGAAGCAGCCCCTCAGGTACCCCAGGGGGTACTTAGTGCACATTATGTGTGAGAGATTTTTAGAGAGATGATGAGAGAGTACAAAGGTGCTCCTACACAGGGAAGTGAGACGACTCATACGCCGCCAATCCAGGGACATGATATGAGGGAGGTTACTTCAGCATCTACAGCAGCCCCAGTGAGGACTCAGTTGCATCATATTTTCAACCTCCCTAGTATACACCAACCTCAAAAATTTGATAGTGCAAGGGACCCAATAGCAGCTGAAGAGTGGTTGGAATCAGTAGAGAGTGTCATGGCCTTGTTTGATATGACTGACTAAGAAAGAGTGAGATATGCCACTTATCTTTTCAAGTCAGGGGCAAGAATATGGTGAAACTTAGTCAGGGAGACAGTCATGTCTCAGAAATGACATGGTCAGAGTTTAGGCGCCGATTTGAGGTAGAGTATAAGGGCACCGATATTACTTGTATCAGGGCCCAGGAGTTTATCAATCTAGTGCAAAGGATAGACTCTGTAAAAGAATATTTCACAAAGTTTAATCAATTATCCCAGTATGCCCCCGAGATAGCTAGCACAGAAATGAGGCATATGCAGAAGTTTGTGTACGGGCTGGATCCAGAGATAGCTTGAGATGTTATGACCGGGGCACAACCACCTAGAACTTATGCAGAGGCCCTTGATAAAGCTTTGAGGGCATAGGTTTTTGTTAGGAGGAGGTTTGGTCAGACCACAGGGCAAAAGGTTACACCTCCTTCTACCATGCCAGCTCCCCCGGTGAGTAATGGTTCACTTCAGTACAAAGAGGCCCTCCTCTAGAGCGAGACAGGAAAAGTAAATGACCTCTCCAGTTCAGAGGCATGAAAAAGAACTGGAAGAGTGGAAAGAAACAAAGAGGACCTGAGATACTAGCTTACCAGAAATGTGGGAAGTACTATAAAGGAGAGTGTTTGACAGGTCAGGCAGTTTGTTTCAGATGTTGTCAGCCTGGACATATTGCTTGTTTCTGTACAGCTGCCTCAGTGAGAGTACATCAGCAGTAGCCTATAGGAGGGGCCACAACTAGAGTTTATATGATCACCCAAGGCCCAGCAGAGGCTAACCCATTAGCAGTCACGGGTCAAATTCTCTATCTTGATACTCCTATTTATGTTTTAATTGATTGTGAGGCTACTCATTGTTTTATAGCCAAAAGTTTGCTTGAGAGGTTAAAGTTGCAACCTGTTAGAATAGCCTAGAGGATTATGATTGAGTTGTCTGATGGGGGGGTCAGTCATTAATGATATGATGCTATTAGGATAGAGTATTATGATTCAGGGTCGATAGTTACTAGTGGACCTGATTGTGTTCGAAATGCTAGATTTTGACATGATTTTGGGGATGGACTTTTTAGGGAGATACGGAGTTGAAATTGATTGTAAAAAGAAGAAAGTGAGATTTAACCTAGACTCTAGAGATCAATTCAAGTTTGGTGAGGGTTATATCCGGAGTTTGATGATCAGTATGTTAAAAGCTAGTAAAATATTGAAAAATGGGTGTACAGGATATTTGGCTCATATAGTGAGCAAGGTTGAGTTAAGCCTAACTATTGAGGAAACACCAGTGGTACGTGAGTTTCTAGATGTGTTTCCAAGTGAGTTATCGGGATTAGCTCCCGAGAGAGAGATTGCGTTTAGTATAGAGTTGGCACCTGACACAACACCTATTTCAAGAGCACCCTATCGAATGACCCCTACCGAGTTATAAGAATTGAAAAAGTAGCTTCAAGAGTTATTAGATCATGGTTTTATCAGACCGAGCCATTCACCTTGGGGAGCTCCCATCCTATTTGTGAAAAAGAAAAACGGGTCTATGAGAATGTGCATTGATTATAGAGAGCTAAATAAAGCCACAGTTAAGAACAAGTACCTGTTACCCAGGATTGATGATTTATTTGATCAGTTGAAGGGATCCATGGTCTTCTCCAAGATAGATTTGAGATCTGGTTATCACCAGGTGAGAGTGACAGAGAAGGATATACCTAAGACAGCTTTCCGAACGAGGTATGGCCATTTTGAATTTGTAGTGATGCCATTCGGATTGACAAATGCCCCTGCAGTATTTATGGATTTGATGAACAGGGTATTTCACGACTGCCTGGATAAATTTATTATGGTATTCATTGATGATATCTTAGTATATTCTTGCAGTCGAGAGAAGCATGAACAACACTTGAGGTTTACCCTCCAAAGATTGAAAGAGAAACAACTGTATGCCAAATTCTCAAAATGTGAATTTTGGCTAGATAGAGTTACCTTTTTGGGGCATGTGATTTCAGCAAAGAGTATATCCGTGGATCCTAGTAAGATTGAGGCAATAGTTGAATGGCAGAGACCAAAGACAGTTAAAGAGATTCGTAGTTTCCTAGGTTTGGCAAAGTATTATCGAAGGTTTGTGGAAGGATTTGCCAGATTAGTTAAACCTCTTACAACTCTCACAAAGAAAACAATGTCATTTCAGTGGTCAGAAGCCTGTGAGGCAAGCTTCCAAGAATTGAAAAGAAGATTGACTACTGCTCCGGTGTTAGCACTTCCAAATGAGGGAGTTGAGTATGATTTATACACCCATGCCTCACACGGTGGTTTAGGAGCAGTGTTGATGCAGCGTGGCAAGGTGATAGCATATGCCTCAAGACAATTGAAAGAATTTGAAACTCGATACCCCACTCATGATTTGGAGTTAGCAGTGGTGGTTTTTGCTTTGAAAATTTAGAGACACTATTTGTATGGGGTAAAATGTAATATTTATACTAATCATAAGAGCCTCAGATATTTTTTCACTCAGAAGGAATTAAATATGAGGCAGAGGCGATGGCTCGAGCTAGTAAAGACTATGACTGTGATATTAAATACCATCCAGGAAGGCTAATGTGGTTACAGATACCCTCAGGAGAAACGTGATGATATCACAATTGACGATCTAGAGAGAAATTCAGAGAGAGATAGACCGAGAGCAGATTGAGCTCGTGATTGGAGCCTTCGCCAGATTAGAGATTCAGCCTACTCTCATAGATGAAATTCGAGAGGCTCAAACATAAGATGAATGGTGTCAACAAAAAATTCAGAAGGTTCAAGAGGGTCTTGAGGAAAATTTTCAGGTATCAAATGGAATTCTCAAATTCAGAGATCGTGTATATGTTCCCCAGATGACTGAATTGAGACAAAGAATTCTTACAGAAGCTCATAGTTCTCTTTACACTGCCTACCCTAGGGGTGTAAAGATGTATCAGGACTTAAAAAGACATTTTTGGTGGTCAGGCATGAAAAAGGATATAGGTGAGTTTGTTACTAGATGTCTCACCCGTCAACAAATTAAGGTCGAACACCAGAGACCTGCAGGGTTACTTCAGCCTCTACCTATTCTAGAATGGAAATGGGAGTATATCTCCATGGACTTCATTGGTAGACTCCCTAGAGCTCAAAATGGATGTAATGTTATTTGGGTAATTATTGATAGATTGACTAAGTCAGCTCATTTCCTGTCTATCAAAGATACTACTACCACAGATCAGTTAGGAAGATTATATGTTAGGGAGATTATTAGATTGCATAGGGTACCCAAGACCATAGTATCTGATTGTGATACAAGATTTGTATCAGCTTTTTGAAAGAGTCTTCAAAGATCTTTGGGTACTAATTTGGCATTTAATATAGCTTATCATCCTCAGATAGATGGTCAGACATAGAGGGTTAATCAGATTTTGGAAGACATGTTGAGAGCTTGTTGCCTAGATCATAAAGCCACGTGGGTAGAAATGTTACCTTTGGTGGAGTTTGCTTACAATAATAGCTACCAGACGACTATTCATATGGCACCTTATGAGGCATTATATGGTAGGAGGTGTCGTTCTCCTCTTCACTGGGATGAGATAGGAGAGAGAGATGTGTTATCCAGATCCCTTGGGCCCGAATTGACCCAGAAAATGATTGATGAAGTCCAACTGATCAGGCAGAGAATAAAACAGGCTCAAGATCGACAGAAAAGCTATGCAGATCATCGATACCGAGACTTGGAATTCAATGTAGGTGAATTTGTATTTGTAAAGGTTGCTCCATTCAAGCATTTGATGAGATTCGAAAAGAAGGGAAAGCTAGCTCCCAGATTTATTGGTTCATATGAGATACTTGAGAGAGTTGGTAAAGTGGCTTACAGATTAGCCTTACCAGCGAGTATGGACTAGATTCATGATGTATTTCATGTCTCATCGTTAAGAAAATGTCTTAGTGATCATTCCCAGGTTGTGAATACCGAAGATATTAAGTTATCAGAAGACCTTAGTGATGAAGAAAAACCGATTCAGATACTTGACAAAAGAATTAAGCAACTAAGGAACCGATAGATTCCTCTAGTAAAAGTCTTGTGGAGAAGCCAGAAGTTAGAGGAGGCTACCTAGGAAATGGAGCAAACCATAAAGGATAAGTATCCAGAGTTGTTTTTTATGAATTCCGAGGACAAAATTCTTGTGAGGGGGGAAGAGTTGTAATACCCTCAGGTATGTTCCAGGGGTATTTATGTCTTTTGACCTTGTTTTGAGATTTTTTCCATTTTAAATATATTTATCTATGCGTGTGTTTATATATATATATATATAGTTATTTATATATATATATATATAAATACAAAAAAGTCAAAAAAAAGAGAAAAAGAAAAAAGAGATAAAAATGTTTATAAAAAAGAGAAAAGACAAAAGGAAGCTTCAAGTTTTTCTATCATCTTCTTCTCTCGTAAAGCTCCAGCAGCCAACCTCCTTCATGTTCTTTTCTTTTGTTTCTTGAAGCCAAAGGAAGAAATTGAAGAGATATTGAAAGATTAAAAAAAAAGAAAAAAAAGAGAAACACCTTGGAAGCTTTGGTAACCAAAGATCTCCTTCCTTCTCCTTTTATCTATGTTTATATGCATGTTATGTGAATATGTTAGTGTGTTTTGGTATTGATTTAAAGTGATCTTGGTGATAAAGGAAGCAAAACAAAGAGGAGGAAGCCAACTTGCAAAGATTTGGCTTGAAACAAGGTAAGGGATATCATCCTTGATATATGACATGTTTTAGGCTTTTGGTTCCTTGGATCTATGTTATAAATGATGATTTTGATGTTGAGGAATATTGTTTTGCCATGTGGGATGTCTATGTATGTGATTTTATTCATGGCAGAAAGTTGCATAATATTTACAGTTTTTGCCATTGAGTTCATCCCATGTTTTGGCTGCCTTATTTGATGAATTATGAGTGTTATTATATCTTGTTGGAAAGCGCTTTGAATCCTCTTTCCAACGATAAATAGCTTGTATGAACTAAAAGGACTGTTTTACTAAATAAACAGAAGAGGCAGTTTTGTCACTGAGTTTATCTCATGTTTTGACTACCTTATCTATAGAATTATGAGTGATATTATATCTTGTTTGAAAGCTCTTTGAATTCTCTTTTCAGTGATATATAGCTTGTATGAATTGGGGATCATTTGGATTGTTAAATATTGCATGAACCACCAGGACTGTTTTACCAAATAAACAGGAGAGGCAGTTTTTGCCACTGATTTTATCTCACATTTTGACTGCCTTATATATTGAATTATGAGTGCTATTATAGCTTGTTGGAAAGATCTTTGAATCCTCTTTTCAACAATATATAGCTTGTATGAATTAGAAACCGTTTGGGCTATTAAATTGTATGAAAAAGAAGGCTGCTCTGTTAAATGATTGTTCTATGAACAGTACTTTGTAGTTTTGGGCAGGAAAGAAAGAAAGAAAGGAAGAAGAAAGAAAAGAAAGGAAAGAAAAGAAAGGAAAGGAAAGGAAGGAAAAAAAAGATAAAAGAAAAGAAGAAAAGAAGAAAAGAAAAAAGAAAGAAAAGCAAGAAAAGGAATTTGGGGCTCAAGATTTAGGGGTCATCCCAAGGGTAATATCTGTTGAGTTATGAATAAATTTAAATGGAAGCAAAATTAGTAAGATATAAGATCCGCATGCATGCTATAAACTATGAGGGGGCACTTTACACTACACCGCCCGCAGTAGGGCACGCCCGTAGTAAGACACGTCTGTAGTAGGACATAGACCCCAGTAGGGTCCGCTCGCAGTAGAGCTCAATTCAGATTCAGAAATAGTGTAGTGAAAGAAAAAAGTTTGAGCTTAGAAAAGTGCCAAATCCCTATAGTTAGCTTTCAGAAAGTATTAAATAAACACCAGATAAGACAAAGTATGACCCAAATAGTAAAGAGTGAACTAAATTACCCCCTCAATCTCTTATAGAGGTTAGGATGTGAGGTTGAGTCCCAAAAGTGAGTTAGAACAAGAAAAAAAAATAGCTTACTTGATTCTTTCCCCTTACTGAGTGTTCTTATCACTCACTCCCTTTTCTTTCCTGATTGCAGGTACAGGTGATCGAGGTAGCTGCGAGGCAGGGTTAGGTCAGCGTAGGTAGATCCGACTAGAGCAAGTTATCTCTGATTTATATTACATGCATACAGTGGCATGTTCTTATCAACTTTTGACTTTTTGAGATTATAGTACGGTTGCATATGATTACTCTCTATTTTCAGATGCTTTCAGATGAGTTTTCATATGAGTATATACATCTTTTGTTCGCTTCTAGATTTTCAGTTTTCTTGGAATACTTCCTAAACACTTTTAATGATGTGTTTATTTTAAAGTATTTTTAAAAAGAAAAAAAAATAGACGCTACGAATATTAATTCGTAACATTTCTCCTTCGATGGGTAGTACTTTTAGGGAGGGATGTTACAAGTAACACCTTTAGTGAACATATGTCAAAATTTAAGCCCTTGTTATGGACTTCCTCTCAATCCTTAGAGGAGGGTGAGAGCCCAAATATCTTTGAATGCCTTGCCTAATTAGAACTTGAGATGGGTGAGATTAGGCGTTCATTACTTGAAGAAGTGAATGTCTTGCAATGAGAAAACTATGACTTTCATCTTAAGATAAATGTCTTGGGGAAGACAATCAATGGTATTGAAGGGTGCCAAGATAAGGAAATTCATATGTCAAGGTACTAGAGCCCAAAACCTTTCAATGGCATCTAGAATGCCAAGGAACTAGAAAACTTCATCTGGGATATAAAGCAGTACTTTATTGTTATCCATATTCCCAACACTAAAAAGGTGTCTATAACAAGTATATACCTATCCAAGGACGCAAAGTTGTAGTGGTGAACGTACTACTGTGAAGATGAATTGGTTAGTAGGCTAAAGATTAAGTTTGGGACATGCTAAAGAAGGAACTCAAGAAGTAGTTCATATCTTGTAACGTTTCCTAGATGTGCAAGAAGCATTAAAACTATTAAAATATATGAATACTTTGCGAGACTATGTCAAGAACTTTAGCTCCTTCATGCTAGATGTCTACAAAATGTCTAAAAAGGAAAAAGTTTTCAATTTCATGTCTTGATTATAAGGATGGGTGCAATTGGAGTTGTGTTAACAAAATGTGTGGGATTTGCAAACCACAATAGCAGCAGCAGATGGGCTGCTAGATTTTAAAGCAAGACATGATGCTTTGGTTGGGAAAAATAAAGGCAATGCAAAGATAATAAGAACGGTTGGAAAAAAGGTTAAAAAAATAAGGCACAAGGGGGCAATAAAGGAAAGGGCAAACCAATGGCTAAATGAAAAGTTGCTCCTAAGATTGAAGAGTTATCAAATAGTACATAGGGGTGTTACATATGCAATGGGTCGCTTTGTGCCTGAGGCTACCTTTAGAAGGAGAAACTTAATGCCTTACTTCTTGAGGAGTCTTCTACCCATTCCTCTCCCAAGGTAGCTATACTAGTAAACCTTTTACAACTTATCAATCATATGGTTTATGTTAGCACAATGACAGATTCATCTGTTGTCTATTCTATGTTAATGCATATTCTTATTAAAATTAACAATGTTGAGATTATGGCTATGGTTGACACAAGTGTTACCCACACTTTCATAGTATCTCATGTTGTGATAAGAATCGATTTATAGGTGAGCAAGTGCCTAAACATGTTAAAAATTATGAATGTTAAGGCACAATTTATGGTGGGAATGGCTTGTAATGTCAAAATTACTGTAAAGAGTTGGTATATGAAGACCAATCTGTTAGTGGTACACTTGGAAGATTTTGACCTCATCTTGGGTGTTGACTCTTGTCAGAAGGCTAAGCTAATGCCTATGCCACACTTGGATGGCATAATGATCATGTAGGAGAAATACTCCTCTTTCATCCCTTGTTATCCTAGCATAGGGAAATATAATCGAGATAAAGAGGTTATTCAATTATCTATAATGGTGATAAAGAAAGTCTTGAGGCATAGATGTGAGACTTACTTGGTAGTTATGGTCAAAACATTTGATGACAATACCTTAAAGGTGTTTAAGATAGTAAATATGTTGCTCGATAAGTTTGTTAATGTAATGCCACCAAAACTACCCAAAACTCTACCATCAAGGTGGGTCATTGATTATAAAATTAAGTTGATACAAGGATTAACTCCACTTGCCTGCATACTTTACAAAATCTTGCCACTTGAGTTGGGTGAATTGACTAAGTAATTGAGTGAGTTGTTTGAGGCTGGTTATATTCAACCCTCTAAGGCTTCTTATAGTGTTTCAATGTTATTCCAAAAGAAGGCCAATGGCACGTTACAAATGTGTATAAACTACCAGTCTTTGAACAAAATAATGGTGAAAAATAAATATCTTATACCTTTGGTGCAACACTTGTTAGTTCTTGAAGCTTAACCTAAGGAATGGGTACGGATTGTTGAGGGGGATGAGGCAAAGACTACTTTTGTTACAAGGTACGACGCTTGCGAATTCCTTGTCATGTCATTTGGCTTGACAAATACCTTTGCCACTTTTTGTAATTTGATTAATAATGTGCTATATGACTTTTTGGATGAGTTTGTTGTCTTGTACCTAGATGACATAAAAGTGTATAACAATTCCTTGGAGGAATATATCATACACTTGAGAAAGTTAAAAGAATATTAACTTTATGTGAGAAGAAAGAAGTATGAATTTGTACAACAAGAAGTGAAATTCCTTAGCCTCATCATCGAGAACAATAATGTGTGGATGGACTCGAAGAAAATCCAGGCTATTGTGGAGTGGTTTGCCTCTACAAAGGTAACCAAATTGAGATCATTTTTTGGGTTGGCTAACTATTATCATCGGTTCATTGAGGGATATTCATAAAAGATAATGCCTTTAACAAACTTATTAAAGAAGGTTGAGTAATAGGACTAGACCGCTAAATATGAAGTGACATTTCATGAATTAAAAAATACTATTGATTTCAAACCTTTGTAGAGACTTCCAGACTTTGAAGCACCGATGAAGTGTACACAAATACCTCAGATAAAGCCATTAGAGAAATGCTAGTGCAAGACAATCACCTGATGACCTTTGAAAGCCAAAAACTTAATCCTGTCATATAATACTATTCTGCTTATCAAAAGGAAATGGTTATTATTGTACATTATTTTCAACTATGGTAAGTGTACGTGCTGAGGACTAGGTTTATTATTCAAACTAATAATATTGTTAACACTTTCTTCAAAACAAAGAATAAATTGTCTCCTAAGCAGACAAGATGGTAAAAATTCTTGGTAAAATATGACTTTGTGTGGAAAGATAAGCCTAGGTGTCATAATCAAGTGGTTAATGCTTTGAGCTATAAGGAAATAATGGTGATGTTGTATATAGTGTCTTGGGTGGAGTCAACGCCTCTTGACCAAATTTGTGAGGCAATATCAAAATATACTACATATGGCGGATCTTACAATTGGGCAATGATGGTTTTGTGAGGTGGTATTGGGTGGATGATGTTCTGTTGAAAATAAAAAGGGGACAATTGTGCGTACTTTCAATTGGCAGAGTAAAGAAGGTTTTTCTCAAGTAAACTCATGATCCATAATGGGCGGGACACCTTGGTTTGAGAGAATGCTAGTTTTACTATCTCGAGTATACTATTAGCCTAAGATAGAAGACAATGTTGAAGCCTATGTTAAGATTTCTCTTATGTACCAATAAGAAAAGACTGAAAGAAAAAAGAAAGAAAGCTTGTCACAATCACTACCCATCATTACTAGCCCTTGGACATCTATTTTGATGGACTTCATCAATAGGTTCCCAAAGGTAATGTAATGGATGACTCTTCAAAAAATGTTATTTTCATTATAGCACTCACATCATCCCCTTCGGATATTGCTATTGAATTGTTCTATAAACATGTGATGAAACATTTGATATGCCTATGGACATTATCAGTGATTGGGATATTAGATTCACTAGACAACTTTGGATTACACTTTTCAACATGATGGGTATTGATGTAAAATTCTTGATTGCCAATCACCTTCAAATTGATGGGAAAACCGAGAAAGTAAACCACTTATTGAAAAAGTATTTGAGACACTATATGTCAACTAGTCAAAGAAATTGGCTAAAGTTACTGGATAGTGCACAATGTTACTGCAACTTACATAAATCTTCAACTATTGAGAATAGTACTTTCAAGTTAGTGTTGGGGCCATTAACTTGTGACCCCTTTAGACATAGCCAGACAAGCGGTGAGTGGCAAATGTCTTGCAACCTATCATTTTGCAAAGAATAAATAAAAGATGTTTGAAAAGGCCTAGGACAACTTAAGGAAAGCTATTGAACACATGAAGAAGTACTCTTCACAATTCTTCTCTGCCTTTTTTCTTCTTTTTTTTTTTTTTTTTATTCTGCCCTCTTACCTTTGGACCACAACTTTCTTTTCTTTACTCATTGGTATACACTTGGTGATTAGTGATCTATCAAAACTCTAAACTAAATATAGTAAAAAACCTTCTACATGCATAGGGTACAATAGACCTAACCCAACCTATCGTAGTCTTAGAGAAACTTCAAACGTCAGTCTAATATCTTCGGAGACATATACCCATAATTTTGGTTTGCAATCTCCTAGAACTTAACATCCTAAAAGAAGGCATATAATCTTGCTGTAACCTCTCCTAACCAATAGGTGTGTTATAGAAAAACGGTAAGAGTTCCCCTATTTTAGAGGGCCCGGGAAATTTTTTTCTCTTTTTAATTAAGCCTTGTAACACTCTCAATCAACAATTCACACAAACTAGTCCTACTAATCGACTGGATTTTCATCACATAATCATAATAAATAAAATAAATACTTATTAGTAACCATCATAAAAATTAGCACCCACAGAAATTTTATAACCAATTTTCATGACTAGCCATAGATATACACATATATACATATAGAAAATAACATATATAGATATATCTACCAATATTTATGCATATATTCACATATAAATCAAGGCATAAAAATCAACAAAAACATGGTGCTTTTCTCCTTTAACCTCATGTCTCACTAGTGCTCATCGGAAACCTTTGCTGCAACTCTTTACCTGTAAAATATTAAATTAAACAAAGTGAGCGACCATGGCTCAGTAAGAAAATCATACTCAATACTCAAAGCATTTCATACCAGTACTAATTTCTTCCATACTCAGCGTGTCTGGGCTATTCACAGACAAAATAATTGACACAGAGCACGCTTTAAACATATATCATAATTCTCTTATTTCACCCATTTATTCATTTCCTTACTATACAAATATGATTCACTTGTTATGATTTATGCATGTATGAGTGTCATGACTTTTCTATTTTCTGATCATACATCTTTCTCAACTTTTTATTAGCCACATAGGCTGGCATGTATGATTCTAATGCAGATGACTTTCATAAAATATTTGCTAATTCTTTCTCTTTTTTTTTTTTCAAATATTTTCATTGACCGGTCTATACTACATAAGACAGTACTCGCAGTCACCATATAAGATACAATCCTCTCTTACATGCATATTTCTCTATTTTTTTCTTTGTTGTCCACACAGTACAACTAATATTTTTCTTTGTTGTCCACATAGTACAGCTAGTTGTTCACACAGTACAACCAATATCTTTCTTTGTTATCCATACAGTATAACTCATGTGTAAGGATTTTAAACATGCTTTTTGCTTTCCTGTATCATATGAGTCATTATAAAACCAAAAATACTTATTTTTCATTTTCTGAAAACATGCATAACTTAGAAAATGTTTTTCCTCTTTCTTTATTTTTTCTGAAATCATGCATATGCTATGATTCCTCATGTATGCATGTATAACCATAATATGAAATATACCCATTCATTATTTTCCCTTATTTTTTCACTCCTTATGAAACATCATATTATTTTCTCATGCATTTATATATATCTCATGCATTAAATTAATTTCAAATATACAATATAGGCTCAATATATGGGCTATTCCACATATCATGCACATAATTAAGCAAAAATTAACTTACATCACATTCAATGACACTTTTGCCCTTATGGATAAAATTACATACTTACCCTTAATGCAAATTCTTTCATCAACTCATCATTTTTCATATATTCAACACACAAAATCCATTAAGCTAACCTTAGGAATATAAACTGTCTAAAATACCTTTATGGCCAAAAATTACATCATGAATCATAATGAATTTATTTATCCTTTTAAGCATAAATCACTTTAATTCTAATACCTTACACACTTATATAAGTAAAGGTTATTTAAATAACCTAACTCAAATTACTTCAAGTATGTAAAGTATGAAATTCTTATATTTTCTTTGCTAATTAGGTGATTTAAGCTTATCCTCCTTTTCTTCTTCCTAGCAACCTGAATCTAGGTGTTACATTTCTTCCTTCCTTAAAAGAATTTCGTCCTCGAAATTTAAACAAATAGGGTGGGAAATCTCTCTCTCATTTATTGTTCAACCTCTTATGTGGCTTCTTCCACCTTATGATTCTTCCATAATACTTTCACTAATGGAATTGTCTTATTTCAGAGCTCTTTTATTTTTCTGTCTAGTATCTGCATCGGTTGCTCCTCATAAGCTAAATCTTTCTTTAATTCTACATCATCTGATTTCAATACATATGAAGAATCACTAATATACTTTCTCAATAAAGAAATATGAAATACATTATGAATTTGATCCATACTAAGTGGAAGTGCAAGTCTATAAGCCACTTTGCCCACTCTTTCTAAAATTTCAAATAGGCTAATAAATCTTGGAGCAAGCTTCCATTTTCTTTCAAATCTCATCATATGCTTGTAAGGGGCTACTTTCACAAAAACTTTGTCACCCGGTTGAAACTCTACTTCTTTCCTTTTCAAATCTGTGTAGCTCTTTTGTCTGTCCTGAGCTTGCTTCAATCTAGTCTCGATAGTCTTTATATCTTCCACCATCCTTTGGGTTAACTCAGGCCCAAGAACTTGACTCAAATCATCTCATTCTCCTATGTCATCCTAATGTAATGGAGATTTACACTTTCTTCCATAAAAAGCCTCATATGGTGCCATTTTAATGGTGGACTGGTAACTATTATTGTCTGCAAATTCTAACAATGAACCCATTTCATGCCAAGTCATTTTATAATCTAAATAACAGGCCCTCAACATATCCTCTAGTATTTGATTCACCCTCTTTGTCTGGTCATTTGGTTGAGGATGATATGTTGTACTAAATGTCAACTTGGTACCCAATGCTCTCTGTAAACTACCCCAAAAAGTTGAAACAAATCTGGGGTCTCTATCTGACACAATAGTTTTGGGTACGCCATGTAACTCATAATCTTCTGTACATAAATCTGGGCCAATTGATTTGAAGTAAAACTATTTTTCACTAGAATAAAATGTGTCGATTTAGTTAATCTATCTACAATTACCCATAGTGCATTATAGCCTTTTTGTACTCGAGGTAGGCTAATGATGAAATCCATTGAAATATCTTCCCACTTCCATTCAGGAATACTAAGTGGGTGAAGTAAACCCGAAGGTCTTTGATGCTCGGCCTACCAAGCACTTGGCTATATAGTCACCAATATCTTTTTTCATACCTATCCACTAATAAGTTTTCTTTAAATCTTGATACATCTTTACTCCCCCAAGGTGGGCAGTGTAAAGTGTATCATGTGCTTCACTCATGATTTTCTTTCTCAATTCCAAATCTTGGGGAATACATACCCTGTTTCTGAACTTGGGTACGCCATTAATCATTTGAAACTCAGTTGTTTTCTCTTCACATATATGTTGACTTATTTGCTGGCACCACAAATCTTCTACTTGCTTCTCTTTTATTTCATTAAGGAGATTAGGTTGAATTTCTAATCTGGCCACCTGACTCCCTATCACCTCAATCTGTTCCCTCTGAAACTCTTCCTGTAACTTTATCTGAGTGGTGAGATAAGCTATGGCAATCTTTCTACTCAAGGCATTGGCTACCACATTTGTTTTACTTTGTTGATATTTAATATCACATTCATAATCTTTGACTAGCTCCAACCATCTTCTTTGTCTCATATTCAAGTCTTTCTGAGTAAAAAAATATTTTAGACTTTTATGGTCGGTGTAGGTATTACATTTAACACCATATAAATAATGCCTCTAAATTTTTAAAGCAAAAACCACTGCTGCTAACTCTAAATCATGGGTAGGGTAGCGTGTTTCATAATCTTTTAACTGCCGAGAGGCATACGCTATCACTTTAGCCCTTTGCATCAGCACGGCTCTTAAGTCATTATGTGAGGCATCACAATAAATATCATAGTTTACACCCTCCTCTGGTAATACTGAAATAGGAGTTATAGTCAACCGCCTTTTTAGCTCTTGGAAACTCTTTTCACAAGCTTCAGTCCATAGAAAAGGAGTTCCTTGTCTAGTAAGAGTTGTAAGTGGCTTGGCCAACCAGGCAAAACCTTGTACAAATCTCTTGTATTAACCAACTAGCCCTAAAAAGCTTCTGATTTTTTTCACCGTCTTCAGCCTCGCCCATTCAAGTAATGTTTCCACTTTACTAGGGTCTACAACTATACCTTCCTTAGTAACCACATGTCCCAAAAATACTACTCGATCAAACCAGAATTCATACTTAGAGAATTTAGCATACAATTTATTTTCTCTCAATCTTTGTAGCACAAATCTCAAATGTTTGACATGTTCTTCTTCTGATCTGGAGTATATCAAGATATCATCAATAAATACCACCAGGAATTTGTCAAGGCAATCATGAAATACTCAATTTATTAAATCCATAAAGATTGTTGGGGTATTGGCCAATCCAAAAGGCATCACCACAAACTCGTCGTGCCCATAGCGGGTCCGAAAAGCTGTCTTTGGAATATCTTGCTCTACAATCCTCATCTGGTGATAACCCGACCTCAAGTCAATTTTGGAGAACATAGAAGCTCCCTTCAATTGATCAAATAAATCATCAATTTGAGGCAACGGGTATTTATTCTTCACTGTCAGTTTATTCAACTCCCTATAATCTATGCACATACGAAGCAACCCATCTTTCTTTTTGACAAATAGTATAGGCGCTCCCCAAGAAGAGTGACTGGGTCTAATAAAACCCTTATCTAAAAGTTCTTGCAATTGTTTCTTTAATTCTTGTAATTCAGCTGGAGTTATCCAATATAGGGCCTTTGAAATTGGGGTTGAGCCAGGTTCTAACTCGATACTAAACTCCAACTCTCTCTCTGGAGGTAAACCTGGTAGCTCATCAGGGAAAACATCTGAAAAATCTCGTACTATTGGGACATCCTGAACACCCAATCTTTGAATATCATATTCATGTACCATATGAGCTAAATATCTTGTACACCTCTTTTTCAAAAATTTTTGCACCTTTACACTGTTGATCATCATACTAGGTTGATGACCCTCTCTGAAATTGAAGTGATCCCTATTGTCAAGTTGGAATCAAGCCTTTTTCTTTCTACAGTCAATCTCAACTCCATATCTTTCTAAGAAATCCATGCCCAGGATAACATCAAAATTGGGCATATCAAAGACAATCAAGTCCACCTTTAACTCTCTCCCATGTATCATTACCCTCTGGTCTTTTAACATCTTATCTGTAATCACACTCCCACCATCTGGCATTTTAATTCTAATGGAATGGGTATATCTAACAGGTACTAAACCTACCCTTTCAATAACCCCTGGTGCAATAAAATAGTGTGCAGCTTCTGAATCAATCAATGCATATAAGGAAACAAAGTGGAATAAGAGCTGACCAGTAACAGCAGATGGGCTAGCCTCCGCTTGACTATGGATAGTTGTATAGACTCGTGCATTAATACTTCTCTCTAGTTGCACTGGTGGAATCAGGATTTGTTATGGCTGTATCGGGACTAGTACCTCGGTACTTTGGCAGTCCTTTGCTATATACCCAGACTGTCGACATCTATAACAAATCACCTGTTTCTGTCGGTACCAACATTCCCCACTATGACGTCTCCTACAAATCTGACACTAGGGAATATTTTCTTTTTTAGGCTTCTTGTCACTCTTCCTACCTTTTCTACTTGCTTTTGACTGAAATTTTCTTTTTCCCTTGTTGTTTATGAAACTGGAGCCAATTGAACTACCCCTTGATACAAAGAAATAAACTCTTGAACTTTGACTGCTACCACATCAATTGTTCTGTATTGGGCCTCAAATGCTCTTTTAAAGTCCTGCCAGGTCATCAGATCCATATTTCTGGTTTCTTTAACTAGGTCCCACCATACGCGGGCCTCTCCCCTCATCAAGAAACTGGCATACCGAACTTTTTCTCTATCGGTCATAGGAAATAAATCCATGGTACTTTCCACCTATTTGATCCACTTATCAGCCACCAAAGGATCTTTAGTACCTTTAAATTCAAGAGGGGTATGCTGACTAGGTAAGGAATAAATGGGCTCAAGTCGCCTTTGAGCTCCAACTTCTCCTCTCCCTTCATTCCTTATTTCATTTCTAATGTCTTCTATGACCTCCTTAAGAATCTCACTTCTAATCTCATCTCGGATGGCATCTCTGGCTATATTTTCAGGTGTGGGTCTATCTTGACTCTCGGTCAACACCTAATAGACTATATCTCTGATTTCTGCTAGCCCAAATCTTAAACCACCTAACGGGGTAGGGTTAGAAGGTTCTCCCATCTGTCTCTGAATACTCTTTCCATGACCCTGTCCTCGTCGTGTGGTACTCCTCATCTAAAAACTGCATAAGTGTAACTACATAAGGATTTTATCATTCTATTATTTGAATACAGGCAAAGAAAACAACTTACTGCATTTGATTCTCGGGAGCTGATCTATGAGACATGAAGGGCACCTGTGCAATATTAGAATGCAAAACTATAGATATATTGTATTATATTATATTATATTACCACATATTCTATTATATCTTCCTTTAAGTGCCCAAAATCGTGCTCTGATACCAAAAATGTAACCTCTCCTAACCAATAAGTGTGTTACAAAAAAATGGCAAAAGTTTCCCTATTTTAGAGGGCCCGGGGAATTTTTTTCTCTTTTTAATTATGCCCTGTAACACTCCTAATTAATAATTCACACAAACCAGTCTTACCAATCGACTGGATTTTCATCACATAATCATAATAAATAAAATAAATACTTATTAGTACCCATCATAAAGATTAGCACCCACAGAAACTTTATAACCAATTTTCATAACTAGCCATAGATATACACATATATAGATATATATATACACAGTCACATATATACATTTAGGAAATAACATATATAGATATATCTACCAATATTTATGCATATATTCACATTTACATCAAGGCATAAAAATCAACAAAAACATGGTGTTTTTCTCCTTTAACCTCATGTCTCACTAGTGCTCATCGGAAACCTTTGCTGCAACTCTTTACCTGTAAAATATTAAATTAAACAAAGTGAGCGACCATGGCTCAGTAAGAAAATCATACTCAATACTCAAAGCATTTCATACCAGTACTAATTTCTTCCATACTCAGCGTGTCTGGGCTATTCACAGACAAAATAATTGACACAGAGCACGCTTTAAACATATATCATAATTCTCTTATTTCACCCATTTATTCATTTCCTTACTATACAAATATAATTCACTTGTTATGATTTATGCATGTATGAGTGTCATGACTTTTCTATTTTTTGATCATACATCTTTCTCAACTCTTTATTAGCCACATAGGCTTACATGTATGATTCTAATACAAATGACTTTCATAAAATATTTGCTAATTCTTTCTTTTTTTTTTTTTCAAATATTTTCATTAACCAGTCTAGACTATATAAGACAGTACTCGCAGTCACCATACAAGATACAATCCTCTCTTACACGCATATTTCTCTATTTTTTTCTTTATTGTCCACACAGTACAACTAATATTTTTCTTTGTTGTCCATACAGTACAGCTCATGTGTAAGGATTTTAAGCATACTTTCTGCTTTCCTGTATCATATGAGTCATTATAAAACCAAAAATACTTGTTTTCCATTTTCTGAAAACATGCATAACTTAGAAAATGTTTTTCCTCTTTCTTTATTTTTTCTGAAATCATGCATATGCTATGATTCCTCATGTATGCATATATAACCATAATATGAAATATGCCCATTCATTATTTTCCCTTATTTTTTCACTCCTTATGAAACATCATATTATTTTCTCATGCATTTATATATATCTCATGCATTAAATTAATTTCAAATATACAATATAGGCTCAATATAAGGGCTATTCTACATATCATACACATAATTAAGCAAAAATTAACTTACATCACATTCAATGACACTTTTGCCTTATGGATAAAATTACATACTTACCCTTAATGCAAATTCTTTCATTAATTCATCATTTTTCATATATTCAACACACAAAATCCATTAAGCTAACCCTAGGAATATGAAATGTCTAAAATACTTTTATGGCCAAAAATTACATCATGAATCCTAATGAATTTCTTTATCCTTTTAAGCATAAATCACTTTAATTCTAATACCTTATACACTTATATAAGTAAAGGTTATTTAAATAACCTAACTCAAATTACTTCAAGTATGTAAAATATGAAATTCTTACATTTTCTTTGCTAATTAGGTGATTTAAGCTTATCCTCCTTTTCTTTTTCCTAGCAACCTGAATCCGGGTGTTACACTTGCCAACTCCTCCCATACCAATAAATAAATTATTACACCAATGATGAGTTTCTTCATCCTTCGTAACCATTTCAATAATTTTAGTTTTATTTTCCCCAAGTTCTGTTGCTAAATCAATAATACGTGGTCCTTTCCATGCAGATCGAACCGTTCCTTCCATAGCTACTCGAAATCCTAGCTCAATTCTTCGCGCACACATTCCTCCCAATTGGGAAGTTATATCTTTCATCTTCAATCCAAACTGACCCTGATTCCAAAATCAAGAGGATCAGTCACAAACCAATGGAATCTCCATGACTTGATGGGTATATAGTTACTATAAAACGCAATAATGCTTTACCAAATGTTTGATAAAATGATTGTTATACATCTATAAATAAACCCAGTTGGGTCTTACTCTAACAAGAACAATTCGCTTTTATGTGGAAAGAAAAACTAACCTTCAAAGCCGTGAAGAGAGAGTTTCACATCAGATCTTGCTGCTGAAGCGGAGGATTAAAGCCAGCTTGGCAAAATTAAGAAAGTATGCGACAGTATGCTCTATGATTTGGTTCACAGTTGGTTGGATCCACTGAAAGCTGACCCAGAACAGCAATGAAAATGAGGAAGCGGAGTGCGAGAGACTTGATGTCCTTTTAGAGGGCAGGGGGTAGGACTAGGTATTTAGACTTGAGACAGACGATAATTTTGTTGCCTTCATGCAATTCTTTAATTTTCTAAGAGGGCCACATTGACTATTTTGCATCCACGGTCTGATGAAAAGAGATTCCCACCTTTTATATTAAATAAAAAAGGGTTAATTTTTCACCTATGCTACAAATTTATTAACAAAATCTTACCTTCATCCCCCAGAAATTACTTATCATTAGTATAAATATAAATAAAGGTGTAAATATTGTATAATTATATATTTGAAATGAATTGAATTTAAAAATTTTAGAGGTGATAATAAAAAATTTTAGGGGGGATTTGGTTTAGGTAATGTTTTATTACCAAAATAGAAAGATTACCTTGAAGATAGATTATTTAGAAGATTACTGAGTATAAATAATTACTATAATTGATAAAATTTGGTAGGTATAAATAATTATTGTGCTTAATTAAAGGTAGTAAAAAATTACTAATAAATTATTTTACTTAAATGCCCTTGAATATAATTTTCTTATATTTTTTATATTATTTATCATATTAATTAAAAATAAATTTATTTTTGTCTCAAAAATTAATAAATAATAATATAATTATAATAAAATCAAGATTACCTTGGTAATCTTTAAATACCTAAGGTGAAGATGGTAATCAGATTATCACCTATATTACTTGTCATGTCAGTATTGGTAATAGAAGATTATTGTAATCTTTTATTACTGACAAACCAAATAAGAGAACAAAAGATAGATTACTAAGGTAATCTTAAAAAACTAGAACCAAACCACCTCTTAGGGGTTTTTTAAACTTGAGATGTTATCAAAATTTTTAAAATTTTAATATATCATTTGATTATTTAAAAAAATAACAAATTCATTTTGAAAAATTAAACAAAATATAATAAATTAGGGATATAAATGTTATATTTTCACTTATTATAGCTATAATTATATTTTTATTTGCTTGTAAAAAAATTTTATGAAATAATATTTATATTTTTGCAATATTGTTCACAATGCAATCCAATAGAAATGTTATTATTGTAGGGAAAAATTTAAAATTTTTAAAGATTTATTAATATTATACTTGAGTTAAGTCATAAGAATACAAAACTTCTCAAACCAAACAACAACAAACTTGAGTTCTACTTAATCATTTGTATCCCTTGCTAGGAGTGCAGCAAAAATTGAAATGTAGGAACATGACTTGGTTAGAAATCCAGAAACACCATATGTAAATATAGCGGTCTCCTTAGGTGACTTCTGCCATTTTTCATGTTCTTATATATGCAAAATTATTATCAGGAACAACGATAAGGAATTGGAATCAACATCAAGTCTTTTTTCATGGCTACCGTCACACCGAAGGCCTCAGTCATGTCCATATCTTCAGGCTTCATCTCATTTGGGAGCTTCCAATCAAAATGATACAGCAGTTGCGCCAGTGGCAACTCAATATTTGGCAGTGCAAACGTTATGCCTGGGCATATTCTCCTTCCAGCACCAAATGGGATGTATTCAAAATCCGACCCTCTGAAATCAATCGACTTGTTCAGAAATCTGTCAGGATAAAACGTTTCAGGGTCACTCCAGTATCTGGGATCTCTTCCAATTGCCCATGCATTAACAAGGACTCTGGTTTTCAATGGTATCTCGTATCCGTTAATCTTACAGCTCTCTCTGGTTTCTCTTGGAAGGAGAAGAGGTGCAGAAGGGTGCAGCCTCAGGGTTTCTTTTATTACTAATTTCAAGTAGTTGAGTTGATGGATTCCAGCTTCATCGACGTTTCCTTTTCTGTCAAAAACTCGTCTTACCTCAGCTTGTGCCTCTTTCAGTATTCTTGGGTTTCTTAGCATTTCTGCCATTGCCCATTCTACTGCTGTGGTTGATGTTTCACTGCCAGCACTAAATATATCCTGAAAGCAATTAATAATCACTAATTTAGATAGAATAATCTATGAAGTACTTATTCATACACACGTCTTGAACATGTATACACATCAATGATGCATACTTCAGGAAGTAAGAGTAAAAATATAGATTATAAATACTGACATATTATTATGTAATTATATAATGACACATAAACATCAACTCATGTTTTTACCCATTTTTAGTATATATATATATATATATAGTGCTACTCATGTAGCAATTGAGTTAAGTATTGTTTAGCTAAAACTTGGCTAAATTGTATTTAGGCAACATTTGACAAGCTGGAAAGTTGCAAACTCAAGTTTGAGATAATAATGACTAACTTAAGCTCGAATCAAAAAATTATAACCAAATCTTATAATTTATATATTTATCTATTGTTTTATATATTTAATAACAAAAGTAAGATTTTAAAAGTTTAATTGAAAGATTTTAAACTTTTAGAAGAAATAGTAACTAAATTCTCTCTTATATTACTTATCACATTATCATTGGTAATAAAATATTACTAAAATTTTTTATCACTTTTAAACTAAATAAAATAACATAAATAATAAAAGATAGATAATTAAAATAATTTTTATTACCCCCTTCACCAAACAGTCTCTTAAAGGTTGATTGATACCATACCCAAATCTAAGTTCACCGACTCAAACAATAACAAGGTTAAGCTCTGCTCAACAATAATTGAACCGAATTGTAAACACATGAGCGACTCAAATCGTCTGTGCTTTAATATTGTTGTCACTGCTTTGATATAGAACATAGACTTACCAATATAACTGCTTTGATATTGCTGTCACTCAAGGCAAGTTCACCATCACGCTGGATTCTCAGAAGAACATCAACCAAATCTTCCTTTTCTTCTCCTTGGTCACTTTTTGTTGTCTCTTTATGCTCATTCAGAATTTCTTCAAGTATTCTATCAATCTTCCGATGCAGCTTTTCAAGCTTCATTCTCATTCCACTCATCACCTCAAGTGCTTTAACCGAAGGGAACAAATCAGCCATGGAGAAACCTGCAGCTGCCTCAACGGCTTCCACTATGTATGATTTGAAACCCTCTTCGTCCTTGCATTTGTTTCCAAAAGCTGTCCTGCCAATTATGCTGTATGTCAATCTGAAAATCTTATCACTGAGATTGATCACTGATCCTTCACCAGAATGTACGGCTCTGATGAGATTTGAGACCTCCTCTTCCCTGATTGAGCGAAATGATTGGACCCGCTTCGCACTTAACAGCTCCAAGGTTGCTATTTTTCGCAGCTGTCTCCAGTAATTTCCATAGGGTGAAAGAGCAATATCAGTGTAGCCATAAGTTAAGAGTTTGATGGAAACCAGAAAGGGTCTGTCTGCAAAGTTGATGTCATGGGTCTTCATAACTTGTTGGGCGATCTCCGGAGAAGAAACAACAATGGTGGAAACTTCACCTAGCTGGAGGTGCATCAGCGGTCCATGCTTCATGGACAGGTCTCTGAGGCGGCGATGCGGTGGTGAGCCACCCAGCTGGTGTAAGTTTCCGATTAGAGGTAATTTCCAGGGCCCTGGAGGCATCTTTGAGCTTGAATTCCAGGCTTTTGGTTTCTTTATTGTTTTGACAGCCATGAACAAGAAAAGGATGAAAAAACATATCGGGGTGAAAGAGGAAAATAGAAGCTCCATGATAATTGATGAGGAAGACAAGCAACAGTATTATCGAGAGCACACTGTTACAAAATAAAGAAATGGTTAAATATACGATGGATTTTCCACCACATACTTCCCACATGTGAACATAATTTTCCTACCCAACAAAAACGTGAGCCAATTGGGCAGGCAATATTAACTTTGGGTGGCCTATATTAAATGGAGTTGAAAAGTTGTTTTATAAATATCCCCTCCTCTCTTCATTTGTGAGCGCTCTGCATTAATTTGTCGCCAACCTTTCATCTTTCTTTCATTTTTCTTTCAATTCTCTTTTTAGTTATATAAATTTTATAATATATTATCTGTATAATTAACCCACATATATTTTAATATTAATTATTTTTTAATTATATTATTATTTTATTTATATATTATAAATATAAATATCTCAATTATAATATTATTCTATTTATAAAATATAAATTATAGATCTTCTAATTTCTCCTATTCTTCTCTTTAATTTTTTATTTGTAATTATATCATATTTACGATTTAGAGTTTGTAAAATTATAAATAAAGTCGTTAATACTATTTGTAACCTAAAATTTACAAAATCATAAACTTGGACTTAAAGTCATGAATATCGTTTATAACCCAAAGTTTACAAAATCATGAATCTGAATAAAAAAATCCTAAATATTGTTTGAATATATATTTATATTATAGTAATTGTATCTAATTTATAACCTAACATTTACAAAATTGTGAAAATGAAAATATATATATATATACATACATACATACATACACATATATATATGGATCTAAAGTCTCAAATTTCATCAAAGTATTTATTTTATAATCACTATATCACATTTCTAACCTGAAGTTTGTATAAATTGTGAAAAATATGAACTTAAAGTCTGAAATATAATCAGAATTAAAGTTTACATGTCATAATATTCTGAATACTAATTATAAAACCAGAAGTTTTGTAAATATGAGATAGTATATAAATCTGAAATTTTAAAAATTAATCACAATATTTCTTTTACAAAACAATTGTTTTGTAAATGTAGAATAATATATGAACTTAAAGTTTTAAAGATTAATTTTTATATATTGTCTACAAAACCAAAAGTTTTGTGAATATGACAATATTTGAATATGAAGTTTCTAAAATTGGATGGATAATATTTTATACAATTTTCCACCTAGAATATATAAGCATTGAAAAATTGATTCAATAAAATGTCTCAGAAAGACAAATATAGGGTTACTATTTGTCCGATATCACATCCCTGAAGAATTGCAAGTCGAATATGTGGATATACTGATAAATCCACCAAATTTATGAAAAAATTTGAAAGATAAATTTAAACATCATATTTAATAATACTCTCAATAACTCTATAATTTAGTACAACTTTACAATGTTCAGAATTTTTCTCTAATTAAGATAATGTGGAAGAAAAAATATTTTTTATATTTTATTTTTTTATAATAATATGCTCTTGTAATAGCAATATCGAAAAAAAAATTCTAAATTAATATTTTCTTGTTAATGAAAACCATCAAACTCACCTCACAAATATTGCATTGTTCTCTAAAGTGAACGCAACTACCATAAATAATTATCATAGGTGTGAATAAGATCATGAATGAAATAATTTTCGATTTGTAGATAATTATAATAGAAAATCTCAGTCATACCACTAAAAGTGGACTAAGATTGGAATGAAATAAAGAATAATACAATGTAAATCACAAAACAATAGACGTGGTTATAAATGTCATTGATTATGTACCTGTAGTGCACACAAACATTGGGTAGATCTATATTAAGCATCCATAAAAATTAAATTTATTGATGATTTGGATCTTATTGATCTAATAAATCTTGATATTTCAAAACTTCTTTCAAGAAAAGAATAAAATATGGGTCACTTGACTAGTGACGTGAATATCCAAGATTTTTATAATTAAAATCCATCATATATAATTATTTTGGAGTAATAAATATTATTTTGTATTTTATTATCATGTTCTCCTTCCTTTCACTATTTTATGTACGTTATGACTAACATAATTTTTAAATGAAAAGATATGGACTTCAAAATTAAAATGTTGACTTTAAAAACTGATGATGAAGACATGTGTTTGGTGGATAGTGTAACAACACACATAATTTTCAAGGAAAAGAAATTTTTCTTAACTTTAGCGTCGATTGAAGCTAAAATAAATATTATATCATAATCAATAAATTTGATTAAAGACTCTAGAAGAGCCACAATTTTATTTAAAAAAAGACCAAATTAAGTATCAATGATGCATTATATTCAAGTAAATCTAGAAGAAATTTACTTAGTTTTAAAGATATAAAAAATAATAGTTATCACATTGAACTACGAGTAAAAATGGTGTAAAATTAATCTGTATAACTAGTAATATCTTTGGAAGAAGGTTTATACTGGAAAAATTGTCCACTTTATCATCTAGATTGTATTATGCAACCATAAAGACAATTGAAATTTATGCAGTATCAAAACCAAAAGTTCTCTGATCTAAAAGTTGTTATACTTTAACATGACCATCTAGGTCACCTAGAATCTACAATGATGCGTAAAATTATTGCAAATTCATATGGATATACATTAAAGAATCATAAAATTTTATTGTCTAGTGAAAAATTCTGCACCACCTGTATACAAGGCAAATTAGTAATCAGACCATCTTTCTCTAAAATTAGAGTTGAATCCTCATTATTCCTACAAAGAATTCAAAAGGACATATGTGGACTCATTCATCCACCAAGTGGGCCATTTTGTTATTTATGATCTTAATTGATGTATTTGCACGATGGTCCCATGGTTGTTTTTTGTTCAACTCGAAATATTACCTTTGCTAAACTATTAACACAAATTATCAAATTAAAGACATATTTCACAATTGATACAACTAGATAATACTGGTGAATTTACATCTAAAATATTTGATGATTATTCCATGTTTATAGGGATTGATATTGAACATTCAGTCTCATATGTCCACACTTAGAATGAATTAGCTGAGTCTCTTATCAAACAACTTCAAGTAATTGCACGTTCCTTATTACTAAGAACTTTATTACCAACTTCTATGTGGAGATATGTTATATTACATGCTGCAACATTAATTCACTTGCAACCTTCCTCTTATCATTAATATTATCCCCTACAATTAATTTTTTGTCACCAACCTAATATATCTCATTTGAGGATATTTGGTTATGTTGTATATGTCCCTATTGCATCCTTTCAATGCATAAAAATAAGACTCCAATGTCGTTTGAGAATTTATATTAGATATAATTCACCATCCATTGTCAAGTATCTAAAACCATTAACAAGTGATCCTTTTATTACACGATTTATAGGTTATCACTTTGATGAGACAACATTCCCACCTTTAGGGGAAAAGAAAATGTCTTTTGAAGATAGACATAAACTTACTTGGTACGTAACTACCATGTCTTATCTAGATCCTCACACATTTCAAAGTGAAACTAAAGTGTAAAGGATAATGCGTTTATAAATTATTGTCAATTAAATGTTTGATGTATTTATATATACGACAAAAGTGACAAGATCACATGTACTAGCTACCAATGCACCAACAAGAATTAATGTGACTATTGAATAGTATATTCAAGCTTTGACTGATCAATCTACTACAACTAGAAGAATGGTAGACTTGTTGGATCGAAGGACATTGTTCCTC
Source organism: Mangifera indica (assembly GCF_011075055.1). Classification (NCBI taxonomy): domain Eukaryota; kingdom Viridiplantae; phylum Streptophyta; class Magnoliopsida; order Sapindales; family Anacardiaceae; genus Mangifera; species Mangifera indica. The sequence continues at coordinate 11,117,435 of NC_058147.1, read as the reverse complement.
GAAAAAGAAAAGCAAATAATTAAATAGATATCAATCATAATGATCCCCATTTTCTAATATTTCCCTAAAAAAGGTTATGATCCCTAAAGAGACTTAAGCCCTTGAAATGATACAAACCCCTGAAGTGGTACAAAAATCCTGAAGAACAGAAAAATGAGAATACTGAAATGTTTTTAAATTATGTTTAAACACGAAAGATATGGAATCATGAAACGGTTAACATTGATGATATATTCTTATTTGTAATAGCTACTGAAATTATGAATGATGATGACTTTGAACCACGTACTATGGTTAAGTCTAGACAAAGATATGATTGGTCTAAATGGGAAGAAGCAATTCAAGGAGAATTAGCATTTCTAACAAAACATCAAAAGTTTGGGTCTGTAGCTCCAACACCTGAGGACGTACAACCTGTAACACCCCTCCTTAGAAGTACTACCCACCGAAGGAGAAATGTTACGAATTAATATCCAGACAAAGTATTTTTTTTTTTAAAATACTTTAACATGAACGCATCACTAAAAGTGTTTAGAAATTATTCTAAGAAAACTGAAAATCTGGAAGCGAACAAAAGATGCATATACTCATATGAAAATTCATCTAAAAGCATTTGAATACGTGGAGTAATCATAGACAACTATACCATCATCTCAAAAAGGTCAAAAGTCGACAAGAACATGCCACTGTATGCATGTAATATAAACCAGAGATAACCTGCTCCACCCAGATCTACCTACGCTGACCTGACCCTGTCTCGCAGCTGCCTCGATCACCTGTACCTGTAATCATGAAAGAAAAGGAAGTGAGAGATAAAAACACTCAGTATGGGGAAAGAATTAAGTAAACTATCTCCTTTCTTGTTCTAACTCATTATCGGGACTCAATCTCACATCATAACCTCTATAATCAAGCGAGGAGATAATCTAGTTCATTCTTTACTATTTGGGTCATACTTTGTCCCATATGGTATCTATTTGATACTTTCTGAAAGTTGACTATAAGGATTTGACACTTTTTTAAGCTCAAGCTCTCTTCATTTCTCTCACTACACCATTTCTGAATTTAAATTGAGCTCTACTGCGAGCGAACCCTACTGTGGGTCTATGTCCTACTACGAACGTGTCCTACAACGGACGTGCCCTACTGTGGGCGGTGTAGTATAAAGTGCCCCCTTATCGTTCATAGCATGCATGTGTGCCTTATATCTTACTAATCTTGCTTCCATCTAAATCTATTCATAACTCACTAGACCATACTCTTGGGATGACCCCTGAATCTTGAGCCCTAAATTCCTTTTCTTGTTTTTCTTTCTTTTCTTTTTCTTTCCTTTCTTTTCTTTCTTTTCCTTTCCAAAACTGTGAAATACTGTTTACAAACCTGTTCATTTGACAGGGCAGCCTTCTTTTTCATACAATTTCATAGTCCAAACATTTCTAATTCATACAATATATATATCGTTGAAAAGAGGATTCAAAGAGCTTTCCAACAAGTTATAATAGCACTCATAATTCATTAAATAAGGCAGTCAAAATGTGAGATGAAATCAGTGGTAAAAACTGTCTCCTATGTTTATTTGTTAAAGCAGTCCTTGTGGTTCATACAATATTTAACAGTCCAAATGATCCCCAATTCACACAAGATACATATCCCTAAAAAGAGTATTCAAAGAGCTTTCCAACAAGATATAATAACACTCATAACTCATTAGATAAGACAGTCCAAACGTCAGATGAAATCAGTGGCAAAAACTGTCTCCTCTGTTTATTTGGTAAAGCAGTCCCTATGGTACATATAATATTTATCCATCAACATGATTTCTAATTCATACAAGATATATATCATTGAAAAGAGAATTCAAAGAACTTTCCAACAAGCTATAATAGCACTCATAATTCCTTAGATAAGGCAGTCAAAACATGGGATAAACTCAGTGGTAAAACTGTAAATATTATCCAACTCTCTGCCATCAACAAAATCACACACATAGACACCCCAAATGGCAAAACAACATTTCTCAACTTCAAAATCATCATTTATAATATAGATCCAAGGAACCAAAAGCCTAAAACATGCAACATATCAAGAATGATACCCCTTACCTTATTTCAAGCCAATTTTTTGCAAGTTGGCTTCCTTTTCCTTGTCTTGCTTCCTTTATCACCAAAATCACCTTAAATCAACACCAAAACATACTAACATATTCATATAACATGCATCCAATACATATATAAACATAGGTAAAGGGAAAAGGAAGAGATCTTTTGGTTACCAAAGCTTCCAAAATGTTTCCTTTTCTTTTCTTTCCTTACTTGTCTTCCAAAACTTCTTCAAATCATTCCTTTTTCTTCAAAAAAACAAAGAAAAAGCATGAAGAAGGCTGCCTTTTCTGGAAGGGACAGAGAAGGTGATAGAAAAAGGTAGAAGTTGTCTTTTTTCGACTTTTTCTCTCTTTAGATATGGATATATATCCATTTATATGTATATACAACTTATTTTTATTTTATTTTCTGTCCATATTATATATATATATATAAACAAAAAACAAAACACACATCCATGTGAATAAATATATATATATATATATTTAAAATTGGAAATATCTCAAAACAAGATCAAAAGACATAAATACCCCTGGAACATACCTAAGGTTATTACACAACCCATTGGATATAAATGAGTATTTGTGAGAAAAAGAAATGAGAAAAATGAGATTGCTAGCTATAAAGTCAAGTTTGTAACCCAAGGCTTTTCCTAAAGGCCAAATATAGAGTTTGATGAAACATATGCACATGTGATGGATATAATCACATTCAGATATTTAATCAATTTAATAGTCTCTAAAAGACTAGATATACGTCTAATAGACGTAGTTACTGTTTATTTGTATGAAAACTTAGATACTAAAATTTATATGAAACTCCCTGAATGATATAAATTGTCTAAAGTGAAAAAGGTCAATTCAAAAGGCATGTACTCGATTAAATTACAAAGATCATTTTACGAATTAAAACAATTTGAAAAATGCGGTACACTCACCTCAATGAATATTTAAAAAAAAAAGTTATATGAATGACCCTATATGCGCATGTGTCTTTATTAAAATGTCAAAATCAAGATTTACCATTATAATAGTTTATGTTGATGATATGAATTTAATTAAAAACTCCTAAAGAGCTCTCAAACACTACTAAATATCTGAAAAAATAATTTGAGATGAAGGATTTGCAAAAAACAAAATATTGTCTTAGAATGCAGATCGAGCATAATTCAAATGAAATATTTATCCATCAATCCACATATATTAAAAAATTATTAAAACGTTTTAATATAGATAAAACTTATCATTTGATCACCCCAATAGTTGTTCGGTCTCTTGATCCAAAAAAAGACCTGCTTCATCCTAAAAAAGAAAAAGATGAAAAATACTCGATCCTAAAGTATCGTATTTTAATGTCTTTAAAACTCTATTATGTCTAGCCTAATGTACTAGACCGAATATATCCTTTTCAATCAATTTATTGGCTTGATTTAGCCCTACACCAACCCGTTTCCATTGAAATGAAATCAAACATATACTTTGTTATCTATATGGGACTAAAGATTTGAGATTATTCTATTCTTTCAAATTCCCTAAAGATTCTAGTTTGGTTAGATATGCAGGTGTTGGTCATCTTTCTTACCCTCATAAGGTCTACTCGTAGATGAGATATATTTTTACTTATAATGACACAATGATATTTTGGCGTTCCACCAAACAGACTTTGATTGTAACTTCTTCAAATCATTCAGAGATTATAACTTTCCATGAGGCCAATTAAGAATGCATATGGTTACGGTCTGTCATTCATCATATTTGGAATACATGTAGTCTTCCTTCTACAATAGATACTCATTTTGTATTAAATGAAGATAATACAACATCTATTGCCCAAATTAGAAGTGGATACATTAAAAGAGACAGAATTAAACATATCTTACCAAAGTTCTTTTACACTCATAAGCTCCAATAGAGGCAAAAAAAATTGATGTCAACAAAATACGATCTAGTGACAACCTTGTAAATTTGTTCACTAAAATATTACCAACATCAATATTTGAAAAGTTAGTGTATAATATCGGTATACGATAACTCAATAGGTCACCGAATTAAGCCCATTACAAAGAGGTTGAACATTCATCAAGGAAATAAAATTTTTAAAGTTTATCATATATTAGATAAAATGTGCACTGTACTCCTTTTTTCTTTACTAGATTTTGTCCCATTAGATTTTTCTAGTAAGGTTGTTAATGAAACAGTTTTAAGTACATCTAACCTCACTTTACAGGGCATTAAATAATTACGTTTCTTTGCTTTGGTTTTTATCTTATTGGGTTTTTTTTAGCAAGGTTAATATAATTATTTATAAGTGATAAAAATAAAATAAAAAAAGTGTTAAATATACAATAGATTTTCCACCACATAGTCATGCTTGATGTGGAAATGCATTAAACAATTTGTTGGCTTCCCATACGTGAATATAATTTTCCCACCTAGCAAAGACATGAGCCATTTGGATAGGCAATATTGACTTTGGGTGACCTGCATTAAATGGCCTTAGAAAATTGCTTTATCTCATGTACTGGAGGAAAACCAGTATAAGTATCACCTCCTCTCTTCATTTGTAAGTGCTATGCATACATTGATTATTAATTTGTCTCCCGCCTTTCATCTTTCCTTTTTATTTTTTTTCCAATTCTCTCTTTAGTTATATAAATTTTATAACGGAAATATTAATTTTGCTCTCTTTGTTTTGCAGTTGGCTCTCTTCGTTTAGTCATGTGATCTATACAAAATTGGTGTCACACTACGAGATTATATCGTTATCATAAATCTTTTAACAAAAATATATTTCGAATCTACACTATTTTAAATTCAAACAATTCATTTAAGAATTCAAATCATTACTATTTAACACTTATTGGGTATCGAATATGATTAGGTTGACAAATGTTGGAGCTGGTGACAGTTTGTGGAAAACTTAGATATTCGAACCATTTAAGATTTAGGATATTTATTTACTTGTTATAGTGAAATTTTTGTCTTGTATAAGGAATGCTTTATTCCTTGGGATGTATTATTTCTGGTCAAATTGTGATAGAAATGATTGAACTTGTGGAGAAGAAAATTCAAATGATAAATATACCAAATTTTGACTATATGTTAACAAATTCCAAGAGCCCAAAGAAAATCATCATGCAAGTTTGACAGAAGAAAATAAATATACCATAATGATCCCTTCACCGATTTCACTATTTTTCATATGTTGTAATTTCAAATAACAAGTCTCAATTACAACATATTAGTCAAGTTATATTAATTATATGCATTCACTAAACATAAAACAAGCTACTTATATTATTAAATGCATAAACATAATATAAGTAGGAAGAGTAGAAATTGAATCTTAAAGTACCTTGCTTTTGAAATCTTGAGCAAGCTTTAAAGATATCTATATTCACTCATTATTTTACTCTTACAAATATTTAGACTAGTCTCTCCTATTTATAGAAGAGAAAAAGCTTCCGAATTTCAAACAATTTTGAATCCATCGATAATATAGTAAAAGTAAACAGTAAACAATAACTTATTAATTATAAGTTGTCTCCTACCGACGCAAAACGACAACCACGTGTTCCAAACACCGGGGTCTAAGTCTCTCATATGTCAGTCACGTTTTACATACTTTATAAAGTTAAAATCCAAATGGTGTTGCTTCAGTCTTTAATATTCAGAGTGTCGGCAAAGTTTCCTCCGTTAATCTTCTGATTTTACTTTCCACTTGTTTTCCATATATTTGATACACGTTGCGTTTACACGTGCTACTCTTTTGCTTTTGGGTTGAGCAGATCTCCTTCTCCTTGGGCTCATTCTATGGGCTGATCTAATGAGTCCATGAAGTCTCCAAAGGTTCCTTCTTCCTCTAGTTGAGCTTTTACAATTTGGGCCTGAGCTTCAACCTTATGAGTGATGATGCGTCGAAGTATATCCTTTGTATTTTCAACCAGAGTCTGATTAGATATATTATGAGGTTTAAAACCTTCAACCATATCTTGAATTTGGGCTCGATTTTCCTTAAACAAAGTATCTGGAACTCTTGCGTATTTCTTCGACAAGATAACTATTATTCCCTTGTCAATGTGAACTATCTCATTCTTGCTGGAGAGCTCTTCTAACCTGGATTGAACCATTAGTAATTTTACTATATGTAGTCTCGTCCAGTATCCTTCTACTTTGTTAAGTTCTTGAAGTTGTTGTAGTGTCATTTATCCAATTAAACCGTCTTCACGAACCATTACATTATACCATGGTTCTCCTACAACAAATTCCCATATCTGTATAGTTTGTATGTTATCATCTTCTTGAACTGATGAAGTTATCACATAAGTGAATGTATGAATTCTTCTGTCAAAAACGCAGAGTGTTTGTTTAACAGCATCTGGTATTTCAGGGTTCACCATCACTTCTTCATCAATTTCAATTACATCTATCCATCCTTTCTTTAGAAATGATCTGTGAAATCCTTTCCGAAAAAGCTTCCATGGAACATGTAATTCTATAAATCCATCCGAAAACACAAAAAGTCCTTCTTGAAGATCTTTTTTGTCTTTTTCCTTTAAGAATGTTATTAATCCTTCGAGATAAGACATTTCGAAGTCTGTTATATCTCTAAGTAGTCTAGACTTTAAAAGTAGTTATTTCCGAAGAACAAATCCTCTTGAGAGTTCTTCCTCTTCGTAATAAATCATATTTGCTTCAAGCCATACTAGTCTGTTGGCTAGTTTTAGCAATATCTATCCAAGTTCTACTTCACCTTGTCCCATAGCTCGAGCTATACGACATTGAACGTTTAGGTATTCTAATATTGCTCTACTGGCTTCAGTAAGCTTTAAGTTTTTAGGAATGTCGAATCTTTCTACATAGCTTGATTTCTCTTGTAGATTTTTCATCCCTTTTTCTTGTTTTTTAGTAGTTTCCTGTTTTGTAATAGTTTCTCCTTTTATTTGAAAATTCTTTTTGTTGGAATATTCAGAATTTCCTTTTGTTTTGCTAGAACTTCCAATTTCAAAAGTTTTCTTCGGTGTCACCATGCTGGTTGCAGTGCCCTTTTGATATTTTAGATTTTGATGATCAGAAGTGTCTGTGTCCAAAGATTGTTGAGATCTGGAACGTATCAAGCTAGGTGCACTATCGAGAGATTCTTGTGATTGATGCACAGTAGTATTTTGTAATGTTGTAAGAACTTGTTTAAACACAGTATTTACGTCTTCAATAAGAGTATCGTCTGGCCTTTTTAAGTTGATCGGCTTTGCGATCGATTGTTTATCTTTGTTCATTCGAGGGCTTGAGTTTTCCTGGGAGGACAGTTCCGCCTCAGATGGGTTGTTGACCGACATTTGTTCCTTTTTGTCCATTTTCCTACAATGGCTTAGAAAAAAAGTCAGTGATAACATTAGACTTTCTAGATATAAATTCAATCTTGCAGTGATATTCCGCAAACCAGATTTGCCATCTTATTAGTCTAGTTTTATCATCCTTTAAGACTAATTTCATAAATGATGTTAAATGTTTGGAATCAGTTCTTAAAGTAAATTCCTGACTGATAACGAATAATCGAAATCTGTCAATACATTCTTTGGTTGCTAAAACTTCCTTTTCATATACAAGATAGTTTATTTCAGTAGGTGAGAATTTTCCTGATGCATATCGAACTATTTTTTCGATATTATTAGTACCCTTAGTTTTTAGATCTCCTCCCCAATAATAGTTGGATGCATCACTCTCGATGATTAGAGAGTTAGAATCTAATGGGAGAGTTAATGTTTGAAGGTTCTTAGTCAAGTTTTTAGTTTGGATAACACAGTTAGTATCGTTTAAGGACCATGTCCATTGTACCTTAGAACTAACTTTTTTCGTTAATCCGTTTATTACCTTGGCCAAATTTGGGACATATTCCCTTATTTGATTAGTAAGTCCAAGAAATTGTTGTAGCATATGCTTATCTTCAAGCATATCTGGGAATTCCAGCAGTTTCTTTGCTATATGATCTTGGAGTTAGATTCCTCCTTCTCCAAATTCAACTACTAAGAATTTAATCTTAGTTTGGAACTAGTTTATTTTCCTTTCGAATAAGACCATTCCATGTTCAAGGAATTTTCTGATTACCTGTTCTAGATGATTTTTATGTTCTTCTTTAGTTTTACTAAAGACTAACACATCATCTACATAGACAACACAGAAATCAGATAAGTCGAAAAAAACCTTATCCATTTTCCTTTGAAATATAACAGGTTCCTGTTTTAACCCAAATGGTAACACTAGCCATTCAAACAATCCTTTTGGGCATATAAATGTTGTTAAAGGAATGCTTTGTTCCGCCATCTTGATTTGCCAAAATCCTGACTTTATATCAAAGCGTGAAAATATTTTTCCAAATTTAGCCTTATTTAATAAAGTTGATTTGTTAGGCATTTTGTATGCATAGTCTATAGTTTTACTATTTAGTTGCCTATAGTCGATTACCATTCTAGCTTTTCCTCTCATTTGATCAGCCCTATTCATTACCATGAAAGCCAACGAAAAGTGAGGGCTATGACTTTCTCGAATCAATCCCTTTGATAATAATTTCGGGATTTGCTTAGTGAATTCCTCCTCTATGTCAGGGGAGTATCTACAAGATTCTGATTTTACTCTCTCATTTGGATCTCATAATTTTATTTCAGCAAATACTTTATTCGTTTCCCATAATTTTAATGGTAAATCATCAAAACATGGAGAAAGTTCCTCTTTGAATTCTATAATCTTTTCAAGAATCCAAGTATTTTCATGATTGTCATTTTTTAAAATCTTATTACTCTTTTCAGGGTATATCATTGAGGTTTGAATTTTTTGTATTTTTCCTCTAGTGATCTGATATACTCGATCTAGAGTATCAGACTTTATTTGACATGTCATTTCATTCCTATTTGTTTCAAAAGCATTTATCCACCATTTCTCTTTTGTTTTAACAGAGAATATAATGTGCTCTTTTTCAAGTTGCAGTCTCTTGGGCCTAAAGCCATTTCAAACTTTAGAGAGATCTAGTCGTGCTAATATAGGAATTGTGTGTCCTCCAAGAATAATATAATTATTATCTTGGATGAAGGGCCTCACCTCTGCTTGTCCACGCATAAATGAGTTTCCAAGAATAAAATCCACTTCTAAGTAATCTAACAAAAGAATTTCCCTTAGAACGAATTTTTTCTTGTTTAAAAATATGGTCACGTCCTGGACAAATTCCGTGATCATATTTTGTCCTCCATTTGCTACAGTGTTCATGATAGGCTTTTCAAGTTCTTTCCATATTTCGGGCGGAAAGCAAAACCTTCACGTTATACATTTTGTTGCTTCTATGTCTACCAGAATTTCGAGGGTATAAGGCTCATATTCTGGAAAACAAAGTTTTGTTGTAATACAAGTATCGATTGTTCCTTATACTAATGCATGACAATGAATTTTATGATTCATTATCATTCGCATTGATGAAGTATCTTCTTCTTCATATACTGGAATCTGAACATATTTATAGCCAACTATTCTTCTTGTAGAAGAATTTCTTGAAATATGGCTTTCGACATCTGAGTTGTCTATCTTGTCCTTTTCTAGCATATTGATCCTTGGTGCACTTAGGCCAACATCTTCTCTTCTCTCAGAAATTGAATTTCTTGGTGAAAATATGGTATTCCTTGAAACTAAGTTCCTTGGAATAAGAAGGGTAATATCGACCTTGTCACCAATCTCCTCTATTTTTATTCCTAGGTTTATTTCCATGTCCACCACGCTGGGCTGCGATGTAAAGGTTATAACCCAATTTTGGGGCCATGTCAATTGTCGAGGATTGACTATGGTGGGATTTATAGGAATAATAGAGGTAGGACCGGGACCATGCACTTCAGTATTTGAATGAGAGTGCATTGACATAGGATTGACAAAATTTACCAATCAGTAAATCATCTTATATTGAATTGCTATGTCGTTACTGGATTGTAGTAAGTCTTCCAATCTAGAGGTATGAATTCTTAAAACCATAATCCTCTTAAGGTTTGGGTCTTTAAGACTGACCATATATCCTGGTCGAATCGTTCCATAAAAGTCTCCTAAAGCTAGGTTGGCATGAAATCCTCCTACCAAAGCTTTAGTAAAAGCAGTCCATCTCTTATCTAGTAATACAACCGGGATAGGAACATTCATACCACCACAGAATAAACCCTGTACTCTTACTTGTACAGCTCCTAGTTGTACATAGTGATACTTGTTATTTGCCTGTTTCACAAGTTCACGTAGTTTTAACAACCATTCATCATTTGATAAAATGATTTCCCCTTCATTTGATTGGGTTAATGCGACTCCAATGGGCTTTTCGTGTACATCTTCCAAGCCTTGAGCCTGAAATATCCATCGTGAACTTTTTCCAATCACCTCTTTAGGTGAGAGTTTTGGAATTACCCATTCATTTGGATTTACCGATGTATCCTCATAATCAGTAGTCGAACTAATCACTGACTGTGGATTAGTCACGTAATAAAATATTTATATAAATATACCATAGATAATGTTGAAAGTTAATTATTAAAGAAAATAAATTAATTATCATGATCGATATTAAAAATATTAATCTTAATTTTATTATATTTTTATTTTTATTTAATTATAATTTTTAATATATATGGCTTTGTATTTAATGAAAATGACAAGTCAACCCAATCCCCTATTGTAACTATTTCAAGGTACTCATATTTTTTTAGGATAAATATATTTTTGTATTCAATTAATATTACAAGCTACCCAATCCATCACCTACCGACAACACCATTATCACACTACCACCATTACAACCGTTCTATCACCTATATTACCAATATGATTTTTCATTTTTGTAAACATAGACAATGATTAATTTATTATATTAGTTTTTATATAAAAGAAACTCTTAAAAAGAGTTTGAGGTTCCTTTTATAATTTTATGTCAATAAAAACACTCTTAAAAAGAGGTAAAAAAATAATTTATTTAGATTTCAAGATAATATTATTTTGTATAAGTGAACAAAATACACTACATCAGTATACATCACCGTGATTAAAATAATTTTAATTATATGGAATACTTAATAGATAAGTTGTAGAAAAGATATAACACACATTTATATGTTAGACCTGTTTTTATGTGATAAAAAAAGTTTGGTTTTAAAAAATTCAATCTTTTCAATAAAATAATAAAGTTCAGTCATCTAAAAATTATTTACGTCAGTAAAAAATTATCTCAATCATTATTAATTAAAAAAACCAAAAAAAAATTCAAGACATTAATTTTTAATATGGTTAGAGATTAGACTTGTTTTTTCATGATAAATAATAAATATATTGCTTTAATAATCTCTATGAAATATGTTGAGGCATTCCCAAAATGGCAAGGCAACACAAATAACTATTGTAAATGTTTTTAATTTCTTTTAATTTCACTAATGAGGTGACGTTGTGAGATTAAGGCCACAATCAAGTTGAACCAAGTATTGTTGTGTTCAAAATTGATAAACTCTAACTTAATGAGTTCAAGAGTCACATGCTCAAAATAAGAATTGTTAATTTGAGCTTAACTCTGGAAAGGCCATCAAATAAAGTCAAGTTTAAGTTTGGCACAAGCTCAATGAATTTGGCCAGGATTGCATAAAATGAGTAAAATGAATTATAGGTCAATTCATTTTTCTCAAGCTTAGTGGGCTCATCAAATCCAATATCAACCTACTCAAACTTGACTCCAGAGTAAATATTTGAGCTACTCGAGCTTAAACTCAAGTCAACAATCACCAAGCTGCACCGCGAGAAGCACAAGACTTCCCCGTAATATTGTCTAATACATATAGACTTATTTATTCAATATTCATCATTAAAATCCCATTTAAAGAAAACAGCTAATTGTTCCTTTCGGGCTTATGCAGCAGTAGAAGGATGATAAGGAGTAGCAATAAGCTGCAGATCATCTTTTCTTCTTACTGTAATACCAACGACCTCGGTCATGTCCAAATCTTCAATCTTCATTCCACGGGGAAGCTTCCAATCAAAATGGTACAGCAACATTGCCAGTGCAAGCTCAACATTCATCAGTCCAAATGACATTCCAGGCATATTTGATAGGAACCTGGGTAACCCCTCACTGCCACTGCACTTCTGAAGATATCTCACCCAAAGCTTAATCACCCAACTAAAGCAACTGCTGAACTGCGTAAATTCCAGCCAAGACAGAACACGCAAATGTAAATAGTGCAGAAAAATATGTGTTGTATTGATAGAGTTATAAACTTGATTACAACAGTTTTCTACCAATAAAATGACTATCTCTCAGCTGTTACAATTGATTAACACAAATTTACAGAACAAATACAGATTTCCAGCAAGGCACAACTCAGTAACACTGAACTGAGTTCCAAAAGTATTCACAAAACAACTCCAAAAACCATAGCCAAAGGCTCCCTTGTTCAGCTTTCGAGAGGCTAACTCTCTCCTGCTCACTCTACTCAAATTTTTCCCCCCTTTTCTCTTCTGCTCCAGGTCTCTTTTTTATCTCTCCTTTTTCCTGCATTCCCAATCTAGCATTGCCACTTGATCTTGGGATATCTTGGTGGTCCCATATTCTGATTGTGTATCCTGATCTGGAGGCTTCTGCTGTGCTGCATGTTCCCCTGCAGGTTGAGTATGTTTTAGTACAAGTTGACTTGCTAGTTGACTGCTACGTGTTATCCTCCTAGCATTGCCACTTGTGTTTCTTCTTTTCTTCATATAAACATAATCCCTAACATTACCCCTCCCATGGAGAGGCACTTTGTCCTCAAGGTGTGATTGGGGAAAAAGATATTGAAGGTTGTTGCATGATTCCCAAGTCCACTGGCAATCCGAAAACCCTTTCCCATCTGACAAGGCTGCAGATGATGCTATTGACTGTGGTAACTCAACTGGAACACCAAGCAGAGCTAGAGAATTCTCAAGAGCTGACTTTGTTAAAAGCTTTGCAATTTGCTGGTCATCAAGAGGACACCCTTTATCCTGCTTCATTTCAAGAATCTCAATCTGCTGCAGCTTTTTCTGTAAAGCTCGAATTTCCTTGCTTATGCCTTGATTGAGATCGTCTTTGGGTTGCAAAAAGGATTCTAATTTTGTGTTTCCTTCCTTCTTGATAGTGGATTTTTTCATATTGTTTTTACGAGTCCTCATAACCTCATCCTCACTACCCTTCTCTTCACTGTTGATGACGACAGGAAAAGTAGTAGTTGGTGTTGGGAGCCGACGATAACACCAAGGTTCTGATGACCTCAGGTCTAACAGCTTCTCAAGGTTAGCTAAAATATCCAGAGATGCACTAGAAGAAGCATGTGATGAGACTGTCAAAATATAGTCAAGGTTGCGAATACAGTTAACCTCACAATGCTTCCTTAGATCATCTGCTTCAAGTGAATCTTCAGTAGCTTGTTCACCTCCATAGCCTACAAATAAGAAGTGGCTAGAGTTTAGATCGGGAAAAAGGTTATTAGGAATTGTGAATTGAATTGGGTTTGGGGAATATGTTGTATTAGTGCTGCCAAAGCTTTTTGGCAATGGAGTTAACCCAACTGGGTGGTGTTGAGTGGAATATTTTCTGGGTTTTGGGTTTTTGAATTTGAGTTTTTGTAAAATAAGATTTTGGGCTGGAATGTGGTTTTTTAAATATGAAATAGGTGTTGGCCTTGTTGATGAGTGATTGGAAATGGGGTGGGTAAATGTTAAAGGGTTATTTGGGCCTGGGTCATATATTTTGGTTGGATTAGTGGAAGGGTTAATGAAAAATTGGGTTGGGTATTGGGCTAGGTTTAATAGTGATGGATTTTGGTTTAATGAGTTGGGTTTGGGCTGGGTAAATGGTTTATTGGGCCGGGTAGGGTTATAAACCCTTCTTCCTCCTCCTCTTCTTTCTTCATGGGCGCCTCCTTCTCCAGAATTCAGCATCTTCCTCTCAGGAACGCTGCAACCAAGTGAGAGAGTGAACTCCGACAGCTGGATCTCGTTGGCATCGTTCACTTTTTCACTGTATATTGTCGATTTCTTCTCCCAATCACCCAAATCGACTATTTTCTCGCCAAAATTCTCAATCTCAGCTTCTTTCCTCCTTTTTTCACTGTCAAATACGATTAGGACACCTTCATCATCCCGATCGTCTTCTTCTACCACAAGAATGGCCCATGATTTGCGCTTACAGTCATGCTTAGACTCTTCCTTGTTGTCACAGCGAGGACAAATTCTGTTCGTCATCGATTCTCGAAGTTCCCATTGAGTTAGTCGTCGAACCATCCACCAACGCCTATTATCTTCGATGAAGTCGACTTTCTCCATCCCTAGAATCAGTGCTCTGATACCAATTGATAGGAACCTGGGTAACCCTTCACTGCCACTGCACTTCTGAAGATATCTCACCCAAAGCTTAATCACCCAACTAAAGCAACTGCTGAACTGCGTAAATTCCAGCCAAGACAGAACACGCAAATGTAAATAGTGCAGAAAAATATGTGTTGTATTGATGGAGTTATAAACTTGATTACAGCAGTTTTCTACCAATACAATGACTATCTCTCAGCTGTTACAATTGATTAACACAAATTTACAGAACAAATACAGATTTCCAGCAAGGCACAACTCAGTAACACTGAACTGAGTTCCAAAAGTATTCACAAAACAACTCCAAAAACCATAGCCAAAGGCTCCCTTGTTTAGCTTTCAAGAGGCTGACTCTCTCCTGCTCACTCTACTCAAATTTTTCCCCCATTTTCTCTTCTGCTCCACCTCCTTTTTCCTGCATTCCCAATCTAGCATTGCCACTTGATCTTGGGATATCTTGGTGGTCCCACATTCTGATTGCGTATCCTAATCTGGAGGCTTCTGCTGTGCTGCATGTTCCCCTGCAGGTTGAGTATGTTTTAGTACAAGTTGACTTGCTAGTTGACTACTACGTGTTATCCTCCTAGCATTGCCACTTGTGTTTCTTCTTTTCTTCATATAAACATAATCCCTAACAATATTCTCCTGCCAGATCCAAATGGGACAAATTCAAAATTAGTTCCCTTATAGTCGACAGGCCGATCCAGAAACCTCTCTGGATTGAATATCTCAGGCTCATTCCAGTACTCAGGATCCCTCCCGATCGCCCATGCGTTCACAATTATTCTTGTTTTCATGGGTAATTCGAATCCATTGATGACACATTTTTCTCTACATTCTCTTGGAACTAACAATGGAGCAGGAGGGTGTAGTCTCAAGATCTCTTTTATGACTAGCTTCAGGAACTTCATTTCATCGATGCTTGTTTCATCGACCTTGCTTTTAGAGTTGAAAACTTGCCTCACTTCAGCCTGTGCCTTCTCTAGCAGTCTTGGATTTTTCATCAGTTCGCTCATCGTCCAATCTATAGTTGTTGCAGCTGTCTCGCCACCAGCACCAAAAATGTCCTGAACAGTGGATTTTTGTACATATCTTTGTTAAAACAGTAGATTAAGGAATGTAAGGACCAAGTATTAAACGAAGTAAATAAAAAAACAAGCATGCAAGTGAAGATTTTAAATAGTGATTAGAACTGATTTTAGTTCAGCCATTGTTGAGTAATTGGGAACCAAGTTGGACGCGGTGAGAAAAAGCTTCACTGTTTAAACTGACTTTTGAGGTGGGAAGGCTCAATAGATCAAGGCCCATTAAGTGATAACAAAACTTAAGATTTAAGAACAATTCCGTCTAAAATCTATCAAGATATCAGTGGGTGTGATTCTAACTTTAATTTTGGTAAAATTCAATCCTCACTTGACTCAGATGAGGAAAGGTTTTCATCTTCTTTATTGGTACAATACCATCCCCGGTTGGTTTGAGGGAGGTTTTCATCTCTCTTTACTCTTTGGTTGATTTTATTGAGAGGAGGTTGTTAGGTTTTTTTTAAGTGGTGTTAGAGCGACAGTGAATAAATTATAGGCCAAATAACTATTTTCCACCCAAGATTTGATAAAATCCTAATTTTCCACTCATTAACTATAAAAAATTCAAATATCTATCTATCTGTTAAATTTTACTGTTATTGTTACGGATAAAATTGTTATCTAGAAATTTTGTTTAAACTTATATTTTGAATAACCCTTAAGTTTTGAAATTTTTATTTCTATTCTCTACCCTCATATTTTTCAAGTATAAAAACTAACTTTTTCCTCCCAAATTTAGGGTTGCAAAACCCTCATTTTTTTCAACAAATTGTCGCCACCCCAGAGTTTTAAAAAATCTTAGTTTAACCCTTATTCAACTTTGATTTCTAAATCTTCATCTCCAGCAACCAACCGCCATCACTGACAATCGACTTTTTCTCTCTCATCTTTCCTGTTAACTGATCTTTCCTCTCTGATCATCTTCATCTGAGACAAAAACTCGTTGTCAAAGTCTTCATCAAACGAAGATTGGTTGTCTTCGTTTGAGATGAAGACGGTTGGAGAGGAAAGACCAATCAACCAAGAAGACGAGAGGGAGAGAGCAGACGACTATTGAAGGTGGTTGGTCATCAAATATGAAGATCTAGAAATCGAAGTTGAATAGGAGTTAAACTGAGATTTTTTAAAACTCTGGGGGTAGTTGTTTTTTGCAAAAAATGAGAGTTTTGCAACTATAGATTTAGGAGAAAAAAGTTAGTTTTTAAATCTGAAAAATATGAGAATAAGGGGCAGAAAAAAAAATTTTAATTTGAGGGTTATTCAAAATATGAGATTACATAAAATTTTTAAATAATGATTTTATCCTTGATAATAACTGTAAAATTTAAAAGATAAATGAATTTTTGAATTTTTGATAATTAACATATGAAAAGTTAGATTTATATTAAACCTTAGGTGGAAAATAGTCTTTTGGCCTAAATTATAAGTCGAGAATCGTTGAGTATCCTACGTCAATTAAAAATTAAGCTGGGTATGGGTACACAAGTGCAAGTAAAAAACTCAAACTTGTTTTTGGATAAGAGAGACCCAATAGGACCTTGAACTTGGCAAAACATGGTAAATGTACTTACCAAGATAATTGCTTTGATATTGTCAGTAGTCAAGGGAAATTCAAGTTCACCCTGCCCTTGAACTCTCAAAAGAGCATCAACCAGATCCTCAGCTTCTTCTTCATTCTTGCCCATGTTTAAACTTTCCTTGTTCTTCTTGTGTTCATTGATAATTCTTTCCATTATTCTATCAGTTTTACGATGCAACTTCTCTATTTGACGTCTGATTCCTGTGACCGATTGGAGAAACTCAATGGAAGGATACAAATCTGCGACAGTAAGCCCTGCTGCAACTTTCGTAACTTCATCTATAATTGATATGAACAATTCTTGATCTTCGAATTTGTTGCCAAAGGCCGCCCTGGAAGCGATGCCATATATCAAAGAATGAACTTTCTCTGTAAGGTTAATTGTTGATCCCGCTTTTGAAGCAACCCACTTCTTCCTCTCTGATGGATCGGAAAGACATGACTCTCTTCGTGCTGAAAGCCTCCAAAGTACAAATTTTCCTGACTTGTCTCCAATAATCCCCGTATGGTGTAAAGACAGCACCAGTGCAACCATGAGACATGATTTCTGATACAAGAGTCCGAGGCCTTGATGCAAAGACAAGGTCATGAGTTTTCATTATTTCTTTGGCGAATTCAGGCGAAGAAACAACGACAGTTGAAACTTCCCCGAGCTGAAGATGTATAAGGGGTCCATATTTCTTGGCCAAGTCTCTGAGTATGTGATGTTGTGGAGAGCCTACCAGCAGCTGGTGCAAGTTTCCGATGAGAGGTAATTTCCATGGCCCTGGAGGGAGATGAAAAGTTGTATCACTGGTTTTGGTTCTCTTCAGAATCTTCATCACCATGTAGAGAAAGAGAAGGAAAGTCAAGAGGATTGAGAAGAAACGCAACGGGAGCTCCATGGGAAGACAATGCGGTACTAGTGAGGATTGGCCTGTGAGAATTCTTGACAATTTTATGCTATTTTCGAGTCAAGAAATAGGTGGAAGCATCAAGCATCTACTGTTACGTCTTGTACACAAGTGACTACAGTTGGCAACCCACTAACAAATATAGTCGCTCCTCGTCCATCTAATATCGTTTTATTAATGAGATATGAAATTAAATTTTGGATTACGGATGATAATATCTAGTGACCAGCTCAATAATTACTCTAGGTGTATCAAGAATTTGATTATGTATGCGTTCAGCAAATTTGGAATTTACACTCTTTCGCTTGATTGTTGTTTAGAAATCCAAGATAACATTATTGTCAAACACTTGCATCACCTGTGCATTTTGATTTTCATCAAACGGCGGCACGCCATACTAGAAAACAGAGAAGATAAATCAAATTAAAATTTTCTGTTACTTATTTCCTTCCTGTTTTTGACATGAGAATGGCTGGACAATATTTTTTAACATCTATTATTATAAAAATAATAATGATCATTGCAAAATAGTTTCTTTTATATGACTGTTGTGTTGTGGAGTGGAGCATAATCAAACTTGAATAAGAGTTTATTTGAATTCGATTAGAATTCAAAAAATCTAATTCAGGCTAATGGCTAATGGTTGAAAAAATTGTCGACAACATTAAAAAAAAAAAAAAACAGAGTTGGAATTTGGCCGAGCTGTAAGTGCATGAGAGGACCATGTTTCTTTGCCAGATCCTTTGGCTTGTTCATAGTCAATGAAGTGGTGCATGCTTCCGATAATCAGCAGCTTCCATGGCCCCGGTGGTAATCTTGATTTCTTGGTTGCAGAATTATTTAATGCAATGAAGGTGAAGAAGAAAATGGCAAGTGGGATCAGAAAATGGGGTTTTTGGAGCTCCATTAGAGCTGGAAGTGATAATCGATGTACAGAATGGGAATGTCTCAACTTATGTATCCCCTATTTATAGATTTTATCTGGGGTATTACATTTATTTTCATTTAAATTTTTCTACTCAACATACCAACATTCAAGTTTTCCAGAATTAAACTTTCATTATATATACTATTAAATTGATGAATTTCCCTTGCTAGTTTGCAGAGAACTTGTCAAAACATGTAAAAGTACTAACCAAGATGATTGCTTTGATACTGTCAGTAGTCAAGGGAAATTCAAGTTCACCCTACTCTTGAACTCTCAAAAGAAAATCAACCAGATCCTCAACTTCTTCTTCATGCTTGCCCATGTTTAAACTTTCCTTGTTCTTCTTGTGTTCATTGATAATTCTTTCCATTATTCTGTCAGTTTCACGATGCAACTTCTCTATATGACGTCTTATTCCTGTGACCGATTGGAGAAACTCAATGGAAGGATACAAATCTGGGACAGTAAGTCCTGCTGCAACTTTCGTAACTTCATCTACAATTGATATGAACAATTCTTGATCTTCGAATTTGTTGCCAAAGGCCGCCCTGGAAGTGATGCTATATATCAAAGAATGAACTTTCTCTGTAAGGTTAATTGTTGATCCCGCTTTTGGAGCAACCCAGCTGACAGCTTGGCAAATGTCATGGCATAGGGGTTATAGGAGGGCTTGGGCTGACAGTTTCAATATTCTCAAGCTGAATCAAGGCTGTAAACTTTGAGGCGCAACCAATCCAAGGCACCACCACATCACGGCTTAAAATGAGGGAATGAGAGGATGAATGCAACTTCATGGTGGTAACACTAGATGATTTTGATCTAATCCTTGGCTTGAGTTTTTTGTTAAAGCATGGGTTGTTGTTGTACCACACTTACAGGGACTGTTTGTCATAGATGAGAAGCACCCATCTTTAGTCTAGGCTGATTGTGGTAAACAAGCTACAAAAAAAAACTAATGTTACAATCTATGTATAGGTGCGAACAGGTCTTAAACACATGGAGGAAGTCATGCTAGCAACATTGGTGGAAATTAAGCTTGACCATGTCGTTTGAAGTCCCTGATTGTATATTAGAAGTACTAGACAAATTCAAGGATGTCATGCCACCATAATTACCTAAGGTGTTTCCTCCACGACAGAACATTAACCATAATATACAGTTGGAGCCTAGGGCCAGACCTCTAACTTACGCACCTTATCGAATGACACCTTTGGAGTTGGCTAAATTACGAATGTAATTGAATGAGTTGCTAAAGGTAGGATATATCTAGCCATCAAAAGCCCTATATGGCGTACCTGTGCTATTTCAAAAAAAACAAGATGGCACGTTGCATTTGTGTATAGATTATTAGGCTTTTAACAAGGTAACCATTAAAAACAAATACCTTATCCCTAATGTTGATGACTTGTTTGATCGGTTATCAAAGGAAATTTATTTCACCAAGTTGGACTTACACTCAGGTTATTGGCAAGTTCGTATTGCTACAAAAGATGAGGCAAAAACTACCATGGTGACAAGGTATAGGTCATTTGAATTTTTGGTAATGTTGTTTGGCGTAACTAATGCCCTGGTTACTTTTTGCAACTTAATGAATGATGCATTGTACAAGTTTCTGGATCGATTTGTGGTAGTCTATCTAAATGATATTGTGGTGTATAGTAAAACTCAAAATGACCATGTACAACAGTTGGAGAGGGTATTGGAAAGGTTGCAAGAACACAAACTATACACTAAGAAAGGAAAGTGTGAATTTTATATGAGGGAAGTCATGTTTTTAAGGCACAAGATTAGTAAAAGGCAAATCCAGATGGATGAATGCAAAATTCACGCTATTGTGGACTAGACTTCACCTATAAAGGTAATTGAACTTCAGCCTTTTCTTAGATCGGCTAACTATTACAAGTGCTTTATTGAAGGATATTCCAAAATAGTTGCTCCACTCATCAACTTGTTGAAAAAGATCAAAAATAGGAGTGGACAAACCGTTACCAGTAAGCTTTTGACAGGGTGAAAGATGCAATCACAATGAAGCCTGTCTTACGATTGCCTAACTTCAGCTTACCCTTTGAAATTCACACAGATGCATCTAACAAAGCCCTTTGAGGAGTTCTAGTCAAGGAGAAGTATCCAATTGCCTATGAGAGTAGAAAACTTATTGGGGACTAATTTTACAGTGAGAAGGAGATGACTATCATTATCCATTGTTTGGAAAATTAGAAGTACTACTTATTGAGGACTATTTTTATGGTGGTGATCAACAATGTGGCCAAAACCTACTTCAAAACTCAAAAGTTGTTGGTAAAGGAGGCTCGATGGCAGGAAATTTTGGTATAGTTTGATGTTAAGTGGGTGCACCAGGCAGGTAACGAAAACCAAGTAATAGATGCACTCAATTGCAAAGAAGTAGATAGGTATGTAATTGCCTTAATTGAAGTTCAAATTGATTTTCTTGAAATATTGAAAATGCACGCCAAAGAGGATATTACCTACGGTAAGTTTCAATAGTAGGTTTAAGAGGGTGTAGTAAAAAAACATTAGTTGGACTATGATTTGTTGTATGCTTGGGGAGGCAAATTATAAATCCTTAAGGGTGGGAGACTTCAGTTGGAATTATTGAAGGAAACACATGACCCACAGTAGATAGGTCATCCCAGAATGGAAAGGATACTAGCCCTTCTAAAAAGAAGCTACTATTGGCCTAAAATGGAAGAAGATGTGGAGTTATATTTGCGCACTTATGTCGTGTACCAGCTAGACAAAACTAAGTGGTGATGCCAAGCAGGACTTTGCAACTACTTCCAATCCCTAAAAGGCCATAAGAATCAATCTCCATGGATTTCATCAATACATTTCCAACAATAGATGGATTAGGTTCAATTCTAGTGGTGGTCGACCAATTTCCAAAATATGCAGTCTTTATGGTAGTATCATAGTCTTGCCAAGCAAATGTAGCAGCGAAGCTATTTTTTAAGCATGTGGTAAAGATTTTTAGGTTGCCTAAAGATATCATTAGTGATTGGGATGCTCATTTCACCAATAAATTTTGGACTTTCTTACTTAAACTAATGGGTTCCTAATTAAAATTTTCAATAACAAATCATCTACAAATCAATGGGCAAATAGAGCAAGTCAATGTCTTGTTAGAATAATACATACGACATTATTTGACAGTAAGCCAAATAAATTGGGTAACATTACTTGACTTTGCCCAATTTTGTCACAATGTGCATAAATCATCGTTTATATGGGTGAGATCTATGTAGTTAGCACTTGTCAATAATCATTGACACCTTCAAAAATGGAAAAATAGAAGCTCAATGAGAGTGTTCGGTTGCCTACAGATTTGTTGGGGTTAAGACCAAACTCTTTGAGAAGCCTTGGATAGCTTAGAGAAAGTCTAACGAAGAATAAAGAAATATACAGACCAATATAAACACCCGTTAGAATTCTAGGAATGAGACATGGTTCTGTTGAAGTTAACACCACAGATTTGGAAGAAAATCATCGATTGAAGGTACCATAAGGGATTGGTACAAAAGTACAATGGTTCATTTAGGTGGTTAGAAGAATGGAGGCAGTGGCATATGGACTACAACTCCCTGAACGCATAAGGATTCACTTGACTTTTCACGTTAGTTTCTTGAAATCCTATCATGGAGATAGGGAGTGACACCAAATACAATGAGCACCACTAGTTATTAAGACTGAATACGATAAACAAATTGCTAGGATTTTGGACCACCAAACATAAGGACGCTAGTGGGAAAAATAGGTGCACGAACTTTCTCATACAATTGTAAGGAGAAAGTGAAGAGGATGCAACCCAAGAACAAGATGTAAACTTATGGCAATTTGAGGACCATATAAAGGCATACTTAGAAACTTGCTCGATAAAGATGTCAGTCTTATCCAGTAGGGGTAGGTTTGTCAGTAAACAATAATTGGGACACACATCCCGTAGGTAGGCTGGTAAGGCACTTTAACATTATGTATAAAGGATACATAATGGTATTTTCATATGGCTTTGGGAGATAGAAAAAACATGAAAAAACATATGGGCAATCATAATTCAGACATGAGAAAAATAAGGTTTCCTGTGATAGAGGGTTAAACTCGTGTGCACCAGGCTTAGACAAGGTGTAACGAGCAAGGTGCATATAAGCAAGGTATATACAAGCAAGGTACATACAAGCAAAGTAGTTAGGCCACACGTACAAGCACTGCATAAGGACACATGCACAAGCATTTAGACAAAGCTCCCAAGCACTTACGTGCCCTATTCAGACTAAGCCCCAAAAATTATGGACGTAGGAGATAAGTGTCTAGGCAACGAATGTCCTTATTAGCCAATCAATGCGTAATGCACACAACATCCACACAGACATGCATGCTTGGACAAGGTCATATGCAATGTGGGCTAGTTGGCAAGTAGTTTACAGTGTTTGGATTTGTGGGCAATCCAAGAGCCCAAAGCAAGCCCTTCCAAACCTAGAATAGGCTCTTAGGATGTGGTGAAAAGACAAGAATGTGGGGCAAAGGAAGTAGAGCACAAAGATCACCTATGAAGCCAAAACATTAGCACCAAGCATAGGAGGTTAGTAGGAAAAAATGTGGTTGACTACTTAGAGGGACAGATGGCAGTTTTCCATGAAAGACACATAATCCATGATTTAGTTAGTGCTATTAGATGGTTCCTAAAAGTGGGGGATGTCTGCTACTTGTATTTTCCCGTAAATAAAAGCTGTGAAAAGTAGGGAAGTAGTGAGGAATTAAGTGTAAACACTTCCCTGTAGTAAGCTTTGTATTCCTTTTTTATATAAAAAGAGGTTAGGAATTTTCACATACATTGAGCTTTCTTTTTTAACATTTCTTATTGTGGGTGTGTGCAATCTAGGTAGGCTTTCGATGAAGATGTTGTATTGATACCTTATAAGTTGTTAGATTTACCTGTATGATAGAGATAGAGCTTTCAATAAAGAAGTGTTTTATTATAGTATTATTAGCAACTTTAATATTCCATGCTAATATGAGTAAATATATATATATTTTTTTAACTTAATCAAAATCTAAAAAATTTATCTTAACAAACAAATCTGCATATTGAGAAACATATCTAGAATAAAATTCACATTAGGTAACAAAATATGAATCAAAAGAAACGAAATCTAAGAGATGCATTTTCGTTGATATGCAATAATGATACTATGCTTACGAGTGGATTTGATCTAAGTTGTATAAGTTCAAATTAAACAAGTCGAGTTCAAACCAAGGTTTGGGCTTGTTTTCATAAATAAATCAAGTTCAAACCAATTCGAATATTCAAATTCAAACAAATTCAGATTATATCTAAAATTAAATTGCTTTTTAGTCTAGTTCAAGTTGTAACTCATCAATCTTGAGTTGGGTTTTATTCAAGCTTTGCCTAGACTAAATCTATCCTTATATCTAACTATGCTTAAATGTCAATAACTCTACCCTTTATAAAATAGGCTAAATAACTGATTACCACCTAAGGCTTGATGAAATGATAAACTTGCACCCTTTAAGTTTCAAAAAAGCTTCTTGCATGTCATTCACTTATGTTGGTGAAATCTATTTAGTTTTCCTAAAAATGATTGTTTTACTTTTTTATTAAAATTACAAAAATGTTATTATTCAATTATTATTATATTCTTACCAGTTTAAATGTAATCATTTAAAGTCATACAAAATAACAAAACTTTAACCAATTGTAAAATGTTGTGTTTTGTTAATTAGAAGTGTAACTATCATTTTTAAACTACTGAGAGTATATTAAAATTTTAAAAATACCTCCTATTTTTTTGAATTTCTAAAAGACCCCTAAAAATTCATTAACAACCCTAATAATTTTAAAAATTATAGTTCACCCTCAAAGTTTTGAAAATGGAAGATAGAAATATAAGAGGAAAAAAGAAAAAAGAATAAGGAGAAAAAGAAAAATCAAAAGAATTAGAGGGAAAAAATAAAAAGTGTATATATGCAAAATGACCTTCATAGCTTTTCACTTAAGGGAATTCACATACAGAAGTTAATGATAGATGGAAATTTAGGTTTTTTAAACTTAAATGATAAAAATTTCTCATTTTAGCAAACATTGCGTGGGAAATAGTTTTTTGGCCTATAAAATATCCTAAAATGTTTTGAAATGTATATGAAATTTAAATGGATGCACACATTAGTATTATTTGAAATGTTGTCCATTCTACCAAGTTTCACATGGTCAATGTTAATAAACATATTTTGCATATATTCTTTTTTTACTAAATTAATTGAGAATTAAATTTTCATGGTTAGTATCCATCTTACAATGACGGCAAAATTCCTATTGTTATTTTAATAATAAGTAAATATAGTGATAATGACTAGAATATTTGTCATTGTTACCATTTTCAATGACCGATAACTATGATTTTTATAACGGGAATTACCATTATTGTTACAATTTTTGATGATTAATAAAATATAGTTATAACAATGTGAATAGTTATCATTGATATTATGTTTAATAATCAATAAATATAGTTATAATGATGAAAATATTTATGGTTAATAGTATGATGATAAAAATATTTATTGTTATTACTATTTTTTAATGACAAAGCTTATGTCTCTTGCTATATATATATATATATATATATATATATATATTTATATATATATTAACAATGTGACTTATCTTTTTGTTTTTAATACTTTTAATTAGGAAAGCTTTTAACGATGGATAACAGAGAGATTTTTCTCTAATTAAAACTCTTCAATATATTTGCAATAAATATATATTAAATAATATAATAAATGACATGAAAATACAAAAGTATGTGTTTATTAAAACATATATATATTTGTAATAACATATTTGCCTAATATATTTCCATGACAAAATTAATGGACATGGCAAACAGATAAGCCAGATATGGGTAAAAAACCAATCACCCTATGATGATAGAAAATATGAAACACTTATCTAATCCTATGGGTATAAGTGTTTTTCGCAGGTAGTCATAATTGGATCCAAGTGGTTTTAAGAAACTCATCTCTTTATTTCTTTTCATATTCTAGAATTTTTATTCTCTCTTTAGAAACGTCTAATTCATATTTAATATCTTCTTTCTTTTTCAATTCTCAGTCAATCTTTCTCTCATACTTTTCCTCATGTTTTATTTCCTCGTCTATTTGATCTAATACTCTTATTATCTTTTCACAAACAAAGCATCTATGAGAACGGTTTTTTCATGGATAGAGTCTCTATCTTTTTATAAATTTTCAATCTCTCTCTTTTATTTTCTTCGTTTCCATCAATGCATTCCCTATTAAATGATAAACTTAATGCATAGTTGTCCTTAATAGATCTTTCTATTAGAAGTCTAACAACCGCTTCTCTCCTAGAGCTTTCTTGATTAATCTATAAGATTTTTCCTCTTGAGATCCAGAGGATGGTTTGTTAGCTGACATAATAAGACTTTAAATTGACGTGATGAATGCTTAGTCATTTGACTCACACATTGCAAACGGACAACCAAGTAAGGGTAAAAAGCCAGTCAACTTTTACAGGTAAAAAATATGCACACTTACTTGACCTTGTTGATACAGGTGGTTTCATAGGTACCTATAATTTGATTCAAGTTCTTTTAAAAAAACATATCTCTTTATTACTTTCAGTCTCTAAAACTTTGATTCTCTCTTTAGAAATGTCTAATTCACATTTAATATCTTCTTTCTCTTTTAGTTTCTTATCAATCTGTTTCTCACACTTTTTCCTTCTCTTTCAATTCCTTGTCTATCTTGACCTCATTCTCTTCGTCTCTTCTTTTTTAACAAAGTATCTATTTAAACAGTTTTTTCATGACGGGAGTCTTAATCTTGTGATAAATCTTTGATCCATCTCTTTTATTTTCTTAGTTTCCATCGGTACAATCTCTATTTGATGATAAAATTAATGTACAATTGTCCTTGATAGATCTTTATATTAGAAGTCAACACCCACCTCTCTCCTTTTAGAGCTTTCTTGATTGATCTTTAAGATTTTTCTCTCTAAGTTCCAATGTTTGGTTTGTTAGCCAAGAAAGAAAGACTTTATATTGATGTGATGAATGCTTAGACGTGTGACTCAACGGTGTGAATTAGTGAAAGAGAAAAAAAAGTAAGTAATCTTGAAGTATTTTGTGAAAAGCGATAATAAAGAAAAGTTAATTTTTTTATTCTGAATTACAGGTATTCATAGGTATACCTGACTCATCCACAAAAAGCAAGTATTTTATTAGTAAAATTCTAAAAACTTAAAACCCATATAAGCTTTTTTTTTTGGTTTACAGGCTCAAATTCTTGATTGGTAGAACTCAAATATGTTATAACTATTCATTATAAGAATAATTATTTACATTGATGAATTTTTATTTTATTTTTACTTTTACAAGTTGAAGTCATGTTTAGTTAAAAATATACAATTTGATAGAAAATATATTATCAGGCTTGCTCTACCTATGATGGGTTGACTTGACTCATGTCATAGTAAGGTGAAATTGTTTGAATTGCCCTTATAAATGGGATTTGACCAAACTACTCTTCACAGTTACCAGTAGTTGAGATTTTGAAATCCCAATTGCCTCCCAAATAAAATAACGCGGACACACAGGGTGGAAGCGCGCTGCGTATTTTCTTCTTCTGGTTTTCTTCTCTGCGCTTTGTGTACCAAGAACATAGAAGCACAAGCAAAACAAAGAGGGCAAATTGTGTTATGGAAATTCAAAAGATAGTGGCAGCATCTTTATCAGATGATCAACAATCCGGTAAGTCCTAAATTTTAATCCTGTGATTTTTCTGGAAATGCTAACGTATATATTAAACTAATATTCATTTAAACTTTCGATTTTCTAATGTTTTCTATAGATTTTAGATAAAAAACAATAAAAAATATACAACTTTTCGAGATTGACATATCCATGGGCTATGTCGGACCACATTCGACACAGCTCGTCACGTCCATGTTTCATGTCATGCTAAGTCCCATCGAAGGGAGGGCATTTGTTGGTTGTGCCAATCTATGCACGTGCTTTGCAAACTAGCTTGATATACTATATATATATTTTTTTTTTTGAATTTTTGAATTATTTAAAATTTATTTTGTAGGTGAACCCATGGTCTTTACTTTAATGTCCCTAATAAGGTTCACATAGTCCCCTGACTTGGTACAACCCACAAAATTGCAGGTCATGCCCTCGTGGACAAGGCTTTTTTGTGTTGGTTGGCCTAACCCCTCGGATATGTCTACCTTAAGGATGAGCTCTTTTGTTATTAATAGTAGAAAATTTTAACTTAACTAGTAACATATTTAAGGCTATCTAATGTAATTACAAATATTATATTGATCCAATTGTAATATGCAATAAAACTATATGCTTTAACAATAAGGGGATGTTTGATTTAGATAATGTTTTATTACCAAAATAGGAAGATTACCTTGAAAATAGATTACTGAGAAGATTATTTGGTATAAATGATTACTACGTTTGATAAAATTTGGTAAAAATGGATGGTATAAATAATTAATGCATTTGGTTAACGATAATAAAAGAATACTAGTAAATTATTTTACTTAAATACCCTTAAATATAATTATTTTTAAATATTTTTTTATATTATTTGTTATATTAATTAAAAATAAATTTATTTTTATCTTAAAAAATTAATAAATAATAATATAATTATAATAAAATCAAGATTACTTTGGTAATCTTTTAATAACTACTATATTACCTGTCACGTCAGCATTGGTAATAAAAGATTACTGTAATATTTTATTACTGACAAACCAAACAAAGTAATGTAAGTAATAAAATATAGATTACTAAGGTAATCTTTAAAACACTCCAACCAAATGACCCCTAAGTATTAATTTGTGTATTAACGATATAGTGTGACTATGTAATTAGATTGAATAAAATTACTTGCGCAAACAAATCTTATCAGCTTATCTATACAACATGTTGTGACAACAAACAATTGAGTGATTTTGATGTGAGAAAAAAAGTAAACAATTATATCACTCAATCATATGCTACTACCTCGGTTTGTATGAATAAATTAGTAAAATTTATTTATACGCATAGTTTTATTCAATTAGATGATTTTTAATTAAAATAAAGTAACACTTGATCACATAATAATATGTCATTATTAGTACTCAAATTAGTGCTAGTAGTTAATGCATATAGTTTTTTTTATATAAAAAAATAAAGTTTCTAATATTTATAAATTCTTGAAATCGATGAATTTGTTGCTTTTAAAATACTGCACTTGTGTTTCACAACTAGTATGAAATTTGATGGAAAATATGAAATCAACTCAATTACATTATCCATCTAAACTTTTCTTAGGTTTCCTTAGAATTTTCTGAAGTTTTATAGTGAACAAGAAGAGCTCTTGTTGTTCACTATAAAACTTCAGAAAATTCTAAGGCAACCTAAGAAAAGTTTAGATGGATAATGTAATTGAGTTGATTTCATATTTTCCATCAAATTTCATACTAGTTGTGAAACACAAGTGCAGTATTTTAAAAGCAACAAATTCATTGATTTCAAGACTTATTCCCATGAATATGACATTACAATCAAAAATAAAAATTTTGATTTATACCTTAATCGGATTAGTGACCAGAATTTTGAAACCACTAACGGAAGCCATATCTAGGTGCGTGATCTCTCTATTGATTTCTTGTTTGTGCAACTGCATTGCATAAAACGTGTATGTGATCTACTCTTGTGATGACACATGTAGATGATGTTGCCAAATCATTACAGTAATGGAGGTCCAAGGAAAGGAAATGGAAATGGTTTGTTGCATGCATGTCGTTAACTCCTTTGATTGTTAAATCTTAGAGATTCATAAACAATAATTTATAAATGTTTCTTTTTAGATGGAACTCATCTAGTAAAATTGACCTTTGCCTCTAAGATTGATGCTGAATGCTTGGAAGTTACTGTTGAAATCAGCTTGTCATTCTTCTGGGAATTCTGTGTAAGATATTTTTATTAGTGTGGTCCATGATCATGCCCTGTGCTTTCGAACTGAACATCGGTAGCGACAATGACGACCATGCACAGCAACATAGGCTTCTAATTAGAAAGGCTTAATTACATAATTACTAACCATCACTAGGTTTTTTTAAAAGTTTCACTTACACAAAGAATTTGCATCTTTTGTACAGAAACCCTGTTAGAAATTGGCCTTCTCATTTGAATGATTTTCGGATGATGGCTTCGTGTTCCATTTGAATTATTTCTTGCCTCATTGTACCACTTAATATTAAAGAATTTATTTTTTTTCATGTAAATATTAATTAAAATCAGCAAAATTTTTTCCGCTTAAACTTTTTTAGGCAAACGTACAGCGGTTTTACCTTTATAAGCAAATTTACTTTTAATTCCAAAAATACCCTCCTCGACTTATTATGTCACTTTCAACAACTTCTGTGTGCGTATCACAGTATATGGGGGCGTAAAGGGTGTGTTGGTGCGTACAAAGTACGTAGGTGCGTACAGGGTGTGTAGGTGTGTAGGGTGCGTACAAGGTGCATGGGTGCGTGCAGGGTGCATACAGGGTGCGTGAGTGCATGCAGGGTGCGTATAGGGTGCATAGGGTGCGTGTATGGTGCGTGAAGGTGTGCAAGTGGAGAGTTGATGCATGGGGTGCACGACTCTTGGAAAATGGTGAGCCAATAACTAAAAAATTGAATATTTCTAATCAATTACATAAACATATTTAAAAATATATATATATGTATGCAGGGTGCATAGGTGCGTCAAAAATATATATATATATAAAAAAACATAGTGAGGGTGCGTATGCACCCTCTTCGCACCCCATATATATATATATATATATATATATATATATATATATATATATATATATATATTTTTTTTTTTTTTTTTTTTTTTTTTTTTTACGCACCTTGCACTCCACACCCCGGACCCTGCATGCACCTTACGCACCACGCACGCTGCACGCACCTTATGCACCCTGTACGCACTCTATATGCATCCTGTATGCACTTTGCACACACCATTTACGCTTCATACACACCGTGATACAGCATCAGTTCACACTTATCATTCTTATCATCTATGCTATTTTTTCATTATTATCTGTATTTGAAACCTAAATAAAAATTTATCAATTTTTAAGTATGTTTTTAATCCTTAAAACGTGAATTAGTGATAGTTCGAATAAAAAATTATCAAATCTATTAAGAAAATTTTAGGCGATCGAGCCTAAAATTGCTGAGAGTGACACAATAAGCTAGGAGTGGGTATTTTTGGAATTAAAAGTAAATTTGTCTATAAAAGTGAAACTGTTGTACATTTGCCTAAAATGGTTTACGCGAAAAATTTTTTGCTGATTTTAATTAATATCTCAATTTTATATCTCTTAATCAATCCATATTTCAATGGCGATGCTTGATAAAGATCCCTAACTAACTCTTCTTTTTTCTTTTATTTAATTTTTTCCGTAAAAAAAATATATTGATAGTAGTACTAAATTTTATTTTTATATAATTCGCCTATGTATCTGGCTCTAATTTGGAAAAGAAAACATTATTACTTAAATAGACTTGCCAATAAGCCTGCTAACAAGATGATTCTTATTAATAATTTATAATAAATAGACTAGCCATAAAGCCTGTTAGCTCAAGTCCTAGAAGATCAATTTTTTTAGTCTTTTAATTTATAATAATTTATTTTTAATAGTGTTAATAATAATTTATAATAATATGGGTCTGTTGAATGACAATAATTTTCAATAACTTGACTGAGTTATTAATGTAATTACCAACATTATCAATCTGATATTCTCAGAATTTGTCAAACTACAACTATTTTTTTTTTGTATAATGCTTATTTATTTGGTTGTATTAATACATTACATATACTTCATAAATAGTATATATTTGTATATAAATAATAATTGCCAAGGTAATTAATTAAAATAAGCAAACGGGTTGTTGTTTATACGTTTTTAGGTAAGCATTTATTTATTTTACTTTTATAAGCAAATGGTAAATTCTTTACCCATTTTCTCTTTTAAGTTAAAAAACAAAATAACTAAGTCGAAAAGGGAAATTTCAAAGCCGAAAATGGAAATCTCAAACCACAAACCACTAGCGACTATCCTTGGAGTAGAAGCCTCGGGCAAGCAACAACACCTCCAACAAGAAGCAAATTTCAGGAAGCGGCAAAACATCGACAATGGCTTCAAAGTTAAGTTAGCATTTGTTATTTCATATATTTGGGTTTATGCCTATTTTTATTGAATGAGTGGAAAAACTCATTGTGGATATTGTTTATCGAGTGTTGTTTGATTGATTGGAATAGGATCAACCTCTTTCACAAATTATCACTGAAGCTTTTGATATTTATCCACAAAAAAGTTTTTCAATTCAAAGTTTTTTTAATGCAAGTTTCTATTTATATATAGGAAACTTTCTTGTTATATGATAATGATAAATGACAAAGAAAATAACTAGAATATGTTATTGTCGAAGTGTTGAGAAAAAAGATAATGACAAAAACAAGATGGAAATGGTGAAAATAAGTTAGTTAAGTGAAGTGAAAAAGTTTATTGGAACAAAAATATGAGTTTGCTTAGAAAGGTAAAAGGTACAAAAGTTTGCCTAAAAAAATATAAACGGTAGCTTGTTTTTCTATTTTAATTAATTTCCCTAATTGCCAAATATATTTTGATGGTTTTATGATTTCAAAATGTTGATATAAAATCTTGTAGATTTCTTGCTTACCTTTATTTATTTATTTTCCGAAATGTCCTCTCTTTAAATGGAAAGATAAAAAAAAAATTTCACTATCTTAATGTTTTAAGCTAATTTGGGAGTAAATTTAAAACATTAATTTGTTTCTTTTTTTACTTGATAAAAAATTGAAGAAATATGTATCTTACCAAACAAAATCTGCATATTAAGAAACAAATCTAGAATAAAATCAATATTAGGTAACAAAATCTTAATCAAAAGAAACCAAACCTAGGATGCATTGTCCACTTATCTGCAATAATGACACTATGCTTAGGGATGTATTCAACCTGAGCCACTCAAGGTTAGATTAAACGAGTCGAGTTCAAGCTAAGGTTTGAGCTTATTTTTATAAATAAGTTAAGTTCAAACTGATTTAAACATTTGAATTCAAACAATCTCAAATCATATCCCAAATTAAATTGTTTTTAGCCAAATTCAAGTCGTAGCCCATCAATATTGAGTTGGGCTTTATTCAAGCTTTTCCTAGACTAAATTTAACCCTAACCCTAACTATGTTTCAATGTCATTAACCCCACCCTTTTTAAAATAGGCCAAATGACTATGTCCCACCTAAGGCTTGATGAAATGACAAATTCTCATACTTTAAGTTTCAAAAAATCGAATTCTCTTCCGTCATTCACTTTCGTTAGTAAATTTTATTTAGTTTTTCTAAAAATAATTCTTTAACATTTTTATTGAAATTACAAAACTCTCATTATCACATAATATAAATGTCCAATTATAATTATATTCTTACTAGTTTAGAAATTATCATTTAAACTTATAAAAAATAATAAAAATCTAGTCAATTATAGAATGGTGTGTTTTCTTTAGTTTTTTGGAAGTGTAACTGTCATTTTTTAAATATTAAAGGGCATATTAGAATTTTAAAAGCATCCCCAAACTTTTTTTAGTTTCCAAAAGACTCTTAAAAATTAATAACACCCTTAATATTTTCAAAAATTATAGTTCATCCTTAAACTTTTGAACATGGAAAATAAAAATACAAGGGGGGAAATAAAAAAATAAGGGGAAAAAATGAAAATCAAAAGAATAAGAGAAAAAAAATAAAATAAAATATGCAAAACCTTTATACCCTTTCACTTAACGAAATTCACTAACTGAGTGAATAATAGATGAGAATCTCATTTTTTGCAACTTAAAGATAGAAATTTATCATCTCAATAAACTTAAATAGATAATTAAATTAGTATCATTTGAAATGTATATGAAATTTTAAATGGATAATTAATTAGTATCATTTGAAATGTTGTTGTCTATCAATATACTACCAAGCTTCGCATGGTAAGTATTAATGAACATATTTTGGATATATATTATTTTTACTAAATTAATTGAGAATTAACTTGTCATGATTAGTATCCATCTTACCATGATGGCAATCTCTACTATTATTTTAATGACAAGTAAATATAATTATAATAACTAGAATATCAATCATTTTTATAATTTTTAATGACTAATAAATATATTTTTGATAATAGTAGTAACAATGTTGTTATAATTTTTAATTACCAATAAATATAGTTATAACAATAAAAACATTTATCATTAATATTATGTTTAATAACTAATAAATATAGTTATAACGACAATGCAAAACATTCAAATCAAACCCACTATCCCAAAAGTATACTAGAATAAAGCACTGTAATTCAAACATTATATGGATAATATGAATAAAAACATCTAAATGTAAGTCAAAGTTTATACAAGTCAATCCAAACCAATAACAGTCAAATCCACATGCAGTAATACATATAAAGAATCCATAAAAGTGTAATGAATGGTTTATGAGAGTAACAATGAAGAACATCCAAGTCCATTGCCCTTATGCGCCGAAACGAGTTATACTTGTTGCTCCAAAACCCTACCTACAAAATCACACAAAAAACACGTGAGTGAATTTACACTCAATAAATAACAAAAGTAATGGGTGAAGTAGTGTTACTTCCTTCGTAAGGAAGTTCACGGATGTATTCTCCATCATCCTAGATGCCTATGTTCCAATAACAAGGTGTCATCCCGAATGACTAACCCTTACGATGTACATCGACGTCCTAAACGTTAGGTGAAAGCTTATGATATCTCGAATGTCATCCTTATGTGCAAATCATATACTTGTCGACTAAACTTGGGCTATTGAGAAAATATTACTTATATGATGGATCCTTAGACCTCTCTCTTCTTTGCACACGTATCCCAAATGCTACAACACCCGTCATTAATGTAGAATCACATTGATTTATTAGCCTTGTTGCTTTCATTGCCACTTTACATATAGTTTGGTGGCTTGTAACATTATTGTACATTATATCAAACTTTTCGATCTGAACTGGATCCTGGTAGATACGTGCCATCATCCATCTAGTTATGCATGCCCTTATTAATTCTCATTACCAATGACTCTCATTAGGGTCTTAACATTAGCCTTCCTTCCTTAATACCCCTCATAGGGGTAAATCTATCATTTTTCTAATCCGTATATTCATGAAAAAGCCTCATACATTCTAAATCCATTTCCAGAGATTACACTTTCAAGTTTTCCTAAAAGTACACAAGTGTATGTTCTTTATACATAGGTGTGTATTACCCCATCTACATGACCTGCGACAAAAACACACAGGAGTGTATCCTTGATGCAAGGCACATAGTTGTGTGTCCCATACCACAAAGGCGTGTGTCCATGCCTAATTCTACACCTCTGTGTACCCAATCTTACACTGGCAGATATTTCTAAATGCACACGAGTTTGTGTCACAGAAATTCCAGAAATTCCAAAATTTTGATCTGAAGTCTTCTGCATTTTCCACACATCCAAACATAACCAAAACCCTTCTAAAAGCACATACTTCATAACCAATACCTCACCATACCACCCTATTCTACACTACACACATGGTTTAATGATTTTAACAATATCAACATGGTACAACACATGCCCAATATGTTTATCCCACTCTAAACTACACATCAAAATCTCATTCTCCCACATACCAATTTCAATGAGTTTTCTATCATTCTACCAACCTAAACAATCCATTAACATTAAATTAAACAACCATACATAAAGGAAATCATTACTAAATCCAACTCAAACAATTCTAACTACAGATAAGACTAGATTCATGTAAAAACTCAATCAACCCTTACTTCTACTATCAATATAGATATATAACTAACCTCAGCCATCAAGTATCTGTTTTCATTCAATCCAAAACCATCAATAACACCCAATACATACCATCACAAGGAATCATGCTACTTACCTTGATAAAGCAATGACACTAGCCTTCCCATGGCTTGAACGACTCCCAAAAACTTTTCTCCTAGTGAAAAAGTGACTCTAGCTTGGTTGAAAGGTTTTGAGAAAAATAACAAGTGATGCCACTTCTGCAACCATTTTTATTTTCATATTAAACATACGTACACAATCGTGTATGCTAAACACACAGGTGTGTACGTCAGTTATCAAAACATTAAACCACATCGCGAGATTCCCATGGAACATAACCTTATCCCAAAATTCAAAATTTGCTGACTAGACACGACCATGTATCCAACTTACACGGGCGTGTATCCTGGCCAAAAATTGACCGAAACACACGATATGCAAAAAGACCATTTTTCCATTTTTGCCATAGCATACATGGGCATGTAGCTTCTCATACATTATCATACATGTCACAAATCAAATAATAGCTTCTCAAGCACAAATTCACATAGGAAAAAATACCAAAAGATCAAAATAACCTTAAACATTCATGCAGATGTTACGAAGTACAAAAGTATGTGGTTATTAAAAAAACAGTAAAACTATATGCACAAACAATGATACGTTATTATATGACTGAATTTACTTTATTTCTAATTTAAAACTACCAAATCACATGGTGACATGTCAATGTTTATGCATTAAGTTGTGCACATAACACTACTTTTAAAATATATATATATATATATATATATATATATATATATATATATATATATATATTTGTAACAGAGTAGTGTTATGTGTACAAATAATGATGTATCATCATATGATTGGATAGTTGAAAATTAAAGATAAAACAACACTCAATCATATAGTGACATATCATTATTTGTATACATAGTTTTATTGTTTATAATAACATATCTGCCTAATATATTTTCATGAAATGATGAATAGATATGACAAACGAACAAGTCGAGTACAGGTGAAAACCAGTCTCCTTATACAGGTAAAAAATATGCACACTTCTCTAATCTTGTAGGTATAGGTGTTTTCGCAAGCAACCATAATTTGATCCAAATTATTTATAAAAAAAAAACTCATCGCTTTATTTCTTTTCATATTGTGGAACTTTGATTGGCTCTGTAGAAATATTTGATTCACATTTAATATATATTCTTCCTCTTTCAGTTCCCTAGCAATCTCTCTCATACTTTTCCTCCTCTTTAAATTTCTCGTCTATCTTGATCTTATCCTCTTATTATCTTTTCGTGGACAAAATATTTATGTGAATGGTTTTTTTCATGGAGAGAATCTCTATCTTATGATAAATCTTTGATCCACCTTTTTATTTTCTGTGTTTTCATCGGTGCAATCGCTATTAGATGATAAAGTTAATTTAGAATTGCCTTTGATTAATATCTATATTAGAAGTCAACAAACCATCTCTCTCCTTCTAGAACTTTCTTGATTGACCACTAAGATATCTCTCCTTGAGTTCCAAAGGTTGACTAATGAATTCTTGATTGATAAAACTCAAATATGTTTTAACTATTTTTTATAAGAATAATTATTTATTTTATTTTAGTTTTACTTTTATAAGGTTACAGTTATGTTTAGAAAATATGTATTAAATTAGTATTAATTTAAACTTTAGGTTTTCCAATGTTTTTCTATACTATTTTAGAGAAAAACAATGGAAAACATACAACTTAAGATTGACTCATTTGTGAGCTATTAAGCGATTAAAAAAAATAAACAATCACATTAATCAATTACATATTACCATCTCAATTTGTATTAGACTTAGCAAAACGGGTGGGTCACCCACAATACCCGTAAGTTACCCATAAAAAAGGGGTACAGGTATTGAGTTTTTAGACCCGTACCCATATATATCTATTTTTTAAAGGCAGTTTGGGTATAGCCACGGGTAACCCACAATAATTTCTAACCACATTATCATTATTGATCTTTCCACCATTGTTGGCGGCTCTACAGGTTCTTTCATAGGTCAACCAAAATCTATAAATGTATTTCAAAATCTGGTACAAAGTATTGACAATCCTAAATTACTAGCATCAAGGTTGTTGAAGTGGCATGCGTTATTCGATCAAAAGCTGTTGAAATACAGAAGTGAAGAAAAAGAATGGGCTGTTAATAGTATGCATGGTTCTTCATTTGATTGCAAAATTGATGCCAGTATGAAGGGTAATGTAAATCTATTTCACAGGAGGATGCTTTATGCTATGTATGATCTTTGCAACACAAACTCTGATTACTTGGAAGCAGAACTTCCAGGGGGAAGATTCAAAACTTAGTTAAGTGGAATTACTTGATGGGTAACCTGCGGGTTTACCTGTATCTGTCGGACCGAGTATGGGTTTATATATTATCTACCCATATAAGTCAACTTGTTTTCGACAACACCAATTTCAACCTAGACTATACCTGACCTAGCCCGCCAGTTTGTTAGGTCTAGTTTGTATAGATAAATTAGTAAAATCTGTTTATAGATATAATTTTTTTTTAATTAAATGATTTTGAAATAAAATAAAATAACACTTAATCACATAATAATATATTATTGTTTGTATACAAATTAATACTAATAGTTAATGTATATAGTTCTTTTTTTAATATGTATGATTATGATTGAATAAAATTAGATGTAAAAACATATTGTTTACTAATTTATTCATCCAAACTGACATGATGGTTGAGTTAAAACATTATTTATAGTAACTCAAAGAGAATCTTGCATTGTTTTTATAGAATCTAATACTACAATTATTAGATTTAATTTGTTTCTAAATATTAATTTTCAAGGAAAAAAACTATGAGTAAATTAAATTTTTTCACATAAGTTTTCGCTTTAAAACCCTTTTTCACCCGTAAATAATATAAATAAAACTTGTTCACCCTAAATCAAACCCTATTAAATAAAAAATAATAGTATAAAGGTAAAATAGTATTTTATCTTATATTAATTTTGACAAAAATTTAAAAAATGATCTCTTTTTTAGATAGATTCAAACGTTTTAAATATGATAATTTAACTTTTAAAATGTTTAAAAACTCATAAACTAACTCCTAAAATATTTTGAACCCTATGTAAGATTTTGGTAACAAAATTAAATCATGTAGATCATGTTCACACATGCAATAATGGTAATACGAAATTTACATGTTGTTTCAAGAAATAAAATATAGAAATATGTAAACTACTTTGCACCTTGTAATTTAATTTAAAGTTATGAAGCTTGAATCACTAAAATAAGTAATCTTTTGACTTGCACCCTTAAAGGAAGAAAAATGGAGGTTTTCGTGGCTAAAGGAAGAAGAAAAGGAAAAAATCTATATTTTTCAATTCTTCTTTCCCATTTTTTAAGCTTAAATTGATATTTATCAAGTTAATCATGTGTCCATTTTCTATTGGTTTATAATTAAGAGTAACTAATATTTTGACATATGTTGAATAATTTGTGCCCAAAATTATGTATTCAACTTGCTAAACAATTTCAAAAGTGTAAAATAACAATTTTGCCCCTTTTCTGAATCTTATTTGAAAAACGCCTTTTTTATCCTCGAAAAGTCTAGCCAATCGTGGATAAATATTTTCATCTTCATAACACCATTTTCTTCCTTGAAATATGGTTGTGACCTTCAAGGCTCATAGTGATATAGTTGTAGGCCCCATATCGAATGATACGTTTTGTTATATCACTGTATAACCCAAAACTATCGTTAACCGATATACTTTGTTTTTCGCTACAAAACAAAGCTCCCACTAATCATGTGGTGTCATTTAGCAATGTCTCATGACCCCTACATCACTATGAAGTACAAGCTTCACATAATGTCAAATGATGTTTTCTTACTTATACTTACCATGTAGTCCAATCCTTTCGTCGTTACATCTCGATTAAACTTAGATTCATAGAATATCAAAATCCAATAGTTAATCTCTTTGAATATCAAGTAATACATCAAAACGTGCCACATCAAAACTCTACTCATGTGGAGTTTTATATGCATTGGCCAGTGTCTCAGATTTTCATGTTTCTCAATATTAGCACGGGAACTCGAGAGTAGTCGAGTCGACGGATCCCTGTATAGTCATCACTTTTCCTCTCGCTCAACAACATATGATCTATTCAGCTTCTGAATGAGACATTATTAGTCCCGTGGTATATACCATATGAACTATATGTCCAAGAATGAAGTACAATTATGATATCTCAGGTCAAAGGATCTATATACTAGTATGATTTACAATATATCATTGACTACATATCAATGCCTATGTGATCATTGTTTAGCAATCACGTTTGATAAACAATATAATATTATAACATTTGATCAATTATCCAACCATCAAACGGTTCTATTGTTTACCCATGTGTACATCGACCATGTCTAATATCATCTAATGATATTCTATGGTGATATAGCACACACCCACTATGTAATACTATTGCACAAATAGATTGCCTATATAGAGAACAATTTGATGACGTTTTTTTAAAACTCATCGGAACCTCTCACATGTCATATGTATGTAACTAATATGGATGTAATATACAACTACAATATAGATATAAAAATGACGCAGAAAATATGTGAAGTATGACAAAACTCTTCCTTTATTAATAATGTATATACAAGATATACATAGCCCTAAAACCGACAAAACGATTGGTTTGTAGCGTATACTCTAACACCCTAGTCGTAGCACCACTCTTTCTAAAATTGTCATATTCATTCTCATATATTTTAAAAATACTAACATTGCATTAATATTTTGTAATATGACATTTACAATTGTAATTTGTTACATTTTTTTTTTATTCCTTAGGGGTTTAACTATATTTTTTTGAGCAAACGAGAGGCATATCGAAATTTCAAAAACACCCTAAATTTTTTTCAAGTTTTGAAAAAAAAACACTAAAAATTTTATTAACGCACTAAATGTTTTTAGAAATAACTATTTACCCCCAAACATGTGATTATATGTCATTAACACTCTTATCCATAGAAAGAGAAGATGAAGGGAGTGAGGGAAAGGAAAAAAAAATAAGTGAGTTCTTATGTAGTTTAAATATTTAAAGTATTTCTTTTTATTTTTTTTAAATTTAAGGTTATGTGATAATTTTGAAAGATGAAATACTAGGAATAAAATAGTTGTTTCAATTTCTAATATTATCTTTTCATGAACAGAGTTTGACTTTAGAAGAAAAAGTATTATTTATTCTAACTAGATGTGTAAAATTGTTTTAAGGTCAAACATTGGATAGAAAAATATAATTTACTCGTATTTTTTCTTGAAAATGAATATTTAGATACAAAATCTAGCAAATTTTGTATTACATTCTGTATCAATGATGATGGATTTCCTTCAAGTTACTATAAATGGCTCCTCACTCTACCTTAACTCTCACAATCTCTTATGAATTTCTCTTTTTTGAGTAGTATTTTTTCTTTTGCTTTTATCTAAAAAAATTCAGAAAATTCTAGGGAAATCTAAGAAAAGTTTAGATGGATAATGTCATTGAGTTGATTTCATATTTTCCATCAAATTTCATATTTGTTGTCAAACACAAGTGCAGAATTTTAAAAGCCAAAAATCCACCGATTTCAAGAATTATTCCCACTGATAGAAAATTTTTTAATTATACCTTAATCGGATTAGTGACTCACCAGATTTTTTTGAGCCCACTAGTAGAATCCATATCCAGGTTCATGATCTCTCTATTGATTTCTTGTTTGTGAAAATGGATTGGATAAAATATTTATTTGATTTACTCTTTTGATATGTCTGGTAGAAGATGAGACTGAAGCGGAGGACAGAGGAAAGAAAAATGAAAATGGTTAGTTGCATGCATGCCATTAACGACGAAGCTAATTTAATTATTTATGAATGTTTCTTTTTAGTTGGAACTATCAAGTACAGTTGACCTCTACCACCAAGATTCACACTGAATGCTTGGAAGATTACTGTTGAAATCAGCTCGTCCTTCTTCTGAGAATTCCGATCATGCCCTTTGCTTTCTAACTCTATGAAAGGATATGCGAGATAAGTCAAACGGAGGATTCTTTTATCAGGATCTAACCCTAGATTTGCAGACAGAGTGAGCGAATAGAAGATGAAGAGAGTGAGGAACTCT
Organism: Mangifera indica; assembly: GCF_011075055.1. Classification (NCBI taxonomy): domain Eukaryota; kingdom Viridiplantae; phylum Streptophyta; class Magnoliopsida; order Sapindales; family Anacardiaceae; genus Mangifera; species Mangifera indica. The sequence continues at coordinate 11,075,244 of NC_058147.1, read as the reverse complement.
CTGGAATGTTTTAGAAAAGAGAGAGAGATAGGGTTTTTATTTTATTTAATTGCAAATCGTTTAATATATTTACAATTACCACCGCCTTTTATATGCGTGTGGCTAAACTACCAATCAATGCCTCAATTGTTTACACATAACAGTTAAGTCCTCTTCATTTCTGGAGCTCACCTCTTAGTACCTCAAGTTTGGCCATCTTACAGTTACACCCTTATACTAACATCCCCCCTTAAGCTTGACCCTCTCTGTAGGTCCATCTTTCACCAGCACTCTTTCTCCATTCCAGAGTGCACCTCAGTTCGAAAACTGGAACAAAGCTAGAGGAGACCAGGTGTTCTGCCTTGAGTCATAAGCTGACCGTGAGTTAGAGGAGACCAGGCGTTATGCCTGTAGACACACTGTAACCTCGAGAGAACAGTTATTGTGTCTTGGTTGAGCAAATCATTACAACTTGCAGAACATAGCACGTTCATAAGAAACCAATACTGCTACAGTGACTTCCAAACTGGTATAGGATACTGAATGAGGACAGACTCAGACTCTTCCTTTCTTTCTTCTTTTTTTTTTCAATTCTTTCCTCTCTTTTTTTTTCAATTTCAATTCTTTCCTCTCCTTTTTTTTTCAATTCCAATTCTTTCCTTTTTTTTTTTCAATTCTTTCCTCTCTTTTTTTTTCAGTTCCAATTCTTTCCTCTTTTTTTTTTCAATTTCAATTTTGTCCTATCTTTTTTTTTTTTAATTCTTTCCTCTCTTTTTTTTTTTTTAATTTCAATTCTGTCCTCTCTTTTTTTTTTTAATTATTTCCTTTCCTTTTTCTAGAAAAGAAGATTACCTTTGTATACCTTCTGATTGGCAGATTTCTTCCTTCTAACTGGCAGATTATTCATGTTCCTTTCCTCTCGGTTTCCCTTTTTTCCTTTTTTTTTTTTCATTAGCAAAAAACCACAAGTTATAATTGAGAGTACCAGAGATACTACCTTGCATACCTTTCAATTTGTAAATTTGTCAGCTCTTTTGATTTCTTCCTGATTAGCAGTGTTTTCAGATTTCTCCAATGCTTGGACACAATGTCATTCTTTTTCACCAAGTAAGGTGGTGCTTCAAGTTTCACCACTCAACTTATTCACACCTCAGATCAACCAGAGTTAACAGACCAGAGCACACCAGAAAATTACAACCACCATAACAAATTTGTGACCATAACAAATTGTGTACAATTATGATACCAATATTAAACAATTCAGACCTCACAAATTTGTGTTACAGAATGATTACTTAATCAATTGCTTTGAGCCCAATTCAGATGCTAATGTAGATCAATGCAAACTTCACAGCCTTCATGTTCACAAAATGATTACAAAGAAAAACTTGTAAACAGTTCAGACAAAACAGTTCAGGCACTAATACATCTCAATGCAGATATTAAAGTCAGCACACACAATTTCAATAAACAAAAAAACTTGTAAACAGTTCAGACAAAATAGTTCAGGCACTAATACATCTCAAAGCAGATATTACAGTCAGCACACACAGTTTCAATAAACCACAGTTCGGACAAAACAATTCAGGCACTAATACAGCTCAATGCAGATATTATGATCAGCACACACAAACTTCAATCAAAAACATGATCAGTCACCATTCCTAGAGTTTTCCAACCAACTCATACTGCACACATTTAACGAATTTCGTATATTCTCAAATTTAACAGCAGGCAAGGCTTTGGTAAAAATGTCTGCCTTTTGGTATTCAGTAGGCACATACTGAACCACAACATTTTTGGCAGTGACTTGGTCTCTTATATAGTGAGCATCAATTTCAATATGTTTTGTGCGAGCATGAAAAACAGGATTTGCACAGAGTGCATTAGCACTTTGGTTGTCACACCAAATAACAGGTGGTTTGAAACATTCTAAATGCAATTCACTAAACAAAGATTTTAACCAGGCAATTTCAGTTGTTGTGTGTGTGAGAGCACGATACTCAGCTTCTGTGGAGGATAAGGCAACCACTTTCTATTTCTTTGAACTCTATTGAACCAGATTTTTTCCAAGAAAAACACAGTAACCAGTTGTGGACCTTCTATCATGCAAACTGCTAGCCCAATCAGAGTCAGAATAACACTCCAACTGAAGATTAGATGCATTATGAAATAAGAGACCATAGTCGAGTGTTCCATTGATGTATCTCAGTACCCTTTTACAAGTTTTCCATTGTAACTTAGTGGGAGCTTGCATAAACTGACTGAGTTTGTTTACAGAATATGTAATATTTGGTCTAGTAAATGTTAAATACTGTAGACCTCCTATCAGACTCCTATACAAAGATGGATGTTCAAATTTTTCACTGTCTTCTGGATACAGTTTGGTTTCTATTGAAAAAAGGAGTAGTACATGGTTTGGACTCAAGCATATTTGTTTTTGACAGAAGATCTTTTGCATACTTAGTTTGACTCAAATGCAGACCAGTGTGATTTCGCAGCACTTCAAAGCCCAAGAAGAAATGTAATGCGCCCAAATCTTTTAATGTAAATTCTTGATTTAATTGAGTAATGACTTGAGTGATCACAGAACTATCATTGCCAGTTAACAAAATGTCATCCACATACACAAGCACATACACAATCACATGACTAGACTTATAGATGAACAGACTTGCATCTGAGATTGATGAAGTAAAACCCCATGTTATCAGAGCATTTCTCAGCTTCTCAAACCAAGCTCTTGGAGCTTGTTTTAGCCCATATAGGGTTTTATTTAACTTGCACACCTGCTTACCACTCTCAGACCACTCAGAAAATCCTTCTGGTTGGCTCATAAACACAGTCTCAGTGAGATCACCATTTAAGAAAGCATTATTCACATCAATTTGTTTAATTTCCCAATTGTAACTTACAACAACACTCAAGATTATTCTAATAGTGGCAGATTTAACAACAGGACTGAAGGTTTCAAAATAGTCAATCCCAGGTGTTTGTTGAAAACCTTTGGCAACTAACCTGGCTTTATATCTCTGAACAGACCCATCAGGTTTATGTTTAACTTTAAAAACCCATTTACACCTAACTACGTGCATATCATCAGACAAAGGAACTAAAGTCCAGGTGTTATTAGCTACCAAGGCATTATATTCATCTTGCATAGCTTGCTTCCAGTCTGAATCAAGTAAAGCTTTTGTAACTATTTGAGGTTCAGTTTTGGCAACAGAGGAAGTGACAGATATATGTGCAGAGCATCTTGTGGCACTAGAGGTAATACATTGTTTTGGTTTTGGAAGTTTTCCTGTTTTAGTTCTAGTTAACATAGGATGTGTGTTGATCACATAGGTTTCATGTTGGTTACTTTGACTGGTGGTAGTAGGACTTGGTAACCTGAATTGGGTAGTATTTGAACAAGGTTGTGGTAGGTTAGGGTTGGATGAGCCTGGTTGAGACATGGAAGCAGCTGGTTCAGACTGACCTAGAGGAGATGCTGATGTAGCAAGGAATGGAATGTAGTTCTCAGAGAGTTGATGAACATCATTAGGTGCACAAGCAGATAATTCAACACCAGAAATACTGGAGTTTGATCTGTTTAACTCTGGAGAACAGTTTGTTTGAGAACTAAGACCACATGACTTACTCATTTGTGGAGGAGGAAATTTATAAGTTGTAGTACACCTATCTTCTGGTTTAAGAAAACTCATCTTTGAAGAGAACTCATTTTGTTTAAAATCTGGATCATGTAGGAAAGGAAAAACAGTTTCATTGAATTTAACACTTTAAGTGATGTAAATTTTTCCTGAGGAGGACAGGCATCTATACCCTTTGTGAGTTAGGTTGTACCCAACAAAGACACATTTTTCTGTGTGAAAGCTAAATTTATGTGACTGATAAGGTCTTATATAAGGAAATGCAGCACACCCAAACACTTTGAGGGCAAGATAATTTGGACTTTTGTGGAACAGTAATTGAAAAGATGATTGAAAATCAAGAACAGGAGAAGGTAACCTATTACTAAGATACACAGCTGTTTGAAATGCAAGCCACCAGTATTTAAGTGGCATACCACAATGGGCTAACAGAGTAAGACCAGTTTCAACTATTTGCCTATGTTTTCTTTCAGCTCTTTCATTTTGTTGATGAGTATGAGGACAGGGATGCCTAAATGCAATTCCTAGATTAGCTAAGTATGGAGCTAAGGATCTATATTCTCATCCCCAATCAGATTGAACGCATATAATTCTACTGTTGAACTGTCTTTCAACTAACCTATGAAATGTCATGAAGGTGGTCTTAGTTTCAGACTTGAGTTTTAGCGGAAAAATCCACGTGAACCTACTATAGTCATCAATAAAATGAATGTAGTACCTATATCCCTCAGGTGACACAGTTGGGGAAGGTCCCCAAAGATCAGTATGTATGAGTTCAAGAGGTTTGGAGGCTCTAGACTGGGACACAGGAAAACTAGACTGCTTTAGTTTACCAAATTGACATGCATTACAGAAGAAATTCTTGCTAGAGTGTCTCTGCAAGGGACAAATAGATTTGAGAATTGTGGTAACAATTTTGGAACTAGGATGACCTAGTCTAGGGCGCCAGAGAGCTTGAGTTGATTCAGACTTGGAAGATTTAATAGTAGCTTCACAAATTGTACCTTTGTCTGTCTGATTCTTAAGAAATTTGTCATTAGAAGTGGCATGAATAGAATTGCAATCAACCTTATTTGTTGTAAAAACAGAAGTACAATCAACACAATTTGTTGTAAAAACAGGAGTACAATCACCTTTGTTTTTAAAATTGTCAACATTATTTTCATTCAAGAGTTGTTTGTTTTCAACAGTAACGACATGATAGTCATTATTCTTGTGAGTCACAGGACAGACTGGTTTGTTAATGCAATCACTTTGTTTGGGATGCTAACAGGACAGTATGAGACCCTTTGAGCCAATATTATTTTTAGTCTTGTTTTGAGTTTGGGAACCAGATGGTTTGGGCAGAGACAGCATATAGAGGCCATCTCTAAGGGTTCCCTGCAATAAGACAGCATTACTCAGTCTATCTTTAATCACACATTTGTCAGTTGAAAATTCAACTAGAACATTATTGTCTTTGGTGATTCTAGATATACTGAGGAGATTCCTAGTAATGTGGGGAACACAAAGTACATTCTTCAAGTGAACAGCTTTGTTGTGGATAAAACTTGGTAAGACTAACTGACCAGTATGAGAGATAAGAAGATTCTCACCATTTCCCACTTGGAGTTGATCAGTGCCTTGATAGGTGAAGGCTGTTGCAAGCTGAGAGGGATCAGCAGTGACATGATCAGTAGCTCCTGAGTCCATAAACCAAGCACCATCTTGCAGGGTAGTAGGACTGGCTATAGGTGTATTGATAACACCTGGAGCATTATTGGAAGGGGTTCTGACAGTGTTATGAGGAGTAACATTGGGTTGAAAGTAATTCTGGGTAAGATATGCTTGGTGAGCATTAGGAGATGTTTGTGCAGTGCCAAAATTCGTGAGATGAGTTGCTGGAAAATTTGTACTATACTGAGGAGTGTGGGGAACTAACATTGGTTGGTATTGTTCTGACTGATGATAGGTATTGTGTGATAGGGATATGGGTTGAGAGTAATAAGATTGAGTTGGTGGAACAGAACCAGGGTAGAATTGGGGCATGACATTTTGATTACTGTAGTTATGATTATACCTATGGTAGCATTGTATGGAAAAATGTCCTAGTTTATTACACAGTTGACAGATGACACGACCTCTTCCTTCACTTCTTCCTCTACCCCTAGCTAAGCTATTGTAAGACTGGTAAGGGAAATTGTTCTGACCAGAATGTCTATAGTTAGGAGGACCAGGGAAATGTGTTTGATTATAGTACGGTGGTAGAGTCTGATTGTAAGTGTGTTGACCATAATTCAAGGACCCAGGAGGAACACAATTTCCAGTGTATGAATGTTTGTTCTCTTCAGTGTGAGTAGCAGAAGGTTTGTGACTATTTATTGTAGGTTTAGGGGATTTATCCAAAGGTTTAACTAAGTTGACAGAGTGGGCACCATGAAATTCCAAAGACACATTAGATGTGAAAGATTGCTGGGCTTTGGAAAGTCTAAGTTCATGTTTTTGTAACAGATATTGGGCATCTTGAAGAGTGGGTTTGTCATATTTCGACTCCATTCTGGAGTTAAGGGTGATTACAGCTGAGTCATAGTCAAATTCTAATCCATCCAAAATGTGACTTAAGACCTCATCATCAGTAACATTGTGTCCCCCATACATAAGGATCTCAGCATACTCTTTCATTTTTTCAAAATATTCAGTAATGCTCATATTGTTCTTTTTTGTAGTTTGCATCAAGTTTTTCATATGCAACAGTTGAGACTTAGACTCAGATAAGAATTCATTTTCAAGAGTGACCCAAAGATCATGAGCATGTTGACACTTGGATATTACCCTAAACATGCATGCAGAGATTGAAGATAGAAGCCAACTCATTAGCTGTTTATCAGTCTTTTGCCAAAGTGAGTACTCAGGATTTGGCTTTTTTAAGATTAACTGATCTTCAGTTTGAATTTGTATGTAAGGAGGAGGGCAGTTTGAGAAGCCTAGAAGGTGATTATCTAGACCATGAGCACCAACAGTAAACAGGATTTGGGATCTCCAAAAATTGAAGTTAGACTTATCAAGTTTGGGACTAATGGATTGTAGGTGAGAGGAGCAACTAGAGGTTCCCCCACTAGTGGAGATACCTTCTACAACAGAACTGGCTGAATTTTCCATAGAATTAAAGAAAACCACACCGGGATAGGATAAATTTGTAAGGGCTTAACAGATTTAAGAGAAACACACCAGGATCACACTACAATGCACCACAAAAAAAAAAAACAGTAATATTACTTGTATTATTTTTCAACATTTCAACTAACAGTATAAAGTGGCAATTATAAATGTTATAACCATTGTTATAGCTTGCATCAGAGTTACAGAACCTTGTTATACCAGAGGGACGAGGTTTTAAATAAACCTCCTCTTTCGCGCCAGTAGCACTACACCCTCGAGTTGCCAGTTCATGTAACTAGGAGGCAGACTACACACTGATTATACTACCAAGAGACAAGCAATGCACACCAGAGACATAACATCCAAAAACTAGATTTATTTTAAAGGAATCAAAGCCAATTAACAAAAAAATCTCAGAAAACTAGACCTAAATAATCACATCCAGAAAAAAGAGTCAACCTATTTAAGGGAAAGGACCTAATAGGGAACTTCAGCACTGAGATAACAGCTTAACACGTTGAACTAACTGAAAAAAAAAAAATTTTGCATATAGGCAGTATATCAGATGCACACAGATTGAAGAGGACATCAAGCTATCCTGTTATATATGCAGAAAAAATCCAGTATATTAAAAAAACAGATAAAGAAAACATGCAGACCAGATAGTACTAAATCAAATCTGATACTTTACATATTAAAAACAAAGAACCGAATCAAGTTCAAATATCTTGGAATCAAACAGATCTAGTAAAAGGAACTGAATAACGTGTAACTCTTGCAGAGGAGTATCATGGAATCAAACAGATCTAGTAAAAAAGGGACTGAATAACGTGTAAATCTTGCAGAGGACAAATCATTCATTATTAACAAACAAACAGAAAACCTAAATAGCATGCAAATCTAGTAGAGATCAAATCATTCGTTATTAACAATCAAACACTGAACTGGCTAACATGCAAACCGACTCAAGTTCAAATATCTTGGTGTCAAACAGGTCTAAAAAAAACTGAATAACGTGTAAATCTTGCAGAGAACAAATCATTCGTTATTAACAACCAAACAAAAAAATGAATAGCATGTAAATCTAGCAGAGAACAACTCATTCCATGTAAATCTAGCAGAGAACAACTCATTCCATGTAAATCTAGCAGAGAACAACTCATTCCATGTAAATCTAGCAGAGAACAACTCATTCGATATCAACAATCAAACAACGAACTAGCTAACATGAAAATGTTATAGAGAGCAAATCATTCGTCATCTCATGACCAAGAAAGGAACTGGCTAACATGAAAATCTTACAGAGAGCAAATCATTCGTCATCTCATGACCAAGAAGGAACAAACCAAAAAAAAACAAAAAAACAAAGTATACAAAAAGCAAAATATACAACAAAAAATCATTATCACAGTAATCGTTTTTTTTTTTTTTTGATACCTCAGCTTTTTCCACACACAGGTCCAGATCTGAAGACGTGAGTCTTTGGCTCTGATACCATGAAAGGATATGCGAGATAAGCCAAACGGAGGATTCTTTTATCAGGATCTAACCCTAGATTTGCAGACAGAGTGAGCGAATAGAAGATGAAGAGAGTGAGGAACTCTCTGGAATGTTTTAGAAAAGAGAGAGAGATAGGGTTTTTATTTTATTTAATTGCAAATCGTTTAATATATTTACAATTACCACCGCCTTTCATATGCGTGTGGCTAAACTACCAATCAATGCCTCAATTGTTTACACATAACAGTTAAGTCCTCTTCATTTTTGGAGCTCACCTCTTAGTACCTCAAGTTTGGCCATCTTACAGTTACACCCTTATACTAACACTCTACAACACTAGCAGCATCAACCTCCACGTCACCGCCACTGCAGTCGAAACAACAACCACTACCACAAGCATGATAGAATATTAACTTCCAATTAGGTGTGTTCAGAAATATCCAAAAATCGAATCGATATCAAAAAAATATGATAATTGTAAAACTAGTTCGTTTACCAAGTTGGAATATTGAAAACTGAGAGTCAGATTGATTCAAGAAGAAGTTTATGAGAAATCAAGATTCGAGATTTAAGTGAAGTCAACGCAGAAGAAGAAGAAACAGAGAGAAAACGAGAGAGAAGTCATTTCCTTGATTTAGAGGAGCACATGTTTAGTGCTGTTCTAATACATTGGGTCATTTTTCAAAAGATTAATCGGAATGATGCAACACTGGTTATTCTGTAAATATGAAATGCATTTCTGTTATGCCAGGGGTATGTACCAAAGAAAAACAAGATTCAGTGCTCTGGACCGTTGATGCCTCTTGGAGAAAACATGGATGACATACTAAAAGAGCATGAGAGACAAATACAACAGGCTGTTCGTAAAGCTTGTGTTAAGAAGGCTGGAACCCACAAAAACAATGAGGTTCGTAGTCAGACATACAATCACGGAATATAAGCCCAATGATTCTCCAGAGCTCTTTACTCTGCTTTCTTTTAAACATGGTATCCTCCTGGAAATTCAACTAATTTTACTGGGAAAGGCGGCTGATCTCTCCAAGGAAAGCTTCTTTGCTTGTGATCGTCAGACTGGGGAGAGCGATATGCCATGGTTGCTTAACGAATGATTTTGAATTGGTCTTTCCTGAATGGTACTTGTGAGATTCTTTTGCAGTAAAAAAAATGGTACTTGTGGGAAAACTTACTTTGTATAGGGGAAAGGGGGTTGGGCAGAAGCCCAATATTTTATGAACTCATTGAAACAAAACTCTTGTTTTCTGTTCATATTCGCATTTGGGCTAATTTCTCCAAGTTTATCAAGCTGTATATTTATTTCGGAGAATCAGAATCCTCCATTGATTAGAGTTTTTAATATTTAAACAAATTCTTTTTCTTTATTTTATATATATATAGAAAAATTCTTTGACAATTAATTTGTCTCTGTCTATATATAAAAGCTGGGATTAGAAGAACGATATGATCACTTAAACAAGCCAAAGCAATCCAAGAAAGTTGATAAAAATAGACTGTTATAAAATACATGAAAGGGAACTGCAATGAATATGATTAAAGAATAGTGGAAAATCACCTTATTCAAATCAAATTCCAGAGGCAATATTTGTTCATTGTACATTTTTAGACCTGGCAGTTTCGAAATAGAATCATGTTAAAAATTTTTAACCCTAAACCAAATTAAAATATTTTTGTGTTAACCTGAACTGACCTAAATTAATTCAAACTATATAATAGGTAAAGTTGTTTCAAAAAACAATATGTAATGATATAATTAATTACAAAACAAAACACTTAGTTAAATGTCAAAAAATAATATAATCTGTTGCAAAATAATACACAATGAGACATTGTGACATAAAACGATGTTTTGTCTAAATAAAATTGTTTTATTTCTAGTTAATATTAATAACTTGTTTATTGTCTTTTTATATGATAAATTGTATAAATTAAAAAAAACATAATATCATGATCAAGAATTCAAATAAATCTACAACTTTAATTTTAAAATAATACAATTGATAACCAATATGATTAACAACTACTTGTCAAATATTTAAGAAATTTAATTTGCAATTCATATAATAAATGTGATTGTCACAAATATTAAAACCATTAATAGGTATATGAATATGACACATCAAACCTAATAAGCTCAAATAAGTAGTATTTATAACACACTAATTAAAAAAAAAAAAGAAACAAATAAACTACAAATAATTTTTTACAAGTCTACTTAAAAGATTTGTAAAATAAAAATGAATGTCTTTGGGTAGAGGTAGCAACAGGTCGAGTCAGGCCAGCTATGGCATGGCCCATCGAGCCGAGGGGATATGTCGAACCGACCCTATAAATATATAAAGCCCACAACACAAATCATACAATTGAGGATTTTTAATTACAAGTCAATCTTCCAAATCACATTTTATTTATATTTTCAAATGATATTAAATCATTGTGTATTACTAATTATCCTATCTAATTAAACAAACTTTTTTATTTTATCGATGATGTTGCAATGGATTTGTTTTTTCTAACTACATCCTCTTAATTTACCAGACACTTAAGCTAAGGCAACTATTTTTTATACACTCAACCATCAAGAAGAACAGAATAACTCACACGAGTGGGCATCTGATAGTGTCTCTTGCATCTTTTCGATACATGCTATTGTCACCATTCCATTAATGTCTATTAAGAACTTATTTCTATTTTGCTTTTACAATTTTATTAATTTTTTTTAAAATATTTTGATAATAAAAATACTTAATATGTTCAAAACAAAAAAAAAAAGGCCTTTAAATGATTGGAACGACTTCATTTTTGTAGAATCAATTGATTAAAAATGGGTGCAATGTAACACTATAACAGAGATAGTGTAACATAGACCTTACACGGTCTTTGTTAAAGTGTTTATATTACACTTATGTTCGATTAATTGAGTCTACAAAGTTAAGTCATTCTAATCATTTGCATACCTTTTTCCCTTTAGAGTAGATTAAATTTTTTTCATTATAATAATATTGTAAAGAAAAACAATAATTAACAAAATTGTAAAAACAATAAAGAAATTATGTTGTTGATAAACATTAAGAGAATGGTGACAGTAATCGAAACAACAAAAATTACAAGTGACATTGTTTGAAGACCAAACACGCAAGTTAGTAGAATCTTCTTGCTAATGGAGTATGTGAAATGTAGTTGTCTCACTCAAGTATAGGGTAAATCATGAAGACGTAGTTATAAAAAAGTAAGTCTATCACAACAGCATCAATAAATTTAAAATGTTTTTTTAATTAGATACGATAATTAATAATTTAAAATAATTATACATTATTTGAAAATATAAACAAAATATGATTTGCAAGATCGACTTGCAATTTACGGTCTTTGGTTATATTAATTTGGAAGAAAATTTATATTAGTAAATTTAAATATTTATTTAAAAAAATTTAAACCAAAGACCTAAAAAATAATACAAAAATTGAATGAATAGAATGTAGAGGAAATTGACATTGAAATTAAAATATTAAAATTGAATAAAAAAAATGTTGAATATAAAAGAGATTGACATAAGAGAATGTAGACAGAGAATGAAAAATTAAACTGGATATGTATGGTTTAGTAATGTTTTTAAAACTAGACCAGTGATCGAACCGATTGTATCATTGGTTCATAGTTTGATCGGTTCAACCAAAGAATCAACCAGTTCAACTTATTATCAAATTATAATGAATAAATTTTGCTTAAAAATTTATAAAAAAAAATCAATTAAAATACTCACACTTATGGAGATTAGAATATGTCCTTTTTAAGAAGTAACAATTATTCATTTGATTTTAATAAAACAATTAAAATTAAAAAAGTCTTAATCTTATGATACAAAAAAAAAAACATAATTCTGTAAATTATTACCTATAGAACACATTTCAATGAATATGAGATACTTTTTTTTCTTTTTTTATTTTATTTTTGAACTTATTTTTCCTTAAAAACATTTAGAAATTCATCCAATCTAATAAAAAATAATTAAATTACTCAAAAATATTCAAAATTTTGATCAAACCCAGTTTGACCAGTTCAATAAAAAAACTATTTTTTTATATTAATCAAACCGAATTTGAAACCAGTTCTTGATTCAATCGATTGAATCGACTGATCTAATTTGATTTTAAAACCATTGTGGTTTAAAGAGTGGAGAAGGGTGAATTTATATAAAAAATAAAAAAAATTTAAATTTCCCAAGCTGCCCAATTATAAGGTCTAGTTTAGTTTTTTTTGTTTTTTTAATTCAATTTGCGTGATGCATGGGCTGGGTCAAGTCAGCCCATGAGTCTGATGCCCAAGCCCAAGGCCCAACCTTGCAGACCCATGGGTCTAACACAACTTGCTACAGTGGAGGGACGTGCCCTTCTGAGCCGGGCCATTTTGGCATGCAGTCAACCCAACCCATTTATTATGTCTATCTTTGAGTGATGCAAATTTAGTGTTTGATATTCCAATATCAATTTATTTATTGATTCAAATTAGGGAATATAGATTCCATGGATTTAAATTATTTCTATTAAATTAAAAAAATAAAGAATATTGAAGTTTTTAATTGTTATAATATTATGTAATATTTTGTTTAATGTTTTTGGGTCAATTTGAGTCGACCCTATGTCAATCCGAACTTGATCCAATTTTTTTGGGGTCAACCCAAGCCTAATTCGAACTACTTTTCATATAAAAAATCATAACTCTAATTTGATTTTTTTCATGTGATATCATGTTAGGGTAACGAGTCATGTCAACTTGTCAAGTCTATTATTTTATATAATTTTACCCAAAGACAATTTGCTGCCTAATTCCTTCTTGAAAAGAAAAAATGTAAGATGCAAAATCATTTTACCACGAAAAGATTCATCAAATTCCAGGTTATGTCAATTAATTATGTTGTTTTGTTTCTGTTAGAAAAATTTAATCTTGAGAAATTAGTTTATATTATTTACTTATTTTTATTTCTTAGTACTCTTCAAGAATGTTTTAATTCCCATCTACATTTTCATTATCCCCAGAACTTATGTAACCCCACTTCAGTCTTTAAATATATTTTTGCTTGATCTTCATTTCAATGTTTTCAACTTGACTCATTTGACTTCTGGAAGCATTCAAGAAAATTGCCTAACTGTGACAAAGACTTTTAATTAGCATAATCAGATAATAAGTATTATTACATACAAGAGCTATTAACTAGCAAACTTCTTATGTTGGAAAAACATGAATAAGAGATCTACTGACTAAAAAAGCCAGTGAAATTTCTGTACATTCTTATGTTGTGGCGTTTGATAGTAATCTACAATATAAAAGTTGGTGAATATGAAAGAAGGTCAAGGGAGACTTGAGGTGAGAAAAATGACTCTAATAAATTGAATATGTATAAATAGCATCATCTAGAATGCAAGAACTGTTCATTTGTTGAATAGATTACCAGCAAGACAATTAAGGAACAAAAGCTCACCTGTTCCTGAGCAAAGATTTGCTCTGAACTCTCTCCAGTCCAAGTTTATGCAATGGGACTTCTGGGATGCAGTGTCATTGGATTTGTTGTCTGAAGAATTATTACGTTTCAAATTATCTCCCTCTCGATCACCATTTCCTGAATTAATCATCATGCACAAAGTTAAATATGTTAAAAGTTACTTAAAATAGCTGATTATCACTAATGATCTAGTGAACGGCACTATGAGAACTAGAATCATCAAGGAGTTAACACCTTGTAAACTATTACAGTTAGTGTTAATTCTCATGCATAGCCAGAGTATAAAACTTCAGTAGCCTACAGATCAGTGTTCAGGAACAAATGACCATTTTTATAAATGCACTTCAGTAACTAGGTATACCACAAAAGTCTCTAGCAGAGCTTATACATATATACTGAGGACTTAACCAGCCACTATCAATGGAAACTTAATTTGTTCACTTATCCTTTCTTTCATCATGCAAGATTGCAGCAAATCATCACACTATCTTTCCTTTAATTGTAACTACTGCTGTTTCAGAAACACACCCCAACCCCCCCACCCCACACCCCCCCACAAAAAAAAAAGAACCATTTAAAAAATTTTTGTATGTACAGATCAACAACATTATACAAACTTATAATCTTTTGACAGCACAGAATCCAGATTAAAGAATTCTGTTACCTGTATGAAATATCCATATGACTTTTATAGAATTATTCCTTGAGGCAATTATCAAGATCAAATCTCTGTTTTAATATGCTTACATCTACAACACGCAGTTTGAGATTGAAATGATTGTTTTTGAAAACAATTCCAGAATTAAAAGCTTACAGAGTCTTCGGCTAAACTAAACAGAAAAGTAACTTACAAAGACTCCTCTCTTGTACAAAGAGAATTGGAATTAATTTCTAAAAGAGCAATTCAAGGATTGAATGATCCATTAGCTACTATTTACTCCTAATACAGAAGCCTTGCATGTTCAAATGAAAACACTTCCTCCCTTAAACAATAAGGACACAGTCTTCCCTACAAGTTTAAGAGTGTTGTGCTGCATTAACAGAAGAAAAGAGTTTTCCATATTCCATCCCATTCCCATCACCGTTAGCTATACAAATTTTCAGTTCTTGACAGATTCTTTAGACAAATAAAGGAAAACCGCTGGGCAATTAAAATTTTACTTCAAAAAGGAGTTGAAGACTGAACTTAACCTAAAATTAAAACATTAAGACCAAGGGAGTTGAAGATGATTTTGCAATAGACTGCAGAAAAATTCTTTTTAAAAGAAGACAACTTGCACATACAGATGTCACACAATCTCTCATATAAACAACCAAAATTCCCTTTCCACATTTGGCCCATCTATAGCAGCACTCATCAACTAAAGATTGTAATCTATCATTGTTGCTAATGGCTCCTTTTTTAACCAGCTTTAGTGCGTTATGCCAGACATGCATTGTGTCAAAAGCAATTGCTTTTCAACTAGGAATAACAATCAACATCACCAAATGCACAACCTTCACCTACGGAAAATCTAAAACAACAAAAATTGCAATAAGTTAAATCACTAATATATCAATTAACATTTATATATTTTCAGTTTCCGACAACATTCCAGGTGCTAATTTTAAGAATTTCACAAAAGGTTTCAAAATTTACAGCAACTATTAACGCCCAATAAGTTAAAGTCTTCCAAGAGCAACAATTTATTGCGAAAGGAAAATTATACTATACTATAGCATGAATGCTGGATACGTTATGCCAAATCAACATGGCCTGCTATAGAGAAAACTACTTCACCATTATTCACTCAATATAACTGTGTAGTTGAACGGTCGTAAAAAAAAAAAAACTACTTTACAACAATTCAGTCATGTTATCCAATCATGTCAATTCTGCAAGTATAATACTGTATCAGCATTAAAAAAAAAAAAAAGAACTCCTTTTAAAATTACTTTTCTCTACTTTATTCTATTCCTCCAATCTTCACAAACCGAAAACCCCCAAGATTCAAAATTTGCAAAATCTACCACAACAAAATCACATCATCAAAACCACACAAACACAAAATTAACCAGAAATTTGGCATTCAATTCAAAATTGGAAACTAACCCAGAATTTTAAAATCAAAATTACCAGATGGGTTGTCGTGATTCTTCTTAGCCATTGCTTTGACAAGCAAAGAATGATGATAAACGTTAGAAGAAAAAAGCACTCTGGTTTTCAAAAGCCTGATCTCGAAAACACCAACTTTTCCCAAATTTGCCGAGCTGGGTTTCAAGTTTCTCATCATCCAAACAGGTGTTAAGCTTGTGTTCTTCACCTGAACAGTCCACAGACCCATTTTCCACTGAGAAAATTATATTTTTTTCGCTGTGCTGGAGTCTATTTTTGTTTCCAATTTTCTTGGAAAGTGTTAAAATATGAAAAAGGATTGTATTTTTGGTATTTATTAAATTGTCTGAATGATACAATTTATACAGGCACAAAAAATTAAATGAGGGAATAGGAATCTACGTAATAAATACACAATAATTCTTAACGGGAAAACAAATATTCTAGGAAACCATATATATTCAAAACAGAAAATATCAGAAAGGAATCCGTAATCCGTTAGACACGATGAAAATGAGGGGGAGGGTGATAAAGCAGATATATTAAACAAACTAGTCGATTAGGCCCCATTATTTTTAATGAATATCGTAAACTCCTTCAGTTTTCAAAACACTAATATCTTGCTTGCACTATTCATTATTAGTTTTTCGTTGGAGTAGGACTCCATTCAATCTAAGATAGCTTGTGCTTCAATTCGATTAGATCGAACCCAAAAATAAGTCATCATGGCTTGAGCTTGAACTTGAGCAATAGTTTTTAAAAAATTTTAACTTGAGTTCAAACCATGAAAGTTGAGCTCAATTTTTTTAATTATTAAAAAACAATTTTCAAATTTTCAAATTTATGTTTTCTAACAAAAAACAACATGTATGTAAGTTTATTTGTGACAAGAAATAAAAAATTAAAAGGCACTTAATAAAATATTGTAACTGGTGTTTATAACAGCTAATTGTATCTACAAGTTAAAGGATATTATAACAGATGTAGTAGATAAATACAAAATTAATATCTCATATACTCAAATTTAGTATGTAAAAAACTAGACTTTGAATGAGATTTGGGATTCACTTGAGGAATCTTTCCAATTATTATCGACATATTGTTACAACCTATCATAGAAAACCGCCTAAAATGCATGTGAACAATAACAATCGTCGATGCCACATCGTTTTCCTCTTTCTCTAGCCAAAAATACCAACTTACACCACAATACAAACTAAATCATTATCCCTAGGCAATATTCGACATCTTCTGACACAAAAACTAACCAAATCATAGAGAAATCCAAGCAAATTGAACTAACAACACAACATCTGAAAAAATCATAATCTGATGCTGACAACATTTTTCGACTTCATCTGGTACAAAAACTAAGCAAATCAATCTAAATAATCACACAACAAGAACAAAACTACTTTCAAACAGCAAACAGACAAAATGTCATGAAGAAATCGAGTAGAAAAAATAACAAGATGCTTCTTTCCAGTTATCAACAGCTTTGGCGTGGCATAAATGAGTGTGGTGTGAAATATGAAATCGCTTTTGGGTTGTGGTATTGGATGGGTAAAAGTTGTAACCCACCATTAGTTTGCTCAAAAAAGTTGAATTCAAAATCTTTTGCCTAAAAATGTATACTGAATAGGCAGGAAAATTTTTGTTTAAATTAATTAATTTCCCTTATAAAAAAAAAGAACTTCTAATAAGGCAACAACATGATATCACTTTTCCTAAATAAAATAAAGTAACAAATCCATACCCAATTTATTAGATGCTCCAAAATTCTGGTATCTTAACAAAAATCACTTTGTAATAAAAAACCCTAATCACAATCAAGCTTTGGATTTGTTCAGGTTTTAAATTTGGCGGCAAAAGAAGGCCATTCAGTTATTTTAGTTGAATTCCGACACGTGTCAGTTTCTGAACTACTTAAAAGTCTTACTCACACCTGCTACCCACTTATTGCTGTGCACGTCTACCTTGTTTGCTCTTAAGATCGTCATCGCCTTTTCCTCCCGCAACTAACAAACAAATATTATAAAATTAATTAAATAAAATAACTAATAATGTATTCTAAAATTACTTAATTATAATAATAATAATAATGAAAAGAATTTAAAAAATTGTATAAATCGATATATAAACAGTATAATTTAATCTAAAATATTATTTTCATTGAAATTAACCATTTTAATTAGAGGGTATAAACAAATCAATAAAAAAAGACAAGTTACAAAAGAGAGTCAATATGGTCGAATATGACAAATTTCACCGTCTTTAATTATAGTTTCAAAATTATAAAAGTAAAATTGTTACTTTTTAAACTTAAGATATAAGAAAATTATTATTTTTAAATTGAGAGAGTTTTAATTAGAGAGTATAAACAAATAAGCAAAAAAATATAAGTTATAAAAAAGAGTCAATATGGTCGGAGATAATAAATTTCACCATTTTTTAAGATAGTTTCAAAATTCTAAAAATGAAATTATTATTTTTTAAACTTTAGATATAAGAAAATTATTATTTTTAAATTGAGAGAAGAAAATATAATAAAATTTTAATTTTTTAAATATTTTTGTTAAATAATGATTTTATTCTTAATTTTAATTCAGTTTTTTAATAAAATTTTACTAATAGATGAGTATTTGAATTTTTTGAAATCATATAGCATGACTTTAGGATTACTCATAAGCTTGGGTTTTGGCCTAAATTTATTATAAATAAACATGACTGATAGAAATAAAAAGAATGTTACGTTGTTTACAATTACATGTAAAAAAGCTGTGAAAAGCAGAAAATGATTGGATTTCCGGAGATGTAGCTCCGCAAATCACTCTTCTTCGTCCCTTTGATACACACTGGACACAACTCATATTGCATCATCAAAATTGAAATTTTAATTTGTTTTTTATTTTTTTATTTTTTTTATTGATTTTTCCATTCATACCCTCTCAATCTTTCAATCGTCAATCTCCACAAAAGAAAAATAATTATTTTCCCCATTTTGATTCATTGAATTAAAAAAAAAAAAAAACCAGCCACCCACAAAGGCCGGTCAGAATCCCTGCATTGAAGAGCATATTGTTTTTTTTTTTGGTTTATGTTCAGTGTTAGGACTTGTGGGTTGGTTTGGATATTGCCTGGTTTTGTGTTAGGAATAACTTCTCCTTTTAGCCTTCTTTAATTTGTGATTTTTTTTTAAGTGTTTTGTTTTGAAGAAAGTTTCGAACTTTGAGACTTGAATTTGAAGAGGTTTCTAGGTTTTGACATTTTGATGATGTTAGTGCGTTAATTCAATGAGGTAACGAGATTGGTCTCTTGATTTGGAAGTAATACGATTGTTATTTGGTTCGAAGTGAGAGTACCCAGATTGAGAAATTTACAGGAAATGTGTTAGTTACTGAAATTTGGAAGATTAGTGAAGATTTTGGATTTCTGTTGAAATGCAAAGGCACCCATTTGCTTAATGTTAAAGTTATTGCAAAAGGGTGGCCTGTATATCTTTGCAACACACTAATTTGGGGAGAAGTTAAAGATTATGGGCTGCCTTTGCTCAAAAGAGGCCGCTCCAGAGGATGATGTAACTGCGGATGACAGAAAGAAAGAGTTTAAAATTGCTTCTGTTCAATTGATTGCACCCGCCCCTTCATTGCAAGATGAGTCCATAGCGAGAAAAAGTGCTGCGAAAGAGGATTCTGTAGTGAGGAGATTGAGGGAGGATTCTGTAGGGGGAGGAGGCAGACGAGGAAATGTATCAGCACGGCCGTCCTTTAAGAGTGGTGGTGGTGGGGGAGGAGGAGGAGGGGTTGCATCAGCAAGGCCGTCGCTTAGAGCTAATCCAAGTTCTGTAAGTGTTTTTTTGGAAGATGCAGAAAAGAAGGATTGGATTGTAGAGAGGCCAAAGAGATCATATCATCAAAGAAGTGCTACAATGGATGCTGGAGCTTCCATTGCAGGCGTTGGAGGACGATCACATATATTGAGGCCACTTCTTGGTGCTGAAGGAGAGCAAGTTGCTGCTGGATGGCCATTATGGCTAGCTTCAGTTGCAGGTGAAGCTATAAAAGGGTGGGTGCCTCGACAAGCAGACTCCTTTGAGAAGATAGAAAAAGTTAGTTCTTGTTATTGCTTGTTAGTAGTTCAATTCTTTAATCATCTTCATTATGGTTGGATAAGTGGATTAACATTCTTGTAATTGTTGATTCTTATGTAATGATAAATTTTACTATGATTTTGATGATTTGTTGCTTTACAACAAACCTGCAACGTTGAATGGTGTTACTAGTTGTCGTTAGTAATAGAAACTTTTCAAAATACTTTTCTTTACTTGGGCATCAGAAAGAATGTATCTTCCTCATGTTTTCTTAATAGCTACAGAATATGTTGAACAAAATTCGAACTTCTTTTCTTTTTTGTTGATATCAAATCTCTTTATTCTAATTATCAGTGAAACTCAGACTGAAAATCAGTTTATTATAAAGCATAAAATAATACCAGCTAATGTTGTTGCTGCCATTGTAGTGACACATTGATATGATGATGAAACTAAACCCTTTCGAATGCAAACTATTGAACTGAAGTTTGTTGGTTTGTTAATGTTGTGATTTGTGGGAACACCATTTATGTTTGAGTGCATATGGGTTTCTGGTTGCTTTCTTGGTGTAAGCTGGTTATGAATTTGCACGGATTGTTCTGCTCTCCTGTACTAATTTCCAAGTTGTATGATACATGTGCAGATTGGGCAAGGAACTTATAGCAGTGTATACAAGGCCCGTGATCTTGAAACTGGTAAAATTGTTGCATTGAAGAAGGTGCGGTTTGTCAACATGGATCCAGAAAGTGTTCGTTTTATGGCTAGAGAAATCTACATTTTGCGTAAAGTGGATCATCTAAATGTTATAAAGCTTGAGGGAATAGTCACTTCAAGGATGTCAGACAGCTTGTACCTAGTCTTTGAGTACATGGAGCATGACCTTGCCGGGCTTGCAACGACACCAGGCATCAAATTCAATGAATCTCAGGTAGTTTCTTTTCTGCTGGTTTTGAAGTTTTAACTTTCATAATTTTTATTTAATGCACACAGGACTCTATAGTGGGCAGGATTTGTCTTTCATCCACAAAATTTCTGAATTGCAATTATGTAAAATGATCCTGGAGCTCTGAAAGTTCTCTCTCCTTTTCTCTCAACAAGTTAGTTTGGATTACTCGATATGCTAATTTGTGTTGCAGATCAAGTGCTATATGCAACAGTTGCTTCGTGGACTTGATCACTGCCATAGTCGTGGTGTCTTGCACCGAGACATTAAAGGTTCAAATCTTTTGATAAACAATGATGGAGTTCTCAAGATTGGAGACTTTGGTCTTTCAACATTCTTTGACCCTAATCGAAATCAACCATTGACAAGTCGAGTTGTGACTTTGTGGTATCGGGCACCTGAGCTTTTGCTTGGCGCTACAGAGTATGGACCTGCTATTGATTTGTGGAGTGCCGGTTGCATCCTTGCAGAATTGTTTGCGGGAAAACCTATTATGCCTGGAAGAACAGAGGTAATGTCAATAGATCTCTATGCATGCTAGACATAAACACAAGTAAAGGAACATTCTCCATAAGTCTAGAATGAAGTTCGTATATAGATATGTTTCTTTTCTCTCTGAAATTTGTTTTGGATTGATTTCCATTTATTGCTTTTACTGTTCTTTCCTATTTTGTTTTCTGTTGTCATATTGATAATTATATTAAGGTATTCATGAATAAATATTCAAATGGAGATGATAAAATAATTTTGATTTATTCATTGATAGGTGGAGCAAATGCATAAGATCTTTAAGCTTTGCGGTTCACCCTCTGACAAGTACTGGCAGAAAAGAAAATATGTTGATGCAACTAGTTTCAAACCTCAACAGCCTTACAAGCGTCGCCTTTCTGAAACGTTCAGAAATTTCCCTCATTCAGCATTGTCTCTAGTTGATAAACTTCTTTCAATGGAACCTGAAGATCGGGGATCAGCTACTTCAGCGCTAAATTGTGAGGTAACATAAAGTTTACTTACAGATATATTGGATGCTCAAAAGTGACTTTTAACATTAATATCTTGTTAAATTAGACTTGATCTTTGACCACATTGTTATCATACGGTTCATATCATAGAATGAACAAGCATTAAAAGTTGTGTGTGATGTTATCGTGGGAAAATAAGGTCTCAATGATGGCAATACCAATGTTTTAGAATAATGATGCTGTGAGTCTTTTCTGATCGTTCTATCTCTTGTCACAAGCTTACTTCTAGTAGTGTGATGATAACTCCATAGCTCGAATGATCATTTATTAGGCTTCCCTTTGTAGTGCACAAATCATTCAAGTGATTGATCTGCTTATTTTTATTCAGTGAATTACAGGATTCAATTTAACTTTCAACATGGCTATAGCAAGCCATGTTGAAACCCTTTTGTTTTTTTGACACTATAAGAGATTTTTTATTTTAATTTTTAAGTATAACACCTGCAGTATATAAGTCTGTCTCCGTATGCCTTGAAGTTGAATCCTAAAAATGCATTTTGGGAAGAACATTTGAAGTATCTGTTTTATTTGTTGGATTTTGTTCTTTTGTTCTTTGCTGATTAAACATATATGAAGTACATTAATGTTCTTGAAATTTGAATTTGGTTTGTGTTTAATTTTACTCCAGTTCTTCACAACAGAACCACTCCCTTGCGATCCATCAAATATGCCAAAATATCCACCGAGCAAGGAACTTGATGCAAGGCGTCGTAACATGGCAGAAAAAAGGTATTATTCAAGACACTCAACATTTGAAAAATCTCAACTCTTCAGAAATTACTAACACACTAATTTGCGAAGTGATAGGCTATAGTAGTTCAGCTATTATATGTTCTATAATTATTTGTCAAGGTTGGAACATAAGCCCATGATATTGCTGTCAACTTATTTCTGGAGCCTAGGAAAATTATACGTTTTCATTTTGGAAAGATACCAGCAGTATACAATAAACACATTGTCACATATGCCTCCTCTGCTTTGATTTTAGGCAAAGGGAAGATCCTGCAAAAAGATGTGAACCCGAATCCATTAGACAGATGTCAAGAGATTCGCATAGACCAGAATTCATGGCTCAGGGACAATCAAAAACCTTAAGCACCAGACACAAGTACAATTCACAGGATGATGCTGGGGCTGGTTTTCCAATTGACCCACCCGGGGGACATATGCGGAAGGGTTACTATCAAACTAGCTCAGTTGTTCACCCTATTGCCACTCGGAATAAGAATGCTTCTAACAGAATTGGTGCAGAATTGAGGTCGGAGAGATCTCAACATCCTCAGGCAGATGCTTCGCTTAGAAGTAATGATAGAGTTTTCACTCGAGAACCTGTTATGGTAATCAACTTATCTAACTTTTCTGTCCTCTTTGCCTGCTTTGTTATACTCGAAAATCATATGCAAAGTGTACTGTGACATGAAACCTAATGAATGCACCCTCTGCACCAACCACTTCCCACCTACATCGATACATTGTCATTAAGCTATGTGTTTATTGTCCAATTCCTAGTTCTCTATATATGAAATGCGTTTCTGTTATGCCAGGGGTATGTACCAAAGAAAAACAGGATTCAGTACTCTGGACCGTTGATGCCTCCTGGAGCAAACATGGATGACATACTAAAAGAGCATGAGAGACAAATCCAACAGGCGGTTCGTAAAGCTCGTGTTGAGAAGTCTGGAACCAACAAAAACAATGAGGTTCGTGATCAGACATACAATCGTGGAAGATATGCCCAGTGATTCTCAAGAACTCTTTACTCTGCTGCCTTGTAAACATGGTACCCTCCTGGAAATTCAACTAATATTTCAGGGAAAAGCAGCTGATCTCCCCAGTGTAAGCGTCTTTGCTTGTGTTTTTCATACTAGGGAGAGCAACATGCCATGGACGCACAATGAATGATTGAATTGGTCTATCCTGAAAGGTATTTTTGAGATTCTTTTGCGGTAAACAAAAAAAAAATGTTCTGGAAGTGATAAAACAATAAGAGTTTCTTCATAAATTTTCTTCAATTATCAGTGTTTTGCACCACATGGTTGGGAAAATTTACTTTGTATAGGGGAAGGGCTCTAATTCCTTATTCCAAAAAATGTGTAAGATGGAAAATCATATTTACCACAAAAAGATTAATCAAATTCGAGGTTATGCCAACTAATTTTGTTGTTTTGTTCCTGTTAGAAAAACTTAATTATGAGAAATTAGTGTTTATTATTATTTCTTAATACTCTTGAAGAATGTTCCAATCTCAGCTCTGTTAAATTGAGTAAATTTGATTCCTATCCACATTTTCATTATCCCCAAAACTCACTTCAGTCTTCAAATACATTATTGCCTGATCTTCATTTCAATGCTATCAACGTACCTCATTTGACTCCAGGAAGCATTCAAGATAATTGCCTAACTGAGACAAAGATTTTTAATTAGCATAATCAGATAATAAGTAGTATTACGTACAAGAGCTATTAACTAGCAAACTTCTTATGTTGGAAAAACATGAAAAAGAGATCTACTGACTAAAAAAGCCAGTGAAATTTCTGTACATTTGGCTTCACAGATACTTCAGTTCTATATCTTAAATGATATATAATTTTAATTCTTGTGAAACCATTAAGCTAAAATGTACCTACAGATCTTGCTTCGGCTTCCGGCTCAATTCCGAATAGTGGCCGCCCATTAGTTGCAAAATTTCCTCCCATAAACTTTCTGATGATGAAACTGACGATGCACCACAGATCAAATCAGAGCTACAGGCAGCAACATACCAGTAATCTGATTCGATCTCCTCTCTCAATTGATCCAGCTGCCATCCGGCATAACCAACAAAGAATTTGAAATCCTGAGGCTTAAGCACCCCTTTCTTCACTAGCCCTGCAGCTTCATCCAAACTGTTTCGAGCTCCAAAAGATAGGCCAGGGATTACCTCTTCAAACCCAGAAAGTTTAGACTGCCCCGTTTTCAAAAGAAACATGCTGGCTTCCAGAGGTCCACCAAAATGCAATGAACAATCGGCAAAAGTGGTAGCTAGTTCATTATTCGTAGGTTTCATGTGCTTGATCCTTTTGTGAAGTGGGCGGTTGATGACTATTCCAAATGGGCCCTCTTGTGGATGCCTCGTTCCAGACCTGAGAAGGAGAACAACAGTTCTCTCAAAGGTACGAATCCCATCAAGCTTTTCAGTGGCAACAAGAACACAGCCTGTCTCAGGAACTGGAATAGGGTGGGCCCATTTTAGGCCAACAGGTTTGGACTCATGGGTTGTCCCACCCTGGTTTTGAGGATCAGACTCTGTCTTCTCTACCTGTTGAATGTAATAACAGATTTAAGTTTTAAATTATGTAGTATGCTTCATTGTTTACCACATTTCTCGTCATAATATACGAGGTGTCCTTTCTTTTTTCCTTATTATTATTATTTTTGTATTTTTCAGGTCAAGGAATGAAAATAATTTACCATATCATCCTATAAAGGAAAAAACAAAAGAATCCCATCAAAATCTTAAAATCCCCTTGAACCTTCCAAACTAGAATGGGTCACCCCAGTATGTTGAAACTGCTGATATCAAACACAAAGCTAATCAAGTAGGAAAGTAAGTCAGGTTGCAGGCTGTCAAACTGAACCAAAACAGAAATCTTCACTGACAGGCAAAAATGCTATGCTATGATCCAACAACTCTCAGTTCACGGATATTTGTTTGGATCTCAGAAACTAGTAGGGAGAAAATGAGAAACCACAACAGTCTTCAGAAATTAGGCCTTCATTCTTGTGCGCTTACATACTTATGTTCCCCAAAACTAAAGAACATGAACCTTTTCTATATTAAGTCTCAATATTAATCTATATTCCATCATACAAGTAAAGTTTTTTACCAACAAAGATCAGATAGGTATAATACCACAGAAAATAATATCCAAAATATGTAACAACTAAAGTTACCATCACAAAGAGCGTATTGTACTAACCCTCTGAGTTAAGCAGTTAAACTTTTGGTCTTAACTTATAAGTTGGTCTTAAACAATAAGTCTTAGGTTTAATTCCCCTCCAGGCCTCTCTGTCTAACAAGTTTGTAATGTTTGATAGTAATCTACAATATAACTATTGGTAAATATGAAAGAAGGTCAAGGGATACTTGAGTGAAAACAAAATGACTGTGTAATAAATTGACTATATAGAAATAGCATCATCTAGGGTGTCAGAACTGTTCATTTGTTGAATAGATTACCAGCAAGACAATTAAGGAACAAAACCTCACCTGTTCCCGAGCAAAAAGATTTGCTCTGAACTCTCTCCAGTCCAAGTTTATGCCATAAGACTTCTGGGATGCAGTGTCATTGGATTTGTTGTTGTCCGAAGAATTATTACGTTTCAAATTATCTCCTTCTCGATCTCCATTTCCTAAATTAATCATCATGAACATAGTTTAATATGTTAAAAGTTACTTAAAATAGCTGATCATCACTAATGATTCAGGGAAAGGCACCATGAGAACTAGAAACATTGAGGAGTTAACACCTTGTAAACTATTACAGTTAGTATTAATTCTCATGCATAGCCAGAGTACAAAAATTCTGTAGCCTACAAATCGGTGTTCAGGATCCAATGACCATTTTTACAAATGCAGTTCAGTAACTAGGTAAACTACAAAAGTCTCTAGCAGAGCTTATACATAGAAACTGAATACTTAACCAGCTACTATCAATGGAAGCTTAATTTATTCACTTTATCTTTTCTTCCATCATGCAAGATTCCTTTCCCATACACAGTATCTTTCCTTTAATTGCCACTACTGCTCTTTCAGTAAGAATAGAAACCTCAAATAAGTCAAAGCAATTGATTGAAAAGAGCTAACAGAGTGATGCTAAATACCAATACCACACCATGCCACTCCCCCACCCAGCACCCCAATTGTGTTTCCAAAACCCATTTAAAATTTTTTTGTGTATACAGATACAAACTTATAATGTTTTCACAACACAGAATCCAGATTAAACCATTATGTTATGTGTATAGTTGACATAAACACTTCCTTACTCCTGATTCTATAGCAATAACCACCATATCCTATGAACAGATAATAAAAAACTAGTTTAACTATGCCAGAAACTAACCATTGTTGAAGATATATCCTCTTTTTTTCCGTTATAACTCATCAGTTCCTGAGATTGGTCTGGAGCTTTTAAAAAACTTGAATTGAATGCTCATAATACGCTCGGATTTGATACTGATAAAGCACTACATTTGATGCAGGTGTGAGGGAATAAATGAATTTTAGTCTCGTGACTCATATGTTCATGCATTGAGTGGTTCTGCTGCAATGGTTACAATTGGTTTGGCATTTTATATAATGGACTTAAGAATTGATTAAAAAAATACTAAGGGTAATTTTAAAATTAATGTTAATGGGTCTTACATTGGGGGCTAATATAATCACTCAAGAACATAACTGATCTCATGAAATGTCCATACGACTTTTATAGAATTATTCCTTGAGGCATTTATCATGATCAATGTTGTGTTTAAATATGCTTACTTCTAAAGCACAGTTTGAGATTGAAATGATTGTATCTGAAAATCAATCCCAGAATTAAATGCCTACAGAGACTTCAACCAAACTAAACAAAAAAGTTACTTATTGAGACTCCCCCTCTTGTACAAAAAGAATTGGAATTAACTTCTAAAAGAGAAATTCGAGGATTGATTGATTCATTAGCTACTATTCACTCCTAATATAGAAGCCTTGCACATTCAAATGAAAAAACTTCCTACCTTCATCAATAAGGTCACAGTCTTCCCTACAAGTTTAAGAGTGTTGTACTGTATTAACAGAAGAAAAGAGGTTTCCATATTCCATACCATTTCCATCACCATTGGCTATACAAGCTTTCAGTTTTTGACAGATTCTTTGGACAAATAAAGGAAAACCACTGTGTAATTAAAATTTTACTTCAAAAGGGAGTCAAAGACTGAGTTTTAGCTCAAATTAAAACACAATGACCACGGGAGTTGAAGATGAACTTGCAATAGACTGCACAAAAATTATTTTTAAAACAAGACCACAAGCATATACAGATGTCACACAATCTCTCATATAAACAACCAAAATTTCCTTTCCACATTCAGCCCATCTATAGCTGCACTCATCAGCTAGAGATTGTAATCTATAATTGTTGCCAATGGCTCAATTTTTAAGGAGCTTTCATGTAAAGGATTGCATCAAGCTAGACATGCATTGTTTTGAAAGCAATTGCTTTTCAACTAGGAATAATAATCGATATCACCAAATGCACAACCTTCACCAATGGAAAATCCAAAACAACAAAAATTGCGATAACTTAAATCACTAATTTATCAATACACATATACATAATTTCAGTTTCTGACAACATTCCAGGTGCTAATTTTAAGAATTTCACAGAAGGTTTAAAAAATTATGGCTACTATTAACGTCCATTAAGTTAAAGTCCTCCAAGAGTAACAATCTCTTACTAAAGAAAAATTATACTATACTATAACATGAATACCGGATACATCTTGCCAATTCAAGATAAACTGCTATAGAGAAAACTACTTCACCATTATTCACTCAATATAACTGTCCAGTCGAACAGTTATTAAAAAAAAACTAATTTACAATTATCCGATCATTTATTTAATCATGTCAACTCTGCAAGTATAATACTGTATCAGCATAAACAAAAAAAACCCTCCTTTTTTCATACTTTTCTCTACTCTATTCTATTCCTCCAATATCTCACAAACCAAAAACCCGCAAGATTCAAAATTTGAAAAATCAACCGCAAGCATAATCACATCATCAAAACCACGCAAACACAAAATTAACCTAAACTTTGGCATTGAATTCAAAATTGGAAAGTAACCCAGAATTTTAAAATAAAAAATTACCAGATGGGTTGTCGTGATTCTTCTTAGCCATAGCTTTGACAAGCAAAGAATGATGATAAACGTTAGAAGAAGAAACGACTCTTGTTTTCAAAAGCCTGATCTCAAAAACACCAACTTTTCCCAAATTTCCCGAGCTGGGTTTCAAGTTTCTCATCATCCAAACAGGGGTTAAGCTTGTATTCTTCACCTGAACAGTCCACAGATCCATTTTCCGCCAAGAATATTATCACTATTTTTTGTTTCCACTCTGTTGGAGTCTATTTTTGTTTCTAATTTTCTTGGAAAATAAAATATGAGAAACAAATCCGTTAGAAACGATGCGGATGCGGAGGAGGTTGAATGGCAAACTCTTGGCCCCGATATTTTAATTAGTCTTATCAAACCCCTTTAGTCTTTAAAACACTAATGTCTTTCTTGTACCATTCATTCTTAGTTTTAGGTTGGAGCGTTTGTTTGTCGCACTCATAATTATCAATATCCTATATAATAAAAATTTTACTATATAATACAGATTGAAAATAATAAGTATCATGAGATATATTATAATTAATATCATACAATAAATATATCATACAATATGATACATATTTTATGATAATATGTATTTAACAATACAAATCGATATACTTTTAGAGAAAATAATAATGTGATAAAGGTGTATATAAGAAATTTTAAATTTTTATAGATATTTGTGATATTTTTTAAAATGATAATATGTTAATTATATTTTTTTATTAGTTTATTAATATTTTATCATTTTATTTCTTAAAAACTGTATTATACGATACGATATAATATTTAATACATGATATATAAAATTAGATTTTTTATATATGATATGATATACAATTCTATTATCATGATTACACTATCTAACTCAAATTAATCAACTATATTGTCTATCCGAAAAAATTTTCTACCTGTTCACCTAAAATACACTTATTGGTATTTTTTATAGTAGTATTGAGACTAATTAGTTAAATGATGTAATTTATTCAAATATTCATGGATAAGTCAATGAAAAAGTTTTAAGTTATGCGAAGTTTATGTAATTGGCATAAGATAATTAATTTTTCATCGTATGTATATTTATCTCACCTGAAATGAAATTATTTTAACAATAAATTTTGAAAATTTAATAAAAAAGAATTCTCAATGAACTAATTAAATCCCAAAAAGTAAATAATAAAAACCTAATGGGTCTAAAAGATATTTGTTGTAAATCTGGACAAAGATGAAAGTGAGTGGCTTTGGCATGGGGAGAGAATATGCTTTGGTTTTAACAGAATTATTATTGGGGTGTGTGTGGCAACGTTGGCAGCACACGTCAGTGTCTTCTACTCGGTTTAACAACCTACGATTGCGCGCGGGTGGTTGAAGGACACGCTCCGGCCGCGCGTTCAGTGGAGAGTGGACCGAGTCGCTTGACTTTTTACCGGGTCGTTGGTTGGGTCTTTTCAAACTTCTGGAAACGCCACGTGTCAGTTGAGATTAGGTTGGACTTTTCTAAATTTCCAACTATGTTAGTTTGATTTGATTTTTTTTTTTCAACTAAAATACTTAAGATTTTATCTTATATAAATATCTCACTATGAATGGTTCAACAATGTTATGAAATTCCTTAATAGTTGAAGATGAGCAGGGCCATTATAGGTTGACTTTTAGTAGTTGTTAGAGTATCACAATCCTTTTAGACCATGTTCGAAGATTTGATTTGATCTGATCTGGTGAATTATAATTTGATGTTTATCAATCACTACTTTTTTAGAATAATATTGTGTATTCTTGATTTAAGTAATTTGGTTATGTTTTTGTTCTATATTTTATAGTAAAATGCATTCAACTTTATCTTATGTCAAGATGTCACTATGGAATTAAAATTGTAAGCAAACAAATGGTATCCTAAAGAGGAATTAAAGTTATACTCACCACAATAGGTAGGTGGAGCTACCAAATTTTAGAAAAGAGTTGAACAATTTTATTTAATAAGATAAGATCGATCAATGAGGTAGAGACAATAAAGGTCATACAAGTAAAGTTTGACGGAAAATCACTTTTTTTTATCTTGAATTTTGTCTTGATGATACTTACCCACCATTGAACTTTAAAAATGATTTTTTTTCCACTTATCGTATGTTATACGATCATTTCCTATGCGTAGAATGTCTACTTAAAAACTAACTATTTTCAATTATGGCATCTCATGCCTTAACTAATGAATATGCATCTCATGTTTGAAAAATGTAATCTAGTAATAGAAATCGCTTTTGTGTCATTTATCCATTATGTAAAATAATAAATTGTTATTTTATTAGCTTTATATTGTTATTTTACCTCAGTTGTAACCAAATAAGAAATTTTATTTGAATTTGAACTTTGAATATAATTGATAAAATTACAATTATTCTCACTCATTCTTTAAATAAAAAAGATTATTGAGAGGGAAGGAATAAAGGAAAAGCATGATTTAGCATAAGAAAATAATTTTAAATTATGTACATCAGTTACTAGTTCATGATGAGTAATCTCCAATAATTTGGTGCTAGAAAGAGGGTTTTCCATCAAACATAGTGGCATGTCATCAATCTATAGCATACTACTTTGCCAAATACTTACTACAAGGCAAGCAAATTCCCCTAACTTGTCAACTTTATGCAAACATCTCTTTAGAGGTTCTCCACTGATGTCATAGTGGAAAAGTTAGATTTGAGTCGAGTTTAATTTGAATGAACCTAAAATGAGCTAGACTCAAGTGAGCTTGTGTAACACACCTCTTCAGAAGCATAGCCCTTACGGTAATTATCTCAAAAAGACATGTCACGTTTAAATAAATATTTAAATTAAAACACTCATTAATTGTAGATGAATTAGTAATATCATATATTTATTAGAATTAAATCAATGTGCAACGAATATCCCAAAAATTAGTTTAGCAATTTCGAATAAATATATTTTTCCCCAATGTGCATAATTTCATAAAAAAAAATATTAATTAAGACAATGAAAAAACAGTAGCCAAAATTGCCATTTAGTGTGTCTATCCAATCAGTTCTTCGTTGTTTCTCTTACGTACAAAAATAGGGGAAAAAATACAGTGCGTATAAATACTCAGTAGATCCTCATGATTTCGATAGTATTCTCCATTAACCTTTTCCCCCCGACAGAGTCGCACTGTCAAAAGTGCCTGAGAGCAACGGTTCGACACTCTTCTCAAGTGCCTCTTATAGACATCTGTCTAGAATTATGATTTTTAACATGAAAAGTAGTTCAAATTGGGTTTGAGTTAACCTTTAAAAAATTGGATTGAGTTAAGATTGACACAAAGCTAACTCGAATTAACCTGAACTAACCTGAATATTTTAAACAAAATATTATATAACATCATAATGGTAAAAAATTTCTAATATCTTTTATTTTTTTCATTTCATAGAAAGAGTTTCAATCTAAAAATTC
Organism: Mangifera indica; assembly: GCF_011075055.1. Lineage (NCBI taxonomy): Eukaryota > Viridiplantae > Streptophyta > Magnoliopsida > Sapindales > Anacardiaceae > Mangifera > Mangifera indica. The sequence goes on along the minus strand of NC_058147.1, from coordinate 11,042,959 downwards.
TTTATCCCTAATTTGAATTAACAAATAAATCAATATTGTATCATCATACGCCAAATATGAGTAACCCGAAACATTCATTTTAATTTAATAACTCTTTTTGTCAAAATTGTAAAAAACTATTTGTAGTTTTTTTTTTTGTTGTTGGTGTGTTATAAATACTATTGATTTAAACTTATTTGTGTTTAATGTGTCATACATTTATTAATAGTTTTAATAGTTATGACAGTCACATTCATCATATAGATTATAAATTAAATTTAAATATTTAAAAAGTGGTTGTTAATCTTGTTTGTTATCAACTGTATAATTTGAAAGTTGAAGTTATAAATTTATTTGAGTTTTTTATTATGATATTTTATTGTTTAATCTCTACTAGAGGTTTGTATAATTCGGTTCAAACCGTAAAACTGGATTGAACTATTTAAAAATTATAGTTTAGTCTAGAAAATAGTTTTTTTTGAATTAATAAATTTTTTAAAAATAATTTTTAGTTTGTATTATGGTATAGACAATTTTCAAACCAAAGTAAACTGTAAACTATAATTTTTTTAAATACATATATATAATTATATTTGATAAAATCTTTTAATAAGCAATTAGATGTATAATTTATTTTTTTATATTTATTTTGTGATTTTCTTTAAATATATATATTTCATATTTATTTTACATGTTAATATTATGTTCTAGAAAATTATAATTCAATTAATTTTATAAAATAATATATATTTATAAATGAATTATTTTAATAGATTCAAGTTGTAATTTAGATCGAACTAAACCATATTTTTTTAATTTGGTTTGAAACCTAATATGGTTTGGTTTGATTAAAAAAAATTTCAAACCATTTTTTTCACTTTGATTTGAAAAATTCCTCAAACCGCACTAAATCAAAATGTGTATACCCCTAATTATACAGTTGATCATATAAAAAGATAATAAACAAATTATTATTATTAACTTAAAATAAAACAATTTTGTTTTAACTAAATGTCGTTTCATATGAAAATAGTTTTTGTGTATTTTAATTTAGTAAATATGTCTTTTTGTATATTATTTTATAACAAATTGAGTTATTTCTTAACATTTAACAAAGTATATTGTTTTGTTATAATTCATGTCATATCTTGTTATGTTTTGACACAACTTTACTTATTACATAGTTTAGGTCCAGTCAAGTCAACACGAAAATATTTTGATTTAGTTTAGAGTTGAAAAAATTTGACACAATTTTATTTCGGATAGGGTTAAAGTTTAAGGTTTTCAATCCCTTGCTAGTTGTGGTTCATGGCAGAGTTATCCTGCAATTTTGGTTGATTTTGATGAGGTTAGCATTTTTGAGTTACTTCAAAGTTTACTATAGAGGGTTTCAATTCGCTTCTACTATCGATTTGGCCAATAAAATGTACATTCTAGCCCAACTGAGGAATAAACTTTGGGTTCTTTGTTTTATACTTTTATGATAATAAGGGTGGGGAGCCACAACATAATTGGGTATGTACACAAAATAGTTAGATGTGAGGGCAAATTAAGGTGCAACTGGTGGCATGATGATCTCATTTACTTTGATTCAAAGTTAGTTTGTTTGGATTTGAAATGAGTTTTGCTCGAATAAATTCAAACACAATTGTGAGATAATGAGCTTGAATATGAGTACAGCTTAGAAGTACGAATGAAAACGAGTCCGAACTTGAGACAAAACCCAAATAGGTTTCTTGCTCGGCTCACATGACTCAATTTTGTTAATAAATAAATTTTAAAACGATGTCGTACAATTGAGTTAGCCGAGCTTGAAATACGAACTCGAGTTATTCAAAACGAACTTAAACTTGAACATATGAACTTGAGCTAAATGTGAATCAATCATGAATACTAAAATTATAAAACAAGTTAAACATGAATATATATTCAACGAGCTAGCTGAGTCTGGGCCTCGACCCACCAAAAATGGGCCAAAAAGAAGTCGGGCCCTATTCTTCTTCGGTGAGCCTTTATTGTTTTTGTCTGATGTATATGGTCTATAGTATACTGTGTAGACTATCCATCTATGGCCTTTATTATATATTTAGAAACTAACAAAATGTGGGAAGGAATAGCCATAGCAGAAAGAGAAAAATTTCAAGGATTTGAATATTCACAGCTTTATTGCATTTATGAGGCAATTTATCTAAAATATCACCTCTTAATAACAAATATATACTTTTGCGAATATATATACTAAACAGGACTTTCTGGCGGCTGACTTAGTTTAGTCGGTCATTTGGAAAATAATTTGTTGGGATATTAAATAGACATAAATTTTTTTTTAAAATATTTTAAAGTAAACTTTAAGTAATTTTATTTTTTAAATAAATGTTATTTTATTTTCAATAATATCCTTCTCTACCATTACGTTAGATTTGGTATAATTTTTTGATAACTTTTCTTTTTAAAACATACTCTATATTTAATAAGTTATGATTTGAAGATTTAAAAACTTATTTAGAAACAGATCAATTTTTGGTGTAATACAGATTGGAACGAAAAAATGAACATAAGTGTAAAGAATAGGTGCAAGTGCGAGCAAGTACGAATATAAAATATATTCTATTATATTATATAAATATTCTATTATATTATATTATTATTTAATTCGGTCCCACTTTTTAGCAAAATTATGACTTTTTTGTACCATTTAATTAGATTTATTGATCCGAATATAATATTTACTTTACTCTTAATTGGTGATAAGGTTAAGAAGAATTTCTTTTTATTTTAATATTGTGTGTGTTGTTGTACTATCTACCAGACACATGTTTTCATCACCAGCTTTTGAAGTTAACGCTTCAATTTTGAAATTCATTTTTTTTCATTTTAAAATTTACATTAGTCATTACGAAATTTGAAAGGAAGAAATACATTGTACTAATTACACACCATAATATACATAATTTTTTAATCTTGAAAAAATTCTAAAATATTAAAGTTCTCTAGATCAATAGGATCTGAATTATCAATATAATTTGATTCGATCTTCCTGTTTGTATTTTTTATAGATGTTTGGTATAAATCCACCAAATATCTAAGCATACGACATGTATGTGACTAATGGCCTTTGGAATCACATTTATAACATTTACTTTTATAATTTTGTGATTTATTACTACATAATTTTTTCTCTGTTCTATTTTTCTTCATCTTTGATCCATTTATGGTGGAAAGATTTTTATTATGACCACCTTTGGATCGAAACTTATTTCGTCCAAAATCTCGTTTGCACCCATAATAACTATTATTGATAGTTGCGTTCACTTTAAGAAATAGTGCAGTGCCAGTGGGGCGTGTCTAATGATTTGTTAATAACAATTCATTGTTTTGTTCAACTATCAATAAACAATATATTAATTTAGAATATTTAAAAAAAAATCTTTTTCCTATACTAGTGCTGTAGGAGTATATTTAAGGGATGAAATATAGAGAAAATTTTCTCTAATATATTTTCTTCGGTTATTTTTTTTCCACATAATCTCATTCGAGAGACTATTCTGAACTTAATAGAGTTATATTTACTTACAGATTTAAAATCTTGTAAGCGTAAATAAGTTCATTCATATTGGGTCATTGACAATGTTATTGACTTATGATGATTAAATTTTTTTTTCAGGTTTCTCCATAATTCTAATAGATCCATAATATCTATATATTTTACTCGTAACCCTTTATGGATGTGGTGATGCAAGAAAATAGTAACCTTGGATTTATCATGTTATGATGTTTTATTTTTTCCTTTTATTGTTTCTCCAATGCTTATAAATTCTAAATAGAGAACTGTGTCCAGGGCTCATTCGGTGTAATTTTCTTCATCTAATCGAAGGACAACGTAGTGAAGTTTTACGAGGTTTATCATTTTCAACAATTGTAGGGTGATGAAAGAAATAAAAATTTGTGATATGATGAAGTAAAATTATGTTAGAATTTCAAGTTTATATTTGTCGTATATTTACAAAACTTATAATTTTGTAATTAATATTTATAATATTATAATATGTAAAACTTAAATAATATTTCAGACTTTAATTTCATTCTTTTTATCATTTATACAAACTTCAGATTATAAATGAGATAAATTTATAATAAATATTTTAATAAAACTTAGGACTTCAAGCCTATATATATATTTTCATGATTTTGTAAACTTCATATTATAAATGATATAGAGTCCAAACAGAGAAAGAGAAGAGGCTAACAGAGAAAAAATATTTGATTGGCTGGTAGTTTTTCCCAATTAAAAAAACAATAAAACTATGTGTACCTACTTTGGGTACACAAATATATACATATTTATATGTGTCATCATGTGATTGGATGATTTTAAATTAAGAATAAAATAATAACCAATCATATAATGACACATATAAATATGTATATATTTATATACCCAAAATAGATACACATAGTATTACTCTTAAAAAAAATTGTTAGTCGAAGAATTAAATTAGATAAACTTTCAATGGACCAACTGTGTTCAGGCCGGTGTCAGGTCTTACTGGCCCAATAACATAATTAGTTGGCAAGAGACACCAGGTGGCTTTCTGCCACCTACCAATAGACAGCAATCAATCACCAATTCTCCAAGCTTCAAGCAATCATCTTCTCCTTACGACGCAATTGACCAATTATATTATTCATTTCTCTACATCCGACTGCATGTGATCTCTTTTTTTTCTCTTAGAAATTATCACCGTTAGATTCGGATTTCCCTGTTTTATTGGTCTGACACGAAGACTCTCACTTTATCCCCTTCTCAAGAGACAAAAACACGAAGCTTGATCTGAAAGCGAAGAACAAAAAAATTGTCTCTCACTTTACTCAGTCCGTGTCGACTCAGATACGAGGTAGAAACTCACACTCACTTTCTTTATTCTTCATTTTTGTTTCTTATTCTGATAAATTTATAATTTATATAATTTTTTTTAATCTGATTTCTTTTTTACTATTGATTTGGACCATAATTCTTCTGAAAATATTTGAATTAGCTGAACATGTAATGATTTGTCGTTAATGTTCTCTAAAAAATTAGAATAATTGTCACTTGATTTCTTACGAGGCAAGCAAATTCCCCTAACTTATCAACCTTATGCAAACATCCCTTTAGAAATTCTCTACTAAAGGATGCCATAGTGGATAAAGTTGGATTTGCATCGAGTTCAATTCAAATAAACATAAAATGAGCTAAGCTCAAGTAAGTTTATGTAACACTTTTCTTTAGACACGTCAATTGGGTAGGGTCAAATGGAAGCCCAACCCGAAGTATGAAAAAAGTTCGGGCACGAAAAAGCCCGACCGGATACTGTAAAGTATCGGGTCGGGCCTTGTGCTTTAATATTAGGCCCATGGGCCGGCGACATAATATTGTTTACAATATAAAATTTTTTATTTTTTATTTTTTCCTGGCCCAAGCCCAACCATATCCTGTCGCAAGGCAGCAGAAGCCAGAACGGCTACTGGCGCTAGTAACCGTTGCTTAACTTTTTTTTAAAATCTTTTTTAATTAATTTATTTTTTCCCTAAAAAAACTTATTCAATTTTTTATTTTCACTTTCAATTATAACTACAAATTTCTCAATCTCTCAAACTCCCAATCTGTCAATCTCAATTATTTATTATATTTTTAATCTCATTTTATTTTAATTTTATCATTACAAAATATTACAAATGAATCTAATGTCAAATGAATTCAATCTATTTGAATATTAATTTTAATAATTAAAAAATAATTTGTGTTTAAAAAAATTAATTAATTTTTTTTAAAATATTGATTAAATGGGCCGACCCGACCCATTTAAAGCATGTTAGTATATGGGTTGGGCTTTGGGCCTTCATATTTTAACGGGTCGACCCCGAAGGCCCATTACTGTTTGGGCCTCGAGCCCGGCCCATGAACCCAATGGGCCAAGCCGGAGTTGACCCAGTCGGGCCCATTGACATCTCTACTTCTCTTCTAAAGCATACCCTTAGCGGTAATTATCTCAAAAAGAAATGTCACATTTAAATGAATATTTAAATTAAAACATTCATTAATTGTAGATGAATTAGTAACATCATATATTTATTAGAATTAAATCAACGTGCCAAAAAGTATCCCGAAAATGAGTTTAGCAATTTCAAATAAATATATTTCTCTCCAATGTGCGTAATTTCATAAAAAAATATTAATTAAGACAATGAAATAACAATAACCAAAATTGCCACTTAGCGTCTTTATCCAATCAGCTCCCTGCTATTTCTCCTACCTACAAAAATAGAGGAAAGAATATGGTGCGTATAAATACTCAGTAGATCCTCATGTTTTTGATAGTATTCTCCATTAACTTTTTTCCCCCGACAGAGTTGCACTGTCAAAAATGCCCAAGAGCAACGATTAGATACTCTTCTCAAGTGCCTCTTATAGGCATCTGTCTAGAATTATGATTTTCAACATGAAAAGTAGTTCAAATTGGGTTCGAGTTAACCTTTAAAAAATCGGATTGGGTTAAGATTAACACGAAGCTAACTTAAATTGACCTGAACTAATCTGAATATTTTAAACAAAATATTACATAAACCATGATAGTAAAAATTCTCTAATATCTTTTATTTTCTTCATTTGATAGAAAGAGTTACAATCTACAAATTCTTTATCTTTAATTTGAATCAACAAATAAATCGACATTGTATCACCATACACCAAATTCGCATAACCTGAAACATTCATTTTAATTAATAACTCTTTTTGTCAAAATTGTAAAAAACTATTTGTAATTTTTTTTTGTTGGTGTGTTATAAATACTATTGATTTAAACTTATTGTGTTTAATGTGCCATATATTTGTTAATAGTTTAAATATTTATGACAGTCACATTCATCTTATAGATTATCAATTAAATTTAAATATTTAAAAAATGATTGTTAATTTTGTTCATTATCAATTGTATAATTTGAAAGTTGAAGTTATAAACTTATTTGAGTTTTTGATTATGATATTTTATTGTTTAATCTCTACTAAAGGTGTGTATAATTCGATTCAAACCGTAAAATTGGATTTAATCGTTTAAAAATTATAATTTACTCTATAAAATAGTTTGGTTTGAATTGATAAATTTTTTAAAAATAGTTTTTAGTTTGTATTATAATTTGTAAATTATAAATTGTAAATTATAATTTTTTTAAATACATATATATATAATTATATTTGATAAAATTTTTAATAAGCAATTATGTGTACAACTTATTTTTTTATATTTATTTTGTGATTTTCTTTACATATATATATTTAATATTTATTTTACATGTTAATATTATGTTTTAGAAAACTATAATTCAATTAATTTTATAAAATAATATATATTTATAAATGAATTATTTTAATAGATTCAATAGTAATTTAGACCAAACTAAATCATAGTTTTTTAGTTTGGTTTTAAACTTAATATGGTTTTGTTTGGTTAGAAAAATTTTCAAACAATTTTTTCACTTTGATTTGAAAAATTTTTCAAACCGCATTAAATCGAACCATGTATACCCCTAATTCTACAATTGATCATATAAAAAGATAATAAACAAATTATTATTATTTACTTAAAATAGAACAGTTTTATTTTGACTAAATGTCGTTTCATGTCAAAATAGTTTTTGTGTATTTTAATTTAGTAAGTATGTCTTTTTGTATATTATTTTATAACAAAATGAGTTATTTCTTAACATTTAACAAAAGGTATTGTTTTGTTATAACTCATGTCGTATCTTGTTATGTTTTGACACAACTTTACTTATTATATAGTTTGGGTCCAGTCAAGTCAACACGAAAATATTTTGATTTAGTTTAGAATTAAAAAAATTTGACACAATTTTATTTCGGATCAGGTTAAAGTGTAAGGTTTTCAATCCCTTGCTAGTTGTGGTTGATGACAGAGTTATCCTGCAATTTTGGTTGATTTTGATGAGGTTAGTATTTTTGAGTTACTTCAAAGTTTACTATAGAGGGTTTCAATTCGCTTCTACTATCGATTTGACCAATAAAATGTATCTTCTAGCGCAACTGAGGAATAAACTTTGGGTTCTTTGTTTAATGAGGGCAGGGAGCCACAACTTAATTGGGTACGTAGACAAAGTAGTTAGATGTGTGGGCAAATTAAGGTGCAGCTAATGGCATGATGATCTCATTTACTTCGATTCTAGACGCCACTGGGTTCTACAACAAGGGTAGGCCTTAAGGTTGGAGTCGAAGTTAGCTAGTTTGGATTTGAAATGAATTTTGCTTGAATGAATCCAAACACAATCATTAGATAACGATCTTGAATATGTGTAGAGCTTAGAAGTACGAATGAAAACAAGTTTGAAATCGAACCAAAACCTGAATAGGTGTCTTGCTAGGCTCACACGACTCAATTTTATTAATAAATAAACTCTGAAATGAGGTCGTATAGTTGAGTTAGCCGAGCTTGAAATACAAACTTGAGTAATTTAAAACGAACTTAAACTCGAACACATGAATTTGAACTAAGTATGAGTCAATTATGAATACTAAAATTATAAAGTAAGTCAGGCCCACTAAAATTATAAAACACAAATATATATTCAACGAACTTGATGAGTCTGAGCCTCAGCCCACCAAAATTGAGTAAAAAAGAAGTCGGGTCCTATTCTTCTTCGGTGAGCCTTGATTGCTTTGTCTGATATATATGGTCTATAGTATACTATGGAGATTGTCCATCTATGGCCTTTATTATACATTTAGAAACTAACAAAATGTGGGAAGGAATAGCCATAGCAGAAAGAGAAAATTTTCAAGGATTTGAATATTCACAGCTTTATTGCATTAATGAGGCAATTTATCTAAAATATCACCTCTTAATAACAAATACATATTTTTGATAATATATATATTAAATAGGACTTTCTGGCGGCCAACTTAGTTTAGTCGGTCAGTAGGGAAAAGTTTATTGGGATATTAATTAAAATAGATATAAAATTTTTTAAAATGTTTTAAAGTAAATTTTAAGTAATTTTATTTTTCTAAGTAAATTTAATTTTGTTTTTAATAATACCCTTCTCTGCTAATTACGTCAGATTTGATATAGTTTTTTTGATAACTTTTTTTTTCAGAACATACTCTATATTTGGTAAGTTATGATTCGAAGATTCAAAAACTTATTCAGAAACAGATCAATTTTTTATGTAATACAGATTGAAATGAAAAAATAAATATAAGTGCGAAGAATAGGTACGAGTGTGAGTGGGTGAGAATATAATATATATTCTATTATATTTTATAAATATTTTATTATATATATTATATTATTATTTAATTCGGTCCCACTTTTTAGCAAAATTATAACTCTTCTAGACCCTTCAATCAAATTTATTGATCTGAATATAATATTTACTTTACCCTTAATTGGTGATAAGGTTAAGAAGAATTTTTTTTTCTTTTAATATTGTGTGCGTTGTTGTACTATCCACCAGACATATGTTTCTATTACCAGCGTTTGAAGTTAACATTTCAATTTTGGAGCTCATTTTTTTTCATTTTAAAATTTACATTAGTCATTACAAAATTTGAAAGGAAGAAATACATTGTACTAATTACATACCATAATATACATAGTTTCTTAATCTTGAAGAAATTCTAAAATATTAAAGTTATCTAGATCGACAAGATTTGAATTATCAACATAATTTGTTTCGATCTTCTTGTCTGTATTTTTTATATATGCTTGGTATAAATCCACCAAATATCTAGGCGTACAACAAGTATGCGACTAATGGCCTTTGGAACCACATTTATAACATTTACTTTCATAATTTTATGGTTTACTCTGTATAATTTTTTCTCTGTTCTATTTTGCTTCATCTTTGGTCCATTTATGGTGAAAAGATTTTCTATTATGACCACTTTTGGATCGAAACTTATTTCGTCCAAGATTTTGTTTACACCCACAATAACTACTATTGGTAGTTGCATTCACTTTAAGAAATAGTGCAGTGCCAATGGGGTGTGTCTAATGATTTTTTTAATAATAATTCATTGTTTTATTCAACTATCAACAAATAAGATATTAATTTAGAATTTTTTTTCCTATATTCCTGCTATAGGAGCATATTTAAGGGATGAAATGTAGAGAAAGTTTTCTCTAATATATTTTCTTCGGTTATTTTTTTTCAAAGAATCTCATTCGAGAGACTATTCTAAACATAACAGAATTATATTTACTTACAAATTTAAAATCTTATAAGTGTAAATAAGTTCACTCATATTAGGTCATTGACAATGTTATTGACTTATGATGGTATAATTTTTCTTTCAGATTTCTTCATAATTCTAGTGGGTCCATAATATCAACGTATTTTACTCGTAACCCTTCGTAAATGTGGTGACGCAAGAAAATAGTAATCTTGTATTTATCCTGTTAGGATGTTTTATTTTTTTCTTTTATTGTTTCTCCAATGCGTATAGATTCTAAATGGAGAATTGTGTTCAGGGCCCATTCGGTGTAATTTTCTCCATCTAATCGAAGGACAACATAGTGAAATTTTACGAGGTTTGTCAATTTCACCAATTGTAGGTTGATGAAAGAAATAAAATTTTGTGATATGATGAAGTAAAATTATGTTAGAACTTTATGTTTATATTTGTCGCATATTTATAAAACTTCTGGTTTTGTAATTAATATTTATAATATTATAATATATAAAACTTAAATAATATTTCAGACTTTAATTTCATGCTTTTCATTATTTATACAAACTTCAGGTTGTAAATGAGATATATTTATAATAAATATTTTGATGAAACTTAGGACTTCAAGCCCATATATATATTCTCATGATTTTGTAAACTTTAGGTTAAAAATGATATTCAGGACTTCGAATTCAAATTCAGGATTTTGCAAAATTCGGGTTGCAAATATAATACAATTATAAATGAAAAATTAAGTAGAAAAATAACATAAATTAAAACAACTGTAGTTTGTATTTTGCAAACAAGACAATATCATAACTGAGATATTTGAATTTGTAATATACAAATAAAACAATATAATAATTGAAAGATTATGATATATCTAAATGAATTATGCTGATAACGTGTTATAAATGTAACTAATAATAATGATAATTGCAAATAAAGAAAGAGAATTAAAGTGACCAAAACTAAAGTGAAAAGAAGGAGAATTTAAAAACTAGAAACAGAAATATGAAAAGTAATTGGGAGAGTGTGGTGCATTTCCATCAAGACAATGCAACAATACACAAACTCAATTCTGAAAATTACTGTTCATTTGGCACAGTAGCAATTTGTCTTTCAATTTTACCTAATCAAATGACCTCCAAATTATACAAATTATATATCATTAGAAAAGACATTTAAAGAGCTTTCTAATGGTATATAATATCAATCACAACTCAATCAACAAGACATTCAAAACTAGTTTTAAAGTTTGCTGGCAAAAATTAAAAATTGCAAAATCATACATTGTGAACTAGGGCTGGATACGAGCCGAGCCGAGCCTGAACAGGGCCTAACTAGTTTTCGACTCGTTTTTAGTGAGCCCAAGCTTAGGCTTAGGCTCGGGCTCGGGCTCGCCAAGCTTTCTAAACACATGTTTGTGTTCGGCTCGTTTCATAATTTTGGTGTTCGGGCTCAGCTCGCACTTAGCTCGAGTTTGCTTTGGGCTCATATTTCAAAGAACAAACAGTGTCATTTGTTCTAAGTTAAATGTTTTTTTATTTGAGTGCTCGACTCGTTTAACTGGTGTTCGAATTCGGGCTCGTATTTGTTTTTTGCTTAAAATTTAGGCTCGTGTTTAGGCTCGGGCTCGTTCAAGGCAAGCTTGGGCTTGGGCTCGGGCTCGTTCGAGCAAAGCTCGTTTCGAGCCCGAACAAGCTCGTTTCGAATCCACCCCTACTGTGAACAATATCCGAGGCATACAACACACATTCACATATTCACACTTTAAATTTCAAGGGTAATAAGAAAATTAACCAAGACATAAAGGAAAGTTCCACCAACCTTAAGATTTTTCACCACCAATTCTTCCTCCAAGATGAATTAGATAAAGGAATAAACAAATAAAAGCTACAAAGCTTTGCTTGAAATTTTCACCATCAAAGGAGTCTAAAGTTTACAAGTGAAAAAACCACACTTATATACAAGAGGAAGTGGCAGCAAAATGAGCATTCATAGGCCATTAATTAGATAAGTAAGTTATGACCTTCATTTAAGCTTAGCCAATTAAATAAACTAATGTCATACCATATTAATGAAGAAAATGACAAAAAAGGAACAACTTTTCCCTAAAAAATGGAATTATGTCCACCAACTAAAGTTACTTGCTTCCTTTTTGGTTGCAATTCAACTAAATGGGCTTCATGGCATCTTGAACTCCAATTTAAGTAATGGATGACTGTCTCATCTACTTGGGCCTCAAAGTGGGCTTGTAGTTGGCTTCTTGGACTCATTTAAGCTTCCATTTCATTAAGGCCTTGGATACAAGTAATGAGAGTGCACCCAAAAGTAAAGTTGGGCCAAATTGGAGATGACAAAGGTTTTTTGGGCTTGTATGGAGCTTTTCTCTCATTCCCTTCATTAGCTTGGGTCGAATGGTGTATGACTAAGAACTGGGGGCCGAAAATGTTGAAATGACCTAAAATACATCAGAGTGATTATGCTTTAATTGAAGGAGAGAATGTTATATGTATTATTATTCAAAATACAAGTGATGGAGAGGGTTTATATAGGCCAAAAGACTATGTCACCTCCAAGTTTTAGTGTATTCTTAAGTCACACTCTTGAAATTTAAAAAACCCGAAGTTTCACCCATAGGCAAACTTCTGTTAAAAAAGTAAGGGTAAAATTATCATTTCATTAATTATATTAAATCATTCCCCCCCATAGTTTTAAAAACTAACAAAGTTACCCCTGTCTAAAGTTTTCTAACTTTCAAAAGTAACATCCCCCCTCCCAAAAATCTTGGGTTTATTTTCCAGAGCTTTTCTGGCCACCATCTCACCGACCACCTTCGAAGCTTTTAGATGTCGCACCGAAGACTTATCTTTGTCAATTCTAGAAGAATCGACGGAGACAAAGGTCTTTGTTGATTCCAGAAAAATCAACGAAGATGCTCATCTTCATTGATTCATTTAGAATTGACGAAGGTTTCGTTGATTCAAATGAATCGATGTGTCTTCGTTGATACGTCTGAAATTGATGAAGATGCGTCTTTGTCACCTGTTCTTCCACTGGAGAGTGAAAATCTGGTGGCCAATGAGTAGTGGGTTGAAGGTTGTCATCGGTTGCCAGAGATGGTGGTCGGAGAATATCTGAAAAATAATCCCTAGGTTTTGGGGTGGAGAATGTTACTTTTAAAAGTTAGAAAATTTTAGGTAAGGGTGAAGTTGTTAGTTTTTAAACCTGTGGGAGAAAATATAATAAATTTTATATTTTTTTAATATAATTAATAAAATAACGATTTTACTTTTATTGTTTTAATAAAAGTTAGCTCGTGGGTGAGATTTTGAGTTTTTTAAACCTCGCAAATGTGATTTAAGAATGCACTAAAACTTAGCGATGAAATGGTCATTTGGCCGTTTATATAACACTTTTCCGCCGCCATTATGCCCTAATAAATTGACCTACACCCTTTGCCTTAAATGTGTTCACAGAACACGTTAATTAATTTTGTTTCAATGAAATGAATTCATGTGTAATAAATACACATTTAATCATAAACCTATCATAATTTATTGCTTTCACATTTGAAAAAAATCCATCTTATATGTTACAGAAACTAAGCAAACATAATGCTAATGCTAGTTTAACAATTATGACTAAACTACCCTTTTATAAAATCAACGTTTACCCTCACTTAAAACATTTCTATTTATATTAACGAATAGTATAAAATTTATAGTAATTGAAAATTATTTATTTTATTTTTAATTGAAAGTTATTTTAATAATTTTATTTATATCAATTGGTATTTAAACATTTATATATGAAATATTATAAAAATTTTATGACTGAAATTCATATTTCATATAAACATATTAAAACAAAATATATGCTTTTCGCACCATTTATGATTATCGGATTATGATTATGAATTATGATTATAAAAATAATTAAATATATGGTTATTGAATTATAAATAATCATATTTAAATTGTGACAGTTTAATAAATAATAAAAAAATATATTTATTTATATTGAAATATTAAATATGCTTAATACTTTAAAATTTGGATTAGAAAGGTAACAAATTTATTAACACATTAAATAATAAATTATTATGTCATAATTATTTTTTTAATAATTTAGTTAACGTACTATATTATGCCTACAAAATCAGATGGATAAAAAAATCAATACCATGAAAAACAACTATAGAAAAAGACAAAAATCCCCATAAGGAGGAAAAAACCGCTGACGTGCGTGACATAGCGAAAACTTGCAGCACCGAATCACTCAAATCAGGCTGGCAAAAACCAAAAATCGATCTACATGGGCGAGATTCCAAGAAGAGAAAGAAACTGACGAATTTGAGGGCTGACGTGGCGACAGTTGTCTTTGACGTAGTGTGAGGCCGGCAGCAGACTGTGGCTGCCTTTTAGACTGCGTTTGTTACTGAGGCCAGATTGCGATTGGTTCAGTTAAGTGAAGTCCTAGCAGAAAGAGGAGATGGACACAGCGTCTTCTTCTTCTTCGAACAAGAAGAGGAAGGAGGCATTGGGGTGGATGGAATGGCTTAGAGGATGGTGCTATGTGATTAATGAAATGCTCTTTCAAAGAATCTTGGCGAGTCATTTGCAGAACCCCTTGTCTTTGCCTCCGGTTAATGATCTCACCTGCATTGTTACCGGATCTACCAGCGGTATCGGCAGAGAAATCGCTCGGTATCACTTCATTCTTTAATTTACTCCTTTTGGTATAATTTATTTTTCGACTTTTATAACTTTTATTTACAACTTTGTTACATGTAAATAAATTTTGTTTACAACTTTTATATTAAGTATTTATGTACAATTTTTTTTTGGATTAATTTATTTACAAATTTGAAGGAGGTTTCTGTTTTCAACTTATTTTTTAAGTGAGATGGTTTGCCATTGAGTAAGATTTAGTGGAGGTTTGTGAAATTTTGTGGGAATTGAGGAGGTATACGAGGATTTTTGAGTTTATTTTCCTTAGATTCTTGAGTTTTAAGTAATTGCATTTGGACATGTGTAGTTCGGATAATAGGTTATTGGAATTCAAGTTTTATAGACTTTATCAGGATTCAAAAGAGTTTTATTTTTGGTAGTTTTGGAATAGAGCAAACCTTAAAGGAGATGAGTGAAATTTATGAAATTTGTTGAAAGCAGAGGGAATATTTCTGATGATCTTTATAATTTTATCAATGATATTTTCCTTTCATTCTTGCATGACTGAGTAACAAATGCTTTGTTATCTGAGCAAACCCTATGGGAGTTTAATCGAGTTTTGTGAAGAGTGAGGGGAGTGGTCGAAGATTTCAGGGGGTGTTTATGTTGAATTTAAATAGATTTTAGAGAGGTATATGAAGTCTTACTCTTTCTGCTTAAATTACTAACGGACTTGTGTGTGCTCAATGAACAGGCAATTAGCAGAATCAGGGGCTCATGTTATTATGGCAGTGAGGAATGTGAAGGCAGCTCATGATTTGATTCAGAAATGGCAGGATGAATGGTCTGGGAGGGGCCTTCCTCTCAATATTGAGGCATCTACTAAATTTTAATGATTGTGGCCTTTTTCTATGCCAAATGTGTTAATTTATTTCTTTAAAAGTGTCTTTAGTTGAAACATAGCACCCTTGCGCATTTATATGTTTTTTGTTTCTGGTTCATTTGTTGACCATCCTAGAGATGCATATTGGGAGTGCTTTTGCAGAACTGGTCTAGAGTAAAAATTGTTTCAATTAAATCACCTACAACCTTTTGTAAAGAAATAATTTTCAAAATATTGCTTAAAAGTACTTCACACTGATTCATAAATGCTTGATAGAAAAAAACACATTCCAGTTGATTCAAAAGGCAATTTTGTTTGTTAGGCAAGCCATTACTTGAATTGCTTGTGACTCTTAAATGCACCCTTAAAGACAATAGATAGTTTTTTGGAATTGTATGCATAATGCTAGCTGTTAAATATATTCTTATCTTGGTGGTACATTGTTATTCTTTTTAACATTTCATTAAAGATGGTTTACATGACATTTGTCTCCTCAAGGTAATGGAGCTTGATCTGCTCTCCTTGGACTCTGTTGTGAGATTTGCTGATGCATGGAATGCACGTTTAGGACCATTGCATGTTCTTATCAATAATGCTGGAATATTTTCCATTGGAGGTTTGTGTTTCTCAATCATTCCATAGGTGTAACTCTACTTCACTCTTGATGTTTCCCATCTTGATGTGTGGGTTTTTATTTATTTTTTGTTATAAACTTTCAGGTTTGCTATGACTTCTATAATTATTGTTCATAGTGTAGAATATGTTCACTTTTGGCATGCTTTTACTTGAAGGTTTTGCAGTATCTGGGATGCCAAATTATCTTTGAATGTGCTTGTCTAAGAAAATGTATTATTTGTCTGAAACGTGTTATTTGATTGCCAAGTACTACAAGTGTAATGATTTGTTTCATTTATTAACTCTTTACTATAGTAGTCAAACTGTGATGCTGTGAATAAATGATACGATGATGTGATAGTTGCATGAGAACACCGGTTGAAAAAATTTGAATAGATGAGTTATAAGCTTAAATGATTTGTATTGAATTAAAAGTCATGTTCAATTTCAGCATATCATCATCATGAACATTCAAATTGGGTTGATAAGTTTTTCCTTTCTTTTTCTTTTTTATTACACTTTCTGATCACAAAGTTTTTATGGGCCTATGTTTATTCATCAGAATGAAAGAGAATATTGGGCATAGAAGGTCAGTCACATACTCTGTTTGCATATGGGCCTTTTATATTTTTGGACTGCATTCTTTGGCATTCCATGTGTTCGTCACTGTGATTTAAACTCAAAAAGTTTATTTAGGTTGTTTGAGTAAAATATGTGTGTGTGTGTGTGTGTATTCCTTGACCATAGGATCAGTGACTTGTAGCTTGGGTTGATTGTCTACCAAAAGGCCAGGCCCTCTATGTGTTGAGTCTACTCCATGTTGATCTGAAATGTGTGTGTGTGTGTGTATTCCTTGACCATATGATCAGTGACTTGTAGCTTGGGTTGATTGTCTACCAAAAGGCCAGGCCCTCTATGTGTTGAGTCTACTTCATGTTGATCTGAAATCAAAAGTTTCCTTGTTATTCATAACACATGTTAAGGCTTTGATTTTCTTCTTGTTATCATTTACATGGGTGAATAAAAGTTGTTGTTATTACTTCTTTTTATTTTCTTAATCATTTAGGTTGAGATGCTGTGAGTGATCTATTTTTAGGGTTTTTATTGGAGAAATTTCATGGAAAATGAAATTGAGTGTCATCAACATATTTTGTATTTAATTTAATAGAAATGAACATAGAGGTCAGTATCTTTTCCAATCCTGCCCCTTCTCACATATATAGAAGTTTTGGCCCTAAATTAATCTCCTGTTCTTTTAATAAAGTTTAAATATTTCTCTCTCACCCTTTCCTTATGTTGTTTCTCAGAGTCAAAATCTAACATGATTATGTGTTAATGTTCATTACTGACACAGTTCCTTTTATGCTTATATCATCATAATACTTTTCCCTCTGTTCATTTTTATTATTATTATTTTTCCAATTTCTTCATAGAAGATGTATTATCTTCTCTGCATGTTCTCTGCCGTTGGTATTATTTTGCAAGCTTTCTGGGTGTTACAAACAATTTAGGTGTTATCTTATTGGAGGGATTTTTATTTTTTAAATTTGGCAACCATATAAGATATTGCAATAAAAAATGTTTATAGCTTCCAATTGTGTTTATATAACATTTACCATCATTTACTGCTTTGCTTTGACTTTGCTATGTCCAGAACCACAAAAATTTTCAAAAGATGGGCATGAAGAGCATATGCAAGTGAATCATCTGGCTCCAGCACTGCTTTCAGTTTTGCTTTTGCCATCCCTTATTAGAGGCTCTCCAAGTCGAATTGTTAATGTGAATTCTGTTGTAAGTTACATAATTGAAATGGCTGAGTGCATAAAAGCCTTCTGGTTTTTGTTTTCTTTGTATCATGTTTATTATTATTATTAAACAAACAAAAAGAAATGAAAAGAGTTTATATTCCTTTCTGTACATTATATCTGTCAAACATTATTTATGTTGGGCACATGGCCATGATATTGGAGTGCAAGAAATTTTGGCATGCCATTGATATGTTACAAAGAGGAATGATAAAGATGTGCTCATCTTCTGATTGGTGGATTGTTTTGCAAAATATGTTAACAAATATCAACCATTCTGTCTCATAGTGTCCTTTTGCTTGGTAACTAGGGCTGAGCATCTTTTCTTGGCCATACACTTCTCCTACTTATCTGTACTCATTGGAAGAGTTTTTGCCTCTGAGGGAAGTTGGAAAGTAAATGGCATGGGATTGTGTAGTTATAGCCATTCCCTAGGAGTATTTTTCTTCCTGTTCTTATACCCCCACAACTACTGGCCATTATGTACATAATGCAGAAAAGAAAAGAGTTTACTATCTGTCCATTGTATCTGATTTCACTGATGTTTATTTGTTAGATTTTAGAGCTTTGTTTTTCAATTCTTATGTTGGTGCTCTCTTGTATCTTATGAGAAATTCTTCCCATTTTATATATTTTGGAGATTTTTTAATGAGATTCTGATATAACAAAAGATTATAAGTTATATAGTTTGACAAGAATTGCAGTTAAGAGTATGGATCTTCATGTTGTAAAAGAATGTCTTCTGATTCTGTGTGGATGATCATTTGATTGGCCATGCCAAAGTATCCCATTCTCTATGCATGGGATTGTGTAGTTATGTACATATGTACTCATTGTGTAGTTTATATTCCTCTTGATTTCTCATTGTTGTTGGCAAAAATCTGTAAAAAGGGTGGAATGAATTTCTGTACATAATGTACATAATGCACCTAATGCAGTAGTTGATTAACCGTATTGCACGTGAATCCAGCTTATAGTTTAACCAACAACTGTTATTGTGTATGTCTGAAAGTATACTGCCTCCTCTTTTTGGGTGCAGATGCATTATGTTGGCTTTGTTGACCCAGAAGACATGAATATTGTTTCTGGGAAGAGAAAATTTACAAGCCTATTGGGATACACAAGCAGCAAGCTAGCACAGGTGCAGTTACATACCAGTGTTTTATTCTTTCATAAATTTGAATACCTGGAATAGGGTTGCTTTCACATTTTATTTTGTTATTTTGCTTATCGGGCAGCTTTATTGTGATGATCAGAGAAAATATCAAAGCTTCCGATTCTGTCAAATGCCTGCAGATAATTTACTGATTCATCCAACTTCTTTGGTGTTTTCATTATAACATTAATGCCAGTAGTATTATATCATACCTGGTCGATGAGTAAATAACCTTATATTTTTTGTATAGGTAACAGAGAAAGAATTAATTTATTAAGGGAGATAAACAGTGCACCAGTGTTAGGCACAGAAAACAAATCCATCTATTAGAAGGGTCTGTAGGTTTAAAAAGGCACACTAGAATCTGTGTTATTTGGTAGTATAAACAAACAAAAATTGACTATTACTACAGCCTGAGTAGCTCCAAAACACTGCTTGCCAATCAGAGTTGAATTAAGAGAAACCAAAAATCTTGAAGGTCTTTTGGAATAAAACCTGTTGTGATGCCAAGAGCTTATTCTGTCTTATTAATGCTGATTTTTTCTCTTCTACTGTCTTCAAGTAATTTTCTATTTCTTTCACCCCTAGTTGTCCTCAAAACAGCTAGAACCACAAATATTCTAAGGGTTTTGACATTTTTTTCCATTTCCCTAAACAGCATAATTTTCCATGAGTCTGATTATTCTTGTTTTATGTCATTTGAACAAAGATTTGTTTTGGACTCGCTTTCTTTGGTTGCCTGACAGGTAGACTTGAAGCTTAAATAGATGTCTGTATCTGAAACAAAGTTGAGCTATTTTTCTATAATAGATTTGTGTTTCCTTGCTTTTGTCAAAACACATACTAGTAATGGCTATGCAAGTAATTGCTTTAGTCAAAGCACTTTTTTTTGGGGACTTATTTGTTGGTTGCTAGGTCATCGAATGAAATGTATTGTAGAGTTAAATTCAGTTTCGGCTCAATTCAAAAGATTGAGAAAACTTGAGGGATATTTCTGTCACAGGAAAAGGAATCTTTGATCCTCTTTATAATTTTTTCTTGGTTTGGGTGATGTTGGCCTTTGTTTTTAAGTTCAATTTCTTCTTGTTGGATCTTCTTTGTTCGTGAAATTTATTTTTGACTTGAAAGCATTGAATTTTGAATAATATTATAATTTCTTCAGTGGTGTGCACATTTTTTAGCAACTACTAGAAGCTAGTCCATGTAAGTTCTTGACACTTAGGTGCTGTAATAGTTTATAATTCGGATTTCCATGCTCTGCTTTTACTGTTTTTAACTTTATGTTGAAATCCGAATATTGTTAGGTTGTGAAAGCTGTTCCTGAATAGCTGTACAATGAACCAGAGCAACAACTAATTCATATCTTGTATTGCTTATTTTTTGAATTGCCTGCAAAGAATTGCCATCTGATGGCCTGTAGATCACTTTGCAGATTATGTTTAGTAGCATCCTTCAAAAGCGACTGCCTGCTGAATCTGGCATTAATGTATTATGTGTATCTCCTGGAATTGTCCACACGAATGTTGTAAGTTTCTCGTCGCCTTTCAGTTGCCTTCTTATCTTGACAAAGGATGTTGACTTGATGTACGTATAAACCTACATGTGCATGTTTCTCTACATGTATGTTTCTGAACCTGCTTTGAGAAGTTGTAGGACAATGAAAGATGTAATATCTTTTTGACAGAAAAAAGATTCTGTTATATGAGTTTTCCTTTAAAAATTGTTGCAAGCAGAACTTTTTTATTCTCATCATATTATATTAAGTTAAAACTTGTGTAATTCTCTAGACATCTTACATGTGCTATTATAAATATTGTGCAGCTTCTAGCATAGAGCTTAAGGTTTCAATTTATGTAACATCTGGTTTTGAGAAGTTCACTAAACAGAGCTTTGAATATATTGCTTTTTTTAGAGTTATTTTATTTGGTATATAATCTTCTGTAGGAGGCAATATTATATAGCTTTTGCATGTTTGTTGGATTGGGAATGCATCTTCATCTAATTGGTAAATTTGTGAAAGTCCAAATAGTAGGAAGCAGGAATGTATCACTGAAATTTTGATTTGGTGTTTATCGATTTGCCTTCTTGGTTTTGATAGGAAATAAAAAGATTTAATTTCAAAGACCGAGAAGAGATAAAACAATTGAACTGAGTGTTCAAAAGCCAGAACCCTTGTAAGAATAAGGGTCTGTTGCTTTACAAGAATCTTGGTAATTGATGCTTTAGGAACATAAAACAGGAAAGATGAGTATAACTTGGACAACCTCACAAACATTTAGAATCATTCTGCAAGCCCTTTTCAGCTGAGATGAATGAAGAAGAATGAAGTGTTTTGAGGGTCGTTTTGATTCAGCTCACCATTTGCAATATGTTTAATGTCTTTGAATTTGTTAGTTTTAGAGTGGATGGAAACTAATTTTAAAGTAATACCATGCTAAGTGTACAAGTGCTTATATACAAAATGGCCTAGCATTGCTTGTTTGTTGCCTTTCATCTACTTTAATTTGCCTAATCTTTATTTATTTTTTTCTTACTTTCACACTTCACAATTGTTGATATTCTTTCGGCATATTGATTTCCATATTCAGTTTACAAGATTATTCTTACTGTTAATGTGCACCTCATTCAATGATCAGCAATGATGAGGTCTGATTAAATGATTTAGTTGGAATCAGATATTTAGTAGAAAGATATTTGAAACTAGAATGATCTATATTTTACTCTTTTGGTTCTGCCTTTATTCAATTGCAGGCAAGGGATCTTTCCAAAATTGTGCAAGCTGCTTATCATCTTATACCATATTTCATCTTTAGTCCACAAGAAGGTGAGTCTTTTCAAATGCTAGTGCATCTATCTTGTTTCCTCAGTTTTATTAGTGATGAAAGTAACTTTTATCAAGCTTAATGATAGACAACCCAATCAATTATTCCACCAAAAATTGCAAACAAACTCAAACACAGGCAAATAAAAATGATTTTATTGATAAAAGGGGATTAAAATAGAATAAACCATCATTTTGAGGAGTCAAAGCCTCTCAATTTTGTTGATTTGAGGCATCGGAAACCTCCCTAATCTACCCCAAGGTTGTCCACAGTCAATGGCTGTCCACAAAACCCTAGTATATTTCTCCCCACTTTTACAATCCTAACTACCTTTTATATGTGAAGCCTTACCCTCTAAAATTGGGACGTGTCTTCTCTAAAACCCTAGCCCCTAACATTACTCATCTCTTTGACAATCACCCTGTCTTTAGGGGTGGGAAAATTGAAATTTTTTTTTCCTTCTTTTTTGCTCCTTTGTCAGCTATCCTGAATATATTAGCTCTTTTTTTCCTCTTATTTTTCCCTTTTTGCTTCTTCCTCCCTGGCTTCTTCTTCACTTTTTTTCATCAGTTTTTGACCATCTTCCTTAGCCCTTTTGACAACTTTCATGGTGTCGATTTGACTACCTTCCATGATTGATTTGCTCAACCAAGCCTCCAACTGCAATGTTTCAACTTCTCTGGCATTTCATCCCTTTTTCTGACAACTCTCCACCTCCCACCACCCTTTTTCTGGCAATGATCAACCTTCTTCTTTGTTGATTTAGTCCATTCCATGCTGATCTGCTAATCCCTTGGCTTTCCAAATTTTGAGAAGCTTTTTCAGGATTCTTCACCATATTCCAACACCGATCTGTCTCCTCACACCCATTCCAGTGCCTTTCCAGCTCCTTTAGCTGTCACCTAGGCTTCAATTGTGACTGATCGCCTTCCACCAGTGACTATTTGACTTCCTCACCATTTCTAATCATCTTTCTTGTTGGAATCGCAACAGGAACCTAGATCTCACTGCTTTAATGCCATTTGATGGACAACCCAGTCAATTATTCCACCAAAACCGCAAACAAATTCAAACACAACAAAACAAAATGATTTTATTGATAAAAGGGGATTACAATGGGAGAAACCGACAATTCAAGGAGTTAGGGCTTCCAAATTTCAACCATTTAAGGTGTTGGAAACCTCCCTAATCAGCCTTAAGGTTGTCCATAAAACCATAATATTTTTTCTCTCCTTTCGCAATTCTAAATACCCTTTATATATTAAATTTTACCCTCTAAAATTGGGACATGTGTCCCCAAAAACCCTAGCTCCTGCACATTAATTTTCTCAACTTGACCTTTTCAATTGTCCGGGACCCTTATCTATAATATGTAGAAGAGTATCGGCCAGCAAAATTATGGTGTATGCATGGATAGTTCTCAAAAGGAGATTTGTTCATGTTTACTGCATGCTGGGATATTAGCTTGTGAGATTCATTTTGGCTACACTCAGGTGCACTTTAGATTTGGCTTGATAAAAATATGCATCAAAGTATTTGCTAATTGTCATATGTCAGAATACAGATATTGATTATGTTGATACACTTCAGTTGTGATTACTTGGACGCAAACAATAAGAATCTTGATTATATTGATACTTTGTTATTTATAACCATAAAGAAAATTCATTTTACAATTCATTGGAACAGTAAAATCTTTTCTTCTTTATCCTCTTAACATGAACTATATGGACATATGTTGGCTTTTCTTTTTGATTATTTATCGGACATGATAAAAAATACAAATATTTTGATAATTTGATTGTGTGTCATATTCTTATTATGAGACTTTATGATTTGATTTCAAGAGTATCTGTTATCCATGCTACAAAAGACCATTAGTTAAAACATTATTTTATTATGACAAATCATTCAAAATAGTTTACTTCAGTTTGGGAGGCAATATTTTTGTAGTTATTGTTCCTTTGGTTTAAGAAATGATATAATCTGTGGAATGAACCAAAAATATGTTTTAGCTATGCTTCATTATTATTTCTCTAAATCTCTATTATCTAATCTAGGATAATCTTATCTTCTATAAATACAAAAATAATATGAAAGAAAGTGCAAGCTTAATTTGGTAGGATTTTCAATAAATGCAGGATCCAGGAGCACACTTTTTTCAGCCACTGATCCTCAGATTCCAGAGTACTGTGACTTGTTGAGAGCGGATGATTGGCCTGTTTGTGCATTCATAGCTCAAGATTGCCATCCAACAAATCCTTCCGAGGAAGCACACAGCATTGAAACTTCTTATAAAGTGTGGGAGAAGACGTTACAGATGATTGGCCTGCCATCTGATGCTGTGGAGAAGCTGATAGAAGGGGAAGAAGTCAAATGCAAGTATGACAGTCAGCAGGAAACTGCTCTTTCTCACTGAAAGGACCAACACTATGCATATCCAAGCTACTTGTCTGTGGCTCACGTTTGTGGTCTCACAGTAAACCGTTCCATATGTCTTTGCTCCAAGTGGTAAGGTAATGGAATTTATAGGTCAACCCATTTCTTTTTCAGACATACTCTTAACCAATGACTATGATTAGTTAAAGTCGGCGTTGAACATTATATCTCTTGAAAAGGGTTGGGAAGGTATGTTATGAGCACAGGGACAAATGATACACAGTGATAATAGTCTCAATATTGTGTGTTTGTAAATTTAGAGATGCAATGTTGGATTTGATGCATTGCTCTACTCATTTATGAATCAGTGTACAATGATAAGACTCAGCATTATTATTATTATTATTATTATTTTTGACAAATTTCATCTTATATTCTTGTTAATGCTTTATCGGCTAGCATTGCCAATTGCATCCGTTCATAATGTTTTACTTTTAGTTAACCCATTATCAACTTCAATGTGCATGTGAATGATTATTTTCCATTTGAACTTTTATCAAATGTCATTTTTCATCCTTTTAAGTTTGAAAAATCCATTTGTACATCGGTTGTCATTTTCTTCCTATAATGAAACCATTATATGGAATGGTGGAAAGGTCATTTAGCATGGTGATTGACTCTCCAACGAGGAATAATTTGAAGAGTGACCCTTCCCATCCCTCTTTCTTCTCTTTTTCCTCTTTCCTTGTACGTTCTTTCTTTCAATTGTCTTCTCTTGATTCTAAGACTCATCAGATTGAATATCTTAGTACACACTATCTCTTATTTGAAATGTTATAAGCATAAAAAATGGTTTTCATTAATATAAGTGAATAATAGGTAGACAAATGAAAAATTCAAACTTATAGGGTGGGAATTCGAGGTTTTATCAAAGGTTGGTTGGGAAATAGTCCATGGGAGATATCCTAGTTGATGAGGAGTGTCAAGCGATATCTGATGTGTAAAGGGTTGATACTGGTTGATGATGGGAAGTTCTGATTAATTGCATGATGTATGAGAGGGAGATTGTTATGCTATCCCACATTAGAAGTGGAAGGGTGACAACAATCCAAGAGGTGACTTATTTTTAAGATTTTGTTCACGGTAAGAATTTGGTTACAACAAAGTTTTATGTTAAAGGTAGAGAGATTCTCATCAATGATTTTGGTGAGGTAACATTTTGACAATACTATATGATGTTGTGCAAAATTTGTTCACAATTATTTATGCATTGACAGAGGAGTGCTATTTTCATCTTATTTGTTGCTTAATAGAAAACTCCCTGTAGTGGAGATTTTTTTTTAGGATATTTTACTCATATCCTCCCTTGGTTTTCTTGTAAAATGTGAGTTCTGAAAACTTGCTATAATAGAAATACATTTATACAAAATAAAACAATTGGTATTTTTAATTATTGTGACTTTCGGGTAATTGGTATTTTTAATTTTCACATGTTGTTACTCTTTGAAATTTGTCGTGACTGGCGAATTACTAAAAAAGTCAGTCTTCAAAAACCATAATTTTTAAAATTAAAGAATAATTAATTAAATTAACAACTTTTTAAAGGATGAATCAACCACCATAATTCTCTAGCTTTTTAACAAATCAAGTCATAAAATAAACTTCACCTCTCACTTAAAATTCAAAATCAATTGAGGTATTGAGATAAATTTGTTACTTTGAATTTCCTATATATATTTACAGATTGATTATGTATGCTATAATTAGATTGATTTATTGGATTTTACTTGATATTATTTGATACAATGACAATTCTCAAATGTGTTTGATGTCAAAATGTTTAATGTCAATTTGTTCTTCTATTTGTGACAATTACTCCAAATTTAAAAGAGCATATCTAGTTTTTTATTCCAAACCACATAAATTTAGAAGTGGTCATAAACCTAGACAACACGATAATACATATGACCCATAAATTTTTAAATCCAATTCAAAAGGAACAATATCAATTTTCTTTAAGGAACCAATATTGAAGATCAACCCTACCAAAGCTTTACAAAAGAGGTTGATAAATTTCAAAATGATCAGCAAGAAAAGTATAACACGAATCTTGATGTTGATGTGAAAGATCTTATGAACAATCCTAGTTTGGACTTATTGGAGACCATTGAGAAATGAGTATACTGACAAAAGAAAAAAATTACAAATTTAAAGAGAATGAATGTTACTAAGAGTTCTCAAGGTAATTGATGTTCTCATTGTCAAAGTCTAATTATGTTACAACTAAGCTAGTGACTAAAGCACCACCAATTGTTGACACTAGAAAACCAAATAGTCTATAATCCAATGCATTGGCTACTATCCTTCCTTGACAAACCAATGCCACCTATTATCGAATGTGAAACACGAGGAATCGATGTTCAACAAGTAATAGATATTTTTATTGATAGAAATGTCTTGAAAATGCATTAGAGGGGAATGCTTTAGACATTGGTTCTAAACTTATAAATTCAATGTGTATAAATTAATAAGGTATAAATAGAAAATTTAATGTCTTCATGAACAATGTATATGACGTGTAAGGGAAACAAGGTTGTAAAGCTGTGAATATTTTCAACTTGAATGTTTAAATACTCAATAGAAATATCCTAAAACCCAAATCATACCAATCTTAGACATGTAGATGCTTGTTTACTGAGATAAGTCTTTAAAACAATGTTTCTCATAGTAGATCGATATATAGGTTTAAAGAGATTATTGTCGATTTTGCTAAAAGATACAAAATTGGTATATCTTATACACAAGATAAGTAGGTGAAAAAAAGAGACTAAATGCATTAATCACTTGAGAAGTCTTTTATATTATTACTTAAATTTGGTTATTATTTAAAGCCTTGTAATGTAGGCAATGTAGCACTTACTGAAACATTTGTTAATAATCAACTTAAATACTTCTTCATGTCAATGGGGTGTTCTATAAGAGTGTTTAAAACTCATATTTGCTTGGTAATTTGCTTGGGCAATACATTCTAAAAGGAAAGTTACCTTATAACGTTATTTATATTATAACCAAGTATAATAATAACTAGATATATCTATTGGCTTTCAACATGCAACACAGGGAGGAAATTGATTGTTGGACATGATTCCTCAATAGAATAAGGGATTCCATTGTGAGTTCCAAATTTAAAAATCATTTAAGATTGATATTTTGATATAATAATTGTGATAGCAACTATTTTCCCAATCGTGCACCATTAATGTTGTTATCATCGCTTGAAGATGAATATATGAGTTAAATATAGAAAAAAGAAAGGCAACAAATGGTTTATATTGGAAAGCAACTAAGGTTTACAAAATGTTTGACTTTAAACAAGCTATAAGGTTAATTTATGAAATGAATCTTGACACAACTAATTACTAACGAAAAATTGGCTTCTAAAGATAGGTTAGGCTGCAGGCTGCATTTCTCTAATTTAAGGTATAACATCATGATGATAAATATTATAGGGTTTTAATACATTAGTGCATAATGTTAGTGGGTTGTTAATAACATGATTGTAAACTCGATTAGTTTACAAAAGTACCAAGTTATGGGTGGTGGCCAAAAGAGTAGATTGGTTGATCTGGTGGAGCATATCTATTCATGTAGAAATTTTTAGCTTTCCCAGCTACTTTGTACACATGTAGCTACTGTTGTAAGATTGATAAATCTCACGGATTGTTATCAATAGATGCATTTAATACAACACATTTGAGACACTACGAGTAGATTATGTTAAAAATATCAATTCATTAAGAGATCAGTCAAAGTGAATTCATCCTAACGACACTCAAATTAATTATTCTTCTCCTTGTGAACAACTATAGATGATTTGGACGACCATCGAGTCAAAATAGAGTTGCTTTGCAAGATAAGACTGTTTTGGAACATATTATAGTTCTTATCAACAATCCAAACAATACCAAACTTAATTGTTGCATTCCAACTCGTATGCGAAGGTTAGCATTATCTAGGATTTCAAGCAGAGGCAATGGGCAATGTTCCTCTAGTAGTGGACGTGGTTATTCTCCAAGTGGGAGTGCCTTTAGATTTGAATTTGTGTAATGATGTTTTCATATTTTAATTGACTAAATTTTAAATATTGAAATTCATGTGATATTTTGGCTTTACTTCTAACATAGGATATTACCTCACAGAAGAAATATATTATATTATTTTACAAAATGAATGATGTAATAACAACATGTAATTAAATAATACAAAGTCGACCATAAACTAATAATCTAAATGGCCATCTTAATCATAACTAGTTCAATGTCTTTTGCTATCAAAATTGAATGGTCATCCCATATATATACACTAAGTTATTGATGAACTTCGATATGAATACATAACAGTTAATCGATCATCGAACTAATGGCAAGAATCACATCGATATAATGTGATTTTGATTAAATTACACCAAACGCATATAATTTTGGTAGGAATTGCATTATTTTAATACGATTATGATTGAAATTAAATTGGTCTGGTGCAACTAAAAGGTTGTCAATGGTTAATGTCTGCTGAGGATAGAGGCGTCAATGGGTCATACCAGGCTAGGCCAAGTCGGCTTCGATGTGGCCTAATGGGCCTAGGGCCCGTGTTAGGCCTAAGATCCGCACAATTGCGAGCTTTTGGGCCAGACCAACCCAAACAATCCAAAAGACCCATGACACAACCCTATGTATGTAGGATAAGGTCATGTCGGGCCTTAACGATCTAACTTGTTTATATATTAATAATTTTTTAAAAAATAATTACTTAAATTTATTAATATAAACTTATAAATTTCTTTTCAGATTAATACAACCGAAAATTTAAAAATGTAAGTAGATTTATCAAATCACATTTTGTTTATATTTTCAAATGATGTAATATCATTTTATAACTAATTATCGTATCTAACTAAATGGAACTCTTTTTTTTTTTTTCCGCAAAGCTGCAATGGTCTAGCTTTCTCTACTTATGTCTTTTTGACTTACCCGACACTTGAGTCGGAACAACTATTTTTTATATGCTCAACCACCAAAAAGAACCAAATGACCTGTGTGAGTGGTAATTCGACAATGTCTCTCACATTTTTTTAGACTTGTTATTGCCGCCATTCCATTAATATCTATTAACAATTTAGCTTTTATTTTACTTTTACAATTTTGTTAATTATTATTTTTATTTAAAATATTTTGATAATGAAAATACTTAAAATGTTATAAATGAAAAAAATGTGTTCAAACGATTGAGATAACTTTATTTTTGTAGAATCAATTAATCAAAAATTGGTATAATGTAAACACTGTAATAAATATCGTGTAACATAGACCTTACACGGTCTTTATTATAGTGTTTACACTATGCCATTCTTGATTAATTAAGTCTACAAAAGTTAAGTCATTTTAATCACTTATACACCTTTTCCATTTATAGGAGATTAAATTTTTTCTATAATTGTGTAAATAGGAGCAAATAAGTCATTCTCCATATATGAACTGTTATATTATTTTCCAGTAAAAATCTTTTTAACCCTAGGAATATAAACCCTAGGTTATTTCAATCCATATAATTATCAACTGGGTCTTTCAAAGAGTGTGAGTGTTTCGCTCTGCTAGGGTTTCTAAAATATCTTTTGTCTTCTTTGATCTTTGCCAAATCTGATAAGAAATCTTGCATTCCTTTTGAGTTTTTTCTTTTTCGGTTCATTTGTTTTAATTGTTTATAAAGATTGAAAATATTTTAAACAGTAAATTATAACATTCTCGTAGATCTGGCTAAATGATCTCTTCTGTCTTGGATTTAGAATTTTTTTTTATAAAATCCGAATCAAGTAAATTGCTTTGTGTATTTTATCTTACTTTTTTCATGTTCTTGTATTGTAAACTGAAAATCAATCCTAAAAACTACAACAATAACAATTGGTTACATGATACATGATAAGCAAGCAAACTCGTGAGGGTTGCATCAGCTGTGGAATATCCACGTTTCATTCTGTTGGTATAAGTAAGCTACCTGATAAAACCATCGCAAAGATTGGCGCCAGCCAGAGAGCAAAGATCTTTTTAGAAAAAAAAATAAAAAGGGTATTAGGGTTGAGTTTTATTTATATATATATAAATGGTTTTTTTAATTATTTAAAAATATAAAAGATATTTTAATAAATTAGATAAGATAGCAAGTATGTGGTGGAACCAGAACAGGTGGGAAGGGAAAATATCTATCGCTACACCCGTTTGCATGAAATTTTTTTGTCGAGAATCGCTTCCTCCTATAGGATTAGGGGTTGGGAGGGGACTTGGTTTCTTGGATGAGATTGTCATCCCAAGATGCTTATTGTTATTATTATTATTACAAATTAACGTTATCTCATTAATATAATCTACAATAGAAATAAAAAAAGTGAAGAGGGAGATAATGGATATTGAATTTTTTACCTCTTTTTGGTCCATGGTCAATGTGAAGAATACAATTATTTTCCATGGCGTAAACAAATTTCAAAGTAGTAAAAGTCTTTACTGGTTAACCCAGCAGGCATTCACCCTGGTAAATGAAGGCGGCCAAGGGACATATCATTGTCCTTTTTCGTCAATATATTGCATAATTAACCTAATTAATCAGGCAACTAAATTGACTTAATTATTAGTTTGACTGGCTAGTTAAATTATAATAATAAGTTCCACCTGAAGTTTAATAAATGAGTGGCTCAGCATAGTCTCAATCTTGCCACCAATACAACTTGCGTGGCAGCTGGTCCCTAACCTTACGCATTCATAATTAAGAAAAGACTCATTCAAAAACTTTATTATATAAATTTCAAAGTCATTATCATACAACACGTGAATTACTATTATAAGTTATAAAGTGATTAAATTATGACCTGTCTTTCTTCTTATATCCCATACTGTGTTCATCCGACAAGTCTTTTCAACATCAACAAGATGCATAACATTATAAAATATTTATAACCAATATTGAAAATTTAAAACGTGATGGATATTATCAGGCCAAAAGACTATTTTCCACCCAAGTTTAAGTGCGCTTTTTAAGTCATATATATAGGATTTAAAAATCTATAAATTTTATCTATCTGTTAAAAATCTCAGTTAAGATTAAAGGTTAAACTGTTATTTAACAAAAAAATTAAAGTTTGATTACGTTTGCCCCCTTGAGCTTGAAAACTCACGATTCTTCCTATTTGAAGTTTGAAAAATCAAAATTTTTTCCTAAGGTTTACAAACCGTCAGGTGTTGGCTCTCCCTTCCAATTTAACTCTCCCTATCGATTACTTTCTAGCCACTAGCGAATCCTATTTTCTTTGATAAAGACGACCATCAGAGGTCTCAAAGACTACGTAGTTTTCATCTAAGACCTCTAATGGTCGTCTTTGTCTCAGAAGAAGATAAAATCGTTTTCGTCTGAGATGAAAACACTCCAACGAAGATGATTTCATGTTCGTCAAAGGAAATAAGCTTCACCAGTGGCTAGGAAGTAATTGACATGGAGAGTTAAGCTTGGAGGAAGAGCCAACGCCATCGGAGATGACCATTTTCTGCCACGGTTTACAAACCCTAGAGGGAAAATTTTGATTTTTTAAACTTCAAGTGGGGGGAAGGGGAGAATTATGAGATTTTCAAGCTGAGGGAGACAAACATAATAAAATTTTAGATTTTAAAATTTTTTATTAAATAACAATTTTACCCCTAACTGTAACTGACCTCATGAATATGATTTTGAGAATGCATCTAAACTTGGGGGGAAACAGTCCTTTGGCCATATTATAAAGTTGTGACACCAAAGCAAGACACACGAGTCTTCTAGAAGCACAGGAATTGAAATTAGGATAAATTAATCAGCATCTCAATCAAATGTCACGTTTCACGATCAACAAAGTGGGAACATTTACATGAAACTAAGACATAGCATGTGACAACATGGCCTGTGAAATACTTTTGGGACAAACTTTTCTGGAGCTTTCTTTGACAGAAAATAAACATGTGTTTCTTGCCCATCTAAAAATTATCTAAGTAAATAAATAAATAAGGAAAAGCAATAGACCCACTCATATCAAGAATGTTATATGAAAGATTTTATCTAAAATTATCCATCAAATAGTTATATATTGGAGTAAATAATATTTTCCCACCTAAGGTTTGGTCTAAAAAACTTTTTCACCCCTTAATTTCCATAAACAATATTTTTCATCTAAACTCAAACTCTATTTAAAAAAATTATCGATATAAGGGTAAAATAATAATTTTACTATCGATTAATTTTAAAAATATAAACAACAAATTTTAATTAGACCCAAATATTTTAAACATAACAACTTAACTTTTAAAAACATTGTTGCATTTTATTCAATTTTGTAGAGGTGTAACTCATTTTTAAAACTATTTGGGGGCAAAATGATAATTCAAAAATTTCCAAAAAGCCCTCAAACTTTTTAAAATTTTTAATAACCCCCTAAAAATTTCATAAAGATCCTTGATATTTTCAAAAATTATATTTACCCTATAATATAGGATTATACGACAAAAACACCTAAATCTATAAAAAAAGACAAAGAAATGATAAGAGTAAAAAGAAAAAAAAGTGGCTTCTCAAATAATTTAGATATTTAAAATATTATTTTTAATTTTTGTTAATTTAGGTTTGTCTAATAATTTTAAAAAAATTCAATAATAGAAATAAAATAGTGATTTCACTCTTTACTATTATTATTTTATTAACAGAGTTTAATTTTGCACGGAAAGTTGTTATTTATGCTTTATTTTTGGGTAAAAATGTTATTTATGTTAATTAAAGGTAAAAAAGTGTTCTAAGGTTAAACCCTGGGTGGGAAACGGTAATTCACTCTACATATTGTATGTAGTTCCTGTAGGGCAGACAAGACCAAGTCGTGAGTTGACTTGACCGGCTAACCCAGCAAAGATTCTTGTATGTTCAGCATGAACAATGTCCAGCTATGTCCATTGGTCAAATTGACTAAATCATCTATTGGTTGTACTGCTGCTAAATAACTTCCACCTGAATCTGAATCAATCAATTATTCAGGTAGAAATCAACCAACTTGCCTCTGCAACTCCTGCCCACCTCACAAATAATTAAAGAACTTCTAATTTTCAACTTAACTTGATACTTTACAGTCATGTTCAAAGGATCCCCCAACTTTGAACACGTAAAATCAATATTAACATAATACTCACTAAATTTGAACTCTTTTTTTTTCTAGTCCTCAGTCATAAACGTGATACTCGACTATTATATACTACATTTTAAAACATAATAACGTGTCCTATACACAAAAAAACAAACACTCTCAGGAATTGCGATGGTTTTTATTTTCATTTGGTAGTAATTAATTAATTAAGAAGCATTCTGGGTTACCCAGAGGCTGGTTCTTTTATGGTGTAGGGTTATATATAATCAATGAAATTTATAAAAGGTCGAAAGTTGGAGGAAATTGTTTTGATGATAAGTTTTAATATATGAATTTAGCTTGGTTTAAAAAGTAAAAATCAAAACGTGTGCAATTTAGAATGATGAGAATGTAGGTTATTTTATTAAAAGCTAAAACTTTGGCGAACAAGGAAAAAGAAGTGAGATCAAAGGAAGTAGTATCGCTAATCATAATCATAATCTTCAACCGAAATGCTGAGCTCCTTCTCCTCCCATGTCCCAGAATCACTACTCTCGCTGCCCAAAAACTGTGTCCCAAAGCCCTGAATTCCACTACTTTCATTAACCTCCATCACCTCTTTCGACGACTTGCTCGTGATTATCTGCGCATCGATTCCCAATCCAGCGTCCGAAGCAATTTTCTGTATAGATTTGGGCGACAAATCTGCATCCACACAACTCCTAGGCAACAGTTGAGGGAAGTTAAGCCCATCCAAAGACGGTGGTCTGCGTAAACAATAGAAAGCAACGTCGTGGGCAACCGCAGCAGCTTCTGGCGTAGCGTAGGAGCCTAACCAGAGCCGCTCTTGCGAACCCGGAACTCTGATTTCTGAAACCCATTTTCCCCATTTTCTTCTGCGAATTCCCTTGTACTTCTTTTCAGCCATGCTTGGACCACTCTCTTCTTTATTGTTTAGGCTATTTGATTGCATATTTGATAACGTTTAGAAGTGCTTACAAAGCTTTAAAGTAAGCTATTTGTGGGAATAAAGTTGACGAAATTATATAAGCTTTAAGTGATGATTGGGAGAAGTACCGCGAGAGATTATATATACAGGTTGAATAAGAGAGAAAGTCAGAGGCCAATTGGAGCAAGTGGCATTAGAAGAAAGTCAATATTTTCAAAGGTCAGAAAAAAAAAAAAGAAAGGTTTATCCAATGAAAACAAGGGGGCGGTGCGCTTTGATTCAGCAAGTCAAAGTTTGAGAAGGTAAAAGCACTGCCAAACAATAAATGCTGAGACATGAAATTTTTACAAGGGATTATTTTTCATGAGGTTTATTTTCAGTCAATAAGACCTTTTGGGCATGAATAATTGTGTTTTGGAGCCAATTATTTCGTTTTATAAATTATGTTGTATCATGTTTATGTGTTGATAAAATACACATTTTTTATTTGTTTTCATATGCATATTAAGATAAATATCTTTAAAATAGATGAATTATTATGAGAAAATCAAATAAACCTTGATTACGAGAAATTATAAATATATTAGATGATTATTTAAAAATATTCGTAACCATAATATTATTTTGACCGAAGGGACAAATAAAATGATAAAACTATTATCGTGTTTCATGATTTTATCAAAATATTGTGATAAATCTCTCATATTAAAGGTGTTTATTAGCAACCTTATACAATATATATATATATATATATATATATATATATATATATATATATATATATATATATATATATATATATATATATATATATATATGGGTGTCTGTTGCATGCAAGGTTGTTTAGTAGTAACATTGAATCAACTTTTAATATTTCTATTACTTGACTATTACAAGGAGAGGCGTGGAACAATTTGTCAAATGCAAGGGGAAGTAAGGGATGTTATTTCAAACCAACGGGATTGATTGGCACAAAATCAAAACTTTTGAGAGGTTAGCGATATTACCCTTTTAAAAGTAGTACTTTATGGTGAGGATGACAACATTGACACGTATTAAATTATCATTTTTTTTTTATTAAATGAATCAAATTTCGTGAGATTAAATTTTAAAAATATTTTAATTTTATTGAGTGGATGTGGACTAAACCTTCACAATTTTTTTATTAAACATACAAAATTAATTATCTTCTTTCTAAATAAAATAAAATAAATAATTTTAATTATGTGTATTTAGTAACTTCAATTCTATTAAAAAAAAAATCTAAATATCCGGTTTTTAATATAAAAAGGATATTTTGGAAAGAAAAGAATGAGTACATCCCTTCGATATATTCAAACGTGGATAATTTTCCTGTAGTGAGAATCTTTGATAAAATGACGTAAAGAAGGAAATACTTCAACCCGTCAAACGGGCTAAAGGCTGCCCTTGGACCCTGGTTTGCCACTTGCCATTGTGGCAGCGCCGGCCAAGGAACTCCAGACCAAAAGTTGAAAACAAATTTATTTTGGGCTATTAATTTTCAAAGATGTAATATAAATATCAATATTTTCAAAGTTAGACCGGTGGTTAAATTGATTATCTTATTGATTTATGATTTGATCAGTTTAATTAGAGAACCAATTAGTTCAATTTATTATCAAATTATAATAAATAGATTTTATTTAAAAATTTATAAAAAATAAAATCAATCAAGATATTCACACGTATAAAAATTAGAATATATTATTTTTAAGAAGTAATAATTATTCATTTGATTTCAATGAAATAATTAAAATAAAAAAGATTCAATCTTATGATAAAAAAAAACATAATTCTATAAATTATTATCTATAGAAGATATTTTAATAGATATGAGATATTTTTTTTAATTTATGTTTTCTTATAAACCTTTAGAAATTCATCCAATCTAATTAAAAATAATCAAGTTTCCACCCTTTAACTATGGAAACACCAAACACCCACCCATGGCCGGTTAGATTTAACAAAACCCTAACGGTGGTAAGGGTAAAATCATCATTTTCGTTATAATATTAAAAATAAACTAAAATAGAATCTAATTTTTCCCCCCTAAACTTTAAAAACTAAAATTTTCCCCCAGCCTAAGTTTTAAAAAATCGCAGTTTCACCTTAGGGTTTGGTTTTGAAATCTCCGGCGACCTCTCCGGCTCCGTTGCTGATGGCCTCTCCCTCCCGAAGCAACCTCTCCTTTCGGCGATCTCTTTCCTCCCATTTGGAGGTCCGATCGGCGTCGGAGACGCCTTGGGAGACAAAGAGATTTCAAAACCAAACCCTAGGGTGAAACTGCGATTTTTTAAAACTTAGGCTGAGGGAAAATTTTAGTTTTTAAAGTTTAGGGGGGTAAAAAGAGATAAAATTTTTAGGCGTTAGGGTTCTGTTAAATCTAACCGACCATGGGTGGGTGTTTGGTGTTTCCATAGTTAAAGGGGGGACATTTGAGAAAACATCAAACCTTGGATGGGAAATAGTCGTTTGGCCTTTTGAGGATGATAATGATGGTTTTTGTTTCATTGCTCTTTCAAAGAAGATGACACAACTTGTTCTTATTTATTATTACCTTGAAATCGATAAGTTCAACTCTAGTAATTAGTTCCGAAGCACATAAATTTAATAGTCACAATATCGTACTCCTTTAAGGACCAATAATGAACTTTAGCGCCTACACGATGATATGGAAGAGTCTGATGAATTTAATAGATCAACATGAAAATAGTAATATTAATCATGGTGTTAATGAGGATGATCTTGCAGATGCGTCTAGTATTGAACCAATATTAATTGCAAGGGATTCTGTAGGTAGGCAAAAAAAAAAAAAAAGTTCATGACTGATTAGTCTAATTACCATGCATGTAACACCCGAGACCATGGCTGATTTACCACCATCTATTGCCATAGAGAACAAAATGGTTCATGATTTAATGAATTGGCTATCTCATTTTCTTACCCATCCAACGACACATAACACCAATGGAGTGCCAAATGACATATGAGGTTTTCAAGTAATGGATATTTTTAGGGATAAAGATGCATTTCAAGAGGCATACTTTGGAGACTCTGTTTGAATATAAAGTTTTTCAATAAAAAAGACATAAATGGGAGATTAAATGTCTTGATAAACTATGTCGATGGTATGAAAAGATGATAAGATTGGAATGTTGTAAGCATTTTCAACTTTGCCTTATAAATACTCATCACACATGTTCTAGAAATCAAATCATATATGCTACGTCATAAACGACTACGTGTTTGTGCAATAGTATAATAATTAAAAACAATGTTTATCATGATAAATTGAGTATACAGTTAAAAAAAATTATTATCAATTTTGTAAATAAGTGCAAGATTGATATATCTTATATGAAAGTTGGAATGTTTAGAGTATTTTCATGTTTGATGTACAAATACTCACAATATATATTTTAGAAATCAAATTATGTTGTATCATAGACAAACAGATGTTTGTGCACCTAAATGACTATTGAAAGAAGTGTTTATCACAGTGGAATTAGTAGATAGGCCAAATTATAGGAAATTATGACTGATTTTGCAAAGATGAATAAAATTGATATGTCTTATACAAAGACGCGGTGGGCCAAAAACTAAACACTAAACACTTTGAGAGGTATGCTTGAGGAATAATTCATGTTATTACCAAGATATTGTTATAATTATAAGCTTTGTAACCTGAAAACCATAACACAAATTAGGGCAAATGTTGAACATCGATGAAAGTTTATTTTCATGTTGGTGAGTTGTTCTATAAGAGCATTTTAGGATCACATTCCTTTAGTAGTTTTCATTTATGGTTCATTCTTAAAGAAGTATGCATATCGGAACATGATTATCGTTGTAACCAAAGGTAATAATAATAAGAATTATCTGTTGGCTTTTGGCGTGAGAAGTAGGGAGGAAGCTGAGTCCTAGACGTGGTTCCTAGACAAGGGGAGGGATTTCATTGGCCATGTACCTGATTTGGCAACCATGTTTTCTTATATGTGGACTATGGTTGTTACTGACTAGGAACTATAGTTAGTCTAATTTCCTAGATGTAATGGGGACAATTTTTTATGCGAATTCTAATGTGACTATTTACCTACAAAACATAGCCTTCAAACAATGGACAAGGCAAATTTTTGTAGTTTTGAATGCCATCATGACAATCAACGTTAAGCAGTCACTGAATGCAATTGCCAATATTGTGTGTGGGTTACCGTTAACTATACTTATTAAATTCATAAGGATACTTCACCGAGACAATTTTACAAGCGACGAAACATTGCATGTAAACATGTAACATAACAAAGATTCTTCATCTAATATTTTACAATATACAACAAAGATACGAAAGACCCCAAGACTTCACTGTATGTCCTACATTCTTCTCCTCAACTGAAATGCTCAGCTCCTTCCTTTCCCAGCAACTTTGATTAACGTTCCCCCCGAAACAGAGTTTTTAAGCTCTGAATTACGCTGCTTTCACCAACCTCCCTTTCATCTTTTCCTGATGTACTCCCTATCATTTGTTCATCCATCCCCATTCCAGCAACGAATGTAGCTTCTTGCGCCGACTTCGGCGACAAGATATTCACGTTATTCACACAACTAGAATTCGGTGAAGTTAAGGCCGGACAAAGACAGCGGACGACGTAAACGATAGAAAGCGACGTTGTAGCATAGGAGCCTAACCAGGGCTGCTCTTGTGAGCCTGGAACACTTATCTCAGACACCCATTTTTCCCATTTTCTTCTGTGGACTCTCTTGTGTTTCTTTTCAGCCATGCTCGGACCACTCTCCTCTTTAGTACTTGTCATGCTTTTTGGTTTGTAGAAGATGACGTGGAACAAGAGCTTATAGGTAGGTTGAAGAGGAAAGACAGAGGCCAACTAGAGCTAGTGGCATGGAAGAGGGTGAGAAAGCCAAAAATTTCAAATGTCAAAATAAGAGAAAGGTTTACCCTACGAAAATAGTAGGACGGTGCTCAATTGGGCAAGTCCAATGAAAACATTAAATGTTGAGACATTAAATTTTAACAAGGGTTGTTGTCGCTCAACTCCCAATTGGGCAAGTCAACCTTTGAGGCAGCGGTGGATGCAACTCCAGCCGAATCGGGTTCATGTCAGTATTCAACTTGTACAAAAGTCTAAATTGAGTAAATTTCAGTTGAAGATTGATGTTTTGTCAGTGTTTTCGTATTAAAACACCATTCTATGAAGATTATTATTCTTCTTAGACGAGTATGTTAGATTTGAACAATTCTTTTTTTTTCAATAATTTTTTTAATTTGAATTATTATACTGTTTCTTTAATGGTATTATTTATCAATGAAATGAATCAAATTAAATTTGAAACTAATTATACTGAATTTGAATCAAGCTTAAGTTAGTCTTTGTTCAGTAGCACTTAATTTGAATCCGTCTTACTTTGAGGTATGAAATAATATCTATTAGGTCCTCTTATATTGGGAAACTGGAATGTCACGCCTCCTCTGTTAATTGTTTATCAACAATCACCCAGAATTGGCCAGGTTTAAAGTTGTAAAATAATAAGTTTTGAGCAATTCAACAAAAGACTCGCCCCGCAACAACAAACGTACACTATACACAGCCACGACCATTGTTGTGTCGATTCCTCTATTAAGGTAGCTGATTGGACTCCACCAAACGGAGCAGTTCTGGGTGTTATCAAAATCTTCAGACAGTAGATTTTTTAAAGCTTTTGTGTACAATCTTCCACGAATCATTGTTAGTACTCCGAATTGTGAAGACGATTGAGGACTGAATGTGACAGTGTCTCTCGTTCTAGCCCCAAATTATTATCCAATATTTTGTCACCATGCGAAGTATGCAAACAAATTAGTTAGAATTTGAAAGGATTGTTTATTATAATGTGTCCACATAATTATTAGTTGACAATAGAATATGAATCTTTTGTCTCTGTTTTACTTTTTGTTCATTTTTCTCTCACATTTGTTTAATTGTTATTTATGATAATTTTATCAAGACCTTATGCATTATGTAAGTAAAGTTATATATTACTCTTCTCTTTTTCTTTTAATTTTTTCATATCCCCATTCTTATTTTTTATTAAACATAACTACCATTGAAAATAAATAACAAGAGAAAAGATGTAATACTTTCAATGCAAGAAAATCATGATGAAAACAATACAAAACAACCAATCAAAGAAAAATAAAATTGTATAAACTTAATATTTTCTTTATATTTTGTAGGGTGCATATGATTGGTGATTTCCAAGGTAAAAGTAAGTTGAGGATGGTCATGAGGCTAGGGGATCTATTTAGAGTTTTTATGATTCTTTGTGGTATTAGTTGTTATGTTATACCACACACTATATTATAGTTTATTATTTACGATTGTAATGGACATCTTTTGCATGCATAGTAATGAATTATTTTGGATTGTTATTGTGATGGATTTTATAGAAAGACGTTTGAAGTTGTTTTGTTTCCATACATGCTTATTAGTTAAGAGAACCAGCGATGTACATTCCCTTCAGAGGGTAGTCTTCTAGACAGAGGTCTTACATTCATATTGTGAGTTATCTGTCGGATTTTGGTAAGAAAATTAACATTTTTAAATCATATTCACATCATATGTAACAATGGTAATATAAAATTTACATGTTGTTTCAAGAAATAAAATATAAAAATATGTAAACTACCTTGTATCTTATAATTTGATTTGAAGTTAGGAAGCTTGAATCACTAAAATAAGTGATCTTTTGACTTACACCCTTTAAGGAAGAAAAATGGAAACTTTTCCCTGAAAAAGGAAGAAGAAGAAGAAAAATTCTCTAATTTTCTACATTTCTCTCCCATTTATTAAATTTAAACTTGATATTTATCTTGTTAAGCATGTGTCCAATTTCTATTGGCTTATAATTAAGAGTAACTAATATTTTGACACATGTTGATTAATTTGTGCCCAAAATTATATGTTCCACTTTCTAAACAATTTCAAAAGTATAAAATGATAATTTTGCCCCTTTTTCGAATCTTATTCGAGAAGTACCATTTTTATCCTCAAAAAGTGTTAGCCAATCGTGGATAAATATTTTTATCTTCATAACACCATTTTCTTCCTTGAAATATGGGTGTGACCTTCAAGGTTCATAGTGACGTAGTCGTGGACCCTATATCGAACGATACGTTTCATTATATCACTGTATAACCCAAAACTGTCGTTAACCGATATACTTCATTTTCAACTACAAAACGAAGCTCCCACAGATCATGTGGTGTCATCTAGCAATGTCTAATAACTCTTACATCATAATGAAGTACAAGTTTCACATAATATCAAATGACCCTTTCTT
Source organism: Mangifera indica (assembly GCF_011075055.1). NCBI lineage: Eukaryota > Viridiplantae > Streptophyta > Magnoliopsida > Sapindales > Anacardiaceae > Mangifera > Mangifera indica. Next base: position 11,000,945 of record NC_058147.1, on the reverse strand, counting down.
ACTCACACTTACCATGTAGTCTAATCCCTCCGTCATTACATCTCAATTAAACTTGGATTCATGGAATGCCAAAATCCAATATTTAATCTTTTCGAATATCAAGTCATACCTCAGAACGTGTCACATCGAAACTCTTCTCATGTGGACTTTTATCTACATTGGCTAGTGTTTTAGATTTTCATATTTCTCGATATTCGTATGAAAACTTGAGAGCAATCGAGTTGACAGATCCCTATATGATCATCACTTATCCTCTTGCTCAAGAACATATGATCAAAGCGGCTTTTGAATGAGACATGATTAGCCTCGTGGTATACACCATATGAACCATATGTTCTGGAAAAAAACACAACCATTATATCTCAAGTTACAAGATCTATACACTAATATGATTTACGATGTATCATTGATTACATATTAATGCCCATGTGCTCATCGTTCAATGGTCACGTTCGATAAACAATATAATATAATAACCTTTGATCAGTTCTCTAACCATCAAACAGTTCTATTGTTTACCTATGTGTATATCCACCATGTCTAATATCATCCACTGATATACTGTGGTGATATAGCATACACCCACTATGCAATACTATTACCTAAACAAATTGTCTATGTAGGGAACAATTTGATGATATTTATTAAAACTTATCGGGATCTTTCACATGCCATATGCATGTAACTAATGTAGATGTAATATACAACTACAACATAGATATAAAAATGACATAGAAAATATGTAAAATATGATAGAACTCTTTTTTTTTATTAATAATGTATATGCAAGATATATAATCTTTGAAACCAACAAAACGATTGGTTTTTAGGGCATATTCTAATAAGAACTCCCACTTGCACTAAAGCCAATCATTGTAGTACCTAATGCCCATCGTAGAAGGTAGCTCAAGGGGATGGACAATTTGATAACTTGTAGCAATTATTTTTGAAGGGACAACAATTACATCATAGTGATTAACTGTTGTGTTTCACTTATCCAGGGTGAGTAGCACATCTGTGGAAGCAATTTTGGAGCAAGTCATGAGAAAATGCTTGTGTTGAAGAAAAATTGAAGCAAACTTTCTTAAAATGTTGAATAGATCTTTTCGATGATCTTCTTTCTAACACTAAAAACTGTTGATGTGGTAATCTCCACCAATATAGGTATGTAACTGTCTAGAAATATCATGTGAGAGATGTTACCAAAGTACTACTAAGAGTGTCAATGTAATTAGCAAAAATAAAATAAAATAGTGAACACATTAGATAGAGAGAGAAAGTTCTTTAAGTGGTTCAATGTCTAACCAAAACCTAAGTTTACTATTATATTTTTTACTTGTCTTATAATGTGTTTACAAAGAATAATTTCAAAAAGTAATCGAGAGTCTTTTAGAGAGACCCTTAAAAGTGTATATTCTATAAGCTTAAAAAGATGCCAATGAGAAATTCAAAATTCTCTGAGAGAAAGCTTATGGTATAGAAGGGTTAAAAATAAAAGAGGAAGAACATATAAAAATTATGAAAAATATAGATGAGACTTGTATTCTCTAAATTGAGAGAAATATTGATGTCACATTATTTTCAATGTAATGTTGTAGTCACAAATTCATCATAGGGATATCAATGTCTTGATAATCACTCTAGTAGTAGCCAGTATGCTCCTAAGCATGATACACATAGCATATCCTAAAATGATTAAAACATCGTTATACATATGACGATTTTATCTCACCCACAAAACAAGCTTGGAAATGAAATATCGTTTTTCAAGAAAACATGTTTTACCTTTCTCCTTTTTGTTCAAAGATTACTTGAGATATTGTGACTAGATTCTCTTTTAGAAATGATTTTAGAAAGATACACTTATCTTAATGACATTTATTATTAATGAGTGTGCAGCAATGTATTTAGAAAAAGATTAAATATTGATCAAATAAACTCAATCGTTTAGTCTAACAACAGTCAAACCATTTGATCAATAATCAGACTAATTAAGTGTTAAATAAAATATTAAAAATAATATTCAAAAGTTTTAGTATAATTAATCATTAAATATATTGTGTCAATTGTTATAATATTAAAATTAATTTAATTTGATTATATACATTATATGATTTGATGGGTGAAGCGTCGGGCTCAAGTTACGGCAATTAACAGTTCACCCAACTGGTTGAGGCTAGATTTTAAAACTGTGATGTCGATCAAGATGGCCACTAAAACAACAGTGGTATACCTTTCAAACTTAAATATGAAATTCAGTGGACGTTTCATCATGTAAACATAATTTTAATCTAATTATAGTAGATAAATAGTATATTATATTATATATCAAAAATTTAATTTTTGGTATTATGTACTGAGTATCACATTATATTGTATAAAATAAGTTTAAAAAATAAAATAATAAAAAATTTTAATTGATACATCATCATTTTAAAAAATATTATAAACATATTTAAAAATTTAAAAATTTTTATATACATCCTATTTTATTATCATTGTTGTTAAAAAAATATATTAATCTGTATCAGTAATATATATTATATCATAAAAAATAAAACATATAATATATCTATTATATCAAATTAATTTAATATACTTTATAATATATAATATTTTTTATTTATATTATAACATATTATATAATATACATGATATATCCTAGGATGCTTAAATAATAAATGCGATGGTCCATTTACATTTAGAGTTGCTCATATGTGGAGTGAAGTCCGTCGAATAATATCTTATTAGACGTATAGATGACGCCATATAATACCAGGGTAAACCCTCACACTCCATTTAATTCAACACCAACCTTAAACTTTCAAGAACCTCTTAAAAAAAAAACCTGAAAATCGAAAAATTTATACTAAATTTAAATCCAGAATATTCATTAATTAGTATCATCAGTCATCCTTCTGATATTTACAATACGACAACGATAAAAAACTCCCCCAGATCTTCGCTGCATGTCCTACGAATTTTACTTCGGTAAACTGAAAAAAAAAAAAAATCCTGAAGAACAAGAACTAGTAATTGAGATAGCCATAATCTTCAACTGAAATGCTTAGCTCTTTCTCATCATAACTCTGATTATCATTCCCCAAAACGGCGTCTCCAAGCTCTGAATTATGCTGGTTTCATTAACCTTTCTTTCATCTTTTACCGGTTTATCCTCTATCATTTGTGCATCAATCCCCATTCCAGCGTTAATGGCAGCATTTTGAATGGACTTTGGGGACATAATATTCGCGTTATTCACACAACTGGGTGGTAGCAGTTCAGGGAAGTTAAGGCCTGACAAACTCAGCGGACGACGTAAACTATAGAAAGCGACGTCGTGGGCTACCGCCGCCGCTTCCTGCGTAGCGTATGATCCTAACCAGAGCCGCTCTTTTGAGCCTGGAACCCTTATTTCAGACACCCATTTGCCCCATTTTCTTCTGCGTACTCCCTTGTATTTCTTCTCCAGCTTGCTTGGACCACTCTCTTCTGAGCCGCTTTGCATCATCAAGCTCTTCGAATCTTATGCGTGTGAAGAGAAGAAAGAAGAGTTATTCTATATAAGTAGGCTGAGGAAGAGAGGAAAGTCAGAGGGAAATAGCAACTTGCGATGAAGGGATGTGACTTCTTTAATTTGTTTTAACTGTTATAGAGAGTCAATGGAGGTAAGGGAAAGGTTTTATCTAAGGAAAAATGTGGACGGTGAATCCAAGTCGGCTGAGAGCCTGAAGGACAGGACAAGAAACCACAAACCATAACTTCTATTAAATGTGGAGCCAATCTGCAGCAAAAGAGATATTTCTAGAGGAACAGGAGAGGTCAACACTGGAAATCCAACCATGCCCACTCGGCAATTTTGCTTGGCCAAGACACTTACTCCCACCAAGGTTTAGTCGATTGATAAGTTCCACCCATGAGGTTTCAAAAATCTAAATGGCCACCTATCATTCAATTCAGTTAAATATTTTAGTTAGTTATAAGATAAAATCGTTATTTTATTATTAATATTAAAATAAATAAAATTAACAAATTCATTTTTTACCTCATTAGTTTAAAAAACTGATTATTTCCTCTATCCAAAAATTTGAAAAATTTATTTTTTCTATAGGGTTTGATTTTTCCAAATCCGACGACCACTCTAGGAAGACCATCGATAGGCCTAATCGTTAAAAGATGCTTAAATCTATGTGACATGCACGGATCTGTGTGATCCAACCATTTCAGCTCCTAGTGGTTTCCATGCCAAGAAACCACTAAGGAGGGATCTGACCTTCCTGAAAAGATTGTTGAATTTAGAAAAATCAAACTTTAGGCGAAAAATATAACTTTTTAAACTTATAAGTAAAAAAAAATTGTTAATTTTTTAAATTATAAGGCTAAAATATGATATAATTTTATTTATTTTAATATTAATGATAAAATAACAATTTTAACTTTATAACTAATTGAAAAATTTAATGAAAGGCGAATGATGAATGAATATTTAAGTTTTTGAAACTCCATAAATGGGACTTTGGTAATGGACTAAACCCTAGGTGAGAATAATTCTTTTGGCCATTTTGCTTTCCTAGCCACAATGTCATTTGATCTTATGGATAAACTAGGGTAATTTACACCGTATCATAGATTTCTAATCAGGGTTTCAATGGTTGTGTTTTTGTCTAAAACAACTTTGAATCTTTTAAAATTTGCATAAAATTTGTCAATGGCTTTGTGTTAGCATATGTTCGGAACTGATGATTGGTGAAATCAGGTTTCAAAATGGGTGATTTTATTACCATGCATTATTCGCAATAAGTATTCAGGTCACACATGGTGAGAGTTGATGAAGGTGGAGGGTTTTTAGATATTTTCCAACTACGTGAATGTACACACTTACAGGGGTTATTGACTTTTTTTTTAAATATATGAGGGTTTTGTACGTTTCTTCAAAATGGAAACCACACATAATTCGACTTTATTGATATTTTCTTGTGCGCGTCTTTATTTTCAATATGTGACGTGTAATGTTGACTTTTTTGTTATTTTCCATTTTGATGTAATTGTATTTTTCACTAATAGGTTCTTTAACGATTTTTTTTCCCTATAAATTAAGATATAAATATTATAAAAATTAATCAATTTGTTAATTTTTTTTTTTTGTGCAAAATGTAGCCTCTTGGTCCAAGAGAGAACGTGAAAAACCAATTGTAAATAACAAATTTTCAAATTGTGCTACTTTAACATTCAAGTCACCAATTAGGACCATCAAGATCAAGATTCAAACTATATTGACAAATAAGTAAAACAAACTTTTCAAAACTATCTACTTTTAAACAGTTTACAAATTTAGAGAAATCCTACTTTAATAGAGTATTAATACACTTTATTTTATTGAGAGAAATATCATTCAATTTAACCCATTTAAGAGCTTGTGTCATGGGACTTCGATTCAATTGCCAGACTGAAATGCAACATTATCTTCTCGCTTCCCACTTCAACCCAATAAAGGATTTAGGAGATATGCTTAGATGATAAAGATATTTAAAACTAGGGCGACAAAGGAAGATGAAGACAGTGCCATCACCATGAAAATTACTCCATTAAAACGTCCACATGTTGGATGGTTGGCCTAGATATATTAGAAATATGAATGGTAAGGTAGGATTTAAGTCCTACCTCTGAGATATACGGATATGGAAGATGACGTATAAAGTTTGGCTAATATATTAATGAATTCTATTATTTATGGAAAATAGTCATAATATATCCTAAAAATTATGAAAGTCAACTTCAATCTAATCTAAAATTGCTAAACCCTCTCTAAAATTTTAAACTACCCTAAATTGTAGGAATAATGTCCAGCCAAATTCTACATTAGCAATGGAAAAGCCAATTAACTTAATTGGCATACATGCTATTAACTATTATTTTCAATAATAAAATTTAATAAAACAAAAGCCTAAAAGCAAATAAAGTAGCAAACAAGTTAACATGTGGTTAATATTCAAACAAGGGCACAATATGATTAGCCTCAATGACTTGACTAAATTCATTTTGCCTATCAAATTAAACACTAAAATTCCAGCCTTTCAAATTTTCCAGACCCAAATATCATTTTCTTTCAGTCATCTTCAAATTTGTAAAGTGCATACCAAATTACAGCCCCTTGTTCCATTCCGTATACTTACAATTGCTTCATTATAACCATATGCCTCAAACCTTGACAAAATAGAGACTTTTCCCTAGTTTCAAAAATTGTCAAAAACTTCATCAACCTAATAAAGTCTTTCGAAGATACTCAATACGTTATGCAACACATTGTGCTAGAAGACAACTGACTAATGCAAGTATATCGCAATAGTGCGAGTAGAATACACTCTCTTAATCATTGGCTGATTGCATTGCAACACGATGCACAAAAGACTATTTCACTATTAAAATTGTCAAAAATCCCACTTAAAAAGAGAAATTTTTTTTATCTATTTTCAAATCAATTTTCATATTATTTGACATCAAAAAGTTGAAATTTCATAATGAGATCAACCGTTCATCTCCAAACATAAAACAGAACAAGTAAAGCATACGATATAAAATGTGTCAATTTTAAACTCAGTGATGTTGACATCAATATTAAAAAAAAAAAAAATTACAGATGTGTTGTACAGAAAATCAATCTTACTGAATTTGGAACATAAATAAAAGATCAAATCATCCAATTTTCATACAATATACAACAGCAAGTGAATATATTTGAAGGTTCAATGAGATTGTACATCAAAATGTGTTATGACTAAAAAAGGAAAAAATTACTCAAGTGTTGTACAAAAAATTAATCCATTTTTCTAGAGAGAAATTCTTCTCATTTTTTAAGAAAAATGTTTAAATCTATTTTAAAGCTTTTGAAACAGAATAGATAAAGTCCAGGAAGCCAGTTCCTTTGAGAAGGCCCTTACCAGTCAAGAGTTCAAAATCTAACAACAAAAGAAAGCCAATTACAGCAGCTTTCCCATTTATCAATTCATTTGTTCCAGTGAAGCCAAACCCCTCTAGATCTTCATCGACCACCATTTTCACCTGTAACATACCATGAACAAACAAATAAAACAGGAGAATCAACAAGCTACTAATTTAATGCACAAATCTGAGCTATGTATGAACCTCTTCAACGTTGACATCTGTTGCAGTTACTCCGGGTTGAGCTTTCCCACTAAAAACAATCTCTGCAGATGCATCCGAACTTACAGCTCCTCTCATATTGATGTAAATATTTTCTTCATCAGTTTTTACAGGATAAACAAACAGTGTCCTTAAAGCAGGAGTAAGTAATCTCAGTACAGGGTTTTTCGGATACCATTCTTTGATTTCTCCAGTGCGAAGATCAAATGTGCTATCAGTTGTAGGGCAAACTATACAACCCTCCTGCAGAAAAGAAGAGACATCTAGTTTTCTCTCTCGCCTGGAAATGGCAACAAGAAAGTTCTAAAAGGACAGGGCATGAAAAATGACTCGAAAAATCAGCCATAAATTGATGGATCCACAGTATTTTTCACAACAAATCTGTACTAAATCATGAGTCCAAACTGAAGAAACTACAGACACGACACCCTTTGTAAGGCTGGAAATTTAAAGAGTTTCCCAATTTGAATTTTTAGACTTAAGGAAAAGCCATTCATGGAATTAAGAAACATACAGTCCATTGAAGCACACAATTTTGGGTATTAAGAATCAACAAGCTAAGATCAATTCACTAATATTAATTAGTGGAAACAGTTTATATTAAACCTCACTGGAGCAATACATATCTTTACCAATGACATCTATAGTTGCAAGATATATTTAAAATACATGTAAGATCTCCCCTCTTTCATAAAAGGCAAAGGGGAAAAAAAACCTCAATACGATCACTGAGATAACAGTTTGAACTATTTTCTACAAGTTAAATAGGAGACAGGCACATGTCAATTCTTCTATATTTTCAAGTGCCCAAAACCTATTTTCCATCTTCCTTTCTGAGCCACTCAATAATTGATCATCTAAGTTGCAGTCTTCTCCTTAAGTGTGGAATCACAAAATCTATAACACATTCTTACTGTGTGCAGCAAATCTGATGTTGTTATCTAAAGAGTACTAGCTCCATTGTCAGCAGTCACTGACTCACCATGAGACAATTCATGCACTCGGTAATTAGCATGAGCCATAAAGTCCACAAATTGGCACTTCTCCAACCAGGAAAACAGTGATCAGATCACAGGAGCACTCCATGCCCTGTCTAATGCCACTTTGTTAACCAATAGAAATTCTTCAAATACCAGAATTTCAAAATTTATAATCCGAAGTGCCAGAATTCAGATCAAAATTAAGGCTGACAATTATTTCTCAATTACCGCAGGGAATCCATAACACCAAATTCATAAGGCAGACCTGTAAACTACTCAGCAAGTTATACTTAAAGCACTTCAGTACAAAACAGGAAGTACTTCAGCTAGACGACATATTCCCACAAAGAGGAGCCAAACCAAGTTTGTTGACAAATAATCAAACACCTCACCCAATTCAAAAGACCAACATATATCGGTAATCCCACATGAGCAACACCAAATTTATCATTCAAAGTTTGCTTTCTTTGCATAACAATTTCTTCTTTTTCATCCATCATTAAACATGCATACTCACTTCAGAAAGTACTTGTAAAGCAACAATTGTGAGAAAGCCACACAAAAAGAAACACTTTCAAATGCTCCATTTTCCGTAACATAAGACTTCATTATTATAATAAGTAATCACATTTTTAGCATTTACAAACCATATCCCTAGGCACAACTATTCTATTCCGTCACATTATTGTTGAACAAGCACGACGCTCTATGTCACAAAATTCTAATAACTTGAACAAAAAAAAATATTTTTTATCATACAACTTTCAAAGGACGAACTTTGCTCTAATTATACTCAAAACTTCTCACTGGTAACATTTTCCAGGGATTCTTTTCATATAGGTACAGAATTGAACCCAAAACACAGTGGCTTCTCCTTACTACTCACATTCAACATTAAAATTAACATAATATCACAAACAGTCACATTATAATCTAAAGGGACTTTTCCATCACGAACACAAAGTTATGTGATTAGAAATTTGAAGGAAACATCACCTTGGTAGAATTTCATAGGAACTTCATCAAATACCTGGGTAAGTTTGGCATTGAGCAACCCTTCAGTATAAGCACCTTCAGCAGGAGACTTATTTTCGATAGCAAAAACTTCATCTTTATACCACAAAAGCAATATCGTCTCCCCATCTTGTATAATCACACGCCGCTCTCCCTTCGGCAGCGCCGCCAACGGCACAACCGGTACCCAGTTGTCTCCCCCGTCTCCAGACGCCGAAGACTCCTCCGCCACCGACACTTCCGCCGCCTTACACGTAAGTTTCCGGCATGTGGGTGTGGTTTTTGGAGGAGCAAAATGGTAATTCAGGGACAATGCGTGGTGGGTGGTTGGAGCATGAGGACGGAACGGTAAGGCTCGGCGATGGGTAGTGGAGGAGGAGGGTGGAGAGGTAAAAAGGTAATTTTGTGAGTAGGCTGAGGGCCTGGTTGCCATGGAGTTTTTTGTGAAGAAGAGAAGTGAAGGTGAGTCGGAGAAAGTGAAGGATACGAAAAGTGGATATTTTGGGAGCTTTGAAGAGGTGTTTTGTGCGACTTTCTGAGCCACAATTTTATATATTGTATTTTAATTTGAGAAAATAAGAAAATAACAATCTTTGATGCTTTTCGTATAGCAAAACCAACTTCGCTATGACGGGATATTATTTTTAAAAAATAATAGTTAAATTTGGCTACATGATAAATTCGTTAATATGGTTAATGAGTACGTTTGATTTCTAGTGAAAGAAAAATTATTTGGTTTTATTTTTTATTATTTATATTATTTTATTTGATTTAATAATACCGTAATAGTGATATAATAGATAATATAAGTGATTTTCATTTTAAGTATTAAAAGACTATTGAAGTAATCTTGATTTTATTATAATTATATTTTTATTCTTTTATTAAAAAATATTATTTTCAATTAATAAAAATATTTTTAAAATAATTATATATAAAAATATTTAAGTAAAATAATATGCTAATATTATTTTATTACCTCTAACTAAACATAATAATTATTTATATTTACTAAATTTTATAAAAAATAATAATATTAATTATCTATACTCAATAATCTTCTAGGTAATATATCATTAAAATACTTTTTCAATTTTGGTAAGGCTAAAAGACTATTTTCCACCCACGTTTTAGTCTAATCTCAAAAATATACTCTTAATAATTTAAAAACCAAAACACCTATTCATAAATTAACTTTTATTAAAAATTTTAATTACAAGTAAAGGTAAAATCATTATTTTACCTTTCATGTTAAGAAATACATAGTTTTTATCATTTTCCTCCCTATATTTTGAAAAGTGTATTTCAACCTAGCATCTCAACTTAAAAAAAATGATATTTCACCCTCACAAACTCTTAGAGTTTCTTCTCTTCGACGACAACGATGATAATGGTGATGGTGACAACGACCATTCTCCTCTTTTCTCTCTTTGCCATCTCTGATGATGTCCCATGATGGACAAATAAGCACCGTCTCAACAAATTGAAGATGAAGAAGCACCGTCTCTCCCTTCTCCCTTAGGTTGTAGTTGTTTATATGGGTAAGTATTTGAGTTTTAAAATTATTACAGATATATTTTTGAAAATATACTAAAATTTGGGTGGAAAATATTCTTTTACCCTTTTGATAATAAAACATACCCAAACTAGACTCATCCTATGGCTTATATTCAGGCACTTTTAGATCTCAGATATTAACAATGAACATTTAAAGTAACCGTGATAATTTACATTATCAAGACGAATTTGCTTTAGATTCGAAGGAAAGTCAAATTGGAACTCCGCATGTTCTATATAATACTATATAACATGCTAGACTATAAAATTTAGATATAGTAAGTTCCAACTTACTTTGTTAATGTATGTATATCATCATTTCAATACAACTATATAAACCTATTTTTCGTAAACAAATTAAAACATACTTATATGTGTCATTATACGATTAGATGATTTTAAATTAAAGATAAAATAACATTTAATCACATGATGTCACATATAAATATATACCTATTTATATGAAAAAAATCGATATATATAGTATTACTCTTATTATTTTTTTTCTAACTGATTTTTGCTAATAATTAGAATCTAATTATTTTTGCAATAAAGTTTACTATCAATCTCTCCTTGTTGAATCGATATAATTAATTTATATTATATTCTCGTGTTATCCGGTCCCATAGTTTAAAAGAAGGGAGAAAATGTTTAATACTACTTTATTTTTTATCTTCAAATATACACTTGTTACAACCCTCATAAATAACTATGTAGTATTTGATTATTATATATAATAATTCAAAATCTTATTTTTATTTTTAATTAATATTAAATATATTTTTATTTATTAATAGTTATTTTAGTAAAGAATGAAGGAGAAATAATACATGTTTATTACGCTAAAAATAATGGAATATATAAATATATAACTTTAATATATGCTTGATAATTATGTTGAGAATAATCCAATACATCAATCCAAGAATTAACATATCACTATAATCAAATTATATTTTAATGTTACTTTTTATCAAATTTAAACCCATTCTATTTAAAACTAAATAACAAAACATCCTCTTATTTTATATCTGTTTTTCTCTAACCGCGATTAATCAATAATTAGGATCCAATATAGTTATAAATATGTTAAAAAACTCTAGTACCACTAGACCTTACACTTGAAATCACTATTAAGTTGTGACATATCATCCTGTGCTTATATTCTATGAGATTTATCAACTGTATCTAATTAATTATAAATAATTATTATGTTTGATTGATAGTAATAAAAGAATATTGTTGTCTAACATTGTTCTTCAACACGCCTTCAACAACCACTGCTTGCAATGTTATTGCCCGTGCTCCTTGGCTCCGATAGTTTGCCATTAAATTGATGGAGAAATCCAATGAAGCAAAAGAAACAACTGATTCATTCTCTGCAAATTCTCTTAGGATTTGGTTCAATTTCCTCACCAGATCTTCTACTACTTGCACCTGCATATTGTGCATAGAGTCGACACACCCCGCAACATTTCACCTTGCAATCTTTCGCCCCATACTCAACAGGGTAAAAGTGAAACGAGGCAGTTGTACCATCAAGTAGCCTAGCATTTAAACAGGGATCATATCCTAAAACAACATGATCCCCATCAATTAACACAGAATCATAGCTGACCATAGTGACATGCATTTGGCAACTACAGTAATCAGCCCTATTCTTGTCAAAATGATAATCACAATTGACATAGATAGCACTATCACAGTAGCTTTCCTCAAATTCATTAACTGCGCACGAACAAAACCCCATGAACCTTTTATTGCACCAATTCTCAGAGGCCTCAATGGTTATTGAGGATCCTGAACTTCTATGGCTGAACCAAATGCGAATTTCAGTTCCAGGTAAACACAAGCTGATTGTAGGTGTGACTTTAAGTACCTGAAACATGAGTTATGATGAGTCTTCAGAGACAGGAAAATGAAAAAGAGAATTTACTAACCTTTTCATAACAAAGCCTCAATGATGCCACTGCCATATGATGAATTCTTAGCTGGGAAAGTTCCAAAATGTCCTGACAGTTTGTGAATAAGAAGCGGATTGTGATCCATGAAAATAGGACATAATGTTCGGATATTATCTCCACTTCAGATGCATCCAATTCTTCTAGACTTGACGGAAGCTTGGGTAATGATTGTAGCCGCTTGCAGTTTGTCACTTCTGGTACTCTTAAACATGGTGGAAGCTCTGGGAAAGATTGAAGCATATTGCAATCTCTTGAGTAAAGAAGTTTCAGCCTTGATAGTTGTTTCATTCTTGAACGTAGGCTCTCAAAATTGTTTCCGCTCAGACATAATGTTTTCAATGAGGATATACAACAAAGGTCTTCAGGAATTTCAGTCAGATTGCAGAATGATGAAAATGATTCTTTCAAGGAACATAAAGCTGACAATGGAGGCAAAACAGAACCAGGACATTGGCAATAAATATTTCCCTTCCACTCTATGACAGAGTTCTCTGACAATTGACAAGTTTTGAGCAGCCAGAAATATCCAATTCAATCAGAGATGTTAATTTACAGATGCTGCTTGGAATGGTCACAAGATTTTTGCAACCCACCAATCTCAAATGAAAAAGGCCATTTAAATTGTCAATTGAAGATGGCAGCTCTTTAATTTCTGTTGCTCCATTCAACAAAAGACTCTCTATACATCCCATCTTTTCCAAAATTTCTGGGAAACTCTCAAGTTTAGTGCAATAATTAAGTTCAAGACATCGAAGAGATATCAATTTACAAATACTAGTTGAAATACTCGATGTTTTGAGCATTGTGTCAAAGTTAATAAACAAAGCTCAGTTAGACAAGCAACGGATGAGGGAACCACTTCTATGGAAGTTCCACTGAGATTTAAATCTCTTATATTCCCTGAAATCTGAGGGAAATCTGTGAGGTATATGCAGGAGGCTAGGTTGAGAGTTACAAGCGATTTAAAATGAATGTTGAATGAAAAGCTCCTAAGGCTTTTACAGCAATTTATTCGTAGGATACAAAGGTGATTGAGATATTGCATAGATAATGGAACCTTAACCAAGTTTGTGCAATCTTCAAGCTTTATTATCTCTATATTTGGGGCCTCTGAGACATCTGGAATCTCAATCAAGTGCTGAGAATGATAAAGATCAATCGATTTTAACTCGAAGGCAGGCTGTAGCAAACAGATAAACTTGCATGGATGAAACATGCACAACAATTGATTGATAAGGAATGAATCTGCAATAAATAAGAAATTAGACATACCTTAGTTCCTATCCAGAGTTGTTCAATGTTGCTGAATGGCAAGCTAATTTCAATAAGTTTCTTGGGGCTAAATCTCGATGGCAACGTCTTCAAAGGATATCCAACCCAATAGGGGTATCGTAATTTATCAGGGAGTTATTCTAACCCTTGGTTAAAATACAGTTTAGGGTTATTTGCAAAGTCTCCCAAAAGATGATCAGATGCATAAAATTTCAGAAGCCTAAGATTAAGCATATTTGTTAAGGCTTCAGAACTTATATGAATTTCTCTGATTCTAGACATATCTAGGAGCAAGCCTTCAATTGCACCAGTTCCTTAAAACAGAATAAAGAATAATTAGCATAAAATACAGAGTGCTGTAAAAATGAAATTCCATTAAATTTTTACTCTGTTTTTCTTCAAAACGCTACAGACATCTTCAGGATTCCACAATCTGCTATGCTTGCTAGGCTCTTTGAAGGATACTTTGCGAACAATTTCCCAGCCCATCTCTTGTAGTAAATCATGCATTTGTAGCTTGTTGTTACTTGAAATTGTAATGAGTGATTTATCAATGAGAACACTTAGCTTGTAGTGGGCTGAGAAGCAACAACGATCTAATATTCTTATCATTCGATCACTATCCTTTCTTTTAAAGAAGCATGTAGTGTCAAGAAATATACCTTGCTGTTCACGGTCTAGCCCATCGTAACTGATTCTCAATATGTTATGAATTTTAGGACTAGAAGTCTTGTTTAATTCTTTCACTACACTTTCCCAGTCTCGTTTGCTCTTCTTGTGAAGGGAAGAAACCAATACTTTAAGAGCTAATGGGTTGCCTTTGGCATAATCAGCCAATTTGTTTGAGAGCTCCAAAAACCATTAGGGGGGCCATTTTGTTGAAAGGCAAAGTTGCAAAAGAGTTGAAGAGCTTCATGATGCTTGAATCCCTTCATAGATGTTATCCACCCCAAAATTGCAAAGAACCTCTGCATCTCAAGTGGTTATAATAACTCTACTTCCTAGACAAAATCGATTAATTCTTGTTAGAGCCAAGGTTTACGTTGGGAATAATCAAATATGCCAAGATCAAATTTTGTGAAATTTTGTAAATAAAAAATTGCGAATCCGATTCAATTTTTGATAAAGCCTCTTCGAATACGGTGCGAGATGTTGATGTTAGTCTATTTTCATGATGCCATTTGCTTATGTACTGATTTTTATTTTGGGAGACAAGTTTACTGTGCCTTTTGGTTTTGCAGGAGAGGAAGGGAGAATTCTTCTTTTTTTTGGATAAAATAACATTGTATTGTTATCATAGGGAGGAGGCAGTTTTTGGATAATTTATATGTGTCCAATTGCCTTTCAACTCCCTTCTAATAATTGCCCTTGGTAGTTAAATTCAATCGAGTTGGGTCAACCTGTCATAGGTGGACCCGAATCTAATATCTTCTATTCATACATGATAGAAAACCTGTACCAAATACTTAGCCACAGAAATCCCATATAGTAGTACATTTCATACTTGCAAATGTATTGTACGACTTCGCGAGCAACCTGCACTTGGAGTTAAATACTATGCATCTGTTAGGAATAGCATAGCTGCTTCAACCCAAATAAAACAACATCTCAGACTTACTCGATAACGCTAGCTCCTTTTAATCCCTTATTTATCATTGCGTTATTTTCTTATGTATCCATGATCAAGTCCAATCTCCCATATGAGTGACATGATTGGTGGCCGATGAACACATGTAATAGATAAGTCTTCCTCTTCTACTTGAAATTCTTAATTTAAATTTAACTACTTTTTTAGTCATGTTCCATAGACCGAATCATACATGGCCATAAGTTCCAAGCTAAGATAGCAACACTAAAAGTAACTATTAAACAACAACAAAAAGTGTCAAATGGTACCAACATGAGGTAATCCTTATAAAGTCTCACACAGTGAGAGAGTAGAGATTTATCCTCTCACTACTTTAACTGGTCGTTTTACTTATGCACACATGGAATGAATCATATGCTATAGTGTGTATTTTCTTTTCAAATGTCATTCACAACACTGTACAAATCTTAGTTCAGTCGCTACACCTAACGTTTAACTTGAGTTCTTAATCATCTTCACACTTACAAGTATTTATCTATATTAAGAACTTACATCTGACATTCACAAGTTATTTGAATGTGGGGAATCCAAATCGGTTATTTTCAAATGTATCTATTCATGACCTCATCTTGATCAATCATTAAGGCAACATTTTAACTTTGATAAATCTTTTCTTGAGAAATTTGTCTCCCATTGGTATGCTCTTTCAATATCACATTTCACAAGAATAATGTCTTATTTTTACTCGCTTTCTCAACGCCAAAGACGATTGCTCATGTGAGTGAGCTAATCTCTAACTTGTGTGACATCACAATCTTGTTGAGCTAAAAACGATTTATATAAAGTGAAAAACCAAACATTTCGGGATGCAAGTTCAAAACATAAAATGAACTTGAATTCCTGATTTCCGACATTGTGTCACCAGTACAATATATAAGCTCAACACTTATCAATCATAGTCTACGCAATTCAAGAAATTTAACATGTGCAAGAAATACTTTTCTTGGAACAGTCTTAGTCAAAGGATCAGTGACCATACAATATGTAGAATTATATTATACTTCTATTTTCCTTTTGGAAATGGAGTCTCTTACTACGTTGCATCTAGTGTCGATATGTTTGGTTATCTTATAAAAATTCATTTATTTCAACAGACAACTATTGCTCTGATAATATCGTCCTGTTTACTCAGATTCACAAAGAATTTTCTTAACTAAATAGTTTCTTGCACATTTATTGAATAGGTTATACACTAGACTTTTGATGTGGATACGACTACGTATCTCTGTTTCTTATCGCTTCAAGATATGAACCCTTTTAGAGTAAAAAAGCATAACTTGAATTGAATCCTTAATCACATAAACTTACATCTCAATAGCCAATCAAATGCAAATTCAATCTTTAATCACACAAAAATAATCCACAAAGCCTTTTAAAAATATCAAAATTCTACATACAACCTTCTAATGCCCTTTTCAACATTTACTTATATCGACTAACCAACCCAACAACAAAACAAATATTTGGGCATGTACACACCATAACATACATAATACATCCGATGACATTTGAATAGGTAACCATTGATATTTCTCTGTTTCTATCTTAAGTTTTGGGACATATCTCTTTTGGCTCAATAATTCATTATTTGACACAAGAATATCAATAAGTTAAAAAAGTATGAACAATCATCCTTTGATGATCATCATTTACTTTAAATCATTTATAACTATCTACACATCATCACATACATTGATAGAAGTACAAATTTGTTATTAGACTTCGTCACATAGACATGGTGGTCTTGATAAATCATTTTAAAGTCATAAGGTATTAACACTTATGAAATTTCAAGTACTAGTATCTGGATGACAGTTTTAGGTCATTCAACATTCTTGAAGCTTGCACAATATACGCTTCAGACTTATAACAATGAGATCTATATCTTATTTTACGTAGATTTCTTTGTCAAGTTCTTCACTAAAGAAAGTTGTCTTGACATTTATCTGATGTAATTCTAAATTCAAATGTGTTACTATAATTAGAATCAAACATATTAAAGTAAATCTTATAAATGACAAAAATATCTTTCTACACAATCTATACCTTCTCATTGGGTATAGTTTTTCACTATAAAGCAAAATTATATCTATTTATTGAGTCATCTACCTTACGATTGATCTAGAAAATCCATTTATTCCCAATGAATTTTTGATTCGGTGGTAAGTCAATCAAAACCTAAAATTGGTTTGTTTTCTTTATATTTCATCTCCTCTTCCAATGCGTTTCAAAATTTTCTTATTAAGAGATGAGACAATTTCTTTTATTATTTCAGGATCATTATCTTGGGGAGTAGTTATGAAAACCTCGTTTTCACTTCAAAACATCATTTGAATACTTTTGGACATCTACTCTTATGAAATTGAGAATTAATACTTCCACTATCCAAAACAGATCAAAACTTAATCTCAGTGCTCCTACTAGATTGAGATGAACAAAACAAACAATTGAGGATCATTACTCCTACTATCCGAAATAGGTTAGAGCTCAATTGCATTTGCTCCTACTATTTAAAACAAGTATAAGTCTTATTTCTTAGGACTCAACTAATGATCGCTAAGATATACCTATCCTCATTCTTTTCTCATCTAATTAAGATGAAACCTTTTATCAACATTATCTCTATTAAGAAAAATATCCTTTATGAATGTAGTATCTCATAGTACAATTTCAGTTAATCTTCCAATAGAATCTGCCCTAATGAACACATACCCTTTGAAGTGCTCAGCGTATCTAACAAAGATACATTTATTTCTTCTCAGTCTTAATTGTTTAAACATATAGGAAAAACTATGGATAGACATTGCTAACCACTATGGTTGCAATCAATTAACTCAGATTTTCTACCTGACCATAACTCATATAGAGTAGAAGTAATTGGTTTAGTAAACTATAGGTTAAGTACACAAGCAGTAATAAACATCATATCATCACAAAGTGACTTGACGTTTTGCTTGTGCCTTCATTGATTTAACCATTTCCAATAAAGTTCACTTACCCTTCTCCGCTACGTTAGTTTGTTGCGAAGTTTTTGGAATTACTACTTACAATACTATTTCTTTTTTATTACTCAGTTCTTTGAACTTTTTGGACAAATGCTCAAGACCTTAGTGAGTTCTTATCTATTTTGTCTAATTGATTCTTAACTTCAATTATATATATAGTGTCTAAAACAGTCTACTGCTTCTGACTTATGGGAGATCAAGTAAACAGGATTGAATTGAGTATTGTTATCAACACTAGTAATGAAATATGAGATACCTTCGCAAACTTTAGATTTATAAGAAAACATATACTTAAGTATATAAATTGCAAAAGAAGTCAAGCTCTTACAACTTTGTTGAATGGTTTTCTAGAATTTTTCTAGCTAGACAATGCTCACATGTGGACAGTTTTATTTATATGAAAGTTCTTAATAAACTTTCATAGGCCAATTTATTCAACCCATCTTGGCCAACGTGCCCTAATTTGCATTTATATCCATGCATATAGAAAAAACAAATAATGAAAAACTTAACATTTTTAGAATGTAATGTGACAAATACCATACAACCATTCAACCAACAAACCAAATCTATAGAAGTAAATTCTATTGCATTTCAATAAAACACCCAGAGAAATTCAAATTATATGCTAGTTTAAGAAGAACAAATACTTTGACCAAAATTCGTTGAATATTTGGGGCATATTAGATTTCGTGTACGTATAGGATTCAACCACCTCACAAAACTCATTTGCTCGTGTTAATTCCTCTTACTACAACCTTTGTGTTATTGCCTACATACATCCAATTCCTTTTATTTAAAATTCGATAGAAATCTACTAAAGATTTTTTATCATGAACTACTTGATTAGTGGCTTTTGAGTCCATAATCCACATACGATAATACTCTGTTAATATTATAATACTAGAAAATAAAGTTTCATTACTTTTTATTGAACAAGACTATCATTTTCAACTCTATTCATTCATAGGTGATATAATTCTTGTTGCTTCTATTGCAACTATTAATCTTGTTTCTGTCTCTTCTTCTAGTACTTCTGCCACTATCTCATTTCAATTATTTGTTCTTATTCTTTGAGCATTATACGATCTCCTTCCTATATTAGGACTTAAATCACTCACTTTTAAAACTTGATTCTACAACGTATGCACAAGTACCAATTCAGTTGCCTTAAGAGCATTTGTCTTGTAGTTTATGTAACAACAATTCTTCTTTCCTTATTGTGGGTTCTATGCACCTTTATACGTTCCCACTATCAGGAAAAGATCGTTTTTCTAAATGAACTTACTGTTCATGTGTCAGGTTTCACTTAGCTCACTTCAGTTCCATAATAAAATTTGACATTCAATTAAATTTAACAATCAATTGTCTTTATTTGAGGACTATAGTTCCTCCAAACTTTTCAATAAAAAATATACTTGTAGCATATACAGTTGAACATTATTGATACTTATATACTAGATCGTTATTCATGAAACTGATCAAGGTATCACATGAAGTGAGTCTTACTTCTTACATGCGTGATGTGCGTTCATATCATGTTTGTGTAAGGCACAATTTGGGTTTTATCCCTCAGTCAGCCGCGACTCTATCTTAACCTAATCTATGACCTTTAAAGTTTTTTGCTCATCTAGGATATTATGCATTCTAAATGTCACACGTTGTAATTCTCTCTATTCAATATCATTCTTATTCAAATTAGTCATCATTTCCTAGGATGTTATAGTTAACTTGATCATAGAGACATATATACCAGACATAACACTATCAAAACAATCAAATACACATCAATTGTTACAATTACACATTAAAATTTAAAATATCTCACATAAGACATAGAGTCGAAAGTTCACTATGTTCCTAATAATCTTCCATGACACAAATGCTTGACATTTTAAACTTTAATTTAATTGTGCCAATATTATTTTTGGATGAGAATTTCATTAAATTTTACCAATCTCAGAATTCTCACATTTAACAAATATATAATACAATGAATGCATCATCTATTTTAACTAGGACTATTTTATCAACTTGTATTGATCTTTGAGTCACTTTATCCATGATAAAGTCTCCATGAAATTTGCATTAGGTCAAATACCTCACATTATATTAATTTTGGGAATAACGTCAAAGTAGTGGATATCCTTTCGTATATTACTAAGCATTGCTTTATAGCAAGCTGTAATGAATCCACCTGTCCTAAAGATTTCAAATTCTTGTCTTGAACAAGATCATTGATTACGGGGCACATTTTCGTGCATGAATTTTATTAGACTATATACTATCTCTTTTCCAATTAAGAGAGTTCAACAGATTATTGATAGTCTCAACATGTAATGTGATGGTCCCTAGTTAACAAACTTGCATGAAGTAGAAACATATATTTCAAAACACCAATATGTGTTTTTCGGAGTCGGAATGAGGTATTACATATCTTTATGCATCGTAAGAACTGTGGAACACATCTTACATACAGATTTGAGCATTTTACAACTTCCAAGGATCAGAGATGCTTCATATGCCAAAACATGCTGGAAATAGGTGTTCACATGCTATCATGCTCAAAATAAGTCCATACACTCATTCATAGACCAAATCGATGTCATATGCGCCTCTACGCATCGTAACAAAGTTGCACATGCCTTCAAGCACCATAAATGAGTCAAATGTGTCGAGTAATGACTGTCACATGCCATCACACGCTTGCACGTGCCACCATTCGCCAAAAGAATTTGTCATGCTCTTTCAGTCGTGCACGCACACCGATCAACAGTATGATCAACCTTTGACTATTGATCAATCAACTGACCCTGGTGGACGTTGATCGATCTAGGTTAAACATGGTTGACTTAACAATTTGACCTGTTGACCGATGAATCTTGACCAACGGGTTGAGTAATCGGGTTTCCCAACTCGATTTTGACCTAGAATCATGCATAAATCCTAGAATTTTTGACTTTCTAATTGGTGACTTTTCGACAATTTTTCAATGATAGTACCATGGGGCTTTTGTATCCCACATGTCAAAGACTCTTCTCGTAACAACGGTGACCTCCGATGTTGCCAGATTCTAGTGATACGATGACTAGAAAAAGACGCCTTTTGGTCTTAATTTTGGCTCTATTTTGGTCAATTTTGACGATAATTTGACTAGTTTTTAATTTCAACGCATGTGAAACTATTCTAGTCAACCTTTCAACATGTTTCCCAACCCCAATTTTATGCAATTTTGGCCAAATTGAATTCGTGCCCAAAAAATTTTTTTAAACATAATTTCAATCCATGCACAAAATTAAGATTATCATCTCTAAAGAAATTTCATCTATAGAAAAACATGGCATATACACATCCTAAGCTTTGATACCAATATTGGGAATAATCAAATATGCCAATATCAAATTATGTGAAATTTTGTAAATATAAATTTGCGTACCCAATTCAATTTTCGATGAAACATCTACTAATACGACGTGAAGTGTTGACATTAGTCTATTTTCACGACATCATTTGCCCATGTACTAATTTTAATTTTGGGAGACAAGTTTACTGTGCTTTTTGGTTTTACAAGAGAAGAAGGGAGAATTCTTTTTTTTTGATAAAATAGCTTAATGTTGTTATCATAGGGAGGAGACAGTTTTTGGATAATTTATATGTGTCTAACTGTCTTTCAACTATCTTCAAATAACTACCCTCAGTAGTTAGATTCAACCAGATTAGGTCGACCCATCATAGGTGGACCCGGATCCACTAGTTTACATGAGGAGGAAATGCAAAACCAAGGCAACAAATTCAGCAAGGGCAGTAAAGGCAGAAATTACAAGTGTTAAAGATCCAAGTGTAATAGTTGTAAAGCCACAAAAGAAGGAGCAAGCAACAGGAAGCCACCTTACATCTACAGGTGCAGTAGGTATCCAATCAACACAAATGACCACGGGAAATCCAAGAATGAGGTGACATCTAAAGAATGGAAAAAACTCTATGAAAAAGAGTTGGTATATCAGCCTAGGAAAAGAATGAGAAGGAGTAAAAATTGGAAGTATAGGAGAGTGGGGAAAGAACCAGTCTCTCATAATGCTAGAAGGGAGATAGTTTGCTGATCTGTTGTATTTTAGGTTGATTTATTGTCTTTTGTTAATTGTGTTTGCTGCGGTTGAATGTGACTATGTAAGGTGTTGACAAGAATATTTTGTAAAACTTTTCATATATAGGACCAATACAAAGATTCTATTCATTACATCATTATTGGATTCAATAATTGCATATAAACAATTCTCAAATACTTTGTGACTTTCTGCTCTTGATTATGCATCTCTGACTAGTTCTGGGAACTAAAAGGAAGCTGTTACTAAGGAGTTTATTGCTGATAAGTCCAAGTGAAGCATTTCCAAATTCCTATCAATGTGGTATCAGAGCATGATGAAAATGAAGACCCGTGTGGAAGGATTAGAGTTGGAAATGTTGGTCGTAAAAGGAGGTATGGACGAAATGATGCTGGGCATGGGTGAGTTGAAGGGACGACTAGAAAACATAAAATCAGGTATAGAGACTATTAAAAAGTTTCTTCGGGATCTTAGAGAGTCGACGATGGCAAGAGACTAAGGTAACAATGCGTGGTGGGTAGTTGGAGTATAAGGATGAAAGGGTAAGGTTCTACAATAGGTGGTGGAGGAGCAGGGTTAAGGGGTAAAAAAGTAATTTTGTGAGTAGGTTAAGGGCATCATGACCATAGAGGTTTTTGCGAAGAAGAGAAGTGAAGGAGAGTGGGAGAAAGTAGTGGTGTGTATAATTCGGTTCAAGTTGTAAAACCGAATCAAAACGCTTAAAAATTATAGTTTGGTTTGGGTTAGAATTTTTCAAACTGTTTTTTTTTTTTTTTTGTTTAGTTTAGGTTATAGTTTGAGCAATTTCAAACCAAACCAAACTGTAAACCATATTTTAATACATACATATATATATATATAATAATTTTCTAATAAACAATTAAATGTACAACTTATTTTTTCATATTTATTTTGTTATTTTATGTACATATATTATATATATATATATATATATATATATATATATATATATATTATATTTATTTTACACATTTATATTATGTTTTAGAAATCTATAATTTTGCTAATTTTATTTTTTATATATATGTATAATATTTTAAAATATTCAAATTATAATAGTCGAATTATGTATCATATAATATATCAAAAACTTAATTTACCATATTGTGTGTCATATTTTATAATACACCTTTTAAAAATTAAAATACTAAATTACTAATAAAATATTATAATTGAGACATCATAATTTTGAAAAAACATCACAAACACCATTAATATTTTAATATTTTTCATACACACCCCTAATGCATTCATTTTCTCTAAAAAGTGTATCAATTCATATAAAAAATATGTATCGTATCACAAGATATATATTGTATCATATGATATATTTACTATATCTTATTAATTCGATATACCTTATGCTATGTATCATTTTTTATCTGTATCGTATTATATTGTTGATACGATATGTATTATATATCGTAGAATACTGATAATTATGGTTCAAACCGTAATCACATTTTTTTAATTTAGTTTGGTTTGATTTGATTTAAAAAATTTTCAAATCGTTTTTTTAGTTTAATTTGAAAAATTTCTTAAATCACATCAAATCAAACCGTACACACCCTTAGGAGAAAGTAAAGAATATTGCATTGCCACAAAAAGTAGATGTTTTGGAGGTTTGAAGAGGTGTTTTGCGTGAGTTTGTGAGCCACAATTTTATGTCATATTTTAATTTAAGAAAGGTCAAAAACTTATTTCCACCTAGATGAGTTTCAAAGATCTAATTGCTCATCATCAGCTATTAAAGTTAACAAAAATTTTTAAGTTTAAAGGTATAATATTTATTTAATTAGTAATATTAAAAAAAATTATCTCATTTCTTCATTTTAATTTTAAAAACTCACAATATCCTATCTGTCTAAGTTTTAAAAAGGTATATTTTTCCTCCTAGGATTTTTCTTTCTCACATTTTTCAGCCATTAGAATCGCCTTCGATTGCCTTCTTTAGCCTAGTCTCTCCCTCTCGATGCAGACCAAACACTTCCTCTCCTCGAATGACAATCGCTTCTTCAGATGGATCTTGATGAAGCGAACGCGACAGAGATGGTCGTCTCCATTGAGATTAGTTATTGACAAAATTGAAGCTTAAGAAGCGGTCTTTGTTAAGATCCGTTGTTGAAAAAACTGAAGCTGAAGAAGCAGTTGATGAATAGTCAAGATTCATTTGAAGAAGTGGTCGTCTTTGTTATGTTCACTTCAGTTTTGTCTCAACGAAGACAATCGATCTTTTGACAAAAAGAGCGTAAGATCTATGCCAAGAGGGAGAGAGACTAGGTTGAAAAAGGAGGCTGAAGATGTTTTTAGTGGTTGAAAAATGTGGGGAAAAAATGAACCCTAAGATAGAAAATGTAACTTTTCAAGAGTTAAGTTGGAAGGAAATTGTGAGTTTTTAAACTAAGGTGGAGAAATAAGATAATATTTTTAATATTACTAATTAAATGATAATTATACCTTTAAATTTTATGAATTTTGTTAACTTTAACAATTGACAAGTACGTATTTAAATATTTAAAATTTAACGGATGAAGGTTTAATAATAAACTAAATCTGAGATAGAAATAAGTCTTTTGACGTTTGAGAAAATAAGAACATACTTTCACAGTTTTGAAAAATAACCAAATAACCAATCTTTGTTACTTTTCGAATAG
Source organism: Mangifera indica (assembly GCF_011075055.1). Taxonomy (NCBI): domain Eukaryota; kingdom Viridiplantae; phylum Streptophyta; class Magnoliopsida; order Sapindales; family Anacardiaceae; genus Mangifera; species Mangifera indica. The sequence goes on along the minus strand of NC_058147.1, from coordinate 10,975,566 downwards.
CTAAACCAATTTTGCTATAATGGGATAATATTTTAAAAAAAAAAAAACAATAGTTAAATTTGGCTATGAGATGAATTCGTATGGTTAATGAACAGTAACATTATTTGAGGACACCTTCAGCAACCACTGCTTGTAATGTCATTGACCTTGCTTCTTGGCTCTAATAGTTTACGTTAAATTGACAGAGAAATCCAATGAAGCGAAAGAAACAACTGATTCATTCTCTGCAAATTCTTTTAGGATTTTGTTCAATTTCCCCACCAGATCTCCTGCTACTTGTGCCTGCACATTATGCATATAGTGGACACACCCCGCAACATTTCACGGTAAAATCAACAACATAAAAGCGAAACGAGGCAGTTGTTGCCTCAAGTAGCCTAGCATTTAAACAGGGATCATATACTAACACAACATGATCCCCAAAAATTAGCACAGAATTGCAGCCGACTTGCATTCTGCAACGGTAGTAACCTCTATGCTCATAAAAAACATAAGCACAAACGACAGAGAAATCACTACCAAAGTAGCTTTCCTCAAATTCAATAACCGCACATAAACAAAACCCCATGAACCTTCTATTACACCAATTCTGAGAGACCTCAATGGTGATCGAGGATCCTGAACTTAGATAGCTGAACCAGTTAGGAATTTAAGTTCCAGGTAAGCAAACGCTAATTGTAGGTCTGGCATTACGTACCTGAAACATGAATTATGGTGAGTCTTCAGCGACAGGAAAATGAAAAAGAGAATTTACGAACCTTTTTATAACAATGTCTCAATAATGCCACTGCCATATGATGAATTCTTAGCTGGGAAAGTTCCAAAATGTTGCATGCATTTTGATTCAATTTCTGACAGTTTGTGAAAAAGAAACACTCCATGAAAATGATGTTGAGAATTTTTCAGAAAAAATTAAACTTGACTTCTCATCTTCAGCAGTGGGCAGAAACGTGCGTTGAATGTAAGGGACGTTTTGGGAAGGCAAACGGATGCCGTTTTGGGTGAATCAAATATGGATTTAAAGCTTATTAAGTCTAGTTTTAAATGGTGCAAGTTTCAGGTTCATTGAAGTTTTCTAAAGAAAGTTATAGCTATTTTAGTAACAGCTGCGCAGAAATAATATCTGCTGTTTAGAATTCTGTTCTGCACGTTTTTTTTTAATGGTTAATAGCTGATGTTTAGGTATATAAAAAGACTTGTAATCAGTTGTTATGTGTGTGGATTTATGAAGTGAATATATAGAAATAAAAGCTTTGAAGTTAGCTTTTTTTCCTTCTTCCTCATTTGTGTTAAGAATCCATACTTGTAACTCACCATAGCTTCCAACAAAGTGGTATCAGAGCCTTGTTAAAATGACGACCAAAACTAATATCACTTTCCAATACCCACAACTGACCAAAACAAACTATGATCGATGGGCGCTACGCATGAAGGCCATAATTGGGTCTCATGGCTTATGGGACATTGTCGAGAAAGGATATGAAGATCTCGCAGACGAGAATACTGCAACTGTGGCTGCACTAGAAGCTAGGCAGCGAACAAAGAAGAAAGATCAAAGTGCACTCTCAATTATTCATCAAGGGATAGATGATGACATGTTCGAGAAGATAGCCAATGTAACAAGAGCCAAGGATGCATGGGAAATTCTAAAGAATTCCGTGGTCGGAGTTGATAGAGTGAAGAAGGTGCGACTCCAAACTCTAAGGGCTGAGTTTGAGTCGATTTTGATGAAGGAGAATGAGTCCATAACAGATTATTTTACTTGAGTATTGGCAGTGCTGAATCAAACGAAGCGGCTCAATGAAAAGATGGAAGATACAAGAGTAGTAGAGAAGATTTTGCGCTCTCTTAACGCAAAATTCACTTATGTGGTGGTGGCGATTGAAGAATCGAAGGACATAGAGTCCATGACCATCGACGAGTTACATGGATCGTTGTTAGCCCATGAAGAGAGAATGAAGAGGACCCAACAAAAACCAATGGAGCAAGTTTTGCAAGCAAAATTTTCCTTTAATCCTAAGGGAAATGACAGAGGAGGAAGAGGTCGAGGTCGTGGTAGAAGCCGAGGTTGTGGACGAGGTCGTGGTCGTGGTCGTAGTCAAGGAAAAGGCGAGCAAAATTCATTTCAAGAAGGTGAAAATAGAAGTTCTCAAAGAGGTCGTGGACGAGGGAGAAATAATAATTGGAGAAAAGATAAAAGCCAAGTAGAATGCTATGCATGTGGGAAGAAAGGTCATTATTCTTGGGAATGTCAAACTAAGAGTTGTGATGAGGAGACGAATTTTATCGAGCATAAGGAGGTGGAAGGTGATACTCTTTTACTTTCTCAAAAGGATGGGTCCATAGAAAAAAATGTCACGTGGTATCTCGACAACGGCACGAGTAACCACATGACAGGAGATATAAGCAAATTTGTAGAGTTGAATACAAAAGTGACTGGGAATGTTCGTTTTGGAGATGATACAAAGGTAGAGATTAAGGGAAAAGGCTCGGTGATTTTGACTATAAAGGATGGAGACCATAAAATTCTCCACAATGTCTACTATATCCCAAAAATGAAGAGCAATATTTTGAGCATCGGCCAACTTTTAGAGAGCGGGCACAAAGTGAAGATGGAGAACAATTATTTGTGGCTTCGAAATCGAGATGATAGGCTTATTGCTAAAGTTGCCATGACAAAGAACCGAATGTTCATGTTAAATGTGAAAACGGTGGAAGCGAAGTGTTTACAAGCTTGTGTCAAGGATCCTTCATGGATTTGGCACATGAGATTCGGGCATCTTAACTTTGAAGGGCTCAAAATGCTAGGAGAAAAGAATATGGTGAAAGGAGTTCCAAAAATCAATCATCCGAATCAATTGTGTGAGGCGTGTCTACTCGGAAAACATGCAAGAAAGTGTTTTCCAAAGGCGTCACTTTCGCGAGCAACTGAGCCTCTACAACTTGTGCATGCGGATGTGTGTGGTCCCATCAAGCCACAATCTTTCAGTAAGAGCTCATATTTTGTGCTCTTCATCGATGATTACACAAGGAAGACGTGGGTTTATTTTTTGAAGAACAAGAGTGAAGTTTTTGAGACATTTAAAAAATTCAAGCTTCTTGTTGAAAACGAAAGTGGATACAAAATTAAAGCTCTAAGAACTGATAGAGGTGGAGAGTTCACTTCTAATGAATTCAAGGTCTTTTGTGAGGAAAATGACATTCGACGTCCTATGACGGTCCCAAGAACACCACAACAAAATGGGGTCGCAGAAAGAAAGAATAGGACAATTCTTAACATGGCAAGGACGATGCTAAAAAGTAAGAATATGCCTAAGGAGTTTTGGGCTGAGGCGGTTGCATGTGCAATTTATCTCTCAAACCGTTCACCTACAAGGAGTTTGGAGAAAATAACCCCTCAAGAAGCATGGAGTGGATGGAAGCCAAGTGTGAAACACTTAAAAGTTTTTGGGTCTATTGGCTATGTTCATGTATCCGAACAAGAAAGGACAAAACTTGATGATAGGAGCAAGAAGATGGTGTTTATTGGCTATGCCGAGAACTCTAAAGGGTACAAATGTTTCGATCCCATTTCCAAGAAAGTTGTGATTAGTAGAGATATGGAATTTGAGGAAGATGCTTCATGGGATTGGAGTGTTCAAGAAGAAGAAATATATAGTTTTCTTCCATATTTGGGAGAAGACGAAAATGAAGACCAAGAGACTGAAGGCGAAAGTTCAACTTCTTTCACACCCACTTCTTCCTCAACAAGCTCAAGCAAACAACCTCAAAGATTTCAAAGCATAAGGGATCTCTATGATGCTACCGAAAGAATAGACGGTGAGAATCTTTTTTTTCTATTTGCAAATGATGAATCTTTGAGTTTTGAAGAAGCTGCTAAAGACAAGAAATGGGTGCAAGCTATAAAGGAAGAAATTCATTCCATTGAGAAAAATGACACTTGGGAGTTTGTCACACTACCAAGTGGTCATCAAGCAATTGGGGTTAAATGGGTTTATAAGCTAAAGAAAAATGCGAAAGGAGAAATTGAGAGGTACAAGGCGAGACTAGTTGCAAAAGGGTATAAACAAAAGCATGGTGTGGATTATGAAGAAGTATTTGCTCCCGTTGCTCGCTTAGAGACAATACGGTTAATGATAGCTCTTACGGCCCAAAACCAGTGGATAATTCATCAAATGGATGTGAAGTCAGCCTTTCTAAATGGTGCTCTTGAAGAAGAAGTATATGTGGAACAGCCGAAAGGATTTATGGTTGAAGGTCATCAAGATAAGGTGTTAAGATTGAAGAAGGCGTTGTATGGCCTTAAACAAGCACCACGGGCTTGGTATAGTCGCCTCGACAAATATCTTCATGAGAATGGTTTCTTAAGATGCATTCATGAATATGCACTTTATGTTAAAAAAGAAAAAAATGATATTTTGTTTGTGTGCATTTATGTGGATGACCTTATTCTTACAGGAAATAATCCACAAGTGTATGATGATTTTAAGAAGGCGATGGCACGAGAATTTGAGATGAGTGACGTGGGGCTTATGTCATATTATTTGGGGATAGAAGTAAAACAATGGAGTGACGGGATTTTTATCTCTCAAGAGGCGTATGCAAGAGAGATTATAAAGAAGTTTAAAATGATAGATTGCAATCCGTGAATACCCCGATGGAGTGCGGAGTAAAACTCTCCAAGAAGGATGGGGTAAGGAAAATTGATTCAACCACATTTCGAAGCCTAAGGTACTTGACATGTACTAGGCCCGATATATTATTTGCCGTGGGATTAGTGAGTCGGTTTATGGAGAATCCAAGTGAAGAACACATGCGAGCTGCAAAGAGAATTCTTCGATATTTAAAAGGTACTCTTGATTATGACATTTTTTATACTTCTTCGAATGAGGCTCACTTAAAAGGATATTGTGATAGTGATTATGCTGGTGATATTGATGATCGGAAGAGTACTACTAGGTTTATATTTTTCTTTGGAGAAAATGCAATTTCATGGTGTTCAAAGAAACAATCAATTGTAACACTCTCAACATGTGAATCGGAGTATGTTGCTACAACTGCTGGCGCATGTCATACGATATGGCTAAGAAGATTGCTGGATGAACTTCATTTTGCTCAAAAAGAAGCAACTAAACTTATGGTGGACAACAAATCGGCCATTGCTCTTGCAAAAAATCCGGTGATTCATGATCGAAGCAAGCATATAGATGCAAGGTTTCATTTTATTCGAGATTGCATTACCAACAAGGAGGTTGAGGTAGAGTATATCAAAACTCTTGATCAAATAGCCGATATTTTTACAAAACCCCTCAAGAAAGATAGATTTCAGCAGCTTAGAGAGATGATTGGAGTTGTGAAGAAGTCAAGTTTACAGGGGGGTGTTGAGAATTTTTCAGAAAAAATTAAACTTGACTTCTCATCTTCAGCAGTGGGCAGAAACGTGCGTTGAATGTAAGGGACGTTTTGGGAAGGCAAACGGATGCCGTTTTGGGTGAATCAAATATGGATTTAAAGCTTATTAAGTTCAGTTTTAAATGGTGCAAGTTTCAGGTTCATTGAAGTTTTCTAAAGAAAGTTATAGCTATTTTAGTAACAGCTGCGCAGAAATAATATCTGCTGTTTAGAATTCTGTTCTGCACGTTTTTTTTTAATGGTTAATAGCTGATGTTTAGGTGTATAAAAACACTTGTAATCAGTTGTTATGTGTGTGGATTTATGAAGTGAATATATAGAAATAAAAGCTTTGAAGTTAGCTTTTTTTCCTTCTTCCTCATTTGTGTTAAGAATCCATACTTGTAACTCACCATAGCTTCCAACAAATGAGACATTGTGTTCGGATACCATCTCCAATTCGGATGCATCCAATTCTTCTAGAGTTGGTGGAAGCTTGGGTAATGATTGTAGCCACTTGCAGTTCACTGCGTATAGTTCTTCTAAACATGGTGGAAGCTCTGGTAAAGATTAAAGCCACTTGCAGTGCAATGCATTTAGTTCTCTTAAACAAGATGGAAGCTCTGGTACAGATTTAAGCATACTGCAATTGTTTAAGGAAAGAAATGTCAGCCTTGATAGTTGTTTGATTCTTGAAGGCAGGCTCTCAAAATTGTTTCCGTCCAGAGTTAATGTATCCAATGAGGATATACAACAGATTTCTTCCGGAATTTTAGTCAAATTGCAGAAAGATAAATCCAAGTCTTTCAAGGAACATAAAGCTGACAACTCCGGCAATTTGCCCAGTTTTGTGCAGCCAGAGAGATCCAAAATCGCCAGAGATGTTAATTTCTTGATGCTGCTTGGAATGGTCTCAAGATTTTTGCAATCCGCCAATTCCAAAACCTGAAGGCCATTTAAATTTTCAATTGAAGATGGTAGCTCTTTAATTTCTGTTGCTCCATTCAACCAAAGAAACTCTAAACATTCCATCTTTTCCAAAATTTCTGGGAAACTCTCAAGTTTAGCGCACATAGAAAGGCTAAGTTTTTGAAGAGATTTCAATTTACAAATACTAGTTGAAATACTCTTGAGTTTTGAGCATCGTGTCAAAGATAATAAACAAAGCTCAGTTAGACAAGCGATGGATGAGGGAACTTCTTCTATGGAAGTTCCACCAAGTTCTAAATCTCTTAAATTCCCTGAAATCTGCGGAAACTCTGTGATGTTGATGCAGGAGGCTAGGTCAAGAGTTACAAGTGATTTAAAATGAATGTTGCTTGGAAAGTTCCTAAGGCTTTTACAGCCATTTAGTTTCAGGATACGAAGGTCATTGAGATATTGGATAGATGATGGAACCTCAACCAAGTTTGTGCAACCTGCAAGGTTTATTATCTCTATATTTGGGGCCTCTGAGACATCCGGGATCTCAATCAAGTGCTGAGAGTAATAAAGCTCAATCGATTTTAACTTGAAAGCAGGCTGTAGCAAACAGAAAAATTTGTATGGATGAAACATACACAAAAATTGATTGATAATGAAGGAATCAGCAATATATAAGAAATTATACATACCTTAGTTCCTGTCCAGAGTTTTTCAATGTTGCTGAATGGCAGGCTAATTTCAAAAAGTTTCTCCGGACTAAATCTCAATGGCAACGTCTTCAAAGGATATCCAGCCCAAAAGAGGTATCTCAATTCATCAGATAGATATTCTAATCCTTGGTTAAAATACAGTTTAGGTTTATTTGCGAAGTACCCAAAAGGATGATAAGATCCATAGAATTTCAGAAGCCTAAGATTATGCATATTTTTGAAGGTTTCGGAGCTTAGATGAATTTCTCCGATTTTAGACATATCTAGGAACAAGCCTTCAATTGCATCAGTTCCCTTAAAGCAGAAGAAAGAATAATTAGCATAAAATACAAAGTGAAGTAAAAATAAAATTCCATTAAATTTTTACTCACAGTATTATTCTTCAAAACGCTGCAAACATCTTCAGGATTCCACAATCTGCTATGCGTGCCAGGCTCGTTGAAGGATACTTTACGAACAATTTCCCAGCCCATCTCTTGTAGTAAATCATGCATTTGTAGCGTGTTGTCGCTTGAAATTGATATGAGTGCTTTGTCAATGAGATCACTCAATCCACTAAGGGCAGAGTGGTAACAACCATCCAATATTCTTATCACTTGATCCCTATCCTTTCCTTTAAAGAAGCATGCAATGTCAAGAAATATATTTTTCTCTTCATGGTCTAGCCCATCGTAACTGATTCTCAATATGTTAAGAATTTTAGGACTAGGAGTCTTGTTTAATTTTTTCACTGCACTTTCCCAATATTGTTTGTTCTTTTTGTGCAAGGAGGAAGCCACTACTTTAAGAGCTAATGGGTTGCCTTTGGCATAATAAAGTACCACTTTGTTTGAAAGCTCCCAAAAATCATTAGGAGGGCTATTTTGTTTAAAGGCAAAATTGCAAAACAGTTGAAGGGCTTCATGATGCTCGAATCCCTCCACCTCATAAATGTTATCCACTTCAAAATTGCGAAGAACCTGTCTATCTCTAGTGGTTATAATAACTCTACTTCCTGGACCAAACCGATCAATCCCTCCTATTAAAAACTCTAATTGTTCTGAATCATTGACATCATCCAGAATAATGAAAACCCTTTTGCATTGAAGCCTGTGCTTAATGAATGGAGGTATCATATTGGGAATGCCAATACTAAGATTTCTTTCTTGTAATACTTGAGAAATAACTTGCTCTCTTAAACGAGCTAACCCACCACATTTTTCTGATTCTTCTCTAACATTTTGAATAAAGCAACGACCTTCAAACTGACAAGAAATTTGGTTGAAAATAGCTTCAGCGATGGTTGTTTTACCAATCCCCCCCATCCCCCAAATTCCCACAACAACTCGAGAATCTGACAATCCCGTGCATAACAATGATTTCACTTGCTCAATGCGTGATTCTAATCCAACTAGACCTTCACAATCAGTTAAGGGTGATATACCATTCAATTTCTCCAAAATATCTTTAACAATTTCATCTACAAGTTTGGAGTCGGGCCTATAAAAAAATGTGAAGAAAGAACAATAGTAGAAAGTGTTCACAACATTTGAACAAAAAATTGTAATTTATCAAGACTAGAAAACTGAAGCATCAAAAGAAGCAATATTTCTGTAAATTTCAACCGCATATAATTATGGAAAAGTTTGAAACTTCCAAGATTTACCTTGTTACAGATGAATCCCATCCAGATAGATAGGAAGCTTCTGTTAAAGCAGTCCTAAATCTTTGCACTTTTTCTTTCTTCCCCTTAAAATATTCTTCATGCTTAACAAAAGCCTCCTTATAGTTTCCAGTCAGGTGGCGTATATCCGATGGATTTACATTGTAAAAAACTGGAATAACCATTTGGCCCTTGATTTTCTTGCATTCAAGAATCTTTACCAGTTCATCTAAGCACCACCTAGAGGAAGCATAATCCTTAGAGAAAATGATTAATGAAATCTTTGATTCTTCAATTGCTTTCAGAAGGGCAGGCGGTGTTTCATCTCCTCTCTTAAGCGCATCATCATCAATGAAGGTTTGAATTTGTTTTTGGCACAAAGCAGCATAGAGATGACTGGTAAAATTAGCCCGAGTATCCTTTCCTCTAAAACTAAGGAAAACATCATACTTTCCTTGAGAGAACGTGGAAGAAGGAGATGATGATGACAATGATGAAGCCATAAGGTTGTTGAGAGAACTTTAATCAATGGTTAGGTACTTTCTGCTAACAAGTCTTCCAATGGTCGTAGCTACAGTTTAATCTGTGAAGCGTAGTCAAGAAGCCACAAGTTGAGAATTAATGTCTTGAGTGATTGTTGTTGCTAAATCAACAGCAAAAATAATATTTATGTTGTATATAAGGCGGATTTTCCCACCACGTGAGAGGCAATTTGGAAAACTTGGTGGAAATGCATTAAATGAATATGGAGGCTGGCAGGAGAGATGTGGACTTTGGGAGGCAATATTAAGGGAAATTAAAGTAATTGGCCAAAACAAAGGGGGTTTAAGAAAATTACCCAAAAAGTTAAGGATTAAACGAAAATGTCTTGCTTTTCTGTAATGACCAAAATACCCTTATAGATAAAGCAAGAATTTTGAATATTCCTTCCCAAATTTCCCCTGGTACTTTGTTGAAGTTCAAAGAAATTCACGGGTCTCCCACGGTTCTTCCATGGTGCAACGTTTTTCATTGACTTTTCATGTTTTTCGACAACCAAAAATGCAAAGAAGATTATTACATCATCCCTGATCCTGTTTGAATTAATTTATTGTTAAGATTATTATGATTTGATGAAGATTTTAAGTGTTGAATGTTTAGAGTTTCGATTTTGAACAATGCATAAAATGTTTTGATTCTTGGTTATTTTGGTTGAAAATTTTGAAGCTATTGTGTTATAGGATGTGTAGATTTGATTTGTGTTGAAATTGGAGGCTAAAATGACGATTCATGACTGAAAAATGTGTTTGTTTGGTCGAAGATTCAACCTGGGAGACCCCTAGATTCCTTGGGTTGAATTAAATCTCCCTCGGGTTGGAACGATGGCCCGTGGGATGGGAAGAAAATTTCACTTTTTCAAAGAATTAGGACCCCAGAGAGACGGGGGAAATCCCTCGGGGCAAGTGGGAAATTTTACAATGGCTCAGGGGTGATCCGTGAAACACGAGGAATATGGGGGTTGAGGGAAAAATGACTTTTTTGAAATTATAGAGTTTGTAAGAGATTAGAAAAATGATAAGGGGGCAATGGAAAACTAGAGGACTTGTGTGAGAACAGAAAATATATAGGGGGTAAATTAACATTTTTCACACATATGGTTTTTCGACATATAGTTTTCGAATTTCATATCCGTTTTTCCTGTTTTAAGGTTTTTCGATATGTAGTTTTTGAATTTGATATTCGTTTCTTGATTTTTGTGCTTTCTTAGACCGGTTTTACGACATAATTATCAAATTTCAGATCAATTTTTTGGTTTTTATTGTTCTAAGCTAATTCAACATTTAATTTTTGAATTTTATGTCCGTTTTTCCTAATTTAGGGTTCTTGGACATGTTATTTTCGAATTTCATGTCTGTTTCTTAATTTTTGTGCTTTCTAAGCCCGTTTTCTTATGTAATTTCTAAATTTCAGTTTGATATTTTGGTTTTTTCGTTTCTAAACTATTTCAATGTTTAGTTTTCGAAATTCAGATTTGTTTTTTAAGTTTTGGTTATTTTAGGATATTTTGACTCTTACTTTTCAAATTTCCGAGCGATTTTTTTATTTTTGATATTCTAGGATATTTTAATGTGTAGATTTCGAATTTCAGTTTCATTTTTTCAATATTTTTCATTTTAATGTTTTTGGACGTGTAGTTTTCAAAATTTCATCCCATTTTTCAATTATTGTCATTCGAGTGTATTTTCATATGTACTTTTCGAATTTCATATCGATTTTTTAGTTTTTGTTATTCTACAGTATTTCAATGTTTAGTTTTTGAAATACATGACGGTTTTTTTTGTTATTCTAGGGTATTTTCACTTGTAAGTTTCAAATTTTTGAGTGATTTTTTAGTTTTTGACATTTTAGAGTATTTTAACATGTAGTTTTCGAATTTTAATCCTGTTTTTTTGATATTTATCATTTTTATGTTTTTGGATGTGTAATTTTTAAATTTTAGTTCAGTTTTTTGATTGTTGTTAGTTTGAGATATTTCCCCTCATACTTTTCAAAAAGATTTTTTGGCTTTTGACATTCTAGGGTATTTCAACGTGTAGATTTCGAATTTCAATTTTGTTATTTCAATATTTGTCATTTATAGGTTTTTGAATGTGCAGTTTTCAAATTTTAGTTCAGTTTTTTTGTTGTTGTTATTCTGGGATATTTTGACATGTGCTTTTCGAATTTCAGTTCGATTTTTCAACTTTTGTCACTTCAGGGTATTTCAACTGTTGGTTTTAGCAATTCATGGTTGTTTTTTTATTTTTGTTATTTTAGGATATTTCGACTTATACTTTTCAGATTTTTGAGTAATTTTTCAGTTTTTGATATTTTAGTGTATTTCAACGTGTAGATTTTAAATTTTAGTTTCCTTTTTTTAATATTTATCATTTCTAGGTTTTTGGATGTGTTGTTTTTAAATTTTAGTTTAGTTTTTCGATTATTGTTATTCTAGGATATTTTGACATGTGTTTTTCAAATTTCAATTCGATTTTTTAACTTGTCATTTTAGGGTATTTCAATGGTTAGTTTTAGCAATTAATGGTCGTTTTTTTATTTTTGTCATTTCAGGATATTTCGTCTCGTACATTTAAGATTTTTGAGCAATTTTTTTATTTTTGACATTTTAAGGCATTTCAACATGTAGATTTCGAATTTCAGTTTCATTTTTCTAATTTTTTAGTTTTCGTCTTTCTAAGGTATTCCGACATATAGTTTTCGCATTTTAGGTTTTTTTTCTATATTTGTCATTTTCATATTTGTTTTTAATGAAATTTTTATAAACCTTAAAATTTTATTACAAGAAACTTCTCATAAAAGAAAACGTGATGGTAGTGAATTAAGAATCCCAGATGAGTCATGACACTTTTGAGCAGAGGTTATGTGTCATCTCCAACACACCGATATGTCAAAGATTGGGTCAACACTGACATTGGAGCAGTTACGGTTGTTCGAGAGGATGTGTTTTAGACATCTCTTTCAATTACCAGATATCAAGTTTTCTGGAGTGTTGGTGCACTTATTTCTGCTATGATAGCTATATCGAGACTTAGACAGAGATGAGTTTTGGTTTAGGGTTAATGGAGTTGATGTGAGATTCAGCCCATTCAAGTTTACATTGATGACGAGGCTACCATTTAACCAAATCACTGTACTTTTATCATATATTTCACGCGAATCTGGATATAGGATTAGGGATACCTACTTCTAGGGATGTCAAAAGGTGCAATATCACGATATTGAGCATGTTTTTTTGGCTAGGCCATGAGGGGATGACAATATCGACACCATCAAAATAACCTTGTTGTATTGTTTGCACATGGTGTTATTGGGGAATAATTGATGAAAGAAGGTATTTGTAGAGTACCTCTAGTTGGTTGATCACTTAGATGAGTTTAATTCCTATCCCTAGGGTGTTTCAGTATGACAAATGATGTTCCAGTCGATGTATTAGGCAAGTGACAGAGTCTGCTCCAGCCAAATGCCTAACATGCGTAAATATGACATCTATGGATTTGTCATTGTATTATAGGTAAGTGTATATTTGTTGATTATCTATATTGATTGACAAGAACAAAAATTAATTTAATTTAACTAGCATTGTTTATATTGCAATATTAAATATATAAGATGATAGACACCCTGTATAATTGGGTGAATTTGGTTGAGGTCCATGCATCTCCACAGATTTTCAAGTGGCATACATGAGATGTACCTAGTTAGAGTCATATGGGCACTATTTTTACCGGTGATAAGGTATGCAATTATTAATTGATTAGTTAATTGATACCTTGATTATTGTAAATTTGTTGAATTATATATCTGAACGAATAAGACGATGTCACTTTCTCGTTCTAATCATCACTGATTGAGGAGGCTAGACCATGGTATGTAGATATTGTTCTAGACACCGGTATATCACATCTATATTCCTTCTCATCCTCTTTAGTGCCCCTCGATAGAAGATGAAGTATTTTCGGTGATACCACCTATTGATAGATCAGTAAGTTGTCCTAAGACACATGAAGAGCCTATTCAACCCCCTATTACGGAGCATCCTACATGTCCCTTTGTTGTTGAAACCTCAACCACTGGGACTACACACCTTTATAGGGTTCAATACCATGCTACCAATCCTTTTGTTATAGAGACCCCAACCACTAAGACCATAAACCTTTCTAGGGTTTAGGACCGTGCTACCTATCCCGCCACATAGGAGTGTCCCCTAACTGCATCACCTATTCTATCCCCAGTAGATGTTGCTTTAGCCCACCGGGGCACTATGATATTACGTGAGATTTCCTGTTTATGGGATGAAGTGTCTTCTCAGCTGACTCGATTAGAAGATCGTTTGACTCATTTGGAAGAACTCATCACGTGTTCATGCCCAGCTCCAATCGATCAGGTTACAAAGTCATATCTCATTTATTTCTTATAAAAGTTTTATTTACTTGTTTTTCTAACATCTGTATTGACTTCGTATAGGGTACACATGATGGTGTCGAAATGACCCACCCGTTGACCCTTTGATTCCATCACGTTACCCACATAAGGCCTGTAATTAATTTTTTAACGATATTTAATATAAAATGTTGTTATTATATTTTATATGAAATGTCACTGATCAAGTTATTATTATTATTAGCACAGGGTCGTGGCTATGAGGGGGTCTCAATTGGCCTTTTGGTTACATCACCTCTTCCATCCAAGGTTTGTCATTTATCGTTGTTATTATATTTTTTTGGAATTTTTATATATTCGTACAGTCTTGGTCATGAAGGTGTTTTGGTTGGCCCTTCGATTGCTTCAACTCTCCTACCTGAGGTTTGAAAATTATTGTTGTTATTATATTTTATATGAAATGTCATTTATCAATTTGTTATTAATATCTGTATAAGGTACTAGCCTTGAGGCATTATCGATTGAGAATTCTCCCTGTATACTTTCCCTTACAGTAGAGGTAGCATATTTTTTAACGAAATGTCATTAATCAGTTTGTTATTAATATTATTATGTATATTTAAAATGTTTTTTCTTCTTTTCAAGATGAGTGGTTGTGGTTACTTGATGATATTTCCAGTAAAAAGGTAATTGAAATTAGTTCACAAAAAGACGAGCTACTAGAGAATGTTTCACATGGAAACCAGGATGAGGTATATCCATTATAATTTGTATATATTCATATATATTGATTATTGATAATATAAAATTAATTTTGCAGTCCATCAAAAGGGTACAGATGATTAACTTGACAATAATAAAGGATTCCCCTACCAAACCTCCTTCGACATACATCGATAAGGTAATATTAATCGATTAAATCGTATTTGTTACTTAAGATTAAATATTGAATTAAAAGTTTTATGTTATTTTTCAGATGGTGCGTATTGCGCATAGTTAGGTCATCTGAAAGGGTTTGCTTGTTCGTACCCCATATACAACTCCAATCAAACCGATTGTGCTCATTAGGTAATCGGAGTTATAGATTTTCATGATTGGTTAGTCACAATGTAAAATTCCAAGGTATCATTCATAGGGAGTTTTGAGGGGCTCACACAATGAGTTTTTGGACGACTTTTAGGAGTACACTATGAGTTGATCACTTGATATTACATCGAGCGGAGGGTGTCCCCTAGCAAGGCGAGGGTTCTGGTGATTAGAACATTTTTATGTTACGCTTCATAGAGTTTATGATGCTTTCACAGAGCTTGGATTTTCCTCAAGAGTCATCTACCTTTATGCGTTGGTGTTTAGCCTCACAATTGTATTTTCATTGTATTGAATAGATCATGTGATCAACTCATGGTATTGTATTTTCATTGTATATTTGTATTTATCATTGTTTATTTTATCGATTTCAGAGTTGTTATATATATGTTTATTGTATATGGATATGTGTTTGATATACATTGTTTATCATTATATATGATTATGCGTTTGATTTCATTTTTTAAATAATCTCCTTATGAAAAATATTATATAAGAGCTTTGTGATGTTATTTGCTTCAAATTATGGTACTAATTAGAAATTTCTCAACATTAATATTTTGATGAAAAAATTATAAATTTTGTCATGAAAAAATTATAAATTTTTGGTTCTCCCCTTGAAGTGAAATTATGGCATTGTTGTGGTTCAACTAAGGTAAATTTGTAATATTAACTTTCTTATTGGTGTTCATTGGTTCCATGACTTCAGTCTTTTTATTTTTATTTTATTTTCCTTATTTAATTGTTTTTTCTTTTAATTGCTACATGAAATTACCTTATAATTTCATTAAATTAGGCCTTGAATACAATAGTATTTATAACACTAAAAACTTTCATTTCATCAAGTGTTGTATAAATATTGATCAAGACAAGATAATAAAAAATGGAAGAAAATAACAGTGGCAATTCTGTAATTTTGATGTAACTCTCTGCCATGGCAAATAAAACAATACACACACACTCAAATGGCACCGAATTGAAACACAAGCATAACCAAGATATAAAGGATAAATCCACCAACCTTGGAACTCTACCATCACTCCCTAAACACAAGTAAATTATATATTAATCAAACTATAAAATGTTCATTCTAATAAATTTCTTTAAAAGTGTCCAACTTCGTAGATAAAAAGTGTCACTTCTTCATTATGTAATCTTCTATAGGAAAAAAAGTGAGCTAGAAAATACTATTCACTTCAAAATGCATTACCTTACAATTTCTTCAAATTAGGCCCTAAATGCAATTCCAATGAATCCAAGCTTCATACACAAGTATTTATAACACTTAAAACTATCATATCATCAAGTATTGTGCAAATATTGATCAAGGCAAGACAATAAAAAATTAAAGAAAATGACAATGTTAATTATGTAATTTTGATGCAACTTTCTGCCATAGCAAATAAAACAATACACACACACACACACTCAAATGACACTAAATTGGAACACAAGCATAACTAAGGCAAAAAGGATAAATCCACCAACTCTGGAACTCCACTACCACTCCTTAAACACAAGTAAATCATATGTAAATAATACATTAATCAAATTACAAAAAGTTCATTCTAACAATTACATAATTAATGCTCATTATAACAACTATACAATTAAAACATTATTTAAACTAAATATATTACATCACATATGAACACAAATACTCAAATGAAATATTAGTCAAAGTACATCGATTACATATCATTTCCACAAATACATAAATTATATAATTAATAAACTAATTAGAAGGTTGTGAAGATCTCGTTCTTTTACCTCTTATAGATGAAACTTGTGGAATAGAGCTTGGAACCAGTGCTAAGTTTTTACATTGTGTTCAGACATGCCCTGGTTGCTTACATTGACTACATACCTTGGGTGTAACAATCTCCCCTTGTGAAGGATGTCGATTTCTGTTTGGAGGACGACTCGATAAACGATGATTAAGAACAGGGGGCAGATAACTCTTTTTTCTGAGGTATGTAACCATTCTGATTGGTTTCCAAATAGATTAACAGGTTTCGCATACATTGCATAGTACCACTTGGTGGTGAAGAATGGATAAACCCATAAGTTAACATTTGTGAGCCTTTTGTGTCTTGTAATAGCAACGACATGCTTACATGAAATACGTGAAAGCTGAAACTTCTTGCACGTATAAGACATTTCATTAAAGTCCACAATACCCATGTATCTACCGATACCAAGAACCTAAAATCGAACATTTGTAATTGGTTAAACTTCCAAGCATTTAGACATCAATATATGTTGATCGAGCTAATACAGTTTAGGCATTCATCTGCAATTTGGAAAAAGCAATAACACATATGTTAATAACAAACATAAGGGAAGAAAGAAATGCTCAAATAGATAATTATTAAAAACTTCGTACATACTTGCATGATTTCTCCTTTCATAAAACTATCGTTGTAATGTGTGTCGAATAAACTCAGTAAAAATCGTGATAGGCATACCCTATACATGTCTAATAAGGGCATGGAATGACTCCACAATATTAGTTGTCGTTATGTTATATTGATGCCTTGAAAAATATGCTCTACTCCATTGTTGAAACCCCACCTCACGTAGATAAGCCCTAACTTGAGGATGTATCGCATCAAGAGATCTCATCATAGCCTCAAAATCTACTTTTGTATATGACTTTGTGGCTTTCCAATATAAACACGTAACCTATGAGTGTATAAATAATATTAGCACTTCATTATCAAAAATTATAAAATGTTAAACAGAATAAAATTTTTATACATGTGTAAACACATTACCTTTGAGTTGCATTTATACTTTGATTGCATGTTACACAGAAGTTGATGACAATAACACTGATGGTGGATATCTGAAAAGACTTTAACCATTGCAGAGTATATAACATAATGTCGATCCGAGATTATCGCCAACTTTGGGATTTCATTGCTGCATTTTTAACCTTTGTGAGAAACCAACACCACATCGAAAACAATTAGGTATATCTGGTTATTACCATCGAGGCCTAGTACGAGGAATAAATGTCTAAGATATCAAACTTTAAGGAAAGTAACATCAATGCAAATAACAAGTCGAATATATTGTTTAAATACATAGACAGAATATCTCAATGCCATGAAAAAATACTTAAATCAATGTTCATCATTCGTTTCTATAATGGTCATAGTTCCCAGATTAACACGCTGTAAATTATATCAATAATCAAGTAAGAGCATAAATGATTTTTCTAGTGAGCCCGTTAGTGAATTTAAAGTCCAATTTCTTGCCCGCCAAACCTATGAATATGAAATGTCAATTTTATACCTATCAATGATGTCGATAATTATCTCTTTAGGTTGATAGATTCGATCAATCAATTAGTAATCGGATCATCTCCCTCCAAAATTAGAGTTAAGTTTCTATCATTTCTACAAAGGATTCAAAGGGACATATGTAGACCCATTTATCCACTAAGTGGGTTATTTCGTTATTTTATAATCTTAATTGATACATTTGCATGATGGTCTCATGTTTGTTTATTGCCAATTTGAAATGTTGCATTTGCTAAACTATTAACACAAATGATTAAATTAAAGACATGTTTTGCAAGTTATTTGGTCAAGTCAATACAACTAGATAATATTGGTGAATTTACATTAAAGACATTTGATGATTATTGCATGTCTATAGAAATTGATGTTGAACATCTAGTTTCACAAGTCCACACTTAAAATGCATTAGCTAAGTCTCTTATCAAAATACTTTAGGTAATTGCATGTATTTTATTACTGAGAACTCATTTGCTAACTTTTATGTAGGGACATGTTATATTACATGTTGCAGTGTTAATTCGTTTGTGACCTTCTTCTTATAATCAATATTCTTCCTTACAATTGGTTCTTCATCACCAACCTGATATATCTCATTTGAGGATATGTGGTTGTGCTTTATATATCCCTATTGCATCTCCTCAATGCATAAAAATAGGATCTCATGTCATTTGAGAATTTATGTTAGATATAATTTACTATCCATTATCAGGTATCTGAAACTATTAACAGGTGATATTTTTACTGTATGATTTACAAATTGTCTTTTTAATATGACAACATTTTCACTTTTAGGAGAAAAGAAAATGCCTCATGAAGTTAGGCATGAACTTACTTGATACATACTTACTATGTCTCATCTAGATCTTCGCACATCTTAAAATGAAACTAAAGTATAGAGGATAGTGTGTTTACAAATTATTATCAATCAAATGTCTGATGCATTTGTAGATATAGCAAAAGTAACAAGATCACATATGTCAACTATAAATGTACTAGCAAGAATTAATGTGATTGTTGAATAGTCTATTCAAGCCATGACTGATCAATCTACTGCATGCCAGAAACATGGTAAACCTATTGGATTGAAGTAAATTGTTCCTTGAAAAAGAAAGGGAAATAATTAAACAAATATCAATCAAGATAATTCTAAAATGAATGAAAATTCACACTATCCAATATTTCTCTAGAAAAGGTTATAGTCCCTGAAGAGACTTAAACCCTTGAAGTGGTATAAATTCTTGAAGTGGTACAAAATCCTAAAGAAAAAAAAGTTGAGAATACTAAAATATCTTTAAATTATGCTTATACATGAATGATATATTCTCATTTGTAGTAGCTACTGAAATTATGAATGATAACGATGTTGAGAGAAAAAGAAATGGGTATTTGCGAGAAAAAGAAATGAGAAAAATGAGATTGCTAGATATAAAACCAAACTTGTAGCCCAAGACTTTTCCTAAAGACCAAGTATAGATTTTGATGAAACATATGCACCTATGATGGATATAATCATATTCATATATTTTATCAGTTTAATAGTTTTGAAGGACTAGATATGTGTTTAATGGATGTAGTTACTGCTTATTTAGATAAAAACTTGGATACTAAAATTTATATGAAACTCCTCGAAGGATTTAAATTGCCTGAAGCAAAAAGGGTCAATTTAAGAGGCATGCACTCAGTTAAATTACAAAGGTCATTATACGAATTAAAACAATCTAGATGAATGTAGCACAATCACCTCAGTGAATATTTGAAAAAATATGGTTATATGAATGACCTTATATGCTCATGTGTCTTTATCAAAAGGTCAGAATCGAGATTTAACATTATTGTAGTATATGTTGATGACATGAATTTAATTGGAACTTCTAAAGAGCTCTAAAAAACTACTGAATATTTGAAAAAAGAATTTAAGATGAAGGATTTGAGGAAAACAAAAGATTGTCTTGCCTTATAAATCGAGCACAATTCAAATGAAATACTTATCTATCAATCAAAGTATATTGAAAAATTATTAAAACGTTTTAATATGGATCAAGCTTATCCTGTGAGCACCCCAATAGTTGTTTGATCTCTTAATCCAAAGTTTTTTTTACACTAATGAGTTCTAGCAGAGTAGAAAGATTGATGTCAAATAAATATGATCCAACGAGAATCTTGCAAATTTGTTTACCAAGACATTACCAACATCAACATTTAAAAAGTTAGTGCATAACATCGACATATAGCAACTTAACAGGCAACCAAATTAATTCATTAGGGGGGCAAATTTTTTAAGTTTATCACATTTTGAACAAAATATGCACTGTACTTTTTTTCCCTCACTAGATTTTCCTAGTAAGATTTTTAATGAGGCACTTTTAGCACGTCTAACCTTGTTTTACATGACATTAAATAATTACATTTCTTTACTTTGGTTTTTATCCCACTGAGTTTTTCCTTAGCAAGGTTAATGCAATTATTTATAACCGATGGAAATACAAGAGGGAGTGTTGTATATATGGTAGATTTTTCCACCATATAAGAGGCAATTTGGAAAACTTGGTGGGAATGCATTAAATGAATATGAAGGCTAGCATGAGGGATGTGGAATTTTCGGAGGCAATATTAATTGCCTGGCAGAAGAATTTTCCTATATAAAGACCCCTCGCCCCTTTCATTTTGTTGTAACCCTTCACTTTGAACATTTTGCTCTCAATTTTCTCTAGTTAATAAAAGCATATTGATCCTCTCAATTTCAACTTCTGTTTCTTCTTTTATATTATCATAAAATTCCAACTACATAAATTTTACATCTTTCAATTGTAGCCATCAATTATTCCAATTAAATTTATAACAATTTACTTATAATAATCCTTAACTTTTAAAGAGCGAAAAAGGGAAAACTAAATGCAAAACCTTAGCACAAAAATAAGCCCACTGACACTTTGGTTTTTATAATGAAGTCTAGAAAAATCTTGTACCCTGAAATGACTCTTATATGCCCTTCTATTCGCAAAAGACAATTAAGTCATCACACATATGCAAATATTACACTTATGCTTTCAAATCAATTTAAGTCACAGTTCACAAAGCTCTACCTTGACTTAAGTTGGTTCAACCTTAGTTAGTAAATTTGCAAATTATTCACATTCTCGTATTATTCACATATTAAATATGTTGAAAAAAATTTTTGGACCTAAAATGTATTAAACGCGTATTTTATGCTTTTCCCGCATTAACACTCCATATTTTTGTTGTATTTTTGAATTTTTTAGTAAACTTAAAATACAAAATTGTCTCTTCTATTTTTAATTATTTAGAAATCACCATTGCCATTTAAAAAAAAAAAAAAAACATCTAACAACATTTCTTTTTTAATTTCTAACTCTAATTTTGCGTTTTTCTCCTCTATGGCCTATACAAAGATTCACTCTTATCAGAGTTTGAAATTCAAGCTAATGGATTTGTTTGTTTTTCCCAATTGATTGGTATGTTACTTATTATACAAAGAAATTTTGATTATGTATTATATTATATTATGTTTAATGGTTAATTAAATACTTTACATTTTAATTGTTTTATTGATTTTCAATAAAAGATTCATGAAAAGTACTAAAATTATTATGATATTGTTGTATTTTTAGAAACATATTATTGACAATGTGTCATATTAAACTCATATATACACATTTTGTACTTTTTTCATATGAATTTTAGGGGTTTTTTTTTTTTTACAAATGTATTTTTCATTATTCGTTGTATTATACCTGTATAATTCGTGTACCCTTTTTTTTTCCGTTCTCGTATTTTCTAACTCGGGGTTTAACTAAAGAACGTTCTTGCAAGACTCACAACACCTTAGAGATGACACAATTTGGGTAAGTCTAAGGGTTCCCTAAACTTATTCATAGACACACTTTTATTAGGATCTCAACTTGATTAACATTAGATAAAATTTTCTCAACATTAACTCGCTTAGCAACCATTACATCCCTCACAAAATGTAGCCTAACATTAATATGTTTAGTACTTTCATGGAATGCATTGTTCTTGGAAAAATGGATAACACTCTAAGAATCACTGAAGATAACTGGTGTGTTGTAACTTAATCGTAGTTTGAATGTAATGCCTTGTAGCCACATAAGTTCTTTAATAGCTTCAGTCAATGTCGTACACTTTGTCTTAGTAGTTGACAGAGCTATAATATGTTGCAAATTACATTCCCAATTTATAATGGTTCCACCAAAAGTGAAAACACAACCTATTAGAAATCTACTTTTATCTAAATTAGTTGCAAAATTTGAATTATAATATCCTTTAACAAAAAATTGATAAGTAACATCAGTAGTATAAAACAAATTATAATAAGATGAACTTTTTAGATATTTTAGTAACCATTTTGTTGCATTTTTAGTATTCTTTACATGGATTACTCATAGACCTATCATAACATACATTAAACATCTAACCACATTAGAATATGATTTTTTTCTCCATAAATTCATATTCATCAAAGGAAATATTACCAACAGATTCAATTTATAATAAGCACATTTAAGAACATTCACAGATTTAACATTGATCATATGGTACAATTGTGGGACTTTTTTCTAATATATACCCCAACTGTGACAAAGTCATAATGCATTTAAGTCTGTTTCTATTAATATAAATTCCTAAAATCCTTTTTGTAGGACCTAGGTCTTTCATTTCAAACTTAGTTTTTAGCATGTGTTTTAAATTAGGTAATGCATTCATATATTTAGAAGCAATAAACATGTCATCTACATATATCAACAAATAAACATAACTGCCTTTTTTAGATTGGTTAAAATACACACATTGATCATAACTACACCTAGAAAACCCAATAAATAAAACAAAATCATTAAACCTTTTACACTACTACCTAGATAATTGTTTTACTCCATACAATAATTTATGTTACAAACAAACCTTGTTTTTAGTGCCAATTTTAACAAAACACATTTACCTTGATGATGTATATGGGATATTAATTAAAATAGGCATAATTTTTTTTGCATAAACTTTTTTAGGCAAACTTACAGTGATTTTACTTTTCTAAGCAAATTTAATTTTGTTTCTAATAATACCCCTCTTGATTAATTACGTCACCCTTTCAACTAATTATGTCAGATTTGGTATAGTTTTTTTCGAAGATTTGGTAAGTTATGATTTGAAGATTCAAAAACTTATTAGGAAACTAATCAATTTTTGTTCTAATATAGATCGAAATGAAAAAGTGAACATAAGTGAGAAAAATGGTGCAAGTGTGAGCGAGTGTGTGGGTGAGTATGGGTGCGTGCAAGTGTGCAAGGGTGCATACGGGTGTGTGAGGTACGGAAAATTGCGAGCGAAATTGTGTGCATTCGCATGAGAAAATTGAAAAATTGAATGTAATTGTTATGAAAACACTCGTCATTAAACAATTGTATGAAAACAATTTAAATAAAGAAAATTGATTTTATTCATTAATTTGGATAGGCTAACTTTGGAGGCAGAAGATAATATTTACTGAATTAAAACACATTTTTACTTGTTTTATTCTTTATTTAATTGATTTTAAACAAACAATATTTTCACTTGCTTCAATTGATTGATAAAAAAAAAAATGGTAAGAGTGATATTCATGCTTGGATTTGGTGGGCAATGCAAATAAGGTGATAATAATTTAAAATATATTGGCAGAGTTCAAACATTAGTTTCAGTCAATAGAAAAATCAATTACAATGGATTTGTAGAAGCAATATCTTCTTGTTTGAGTATCGATCGAAGTTCTAATGAGATAAAAATTTATATACTAAATCCAACAGAATTAAGTGATTTGCTATATTTATTAAAAGATGACTATGATATTTGGATGATGATGAAGCTATTTAGGTCATGCAGAAAGTCTTCCTTATTTCTTGAAGTGGTGACACACTAAATTGAATTTTGAGCTAACTATGAACAATAGTATCTAGAAGAATTTAGAGCTAACTATGAACAAAAAGATCCAAAACTAAAACAAGGGGTTCACCAAGGGGTTCATCAAAACCCATCCACTGAAGTTCACTCTATAGATAACATATATACGTAACCAGAAAGTACACCAAAAAGGAGTAAGGTAAATGTAAACTTTGGTCATGATGATATTGAGATTGGTGTTGGTTAGAATCCTTCTCAAGATTGGGCACATGGTGAAAGAGGCCCAAAACCGCTATAGGGTACATCCGAAGGATGTTATCAAATTGGCGATTTACCAACAAATGATTTTTACTTCGACAAAGAAGATGAATATCATGGTCATGATGATGATGACGGTAGTGATTATAACAATAGCCATGATAATGTTAATGCTAAAGGGGGTGATGATGTTGTTGATGATGCAAGGGTTGTCTATCAGGGTTAACGCATGAAAGTTCAATTGACATTGCTCTAATGCATCACGATTCCAATATATTTTTTGGTGGTCTAGAGTCGTATAGAGATATAGAAAATGAAAGAATTGAAATTCACGTAGTTGTACCACGAGATAACATATTCAAAATAAAATATCAATTTACTTCTAAATAAGTTTTAATAGATACCTTATAGAGGGATGTATTGGAAAATGCTCTCATCAATCGATAGCAAAGCAAATAGAGCGTAACTATTTTTCCCACATCTTCATCATTATTGCAACATGCCTTCTCTTTAAAGACTTTTCCCAGATCATTGTAGGATATATGTTTATCACCTGGAAAGTACCTATCTCTCAACTGTGAATCTCTTACCATATCACTTCTATCCATCTCTTGACTAAATTTCAACCTTGTTATCAGGGCAAACTCAATGGGGCGAAATCTACAATCGACTCCATTTAGTTGAAACAAAAATTCCTCTCTGGGTACTCCCTTATTAACTTGTCGAAACAGTATAGAATGTATCAAAGAGGAATTATGTTTTAGGATTTTTAGACTCAAAAATTGTCCAAAGCAATTTTCTCTGAACAATTCTTTTTGCCTACAAGTAAGAGCATCCCTGATATGCTTAACTGTTTCTATGTGCCTTCTAACTTTTATCTTAGGTGTAAAATTATGTGCATCATTATAATATCTTTTGCTAGGCTGATCATTAACTGAAATTTCTTGAAAATAGAAAATTTGTGACATTAAATCCAAAACAAAATAATCCATCATGTGAGTGAGAGTGCGAAAAGGTGAGTGTGAGGTGAGAAGAGTGTGTGCGGGTGTGAAGAGCTGTGTTCGGGTGAGAAGAGTGTGTGCGGGTGTGAAAAGCTGTGTTCGGATGCAAAGAGGTGTGTGTGGGTGTGAAAAGGTATGAAGGAGTGCGCACGAGTGTGTATGGGTGTATGCAAGTGCTCACGGGTGTCTTTGGTGTGTGTGGGTACGCATAAGTGTGTTCAGGTGCGAGATAGTGTGACAAGTATGACCAAAAACCTTTCTCCTCTGTCAACAACAACATGACATAATCAAACCTGGAAAAATACGCTACATTATAATCAAAACCTATAACTCTAAACCAAAATAAATCATAACCTAAAATAATAAACATTTCAAACCATCTCTAAACCTACCTATTCAATCTTAACAATGCAAAGGAATCAGACGTACCTCAGACCACTCAGATGACATTGCTGAATAGTGTTTGCTAATGTCCGTTTTCTGAATGTGAATCGACGGAGTATTGCTTTGGTTATAGCAGATTGGTGGGTTTTTGGTTTTTTGGGATACAATGGGTCGAATGTGTTTTTAACCTCTCACACCTTTCGCATCAAAATCACACCCGCACACACCCTCACGCACCCTTGTGCACCCTCACACACCCTCATGCACGTGCACCCTCGCTCAACCTCGCGCACCTTTGCACACCCTCACGCACCCGTGTGCACCTTTATTGTTCTTTGCACTTATGTTCATTTTTTCGTTCCAATCTGTATCAGAACAAAAATTGATCATTTCGAATAAGTTTTTGAATATTCGAATCATAACCTAGCAAACATAGTATGCTCAAAGATTCTTGAAAAAAACTATACCGAATCTGATGTAATTAGTCGAGAGAGTAACACAATTAGCTGAGAGAGTTATTATTGAAAATAAAATAAAATTTACTTAGAAAAGTAAAATTACTGTAAATTTATCTAGAAAAGTTTACACAGAAAAATTAGTATCTATTTTAATTAATATCTGGGTGTGTATTATCACTTTTCATCTAAATGGTTCTTGCTAATTATTAGAATTTGTTGTAAACTTTACTTGCTTAAGAAGAGTGAAAATGCCTGCTATCGCTTTGTTCTTGATCTTCACATTCGCAGTTGCTGCTGCACTCAGAACTAACTATGTAGCATTTGATTATTGCATATAATAATTCAATATCTTATTAATATTTTTTATCTTTAATTTATTCCAATCATATAAATATATTTTTATTTATTTATAATGTACAAAATAGTTTTTTAGAAAAGAATGACGAAAAAATAATACATGTTTATTATGCTAAAATAATGGAATATATAAATATATAATTTTAATACATGCCTGTTAATTATGTAAACAATAATCCAATACATCAACGCAAGAATCAACATATCACTATAATCACTTTATATTTTAATTTTACTTTTTTATAGGCAATGGATGTATTAAAATATTATTATTATTTACAATTTGGAATTGCTAAATTTAAATCCAGTCTATTTCAAACTAAATAACAAAACATCCTCTCATTTCATCTCTATTTTTCTCTAACTACGATCACTCGATAATTAGGATCCAGTATGGTTGTAAATATGCAAAAAATGTGATACATCATCCTCTGCCCAAATTCAGTGGGATTTGCTAGTGATTTCACCTGCATCATATTAATTGTAAATAATTATTACGTTTAATAGTAATAAAAGAATATCTTGCCCAAAATTTTTGTTCAACACACCTTCAGCAACCACTGCTTGCAATGTCATTGACCGTGCTCCTCGGCTCCAGTTGTTTACCATTAAATTGAAAAGAGAAATCTAATGAAGCAAAAGAAACAACTGATTCACTCTCTGCAAATTCTGTTAGGATTTGGTTCAATTTCCTCACCAGATCTCTTACTACTTGTGCCTGCACATTGTGAATATAGTGGACACACCCCGCAACATTTCACCTTGCAATCTTTCGCCCCATACTCAACAGGGTAGAAGTGAAACAAGACAGTTGTAGGCTCAAGTAGCCCCATACTAAATCATGACTCCAAACTGAAGAACCTACGGACACCCTTTGTAAGGCTGGGAATTTAAGAGTTTCACCATTTGAATTTTTAGACTGATGGAAAAGCCATTAATGGAATTAAGAAACATACTGTCTATTGATGCTTCAACAAGACAAATTTGGTATAAAAAATCAACAAGCTAAGATCAATTCACTAATATGAATTAGTGGAAACACTTTACATTAAACCTGACTGGGGCAATACCTATCTTTAGCTATGACAGCTACAGTTATATGATACATGTAAGCTCTCTCCTCGTTCATAAAAAACAAAAGGAAAAAAAAACTCTATACGATCACTGAGACAAAAGTGTTAACTATTTTCCACAAGTTGAAAAGAAGACAGACACATAGATTCTTCTTTCTTTTTAAGTACCCAAGACTTATTTCCATCTTCCTTTCTAAGCCACCCAATAGTTGCTAATCAAAGTTGTTGTCTTCTTCTCAAGTGTGGAATCACAAAATCTATAACACATTCCTACTCAGTGCAGCAAATCTAATGTTGTTATCTAAAGAGTACAAGGTCCAATTCTCTGCAGTCAATCACTCACCATGAGACAATTCATGCACTCAGTAATTATCATGAGCAATATAGTCCGCAAATCGGCACTTCTACAACCAGGAAAAAAGTGATCAGATCAGAGGAGCACTCCATGCCCTGTCTAATGCCGCTTTATTAACCAACAGAAATTCTTCAAATACCAGAATTCTTAAACTAACTATGTTTCTTTCAAAATTTATGATCTGAAGCGCCAAAATTCAGATTAAAATTAAGGCTGACAATTATTTCTCAATTACTGCATGGGAAACAAGCCCTTCGAAATCAGATCACTCTCCATAACACCAAATCCGCAAGGCAAAAGCTGTGAACCACTAAACAAGTTATACTTAAAGCACTTTAGGGGGCGTTTGGTTACCGGAATAAAACATTACTTCAGGAATCTATCTTTAATTCCTTCAGATTACTTTGTTTGGTTACGAAAGTAATAAAAGATTCTAGTAATGTTTTATTACTAAACTAATGTGGCAAGTAATATAAGCGGTAATTTGATTATTATCTCAACCTTAGGTATTTTAAGATTACCAAGGTAATCTATTTTTTCTTACTATTTTACCCTCACTTATAATAATTTTAGGACATAAATGCCCTTTTTATCAATTAAAATAACATATATGCCAAGTACCAAGTTTGACCTGAAACGTTTTTATTTGGGACAAAATTACCCTTCAATTTACACTAAACTACCTTTATATAATGCCTCACAAACCCTAATGCAAGTCCATTTCGTCGTGTTTGACAGCTTGTGTATACGCCTTCTCCATAGCTAGGGTTTCTACTCAACAAATCATCTCCCTTCAAGTTGCAGCAACAATTTTGGTAATTCCTCTCTCTTATCATCTTCTTTATGTATTATAAATTTGTTTTTAATCTCCTTTTTCTTTGCTTTCGAATTTGAACTTTTGTGCTTTCATATAGAAACCCTTGATCACCTGCTTTAAGAAGCTTTTCTGAACTCCTTTAAGCTGCCACTTGCTGAGGATAAAAAAATCTTTAGAATTTATTCCAATATTTTCTCACCCATTGAGAAAAGGTTCCACACAGAAGTTCCAACCAGGTTGAGTCCAGAAACCTTGAAAACATCATCCTAAGAACCTGAAAATATATTGTCAAAATTAAGAATAGGCATATGTAAAGATTTGCTTCTAGATTTCAACAAATTTGTCCCAACAGAATGCCCCTGCCCAGAAACTACTATGCTTTGGAGCCTGGGATTTCCAATTGCTCCTCTGCCTCCTGCATTCCGGTGCCATATAAAGCTATGTTCATCCTATTGTGCATCTATCACAACTGGCTACATAAAAGTTTCAAAATTGGCGCTTTTTGATTTTTCGTCCTGATGGAAATGGTTCCAATCTTGTTGCCTTGTTGTCCTTGCCCTTTTCAGCTGCAAAATGTCTAGCCTTTTGGAGTGACTTGTAAACTAATTGTAATACTTTCTTTTATTGTGTTGATGTTAGTTAGTAATATTTGTTATGGAGTGACTTGTAAACTAATTTATATGTTCTTGGTTTTGGATCATTGTAAACTTTGTGTTTAACATAATTTCAATTTGTGATTAGTGGTTTTATTGGTAAGTAAGACATATATATATATAAATTGTCTAATTCTTTCAGCTTTCATTTTGTTAGTAAACACAGTATTAATTTATTGAATTAAATCTCACAACTTTCAGATGGATTAAATGTTAGTTATTTATTTATTTTGTATAATATTTAGAGACCTGTGAGATTTAATTCAATAAAAAAAATTATATGTATTAATATGAGAAATGTTTGAGTATATGCACAAGAAAAAAAATTTTCAAACATTACAAATGTTAATCTAACCAAACACAATATTAATTTATACCCAGTAATCCTTTCAAGGGTATTTAGGTCAATTATATATTTGGTATTCATTCATTAATACTAACCAAACATAGTAATCATTTATAAATGATATTATAACCAAACATGGTCATAATTTATATCCAGTAATCTTTCAAGTAATCTATCATAGTGGTAATCTTTCATTTTTAGTAATAAAACATTCCCTGAACCAAACGCCCCCTTAGTGCAAAAAAGGAAGTACAATAGTTAGATGACATATTCCTACAAAGACGAGCCAAACCAAGTTGATAAATAACCCAATATCTTACCTGATTCAAAAGACCAACATATATAGGTAATCCCACATGAGCAACACCAAATTTCTCATTCAAAGTTTGCTTTCTTTTCTTACCATTTTCTGCTTTTTCAGCCATCATTAAATGTGCATGCTCACATTAGAAAGTACTTGTAATGAAACGATTGTGAGAAAACCACACTTACTAGAAACTTTTTCAAATCGTCCATTTTGTGTAACATAAGACTTCATTATTATAATATGTAATGTCACACTTCCAGCATTTACAAATTATACCTCTTGGCACAACTATTTTTTTCTGTCACATTATTATTGCACAAGTACGATGCTCTATGTCACAACTATTCAATTCTAATAACTTGAAATAAAAAAAAAATATTTTTTATCATACAACTTTCAACGGACGAACTTTGCTCTAATTATACTCAAAACTTCTCACTAGGAACATTTTCCAGACATTTTTTCATGTATGTACACAATCGAACCCGAAACATAGTGGCTTCTCCTTACGATTCACATTCAACTTTAAAAATAACATGATATCACAAACTGTCACATTATAATCTAAAGGGACTTTTCCATCATGAACACAAAGTTATGTGATTACATGAAATTTGAAGGAAATATCACCTTAGTAGAATTTTCATAGGAACTTAATAAAATACTTGAGTGAGTTTGGCATTAAGCAACCCTTCAGTATAAGCACCTTCAGTAGGGGACTTATTTTCAATAGCAAAAACTTCATCTATATACCACAAAAGCAATATTGTCTCCCCATCTTATATAATCACACCTCGCTCTCCCTTTGGCTGCGCCGCCAGCGGCACGACCGGAACGCAGCGGCACATCAGTTTCTGACATGTGGGGGTGGTTTTTGAGGAACAAAATGGTAATTCAGGGACAATGGGTGGTGGGTAGTTGGAGTATGAGGACAGAATGGTAAAGCTAGGTGGTGGGTAGTAGAGGAGGGTTATGGAGGGGTAAAAAGGTAATTTTGTAAGTAGGTTAAAAGGTGGTGGCCATAGAGGTTTTTGTGAAGAAGAGAAGTGAAGGATATTGCTAGGTTCATGCTATATAATATGCTAGACTAGAAAATTTAGATATGCTAAGTTCCAACTTACCTTGTTAATGCATATTACTATTTTCCTTCTAAATGGTTCTTACTAATGATTAGAATTTAGTAGTGTTTGCAATAAACTTTACTATTGTTATAAAATTCATACAACTAAAAAGAGAATTGCAAGAAAAATGAAGGAAAGATGAAAAGCTAGAGACAAATTAATAATCAATGCAAGGTTAACCTTTACAAATGCAAAGGGGAGGGGATTTTTATACTAGTTTTGTCGCCTTCAGTCCATGAGATAAAACAATTTTCCAAAGCCATTTAATGCAGGCCACCCAAAGTCAACATTACCTGTTTAAATGGTTCATTTCTTTGTCGGGTGAGAAAATTATATTCACTTGTGGGAAGCCACCAAATCATTGAATGCATTTTCACGCAATTGATGGAAAAATCCACTTTATATAATACTCTTCTTTATATTTTTATCATTTACAGATAATTATATTAATCTTGTTAAAGAAAAATCCAGTAAAATAAAAACCAAAACAAAGGAACATAATTATTTAATGTCTTTTAAAGTACAGTTGGACATGTTTAAACTGTCGTATTAAAAACTTTACTAAATAAACTTATTAGGATAAAACCTAGTGAAAAGAAAAAGAATACAGTGTACATTTTATCCAAATGTGACAAACTTCAAAAATCTACTCCCCTTGATGAATGCTTCATCTGATGAATGTTCTTCATCTTTGTAATGGGATTAATTTAGTTACTTGCTGAGTTACATACCAATGTTATACATTAATTTTTCAAATATTAACGTTGGTAATGTCTTGGTGAACAAAATGCAAGATTCTCACTGACCTTATTTGCTTGACATCAAACTTTCTGCTCTACTAGAACTCATGAATGTAAAAAAACATCGGTGAGATATGTTTGGTTATGTCTCCCTTAATGTATGCACCTCTAATTTGGGCAATATATGTTGCATTGTCTTTATATAATATAGAAGAAATGTTTGTTGTAGAAGAAAAACTGCATGTATTCTAGATATGATGGATGATAGACCGTAACTATATACATTCTCGGTTAGCTTTATGGAGAGCTAGAATCTCCAAATAATTTAAAGACATTGCAACCAAAGTCTGTTTGGCGGAGCGTCAAGATATCGTTGTGTCATTATAAGTAAAAACATATCCCGTTCATGAGCGAGCCTTGTGAGGATTAAAAAGATAATCAACATTTATATACTTAACCAGACTAGAATTTTTAGGGGATTTGACAGAATAGAATAATCTCAAATATTTAGTCCTACATAGGTAACAAAGTATATGTTTAATTCTGTTCCAGTGGTAATGGGTTGGTGCAGAGTTAAATCAAGCAATAAATTGACTACAAAGGATATATCTGATCTAGCGCATTTGACCAAATATAATAAAGCTTTAATGGTATTAAGATACTGTACTTCAAGATTGAGTATCTTTTTATCTTCTTCTTTAGAACGAAATGAGTTATTTTTCAGATTGAGAGATCGAATAACCATTGGGGTGCTCAAAGGATAAACCTTGTCCATATTAAAGCATTTTAATAATTTTTCAATTTATGTTGATTGATGGATAAGTATTCCATTTGAATTGTGCTCAATCTATGACCAAGACAATATTTTGTTTTCCCTAAATCCTTTATCTCAAATTTTTTTCAAATATTTAGCAGTTTTTCAGAGCTCTTCAGGAGTCCTAATTAAATTTATGTCACCAACATAAACTGCTATAATGACAAATCCTGATTATGACCTTTCAAAAAAGACACATGGGTATATAGAGTCATTCACATAGTCCTCTTTTTTCAAATATTCACTTATGCGATTGTATCACATTCGTCTTGATTGTTTTAATCCATATAATGATCTTTGTAATTTAATTGAGTATATGCCTCTTGAATTGACCCTTTTTGCTTAAGACAATTTATATCCTTTAGGAAGTTTCATATAAATTTCAGTATCTAAGTTTCCATACAAATAAGCAGTAACTATATCCATTAGACGCATATCTAGTCCTTCAGAGACTATTAAACTGATAAATATTTGAATGTGATTATATCCATCACAGGTGTATATGTTTCATCAAAGTCTATACTTGACCTTTGGGAAAAGCCTTGGGCTACAAGCCTAACTTTATATCTAGCAATTTCATTTTCTCACAAATACTCATTCATATCCAATGGGTTGTACATCTTAAGGCAATAGAACTACAAACCAAAACACTTGACGTTTTGCTAGAGAAACTAATTTTGCTCAAATTGCTTCTTCACATTTAGGCCAATAATATCTTTGTCTATACTCAACCATAATACATGGTTCAAAATAATCATCATTCATAATTTCAATAACTACTGCAAATAAAAATATATCATCAATGTTAACCGTTTCACAGTTCCATATCTCTCGTGTATAAACATAATTTAAAGATATTTTAATATCTCATTTTCTTATTCTTTAGGATTTTGTACCACTTTAGGTGTTTGTGCCACTTCAAGGGCTGGAGTCTCTTCAAGGAGTATAACCTTTTCTAGAGAAATATTAGAAAGTGTGAATTTTTCATTCATTTTAAGATTATCATGATTGATATCTATTTGATTATTTATCTTTCATTTTTTAGGAATAGTGTCTTTTGATCCAACAAGTCTCTCATGCTTCTAGTGTACAGTCGATTATCAGTCATGGTTCAAATAGACTGTTCAACAGTCACATAAATTTTTACTGGTGCATTGACAACTGTTACATATGATCTTGTCACTTTTGTCGTATTTACAAATGCATGAGACATTTAGTTGACAATAATTTGTAAACGCACTATTTTCTGTATTTCAGTTTCACTTTGGGATGTGCGATGATCTAAATGAGACATGATAGGTACATACCAAGTAAGTTCATGCCTAACTTCAAGACACATTTTCTTTCCCTTAAAGATGAGAATGTTATCTCATCAAAGTGACAATCTATAAATCATGTAGTGAAACGATCACCTGTCAATAGTTCTAGATATCTAATAATGGATGTAGAATTACATCCAACATAAATTCCCAAATAACGTTGGGGTCCCATTTTTGTGCGTTAAGAAGACGCAGTAGGAACATATACAATGCAACCAAATATCCTTAAGTGAGATATATCAAGTTAGTGCCTAAAAACTAATTATAGGGGAGAATATTAATGATAAAAGAAAAGTTGCAAGCAAACACATAGAAGATGGTAATTGAGTTTTTAGTAATAAGGTACGTGCAATTACTGGGAGTCGTTTGATAAGAGACTCAACTAATCTATTCTGAGTGTGAACATGCGAGACTGGATATTCTCCATTAATCCCCATATACATGCAATAATCATCAAATGTTTTGATATAAATTCATCAACATTATCTAACCGTATTAACTTGATCGAATAATCTGCGAAATGTGCTTTTAATTTAATAATTTGTGTTAACAATTTAACAACTACTGTATTTCGAGTTACCAATAAATAAACATGAGACCATCATGCAAATGCATTAATTAAGACCATAAAATAATGAAGTAGTCACTTGGTGGATGAATGGGTCCACATATGTCCCCTTGAATCCTTTGTAGTAATGATGAGGATTCTACTCCAATTTTAAAAGGAGATGGTTTTATAACTAATTTGTCTTCTGTATTGGTGGTGCACAATTTTTCATTGGATAATAAAATCTTGTGATTATTTAATGTATATCTATGCGAATTTTTAACAATCATACACATCATTATAGAACTTGGGTGGCCTAAACAATCATGCTAAAGCATAAATACTTTTGGATCAAAAAACTTTTAGTTCGATGCTGTGTAAGTTTCAATTGTCTTTATGATTTTATAATACAATCTAGATGATAAAGTGGGTAATTTTTCTAGTATAACCTTTTTCCAAAGGCAGTACTAGTTATACAGATAAATTTTACGTTATTTTCACTCATGGTTTCAATGTGATAACCATTATTTATTATATCTTTATACTAAGTAAATTTCTTTTGGATCTACCCGAATATAATGCATCATTGATGTTTAATTTGATCCCACTTTCAACAAAATTGTGGCTCTTTTAGAGCCTCCAGTTAGATTTATTGATCCCAAAATAGTGTTTACTTTAGTTT
This sequence comes from Mangifera indica, assembly GCF_011075055.1. Lineage (NCBI taxonomy): Eukaryota > Viridiplantae > Streptophyta > Magnoliopsida > Sapindales > Anacardiaceae > Mangifera > Mangifera indica. The sequence continues at coordinate 10,940,440 of NC_058147.1, read as the reverse complement.
TAATTAGTGTTAAAGTCAAGAAAAATTTATGTTCCTTGAAATTGTGTGCGTTATTGCATTATCCACCAAACACATATCTCTATCATCAGCTTTTGAACTCAATGCTTCAATTGTAACACCCCAGATTCTAACCTCACTTGAAAATGCAAAACTAATTTAATCCATGACTTCATTCAAAAAAAAAATAATTCTATAGCATAATATATTCTTATTTTTGCCAAAATAATCCCAAAAAAGAAAATAATTAAACATAATCACACCTTATAAATAATCCACAATTACAATATTCATAAACAATAAAATCTAGACATCTAAACTCTTCAATCTCCCAACTCAGCTTGAGTTCATTTTATTCCACCCCTCCTAGCTAATCTAGAAAACTTATTCTGCAAAATAAAGGAGACGAGGAGTGAGCCGTCAACTCGGTAAATAAAAACAAACATAATACATAACTTTTTAATAAATAAACATCATAAAACGTCTTTATTTTCAAAATAATTAGTCAAAATAAATAAATAAACCCTTGATATTCCTTAACTACAACGGAACTAAAACATTTCCACAAATTTTAAGAAAAAAAAATCAATATAAACAAGTTCATATTCATTATCCTAAGGAGAAACAAACATAAATATTTTATATCAATCATAAGGGATAATCTTAAAATAGTTCATAAACATTACTCATAAAAAAAAACATAAAATTTGTACTTAGCCTTTGTCACATAGTGTCACCTACATTCGTGGTGACTTGGTTCGATTCTTATTCATATTCATCATAAGTCCGTAAACTTTTCATAATTCATATTCTTATTCATATTGGTCTGCAGACCCTTCATCGTATTCATATTCGTAATAGGTCCGCAGACCTTTCATCGTTTTCATAATTGGTCCGCAGACCCTTCATTGTGTTCATATTCATAATTGGTCTGCAGACCTTTCATCATTCAACATATGTCCCTGGATGTTTTATGATCCGGTCATATTTATCGATCTATAAATCCTATAGACATTTGGCAAAATAATCTTATAAAACTTGTTTTTCTAACAAATCTTTATCTTTGAAAAATAGCATAAAATCTTTATTCAAGGAATTCATTCAAATATTTTTATCTTAACAACAATATAATATAACATAAGTTTTCTTCTATAGAAAAATATCAAAACACTTTTTAAAAGTATTTTAGATAACAAGATCATATACTTCTAAAATAAAACCATCATGTAACTTATCAATCTTAGTAAAAAGAATTTTATAACATAAATAATCATATAAACATTTTTCATATAAAACAAAAATCATTACATATTATGTAAGCTTTTACTTACCTCAACAATTTCTAACTATGCCTTTAATCAACCAACGAGATACCAATATCTTCACGTTGTCCTAGCAATCATAATTCAAACTTAATACTATCAGATCTTAATCTTAGAAGTATCCATTAATAATCTATAAACCTTACAAATCATCACCCTAGTGTTAAATCATACTAAACTCCATTAAAACCAACTGTGCATATACAAACTTCTTACTGGACAGTTATGATTGCAAGATTTTTAATAAATTACTCACTCATGGTAAATTCACAAAATTCGGATAAATTAAAGTAGACATGTAGTAAAATATTGACAAAAATTTTCAAATGAAACAAAGTTAAATTTCGTTTTCAAAACGTTCAATAAAGAGAGCACATCAACCCTGTCAAAGAAACCAGATCTTTACTGGACAGCCCTTATTTCTTGATTTTTAAAAATTTCTATGGGCATTGAAACTTTATGAAATTTGGGCATGTATGAATAGGCATATAATACAATTTGCAGAAAAATTTTCAGATAAAATTGAGTTCAAATACTTTGTCAAAATGTTCAAGAAATTCAGATCATCAAATTGCCAGAATACAGATTTTTTTTTTTCTATTGAACAGTCATTGCTATAAGATTTTTAATAAATTCTGTACTAATCAAAAATTCACGAAAATTTGATATAATTGAAAACACATGTTATAAAATTTCCAGAAACTTTTTCGATTGCAAATAAAATAAATTTCTTCATCAAAATATTTAATAAAGATAAAATAACAAACCGTCCAGAATTTTTAGTTTCTAATATGCACAAACACAATTATTGACCTAACTATGATGCTAACATAATTTAAATCTAAATTTAACTAAACTAAATAAAATAAAATTGAAAGATTAAACTTACTCAAATCTCCAACCCTTTTTGTTGATCCAAATAACTTTACACCTCTCCCTTTTTCAATTGCCAAGTATAAAAATAAAAACTAATATTGTTGATTTACTTATGAGGTCTAAACTTTTAGAGAAAATAATTTTATAGCCAATAAAAATCTATTCAAAGGGATAAAAACTATTTCAATTAAAATCAATCAATATCTTCTCATCTCTCAATCAATCCAGTCATATCCCTTCTTTCTATTTTAAAAAAAAAATTCATCAAATCCTAAAATCCTTATTTATAATCCTCCAACACATAATTTCCTTAATTTTTGCTTTGCAACCATATCTATTTAATTATAATATCTCTTCATATCTTATTTATCAAAAAGTATACTTGTTTCCTTTTTCCCTTTATATAAAAACTGTATATTACATCAATTTTAGAGTTCATATCTTTTCATTTAAAAATTAAGTTAGTCATAACATACACAAAATCTTAAAAGGAAGGAGAACATGATAATAAAATACAAATCAATATGCATGACTCTAAAATAATTATATATGATGGATTTTAATTATAAAAATCTTCGGCATTCACGTCTTTAGTCCAATGACCTATATTTTATTCTTGAAAAAAAGTTTTGAAACATCAAGATTCATTATAATATAGATCCACCCAATGTTTGTGTATGCTACAGGTACACAACTAATGACATTTATAACTACGTCTATTGTTTTGTGGTTTACTCTACATTATTTTTTATTTTATTTTAGTCTCAGTCCACCTCTAGTGGTATGACTAATATTTTATATTATAACCATCTTCAGATCAAAAATTATTTCATCCATAATCGTACTTACACGTATGATAACTACTTCTGGTAGTTGCATTTACTTCAGGGAACGATGCAATACTTATGGGACGAGTTTGATGATTATTAATTCAAAATTTCTTTTCCCAATATTGTTGTTACAATAGCATATTATAAAAAAAAAGGTGGAGAATATTTTCTCTTCCGCATTATCTCAATCAAGAAAAAATTCTGAACATCGCAGAGTTGTACTAAATTATAGAGTCAATGAGATTATTATTGAATCTGATATTCAAATTTATCTTTTAAATTTCTCCATGAATCTAGTGGATATATCATGATATCCACATATTCGGCTTGCAATCCTTCGGGGATGTGATGCTAGAAAAATAATAGCCTTAGATTTATCCTTCTGAGATATTTTATCTAATCACTTTCTCAAGTCTTATAAATTCTAGGTGGAGAATTGTGTAAAAAACCCTTTTAATTTTATCCATCTAATTTTAGGAACTTCAGGTTCAAATATTGTCATATTTACAAAATTTCTGGTTTTGTAGATGATATAAATGAATTAATCTTTGAAATTTTAGGTTCAAATATTATCTCATATTTACAAAACAACTGATTTTATAGGAGAAATATTGGGATTAATTTTTGGAAACTTTAGGTTCATATATTTTCCCATCTTTACAAAACTTTTGGTTTTGTAATTAGTATTCAGAATATTATAATATGTATTCTAGTTATAATTTAGACTTCAAGTCCATATTTTTCATAATTTATACAAACTTTAGATTGTAAATGTGATATAATTATTATAAAATAAATACTTTGATGAAACTTAAGACTTCGGCCTCATATATATATATATATATATATATGGAAAATGACTATTTCCCACCCATCTTTTAGCCCATTCTCAAACGTATATCCACGGGAGATCAAAAACCCTTTTTTCCCATCCATGACCAAACTGCCGTCCGTTTTTTCAGTTAAGAATAGGGGTAAAATTGTCATTTTACTGTTTATATTAAAAAGTTATAAAATTTATTACTTTTCACCCCCCTTAGGTTTTAGAAACTAACATTTCACCTTAACCTAAAGTTTTTAAATTTTGAAAACTAACATTTTCACCCCCAAACCTAGGGTTTCCATATTTTCCAAAACACAACCGCCCCCCATAACTTTCAAAACTAGCAGTTTCACCCCCATTCTTCAACTTCATCTTCCGACGTTGTCTCTGACATCGTCACCGGCCTCCTCCTTCTCGTGGTGCGACGACGGTGGTGCGATGAAAAGATCTTCATCTCCTCATCGCACCACTGTGCAACGAAGAGGTCTCTCTTCGTCGCTCCACCTAGACGATGAAGGACGACGTCGTCCTTCGTCACTCATCGCATGGTCCAGATGCAACGACAAAGGACGAAGAAATGTCATCCTTCATCTGTTCTTTCAGATCTGGACGACGCTTCGTCGTCTAGATCTGGGCGACGAAGGGTCGTCCTTTATAGTTGGAGATGGGAGATTGATCAAATGCGTAGGTCGTCGGTGGTGGCCGGAGAAGGAAGCAAACCCTAGTGCGAAATTAAACTTTTCAAACTTTGAGGATGGGTTAGTTGTTAGTTTTTAAAACCTGGAGGGGGGAAATGGTGAAATTTTAAAGTTTTAAAGTTTTAAACAGTAAAATGATGATTTTGCCCCTATCCCTAACTGGAAAAATAGATGACAGTTTGGTCATGGGTAGGAAAAAGGGTTTTTGATCTCCTGTGGGTATAGGTTTAAGAATGGGCTAAAAGATGGGTGGTAAATAGTCCTTTTCCCATATATATATATATATATATATATTCTGGCGATTTTACAAACTTCATGTTGTAAATTGGATACAATTATTATCATAAAAACAAATATTCAAATAATATTTAGGATTTCAGGTCCTTGTTTTTGTAAATTTCATGTTACAAATGATATTTATGACTTCAAATCTAAGTTTATAATTGGCCAAAGGACTATTTCCCAACCAAAGTATGTTGTTTTTTTAAGTTTTCCTCCGTTAATTTTGAAAATCCCACCCATGGGCGGTTAAAATTAACTAAATCAGTTGGTTAGATCATTTCTCCTCAAACCCTAAAAACTAACAATTTTTCCCAACCCAAGTTTTCAAAAAACAACATTTTCCCCCTAGGGTTTCCAATTTTTCAGATTCAATTTTTCGACAACTCTTTTTTCTCCTCGACAACCTCTAGGTGACGTCTCTTTCTCTCTAGTGCGACCTCTTTATGGTGGTTCTCCTCGGTATCGTTATTGACGAAGATGAACGGTCTTCATCTCTAACGAAGACCTCATCTTTGTCTCTAGACAAAAACTCTTCGTCTTTGTACAAGTCTTCTTCATCAATGATGATGTCGAAGAGAACTGTTGGAAGGAGACAGTATCGAAGAAGAAGAGATGTTGCTTAGAGGTCGTCAGAGAGGAAAAGACGTTGCCGAAAAATTGAATTTAGAAAATTGGAAACCCTAAGGGGGAAAGTGCTATTTTTGAAAACTTGGGTTGGGGGAGAAAAATAAAATCAAATTTAAGTTTATTTTTAATATTACAGAAAAAAAGATGATTTTACCCTTGAAATCGTTAATTTTAACCGTCCATGGGTAAGTAAATAAGATTTTCAAAGTTAACGGAGGGAAAATTGAGAAAACAACATACTTTGGGTGGGAAATAGTCCTTTGGCTTTTATAATTTTATAAAGTTTGGGTTACAAATGATATTTAAAACTTTAGGTCCAGATTCATAATTTTACAAACTTTGGTTTGTAAATATAATATAACTATAAATGAACAATTAAGTAGAAGATAACAATAATTAAAACATCAATGTTTGTATTTTACAAATAAGATAATATTAGAACTTGAATATCTATATTTGTAATATACAAATAAAATAATAACATAATTGAAAGATAATTAATATTAAAATATACCTAAGCTGATGCTAAAAATATGTTATAAAATTTATATAACTAAAAAGAGAACTGAAGGAAAAATGAAGGAAAGATGAAAGGCTGGAGATGAATTAATGGTCAATGTATGGATAACCTTTATGAATGAAGAGAGGAGGGGATATTTATACTAGTTTTGCCGCCTCCTTTCCATGGGATAAAGCAATTTTCTAAAGCCATTTAATGCAGGCCACCCAAAGTCAATATTCCCTGCCCAAATGGCTCATTTCTTCGCTGGGTGGGAAAATTGTATTCACATGTGGGAAGCCATCAAATCATTGAATGCAATCCCACACAAGTATCCAATTTGTCTTCCATGTGGTGGAAAAATCCACCTTATGTAACAACTATGACATTGTATGCAAATTTCTCCTTACTTGTTAGATCAATATAACTAATTTATATTATGTTCTCATGTTATTCACCTGCATTGTTTAGAAGAAAAGTGAAATTTTTTTTTGTAAGTAATTGAATGGGTAAATACGAAACACAATGATTAAACTCATACTCATTATATTAAATAAGTTAAAATTTCACAAATGTAACAGAAACTTGAATATCAACTTTCTTCTTGAAAGTTTTAAATGTTAGGTGAAAACGTTTACTATTACTTTATTATTTATCTTCAAATTTACCCTTATTACTACTCTTATAAATAACTATGTAGTATTTTATTATTATATGGTCCCCAAGCCTGGACACTAGTCTATCTATGATGTGGTAGTATTTGATCTTGTAGACAAGTGTGTGCATCCCTCATATGCCTTAACAACTAAAAGCCTTTAACCTCGTCACTTGTTGCTCATGCCTACCATTTACAATGCTCTACTACATACTTAATCTCCCAACATTTCCGATCAAAGTAGCACAGTCTCCCAGCATAGTCTCGTTGTGTATCATGATTAGTAATATCCGCGTTCTTAGCATGCACAGATGGCTTAAGAACCTATTAAAACAAATTTGGATTTGAAACATCACTTGTATATGCGTACCTTATGAAACATCCCGTGCTACACTCGACTTTGTCATAACATTGATTGGTTTGACTTCTTTGAGCATCTTCTCATATATTATACATCTTAAGGTCTTGGATCAGTACATCATATATGTAGTCAACATCAACAAACTGCTCAAATTGATCATTATTGTCGCCGTCATCATCTTGACCCTTATCGTCATCATCGTACTCCCTATTATCATCATCATCATCGTGGTTGACATCATACTCCTATAAATTGTGTAGTTGTGTCTAATTGTATTTCAGATAATTCTCCATTACTTCCTCTCCTCATCAACATGTTTTTCTTGCAAATTATCTCTTCTTGCAATATGACTCTCAGTAATATAAAGTTGTGTAGATCATTGTTTGTTTCTTGCTACCACCATCACACACTCAAGATCATCATCTCGAATCTCATATGGATACCCACTCATCGATGCTTACCTAGGGATAAATATGTACACATTTGATTTATTTCGATTGATTCTGAGCCAATAACATATTTTTGTCATAAATCTTTATAAATCAACACTTGTTTTAATGTAGATCTCTATTTTATCCCTTCCAATATATCTCACTACATTGTTCTCTCCAATAATTCATTACCCTCCATAGCAAATCATAAATGTGGCATTTTCCATTTTTTAATGAAAATAAACATGCAATATAAACAAATAAACTTAAAAAAATAATTAGAAAAATGTGAAAAGGTGAGGTCGCTTAGTCCAAGCGATCTCGCCTAGGGTAAGCGACCTCACATACCCATCAATTTTCACTAAAAACAATTCATCTAAATTAACACATCATTTCATCAAATTTAATCAATTTTTTAGAATGAAACTAATTTACCTAACATAGAACAATATTTAATAATAAAATCTTATTTTCAGAAATCTTACAGTTTGTCTATTTAACAGTCTTTAGCTTTTAATTGTAAAACAAGGAAAATACATAAGATTGGCAGTTTGGATCTAACCTAAATTTGGATGAATTTTATGGAAAAATTTTGTAAAATAAAGATGATATGGATATTATGTTATTTTTATGATATAAATATTTAGTGAATATAAAGGAGTGTTAATTTTGTAATTACGGAATGTTTGGATGATAAAAATTTCAAGATCGCTCAAAATATTCCTAACGCAACTCTCCGATAAAGCTAGGGCAATTGGAAGACTTGTTAGCAGAAATTACGCAGCCATGAATTAAAGTACTCTCAACTACTTTAAATGGCTTCATCATCTTCATCACCATCTCCTTCTTCCATGTTTGCTCAAGGAAAATATAATGTTTTCCTTAGTTTTAGAGGAGAGGATACTCGGGCTAATTTTACCAGTCATCTCTATGCTGCTTTGTGCCAAAAACAAATTCAAACCTTCATTGATGATGATGGGCTTAAGAGAGGAGATGAAATATCGCCTGCCCTTCTGAAAGCAATTGAAGAATCAAATATTTCAGTAATAATTTTCTCTAAGGATTACGCTTCCTCTAGATGGTGCTTAGATGAGCTAGTAAAGATTCTTGAATGCAAAAAATTCAAGCGCCAAATAGTTATTCCAGTTTTTTACAACGTAAATCCATCGGATGTACGCCACCAGACTGGAAGCTTTAAGGAGGCTTTTGTTAAGCATGAAGAATATTTTAAGGGGAAGATAGAAAAACTGCAAAGATTTAGGACTGCTTTGACCGAAGCATCCAATCTATCTGGATGGAGTTCATCGATAACATGGTAAGCCTTGGAAGTTTCAAACTCTTACTTAATTATATACAGTCGAAGTTAATTGGTTGACTGATAAATACAGAAACGTTTCTTCTTTCGATGCTTTAGTTTTGTAGTCTTGATAAGTTACAAATTTTTGTTCATACTTTGTGGGCACTTACTCCTATTGTTCTTTTTTCACATTTTTGATAGGCCCGACTCCAAACTTGTACATGAAATTGTTAAAGATGTTTTGGAGAAATTGAATGGTATATCACCCTCAAGTGATTTTGAAGGTCTAGTTGGTTTAGAATCACGCATTGAGCAAGTGAAATCGTTATTATGCATGGGATTGTCAGATTTTCGAGTTGTGGGAATTTGGGGAATGGGTGGGATAGGTAAAACAACAATTGCTGAAGCTATTTTCAACCAAATTTCTAGTCAGTTTGAAGGTCATTGCTTTATTCACAATGTTAGAGAAGAATCAGAAAAATGTGGTGGATTAGCTCGTTTAAGAGAGCAAGTTATTTCTCAAGTATTGCAAGAAAGAAATGTTAGTATTGGCACTCCCAATATGATACCTCCTTTCATTAAGCACAGGCTTCAATGCAAAAAGGTTTTCATTATTCTGGATGATGTCAATGATTCAGAACAATTACAGTTTTTAACCGGAGGGATTGATCGATTTGGTCCAGGAAGTAGAGTTATTTTAACCACTAGAGATAGACAGGTTCTTTGTAATTTAGGAGTGCGTAACATTTATAAGGTGGAGGGATTCAAGCATCATGAAGCTCTTCAACTCTTTTGCAATTTTGCCTTTCAACAAAATGACCCCCCTAATGATTTTTTGGAGCTCTCAAACACAGTGGTAGATTATGCCAAAGGCAACCCATTAGCTCTTAAAGTATTGGCTTCTTCCTTACACAAAAAGAGCAAACGAGATTGGGAAAGTGCAGTGAAAAAATTAAACAAGATTTCTAATCCTAAAATTCATAACATACTGAGAATCAGTTACGATGGGCTAGACCGTGAAGAGCAAGATATATTTCTTGACATTGCATGCTTCTTTAAAGGGGAGGATAGAGATCGAGTGATAAGAATATTAGATGGTTGTTACTTCTCTGCACACTACGGGCTGAGTGTTCTCATTGATAAATCACTCATTACAATTTCAAGTAACAACAAGCTACAAATGCATGATTTACTACAAGAGATGGGCTGGGAAATTGTTCGCAAAGTATCCTTCAAAGAGCCTGGCAAGCATAGCAGATTGTGGAATCCTGAAGATGTCTGTAGCATTTTGAAGAAAAACACGGTGAGTAAAAATTTAATGGAATTTCATTTTTACTTCACTTTGTATTTTATGCTAACTATTCTTTCTTCTGCTTTAAGGGAACTGCTGCAATTGAAGGCTTGTTCCTAGATATGTCTAAAATCAGAGAAATTCATGTAAGTTCTGAAGCCTTCAAAAATATGCCTAATCTTAGGCTTCTGAATTTCTATGCATCTGATCATCTTTTGGGAGACTTTGCAAGTAACCCTAAACTGTATTTTAACCAAGGATTAGAATATCTATCTGATGAATTAAGATGCCTCTATTGGGTTGGATATCCCTTGAGGACGTTGCCATCGAGATTTAGTCCCGAGAAACTTATTGAAATTAGCCTGCCATTCAGCAACATTGAACAACTCTGGATAGGAACTAAGGTATGTATAATTTCTTATATATTGCTGATTCCTTCATTATCAATCTATTGTAGTGCACGTTTCATCCATACAAATTTATCTGTTTGGTACAGCCTGCCTTCGAGTTAAAATCGATTGATCTTTATCACTCTCAGCACTTGATTGGGATCCCAGATGTCTCAGAGGCCCCAAATATAGAGATAATAAAGCTTGAACACTGCACAAACTTGGTTAAGGTTCCATCATCTATCGGATGTCTCAATCACCTTCATATCCTGCGACTAAATGGCTGTAAAAGCCTTAGGAACTTTCCAAGCAACATTCATTTTAAATCACTTGTAACTCTCAACCTAGCCTCCTGCATATACCTTACAGATTTTCCTCAGATTTCAGGGAATATAAGAGATTTAAATCTTAGTGGAACTGCCATAGAAGTGGTTCCCTCATCCATCGCTTGTCTAACTGAGCTTTGTTTATTAACTTTGACACGATGCTCAAAACTCAAGAGTATTTCAACTAGTATTTGTAAATTGAAATCTCTTCAACGTCTTGAACTTAATTTTTGCACTAAACTTGAGAGTTTCCCAGAAATTTTGGAAAAGATGGAATGTTTAGAGAGTCTTTTGTTGAATGGAGCAACAGTGATTAAAGAGCTGCCATCTTCAATTGACAATTTAAATGGGCTTTGTCATTTGAGATTGGTGGGTTGCAAAAATCTTGTGACCATTCCAAGCAGCATCCGTAAATTAACATCTCTGATTGAATTGGATTTTTCTGGTTGCTCAAAACTTGTCAAATTGTCAGAGAACTCTATCATAGAGTGGAAGGAAAACATATATTGCCAATGTCCTGGTTTTGTTTTGCCTCCATTGTCAGCTTTATGTTCCTTGAAAGAATTATTTTTATCATTCTGCAATCTGACTGAAATTCCTGAAGACCTTTGTTGTATGTCCTCATTGAAAACATTAAATCTGAACGGAAACAATTTTGAGAGCCTACCTTCAAGAATCAAACAACTATCAAGGCTGAAACGTCTTTACTTAAGAGATTGCAATATGCTTCAATCTTTGCCAGAGCTTCCACCATGTTTAAGAGTACTAGAAGCGACAAACTGCAAGCGGCTACAATCATTACCCAAGCTTCCATCAAGTCTAGAAGAATTGGATCCATCCGAATTGGAGATTGTATCCGAACATTATGTCCCATTTTCATGGATCACAATCCGCTTCTTATTCACAAACTGTCAGGACATTTCGGAACTTTCCCAGCTAAGAATTCATCATATGGCAGTGGCATCATTGAGGCTTTGTTGTGAAAAGGTTAGTAAATTCTCTTTTTCATTTTCCTGTCTCTGAAGACTTATCACAACTCATGTTTCAGGTACTTAAAGTCACACCTACAATCAGCTTGTGTTTACCTGGAACTGAAATTCCCATCTGGTTCAACTATAGAAGTTCAGGATCCTCAGTAACCATTGAGGCCTCTGAGAATTGGTGCAATAAAAGGTTCATGGGGTTTTGTTTGTCTGCAGTTGTTGAATTTGAGGAAAGCTACTGTGATAGTGCTTTCTATGTCAGTTGTGATTATCATTTTAATAAGAATAGTGCTGATTACTACAGTTGCCAAATGCATGTCACTATGATCAGCTATGATTCTGTGTTCATTGATGGGGATCATGTTGTGTTAGGATATGATCCCTGTTTAAATGCTAGGCTACTTGAGGGTACAACTGCCTCGTTTCACTTTTACCCTGTTGAGTATGGAGCGAAAGATTGCAAGGTGAAATGTTGCGGGGTGTGTCCACTATATGCACAATATGCAGGTACAAGTAGTTGGAGATCTGGTGAGGAAATTGAACCAAATCCTAAGAGAATTTGCAGAGAATGAATCAGTTGTTTCTTTTGCTTCATTGGATTTCTCTGTCAATTTAATGGTAAATCATTGGAGCCAAGGACCAGAGTCAATGACATAGCAAGCAGGGGTTCCTGAAGGTGTTTCGAGCAACAATGTCAAGTAACGATATTCTTTTGTTATTGTCAAGCAAATGTAATAATTATTTATAATCAATCTGATGCAGATGGAATCACTGGAGATCCTGCAGAATTTGGGCAAAGGATGATATATCAAATTTTAGTGGTAAATTTGAAGTGCAAGGTCTAGTGGTAATAGACACTTTTACACATTTACAACTATATTGGATCCTAATTATTGATTGATCATAGTTACAGAGGAAAAAAAAAAAAAAAGAGATGAAATGAGAGTGTCTTGTTATTTAGTTTGAAATATAATGGATTTAAATTTAACAATTCCAAATTGTGAATAATAATAATATTTTAGTACATCTATTACCACATTAAAATCTAATTTGATTATAGTGATATGTTGATTCTTGGGTTGATGTTTTGGATTAGTTTCTACATAATTAACAGGCATGTATTAAAATTATATATTTATATATTCCATCATTTTTAGCATAATGAGCAAAGATTTTAATTATTCTAGCTATTTTTTTAACTGTCTATACATATCTAGCTACCTTTTTATTTAATATATATTTATAATTACATTTATATTTAACTTTTTTTTTTAAATAAAAATTATTTGACTAAGTGTTTGATTGGTCAACAAATTACTTTTTGCCAAAAAAAAAATCTTTTAAAAATTTAAGTTGTTCGATTAGGTGTTTGGGTTGATTTTTGGCTGATCAACTAACAAAAAAAAACTTTAAAAAATAAAAGCTATTTAGCTTGGTGTTTGGCTAGGTTGTTTGTTTAGGTGTTTAGATAGCTAACTAACCCAAAAAAAAAAAAAAAAAAATTTAAAAATGAAAGTTGTTTGGTCAGATGTCTGACCAGGTGCTTGGCCAAGTGATTGGCTAATTAGTCAAACAATTTTCATTTTAAAAAAAAAGCCAATCATAAATATGAATATAAATGTACATTGAATAAAAATGTGTCTATATATGTATAGACGGTTGAAAATGTGACTAAAATAATTAATATCTCTAATAAACATGTGTTATTTTTCCATCATTCTTTATTACAATAACAATTTTGGACATTATATAATAAATAAAAATATATTTAATATTACTTAAAAATAAAAAATAAGATATTGAATTATTATAAATCAATATTTGCGATCAATCGTATATATTGATTGAAGAAAATTATTTTCAACAGTACGGATAGGTTCAAGATCAACATATCATACACACAAGTTTGACACGCTAAGGCTTATATAAATGTATTATGAGGAAGCCCCAATGAGTCTTTCACGCTCTTATCTAAATATTATCATAACTTGGAGTTACGAAACCCAAGAACTATAACACATATTGATATCGATATAGAAAATAAGTTTTAGTTTTAGTTTTTTTTATAACATTGGGTTGCTCAATAAAAGGGTTTTATCAGTTTTGTCACTCAGTAATTTGTATTAATGTTTCACATTTAAAAAATAAGTATCTTGGAACACTTTTCATTATTGTTGTTAACGATGATAATAATAAGATATATCTGTTATCATTTGATGTTGGGGCAAATGAAGGTATGGAGACATGGACGCTGTTCTTGAGGTGCCTACAAATGTTCATTGAGGATGTCCCAAACTTGGCCATAATTTCATATTAATATCATGCAATCATTGCATCAATGGTAAACGTTATGTCTAATGTTGTCTGCGGTTTTTATAACTATCATATAAAAAGTAACATGTATACATAGTACAAAAAAACCAAACACTTTGAAAAGTTACTTTAGAGGGTTGCTAAGGCATACCGCCTCCATGATTTCAATGTTGCGATAAGAAGAATATTCGAATAGATCCTAATGTGACAACCTATTTGATCAATATTGGATATAAAAGATGGGCACAAACCCATTTTGACAACATTTGATTCAATATCCTGACTGCTAATATAATTGAGTCCTTCAATGCTCTTACACAAACTACTCATGTTTTGTTTGTCATCGTACTGGTTGAGTTTCTTAAGAACACACTACAATATTAGTTTTTCGATTGATGAAACCTTGTACGTTAATATCATCCATTCATTATGTATATCAAATGCTTCCATATGTCCCATTTATCGTTCGATTTATTTATATATCTATGCATCATCCTATAACCATAACTGCAACAACCAGCAGGAACTGCATGAATATTTAAATCATTTTTTTACAACGAATTAATTATTAAAAACGATATTTAACATTTTTTTAATTTTCAGTAAGCTCTAATTTTTCTAATATTACCTTTAAATAATATTACTATGAAAAACAAAAGATTGGTTTTGAGTGTACTTTTCTCCTTTTAAAGACCCTAACTTAAATTTTATTGCCGTCGACAAATTATTGAAATTAGATTTTTTTTTCTTTATTTCTTATTTTTCTAATGCAAGTCTTATTGTTTAGTCGATATATTAATAAAAATACCGAAAAGAATAAACAGGAAAAAAGGAAAATTCTGTGTTTTCTACTTACCAAAGAAAAGAGAGAAAAGAAAATTCAAAATATCATTTATATGTGACAATATCACACTTTTAGAAGCCTGCTTAATTATTTTTTAATTATTTATTTAAACTAAATATGGTAACAAGCTTTTATTATTTTGAGTTCCCTTATAAAAAATTACTTATGAAATTTTCTGCTAATTCACTGTTACTTTCAACACTAAACAAAATTATTCTCCTACATGACTCTTACTTTCAACAATACCAAAAGAGACAAGTAAATAAAATCTATATATGAAAGTATTAGACATGCAAATTCCTTCGTGCATTTAGAAAGCTTAAGCATCCACATTTCATGTTTTCTTGTCAGGGATGACAATGGAATAAAATAATTACAATAAATACAATCAATTATCTAATAAGATAAACAAAGTAATTCTAAGTTTCTCATTTTATTGATGGTGCTCTTCAGATCTTCCTATGATTATTTGTGTTTCCTGCAGAGGAATTTACACATGAATTAATTAGTAATCAATTTAAGGATGACAAAAATAATTTAAAAAATAGTTTTGAGAGTTTGTCCAAGATGAAAAAATTTCATGCATGTATTTTTAGTTGTGAAATTCTTTAATAAATTGATAAATGAAAGAAAAATTACATATTCATTGAAATATTGTATATTAAATTAAAATTATAATAAAATTTGAATTTAATTTATATAGTTTCGGGAAAGCAATGTGATTTAAATTTACTTATAGAGAATATAAGTTATATTGATATAAAAATAATATCATAAAAATGAAAATAGTACGAATTATTTCTTCATTCCTTAGAAAATATGATCAGATCCTTGAACAATTGAACTTTTTTCAATATTTTTCACCTTTACAACCATGTTGGATAGACAAAGAGAGTAAGCAAAAAGAACTTTTAATAGTTATATGACTAATAAAAACTATATATCATGAAAAATCCATTGATTTCATTCATTTTACTTTTATTCTGTACTAAAGTATGTCTTTTTAGCATGAGTAACAATTTTGTTAGAAGCAATGTTTTCGGAATTTAATCAGATATCGACTCAATGGAGGGGTCGTCTGGTCAAATTGGTGATCAATCCGTTTGACAGGTGATCGAATTGGATAATTATTTAAAAATAATTTTTAAACAATTTTGTATAATTTATCGTTAAATATAGTTTAAATTATTTTAATATTAAAATAAACTTAGTTTGATAGTATACATACTCAAAATTAATAGATTATATTTTGAGTTTAAGTCTTAATAACAAATCTAAAAAAAAAAAAAATTATATGTTGATTGCATCAACCCAATTTTTTAACTGGTTCAACCAAAGCACCTCATCCAATCCGGTATAACTTCAAAACTTGGTGTCGAATGAACCATAACAATTTTTGCTGGTGATAACAATCCAATCGGTTGGACTACCCACTTTGATATGGTTTTTAAAATCAAAGTGAAAAGTGCTAACAATGCAAACGAGCAGTCATAACAAATTTTCATTTGATTTCCTCCCATATCTTCCCACTACTTATACTCCTAATATTGGATGAACTAAATTTAATGAATTCAACACATTAATGAAAAATACAAGCATAGATTAAGACAAGTATTCCTCAATTATAGCAATTCAATATTGGTGGTGCTCCTCGTAAGGTTATATGTCTATTCGTTTTTCTGTTAGTGTGATTGCAGCAGCCATCATGTACAGCATGACCCTTTTAATTCATGTTTTTTTCTATGAATGAATTAATTTTTTAATTAATTGAATAAATAAATAAAAATTTACATACTACTTTGTTTAGAATGAAATAAAAATATTAACATCTGAATTCTACAGTTGGATTTAGGATGGATTTGCGTAAACTGAAAGAAAAAAAAAATGATGAGCATATTCAACAAAGGCTAGACAAGAGGCCTATGTGCACAGGAGAGGAGCTCTTTGTTTATATAACAAATGGAGCCCAAATCATCAGGAAGATTGGAACAGAGAATCTAACTTTAGGAAAGAAAAATTAGATGGGGATATAGACGATCTGATTTGGTTCAATTTAGAAAAGTTTTCAAACGAAACTGAAAAAAAATAATTTGGCAAAATCTCAATAAATAATGTATTATCAATCACACTTTCAACATTTTATTTCTCTATCTATCTATAAACTTACTTGAATTTTAATTATTTTTATTGTCAATAATATTTTATACTTAATACACCAAGAATTACAAAAAGACATTATTGTCTATATAATTAAATGCATTGCTACCTGTGAATAAGCAAAATGAAGTGCTTATTAGTATACTTTATGGGCAAAATTTGAATCTTGATTATTGGAGACATAACTTTCATATTCAATTTGATTAATATGTTGTTACTTTATCCATCAAATCATAAGATACACTCTAGCAAATTGACTCCTTATAAAACATAAAATCATTCTTTTTTAGCAATGCATTTTGAGATATCTGGAGTTTGCTCTAAGAAAAGGAATTTTATTCACTAAAAATATAAAATTTTAAAGTATTAAAGTTTATACATATATTTTCTGGACTGGATCAATTGATGATATACTTCAGGCTACTTTACATTCGTGAGTGTTAATATGGTTACATGGAAAAGTAAGAAACAACATATTGTTGCTTGACCTAGTGCTTTAGCTAAGTTTAGGGGCATGACACTTGGGACTTTGTGAAGTATTATGGCTACGACTCTTTTTGCAAGATTTGGGTTACTCGTTTAGTCATCTAATTCAGTTGTATTGTGATAATAAAGCTTTATGTGACATTGCACACAACCCAATACAACATGATAGTACTAAGCATATACAAGTGGATGGATTCTTTATAAATGAGAAACTTGATAGAAAAATATTAGAGCTACCTAAGATTAGATCAAAAGATCAATGAGTTATATTCTTACCAAAGCAATTTCAAGTTGATTATTGTAACACCTACATGAAGGCCCAATGACATTTTGGTATTTTTCTCGTTGTTTTAATGTTATTTAATTAAGTATTTAAATTGTAGTGTGAATAGACGTTCATCACATGGGTAGATGTCTATTCATGCATAGTGAAGGGGAAAATAGTCATTTCATGTTGAGTGTGTAAAAATGGTCGTGTAAAAGGATGAATGGTCATGCATGATCTAGTGAATGTTTGTTTTTGTGTTTGTTGAATTCAAATTTGGATAAGATACGTTTTCCAATGATTTCGAAATGTGATTTAATGGTATAAATGCAGGAACGACCATTCATGGAGAGCAAATGGTCATTCATTAGTCTATTTAGTAAAATAAAAAGAAGTGTGTTGCATTTGACTCTTTTTTACCTTATATCTAGTTGTAGAGCTAAACAACACACAAGAGTAAAAGTTGGGTGATCAAAGATCACCAAGAGGAGGAAGGAACATTGAAAACTCATAGCCATGTGAAGATTTAGCTCTCGATGGAAGCCAAGTGAGTAGTTGGCCTTTCTTATTTCTCTTATGCAGACTAAGATGTATGTGTGTTTATACTAGTGAATATGATTATGGTTGCTTGATTTCTATGCATAAGAATAAGCTATGATAAGGATTAGAGAACTTACTATAAAGTTTGTGTCCGGTCTTTAAAGAATCAACATGCTAAATCATGTAGATACGTGTAAAGGATATAAATTGTGACCTATTGTATAACAATATGATGATCTACGAATTAAAGCATCTTTAAATGGCTATTCTTTGCTAGAATCATGATTAGAGATGTTTAGAAATGAATATGAACGAAGTAGAGACTTGAGGTTGCATTTGTGTTAGCTGGAAATCATATAAACTAATAGGGTATACAATTTTGAAATGTGATGAATGTCAATTTATGCAAGCATGAATAATTATTTATCTTTTAGGATAAAGACGATTTTTTCATTCACACAATGAACGTTAGTCCTAGAGAATTTTACTTGAATAAACGTTTAGTATAGGTCAAACGACCATTCATGTTATTGTAGAGCAAATGATAAGGACACAAGAGGAACACAAGTTAAGACTTAATGACGTTAGTCAACGTCTGTAGGTTGGTAGTCATAAAAGGGCAAACACTTATTTTTTGTAAAGAATGACACTTATTCATAAGCCTAGAAAGATGAACAAAGAGTAAAAGCATAGTGACATTTGTTTAGATGGTGTAGAATGACCATTTTACCCCTATGTTATGTGTTTTTATGGGAGTTGAGCTATAAAGGCCTAGAAAAGATAAAAATGAGATAACTAGCTATAGTATAGGTGTTTGACCATATGAAAGATAACACAAATGCTAACTAAGTCAAATTCAGGTTGAAAATTAGAAAAGTTAAGGAAGTGGTATACACCTAGATAACCACTAATTATGTGTGTAAGTGGCAAGATATGTGAAAGCAATCTGACTACACGAGATAAATACCCATGATAGGCATCATGCACTTGGTGCTAAGGTACATTAGCAATTCATTCTCAATTCAGGTGTGTATGGTAAGGAAGAGTGGCACACTAATTAGTTCCTTATGTGGTTTGTGGGATGCATCATATAGTGCCCATGGTAGGGGCCATTCGAGGATGGTAATTCAGTTAAGCAATCCCTAGCTATGCATATATAGAAAAAGAGGGGTCACGACCAGTTTACTAGTGTGACATAAGTATCATAGCTAGTTAGCCTGATAGTCCAATTAACATGTATATGAGACACAATGGTTAGTAGACATCTAAGATGTCAATTACTTTCTTAAGGGCATTAGATACGTTGAATTCAAGTTAGGTCTTAGTAGTTTGTGTGACATGACCTATGTATAGACTTGGTAGTTTATATCATAAGGTCATGTTTGTGTCGTGTGACCTAAAATAGAATCGTGTCAAAAATTTTCAACCCTAAACTGAATCAACATTTTTTGGATTGACTTGACTTAACTCAGATGAACCCAAATTATATAATAGGTAAAGTCATGTCAAAGAACAACATGTAATGATATAATTTGTTACAGAACAATAAATTTTATCAAATGTCAAGGAATAACTTGATTTGTTACAAAATAATACACAAAAAGATATTTTGACATTAAACAATGGATTATCTCAATAAAATTGCTCTATTTCAAGTTAATACTAATAGTTTATATATTGTCTTTTTATATGATTAATTGTAGGAATAAAAAAAACGTAATATCATAATGAAGAATTTAAGTAAGTCTACAACTTCAATTTCAAAATAATACAATTGATAACCAATGAGATTAACAATTACTTGTCAATATTTAAAAAATTTAATTTCTAATCTATACGATAAATGTAACTATTGCAAATATCAAACCATTAACGAACATATGAATAGATGCACCAAACATAATAAATTCAAATAAGTAGTATTTGTAAGTTATAAGACACCACATATGAACTATAAAATATTTTTTACACTGCCGAAAAGAGTTATTAAATTTATTTTTTTGTTGATTCGAATTAGGGAATATAGTTATACGAATCTCACAGATGAACTATGAGACCCTACACGCAAGCAAGAAAGCTAGAAACCCATAAAATCTAAATCATATTTCAAATTAAAGAAAACCTGGACCCAATGTCTATAATTAACACAAACCAAAAGTATAAAAACCTTAACCTAATGATTATAGATAATCACAAACTGAAAGTATAAACATAATGACCTGATGTCTATAATTGACATGAACCAAAGGTATAAGTTAACGTCATACTCTAGAATAGAAAAGAAGGAGAATGATAAGTCATATTTGAATGTTACAAGAAAATATTCCTGATAAGTTCATGAGTTCTCAAAAGAACCAAGAGAAAAGATCTCATAATTTTATTATGCAAAATGTGTATCCTTTGCCTCAAGGCTTACATGATTATTTATAGTTATAGTCTAAATAGGATAATAATAAATTTAATCTCTAGGATGATAACAATCCTAATCTGAATAATAATCCTAATTTAAATAATAATTCTAATGTAATTATAACTCCTAAAGAAAATAAAATTATGACTTTTAAAACAAATAAAACTTTAAACAACTAGAAAATTAAAAATACTGGGAAGTTAAACTCTAATTGAATTCTCTTGCTTTCTTCACATAAATTTTCATCTAATCCAACTTTCTCTTAATATTTTGACAAGTAAAAACATCACCAAGGACATGCCAAATCATTTCCCATGTGTTTGATGTCTTCATGTCATTTGCCATGTCATCTTTGACTGCCATATCATGCTTCTTATCTTTAGTTTCTGTCTTCAATGTCTTAATGCTATCTAACCTACCACACTCTTGTCATAGTCATTCATTATTGGACCATATCTTCTTGGTCTTCCATGGATCACATCATTCCCACTCTCTTTAAAAGGATTTGTCATCAGATCGTCATTTTTAGTGGAACTTTTATTTTTGCTTAATGACATGATTGTAACTTGTAAAATATGTTAGAAAGGACCTCACACACTCTCTCACATGTTTCACCCCTCTCCAAAAAAAAAATATCACTCAGGCACTCATGTTTCCATATTTTAAATTGGTTTGTTTTAATTTTGTTTTTTTCTCATTTTTTTCTTTTCTTTATTTCATTATTTCTTTTTTTTTTTTTGATTTAGAGTCGAGCTCTGATACCAAATTCGATACGAACTTCAATGACAATGCACAAAACCCGATGAAGAATTCAATCTTTGTCCAAGATTAAAATAGGTTCCACCTTGACTCAACACGAATGAAATTCGTACAACCTTTTGTATAGATTAGTGATTAGAACACCAAAAAGGATGAACCTTGGTAAGTTCTTAATAGTTTTGGATAAAGAAGTTGAAATCTTGAAACAAGGTTGAAACTCACGGTTATTGTCCATTACAGTTACTATTTACTCTTCCAAAAATATTGTTTTTTTTAAATGGTGTCTACAAAACCTATTGGCCTAACTTGACCTTAACCCAATAGACTACCCAATTTACCTAACCCCATTAACTAATTGAATGCCCAATAACCTAAGTTAAAAACCAACATGACATTTAGGCTTTAAAAATAACTAATTTAAGTAGCCCGTTACATAACACATAGCTTAAATAAAAGCTTGGGCTTGAATAAAACAAGTCTTAGCCCATTACAAAAAATAATAATAACATAATCCTAAACCTAACCAAGGCATGCTTGGATGCCTTCCCTTGAATGCTTCCATGACGACCGAATATGACATGTTACTCTTAGATTGGGCTTTTATCCCCATGGCTGATTCTTGTACTCCTTCTTTAACTGAGAATTGGATCAAATTAGCTAGTCCCCCAATGCCTTCCTTCACCCGATCAGCCTCCATGATGCTTGACTTGGACCAAAGCTCTTTTATGAGTTCATTTATAGCTTGTTCCATGGCCCAGTGCTCTGATCAATGCTTTGATGATGTCTATATCATTCCTCCTTTTTGAAAAGGATTTGCCCCAAAATCTGTATCATCAAACAAAAATAAGTCAGACACATTAAAAGTAGCACTTATATTGTATTCACCTAAAAGATCCAATCTGTAGGCATTATCTCCAATTCACTCAAGGACTTGAAATAGACAATCTCCCTTTTGATGGAGATTTGACTTTTGTTACTGAGGAAACTTTCTTTTCGCATGATCATA
The DNA here is from genome assembly GCF_011075055.1 of Mangifera indica. Lineage (NCBI taxonomy): Eukaryota > Viridiplantae > Streptophyta > Magnoliopsida > Sapindales > Anacardiaceae > Mangifera > Mangifera indica. Next base: position 10,917,973 of record NC_058147.1, on the reverse strand, counting down.
GGAGATTTGACTTATTTCTTTGTTAGCTTGCTTAGTAAACTTTTTAGTCTGTTTTTCAATGTTTTGTTTGACCTTCTTATGAATCTGCTTCACAAGCTCCACTTTTGTTTTCCTATCTAGGCTAGTTCTCTCATCAATAAACAATGGCAAAAGATCTAAAAGAGTTAGTGGATTAAAACCATAAACGATCTCAAATAGGGAATAACTTGTAGTGGAATGCATTGTCCTATTATATGCGAATTCTATGTGTGGTAAACATTCCTCCCAAGTTTTTAAGTTCTTTTCAATCACAACACACAATAATTGAGTTAATGCCCTATTTACTACTTCAGTTTGTCCATCGGTTTACGAGTGACATATAGTGAAAAATAAAAACTTCGTACCTATTTTTCCCATAATACCTTCCAGAAGTAGCTAAGAAACTTAACATCTTGATCAAACACAATGCTTCTTAGAACTCCATGTAAGCGTACTATGTCTCTAAAAAATAAATCAGTAATATTAGTAGTGTCATTAGTTTTATGTCATAGAATGAATTATGCCATTTTGGAGAATCCATCAACGACTACAAAAATTACATCTGTACCCTTCATTATCCTAAGCAGCCCTAACACAAAGTCTATAGAAATATCAACCTAAGGTTCACTAGGTATTGGTAAGGGTGTATACAATCCATAGGATAAAACTTTTGACTTAGCCTGCTTACACCTAACACATCTATTTCATATGTGGCCAAAAGAAATGCTTCTATAAGATGTCTAAGGTTTTAGCTATGCTAAAATGACCTACTAGTCCACCCCCATATGCTTCCTTAATAAGCAATTCACGTAAGGAACTCATAGGCACATATAATTTATTCTCCTTAAACAAATATCCATCATACCTATAAAACTTATCAAATGCAACTTTCTCACAAGCATCATAAATACTAGAAAATTCTACATCAGTCACATGCAAATCCTTGATATACTTAAACCCAAGCAACTTAGTATCTAAAGTTGAGATTAAAGTGTAACTGCGTAATAATACATCTGCCATAAGATTTTCCTCATCTTGCTTGTTATTGATGACATAAGAAAAAGTTTTTATGAGTTCAACTTACCTGACATGTCTTTTGTTCAACTTATCTTATCCTTTTAAATGTTTTAGGGACTCATGATCTATTCGAACGATGAACTTGTGTAGCCAAAAGTAATGTTGCCATGTCTCCTATCCCCTTACCAAAGCATATACTTCTTGTCATAAGTAGGGTACTTCAAGGTGGCCTCGTTAAGTTTCTCATTGAAAAATGCTATAGGTTTTTTTTCTTGTATCAAAATAGCTCCAATGCTTACACTTGAAACATCACATTCAACTTCAAACAGTTTAGAAAAATCAGGCAAAACAACTAAAGGTGCAATACTCAACTTATCTTTAATCAATATGAATGCACATTCTCGTTTCTTACCTCACTTAAACCCTACATTCTTTTTAATTATTTTAGTTAATGGTGCAGCTCGTGTACTAAAGTCTTGCACAAATCTCTTATAGAAACTAGCTAGACCATGGAAACTTCTAACCTTGGTAATGGTCTCGAATAGCCTTGACCTTCTCCTTATCTACCTTAATCCCTCTAGATGAGACCATAAATCTTAGAAACACAATCTGGTTAGTGCAAAAAGAACACTTCTTAAGATTACCAAATAATCTTTTTTTCCCTAAGCACAAGCAAAACATCATGCACGTATCCTTTATACTCATCTAGACTACGACTATAAATGAGTATATCATCAAAATAGATTATTACAAACTTGTTTATAAATGCATGCAAGACATGATTCATTAACCTCATAAATGTACTAGGTGTGTTAGTAAGCCCAAATGGGATTACCAATCACTCCTACAAGTCATGTTTGGTTTTAAAGATAGTTTTTCATTCATCACTTTCTTTCATCCTACATTGACGATACCCACTTTTTAAATCAAATTTTGAAAGATATATGATCCATGAAATACATCAAGCATATCATCTAGCCTAGGTATGGGATAGTGTACCTTACAATGATTTTGTTGATAGTTCGATAGTTAACACACATCCTTTACGACCCATCCCTTTTATGCACTAGAATTATCGGTACGACACATGGATCATGCTCTCCCTTACATATCCTTTTCCAACAACTCTTTCACTTACCTCTACAACTTTTTTGTCTCGTTAGGATTACTTCCATAGGTTGGGCGATTGGGTATCATTGCTTTAGATATGAAATCAATCTATTACTTAGTCCCACGAATCAATGGCAATCCATATGGAATCTCCTTAAGGAATACATTTTCAAAACAAACAACTAGGAAGAGAATGGTCAATGTTAGTGGAAAACAAAAATTTTTTCTTATAGACCAACAATAATAAATATTGTTTAGCCACAAGGCCTACCTTCACATCACTCAGTTTTGCATGAAAGCTATTTTTTCCTACTCATTTTTTTCTCTCCTTTTTCTTTTCTTAAGGTCTTTTTTCTCTCTCTCTTCTTTCCAGCCCCTCTCTTTCTTCTCTTTTCCTCATTCAAAGTTTCTCTTTTCTTTTCACTCTCACTTTCTTTTTTTTCAACAAACATCTTTCTCCTTTTCACTAGATCATCATAAACTTGTTTTGGTGACAAAGGTACAAGTGTTATTAACTTATTATTTATCATAAAGGAATACATATTATTAAACCTGTCATGTGTCACTTTTTTATCTTATTGCCACGACCTACCCAATAAAATGTGATCGGCATGCATGGGTACTACATCACATAAAAACTCATCTTGATATCTATCTATAGACAGAGCTACCACCACTTGTCTATTAACCCAAATCTCTTCATAGTCATTCAACCATTGAAGTTTATAAGCTTTAAAGTGTTTAAGTGTAGGTAAACTAAGTTTTTCTACAAGCCCGATACTGGCTACATTCATGCAACTACCCCTATCTATGATCAAAGTGTACACCTTACCCTTCACATGACACATAGTATGAAATATATTCTCTCTGCTCATCATTTTCTTCTTTATACTATAAATTTAAAGCTCTCCTAGACACTAGTGCCTCACTCTTTACTGGATACTCTAACTATTTATCACTAGCACCTTCTAATGATGGCATAGACTCATCACACAACTCTTTTTTTATCTCATACCCACTATCCTCCCTCAATAACATAGTTCTTTTGTTAGGACACTAAGAGACTATGTGACCCTTACCCAAACACTTAAAACATTTGATCTCATTGTTTATTTTCTGTGGTTTAGGTTTGGTACTAAGTTTTTCTTGGTTGAGTTCCTCTTCTTTAGGTTTACAGTGTTCAGTTTTTGGCTTATAAGGTGGTTTGTCATCTTTCTTTGACACACTTGGTTTCCAATTGCTAAAATAGGACCTTATATCCCTTTTACTCTGTCGTTGTAACTATCTCTCTATCTTCATCACCATATGCAACAAATCCTCTAATTCTACATAAAGTTAGAGCTATACTACATTTACTAAATCTTTGTTCAACCCATTTAAGAACCTAGCCATAGTGTTCTCCTTATCCTTCTTTATATTAACCCTAATCATGACTATCTCCATCTTCTTGTGATAGTCTTCTGCACTTTTTGTCCTTTACCTAAGCCTTTGTAATTTTTGAAGCAAATCCTTATTGTAATGGCTTGGAACAAATTGTGTCTTATTACACTCTTTATATAATCCTAAGTATCTATGGGTCTACCCAAATTCCTATGTCTATTCTTTAGTAACCAATCCCACTAAATACTTGCATAATTGGTGAATTCTACAGCTGCTAATTTCACCTTTTTCTCCTCTATATACCAATGAATGTCGAAAACCTAATCTACTTTACGTTCCTAATTTAAATAGGCCTTCAGGTCATTTATACCCTGAAAAGGTAGAATTTTCATCTTTAATACTATTGAAGCTATTATCACCCTATTTATCTCTTTTATACAAACTATTTTTATGTCATCTTCATCCCCTTTGCTTTCTAAAGTAATTTACCTACCACTACCCTCATCACTATCAGAATTAACCCTATCTTCATTTTGCTCTAAAGGTGTTTTTTTCTTTCTTTACTCCTGTTAGATCCCTCTCTATCACTTTGTTGCTTCTCCAACCTATCCAATCTATCATTAACACTCCCTATCATATTAAAGAGGCGTTTGAATTGTTGTTGGATGGCTTGCATTGTAAAAGCCTCGGTATTACCTGAACCTTCCACAATACTAGTATTTTTGGGATTTACCATGTTTAAATTTTCAAAACAAAAAAATATATATATAAATAAAAATCGTCACATGCTCCCTCATGTGTTTACACTCACACTCATGTTTTCACTCTATTGTTCTTACATACTCTATAATCTAATTTTTTATAAAGAATGAACCAAGAACAACCTTGAGACGAATACAATCACTAATGAAAACAAACGAATAGAATAAAGACTCAAGAAGGAAAAAAAATTCAGAATTGAAAAAATGGAAACAAATAAAAGAATGAAGCAATCAAGAAGAGAAAACTTGAAAGAGATAACAAGAATAGAGAGTTAAATTCAAAGGAGGTAAGTGATAATTTCTCTCCTTGATTTTTTTTCTTTTCTTATTTCTTTTTTTTTTCTTTGTTTTTTAACAATTTCTTGGCTGAATTTACACTACACTAGTTTCTTTATTTTTGTTTTCTTTTATGACTTGCAAGCAAACTTCAATCAAGAAGAGAGTGACTCACACTAGATCTAGTCAACTACTTCCTAATTTTAGCAAACTCACACCTTTTTTCCAAACAAGATTCATGCTCTCAAAGAATATAAGCCAAGACTCAAGCTTTAAATTTTGGCAATCTGAAGATTTCTTCCCGAAGTTCAAAGAATTCAACATAAACTCATAATAACTCTCAACCAACCCAAAATTCTCCTAAGAATTCAGGAACAAAACAAGAAAGATCAACCAAGAAACTACTTTCTTAACTTGGCAAACAAACTTTTTCCAAGAATTTCAAGATCAGCATAAGACAAAATTCACTCAAGATATTACTTTCCCAATTTGGCTTGCACTACACGCACCAAGGTTTGCTTGAAATTTTGATTATAAACTAATCAAACCTTATCCAAACACAACACACCTATTTGGCCATAACCAATTCCTTTTTTTTTTTTAAATTTTTCTTTTTTTTAAATTTTTTTGCTATTTTTTTTAATCAAAGTTCAATCAAGAACAAATTTAGACACCACACAACCTAGAATTTGGCTTCACTAGTTTTTCAAGCAAGAATTCCCAAAATCAAAAGAAAAGACACCAAGAATGACAATTAACACAAAAGACACAAGAAATAAGGATCAAGATCACAAAGCAAATTGAAAAACAAGACAAGAATCATAAACCCTAAATTTGACACTATCAAGATTCACCAAGATTTGGTGAAATTTGATCAAACTTTTCTTTAGGTGATCACATTAGATGTAGAAAAGAAGGAAACATAAGAATTTCACACGAAAACAAAGAAAAGACTTAAGAAAATAGCCAATAAATTTTCAGGAACACCAAGAAACACAAGAATAATAAAATTTTTTGAAAAAAAATATCAAGAACTTGATTCAATGTGGCTTTGACACCAAATTTGATGCAAACTTTAATGACGATACACAAAACCCAATTAAGAATCGATCTTTGTCAAGATTGAAACAGGTTCCATCTTGACTCGAAACGAACAAAATTCGTTCGAACATTGATATAGATTAGTGATTAGAATGCCTCAAGGGATGAACTTTGATAAGTTCTTAATAGTTTTGAATCAAGAAGTTAAAATCTTGAAACAAGGTTAAACTCACGGTTATTGTTTCAAAAAAAAATATATCTTTAAAAATGGTGCCTACAAACCCTAAAGTCTAACTTGATCTTAGCCAAATGGATTACCTAATTTACCTAAGCTCATTCACTAATTAAATGCCCGATAACCTAACTTAAAAACCAACATGGCATTTGGGCTTTAAAAATAACTAATTTAAGTATCCCATTACATAACACATAACTTAAATAAAAGTTGGGCTTTAATAAAACAAGTCTTAGTCAATTACAAAAAAATAATAATAACATAATCCTGGGTCTAACCAAGGCATGTTTAGACGTTTTCCCTTGAATGCATCCTTGACGTCTGAATATGACAGGCTACTCTTAGATTGGGCTTTTATCCCCTATGGTTGATTCTTTTACTCCTTTTTGAACTAAGAACTGGATCAAATTAAGTCCTTCGGTGCCTTCCATGACCCAATTAGCCTTTATGATGCTTGACTTGGACCAAACATCTTCCATGAGTCTATTTAAGGCTTATTGCAACTTCTTGGCTTGACTTCTCGACTTAACTTCTTATAATTGGTCCTACTGGTATTTGAAGTGGATCAACTTTGTGGCTCGATGCTCTGATGATGTCTCTATCATATAGATTTTTTGGATTGAATCTTTTTCTGTCATACGAAAAAAAGATATTAAAGATTTTTTACATTTATGATGTTAAGCAATATTTTGATTAAAATTGTTGGGTTAGTTTGGGTCAATTTGAGTTAGCTTCATATCAACTCAAACCTAACCAATTTTTTAAGGTTCAACCCTAACCCGATTTGAACTACTTTCATGTAAAAATTATAACCCTAACTGATTTTTTTTGTGTTACATTGTGTTAGGTTAACAAGTTGTGACAAATTTTTCCAGGTCTACTTATATATTTAGGGTACAAAGGTGCTGAGAGTAGACGAATGGACATAGGAAGATACCAAAAATCATCTGATTAACTATATAGTGACTTAGTGATGGAACATAGGTAAAGGTTAGTTGTAGGGCATACGATGGAACCAATAGTCTAACTCAATTCATTGCATAAGGCTAAAAGGAAAAATTGTCATTTTCAAATTTCAGCATATTATGTATTGATTTTTCATTTTAAGACTTTGTGATTTGTACTTATGCACTAAGTTTATGATCGATGAATTTTTGGACATTTGTTTTCCAGATGATGTTTGTTTATTGAATAAATTAGGGTACTTCAGATATTTGTAACACCCATAGGTATATCTTAAAGTCATAATAGTCATTTTGCATGAGTATGATTGATGTATAAATGAATTTAAAGTGAATTTAATGTTAAAGTATGATTTTTGGGTGGCACACGACCATGCATAGAAAGGTTACACCCGTGTGTCACATTGCCATATTAGGTAGATAAGGTGAATGTCGCATTAATTTGAATTAAGTAATACATGAACTTGTATGGTAGACACACGTTTGCCACATTATGCTAGAGCAGTTTAAATTTGACATGATGGCTACATTTTAAGGATATTTCTCCCTAACTAAATGTATGATTTTGAGCAGAGCAAAAGAAAGAGTTTTGAGTTAATCTTTTAGTTTTGTTACGTCAGTTTTAGTGATTGATCCCTGGTGACATGGTATAAAGGAAAGTAAAGAAAAATGAGGTTATTGATCATCTATTACTTGCGATTTTGAAAAGTTAAGTAGACTTATCTCTACTTTGATTATGTAATGAATTTGATGTGGTTTTGAGGGTTTTTCCATATATCAAGTTTATGCTTGAGTATTCATATATACTTATTGGTTGAGATAATGAATTGATTTTGTTAAAATTATGGAGAATTATTAAGTAAAGCATACCTCATGCCTATTACTCTTTATCTAATTTGATGGTGTGAGAACCACTATTTTTAGAACTTAATTTTGTGTGATGATGGTTGGGAATTAAGTATGGAATTGTTGTATGAATGTTGTCATATGAGATTAAGGTATTTGGTAGCCAACATCTTCTGTGTTGTGTGAATGTCTTGATGACTTAAGGCCAATTTTTGAGTATTAATGGCTTATTTTCATGATAATAATGATTCATATTATGTTAAGGCATTACTATGTTGTTGAGGTGTTAGTGCGTATGCTTGAAATTGGTTTGTGTTGATAGAATGTAAAATGAATACAAGAAGAGATCATAAATAGGTCTATTTTGTTGTTTCCTAGATTTGACACATGATCATGCGATATGGGACAAACACTTATGTAGATGTATCCTAGAAATTAGATTAGGATTTTTTTGACAATTTGATGACTGTTGGACATCATTGACCATTGAGCAGTTAATTAGGGCACAAAGTTTGCCTGTGTAATTCATGAGCATAACTGTGTGTGGGGTGAAATGGGTAAAATTCCCTTGCATAGTAAAGTAGTCAATGTAAGGTTAAGTTGAAAAATACACTAATTGTAAAGAAAAATGGGCACATGCCCATGTCTAGAGACATACACCCTTATGTATGTTTGATTTTAATCACACAGAGAAAAGACATGAGGAAATAAGGTCGTGTATGATTTATAGAGCTAACACACCATGTTCCTAAAGCAACATGCCAGTGTGTTTAGTACATTTAAGACACACCCTTGAAAGGATAGTCAAGTCTCATACAGAAGAAAGATATATGCTTATGTATACTACACAACAGGCCCGAAAAAAGAAAAAGGGAACTAGGTTACAAGTTTATTGGTTGTCCCAAGAGACCATATATAAATTTCAAGTACACAATAATACCCAATGTGCTTAAGAAATAAGTATATGATAAGGCACGAGATATGATTAGAGTGAAAGCTATGATGAGCTAGAGGTTATTTGTGGTTTAAGATGCATGCATGCTAGACGTCTTAGGATCATTATAAGAGGGCACTACAAGTACAAGCTCTCAACATTGCCACTAATAGGATACCGTACACGTAGTAAGGTACTAGCTCATAGTAAAGCCTAATTTTGATGATGTTTGACAGTCCAATAGTGGTGTAGGCAAGTGGACTACACAATAAGTGCTCACATGACTAAGGTGTCAAATCCTTGTATTTGATCCAGTTTGATCGGCTTAGTATAAAATTATAGGAAATAATTTCTTGATAATGATGTTTTTATTAAGAGATATTACGGTCACACCAGTAGGGATCCGAGGAGTGGTTTTATAACACCTACAGGTAAGTATAAGGACATTTCAGTCTTTTTTCTTGTTTTAAAATCGATAATTTTTAAATTTTAGCTATGCATGCATGTGTATAGAAATATACATGACCGTGTATGGTCAATAGAAAGTCAAACTTTTGGACCAGATTATGATCACAGTGAAAAAGAAAGTTATGTTAATTATGCAACTAGGCATACGATCGTGTATTGTCCATACACACTCGTGTATCGTGTCTTAGAGATAAAATGAAAATGTGATCAACCTTAATTCTCTCACATTCGTTTGCTTCCCAATAGCTCAAAATGTGAGAAAATGTAAGAGAGGAATCTATGGTCACCTAAGGAGTCGTCATTGATCACTAGAATCACCATAGTCATGCAAGAGAGATGCTTTCATCAGAATTCAAGTGGGTGGAGCAGTTTTCCCTTATTTGATCATGAAACCCTTGAAATTTCTTTAGTATTCACATGATCTATGGTTATGTAGACAAGAATGTGATCATTTGTATGATGTACTCATTTTGTATGCAATTTTGATAAGCCATAAACATGTCTAGCCTCTTAAGTTTGAATATTAAGTGTTTTAAGTTGATAGTTCAACAATGTCATTGATGTGATGTATGTATTTGTTATAAAACATGATTTCCAATAAATAAATATTTAAGGGACTTAAAGACTCTTTGTATTACATTGAATGTGTGTTTGAATGGCTTTATGTATGATTAGAACAACATAGAAACCCTAAGGTGCCATTTCCATATCACAACACATAGTAATGTATAGTCTCATACACGCTCGTGTGTCGTCCATAATATGCCTGACTGTGTGGACGATGGCACAAACTCAAATCATGTCAAAAAGTTAGCAACCTTAAGGCTAGTGTCACACAATTAAATAGTCACCAGCTATGTGCGTAAGTGATGATAAATGTGAGAGTAATAGGGCTGGATACTTATGAGATACATATGCACTCGGAGCTAAGATGTATAACCACCTAGTTTAGTTCATGTACGTGTGGTAAGGATGTGGCTTTTGCATATTCCTCACATGATTAAAAGGATGCACCACATATGTACTCGATGTAGGGGTCATTTTTAGATGGTTAGTCAACAATTTTGATTATCATATATGGTAAAGGAATGAGCTACTATTAGAGATTTTCCTGTGTGATCAAGGTGCCCTAGTTAGATAACCCAATAGGTTGTTTGACATATGCACAAGACACTATAGTAGCTTTCACCAAGGCATCAGATATGACGATTCTAGCTTGGGTCTACATAGCTTTAGTGGATGACCCATGTAAAGGCATCGAGGTGTTGTAGTATAACAATAGTTAGCTTACAAATGGAATAAGAGTTTTACTACTAGATAATTTGATAGCCTAAACATAAAAAGGTCTCCACTTTTTAAGTTTTACTCACGTATTTCCTTTGTATATTTTACAGGCAAAGGTGAGTAATGGTATAGGTGGGGATTTAGTGGTCTAGAGAGTAACTGCACGATGAGAAGGGCACTTATGTCATTTTAGTACTGGTAGACATATATTTATCTTTATTATTATTATTATTATTATTATTTTTAGACACACTGATTTACTCATGAATTATACAGTTATTTTATAATAAAGATTTTTAGACACTTATTATCATATAAGTTTGATTAAAAAACAATTATTTTTATTACCCAACCTTTTTGCACGTTTTATATTTATGATCATGCATTAAAGTTTTTAAATAGTCCACTTGTGCACATCTCTTTCAATATATTTCTATCATGAGTATGCATCTAGAGAGGGGTGTTACAGGTTCCTAGTGATTAAGTAGGACACAATCACCCCTAATATATGGTAATACTAGTCAAGAATCTAAGAGTTGTTCCTTAGCGACTAAGAGATGAATGATTCTTTGGAGACTAAGTGAGACATAGTTTGACCTGATAGTTATGATATGTATTCTATAGGTTTCTGAAAGTAATATGAGTATAATTTTGAGCTATAGAACCCATCATTATCCTAATGATAAAGACAGTATAGGTCGAAACAAGGATATTTTGGAAAATAAGTAAAAGTTAGTAGTAAAGTCTCTTACTTACTGAGTGTTTTATCACTTACTCCCCTACTTTTATATGTACAGATATAGGTGATTTTGATCGATACGGGACGAGTGATGTTCAAAGGGAATAGAGTAATTAAGGGCATTTTTGTCATTTCTTGACTTTACCAATATATATATTTAGTTTGATTTTTATGTATTGGTTACACACTATCTGATGTTATGATTTATGTTTTTAATGTTTAGACATCTTTTGACACATTTTTACTAACCTTGTAATCGAAAAGGTATTTTTGTAATTATGGTTTTATAAAAAGATTATATGTTTTATCAATAAGTTTTCAAATGTTTTAATATAAACATGTTTAAATTGTCTATTTATTGACGTCTCCCTCTAGAGGATAGTACTTCTTGAAAGGGTGTTATAAGATGATATCAGAGTATAATTTTGATACCCAAAGGATGTCATAAGGCTGTGTGTAGCCAAGTAAAGTAAGAATGTAAGCACTTTATGCCATATTGACCGCATTCGTAGCCGATCACTATAAGTAAAGTTTTATGTTACCTATTGAGTTTATGTGGAGACTCATAGTTCTAGATTTTTCAAGAGAATGAAGCGTACAAAAAGAAACACCAAAGATAATCAAATAGTTAACCTACAAGGGACCCAAAATGAAGGGGTAATTTCCCTAATTCTTTAGATAGGCTTGTATGCCAGTGATATTAGGAATTTTATTAAAGAGGTGTTGATAGGGTAAAAAGGTAATCTAGTTCAGGCTGGTGAGTTGGTTTAGACATCGTTGACATAGACACAGGGCTTAGGTTGAGGTAACATCTGCACAAATAACAATATTGACTAGGAATTAGTTATACCCTATCTACAATTTATCAAGTCTGCAACAACCTCAAAAGTTTGTAAGTGCTAAGGATCCAATTGCAACTGAGGAGTGGCTAGAATCAATTAAGAGTGTCAAGTCCTTGTTTGGTACAACTAACCAAGAAAGGATTACATATTCCACTTACCTATTCAAGTCAAATCTGAGGGTGTGGTGGAACTTGACAAAGATTTCAAAGACAATACCATATGTTTTGTCTCATATTCAACTTTTTCTAAGTAAAGAAATATCTTAGGCTTTTATGATCAATGTATATATTACATCTAACCCTATATAGGTAGTGCTTTCGAATCTTAAGAACAAACACTATCATTACCAACTTTAAATCATGTATAGGATATCTAGTCTTAAAAGCCTTTAATTTTCTCGAGACATATGCTATTACCTTTTCTTGTTGCATTAATTCTACTCCCAAACCACTATAAGAAGTGTTAGTGCACAAATCATACTTAACCCTATCCTCTATTAGGGCCAACATTAGAGTAAAAGTTAATCACTTTTTTAATTCTTGAAAACTCATCTTGCAGACATCTGACCATAAAAACTAAGCTTCCTTCTTTGTGAGAGTTATAAGAAGTTTTGCTAACCTAGGAAACCCTTCCATGAATCATCTATAGTACCCAACTAGAATTTTACTTGGGTCAATTGATATATCCTCTATTTAAACAGCATACCCCAAGAAGGATATTTTGTCAAACCAAAACTCATATTTTGAAAACCTTGCATAAAGTTTTTTCTCTCTCAACCTTGATAAATTAAATCTTAGGTACTTCTTATGGCTTTAGGAATACACTAATATATCATTTATGAATAATACAATGAACTTGTGCAGATAGTCATGAAACACCCTATTTATTAAGTTAATAAATACTGTAGGGGAATTCATCAGTCTAAACGACATCATGACAAACTCAAAATGCCCATACCTCATTTGGAAGGTTGTTTTTTGTATATCTTGCTCAACTACACATAACTGGTGGTAACCTGATCTCAAATCAATTTTCAAAAATACCACTGTTTCTTTTAATTGATCAAAAAAACAATTTATTCTAAGTAGATAGTACTTGTTCTTTATTTTTACCTTCTTCATCTCTTTGTAGTTTACACACATCCTCATGAATCCATTTTTATTCTTAACAAATAGGACGAGAGCTCCCAAAGGAGAATGAATCGACCTAATGAACCTATTTTTCAATAATTCTTGGAGTTGCTTTTTTAACTCTTGCAATTTGGCTTGGGTTATTCTGTAAGGTGCCTTTGAAATAGGTGTTATGCCCGATGTTAACTCTATACTAAACTTTATCTCTTGCTCAAAAACTAATCTTGTAACTCTTTTGAGAACATATCTAAAAGCTTTTGAAAAACTAGTGTCTTATTGATACTCGGGTTTGACTCTATTTTACTCACTATATGACCTAGAAAACCTGTACACCCTTTAATTAATATTTTCCTCACTTTTATGGCATTTATCAACATGCTTTTGATATACCTCTTACTGAACTAAAATTGATCTTGATTCTTAAGGCTAAATCAAACTTTCTTACGTCAATAGTCAATCTCAGCTCTATTTCTCCCAAAAAAAATTCATCTCTAGAATCATATTAAAGTCTATCATCTCAAAGACTATCAAATCTGCAAGTAATTGTCTGCTCTTAATTTTAACAGTCTGTCCCATAAGTATTTCACCACTAATCACTTACTCACTATCTAGTAACTCTAGCATCTCAAAGATTATCAGATCCACAAGTAAATGTCACCCATACTTATTGTACCCTTAATCTCTCAACTAAACTCTTAGTTACAAAAATAATGAGTAACACCATAATTAATTAGAATATATAAAGGGTACTCAAGTAAGAAATCTAACTAGTAACTACTGATAGGTTAGCCTTGACGGGTCCTTATATGATGGTAAACATTCTGGTAATATGCCCTAGCAAACAACACCTAAAGAGAATTGCCTGCCTAGTCAGACACTCTCCCTTGTGATGTTTTGCATATTTCTAACTCACAAGAATCTCTGCTCCCATTTGCTTCTTGTTTCCCTTCTAACCTTTTTTATTACCCTTAGGTTGGAAAGACTTTTTTCTTCTTCTATTTGGAAGGGGACTTCTCTAATTCTAAGCATTGCTATTATTTGACTATGGTACTGATATTAGCATTAGTGTAGGTATAGGTGTGGTTTGGCCATACATCCACTTGACAAATACCTTAAATCTTAAAGCTTTGCTTAAGGCCTTACGATAGGTTTGGGGTGGTTGTGTACCTATCATAACATCTCGGGCTATAAGTAAATCAAGCCCGTACAGAAATTTCTCCATCTGTCAAATCTAATTGTTTGTTATCTCATGAGCATATTTAGCCAGATAATTAAACTTGTTGAAGTACTCTTTCATAGTGTCTATACTTAGGTTAAGTTTATAAACTCTTAGGCCTTGATGTAGGTCACATATGTACCCTTATACTCTACCTTGAATCTCTTTCTAAACTTTGGCTAAGACATTTATGAAATTTGACTATCTCTTGGATCAAGTTCCACCATGTTTTGGTACTGTACCTAATCCTATCTTAATTTGTCATATCAAATAAGGCTATAACACTCTTTAATAACTCTAACCACAATTGAGATGTAATTGGGTCTTTAGTAACATCAAATTTCTAGGGTTGATGCATACTTGGCAAATTAACGATAAGGTGTAGTGGAATCTTGGATGGTTTTGATGTCTATGTTGATATCTCATTTACTAAGACTTATGCTTGTGTCAACTATGCCTAAACTTACTCACTAGCTTGAACTAGAATACCTTCTACTCTATTAGCACTTCTTTAATCAAGATCATGATGTTGTTTGCATTGAAGCCTATAGAGGAACTAGGAAAATTAAACCTTTACTTTGGTTCACTTCTGGGTTTATTGTCTAATAATCTCTATCATAACTTCTTGTACACCTCATATCTTGAAAAACCTATAACTATGATTCTCTACAAAAGCATAGCAAATAATATGAAACCTAACATACCATGATCCACTCTACAAGTGCCGTCAACATGACATGAAAGAGTTACATTCCTACTTTACTTAACTACACATATTTCTAGGATATCCTTAGGATACTAAAATCATGCTTTGATACCAACTTGTAACACCCTATTACCAAGTATTGTCCTTCAGAGTAAGATGTCACTATATTGACTAATTGAGCATGCATATATTTTAAAAACATTTAAATATTGAAAATAAAACATATAATTTATAAACATGAAAATTAAAAAAATACCTTTTTTTATAAAAACTGCTTGAAGTGTTACAAAGGATGTCCATATTATGACGTAAACATAACAATAATAACTCAATCTATATAACAATCACATTAAAATATGGTTTGAATACATAAACTGTTAATTATGAAAATGACAAAGATACCGTTAACTATGCTATGTTTGTTGACCACCACTCATTTTGTAGCTATCATGACCACATGTACTTCCACACATGAAAGTAGAATAGTGAGTGATAAAGTACTCAATAAGTAGGATACTTCACTAGTAACTTTTACTTGTTCTCTAAAATGCCCTTAATTTGACCTATATTATCTTTATCATTTGGAGTCTGCCTTTAAACTCTCTTTAGGATGACGGTGAATCTTATAACTTATAACTATTCCCATACTGCTCTCAAGAACCTCTAGGCTACATATTTTAACTCTAGGGTCAAATTGTGACCCACTCGATCAATAAGGAACCATCTTCCAAATTTCCATCTGGCATGATAATGTCATCTCTAGGGTAAACTATATCTTGCTTGATCACTAAAGAATCGCTTATATGGATTCCTATCTAGCATGACCATATTATCTATTGGTGAAAACATTATCATCTGGACATTACATCCTATAGTTGCATACTAGTTCGATTATACTAGATCGAATATAGGGATTCAACACTTTACCCATGTGAGCATTCTAATCCATTACACCTAAACACAATCTAAATTGGGTTTTATTACAAGCAACTACCCTACTACGGGTACTGTGTTCTATTGTGAACAAGTTCTACTACTGGCAGTATAGAGAATATGTACTTATGCTACCCTCTCGTAACAATCTTAAGACATCTAGCATCCATGTATCTCAAGCCTCATATCATCTTTGACTCAACTTAACTTTCACCTTAAACATATCTCCTACCCCTTTAATTCTCATCTATTGAGCACAGTGTGTCTCCACAGTGTCATATACATAAGCATGTTACTTCTTAAACATAAACATATTGCTTCTTAAACACGAGCATATTAACTTGGTAAATTATACATAACCTTTTTTCCTAGTATTCTCTCATTGTGTAAACAAAATCACTTATACACGAGGGTGTGTGTTCTATTTTATTTACTTAACATAATTTTTTTAAACTTAAACTTATCTCGACCACTCTACTTCTCAAGGGTATTTTAGTTATTTCATCCTACACATGGTCGTGCAAAAGGCATATACAGACCAACTTCATGCCTAGTCAACTACTCAACAATCAACAACTTCCAATAGTTATTGTATTATCATAAAACTTAAGCTAAATTCTAGGCTTCATGCACAGTAGCATGTGCTCCATACCACATGACCATGTGTCAAATCTAGAATGCAAAAAATAATAATAATAATAATTTTTGTGTTGCAACCTGATTTCTACGAGTTCCCACATATCTAATTCCATTCCAAACAATCTTTAACAAATATAACAAACCAAAATAAATACAAAAATGCATCACAATACTCATCGATCACTCACTTATCCAATCGAAGCAATAATCTCATTCAAGTAAAACATAACATCACTAAAAGACAATGAATAACTTCTCATGTATACTTATTTAGTCCCCTTGCTAATCATCTTCCAATATGTATAACAGTCAATGAGTCAGATTATAAATTCCCTTTTTATCCAATCTAGTATCAATATCATATATGAATCATAATCAACACACATATGTATTAAGTCATGATCGACACTCATCAATTATAGCCATGTTTTATTTTCAATATCAAACATCATCATATATGTGTTGACATATCAAAATAGCCTTAATAGAAATGATAAGACAATAGATCCTATTTACCTCAATTTTAGGAGTGTAGAACCAAAGTTTAGCAACAAGCCACCTTCTCTCTACCTTTCCTCTCACTATATCACTAGAATCGGATCGTTGGAACTGCCAAGACAACATCTGAAAGTTAGTCTCAACGCTCATGTCTTTCCCTTTGTAAGTTAGTATACGTTTACTTTTAGGATAAAGATCCTTAAAATGTAGCTAATGTGCCTTTCTAAAATTAAATTCATACAACGTCATACACGGGCATATGTTTCACCACACATGGTTGTGTATCACTCAATTCACATTTCATGCAGTTACACCTTATCCAGTTAACATGACAATCAACACACATGTATAAGCTCTTCATGAATGGTTATGTGTCACCCAGAAGTCATACTTTAATATTAAATTCACTTTAAATTAATTCATATATCACTCATACTTATGAAAAATGACTATAATACCTTTAAGACGTAGTTGTGGTATTACATTATGGGTTACACACACAAAAGAAGTTGATCAAACTCTAAAGGCATACGATTGTTCGAGTTGAATCCAATTCGAGACTTGGATAATGGATTTTGAGTCTCAAAAAGGTCTTTAAACTCGAAACGCACTTTATAGCACCTAAAGCTAAAAGTGTAATAATCCTGACGTGTTTGGGTGTATGTGAAATTTTGTTGGATTGAGTTTGTCCAATTGGTTAAGGATAAACTCAATTTTGACTTTTTCCTTAATTATGTATGGTTGTACATGCCACATGTACGAGTGTACATGGTAGGTAGATAAGAATGATCTATTATCCTTATTTGTGTTTGAGAATCCAAATAAATCATAGATTGTATGGGATAAGGATACGAGGATGTATGCTTTTACGTTGTAAATGTACGGTTGTACATGATGCCTTCAATTATAGGCATGATTTCTCACTTTTTTACTTTTGCGATTTCATTTTTCACATAAACAATGTCACACCCGTACACCTAAACGCCTTACTTATGCATCATGCTCTAACATTTTGCAATGCATTAGTTCAACCTTCGTTCCATTTGTGCTTCATATGGATATTAGGGTGCAGGCCTATACTTGATCTTAGAGTGACTTTGATGCCTTTCAAAGATTGTGAAAAATGAAAGAGCTATCAGTGTAGTTATAATTTATATAAATACCCTATATGTATTTATAGATGTTGTGTATTCAATATACTATGTAAGAGATCCAAGCAATACGGTTTTTAAAATTTTTAATTGACAATTGTACTACTCAAAGGCCATAAAACCTTACAATATAAAGATACTTAAATTCTCACTCTTCTCTCCTACCATGGCATAATCGTATGGATTTTATGAAGTATAAATTTTTCTTGAAGTTTACTTGTTTCTAACACAATTCTTTTATGGGCTAACTAACTAAAGGCATTGAACTTGTAAGTCTAATCTATATAACCACTTGAATGCCTTTTAAGGCCAATTTGGAGAAGGTGATCGAATGAAATGGAATCCTAATGTGATAAATACTTAAATCAAAAAAAGTCTAATTCCTTAAGAGTGTAAAACTTAAGAGACTCATTGCATTTGTATTAACACTATACTTAAGTGGTCAAGGTGACGAGAGTTTGATGTTCAGATCATGATTGACATCAAGTCGATATTGTCTTCTTTCATGCAAGAAAGGATCAATGCTAGATGTACAAAACACTCCTCACCATAAGGACATTGAAAGACTTGAAAATTGAATTTATGTTTTGAAGGTAACTTTCTTGTAAGTTATTTGAGGGTAGACTAGCTCCAAAGATGTTATAATTCCTTATGTACTTATGATGCTCAACAATAACTCATGGTAACAATATTCCAGTCGTAACGTGTGAAGTATTCTTGAGCATATGGCACACTATATTCAATGATGTGTATCTACACATCATATGGTACCATTTCAAATAAATGAGAAAATGCACCCCACAACCTCACAAAGTGACAATCATCCTTTGATCATGATTTGAAAACTCTATGCATTTCTATTTATTTCTAAGAAGAGGGATGCCCTATAATATCATTGATTTTACACTACATCAAGCAATTTGTTCTTAATCAAAGCTCTTTCGATCTTGTATTTTTTCTCATCCATCACATAAAAGGTCTATATATAAGAGCCTTACAAGTATGGCAACAAAAATTGAACATAAATAAGAAACAATATATTATTTCATTTAAACTGAGAACAAGTACAATAATATTTAGTCCGTAAGTACATAAATGACTATCCTTAGTCTACGAGTACGTAAATGACTGAAGCAACAAGGTCTAGTAGACTAAGTGACATGTTTCTTCTACAAGGCTTGAATTTCCTTAAAGGAAGAAAAAACATCAAAATCTACAAGATTACAAGGAAGGCAACAAGTCGTTTAATCTCTAGGTCTAAATCATGTTTGGAGCCACTTTCCTGACGAAACTCTAGGAACCTTTTACCAAGATCATAAAAGCAAGCAAACTCCCAGGACAAGTCTAATGTGTGTCGACAATCCTCTGTGTAAACCCTATGAGGATAACCTAAAAGAGGTACAACAATCCTAATCAAAACAACTTAAACACTTTTTCGTTTTTATGACCTAAACTGTCAATCTAAACACTTTTATGCAAGAAAGTCTTTCTAGCATATCTAGTAAACACTCAAGTTTTCTCAATATCTATTTGCTTCTATCATATCTATTTTATGCAAAACTCTATATTACGTATATCAATTGGTAATGAGAAATCATTTCAACAACTAAAATTAAACTTAGGAAAAAAATAGGAATAATAAAGTTTAAAAGAAATTTAGAAGACAAAAATTAAAGAAAGACAAGTTTAGAATGCAATTTAGTATATTTATAATTTTACTTTTCACAGTAATTTTAATAATTATTAAGATTTTAAAAGAGATTTAATGAGACTTTAATAAAATCACTCAAATTAAAAAAAAAAAAGTTATTTAAAAAAAAAATCCTAAATCACTATCAAGTATGTATTTTTTAAATGAGTGGGTCAAAAAGTAGCCCTCACTAAAGTCAAAAAATTATATTATAAAATGACAAACTATATTCAGATATCGAGGAAAGCACTAAAGTATTTCACATTTTATGGTTGAATGAACTAATATATGTATATATATAAAATTGAAAAATAAAAACTAAATCATAATAATTATTAAAGTAAATGATGAATAAAAACATAACGTTATATGTTAGCTTCCTACCAGGAACATATTTTTCTGTGAAGGGACAGGCAACATAAATAATAACTTATATTTTGAAACGTGAATAGATATTTTTTGCTCAGACAAACGTAATCTATTAGTTATATTTATTTAATGCCTTCTACTCACCATGAAAAATAATAATTTCAATACAGATGTCAGATATTCAATACTTAAAATTATATGAGTATTATCCTAAATTAAGTAAGAAAGTTATGATAAGATCTAACAATTTTTTTTGAAACTTTTGGTCTATTTGAGGCATTTATCTTATAATTTTTGTTTATATTTTGTTGGAGCATTCTTTCAAAATCAGTAGTATTATAATTATGAACATAAACTCCTCGGATAAAAAATCAACTACTTAAAAAAATAATTTCATATTCAAAATTTTTTTTATATATTCTATACCATTGTCATAAAAACTAGGGTTAATTTGCTCACCCTCAATGTTATTGCTGTAGTTTGGGCGATGAAAAATCTCATTAACATTTAGCATAAATATGATTATTTATTAAAAAATTATTATTCTTGTAAAATAATTTTATGTGTCTTACAAAATTGTAAGACAAGAATGTACATAAATAATACAATGCATAAATCTTTTTCAAAATAAGATTCCTTATGGTGACATAAAGTGTTTATTGTAACATTGATTGACTCATGATATGTGATAACCCAATTGAAAACAAAGCCGTGTTGACCTTCTTAGTCCCATATTATCAAGATCAACATCATGAAGCCCACCACACTAAACATTATCTCCATTTTTCCAACCCCAAAACTATTAATACTCATCACAATCTAATTAAAAAGAAAAGAAGAAGAAGGTTCGAGTTAGGCTACATGCTTTGAGTTACCTAAAAGTTTAGGTAAGATGACTATTTCCCACCCAAGGTTTGATAAAATGACAAATTTACACTTTCAAGTTTTAAATGTCTAATTTTCCACTCATCATCCATTTTTATTAGACAATTATGTTATGTAGAATGATCATTTTAACATATATTAAAAAACAACTGAAAACTAATTAAAATATATAATTTTTTTTACCCAAATACTTACATATTTGTCATTTTCCATTTTCTCTGTTTTTCATTATTGTTTCTTTTTTTCCACTAATTTCTTTTTAGTAAGTGTTAATATCTCTCTTCCTTTTCTTTCTTACACTTATTTTCCCATTACAGTCTCTTCCCTTTTCTTCTCCCACTAATTTCTTCTTAATAAATGTAAATTTATCTTTCCCTTTTTATTTTCCACTCATTTCTTTTTAAATTCAAGTAAATATAACTCTATATGCATTAAGAGATTTTCCTTAAAATTAAAAAATGGAGTAATGATGGTGAATAAGACAAAAGAAGAAAAATGACTAATTGTGAAAATGACTAAAGCTAAAGGATAATTTGTATTGCTAGTGGTGAAGATGATGAGAGAAGAAAGATGGTCATTGATGGTATTGTTGGTGATCAAAATGATGGGAGGAGAAATAGGATAGACGACGATTGGTGGTGAAGTTGATAGAAGGAGAAACAATTAGTTTTGCTTGGTGGTGGTGAAGAACGGAAGATGACAAGAGGGAAAAAATTTTAAAAAATAAGAGAAAAAATATTTTTCAAAATAAAGTAAAACAATGAATTATAATTATTAGAGAATAAATTGTGAATTAAATACAACAGGAAGATAAATTAATCAATTACATTTTTATTTTTATAAATGCATTTTAGTTATCCTAATAAAATAAAAGATATATTTTTAACTGCAAGAACATTTTGTCATTATATTAACAAAGAATTAAACAATAATTAAATAAAAATCAAACAAAATTGGATGACAGCTAAAAAATTAGACTCTTCAAACTATAGGATGGGATCATTTCACCAAATCTTGGGCGGGAAATAGTCATTTTGCCAAAAATTTAGAATTGTTGTAAAAGAAGTCAATCGGTCAATGTGTGGAAAATCAGTAAATGGCATTAAACTTCAATTATGTAAAAGAAATTCCAGTAAAGTTTAAAATGCTAAAAAAATATTAGTAATATTAAATATGCAAAATTAAAATCTCAAACTTTCAGTTTCAACTAATGTATTTATTGACGTGTAATCAATCTAAGTTAATTGTAAGATTTTGCTGAGTGAAGTTACTTTTCTTTATAATTAATGCCTTCATATCATATAATTGTTCTATCATTCAAGATTCAAAACTGAGATTTTATCTTCATATACTTTGCACCACTCGTAAAATATAACAAATGAAATTTGGTACTCGAGGGGTGAAAAGCAAATTTAAAAGATGTGGAACTCGATTTAAGTTTGTGAAATTTTATCTTTTAATAGTAAAAGTAAAAAGGAATTTACAATTTTAATTCAGCTCTTGCTAACAATTTCTAAATAATAAAAAAAAGCCCGAAGGCCTTATTTTCATCGAAGTTTTAATGTGTTTTTGAAATTACATTTATAAGATTTGAAAAATCTAAAATTACATCCCTAAACCAACTATCATTAAAATTTTCTATTAAAATTTACTAATAATATTATATATTTTTTTTTCAAATTTTGAAAACTCATAATTCACTCTCGCCCTTAACCTGTAATATTATATATTTTACGTTGTTTGGCGTTTACCCATCTATTTTTTTCAAAAACTATTAAAATAATCTTATCATTATTAACCTTCTTAAAAATTATATAAAAACGTAAAAAAACCTCTCATAAAATTATGTAAACTTTATGATAGGGGTGTTTTCACCACTTTCTAAACTAAATGGATGCATTTTAACAAGAAATCTTCTCCGGGAAAAATTTAAATAAATGGGTCAAGTTTTTATTTATATAAGACACACACACTCACACAGAGAGAGTCTTCTTAAGCATTTTTATTCACTCTTGTGGAGCTCTTTTGCTTCACTGCCCAACCCCAAAATCTTCATGTTGTTTTTCTTTCTCTTGCTCTATTGATTTCTTATTGTCTTGCTTTCTGTGATCGACTCATGTCCATATGTCTTTCTTGAAATTACAGGACGATTAAAGAATACAAACAGCAAGAAGATGGGGAAACTTCGTGAGAATAATAAGAGTATTACGCCTCTCGGGGATAATAATAACTTCATGGAATTGCAGGACAGCCTTGAGCTTGAAGAGAATATTTCTGTGTTTTACGTTCAAGATATCGACGAGGCTTGTCGTTCTGGTAATGGTGGTGGTGATTTTGGACCCGAAAATGATGATTTGACGGAGAAAATTATCTACTGGGAAACTCAAGAGGCCTTGCTTCAGGTTTGTAATTCTTTGTTTATTTTTCTTCCTTTTTTGAGGTTTAACGAAGAAATAATAATAATAATTTTTTATTGCTTAATTCGTTTTTAATAGTCCGATTATTTTAAATCAATCTCTATATTCAATGATAAAGTTGCATATAATTTTTTATAAATAAATTATCACCATATATATGGGAATTTTGAAAGTTATTATCAATAATTTAATTTCTTTGTGAGCTGTATTCTAATTATTGCTATCTATATGTGTTAATGACCTTTATATTTTAATTAATTAGCTGAATTTTGTAATTGTTTGAAATCTTAATATATATATTTGCTGGAGCAATATTATATATATATATATACTTTAAAATATATAATTATGTATATAAATAATACGTTATTATATGATTAAATAATATTTTATTATTAATTCAAAATCATCTAATCAAATAATGATACATAATTTATATATTAAAATATATATATATATATATATATATATATATATATATATATATTATATATATATATATATATATATATATAATTTGCATTGATATTCTCTGTTTTTTTAATTTTTTTGGTTGATGAGCAAAAAAATTGTTAAAATTATTTTCATTAGCTCGCATATTGAATTTAAAAGAAAAAAAATGTAAGCAAATTAAATAATTTTTTTCTTTAAAGAAAATTCATAGTTAGTGCTTTGTGATGGGACCCAAAAATTGATAAGTCTTGTCTCTAATATTTATTAGCATGTTTAAAAGCCAATTTTGTTAGGACGCGTTTATGGTTGGAAGTGAGACATTTTATATAAAAGAAAGTTGCAATTTGTATTAAATTTATGGTCCATATTCATCTGGGCCAATCTGATTTCGGCATATTCTTTCGATTCTGCGATTTGTGAGGTCTTATAATGACAGTTGAGTTGAGGTCCCAAGAAGACAGTTCACATATCCATTTTACACCCTGTTATAAAGATATTTGATGATTAAATTGTAAATCTTAAAAAAAAAAAAATTATATTATTCTTATATTAATGTTATTTCTGAAATCTAAAAGGGATTTGTTATCTAATGAAAGTTGAGGTGGATTCTTATGAACCTCAATAAAATTATATATGTATATAATGAGATACCCTACCTAACTTGTTTTAGGGTTAGGGATACACTACATAACTATCAACTTAATAATTGAGATTTAGGATTAGGAATGCACTACATAGCCTGTCTTATTTAAATTGGTTTTTTTTTTTTTTTTTGCTGAAATGAGATAAGAACATGGAAAACTCTTCAACAAGATGCATTACGTTGTGTAAACTTATTCAGGAAATTCTGGAGTGCCATAGCTTAACAGGTCAGAAGGTTCGACAAGAAGTAACGAGAATCGTTGAGCTTTCAAGAGAGAGAGAATTTTGCAGCTGCTCGAAGGCAAGCTGTGTTAATGGCGGGTGCACTCACTGTCTGAGAAGATTAGTAGTGAATTTGCTTCGTGATAACGGATTCAATGCCTCTCTCTGTACGTCCCAGTGGAAACGCACCAAAAACTGTCCTGGAGGTCAATCACACTGTTTTTATTTCTATCTTGGCTACCATTTTTGTGTGATCTTCCGTGGTTGTTAATTTGTTTTGCCTTCCTCAAACTTGCAGGAAGACATGAATACATTGAAATATTAACGGTGGCCCCAGGACGCAAGAAGCAACTACCATTTGTAGTTGAATTGGAGTTTCGAGACCAGTTTGAGATTGCTAAAGCTTCTGACGAGTACAAAAAACTGGTAGCACAATTACCTGAAATCTACATAGGGAAAGCTGAGTACCTGAGGACCCTTGTGCGGATTCTTTGTGATGCAGCAAAGAGATTCATGGAGGAGAAGAAAATCCACATGGGGCCTTGGAGAACCAGAAGTTTCATGGAAATGAAATGGTCTTACTCCTTGGAGAGGCGTTCTGCTGATGAATCCTTTAACAATAATGCCATATCTTCAAGAGTACATGAAAATTGCTTACAATCATCGCCAGCTCCAATTGTGGTCATCACCTAATTAAATTTCTCATAGGAGTTTGACTAGTTTTGATCCAAAATTTTTCCCTTTTGGTTTGAGTAGTAGTATTGAATCTACTTATAGTTATTTATCTTATGGGTTCACAGGCGAGAAACAATTTTCAATTTGGCTCTTTTTAATGAGAGCTTGCGGGAGTTTATTATATTATTATGTAATTTATATTAGCTATTTGTAATTTGATGCATCATCTATATCTATATCTGTCTATATAAATTGTTCTCACTTCTAGGATCGCTTCAATTGAATAATAATTCAAGATTTAGTAAAGATTACATAGGATTATATTACAAGAATTTAAAGAAACTTGCAATCAAGCAATAGCAAGGATATTTGCTTGGTTTGGGTCTTCAAATCAAAACCCTACATTTAAGACAAAGGAAATTTCTGGTCTAATTTACTATTAATCGAAAAGATACAACTTATTGCACCAACGATCTTCAATTTAAACTATCCAAGCAGTAGTATGTTTTGAAATCAAGTATCAACAAATATATAACACATAGACTTGACAATTGAACCATTAAATCAAAGAAATCCAGTGGATTTTCTCTATAGATCAAAACCCTAGTAATGTGTTTTAAGAGAGCAAAACACTTTGGTTTTTATACCAAAGTCTAGAAAAATCTGGCATCTGGAATGACTCTTATGTCCTTATAATAGCAAAAGACAATAAAGCTAATGCACTCATAATCGTTTAAGTCACAATTCACAAAACTCCACTTTGGCTTAAACTAGTACAATTGGAAACTTCCCTGCAAGACTCACAACATGTTAAAGTCAAACCTTGGAGAGTACATGAAAAATGCCCACAATCATCACCAGCTCCAATTGTGGTTGCCACCTAGGTAAATTTCTCATTGGAGTTCGACAAGTCTTTGATCTCAATTTTTTCTTCCCTTTTGGTTTGACAGGGAGTTATAATAAATTAAAAATAATAATAGTAGTAGTAGTAGTAGTAGTATTGAATCTATTTATAGTTGTTTATGTTATGGATCCATAGGTGAGAAAGAATTTTTAATTTGGATCTTTTTTACGGGAGCTTGCGGGAGTTTATAAGATTATTATTTAATTTTTATTATCTTTTTGTATTTTGATGCATAATATATATATTTCAAAATTTGGCAACTATATATATATATATAAACAAATTGTATAAACAATTTTATGCAGTTGCATTTAATTTAGTGATTTTCAAATAAGAAAAAAAATCAATAATCACATCACCTAATCAAAAGTTACTATCTCAATTTATATAATTAAGTTAGAAAGATTTATTTTTACACATAATTTTATTCATTAATATAAATCTGTGTGCAAATTCTTGTGATACAAGAACCATATACTGTAAAGCTTAACACCTTTTAAACCTTTACAAAACGGTTCGTTTTAGCTAGTTTCGGTGGCAATGGATTATCTTTGCAAAACTGATGTATAAAATCTTTTTAACATAACCCTTCAAATGCAAAAAATTCAGTTTTTTATAGCGACGAGACTATAAAGTTTAATCAATGCTACATTACAT
Source organism: Mangifera indica (assembly GCF_011075055.1). Taxonomy (NCBI): domain Eukaryota; kingdom Viridiplantae; phylum Streptophyta; class Magnoliopsida; order Sapindales; family Anacardiaceae; genus Mangifera; species Mangifera indica. Next base: position 10,890,873 of record NC_058147.1, on the reverse strand, counting down.
GTTAATATTCGGCAAATAAAACGTCGATTTTCCATTTTTTAAGTATGAAAAGTTCATTTTATATCCGTTTGTGAATTCTGTTAATGTAAATATTTCGTTTCATGATAAATTACTGATTTGCCTTTTTAATGAAATTGTGAAAATGCTCTTAATACTTAATACAAATATTATTTACTAATCTATTCTTATTTTTATTAAAATTATGAATATACTCTAAACTAATTTTAAATATTAATTATAATTATATTATTTTTATTATTTTTCCTTTTTTCAGTATTTTTCGTTTTTTATTTCTTCTTCTCCTTATCCACTTCCCTCATCTTCACGACTACCATCGACACATTCTCACAACCACCAATAGAAGAGATAAAAATGAGAATAAAAAACCATCTCTGGTGAGTAGAGAAGGTGACAGTGTTGATGCTTCGTGAGCAAACATGGATGGAGAAGATAATTGTAAAAGAGTCAAAACTAGTAACAAAGCCTTGGGAAAGCTAACTTGGACCATTTGTTAAATGAGTGTAAGGAGATAATAATGAAAGAGAGCTAATTTAGGCTTGGTGTAACAAGTTGTGAGAGAATGGTCAGGATTCGGGGAAGAAAAAAATACCAAAATAAAGCCAAACAGTTTTTCTCCTTACTTTATAACAACCCCAATTGCCACATCTCAATGCAAGATTGTGATAATTATTGACCTAGGAGAGGGCTTAAGCCATCCAACGGTCAACAAAATGTTACATTCTTTTTTATGATGTTGTTGTCTTTTTCTAAGTCAGAGCGACCTCTATCTTTCTACTATATTGATTTTGATTCAGTCCAAATATGTACCCACATAATTTTGATTTGTGAAACTAATTTAAAACTAAGTCTAATCAACCTCCATCTATGGACGCTGTTGTTGTCTTTCTCTAAGGTGTTGGTGAATGAATTTGAGATGTAGACGGATTGGGGAAGATGATGCAGTATGGAAGATGAAGGTGGAAAAAGACAGTGATAAGGGGATTGAGGAAGAGAGAATAAAAAGAAAGGGAAGAAAATAGTAAATGAAGAAAAATGAGAAGAGAATTTTTCTTTTAAAGATGAAGTAAAATTACCATTATAACCTTGATATATTTAATAGATGTTAGGACATATGTTAGAATTTTAGGCAAAATGGCCTTTATGCCCCTTCAATTAATGGTTTTCATTGATAAAATTAGCAAACATATGAGAAAATGTTTTTAAACTTAAAGAGTGGAAAATTGTCATTTCATCAAAGCTTAGGTGAAAAATGAATTCTTTTGGCAATGAAATAGACTTTCTTGTTTCCAAAAGTAATAATTGGTTGTGTGATGTCGCCAAAACATCTCACAATAAAACAATTAATAGAAGTCCTCAATCAATTAAACACATTAAAAAGTTACCACCAACTCTTAACTTTCTTCAACAACAAATAAATTTAAGATATTAACCAAGAAAAATTACAATTATAGAATCTAAGATTTAAAAAGTTGGCAATTAAAGTTTTTGAAATTTTTAGGCTTTGATTCCTCATCACTATAGCCACTTTTATTAGGTTAAGCCACATCATACTTAAAAAGGCTTCTTTTTAGGATCACAACATCAATAGTTAAACCCACAAAATTTTGTTGAAATTCATAAATATTACGAACGGCATAGCTACTATTATTTTGGTTCATTGTTTAATATAATTCTTCCTTTTCCTCATATATTACATGAACACCACAAATTTTCACCTTTAATTATTGTCCTCCCATCAACCCAAAGAGGAATTCAATATGATTACAATCATTCCTCTCCACATAACAATCCATAGTATTCAAATTTCTAAAACCAAAGATGATTTACAAAGCCTTTTCTTTGAAGATGATTGAGCAAGAAATACAAGAAAATGTCCCACCAACTATGGGATGGCAAATAAGAGCATGGGTGCCACAATCACTAGATTTGTTGAGGACAAATGAATGTGCATTAAGAATTAAATAAGAACAAATAACTAGTCCAACCATTTTATTACTTTTAGATATGAACAAATCAATAATCTTTTAACACACCAATACTAGAAAAACAACAATTGAAAAGAAAAATGAAACATGCACACACACAACATAGAATCAAAGATGAGAGACAACTGATTTATAATGGTTTGGCTCATAGATATAGCAAACCTATATATGCCCTCTAAAGCAAAGCATAACTTTACTTCCCAACAATTTTTTCCAATGTTAAAGAGTTTATCTTCCTCTCTAATATCCCCCTTTATCATTTGCACACAATCCCTCTTAAACTAAGAACATCTGAACAAATAATACCCAATATTCCCTTTGAAACAATCACATTCCCTCACCCTTGTGCCAAATTGTCTTATTCTTTCTACTCCAATTGGTTAGGAGAGGTCTTGAGCTACTAATTCTCCTTGTGTGCATCCTTGCAAGAGTCGTATGCATAACAACATACTTCTAGATGTTTCAAATATAGTTCGTCAATTTAATTATTCAAAATGGTGAGTTTAAGGCAAATATAAAAGGTTGACTTTTCAACCTATTTATTGTGACATGGAAAGCAAAAGCCACATAATCATAATTCTCCACATTAGTGTTTGCTTTTAAGTTGTTGCATTGCTTGGAAGTTCAAATTTCTTTAACTTATAATAGGCTCATACAAAGCTTATTCTTATTAATTGTCACTAACTTAAAAAGTGTATTTGCTAGATTCTTAAACTTAACCACCTTGAAAATTTTAATCATCTTATGCTCCACCAATCCCTTATAATGTGCAAACATGCATTTATTTGTTTTATGAGTTCATGATGGATTTTATTCTTGCATAAGCTAATGACACTTTGGTTATCATTGTTCAATTTCATAGCTTTATTCTTAAAATTAAGCTTTTTAAACAAACCTTTTAACTTGATTGCTCATTCGTTTACCTCAATAATGACAACATACTCAACGATAATGGTAGATAAAGTCATGGCACCCTATAGAGTTCCTAACTAATCAATCAAAGTTTTTCAAACTGTAACAACAAAACCAATCATTAATCTTATCTAACTAGCATCCCCTACATAATTTGCATTTGCAAATTGCAGATAAAGTCTTTAACCTTCCCTTCCCTTTTACTTGAAACAACTCCAACTTCACTAATGTCCCTCACATCTCAATATCCATTTGATTGAGAGCTCCTTAGTGTGTTCTCATAAAATTACTAATAAACCTGCTAACCACACTCACAACATAAGCCAAATCTAGCTTAGAACATATAATCAAATACACTAGACTTCCTAATGCATTTTAGTATGGAATGTAAATATTTTTTTTTCTTTCTCTTATATTGTATGAGGACATTGGCTTGTGGACAATTGAAAGTGCTGCTCAGCAAGAGTTTGTATAGGTTTGGACAAGTTTATATTGAACATTTTAAAAACTTTCTCTACATAATCCTTTTTAAGTCATTATTAGAGAGTCAAACTTATTATTTTTTGAATAACCATTTCAAGAATGCTTTTAGCAACACTTAAATCCTTCATTTTAAATTGTTTGCTCATTACTTTTTTTGAATTTTTTAGTTTCAGTGTTGTCTTTACATGCTACTAACATATCATTTACATAAAACACCAAGTAGATGATTATGTTAGTTTCCTTCATGTGAAGACAAATGTCAAACCCATTTCTTCTAAAACTAGTATAGATCATGAAGCTATCAAATATTTGATACCACTAACATGGTGATTACTTCAAACCACATAACAATTTCCTTAAAAGATATACCTTTTCTAAACCTCCATTCACTTCAACTCTTTTGGTTGTTTCATAATGATCCTCTCTTTTTAATCCCCATAGAGAAATGATACTTTAACATCAAGTTGTTCTAACTTCATGTCTAGTTGGACAACTAAAGTCAACAACACTTGAATCATTGTTAACTTCACAACAAGATAGTAAACCCCTATATAATCCATTCTTTCAATTTGAGCATACCCTCTAGCAACCAACCTAGATTTGTATCTAAGTAGTTCCACTTATACCTTTTTTTTTTATATTAATCCATTTACTTTTAACAATTATTTTACCCATTGGTTTGTTGACTATTTCTTAAGTCCCATTCCTCACTAATGAGTCATACTTCTTTTTCATATCTTTTTCGTGAATGACTATTAGCCTTTGATGTAGCTTCCTTATAAGACTTTAGATTATCTTCCAATTCTACTTCAATTTGCGAGGCATAAACTACGTAATCAACCAACTTAAGTCTCTTAGGTGACCTAATAGATCTTCTAGTATGAACTCTTTCTAGTTGATGTTCTTTAGGTCATGGCCATTAGATTATGGGCTTTTATCTCTCTCATCATTTACAATATATTCTAGTACCTCCTTTTAGATTCATTTGTTTCATGGTCAAGTGCATTTCCTTTATTTTGAACGTTTTGGGTAATAGACTAAAGTTTGGCTTTCAACTCCACCTTAGATGAAATGCTATCTTTCAAATTAGTTTCTTTCTTATAACATTTAACTCTAAGAAATTATTCCTTTGTAAAAATAACATCACAACTAAATATGGATTTCTTTGACATGATTTGAGTAGCCAATAAAAATACATTTCAAGACTCTTGGTTGTAGTTTTCCATCTTTAGAATGTACAATGATTGTACATCCAAAGACTCTTAGGTTCTTGTATCTAGTTAGAAGTCCAAATTAAAACTCCATTGGAGTATAAAACCAATTGTTAAAGCGTGGCCACTATTTATCAAGTGAACAACATTATGAACTACTTTTGCTCAAAATTAGACTAGAATTTTGGAGCATGACAATATGCTTCTTACTTTTCCAATATAGTTTTGTTCATGTGTTTTGCCAAAAACTTTTGCTAAAGACTTTGCCTAATTGTTTTGTGTTGCTAAATATCATGTTTTTTTTTTTTTTTTATAAAAGGCCATTAAATTTCTTGTTTATGTACTCCAAATTGTTGTCAATTCTAAGCTTTTTAACATTTTCCATGTTTGAATTTCTACTAACACTTTCAACTTGTTAACTTCTAAAATGTTTCATCTTTGGACTTCAAAAAATATTTTACATCTTTCTAGAGTAGTCATCCATAATGCTCATATAATACCTAGAACCCTTAAATGATAGAAACCTTAAAGGCTCTAAAGATTTGAATGTACATAGTATCAATGAGCTTTAGAATGATGCATTGCAATTTTAAATTTCACACGGTTCATCTTCTCATAAACACAATGATCATAAAAAGTCAACTTGTCCACTTTGCGCCCATATAATAACCTTTGTTTACATAATTTAGTTAGCCCTTTTAGCTAACATGTGCTAATCTTCTATATCCAAGCATTTCTTTGTCTTATGCTTAAATGATGAGATTACTACTAGACCTAGGTATAAATCAAGCCAGGTCTAAACACCCCTTAGCTTAATGTTAAGATAGTATCTTAGAGTCAATCAGTTTGAACATTTGTGACTATATAATATATTCATTTATTAATAAAAAGTTTTTTATTATTCATTCTTGTTAATGTTAAACATAATATGTTTGTGAGAATAATACGTTTTTAAAATGATAGAATCATGACAAGAAGATTAGATGACTAATTATGAGAACCTTATGACACATTAGTTGGTCATTCTAGAAACGTCCATAATCTCAATATTACTATAACTAAAGATACAAGTAATAGTGATGAGATTATCATAATATAAAATGACTCTACCAAAAAGTGGCAATAGTTACATGTGATAAAGCTATGAGCTGGTAGTTTTATGCAACAAATAGGTATATATTGTAAATGTGTTCATTGACAAGAATTGACAAAAGGACTTCCAAATGAATGGTTGTTTCTGTGTCTATGAAAATAAATCCTTTAATTCATAGGTACCTATGGTCTTTACACTTGAGGTTGCCAAACTGTATCATATAAAAATCAGTATGGTTCAACATTATCCAACATGCTATTGTAAAAAAGGTGTCATAAAAATGGTGATCGACTATATTGAGATCTATATAAAGGCTATGATAGATCAATAGAAGATTCATCATTCACCAAATATGGGAAGTGATATCTTTCATGAGATCACTGAAAGACATAATAACTACTCGAATTTATGGCCATAATAAGACTAGGTCGTAACTCAATCTAATTTGTTTAGTTATTGATGTGTATTAGTTTATATCGAGGAATCGTTGAGATAAACCCACATCTGTGTCTTAGCCTCAAGAGGTATCAATTGATGAAAGGATCGATTATACTTAGCCATGTATTTGACAAAGTTAAGAGTAGCTCGTTGACACTCTATCGACTGAGTGGCCATCATGTCTAACTAAAGGCTAATATTGGTTTGTATCTAGATTTGTCCTGAATTTAGACATTACTAGTTCTATAGAAAACTAATGGTCACATGCACATAAAAGTAGATTAAGACTCTAAGGCATTTAATTATTTGGTGATAATCTTAGTGTATATAAGATAAAGTGACTTATAGAATGAATTAAGCTTATCTGAAAAGAATGATTTAGTTTGGTTTTACTTTTAGTAGACCAAAAATCACTGATCATGAGACATGAATGATCGTTCTTGTTAAGTAAAGGGAAACGATTTTGTATGTAATTAACGTATGATCGTTGGTGACATTCTCTATTTATATGAACATAATTTCATAATTCAAGCTCGTCTACTACAAACCCTAGCCATCGAGCATGACTTTTAATTAGACATACACTATCCATAGAGCCTTAGCTACCTTTTGTATATAGTAAAGCCTCTCGAAATCTATGCTTTACATAAATACCAAGGTGCCCCTCATTTGTGAGTTAGATGACAATCTCAATAGCCATATAAAATTTTGGATGAACCTTCAAACACAAGTATTTTTTTTCATAAAACACCTTTAAAGTTGTTTATGCATGTTCATGAAGTTATTTACTATAATATGATTATTGTACTTTAATGTTTTGATAATGATAAAACTTATGTTAACATGTCCAAAGAATGCATGAATGCATTACAAAATGGATAAAGTGTTAAATTTACAAATCGGTTTATAGTAAGAGAACATTAGTTGTACCTTTCTGATGACCAAGCCATGTGTCAACTATTCAGTGTTTTGGAAATAAAAATTACTTGAAAAGAGAAAAGGTCTAGTCATGATGTTCTGATAACATCCCAGTCATGACATCAAAAGTGTTCATGCCACATGTAAATTGTCTAGCTTTGTCATGCGTTAAGTTGTCCAACCATGTCACTCAAAAATCTTGTCCTTACGCCTTGTGTTCATGCTACCTTTAAAAGTGTCCAAGCCATGACACTTTTCCAATTCATGTCATACTACATGTCAAGTCGTGATTGCTTGCTTACCTCAAGAAAGGTCCCAACCCTAACACATAAAAAGTGTCCAACCATGACCATTAAACATTCCTAATTCATGCCACGTGTCCTAGTTATACCATATATTTAATGCATGAGTTGTGTAGCATTTTAAAACCTCCCAACCTTACAGTTTTTCAAAACCTCCCAACTGTGACACATAATACTAATCCAACTTTGAAACATGTAAAATCCTCTCAGTTGTGCAGTTTTCAAAACCTTCCAACCATGCCACATTTTAGTCCATTGTGCACATTTTTATCTTGTGTAAAATCAAACCCATACTTAAATTGTACACAAGTTCGTATGTTCTCGTTCAAGCTTTTGGATTTTTTACTCTAAACATAGAAATAAAGAAAGTCGTCTATGACACGAATCTGTTGCCCATGTTGAATGCATTTAAAGTTATTCATTCCAACTCTAATCAAGGCCTTTTTCACTAAATTCTTCAGTTGCTTTTTGATAATAACTCAATCCCAACAGAATGTTGCTCAACCCCATAACCTAGCTCTATAAATTAAGCTTGGATTGAAAAGCAAAGGTTTAGACATTTTTATAAGCAAAAAAGAAAAACTAAATAGACTTTGATTCTTTGTAATTCTCACCATGCTTTCACTCTATTGTTTAAGAGTACAAATGCACTTTTCTTGTATTTACAACCTTATAGAGGCATTCAATACTTTTATCTGTTTGTAATCAAATCTTCTAGGCATAATCTCATATCAACTAGTGTTATAGGTGCAATCTCGAATATATTATGTGTCGAAAATTTTCAAGAGATAGTAGAACTCCAAGGCAATTTGCTTAGAGAAATGGATGTAAAAGGCTTACAAGAAAAAGCTCTGGACCACTCTAATATTGAGCTTTTCTAAAACTCAACTCTTTAATTCTTGTTTGATTAATTGCTTAAGTTGTTTTGCAATGATTACTCTCATTTATTTATTGTTGTTGTGTTCTGTAAAATTTTACTCTGCTATTGTTATTTATTGCTATTGTGTTCTGCAAATTTTGGTTCTGATATTTATTTGCTATTCTGTTATTTACTGCCACTTTATATAAACTTGGTTGCTACGAAAGAATTTTTTTTAAGAACCTATTCATCCTCATCTAGGTTCATATTATCCATTACAAAAGTATTTAGCAGTGATCTTATTGCATGCCTCAAGGGTTGTTGTTGGTATTAGGATGACATTTATGTCATATTATCTCATCCTAGTGAAAGTATGCCAAATTTCTATAAGTTTTCTAGTGATCACATCACTACAGAATTTGTAAAATATGCAATGAATGACTATACACATGATGACGCATGATCGTTCGTCGATGTTTTCTATCGCATGAACCTGCATTGACATTTCCCATCATTGAAGTTTGGCAGTGTTACTGATCGTGTATCTTAGATGCACGCTCATTCCCTATTGAAAATTCAACTATGCATGTAGCCATTAGTTTCTTGTTCGTGTATTTATTCATGATTCTAGAATTTTTACAAATTCCAGATGTAAGACGACTCATGAATGTGCACAGGCCTTACATGCCTGTTTATAATTGATTTACAATTTTAACCCTTTTTTGATGAATAGAGACTAAATCATAATATTTTGAGGCTTTAGGGTCGAATAACAATTTTTCAAAACTTAAGGGATCAAGAGAATTTAACATTTGGATAAACTAATTAAAATTACATAATTTTCATTTTGATTATGTATGTATATGTAGTTGTATATGCATGGCGCTTGGTATGCAGCTTAAGGCCTATGTATGTGTGTATTGGGATGTAATTTTCTTTTTGAAAATAGGGCATGCGTGTTCTACCTTCTTTTCACATCTAACTCCCTTCAAATGTAACTTGAAGTTTCTAATTTTCTATGTAAAATTAGATTAAGGTTATTTATTTTTATTTATTAAAATGTATGTAATTAGGAAACAAAGTCATGAAGAATGAAGATAAATGAGGAATTGTTAAGATAAAACATGTTAAAGGCATGAGTAAGGAATACATTTGTCGATGCAAGGAGATATGCAGTATCTATCCTACAGATACCAAGAGTCACAATTAAGTTCGCATGATTTGTTGGGATAACATCTAACTAGAGATTATGGCCTTTAGTGATTGATTTGAATATTTACCTAATTGGTTAATTTCAACTTATTCACCAAAGCAAATAGGAAAATCAATGCAATGAGATCTCAGTCCACTAGGAAGTCTATTGAGGTTTCTTGAGTCCAACAATGAAGGTTATTAACTTGAGGAAAATAACGGGAGCATTTAATTTAAAGTCCTTAATTAAATGCATTAATAAATTAAATGAATTACTAATGTCTTTTAAATCTATATTTGTAGACAAACAAACTATCATGGTAACACGAACTTATCAATCAATTCTCAAAAAGAAAAATATGTTCACTAGAAGCAACCACCATAGCAACATTAACATATCAATCAATTCATGAGTTATATGACACTTATACAAAGGTCAAACATTATAAGTTTTCAAGAACATTGTATAATTGCAAACTCTCTGAGGAAGACCAAGTTAGCATTTATATGGTCAAGAAGATTGGCTATATCGAACGATTGACAGGCTTGGATTTCATCATGGACAATGAGTTTGCCATTGACATGGTATTGAAATCTTTTCCTAAGTCTTATACTAATTTGATTATGAATTTTAACTTGAGTGAGAAGAAAAAGACCTTATGAAGAGTTGTACGAGTTAAGGACTATTGAGCAAGAAATGAATAAAGTCGTTGCTAATAATACAGTTGTGGCAAATGCCAAGGTGCCTAAAGCTAAAAGCAAAGGCAAAGTGAAAGCTAACTCCAAGTCCAAAACACAAAAGTAGCAAGTTGCTACTACTGCTACGCAGCTTACGAATGGTATGGGGAAGGAAAAGGTTGTCTACTTCTTTTATGAAAAAGTTGGTCACTAGAGGCGACATTGCAAGGCCTTCTTGGAAAACAAGAAGAAGAAAATTGTTGTTTTTACTTCAGGCATGTTTGTCATTGAAATAAACTATTCTTCTAGTACATCTTAAGTTGTAGACGCAAAATATAATTCTCATATTTGTTCTAATATTCAAGAACAGTAACAAAGTAGATTGCTCACCAAAGGAGAAGTTAACCTACATGTTGAAAATAGAGCAAGGATTGATGCATTAACTGTAGAAACTTATTATCTTAGGCTGCCCACTAAGCTAGTCTTAAAATTAAGAACTGTTATTATGTTTCTTTTATTCTAGAAATTTAATTTTTGTGTTTGTTTTTGGACAAAGAAAGATTTTTATTTTCAATTACTTGTGGTATATAACTATTGGCTTAAATAATGTTTTTTATAAAACAGTAGAACTTTACAATGGTGTATATGTTTTAAGACTTGATAACGAGATTCTTAATGTGCAAACAAACGTTTAAAACTAATAATAATTTGAATATCATATATTTGTGGCATTGCAAGCCAGACCATATAAAACCCAAGCACATATCAAACTTTTCTAAGAAGTTCTATAATCATCTGATTTTTAGTCATAAAATGAATGCGAATTGTGCTTATTATGTAAGATAACCAATACACCTTTCATTAGACATAATGAAAAGGCGACTGGACTATTATGATCACACACAATGATGTGTGTAGGCTTATGATAGTGCACAGTAGATATAGAGAATTCTACTTTGTCACATTTACAAATGACCTCAGTAGACATAGTTATGTGTTTTTATGAAACACAAATATGAATACTTTGAGAAATTCAAATAATTCAAAAACAAAGTGGAAAAGCAACTAGGGAACTATTGGAGCACTCAAGTGATTGGAGACTAACCACAGTAATGAAAGAACAATTTAATTTTTTTAACATGTAAGAATGCTCCAAAACCATATCACATTACACACAATGTATTACATGAACATGCACAGAAACACGATATAGTTCAAGCAGGTAATACTAGCGTTTGAAGGCTCTATTAGTCTTTACGTGGCAAAGAACACATTTTACAACCCATGATAGGGAGGAACCTATATATCCATACGGAGCTTGAACAAGATAGAGGCAGAAAATATTCATAGTGGTTTGTTAGGACATATGAACGGGCAGAAGTGTAAAGGGTACAAACATTCATTTAGTATTTTTGCTAAAAGAAACTAAAAAGAAAAACCATGATTACATGATTCCTTTTATAAAATCAGTTATAAATAGTTATTCGCCTAGAAAAAAATGACTATTCCACTTTTTATCTTATCTATTTAAAATCTACAAGATCTCAGAAATCACATTATATATTTTAATAAGATTTTGAATAAAATATCTAAATCCAAATCAACACAAACAATCGTTCTTCTAAGATGAATGGTCGTTCGTCTTCTTGATAGAAAGTATTAGGCTTTTCAATCCTAATGGACAAACCTGTTTCAACCACAATTTCTTTATAACTCATTAACACCAATATTATTATATTTTGGTCTTTTAGAACTCCTAAGAGTCAAAACCTTCAATCCGATATCTAAATCAAATCTATCTAAGATAATCCTAAGCTTTGTAAATCCAAAACAACCTTTTATATGTGTATAACCCATAAGTTCTCTATTGAGCCAATAGTGTCCGAACTTGGGTCATGTAATACCCCTTTTCAAATGCATACCTCTACCTAAAATAGGTATCCGAAAAAATGTGTTAACTTGAAAATTCCTTACTTACATTAGCAATAGAGATAATAAACATGCATGATAAATAATTCACTTCCATAATCCAAAAAGTGTAATTAAACATATTAATCATAATACTAATCCTAGTGTTTGAAATTCAAAATCATAAAATAAAATACATTATACCACAAATAAACTCAATTACACAAATTCCCTTGCCTTATGCACGACCTCAAGCTGGCCTGCTGGCTCCCCACTACTGCCTCATTGTTCTATAACCTTACCAACAAAACCACAAAGGAAAATGGCGAATGAAACACACTCAATAAGTAGGTGACCCCATAATGATGTCATCCTGGATGACTAGTGCCAACAATGTACTTCGAAATCTCAAACGCTTAGTGAAAGCATGAGACATTCTAGATATCAATCATAAAGTATACCTAATACACATGTTGATTGAACTTTGAGCTAAATATACCATATCACAAGAGAACAAGGCCTCACGTCTTTCCTAAATTCGCACGAACATCCCAAATGTAAAACGCCTAGCTTCGGTGCATGTATAGACATCCCAAATGTTAAAGCGGCTTGTACCAGTGCATAGTCATCTAAATGTATCAAAGTCACATAGACTAGCCCTGTTGCTTTCACAACCATATTATACATAATTTGGTGGCACGATCACATTTCACATAGCTCAGTGATACGTCACATTACACATAGCTTGATGACAAGTCACAATATTATAGTACATTATTTCAAGTTTTTTTACTCAAAATCACTCCAATTGAGGTTCATGTCATTATCCATATAGATGGGCATACCCAAATTTCCTTTTATAACATCTCATAAATAATCTAGCACATTTTTCTGATATTAACCTCATGTTGCCTTCATTAAGGCATTAATCCATATTTTCTTCCCATTCATACCTTATAGAGGTAAATTAGTCATTTTTATAACTATACCAAAACATTACCCGCTTACACTTATTTATTCTTATTTTCCCTAATTATACATGGGCGTTTACTATTGAATCCTCATGACATAAATATCACACGTACACGGGTGTCTATCCACCCCCAAAATCTGCACATATGTGGCTTCAACTTAACATGAAGTAGTTTTGCCCAAATATAAACAACCATGTGACAAGAAGCACAGAAGCATGTAGAGTCTTTTTCCAAAATTTTGTTTTTTATCTTTCCATCAATTTCTGGCCACAAAAACTAGATACATGTACTTTCAATGACACACAAACCACTTATGCATTAAAACTGAGATATACCAATATGTCTTCATAATCTAATTGCATAACATCATGATTTATCATTATTTAACTTCAAGAACTCAATTAACACGCTTAACGCTTTCAATCTTTAATCGACATACTCAATTCACATTCCACCTAAACAAAATTACACTACTACACATTATGAACCAGAAGACCAACTAATGTTGATCACAAATATCATAGAAGCCTAATATGCCGATAAACATCCTTATCTTCAAATCATTCACAAGAATACAATCTTATTCATACATGCAATAGTACACACACACACACACACACACACACACACACACACACACACACACACATATATAGCCCACGAAAGCATCATGCTTGCAGCAAATCAAATATTGATCTAAGTTTAAGAATTATCTTACTTACCTATCATCTGTAGTCAAAAGGCAAGTCTTTGTGTGATTTTTGGTGATCTTCGATGATCTTTCAAGCCTCAAGCTCTAAGGACACACAAGTTTTCACATATTTCTTTGTGTTTTCTATTTTAAAAAAAAAAAGACTAACCCCAACCAAACCCTTTTTTTTTTTAACTAAAATGCATGCTACATGGGTGTGTATTATTCTTACATAGGCATGCATATCGTTGCCCAATAATGACAATTTCTGAAATCACCATGAAATTGCTCTTCACCCAAAATTCAAACATGCTGACCATACATAAACGTGTATACCAACACACACTGACGTGTATGCCAACTATACTTAACCAAATTTCACGCATCACATAGAAAATACTATTTTATCTTTGTCATCACATACACAGGTGTGTGACCTTCTTACACAGTTGTGTATCTCTAATTCCACATACACTTAATTTATTAAGCATGATCAATCATAAGAAAAACCAAAAGACCAAAATAACTTTAGATGAATTTACAAGGTATTATAGGTCGAATCAAGACACAAATCAATATTAGTTTCTAACAAAGTATCATGGTCACCTAGTCAACACACTGTCAGTGAATAACTCTAAATTCTTACCAACTTCACAGTTATGTGCAATATAATCCTTTCGTCAATCAACATCTCTTGAGGCTAATACACAGTTACGTGTCTAGTTTAGTAAGTCCTTGATATGAACTAATATTCATTAATGATCAAACAATTTAGATTAGGATTCAACCTAATCCTATTGTACCCATAAATTTAGGCCATCATTGATGTCTTTTAGTACTCTTATTAGAGATTTATTCTCCTATGCTTGGGAGTGATCCACTATAACCTTTATATAAATCTTGGTATGACCAACAACCACCTTTATAGTTACCTTTTTTATAGTGGCACATTGGATAGTGTCAAACCATAATAGTCTTTATAAGAAACGGTTTAATAACCTCAAGTTAAAGGATCATATACACTCGTGAGTTAGAGATTTATTATTAGGTTTTTAGGCATCGATAATCGACATGCAATGAAATTTAAAAAATTTTCAAATCAAACAATCCTAAAAACCATAACTAGAATACTCATTTTAAACATATGTTCATGAATATGCAAAACACTCATAGAGTATGTTGATGACTCCTCTAAATCTTCACATCGCTTAAGATTGAGCACTATCCAACCTTGGAGAGGTAATGCCTTGGTATCTATATGAAGCATGAACATGAGAGAGGCAATCCAAATGAAGAGGCTACTAGGGCTCTCCAATTGGAATTGTGTGCACGGGAGAATGATAGTAAAACAAAAAAAAACTAAAAACTAGGGTTTTTTGTTTTTTTAATTATGTTTATTATTTGTTTATTTTAACACTTTATATTTGTGCAAATTTCCGAGTATGGCAAGAATTTTAACCAAGCCCATCACATTCAACACACATATGCACAAGTGGCATCACAATTTTGTCACCCAGCATGCTTTTAAGTCTTGCACGACTAGATAAAAGATTATCTAGCCATGCCATGCTTTCTATTTTCCATGGTTCAATTGATGTCATATATATTAAGTGTACCTTAGTCAAAGTGTGGTCAACTACATTGTTTAACTGAATAAGCAAGCCCAACTTTTCAATGATTTCTCTCTCTCTTTAAACATATATGTGTGTGACTCATAAACTCTCTATCAAACTGGTGGTGTCTAGATTCAGATCAAATTCAAACATAGACTAAGATTGGCCTCTAGCAAAACATCATGGTCACCTAGATGATAGAATGTCAGTAAACGTCTTATAAGTTTTTATAGTATCACAGTTACAGACAATTCAATCCTTTTATCAATCAATATCTTTTGAGACTGAGATATAGAAAAGTGTCTATCTCAATAGTTCCTAAGTATAAACTGATATACTTTAATAATTAACATGATTAGGGTACAAACTCATCCCACTTTGGCCATGGATTCAAGCTTTCATAAATGTTATTCAGTATTCTCTCTTGCTTAAAAGTGACGAATCTTTTATTGATCAACCATATTCTTTATATATCTTACAATATGATTGACTACTACCTTTATAATTATCCCAATTACAACAGCACGTTAGATAGTGTCAAACCATATTGATTTTCACACGAGATGATTTAGTGACCTCAAGTCACAAGAGCACATACACCTATGGTGTTCAAAGGATTTATCCGTAGACATTAGAGTAACCATCCATATGGATATCCTCTGGTCAGGTCAGTCCAATGAACATGTTTACAATGTGCACTCATGTGTTGCACCAAACTATCTACAACAACTTTGACACATGAGAACTATCACCACTTTTGGTGGGGTTATTTAACACTGTGATAATCTCATCATCATTACACATGCCCTTATTCATTGCAATGCTAAAATTACAAACATTTCTCGAATGGCTACTTAATGCATACACAAGGTTCTCATGATAAGTCATTTGATCTTTTTATCATAGTTATACCATTCTAAGGGCATGTTATTCGAATAATCATGTAAATAGTCAACATATAAATTGAATAACAATCAATCATTTAATTAATGATTAATAAAAAATTACATCCATAAATGTTAAATTCGATTAGCTCTAAAACATCTACCCTAACATTTATTCCATAGACACTGGAACAACCGTCCTTATAGAAATCCTTAATCAAGTAGACTTGATGAACATGTCTACAACATGTACCAGTGTGTTGCACTAAGCCATTAGCTAGCGACTTTAACATGTTGGAACTTTTGCCACCTGTTGGTTTAGTCATTCAACACTATGATAATATCATTATCATTACTTGTGCTCTTTCTTAATGTAATGTTGAGATTGGAAACACTTTTAGAATGGACATTTAATGTGTACATAAGATTCCAATGATCAGTTATCTAATTCTTTTGTCGTCGTTTTATCATTATAAGGACATATCACTTTTGCAAACATATCGTTAAAACAAAAATATGAATAAATGATAAATCTTTTCATTAATAATAATTACTAAATATTTAATTACAAATACACAAATTTGATTGGTCTAAGGTACAAACTTAACAAGAACTATATTAAAATCCTCTAAAATAATCAAACAGATGAATACCTAAATGTCAAATGCATAGGTCACCCAAAGAAGAATGAGATAATATCTCAGCTCACTCTTTTAGGTAGACCCCACGAGAATGGTATTTTTGAATAGAAGACTAAAACCTTGATGGAAATGGTCAAGTCTATAATGAGTTTCACATATCTACCCTTATCTTTTTAGGGTCATGCCTTAAAAACAGTTGTTTACACACTTAATCGTGTCTTGTTCAAATTTATAGGCTAGGCAAAAGTCTGATCTAGTTTACTTGAGGATTTTGGATTGTAAGGTTTATGTTAAGAAATCGATTTTGAACAAGCTGAGCATCAAATCAGAAAAATGTATTTTTATAGGGTACTTAACGGAAACTAAGGGATATTGTTTCTACCACTTAGAAGAGCAAAAAGTATTTGTTGTTTGAACTGATGTTTTTCTTTAGAAATAGTTTATTCACACAGGAACTAATGAGAGGATGGTAGAACATGATGACATTCTAAGACCACAAGGTACCACATATTTTAGACATGATGATGTGCCATCACTGATGGTCAATCATAGTAAAGAGGTTACTCTACTGATAGAACCAACTCAAGACATACAAGAGCTATGTAGGTCTAATCGAGTTCAATATGAGCCATAGAGGTTTAGTTTTCTCCTAACTCAATACAGTGACATACAAGTAACCAATGATGACAAGGCCATGACATACGTTAATCAAAACCAAGTATGAACTCTGATGGATGCCTTTGAAAGGGTAAAACCTATATGGTGTAAATAGGTTTTCAAAAGAAAACTGATATAGAAAGTAACAGGCAAACCTATAAAGTAGGACTGGTTGTCAAAGGTTTCTCTAAACAACATGGCATTGATTATGATGAAACCTTTTTATCAATTGTAATGTTTGAGTCTATCAGGATTATGCTTGTTATAATTGCATACCACAATTATGAAATTTGACAAATGGATGACAAGACTGTTTTTCTTTGATGATTTAGTAAATGATGTGTATATGACAAAACTCTATGGTTTCATTCTTGTTGGACAAGCAAATAAGGTATGTCAACTTCAAAAGTTCATTTATGGACTTAAGTAGACTTCGAGGAGTTGGAACATGTATTTTGATCAAGTTGTATGCAAGTTGGCTTTATCAAAAATGAATGTGAAACATGTGTATATGAAAAGGTTTGTAGGAGTATAAGTGCATTTCTAATATCATATATTGATAACATATTTATCATTAAAAATGACATACCAAACTTGTAATTAGTAAAAACTTGATTGTCCAAGTATTTCTCCATGAAAGACTTAGGAGAAACAACTTATATCTTCGACATCAAAATCTACCATGATAGATCATATAGGTTGTTTGGCTTTAGTCAAAGTACGTGGATAGATAAGGTGTTGACTATCCATATCCCATATGTCTCTTAAAAGATATTTATCCTCAAACATAATCTGAGAGAGATAAGATGAGTCTGATCTCATATGCATCTTCTATAGAACCTATCATATACATCATGCTATGTACAAGGATCAATGTTGTATATGTCTTGAGTAGTTGTAGTAGATATCAATTTGATCTAGGTGAAAGTAATTGGAAAGCTATTAAGAATATCCTTAAGTACATGAGAAGGACTAAGGCAACATTCTTAATTTATGGAGGAGAGATTGAGCTAACTATATGACGATACAGTGATGCTAGTTTTTATATTGATCGAGATTACTTTAAATCTTGATCAAGATTTGTATTTTGTTTGAATGGTAATGCAGTTAGTTAGAAAAGCTTCAAGCAAAGTACAATTATTGATTCTACAATAAAGTTAAACTATATTATCCTTTCTGAAGTGATAAAAGAAGTTGTTTGGATCAAGAAGTTCATCACTGAACTTGGAGTGGTGTCCAACATTGTCAAACCAATTGAGTTCTATTGCGATGACAATAGAGTCATTGCTCAAGCAAAAGAACCAAGATCTCACTAGTGGTCAAAGCACATACTTAAACAATATCACTTGATTCATTGCAGAGACATATAGATCATGAAAGTTGAAACAAATGACAATTTGGTAATACACTAACCAAGCCTCTGTCACAACAGAAGCATGATGACTTGTAACCATATATGATATTAGACATATAAGTGATTGGATATAGTACAAGTGAAAGATTGTTAGGGTAATACCTTAGAGTCAATCAGTTTGGACATTTGTGACTTTGTAATTTATTCATTTATTATTCATACATGTTAATGTTGAATATAATATGATTATAAGAATAATATGTCCTTAGAATAGTAGAATCATGACAATTAGTTGACTGATCATAAGAACTCTATGACATATTACATGGTCATTCTAAAAACATTTATAATCTCAATATTATTATGACTAAGAACATGAATAATAGTGATGAAATTATCATAGTGTTGAACAATTTCACTAAAAGATGACGATGGTTTTCATGTGTTGAAATTGGGAGCTGATAACTTAGTGTAACATATAAGTACATGTTATAAACGTGTTTATCAGATTGACCCCATAAGAGAATTTTCAAATAGATGATTGCTCATGTGTTTATAAAAATAAATTTTTTAACTCATGGGTATCTGTGGTCTTTAAACTTGAGGTCGCTAAACTGTCTCATATAAGGATTGGTATAATTTGACATCATCTAATGTGTCATCATACAAGGGGTGTCATAAAGATAATGACCAAGCATATCGAGATTTGTATGGAAACTATGGTGGATTAATAGATGATTCATCACTCACTAAACATTGGAGGTGACATCTCATATGAGAATACTAAAAGACATCATAACTACTCGAATCTATGGCCATAATGGGACCGAGTCATAACCTTGTCCAATTTGTTGGGCTATTGATGTATATCAATTCATATTGAGAAGTCATTGACATAAGCACGTATTTATGTCTTAACTTTAAGAGATATCAATTGACAAAATGATTGAATTATGCACAATTGTATAGTTGACAAAGTCGAAAGTAATTTGTTAACACTATATCAATTGGGTGGCCATTATGCCTAGCTAGAGGTCAATCTTGGTTTGTTTCCAAATTTGTCTTGAATTCAGATATTACTAATTCGATAAAGAGATTATAGGTCACATGGACACAGGAATTGATTTAGACTTTAAGACATTAGGTTATTTGATGATAATCCCGAGGTATATAGGGTGATGTGAAATTTGGAACAAATTGGGTTTGTCTAAAAGGATTGATTTAGTCTGGTTTGACTTTTAGTAAACTAGGAAAGACTGACAATGAGACATTAACAACTGTTCCTATTAAGTAAAGGGGAACAATCATGCAGGTGATTAATGCACAATCATTTATGGCATTCTTTATTTATACAAATGTGATTTCATAATTCAAAAACATTCACTACAATCCTTAGTCATCAAGCATGAGTCCCAATGGGGAATGACTATACATACATTATCCACAAAGACCTAGCTATCTCTTGTGTATAGTAAAACCTCTTCAAGTTCGTGTTTTACATAGATACCAAGGCGCCACCTCATTTGTGGGTTGAATAGTGTCCTCAATAGTCATATAAAGTTTTGGAGGAATCTTCAAACACAGGTGTTGTTTCATGAAACACCTTGTGGTTGTTTATGTATGTTCATGTGGCTATTTACTATGGCGTGATCCTGGTGAGGTATTCAAGTTGCTTTCTCTATTTTGTTTAAATTTTTTGTAATGTATTCCGCTACCCTGCCAATATCTGACAACCCAAAAGCCCAACATTTAGCTTAAATGAAATGATGGCTTGAGTTTGGCTTAAGTTTGTCAAGTTAAAGTTAAATGTAGCTCAAGTTCAACTCATGGCTTTGAGTTTATAGCTCGAATTCATAACTTGGATTTATGATTCATATTCAAGACTCAAGTTCACAAACTATTAACAAAACAATGTTATTTTATCCACTAATGGAAAAAATGACATTCTTTTTATAGTTACTTAACATGACTCGAATCAAATTATAAGTCAAGCTCGAACCGATTTCAATTATTCGTCCAATTTATAAATCAAATTTAGTTGAACTCTCTCTAATTTTAGTTTAGCAACGGAAAAAGCGATATTGTTTTGATAATTTCTTAACGTGACTTGAATCGAATTATAAGTCAAGCTCAAACCGATTTCAACTATTCGTCTAATTTATAAGTCAAATTGAGTTGAACTCCCTCTAACTTTAATTTAACTTGATTTCATAAATGAGTCAACCCTCTCAATTTGAGCTTAACCTAAATGAATTTTAGCCAATCCAAAGAATTGAGTTGGCTAATGAACTTGAGGTCATTTGATTCAAGTCTAACCCTAATTTCTATACTACCTTCTATAGCAAAATCAACCAAGACATATATAAATCATTGTTCATTTCAATCTTCATAACCATTAATGAACCCTTAATTACTTTCAACTTTCCATTTTGTGCTTTGTAACTATAACTGGTTGAATTCACTAGTCCAAGATAGATAAGGTTTCTCTTGAGTTCTAAAATATATCTAACTTAACTCAAGGTTTTCACCACTTTTCCAAGAAGCGTCAGTTTAATATCACATATTCTAATGACCTTGCACACTAAATTGTTTCCCATCAATATCTTCTCAACATTTTCTTCTGAAAATTAACAATTTTCTGTTTGGTGACACATGGAGGGTACAGTCAGAGTTTAAAATCCTTTCATCTTTAGTTTTCCTCTTAGAGACAATTAAGACCTCACAATTTTCATATTCTTCAAAAGCTATGTTTGCACTCTCATTTCAAGTCTACTTTTTCCTTGTTCCTTCATTCAAACCTGTCTTGTTTAAAGTGTCCTCTCTTGTGATACAAAAAACATTTTCTATCCTTTGACTTGGATCTATACGCACCCTATGGATTTTCTCCTATTTTTCAATTTCGTCTTTTATTAACTAGCCTCAAATGTTTGGACCTTCCTTTCCATTATGAAACTTACTGACAAATTCGAGTTTTTTTCTGTAGCAATTATTAATGAAATTTGACAATGTTAATGAAATTTGCATAAGATCTAGGGAGTGAGTTTAACAAAATTACAGTCTGATCATCATCATCTACATTGATGGACATGTTTTTGAATCTTTGACTAATTTCATAAAATTATCCATGTTATCCAAGGTTTTCGTTTATCCATTCCAAGACTGAATAGTCTTTATTATAGAAAAGTCTCATTTGAAACTTCTTCAGACAGATACAAAGAGTTTAACTTACCGCACATATCAACTACAAACTTTTCTTTCTTCACATCTATTAGCATCTTGTCTCCTAACCCAGAATTAGCGAGTTATTAGCTTTCTCCAATAACTTTATTTTCTCTTTTGGCTTTATAGTTTTAGGGAGTTTCTCCTCACCTTCAAAGTGTTGTAGTAGTTAGTCTCTCTTTCATCATAATCACCCTAATTTTCATCTTCCACATGCCAAAATCACTGGTCTATATAAACTACTCCTCAAATTTGAAACCGATATTAGGGACTAGAAAATGGATATAGAACGACTACCAATTTTGTTGAAATGTTCTCCCCAAAAACATGTTACGTGCAGCAACCTAGTTTGGATACCAATTGAACAAATCAGTAAAATGTTAATACACCAACACCAGCAAACCAACAATTGGAAAGGAGAAATGTAGACTACACACACAACACAACCCAGAATCAAGGATGAGAGACAACATATTTATGTTTTTTCAACTTTTTGGCGTAGCAAACATACATCCACTTTTCATAGAAAAGCATAACTTTATTCCGTATCAATTATTTTCAATATTACTAAGTTTTTCTTCTCTCTAATATTTTCTCACAATCACTCGCACACAATCCCTCTGGCCTAGGAGCGTATGTACATAAAATACCCAAAAGTTCCTCTTATAAAATCACACTCCCTCACGCTTGTGCGAGTTGATCTCATTCTGTCCATTCCAATTGGTTTGGAGTGGTCATGAGCTACTCTTTTGCAAATCTCTGCAAGAGTTGTACCTGCAATAGCATGTTTTTTGATGTTTCGAATGGAGTTCATGAGCTCAACTCTTCAACTATGAGTTTAGTTCAAACATAAAGGATTGACTTTTCAACCCAATTAATTTGATATGGAAAGTAAGTGCCACATCATCACAAGGTATCTGTGAAAGCCCTTCTATTCTTACCGAACACCCTTTGATGACTGAACCACTCTAGAATCTCATTTCCAAGAACAGCGAACCTAAATCCAATTCTTCATTTCGGAAGTTCTTGAAACAGATAACAAGATTAATAATCAATTTGTTGAATACTGAGAGAGGCCAACCTTAATACATCCTTTTAGCATTGGAAGTGCTCTATTATTGCCACCGAACTAATTCAAGCAGTTTATGCAAAACACTGTTGCCGAATTGGAAATTTTAATGGACCAGAAACCATTTCAATCGAATCCCAATAATTAATATTAACTATTCTTGTATAGAAGGAAATTTTGGCGGAGATTTAAGCCTCTTGCACTCCAAGATAAATAGTCGGAGTTTATAAAGGCAATTAATATTTCCAGGTAATTAAACAAATTTTTTCCTGCTTAAAATTAGAATCTCCAATGAAGAAAAACCACAAAACAAATCACTTGAAGTAGCTCCTTCACCTTTGCAGCCACTGAGATCGAGTTTGGTTAGAACAGGCCATGTGGTCTAATGTTATTCTCGACATCAAACTGAATTGAAAGCCTAATTACCTAGAGTTTGAAGTTTGTCCTCTGCACTATATGTAATATTTTTAAACACACAAATAATATATTATCAGATACTTAAATGTTATTTTATATTTAGTTTAAAATTTTTCAATCACATAATAACACATTATTTATGTATCTATGTACCTAATTATATATAAAAAATGTGCATATATAATTTTAATAATAACTAAAACACTGAATGTTAATTTAGCATTTTAAATATAACTAGGAAGAATGCTACAGTGGAGAAATGTTGAATGGACAGTTGCAAACTTGATGGTAAAAGATACCCATACCATTTTAGTAAATGTAACTAGGAAGAAAGGTATTCAAAGACGTTCAGAAAGTTGCACATTACACACTTAAAGTAATCATCTTTGAAAAGACTTCAGCATTTGCCTTCACGTGCTACTCTTTTTTTAGTATTATGTCTTTACTATTCACTATTCAGATGTGGATGGAGAAAAAAGAAACGTTTACACACAATATTTATCATGCACACACAAAGCTAAATAATAATCTATAAAATTTTACCAGAAAAATGCATTAGTTACTTCCCCATCAGAATCCCTGGAAAGAAGATGATAAAATCCTGAACAAACCATCTGGGTTATCTGCGTGAACCTGTCAAAACATATGATACAAATGAGCACCAGGTTTGTGAGTTGGAGACACACAGCATCACAGTATATCATGCTACCAGACATATTCAGTTGATAATTGTTCTGGATGAAATTGTACAATAACCTAAATGCAAGTAAATGGTCCAGCAGGACTACTTGAGAAAACAAAAAAAGCCAACGCTATTCCAATTTGTTCATGAAGCTACACTAAAAAAATGCCTCCAGTTAAAGGTGTGGAAGCCAATTTCAGTAATTGTTGCACGATAGAAAACATGCAGATTTTTTAACTTTGGCTGTACACAATCTGATGTAGCTCAAACACTATAACATTGATAAACACTTTCAATGTGGGAACTTTTCTAACATGGCTTATTCAATAGTATTTTGTAGAGCAGAAGAATACATTAATACATAAAACAGAACATGACCTCAAGCTGTTAATTAGCAATGTTAGCATTGCATTTGAATCCCCCAATATGTCAATTCTACCACAGTAAACATGAACATACCTATTAAAAATTAATGTCAAACCTTACTTGATAGTTTAAGCTTTTCTGGGTTAAGCAATTACTTTAGCTTTGCTTTTTCTTATAAATATCTATGACATGACATTATAACCAATGTCTCACAAACTCCAAATGGTTTAGCCTTCCATCTTAGAGGATGTGTAATCCTACTCTAGGAATATGTTGACACATCACAGATGAAATCTGTTTCTACAAATAACAGCTAAAGCAAAATCAGGCAGACCATGTGCATCAGCAAAGCGCTTTAGAAAATAAAGCAAGTGACAGAAATGTACCCAATGTCCAGCATCTTCAAGGACATGCATTTCAACTCCACCTCCACCATCAGCAGCCAGCTCCTCAGCAGCATGAATTCTCTGGAGATCTCCAAGGGCCCACCTGTGTAAGCTTCTCTCAGCTTTCAAAAAATTGACATGCACACCTTGAGGCAGGTTTTCCACAAATTTCCTGCATTATTTAACAATAATTAAAAAACTATTTTCATGCTACACTTAATGTTAAGCCACTAATACTGCAGGACAAGTTAATATTAACTTTTGCCTCAAATACTTCAACACAAAAACAAATTAATGTTAGTGCAAAGTGACAATTTTTGTGAGAATCTAGGATGAAAAACTGAAACATATTGCCAACCCTAATATGCATATTGACAATGTTTCTGACTGCACAGAACAAAGTATAACACTAAGACTTCATCTAGGAAAAGTAGCTATTTTAGGAGTCTTGTCCTTTAAACACTCTCAAAACATCATCCATGTATCATAAGAGAAACAAAGAAAAATACCATAAATTTGTTTCTTCATAGGATTGGTACATTTCAGCAATTCCCTCAAGATCAAAGACCCATGAGAAGCTTGATGATGGTGAACCAAGAGGGCTGGTAGATCGGAGGTTCGTTACCACCCACTGGACACAAAAACAAGAATTTAATAGAAGATAAGATTGCGAAACAGAAAGTCCACACAGCAAGGTAGAAATTTAAATTTAATTTTTCCAGTTTATCTTTCAAATATAATGACAAGTAACCTCTGAAAGATAAAACCAACAATGTACAAAAGAAGTAAGCCACATCAAGTTAATATGAGCTATTAAATTTTGATTACCCCGCCAATTTGATGCATCTATATCCTTATTCTGCTGTACTAGTTTACGATCTAGAAAAATATGATTGGTTAAGCCACAATACTCCACTATCCTGTTCATGAATGTAAGGCTTGCTGATATTTCTCTCTAACCTTGTCCTCGAGACAATTTTTAAGTCAGATCCAGCTTGTCTTTAAGCAGCAATGGGAGCGAAAAAGAATCAGTAAGGTCAAAAATAATTAAACTCTAACAAGCCCTTCACAAGGCATGTGCATTTCACAAAGGCACAACTTATTCAGTCATATAAAGGGAGATTAGAACAGATTACTTCAGCCAACCTTAAGCACTAACACACAGTAATAGACCATTAAAAGCATTTTACTAAGGAATAAAATTATATGCATTGACACTCGTATTTGAACAAACAAAAACTAGTGATTTGGACTTAGGAGTCAGGGCATCCAAATCTAAATCTAACGTGTAGTGCCTGAATTATATTAACAGGATCATGAAACTAATATATGTGATACATATATATGTATGTATCTATGTATTCAGTTTATCTTATAGGACCCAAATTCAAATTAAAGTTACACAGAGAGTAAGTGAAACAATACTAGTGTCCAAATTATACCTGTGCCACATCTTTGGAAAAACCTTCTCCAAGAAGAGCATTCACAACCTCCCGCTTTGAGCTGACCTACAGTCATGGAAGATTGCAACATACTTAAACCATGTTCAATAAAAGAAAATTAAATGCCCAAGAAACAAATATTTCAACATTTTTTAATTTAAGGCCAAAAATAACAAAAGAACTATTCAGCTAAAACAGAACAATGAGAGGAGATACATCATTTTATGTGCACTCTATATGATCTAATGAAGTTGAAAATTATTAAATTAAGGAAACTTAAACATATAAAATATATCATAGTCACCAACCATAAGTCATGTTTACCATCTTTTAACTTGATAAAGTTTGAATTAAATTTGTACCACCATCATCACATATCAGTTAAGGTCATTAAAATTTAGGTAATTAGATGAAGTGCTTTATAGATTAAGTTTCCCTAAAATTCATGTAAATGAGCTATACATTTATGAATACTGAATTCCATCATGATAGTTATATCAGTTTTAAAGTGATATAGGAGCAACATCTACATACAGCAAGAAAAAAGGGAGAGGGATTAAGGGAACAGGAAGAGGGATCATGGAAAACATATTACAGAAGGAACTGAAATATTAAAGCAGAGTTTTGTATAATGAGAAATAAAGAACTAGCAAAATTTAACTCCAGAAACATCCATTATAAAAATATCCATCTGTTTATGCTAGTATTAGAAATCAATAATAGAATTCCAATTCACATAATTTATAATAATGAAATTCCCATTGAGATAAACTAAAACAGTCATGAAATCCTGAACTAAGTTGATGAAGTCAATGTTCATCACTAATATTTATTGCATCATGAATATTAAAGTTACTAGTTATATTGAACACCACCCCAACCATTATTAACCACATCTTAACCCATTTACAATGGTAAAATTTAACTTAATAATGGATCAAAAACAAAAATCATAGCTTCTAAAACCTAACTATAATTATAGCAAAGCCATATAAAACCAACCCACCCAACAAGAATGCCAATCAATAGATCTGCCAAGTGCAAATAGTTAGAAATGCATCCTAACTGACTCTAATCATTAAAATAATAAAATAATTTTCCAACAAGAATAATTCTTTCGAATAATCCATACCTCAATTAACTTGAAATAAATCAAAGGATACAATACGAAAAAGATAAATCACCTCCTTAGGCAGTTTACTGAGGTAAGAGATAAGTACAGATGGATGGTCTTCTCCATCTCCACCAGCTCTAACTTTTCCAGGAGTAGCATCCAAAACCCATACCTGCCAGGAAAAAAAAAAGACATACATACATTTATGTATATATATATATATATATATTTTATAAACACACACATACAGAATAAATAAATAAATATATATATATATATATATTTTATAAACACACACATACAGAATAAATAAATAAATAAATATATATATATATATATATGTACACACACACACATATATATACACACACTGGAAACATTTTTTAACTGTGAGGCCCCTATTGCTTCAGCTACCTAGAAAACAACAATAATTTTGATACTACCATGGTTTGAAGTATCTAGTTATATAAGTCAAAGATTGAATGTAACATAATATCTAAAGTTCAAGTTCTTTGATACCCAGAATCAATATCACATACCTTAAGTAATGCCAAAGTATAATACCAGCTCAACAATATCTAGCAAGATCATACTTACTCTGACAGGCCGTGCAAGAGGTTTGGCAGCTTGTTCCACAATGCTCAATGCAACTGCAGAGATAATTATGAAGCATATTAAGCACTTGAACCACCTGAAATTAAATAATGCAACTATCATATTCCATTGTCTGCTTTTGAAGAAAATCAAATACCAAAACAACCAAAATACCTTTTCCTCCAAAGCTATGACCAACAAGAACTCGGGGTGTTATTCTAAGCTTTCCAACCTAAACCAACCAAAAAGGTGGAGAAAGCAATTAGAATTATACATGATAAAATACACAACCAGTAAACGATTTCAAAGCATTTTGCACTTTTTGGCCAAAAGAATATAATTAACAAAGTTGACTCTGAAAATATTCAAAAAATATTAACAATATTGGGATGCAAGTTGTTTAAAGTGTTCAATAATATGACAGAAGGCCAGGAAAGTTCGATGCTAACTCTTAATTGATAGTAGGCTTAATCAAGCACTGCAGAATAGAAGTTAAAGCTATGTGACATACTAAGTCATATCAAATTATTTTTGAAAAGCAATGTACAAAAAGCTCAAAATTTACAGGAATGATCAAAAGAAATGAAAACCTAATGTAGAAACACCTCAACTATGCCTTAAACATCTATTCTTTCCCCTGCCAAGTCCCTGCTGCCTTAGAGGGGTATTTGGTGCCACTCATCAGAGCTGAGCGAAAACCTATAGTACTAAATTTGTCAGATGTCCCCATAGTTTTTAGGATTTTATTTTGTTTAGTCTTTCACTTCATTTTATTTCCTTTGATATTACTCCTTATTTCATCAGAAGAGTATTTCACAATTCTGTAGGATTCTAGGTTTCAAGCCTATCATAGATCCTTAGTTCTAATGTGTTGTTCAGACTGATTGATTAAAAATATTATTGAATTTCCTCTACTAAATCTCTTCTATTCTCCCACTAAATTCTTATTTTCCTTTGTAATCTTTCTTTTCTTCCTCTTTTCAATCTCTTTCTTCTCTTTACTATTTCTTCTTTCTTCTTCTAAAGCACTAAGTGATAAAAGAAACTCAAACAACTGATCCACCTAAAGTTGACTGTAGATAAGTTTCCTGCATATGATATCATGCCTTGAGACAGCAACATTGTATTTTCTTGATAATAAATCACATTAATCTGAAACAAAAGAGAAAAATTTCTGCATTTTCATTACTTCCATATAAGATTTCTACAATTTATGCTTCATGCTCTTCATCAACTTTTTGCATCTAAAGAATCAATTTGTAGAAACAACCAACAGGGGAAGAGCTATTTTAGCTAATTCAGAGATTAGTTGCTTAAAAATCATACCAATAGTCAAGAGATACTCACCAGCTTTAAGACGTCAAGAGCAGTTGAGGCAACAGTATGGGGTTGTCTCTTCTTCATTGATGCTGAATCACCATGGCACCTCAGGTCCACCAGGAGGAACTGTGTCGATTAAGTCCATAAGGAACAGTTAGGATTATCAACATGTTCTAAAGTCTAAATTCTTTTATGTAATTCCGATGAAATAATAACTCCACAAGACGTTACACATTAAAAATAACACAATATATTCAAACTAAGGTATAAAAGCAGTTTTAGAAGTTGACAAAAAGACTATCCTGCAAAGGAGAGAGTAATACAGAATATAATTTTTTATTCATACAAAAACACACAAATATTCAAAATAAGCAGAAGTACTATAATTTAGAAAGAAAAAGATGTTCAACCAGGAATACCTGCCATGTTGGAAAAGCCTGGGCCAGTCTTCGAGCAAAAGTTCCTGTACTTTCAATATTCATAAATAATATTCAAACCAGCTATTCACAAACAAATGCACACTAACATACAATCTTCTAGCTATTTATTATGAGAAATATTGTAGAACAGATCATGAACAAAGATGAAAAAGGAAAGAACACATTGCTCCATCAGGACCAAGGAAAGAATGCAGTATATTCAAATTAGCACAACCAATTTCGACTACTGGATAAATGTTTAAGACAAACTACAGCACACCCAAAATATGGTCTGCACATTTTTTTACTTTATTTTATTTTTTGTAATAAACAGAAGAAAAAAATTATTAATTGGAGAAATTAAATCACTGCTAAAATGAATGAAAGGTCCAGTAAAACAAATAGAAAAACAGAAACAGCCTAACATCTAGGCTAGTAGAAAACAAAAAAAAAAAAAGTCACTTGGGCATCTAAAATCAAGAAGAATTTAACACATACTTTCCCAGAAAAAAGGGACTTTAAAAAAAGATACTTCAGATCTTAGAATAAGGTGGACTGCAACATCAAAGAGTTAAGGAACTGCATTTGTTGTTCACAACTAGTGAAATTACAACCAAGTGTGTAAAAACTGATAATCATTGCTGCCTTTATATGTTGGATGACCCAGAATGACATTGTGCAATGACATTTCAAAGTATTAACCAAATTAAACATCCTAAGAAAAGGATCCCTTCTTCCATTAATCCACAAAACAACTATCATGCAATTTATGTTTCCAAATTTCATATAAGTACATGAAACCAACAGTGCTCATACAGATCATATTACATACCCCAGTTCTTCCTGCTACCTAGAATGCCATGAAGGAGAATGGCAG
Source organism: Mangifera indica (assembly GCF_011075055.1). Lineage (NCBI taxonomy): Eukaryota > Viridiplantae > Streptophyta > Magnoliopsida > Sapindales > Anacardiaceae > Mangifera > Mangifera indica. The sequence continues at coordinate 10,860,155 of NC_058147.1, read as the reverse complement.
TTGGTGGTTCAGGTACTGATTTGTCCATCATAGAACTCCATTTTACCTATGGACAACATTATATTAAATACATAAGTCTGTCTGATAAAAAGAACGAAATAGAAATTTTTTCTTTTAAATTATTCAGCAGTGTATCACTCCATGAGTAGTCATATCTTAAGTAAAAAATCTTCAGTCTAGACAGCTACACTGGAAATTACATGATATGGACTCATAAAGTACAAAGTTAAAATAATGAGCACTCTGTCAGCAGGAGAGACCAGATTTCAAAGCAAGTTAAGCAAGAATTAAGGGAAAAAAATATTCTACATATTATTCACACTTTGCTTCATCTGTGACCTAAAACTAGAAATTAACTCTGTGTGTGTGTGTGTATTAGTTCAACAGTTCTACTTGAACAAGTAAACGATTACAGTGAGGTAAATTCACCCCACGATATCAATTAGCATGATAAATTAACAATCAAAACTTGATGAAATCACAAGTATTGCTTTTCAACTTCACAAAATAGTAACAAATTCTTCATTGAAGGACACCATATGTTGATGAAATTTGATGAAATTAAATTCCAAGAAATAAGACATGATAATAACTTTCATGAGCTACAGTTTGCAAATTGTTCAGCATCCATTATTTCTAACCACTAAAGCTAAAAGGAAATTACGGAGTAAATAATTGTTGGTCGTTTCATATGGATAAAAATGACCAAGTCACCCTATTTTACTGTTTAAGACATTAAATGTGGAGAATTTAAGTTCCTTATACAAGAACTCTTTGTCAAATAAACCCTAGTACTGATTGAGTAACCCTAGTTCCAAATGCTTAAACTCCTAGGGAGGGGAACCAATAATATCATAAACTCTAAAATATCTAATTAGCAGATTGACAGATTTATAGAACTTACAAGTGCACCTTGAACAAGCTCATATGCCTGCAAATAAAAATCACAATAATCAGTCATCATGTTCCAAACTAGGATGCTCTACTCCTACCTGAATGCAAAACATTTTTTGTTTACCACTTTTGATCATTTAGGGTAAGGTTTATCAAAAAGTCTATGAAAAGAATTAATCACTAAGCAATTGAGAAAAAAATTCCTTATGTCCCACAATTCATTGATCTTTTATCAAACTATAGCAGGGGTCTTACCAGGACTCCTGATGGATCAGCTGTGCCTCTGCCACGAGCAAGCCTCTCGTCCACTAATGCCATACGTACACTTGGATATTTAGCAGCTCGACTTGATTGACCAACAGCTAATTTAGAGACACTAAATGCACCATTCTAAAACCAAGGAAAAATAAAAATAAGTTACCAAATGTCTGAACCTGTGATGTCCTCTTCTCCTAAACACATAACAAGCAAAACACCCATGCTCAGAAAATATTAACATGAATTTGCATCCAAGCAACCATAAATTATGAAATACAGTAAAAAAAACCAACCCAAAAACTTTAACATCATCACTCAACAATTAATATTCTATAATTGCAAATGTTATTTAATTACATATTTTGCATAATAAACAATCTCCACTGATCAAACTGAAAAGTTTTACGTTAATACGGACCCCCATAAACTTATCTTAGATGACTAAAACAATTTTAGAAACAAAACAAGAAGAAACTTAAAAAAAAATTGATAGCTTTTCCGAAAACAGGAAAGCATCACGTCACGTGTAATAAATATAATTCCGGAGCAATTTACATTAAAAAAAAAAAAATTCAAACTTCAACTTCCTCTTCCGACCGTAAGTCGACATTATGCATGGTAGACCATCTCTACAAATGAAATTGGATGCTTAACCTCCCTTAATGGCCACGTAACGTTACTCCGGTAACATTAACGTAATTGCAACATAAAATACGTTTATAACAGGTTGGCTAATGGTACTGAGCAATTACTTAGTGCTGGTTACCTGGTAAGGCCTAGGAATCTTCAAATTAGCTCTATTCATCAAATTGAACTTAAGCTTCCTTTCGGCAAAAGTAACGGCAGTGTGGCTCGCCGTGAGATTCGAGATGACCGACATTCTGATTCAAATACGGAAAACAAGACGACAGCGAAAAAGAATTTAAGGAGGTGGTCCGAACTGTTATATTATGAGATAGATCGGTAGAAATGGGAGGCGGAGACACCAAGGAATGCGGTGTCTCAGAGCCTCCCTTCGTGTAATTCAATGACAAAAGAGTTCTCTCTCACGCCAGGTACTGGGGCGTGGGAGAGCCCTACATATTTAGTGACAAATAACTTTGAACCCCCCAAAGATTTAGTGTCGTACTGGATTTGAAACTTTTATAATGAATCTCATAATTTGCTAAGAATGACCCTTTAACCCAATATAAATGAGCACAACATAATATTTTGATAATGTCATTTAGCTAATTTATGGTATTTCTTCATTAAAATTACAACAATCTTGCATTTATAGCTCACATGTTGAGTTTCTTTAGTTAAATTATATGATTTGAATTAATAAAATTTGATAAATACTGTTATATATACATACTTTTAAATATATAAATAGATATATATATATATAATATGTTTTTATATAATTAAGTATTCTTTTATTTTTAATTGTTTGTTAAATCATAAAGGGTAATTTTAATACTATTAGAACTTGAAGGGATGAATGAGAAATAAAGCTATTATGTATACAGGACATAGGAAGCCACGTCACGTGAAGAAACATGTGGTTTGCGTGATATTGATGGTGTGGACAAGTTGGCGGGCGGGTTCGGTGACGCGGATTGAGTGGTTCACCGTCCACCTAACTTTAATGGACACATTCTTTTTTTGAATTTTTTTTGTAAATAGAAAAGTTGAGAGAGATTGAAATATGAATGGTTGGATTAAGTGGTAATTGCTTTGAAGTTTTACAATGAAAAAGGAAGAGATATGTCTCTCTCAAACAACGGGCAAGGGATATTTATAGTGTGAAGCCAGTATCTAGTCATAAATGTGTTGTCTAACTATTAGAGTGGTTACATTATTTTCATTTGGTGAAAAACCTATCATTATGCTTTCATTAATTCATATTATCATCTAAGTCCTTAAACCATGGCCAGCCACCCAAGCATTTATTGATTACATTTGATAGAAAGCTATCAAATACATAATTCTCTTTTGAATTTTCACTATTTATAAATAATTATATTAATCATGCTAAGAAAAATTCTAATAGGATGAAAAACCAAAACAAATAAACTTAATTATTTAATATCATATAAAGTGGAATTGAATGTGCTTAAACTATCTCATTAAAAACTTTACTAAAAAAACCCTGTGAAACAAAATCCAATGAAGAAGAAAAGTATACAGTGCACATTTTGTCTAATATATTACACACTTCAAAAATTTGTTCATCTTAATAAATGTTCTCCTTGATGAATGCTCCCCCTATTTATAGTAAAATTGGTTTTAGTAAATTTCGTTGCATGTTAAACCACTACATACTGATGTTGTATATTAACTTTTCAAATATTGATGTTGATAGTGTTTTGGTGAATAAGTCTACAAAGTTGTCATTAGATCGTATTTATTTGACATCAATATTTTAGCTCTTTTGAGTGTAAAAGAACTTTGATGAGATATATTTTATTTTGTTTTATTTAATGCATTCACCTTTAATTTTGGTAATATAGATTGTATTGTCTTCATATAATATGAAAGAAGTTGTATGTATTTCAAATCTGATGGATAACAGATCATAACTATATGCATTTTAGGCTAGCTTCATGGAAAGCTAAAATCTCTAAATAATTTGATGTTGCAATCAAGGTTTATTTGGTGGAGCAACATGATATTATTGTATCATTATAAATAAAAACATATCTCATCTATGAGCAGGTCTTATGAAGGTTAAAAAGATAACTGCATCTGCATATACAGCTAAATTAGGATTTTTAAGGGATTTGACAAACTAGAATAATCTCAAATCTCTGGTTTCACATAAGTAATGAAATATATGTTTGATTTCATTCTAACGGCAACGAGTTGGTGTAGAGTTAAATAGAGTCAATAAATTCGTTGTAAAGGATAGATTTAATTTAGTGTATTAGGTCAAATATTATAGGGCACAAATGACATTAAAATAAGGTACTTCGAGACCAAACATCTTTTCACCTTCTTCTTTAAGATGAAATGGATTTTTTTTAAGATTAAGAAACTGAATAGTTATTGGGGTACTCAAAAGAAAAGTCTTATCCATATTAAAGCATTTTAACAATTTTTCAATATATACTAATTGATAAATAAGTATTTTATTTGAATTATACTCAATCTACAAGGTGAGACAATATTTTGTTTTTTCTAAATCTTTCATCTCAAATTCTTTTTTCAAGTATTCAACAGTTTTTTAAAGTTTTTCAAAAGTTTCAATTAAATTAATGTCATCAACATGTATTGTTATGATAACAAATCCTGATTCTGACTTTTTTATAAAAACATGTGAGCATATAAGGTCATTCACATAGCCATTTTTCATCAAGTATTCACTAAAATAATTGTACCACATTCTTTCTTATTGTTTCAATTTGTACAATGATCTTTTTAATTTGATTGAGCACGTCTCTTGATTGATTTTTTTTCTTTTAGGTAATTTAAATTCTTTTGGGAAATTTCATATAGATTTCAGTATTTAAATTTTCATACAAGTAAATAGTAGCTATATTTATTAGACGCATATCAAGTCTTTTAAAGACTGTTAAACTAATCAAATATCTGAATATAATTATATTTATCATAGGTGCGTATGTTTTATCAAAATCTATATCCAACCTTTGGGAAAAGCCTTTGGTCATAAGTCTTACTTTATATCTAGCAATCTTATTTTTCTCACAAATATTAATTTGTATCCAGCGGGTTGTACAAGTCCAAATACTTGATATTTTACCAGAAAAACTAATTTTGCCTAAATTGTTTCTTCTCATTTAGGTCTTTCATATCTTTGTATGTATTCGTCCATAATGCGTGGTTTAAAATCATCACCATTCATAATTTTGATAGCAACTATGAATGAGAATATATCATTAATGTTAACCATTTCATGGTTCCACTTCTCTCTTATATAAGCATAATTTATAGAGGTTTATGTATTCTTATTTTCCTATATTTTGGGAGTTTTTTCTAATTCAGAAGCTTTAGTCTCTTCAGAGACCATAATTTTTTTTGGAGATATATTAACAAGTGTAGATTTTTTAGTTGTTTTAGGATCATTATAATTGATATATGTTTGATTTTTTGTCTTTCATTTTTGAGAAACAACGCTATTTGATCTAATAAGTCTACCACGTTTTTAGCATGTACTGGATTGATCAATCACAACTTAAATAGACTGTTCAGTAGTCACATTAATTCTTGTTAATGCATTGGTAGATGATATATATGATCTTATCACTTTTGTCATATCCACAAAAGCATCGACACTTGGTTGACAATAAATTGAGAATGAACTATCTTTTGCATTTCAGTTTCACCTTGAGACGTGGGAAGATTTAGATGAGACATAATAGGTATTTGCCAAATAAGTTTATGTCTAACTTCAGGAGACATTTTCTTTTCCCTAGAGGTGGGAATATGGTCTTATCAAAGTGACAATATGCAAAGTATACAATAAAAAGATCACATATCAATAGTTTAAGAAATCGATAATAGATGATAAATTATATTCAACATAAATTCCCAAACGATATTGGGTTTCATTTTTATGTGTTAAGGAGATGCAATAGAGAGATATATAACATAACAAAATATTCTCAAATGGGATATATTAGGGTTATGATCAAGAATCAATTATAGAAAAGAATATTGATGATAATAAGAAGGTCATAAGCGAATTATTGTTATAACATTTAATATACCATGTCCCCACATAAAAATTGGTAATTGAGTTCTCAGTAATAAAGTATATACAATTACTTAAAATCATTTGATAAGAGACTTAGCTCATCCATTCTAAGTATAGACATGCATGACTGGATATTCAACATCAATTTTTATAGACATGTAATAATCATTATCTTGGATATAAATTCACAGGCATTATACAGTCGCATTTTAATATTCTTCTCCAGGTACAAACCTTCTATAGAATATAATCCAAAGAGATGTGTACTACTTGATTGCTTAATTAAAAATAGTAGAAATTAAATGCATGATATTTAATATTTATCTGTATAAAAAGGTGTAAACTAGATAAATACTTTAAAAGTAATAAAATTCTTCATTATTACAATTCAAATGTTTGGAAGTAATTGAGAATCCATGTAGTGCATAAATGAAAACAAATACATGAACAACATAGAAAAATCTTGAAATGATAGTCTTACCCCTTACCTTTATGTAGTTGGTTGATTGAACTACTAGTTCCGCCACATACTTTGTTACTCACCTTTACATATAAACAATAGAAAAAGAATGCATGAGTGAAAACACTCAGTAAGATAATGCCTTTAATCACCTTGCACAAAACATAAAACTGGAAATCTAGCGTTTCTTTAATGAAAGTCAATATGGTCACAACTTGGCACTCTCGTGACCTAACATAGGCCATCCACAAAGGTACTAAGGTCAAAGTTGATCTTTGCATATTTGATGCCCTGGTGAACGCATATGACACCTTGCACATTTACTCATTATCATGTCTTGTGCACATGGCATACGGTTTATTAAACTAGCTAACTATAATACTTTGGTCACACAAGAAAAATCTAGTCATATTCCCTCCCTTACCACATATGCTATTTATGGAACTATTATCTGAAAACCATCATTGGATAACCCCTACCACAAGTGCATATGTGATGTATCTCGCTTACCACATGAGAAACTAGCAAAAAAAAAACTGTTTCCTTTACCGTGCACACCTAAATTGAGTTGAACTGTATGGCTAATACGTCTTGGCATCAAGTGCATGATGCATCTCATAGGCAATTATCTCTCATATAGCCCTATTATTTTGACATGTCTAGCCATTTATACACACAATTGATAGTTATCTAGATGTATATCATTTTTCTCAATTTTAATGATTTTTTACCTAAATTAAACTCAGTTAGGGTTTGTGTTGTCATCCATATAATTTGGCACATTTTCTATGTTTGATTAACTTATCTTATTTTTCTAATTACCTTTAATTTCTTTATTTCTCTTTCCTCTTCCTTGCACTTAGCCTAGCAACAAAATAGTTTTTTTTCTAATTCTTAGTGTCTACACGGGAGTGTACTAAAGTTGCACTTCCATGTACTTTTATATAATCATACACAGGTGTGTCGCATTGGTTACACCCATTTGTAGTTGTTAACACTAATACACAAGTGTGTTAAATCATAAACACAACATCCACTTTTGGAAAGCCACACATGGCGTGTATCCCATAGCTGCATATATCCCATACCAAACAGGTGTGTGTGCCTCTCCTCAAGACAAATGTGAAAAGAAGAAATTGCCTATTTTATGCAAATGAAACACAGATGTTATGATGCCATACACAACCATGCATTGTAATTTGGAGAACGCAAACCTTTTGGTTCTATGTCTTTTTTGGCTATCTTCTAGCAATTCAATCAATCAACACATATACAACAGTTTCTAAACATCCTAATATCTTCATACATTTGCCAAACAATAATAATGACTGATCAAACAAATCATGACAATTATCCATATGAATTCTTATTCTAATCACAAACAACATAACCATTAACACATATTTAGATTAATCTTAAGGCATCAACATTGATGATTTTATTATCATAATCATCCTAGAACATTTAACAATCATAGTTTAAGAATACAGACCATAGAAAAATATGTTATCCATTAACTGAAATCTAAAGAGGACACTATACTTGTCTTCCAATGTTCAAGTGATCCTTCACATGGCTATAAAAATTTTTAGCAATCGATAACTTTCTTCGATGACCAAAATTTCTCCTCACTCTTTTCTCTCTTTTGGTGTGCAGTTGGATGCATAAAAAAAATATTGAAAATTAGGTTTACACCTCTTTTTCATTTTTCCTTCTAGACATGACACACGCCCATGTGTCATAGCGTCCAACTAAAGCACCGTCTGATTTTGCCATCGTGTGTAGGCTACATTCCGAGTTGATAATAAACAAATATGAGACCATCATACAAATGCATTAATTAAAACTATAAAATAATGAAATAACCTACTTGGTAGATGAATGAGTTCACATATATCCCCTTGGATTCTATGTAGGAATAATAGGGATTTGACTCCAATTTTAAAGGGAGATAGTTTTATTACTAATTTACCTTTTGAATAAGTAGTACATAATTTCTTATTAGACAATAAAATCTTATGATTATTTAATGTATATCCATGTAAATTTCCAATAATCCTACGCATCATTGTAGATATTGAGTGACCTAGATGGTTATGGCAAACCATAAAAATCTTTGGGATGACGAAGAATCAAACAATGAAGGATTAAGTTCCACAGTCGATTTTGCCCAAAACAATGAGGATGACTATTCTGGAATCCTCTAATATTTTCAAAATGGTGTAATCAAGACAAATAACCTCAAAAGCCAATGGTTCAAGATCTTGGTGCAATGTAAAATCTCTCTCCAGTTATATATCCTTACACAGAAATGCACTCAAAGAGACGTGTCCAGTTAAAACTTTGTTTGCACAAAATTTATACCAAAAACATGCATTAATAAATTACAACCCATAATCTCAAAAGTGTATTTATGATTTAATAAATCAAAATTGAAGAGTCTAGAAACCTAAGTTAAAAATCCAATGTGCAAAAAGAAATGTAAACAACTCAAAATACATCAACAAGTCTAATAATGAAAAATATCGTTACTCTTATGCGTTGCCACAAGCTAACTTGTTGACTCCCTTACTACCACTTCACTACTCTTTAACCTTACCTGCAACACCATATAAAAAAACACGAGTGAAACACACTCAATAAGTGAGTGCTCTCATCACACCTAAAAAATATATATACATCACAATTAATTAGATAGTCGTATGTCTTTTACTAATCTCCATGTGATATTACGGATGTTTTTCTAATATCTCAGATGTCTATTTAGATTACATCGACACCCAATGCTCTATCCCTAATAACGGTATCATCCCAAATGACTAGTGCCAATAATATATGTCGACATTCCAAACATATGATGAAAGTATGAGACATTTTATATATCAATCATAAAATACACAGAGTGCACATATTAGTCAGGTTTTGGGCTAAAGATACCATATCGTGAAAGCAATGAGACCATGAGCCTCTTTCGCTATCACATATGCATCCCAAATGCTAAGACACCCAATGTCAATGCATACTTAGCCAAAGGTATCACAGTCACACAAACTGATCTATTGCTTTCATGATCATATTGTATATAACTCAATGGTTCAAACTAATATGATACATTGTTTTTAATATTTGACATGAAATTGTTTTGGTTAGGGTTTGTATTGTCATCCTCATAGTTAGACACACTCATACTGATTTTCATCAACTATTGCCTTCATTAGGGCCTTATCCATTTTCCTTCTCATATCGCCTCATAATCTTCTCTTATAGGGGTAAAATGATCATTTTCATACCTATATACAAATGTTGAAACTTTATGTACTCTTTGTATACCCCATACGTCTTTATTCCTAAGTTTCTCTAAATGTACACAAATGTGTATCCCTCATACATAGGGGTGCATTACTTAATCCACACAACATATAACCTAGGCACACAAGTGTGCAACTTTAAGGAAAGGCACACAGTTTTACATCTCATACCATATGAGTGTGTATCTATTCCCAAATTCACACTCTTATGGCTTCATCTTAGTATAGGAAAAATTTTGCCCAAAAGTACATGGGTGTGTGTCATGGGACACATAGGTGTGTAGTGTAATTTGCTACATTTTAAATTGAACTTTACTCATATTTTCCAACCCTCTAACCTTAATCCAACAAATCCAAAATACACTACTATAGTCATAAATATATGAGATGTGTTTCTACATCACCAATAAGACTTGTAATGATCATGAATCACCTATGGCATATGTAACATCCCTCTCTAAAAACACTACCCATCAAAGGAGAAATGTTACGAATTAATATCCGGAGCATCTATATATATATATTTTTTAAATACTTTAAAATAAACACATCACTAAAAGTGTTTAGAAAATATTCTAAGAAAACTAAAAGTCTGGAAGCGAACAAAAAATATATATACTCATATGAAAACTCATCTGGAAACATATGAAAATGTGAAGTAATCATATATAATTGTACTATCATCTCAAAAAGGTCTAAAAGCAACAAGAACATGTGACTGTATGCATGTAATACAAAACAAAGATAACTTGCTCCAGTTAGATCTATCTTCGCTGACCTGACCCTGCCTCGTAGCTACCTCGATCACCTATACCTGCAATCATAAAAGAAAATGAAGTGAGTGATAAGAACACTCAATAAGGGGAAATAATTTAGTAAATTATCTCATTTCTTGTTCTAACTCACTCTCGAGACTCAACCTCCCTAAGAAATCGAGAGGATAATTTAGTTCATTTTTTACTATTTGAGTCATACTTTGTCCCATCTGGTGTCTATTTAATACTTTCTGAAAACTGACTATAGGGATTTGGCACTTTTCTAAGCTCGAACTCTTTTTCTTTCTCTCACTACACCATTTTTGAATCTGAATTGTGTTCTACTACGAGCATGCTCTACTACGAACAAACCTTACTGTGGGTTTATGTCCTACTACGGACATGCCCTACTACGAGTAGTGTAGTGTAAAGTGCCCCCTCATAGTTTATAGCATGCATGCGGACCTTATATCTTACTAATTTTGCTTTCATCTAAATTTATTCATAACTCACTAGACTATACTCTTGGGACAACCCCTGAATCTTGAGCCTCAAATTCTTTTTCTTGCTTTTCTTTCTTTTTTTCTTTTTTTCTTTTTTTCTCTCATTTCTTTCCTTTCCTTTCCTTTCCTTTCCTTTCCTTTCTTTTCTTTCTTTTCCTTTCCAAAACTGCAAAACACTGTTCACAACCCTGTTCATTTGACAGAGTAGCCTTATTTTTCATAAAGTTTCATAGTCCAAATGGTTTCTAATTCATACAAGCTATATATCATTGAAAAGAGTATTCAAAGAGCTTTCCAATAAGCTATAATAGCACTTATAATTCATTAGATAAGATAGTCAAAACGTGAGATGAAATCAATAGAAAAAAATTGACTCCTTTGTTTATTTGGTAAAATAGCCCTTGTGGTTCATATAATATTTAATAGTCCAAATGATCCCCAATTTATACAAGTTATATATCACTGAACAGAGAATTCAAAGAGCTTTCCAAAACGATATAATAGCACTCATAACTTATTAGATAATGCAGTCAAAATGTGAGATGAAATCAGTGGCAAAACTTGTCTCCTCTGTTAATTTGGTAAAGCAGTCTTTATGGTTCATACCATATTTATCAGTCCAAATGATCTCTAATTTATACAAGTTATATATCATTGGAAAGAGAATTCAAAGAGCTTTCCAACAAGATATAATAGCACTCATAATTCATCAGGTAAGGCTGCCTAAACGAGGGACGAATTCACTGGTAAAATTGTAAATATTATGTAACTTTCTGCCATAGACAAAATCACACATATAGACATTCCAAATGGCAAAACAACATTTCTCAACTTCAAAATCATTATTTATAACATAGATCCAAGGAACCAAAAGCCTAAAACATACAACATATCAAGGATGATACCCCTTATCTTTTTTCAAGTCAAATCTTTGCAAGTTGGCTTCCTTCTCTTTGTTTGGTTTCCTTTAACACCAAAATCACCTTAAATCAACACCAAAACATACTAACATATTCATATAACATACATCCAATATATATATAAACATAGGAAAAGGGAAAAAGAAAGAGATCTTTTGGTTACCAAGCTCCAAAAGTGTTTCCTCTTCTTTTCTTTCCTTACTCTTCTTTCAAACTTTTCCAGGCATCCAATTTCCTTCTAAAAAATGAAGAAAACAAGCATGAAGGGGCTGATTTTTCTGGAAGGGTGGAGGAGACGATGGAAAAATGGAATTGCCTTTTTGGTTTTTGACTTTTCTCTTTTTATAAATATCTTTATCTTTTTCTCTTTATTTTTTTATTTTTTTTCTTTTATATATATCTATATATATATATAAACACACACATATATGTTATTATATATATCTATATTTAAAATTGGAAATATCTCCAAACATGGTCAAAAGATGTAATTGCCCCTAGAACATACCTGATGATATTACAACATATCTTTCTATAAACCATGTTTATATAAATTTGTACATAGCCATTTAAGTCTGTTTTAACCTTTCTAACAACACAAATTATTAACCAACATCCAATACCATCTCTATGAAGCTATTAAAGAATTTTAACAATCAATTTAACCAAGTTACAATCACTAGTCATTACCACATCAAACTGTAGCATACAACATAATTTTTATAAAGTTATCGTCAATCCATCAATCCTTTTATCAATATACTATCACCAATCCATCATTCCTCATACATAATCACAAAATCATTCATTTATAAATGATCATATTAATATATAATAGACACAACATATTTTCATGGAAAAACATGTTTAAGTAATCATCTCAAATCATCAATTACATCATCAGGCATAAATCGACTGAAGACATAATCAATCATCATACATATACATAGATTCTTACATAAAAACACTTCATCAGCTACTAGGAATAATAATCTCAATAGGAAAATGTTCAAGATCAATAAAGAAAGAAAACATCATACTTCTCCCTCGTTCAACAATAAACTAGTCTTCTTGTTGGAAGAATTTCCTCCGTTAATGCTTCTTCTTGTGTCCAAGGCTCCAAGTCACCTCAAAACTCTCTCTTCTCTTTGTTTTCTCTAGAAATATTTGTGTAAAATATCTTAGCCAATGTGTTTGCAACTCTTTTTATTTTTCAAAAGTAACTTCACACGATGGTGTATAGTATTCATACATGAGTGTGCATACTAATACACATTAATAGCAGTTTTCGAAATCATTGCAAAATTGCTCCTTATCTAAAATTCAAATGCACTAATCATGCACGGATGTGCATACCTTCATACATGAGCGTGCATGTCATTCAAACTTAGACAATTATCATGCATCAAGCAAAAAAAATACTATTTTACCCTTTTTTATCACATACAAGGCATGCGGTCTTCCCACATGGTTGTGCATCTCCAATTTCACACATAATAATAATAATTAATCAAAAACAAAGCCAAAAGATCAAAATAACCTTGGACATACATACAAGTGTTATATGCAAGCAATTGCTCAAACAAAATATCAAGTTCGGAATCCTTATAAATTTTCAAAGATTTGATGAATATTTAGCATTAAGAGAATTGTCCAAAAATCCATCGCCATTTGAACTTATCCAAATGATACCCATTGTGTCAAAATCATTATCAAAATCACTCAAAGAATGTGACATCAAGAGAGATAAGAAAAAAGGACAAGATTCCTTGAAAAAAAAAACATATTTCATGAAAGAAAGCAAGATGCAAAATAAAGCATTCTTATTGCCATAGTTAAATCAAAGCAAGTTGATGAAATGAATTCTCCTGCAAAGCTCTTGTAGTGACCACAAAATGTCAAAAGATTCTCTGGCATAAGAGGCCAATTTTCAAAGGCAAGACTTGCAAAGTTGAAGATTCCTAGCAAAACCAAAGATTTTTCTACAAAATCAATGATTTTTTGCAAATATTCATTTGCAAAGTTACACAAAAGGATTCTTTATTTCAAGATCCCCTGCAAATCTGCAAAATTTATGCAATAATTCTTACAAAGAAATCAAAAATTATAATAACCATGTTTCAAAACTAGTTCAAACGTTGGAGACAGTGTGTGTGTGTATATATATTCAGAGTCATTAAATGTCAGTTGACCCCTCAGTCCATTGCGATGATTTCCCTTGTCCAACCTATAACCAAAATCAACAAAAAGAATACTCTCAAAAAATTATTAGTTTTATTATTATTATTGGGGTTTAGGAATACAACTAGAAGATTGAGCTACAAAAATGATACAACTTGCAAAGGCTTGTTGTGAGTGTTTTAGATTTGAATGTGAGTTTGTTAATAATTTATCTTTACCTGTAATAGATTTTGCTTTGATTCCATGGCCACATAAATCAGTCAAATATCATAGATTTTGTTTTGTTTTCATAGCTGCATAAATCAAGCTAATATCTTTACCTGACATATTTCAAACAATAAAACTATGTGTACCCATTTTTGGTACACAAATATATACACATTTATATGTATCATCATGTGATTGGATGATTTTGAATTAAGAATAAAACAATAACCAATCATATGATGACACATATAAGTGTGTATACATTTATGTACCCAAGATGGGTACTCATAGTATTACTCTATGTCAAAATCTAAACTTGTATACAATGCAATGGGGACATTTGATTCAAGAATTCAAAAATTACTCTGTAATCTATCATTTATTATTGATAATATTTTTTATTATGGATAATCTGACATTCATCTCTATCTTAAGTGTTAAAATATTAACAAAATAATCTTAATTTTATTATAATTATATCACTTCTTATTAATTTCAAAAATACATTCATTTGTAATTAATATAACAATTATAACATGAAGAATACTTTTTAATAATAATACTTAAGTACATTTAAATAAAATAATAATTTGATATTATTTAATTACATATAATCGAATACAAAAATTATTTTTATATATCAGTTTTTTATTAAATATAATAATAATTATTAGTTAACAATTTTTTAAGTAATTTAACTTTATAATAGTATTTATTTTTAGTAATAGAAGATTAACATTCAATTTTTATAAAATAAGAAAGTTCATGGTGTCATTGTATTAATACATAGATACTTTTTGGTCCTCCATTTTCAGTATGGCACTTCTGTTATTTCATTCACTTCAACGCATTCATCTCCAGCGGCTGGTGCAGTAATTTCAGCTGGCATAATCATTATCTCTGGAGTATCAACAAGGCCATAACTTTTGGCAACGCCACAAAGTTTTTTGTACACTTGAAGCATTGTTGGCCTCTGATCCGACGATTCCTGAACACACTGACATGCAACTCTAAGGAACAGAAAGATCTCTCCATCAAATCCTTTACCAATTAGAGACTTATCGATGGTATCATCAGAATACATAGAAAATCTCTCTGATAAATGAGATATCTCAATTGTACTTGGCTCCTTACCACTGATGAGCTCAAGAAGCACTACTCCAAAGCTGTAGACATCCTCCTTATTAAAAGCCGACTGCATGGCCTGCTTCAAATTTGATAACTTGGGCTCCAAATTATGATCAATTAAGATGCACTTGGAGCTTATGTCAAAATGGAATATTCCAAAGTTGTTGAGAGAAACCAAAGCTCTTGCCACTCCTGTTGCGATTTTCACCCTCGAGGGCCACTCCAGTCTATGACTTGGCCCATCATCTGTTGGATGAAGCCATTCATAAAGGTTTCCATTTGATAAATATTCGTATACAAGAAATCTTTCCATTGATTCCACACAGAAACCCCGGAGTCCAACTATGTTGATTTGCTGTCTCAGTTTAACCAGAGTCTTTAATTCAAACATAAATTGCTCTCCTAATGATCTGACGTAATGAAACTTCTTCACTGCAACAAACTCACCATTGGGGAGTGTTGCTTGTGCACTGTCCCTGTTTGTCCCGTCCCAATTACATTATTTTGGCTAAAATTGTTGGTTGCCTTTTTGATATCTTCTAATTTCAGGCTTGTAATCTGTTCCTCCCAAGGATGAATCTGGACATGTATAAAGAAAATTGATTGAGTATGCACCTTGAGGCTTCAATCAAGTAAACATATTTTTGAAGAATATGAGAGATAGCGGTTTGCGGAAATAAGTTATGATTTGGGTAAATAGAATCAATACGGGCTTTTTAAGGTTTATTATCCATGGTAAGTTTACGTCCTAAAATCCTAACCCAACAATTTTACCTATTGAAAGTCTTCAACGGATCACTGTAATATAGATTAATTTCAGAAAATTTATGGATTCAAATCGTAAGGCTCATCAAGTATTCCTGCAATCCAAGTTATTTTATGACATATAAAAATAAATATACAAAGAATACCTACCTTTTTGCACTTATCCTGAAGCGACGGGAGACGTGGTGGTGACTTGCTTACCCTATCAGCAACTGTTCTCTTGCTTTGAGTCCTCCATCTACTTATTATAATCTTCTTTACATGTAGCCAAGGGACACAATAGGACAAGAAAATAGTGATAACTGAAACTACAGAAGTCACATAACCAAGCACGAAACCACTTGTGAAAGAAAGGTCAAATTTCAATGGATTCCCGTGATTTCCACAAGGTTTAAGCGGCCCTCCGCAAAGTCCCTTGTTGTTGGTGTAGCTTTCCTTCGGTACAACTGCAACGGCAAAATCTGGCACGGGTCCTGACAACATATTGTTAGAGACACTAAATTTCCGGAGCCGTCGAAGCCAGCTAATTCTTGGGGGAATTTGACCCGTTAGCTGATTATTGTCTAGTAAAAGGATATTCAGATAACTGAGATCAGCAATGGCTGACGGGATTTCACCAGAAAAGCTGTTATTGGACAGGTCAAGTTCAACCAGATATGGTGATATTTGCTCAATATCCTGTGGGATTGGTCCGCTAAGGTGGTTACCTGAGAGGTCTAGACTCACTAAACTAGAGCAATCCTTGAGTCCCCGAGGAAACTGGCCTTTGAGCTCCATGTTCGTTAGATTAATATTTAGTATCTTGATTGTGCTTCCATCTATGCTCCAGCAAGTAACCCCAACAAAGCTACAAACAGAACTCGCTGTAATGGCATCAAAGCTCCACTTTAAGCGTTTTAGTGGGTCTTCCAGGGAAGTTTTAATAGATCTCAGGCAGTGAGTTTCTGCCATTTCATCATTGGTTAAGCCAAAAGTAGTCCTGCAAACAAGACTGTAGAAGAATATGAAGAAAATTAAGAGAACGAAAACTTTTGAACTCAAAACCATTTGCAGGTTTTTCTTTGAAGCAAACCGGCACAAAAAGAAAACTGATCTATGGTTTCCTTTCTTATCTGAAAAGCAATTTGAAGACGAGCATAAAGAGAGAGCCAAGTTTCTACAAATGAGGCTTATAAACTACACAGCTTTTGTAACTTGGCTTTCTACTCTTTTGATCTGGTGAACTTCTCTTCCACAAATTCTTGTGTGCTATTTTTCTTGTGGTTGTTTTGTCTTGTTGCCATTCACATAAATTTCTCAGCAGACTTGCTTAGAAATAAATTTCCAAGTCAAGGCCGTAAAGGAAACGCCATTTGAAGGCAAGCATGGAATGGAGTGACAACCAAGTTTTTGCCAGGACATCGATGCATGCATGCCTACAGCTCTCTAAAGTCAAGTCCTCGTAAACAGAGTATTAAGGATGGCTCGGCAACTTTCTAAGTCAAGTCTTCCGTAGATAACCAGTATGATATTCTAAAGCAAGAAAATATTTTAAAAAATGCCATAAAAAAAAAAAATCATACACGGTTACAAAGGTAGATTTTCCACCACGTGAGAAGAAATTTTGGCCAAAAGAGTGTGAAAGCGTTAAATTGTTTTTGCTTGACTTGAGTGTGAAAGCCATTTCTTTGACTTGAGGACGGTAAAGGTTCATAAATACGCCCCCTCCCTTTGTAATGGAAATATCCGGAAATCATATTTCCCTCAATTGCTTTTGCTCTCTTCTTCTCCTTTCTTCCCCTCAATTCTTCTTTAATCTATTTATCTTTTTATATTTATATATTATATTTATAACATATTATTAGTATGATCAGTTCAAGTATATCATAATTTTTCTATTATATTGTTATATTGTTTATCTATTATAAATACAGATATCCCAGTTGTGATGTCTCAATTATCTTTTAATTTTTGTTATGCTTTTATTTAATGTTTCATTTATAATTGTATCATATTTACAACCTGAAGTTTGCAAAATTGTAAATCTAGATCTGAAGTCCTGAAACCCTTGAATCTAGACTTGAAGTCTGGAATATCAAAAATCTAGACCCGAAGTCTTGGACATTATTTTTAACTTGAAGTTTACAAAATTATAAAGCTGGACCTACAGTCTTGGATATCATGAATCTGGATCTGAAATTCTGAATATCATTAGTAACCTGAAGTTTACAAAATCATTAATTTGTACCTGAAGCCCTGAATCTTATTTATAAGGGAAATTATTAAAAATAGGCAAAATTAAAGGGGTCCAAGCAAAATTGCCTAAAAAATTCAGGTTTAAGCAAAAATGCCCAGGTTTTGTGAAATGACGAAACTGCCCCCATATATAAACACAGCAAATTTTCACTGTGCAATTCAAAGAAAACCCCACCTCCCACGGCAATCCCGCGGCGAACGTCATTTCGGCCGATTTTCTTGCTTTCCGGCAACCGAAAATGGCAAAGAAGGTTAGTATATCTCCCGTAATCTTGTTTGGATCAAGTTATTGCTCATATTATTGAGATTTGATTGAGATTTTTGGGTTTGAAATTTTGGGGTTTACGATTTGAATAATGCTTAAAATGTTTTGATTTTTGGTTGTTTTCGTTGAATTGATTGAGGGGTTTTGTGTTATACAACGTGTAGATTTGATTTTCGTGAAAATCGGAGGCCGAAACGACCAAAATTTGGCTGAAAATGGCTGCCGAAAGGATCGGCAGTCTTGCCGTGGGAACAGCGTTTCCCACGGCAAACGATTTATCCCATGGCCGCTGCATTGACCATGAGTTTGGGGGGGTAAAGTGGCTTTTTTAAAATATTGGGGTGTCGGGGAAATCATTAGCCCACATCGGGTTTTTATGAAATTTCCCACGTGGTCGTGGGAAAGGCAAAATGATGAAACTGCCCCTCTTTATAAGCACAGCAAAAAATTCATTTCTTCCCACGACAATTTTAATTTTCACTGTGCATTTCTACTGAAAATTCCAAAGCTTCCCACCTCCCACATCAATCCCACGGCAAACGTCATTTCCGCCGATTTTCTTGCTTTCCGGCAATCGCAAATGGCAAAGAAGGTTAGTATATCTCCCGTAATCTTGTTTAGATCAAGTTATTACTCATATTATTGAGATTTGGTTGAGATTTTTGGGTTTGAAATTTTAGTGTTTCGGTTTGAACAATGCTTAAAATGTTTCGATTTTTAGTTATTTTTGTTGAATTGATTGAGGGGTTTTGTGTTATACAACGTGTAGATTTGATTTATGTGAAAATCGGAGATCGAAACGACCAAAATTTGGCCGAAAATGGCTGTCGAATGGATCGACAGTCTTGCAGTGGGAACAGCGTTTCCCACGACAAACGATTTATCCCACGTCAGCGTATTGAGCATGGGTTAGTGGGGGGGTAAAGTGGCTTTTTTAAAATTTTGGGGAGCCGGATGAGATTCGTTAGAACACAACAGTTTTTTTGGAAATTTGTCATATAACAGTGGACCTTTTCAATTAAGGAATATTCATGAGGGGATAAATTGAGAATTTTTTTATCTAGGGTTTCTGATCGTGTTTTTTTTGAATTTTATATCCGTTTTTTCTGTTTTAGGGTTTTTCCATATGTATTTTTCAAATTTGAAATTCGAGTTTTCGAATTTTGATGCGTTTTGACACAATTTATGATGTAATGACGTAATTACAACTTAATTTTTTGATTTTTTCGTTTATAGGATATATTGATTCGTGTTTTTGAATTTCAGTTGCGTTTTTCCATATTTTGTCTTTTGATGATATATCGATTCGTTTTTTCAAATGATTTTTTGGTTAGTGACATTCATAGGTATTTCAACTGATAGAGTTAGAATTTCAAATCCAGTTTTTCGAGTTTCCCCGTGTTAGGATAAATCGAGTCTTCTTTTCAAATTATCTAATGAGTTTTTGATTGTTCACATTCTATGTTATTTTATCGTATAGATTTCGAATTTCATTTTCGTTTTATCAAATTTCGCCGTTTCAACTTCTAAAATTCGAATTTCAGTTCTGTTTTTTCGAATTTCACAATTTCAGGATATATCTATTCGTATTTTCAAGATTTCCGAACGATTTTTCGATTACCGTCACTTTAAAGTATTTCAACATATAGAATTTGAATTTCAGTTCCGTTTTTTCGAATTTCACCATTTTAGGATATATCGATTTGTATTTTTAAAATTTTCGAATGATTTTCCGATTATCGTCACTTTAAGGTATTTCAACTTCTTGAATTCGAATTTCAGTTCCATTTTTTTAAATTTCACAATTTCAGGATATATCGATTCGTATTTTCAAGATTTTCGATCGATTTTTCGATTATCATCACTTTAAGGTATTTCAATGTATAGAATTCAAATTTCAGTTCCGTTTTTCCGAATTTCACCATTTTAGGATATATCGATTCGTATTTTTAAGATTTTCGAACGATTTTCTGATTATCCTCATTTTAAGGTATTTCAACTTCTTGAATTCGAATTTCAGTTCCGTTTTTTCGAATTTCACAATTTCAGGATATATCGATTCGTATTTTCAAGATTTTCGATCGATTTTTCGATTATCGTCACTTTAAGGTATTTCAACGTATAGAATTCGAATTTCAGTTTTGTTTTTCCGAATTTCACCATTTTAGGATATATCGATTCGTATTTTTAAGATTTCCAAATGATTTTTCGATTATCGTCACTTTAAGGTATTTCAACTTCTAGAATTCGAATTTCAGTTCCGTTTTTTTGAATTTCACAATTTCAGGATATATCGATTCATATGTTCAAGATTTTCAATCGATTTTTCGATTATCGTCACTTTAAGGTATTTCAACTTCTTGAATTCGAATTTCAGTTCCGTTTTTCCTAATTTCACCATTTGAGGATATATCAATTCGTATTTTTAAGATTTCTGAATGATTTTTCAATTATCGTGACTTTAAGGTATTTCAACATATAGAATTTGAATTTCAGTTCTGTTTTTTCGAATTTCACCATTTTAGGATATATCAATTCGTATTTTCAAGATTTCTGAATGATTTTTGGATTATCGTGACTTTAAGGTATTTCAACGTATAGAATTCAAATTTCAATTCCGTTTTTCCGAATTTCACCATTTTAGGATATATCAATTCGTATTTTCAAGATTTCTGAATGATTTTTCGATTATCGTGACTTTAAGGTATTTCAACGTATAGAATTCAAATTTTAATTCCGTTTTTTCGAATTTCACTATTTTAGGATATATCGATTCGTATTTTCAAGATCTCCTAACGATTTTTCAATTATCGTCACTTTAAGGTATTTCACCGTATAGAATTCGAATTTCAATTTCGTTTTTTCTAATTTCACCATTTTAGGATATATCGATTCGTATTTTCAAGATTTTCGAATGATTTTTTGATTATCGTGACTTTAAGGTATTTCAACGTATAGAATTCGAATTTCAATTCTGTTTTTCTGAATTTCACCATTTCAGGATATATCGATTCGTATTTTCAAGATTTTCGAACGATTTTTTGATTATCGTCACTTTAAGGTATTTTAACATATAGAATTCGAATTTCGATTTCGTTTTTTCGAATTTCACCCTTTTAGGATATATTGATTCATATTTTCAGGATTTTTGAACGATTTTTTGATTATCGTTACTTTAAGGTATTTCAACGTATTGATTTGAATTTCAGTTCAATTTTTCTGAATTTTTCGAATTTCATCATTTCAAGATATATCGATTCGTATTTTCAAGATTTTCATTCGATTTTTTGATTATCGTCACTTTAAGGTGTTTCAACGTATAGAATTTGAATTTCAGTTCAATTTTTCTGAATTTTACCATTTCAGGATATATCGATTCGTATTTTCAAGATTTCCATTCGATTTTTCGATTATCGTCACTTTAAGGTGTTTCAATGTATAGAATTCGAATTTTAATTCCGTTTTTCCGAATTTCACAATTTTAGGATATATCGATTCATATTTTCATGATTTCCATAAGGGATTTTCCGATTATCGTCAATTTAAGATATTTCAACGTATAAAATTCAAATTTCAGTTCTGTTTTTTTAAATTTCACCATTTTAGGATATATCGATTCATATTTTCAAGATTTTCAAACAATTTTTCGAGTATCGTCACTTTAAGGTATTTCAACGTATAAATTTCGAATTTCAGTTTGGTTTTTCCTATTTTTCGTCATTTCAGG
The DNA here is from genome assembly GCF_011075055.1 of Mangifera indica. Lineage (NCBI taxonomy): Eukaryota > Viridiplantae > Streptophyta > Magnoliopsida > Sapindales > Anacardiaceae > Mangifera > Mangifera indica. The sequence continues at coordinate 10,837,850 of NC_058147.1, read as the reverse complement.
ATAACTTGATTCATATTTTGTTAACATTCTAGGGTATTTGAACGTATAGAACTCGAATTTCAGTTCTTATTTGTTAAGTTTTGTCATTTTCTTTTTGATTATTTGGTATTTCTCATCTTTTTATGTTTTTTCCACTAATATATTTGTTTACATATTTATTTTTATGAATGTCTAACAAATTTTTAAAATTATTACTGGATATTTCTCGCAAAAGAAGACGGGTTGACAGCGAGCTATGCATTCCCGATGAGTCCAGACACTTCTGGGCAGATGTGATATCTCGTGCACAGCGTACTGCATTATCTCAGATTTCTTCTACATTGACCCTGGGTCAGCTGCGACTATTTGAGAGGACATGTTTCAGGTCTCTCCTTCGTTTACCCAAAACCAAATTCGTCAGGATATTGGTTCATGCATTTCTACTATGACAGCTACATCCATCCTTTGCCAGAGACGAGTTTTGGTTTAGGGTTAGCGGGGTTGATGTGAGATTTAGCCCGTTTGAGTTTGCGTTGGTGACAGGGCTTTCGTTTAGCCGACGGACTGATGTTTCTTCATATATTCCTCACTCCTTCGACATAGGATCAGGGATACGTACTTTCACGATTGTCCGAAGGTGTAGTATCACGACATAGAGCGTGTCTTCTTGTCGAGGCCATGGGGGGATGACGATATTGACGCTGTCAAGATGGCCTTGTTGTATATTCTTCACATGGTTTTGTTGAGGAATGATCGACGAAAGAAGGTGTCCACGGATTACTTACAGTTAGTTGATCATTTGGACGGGTTTAATTCCTACATCTAGGGCATTGTTGTGTGGTAGATGACATACGATTCTATGTCACAGGCGAGTGAGAGTCTGTTCTGGACGAATGCCTGAAATCCGTAAATACGACCTTTACGGATTTCCTTTCGCATTTCAGGTAAGTTTTATATTATTATTTATATTTATTAATTGACAAAAATATAAATTGATTTATTTACATCGTAAATGATTATATTACAGTACTGGATATATGAGACTCTAGAGACGTTACACGATTGGATTGACCTTGTCCATCCCTATTCGTCCCCACGGATGTTAAGGTGGCATACGCGAGACGTCCCTAGTTGGACTCATATAGGTCGTATTTTCACTGGTGATCCGGTATGTACTAATTAATTAATAAGTCGATTAATTCATTATATGTTACAATTATTTTGACTTATATATCTTCATCATTAGGAGGATGTCACATTCCCTCTGCGTCCATCATCGATCGAGGAGGGTTTATCGTGGTACACTAAGATTCGTGAGTACACCGGTTTACCCAATACTGATTCCTCCTCATCTTCTTCGATTTCGATCGCAACTAGAGACGGGGCTTATCCATCCTCAGGACCTTCAAATGTACCCGTCGAGACTTTTGAGACATATGAAGAGCCTATTCAGCCTCCTGTTATGGACCATCCTGGAGTGGAAGACCACCCTAGCGTGGAGGAGCACCTTGGAGGGGAGGATTGCACTACCTATCATGCCACCAAGCAGTGTCCCCCATTCGTATCACCTAGTATTTCTACATCAGATGCTACATTAGCGCACTGGGGTGCTACGATTTTACGTGAGATATCGAGTTTTCATGACGATATCTCTTCTCAGATGTCTCAATTACGTGATGATATCTCTTTCCAGATGACTCAATTAGAGGATCGTATGACTCGTTTGGAGGACATCATCACGCGTACATATCCAGCCCCTGTCGCTGAGGTTGTAAAACTACTTCTAATTTATTACTTATATAAAATATCTACAATGTTATTATTCTGACAACTATTATTACATTCGTACAAGAGAGGGACGACGTTATTGGGATGACCTCCCCTATTGATACCGCAATACCATCCCATCAGTCACATGAGGTACGTATGTAATATCGTTATATATAAAATGTCACTGAATAGATTTAATATTACTATTATCTTAGGGTAGTCGACAGGATGGGGCACCGGTTGACCCTTCGGTGACTTCACCGATCCGATCTGAGGTATGTCACTTATCATTATAACTTAATTTTTAATACTATTTTGTTATCGATTAATTCATGGTATATATTTGTATAGGGTCTTCGTCATGAAGGTCAACCGATCGGATCTCCTATCGCTTTAGATCATCCACTGGAGGTATGAAAATTATTGTTCATATGATATTTTATATTAAATATCATTAACCATTTTTTCCTTTTGATGCATATAGGGACTCAACATTGATATATTATCAATCGAGGGTTATCTCTGAACACCTTCCCCAGAAGTTCAAGTTATGGGGATTTACGAAATATCATTAATCAATTTGTCTTTAATATTATATTTTTTTTTAAATGATGTTTTGTCTCTTTTTCAGGACGAGCGACTATGGTTACTTGCTGATATCCCGAGCTCGACCAAAAAGCTTGTGGATATTAGTTCACAAGAGGAGGACTTCCAAGAGGATGTTTTTAAGACCGTTCACATTGAGGTTTGTCAATTATAATTACTAAATAAATATAATTGATAAATATATGTCACTAAGATATTTTAATATATAATTATGCAATCTGTCGATGGAGCACGCGCTGTTGACTTGACCGTGATTCAGGATTCTCCGGTTAAACCTCCTCCCACATACATAGAGAAGGTAACATAAATCGAATAATGTGTATGTTTTTGTTGAATGAAATAATGAATTAATAGTTTTTTGTAACATGCAGTTGGTTCGTACAGCACGTGGTCAGATCGTCCGGAAGGGTCCACTAATTCGCACCCCGTATACAAATCCACTCAGAGGGAGGGTGAAATGGTAACTCACAACGATTCCATCCTCTACGTCAGACCGTGAGGAATCTTTCCTTACATGGTATACCAGAGCTGCGGCTTCTGACACACATGATGTGTACTTCATAGGATCAAAGTCGAAGGACAACTTTTGGAGGCTTGTTGTAGAGTTGTGCGAGTGGTTGACCGACGATGTAAGTTGACTATACTATATAATTTGGTAAAAAGTTAGATATATTTATTAATAACTAACACGTGAACTTGTTTATACAATTTTAGCATGTGGATTCTTTTTTGGCTTTATTACGTCAGCAGCAGGACGATCATCAGTCGACTATCTCACAGTGTTGGACGACTACCCACACATTCTTTGGAGGCCATATTGAGATGGCCTGGAAGAGTTGGTAGACCACACCGATTGGCGAGTTTGAGTTTTCGGGGCTCTTCACGAGGATGGTTGATGCAGCGTACACCCCGGGATTGTTGTACAAACCATGGGGGATGGTCGATCAGGTAGAGTTTATATATATTTCTATTACATTCAATTGGTTAATGACAACGATAAGTAACTAAAATGTCTCACTGTTTATAGGTTTTCATCCCTATAAACTTCGAGAACGCACATTGGGTCGCCGGAGTTATAGATTTCTGTGAGTGGTCGATTACGGTATACGATTCAGAGATTTCATATTCAGGGAATATAGGGGCTCTGGAGCAGCGCATGCGACCGTACATGACCTTTATTCCCGCGTTATTAGAGGCGACAAGTTTTTGGACAGCTTCTAGGAGGACTCCACGACGTGATCCCCTCACTTTGCATCGAGCGTCGGATGTCCCTTAGCAGGGATTAGGCTCCGGTGACTGTGGCGTGTTTATGTTACAATTTTTTGAGTGTTTGGCATTGTCACGGAGCTACGTTTTTTCTCAAGAGTCGTCTACTGCTATGCGTTGACGATTAGCGACGCAGTTGTATTTTCACTGTATCGAGTAGCTCACGGATGTATATTTATCGTTATTCCTATGTTTAGATGTATATATTTATTGTATGTGCATATGTGTATGATATACTTTATTTGTGGTTATATATGGATATGTATCGTATTTGATTTCATTTTTTAAATAATCTTGTCATGAAAAAACAATAAAAACGTATGATTACTCAAACATTTACTCACTTGAAACAATTACAGGAAATAAAGTAATACTGAAATAACTCATACGAAACACTAAATTTATTACATCAAATGACAATACAATTACACGTTTGAAACAATAATAAAAATACATCGGTTACATAAAACTGAAGTACAACAATGAAGAATCATATAACAAACAAAATTGAGTATAAACATGTCAAGATCTCGTTCCTTTGCCTTTTGTAGATGAACGCTGCGGGGCAGAGCTCAGGACCGGTGTTGGGGATTTACATTGGGTTCGTGTATGCCCCGGTTCATGGCAACGACTGCAAATCCTCGGTGTAACAATTTTTCCTTGTGATGGACGTCGATTTCTGTTGGATGGATGACCTGGACGACGACTGTCGAGGACGAGGGGCAACATAACTTTGTCTTCTAGTGAGTGTAACCAATCACATTGATTTTCAAGAGGATTGATCGGTTCCTGATATATTGCACAGTAAATGTCAGTGCAGAAGAATGGATGAACCCATGTATGCACATTCGTGAGTCTCATATGTCGTGCAATGGTAATGACATGCATGCATGGAATACGTCAAAGCTGAAACTTTCTACACATGCAAGACATGTCACCAAAGTCCACAATACCCATGAATCCACCAAATCCAACAACCTGATACCGAGTAGGTGTAATCGGTCGAACATCCAAACTTGCAAACTTTGATTGACGATTGCTGATCTTATCTTCCGCCCAAGGGGTGAGAAAGTTATGACATTCATCTGTAATTTGAAAAAAATATTAAGAACACATTTGGTAATATGATTAACAAAGTGGAAAAAAGTACATGAGACAACTTTTAATTAATATCGATTTGATACTTACTTGCATGGGTTCTCCTCTCGTAAAGCCATCGTTGCATGGTACCACGAATAAACTCCAAGAGCATGGTTATAGAGAGGCCCCGTGCATGTCTGACAAGGGCATTAAATGACTCAGCAATATTTGTGGTCATGATGTTGTATCGATGTCCTAGAAAGTATGCTCTACTCCAACGCTCAAATTCGACATCCCGTAGATAAGCTCCAGCTTAGGGGTTCATTGAGTCAAGGGATTGCATTATCGAACAAAATTCAGATTCTGTGTATGATTTTGCGGCTTTCCAATATGCACCCGTAACCTGTAAAATGGTAAAAAATATGAAAACTCAGTATAAGCAAAATGTATGAAAAGGATAAACTATTATAAATTTAAATACTTATTTACACTATACCTTTGAGTCTCGTTTATACTTTGCCCGCATGTTACACAGAAGATGATGACAACAACATCCATGGTGGACATCTGGAAAGACTTCAGCCATTGTCGAGTAGATAGCATGATGTCGATCTAAGATTATTGCAAGCTCAGAGAGATTAGGGATGCATTCTTTAATTCTCATAAGAAACCAACACCACGTGTGGTGATCTTCTTTTTTGTCGACACTGAAACCAATAGGATATATCTAATTATTACCATCAAAAGCCACCGCAATAAATAAATGCCCCAGATATCGACCTTTAAGGAAAGCAGCGTCAATGCAAATAATAGGGCGAAGATATTCTCTGAATGCATGAACGGAACATCCTAACGCCATGAAAAAATTCGTAAACCGATGGTCATCATCTGTTTCAATAGCAGTAACGGTGCCCGGATTAGTACGTTGTAGATTGTAGCAATAATCTGGTAAAAGCATAAATGATTCCTCCGGTGAACCCCTCAATGAATTGATAGCCCAATTTCTTGCTCGCTAAGCCTGTGAGTAGGAAATATCAATTTTATATTGATCAGCGATGTCTACAATTATTTCTTTAGGCCGATAAATTCGATTAATCATCACAAACTTTGATCTCATTAATTGACCTAAAGCTCGGGCCCCAGCTTGTCTATGATGTGACATGATTTGATCAACTAAACATATGTAGGTAGGATTCATATAGTTGATCCCCCACACATCACCGACAGTGGACTTGGTTGCATGTATATACCACTTACAATTTTCAGTCTTGCACTTAATTTCCCACCGTTTCTTGTCAAACTTTTTGACACCAAATTGAAATCCTTTAAGTAAAGCGAATTGCGTCACGGCATCTTTCAATTGGACTTTATTATGAAAAATATCACCAATCTTGACATCATTCTCCTCTCGGATTGATCTGGAACCATTTGATGATGCTGATGGCTGTGGAGGAAAATCAGGAAGCCACCAAAATGGATCAATGGGGACATTGTCAAAAAATGGCCCAAAATAATTTCCATCACCTGAAATAGGATCTTCAAGCTGCAAACTATCCATACCCTCGGTAACTGATGCCATATACTTAGGCTCTACATCTTCTGAAGGAATGTCAGACATATCATTTTCATCAAAGTCACCCCAATAGGGAACTATATCGTTTTCTCCATGAGCCCATGAGTTTGCAATATACAACAGGTCATTACTAAAATCAATCAACTTTTCCAAATCGTATTCATTTTTGACCCAACTACTTTCTTTTTCATCTTCTTCCTTCTGCCCTTCAATTGGGGTACATGTAACAAAAACAGGAATACATTCCTGAAAGTACTGGGACATATCAAGAAGACCCTGGACATCTTCATCATTTTGGATCTGGATGGGGCAGTCGAGCTCAATTTTTCTTGGCTTCATTGATACTTGAATGTAGTTTTTCATTGGATCAATACTGCAAGACTCCGTCAAAAGCTCAATAAATCCCTCGAATGTTATTCTATAAGGGATTTTAATCAATTGTTTGGCTCCTCCAACATATTTCATTGTGTTGTTGCGACCTTGAATCCATTCTCCCTAGTAATGAACCGATGCATAACCATCCATTTTAATTATCAATCCTGCAATGACAAGTTTTTGAAGATAATTATTCATTTATAATAAAAAAAATCAATAATAACTATGTAAAACAGTCGTACAATTATTAATAATTAAAAAAACTCCTCATATTTTTTTAATATTTTATTTATCCCCCTATAATTATTTAACAATTTATATAACACTTTCGTATGTTATCTTATATCAAAATGCATCTATCTGTTTGTAATGTTCCATTTAAAACGTTTTTATAATATCTATACTTTGAAATAGATATTCAAATTCTATACTTTGAAATACTTTAAAATGTCAATAATAAAAAATTTCTCCAAAAATCTGGAAAATACTAGTGGATATATCCTAAAACGATAAAATTCAAAAAAACAGAACTGAAATTCGAATTCTAAAAGTTGAAATACCCTAGAATGGTAATAATCGAACAATTCTACGAAAATCTGAAAAATACGAGTTGATATATCCTAAAACGGTGAAATTCAAAAAAATAGAACTGAAATTTGAATCCTAAAAGTTGAAATACCATAGAATGACAATAATCAAAAAATTCTTCAGAAATCTGAAAAATATGAATCAATATATCCTAAAGCGATGAAATTCGAAATAACGGAACTGAAATTCGGAATCTAAAAGTTGAAATACCTAGTATGGCAATAATCGAAAAATTCTTCAGAAATCTGGAAAATGTGCATTGATATATCCTAAAGCGGTGAAACTCGAAAAAACCTATAATTTCAATTATAATGCGCCTACAATGTTTAATATGAAAATGCACCCTAATTTTAATAACATTTCATTTGACCCTTGTATGTTATCTTGTATCAAAGCAATACCTATCTATTTTTAACATGTTATATAAATCCTGTATATATTGTAAAATATCCAAAACCCTCCATATTTATCTAAAATATCCAAAACCCCCCATATTTACCCTAAATTACTTTAAACCCCATACTTGTCAATCATTACATTTAACCCCCATATTATGACATAAAAACTAGACTTAATAAATAAAATTAAGTTTTAGGCTAAGATTGACATAAATACCTTTTTTTGATAAATAGTATTTTTTCGAGTCGAATTCAAAAATACGAACTTCTTTTGTCCGAACGAATCCCTACTAATTGATGTTGAATAAAAATGAAAGTGAGAGTGAGTGTTTGAGTGATATGAGAAGTGTGTGTAAATAAAATGAGTGAGGAAGGTTTATATAGATGAGAGGAAGGGTAATTTTGACATTTTAGAAAAAGTAATGAAATAAATAAATAAATATCAAAATGCCTTTACAATGTAAAATATCCAAAAACCCCCTATATTTACCCTAAATTAATTTAACCCCTCATACTTGTCAAACATTGCATTTAACCCCTATATTATGAATAAAAACTAAACTTAACAAATAAAATTAAGTTTTAGGCTAAGATTGACATAAATACCTTTTTTCGATAAATAGTATTTTTTCGAGTCGAATTCAGAAATATGAACTTCTTCCGTCTGAACGAATCCCTACTAATTGATGTTGAATAAAAATAAAAGTGAGAGTGAGTGTAAATAAAGTGAGTGAGGAGGGTTTATATAGATGCAGGGAAGGGTAATTTTGACATTTTAGAAAAAGTTTGAAATAAATAAATAAATATCAAAATGCCTTTACAATGTAAAATATCCAAAAACCCTCTATATTTATCTAAAATTACATTTAACCCCATAGTGAGTGAGGAGAGTTATATAAATGAGGGGAAGGGTAATTTTGATATTTTAGAAAAAGTTTGAAATAAATAAATAAATATCAAAATGTCTTTATAATGTAAAATATCCAAAAACCCCCCATATTTATCTAAAATTATATTTAACCCCCATAATGAGTGAGGAGAGTTATATAAATATGAGGGGAAGGGTAATTTTGGTATTCTGAAAAAAGTCATGGGCATTTTTGCTTAGGAATAGTGAATTTGGGCATTTTGGCTTGGAAATAGTGATTTTGGACATTTTTGCTTAATGGGAGGGCATTTTGGCCATTTTTTAAAATTTCCCTATTTATAACCTGAAGTTTATAAAAACATAAATCTGGACCAGAAATCATGAGTATTATCTGAATTTTTATTTATTTAGATCTTTATTTTTATTATAATAATTGTATCCGATTTACAACCTGAATAGTGTAAAATCGTGTGAATATATATATATATATATGAGCCCGAAGTCCCAAGTTTCATCAAAGTCTTTTTTTTAGAATAATTATATCACCTTTACAACCTGAAGTTTGCATAAAGTGTGAAAAATATGGATTTGAAGTCCAAAAATATAATCAGAATACATATTAGAATATTCTGAATACTAATTACAAAATCAGAAGTTTTGTAAATATGGAATAACATATGAACTTGAAGTTTCTAAAAATCAGTTCCAATATTTCTCCTATAAAATTAGTTATTTTGTAAATATGAGATAATATTTGAACCTAAAGTTTTAAAGAGTAACTCATATATATTGTCTATGAAACCAGAAGTTTCATAAATATGATAATATTTGGATCTGAAGTTCCTAAAATTGGATGGATAATATTAAATGGATTTAAAAATTGAAGTGTTGACTTCAAAAGCAGATGAGGGAGACATATGTTTGGTGGATAGTGCAACAACGCACACAATTCTCAAGGAAAAACAGTTTTTCTTGACTTTAACATTGATTAAAGCTAAAATAAATATTATATCATGATCAATCAATCTGATTGAAGGCTCCAGAAGAGCTACAATTGTATTGAAAAATGGGACCAATTTAAGCATCAATGATGCATTATATTCAAATAAATCAAGAAGAAATCTACTAAGTTTTAAAGATATAAGAAAAAATGGTTATCATCTTGAAACCATGAGTGAAAATGGTACAGAATTCATCTGTATAACTAGTCATGCCTCTAGACAAAGGGTTATACTAGAAAAATTGTTTGTTTTATCATCTGGATTGTATTATACAATCATAAAGGCAATTGAAACCTACACAGTATCGAACTAGAAGTTTGTTGATCCAAAATCATTTATGCTTTGGCATGATCGTTTAGGCCACCCAGGATCTACAATGATGCATAAGATTATTGAAAATTCACATGGACATGCATTAAAGAATCATAAAATTTTATTATCCAATGAAAAATTCTACACCGCCTATTCTCAAAGCAAATTAGTGATAAGACCATCTCCCTCCAAAATTGGAGGTGAATCTCCATCATTCCTGCAAAGGATTCAAAGGGATATATGTGGACCTATTCATCTACCAAATAGGTCATTTCGTTATTTTATGGTCTTAATTGATGCATTTGCATGATGGTCTCATGTTTGTTTATTATCTACTCGAAATATTGCATTTTCTAAATTGTTAGCACAAATTATCAAATTAAAGACATATTTCACAGATTATTCGATCAAGTCAATACAGTTTGAAGATGCTGGTGAATTTACATCCAAAACATTTGATGATTATTGCATATCTATAGGGATTGAGGTTAAACATCCAGTCTCGCGTGTCCACACACAAAATGGATTAGTTGAGTCTCTTATAAAACGACTCCAAGTAATTATACGTACCTTATTACTAAAAAGTCAATTACCTACTTCTATATGGGGACATGTTATATTACATGTTGCAACGATAATTCGCTTACGACCTTCTTCTTATCATCAATATTCTCCCCTACAATTGGTCCTTAGTTACTAACCTGATGTATCTTATTTGAGAATATTTGGTTGTGTTATATATGTCCCTACTGTATCTCTTTAACGCATAAAAATGGGATCACAACATCGTTTGGGAATATATATTGAATATAATTCACCATCCATTATCAAGTACTTGAAACCATTAATAGGGGATATTTTTACTGCACGATTTATAAATTGTCACTTTGATGAGACAATTTTCCCATCTTTAAGGGAAAAAAAATGCCCCCTAAAGTTAGACATAAACTTACTTTGTATGTACCTACCATGTCTCATTTAGATCCTTGCACATCCCAAAGTGAAACTAAAGTGCAAAAGATAGTGCGTTTACAAATTATTGTCAACCAAATGTCTGATGCATTTATAGATATAGCAAAAGTGACAAGATCACATGTTCCAGCTACTAATGCACCAATAAGAATCAATGTGACTGCTGAACAGTGCATTCGTGTAGTAACTGATCAATCTACTGCACGTCAGAAGTGTGGTAGACCTATTGGATCAAAAGACACAATTCCTAGAAAAAAAAAGGAAAATAATCAAACAAATACCAATCATAATGATCATAAGATAAATGAAAAATCTACACTCTCTAATATTCCTCCAGAAGAGGTTATAGTTCCTGAAGAGACTCAAACCCCTGAAGTGACACAAAATCCTAAAGAATAGAAAAATGAGAATATTGAAATATCTTTAAATTATACTCATACATGAGAGATGTGGAATCGTGAAACAATTATAATTAATTATATATTCTCATTTGCAGTAGCTACTGAAATTTTGAATGATGATTTTGAACCACATACTGTGGTTGAGCGTGAATAAAGACATGTTGGCCTAAATGGGAAGAAGCAATTCGAACAGAATTAGCCTCTCTAGCAAAACGTCAAGTGTTTGGGTCTGTAATTCCAATACCTCAAGATGTATAACCCGTTGGATATAAATGAGTATTTGTGAGAAAAAAATAAAAAAAATGAAATTGTTAGATATAAAGTCAGGCTTGTAGCCCAAGGCTTTTCCCAAATGCTCGGTATAGACTTTGATAAAACATATACACCTGTGATGGATATAATTATATTCAGATATTCAATCAGTTTAACAGTCTCTAAAGGACTGGATATGCGTCTAATGGATGCAGTTATTGTCTATTTGTATAGAAATTTAGACACTGAAATTTATATGAAACTCCATGAAGGATATAAATTGCCTAAAGTAAAAATGGTCAATTTAAGAGGCATGTACTCAATTAAATTGCAATGATCATTGTACGGATTAAAATAATTCGGATGTTTGTGATACAATCATCTAAGTGAATATTTGAAAAATAGGGCTATGTGAATGACCCTATATATCCATGTGTCTTTATCAAAAGGTCAGAATCAGGATTTGCTATTGTAACAGTTTATGTTGATGACATGAATTTAATTGGGTTTCTTAAAGAGCTCTCAAAAACTGTTGAATATCTGAAAAAAGAATTTGAAATGAAGGATTAAGGGAAAACAAAATATTGTCTCAGCTTGTAGATTGAGCACAATTCAAATGGAATACTTATCCATCAATCTGCGTATATTGAAAAATTATTAAAACGCTTTAATATGGACAAGGCTTATCCTTTGAGCACACCAATGGCTGTTCGGTCTTTTGATCCGAAAAAAAACCTATTTCATCCTAAAGAAGTAGATAAAAAAATATTTGATCCTAAAGTACCACATATTAATGTCATTGGGGTTTTATTGTATTTGGCCCAATGCACGAGACTGAATATATCCTTCGCAGTTAATTTATTGACCCGATTCAGCTCTGCACCAACCCCTCATCACTGGAACGGAATCAAACATATACTTATTTACCTATGTGGAACTAGAAATTTGAGATTATTCTATTCTGTCAAATCCCCTAAAATCCTAGTTTAGTTGGATATGCAGATGCTGATTATCTTTCTGATCTCCATAAGGTCCGTTCACAGACGGGACATGTTTTCACTTATAATGACACAACAATATCATGACGCTTCACTAAACAGACCTTGATTGCAATTTCTTCAAATCATTCAGAAATTTTAGCTCTCCATAAAGCCAACTGAGAATGCATATGGTTATAGTCTGTTATCCATCATATCCGGAATGCATATAGTCTTCCTTCTACAACGAATACTCTTTCCATATTATATGAAGACAATGCAACATGCATTGACCAAATTAGAGGTGGATACATAAAAGGAGACAAAACCAAACATATCTCACCGAAGTTCTTTTACACTCATGAGCTTCAGCAGAGCAAAAAGATTAATGTCAAGCAAATAAGATTTAATGAGAATCTTACAGATTTGTTCACTTAGACAATACCGACATCAACATTTGAGAAATTAATATATAACATCGGTATGCGACAGCTCAACAAGCAACCAAATTAATCCTACTACAAAAAGGGGGAGTATTTGTGAGGCAAATATTTAAAGTTTATCACATATTAGACAAAAGATGTGCAGTACTCTTTTTTCCTTCACTAGGTTTTGTCCCACTGGGTTTTCCTAGTAAGGTTTTTAATGAGGTAGTTCAAGCACATCCAACACCAACTTACAAGACATTAAATAATTATATTCCTTTGCTTTGGTTTTTATCCTACTAGGTTTTCCTTAACAAAGTTAATATAATTATATATAAATGATGAAAATTCAAGAGGGAGTGTTACAGAAAGTAGATTTTCCACCATGTGAGAAGAAACTTTGGCCAAAAGAGTGTGAAAGCATTAAATTGCTTTTGCTTGACTTGAGTGTGAAAGCCATTTTCCTTGACTTGAGGGAGGTGAAGGTTTATAAATACACCCCCCTCCCTTTGTTATGGAAATATCCGGAAATCATATTTCTCTCAATTGTTTTTACTCTCTTTTTCTCCTTTCTTCTCAATTCTTCTTTAATCTATTTATCTTCTTTATATTTGTGTATTATATTTACAACATATACTACAGATGTCATGGCACAAAGGAAAAACAAACAAACAATGTAATGCATAAATACTCTCAACAAAAACAAAAGATTTATAGAAAAATGCCATGGTATAAAAATGAAGGAAATTTCATTATGAATGAACATTACACGAAAAATAAAAGATTGTTGTTATTATTATTATTGCTCTTTTGATTCCGGCCCTTTCAATCACACACTTCATATACAATTTAATACAACTTTTATATACAAATCTCATTTGATAGATACTAGACATATATCCGTAAAAAATAACAACTTAATTCTAGAATAACTCGACTTATATATTCATATCAATTTAAACTAGGCTTATTTTATGAAAACAAACCTTATCATTAGCTCGTATTCAGTTTGTTCAATCAAAGTTTGAATTCTAGTTCGGACATCTTATATCAAATTCAACCCCAAATTAATTAATAGTTGACCTTTCAACCACTATGATACTAAAGAATAAATTGAAATTATATCTCATAAAAGTTTTGAATTCCTTGTAACAGACTAGAGATAAGACTTACGAATGTTGAATAAAAATATAATAAAGGAAGATCAATGAAAAAGTAACGAAATTTAAAAGGGGTCAATAGCAAATTTATCATGTTGTATTGATATTTTTTACATATATATAACTAACAAATTTTCGAAGTCAATGGGTTAGATGACCCCTTTTAGCCCGCCATTGCATTTTCACTTATCAACCCATGATCAAAATGAACAATAAGAATGCTATCAAAAAATCGTTAGTTTTATTATTATTGCTAATAGAAGTGGAATACAACACAAAGACTAGGAAAAAAAAATGACAATGATATATGTACCTTGTTTTGAATATTTAATAAGGTATCCAGATGATGTATTATTATATGATTAAATCATGTGAATACCAAACTAAGTACTGAACTAGATAAACATAGTTTTATTGTAAAATTATTCCTTGGAAACTAAAACTACTTGTTTTTGCAACAACAGTAGGAACCTCTTCAATGCTTGTAAAAATGTCTTTAACATAAATAATCTTCTCTTCTCAAATCAGAGGCAACACATCATCTAAAATCAATAACACGAATCCTTACATATAAATCTACTTATGATCGATTAATCTCATATTCTAGACACATTTAGGCTCTTTAAGATTGTGCCCTATGCTCATTCCACAAACAACGATTCGATTATTAAGTCTCACATTTAGAAGCACTGCATCCTATATTTTTCCCCTAACATTTTCAACGTAAATGGCAATGCCTTCATGAAAGCACTTGGAAAAAAATGGAAGTTTCATACGAGTGTATAGTTTGAAGGGCAATTAAAAGTGGATGTTAGTCAAGCCAAGTCCATCGCATTGTAGTTGAGTTTTAAGATGGATGAGCTTGAGTTCAAGCTCGTCAAGATAGAGGAAGTTTAAGCTTGTCTACCATGATCTTATTTCGAGTTTGAACTAGCTTAATTCTAATTCACCCTAAAGGACAGTGACGCTACTTGCATATCTTTTATTCTTAAATCTTACCTTTTCAAAGTTGCATCCAAATCTTTTTCCTTCTTAGAGTTGAAAGCATCATTAAATCCTAACTTATTCTTCAAAATTTCAACCTAAATATTTTGTAAGAGAAAAAATTAAATACAGGGATAAATTAGATTACAAGGTATTATGAAACTTAAAAAGGCAAAACTAAAATCTAAAACATAGGAACATAAGTTTTTATATGGAAAATTTTGGGAAAAACCACAAACGATGGAGAATAATTCTACCATGAATGAATAAGATTATAAATGAAGAAATATATTTTATCCATTTTGTCTACGCTCTTAAGCTTAGCTTATTCTAATTTTTTATAACCGTACTCACCCTCTTTATACATTCAAGTTAACACATCCTTTTTATACAAACCCTAGTAGATAGATACTTAACACATGTATTCACTTGTCGTATGCGCACAACAAGCCATACTTGCACTACAACAAGTTGGTTTAGTTCATAAGTCGTATGCATTTTATTCAACTAAATGAACGAGAAGTAGAGTCCTAATTGTTGTATTTACTCGAGTGACTATAAGAGTAAAACTCCTATACACTATATGAGATTAGTGGTAAGCAATGAGATTAGGCATATCTCCTCTATCATAATAGATTTCCTTGAAAATTCCAAATTTGGGTAATCCCTTATAGAATATAGGTCACTGTTATACAATAAATAGAATCACAAGTGTTCTAGAACTTAAAGAGACATGACAACTTAAATTCATGAAACAATCCCCATGATGATTTGAGTTCCTATGTGCTCTTGAACTTTCTCCTTCTAATCAACTCACAAAGTTGGTTTGTGAAATCACCTTTGTGTTAAAGATTAAATCTACCAATTAACTTTTTGATTTCATCCTTCAAATCTTTCATCAATTCTTGCTATCATCATTCGGAATCTGTAACTTAAAAGAATTATAAAGTAGGCTGCAAACTAAATGAGTATTATTGATAAAATAATGTACAATTTATATTATTATAGTGCAGTATAAAAAAAAGGGAAAAGGACTATTTCCCGCCCAACTTTTGATGCGTTCTCAAAATGCCACCCACGACAGATGGAAATCCACTTTTCCTACCCATGACCAAACTGTCGTCCAATTTTTCAGTTAGCGACAAGGGCAAAATCGTTATTTTACTTTTAAAACCTTAAAACTTTAAAATTTTCCCGTTTTCCCCCCCCCCCAGGTTTTAAAAATTAATAACTAACCCATCCTCAAAGTTTGAAAAGTTTAGATTTCACCCCTAGGGTTTGCTTCCTTCTTCGGCCACCACCGACGGCCTACTCATTCGATTGATCTCTCATCTCCAACTATAAAGGATGATGAAGGATGACCCTTCGTAGCCCAAATCTGGACGACAAAGCATCGTCCAGATCTAGAAAAACAGATGAAGGACGACGCTTCATCGTCCTTCGTCGTCGCATCTGGATGACGCGACGAGCGACGAAGGACAGCGAAGCGTCATCCTTCATCGTTTGGGTGAAGCAATGAAGAGAGTCACACGGTGGTGCGACGAAGAGATCTTCGTCTCTTCGTCGCACTGTGCAAAGAGGCGATGAAGATCTCTTCATCGCACCACTGTGCGACGAAGAGGTCTTTCTTCGTCGTTCCACCGCCGTTGCACCAAGAGAAGGAGGAGGTCGGTGATGACGTTGGAGACGACGTCAGGAGATGAAGTTAAAGAATGAGGGTGAAACTTCTAGTTTTGAAAGTTATGGAAGGTGGCTGCATTTTGAAAAATATAGAAACCCTAGGTTTGGGGGTGAAAATGTTAGTTTTCAAAGTTTAAAAACTTTATATAAGGTGAAATGTTAGTTTCTAAAACCTAAGGAGGGTGAATGGTAAAATCTTTATGTCAATTTTAGGAAGAATTTGGTAGATTAAATGAGGTGTATTTTTGTCATTTCATCTAACAAGGGTAAAATGGATATTTTACCCTTATGCAAATGGATATCATCTATATTAACGGCTTATGGATGGGAAAAGTGAATTTTCATCTGTCGTGGGTGGGATTTTGAGAACGCATCAAAAGTTAGGTGGGAAATAGTCCCTCTCCCAAAAAAAAAAATCTAATCCTAGACAACAGGAAAAACAATATACACCAAATTAAAATAATATCAAATTAGAATCAAATCGAATTGAATCAAATCAATCAAAATTAAATCTAATCAAAATCAAACCAAATGGGAAAGTATATATTATTTTACATAGCTTATGAATCTACAATTGAAAACACAAGGAGAAAACGCTCACAAGATAATCTTTTGGTAAAGATATCAGCACACTTAAAAATTATAGGGTCATTTCAGAGTCGAATAACCCTATAAGAAATTAACCTGCAGATGAAGTGGAGGTTAATGTCGATATATCAAGTGCGAGCATGAAACACTATATTAGCAGTCATGTGTAAAGTAGACTGATTCTCACAAAGCACAAGTAGAGATGAATGTAGTGGAATGTCAAACTCTCGTAAAAGATAACAAAACCACCGAACATCAACAATCACATATGCGAGTGCCCAGTACTCTTAACTCTGCACTAGAGCAAAATATAGCAGCTTGTTTCTTAGCAGTCCAACAAACAAGGTTGTGGCCTAAAAAAACACAATTACTAGTGATAGAGCATCATATAAAAACATCACAAGCCTAATTAGCATCTAAATAAGAAATGAGATGAGAATTAAAGTCACGATGAAATGTGAGGCCATGAAATAAAGTGCCTTTTATACAGTGAAAAATGTGTTTGACTACATACATCTCTGAGTAAAAACAGATAGGCACTAACTGACTTAATTCATAATAAAGGCAAAATCAGGCTAAGTGAGTGTAAGATACTGGAGGCCATTTACCATGCTATAGTAAAGTGTAGTGTCTAAAAATGGAATATCATCAACAGATGGTGATGTCTTGGATGAACAAAAAGGGTAACACAATGAGTACATGAGTCAAATGAGAAGTGTCGAAGTAGATTGCATCAAAACTAATAATAACCAAATCATCTACATAAACAAGCAAAAGCATAACTAAGGTAAATATACAATGAATGAACAATGAAAGATTAGATCGATTATTGACAAACCCAAAGTCAAGTAGATTTGCATACAATCAATGATACCACACTCGAGATTTCTGTTTAAGGTCATATATAGCCTTAACAAGGTGATAAACATGAGATGGGCGAACAAGGTCTAAAACTGGGAGGTTGCTTCGTAAATACTTCGTCAAAAAGATATCCTTGAAAAAAAGGTATTCTTAACATCAAATTGATATAATGATTAATCATACATGGTGGCGAGAGTAAGAATCATACAGATAATGATTGACTTGATAACAAAACTGAATGTTTATATAGAATCCATACCAACCTACTAGTGAAAACCCTTAGCAACCAAACGAGCCTTATATTTAACTTAATTGACCTATCAACATGATGTTTGACCTTGTAGATTCACCAACAACCCATCGAATTCTATTGAGGAAATGGTGGAACAAAAACCCAAGTGTTATTTCTTATAAAGACATCATATTCCTCTTTCATTGTCTAACACCAATATGGAAAGAACAAGGCCTTCTTGAATATGGTTGGCTCATAGAATACAGGACTGAGTGCTTTGACAGTAAGAGCTTGAGGAATCATATAAGGAGAGGAAATCATAATCTCATTGATGCTTCAAAAAAGGTGGTGTTTCAAATCTAGTAGAAATAGAGGTATCCAAAGAGACAAGAGCAACTAAGTGTGAACTATAAGAACCAACAATCTTTGGTAGTCATTGAGAATTGTTGTTAGGCTACACAAACTCAGATGGTCCAATAAGCAGACGAGAGAGATGTGGGTTGATCATATTAGAAATCTAAAAAGTGGCAAAAGGAACAAAGAACAAGTGAAACCTTAAAGGAGGCTTCAAGGAAAGAGGATCAATAACATATCCAAGAAATATAGTCTCATGAAATAGCACATGGTGGGAGACATAAACACAACCAATCAGTATATAGAGACACTAATACCTATGATATGAAGCATTATACCTAAAAATAAATAAAAATTAGACTAATGAGATAGTTTATGTAGAGTCATAGAGTGAATAGGGGATAGTAAACATAGTTACAAGTCTGTAAAACACCAATCTTAGGAGAACTAAAGAAAAACTTCAAAGGGACTTATATTCTTAAGAAGTGGTATGGGCAACCTATTAATAAAAAACACAACAGTAGAAAATACCTCCACCCAAAAGGTAAAGGGTAGGTTAGCTTGTAATAAAAGACAACGACCTTTTTCCACAATGTCATGGTATTTCCTTTCAACAACACCATTTTGGGTAGAAGTGTAACGACAAGACAATTGATGTGTAATACTGTATGACTCAAGGAATGAACATAATAATTTGTTATCAAATTCACCACCACCATTAGAACGAATAATTTGAATAAGACAAGAAAAAAGTCTTTTTATCATTAATTTAAATTTTGCAAATATAACAATAACATCAGACTTCCTAAACATAGTATATAACCATGTATACAGCTAAAATCATTAACAATAGACAAATAATACTGAAAAGATGACAATGATGAGACAAGAACAAGACCCTCGACATCGAGGTGAAGAAGCTTAAAAGGGCGACAAGCAATATAGTATATTTAGTAAAAGAGAGGTAATGACCTTTACTAAGAAGACATACTTTACAAATAGATGAGGGATCATACAAATGACAAACTAGATTAGACACGAGGGTAAGTACTATTTTGATGGATGACAAAGACAACAATGATAAAGACATCAAACAAGACACAAATAAATGATAAGCGACAACGATAAGAGGAAACAACTAAGAGAGGTTGTTACTACTACGACAAGAGAGAAGAATTTGTCTTGTCTGTTTGTCCTTAATTACAAAGGTAGATGAGTCAAGAAGATAAACATAATTAGTATTAGAGGTAAACTTGTAGATTGACCTCAAATTTATATACAGTACAGAAACACACAAGACATCAAATAAGATAACCGAAGAATGAAGAGATTTAGATGACAAACTAATCCATGATATGAAATTGATAATGAATGACCTAACAACAATCACAGAAGACATACCAGTGCGAGGTTGAGGAAAAGACAAGACCGAAGTATTAGTATAATACCCCCAGGTATGTTCAAGTTTATTGTTCATCTTTTCGCTTAGGATGCATGTAATTAATGTGTGAAACTATCAACACACAACTGTATGGGTAGGCTACACACTCATATGTTGTTAAAAGGGCAAACTCATGTTTTTTTGGTGGCTTTATGAGGTTTGGCAAAGTTTAGTGATCTACATACCCATGTATGATAGTATACATGCCCCGTGTGGTGAACGCATTTAAATTTTGGATAAGGATATGTTTCATAGGAATTTCAAAACGTGCCTTTAATGCGTAACGACACACACACCCATGTGCCTTAAGTACATGCCCATATACTACTGCATGGTGAGAAAATAAAAAAGGATCGAAAACACATTTGGCTAAAAAATTTTACCTTACTTTTTACAAAGAATTCAAAGAGGAAAGGTGAGATTTAAGTGCTTTAAAGGTAAAGGATGCATAAGAAGATTGGAAGGGACTACTCAAAGCTACGTGAAGACCTTTGTAGGTAGTCTTTTGACTCCGTTAGTTTATTTAAATTATCTCTTGATACTTTATGTGTGAAAGTTAGCTAATGAACAATATGTTTAATGAACTTGAGGTGTTTTCATGCATAAATAAGAGAATATTTATGTTAATAATGATCTAGAATGTGTTTGATATATGCATAATGGTGTGACGAAGAGTTTAGATTATTGATTATTCTGATTTGTTATGAGAATAGACTGATCATGCAAGAAAATTTCCTCTGATATGCATTAGAATCCTATTTTGCAGTTAAATATGCAATATGATGATTTAGGGTTAGTATGAGGGTAAGAGGATTAATTAATTGTTAATAACCTTGCATGAATTGGAGTTATATCATGAATTAAAGTATGATCTATCTTGGAGTAACTTCTTGGTTAAATTAATCAATTGAGTTCCCTTAATCAACATAAGAGTAATGTTGAAAAGTTTAGGCAATGATATTACTGTTATTAAAAGAAGTAAATAAGGAGAAGAGAGTTAAGTCAAAAACCTTGTGAACATGACTTAGAGATAGGGTATTGGGTGCGATTTATGTTGTTTTTATGTGTATTGTTGTTGAATGATGGTTGTATTGTATGGCTAGAATGTGGTATTGTATGTTGGAAACATTGGTAGAGGGTTAGAAGGTTGAGAAGATATAGAGAAGGATTACTAAATTATAGAGATAAAGATGCCACACTCCCGTGTGTCAATTGACACACTCTCGTGTGTCTCTAAAAAGGATTTTCCCCATATTAGAGTAAGCCATAAAAGTATGGATTTGGGAACAGGTACATGCCCGTGTGGTATAAGACACATGACCCTATGTTTTACCCAAAGATACATACCCATGTGAATAAGTTTAAAACTGTGTGAATTAAAGATATATACACTCGTGTAATGGATACATATCCATGTACAATTAAAGAAAATTGGGAATAAAGGTATAATGAGCTAGTAAGAGTTTATAGAGTTTTGAACTAGATGCATAACTTAAAAATGACTATTCTACCTCTATAAGGGAAGATTTTGAAGCATTAAGGTACAAGACCCTAACAAAGACTATTATGGGCTTGTTTGATTGTGTGGACAATAGCATAGACCCCAATCATAGTGGTTTCAAGTCGAAACCTAAAAATGATGTATTGCATGTTTAGAACCACCAAGCTAAGTGCAGTGTGGTAGTGAAAACATCGAAACAAGTTTATGTGACGATGATACCTTTGGATGATTTTACACCAATGATAAGCGTGTAAAACCCTTTTTTTAGATACATACCATTAGATGGAATAAGGACCTGAAAAGACATGGTGGATTAAAACTTTCGCACATAAACAATCAATTCAAACATGCAATAATACTAAACATTATCCCACATCCCAAAAGTGTATTCATCATTATTCAAATCTACATGATAAAAGTTTGTATCATGATGATAATTTATACATAATAAAAAACTGATGTATATAAATACCAAATACATCATAAAATAAATGAAATAAAAGTCAATCATACTAAATGACAATAATGCCTTTGTCCTTATACGCCTCTACGAGTTGACCTATTAGCTTCCTTACTACTACCTTGTTGTTTCATGACTTAACCTACAGAACCATAAAAACAAAACATGAGTATAACACACTCAGTAAGTAGACAATCTTATATATCATTATCTAATTATCAAGTGTCTTGTGTTTAACGTTCTTGTGTTATAACGTATGTTTTTCTAGCATCCCCAATGCCTATCCTAAATATCACGATGTCTAGTGCCTAATCCCATAATAGTGGTCTCATCCTAGATGACTAATACCATACGAGTTATACTAGTATCTCGAATGTTTGGTGAAGGTATAAGACATCTTAGATATTGATCATAAAGTATACCTATTACATATGTTGGTTGGACTTAACACTATGGATACGATATCATGAGGTAGTGAGACCCCAGGCCTCCTCTACTATCACACATGCATTCCAGATGCTTCGACGTCTATCATCAGTGTTATATCATATAAAGGTATCAATGTCATACAAACTCACCCTGATGCTTTTACCATCAGACTACATACAGCTCGGTATTTTTAAATATGTGATACATTATTTCTAATTTCGACTCAAAACCATTTTAGTTGGGGCCTATGTTGTTGTATACAAAGTCAAGTACACCCAAATTAGCCTTATAAGGGTAGAATAGTCATTTCTAAACTTATACTCTTTACTTTAAAACTCTATAAACTCGTTACTAATTCTTTATATCATTATTCTCAATTTTTCCCAAATGCACACGGGTGTATATCATTCACACACAGGTGTGTATATCTTTAATTCACATGGCTTGAAATCTACACACATGGACGTGTACCTTTAAGGTGGGGCACATGCTTGTATGTCTTATACCACACGAGCATGTACTTATTCTCAAATCCATACTCTCTTGACTTGCTCTAACATGGAGAGAAAAATCTCTGATTATACATAGCTTTGTGTCATATGACATGTGGGTATGTAGTACTAAATTTCAAGAATGTTGTCGCACCTCTCATGAGTTCCTAGTATTCTAATCTCAACCTAATCATTCCAAAGCACACAAACACACTTCTAACTACACATTATAGACTTTAACATCACCAACAACGCATTATCGAACTCAAAATCATGATATAACAAAATATGACATACAATTCTATAAAATGCATTCATCCAACAACGTTCATCAACATTTTATCCTTACAATGACATACAAGAGCAATCATATTAATTTGACTAATGCGAATCCTTTATATTCATCACTCTATCAATAAATGATACTTCATGGCTAATACAACAATAACATAAAATCTTTGCTTCAAAGCATCAAAATAAAGTCAAGCATGCATGCATACATTTATACATGTAATATATATAAATTAACTTCAAATGATTTTAGTGAATCAATAAATACATCTTTTCAGTTTTCTAATATATCCACGTAAAAATTTCATAATCATAAGATCAAACAATTACAAATTATACATGATACCTAAAAATGGGAATAAGGTTCGCCTACTTACCTTTCTCCGAAGGAACAAGAGTTCTTCTCATAGATTGATTGTTTTTCCTCAACTTCCTTTCCACATCCTAGGCTCCAAGACTCACTAAAATCCTTTCACATACTCTAATATTTCCAAAAATAATCAGGTAAAAGTGAGTCAAACATGTCTGTGATTATTTTTATTTTCACTCTATATAGTGATACTGATATGTGTATGAAATACATATAAATAGGGTTATAATAGTATGTTTTTAAAGTAAATTTTGATACATTTTGTCAAATTCTTTAAGTTTTATTTATTTTTTATAGTTTAATCTGATTTTACATTTTGAATTATATTTTTAGATGTTTTAGAGATATTCAAACTCTTTCGGAGTGAAAATGAAAGCTTAAGGAAACAAATTAAGAGACTTTATATCAGAAGGCAAAGTGCAACTATGGGTAGTCTTATGGCCATATTTGGTGCCCATAATTGCTGGGCATAAATAATATTTAAAAAAATATAAAATAAGGTTAAATAGTAGATATAAAAAGAAAGTTTTATCTTCTCCACTTTTCTATCACCAAGATACAATAGTCTAAATGATTTTTAGAGAGATAAAGTTCCAGGAAACAAGCAGAAGAGTGAAAATTCAAGATTAAAGATAGAAAACCCAAGAGAATCAAAATTTGAAGACCTTAGAGTTTTTCTTATCTCTTTTATTATCTTCTTTTATTGATTCAAAATGTCTTTCTCTTCAACTTTATCTTATAATTTGAACTTTATAGTCATGAATAGCTAATTTCTTTTGTTAGGGTTTATGATGAATCTATAAATTCTCAAAAATTATGTAATGAGTTTTGATTTTTAATTAATTATGATAAATGTTTGATTTAGTAATTGTGATTTTAGTTTCTTGCTTGGTATTAGGGCCCAATACCATGCTTGCTTGTAGATTAGAATGTGATATTGAGAAATACATACCAATTAATTCATGTATTTGCTAAACCTAGAGTTTATATTTATAGATAAATATAAATTCTTTGTGGGTAAATTAATTTAATGGGTTTTGATTAATATCATACCACAAAAGTAGGTAAACTTTTAATCTTAACACTCCTAATTAACCATGAGAGGGGAATTGGGTAAAATAGGATAATCAACTATCAACAATTCATCTTATCATTGATTTTAATTGGATTCTTTACTAGTTTTCGAGTAATTGATAGTGAAATCGTAACCTCTAGGCTTATTTATATTGGTATTTCACTTTTAATTTGTTAGATGTTTATTTTCTTTCATTAATTTCGACTTAATTAGTTTGCATTTTAATTCATTTTAATTCAATTTTCATCCATAGTATTTCATTTTTCTAGCTAATTTAAATTACAAAACAAACTAGTACTCGACAATCAATCATTGTGGGACCGACAGCTTTCTATATTACTTGATTGAATTGTATACTTACGAGCTATTGGCAACAAATATACAGGTATGTCTGCCATTATGCAATTAAAGCCATATTTTGAAATCCCCACGAAATGCATCTTTGTCCTCGAATTCAAACTAACCGATGATATAAGGTGTGCATATGTCATGCACGAGTGTGTATCGTGTCTAGACTTGGTCAAATAAGATGTATCTTCTAGAAAAGACCATTTTACCCTTTGTCATGACGCATATGGCGTGTAGCCTCCCTTTACAACTGTGCATAACCTTAGCATACCTTGAGTGAAATGACAAAAATAACCTTGAACATACCTACGGGTGTTACATTTCTTCCCTCCTTAAAAAGATTTCGTCTCTGAAATTCACTCAAACAACCATAGAAACCTTTTTTCTCATGTCCTACTCCACCTCCAGGTGGTTTCCTTAATCAGATGATTCCGCTATAGTACTTTAACTAGTGATTTTTAGCTACTTTACTAGTCTATCTAATATCTGAACTGCGCACTCCTCATAAACCAAATTATTTGTGAGCTTCATATCCATCATTAACAATACATGAGTCGAGCACTGATATACTTATGCAATAATGACACATTGAACAAATTATGAATCCAATCCATTCTTATTGGCAACGCAAGTCTATAAGTAATCTTACTCATATGCTCTAAAATTTTGAATGGTCCTATAAATCTCGAAGTCAATTTACCATTTTGTCCAAATCTCATCACATGATGGTAAGGGGCAACTCTAACAAAAACTTATATCACTCATATCAAACTCTAAGTCTCATCTCTTTTGATCAACATAACTTTTTTGACAATCCTAGGCTTGTTTCATCCTCTCCCTAATTACTCATATCCTCAATCATTTTCTAGGTCATTTCTAACCCTAAAGTCTATGTCAAGACATCTCTCTTGCCTATCTCATCTCAATGAAGCAGTTATATCTATTTTATCCCATAAATTGCCTCACAAGGAGTTATCTAAATAGTTGTCTAATAACTGTTATTATAAACAAATTCCATAAGTAGCAACACCTCTAACTAATTTGCTTCCTGATCCCAGCAACATGCCTTCAATATATCATCAATCACCTAGTTTAACCTTTCAGTCTATCTATCAGTCTGAGGATGATAAGCAATGCTAAAAGCTAACCTCGTACCCATAGATCTCTATAAACTCTGTCAAAATGCTAAAACAAATCACATGTCCCTATCTGACATAATCTTCTTGAGTACTTTATGGAGCCTCATTACCACTTTAACATGTACCTGACCCAACTTATTGGTACTCGTATAGTCGTACTATCTTTAACCAAGATAAAGTATGTCAACTTTATCAATTTATCGACTATAACCCACAAAGCATGATAACACCCTTTAACTCTTAACAAGCCAACCAAAAAATCTTTTGAAATGTGCTCTTTTTCCATTCAGGAATAGTTAGTAGCTGCAATAACCCGATGGCCTCTGATTTTTAACCTTAACTTGCTAATACACCAAACACTTGACAATAAAATCTATCACACCCTTCTTCATACCAAGCCACCAAAAAGATATCCTCAAAAATTGGTACATCTTTACACTTTTTAAGGTGGGCAGTGTAAAAGGAACTGTAATTCTCTACTAAAATATTATTTCTCAACTTAACCATATCAAGAACACAAACTTGGCTTCTAAATCTCAAAACATCATCAGTAACCCTGAAGTTTGACTCAACTCCTTTGAAAACTTTTTACCTTATCTAAACATACCAATCATTGGATGACTACGCTACATGAATTTAATCCAGTAGAGTTAACAGAATCTTCAACCTAGCTAATAATCCAAAAATCAATTCTATTTGATTTTTCTCCATTCCCCATTGTAACTCTTGACAAGTTATGGTCTAAGACAACATCACTATTCTATTCAAGGTGTCAGCTACTATGTTAACCACATTTTCTATCTCATATTTAATTCTTTTTGGGTGAAGAAATATTTTAAACTCTTATGATCTGTGTTGATGTTACACTTAACTCTATATAGATGGTGTGACCAGATTTTTAAAGCAAAGCCAACCACAATCAACTCTATATCATAGGTAGGGTATCTCTTCTTATAATCCTTGTCTATCAAGAAACATATGTAATCACCTTTCCTTTCTATATCAATATAACTCCCAAATTCTAGTGGGAAGTATTTATATATAGATTATAATCTTCACCTTCAGTCGACAATGCTAAAATTGGTGTCGAAGTCAATCTCTCGTTTAGCTTCTAAAAACCCCTCTCATAGTCATCCAACCATCTAAAAGGAATATTATTTCGAGTCAACTCAATCAATGGTCGAGCTAATTTAGTAAATTGCTCCATAAATCATCTATAATATCCTACTAATCCTAAAAAACTTTGTATCTCTTTAACTATCTTAGGCCTCTACCACTCTATCATTGCCTCTATCTTACTTAGATTTATCGAGATACCATCAACTGGCATAACATGTCCCAGAAAAGCCACACAGTCTAACAACAACTCACATTTATAAAATTTGGCATACAATTATTAGTCTCTTAGCCTTTGCAACATAAATCTCAAATACTGCTTATGTTACTTTCGAGCCTTGGAATACACCAAAGTGCATTCATCATTATTCAAATTTAAATAATAAAAATTTGTATCAAGATAATAATTCATACATAATCAAAAACCAATACGCATAAATAACAAATACATCATAAAATAGATTAAATAAAAGTCAATCATAAGAAATGACAATAATGTCCCTACCCTTATGCATCTTTGAGAGCTAACTCGTTGGCTCTCTCACTGTCACCCTGTTGCTTTATGACTCTACTAGCAAAACCACAAGAACAAAATATGTGAGTCAAACATACTCAGTAAATAAATACTCTCATAAATTATTACCCAATTATCAGTGTCCTTTGTTTAATGTTCTTATGTCAGTATGGATATTAATCTAGTATCTTTGATGCCCAACCTTAATATCATAATGCCTAGCGCCTAATCCCATAGTAATTGTGTCATCCCATATGACTAATACCATATAAGGTATAAGACATCCCAAATGTCAATTATAAAATGCATCTATTGCACATGTCAATCGAATTTGGGGCTATGGATACCATATCATAAAGAAATGAGACCCCGAGCTTCTCCTGTTATAGTACATGCATATTAAATACTTCAACGCCCATCGTTGGTCCTAGATTATCTAAAGGTATCAATGTCACACAAACTCACCCTAATGTTTTCACCACCACACTACACATAGTTTGGTGGTTCTAAATATATAATACATCATTTTTTGATTTTAACTCAGAACCACTCTAGTTGGCGTCCATATCGTTGTCCATATAGTTAAGCACACCTAGATTAGCCTTTATTAGGGCATTGAATAATCTTTCAATGAAATCCTTCCTTATAAGGGTAGAATAGTCATTTCTAAGCTCATATGCTTACTTTGAAACTCTATAAAATCTTCACTAAATCTTTATATCTTTATTCCTAATTTTCCTCGAGTACCCGCAAATGTGTATCATTCACACATAGGTTTGTATACCTTTAAATTCACACAGCTTGAAACCTAAGCAAATGAGTGTGCACCTATTCCCAAATCCATATAATCATGGCTTGCTCTAACACGATAATAAAAATCCACAATTATACACAATCGTGTGTCATATGACAGATAGGAGTTTAGCACTAAATTTCCAAAATTTTGTCGCAACTCTCCAATGTTCCTAATATTCTAATATCAACTCGATCATTCCAGAGCATATAAACAAATTCTTGTCTACACACCATAGGCTTCAACATCACCAACAGTGCATTACCAAACTCAAAATCATGATATAACAAAATATCACATGCAATTCTATAAGATGTATTCATCTAACAACACTCATCAACATTTCATCCTTACAATCACATACAAGAATGACCATATTAATTTGACTAATGCGAATCCTTTATATTCATCATTCCATTAATAAACAATACTTCATGGCTAATGCAACAGTAACAGAAAATCTTTTCTTCAAACCATCAAAATAAAGTCAAGCATGCAAACATACACTTATACATGTAATATATATAAATCAACTTCAAATGATTTTATTGAATCAATAAATACATCTTTTCAATTCTCTAACATACCCATATAAAAATTTCATCATCACAAGATCAATCAATCACAAATTATACATGAAATACCTAAAGATAGTAATAGGGTTCACCTATTTACCTTTCTCTAGAGGAATAAGAGTTCTTCTCGT
Organism: Mangifera indica; assembly: GCF_011075055.1. Classification (NCBI taxonomy): domain Eukaryota; kingdom Viridiplantae; phylum Streptophyta; class Magnoliopsida; order Sapindales; family Anacardiaceae; genus Mangifera; species Mangifera indica. Next base: position 10,808,474 of record NC_058147.1, on the reverse strand, counting down.
AGCTTGATTATTTTCGCTTGACTTCCTTTCGTATCTTAAGCTCTAAGACTCACCAAAATCCTTTCAGACGCTTTGATCTTTCTAAAAATATTTGGGTAAAAGTGAGTCAAACACGTTTGCAATTGTTTTTATTTCCACTCTAGATAGTGATACACGGGTGTGTACTTAAGACATACAGACATGTATACTGTTGCACAATTAAAGTCACATTCAAAAATCCTTGTGAAACGCATCCATATTCTCATATTCAAACTTGCTAACGATACACGACTATGCATACCCTATGCATGGGCATGTATTATGTCTAGACTTGGTCAAATAACATGCATATCCTTAAAAAGACCATTTTACGATTTTCCATGGCACGCATAAGTGTGTAGCCTCCCTACATGAGCGTGCATCTCATATTTCATGTGTAATAAATAAATTTCACACATAATTACTTAATTTATGTAAAAAGACAAAAATAACTTTAAGCATACCTAAGGGTGTTACAGGGCATCGAAGCATCTAGGATGCATGTACGATAGTAGAAGAGACCCAGGGTCTCTCTACCTTTATGATGTGGTTTTTATAGCCTTAAGTCTGGCGACATGTGTATTTGATGTACTTTATAAGTGACACCTAAGATGTCTAATACTTTCACCAAGTATCTGAGACACTGATATACATCATATGACATAAGTCATCTGAGATGATATTGTCACCATGGATTAGAAACTGGGCACTAAGATGTTTCGGATGGGCATTAAGGATGCAAGTAAACATTTGTACAATGGATTGAAAAATCAAATTAAACTAGTCGGTTCATCTGATCAGACCATAAACTGACATTGTAGACAGGTACTGTAGAAGGTAGAACTGCTTTAAGTTTGAAATTAGATTGAACCACGGTCAAACCATCCTGGTTTGCTAGGTTCTCGATTCAAGGTTTCATATAAAATAAATTTTATTTTGTTTGTCTGGGCAATCTGAAATCTTTCTCCTGTCAAATCAAGCATTAAATTGCACCAATAAAGTTTTTCTTTGGGTTAAAGGTTTATTTAATAGATCTTTAATATTGTTTCTTCTTCCTTGCTCCAAACGTAGAGGGAGATTTGCTACAGGCGATAATTTATTTTGCTGCTTAGAAGTTCAAAGTATGTTCACTGATCTTTTATCGACGATGGTTTATAGACATCCATCGACGACGACGCCGTCAAAGGTATTGGTTTCAATTGCAAGCTCACAATTTGCACCAATAAAAAACCCAATTCGTAGTGAAAAGAAGAGGTATACTGACAGAGAGGGAGAGTACCTTTTGTGAAAATTTTGAAGTAGAATTATATAGGTTCAGAGAAGAAGTTTAATTGGTAACAAGTCTCAGAGTGAAAGTGATGGTCTGATCACATTAATTTTGATAGAATTCTCATAAACCCTAACTTTACCGGTTTAACCTTTTAAATTAACAACAACTACAACAATAACCATGGATTGAAAATAATAATTATATAATATAATAAAGGTATACACATTTATTTGTATAGGCGATATTTATTATTTATTTTGTTCATATACACAGATATTTTATTTCGCAATTCAAACATTACAAATACGAATTATTAAAATTTTTTATTTTTAATGCTTAGTATATATTTAATGAATATATATATACATAAATATATATATTAATTAATCAGTATTCTGATTTTATTGTTATTTTTATATGCAACAGATAGATAAAGTGGAAGTATGTCATCATCTAGATCCAAGGCTTCTTTAACACCATGTCAAGTGAAAGGTGATATTACTTAAACACATGTTTCTAAGAGTGGAGATGAGAATGAGAGGAAGATGTTGAATTGTTTATATTGTGATAAAACAACTAGAAGAGATGGTATATATCGAATGAAGCAACATTTGGCCAGGAAAAAAGGGGATGCTAGTCTATGCACTCAAATTCCTCAAGATGTTAGATATCAAATGGTGAATATATTAGATGAGATTACAGTAAAAAAAAAAAAGAAAGACAAGAATTTCGTAGGCATGCAACTTCTTTTGGTGCTACTATACCTCCAGCTGAGGGTGATATTACAGTTGAAGAATTTGAAGAGTTGTTTCCTCTTATGAACATAACTGAAGACAATACTAGCATTAAGTCTTCTAAAAAACAAATTAGACTTACAAATGATTTAAAAAGAAAAAAATCGATTGGGATTGGTGATTTTTTTGCTCCAAGGACTACTAGTGGGGCCCAACCTTTAATAATGAGTGTTTTGGTTAGAAAAAAAGCCAAATGGAAAGTTGGCATGGCCGTTGTGAGGTTTTTATATGATGTTTGCATACCTTTTAATGCATTAAATTTTATTTATTTTCAACCTATGCTAGATGCCATAACTGCAATTGGGTCTAGATATAAGCACTCGACATATTATGAAGCATGAGTGAATTTGTTAAACAATTCAAAGAAGGAAGTTCAATTACTTATTGATAGTTATAGAAAATATTATGGGTTGAGCCTAAGAGCATTGCCATTTTGTGACTGATAATGGAGTTAATTATAAAGTAACTGGAGGATTATTGTTTGAAAAATATAAACATATTACTTGGTCACCTTGTGCAGCACACTGTATCAATTTGATTTTGAAAGATATTAGTGAAATAGATCACATTGTTAGAATTTCCAAATGCACATCTCTTGTGACAAAATTTATTTATAATCATACATTATTGATAGCTTGGCTGAGAAAGAGAGAAGGATGGAGAGAAATTATACGCCTGGTACAACCTGGTTTGCGACGACTTTCATTGCATTGCAAAGTCTTTTTGAGCATAAGCATGACTAACAAGCGATGGTCACTGACAAGTTTTTTATTGATTCCAGATATGCAAAGAGTAATTACGGCAAAGAGGTTGTGACCATAATTCTGAATAATGATTTTTGGAACGAAATGGGTGTAATTGTAAAAGTCGTGGGTCTTCTAATGCATTTGTTTCGTATTGTGGACTCGGATGAGAAACCTTTATTAGGATATGTCTATGATGGAATGTATAGAGCTAGGTTGGGGATAAAGAAGTTGTTCAAGAATAAAAATAAATTTTATAAGCCTTATACTCAAATAATCAAGTTGAGGTGGGATAGGACATTATGTCAAGGTATTCATACAGCTACGTATTACTTGAATCCTGCCTTTCAGTATGAGCATGAATCTTTTTGCACAAAACCAAAGGCACTGCAGGGTTTTCTAGATGTTGTTGAGAGTAAAACACGTATGTTTAATGTTAGTAAAGCAAAGTTAGTGGAAGAGAGTCGAATGTTTTACGATCGTGAGGGGAGTTTCTCACGTCAGCTTGCTATTGAAACATGCAAAACCACACTACCTGGTATGAATTTAATTTATATGTTTTTTATGTCTCAATTCCTTTTTTAATTTATGAAATTCTATTACATAATTATTTATTACATGTTATATTGTATCAGATGAATGGTGGAGAATATATGGATACAGTACTCCCAATTTACAAAAGTTTACAATCAAAATTCTCAGTCAAACTTCAACATCTTCAGGCTATGAGCGTAATTAGAGTGTTTTTGAACACATACATACTGAGAAGAGAAATATATTAGAGTATCAATGTGTAAATGATTTTGTTTTTATTTATTATAACTTACGATTAGAAAATAGGTAACACAATTGTTATTTATGCATCGTTACATTTTTTAATGTTTTTATTACAAGTATTTTATCACGTTGATTGATTATTATTTACAAATTTATATATGATTTACTTTGTTTAATAGCTAGTGGTATATTGTTTTTTAATATTTTAATTTTTTACTTCTTCTCATTTTACTATTTAGGTTATGTTACAAGAAATCAAATTTTGATCCAACTGATTATAAAAGTATCGATAAAACCCACTTCTAGATAGTAGACGAGAAAGAGGAGTTCAGTGGACTTAATGCAAATGAATTGGATCAAATGTTTTATGGACAGGGATCTATTCCCATCAATAATGATCAAACAATTTATGATTTTTCATATAATTTTTTAGGTAAAAACATTTTTTTTGGCACTTATACAAATATTTACATACTTGCATAAATGATTAATTTTTAAGGTGAAAGAAAATAAAAAATTCAACTATAAATTTTGTAGATAATGCTATTGAAAAAGATGTTGTAGAAGTTGCACACATGATGAAGGGTGCAACAGGAGCGATGACAAAATCTTTTACCATTAGTGATGATGAAGAATAATCAATTACTTATTTATTAAACTTTATGTTAGACGAATTATATTTTTTATATGTTTTGTTAAATGTTAAATTTAATATTATTTGTTCAATAATTTTTATATTGGTTGATTGGTGTTATATTTTATTTAATGCATATATTAGATTTGTATTTTGTTTGGGTGTTCAATAATAAATATGTTTGTTGAATTGAATTTTGTTAATGCATATTTTTTGTTTTGATGCAAAGTTAATGGTATTACTTATTAAATTAATGTTCAATAATATATATATTTTGTTAATTGTGAAAAGTATGCATAACATAAAATTTAGTATATAATGCACATGTAATTAGATATAATTTTTATATGTTATTACATAATAAAACTAGAATTCCGGTCGATCCAAACGGTTCGACCAAAACCAGTACTTAAAATGGTTTTTACTCCGGTCCGGTTTTAAAAACCTTGATTTGTACTGATATGTGGATTATGAAAGCCAGACATGATTTTTATGATTATTCGAATATATATATTGGGACATTATAAGATTTTCTACTTACTAAGTATGTTTCACTTGTTCTATTCATGTGGTTTTGCAAGTAGAATCATAAAGTAGCGGGGTGCCAATAAGAGAGCGAGTAGGTTAGCTTATGAAGGCACATGAGGATAGGGGCAATAATGTTATTTTCCTTGATTGAATTTTTAATAATTCTAAATGAAAGTTTTAATTTGATACATCTTTTTATGTGCATATTCCATGTAAGGATATGTATCTAGAGACAGATGTTACAATTAGGTGAAATATGATTATAGCACCAAAGTCCATAATCCAGTTTGAGTCAAAGAGATCACACTTGGACATAACGGTAAAAGGAGTAGTTACTAAATCAACTGTGTAGATAAAATTTGCTCGTTGTAGGCAAACACAAGTAAAGTGCCCTTGTTTATCATAAATCTGGCAAACACCTTGAGGAAGAACATTAGTCGAAGTCAGAAGCGAAGGAAGTTGATATGAAGGTTGTGATTGTTGGCAAGGAGTAAAATGACCAGCACTCCCTCAACCACACCTTTTTTTTTTTAACCATGAAAGTAGTACTTGTCAGAAGATTTGGACCAACTCGATAATTATGGGGAGGATCGAGCAGCAGCCATAGCTACAACAAGAGTAAACATACCAGAGTGTTCTTTTTTTTTTTTAAGTGCTCTTCTAGAAGGAAAAGATCATACAATTCATCAAAACAATGAATGGAGGAAAATGTAGTAAAGTGATGAAAGATTGGTACTCGAGACTTAAGCCATCAACAATACACTCCACAAAATCAAAGTCCAAAATAGAAACCTGACTATAGCAAGTAAGTCAAATATAGACTTAGCATCAACTTCTCATGGATGGATCAAAGATGAACCTAGAAACTGGATTGACATGTCGATCAAGCAGAGACCAAGCTTCAACAACTGTGACACAGGGCAACAAGAAAGCCTAAACAATCGTCAGAGAAATTGTCGATTTAATCTAAGTCCAAATTAATTTGTCAACTCATAACCAATGTGAATGAGTCAAATTAGGAGTATCATGGGGAAAGAAGGGCAGTGGAGAACGCGCATCACTAACAATTATATTTTGTATATCATGAATGGCAAGAACATCTAGAAATTAGAACTTACACGTTCGATAAGTATTATGCACCATGAGAGAGGAAAAATAACTGCCAATGTTGACCGTTGTAGGCAGTGGAGGGAACAAAGAAGAGGACCCTATAATGAAAGAATTAGCCACCATGGTAGGAAAGCATGATGGTGTCATAACTGGTGGAGATCCAAAAGTGGTGGTCATTAGCAATGGAAATCCAAGAGGTGGACTATTAGAAGCTACTATAATGGGAGGAGTTTGGGAATATGCCATTAGAAGAGCAAGACACGTTGCTCAAAGAGCTAGTTGTGTCAACGGAGAAGGAGTAATAGGAAAAGAAACTCAACCACTTGAGAGGGAAGGCAAAACTACAATGTAACAAGAAGAAAGACTTGTGTCAGCAACGATGAGTACAAACGAATGCTCGATCTCAAAGGAAAGGCCTATGACTCTTGGGAGGAGAAGAAAGTCATGGCGATGACGACAAAAATGAAGGAAGGATCACATCATGAGGAAGTTGTCAAGAAGAGAAAGCATCGATGACGAAGGGAAGGATCAATTTTAGCTTGATCTCAAGCGTAAAGAGTTGTCGAAGATGAAGGAAGAAAATAGCCAGACATGAGTAGCAATCTAAGGAAAAGAAGGGCGTTGTAAAGCTACAAATATGGGGGTGGCAATTAGGAGTTTGAAAAATATGAGGGGTCAACTTAAATTTGCCAAAAGTGTAAAGAGAAAACCCTAAAACAAGGGCTGGTGTAGGGGGGGGGGGGGGGGGAGAGAGAGGGTGGGAGGATGCAAATTTTAAAATTGAACATTATGGGAGAATTTTAGCCGTTTTGATACCATGAAAGAGTTATAAAGTAGAATGCAAACTGATGAATGTTACTGACAAAATAATGTACAATTTGTAGTATTATAATGTTGTCTGAAAGAGAGATCTAATCTTACGAAACAAGAAAAACAATATTTACCAAATCAGAATCAGATTGAATTCAAGGGCCGGTGTAGGGGGGGGGGGGGGGGGGGGGGGGAGAGAGGGTGGGGGGATGCAAATTTTAAAATTGAACATTATGGGAGAATTTTAGCCGTTTTGATACCATGAAAGAGTTATAAAGTAGAATGTAAACTAATGAATGTTACTGACAAAATAATGTACAATTTGTAGTATTATAATGTTGTCTGAAAGAGAGATCTAATCTTACGAAACAAGAAAAACAATATATACCAAATCAGAATCAGATTGAATTCAATTAATCATAATCAGATCCAATCAAACTCAAACTAAATGGAAAAATATATATTATTTAATATAACCAATTGCAAAACCATCTGAGTCAATTCCTATCGCAACTCCTGAGCACAAGTTTCCTCTTTCATGTCAAAAGATTATTGCTTTGTACCACCTATGTGTTGCTTAATTAAATTGATTGATTAAATCAGTAAACGAGGATTTAGAGTAATGAAAAAACAATAACATATTAGAGAAAAGATGAGAGAATGTGTGTAATTAATTAATAAAACTTTTCCCGTTTTATCTTTTAAACAAAAATTTGACCAATTCCTTGACTACTATATATCAGCCATTTAAATTCAGCGTAACTGATACAAAACATCGCCATTTAGGTATAGCCTTCCTTTTTATACTATTTCAATTTAGCTAAACAAGGATGTAATACTCTAATTATTTACATAAAACGCGCGTTTTATGTAAACCGCTCAAATTCATCAGCTTCACCTCTGTTTCCAGTTCATATCACATTTATATATAGATAATAACTTGTTCATTAAATTGGATTTCTCTGAAATATAATCCTTAAATTTTCACATCAGAATAGGGAGAGGATTAATTGAAAGTAAATTCTCTAAGCTTATGAATTGAGGATATTTCCAACATAGACTGGATTGACTTGACCTTTTTGTTCACAACATTATAAAGCAAGACAAGGATAATTTCATTGATTCTTCTCTTGTTCATCTTCTTCAAAGAGATGAGATCACAAGGTTTCACATTACACATTTATTATTTCTGCTTAAAATTATACAAATATGCTAATATCTTAATGACGAGTAGAAATTCACAATATGATCTAAATTAGCTGAATTCAGTATTAATACAAACTGAAATTAAGGAACGTTAGATGCACTATACTACTATATATATAAACAATATGAAATGTAGATTTAGTCTTTCAGGACTTCACAATCTATTGATTCAAGAATTTAGCAATTTTTCCTTTGAAATTTACTTCATCTGATGCACAGCCTTTTTCATCAAAGCCTGTCTGCTAGTTGAGGAAATTGTTGCAGCAACCAAGTTACTGCCCTGATAATACCCTGAATACTCCCGAAGAAATTTTGAATGATCAAGACCTTATATGTGCAAGTAAAATGATTATATTGTTATATTGGCGAGACAGATATCATATGGTGAGATTACAACAATAAAATGAAGGGGTGATGTACATACTAATGCTGATTTCCCAGGCTTAATTGCAGGCTCAACAATGTCTCTTCCATATCTGTTCATGGAACACAATATTAATGTCAGTTTCAACTTGGAATAGATTCAAGTTGACAAAACTTAAATTATTAATAAGAAGATTCCTATTACATTCTCTATATAAGAAAAGCAAATTAAGAACTCATACTACTAAGATGTTCAACACAATCGATGGTTAACAAAATTAGAAACCTCACTTACATTATCTGTTTCTTGCCATTCACACCCTCCAGCTGATAAAAGCTGCAACCTTTGCTGAAGGGAAATTGCTTTCCTTTCCATTCTGTCAGAATGTCCATTGATAATTAGATTCTTTAGGGAAAAAGTAACAGCAAAGGAGGAAAATGGTATCCACTTAGAAGGGCTGAAATCGAAACCAGAAAACGAATAAATTTCAAGAGTAAATTATATGTGAACGTTCACGTAGTCACAAACCTGGAGTTGAAACTCTATGCATACAGAATTGTTAAAAGAGAACTAAATATTCAACTGTCACATATATTATAGAGCTTCTGATATGAATTTTGAAGAAATGCAGATGTTCGAATCGAGGTAAGGATTCATTACACTTCACTGTACCTAAATGCCATGTAACACCAACTGCAGAGGAATCTTCAGTAGAGATGTCATCAATAACAAACTGGAGATCAGTGCTAATGGAATCACTGAAATTCTTAAAGAACTCTAGGATTGCCTGCATATGGATTGAAGATCAAATACATTGTGATTAGTCAGAAAGAACAAATACACTACCAAGCCATTCTACTTATGCTTATTGCATTCTGCTTTTGAGCCTTATATATTGAATTTTTACACTTTCAACTTCAATTTCTTTTCTTATTTACCTTCGCTATTGATATTCCTCATTATTGCTATGTCAACGTTAACTAATTTTGTTTTAGTAAACAACACCCAAAAAAAAAAAAATCAAAAACTCTGTTAGAACTTCAAGGCACATCAGGATTTAAGAAGTATTATAAATCCCTTCATCATTGTGTAAAAAGTATACATTTAAGATTATCAAAATCTGTTATTGACTGTCATATTCTACTAGAAAAAAAAAGGAAATGTGAAAGTGTTCTAAGTTCAAATGATGAAAGATGGTTGCTTGAGTTTAACGACAAAAGTCCCTAGCTTTCAAGTGGGATCTTGCAGCCATAAACAAACAATGAGAGAGGGAGTGTGCGTAATCAGATGGAGGGAATAGAATAAAAGTGAAGAAAGAAGTCTAGCTCTTTCTCTCTTTCTGCCTTTCAGACTCTTTCAACTCCAATAATTCCTCTTAGACTGCTAATTAGCTTTAAAAAAAACAGCTAACTTGTGCCAGATTTGATCTAAACTTCAATTACACATCTTTTAATTAAACAAATGTTCTAGTTTTTGTGCTTACCGTCTGAACCCAGCCGAACCATAAGGGCCTCTTGGCGGGCTAAATTTCATAAGGATCATAAGGCGAGAGGATAAGATAACGTTACCTTACGACCAGTAAAGGGTTGAGGAAAGATGAGGTCCTCGTACACACAATTATCCGCAATGAGCTTCTCCACCGAGCCAAAATCACGGCTGTTGATTCCTTGGTAAAACCTTCTCACAACATCCGCTGCACCGCCTCCATTTGTTTCCGGTGTTGAAGCAACGTCCACCACTGTCTTATAGCTCTCTGATGATGAGACCCTCAGCCGTGTTTTTCTACCGATTGGTATCGCCGCTGCAGGAATAAACTGAAATGTTTCATTGAAGTGAAGGGGAGGGAGACGAGGCGGCAGAGATAGTGATGATGTGGTGGAGATCTTCAGCATGGTTGATGATAGTATGGCGCTGACGATTAATGAGAAATGGATATTGTTAATAGGCCAAAAGACTTAATCCTACCCGAGTTATGGTGAAATACCAAACTCCTCTCTTCCCTCAACCCTCAACCCCGCCCTCATCCCCCCTCGCCTCACCCCCTCCCTATCTCTCAAATTTTCAAAAACTTAAACACTTATTCATTAATAAATTTTCGATAAAATTATAAATTAAAAATAGAAGTAAAACCATCATTTACTAAAAATATTAATATTTTATCATATTTTTTATTTCATATTTAAAAATCTTATATTTCCCTTAGTTCAAAGTTTAAAAAGTGACAGATACCGTTGTAAGGTTTGTTCCTCTTTCTCTGGCTCCAATTTCTCTATCTTTCGTCATCGATTGTCCTTCCTCCCCCTTTATCTCTCCCTTATCCCTTTGACTATCTTTGATCAAAGACAAAAACGATGAGGCTTTGTTTGAGAGATAAAGACAACATGTCTTTGTCTTAGAGGAAGACCGTTCATCTTCATCTTCATCTCTAACCGAAGATAGTCAGAGAGGTAAGGGGGAGAGAATAGTGCAACTCGGTTGAATAGTGCCTTGGGTGAATAATACAAATAAGTATTTTGGCTTTGTGCAAATAATATTGGGTATTTTTATTTTTGGCATATGAATTTACGTCATTTAATTTATTTTTTCTTTTTAAAATATCATCCATATTAATAATATATTAGGATTTTGTTTATACTATTAAATTATTTTTTAATTGTCATTTTATTTTAAAATATTTTTCATATTAATTATTATTTTATTTAAAAATTCAAGTTATTTTTTCTTAAATTTTTAATAAGATAAAATAATAATAAAATCAAAATTTCTTTAATAATCTTATATAGATAATAATCGTATTATCTTCTATATAATATATCACATCATTATTAATAATAAAATATTATTAAAATTATAAATATAGTAATAAAAGATAAATTATTAAGATAATCATATATTATTAAGGGAAATTAAAATAATTACCCTTTTTTTGGGTAATAAACAAATTTACCTCTAATTTTGGAGTTTAAACTAAAATACCCATACTTTAAAGGATTTAAATGAAAATACCCTAAATATCCAAAAAATACCAAAACGACCCTTTCTTTATTTTATATTTAGGAAAATTAATTAAATTACCCTTTGTTTAAAGGTAATAAAAAATTTACCTCTAATTTTGGGGTTTAAACAAAATAGTCATATTTTAAAGGATTTAAACAAAAATGTCCCAAAATAATACTAAAACTATCATTTCTTTATTTTTGTATAAACGATATCTCTTCTTTTATCTTTAACATATACAATTTTATTCATTATTTGAGAGAGATTTTTGGAGAGAGAGAAAAAGTTCGTGATCAGGAGTTCGAGCAAAAGAAAAAAGTTTGTGATATTGAGGTATTTATATTTGCTATAACTTCAGTCATTATTGTTTTATTAATAATGCAATTATATGTGGTGTTTTATATAATAAATTAGAGTTGTGTGTAAAAAATAAATTAATAAAAATTATAGGCGGTACTTTGTAATTATTATAGTAGTATGAGGTGAAATGATATTTTACAATAAATGATGTTAGAGGATTAGATTAGATAATATTTTAGGGTAAAATGATATTTTACAATGAAGGGTGTTAGAGATATATTAGATAATATTTAAGGGTAAAATGATAATTTATAATATAGGGGTAAAGTGATATTTTCACAAATTATTATCACATTAATTAAAGTATATTAATAGTCACAATATGCAATCGAATTATGGAATAGGTATAATTATGCAATAGAAATAAAAACACGAAATTCAAACTTAATAATAAAATGATGTAAAATAAATTTGTAAATAGTATTTTTGTTCATATTATTTATGTTGATTATATATTTTATTGTAAGACTAATCTAAATGGTTGGATATGCTTCAATTAGATACAGGGGGAAATGGAAAGAAATAGGTGACAACGTAATAAAATATGTTGAAGGTAACAGGAAATTGATTAAAATTCCAGAACACATGATATTCAAGAGATTAATCTAAATGGTGAGTGATAAATGTATCGAAGGATATTTAATATTCAGATAAGCACAAAACCAAAGCATCTTGACGATAACATCCTTGTTGAAATTTCAAATGATGAAGATGTTGAGGTTTTTAATAGTTTGTCTAACCTCTTTAAAGAATATGTTTTAGTTTTTGTAACAATTACAATTAATGATGATAATTATGAAGTTTAACAAGCAAATGAGAGTTTACAAGTTGATGAGCCGAGTAGTTATCCAAAAGATCAAGAGATTGGTTTAGGAGGGATTCAAAATATTGGGATCAATCCAAAACAAGAATTTTATGAGGAAGACTTTGCATACTTAAATGATATTGATGTTGATGTACTGTATAGTGCAAAAGAATTTCTTCCTGGTGACGAAGAAAATTTTCCAGATTAGAGTGAATTTGAAGGGAAGATTATGCATGATATTCCTATCAAGAAATCGGAAGTTGAAGAGAAAACATATGTTAATGAAGATATTGGAGGTACAAGTAGTTTTCCACAAACAAATTCTGATGGTGGGAATGTTAGTATTGATATATTTCACTAGTTACCACATGTTCCTGGTCAACCATCTATATCTAAAACCCTAGGAGTGCAAAAAGTTAGTGATTCTCTACAAATTGATACATTATTTTCAAATAAAAAACATGTTATTAATGTAATAAGTCAAGATGCTCTAGAGAAAGAATATCAATCGAGATGCTTTTCTCATATGATAGAGTGATTTGACATTCATATATATAGCCATTTTAAGTAGAGATTTTTAACTTTTTTCAGTTTAAGATAGAGATTTTTCCCAATTTCCTTGGTCAAACTTCCAAGACTTTTGGAGCTTCTCCTTTTTTTTTTTTTTCAAATATGAAAAATTAATTAAATATATTAATTTTAATATGTACAAATATGTCTTTTTCCTTTGTTGGGTATCTAAATATTTAACGAATTGAACATAAAGCACAGTGTCATGAAACAAAGTAAACAATACAATTTATAATTCAAAGGTGATGGACCAATAGACCAAAATTAAAATAAGAAGTGGAATTAGATGTAGAAGATCTCAATTTTGCCGCAACAAATTCCTTAGCAGCGTAAAGTAAACGAAATATTGCATTTGGCAGGTAGCTTCAAGGCCAATTTCCAATCCGTATTAAGATATTTAAGTCACCTGGCCGAGTCCTTGAAGTCGCAAAAGCTCCTTCGAAAGGGCCAAGCAACAATAAAGAAAATGAATCATTTAAAAATTTTTAAGGTAATATGTATAATAAAAAAGCTATCATAGCCATTTTTCAAGTGTTCATCAATGAAACAAATGTGTATGTTTATGTCAAACATCAGTGAGATTGCAAGGAACCAAAAAATCCCAGATCACTATAAATGAATGCAATAAAATTACATGTATAAATAATATATATAAATAATAATATATTATTATGTAATTGAGTATTATTTTATCTCGGTGTTCTGCGAATGAAAAAAGAGGCTGGTATTCTCTTGTCAAGAGAGGGCTGGCAACCTCTCCAGGCTAAAGAAGTTGTTGGGAATGACCTTGTTAAGTGTAATTGGAGGCTGTCTGCATTTTTTATGACCCCTGAAGCTGCTGCTGGTGTCTGGTTTCCAGGCGCCCTGTTTTCTCTTACTGTGTGCTGTTTTGCAGGGTTTTCTGGTGCTCCTTGCTGTCTGTTATGGTCCTGGTTTGTTCCTTTCCGGATTGGCTGCTGGGTGCTGTGTCTGGGCCTCCTTTTCTTGTCTCGGAAATTTTTACTCCTGGTGGCTTTTCATTCCTAGGCTTCTTGTTTTCTGTCCCCAGATTTCTGCTGCTATGTTCTTCCTTTCTGGCTGCTGGATGCTTCTGCTGGCGCTGGTTGTGTTGGTGAGCCCTGATGTGGTTGCCTGTATCTGCTCCTGGTGCTGCTGCTCCCCCTGGCTTCCTTTCCTTTCTTCTTGCTGTCTTCTCTGATTCCTGGAACCTGACAGATCTGTGTCTGCTTCCTTGCTTTGGAATTTTCCTTCTGCTGGTGCTGGAGTCGCCTGGTGTTCCTTGCTGCGGTGTTCCTGATGTGCTGCTGGAGTAGCTTGCTTCCTTGGCTTTTCTCTACTATCTGCCTTTAGTCGTGGATGTGGATTGGGTTGTGTGCTCCTCCATTTGGTTCCTCTGTTGTTGCTTTGTTGCTTCTTTTCTTCTTAGAATGTTTTGGTTTCCTTTTCCTTTTCCCGTCTTACGTTTTCTTGAACTCTATCTTTGGGTTTTTTAATAGTTTCCAAGAAAATAGCAAGTCTAAAAGACTTGTCCTATGATACTACTTTTGTTTAGTTATTGTTACTTTTACTGGTTGTGACTTAAACGAATTTTAGTTGTGCAGGTCGGTTCGACTTTTTTTGTTGTCTATTTATGCTTACCAAAAAAATAAAAAATAAAAATTATCAAATCACATAATTACATATTATTGTTTATGCATGTAACACAACTCAAATAAATATGACAATGTCACTCTCTGCACAGAAAGAAGAAATGTGGCTCTTTTTTTCAGATATCCTGCAGTGAGTAAAAAGCCCACCTGATTGGCTTATACTGTCATCTTTGATGGATTCTATCCTGAGCCTGTCACTTCACAATTGGTTTCACCAAGGATCCATCAGTAAAACCTACATAGGAATGAAAAATGAAGCCATTGTTCAGAACAACAGACCAAAAGCTTAAAAGCTGCAAGAAATTGAGAAGCTCATGACATGAGGGCCATCAAATTAAAGTGGTTTGGCAAAAAATAGAGTTGATTGTTTCAGCTTCAGCCGACATCCTGTTATCTACCACGGATGAATCAAGTATGAAGGATATAAAAAGAGGACATAATAAGTTAGACAAACATGAAAGAAAATTTTATTCAAAAGTTCACTTCCACAATATTTCCAATGCGATGAATCAGGCCTCTAAAAGAAATTAAAATCAAATTTCTTCAAAGAAAGGGCTTTTGTCAATACAAATAGAAAAATATCAGTAAAAGTTTCAGGTTTAGTTTCCACAAGAAATTTGGATGAAAATTTTAGCTTTTGAATAAAATCAAATGAAATAACCCATCCCTACTAGATAAAATGGTGTACACATGAAAGAGTATCCTCACAAGAATTTATAGTTTATTTCAGATTGTAAAGGTCAAAAATAAGTTGTACTGACAAATATAGATGCCTTGTAAAAGTGATTTCAAGGATAGCAAAAGAAGCATGTGCATACAGAATAGAATTGGCAACAGATCCAAGACAAAGAAGTGTCAGCTCACATTTTCTCCAAAGTCGAAGCAACAATGAGCACCTACTCAGTGCCAAGATATCCCACTGATGAGCACCAAGGTTTCTGTAAACATGTATTCTTTGATGCCAAATAATTCACTCTGGCCCCCCAAGAACATTTAACAACGATAAACATGGTGAGTGAGTTGCCGATCCAGAGAATCATACAACTCACAATATTAAAGAACAACAATCTTGGAATTCGAATATCCATTTTCATCCTGTTCTTTCAATAACTTCATCATCAGAACTCAGTTCCTCTCCAGAATATCCAGCGCCTTTCATTAGCTCAGTCAATCCATCTAATAAAGGATAAATCTTTTTTGCCTAGAGGTTTGATGTATCCCCCAACAAAAAGGAAGAAAAACCAGAGCCCACATCAACCCAAGGACAGCCTGGAGCTTTTCTCACACCCAAGTCCCTCATGAAAGTCCTCACTTTTGCAAGCTTGTTCCAACTACCAGGAGCAGCATACATATGTGCAATCAATACATAATAGCCTGAATATTCTGTCCTTGTTTCTAACAGTTTCTCAGCTGCACATTCTCCAATATTTGTATTTCCATGTATACAATAATTTGGATATGGTTTGATGCTTTCACTATTTTAGTTCATCATGTATAATAATTTTATCCGGGCATAATAATTTTTACGGGTATACGTGGAAAGATCCGACCTGTTCGCATAACCATTTTCTAAGCAAATGCCCACAAGTATTGGTGAATAAACCCGTTTGTCGGGTCTTAACATGAAATAGCACATCTTTGCCATCATAGTATTATATTAGGTTTTCTACCTTAATATGTGTGGTGAATTGATTAAATTACTCTCTCATAATTAATTTTTAATGTTTCAATTACCCATAAAATATGGTTTTTCTAAATCAAAAGGGAAAAATGTCAATTCATAATAAATTAAGGTAGAGATGTCAACAGACCGAATTATATTATATTGTGTTAGTGGGTTGTACCAAGCTAAAGACTGTTATAGTTATGGTTTGTGGGTTGAGTCAACCCACCAACTTATGAGGGCTCGTGACACGCCTTACAACATAATAGATCATGTTGTGTTGAGCCCTTATCAAACCAATCGGGTTTTTTAGTTATAAATTATTAAATTTTATTAATTTATATTCACTTTCAAATTGATATAATTGAGGATAGTATTTTGAAAATGGTGGGTCCACCCTCTAAATTATGTTTTTTATTTATTTTCAAATAATATAAAATCATTTGTATATTTTATTACTTAAATTTATATTCTAATTAAATAAAACTCTAAAATTTTACCCAAAAATCCCTCGTTTTTTTATAACTTCAAACTTTCTTCAATCTCAAATTCTCTCAATCAAATTTTAATTATATCTAATAACTTGATTTTCATTTTGTTTTTACCTTTTTATTAGTATTTTAATCATGTCTATCAACCACTATCTCACATGTGTACTCACTTCATAAATCATTCTCACACAATCCCCCATACACCAACTTTCCTCATTATTTCAAATCCACCAAACTCTCAAAACTTACTCACAAATTCACCTTCAAGAGCGATGGTGGTGAGGGAAGCGTCTTCGCCAATTTTGAATATGGAGAATTAGTGTATTGCCTGTGGAGAAAATCTTGAGTTACAACTTTAGAAACAAACAACTTCTAGAAGAAGCTTTGACACTCTTCGTACATTGATGTAGCGTCATATTAATAGCTAGAGTTTATTTGTACCATTGTATTGGGACTTGTTTTCTCTAATTACATTTTTTTAGCTTACCCGATGTTTGATCCGAGATAGTTATTACTCATATGCTCCGTTAACATAAATATTGATAAACTTTTGTGTGTGGCTATCAAATAGTGTCACTTCTTGTTTTTGTTTTATCAGCTACTTCATATTTTTCATCCCAATTATAAGAATACATTTTTCGTATATAACATATTAAGTTTTCTTATTATTAAAGTATTCAAAATAAAAAATAATAATTGAAAAAAATACAAAATTACAAAATAAACATAAACTAAGTTGTTAGACAAAATTAAAAATAAATTAAGTTTAAGGGAGTTTGAGATTGAAAGATCGAAAAAAATGTAGAGAGAGAGTTTGAAAAATTATGTTCTAGAGAGAGGGGACCGAGTATATACCCAAAAAAAAATAAAAAAGATTTTGGCAATGGCTAGTCAATAGTCGTTGCCAAATTTTACTTAATATTTTTTTCATTTTTACATGGTATGCTACAATAGTGAGGTGGCTTGAGTGGGTTGTAGGTTTGCTTTTCAAACCCTAACATGGCCTAAAAGGCCCGCGTGTCGTGCCTCTATGAGATGGACCAAAGAAGGGGGTCCAGGTTAGACCGATCTCGTGCCCGGTTAACATCTTTAGATTAAGGTCAAAATCATTTTGTGAAATTCAATTTTTGTTTTTTTCTTTAATTTAATAGGAAAAAGTGTTTTGGTAACATTTTGTACTGTAATTAATCAATAATGAATTTTTTTTAATTATCATTGACAACAAAATATTTTTTTATATACTGTCGGGTTTTGGGTGTACAATCAAATACATAAATGATATATTGTCATATGATTAAATGACTTTCGATTAAAGATAAAGTAACATCGAAGCACATAATAATACGTAAGTATATACTCAATTATATACATAAAAATATATACACATAATATTACTATATTAGTAATTATAAACAACAGAAGTCATTTACTCTTATATTACATTTCTGAATCTAGCAAAGAACCAGTAAGATAGATAAAAACCAACGTAGTAGATTTACAAATTACAAGCCAAGTCCGCTTGACGATAGGTAATTACATTATGATTCACATTAGAGATTATATATAGCCTTAAGTTCATCTAGAAAATATTTATTAATAAACTAATTCTAATATATTATAATTTAAATTCAAATTTATCCAACTTTTAATAGGAAACTTCTTCTACTACTACTACTATTGTTATTATTATAAATTCTGGTTTCCCAATCCTTTAAAATTAAGGGTTTATAAACCTTTTAGCAACAGGAAACCTAATTCTAATTCTTCTCCATTTAGGTTTAGGATATTCATTAACATCTATATATTCACATGTCCAACTATACACTATTTTCTCAACTTGCTTTTATTCTCTTTCAAAATTTTTCTTTATGGCTTCTTCAAACTCCCAAATTGCTTATGCCTATGAAATACACCAAGTCAATGATGAAATATTATTGGAAGATTGTGATTGTTTCATCTCACCTGATGTTCTATACAAGTTTCGTTACACTAGACTACATGTCACCAATCATTCAGCCGACTCAATTCACCACCTTGTTTCCTCTTTCATGCATAATATTTTGTTCAAAACTATTGACCCTCCTACGATTCTTGGTCGCAAGACAAATTTTGAATCACAACACTCCTTCTTGCTCTCCAAAGCTGAACCCCCTGAAGACCAAAAAGGCAAATTGCAAGATGACATTACCAACTTTGTCAAGGCTGCCGTCAGAGATACCAACAACGAGAACCATCAAGCTAATCAAATACAAGTGATTTTGAAGGTTCACAAACTACCAAAAAATCTACCTGAAAAGAACACTGAAGAACATGAATGTGTCATATGCATTGAACCATTAAAGGAGGAGGATGGCAATATTAAACTCCTACCATGTCTTCATGTCTTCCATGAAGATTGCTATCAAAAATGGTGGTGGAAAAGTCGTTTTTGTCCACTATGTCGTTCTCCATTGCCTGTAAATTTATTTGTTTAAATTTATAGTAAAGAAATTGTAAATTGTTTGGTGATATAATTTTGTTTCTATTCATGATATTTTTTTCATCAATTTGCTGTCATCATTTATGATATTATGCCTTTTCCTCTCATAAACATACAACTGACAAACCCAACGAATCTTACAAAGCTTTTATTGCATTCTATCTACACCTCCACTTTCACAACACAACTTATGTTACAAGCAAAATACTTTCTACATCGTAAATTGATTTGGTGGGTGTGCCTGCCTATGTGCATCAACAATTGGGAAACAAAGCATCTACTGTGTCAAAAAACTACATTTTACAAACACTTGCAAACCATCATCTATTTATCCAGAGATAAGTTTTACTAGTCGATAACTTTATGCAATTTCCAAGCAATAAAAACTCCACATTATCTTGATTAATATCCCAAATACATGAATGCTATTACCTTCAATGTTGTGGCATCGTCAATAATTGCAAAGGTTAACGACAGAGGTTGAGTTTGCATATAATCAGTGCTTCATCATAAACCTCTTAGCCTTCCTCGAGAAGTTTCTAACCATCATTTTGCCTGAGAATGTCTGAGGAAGTTCTTCTTCCGCTCTTTGATCGGACCAACCAGTGGAAGCAGTCTCACTCTTTGAGTTGCCTTCGCCTGAAGATGCAGATGAACTGGGGTCCTCAGGTATGTCTCGATACAAGTGTCTCAAAATGAAAAGGGCAGCATCGCGATCCCTCCAATAATTTCTGTGCACAGACTCGAATCAAACATAAAAAATCATACTGATGCAAATTCACATGTACTTCAACAAAATTTAGCAACATCATCACATACAAACTATAGACATAATAAACAGATAGGATCAAGTGCTGTTGTTTTAGAAACATTTAAGCCAAAATGGTGTAGTCATCCTTTCCAGCATTACTTTCTTCATCAAACTTACGAAATCATTATACATGAATGATAATAAGATGCACGGTTGATAAGTTTGTATGATTATGATTAACACTACGGAAGCACATCAAGTAAAAAGGATAATTCTATGATTTCTAATGGAAAACATATTTTATGCCTTCATGCAAACTCATTTGCCATCCAGAAGCAAAAGAGCACAGTTGCTCCCACCAGTTGTAAACTGTTGAGATTGGGGAGTTGAAAAGAATATATAAATCCTGATTCAAAGAACTAAATATGACATCTTTAGAATACTTTTTCCAACTGAATAATTCTGGAAGTTGTACGATTACAACAGTAAAGGCTAATACATTAAATGCTCTCCATGTCACAGAAAGATAAATGCCAAAGATTTAATTAATATGCTTCATATAAAATATCAAACATTCATGACAAGCTCCCCTGAAGGAACTAATCCACATTTTGTTGGATAAAAAGCATGGTGTTATCAAAATGTATAGAAGAAGATTGAATCACAGTCTTGAAGTACATAAAAGATTAAATATTTTGGTTCAAACCCTTGTTAGTAAATCACTATAATGCAAATGCACATGTACTCCAACAAGATCAGAGCTTCGACGCTCACATATTATTAGAAAACCAAGGCCAAAACATTTACATGATAAGACCACATAGAATTAAGAACTCCAGGTCAAATACCCATAAGCGATATTATATATACACATATTGATGTGTCATCATTGATTAAATATTATTTTATTGTTAATTTAAAATTAATCAATCACATAATGACACATCTATATATATATATATTTGTGTATAAAAAATATGTACGCAGTTTTATTGAATAACTGTTTGCATAAATGTTATAGTTACATAGTAACAAATATAAGAGTAATGTTATGTATATCTATTTTTGATACATAATTTATGTATACAGTGATGTGTTATTATATAATTAGGTGATTTTAAAATATGTGTCATCATATGATAAAGAAATATCAAATTATATGATAATATCTTATCTATGTATATAAATTATGTATCAAAAATAGATATACATAGTTTTATTGCAAATATAAATGAATAGCTTCTGAGTTGGAATTTCATTGACTGCAAATGAAAAGAACCACTCTCTTATATACATAGCTGAAACTGAAAAAAAAATGACACTCTGACATGTAGGTTAGTGTTAGGATTAGAATACTTGTTCGTTCTCGATAGTTTTATCCTAAATGAGGTATTTAAGTTTTAAAAGAAAAATGAGAAAAAATATAAATATTAGCGATTAGGTTTCGAGGGCAACTACTTCTCATTGATTTAGAGAAGTCTCCGATGTCTCAAACGGTCAGAAAAAGAAAAGCCCCAAACACTTCAAATTTTTTGAAATCAGAGGTCTTGGACTTATTAAATTGCTCAATTTATCTTTGTAATTTTTTTATTAATAAAATAATTTTTATTTTGTTATGTTTTCGTATTTTAATTTTCTGTTTTATTTGAGTAAGAGTTGAATCTCTAACTAATGGTATAAGAGCAATAGATTGGAAGGGGGAGACATGTTGCCGACCAAACAAGTGAAGAGCTACCGGAATCAACGCTAAAAATGCGGCTGAGAAAAAAGAAGACAGAAGAAGAAGCAGAACAAAAGAGAGCAACATCAAAAAGAAAAATCTGAACGCGACAACTGATTCGTGATAAAAGTCAGGTCGGTTGGGGAAGAAAGTCTGCCATAGGTGGAAGAAGAAAAAAAATAATACAGAGGAGAAGAAGAGAAAAGACGATGAGAAACCAGAGGAGAGAGAGAAAATCAAAAGAAAAAGGAGAGACAACTGTGACAGAAGCAGGAAGAGAAAAAATAAATAAATAAAATAATATTTAATCATAAAATAATATATTTTTTAAATATTTAATTTGGTTACGTTATGATACACAAGGCCAGAATAGATTATTGGGGTTTATCTAAATTGTCTACTTATCATTTAGAGTTTCAAATTGTCATCTACTCTCAATCGACCAATATGTCTCGCAATGACTAAAATAAAGTATCTCAACAATCAACGTCCGTTACATGAGCAATCTCAGTCCTGTGACATATGCATACTATATATACGGATGTTTTTCTCATATTATGGAGTGATTTGACATTCATATATATGACTACGACTAGATTTAAATTGAGTTTACGCTTATTTAAACTCAATTCACGCATAGCTTAACTCATATTCGAGTTCAAACTCATCGAACTCTTAAAAGTCAAGCTTAAACTCTGTTCGACTCGTTATTCGTTATTAAAACAATATCGTTTTAATACATATTAATCAAAACGAAGTCGTTTTGTATCAAAATTTTTAATTAAAAAATCTGACGAATAACTCGAGCCCGAGTTTGAGCTCAATTAGGGTTGACTCATTTCAGACTTATTCGAGCCAAACTCATACTCAAATTCGAACGAGCTCGATTCAAATCCAACAAAGTTTCTTTTTTTTTTTTTTTCGGTTTAAGATATAGATTTTCCCAATTTCCTTGGTCAAAGCTTTTGGAGCTTCTCCTTTTTCAAAAAATATGAAAATAATTAAAAATATTAAGTTTGTACAAATATGTTTTTTTTTTTAATTTTTTTTTTTTTGGGTATCTAATATACGTGTATGGATTTAAAGAATTGAACATTAAAACACAGTTTCATGAAACAAAGTAAACAATGCAATACAGTTATGTAATTCTTAAGTGATTGAACCAATAAATTAAAATTAAACAAGATGTACAATTCGGAGTACAAGATTTCAATTTTGCCACAACAAATTTCCCAATTCTCAACGGCTTAGCAATGGAAAGAAACTGAAATGTTGCGTATAACAGCTAGGTTCCGCATAAATATTTAAGTAACCCCAGCCAAGTCCTTGAAGTCGCAAAAGCCCCTTCAAAAGAGCCGAGCAACAAGCTGATAAAGGAAATGAACAATTCAACAATGCTTAAGGTACTATCTACAATAAAAGCGCTATCATAGCCATTTGTTAAGCGTTCATCAATGAAACAAATGTGTATGTTTATGTCAAGAATGTAAGTAAACCTTAAGGACCAACCTTACGACCAAACAAATCCCATATCACTACAAATGAATATGACAATGTTAGAAAAAAGAAATGTGGCTCATGTTTTCAGACATCTTGCAGTAAGTAAAAGGCCCACCTGATCAGCTTATACTGTCACCTTTGATGGACTCTATCCTGCGCCTGTCACTTCACAGCTGGTTTCCACCAAGGATCCATCAGTAAAACCTATATAGGAGAAAAAAAAAAAAGCGAAGCCATTGTTTAGAACAGTAGACCTTAAGCTTAAAAACTACAAGAAATGGAGAAGCTCATGGCAAAAAGGCCATCAAATTAAAGAGTAGAATTGATTGTTTCAGCTTCATCCTACATCCTGTTATCTCCCACAGATGAATCCAGTATGAAGGAGATAAAAAGAGATAATAAGTTCAATAAAAATGAATGAAAATTTTATTACAAGTTCACTTCCACAATATTTCAAATGTGATGAACCAGGCTTATAAAAGAAATTAAAAACGAATTTCTTGAAGAGAGCGCTTTTGTCAGCACAAAAACATACCAATATCAGTAATTCTTGTAAAAACTAGAAGTTTCAGGTTTTGTTTACTAGAAAATTGGATGTAAATTTGAGTTATTGAATAAAATCAAATAAACTAACCCGTCCTTGCCAGTCAAAAGCAGCATGTGCATACAGAATAGAATTGGCAACAGATCCAAGACAAGGAAGTGTCAGCTCACATTTTCTCTAAAGTTGAAGCGACAAGGAACACCTACTCAGTGCCAAGATATCCCCCTGATGAGCGCTAAGTTATCTGTAAACATATATTCTTCCTGCCAAATAATTCACTTTGGCTCCACAAGAATATATGAAATCAACTATGTACAACTCATAATGCTAAAGAACAAGAATCTTGGAATTGGAATATCCATTTTCATCCTATTCCTTCAATAGCATCATCATCAGAAGTAAGTTCCTCTCCAGAATATCCAACATCTTTCATTAGCCCAGTCAATCCATCTAATAAAGGATAAATCTCTTTTGCCTTGAGGTTTGATGTATCCCCCACCAAAAAGGAAGAAAAACCAGAGCCCACATCAACCCAAGCAATGCCTGGAGCTTTTCTCACACCCAAGTCCCTCATGAAAGTCCTCACTTTTGCAAGCTTGTTCCAACTACCAGCAGCAGCATACATATTAGCAATCAATACATAATAACCTGAATTTTCTGTCCTCGTTTCTAACAATTTCTCAGCTGCCCATTCTCCAATATTTGTATTTCCATGTATACGACAAGCTCCTAACAGAGTAGCCCACATGGCAGGTGTAGGTTTGTAAGGCATTTTGTTTATGATTTCTTTTGCTTTATTCAACAAACCAGCTCTCCCAAAGAGATCAACCATACAAGCAAAGTGCTCTAGACGAGGTGATATACCATAAATAGTCAACATCTCTTCAAACAACCTTTGACCTTCAACTACTAAACCTGAATGGCTACAAGCTGATAGAACTGCAACCATGGTAACATGGTCCGGTTTGATTTGAAACTTGTTCATCTCTTCAAATAGTTTTAGTGCAACTTGCCCCTCTCCCTGAATCCCATATCCAGCAATCAAGGAAGTATAAGTCACTTCATCTCGTGTGCACATCAAATCAAATACTCTTTTAGCTTCCACAACTTTTCCAGATCTTGCATACATGTCCACAAGAGAATTCCATGGTAACAGATAGTCCTTAAAGATTTCACGCCTCATAAGGTAGCAATGGAACTCCTTGCCATGTTGTAGATTAGCAACTCTAGCACAAAGAGGAAGAATGCTTGCAATTGTCACATAATTTGGTTCAATCTCAGAAAGCAGCATCTCTCTAAATATGAAGGAAGCTTCCTCAGATCTGTCCATGTGAGCATAACCAGAAAGCAATGAGTTCCAAGTAATAATACTTTTTGTTTCTATCAACTGAAATATTGTATAGGCATGCCTAAGGTCTCTACACCTTGTATACATAGTAATCAATGCATTTCTAAAATTATCAAACTCATCACAACTACATCGAATAGCAGAACCATGAATCTCTTTACCCAATTTAATGGCACCAATGTGGGAACAAGCCCCTAAGCCGATAATCATGGCAACTGAATCCAAATGAGCACCATGAGTTCTGATCTGGGAGAGCAACTCAAGAGCTCCCTTGAAATTGCCTGTCCGCAAACAACCACCAGCTATAGTATTCCAAGTTATAATATTCAATTCAATACCCTCCTTCTGCATTTTCTCAAAAAGCTCAAAAGCCTCCTCCCACATGCCCCTGGAAGCATAGCAAGAGATCATGGTGTTCCAAGTAACAGCATCCCTCTCAAGCATTTCATCAAATAACCGGCGTGCAACCCCAAATTCACCAAATTTCCCATACATGGAAACCAATGCATTATTAACAAACAAACTCTGTTCATCACAAGAATTAATAGACTTGTGGACCTCCCTTCCAAATCCCAAGTCCATCATTTCACCACAAGCCTTGAGAACAGATGGGTATGTAAAACTATCAGCTCTAACCCCCCTACTTCCCATTTGTTTATAAGCACCCAAAGCCTCCGCAAATAACCCATTTCTAACATACAAAGATATAAGAATATTCCATGGTAAAGGGTGCAATATGCTTGAATGGTCAACAACAACATGAGCATCTATAACTAAATTAAACGTCGAGTAAAAAGTAACCATCTTTGGAACCAAAATGGGATGTTGTTCTAACCCCAATGAGAATACACAACCATGAAGTTGTTTACCCTGCCTGAGTGCTTTAACCTTATTACAACATAATAAAAGTGAAGAAATAGAAAGTAAAATATTGAAATAGCTATCTCTAGAGGAAGCATGAAGACGTATAAGAGAAAAAGTTTTGAATGCTTTACCCAAAAGTCCTTGGCTTGAAAAGTCCTTCAGCGATGCAACAAGGTCATCCATCATATATTCATCACCGGAAATACATGGGCATTTGTTTGGAACATCCAGTCGTTTAAAACTTTCTTTCCATTTATTAGGCATACATTTTTGGGTTAGAAACAAAATTCTCCTCAAGCTCACACTGTCTTTGGGAATCCCATTCATAACTTTTCCATATGTTACTAATTTTGCCCACACTTGTATGCCTAAACATAATTATCACTTAAAATCGCACATAAAGCACTCTCTGTTCAATTTACTCCAAACAGATCAAAATTCAAGTCAATTTTATAACCCTAGAGTAAAATTCTCATAATGGATTCTGATATATGACAAAGTTTCAATCTACTTCTAGGCCATAACATTTATTCAGTTTCCTTGGCTTCTGCATAAATTAACCAACTTTAATGTACCTAATTTAAACTGTTGAAAATGAGCCTGCAAGTAAAACAAAAAAGACAAATTAAGATGTCAAACCACTCATAATAATCTCATCAAAAACAATTTCATAATACAAACCTTAATAAATAATTGATCAAACCAAACAAATCAATCAAAAATAATAAATACAAAACTTTTGCTTAACAAAATAACCATCCAATAACCATAGAATAAAAAACAAAAGATAACAATTCAAATAACATAAAACACTAGAATAAACAATAGTTTCTACATAACAATAAAATTCATTCAAAAGACACAAAATATTTTCGTGTGTGCAAAATGTTTACAACTTCATCTGACACTTGAAACACCATTTTAGAAATATTAATAGATCCACAAGCAACACATGATAATTGATTTGATTTAATTATCAGGATGTGGTGGCAAAGATTGTTTTTTATGAAAAAAAAAAATACAAAATGTAGTTTCAAAATCAACCAATAATAGTGGCCCATTAATGGTTAAAAGAGCCCACAAAGGTCTAATTTATCTACAAATTTATCTATAAGTTAGCAGATATTTTAAGACCACAAACACGATCCTAGTTTCGTGAACAAACATGAAAATACAATGTTTCAGGATGCACATGGAATCGTACTGGAGTGACCAAACTAAGCCTCACGGCTTGCATACCATCACAATATTAAGTAGAATCAAGTTAAACCATCAGATACGCTAATGCATAAAATAAAATAAAAAATTAAAAAAATCAATTCACAGGGATTAAATGAATATTTTTCATTACTTTACCGAAAATATACACCCTCAAAATTTCATTAAAGAGTTTTTACAAACAGATGGTGACCATTCTGAAAACAACACGAGATGTTCAAAAAATTTTAAAACCATTTACCCACACACACAAAATGCATAATAAATACCCAAAGAACAATTTAAACCAAACCCAGAAACCAATTTGTTTCATATTTGGCAGAAATTGAATGGCGCTCAAGGAATAGCGAGCATTGATTGGAATGATAAAACTATGAATAAAATAGACAAAATTAAGCAAAAAGTTGATAGAAAATGCACACCAAAGGAAACGAGAACGTGCAAGAGAGGAAGTGAGGCGGTCCTGTCCTGTGTTGGGTTTTTCAATTTTAGAAATTATTATTTTTAACTTATTCAATTATTCGCAGCGGTATTCAGTGCCTCTACCCAACCGTTGAGATTAAACATCAAATTAACCCCCCTAATCCTTAACAATAATTTTTGTAGCCCTTAATTTTGAAAATTTATATTACCCCTATTTTTTTACCATAGGCAATAAAATAAATACAGTCAATTATTTATATATAGTTTTATATATACAAATAATGATGTATTACCATATGATTAGATAGTTAAAAATTAAATATAAAATAACTTTTAATCATACATAATATATTATTATTTGTATATATAATTTTATTAATTATTTATTAATAAAATAGAATTAAATTTCTAATATATTATAATTCAAATTCAAATTTATTGATTACGAAATCTTAAATTAATATTTGTGCAAGTAATAATTGGTCCAACTTTCGGTAGAAAATTATTTCTATTTTTGTCATTATTATTATTATTATTATTATTATTATTGTTGTTGTTATTAATTATAATATGAAATGATTCAAAAAATTTCTAAGTACTAGGAGACCCAAATCTATTTCCATTTAGGTTTAGGATATTCATTAACAACATGTATATTAAAACATGCCCAACTATACTATTTTCTCATCCTCTCTTTCTTAACTTGTTTTTATTCCCTTTCAAATTCTTTCTTTATGGGTTCTTCTGATTCCGAAATCACTTACAGCTATGAAATACACCAAGTCATTATTAATATTTCATTACTACAAGATGGTGATTATTTCATCTCACCAGACCAGATAGACTATACAAGTTTCATTACATCATAATACATGTCACCAATCACTCTATAGACTGATTCACTTCAACACCTTGTTTCCTCGTTCTTACATAATATTTTCTTCAAAAATATTAACCCTCCTACGATTCTTGGTTGCAAGACACAATTTGAATCACAACACTCCTACTTACTTTCCAAAGTTGAAACCCCTGAAGACCAAAAAAGCATATTGCAATATGACATTACCAACTTTATCAAGGCTGCCCTCGGAGATGCTACCAGTGAGAACCGTCAAACTATTAAAATACAAGTGATTTTGAAGGTTCACAAGCTACAACAAAAATCACCATGAAAGGTTGGCACAATTAAACTCCTACCATGTCTTCACATCTTTCCATGATGATTGCTATAAAAAATGGTGGTGGAGTAATTTTTAAGTACAAATTTTTTGTAAAGCAATTGTTAATTATTTGGTGATATAGTTTTGCTTCTATTTATGATATTATTTTTTTCATCAATTTGTTGCCATCATAGTTAAAAAACCAAATATTACACCTTTTACTCTAATAAACATGGTTTACAATTGACAAATCCAAAAAATCTTAGAAGCTTTTATTGTATTCTATCTACACCTCAACTTTTACAACACAACTTACGTTACAAGCAACACATTTTCTACACAGTAAGTTCAATTGGTGCGTGTGCCTACCTATGTGCATAAACAACTGAGAAACAATGCATCTACTGTGTCACAAAACTACATATTACAAACACTTGCAAACTATCATCTATTTATCAAGCGGTAAGTTTTACCAGTAGATGACTTCATGCAATTTTTGTGGGACAAAAATTCCACATTATGTTGATTAATATCGCAAATGCATGAATGCTATTACCTTCAATGTTTTGGCATCATCAATGATTGCAAAGGTAAAATACAGCGGTTGAGTTCGGATATAATCAGTGCTTCTTCATAAACTTCTTAGCCTTCCTTGAGAAGTTTCTAACCATCATTCTGTCGGAGAATGTCAGAGGAAGTTCTTCTTCTGCTGTCTGTCTTTGATCGGACCAACCGGTGGAAGCAGTCTCACTCTTTGAGTTGCCTTCGCCTGAAGATGTAGATGAATTGGGGTCTTCAGGTATATCTCGATACAAGTGTTTCAATATGAAAAGGGCAGTATCATGATCCCTCCAATAATTTCTGTACACAGAGACTCAATTAAACAAAAAAAATCATACTAATGCAAATGCACATGTACTTCAACAAAATTTAGCAACATCACATACACATTATAGCCATCACAACCAAATATATAGTAATTAAGTTATAAACAGATAGAGTCAAGTTGTTAAGATCTCAAGTGCAAGGTCTGGGACTTGGATCCCACATTGGAAAGTATGGGCAACTAATGTGGGGTTTATATGGTCTTGGACTCTCCCATCTCAATAGCTAACTTTTGAGGTGTGGTTCTTCTAAGGTTCGTATCATTTGGTATCAGAGCCATCAGCATATCTCCCAGTCGCAATCGTGCGGCGCGGGTGGTGACGCCGACATTGCAGTGTTCGCCCGGGGCTAGCAGGGAGCTAGCGCACAACCAACCCGCGTGGGCGTCGGGGCTGCG
This sequence comes from Mangifera indica, assembly GCF_011075055.1. Lineage (NCBI taxonomy): Eukaryota > Viridiplantae > Streptophyta > Magnoliopsida > Sapindales > Anacardiaceae > Mangifera > Mangifera indica. The sequence continues at coordinate 10,778,396 of NC_058147.1, read as the reverse complement.
AAGCGTGGTGGTATGTTAAGATCCCAAGTGCAAGGTATGGGACTTGAATCCCACATTGGAAAGTATGGACAACTAATGTGGGGTTTATATGGTCTTGGGCTCTCCCATCTCAATAGCTAGCTTTTGAAGTGTGGTTCTCCTAAGGTTCGTATCACAAGTGCTGTTGTTTTAAAAACATTTAAGCCAAAATGGTTTAATCATCCTTTCCAGAGTCACTTTCTCCATCAAACTTAAAACTCATTACACATAAATGCCAATAAGATGCAAGGTTGATAAATTTGTATGATTATGATTTAACACTACACAACCACATCAAGTAAAAAGGGTAATTCTATGATTTCTAATGAAAAACATATTTTCATTAGAAACATCAAAGTAAAAAGGGACATTCAACAAAGTCTCTTAAGACTTAAGAGAATAGTAAACATCAAGTAAAAAGGGTAATCAGGTAAATGCTCCCCATATCACAGAAAGATGCATGTCAAAGATTTAATTAATATGCTTCATATAAATCAAAAACATTCATGCCAAGCTACCTTGAGGCAACTAATGAGATACCGCATTTTGTTGGGTAAAATGAATGGAATTATCAAAATGTATGCAAGAAGACTGCATAAAAGCCTTGAAGTATATAGAAGATTAAATATTTTGGTTCACACCAAGAAGACTGCATAAAAGCCTTGAAGTATATAGAAGATTAAATATTTTGGTTCACACTAAAAAGCACTCACGTATGGGATCCAATAGCTTGTAAATAAGGGTGTTCAAAGGTTTTATCCTGCATTATAAAATATAAACATAAGGAGAAATCAACAGATGAACTTGCAGTGACGGTATATAAAACAAAACTAAAATATCATGTCTATTATTAATAAGAAGGAACATTCAGGCAAAATGCTCAACAGTGCAAACTCGATATCCTTAATGTACTTAATAAGCATCTTGTACTGTATGCATCACCTTTTGGACATTCTTCTTATGACCATTGGCAAATACTTATGTTCACATAGTATTTAGTAAATTTATGGTAGCAAAGGGCTACAATGCCAACAACTGACAAACAATAAGACACCACAATTCCCAAATCCCAACACTACCCTCATTGCCCACCAAACTAACTACTTGGGTCTTAAGACATGATTCATCTATGATACTGGAGCTATAGCATTCCGATGACAACAATACTCAGAAAGCTCCTGAGAAATAATTCAGAGGACAACAACCTTGCAAGTAGTCACCTTCCATGCAGAATCTATAGCTTGTTGCTTTTTCATCTAAATTTAGTAAGAGGAAGATATCCTTTAAATCAGATTATATTTCATTTAACTAAGATTATCAACTCATTCCAAATGGCTAATCAGTGTTAAACATTAAGACTTTCAGGAGGGAAAACAATGGGTCAAATTTGTCACATAGAGTACGCATCAATGGAGGGTAACAGGTATCAACTTAACAACACAATATCAGTTGTATAGACACTAAAAGATTTGCAATAACATGATATAGCAGTAAATGCAAGCATCAAACAGCACTACAAACCTGAAGCATGTGATCTATCCGTCCTTCAGCACTTCCAGTTAACCTCTCCATCATCATAACACCATAGGTCCTTTCTTCTTTCTCTTCGGCATTTTCAGCCTCTATAACATACACAAAAGGTTATTGAGTGAATTCAGAAAAAATATGGAAATCAATATGGATCAAGTAAATTTCATTTTTTTCCCCACTGAACAATGAAGGGGAGGGTAGGTATAAGGGAGGCGGGTAACTTCAGTAATTGCTATTTGTATGAACAAAAGGAGAACAGCATAAAGAAACAGAAAAGCAATAAAGCAATAATTTTAGAAGACTAGATTACCTTCAAGGGCATCTGCATTTCTGGATTGACAAACTGTAAGTACTTTAGCCTGTCTCAATAGCAATAGAACACAGAGCGTCAACGCACACATGATCAGAAACCAAACACAAAAAGGTTAACATGATAATACCACATAAAATTAAGAACTTCAGATCAAATAACTATATGCATAAATGTTATATTTACAACAGAGTTGAACCCCATACGAATTTAATCATCATAAAAAATATTCTCAGAAAAGAATTCCAACTTCCAAGAGTGAAATAAGGACCAACACTTTGACTTTCAATTCTTAAGCAAATAAAATACTAAGTCTAAATTGAAAGTGGTTATCGTAGAGTCACTGTGCATGCATATACTGACATAAATAATTAGTCTGAGAAGGAGAGCCAAAGCATAATCAACTGAGTTTCTAAAAAAGTTAGCATAGCCTACATTTAAGTTGAGAAATGAAAAACCGACCTTGTTCATGTTCTCTACTAAGTGTAAAGAAACAAGATAAGCCCAACAGAGAACTAGAAATATTTTATGCATGTGACAAAGTTCAAAAGAAAAATTAACAATGAATAGTATCAGAACCTTACCCTTACAGAGTTGAACTGATCCACTATTGCCTGAGATCGAGTAGCTAAATCTTCTGTAAATTCCTAAATCACATATATAAGGATATATTACAAAATGGGAAAGTTTTGTTTAAACAAAAAATGCTCCTCAGGGAGGAAAAGGTAGATTATAACCTTAATTGTGTGTTGCTATAGGGAGTTTACCTGAATTCCAATATGCAGTCTCTTTCCACCTCTATGGTAAGGGATAATAACTGGGCGTAAGGGGAAGAATTCTTTACAAACAAGTGGTTCTACTCTGTGTAAGAAACCCCAACAAAACATCCATACATTTTCCAGATTTATAAAATATTAAAAACAAAGCATAAAATAAAACACACATGCATATATAAGCTATACATGTCTTCACATGAAAATAGGCAATTCAAGAGCATCATAATCACATTGGTTTTGCTCCGAGTCAAGAAACGTACATACACGTATAACATGACCAACTGAAATATTTTCACCTTGTGAAAGACTTTGTGGCATTTAATTAAAGACTCAAATGTGCAAACTTTTGAACCATATAATTGTTTTTCTATTTAATTCAACATGAAGATGTAAGCAGAGGTAAGATGGTAGGAAGAAAAAACCATAAACTTACAAGAGATCTAGAGAGATAAGAAACCGGGAGAAATAGCAGATGACAAAATTTTTCTCCAATATTATTAATTTTTGTTCATTCTATCGTTACGCTATTACCATAGGGACGCCTTAATAGGTGTTAGCAAGCTTGAAGTACAAGAACAACATCACTTTGGATAGAAATATTCCTAGATTGTGAAACAATGAAAAATTCCAAATTTGTACTTATGGTGTTTACACAGAAAAAACTTCAATAAATTAAATATCATGTAATTCTTTAATATATACATTTAAAATGTTCAAATGAAGTTTCTTATTAACATCATGATCACATAAACAAAAAAAAAACAATTGAACAAACAGATGCTGATTTATTTTATAAGAAACCAATAAGTATTAGGAAAACATGAATTACATTGGTGGACAAGCTGTCAGCAAAAGATCAGGGTAGGGGCAACAAATCTATGAAAGATAATAAAATAAAATCTAGGCAATGATAACTTCCTCATCCTGAACCAAATGGAACCAAACTATACATATTAACCCAAACCCCTTCCCAACAAAGATATATCAACAAAAAGAACAATCTTATTCCGGGAGAGAAGTTAAATAGGCAAAATCTATCACATAATTCCCATTGTTATTTATCTTTACATAGCAAAACCAATGGTGATCTTAAAACTACATATATGATGGTCCCTCTTTGCATTGACAGACTTTAAGAATCATAAGTCAGGAAGCTCATGTATGACAACATGCCATTATTGCAGCATTTTATGCTGAATAGCAGTCCACTACTTCTGAGGTCAGAATAAAATAAATAAAGCATGCTGCAGCAATAAAATGGATGTGCAAAGACAAACCTATATGCTACAGGATCGTATGGGTGAAAAATGTTGAACATCTGACGACATGCTGGCATCTCTTCGCTTATATTTTCTTCATCCCAATAATCTTGTCCTTTTCCTGAACAGAGAAGGAAAAAAAACTAAAAAAATGGATTTCCACATATTCAAGAATGGAACCACATACAACATAAGTTCTGAAGCAAAAAAGCCAAAATTAAAATTTAAAAAAAAAAAAGCAAAAGATGAAGAATTTTAAAGGAGGGCTGGAAATACATATCTCAAGTGTTGAGAAAGTATGACTGATTGGACAAGCATCACAATACAAAATTATTTATTACATATTGCATAATTATGAGCTTTTCAAAAACATTTAAATGCTAACTAACAAAAACTGCCCACATTACAATTTTACACTGATTAAAAATATATAGGCAAAGTCATCAAAAGCAAATTCTTCATATTGATCAAAATTTATCAAGAATTTCCCACTCAAATTGATGTACACTCAAGTCCACTAACCAAAATATGAAAAATTTTAAAATTCAATAATGACCACACAGTTTCGAAATTCTAAAGATGAAAACAATTCCCAAAACTATGAGGAACAAAAGAAATACTTCATTGTGCAGACCCAAAATTAAACCATATATATATTTAGAAATATTGAAATATTTCTCTTAATGCCATGCCCCAAAAATTAGAAAATTCACTCATCAAAATTTCAATCATACAAGTGTATTGAGGGCTACCAATTCCAATACGGATATTACGGAGGCAAAGAAAGACACCAAGAGGTGATCCAACAGCAAAAAATGTGTCAACCTGATACGTAAGAATTGATGTCAAATCAGTATTAAGATTCATCATGTCGCATATATAGCTCATTAGAAGTTCCATTTCTGACCTTGAATTCAAGCTTTTTGTACTTTATATAAGGGGTATAATTCTTTGGCTCATCATCTGGCACAGTTTTAAGCTTCTCAGATATGGGTTGCTTTGGCTCAATTAGAAGTACCTCCTTGGTATCTGTTAATGCAACCAATAAAACCCAGAGGTATTAACACATATGAGCCCGTTCCATCATACAGCACCAAAAAAAGAAAATGAAGATCAGAGATTAACACAATGCATATCTCAAGTTGTACCTCTACCTTGATTCCGTGATTCCAATTCTGCAATTTTGGCTTTCAGACAATCAATCTAAAAACAGAAAATTTCAATATAAGTGCTGTTGTTATTATTAAACATAATTTTCACAAATGCATATAGTGTTCAAATGCTTATAGACAAATGCATACTTGGGCATATTAGACAAATGCATATAGTGTTCAAAAAAGCCATTAACAAAACAGTACAAATCTGCACCTCTTTCTCCAGAAGATCAATTGTGTTGTTGTCATTATCACAAGTATCTTTGCTCCCTTCCTCAGCCGCTTTCTCCAGAAAGCCATCCAAGCCAGCACCATTCATGTGGTTAGCTTCATTGAAGCCACCATTATCTGAAGAAACTATGTCACTAGAACTTTGAATAAATTCATGAACATCTTCTTTAGCTGTTTGCTCCATAGCTTTTGCTGTACCCAACATGACAGTATCCACAGGGGCGGAAAAATCTTCACCAGGTGCTTCCTCATGTTCCAGTAGAGTTGATTGCACACTCATCCTGTCCTCATCAGCAGACCCTACCTTATCCACAGTTTCAATCATCTCAGCGGAGCTTGTACCCTTCAAATTGGTCAAAGAGTCACCAATAGAAGTTTGATTGTTCATTGCATGTGAAGATTCCTCGATGGCATCTTTGTGTTCCTTGTACATCCAATCCATTGGAAACGGGGATGATAGATTATCTTGATGGCAGAGGATGTCATACGAGAGGACACTTCCCAAGGAATGGCCATATATGGAAACCTACAGAAATGCTAATATAAGCCAAAATATCACTTGATCATTACAACAAACAAAGATACCAACTGCATACCTTTCCATCATAACCAGGATTTCGTTTAAGAAATTTCAGATATAACCGATTTAATTGATTTGAAACCTGGAGGAGCAGAAGTGCATCTTCATCAGTTCCACCTTCAAATAAATTTCAAATTCCAACCTAAATGGATGCAAATCATGAATTTAAAAACCCTACAATAAGAAAATTACATTTTTCTATTAAGACTACAATGAACTATAACATAAATAATACTATTGGAATATATTGGTCCCATATTAGAGGGAAAAAAATGAAAGGGTATATAATGTAATGGATGTCCAAGTAAGATTTGCTAAAGTCATTTTGACAATTGGAACCAAAACATGTTTAAAACTCATAATTAATAAAGATATTGACCTACAATGCAAGTTTAAAGCACCGGCATAGCTACCAGATACTATAAGCGGCTTTGCCAAAAGAAAATGTAACTGATTCATTCTCAAGATATCTCCAACAAAACAATGTCCCCTTTGGTGTGCATAGGATGAAGATACCATTTAGAACTTTTCTTATAGGAAATTTTGATATGTTCACTATGACAAAATAACCATCCAACTAGAATTGAAAGCTTTAGAAAGACTATCATGAAGCTTTGTAACCTATTGAGACAGATGTCATTCTAAAATAGGAACCTGGATTGAAATAAGCTTTATACTTGGATAATGAAACAGCTTATTCATTGGAAAATGGAAGATGAAAGAAGAGTGGAAAAATGGAAATAAGCAATACCGAGTTGATAATATCCTGACAATAGATAGGGCTCATGTAGTATAAAACATCATGAACTGTTGCACTAAGCGTGACACGCAAACCCCGCACACCATCCAAAGTAATCTTTTCAACTGTTGTTTCACCACTGAGCTTCAAACCTTTTCTCCACTGAAAGATACAGTGACATAATATACACGTCAGTATACCAAACGGCAATAATTTCAGAAAACAAAAGATGGAAGATTTTGCTACCAAAGCACAAACACATTGATAGAGAATACACACTAAAGCATACAGAATAACATTAATATCAGGCAAAAAATAGCCTAATTTCATCAAAACTGCAACAAACATTATGCATTTCCACATTCCACACAATCAAAGGTGGAATATTCACACAATGGAATCAAACTACATACAAACAGAGTTAGGAACAAAAGTACATTTTATTCACCTGGCATGGGATAAAAAGAACTCTCTGAGTGCCTCGTTGATGTGGAGTAAGGTGTTGTTCAGCAAGACTTGCTGTAATGTGGCGAAAGTTGCCAACATCATCGACCAAATTAGATTTCTCCAACCTTTGTCCAATACCATGTACCATAAAGACAAGGTGCTTAACTGGAACCTACATGCAATCAAAATACAAGATTAAAATCTACTCAAAACACATTATTTCAGTTTCAACAGAATTCTAAGGGCTTTTGAATGGATCCAAGAAACAACTCAATTAATTATATTGAGCACATCAAAGGACATGTTAGACCTTAAATATTACTGTACTTTAAAAATTAATTATTACCCAACAGAGACAGCAAATATTAGAAAAGATCAACAAATGGTGATTAAATACAAAAACTGAAGGACAAAAATAAAAAATTACAAAAATTGACAGACAAAAAAGGCAATGTGCAACTGAAAAATCATTATTAATAACTCAAGTTAGGTGCAGTATACATCTTTATGGCAAATACAGTGGCAGTGGATGCTAGCATCTAAGGGCACTGAATGCATAATTTAATTCAGAAAAAAAACTGAGAAACAGAGTTATCATTTCAGGGCCTACAAATATTCAAACACTTGCAGTGTTTTAATTGATGTAATGTTATTCAAGTCTATCACTTATGTTTTACTTTGCCATCATATATGCAACACTTAGATACAATGACCAGTTTTTTATAATACTAGACAGAGGTGAATCATGCATCCAAGTCAGTTTATGTATCCGAGTTAGTTTATATCAAGAGAATCTCCCCAATAAGGATAATATAGCTATTTGCCTATTCACTCAATGCACAATGCCTACCCAAGGACCATTGTCTACAAAAAGAGACCATGGCTTAACTTTCTTTACACAATTTTAGCAGGTCCAAAAAAGCTTCACAATTTTGTTAGGAAGAAATCTTGAATTTGTAAGATATTATTAAAATTAATAGAAGTTCAATAAAATAATAGTCAAATGCTTTTTACGGAAGCTAAATAATGGCATGCATAATTGTAATAGTGAAAACAAGAAAAATAAGAACAGGAAGCAGAATGCCAGATTCCATACCTGAGAACAATAATCATCTATTTCCTCTTCTTTCTGTTGACGCAATTCCTCCTGAATGTGTTTAGCATATCCATAAATAACATTACATCAATTCCGTAGCAAAATAATGTTCACCAATCAAAGTATTTTCAAATGAAAGCAAATTAATTTGACAAAAAGACAGAAAATTCTACCTGAAATTATTTAATCAAGCATAGATTACAAATAATACATTCCAAGACAAGAAATGCTATATAAATTCCTTAACCAGGATCTGATTACATATTCCTGAAGCACAAGGCACAAATGAAGATGCTAGAAGTTTTATGCTAAATAAACTTTAAAAAAGGAAAAATTAGAAACCTGGCTTGGTTTTTTGGCCTGGGAATGGGAATAACCACGCCTTAACTTAATTCCATTTCCACTGAAACTAATGATGCCAGAAAAACCAGAAGCATCAACATTGAGCCAAGACTCCCAGGTATCATCCTCACCAGTAAAAAGTGCATGAAGTCCCTACAAGCACAACCTCCAGATACATCAATATTTCCATATATATATGCAGCAGACATTGGAAAGTCCCATCCACAAAGCAATATACATACTGGGGTAGAGCCTTGCAAATCAACTCGAGCAGCAAATAGTCCAGAAGGTTGAAATCTTCTCCGGCGCCAAACCTACAAAAAGTCAAACTTCTTACTATTTCCATACAAAAATGGAAAACTAAAGCATAATGTTGAATTGAAGTTAATTAAAAGGAGAGAATTACAATATAATTAAGTTTAAAAACAAAACAAACTGCAGGTCACTATTGTCAGAAAGCCATACCATCCTAAAATTGCATAGATTAAAGAAGGTAATCAACCTACAATGCCTTGCCAATAAATATTTTCATAATGAGCTTCAGATAGAGCATTCTATATTAGGTGTGTGTACAGTCCGATTTGGTGAGGTTTAAGAGCTTTTTCAAACCAAACTAAAAAAACGATTTAAAAATTAACCAAACGAAACCGTTTTAAGTTTTAGACCAAACCAAACCAAATTGAAAAAATATTGTTCGATTTGGATTACAATTTAAATCATAGTTATCAAAATCCTATGATACACGATACATATCTTACGATACGATACAAGTGAAAAACCATACACATCTTAAGGTGTATCAAATTAACACGATACAGTAAACGTATCCTATAATAATATACATACTACCGATATAAATCGATACACTTTTTTAGAGAAAATGCTGATGTAGTAAGTGTGTTTATAAAATTTTTCAAATGTTAAAGGTATTTGTGATATTTTCCAAAATAATGACATGTCAATTATAATTTTTTTATTTTATTAATATTTTATTATTTCATTTTTTAAAAGACACATTATACAATACAATACATGATTCGACTACCATTGTTTAAATTTTTTAAAATAATTCATTTATATATATACACACACATATATATATTAAATAAATATGGTTAACGGTTTGGTTTAGTTTGAAAATCACTCAAACTGCAACAGAAACTGAAAATAACAGTTTGGGAATTTGTTAAATCAAACCAAACCATTTTACAAATCAAACCAAACCAAACCATAATTTTAAAACAATTCGATTCTGTTTTATGGTTTGAACCGAATTATGCACACCCTTATTCTATATATATAGATTATAGGCATATTGACATAAGAAACTGGGAAAGAGGTCTATATAGTTTCCACCTTGCCAAATAACATAATCATTAATAATTCAGATATTATGCAGCAAACCTTACTACAGTAAGCAATCTCTAACTGTTCAGCAACATCTTCACGAAGTGGAAGCCAATCAAGGCCCCCTTTACGAGCAAACCAATGACCTCTAAGAACACGACGATTGTCTCCATTCCAATAAACAGGGAAACAATGTCTCTTAGCCAAATCTACCTGCAAAATTTGTACGGATTTGATATTCAGAAGTATTCTCTGAGTTAAGTAATAGCCTAAGATGGTTCTTAAATATTAATAAATTTTTTTTTTTAAATCAGATTAAAATGTCTGCTCAAAACTTATTTAACAGACAGAAATATATAAATAACTGAAAAGGTCAATATATAAGTTTTTAAAATAACTAACTAATGGAATAAAGAAGACACAACATAGCATCCAGATCTACATGACAAAAACATACAGTAATAATAATAACATGTTAATAAATCATGTCATAAGCAATATTTAACCCTTACTCAACACAGAGAACAACCACAGTTGAAACCTCAGAAAAAGGTTACCTCATAAAGTCCTCCCTTTACAGGAACTCCAACCCTTTCTTCTTCTTCATATAGCTGGGCTGATAGAGTAATTTCTGAGGAAGTAAGACTTGGTTGCTTTTCCAACTTCATACTAGAACTAGGTTGCTCCTTAGGACCTTCACTACATTCTGCATACTCTTTCCACCAACTAGAGAGCAATTCTTCCTCTCTCTGTAAAGGTACATTCAACATATAAGCATTAGTCTTTTGCATTAGTAAGGAAGACCAGCATAACAGTCAGATGCAAATATTACTCAACAAAAGCTTCTTAAAGTTAGTACTAAAATCACTTCATATTGAATTGCCTATATTCATTGCTTTTTACCCCCTGTTGAATATCTTAAGGAAATTTATTCAAATCTTTCATCAGTAAAAGCATGAACTAACAGGAACTTATTTGTTATTCGAAAAAGTTTGATTGGTCTGAAGGCCAACCCAAAATCATAATAGAAATTGAAGGAAAAGCATAATCAGGTTACAGACCTGCAAGAAAGATGCCTCTATAGCAAGAGAATCTCTCATGCCAAAACGAAAGTACTCATTCTTTCCCACTATCTCAGTTCGTGGGAGTGAAGCAGCTGGCTCTGTAAAGTCACCAAAGGAGCAACATTTTGTGAAAATTCATGTGTATCTTTAATTTGATCATGTCTAAATCTATTCAAGAGAAATAAACCACAAATATTTGTGTTGTGGCAACTATTAATCAATTAATTGCTCACAATTGAACCCCCTCTTGGAGCAACTTTGACTTACTCTTCAACACTCTGATAGTACAACATTTATCAAATAAAATATTCCACATACTACTAACTTTAATAACTTATAACTAATAAGTAACATGCTTACTGAGCCAACAAAGATCAAACCACAGAGAAAAACTTGAAATGTCATACGGGTAGAACGAAGCAAAGTAACCTCGCAAAAGAACTCACTGCAGACCAGTACCCAGTTCTAAATCAAAACAATTAATAGAAATAAAACACTTGCTAACCCAACAAAGCTCAAACTCAATAGATAGCCACAAAAGTTTACAAGGGAAAAACCAAAAAAACCAATGCTATTAGGCCATTGGAAAGCAAAGAAAACCCAATGCTTACGTACCCACATCTGAATCATGGTAACCAATCTAACTGATGTGCTTGGGTAGCTAACAAAGCTCAAAATCCATAAAAGACCATAAAAATTAAAATATACACCATCAAAACCAAACCAAACACACAGGAATTCAATGCATTTTCACATCTAAATTAAAACAACTAATCACAGTAACAGTTCACCAGCACAAACTCTACAAATGCAATGAAATTAAATGAAGCCCATAAATTTTCAAATGGGTAGAACAAAACCAAAGCAAGTAAAGATTGTTCACCACAGAAGAAGGGGAATCAATACATGCCCACATCCAAAACGAAACAACTAATCACACTATCATCTCACTAACCTACCATGCTCAAAGTCAACAAAACGACACAAAATTTCACATGGATAAACCAAATTAACTATTAAAAGGCAAAGGAACTCAATGCATAATCACATCAAAATCAAAACAACCAATCACAGTAACAACTCGCTAACCCAACAAAGCTCAAACCCAGAAGAAAGAAACAAATTTCACATATTGAAAACAAAACTAACCATTGGGAAGCAAAGGGACTTTACAAAAGTACCACCGCACATCACCGCCATCAGAGGGACTCCGAGTCTGAGCCAAATACTTCTGCCTTCCTTTCGAATTCTCAATCACATCCTCCAATCTTGCAATATTGGAGGGCGTGTTCTTCAGCAAATCAGGACTCGTTTCCTCCTCCAAATCCCGCATTTTTCTCCACCAAAATTCTCTGTTTTTTGTCTCAGCTTCCCAATTTCTACAAGACCAACGAATAAAACCACAAAACAAGCATAAACCCACCTAGGCAATGATTGAAAATGGACGATTGAAGGGTAGATGGAACGTTGAATGTCAGGTGGAAACCATGAATTGATGAAAAGAACATTTTTATTCATGCCTTGGAGAAATGGCGGTTGCATACTTTATTCTATTTCTAGTTTAATTTTTTTAAAAGCCAAAACACTATTCCCACCCTCAATGTTTGAAAAACCCAAAGTCCACCCATGAGACGTTAAATTGAACGGAAAGTGTTAGTTTATGGTGTGCTAGTTAAATGACGAAAATACCCTCTAAGTTAAACTATTATTTTTCCTTTTTCAATAAAATGACAAAAATATCTTTTACTTTACATTATTAATTAAGTGTTTATAAATATTATACAATTTAAATTACCCATTTACCCTTAACCAAATTAATGCTCCTCTGATTACATTCTTTAATCTGATTTGCTCATTGTGATGATCATATTTTGTGTTCAATAAATTGCCTGTATTGAATATTTATATAACATGTTGCATATAACATAAATCTGGAAATCTGAAACTCCAGAATTCTGGTGTTTCAGACTTCAGGAATTCTGGAAGTTTATACCAAACTGGAATTATGTAGTATGAAACTCCAGAATTCCAGTTTTGTAACCAGATTTCTAGAGATTGAGACTGTAACATGATATCCTATATTGTTAAGATTGTTATCATTTTTGAAGTCGTTGTAAGCTCTCCAAACAGAGAATAAAACACACTGAAAAGTTTTCCTCTATCGTTAACATTGTTATCGTTGTGGTCGTGGTCATCGTCGTCACCGTAAATGATTCACTGATTTTTGCACAATTTTATGGATGAAAAGTTTCAGAGGAAAACTTTCTTAGATGGTCATCAAAATGAGATGAACACCCAATTTTTAATTCGTCAAGATTATTCAAATGTCCTCTTTAAATGAAAAAGAACCCTCCAAGTGTTGAAACTCTATTGGCTAAAGCATTCATGAGTGATATACAGCCATTGATTTTTGTCAAAATTTCTAACCATCGGTGGATAACTATGGAGCATCAAAGCCACCTAACACGAACTGTGTCCATGTCCATCAAGAAAAGTTTATATTTGAGTCTCTGTTACACTTATAAGATTTTGATTTATCTGATACAGTAATTATAAATTCAATCATTATACCTTAGAATTTACTTATTCAACCAAACCGGACAAAGTTTCCTAAGTATAAAAGAAAAATTCTCCGTAGGGATGAGGAAATGCTAAAGGATGACTTGGTAGGGCTTGTACGGTTTAATTTGCATGAGATTACCTAATAGTCCATTGGCTCCACGAAGCAAAGACTAAGAAAGGAGATAAAACAATAAGGGAACTGATGTTTGTTGTCTGGTATGGCACACAAGCTGATGAAGTTTAATCAAATCAATAAAAATGAACCAATTGACTAATATAACTTAAACAACTTGTAACATCCCACTCTGAAAGTGCTCTTCGAAGGAATGCTATAAATTTTTAACTAACCATGCATTTAAGGTAAATAGATATACATTAAAAAAAAATCTCAAATTATCAAAATACCCATATTATAAAAATAAATAAATAAATGGGAGAAGGACTATTTCCCACCCAACTTTAGATGCGTTCTCAAAATGATACCCACGGCAGATGAAAATCCAGTTTTCCCACCTATGAGCCGTTAACATGGATGGTTTCTGTTTGCATAAAGGTAAAATGTCCATTTTACCCTTGTTAGATGAAATGACAAAAATACCCCTTTGCAAAATTCATCCCAAATTTGATGTGAGGGTTTTCCTTCACCCCCCTTAGGTTTTAGAAACTAATATTTCACCTTACCTAAAGTTTTTAAACTTTGAAAACTAACATTTTCAACCCCCAAACCTAGGGTTTCCAAATTTTTCAAAAAACAGCCGCCCCCCATAACTTTCAAAACTAGCAGTTTCACCCCCATTCTTCATCTTCATCTCCCGACGTCTTCTCCGGCGTCGTCACCGGCCTCCTCCTTCTCCTGGTGCGACGGCGGTGGTGTGACGAAGAGATCTTCATCTCCTCGTCGCACGGTGCGACGAAGAGACGGAGATCTCTTCGTCGCACGATTCGACGAAGAGACTTCTCTTCGTCGCTCGTCGTCCAGATCTGGGAGATCATCGGATCGTCGCTCGTCGCTCTTCTTCTCTCTTCGACGGAGGTCTCTCTTCTTCTCTCTTCGTCGCTCGTCGGATCTGGAAGACGCGACGACGAAGGACGACGATCTGTTCTTCCAGATCTGGACGACGCTTCGTCGTCCAGATCTGGACGACGAAGCGTCGTCCTTCGTCGTCCTTTGTAGTCGGAGATGGGAGATCGGTCGAATGCGTCGACCGTCGACGGTGGCCGGAGAAGGAAGCAAACCCCAGGGGTGAAATCTAAACTTTTCAAACTTTTAGGATGGGTTAGTTATTATTTTTTAAAACCTGGAGGGGGGAAACGGTAAAATTTAAAAGTTTTAAGGTTTTAAATAGTAAATGACGATTTTGCCCCTATCCCTAACTGAAAAATTGGACGGCAGTTTGGTCACGGGTGGGAAAACTGGATTTTCATCTGCCGTGGGCTATAATCTGAGAATGCATCTAAAGTTGGGTGGGAAATAGTCCTTCTCCCTAAATAAATCTAGAAATAAATCCCCAAGGGTCATAAAAATAGTATCCAAATCAAATCATAGTAAATGTGTGTGTTCAAATCCAAATATCATAATAACAATGTTATGTTGGCAGAGAACGATAAGAGGTTTAGTATTTTTATACTCCATAGCCTTATTTGTTCGAAGAGTTTTTATGACACAAGAAAACTGAGTTTTGACAGAAGCAACAAATGGACATAAATTTCAAACAATTGAGAGAGATATTTCATAAAATATATCCAAATGAAGTGAGAAAAATTATCAGAAAAAAAAAAGTAGCAACTCCTATAGTAGCCATGAGAGATGGTCCCTAAATATCAGTTTGTATAAGAAACAAAATTGTTATCATTAAAGGGGAGAACATGATGTTTGTCAAGTTCACATGAAGCACAAACAAAAAATTCATTTTTAACATTATCTAAAATACCATTAGAGCATAAAGACTTTAATTGAAAGAATGAAACATTACTAAGACAAGAATGTCCAGTAAAATAAGACATAACAATGACACATTTTGCCATGTTAATTGTAATTTGGGAAGGTAGTTAAAGATACGTTAGCTCAAACAGACAATCAACCTTATGTTCAGTTTTAAAGATCTACCTCATCTACGAATCTTGCACAAAATAATCATGATAAGAAAAGTGTACATCAAAACCAAAATCACATAATTTACCAACAAAAATAAAGTTTAATGAGAGTTTAAGGACAAGAAATGCATTAAATAATGATAAAGCAAAAGTGAAGATATGACTAATAGATAAATTAGAGTTACATGTAATATGAATAACATGAGAAGAAGACATAATGTTTTTATATTTAAAAAGATGAGAATTAGCAATCATATAGTTACAATATGCGAAGTCAAAGTACCAAGAAGAAGTTTGCTTAAGGTGATAGATAAGATAGCAAAAGTGAAGGTGCCTTTCATAGATTGAGTTAACACTTGTTTTAAAGCATTGAATCTACCTAACTAAGAAGCTCGTCTATCACAGAAGAATGACTATAAGATGAACTCTTGATGGTAACAACAGATGTATTGTGAGCATATGTCTTACTAGACTTAGATTTGGCTTTGCATCATTTAGTGCCTTGTTTGGATTGCAACTTGAAACATTTAGAAATGATATGTCTTAGTTAGTGAAAATACTAAGACATCATTTTACATTGTGATGGTGAAGTAAGAGTAGCTATAACAATGTTAATGGATGAAATAGATTGACGAGACTTTAGAGCTTTTCAACACATAGTTTTGTAATTATTGTGTCAAATTGGAAAATGTATATCTATGCAATAAAGACGATCAAACTTATTCAAATTCATAGTAAATTGATAAACATGAAATTTGTCTCATTCATTTGCATAAAGTGAAGCATCACGATGATAATGTCAGTTTGGTTCAAACAATAATAACTGATCCAATAAAATAGTCACCTCAAAGAGAAATTCAAATATGCATTGATTGGGTTTTTTATGCATGCAACTAAGATTTTCATAAAGTTGAAATCAATGAATGATATTGGTAGTAGAGTATTACTTAGTAAGTAAATCCCAAACTTTTTTAGTAGTCTTGAGACGTTCCAAAATAAAGTTGAGGGATGAAACACAAGTATTATTGAACTAGATAATAATTTGATAGTTTTTGTTGTCCCATTCTCTAAGCATTGTAATATAATTAAATGCATATACGTCTTGTCTTTTGATTGGTTGAGATATATTACCAGTAACATAATGTTATAATTTTTTGTCTTTAAGAAAACAAAACATTTCTTGAGTCCAAATAATACAGTTCGCATTATTAAGAATGGTCTTGATAGAGTGCGAGATTTATATCTTTTTCACGGAATAAATAAGTCCAAATAATATCAACTTAATAAGATAAGCCCACTACAACGAATAGATATAATAGTAATTCAAACCCAACACAATCCAATAATCCAATAAATTCAATAATAAATCCAATAGCAAACCCAAGACAATCCAATTAATTCAATAACAAACCCAAAATAATGCAACACAACCCAACAATCCAATATTAGCTAACAATCGAATATATAGCCCAAAATAACACAAATAAATAGAAAAGACAAAATTGCAACCAAAAAAGCCAAAATTGAATTTCAATATACTCAACACAAAAACGACATCTCCAAATAAAAGTACCCAAATGTTTAAGGCAAAATGGAAAAAACTCATGGTTTTAGAAGTTGTCGGAGACTTGATCATAAAACCAAACGACTAATAGATTCATAATTCATCAAAGATCCTAGACATCAAAAAGAGTCATTAGTCAGCAAAAAAAATGGTGAAAGAGAGTACCAAAAACTTGGTTTAAAAAAAAAAGAAAAACTCCTATATTGGAAAATTCGTCTAAAATATAATCAGATGTCATTTATTGTTGGAATTAGATCATGTCGTTTATTGTTGGAGTTAGATTATCTGTAAGAAAGAACCCTTTAATGTGCCCATTGATCACTAGAAATTAGGGGAACAACCAAAAGGAAATAAAAATAGTAGGGAAAATGGAAACTCATAAAGCCCGTGTTGGTGGCCTAACCGAAAAATGAATAGAGAGGTTGGGAAGAGAATCTTCCTTTGTGTGGGGATCAAAGTGAAAGTTCTCAAACATAAGGTGTGGTTGTTGTGAAAAAAATGAGAACCATAATTTTAAGGGTGAAATAAGTTGTGTTTTAAACTAGTATTGGGTAAAAGGACAACACCATGTGAATATTTCAATTGAATAAAATTTTTGTATTTATTGTGTATTAATATATATGTGAACTTATATATAATGTCTTATACAAGAGAAGCATATAATTATAAAAATAATGTACAAAATAAAGTAAAGTTGAAAAATTATTATTCTAAATATATTCTAACAATAAATTAACCAAATTCTTTTGCATCATATATTAGAGTTAGTTTAGGATTTTTTTTTTTCTTAAATTTGTGTTCAAGAAGTTGGAAAAACAAAAAAGGTAATAACAAATATTAAAGTTTAATGATTAATTTGAAAAAACAATGAAATTGAACATTTTATTGTTCCGAAAAGTTGTAATTTAAATATGTTTAATGTATAAAATTTAAGTATTTTTTTTTTTTTGAAAATAAAGAAAAAAATCTTAGTCGATAATAATTGTAATATTGTAAAATTTAGTATAAAATTAGAAAATAAAAATATTAATTTAGTTCTTTCATTTTAATTCTTTTAAAATGAGAAAAAACCAAATTAATATTGAATAATTAATTTTAAATATTAAAATTTTTTAGATATTGCTAGAAGATGAGAACAATAAACAATTAATTTTCTCATCAAATGTTGGACGCAAAAACACATTTTTACTTCTTAATGATATAAATAACCTTTTTTTCACTCAAAACAGAACATTATATAACCGAAAATCTACAATAAAAATATAAAATTGTCATTTTCATTTTCTAGAATTTCAAAAAAATAACAAATGAAAAATAATTTTCTTATATTATTTTTCTTTTTATTTCTCAAATTCTTTATTCCCCGCCACCATCAAGCTTAGCAATTCTCAATTCAATTGTCTTTTGATCGAATTCATCAACTCCTCGATGATTACTTCTCTTTTCATGTCGACCCCAATGTATGAGCATGTATTTTCAATATAGATCTAGCTTTATTATTCATCTTGTTGCTGCATTTAACTTGAAGCACCAAAAACATTTTGCCACAATGCCAATCTACAACATCTTTTAAAGAAGATCATGGTTGCTAAGAATTTTGAAATGAAAAGCAAAATCCTCACCAAGATATTGTTTGCCACCTCGAAACCATATGTATCTTCTTCAACACTATTGTCAGTTGTCGATAGTGCTAAAACAGTTAAGCTCTTCATTTCATGTATTAGTAAATAAAATCAGTTGTCATTAAAATGAGCTCCTAATCCCTCCTATTAGATTTCTTGAAAGAAGATCAATAGGGATCAAAACAACATTGACTTTGATTGTCTTCACTTGATTTCTTCCCAACTGAAAAGATTGATGAGTGATTGCAATGCAACTTTTTGAGTTTGATGGGAGATTTGATCATGTAAAATTTGAAGGATTTTGATGAAGAATTGAAGGCCTAAGTTTATGAGTTGGGTTGGCGATTTAGTTTTCACAACTGATAGGCAAGATGATTTTGGACACAATAGGGAGGAGATTCAAAGGTGTTGTCCATTGGGGAACTTGTTGGAGTTGTAACATGTTTGTGGAGTGAACTTAGTGATTTAGATACAATGGTGGAAATGGTGGTGGCGATTAAAGAGTAAATGGGGGTTTTGGAGTGTGTATCAATTCAAACACAAATATCACTTTAGGGCAAAGTTTGACTCTTATTCAAAAAAGGAAATAAAAAGAGTTAGACAAGTCGATTAAAGGTTTACAGGTCTCTCAAGATATAGGTTTAGGTTTAAGCATAAGTAGATTATGAGCATTTTAAAATTACTTATTTTGGTTTGTTCTCCCAACATTTTTTTGAGAAGCAAAATGTAAAAATGCATTGGGCTTCTATAAGGGAGAAGAGGTGATAAATGTCGCAAAAGTAATAAAATAGGCATTGAGCAAAGAATAGAGATTTCAAAGGAAGAGAGGGTTTAAGAGAGATGAACAAAAGCCTTGAAGCACTTGTATCTTAGGCAGACATTAACACAACAACCATTAACATCGAGGATAAATGTAAAATTATGAATTATAAACACAAAGACAAACTTCAAAGAAACCCCAAAAAAATTCCAAAAAACCTAACAAATTGAAAGGAATGATTGTTTTACTACATAATTAGGGTATTAGTCATTCCACAAGCATATAAATAAATAATAATAAAAGTCAGTCTAGAAGGGTATTAGAAAAATTATAAATTTTAATATACTATTTGAGTAGAGATATGTGCACAGTTTTATGCACAAACAATAATGTGTCTTCATATAATTGGATAGTTAAAAATTAAAGATAAAACAATAGTCAATCACATGATGATACATTATTGTTTGTACACATAATTTTATTGATATTATTTTTATTAAGGCCAAAAGACTATTTCATACTCGAGTTTTAATACAAAGATAAATACACACCCATAGGGTTTCAAAAACCCAAACACCCACCCATGACTCAATATCATTTATTTAAAAAATTTAAAATTTTATCATATTTTCCTCCTTAAGTTTAAAAATCTTATAATTTTTCCCACCTAAAGTTTAAAAAGTGACAATTTCCCCCCTTGGATTTTTTCCTCTTCTCTTTAGTGATGATTTACTATCACTAGCCACTGGTTATCATTTCTCCCGCCTTATCTCTTCCTCACTATCAGAATGGTTTGCTAGTGCATGACAAAGCGATAAAGAGACTAAGATTTCTTTGTCGTATGACAAAGTGACGAAGAGACCAAGATCTCTTTGTTGCACAACAAAGAGACAAAAATCTTTTTGTTACTTCATCGTGCGTGAAAAGATCTCGATCTCTTCATCACTTTGTTATGTGACGAAAAGATCTTGGTCTCTTTATGTATCGACCAATCATTCAAATATTGAGGGAAAGATAAGGGAGGAGTGAGGATGGTGGACCGCCAGTGACAACAAAGCATAGTCAGAGAGAAGAGGAAAATACTCTAAGGGAAATTGTCACTTTTCAAACTTTGGGTAGGAGAAAATTATGAGATTTTTAAACCTAAGGAGGAATGATAAGACTTTAATTTTTTTAATAAATAATGGTTTATCTCTAATCCTAACTGAGATTTTTAACAGAAATTGGGTTATAAGTGGGTGATTGGGCTTTTGAAATCTAACAGATGTGCATTTATCTTTACATTAAAACTTGGGTGGGAAATAGTCTTTTGGCCTTTTATTATCAATGATAGGTTCTATGTGAAAATGTGTTATTTATCTAATCTTAAGGGTAAAAAAGGCTTTTAGCCAAAACTTAGATGAAAAAAATGTAATTCATTCTATTATAAAAGGGATAACATATTTAATATAATTGGGAAATAACCTATGTCATTCCTTTATAATTGAAATTAATTTTCACTTTTCTTATAACTAGACATATTGATTGGGCTAGCCCAAGTGGAGGCTCAACTCAAAGCTAGGAAATAAACACAACCTAACATTGTAGTGTGTCAAGTCTGACCCATAGGTCCTTTGAGCTGGGTTACGGGGCCTAGGTGTTAAGCCCATAGGTTGGGTCAAACTGACCTATTACTATTTAAACATTAAAAAAATAAAAAAAATTTATACGGCAATTCACTTCTGCAACAAGCAAAAGCCAATTGCCTTTTGTAGTTCTGCCTGTTGCATAAACTGTTGGCTTTTGTAGTAGGCAGAAACCGCACACAGGCAGAAGTCGTTCAACTGCTACCAGTCGCCATTTTTTTATTTATTTATTTCTTATTTTTTTCCTCCTATATAAACAACCCAAATTTTCTCCATTTTTCAATTTTATTTATAAATCTTTCAATTTGTCAATTTCAATTCTTTCATTATATTTTCAATATCATTTTTTCTCGTCAATTTTTTTTCAAAAACTGTTTAAATTCGCAAACAATAATTTTTTGTGTTTATAATTTTATTTTTATTTCAATTTTATCATTATAAAACAATTATAATAAAATGTTCTACATCACAAATGAAATATTATAAATAAAATGTTTGAACTACTATCCTCTGTTTTAATAATTAAAAAATAATTGTGTTTAAATTTTTTAATTAAATTTTTTTTCAAAAATTTGTTTAAATGGATTGGGCCTTAAAAATTTCATAGGCCAGCCCTATCGGAAGGCCTAAGAGCCGCCCAGCCTAGCCCAACCCATAGGCTGAGCCAAAGCCTGCTCAGCCTGACCCAACCCATGGACACCTTTACTTATAACCTTAAATTGGTTCTCATGTGTTTCATAAAAATTTCATTTAATTTGTAATAAAGTTCTAGTTTATTTATAATTATATATGTATATAGTTGTAAAGGCCAAAAAATTGTTTTCTATCTAAGTTTTAGTTCAATCTCAAAAATACACTCTTGATAGTTGAAAAACTAAAACACTTGTCTATAGGTTAACTACTATTGAAATTTTCAGTTAAATACAAAGATAAAATCGTCATTTTACCTTCTTGTCAAAAAATATATAATTTTATTTTATTTCTCTCCCAAATATTTAAAAGTAATATTTCATGTCACCTTAACTTTAAAAAAGCAACATTTCAACCTGCAAAACCTTAGGGTTTTTTGCTCTCTGACAATAGCGACAGTGATGATAATAACCACTATTCTCCTATTTTCTCTCTCTACCACCATCGACAATGTCTCATGATAGAGGAAGAAGTGCTAACGCAACAAATTGAAGAGAGTTGTTACGTTTTCCTTTAGCATCTGCTTTGATTTATGTCAAATCGACTCCAAACGAAGCTTTTGTCATGCAAATCAATGAAAACGAAGCCAGTGCTAAAGGAAAATGTGACAACCCTCTTAGATTTGAAGTGCCGACACTTCTTCCTCTTTGATTCATCATGTCAATGCTTCGTCATCTTTCGTGGTGGTGGGTGGCCATCTTTTGTGGCCAAATTTAGAAGATGAGTAGAAAGTGTCAACCGTCGGTTGAAATGGTAGTGACCAAAGAGGGGAAACAAAATTTAAAGGTGAAATCTAAATTTTTCAAATTTTGAAAATGGGGGTGAAGGTTAGTTTTAAAACCTAGGAGTAGAAATGTTATAAAATTTCAAGATTTTAGGATTTAGAGATAAAATGATGGTTTTACCCTTATATTTAATTAAAAATTTTAACGATAATTAGCCTATGAGTAAGTGTTTGAATTTTTTAATTATTGTGGATGTGCTTTATAAGTTGGCTAAAACTTGGATAGGAAATAGTCCTTTGGCCGTTTGTAAAATTATGTCTTTTTACCATATAATATAACTTAAAATTTTAAATTATATATCGAAGCTCATAAAAATTATCGGAGGAACCCTAAATTAGAGGCCGAAAAATATCTGACCTATCCGGGTCGCACTATATATATGCCTCAAAACCCTTCTTCTCCACATTTCTCTGGCTCTCACTCAATCTTTCTCCCACAACATCCCAAAAAAGAAGCACTAAATCAGTAACTGTACTTTAGTTTTTTCTCTTAAAATCAAAGTTTTGTTATTTTTAATTTTAATTTTTGAGGAAAAATAAGATTAGGGTTTTGTTAAAGCCGAATGGCGGAGGAAGAGGTCGTTGTGGCTCCGGCGGCGTCGGATCTCAAACGAAAGCTTAACGATTTCGACGCCGAAGCCCAGGAACCCTCCCAGCCAACCCCCAACCCCGCTGCTGTCGAGGGTGATGCCGATGGTGACGTGGCGGAAGCTGATGAATCAGAGCCGAAGCGCCCGAGACTCGACGAGGATAATGAAAAAGCTGATAGGATAGGTAATTTGTTTTATCTTTTTTAGGGTTTTGGTGATTTGGAGCTGACACTTGTTGCTTGCTGATTGGTTCACTCTGGAAGAAGATTCTTGATGATTTAATATATGAAATTTGTTTGAAATATTGGAATCTGTATTGTTTAGGTTAGGATTTGAGTTATTTCAATCTAATGCTGTATAGAATTTCAATTGCAAAATGAATGGGTGTGTTTTTGAAACTTATATGATGTTGAATAGTTTTTACTTCTTGTTTCATTCCTAATCGTTAGGTACATTGCAATCATATCTTAAATTTATGTTTGTGAATGTGACAGCTAGTGTTAATGGATTACAAGAAAGAATGTTGGATGAGGCTGGGGATACTGAGAACTTAGCCAAGGATTCTGCTAAAGAGGAGATGCAAGAAACTGTGGAAGTTAAGACGGAACTGGTGTCATCTGTTGAAGAGCAGGTTTCAGGTGACAATGAGCAAATCTCTGTTAAAGAGGAAACTAAAGAAGTATTGATTAGTGTTAAAGGGGAAACAGAAGAAGCCTCTGTTACTGTTAAAGATGAAACCAAAGAAGTCACTGTTGAAGGGGAAGAAAGTATAGAGCCCTCTGATGAGGGACCTCAGCGAGAGAGTGATAATTCTAAGGTTGATGAGCAAGCCTTAAATGATGGTTCAACTGTGACTCGCAGAATAGAGGTCCCTAATAACAAGGTATGTCAAATAGCTCGCTAATTTGTTGAAATTCATTTTTGGACAAGCTTGTAATGTTCAATGCTTGTTGTAACACTCTTACTAGGAATGTGTGTGTGTGTGTGTGTGATGGAACAAACAGATTTATTTTGGGATATATTATGGTTCAGGTTGGAGTTCTTATTGGCAAGGCTGGGGATACCATACGGTACCTGCAGTACAATTCGGGTGCAAAAATTCAAATTACAAGGGATGCTGAAGCAGACCCCTATTCTGCTACAAGACCTGTGGAATTAGTTGGGACTTTAAGTAATATAAACAAGGCTGAGAAGCTTATCAGTGCTGTCATAGCGGAGGTAATTAAATCTCTTTGTATTTGTGTTCTTTTTCCTTGACCTTGGAGCTTTAGCTGATATGGTACACAGTATGTGTTGCACATTTTAATATTTTTTGTCTATCCTTTTAGCAGTATACTTCCTTGCTTGCACTCATTTACCCAGTATGTTATTTGTCATCTGCTGTAGGCTGATGCAGGGGGTTCACCTTCCCTTGTAGCAAGGGGTCTTGCTACTGCACAGGCTGCTGGGATTGGAGAACAAGTTGAGATAAAAGTTCCAAATGAGAAGGTTATTGTTTTCACTGCTTTTGGCTTTAATATGCACTTTTATTGTCTCTCGTTTTATGCCTTACATGTTTTCTTGGCCAGGTTGGTTTAATCATTGGTAGAGGTGGAGAAACTATAAAAGGTCTGCAGACCAGATCTGGGGCACGAATCCAGGTAGTTGATACCGTGACCCTGTGCATTAACTTATATGATGGATTACATTTTTTTTCTTCTTTTATTGACTCACGAGTATACTCTGGTAATATTGATTTGAGTGTATTCTTTGTATAGCTGATACCTCAACATCTTCCTGAAGGAGATGGTTCCAAAGAGAGGACAGTGCGAGTTACTGGTGATATGAGACAGATTGAGATAGCTCAAGAAATGATTAAGGATGTTTTAAATCAGGTTTGTTTTTCTCTTTGTGTGCTTTCTTTTTCTTTATTTGTATAGTGTACTGCTGTTGGATTTTAAATTGTTTTGCATTAATTGTAACTGCTATGCTTCTATCTTACATCAAAACATTATCAATGTGGTCTGTAGATATGCTCTTTTAATTTTTTCTGGTCATAGTAAGGTGACAAGTTTAAAATAATTCTGTTATATCAATGGCTCTTGGCCTGTCTATATTTAATTTCTGTCCAGAAGATTTTTTTACTAGATTTATAACTTTGTAATTGTAAATGTGCAATGATGAATTGCACTTTTAAGTGTTTTGTTACTTGCAATGCCATGTCTTTTTTTGGCTGTTATCCAGGTTAGGGATGTGGTTCACTGGCATGCTAGTTGTCATATTGTAAATTTCAAATGAATTAGTAGGATTTCTAACACTGTTCTGCTAAGTTATTTATCTCCTGAAACTTATTTCTGTCCTTTAGCTCTTTGTCAGCATATATTTGATTTATTTCCCCTTGGTCACCTGAGCTATCAATGCTTATCTAGGAATTTAGGGACCACACTTTTCAATATTGCTTTGATCAAGAAATGTTTGACTGTTCCCCACAATTTTACATGTAGGACTTAAGGGTATTTTAGTTTCTGTAAGGTAGTGCCTTGTTGGGTAAATTGGTGTGTATGTTGCCTCTTCAATGAGGTTGTGGTAGTGGCTAATCTTTTTATTAATGATATGACAAGTGGATGTAACTGGTGTTATGCAATGCTCTTCTACATCATGTTGTCCTCTGGTAATGAAGTTTGCTAGGGTGAATTCTTGAATGTCTCACATGGACATCTATCTTGCCACACATATCATGTATATCAACCATGGTTCCTCAACTTTTGTAGTATTACTTCCATTACAAATATATGTCTAAGGAATGATATTGATGTCAATCAATATTTCTTGTTAATTAAATTGTGATGTCTTTGTATATTAGGATTTTAGCCATTATGTATTGCTTCAAGGTGCTAATGATTCATGTTTCTATGAGTTGGTACGAAAATGCCCTTTCTTGGATTGGTTGAGCAAAATTTCTGAATCTATTACATTTGTCAGTATAATAAAGTTTTAGTATGGTCATGACGTGATATTGTGCCATGGAAGTGAGAGCTTAATTACATTACACTTGTGAGAGTTTGCGGTATTGATGAATGAAGTATGCCGAGGTCACTTGAATGCAATTAGGAAGATAGTCATATATTCAATCCAAGATGTCGGTTGCCATGATTTATTTATGTTCAAGGTGCCAATTCGTATTGGTTGGCTTTAAAAATGCAGATTTGGCTATTCCTTTTCCATGGGTCAGCATTGCTTTCTTGGTGTAGCAATAGACAACCACTTATCACTCCCCTGAAGAGAGGTATTCTCGCAATTGCAGGTGTTACTAGTTGGTAAGATTACTTCAAGACTTGAAAGTTAAAAAATATGTAGTAAAGACATTGTATTAACCCTAGTGGTCTTCCATATCCCCATTTTCTATCTTCAGAAATGTATTTGAAGATAGTGCTGTACCTGGTGAAGATTGTGTTTTGAATTTGCATGGGATCGGCTCTCAAACTTGTATGTGATGCTTGCTGAAACATTTTGGAGAGTATATACCTGTCATTTTCATGTTTTTTTTTTTTTTTTGGGTGCTGTTCTCTTAATGTGGTAAACTCTGAACTTAAATTTTCTGAAAGCCTCTCATGAATGTTCAATCACTTAATCTTAGTTTGTGTCCTGTTAAGCCTGTTTAGATCATTATGCATTTTGGTGTTAATACTAGCTCATCTCACCTGATGGAGATCATTTAACTGTAGAGATTCTAAACCAAGGTGTTTCGAGAAAATCTTACATGTAGAGTCTAAACTTTCTTCTTTGATCTTCTGGGTTGAGAAGGGAAAGATTGTGATGCTGAGATGAGTTTGCTTAGGATTTTTGTTTTGTAGAAGTCTGAAGTTTATTGAATATATGCTGTTGTACCCAAGTTTAATTTTTTCAAGTACAGATCTTGCTTATTATCAAGTCCTATTCTAAGATACAATGTCTATGATAATTTCCTGCATTTCATGGTGCTAGCTTTTGTGAGGCTTCTGTAATGAAGATATATTCTTAAATATTTTATTCTTATGCTTTGATCCTCTTTGTTATGTTATGTTCTCGTCTTCTAACTATCTGGTGGTTTATTATCATGTTGATCCTTTATATCTTTGGTTCATGATGAACATGCCTTTTTGTGAATGATCTTTGTTTTTTTTTTTTTTAAATTTTCTATCAAGATCATGTTTTTTGATTTTATGTACTTTTTGAATGATGGTGCTCCTTGTTACTCATCTGATTAATGCAATTTGTGTTGAATAGACTGTGAGGCCATCACCTCTCTCTGGTGGTTTTAATCAGCAAGCCTATCGACCTCGTGGACCCTCTGGTCCACCTCAATGGGGTCCACGGGGTTCTCACCCATCACAGCCAATGGGATATGACTATCAACAACGGGGACCTTATCCATCCCAGAATTCTCAGTATCCACCTCCAACATATGGTGGTTACCCTTCTCAGCAAATGGGTCCAAGAAGTAATTTTGGTGGCCCTCCCAGTATGCATGGCCCTCCACATGGTGCTGCCGGTGGTTATGATTACTTTGGTGGGCAAGGGGGCCATGATCACCCAGGCTCTGTTGCACATTCAACTCCCAATCATGGGCATGGTCCTGGCCCTACCCCAGTTTCAGCAGGAGGTCCACCTCCATCCCAGGCAAATTACAACTATGGGCAGCCACAGCCACATGGTCACGATTATGGGCATCAACCTCCCTATGCCCAGACAGCTCCTCAGCAGGGTTATGGACATGGATACAATGAAGTGAAGTATGATAATCATGCTCAAATGCAGCATCCATACGGAGGACATGGAAACTCTCAGGCAGTTTACTCGCAGGGTAGCATGCAACCAGGTTATCCTCAACAACAGCAGTATGGTAAGCCACCATCATATAACATGCCTCCACAGGGACAACCACAACAATCTTATGGTCCTCCCCGGCCAGGTCAAGCAGGAGATATGCCTTACCAAGGTTCAGTTCCATCAGCCCAATCATATGGTGCTAATGTGCCACATCAACAGCAATATCCGTATGCAACAAGCGGAGCTATGCAGCAATGCTATCCTGCATATGGTGGTGCACCAGCTGCTGAGGGTTACAATATGCAAGCAGCTGCATCTGGTTCAGGCTATCCTCAACAAGGTGGGCAGTCTGTTTCCAGTTACACTCAGCTGCCTAGTGGGCAGCAAGCTGCTGGCTATGGGCAAGTTGCTGCTACTGGTGGTTATGCCTACACCAATTCACAACAAGGTTATTCTGAACAGCCAGCTACTACCAATGCAAGTTATGGTTATCAAGGGACTCAAGATCCTAATTATGGAGGTAGTGGTCCTGCTTCAGCGTATGCTGCACCAGCAAGCGGTCAGCAATCTTATGCACAACCAGCAGCAGCTCAACCTAGCTATGATCAGGCTGCTGCACAGCCAGCTTCATATGGGGTTGCTCAAGGGAGTGCACCAGTTGGTTATGGTAAAACCGTGTCACCGCAGCCTGGTTATCCACAATATGACACTACCCAGGTGTATGCTGCACCTCGTTGAAAAATCTTCTTGTAGCTTGTCTTTGATTAGTTAGCTGTAGCTTCAGCTAGGACTACTGCTTTGAATGCTGATATGAGTTTCAGTTTTTAGATTGTCACTTTCAGGTAGTGTCTGGAAATGATAGATCTCTTACATTACATGGTGCTAATATTTGTTGAGAATGTTGTTACGCTACTTTTCTTATGTATCCTCTGGATTATATGATCTCAATGACTCAATGCTATATTTTTTCCTTCATTGATAATCTGGGATGGTATTATATTCAGTGATGGATTTAGACAGATGATATAAATATATATCATATCTAAAAATATATAAATAAAAAATAAAAAATTATAAATAGATAATAATATTATTAAATTTAATATATTATCACAAGTATTACTCTTCCATTACTTCTAATTTTATACTTCAAAAGAGTTGAATTATCAGTATTTACCAATATATTTTTCAATATAAACTACTAAACAATTTATCCACTATTTGGTTACCTAATAGACCTTTGATAATATTTATTCTAGGAAAAACTTTTTTATAAAGTTTTAATTAGTTAGTTGAAAATTGAAATATGTAACATCGAAACTATTTTTATAAGATTTTTTTTCTTATAAGGACAATATTATTTGACAAATTTTAACCAATTAAATTCACTTTAAATTTATGATCTTTCAAGTTTAATACCTTTTTTTTAAAAATAATTTTAACTTGCTCATTAAACATATTTTGAATTCACTTACAATCATGATAATAATAATAATTAAATCCTAAAGAAACAATGATATGATTTAACTTTGCATGTTTTGAGACTTAACCAATTATAGATTCCAAGAAAAAGTGAATTATTTAAGGTCAAAGAACCAATTCCCACCCAAGGTTTGTTACATACTCACTAGTACTCGCTAAATATTGAAAACTCAAACTTCTACCTATAGTTTGTTAAAATTAACAAAACCAGTTAGTTTTAGGGTTAAAATTGTTATTTAACTATTAATTAATTAAAAAGAATAAAATATTCTTCATTTTCCCCTTAGGTTTATAAAACTATCAATTTCCCCTTTAGGGTTTTTTTTTTTTTTCTTTCTCCCCTTTTCCAACATCGTCCCTGGCCAAACTCTCTCTCCCTCCCTTTATTTGGTGCCTTCTCTAGATAAAGACGTCTTTGTCCAGAGAAGGCACCAAAAAAGGGGAGAGAGAGAGGGCTTAGTTAGAGACAGTGCTAAAAAAGGGAAGGGCGAGAGGGTTGGAGATAATGTCAAAAAACAAGAGAGAGAAAAGAAAAAAAATCTTAAGGGGGAAATGTAACATTTCAAAATTTAATCTTAGATAGAAATTATTAGTTTTCTAAATCTAAGGAGAAAATAAATAATATTTTATTATTTTTAAGATATTACTAGTTAAATAACGATTTTACCTTTAAAATTAACTGATATTGTTAATTTTAATAATTTATAAGTAAGAGTTTGAGTTTTCAATACTTAGTTGATACTAGTAATACTTAACAGACACCATTATCTTGAATTGTTCACTTTAAAATTCACAATTTTTCTATTCTTAGAAAGTTAGTTAAACAAACCCTAATTTTGTATAAAAAATTGAACCCAAAAAAACACAAATTTTCTATTCACGGAAAGTAAGTTAAACAAACCCTAGTTATGTAATAAAATTTGAACCCAAGAAATTAACAGTATGTCCCTTATTTTTTGTTGGTAGATCTTTCTCTTGGACAATAATTTTACATATTCATAACTATGCAACATCTAATTCATAAGTTAGTAATGTAACAAAATGAAATTACCCAAAAAAAAAAAAAACTCATCAATTAAATGAGTAACACATTTACACATAAATGAAAAGAATATAGTATTTGCATTAAACACTAAATTCATAATTTTACTAATAAAGCTAAATCTAAAAATTAAAGTTGAAAAAAAAGGAGAAATTGAAAAAATATAGTTTAAGATTGTCACCTAGGATTGGAAGCCGAAATTCACCATGAATTATAATAATTTTAGAGGAGACTAAGAGAAGATGTGTGACATTGTTTGGACATAAAATAATTTAGAAGAGACATTTGAATAGGCCAGTGTACTTATAAATGGAAAAAAATTTATTAATATTTAAGTTTAAAACAAGGCCAAAAGACTTATTCCCACCCAAGGTTAATTACATTCGTAATTGGTACCTATTAATTATTAAAAATCGAAACACCCACTTATAGACGGATAAAATTAACATAATCAATTAAATTCTAAAGATAAAATCATCATTTTATTAGTAATATATTAAAAATAATAAAACATTATTCATTTTTTCCTTAAGTTTAGAAAACAAATAATTTTTTCATAGGATTAAATTTTGAAATATTACATTTTTCTTATAAGGTTTCTTTCTTTTTTCTTTTCTTTTTCCAACATCATCATCGATTGACTTCTCTCTCCTCCTTTTTGGTGTCATCTTTAGACAAAGAATGTCATCTTCGTAAAAGACAGAGACGACATTGGAAAGGAAAGAGAGAGAAATGTTGGCCAGTGATGATGTCGAAACAGAGAGAGAGAAAAAAAGAAATCCTAGGGGAAAAATAATATTTTATTAGTAATATATAAAAAATAATAAAACATTATTAATTTTTTTCTTAAGTTTAGAAAACTAATAATTTTTTCACAAGATTAAATTTTGAAATATTACATTTTCCCTCTAAGGTTTCTTTCTTTTTTCCTTCCTTTTTCCAACATCATCATTAGTTGACTTCTCTCTCCTCCTTTTTGGTGTCTTCTTTAGACAAAGAATGTCAACTTCGTTAAAGACAAAGATGACATTGGAAAGGGAAGAGAGAGAAATATTGGCCAGTGATGATGTCGAAACAGAGAGAGAGAGAAAAAAAAACCCTAAGGGAAAAATAATATTTTAAAGTTTAATCTTGAAAAAAATCATTAGTTTTCTAAAATTAGGAGAGAAATAAATAATGTTAACTGATTCTGTTAATTTTAATCACTCATGGGTGGGTATTTGAGTTTTCAGTAATTAATGGGTACTAATTTGAGAGTTCAATAAACTTTGGGTGGTAATAAATCCTTTGGGCTTAAAAAATTATCTTTAATAAAATAATTAAAAGTTGTCCCATAAAAACAACCTTTAACAAAAGTTAGGGGACCCAAAAAACAAAAAAATTGTCCTAGAAACCAAACAATAAACTTAAATTTCAGGGATGCAATGATAATTTTAATGTAGGTCCCCGTGCATCCCTTGGCCCATATGTGATTATATTCTTCAACGAGTTCTTTCAATGCTAGTTTCCATTGGGTAGCTTCTTTCCATTTGATCAATGTATTTTGAAGATGGAATTGTTTGCACATACCATTTAATTAGCATTAACATTTAAGTTCCAATAATGTTCATCAAACATTAATCCTTTCGTCAACGAAAAGAATTGCTAAAATTCATATGCAGGATGTAAGAATTGGTTACCAAAGAATTCTCTTGCAGGTCAAATCATAAAGAAGTTGTAGCAAGCTTTTAGGAGGTTCCTCCTTTGGCAACTTTAGCAGGTTAGCAACTTTCAAAAATGCTGCATGTTGCTTCACATAGGAAGACTCTTCAACACTGCTCTCATGCTTTATCTCATCCTTGAACAGCTTAGGCTTTGACAATGCCCATTGCATTGCCCAGATGGCCAATGGTCTCATGTAACAAAGACTTCGAAACTCGTCGTCAGTGTTCCAGGCTTCTGGAGTCTGAAAATTATAACTGCAAACAGAAGCAGTTTTGATTAGTAATGAGGAATGAAACCTCTATATGACAAACGCAAGCCTGAAACTGAAGCTGATATAAAACCATCAAAAAACAAACTTACCCTAAACCTTTTTGGGACCAGGCAGTTTCATAGATCCCTGCTGCCGTTTCGAACGCCTTATCTGGCATGTCCTCTTGAATCATAGTAGCAGCAAGAGCATATGTAACCCCACTCCATATTTCGTTTGATTGCAAAGCTGACATATCAACTCTTCCATCTGGAAACATACCATTCACTGCCCCACGCTTTCCGTCTTTCAGCTTTAAGACATTGAATTTGTGAATTTTCTCAAGGGCATTCCTCACTTTATCCTCATCAGCAATTGGAGAAAGTCCACATGCTCTAGCATACCTAAAAATGTAACAAGCCACAAATCAACACAACATATCTCACTTTGAAATATAAAAAAGGATATGGCATTTAAGTAAAATGCATAAAAAGCATATCTGTTATATAGCTAGCGTTTCGAAATCTGTTCACAAAAAAATTGCTTTTAAAAGTGGTTCTGTATTAGTACTGTAAGTCTTTTACCTTGAAAATTTCCTTTCTAGAAAATATTTGGTCTTAGGAGCAAACACTGTAAGGGCTGCATCCCTTATTTCCTCTTATCTCTCGTTCAATTTAGTTAAAAAGGTAAACACAATCAACTTAATTAATGGGAAAAATACACTGGCAAAATATTATAATTGCAAGACTACACAACAAAAAGCCTAGCAGCTGTATGAAATTGCCAAGTTTTTTACTGCAAAATGTAGATAGGCAAGCGACAATATCGCAGTATCAGAGGTAAAATTTTTGTAACAGCCACTTTATTTGAACAAAAGCCCTAAATGTGTACTACTTAATGGCCACTGCACTGATTTGTGATACTTGGACTGATATGTAGGAACAGCAATTTAAACAATAAAAATGAGCCACAGAAGTGACAAAAATGTGATCATGTTGAATTTGTTATCCTCATATT
The DNA here is from genome assembly GCF_011075055.1 of Mangifera indica. Taxonomy (NCBI): domain Eukaryota; kingdom Viridiplantae; phylum Streptophyta; class Magnoliopsida; order Sapindales; family Anacardiaceae; genus Mangifera; species Mangifera indica. The sequence goes on along the minus strand of NC_058147.1, from coordinate 10,744,932 downwards.
CATCATATGATTTAATTCTTGAAATTGAAAAAGAAAAAAAAATTAAAATTTAATCTCACTCACCATTGTCCAGCCAATTGATCAGCTTGAATAGCTGCACTGGAACTGCCATTACTGTTGTCGTAGTTGAAGTAGGAACCATTCCATAAAGTGCCATAGACAGCTTTAGCCTTTTGATATTTAACCCAGAAGTAGCTAGCACATTCATGGTCATCAACTACATGTGCCAAGGCTGAAGCAGCCTGGAGAGCAGCCACCCACAGGCCACCACAATATGCACTGATACCACTGACAGACCATAGATCGTAAGTCTGATCAGGGAATCCCTCATTCTCAATCATTCCATCTCCATCCTTATCAAACTGATCCATAAAAGCCATTGCAACATAAACTGAAGGCCAAACAGCTTGTGCAAAATTTTTATCACCAGTAGCAATCACATCACGGTATATTTGGAGGACAAATTTTGGATTCAAGTCTTTCCAATGAGCCGTATTGTGGAGATTATAAGCATTTACTTCAAACCAGGGGTCATTGAGCCCAATATCATGGGGTACTGAGCCAAGAACTTTTCTAGGAACCCATTTTCCATCACTCATAATTTGCACCCTACCAGGATCATGTAACATTACTGCAGCTGCAAAGTCTCTTTGGACACTGAGTTCAAGTTTTGGGAATAGCATGAGTAATGCAAAAGATGAATAGAAATGAACATCGTAAGTATTCCACATGAGATATTCTCTCCCTTCAAGGTAGAGGAATTGACCAATGCTCTCTTCTTCATTCTGGAGTAATCGTGTTCCCAAAGCAGCATTTGACATTGCAGGAGTTTGTATGTCCTCTAATGTCGATGTCATCAATTTGAGGACTTCAACAGCAGTATGATTTACATTGTCATTATTGATTCTAGTCTTCAAATCTGACCTGGTTTTATCAATAAAAAATTTTCTTTCTCTAAATGCCACCAAATTTTGAAGCGGGGGTAATCCATCTATGCAAAATTAGAAAAAAAGAGTCATTATAGTATTAGATTAGAATTGGCTTCCTGCAAATAAACTTTAAGCTCCATGAATACCTGTCCAAATTGTTCCTCCAGCATTCAGATAATACAGCTCATTGAAGAGAGTAATGGGGTACCTGCATAAGAAATTCTCAATTTTGCTATCTTCAAAACAAAATTAGAAGAATTTGTATGCCAACAGGTTCCATTTATCTCACCATTCAGGAAACCTTTTGTCTTCAATAATTGGTCTTTGCCATGCTTCAATCTCAGATTCCCATTGAGCATGTTCTAGTTCCAATACATTAGAAAAACATTCAGTTAGCTGTGTTGGTAGAAATTGAAAATAAATGCTCATTCTAACAGTTGATACAATCATGCTGATATTACCTAGGATAGCATCATGTGCCATACTCTGGGCTGCATCCCCGAAAGTGCCATAAAATTTTGTATAACGCCTGAAATGAAAGATACTTTTACAATAAACTCTCAAAAAACTTAGGCACTATAGGCTTTACTATAAACAAGTATTGGGAGACTGGGGAAGCCACCTGTGGTATGTCTTCTCTTGAAATCTGACTTCTGGACTGTCCCATGCCAATGAAAATGTGACAGTGCGGACAGTGCCAGAAGGAACAGTCAAAGAGGCTGCAATAGCTGCTCCAATGGATGATCCCAGTTCTGATGGTGATGTTTCTATGCAGTCAAGGTGCTCAAATGATCCATTCTTTAATTACAAATAAAACAATCACAATTTTTTTCAAGTCAATAGCGGATTATGCTGCAAAATTATCACATGTGCAGATTTTGCTGACCTAAATTGAGTTCTCAAATTCATTAATGAATTTCATTAAACATTTTTTCTTAAAAACACTAGAAAATGATAGTTATGGCTAAATTAAGACCCTTTCTTTTATTTTTTTTAAGGCTTAAATTGCTGTATATTTTGGGGACATGGGAGAATGTAAAAGAGGTTAATTACCTTTTTAATTTCATTCCACATATCTTTAGCAGTGATTCCTTCAGAGTCACCAGTTATCACAAAGCAAGGACACTCGGTGACACGTACATTAGATGTTTCCTTTGCTGCAATGGCAAAAGTTATAGGAGGACGTCCATTTGCTGTTCTGCAATGTTTGCAGTTCACATTAGAGATATGATATGGCCTAGAATTTGAAATATTTATGAGGGTCAACATTATATCTGATTAATAAATTACTTGTGGTGTAAAGTTACTCCATGCACTCCTCCTTTTGTCCTGGAAAGCATCAAGAATCATTTAATGATTAAACAACTAACATTAACACGGAATACAGGCAGAATAATTAATCGTCAATAATTTTACAGATTGAATTAAGTCAAATGATAAAATCCTCACATCATCTTTGAGTTGAAGTGATCACCAGATAATGCAGAGGCTCCACCCACAGAGTTCTGAGAAATCATAAATACATAAATTAAGAGTAATATAAACAGTAGAAACCTGTTTACCATACAAATGAATCCTGGTGCAAGATTTTAAACTGAAGCTACCTCCCTACCTTCAACTTCATACAAGTTCATCATCTAACAGGAGAAATTGAAAAACTCGACATGTGACGGAACACAAAGCAATGTACTTGGTATTGATTGAGTAAATCAAAATATTTCATATTTCATTAGAGACTCATCGATAATGATCATGGTTATCAAGGACTTCATATAATAAATTGAAATGTGATGTGATGTATAAAATGCCGGACTTACAGCCCATGTAAAAAGCAAGGTGACCTCAGCAGGTGTCTGTCCAGAATTAGATAGCTGAAAGAAGCATAAAGCATCTACTAAGACACACAATCTAGAGTGACAAAACAGTATTTATATACAAATGAATTTGCTCACACGCCTTTTCATACCGTGAACGTAAATACTGATACAGGCAAACTGCTTTCTTTGTAATTGTTGGGAATAATAGGCGAAATTTGACGACAAACAATTTTCAGCTCCGGATCAGGTTCACCTGTTTTTGGAAATATTGATACCAAATGTAGGAAACTGCCGATGATAGAACATAAATTTACTGTTTTCAAGTTAAAACACTAATACCTTCATAGACTGTCCAGGCTCTTGGATACAAAGCATGATATGTACATTTCTCCCCCTTCAGATTCCAATCCCAAGATTTAATGCCTGAAGCTGAACCTTGCCTGTTCAGTAACTCAGACAAGTAAAAATAATGAGTTTATAAAGAACTATCAAATGATACTTTAGTTTCAGAAATTGAAGAAGTTGAATTCCTGGATGATCTTAATTCATACCTGGAAACCTCTGGACTCTTTGGACACAACACGGTGGAAAATTTTTTTCCACCCGGTCGTGAAACAAAAACCTGATCACTTAAATATATTAGAATTTTTGCAAGCTACAAGTTGGCATTATCATTATACAAGAAGTTAAATGGAAACAATGTGAGCATTTTAATTTTGTTTATCATCACTATAGATCAAGTAAAACTTTTTTACCAAAATATAAGAAGCAGACTTACAGAAAACTGATTTGCCAGAACTGGGCCTTCTTCACATGTTGTGGCAAACAATTTAAATTGCTGAAATTCACCTCTGTAACTTCTTCCGATGCTTCCTGCACTGAATTCATAATTTCAAAAATAACTTGAATTAAAACAACCTTGGCCAGGGTATTTTCTTATAAACTTACAAGAACATTGAAAATGTGCATTGTCACAGTTGTCAGCAATGATGAATACATACCCAATTCCACCTAAAGGAATGCCATGATCACTTGTAATAATATGTTTTCTGAAAATGTCAAATATTGATGCCTACAAACATGAAGAATATTTGGTTATAATTGAAATAAAAGGATTATAAACCAGATATGATATTCTAATCACAAAGCATCCATTTAGACAAAAACAGATGAAATCTTTACCCGCCCTTCTGCTGCTTCTCGTTTGGTATAACGATACAGTCGCAAACCCATTGGGGCCTTCCAACAGTAAAAAATAAGAAAATTGGAATGAGACTTAATAATATCTATCAAAATACATGAAGGGAAGGATAAAAGTGTCTGCCTCAGCCATTAGCAAGTCTCAGATACCAAAATTGTTAACTAGAGAATAAGTAAGTGCAGATTATAGAAAAAAAAATTAAACAGAACATTTATCCTGATCTTGAAACTGACTATATTCTCATCTTCTGAGATGAGTCTTGTCCTTAAAGCTGCATCTTCCTCCCTCCAGAAAAGGAAGAAAACACACAGCATAGAAGAATGTACAGATCAATTTTATATATCCTACCGAAAACTTAAAATTGGTACAGAATCTCTGTCAGTCAGTTTCATGACGAACCTTCTGATAGCATTAATGAATTAAGAGAGGTTTCAAGCTTCTACATAAATTAAATGTGTCAGAAAACCATATTGGGCACATTACCATTAGTTAAGAGTCCATTGTGAAGCTTGAAGAGCTCCTTCATAGTGGAGCTCATACGGGGGAGCAAATAAATGATACATTATGGTTGACATAAATGCTTTCCCCCGTTGATTACAAACTCTCAACTTTAGATGCAAAATCATTGCAAACAAAATAGATTACTAAACCAAATTTCATGTTCACTAATGACAAAGAAATGATCCAACTGGGATAATGATGAAGAGTGAAAAAAAGGGCAATCAGTTAGGGCAGCCCTATCATATCATTTAAACAAGGTATAATAGAAAAACAGATGTTGTATCTTATATAGAAACTTCATGTTTAGACATTCTGCTTTGAGCTTAAGCAACACCACATATATAAAGAAACAATTATGAGAAAGATCAATCCAAACTAATTCCTTAGAAAGGCAGAAGCTTTCAGACCATTCACGCTTGGATTAAGCGTTTTAATTCTCAGAATATACTCAAATGGAGGAGACTATATTGACTGCAGAAAAACTTAACTGTTTCTGGGCTTACAATTTATTGACTGAAATTGATTTCCATTTTAGTCTAGCCGGGAAAGAAACATGTCAAACTTTAAATGAATCATATATAGTTGTAAATTTACCAATTGCCTGATCTCTTGAAACTTCATAGTGAGCCCTACAGGGAGATTTAGTTTACTATCTAGTTGTCGTTGCCATGTTAGTGGGGCAGGTTTCCCTGGGTCAACCTGATGAAAGAACAAAAAAGAAATAAAAATGAAACAAGAATTTCAAGATGAAACAAAGAGTATGTCAGTCTTTGAAATGAATAATATGATTAACAAAATAGCTGTGAGGCTATAAACTCTCTAAAAGGTGACATATTCTCACCTCAGAACAGGTTTAATGAAAGCTAAATTCAGTGAGATAAGACTGGATATTTGACATTCTTCAGACTAAATTCGATTCGAAGTTCAGACTAGTCTAAGAGATTTACATTCATTACTTCAACCCCAAACTTTCACAACGCATGTATATTTTGACTGTCAATAAGAATGCATCAGTAAGCTGGTAACAAGTTAGAAGTTTTTCCATCATTAAAAGAAGTTCCGAACTGATTAAAAAATTTAGTATCCATGTGTCAGATATTGCTCTCTGAAGGAGAAAAGTCCACTCTGCTCTCTGCATAAAGGAGTGAACAGCATACCTTGTGGATTGAAGACATGCCTAATTCACCTTCTTCTTTCATGCTATTCTCCATATTCTCTGAAAAATAATATGAATAATTTAATCATGGTTTCAGATGCTATACTATTATTATTAAAGGAGTCAATAGTCAAACTCAATCTCGTAAGGAGGGACTTTCCGAATAATTTTAATATTAAATTTTGATGCTAGAAAAGTAAGCACAAAATGATTTTTCCTGGGACAATATTGTGTAAATGTAAAGTAAATCCCTTGACTAGTAACGGAGTGAATCAATCAAATTAGAAATTGCCAGTTCCTTTAAAGATGTGTTTGTAAAAGGTCCGCCAATTTCATCATCAGGATAAAGTTAAATATGACACTGCCATAAGAAATTCATTAGTACATGAGGGGTTTGATACAGAAACACAATGGGTCCATGAAGACCTCCATTGTTTTATGGAAATCTTTCCAATTCAAACTTTACCCGGAAAAAAGAAAACGCAAAACTCAATTTCTTCCCAAAAAAGAAACTTTCCCATGAATTTAACTAAAACAACCACTAAACAGCACACACTTACTAAAATTTCACAAGGATTTATGCTCTGGTTGATTGAATTATCCAGACAAAACAGATTCTTTGTAGGAACTGATTTGCTTCCAACCAAACACAATTCCTCTCAATTGCAAAGTATAAATGACGATGTTCCCATGTTCAGTTGAAACCCTCTTCCTTATAGTCACTCTACATAAACATGAATTATCATGACAACAATTCAAGGATCAAAAACTTCAATAAACTTGGACCCTTTGATCTTGACACAATAACAAGAATCAAATGCAACTCCAGAGTGACCATCTTCTTCAAATTCACTTCACACATAAATAAACAAACATGACCACACTTCAATGATCAAACTTGAAGAACTCAACTCAACACAAACACAAACATTAACCATTTGATCTCTTTCCAAATTCCAATGTAAAATCCAAATCAAACCCTTTTCTTCTAATCCTCTGTACACACAAACAAACAAACAAACAAACAAGCATGGCTAACTCTCCTTAAAAATCAAACTTCAAGATCATGACACAATAACATGAACACAAATGCAAGTGACAATAAAAAGTTAATCATGAAAATGAGCATGCAACGAAATCTGACCTTTGAAGGTAAACAAGCTTTGTGGTGTTGAAGGAAAGGTTGTTGAGAATTCTGTTACCATGTTGTCCAAGACTTTGGAAATCAAAGTATCTTTCAAGTTTATATAGCCTTGGCAGGCATGACATGTGTGACACTCGAAAGAAACTTTTGACATTTTTTTCACACGATCTTGTATATAGATGATGAATTAATGGGCACCACTATGTACATGAAACAATGATACAAACAATTATGTAATTTAATGTTATTTTATTTTTAATTTGAAGTTATTTAATCATATGATAATATATCATTATTTGTATGTAAATTTATATGTATTGTTTGCATATATAATTTATTATCTATAAGTAATTTTGAATATACAATTAAATATATAGATAATAGATTATTATATAATTAAATATTATTTTATTCATAATTCAAAATTTTTACTAACTTTTATTTTTATTTTTATGTTTTTTCAAAAACATTGTTCCCACCCAAAGTTTAGTGAAACTATGCGGGTGCCCTTGGTTTTACAAACCATCAACATTCCACTCAATTGTCTATTTTAACACTATAATTTAATGATAAAAGGGCATTTAGGACATTTTCTCTAACATATACAACAATTAGAGAGAATTAAATCTAAAGAAAAATGCTAATAAAACTCTTTCCATATTAATGTAGATAAATCTTAGTGATAATATCTCTTTTCTGAAATGATTTTGAGTTTCGTTTGATGATGTGAACATATGTATTGACAAATCTTAGAGATAAAATCATTTTTGAAACAAGGGTATTAGCCAATAGATTTTTCAAACCTTGAATAGAGAAAAAAATTCATTTTTTTTTTTAAAATAATACTATATATATATACTTTTAGATATATAATTAGATATATAGATGATATGTCATCATATAATTGATTAATTTTAAATTAGAAATAAAATAATATTTAATTATATAATGATATATTATTTTTATAAAAAGAAGTTTATACAGAGTTTTTTTTTTTTTAATATATAGTTAGACTGCATAAACTTGTATTTTCTACGCATGCAAAGTTTTACAAATAAAAATATTATTATTTTTTGGACATAAAGTGAAAATATTTTTTAAAATAAATCCATCGGCTCAAGAATGTTGATATTAGAATAAACCAATAAATAAATAATGTACACATATTTTTTTGGGTAAAGAACTATTCCACCCAAATTTTAGCTAAAATTCCAAATATACCTATGATAAATAAAAAATTCAAATACTCATCTATACATTAACTTTTATTAGAATTTTCTGTTAGAGATAGAGGTAAAACTGTTATTTTAATAATACTATTAAAAAATATATAATTTAATCTCATTCCCCCCTCCAAAGTTTTGAAAATTGACTTTCACCTCCAAACAACAACTTTGAAAAATCATCATTTCCTCTCTACGGTTGGAAATTTTTAAAGTTTTTTCTCTAACGATAGAAGCCAGTTTTCCCCACCCATCTTTCATTGATGATTGAAGAAGAAGAAAGAGTGACCACCCATCTTTCGTTCGACACTCAAAAGGCCACCCAATTATCACATTCGGACGACACTCAAGTGACATTGCATGATTCATCGATCTCAACCACGATGTTTGATTCAGCAATGATGACGACGAGATGATGTCGGACAACTACAAGAGACTGGGACAACAATGACAAACATTTGGACAACACCAAGGAGACGATTCACGCAAAAGAAGGGGAGACGATTCGCGTGAAAGATGAGGAGACGCTGGTTGAGATTAGTGCCTCCGAGCATCGAACAAAAGATGGATGGTTCGAAAGAAGGGATAGGGATGGCCGGATAGTGCCGATTGCTAGAAAGGGAGAGGTTCATCGGAAAATCAAAACCTTAGAGAGAAAAGTAAATTTTCTAAAACTTAATTCTGGGAAAAAATTATTAATTTTTAAACTAAAAGAGGGAAATTTGATAAATTTTTAGGGTTTTATAGTTTAAAGATAAAATGACAATTAACCCAAAATTTTAATAAAAATTATCCATAGGTGAGTGTTTGAGTTTTTCATTTATCATGGGTGTGTTATAATTTGGCTAAAACTTGGTTGGGAAATAATCCTTTACCATATTTTTATTGCTAATAAAAGGACATGCTTCTGTTCTCCTTCTGTAAGAATAATACTTTCTTGATTTATTATTCTCTTTTTCTCTGTCGGTCCAAACAGCAGAATTGAAATAAAGAAATTCACAATGTTCACGCTAGACCATTATAAGCAATATAGTGGGTGAGTGTTAACTATCACGTTTTGGTAGTTTAATATATGATAATTTGAGCACAAGTCCTTGGTTTAAGCAATTTAAAATCGCACATGATTTCGTGGCTAATTGTCTCAATTTTACTTCAAAAAACCCGCTGAAGATGTCACCACGATTTTGACTATACATCTAATAAACAATTTTATGCTACTGGATGGGGGATGGATACACGCTAAGCTAAACCTAAACACCTCTTAATTTGAGTTTAGTTTGAATAAGAAATAACTTGACTCAAGTTCGGTTTTAATTCGTCCAGCAAACATTAAGGGTTGTTTGAGTTTGGTTTGAATGAAAATAGTTGGGTTTGAGTTTGACTTGAATTTACGGCTCAAATTCATAGCTTAGATATGTGGCTTAAATTTTTGGTTTGAATCCATGGCTCATTAACAAAACAACGTCATTTAACAATTATTTAATATAATTCGAATCGAGTCCTGAGTCAAGTTCAAACCGAATCGAGCCATCTATCTAACTCGCTAGCCAAATCAAATTGAACTCTCTAACTCTCTATAGCTTGAGTTCGATTAGATTTTAAAATGAGTTAAACCTCTTCACTTGAACTCGATTCATATGCGAAGTATATGCATTCAAACTGAGTCTAATCGAGCCAAGTTAGCTTTCGAACCCAAGCCAGCTCGGTTTGGATCTAGCGCTAATTGAGATAACATTATTTTTAAGTAAATTCTGTAAAATAATGTCATTTTCAGCATATACATTTGTTGAAAATAAAATTATTTTTAAATTTTTATGCCTAAAATGCCATTTCTCCTGTTTAATTTCCTTCTACTTTGGTGATTATATAGAATTTTTTGGGTAGTCAAGGAAAATACATTTAAACCCTGACATCCAAATTGCACGTAAAATAAATTTTATCTTATTTTGGACAGTCTTGGTATGTTAAATTACTAATGACAGCATTAGATTTAAGACTATTAAATAAATTTCATCAGGTCGACTAGCGTTTATTTTTTTTCAAAAACATTGTTCGCACCCAAAGTTTTGTGAACTATGCAGGTACCCTTGGTTTTACAAACCATCAACATTCCACTCAATTTTCTATTTTAACACTATAATTCATTTTCTCTAACATATACAACAATTAGAAAGAATTAAACCTCAAGAAAAATGTTAATAAAGCTCTTTCCATATTAATGTAGATAAATCTTAGTGATAATATCTCTTCTCTGAAATGATTTTGAGTTTCGTCCGATGATGTGAACACATGCATTGACATACCCTAATAATGTTGTTGGATGCAATGTTGATCATTTTTGAAACAAGGGTATTAGCTTGTAGATTTTTCAAACATTGAATGGAGAAAAAAATTCAATTTTTTTCATCAGTTGACTAGCTTTTATTTTTATTCTTATTTTTTTTCAAAAACATTGTTCGTACCCAAAGTTTAGTGAAACTACGCAGGTACCCTTGGTTTTACAACCCATCAACATTCCATTCAATTTTCTATTTTAACACTATAATTTAATGTTAAAAGGGCATTTAGGTCATTTTCTCTAACATATACAACAATTAGAGAGAATTAAACCTGAAGAAAAATACTAATAAAGCTTTTTCCATATTAATGTAGATAAATCTTAGTGATAATATCTCTTCTCTGAAATGATTTCCAGTTTCGTTCGACGATGTGAACATATGCATTGACATACACTAATAATGTTGTTGGATGCAATGTTGATCATTTTTGAAACAAGGGTATTAGCTTGTAGATTTTTCAAACATTGAATGGAGAAAAAAATTCAATTTTTTCCGTAAGTTGACTAGTTTTATTTTTTATTTTTATTTTTTTTCAAAAACATTGTTCGCACCCAAAGTTTAGTGAAACTACGCAAGTACCCTTGGTTTTACAACCCATCAACATTCCATTCAATTTTCTATTTTAACACTATAATTTAATGTTAAAAGGGCATTTAGGTCATTTTCTCTAACATATACAACAATTAGAGAGAATTAAACCTAAAGAAAACTGCTAATAAAACTCTTTCCATATTAATGTAGATAAATCTTAGTGATAATATCTTTTCTCTAAAATGATTTTCAGTTTCGTCCGATGATGTGAACATATGCATTGACATACACTAATAATGTTGTTGGATGCAATGTTGATCATTTTTGAAACAAGGGTATTAGCTTGTAGATTTTTCAAACATTGAATGGAGAAAAAAATTCAATTTTTTTCAATAGTTGATTAAATTTTATTTTTATTTTTATTTTTGTTCAAAAACATTGTTCACACGCAAAGTTTAGTGAAACTATGTAGATACCCTTGGTTTTACAAACCATCAACATTCCACTCAATTTTCTATTTTAACACTATAATTTAATGTTAAAAGGGCATTTAGGTCATTTTCTCCAACATATACAACAATTAGAGAGAATTAAACCTGAAGAAAAATGCTAATAAAGCTCTTTCCATATTAATGTAGATAAATTTTAGTAATAATATCTCTTCTTTGAAATGATTTTGAGTTTCGTCCGATGATGTGAACATATGCATTGACATACACTAATAATGTTGTTGGATGCAATGTTGATTAGTGTTGAAACAAGGGTATTAGCTTGTAGATTTTTTAAACTTTGAATGGAGAAAAAAATTCAATTTTTTTCATCAGTTGACTACCTTTTATTTTTATTTTTTTTCAAAAACATTGTTGGCACCCAAAGTTTAGTGAAACTATGCAGGTACCATTGGTTTTACAATCCATCAACATTCCACTCAATTTTCTATTTTAACACTATAATTTAACGTTAAAAGGGCATTTAGGTCATTTTCTCTAACATATACAACAATTAGAGAGAATTGTTGACATGAATTGACATACACTAATAATGTTGTTGGATGCAATGTTGATCATTTTTGAAACAAGGCTATTAACTTGTAGATTTTTCAAACATTGAATGGAGAAAAAAATTCAATTTTTTTAAAAGTAATACTATACATACATACTTTTAGGTGCATAATTAGATATACAGATGATATATCATCATATAATTAATTAATTTTAAATTAAAAATAAAATAATACTAAAAAATATAATGATATATTATTTCTATAACAAAAAAGTTTACACAGTTTTATTGTTTTTTTAATATATGGTTAGACTGCATAAACTTGTTTTTTTTACGCACGCAAAGTTTTACAAATCAAAACTAATATTTTTTTTTTTGGACCTAAAGTGAAAATATGTTTTTAAAATAAATCCCAGGACTCGAGAATGTTGATATTAGAATAAACCTATAGATAAATAATGTACACATTTTTTTATGGGCAAAGCACTATTTTCCATCCAAGTTTTAGCTAAAATTTAAAAGTATACTTATGACAAATGAAAAACCTAAATATTCATCTATATTTTAACAATACTATTAAAAAATATATAACCCCCCCCCCCCCCCCAAAGGTTTGAAAATTGACTTTCACCATTTCCTCCCTATGGTTGAGAATTTTTAAGGTTTTTTCTCTAACGACCAGAGTCAACTTTCCCCACCCATCTTTCGTTGACAACTGAAGAAGAAAAGGCGACCACCCATCCTTCGTTCAACGCTCGAAAGGCCACCCAATTATCAGATTTGAACGACACTTGGGTAACGTTGCATGATTCATTGATCTTAGCCACGACACTTGATTCAGTAACGATGACGATGAGATAATGTCGAACGACTACAAGAGACATTGGGACGACAATGACAAACGCTTGGATGACACCAAGGAGTTGAATAAAGTGAAAGAAGGCGAGATGATTCGTGCGAAAGATGGGGAGACACTGGCTGAGATTAGTGCCTCCAAGTGTCAAACGAAAGATAGGTGATCAAAAAGAAGGGAGAGGGATGGTTGGACAGTGTCGATTGCTAGAAAGGGAGAGGTTTGGCCAGAAAATCGAAACTTTAGAGCAAAAAGTGAATTTTGTAAAACTTAATTCTGGGAACAATTATTAGTTTTTAAATTAAAAAAGGAAAATTTTAGAAATTTTTAGGGTTTTATAGTTTAAAAATAAAATAACAATTTTACCATTTTGTCTAACCCAAAATTTTAATAAAAATTAGTTCATGGGTAAGTATTTAGGTTTTTCATTTACCGTAAATGTTAAATTTTGGCTAAAGCTAGGCTGGGAAATAATCCCTTACCATATTTTTATTGCTAATAAAAGGACATGCTTCTTTTATCCTTCTGTAAAGAATATTACTTTCTTGGTTTATTATTCTCTTTTTCTCTGTCCATCCAAACAGCAGAATTGAAATAAAGAAATTCGCAATGCTCACGCTATACCATTATAAGCAATAGAGTAGGTGAGTGTTAAATATCAAGTTTTGGTAGCTTAATAATATATGATAATTTAACCACAAGCCTTTTGCTTTAAGCAATTTAAAATTGCACATGATTTCGTGCCTAATTGTCTCAATTTTACTACAGAAAACCAAGTGAAGATGACACCACGATTTTGACTATACATCTAATAAACAATTTTATGCCATTGGGATGAGGGATGCATACGCACGCACTGTACTAAACCTAAACACCATTTGGTTTGAATTTAGTTCGAATAAAAAATAACTTGACTCAAGTTTATTTCTAATTCGTTCAACCAACATTAAAGATTATTTAAGTTTGATTCGAATAAAAATAATTCAGTTTGAATTTAACTTGAATTTATAGCTCAAATTCATAGTTTGAATATGTGGCTTAAATTTGTAACTTAAATTTGTGGCTCATTGATAAAATAACGTCATTTAACAATTATTTAACATAATTTGAATCAAGTCATGAGTCAAATTCGAATCGAATTGACTCATTTATCTAGCTCGCTAGCCAATCAAGTTGAACTCTCTATAGCTAAAGTTCAATTCGATTTTAAAATAAGTTAAACCTCTTAATTTGAACTTGATTCATATGCAAAGTATATGAATTTAAACTAAGTTTAATCAAACCGAGTTAGCTTTTGAACCTAAGCCGGTTTGGTTTGGATCCACCCTTAATTGAGATAACAATATTTTTAAGAAAATTCTGTAAAATAATGTCATTTTCAAGCATATAAATTTGTTGAAAATAAAATTATTTTTAAATTTTATGCCTAAAATGCCATTTCTCCTATTTAATTTCCTTCTACTTTGGTGATTTTATATAATTTTTTGGGTAGTCAAAGAAAATACATTTAAACCCTGATTATTTTCAAACGAAAAATTGATTATGTGAAATCAAATCTCTCTCTCTCTCTCTCTCTCTCTCTCTCTTTTCTTTTTTTTTAAGAGATAAGGTTAGAAAATAGATAAAATCTAGGAGACGGTAAAACAGAAGTTTCAAGTCTTACCTACCCCATTATGTTTCAATTATTTTTTTGGCCAAAGTTTCCTGGTTAACTTCAAAAATTCTATTTATAAACTCATAACTGATTGAAATTAACAAAATTATAATCCCTAAAAAATTTATCTCATTTTCTCCCCTAAACCAAATTTTAAAAAATCACATTTCCCCCTCTAGGGTTTAGTTTCAATATCTGGTTACTCTCTCTAGCATCATCGTCGATTGTCTCTCCCTCTTGACGGTTCTTCTTCCATCGATGGGCTGTCTCAACGTCATCCCAACCCTTTTGATGTCCGAGGGACATCTTCTGGGAAAAGAAATTGTCTTCCTAGATGACAAAGACTAGATCGATCGATCTCATCTTTGTTATCTGGGAAGATAATTTCTCTTCTCAGACAATATCTTTCAGACATCGGAGGGGTTAGAGCAGAGTTGAGACAGGCCATCGGAGGGAGGGAACCATCAAGAGGGAGAGACGGTAGATGATGACACCGAAGAGAGTAATCGGATATTGAAACTAAAACCTAGGGGAAAAATATGATTGTTTCAAACTTGGTTTAGCGGAGAAAAGTTAGTTTTTTAAATTTAGGGGCAAAAATTGAAATCATATTTAAGTCTATTTTTAATATTAAATATAAAATGATAATTTTGTCCTTAAAATTAACATAATTAAATGGTTATGGGTGGGTAAATGAGATTTTCAAAGTTAACAAGAGAAATTTTGAGAAATCCACATACTTTGGGTGGGAAATAGTCCTTTGGCCTATTTTTTTTTTTTTAGATTAATCTAGGTAACACAATAAATAAAAATAAATTTAAAGGCCAAAAACTTATGGGAAATTAAATTAATTATCCAAAACATTAGAGTTCTAAAAAAATTATCCGAAAATTTTAACATTAAAGAAAAATACTTCATTAATTTGAAATAACAAAAATGTTCTCGTATATAAACAAAAAAAAATTCATATCTCTGATCATTTTTCTCCTGAGACTCTCACGGGTTTAGTGCCCATTAGATTTCTTTGGATTTTTTTGGTATTTTTCTTTTTTTTGACAATAAAAATGACAAAAAAATGAGTATATTGTAAATTATCTTATTTTAATTATTTTAAATTTAGATTTTGCTGATTTAATGAAAATTTTGAGCGTTGTTAGTTTAAAATTTTTGGTTTCAAATAATAAATTTTTTCAGTTGATTTTTAGTTATTTTAGTTGAATTTATTGAAGATTATTGTGTTATTATAAATATAGATTCTATTATTATTATTATTACAGGAGACTAAAATAATAATTTTGATAAAAAAAAATGATTAATTTGTTTGGCACGCAACCTCGGTGAAAGCTTGGGAATGAAGTAGACCATGAGTGGCAATAAGCGTTTTGGCGAAATTAAAAAATTGTGGAGTAGGTGGCTGAAAAGACAAAACATATCAATAGAAAATGAATAAATGGAAAAGTAGATGTCGCTTTTCATTTTCCATAGATCTGTAAGTGTCTTAGTTAGTAAATTATTTAAACATTAAATATATTTAAAAGAATTTTTGAATAAAAATATATTAAATACATATTTTATATTATTTTTATATTAAATATAAATTATATTTTATATTTTATATTTGTCATATTTTTAAATATTTGACTAAATTTAAAGTATAAAATTATTTTTTCTATTTTTAATTATTTATAAAAATACCATTACTATTTAAAAAAAAAACTTGAATAACATTTCTTTTTTAATTCACAACCCTAATTTCGTATTTTCTTCCCTTGTGGTCTGTATAAAAATTTATTCTGATCTAAAGTTTGAAATCGGAGTTGATTAATATTTGTTTGTTTTTCCTAATTGATTGATATGTTACTTATTATATAAAGAATTTTGATTATGTATTATGTTATATTAAAATAGTTATTTATTTTTATTGAAGTTAAATAATAGTTTATCCCCAAAATTTATATAGTTTTATCAATCATATGCGCAACTTCTTGGCATTGCCCTTGCTTAGTATCAACTCATATTGATCTATTAAATATTGTTTAGACAAGTACGTGTATGTCGCAAATGAGTGGTGCAAGACTAGGGGTTAGTGGATATTGGTGAGGTTGAAAATAATTGAGGTGAGAGCAACTATGAAATCGACTACTAACAACCAAACGATGATTGGGTCAACCAATTTAATGAAAAGAAGTTAATTTAGACCGTGACACAACGGTAACGATTTAGGCAATAATAATAAAATTTAGGTAAAAAACAAAAGGATAACAATAATAAAAAAATTACAATAAAAAATATGGCCTATATATATTATAAAGGATATAACTGATTTAATCCGATAAAAATACATTTTAACCCGTTAAAACTAATTTTGATTTTCATAGATGGAAAAGCAAATTATTTATATTTAAAGGGTTGAAAAATTATCTTTTCATCCAAGCTAGGGTGTAGTGGAGATTGGGCCATCACTCCATTATTAATAATCAATTCACTTGTAATCACTCCATTATCTTTTCATGCAGCGTCATGTATGACAACGATGCATCAATCTTCATTTTTATGCGATGTTGAAAAGATGTATTATTTTTTTATTTATTTATGTCGTCAAAAATATCTATTGGCTTTAGTGGTTGGTTGAGTTAGAAATGAATTGACGGTTGATCTTGAAAGAAAAACAACTTTCCCAGTGTCTGTAAGAATTTTATTAAATAATATTATTTAAAAATAAATGGTTTTAATATATTTAAATCATAATTTAAATTATATTTTTTTAAATTTAGTTTAATTTAAAAATTTTTTAAATTATTTTTTAATATATTTGGCAAAAATTAGAGTTGACAATTTTTAACATAATTTATTAATTGGATATGATATGATACAAAAAATATTGTATTAGGGTTAAGTTTTTTGATATAAAATTTATTTCGGATCAATCTGACGCTACTTAAAATTAAATTAGATAGTGTTGAGGTTTCCATGAAAGTAACCCAATACGATATGAATTAATTTGAATATTTTATAAAAATGTTATTATAATAGAATTTGTTAGAGATATATTATAGAAATTTTGAAAAATAATATCAACAACAGTTCAAATTTTTATAGATTGCATATAGTTTTATCTTTATATAATTATAATTACTCATTTATTTATTAATATTTAAATATTTTATTTTATTATTAAGAATTAAAAATTTAACTTAGTTAGTAAGATTATAAATGTATTTTAAAAGTTTTACTCATATTATAATTACATGTTGTATCTTTATAGTAAAATTTTTAAATATTTACAGATTACATATAGTTATATCTTTGTACAATTATAATTACTCGTATTATTTTTTTATTTAAATATTTTATTTTATTATTAAGTATTAAAAATTTAACTTAGTTAATAAGATTGTAAATGCATTTTAAAAGTTTTACTCATATTATAATTACATGTTGTATCTTTATAGTAAAAATTTTAAATATTTATAGATTACATATAGTTATATCTGTGTATAATTATAATTATTCGTATTATTTTTTTATTTAAATATTTTATTTTATTATTAAGTAGTAATAATTTGATATAATTAGTCAAATTATTGACGTGTTTTAAAAGTTTTAGTATATAAATTTTTAAAACATTTGTTAAAAAGACAAAACATTATATTGTATGTTTTATTAATAGTACGTTGAGATAATTTGGTGAAAAAATTAAAATGATAAAAACACTTAAATAATAGATAATTTTGAGTTAAGTAGAGTTTAGTTGAATCAATTCGAATATTAAAAGGTTAGGTTAAGATTAAAAATTTTTTATATAATTTTAAATGTGGTCGAGTTAGAATTGAAGGTTTTTGACACGAAACTCGAATTAACATAATATGAACATGATCCGATGATATGAACACCTAGGTCTAAAAAAAGTTCTCGAACTGCATCAAATCCAACCATGCACACCCTCATTAAATTTATTATAATATCAATATGTACATGATAGAATTTTATGGTATAATGTGGTGTGACAAACTGACTATCTACATAATGAAGAGTCATAAATGTAAATAAAGTTCCACATTTAGAAGGAGATGCAATAATTGTTCCATTCGATAATGCAGAAAATGCAACATTTCAGTACAAAATAATACAGAATGAAGGGTAGGAGAATGCCAAAAATGGTTTGACCAATGGTTCCTAAAATGTGACTACTGTTACACATGGTGTTTTGTTTCTAATTCTACTTCATTTGGGTAAGACTTGGTTGAACCTATTTGATTACTTCAAATACCCAACCACCAGAAATTAATAACGACTGTGACAATTCAATATTTGATGTCCACAGATCTTGGCCCAGGCAACGTGGAATCCTTACGAACAAGTGTGACAATGTTGGGAACCTGCTCAAATCACCCATACAACTTGCACAACCAGCACACACAAATATATGCAAACCAAATTGATTTCCAAGAGGTAAACCAGAACAACACTTAAAATGGAGTAACCTTTTACTATATTTTTATATATTATTAAATGGATAATTCCAACTATTTG
Source organism: Mangifera indica (assembly GCF_011075055.1). Taxonomy (NCBI): domain Eukaryota; kingdom Viridiplantae; phylum Streptophyta; class Magnoliopsida; order Sapindales; family Anacardiaceae; genus Mangifera; species Mangifera indica. Next base: position 10,726,049 of record NC_058147.1, on the reverse strand, counting down.
ACTATTTAAGACGTCATAATTCTATCTAATTTGTCTAGTTTTCAAGAGGGTAGACTCTCTCCCTTGATTGACCAACAACTACCTAAACAAAATCTAATTTCCCCTCTTTTCTCCTTCCCCAAATCTCCTTTTTTATGCTGCTCATTTCACGACTTCTCATACATGTTTTATAACTTTCAAACGACATTCATTTGCATCCACTTCAATCGTTCTATACAATTTTTGCATAAAACTTTCAAATGCAATCTGTTTCAGCACTTTCATTCCTCTATCAAAAACTTTTTGATGCAGGGTAACATTAATTATGGTTTTGGTTTAATAAAAATCGGATAATTAAATACTCCAATACTAGTTTAAAGATAAACTTATGTGCTCAATTTGGTTTGACCCAATACACTTAAAGGCTATAATTTGGGTAAACAATACAAATGTGGGTCTTAAGATTTATTGGATCTTGATGAGAGGTCAATTAACCTACTATAAATTGGTTAGGTTCTAACTCCAAAACCTAATGCAGTATAATTTACCCATTCGAATCTGTCATTCAGAAAGGTTTATGGAGTATAAGACTAAGTTATGTCGAGAGGTGATCTGGACAAATAATTTTAGGTGATTCATAAAGGTTTTATCGTTTCAGATTGCATGGAAATCTAAATATTTCTAAAACCCTAAAATTTAATTCAATATTTTATAATCTATGCACAGATCTTGAGATTATAGTTGAATGTTTTATCTTATTTTGTTTTTATAAAATAAGTCTTATATGTGGTATCATAGCAAATATGCATTAGGTTATGAAATCTGAATTTGAGAATTAAACTCTGAAATTATATTTTGAAAACCTTAAATCTAGCGTTTTAAAGTTTTTTTTAATTATTGTCTTTAATAATTCTATTTTTGAATTAGGGTTTTTTGACACAGGAGTAAGGCTTAATTTTTTTTTTTTAATTCGAGATTGATTAAAGGGAAATGATTAAAAATGGCCAAAATACCCTCCCACTAAGCAAAAATGCCCAAAGTCACTATTTTCAAGCAAAAATGCCCAAATTCACTATTCCTAACAAAAATGCCCATGACTTTTTTTAAAATGCCAAAATTACTCTTCCCTTCATTTATATAAACATCCTCACTCACTAGAAGGGGTTAAATGAAATTTTATTAAAATTAGGGGGGTATTTTGATATTAAACATTATAAAAACATTATAAATTTCTCAATGAAATTTTAGGAATAGATAATTGAGGGGTCAAATGAAATGTTATTAAAATTTGGGGGGGCATTGTATATCGACTCGTATTTTTCAGATTTCCGAACAATTTTTTAATTGTTTCCATTCTAGGTTATTTCAACTTTTAGAATTCAAATTTCAATTCCGTTTTTTCGAATTTCATCATTTTACGATGTATCGACTCGTATTTTTCAGATTTCTGAAGGATTTTTCGATTGTTGCCATTCTAGGTTTTTCAAGTTTTAGAATTCGAATTTCACCATTTTACGATATATCGACTCGTATTTTTCAGATTTCCAAAGGATTTTTCGATTGTTGTCATTATAGGGTTTTTCAACTTTTAGAATTCGAATTTTAGTTCCGTTTTTTTGAATTTCACCATTTTACGATATATCGACTCGTATTTTTCAGATTTTCGAAGAATTTTTTGATTGTTGCCATTCTACGGTTTTTCAACTTTTAGAATTCGAATCTCAGTTTTGTTTTTTCGAATTTCACCGTTTTACGATATATTGACTTGTATTTTTCAGATTTTCGAAGGATTTTTCAATTGTTGTCATTCTAGAGTTTTTCAACTTTTAGAATTCGAATTTCAATTCCGTTTTTTCGAATTTTACCGTTTTACTTTATAATCGACTCGTACTTTTCAAATTTTCGAAGAATTTCTCGATTGTTGCCATTCTAGGGTTTTTCAACTTTTAGAATTCGAATTTCAGTTTTGTTTTTTCGAATTCCACCATTTTACGATATGTCGACTTGTATTTTTCAGATTTCTGAAGAATTTCTCTATTGTTGTCATTCTAGGGTTTTTCAACTTTTAGAATTCAAATTTCAGTTCCGTTTTTTCGAATTTCACTATTTTACGATATATCGACTCGTATTTTTCAGATTTCTGAAGAATTTTTCGATTGTTACCATTCTAGGGTTTTTCAACTTTTGGAATTCGAATTTCAGTTCCGTTTTTTTGAATTTCACCGTTTTAAGATATAAGCGACTCGTATTTTTCAGATTTCTAAAGAATTTCTCGATTGTTGCCATTCTAGGGTTTTTCAACCTTTAGAATTCAAATTTCAGTTCTGTTTTTTCGAATTTCACCGTTTTATGATATATTGACTCATATTTTTCAGATTTTTGAAGAATTTCTCGATTTTTGTCATTCTAGGGTATTTCAACTTTTAGAATTTGAATTTGAATTTCGTTTTTTTTGAATTTCACCGTTTTATGATATATCGACTCGTATTTTTCAGATTTTCAAAGAATTTTTTGATTGTTGCCATTCTAGGGTTTTTGAACTTTTAGAATTCGAATTTCAGTTTCATTTTTTTGAATTTCATCGTTTTATGATATAATCGACTCATATTTTTTAGATTTCTGAAGAATTTCTCGATTGTTGCCATTCTAGGGTTTTTCAACCTTTAGAATTCGAATTTCAGTTTCATTTTTTCGAATTTCACCGTTTTACGATATATCGACTCGTATTTTTCAGATTTCTGAAGAATTTTATGATTGTTTTTATTCTAGGTTATTTTAACTTTTAGAATTCAAATTTCAGTTTTGTTTTTTCAGATTTCATCATTTTAGGATATATCAACTCATGCCTAATAGTAACATCACTCAAATCAAATATCCATATATAACCACAGATAAAGTATATCATACACATATGCACATACAATAAATATATACATCTAAACATATGAAGAACGAAAAATAAACAATAAGTCAACAAAATATACATCCGTGAGCTACTCGATATAGTGAAAATACAACTATGCTGCTAAACGTCGACGCATAGAGGTAGACGACTCTTGGGGAAAATCGTAGCTCCGTGACAACGCCAAACACTCAAAAAATTGTAACATAAACACGCCACAGTCACCGGAACCCAATCCCTGCTGAGGGACATCCGTCGCACGATGCAAAGTGAGGAAATCATGTCGTGGAGTCCTCCCAGAAGCTATCCAAAAACTCGTTGCCTCTAATAACATGGGAATGAATGTCATATACGGTCGCATGCGCTGCTCAAGAGTCCCCATATTCTCCAAATATGATACCTCTGAATCATATACCGTAATCGACCACTCACGGAAATCTATAACTCCGACGACCCAATGTGCGTTGTCAAATTTTATAGGGATGTAAACCTATAAACAGTGACAAATTTTAGTTAATTATCGTTCTCGTCAACCAATTCAGTGTAATAGAAATATATATATACTATACCTGATCGACCATCCCCCATGGTTTGTACAACAATCTCGGGGTGTACGATGCGTCAACCATCCTCGTGAAGAGCTCTGAAAACTCAAACTCGTCAATCGGTGTGGCCTGCCAACTCTTCCAAGCCATCTCAATATGGCCTCCGAAGAATGTGTGGGCAGTCATCCAACGCTGGGAAATAGTCGTACGGTGCTCGTCCTGGTGCCGACGTAATAAAGTCAAAAAAGAATCTACATGCTAAAATGGTATAAACAAGTTCACATGTGTTAGTTATTGGTAAATATATCAAACTGTTTTTCGAATTATATAGTATAGACAACTTACATCGTTGATCAGCCACAGGCGTAACTCTACCACAAACCGCCAAAAACTATCCTTTGACTTCGACCCGATGAAGTAGATATCATATGCATCGAAAGCTGCAGCTCTGGTGTACCACGTGAGGAAAGATTCCTCACGCTTTGAGGTAGAGGATGGAATGGTTCTAGGTTGCCGTTTCGCCCTCCCTTTGAGTGGATTCATATATCGGGTGCAAACCAGCAGACCCTTCCGAACGATCCGGCCACGTGCAGTACGGATCATCCGCATGATCACACTCAAATAATTAATTCATCATTCATCCTACGTAACAATTAGCATTAATCGATTTATTTTACCTTCTTCATGTATGCGGGAGGAGGTTTAGCTGGAGAATCCTGAATCACAGTCAAGTCCACCAAGCGTGCTCCCTCGGCAGACTAGAAAATTGTAATTTTGAACATCTCAGTGACCAATATATACGAATATTTATATACTAAGTATGATTGATATACCTCAATATGGATGGCCTCAAAATCATCCTCCTGGAAGTCCTCCTCCTGTGAACCAATATCTACTATCTTTTTGGTCGAGCTCGGGATATCAACAAGTAACCATAATCGCTCGTCCTAAAAAGAGTCAAAACATCATTAAATAAACAATATAATTGAAAAGACAGATCAATCAATGACAATTTTAAAAAAAAGTTAACCTCAACTTTCGGGGAAGGTGTTCGGGGAGAACCCTCGATCGATAATATATCAATACCCGTTCCCTATATGCATGAAAGGACAAAATGATAAATGATATTTCATATAAAATATAATATCACATCTAAGAGTCGATAAAATGTATAATAATTATCATACCTCAAGTGGAGGATCTGAAGAACCTATATGAGATCCGATCGGAATCGAGTCATGAGGAAGACCCTATACGAATATATATACCTTATATTAATCGATAACTGAACAATTATAAAAATAAAGTTCCATTGATAAGTGACATACCTCAGCTCGGACAAGTGATGTAATAGAAGGACTAACCGGTGCGTCCTCCTGGCGACTACCCTAAGATAATAGTAATAATAACTTAATTAGTGACATTTCATATATAACAATATTATAATATAATAATGACATTTAATAAGTTATATAAATTTGAAATATCATACGGACCTCGTGTGGGTGATGGGATGGTATTGCGGTGTCGATGGGGGATGACGGTCGGATATCCTTGTCCCTCTCCTGTACAAATGTAATAATAGTTGTCAGAATAATAACACTGTAGACATTTTATATAAGTAATAAATTAGAAGTGGTTTTACAACTTGAGCGACGGGGGCTGGATATGTACGCGTGACGATGTCCTCCAAACGAGTCATACGATCCTCTAATCGAGTCATATGGGAAGAGATATCGTCACGTAATTGAGTCATATGGGAAAAGATATCATCGTAAAAACTCAATATCTCACGTAAAATCGTAGCACCCCAGTGCGCTAATGTAGCATCTAATGTTGAAAAACTAGGTGATACGAATGGGGGACACTGCTCAGTGGCATGATGGGTAGAATCGTCCTCCAGTCCAGGATGGTCCTCCACTCTAGGGTGGTCCTCCACTGCAGGATGGTCTATCGTCTATGGGCTATGAACAACAGGGGAACATATTGGCTGATCCATAACAGGAGGCTGAATAGGCTCCTCATGTATCTCAAAAGTCTCGACGGGTACATCTAAAGGTCTTAAGGATGGAGAAGCCCCGTCTCTAGTCACGATCGGAACCGAAGAAGATGAGAAGGAATCAGCATCAGGTAAACCGGTGTACTCACGAATCTCAGTGTACCACGGTAAACCCTCCTCAATCGATGATGGATGAAGAGGGAATGTGACATCCTTCTAATGATGAAGATATATAAGTCAAAATAATTGTAACATATAATGAATTAATCGACTTATTAATTAACTAGTACATACCGGATCACCAGTGAAAATACGTCCTATATAAGTCCAACCAGGGACGTCTCGTGTACGCCACCTTAACATCTAGGGGGACGAATAGGGATTGACAAGGTCAATCCAATCGTGTAACGTCTCCAAAGTCTCATATATCAAATACTGTAATATAATCATTTACGATGTAAATAAATCAATTTATATTTTTGTCAATTAATATATATAAATAATAATATAAAACTTACCTGAAATGCGAAAGGAAATTCGTAAAGGTCGTATTTACGGATTTCAGGCATCTGTCCGGAACAGACTCTCTCACTCGCCTGTGACATAGAATTGTATGTTATCTACCACACAACAACGCCCCAGGGAAAGGAATTGAATCTGTTCAAATGATCAACTAATTGAAAGTAATCTGTGGACACCTTCTTTCGTCGATCATTCCCCAACAAAACAATGTGAAGAATATACAACAAGGCCATCTTGACAGCGTCAATATCGTCATCCCCTCATGGCCTTGACAAGAAAACACGCTCTAAGTCGTGGTACTGCACCATCAAAAAACCTCGAAAGTAAGTATCTCTGATCCTATGTCTGGAAGAGCGAGGCATATATAAAGAAATATCAGTCCGTCGACTAAACGAAAGACCTGTCACCAGCGCAAACTCAAACGGGCTAAATCTCACATCAACCCACTAACCCTGAACCAAAACTCGTCTCTGGCAGAGGGTCGATGTAGCTGTTGGAGTAGAAATGCATGAACCAACATCCCGAAGAATTTGGTTTCGGGTAAACGAAGGAGATACCTGAAACATGTCCTCTCAAATAGTCGTAGCTGATCTGGGGTCAATGTAGAAGTAATCCGAGATAATGCGACACACTGTGCACGACATATCGCATCTGCCTGAAAGTGTCTGGACTCGTCGGGGATTCACAGCTTGCTGTCAACCCGTTTTCTTTTGCGGGAAATATCCTGTAACAATATAAAAAATTCGTTAGACATTCATAAAAACAAATATGTAAACAAATGTATTTGTGGAAAAAACATAAAAAGATGAAAAATACCAAATAATCAAAAAGGAAATGACAAAACTTAAAAAATAAGATTTAAGTGTCTGATAACGGTAAAATTCGAAAAAATGAAACTGAAATTCAAATTCTACATGTTCAACTACCCTAGAATGTTAAGAAACAAAAAATCGATCGAAAATCTAGAAAATACGAGTTGATATAGCCAAAAAAGGTGAAATTCGGAAAAATTGCAATGAAATTTTATTTCTATAAGTTGAAATACTATAGAATGTTAACAATCAAAAAATCAACCGAAAATAAGAAAATATGAGTTGATATATCCTAAAATGGTGCAATTCAGAAAAACGAAACTAAAATTCAAATTCTATAAGTTAAAAAACCCTATAATGGCAACAATCGAAAAATCCTTCGAAAATCTGAAAAATACGAGTCTATATCTCGTAAAACGGTGAAATTTGAAAAAACAGAACTAAAATTCAAATTCTAAAAGTTAAAATACCCTAGAATGGCAACAATAAAAAAATTCTTCGAAAATCTAAAAAATACGAGTCGATATATCGTAAAACGGTGAAATTCAAAAAAAGGAACTGAAATTCGAATTCTAAAAGTTGAAATACCCTAGAATGGCAACAATCAAAAAATTCTTTAGAAATCTAAAAAATACAAGTCGATATATCGTAAAACGATATAATTCAAAAAAACGAAATTAAAATTCGAATTCTAAAAGTTGAAAAACCCTAGAATGGCAACAATCGAAAAATTCTTCAAAAATCTGAAAAATACTAGTCGATATCTCGTACAACGGTGAAATTTGAAAAAATGGAATTCAAATTCAAATTCTAAAAGTTGAAAAACCCTACAATGACAACAATCGAAAAATCCTTCGGAAATCTGAAAAATACGAGTCGATATCTCGTAAAACGATGAAATTCAAAAAAATGAAATTTAAATTCGAATTCTTAAAGTTGAAAAACCCTAGAATGGTAACAATCGAAAAATCTTTCAGAAATTTGAAAAATACGAGTCGATATATCGTAAAATAGTAAAATTTAAAAAAACGGAACTGAAATTCGAATTCTAAAAGTTGAAATACCCTAGAATGGGAATAATCAAAAAATTCTTCAGAAATCTGAAAAATACGAGTCTATATATCGTAAAACAGTGAAATTCGAAAAAATGTAATTGAAATTCGAATTCTAAAAGTTGAAAACCCTAGAATAGAGAAAACGAATATAAAATTCGAAAACTACACAATTATAAACCCTAGATAAGAAAATTCTCAATTTACCCCTCATGAAAACTCCTATTTTAAACAGGTCCACTGTTATATGACAAATTTCAGAAAAACCCGCTGTGTTCTAAGGAATCTCCTTGGCTTCCCAATATTTTAAAAAAGCTAATTTACCCCCCTAATAAATGGCCAATCTCTGCTGAACATAGGATGAACGCACTTGACGTGGGAAACACTGTTCCCACGTCAGACTGCTGATCTCTTCGGCAGCCATTTTCGGCTAAAATTTGGTTGTTTCGTCCTCCGATTTCCACATAAATTAAATTTACACGTTGTATAACATAAAACCCCTTAATCAATTCAACCAAAACAACTAAGAATCAAAACATTTTAAGCATTGTTCAAGATCGAAACCCTAAAATTTCAAACCGTAAAATCTCAATCAAATCTCAATAATATGAGCAATAACTTGATTCAAATAAGATTACGGGAGATATGCTAACCTTCTTTGCCATTTGCGGATGCGGGAAAGCAAGAAAATCGGTGGAAATTTGGTCGGCCGTGGGATGAACGTGGTGGCGTGGAAAGTTTTGAGATTTCTTAGAAATGCATAGTAAAATCGCAAAGATTACAGAGGGAAATGAGAAAATTTGGCTGTGCTTATATATAGGGGCATTTTCGTAATTTTGCCAAACTCACGTTGATGTGACAAATTTCAAAAAAACCCGGCATGGGCTAAGGACTCTCCCACGACGCCCCAATATTTTAAAAAAGCTAATTTACCCCCCTAAAAAACGGACAATGTCTTCTGAATGTGGGATGAACGTGCTTGACGTGGGAAACACTGTTCCCACGTCGGACTGCCGATCTCTTCGGCAGCCATTTTCGACCAAAATTTTGTTGTTTCAACCTCCGATTTTCACATAAATCAAATTTATACGTTGTATAACATAAAACCCCTCAATCAATTCAACCAAAATAGCCAAGAATCAAAACATTTTAAGCATTGTTCAAATCGAAACCCTAAAATTTCAAACCGCAAAATCTCAATCAAATTTCAATAATATGAGCAATAAGTTGATTCAAACAAGATTACGAGAGATCTACTAACCTTCTTTGCCATTTTCGGTTGCCGGAAACCAAGAGAATCGATGGAAATCTGGATGACCGTGGGAGAGTGGGAAATTTTGAATTTTCTTTGAATTTGTACAGTAAAATTACTGTGGGGAGTAACGAAATTTGTTGAGTTTATATATGGGGGCAATTTCGTTATTTCACAAAATCTAGGCATTTTTGCTTAAACCTGAATATTTTGGGCAATTTCATTTAGACCCCCTTAATTTTGGCTATTTTTTTATAATTTCCCTTGATTAAATTTCAATATTAAGGTTTAATTGAAATTCTATTAAGGCTTAAAGGTTATTTAATCTGAAAATTTCTGAAACTAAAATCAGAATTATACAATTTAAAATTATGGTTTGATAATTCTAAATTAGGAAAAAAAAAAAAACCAGAAATTAGGGTTTTATGCATAAATTAGGGTTTTGGTTGATTTGGAATTTGAGATTGAAATTGAAATTAGGGTTTTGCATTAAATTCAATTATATGTTTTTTTTAATTGATGAATTAAAACCTCGCAATATGGATTTTAGAATCCCAAATTATAGAAATTGAAAAACGAATTTCAGGTTGGTACATTAAATTTCTGTATAAATCAAACCCTAGAAATTAAGACTGCAAAATTCTGAAATTAGGGTTTATTAAAATCCAATCAGGATTTATTTTGGTTTGCTTTCGAAATTGGGAATTCAAACTAATCCATCAAGCATTGAAATTGCGTTATAAATTGTCTGATTTTAGTAATTTGAGATTGAATTTAAATCTGGTATGTACAATTTTCGAACCGAAAGCTTTTTTCCTGCTAAAACCGGACTTGAATAGCTGCCATGTGCAGTCAAATTCTTGCTGCAATTTCTAGTGAAATTGAAGGCATATGAGCCACTGTCGAGATGAGTCATGACCTCATACCCACACTCCTTCAAACGAAACTACCGATTGATGCCGGAACAGGGAGCAAAACCGTCCGTCAGCGCCGTTGTCTCTTCCTTAATTTGCTGCTACTTACTGGCACAAATCTGACTCATTAATCCGTGCCTATCAACCATAGACATTCCACACTCAAAGCCCCTCTAGGATTTGATGGAATAGTTTATCGAAATTCAACCATTTCTTTGATGATTTTAATTTATCTTTTTGTAAACTATAATGTATCTCACTTGTGTTAAAGACTTGACTTAGTTCTAAATTTGTTTGGAATATTTCTTGTGGATTGTGACTGAAAACACTTATGATTATATTAGATTTAAGTACATAATTTCTCTCTCTCTCTCCTCACATTAAATAGGTTTTTCAGTAAAAAATTACTCATACAATGTATTCCTTCTTTTTATTTTCTTGATATTATATTATTCCTTTTATGCAATATTAAGTGGTTTTTAAAAAGTTTACACTAGTTGATTGGAAAATAATGGCAAATTGTCACCGTGGCCATTGCCACTAAATTGTCTCCAACACTAAACCACTACCACACCTACATCCACATCTCTGCCAACACAACTTAAAAACAAACAACATCATTTTAATGTGTATTAATTAAAACGATGTCATTTTAACTTATTCAAATTAAGATTTCTTAAGTTTACAAGTTTGATGAATCAAAAACTCTCAAGCTCTTGCTCAACAACATAAAACCTGTAGACTTAAACTTACCTAAACTAAGCTTGTTTAAGCCAAACTAAAAAATGAGCTAAAGGTAGCTTGACTTGAATCTAGATGTGACAAAATAGACGGTTTACCCATAAACCTATAGTTAACTGTTTAAAAACGGATATAAGTTTTAGATTTTTGAACACATACTCATAGGTAATAGATGTTTGCAAGCAGGCCAGGGATGGCTGTGGGGTCACCTGTGATTTAATATCAAACTTAAAACATAGCCAACATAATTTCACAAATTTTTTCTTTTCTTGACATAAAGTAAACTCAAATCCACTTTAAATTAAAGAATTTGTTATGTTAAAAACAAATTTAAAGAACTTGAGCATTAAACAATTTGTTATAAATATTAATTCCGTATTTAATGTTAAAATTCTTCAAATATATAAAAACATTTTTATAATTTGAGGTAAATTTTTGCTCCTCTACAAAATACTTATGCACTTAAAGAGAAAAATATTAAAAATTATGAAATGAATATATTAAAATAATAAAAACAAAGAAAAGTTATGAGAAATTAATATTAGTAGGTAATCCACAAGTCAACTCATACCCTCAAGGCCGAGTATAAGTTTTATAAATCATTATTTGTATAAACTGACCTATTTTCAACCTACACCTATTTTATATGTATCGGTTTTCACCCGACCCACCCACCTATTTGTCAAATCTACTTAAATCCAACCCCAGTTATAGTTTGAACTTTCATTATGTTGATCCCCATTTGATATTTGATCACTGCCTTATTCCTTAAACTGAATAAAGGTTCCCTCTATGAAAAAGGTGAAGTAATTGTTAAACCATACCATTAATGCAATCTACAAAATTATCTTCTTTGAATTTTGCTGAGACAAAATTTAAGTCTTAAACAATATTACAAACTTTTACTGATAGAAATATTTATTTCTTATATTAGGTCTACATATTAATAATGATGCATATTATATATTATAGACAATTTTGTATAATATTGATAAAGTTTGTTTTGTTGTGATCAAATTATGCAATAAAATTATGGAGCATTAAACATATCTTAATCTTATTTAGGATAAACTTTTTAATGTGTAAAAATCAATATATTATATTGTATTATTTATGATGGGCCAACTTATAATATAATATAATACAATATGAATCGGTTGGAGTCTCCATTCTAAATCCTAATTTTTCTTTTACATGGGTATTTAAAACTGTATGAATCTTTAATCTAAACAAATGAGTTTTGATTTTAACAATTGATTTAGAGTTATACATCTTGAAATTCAACTACTTCTCTTATGATTTCAATCTATCTCTTTGTAAATTATAATATATTTCACTTGTGTTAGAGTTGTAACATAGCTCTAAATTTATATGGAATATTTCTTATGGTTTGTGATTGAAAATAATTGTGATTATATTGGATTTAAATAGATTTTTTTCTCTCCCTCCTCATATTAAATAGGTTTTTCTGTAAAAAAAATTACTTGTATTATGTTTTTTTTTTTTTTTTGATATTATATATATATATATATTTGTGCTCAATATGAGGTTTTTAAAAAGTTTCCACTAATTGATTAAAAAATAATGACAAAGTCATGAAAGCTCCCCTTTAGTAAAGATTCTGGTTCGCCATTTCTTGGAATGCAACAAATATTTCATCAACTCATAACAAGTGTAGGCGTTTGCACCTCTACAACTATATTTAAAATTCCTTCAAAGCTTAAATTTCATTTAAAAAAAAATACAATAATGGGGAAAAAAAAACTTATCTTTCCTCTTAACTTCAGTTTCAAAATGATGTCACATTCAACCAACCTATCGATTTTTCTGTGAACCTCACTCTCTCAATTGTCTCTATGTTACATCTTACATAGTTTTATGGTTTTCAACAATCTTTCTTTGTTTAGCTTTAATACCAGAAGGGGTTACCCAAATTTTCCAAACCAATTTAGGCACAAAAACAAATTTTCACCTAAATTCTAACTTAATTGGGGAAACATAAAAAATAAAACAGTAAAATCATCATTTTTCTCTCCTAAAATTTGAAAAAAAAAATCTTTCAATATTCCACATCTCAACTAGCATCACCACTACTAAATTGTCTCCAACATTAAACTACTATCACCACACTTACATCTATATCTCCGCCACCACCACAATTTAGAATTAAACAACATTATTTTGATGTGCATTAGTTAAAATGATGTTATTTTAATAGATTCAAATTGATGTTATTTTAATAAATTTTTGCGAATGGGCAATGAATGCTTGTAGGGTCACTCATGATATCTTTTTTACTTTTTTTTTTTTCCCCATCAACATCAAACTTAAAACACACCTAACACAATTTTATATGTTTTCTCTTCTTTTGACATGAAATGAACTCAAATCCACCTTAAATTAATGAATTTGTTGTGCTAAAAACAAATTTAAAGAACTTGAACATTAAACATTTTGTTATAAATATTCATTTTGTGTTTAATATTAAAATTTTTCAAATGTATTGAAAACATTTTGATAATTTGAGGTATATTTTTGTTCCTCTATAAAAAAGTTACGTACTTAAAAAGAAAAATATTTAAATTCATGAAATTGATATATTAAAATAATAAAAACATAAAAAGTAATGAGAAATTAATATTAGTGAGTAACCCATGCAAGGTCAAGTACAAGTTTTATAAATCATTATCCATACAAATTGACCCCGTTTTTTACCAGCACCCATTTTACCTGTACTGGTTTTTACGTGGCCCACCCGCTTGTTTGTCAAATCTACTTGAATCCAACCCCACTCATAGTTTGAACTTTCATTATGTTGGTCTCCATTTGATATTTGATCACTGTCTTATTAGAGATGACAATGAGGAATGGTGGGACTAAATACCTTATTCTTTGTCCTTGTCTACATCCTTAGCGGGGATATCAATCCTTATCCCTAACATGTCTTTGTTATGGGTATAAAAAATATTCCTTGTCCCCTCTCAATGGGAAAATTTTTTCTTTCCATTCCTTATCCACGAGAAAAAATCCTCTCTCCGTCTCGATACTCTCAGGAAAATTTTTTTTCATGTATCTTCTAAATACAATATAAACATAATAAACCAAAAAATTAACTAAAATTAAATTAACCTACTATTTTCAAATGCCAGAAATAATATATGTTAATCACCTTAATATGCACCATAAAAATATAAATAAATTTGAAAAATATAAATAATTTAAAAATATAAGGATATGTTAGTATTTTATGTAAAAATATTGATATAAAGGGGCAGAGACAAAGATGGGGACAAAGACAAGGCGGAGAGAAGATATATGTATCTTTGTCTCTAGTCTATCCCTGATTGTAGGGATATTTTTTGTTACTCTCCTCGTTCTGTTCCTCATTTACATTAGAGAATCTTCTCTTTATTAGGCTCGGAAAGGTTAGAGACCCTATATTCAGATCAAATTTGTCATCTCTATATCTTATTCCTTAGATTGAATAAAAGTTTCCTCTATACAAAAGGTAAATTAATTGTTAATTTGTGCTTTTATGGCAACCTATGAAATTATCTTCTTTGAATTTTGTTGAGACAAAATTCAAGTCTTAAACAACACGCTGAACTTTTATTGATAAAATATTTATTTCTTATATTAGATCTATAAATTAATAACTATATACCTATATTATTGACAATTTTGTATAATATTGATAAAGTTTGTTTTGTTGTGATCAAATAGTATAACAAAATTATTGAGCCCTTATTTATGATGAACTTTGCAACGTGTGAAAGTCAATATATTATATTGTATTATTTATAATGGCCCAATTTATAATATTAAATTTTTATGGGATAAAAAAAAAAATATATAAAATAATTGTGTCGTGCAATGGGTTAGGTAATGTCCCTTTTAATTTAATGTTGACATCAGTCCATGTCTCTTAATTAATAAAATAACCCCAATCAAATTGTTAAAATTTTCTTTAGGGCTGATTAAAAAAAAGTTTTAGATTGGACGGCTCAACTTATTTATATTATTATACTTTATATTGATCCATCATAAATAATAAAATATAAAACATTTGTTTTTACACATGACAAAACAAAACTCATACCAAATAAGATTAATGAGATGCGTCTAAAATAAAATAATTTTTTTTACATTATTTAATCTCAAAATTAATGTTGAGACTGAGTAACTAATTTCGAATTTGTATGGGTCGGATATGGAAACAACAAATCTGGATGACTTAATTGAATATCTCAACACCCAACTTAACCCAATTTATATTGACCCTTAAATATTGGCCCAAAAGAGAAAATAATACAATTTTGCAGTGGCCCAAACTAAATGACCCAAAGTAATAACTTGATTGGGCTTCTTTATTTAATTGACATTGACCAATGTCAACATTAAGGATAGCAACATGCATGGACGGATAATAAAGAATCTATATTCTCTACTTACAAGAAAAAAAAAAAATTTCTCTTCCCCTTTAAAGGAAAATTCTTCTTCCCTTATTCCCATCCCCACAGGGAACAATGTAATATGGATTAGGTCCATTAGGGTTAGCTTTATATGATTACGTTATATTAATAATAATTTAAAATTATTAAAAGTAATTTAATATTGAGGGGTTTAGTAGATATATAAAAGAGTAATCACGAGAAAAAAAGATATATAGAAAAAGGGATGAGCCAATAATAGATAAAAAAGGTATATATTTATCCTCACTCTTATCTCTATCTTCACCCCATTTCCTATTATAAAGATTTTTATAGTCCTGTTTTTATCTCTTTTTTTATTAAAGAATCTCTTCCCATTTAAAAGAGTACAAAAAGAAGATCTGATTTAAATGATTAAATTGTCATCTTTAATAAACATCAACTTAAAAAAGACATAACCCGATCTTATGCATAAAAAAAACAATGATGATTGTAAATCTTAAAAAAAAAACATAATTCAACAAATTTGATGAGTTATAAAGATATTTTAGTTTAAATAAATATATTAACATAAAATGGACAATGATGGAGGCGGAGAGGGGATACATGTATCCTCGTCCCTGACCCATCCCTGATTATGAAGATTTTTTCATCTCTATCCCCATTTCCTTGTTTCTATCAGAAAATCCCTTCACTATTAGAGTTGGAGAGGGTCGGAGCCTCTAAAATCAGATCGAAATTGTCATCTCTATTCAACAATGCCCGAAAAAAGTAAAAATAATGACAAAAAAATTGGCTTACAATCATTCATTCCCCCGACACTAAATACATAACAAAGGCAATTACTACCAACCAAGCAAATTCACTAAACCAAAAAAACAACTGACAAATTGAGTTGAACATTATTTATAAAACTCCGTCGACAAATTCAACAACTATATGTAAAATTGAATCTATAAATCAATTAAACAAACAAAATTCAACAATTATAATTAAATCACTTAACGCAATCCCCTAACTACTAATGGTAATAAAAAAGAAAACGCAAAAAATTATCATATATTTGTTGAATCCAATCGTAATTAGGAGAAAACGGAAATAGCCAATCACATAATTCTCTAAATTGATCAATTCAATCAATAGTTCATATATATTCTTTCTTTGAAAATTTGAGAAAAAACCACTTATTAGAATTTAGTATTATTAGAATTTAAACGGCAAAACGCTACTAAATTCACCAAACCCATATTATATATCAAATCAATAAACAAAAATATGTGTAGAATCATACATGAATCCATAACACATCTCCATGTAAAGTCAAGGTTAAAATTCATGTTAATATCATGATAATCATGTATAAAATATGATTAAATTATTAATTTAAAAAATACTCAAATTTCTAAAATTAGGAGTTTTATGTCAAAATTTGTCCAACATAATTTCAACAACTTAAAGGTTCTTAAATACTATTAAAATATTTCTAATAACATATGTACACTTAGTTTGAACCAATCACACATAATAAAACTTATATTTTAGGTTTTGATTACTAACACTTTCAAACACCTAAAAGTATGACATATTCTTGTCATTCAAGGATCAAACTCTTGCTTTGATACCATCTATAGGATTTTGGTAACAAAATTAAATAATTTAAATCATATTCACATCATATGCAATAATGGTAATACGAAATTTACATATTGTTTCAAGAAATAAAGTATAGAAATATGTAAATTACTTTGCACCTTGTAATTTAATTTGGAGTTAAGAAACTTGAATCACTAAAATAAGTGATCTCTTGACTTGCACTCTTTAAGAAGAAAAATGGAAGCTTTCATAGCTAAAAGAAGAAGAAAAGGAAAAATTTTTTTCTTTCAATTTTTTTTCTCTCCCATTTTAAGCCTAAACTTGATATTTATCAAGTTAAATCATGTGTCCATTTCCTATTGGTTGATAATTAAGAGTAAATTATAATTTGATATACGTTGAATAATTTGTACCCAAAATTATTCATACAACTTTCTAAACAGTTTAAAAAGTGTAAAATAACAATTTTGCACCTTTTCTCAATCTTATTTGAAAAGTGTCATTTTTATTCTCGTAAAGTATTAGCCAATCATGGATAAATATTTTCAGCTTCATTGTACAATTTTCTTTCTTGAAATATGGGTGTGACCTTCAAGGTTTATAGTGACATAGTCGTGGGCCTCATATCGGATGATATGTTTTGTTATATCACTGTATAACCCAAAACTATCATTAACCGATATACTTTGTTTTTCGCTACAAAACAAAGCTCCTGTTGATCATGTGGTGTCATCTAGTAATGTCCCATGACCCCTACATCACAATGAAGTACAAGCATCACATAATGCCAAATAAACCTTTCTTACTTATACTTACCATGTAGTCCAATCCCTCCGTCGTTACATCCTGATTAAATTTGGACTCATGAAATGTTAAAATCTAATATTTAATCTCTTGAATATCAATTAATATATCAGAACGTGCCACATCAAAACTTTTTTCATGTGGACTTTTATCTGCACTGGCCAGTATCTTAGATTTTTATGTTTCTTGATATTCACATAGGAACTCAGGAGCATTTAAGTCGAAAGATTCCTGTATGATCATCATCTGTCCTCTCGCTTAAGCAACATATGATCAAATCGGCTTCTGAACGAGACATGATTAGCCTCATGATATACACCATATAAATTATATGTTTCGAAAAGAAGTACAATCGTGATATCTCAGGTCAAAGGATCTATACATTAGTATAATTTACGATATATCATTGACTATATATTAATGCCCATGTGATTATCATTTAGTGGTCACGTTCGATAAACAATATAATATAATAACCTTTGGTCAGTTCTCCAACCATTAAACGGTTCTATTGTTTACCCATGTGTATATCCACTGTGTCTAATATCATTAACTGATATATTATAGTGATATAGCACATGTCTACTATGCAATACTATTGCCCAAACAAATTGCCTATGTAGGGAACGATTTGATGACATTTATTAAAACTCATCGGGACCTCTCACATATCATATGTATGTAACTAATATGACTGTAATATATAACTACAACATATATGTAAAAGTGACATAGTAAACATGTGAAGTATAATAACCTATATGTACCATTCAAATTCTCGTTTAAATTGAGTTAGACATAATGCAGTTGTAATCACTTCGTGGAACATAACAAAAATTTACAAGAATTAATAAAATGGAAAATGGAATGATCAACTATAAATCTATCAATAATTAACTTACCGGAAGAATGTCCCAAAATGTTCAAACATCATCCCAAGTTAACAGTACAACAGTCCTCTACTTTAGCATAAAAGGGACCTAATCATTTGTTTCTATATGGATCGGACTCATGTAAGATGGGTAGTGCTATAGACAATACTCATATTTATTATGTATGCCCCACCGTATGGATTCAATTGTCTTGTTCCATGACAACAAACCTAATGGGTATCAACTAAATGCATCTAGATCGTCCACTAAATGCAAAAAACAATCTTGGATTAATTTTCTATTGTCTAACCCTAATAGTCTTGAAAACGCAAAATGAAAAAAACAATTTTGGATTAGTTTTCTATTGTCCACCTCTAATAGTCTTGAAAATGCAAAATATAATGTTGTGAACTTCACAATGTCCTTATCATTATCTCCCCAAATTTGTTCGTCAATTGCATTTTCAATGTCTTCACAGCTTAATGCCTTATCAACACCTGTGAAGTATTCCTTTTTCAATCAAGGACGCCCTGCATAATCAGCGTAGTTAAATACCTCCATGTCATACCCAAAGATCATACCAATCACTAGCACAAACTCAACAGAGTTGAATCAAACCTCAACATCATTTAATCTGAATCACATTTCTCTTAATTAGTCATTGCGGTTAATTAAATGAAGTAATATCGCATGTATAAAAACAAAGCTAAACCTTGGTTCTACCAAATCCAATAAGCACCCAACATAGGTTGTTTGAAATATCACTCTTTTAATCAGTGTTAGTTTGGCCCTGATGAAGGTTATAGTGTCCATCTTCATCTAAAAATGTCATATGCATTTGAAATTCGTATACCTCATAGAACTAGTATAAGTATTGCCAACCTTTGGCGTTTGCACCAAGCTAGGGTTGGCATTTCGAGGGTTGGCTTTTTTGAGGATGGCTTTTTAGGGTTGGCTTTTTGGAGTTGGCCTTTTTGGGTTGGCGTTTACGCTAAGGCATGGCATAAATGACAACTTGTTCAATGCAAATCTTCAAAAATAGAGAACAAAAAACTCATCCAATGCTTAATTCAATTCGTAAACAACCACCCATTGAACAAATCTATACTAAGAATCCATTCGACATCCTAAAAAAAGGAAACAAACTAACCTACTGTCCTGTCATGGTGTCGTTGGCTGCCAATCCTTGAAGATTCATCCTCATTGTCTGTTGTGATCGGTGAATGCTTGCTTCAATCATGGAATATTGGGTTTATTTAAATCCAATATTATTGCTTGCTTTTTAGTTTTTTCTTGCTTTTTCAGATATTCCCCTTCAAGGCTGTGATTGCTAAATCATGAGAATGGTTTTTTAGATATTCCCTTGCAAGGTTGCCACCAATGTGTCACAAGAGGAGACTTGTCCACGGTGAAAACAAAGATATTTTGGGGTTTTTGCACCTTTGTGGTATATTTGTCAAACCATTGAAATATGTAACATTTATGTATAGATAGTTAATTTCAAGGGCAACAAAATTCAATATCTCCAAAAAATATGTTGATGAACAAAACGAAAAGACCAAAAAACACACAATGAATAATGTGTAATAGGGGTATTATGGTCCATATTGATTGTTGATTGGCTAGGTAGGCAAGCAAAGTTTTTCAAATTAATGGATGCAAATTAATGCATAAAGAGAGAGCCTTTTTATATCGAAGCTAATAAAATTAATTTATTTTCAAAATTAAAAAAAAAAAACCATTTAGAATTGGTTATCTATATAATAACCTTTTTAAAAGAGATTAGAGGCAATATAAACTCTTATCTAATATGTATTAATTTCATTATATATTTATTATTTTTCTAGTTATTATCTCTATCATAATATGAGAGCTTTTGAATTGGAAGATGATATGATTTTTAATTTTTGACATTTGATGCGAACCTTAGCAATACTATACGAAGACTCAACGTTTGAAACGAAAAAGAACTCGGGATTAAATCATCATCCATCCTTCATTATGAGAAAAATATGTTTATATAATAAACAATCATAACCTTAAAAAGACTAACATAACCCATGACCCAATGGATTTCCATATTTCCTAAGCACATTACCTATTTAACTATCCAAAAACTCTAATTAAAATTAACATAACAATTGGGTTTGTAACAAATATTAATTGAGCCCATTAAATACAAATAACTCAACTAATAAGTTTTGAGCTTAAGTAACAATTCTAGTT
Organism: Mangifera indica; assembly: GCF_011075055.1. NCBI lineage: Eukaryota > Viridiplantae > Streptophyta > Magnoliopsida > Sapindales > Anacardiaceae > Mangifera > Mangifera indica. The sequence goes on along the minus strand of NC_058147.1, from coordinate 10,705,406 downwards.
TAATACAAGTTATTATAAAATAACATAACATTAAACCTACTTAAGCAACCTTGGACACCACCCTTGAAACTTCTTTAGGTTGAAATTACAATAACTCTTGGACTTGGGCTTGAATTAGATTAACCTTTCTTTTAAATCTTTGAAATATCCAATCCCTTTTAAGTGAACTTACCTTTGCCTCTAAGTCTTCAATCAACCCAATTAAGGTTTGCTGTATCTTCTTAGCTCTTGACCTTGTGATTAGTCTAATCGGAATATCCAAAAGAACCTTATTAGACTTGTTAGACTCTTTGGGTCTATTCCAAGCTCCTGAATGTGGTAGTTGCTCTTCCTTGCTGCTGTTAACATTGATGTTTTCCTTCTAATACAAATGTTGTAATGTTAAATGTTGCTTTTGTTGAATTATCATGTGATTAGATCTAAAAGTTTGTATAATTAGATTATATACCATATTGTGTTAATTAAGATTTTGGGTCGAAGACCAGTAATTCTAATTCGATTCAAATTAGAATTGTATAAAAAAATTTCAATTTGACCCAATTCAAAATATGTTTGGATTGACCTGACATAATTCAAATTAATCTAAGATTGTCTATTGTTTCCATTTTTCTAAGTGTGATTAATGTTTTAATTTTTTCATCAAATTATCTTGATAAAACAAATAATAAAACAATTTTCTTGTTTACAGATGATCTAAAAAATTATAAACTAAAACTTTAAAAACATGTTAATAATTTTAATAACTAAATCTCATTTTCGCTAATGAATAATAAAATAAAAATAAAAAATAATCAGAGTAATTATAACTATATAATTATATGTAATATGTAAGTATTTCAAACTGTTGTTGATACTTGTTCGTCAACATTTCTTTAATTTGTCTCTAATAAATTTTACTAAAAATAATATTTTTCTAAACATTTAAATCAATTTAAATTATTTTTCTGTCAATCTTAATACGACTTGAAATTTGAATCATGTCAGATTGATTCGAATTAAATTTTGTGTGAAAATAACTTAATTCTAACATGATTTTTTTGTATTGAGTCATATCAGACTAACAAATTGCCAAATATATATAAGATTAAGTGTTATTTTATCTTAATTTCTAAATGCATATAATTTTATTGGTTTTTTTGGTAGATATTTATTATGACTTTCTCTGCTAAATCCAATCACTTTTGAAAATATTCCAACCAATCGTGTTTATCTTTAATCGTTTACATTTCTTTATTTTACAAAACAAAAAATTGAATTCCGATTCTATAAAATTTTATTATACTTGGAGAAAGAAATTGTGAGCAGGGTATTTTTGTCCGTCTGCTTCATTTACTGGCTAGTTTGGTGATATGACATGGTTATTATTTTTTATCTCAAAAAGATCCCTCTAAGATTGAAGATTTTAAAAAACTCCCACACCGATAATCAAATAAAACAATTTTGGTTTCCTCCAATTCATAGCCTGAGAGAATTGAATTGATCAAACAATGGATTCGTCGAATCTCAGTTCACTACCCGAAGAGAGCTTAGAAGAAGAGCTAGAACAACCGTCAAAACGGAGCGAAGCGCCGTTGCCCACCGCTTACGCCTCTGTTCCTCTTCGCTCTCCCTCTCAGTAAGCTTTCAACTCCTTCTCAATCGTTAACTGTTTACATTTCATGCGTTCACTCGGTTGTTTTATGGTTTCCATTGCGTAAACTTTATTGTTAAGAGCGTGAAAAATCTTTCTTAGTTTTATAATATGATTTCTTTTTAAGATATATATTTTTTTAGCTTTTTTTTTTTTTTATATAAATTCAGTTCATTCATAATTTTAGTTGTATGACATATTGAAATTTAGGGGTTTCTGAATTTTTGTTTTTGTTGTGTTCTTTTCATAAACTTAATTATTGAGAAAATGAAGAGGTTTTCTAATTTGATTTCTTTATGTATTTTCGTAAATAATGGCTTCACTATGTTTCACTTGTAAAGCAAGCGTCGGAAAATTTTTATTCTAGGTAATGTGTTGGTTGATTTGGGATCATTGCATTAAAGAAACAATGAGTTTGGAAAGTGAAATGTTGGCTAAATTAGTTATTATGCCATTTGGTAAACAGTTGGGATAATTACTATGTGCATGTTTTGTCTCTAGTAATGGTTTATGAAATTTGTTCTAGATTGAAAGATTGGAGTCATCTTATTACAATGCATTTTAGGTGTGCCTTTTGAGATTAAGAAAGCATTGATAACTTTTGAGAGGAGTACTTGGAATGATAGATGCCCTTTTTAGGAAACACGGAAATGTTTTTAAGGGAAGCAATGAGTACTATTTGAAAAATTGTATAAAGTGTTTTTTTGCTTTATTTATTTTTATAACCCAGAATCCCTAACCCGCTTAGCAAACTTGAATTTGGAACTGGGGCCTCTGCTGAATCCTACAATCTTTTGGAAGAAGATAACTCTTGGCTTGCTGCCAGGTATGTGGTCCTTAAGATTGGAAACTTAGACCTTGTTGGATCAAACCACATGTTTGATTACTTGACTGTTAGTTTGTGACCTTAGGGTTTATGCTGTTTTATTTGATAAGGGCTTTTTTATGGAAGTGCTCCTTATAACACTCTTATTATGGTTGAACTAAGTGCTTATGTATTGGCATTTTAATATGGATTTGTTTTTTTGTTTGTGCACACATAAATTTAGTTAAACCTCATTTTTGTAGGTAACTTCCTCAAAGGAAAATTAAAAAACTGCTTAAAGTAGTAATCCCTTCCAACAAGTTTGTTAATTTTGGAATTACCTAGGTTTTGATGAATTGAACAACTTTGTAATAGTAGTTTAGAAGGACTAAGAAACATGCAAACTCCATTTGTGAATTGAATGTCAGCCTCTAATCTTAGCAAAGTAAGTCTATACTCTTGGTATAAAAACTAAATATAGGCATAATGTCCCTGTGAGAAAAATTAAGGAAAATAAAGTGATGCTGTCAATGTTAGCATTGTGATTTAATTCTTTCCTACAAGGTTGTTAATATTGGAATTACCTGGTTTTTGATGAATTAAACAACTTTGTAATAGTAGTTTAGAAGGACTAAGAAACATGCTAACTCCATTTGTGAATTGAATGTCAGTCTTTAATACTAGCAAAGTAAGTCTACACTCTTGTTTTTCAAACTGTCATAAATGATATCCCTTTCCCACATAGCTTCTTCATCACCTTCCTATAGCACTAGGAAGTCTGTTCTTCTATTCTTTTTGTTGGCCCCCAATGTTCTGTGATCTAGAACCTTAGCCAACTTTTTGTTGTAATCTGTACAAACTGTGGGTGGAACTCTCTTAGCATGCTGCCTCAATTCATCACCATCAAAATTGTAAGGCTTCAAAAAGTTTACATGGAATGTCGGGTGTGTTTTCATTCTTTTCAGTAGTTCCAATCGATAAGCCACATTTCCCACATGTTTCAACACTCGAAAAGGCCCATCATATTTCAAGAGGGAGACTTGGTGTTGCTGAAATTAACCCCTCAAATTTGAAAAAAGGCAACGGATAAGAGATACCGCAAGAATGAAAGGGATTCCCTTTGTCATTATGTTTGGTGTGGAGAGGAAGCCCTTGAAGAAGGTCTCATGTGTTTTCAACTGATAGAAAAAGAAATAAAAAGCATTCTTTTTGTGGGATAAATGTGAGCTTCTGTTTAACTTGTTTGCTACCCCTAAAGTTCGGGAAATTCATCTTTTCTTTTATCATTATGATTTGGAAACATTTGTCTTATGGTTTGAGCTGAGTAATTAATAGTTTAGTGTGGGGGACAGTGGAGGACTTTGTTGATTCTTCATCTTTTAATTGTCAGGGCTCTTTCTGAGTGCCCTGCTCTTTGTGTTGGGTGTCATTGGCTCTCATGCTTCAAGCATATGTTTTCCTGTACACTGGAGACAACTTGTTCTTGTGTTTTGTAAATTTGGCACTTAATAAGGAAATCTGTTTATTATCGTAAAGGGGGAGAGAGAGAGAGATGGGTATAAATATGGCAAGTTATTCAGATTTATAGGGCTGGCAAAGATATAATATCTATATATGAAGTAATTTCACTAATGTCTATAGTATTGGTATTCTTTCTCATTATCTCACTGAAGGTGTTTGTTTTAATTTACCAAAATTTGCCTGCAGGAGTTCTCCGCAAAAATACTCACCTTTGGATTGGTCGGGCTATTTTGATGAAGAGAAGGATGTCTCCATCCCTGATTCAAATGATGTTTGTGTTGACAATTTCGACAATTTTCTAGTTTTTTTTCTTTTTTTGTAGTTATTCTCTTCTAATATGCTTTATCATGTTAGGTCTTTCATGTATATATGGCAGGAACAGAAGGACCAGTGGTTTTTTGCCTGCATGGGGGTGGATATTCTGGGTATGATTGACTATTCTTCAGCTGAAACTGTTCCTTTTCTATAATGTTAAAAATGAATGAAGATGATTATCCAAGATTGTCTGTAATATATGTAAAATGGTCTGTCGAAATAAGTTGGAAATACAAGTTCTTCTATTTACTAGGCATCTTATTTCATATGCTTATTCTAATATTTTGGTTCCACACTCACAATCTCTGTAAAATTCTGGTTCAGAGAAAATCCTAAGTTGACTTTTGACTATCTTGAATGTGTAAAATTACCTGGAAAAATGATTTAATAGATGCTACTTGGTATTTGATTTTAATCCTAATAAGAGGATTGGTTATGTAAATTGGAAATGCAGAATCTTATGCACTAGATGTGAATGCATGGTTGTTGGTTGATGTGAATAGGATTTAAATAAATTGGTAACTGATTTGAGGTGAAATGGTTTGATAGCTGCTGGAGAGTGGAGACAATAGGTAGATCTAAAAATTTTAGAGCAGAAAGATGAAAAAAATTTTGGGATCAACCTCAGTGATCAGCAATCACACTATTGTTTCTGAAATATTGCAACTAAAACTGGAGGACCCTCATGTAAAGATTTTAAAACTTTGAAAATTTTATATTCTTCTCTTTAATTTACTTTACAGATGCATATACTTTTTTGTCGGAAGTAGGATTCCTAACTAAGAAACAAATATTTTAAGGCTTTGATTGGGGAAGGCCTAATTAAAACTGCTTCTGAAATACTAATTAGGCAAAGAAAGTTATTATAAGATGCTCAAGTAGTCTACGGCCTTCCTGTGATTTTAGAAACCACAGGTCTTCCTTGAACTCCCTAAATTTATAAAACTTAAGTATCAATGAATTAGCAATACCAAAAAAGAAGATTACATATAAATGATATGAATTAACAAAAATCTGTCAAGTAAGTTCTACATAAATAGATCATTAAGTCTGCAGTTTCTGGACTTCACTGAATAGAATGTTGATTGAGGAATATATAGTCAACTTGGATAGTGCAATACAATAGCTCAATTAGTTTTCTTCAGTGACTCAAAAGTTCAAGTCTTGTATTTTTTCCTGATGTACTTTTTTTAACAGATGAGTCTTTTCATTTGTTATCACAATTGGATGGCTTGACTGGTGTACTGTTGTCATTGTTTTTTACTTCCCTCCTGCTTGAGAATTGGTTTCTGTCTAGTCTTTTATTTGATTTATCTCAAAGTTTTATATTTATATATATATATATATATATATATATAAAGAAAACTTCTTTTGAATTCTTGAAGACAAAATCAAATTAGCATTATTTGATTTTGAATTCTGACTTTATGGAGGTGATTAACTGAATTCATTTTGGCAGGCTTTCATTTGCTTTATCAACTAGTAAAATTAAGGAGAAAGCTCGGGTAGTTGCTTTGGACCTGAGAGGACATGGAAAATCGTCCACAGAAAATGATCTTGACCTCTCTGTTGAGGTACAGATAATACTTATTTGAAGAAATACTTAAGGATGTTACAGTTTTTGTGTTGTGGAAGTTTCTTATTTTAGCTTTGCATCCTTGAGATTTAAAGCAAATTGTATGCATGCAGACTATGTGCAATGATGTTTTAGCTGTTGTAAAGGAAATGTATGGAGAATCTCCTCCAGCAATTGTGCTTGTTGGCCACAGGTTGTGCTTCTTAAATAAGTTATTCCCTTTTAAGTTGTGTTGCACATGTACCGTGTAATACATTTTCAGAGGTCAAAAAGATGCTAAAACTTTTAAAGGCAATAATCAAATAGTATTTGTCAGTTGCAGGGCCTTTATTTTATGTTTCAGTTATTAAAGATTCTTGCTGATTATTTTTGTTTTTTGAATGATTTTAGTCCTTAACTGGCGTAAACATTTGAATGATTATATTAATATGTCAATAAAATAAATTCCTGGGGGAGCATGTACATCATATTGGCTCACAACACAGGCTAGCCTTTCAGTAGCATTTCCCTTTGGACAAAGTGGTAACTTTAAATCTATTAGCTTGCTGTTGCTAAATGCTTCTATCAGCTGAAGATATCTGTGCTGCTCCTATCGTTTTTTCTAGAAATGAAAATTGTGCTATCAGCATGTTTCAAAATGTATAACTGCACTATTTATCAAGGTTCTGTTTGCTAACAGAAATTACCACTGATGATGACTTAGGCTGTTAATTAATTTCTTCTCAAGAGAACATTGTTGTTGCATTCATCTTCTGTCTCTCTTCTCCTGAGGTCAACTATTTATATGACTGTTGACATTAATGTACAGCATGGGAGGCTCAGTTGCTGTGCATGTTGCTGCAAAGAAAATATTGAGTACCTTGGCTGGGCTGGTGGTTGTGGATGTTGTAGAGGTTTGGTTTCTAAAAACTAACATTCTCATTATTTTCTGTCTATGTGCTAAAACATGGTATGTCAAGTCATATTGGTTGTCATTTTAGGGAACAGCTATGGCTTCATTGATACATATGCAGAAAATCCTATCAAGCAGAATGCAGCACTTTTCAAGTATTGAAAAAGCGGTATGTACATTTCCTTCACACCCCAATTGTTCCAGTGTTTTCATTATTGACAATATTGATGAAATATTTTATAGTTCAAAGAATATTGATGTTGAGGTTGGTGTTTGACCTCCATTTTTTCTGTATTTTATGATTCACATGTGCCATGGTTTGAACCCAGTCCCCGATGACCTTTATTTTTATCTCAAAGATGCCCTGCTTTTATCAACCACCTACTCTATTGTTTGTATATTGTTTTAGTAAATGCAGAATATTGTTTTCTTTTCCCTTGTCTTTATTGTACAGAGTGGAATTGGATTAACTCTTCCTTGGATAAATAATATTTTATTTAAATCTTAAAAATGTCTTTGACTGGGTTATTCTATCTCCTAGATGGGTTAGTTAAATTGATTTTCTTGTTAACTGGTTATTACTTCTCCTTCTGTTGAATTATTTATTTACTTTTTTGTGTCAAAGCTAACTAAGCATGTTAGAACTTTGGATTAATACATTAAATTTTTTCTTGTATAGGAGCTGTCCTCACCAATCTTTGCATTAGATCTTCTAGAGTGTGGTTAAAACTTCTGCAGTTTAGCTATATATTATGCAAGTACTATTTGAGAATCAGTTGGATTTTGTGGGCTGACTTGATGTCCATGTGTCTGTTGTTTGATCAAACAAGCAAACAGTGGATAATTATGAAGAATTTAACAAATAGATGAAAGTTTTATTGTTTTAGTTACCCTTTTATATGAAATGAGAAGATAATAGGCCTATCTATAGAACATTCTGATAATAATGAATATAGGTGGTAGAGTGAATATATTCCGTAAATTGACATCCTAGTTAAAAGAACTTGAAAGCATACAAATACCCATTTCAGTATTAAGCTGCTATAATATCTTACCACTGATAAAATGTTACTTGTTGACTGATAAACTGCTGACATTGACCATGGACCCAAGACTGATCACCAGATTATGGATGAATCATCATATTGATATAAATAATTTAAATGGCATGTATTGGGTTGAAGGCAACTATGGATGCCAACAGCATTGGGGATGGAAGTTGAATGTTAAGACAATCTAATCTACCTTGAAATGGGCCAAAAACTGTGATGTAGTGTGTTCTGCTTACCCTTGATGTTTGTCTATCTCAATCAGTTTTATAATTTACAGATTGAATGGACTGTCAAAGGAGGTGCTTTGAGAAATATTGACTCTGCTCGTGTTTCTATCCCTCCCACGTTGAAGTATGATGATTCAAAGAAGTGGTAAGTGCATCTGTCATCCTAACGACATTCATCATCATGTAATTTCCAAGTCCTTGTGCTAACATGTACTGTTTTGACTTTATGCTGCAGCTATGTGTATCGAGCACAGTTGGAAGAAACTGAGCAATATTGGAGAGGATGGTATGATTGTTATTTGGTCACACTTAAAAGTATTACATTGATATGCAGATTAACATTAATTGTAGGGCATAATATAATATGAGTTTTCTTCTTTAGACAGATAATTATGGAAAAAGGAAGGGTAAAGCTCTGTCAACATTTGATAATATGAGTTTTTTTCTTGTTTTCTTATTTAAGAAACAAACTTTGATAATAGGAATTGTTGTAAGGATGATTTTGACAACTTGGCTTTAAAATCTAATATATTTTTTTTTAGCTAAGTAGATACTTTCATTAATTTACTGAATTTCCCACTGAAAAATAAAATTATAGATATCATTATAATGGAATAGTGTTAACATTTTCATCTCATAATGAAACCATTAGACTAGAAATCACACTCAGCAAATGTAGCACAACAATGCTGAGGGCAATGGTAGTGCCATAGAATGTTGTGGTGCTTGGATAAAGATGACTTTTGTGATGGGAAGATTGGGTATTGGCAATTTTTCCTTTTAAGTTGTATGGATTTTTAGGCATGTACCATACACTTGTCTGGTGAGATGACCAAAATATTTATTTTTTGCCTTGTTTTCAAGGATATAGTACATATATCGTATATGAAATGCAAATAACTTGGCTTCAACATGGTAAATGTGTTTAGAATCTTCATCTATTTATATGTATATTGAACTTCATTCTCATCTTTGAAATTCACCTGCAAAGATAGATCTAATGGTAAGATGAAATGTGGTTTAAATATACAAAAAGGGTTCACCATTTACTTGTGAAAAGAAGATAATACCTTTGATTATTTCGTTTAATTTTTAAGTGTTCATCGTTGAAGGTTCCTTTTGGTTTAACGGGAAAGAAACCCACCTTTTTCTTTTTGCCATCCTTCTAGTCAGATTTTTGTCATTTAAAGTTTGGCAGCTCAAATATCAAAGTGGACCTTCTTAGGATATAACATCAGTTTTACGCTAGCTATCAACTTACTCTAATAGTCCCTGTATATTGGCTAAGGAATGTGCAAGGATTCAACAATTAAGCTTGGACTGGGTGTAACAGAATAAAGGAATCCTGTAGTTAACACACCTTGGGCTTTGAGGCTTGCTTAAATTCAATTTATCTCTTAGAATATCGAAGCCTTAAATTGCTTTGGTGGCCAGAGTAACTGTTGATCATCATAATTGATGGCCAAGTCAATAATATCAAAGTTTAACATGAAAATATTCCAACTCTAGTTAAGACTGTTTGTATTGCTTTACGATCTTGTTTGTTTCTGTAAACTTGTTTCTCAAATCTCTTTCACATGGGAAACAATTAGATGCCTTAGTAGATACTAGTAACAAGCATTTTGATGTTAGTATGTAACCTGATGTTTATCTTTCTCTTCAGTTTGCAAAAATTCATTTCTATTGAACTTTTGAATTGTTTTGCAGGTATGAAGGGCTTTCGGAGAAATTTTTGTCATGTCCAGTCCCAAAGCTCTTGCTGCTAGCAGGAACAGACAGACTGGACAGGTTGTCTATTTTAAGTCATACTGGATAATTTTTCAAGTTAATAGATATCATTATCCCAAACCATTTTTAATGGAACTATTTCTTGGGGAATAAATGTTATAACATGGATAAGATTTTTTAGGTACAACCAAACTTGCTTCACATTATTCTAAGCAATATTATATAAATAAATGTCATAATCCGAAGCTTAGTAATTAAGCAGTAAGTTTCTAAAGATTTCAGTTGTACTTGAAGAATTTTCTATGCTGACTGATTCGCCATTGTTCAGTTCCAAGGGAATGGAATTGGCAAGATGAGATTACACTTCAGTTTTTTCTTTAGTAGTGATTAGTTTCCAGCAAACCATATGGCTGCTGAATCATGAAAATTCTCCAACTTGATATCCTGAGAAATTTTCTCACTGTACTGTAACAGACCTCTCACAATTGGGCAAATGCAAGGAAAATTTCAGATGGTGGTTGTGAGGCATACTGGGCATGCTATACAGGTCCACATCAGTTATATTATTGAGACGTTCTTTATATTTACAGACTTAGTATTGAACAATTTCAAGTTTCATATGACAAACTGTTGCAGGAAGATGCTCCTGAGGAATTTGTGACACTGATACTCAATTTTATATCTCGGAACCGAATTGGCCCTCATGGAGTTGAGGTTGGTATCCATATCCTGGTTTTCAATCTGTGCCGATCCATCCTTAGTCCTTTTGTTCTATTAATAGATCAAAATGTTTCTAATTTTATCATTAGAATAGCATTTTATACTTGATAATAAGGAATATCATGCTGGTCAATCTTGCTTTGTGCTTATTGTTTTGATAGTAGTAATATTATAGATTTCTAGTGGTATCTCAAAATTTCTATCCCCAGTAACACATAATCCTATGTAATGTTACTCTGAGAAGTATCAGTTAATTTATTATCTACAAATCAGTGCCGTATAGAGTGGCATTTCACTTGAGATGAAAATTTTGGGATCTTACCAGAGATTTGTAGCATCACTCTTTTAGCTTATTTACATCCATTAAGATAGAAATTATTTAGCAATCAATTCGTTCTTATTGCTTTAAACTTGAAAATAGGATATATCATGGAATCAACTGTGTTGCAGATACCAGGACTCCGTCGGCCGTTGCAGTCATAATCTTAACAACGGGAAACCCCTTGCACACTGAAATGACAATGCTCTCTCTCGCTACTTCTTTCAGTAAGAAAGCATCATTTCTTATTTATGTCTGTTTTTTCTTTTTTACTTTATTTCGGTGAAACTGGTGGAGCATCGTGTATGATCATAAAAATATCGTGCTATGAGCACAGCTTTAGTAAATATGGTTAGTGGTGTTCCTTTTGGTGTGATTTTGTCTCTTGTTTTTAAGAAATTATGAGGCTGTTCGTTTATTGTTATTTTTATTGTGTTTTATGAGAATTCTTGAAATAATGAAAATTTTTTATTTCAGTTCATGTATTGTATATTATAGTTTGAAAGCACATGTGGTATGTTTGCTATTTTTTCCTTTTTTTGTCTTTCTTCTTTTCTCCCTTTTCTTCCTCACTGCTTTTTATCTTTACACTTGAAAACACTGGGTTTTTGTTTTTTTTTTACATTTTTTCCCCTTGTTTTGTTCCCCTCTTTATTTTTTAAAATCTTATAATATCATATTTACTAACTTTTCCTATTAACTCATTTATACAAACTTATGTGTTTTAATGTGATTGTGTGATTTAATTATTATTTTTATATCTAATTCAATATCTCGATATTGTTTACTTTGATAGAAAATAATTATAATTTAGTGATCTAACTTATCCATGTTAATTGTTAACTTTATTGTGTATTGAAGGCAAAGAACAGTTTTAAGGTGTTCTCCCCCTTTCAATTTTGTATGCTTAGAAAGTTGCGTATGCATTCTTTATTTTATGAAAAAACAATGTTATGTGTACTTATTTTGAATATATAAATAGGTACATATTTATGTGTATTATTACGTAATTAGATGTTTATCTTTATTTTAAAATTATTAAATCATATGATTGCATACATTAAGTGGGTATATATAATTTTATTATTTATGAAAACAAATTTGAAACACGTGAACGGGACAAAGTCTACATGTTTTACAATAGTAAGAAAATTAAAAAGTGAAAACAATTATTTCTCATCTTAATTATGTAAATAAATTCTGTTATATTTTAAACCAAAACAAAGAAAAGATGAAAATACATGTTATTACTTTGTAATGGTTATTAAAGTTAAATAATATTTTATCTTCAAAATTTTATTAATTGTAAGATTAATAATTATAAAAAATAAATTTAAAACAGTTTGGGGTGGCTTTTATTGCCAACAAACTGGTTTAGTTTAATTCTGGCCAAAATTGTACAACGATTTGGTCGAAATTCTAGTGTAACTAATACAATTAATGAGACTAAATCCATGGGGTATGATCTGATGATCACATCTCTCCCAATCAGTAAAGAGGCAAATACTACTTGGTATAATTTTAGTGACCTCGATGCTCTCTTCCAAGTACTCTCATAATTGACTTTGGTGAATCTTTGACAGCACAAAATGAGTTCTGATTTCTTCAGCCTCAGGACCTCCAGGTTTTGATAAACGAGTTCACGCTGGGTTGATACAGTGAAGAAGAGGATAACCCGACCACGCCAAAATCTTCTTTCATGAAAGCGATATTGTGTTGCAAGTTACTAGTGCTTCAATTGATTAGAATATTAAAGAGTTTCAATGTTGAAATAAGTTGTGGCCGATTAATAGGTAGATGATGAGACAACGAGAGAAGGATATCCATGATCTTAGGTTGGCATTACATTATTAGAGCCGAGCCAGGAATGGTCTTTAGTAGACACTCACCACTTTTCACTTGTTAGAAAGACTTTCTTTACTACACTAAGAAAAATGTCCACTGAGGGCCAGAAAGGCCTGCAATCACAGACATTTAGACCACCTACATGCTGATAAACGAAAATGACCACGATTAGATTGGTCTCTTCAACCATAATTGCATTGGAGTGGTTCGATGCCAAGCAATCCTAAACTGAAAAATTGGTTGTGCTAGGGTGGGTGGGTGGTTTGTGGTTCATGGTGGCGAAAGAGTGGGGTCAGTGGTGTTGGTTGGTTTTGGCAATTGTAGTGTTTATATAATGGGCGTTGGCGGTAGTGGTGGTGGTATCTAGTGGTTTTAATGGCAAGATCAAAAAGTTGTAATTTAGTGGTTGTAAGAGAGTTTGTATTAGTGACGAAGAAGAAGATTAGAAAGTTATTGATGAGAGAAAGATAAATTAATAGAAGGGGAGTAAAAAAGTTGTGGAAAGAAAAAGAAAAATAAAAAGATAACGAAAAAAAAAAAGAAGAAAAAAATATAAAGTAGTGAAATTAAAATTAAATTTTCAAATTAGAGATAAAAGTACTTGAAAAAACCAGGGTTGCCAACAAGGCTGACACAGCCACTTTGTCCACCCAGCACAGCTTCTTGTGCAGCCATACTTTGGGCTGCCGGCAAGGCATCACCACTATTTGTGGGTTTGCCGACCTAAATTTAGAAGGGTTTTTTACGTTTTATAAAAGAGGTAAAAAAGTTATATTGTAAAAAAAACAATAATGTCCAAATTTATTGTTAGTTAGACTTTCTTATAGATATATTTTTCAGTAAGTTAATATATGTCTACTATTTTCAACTTGCCAATAAGTACTTCAAATCCTGTTTTAGTTAGTGCCTTCATTAGTATGTTTGCTTCTTGTACTTTGTTTGGAGCACAAGACACACTTATCACTCCACTCTCTAATTTTTCCTTGATGAAATGACGATCTACATGCTTAGTCTTATCATGGTATTGATAACAGATTTGATGTCACTTTGTAAGTTCACTGTGGACAATCCTGAAATCTTGAGGTTTTCCATCAACCTTCTCTCTCAAATAAGTTCACGAATGCCTTGAGCCAAAACATGAAATTTAGCCTCTACACTACTTAGGACTAAAACAACCTGTTTTTTACTCTTCCAAGTTATAAGATTCCCCGGAGGCTATAGCTTAGTAATGTAACTTGGAGTGAATCTTCAATCTTCTATTGAACCTGTCCAATGTGCATCTACAAAAACTTTCATATTCTTTTTTCATCATTTTGAAGGCCAAAGGACTATTTCCCATCCCAGTTTTAGCCTCATCTAAAAAATAAACATTCGCGACAGTTCAAAAATATAAACACCCACTTATGGGCTAACTTCCGTTAGAATTTTTAATTAGAGGTAAGGATAAAATCACTATTTTACCTCTAAACCCTAAAAATATATATCAGTTTCCCCTTTAGTTTGAAAAACTAATAGGATTAAGTTTTAATAAGTTACCATTTCTCCTATAGGGTTTGAAAATCTTTCCAATCAACTAATCCAACGAACGGACAATGTTTGAATAAAAAAAGCACTTTGCTTGGATGACACTTTGTTGCGTTGTTAAGAAGGACAACGATTCAGAGTGATTGGTAAGGATGATGCTTCCTCTGTCCAATGATTTAGAGTGGTCAATGACAATTTATTGATTGGGTGGGAATTGATTCCAGAATCGTGCTAGAGAGATAAGAAGGTTAAAAACACCATCATTAGTGGCCGGAGAGGGAAAAAAAGAAAACCCTAGGTTTAGGGGGGGAAATATTATTTTTCAAAATTTGAAAATTTTAGGAAAAAGTAAAGTTAGTTTTTAAAACCTAAGGAGAAAATATAATATTAGTTTTTAAAACCTAAGGAGAAAATATAATGAATATTATATTTTTTTAATCTTATTGATCAAATGACAATTTTACCCTTACTTCTAATAAAAAATTTTAATAGTAGTTAACTTATGAGTGAGTGTTTGAGTTTTTAAACTGCTGTGAATATGTTTTTAAAATTGAACTAAAACTTGAGTGAGAAATAGTATCAAGTGTAGTGGAAGAAAGGTAGATAAGATTTTCTACCAATAGTTGATATGTCTCATTGTCAGCTAGTTTGGCTTTCACAAATACTTTTCTTTTCCATTTTATAGGGATGTACCCGCTGGTTTGCTTCCTAGCTTACCAGTCTCCTTCAGCAAGTCCTTTGATCTAAGAATAATCTATAAATAATGAACAAAGAGATAATATATGACAGAAATGAACAGCCGTTACGACCCAATGGGTGTTATTGACAAAAATGATCCCTATATATCATCACCTAAAGCAAAAAGTGAAAACTATTGAGTTAAGTTTCCAATTCTTATGTCTTAGTAACCAACTGGTTCCTATTTCAATTTTTATTTTTCCAACAAAGTAATCCTACCATAAGTTATCATAATTAAATAATTTTTTATGAGAAATAAAATAATATTTAATTTTATAATAATATATAATCGATATCTTTAACATCTGAAATTGATAATCATAACAGTACATAGATGCAAGAGTTAACCTCAAAGTAGAAAGATTAAGAATTAATTAAAGGGTTGAAAGATGTATCATCCAGTTGAGGCAGTTCTACCATCATAGGATGTACTATTCACAACGCAAGAATAGAACCATGGCTCAGATACCATAAAACGAGATAAATAAAAGGCCAAAAGACTATTTCCCACCCAAATATACTGATTTTTCAAAGTTCTCCCTGTTAACTTTAAAAATTCTATTTACCTATTCATAACTTTTTATATCTATTCATTTTAAGGGCAAAATCATTATTTTATATTTAATATTAAAAATAAACTTAAATATGATTTCATTTTCCTCTCTAAATTTAAAAAAACTAATTTTTCTCCCCTAAACTAAGTTTAAAAAAATCATATTGCCCCCCTGGGGTTTAGTTTCAAAATGACATCACATTCTTCGATGTTATCATCGATCGTCTCTCCCTCCCAACGGTTTTCTTTTCTCCGACGGTCTGCCTCAACTCCATCCTAAGCCCTTCGGAGTCGAGAAAAGTCATTTAGGAAGAGAAATCATCTTCCCAGAGGAAGACGAGTGGTCTCGTTTTCGTCTGAAAAGATAATTTCTCTTCACATATGACTTCTCTCGACGTTGGAGGGTTTGGGGTGGAGTTGAGGCAGACTATTGGAGGAAGGAAAATCGTTAGAAAAGAGAGATGACCGACGATGGTGCTGAAGAAAGTGACAAGGTTTTAAAATTAAACTCTAGGAGGAGAAATGAGATTTTTTAAAATTTGACTTAGGGAATAAAATATTAATTTTTAAACTTTTAGAAAGAAAAATGAGATTAATTTTTTTGAGGTTAAGATTCTATTAATTTTAACCAATTATGAATAAGAAAGTAAAATTTTTAAAATTAATAAAGAAAACTTTAAAAAATCAACATATTTGGACAGGAAATAATCCTTCGGCCTAAATAAAAAGAAAAACCCAAATTCTGTTATATCATGGGCTCAAAACTCTAACAGTGATTAACAATACTGCCAAATCTCTGACAAATTGGATCTACTAACAGTGTACATGTAGGATTTATATGTCATTCTGATAGCACACTATTGATTAAACATAAATTTGTTTTTATCGTAAAGCCAAATACCAGGAATGAGTAAAGGCCGCTAAATAAATAGGGCGACGTACTGAAAAACTAAAACGCTGCTAAAAAAGCAAAGGAAAGAGCTACTAACAGGCATCAAGACTCACAGCACATAAAGTATAAAATAGGAATGATGAGCTGGTGGTAACGCTTTTTTTATTTTTTATTTTTTTCAGTAACAGAAGAACTACACCAAAGACAAACCATCCTTCGAAGAGAAAACCACTCATATCAAATAGATCAAATTCTAAAATTGATAGTCAATCTTATAATTATTAAATCATATAAATTAAAATTTTAATTTTAATATATTATTAAAAAAGATTTAATCCTATTAACATTTATACATTAAAACTCATTTAATCACTCAAACTATTTTGAGGTATGGTAGTCGTATGCCTTTGATGACAGCACTTTCAATCCAAAATGTAGATAAAACGGAAGACATTTTGCAAGAAAAAGATTCACCAAAAAGTATTCATGAAAAATTAATTATAACCAGAAAATTGAATTGAATTGAAATGTTTGCCAATGTAGCAACCTTTTATCTCAAATAAACAATGACTAGCAATGCCCATTTTACAGAGAGCAGGGCTAGTGGCCTATATAGTCTATTTGATTTATTGGATAAAAAAATAGTACTATCTCCGGTTTGTGAAAAAATCTCCAACAACAGCAAAATGGCATGGCATGGCATGGTAGGGGAAAACAGAGCGTCAGCATGTGTTTCAAGCAGCAGTGGATTCCTTCAAGTATGCAATGAGGTCGGTACGCTCCTGTGGCTTCTTCAAACCAGGGAAAACCATCTTCGTTCCAGGAATGTACTGCACAGGTTTCAAAAAGTGTCAGGAAAGCAGATGGGAAAATACTCTGGAAGCAACTTTAACTCGGAAAAGTATAACATTTGAAAACGATTAAACACATAGACCGCCTATTTTTCCATGAAATACAGAGATTGATTTATACAATTGAGTAGTAAAAGAGATAATACCTTCTTGGGGTTGAGCAGGTAATCGTACAATGTCTTTTCCTCCCAAATCACAGCCATATTCTTGTTAGCAGCAGAGTAGGAGTATCCGGGTGTTGTACCAGATTGCCTTCCAAACAGTCCATTAAGATTGGGTCCTGCAAATTACATCCATTTCAATAAATTTCCCCAGTTTATTAGCTCAACTCAACATTACATTGCATTGCATTGCATTGCGTGAAGTATTTATGAATTACTGAAAATGGCATCAGACTTTTCTAAATCACCTTACAACACCTATCTATAACAAATCAAACATATATTAACAAACCCTAAAATTAA
This sequence comes from Mangifera indica, assembly GCF_011075055.1. Classification (NCBI taxonomy): domain Eukaryota; kingdom Viridiplantae; phylum Streptophyta; class Magnoliopsida; order Sapindales; family Anacardiaceae; genus Mangifera; species Mangifera indica. The sequence goes on along the minus strand of NC_058147.1, from coordinate 10,687,754 downwards.
AAAAAAAAAAATCGAATTTCCAAAGCAACATTCAATTAAGAATTCAAATACCTACTCCCTAACATGTTTTAACCAGATTTTTGAACCCCAGAAACTATGCAAAATCACAAATCCATTAGCAAATCGAACAAATACAAGCAAATGGCATGACAAAATCTCCTACCACGCACAGTCAATTTAAATTTTAACTCACAACACCCTAACATATTTTAGTCAATTTTTCCAACCCTAAAAACAAGGAAAATTTAATCTTAAACAATGCTATAAACAAAACAAATAAAAACTAACAAACCCGTATACTCAAATAATAATAAAAAAAAAGAGACATCTCTTTCCCAACACCCACATTCAAAACCGTCCAAAAACTTTCAGATCCATACACATCAAAATCAAACCAAACCAGATCAACAGACAAAGATGTTAAAGCAACTCACCCTGCTTGTGACTGGCGCCTTTCTCGACGGTATGGCACTGGGCACACTTGGTCTTGAAGATCTTCTCTCCAGCCCTAGCGTCACCGGGAGGAGCCTCATTGAACGACGCCATATTGTATGGACTTCACAAAGAGAAAAGTCTAGAAAAAGAGAGATGTAAAGAGACAAAAGCTAGGGTTTGGGTTGGTCAAGTCGCTTTTAAAGTCGTTATTTTGATTTGGTTTCCCAGAGACTTGGGAACTTTCGTGGAATATTCCAGAAAAAATGCACGTGTTTGCCATGACTCTCTTAGGAAGGAGGTGCACGTGTCGAGTTTTTAGAGGTGACAAGAAGCATCCCATCAATTTTGACCGTCCATTTTTATATAGTATATACAAAGCTGCGTTGGAATACAGGCGTGACTTGGGTGGCAGGCTAAGAATGATAATATGGATATATATCCGACCCGATTAGGAAACACCATAAATAAGAAACAAAAATTTCTATTTTATTTCAAATGTATACATATAGTACATAATGGAACGACCATTTCTCATCTAATGTTTGATAAAACGACAAATTTTCATACTTTAAATTTAAAAAAATCAAGGTTTATTGGTTATCTATTTTTGCAAGTGAATTGATTAATTTTTTTTTTATAAATAAATGTTTTATCTTTTTATTAAAATTATAAAATTGTTATTAAAATTTAATATAAATGTCAAATTATGAATATGTTATCATCAGTTAAAAAATTTATTATTTAGACTTTTAAAAAAAGAAACTCTAGTAAATTTTAAAATATTGTATTTTGGTCAATTCTTTGAGATATTATAATTATTTATAAAACTATTAAGAGACTTATTAAAATTTTAAAATTTTCAAAAGCATCTATGCTTCAAATTTAAATTAAAAAAAGGCCCCTAAAAATATTCACTAATACTCCTAATATTTTTATATATCATAGTTTGCTAATAAATTTTGAAAAGAGAAAATAAAAAAGAAAAAAGGAAGACAGGGGGAAGAAAAATAAAACAAATAAGATGAAAATAGAAAATAGAAAAAACTATGTAACATGACCTTACTATCTTTTTGCTTAATATAATTCACTAATAGAAGTGGATAATGAGTGTGAAATTGGTTTTTTGAAACTTAAATAATGATAATTTATTATTTCAGCAAACCTTGGGTGGTAAATAGTCTTTTGGCCAAAAATCTATAAAACAAATAAGATGAAAAGAGAAAATATAAAAATCTATATAACATGACCTCATTGCTCTTTTACTTAACAAAATTCCCCAACAAAAGTAGATAATGAATGTGAATTTGACTTTTTGAAATTTAAAAGGTGACAATTTATCAGTTCAGCAACCCTTGGGTGAGAAATAGCTTTTTGGCCAAATATTAGTCTATAAAACGAATAGAATGAAAAGAGAAAAAAGAAAATCTATGTAACATGACCTTATTGCCCTTTCACTTCACATAATCCACTAACAAAAGTGGATAAGGAGTGTGAATTTAGTTTTTTGAAACTTAAAGGATGGTAATTTATCATTTCAACAAACCTTGGGTGGGAAATAGTCTTTTGGCCAAATATTAACCCTCACTTAATTATGATTCAATACTTCAAATGAGGTGATTAAGGTTTTATATGAATAGCAATGTTATGCATATCTATTTTTGAGTATATGAACAAATACATATATTATGTGTCATTATGTGATTAAGTGTTGTTTCATCTTTAATTCAAAGTTACTTAACACTTGATAACATATATCAAGTATACAACTATTTATGTATTCAAAATAGGTACATATAATTTTATTATCATAAAAATACCCCTTAAGATGTGTTCGGTTTGGAGGAATAAAATATTACTCTGATAATATATGTTTTTACAATTGAAATTACATTTTTTTGTTCATTAGATAATAAAAGATTATGTTAATAATTTATTACTAAGTTGATATAACAAGTAATTTAGTAGATAATATGATTAAAGCAATGCTAGTTTATATACTTTTGAACACACAAATACGTACATACATTATTTGTCATAATGTGATTGAGTATTATTTTATCGTTCATTTAAAATTATTCAATCATATGATAATATATTATTTGTATACTTATTTGTATACACACACACACACACACACACACACACACACATATATATATATATATATATATATATATATATATATATATATATATATATAATTTTATTGATATAATTATAATTTTTTCTTAGATGTTAAAAGATTATCAAGACACCTTTGATTTTGTTATAATTTTAGCCCTACTTAATTAATTTAGTGTAACACATTAAAGAAACTTAGGTAAAATGATATATTATTATTATTTTGTTAAGACTAATTAAACATAATAATTATATATACATATTAGTTTACACAAATGCATTATTAATTTATACTCATAAGGCTTTTAGTTAATCCAATTTGTGATAATATTTTATTTTTATAATAAAATGTTCCCAAACTAAACACTATGTTAAGGTTATCTGTATAAAAATAAGTTATTATTTGATATTTGTCACACAATTAAAATATCAATTAATTTAAAACATTGAAATTTAACAATTCGATAAGATATTTAAAAAATGTAATAACTTTTCATTTTCAATTGTGTCATCTATTTAACCCTTATGATATTTATTTGGATATATATATATTATGCTTGTTGTGTGAACTTATGAATAATGCATGATATGTGGATTTAAAGAGCGCTTGTGGGTTACAAGATATGAGAAACATATTTTAGGGTGCCAAAGACTTTGAATGAATGATTTAGAAATATAGAAGTGAGCTATTTGGTCGGAATTTGTAGAAACGGGGAAGACAAATTTTTTCCATATGCTAATGCACAACTATGCATGCATGCATGGACACTTGTGCATTCTCAATGTAGGCAACGACTTCTCGTGAGTTGATGCACGTTTATGCTAGGTTATAAGGTTGTGGATGGTCATGTAATATAGAATACACGCCCATTCATGACATTCAAGACACACACCCGTGTGGGAGAAGAACACAAGGTTATGGCCCAAAGGATCAAGACTTAACGGACGTTAGATAGATGTTAGAGCAACCATTAGACAATAGTATAGACGTACGTCCATGACAATTAAGGTCGAATGCTCATGCAAGGATTAAGATAAAGGCATAGGGAGCAAGGGCTAGTCATGTTTGTACATATAGTATAAAAAGATAATTTTACCTCTATGTTATATGCTAAAGTGGGGATAAGGTTTGAAAGACCATTTTGAAGGCGAAACTAGATAGCTAGCTAATAAAACATGTGTGGTTGTGTGGAAGATGATACAAACCTTGATTGAAGTAGATTCAGATTGAACTTATGAAAGTTAAGGAAAATGATGTACATATAGATAACCACCAATTGTGTGCAAAAGTGATGTTATATGTGAAAACATTAGAGCTAAGAAAGAGTTAGATACCTATGAGATGTATTAAGCACTTGAAGATAAAGTGCATTAGCCACTAAATTTAGTTCAAGTATGCATGGTAAAGGAGAGTGGCACTAGTTAGTTCATCATATGGTTAGTGAGATGCATCATATACGTACCTATAGTAAGGGTCATCCCAGAATGGTAATTTAGTTAGCAGTTCCATATATAGTTATGCATACATGGTACGAGAAGAACAACAATCAAATTCTTCGTGTGACTAAGGTATCAATATTAGTTAGCCTAAAACCCAATCAATAATGTGCAAGGTGCACTTATCTAATAGACATCTAAAATGCCATGTGCTTTCACAAGGCATCGGGAATGATGAGAAAAGCTTAAGTACTAGTCATCCAAAATGACATTGCTTATAAAGATAGCATATGAAGATGCCATAAGGAAATGAATCAGCATATAGAGAGGTCGAAAAAATCCAATAATAATAACCACTTAATAGGATAGAGATGAGACACCAGATTTTGAGATATTGTGTGTAAGAATCTGAAAGGTCACCTACTTACTGAGTATTTTTCACTCATATATTCCTTTTGTGGCTTTGCAGGTAAACAAGGTGAGTAGCGAGGTATGCTGGGAATCAATGATCTAGCTTAAAAGGTTGCATGAGGCTGAGGTGCATTTTTGTCATTTTGATATTTTGGGTTTTTATGTATTTACATTTGTGGATAATGTATTAGCATATGCATTGGTTACATGACATTTGATTTCACACATTTGAGATGTATGAATTGATATGTTTATTATTTATATTATAGAGGTATTTTCATTTACACATTTTTGCACACTGCTTATTAAGTGTTAATGATGTTGTAATTTTACCATGTATTAAAAGAAAGTTTGAATTGGACACATCTCTTCGAATACATATTCTATGTAAAGGTATGTATCTGGATATAAATGTTTCATGTATAATATCATAACATAATTTTAGAACCCAAAAGGTGTTTTAAGTTTAAGTGTTTGAATGTGCATAAGATAAGTTAAGTAGCCCTTATGCACTGTTGACCTCTCCTATACATCTACCAGTGTAAGTTTTTGTATGACAAACTGATGAATGCACATGTATCCTCTATGCACATTTGTACATCAGGCCAAAAATTACTTCTTATTAATGCTTACTCACTTTCCAATCTACAAACACATATCAAATATATAAATAGACCAAAATAACCTTTCAATGTTTTGTGGGTGTTATGATAGATACAATAATGAGAAATGCTTACCTAGAATTTTAGCAAAAATCCCATAAGCACATGATTAATGGTCAAAGGACCTTTACAAAAGCGAGATATCAAAGGGCAACCTCCTTGTACTTTTTTATATGGCTTGCCTCATAAAATATGTAGTCAAGCTCTGAACGGATAAGAAGCATGGATAATGACTAATTGTTGTCTAATAATCGACTAACGTGAGAAGGAAAAATCAACTTTCTATTATCCGCCACTAGTACAACAATCTTGACAACATCATTATTGTTATCCTCCCATGTCTTTGTCTTAAAAACCATATACAAATCCTTATATATAATGAAACTACATCTAAGAAAGTACATATTCTTAAGTTGATTTATCCTTAAGACAAACACATATGATTGTATATCATTCGAGTAAATAAGCCTCAACCTTATCACTAAGGTGAACTCCAACAAGTTAAGATAGCCATCTACTCTATTTAGTCTAATATAGTTGATTTGATGAAGGAACACAAATGGATGAGGACGATGTTGAAAAGATGCTCCTCCATATCTAAAAATGAACCAAAACAAGTCTCAGTAAAAAAGATTCCTTTTATTCTCACTTAGCTTTCTATGAAGCTTGTCAATCGTGTTTTTATGCCCATATACCATCTGTTGCATTCCGAAGTGATGCACTCATTGGTATCTCTTACCCTTTTCATCAAAGTTATTGTTTTATGTTGTCCTCATTTTCTTTTGGGCTTTTAATGCTAATTTATGAAAAAACAAAATTTTAATTAATTTAAACGAAAATATATATATATATACACTTACCTAACAAAATAGTTATACCGAATATTTGACAACAATACTTATATCAAGAAAAAGAAAACTATCAATTTATCCCTTGTAGAAAGTATCATTCCCTCCCCAACACCCCCCCCCCATATGAAATAAAACGAAACCTTCTAGTGGGCATTGTGCTTGCAAAATACCATTTGCCCCTAATAGGCACAATACCTACCAAATACACCCTATCGATGAACAATAAAGGGAGGCGTAATTACCTAGTAGGCATAATGGTTTTCATGCCTACCAATTGAAAAGTCTTTAATTTTTTTTGGTCAGAATCATAATTTCAAACCACAAATCATAATATAGAAGAACTAAAAATAAAAAAACCGTAAACTAACAAACAAATTCAATTACAACAAAAAAAAAAAAGGTCATCTTCATACGTAAAATTCAAAAATTTAAATTGAAATGCACAACATCACCATAAACTTTAAAATAAGTAACAAAATCATTTAATACTAACCTCAGTTTTTGAGAAAAAGTTGAATAAATTTTGGCTTACTGTCAACGAATTGCAGTTCGAATGTGGGTAGGCAAATTTTCAGTTGGTAGACCTCCTAAAATCTATCGATGTAGCTTCCGAGAATGGCCATAAAATTGATCTCTAGTCAATAGTATCACAACTATGGATTTTTCATTATGGTCAATGATGGTCAAATATGTTTCATATAATGAGACAATTTTAATGAATTGTATATCAATAAAACTATATATATTTATTTTGAGTACACAATTATGTATACACTTATATATATTATCATATAATTATGTGATTTTAAATTAAGAATAAAATAATCACCAATTAAATAATGACATATATAAACGTGTACATATTTGTATACTTAAAATGGATCTTTATAACATTGCTCAGTATATATATGTATATTGGCTACATCGGTGTAACTCTTGGAATATTAGTTAAAAAGCGTATAAACCTCTATAATGAGTAATTTAATTAATCATATTAAGTGAAAATTAAGAATTATATATCTAGGTATATATAACTAAACAAGATTCTCTGAACAGGAGTACTACATAAAAGCACTAACGAGTGTATATGGAAGAGTTAGAGATATTCCAAGATATTTTACAACCAAGATATTTAAAAGTGCAAAAGATTAAAAAAAAAAAACTTAAATCCATAATTTATAATAATAAATTCATTATCATTTAAAGAAAATGAAATATAAGTAAAAATAAAATCTCAATAAATATGATATGGATAAACTATTGAAAAATTATAACTAAATTATCTCTATGAGTAGATCTTTAAGAACTAATGTATTCTAAGTTTAAATTCCAAATAGTTGCTTTATGTAACACCCTAATTACCTATTCCCTCAAACTTTAAATAATTATTTTAATAATGTCCATGTTGTCAAGTAGATTAATGAGTAAATATTAATTCATTGAAGTTACTAAAGGTGATTCACATGACATATGATTGGAGCGCTTTTTTTTTTTTTAAATAGCCCATGGACTTATTATTACTTAAACTATGTTGTTTTACCAAATTTTCTCTCATCATTAACTTTGAAAATTCTAAACACTTACTCATAAATAGCTAAAATTAACAAAATTTTAAATTCTTAAAATCTAATCTCCTTTTCCCCCTCTAAACCTTAAAAATTAAAAGTTTTTTCTCAAATTAAATTTAAAAAAAATGACATTTTCCCCTTTAAGGTTTAGTTTTCAATATCCGACATTAAATCCAATGTCATTGTCGACGACGAAGAGTTCTTAAGGCATCACCATGCTCCGATGGTCTCTCTCCCTTCCTTCGGAAGTTCAAGTGACAAAGATCTTGTCTTCATCTTCCCAAACAAGATTTTCTTCAGTTGAAGTTCTAGAGGAGGAGAGAGCTACCGTTGGAGCATGATAATGTGTCAGAGACTCTTCGTCACTAGCGATGGTGTCGGATTTGGCATCGGAGATTAAAACTAAATTCTAGTGGGGGGAATGTCATTTTTTAAGACATGACTTAAGGGGAAAACTTTTAGTTTTTAGAGTTTAAGGGAAAAAAGAAATTAAATTTTAGTTTATTTTTAATATTATAAATGAAATAATGATTTTGCCCTTAAAACAAACAAACTTAACCCCTTATATATGGGTATTTGAAATTTTTACAACTAAAGGAGTGTGACTTAGGAAAATAACATACTTTGGATTGGAATAAGTCCTTTGGCCTTTTTTTTTTTTAAATAAAATTGACCATATGAAGTAGAGGTTTCAAATAATTTTGGCACGGTCCACATTGGCTCAACATTGAAAAAAAGTAGGTTGTGTTAGGTTTGTAGGTTTAGTGGATTGTGAGATAAGGTTAGTGGGTTGATTTGATATGATTTGTAAAAATTATATTTTTTTAATAATTAATTAAAAATTAAAAATATTGAAAAATTATAAAATTTAGTAGATTGACTCACTAAGAGGCCATAGAGGCACGATCCTAAAGCCTTTAGGTTGTGCCCTACGCCTTGTGTTTTTGTTGAGCTAACCCAACACAAAAGCCTGTCAAATGGCAAATATTTGCCTGGTCTGACCCAACATGTGACCCGACCTAGCCTATTAATATATCTAATTTGGAGTAATAAATAAATAAATAAAGACATGTGAGCTTTAATTGGGCATGAAGGAGAGAGGAATAATACTATGTTAGAAAGATATGAGACATCCAAGTATGGTGGTGAACCTTACTCTTAAAGTATGGTTGGCCTAAACTTATTAAACAACCTAACCTTTTGCATAAATAAGTCTATCCATGATTTTCGTTCCATCCTGGCATTGAATGACAGGCCATAAGCCAAGAGACAGAATTGAGAAAGCCAAAAAAAAAAAAAAAAAGCAAGGAGAAAGAGGGAGAAAAGAGCAAAAAGAGAAAGAGGAAGAAAAGAAAAAGGTGGAGGAAAAAGGTTTGGCTTAGAGGTGTCAAAAATTTTCTTTCATTTTCTCAACCTTTGTTAACTATTAAGCTTAGGAGTTGTATTTGATTTCTCTTTGTCATTTATGGGTTCTAATCACATGTATCAATTTGGTTAATTAGGAGAGCAAAAAAAGAAGACGTGAGAGGAGCTTGGTATGATCTTGGATTGAGCCTCAAAATTGTAAGTGGAATATTTATATATAAAAAATGTTTTTTTTTTTTTCACAAACGTTTTGAAGAAATCATGTTAGATTAGATTATATTGTTGGAACACTCATTAATGGTTTAGAAATACATAGTAGTCTAAATATACTTTATGATGACGGCGTTATTAAAATATTTTCCTTAATCATGCGTAATTAGAATTAGTTAAAAAGGGTGAAAAAAACAATTGCTATGTATATATATATTTGAGTATATATATGATATATCATCAGGTAATTGTGTATTATTTTATTTTTAATTCAAAATCACGTAATGACTTGATGACACATATAAAATATATATTTATTTATATATTTAAAGTGAATATACAAAGTTTTATAGATATTATAATATATTAAGGACAACAACATTTCTTATAAAGAAACTTTTAAGTTGGGATCATTTTGAAAATTTGAGAAACATGTAGGGTTATATTGAAATTTTGCAGGATATCATTTGAAATTTAACAATTTGTGGTGGACCTGCATGTCCTCATTTGGGTTGTCTTGGGGAAAAAAAAAATCAAAGATAATCATGCCTTAATTGGGTTTATCTTGGAAGTGATAAATTTTTTCCCTACTCAAATTAGATATAATAGTACAAAAGTGAATAAAGGTGTTAGTATTGTCTAAAATGAAAGTTTTATCCTAATAACGAGTCTTATCTTGTGTGAAGAGAGAATTTCAAAAAATAAATAAATATAAGAACAAAAATCCCGTGTAAGTGGGGATATAGATAGAGGTGTAATATAGTCGAGTTAAGTTGAGTATCGATTCATTTGAATTTGACTAAATTACTTTAGTAAGATCTCAAACTCATCGAGTTAGTGAGATCTTAGCTTGGGCTTAAGCTCAAGACAAGTTAATCTAACTTAAGATTGATTCAAAAATTTACGTTGCATTTGAACTCCTTCATTTTTAATTATAGTATAAGATTTAAAAATTTTTAGGACTTATTGATATTTTTATTGAACTAACTTATGAGTTCACCAAACCAACGATCCGCAAGCTCGAACTCAACTCAATATTAGTCAAGTCAAGCCCCAATAACTTGAGAATAGCTTGACTAAACTTATACTGCTAGATGAGGTAGATATCTCTTTATCCTGCATTGCCCGATCTTTGTATTTGCATGATAAGTTATAATAATTTTATAATATAAGATGTTAACATATGGATTGTAAGAATAATTGGGGAGTTGGAAAATAACGGGCAACATTACAGACAAATAATTAATAAAACATTACCAATATGTCACAATGTTAGTTAATAGGGCTGTTAATTGGGCCTGTACGAAAAAAATTTCAGGTTTGGACTTTGAACCTATCCATTTGGGCTTAAAATTTTGGTTCAAGCCCAATTTATTAAATTGAATCGGGTACTGCAAACTTATTTTGGGTCTACCGCTACAACTTTAAAAAACTAACAAATGCCCTATAATTTTAAAAAAATTGGACTCAAGCCACCTCAAACTACTATCATAAATAATTTTCTTTGAGGCCAATAAGAAAACAAAAATTTTAAAAAAATTACATCAAATTATCGTGTAAAAGAATTGAATATTAGAATATAAACAATTTTAAAAAATAGCATATTGTCATTGGAAAAAATTCAACCTTAAAAATAAAAAAATTTAGTTTCGGTTACACCTATGTACGTAACATTTAAATTTATTTCAAATTTATTTTGTTTTAAATATAAAATAAATTAATAAATATCGTTTAAATATAACATTAGTTAAATTATCAAATACTACATTATTCAGTTTCATAGGCATTTAATAAAATTCCATATTCGGATTTACCCTAACATATTTCCTTAAGGTGTCAAAATAATTCAAATTTAAATGATTTTGCCAAAATAAGAATCATTGATTTCTTTAATAAAATATAATTTTCCCTTAAAAGCATATGCAATGCCATGACCCAATTTCAAGAGATTCTCATGAGCTCACAAATTTTTCTACAAATTTCAGTTAACCCCTCGCACATTCTTAAAGTTTTCTTAACCCTAACTTTGAATATAATCTTAACTCATCATCATTTAATTAAATATTATTTAAACAACTAAAATATTTTTAAGATTCTTAAGTGAATTATTCCTGTTTCTCATTATATAGAACGACAACATGCATGCAAATTTATTCAACTTTTCAATAAAGTATGACAGAATTAAAAATAAATAAAATTTAAATACTAGTAGTTTTAGGAAATAACATGCATATATAAATCACTGAAAATTATAGAAAATAATATGCAATTTATTAAAAAATTTAAAATAAAAAATTAATACTTTGGTTTGATTTATAGCTTATATTAACCATGCATTATATGCAATTTAAGATTTAAAATATGATTAATACAAACTTTTTCATAAAAATTTCGAACCCTATGTCAAAAAATTTCTGAGATCCTTTAAATGTGTCACCTCTTGTCAATACACTTACAAGAAACTTTAGGAAGATTTTAAAGTGAATGGGAAAAAAACTAATGTGCTTGCCGTGGACACCCTCTGCCCTTTGGCTCTTTTCCCTTGAATTCTCCCTTCTCTCTTAAACACTAATGCGTTCTCACCTCACTCAAGGAAACAAGAGACAAAAGCCAATTTCGCTCCTTAATTTAGTAAAGTTTAAATTTTGAAAGAAAATATAGAGACATGCATTGAATACATGTCCTAAAATTGCCAAAAGGTGTAAGAATTGTGTCTACTGATGAAAATTCTAGTTACTAACAATTAGTGTATACAATTTAAAGTCTCGTACAAGATAAACTACAATAATATACGTAAAAATTAATTAATTAATATTTATATCCACTACCATGCCAAATAGAAGGAATTATAAAGAAAATAAAATACAAAATTTCTAACATTGTTTGGTTTGTTGGTCGAAAGTCTATGTCTATTGTATGTTATTAGTTAAGTAGATACAATGAAATATATCTCAAGAAGGACTTGTGGATAAAGGTTCTAAGGATAATATCTCTCTCTATGTGTATGTATCTATGTATATATATCTCTCCGCTTTTTCTTTTGTATTGATATTTTATATATATATGACAAAAATGAGAAGTTACATTCAAATAATTGAATATGAATATTCCAAATTTAAATCTGATTCTTAAGACTTATTTCCATTCTAGTTAAACTTAGATAGAATAATTATATTAACGATGTGATCTTGATTTGATAGTAAGTGATATATTTTTCCTTGTAGACACATATGAGAATAAGAAAAATATCTTGTAGATTCTGGTGAGATGCACTATATTGTAGAGTTCTTCTTATTGTCTTTGGATAAAAAGTTTATCCACACTTTTGGATGATTGACAAATAAGAAGCATATTTAGTTAGTAATATTGTAACTAGTCATTGATCATAACTCGTATAATGTTCTATTCTAAGTCATGTTCAGCCCATGTGTAATCAATGTATGTCTATATATTTCTTTTTCTCTTCAAAGTATAACACATCTTCAAACGTAGTCGAATATATGAATTGATAGGGTGATATGATTTTTTTCAATTGGAGTTTGGCCGAACATCACTAAAATCGATTAAAGTTTGGTGTATTTTTTCTTAGAGCAATACTATGTGTACCCACTTTGGGTACACAAATGTATACATACTCATATGTGTCATCATATGATTGGTTATTGTTTTATTCTTAATTCAAAATCATCCAATCACATGATGACACATATAAATGTGTACACATTTGTGTACCCAAAGTGGGTACACATAGTTTTATTGTTTTTCTTATTACACATGAAATTTTATTTTAAAATCTATTTATGACAAAAGAAAAGAAATTTCTCAAAAATTAAGAATCGGCAGTCACAAAAGGAATTTTTAGGCCAACTCTTGGGACAATTTGCAGCCTACTTTTTAGCCCAAAATCTAATTTGGAATCATAACTCGAATGTATCATGCTTAAGAGCGTGTGTGATACTTTCACGGGAATCCTCTAAACAGCTTGTTAGTTTCCCCAGTTGGTAGATTTTCCAACTAAAACATGTCCTCTTTATAGGCTGATTCTCAGACAACATGCGGACTAATTTTTCCACTAGAATAGAAAACCAATCTGTTCTTGCAACCCGAACACATCATGCTCAAAAGCGCGTGCAGTAGTCCCATGAGCTACCTATTGGAATCTTGTCGACATACCCAGTAGGTGGATTTCCCGGCCCAAACATGACTGCCGTCCAGCCAACAGCGTCACACAATGGCCTAATTTTTCTTTATAGGTTGGTTCTTGGGCCAACTTGCAGCCTAATTAATTTTTGGCCATAAATCCCATCCGGACTTGCAACTCCAACATATCACGTTCAAAAGCACGTGCGGATGTCCTATGAGGAACCTCTCAGAAGCTCATCGGCATCCCCGATAGGTGGATTTTCTAGCCAAAACATGGCCTATCCTCTCTGGAATTTTCCAGCACATATTACACAGCTTCAACTCATGAATTAAAGCACAAGGAAAAGTTTTAAAAATCGAAAACAATCACAGCATGTCCTATTAATAATCAACCACGTCACTACATCCCGCCTACATTCAAAAAAGGAAAAAAACTCAGCATGCATCAACCCATTAACACATGAAACCGCACGAACCAGTCCCCGAAAATCTAAGCCGTTAATTAAACCCAAGATTTCCAGAGGTTGACTTTGTTTGCAAGTGCTGAACGAAACCAAGAAATTACAGCATAAAAGCACACATTAACAGATGCATATTCATGTGCACAAATCATCAAGGTTCGAGGACTAATTCTTGCAAGAACTAAACCGTAATTCATGAGTACAGCAAGCAAGAATTTGTCTCCAAGAACCAGCATTAAATCAATTCGTACATGGGGCCAAAGATATCCAAACGGGTTTATTTTTATCCATTTGGATAAACCCAATTTATCTGAATTTCATACGCATCCAAATACTTCAAGGTTATGATGACGGTGTTATCCAAATATTTTCCTTAATCATGCGTAATTAAAATGAGTTAAAATGGGTGAAAAAAGAATTTTATCCCAGTTGAATTTTGGTTGTATGTCCTATAAGGTTAAGGTTGGGTAGTTGAGGTTGCATATTCTGTCATTTAGCAGTTTTGAACCATTACTTGGCATGTTAGTGCCTTGGGATTAGGGTTGAACGTTTTATGCACATGAGCACTCTCTTGTCTCCTTAACTGTAGAGGTCTTTGTTAGGAGACCGTAGGCCCAAGAGATGGTGCACATCAGAAGGGATCCTAGATCCTTTTTCTGGTGGTGTTATGTGGCCATCATTGTCGACGAAAATGAGTGGTAATTGGACATGAAGTAGATGCTTCTACGATTGTTTCCTTTGTGGAAACAAGGCCTCTTGATGATGGGAATGGTATTGGGCTAGCATTACATGTCTATTGGGTGGTGTTGGAGAGATCAACATAGTTGATTTTGATTACATAACCGTATCATAGGTTGGCTAATATACACTTCAACCATTGTAGCTTGCTGATTGTCAATGGCAGCTTAGGCTGTCCCAAGTTGGTGTTGGATTTCGAAGAGCTCTTGTCATCTAGAGCTATTCTAAGCCATCTTTCATGGGCTATCTAGAAAGATTGGTATGCTAGAAAATGACAATTGGTGAACGTTTGCAATGCTACAAGGTCGAGGGCTTCCTTTTAGTGTCAAACTATCAATGAAATCTTTTGTCACTGATTGATATACGTAATTTAAAATCTTACGTAATATACATTACAATAGTGATAAGGATAAATTAATTAATCTAGATATCTAAAACCATGAGAGATAAAAGAAATATAAAGAAAATAAGACAAAGAGTTTTTAACATGGTTCAATCCGATTGTTGAAAATCTACTTCCATCATATGTTATTGATCAAGTAGATATAATAAAATGTATTATGAGAATGACTCAATTTTGGACAAAAGTCTTAAGAAAAATAATTGGATATCTATAAAGGTATTCTATTCTATCTGAGGATAATTCTTAGGAGAAATTTCTCTTTCAATGTGCATGTATCCGTGTATATGTATCGCTCTCTTTGTTTTCTCTATATTAGTTTTTTATATTTATAGGACAAATATAAGAAGTCATACTTAAATAATTGAAAATGATATTCCAAATTCACATATGATTTTCAAGATCTATTCTTATTATAATTGAACTAAAATAGAATAATTACATTAATGATATGATTATGATTTGACAGAAAACGATAGATTTTCAGCTTGTACATACAGGGAAGAATTGAAAAAAACTCTTGTTGATGTTGTTGAGATGTATTACCTTGTAGAGTTCTTCTTACTGTCTTTAAGTACAAGGTTTATTCATTCTCCTGAATGATTGATAAGTAGGAGATATGTTTAGTTGTTAATCTTATAGCTAGTCATTGATCATAACCTAATAGATGTTATACATGCAAATTCGATAAAGAAAAGTTTCATCATATATTAGTGTCATAAAGTCACATCTTTTACATTCAATTATTTCCACCAATGAGCCAGGTTTTTCTAGATGCAAGCCCAAAATTTATTTAAGCTAACTCTTTAGTCTTAAATGTTACTAATCCTTTAAAATTAAATCTCATATGTTCATTCATTCTTCTCCAAATGGGCCACATAATTTAAAAAGTTATAAAAAAAAACCCTCCTATCACATTAGCTCTCTCTTCACTTTATTAACCCTATAATTACTCATTACATCACTCATCATGTTTGAAAACAATATTTGAAAACTTGAAAACTAAAAACATGCCAGTTTGGGCTAAAATTAAATATTCTATCGTCATAAGTGTTATTTTTATTAACCTTATAATTACTCATGATCATGTCAAATTTTTTTTTTGTACAACATCACATTAGCATAATGAATAAGGTTATGTGCATAACTTTTGTGCACAATTTTTGTATAAATAATGATATGTTATTATGTAGTTGAATAATTAAAAATTAAAAATAAAATAACACCTAATCACATAATAATATATCATTATTTGTGCATAAAGTCGTATACATAGTATTATTGTAGCACATTAGCACTCTCTTCACTTTATTAACCCTATAATTACTCATAATATCAATCATCAAGTTTGAAAACAATATTTGAAAACTTGAAAACTTGAAAACTAAAATATGGTCATCTAGAAACACAGAAAAAACAACAAATAATGCGTAATTATCACATGCATGACTAGTTAAACCCCTTCAAAGTATCATTTATTTTGTTTGTCTAAGTTTGTCTTAAATATATCATACTTATATTCACAATTTTGTAGGTAAAAAAATCTTGAAACAAAATGAACACTTATAATTTAAGAAAGAAGAGAAAATATAAAAAGACCGAAAGAAAATAATAATTTTTATTTCTAACATAATAAGCGCGATCCTATTTTTCTCATGGCCTCTCCTTAACATTAACTAAATGTGATAAACACGAATTTTTTGAATTCCAAAGCAAGAAAAACGAAAACAAGGTGTAGAATCTCGTAACTGAAGGTAACCAAAACATTCTCCCTAATGACCATATGCTTGAACTATGTCCCTTAAAAAAGGATAGATTAAAGATAAGCTCATGATTTTAATCACAATGATTTACTTAAGCATTGGACGAGTGTACATGCCAATATGCTCTGTCAAATAAATTTTATTGATAAGAATTTTTGTCTTCAATTGATTTAAGTAATTCAGAGTTTTACAATATCTTTGTGATGCCTTGACTAGCATAATTATTATTTTTCACGCTTCAAGCCACACTTTGGTCATATTGTTCCACTTCTCCAAAAATCTGATTGAATGTGCTCCATTTGCTTCATAAGATGGTTGATACGTATCTAGGAATTGTGTTGAATGATTGTGATTGATCTTTGATTTACTTTGATGTGGCTATAAAAGGAGAGCGACTAGCCTAAGCTCTTGTTCTTCAGGCATATATAAGTCTTTTGATACTATTAAAGCTTCATTTTATTGATTGATTGAAAGAGTGTCTACAACAGTTCACAAGACAGTGAGTCGCTTACCTTTGAGAGCTTTAGTTGTGAGTGAACTAACTTAATGTGTTTGTTAGTGTAGGTGAGAACTTGATGATGCACATGGTATGCTTGTCCATAGCATAAGAAAGAAGTTTGAAGTCTAAATCCTCTTCGAAAGAAGATGACATAATAAAAAATCATATTTCTGTCTTTTAAAGACAATCGATAGGGAGAGTAGGTTTCATTGCTATTGCAAAATATGAGATTATTGCTCCACGTGGGCATATTGAGGCATCCTACATGATAATAGCTAACCTACTCACTTGGGCTTTCTTCATTTTGGATATTTCACATATTTGTGTACTCATTCTTCCCTTGCCTCGAGTGAGGGTTGATTATGTCCTTGCTGCAAGTAGGGGTGGATTCAAACAGAATCAACTCTGAACATGGGTTGACTCGAGTTCCGTTTGAAAAATAAAAATGAGATTCGTGGCTCAATTCAAGTTCATAGCTCGAATATATGGTTTAAGTTTGTGACAACAATTTGTAGCTCAAATTTAAAAACTTGTTTTTTGTTACTTTAAAACCCAAATCTAATTTGTAGAACACATAAACAAATGCTCAAAACGTTTAGATTCATGAAGTTAGAAAATTTACTTGGCAAAAATATAAATGGAATCACGAGAAAACAACAATAAGATATCATGTACACAGGATATCTAAATCTTCTAACAACCCACGAACATCTTATGGCCAACCACCAAACCTATAAACAAACAAACTCCAATATAAATCTCTAATGAATTAATTAACAAACAAAAATATTAGGGCTTCAATTAGATTTTTATTGTTGAAGATGAAAATACGATGCACCGTACCAGTTGGTGACAACAAGAGAGATACATAATTAGAATAATGGTCAGTTGAGATGAAATTTCAATGGTTGTAATGACTATTATTCTGACAAGACAATGTGAAGAAATATCTAAAGAAGGAGAGAGATCAAGGTGGATTTATGTTTGTTTGCTTGTTTTGAGTTTCAAAATGATGATGTTTGAAGATAAGAAATGACAATGGAGGTTGAATGAAGGTAAGATATTTGTAGGTGTTTTTGAAGATAAGAAATGGTAGTGGAAGAAGTTGAGATATTTGTGGGTGTGTTTGAAGATAAGAAATGGCAGTGGAAGAAGTCGAGGTTTCATGTGTGAAAAGTGAAGACAAATGAGAGAGAAAATGTCAAGTTAATATATTAATAATAATGAATTTTTAAAGTCTTCCAAACCGACTCTAACGAGCCATGGCTTTGCTAGGACTGAGCTGAGTTAATGGTTGTCTCCCTGATTCGATTTGAGTTTGTAAAAACAAATTCAGACTGAACTAAATTAAGCCGAACCAACTTTCGAGACTGAGTCGACTTGGCTCATATTCAAGGCTAGCCACAAGGGTAGCTTGGGCAAGGGTAAACAACTCGAGATTTAGGAATAGTTACATTAACTGATGATAAGAAATTTTATCAACATTATAACTACAAATTGTTGATGAGATTTCACGTTCATAATTGATGTATGCAATTTAGAATCATGTGCAAATTTACTATAACAACAATGATAAGGATTTGACAAATGAATCCATATATCAAATATAGTGATAATAATAAGTTCAAAGAGAGAGTTAGAACAAAATGGTTTTGATATCAATGACTCCAAGAAAATGTCCCAATGAAGTGAATCAAAGATTACATAAGAGTACCCTAAAGGGGATTAGAAAGCGGATGGATACAAGAGATATTAAATGTCTATTTGTGTGTGTCATTGTAGGTCCAAGGGCCTTTGTCGTCAAACTTAGGACAGAACAAGGTTAATCTTTACACAATAGATATATCATATATCTATTTGTGTGTCATTGTAGGGTTTTTCATGCATTAGAAGCACATAATGATAGTGGAAAAATTTTAAATTAAGAAAAAAAAACCTTTGTCCTATGAGAGATAAGAGAGATAAGAACCATTATACCTACGTTTAGCAGCCCTTTCTCATAGAGCTCTCACGATCAAGTTATGCATTAATCTCTTCATCATGATTCTACCCATTTAAGGACATTCATCAAACATACATACACATACATTTGAATGACATGTGAATAAACGTCATTTTATAAATGATAAATACAATACAACTTAGGATGAAAGTACATAAATTTGATTGGCTCTATAACATCTACTTTGATATTCATATGCTTCCCCTTTTTTTCTTATTAATCTTTTATATTTGCAAGATAAAAAGAAGAGATTATAGTGCTATCACGTAAAAATCTATAATTCAAATTCAAACATTAAATTCCTAAATAATTACATTAATGATAAGTTTATGATTGTGACTAATTAGGAAAGAAGTTACTACTTTCCATTGAGGGTAGATGACACACTACAATAAATTTCATAGAAGGTGACAAATTTTTTCATCCCACAAAATGTCAAAAATTTGTTCCAAAAAGTCAATCATAATGAAAGATTAAATCGTCAAAAAATATGCGTTTCCAAAGAGTACTACCACGAAAAAAGAAATTATCTTTAATAATCAATCATTGTGGTCAAAATAATGTTTCATCATAAAAGAATACACATTTTGGAACAAAATTTTTTATCTATAAATAATAACATTTTGTCTCAAATAATTCCATTTCATTAAAAAAAAAACACATTTAGGGACAAAAATTTTCGTCTTTAATTGTACAATAAATTGGAGACAATTTCTATTGTTTTTAAATGTATAATAAATAAGAGACAAAATTTTTCGTCCTTGATCATACATTGAATTGAAGACAATTTTTTTTGTCTTTGAATGTGCAGTGAATTAAGAACAAAATTTTTCATCCTTGATTTTACATTGAATTAGAGACAAAATTTTTAGTCTTTGAATGTATAATAAATTACAAATAGAATTTTTCACCCTTAATTATTTAATAAATTAAAAAAAATTTCATCCTTAATTGTGTAAAGAATTGAGGACTTTTTTGTCCTTAATTGTATAATGAATTAGAGACAAAATTTTTTGTCCTTGATTAAGTGGTGAATTATGGACAAGTTTTTATGTCCTTGATTGTATTATGAATTGAAGACAAAAATTTCGTCTTTGATTGCATTGTGAATTGAGGTAAAAAATTTCAATTCTTGTTTATACGAGGAATTTGATACGAGAATTTTTATCATAAATTAAAATTTATAGTTATATTAATTCTCGAAATCAAACAATTCATATAAAACATATTTTCAACTACGTAAAAAATATTAATCATATCAAATTGTCACTATTACAAATCAACTAACAACTAAATATTATCAAAATATTGTAAATCCAAAAATATAATCATTAAAATATTTAATTATATAACTATCATGTGTTACAATTAGAATATTTTGTCCCCTAATTGGATGTAATTAAGATCATTCTTAAAAATAAATTATACGTTTTTAGGGACGAAATTAAGATTTTGTTTACTAAAATTATCATTTTGAGATGACATTAAGAGTATCCTTAAAAATAAATCTTAATTTACTAGGGATGAAATTAAAAATTTTTTGTCCCTAAAATAATATTTTAAGATGAAATTAAAATTGTTTATAAAAATAAATTCTACATTTTTGAGGACAAAATTAAAATCCCTTAAAATTATTATTCTGAAATAAAAATAAGATTGTTACTAAAAATGACATTCTGAGACGAAATTAAAATCATCTATAAAAATAAATTTAATATTTTTTAGAATAAAATTAAGATGTCGTCTTCTAAAATTATCGTTCTAGGGTAAAAATAAAATTGTCTCTTAAATTATCTCTTTGGGGCGACATTAAAATTGTCTTTGAAGATAAATTTTACCTTATTAAAGACGAAATTAAAATTTTGTCTCCTAAGTCCAACAAACACAAACGGGTCTCCAGTTAATTAAAAAAATAATCATTTAGAAATAAAATCTTATTTTTATTCTTAAAAATAATATTTTATAACAAAATTAAAATTATTCTTAAATTAAATTGTTGTTGTAATGACATAAAGTGCCGACTGGTCGAACATGTTCTCTAATCAATGGATTCTTTTTCACTAGTCAAAATATAAGTTGTCACTTTTGTCGATTTGTCACTTCTCAAGAAACATTCAGTGGGTAGGGTACTACCGTTCAACAAAATTTATTTAGGATTTCAAGTTTTGAGCATAATCTCACGAAATTGGAAACTATATCGGACTGTAGGCATTTGAGATTAAAAAAAAAAAAAACTATCAAATAAAGCGTTCCACGCAAAATATATATATAATAGGATTAGAAAACATAAAAGTTTGAATCATTGAGATTTAGTGCAGCATAATGCAGCAGATATGATTTGATTCTCCATTAATAAGACTGAAAGGGACCTGCAACTAGGAATGGTAACTTGGACCCGATTTTAGGAGCCCTGACCCTCCCCAACCCTAACGGGGAGGGAATTCTCTAATAAAAACGGGGAAAGGGACGGAGATGAGAACGAAAAAAATCTTCGTAATCCAGGACGGATAGGGGATGGGGATACACATATCCCCGGCCCACCCACCCCGGCCGCCCGCCCCGCCCACCCCTCCCCTCCTCCCCTCCCCTCCCCCCTTCCCCTTCCCCTTCCCCTAAATCTTATATAATAATATATTTGCTAAAACTATAACTTTAATAAGTTTTATTACAAAATTACCACTCACTTTTTAACCCTAAATCTAAATCTCCTTTTCCTTCAATTTTTCACTCCACAGCCACACACTCCCTCTCCCAGCCAAAGCTTCCATTTTTCATTCCACAGGACAGCTGCACACTCTCTCTCCCAGCCAAAGCTTCCATTTTTCTCTCCACAGCCACACACTCCCTCTCCTAGCCAAAGCTAAAACAAAGCACAGACTAAAATTTCTCAATATTAAGGTAAAATTTTCAAACCCTAAGTTGTATTTCTGAATATTCCTTTTTTGTTTCGTTTATGTGGAAATTGTTTGAATTTTGTGTTGTATTGCTTTTTGTTTCCTTTTTCCTTTTTGTTTCTTTTTCATTTCTGTGGAAATTTGTTCCAGCTTGTTTTGGTGTCATGAGATGATGTTTTGGTGTATAGTATAATTACAAGGGATTAATTGAATCAACCACAACCAACTGCAGTAAAGCTGAGTAAGAAGTGGTTGGTTTGTCAAATGTAGTCCCAAATCATGATTATTCATACCCAAATCATGATTATTCATACTTATAGTTACTAGCTGCCCTTTGGGTTAAATAAACTTTGCTGCAAGGCTCGTGCTGCTTTATCAAAGTGGCCAAATGAAATAATGAATTTAAGAAATTATTGTTATTGATGGCATAAGAACCAGATTCAATATGGGCTGTGTCTGAATGAGACCTAATTTGAGAGCGATCTAAATATAAAAAAATCAATTCAAGACCAATAAATTAAAACTTAAAAATAATTTTACTTTGAAGTATATTTAAGTTAGCTTGAATTTAAATATTTAGATTTACTTAAATTTGATTTGTTTAATAAAAGCAAATCCAATTCTTAGAAATTCAGATTAAACCCGATCCTATTTTGCATGGAGTCCAATTGTAGTCCATGCGGACCTGAGCCCAATAATATCTACTTAGATTCCATAGTGGTTATGTTGCTTCCAGATAGCTGCATTAAAGTGATATAGACAAGGCAGATTAAACTAAACTTCATATTGAATGAAAGCAGCAATGGTGCATGCATGAAACTGCTATGCTTTTGACAGATGATTTATGGGTCGAAGGCAACACACTAAAAATACAATGCACTAAATATCTACGAACTCCCCTAACGACCGATGCAGGACTTAAATTTAGAAAGAGAAATGGTTATTATTAGCTCTGATGTGGTTGCAAGATGTGGCTTGAGCTTGATGAGCTGATCCATTTTCAGTTTAAGCTCAGTTTGTTCGAATCAACTATCAAGCCCAATTTGAGCTGGTTCGGTTTGAATCCATTCCTAGTGGATATCCTGTTTTGTTTTTTTGTCCTTAGTGTTAATTTCTTTGAGAAGTGATAGGGGTTTGACTAATTCCTTTACTGCTAAACCAGTAGATAATAAGGGAATACAAAAGCTGATCCACTGATTTGGTACTTTTACTTCACTATCAAAGGATCAATCTTTATGCTTTTTCTAAGGAGAGTTAATTTAATAAAAAAAGATGAGAATTTTTTTATGTTTGGCCTGGTTATTGTGCAGCTACATAAATATTATTCTTCAAGTCTGATGTTTAACTATTACATTCTAGTTTGATAAAGAAGCTTCATTAAATTTTTTGAACTTAGTTTTAGTATACGTAAAGTTTATTGATTGTGATTCGTATTATGGGTTTTAATATTTATGTTCTATATTAACTTATATTCTAAATTTTGGACTATTTGATAGGAATGTCTGCTGAAAACTCTTTGGTTAATAAAAGAAAAAATATTGAAGATGTTAACATGCAAAATTCTCAATCCTTTAAAAAACTAACATCTTCTGAAAGTGGTCCTCATACTGGAACTCTGGTAGGAAGTAATCAGATGCAATTGTCTGTTGATGAAAGTAATAAATCAAGTCAGGAGTTGGATAGTTCTTGTTCAAGCCCTCTTCAAAATGCACCTGACAACTCTCTTGTTACTGATCCTACTGGAAGGTGTAAATCAATTGTTAAGCATAGTAGAAAAGACCTTGCAAATATGATTATATTGCATGAATATCCTTTAAGCATAGTAGATCATTATGGGTTTAGGAGATTTTGTAACACCATTCAACCTTTGTTCAAGATGGTCTCTAGAAACACCATTAAGAAGGACATAATGAACATTTATGATGTTGAAAAGGGCAAGACAATGAAATTGTTAAACAAAAATTTTGGGAGAATTGCAATCACGTGTGATTTGTGGACTGTAAGCAACCAAAACAAAGGGTACATGACTATTACAGCCCACTTTATCGACAACAAATGGGAGTTACAAAATCGACTTATAAGGTAATTTTTTTTTGTTTAATATCTTTTAATATATTTTGTTAATATATACATTCATACATATATATGTATTCAGTAAACAATTTTCTATTTGAATTGTAGGTTTGTTTATGTTCCTGCCCCATATACAAAAGATGTGATTTCTGAGATATTGGTTGATTGCTTTTATGAGTGGAATATTGATAGAAAATTGTCCACATTGACTGTGGACAATTGTTCCACTAATGATGTAATTATTGATGATATCTTGAATAAATTGCCACGTTCATCACTTATGCTTTATGGTTCATTCTTTCATATGCATTGTTGTGCTCACATTCTCAATTTAATTGTTCAAGATGGTTTATCTATAATTAGTGATGAAATTGCAAAGATTCGAGAGAGTGTTTCCTTTTGGAGAGCATCACCTAAAAGGGAGCAAAAATTTGAGGAAGCAGTCAATCAGTTAGGCATTCAAAGTACAAAGAAGTTGTCTCTTGATTGTAAGAGTCGTTGGAACTCAACTTATCTTATGCTTAATACTGCTTTGATTTACAAAGAAGTTTTTTCTCGGTTAAAGCTTCGTGAGCCACAATATAAATGTTTACCAATGGAGGAAGAATGGGATTTGATACAAGATATTTGTGGAAAATTGGAAGTATTTTACAATGTCACTCTACTATTCTCTGATACTAAATTTCCGACTGCAAATGAATATTTCCCTAAAATTTGTCAAATCAAAATTCATTTGACAAAATGGCTCATGTGTGAGAATGTTATGATAAAGAAGATGGCTGCACAAATGATTGAAAAATTTAACAAATATTGGAGTGTGATTCATGGTGTTATGGGGGTGGCCATTGTTTTAGACCCTAGATTCAAAATGAAATTGTTGGATTATTTTTTTCCTTTGATATATGGAGATGATGGCAAAGATGAAATAATTAGAATTCAACAATATTGTCATGATTTGCTTTATGAATATCAACCAGGGCATGGAAGTAGTACAAGTCAAACTTTGTTTGCTTCATCTTCTTCTCAATCTAGTTTTTGTGGTGATGAAGAGTATCTAGCAGATTTTGATATGTTTATTGAACAAGAATCAAGTAATATCTTGAGAAAGTCAGAACTGGAATGTTATTTAGAGGAGCAACTTTTACCTAGGAGTCCAGACTTTGATATATTGACTTGGTGGAAGTTAAATGGGCCTAAATATCCAACCTTGCAGAGGATTGCTCGAGATATTCTTGCTATTCCAGTCTCTACTGTTGCTTCTAAGTCTGCTTTTAGCACTGCTGGAAAGGTAATAAGTCCACATCGCAATAGACTTCATTCAGGTACATTGGAAGCATTGATGTGTTCTCAAAATTGGTTATGGGCTAACTTAAAAGGTAATAAAATGAATTTTTATCAATTTTAATATAAAGTTTATAATTATTAGATTTTGTCTTTAATTTTTTTTATTTTCTTAAAAGGTGAAGAGTCTTGTTCGACAATCTACGATGATAATGATTCAGAAGATAGTAAGTATTTTTCATTAATCTCTAAAATATTGGTTTTTAAAATATTGCAAGAATTTATTACCTATTTTTTTATATGTGTTGTAGTTGATAATTGATGACATGGATTTGAGTTTCACTATCCAATCTTGATGTTTGACATGTAAGTGGATTTTGATTTTCTGATATAAACTTTTAGTCCTTATGATCTAATATCATATGCATTTCCAGGTTGGTGCAATGGCCCATGGGAAGATTGAGTTGGATTATACAGATGACTTAATAGCTAATAAGTTTTTGGGATATTGCTTTTTCCCTGCTCAATAATGTTTGTTTTTTCCTCCTTTTTCTTCATAAGTCCTATAGTGAATATACATCTTAAATGCATATGATATGACTGGTTCCATAAGTTTTTTTTTCCCTTTCCTTTTTCAAATTTTTTTTTCTTGTTTTTGCTAAGTCCTCTTTAAAAAATTAAAAAAACTATATGTACTAATAATGAGTGCTAATCTACGTACTAAAGATGACGTATCATTATGTGATTGAATTATCTGAATTAAAAATGAAATAACAATCAATCACATATTGATATGTCATCGAAGTATATAAATTAGTACTTATTATTAATATACATAATCTTACTCAATCCAAAACCGAAGAAAAAGGAAGAAGGAAAAACTATAATAGTTTTTATGGTGTTCTTTGACATCATTGTGGTGTTGGAGCTAATAATGTGGTGTTTCTCATTTTATTACTATTATTTGTTATCCAGTTTCTGGCTATCCAATGAGTGTCGCTCGCTGCATTGCAAGAATTTGTGAGGCTCTGGAAGACAAGTGAGATATATTATAAGTTAATTTAACTGCCCCCAAAGGGATTAGTTCAATTTTTGAGTAATTTATTTTTGTATCCATTATGTAAACAAAGTATCTAACTTGAAGATATTTGTCAAAAATGAAATTTATGAGACTTTTGTGAATGTTGGTGTTTACATGTTAGAAGGATTTAGTTAAGTTTCAGTTTTCTTGAGTCACCATTTTGAGCTATAATTTTGGACCAGATCTATATTTACAGGTATGGGGAGGGGATTTTTCCCCGCAGGGACAGGGATTCTTTGTTATCCCCGTAACGGGAACAGGGATTGATATCCCCTCCCCGTCCCTCCCTGTTGTCATCCCTACCTGCAACATATTTAATGAGATCTAGGTGTTACCAACTAACACATGTTAGATAAATTAATATAGTTACTAACCGAAATTTCTTAGTTGACAAGGAGGACGTCACACATTCTTGGATATGATTCGACCAATTTGTGCATCAATTGTTGTACAGATCGCTCATGACAAATCTAACTATTTTGATTAGATTTTTTGTGGTTTTCATTTCGAAAACCCATCAGAGAGAGAGAGAGAGAGAGAAGAGGTATCATCCTAATGGTTGATCATACGTCAAAGTGAATTATCGAGAAAAATGATCGCCATAAAGAGAGAATGAATTTTTGAGAGTATAAATATAATATTTTGAATTTTGAGAAAATGACTATTACCTTTAAAATATATAAAAACTCTAGGAATCCTAGAAGGTGGAGGTTAAAAAGTAACTCTTTAAAATTAAGTTATAACAAAAATTATTAGTTTTCAAAATTAAAATGTCAAATAAGAATAAATTATTTTTTAAAATAATAATTTTATCACTTATAATAATAAGAAAATTTATAAAATAAATACATGTTTGAATTTTTTAAAATTATTAGTTAAAAAATTGGAAAAAGTGTCACATGTTGGGTAAGTCCTTTGGCCATTCCATTAACATTTTTCATTATGTTAGCCATGCTCTATGTACTATCTATCAATCAATCACTTTGCTAAATAAAGAAGAATTCCAGGCATGTTTGTGCATTGTATAGAGACTAACATCTATTTTTTTATGTACTAGAATTTCTGTTGCCAGATTAATAAAATAGAGAAAATGAGCAGCAGATGGATGGTTTCAATGAAAGAACTAAAGAGGGTGAGCTTCATAGCAGCACCAATGGTTGCAGTCACTGTGTTGCAGTATCTCTTGCAGGTTGTTGCAGTGATAATGGTGGGACACGTTGATGAACTCGCCCTCGCCGGAGTCTCCATAGCCACCTCTTTCACAAGTGTAACCGGCTTCAGTTTCCTTGTAAACCACTCTTTCTTAATTTTTGGCATTTCCAGCAAGCCTATTGGCATTTCTGAAGTTTGAATTTTGTAAAATTCTGAGCAGTTTGGAATGGCTGGTGCGTTGGAGACTCTATGTGGACAAGCCTATGGAGCTGAACAATATCAGAAGCTTGGAACTTATACTTACTGTGCGATCATATCACTCATTCTGGTTTGCTTTCCAATTTCAGTCCTGTGGCTCTTCACAGACAAGCTATTGATACTTATAGACCAGGATCCTGCAATCGCAAAAGTCGCGCAAAAGTACTCGGTTTGCCTCATTCCAAACCTTTTCTCATATGCTGTACTTCAAGCTTTGATCCGGTATTTCCAGACCCAAAGCTTGATCCATCCGATGCTCATTAGCTCTCGTGTAACTTTGTTTTTTCACATACCTCTTTGTTGGGCAATGGTGTTTAAGTTTAAACTGGGAAGTATTGGAGCAGCATTAGCTATTGGTATATCATACTGGTTGAATGTATTCCTTCTTGGATTTTACATGAAACACTCGTCAAGATGTGAAAAAACTCGTGCTGCGCTCTCCAAGGATATGTTCTTAAGCATCAAAGAGTTCTTCAAATTTGCAGTGCCTTCTGCTATAATGACTTGGCAATTTTTTTCACTTAATCCTTTTTAACAAGATTTTAGTTTTCTTCATCCTTTTCGGGTTTTGGGTTCCTGATATTTTCTTTCATGCCAAACACTTTTAACAGTCCTGAATGGTGGTCCTATGAGGTTCTCATTTTGCTGTCTGGGTTGCTGCCTAATCCAGAACTTGAGACTTCAATGCTTTCCATATGGTATGTATGCTTATTTATAGTATTTAATCCATCGAGTACATGGCATTTCGATCCTCTTAAGACTCTCGACGACAAACCAAAAATATGGATTCTGACTTGTGACTCCTTGTTAACAGCTTTACCATTACTTATCTGCACTACTTTATACCATATGGATTTGGGGCTACTGCAAGGTTTGCTCTAAACTAGACTCTTAAGCACAATATCGACAAATGATATCAAATAAAGCTGATTTGATACATTGACAATGATTGAATCTGCCAATTCGTAGCACTAGAGTTTCCAATGAACTTGGAGCTGGTAATCCTCAGGCAGCAAAAATGGCTGTTTGTGCCATAATGGTTCTTGCAGTCACTGAGGTGGTCCTTGTAAGCACAACTCTCTTCTTCTGTCGCCACATTTTGGGATATGCATTAAGCAATACCAAAGCAATTGTAAATCAGGTGGCAAAAATGGGTCCTTTTCTATGTCTCTGCATCGTCACGGACAGCTTACAAGCAGTACTCTCAGGTTTGTTTTCTTTCCTTTTTCAAGTTAAATTTCTTTTACTTACCAAAAAAAAAAAATTTTAAATTTCTTTACATCGAATTAACCCTCTGAGATATTGGTTCATTGGCAGCATGATTTGATCTCCAAACCTCTTACTTCCATCACAAAAAATCTAATCAAATCTATCTCCTGAGGTTAAAATCATAGTTATATACCACCGGATATCCTTTTCTCCTGACGGGACAGTTGCTGAAGCATGTCCTGGTGGAGATCTTAATCTTTCCTTGGTGCATTAGTAGCTTAAGCAACATGATTAAATATTTAGTATCATGTGACAGGGGTTGCAAGAGGAAGTGGGTGGCAAAATTTAGGAGCTTATGTAAATCTTGGAGCATATTATCTGGTAGGAATTCCAGTTGCTGCAATATTGGCCTTCGTTTTACACTTGAATGGGAAGGGTCTTTTGATTGGACTTGCTACAGCCTCTTCTGTACAAGCGGCTTTTCTAGGTCTCAGAACAATCTTCACGGATTGGCAAAAACAGGTTTCTAATATCAGACTTTTCTTCCTCATGAATTTCTTGTTTCTGATATAGTTATTAGTGTAACTTCACACATACTCTATAGTCAACTATTTTAGAGTAACGCCGAGTAAAATATTGCATAATATTTGCAACCGAAATGTCAAAGGGGCCGCATTACCCACAAAATTATGGGTTATATTAGGCCCGCAGAGCATTTGAGTTATGCTGGGTTTTGATGTTGGACCCTTTAAAAACAATAAATAATTAAAAATTAAAAAAATATAATTAGGCAAGTTGGCCTGCAAAAGCATGCACCCGGTCGTTAAGGGCTGATGAAAGCATGACCCAATAGACCTTGGGTCGTGCCATGGCCCTAGCTACTTGTGGGCCGACCTAACCCACAAGGACTGTCAATTAATGACTCACTATTGTGTTTGTATACAAATTATGCTACAATTAGGAGAATTACTATAAGTAGAAATCCTATGATTCATGGAAGTTGCCTTGTACACTAACACTTTCCTTAAGTTGAGGCTTAGTGGACAACCGAAGCCTGTCTTGATGATGAAGAAGAGATCATGTTGCAGGATTTTCAGTGAAGATATTAGGAAATTGATCTTCTGAATAGACAAAGCAAGCTAATATATTACCAAAAGCTACTTGCTGTTGAACAGAATTCTACTCAATTTTAAAATAGGATGTGCAATTAAGTAGATAACTCCAACATTATTACACCACAATACAATTGGAGAGGTAAGAGGATACCCAAATCGACAAAGAGAGTCTGAAGCCATGACATTTCAATTGAGCCAATGACAATGGGCTTGTGTTCACTTTGTGCAAGGGAGCATAATACAATATTGGTAGTTTCTTAGCATATGGGAGATGAGATTGGACCTTAGACAGATAGCAAAGCCTAAGGTTGAACATCGATCATCTTGACAATTTGTTTAATTGCTATTAGAAAAGCAATGAAGTTACAATATCTTGCATTTATCAAAGTTGAGTGTGTAGGTAATAGAATATTTGAGATAGTGAAAAAGTCAATTGCTAATAGCGGTGGATATGAATTGAGCCGAGTTAAAAAACTTTTTGGTTTAAGTTTAATTTGAGTTTGACAAGCTAAAATTAAAGATGGTTCTAGTTCACTTTAAATGAAAATAATTTCACTCAAGTTTAGTTGGAGTTCAACTCAAGTTTATGGTTCAAATATGTGACTTGGATTTATTGTTCAAACTCATGGTTCAAATTTATGATTTATTGACAAAACGATATTGTTTTATATAATAATAGGTAAAACGATATGCTTTTAACAATTGTTTAACATAATTCAAATCAAATTACAAGTCATGTTTGAATCTAATCAAGCCGTCCACCTAGCTTACAAGTCTGACCAAGCCAAACTCTCTCTAGCCGAGTTTGGCTTAGTTTATTCAATCTCTTAGCTTGAACTCGATTCAAATTTGAAATGAGTCGAATCAAGCCAAGCCAAATTAGTTTTCGAGCTTAAGCTATCTTGATGTGAGTTCGACCCTGCCTAACAACATTCTAATGATTATCAGTTGGATTTTGCATGAATTGATAAAGACAATTGAGTACAAAAACAATGTTCGATATTAGAAAGAGTGACATTCTGAAGAACGTCATCAGTTTGCCTACACAACTCTAAATCCAAGAGAGAAGTCCATTGTGTTTTAAATAGAGCCATCAAGGTAGACATGAGAGTAAAGCAAGGCTAGACACTTTCCAATTTTGTTTTGAAGAGATCATGAGTGTACTTTTGCTTGTGATAGAGTAATCGCAAAGCCAATGTGCTACACCTCAAGTCCTAAGAAATAATGCAAAGAGCCAAGATCATGGACTAGAAATTCCTGCTTAAGTTGGTTCACAAAAGTATCAATTAAGGAGGGATTTAAACTAGGAAGAACTAGATGATCAATATAAACTAGTAAATTAAGTGCATTAGAGTTTTGGTGAAAGATGAATAATCATGTGTCAGCCTTGGATGCAACAAAGCCTATCTTGAGAATAAAAGAACTTATCGTGTTTTGAACTAAGCCCATGGGGCCTGACTGAGCCCATATACGCTTTTCTTGAGCTTGCATGCAAAATGGGCATGGTCCTGACCAGTCAGACCTAAAGGTTGAGTCATAAAATGGGCATCATGAAGAAAGGCATTAGATTTGTTATGTTTTCTCAAATTCTACCATATGATGCACCTAAAGCAAGAACAGTGCAAATTGTAGGAAACTTAATAACATCACTATTGTGCAGGCTTTAAAGGTGTGCCTACTGTGACAAGTTCATCAACAAAAATCTTGATGCCTTTGAGAAATTCCCCAATTGACATATTGTTGCGCTTGTAATTATTAAGTTTAATGAATAGTTGCAGGTGGCGATTGTGAGAGGAAGATCCATATGTACATGAGAGAGCAGTCCAAACTTCAAAGGGTGAGGTAAGGTTCACTACTTGAAGAAACACTTGTTTTGTGAGTGAGAATAAAAGCCAAGATAGTACTAGTTGGTCCTTTATGAACCAAAGAGTAAGTTCCGGATTAGGAATCTATTGTGTAGCATCTATGAGAGCAGGATTAGTAAATTCTGGAGCTATTTGGAAGAAATCAAGTTTCCCATGCCAAGAAAGTTTTCGGTGTGAGTTTAACAGAGAAAGAGTAGTTAGTGTGAGTAGCGGAAAGAGAAGGATTAGTCAAGGCGTGAGAGGTGGGAAGTGAAGGATTGGTCACGGTAGAATTGTGCTGTGAGAAAGTGAGGATTCGACAAAAGAGGAAGAATGAAGAGAGGATCATTGCTGTAATACCATATAATTATTGGTGTGATTGTACACATATTCTATTAACAGAGAATATATATTTATACAAATCTACAACTCATAGTCAACTATTGAAAGTAAAATATTACAAAATTTTACAAACCAATTATGCTGCAATTAGGAGAATTACTTTCAGTAGAAATCCTTTGATTTAGGGAAGTTGCCTTGTGCACTAACATCTGAAACTTGCCGACTGACCAGATTGTTTAATACTACAAAATATAACTTTGAATAGTCACAGACAAACAAGTAATTCGGGACTTTGGATGTTGAGCCTAATTTGATGTGTGGATATTGCAGGCATCAAAAGCAAGGGAGAGAATTTTTGAAGCAGATACTCAGCGAAGTTGAATGAGCAAAAAATATGCAGTTGACAGGCTATGTAAGAGGAGATAATTCGAAGAAAAGTGTTTCCAGGGGCATTGATATATTACAAGCTGAAATCATGCCCCTAGAAACATAGAAGGCTTCATTCAACTTTTCTCGTTCTGTGAAACTACCCGTCCTGATCAAATAAGAATGAGAACTTGCAAATATCTGTAGAACTATATTAGACATACCAACTCTGTATGTAACTAGCATCATTCAGTAACTCTAAAGTGCATTGAAACCCAGTTTTCATGTTGCTTTCATATAAAAAACTGATAATATACAAGAATTTATAGCACAAGGACCACCGGGAACTACTTTAACTAGTAGATACATGGATCAAACTGAACTAGCTTTTCAGGTTTCAGTGATAATCCGTTTGATCAATGATTGAATCTAGCAACATTTATTTAACTTTTGGATACTCTAAAACTTGGTAAAACTGTAGGCTGATTTTAGCATTTGATAATAGCATTGAATACAGGGAATTATCTTTCTTGAAGATTTAGGATCACTTTTCTAACTTGTAAGAAGGCTACTCTCAGACTTGCAGCTTTCCGCCGTACAAGCAACTTAAAGAGTGAAATTGCAATAATTTAACGTTAAAACACAAAGTAAATTTAAATTCAAACCATAGATGCGGCCCAAAAGTTTGAACACAAGTCTCGACCTTGCAACTTTGCACAAATCGTATATGTAACATTTACCCTTTTTCAAAACAAAAAATGCATAATTTTCTGAGCTTCTTCGGCTGGTTTTCTTTTTGGTCGACTGTGCAGAGACATGGTTATTCTTTTGGGCAGTTTTCAAGCTACTAATTGACAGCTTTTGCAATTGAGAAGCCTTTTTAATAGAACTTTTTGCTTTAATAACGGGCAACCATATACTCCTTTTATTCATCAAGACTGATTCCCTAGAGTGTCTTTTTCTTTCTTCGGTTGCTTGATATGGCTGTTCCACAAGAATTCCTGAAGATGTTTTCAGATTACTAGTCATATTACTGTAGGCAATCGGTGTTGAATTAGCATTCTCTTGCTCTTTTGACAAGCATCAGGTTGTATAATTCTTGCTGTTCTGCTTGCAGTGCCTTCATCGCTCGGGAAAAGAACTATTTCCCACCCAAATTTTAGCTTAATCTCAAAATTTTACCCCCGTCAGTTGAAAAACTTAAACACTCACCTATAGATTAACTACCATTCAAATTTTCAGTTAAAGGTAGGGGTAAAATCATCATTTTATCTATAAACCTTAAAACTTTGAAATTTTTGTCATCCCCCTAGATTTTAAAACTAGCACTTCAACCCATCCTCAAAGTTTGAAAAGTTTAGATTTCACCCCTAGAGTTTGCTTCCTTCTTCGACCATCATCATTCCAACTGACGGCCGACGCTTTGCACCGATCTTTTATCTTCGGTTACTAAGGATGACGAGGGATGACCCTTTGTCGTCAAGATCTGGATGATGAAGCATCGTCCAGTACTATAAGAAGAGACAAAGGATTACGCTTCGTCGTGTCACCCAAACAATGAAGGACGATGCTTCGTTGTCACGTCTGGATGATGCGATGAAGGATGACGAAACGTCATCCTTTGTCTCTTCTTGTAGATCTAGACGACGCTTCGTTGTCTAGATCCGGACGACAAAGGATTGTCCTTAGTTGTCCTTGATAGCTGGAGATGGAAGATCAATAGATAGCGTCGGCCATCGGTTAGAATGATGTGGCTGGAGAAGAAAGCAAACCCTAGGGGTGAAATTAAACTTTTTAAACTTTGAGGATGAATTGAAGTATTAGTTTTAAAAACTTGTAGGGAGAAATGTAAAAATTTCAAAGTTTTAAGGTTTATAGATAAAATAACGATTTTACCCTTGTCTTTAACTGAAAATTTGAACAACAGTTAGCCCATGGGTGGATATTTGGGTTTTTCGTCTATCATGGGTGTGATTTGGAAATTCAACTAAAATTTGGGTGGGACATTGTCCTTTTCCCCCATAGCTCTAATCCTTCTGTAAGTATTCTTCAAAATATGCCTTCTTCTGAGCAACTAATCCAGGGTGCTTGAACTTCTGGAGCTTCTCCGGATACATGTTCTGACTGAAAGCTGACCATTTTTCCGATGCCAGGGACTCGGCAGAAAATCTTCCGAAAGAGACTGAATCCTGACAAAGAAATCTAGAGACACAACCTGCTTACAAGAACAGCAACAGAAAAAGGAAAAAATAATAATCAGACAAAGGTCTGTAACACGATTTTCATATTTCCATTCTCTGATCAGCATTCAATTTGAAATGCAATCAGTAAAACAAATCAACTCAGTTGAATCGTTGTGCCTCACAATGCACTTAATCATTTTTCCTCAAGCACTTTCCTAAAAGAATGACAGTTTGCCAAGACAAAACTAAAACAAAAATTTTGAGTCCAAATCAAAAGATTAGTGAATAGTTGCTCAACACACCAAGGCCTAAAACAAGTTAATTCAGTTAATTCTTCCTTTTATCAAAAATTAAAAAAAAATAGTTGATTTACAGGTCTTAATATTCTGAAAATGAAATACATATTTCTGGAAAAAAATCTCTTTATTTAATCTTAAATTTTCAAATTAATAATTAATTAATGGTAAATAACAAGTAACTAGAAAAGGAGTTTAATAATTTTTTATTAATTATATAATTAAGATTTTTAATTAAAAATTATAAAATATATCAAATAAAATTATTACTTATGATAAAAAGTATTATCTGTCAATTGCTATTTTTCCCCTAGAGAAAAAGCAACTCACACACCAATCTACTTCCTTCGTTTGCCACGTGTCCACTGTTGAACACTCTTTCTCATTTGTTGCTCCAGTTCTGCCTCATCGAGCAATTCCACTTGTTGTATTACACGTGGTAACGTATTCAGTTATAAACACGTGTACGATCCTCCTTCTGCAATAATACAACCCAAATAATTTAGATTTAAATTAAACTATTTAAAATGGATTTAATTTATAAAATAATTTAATTTTGATAAAAAAATTTTTAAAAAATAGTTTTTAGTTTGAATTGTGATTTGATGTTTTTTAAATTAAACTAAATTGTAAATATATATTTTAAAAATATATATAATTATATCTAATAAATTTTTTTAATAACTAATTATATATATAACTTTTTTATTTTATATTTATTTTATCATTTTCTTTATATGTGTATTGTATATATATTTTAAAAAATTATAATTTAATCAATTTTATTAAGTAATATATATTTAAAAATGAAATATTTAAATAGATTCAAACTCTAATCTAAATCAAATAAAAAACATATATTTTAATTTGGTTTGATTAAAAATATAAAATGATTTAATTTAATTTAAAAAATTTTTAAGTGGTATTAATTCAAACAACACATACTATTATTCCCAATAGGAAAATCAGAAAGGGTTGCGATGTCCACGTGGACAGGCTAACGGAATGGCTTTCAAGAAAAAGGGAAAATCGACTTATATTTAATATTTATAGTAAATATTAAATGTCCATAACGAATATTAATATATCAATTAATAATTAATGTGCTGATATAAATATATATATATAATAAGATAATTTCTTTTGATCTAGAAGCGTATCCTGTCAGATAAGTATTCAACTTGCATTCATGCACTAGGACGTAGACAACCAGTCAAGTTTGTTTGATTAGGAAGTTTAAGTTGTTACGTAAGATTCAATGCATGCAAGTCCAGCTGGGGACCATTAGGTCAGAATAAAACAGTAGTGTTTTGAAGAATTATACCACACAAATAGTAACGAAAACATTGTTATTAATGCTGAGTCGAATTGGATTGAATTTGGGTCAGTTAAACAAAATTCAATTTCGTTAGAATTTTTTAAAAAATCAATTAAAATCCAACTAAAAAAATATTTCAATTTTAGAATTAATCATAACAATTAGAATTTAAATATTTATATTTATTTTTTATATGAAAAAAAGGTCAATTTTTATATGAAAAAAATCAATGAGGTGTATTTGTTGACTGGAATGACGAGCTACAAGTATTGGAGTTATAGAAATTGTTGTCAAATCTCTCGTTGTTACATAAACCATGAACAGATTGCGTTGATAATGTTGTGTTCACATAGAAGATACTTTGTGATCACATTTATGATATATTATTTTTTTACATGTGGCATTAATTAGTGGTTGATTAATTCACCCGACATGAATAATGGGACAAGTGGATCATAATCTAATATCATTAGTGTCTTTGCTTTGGCCCGTGTGAGGCCAAATTTTAATTAGCCTGAAAAACTTCTTTTGGCCGGATAATCGGGCCGAATACCCACCCAGATTAATTGACAAGCCTTCTTCAAAGTTGAATAATAAAAAAAACATAGGCTATCTTAATTAGGTAAGTGAAAGATTTACTTCTAAATGTTTGAATTGTTTCATAAACGAAAAAAAAAAATATATCAGTCTTAAGGGACAAATTTAATTATCAAACTTGGATGGTAAAAGTAGGTAGAAATGCCCGTTAGTCCTGTCAAGTCATGTTGTACCTTATTTGGCGCAAGCCATCAAATTCACAAGTCCTATCGGGCTAAGGCCTGATGTTTGGTGGGCCTTGTGGGTCATATCAACCTGTTAGAATCTCAAGGTCTAGGCCCTTTGTTATGCCTTTGTGGGCCTTTAGTGGATCACATGTAATATCCACAAGTATGTCTAAAGGTATTCTGATTTAGCATTTGAATTTTGGATAAAGATATTTTTAGTGATCACAAATTGTGGTTTTTGCCATGAAACTTCTAATACTACCACGCATGAGGGTTGCATAACCGTACATGGTGTTATATGCGTGAAATAAAAAAGGGTGATGCGTGAAGATTAAGAATTATTTGCATTCTTATCTTTACAAAGTAAAGACAGAAAATAGAGAGTGTGTGAGATCTTTTGGCAAGATTAGAGATTTTTTGAAACAGGGTTTAAGTTACTAGAGCAGTCACAACTAGGTGAAGACTCGCTTATCATCAGACAACAAATATATAAGCAAGCTGGTTTTTCAGTTTTGAATGATTAAACATGTATGATTATTTAGTGTGCTCTGTAATGGATAATCATGTTTTGTACATATGGTATGAGTAGTTAGAATGTTGAGATTGTTAATATGTTGATGTGAATAGCCTAAAAAATCACGTTAGAAGCATGTAATTTATGAATAATGTTGAGACAATTGTAAATATGTAATATTGATGGTTATAAGATGATTTTGATATGAGAAACATGTTCTAGGGTGTTTAGAGACATTATTTGCATGATTTAAGGTGTAAAGATTATTCTGTTATGTCAAAAAAGGCTAAAGATAGAAAGTTCGACAATGGTGTACGACCGTACATTCAAGGATGTATACCCATACATTGTGCAAGTAAAAGACGATATTCCTGTGCATAGGATGTATGCCGATAGGTGTAGGGTGATAAGGTCATGTATGGTCGTACATTATGGGGGGTACGCTTGTACGTCATATATTAGGTGCACGATCGTGAAATGATGGTATGCATGAGCATAAGGAGTGGTATTGGTAGATAGCGAACATTAGTGCACATTAATTAACCACTAGTCATAATCGCGATGTATGGTCATAACTCCTAAGAGTGTACACCCATGCATAATTGTAACACCCACAGATAAGTCTAAGCGCATTGTTGTTTTTTTCCTTGCCTTTTTATTGAGTTAAGAATCGTGGCAAGATCGGGTGTTGAATAAGATAAGAATCATGACAAGATTGGGTGTTGCCTTGCCTTGATGAGGCACATACGATCATGCATCATCAACCAAATTTGAAATATTGGATACGATAAGAATGTGGCAAGATCGGATATGGCATTACTTGTGTGACACGACACACATCCATGTATTGTAGATACAAGCCCATGTGTCATGAGTAGGAGGCAAAAATAAAAGAATGTTTGACCTAATTCTTTCATATTTTTCTCACCCCCAATTGCACCCTAATGAAAGAGTAGTGAGATGAGTGATTTTCAATCATCTAACAGAGTCGTTGATAGTCAGAATTCTCGTAGCCATGCCAAGAGCTTGCTTGAGTGTCGAAGGACAAGTAAGTGGTGACTTTTAATTATATAGAACTTATGATAGTGTTGGGTTATGATTGAAAGCCTGAAGTTGTGCCCCTAAATCTCTATCAAGAATATGATAATGGTTTCATCCGTGTTAACTGATGTTTGAGATGGATAATAAATATATGCATAGCTTTGACATTGTT
Organism: Mangifera indica; assembly: GCF_011075055.1. Taxonomy (NCBI): domain Eukaryota; kingdom Viridiplantae; phylum Streptophyta; class Magnoliopsida; order Sapindales; family Anacardiaceae; genus Mangifera; species Mangifera indica. The sequence goes on along the minus strand of NC_058147.1, from coordinate 10,648,785 downwards.
GTTGTTAGATCAAAAACCATGATTATGGATATCTTCGTTATATTGAATTCAATTGAATGTTCCCTCCTTGATAAATGGCTTAATGAGAAACTTCTAAAGATTTTAATAGTGTTAATATGTGTGTATATTATATTGAATGACTAGAGATGTTGTCTTAGATGATGTTAGGGTAGCAACTTGTTTTTTGATGATGAATGTTAATGGATTGAATTATTGGACGTTTTTGTATTGCTGTAAATAGGAAAATATAGATTAGAGATGTAGATGAACAATTTTTTAGCCTATATGTATGTGTGATTGCCAGCATCTAGTTGGAATAGTGCAGAAACCATAACATTGTAGTTATGTGTACATGGAAAAAGAGAGACTGTGTAACACCCCACCCCAAAAGTCTTATCCTTCAGGGTAAAATGCTACTAACTCTATTCATGCATGTAGAACAATCTCAATATACAAAAGGTATTCTAAAATCAACAGGCATTCATATTATATAAAATCTAAAATGGCTCTGGTCTTTAATAATAATAATAATAATAATAAAATCTCATAATCATCCCCTAGGATTATTATCAAACTCTAAATCAAATAATAAAATAACATTCATCGTGTGCATAAAAATAAATCATAATCATCATAAAATGGATGTCTATTAGTTTTATCAATCTGTGAGTCCATCAATCGTATTTCACTCCATCACTAACTCACTACCTTGCTATCATCACCTTTATATTTGTCACTTGAAAAATCAAAAGGAAGGAGGTTGAGTGAAAAACACTTAATAAGTAGGAATAATCTATCCTATAATCCATTAATCAAATTTATCTCTTTCCTTTTCTAACCCACATTTATCTCTATTCCATTATAAGGTTGTCAGATCTCAACTGAATAAAAGGGAATCATCGTATCCACTCTAATGACCAATCTCTAAAACTCTCTAGTTCTTGTAATCTTATATTTTTACCAATCACTAGGCTTGCAGTCTTGACTTATCAATCAAGGAACCCCAATCTTCAAACTCTTCATGTTTTAGTAAGTCCTAGCCAATTGACAAACACATAGTTGTAACAATTTCTCTCTATCTAAATACATCAATTGACAGACTATACCTAATCTACAAGTGTGCCATCAAGTCAACCTATAATCTTATCATTTATGTCCCATAGGTATTGTCTTATTTCATATCTCTTAGGAAAATTGAATCCCTATCAATAAGATGTATGGATATTGGATTTGATGGATGTTATAGTTGATGTTTATTCACCTTTTTGCATGCAATATGATGTTGGTGATGGCATAAGGAACAACTCACATTGAAGAAGGTTCATTCGCCTCCAATTTTGCTGCAAATCAAGATAGGAAGATTACCGCATACGACAAGTTTTAGGTCAAACTTTGACTAGAAAACAATGTCGTAATTAGAAATCGAAGTCACAAAGCTGAAATTCGACATTCCAAATACAAAATTAGGAATTATCCAATTTAATTTCATATTTCAATGATTCAGTTTGAAATCTAATTTGAAATTCAAGTTAAACCCTGAATTGCTTAATTTGGCAATTCTTAATTCAAAATTATCAAAACTAATTTCAAATTCTTAATGGATTAATTTTGAATCAATAATTTCAAAACTAAACCAAACCTAAGTCAAATAAATCCTAGTTGGCTTTGATACCATATGTAAGATTTAGTTTTAAGAATTTTCAAACAAACCCTAATTTCAAAATTTTTAATCTTGATTTCAATTTCAAAATTTTCAAATTTTATAAATTAATGCATTTGGCTCTAATACCATATGTAAGATTTATTTTGTATAAACTAAATAAAATCATGCAACCTTTGTTTCACAAGATCTATGCATATGTTATAAAATACTAAATTAAAGCTTTCGGGTTATAGAAACACCTGAAATATCATGGGGTCAAAATTCATAAAGTTATAGAGATTACCTGCATTGAGGTGACTAATCTTTTAGTCTTGAAACCTTACTGAATGACAACTTTCAATGAGAAAAGTCATAATGTTGGGTTTCAGAATGAGAACCTAGACAATATATAGTAGGTTAATGAACCTTCTACCAAAGATCCAATAAACATTAAAGTTTATCAAATGTTCAATAAACCTTAAAACTCACATTAATGTTGTCTACCTAGATATAATTTTTAAGTGTATTGGACTTATTTTTATATATCGTTAAACCCATTTGGAAATTCTTATTAGATTATTCAATTACCCAGTTTTATTAAACCAAAAGTATAATTAATGTTAACCCATATCAGAAAATTTTCTAACAAAACAATCTAGCATGAAATAATTAACCATCAAAAGGTAAACTTAAATTATTTATCATGAATTCGATAACTTTATTATTTGATTTAGCATTATCAAATGTAATAGAAAAAGAAATACCTTATTTTTTTTATATTCATGAAAAATGTTAGCTAATGTTTGACGCATGGTTACACCACTATAAGGGTATTCTTAGACTTGACAGTTTATGTCATTGGATAATATTCGTATCATGTCAATTCAGGTTTTTTATCAGAGACTTTCAACTCTAACCTGATCCAAATTAAAATCATGATTATTTAACTTAAATCTTGATTACTAAATGTCCATAAATTTGAAGTCATTGAAATAACACTTCTGAAATTTCTTAGTTTATTTATAGTTATTATCTTCATTAATTCAAATTTTCTAACTATGTCAAATCTTAATGTATTCATAGGAACTCTTTTAAATGATTATTGAACATTATTTTGCATAAAACCATTCAGTTAAAGTATCATCATCATAAGAAAAAGGTTAATCAACGATGATAGCATACCCTAACATATAGTTTGGCATAACTTTTTGGCTATATTTGAAGCTGTACATTTTTCTCCTATTGCGAAACCAGATGAATTTCCTAAAGAATATTTACAAACCAATCTCGATATTGTGAATGCAATTTGTTGTTTCCCTCTTAAGTGTTGTGAAAGTTTTTACAATGTTTGTTGATATGCCGATATAGATGTCTGATGCCTCAGAACTTGTACATGTTAAACAAAAATTATAGTGTTTGCATGTTGCATGTTGAACCAAGTACTAATATTTTCTTCAATTTGATCAAAATGTCTCCACACCATTGATTTTTACTTTCTTTTTTTTTTTAGTGGTGGTGCATGTTGTGTCTATGATTTTCATTGTTCAAATATTGATTTTTCTCATTATCAAAATAATCAAAAGGATTAAATTCATTTAAATGAGAAAGGAAATATAGAAATTGACAAAATATTAAAAAGAAATTAAAACAAAATAATTTGGAAAATTAAGAATTGATTGAGAGAGAGAGAGAGAATGGAGTTGAAAGTTGAATTGTGTGAAGAGATTATGAATTAGAGAGGGTATTTATAAGTTAGTTTAAAAACCTAAAAAAATAATCAAGTAGTTGTTGGGTGACCGAATGACCACTTCAAAAATTGAACCATTGGGGATTCATTGGGCGATGAACCACCCCTCTCCCCAACAGTTCTTTACTTCTTTTAATTTTTTTTTTTTTTTTTTACAAGTTGTGTTAGATTCGCTAGCAAGCCTTACCCATAGGCCCTTAGCACAACCCACCCAACATGTGTTCCTTAGAACAACTCACAAAATTATGGCTCGTGCAAGGGTGGGTCTTGCTATAGTATGAGGGGCCTGCCCGACCCCTTGACGTCTATAGGCATAAGTCTACTTAGAGGCAAAAGATAATAAATAACTTTGTTTGTTCTCTTTAGGTCAAAAGACTATTCTCGACCCAAGGCTTGTTAAAATGACAAATTTCCACCTCGTAAATTTCAATGCATCAAATTATTATCCATATTTCACTTTTGTTAGTGAATTCTGTTAAGTGAAAGATCATAATGTCATTTTACATAAATTTTTCTATTTTCTTTTTTTTCTCATGTTTTTTCTATTTTCTATTTTTTTATTCTTATTGTCCTTATTTTTCTTTTCCAAAGTTTGGGGGCACCTTGTAGTGTTTGAAAATATTAAGGTGTTCACAAAATTTTTGGAGGGTTATGGAAATGTTAAAAAGTTTGAGGGTGATTTGAAATTTAAAAATTTCAAACCCTTCGTGCTTGGTAAATGAACTTAAGTCTTCTGTTCATCTAGGCTCTTTTAACCTTTTACAAATCTTAGGATGTGTATAATTTTATATTTTGTCCGTTAAAGTTAAAGTTTAGATAAGAAAGCATCTTATTCTATAAAATAATGGTTACGTTAAATTTCAATATCCGCGGACAAAACGTAGTTTGATGACGAGGAGAGAAGTTTTCCATACAAATTACATCATAAATTTTATTATTCCCAGAGTTTGGTTTTAGGCCTGTGAATATGCAGCATGTAATCTATGACCACCAAAATTGAGAGAAATTGGAGTGCGATTACTAAAATGAGAAAAAGAATAAGAATTATGGTAAATCATAAAAACATGGAAAACAAATTCAGTATTTTTTTGCAATTTAATGATCGATTTGACCAAAATGAGCATGCAATGGTCAGTCTCAACCGGCCTAAAAAGCCCAAATTTCAATCCAAATTCACCACAATTTTATCCCATCAAATTAATCACACATTTATACCATACGAATACGTCATTTATATTTAGTGCTCAGATTACGTCACCCAAATACACAACTTTATAATATGGTTAGCCATTGACATGTCATATATGAACATATAATAAACGAAGGTCCTAAAATTCACCAAGTGTTGTAATATTATTAACTCAAAAGTTATCAAAGCTCTAATGGATACATCGATGGGTCCAACTTCATGAAACCGCGTTTCAAACAGTTTACACTTGCTCCCCAATCCATATTTTCCTCAGTTTCCTTCTCCAACTTGTCATTCTTTAATTGGTTCTTCCGTCACATTTTATATTCTTTTTTGGGTTCAAGTAATTCAGCTTCCAGATTTTCTATCACTTCAGCAATTACCTGGAAGCTCCGTCCCTCCAGCATTTTATAAATAGCAGTACCAAGCCTTACTGATCATCTCGCCATTCCTCTCAATATCCAACTGTTTAACTTACCCAAATAAAAAAATCCAACTGTTTAATTACCTGAACATTCTCCAGAAAATTTGAGTTGAGTGTAAATGGAGTCACAAGGTGGCACGAGTAGCCTTCTTGGTGGGACGCCGTCGTGTTACCGGGGTGTTCGGAAGCGGAAATGGGGCAAATGGGTGTCGGAAATTCGGGAGCCTGGAACGAAAACACGAATCTGGTTGGGGAGTTTCGAGACAGCAGAAATGGCAGCGGCAGCTTACGATGTTGCAGCTTTATTCTTCCGGGGGCGTGAAGCCCGCCTGAATTTCCCGGAACTGGCCAGTTCTCTCCCCAGGCCGGCCAGCTCCAATTCCGACGACATCCGTATGGCTGCCCACGAAGCTGCCATACAATTCAGAAGTAACAGAAATAACACTGCCGCTAGTTCTGCGGATTCGTCTCTAGGTTGTGGTATGAATAGTGTGGACTCAGATGGGACCAACTCGGCTCCCATCACTGTGAGACTGTCCCCGAGCCAAATCCAGGCAATAAATGAGTCGCCAATGGATTCGCCGAATGCATGGTTGCAGATGGAAGAAGAATTAATGTTACAGAAATCCATAATGTTGTCCAATGAGGTTGAAGAGAATGATGAGTGGAATTGTGATATGCAAAGGGACTCCCTTTGGGACCCTTAGGTAACGTTTTCAACTAAAACACTTTAATAAATACATTGATTATTATTTATAAAATATAAAAAAAAGTATGATTGTTGAAGAATACTGACCCTAATATTATCGAGTCAGTATCATGTTATATACAAAATTGTTTTAGATATTAACTATATTTTACCAATGTATTGGCCTCAAAAGTGTGCGGTGTGATTGTATCTTTATTTTATTTTCTTTTTTATTAATTTAATTGTCACTTGTTCTATGTATAAATGTACTTCTCAAGTTGAACGAACGTCAAAGATGGGAATAACTTGTTGTTATTTCATTGGATAGTTCTACTACGTGTATGTATTTGTTGCATTGATAGTTTGAAACTAAAAATTTTCATTGCAAAGTTGGAAAATATGAACAGCAGGATACAGTGTAAGAGCCCCTTTTTACTGTTCTCCTCTATTTAGAATTGAATATACATAAAAAGGAAACAAAAAACTTAATCTAGATTACCCTACCCTACCACCCGGAAGCAATCTAGAAAAACAAAATCTTCCCACCGCCCTTGGACAGAAGAACACGTAGATTTCTTTTGTCTTTCAAGAGAGTCAAATTCAAAAGTCTCGAATTCCCACTTAGATAAGCCAAGACTTTTAGCATTTAATGTGACTTCAGATGTAGATAATTTTAAAGGCTATTTATCCAGAATCTTATTGAAAAGGTGTACAATTTTCTAAAATAAAAAATCTTTTAGAATTTGGAAGGACAAAATCAACTTAATAAATTTATAACATTTGACAACTCTTTGTAATTTTAAGATAGTTAAGCTAAAAATAATAATCATTTTATAGTTTAAAAAAAATTAGAAATTGAAAAAAAAAAAAAAAAAACTAGGTGGCGCATATTATTAGTAACAATAGAATTGTATATACATATTTTAAATATACAAAATAAATATATAAATAATATATAATTATATGATTGAATGATTTTGAATTAAAGATCATATAATAACACATGATCAATATACTTATTTAATATATTCAAAATATATACATATAACATCGTTCAATGTATTTGACTCTTTACATAATATTTCTCAAAGATTATATGATTAAAATTAAGGTCATAATAATATATTTATTTTTATTAAACTCTATTCAAGAGTTTCAAAAATAATTTTATTATTATAATGCACAAATTTATTTAATTTTTGTAAATTCTTGGTTATTAGAGCCCTAAACCATATATAATTTATAGCATCAATTCGTTGCTGAATTGATAAAATTTTGTGAAGAACGTGAAAACCCTTATCATATGTATTTTTCCCAAAAATAATTAATTTAAATAGCACTATTGTGATTAAGAAAAAGAAAAGAAAACTGATGGTGGAGATAAATCAGTGTGGGTGATACAGTGCAATTCGATTCATGATTTGACTATGTAGTAAGACCGAAGGATTATTTTTTATTTAAGTTTTAATATAAAGATAAATATATATCTATGAAATTTGAAAAATGTGAAGTTCACTTATAAACTAACTATTGCTAAAATTTTTTATTAGAATTAAAGGAAAATTCATTATTTATATAATTTTTCTTCCCCCCACCCCCAAATTTTAAAAACTCACATTTCATTTTCAATCTTAATTTTGAAAAAAAAAACTTTTTTTTCTAAATCCCTAAGATTTGCTACAAAATCCGACGGTGACAATGGTTGTTGTCACCGTCTACACCTTTAGCCTGACAAAGAGGGGAGACAACCGATGATGTCGACAGAGACAAATCCATCCTGTCTCTCTGTCAATGAAGAGACGGAGACGATTTTTCTTCATCGATGGAGACAGAAGACAATGGAGATTCGTCCTCTTCTGTTTCCATTGATGAAAAGATGGAGAGACGAGACAAATTCATCTCCTTCTCTTCTTCGTCGACCATCTCTCATCTTTGTTAGGCTAATGGTGGAGATTGTGGTAGCCACCATTGTTGTCATCTGATTTTGCAACAAACCTTAGGGATTTGGGGGGAAAAAGTTATTTTTCAAAATTAAGGCTGAAAGTTAAATGTGAGTTTTCAAATTTTTGAAGGGAAAATAAGATAAATTATATATTTTTTAATATTATTGATAAAATAACTATTTTACCCTTAATTATAACATAAGATTTTAATGATAATTGATTCATAAGTGAGACTTTGAGTTTTTAAAACCTTGTTATGTGACTTTAGGAATGCATTAAAGCTTGGGTGGGAAAAAGTCGTTTGGTCCTCTAGTAAATAATCAACTTGGGAAATTATGGAGTGTCAAAATCCACTCAATCTAATTTTTTTTTTTTTTTAATTTTAACTTAGGCCAAAAGACTTATTCCTGCCCAAGGTTTAGTGCAATCTCAAACTTTCACATGCTAAGTTTTAAAAATCTAAATATCAACTTGTCTGTTAAATTTTAGTATTACTATCAGAGATAAAATGTAATTTAGAGATTTTATTTAAAGACAAAAAATTTATCCCTTTTTTCTTATATTAGTTTTGAAAACTAACAATTTTTTCTTTAACTTAGTTTTAAAAAATTATTTTTTCACCTTTACCATTTAGGGCCTCCATATTTTATGGTTAATACCACCCTTCAAAGCTAAAAAACATCACACTTACACCCCCAAAATTACATTCTCTCTTTCTGACAATCTTTCATTTCCAAAATTCATTCCAACGCATCGTCAACTCCCTAGCGGCACCTCCTCCCCCTTCTTGGTGGTTTTCCAATGCGAAATCTACCCAAAATCTGGTTGAAATGGTTAGATTTGTAGTACGAATTTGTGTGACAAAATCGTACTAATTCATGTGACGGAGTTGTGCATCAGTCGATCTACAACTTCGCCAAACAATATCGTACGAGTCTAGACATCTAATCATATAGTGATATCATCAATATTGAAATTGATATTCATTATAAATATACGTAACTTTACTTTATTGGATTAACCCTATCTTAGCCTAATTTCACTTCTATAATTATATTAACAACTCCTCTGCTTGTTGTACTACATTTTCCGCTAGTTTAAGAACATATATTCATTAGTTAGTTCTATTACAATGCTAAGATAATGTTGTCGATATGTTGTTGGATTATCGGATATTCACCATATATTTCAAATTTAAGCTTCATTTGAGTTCTATTACAATATCAAGTTAATGTTGTACCCTAATAATCTTAAGATTTGAGGCAATGCAATAATCCCGTTAAGTTAATGTATTGAAACAGATTTAATAATTTTAAAGATCCATTTATCGAAGTGCTGTTATTCTTCAACTTAATTATTGATTTAATTCTTGTAACATTATGCTCAAGTAACATAATTTCATTTCAGGTATGATATAATGATATTTTAAAAAAATTTGAAGCAACAAAGATCTGTTTGCTTGTTAATGAATCATTAAAATTTATATAATTATAAGTGAGTTAAAATTACTAAATTACTCTCCCACCATTCATATTAAAGCTTCAAATTTAACTTTTACGAGAATATTTATTCATTTTGAAGACTTGACATAATGTTTTATATTCTGATTACAAAAAATTATAGGTTACGAAAATGAAAGATTCCCACCGAGATAGAGTATCTTCATAATTATTGTGTATAAATTATTATCATTTTTAATAATAATTAATAGATATAAATAATTATTGTGTTTTATTAGATACAATAAAAAAAAGAATAAAATATTATTTTATTTAAATGTTTTAGTGTAATTATTTTTAAAATATTCTTCATAATACTTGTTATATTAATTGAAAATAAAAATATTTTTGTTCTAAAAATTAATAAAAAAAGATAAAATTATATCAAAATTAATATTATTTTAATACCTAAAATAGATGCGGTAATTGGCAAAAGTGGACTCAACTAAGATCAAGGAGAGTCAACTAACCCTCTTGACTTTAAAATTTTTTTAAATAAATCTCTTAAGTGTTTATATTGATCCCTCTTAAATTTTAGTTGATTTTCTTTATTTAAAAAAAAAATTCAAATATAATCCTTAAAATTTTATTTAACCCCTTTTAAATTTTATTATCTCTTCATTAAATCTCTTATACTTTAATTTTATTCAATTTTGATTATCTTAACTTTTTCTTAGATTTACCATTGGTAACTAGATTAACTCTTATGATACGTTTAATTTGAATAATATTTTATTATTAAAAATAAAATATTACCGTAAAGATAGATTAAAGAAAAGAGTAATGAATATAACTTATTGCTATATATGATAAAATTTGATAAATATAAATAATTATTATGTTTGATTATAAATAATAAAAAATATTAAAATATTATTTTACTAAAATACTTTTAGAATATTATTTATCACATCATTATTAATAATAAAATATTATAAAAATATTTATTATCTAATAAATAAAATAAAATAATATCAATAATAAAAATAATTTATTAGACTAATTTTTGTTTACAAACCAAACCAACTCTTACTGTCATTCATTATTAAAATATTCTGTCTCCATTTTATTTTTTTTCATAACTTGTGTCTCGATTTTAGCTAAGCTTTATAGTCACACAGCATCTTGATTATATTATTACTTGGCTTTTATTCAAGGTCAAAGGACTTATTCCCACCCAAGTATTGATGCATTCTCAAAGTTTTATTTTTAAAATTTTAAAAATTCAAATATTCATTTATAAATTATTAACTTTAATTAAAACTGTTAGTCATAAGAGATAAAATTATCATTGTATCATTAAATCTTAAAACCTCAAGAATTTATATTTTTTTTTTCTACTTAAAAGTTTGAAAATTTCACTTTTCTCCTTAGGTTTTTTCTTCGTTCTCCACTGATTAGAATTTGCTATCACTGTCCACCAGTCACCTCAACATCTTTTTCTCTAGCCATTGGCCTTCCCATTAGAGCAGGCCCGTCTTTGTTCGACAAACCTGCTTTGATGGAAAGGTTGACGGTAGGAGGAAAAGATGTTGGGGTGGTTGGTTGACAACGACAATAGAGCCTGGCCACAAGAGAATGAAGAAAAAATCTTTGAAGGAAAAGTGAAAATTTCAAATTTTTGGAAAAGGAAAAATTGTTACTTTTTCAAAATATGAAAGGAAAATTATATAAATTTTTAGGGTTTTAAGGTTTAGTGATAAAATAATGATTTTACCCCTTATAACTAACAATTTTAGTTAAGATTAATAGTTTATGAATGAGTATTTAAGTTTATAAAATCTCGTAGATGAAACCTTAAAGATGCATCAAAACTGGGGTAGGTATAACTCTTTTGGCCTTTATTCAACGGGAAGCAATCCGATGGGCGCTTGAGTAACTTTTCTCCCTCGGAAAGTGATTCTTCCTTTATATATTATTCAATAAGAAATATTTTATATACATAGAGAGAGAATATTTGTAAATGAGGTCGGTTATACACTTAATAGTAAATAATTTTAATGTAAGATAGATTGAGCTTTTCATATTTTCATAAGGGAAAAGGACGGCTTCTTACCCAAATTTTAGTTGGAATTTAAAATTATATTTATGGTAAATAAAAAATTTTAATATTTACTAATAAACTAATTGTTGTCTAAATTTTTAGTTAGAGATAGAGATAAAATCATCATTTTATCTCTAAACCTTAAAACTTTGAAATTTTAATCATTTTTTCCCTCTAGGTTTTAAAACTAACACTTCAACCTATTATCAAAGTTTGAAAAACTTATATTTCTTTTCAAGGGTTTGCTTTCTTATCTGATCACCATCATTTCGATCGAAAGTCGACGTTTTTCATTGATCTTCCATCTTTGACTACAAAGGTGGAAAGCGCTGGCCTTCGATTGGAATGATGGTGGCTGAAGAAGGAAACAAATCTTAAGGGTGAAATCTAAATATTTCAAACTTTGAGGATAAATTGAAATATTAGTTTTTAAAACTTGGAGGGAAGAAATGATAAAATGTCAAAGTTTTAAGGTTTATAAATAAAATAACGATTTTATCCCTAAAAATTTAGATGACCATTAGTCTATGATGAATGTTTGAGTTTTTCAACTGTCATCGATAAGATTTTAAAATTAAATAAAATTTGGGTGGGACATAGTCCTTTTCCCTTTTCATAATTTAGTGGATGTGAAAAACAGTTTGAGAATAGTTTCTTTTATTTATCATCTCAGTTATTTCTATATTGAATCTATGGTTGAAAATCTGTGTAGCCAAAATTTTGTAAAGAATTTGTATTAAGTTACAACATTCTATCCCATTATATTTTTATATAAATAGTTTATCCCATTTAATAAATTTATTGGGTTTAATCGAATTTTAAATAAATTATATTATATTTTAAAACAAAACAAAATTATAATTTAATTAATAAATTAACCTATCGAACCGGTCACTTGGTGCTGAAAATCTCATGAATAGATTGTGAGCAGATACAGCCCCCAGCCCCACAATGACTAGTTGTCGAGGTCAAATGACCGCTTTTAGAAAAATTATTAACTTAGTTTGACTGTTTGGTTGGCCAGACAAATTCCCCCCCAAAGTTTAGTGAGAGTACTTGTCATAATTTAAGTTTTAAAAATTCATTTACTCACCCGTTATTTACTTCTTAATAGTGAAAATCGTTTGATTTTACTATAAAATATTAATTTATCAGTTTAATAAAATTATGAGATAATCCTAAATATTTAATATAAAAATAAATTATTAATTTATCTTTATTCTTTATTGAAATTAAAAAAAACCGGAATTAATTTTGAATCTTTTTATTGTAATTATATTATCTCATTTTCTTCATTAACTTTATTTTTTCTTTACATTTTTTCAAAATTTTCTTTTAACTTTATTTTCTCAATTTTCCCCTTTTTTTTCATACGCTCTTCTAACTCCACTCATCACTCAACTCAATTTTAATCTTGCCAATTACTTTGACCAAGTCATCCCTCGCTCAACTCCTTTCTTCATCATCACCAAATGGACCGACATGAGATGCAAACCACAGTGGCGTAACCATGATTTTTGTTAAGGGGGAGCCTCTCTGACTATCATTTTTTATCAATCCACATTACACTTAATCAAATATTAAATTTTATATTTAAAATGATAATTTTCTAATTATAGTTAAGGTTAAATTCAAATTGAATTTATTCGAACTTGAAAATACGCTCAACTTAAGTGAACTCAAAGCTCAAGCTTGAGTTTGAGAGTCAAATATTTTCGTGCTTGATATTAAAATGCATTCGACTCGTCAAACTTACGCTCTAAAAAAATTTAATATAAATCGATTAAAATAACATTATTTTAATAAATACATATCAAAATAATATAGTTTTAATCAGTTTTTGCTCGACTACACTATGGAACTAAGCTTAAACATTCCCTATTCTAAAAATTTAAATCATAAAAGCCGAAATATTAAAATACATCAAAGGCATATTTCATCAACAAAATTAATAATAAAATTTTGTAAGTTTACAACATTATATTATCAGAGGTATATTGCAACAATGGTTTTATGAAATAAGAAATCATACAAGTAAATATATATTCAATATTATAACATGTTATAAATGTGTGTATGTAAACTTATACTTAATTACTCACTATATATGTTTGTGTTTATATGATTTACAGATACTTGCACCAGTCCAATAACATCTTAAGTTGAAGAAAAGATTGTCAAACGTTTGCAAAAATCTTAAAACTTGGAAGTACGCCCTATAACATTTGAACGATGTCAGGTTCTTGGTAGTGGCTAATATGATGACCTGGTCGGCCTTATGGAATAGACATGTACCTGTAAAAAATTTCAACTATCATAGATTCCCTACATGCATGTCATTGTTGTTAGCAAATATATGAAGCTCACTACCTGCATTCAATGGGTGCATCCGTACTATAGTACCGCTTTTATTGTACAGTCTATGTAGAGGCTGTCAATCCATTAGGAGATCAATCAGAGTGGATCCATCCAGAGGAGGCAAGCGTTATCCACCCTCCGTTCATGCATCGTCGTCGTGCGGGCCGTCCAGTAAATAAAAACAGACGTGCTTCGCAAGGAGAGATCGTTGGACAACTTATTTATAACCGATGTCATAAACTTGGATATACGAGACACAATTGCAAAAGTCATATTCAAATACCTAGTTCTGTACCATCAAGTTCATGAAAAAAAGAAAGGATAAAAGATAACTATTGATATAAATGTTGTTATTGTACTTGTTATTTTAACTATAATGTTTGTGATTGTAATATATTTTGATATAAATATTGTGATTAAAAATGTTACTTCATAAATACAGTTTCTGATTGTAATATATTATCTTTTAAATTTGTGATTATACTTGTTAATATATCTATGAAATTTCAGCTAATAATCGTTATATATGTCCATATTGATTTCATATATAATTTTTTATTCGTTTTTTGTTCATTACACTTGTCATTTATAGTAATTATATAAAAGACAAACACATATAAATGAATCAATATATGGGTACACATATATACATATGAATGAATAAACATATATACATATACAAATGAGATATAATATAATCGTCAATCAATATCCTGAAAAAATAGTTATGTGCCTAAACGCGTGCGTAGGCATAACGAGTCATCCATGTCAAAAGATAACGATCGGCGAAGTGCTAAGCACTCAATGTATAGTAACATGAACACACCACATTCACTCGATAGGGGCGCCTGTTGCGGTATATCCACCATCCTATGCAGTGCAAATGGATCGTCCCGTGGACTCTAACTCGTGTGAGACCAAAATGATGTCGCAACTAGCAAATGTGGTATCATCAACATATACCCCAAAATCTTTTGCCTAAATAGCTCCGGGTCAGTAGTATAACTCTGTAACGAGTCGTAAACTATAATCTTCCACTCCCTCAAATCCAACACCTTTACTACCCAATATGCATTATCGAAGTTTATCGGGATATAAACCTACACATATTAATAAAATACATATATTAGACCTTAATTCAGTATTCCTTGAAAAGTAATTGAGATTCGAATACTGACCTCATCGATCACACCCTAGTGTTGCAAATGTAAATCAGATGGATAATCCGCATCCACCAGTCGCGTGAAGAGCGGAGGAAACTAGTAGTTATACTGATCTCTCATCCATGCGACATACTCATAAAAGATGCATCCAACTAAACAAGTTAGAACTGTCGTCCAATTCTGACGAACATTCACAGCATCATCATGTTATCGTCAATGTAATAATCCCAAAAACAAATCTACAAACTAAAAAAACAGAAAATATAACGTTATCACGCACCTAAATGATCTTCTATACTAAAAACAAAATTGATTGATCAAGTGAACTCACGTTGTCAGACAACCATCCGGATGTATCTATGAGTGTACCTCAGAAAGCAATTTTGGTGTTTTTCCCTATGTCGTATACATGACGTTTCTCAAAAAGATTTGGCTTTGCATACCATTTCTTGAAAATTTCCTCATGCTCAGTGCTTGATAACTGCACAATCGATCACGATCGTTGGATCTGTGGTTTCAAGGGATTTGTGTATGAGCTACGAATGAGCAGTCCCTTCTTGACAATTCTACCATGAAGTGTGCAGAATTACCACACCAAAACAAATAATACGTCATTTAAAATTACATTAACTTGTGAGATTTTTATAAACTTTTTAATACCTTTTATAAGGCTGGAGTCATAGTCGGAGAATCCGCAAATGAAGTTAGATCAACTATATTATCTTTTGAGACCGGCTGTAGTTAAATACATAAATTCAGTAAATGAATAATATATTTTTTCAATTGTATTTATTAAATTTCTTGAAAATTTAATTACTTGAATGAGGTCCTCTTATGTAGAGAGCTCAATCATATCATCAGTGACCTTGTCATCCTAAGAGGCAATATTGATCACCTGTCTTGCCTTGCTTGGAGTGTTGAGATAGACCAAATGAAGATCCTATTATAACAACAAATCAAAGGTAAATGACAATTGATATTAAAAAAAGTAACAATTTACAGTGGTTATCCCGACAGTTTACTTCAACCTCCGCCTAAGGTGATAACAGAGCATCCTCATAGGATGATCCATCGTCGTCGGTGATATCCTATGATAATATTAATATTTTATATTAGTAAATTAAACTGTTTAACAAAAATTGTAAAGTATACAGTTAACAATGTACGTACCTCTAATGTCGAAATAGATGTTATAATGAGATCCCCTTTCGATGTGGCATCCTCAACACCAGGACACTATCACAATATCGACAGTAACGAGTTAATAGAGAATCAAAATATCACAATATTAGAATGTGTATAGTTGATGGTATACATATATCTACATTTAGAGCCGATGTTATCTTTGGATCCTTTATCAGTGCAGCCTCAGAAACGTTAGGTTGCTGTCACAATGTCGACAGCAATGAGTTTAGAGAAAATCAATAATCGAATATGTAAATGAAATATAATATTAACAATCAATGTTATACTTACTGGAATCATCACAGAAGGTATCGATAGGGAAACTGTGTGAGGTGATCCATCATCATCGACATCCTATAACAATATTAACAATTTATATTGATTCATCAAAGAGTTACATTTATCGAGATTAACAGATGTATAGTCAATGGTATACGTTTATTTACTTTTGGAGCTGATGTAATCTTTAGATCTCCCATCTGTGTCGTCTCAGAAACGTTAAGCCACTGTGACAATGTTGACAAAAACTCGTTAATAGATAATCAATCAACGATTGTTAAATTTGGATATAACATTTACAAAGGGCATTATAATTAAGGCTAGATTCGAGTCAAGTCGAGCTCTAGCTCGGCTCGGTGTACATATGGCTGAGCTTGTGAAAGTCAAACTTGAACTTGATTTGAATTCGATTCGACTAGTTTGTCGTTATTAAAATGATGCCGTTTTAATACATATTAGTCAAAACGACATCGTTTTGTATCAAAATTTTTAATTAAAAAATTTGGTGAGTAGCTCGAGCTCAAGCTCTTATAAGGCTGGCTTATTTCAGGCTCATTCGAGCCAAGCTTAAACTCAAGCTCAAATGGGATCAGTTCCAGTCCAGCGCTAATTATAATTACCTAAACCACCATAGAAGGTGTCATCGGAAAAACCTCATGCGATGATATGTCATCGCCCACATCAAAAGTCATAAGATCTTTTCTAGATGGTCCATCATTAAACAACTAGTGCTGTAATAATTTCAATATTCACGAGTTAATAGAAGACAAAAAGTAATTTTAAAGTATCATTTCTAATATATTTAGAGCATTTAACACTCATATCGATAACAGGTGGAGACGGGATTGTCGGACCCCCTCTAGATAGTCCATCACCATTGTCATGAGAAGACTGTAACAACATATGTAATTATTATAGGGTTTACATGATTGCATATATAAATAAATGGAATATCTAGTAAATTGTTAACTTTTTTACCTGTCAGACAATATCTGTGTAGTGATTAGATCATGTCTCTTCCGTATGAGTCATCATATCCTCTATACGACTCAGTCTATCCTCCATACAAATTATCCTATCCTCAATCTGACTAAATCTATCCTCCATCCTAGCCTTCAAACTAGTGAATCGATCTAAGATAAAATTTCTCCATCGAGCCGATGCAACATCAAAGTACTGAATGGAGAAATCTGGTCCACTAACAAGAGGATCATCTGACGTGTGCTCAGTGGTAAGGGGCAGAGGCACGGGCTCTAGTGATATGTGATCGTCGACAGGGGTCGTAACAGTCGTTGGTCGGACAAGGCTCGGTGAGAGGAGGCTGAACAGGAGCCTCGGTAGGAAAAAGAGCAATGATCGGAGAATTAACATTAGAAGGACTCGATGA
Source organism: Mangifera indica (assembly GCF_011075055.1). Lineage (NCBI taxonomy): Eukaryota > Viridiplantae > Streptophyta > Magnoliopsida > Sapindales > Anacardiaceae > Mangifera > Mangifera indica. The sequence goes on along the minus strand of NC_058147.1, from coordinate 10,631,237 downwards.
TGTATCTCTTGATGACACCAGGGGTGATGTGGACAAAAAAGATCAGCTATTTGACATCCCTATGTATCGAACGATATCATCATATCAATCTGTACCTTTCTCTACTGAAGATAAAACTAGTGGAAAATTAACACTATCCTACAAAAATTTTTTTTAGTGCACTTTGTTATTATATCTTATATATATGTTAATCAATAATAAATTAATACTTACTGCATCTCTGGTGAAGATAGTTGAGATAGAATCCTATCCCGGAATGTCTTTTGTGTGCCATCTCAACATTCGGGTAGCTTCAAAAATTGGCAAGTCCAGTGTTTCATATATCCAAAAGTGCAATTTCAACTTTAATCAGTTATTTTATATATTTACAATCATATTAAATCAATTCTATTTTAAACATAATTTTTTTTAAATTAATAAATGTCACAATTACCTGAAACGTTAGAGGAAATCCTATGATATTATACTGTTTAAGTTAGTTTTCCTTTTTCTTTTTCAGGCTGGAATCTATTGAAATTTGAGAGATATTATCACATATAGAGTGATATGTCATCTGTCACACCCGTACTCCCTATGGGTATATATTGAAACCATCAAAATGATCAGCCAATGGTAATATTTTCTAAAGAATTGTTTTCCTCAATTCACTGCCTAATAACTCCATGTGAAGATAAAACAATAGCACTAACTTTACTGCATTAATGTCGTCCTCCCCCCACGGTTTCTGTTGGAAAACACGACTCAAATCAGCATATTTAACTGATTTATACCCATGAAAATATGTTTGGAGGATCTTATCTATGGCCTTTGATGGAATATAGATGTCAATATCTACCATATGACTAAATTAAAGACCTGTCATAATGGCAAACTCATACGGACTGAATCTTACATCCACATCATTAACTTGAAACCATAACTCTTCTCTCGAGGTCACCTTATTTACCGCTTTAAGGATGAAGGAGTGTATTAGAACCCCACTAAATCGGCTATCCTTCAAGTCCAGGAAATTTCCAAAACAGGTACGTCAAAAAATTGTAATTGCCTCTCTGTTAATAATTTTTTGATCACAGCTCCCACATCTCTATATCCACGTATAGTAACTTGAGTCTTGAAGTGTTTTTTGAAAGGAAATCGCATTTCATCCCTGCTTTCATCCTTTTTCTCTTTTGTCCAGTTCCTTGTATCAAAATTAAATTGCGATTATATTAAATTTATATCAATATTATATTACAAATTATTCAATTCTATACATTGAGGCCTTATTCAAAAAAACAGATATCAAATTCAAATTTTACACGTCGAAAAACCTTAAGGGGCACAAATTTAAATTTGCCCCTCATATGAAAAATAGCAAAAAAGCCTTAAAATTTTGTATAAATCTCATTCTGCCCCCTAAATCCAACCATGCAAATTTGCGTGATAGATAACTTTGAAAAAGCGTATTTTTCCCCCTACCACACAAATTCGCATGTCAATCGCACGAATTCGTGTGGTTGACTGCCACCTCGCGTGTCAACCAGCTTTTTCGAATTTATAACCTGCCCTATCACACGATTAAAACTCGCATTTTCACCCCCAATCACACGACTTCGTGTGGTCCATGAAGTTTGAAAAATGCACAAAACCTCCCCCCTTTCGACAAATCTCACCATGAATTCGTGTGGTGAATGCGCCATTCGCGTGGTCGCTGCTGAATTCGTGTGGTTACATTTCACCTCCCAAACTTCGTTTTTCAAACTTTATTTCAACAACAATCAACTCTACATTTAATCTAACACCAAAGCTCTAAGAAAATTTGTCAAAATCACTAACAAATCAAACAATTTCATCAAAATTTTCAAATCGGAATCCTAACACTAAATACGCAAATTTCACATCAAATCGCACAAATCTTGAACTGAAATGCATAAAGAGATGACAAAGATTATTTTACTAACCTTTTTGTCCATTTTAGTCAACGAAAATATTGTGAAAATCGCCTGAGAAAATCAAAGATGTCGACTGCACAAAACCATGTATGCGAATTTGTTGTTTTCGTGTGTTTGACGGAGTAACCCATCGTTTTCGTCGATTTTGATATGAGGGGCATTTTCGTCTTTATATGAATTTAGGGTATTTTCATTTAAAATTTAAATACAGGGATAATTTTATTTTACCCCCTTAACTTTGGGGTAATTTATTTATTTCTCTTCAAAAATTTTTCAAAATTTAGGGGAGGCCTAGACCCACCGTCAAGGGGCTTGGTTCTGCCTCTAAACACAATGTTACTTTATTTATTTATTTATTAAAGTAAAACAGTAGTTTTAAAAGTCAATATGTATTTTTCTAACTTTATAAATATGGTTAGTATTAGTTACACCCATATAATATAAACATATCATGTGTCATGTTATAACTACATATTTTTTACTTTTTTCTCTCCATCTTCTTTTTTTTTTTCCCAAACTGGTTGATAGACAAAACCCATTTGTAAGCAGGACTTTTGAAACTTAAAGTGTTATCATTTTACCAAACCTTTTTGACCTTTTGTTTTGACTTAACATGATCAAAATCATGTTTTGAGATTTGACCTACTTTTTTACTTTTATAGTGTAAACGCTAAATCAATCAAACGATGCGTTTATTTATTTTTTATTTTTTATACTTTATGTGAATAAAATTAAATATATTTATATTAAGTATATAAATATATATATATATATTTAATATATATTATTATATAAATAAATAATTTTAAATTAAACATAAAATAACACATAATTATATAATAATATATAAATATATTTATTTATATAATTAAAATAGATATATATAATATTACTTTACACTATATATTGAATGAGGTATAACACCTTTAATTTAGTATTTTTTAAAGTGTAATAAATTATGTGGTTTTACCTTCCAAAGTTAACTGACCATCTATTCCCGATTGACAAGGAATTGTTGTCTCTCTATAGTCAAAATTAATCCAAAGAAAATATTTACATTTTTTACCTTAATTTATTATAATCTAAGCTTCAACTTCATCATGTCCCACTACCTTATACTTAATCAATAAAAAATCTATTCCAAATGTTCACATCAATCCTAATTGCTCTTTCAACCTTTCAATAGAATTTTACTATTCATACGCGTTTATTCAGACCACGAAATTGACTCACTTTCAATTGGTCACTGTCTCCATTTTTATTTTTATTTTTATTTTCGGTTTTTGTTTTTTTCTCCACTTTTAAAAACTAGTTTTAATGTGTATGTGGAGAGATGAGTTTCAAAATCTAATTAGGAAAGAAATAAAATTATGTATATTTATAATCAATATTAATTTAGATATTATTATTATATAATTAAATAAATTTAATTAATAATAAAATATTATTTAATTATATAATAATACATAATCGATAATCGGTAAAACTCACATTAACATTCCTCCTCAGTACACATAACACACTTTTTTTTTTTTTTTAACTATATATACTTATTAAAATTGTCAAACATTTATTATTTTTTACCTTCGTAATTTGATAAATGAATAATTTTGTGTATGACTTGAATTAGCTTTTTGACCAGGAACTTATATGTCTATAGCTTTATGTCGTTTTCAAATTAATATTTTATTATTTTTTATGCATCATTTATCCTAGGTATAATATATCTGAACCGACTTTTTAAGAAACCTTAATCAACTCGATTTCAAGCAAAGACAAAAGTTTAGTCTCCTTAAGATTTATTTATTTATATTACTTTAGCCAGCATAATCAGCATTATGTAGTTCAATGAGCAATGAACAAGGGGCAAACCCCTTTTGTACACCGACAGTATTATTATAATTTGATGCAGAAGATTACTAAGACTTGGATAAAAACTGTATAGGAGAAAAGCTTATCTTTAATCAAATTTACAGGTACAATATTTTGTGAAGATGATTAACGACTAACGGATAAATATGATATCAACCTATAAGTTGAGATAAGATATGGACAATAAATGATCTCATCTTGGATGTTGAAATAATGGAGTAAAGGTCATCATTTGCCACGAATTTTATAATCTTCTCAACATTAATTAACAATTTCTTATTATTTTGGAATTACTTTCCATAATTTCAATAATTGAAATCAAAGTGCAATCACCCTTCTATTATATCGGGATCATAGATAGTACTTATCAGGTCAAATTACTTTATATTTTATCTAAATAGTTAAATTTGTAACCTTGGTCTCCATTAGTGAAAATTCAAGATAGTGGAAAGGGTATGAAGGAGACATCTCTAACATCTTGTAATCTAGCATTGTAATGCTACTTTTTTAATTTTCACATTACTCAAACAATCTCACTATCATGGACATAGGCACTTGGTTTTTCTAGTTAAACCATATTAAATATCAGTTGTCACTTAACTTCTCGTGTCTCTTCACCTTCTTGCATTAAATTTTATGACAATTAAGTATACCTCTAGTTGGACGTTGAACTGTTATGAAAGGAGGATACCTTAAAAGCTCTTTTACATTCTGACGATAACATTCTCTTGTAGTAAGCTTTTCTTGATGGCCTCATGGAAGTAAAACTGGATAATGACTACCATTAATTGTATCAATGAAAGCAATCCTAGTCATAATTCCCCACCCCAATACCAACTTAGCCTTGTCAAGGAATAACAACCTTATCCAATGGTTGGAGGGCAACCACCTATAGCCCCAAAGGTATTAATACAATTAGCTAGTTTGACAGGTGCACAATCCAAGTGGTCATCCCATGGCTTGACAGTCTGCCCTAACGTCACCTATTGAGGCACAACTCCCTGACCAACAATTGGTGTAAGGGCTCATGCCTCCCATACGAGCACTTCTCTTTCTTTGAGAGACGATGACAAGTAGCTCCCGAGGCAAGATGTTTGTTCTCCATCCAATGTTTTAAAGAAAATTCACACAAGCCCATCTAATGACAAGTAGGTGTTGTTGTTTAGTAGTCACTCATTGGAGTATCTAAAAGTTACGTGGTTTGAGAAATTATCAATTGATTCCATCATTTCATGGAAACAACTCATTGTATAATTTTAATATCAGTTATGGGGAACTTAACATTTTGTCATACCTGTTAGCCACCTTGAGAACATACAACAAAAGAAAGATAAAACCCTAAAAGCCCAATTAGAATGGTTCAATGTTGAACAATCCAATGTGCGAACTGCTCTTAAAAAATTCATCGTCGTGCTAATTGTGGGAGGTGTCCACCTGCACACAAAATTTTGGAAGAATTTATAGGCTAAAGAATGCACATCTCTAGCCCAATTTTGCAAAATGTCCAAAGGACATTTAGGAATTGAGAGCACTGTAATATCCTTGAAGCTTGCTAGTTTGAAAGCCTAAACCGAAACCCCTTTAAAGAATGAAAACAAGTCGGAGGAAAAAAGGGGAAAGTGAAGACAACCACAAAGCCTTCATTATTCATTTGCTCCTTGGTAGGTGAAATGTTTATCAATTTAGTCCTTGTGTATGATGAAGAATAGGTAGGCAAGATCTACCTTATAGGTGTGATCATGTCTATTGGGTATTTCATGCCTATCAATGAACAATTATAAATTTTCTGATCAAATTTGTTGTTTCCCTCCACAGATTAAACCAAAAATTGACCACAAACGTTACATTCCTAAGCAAAATTAGAAAATTTAACCCTAACACCTTAACTTTCTATAGATGAAAATCTACCATTTTACGGAAAAATTCACAGTTTCAAGACACAAATCACACCCTTGTTTAGTGAATAATTGATTTATATCAACTGACAGCCAATTTTATACTCAAAAACCTAATATTCATTACAAAAATTCAGAATTCTAAACAAAAATAAAAAACAACACAATACACATTAAAGCAATAGATTAAATCAGTTAATACAAACCTTATAACCCATTTTGGAGATGTATTTGATAGAAAAATAGGTGAAAATCTAAGGTTTGTATGTGAGGATTTTGGTAGACGAGACATGTGACATTTGAATGAGTTAAAAAAGGGTCAAACCTCCTTTATATATGTGGGCAATTTAAAAAAATCTCATTTTCATGGTTATATTAGTGTAATCTTGGAGTCATATTCAATATTGTATAGACCCCCAATAGTTAGACTATTTTAATTAATTTCCCAATAATTGATCTATAGGAAAAGACAAATTGTAGCCAAACAATAGTACTTATATATAATTTTCTTATTATATTCATTTTTTACACTTTTTCAATAAAACATTGAGGCTTTTAGAAAAAAATTGTAAAATTTTTTACCTTTATATTGTAAGGTTTTCTAGCCTTCGAGCAATATAATCGTCAATTATATTTCTTTCAAATATACAAATATCACTACAAAACCCCACTTGAATCTCTTTCGTAGGATATCAAATAGATAATATATAACACACATAGGGTGTTTGTAGAAATTATATCTATATTGACAGCTTATTCGTCTTTAACGATTCTTGGAAAGCGTTAAAGTCGCTCTTAATCCAAAAGTAGGTATGCACCTCGATATCCACAAGAAGTACGAATAGAAGAAAGTTGAAACTATGCTCAATGGTTTGTTAGGATGTGATGCACGAGGAAATGTTTTGGGTGTATATGTGTGACACTATATATGGATAGTGAAATCGCAAAAGAGAAAAAAGAAAAGAAATCGTCCCTATATATATGGGCAACATGTAAGGTTGTACATTGTAGATGTATAGGCATTCATCTTTCAATCCTTATCCAATGTAATCTATGATTTATCCAAATTCTCAGGTACAAATAAAGATAATAGGTTAACTTTATATGCCTACCATGTACATGACATTCATAGAGTATGTATGGTTGTACATGGCCAAGGAAAAAGTCAGACCAAGATCATCCTTATTTAATTGGACACATACAATCCAACAAAATTTCACATACACCCAAACACATCAAGATTATTACATTGATCCTTGGGTGCTATAAAACGCACTTTGAGTCAAATGACCTTTTCAAGGCTAAAAACCTTTCATCCAAGTTTTTGACTGGATTCAACTCTAATAACCCTTTGTCTTTAGAGTTTAATCAACTTCTTATTTGTGTAACCCATAAGTTCTCTACTAGGTTTGTAGTGATTGGATTTGTATCAAGTTCTAGACTCAACATCCATCCAAACACACACAATATTGGCCTTTAGTAAGACATTATGGTAATTCGATTAATAGAATGTCAACATGTGAGTTTTTAACCTACCAGTGATAGAGTTACACATGCAATTAAATCATTCTCTCATAGGTATCTCTTTCAAGGTTAAAGTATAGATTAGGTATCTCTCTTAAAAACCTTCGATACACATGGACTAACTTCTATCAATGATTGGATGATATTAAATCAAACACCAACTCAATCCTACTACAAACATAGATTTAATTGGTTGTTCTCATTTGTTGGTAGACTAATCTAAGATATCAGCCGCTATGCTTAGGAGTGATAAATCCTTTGTTGGTCTTTCATAACCTTCATACATGTCTTGATATGGATAATCACCACTTTTCCTATAATCCACAAAGCAGACTATGTTTGGTTAGTGTCAAACCATACCAAACCTTGTATAAGATGGTCTAGTGACCTCCAGTTTAAGGATCATATATGCTTCTATTCACTAAAAGTATGTATTTCATAGACACTTGATCAATTGTTCACATATAATCCTTTTGGTAGGCACCTATATGTTATACCAAACTCAAAAAACTAATTTAATGGGTGAGAACTCTTGCAATCTTTCAACATTGTTGTTCAACACTATGAGAGTTCTATTGTTATTACTAGCACCCTTAGTCACGATAATATCAAAACTGTAGATGTTTTAAGAATGACCAGCTAATTTGCACAAAGGGTTATTATAGCCAGTTACTACACTCTATATCCCTCGTCATGATTTAACCATTTTTAGCGCAATTATCTAAATTGCAAAAACAATAAGAGATAATGAAATGTTATTTTATTAATTAAAACCATTGATGATTACATAAAATTAAAATGGTGATGATTGAATCTAAGGCACTACCTTAATAATCTCTCACTTATACTGTAGTCAATTAGTCATATATCTAATACCGTATAAGGCTACATACCTATTATGCTTCTATTGTGACAAAGACTTTGTCATTGGTATCTACTCTTCCTATCTGCACATTTCCATGTTGAATAATGTATCTGATCAGGTGGTATCGTCTAAGCACATGTTTAGATTGTTAATAAGACCATGACTTCTTTGCTTGTGCTATTACTATGTTGTCATAATGAAGCTTTATAGGATCTGTTATAGATGGAACTATACCAAGTTTAGTTATAAACATCTTGATTTGCACCGCTTCTTTTGTCACATTAGACAAAACAATGTACTTAAACTCGATTATAGAATTAGCCACAATACTTGAAGCTTTTTCAGTTGATTGCCTTACCATTGAGGCAAAATAAAAATCTTGATTCAAATTTGAAATTACTTCAATTTGTTTAGAAACTGGCATTACTATATCATTGCATAATGAGCTTTGGCTCTTCTTTATAAATCAAGAACATATCTTAGCCTTTTAGGTACTTCAAGATATTCTTGATAGCTTTTGAGTGATACTCGCTTAGATTCAATTTATATCTACTACAAACATTTAGGATATTGAGATATCAATCCTCATACGTAACATGACGTACATGATTGATCCTATATCATTGATGCGTATGAGATTTGACTAACTTTATCTAATTTTCTTGTGTCTAAGAACATATCTCTTTAGAGAGATATATACCATGACTTATAAGAATAAATCCTTTTCCTGGATTCTTCAATGTTGAATCTTTTCAACATTTATCTATGTGCATGCTTTGACTTAGTCTAACCAACATACGTGATTTATCTCCCTAGATCTTTATGCTAAAGATATAAGTTACTTTTTCTAATTTTTTCATGAAAAAGTATTTGGATAACTAAGTCTTTACCGATTACAAGTTTGATATGTCATTATCGATAATCAAGATGTTGTTGACATACAATATTAGAAATGCTACTTTACTCTTGTTGACCTTTTTATCTACACATAACTTATCTTTGTTTTTTCTAAATCTGAATTTTGTTATGGCTTTATCAAAATAAATGTTTCAACTCTTAAAAGCTTGCTTTAGTTAATAAATGAATCACTATAGTTTGCAAACTTTATTTGTTTGTCTATCAAGAACAAAACTATCGAGTTGTGTTGTATACATATCATCCATTAGGTTTCCATTCAAGAAAGAGATTTTAACATCCATATGGCAAATTTCATACTTGTAGTATGTAATTATTATAAGCATAATTTGAATAGACTTCAACATTGCAACTAGAAAAAAAGTTGTGTCATAGTCTATGCCATGTTTTCTATGAAACCTTTGGTAACCAACCGTGCATTATAGGTATGAACTTTACCATCCACGTTAGACTTTTTTTTGAAAACCCATTTGCATCTTACAGGTTTTATCACTTCAAGTGGATCCACCAGAGTCTATACTTGGCTTTGATACATAAAGTCTATTTTAAATTTCATGGTTTCAAGCTATTAGTAGAGTCAGTGTTTGATAGAGTGTCTTCATAAGTCTTAGGTTTATCATTATAAATGACTAGTATGTCACGATGTTGAGTTAAGAGATGATCAAATTCTGAAGTTCATGACATACTCAACTAGACTTATATGCTCATATATAAGTTAAGTCGGTTGTGGTACAAACTCTTCAAAATGTTTGACGACTTGACGTTGCACATCCTCTTGTTCTATGTATATGGTTTCCCATGATGATAAAACTTTATCAAGTTCTACCTTCATCCCACTCATCCTTCTTGAAATGAGCTCTATTTATGGAGAAAATCTAGTTTGAGTAATGAAGACATTTTGCTCATTTGGGTGGTAGAAGCAATATCTCTTAGTTTTCTTAGGATACCTCAAAAAGATATATCTATTTGATTTAGAGATTAGCTTGTTCAAAGTCAATTTATTAACATAACCTTCACAACCCTAAACCTTTAGATATTTTAAAATAGGTTTTTGCCTAGTCTGTAACTTATAAAAAGTTCTCTCCACAAACTTGGATAGGACACGGTTCAGTGTATATACAGTTATTTCTAGAGTATAACCTCCGAATGACATGCGTAGATAAATAAAACTCATCATAGACTTGACCATATCTATTAAGGTTGTGTTGTGGTGTACTAGGAGTAATGAACTAAGATACTATTCCATATTCCTTTAGTTATTCTCTAAACTAAGTAGTTAATTATTCACCTCCTTGATCATTTTAGAAGATCTTTATACTTTTTCTTAACTACTTTTCTACTTCATTCTTAAGTTATTTTAATTTCTTAAAACATTCAAACTTATGTTTTATAAAAAACATATGGTCATATCTACTAAAGTCGTTAGTAAATGTGATGAAGTAAAAATACCCATCTATATATTGCACTGTCAAAGGTCTATACACATCACTATGAATGATGTCTAATAGTTCAATTGCTCTTTCACTATGTTTAGTGAAAGGTGACTTGGTTACCTTACCTAATAGATATGGTTTGCATTCATCATTAGACCAGAGGTCAAATGATTGTAAAACCATATCTTTATTGAGTTTTGAAATGAATTTCAATCCTATGTGGCTTAGCCTACAATACCATAGATATATGTTGTTTAGATCTGAATGTTTAGTTCTTTTATTATCAGTATTGAGTATTGTGTTATCCAAGTTAAGAGCAAATAAGCTATTTATTAAACTATCATTTCCACAATAAATATTATTCAAGCTAATGGTTAGAACACCATTAGCAATCAAGAAAGAATTTTCAATTTTATCCAAAGCGAACATAGAAATTAGATTTCTTGAAATGTTAGGAATCCATTTTCAACATATAGGTCCAATTCTCCCCTGATGAGTAATCCACTCATATTAGAGTAAATGTGAAACCCACACCTTGCGTCTAAAAAGTTAATCTTAGTTACAAAAATACTTGAAGTTGAAGCATTTAACTTTTTTTTTTTTTTGGCTCTCCAAGTAGGCCTTGCAATGTTTCCTCTAGTGGTTGAACTTGCCATCAAAGAAGTAAATAACCTTTCCCATTCCTACACCATTAGCAGGCTACAAAGTAGTGGAAGCTTGCTTTTGGACCTTAGGTTTGGACTTGGCCTTGGCCTTTCATGTTTTGGCTTTAATTATAAGCATGTTGATAGATTTCTTAACTTCCTACTTAGTAATCCTCAACAATCCTAGGAGTTCACAGAGGGATTTCTCTTTTTCATTCATTAGGTTTTTCCTTATGAACGTCCAATATGAGTTAGGAAGGGATTGCAAGACAAGACCAATGGTTAGGTCATTGTCCATGATTTGAAACCTATAAATGCCAATAACTTAATGTAGCCAATCATTTTAACCATATGAAGGTCCAGTAGATCTCCTTCTAACATATTACACTTATTGAGTGCTCTTAACACCTGATATTTCTCATACCTCATATAAGTTATGGACATCTCGTAGAGGTGAAAAAAATGGATTGAGCGTCTCTATCCTTATGTTGTTTATATGTCATCAACACCAACATTCAACATTGGATGTCATTAGTACAGTAGATACTTGATATAAGTATCTTTTTACTTTTAATGACATTGGGACTAGGCTTAATAGGTACAATTCCCTTAAGAACATACAACTTCTTTCTTGATGCAGTACAATCCAAAGATTTTGATACCAATCATTGAAGTTACTTCCTTCAAACCTATTGTCCTTTTCTAATATAAATTATATGTTGAAGTTGGTTGACATGGTCGGTAATTTATTCCATATGTGCAAAAGACAAAAAATTTAGTAATCAAGTTTTAATTAATTAACATGGTCTTTATCAAATAAATCCTTTCATCATTTTATTCAAGTCAACAACTCTTTCTATTAAACTTGGGAAAACCAAGTGGACTTCATAGCAGGCCGAGATCCTATAAGATTAATTCTCTTATTCACTTTGACGAATAAGTTTGAACTGACCTAATTATGTAGGTCAACAAACCAATCATAAAAATCCACAATCTTAAGTTTAGTAGTTACACATCAACCAATCACATGATATCAATTGTTATTCTCGGTTTTAGTGGGTGGATACTAACATAATTTTACCTTCGCTTTAGCGATCAAATTAGGTGCATTAGTTAAGTTAGAACCAATACTAACAATCACTTGATTTTTCTCTTTGTAGAAGTGTATTGGAAGGCTATAGTTATTGTCAATGTAATATAATTAAAGAATTTATTAGGTCTCACCAATTTTAATTATTTAGCATGTGAGGTTATTGTGCATAAATGCAAATCCTAACATGCATACTATAATGTAAATAAATATTTTGGTATACAACCATAACTAATGTTAATCCCTTCGAGTCATGTGGGGTCAACTGATCAACTCATGTCTTTCTCTTGAGGTCTTCTAGTATGTTTATTCCTTGTTTTCAAATGTTACATGACTTTTCTTCTTAATTATATTTTATTCTAAGTAAAATAAAATAAGAAATCTATTCTATTCTTACAACTATAAAATACAAAATCTCAAATTACATTTAAAAGGAGTTAAGTGAGAAAATAAATACGTTTAGAAGTATGACAGAAGGTAGGACACATAAGTCCTACTTTTAAAATTTACAAACATGCATTCTCAAAATTGCATTCAAACCATTGATCATTGGTTGTACACCAAACACGATGCACATCATACATTCCATGCGATAAAACAATTAAAAATAAGATTTTTTTTTTATAATTATTTACCAAATTATTAAATTACATTTTACCTATCATATTTTGCATAATGCAATTAAACCCCAAAATTCTCAAAACTACAATTCAATCTTATCAAATTCAAATGATAACAAATCATTTTGTGAGGCATGTATAGGCATACATTTAGTCATGCACGAGCATACATGACATCATAGTGTTCAACCTGTGTATGACTTGGAGTCACATCGAACCTTAAGCAAAATTTGCCTATATATGGATGCACATACTTCAACCATGGGCATACATGATGATATAGTTCAAAATTCAATGAAATTCTATATCCATGTACAAGTAGATGCACAAGGTCGTATAGTTGTGAATTTTTGCCTATGTATAGGCATACACGCAAGATGTATGACTACACATAAGTAAGTCATAGGAAGAAATTCACAAGTGTATGCTATGAATTTATGTTGTGTACGATTGTGCATTAGCGCATGCATGCCTATACATGGCATGGTTTCCAAAATTGCATCATGAAATAAGATGCAAAAACCTTTCTAACAAGTTCAACAACTCGTCACCTAAACAAGACAATATGACCTGAACACTTGTCACATTTTGGTGACAACCTTCATTACGTGCAATGACGTATAATGAAAGCGACTTTGTGCAACAATATGAAATCATGCATAAATTATATAACACTTGTCCTATCTCGAATGACTAAGGCCTAAGCTAAACTTGACATATTTGATGTCCCCATGGAAGCAATTGGCATCATAGATGTTTACTTTCTAATTGCCTTGCGTATAATATTAGTCAGACTATCGAGTTAACTAGTTATGATACTAATGCATAACTGTAGGATTGTTAACTAGATTACCATCTTGGGATGACCCCACCACAAGCACATATGTGATGCATCTCACTAACCACGGGAAAAACTAATTGATGTCACTGTCTCTTATCATGTACACTTGAATTGAATTAATATAAGTGGCTAATGTGTTGTGATGTCAAGGGCATGATACATCTTATGAGTATTCATATCTTGTATAACCTTATTGCTTTCACATATAACATCATTTTTTCATACAATTGGTGGCTATTTAGATGTACACCATTTTTCTTAATTTTTTATGCTTTTGAACTGAATCTATCTTGGTTAGGATCTATGTTATCTTACAAAAAGTCGAGCATATTAAATTAGCTAGCTATCTAAAATTCTCTTTCAATAAGCCTTTCTAATTTAATATCCACTTCAACATATAACATTAGGGTAAAATAATCTTTTTGGAAAAACATGAATAAGTGTTATTAGCCTTTGCTCATCATTTATCGTATTGAGCCTATGAACAAGAATGTGTCTTACTATGAATAAACGTTAACCTTTTTGTTGACTAATGACCTATTAATGCTTAACTAACATTATTAAATCCTTTTAATGCTCATTTCTCTCCTAAACTTATCGTTCGTCTTACATGCCATGAATAGGCATTTGTCTCTTATTAAATGACTGTTTATGCCTTAATCGTACTATGAATGTGCTTCGTATTAATGTGGACTTTCCTTCTTCCTAAGAGATGAAACAAGCATTCATGCTTGCATTAATAGGCATTCATTAACTATTGGAAGATGTGCACCTTATTAGTTTGACAAATTTTGACAAACCAAATGCAAACCAAAGTCTTTAATTCATGACAAACAATCTCCAGATATTCTTGAATACAATTCCATCCTTCTACATTATTAAACATGCTCAGATTCATAGATCATGAAATTATCATCCAACAAGTAAAACTTTATCAAGATATACACACATATGACATCATTCAACATACTAGTTCATCAAGTATTTGATTAAACATTAATAACAAAACCATTATTTCCTATCATGTTATGCTTTTAATGCATATAATCACATCGCATAATCATATAAATCCCAAACTATTCATGAAAGGGGGAAAAAAGGCCAACTACTTACCTTTCCTCTAAAGATTGCTAAGTCTTTGCATGGCAAAGGTGACTTCAGTGTCTAATCTAAAGATATGCATGACACTGGGCCTTTAACTTCACACAAGAAATATATTTCTCATTCATTAAATGAGACGCCAAAAGAATTTTTGATGGGTACAACAACCTATCATTAAAACAAGACAACATGACATGAACTCTTGTCCCATCTTGATGACAACCCTTATTACTTGTAACTATATATATTGAAGGCGATTTCATGCTACAATGTGAAATCGAGCATCAACCATATATTCACAAGAAACATTTTTATTTTCTACAATTATTCAAAAGACAAACTTAATAATCTAGCAACCATATTTACATTACAAGGCATACAACAAATTTGCAACAACAAAATCCATATACATTTTTACATGTTATAAGCATTCAATCTTAAAATAAATAGATTCAATTGAACTCAACATTATTTTACAAGTATAAAATTTGTGAATTGGCTCTTCAAAGGTGGTACCATTATAAAGTTTTGTGGCCTTTGGACAACGGAGTCATCTATTAAATTTGTTAAAACATGCATTACTATAAAACCCCACTTGTAGGATTTCCAATACACAATATATACACACATATATATATATAAACACACATAGGGTGTTTATAGAAATTATATGCGTTGGTAATTTTTTTGTCTTTCACAACGTTGGAAGTTGTTGAAATTGCTCTCAAAATAGAACAAAGGCTAGAATAATTCTTAACGAATTGATAGGGCATAATGCATGATGAAAGTATTTGGGTGCATTGGCGTGACATTATATATCTAAATAACGAAATCACAAAAGTGAAAACAGAGAAATCATGCTTGCTTATATATGTACCATGTATGGGTGTACATCATAGATGTTTGGTTATACATCCTCAAATCCATATCTCATGCAACCCATAATTCATCTTGACTCTTAAGCATGGAAAAAAATAATGGATTATCCTTATATGTCTACCATGTATAGGAGTACATAAAGCATGTATGGTCGTATATATTCAAGGAAAATGTCAAACCGAGTTTATCCTTATCCAATTGAATAAACCCAACCCAACACAATTTCACATACACCCAAACACATTAGGATTATTACACTTTGGTCCCTAAATTCTATAAAACATACTTCAAGTCCAAAAACCTTTTCGAGACTTAAAATCCTACATCCAAGTTTTGGACTAGATTTAACTTAAATAATTCTATACCTTTAGAGTTAGATCAACTTTTTATATGTATGATTGTAACACCTATCTCCAAACACATACTTCTAAGTGGAATATGGCCTTAAAGACATTTATGACTTAACTTCTTACTTAATGTGATAGTGAACAAAACAAATATGATAAAATGCTTAACTAACATGCAAGTGCAAAAAGGTGCAATAAAAATAAAAATCCTTTTGCGTGATACTAATAGTAGGAGAAATAATCTACCATCCAATAAAATATTATGTTTGAAAATCCACTACTCCAAATAAATGCATAAACATAAAACATTGGTATGGAATGACATCGATACCAATAACAATAATAATAAATATGTCGATTGCACCCCTCAATCTCACACAATGAATTAAGCTAGACTACTGGCTCCCCCACATGCCTCACTACTCATATCTACCTATAAAACCATAAAAAAGAACGTGTGAGTGATAAAACACTTAGTAAGTAGATGAACTCTCAACACCTAACAAAATGCATAAATTAGAAACTTGTGTTGTATCACTAAGTTGTTATGTGGTGATACTTTGCAACATCGTGCCTTATCATAGGCCATACACATATAGTCTACTAGCCAAGCTGAACTTGGCATATCTCATGCCTAGTGAAAGCATTTGACACCTTGCATGTCCATTAACTTATGTCTTGCGCACATGTCGATTGGACTGTTGTGTTAACTAACAATAATTATACCCTGCTCACACGGGGTATTAATCATAATCCCTCTTATATAATATATGCATAACTATAGGACCATTAACTGATAACCACCCTCGGATGGCCCCTACCATAAGCACGTATATGATGTATCTCCTTGACCACGGGAGGAACTAACTATAAGTCACTTCTCTACCATGCACCTCTAAACTAAATTATGTGCCTAGTGTTTTGTCTTTGAGTGCATGATGCATCTTATGGGTATCAATCTCTCATATAGTCTTATGCACATAACTAGTGGATATCTAACTATATACTGCTTTTCTAGATGTTTACTATTTTCTTATTTGAATCTGACTTAGGTAGGGATCGATGTTATCTTCTACAAAGTCAGGTATTTTTAATTAGCTAACTACCTAATTTCTTTTTTTTTCTTCTTAGATTTTTCTAGTTGGAATCTTCATCATTCATTTAGTTTAGGGGTTAAAAAGTAATCTTGTCTACATCAAACATTCGCTCACCTTAAAACTTTGAAATGAATATCTCATATCTAAAATGTATGAGGTTGTCTCACAGGGTACCTTTGAGGAGCTTATCAATGCCCTCAAAAAACTAAATCTCATAGCCTAAACTTAGCCCATGCTCCTCAAAAATTTCCAGACAAGAAACCAACTCCTAATATATCACATACCCTCACCTACACCATGAAAAATTCTCCCAAAAAGACCTCACAACATGCACTAACCAACTTCTCCATGTAAGTCTTTCTAATTTATGTCAACAGGAATGCATATCGTGGTGAAATGACATAAGCTTTTCCAAGAATCTATTTCTTGGCTGGTTGCTAGGCTGAAAATTACAAATTATAGCTTGCAATGCTTCATAATAACAAGTTTCATGTCTACCAAACTCAATTTAAAGCAATTATATTGCATTAACATTTTCTATGTTCAAGAATGTAACCTTTTTGTATCACCTGCAAACTTTCCATGATTCCAACTAGAAAATCATCAAAACAATCCTAAAAAACATTCAAGAATTCATCCAAGATTCAAGGATTACAAACTAACAAGGCGTTTATATCAAATATCCAAGAAAATCCATCCAAGATGCAATAACTTGAGGGAAGAAGCTTACACTACTTGAATTTTCAGCCATGTTGCAATATTGATAATAGGTTACTAGAGAAGCAATCTAATGGTGAAGCAAAACACAATCTTCATTGTCGTAAAAAACTTAGAGCAATCTAATGGTGGAATTGAGAAGAAATGAAAATCTTTCATAGATGCACATTGAAAATTTGGGCACTGCATTTTTCTTATTTGTTCTTTTCTTTGGTTTTCATTTTTTACTTCTTTTGCGTGCCAATTCTGCCTTTCTTTTCTCTCAACTCTTTTTTTTTTTCTTAATTAAGGTTGCCAAACTAAAGAACCTTAAAGCCTGGGTATTTAGAACTCCTAACTAATGAAGTCTTTAATGCCTTTTAACTAATTACTTGTGATTAATTTATATGGACCAACTATTAGGCCAAAACAAGACTTCCATATCAAATTTTGACCTAATAAAAATAATGTCTTTGATTCCGACCCAATTCAAAATTGAAACTTTTATAAAAGACATTAATATCCCCAGAGTTTACTTGTGGGTATTATAGTGACCTATAAGCTTTACGCTAGATCGGTGGTAACCAAATTCTTATTGAGCTTTCAACTTGGTATTCATCAAAACACAAACCAAGATTGACTTCTAGCAATACATCATGACAATCGGCTTAACAAAGTGTTAGCATTTGACTTCTTAGCCTATCAGTGATACGGTTACACATACAATTCAATCCTTATGTTATACAATATCCCTTTTGAGGTTAAGGTATAGATTAAGTGTCTTCTTTAAGAACTCTTGATAAACATGAACTAACTTATGTTAACGACTAAATGATAACAGATTGAGCATCAACTCAATCCCATTGTGGCCATAAGTTTAATTGGTCTTTGTCATTCATTAGTGGGCCAATCTGAGATGTTCGCTCTCTTGCTTGGGAATAACGAATCCTTTATTGGTTTACCATAACTTTCATACATATCTTGATATAGTCAATCCATCTTTCTAGTAATCTAGAAGCGAATCACGTTAGGCTAGTGTCAAACCATACCATTTCTTATACAAAATGGTTGGGTGATCTCAATTATGAGAATCACATGTACCTTTGTTCAGTAAAAGGATATATTTCCTTGACACAAGAGCAACTATCTATATAGAATCCTCTTAACAGGTATGTTTGGTGAACACATTTATAACATACACTTATATGTTTGGTGAACACGTATATAATGTGGATTCAAAGGGATCAAAACATAATGAAATACGTTAGAGGTAACAAAATAGTGGTTAAAATTCCAGAGAAAATGACACTTGAGGGATTAATCCAATTGTTAAGTAAAAAGTGTCATATTGATCGAACCCTGAACAACATCTAGCTATGCATGAAACCAAAATGTCTTGATTTGAAATACCTTAGAAAAGAATAATAAAGATATTGAGGGTCTTATTGATACATAAGTTTTTGTTATATCTGCCCTTGTCAAAGTACAAGGAACAGTAGAGAGTGATGGCAACAATGATAGTGATATAAAACAAGAATCTAATGACAAAGACTTTCAAGATTTTTATAATGATGTATTATATATTGGTGAGGAACAGGTTTATGGAGACAAAGAGAGAGTTCCAAATTGAGATGACTTTGATAAGAACAATATGGTTGATATTCTTCTTGATGAGCTAGAGTTTGAATAGATGACACATATTAACTATGATACCAGTAATCTACAGCTTGTAGATCCTCTACACGGTGGTGGCAATTATGTTGGACTGTATGTCACGAATGTCCCCATTGATCTATTTAAGTGGCTACCCAATTTTCCTTTGCAACAATTAACATCAATATCAACTAGTGCAGGATCAGTGCAAGAGGAGAATTCTCTAAAAATTAGTGACATATTTATTAATAAAAAAATAGTTGCAAGATGCAATGGCTTAGTTTGCGTTGGAAAAGAGATTACAATACAAAGTGTTCAAGTCAAACAAGAGGAGATAAGAGGTTATGTGCATTGATTAGTAATGCCCATGACATTCATAGTCAACAAGAATTAAACCCAATGACTTATTTGAAGTTCGTTATATACATCCTACACACACGTCTAAAAGATTAGATAAACCCACATCATAGGCAAGTTAGGTCTCAAGCTTTAACGTTGGTTGATTTTATTTATTGACCCAAAAAGATCATTATCAATATCACTAAGAGATATAAAATTGATATATCATATTTACAGACATAACGAACAAAAAATTGGGTAATACAAGCATTGAAAGGCACATCAGAAAAGTCATTTATGTTTTTGCCAAATTATTGCTACAATTTAAAGTGTGCTAGTCTGAGTATTGTGCATATACAAAAAGATAAGCAACAACATTTTCAATACTTTTTCATGGCATTGGGTTGTTGCATCCATGCATTTCAATGACACATTGACCAATTATTACTATTAATGTTGTTTTCTTAAAAGGTTTGTAAAACCTTTGAAAAAAGATAAGTAACCCTAGAGAGGGGTGTGTAACACCCCTTTCAGAAGTATTGCCCTTAGAAGGAGAATATTACTAAATTGATCAATAGAGCAACTTATTTAAACAAAAACATTAAAAAAATAATAATAATTAGCTGAATAAAATTCTTCTATTAAAATACTAAAATATCCTTATAAAACCATATCCAAAAGCATAACAAAAATGTTTATTAATTCGAAACTACTAAAATTAGAAGTCTATCATAAAACTAGAATAAAACTAAATATGAAATAAAATCTATGAAATGATATAAATGCCCTCTAACTACCATTTGTCCTACAGCCGTCACAATCACTTATACCTATACATAAAAAAGTAAGGGGATGTGTGATAAATACCCAGTAAGTAGGAAACTTAACCTTTAAGTAGACTTTGAATTCCCTAAAATGCCTTTGACCCCTTTAAACTCTATCATCTGGAATTGGCATTGAATTTCTTGAATGATAACATGTCTTGATTAATAAACTAGTTTTCACATTTTATTTCTAGGACTAACTAGGCTATTTATCTTACCTTGGGATCGAATTATGTTCCAACCTTATCACTAAGAAACCACTCCCTGGATTCTGATCTAGTGTGACAATACTAGTTATAGTGGAAGCATATGAATCTGGAAGTTAACTGTAACTGAGTTGATTGATCTGAATCGAAGATAAAGATTCGATACCTTGGCCATATGAGTTATTACTCCCTAACTCAACTATACTTTAACTGAGCTCTACTGCGAGCATTACCTTATTGTCTTCTAATATTGCTCCTCGAAACAATCCTAGAATGACTAGCATGCTTCAGCTTCCACCCTACTATTGGTTTGTGCCTTTGAATACTTTTACTGGTTAGTACGTGTAGTACTATTGTGTACCCTAAGACTTAGTTTATCTTTAGGGATGACACTTCTTTTTCTAGCCTAGTTTCTAAGTCAACTTACTTTTTTGCCTTTTGTACATAAGCGTATGTGTTGTCTACATATGACTATGTGTCTAGTTACTATTCATGCTCACTGTTCCTTTCCCTCAAGGCTATAATTTATATAACACTATTCATGGGCACATGTGCATATATCCTCCTGTACACCCCCGTGTACCTTTCAGCTAAAAATACTCTAAGTTTTCTTTTTAATCCCAACTTAACCACATATCTTTGCACGGGTAGTTTGGTATGTTCACTTCTTCTCTAGTCATGCTAATGCACTTAAGGTTTAACTACACGCCTTAGATGATTGCTAACTAGTCGACAGAGTCCATGGGTCATCAAAACGCTATAAAAACTTGAAGGTTATGCACACAAGCTTGTGTCACACTATCATGTGTCAACTTCTAGGTTTCAGGAATAAGCTTGGGAATGCACTCGAGTTAGGTTTCCACGAATCATTTTTGACTTTTAGTCCTAAACAAGTATCAACAACATACTATGTATCATTCTCTCACGATTGAAAAGAATAAAGAAACATAAAATCATCAAGAAACTCAACCAAAGCCTTCCTAGGTTCATTATGCCAAGATTGGTTCTTTTAATAACAACAACACAATGTTTATTTAATTTCAGGTCAAAAACACATCAATCATCATAGAATCTATGGTTCACACCTTAGATTATCAATCCATGGCAAGTCATATGCATAATTAGAAATGGTAAGCACTAAAATGCATCATCATGAAATATGGTAAATCATGGCATTACTTTAACTTCTAACTTAATTTCTTTTCAACAAAACCGATTACACACACATACACATGCATATTTAATTAACAAGCAATAACCAAAGACAATTCAATCAAGAAAGTAGATTCTACTTACCTTATTTTAGCAAGACAGTCGCACACAACCAAGCCTCTTTTTCTCTAGTTTCCTTACCACCACATTATTAGAGAGAGTTTGTCAAAGATGTTGCACGATAGTCAAGATATCAAAGTCTCTTACTCTCTCACTTTTCTGAGGTTTGTAAAACTAATACCTTAAAAATGTTGTGACGAATCCTTTGTAAACTGATTTTATGCTTCAAACATACATTTACCAATGTATGTATTGTATAATACGATACATAGTGATTCATGTCTAGACCTAGTAGTTCATGGCATGTCAATTTAAATTTCAGATCGAAGACTCTAAACCCTAACATAAGCACATTTCAGTTTGATTTGAGTCAAATTGATGGTTTGTAGCTTGATTTCGTTTGGAATTATAATTCGAAACGAAAACGAATAGACATTATTCAAATTGAATTAAACTTGGTATAATATAATATAATTAGATTCGAATTCAATTAAGTAATTTTATATAAATTATTAATTAGGTAATTCAATATAAATCTCGATTTGATTTGATACAATGCAATGTACGTATTGTATAATACGATACGATTAATAATATATATAAATCCAAACCAAATCAAGCTACAAACCATGTATTTGACTCAAATCAAATCAAAGAACATCTAAACCATCAAATTGAGTTGAATCGAATCTAATCCATCAATTCTAGTCAAATCAAATCATGTGGTAATCTATCTTTTATTACTTATAATGAATTTAATTCAAATTCAATTAAGTAACTCGATAATTACTTAATTGAATTCGAACTGAATTAAATTTGATATGATATAATGGTGTATTATACTCTTACGTATGATTATATCAATTATTGAATTGACCGGTCAATAAAATTTAATAATTCATTATTTTTAATAAATTTATAATTACCCATTTGTTTTTAGTATGGATTGAAAATATTTTTTTTAATTTTTTAATTTTAATTATATTTCAATAACGTGGCTTGAAATTGTACTCTTTTATGTGTTATCTTAAACATATATTTTATTCATCTAATTTAATTTTGTTATTATAGTTAATTTAATTTATCTAAATTATAAAATCAATTTTTTTAACCATTTGTTTTCAATATGAATTGAAAATATTTTATTTTTAATTTTTTAAATTTTAATTATATTTCAATAATGTGGCTTGAAATTGTACTCTCCCTAACTGAACTCTATAGTTTAAAATGAATAAATCTTTTCGATTTGAATTTAGCTTGAATTCAAATTAAACAATAATTCAAACCGAATCAAATCAAGATTCACATTGAATTACTTAATTGAATTACAGTTGAATTAAATTTGATACAATACAATGGTGTATTATATAATACCAAAAGTAATGGATTGTATCTTGGCCTGGTAGTTCGTGTAATCAAGTCATATTCATATCATGTCAATTTGATTTTCGGATCAAAGACTCGAAACCCTAAACTGACTCAAAATAAACGATAAGAAGACATACATCAAGTGAAATGTCAAAGCTAGAGATGGATTTGGTTACAAAGTCTACACATCTCCTAACAGTGTGTTGGTTCACCTTCTCGCTCGAGCCATCACATGCTAGACTGAAATATATTGGTATGTACTCTTCTTTGCTCCCAAAAGGTCTAGCTCACTGTAAGTAATAAAATATAAATTACCATATAATTCGATTCGGTTTGATTTGACTTAAATTGATGATTTAGATTTAATTCGACTCAAATTGATAGTTCAGCTATGCTTCAATTCGATTTGACTCTAATTGATGGTTCAAACTCAAATTTTCAATTTGAATTTAGCTAGAATTCAAATTAAACAATAATTCGAATCAAATCAAATCGAGATTTACATTGAATTATATAATTAGAAATTTACATTGAATTATTTAATTGAATTTGAATCAAATTAAATTTGATATAATATAATGTAAGTATTGTATAATACGATATGTAGTGATTCATGTCTAGACCTAGTAGTTCTTTGTCATGTCAATTTAAATTTTGGATCGAAGACTATAAACCCTAACATGAGCATGCTTCGATTTGATTTGAGTCAAATTGATGGTTTGTAGCTTGATCTCATTTGGATTTATAGATCGAAACGAACATATAGAATTCAAATTGAATTAAACTTGGTATAATATAATATAATTCGATTCGAATTTAATTAAGTAATTTTATATAAATTACTAATTAGGTAATTTAATATAAATCTCAATTTGATTTGGTTTGAATTATTGTTTAATTTGAATTCAAACT
This sequence comes from Mangifera indica, assembly GCF_011075055.1. Taxonomy (NCBI): domain Eukaryota; kingdom Viridiplantae; phylum Streptophyta; class Magnoliopsida; order Sapindales; family Anacardiaceae; genus Mangifera; species Mangifera indica. The sequence goes on along the minus strand of NC_058147.1, from coordinate 10,606,913 downwards.
AAATTCATCAAGTTGTGTTCGTGTCATGTCAATTCAAATTTCATATTAAAGACTTTAAACCCTTACCTGACCTTATAGTTCAAAACGAACATACCTTTTTTATTTGAATTTAGCTTTATTCAAATTAAATAATAATTTAAACTGAATCAAATCGAGATTTATAATGAATTACTTATGTTCATGCCATGTTAATTTAGATTTCAGATCGAAGACTATAAATCCTAACCTGACCCTATAGTTCGAAACGAAAAAAACTTTTCGATTTGAATTTTGCTTGAATTCAAGTTGTACAATTATTTGAACTGAATCAAATAGAGATTTACAATGAATTACTTAATCAGTAATTTATACTAAATTACTAATTTGAATTTGAATCGAATTAAGTTTGACACAATATAATATATGTATTGTGTAATATGATACATAGTAGTTCATATATAGATCTGGTAGTTCGTGTGATTGGGTCGTGCTCGTGTCATATCAATTCAGATTTCAGATCAAATACTTTAAACTCTAACCTGACCCTATAGTTTGAAACGAGCAAGACTTTTCGATTTGAGTTTAGCTTGAATTCAAATTATACAATAATCGAATTAAATTTAGTATGATACAATATATGTATTGTACAATACAATCATAGTGGTTTGTATCTAGACCTACTATTTCATGTCATCATGGTGTGTTCATGGGATTTGACTCAAATTGATGGTTCAGACTCAAATTTTCAATTTGAATTTAGTTTGAATTCAAATTAAATAATAATTCAAAATGAATTAAATCAAAATTTATAATGAATTACTTAATTGGCAATTCGGATTGAGTTATTTAATAGAATTTAAATTTAATTAAATTTGATATAATATAATATAATATATATATATATATATATATATATATATATATATATATATATATATAATATGATTCGTAGTGATTTGTTTTCAAACTTTAAGTTAAATTACTTAATATTTATGTATAATTTTCAAGTAGTAATAAAAATATATATATATGAGAGCAAAAGTAAATGAGTAAGGTTAAGAAATGCTCAACTTAAAGTGGTTCGGAGCTTTCTCTTGCAAGCCTTTTATGTCCACTTCAACAAGTGAAGCACCTTGGACTTCCACTATCCATTTTAAAATCTTTTACAATTAGTCTCACTGAGATTTCACCTTCACTATTTGATCACAAGAATGTAGTGTGTATAAATTCCTTTCTAAGGGTGGAAAAACAATTTAAGCCCACTTTGTTCTTTCAAAAAATTGAATGAATGCTTTGTCAGAGAGATTATGTGTAACAAAAGTGTGTGGATCATAGTTTTCTCGAACTGTCAACCCAATCCGAACCTCATTCAATCTAAACTCAGAAGATGTATTCAGAATACCCTCATGATCACAATCTAACCACTTTGCCAACATTTTTGGAGTCACCCGACGTTCCTTACCATGCAACCAAAACTTTATATTGTAATCTAGAATATTGGTTCTACCATTTGTTTTTAACCTCAACAAGCTATAGAACTTATAGACCAAGTTTGCATACACATCCATCCACATGAAAAACAACTTTTCCCATTTCATATTCCTAACTATCACAAGCAATGCATCGACAATATTTAACTCAATGAGAGTAGGTAGGAATAAGCACCTACCAATACCAATTGACCGATGACAGATGGTTTCCAACACTTCTTCTTTATCATCATCCCAGACTTGTATGTTGTAGTGAGATGGTTGATGGCAACTAGAGGAACTGTTCTTTGTCTGTGTAGTCATTTTTCTACTGAATCTAATAGCTTGTTGATAATGATGGTTGAATATTGAGCAATAACAACAATGAGAATGAACGAACACTAATTTGGAGGTTGAATGATGCACGAAGATTGAAGCAATATGTCGGTTTTAGGGAAAAAAGAATGACAATAGACGGTGGCTAGGGTTTTGAAAAAAAATTTCAAATGGACAAAGTGATGGTATGCACTTTTTATTTTCCTTATAAAAACAGACGAACAATCGGTATTAATTAGGAGTACTGATTGCTTCTAATCTAAAATTTTGATACTTTAAAAATTTGCTAAGTGGAACGATTGTTACTTAATTAGTAATGGTTGGTACATACCACGAATCGGCAACAACATTTGAAAAATCGATTGACTAAAAAGATGAACAAAAGTTCATGGCCTAAAATCCAAACTTTTTTGAAAATTTTATGCAATTTTACAAAGATCAAAACAACTTAAGATATAAATCATGGATACTTAGACCTATTTGAGGACATTCAATGTTATTCATAGCACAATCAGTTATAAACACAAGTTTATATTTATTTGACTAGAATTCGCAAAACGCATTTATGCATATGTGAATATGTGAATATAAATACACGTTCATTCAATCACATTCATCCATAGTCAGTAAGATATGCATGTATATCATAAAACCAAACCAAATTGCATATAAATTCATCACAATTAAAAATCATATCAATGAAAACACTAGGTACTTACTTGATTCGCATTGATTATACCAAGCTCTTTTTGAATGAAGCTAAAGCGATCCTTATCAAGAGGCTTAGTAAAGATGTTAGAAAGTTAGTTACTAGTATCAATAAATTTAATTCAAATATCTCTTTTGCTAACATGATCACATAGGAAATGGTGCCAAATGTCTATATGTTTATTTTTGAAGTGCAAGATTGAATTTTTAAAAAGTTGTATGGTACTTGTATTATCACAAAAGATTGTTCTATTTTTCATTTTAAAACCGAAATCCATTAGTTGTTGTCTCATCTAAAGAAGTTGTACATAACTAGCCGCAGAAACATATTTAGCTTTCGTAGTAAAACTTGCCACAAGATTTTTCTTTTTAGAAAATCATGAGACTAACATATTTCTCAAATATTGAAAAGTTCAATTAGTACTTTCCCTATCAATCCTATATCCCCGCAATCAACATCCAAAAATACTCTCAATTCAAATAAAGATCTCTTAGGATACCAAAAACCAATATTTAGGGTGCCCTTAAGGTATCTTAAAATCCTTTTTACGACATTTAGAAGTGATTCCTTGGGATTTGCTTGAAACCTTGCATACACTAAACATGATGTTGGGCCTAGATGTTGTCAAATATCACACATTGATGTGCTTTAATATCTACATTTTTACCTCACTCATTCGCATCGAGTTTAATTGAAGTGCTCATAGGAGTTGGTTGCTCCTTTGTATCATTTATCTTAAACCTTTTGGGGCAATCTTTAACATACTTCGATTGATCTAGGAGTATTCCTTCCTTCAGTTGTTTAATTTGTAAAATGATGAAGTAGTTAACCTCCCCTATCATGCTCATTTCAAATTCTCCCTACATCATCCTAGAAAATACTCTATATAGAGATTCATTAGTAGCATCAAAGATGATATCATCAACATAGATTTGTACTATTAAAATATCTTGCTTATGCCTTTTTATGAATATGGCGAGATCCACCTTTCCTTTTGTAAAATCATTTTGAATGAAAAAATTGTTTAATCTCACATACCAAGCTCTAGGAGCTTGCTTTAAACTATAAAGTTTTTTATTAGTTCAAATACATGGTTTGAAAATTCATGATTTTTAAAATCGGGAGGTTGTTCAACATATACCTCTTATATAAAACCATTTAAAAATACACTTTTAACATCCAGCTTCTATAGTTTGAAATATTTACACTTAAATATATAAAACATGATAAAAATTGATTTATTAACCTTTTCAATCATTTGGGTAGTTGACAATGAGCGAAAACCATAAGAGGAAGTCATGGTTGTCCGATTTGTAAATGTCATGTAATAGGGTTTGTGTAGTCGTGTCATTGGGTTTTGGTTTACAAGTTATAGTTCATTTTACTAAAAGGGTAATTCATAATTGCAAGAAAATTGGGTATATTGATTTAGTCTTGATAAACTTTAGTAAATATGCTTTGGAACTTGATTGGTGGGTATTTGATTTAATTTCCCTTTTTTCGGTAAGTCTAGCCAGCTGAATTGGTTCTCTAGAAACCTATCCTACTATAAAAGTTATCAATTCAAGAGCCTAACAAAAATGCTTTGACGACTCTTTTATTAATTTTAAATGAGTTTTGTGCCTCAAGTTAGTCACTTCTTCAAAGAACACATTTTGACCAGCTTATTCAAATTCCTGTGACCACTTCTAGAATTCAATCATTGCATGATTCAGACTATTGGTATTTTCTTTTAAATCATCACTATATTTATGTAGCGAAGCATTTTTTTCATTTTCCAAATGGTTAGTTTCCTTTCGAATTTCATAAATTTCAAGTTTTTTTTTTCAAAATTATTCTTGCAACTCCTCTTTTGTTGCCACCTTAATATCATTCTTGAAGTCTTTATTCTTTATTGCCGGTTAAATTCTTTAATTCATAAATTCTCTTTTCAAGTTCAAATTTGCCGCCTTTTTTAAAAATAAATAAATAAAAGATTCAATGATTTTATTTTTCAAAACACAATTTTGAATTTTATATAACCTTTCATAAACTTTCTATGAGCAATTAATTAGATTTTCACACATGATATATGGAGATATCAATGAAAATAGATAAAAAAAATTATGCAGAAACTTTTTTAGGCAAATTTTTAATGAATTTATTTTTTAAAACAAACTCAACATTTATTCCAATAATATACTAACTCTTTGATAATTACTTTTCTTCTATCATATTTTTTTCAGCAACATTTTTCTTCGATAGAGTACTTTAGTATTATCATATTGATTGTAAGTTTGGTAACTTATAAATCGAAAAATTTATAAACTTGTTATAAAACAGGTAGATTTTTTGTTTAATTGTTAATATATCTAGATCAGAACAAAAAACAAAAACAGATGTGAATAAGTGCGAGTGAAAGTGTCAAGTGCAAGTGCAAAGTGTGAGTATGAGTACGAGTGTGCATGCAAAAGAAATGTATGCAATATTTATATAAAAACATTTTTGCACTTAGTGCGAGAATTAAGCACAAGAATGCATCTATATAAAAAATTTTATGTAAAAATATAACATTCTCACACTCTGATCTCACACTGAGTGTGAGAATGTTATTTTAATTATATAAAAATATATAAATTATTTGTATATATTTTTAATTATAATAAAAATTATTTATATATTTTTATATAAAAATATTTATATAAACACATTCTCGCACTCAGTTCTCACACGAGAATGTTTTTTTGTAAATATTGCGTACATTTCTTTCGCACGCATACTCGTATTCACAATCCGCACTCGCACTCTGCACTCCACACTCTCACTCTCACTCTCACTGTCATTCTTACCCTCGTTCACACTTGCACTTGCACTCACACTCGTACTTATTCGCATCTGTTTCTGTTTTTCATTTTGATTTGAATATATCAACAATCAAACTAAAAATCGACCTATTTCAAAACAAGTTGATGAATGTTTCAATTAATAAGTTATCAAACTTACAATCAATATGATGATATCGAATTATGTTGCCAAAGAAAAATGTTCTGGAAGCAAAGAGTAAGGGTACTATTGGAATAACTATTGAATTTATTTAAAAAAGTAACTTCATTAAAAGTTTGTTTGAAAATGTTTAGCCATAAATTTTTTTACCTATTTTAATTAATAGCCCTTATATATGTATTATAACATTTGGGTAGGTTTATAAATGTTATGAATCCGTCTTGTCTTTACACATATATAGTCATATACGCCTTGTACTTGGTACTATACTTTTACTCATTTTGTATTAATAACATTTTTTATCATTAAAACGACTAATTAAATTTTAAAAGGGTAAAGCTACAAAACCAATGTAATTTGACTATATACTGAAAATTTTGAGAGGTATATGCTTAAAACAAGCAACGAAGCAGCTAATTAAATAAATCACTTTTTATCATGTTCAATTTTCCAATAAGTTTGTTAATAATTTGAGTAATAGTATATTTACATATTTTTTTTAACATAATTTAAGTACATACATCTTGACCCAATGGTCAAAATGCCTACCATCTCTCTCCCTGGGTCTTAGTCCATAAATTAAAAAGATAACAAGACAATCTTTTAAGTTTAACACTGCACCGCCACCGTCTAATGAACTTAACGAGATTGGAGGAAAAACAATCTCATCTCAAGAGAATGTCTGGTTGTGAAGACATTGGAACATTAAGTGGTAACAATCAAATAGATTGTGATTCAAAAGGATATAGACAAGAATTGTCAATCAAGTTGTTAAGGAAAGTGAGGGAGGTACTACTTCATCTCCACCATCTGGAAAAGAGAAAGAGAAAGTCGAAAATGTTTTTATGATAGGAACTTTAGAAAGGATTAAAACAGATTCTGTACCAATCAGACATGATATCCCTTCCCAAGCATCCAGTGACTCCCTGACTCACTATTATTAATCTTCTTCAGAGGGAAGCAGACTCCAGCGAAGCCACCAGTAGAATTGCCAGGGAGAGTCCCGGGAAAAAGTTATAAGACTTTAAGAGCATGAAGGTCTGATAACAAGAAAACCACAACCCTAATAACATGTTCTAGCATGAACAATTGAGTCTTTCCAATGAACAAAGAGGGGGAGAAGGTAGGCAGCAACAAAGGAGGCAAATGATTCAAGTAGTGAAGAAAGGAAGGGAAAAAGTTAAGTTTCAAGAACGGAGTTTTCATATTCAAGGAGAGATAGTTATTTTGAAATTTTTTATGTAGGTTTTCAGAGGGAGTTTATTCTGAAGAACCTTTTTTTTTTTTACGGTAAAGTTCTTGTTTTTAATTGTTGACCTGTTTGGTTGTGCAGATCCTTTGAACTATTTGGTTATGTTGGTTGTTTCCTGAACTTATGTTTGGTTTGTATCTGAATGTTTATTTTTAAGATGCTTGGTTTATATTTGATTGTAGGTACTTAATTTGGTCTATCATGAACATTCTGCTTAAAATTAATTGGCTTGGATGTTTGCACATACTATCTTAAATGATTATGTTTTTTGAACTAATCGTTTGCAGGCTTAGTTTTAACTGAAAGTTCTCAAATAGATTTTGTTGATACAAAGGTTGAATCTTCAAAGAGTAAGGTGTTTGTTTGTTGCCTATTAGGGGAGTTTGGTTTAGGGAATGTTTTATTACCAAAAATAGAATATTACTTTAAAGATAAATTACTTTGAGAATTACTGAATATAAATTATTAGGCCAAAAGACTATTTCCCACCCAAGGTTTACTTTTTCAGTAAATTTCCACCCGTTAACTTTGAAAAGCCTATTTACCTACTCATGGGCTGTTAAAAAAAACAGATTCAAGGGTAAAATCGTCATTTTAATTGTAATATTAAAAATAAACATAAATTAATTTCTTTTTTACCCCCAAACCCTAACAACTAACAATTTCCGCCAACCCAAGTTTTCAAAAACAACATTTTCCCCCCTAGGGTTTCCAAACTTTCGGATTGAATTTTTCGGCAAAGACCGATGATCTTCAGGTGACGTCTCTTCCTCCTTGGTGTCTCCTCTTTCCGACCGTGCGATGCCTTCCCCTCCTAGGAGTCTTCGTCGACGAAGACATGTCGTCTTCATCAACAATGATGTCGTATAGCGTCGGAAGTGTACGATCGAAAGGAGGGGTCATCGGAGAGGGAGAGTAGGTGCTTGGAGATCACCGGTCGTTGCCAAAAAAATTGGATCTGAAGTTTGGAAACCCTAGAGGGGGAAATACAGTTTTTGAAAACTTGTGTTGGGGCAAAATTTTTAGTTTTTAAAGTTTGGGGTGCAAAAAGAGATAAAATTTTAAGGAGTTAGGGTTCTGTTAATTCTAACTGTTTATGAGTGGGTATTTGGTATTATCAAAGATAAAGGGTGAAAACTTGAGATTGCAGCTTACCTTGGGTGGAAAATAGTCCTTTAGCCAAATTATTACTATATTTTATGAAATTTGATAAAAAATGATAGGTATAAATAATTATTTTGTTTGATTAAAGATAATAAAATAATATTAGTATATTATTTTACTTAAATACCTTTAGGTTTAATTATTCGAATATATTTTTTGTTTTATTTGTTGTTTTAATTGAAAAAATATATTTTTACCATAAAAAAATTAATAAATAAAAATATAGTTATCATAAAATCAAAATTATATTAGTAATCTTTTAATACTTAAGATAAAAGTTATAATCAGATTATTATCTCTTATACATCATTATTGAAAATAAAATATTATTAAAATTTTTTATTATTTATCAATCAGATAAAATAACATAAATAATAAAAAATAGATTATCAAAATAATTTTTTATCTCTTGAATCAAACGCCACTTTAAAGCTTTGTTCATCGGTTTGTCGAATGAGGGGACTGTAAATTATTGATTGACAAACCAATAATGTATACAATAAATTTATGTTATTTTGTGAGCACATTGCAAGCACTTTGGCACACAACCATTATATGGACATCTAAGTGACACATGGCAAAAGTTAGTCACTGTAATACACTTCACTTCCTATTTTGTTTTATATGCCAACGAATGTTATACTAGCGTCGAACCCTTAACCTTGAAGAGGTTACAAAACCACCCCGGAAGAGCCAAAGACTAGTATCTAAAAGCCACCTCCTATTTTGTTGGTACATGTGAACAAAGTGACATAAATCCGTGGTACGAAGTATTCTTGCGGTTCTTTATATTCAACCTTTATCACTGATTTTGCTTAATATCTTTTGACAGAAATTACAAATTTAGAATCTGGACAATAATGAGAGATTAAAGGGATTTTCACCTATCATAAAACTAAAGGGAGTTGGGTTGAATGTTCAAAGGAAGCTTGCTTGTCTAGTGGAACATAGCCATATACAAGGTTAAAACTACAGGTCGGTGTTGGGTCACTAGTATCACATGTCTAGTGGAACATAGCCATATACAAGAAAATAGACTTTGACGTTCAAGCCCAGTCATCCATAACGATCTTGCTTGTTTACCTTTGCCAAAATATTGAAAGAAAATCCCTCTAGATATAAATTGTCTGTTGGCCTTGATTTCAATGCCTTCTTATCCTATAAGGCATAAAAAAAGCTCTAGGGTTATATGTGTTAAGAGGTGTTAATATTATGGTGCATTTTGGTTATAAAAAGAAATAACAAAACGCAACGTTTTGGTTTGGTTTAATTAAGAGTGAAAAATGTTTCTCGGTATCTGTCCAAAGATTAAAAAAATCCTAGATTCTCTTCTTCTCCCATATTTCTCTTCAACTGGAATAATATTCAGATATTGATTTATCGAATTATTGAAACAGATGATGTTTGTATTTCTTTTCGAATTAATCAATGATTATGAAATGCTGTTACAAGGATTGCCAACATGGCAAATCCATATTTGTATAAATAGTTTGTAAACCCTAATATTTGATTGGCGAATAAAAAGTAAGAAATTTCCATGATCTTTCGAGTATTTTTTTTCTCTTCATGTTTTGGCTACTTTATTGCAGCTCCTGAAACAGTGCGTTTTATGAACTTTTATGACTCTTAAGCAAGATCTCGGTGTTGGATCTACATTTCAACCAACTCATATGAGTTCAAGAAGTTTTTCGGTGTCGAGTCCGCAACCTATCAACTCTAAATTGAGTGAAGATAATTATCGATATTGGTAAGTTCAAGCACTATTTTTTATAGGAGCTTATGAGTTAGAATGTCACCTTACAGGTTTGGTACTATTGAAAAATAAAACAAGCCAACTTTATACATTCTGAAACAATAAAAATTTGCGTACCCGGTTTTAATCCATTCGTGTTGATGATGATTACAATCCAAGCATGATTTGAAGTTTGATAATTCATCATTTCCATGACACGATTTGCTTTATGTATTTTGTTTGGATTCTGTAATTTTAAGAGACAGTTCTTCGTATATGTGCTTTTGATTCTTCAGGAGAAGAGAAAAAATATGTTTTCTCTGTACTTTGCGTTAATCTGCTGAGAGAAGACAGTTTTTGGACATATATATATATATATATATATATATATATATATATATATATGCAAGTCCAATTGCCCAGTTAACAGCCCTCCAACTGTCCATTAACAATTAATGAAACTGGGTCAGGTCGACCCATCATAGGTGGATTCAGACCTAATATCTCTCACTCACACATGACGGGAGATCTGAACCATATACTTAGACACGGAAATCTCATACAACATTACATTTCATACTTACAAATGTGTAATGCGATCTTATGAGAAACCTACACTTGAGAGCTTATTACTATATATCTATTAGGAATAACATAGTTACTTCAATCCGAATAAAAATATAGTAAATCATTAGTCTCATTGTACCCTAGATTTATTTGATAACATTAGCGCCTTTTAATCTCTTTTATGAGCGACAAGATTGGCTAGTCAATGGACATGTGTAATATATATAAGTCTTCCTCTTCTACTTCAAAATTCTTAATTTAAATTTAGTTATTTTTCTAGTCATGTTTCATAGAGCAAATCATGTGTGGTCATAGGTGTCAAGCTAAGATAACAAACACTAAAAGTAAATACAAATAATAGTAAAAAGTCTCAAGGTACCAATATGAGGTAATTCTCATAAAGTCTCATACAATGAAGGAGTAGGGATTCATACTCTCACTACTTCTATTAGGCATCTTACTTATGTACACATGATATAAATCATGTGTTATAGTGTGTATTCTTCATAAATGTCCTTACTTCGACAATATACAAATCTTAATTTAGTTGTTGCACCCAGTGCCTAACTTGAATTTTTAATAATCTCTCCAAACTTGCATGTTTTTATATTTATTAAAAACTAATATATAGCGTTTACAAGTTATTTGAACGTGGGGAAGCTAAACCAATCATTTTCAAATTTATTTGTTTATGACCTCACCTTGATTAATCATCAAGGCGATATTTCAACTTTAATAATTCTTTTCTCGATAAATTTGTCTCCCATTTGCACGTTCTCTGAACACCACTTTTCTTAAGAATTATGTATCATTTTTGCTCGTTCTCTCATAGCCAAAGGTGATTGCTTGTATGGATGAGTCAATCTCAAACTTGTATGATATTATAATCTTATTGAGCTTTCATCTAAAAACAATGTGTATATAGTGAAACACTAAGAATTTTGGAATGCCAGTTCAAAAAACAAAATGAACATGATTTCATGATTTTCAATGTTGTGTTGCCAGTTTAATATGTAAGCTCAACAACTTATCAATTACAATCTATACAATTCAAGATATTTAACATGTGCAAGATATACATCTCTCAAAATAAGTTTGGTCAAACAGATCAGTGACTATATGATCTTAGAAATATATTTTACGCTCATTTTCCTCTTAGAAATGATGTCTATTATAAAATTGTGTCTAATGTCAATATGTTTGGTTTTATTATAAAATTTGTGATCTATTGTAAAAGCTATCTAAGCTTAATTATAACAATAGAAAACTTTTGCTCTAGCAATATCGTCTTGTATCTCGAATTCACAAAAAATCTTTTTAACCAAAAATTTTCTTGCACAATCACTAAACAAGCTATATACTTAGCCTTTATACTTAGCCTTTATTGTGGATATCTATGATATGAGCCCTTTTGTAGTAAAAACGGATAATTGGAAGTGTATTTGCATTATTCTAAATCACCTCCCTAGTTGGCATCTGAATTGTCCAAAGTTTGGATATATCAATATCCTTGATAACATAAATAATAATCCAAAGTACCCTTTAGATATATCAATAACCTTTTAACAACCTTTCAGTGCTCTTTTTCAAGATTTGATTAATATCGGCTAACTAACCCAACAATAAAAACAAATTTCTAGATATATACACACTACAATATATATAAGGCATCTGATGATATTTGAATAAGGTACTTTCGACATTTTGCTTATGTTATCTTGAGTTTCAGGATATCTCTCTAGGCTCAATAATTTGTCATTTCACATAGGAGTATTAACAAGTTTGCAGTTTATTATATTGAATCAATCTATAATCTTTTGAATATGATACTCTTGTGATAAAGTCAAAAATTTGTTTTAAATGATCTCTCTTAATTTTAATTCCAAATATGCAATCTGTTTCACCCCTATCATTTATGTCAAAATTTATAGATAACCAACTTTTCATTGTCATTACATATAACTTAGTTTTAGTTATCAACACATCATCTATGTATAGTGATAGAATTATAAATTTGTCATCAGACTTTGTCACTAGACACAATGGTCTTGTTTAATCATTTTAAAGTCATAAGACATTATAGTCTTATGAAATTTCCAGTTTCACTGTTTAAATGACTATTTTAGGTCATATGTCAATTTTTAAAGCTTGCACACTTTGCGTTTCTAACTATAACAACAAAATCTATAGATTATTTCATATAGATTTCTCTATCAAGATTTCTACTAAAGAAAGTTATCTTGACATTCATATGATGCAACCTTAAATCCAAATTTGTCACTATAACTAAAATCAAACAGATTGAAGTAAATTTTACAATTAGCAAAGATGTTTCTTAGATTTGTATGCCTTCTTATTGTTTATAGCCTCTCGCCACAAAATGAGTTTTGTATTTGACTATTGAGTCAGCCATCTTATATTTGATTTAGGGAATCTATTTATTCCTAATAGGATTTTGAGCTGATAATAAGTCAACCAAACTCTAGACTTGGTTGTTTCTATGTATTTCATCTTTGCATCCAATACATCTTATCATTTTTCCTTATCAAAAGATGAAAAAGTTTCTTTTTGCTTTTAGGTTTTTCATCATCTTGAGGAATGGAAATGAAAATCTCATTTTCAATTTTGAAACGTTGTTTAGTTGCCTTTAAATAATCACTTCCTTACAATTGAGGATCATCACTCCCACTATCTGAAATAGATTAGAGTTTAGTCTCATTTTTTTCCACTATCTAGAACATGGTAAAAGTACTATCTCGTGGGACTCAACTAATGGTCACTGAGATATACCTATTCTCATTATTTTTCTATCTCATATAGATGAAGACCTTTATCAATTTTACCTCTATTAGGAAAAACATCATCTATCGATGTAGCATCTTTTGATACAATTTCAGTTAATCTACTAGCAGAATCCTCCCCAACGAACACATATTCTTTAGAGTGTTCAGAGTATTTTATAAAGATACACCCTTTTCCTCTTAGTCTTAATTTTCCAAACTTGTGGGGAAGAGTCATGTGTAAACACTACTAAGCTCTGAGGTCACAATTAATTTAACTTAGGTTTTCTATCTATTCATAACTCATAGGGAGTCAAAGTAACTAATTTAGTAGGCACTCAGATAAGTACATAGATAGTAATCAATGTTACATCATCCCAAAATAATGTTGAAGATTTGTCTGCACCATCATTAACCTAACTATTTCTAATATAGTTCAATTTATCTTCTTTATTATACCATTTTGTTGCGAAGTTCTTGGAATTATTAGTTGTCTTGCTATTCCTTCTTCATTACATAGTTCCTTGAACTTTTCAGATTAATACTCAAGACTTTGGTCAATTCTTAAAGCTTTTATCCTTTTGTCTAATTGATTCTCAACTTTATTTTATAGCGTCTAAAGTAGTCTATTGTTTATAACCTATGGGAGATCAAGCAGACAAGACTAAATCAAGTATAATCATCTATAAAAGTAATGAAATATGTAAAACCATATTTAACTTTACATTCATAGGACCACATGTGCTTGAGTATATAAATTGCAAAGGAAGTTTAGCTCTTACAATTTTACCAAATGGTTTTCTAATAATTTTTCTAACTAGGCAATGTTCACATGTAGGCAGTTCAAATTTTGTGAAAGTTTCTAATAAACCTTCACAGGTCAATCTATACATTTTATCTTGGCCAATGCATCATAATTTAACATATCATATATTTGCATCTACATTCATACTACTAAGAGTTGCAAATAATTAAAAACTAACATTATCATTATCATAAAACCATTCCATAGCCAACCAAATTTGTATAAATCACCATTATTATATATTTAGACAAAGTTCATAGAGAAATTCAAATTGTATCATAGTTTAAGTAGAACAAGCATTAAAACCAAAATTCATCGAATATCTAGAGTATATCAAGCTTTATGTATGTATGGGATTTGGCTATTGCAAAACTAATTTTCACGTTCTTAACCCTTTTATTTGAACTCTTGTATTATTGACTACATAAATCCATTTTGTTTCCTTCGGAATTCGAGAAAATTCCATAAAAACCTCCTTTATCATAAGTTGCATGGTCTGTGGCTCATGAGTATATGGTATTAGAAACTAAAATGTTATCACTTAAAGTAGAATGAGAAATATCTTTTTCGGGTTAGTGTATTCATAGGCAAAATAACCCTTGTTGCTATAATTGCAACAAGTCATCTTGGTTTTATCTCTTCTTCTAGTACGTTTGTCACTTTTTCATTTTAATTTCTTATTCTTGTTCTTTGAGCCTTGTACGATCTTCTTTCATTTCTTAGACTTGTGCCACTTACATTTGAAGTCATAAATAACTCTTAGAACTCAACTCTATAACATATACATGAGTACTTGGTCTAACTGCCATAAGATGCTCGTCCTCTAGCTCAATGTAGCAATAAATAACAACAAAAGTCTTTATATTCTTATTGTGGGTCATATGGACCTTCATATATTTCCAACTTTCAGAAAGAGATTATTTTACTACATGAACTTATTATTTGTTTGCCAAGTTGTGTGTTTAGCTGACTTTAGTTCCATAATCATATTTGACATGTCCCTCAAATGCTACTTTATTGACTTGTTAGGGACCTTTTATGTGTGTTAAATTTGATAGTCAACTACCTCAATTTAGGGAATACAATTCCTCCAAACTTTTCTTTTAAAACTATATTTATGATGTGTACAATTAAGAATTACTAGTACTCATATGTCATATCATCATTCATGGAACTAGTCAAGATACCACACAAAGTGAGTGTTTCTTCTTATATTGTATGATATGCGTCCACATCACATTTGTGTAAGACACTATTCGAGTTTCTACCCTTTAGTCAATTGCAACTCTTCCAAAACCTAATTTGGGGCCTCAAAGGCTTTTTGTTCATCTAGGATATAATGCATCTTTAAATGTCATGCATTATAATTATCCATGTTTAGTTTTTCACCCTTATTCAAATCAGTTATAATATTTTAGGTAGCCTTGGTTAATAAGATCACAGCGACATATCAAACACAACATTAACTAATGCAATTAAATACATATCAATCATAGCAATTGCGTATTAGAAATTAAAATATCTCATATAAGGCACAAAATTGAAAGTTCATTATGTTCATAATCATCTTCCATGACTCAAATGTTTGATATTTTAAAATTTAATCTAATTGTGTTAATATTAATTCTATATGAGAATTACATTAAACTCTATCAATCTTAGAATTCTCATATTTAACATTTATAATATGTGATACAACAATTATATAACTACTATGAGTAGGACCATATCCTTATCCCATGTAAATCTTCGAGTCACGTTATCCATGATAAAGTCACTATGTTATTTATGATAGGCCAAATGTCTCGTATTTCGTTAATTTGTGAATAACAATAAAGAGGCGGATTTTCTCATATTCATTATAATGTGTCGCTCTTTAGCAAGCTATAATTCATCCACATAATCCCAAAACTTTTCACATTCTAATCCCAAAAATTTTCACATTCTTATCCCAAACAAGACTATTTATTACAAGAGTCTAATGGTCATACATGAATATAATTAGACTATATATCGTCTATTTTCTAATTAAGGGAATTGGACTTATTTTTAAGTCTAAATCTTTATTATATATATATATATATATATATATATAGAGAGAGAGAGAGAGAGAGAGAGAGAGAGATAGAGAGTCCTAACATGCACCATTAGATTATCAAATGATCATATCATATATTTATTATATATGATGGTCCTTAGTCAGTAAGCTTATATAAATTAGAAACATATGTATTGAAACACTTATGCATGTTTACATGAGCCAAAATGACATTACATGCTTTTACATGCTATAGGACCCATAAAATTTGTTCTAAGAGTTGATCCTAACATAACATAGTTGTCATGCACTGAAAAATGGTTTTCATACACCTACATGGGCTGGAAATAGTAGTTACGCTTTGTCACGTGCCAAAACATGTCTTCATGCACCTTCACGCTTCGAAATAACATCCTTATGAGTCTTCGTGCACTAAGACTAAGCTACATATGTTGCCACACATAAGAGAATGTCTCTCACGTGCCCTTACATGTTGACAAGACTAATTGCTAACCAATCATTAACTAACGATTGGTCAACCATTGATCATGGATCGATCAATTAACCCATGGGCATTGGCTAATTCGAGTAAATCAATTGACTTGATGGGTTGACCTGTTGACCAACGAGTTTGGGCACCCATTGACCAAACGAGTCAAATAATCAGATCTTTTACCTGATTATAACTTGTGTTTGTTGTGAAAAACCCTAGTTTGGTCCACCGTTGATTCTCCATTCATGGCCATCAAACAAAAATAAAAGCACAGGGGTTTTATAGAGCCTTAACTAAAAGATCTAATTATACTAACAACCTATGTCAACATCACCAGAATCTAAAAAAACAACGACTGAAAGAACACGACTTAACCTTTTAGTTTTTGGTCAATTTTTATCTATTTTGATGTTATTTTGACGCAATTTTTCAGATCAAAATGTGTAAAAAAAAATCTAGCAATTATACTAACATGTTTCTATACTTCATTTTCATACAATTTTGTTGAATTTGATTTGTGCCCAAAATTTGAATTTAATTAAATTCAATCCAGAAATTCTAGATATTTAGAATTTTATTTTACATTATAAATGGCATAACATAACCTAATGCTCTTATACCAATGTCAAAAAATAAAACATGCCAATTATGTATATTCTGAAATAATAAATATTTGTGTACCTGATTCGAATCCATTCATTTTGATGACGATTACAATTTGAGCACGATCCAAAGTTTGATAATTCACTATTTCCATGACACGATTTGTTGTATGTAATTTGCTTGGATTTTGTAAGTTTAGGGGATAGTTCTTTGTATGTGTGTTTTTTGTTCTTGGGGAGAAGAGGGAAAATATGTTTTCTCTATACTTTGCATTAATCTATTGAGGGAAGGTAGTTTTTGAACATATATATACAAGTTCAACTGCCCTCCAACTACCCATTGACAATTAATGAAGTCGGGTCGAATCAACCCATCATGGGTGGATTAAGACCTAATATTTTACCTTACCCATTACCTGTCATTTATGTCAATTTTGATAATAGTGTAAGTGATATGAAACAACAAAATATTCAATACTTGATATATAAACGTTATGATAAATTGCTTATGAGTTGGTTGTTGCTCTCAATCTTAGAGGCTATGTTTAGTCAAGTTGCAAATTATAGAACTACTAGTGAAATTTTGATTGTAGTTTAATTTTATTCCATTTCTAAATCTCAAGTGGAATAATGAATCTTAGAAATACCTTACAGACTTTGAGGAAGGGTAGTTTGAGTATTTAAGACTACATTTCTAGGTTGAAAGATGTATATGTTGTTTGAATGTCCAGTGGACAAACAATTGTTGAGAAAAAATTAATCAATATTATGATAAACTGTTAGATTCTAGAGTTTGATCCTATTGTGGTTCACATAATAGCATTGATTTTTCTATAGAAGACATAACTTTGGCTAAGGTGAAACTTGTCTTGCAAAAGTATTAATAAAGGCTTTATAAGACCTCACTATTTCATTTGGAGTCTAGTAGTAGCGCAATAAATCTAGTTAGTCAAAGTGAAAGGGTTAATTCTGAAGTTTTTAGTGGTTGACCTTCACAAGTAGGAGAAAATGTTAGTGTTTTTAATTCTAACACAAACTTTGGATAACCAAATAATGGTGAGAATATAGGGCAAAAACATTATAGGAATCTTGCAACTAAGCCTTTTTTTCTTCATAGAGAAAAGGTAGAGGGAAAGATACCAATAGACCTAAACTGATATTTCAAGTTTGTGGTAAATAGGACACATTGCTTTACAATGTTATTATAGATTTGACATCACTTTTATAAGACAATCATAATTTTTTATTGACAACATTATGAATCAAGTATGTCATAATCAATAGGATGGGCATTTAAGGTGTCAAATAACATCTAAGTATGACCACATTATGATATATAGATGGAATATTTGATTAGTTGTGCTATGTGCAAGGTGTTGAAAGGTCACCTACTTACTAGGTGTTGTATCACTCACATGTTCCTTTGTTGTGGTTTTGCAGATAGACAAGGTAAGTATTAGGGGATACAAGAGAGTCAACAATCTAACTTAGGATGTTACATGAGGCAGAAGAACATTTTTGTTATTATTATATTTTGTTGTTACATAAGATTGTATATATTATTGCACTATGCTACTATTGGATTTGTTTTCAAACACTTTGGTAAATTATTATCATTGTTTATTTATGAATTTGATGTGAATTAGCTAATTGTGTTTTGCATGTTTTGCATGCTTGAGTTATAATATTAATTATCATGCTTATATTTTGTTGCATGTTAAGTCAAATTTTAAGTTAACATATCTCTTTAGGTTCATATTCCGTTTAGGGGTATGTATATGGAAAGGGGTATTACATGAGTTATATCAAATACTTTCTTATTTTGTGTGAGTCATATGTTTTCTAGTATATAAAATCATGATTAATCTATAATTGATCATTTTTTTATTTAAAGGCTATGAGTGACCACTAGCAAAACATTATGGTCACCCAACAAATACAGTATTAGCGTTACCTGATTTAACTTTTTAATGATACAATTGTTATTTAATTAAAGATATAAATTTACCCAATCATACAAAAATTGTCGACAATTTCATATCATAAAGTCTAACTTAGCAAAAGATAGCCATCTACTTACCTCACTTCTGGCAATGCTAGTCTTCATGTGTCATTGAAAAACTTTCTGACAAACCAACAACCTTGCTCCAGCACTCACTAAATCCTTACAACCTTTTACTTTTTCTCTCCCTTTTTGCTTTGGAAACAAAATATGCAGAAAATGACGTTTATCAAGCCTTGTGCCTCTTTTTATTTTGGTGAAATAACACCATGTACAATCATGCATCCTTCATGCACGAGTGTACCATTAGTTTCATGGCAAAAACCACAATCCATGATTACCGAAAATGTTTTTATCCAAAATTTGAACTCTACGTACGACCACACGCCACTTCATGTATAGGCATGCATTGTGCTTCTCAAGCATACGAGTATGCATCTCTAACATGTACAGTCGTGCCTCAACCAACACTTAGCTAATTTCATGCATCATGCACAGAATGACCTCTTTGCCAATCTTCGCTCATGTACAAGCGTACACTATTGATGTGTATGACCATATATGCTTCCAAAGAATCAAATATATGAATCAAATATGAGAAAAAAAAGAAAAATACCCTTAGGCATACCTGTGGGTGTTACGACATGAACAATTGTGAAAGGTTGGTCTTGAACATTTATGACATCATCAAGTACAAGTCTATATAGGGTCAATGCATTGTCATGCATAAGAAAAAGGGAGTGCCCATCTAAGATCATGGACAATCATTCTTGGACCTACCCCAGGTGATTTTTAAGGACATATATGGAAGGTTGAAGTATCGAGATGTGCTTGAGAGAGAGAATGAGATACGACATAAAGATTGAAGGCATGTACATTAGGTGAAAACTAGATAAAGGCCCATGATGAGACTATTCAAGGGTTTGAGAGAATAAACTTAGAAAACATATATCCGAGATGAGATAGAACAAGAGATGATATTGGGTGATAAATAAAACATAGAGATCTTGTAGAACACATGTGAGGCCTAAATAACCCGAATGTGCATGTGAGGGACAAAGAGTTCCAATAGATTATAAGATAAGATACCACCCATGGAAATATGTACTCTTGATATGTTGTGAGAAGGCTATTATGACGGGGCATCCGTAACATAGGCTTTGACTCATAGATGGAGTTTTAAGATTGTTTGTCGATTAATGTCCATTTTTGTGTATGTCAAGACTGAGGGCTTGTTAATTGGCGTATGAATTAAGACACGTCAAGACATAAAGAGTTTGTCAATTAGAGTAGATAGTATGACATGTTAGAACTGTGAGTCTATTGATTGGAAACTATAGTAGGACAAACTTGGAAATAGATAGCCTTTGAGATGAGTCACACGACTAAGGTACTGAATCCTTGCCTCAACCTAATTTGATTGACATAGAATGAGATATAGAAGAATGATCTATTAACATGCTTTAGCCATAAATTTGATAGATGATTTGTATATGCTAGCATTCAAGCTCAATCTATATAGGTTGGAGACGAACCTTAGATGATTAGGCATTCTAGGTCAATCTATATAGGACGAGGACAAATCCTAGATAATGAGAGAGATTACGATAAGGAATGCAAGATCGATTTTGAAAGGGGATAAATATTATATGATTGATGTAGGATAGATTCTCCTTAGGGGTGTGTATAATTCAGTTCTAACTATAAAACCAAACTAAATAGTTTAAAATTTATGATTTGGTTTGTTTATAAAATAGTTCGATTTGGATTAATAAATTTTACAAAAAAAATTAGTTTACAATTTAGGTTGTAGTTTAGATAATTTCCTACCCCCAACCAAACCAAATCATAAACCATATTTTTAGTAAACACACATATATAACATATTTGACAAAATTTGTTAATAAGTAATCAGGTATACCACTTGTTTTTCATATATATAATTTATCTTTTTTTTTACATGTTTATTGTATATGTATTTTTCATATTCATTTTACATATTTATTTTATATCGTAAATTACTGTAATTCAATTATTTGTTTATTAAGTACAAAACATTTGAAAGTAAATAATTTTTAATAGGTTCAAATCATAATCCAAATCAAATCAAACTGTATATTTGCTGTTTGGTTTGGTTTGGTTTAAAATATAAAATGGTTCGGTTTAGAATTTTTATAAACCGTTTTTTTAGTTTAGTTTGAAAAAATTCTTAAATTGTTTCAAACTAGACTATACACATCTCTAATACTCTTACTTACTGAATGTTTTACCACTCACCTCTTTCTATTTGATTATGCATATAAGAGATGATATGGCAACGACAAGGCAGTTATTGATGTTTGGTTTTATACGAGCACTTTGTTATTTTTTCATTTTAGTAGATGATGTTAATTTGACACATGAGATTTTTTTTTCCATGATTATTATAATAAAGAGCATTTTGGTAATTTTGGAAATGTTTGAATGTTGTTTATTACTTTAACTACTTGTAGGGATAAGATTAAGTGGAACTTTCATTTGAAGGTTAGGACTTTTGGAATGAGGTGTTACAAGGTCCTACTTCTAGTGTCCAATTATTGATGGAATTTTTCGTCATCAATCGAGTGCACAATTATAAGTCTTAAGCAAGTCAAGTTATTGTAGCAATGATTAGAATGTAATAAGGGTCTAATGTCCACTATTGTGTAATATGTATATAAGAGAATTAAAAGAAAGTAACGATAATGAAACATATGATTTTTAACATGGTTTAACTCGATGGTAGTAATTCCTAAGTCTATGATGTAGATATTAGTGGGTGTGTATCCTATAGAAGATATATATACAATGATATGTGTTCTATTGTGTCTATTTGTCTGACTATCTGATTCTTTTCTTCCATTTTCCCTTGGTGATCCTTTATACTTATAGAAGAGATGAGAAAAGTTTACATTCAAAATTAGATAAATAGAGGATTCCTAATTCAAGAATGATTTTAAAATTTTATTCATATTTTAATTGAGCTAAAAATGAATATTTGTAATATCAAAAGCATTTCGACTAAGAAGGTATAGATAACTTCCCTTTGGTGTTATAGATTATAGATGGGAAAATCCTTGTAAGATATTTTGAATAGATTGTTTAGTAAACAAAGGTCTTCTCGTTGCTTCAAGTTGGAGAGTGTACTCGCAACAATTGTTGTCTAGTAGATGGGAAATAGTTAATCTAATGTCTAATTGTTAATCACAATTATTTGAATAGAATCCTTCAAAGAGATATTTCTCAAGAGAAATTTTGTGAGTTGAAGAATACTATATAAGAAAGTTAAGTTTTTAATTGAGTTTTGTTAACTAAATTAACAAAATGAACTTTGTTTTATCAAAAAAAACACTTTTGAAAAAAATGGATTACGATTCCTCCGATTTCATACTTATTGAAACCAAACAATAAATCATAAATTATTTTTACTGAATTTCTAAAATTAAATCAAACCATTCTTTAAATCAAACTATAATTTTTAAACAATTCAGTTCAATTATTTCAGTTCAGACATGTACACTCCAATTTTATAGATTTAAAAAATCATCCATCATCAATTTTTGAAATTGAATTACTATAAATATTTCAGTAAGTGACTCATTCTTCTTATTAGAAACATGATTGTGCCCGTGGTCAACGTGGCTCACAAACGAATTAAAAAAATAAGCTAAAATTTTTAGAAAAATAAAAATTATATAATATAACAAGCTAGTCCGTTAAAAGCCTACAGGGGTGTGGCTCATGAATTTGTCTTCCGTGGACCGGCTCACAAGACTTTTTTGCTTTGACATGACGCAATCCGTAAACCATACCCAATTTGGCACACCACCGCATTTCTGATAAGACGCTCTACAGAGGGACACCAAGTTGCATCGTTTTTTGTTCGAATACGGAGACTAGTCCACTTCATGCACAACCACCGCCTTGTGAATTTGTGATAAATATCCTTTCACTTCTGGAGACACGCGCAAGACGCAACCTTCACGTTCAAACGTACCATTTCATCACATAAAATATTTTAGGGTTTGACTCACGTGTATATATTAATTTCACCTGGAAAAAAAAAGTTTCACCTGTTTTTAATTTTATACTAATTTCTATAATTTTATTTAAAAACTATTTTGATTCATTTTTATTAAATATATTTTCATATTTTTTGTCTAATTTTTAATATAAAAATTGAATTTAAATTTCATTTTAAACGAACAATAATTCCATATATATAAACACGCAAAACATGTTGGATTATTACATGAACAGATGGACGAATATCCAACACTCATTTTCTGAGTCCAAGCTTATCTGGAAAAATGACCAATATCATAATACTGTCTCAAAAAGGACAATTAACTAGTTGTTTTAATTTTTGGGACGGTGGGCACGATTTTCTACCTTGACCAAGTACACAAAATTCCAATTTTTCTTCGTAATGCATCAATCAAATAACCATGACTTTCGAAATACGAAGGCTCACATAAATACAATATGGACGGTTTACTAGGTACAGGTGGAATCAACCGGCAGCCGCCGGTGGAGGAGGCAACAACCAACCGTACGTGAGTACGGGGAGAGATTGTGGCGGTGCAACCAATTTAGAAAAAGGTCAATAGAAATAAAGAAATTAAGATTGTATCATGGAAGACAGAACAATTTTGTTGTGAGGGGACTAGCTAAGATCCAGCTAGCTAGCTACTTTGTTTTCAGAAGCTTCCTGACTAATGACTGAAATAGTGAAAGAGTTTGACGTAGAAATTTTAATAACTTTTAGATATAATTGGTTGATTTGGTCGGTATAAGTAAAAGCACGTCATTTTTGTATCAAGTCTATGTGATGTGCCACCAATAATAATGGTGGAAAATGTTCCCGTTTAAATACGTTTTACACCACATAAAAAGGTAAGTAATAAAAATGTATATATATAGGATGTTAAAAATGTTTATCCTGGAATATTAATCATTATAATTTATATAATTAAATAGTTTAATATAAATTATAGGTAAGTTTAACATGATAATTTAGAATTTCTCACCTATCTAGCATGATCTCAATTAAAGTTAGATTTGAATTAAACTAATTTGAGTTTAAGTTTTAACTCAATTTAAACGAGTTCAAAATGAGTTAAAGTCAAATGAACTCGAGTTTAAGCTTGAAATTTCAACATTTTCAAGCTTGAACTTTGAAGTGTTTAACTTATCAAACTCGCGAACTAAAAATTTTGATACAAAATGATTTCGTTTTGACTAATATATATTAAAATGAGCTAGTTTAAAGCTCAATCTCGAATCAAACTCGAGTTTGACTCTTTTGAAACAAACTGAGTTCGAGATTATTTGAAGCGAGCTCGACGAGTCCAAACTCGAGCTCAATTTACTACAAATCGAGTCAAACTCAAACTTGATTCGACTTCAGTCCAGTCCTAACCTCAATGTATAATTAGTTTGGGCCATAATATCATTAGACTTTTTATAAACTGATTTAATAATGTTTTATAAATAGTATTATATATACATTCTTATATAAAAATAATAATATATTATTATATAATTGAATTAGAGATAAAGTAATATTCAATCATATATAAACATATCATTGGTTACGTATATAGTTTTACTGAATCTCCTATATTCTCAGATAAATTTCCTCTCCAAACATAACATAATAGTTTATTCATTGACAGTCATCATGCAAAATGATCTAAAAAGATAAAGATCAATTACTACAATCCAAAAGAATTTAAGTGGTTTTATGAATTCTAAGAATATAACTCAGTCGAAAAGAATTCTTACAAATTTTATATTTGATTCAATATTTTATAATTTATGCTAATATCTTACACATTATACCGATTTTAGCTCATTTACGTAAATTTAATCTTAAATGCAATTTTATCACCTTGAATTAGCAATTGAACATAAAAATTCAATAAGTTTCTCGTATTGAAAATTGTAAAATTTTATTGCTTAATAGAGATTATTTATTATTTGAAAAGTCTTTTAGGTTCATACTAGAGAATATTCATATACTGTATTATTATAAATGCCTATATTTAATAACGTTGTAGTGTTAATACAAAGAGAATATATTTTAATTTATTTTTTCTTAAATGAAAAGAATTATGCAATGAAGCTAACTTTATGTACGTACAATAAGGAAGCCCAATTCCAAAAATGGAAAGTGATGATACATGGCTAAAATAATGAAGTAACATGCAGAATTTAGACAGAATCTTTTCCAAAACTTTAGAAATATAAATAAGAAACAGGAGACATGAGTCAAAAGATTTCTAGAATTTATAAGATTAAGAAGGCTAATTATAATTAATTCTTTTAATTTTAATTTTGTTTACCATGAATAACGTGTAATCCCACTGGTTATGGAGCAAAAACATGTTGAGGTCGGACTCTCTTCACTTTTTAACATTGATTTAACGTATATTAGATTTAATTAATATTATTAATCAACAATTAAGCCTTTTTTAATTATTCAGAAACAGCAATTAATTATTTTATTTTTAGAAAGCTACGTACGGGTTTCCAGCTCCACAGAAAGTTCAAGTCAGTGGGTCTACTTTGACTGACACGTGTCAACCTCTAGCATTCATGTAGGAAACTTCTGCCAGATTTTAAGAAATAGCCTATGAAGGTGATAGATAATATTTTTTTTTTTCCTCTATATTTTATTTAGATTACCAAGAAGGAGAAAATTAACTTTTCTTTGATTAATTTAGAAAAATCTCAGCCCTTGATTCTCTGCTTTTTTGGATTAATTATTTGGTAATTAATCTTAAGAATTGACATAACAAATAATTTTTTTTATTTTTTACATAAAGTGATCTTTTCAATATATTTAAAAAGTGAACCTCATTATTTATAAGTCTTTTTTCAGTAATTAATTTTGTCAATGATCATAAATCAAATTTACAAAACTCATGTTACATGCCATTTCAAAACTTTTCAAAAAGAACTTCCGTAAAAATCTAAAAATGTCATTCATTATTGTATCATGATCAAATAGTTGATGATATAATTTCATTAATAACAATTTAACGGGTGTTTCTGATTGTTTAATAAGAGTTTTGATTAAGGGTAAAATTAAGTTAAGAGTTTATTATTCTACTTATTTAAAAATATCTGTTATTCATAATAGTTAATTATAATAATTTCATTTCTTTATTTTTCTTATATGAAATAAAAAAATACACCTTCTTCTCTCTTATATTTTTACACCATTCATCTTTAATTTTCAGATAATTTTTTTATAATTTATTTCTCTTTTTAAATATATCCACATTTAACAAGATCAATAATTTTCACTTGCTAGTAATTAAAAAAAAAAAAAAACCTTCCTGGGAATGCATATATTTTTTTGGTTTTACCCCTTGTCAATTAGGTTCAACTAAGTATAGATATTGCTGATGAAAACCCTAGAACATGCATAATAATACATGATAAGTACTAAACTTAAATCAATATTTAAAAATGGTGTAGAATTAATTAGAATGAAGTAGAAGGTGGGGGTGTGATGTGATCGCATGCGGACATCATCTTGAAATAAATACAACAAAGAAAATGTGAATATTGCACACGCATTGACAGCCTCTTCCCCACTCAACATACGTAGTTACTTGGAAACTCACTCCCAACCATAATATTCAGCCACACTGAACTCTAATTTCTATCTTACTGTCCCCCCTTGACATTTGAAATCATTACAAGTAACTACCCTTAAGGTTTCGATTCTGTGACAATTGAGGAGGAGCATTTTTTACATGAAACTTGATTGTGAGGGGAAATGTATATTTATGAAACATCTAGGTGTTCAACAGAATATACCTACCTAAATCCTTTGCTCTTCTTCTCTATAAATATTCCTCAAAGCCTTAGTCCTCACTCCTCTAAAGTCTCACTCAAATCTCAGTCCAATATAACTCAACCACCCAAATGGAACATCACCAACAAGGCCTCGCCCTCCACAATGACCATCCGGAGCCAACCTATCGCGGCGTCCGCAGGCGCAAATGGGGCAAATGGGTGTCTGAAATTCGGCAACCGGGGACCAAAGCAAGAATTTGGCTTGGCAGCTATGAGACACCGGAAATGGCAGCTGCAGCCTATGACGTTGCTGCATTGCACCTGAGAGGACGCGCAGCTCACCTCAACTTTCCCGAGCTGGTCGACAGCCTCCCTCGGCCGGCGAGTTCCTCCTCTGAAGACATTCAAATAGCGGCTCAACAGGCGGCTCTTAGGTTCAGAAGATCACCCAATGAAGGCGGCGAAGGTGTCAGTGAAGTTGAAAGTAATAATTTAGGGCCAGTTAGAATTGGACTGTCGCCGAGTCAGATACAAGCTATCAATGAATCACCATTGGATTCGCCCAAGATGTGGATGGAGTTGGGAGCGGGGACGTTCTCGTTAGGTGAGGGAGGGTTTTCTGAAAGTTTTCAAAGTTTTAGTGGTGAATGGGAAGAGGATCAAGATATGCAGCTCGTCGAATCTATATGGGATTATTAATTAATTAATTAATTAATCATAAATCAAAACATTTAGGTCGAAAACATATTAATTAGTTGAATTATTGAATATTCATATCAATTATTCATCCCAAAGGGGTGAAATAAATTTAAAAAAATGATTTATTTCTGAGTCAATTGAAATTGATGAGTTAATTTTTTTTCGAACTCATTTAGTGTGTAAAAGATGCTCAATTTTGTTGGGTACTACTGCTATTGAGAACAGTGCAAGAAAATGTGCAGCTGTTTCAAAATTCTTTATGTATAATGAAAGTACATTTATTTATTTATATGGGTTTACTCTGTAATCTTAATTTCGTTTCTTTCTTTTAAAGTTATCTCAACGTTAAATGCTTATAATATTATTTTAATAATATAGTCTTTTTTATTATATTTTAGAGTAAAATTTCAAGATATAGTAGGTAATTACATTTCCAATTGGAAAAATGTATGAGCCATGTCAAAGCACATGGGCGTCTAAAACCAGTGAAAATTTGAGCAGCATGGACATAAATTGGTACGACGAAGTTTCATTTAGAATTAAAAATTATGAAGTAGAGTTGGTGTTAAGTGACTATTGATCATGTATCTCTCTCTCTCTCTCTCTCTCTCTCTCTCTCTCTCTTAAAAGAGATGGCATTGGGTCGGACAGGGCCAAATCCTGTAAGGCCTATCGAGTATAAGACCTAAATAATAATGAACCAAATTGATATAATGAAAGTATGAGACTCATAGTCTTACTCTATATACATAAATCTGAACCGGGTTAATCCGTTAATTATTTTGAAAAATATTTTTTTATTAAATTTTTTTTAAATTATGTTTATTTTTTAAATCATCAACGATAATGGTCATGTTGGGTCGACCCATTGGTCTATAGCTTAGCTCAAACAACCCATGGGTCAGGCCTTTTTGTGTTGAGCTTTTTTTCTTAACTTTGGGTTAGGTCACAAGCCAACCTAGCCTAATTCACGTCTCTACTCTCTCAACTAATATGTAGTGTGTTTAATTGAAATAATAAAATTATATGTGCATATTTTTTATATATAATTTAAATACATAGATAATGTATTATCTTGTAATTGAATACTTTTGAATTAAAAAAATAATATTTAATTTTATAATAATACGTTATTTATATATTCAAATTATATATAAAAACTATGTACACATATTATGAGTACCAAAACAAAAGTCTTCTTATTAATATTTAAATTTTCTATGCAATACCAACTAATCAGGTCACAGTTCTAAAATTTAGAATTATCCTTTTGGGAAAAGGAAATTTTGGCTAAAAGAATATTTGTCCTGCAAGTTTTAGTTAAACCTCAAAAGTATAACTACAGTAAATAAAATATTTAAATACTTATCTATAGGCTAATTACTGCTAAAATTTTAGTTGGAAACAAAGATAAAATAGTTATTTTACCCCTAGACCCTAAAGTCTTAAAATTTTATATTATTTTTTTCCCTTATTTTAAAAAACTAATAATTTTCTTCTATAATTAAACAATTTTCAGTCAATGATCTTCTCCAACAAAGGACAAGTTTTTATTGTCTAGATTGGGAAGAAGTGACAAAAGATGACATTTTGTCATAACAAAGTGTCGTCCTTTATCACGATTTTTAGACAACAAAATTGTCCTTCGTGATCTAATTTGAAAGATAAGTGGAAAACGTTGGTTGTTGGCCAGAATGGTGGTGGTTAGAAAAGGGATACAAACCCTAGAGGTGAAATCTAAAATTTTCAAAATTTGAGAATAAGTGAAATGTTAGTTTTAAAAACTTGAGAGGAAAATGATATTAACTTTTAAAGTTTTAAAGTTTAGTAGTAAAATGATGATTTTACTCTTTTCTCTAACTGAAAATTTTAATAGCAGTTATCCATAGATGCGTGTTTGAGTTTTTCATTTATCTTAAGTGTGTTTTTAAAATTAGGATAAAAGTTGGGTGGAAATAGGGCTGGATTCGAGCCGAGCCGAGCTCGGCTCGCAGCCAGCTCGGGCTCGGCTTGACTTTTTAATGGCCGGCTCGAGTTCGGCTCGAGC
Source organism: Mangifera indica (assembly GCF_011075055.1). Classification (NCBI taxonomy): domain Eukaryota; kingdom Viridiplantae; phylum Streptophyta; class Magnoliopsida; order Sapindales; family Anacardiaceae; genus Mangifera; species Mangifera indica. The sequence goes on along the minus strand of NC_058147.1, from coordinate 10,577,427 downwards.
TCGACTCGAGCCGAATTCAGCTCGGCTCGAGTTCGACTCGTTTTCAGTTCGGCTCGGTAATGGCTCGGCTCGGCTCGTTTTTTATATCAAAACGACACCGTTTTGTATATATATATGGATCAAAACGACGTCGTTTTGTATAAAAAAATTTTAAAAAAATATACCGAGCCAACCCGAGCCAGCTCGGGCTCGGCTCGAGCTCGATCGAGCCGAACTGAGCCCGGCTCGTTTCGGGCTCAAACCGAGCCGAGCCGAACTCGAGCTCAAGCTCGAGCTGGCTCGGCTCGAATCCAGCCCTAGGTGGAAACTAGTCTTTTGGCCTATAAATTTTGACAACTTTACTAATTAACTTTTGTTATTATATTATACTTCAGGGTGTTCTGTCGTTTTAAGAATAATAATTAAAACCTGTATTTTCAATAGTCAAGGGTAACTATCTTGTAAAGGAAACATATTATACAAATTTATTTATATAATTTAGTATAATAATATTTAATTGAATAATTTTTTAGTAAATAGAAAAAAATAAATAATTATATTATTCAATCATAAATTATATACTTAATTTATATAATTAAAATTTATTTATATACTTAATTTTATTCGTATTAAAAAGTTATGTAAAACTTTAAGAGTTAGTATATTAGAATATACCCGATTATAAGTATCAAGATTCTCTCTTTCTCTTGGCTTCAACAAGAATGATTTCTATAGATAAAGTGGGAAAAAGGATCAAAGAATTAAGAAGATTCTCATCCACGTTTTTCATAAGAATCTCCAAATTAATCTACCCAATTGGAGCATGGATGAGTTATTTTCTAATTTGTAACCCCACCCCTTCTTCAAACTTCTTATTATTTGTTTTTTAACATAATCTTCTTAATTTATAATTTCTTTAAAAGAAAATAAAACACAAAAGAAAACATAAATATGTTTTGCTTTAATTCAAGTCTTTGTTGAACACCGTCCAAAGCTACAATGGGCCCTATTAGGGTTGGCTTTATTTTCTTTCATATGACAAGTCAACATCCTCGACCAATTAAGGCAATTCCTCACCATAATTTAAGTTTCCATCTTTAGTTTAATTATGCAATCAATAACTCCTGCACATGCAAGTGTTTGATGATATATAATATGATATTGATACACAATTGATCCTTTTACGCGTAATTAATACGCGTTGTGACATTTCTATATTATTTAAAAAGTAATATTATATGTATCTATTTTGAATATATAAATATATATATATATTTATATATGTTATTTTATGATTAAATAATATTTTATTATTAATTCAAAATTATCTAATCATTTGATGATATAAATAAGTATGTATATATTTATGTACCTAAAATAAGTATACATAATTTTATCGATTGTTTAAATCATGTATCATTATCTTAATCTTAATGTTAGACTTACAAAATTCTTTTATTTAACGGTTTCAGCTTTTAGGTCAAATAACCCTTTAATATACTATTAGAATTATTGGTTTCAACTTTAAGTCTTTCATGTAACTTTCCCTTCATTGATTCAATTCATGGTTATCAATATTTTATGATATATAATACGTATTAGATAATAAAATATGATACTGATAAAAAATATTTTAAGGTGTATTTAATTAATAGTTAATACAATATAATATGATACAATACTTATTACTAATACAAGTTGATACACAATTTTAGAGAAAATGATGATATAGTAGGAGTGTTTATGAAAAATTTTAAATGTGTTTGTGATATTTTCTAAAATAATGATATATCAATTAGTCTTTTTGTTATTGTATTTATATTTTACTATTTTATTTTTTAAAAGGCTAAATGTCTATTTCCCACCTAAGGTATGCTGTTTTCTCAAGTTTCTCCTTGTTAACTTTGAAAATTTTATTTACCCACCTGTGGCCGGTTAAAATTAATGGTTTCAAGGGTAAAATTGTTATTTTGTCTGTATTATTAACAATAAACTTAAATTTGATTTTATTTTTCCTCCTAAACCCTAAAAACTAACAAGTTTCCCCAACTCAAGTTTTAAAAAACAACATTCCCCCCCTAGGGTTTTCAATTTTTCAGAGTTAGTTTTTTGGCACCGTTTCTTCCTCTCCGGCGACCTCTAGGCGACGCCTCTTCCTCTTCGATGCGATCTCCTTCCGACGGTTGTTCTCAGCATGATCGTTGACGAAGACGCGTCTTCGTCGACGACCATGCTCATGGCAATCGCTGGAAGGAGACCACGCCGAAGAGGAAGAGGCATCTCATGGAGGTCGTCAAAGAGGAAGAAACGACACCGAAAAATTAACTCTGAAAAATTGAAAACCCTAAGGGGAAAAATACTGTTTTTTCAAATTTGGGTTGGGGGAAAAATTGTTAGTTTTTAAAATTTTATGAGGGAAATGAGATAAACTTTTTAGGAGTTAGAGTTCCGTTAATTTTAACAGCTCATAGGTGGGTAAATGGGATTTTCAAAGTTAACGGAGAGAAACTTGAGAAAACTGCATACTTTGGGTGGGAAATAGTCCTTTGGCCTTTTTAAAATACACATCCTACAATAAAATACGATATATGACATAAAAAATTAAATTTTTAATACATAATACAATACGCAATTCAACTACAATAATTCAATCTCTTTTTGAGCAAATTAAAGCCTTATCCTATCTTGTTTGAAATATAATTTGAATGTAGTTTTTCATAGAATTTAGCTTGAAATTTTTTTTTGAATATTATATCACAAATATTCAAAAATTAAAACTATTATCATATAATTGAAAGATCTTAAACCTATTTTATTTTTTGAAAATTATTTTTGTATTACAAATGAAATAGGCACAACTTTTAAGTCAAGCAAGATCAATTGTTTTCTTATGTAACAATTAACAGTTATATTGCTATAATTATTAATTAATATGGTTACGAGATTTTACTCTTAAATCTTAACAGATAGAATTAACAAAAGATTCATATTTTGTATTTATTATTTTATTAAAAAATTTAAAAAATGTAGTTTTATTCGATTTTTCTCATTTTTTATCATATGCAAAGCCAAATTGTTGGGATGACTTGTCAAAAACTAAGAATTTTCTTTTTTCAGAACAAAACATAAGAGCAATTTCAAAGTTTATAGATTATTTGAACTTTGTAATCATTTTTTATTTTATTTAAATTTAAACCCTAGCTTTGTTTTGCAAAGAGAATAGTGAAGAAGTAGAAGCTTAGAGAGAAGATATGGGAATTTTTTTATTTTCTGGAAAAAAGAACTATATGGGAAAAAGGGTGAAAAAAAAAAAACTTTGTAGTCTAAAAGGATATTTTTACCTTAAGTAAGGTTTAAAGTGGTATTTCAAAACAAAAATGGGGTGTGGAATGGTAGTAAATATGAGGCCTAAGAAACGTGAAAAAGTTTTTACTTTAGTGTAATCTACTTATCAGTTCAATAATTTAAAAACCAATTTAACACTTATATCTTTTTCTATATTATTTTATGTAATGGAAAATATAAATAAAAATCAAATAAAAATTTCATAAGTACTATGATACATTGAAAATGTAATTTTATTTTCCATGTAAGATTTTTTTTTTAAAATAAATTTTAGAACTTGAACTTGAAGTATTTTCAAAATTTTGAACTTCTAATAAAGCTTTGCACAAATATTAGGGAAAGTAGGCAACAATTTCAGAATTTTATAAGTAATTTTTTGCGAGGATGCTGACTCAACATGTGACATGTCATGCCATGTCAGCAACCTTGGACAACCATTGGCCCAACCAAATTCTATGTGGGTCAGCCCATGAGAACCTTGGCCCAACATAGCCCTTGCAATGTTTTAGTGAGCCTTGTGCATATGGACATAGTATTGAATAATAATTTAATTTAAGTGTCTGGTTTGTCCAAGAATGTAGGATTTTGTTACACGTGTTTTGTTTGTGCCAAGACTTTAGGAACCAGTTTCCAAGTTAATGGCTTCTGCACATTTAAGTTAGGGGACAAGATTGTTAAATACATTTAGTTACAACAAATCTATACATTTTGACATAAATGGGAGATCAATAAAAAGATAGGAGGCTTCAAGAGCTACTTTATAAGTTCAAACATGAGATAAGGAGTCCCCATTGCCTCTAAGTTATGATATCAAAGAACTCATTTCTCTAAACCTTCGAGCATCCTCAATGCGACCAAAACGGTTAAGAAGTTCAATCATTATCGAGTAATGTTCTTCTGATGCCTTAATGTTATACTTGCGAGACATTATATGAAAAATCTGGCAAGCTTCGTCTGCAAATCCAGCTTGGTTGCAGATTGATAGAAGAACTTTGAAAGTAATATGGTTTGGAGTGAAACCACCATATCTCATTTTGTTAAAAAGACTAAGTGCCTCTCGCGACAGTTCATTATATCCATAAGCTTCTATAATAGCAGTCCATGTTATAACACCCTTGACAGGGACAGCGTCAAACACTGACTTTGCACTGTCAATGAATCCACACATGCCATACATGTTGATATTTTCTGCAGCGACAAAAGGAATGGACTCAAAATCTTTCTTCAAAACTTGTCCATGGATCTCCTTCCCAAGCTTTAGTGCTTTAAGTTGACCACAGACACTCAACATCCTTGACATTGCAACGGAATCTGGTCTGTGTTTCGATAACTGCATGGACTTAAACACAGTAAGCGCCTCATATGGATGCCCATTTTCTATGCATGAATCAATCATTGCAGTCCATGAGATCACATTCCTCCCCTCCATGCTGTCAAATATTTTCAAAGAATACTCCAAAACTCCACACTTTGAATACATTATCATCAACGATGTAGTTATTGATACATTCGGCAGGAACCAACTCTTAACAGCGTAAGCATGAATCTCCTTCCCGTGCTTCAAATCTCGCAACTGGGCACAAACAGGAATAACAGTTGCAACTGTCACAACATCGGGCCTGAAGCCTTCCTGCTGCATCCAAACTATTGATCTTAAGGCCTGCTCAAGCCTTCCATTAGAGATATAGCCTGACATCAAAGCAGTCCACACTACAGCATTCCTATCAACCGTTGCATAAAATGCACGCCTTCCGGAATTCATATCTCCACATTTACAATACATATCAACCAATCCAGACTGAATAAATGGCTGCTCTAAAAGTTTCTTTCTTTTCAGCACATAAGCATGAACCTCTCGGCCTAATTTTCTCGCACAAACGTCTCCAATCACAGGAAGTAAAATAGTCAACACAACTGAATTTGGATATGTCCCTTCACTTATCATCTCCCTAGCACAATCTAAAGCTTCTCTTTGCAACCTATTATGTGCAAAACCTGAAATCGTTGCTCCCCATATCACAATATCTCTATCATCAATCTCTTCAAACACACGTTTCGCAAGCTTAATTTTTCCACATTTAAAGTACATATCAATCAAAGTAGTCCTCAGAATGGAATAATCAATAAAACCATTCTTGATCAACAATGCATGAGTCTTTAAACCTTGCGTAAATGCAGATGCCCCTGCAAAGCTCTTGATCACACAAGAGAAAGAATACACATTCAAATCTATCCCCAATTCACGCATTTTCATATAATTAACAAGCACGTCACGATAACGCTTTTTCCCCGCGATTACAGTCCCTCTCAGCAAAGCATTCCACGGATACACACTTCTACTAGAACTTTCCTCAAACACCTTATCCGCATCCTCAAAAGACCCACAAGAAGTGTACATGTGAACAAGTTTCGTCCGCAAAAACGAATTATGCTCAAGCCCGTTTATTCTAATATGAACATGAACTATTTTCCCATAATCCAAAGCTTTTGTTCGAACGCAAGCGGCTAAAAGAGCAGAGAAAGTGGTGGGGTTGACAGGGATGCCCTCTTGGTCCATGTAGTCCAAGATGGCGAGAGCTTCTTTAAGCTTGTTCTGTTTGGCGAATCTTTGGATATCCTTGTAAATGGCATATGGGTTTTTGGAATGGAGTGGTAAAGACGAGGGAAACACGTCTTCCTCTTTGAATGGCTTTGGTTTGTTGGAGTGTCTCCTTGCGCGGTGTTTGCTCCGGGGATGTAACCGAAAGGACTGGGACTGAGACTTCGTTGAAGCATTGAGTCTGAAGAACTTGAGCTTCGTGTTTGGAGGATTTGGAAAGGAAATAAGCGTACAGAGAGATAATGGGCAAGCTTGTGCGCTGCTTTCCATCTTCAAACTCAAACGCAAATTCAATACATCATTTATTTATAAATATTATTATTTGATAAATACTTTTGAATTATAATTTTCTAGAATATAATAAAATATAAATATAAAAAATTATATTTAATTTTTTACTTTTTTCTTAATTGTTTATATGTGTATATCACTTATCTCAAACTTTAAACAAAAATACTATAGCAATAATCTATTTTCTCAAAATATTCTTATTGATGAAATTTATGTGGGAAGAAAGAATACCACAATAGTAATTTCTCCCTTTTTCTTTATGTTCTAGTAAGAGAAGAAAAAAAATTTTTAACAGAGAAGATACATATGATTGAACAATAAAATTCATGAAAGAAAATCATTATAAAGGATTTAACTTGGACATAAGAGAGGGAGAGACGAAACTTGTCAAGTTTCTTTAGAGTATTCACATTTGTTACAAAGATTTCATAGTAAAATCATCCACATTTAGGTCGGTATTGATTCAAGCTCTTATGTTATGTGTTTTCTTGTTTAACAATTGAAAATCAAATAATATAAAGTAGATTCATGTTTATGACTTCATGTGAAATATAATTTTGTTATGATTTCATGTTGTTAGATTGTTTAATATTGTGATTTCATATTATTGTATTGTTTAATGTTGTTATAATATTGTATTAATGGTTAAAAGATACGAAAATTCAATTTTGGATTAAAATCAAATGAAAAATAGGTCGATGGAAAGCCAAGGGTTAGCGTTGACCCCGACCCCCCTAGTCCTAGATATTTGTTTAAACACAGATGTTTAACATAGTTGTTTAATGCCAATACCAATCTATTGCATGCCTTATAATTCCCAAGATTTAAATAGACATTTTTATGTTTTTAGGTTTATTTTAAGTGAAGATGGAAAAAACTGTATTTAAGATTTGCTATGACAGGTAATGGACTTCAAGTGATGATAATGTTACGAGATATGTTAGTAGGAATGAGAGAGGGATGTACATTGACACAAGGTTGATTTTGAAAGATTCATAGTGAGAATAAACTATCGCTTAAGACTCAATCTAAGTCAGTCAAATGTGTACGCATTTTTCCTTGGTGATGTAAGTCCAATAGAGATTGTAGACGATGATGATTTGAAGTATTTGATGGTTGAAGCAAGAAGTTTACAATGATTAACCAAACTTTTTGTTACCTAAAGTCCAATTGATAAAAAAGACAATTAATAAGCCAAAGATGTTCATGAGGAAGAAAGGCAAAATCATCTGATAGACTAGTGGGCACAACTATAAAGTTTCCAAGAGTTTTGTGGGAATTATGGTGATGATGATAATGATGATGACGTGGATAAGGATTATGAAGTAGAGAGTAATGAGTATGGTGACGATGATGATGATAATAATGAATTCTCGAGGTTTGATAAGGATATGTAGTTCTGAGCCAAAATATTGACATAATTTAAGGTCATGCGTATAATGAGGAGGCCGAATGTGGCACGAGACATTATGGGTCAATAAATATTGGATCATATCTAAGTCAAATTCATAATCTAAATTTGTTTCAATATGTTCATGAGCTTGCTGTTGATGTTGAGAATGTAGGTATTAATAATCGAGGGACACAAAAGGACAATCATTTGCAAGTGATGGGTTTTTATAATTCGAAGACAAAATTAATATCATTATTTCAGATATATTCATTAAAGACAAGAATTTGATGGAAAGTCGATCACCTTGATAATATATGGTATACGATTAAGTGTGTACATTCATAATGTAAATGGTGGGCACAAGTAACGAGAGAGAAAAAAGTAGACTTAGGTGTTACGACGTATGAATAAGACACACATTTGTCTACGAGATCAAATATTATCACACCATAGACAAGTTGGTGTAAACTCGTTGGGGAACATACTTAAATCAATGTTTATGGTTGATCACATTTATCAATCGAAGGAAATTATTTCATACATGGCAAACAAGTAAAAAATCAACATTTCCTATACCTAAGCGTGGCATGCCAAAACATATGTACTAAATGCATTATGAAGATCTCCGGAAGAGTTTTCATGCTATTGTGCGAGTATTGTCATAATTTGAAGCTTAAGAACCCGAGAACTATGACATATATTGATATCGATCCGAAAAATAGGTTTAAGTTTTTCTTCATGTGTATAGACTGTTTAATAAGAGGGTTTCAATAATTTTATCATTTGGTGATATGCGTTGATGCTTCACACTTAAAAGGAAAATAACTTGGGTCTTTTTTTATTGTTGTTGCAAAGGATGGTAATAATCAAATTTTTTCGCTTCCTTTTAGTATTGGGCACAATGAGGGAATCGATACGTGAATCCCATTTTTGATGTACCTACGCATATGCATAGTGATTTGCCAAATTTAGCTATTATTTTTTATCGTCATCATTCAATAATTATGTCGGCGGTAAATATATTGTCTTATGTCTATCATAGGTTTTGTAATGATATATAAAGGGTAACATATGCACGTAGTTCAAAAAAATCAAACATATTGAAGAATTATTTTGCTAAGACATTAGTAGATTTGTCTTTCAAGTTGTTATGAGTAGAATTACCCGAGTAAATTTTGCTACGATAGCCTATTTGCCTAATATTAGGTATAAAAAATGGGCGCATGCCCACTTTGGAGGATGTCGATACAATATCAGAATAACTAATATTACTAAGTCTTTCAACGCTTTGACATAAACTACTCACACTTTATCTATCACCATATTAGTTGAGTTTTTGAGAAGTACAATACAATATTAGTTTTTCAATAGGTGAAACATGGCTAGTACATATGACTAAAATTAATTTGATGTTCTTTTTTTCACGCGTTTATTAGTTGTTTTTATAGGTTAGAGATCTCACCTATTAACACCATGGGCTGAAAATAAGCTTGTTGGACATGTGTTTAAATCTACTAATATGGTGGTTAAACCAATTAACATGCAACAATATGAAGTTCATGATTCACGATAGCAGGTGTTTATCGTAAATATTCTCGATCGAATTTATGATTGTGAAAATTTTCAACTTTCCTAGATTTCATATACATACGTCACAACTGTTGTAAGGTACAATAACCTCTCAAACTGTGTTGGATGGGTCAATGCATATTACTCAATAGATTTTTTACAAAAGGTGTGTATAGAAAATATTAATCCACTAGAGGACCAATCCACTTGGGCACCATCAAATATGCATGTGATTTATCCTCCAATGATGGAACAACAACGGTCTGGTTGTTCTTCCAACCATGCAAGAAGACATTCACAAGGAAAAGAAGTTCGACCACAAAACTACAGTCGATGTCATCAATCTGGCCATAATCGCTTAAATTGTTCGAATCTAGCTCCATTGCCAGTGGTTGGCTCATCCCAAGCATCAGGTAGTAGACGAGGATGAGGTCGTCATAGTCACAATGCAACCTATATGGGTGAATAGATTATCATAGTTAATTTTTTTTATTGTCTAATACTGTAATTTTAAGTGTATATATATTGTATGTTTAATTTATCTATTGGGTTTTGTCCAAATTTTAATTTATTAATTTTTTATTTTCGGACTCTTACATGTACGCAATGACAATGGTTCAAAACAATTGAATAGAATTACGATCGCATTTTTTTTTTATTGTTCATTTTATGTATATATTAGATTTCATTATATTACACACCATGTATTTTGTATTAACATATTTTCTTAATTCATTTTATTTCATGAATAAGCATTAAGGAATAATCAAAAGGAAGTTATGCTAGCAAATGCAAATACATCGCTGAAATAATAATAAAATGAAATCCAATTTGTATGCATCCTACCCACACCTTAAGTGAAATTCTTAAAACCTAACAATTCAATTGAATTTAATAAATACAATCAATTAACTAAAGTCTAAGAACAAATGAATAGACCTTAAACTTTAAATACTTACTGAGGGTCCTCCCTTGGAATATGGCATCACCATGCACCTTCTTAACTTCTTAGAATGTTTGGATGTAAAGTTAAATGGACAATCACAAGCAAGGTATTCTATAAACATAAGCAAAAAAACACTATAGTCCTCGCGTGCTATATCTTGTTTCGGCACACCATGAATGCACTTGTATTGTAACGTTAGTGGAGTCTCTAGCGATTAGATTCCCTTGGATGAATAAAAATTACTCACCTTCATTAGGTAAGCCAGTATCCTATCTGACATCACCAACCTCTTCATTCTCTCTAAGTTAGTGGTATATTAAGTGGAGTCGTATACATACAACTTTCAGTCATTGATATCCAATACGCCACACACCTAGTGTTGGTTGTTGAAGTTGATGAGAATGAATATCTATTAACCAATAAAGAGAAATAAGTACAGTTATCAGTAATCGTAAACCTTAAACCACTTAAGTTCATACACCACCTTGTTGACACTACTCCATGGCCGAAAGCATTTATTCGGTTGTACATGTGAGACACTATTAATTTGATCTAGGAAAAACAAGGGTCACTCCATATTTGCACCCAAACGTTTGAACTTATTGTAGCACTATAGGAGATATGCAACGAATAAGGTGGTAATAATCATCCAGTTACTATCTCGAAAAGATTTACGAAGTATTCCCATGAAAGCTTTGATGTGTTGTATACGCAAATAAGTTAGACCATAAATTGAAAGTGATATCCCATATAAACAAATACAAAGGAATGATGAATACCGTGTTTTCCAACTATTGCTCTTGAGTTGCGCTCAATTTGACGATGCCTATAGTGCTTGTTCTCCTATAAACTTTAGAACCCGTATGTACCACTTAAAGTTATGCTCAATTTCAATTGGACGAAATGGAGTTATAATCCCTTTTTGGAACATTGAGGAAATTTATAAAAATTAATGAAATGAAAGATAGAACAATAAAATATAAATCTACAAATAAGCAAATTACTAGAGGAGCGTCCCAAAGTATCAATATGTCATTCCAGGTCGATAGTACAATTGTCGTCCACTTCAACATATAAGGGACTTGACCATTAGCTTCCAAATGCACATAAGGAGATAGATTGTGAATCGTCTCATCAATAGAATATTACACAATGTACAACATTTACAGTTAGTATTTATAATTGTCGGTATTAATGTTAACTTCATCCACTATGCGATACTTATCTGAAAAGCAATCAGGTATCCCAAAATATTATAGTTAAGCAATGGGAGCAGACTCATGTAGGGTGGGTAGTATTCCAAATAATACTAATATTTGCTATGTCTGCCCTTTCGCATCAAATCAATTGTTTTTTTCCATGTCACTGTCCCCATGGGTACCGAATAAATGCGTCTAAATTGTTGGCTAAATGGAAAAATGATAAGATATTTTTATTCTATTGTTTGTCTTTATGGTCTCGTAAACGCAAAAAAACAATACCTTGAACTTCATAATGTCCCCATCATTGTCTCTCCAAATTTGATCGTTAGCTGCTTGCTCGATCTCCTCATAGGTTAACAACTTGTTAATACCCGAAAAGTATTCTTTTCTCAATCCAGGTGTCCCCATACAATAAACGTAGTTGGACACCTCTGTGTCCTCCCTGAATATCAGACCAATGACTAGCACAAACTCAATAAGGCTAAATCAAAATTCAAAACCATTTAATTTGAACCATATTTCTCCCACTGGGTTATCGCGGTTAATCATACGAAGTAACATCACATGCATCAAAACAACACTAAACCTTGGCTCCACCAAATCTAATAAGCGTCTGAAACATGTAGTCCAAAAAATAGCTTTATAAGTAAGTGTTAGTTTGCTCTTAATTGTAGTTACAGTATCCATCTTTCTTTGAAGTGATATGTGCACTCGGAATCTGTATCCTGAGGGTATTGCATGTGCCATGGAATTTGTACACCCCCTCTTGTTAGTTGATTACAAATGTCTAAAAAATATATTAATTCATTTATTACATTAATGAAAGATTAATCAAAGATTATTCAAATAAATTGGATTATCATTAAATTAATATGGTTGGGGTCAACTAATTCAATTGACTCTGTTTTTTAAAATTAATAATGGCCTTAAAGTTATTTTTTAAAATGAATTTTTTATGAGATATAAACTATACATGAAAACTATTAAATTTGATGTAAGATTATTTTTTTCCTTTATTTACTTCATTTATTTTCCTAATGTGTTTCTAATATTTTCAAATAAACTAATTACAGTCCTAGTTTTAGTTTGGCATACTTGAGTTTAAATGTGTTAATCTAAAAAATTTAAACTCAATCACTAATATACTTGATAATTTTCAATCTCTTAACTCAAGGAATAATTCTATACTTAATAATTTAAAAAAATTTAAAACTCAATCATCTATACTTGATTTTCAATCACCAACATACATAAAATAAATTTTACTCAATTAACCAGCTTTAGTAACATTTTTATTAAAATATATATATATGTGAGATGTAAAAAAATGATAAAAATTGGTGGCAAAGGGATAGTGGCAGAAAGAGTTGGCTAGTGTCGCCGCCAACTTATTCTTCCACCCCTTTCAATTTGAATTTAGCTTGAATTTAAATTAAAACAATAATTCAATCCAAATCAAATCGAGATTTATATTGAATTACATAATTGATAATTTACATTGAATTATTAATTACATTGGAATTGAATTAAATTTCATACGATATAATTATGCTTCCATTTTATAGGGGAAATGTAACATCCCTCCCTAGAAGTACTACCCACCGAAGGAGAAATGTTACGAATTAATATTCGTAGCGTCTATTTTTTTTTCTTTTTAAAAATACTTTAAAATAAACGCATCATTAAAAGTGTTTAGGAAGTATTCCAAGAAAACTAAAAATCTGGAAGCGAACAAAAGATGTATATGCTCATATGAAGACTCATATGAAAGTATCTGAAAACAGGGAGTAATCATATGTAATTGTACCATAATCTCAAAAAGTCAAAAGTCGATAAGAATATGCCACTGTATGCATGTAATATAAACCAGAGATAACCTGCTCCAACCGGATCTACCTACGCTGACCTGACCCTGCCTCGCAGCTACCTCGATCACCTGTACCTGCAATCATGAAAGAAAAGGGAGTGAGTGATAAAAACACTTAGTAAGAGGAAATAATCAAGTAAACTATCTCTTTTTTTTTTCCTGTTCTAACTCACTTTTGGGACTCAACCTCACATCCTAACCTCTATGAGAGATTAAGGGGGTAATTTAGTTCACTCTTTACTATTTGGGTCATACTTTGTCCCGTCTAGTGTCTATTTAATACTTTCTGGAAGCTAACTATAGGGATTTGACACTTTTCTAAGCTCAAGCTCTTTTTCTTTCACTACACTATTTCTGAATCTGAATTGAGCTCTGCTGCAAGTATGCTCTACTGCGAGCGGACCCTACTGGGGGTCTATGTCCTACTACGGACGTGTCCTACTGCGGACGTGCCCTACTGCGGGCGGTGTAGTGTAAAGTGCCCCCTCATAGTTTATAGCATGCATACGAGTCTTATATCTTACTAATTTTACTTCCATTTAAATTTATTCATAACGCACCAAACATTACTCTTGGGATGACCCCTAAATCTTGAGCCCCAAATTCTTTTTCTTGTTTTTCTTTCTTTTTCTTTTCTTCTTTTCTTTCCTTTCCTTTCCTTTCCCTTCCTTTCTTTCCTTTCTTCTTCCTTTTCTTTCTTTCTTTCTTTCTTTCTTTCCTTCTTTCTTTCTTGCCCAAAATTATGAAACACTGTTCACAGAACAGTCATTTAACAGGGCAGCCTTCTTTTTCATACAATTTAACATCCCAAACGGTTTCTACTTCATACAAGCTATATATCGTTGAAAAGAGGATTCAAAGATCTTTCCAACGAGCTATAATAGCACTCATAATTCAATAGATAAGATAGTCAAAACGTGAGCTAAACTCAGTGATAAAATTACGAAATACTGTTCACAGAACAGACATTTAGCAGGGCAGCATTCTTTTCATACAATTTAACAGCCCAAATGGTTTCTAATTCATACAAACTATATATCGTTGAAAAGAGGATTCAAAGATCGTTCCAACAAGCTATAATAGCACTCATAATTCATTCAATCAGGCAGTCAAAACAGCAGATAAATTCAGTGGCAAAAACTGCCTCCCCTGTTTATTTGATAAAGCAATCCTTTCGGTTTATACAATCTTTAACAGTCCATATGATCTCTAATTCATACAAGCTATATATCATTGGAAAGAGGATTCAAATAGCTTTCCAACGAGATATAATAGCACTCATAATTCATCAAATAAGGCGGCCAAAATGTGGGACGAACTCAGTGGCAAAAACTGTAAGTATTCTGCAACTTTCTGCCATGAACAAAATCACATACATAGAGATCCCAAATGGCAAAACAACATTCCTCAACATCAAAATCAACATTTATAACATAGATCTAAGGAACCAAAAGCCTAAAACGTGTCACATATCAAGGAGGGTACCCCTTACCTTGTTTCAAGCCAAATCTTTGTAAGTTGACTTTCTCCTCTTTATTTTGCTTCCTTTATCATCAAGATCACTTTAAATCAATACCAAAACACACTAATATATTCACATAACATGCATATAAACATAGATAAAAGGAGAAGGAAGGAGATCTTTGGTTACCAAAGCTTCCAAGTGCTTCCTTTTCTTTTCTTTTCTTTTCTTATCTTCCAACTCCCTCAAATCCTTCCTTTTTCTTCAAGAAAGCAAAGGAAAAACATGAAGAATGGTGGCTGCTGGAATATGGACGAAAATGATGAAAAAGTCTTCTCTATAAAACCTTATCTCTTTCTCTTTTTCTCTTTGTCTTTTTCCTTTTTCTTTAGGTATATATATATATATATATATATATATATATAAACACACATATACATGTAAAACAAATATATGTACTTAAAATAAAAAATATCTCTAAATAGAGTCAAAAGACATAAATACCCCTGAAACATACCTGAAGGTATTACAGGAAAACCTCACCTATCTCATGTCATTACGTTGTCGCTCCCAATCCAATAAGTTCTTCATGCATGAGAAAGTAATTCGATGACCTCTTATGTTATATATGTCTAATACTATTATGTTATATTATATGATCTTCATGGGAAAACAAACAAATATGTATGCTTTTGTAGAAAATATTTGCAAAAGCATGCATATATGTACATTCACATGAATTAACACATGGAAGCAAACAAGTCTACAAAAATATTCTTAAGATTATATTCTCTGCAATATTATATGCAAAAAATATATTTTTTGCTTCGTTTATACAAAAATATGTATAGTTAATTGACTGATATTGTTTTTTTGCATATTTTATATTTGATCTTATCTAACACATATATAAATTTTGTTTCAAATATTGATATTAAATTTCTACATATGTTCTCTCTCTGCAATGCATAACAAGGATAATTTAGGTATTGCCTTATTTGATTTCTTAAGGTTAAAGATAAAGATAATTTAGATATTCCAACATATAAAATAGTAAAAATATTTATGTGTGAAAAGTGTGGTATAAATATATAAGTGAGCCCAACTTAAGGTAAAAAATTCAATATCTCTATAAAAAATATATAATATACAAATAAAAATAATAAAATAAATATGAAAAATTATTTATTGAAAAATTCTATTAAAATATATATATATATATATTAAAAAATAATTTATTGTTTGATTTGGTTTAAAAATGGTTCAAAATGCAACTTAAATTTTTATTTTTTTAATTTATCAATTTAAATTAAACCATTCTACAAATTAAACTATAATTTTTAAATAAGTTGGTTTGATTGTATGCTTTCCGCTAATCAGATGCTCTATCTCCCTCTTCATCTCTTTGTTACTACTTTCGCTTTAACTTGTATCATCAGCTTCGCAAAGTTCTCATAAATGATGACAGAAGAAGTTAACTTTGGGGGGACCATGGATCCCACTCCCGCTGCAGCTTGCATGGTGTGCTTAATCACCTCTCACACCCCTTCCTATTATTCTTATCGGGTAAAGGTGCCAGTTGGGCCGGCAAACTCATGGCCTGATCTGAAACCCTGAAAAGTGGTTTGGCCTGATATTATAACGTGTTGAGCTTGGCTCATGAGTCTTCTAGATCGAGTTACAGGCCTAAACACAATGCCGATGGGATAATCTCACCTGTATTGTTTACATAATATTATAAAATTAAAAAATTAATTAATTAATTAATAAATATAATATTAAAAATTAATTTTTTATTAAAATTAATGAGCCGATTTGACCCTATATATATTGGGTTAGACTATGAGTTTTATACAACTATAATGGGCCTTAGGCGTGATCCATGGACACCTCTGTTCTCTAATGAGGGTTTTTAATCATATTTTACTGCATTTTGAAAATAGGGTTTTCCTGCTCTCTGTTGATTCATTTAATGTATGTTAGGATTTTGGCCGTTTTTGTTGTTGAACTTGTGGGTTTCAGTCTTTTTTATTGCTGGATTCTCAAAGTCAACTCAACGACTGTTTTTAAGTTTTCAACTCTGAAATTTTGTGCTAGTATGTGGAATTTAATTAAATTAACACTTTTTTTTTTTATTTGGAGCTTTGTATTAACTTACAAATGCGCTCATTGACTAGTAGGGAAAGGGTAAACAATCATAATGTTATTGCTTTTTGAAGAGAAACAAAAAAAAAATTGTTGGTTGGTATTTTCCAATTCTTGGGACGAAAAATGTAATCTACTCAGGGGCAAATCTATCTTTAATGGGAAATAAAACTTTTGGGATGTTATTGAAATGCCTAAAATTAAGGTTAGCACAAATTGCCCTTATAAAAATTACCCAAATATGCCCTTATTTTGTGAAATGACCAAACTGCCCCTATATATAAACAAAGAATTTTACATAATTCCCACGGCCTTTTTTCCCTGGAATCACTATTCAAATTCAAAGAAAAAGGTTCTTCCACGAGTGCGACAACTTTTTGTCTTTTTCGTTGACTTTTTACGTTTTTTGACAACCGAAAATAGCAAGGAAGGTTAGTACATCATCCCCAATCTTGTTTAGATCAATTTATTGATAGGATTATTGAGATTTAAGAGAGATTTTGTGGTTTGAATTTTTAGTGTTCCGATTTTCAACAATGCATAAAATGTTTTGATTCTTGGTTGTTTTGCTTGAATTTGTTGAGAGGTTTTGTGTTATAGGATATTTAGATTTAATTTGTGTTAAAATTAGAGGCAGAAACGACAATTTTAGAACTGAAAAATGGGTTAGAATCACTGGCGCTCTGGTCCGTGGGAATAGTGGATCCCACTGACTGAATGAATTCTCCCACGGGCAGGAGAGATCGCCCATGGGTTGGAGGGAAGTAGCTTTTTCAAAATTTTAGGGACCTGGGAAAGAGGGGGTAGTCCATTGGGGGTCTTTGTGAAATTTTACATAAAACCGTGGGCTGATGCCATGAAAACCGTGGGTTGGGGAGAAATTGACTTTTTAAAAAAATGCAGGGGCGTAAGAGATTAGAAAATTGCTGAAGGGGCAAGGAAAAAATATTGGACCTGTTAGTAGAAATTTTTCTAAGGGGGTAAATTGATATTTTTCACATCTAGGGTTTTTTGATGTGTAGTTTTCGAATTTCATATCCATTTTTT
Organism: Mangifera indica; assembly: GCF_011075055.1. Lineage (NCBI taxonomy): Eukaryota > Viridiplantae > Streptophyta > Magnoliopsida > Sapindales > Anacardiaceae > Mangifera > Mangifera indica. Next base: position 10,559,582 of record NC_058147.1, on the reverse strand, counting down.
CTGTTTTAGGGTTTTTTAATATGTAGTTTTCAAATTTGACATTTGGTTTTTATTTTTGTGTTTTTTGACACATTTTACGATGTAATGATGAAATTTATTATCGATATTTCAGTTTTTTCATTTTTAGGGTATTTTAATGTTTAGTTTTCGAATTTCAGTTTCGTTTTTTCAATTTTCATCATTTTAAGATATATTGACTCGTATTTTTCAAATTTATGAGTGATTTCTCGATTGTTGCATTTTATAATATTTCAACGTATAGAATTCCAGAGTTTTATAGAGAGGAGAAATATTTTTGGCCCTAAAGCATTGTGGATAAGGTAATTTTGTACTAGTTAAATGTAAATATAATATGATTTAATATGAAAATATATTTATCTAAACAAGTTTAATCTTGTAGATATACATCCTTATCAATTTCAAAAATGAGTAGTGGGTGTGCGGAGAACTTGATTGCAGGGGATGGACATTGACCGTCTATGACTCATTATCATATATAGTCAATTCAGATCAGTTTGAGGCCTTGATGATAGCATATTATATTTCTATCATATATGCTAACACAGATGAGATATTAATTAGACTTGGGATTCCTTACGTGCATGAGTGGGTTGACTATTAGGCGGTGTGCATAAGTCCCTCAAAAGATGCTTGTGTCTGGAGATTATGGGGATTTATGTTGATGTTCATTGAATATGTTAGTTGTGGATGTGCATTTTATTTTACTAAGGACGATTTGGTTGCAATAAGGAGACGTTTGGCGATAAATCTATTTTGCGGTCATGTACAAGGCTTATGTATGTATTTTTTTTTTATTTTTTGAGTTTTTGTTAGGCCAAATGACTTATTCCACCCAAAGATTAGTGTTTTTCTAAGTTTCCACCGATTAACTTTAAAAAACCTAAATACCTACTCATTTATTAATTTTTATGGTTACTATTAAAGGTAAAATATAATTTAATAAAAATATTTAAAAAATAAAAATTTATCACATTTTCCCATAGGTTTAAAAATCTAACAATTCCCCCCTCCCACCCAAGGTTTGAAAAGTGACAAATTCCCCCTTAAGGTTTTGATGTCTTCATTTTTGAAGAATATCTTCTTCCTAGTCATCAGTGTTCTCCCTACTAGTTAGCTCATCTCTCCCTCTCAATCTCTTCATGGCCCTCCTCTAGCCGTTTTCATTTTTGACGAAGATGAAAACAAAACATTGAAGGACCTGACAATGTTAGTTGTTATAATATTGTAATGAAACCCACTAAAATAAATATACTTCTATCTAGGATATCCAATGTTGGTCAAATAGTCAATTGCGACAAGATTAACCACATGAATTTCCTCATAGCATCATCAAAATCATAGAGACAAATCCTTCAACAATCTTTGTCTTTCTATATATAACATGCATGTTACATTTAATATGTTGATTACAATAACCGTGGTGGATATTAGGGAAAACGTTGGCAACTACCGCATTGATTGCATTGTGTCGATCTACAATAATGGACAAGTGAGGAAGGTTATTAATGCACCTATAAAACCCCCTTATGAACAAAGTCCACATCTATATTTCTTCCTTTTCCATCAATATTGAATACTAACGGATAAATTTGATTATTACTATCTTTCCCTACAACTAAAAAAACTGTCTTATGGTTCTTGTCTTTCAAAAATGCACAGTAAATGCAAATCATCAAATGATAAAATTCTCATAATGTCCTTATTGAGCAGCCCTAAGCCATAAAGAAAAATTTAAATTGATTACTAGCATTTGTCTCAATATATGTTAATGTCTCAAGGTTTTGTAACTATCCACCATATTGGAGATAATTTCTTTTAGCCGATAAATACAGTCAACCATAAATATTGATTGTAGGATTTTCCTGAGCCTTTGTGCACCAACCTATCAATAATGTGACATTATTTTATCCCGAGGACAAGTGTGGTCATTATCTAGACAACATAGCTTAAGGAAGTTACACCCCTCCATCCATATTGCATATGCTTGCCATCGACATTGCTTATTTAAACCTTTAATCTCCCATTGAGACTTGGTAGACTGCATAACTTTGTACTAAAAACCACTTTTTAAAGCATGCCTTTTAAATGCATCTTGTAACGCTTCCTTATTGTTAAAAATGTCATGCACTTTGAAACTCACAATGTGTCGTCTATCGACATTTCCAATACCCTAATTCTTAATATCCACTATTGCCAACATAATCCACTAAAATGGATCAGGAACATGAACATTTACCAAAGATGCCCCATGATTAACCAAACCTTGACATCCTGCATGACACTCGACTCCCCCACTCTGATCAACTCTAACATTATAAACATTAATTGGACTTCTCTTAACTTCATCTCTTCCATTGGTATATCATCTATCTCATCCCCTTTGTCAAATGCATCCTAAATTGGTTCCCTATCCTTTTGACCACAAACCCATTCTTAAGTTGTTACATGCAAATTTAAACTATACTCAAAATCTTGATCAACATAATTCACATTACTCTTTTCATCTTTCGTTGACTCAAATTGTCATTGTGCCCTTTCCAAATCTATAGGAGTCAAAAAGTCAACTTGTGACACTTTCGTTTGTTCTTCCTCAACATGCTTTTCTTCAAGGTTTGTTCTTGTTTCCTTACAACTCTTCGTAATATAAAGATGTGTTGTTTATGTTTTTCTTCTTTTTACTAACACCATCAAACATTGAACGTTATAATCATCTCATACCTCAAAGGGTATTCCATGCAATGAACTATCGTCTTCGATTGATTCTTAGATGAGAGGACATTGCCTCAACCAATCCTTTATAATCAGTTTTTGCGTCAACTAATATCATTCTTTCGTTCCCACCTGTATATCTTCAAATATTGTCATCTTTGGTATTCCACTCCCTTCCATATCCAACCATAAATACTATTTCAATAATTTCAAAATGAAAAAATGTTCCTACGATTAAAACAACACAACAATTCAATAAAAAGGTGTAACAAAAAATATTTGAAAAAAAAAACCTCATACATTGTCATATATTTCATAATACAACAAAAAAGAGTTTTTTGAGTTCTTGTAAACAGTAACATAACAATTGCGCTCCATTAGTTTTTATGGAAAATTTTATTACTTTAAAAAATGGAAAAATTTCTATTTTTCATACTTACCCTATGCCTACCCATCCAAGCCATCTTACCCCCCAGAAATTTTCCAAATTTGCACAGTTTCGGTTTTTTTATGATTTAACCCAATGTATTTTTCATGTAAAATAATCAATCATTTAAAGAAGTCAACTATGAAATAACAACTTGATCCAAGTAATAACAAATTAAAAAATAATATTATAACATAAGGGATATTTCATTATCTAGGGATTTCAAATATTCTAACAAAATAAGTGTATAAATATTTAAATTTAAATTTATTTGAATTAGAATGAGTTTGATATAAAATTTCTGTGAATTTGATTTGATTTTTGAAAGAGTAGGATGAGTAGTTTGATACAACAATGGGGGCTTTGGTTCTTAAATTTGAAGATAATGATAAACATGTAATAAATTATAATTTTGGTTAAAATTGGATAATAAAAAATGGGATTAATGTATAAACAGATTTCACTAAAAAGTTTAACAAAAATGTTAACTCTAATCCAAAACACCAGTCTAAAGCTAATCACCAACCCCCTGCCACGGCGCCACCAAGCAAACCCAATATCTTCTCCATGGTCGGTGGCACGAAAAATGAAGTAAAGAATGGTAACCCTTGCGCTGTCTTTCATCTTCTGTGCTTTATCTCATCAAAATGGTGATTTTTCTTTGATGGAGGTTTTGAATTTGGGTTTTTTTTTTTTTTTATGGCTCCAACACTTCTTTGAGGAAGGCAGATTTTTTTTTTTGAGACGAAGAATAGCTATAGGAAGTTTTTATCTTTGTTTGAATAAACATGGAAAAGAAATTCAGAACTTTGTTTTGTTGCTGAATGTTTAATGTTAGTTTAGAACTATTTGTCTTGTTTATATTCTTCTTTTTGTACTAAAACAAAAAATGAAATTAAGAATTAGTTTCCTTGTTTATGAATATTCTTTAAATAATGATGTGAAATTAATGAGGCCATCGAATTTGTTGCCCTCTAGCTTGTTATTAATACTCGGGATTTTTTTCAGTGCTTGAATTAGAAGTGAGTTTCGTTGAATTAGGAGTTTGTTTCTTTTTAATTTTTAATTATTTGTAATATTATGAGAAATGCTAAATGTACCCAGGATTGTCCCTTTATTTATAAATCACCTGTATCACCCTCTTCCACCTTCCATTGCCCTGGATTTCAAGCATCTCTGCACTTAATGATGGTAACCCAGGAAACACAAAAACGCAGACATTTCTGAAACATCTTGAAAGTGATACAAAATGTTTCAGGGCCGCTTCAGAAAATAAAAAGAAATTTGAAACGTGTTTCTTTAAAATGAAAGTTAAATCAATTAAAAAAATCCATTTCACCTTCACTCTCCCTCAGGCAGCCCTTTCAAACCCCAACTCTAAGATTCATCTCATCTCTGGCAATTGAAGCTTCTCTCCTCTTCGGTGTGTTAAAACTCATCTCTTCTTTATTTTCGGCTTCTCCAACTTTTGGCGACTCAACAAATGCTCAAAAAATCAACTTCGGCAAATGACTCAGACCAGTCACCACTCACCCGTCAACGAAATTGTTTCGTCTTTGGCAGTGCATCAACAATGGAAAATCATCTCCTCTCTAGTTAGTCAATTTTATTTGGTTACTCTGCATTGGTTTGTCACTTCTATTTATATATGTGCTCTGTCAGTTCTTAATAATGCTTTCAATTCTCTGTTTTTCTTATTTTGGGGGAGAGGGTGAATGGATCAATATACATGAACTTTAGGTGGGAAGGACTTAATCTCATCATGGGCAATTTTATTTGGTTACTCAGCATCGGTTTGTCACTTCAATTTATATATGAACTTTAGGGTGAATGGCTGTTATGTTAGCTGGAGGTGAATTTCCTATCTTGCCCCTTCTTTGATTAGTCCCAGTGACGAGCAGTCTATTATCAAGTACTTAATGGAACAAGTTGTACTGGGAGAAGATCAACAAAAATGGATGGTGATGATATTCATTGTTAATTTCTCTTTTGAACTTGTTCACATGCATATTTTTTTCTAGTTCTCTGGTGGGCTTATCTTGTTTCTCTACACTCACAATAGAACATGAACAAGGTCTGGTTTTTCATCTCTCAATGTGAATATGGGCTATGCTAACATGTTTATAAACTTCATTGAACTGGATTATGCTTCGGTTCTCCTGCTTAGACTAATTATTCATGTCAATATATACATCCATAGTGACTCTACAATTACCATTTTAAATTTAGACTTAGTATTTTATTTGCTTAAGAATTGAAAGTCAAAGTGTTGCTCCTTATTTCTCCCTTGGAAGTTGAAATTCGTTTTCTAGAATAAGTTTTATGATGATTAAATTCATATGAGGTTCAACCTTGTTGGTGTAGCTCTTTTTTTACTCAACTTGGACTGACCTACATATCTCATTTTCTTTTTTTCTTTTTTTTTAATTTCAACTATATATATATATATGAGAGTGGTTCTTTTTGTTTGCAATTGGAGAATTTAATTTCAATGGAATTCTGACTCAGTAGCTATTCATTTTTATTTGTTTCTATGTAAATATAACAGTTATGCATATAGTTATTTGACCTGAAGTTCTTAATTTTAACGTTATTATCATGTAAATGTTTTGGTCTTTGGTTTCTGATCATGTGTGAGTGTTGAAGCTCTGAGTTCTATGCTACTGAAACAGGCTAAAGTACTTACAGTTTGTCAATCCAGAAATGCAAATTCCTTAGAAGGTAGTATAATCATCTGTTACTATTGTTTTAGTGCTTTTCTGTTTCTTTATTTTGTTTGCCTTTTGTTCATATGAGTAGCAATAATTGAAGGTACCCGCCTTGCTTGTACCTACCTTTCCCCTTCATCATTCGGTGGGGAAAAAAAATGAAAAATAAACGACAAAGTCCTGATTCCATAAATGAAATTTCACTTGATCTATATTGGTTTCTTTTCCATATTTTTTGAATTCACTCAACAATCTTTTTGTGGTAATCATAGAGGCAGAAAATGCTGAAGAAAAAGAAGAAAGATCCTATGGTGTTATAATGATGGAGAGGTTAACTGGAAGTGCTAAAGGATGGATAGATCACATCCTTCAGGTTTGTAGTGCAGTTTGATGCTTGCATTTACTACTATTTCATGATATTGCAAATCTTATAGTGTCTATACATTTGTTATTTTGTTGTTAAGTTGATGCATGCTACCCTCCATTGATGCCTATGCTGAGTGATATATATGACTTATAATTTTCCCACCCTGAAAGTCTTAATGTTTAACACTCATTAGCCATTTGGAATGAGTTTATGATCTTAGTTAAACGATGTCTTCCCTTTGTTAATTTTAGAAGAAAAAGCAACAAGTTTATACATTCTGCATGGAAGGCAACCACTTGCAATGCTGTTATCCTGTGAATTATTTCTCAGGGGCTTTCCGAGTATTGTTGTCATCAGAATGTCATAGCGCCAGGATCATAGATGAATCATGTATCTAAAGACCCAAGTAGTTATTTCGATGGGCAATGAGGGTAGTGTTGGGATTTGGGAATTGTGGTGTCTTATTGTTTGTCAGTCCTTGGCTTAGTAGTGTCTTGCAAGTTGCTAGCATCAATTTGCAAAATACTATATGAACATAAATATTTGTCAATTGTCATGAGAAGAATGTTCAAAAGGTGATGGACACTGTATAAGATACTTACTAAGTACATTAAGGATATTGAGTTTACACTGTTGAACATTTTGTCTAAGTGGTTCCTTCTTGTAATAATAGACATGATAATTTAGTTTTGTTTTATATACCATCAATGCAAGCTCATCTGCTGATTGCTCCTTCTGTTCATGCTTGATAATGCCGGATAAAACCTTTGAGCATCCTTATTTACAAGCTATTGGATTGCATATGTAAGTACTTTCTAGTCTAAACCAAAATATATTATCTTCTATATACTTCAAGGCTGTTATACAGTCTTCATGTATACATTTTTATAATACGTACCATGCTTTTTACCCAATAAAATGTGGTATCTCATTAGGTCCCTCAAGGAAGCTTGTCATGAATGTTTGATATGTTATATGGAGCATATTAATTAAGTCAGCCTTTGACATACATCTTTCTGTGATACGGGGAGCATTTTAATGTATTAGCCTTTACTGTTGTAATCATAGAACTTCCGGAGTTATTAAGTAAAAAGGGTATTCTGAAGATGTCATATTTAGTTCTTTGAAACACAATTTATAAATTCTTTTCAACTCCCCATAACAATTTACACCTGGTGGAAGCAACTGCACTCTTTTGCTTTTGGGTGGCATATGAGTTTGCATAGTGACCATCGCATGGACTTGAAGCCATGAAATATGTTTTCCATTAGAAATCATAGAATTTTACCCTTCTACTTAATGTGCTTGTGTAGTGTTAATCATAATCATACAAACTTATCAAATTTTGCATCTTTTTGGCATTCATGTATAATGAATTTGTAAGTTTGATGAAGTAACTCTGGAAAGGATGATTAAACCATTTTGGCTTAAATGTTTCTAAAACAGCACTTGATGCTATCTTTTTATTATGTCTATAGTTTGTAGTGATGTTGCTAATTTTGTTGAAGTACATGTGCATTTGCATTGGTATGATTTTTGATGTTTAATTCGAGTCTTTGTGTTAAGAAATTATTAGAGGGATCATGATACTGCCCTTTTCATGGTGAAACACTTGTACCGAAACATACCTGTAGACCCCAATTTATCTGCATCTTCAGGTGAAGGCAACTCAAAGAGTGAGTCTGCTTTCACTATTTAGTTTGATCGAAGAGAGGCGGTAGAACAAGAACTTTCTCTAACATTCTCCGACAAAATGATGGTTAGAAACTTCTCAAGGAAGGCTAAGAAGTTTATGAAGAAGCCTTGATTCTATCCAAACTCAACCTCTATCGTTAACCTTTGTACTCATTGACGATGCCACAACATTGAAGGTAATAGCATTCACGAATTTGGGATATTAATCAAGATAATATGGAATTTTCATTGCTCCGAAATTGCATGAAGTTATTGACTGGTAAAACTTAACTCTTGATAAATAGATGATAGTCAGCAAGTGTTTGTAAAATGTAGTTTTTTTTTCACAGTAGATGCTTTGTTCCCAGTTGTTTATTTATGCACATAGATAGGCACACGCACCAAATCAAATCATTTTACTCTGTAGAAAATATAAATGATGAAAAAAAATTAATATCATAAATAGAAACAAAATCATATCAACAAATAATTAACTGTTGCTATATGAAAATTTTAAACAAATACCACAGACATGGTAGGAGTTTAGTATTGTCAACCTCCTCCTTCAATGGTTCGATACAGAAAACACAGTCACATTCCTCAGTTTTCCTTTTATAGTTCTTTCGGTAGTTTGCAAACCTTCAAAATCACTTGTATTTTAATAGTTTGACGGTTCTCACTGTTGGCATCTACGAGAGCAGCCTTGATAAAGTTGGTAATATCATACTGCAATTTTCTTTTTTGGTCTTCAAGGGGTTCAACTCTAGAGAGTAAGTAGGAGTGTTGTGATTCAAATAGTGTCTTGTGACCAAGTATGATAGGAGGGTCAATATTTTTGAAGAAAATATTATGTAGGAAAGAGGAAACAAGATGGTGAAGTGAGTCGTCAGAGTGATGATGGGTGACATGTACTATAGTGTAACGAAACTTGTATAGAGCATCTGGTGAGATGAAGTAATCACCATCTTCTAATAATATTTCGTTAACAACTTGGTGTATTTCATAATCGTAAGTGATTTGGGAGTCTGAAGAAGAAGACATAGAGAAAGAATTTGAAAGAGAATGAGAAAATAATATAGTGAGTGGCACATGTATGTATTTATTTATTTATATTATATAGATGTTAATGAATATCCTAAACCTAAGAGGATTAGAGTTGGGTTTTCTATTGCTATAAGGATTATGAAACATTTAATTTTAAAAGATTAAGAAACTAGAATTAATAATAATAATAATTGTAGAAGTAGGTTTCCTAACAAAAGCTGGATGTATTGGCACTTGTACAAATATTAATTAATTTAAAATTTCTTAGCCAATAAATTTGAATTTAAATTATAATATATTAGAAGTTTAATTCTAGTTTATTAATAAATAATTTCCAGAAGTGGACTCGACAGTAAATCTACTAAATTGGTTTTTATCTTATTTTACCACTTCATTGCCAGATTCAGAAATGTGATACAACAGTAAATCACTTCTAATATTTATTTATGATTAATGATAATTAAAAAAAATTCATTCCGGAATAATCACGGTAAAAAATGTTACATGGGTAATTTTCTTTTCTAGTAATTAGAAAAATAAAAATCAATTTTATAGAATTATTTTTTATCCTAACCTATCATGAATGGACATTTCTCTCCCTTGGTTTCTGAAAAACCAAATATTATCATTAAATGCAATGTTTTTTAAATCAGACTAGGCTAGTTGATTCAACTGGTTAAATCGAGAATCGGCTCGAAGTTTAATCCAATTAACATAAAAAAGTGATATATTTATTGACTCAGTTAAACCTGATCAAAATCAGATTTGACTGGATGAATTGATCAAAATTGGTTGAACCATGTTTGACCAAAATTTAAGATATTTTTTAAAATTTTAATTATTTTTGAGTAATTTGATTATTTTTTATTAAATTATATGAATTTTTAAAGGTTGTAAAGAAAGATAAGTTAAAAAATATAATTAAAAAAGAAGAAAAAAATATATCTCTTATCCATTAAAATATCTTTTATAGGCAATAACTTGTACAATTATGTTTTTTTTTTAATCATGAGATTGAGACTTTTTTAATTTTAATTGTTTAATTGAAATCAAATGAATAATTGTTATTCCTTAAAAAAAAATAAGTTCTAATCTCCATAGGTGTGAATATTCTAATTGATTTTATCTTTTACAAATTTTGAAGCAAAATTTATTTATTAGAATTTGATAACAAATTGAACCGGTTGAAATCCGGTTGAACTTGTCGAATCACGAATCAATGAGATAATCGGTTCAATCACCGATTTGGTTTTAAAAACATTGGTTAAATGAACTATGAGAGGGCAATTTTGTCAATTCATTGCACATGAATCCTTCATCAATGCTTCTTCTTTGCGGGGGGGGCAAGCCCATTGAGCTACCAAATCCTAGTAGATTACATGAAAAATTAAAACTTTAGGGGAGAAAATGATAGTTTTTTAAAATTTAATTATGAACAAAAATCGTTAGTTTTCTTTTTAATTAAAATTTAATATAAAATAATAATTTTATCTTTATCCTAAATAAAATTTACCCTATAGTTGAGTTTTGAGATTTTTGAACTACGATAAAGATACTTTTAAAATTGCTCAAAACTTAGAGCGGAGAATAACCCTTTAACCTACAAACCATAATACTAAGATGACAGATTTAGTATTTCAAGTTAAGAAGTCTGTCAAACGGGTGGTATTAGTTTAAGAAAGGGTATGAGGACAGGTCCGGTAATTCCATGGATACCCGAAAAGAAAATTACTGTACTCGAAGGGCTGCAGCATCGAAAGCGTCAAACCATAACCATAAACATTTCAAGCACCGGCGGTGGGAGTGCCGTTTCCTTTCCCTTCCATTGAAAGCAAAGTTCCAACTCTGTTGATAAATGACACTCACAGTTCTCATTTTTCCTTAAGCCTATTGGTGATTCAAAGAACAAACAGCAAAGCTTGACTCGTTTCCCTTCCTTTCTTCATTTCACAGTCAACTCCCGCCCCTCCGCCACCACCTCAGCTGTTAGTTTCCAACAGAATCCCCCCTAAAGGTATGTGTTTCCTTCTCTTATCGCTTGTCTCTTTTTTTTTTTTTTTGTTTGGTAAAGTTCCAAACTCTAATATATATCTCATTGTAAACTTGGAATATAATCTGCTTGAGTGATTTGTGTTGTTTGCTTTCCTTTGTGTTGGCCCGTCGATGGTTATGGATTTTGGGGCGGTTGCAACAGAGATGATCCTGGCAATTTTTTTTTTTCAAATTTCTATTTTTTAAAAGTAATAATGTAGTTGAATTTGTTAGTATGTGTTCTGATGAAATTATTTTAATTAGCTATCTTTTTGTTTTTCTTCTAGAAATGCTTCTTTACCCATAACTCTAGGCATTTGTCCTTAGATTAAACAAAACATTATACCTAAATTAATAATATATCTCAAACCAGAAAGACGATGACAGACTATTGAGCATTTGCAGCCGACTGGAATCATCTGAAAATATGCAGATAAAAAATCTAGCTTTTCCTGAGAAGGTGCACAACAATCTCTCCAAAGTACCCATGGGTTAAATAGTAGAAACAGACCAAAATTGCGGTTTTAAAGCCTAAATTCATAAATTTGGGGTAACATAGATGTTTCCAAAATTAAGCAGAGGAAAGTTTTTTGTTATGGATTGGGGTGAAAATGATATTTAATCCAAACAGTTGCACAGAACGGCAAGTACCAGGATGGACTAATAATTGAATAAGTTAAAAATAATAATTTCACAATTTTTCTTTCTAAAATCTATAATCCCAACACGAGACAGGACTGCCTCTATCCCTCTTTGACTCGTTTTCGTTTCTGGAGGTTCTCATTTTCCTTCAACTTTAATCTTAATTTTTGTTTATTTTATTTATAGTTTCATCAATCTGTAGCTGCTTTTTCCATCCAATCAATTTTCGCTATTCTTTGAACGCCATTCAATTTCTACCAAATATTAAATAAAGTGGTTTCTGGGTTTGGCTTATATTGTTCTTGGGGTATTTATTAGGCATTTTGTGTGTTTGGGTAAATGGATTTTAAATTTTTTGAGCACTAGAATTGTCACCATCTATTTGTAAAAAATCTTAAATGAAATTTTTTGAGTGTGTATATTTTTGGTAAAGGAATGAAAATATTTTTAGCTTTTTATTTTATGTATCAGCGTATCTGATGTTTTAACTTGATCCTACTTTGATGTTGTGATGGTATGCAAGCTGTGAGGCTTAGTTTTGTCGGTCCAGTATGTGTGTTTGTTTTGTTTATGAATGTTTTCTTGGATTATAGTTTATCTATATGCAATTATCTTGGCTAGGACCTGGTGAGAAATGTTGGTGGTTTATGCTGTAACATAAAAGGGGTGGTAGCAGGTGGTAACAATACCAGCAATCTTGACTCTTGGATCTTGATCTAAGGGTAGATTTAATCATGATCCCCCACCACCAGCCTGATGAATTTTATTTATGCCTTCTTTTGTATGATTCCATATGCATCCTGAAATATTGTATTTTCATGTTTGTTTGTGAAAACTAGGATTGTTTAGCATCTTCTAACTGACCGATAAATTTGTAGATATGTTGCTACTTCTTGATATATCTTCTGTTTCATACTATAATTTCTGTTACTCTTGTAAATACTTGTTTTGTTACTGTATTTCTTATTAAAACTTTTCTGTTTAGTAGTTTTCTTCCAGTTTTGCTTATGAAACTTCTCAAATGTAAGCAATATGTTATATGAGCCATTTGAGATCAACAAACTTTCAAACATTTTTTTTTCCTAAAATTATAAGTTTAATTATTGTTGTTAATTATCTTTGTATTAAGATTTTAAGTTTTAATTACTTTTTCTTTTAATATTATAAGGAATGAATGAGTAGTTGTGTAAGAGTGGGTGTTTTAGTTTTTGTATATGAGATTCAACATGGGTTGGTAGATATCATTAATAGCTTTTAAATTTTATGCTGTGTGTTTTAGTATCAGAAAAACTTGCCTTTGATTGCCAGTGGACAATAAATAGAGGAATCAAAAAATTTTTCCCCATAATTTATTGACTTATTGCAGCTGTTACACCCAATGTTCTCAAGAAAAAGGGATGTGTAGAGTTTGTAGCTTCTCATTAGGCCCTTGTTGGTTCTTTTAACCATTAATCAGGCCAACATTATGGGTTTATTTTGAAACAGAAACCCTTGAAAAAAATCTTTGCCACCACATCCCTGTATTAAATGAAATCAATGATTATGTGTTGTTTCAAGAGTTGATACATTGGTAATCTATCTATGTAAATTTGTTTCAATTGTGGATCTATTACTATTTCTAAAACGGTGCTTCAAGTGTTAGATGATGTTATCAACATTTTGCATATATGAAAATATTGCTTTTGAATGATTTTGATTGTTATGTAGAAACTATTGTTTATTCATGTGTTTCATGTTATTTGAATTGTTCACCTTTGTTTTGGAATTGATGGTTATTGGATGGTTATTTTGTTAAGCCAAAGTTTTGTTGTTATCATGTTTCATTGGTTTTTTTTAGTTTGATCAGTTAATTATTAATGTTTGAACTATGAAATTGTTTTTTATGAGAATATTATGAGTGGTTTGAGATCTTAATTTGTTTTTTGTTTTACTTGCAGGTTCATTTTCAGCAGTTTTAATTAGGTAGATTAAAGTTGGTTAAGTTACTAAAAAGCCAAGGGTGCTGAGCAAAAGGTATGGCCTAGAAGTAGATTAAAACTTTGTCATATATCAGAATCCATTATGAGAATTTTATTCTAGGGCTATAAAACTGACTTGAATTTTGATCTGTTTGGAGTAAATTGAACAGAGAGTGCTTTGTATGCAATTTTAAGTAATAATTATGTTCAGGCATACACTTTTGGGCAAAACATGTAAAATATGGCAAAGTTATGAATGGGATTCCTAAAGATAGTGCGAGCTTGAGGAAAATTTTGTTTATAACCCAAAAATGTATGCCTAACAAATGGAAAGAAAGTTTTAAACGACTGGATGTTCAAAATAAATGCCCATGTGTTTCTTGTGATGAATATGTGATGGCTGACCTTGTTGCATCTCTGAGAGACTTTTCAAGCCATGGACATTTGGGTAAAGCATTCAAAACGTTTTCTCTTATACGTCTTCATGCTTCCTCTAGAGATAACTATTTTGATATTTTACTTTCTATTTCTTCTCTTGTATTATGTTGTAACAAGGTTAAAGCATTAAGGCAGGGTAAACAACTTCACGGTTTTGTAATCTCATTGGGGTTAGAACAGCATCCGATTTTGGTTCCAAAGATGGTTACTTTTTACTCGACGTTTAATTTACTTATAGATGCTCATGTTGTTGTTGACCATTCAAGTATTTTGCATCCTTTACCTTGGAATATGCTTATAGCTTTGTATGTTAGAAATGGTTTGTTTGTGGAAGCGTTGAGTGCTTATAAACAAATGGGAAGCAGGGGTGTTAGAGCTGATAGATTTACATACCCATCTGTTCTCAAGGCTTGTGGTGAAACAATGGACTTAGGATTCGGCAGGGAGGTCCACAGGTCTATTAATTCTTGTCATGAACAGAGTTTGTTTGTGCATAATTCATTGGTTTCCATGTATGGGAAATTTGGTGAATTGGGGGTTGCACGCCAGTTATTTAATGAAATGCCAGAGAGGGATGTTGTTTCTTGGAATACCATAATCTCTTGTTATGCTTCTAAAGGCATGTGGGAGGAGGCTTTTGAGCTGTTTGAGAAAATGCAAGAGGAGGGTGTTGAGCTGAATATTATAACTTGGAATACTATAGCTGGAGGCTGTTTGCAGACACGCAATTTCAAAGGAGCTCTTGAGTTGCTCTCCCAGATGAGAACTCGTGGTGCTCATTTGGACTCAGTTGCCATGATTATTGGCTTAGGAGCTTGTTCCCACATTGGTGGCATTAAATTGGGTAAAGAGATTCATGGTTCTGCTATTCGTTGTGATTGCAATGAGTTTGATAATTTTAGAAATGCATTGATTACCATGTATTCAAGGTGCAGTGACTTTAGGCATGCCTATACTGTATTTCAGTTGATAGAAGCAAAAAGTATTATTACTTGGAACTCCTTGCTTTCTGGTTACACTCACATGGACAGATCTGAGGAAGCTTCCTTCCTATTTAGAGAGATGTTGTTTTCTGGGATTGAACCAAATTATGTGACGATTGCAAGCATTCTTCCTCTTTGTGCTAGAGTTGCTAATCTACAACATGGTAAGGAGTTTCATTCCTACCTTATGAGGCGTGAAATCTTTAAGGACTATCTGTTACTATGGAATTCTCTTGTGGACATGTATGCAAGATCTGGAAAAGTCGTGGAAGCTAAAAGAGTATTTGATTTGATGTGCACACGGGATGAAGTGACTTATACTTCCTTGATTGCTGGATATGGGATTCAAGGAGAGGGGCAAGTTGCACTAAAACTATTTGAAGAGATGAACAAGCTTCAAATCAAACCGGACCATGTTACCATGGTTGCAGTTCTATCAGCTTGTAGCCATTCAGGTTTAGTAGTTGAAGGTCAAAGGTTGTTTGAAAAGATGTTGACCATTTATGGTATATCACCTCGTCTAGAGCACTTTGCTTGTATGGTTGATCTCTTTGGGAGAGCTGGTTTGTTGAATAAGGCAAAAGAGATCATCTCAAAAATGCCTTACAAACCTACCCCTGCAATGTGGGCTACTCTATTAGGAGCTTGTCGTATACATGGAAATACGAATATTGGAGAATGGGCAGCTGAGAAATTGTTAGAAACGAGAACGGAAAATTCAGGTTATTATGTATTGATTGCTAATATGTATGCTGCTGCTGGTAGTTGGAACAAGCTTGCAAAAGTGAGGACTTTCATGAGGGACTTGGGTGTGAGGAAAGCTCCAGGCTGTGCTTGGGTTGATGTGGGCTCTGGTTTTTCTTCCTTTTTGGTGGGGGATACATCAAACCTCAAGGCAAAAGAGATTTATCCTTTATTAGATGGTCTGACTGAGCTAATGAAAGATGTTGGATATTCTAGAGAAGAACTTACTTCTGATGATGAACTTATTGAAGGAATAGGATGAAAGTGGATATTTCAATTCCAAAATTCTTGTTCTTTAGCATTATGAGTTGTAGGATTCTCTGGATCAACAATTCAATAACCTTGTTTATACATAGTTGATGTCACATATTCTTGTGGAGCCAAAGTGAATTATTTGGCACGAAGAATGCATGTTGACAGATACCTTAGCACTCATCAGTGGTATATCTTGGCACTTAGTGGGTGTTCATTGTTGTTTCAACTTTGGACAAATGTGAGCTGACACTTCTTTGTCTTGGATCTGTTGCTAATTTTATTCTGTATGCACATGCTTCTTTTGCCATCCTCAAATTCTCTTTTACAAGGCATATATAATTGTTAATGCAATTTATCAGTTGATCTTTACAATCTTCAACAAACTTTAAATACTTATGACAATACTCTTTTACGTGTACTCTGCACCCTTTTGACTGGTAAGGATGGGTTAGTTAATTGGATTTTATTCTAATTTGTCTTCTCTTTGCCAACTTGAATTTTAAGCCAACTTTCTAGTGGAAACTAAACCTGAAACTTTTGATTTTTACAAGAAATGATTTGATTACTGATATTTTTCTATTTGTCCTGACAAAGGCCTCTCTTTAGAGAAATTTGTTTTAATTTCTTTTATAAGCCTGGTTCATCGCATTTGAAATATTGTGGAAGTGAACTTTTGAATAAAATTTTTATTCATTTTTGTCTAAATTATTATGTCTTCTTTTTATCTCCTTCATACTTGATTCATCTGTAGGAGATAACAGGATTTAGGCTGAAGCTGAAACAATCGGCTGTATTTTTTGCCAAAACACTTAACTTGATGGCCCTTTTGCCATGAGCTTCTCCATATCTTGTAGTTTTAAAGCTTTTGGTCTATTGTTCTGAATAGTGGTTCATTTTTAATTCCTATGTAGGTTGTGTTGATGGATCCTTGGTGGAAACCAGCTGTGAAGTGACAGGCTCCGGAAAGAATCAATCAAAGATGCCAGTATAAGCCAATCAGATGAGCTTTTTACTTACTGCAGGATCTCTGAAAACATGAGCCACATTTCTTTTTTCTAACATTGTCATATTCATTTGTAGTGATCTGGGATTTGTTGGTCGTAAAGTTGGTCCTTATGGTTTCCTTACATTCTCACCGACGTTTGACATAAACGTATACATTTGTTTCATTGGTGAACACTTAAAAAATGGCTATGATAGCGCTTTTAGTATACATAGTATCTTAAGCACTGTTGAATTGTTCATTTCCTTTATCAGCTTGTTGCTTTGCTCTTTCAAACGAGCTTTTGTGACTTCAAAGGGGATTGCTTAATTATCTTGATATGGATAAAAAATTGGCCTTGAAGCCACCAGCTATATGCAACATTTTTGTTTCTTTTCATTGCTAAGCTGTTGGAAATTGAGAAATTTGTTGTGGCAAAATTGAAATCTTCTACTCTTAATTGTACTTATTTTAATTTTGGTTTATTGGCTCATCACTTTTGAATTACAAAATTGTATTGTTTACTTTGATTCATGAAACTGTGTTGCCATATTCAAGTCTTTAAATTCATACACGTATATTTAGACTCCCAAAAAATAAAAAACCCATATTTGTACATGTTAAACTTAATAATTTTTTTCATAATTTTAGAAAAAGGAGAAGCTCCAAAAGCTTTGACCAACGAAATTGGGAAAATCTATATCTTAAACTAAGGGAAAAAAAAAAAAAAATGAAAAACCTTTAGTTAAAATGGCCATACGTATGAATATCAAATAACTTTATCATATGGAAAGAACATCAATATATATTATGCATACGTCAGATGTTTAGGAGATTGCACATAAAACATAGATTGAACGTTGACATACTTTATTTTAATCGTTGCAAGACATACAGGCTTCTATATCATCAATCTAAAGGTCAAAGGTAGGCAACATTTTGAAACTCCAAAAACTAAGGTAAAAAATATAAGACAATATTCTAACCAAATAATCATATTTTAGCGTTGTATATTTTATAAGGTAACCACAAAGATACTTGTGATAATGCCAACAACACAATTGATCTTCTGAAGAAAGAGGAGCAGATTTATACTGCTTTCTTCATGGCTTTTTTGAACATTATATGCATTTGTCTAACATTCCCAAGAATGGTCACATCCTGCCTAACGAGCCAAGATTGTAAAATTTACCTTTTCTTGTCAAATGCTTCTTGTGAAAATTTTGGTTTATAATAACAAACAGCACTTATAGTGAAATTTTCGGTTTTCAAATTGATTTTCTGAAAGCCAAAATAGCAGAATGTAAGTCACAGAATCAAGTTGGAGGGACCATTGTAGACTTGCATTCTGTTAACCTCTGATCTTCATGTTCTGTTTTTGGTTCTGTATGATGGATGGAGCTTGAATGTGTTAATATCTCTGGGTTTTATTAGTTGCATTATCAGATACCAAAGAGGTACTTGCAACCGAGCCAAAGCAACCCATTCCTGAGAAGCTTAAACCTATGACAGATGATGAACCAAAGAGTTATACCCCTGACATTAAGTACACAAAGCTTGAATTCGAGGTCAGAAATGGAACTTCGAATGAGCTATATATGCTGCATGATGAATCTTCGTACTGATTTGACATCAATTCCTACATATCAGGTTGACACGTTCTTCGCTGTTGGATCACCTCTTGGTGTCTTTCTTTTCCTCTGCGATATCCGTATTGGAATTGGTAGTCCTCAATATGCTTGTATGATTGAAATTTTGATGCGTGAATTTTCTAATTGTTGGGGCATGGCATTAGAGAAATATTTCAATATTTGTAAATATTTATATGGTTTGATTGTGGGTGTGGACAATGGAGTATATCTTTTGTTCCTCATGGTTTTTGGGAAATGTGTTAAGATTGAGACACTTGTCATCAATCCAATTGTCCATTTTTATTATAAATGTATGTTTTGAGTTCTAAAAGATAAAAGAAGAAAAATATTAGGGTTTGGTTTGAGGGCATCCATCTTTGGTTGATTTAGAAAGGTCTTCGACGCCTCGAACGACCGGAAAATAGGAGGTCCCAAACTCCTCGAATTGTTCGGTTTATCTTTGTAATGTTTTAGTTAGTGAAATAATTTTAGTTTACTATGTTTTTTGTGTTTTAATTTTGTGTTTTGGTTGAATAAGAGCTGGGTTACTAACAAATGGTATCAGAGCATTCGATCCAGCAAGAAAGATACATGATGGTCGGAAAAGTGAAGAGTCGTCGGAAAATGTTCATGGAGGAGGCTGACTTGAAGAAAAATCATCACAGGGAGAAATGAGTTCGAAAGTGCAAAAAGAGAAGAAGAGGAAAACGAAAATAGAAGAAGAAGAAGAAGAAGAAGGAGAAGAAAATGAAATGCCGGCGGAAGCGAGAAAAGAAAAAAACAGGAGACAAAAGGAAGAAAATGCAGAGAAGAAAGAAGAGAAAAAGACAAGGAGAAGAAAAGAGAAAGGAGAAAGAGAGAAAAAAAAAAAAAGGTGAAGGCAGTAACGGTTGGTTTATTGGGAAAAGGAGAGTTATGCTTGCTTGGGAAAATAGAAGGGAAGACAGTAGGTGGGTTTATTGGGAAGAGAAAAAGAAGAGAAGTGGCGTCGTTGGAAAGAAAATAAAAAGGGGTGAAGAAGCAACAAGAGAGAGAAAAAAATATATATTAAAAAAAAGAAAAAAAAGACAGCTGTCAATGAAAAAAAAATTTTTGAAAGTAAAAACAGTGGACGGGAAATAGCTTTGGACAGACAGAGACAGCTGAAAAAAAAAATTCATCTTGAGGATAAGATGATTTTCAAGGGGAGGAAAATGTTATGATTGAGACACTTGTCATCAATCCAATGGTTCATTTTTATTATAAATGTATGTTTTGAGTTTTAAAAGAGAAAAGAAGAAAAATATTAGGGTTTGGTTTGAGGGCAGCTATCTTTGGCTGATTTAGGGAGGTCTTTGGTGTCTCGAACGGACAGAAAATGGGAGGTCCCGAACTCCTCGAATTGTTCGGTTTATCTTTGTAATGTTTTAGTTAATGAAATAGTTTTAGTTTACTATGTTTTTTGTGTTTTGGTTGAATAAGAGCTAGGTTCCTAATAAAATGCTTCATCTCTAGAATTTCAAAACTATGTGGTCATTATTGAAGTCTAAAGTTTTTCATATTTTGGTTAGTGGACTTGAGTGTACATCAGTTTGAGTGGGAAATTCTGGATAAATTATAATTTATATGAAGAATTTGTTTTTCATGACTTTGCCTATATATTTTTATCAGTGTAAAATTGTAACTTTGGCAGTTTTTGTTAATTAGCAATTGTATGTTTCTTAAAAGCTCATAATTATGCAATATGTAATAAATACTTGTGTATTTTGATGCTTGTCCAATCAATCATACTTACACTTGAAATATGTATTTTCAGCCATCCTCTAAAATTCTTCCTCTTTTGTTGTTTTTTAATTTTAATTTCTGCTTTTTTGCTTCAGAACTTATGTTGTACTTGGTTCCATTCTTGAAGCTTTGGAAATCCATTTTTCAGTTGTTTTACCTTCTCAGTTCATGAAAAGGGTAAGATTATTGAGATGAAGAAAATATAAGTGAAGAGTTGCCAGCTTGTCGTCAAATGTTCAACATTTTTAACCCATATGTTCCAGCAGCATATAGGTTTGTCTTTGAACATCCATTTTAATGCTACAGTATGCTTTACTCATTTTTTCCTGACCTCTGAAGTAGTGGACTGCTTTTCACCACAAAGTGCTGCAGTAATGGCATGATTATACATGAACTTCCTGACCGATCACACTGGAAGTCTGTCAATGCAAAGTGGGACAATCATATATGTAGTTTTAAAATCACCATTGGTTTTACTATGTAAAGACAAATAACAGTGGGAGTTATTTGATAGATTTCAACTATTTAACCTCTCCTCAGGAATAAGATTGCTCTTGTTGATTCTATATCTTCACTGGGAACGGGTTTGGGACCTTGGGTTTATATGTATAGTTTGGCTTCGTTTGGTTCAGGATAAGGTGAATCACCATCTGTTTGTTCTTTCTAGTACTTACAGTTTCTTATAAAATGAATCAGCATCTGTTTGTTCAATTTTTTATTTTGCATATGCGAAGATAGTGTTAATAAGAAACTTCATTTGAACATTGTAAATGTATATATTGATCAATGACAGGATATTTAAATTTACTAATGTTTTTTCTGTGTAACCACCATAAGTAGAAATTTGGAATTTTTCATTGTTTCACAAACTAGGAATATTTCTATCTAATGTGATGTTGTTCTTGAACTTCAAGCTTTGTAAAGCCCATTTGAGAGTCTATATGGTAATACTGTGAAGATAGTTAGAATGAACAGAAATCAAGAATGTTGGGAAAAAAAAAATCGGTCTTTTGCATTTCTCCCTGTTTCTTTTCTCTCTCTCTCTAGCTATCTTGCAAGTTTATGCCTATTTCTTCCTCCTATCTTACCTCTGCTTACATCCTGTTGAATTATGTTGAAAAGCAATTATATGGTTCACAAGTTTGCGCATTTGAGTTTTTAATTAAATGCCGTATATTGCACAAGGTGAAGAGATTCCAGTAGCTTATGTTACACGTGTATGTACATTGCTTGACTCAGAGCAAAACTAATGTGACTATGATGCTTTTGAGTTGTTTATTTTCATGTGAAGACATGCATAGCTTATATATGTGTGTGTGTTTTATTTTATACTTTTGTCTTTAATATTTTGTAAATCTGGAAAATTTGTAGATGTTGTGTCGGGGTTTCTTACAGAGTAGACCACTTGTTTGTAAAGAGTTCCTCACCTCAGTTATTATCCCTTACCACAGAGGTGGAAAAAGACTGCATATTGGAATTCGGGTAAACTCCCTATAGCAACACACAATTCAGCTTTTAATCTACTTTTTCCTATCCGAGGAGCATTCCTTTTAAAAGAAAACTTTCCCACATTGTAATATATCCTTATACATATGTGATTTAGGAATTTACTGAAGATTTAATTACTCGATCTCAGGCAATAGTGGATCAGTTCAACTCTGTAAAGGTGAGGTTCTGATACTATTCATTGCTAATTTATCTTTTGAACTTTGTCACATGCATAATTTTTTCTAGTTCTCTGTTGGGCTTATCTTGTTTCTTTACACTTACTATAGAACTTGAACAAGGTCTGGTTTTTCATTTCTCAACTTAAATATTGACAATTTTAACATGTTTACAAACTCAGTTGAATTGGTTATGCTTTGGCTCTCCTGCTCAGACTAATTATTCATGTCAGTATACGCATGCACAGTGACTCTAGCATAACTAGTTTGAATTTGTACTTGGTATTTTATTTGCTTAAGATTTGAAAGCCAAAGTGTTGCTCCTGATTTAACCCTTGGAAGTTGAAATTCTTTTCCTGAGAATCATTTTTTAGATGATTAAATTCATATGACGTTCAACTTTGTTGGTGTGGCTCCTTTTTTGTCAAGGTAGACTGTTGCAAACCTGATTGAGTGGCTAACAGACCTCCTTGCTATTGGTTCCAGCGGCACTCAGCAGCTCCTCCAGCAGGTTCCAGGCACAGCTCCTTCCCACAGGTTCAACAATTCCAGTTTCTTTCCAACTACAGCCCAATCAACAACCCCAAAATCACTCACAACAAAAAAGAAAAGGAAATAGGAGATAAATCACAGATGCAAATTCACTCTCAATGTTCTTCCCATCATTTGTAATTGAACAAGTTGATAAAGAGATTAAACAGAGCAACGATAATATTTCATTCCATATTCATAAAGTGCAGAAAATAGCTACAACAATGAACCAAGTCTGCAACAATAGTTTCATCTGGAAAATCAAGAACTCCAAGATTAATAACAAGAGCAACCGTAAATGAACAATAACACAGCTGGGTTTTGAGAGCCAGCCCTCTCCAAACTTATCACTATCTACTAGTAGTAATAATCTGAATAATAATCACCCCCCACCACACCCCCCCGCCCCTTTCTTGGCATGCATCTCCCATTATATGCACAACCTTCTAACTGTAACTGGACCCCACTACTAAGGATTCTTCTCTGAATTCTGGAAGAAAACTTCAACTAATTTCAGCTGCTCTGGTGAACTGTCCAATTTGCCCTCACCCATTTGGTCATTACATTTGCTCTCAGTTGGGCTAACACTCACACCTATTGGGTTGCCTTGTGGGTTTTTCCCTTTGGGCCTGTAATGATAGACTTTTGTGATTAGATTCCCATCAATAACTCCTCCCCCTCCCATGAAGTCGCACCTTGTCCTCAAGGTGAAAGGAAGGAAATTGCTCGTTAACTTCTGCATAGTCCTCCCAAGAATTTTTACAAGGAGGGAAGAGATGCCATTTCAAGAGAACCTCCAGGCGACCATTCTTAGAAAAACAAGTTTCCAACAGGGCCTCGGGCTACAGCTGAAGCTCCAAATCATCAGAGAGATACTTAGGTAATGGTTGGGATGGTGGTGCGAACCCTACTAATTTCTTAAGCTGAGAGACATGGAAAATGAGGTGAATTTTAGTACTCGGTGGTAATAGCAAACAACACGCGACTAACCCAATCTTCTCAGTAATTTCATAAGGCCCATAAAATCAAGGGCTTAACTTCTCATTGGATCGTCTAGCCAATTTTTTAAAGCGATAAGTTTGTAACTTAAGAAATACTTTATCGCCAATGTCAAATTGAACTTCTCTCATTTTCAGATCTGCTTGTCTTTTCATGTGCTCTCCGATGCAATTCAAGTGATCCTTTAACTCAGTCAAAATACGATCATGCTGTTGAAACAAAATACCCACTTTATCAATTTTGGATGCTACCGAACCCCATCGAAGTATTGTGGGAGGATCACGCCCATACAAAGCCTTAAAAGGCGTCATGCCAATAGAATTGTGGAAGGAAGTATTGTATCAATACTCCGCCCAAGGAAGCCATTTAGTCCAACTTCGAGGCTATTGAACACAAAAGCAACAAAGGTAAGTCTCAAGGCTACAATTAAGAACCTCGGTTTGGCTATTAGTATGAGAGTGATAAGTAGTACTAAACTTCAAGGTGGTTCCCATAGAGCGAAAAAACTTACCCCAAAATTGACTCATGAATAGACGATCCTGATTTGATACAATAGAGCGAAAGCAACAAGATATGAGCATCTCTTTTGTCGTATAAGGGTGCAACAGTAACAAGAAATAAGCATACTTTGTCAATCTATCAACTATGACCAATATAGTGTCACCCTGACTTGTTTATGGTAAACCTCTAATAAAATCCGTAGAAAGTCATCCCAAACCTTATCAAGTATTGGCAGGGGTTGCAATAACCTAGTTGGACTCATAGGCTGATATTTATTCCTTTGACAAATCTCGCAACTGGCCACAAAATCCTTAATAGACTTTTTCATACAAACCCAAAAGAATACTACTGCAATCCGTTTATAAGTGCAAGAAAACCCTGAATGACCACCAAAAGGGGAAGCATGAAACTTAGACAAAATAGCAAGAAGAATGGTAGAATGGGGAATAAGCACCAATCGGCCTTTATAAAAAAGGATCCCATTTTTCAACAAGAATTTGGCATGGCTAGTTGGGTCTTGGAGCAAATCTTGTATGATGCCTCGATAATGCTGGTTAGAGCGAACCTCCTTAGCCACAATATCACCCTCAACCCATAAACTAGTAAAGATGGTGGCAAGATTAATGTTAGTATATAATCTAGAAAGGGCGTATGCCACTCTGTTTTCTATCCCTGGCTGATATTGGATCTCAAAATCAAAACCCAATAATTTCATCACCAAATGTTGTTGGTCACCACTTATAATTGTCTGCTCCATTAAATGTTTGAGGTATTTCTAGTCAGTGTGGACTATGAAGTGTTTACCCAATAGATAATGTCGCTATTTTTGTAAGGCTAGAACTATAGCCATTAACTCCTGCTCATATATAGATTTTGCTTGACCCCCAGGTGATAAGGCTTGACTCATAAATGAAATAGGATGATCCTCTTGCATGAGAATTGTTGTAATACTTGTAGCAGACGCATCTGTCTCCACAACAAATGGTTGAGTAAAATCAGGCATCGCTAACATCAAGACCATAGTCATAGCCTTTTTAAGAGTCTCAAATGCCTGTGTGGCTTCCTCTAACCAACTAAAGGAATTCTTTTTCAAAAGGTGAGTGAGGGGAGCAATGACTCGTCCATAATTGCGAATGAACCGACAATAGTATCCTGTGAGACTTAGAAATCTGTGAAGTTTATTAATATCTTTAAGGTGTGGCCAATCAATCATACACTGAATTTTTTTTGGATGTGTAGCAACCCCTATAGCTAAAATAATGTGGCTTAAATATTCAAGCTGTGATACGGTAAAAGAGCTTTTTTTTTGTTTTGTTTAATACCAACTAGTGGTTGAAGAGCAAGGTCAAGGTTGTATCCAAGTGCCCAATGTGATCTACAAGGTCTCTATTATAAATTAATATATCATAAAAAAAAACCAAGATAAAACGGCGCAAGTGGTCTTGGAAAACCTCATTCATCAAAACCTGGAAAGTGGTCGATGCATTGGACAATCCAAATGGTATTACCAGGAATTCATAATATCTATTATGAGTCTAAAAAGTCATTTTTTCAATGTCATCATCAACAATTCGAATATGATGATATCCAGACTTTAAATCTAACTTACTAAAAAGAGTGGCACCAAATATCTTATCTAATAATTCATCAATAATTGGGATAAGAAACTTATCTGACACAATGAGCTTATTAAGGGCCCTATAATCCATGCAAAATCGCTAGCCATCATCTTTTTTTCTGAACAAGTAGGACCAGGCTAAAGAATGGACTAATGCTCGGATGGATGATATCGACCTTTAACATTTCCCGTACTTGCCTATCTACTTTATTTTTTTGATGATGGGGATAGTGATACGATCGAATGCTTGGTGGAATGGCTCTCTCTATTAACTGAATAACATGATCATGAGAGACTCGTAGGCTTTTCAAAAAGGTGTTGGAAACGCTGTAACATAGTAATAATTTTCGACCGATCTAATTTGTCTGCCTCAGAAACAGTGAATGTTAATTCAAGTCAATATGCTAGGTTGTAGTTTTTTAAAGATTTGTAGAATCCACGAACTGAAGTTTCCTCGGTAATTAAAGAAAGGTCTCTCTAGAGAGTTACTTGCTGGTCATGCCAATCAAACCACATAGTCAAAGATTGCCAATCGCTACATACAATGCTTAATGTTGACAGCCAGTTCATCCCAAGAATTTGATGGATACCTCGATGATCTGCTGACAACAGAACCTTTACTGGGCTACTTCATCAGCTCTTACAACCTCCCTTGTATACCATTCTCAGTTACAACACAACATGTAATGAAACAAGAATAGTAATACAAACACAGAAGATAATAAAAATATGTATTATATTGAATATTTTCCCAGGAAGTTTTCAAATTAATTCTCTAATACAATGACTATTTCCATTTACTGTTACTGCTAATCAATTACAATTCTGGCAACCATTTAACATCCGGAAAGTTACACAAAAACCCAGTTGAATCCCCACAATACATGTTCAGCATCCAAGAGAACCACTCTCTCCCCATTTTTCCTCATTTGTTTCACCTACCTCTCTTTCCAACACCTGTTCTCCTTTTTCAACTCTTTCCATAGCTACTTCTTTCTCTGCCTCCCCTGTTTTGCCACATTTCATATTTTAAGTGGTTGGTTTTGCATTAAGATAACAGTCTCCTGATTTTGCATTTGGGTAATAGCCTTTTGATCCTTTCCTCCAACTGTTACAATTTCTCCCTTTTGTACCCTTTCTTTTCCTGCGGGAAATATATATATGAGTCTTAACATCTTCCCTCCCATCGAGAGGCACCTTGTCCTCAAAGTGGAAATGAGGGAATAAGTGGCGAAAGGAATTAAATGATTCATACGAATTCTCACAATCAAGTAGATCTTTCCATTTAACTAGGATTTCTAATTCACCTCTGTTGGAATACCTATGTTGGAGGATTTCCAATGGCTGCAGCTCTAGTTCACCATTATGTGTCATGCATTCTGGGAGCTGCTGTATGTTGGTAGCTGCACCGACCTATTTTTTGAGCTGAGATACATGGAAAACTGAGTAGATATTCGCTGATGGGGGTAGCGATAGGCGATAAGCCACAACACCAATTTTTTCCAATACTTTGTAAGGTCCGTAATAGGGATTGAGCTTTTCATTAGGTTTCGAAGCCAAAGAGCAAAATCTATATGGTTGCAACTTCAAGTACACTTGATCCCCTGGTTGGAATTGTAACTCTCTTCTTTTCTTATCTGCATATCTCTTCATCTTTTCTTGAGCCTTGGTGAGGTTTTCCTTTAGTTCATCCAAAATCACATTCCGCTTACTGATCATTTTATTAACCTCTTATACCTTCGATGTTTCCTCTACCCAACATAACAATGTAGATGGGTCGTGACTACCTAAAACCAATATTCTGCCCAAGCTATCCATTTAGGCCACTATCGCTGCTACCTGAAACAAAAGCACCTTAAATAATTTTCCAAGCTCCAATTCACTACCTCTGTTTGGCCATCCGTTTGCAGATAATATGAAGAACTGAATTTGAGGGACGTGTCTGCTACCTTGAATATTTTCGTCCAAAATTGACTCATGAATATGCAATCTCTTTCTGAAATTATCGATCGGGGAAACCCATATAATCTCATAACTTCTTGAATAAATCTTCGTGTCACTTCTGCTGTTGTAAAAGGGTGTTTCAGTGTAAGGAAGTGACCATATTTAGTCATTCGTTCAACTACCACGAGAATTGTATTAACGTTGGCTGTCTTCGGAAGCCCCTCGATAAAGTCCATGGAAACATCTTTCCACACCTTAGTTGGTATAGGCAGTAGTTGAAGTAAACCTGCTAGTGAAACTGATTCATATTTAACACACTGACATGTGTCGCACTCTGCCACAAATTTCTTTATATCTAACTTCATTCCTTCCCAAAATAGCACTATAGCTGCTCTTTTCTAGGTTCAAAAGAACCTTGGATGTCCTCCATAAGGTGATAAATGGAACTCTTGAAGAAATTTGGGGATGAAAGAAGAATTTTTGAGCAACACCAACCTGCCATGATAAAGAAGTCTACCATTCCTCAAGTGGTATCCTTCATGTGTCATAGACTTATTTAATAAATCATGGATTATGCTCTAAAGCTTCTCATCCTTAGCCACTTCTTGCTCAACTTTTTCCAGCCCTTCAATCTGTGCCACGGTTACAGCCTGCAAGGTGCCTTCAAAAATTGGATTCCGAGAAAGTGCATTGGCAATCTTATTCTCACACCCAGGTTTGTATTGAATCTCAAAATCAAATCCAAGCATTTTCATTATCCATTTTTGCTGCTCACTTCCCAGAACTCATTGATCAGTCAAGAACCTCAAGCTTCGTTGATCCATTTTAACTTTAAAATGGCTTCCTAACAAATAATGTCGCCATTTTTGGAATGCCATAACAATAGCCATTAGCTCACGCTTGTACACTGATTTACTCCAATTCTGAATTGATAATGCCTTGCTGATGAAGGCTACGGGTCTGCCTTCTCACATTAATACAACCTCTAATCCCAATCCTGAAGCATCGGTCTCAATAACAAATTCTTTACTGAAATCTGATAATGCTAAAACAGGTACTGACACCATTGCTTCTTTCAACTTCTGAAAGGCCTTAGTAGATTCAGTAGTCCAAATGAATTAGTCCTTTTTTAAAAGTCTTGTAAGAGGCTCCACAATTTTTTCATACCTTTTCACGAACCTTTGATAATACCCTATGAGTCCTAAAAATCCCCTTAAATCGCGTAAGTCCTTATGTAATGGCCATTCCTTCATGGTTTGCACCTTATGTGGGTCTACCTCTACGTCCGCTGCTGAGATTATATGTCCCAAATAGTCTATCTTCCTTTGCCCGAAAACACACTTTTTCCAATTTACTGCAAACTGGTGGTCCTTTAATAATTTCAGTACCTCCCTCAAATGCATTTCGTGGTCCTTGAATCGACTGCTATACACTAAAATGTCATAAAAAAAACCAAAACAAAACGACGTAAATAAGGTCGAAACACCTCATTTATCACCCCTTGGAATGTCGTCGGTGCATTTGAGAGTCTAAAAGGCATTACTAAGAACTCGTAATGTTCCTCATGAGTTCTGAAAGCAGTTTTTTCCTACGTCCTCTTCACGTACTCGGATTTGGTGATAACCCGATTTTAAATCCAGTTTACCAAATACAATGGCTCCGACTAACTCATTAAGTAATTCGTCAATGGTAGGTATTGAAAATTTATCTGAAATGGTAATTTTATTCAAGGTGTGATAATCTACATAAAATTGCCACCCTTTGTCTTTCTTCTTCACTAAGAGCATCGGGATGGAAAAAGGACTTGCGTTAGGCAGTATGACTCTTGCTGCTAGCATTTCCTTTACTATCCTTTCAATTTTATTTTTTTGAAAATGAGGGTATCGGTACGGTCAAATGTTTAGAGGTTGTGTATTAAGGACGAGTCTAATAGCATACTCCTAGTCTCTCTTGGATGGCAGTCCTTCTGGTTCTCTGAAGACACACTCAAACTCTTCTAATAATTTTATCATCCCTAGCTCTACTACCTATTTTTCTGACTTCTCATCATATAACATTCCATCGAACTCCACCAAATACCCTTCCCCACTATCAGTTATTGAGTTCACCAAAGCTTTCAGAGTGGACTTTATCATACTTAGAGACAAATCCCCTTTCAATTCCACGTGACTACCCTTCCAATAAAACTTCATAGTCTGCCCCTTCCAGTTTTTCTTAGTCTCTCCTAGTTGGTATAACCAATCCATCCCCAAAATAACATCAACGCTGCCCAAATCAAAAAGGAAGAAATCTTGAATTATTGAAACTCCCTGAAATCTTAACTCTACCTGATTACACCTCCCCCTCCCTCTAACCTTCCTTTCATCTCCCAATGTAACAACAAACTCTGCAACTAACACCGATAAGTTCAACTCATTTGCTATCTTTGTGGAGATAAAACTATGGATAGCCCACTATCTAGTAGAATTACTACAAGTCTCTCTCTGATTTTTCTGACGAATTTCATGGTCTTGAGACTGTTTAAGCCTTCCACTAAGCTCGAATTTAGCGACAACTCCATTTCTTTTTCTTCAATTACCGAGTCCCCATCATTAGCGCCACCTCACTTTCGTTTTCCTTTTCATCCTCCGACGTAATCATAACCCTAATCTGTCGATTCTTGCACCGGTGCTTAGGGTAATACCTATCATCACTCCTGAAACAAAGTCCCTTCTCTATCTTCGTTGGAAATTCTTTATCAGATAATCGTCAGTATGTTTTTTCTTGCGATGGCTGATTAACTAAAGCCGTTGAACTCGTCACCCCCATATTTGAACAAACTTCTGCTGAATTCATTGAATGAGTGTTTCGGGTTGGAGTAAGTTATGAGTTAAATGAAGTTTGTGGGTCGGGCTGTCGATTGGGTTGACTGAAATTTGGGATGGCCAGTTTGAGTATTAGAATGGGTTGAAGTGTTTGTGTTGGAGTTGGGGAAATAAGGAAAATTTGGGCTAGAGAATAAAACTTTTGGGCTTGGGCAATTCACTCGGGTTTCAGGTCGAAGCCCCAGCTGAGTATCAATAACCTAGTTTTTTTCCTCAAACTACTTTGCTCTCTCCATCATCATCTTCAGAGTTGCCAGTGCAAACATTTTCACTTCAGTCCAGATGTCGTCAGCAAGCCCATTCATGAAAAGCATCGTTAATGTTTCTTCCGTCACACCTTCTACTATGACTAATAAAAGCTCAAACCGATGTCGAAATTCGTGAACTATATCCGTCTGGCGGAGCGACAATAGTTCTTTGTAAGGTGTCCGATCCTGGTCTACTGAAAAATGTCTCAGTATTTCGTTTTGAAACTCTACCCATCTTGAGAAAGACTGCCTTTTTACTCTCTACTTAAACCAGCTCAAGGTCTTACCCTCCATGCACACTCCAACAACTATAAGTTTTTCTCTCTCCGTCAAATGATTAACCTCAAAATATCTTTCTGCCTTGAATATCCAATTGATGGTGTCATCTCTTTCAAACACTGGAAGGTTTTCTACCTTCCTCTCGTCACTGGTGGCTTCTCTTTCAGTTATCCTACCTTCACTCCTTTCAGTTTGAGGCACTGTCGTCTCCTTCTCTAGTAGCAAATAAGAGGGTGAGGGTTCTTGTCCCATAAAGGCCTTTCCCCTGTCCCCGGTTTCCCTTCCTACAGTAACTTCTCTTAAGTCCCTCAAGTAACCTTTAATGGCCTCAACACTCGTTTCTAATCCTTTCATCCTTTGATTCATTTCGCCCACTTGGGAACCCATGTTTTCTATTTGCTCCTTTACCATTGATAACTCCTTTTCCACCGTCTCCACTCTAGATTCCATTCTCATCATCTTCTGATACCAATTGATAGATACCTAGATGATCTGCCGACAATAGAGCCTTCACTGGGCTACTTCATCAACTCTTACAACCTCCACTATATACCACTCTTAGTTACAACACAATATGCAATGAAATAGGAATAGTAATACAAACACAAAAGATAATGAAAATATGTATTGTATTGAATATTTTCCTAGGAAGTTTACAAATTAATTCTCCAATACAATGACTATTTCCATTTACTATTATTGCTAATCAATTACAATTCTGGCAACCATTTAACCTCCGAAAAGTTATACAAAAACTCAGTTGAATCCCTACAGTACATGCTCAGCATCCAAGAGAACCACTCTCTCCCTACTTTTCCTTATTTGTTTCACCTGTCTCCCTTTCCAGCACCTGCTCTCCTTTTTCAACTCTTTCCACAACTACTTTCTCTCCCTCCCCTATTTTGCCACGTTTCATATTTTTAGTGGCTGGTTTTGCATTAGGATAACAGCCTCCTGATTTTGCATTTAGGTAATAGCCTTCTGATCCCTTCCTCCACCTGTTACAATTTCTCCCTTTTATACCCTCTCTTTTCCTGTGGGAAATATATATATGAGTCTTAACAAAATCACATCTACATTACCAAGTTGGAACATGTAGAAGTCCTGAAGAAAATGAATAGAGCCCAATTGCAATTGTACTGTCTTGCATATTCCTCCTCCTTTGATGCTCTGATTGTTGCCAACAATTTCTATAAAGGCCTTTCGTTGGACTAGAAAAGCTAGTTTTGCAACCAATTATTGAGAAAGAAAGTTATGACTAGTGCTGCAGTTGACCAATACCACCACGGATTTTCTAAAAAATTTTTCCAACAATTTTATTGTTCTCAGGGAGTTGATACCCGTTACTGAATGTCTAGATAACTCAATAGCCTTCTCTTTCTATTGTTGTACCTTTACTGCTTCTTTAGTTGGATTGTTGATTTCTGCATCATCACCTTCACAAAGCATAAGTTAGAGTTGTTTAAACCGACACTGATGAGTGGAATTATACTTGTCACCGTACTTGAAGTAGAGACCTTGCGCAATTCTGGCTTGGATTTTTGGTTTTGAAAGACAACGTGGAGTAAAGGGAAGAGGTGGCCACCTGTTTGAAATAAATGAAGAGTTTGTGGATGTTGGAGGAGTTAACAGGTTTGAGTGGTCGAAAATGGAATGCGATGGTTTTGGGTGGTTAATCACTGTAGTCATCACCGAATTAGCTATAGAAGCAATAGGGAATTGAAATGGGTTAGTGGAGGTGTGGAGTGTACGATAGTTGATGAAAAACTGATATGGATTTGGGTTGAGTTTAGGCAATTTGATTGGGATTGATGGGCTTAGATTTGGTTTGGGTGGTTATTTCGGTTTGGATGAGGCTTGAATTGGTGGTATGTGTCTAAGCTGTATAATTAGTGGGGAAAACAGGATAGGTTGGCTTACTTGGTTAGACGAGGAAACAGGCTGGACTGGTATGGGGTTATAATAAGGGTATTGATTGTGGCTTGGGATAGATGTAGGATGGTTGGGCTATTGGCCGTTGGTTTTAGATGGGGCTAGGGTGGACCAGCCCAATTATTCTATGGGTTTAGGGAAGAGAATAGGTTGTATGGCATTAGGTTTATATTTTGTAGGTGTACAGATTAATCATACAGTGCGTTTAATAAAGAATTACCTTGATCCAACTAGAAATAGACAGCATCAGTTGTACCTGAAAGCCAACCATTTGCATTAGAGTTCGGAGGTCTCTCAACACTTGTAACCTTAACTTCGCTTGGATACGAGGTTTCAAGCCAGCCATGAAGGTTCCCTTCAACCATTCAATGGACACCGCCGACAGCATGGTGACCAGTTGTTCAAAAATGGGCTCGGTACTCTGCAACCGTTCTTGTCTGTCAATAAAAGATGATTTGCTCATATACCATTCATTTTTGTGTCGACCCAAAACAGAGAAATAACTCTTCTTTCAACTCTTTCCATTCTTTAAATGGTTGCCATAACTTTCAGAATTGCAGCTAATTCAAAGCCTTACTGTCAAAATAAAGAATCATCGCCAGTAGTCATTCCCTTTCATCCATGTCGTTCATCTGAAAATATCGCTCTGCCTTGGCAATCCACCCTTATAGGTTTTCTCCGTTAAACATGGAAAACTCCATCCTCTGGTGGTGGTCTCACCGATTATTATGATCAACACGGGCATAGCATGCCATGTAGTTGTTTCTGGAAGCCTCTCTGTGAACTACTCTAGCTCCAAGAAATAAAGGCAGTGACAGTGGGATGGCTTGGTCAAAATTCTCTCTCATGGCTATGCACGTCTCCTGTTGGAATGGTGCCTGTGAATGACCAATAATGGGTGTCAACACTGTGTCGGTCTCTTTCCCTTTGATATCCCTCGACAACAATTGTTGTATCTCATACAAACTCTCATCTATTTTGTCAAATCGTAAGGTTGAATGA
The DNA here is from genome assembly GCF_011075055.1 of Mangifera indica. NCBI lineage: Eukaryota > Viridiplantae > Streptophyta > Magnoliopsida > Sapindales > Anacardiaceae > Mangifera > Mangifera indica. The sequence continues at coordinate 10,525,622 of NC_058147.1, read as the reverse complement.
GCTTCATATTGCACCAATTTTTCATCCATCATCTCCACTTTCTCGACCAAGACCTTGTAATGCTTTTATAATTCCTCAACTCTCCCTTCCATTCTAGTTGTTACCATACCCTAGTTTCGTCTGCTCTGATACCAAGTTTGTTGCAAACCTGATTGAGTGGCTAACAGACCTCCTTGCTATTGGTTCCAGTAGCACTCAACAGCTCCTCCAGCAGGTTTCAAGCACAGCTCCTTCCCACAGGTTCAACAATTCTAGTTTCTTTCCAACGATAACCCAATCAATAACCCCAAAATCACTCACAACAGAAAAGAAAAGGAAATAGGAGATAAATCATAGATGCAAATTCACTCTCAATGTTCTTCCCATCATTTGTAATTGAACAAGTTGATAAAGAGATTAAACAGAGCAACGATAATATTTCATTCCATATTCAGAAAGAGAAGAAAATAGCTACAACAATGAACCAAGTCTGTAGCAATAGTTTCATCTGGGAAATCATGAACCCCAAGATTAATAACAAGAGCAACCGTAAATGAACAATTACATAGCTGGGTTTTGAGAGCCATCCCTCTCCAAACTTATCACTATCTACTAGTAGTAATAATCTGAATAATAATCCGTCCTTTCTTGGCATGCATCCCCCATTTTATGCACGACCTTCTAACTGTAAATGGACCCCACCACTAAGGATTCTTCTATGAATTTTGGAAAGAAACTTCAACTAATTTCAGCTGCTCTGGTGAACTGTCCAATCTACCCCCACCCATTTGGTCATTACATTTGCTCTCAGTTGGGCTAACACTCACACCCATTGGGCTGCCTCTTGGGTTCTTCCCTTTGGGTCTGTGATGATAGACTTTTGTGATTAGATTCCCATCATAGACTGAACTAAATGTCAGAGTTTCATTTTTTTTTTTTAAATTTCAGCTATGTATATATGAGAGTGGTTCTTTTTGTTTGCAATTTGAGAATTTAATTTCAATGAAATTCCAACTCAGTAGCTACTCATTTATATTTGTTTCTATGTAAATATAATATTTATGCATATAGTTATTTGACCTAAAGTTCTTAAATTTACATGGTATTATCATGAAAATGTTTTGGCCTTTGGTTTCTGATCATGTGTGAGTGTTGAAGCTCTGAGTTCTGTGCTATTGAAACAGGCTAAAAAGTACTTACAGTTTGTAAATCCAGAATTGCAGATGCCCTAGAGGGTAATATAATCTTCTACAACTATTGTTTTAGTTCTTTATGTTCATCTTTTGTTCATGCAAATAGCAATTACTGAATGTACTCACGCTCTCTTGTACCTACCCTTCCCCTTGATTGTTCAGTAGGAAATATAATAGTATGAAAAATAAACAACAAAGCCTTTTGCTGCTTGCATTTACTGCTATATCATGTTACTGCAAATCTTTTAGTGTCTATACAAATGATATTGTGTTGTCAAGTTGATGCCTGCTACCCTCCGTTGATGGGTATGCTGAGTGATAAATTTGACCCATGGTTTTCTCTTCTGAAAGTCTTAATGTTTAACACTGATTAGCCATTTGGAATGAGTTTATAATCTTAGTTAAATGATATCTTTGCCTTACTAAATATAGAATAAAAAACAAGAAGGTTATACATTCTGCATAGAGAAGGCAACTGCTAGCAAGGCTGTTGTCCTGTGAATTATTTCTCAGGAGCTTTCTGAGTATTGTTTTCATCGGAATGCCATAGCTCCAGTATAATCAATGAATCATGTCTAAAGACCCAAGTACTTATTTCAGTCGTTGGCTTAGTAGCCTCTTGCTACCATCAATTTGCAAAATACTAATGTGAACTTATTGTATTTTCATGTTTGTTTGTGAAAACTAGGATAGTGTTTGTGGTCTTAAAATATCTTCTAACCGACCGATAAATTTGTAGATATGTGATGGCTGACCTTGTCGTATCTCTGAAGGACTTTTCAAGCCAAGGGCTTGTAACATAAGTTGTGCTGTAAAGGTGGAGGTGTAGATAGAATACAATAAAAGCTTCTAAGACTTGTTGGATTTGTCAATTGTATGTTTATGAGAGAAAAAGGTATAATATTTGATTATTTAACTATATATTTATCATAAATAATGACAACAGATTGATTAAAAGAAAAATAGCATGAATAGAAACAAAATTATATCACCAAACAATTTACTGTTTCTTTACTATAAATTTACAGGCAATGGAGAACGACATAGTGGACAAAAACGACTTTCCCACCACCATTTTTGATAGCAATCTTCATGGAAGACATGAAGACATGGTAGGAGTTTAATATTGCCATCCTCCTCCTTTAATGGTTCAATGCATATGACACATTCATGTTCTTCAGTGTTCTTTTCAGGTAGATTTTTTGGTAGTTTGTGAACCTTCAAAATCACTTGTATTTGATTAGCTTGATGGTTCTCGTTGTTGGTATCTCTGACGGCAGCCTTGACAAAGTTGGTAATGCCATCTTGCAGTTTGCCTTTTTGGTCTTCAGGGGGTTCAGCTTTAGAGAGCAAGAAGGAGTGTTGTGATTCAAAATTTGTCTTGCGACCAAGAATCGTAGGAGGGTCAATAGTTTTGAACAAAATATTATGCATGAAAGAGGAAACAAGGTGGTGAATTGAGTCGGCTGAATGATTGGTGACATGTAGTCTAGTGTAACGAAACTTGTATAGAACATCAGGTGAGATGAAACAATCACAATCTTCCAATAATATTTCATCATTGATTTGGTGTATTTCATAGGCATAAGTGATTTGGGAGTTTGAAGAAGCCATAAAGAAAAATTTTGAAAGAGAACAAAGGCAAGTTGAGAAAATAGTGTATAGTTGGACATGTGAATATATAGATGTTAATGAATATCCTAAACCTAAATGGAGAAGAATTAGAATTAGGTTTCCTGTTGCTAAAAGGTTTATAAACCCTTCATTTTAAAGGATTAGGAAACCAGAATTTGTAATAATAATAATAATAATAGAAGTTTCCTGAACCTAATTGGCACTTGTATAATTAATTAATTTAAAAATATGTAGCCAAGCCGATTTTACCAATAAATTTGAATATAAATTATAATATATGAGAAGTTTAATATATTCATTTTACCAATAAATTTAATATATTCATTTTGTCGGTTCACCAGCAAATTGATATAATACCACCTAAAACATGCCTGTAAAGTTGGGTATAGCCCATATGGGTCTTGAAAATCTCTACCTGTATTATTGATCCCTTTTGACTGGGATATAATTTTACAATAAAATTATATATATTTACATTAAATAAATATAATTAAATAATTTTAAATTAAAAATAAAATATCATTTAATTTTATAATAATACATATAAATATAGATTTATTTATATATTTAAAATAAATATTTATAATATTATTCTTATTTTAATGCTTATGATAACTAATATAGGGTAACAATAACGATTAAAAAGTTAAGGGGTGTAAAAAGTTTTCTGTTAAGGATTGGACGTTGAAAATTATAGTTAGACTAATATAATAATTTCTAAATCTGAAATCCCAACACGGGACAGGACCGCTTCAATTTCTGTCTTACTCGTTCTCGTTTCCTTAGGTGCCCATTTTCTTCTAGCTTTATGCTTAATTTTTGTTTATTTTATTCATAGTTTCATCAATCCAATCAACGCTCGCTATTCCTTGATCGCCATTTAATTTCTGCCAAATATTAAACAAATTGGTTTTCTGGGTTTGGTTCAAATTATTTCTTTGGGTATTTATTATGCATTTTGTGTGTTTCGGTAAATGTGTTTTAAAGTTTTCGGAACTTCTCATGCTGTTTTCAGAATGGTCACCATCTGTTTGTAAAAAATCTTTAACGAAATTTTTGATGGTGTATATTTTCGGTTAAGGAATGAAAAATATTCATTTAATCCCCGAATTGATTTCTTAAACTTTTTTACTTTATGCATTAGCGTATCTTATGGTTTAACTTGATTCTACTTGAGGTTGTGATGGTATGCGAGCTGTGAGGCTCAGTTTGTGTGTTTTGTTTTGTTTATGAATGATTTGGTGATGTGTACTTTTTTGATGTTTTCTTGGAGGATAGTTTATCTATATGCAATTATCTTGGCGAGGATCTGGTGAGAAATGTTGGTGGTTAATGCTTTAACATAAAAGGGGTTGTAGCAGGTGATAACAACACCAGCAATCTTGACTCTTGGATGCTTTCTTTTGTATGATCCCATATGCATCCTGAAACATTGTATTTTCATGTTTGTTTGCAAAACTAGGATTGTGTTTGTGGTCAAAAAATATCTTCTAAATTACTGAGGAATTTGTAGATATGTTGCTATTTCTCTGCATATCTTCTGTTTCATGTTATAGTGACTGTTAGTCCTCTAGTAAATTCAGAGAAAATGAAAAAAAAAAAAATTCCTTTCCTCAGGTTTAGTATGGCTTGTTTTATTACTGTTATTATTATTTTTTTTCAACTTTTCTGTTTAGTAGATATTTTGGTTTTGCTTATGAAACTTTTCAATTTGTGTTGTTCTAGAGTAGAAGGAAATAGAATAATAGCTTGCTTTTGTTCTTAAAATGCACTTTTGATAAAAATCCTTTCATTTAACAAGAAGATGCAATGGGAGCCTCCAGTGGACCAAGGCTATCTGGGATGCAGAAGCAAGTACTTAGTCTGTACAGAGGGTTTCTGCGAGCAGCTCGTTCCAAATCTCCTGAAGATCGGCACCAGATTGAATTAATAGTATCAACTGAGTTTCGTCAGAATTCCAAGCAAGTGGATCGAAAAAATTTCGTCTACATTGAATATTTGCTTCGCCGTGGTAAAAAACAACTAGAACAGCTCAAGAGCCCTGATACTGTCAGATTATCATCCTTGAATGTAAGTTTACCTCAAACGAATAATTCTGAGAATTGAATGAACAATTTCAATTCATTTCTCACAATTCTGCCAAGCTGAATTTTATTCAATCCATTATTGGTCTAAGAAGGCCTTGAACATGTAATGAATAATACTAGTACCATTGAAATATTGTATGTTGTGCCATTTGTTTCTAATCAGTCATGGATTTGATTGGATATACGATTGGATTAGTATCATCATACATGTTCATGCATCATATAGGCTTCAAAGCATACCATTGGCAATGATGATTTGCATGGCAGAACCAAGGCGTGAAACCGGGTAACTTTCTGCATGTCCGGGCCAAGGCATGGATGCAACTTTGTTTTGCATGATTGGTCATGCTTAAGTAAGGGAACAGCTGAATAATGGGCAATTCTCTTGTGACGAACCTGAATAGTATATTTAAGATTCATTTAACTTTGCGGAGGTTGATACAAAACTGTACAAATTATCAGAACAAAATTGTATCTACTATAAGTCTGTGTGGTCATCATTTCGTATCAGGGTGATTATTTCTCCATTACTTGGCTGACTGAAAACAGTACAAAGGGAAGCTGATATTAATATGTTGAAATAACAAATAAAATAAGCCCCGAATGATAGATTGTTAATTTTCTATCTGGTGGGTAAACAATGCAATCCATTTACAAAGCTAATGATGCTCTTTCTACCTCGATGTTGATCTGATATTTGAAATGCATGGTTAAAATCAGAACTCTCATGTCCTTTCGAATGTGAAAAATAAGGGAAACTGTTAGTATTTTCTATCAAATCCGTGGCTACCCTGCCCAAAAGCTCAGCTCTACTTCCATCTAATGCCTGCACTGGATCTTCGTTCATCACTTGGATCACCAGGTTTTCTTTTATTAGGATATGCTTTTGGTCTCATTTAACTGAAAAGACCTAGCAGAAGACCAAGCAGGGTAATATTTGTCCAGGGATCTAACCCCTCAATTTTCCGATCTGCCATATGCATCTCTATCTTTTCAGCAAGGGGAGTATCATACTACGAGGACAGTATATTTGTAGTTACAAACCGATAAATATTCAACTTACAAGGACTAATCATATTAATCGTTGTTAAGTCTCATGTTTTCACTGACCTGGAAGCCCGATATTAGCATTATCCAACAAATTCCACGGAAGAGTGCAAAATTTAACAAAGTCTTGAACCCTGATCGCGTCCAACAATGCCATTAAACTGCGTTTCGCTGACCTTCCCACGAGTGCTATTGATCGCATCAGTTGCTAGGCGTACATGGGCAAATATGAGATGCATGAACAGCAAAACCCACTGACGCCACTTTTTCAACATATTTCAGTTAATCAAAGGATAATAATGAAAATAAGAGAATAAATGACTATGACTTTGAAAGGAATTATACAAGTTACCAAAAACATACCTCTCTAGATACCAATTGGAGATTAATTGCAGTGTTGCTCCTACAAAGAAATAGCACCTTCATTTTTTTTCTGTTTCTTGGAAGGGAATCAACAATTCCCTTCAATGGAGACAGAATCAACCAGTCTTGATGATCTAATTCTGGCATTGCATCAAGAGTTTCACTCCCTCAAGTGGGGCAGTTGCAATTCTAGTGGTATGCCTTCACATTATTGGAAAAAAATCATTGCCTTACTCTGATGGAGCTTCAAGATGCATCACGTCCACGATCACATGCTAGTAGCAGATTGTGTAAATTCCCCTTAACATAAGAATTTGAGTTGAAACTTGAGAAATGTGAATCTCCCTGATGAACTCGTAAAGTGGCATTTGTATCTTCATGAATATTGATGGATATAGTGACCCCAGGTTCATTTTGTGCCAAACTCTAGTGACATGCATGAAATCAACCAATTAAGCAGTAAAGTTTCGAATTCTGGTTAATTTATACATACACCATAATCAAGATCTTTTTTCTTTTTAACATGAAGGAAAGACTTAACACTTGGAATTAGTGGGGTGCAGAAGGTGATTTACGAATGATTCAAATAATGAAGTAACAATATCCAACCCAATAATATAAATAATAAATAATAAAAAAGAAGACTAACGGTATGATATAACACCAATCACCAGAACTTATCAAAGAAAGGGCAAGATGGGAACTTCACCTCCATTATGCCCTTCTTGACTCATGTGCGAGTGTACACTCTTGATGTGTACAAACAATACATGGTCTTTTATACTCAACAAATAAAACAACCAAAAGAAAAAAAAGACTAGATTACCCTTGGGCATAAATGTGGATATTACATACAATGAAACGTCAAGTTGCTTGAAAATAATATAAGGACTAAATTGTTTGCTATTTCCATGATGTAATGGAATCAAGAGGTAATTTCTTGAACCATCTTTTTCGAACCTCATATGCATGTGATGACTATACAACAAAATCTAGTGGGTTCAAAAACTTGATGAAATTTTATTAATTTGTCGAAGGCCTTTAGGTGGTACCAAGAATCCTTGGTTCTGTCAAATTGAGTAATTGATGATGCCTTAAATCATTTAGGAAGGGATGCATGGCACACTTTATGAGAGAATGATGATTTTCCTATTAACACCTCCAACTCATTATCTTGACTAGCCAGGTTTCTTAGGTCTTGCTTGAACTTGTGTAATGCGATATCCATTAGGTGTGGATCGAGTACTTGCTCATTGTAACCAACAGGATGTTTACGTGATCTTGCATGTCAAATCTTTGGGCTAGTCCATGGGGTGGGTTAGCCTGCCAAAGATAGTTTTCAACCCATATTATGGTAGAGTCAGTTAAAGGAAAATCTTGGAATGTGAGTTTCCTTACGCACATCAAGGGTTGATGTTTCCATGGTAAGATATATAGTTGTCTTATCTTCAAGTGATGCCATTAAGTATTGATCAAAGTTTACATGTTATAGATTGGCTTTGTCCTGGTGTAAGCTTGTACCTTGCTTATCAATGTCACCCTATTGTGAGTTATATTGAATATGTTAGGTGTTACTACCACCCATGTGTCTGACATGCTTTGCACACCAAAATGTATCCTTGTTATGATGTGAGTTAAAATTTGCATGTTGTGGGTCAAGATAATTGTCCTATGAGTTCAAGCATGCACATAGTCTTGTTGTCATAACGGAGTATGATAGGTCCATTGTGTGAGTTAAATTCTACATGTCACACAAGAGACATACCCCTCACCTCAGAGGTTGTTTGTTGGCTTCCCTTAAAAGGGTTACGGGAACTCATATGGTAGGAGGTATGGGTGCCCTATACATGTTACCCAAGCAAAGTTGTCGAGTTTTGGTAGTAATGGTGAATTCAGTCCTTGTTTCTTGTTGCGTGGCTTTTCAAAGAAAAGATATCCTATTAAAGGCTTGCCTTATAGGTTGTGGGTCTAGCAAGGCTTGTTCGTGGATCATTGACTATTATTAGGAGTCATACCTATAACTTAAATCGAAGAGAAATTTTGACTACATAACAATAAAATATATATCAAATCTCTATTTTCTATTGACAATGTAACTTTTTTCTAGGGCAAGATTTTATAGGAAATAAAACTATTCCTACAATTTTTAAAATCATTTCTACAAAATTATCTAGTAGGAAATATGGGTTTTTCAATTCTTTTATCACTTTTCAACGATGGCATATTAGTTTATATAATGTTCTTTTTTACAATATTTTTACACGTTTTATAGACATGTTGATTTTGACACAATCTGCCATGCCTTGCTAATTGGCAAGCCTTGTGGGTTGTGCCAACCTACAGGTATGGCAAGGCCCGGGGTATGACCTAATGAAACAAGGACAATACCTTTGAAATTTTATTTAAAAGACCCCACTTATGGTAGAGGAAAACCATGGTTATATAATAGGTAGATAAAATAAATTGTACATTAAAAAAAAAACCAATCATAAAATTTATAAATATCAATATCAACTATCAAACTTTTTTAGTTATCTTCAACATCTTCTTCCTTGCTAGATTTACCAGGTTACCTTAGATGTGTTTCAAAAGAGTTAGTATCTCTTATCTAACTTAATTTTATATTTATTTTATTGGGTTTTAGGTTGGAGAGTTTATGTAATAAAAGAACAAAATGACAATTCTAGAACTACTCTAGCTAAAGAGATGGTACTAGGTACGAATTTGGCTTAGTGTAAATGAAAAAAGGCAGTTAGATTGGGTCGAATTTGTGAACTCAAATGAAAGGAAATGACTCAGTGTAAACACTATAAGAGAGACTTTGTAGGAACAAGTAAAAGTGAAACCATGCTTTTCATATATCATTTACAAAGGATGCCTTTGTTTGATAAAATCAGGCAGAATAGCAAATAAATCAAAAGAGGAAAGCATGATTGGTTGAAAACTGAATGACTTTGATTTGGTACGAAATATTATCAAGTATGGACTAAATGGGATAGGAACTCTCATATATTAAATAGGAACCACAGTGCTTGCATATTGCCTCTCAAACCAATTTACCACTTCTATTTTCCGATCTGATCAAAATGCTCCCACACCATCTATTTTTGTTTTCTCTTTTTTCCTAATAGTGATGCAATAATTGCATGTTTGTATCACTGAAATTCTTAAGCAAAATTTTGATTTTCATTATTTTTAAAATAATCAAAAGGATTAAACTTATTTGATCTTAGACTCATGTTGATATGAGTGAAATTAATATTAGATTTGATAAAATATTTAAAAGAAATATTAATAAATTAATTTGAAAATTGATTGAGAAAGTTTAAATTCAAAATTGATGTAAAAGAGTAAGATTGAGAGAGTAGAAGAGAGTGAGTGAATTGTAATGTAAAATTATGAATTTTGAGGGTATTTAGAGGTATTAAGGGGGTTGGACCGGCCCAACTTAGAGTACCCTTTTTTTGCTTGGCCCACAGGGGCATGACTTGTTGTTACAATTGGTCGTGTCAAGCCCGTGGGCCATGTGAGCCATGCCTTAGGCCACGAAGTTCAGCCCGCAGGTTGACTTGACCTGACGCGACACTGTGCATAATTTTTAAAAAAATTTATTAATTGTTTAAAAAATTATTAATTATTTATTATTACATAGAAATCCAAAGAATTCATATGGGGAATCTAGAAGTATTTATTAATATTATGAAAAATTAAGAAGTAATAATAAATTATTGTTAATGTTATAAGAAAACCAAAAGATAATGTGGTAAATCTAAACTTATTAATTATTTGTCAATATTATCATGAAAAAAACTAAGAGATTAGAATGAAAAATAAAAAATTGAAAAATATTTAATTAATGTGTCGATCGACATAACATGACCTATTGTAGTGTAAATTGTGTCACACATTTTAGTATTTTTACTAGCTAGCTTGATCTGCAAGACCTGTTATTATACAAGCTTTGGCCTGACACAACTCATAGGCACAATGGGCTACACCAAAGCTGGCTCAGTTTGATCCAACTTGACATGATCCATTGCCACCTCTGAGGGTAATTATAGTAAATTAAAAGAAAAAAAAAAAAAAAAAACAAAGAGAAAGTGATGGATAATGTAGTGGTTGGATTGTCAACCCAATGACTAATAACTGCTGGATGGGTTGTCCGCCTTAATATTTTTTAATTTGATAAACTGTATCTAGCTGGACCTTAAGACTCTCAACATGACTGGCATAACCAACCAGCTTGTCATGAGCAACAATTTTGCAAACTATACCAGAAACAGGGGACCCTCTCCTTCAAAATGTCTAATTATACAAGAAAAAAAAAATTTCCTATGGAAATAACACATTTCCATCGGCCTTTTGCCTCTGGAAAAGTTAAAGCATGCTTGACCCTATAAAATACAAAAGACGTCCAATAAGAAATTGTCACTAGAAATACGCATTTCTCACACATTTGCCCAATTCCTGGAGTGCACTTGCGACTGACTCTTCTTCTGAATTTAACATAAAGGAATTAAAAAAATCAAGGCTGTTGAAACGGGGTTAATGAAACCTTTTGGTTAAATTTGTAATAGAGTATAATAACATGAAGTAAATTGTCATTTCATATACGTGAAAAATAAATTGTTATCTAATGATAATTGATGGAAAATAGTATTGGCTCTTGACATGTTTTTGAGTCATTTACTGGCAGTGGAAAAAACTGAAAAAGATTAAAATGTTACGTAATTAAATATTCCTAATTAGAAGGATTAAGTAAAAACAGTTTTATAAGGCCAAACCTCATAAATAAAATATTTTACCAGTCACTTTTTTCCTTTTTTTTTAAAGGCCAAAAGATTTATTCCCATCCAGAGTTTATTGAAAATTTAAACTCTTATTTATACAATATTAAAATTAATAAATTTAGTTAATTTTAAGAATAAAATCATTATTTAAATATAATACATTAAAAATAATAAAATATTATCTCATTTCTCTCTTTATTTTAAAAAAATTAATAATTTTATCTAAGATTAAATTTTAAAAAATTATATTTTCCTTCTTCTAGGATTTCATTTTCAACCAAACTTCTCTTGTGTCAAAATTTAGTTGCCATCTCTCTTTCTCTGTTGCAATGGTCACTCTCCCAAAGAAATCTTTCTCTCTCACTCTATTGAAATCACGATAAAGATGATGTCTTTCTTGTCACATCTCTGCCAATGATCACCCATTCACAATGAAGACTCTTCATCATGATATTGTGAGAGAGAGATTCTATCGGAAGAGTAACCATTAGCATTGTCAGAAGGCTATTGGTGTTTCCGAATAAACATAGCAATGGACCGAACTAGGCCCATGGCCCATACAATAATAAGCCTATAGGTCAGATCAACTCATATATTTTTGAAAGTGTAAAACCTGACCTATATATGAATGGGTTGATCTATTTAAATAATTTTTTTTAAATTTTAATTAATATTTTTAAATATAAATTATTTTTTAATTATTAAAATAAAAAATATTTTATTTATTATAGTATCAAACTTAACCTTATCCAATTAGTCTTTAAATTCGTGTTTCAGACTTGCCTCTATTTGGCCAACTGAATTGAGGCGTCTACATCCGGAGGTATATTCCCAACCATCTTTTTCGTTCTTTACAAAAATTGTCCACAATTTGTTACAACTACCGCGTTAGCACAGGGACTCGTTGCCTTTTCCATGTATGTGGGCTTGATTTCATCCTCATTCATTTTGGACAAAAAAGGTATAACCGCGAACGAATCTTTAACATTTGTATTGATTTGACAACCCTCTGAACTTAAATACGTACGATCTCATCAAGTCTTGACATCAAATATATTATTATATAATTAAATATTTTTTTTATTTTTAATTATTTAATTATATAATAATATATTATTATTTATACATAAAAAATAATAAATATATCTTTATTTTAAAAAATTATAACAATAATCCCGTTTATTATAACTAAAATAAATAAAAGAGATAATATTTTAACCTATCATATTATAATTTTTAATTCTTATTAACAAAATAAAAAAACCTCTAAATATAACTACTGCAATATTAATCAAGATTAAGAACAACACTTAAAGTGCCTATAATAAATATAAAGCAATATGCAAATAAGCACAGGCTGGTAATAAATATTTACCAGCACCTCCACCCAAGAAAAACTCAGAAATCTTTACTAGAGATCGCCTCTTCATAAAATTTTCTATGTTATCACTATACACTTTGTTTTAATAATTTTTTTAGTAATAAATAAAATAACTATGACATAAATTTGTAAGCAACGGGATTGAACTATGTTAAAATTTATTTCTATCTTTATTTTTCTCTCCTACATTTAATCGTTAATACAGGCTAATGTAATAAATAGCTAATTCTCACCTCTATTATTGTAAATTTTCTTATATAAAACTCAAAATTGTACGCCTAAGTTGATAATGAAATTTAGCATCAACAAAAAAATAAATAAAAAGGAGTAGTAATTTAACCTATCATATCATAAATTCTAACTTGCACGTTTAGTCCTGTCTGTGCGTTGGGCTGTGTTCTCCTCCTTTTGGCTTTCTCCTGGTTGTTTGTTGCTTGGCATCCAGTTTGGCCGTGCTGTTTCTTTTCTTCCTCGGTTGTAGCTTTGTTGCTCAGGATGTTTTGGTTTCCTTTTCCTTTTTTTAGCTTGCATTCTCTTGAACCCTATCTTTGGGTTTCTTTTGATACTTTTTGAAAAAATAACAGGCCTTTGTTGTTGGTCGTAATCTATGAGTTTGTCCAATGGTGCAACGTTTGTTTAGCTCTTGTTGCCTTTACTGGTTGTTTTTTAGGTGATTTTTGCTTGTATGAATGGCTTGACCCTTTTTATTTTCTATCCATACTTCCCAAAAAAAAGACTAATTTATACCAACAAAGTGAAAAAAAACTGAACATAACTACTTAAGTCATTATATATAAAACACAAGGTGATAATTAAATTTACAAGCATCAAATGACATTCGAGATTCATCAATTCACCTTCAACCAAGTGGGAGGAGGCCAGAAAATCTTTGAATAACTTGACATTTCATAGTTCCATCCGGCATCCTCATCCTCCTTGTAAAAGTTCACAACACAGACTGCCGGATAATCAAAATCCAACCTAGAGAAATCTTTATCGTATAAATAAATACAATTCTTTTTCACTCTGGGGAAGTCTTCAGGCGAAACAAAGAACGAATAATCTTCACCCAGAAACACCGCTTTATTCTCCAAAATTCCATGGTTCACCTTAATCCACTCGCGCCTCACTTCGTCAAGCTTGAAAACATCCACACGAACAGTGCCATACTCGCCTTCGAAACCCAAACCAAATTTGTTATACTTCTCTAACCAATATTTGTTGATCAAATACAAATCGTCTAACGATTTTACCAGGGAGATTAATCCTTCATTTGATTTTGTCACCGGAGGTGCAATTTCGGCGAAGTTTAAAGATTTAGGATCCACAGTTATTGTACGCCCGTCCGAACTCGTGGCAAAGAATTTCTTCTTGTGATAAATAACATCTTCAAAATATAATCCAGTACCACCAACAGCAATGTTCGTCCATGTTTTGTTGTCACTTCTCCATAATCCCACTTTGCCTCCTGTGATTAATGCCATAACTTCAAGCTCAAGCTCATCCTCATTAGAAATCACTACTTTTCTGAAACAGGAAGGGTCGAATTTGTTGGACTGTAGTTGAAGCCTATAAACTTTGAGTATCTCCTTTACTCGGTAATCCAGCAAGTTTAAAGATTTGGGTAACAACTGGGAGAACTTTTCGGAACAAAGTTTAAAGACAGGATCCCCGACTCGGACTTTGCCGGAGGGCAATTCTTCGACTTTGAGGAGCCAGGTTTCGGCCATATGCTGAGTGGAGTGGAGGGGTTGGAAGGCGTAAATGGTGGAGTGGGCGAGGGAGAGGTCTCCGTAGTGGTAAGGTGTGAGGGTTTGAGGAAAGGAGATATTAAGATCGGAGCGGGGTGAGAGGGGCTGTGGAGGAGGAGGCACTGAGTGTCGAAATGAGCTGCAGACAGCGCGGAAAGAGAGGACATCAATGCGTGTGGGGAGACGTTTTGCGATGGCGTTGAGGAGGAGGTCGGGGAGAGTAGACCAGTCTGGTTGTGTGATGGCCATGGGAGAAAAAGGAGCAGAAATGGATGCCTGTGGGATTCATTTGTTTCATTAGTCAAAAATCATTGGGTCTTATCTTGGTAGAGAACTGAGGAGATTCATTGAATCTAGACATCACAATAGTTTTTTTATTTTTTATTTTTTAAACATATTTATATATATAATTTTATATATAAATATTAATATGTTATTACATTATTATTTATGGTAAAAAATTGTATTTATTATCTTATTATTATTTTTATACATTATACAAGACGCCATCAAACGGTGAAAAGATGTTCAGTTGATGGTAATGTAAATATGTAAAAAAGTTAAAAAAATAGTATGATAATGTTATTTATTTTTGTTGTGAAAAAATAATAGAATTTTGAACTATTATATTCATATTTTTTTGTTGGATAATATTAGACAAAGTAATCTAAAGTCATTAGATAATGTTCAAATATTTCTTTGCTTGTGGAATAACAATTGGGCATTTCATTTTCATCTGTCTGCAAACGTAAGCAAGGGACAAAGTAATAACATGTAAAAGTAGAAATCATCCTCCTCCACCCTCCACATTTCATAAAATCATCATTTACATTGCTTGACCATCAATTACATGATCAAAAGTGTTCAAGTTATCACTTATGCCAAATCTAAAGGGAGGTTATGGATGATTACTCATACTTTCAGGGTTTTATTGATATCTTTTGAAACGTGGAAGGAGGCTAGAGATTTCCAAAGAGAAATTTCAATTATGTTATCAAAACTTTTCACCCTTACATGGCATCATAATAGTTAGCCTATAGGGTGCGTTTGGTTGAAGGTTTTTAAGATTATCTTGGTAATCTATTTTTTATTCCTTTGTTTGGTTTGTCAGTAATAAAAGATTATCGTAATCTTCTATTACCAATATTGACGTGATAAGTAATATATGTGGTAATCTGATTACTACTTTCACCTTAGGTATTTAAAGATTACTGAAGTAATCTTGAGTTTATTATAGAAAAATTATTATTTATTAATTTTTTGAGATAAAAATAAATTTATTACTATCTTAAAGTGCAAAGTTGAATGAGCTAGCCAATAACTCTAGTGCCAAAAATACAAATTTTTAATAGTTCATTTCAATATTTATACTATTTAATTTTCTCATTTTTTTATCTAATATTAATATTTTTTTGTACTTCTATTATAATATTAATAGAAAGATTGCACATTCCAAAAAATTCTTTTAATGTTTTGCTTTTCGCCGGATTGCGCATAAAAAATAGTGAATAACATGTTCGCACCCAAGGTCTAGCCTTAAAACCTTTTCCACCCCTAATTAATATAAAAATACTTTGCCACGCAAAATTAAACTTTATTAATGAAAAAACAGTATTAGAAAGTCAAATTGGGATATTAATTTAAAAAGCCAATTTTTTGTCTTTTATATATATATAATTACCTTTTTTCTTGTTATACAAATATAACTGTTTTTTAATTTTACTCTACTTTTAAAAGGAGAAGATTTTGAAATTTGAGGTTGGCTAGATGGGTTGGTTAGCCAGCCATGGTTGGTCGGCCAAACACCCAACCAATTAATTTTAAAAATAAATCGATTGGTTGGGTGTTTGGTCGACTAACCAATCACCCAATTAATCAATTTTTTAAAAATAAATTTATTAGACTGTATATCTCATACCACACGGGGTGTATATCTATTTCCAAATCCATACTCTCTTGGCTTGCTCTAACTCGGGGAAAAAAAATCTCCCAATTATACATGGTTGTGTACACAGACATATATAGATGTGTAACCTTTTTTTATGAGAATTCAATTAACTTACAAAACCATGTGGAAGAAGATATGATTTCAAATTCAGAGATTTGAATGTAGAAGATGAGTATATAAATGTTATATAGTATATATATTTTATTTATATTTTATAATTTATACAGTATGTAAATTAATTTATTTGTACTATGTTATCAATTGATAATATTTTTTATCATGTAACCACGGTATTCCTCTGCCACAAGTGATGAATTATAAATAAAATATTTCGGGGTACTGTCTTCGGTTTTATTAATTGAAAAATAATTTGCATTTAAAAATTTAAATTAAATTTTTTTTAAAAATATTGTTTAAATGGGTCAGCCCGGCTTGACCCAATGAAAGCACAGTCTAGCCCATTATTATATGAGCCAGACTTTGGGTCTTTATATATCATAGGCTAACCCGACCCGATTTGAAAGCCTATTATTATTTGGACCTGGGCCTAATCCAACCCATTAACCTAATAGGCCGAGTTGGAGCCAGCCCAACTCGGCCCATTACCACCTCTAGCGGGAACAAGTCTTTTGGCCAGTTAAAGCTTTGAAATATTTCTACGTGGCGGTGTTGAAACATTTCAGGATCACTATATTTTGGGTGAAATGACCAAAGTATTCGAAACTAAAACGAATATACTATCAAAATCTTAGGGGTAAATTTGGAAATTTTCCTAATTATTAGTAAATAGGTAGAATAAAGTAATTATTTGAGGTTTATTTATCGCTGTCTGGTTTAGGGTTTTAGCAGACAGGGTAAACCACAAACTTGCTTTCCTTTTCATTCCTTCAGCGAGAATGGGGAAGATAACCTACAAGAGACTAAAGGGAAGCCAGAGCTTCCGGCAGAGACTGGTATTGGCTACACTTGCGAACACTCCTGTTCTCATAGAGGACATCCGCGCCGAGGACACGTGGCCTGGCCTCCGCCTTCATGAGGTCTCCCTCCTCCGCCTCATCGAGAAAGTCTGCGATGACTGCGTTGTTGAAATCAATGAAACGGGTAATTTCAACTGTCACTTTCCATAATTATTAAGTTTTGTGCTGGCAGGTTTGTTGGATTTTTTGGTATTATGGAAGTGACTTGATATGATTGAATGTTTATGGGCAGGTACGAAAATCAAGTACAAGCCAGGAACAGTGATTGGAGGGAGGAATTTAGTGCATGACTGTGGTGTTAGTAGGTCCATTGGTTATTTCTTGGAGGCCCTGATTATAATTGGGTTGTTTGCGAAGAAACCGATCACAATTAGGCTCAAAGGTATAGCTTTGTCCTTTTTTTAATTTTTTGTTGAATTCTTTTCGCTTGCTTATTCTTATATTTAATTGCTATTCTTAGATTGGATTTGTAGCGATATGTCAGACTAATTTGTTGGGATAGAATTTTAATTCAACTCAATATTAGAAAGAACAGCAAAGAAAGTGTGGAGACTGGAACTTTTTGTTTGATTTATACAGTGATAGAGGAACAAAGGGAAAATTTAATTTACTTCTATATGTTTGTGTCTGAGGAATTATATATAGTTTCCCCTGTTCTTTACTGCACCTAGAGTCCTAGGGTTCCAGACATGATGCATTTTAGTTGCTGCCTAGTGGGAAGAAGTTCAATTGTGTTTGGATATTTTTAGAAGGAAATTTTTTAAGCTTAGACACTTTTATTTACTTTCTTTTGAAATTTTGCAATTTATTGATTGTTGAGTAGAATTAACTAGAGTGAATTATGAGATAGATCATTAAATTAGAAAAAGTCTATGGACAGCAGACTGTTCCATGATTTTATTTTTTAGAAATTGTAAGTGATGATGTTGAATAGTTAAGGATTGTAGCATGCTGTCTGGAAACTGAAGCTATATATGATCCTTATTTTTTCAAATACCAAGCATCTGGCCTGGTTCAGGAATGTATTTGTATCAATAACTGGTGCCTTATTTTAAGAAATGTCTTATGTGAAGACATCCTTTTCTTCTGCTTGTTACCAGTTAGTTTGTAGTTTTCTCATCACCTAATGTTAGGAATACAAAGAATCTCTTATCTGATTTACCAAAGAAGACTTCCAAAAATGACCTAAAACACAATTTATATTAGAAGCATTTGTTCTTAGTCTTTCCATGGCATTAATCAATGATATGTTGGAATGCGTAGGTATGTGTTTTTTGCTGTAAATTGCATTAGAGTGATATTTGTCACTAAAATGGTGTTGCCTTATGTAATATTATTTTTTTTGTTTCAGGAATTACAAATGATTCTAAGGACCCATGTGTTGACACTTTCCGTTCAACTACCTTACCCATGCTGAAGCGTTTTGGAGTTCCTTCTGAAGGACTGGGGCTGAAAATAGAGAGTCGAGGATCTCCACCTCATGGTGGTGGAGAAGTTATTGTAACTATTCCTATTGTTGATAAGTTAACGGTGAGTCTTTGAATTGAAATATAGTTCTCTGTAAATAGAATGTTTTCCAAAAAGATTTGAAGGCATAACCTTAGTGTGCAATGCATTGTAAACTGTAACAGCAATAGATAAGATACAAGAGGCAATGGGAAAGTGCATGAAATTAAGAAAAAGAAATCTATAGGAGGCTATGTATTTTGTATGTTTTTCTTATGCTTTTTTCTGTGCAGGCAGTTAATTGGCTTGATGAAGGAATGGTTAAAAGGATTAGAGGGGTCACCTACTCAACTAGAGTGTCTTCTCAGTTTGAAAATACCATGATTCATGCTGCACGTGGAATCTTTAATCATCTGCTTCCAGATGTTCACATTTTTACTGATCATAAAGCTGGTCCTCAAGCTGGAAAGTATGGTCTCATGTTTTCTGTAGATATCATCCATTTCTTTTGGTTTGGATATAAAAAATTAAAATTAAAATTTATGTGCAAAGTACATAAATATCATTAAAAGGAGTGGTTTTATGGCAGGTCACCTGGTTATGGAATTTCACTGGTGGCAGAAACTACTTCTGGTTGCTTCATTTCTACTGATACTGCAGTATCTTATGCACAAGGAGAAACAGTTGAAATTGATAATGATGAGAAGAAGGAGTTGATGCCACCAGAGACTGTTGGTGAGGAAATTGCTTCATTTCTTCTTGAAGAAATTCAGAAAGGTGGAGTTGTAGATTCGACACACCAGGTTAGTGTTCTAAATTTGTGCACTCCCTTAACCTTTGGTCATTATTTTTAGGTAATATATTGAAGGACCTCTTTCCATTTCTGGGTTTTGCTTATTGATCGGAATTGCATGATTTAAATTATTAGGTGACTGAAATTTAGCACCATAAATAATCGGTTATGCCCTTGTTCTTTCCGAACTTCTTCCGTCCCTCCTGCCTTTGCTCTTTTGACGGAACCATTTGGTTTATGGCATGCCTTTTAAGATCTGATTAATGTTGTCTCCCCTTAACCTTGATAAGTAGTTTTTTCTTCAAATTTTTAGCATACCAGGAAGCAAAGTTAATGTGATGTAATCTTTTGTTTTTTTTTTTTTTTTGGTTCTAATAACTGTTCAACTTGTCTTGAATAATTTTAATTATTTAAGGACACCTTTTGAAGAATGCAATAGTAAGAACATAAATTTTTCTTTCCCTTTGCTTCCTCATGATATCATCTGGAATAACTTTATCTTCTCAAATTATTTGGAGTAGTAATCTTGCCATACTATCTACCTCTGTAGTAGAGCGCTATATTTCCAAACAATCCAAAGGTTTTCCCTCAGCTTCTTTTTTCATAAACGAAGTGACTATAATGCTTTAATAAAAATAAATACCTTAAAAGCATTGTGCTCAGCTTGAGAATTACTATGGCTGTTAGCTTCAAGTAAGTTTCATATGTGTGTGTGGGTATGTATCTTCAGCAGTGTTGAAATTTGGTGCCTTCAACATTGTAGCAATGTGATGGAGGGCAAGCATTAATTTGTAGGATTTTGTGGCATATTAGCTTTGATTCCTAAATTGATACTTGGAGAGATAGAAAATAGAAAAAGGTGGAAAAATAAATGAAATTCACTCTCTCAGAGATGTGTTCTATCAGTTATATATCTATTATATCTCCTGACATTAATAGCTATTATGTTGTGTTTGTAGGGTTTGCTGTTTCTTCTCTGTGCACTATGTGAACCAGATGTTTCAAAGGTTCGTGTTGGAAAGTTATCACCATATGGAATAGAAACACTCAGAAGCATCAGAGATTATCTGGGTGTTACATTTGACATTCGGCCAGATCCATCAACAGGGACTGTTATACTTAGATGTGTGGGGTGTGGATATAAGAACCTAGCTAAAAGGATTTCATGATTTCACATTTCAGAAGATGTTAATGAATTCATAGAAGACATCCAATTGAAAGTTATTTCCAACCACCCTAGATACTTAAACTGGTGAGACTTCAATGCTCCTTATGCCTTGTTGACATCAAATTCTTAGGGGGATAGATGAAGATAAATTTCAGAATGATGGAGCTCCGAATTGGTGTTCCTATTCAAATTTTGATTTGAGATAATTTTCCTATAGAATCATGCTCTAAGAAAGTAACTTTACCAAATTGTTTTTTGGGCTGTTAAAGTGTATAACATGATAACTATTCTTATTTATGAATCACTTATATTGTGGTTATTTTTTCATTTAGTATAAGCCGACCTTGCACTCTCTTTTTAGCAAACATGCTTGAGTGGAAACTTGATATTGAAAAATGATGTATTTTTCAGCTCTGTTTCGTCCACTCAATAAATCTGAATACACTAGTGCTATACTGGGTAATAACATTCTCATCTGAAAAATGACATTGAAAAATAATCTTTAGTGTAATGAAATTAATCAAGCTGCGGGTCTATATGATTTTAACTGACGCACATAATATAATATCTATTATACTTTCATCCTAGCATTATGCGAAGCCTAACCCTTTGACTCCTTTCAATTAAGTTTTTCGCAAAAAGTAACTTTAAAAACACTAAATATTAAAGCAATTTCCTCTGTATCCAATTAAGTTCATTTTATGTGTTTTCTTATTTCTACAAGAATTGATATGAATTTGAATAAGAATTGTTGAAATGTCAAGAATTCATGGGGTTGGCGTTTTTACTCCTATTATGCATAAGTCTAATTTTAACCTCCTCCTTTCATCAACTCTTCATTATTATTGTTATTGTGAATTTGAGTTGGATTTTTGTGCAAAATATGAAGAAATCTTACGGCTGGCACAAGATAGGAGTAGTTGTGCCTAGTACTTATAAGTCTAAAATCAACCTCATTTTTACTTCAATTTTTTATTTTTATTGTGAATCTGAATTAAAAATATGATTCTTGTTACATACCTGGTGGATTTTCCACCACATGCAGTAAAGTTTGAAAATGTAACAGGAATGCATTCAATAGAAGAAGAAGATAAACATAAAATGTGTACAGTGGGGGGCAGCGAGTTCTTCTATATAAAGATCCTCTCAATCTCCACTTGTAACACACACACACTTCTTCATCTGGATCCATATATAGAAACACTGTTCCTCTCTCTCACTTCTTTCCCTCAATTCTACCTTAAATTCAATTCTCCTTTATTTTGTTTAACTTATATTTATAATAATTCTCTTTTCCTCAAGATATATTTGGTGTTACTATGAACGATTATGTAATTAATCTATTATTTTAAAGGGCAATACTATATGTACTTAGTTTAGATACATAAATATATACATATTTATATGTATCATCACATAATTATGTATTATATTACTCTTAATTCAAAGTTACTCAATTATGACATATATAAGTGTATATATATTTGTATATCCGAAATAGATACACATAGTTTTTATTGTATTTTAAAGCTTTATAAATTGCATATATAAGTCTTTTATTTGTAAATTCAATAAAACTACGTGCACTAAGGTTTGAGTATCTAATTAAGTATTTATATGATTGTCATGATTGAGTTATTATGAAATAATGAGAAAATAACATTTAATCACATAAAGATATATCATCTAAATACTTAGTTAGATACTCAAAATTAGGTGCACATAATATTACTCTTGTAAATTTACTATTAGTCCACAGTTGAAGAACCAATTTTTCTGCATTGTGTCTACTCCCAACACTAACATCTCGAACAACCGCATCCATAATTGCAACATTTTGGTGCCGCCTCTAACCACATCAATATGGATACTGTTTCTGACTTTTAAGAACAATTTATCTAATTTTTTGCTTAGATTATATTCGCATAATATTGAGACAGTACTGTAAACAAAAAAAAGCAAAAAATAAGCTTGTGCCATGATTCCAACCATTTTATAGGCCATAATCCTTAATGTTGAAAGCAAGAGCTAAAAAGATGATCATTTTTATACTTCTTATAGGTTTCCCGACAAAGATGAAGTTGCCAGAGAATTTTCTCCCTCACTAGGTCGGTAAGGATTCTTTAATAAATCTCGATGCAATCAGGTTCCAGTTTAATATTGAGTGTTTTTCCTATCTTGTTGTAGCATGTTGGGCCAAAGATACTAAGGTTCTGCAATAAAAGACTTTAGCTAAAGCTAAGCGCCATTTCTTTTGGTTGTGCTAAGTTTGGTGTTGATGCTGAAAATCGTGCAAATAAAAAGTATATTGGATTATTGGTGCAATTTGATATAACTTATTGGAAACAATTGAATTATAATGAACAAAGTGATATTTTTAAGGTGGTTTGGTTTGCTCTTCAGAAACCAATTTTAAATATGTCATCTTTTAACCTTTGTAAAATCTTGAATTTATAAAACACATAATTACGTAACAGAAATGTGGATGATGCTATGCTTCTGAATTGGTAAAGAGTGATATGGATGAAAAAGATACGTTAGGGAGATTGTGGGGAATGGTTGTAATTGTCTGTATCGTGTATGGACTTTCATATAGGTGGTGTGACCAGTAGTTATGTATAATCATATAACCAATTATTATATACTAGTTGATCATCTTTTTTTATATTATTTCCATGAATTTAATTAAAAAGGAGTCTGACTGCGCTAACTTGTGTATATACTCCATGTAAACAGGGTGGATATGGTGTTTGGAAAGAACCAAATCAAAGATAAAACTTTTCATTTGTTAATCAGGCAATTAAGAAAGTGAAAGACGAGAACAAATGGCTCATCTGGGAGGAGCTGATATGAGAAAGATGATAGCAGATGGAGCCTGTAAGAGGGCGTCTCAAGCCTAGTTCTTTGATGAAGGAGCAATGCTATATATATCTAGTTTTAGTATTCGATTGGATATTAAGATGATAGGGTTTCAATGATATGTTTTTAACGCTATGTAAGGGTTATTTTGATTAAATTGACAACTTTATTTTTACAGAATACAAACACAAACCTTAGATGTAGTTTATGATAATGTCTCTTAGTAAAATTATATATATTAACAATAACGGTTAATTTGTCTATTAATTATTATGTGTCATTAAATAATTGAGTATTATTTTATTTTTAACTCAAAATCATTCAATTACTTAATATTATATTATTATTAGTACATAAATTAATATTTATTATTAATAGATATAGTCAGAGATAGACATATGAATTTTTGGTAGGGGTGCCAGATTTTGGCATATAAAAACTTTTTTCATTGTTGTTATAACAACTAATAACATTAATGATAAATTAACTACCAAATGCCCTAAGAAGAAGAGACAATTTGTTTTCTTGTAGAAACCATCTTTTTAACAAAACTACTAATTCATACCACATTAAAATTTTTGCCCAAGTGCATACAACAGAAAAGTTCTCAACTTTGCATTCAAATTCAATTAAAGTAGTTGTAGAAAAATAATCATATCAAATGCAATAAATGAGTCTCTAGGATTAATGTCCGTCATACACAAGCAACTTTTTATTCACTTCATCAAAACAATTATGAAACTCTTAAAAGTTATATCTCGATCATAAAATAAAACAACTCAACTCAATAGTGATGACGATTAGTCCTTTCTTCACCTTTACATTGTGATGTCCCTTGAATTACATACATATTAACCATAGTTAATATATCTATATCATATTTACCATAAAAGGTAAAAACGTCAACTAACTTTTTCCAACCTTTCTCTCTCATTATTTGTAAACGATGATTTGAGACTTTAACAAGTTTCATAACGTTTAAAATATCTTAATCTCTTTCCTTTGAAAATTAAAACAAAAGAAGTTGAAAATAAATTGAAAACAGATAGTCCAACAGTTCTAAATTGTTACTTAGGGAAGAGATCGGAAGCCAAAATTGAATTTTAAGGAGACAAAGAGAAGAATGAAGATTCGTTTGGGCAAACGGATGAAGAGGATTTTGAATAAGAAGGTGTGTAATAAGTATAATGGCTTTGACTAGTACTTAACTTGAAATGAGTAGCAAAAACAATGTTTATAGGTTCTAACTTTGTCCATGTTGAACCTTAGAAGTTTTTTATCAACATACTTCTTTTGTGAAAGTCACAACTTTTTGCTTTTCCTATCACAAATTATTTGTATGCCAAGAACATATTTTGCTACCCCCAAGTCTTTCATGGTAAAGGACTTGACTTATGCTTTAACGTATCAGTAAGAGAACCACTATAGCCAACAATTAGCATGTCATCAACATATAGCAACAATATAATAAAATCATCATCAGAGAACTTTTGTACAAAGACATAATGATCATAAGTAGTCTTCACAAAGCCTAGCTCTCCTATAACAAAATCAAACTTCTTGTACCATTGTCTCGATGCCTGATTTAAGCCATAGAAACTCCTTTTCAACTTGTAGACATAGTTCTCTTTTCCTGGTGCTTGAAAACCTTTAGGTTACTCTATGTAAATTTCTTCTTCCAAATCGTTATGAAGAAAAGTGGCCTTCACATCCATATGCTCAATCTCTAAATCAAGA
Organism: Mangifera indica; assembly: GCF_011075055.1. NCBI lineage: Eukaryota > Viridiplantae > Streptophyta > Magnoliopsida > Sapindales > Anacardiaceae > Mangifera > Mangifera indica. Next base: position 10,500,468 of record NC_058147.1, on the reverse strand, counting down.
CTAGAAGCTAAACTTGGAACAACTTTTGTGGAAAACATTTTCTCAACTAAAGAGAAGATTTTCTGAAAATTAATTCATTTCTTCTGACTAAAACTTTTGACAACCAATCTTACTTTATATCGTGAAACTGAAGTATTTGTATCTTTCTTCAATCTGTAAACCCATTGGTTTTTCAAAGCTCTTTTACCATGAGGAAACTTTCTAACTCAAATATGTCATTGTCATATAAGGATTTCATCTCTTCATTCATGGCATCAACCCAATTTTGCTTCTGCTTCTTCTCCATAGCTTCTTCATAACACTAGTTTTTTCCCATCACTAAAAAACACATACTCACTAAAAGAATATCTAATAGATGGTGTCTTTTGTCTAGCTAACCTTTGAAGTTAAATAACTGGAGGAATTGTAATATGTGCATGTTTCAAATCATCAACATCACCTGTAAAAACATCAAAATCATTAGTGTGAGTATCATCATACGTACCATGTTGAATGTCATCATTAATCGAACTAGGTGAAGATGATAAGGTAGTTGGATCCACATTAACTAGCTTGTCACTACATTGAGAAATTATATTTATACCTTATTAATGTTTTTGATAGTCTGATCCTCAACAAAGATTACATCTCTACTTTTAACAAGCTTCTTCTTAACTAGATTAAATATTCGATATCCAATCTCATCTTAGCCATAATCAAGAAAGATACATTGGTGAGTCTTGGCATCTAGCTTTGACCTTTCATCTTTTGGTACATGCACAAATGCCTTACAATAAAAAACACACAAGTAGTCATAAAAAACATCCTTCTCAAATCAAACTCTATTAAGGACATCACCCTTCAAAGAAACAGTAGGAGATAGATTGATCACATGTGTAACTATATTTAAAGCTTTACCCTAGAAAGACCATGGTAACTTCACCTCTGAAAACAAAAATCTGGTCCTCTCAATCAGTGTTCTATTAATCCTTTTTGTCATGCCATTCAATTAAGGAGTCTTAAGAGGTGTTTTCTGATGTCTGATACCTTGTAATCAATAATACTTATCAAATAGACCTATATGTTTAGCGTCATTATCAGATTGGATGCATTTTAGTTTCTTTCCTATTTGTCTTTCTACTAATGTTTAAAACTGTTTGAACAAATCAAACACCTGGTCTTTTGTCTTTAAAACATAAACTCATGGCTTTCTCAAACAATCAATAATAAAGGTGACAAAATCTAATACACCATCATGTGATTTTTCCTTTAATAGACCACAAACATCTGAATGTACCAACTCAAGCAAATCAAATTTCCTAGAGGGTGGATGACTCTTGAACGGGATTCATCTTTGTTTCCTAACCAAACAATGTGCTTACCTATCCAGCCTTGAACTTTTCACTCTAAGTAGTAGATTCTTCTTTGCGAAATAGTCAAGCCCATTTTCACTCATGTGACTAAGCCATTGATGTCATAATCTTGACAAATTTCCATCTTCTATCACATTCACCGTGTTTTTAGCAATAAAAGCTTCTATCAAATACAAACTAGAAGATTTCTTACCCTGACCATAACAAGAGAACCTTTGTTGAGCTTCCACTAACCCTTACTAAAAGTGTCACATATCCCTAAGGGTGCGTTTGGTTAACGGTTTTTAAGTTTACCTTGGTAATCTATCTTTTATTCTCTTGTTTGGTTTATCAGTAATAAAAGATTATAGTAATCTTCTATTACCAATGCTGACGTGGCAGATAATATAGGCGGTAATCTGATTACCACCTTCATCTTAGGTATTTAAAGATTATTAGGGTAATCTTGAGTTTATTATAGAAAAATTATTATTTATTAATTTTTTGAGATAAAAATAAATTTATTTTTAATTAATATGACAAATAATATAAAAAATATTTAAAAATAAATATATTTAAAGACATCTAAGCAAAATAATTTACTAGTAATCTTTTATTACCTTTAACCAAACACAATAATTATTTATACCTATCAAATTTTATCAAACATAGTACTCATTTATACCCAGTAATCTTCTAAGTAATCTATCTTCAAGGTAATCTTTCTATTTTAATAATCAAATATTACCCAAACCAAACGCCCCCTAAGTATCAACTGTATCCCAGTGCTAGTTTCCAAGTAAATATCTCCTATACCAACAACATGTGCTTAGCCATCATTGCCCTTCCTTAATGTACCAAAGTCGTTGGAAGTATAAGACGTAAAAATTTCCTTTTAGCATACAAGATGAAGAGAAGCACCATTATTGTTGCATTTAAAATATAAGCTCACATATAGTATGTAAAGACGTGAGAATATGCATTTTAGTAATAATTTAGCTAGAATTTCAATTAATTAATAATGGTGTTCCCAAATATTTTATTATCTTGTTTTTGTTTGAAGGAAAATAAAACAAAAATCAAGGAAGAATTACGAAAAAAGAATAAAGAAAATGGAAGAATCTCCAAAAGTTTCTTGATTGCATTAGGATAAAATAGGGAGAAGCGCTATCTCCCACCTAACTTTTGATGCGTTTTCAAAATACCACCCACGGCAGATGAAAATCCACTTTTCCCACCCATGAGCCTTTCATATGGAAGATATATGTTTGCATAAGGGTAAAATATCCATTTTACCCTTATTAGATGAAATGACAAAAATACCTCCCAATTTAGTCTGCATAATTCATCCCAAAATTGATGTGAGGGTTTTACTATTCACCCCCTTTAGGTTTTAGAAACTAACATTTTACCTTACCTAAAGTTTTTAAACTTTGAAAACTAACATTTTCACCCCCAAACCCAGGGTTTCCATATTTTTCAAAATACAGCTGCCCCCCATAACTTTCAAAACTAGCAGTTTCACCCCTATTCTTCAACTTCATCTCTCGATGTCGTCTCCGGTGTCATCACCGATCTCCTCCTTCTCCTGGTGCGACGACGGTGGTGCGATGAAGAGATCTTCATCTCTTCGTCGCACGGTGCGACGAAGAGACGAAGATCTCTTCGTCGTACCACTGTGCGACGAAGCTTCATCACTCCACCCAGACGATGAAGGACGACTCTTCGTTGTCCTTCTCACTCGTCGCATCGTCCATACGCTACAATGAAGCATCGTCCTTTGTCTGTTCTTCTAGATCTAGATGACGCTTCGTCGTCCAGATCTGGGCGACGAAGGGTCGTCCTTCATCGTCCTTTGTAGTCGGAGATGGGAGATCTATCGATTACGTTGACCGTCGGTGGTGGACGGAGAAGGAAGCAAACCCTAGGGGTGAAATTAAACTTTTCAAACTTTGAGGGTGGGTTAGTTATTAGTTTTTAAAACCTGGAGGGGGAAACGATGAAATTTCAAAGTTTTAAGGTTTTAAATAGTAAATAACAATTTTGCCCCTGTCCTTAACCGAAAAATTGGACGACAATTTGGTCACAGGTAGGAAAAGTGGATTTTCATCTGTTGTGGGTGGCATTTTAAAAACGCATCAAAAGTTAGGTGGGAAATAGTCCTTCTCCCGGATAAAATAGCACTAAAGGAAGAAATAGGAAAAAATTTGAACCTATCAATATCGATGAATCAAGAAAAAGTGGATTTGTCACTAAGAAAGAATCAGGAAAAAGATCCCATACTCTTGAACATATTCCTGAACACATGAGGAGAATGAAACATATATAAAGTTGCTTAACTCATTACTGACAGAGACTATTCCTTTAGATTTTTCAATGATAGTCTTAAGTAATTTACTATTTACATTTCGTGAGCCATCAGAAGTACTAGTTTCAATGCATAATACAAGCGATAGCAATAACCAGCCATTCAGAGCGTACGCGCACACACACACACACACACACACACACATATATACAATCTTTTTCATCTTTTGCTCTGAGTACAATGTTTTTTTATATTTGTTATTGCACGTCTGTTTTTAGTATGAGTGGCTAATTTTCTTTGTTCTAGGAACAAAAGAGAATTGAATAACCCCTATAAGTTTATAGTACATTATTATATAATGTTATAAATCATTATGTTTTGATTCAATGAGTTATTATTCTTGCTTGTGATAAATGTAAGGGTCTATCTTTGCACATGTTAGTAGACTCACGTAGACTATCAAAAGGTAGATATTGGGTTAGTTCATGCATTCATTAAACTTGAAGAGCTGTTATTAAAGATAGGTCAATTCTCTATGGAGTAATTGGAATCATGGAACATAATAGGTAATTATTGTTTAAGTTACCACAAAAGTAAAGACTCGTATAATATTTACACACATAGTCAACCTTAAAGCGGAACTAGTTTAATATAGGATATCCAACTAGTAAAGACATTACGATCTTTCACGAGTTTTATCCAACTATAGATTTATGCGGAGGTTACTGGTGAACCTAAACTCCTAAAAGTCTTTTATTTATACAAGTACCGGTAGTAGTGTTTTGATTATATTTCATCTATTATTTTAGTTGCATTTTAGTCTGATTAGTTTTAGCATTAGTGATAGCTACATTTATACATAGTATTGTCTTTTGTTACTGTCTCCTTAGCTAATACAAGCTTCAAAAAAACTTAGTATTTAGTTTTTCAATCCCTATGAGATCGATATCTATTATATTACTTGACAACTAGTATACTTGCGAGTGAGACACAACAACTGTCTATCACCCAAGGAGTCTCTTGGGAAGCAATATTAACCACATTTCATCATAAACAATAATGAGACTATCAAACCCAACAGTAGCAACACGGTCATTATTCTCTGCATTCTTTTCTTGCCTATCATCACCTTTATTGCCTTTATTCTCTCTTTTTCACTTGTAGAAAAATTTCTTGATATGCCCATTTTTACCATAATGATAACACTCAAGATTCTTGTACTTCGATTGCTTTGGCTTTTATCTTTAGAAGTCTGATCTCTTTATTCATTTCTCTCCCTGTTTTCAAAAACTAGAACATCAGATTGCAACGATAAACCTTGAGACTTTTTTCTCACTACCTCATTTAAAACAACACCTTTGACAAGTTCCATAGAAATAACCCTACTTAGAGCTAAATTAGTAAGCAAGACACGAAACATTTCTCAACTATTTGGATGAGTCATAAGTAGTCACAACCTAAGCACTTCATTATCATACTTAATATTCATGTTAGGCAACTGATCAACAATCCCTTGAAACTCATTCAAGTAATCTGCCATAGAGGTTCCTTCATTATATTTCAATTGCATCATCTTTATAAGCAAGAACAACTTATTGTTACCAGATTTTAAGGTATACAACAATTCAAGTTTACTCCACAAAGAACAAGCATGTGTCTCATTACAAATATAGTTGTAAACAATATCATCAACATATTGTCTAATGAAACTACACACTTGTTCATGCTCAAATGCCCACTCTAAATCACTCTTAGACTTAGGCTTCTCAAAAAAAAAAAAAAAAAAAAACCAAAATATGTAACATTTTCACATATACAAAATCTTTCATCTTATTCTTCCATATATGATAATTGGTGTCATTTAAACAAATCATCTTGTTGAAGTTTAACTCCATCATTCAATCAAGTCAATCAATCACAAGAGCAACCAAGCTCTGATACTACTTATTAGGAAGAAAACAATTAAACTAACAAAACCAAAATCAAACTCTCCCATTTTTGATTAAATTATGTGACAACAAACAATCAACTAAAATATGATACTATCATACCAAATAATCAAAAGTAAATATAACATAAAAAGAACACCACAATTTAATGTGGAAATCTCTTCAATGTGAAAAGTAAAACCATAGGGTATCACATAAGTGAACCAATCCACTATATCCAAAATAATGGTACACAGTTTTTAGCCTATAAATGAGTACATAACCCTCTAAAGTAATAAAATAAAGAAATAACATGATTATAGAAAATTAGATAATATCATAGTAAACTCGTAAGTCTATATATCATGTTATAGGCATAAAAAGCAAATCTCCACTGTCCAAAATATAACACCAGACATGCCTAAAATATTATCAACATTTGAGAGAAATCCAACAATAAACAAAGGAGAAAGAAACATTTTTTAAGAGCTATCTAAACTGAATTACAACATACAATCAACTACGTTTCAATATAGACAACAAGTTACCTGAGAAACAAATTACGATCTCCACTATTCAGAATAAAATAAAAAAAATGATTCTTCTATTAACAGTCCAAAAATTAGAGCAATCCAATATGAAAATCGCTCATAGTATGCACTGTAAATCCAAGACAACATTTTTTTTCCCCTATTCTCTTCTTTTTTTGAGTTTTGTGTTATATGTGTGTGTGTGTGTGTTGAACCTTATTTTGCCCTTATTCATAAATATAGTGGGTTGGACTTTTTACATAAAGGTTTCTCTTTCTAAGAAGGAACCCCAAAGCCCACCAATTGACTTTGCTAATTTATAGGAATATTGATTAAAATAGCCACTTTTTTTGCCTTATATATATATATATATATATATATAACAAACTTTTTTCTTATCAATCAAATATAGCTAAAGAAGAAAATTATGAGATTTGAAGTTGGCTGGATGGGTTGGCCAATTGGACAAGTACCTGACTAACCAATTTTTAAAAATAAATTTGTTGGTTAGGTGCTTGGCCGACCAATCAATCACCCAACCAACTTTCCTTTCACATTTTTATCCTATTTCACCTTATATTTCAGTTTTGATTAGATGAGTGGATGAGTTTTACGTCTTGATTGGATAAGTTTATACTTGATTGGATGAGTGTAAAACCAAAGAATATTTTAGAAATTTTATGTTTTAGGCTATATATGTATAATAGAAAAAAAAGTGACTATATATATATGTATATATATATATATGTATGTAAAAGAGAAAAAAATATATTATTTTAATCAATATCCCTAATTTATAGTTGTCTGAATCTAAAATAAAATAATGCCACTAGGTAACAATACTTCATCCCTACAAAATAAATATTCTTTTCTAATTTTAATAACATATATTTGTCATGTGAGACAGCCACTACTATTTTATTATACCAGTTATTTTGTCTCCTTCATAAATAGTAATTAAAAAAAATTCACCATTTAAGGGATCCTGCAAGCTCAAAGCTTCCCACAATCCTGCATAAGTTCATAAAAAATATAGCCATGAGCAAACTATTGTCGATTGGTCCAATCCTCCCCAAGACCTCCTTAGCTCTATCGGAAACCGCCTCCATGCCCGCCATGACATCCTCCATATCCATACTGTATGTAACCTAAGAAGCACGGAAACACACAACAGTGTGCATTTCCATGAATCCAAAAAGTTTCAGTTTTTGAAATGGCCTGAAACTGGTACGAAACGTTTCGGGGCCATTTTGGTAATTTTAAATAAAAAGAAAACGCATTTCTTTAACAGAAACAGTTTTCTATGCATAAAAGGATTCTGAAAGTGAATAACAGAAACAGTTTCCTATGCGTTAGATTATCTTCTTTTCTTTGCTATCAATCTCCTAGGCATCTTCTTCTTCTCCGAGCAGTGGCTGGAAGAAAGAAAACTCGATGAAAAAAAGTGTGTTTTTCTTGCCTTTTATGATGCAAACTATTTTATATAAAATATATATTAATTTATTATAAATGCTCTATTCCCAAGACTATAATTCTCTGCCAATGCATACTTCTTCCAGGTGTGTCAGTTTTCCAAGATTTTTATTTTATTATAAAATATATATTAAATTATTATATATATACTCCCATATGCCTACATTTTGCTCAAAGATTTTATAATTCTCTATTAATGCATGCTTCTTCCAGGTTCGTCAGTTTGCCAAAATTTTTATTTTATTATAAAATATATATTAAATTATTAAATCATTCTGTCGTCAATGCATGCTTTCTTCCAGATGTATCAACGTTTTGAATTCTAATTTATTATAAAATATATATTAAAATATTATATATATATATATATATATATATATACATATATATGTATATATATATATATATACATATATATATATATATATATATATATATATATATATATATGTATGTATATATATATATATATATATATATATATATATATATATATATATATATATATATATATATATATATATATATATATATATATATATATATGTATGTATATATATATATATATGTATGTATGTATATATATATATATATATATATGTATGTATATATATATATATATGTATGTATATATATATGTATGTATATATGTATGTATATATATATATATATATGTATGTATATATATATATATATGTATGTATATATATATGTATGTATATATGTATGTATATATATATATATATGTATGTATGTATATATATATATATATATATATATATATATATATATATATATATATATATATATATGTATGTATATATATGTATGTATATATATATATATATGTATATATATATATATATATATATATGTATATATGTATATATATATATATATATATATATGTATATATATATTTATATCAATGCAATTTGGTTAATTTTTGCAATATATATATACACACTCCCACATAAGTTATTCATGAATATAATTTGAAATTATAATCTATAATTTATTTTATTAATAATTATTGAATATTTGATTTTGTATAGTTAATCAAATAATTTTATAGTCTATAATTTAGTTATTCTTGTTTGATTTGAATATTATTTATAGATAAAAGTTTTCCTATAATTAAATTGATTTATTTATTTTTCAATTTGTGAATTTATTTCAGTTGTATAGTAAGCTGCCAAGAAGAATAGTCGGCGATTTATGTGATTTGGTTGATTTTTTTGATAGATTTTAACAAATTGTTGGTGATACTGAATTTGGGTTAATCATTAATGAATTCTACTACTGATAAAGAAAGTTCTAATTCTAAAAGTAGTAGTAGTAGTATGGGTTCCTCAAAAAAGAATAATGATGAAGACCAAAATCCATTGTAGAAATATGTCACAAAAATTGAGAAACTTGGGGAATCAGGGGGTACATGCAAATGAGTTTGTAATTTTTGTCATAAAGAAATGTAAGAGACTTATACTATAGTTAAAACTCACCTATTAAAAATTACGGGGAAAGGAATCGATGTTTGTTCTAAAGTGAAATTTGAAGATTTAGTAGAAATGAGAAAATTAGATGATGAAGCTACCAATAAGATTTATAATTCTCAACCTAAGCAAGTGTCATTGCCTAATAGTACTACTAATATAAATCAATCATTGTCTTTATCTTTACCGTCATCGAGTGGGTCAAATCCTTTTTCAAAGAAGAGAAAAGTTAATGATTCTCCTATTGTTAAATCTTTTGACATATAAACTAGAGCTCAATTAGATAAGAAAATTGCTAGAATGTTTTACACTGGTGATTCTCTTTTTAATTTTGCTAGGAATCCAAACTATATTAGTGTTTTTTCATTTATAGCTAATCATTCATTAGGTGGTTATGTGCCTCCTAGGTATAATAAATTAAGAACTATACTATTTCAACAAGAGAAAACAAATGTGGAAAGGTTATTGGAACCTATTAAAAGCACTTGGATGGAAAAAGGGGTTAGTATTGTTAGTGATAGATGGAGTGACCCACAAAGGAGACCTTTAATTAACTTCATGGTTGTTTGTGAATCAGACTCGATGTTTATTAAAACTGTTAATTGTGCAGGTGAAGTTAAAGATAAATATTTCATTGCTAATTTATTGAAGGAGAAAATTGATGAGGTTGGTCATAAAAAAGTAGTTCAAGTAATAACTGATAATGCTAAAAATTGCAAAGGTGCTAGGGAAATCATTGAAGGTATGTTTTCACATTTATTGGACTACATGTGTTGTGCATACTTTGAATCTAGCCTTGAAAAATATATGTGCGGCTAAAAATGTGGAATTCAGTCAAGACATATGATGAATGTCATTGGATAACTGACGTTTATGGTGATGTTATGGTAATTAAAAACTTCATAATGAACCATTCAATGCGATTGGCTATGTTTAACCGATTTAGTCCTTTGAAATTACTTTCAGTTACAGACACTCATTTTGCTTCTGTTATTGTTATGCTCAAAAGTTTTAAATTACTTAAGGGTGCTCTAGAATCAATGATTGTAAATGAATAATGGGGACAATATAGAGAAGATGATCAAGGCAAAGCAAGATTTGTTCGTGATAAGGTGTTGGATGAGAATTGGTGGGCGAAGGTCAATTACATTCTTGCTTTCATTGCACCGATTTATGATATGATTCGAGTGTGTGATACAAATAAATCATGTCTTCATTTGGTTTATGAGTATTGGGATTCTATGATTGAAAAGGTTAAATCGATTATTTATGAACATGAAGGAAAGTTTCCTACCCAAGATTCTCCTTTCTATTCAGTGATCTATAGTATTCTTTATGATCACTGGGCAAAAAGTAATATTTCACTCCATTGTCTAGCTTATTCATTAAATCCAAGGTAAATATCTAATCGGATTATATATTTCTTTCATACTTATTTGATATATTTATTTATTAAATTGGGTATTAATTTGTTAATTATTTGATATATCTATTATTTGTGAAGGTTTTATAGTGAACAATGGCTTGAAGGAGGTGAAGGTAAGTGCCTCCTCATATGGAAGGGGAAGTATCTATTGAAAGGAATAAATGTTTTAAAAGAATCTTTTCTAAAAATGAGCGTGTTAAAGCATTGGATGAGTATGCTAACTTCTCCCTCAAAAGTGGACCGTTTAAAGATCCTGACTCCATTGGTGCTAGACTTAATACAGAACCGATGAAGTGGTGGGCATGTTTTGGTTCAAATGCTCCATTGCTTCAAAAGTTGGCATTCAGAGTACTTGGACAACCTAGTTTCTCCTCTTGTTGTGAAAGAAACTAGAGTACTTATTCCTTCATTCATTCAATTAGAAGGAATAAATTAATTCCAAAACGTGCAGAAGATTTGGTTTTTATTCATAATAATCTTCGTTTATTATCAAGGGTTAACTATAAGTATTACGATGATAAGGAGAAGATGTGGGATGTTGGTGGAGAAGACTTTGGGAGTATGGAAGATGTGGAAGTTCTTCAGTTAACCAACCTGTCATTAGATGAACCAGAATTAGAGTCTGTCTTTTTCGATGAAGATGCGAATGACATAATGGATAAAGAGAATGATCAAATAGAAAAATATAATAAATATTTTACTATTTTTTTAATTTTTTTCATTATATTTTATTTGATGACTTTGATATCCCTTGGAAATTATTATTTTAATGAAATAATATTGAGTTTGTAGATTGATTTATTTACATTTTGATAAAATATATTGATTTATATACATGTTTATTTTCTATTTTAAAATATGAATATATAAATATTGATTTAATTTATACATACATGTTTCAAGAACTTGAATTTATAATTTATTTTTGGTGTGAAATTATTTTGTTATATGTTATTTTTAATTAGTTAGAAAAAATTAATTGTTGTATTTTTTAAATAAAACATAGGTTATTGTATTTTTTATAAAAAATTTATATTTATAAAAAAAAAAATTTATATTTTTTATATTTATACGTTTTCTTACCTTTTTGTTTCCTACTTTTTTAAGAAAATGCATTTCCACATTTCCGTTTCGATGTTTCTGTTTCCGTGCTACCTAGTTTGTAACTCATTTCGATCCTCACTTCCTTCTCTGACAAAACCTCTTTCCCCGCTTTCAAATTACGAACTTTTGTTGCCGAATGGTATAGCAACAGAAGCTGGCTGTATAGGCCCTCTGGTGATTTCTGAGAGTACGGTTTACGCAGTCGAATCCCTAAAAAATATCGCTGCCGCGCAAGAAACTGCCGAAACATGGCTGCTCAAAGTCCAGAAATCAAACTTCGGAAAAGTTAATCTACAAGATCAACTGTTCAGGATTTGTTTCCAAAACTTCCCCAAAATGTTTGAACTTGCTCGACTATCAAGTCAAGGAGCTTACTCAAGTTTAGCAGCTTGAAATGGAATCCAACAAAAGGTCGCCATCTTGCTTCAGAAAAGTAATTGTCTCGCGTGATAGTGAACTCGCAGTTATGGCATTAATCAATGGAGGAAGAGTGGACGTCTGGAGAAGTCGAAACAAAACTTGGGCGACCATCGACAAAATCGGTGGCGATGGTTTTTATTTCGTCGATATTATTTATGATAACAAAAAATTCTATATTTCCGGCTCCAATGGTCGTTCCATAACTGTTGATCCTAAGTCTTTGAACATTACTGAAGTTGCTGCTCCAATTACCAGATTGAATCGAGGGTTAATGTGTTTTGTAAAATGGATGGTTGGAGAAGTATAATAAATTTGGTTTCAGTGTAGAATGTGACAGCAAGCGTTGTGCCGCTCGTTTGGATGTTTATAAGCTTGACGAAGAGAAATGCGAGTGGATTAAGGTGAACGATGGATTCAAAGATTGAGCATTGTTTCTGCCAGCTGAGAAGTTCTATGGATGTAAAGGGAATTGTATTTATTTGTTTCATAGAGATTTGTCTAAAGCTGCTGCTAATATTAAGATTTTTGACTTGGAGAATGATAGTGCTAGCTAGATAAGTGTTTCGAAATTAAATTATTTAGATAATGAGTTGCAAGATATAATTTAAATTTTAGATTGTATATTTTTTATTATTTTAAATTATTTTATTGTCATTTTGTAAATAACTTGTATCACAGGAGAGTATGTTAGTCATGTTACAAAAGAAATGCATTTTCAATTATGTAATTGTAGAGAGAAATGCCCGTTCACTGTGACAATTCCCTTCAAATGTAGAGGCAAAGCATAAAATCTTCCCAAATCTTGCATGTATCTCAGCAATTGGGTATCCTTACGATGAGCTGCCTGGCAATATCATCAGGCAACAAGATTGGATATGAAGATTAAATAGAATATTAAACTGAAAAAATATTCTAAATGTGTTCAGACAGGATGTACAAATTTTGTCAGTTATTATTATGTGTCTCTATTTAAATGATTTTTGAGGACTTCAAGGCTTGCACTAACCTTCACGATCTCACTGAATCACTCTTCTTCTTGCTGTTACAGGCTGCGGCCATGGATGACATGACGGAAAGTGGCTTGTTTACTCCAGGTTGAAGAGTCAATTATGCCTCTGGAAAACTATCAGTCATGGATTTGCTACCTGGTTTATGATTGAGCAAGTAAGCAGAATTATATTAGGAATAATTAATTATACTTGTAAAATTTTTATACAATCTAAGCTCTATAAAATGATGAATTATTATGTTAATCGACGGTATTAACTTAAAAATAGATTAAAATAAGATAACTTGATATAATAGATATTTTACTGGTTTGACATTGTATTATTTGGGGTTTTATTCCAATTATTATTGAAGAAAACTAAGTTGTTATAAAACCCGTAGGATAAATGGGAAGCGAAACATATAATAGACATTATCAGAAGACTAGATTTTATGTAGTGGGCTCTAGCTAAAAAAATCTGCACTATAATTAGAGAATATTACAAGGTGATAGATCTGTGCTTTAAAATATAGTTTAATTCTTTTGCTCTCACTTTCTTTTCTCACCCTTTTATACAATTTTTGTAAGAAAACTCCAATTGTAGAAACTTAGTTGTGTGTCTCTTACTTGACTAGTCTTTTCTGGCCGTATCAACTCTTCTTATTCATAAGTCACATTTTCATAATAGGTCGTATTTGTCTTATCACAAGTCACATATTTTTGTTTGATTAAGTGAACAAACAAGTAAGATCATAGTCATTATGTATACTTAATTCTACAATTAGGTATAATCACTTACTCGAGTACCCATTTTAATTATTGGTGATATTGCACTTGAATTTTAATTCTATTTTCATAGCCTAGATTTGTTAAATTGATGCATTTTGGATTAAATTATTAGATTTAGGATTTAACTTTTATAGTTTTTTTTTTCATATTTTTAGAGTTTATAATAATTTTCTACTTTTGTAGGAAATTATGAGAAGAACGCCAAAAAAAAAAAAAGAAAATTAATTGATTTATTAGAAAAGGTAAAGATACACGTGGGGAGATGTTAATCTGAATAGGAAATGGATATGAGGTGAAAGAGAAAAGAAGTGGATATGGCGCAAGACAAGTCCAAATGAATTCACAACTCCTACTCCTACACAGAAGAACGCATTATAATTAGAAGGACAACTACACTGCATAAGGAACAATTTTTAGGAGTGTACATTTTCCCATCGTCTTTAGGTAGTTGACAGACGCTCCACCTCATTTTGTACAAAGTACAATAACAGTAGCAAACTCGAGGACAACAGATTAGCAATCCAAGCAGATATATGAGCACTAACTAAGATTTTCTTACTTTATCTCGAATTTACAATTATGTGTTCATATTCTTGTTATTGCATATCTACAATCAATATGAGTGGCTAAATTTATTACTCCAGGGATTACAAGGGATTTGACTTGTAGTACTTTGTTATTTTTATATTTTAATAAAATTGTTAATGTTTTAATTTAATGAGTGGTTATATAATGTCTTGTGTTTGAGTTAAGGGCCCAATTTTGCATATATCAATAGGTTTATATAGATTGTCAAAAGATAGATATAAAATTAGTTCATGTCTTCGTTAAGTCTAGATCCTTGATACTAGAGATAGATTAAGTACCACGAGAATAGATATCTATTTAATGTTTACATACTTAATTAACCTCGAAAGGGAAACTTAAGATATCCAATTAACATATCACGAAGATAGAAGGAGCTTTCATATGTGTGTGTGTGTGTGTGTGTGAACAAGCTTGTATCTACGATAGCATTAACAAATCCCTAGCTTAAAAAAAGAAACTTTTTTACTCATGTTTCAAGTCATATAAGGTTTTATTCAATTTTCTGACTCATGTAAATTTCCTCCTCTAGATCTCTATTCAAGAAGGCATTGTTAATTCTATTTGTCTAACTTCGTGACCCTACAAAACTCCTAAACTTAAAATCACCCTAATGGTGGTTGCTTTAACTAATAGAGTAAATGCTTCAAAATAGTCCACCCTAAGGGTTTGTTGAAAACCTTTAACTACAAGTTTGGCTTTATACTTCTAAACAGTCCTATTAATATTGTATTTTACTCTAAATACCCATTTACAATCAACCAGATGCATATCAACAGTTTGAGGTACCAATGTCTATGTGTTATCAGTTATGAAAGCATCATATTCAATTTTCATAGCAGCTAGCCATTCAGGATTAGAGATAGCTCTAACAGTGGTGGTGGGCTCTACAGGATTATTCAACTCATTATTGGTAGTCTTGGTGGTTATGTAGATGGTGTATGTGTTTGGACTTGGATCTAGTAACCAGACCATGTTGGACCAAAGATAGCCGTGGAAAATAATTTATATTTAGCTTTGGGACATGCATTTCAATGTAGGCGCCAAGGCAGAGGTGTTAAATTGGCACTGTTGGGCCTTTTTACGTTTTTTTTGGCTTTAAAGTTTTTAAATAAGCCGAAAGACTTATTCTCACCCAAGGATTAGTACAAACTCAAATCCAAATCTATTAACTTTTGAAAATTTAAATATTCATTGTCTATTAAATTTTCTTTTTATTATTAGAGGTAAAATCTTTATTTAAAAATATTTTTTAAACTCATATTTTAGGATTATGCTTAAGTTTTGAAATTTTTATTTTTACCATCTAACCTCATATTTTTCATATTTAAAAATTGACTTTTTTCCTCCCAAATCTAAGGTTACAAACTCTCATTTTTTCTCATATACAAATGCTCCCAACTTTCTAAAAAATTGTATTTTCATCCCTTCCATTTTCAGATCTTTATCTCTAACGATCATTCACTGTCTTCGACCATCAGCTCTCTCCCTCTCGGCCACTCTCCCTTCTCTTTCCAGTCATCTTTGTCTCAAATGAAATCGTCTTCATTTGAAAATGCTCTTTGTCTCTGACGAAGACGACCATAGAGGGAAGGGAGAGTGACTGGGGGGGAGAGAGAAGGCAAGAGGTGAGAGCTAACGGTTGGAGACAACAAATGGGCATCGAAAGGAAAGAGAAAAAACTCTAAGGGGGTGTTTGGCTCCTGGTTTTTAAGATTACCTTGATAATCTATCTTTTATTACTTTGTTTGGTTTGTCAGTAATTAAATATTACAGTAATTTTCTATTACCAATACTGACGTGACAGGTAATATAGGTGGAAATCTGATTACCACCTTCACCTTAGGTATTTAAAGATTATCAAGGTAATCTTGATTTTATTATAATTATATTATTATTTATTAATTTTTTGAGACAAAAATAAATTTATTTTTAATTAATATGATAAATAATATAAAAAATATTCAAAAATAATTATATTTAAAGGCATTTAAGTAAAATAATTTATTAGTAATATTTTATTACCTTTAACCAAACACAATAATTATTTATACCTACCAAATTTTATCAAATATAGTAATCATTTATATCAAGTAATCTTCTAAATAATCTATCTTCAAGGTAATTTTTCTATTTTGGTAATAAAATATTACCCAAACCAAATGTCTCCTAAAAAGAAAATTGTCACTTTTCAAATTTGGAATGAAGAAAATTTGTTAGATTTATAAAATAAGGGGGGAAATATAATAAATTTTAGTTTTTTTAATATTTTTAGTTAAATAATAATTTTATTTCTAATAATAATAATAATATTTAATAGATAAATAAGTATTTAGGTGGAAATGATGGTTTTGAAAATTAAAGAATATGAATTTGGTTTTATACTAAGCCTTGGGTGGAACTAAGTCTTTTGGCCTTTTAACTATTTCATAAAAGTTGGGCTTCTCACGGTGTAGACGTCATTTTTTACATAAATCTGGATATTAAACGCTACTATAATTCCACAATTACCGCTACTGAGTAGCATATAGGTGGGTACAATTTTTTTTTAATTTTCTTTATTTCAATTTACACTTGTTAGTTTTACATAAAACTTATTTTTCGCTAACATGTTGCCTATATTCCAGCAACAACTATAGACTCCAGGACAAGAGCATTACCTCTCCAAAATTTATTTTGATTCACTGAACTACAATCAATTAAATTATGTATACAAAAAATAAATATAAATTTATATACAAATAATAACATATTATCGTATAATTAAATAATTTTTAAATTAGAGATAAAATAATATTCAATATTATGATAATATGTTATTGTTCAAATAGAAATGTATATATATTATTTATGCACATAATACTACTCAATTAAAAACTATTGATAAATACCAAAAAATTATTTTTAAAAAATTAATATGGTTAACAAATTTATTACCTTCTCATTCAGCGAAAACAAAAATTAACTCAATTGTTGTTTTGGGTTGAAAAGTAATTCTAAAAATAATATGGGTTGAAATTTATTTAGCAGATTTCATTAAAGTGATTTTATTTCTTTAATAGCTTCAGAATAATAATTAAAGCGTCTAATATTGATATTAGGAGGGTGTATAAATATAACTTCTTTTTAATTCTGAACTTTGAGACATACTTTTCTCATAATTGAAAAAATATATATTTGGTTTAATGAGAAAGATTTGAAGTTTTATTTTTAATATATATTTTTAATTATATTCTAAAACTATATAAAAACAACAATAAAACGGAAAGAGAACTATTGAAGCTATCTCACTGAATTTCAAAACACAACACTGCTCTGGGACTAATCACTTTAGAATACATCTCAACCACTACAATCAACAAACTTACTCAACGACCAACCACTGTCTTAAATAACTGAAAGATAAAACCAGTAGGTAAAGATATTCACGTTACTATGATGGGGCACCGAGATATGAGGCCAGCCGCAATATGTCACTGAAAATTCCACCAGCTGTGACTTGAGCTCCTGCACCTGGACCACGCACTATAAGTGGCTGCTCCTTGTACCTTGTTGTCGTGAAAGCTATGATATTATCAGAACCAGCGAGCTGTGCAAATGGATGGTCTTTCTTGTATCTTCGCAACTGCACCGTGCCCTTTTGGTTGACGGCATCCACCACGCCAACATACCTCAGAACCTGACATACACATTCCAAATGAAATCGAGATCTTACATGTTAGGCAAATACAAAACTGAATCTTAAGCTTGTAAACCGACTCTAGAAAAGGAGGGCCCAACCACACCATAATTCATAGCCATTTATAACAGAGACTTACACAGAGTTCAGAAAGTTTTTTTTTTTTTTCAGATTTTTTAGTATTCTTGTATGATACATTTATCAGGAATTCATCCAGTACTCTCTAAGATTGTAGGGCCGATTATTCTCCAAAGGATACAGAATGTGCCCCTAGCTGACTCATTTATCTTTTTAGGGACTGATTATAATATAAATCATGATTAAGACTCATTTTTGAGGCATTGTAATTATAAAATCTGAGACTAAATTACTGAAAGGTTAAACTTTCAAGAGTGTTCCAGCAAAAACTCACTTCCCCTGCATCCTCAGCTTCTTTTCTTTCATTTGCCAGTTCTTGGTCATATTGTGGTAATTGCTTCATGAACTCTTCAGCAGATGCACAAGCCTGTGGCAAAAAATCAGAACATCACATGGAAGATGAACTTATTCCTCAATCCAATATGGAATTGGGAAATTTTGTCTTACTCTCAAAGGTTCAGGCACAAGAGAGTGAACAGGGAGATCAGAAAGTTCCAGCTTCAAACCCGCTTCTCTAGCAAGAATTATCACCTGCAGAAAGAAATTCATTTTATGAGTCCGACCTCATGTAAATGCATTCAGCATGAAGGCATGGAATAAATACTAGTGTAGTCACATCAGACCTATTCAAACCATAGTATTTGATTGGACCAGAGTGATAGTACAGAATACGTAAAGAATCATTTTTAAATTGATAAGTTAAAAAACTTCACAAAAAAGGTGAGATAGCCAACTCATCAGTCATCAAATAAAGTTTGCTACAGATCCATTTGACAATGAGCCTATTCTAGGAAGGCGACAATATGTCTTAACTGTTTTTGGCATTTAGGAATTGCCCAAAGTGGTGGCAAAAAAAATACCCTTTTGAACTTCAACACATTTAAACAACAAAACAAATAATAACGCACATAATACCTTTCTGGCAACATCTGTTCCAGACAGATCATCCCTAGGATCTGGTTCAGTATAACCTGCTTCTTTTGCCTCTGCCACCACCTCACTGAAACTTCGTGCACCTGTAAAGTTATTAAATAGATAACTCAAAGTCCCACTGCAAAAAATAAAACAAGAACATTAAGGCTTGTGTTAGAAGATGTATTAAGGAGCATGCATTTTAGATGCTGGGCCACTTTCATATTTTCGTATGTATGACTGTCAACCAAGTAAATATGTCTGACCTGAAAATGCCTTCAATGCGCAATATCTTGTCTCCAGTTTCAAGCAGTCCCCTTAAAGTGCTAATGATTGGAAGACCAGCACCGACAGTTGCTTCATAAAAGTAATGTGTGTAGGATTTCCGTTGAAGGGCCCTCAACTTCAAATACTGAATTGGCATGGAAATTACGTCAATAAAAAACCACCAAAAGGATCATCAATACAACAAGATTTCAGCAAGGATAAAAAATCTTATGGAAGAACGAATTAAGAAGTGCTAATTATTGTCTTTTAAATTAACAAAAAGGTAGAACAAGACACAAACTCATCCAGAGTTAGGACTTCACAATTATTATCATTATTGTTATACTAATAACACTTGGCCAAGGTTAACATTACTTGATCAAGAGGTCCAGAGTTCGCTTTTTTGTTAGGCGTGATCACATGAATCCCTTTACGCAGCCAATCTTGATAACAACTGGCAACATGTGCGTCTGCTGTACAATCTACCAAAACCGTATTTGGGAAGAAATGATTCCCTTGCACATGTTGAGTAAATTTGTTGAGGTCAGCTACTTCTCCTTTCTCCTTTAATAGCTCTCTCCATCTCAACAAGTCAATTCCCCTAAAAGAAAGATCAATCAGTCCACACACTGCAGACTAATATGCTTATAATGAATAAAACAAACAGCTTGATTCATCAACCAATCACCACCGCACAAAACCCAAATTGGGCTTCTAACATCCAACCAAGAAAAAGAAGTTTGTATTGTTAGGAACAGAGATCAATTTAAAGCATGAAGAGCGAAGTCACTAGATTGTTTTAGAAACATGATTACCATACCCCAAGGAATGTCCATATAAAATCTGAAAACTTACGAATCGCTCAAGAGCATATTCCTCGAGCCGGTAATTCCCATAACACGCAAGTCAATGTTAAATTCTTCCTTTAGTGCTGCTGCCTGCCCATAGAAAATGTTCCAAATTTACTTAAGTGGCATTGCACAGTAATTTTAAATTTCTCCTTTTGTTGAGCATGTTACACTCTAATATTTCTCTGTATATTTCTCAGATTATTGAAGATAGAAACTAATCGCACATAGTTTGAATTTTTTGGATCAAATTGAGACTAATTCCATAATTTTATTTTTAATTCAAATGCAACAGGACATAGGATGTATGCAATCAAGAATACTAATCTTTCATAAAATTTTACCAACTCCTAACTTTGATGCTCAACAAAGAGCCCAACATTACACACGTAGGATCAGATGTGGGAAACAGATCAAAAGCATAAACATTATGGACTCTCTCCAGAAGCAAATTATAAACCGTGTTCAAATCTATGAGGGAAGACACAAAGGCTTTTCGATTAGTGATCCCTTGTCTCTGATAGCACAAAGATGATAAAAATATTTACACTAATTCAAGCACTACCATAACCACCATAGTTCAAAACCATTATAATGTTTCAAATTAACTGTTCTAAATTTACCATCATTAACAATATATGAGTTGCAAAGATTACAATATTCCATTTCAAATTCAACTCCAACAGTGCCTATATCAGAGATGCTAAACTGTAAATGAAACAATTAAAAGTAGAAGAGAAATATCAAATTAGTTACCTGATCCCTGAGCTGGTCGAGTAATGTGCCCCCTATCAAGCCAGGGCCAATAATCCCCATTGCTATTATGGTTCTCGAAAGAAAAAACCTAGAATGGACAGCTCTCAAAGCCCTTATGCAATCTTCACGCTTGACTACGACAGTGATATTGTACTCAGAGCAACCTTGGGCTATAGCACGGACATTGATGTTTGCCTGAAATGCAATCACACTTCAAACAGATTACAAAAAAATCACAGGATTTAAAGTTTTGAAGCAGAATCTGGCAATTGAGTAAACCACTGCATTTATTTTTTAAGATACGTTATCTACTTTACCTTTGCCAAAGCATTAAAAAGAGTGGCACTAACTCCAGGTGTACTTGCCATTTTCTGGCCCACTGCTGCTAAAATGCTACAATTGGGAACGACTGCCACCTGAGAATAGTGAAGTGGAAAAATAGAATAACATCAAATTTGGCATAAATGAAACTCAGTAACTCTTGCATTTGTAGAACAGCAAAAGAATAAAGAGCTCTACAACACAAATTGCATTCATGGAAACAAGCTAAGGATTCAAACAATGATGAATTACGCAGACATGACATTGTTAGCCAGGAGCTTTGTAACTAATTCACAATATTAATTACTTGGTTGATAAGTAACTAATCAAGGATTTCTCGCAATTTTTCAGGGTGGTATATCAACTGTATAATCATAGTAGAATGCTGTTATAAGGAAAACAAAAGAATAAATAGAAGTTAATTTACAGTGGGAAGACTACACAAGAAATACAATCTTACAAGAAATTACCACATACAAGATAAAATATATCTTAATGGTTTTCATGTTTGTCAAATTATCAAGTCCACCATAACACTTTAAATTGAAAAAGCACCTGGGAAAGCCTCCCAGCATTCAGAGCTTCACGAAATCTAGACTGTAATGCCTCCGCAACAGCTTTTACTTCCTTCTCAGGCACAGCAAAGCAGACAGAATGCTCACTACTGGCCTACATCATTATCATTCACTAAGTATCTTTGTACTTGAAAATAAATAAATGTTGAACTGAAAACAGAGGAACAATTTACCTGAGATATCATGATGACATTGGCTCCAACTTCTTTCACAGCACCAAAAATGGCACTTGCTGTACCAGGAACACCAGCCATTCCAGTTCTGCCAACAGGAAAAAAAAAAAACCATAAATGATACAAAATGTAGATGAACAAACTGTAACCATAAAAGCACACATGCAGAGGAAATTGTGACAGAAATGCTCACCCCTCGACATTTATCAGAGCTAAATTGTCAATTGTTGCAAACCCTTTGACAGGAGTGTCAACAATCTGGTTATCTTCATTTTCACAAACAGAAGGCTGACAAATCATTGTTCCAGGTGCAGAGAGGTTAAAGATGTTCCTTATTACAATTGGAATGTCATATCGCATAACTGGGAGGATGGTGCGAGGGTGCAAGACATTTGCCCCAAAATATGACTACACGATGACATGAATTTAATTTAGAAAGACAAATCAGAAAATCAAAAAACTCTAACAGACATGGAGTACTAATCATATCACCATTTCCCAGGCCTCTTGGTAAGACAATGTCCTCAGTATCACAGCTTCACTAACTGCAGAGAAAATAAATCTTCATGTTACAATCAAACCGTAGTTATGTTTTCATAAAGTTCTAAGAAGATATCCAAACATTAGAGTTATTTTGCAAGATAAGAATATAATACCATCTAAAAAACTAAGACAATAACTGATAATGCAAATTTGGATAGAATTGCCTATACATAAGGCTCCATACAAACCTTTTCTTGGGTCTGCACTATACACTCCATCCACATCAGTCCAAATTGTGACTTGGCGTGCCCTGAGTAGAGCGCCCATTATAGCAGCAGAGAAGTCACTTCCATCCCTCTTCAAAGTTGTGGGAATATTATCTGGTGTACTAGCTATAAAACCAGTTGCAATTACTGTCTTCAACGGATTTTGAGAATACCATTTCTTCAGTCTTTTTTCAGATTCCAAAAAATCAGGATCAACTTGATTTGAGCTGGTTGGATTTACAATGAGGACATCTCTTGTATCCATCCATTGGCAATCCATACCATTCTGCGCAAAAAAAACAAATTAATATGTTAGTTCAAATAGCTGTGGAAGCTCTTTGCTAATTATCTTTAAAAGGATACGATTAACAAGATATTTTTTTTAGCAACGGGTGAATAACCCCCCAACCTTTCTGACGACAGCTGCTAACAACTGAGCAGACCACAACTCTCCATGTCCAACAACAAAATCTGTAAAAGATTCCGTAGCATGACCAGCTACAGAAAATAAATAATTAGTTACTGTTTTATAACATATATGTTAGAGTTCTATTCTATTTCTAAGTTCACACAATAAGTTTAGCCAAAAAAAGGATAAGGGTCTATGACAATAGAGATGACAGAAATCCAATGACTGTCAACATGCCAGGATCTAATTTACATTTCTATACAATCTAAACATATAAGAGCCATGGACTCATCTTTTGATAGAAACCTGTCCTAAGGTCCTATCATTTTTCATAAAATAAACAAAAAATTCCAACAGATATAAGTACATTTAGGAAAATTTTGGAGCATATTTACAGCAATTGATATCTACATCACATTGAACTCTTATATTATTTGAATGCCTTTGTGATAGAGCCGTAGGAGAGATGGATAAAGATCAGAAAAGAGATACATAGAGAATAGAAAATTAGAAAGATAGATAGGAGGAGAGAGAACAGCAAGAAAGGGGAGAAAACTAGACGAATTGAGGAGAAAAAATCAAATGGGCGAGAACCAAGATTTTTAAATATATTAATAAAAAATAAACACAATACCAAACGAAGTCGTTATTTATCATCTTAAAAACTTTTAAATAGTGAAACTGAGGTAAGACATGAGAAAATCAAAATTAAACTAGAAATATAAAAAATTTTATTTTTAAAATATTGTTTCTGTAATCGATACCTTATTTATCAAATAAATTTTTCTTATATAGGGAAAAGATATCAAAAAAAGCATAAAGCCCCAGTTGAGTTCATTTAGAAAATCCTGAACATCTACATGATTGTTCTTAACAAGATTTTCATAGACAGTACATTAATAATTGAATAAATGTCAGATTTTCACCTCTAACCTATTAGAAACAGACTAGATGAAATTAGCTGATAACACATATGAAAAGCCACCATGAATTGTAAATAAAGAAGCAAGAGGAGAATATGAAATTAAATTTATTTCCATGCCACTAGGTTAGCTTTAATTAGATATAAGATCGGATAGACAAAATATCAAAATGGGATCAATTCATACATAATTGAAGGCACAAAATAATGATTCCCATGCCATGGTTTATTAGTTTCTCACTTATAAATGAATGCAAATTTAAACAATCTAAAACACATAATTCTCCAACTATACCAATGTATATTGCACGAAGCATAGCTTTAAGGTTATGAATGTCATTATGCAGCAGGGACAAGAAACCAGCAAGCTCATCCCCATCAAGTAGATCATGTGCTGTTAATTTTTGTTTTTCAAAAACAGCATCCACAGCAGATACATATGAATCATCCCGTGATTGTGCCTTAAAGATGAGGTCATACATCATATCTGTTACTTTTGACATAGCTGAAACAACTACCAACTTCCTTTCTGTATCATCCTTTATGATTATCTCTGCAACATTCTTGATTCTTTCAGAGCTTCCAACACAGGTGCCACCAAACTTATGAACAGACCACAAGTCTCCATTGGGAAGCTGAAATTCTTCCATCGATTTTTCTACCGAAATATCTATAAACAAGGGAAAAAACTAATGAATTGTACCTACAATTTCCAACTGCATGTAAATTTAGATTATAGATAGAACAGATAACAAACCTGTAACTGAAGCCAATATGCACGAATTCGAAGACTCCCCTTTTCCCTGCTGTGAAACAGCTATTCTGAAACATTCAACATACAAGATGAAGCTAAAACAGAATATGAACTTCACAATCTACACAAAATGTTCAAAGTGACACTTAAACTCTGCAATAAGTTATGGAACCTTATATATACATCAAATGCATCATTTTAAAAAAGTAAACAAATCACCAGGAGCCCTCTCATTACCTCAACAATAATCAAATATACAGCCAGTTTAAGGCACCAAAATCATCAGTTAGAAGCAGTTCCAAAGAAAATGTATATATTAATGCAGAAAGCATCAAACTAAAATGTTTTGAAGCAGTTTTGAGACAAAGGAAGTGATTCACCAGGAATGAAAGGAAGATGAGAGAAAAAACGCTTTGAAAGCAAGTAATTAATTCAAAATTATCAGAAATCGATTTCAGGAAAAAGCATGGAGTCTCATTCTTTAGAAGTAATTATGAAGCCTTTTTTCAGAGAAAATGTTATAATCAATCCAAAAGTC
Source organism: Mangifera indica (assembly GCF_011075055.1). Classification (NCBI taxonomy): domain Eukaryota; kingdom Viridiplantae; phylum Streptophyta; class Magnoliopsida; order Sapindales; family Anacardiaceae; genus Mangifera; species Mangifera indica. The sequence continues at coordinate 10,475,052 of NC_058147.1, read as the reverse complement.
ATCAAAAATACAGACAGTGTGGCATCAAAGAGTATTAAAACATATTGTTTAGAACCATTATTTGAGACAAATGACAAGTTTTACCCAGACCTCATGTCATTCAATAGTCATTCATACAAAACGTATTATCGAATACACAGACATCAAAAGCACCAAAATACACCATTTTGAAGCAAATGAATGGCATTAACCTGAAAATGGACGGAAGAAGATGAGAGGAAAAAATGTCCAACACTGACAAGGAAAAATAGGCATTAAACTCATCGTTTAGTAGTAATTATGAAGCATCTCTTCGAAGCAAACACTTTGTCAAAAATAAAGGCATCGTTGAAAACTAAAAGCTCCAGCTGGACCTAGAGTCTAATTCATTCAAATTACATAGACATCCAGAGCTTCAAAACGACCGTTCAGAATTATATATAACATCAAACAGCCGCATTCAAATGTCATTTTTAAGCAAATGAAGAGATTTTGCAGGAAATGAAAGGAAGAAGAGACTCCAGTTACTTTAATATTGATCAGAATCATCTACAGACAGCAAAAGGATGCCAAATTGAATCGTTTTGAATCAATTTATGAAACAGATTAAAATTAATGTATTCCAATTAATCCAAAAATTTTCTGAATCATATTTTCAAAGCAAAAACTCTAATTGATCAGTGTAGACAGCAAACAGCACCGAGACGCATCGTTTATAATGAATTCAGGGGACACAGTACCACAAGGGCATCAAAAGCACTGAAACGCACCGTTTTGAAGGGAATGAAACGTTTGAGAAAGGAGAGAAGGAGCGGCATTGACAAGGAGGACGATAGATCTGGGTTCTGTCATGGTGAGCACATGCGGCTGAAGAGTGAAGAACTCGCGAAGAGATCGAAGCGGAAAACGCCATTGTTTTGCTTTGTTTAGTGATGTGTCTCTGCAATTTTTGTTTCTATTATTTGGCGGCTTAGCTTTTTCAGTGAGAGCTGCTTCAACTTCATGTACGATTCTATTTATATTCGGTAGGTTACTATGGGATGCGCACCACCGCATGGCTGCATCTCTTATCACCAGTAGTTTAACGACACGTCACCCAGTTTTGCCCTTCTAAATTAATCACTGAAAACTACGCGCCGCGATGTAGATAAACAATCAAAAATATAATTGAATATTATTTTATCTTTAATTTAAAATTAATCAATTATATAATGATATTTTATTATTTATACATAAATTTTCATTCATTATTTATATGTATAATTTTATTAAAATATTATTTTTTTACATTATCAATAAATTTTATAATTTCACTTATATTGTATATATGTTTTTATGTTTATAAATAAAAATATATATAATATATTATTATATGATTAGATTTTATTTTATTATTATTTTAAAATTATTTAAATAATAATTTATCATATAATATATATATATATATATATAAAAGTATTTGTATATTTAAAAGTATATATGTTTAATTTTATTTCTATAATTTTTGTAATTAAAAAATTATAAAATTAATTAAACATATTTTAAATAATTTAATTAGGGTAGCCATGCACAAAAGTCAAAAGAAAAGACCAAAATGGAATTGGCTTGTCAGCACGCGGTAAAGAGTCCCTTGTATTGGTGAGGGGTGAAGATGAAATAAATAAATTTTGTAGGTCCTCCTTTGAGGGATATGCATGCATGCATGATATTGTTTGTTGGCTTTTCAATATGTCCTTGTAGTTGTAATTAAGATCGTGTAAGGACAATTGAATATCGATTCATGTAAAATTTTCACATTTATTGTGTATTCTAAGTTATCTTACTCTATTTCAAACCATTAGATTGCGTTTAGTTGGTAAAGGAATATTATATATATTTATAAATATATATATATATATATATATGATCAAATATTATTTTATTTTTAATTTAAAATCACTTAATTATATAATTATATGTATAAGTATATATATATATATATATATATATATATATATATATATATATATATATATATATATATTTATATAACCTAAATAGATACATATAATTTGATTGTTATTTGATATCTTATCATCTTATCATCATTTTGTAAGAGGGTTCATTTAAAAAAAAAAAAAACAAATATTGTGTCAATTTATGATAGCTAATTTAATCCGGATTTTTGAATTGTTTGATTAAATAATTAATTACTAAATAGCTCATGTAAATAATATTATTGTGGGTTATGATCACATTCATAGATTATGGGATTTAAATTTTACAGATTTTTTTTTTTCCAAATAAGTTCCCTAATAACTTTTAATTTTTGTTGTAAGACTTATGTTAATTTAGTAGTGTTTATGTGTGGTATTAGATATTTTAACATGTAAATATTAATAAGATTGGATTCAAACAAGATTATTCAAATTCAATTGTTCATCCGACACAATCAACCCTAAAATGATCAGTCATAACTCGTGTTTAATTATATTAAAACTTATAAAATTCAACCTTTTAAATCTAATTGAACTCAAACAACCCAAATTTGAACTCAACTTCACTAATCTACCCCTAAATAGTGGTATATCATCAAATTTGTTTATGTATGCATTAGATTTTCCTTGAGTTTTCGTAATTAATAAATATCTTTTTTTAATTTATCTATTTTTTTTTTTTCATTTGACGTGTATCCATATTACTAAGTAATAAATTAGATCTCGAGAGAGAAGCTCGTGCTTCTTTGGCATAATAATTTATTAAATGTAGCCCGCAATGTTAAACAATAGTTTAAACAAATTTTAGCATGGTAATGTCATGGTTAGACATATCAATGGCCTAGGCTAAAACATAAATTTAAAGTCAGGTTCAATAAGACCTATTCTGATACTATAACATAGTGGGTTTAATCTATAAACCTTTCACATCGGATCATAAGTTTTAATATTAGACCTATAAACCAATCTAACTTGTTATTATTTAAAATAAAAATTAAAAATAGCAGAGCAGATGGCAGAAGGGCTTCTGCCACAAAGGTAGAAGCCTTTAAGTTTTATTTTTAAAATTTATTTATTTATTTTTATATAAATCAATTCAATTCTTCTTCAATTTCAATTTCAATTTCTTTCAATCTCTCAATCTCAATTTTTTCATTATATTCTCAATCTCATTTTCTCTCATCAACTCTCTTTTGAAAACTATTTAAATTCACAAATAATAATTTTTGTGTTTATAATTTTATTTTTATTTCAATTTTATTATTACAAAATATTACAAATATATCCAATATCAAAAAAATTCAGAGATTTAGATTTTGAAGATAAGTAGATAAATGGTATAATATATATATTTTATTTATGTTTGTAATTTATACAGTATGTAAATTAATTTATTTATACTATATTATAAACTTATAATATTTTTCATCATATAACCACAATATTTTTTTGCAACAATTGAGGAATTATAAATAAAATGGATGTGGTACTGTCCTTGGTTTTAATTGAAAAATAATTTATATTTAAAAATTTTAATTAAATTTTTTTAAAAAAATTGTTTAAATGGTCATCACATTTAAGGTTGGCTCAGCCCAACCTTTTATATATAGGGTTAGATTTTAGGCCTTAAAAAATGTATGGGTTGGCTAGGCCCAAAGGGCCATTACTATATAGGCTTAGGGCTAAGCTCGACCCATAAGCCCGATGGGTCGAGTCGAAGCTGACCCAGCCAAACCCATTGCCATGTATGGTCATGGTAGATAGAACCAAATTATTAGACATTAAATATTTCAACATTTTTAATTAGGCTACAGGACTATTTCCCACTCAAGTTTGGGTGTGAGAGGACAAATATATATCCGTAACAATTGAAAAACTTAAATACCCACTCAAAATTTAGTCTATTACCACACACTCAAGAATTTTTTATTAAAATTAAGATAAAATTGTTATTTTACTAATAATATTAAAATAATTAAAATTATATCTAATTTCCCCCTTTATTTGAAAAACTAATAATTTCCCCCTAAGATTAAGCTTTGAATTCACTTTTCCCTTCTAGGGTTTGATATCTAAGAATCTAGGCACTTTCTCCATTAAACGATGACCCTCTCTTGAAATCTAATCAAAACTTTTGCTTAGATGATTAAGGTGTCATCTAGTAAAGAACAACGCTTAACATCTAGATCTAGACGATGAGCGCTGTCCTTCGAAAAATGATGTTTCGTCATTCTTAAGTTTGGGGTAAAGTTTTCAGTTGTCAGGTTTATGTTGGAAATTGATGGTCGAAGATACAAAGAAAAAACCTAAGGATTTAGAGAGGTAAGTCACTTTCCAAAGTTAAACCTTAAGTGAAATGTTAATTTTCAAAACCTATGGGGAAAATAAGATAAAATTATATAATTTTAATATTATTGTTAAAATAACAATTTTACCCTTATATTTAACACTAATTTTAATGAAAGTTTAGGGATGGATAAGTGTTTAAATTTTTTAATTATTGCATATATACTTTTGAAATTATACTAAAACTTGGATAAAAAATAGTCCTTTCGGCCTTTCAGTTATTTGTCGATGAAAGTTTAGGGATGGATTCTACCAACATTCACTTCTGTAATATTTGTTTAAAAACTATAAGGGCAGTAGCGTAATTAGAGCTTAAGGATGCATGGGTCATTTCATTTATAAGTGAGGGCAGTTTCGTAAACTTGCTAGGCATGCACCTTTGTTGACCTAACTATATAAACATAATATTGGCCGACTAAAGCAGAGAGTAATGAGAGAATAGAGAGAAAAGAGAGGCGTGAGCTGCTGGTTTTCTTCTTCTCTGTTGTTATGCGTCTTGTGCGTCTTGGGCTGCTGTGTGGCTGTGTTTGCTCTCTGAGTTCGATGTGCGGTGTCTCTACGGTGAAGTCAGGTGCTCTTTGACTTTGTATTGCCGTGTATTTTGCTTGTATATTGTTTTGATGTACAGTGAGAGATCCGTGTGTTTGTATATTGTAAATCAAACTTGATATTAGTGGATTTGACTAGAGGAACACCTCTGCCTTGGATGTAGGATTTCGTTTACGAGATCCGAACCAAGTAAATCGTGTTATTCTATTTTTTCCTGTTTTCCGCGTTTATATTGTTCGGATCAGATTATCTTTGGGTTCGGAAATATAAATCTATAACAAGTGGTATCAGAGCCACAAAAGATCTTTCCGATCTGTGATCTTGTGACCTAATTTTGTTTCTTTTCCATTTATATTCGGCTGCTTGTGTATATCTTGAGGCGTGTTTGGTTTTCATGCTTTGCAATATATTTTGGTGAAATATATGTGTTGTGTTTCTTGATATATGTGAATATTTTCGGAAAGATTGTGTTCTTGTTGTGAGTACTTTGCTTTCTTGGTACTGCTGTATTTTCTTTTGGTATTTGTAGGATTAAAGAAACTAAAAGAAAAAGAAAAAGAACATAATGGGGTCAACAAGGTTGGAAATAGAACAGTTTAATGGAAAAAATGATTTTAATATTTGGAGGAAAAAGATGAGGGTTGTTTTGGTGCATCAAAGGTGTGCAAAGGCTTTGGAAGGTATAGATTCTTTACCTTCTGATATGACAGAATCTTAGAAGGCTGAGGTACTTGAAACTGCTTATAGCTTGCTTATTTTACATCTATCTGATAATGTGTTAAGACAAGTTGATGATGTTAGTACTGCCGCAAAATTATGGTTGAAGCTTGAATCTCTTTATATGACTAAATCTTTGACTAATAAAATATATTTGAAAGAGCAACTGTTTGGTTTTAAAATGGATCCAGGAAAGTCTTTAGAAGAAAATTTAGATGAGTTCAATAAAATTACTATTAATTTGGCTAATATAGAAGAAAAAATTTCTGATGAAAATCAAGCCATTATTATTTTGAACTCACTGCCTGAAACTTTTAAAGATGTAAAAGCTGCTATTAAATATGGTAGAGAGTCTCTTTCTTTAGAAGATGTCTTAGGGGCTCTTAAGTCAAAAGATTTAGAAATGAAGATAGAAAAGAAAACCATAGGTGAAGGCTTGCAAGTAAGAGGCAGAACTGAAAAGAAATTTCAACAAAAAGATAAAAGATTTAATAGATCTAAATCTAGGCCAAAAAGAGTTTGTTGGAATTGTCATAAAGAAGGCCACATGAAAAGAAACTGCCCTGAAAGAAAGAAACTGAATTTTCCTTCAAATAATGAAAAACATGAGTCTGTAAATCTACTTGATGGCTATGACAGTGCTGAAGTTTTAGTTTTAACTGAGGGGTTGTCTAGGGAAGAATGGGTTTTAGATTCAGGATGCACCTATCACATGACACCTAGAAAAGACTGGTTTATAGATCTAAAACAGATAAATGGGGGAAAAGTCTTAATGGGTAATGATGATGCATGTGAGGTAACAGGTATAGGTGCTATTAAACTAAAACTTGCTGATGGTTCTATTAAAATTCTCAATGATGTTAGATTAGTTCCTAAATTGAGAAGAAACCTAATATCTTTAGGTTTGTTAGATTCCAATGGTTATTCTTATAAATCTGAAAAGGGTGTGCTTAAAATAATGAGAGGTGCTTTAGTAGTAATGAGAGCTAAATTGATAAATGGGTTATACATTTTAGAGGGAACAGCTGTTAGTGACTCAATGTCTTCTAAACCTGATAAGGTGGATGAAACTATTTTGTGGCATAAAAGGCTAGGACACATTAGTTTCTTGGGTTTGCAAGAACTTGGTAAACAAAACTTGATTAATTCTAACAGAATTTCAGCATTAGAGTTTTGTGAGAATTGTGTTTTAGGGAAGTCACAAAGATTGAGGTTTGCAGCTGCTACTCATAGATCAAAGAACATTCTTGATTATGTGCATTCAGATCTGTGAGGTTCTCCTCAGGTACCTAGTTCTCTGTCTAATGCTCATTATTTTTTTAACCTTTGTGGATGATTTTTCAAGAAGAGTTTGGGTTTATTTTTTAAAAACTAAAGATCAAGTTTTTGAGTTTTTTAAAGAATGGAAAACTCTTGTGGAAAATCAAACAAATAAGAAACTAAAAGTTTTAAGAACAGATAATGGTCTTGAATTTTGTAACAAACAGTTTACTGATTTTTGTAAACAATTTGGAATCTTGAGACATAGAACCTGTGCAGACACTCCTCAGCAGAATGGTCTTGCTGAAAGAATGAATAAGACTATTCTGAACAAAGTAAGATGTATGTTAGCTGACTCAGGATTGAGTAAGAAATTCTGGGCTGAAGCAGTTGCTACTGCTTGTTATTTGATTAATAGATCACCTTCTTCTGCTATTAACTTTAAGACTCCTATTGAATTGTGGTCTGGTAAACCACAAAATTTAAATCACTTGAGACCTTTTGGATGCCTTGCCTATATCCATGTGAAATAGGGTAAACTGAACCCTAGAGCCTTAAAGGCTGCCTTCTTAGGATACCCTACAGGGACTAAGGGTTATAAAGTTTGGTTAATTGATGAATTAAAATGTGTGGTTAGCAGGGATGTTGTGTTTAATGAATTTGCTTTTTATAAAGATCTGTTTATCTCTAACTAATTTCAGTCTAAACAGGTTCATATTGAGGTGGAGAATTCTGACTTGAGAAATTCAGCTAGTGTTGAGTCAAGTGATGGACCTGGTTTAGGCTCAGATCCAATTCATGCTTCAAAGTATGAAGATAGGGGTTTGAACCAGCAACCATCACAGAGTCAGAGTCAAAGTAGTTTAGACAGTAATTTTTCTGATTATCAATTGGCTAGAGATAGGACTAGAAGAGCTATTAAACTGCCATCTAAATATGCTCATGCAGATCTTATATCATATGCATTTAATATAGGTGATTGCATTGAATTGAATAATCCTTTAAATTTCAAACTAGCCTATATGAGTAAACACAAAAAGGAATGGTTAAATGCCATGCAAGCTGAAATTGATTCTCTGCATAAAAATAACACATGGATTCTTGTTAAAAGACCTGAAAATAAAAGGATTATAGGTTGTAAATGGGTTTTTAAAAGAAAACCTGCTGCTCCAGGCTTTGAAAATGGAAGGTTTAAGGTTAGAGTTGTTGCAAAGGGTTTTTCCCAAGTAGAAGGCATTGACTATCATGAGATTTTTTCACCTGTTGTTAAACATATATCAATAAGACTTATTTTATCTGTTGTGGTGTTATTTGATTTAGAACTTGAATAGCTAGATGTTACTACTGCCTTCCTTCATGGTAATCTAGAAGAGCAGATTTACATGGAGCAACCAGAGGGTTTTGAGAAACCTGGATCTAAAGATATGGTTTGCTTACTAAAAAGGTCATTATATGGCCTAAAACAGTCACCAAGACAATGGTATAAAAGGTTTGATGACTACATGCTCTCCATTGGCTTTTCTAGAAGTGAATTTGATAATTGTGTTTACTTTTGTAAAACTGAAACAGGCAGCTATGTTTACTTGTTGATATATGTGGATGATATGCTTATTGTTTCAAAGAAAATAAGTGATTTAACTAGGTTGAAAAAATTGTTAAAAGATGAATTTGAAATGAAAGATTTAGGACATGCAAAAAGAATCTTAGGAATGGATATTAATAGAGATAAAATTAAAGGTATTTTAACTTTGTCTCAATCTGAATATGTTAAAAAGGTTCTTGAATTGTATGGTATGCATGATGCTAAATCTGTGAATACTCCTATAGGTGCTCATTTCAAATTGATGTCTGTTTTGCATGATTTACCTACTGATGAATCTGAATATATGAAAAAGATTCCTTATGCAAATGTGGTAGGTAGCTTAATGTATGCTATGATAGGATCCAGGCCTGATATTGCTTATGCAATTAGTTTGGTGAGTAGGTTTATGGGAAAACCTTGTAAAGAACATTGGAATGCTGTGAAATGGGTATTAAGATACTTGAAAGGGTCATGTGATGTTGGTCTTGTATATACTGCATCTGATACTAACAGTTTACATGTTAAAGGATACTGTGATTCAGATTATGCTGCAGATTTAGACAAGAAGAGGTCTCTAAATGGCTATATTTTCACATTTGGTGATAATGTGATAAGCTGGAAGAGTTGTCTTCAACATATTGTTGCTTTGTCTACAACAGAAGCTGAATATGTTGCATTGATAGAGGCTACAAAAGAAGCTTTGTGGCTGAAAGGTATAACAGAAGAGTTGGGACTGCATTGTGGTATTCCTGTGATCTATTGTGACTCACAAAGTGCAATACATCTGTCTAAAAATAGTGCTTTTCATGAGAGAACAAAGCATATAGATGTTAGGTTGCATTTTATAAGAGAAATTTTGTCTAGAGGTCAGGTAATTCTGGAGAAAATTGCTTCAGAGGTGAATCCTGTTGATATTTTGACAAAGGTAGTTCCAATAAATAAGTTTAAGAGTGCCTTAGACTTATTGCAAATTGGAAAGTTGTGAGTCTGTCTTGCAGAAGTGTTTTTTGGCTAGTTAAATTCATGTTTGAGTCTTGTAGTTTTCAAACAAGGTGGAGTTTGTAATATTTGTTTAAAAACTATAAGGGCAGTAGCGTAATTAGAGCTTAAGGATGCATGGGTCATTTCATTTATAAGTGAGGGCAGTTTCGTAAACTTGCTGGGCATGCACCTTTGTTGACCTAACTATATAAACATAATATTGGCCGACTAAAGCAGAGAGTAATGAGAGAATAGAGAGAAAAGAGAGGCGTGAGCTGCTGGTTTTCTTCTTCTCTGTTCTTGTGCGTCTTGTGCGTCTTGGGCTGCTGTGTGGCTGTGTTTGCTCTCTGAGTTCGATGTGCGGTGTCTCTACGGTGAAGTCAGGTGCTCTTTGACTTTGTATTGCCGTGTATTTTGCTTGTATATTGTTTTGATGTACAGTGAGAGATCCGTGTGTTTGTATATTGTAAATCGAACTTGATATTAGTGGATTTGACTAGAGGAACACCTCTGCCTTGGATGTAGGATTTCGTTTACGAGATCCGAACCAAGTAAATCGTGTTATTCTATTTTTTCCTGTTTTCCGCGTTTATATTGTTCGGATCAGATTATCTTTGGGTTCGGAAATATAAATCTATAACAACTTCCACTTTCACAAATTTGATATGATTTTGGTCTTCTTATTAATCAGTTTCAAACGATTTTATAGTTTAAACAATTTGTCTTTACATTTCTATCTAATAATTGAAATCTTATAGTGATTACTTCTTTGTATTCCCATTCACAATGAATTATATGATATTGTGTTTTAAGATATTGAAGGATATTAATTATTTGTTGAGCTTTTGGATCCATGGAAAACCCAAATTTGTTTTGTGTTAAAAATCCAACCTACTATTTTTATGAATTAGAGTAAAATATAGTTTAACATAGCAAAACAATATATAAATAACATATAAAAATTAAAAAAAAAAGAGTATAAGAGAAAAAATGTTGTGTTTGGATTTTCAATGCACATTGTGGGAGATTTTCATGTTCTTTCAATTTCATCTTTGAATCGCTCTGATTTTTAAACTGTTAGTAGAAACTCATTGTTCTTTATTTTGAACGGTAGAGATTGTGTTTTGTATCTTAAATAACTTGTTATTTTTGTTGAAACATAGTTGATTGTATGTTGCAGTTCATTTTAGACAGCTTTTAAAAAAGATATTTTTCTCCTTTGTCTACCACTAGATTACTCTCAAATTTTAAACACATCTAGTTTTATATTATAGACGGTGGAGATGTATTTTTTATTCCTATAATATGACATATGGGTAACTTAGACCTTCATCTTGGAAATTCTAATGTTACACCAGTTTCGCTAACCCTTGGGGTCTTCTACAATTATATTATTATTGTGTTTTATTGTTTTAGAGGATTGTGTACCCATTTATAGGCTGAAAACTATATATCATTATTTTGGATATAGTAAATTGGTTTATTTAGGCAATGTTTCATGGTTTTACTTTTCACATAGAAAAGGTTTTTAGGTTAAATTATAATGTTCTTTTTTATTTTACTTATTTTTTATTGTTTGATATGAAAGAACCATATTTTGATTGATTGTTTACTATCATAGAGTTCAATTAAGAGGGGGAGAGTGTAATTTTGTTCTTGTTAGTTTGCTTATTTTCTTCCCAACATTATTAAGCAAAATCAAAACTGACTCAATAAATTATTTAAAAAAAAAAAAACTAAGCCCTAGATCTAAGAACACATGAATAAAGGGAAAAGAAAAAGAGGAACATTAAGAGAGAGTTTATCGCGTTTTAGAAAAAATGAAAAGTTGTACAATGATTAAATTATATTTTTCTTCTTGATTCCTCACAGGTGCACTAACATTGTAAATTTTAAAAAAGTAAAATGTAATTGTTGTAACTTTAAAATAATTTGAATATGTGAAAACTTTCATGTAATTGTATTTACAAATTAAATAAAAAGGTAAATACCAAATTTTCTTCTCAGTCTCATATTTACCCTATTTTATTATATCTTATAGAAGCAAAATGTACATTCACAATCATTAAGGGTTTTACCATTTGTAGTGAAAATAAGTTTATGAATTTTTATGCTTAAATTGGACGAGGTTACCTCATTCTAATTAAGTCTAACATTTTAAACTTCATTTCTCTATTACTCAAATATAAATATATTTATATATTTTAATTTGTTTTGTTTTATTTTTATCATTCACAATCACAATCGCATTTTGTTTTGTTTCGTTTTATAAAGTTGAATGGTGATACAATTTTAATTTATATATAATATTTATCATTCAAAGTGTAAGCATTTTTCCATTATCAATGGTTTTATTTTTATAGCCTTCTAAATATTCTTGTTCTATCTCATGTCCCTTATTTCAATCAAATTGGTCTGTCCAGTTGGTTTAATGCCCTTTCAAACTTAGCATGTCAAACGTATTGAAAATAGTAATTAATTGGTTATATTTTACCTCATGTATATAAATTTACATTATATTATAATTATAAATAATACTACACGTACTATTTTTATATATAATATTATATACATATAATTCTACTCTTATTGTAAAAATAATGATAATATTTTATGGGCAGAATGATATTTTTCCACTGGTCTAAGTTTTAAAATGACATTTGTACACTACTCGTCTCATTTTGTTAAAAAATATGTCAACTTACATGTGTGCAATAGATGAATAAATTTTGCACCTAAGATTTAGATTTATTAAATATACTTCTCACCATTGGTTTATATAAAAAATTAAATTAACTATTGAAAAAAGTTTTCCAACCAACCAAAACACATGGTGTGTTTTGGCCACCATCAAACATGGAAGGAATATGCAATTTTAATCAAATTGTACTTGGATGGGTGATCTAGCCTAATTGCACAAGTCAGTGGATTTCCATTAAAATCATTCTTGATTTGGCTTAAATCATAACATTTGGAATGCGATACGGCCAAATTGTTCATCCTAGATTTGATTTTGATAAGATTACGTAATGTGATTTGACCGTAATCATACTTAAAATAACATGATTCAAGTTATTTATATTTGATTGGATTGTGCCATTGCAAGTATGGTTCTAAACAAATTGCTATATCATAGGTATAATTTGGCTAATATTGCACCTAAAAACACTATTTCGATTATCTAGAATACTGCAGGTTAGGGGTTTGATTTTTCTAAATGAAGTAAATAAATTTTATTTGCCTTTGATGGGTGTAATTGATATTAACCTATAATACATATTATGCAAGCTGACAAAATACTCAGTATTAAAATTGTGTACTGATTTTTAATTGTGGATGTGAAAATGTCATTTTGAAACTTAAAGAATAGAGAGAGGCAGTAAGACAAACCTTGGGTAGGTCAATGCTATTCTCCCTATATTATAATAGCATCATGCTACTCTGGTTTTATTTTGTTGGAAATCAAAATAAAATTATATGATATTATTATTAAAATAAAAATTAACATAAACAAATTGACATCCTATTGTGAGCCTCAATAAATGAATGAATACTCTTAAAGATTGATATTCGTATGATAATAATTAAGAGATTCTGAAAAAAAAAATGTATGGATTCCATTTAGACACGTCTATTGGGTCAGACCAAATGGAGGTCTGATCCAAAGTACAAATTTAAAGTCCAATCCAATAAAGTTTAGTCTGGTGTTGCAGTATATCAGATCTATAACTCATAGGCCTTTTGAGGCAGACTATGAAATTTAATATTAAACCCATGGATTGGCCTAGCCCGACCCATTACTATTTTAAAAAATAAAAATAAAAAAAAATCAGATGACAGAAGGGCTTTTGTAGAAGCCTTTTAAGTCTTTATTTTTTTAAATTTTTTTATTTATTTATTTTTTCTCTATATAAACCAATCCAATTTTTCATCAATTTCAATCTCTCTCAATCTCAATTATTTCTTTATATTTTTAATCTCATTTTCTCTCATCAACTCTCTTTTGAAAATTATCTGAATTTGTAAATAATAATTCGTTATATTTATAATTTCATTTTCATTTCAATTTTATTATTACAAAATATTACAAATTGATCCAATGTCAACAGAATTTAGAGATTTGGATGTTAAACATGAGTAGATTAATGGTATAGTATATATATTTAATTTATGTTTGTAATTTATATAGTATATAAATCAATTTATTTGTACTATATTATAACTTATAATATTTTTCATTATGTAACCACAATATTTCTTTGCTACAAATGAAGAATTATAAATAAAATATTCAAAGTATTGTTCTCAATTTTAATAATTGAAAAATAATTTGTATTTAAAATTTTAAAAAAATTATTTAAATGGGTCACCCTATTTATATATAAGATCGGACTTTGGACTTTCAAAAATATATAGGTTGGACTGGCCCAAAGGCCCATTACTATATGGGCCTTGGGCTTGGCTTAACCTGTAAGCTTAATAGGTTGAGCTAGAGCTAACCTGGCTTGGCCCATTGCTATGTCTAATTCCACCACAACATCATGTGGAAATTGGTATAAGTTTTGCTTCATTAAAGTCATGAACCAATTTCATCCATTTTTATAGTTTGTGAAAAAAAAAAAAAAAATTACCTTCCCATTTCACTTTTATGGATGCAAAAATTTACATTTCTTTTCAATCTATTAATATAAAAATTTACAAAATTTATATTTGAATAATTTATTATTCTTTGTGTAGATGTGAAGTCAAATACAACGTACATTCCTATCTTAAGTTTTAGGTTTGAATTAATCTTACAACCTAATCAAAAATAGAAGCTATGATGTTTAGAAAAAAGGTTGCCATTCAAATAGTATTGTAGCCATGATAATTTTCGTTTAAAAAATCTTATGATAAAATGATATTGAGTAATATTATGTATACATATTTTTTATACATAATTTATATATACTGGATGATGTATCATTATATGATTGAATGTTACTTTATCTTTAATTCAAAATTACTTAATCACTTGATAATATATATGTAAATTGTGTATAAAAAATGTTTAAATATAATTTTATTAAACAATCTTTCATTTGCCTTTCATTATAAAATAAGAGTTATTTTACATCTATATAATAGATTTGTTATGGATGAAATATTAATGTTACTTTACATTATTAAATAGAGATTAAATTTGTAATATATAAAGATTTTATTAAAGTTTTTAGCCTAAAATCAATAATTAAAATATAAATATTTTTAACGATTTCAAAAAATTTAATATTATCTTATACATTTCTCAATCTATACTAATTTGTGAGGGGTGGGGGGTAATAACCCTATTCAAAATTTTGTTCGTTAATTTGGCTAGGATTTTCTGTAATCACCCTATATTTGGATTAATATTTTTATATTTAACTCCACTTTTTAATCATTTTTTTTTAAATTTTTAGGTATATCAATTGGGGTTAACGAATTGGATTTGGGTCCAATTCTTTTTGGGCTTGGGTTTTAAGTAGGTTCATTTGAGCTGTTTATGGTGTTCAGTCTGACTCATTTAAAAATTTTGGGGTTTAAGCCGATGTTCGGCCCTAATGAGGTCCAAAATAAATACTTAAATGGCAATTTACCTTTCTTGGGTGTGTGGGGCTGGATTAGCATGGGTTATAAACTTTTTCAAATCAAATTAAAAAATAGTATAAAATTTTTTAAATTAAATCAAACGAAATTAAAAAAATATGATTTAACCTGATTTAAATTATAATTTATATATATTAAAATTATTTATTTATAAACTTATATTATTTAATAAAATTAATTAAATTAAAATATTTAAAATATATTTATATATATATATAAAAAAAAATATATACGAAATATATACAAAAATAATAAAAAATATATAAAAAAAATCATATATTTAATTACTTATTGAAAAACTCTATCATATATAATTATATATATGTATTTTAAAAAAATATAGTTTAAAATTTGATTTGATTTGAAAATTGTGCAAACAACAACTCAAATTGGAAAATATTTTTTAAGAAATTATTAACTCAAACTAAATTATTTTATAAATCAAACTAAATTAAATTATAATTTTTTAAATAATTAGATATAATTTTACAATTTTAATTAAATTATACATAAAAACTCACAATATGTAAATTTACGCCATTTTTATCTTTTATTGGGCTTCATCCGCCTAAATATCTTATTCAGTTTTGTCTTCCTCAAAGCTGATACAGTCATACTTACTGTTAAGATATATTACGATAATGTATAATAAGATATATTACATTATCAAAAGGTCTATATCTCATTCAAGTTTTAATGCATTTTTAAAATCATATTTATAAAATTTAAAAAATTTAAAATCTTATTTATAGATTAACTATGATTAGAATTTTTTGTTAAGGACAAAGATAAAATTATTATTTTACTAATAATATTAAAAAATATAAAATTTATTATATTTTATTATCTAAATTTTAAAAACTAACAACTTCATTCTTATTTAAAGTTTTTTAACTTAAAAAAAATCATATTTTCCCCCAATTTTTTCTTTACCCCTCCAATCATCGTCTTTGAAGTCGACCACCTCCCATTTCTATTTTAAATCGTTGGCCAATACATGAGAAGCGATCTAGATCTCTTTATCTAGTTGTTAAAGAGAAGATCTCACTAGGTTCCTTAAATGATATATATATATATATAAAATTTTAAAAAGTTCAAACCAAGGTAGTTGAATCGTATATCATACTATGTATTTAAAACCTAATTTTCTATATCGTGTATCGAAATATATGATATGCCTTTTAAAAATTAAAACAATAAAATACTAATAAAATAATAATATTATAATTGATACATTATTATTTTAAAAAATATTATAAACACCCTTAACATTTTAAATTTTTTCATATACATCCTTATTGCATTATCATTTTCTCTAAAAAAATATATTAATCCGTATTAATAATATATATTATATCATAAGATACATATTGCATCATAGGATACATATTGCAGCATAGGATATGTTTACCGTATCGTATTAATTCGATATACCTCATGATACATATCGTTTTCTACCTGTATGATATCGTATTGTAGGATATATATTATGTATCATATGATACTAATAATTAAGATTTAAACCGTAATCCAAACTAAACCAAACTATATTTTTTCAGTTTGGTTTAAAAACCTAAAATAGTTTGGTTTGGTTTAGAAAATTTTCAAATCGTTTTTTTCAATTTGATTTGAAAAAGCTTTCAAACTACACCAAAGCAAACCATGTACACCCCTAGGCATGATTACTCCTTAATTGTGGGCATGATTACTCTTTAACTATTGGCATAATTTTGGTAAGAATGATCCTATTTGACTTTGGCTATTCACATGATTTTCAACAAAGATTGTTTCCTTGATTAACTTTGTTTCCTTATTAGCCTCCTTAAGATGGAGATGGAATGTAAATGTAGTCCCATCTTGCTCCTACGAAAAAGAAATGGTGTCATTGGCAAAAACTTGGTTAGGATATCTGCTATTTGATATAAAGATGACACAAATCGTGTGATGAGATTACCCATGGCTACCTTTTCTTGGACAAAATGGTTGCATATATGCTTTGTCCTCGCATGAAAAAGGGGATTAATAGACATAGGAAGAGCTCTAAGGTTGTCCCAACATAATTGAGGAGGATGAAGTAAAGGAATACCAATGTCTTGTAATAAAAATGTGAGCAAAGTTTATTCAGCAGTGGTGGAGGCCATGGACCTGTATTCTACTTTTGAACTTGATTGAGCAACTGTAGTTTGCTTTTTAAAATACCATGAGATACAATTTGCTCCTAAGAAGACATAAAAACTAGTTGTGCTTTATCATGTCAAGGAGCATCATGCCTACTCAACTTCTGAAAATGCATATAAAGAGATAGGATTTTGAGATATAAATCATAAGCCATAGTTTTGTGTCCCTTCAAGATAGCGAAGAATTGGCTTCACTACCTTGAGATGAAATTTTGTCAGATTGTTGAAAAATTGACAAACTTTATTTACTAAATGTTTAATGTTTGGTTGAAAGAACTTCTATAATATGTTGCATCAGCATGTTTTTCTTCTAAGACATAAGACTTGTCTTTGAGGCCATAGTAGTAGCAATAAGTGCACATTAAGTAGATCCTTAATATACTTGCCTAGAAAGAGAAAACTCCACTAGTGAAGTGTTCAACTTCAACACCTAAAAAGAAACTTAGAGATCCAAGGTCCTTTATAGAGAACTTTGGGCTTAATTGATGGATTAGGTTTTAGATGAACAAGTCATTGTTTCCAATTACCAATATGCCATCTACATAGATAAGAAGTAGTATTGTAACCATGTTTTAATGATAAACAAACAAAAAGGAATTTGCCTTGCTGCAATAGAAACCAAGGTGAAAAAGAAATCGAGATGAACAATCAAACCAAGCTCAGGGAGCTTGCTTTAGGTCATAAAGGGACTTGTGAAGAAGACATATATAATGATGTTTCTATTGATTCTTGTTAAATGTTTTTGTCTGAGGCTTACGGTATCGATGACCCTTGTTAAGTGTAATTCAGCCAAATTGCATTAGACATAGTGCAATCCACCCAAATTGCATATGTCATGGGGAAATTCTATCAAAATTGTACATGACTGTCCTTTTAATTCACTTTAATTATTTAATTTTACAACCAAGATGATGTAATTTTATTATCATATAATATTTGCTAAGACTTTGGAGGATATTAATTAGTACCGCTAGATTTAACAAATTTTATATTTGAATATACGTGATGCAAGTGGAGAAGAATCAATCATACTTATATACAAGTCAAATACAAGCAACATTCGTACCTCAAGTTATATAAAATCGGAGGACAATACATATGTCACGTCAACCAGGTTTGAATTAATCTTGGAGCCCTACCAAAGATAGAAGCTATGTTTTTTGGTTTGAATTAGGTGGATTTCACAACAAATTTATGTTATATTAAGTATAAATGTAGAGTATTTCCTTTTTCTATTTATTTATTATATGTTATACATTTATTAAAAATATAAATTATAAAGTATTTTATAACTTTGAAATTTTTTTATATTTGTCAAAAGTTTTTTTATATCATTTGTTAGGCTTTTGGAAATTTTAAGATATTTAATAGTTTTTAAAAAATATTGAAAGACTTAAGACTTGTTGATCTCTCACGTGTGAAATAAACTCAGATAACAAAAATGATCTTAGTGATATATCTTATTAATTACTTCAATCCACGGTTTTTTGTGTTTTTTATGAGTCCACTCTCTGACTGTGGAGAGCTTTGCTTGAGTGATGAGCTCTGCCACAATCTTTTTCGCATAACACGTATCATGTTTGGCTGTAATCTGCATGAGACTTATTGCCTATAAACTCTTTGTATGCATGATATGCTCATTTGGTTTTCAGAAATGGATTTGATACTAAAGAAGGTAAGGTGAAAGTCTGAATTCAAGCCTATATCATATTTATAAAATTTTGATTTATCTGAAATAGCGATTGTAGGTTTGATTATTGTGTCATGAGTTTATCCGTTTAATAAATACATATGAGATCCCAATTATAAAAAAAAATCTAAAAAAATGAAAACTTTATGGTATTTGTAGCTTCAGTAACGTAAGTCTTGTTAGAGTATTTGATCCTACGAGATAGGCAAGACTGGAATGAGTCTTGTCGATTTTTATGTATATGGTAACTAAATATAATAAGCTTTTTTATTTTCTTCAAGATCAGTGGTTCCACCTCTATAGTCTTCTTGGTATCATTCCAAAGTCATGTAAGTTTGAATTAATCAATTTGAAAACTTCCTGTTCTATCAGCTACTACATAAATTCAACCAACCAAACTTATATAACAATAAAATTATGTGCATTTGAATATAAATTTAAATAATAATAATAATATATTACTATCTAATTAATCGATTGTTATTTATTATTTATGAAAAATTATACAAAAATATTGGCTTGAATTCTTTGCGCAATACATATGAAAAAACTATTGCTATATTATAACTTTATTCTCATATTTATTAATTTTTTTATGTTTTGAATTCTTTACGCAATACATATTAATTTTTTATATCTTACTTTAAGCAATTATTATATTTTGGATATTGCGGAATTATATGTTTTAACATGAATGACATAAGAGTGAATTTGATATTTATATAATTCTATGATAAATGTAAATGTGAAAAGAACCATTCAACATACGAAGTGGAACATTTCTATTTTCTATCTTCTTTTTTGAATTCAAGAAAATGCCCATTCCAATTCAAAGTGAGTTCTTAATTAAATATCCTAAACTCAATTTAATCTTACATCATCAAAAAATCCTAATAAAAGTAGGGGTGGAAAATAACCAAGCCGAGTTTGAATACCTTTTGATTCGAGTTTATATTGAATAAAAAATAATTTAATTCAAATTTATTGATTCAAAGTTATGAGTGGTTTGAATTTGGCTTGAATGAAAATAATTTGATTCAAATTTGATTTGAGTTTAGCTCGAGTTTATAATTTGAATGTGTGGTTCAGATTTTTACCTTAGATTAATGGTTTTAATTCATGACTCTTTGACAAAATGTTGTTGTTTTCTCTAATATTAGGTTTAACAATACTGTTTTACCAATTGTTATAATTCAAATTGAGTCATGAATTAAGTTTAAACTAAATTGACTCATTCACCTAACTCATTATCCTAACTGAACTAAACTCTCTTTACTTTGAGTTTGATTCAGTTTAAAAAATAAATTGAATCTTTTAACTTAAATTCGATTTGAATACAAATTTAGACCAAACTAAATCGGATCAAATTAACTTTCAAACTTAAGCTAATTGAGTTCAGATTTAGCCAATTACAAGACAAATAACTCCTCATTATCAAAGTGAACTTGTAGGTAAGTATTAAAATACAACCTATACCCAGTCTGGCTATTACTTTTTTCTATGCTATGAATAAT
This sequence comes from Mangifera indica, assembly GCF_011075055.1. Classification (NCBI taxonomy): domain Eukaryota; kingdom Viridiplantae; phylum Streptophyta; class Magnoliopsida; order Sapindales; family Anacardiaceae; genus Mangifera; species Mangifera indica. The sequence continues at coordinate 10,454,653 of NC_058147.1, read as the reverse complement.
TCAAAATCTAACTAATTCCTAATTAATTATGTTTAACAAATTTGATTCTGGCAGTATGGAATCTTTATGTATATAATTCATCAAAACATCCCAGTACCATTACCAAATTTTCTGATATTTAATAGTAATAGTACTGAGTAAGATTACTTTATGGGATATTGAAATTTTTGTTAAAAAAATCAATCTTATATTTGAAATTGCCATACGTATAAACGCTTAGACATTTTTATCATAAATTGAGAAGAATTCCTAAAACACTTTATTCATGAGTGAACTTTGGCCTCGCTACTGTTTAATTACACAAAAACTTCTGTATTTCTATCATATCCTATGAACATATTTCTTTTGTCTATGCAAAGATACCAAGAATAAACTCAAATTATGAATTGTTGATTATTGATTTTTTAAGTTAGATCTAGAGTTTGGTTAATGATAATAAAAAATTTTTAATTAAAAACTCAAATTTAGAATGGTGTATTTGTGGAAGAACAAGTTGATGACCAATTCATGATGGTTTAGATGATGCTCAACGACTCTCGACCACTGATGTGAGATTTGTTGCCCGGATCGAAGAAGGAAGGGTAAAGAATCGACGAACCACAAGATCCATCGATCTTCTTTCTTCGATTTGTTGCATGTTGGACATCGATGGTGTCTCTAAAGTAGTTAGATTTGGAAGATAGGTGGAAAGAGTTGACGGTCAACAAATATGGTGATGGTTGGAGAAGGGAAACAGACTTTAAGGATAAAATGTTAACTTTTTAAATTGTAGATGAAAGAGAAATTAGTAGTTTTTAAAACTCAAATAAAAAAAAGAAAATTATATATATTTTTAATAATATTATTAAAATGATAATTTTATCTTTATATTTAATTAAACATTCTACCAAAAATTAAAAAATGAGAGGATATTTGAGTTTTTTATATTCTATAATATGAATTTTTTTTGTAACAAACCTTCGGTGGAAATAAGTCTTTTGGCCTAATAAATCCCATGTACGAAACTGATCAATATCCCCTACTTATAAATGTATTGTTTATATTGATAAATTTAATTCTAACTAAAACTTTCTAAAACGCATTATAATTTTTTAATAAACTCTTACTATATTTTACATTTTAAAGTCCAATTATTTTCCAGCTAAGGATTTAAAAAAAAAACATTAATAATTTTATATTTTAAAATTTCATTTTTAATATAAGTATTGAACATATGTCAAAATTAACAATTTTTTTTGAAAAAAATATTTTAAAATAATTAAACAATCTTGCCATCATATACTATCAAAACAATATTATACAAAATAATGTCCTGATAATTTGGTCACTATACACAATCATAACATCTACAATTTAGATTTACCAAACACTCATCTGTTTTTTGTTACAATCTATAAATCCTTCAGCAAAGCTGAAAGTGATTATTCGATAAATCACAACTAAACCAAACTCACTTAAAGATAATATTTTACATTTATGAAGCTAAAAAGGCCAAAGGACTATTTCCCACCTAAGGTATGTTGATTTTTCAAAGTTTTTTCTGTTAATTTTGAAAATCCTATTTATCCCTCCATGATCATTTAAATTTATTAATTTTAAAAGAAAAATCATTATTTTATATTTAATGTTAAAAATAAACTTAAATATGATTTTATTTTCCCCCTAAATTAAAAAAAACTAACTTTTCTTCCCTAAACCAAGTTTAAAAAAATCACATTTCCCCCCTAGGGTTTAGTTTCAAAATTCGATCACATTCTCTAGTGCCATCATTGACCGTCTCTCTCTCCCGACGGTTTTCCTTCCTTCGATGACCTACCTCACCTCTATCCCAACCCCTTTGACATCTAGAGACGTCATCTGGGAAGAGGAATCGTCTTCCCAGACGATGACGACGAGATCGATCGATCTCGTCCTCGTCGTCTAGGAAGACGATCATCTTCCCAGACGAAGACGAGTTGACTCGTTTTCCCAGACAACGTTTTTGGAGCTAGAAAGATTAATTTTATATACCAAACTCACCTAAAGATAATATTTTACATTTATGAAGCTAAAAACTGGTAGTTGCTCTCTATATGCCCATGCCGTATCAAAGATTAATTTTATATACTATTCAAAACAAAATTTAATGTACTAACAGTAAGAATCTTTCTTTGAAGGTGCATCCTGTGAAATTGGGTGTGAAAATGTGAATTAAATTGTTAGGCTGATGAAGAATTTTATCCTAAAATGGCGAGTCATCAGTTGTAGCCTGCGAAGTTAGAGTCAAAACTCTAAAGGGCAAAACTAAAACTCGAAAAATCAGATTTTGGGTGAGAATTTGTCCTATCAATTGTCTTTGAATTTGTCAAATTTAATACATACATATATGACATGGTTAATATTTGGGAAGACATTAACTCCTACAACAAACTTAAAAAGATTGCATTTAAAATAATAAATTAATTTCAATTTTTAAAAAATTTTTTTTTTGAAATAATATGTGAGAATCATTATGTCAGTACAACAAATAGTAAACAATGAAATAAGGACAGAAAAAAAAGGGAAATTAAAAAATTACCCCAAAGATTAGGGGGCAAAGCAAAATTAGCCCTAAATCTTAACATTAAACGAAAATGCCCCAAAATTGTGAAGAGACGAAAATGCCCCTCCACTCAAAATCGTCCATAACCACGCGCATCACGCCAAACACACGAAAACAAAAAAATTTGAATACAAGTTTCGCGCACTCGGCAACTCCGATTTCATCTGGCGATTTTTCCGTCGTTTCCGACAACGACGATGGACAAAAAGGTTAGTAAAACAACCCTTGTCATCTCTTTATGCATTTCGTTTCACGATTTGAGCGATTTGATGTGAAATTTGGGTGTTTAGCGTTAGGGTTCGGATTCAAAATTTGCGAAGAAAATGCTTGATTGTTTGCTGATTTTGATGAATTATGTTAGGGCTTTTATGTTAGATTAGGTGTAGAGTTGATTGTTGTTGAAATGAAGTTTGAAAAACGAAGTTTGGAAGGTGAAATGTGGCCACACGAATTCGACAGTCACCACGCGAATGGTGCAGTGACCACACGAATTTGTGTGGTGAGAATTGTCGAAGACGGGGTGGCATTTTGCACTTTTCAAACTTCGTGGACTACACGGTATTGTGTGGTTGGGGGTGAAAATGCGCTTTTTCATCGTGTGGTGGGGCAGAGTATAAATTAGAAAAAGTGGTGGACACGCGAAATTGTGGTCAACCCTTCGAATTCGTGTGGTTGATGCGCGAATTTGCGTGGTTGACATGCGAATTCACGTGGTGGGCACAAAATGTGATATTCCAGAGTTATCTGCCATCCGAGCAGTCTGGTTGGAATCAGGGGGCAAATGCGACTATATTAAATTTTAGGGCTTTTTAGATATTTTTCATATGGGATCAAATTGAAACTTATCCATCTTAAGGTTTTTTGACGTGTAGAATTTGAATTTGATATCTGTTTTTTCGAATAAGGCCTCTATGTATAGAATTGAATAATTTATTTCCCAAAATTTATATAAATTTAATATAATTGTAGTTTAATTTTCATACAGGGAGCTATACAAAAGAGAAAAGGGATGAAAGCAGAGATGAACTGTGATTTCCTCTTGAAAAACACTTCAAGGCTTAAGTTACTATATGTAGATATAGAGATATTGGGGCCGTGATTAAGAAAAAACAGAGCGATAATTACAGATGTTTCGACGTATCTATTTCAGACACTTCCTGGAGTTGAAGGATAGTCGATTTAGTGGGGTTCTAATACATTCCTTCATCCTTCGAGCGATAAATAAGGTGACATTGGGAGAGGAGTTATGGTTTCGGGTTAATGATGTAGATGTTAGATTCAGTACGTATGAGTTTGCTATTATGACAGGCCTTCGATTCAGTCATCTGGTTGATATCGACCTTTACATTCCATCGAAGCCCATAGATCGGATCCTCCAGACATATTTTCACTACTGACCCAGAGCTATTTAGATGCAAGATGTTGGGATATACGTCAATGATACCACATATGCTAGCTGCGACATCATTTTGGGCCGTTTCACGTCAGAGTCCACAGGACGATCCATTTGCATTGCATAGGGTGGTGGATATACCGTAGCAAACACCCCTATTAGGTGACTGTGGGGTGTTCATGTTACGATACATCGAGTGTTTAGCACTTCACTGATCGTTATGCTTTGAGGGAGAGGACTTGTTACGCCTACGCACTCGTTTAGGCACGCAGCTATATTTTCAGGATATTGATTGACGATTATTTTATATGTTATTTGTATTTGTATATATGTTTATTTATTCATTTGTATATATATTTATCCATATATTGATTAATTTATATGTATTTACATTTTATATAGTTACCGTAAGCGACAAATATAATGGAAAAAAATGATACAAAAAGATAATATTCGCAGTAACAATCACAAGCATTAGGTTTACAGAAACAAGTACAAGTACAATATTTATATTAAAATTAACATTCACGAACATTAGAGTTACAAAAACACCATTTATATTAAAATTAACAAGCACAATTAACAAGTGCATTTATTTCCCATCTTTCTTCTTTCTTCCTGAACTTGATAGTACAGAATTAGGTACTGGAATAGGGTTTCTGCAATTCTGTCTTGTATGTCTAGGTTGATGACATCAACTACAGATAAGTTGTTCAACAACCTCTCCTTGAGAAGAACATCTGTTTTTATTTGCTGGACGGCCTGCATGACGACAATGCACATATGGTGGGTAGATAACAGTTGCCTCCTCCGAATGAAGCCACTTTGACTGATCTCCCAATGGATTGACTACGTCTGCATAAACTGTTCGATAAAAAACTGTGCTGTAGTATGAATGCACCCATTGAAGGTAGGTTGTGAGTTTCATATATCTGGCTACAATAATAACATGCATGCAAGGAATCTTTGATAATTGAAATTTTCTACAGGTACATGTATGCTCCGTCAGGTCGACCAAGGCATCATATTGGCCACTACCAAGAACCTGGTATTGCTTAGATGTTATAGGATGCACCTCCAAGTTTGAAGACTTTCATACACGTTTGGCGATCTTATCTTCAACCCAAGGTGTGACTGGGCTGGTACAAGCATCTGTAAATCATATAAATATAAACACATCTAGTTAGTAACCAAGTATAAGTTTAGTAACACATATTTATAACATAGTATAACAGTGAATATGAACTTACTGACATGATTTCTTTTTTCATAAAACCGTCGCTGCAATGTACCTCTAATGAACTCGATCAGTATAGTAATAAGTAAACTTCGAGCGTGTCTGACCAAGACATTAAATGACTCAGCAATATTGGTAGTCATTACATTATACCTATGCCTTAGAAAATATACTCGTACCCATCGATCGAAACCCATTTCACACAGGTATGCAGTTGCCTCAGGGTGCATACGAGACAGTGACTTCATGACCTGTTGGAATTCAAATTCAGTGTACGCCTTAGTTGCTTTCCAATACAGCCATGTGACTTTAGCATTCTTTTTGTACTTGGACCGCATGTTACAATAGAGGTGGTGACAATAATAACTGTGATGCACACCAGGGAAAACTTTAGCCAATGCGAAAAATATGCTAACATGTCGATCTGAAATGATGGCCAAATGAGGTACCTCACCAATACAATCCTTAACTTTGTTAAAAACCAGCACCATGTGTCATGATCTTCCTTGGGACCAATCCCAAAAGCAAGTGGATATATTTGATTATTCCCATCTAATGCGACAGCAATAAATAGTTGACCTATATATCAACCCTTTAAGAAAGCAGCATCAATACAAATAACCGATCAAATATGTTGCTGAAATACATGGATACTACAACCGAATGCCATGTAAAAGTATTTAAATCGATCCTCCTATCTGTTAGTATATGTGTCACCGTCCCCAGATTACAACGTTCTAAATTGAGACAATACTTTGACAGCAACATAAACGACTCTTTTGGTGTCCCCCTCAATGATTGAAACACCCAATTTCTCGCCCGCCATGCTTGTGCGTATGATATATCAATTTTATATCAATGAATGATATCAACAATGATCTCCTTCGGTCGATAAACACGATCAACTAAAATGAATTTGGTCCTCAAAATTTGCCCTAAAGCTCGGGCACCTGCTTGCCTATGATGAGATAATATCTGATTTCTACAACATGTGTGACAACTATCTATACGACATAATTCAAAGCTATCAGTTTCTCCCACCCTAACTGCCCGTGCACGCCATTTACATTCTTTGTTACGACATTTAATCACTCGTCTAAGCGTGTCTGATTTGTCCACTAAAAATTGATATCCCCTACGAAGCGCGTCTTGATTTATCGTATCAATGACATGTTGTTTACTAGAAAATAATGTACCAACTTTTGGAGAATCAGTATCGGTCGATGCTTTAGAGTTTCTAAATGTAGATTGTTGATCAGGAAAAGGTGGTAACCAATGAAATGCATCAGTAAGAACATTCCCGCTAGCAGGATTTGTTTTTGGAAAATAACTCGTACCTCCAATATCGTTATTAATATAGGTCTTCTCTTTAACCTCTGGTTCTTCGATTGGAATATCATGCTCAACCTTTCCATTAAATTCACTCCACTTTGGAAAAGTTGCTGCGTTCCTATTAAGGAATTGTTCTGTGCGATACAATGCATCAACGTTAACTTCATTTATATATGCAAAATCTTCCTTTAAGAATTCTTGTTTCGGATTGATCTCGATATTTTGAATCTCTTCTACACTAATAGTTTGATTTTCTAGATAACTGCTCGGCTCACCACCTTGAAAATCTTCATGTACTTGTTGAGCCTCATAACTATCATCAGTAACTGTAGTTATAACAAAAACTGGAACACATTCTTTGAAGAGGTTAGATGGACTGTTAAGAACTTCAACATCTTCATCATTCAAAATTTCTTCGGAACACCGTTATCGAGATGCCTTGGTTTCATGCTTAACTGAATGTTAAATATCCATCGATCTATATTACACTTGTCGCTCACTATTTCGATTAATTCTTCGAATGATGTGTGTGCTGAAATTTTAATCAATTTCCTATTACCTCCAACATATTTTATAACATTGTCACCCTTTTCTATTCAATTTCCCCCATATCTAATTAAAGCATATCCAGCCATTTAGATTAATCTTACAATAAAATATATAATCAACGTAAATAATACGACTGAAAATACTATTTAAAGATGTCTATTGCATAATTATACTTATTCCATAATTCAATTATATGTTGTGACTACTTAAATATATCATGTTTTGGTATTACCCTTTAAAAAATAATAATTTAATTTAAAAGGGTAGTTTTGGTATTTAAGGGGATATTTGGGGCATTTTCGTTTAAATACTTTAATATAAGGGTATTTTTGCTTAAATCCTAAAATTTGGGGGTAAATTGTATATTGCCCAAATCAAATATATAATCAACATAAATAATACGATTGAAAATTCTATTTATAGATGTCTATTACATAATTATACATATTCCATACTTTAATTTGACAGAATAATATTATTAAACATACCCTACTAATTTTTATTATTTTACTTATTACACACAACTATAATTTATTATATAAAATATCACATATAATTACATTATTAATAAAAATAATAACGACTGAAGTAATATCATGTTATCCTATACTACTATAATATTTAAAATATAACCTATCTAATTTTTATTATTTTATATATTAGATACAACTATAATTTGTTATATAAAATATCACATATAATTGCATTATTAATAAAATAATAACGATTAAAGTAATGACAGGGATAAATACCTCGAAATGATGAACTTTTCTCTTCACGCCCGAAATCTTAAACACGAACTCATTTTCTCTCTTCAGAAATTTCTCTCAGATATGTTAAAAATGAAGGAAGATATGTGGTTTATATAGAAATAGAGAAAATGTAGTTTTGGTATTATTTTGGGGCATTTTTATTTAAATGCTTTAGATTAGGGGTATTTTTGTTTAAACCCCAATATTAGGGGTAAATTTGTTTATTACCCTTAAAAAATAGTAATTTAAAGTAGAAGGGTAGTTTTGGTATTTAAGGGGATATTTGGGGCATTTTCATTTATATACTTTAATTTAAGGGTATTTTTACTTTAACCCCAAAATTTAGGGTAAATTTATTTATTACCCCAATAAAAAGGACATTTATTTTAATTTCCCCGAAAAAAATCCTTAATCACCTTTTTTCTACTTTCAAAATTCTATTTTTCTATGTAGTTTGTTTTTCTTTTCAAATTAGGTAAATAAGTATTTCACAACTTTGCAATAGAGATGTAGAATGATGTTGACTCAAACCTCTCGAGTAGACCTAGTAATTCGTGTTATTGGATTGTGTTCATATCGTATCAATTCAGGTTTCGGATTGAAGACTTTAAATCCAAACCCGATCTGAAATAAAATTATGTCAAATTTTTTAATGCTAAACCAAATTGAAATATTTTCGTATTGACCTGATATAATCTGAAATAACCAAACTATATAACAAGTAATGTCAAAACACAATAGATAACTATATAATTTAGAAGAAACAATACACTCTGTCAAATGTTAAGAAATAAGACAATTTGTTACTAAATAATATACAAAAGGACATACTTACCAAATTAAGATCCACAAAACATGAAAAGACAATTTGTTAAAATGAAATTGTTCTATTTTAAGTTAATAGTAATAGTTTGTTTATTATCCCTTTATTTGATCAATTGTATAAGTAGGGCTGTGCATGGTCCGATTTAGTATTGTCTGAAAGCTTTTTCAAATTAAACTAAAAAAATAATTTGAAAAATTTTCAACCCATATTAGGTTTCAAAGCAAACTGAAAAAATACGATTTAATTCAATCTAGTTATAGTTTGAACCTATTAAAATAATTCATTTATAATATATATTATTTTATAAAATTTATTGAATTATAATTTTCTAGAACATAATATTAACATGCAAAATAAATATAAAATATATACGTAAAGAAAATGACAAAACAAATATGAAAAAAATAAGTTCTATGTCTAATTGTTTATTAAAAAATTTTAATCAAATATAATTATATATATTTAAAAAAAATACAGTTTACAATTTGGTTGGGTTTGAAAATCACTTATACCATAACACAAACTGAAAAAAAAAAATTATTAACTCAAACCAAACTATAATTTTTAAATGGTTCGATTTGATTTTATGGTTTGAACTAAATTATACACACTTTTAGTATAGATAAAACAATAGAATATTATAATAAAAAACCAAAGTAAATATATAACTTTAACTTTAAAATAACACAATTAATAACCAAAGAGATTAATAACCACTTTTTAAATATTTAAATTTAATTTCTAATCTATATGATGAAATTGACTATTATAAATATTAAAACTATTAACAAATATATGACGTATTAAACATAATAAATTTAAATCGATAGTATTTATAACATATCAACAAAGAAAAAAAAACTGCATATAATATTTTACAATTTTTCTAAAAAAAATTATTAAATTAAAATGAATGTCTTTTGAGTAATATAAATTTATTGTTTAGTAATATAATGTCCATTTATTTATTGATTTAAATTAGTGATAAAATTGTGTAGATTGAAACTATTTCTATTAAATGAAGAAGGTAAAAAACATTAGAGGTTCTTTACCATTATGATATTATTAATATTTTGTTTAAAATATTCGGTCTATTTTAGGTTAATTTATGTTAGTTTTGTGTTAATCCTAATTTGATCTGATTTTTTAAGAGTCAATTCGAGCCTGAGCTGAATTATTTTTTCTGTAAAAAATTATAACTTTAATCTGATTTTTTTATATGACATCGTATCAAATTATCGGGCATGTCAAATTTTACCAGTTCTACTCTCGGTTCTAGATAAAATTTTACGTAGTCCATATTATTGGAAACACACAAGTCTTCTGTACAGTTAAACGGCGCAAAATAAGTAGGCTTGATCGTCCCCTTTGACACGTTATGTTTTAATTTGTTTCATTTCAAATCACCAAAACATGGTTCTCTCTCAACACAACACTTTTTTCTTCTACCTTTTGAAAATTCTTTTATCAAATCTTTAGTTTGATTTTCTTTATGTTGCATGAAAACACCGCTATATGTTCATGCTGAAAAGTAGTACTCTATCACACAAGCAAAACAATAATGACTAAAGTATGCCGGGTTTGCATAATTTTTTTTGGGGTTTCTCCATTTTTACTCTTCTTATTTGTTTCTTACGCGGCCTCAGAAAGGGTATAGCCATGCCATCTCTCAGTCTTAGTTCTCCTCTTTCTTCTTCTCCTCCTCATCCTCTTTCAAGGGTCGGCCATCTTTTTCTCCAACAAGGAGCAGCTGGCTCTTCGATTGCCTTGGATTCAGAAAGCCTGCTAGAGAATCATAATATACTTTCAAAAGAAGCTACACAAGCTTTGCATGATAAGGAAAATTCTCAGGAAAACAAAAGCTCTCGAGAAAGTTCCTGTCTTTTAGATGGGAAAGCTGTGCAAGAAAATATTAGTATAATGAGAGAGAGGTCAGTTTCTGCTTCTGCAAACAGTGGAAAGGGAGCAATAAGGTTGAGGAAGAGGCCGGCGAGGCTTGTTGTGCCTGAGAATTGTGGAAACTTGGGCTTGAAGAGTGAAATGGAGAGAAATTATTTTGAGATTGAAGGAAGAGATTTCATTTTGGCTAGTAAGAGAGGCAGAAGAGAGGTCATGGAAGATGGATATGGAGTCATGGTTGATATTCTTGGAGATCCTAAGCAGGTAATTTAACTTACAATAAGGTCTTTATAGTTTTTACAATAACAATCTAAATGTACCCAATAAAGTAAAGTTGTTATTCTCTGCAAGATTTTGGTGCTAAAAATTTTCCTTAACCTAAACACAAGACAATCTAACTTAATATTAAGGTACAAGTAGTTTGAATTTTTTCTGTGTACATTTTGTTTTATTTGGAACAACAACGTTATCTATATGGTCTCACCAGGCATTTTTCGCTGTAATTGATGGGCATGGCGGCCGAGCTGCGGCAGATTATGCGGCTGAAAATTTAGGTAGGAACATTGTTAAAGAGCTGGGAAATGGTGGCGAAAAAGATGTACAGTTGGAAGATGCAATTCGGGAAGGTTACCGTATCACAGACAGAGAGTTTCTTAGCAAGGTAAACTTTTAAAAGTTGAACACTCTTCTGAAAGTGTGTATAAAAATTGACTTTGTCTATAACAAAATTTACATACGATTACTTAATTACACCGTCTTGAACAAGCATTCACATTGTTACTTGAATCAATGCTCAAAATCGTTATGAATTTTGGTTAATATTTGAGTAAATTTTCCATTATTCCGAAGTTTATGCTAATTACTCGTAAAAAAAATTCTGAATTGAACTTTTTATTGACCTTTGGTTCACTAAATATAGACTGATTCAAAATCGACAGATAGGTCCTAAAATTAAAATCATAAAACTACACAAGTTTCATTAAACTTAATAAAAAAAATGTTAAAACTTGGGGGAGACAGATTTCCGAGTTTGACTATGCTATAACATGCACTTAAAACAGGTTTATGTTGAATATTTATATGGCTACTTAATTGAATTACAGGGAGTTAATAGCGGAGCTTGCACAACTAGTGTTGTATTGAAGAATGGTGAATTACATGTAGCAAATGTTGGTGATTGTAGGGTAGTTTTGAGTAGGAAAGGAATAGCTAATTCTTTGACAGTGGATCATCGTCTAAACCGGGAAGATGAACGACTTCGAATTGAGAATGCAGTTAGTTCTTCAATCTCTAAATTTTTTAATTAGACTTGGATTAATTGTCTTAGTTTTGATAAACAAACTGTGTATGCTTATTTTATTAAGTTTTGACATATAATGCAGGGTGGTTTTGTGCATGACTGTAATGGAGTTTGGAGAGTTCAAGGTTCACTGGCTATTTCTAGAGCTATTGGAGATTTGCATTTGAAAGAATGGATAATTTCTGAACCAGAAATTAGAAGTCTTCCATTGACTTCAGATTGTGAGTTCTTGATCATGGCCTCTGATGGCTTGTGGGATAAGGTATGCTCAGTTGTTAGCCTCAACGAAAGTGAATCAATTTTACCTAGAACTAAAGTACCTGATAATAAAAGAATAAAAAGGTTTTGGGTTTCCTATGTTTATTTATCACATTATTTAAGACCAAAAGTTGATAAATTTTGTGTGGACGGATCAGGTAAACGAACAGGAGGCAGTAGATGTGGTTTTAAGAGACAAAAGCTCATTAGAGTCTTGCAAAAAGCTTATCGAGTTATCATGTAGCAGAGGCAACATGGATGATATTACAGTTATGGTAATCAATCTTCAAAAATTTGTGACAAATCGTCCTTAATCAGCAGAGTTTCACTTAAAATTTTGAGCAAACGAAGATTCGGGTGAAGAGATTTGCTTCAAAGAAGTGAAACACTTTTGTATGATAAACAAGGATGTTAGTGATGTGATCCATGATGTTATAGGAGCCGTCCAAGACGTATGTTTCTATTTTTAGGCCAATCACTCGTTCAAGAGTCAAGAAACTTCAAACAAAACTTTTAAAGCTCCTTAGAGAGAATACACCCTGTTTGGAGAGTCTAGAGGCCCAAAGAAAGGAGTTACAGCCCTTCATCTCATTGCTCACATGCTTGGGAAATTAGCGTTGAATGGGTATGCATGGATTGGAGTGATTGCAACAATTTACATCTTCTCTCCTTTCAATCAGTTTGTATTAGTTTGGGCTCTTATTTTATAAGGGTGTTATAGCCCAACCCATGTGTGTTTATTTCGAATGTTTATGTTCTAATTTATAGAATATTTTGTTGTTAATTAGTAGTGGCATAACGTTACAGATGTTATCCTAATTTTCCTATTTTATAGCTTTTTAGCAAGGGATGGAGTAACGTTTTACAGGGAAAATTGAAGAAGAATATATTGAGAAAGTGTAAGCAATTTATCTGTTTAATGACAAATTAACAACTAATTCTTATCACCATTCCTTCTCTATATATCTGAGAGTGGGGTGAATCAAACTAAATTTCTCTTATTTGTAACGAATTTCTTTTCCAAAAAAGGATTGTTTATCTTTCTTTTATTTTGTTCTTAAAATTGAATCATAAAACAATTTCAAAACCAAACAATCGTTACCTGTAAATTGTTGAAACTCTAAACCAAATTGCATCAGTCAAAGAGTTTCTATTAATCGAAGTTCAATATTTTAGAAGAATTAAAAGTCTGTTAATCGAATCGAATTATTCGGAAAATGTAATGTTTTATTTAATGTGGTTTTGAATTTAGTTTTTTAGACTTCCCTTGTAATGGCTACATAAGACAAGTTTTATCTTGTGGATAAAAAATAACAAGAAGAAGTTCGAATTGTTCTCCAGTTATATTTTCTTGTTAACTACACTTATCAAATATAAGATCCTATGCCCCTTAATTGGTATCAAAGCACAGTTTAATATGGCAACAAGAAATATTGCCACTCCATTTCCATATAAATTCAATGGAGAAGATTATGATTATTGGAGCAGCAAATTTGAATTTTGGCTGAAAGCATTTGACTTATGGAGTATACTCAATGAAGGGTTTGTCGAACATGAAAATGAAGAATCATAGAGTGATGTTGAGAAAAAAGTTTTGGTGGCAAATTGAAAGAAGAATGCAAATACTCTTAATCAAATTAATCTCGCAATAGCAAAAGTGATATATGAAAGAATTTGTAAAGCAAAAACATTGAAACAGGCTTAGGAGATTTTGCAAAGGCTTACAAAGGCGATGAACAAGTTAAAACTATTCGGCTTCAAATTTTGAGATCAAAGTTTGAAAAACTAGAGATGAAAGAAAATGAAAGTGTTGCAGAGTATTTTACAAAAGTCGGTTTTGTTATGAGTCAAATGGCCTCGAATGGTGAAGCTTTAGACAATCTTAGGATTGTTCTAAAGATCCTTCGTTCTCTTCCAAAAAAATATTTTAACTTGCTCACTGTTATTGAGCAGACACAAAATCTCAGGACCTTGACTTTGGAAGATTTGCAAGGAGTTCTAAAAGCCCATGAAGTGAAGATCAATTTGTTGTTCCTAGGGCTGGACTTGAATTGAGCCAGCTCGAGCTCGGCTCGGATGAGCCCGAAATGAGCCGACCTTAGCCAAGCTCGAGCTCGAGTTCAAGCTACTCGTTAGATTTTTTAATTAAAAATTTTGATACAAAATGACGGTGTTTTGACCAATATGTATTAAAATGACGTTGTTTTAATAACGAAAAATGAGCCGAACCGAATTCAAGCCGAGTTTGAGCTTGACTTTCATGAGCTCGATCTCAAACTCGAGCTTAACTATATGTGAACTGAGGCGAGCTCGAGCTCGGCTAGGCTCGGTTCGGCTCAAATCCAACCCTAGTTGTTCCCCCCATCATAACAACCTGATTGAGCTTTTAAATCTCAAGTGACAATTATAAGAGGTCGTAGTTCATCAAATCGTGGCAAGGGCACAAATTTCAGAGGACATAGTGATTCTAGTTCTCATGGAAGAGGAAGAAATAATCAACACAATAATAGTCATCAGAATGATAACAATGGAAAATCTCAACAAAAGGGAGGAGATCTTGGTTATCAAAAAGGTCGAGGACATGGTTATATTGAGTGCAACTATTGAAATAAACCTAGACATAAAGTATTAGATTGTTAGAATAAACAAGTAGATGACAAGAAAAGTAGATATATTGAGTGTAATTACTGCCACAAGCCTAGACATAAAATTACAAACTGTTGGATTAAACAAGCAGATGACAAGAAAAATGAAACAAGCCTTATTTTCTACAATTATATATATATATATATATATATTATATATATATATATATATATATATATATATATATATATTATTGATAACCGAGGACCTCACTCATATTTGTTAGATAGATAAATTTGAGATATAATGATTAGACTCATAACTATTGGAAGCGTGACAGGGTCTTGAACTTAGACCTTCTTCTTAGAAGTTCTAATGTTTCACTAATTTTGCTAACTTTTGGATTCTTCAACAATTATATTGTGTTTTATTGTTTTAGAGAATTGTGTACCCATTTGTATGCTGAAAACTATGTATCATTATTTTGGATATAGTGAATTAGTTTATTTAGGCAATATAGTGTTTTTTTTTTTATTATACTTGTTTTTTATTGTTTGGTGTGAAAAAATTATATTTTAATTAATTATTTACTATAGTTCAACCAAGAGAGATAGAATGTAATTTTTGGTCTTACTAGTTTGCTTGTTTTCTTCCCAACAACATTGATTAAAATAAAATCTGACTCAGGAAATTATAAAAAACAGATGAAAAAAGGGGTGAGAAAAAGAGGAACATTATGGAAAGAGAGAGTATATCGCGTTTTAGAAAAAATGAAAAGTTGTACAATGATTAAATTATATTTTTCTTCTTGATTCCCCACAGGCGCACTAACATTGTAAATTTTAAAAAAGTAAAATGTAATTGTTGTAACTTTATAATGATTTGAATACGTGAAACCTTTCATGTAATTGCATTTACAAATTAAATAAAAAGGTAAATACCAAATTTTCTTCTCACTCTCATATTTACCCTATTTTATTATATCTTATAGAAGCTAAATGTACATTCACAATCATTAAGGGTTCTACAATTTGTAGTGAAAATAAGTTTATGAATTTTTACGCTTAAATTGGACGAGGTTACCTCATTCTAATTAAGCCTAACTTTTTAAACTTCATTTCTCTATTACTCAAATATAAATATAATATATATATATATATATATATATATATATATATATATATATATTTTAATTCCATTTTATTTATTTATTACTCAAATATAAATATAAATATATTATATATATATATATATATATATTATATATATATATATATATTTATATATATATATTATATATATATATATATATATATATATATATATATATATATATAATATATATATATATATACATACATTTTAATTTGTTTTGTTTTATTTTTATCATTCACAATCACAATCACATTTTGTTTTGTTTTGTTTTGTTTCGTTTTATAAAATTGAATGGTGATAGAATTTTAATTTATATATAATATTTATCATTCAAAGTGTAAGCATTTTTCCATTATCAATGGTTTTATTTTTATAGTCTTCTAAATATTCTTGTTCTATCTCATGTCTCTTATTTCAATCAAATTGGTTTGTCCAGTTGGTTCAATGCCCTTTTAAAGTTACTATGTCAAACGCATTGAAAATAGTAATTAATTGGTTATATTTTACGTCATGTATATAAATTTACATTATATTATAATTATAAATAATATTATAATACTACACGTACAATTTTTATGTATAATTTTATATACGATTTTATATACATATAATTCTACTCTTATTGTATTATATAATGATAATATTTTATAGGCAGAATGATATTTTCCCACTGGTCTAAGTTTTAAAATGACATTTGTACACTACTCATCTCATTTTGTTAATACAATATGTCAACTTAGATGTGTGCAATAGATGAATAAATTTTGCACCTAAAATTTACATCTTTTATTAACTTTGTAATATTATAAAAGTTGAATAAATTTGCTCTCATAAAATTATTGCAAGTAGATTCTATACAAATTGTTATATCATAGGTGCAGTCAGGCTAATATTGCACTTAAAAACACTGTTTCGATCATCTAGAATAGTACAAATTAGGGGTTTGATTTTTCCAATTGAAGGTAGAGGTTTAAGTGACTCATTTCCAAATTAAAGAAAATAAATTTTATTTGCCTTTGAGGGGCGTAATTGATATTAACATAAAACATGCATTATGCAAGCTGACAAAACACTTTTTAACTATTAAAACTGTGTATTTATTTTTTAATTGTGGATGTGAAAATGTCATTTTGAAACTTAAAATACAGAGAAAGTCAATAAGACAAACCTTGGTAGGTCAATGTTATTCTCCCTGTATTGTAATAACATTATGCTACTCTGGTTTTATATTGTAAGAAATCAAATAAAATTATATTGTTATAAATTATAAGAACAAATATGAGTAAAGAAAATATGAGCAGAAGAAGAAGAAGAAGAATTGAGAGGCAAACTTGGAGGGTGTATAAGTGAATAGGTTCTTTTCCCGGATGAAGAAAGTGTACATCAAAATGTGAGAGATACGGGAGGGTATTTATACAAGAATTTGTTATCGAATCCCCTTGATATTTACATACTTTAACTTACTCATATAAAGAGTATTAAATGCTCTTATTCAATTTTCCATCTTCATAATCATACAACCACTATTTCATAAATGAATTTTCACAGTTTTACTTAACTCAATTAGGTCAAAAGCCACTTGGATGTGTAACATATATGATATTATTATTAAAATAAAAATTAAAATAAACAAACTGATATTATTATTATTATTTTTGTACAAATTTGAAGTCAAATACAAGCTACATTCCTATCGTAAGTTTGAGGTTTGAACTAATATTACAGCCTAATCAAAAATAGAAGCTATGATGTTTAGAAAAAAGGTTGCCATTCAAATAGTATGTATAATTTTATATTTGGTTAGGATTTTCTGTAATCACCCTATATTTGGATTAATATTTTTATATTTAACTCCACTTTTTTATCATTTTTTTAAAATTTTTAGGTATATCAATTGGGGCTAACGAATTGGATTTGGGTCCAATTTTTTTAAGTCTTGGGTTTTAAGTAGGTTAATTTGAGCTGTTTATGGTGTTCAGTCTGATTCATTTAAAAATTTTGGGGTTCAAGTTGATATTCAGCCCTAATTAGGTCCAAATAAATACTTAAATGGTCATTTACCTCTCTTCCTATAACATACCGACGTGTGTATGGTTTATGAACTTTTTTAAATTAAATTAAAAAATAGGTTAAATTTTTTTTAAATTAAATCATATTTTTTAAATTTTAAATCAAACCAAACTAAATTAAAAAATAATTTGATCTGATTTAAATTATAATTTATACATATTAAAAACATTTATTTATAAATATATCTTATTTAGTAAAATTAATTAAATTATAAATTTTTAAAAATTATAAATTAATTAAATTTTTAAAATTTTAAAAACTTGGGTGGGATATGAAATTTATAAAATATATATTAAAAATAAATATAAAAATTATATATTTAATTACTTATTGAAAAACTTTGTCATATATAATTATATATATACTTATTTTAAAAAAATATAGCTTGAAATTTAGTTGGAATTAAAAATTGTGCGAACAACAACCCAAATTGAAAAATATTTTTAAGAAATTATCAACTTAAATTAAATTATTTTACAAATCAAATTAAATTAAATCATAATTTTTAAATAATTAAATTTAACTTGAATTATGCATAAAAACTCACAATATGTAAATATACATAATTTTTTTTCTTTTATTGGGCTTCATTCGCCTGAATATCTTATTCAGTTTTGTCTTCCTCAAGGCTGATGTAGTCATTCTTACTGTTAAGATATATTACGATATTTTATTCGTTTTGTTTGACGGAAGCCTAACTAACTACTAAATTCTGTTGACTGCTTAATCCCACGTGGAATGCATCTTCCGAAGAAAAGTGAATTTCATGGAAGAAACATTCAGCTTACATTATCAAAACACCAAAGTTCTATATCCCACCCAAGTTTTAATGCACTCTTGAAATCATATTCATTAAATTAAAAAAATCTAAAGTCCTATTTATACATTAATTATGATTAAAAACTTTTGTTAGAAACAAAAATAAAATCATTATTTTACTAATAATATTAAAAAATATAAAATTTATTATATTTTTTCTCTGTAAATTTTAAAAACTAATAACTTCACTCTTATTTAAAGTTTTTTAATTTTAAAAAGTTACATTTCTTCCAAATTTTTTCTTTATCTCGCTAGTTACCATCTTTGACACCAAAGATCTCCCATCTTCATTCTAAATCATTGGTCGGTATGAGAAGTGATCTAGATCTCTTCATCTAATTGTTGAAGAGAAGATCTCGATATATTTCTTAAATAATTTATATATATATATAATTTTAAAATGTTCAAACCATGGTAGTCGAATCATATATCATACTGTGAATTGAAAACCTAATTTTCTATATCGTGTATAGAATCATATGATATGCCTTTTAAAAATTAAAATAATAAAATACTAATTAAATAATAAATATTAATTGACACATTATTATTTTAAAAAATATCATAAACACTCTTAATATTTTAAAATTTTTTATATACACCCTTATTGCATTATCATTTTCTCTAAAAAAGTGTATTAATATATATCAATAATATATATTATATTATAAGATACGTAGCGTATCATAAAATATGTTTACCGTATCGTATTAATTCGATATACCTTATGATACGTATCGTTTTCTACCTGTATGATATTGTATTGTAGGATATGTATTATGTATCATATGATATTGATAATTAAGATTCAAATCATAATCCAAACCAAATTATATTTTTTTAGTTTGGTTTAAAACCTAAAATGGTTTTGTTTGGTTTAGAAAATTTTCAAATCATTTTTTCCGATTTTGTTTGAAAAAGCTTTCAAACTATACCAAATCGAACCATGCACACCCCTGGCATGATTACTCATAGAGTGTGCATGATTTGGTGAATTAACTCCACAATTGTGGCATGATTACTCCTTAACTATTGGCATAATTTTGGTAAGAATGATCCTATTTGACTTTGGCTATTCTCATGATTTTCAACAAAGATTGTTTCCTTGATTAACTTCGCTTCCTTGTCAGCCCCCTAAGGTGGAGATGGAGTGTAAATGTAATCCCATCTTGCTTCTACGAAAAAGAAATGGTGCCATCGGCAAAAACTTGGTTAGGATATCCACTATTTGATATAAAGATGACGCAAATCGTGTGATGAGATTAACCATGACTACCTTTTCTGGGATAAAAAAGTAGCATATATGTTTTGTCCTAGCATGAAAAAAGGGATGAATAGACATAGGAAGAGCACTAAGATTGTCACAAAATAATTGAGAAGGATGAAGTAAAGGAATACTAATGTCTTGTAATAAGAATATGAGCCAAGTTAATTCAATAGTGGTGGAGGCCATGGACCTATATTCTACTTTTGAACTTGATCAAACAACTATGGTTTGCTTTTTAGAACACCATGAGATACAATTTGCTCCTAAAAAGACATAAAAACTACTTGCATTTTATCATGTCAAGGAGCATCATGCCTAGTCATCATTTGAAAATGCATATAAAGAGATAGGACTTTGAGATATAAATCATAAGCCATAGTCTTGTGTCCCTTTAACGTAGCGAAAAATTCGCTTCACTACCCTGAGATATAATTTTGTCAGATTGTTGAAAATTGACAAACTTTATTTACTACATGTTGAATGTTCGGTTGAATGAATATGAGGTTTTGAAGGGCTTTGACAACACTTCTATAATATGTTGCATCAACATGTTTTTCTTCTTTTGAGGGTCATGGTAGTAGCAATTGGAGCACAATCGACTATATCGGAGCAATTAAGTAGATCCTTAATGTACTTTCCTAGAAAGAGAATAACTCCACTAGTGAAGTGTTTAGCTTCAACACTTAAAAAGAAACTTAGAGATCCAAGGTCCTTTATAGAAAACTATGGGCTTAATTGATGAACTAGGTTTTAGGTGAACAAGTCATTGTTTCTAGTTACCAATATGTCATCTACATAGATAAGTATTATTGTAACCATGCTTTAATCATAAACAGACAAAGAGGAATTTGCCTTGCTGTAATGGAAACCAAGGTGGAAAAGAAATCGAGATGAACGATCAAACCAAGCTTGGGGAGCTTGCTTTAGGCCATAAAGGGACTTGTGATGAAGACATATATAATGATGTTTCTATTGATCCACAAAACTAGGAGGTTGCTCTATATATACGGTCTCTTTGAGATTTCCATGCAAAAAGGTGTTCTTCACATCAAGTTGTTTAATATGCCAGTTCAGTGAAGTGTAAAGAACTATGACAAGTCAAATTGTAGTGTGATGAATAACTAGGCTATAGGTTTCATCATAATCAATATTGGAAACTTGTGTGAAACCCCGAGCAACAAGGTGGGCCTTGAACCATTCAATAGAGTCATCCTCATATTGTTTAATGTGATAAATCCATTTAGACCCAACTACATTCATATTTTATGGTCAAGGAACTAGTGACCAGATATGGTTTAAATGAAGAGCCTTTAATTCCTTTTCTATAGTAGCCACCTATCGAGAATCTTTTAGTACAAGATGATGATTTTGTTGTTCAACAGGTAATGTGACTTCCGATACATAACATTCATATTCTTGCAAATGTCTGGGACGCTGCCTATGGCATTGAGGATGAACATAAGTGTCATTTATAGTATTGTTGATATTAATATCAACAATATGACCAAGCATGTCATCATGCAATGTGAATGCTTGCATTTTTGTTGGTTCTATTGTAACCAATGGTTTGTCTTCTTGGGGTGCTTCAATATTAGTCAATACTTCTTCATTAGAGTCAGGGGTTGGACTTTTATGATTGTCAAGAGATTCACCATTGTTTTTATGACAAGAAGTATCAATGTATATAATTTAGGGTTGTATTTTTTACTGTGTTTTTTATTGTATTATTATAGGATTAATGTTAGGTATGACATGAAACCATTCATCAAGAGTTGGGAATTTAGTGAGTTTCAATGTTATAGAAGCTGACTGGTATGGAGATAGTTTGTAGAAAAATTTACCTTTATTAAAGGCAACATATCTTGATATGTAAACTCTTTTTGTCTAAGGCTTATAGCATCGCTGACCTTTGTTAGGTATAATTCAGCCAAATTGCATTTGACATAGTGCAATCCACCCAAATTGCATATGTCATGGGGAAATGACTCTCGTTTTAATTCACTTTAATTATTTAATTTTACAACTAAGAAGATGTAATTTTATTATCATATTATATTTGCTAAGACTTTGGAGGATATTGATTAGTACCACTAGATTTAACAAATTTTATATTTGAATATACAAGCAATCATATTTATATAGAAGTGAAGTCAAATACAAGCAACATTCGTACCTTAAGTTCTATAAAATCGGAGGACGTTACATATGTCACGTCAACCAGGTTTGAATTAATCTTGGAGCCCTACCAAAGATAGAAGCTATGTTTTTTGGTTTGAATTAGGTGGATTTCACAACAAATTTATGTTATATTAAGTACAAATGTAGAGTACTTCCTTTTTCTATTTATTTATTATATGTTATACATTAATTTAAAATATAAATTGAATATTGATTAGATAAAAGTTTAGGCAATTGTTTCATTCATCGAACTTAAGTAAACATTACAACTTTTGATGCCAAATAATATTAATATTTGCATAAATTTTTGTGCTTATTAAATAAATATATTTTCTGTTCATGTTCTATTCAAATTTACGATAATTTTTAATTTTTTTTAATTTTTTGATAAATTTTTTGATAATTTTTTTTTAATTTTTTGATCATTCACTCACGGTGGAAATTTTATTTATAAAATTATAAATTTATATGATGATACAACTTTTGATTTTATATAAATGATAAAGGTGCCATATTGAGAAGCTTCAAGTACTTCAACTATTTTCATAAAATATGAAGTATTTTATAACTTTGAAATTTTTTTATATTTGTCAAAAGTTTTTTTATATCATTTGTTAGGCTTTTAGAAATTTCAAGATATTTAATAGTTTTTAAAAAATATTGAAAGACTTAAGACTTGTTGATCTTTCTTATGTGAAATTAACTCAGATAACAAAAATGATCTTAGTGATATATCTTGTTAATTACTTCAATCCACGGTTTTTTGTGTTTTTTATGAGTCCACTCTGTGACTGTGGAGAGCTGTGCTTGAGTGATGAGCTCTGCCACATGATCTTATTTCGCATAACACGTATCATGTTTTGATGTAATCTGCTTGAGACTTATTGCCTACAAACTCTTTGTATGCATGATATTCTCATTTGGTTTTCAGAAAAGGATTTGATACTAAAGAAGGTAAGGTGAAGGTCTGAATTCAAGCCTCTATTATACTTATAAAATTTTGATTTATTTGAGATAACGGTTATAGGTTTGAATATTGTGTCATAAGTTTATCCGTCCAATGAATATATGTGGGATTCCAGTTAAAAAAAAAAAATCTAAAAAAAAGAAAACTTTATGATATTTGTAGTCTCAATTACGTAAGTCTTGTTAGAGTATTTGATCCTACGAGATAGGCAAGACTGGAATGAGTCTTGTCAATTATTATGTATATGGTAACTAAATATAATAAGCTTTTTTATTTTCTCCAAGATCAGTGGTTCCACCTTTATAATCTTCTTGGTATCATTCCAAAGTCATGTAAGTTTGAATTAATCAGTTTGAAAACTTCCTGTTCTATCAGCTACTACATAAATTCAACCAACCAAACTTATATAACAATAAAATTATGTATAATTGAATATAAATTTAAATATGAATAATAATATATTATTATCTAATTAATTGATTGTTATTTATTATTTATGAAAAATTATACAAAAATATTGGCTTGGATTCTTTACGCAATACATATGAAAAAACTATTGCTATATTAATTTTTGTAGATATCTATCAATTTGTAAATCTTATTTTAAGCAATTATTATATTTTGGATATTGCGGAATTATATGTTTTAACATGAATGACATAAGAGTGAATTTGATATTTATATAATTCTATGATAAATGTAAATGCGAAAAGAATCATTCATCATACGAAGTGGAGCATTTCTATTTTCTATCTTCTTTTTTGAATTCAAGAAAATGCCCATTCCAATTCAAAGTGAATTCTTAATTAAATATCCTAAACTCAATTTAACCTTACATCATCAAAAAGTCCTAATAAAAGTAGGGGTGGAAAATAACCAAGCCGAGTTTGAATACCTTTTGATTATAGTTTATATTGAATAAAAAATAATTTAATTCGAATTTGTTGATTCAAAGTTATGAGTGGTTTGAATTTGACTTGAATGAAAACAATTTGATTCAAGTTTGATTTGAGTTTAGCTCAAATTTATGGTTCGAATGTGTAATTCAGATTTTTACCTTAGATTAATTGTTTTAATTCGTGACTCCTTGACACGACAAAACGTTGTTGTTTTCTCTAATATTAGGTTTAACAATACTATTTTACGAATTATTATAATTCAAATCGAGTTACGAATTAAGTTTAAACTAAATCGACTCATCCACCTAACTCATTACCCTAACTGAACTAAACTCTCTCTACTTTGAGTTAGACTCAGTTTAAAAAATGAATTGAATTTTTAACTTAAATTCAATTTGAATACAAATTTAAACCAAACTAAATCAAATCAAATTAACTTTCAAACTTAAGCTAATTGAGTTCAGATTTAGCCAATTACAAGACAAAGAACTCCTCATTATCAAAGTGAACTTGTAGGTAAGTATTAAAATACGACCTATACCCAGTCTGGCTATTACTTTTTTCAAATAATTCCTAATTATTCTTCTATGCTATGAATAATTCAAAATCTAACTAATTCCTAATTAGTTATGAATCTTTATGTTTATAATTCATCAAAACATCCCATTACCATTACCAAATTTTCTGATATTTAAAAGTATTAGTATTGAATAAGATTACTTTACTGGATATTGAAATTTTTGTCAAAAAAATCAATCTTATATTTGAAATTGCCATACATATAACGCTTAGACATTTTTATCATAAATTGAGAAGAATTCCTAAAACACTTTATTCATGAGTGAACTTTGGCCTCGCTACTATTTAATTACACGAAAACTTTTGTATTTCTATCATATCCTATGAACATCTTTCTTTTGTCTATGCAAAGATACCAAGAATGAACTCAAATCATGAATTGTTGATTATTGATTTTTTTAGTTAGATCTAGAGTTTGGTTAGTGATAATAAAAAAAATTTTAGTTAAAAATTCAAATTTAGAATTGTGTATCCATGGAAGAACAGGTTGATGACCAATTCATGATGATTTAGATGACGCTTAGCGACTCTCGACCACTGATGTGAGATTTGTTGCCTGGATCAAAAAAGGAAGGGCAAAGAATCAAGAACCACGAGATCCATCGATCTTCTTTCTTCGATTTGTTGCATGTTGGACACTGATGGTGTCTCTAGAGTAGTCAGATTTGGAAGATAGGTGGAAAGGGTTGGCAGTCAACAAATATGGTGATGGTTGAAAAAGGGAAACAAACTCTAAGGATAAAATGTTAACTTTTCAAACTATGGATGAAAGAGAAATTATTAATTTTTAAAATTTGAGTGAGAAAAAAATTATATATTTTTAATAATATTATTAAAATGATAATTTTATCTTTATATTTAATTAAAAATTCTATCAAAAATAAAAAAATGAGAGGATGTTTGAGTTTTTGAAACTCTATAATATGAATTTCCCTTGTACAAAATCTTCGGTGCAAATAAGTCTTTCGGCCCGATAAATCCCATGTACGAAACTGATCAATATCCCCTACTTATAAATGTATTGTTTACATTGATAAATTTAATTGGAACTAAAACTTTCTAAAACACATTATAATTTTTTAATAAACTCTTACTATATTTTACATTTTAAAGTCCAATTATTTTCCAGCTAAGGATTTAAAAAAAAATTAATAATTTTATATTTTTAAATTTCATTTTTAATATAAGTATTGAACATATGTCAAAATTAACAATTTTTTTTGAATTTTTTTTTTTAAAATAATTAAACAATCTTGCCATCATATACTATCAAAACAATATTATACAAAATAATGTCCTGATAATTTGGTCACTATACACAATCATAACATCTACAATTTGGATTTACCAAACACTCATCTGTTTTTTGTTACAATCCATAAATCCTTCAGCAAAGCTGACAGTGATTATTGGATAAATCACAACTAAACCAAACTCACTTAAAGATAATAATTTACATTTATGAAGCTAAAAAGGCCAAAGGACTATTTCCCACCTAAGGTATGTTGATTTTTCAAAATTCTTTCTGTTAATTTTGGAAATCCTATTTATCCCTCCATGATCATTTAAATTTATTAATTTTAAAAGAAAAATCATCATTTTATATTTAATGTTAAAAATAAACTTAAATATGATTTTATTTTCCCCTTAAATTTAAAAAAACTAACTTTTCTTTCCTAAACCAAGTTTAAAAAAATCACATTTCCACCCTAGGGTTTAGTTTCAAAATCCGATCACATTCTCTAGTGCCATCATCGGCCGTCTCTCTCTCCCGACGGTTTCCCTTCCTTCGATGACCTACCTCACCTCTATCCCAACCCCTTCGACATCCATAGACGTCATCTGGGAAGAGGAATTGTCTTCCCAGACGATGACGATGAGATCGATCGATCTCGTCCTCGTCGTCTAGGAAGACGATTCCTCTTCCCAGACGAAGACGAGTTGACTCGTCTTCCCATACAACGTTTTTGGAGCTAAAAAGATTAATTTTATATACCAAACTCACCTAAAGATAATATTTTACATTTATGAAGCTAAAAACTGGTAGTTGCTCTCTATATGCCCATGCCGTATCAAAGATTAATTTTATATACTATTCAAAACAAAATTTAATGTACTAACAGTAAGAATCTTTCTTTGAAGGTGCATCCTGTGAAATTGGGTGTGAAAATGTGAATTAAATTGTTAGGCTGATGAAGAATTTTATCCTAAAATGGCTAGTCATCAATTGTAGCCTGCGAAGTTAGAGTCAAAACTCTAAAGGGCAAAACTAAAACTCGAAAAATCAGATTTTGGGTGAGAATTTGTCCTATCAATTGTCTTTGAATTTGTCAAATTTAATACATACATATATGACATGGTTAATATTTGGGAAGACATTAGCTCCTACAACAAACTTAAAAAGATTACATTTAAAATAATAAATTAATTTCAATTTTTTTTTAAATTTTTTGTTGAAATAATATTAAACAATGAAATAAGGACACAAAAAAAGGGATATTAAAAATTGCCCCAAAGATTAGGGGGCAAAGCAAAATTACCCCTAAATCTTAACATTAAACGAAAATGCCCCAAAATTGTGAAGAGACGAAAATGCCCCTCCACTCAAAATCGTCCATAACCACGCGCACCACGCCAAACACAATAAAACAAAAAAATTTGAATACACGTTTCACACACTCAGCAACTCCGATTTCATCCAGCGATTTTTTCGTCGTTTCCGACAACGACGATGGACAAAAAGGTTAGTAAAACAACCCTTGTCATCTCTTTATGCATTTCGTTTCACGATTTGAGCGATTTGATATGAAATTTGGGTGTTTAGCGTTAGGGTTCGGATTCAAAATTTGCAAAGAAAATGCTTGATTGTTTACTGATTTTGATGAATTATGTTAGGGCTTTTATGTTAGATTAGGTGTAAAGTTGATTGTTGTTGAAATGGAGTTTGAAAAATGAAGTTTGGAAGGTGAAATGTGGCCACACGAATTTGGCAGTCACCACGCGAATGGCGCAGTGACCACACGAATTTGTGTGGTGAGAATTGTCGAAGACGGGGTGGCGTTTTGCACTTTTCAAACTTTATGGATTACACGGTATCGTGTGGTTGGGGGTGAAAATGCGTTTTTTCATTGTGTGGTGGGGCAGAGTATAAATTAGAAAAAGTGGTGGACATGCAAAATTGCGGTCAACCCCCCGAATTCGCGTGGTTGACCCACGAATTCGCGTGGTTGACATGCGAATTCGTGTGGTGGGCATAAAACGTGATATTCCAGAGTTATCCGCCATCCGAGCAGTCTGGTTGGAATTAAGGGGGCAAATGCGACTATATTAAATTTTAGGGCTTTTTAGATATTTTCTATATGGGATCAAATTGAAATTTATCCATCTTAAAGTTTTTTGACGTGTAGAATTCGAATTTGATATCTGTTTTTTAGAATAAGGCTTTTATGTATAGAATTGAATAATTTATTCCCTAAAATTTATATAAATTTAATATAATTGTAATTTAATTTTCATACAGGGAGTTGTACAAAAGAGAAAAAGGGATGAAAGCAGAGATGAATTGTGATTTCCTCTCAAAAAACATTTCAAGGCTTAAGTTACTACACGTGGATATAGAGATGTTGGGGCCGTGATTAAGAAATTATTAACAGAGCGGCAATTACAAATGACACTTCCTGGAGTTGAAGGATAGTCAAGTTAGTGGGGTTCTAATACATTCCTTCATCCTTCGAACGGTAAATAAGGTGACATCGGGAGAGGAGTTATAGTTTTAGGTTAATGATGTAGATGTTAGATTCAGTGCGTATGAGTTTGCTATTATGACAGGCCTTCGATTCAATCATTTGGTTGATATCGACCTTTATATTCTATCGAAAGCTATAGATCGGATCCTCTAGACATATTTTCACTATTGACCCAAAGCTATTTAGGTGCAAGATGTTGGGATATACATTGATGATACCACATATGCTAGCTGCGACATCATTTTGGGTTGTTTCGTGTCAGAGTCCACGGGACGATCCATTTGCATTGCATAGGGTGGTGGATATACCGCAACAGACGCCCCTATCAGGTGATTGTGGGGTGTTCATGTTACGATACATCGAGTGTTTAGCACTTCATCGATCGTTATGCTTTGAGAGGGAGGACTCATTACGCCTGTGTACTCGTTTAGGCACGCAGCTATATTTTCAGGATATTGATTGACGATTATTTTATATGTTATTTGTATTTGTATATATGTTTATTTATTCATTTGTATATATATTTATCCATATATTGATTCATTTATATGCATTTACATTTTATATAGTTACTGTAAGCGACAAATATAATGGAAAAAAATGATATAAAAAGATAATATTTGCAGTAACAATCACAAACATTAGGTTTACAGAAACAAGTACAAGTACAACATTTATATTAAAATTAACATCCATGAACATTAGAGTTACAAAAACAAGTACAAAAACAACATTTATATTAAAATTAACAAGTGCATTTATTTCCTATCTTTCTTCTTTCTTCCTGAACTTGATGGTACAGAACTAGGTACTAGAATAGGGCTTCTACAATTTTGTCTTGTATGTCCAGGTTGATGACATCAACTACAGATAAGTTGTTCAACAACCTCTCCTTGAGAAAGACATCTGTTTTTATTTGCTGGACGGCCTGCACGATGATGATGCACATACGGTGGGTGGATAACAGTTGCCTCCTCTGGATGAAGCCACTCTGACTAATCTCCCAATGGATTGACTACGTCTGTATAAACTGTTCGATAAAAAGCTGTGCTATAGTATGAATGCACCCATTGAAGGCAAGTTGTGAGTTTCATATATCTGGCTACAACAATAACATGCATGCAAGGAATCTTTGATAATTGAAATTTTCTATAGGTACATGTATGCTCTGTCAATCGACTAGGGCATCATATTGGCCACTACCAAGAACTTGGTATCGCTCAGATGTTATAGGACGCATCTGTTTGGCGATCTTATCTTCAACTCAAGGTGTGACTAGGCTGGTACAAACATCTGTAAATCATATAAATATAAACACATCTGGTTAGTAACCAAGTATAAGTTTAGTAACACACATTTATAACATAGTATAATAGTGAATATGAACTTACTGACATGATTTCTTCTTTCATAAAACCATTGCTACAATGTACCTCTAATGAACTCGATCAGTATAGTAATAAGTAAACCTCGAGCGTGTCTGACCAAGACATTAAATGACTCAGTAATATTGGTAGCCATTACATTGTACCTATGCCCTGGAAAATATGCTCGTGCCCATCAATCGAAACCCATTTCACACAGGTATGCAGTTGCCTCAGGGTGCATACGGGACAATGACTTCATAACCTGTTGGAATTCAAATTTAGTGTATGCCTTAGTTGCTTTCCAATACAGCCATGCGACTTTAGCATTCTTTTTGTACTTGGACCACATGTTACAATAGAGGTGGTGACAACAATAACCGTGATGCACACCAGGGAAAACTTTAGCCAATGCGGAAAATATGCTGACCTGTCGATCTGAAATGATGGCCAAATGAGGTACCTTACCAATACAATCCCTTAGCTTTGTTAAAAACCAGCACCATGTGTCATGATCTTCCCTGGGACCAATCCTAAAAGCAAGTGGATATATTTGATTATTCCCATCTAATGCAACAGTAATAAATAGTTGACCCATATATCAACCCTTTAAGAAAACAATATCAATACAAATAACCGGTCAAATATGTTGTTGAAATGCACGGATACTACAACTGAATGCCATGTAAAAGTATTTAAATCGATCCTCCTCATCTGTTAGTATATGTGTCACTGTCCCCGAATTACAATGTTCTAAATTGAGGCAATACTCTGACAGCAACATAAATGACTCTTCTAGTGTCCCCCTCAATGATTGAAGCACCCAATTTCTTGCTTGCCATGCTTGTGCGTATGATATATCAATTTTATATCGGTCGGCGATATCAGTAATGATCTCCTTTGGTCGATAAACATGATCAACTAAAATGAATTTGGTCCTCAAAATTTGCCCCAAAACTTAGGCACCTGTTGCCTATGATGAGGTAATATCTGATTTCTGCAACATGTGTGACAACTACCTATACGACGTAATTCAAAGCTATCAGTTTCTCCCACCTTAACTGCCCGTGCACGCTATTTACATTCTTTGTTATGACATTTAATCACCCATCTAAGCGTGTCTGATTTGTCCACTAAAAATTGATATCCCCTATGAAGCGCATCTTGATTTATCGTATTAATGACATATTGTTTACTAGGAAATAATGTACCAACTTTTGGAGAATCAGTATCGGTCGATGCTTTAGAGTTTCTAAATGTAGATGGTTGATCAGGAAAATGTGGTAACCAATGAAATGCATCAGTAAGAACATTCCCACCAGCAGGATTTGTTTCTGGAAAATAACTCGTACCTCCAATATCGTTATTAACATAGGTCTTCTCTTTAACCTCTGGTTCTTCGATTGAAATATCATGCTCAACCTTTCCATTAAATTCACTCCACTCTGGAAAAGTTGCTTCGTTCCCATTGAGGAATTCTTCTGTGCGATACAATGCATCAACGTTAACTTCATTTATATATACAAAATTTTCCTCTAAAAATTCTTGTTTCGGATTGATCTCGATATTTTGAATCTCTTCTACACCAATAGTTTGATTTTCTGGATAACTGCTCGGCTCACCACCTTGAAAATCTTCATCTGCTTGTTGAGTCTCATAACTATCATCAGTAACTGTAGTTATAACAAAAACTGGAACACATTCTTTGAAGAGGTTAGATAGACCGTTAAGAACCTCAACATCTTCATCATTCGAAATTTTTATCGGAACACCGTCATCGAGATGCCTTGGTTTCATGCTTAACTGAATATTAAATATTCGTCGATCTATATAACACTTGTCGCTCACTATTTCGATTAATTCTTCGAATGATGTGTGTTCTGGAATTTTAATCAATTTCCTATTACCTCCAATATATTTTATAACATTGTCACCCTTTTCTATCCAATTTTCTCCATATCTAATTGAAGCATATCCAGCCATTTAGATTAATCTTACAATAAAATATATAATCAATATAAATAATATGACTGAAAATACTATTTACAGATGTCTATTGCATAATTATACCTATTCCATAATTCAATTATATGTTGTGACTACTTAAATATATCATGTTTTGGTATTACCCTTTAAAAAATAATAATTTAATTAAATAATATTTGAGGCATTTTCGTTTAAATACTTTAATATAAGGGTATTTTTGCTTAAATCCTAAAATTTGGGGGTAAATTGTATATTGCCCAAATCAAATATATAATCAACATAAATAATACGACTGAAAATTTTATTTATAGATGTCTATTACACAATTATACATATTCCATACTTTAATTTGACAGAATAATATTATTAAATATACCCTAGTAATTTTTATTATTTTACTTATTACACACAACTATAATTTATTATATAAAATATCATATATAATTACATTATTAATAAAATAATAACGACTGAAGTAATATCATGTTATCCTATACTACTATAATATTTAAAACATAACCTATCTAATTTTTATTATTTTATATATTACATACAACTATAATTTGTTATATAAAATATCACATATAATTGCATTATTAATAAAATAATAACGATTAAAGTAATGATAGGGATAAATACCTCGAAATGACGAACTTTTCTCTTCACGCCCGAAATCTTGAACACGAACTTTTTTTCTCTCTTAAGAAATTTATCTCAGATATGTTAAAAATGAATAAAGATATGTGGTTTATATAGAAATAGAGAAAGAGTAGTTTTGGTATTATTTTAGGGCATTTTTGTTTAAATGCTTTAGATTAGGGATATTTTTGTTTAAACCCCAATATTAGGGGTAAATTTGTTTATTACCCTTAAAAAAATAGTAATTTAAATTAGAAGGGTAGTTTTGGTATTTAAGGGGATATTTGGGGCATTTTCGTTTATATACTTTAATTTAAGGGTATTTTTGCTTTAACCTTAAAATTTAGGGTAAATTTGTTTATTACCCCAATAAAAAGGGCATTTATTTTAATTTCCCCCAAAAAAATCCTTAATCACCTTTTTTCTACTTTCAAAATTCTATTTTTCTATGTAGTTTGTTTTTCTTTTCAAATTAGGTAAATAAGTATTTCACAACTTTGCAATAGAGATGTAGAATAATGTTGACTCAAACCTCCCGAGTAGACCTAGTAATTCGTGTTATTGGATTGTGTTCATATCATATCAATTCAGGTTTCAGATTGAAGACTTTAAATCCAAACCCGATCTGAAATAAAATTATGTCAAATTTTTTAATGCTAAACCAAATTGAAATATTTTCATATTGACTTGATATAATCTGAAATAACCAAACTATATAACAAGAAATGTCAAAACACAATAGATAACTACATAATTTAGAAGAAACAATATACTCTGTCAAATGTTAAGAAATAAGACAATTTGTTACTAAATAATATACAAAAGGACATACTTACCAAATTAAGATCCACAAAACATGAAAAGACAATTTGTTAAAATGAAATTGTTCTATTTTAAGTTAATAATAATAGTTTGCTTATTATCTCTTTATATGATCAATTGTATAAGTAGGGGTGTGCATGGTCCGATTTAGTATTGTCTGAAAGCTTTTTCAAATCAAACTTAAAAAACAATTTGAAAAATTTTCAACCCATATTAGGTTTCAAAGCAAACTAAAAAAATACGGTTTGATTCAATCAAGTTATAGTTTGAACCTATTAAAATAATTCATTTATAATATATATTATTTTATAAAATTTATTGAATTATAATTTTCTAGAACATAATATTAACATGCAAAATAAATATAAAATATATATGTAAAGAAAATGACAAAACAAATATGAAAAAGATAAGTTCTATGTCTAATTGTTTATTAAAAAAATTTTAATCAAATATAATTATATATATATTTAAAAAAAATACAGTTTACAATTTCGTTGGGTTTGAAAATCACTTATACCATAACACAAATTGAAAAAAAAAATTATTAACTCAAACCAAACTATAATTTTTAAATGGTTCGATTTGATTTTATGGTTTGAACTAAATTATACACACTTTTAGTATAGATAAAACAATAGAATATTATAATAAAAAACCAAAGTAAATATATAACTTTAACTTTAAAATAACACAATTAATAACCAAAGAGATTAATAACCACTTTTGAAATATTTAAATTTAATTTCTAATCTATATGATGAAATTGACTATTATAAATATTAAAACTATTAACAAATATATGACGTATTAAACATAATAAATTTAAATCGATAGTATTTATAACACATCAACAAAGAAAAAAAAATTGCATATAATATTTTACAATTTTTCTAAAAAAAATTATTAAATTAAAATGAATGTCTTTCGAGTAATATAAATTTAGTGTTTAGTAATATAATGTCGATTTATTTATTGATTTAAATTGTGATAAAATTGTGTAGATTGAAACTATTTCTATTAAATGAAGAAGGTAAAAAACATTAGAGGTTCTTTACCATTATGATATTATTAATATTTTGTTTAAAATATTCGGTCTATTTTAGGTTAATTTATGTTAGTTTTGTGTTAATCCTAATTTGATCTGATTTTTTAAGAGTCAATTCGAGCCTGAGCTGAATTATTTTTTCTGTAAAAAATTATAACTTTAATCTGATTTTTTTATATGACATCGTATCAAATTATCGGGCATGTCAAATTTTACCAGTTCTACTCTCGGTTCTAGATAAAATTTTACGTAGTCCATATTATTGGAAACACACAAGTCTTCTGTACAGTTAAACGGCGCAAAATAAGTAGGCTTGATCGTCCCCTTTGACACGTTATGTTTTAATTTGTTTCATTTCAAATCACCAAAACATGGTTCTCTCTCAACACAACACTTTTTTCTTCTACCTTTTGAAAATTCTTTTATCAAATCTTTAGTTTGATTTTCTTTATGTTGCATGAAAACACCGCTATATGTTCATGCTGAAAAGTAGTACTCTATCACACAAGCAAAACAATAATGACTAAAGTATGCCGGGTTTGCATAATTTTTTTTGGGGTTTCTCCATTTTTACTCTTCTTATTTGTTTCTTACGCGGCCTCAGAAAGGGTATAGCCATGCCATCTCTCAGTCTTAGTTCTCCTCTTTCTTCTTCTCCTCCTCATCCTCTTTCAAGGGTCGGCCATCTTTTTCTCCAACAAGGAGCAGCTGGCTCTTCGATTGCCTTGGATTCAGAAAGCCTGCTAGAGAATCATAATATACTTTCAAAAGAAGCTACACAAGCTTTGCATGATAAGGAAAATTCTCAGGAAAACAAAAGCTCTCAAGAAAGTTCCTGTCTTTTAGATGGGAAAGCTGTGCAAGAAAATATTAGTATAATGAGAGAGAGGTCAGTTTCTGCTTCTGCAAACAGTGGAAAGGGAGCAATAAGGTTGAGGAAGAGGCCGGCGAGGCTTGTTGTGCCTGAGAATTGTGGAAACTTGGGCTTGAAGAGTGAAATGGAGAGAAATTATTTTGAGATTGAAGGAAGAGATTTCATTTTGGCTAGTAAGAGAGGCAGAAGAGAGGTCATGGAAGATGGATATGGAGTCATGGTTGATATTCTTGGAGATCCTAAGCAGGTAATTTAATTTACAATAAGGTCTTTATAGTTTTTACAATAACAATCTAAATGTACCCAATAAAGTAAAGTTGTTATTCTCTGCAAGATTTTGGTGCTAAAAATTTTCCTTAATCTAAACACAAGACAATCTAACTTAATATTAAGGTACAAGTAGTTTGAATTTTTTCTGTGTACATTTTGTTTTATTTGGAACAACAACGTTATCTATATGGTCTCACCAGGCATTTTTCGCTGTAATTGATGGGCATGGCGGCCGAGCTGCGGCAGATTATGTGGCTGAAAATTTAGGTAGGAACATTGTTAAAGAGCTGGGAAATGGTGGCGAAAAAGATGTACAGTTGGAAGATGCAATTCGGGAAGGTTACCGTATCACAGACAGAGAGTTTCTTAGCAAGGTAAACTTTTAAAAGTTGAACACTCTTCTGAAAGTGTGTATAAAAATTGACTTTGTCTAAAACAAAATTTACATACGATTACTTAATTACACCGTCTTGAACAAGCATTCACATTGTTACTTGAATCAATACTCAAAATCGCTATGAATTTTGGTTAATATTTGAGTAAATTTTCCATTATTCCGAAGTTTATACTAATTACTCTTAAAAAAAATTCTGAATTGAACTTTTTATTGACCTTTGGTTCACTAAATATAGACTGATTCAAAATCGACAGATAGGTCCTAAAATTAAAATCATAAAACTACACAAGTTTCATAAAACTTAATAAAAAAAATGTTAAAACTTGGGGGAGACAGATTTCCGAGTTTGACTATGCTATAACATTCACTTAAAACAGGTTTAAGTTGAATATTTATATGGCTACTTAATTGAATTACAGGGAGTTAATAGCGGAGCTTGCACAACTAGTGTTGTATTGAAGAATGGTGAATTACATGTAGCAAATGTTGGGGATTGTAGGGTAGTTTTGAGTAGGAAAGGAATAGCTAATTCTTTGACAGTGGATCATCGTCTAAACCGGGAAGATGAACGACTTCGAATTGAGAATGCAGTTAGTTCTTCAATCTCTAAATTTTTTAATTAGACTTGGATTAATTGTCTTAGTTTTGATAAACAAACTGTGTATGCTTATTTTATTAAGTTTTGACATATAATGCAGGGTGGTTTTGTGAATGACTGTAATGGAGTTTGGAGAGTTCAAGGTTCACTGGCTATTTCTAGAGCTATTGGAGATTTGCATTTGAAAGAATGGATAATTTCTGAACCAGAAATTAGAAGTCTTCCATTGACTTCAGATTGTGAGTTCTTGATCATGGCTTCTGATGGCTTGTGGGATAAGGTATGCTCAGTTGTTAGCCTCAACGAAAGTGAATCAATTTTACCTAGAACTAAAGTACCTGATTATAAAAGAATAAAAAAGTTTTGGGTTTCCTATGTTTATTTATCACATTATTTAAGACCAAAAGTTGATAAATTTTGTGTGGACGGATCAGGTAAACGAACAGGAGGCAGTAGATGTGGTTTTAAGAGACAAAGCTCATTAGAGTCTTGCAAAAAGCTTATAGAGTTATCATGTAGCAGAGGCAACATGGATGATATTACAGTTATGGTAATCAATCTTCAAAAATTTGTGACAAATCGTCCTTAATCAGCAGAGTTTCACTTAAAATTTTGAGCAAACGAAGATTCGGGTGAAGAGATTTGCTTCAAAGAAGTGAAACAATTTTGTATGATAAATAAGGATGTTAGTGATGTGATCCATGATGTTATAGGAGCCGTCCAAGACGTACGTTTCTATTTTTAGGCCAATCACTCGTTCAAGAGTCAAGAAACTTCAAACAAAACTTTTAAAGCTCCTTGGAGAGAATACACTATGTTGGGGAGTCTAGAGGCCCAAAGAAAGGAGTTACAGGCCCATTCATCTCATTGCTCACATTCTTGGAAAATTAGCGTTGAATGGTTATGCATGGATTGGAGTGATTGCAACAATTTACATCCTCTCTCCTTTCAATCAGTTTGTATTAGTTTGGGCTCTTATTTTATAAGGGTGTTATTGCCCAACCCATGTGCGTTTATTTCAAATGTTTATGTTCTAATTTATAGAATATTTTGTTGTTAATTAGTAGTGGCATAACGTTACAGATGTTATCCTAATTTTCCTATTTTATAGCTTTTTAGCAAGGGATGGAGTAACGTTTTACAGGGAAAATTGAAGAAGAATATATTGAGAAAGTGTAAGCAATTTATCTGTTTAATGACAAATTAACAACTAACTCTTATCACCATTCCTTCTCTATCTGAGAGTGGGGTGAATCAAACTAAATTTCTCTTATTTGTAACGAATTTCTTTTCCAAAAAGGGATTGTTTATCTTTCTTTTATTTTGTTCTTAAAATTGAATCATAAAACAATTTCAAAACCAAACAATCGTTACCTGTAAATTGTTGAAACTCTAAACCAAATTGCATCAGTCAAAGAGTTTCTATTAATCGAAGTTCAATATTTTAGAAGAATTAAAAGTCTGTTAATTGAATCGAATTATTTGGAAAATGTAATGTTTTATTTAATGTGGTTTTGAATTTAGTTTTTTAGACTTCCCTTGTAATGGCTACACAAGACAAGTTTTATCTTGTGGATAAAAAATAACAAGAAGAAGTTTGAATTGTTCTCCAGTTATATTTTCTTGTTAACTACACTTATCAAATATAAGATCCTATGCCCCTTAATTGGTATCAAAGCACGGTTTAATATGGCAACAAGAAATATTGCCACTCCATTTCCATATAAATTCAATGGAGAAGATTATGATTATTGGAGCAGCAAATTTGAAGTTTGGCTGAAAGCATTTGACTTATGGAGTATACTCAATGAAGGGTTTGTCGGACATGAAAATGAAGAATCATAGAGTGGTGTTGAGAAAAAAGTTTTGGTGGCAAATTGAAAGAAGAATGCAGATACTCTTAATCAAATTAATCTCGCAATAGAAAAAGTGATATATGAAAGAATTTGTAAAGCAAAAACATTGAAACAGGCTCAGGAGATTTTGCAAAGGCTTACAAAGGCGATGAACAAGTTAAAACTATTCGGCTTCAAATTTTGAGATCAAAGTTTGAAAAACTAGAGATGAAAGAAAATGAAAGTGTTGCAGAGTATTTTACAAAAGTCGGTTTTGTTATGAGTCAAATGGCCTCGAATGGTGAAGCTTTAGACAATCTTAGGATTGTTCTAAAGATCCTTCGTTCTCTTCCAAAAAAATGTTTTAACTTGCTCACTATTATTGAGCAGACACAAAATCTCGGGACCTTGACTTTGGAAGATTTGCAAGGAGTTCTAAAAGCCCATGAAGTGAAGATCAATTTGTTGTTCCTAGGGCTGGACTTGAACCGAGCCAGCTCGAGCTCGGCTCGGATGAGCCCGAAATGAGCTGACCTTAGCCGCGCCCGAGCTCGAGTTCAAGCTACTCATTAGATTTTTTAATTAAAAATTTTGACACAAAATGATGGTGTTTTGACCAATATATATTAAAATGATGTTGTTTTAATAACAAAAAATGAGCCAAGCCGAATTCAAGCCGAGTTTGAGCTTGGCTTTCATGAGCTCGATCTCAAACTCGAGCTTAACTATATGTGAACCGAGGCAAGCTCGAGCTCGGCTCGGCTCAAATCTAACCTTAGTTGTTCCCCCCATCATAACAACCTGATTGAGCTTTTAAATCTCAAGTGACAATTACAGGAGGTCATAGTTCATCAAATCGTGGCAAGGGCACAAATTTCAGAGGACATAGTGATTCTAGTTCTCATGGAAGAGGAAGAAATGATCAACACAATAATAGTCATCAGAATGATAACAATGGAAAATCTCAACAAAAGGGAGGAGATCTTGGTTATCAAAAAGGTCGAGGACATGGTTATATTGAGTGCAACTATTGAAATAAACCTAGACATAAAGTATTAGATTGTTAGAATAAACAAGTAGATGACAAGAAAAGTAGATATATTGAGTGTAATTACTGCCACAAGCCTAGACATAAAATTACAAACTGTTGGATTAAACAAGCAGATGACAAGAAAAATGAAACAAGCCTTATTTTCTACAATTATATATATATATATATATATATATATATATATATATATATATATATATATATATATATATATATATATATATATATATATTATTGATACCGAGGACCTCACTCATATTTGTTAGATAGATAAATTTGAGATATAATGATTAGACTCATAACTATTGGAAGCGTGACAGGGTCTTGAACTTAGACCTTCTTCTTAGAAGTTCTAATGTTTCACTAATTTTGCTAACTTTTGGATTCTTCAACAATTATATTGTGTTTTATTGTTTTAGAGAATTGTGTACCCATTTGTATGCTGAAAACTATGTATCATTATTTTGGATATAGTGAATTAGTTTATTTAGGCAATATAGTTTTTTTTTTTATTATACTTGTTTTTTATTGTTTGGTGTGAAAAAATTATATTTTAATTAATTATTTACTATAGTTCAACCAAGAGAGATAGAATGTAATTTTTGGTCTTACTAGTTTGCTTGTTTTCTTCCCAACAACATTGATTAAAATAAAATCTGACTCAGGAAATTATAAAAAACAGATGAAAAAAGGAGTGAGAAAAAGAGGAACATTATGGAAAGAGAGAGTATATCGCGTTTTAGAAAAAATGAAAAGTTGTACAATGATTAAATTATATTCTACTTCTTGATTCCTCACAGGTGCACTAACATTGTAAATTTTAAAAAAGTAAAATGTAATTGTTGTAACTTTATAATGATTTGAATACGTGAAACCTTTCATGTAATTGTATTTACAAATTAAATAAAAAGGTAAATACCAAATTTTCTTCTCACTCTCATATTTACCCTATTTTATTATATCTTATAGAAGCAAAATGTACATTCACAATCATTAAGGGTTCTACAATTTGTAGTGAAAATAAGTTTATGAATTTTTATGCTTAAATTGGACAAGGTTACCTCATTCTAATTAAGTCTAACTTTTTAAATTTCATTTCTCTATTACTCAAATATAAATATAAATATATATATATATATTTTAAATTCCATTTTATTTATTTATTACTCAAATATAAATATAAATATATATATAGATACATTTTAATTTGTTTTATTTTATTTTTATCATTCACAATCACAATCACATTTTGTTTTGTTTTGTTTTGTTTCGTTTTATAAAATTGAATGGTGATAGAATTTTAATTTATATATAATATTTATCATTCAAAGTGTAAGCATTTTTCCATTATCAATGGTTTTATTTTTATAGTCTTCTAAATATTCTTGTTCTATCTCATGTCTCTTATTTCAATCAAATTGGTTTGTCCAGTTGGTTCAATGCCCTTTTAAAGTTACCATGTCAAACGTATTGAAAATAGTAATTAATTGGTTATATTTTACGTCATGTATATAAATTTACATTATATTATAATTATAAATAATATTATAATACTACACATACAATTTTTATATATAATTTTATATACGATTTTATATACATATAATTCTACTCTTATTGTATTATATAATGATAATATTTTATAGGCAGAATGATATTTTCCCACTGTTCTAAGTTTTAAAATGACATTTGTACACTACTCATCTCATTTTGTTAATACAATATGTCAACTTAGATGTGTGCAATAGATGAATAAATTTTGCACCTAAAATTTACATCTTTTATTAATTTTGTAATATTATAAAAGTTGAATAAATTTAGTCTCAAACTTTTACTAATTATACTTTTCACCATCGGTTTATATCAGTTATAAGATTAATAAATATAAAAAATTAAATTAACTATTAAAACAAGTTTTCAAAAACATTACCATTAAAAAATTAGCTAAGTGCAAATCCAACCAAATTGTACTTGAGATGGTGTAATTTTACTAGGTGCGGTTTTGACACCAAAATCGCACTTAGAATGGTGTGTTTTGCCATCATTAAACACGAAAATATGCAATTTTAGCCAAATTATATTTGGATGGACAATCTAGCCTAATTGCATAAGTCATAGTGAATTTCCATTAAAATCATTCTTTAAATGGTCTGATTTGGCTTAAATCACAACATTTGGAGTGTAATATGGCCAAACTGTATATCCTAAGTGTGATTTTTATAAGATTACATTATGTCATTTGATCGTAATCACACTTAGTACAATGTGATTAAAGTTATATTCGACTTGATTGTATCATTGCAAGTAGATTCTATACAAATTGTTATATCATAGGTGCAGTCTGGCTAATATTGCACTTAAAAACACTGTTTCGATCATCTAGAATAGTACAAATTAGGGGTTTGATTTTTCCAATTGAAGGTAGAGGTTTAAGTGACTCATTTCCAAATTAAAGAAAATAAATTTTATTTGCCTTTGAGGGGCGTAATTGATATTAACATAAAACATGCATTATGCAAGCTGACAAAACACTTTTTAACTATTAAAACTGTGTATTTATTTTTTAATTGTGGATGTGAAAATGTCATTTTGAAACTTAAAAAACAGAGAAATTAATAAGACAAACCTTGGGTAGGTCCATGTTATTCTCCCTATATTGTAATAACATTATGCTACTCTGGTTTTATATCGTAAGAAATCAAAATAAAATTATATTGTTATAAATTATAAGAACAAAATATGAGTAAAGAAAATATGAGCAGAAGAAGAAGAATTGAGAGGCAAACTTAGAGGGTGTATAAGTGAATAGGTTCTTTTCCCGGATGAAGAAAGTGTACATAAAAATATGAGAGATGCGGGAGGCTATTTATACAAGAATTTGTTACCAAATCCCTTTGACATTTGCATACTTTAACTTACTCATATAAAGAGCATTAAATGCTCTTCTCCAATTTTCCACCTTCACAATCATGCAGCAACTATTTCATAAATGAATTTCCATAGCTTCACTTGACTTATTAGGTGGAAAGCAACCTGGATATAACATTCTCTCTTGGATTTTCATCACTTACATATAATTAAATTAACTTAGTTGAAAAAACTCAATGGGATAAAAACTAAAGCAAAGGAACATAATTATTTAATATTTTATGAAGTGCGGTTGAACGTGTTTAAACTGCCTCATTAAAAACTTTATTAGGAAATCTATTAGGACAAAACCTAGTAAAAGAAAAAAGAATACAATGCATATTTTGTCTATAATATGATAAACTTCAAAAATTTGTCTGATGAATGCTTCCCCTCTTTATAGTGGGATTAATTTGATTGTTTGTTAAGTCACCACATACCGATGTTGTATACTAATTTTTCAAATGTTGATGTCGATAATGTTTTGGTGAATATATCTGCAAGATTAGCACTGGATCTTATTTGTTTGACATCAATCTTTTTATTCTGCTGGAGCTCATAAGTGTAAAAGAATTTCGGTGAGATATGTTTGGTTCTATGTCCTTTGATGTATCCTCCTCTAATTTAGGTAATACATGCTACATTGTCTTTCATATAATATAGAAGAAGTGTATGTTGTAGAAGAGAGATTGCATGTATTTCAGATATGATGGATGACAGACTGTAACCATATGCATTCTCGATTGGCTTCATGGAAAGCTAGAATTTTTAAATGATTTGAAGACATTGCAACCAAAGTCTGTTTGATGGAGTGCCAAGATATTGTTGTGTTATTATAAGTAAAAATATATCCCATCTGTGAATGGGTCTTACGGGGGTAAGAAAGATAATTAACATCTATATATCCAACCAAACTAGGGTGTTCAGGGGATTTGGAAAAATAAAATAATTTTAAATCTCTAGTTTCATATAGATAACAAAGTATATGTTTGATTCTATTCTAGTGGCGACGGGTCAGTGTAGAGCTAAATCGGACCAATAAATTGACTGTGAAAGATATGTCCAGTTTAGTATTTTGGACCAAATATAATAAGACTTTAATGATATTCAGATATAGTATTTCAGGACTGAATGTTTTTTCATTTTCTTTTGTAGGACGAAACAGATCCTTTTTCAAACCGAGAGACCGAATAACTGTTAAGGTGCTCAAATGATAAGTTTTATCCATATTAAAACGTTTTAATAATTTGTCAATATAGATTGATTAATGGATAAGTATTCCATTTGAATTTTGTTCGATCTATAGACCGAGACAATATTTGGTTTTCCCCAAATCCTTCATCTCAAATTCCCTTTTCAAATATTTAACAGTTTTTGAGAGCTCTTCAAGAGTTTCAATTAAATTCATATCATTAACATAAACTGTTATAATGGTAAATCTCGATTTTGATCTTTTGATAAAGACACAAGGACATATAGGGTTATTCACATAGCCCTATTTTTTCGAATATTCACTAAGGCGGTTGTACTACATTCGTCCAAATTGTTCTAATTCATATAATGATCTTTGTAATTTGATAGAGTACATGCCTCTTGGATTGTCCCTTTTTACTTCAGACAATTTATATTCTTCAAAGAGTTTCATATAAATTTCAATATCCAAATTTCTATATAAATAAGTAGTAACTACATCCATTAGATATATATCCAGTTTTTCAGAGACAATTAGACTGATTAAATATCTGAATGTGTTTATATCCATAACAGATGCATATGTTTCATCAAAGTCTATACCTGGCCTTTGGGAAAAACCTTGGGCTACAAGCCTAGTTTTATATCTAGCAATCTTATTTTTCTTATTTCTTTTTCTTACAAATACTCATTTATATCCAATGGGTTGTACGCCCTAAGGGGTTGGAACTACAGACCTAAACACTTGATGTTTTGTTAGAGAAGTTAATTCGATGGGAATTGCTTGTTCCCATTTCGGCTAGTTATGTCTTTGTTTGCGCTCAGCCATAGTATGTGGTTCAAAATCATCATCATTCATGATTTCAGTAGTTACTATAAATGAAAATATATCATCAATATTAATAGTTTCACATTTCCACACCTCTTTTATGTAAGTATAATTTAAAGATATCTCAGTATTATCATCTTCAGGATTTTGTATTGCTTCAGGAGTTTGTGCCACTTCAAGGATTTAAGTCTCTTTAAAGACCGTTACCTCTTATAGAGGACTATTAGAGAATGTGAATTTTTCATTCATTTTAAGATCATCATGATTGATATTTGTTTAAATATTTGTCTTTCTTTTTTGAGAAATAGTGTCCTTCGATCCAATAGGTTTACCACGCTTTTAGCATGTAGTAGATTGATCAGTCATGACTCAAATAGACTGTTCAACAGTCACATTACTTTTTGCTAGGGTGTTGGCAGCTGGGACATGTGATCTTATCACTTTTGTCGTATCTACAAATACATTAGACATTTGGTTGACAATAATTTGTAAACGTACTATCCTTTGCACTTTAGTTTCACTTGAGGATGTGCAAGGATCTAGATGAGACGTGGTAGGTACATACCAAGTAAGTTCATGTCTAACTTTAGGAGACATTTTCTTTTCTCCTA
This sequence comes from Mangifera indica, assembly GCF_011075055.1. Classification (NCBI taxonomy): domain Eukaryota; kingdom Viridiplantae; phylum Streptophyta; class Magnoliopsida; order Sapindales; family Anacardiaceae; genus Mangifera; species Mangifera indica. The sequence goes on along the minus strand of NC_058147.1, from coordinate 10,409,838 downwards.
AAGATGGAAATGTTGTCTCATCAAAGTGATAATCTATAAATCGTACAGTAAAAAAATCATTTGTTAATAGTTCCAGATATCTAATAATAGATGGTAAATTATATCCAACATAAATTTCTAAAAAATGTTGGGGTCCCATTTTTGTGTGTTGAGGAGACGCAATAGAGACATATACAACATAACCAAATATTCTCAAATAAGATATATCAGGTTGGCAACCAAAGACCAATTGTAGGCGAGAATATTGATAATAAGAAGAAGGTCGCAAGCGAATTAACATTGTAACATATAATATAACATGTCCTCACATAAAAGTTGGTAGTTGAGTTCTTAGTAACAAGGTATGTGCAATTACTTGAAGTCGTTTGATAAAAGACTTAACTAATTCATTAAGTGTGTGGACATGTGAGATTGGATGTTCAACAGCAATCCCTATAGATATGTAATAATCATCAAATGTTTTGGATGTAAATTCACCAACATTATCTAGTTGTATTGACTAGATCGAATAATTTATGAAATATGTCTTTAATTTGATAATTTATGCTAACAATTTAGCAAATGCAATATTTTATGTAGGCAATAAACAAATATGAGACCATCCTGCAAATGAATCAATTAAGACTATAAAATATAAAATGGCCCACTTGGTGGATGAATGGGTCCACTTATGTCCTCTTAAATCTTTTGCAGGAATGATGGAGATTCAATTCCAATTTTGGAAGGAGATGGTTTGATTACTAATTTGCCTTGACAATAGACGACGCCAAATATTTCACTAGACAATAAGGTTTTATGATTTTTTAATGCATGTTCATGTGAAGATTTAATAGTCTTATGCATCATTGTAGATCCTGGGTGGCCTAAACAATCATGCCAAAATATAAATGCTTTTAGATCAAGAACTACTAGTTCAATAATGCATAGGTTTCAATTGCCTTTATGATTGTATAATACAATTCAGAGGATAAAACAGACAATTTTTCTAGTATAAGCTTTCTTTTGGAGGCATTACAAGTTATATAGACGAATTTTGCACCATTTTTACTCATGGTTTCAATATAATAACTATTATTTCTTATATCTTTAAAACTAAGTAGATTTTTTTTTTATCTACTTGAATACAATGCATCATTGATGTTTAATTTAGTCCCATTTTTTAACAAAATTATAGCTCTTCTGGAGCTTTCAATCAGCTTTACTGATCTTAATATAGTATTTACTTTAGTCTTCATTGGTGATAAAGTTAAGAAGAATTTATTTTCTTTCAATATTGTGTGAGTGGTTGCACTATCAACTAAACACATGTTTCCACCACCAGCTTTTGAAGTAAACGCTTCAATTTTAGAATCCATTTCCTTTCATTTTAAAATTTACATTAGTTATTAAAAAATTTGAAAGGAATAAATATACATAGTATTAATTACATAATATAATATACATAATTTCTTTAATCTTGAAGAAATTCTGAAATATCAAAGTTTGCTAGATCGATAGGGTTTGGATTGTCAACACAATTTGATTTGATCTTCTTGTCTGCATTTTGTATAGATGTTTGGTATAAATCCACCAGATGTCTTGACGTACGATAGATACACGACCAATGGTCTTTAGAACCACATCTATAACATTTACTTTTATGGTTTTGTGGTTTACTTTGTATCTTTTTCCTTTTATCCTATTTTGCTTCATTTTTGGATCTTTGATGGTGAAAAGATTTTCTATTATGACCACATCTGGATCGAAACTTATTTTGTCTAGGACCTTGTCTGCACCCACGATGACTACTACTAGTAGTTGCGTTCACTTCAGAGAACGACACAATACCAGTGAGGCGTGTTTGATGATTTCTCAATAATAATTCATTATTTTGCTCAACTACTAATAAACATGATATCAGTTTAAAATATTTTTTAAAATTTCTTTCCCTATACTGCTATTGCAGAAACATATTTGAAGGATGAAATGTGGAGAAAATTTTTTCTAATATATTTTCTTCAGTTATTTTTTCTCCACACAGTCTCATTCGGAGACAATTCTAAACATAGCAGAGTTATATTCACTTATAGATTTAAAATTGTATATGCATAAATGAGTCCATTTATATTGGGTCATTGACAATGTTACTGATTTATGATGAACGAATCTTTCTTTCGGATTTCTCTATAATTCTAGTGAGTCCATAATATTCACGTATTCTTCTCGTAACCCTTCGTGAATATGGTGACGAAGGAAAATAGTAGTCTTAGATTTATCCTGTTGGAATGTTTTATTTCCTTCTTTTATTATTTCTCAAAGGCTTATCAATTTTAGATGGAAAACTGTGCCCAAGGCCCATTCAGTGTAGTTTTCTTCATCCAATCGAAAGACAACATATTGAAGTTTTATAAGGTTTGTCATTTTCACCAATTACAAATTGATGAAAGAAATAAAAATTAGTGATATGATGAGGGAAAAATTATGTGTGAACTTCAGGTTCGTATTTGTCTTATATTTACAAAACTTCTGATTTTATGATTAATATTCATAATATTATAGTATGTAAAACTTACATAATATTTTAGACTTTTATTTTATTATTTTCATCACTTATGCAATCTTCAGGTTACAAATGAGATATAATTATAATAAATTATTTTATGAAATTTAGGACTTTAAACCTATATATATCTTCTCATGATTTTGTAATCTTCAGGGTACAAATCATATATCGTAATCATATTTATGAGTTCAGGTCTGTATTCATAATTTTGTAACTTCAGGTTACAAATAGTATTTAGAACTTTGAGTCTAGATTCATGATTTTTGTAATCTTTGAGTTGCAAATATGATATCATTCTAAATGAAAAATTACATAGAAAAATAACAAAAAATAAAATATATATAATAATTGAGAGAACATTATAATGGAAAGATTATGATAATATACCTAAGCAGATCATACTGAAAACCCTTAAATGAAATTATAAGAACAAAATATGAGTAAAGAACAAATGAGCAGAAGAAGAAGAATTGAGACGCAAACTTAGAGGGTGTATAAGTGATTAAGTTCTTTTCCCGGATGAAGAAAATGTACGTCAAAATGTGAGAGATAAGAGAGGGTCTTTATATAAGAATTTGTTACCAACTCCCCTTGACATTTACATACTTTAAATTACTCATATAAAGAGCATTAAATGCTCTTCTTCAATTTTCCACTTTTACAATCATGCAGTCACTATTTTATAAATGAATTCCCATAGTTTTACTTGACTTGATTAGGTGGAAACCACATGGATATGTAACATATATAATATTATTATTAAAATAAAAATTAACATAAACAAACTGATATTATTATTATTATTTTTGTACAAATGTGAAGTCAAATACAAGCTACATTCCTATAGTAAGTTTGAGGTTTGAATTAATATTACAGCCTAATCAAAAATAGAAGCTATGATGTTTAGAAAAAAGGTTGCCATTCAAATAGTATTGTAGCCATGAAAAATTAAAATGGAATAATTTAAATTTTCTACTATCATATAATTCATAATTTTCATAAAAAAATCTCATGATAAAACGATATTGAATAATATTATGCATATATATTTTTTATACATAATTTATATGTATAATATGTGATTAAATATTACTTTATCTTAATATATACGTAAATTATATAAAAAAAATGTACATGTATAATTTTATTAAACAATGTTTCATTTTCCTTTCATTATAAAATAAGAGTTACTTTACATCTGCATAATAGATTTGTTATGGATGAAATATTAATGTTACTTTACATTATTAAATAGAGATTGAATTTGTAATATATAAAGATTTTATTAAAGTTTTTAGCCTAAAATCAATAATTAAATTATAAATATTTTTAACAATTTCAAAAAATTTAATATTATCTTATACATTTCTCAATCTATAATGATGACTGAGAAACCTAATTTGTGAGGGGTGGGGGGTAATAACCCTATTCAAAATTTTGTTCATTAATTTGGTTTGGATTTTCTGTAATCACCCTATATTTGGATTAATATTTTTATATTTAGCTTCACTTTTTTATCATTTTTTTTTTTATTATTAGGTATATCAATTGGGGCTAACGAATTGATTTGGGTCCAATTTTTTTAAGGCTTGGGTTTTAAGTAGGTTCATTTGAGCTGTTTATGGTGTTCAGTTGATTCATTTAAAAATTTTGGGGTTTAATTGATGTTCGACCCTAATTAGGTCCAAAATAAATATTTAAATGGCAATTTACCTCTCTTCCTAGAACATACCGAGCGTCTGTATGGTTTATGAACTTTTTAAAATTAAATTATATTATTTTAAATTTCAAATCAAATCAAACTAAATTAAAAAAACTAATTTAATCTGATTTAAATTATAATTTTTATATATATTAAAATCATTTATTTATAAATAATATTATTTAATAAAATTAGTTAAATTATAATTTTTAAAAATTTATTTTTACATATATAATAATAATAATAATAATAAATATGAAATATATATAATATATATTAAAAAATAAATATAAAAATTATATATTTAATTACTTGTTGAAAAACTTTGTCATATATAATTATATATATATGTATTTTAAAAAAATATGGTTTGAAATTTGGTTCAATTTAAAAATTGTGCAAACAACAACCCAAATTGAAAAATATTTTTAAGAAATTATCAACTTAAATTAAATTATTTTACAAATCAAATCAAACTAAATCATAATTTTTAAATAATTAAATTTAATTTTACAGTTTAACTTGAATTATGCATAAAAACTCACAATATGTAAATATACATCATTTTTACTTTTATTGGGCTTCATTCGCCTGAGTGTCTTATTCAGTTTTGTCTTCCTCAAGGCTGATGTAGTCATACTTAGTGTTACGATATATTACGATATTTTATTCGTTTTGTTTGACTGAAGCCTAACAACCTACTAAATTCTTTTGACCACTTAATCCCACGTGGAATGCATCTTCCAAAGAAAAGTGAATTTCATGGAAGAAACATTCAGCTTACATTATCAAAACACCAAAGTTCTATATCTAAAATCATATTCACAAAATTAAAAAAATCTAAAGTCCTATTTATACATTAATTATGATTAGAATTTTTTATTAAAAATAAAAATAACATCGTTATTTTATTAATAATATTAAAAAATATAAAATTTATTAAATTTTTCTCTTTAAGTTGTAAAAACTAATAACTTCATCCTTATTTAAATTTTTTTAATTTTAAAAAGTTATATTTCTCCCAAACTTTTTCTTTATCTCTCTAGTCACCATCTTTGACACCGAAGACCTCCTCTCTTCATTCTAAATTGTTGGTCGGTATGAGAAGTGATCTAGATCTCTTCGTCTAGTTGTTGAAGAGAAAATCTCGATATATTTCTTAAATTATATATATATGAATGATTTTAAAATGTTCAAATAATGGTAGTCGAATCATATATCATACTGTGTATTCAAAACCTAATTTTCTATATCGTGTATCGAATTGTATGATATGCCTTTTAAAAATTAAAATAATAAAATACCAATAAAATAATAAATATTAAATTGACACATTATTATTTTAAAAAAGGCCAAACGACTATTTCCCACCCAAGGTATGCTGTAATAACAAGTTTCCACCCTTTAACTATGGAAACACCAAATACCAACCCATGGCCGGTTAAATTTAACAGAACCCTAACGCCTGAAAATTTTATCTCTTTTTGCCCTCCTAAACTTTAAAAACTAAAATTTTCCCTCAGGCTAAGTTTTAAAAAATGGCAGTTTCACCCTAGGGTTTGGTTTTGAAATCTCCGGCGACCTCTTCGGCTCCATTGTCAATGACCTCTCCCTCCCGAAGCATCTTCTCCTTCCAATGATCTCTTTCCTCCTATTTGGAGGGTCGATCGACGTCAGAGACGCCTTGGAAGACGAAAAAGTTTGTCTTCCCAGACGAAGACAAAGACGAAGAACTTCATCTTCCCCGACGAAGTTCTTCGTCTCCCAAGGCGTCTCTGACGTCGATCAGCCCTCCAAATGGGAGGAAAGAGATCGTCGGAAGGAGAGGATGTCTCGGGAGGGAGAGGCCGTCGGCAATGGAGTCGGAGATGTCGTCGGAGATTTCAAAACCAAACCTTAGGGTGAAACTACCATTTTTTAAAACTTAGGCTGGGGGAAAATTGTAGTTTTCAAAGTTTAAGGGGGTAAAAATAGTTTATATTTTAGTTTATTTTTTAATATTATAGAGAAAATGACGATTTTACCCTTACCACCGTTATTTTTAACTGGTCATGGGTAGGTATTTGGTGTTTTCATAGTTAAAGGGTGGAAACTTGTCATTAAAACATACCTTGGGTGGGAAATAGTCGTTTGGCCTTTAAAAAATATCATAAACACTCTTAATATTTTAAAATTTTTTATATACACTCTTACTGCATTATCATTCTCTCTAAAAAAATGTATTGATCTATATCAATAATATATATTATATCATAAGATACGTATCATATCATAAAATATGTTTATCGTATTGTATTAATTTGATATACCTTATGATACATATCATTTTCTACTTGTATGGTATTGTATTGTAGGATATGTATTATGTATCATATGATACTGATAATTAAGATTCAAATTATAATCCAAACCAAATTATATTTTTTCAGTTTGGTTTAAAACCTAAAATGGTTTAGTTTGGTTTAGAAAATTTTCAAATCATTTTTTCCAATTTGGTTTGAAAAAGCTTTCAAACTACACCAAATCAAACCATGCACAACCCTAGGCATGATTACTCATCAATTGTGGGCATGATTTGGTGAATTAACTCCACAATTGTGGGGATGATTACTCCTTAACTATTGGCATAATTTTCGTAAGAATGATCCTATTTGACTTTGGCTATTCTCATGATTTTCAGCAAAGATTGTTTCCTTGATTAACTTTGCTTCCTTATCGGCCCCCTTAAGGTGGAGATGGAGTGTAAATGTAGTCCCATCTTGCTCCTACGAAAAAGAAATGGTGTCATTGGCAAAAACTTGGTTAGGATATCCGCTATTTGATATAAAGATTACGCAAATCGTGTGATAAGATTACCTATGACTACCTTTTCTGAGATAAAAAGGTAGCATATATGTTTTGTCCTGACATGAAAAAGGGGATTAATAGACATAGGAAGAGCACTAAGATTGTCACAAAATAATTGAGAAGGATGAAGTAAAGGAATACTAATGTCTCGTAATAAGAATATGAGCCAAGTTAATTCAACAGTGGTGGAGGCCATGGACCTATATTCTACTTTCGACCTTGATCAAACAACTATAGTTTGCTTTTTAGAACACCATGAGATACAATTTGCTCCTAAAAAGACATAAAAACTACTTGTGTTTTATCATGTCAAAGAGCATCATGCCTAGTCATCATTTGAAAATGCATATAAAGAGATAGGACTTTGAGATATATCATAAGCCATAGTCTCGTGCCCTTTTAGGGGGCATTTGGTTTGGGTAATGTTTGATTACTAAAATAGAAAGATTACCTTGAAGATAGATTACTTAGAAGATTACTGGGTATAAATGATTACTATGTTTGATAAAATTTGATAGGTATAAATAATTATTGTGTTTGGTTAAAGGTAATAAAAGATTACTAATAAATTATTTTACTTAAATGCCATTGAATATAATTATTTTTAAATATTTTTTATATTATTTATCATATTAATTAAAAATAAATTTATTTTTATCTCAAAAAATTAATAAATAATAATATAATTATAATAAACTCAAGATTACCCTAGTAATCTTTAAATACCTAAGGTGAAGGTGGTAATCAGATTACCACCTATATTACCTGTCACGTCAGCATTGGTAATAGAAGATTACTGTAATCTTTTATTACTGACAAACCAAACAAGGGAATAAAAGATAGATTACCAAGGTAATCTTAAAATCCCTCAACCAAACGCACCCTTAAGGTAGTGAAGAATTCGTTTCACTACCCTGAGATATAATTTTGTTAGATTGTTGAAAAATTGACAAACTTTATTTACTACACATTGAATGTTTGGTTGAATGAATGTGAGGTTTTGAAGGGCTTTGACAACACTTCTATAATATGTTGCATCAACATGTTTTTCTTCTAAGACATGAGACTTGTCTTTGAGGGCCATAGTAGCAGCAATAGGAGCACAATCGACTATACCGAAGCAATTAAATAAATCCTTAATGTACTTGCCTAGAAAGAGAATAACTTCACTAGTGAAGTGTTTAACTTCAACACCTAAAAAGAAACTTAGAGATCCAAGGTCCTTTATAGAGAACTATGGGCTTAATTGATGAACTAGGTTTTAGGTGAACAAGTCATTGTTTCCAATTACCAATATGTCATCTACATAGATAAGAAGTAGTATTGTAACCATGCTTTAATGATAAACAAACAAAGAGGAATTTGCCATGTTGCAATGGAAACCAAGGTGGAAAAGAAATCGAGATGAATGATCAAACCAAGCTCGGGGAGCTTGCTTTAGGCCATAAAGGGACTTGTGAAGAAGACATATATAATGATGTTTCTATTGATCTACAAAACTAGGAGGTTGCTTTATATATACGGTCTGTTTGAGATTTCCATGCAAAAAGGTGTGTTTCACATCAAGTTGTTTAATATGCCAATTTAGTGAATTATAAAGAACTATGACAAGTCAAATTGTAGTATGATGAATAACTAGGCTATAAGTTTCATCATAATCAATACTGGAAACTTGGGTGAAACCCCGAGCAACAAGGCGAGCCTTGAACTGTTCATTAGAGTCATCCTCATATTATTTAATGCGATAAATCTTTTTAGACCCAACAACATTCACATTTTATGGTCGAGAAACTAGTGACTAGGTATGGTTTAAATAAAGCGCCTTTAATTCCTTTTCCATAACAACCACCTATCAAGAATTTTTTAGTGCAAGGTGATGATTTCGTTGTTCAACAGGTAATGTGACTTGTGATACATAACATTCATATTCTTCACTACAAAAAAAATGGCCTTTAACGAGAGAAAATTAACGAGAAGACAAATATCTCGTCGTTATAACTATTACTTTTATAACTTTAACGACTAATTATATATATTCTCGTTAAAACTAAATAAATTTATGCTTTTAACGATAAATTTTTAATTTTCTCACTAAAATAACTTACAAATTTGTCGTTATTGATTTTATAAGTATATAAAATCTAAAAAGGAATACGAGCTGAACTAAATTCAAATATTCTTTTACATCATTTTTAGATATTTTTAACTAATATAAATATTTTTAATTTATTATGAATATTAATTAATTAATTAATTTAATAAAAATTAATAAATGATTGTGACTATAGGTTTCAAGATTCAATGAAGTCAAAGAAAAATTGAATGATCTTTCATATTGGGTACCAAATTTATTATTTATATCTCTGCATTTCACTCCTTAATTTATTACTTACTTTTATTGGGCACTCCGAAATTCAACTTGTTATAATTTATTATTTACCCTTCACTTGTATCTTTTTTATTATAAAAAATTGATATCCATGTGAGCATAACTAAAGGGACGTTTGCATTGTTTCATATTGTTAAATGGTTGATAAATTTTTATTTTGATTAGAGATTAATCAAATTTATTATAAATTCCTATAAAGTAAATCAAATCCATGTAATTAATTATTTGCTTAATCAAGGGAAATTGTTTCACTTTATAAAAGAGTAATTTTCTTTAGGGGAAAAGTCTACCATCTTTTCACTTTACAAAAATTATGAAAGGTACATTATATTATTAGCTGGATCCAACTAAAAAGTATGAAAAATTTAAGGGACCACAAAAAAACAAAGCAAAATTATAATAAAAAGGCAGAAAAAGACATAAAATTACTATTTCTGTGTTGCTTTTTACGCTATACTTTTCTGTGATCTGACTGTGAAATAAAAATTAATAAAAAAAATAAGGAAAGAAAGAAGGCTGAGGCGTCTTTCTTTATTTGTCTTCTATAACAAAGAAAGTTCTAGCTTTCTTCTATAACAAAGAAAGAAAGAAGGCTGAGGCTGAGGCATCCCTGTACTCTCTTGATCTCTCCACTCTCTTCACCAAGGAAACTCTCTCTCTTCACATCAATTTACTGACGAATTTCAAGGTTTGTTCTTCTTAAGCACTTAATTACTCTTTTCATTTCTTCTTATTTTGCTTTAATCTCTGTTTGTCTTGGTTATTTTTTTATTTTTTTTGACTTTTTTTTTAAAATAAGTTTGTTCTTGTTTCTATTTTTTGTGCTGTTGTGGAAATCTTTTTAGCGGCAAATTGTAGAGTCAATTGAAGAGGTTAGTATTGCTGTAAGTTTGTGATTTTTTTCTCTAGTGTTAAATTTAGGGTTTTAGTACTTGCTGTAATGAATTCACCCTTGTAAGTGTTTTTTCATTGTTTAATTATTTAATTATTCTCCATTTTTCATATATGTTTCTTTGATCTTACTTTTGGATTTACATATCCTTAGTGCATAAGCTTAAAATTCTTTTTGTAAGCAGATTTTAGCAGTGAATGTTTTTGTTATCAATTGATAAGTTCCAAGCAAGAGGACTTCCGTTAAATGATTTGTTCCATTCATTTAATGAAATAAATGACTTCCATTAAAATTTTAGCAGAAAAATTCTGGACAAGTTAAAGCAGATTTTAGTAGATTTTTTTAAATTATAATAAATAGGATTATTTAATATAATATTCTTTTTGTAATTTATGCATATTTATCTGTTAGATGGATTGAAATTGATTATTTACTAATAAAATAGCTCCCACATTTTGTAATTGATGATGTGCACTGGATTATAAATTGAAACTTATTGTGTATATATTTTGTGTTGATGTTGATAATTTCAGACATTCTTTATAAGTAATGGCACCCGATAAGCAATGGATGAATCTTGTTAATGATCGGTTAAGTGAAGCATATCAATTAGGCATTAAGAACTTTTTAAACTATGCTTCAAAAAAGGTGGGAGATCATTAAATTCGATGTCCATGTGTAAAGTGTAACAACACTTACTCTAGAAGTCATAAAGTGATTGAAACTCATTTAACAGTTTATGGCATAGTCCAAAATTATACATTTTGGTATCACCATGGAGAAAGGTTAGGTGAATCTGAATCTGATAGTGAAGAAGATGAGATAGTAGAAATCGAAGGAGAAGAAGAGATTCATGGGATTATGAGGGATTTTTTTCCTAGTTTTGATGCGTTTAACAAAAATGAAGTGAATTTTGGTGGCTCAAGCTATAATGTTCAAAAAGAGGATCCTAATGATGAAGCAAAGAAATTTTATAGATTGTTGAGAGATTTGGAGCAACCGTTATATGAGGGTTCTAAGATTTCAAAATTGTCAACTATAATCAAACTTTTACATATTAAGAGCCTTGGTCATTGGAGTAACGAGTCATTCACCATGTTATTACAAACGTTAAAAGATGAATTACTCCCTGATGGTTCTACATTGCCAAGTTCATATTATGAGACAAAAAAGATTATTCAAGATCTCGGGCTCTCTTACAAAAAGATTGATGCATGTGTTAATAATTGTATGTTATATTGGAAGAAAGATGAGGAGTCTAACTTTTGTAGTATATGTGGTGCTTCAAGATAGAAAAATGATAATGGAGGAATCAAAGTTGGAAGGAATGGCAAAAGAAAACCAATGAAAATATTGCGATACTTCCCTTTAAAGTCAAGACTTCAAAGGCTATTCATGTCTAGTAAGATAGCATCCTTTATGAGATGGCACCATGAAAAAAGAGTTGATGATGGAGTAATGAGGCACCCAGCTGATTCTTTACAATGGAAATCTTTTGATGAAATGCACAATGTTTTTGCTTCAGAGCCTCGTAATGTGAGACTTGGTCTTACAAGCGACGACTTCCAACCATTTGCACATTCTAAGATTTCATATAGTATTTGGCCAGTATTCCTTATTCCATACAATTTTCCTCCTTGGATGTGCATGAAAGACTCAAATTTCATTTTATCAATGCTCATACCTGGTCCTGATGGTCCGGGAGATGCTATTGATGTCTATTTACAACCTTTAATAGAAGAATTGCAAGAGTTGTGGGAAGTAGGAGTTGAAACATTTGATGCCTCAGTTCACCAAAATTTCAAGATGCATGCAGCTTTATTGTGGACCATTAATGATTTTCCTGCATATGGAAACTTGTCAGGTTGGAGCACTAAAGGCAAATTGGCTTGTCCTTGTTGTAACAAGGATACATTTTCTATGAGGTTAGACAATAGTAAAAAGCAATGTTTCATGCGCCACCGTCGTTATCTTCCAATGAATCACAAATGGCGTAGTGACAAGAAATCATTTGATGGCACAAAAGAGTATGGATTACCACCAAAACCTCTTTCTGGTGAGGATATTCTAAATCAAGTGAAAGATCTCGAAGGGGTCATTTTATCTAAAGATGCTAGCAAAAAGACAAAAGTTTCACATAATAATAGGGGGGATAATTGGAATAAGAAAAGCATTTTTTTCAAACTTCCATACTGGAGTAGTCTTATGTTGCGACATAATTTGGATGTGATGCATATAGAAAAAAACATATGTGATAATGTGCTTGGAACAATTATGAACATTAAAGGGAAGACCAAAGATACTATTAAAACTCGTCTTGATTTGCAAGCGATGAATATCAGATCAGAGTTGCACCCAGTAAAAAAAGGAGATAAGTTTGTGTTGCCAGTTGCATCCTACACATTATCTCCAGAAGAAAAACATGCGTTTTGTGTGTTTTTGAAGAAATTAAAAGTTCCATATGGGTTTTCATCTAACATTTCACATTGTGTTAATATTAAAGAAGACAAGATTTTAGGTTTGAAGAGCCATGATTGTCATGTTCTCTTACAACACCTACTTCCTCTTGCATTACGTGGTATTCTTCCTAAATCAGTATATGAACCACTTTTTGAGTTGTCTTTATTTTTCAAAATTTTGGGTGCTAAGACTTTACGGATGGATGAGTTAGAGCAGATTGAATCTCAAATTCCCATAACCCTTTGTAAATTAGAAATGAACTTTCCCCCTTCATTTTTTGATGTGATGATCCATTTGCCTAGTCATTTAGCCTTTGAAGCCAGAGTTGTATCGTGACTACACTTTGGAACATATGAATACCTTGTGGGTAAATTGGAGATCATGTTTAAATGCAAAATATGTTAAACCTTGCAAAACCGTAGCTGAAGCTTTAAAAAATAAGCCAGAAGGTATGGAGAAAGAAGATTGGGAATGGTTGACTAAACACTTTTTTACTAAGGATTTTCAGGTATAATCTATTTTGAATATAAAAATGTCAAATAGTTTTAATGTTTTGATTCATTGTTGCTACATGTCAAATAATAATTATTTTTTGGTTTTTCATATAGAAAATAAGCTCTCAAGCCTCTCAAAACAGAGCTAAATCTTCAATGCCTCATCGTACGGGTAGTAAACCTCATAGACAGATTATTTATGACATGGTAATAAATAGTAATTTGTTTATTTATGATATATATTGTTCAATATAATTTTTTTGATGACTTTGTATAACTACCAAAAGGGAGGAAAAGAAGGTAATCCACCTGATATGGGAATACTCTTTTTTGAAACTCGAAAAAAGGATGGAAAGTTGGTTGAGCCTGAAACTGAAGAAAAACATGTATGTTCTACTACTTATGCTTTTATTAAATGTGCTAAGTAGTATTCTTTATTTCAATTTTAAGACTATTTAAATTTTGTAGCTTCAAATTGTAAAGACTATTCAAGCTGAGCCAACACTTTCTATTATTGAGGTAATTGAAAAATGTTTTGGAGCACAACATCACAGCAATGTATTTGGCTATGGGGGTGGAATTAAACGAAAAAACTTCAAAGATCCTAGACAAAAGAAGATGGATGAACTTCAAGCCAAACTTCATAATAAGGATGAAGAAAATCGCATCCTCAAGAGGCACATCGCAAAGATTGAAGAGAGATTGCTAAGGATTGAACATTTTATGCAACAAAACCCAAATGTGTCCACTGAATTTCCCTTATCAGAACTTGATCAGGAACTTCATAAGGTTATATTTTCATAAATCTGCTTTTAGAAATATGATTACTTTTTAGATAAATTATACCTTCTAATCATAAAGTGTTTTTTTTTCGATCGAATGATTCAAATTTTTGCAGAATGATGTTTAAAAGCTAGACAACATGAAAGCATTTTGGCAACTTTTTTGTTGGATAGGTATTATATTCTTAATCTTCTTATATGATCATTAGTAATTTTGGTTTGTGTCTTGCTTTTTTCTTTATTGAAATTAAACTCAATTTATCAAAATTAAACTAAGTTATATCTTATTGATTATACTTTTTGTTATTGGCTAGTAATATTTGCTAGGTGAAGCAAATTGCCAACCTTCATCCATTTAAGGTTGATTTTCTTATGTCTGACTATTTGCTAGGTGAAGCAATTGCCAAGTTTATTCAAAACATAGTCATAGGAATTATTTCACCACCCAATCTTTTAATAGCAAGAAATTCCAAGTTCCTAGTTGATGTTTCAAGTTGAATGAATCCTTGGTTGGTGTGTTCTTGCTTTCTGTCTTCATTTGCATTAATTCATTCTGATTGAAGTCTTTGTGTTTCATTTGGGATTTCATTTTACAAAAGCTCTTCATTTGCATTAATTCATTCCAGTTGATGTTTATGAATTTTGCTTCCATTGTAGGAGAGTAAAATCTTTATCTTTAGAAGGATGCTCACTACTAACAACAAAAGGTTTGGGAATTTTGTGTAACCTTCGGCACCTGCATGTGATTCTTCCTTGTAACAACTTTACCTAATTAAGAGACCTAATGAGTTTGTTTTCAGGAATTACAACTGGATGAATTTGTCACACATGAGATGAAGTTTGAAGACATCAATAAAGCCTTCGATTTACTTATTCAAGGGAAGTGTCTACGATGCTTGATATGGATGGACAAATAAGGGAGTTTGCCTTCAAGTCTTCTCAGAGGTGCCTGCAAACATTTACTGCTCTTGTTCGGTTCTCGTGCTCATGGATATGTAAGATTCTCAATTTGTTCGTATGAGTGACAGAATCTTCTATTGCACAATTTCAAAATCACGTTATGTAATATTCGAGACATAATGGTTTCTTATTATTCAGCGAAATTCAATATAAATGAGTAATAAATCAGTACTCGATGTCTCCATGTGAACTTATTACGAGTATATTCTAATTGAATCAAACCTGAAGAAAGATTATTTTGGAGTTTGAGTTTGGTATCTTTGATTGATAAACAATAATATCAAAGCAAAAGATTAAAAAGAATTATTAATAAAAAAAAGAATTATCAATAAATATTATTATAACGACGGAAATATTTATCGTTAGTATAATGTTTAGTAATGGGTAAATATTATTATAATGATAGGGATATTCATCGTTAAAATTACTATTTTTAATGACGGAATTTATACCTATCGTTATTTATATTAACGATGGGACTTTTCTTCTTATCGTTAATACTTTTAGCGGCGGAAGCTGTAACGACGGATGACGACGGGATTTTTTCCATCGTTAAAACTCTTTAACGATGAGAAATAGACTTTTAACGATTAATTTTCCTCTCGTTACAGCCTATTTTTTTTGTAGTGCTTGCAAATGTCTTGGTCACTGCTTATGGCATTGAGGATGAACATAAGTGTCATTTATAATATTGTTGATATTGATATCAACAATATGACCAAGCATATCATCATGCAATGTGAATGCTTGCATTTATGTTGGTTCTATTGTAACCGATGGTTTGTCTTCTTGGGGTGCTTCAATATTAGCCAATACTTCTTCATTTCAATCAGGGGTTGGACTTTCATGATTGTCAAGAGATTCACCATTGTTTTGATGACAAGAAGTATCAATGTATATAATTGAGGGTTTTATTTTTTACTGTGTTTTTTATTGTATTATTATAGGATCAACGTCAGGTGTGGCATGAAATCATTCATTAAGAGTTGGGAATTTAGTGAGTTCTGATATTATAGAAGTTGACTGGTACGGAGATAGTTTGTAGCAAAATTTATCTTCATTAAAGACAACATGCCTTGATATGTAAACTCTTTTTGTTTGAGGCTTATAGCATCGATGACCCTTGTTAAGTGTAATTCAACCAAATTGCATTTGACATAGTGCAATCCACCCAAATTGCATATGTCATGGGGAAATTCTATCAAAATTGTACATGACTGTCCTTTTAATTCACTTTAATTATTTAATTTTACAACTAAGATGATGTAATTTTATTATCATATAATATTTGCTAAGACTTTGGAGGATATTAATTAGTACCGCTAGATTTAACAAATTTTATATTTGAATATACGTGATGCAAGTGGAGAAGAATCAATCATACTTACATAGAAGTCAAATACAAGCAACATTCGTACCTTAAGTTATATAAAATCGGAGGACAATACATATGTCACGTCAACCAGGTTTGAATTAATCTTGGAGCCCTACCAAAGATAGAAGCTATGTTTTTTGGTTTGAATTAGGTGGATTTCACAACAAATTTATGTTATATTAAGTATAAATGTAGAGTATTTCCTTTTTCTATTTATTTATTATATGTTATACATTAATTTAAAATATAAATTGAATATTGATTAGATAAAAGGTGCCATATTGAGAAGCTTCAAGCACTTCAACTATTTTCATAAATTATAAAGTATTTTATAACTTTGAAATTTTTTTATATTTGTCAAAAGTTTTTTTATATCATTTGTTAGGCTTTTGGAAATTTCAAGATATTTAATAGTTTTTAAAAAATATTGAAAGACTTAAGACTTGTTGATCTCTCATATGTGAAATTAACTCAGATAATAAAAATGATCTTAGTGATATATCTTATTAATCACTTCAATCCACGGTTTTTTGTGTTTTTTATGAGTCCACTCTCTGACTGTGGAGAGCTTTGCTTGAGTGATGAGCTCTGCCACATAATCTTATTTCGCATAACACGTACCATGTTTGGATGTAATCTGCATGAGACTTATTGCCTATAAACTCTTTGTATGCATGATATGCTCATTTGGTTTTCAGAAATGGATTTGATACTAAAGAAGATAAGGTGAAGGTTTGAATTCAAACCTCTATCATACTTTTAAAATTTTGATTTATCTGAAATAACGATTGTGAGTTTGATTATTATGTCATGAGTTTATCCGTCCAATAAATATAGGTAAAATCGGGATATTAATTAAAATAGGCAGTCGCTTTCCCGCTTAAACATTTTTCGGCAACAATTCATACGTTTTACCTTTTTAAGCAAATTGAATTTTTCATTCCAAAAATACCCTCATTTAATTTCTCAATGTTTACCGTAGTATTTCGCAGATTAATTACTTACATTTAATTATATGCATTAAGATTAATTTATCTGTAATGAATAAAATCTATAGATTGAAAAATAGATATACTACAGATTGAAAAAAATCTACAGATTGAAAATGTTAATCTATGAATAAAATTGAAAAACACATTGAAAATCTATAGATTGAATAAAATTTATGAATAAAATCTATAAATTTATAAAATAATTAAATTTAAAATTTATTGATATATATGAAAAATAATGGATATATTGAAAATGGTACGTTTTTCTCAAAATGGTGCGTTTTCTCAAAAGGGGTGCAGGAAAGTGTTAAGGGGTGCGGGAAGGGAATGAAAATACAAACGAGTGTGTAAAAATACAAATGAGTGCATAAAAATATAAAAGGGTGCGTGAAAATACAAACGGGTGCATAAAAATACAAAACAAGTGCGTAAAAATATAAACGAGTGCGTGAAAATGTGAAAGGGTGCATAAAAATACAAACGAGTGCGTAAAAATGTGAAGGGGTGCGTGAAAATACAAACGGGTGCGTGAAAATGTGAAGGGGTGCGGGAATTGACTAAAAGATACGGGTGCGTGGAAGGGTGCGGGAATTGGTGCAAGTGTATGAAAGAGTGCGAGAATTTACTAAAGAGTGCGTGAAATTGCACCTCTTTATATTATATAAAGGGGTGCGGGAAATGCATTTCCCGCACCCTCCACTCACCCCTTTATATATAAAGGGGTGCAGTAAATGTATATATATATTATATATATTATATATATATATATATATATTATATTATATTATTAATATAATATATATAATATAATATATATATATTATATTAATAATATATATAATATAATATATATTTTTTATATTCCATGCAACCCCACTCATTCCCGCACCCTTTCAGAAATTATCGCACCCTTTCAGTAATTACTGAAAGAGTATAGCAATTACTGAAAGAGTGTGACAATTTCTGAAAGAATGCGAGAATTGACTAAAGGGTGCGGGAAGGGGTGCGAGTGTGTGAAGAGGTGCGGGAATGGGTGCATGTGCATGGAATATAAAAAATATATATTATATTAATAATATATATATATATATATATTATATATTAATAATATATAATATATATATATACATTTACTGCACCCCTTTATATAATATAAAGGAGTGCGTGGAGGGGTGCAATTTCCCGCACCCCTTTATATAATATAAAGGGATGCAATTTCACGCACTCTTTAATAAATTCCCGCACCCTTTAGTAAATTCTCGCACTCTTTAATAAATTCTCGTACCCTTTAGTAAATTCCCGCACCCTTTCACGCACCCGTACCCTTTAGTCAATTCCCGCACCCCTTCACATTTTCACGCACCCATTTGTATTTTTACGCACCCCTTCACATTTCACGCACCCGTTTGAATTTTCACGCATCCTTTCACATTTTCACGCACCCGTTTATATTTTTACGTACTTGTTTTGTATTTTCATGCACCCATTTGTATTTTCACGCACCCTTTTATATTTTCACGTACCCATTTGTATTTTCACACACTCGTTTGTATTTTCATTCCCTTCCCGCACCCCTTAACACTTTCCTACACCCCTTTTGAGAAAACGCACCGTTTTGATAAAAATGTACCATTTTCGATATATCCATTATTTTTCATATATATCAATCAATTTTAAATTTAATTATTTTATAAATTTATAGATTTTATAAAATAAATTTTATTCAATCTATAGATTTTCAGTGTGTTTTTCAATTTTATTCATAGATTAACATTTTCAATCTATAGATTTTATTCAATCTGTAGTATATATATTTTTCAATCTATAGATTTTATTCATTACAAATAAATTAATCTTAATGCGTATAGTTAAACGTAAGTAATTAATCAGCGAAATACTACGGTAAAAATTAAAAAATTAAATGAGGGTATTTTTGGAATGAAAAATTCAATTTGCTTAAAAAGGTAAAACGTATAAATTGCTGCCGAAAAACGTTTAAGCGGGAAAATGACTGTCTATTTTAATTAATATCCCGGTAAAATCCCAGTTACAAAAAAAATCTAAAAAAGAGAAAACTTTATGATATTTGTAGTTTCAATTACGTAAGTCTTGTTAGAGTATTTGATCCTACGAGATAGGCAAGACTGGAATGAGTCTTGTCGATTATTATGTATATGGTACCTAAATATAATAAGCTTTTTTATTTTCTTCAAGATCAGTGGTTCCACCTTTGTAATCTTCTTGGTATCATTACAAAGTCATGTAAGTTTGAATTAATCAATTTGAAAACTCCCTGTTCTATCAGCTACTACATAAATTCAACCAACCAAACTTATATAACAATAAAATTATGTATAATTGAATATAAATTTAAATATTAATAATAATATATTATTATCTAATTAATTGATTGTTATATATTATTTATGAAAAATTATACAAAAATATTGGCTTGGATTCTTTACGCAATACATATGAAAAAACTATTGCTATATTAATTTTTGTAGATATCTATCAATTTGTAAATCTTATTTTAAGCAATTATTATATTTTGGATATTGCGGAATTATATGTTTTAACATGAATGACATAAGAGTGAATTTGATATTTATATAATTCTATGATAAATGTAAATGCGAAAAGAATCATTCAACATACGAAGTGGAACATTTCTATTTTCTATCTTCTTTTTTGAATTCAAGAAAATGCCCATTCCAATTCAAAGTGAATTCTTAATTAAATATCCTAAACTCAATTTAACCTTACATCATCAAAAAGTCCTAATAAAAGTAGGGGTGGAAAATAACCAAGCCGAATTTGAATACCTTTTGATTCGGGTTTATATTGAACAAAAAATAATTTAATTCAAATTTGTTGATTCAAAGTTATGAGTGGTTTGAATTTGGCTTAAATAAAAACAATTTGATTCAAATTTGATTTGAGTTTAACTCAAGTTTATGATTCGAATGTATGGTTCAGATTTTTACCTTAGATTAATGGTTTTAATTCATAACTCCTTGACAAAACGTTGTTATTTTTTCTAATATTAGGTTTAACAATACTGTTTTACCAATTGTTATAATTCAAATCAAATCATGAATTAAGTTTAAACTAAATCGATTCATCTACCTAACTCATTAGCCTATCTGAATTAAACTCTCCCTACTTTGAGTTTGACTCAGTTTAAAAAATGAATTGAATCTTTTAACTTAAATTCGATTTGAATACAAATTTAAACCAAACTAAATCGAATCAAATAAACTTTCAAACTTAAGCTAATTGAGTTCAAATTTAGCCAATTACAAGACAAATAACTCCTCATTATCTAAGTGAACTTGTAGGTAAGTATTAAAATACAACCTATACCCAGTGTGGCTATTACTTTTTTCTATGCTATGAATAATTCAAAATCTAACTAATTCCTAATTAATTATGTTTAACAAATTTGATTCTGGCAGTATGGAATCTTTATGTTTATAATTCATCAAAACATCCCATTAACATTACCAATTTTCTGATATTTAAAAGCATTAGTATTGAATAAGATTACTTTACGGGATATTGAAATTTTTGTCAAAAAAATCAATCTTATATTTTAAATTGCCATACATATAAACGCTTAAACATTTTTATCATAAATTGAGAAGAATTCCTAAAACACTCTATTCATGAGTGAACTTTGGCCTCGCTACTGTTTAATTATACAAAAACTTCTGTATTTTTATTATATCCTATGAACATATTTCTTTTGTCTATGCAAAGATACCAAGAATAAACTCAAATTATGAATTGTTGATTATTGATTTTTTAAGTTAGATCTAGAGTTTGGTTAGTGATAATAAAAAATTTTTAGTTAAAAACTCAAATTTAGAATTGTGTATCTGTAGAAGAACAAGTTGATGACCAATTCATGACAGTTTAGATGATGTTCAACGACTCTCGATCACCGATGTGAGATTTGTTGCTCGGATCGAAGAAGGAAGGGCAAAGAATCGAAGAACCACGAGATCCATCGATCTTCTTTCTTTGATTTGTTGCATGTTGGACACTGATGGTGTCTCTAGAGTAGTCAGATTTGAAAGATAGGTGGAAAGGGTTGTCGATCAACAAATATAGTGGTGGTTGGAGAAAGGAAACAAACTCTAAGGGTAAAATATTAACTTTTCAAACTGTAAATGAGAGAGAAATTGTTAGTTTTTAAAACTCGAGTAAAAAAAGAAAAAATTATATATTTTTTAATAATATTATTAAAATAACAATTTTATTTTTATATTTAATTGAGAATTCTATAAAAAATTTAAGGATGAGAGGATGTTTGACTTTTTGAAACTCTATAATATGAATTTCTGTTTGTATCAAACCTTCCGTCGAAATAAGTCTTTTGGCCTAATAAATCCCATCTATGAAACTGATCAATATCCCCTACTTATAAATGTATTGTTTATATTGATAAACTTAATTCTAACTAAAACTTTCTAAAACACATTATAATTTTTAAATAAACTCTAACTATATTTTACATTTTAAAGTATTGAACATTTGTCAAAATTAACAATTTTTTTTTGAAAAAAATATTTAAAAATAATTAAACAATCTTGCCATCATATACTATCAAAACAATATTATACAAAATAATGTCCTGATAATTTGGTCACTATACACAATCATTCTCATCTGTTTTTTGTTACAATTGATAAATCCTTCAGCAAAGTCGACAGTGATTATTTGATAAATCACAACTATACCAAACTCACCTAAAGATGATATTTCACATTTATGAAGCTAAAAACTGGTGGTTGCTCTCTATATGCCCATGCCGTATCAAAGATTAATTTTGTATACTATTCAAAACAAAATTTAATGTACTAACAGTAAGAATCTTTCTTTGAAGGTGCATCCTGTGAAATTGGGTGTGAAAATGTGAATTAAATTGTTAGGCTGATGAAGAATTTTATCCTAAAATGGCGAGTCATCAGTTGTAGCCTGCGAAGTTAGAGTCAAAACTCTAAAGGGCAAAACTAAAACTCGAAAAATCAGATTTTGGGTGAGAATTTGTCCTATCAATTGTCTTTGAATTTGTCAAATTTAATACATACATTTATGACATGGTTAATATTTGGGAAGACAATAACTCCTACAACAAACTTAAAAAGACTGCATTTAAAATAATAAATTAATTTCAATTTTTAAAATTTTTTTTGTTGAAATAATATGTGAGAATCATTATGTCAGTACAACAGATAGTAAACAATGAAATAAGGACACAAAAAAAAAATCCTTAATCACCTTTTTTCTACTTTCAAATTTGTATTTTTCTATGTAGTTCTTTGTTTTCTTTTTCAAATTAGGTAAATAAGTATTTCACAACTTTGCAATAGAGATGTAGAATGATGTTGACTCAAACCTCTCGAGTAGACTTAGAAATTCGTGTTATTGGATTGTGTTCATATCATATCAATTCAGGTTTCGGGTTAAAAAATTTAAAGCCAAACCCGATCTGAAATAAAATTATATCAAAAATTTTTTAATGTTAAATCAAACAGAAATATTTTCATATTGACTTGATATAACCTGAAATAACCCAAACTATATAACAGGTAAAGTAATGTCAAAACACAATAGATAATAACATGATTTAGAAAAAACAATATACTTTGTGAAATGTTAAAAGATAACACAATTTGTTAATAAATAATATACGAAAAGATGTACTTGCCAAAGTAAGATCCACAAAACACGAAAAGACAATTTGTTAAAATAAAATTGTTCTATTTTAAGTTAATAGTAATAGTTTGAATGGTCCAATTTAGTGTTGTCTGGAAGATTTTTTAAACTAAACTGAAAAAACAGTTTGAAAAATTTTCAACCCATATTAGGTTTCAAATCAAACTGAAAAAATACGTTTTAATTCGATCTAGATTACGATTTGAACCTATTAAAATAATTCATTTATAATATATATTATTTTATAAAATTTATTGAATTATAATTTTCTAGAACATAATATTAACATGCAAAATAAATATAAAATATACATGTAAAGAAAAAAAACAAAATAAATATAAAAAATAAGTTGTACACATAGTTGCTTATAAAAAAATTTTAATCAAATATAATTATATATATATATATATTTTAAAAAAATACAGTTTACAATTTGGTTGGGGTTGAAAATCACTTAGATCAAAACACAAACTGAAAACTATTTTTCAAAAATTTATTAACTCAAACCAAACCAGAATTTTTAAATGGTCGATTCGATTTTATGGTTTGAATTGAATTATATACACCTTTAATAGAGATAAAACAATAGAATATTATAATAAAAAACCAAAATAAATCTATAACTTTAATTTTAAAATAACACAATTAATAACCAATGAGATTAACAACCACTTTTTAAATATTTAAATTTAATTTCTAATCTATATGATGAAATTGACTATCATAAATATTAAAACTATTAATAAATATATGACATATTAAACATAATAAATTTAAATCGATAGTATTTATAACACATCAACAAAAGAAAAAAACAAATAAACTAGAAATAATATTTTACAATTTTTCTGAAAAAATTATTAAATTAAAATGAATGTCTTTCGAGGAATATAAATTTAGTGTTTAGTAATATAATGTAGATTTATTTATTGATTTAAATTAGTAATAAAAATTTTGTAGATTGAAACTATTTTTATCGAACGAAGAAGATAAAGAATATTAGAGATTCTTTACTATTATGATATTATATAATATTTTATTTAAAATATTCTATCTAGTTTAGGTTAATTTAAGTTAGCTTCGTGTTAACCCTAATCTGATTTGATTTTTTTAGAGTCAATTCGAAATTGATCTGAATTATTTTTTGTATAAAAAATTATAACTTTAATTTGATTTTTTTATATCATATTGAATCAAATCATGTCAAATTTTACCACTTCTACTCCCGGTTCTAGATGATATTTTACGTAGTCCGTATTATTGCAAACACACAAGTCTTCTGTACGGTTAAACGCCGCAAAATAAGTAGGCTTGATCGTCCCCTTTGACACGTTATGTTTTAATTTGTTTTATTTCAAATCACCAAAACATGGTTCTCTCTCAACACAACACTTTTTTCTTCTACCTTTTGAAAATTCTTTTATCAAATCTTTAGTTTGATTTTCTTTATGTTGCATGAAAACACCGCTATATGTTCATGCTGAAAAGTAATACTCTATCACACAAGCAAAACAATAATGACTAATCTATGCCGGGTTTGCATAATTTTTTATGGGGTTTCTCCATTTTTACTCTTCTTATTTGTTTCTTACGCGGCCTCAGAAAGGGTATAGCCATGCCATCTCTGAGTCTTAGTTCTCCTCTTTCTTCTTCTCCTCCTCATCCTCTTTCAAGGGTCGGCCATCTTTTTCTCCAACAAGGAGCAGCTGGCTCTTCGATTGCCTTGGATTCAGAAAGCCTGCTAGAGAATCATAATATACTTTCAAAAGAAGCTACACAAGCTTTGCATGATAAGGAAAATTCTCAGGAAAACAAAAACTCTCAAGAAAGTTCCTGTCTTTTAGATGGGAAAGCTGTGCAAGAAAATATTAGTATAATGAGAGAGGGGTCAGTTTCTGCTTCTGCAAACAGTGGAAAGGGAGCAATAAGGTTGAGGAAGAGGCCGGCGAGGCTTGTTGTGCCTGAGAATTGTGGAAACTTGGGCTTGAAGAGTGAAATGGAGAGAAATTATTTTGAGATTGAAGGAAGAGATTTCATTTTGGTTAGTAAGAGAGGCAGAAGAGAGGTCATGGAAGATGGATATGGAGTCATGGTTGATATTCTTGGAGATCCTAAGCAGGTAATTTAACTTACAATAAGGTCTTTATAGTTTTTACAATAACAATCTAAATGTACCCAATAAAGTAAAGTTGTTATTCTCTGCAAGATTTTGGTGCTAAAAATTTTCCTTAACCTAAACACTAGACAATCTAACTTAATATTAAGGTACAAGTAGTTTGAATTTTTTCTGTGTACATTTTGTTTTATTTGGAACAACGTTATCTATATGGTTTCACCAGGCATTTTTCGCTGTAATTGATGGGCATGGCGGCCGAGCTGCGGCAGATTATGTGGCTGAAAATTTAGGTAGGAACATTGTTAAAGAGCTGGGAAATGGTGGCGAAAAAGATGTACAGTTGGAAGATGCAATTCGGGAAGGTTACCGTATCACAGACAGAGAGTTTCTTAGCAAGGTGAACTTTTAAAAGTTGAACGCTCTTCTGAAAGTGTGTATAAAAATTGACTTTGTCTATAACAAAATTTACATACGATTACTTAATTACACCGTCTTGAACAAGCATTCACATTGTTACTTGAATCAATACTCAAAATCGTTATGAATTTTGGTTAATATTTGAGTAAATTTTCCATTATTCCGAAGTTTATACTAATTACTCGTAAAAAAAATTCTGAATTGAACTTTTTATTGACCTTCCTGGTTCACTAAATATAGACTGATTCAAAATCGACAGATAGGTCCTAAAATTAAAATCATAAAACTACACAAGTTTCATAAAACTTAATAAAAAAAATGTTAAAACTTGGGGGAGACAGATTTCCGAGTTTGACTATGCTATAACATTCACTTAAAACAGGTTTATGTTGAATATTTATATGGCTACTTAATTGAATTACAGGGAGTTAATAGCGGAGCTTGTACAACTAGTGTTGTATTGAAGAATGGTGAATTACATGTAGCAAATGTTGGTGATTGTAGGGTAGTTTTGAGTAGGAAAGGAATAGCTAATTCTTTGACAGTGGATCATCGTCTAAACCGGGAAGATGAACGACTTCGAATTGAGAATGCAGTTAGTTCTTCAATCTCTAAATTTTTTAATTAGACTTGGATTAATTGTCTTAGTTTTGATAAATAAACTGTGTATGCTTATTTTATTAAGTTTTGACATATAATGCAGGGTGGTTTTGTGCATGACTGTAATGGAGTTTGGAGAGTTCAAGGTTCACTGGCTATTTCTAGAGCTATTGGAGATTTGCATTTGAAAGAATGGATAATTTCTGAACCAGAAATTAGAAGTCTTCCATTGACTTCAGATTGTGAGTTCTTGATTATGGCTTCTGATGGCTTGTGGGATAAGGTATGCTCAGTTGTTAGCCTCAACGAAAGTGAATCAATTTTACCTAGAACTAAAGTACCTGATAATAAAAGAATAAAAAGTTTTGGGTTTCCTATGTTTATTTACCACATTATTTAAGACCAAAAGTTTATAAATTTTGTGTGGATGGATCAGGTAAACGAACAGGAGGCAGTAGATGTGGTTTTAAGAGACAAAAGCTCATTAGAGTCTTGCAAAAAGCTTATAGAGTTATCATGTAGCAGAGGCAACATGGATGATATTACAGTTATGGTAATCAATCTTCAAAAATTTGTGACAAATCGTCCTTAATCAGCAGAGCTTCACTTAAAATTTTGAGCAAACGAAGATTCGGGTAAAGAGATTTGCTTCAAAGAAGTGAAACAATTTTGTATGATAAATAAGGATGTTAGTGGTGTGATCCATGATGTTATAGGAGCCGTCCAAGACGTATGTTTCTATTTTTAGGCCAATCACTTGTTCAAGAGTCAAGAAACTTCAAACAAAACTTTTAAAGCTCCTTAGAGAGAATACACCCTGTTTGGAGAGTCTAGAGGCCCAAAGAAAGGAGTTACAGCCCCATTCATCTCATTGTTCACATGCTTGGAAAATTAGCGTTGAATGGGTATGCATGGATTGGAGTGATTGCAGCAATTTATATCCAGCTTATCTCTCCTTTCAATCACTTTGTATTAGTTTGGGCTCTTATTTTATAAGGGTGTTATAGCCCAACCCATGTGCGTTTATTTCAAATGTTTATGTTCTAATTTATAGAATATTTTGTAGTTAATTAGTAGTGGCATAACGTTATTGATGTTATTTTCCTATTTTATAGCTTTTTAGCAAGGGATGGAGTAACGTTTTACAGGGAGAATTGAAGAAGAATATTTTGAGAAAGTGTAAGCAATTTATCTGTTTAATGACAAATTAACAACTAATTCTTATCACCATCCCTTCTCTATCTTAGAGTGGGTGAATCAAACTAAATTTCTCTTATTTGTAACGAATTTCTTTTTAAAAAAGGGATTGTTTATCTTTCTTTTATTTTGTTCTTAAAATTGAATCATAAAACAATTTCAAAACCAAACAATCCTTACCTGTAAATTGTTGGAACTCTAAACCAAATTGTATCGATCAAAGAGTTTCAATTAATCAAAGTTCAATATTTTGGAAAAATTATAAGTCTGTTAATTGAATTGAATTATTTGGAAAATGTAACGTTTTATTTAATATTGTTTTGACTTTAGTTTTTTAGACTTCGCTTGTAATGGCTACATAAGCCAAGTTTTGTCTTGTGGTTAAAAAATAACAAGAAGAAGTTTGAATTGTTCTCCGGTTATATTTTCTTGTTAACTACACTTATCAAATATAAGATCCTATGCACCTTAATTGGTATCAAGGCATGGTTTAAAATGGCAACAAGAAATATGGCCACTCCATTTCCATATAAATTCAATGGAGAAGTTATGATTATTGGGGCAGCAGATTTGAAGTTTGGCTGAAAGCATTTGACTTATGGAGTATAGTCGATGAAGGGTTTGTCGAACCTGAAAATGAAGAAGCATTGAGCGATGTCGGGTTGGATTCGAGCTGAGCTTGAGATTGGCTCGGTTTATATATAGTAGAGCTCGAGCTCGTGGAAGCCAAACTCAAACTCTGTTCTAATTCGGCTCGGTTCAAGCTTGAGTTTTTAA
This sequence comes from Mangifera indica, assembly GCF_011075055.1. NCBI lineage: Eukaryota > Viridiplantae > Streptophyta > Magnoliopsida > Sapindales > Anacardiaceae > Mangifera > Mangifera indica. Next base: position 10,381,572 of record NC_058147.1, on the reverse strand, counting down.
CTATTTTGTTATTAAAACGATGTCGTTTTAATACATATTAGTCAAAATGATGTCGTTTTATATCAAAATTTTTAATTGAAAAATTTGGCAAGTAGCTCGAACTCGTATAGGATTGGCTCATTTTGGGCTTGTTCGTACCGAGCTCAAGCTTGAATAGGCTCGGTTCGAGTTCAACCCTAAATGATGTTGAGAAAAAAGTTTTGGTGGAAAATTGAAAGAAGGATGCAGATGCTTTTAATCAAATTAATCTTACAATAGAAAAAGTGGTATATGAAAGAATTTGCAAAGCAAAAACACTGAAATAGGCTTAGGAGATTCCGCAACAGGCTTACAACGATGATAAACAAGTTAGAAATGTTTGGCTTCAGATTTTGAGATCTCTAGTTTGAAAAACTAGAGATGAAAGAAAATGAAAGTGTTGCAGAATATTTTACAAAAGTTGGTTTTGTTGTGAATCAAATGGCCTTGAATGGTGAAGCTTTAGACGATCTTAGAATTGTTCAAAAGTGCCTTCATTCTCTTTCAAAAAAAATATTTTAACCTAGTCACTATTATTGAGTAGACACAAAATCTCAAGAGCTTGACTTTGGAAAGTTTGCAAGGAGTCCTAAAAGCCCATGAAGTGAAGATCAATTTGTTGTTCCCCTCATCATAGCAACCTGATTGAGCTTTTAAATCTCAAGTGACAATTACAGGAGGTCATAGTTCATCAAATCATGGCAAAGGCACAAATTTCAGAGGATATAGTGATTTTAGTTCTCAGGGAAGAGGAAGAAATAATCAACACAATAATAGCCATCAGAAGGATAACAATGGAAAGTCTTAACAAAAGGGAGAAGATCGTGGTTATCAAAGAGGCCGAGGACGTGATTATATTGAGTGCAACTATTGTCATAAACCTGGGCATAAAGTTTTAGATTATTGGCATAAACAAGTAGATGACAAGAAAAATGGCTATATTAAGTGTAATTACTGCCACAAGCCTGGACATAAAATTACAAATAGTTAGATTAAGCAAACAGATGACAAGAAAATAAAACAGGCCTTATCCACCAAAGCAAGAACGAAGAGACTTTGTTGCTTGCTTCTCATGATAGCCAGGTTGATGAAGTGTGGTACCTTGACAATGGTGCTAGCAAAAACATGACAGGTAACAAAAAATTATTTTCTAGTTTATCTAGAATTGATCATGGTGAAGTAATGATTGGTGATGGTAGTATTTATAAAATTAAAACTGTTGGTGAGATTTCTTTTAAAGCAAAATTTGGAAATATTGGGAAAATGTTTAAAGTTTATTTTCTTCCTAGTTTGAAACGTAACTTGCTTAGTGTTAGTCATCTTATGAAGAAAAGGTATGATTTGCATATGCATGTGATGTTTGTACTATATCCAAAGGAAACCATGTTATTGCAAATATTGGTGTGGCCTTTAATAACTTATTTCCTCTCAAACTTGAGACCACAAAATTTTCTTGTTTTGCTATTGTTGACAAAAATGTTGCCAAGATGTGGCATGAAAGATTTGGGCACTTGAATTATGGAAGTTTGAAGTTGTTATCAAAAAAGGAAATGGTTAAAGGGCTGCCTAAAATTGATCAAGTTGAAGAGATTTGTGAAGCTTGTCAAACTGGAAAGAACACAGAGATCCGTTCCTTTAACAATTATGCTCGAGAGTGAAGGCCACTAGAACTTGTTCATTCTAATCTTTATGGAAAAATGCCAACTGAGTCTCTTGGGGGCAGCCAATACTTCATCATTTTCATTGATGATTTCACAAGGAAGATGTGGATTTGTTTTCTTAAAGAAAAATCATAAGCATTTCAAGCTTTTAAAGATTTTAAAGCTGAAGTAAAGACTATACTGGTCTTCGCATCAAAACTTTGAGAACGGACCATGTTGGCGAATATATTTCAAACGAAGCTAAAGAATATTTTAGATAACAAGGCATAAGGCATGAATTGACAACAAACTTTACACCATAGTAGAATGGTGTAAGTGAAATAAAAAATAGAACCATTGTTGATAGCATGAGATGTATGCTTAAAAGAAAAAATTTACCAAATGAATTTTGGGCAAAAGCTATTTCTAGTGCAGGTTATCTTATTAATCGTTCTCCAACAAAGTGTTTGAAAAATTACACACCACATGAGGTGTGGTATGGAAGAAAGCTTGATAGTCAACATTTAAAGGTGTTTAGGAGTGTTGCATACTCACTCATTCCACAAGCAAAAAGAAACAAGTTTGATGGTAAGTCTGAAAAATGTATTTTCATTGGATAGATATTGAGAAAGAGGCAAAGCCTACAAGCTGTATTATCCAAAGACAAAAAGGGTTGTGATAAGTTGTGATGTTTGTATAGATGAAAATTCAAGCTTTGAAGATACAAAAGACAAAGCAATTGAGCTACACATTCCTTCAAACAAAGAAAAAAATTTAGAAAAAGAAAATCCTTCTCACTCTACAAGAACTCCATTAAGTTATTCATTAGATTCTTTATCAACATCTTCTTCAAGTCCTCCTCCAAGAAGAATGAGAAGTGTACAGGAACTCTTAGATTTAATTGAGCCTATTGAATATGATGATCCTGTATTTTTTTGCTTTTTTTGCAAGAGAAGATCCAATCTCTTTTGATGATGCAAATAAGTAAGAAGTATGGAAAAAAGCCATGAAAGAGGAAATAACAACTATTAAAAAAAATGGAACTTGGGAGTTACTAATCTTCCTTCACATAAAAAACCCATTGGTGTTAAATGGGTATACAAAACAAAAATGAGTGTAGATGCTCCATCAATAGGCATAAAGAAAGGCTTGTTGCAAAAGGATACAGGCAAAAGGAAGGAAAAGGTTTTACAAAAGTATTTGCTTCAGTGTCAAGAGCTTGGTACAACTGTATCAATTCTTATTTCTAAAAGAATGATTTTTCCGAAATGTCCTTTGGAGCATACTTTCTACACCAAAACCAATTCACATGAAGGCTTCATATTTGTAAGTCTGTATGTTAATGACCATATTTTCATTGGTAATGATTTAAAGTTGTTGAATGATTCTAAGCTCTCAATGAAAAGTGAATTTGAAATGACTGATTTAGGTGAATTACATCATTTTCTCAGAATTGAAGTTCTTAGTTCCAACATAGAATTTTTATTACCCAAGATAGATATGCAAAAAGGGTTTTCAAAAAATTTAGAATGGAGAATGCAAATCCTGTTTCAACTCCTTGTATTACAAAATTGAAATTAAGCAAACATAGTGAGGGGAAGTTGGTTAATTCAACTATGTTTCGAAGTCTGATTGGAAACTTAATGTATTTGACAACTACAAGGCCTAATATTATATATACTATAAGCTTGGTAAGCAGGTTTATGGAGAAACCATTCTCTAATCATTGGGAGGCAAAAAAAAGAATCTTGAGATATATGAAAAAAACTCGACTATGATATTTTTTATCGAGCAAATGTGTCAGTTAATCTTGTTAGATATACTAATAGTGACATAGCAAGAAGTGTGGATGATAGCAAAAGTACTTCAGGTTATGTTTTTGATCTTGGAAGTGGAGCAATAACATGGTGTTCAAAGAAGCAACCTACAATTGCACTCTTTACCACAGAAGCCGAATATATTGTTGCTTCTTTTGCAAGATATCATCTACTTTGGTTGCGTGGCATTTGGAGAAGCTCAAGCATGTTCAAATAGGTCCAACAATCTTATTTTGTGACAATAGTTTAACGATTTCAATTTCGAAGGATCCAGTTCTTCATGGAAAAACAAAACATATTTGAATTTGGTATCATTTCTTGAGGTAGCTTGTGAATGAAGGTGTGGTTCATGCTGAGTATCGTAGGACTGATGAACAAAAGGTTGACATTTTTACTAAATCACTTGGAGGGCCAGTTTTCATAAAAATTGCGGCAAGACTAAGAATGAAGAGCAAGTTTGGTTTAGGGGAGGCATTGTTGGAACTCTAAACCAAATTGCATCAGTCAAAGAGTTTCAATTAATCAAAGTTCAATACTTTGGAAGAATCAAAAGTCTTTTAATTGAACTGAATTATCTAGAAAATGTAATGTTTAATTTAACGTTGTTTTGAATTTAGTTTTTTAGACTTCCCTTGTAATGGCTACATAAGCCAAGTTTTGTCTTGTTGAAAAAAAATAACAAGAAGAGGTTAGAATTGTTCTCTAGTTATATTTTCTTGTTCACTACACTTATCAAATATAAGATCCTATGCCCTTCATAAATTCCCTAAACACAATTTACAAGCAGAGTTTTTATTCATAGGGACATCATTTATTATATCAGATTTCAGAAGTTATTTATTTTTTTTGGTTTTCTAGTCGGTTAATTTTGTTTTCTATGAGAGAGCTCTATGTACCAGCTTAGATTGCATTGATTTGTTATCGATAAGAGTTCTATTCTGATTACTTTCTTATTTAAGAATCTTTACTGTTAATGAATATAACAGGTTAAGCTTAGTGCTAATCACCAGTGCTAGGGCAAGTTTTGATTCCTGTTCTGATCATTCTTCTGGGATGTATTTTAAGTATCTGACTGAACTAAGAATGTACATTACCAGCAGGGAAATGATTAATTTTCATTTCAGCCTTGCCTGCTTATAGGTCTGTGTTGTCTAGAATGTATTCCTATGATGATTTTGTAGAAAAACTCTTCCATATATATATATATATATGAACTCAGAATGCTCACAGAAACCAATTATATTTGAAGTTGTTCTAAATTTTAGAATCTAAGGAAATGGAAGCAAATTATATTTGAAAATATATTACGAGTATATCATTCTATACTACTTTTTCTTGTTGCCCACAACAATGGATTAACTCAAGAATGTAGTTGTAGAACTTACTACATTCAAGTAATGTTGAAAGTTTACTAGTTTTCTACGACATTTTTTTTATTAAAAAGAATCAGCATATTATCAGGTTATCAATAAGAAAAGATGGTAGCAAACATTGGTAAAAAAAATCATATTATGACCAAGATAACCAGCAGTCTATGAACTTTATAAATCTGTGTACTGGTAACTCACTTGAAGTATAAGCGAGCAAAACGATCAATGGAGAGTGACAACAACATAGAGATGAACTAACTGCTCCTTTAGATTCTTCACTCTATATAAGTCAGATCAAAGGAGGGTTAATTGCATTTCCACCCCATCAAATGCTTATACGAAACAGCCAACGACTTGAATAAGGAAAGTCCTAGCCTACCTGCTAAAGACTGGCTCAATAATGTTGCAATTCCAGTTTGTTACAAAAATGAAATGAGATTGATAAACCTCCATACGTATTAAACAATCAATTCCTACAGAAAAGATCTCTATAATTGAGTGATAAATATATTAAAAACAGAATGCAGATGGAAGATGAGAAAAGGTAATTACAGGAGCCACTCGAACAAAATTAAGGCATAAAGAATTTGCACTGAGAAAGGAAGAGATAAAATTGATGAATGATGGGTTCTCTTCATCTCTCCATGCGCTTCTCATCATGCAAACTCCAGCAACACCTTCAAGCACAAAATACTGCTCACTGAACTCCATTGTTTCATGAAGACGAACAAATAACAAGTACAAGTTTTGAACAAATATTTAGTATAGCCTTCTATTATCACCAGCCAAATAATCCATCTCCAATAATGATTTGAATATTACTTTATGCAAATGGTATCAATGCTTTTCATGTTTAACAGAAAAATGTAGAAATCAAGCAGAGAATATGAAATTAATATCTTATGAAACACAACAACACCCTCAGGCAGCAGAGATACAAGTTAGTTTCAACTCAGTGAAGTCTAACAACAAAAATTCAATGAATAGCTTTATTACATTTATCTCATATACATGCAGCAAGAAGGTGGATGATGAAGTGAAATTTTTCTGTCGTTAAAGATACCTTGAATTGAATGATAATTTACATAAAGAAAATTATGACAAAAATCAATCATTAAAACACACAAAATTTATGTGATTCAACAATATGTCTACATTCACAGAGTAACGGTCAATATTACTAAAATGAAGAAGATATCTTTACAAGGCCTCTTTTATATAATAATGATTTGAATAACCCATAATTACAATTTTAACCCAATTAGACTTTTTTAGATCCTAGTACTTTTAGTGAATAGTTCTATAAATGTGAGCTACATTTTAACAATCTTCACCTTGGTGAACATTCACACCATTAAAAGACTCACTCAATTTCAAAAAACATGCACCTCCGCCTAAACTCTAACCTCTTACTAGTGATTTAGAGAAAGCCCAAACAATGTTTGAACTTCTCCAACGGTAGCATCTTTGTCAACATATCTACTTAATTATCTTTGGTGTGCACTTTTTCCAATACAATCTCATCTGATGAAATTCACTCTTTGATCTTAGAGTACCTCACAATAAAGTGTTTGGTGCTTGCATGATACGCTTGATACTTTGATAGTTTTATAACACCTAGATTGTCACAATATATACAAAGAGCATGTTGTCCAAATTCAATATTAGACATCAACCCCCTTAATTCAATATTACACCTTTAAAAGACTCACTCAATTTCAAAAACATGCACCTCCGCCTAAACTCCAACCTCTTACTAGTGATTTAGAGAAAGCCCAAACAATGTTTGAACTTCTCCAACGGTAGCATCTTTGTCAACATATCTACTTAATTATCTTTGGTGTGCACTTTTTCCAATACAATCTCATTTGATGAAATTAACTCTCTAATCTTATGGTACCTCACAATAAAGTGTTTGGTGCTCGCATGATACACTTGATACTTTGATAGTTTTATAACACCTAGATTGTCACAATATATACAAAGAGCATGTTGTCTAAATTCAATATTAGACATCAACCCCCTTAACTATAATTCCTTTTTAGTTGTTTTTATTACTACCATGTATTCAACCTTATTCAACCTCACTGGTGGATAATGCTATTAAACTTTGCGAGGTTGACCTCCAACTAATTGGACTGTAATGCAACAAGGAAATACATAGCATGTAGTAGATTTCTTATCATATATATCTCCAACATAATCTGAATCAACATAGCCCACGTCAGAAGCTATGCTATTAATTGTGTCAAAACACATCCCATAATTTGTTGTACCTTTGAAATATCTAAGAACCCATTTTAAGTGCTTGTTAGTGTTCCTTACTTGAGTTAGCCATAAACCAACTAATCACATTTACTACATGTGCTATATTTGGCATAGTACAAATCATAACACACATTTAATTCCCCAACTGTATTAGCATAAGGAACCTTTGACATGAAATGTACCTCTTCATCAATTTTTAGACTCTCATAATTGGAAAATTTAAAATGATTGGTTAGTGAAGTATTGTTTAGCTTAGATTCATTCATATCAAATCTACATAATTATTTTGTGAGACCCATAGCTTCTTGATCTTTCTATCCCGATAATCTTTATACCAAGATTTTTGCTAGGGATGTAGGATACCGTGAATTATAAGAATGGACATCTGGGATATCGAAAAAAATCCAGATAGAAATGAATGCATAATGTCATCAATAGGAAGGATATGTGAGAAATGTTGATAGCAATTGCTATGTGCTAAAGTTATGCCATATTTACTAGACGAAGTAAAAGTTTAAGTTGTATGTGTGATGTGGTGCCCAATAGGAATATCCAAATAGAAATATTGTTTTATAGGTTGCTCTACTGCTAAAGGATTTGCATAAAAATTATGTTTCAAAAAATTTGTTTAGGGTAAAAACATAATTTCATATGAAAAGTCACAAATTAAAAAAAATACTCACCCAAGCTAAAACTGGCGACAACAATCCAATGGTGTGATCAAAATTCAAAATACACTACAGAAAAAAGGGTTTTAGTGGGAAGAGAACTAACGGAGGGATAAATATCTCTTTGTTATAACTATTATTTTTATAACTTTAACGACTAACTAAATATAATTTCACTGAAACTAAACAAATTTATACTTTCAACGATAATTTTTAATTTTCTCACTAAAGCAACTTATAAACTCATCGTTATTGATGATATAGGCATATAAGAAACTAATAGTACCCTGGTATTCGACCAATTAGGTGAACCACAGGTGGTGTTAGATCTTTTAAGTTTTCATTCTTAGGATTTTCAAACCAAGTTATAATTAAGTTTTCGCCTTAGGTATAACCGATCTTTTATTTTTTAACCTTTGTTTTTAATTATTTTAGTTGTTTCGAATGATCTTGATTGATTCATTTCCACATATCTGAGCGAATTGTGTGCAAATTGATGAATTCAGTGTTTGTTTTGATAGTCTTGTGTATTTTTGTTGATTATGTGAAGGTAGTGATTGTGAAATTAAGTCTGAGAGTAATGTAGGTTACTCACGCCTATAAGCTTTGAGTGGTTCAATTATGGTGTATGTAGAATCGATTATTTGTTGTAATTAAAATTACTAATGTCTATGATTTGACAAATGTGTGTTAGCAAAATCTAAAATGACAGATTTGTGATTCTTTGGTTTTGATGATGGAGAACACAGGGAGTTGCTTGCATTCATGCATCCTTAATTTTGTGGAAAAATTTCTTTTCTTTTTGTAAATTTTGATGCGTATTATTCTTAATTGTTATTGTTATTATTATTTTTGATATACTAAGTTGCTGTTGTGTTTATACAGGAGGTATAAAATTTGGGAGAGGCACGTTGGTATTGATGAACCATTGACTGACAAGCTATCGTTTGATTCTTAACGTTTTTAGAGAGGCATGGACCCATTGATAATTCTGATTTAATAGCAAATAGCAATGGTCCTGAAGGCGATGCTCTGGAGCTTCGTAGAAATTAGGTGGAAGGGCAAGACTATGTTTTAGTTCCTCAACAAGTTTGGGAAAAACATTTTCATTGGTATTTCATTTTCTTCTAATAACCTTTGTGGTTTAATTCTTTTCATATCTACTACGCTTCAGTTTGAGATTGTTTCAGCTCCGGGTGGGTGAATGAATTTTTTAATTGCTTCCATGGAGGATGAATTCTGTGGTAATGTTTGTTTGTCACTTCTTGCAGTAGATTGGGTATAAATTAATTTGTTTTTTTGTTCTGTTTCATATAGGTAAGCTATTATATACTTACATATGCATATATCTTTTATTTATCACTTATGGGATTAACTAAAGTGTATTTTTTTTTTTGTCTTATTTCAGGTTTACGTAAATGATGCAAAGGTACAAAATTGTACCTTTGCCGGATGTTAAAGACCAACAAGTTTATAGCCCCTTTTAGAATGCCACATGATAATCGAAGTTTTGGTATCTTTCTCGACTGTGTCTGCAGTCTAAATTATAGTTATCATGTTCATTAAGTGTTAAATGACCATCAAAGATTTACAAATAATGTCATGAATATATCTTTACAATTTTCTATTGTTCATTGTATTAATGAAGTTACAAATTTTCTTTACACAAATAAGCTCGTTGTTTCTTTTTGGCCATTCTTTATAGCTTCTTGAATGTTTTGTGCAGTTTTGAGGACTTAAGTAGCAATTTGATAAACTTTTTGAAATATAGTTTTGAAAGTTTGTGTTAGATTCATTTAGTTTTTTGTGGAGGTGCTCATATTTTTGGGTTCTAATTCGGTAATTTGTTGGTGTCTAAGCGGTTGTCTTTAATTTTTTGAAGGGTAGTGGCAGGGCGTTCTGCTCTGGTGCCGATGTTGCTGCACTTGATCAATTGTTTAATGAAGGTGAATCACTTTTCAATCTTCTATGATAGTTAGAATCAAAGTTTTGAACTTTCTGATATGGTGTATCGGCCAAAGAACAGTTCAATTCTAATCACCATCTTCCTCATGAACAACTTGAGGATTTTTATATTCAAGGATTTGGCAAAAAAGCATACAATCAAGCATATACTTGTTAATCTTCAATTGTTGTGATATTGACTGCCCAAGTCTTCCGTTTTGGTTTCCAACTTCTAAAACAATCTGGTTTAGGTTCTTTTGTTTTCATTTCATGGGATAATACTTTTGTCAATCTGCCTGACAAGTTTCTTATATAATTTTCTAACTGTTTTGACTACTGCAGGGAAAGTTAAAGACTTCAAAACTTTTTTGAGACGTTATATAAGTTTATTTACCTTCAAGGAACATATTTGAAGCCACATGTGAGAATTGAACTCATTTTTGGATTTCTGTATTGAGATTTTAGATTATTTTAATGCTTGACTTTTAGTCCATATATGATTTGCATGGGAAAATGGCCAATCTATACTTTACTTGAAGCCCTTTTTTCCTTTTCTCACATGAGCTATTCAAAGTTGTCATCACAGTTTAAGGGCAGTGACTGAACAATTAGTTAATATTTGTAAAGGTAGCTATACTGGATGGTATCACAATGGGGTGTGGAGCTTGAATTTCACTCCAAGGGATGTTTCGTGTAGTAACTGATAAAACTGTATGTGACTCAATCTATACTTTAGTAATCAACTTTGAATAAAGGTTGTCTATTTGATTCTTGATGGTTTGTCTTTTTTATTATGAATGGAATAAACTTCTGTGAAATAGTATATTATGTGAGGGTTTCTTCTTCTGTTAATCACATAAACTAATTTCTGTGCCCATAGTTTCAAATGATGCAAATTTAGATCCTCAGGCATTTACTTAATTTAGTTTCAAATGAAACAAATGGGTGATTGTTGATGTTAGCATAAATTTGTATGCAAATCACTGTTGAAATTAGTATTTTTTTATTCTTGTGCAGTCATTTTGTTCAATGTATTCACAAAAGAAATTTATTCATTTTGCATGTAATTTTGCAGGTTTTATCTCATCCAGAAACTCAATTGGGGTTCCATCCTGATGCAGGGGCTTCATTTTATCTGTCTCGGCTACCGCGTTATTTACGTAACAGCCATCTTGTAATTGCATTCAAAATTGTTACTGATGTACTTTGATACAGATCTCTTGTTCTTGTAAACCCTGTAACAGTGACCCGCCAGTTTAGGCTTTGCTTCTTTCAGCGAAATATTTAGCACTGACTGGAGAAAAGCTTAATGTTGTAGAAATGATTGCTTCTGGTCTTGCGACACACTATACATTAAATGTTATTAGTGCTCGCTGTACCTTTCTGTACATTTTGTTTCTTTCCTTTTCCCGCTTAATATTGCTACCTATAATTGCGGACTTTCACCTAACAGAGACTTGCTTTGGTTGAGGAGCGTGTTGGTAAATTGATTACACAGACGTTCCTTTTTTCATAGAGAATTCTTTTGCTCAATATGATGAACTTGTCTATCCAGATAGAGAGTGTTCTTTACAAGTAATATTTCATAATAACTTTTTTTATTATGCCAGAGTCTTTTTTATAGCATTTATACATCTGTTTGGGGAAGAGAAAATCAGATTTTTTTCTGTGGATTTTGATCTGCATTACAGAATAAAATATTCATGACATTCTTAAACTGTTATGATCTGATAATATTTTCAGAGGCAACTGTAAGACTAGAACTCCCCGAGACAGCAACAGTACCTTGAAGTGTAAAACATACTTTTCCCTTTGGGGGACTAGCATTGCTCCATTAAGACTTTATCAAATACTATTGAGCTTAAGGACTTATGACAGTTAACAAAAATATTTGGTTGTTTGGTCGGATTTTTTTTCATGATTATTAAATTGGTAAAATTGACATTATGGTTGATTTGATCTATTTTGGTTTCCTTTATTTTGCTTGATAATTAGTTTCAGAGAAAAAATATATGTTCGAATGTGTGTGTATATATATATTACGCACATTTTAATCCAGTTCTCTCTCTTCACAATATGTAAGTACTTGAAGATATAAGTGAATCATAAAACATTTGATTGTACGTGATACATAGATTTTTATGTTACTTGTAACAATTTTTTAGTTGATTATAGGGAGAAATTACTATATTAAGAAATTTATAGTTTTTTTTCGTATTTTTAATAATTATGGATCATATAGAAACTTTGAAATAATTGTGATTACAACATAATCAATGTTAATAATCATATTTTGAGAATCAAAATTTTATTATTAATATATTATAACAATAAAAATATTCATTATTGATATTATGTTTAATAAGGGTTAAATATTGTTATAACGGTGATCATATTTATTGTTGATATTATATTTAATGACCAATAAATATTGCTATGACGATAGAGATATTTATTGTTGATATTATATTTAGTGACCAATAAATATTGTTATAATGATAAAAATATCTATTGTTGATATTATGTATTGTGATATAGTTATAACAATAAAGATATTCATTGTTGATATTCCCATTTTTAATGATAGGACTTATACCACTCATCATTTATATTAATGATGAGACTTTTCTTTCCATTGTTAATACTTTTAGTGAGAAAGCTATAATGACGGGTGATGATTTAATTTTTTTTATTGTTAAAACTCTTTAATGACAGAAAATAGACTTTTAGTGACTAATTTTCTTTTCGTTATAGTCCTTTTTTAAGTAGTGATGGATGACCGGAAAAGGTATTTTAAGACAAAAACCAAAATTAAAATGATGAAATTGCAGGTTTTCGATTTAAGATTTAAATTCATAAATTGATGGTTAGGAAATGCTAGATAAATGCTGGAAGGGATAAATGTTTGTTCAGTTTGATAAAAACAATAAAAATTTGGGTAAATTTGAGCAAACACCGAATTTGTAGGGTTTAGGGTTTTTGGAAATTTTTGTTGCAATTCTAGTTGAAATTTGGTGTTTTTGAAAGGGCTTTTAGATGAGAAATGTGCATAAAGTAAGTTTGAAATTAATTTGATTAAAAAAAAAAAACTTTTTAAAGTGATTTATGAAGATGTTGAAGTTCTGAGGTAGAGAACAAAAGAAAAATGGAGACTAGAGTGAACAAAAAGAAAAAAAATTGAGGTGAAGTGTGCCCTTATAAGTGCAGAATCGAAGAATACGGTATTGAATTTATCAATATTAGGTTGATCAAATTTAACATTATTAGGATGATTGATTCCTGTAGTTTGTCAACTAAATTTGCACAATTCGAGTGTATGTTTTATACATTTTGTTATGTTATTTTGAATATGAACGAGCCTAAATGATTCAACTAAGCATTTTTTGTTCAAAAACATAAATTATAATGCTATTCGATGCCAAATATGATAGTAATGAGATCAAATATATAAACAATCAATGTACACATTATTTATAGAAGACTTTCTATCAAATGTAGGCGAAATATAATTTTATGCATAAGCTATATATATTGGCACTTCCAATTCAATAAAATCACCACAACCACAATGACATGTAAGTGCAAATATTATTGTGGTGATTCTATAATCCCAAGTTCATCTCTAATTTTATAAAAACGTTCTTCCCTAAGAGGTTTAGTAAAAATGTCCGTAAGTTAATTTTTGGTGGACACAAAGTTAAAAGAAATTTCACCCTTTTGAACATGGTCTCGAATAAAATGACATCTAATTTCAATATGTTTGGTTTGAGAGTGTTCAATTTAATTTTTGGATAAGTTAATAACACTTGTGTTGTCACATAATATTAGAGTTTTAGATAAGCCAACTTTATAATTCTTAAGGGTTTGTTGCATCTACAAGGTTTGGGCTTAATAACTTTCGATTGTAATATATTCCACTTCTGTGATTGATAAGACAATAGAGTTTTTTTACTTGAAAAACCATGAAACTAATGCATGACCTAGAAAATGACAAGTACTACTAGTACTTTTTTTATTGACTTGGCTAACGGCAAAGTTGATATCCGAATAACTCACTTGGTCAAATAAAGTTTCTTTAGGATATTACAAGTATAAAAATCTAGTATCATGTAACTATTTAAAAATTATTTTAATAACTTTTAAATGAGATTCCTTGGGACATGATTGAAATCATGCACACAAGCATGCATTAAACATAATACTGGGCTTACTAGTGGTTAAATAAAAAAAAGAGTCAATCATATCTCTATAATTTTTGACATCGACATTTGACCCACTTTTATTTTTAGTGAGTTTTATAGTTGAATTTATTGGTGTACTTGAAGCTTTGAGTCTCTTCAAGCCAAACTTCTTTAATAAATCCTTCATATATGAAGTTTAGTTGATGAATATGCCCTATTTGCTTTATGATGCTCAGCCAAGAAAATACTTGAGTTTTTCCATCATGCTCTATTCAAATTCTTTACTCATAAGATTTAAAAATTCTTCACACAAAGAGATATTAGTGGAACAAAAAATGATATCATTAACATATATTTGAACTAAGAGTATATCATTTTCTTTAAGCTTGATGAACAATGTAGTATCTACTTTTTCTATGCAAGAACCTTTTTTAAGCAAGAATTTACTCAATCGTTCGTACCATGCCTAAAGAGCTTGTTTTAAATTATAAAGAACTTTTTTAAGTTTAAAAATATGGTTTAGAAAATAATGACTTTTAAACCTGAGAGGTTAAATATAAACTTCCTCTATAATAAATTCGTTAAATAAATCATTTTTGATATTCATTTGATATAGAATAAAATTTTTAGAATATGCAAATGCTAACAGTATCCTAATTGATTTTAATTTAGCCACAAGTGCAAAAGTTTCTTTGAAATTTATTTTCTCTTCTTGGTTGTACCCTTGAGTAATTAATCTAATTTTATTTCTATCAACCACTCCAGATTCATTCATTTTGTTTTTAGAAACCTATTTTATGTGAACAATGGATTGGTGATCTAGACGAGCGACTGGTTTCCAAATATTATTTCTTTCAAATTGATTTAGTTTATCTTGTATGGCTAAAATCCAAAAGTCATCATTTAATGCTTCATGAAAAGTTTTTCATTTAAATTGTGAGAGAAATACAAAATTATTATAATATTGAAAAATGATCTAGTTTTAACACCATGAGTTTTCTCACCAATTAGCAATTCTTTAAGATAAGCATTTGCATACCTCCAAGCCTTAGGGAGATCTTTATTTTCTTCATATTTTGTCTTATCCTTAACTTCATTTGGTAAACCATGAATTTTGGTTTGGTCTCCATTTTTAACTTAATCATCATCAATATCAACTTCTATACTAGTTGAAGGATTAGATTCATAAAAAATAACATGCATAAATTCCTCAACTACTAGTGTCATTTTGTTAGACACCTTATATACTTTGCTAGATGATGAATATCTAAGAAAGATGTCAATGCTTGATTTTGAATCAAATTTTCTATTGTGTTCAAAATAAAACATTTGCATCCAAAAATTTCAAAATAACCAATATTTGACTTCTTGTTTTTTCAAAGTTTATAAGGAGTTTTATCTAAAGATGGTCCAATTTAATACAATTTAAAATATAGCATGTAGTGTTTACGACTTCCGCCTAAAACTATTGAGGTAAAACTTTTTCATTAAACATAGTTTTAGCCATCTCTTGAATTATGCTATTTTTCTTTTCAACTATACCATTTTATCGAGGAGTCATAGAACAAGAAAATTGATGTTCTATGCTATGCTCATCACAAAAACTGTCAAGCAAATACTTTTTAAATTCTCTTCCATGATCATTTCTAATACTAAGAAAATTATGCTTAAGACTAATAAACAAAAGAATATTTTCTTGCTTACCTTTCATGTTGTCTCCAAAAGTGACATGTCTTCCATCTTTCTTGCTTAACATAGAGAATTGAGAGATATCTCCAATCATAAGGGTGTGCATAATTCGATTTAAACCATAAAACCAAACTGAACTGCTTACAAAATTATGGTTTGATTTGTAAAATGATTTGGTTTGGATTGGAATTTTCCAAACTGTTTTTTCAATTCAAGTTGCAGTTTGAACTATTTTCAAACCGAACCAAACTATAAACCGTATTTTTATAATATATATATATATATATATATATATATATATATATATATATATATATATATATATTTTATATTTATTTTACATGTGTATATTATGTTTTAGAAAACTATAATTCAATTAATTTTATTAAATGATATATATATATATATATATATATATATATATATATATATAAAATTTTAAAATATTCAAACTATAGTATTCGAATCATATATACATATATATAAAATTTTAAAATATTCAAACTATAGTATTCGAATCATATATTGTATCATATATCAATAATCCAATTTACTATATCGTGTATCATATTGTATGATACATTTTTAAAAAATTAAAATAATAAATTATTGATAAAATATTATAATTGAGACTTCATCATTTTAGAAAATATTATAAACACCCTTAATATTTTAAAAATTTTCATATACACCCCTAATACATTATCATTTTCTTTAAAAAAATATATCATTTTGTATAAGTAATATGTATTGTATCATATTAACTTGATACACTTTATGATACGTATCATATCGTAGCATATAATACGTATCGTATATCGTAGGATATTAATAATTATGGTTTAAACTATAATCCAAATCGGATCAAACCATATTTTTTCAGTTTGGTTTGGTTTGAAAAATTTTCAAATTGTCTCTTTTAGTTTAGTTTGAAAATTTGTCAAATCGCAGTAAACCGGACCGTGCACACCCCTATCTAATCATGTGTCTTAAGAAACTGTTATTGAGGTATCATTTATTCTTTCTCTTTTTGTTTTTTGGTTACTTTTAAGAATTTACTTTAGGTACCCAAATCATGTTGGGGTTCTTAGAGGTTAGTTTTTGTTTCCTCAAGAACCCACACCTTTTTAATGCCTATATGATGTTTTTCTTGAATTTGGTTGGATGATGAGACATTACCTTTATCTTTGTAATAGTTGTAAGTTATATTAGATTTACTTAAAGTAGAATTTTTAACAAAATAATTTTTTAAATACTTTGTCTTAATGAAAGGCTTGTAACCAAGTCCCATTTTGTTTAAAACTCCTTTTTGTACCCAAAACATTTTATCAAAAATATCATTTTCTTGTTTTAATTTTAAAACTATTTCACTCAAACCTTTTGCATCCCTTCTTAAATCTTGAATTTCATTTTCTGTGGTTTCTTTTTCTTTTAGCGATATGCAAAAATCATTTTCAAATTTTTTTTTTTTTCAAAAGTGGAACACTTATTTTCTTCATTTACTTTTTCTTTAAGCTTAGAAATTTCTTGGTTGAGAAGATCATTTTCCTTCTTTAAAGATTCATTTTCTTTTTCCAAATTCACATTTTTTTAAGAGATGCATTGCAAAGAGCAAGTTTTTCATTAATTTCTTCTAGTGTATCATATAAGTCTTCATATGTGGGACTTTTATCCACCTTATCATTTATATTGTCCAAATCATCGAAGTATTGATGAGTTAGAGTTGGTTACCTCATAAATTGTGATTGCCATGAAACACATGTAGGCTATTTTATTGTCGTTTCTTTTAGACTCACTTTGATCACTATCATCCCATGTAGCCTTCATTGTTTTCTTTTCTGATCTTCCATTTTTGAGCAGAGGGCAATGGTATTTGATGTGTCTCGGTTTCTTGGTGAAGTTTCTTCTTAATTTTCTATTTTTTAGTTACTTTCTAATCTTCTTTGTCAAAAGAGCAATATCTTTATCCTCATCATTTGAAATCTCATATTCTTTTGCTAGGAATTTTTCACACTCCTTGATGGATAACTTGAAGGCAATGTTCTTTTTCTTCTTCTTCACATCTTCAATTTCTCATTGCTTTATAGTAAACTCATGAGTGGAAAGTGACCCCCAAACTTCTTCAAAAGGTAAGGTCTTGACTTCTTTTGCTTATTCAATTGTCACCATTTTAGGATCCCAAGAAGAAGGCAAACATCTAAGAAGTTTCTTGACATTTTCTTGATTAGTATAAACTTTGCCAAGACTTTTCATTTCATTCATAGTTGTAATAAATCTATCAAACGTGTTATTAATAGGCTTATCTTCTTTCATTTTGAATAATTCATATGAGTGTGTGAGCATGCTAATTTTATTCTTTTTGACTTGTGAAGTTCTCTCATTTGATGCTATCAATAATTCCCGAAATTTTTTAGCTGAGATACAAGCTTGTACTTTGTTAAAGTTACATTCATTAAGAACATAATATAAGACATTCATTGCCTTAGCATTGATGGCTATATTTCTTTTATCTTGAGTGGTCATCCCGCTTTAGTTTAAACACTTGTATTCCATTTACTTTTTCATAGATACAAAAGGTTCATCTTGCACTACATCCCATAACTCATAATCACTTTGAAGGAAAATTGACATACGATTCTTCTAATGGGCATATCTAATGCCATCAAACAATGACGGTTTATTGGAGGCAAACCCTTCACTGACGGTATGAGATTTTCCTAGGTTTATGGCCATTCCTCTGAACAGTTAAGCTTATAAAAATGAGCAACCTTGCTTTGATACCAATGAAAGGATTGAATGACCTAAGAAGGAGCGTGAATTATATAATTTAAAACAATTTTTATCAAATTAAAGAATTAAATCAATTTATGCAACTTAATGAATGTTTACTATTTTTAATGCAATTTATGAGAATATCAAGGGATATTTCAAATAATCAACACAATTAAAATAACATATAACATAAAATATAAGTTTGAGCAATGAGAAAATCAAACAAGCGATGTTCGATGCAACTGGCCTATGTCCACTCCTCCAAGCTATCTTTCCTTGAGTATTCCATTAATCATTGGTTGACAAAACCCCAACCAAACTTTTCTTCACAATACAAATACCTTTTAAGGTGTTATTAACCTTAACAAGAACTAGAACTCGCTTTTTCTCATTGGAAAAATTCTTCAGCCTCAACAAGAGTGAAACTTACTCTTTTACAACACAAGTTTGTAAGAATGTGAAATTTAAAACTCTTTCAAAGAGTGTATGTAAAAGTTTAAACTTGATACAACCCAGTACAAATAAATTCAAGAAAGTGAATAAGCAAGAGTTTGATTAGAGAGAAAGATTTGCAAGTGAATAGTTTAATAATAATTTGCTCTTAAATGTATAAAAGTTTTAGTTTGCAACAATCGTTCCCATATGGATTTGATTGAGTTTATATATAGAAAACATAGAATTAGTCATTTTAGGTTTCTAGAAAACATAGAATTCGGTTGACCAGATATATTTTTTCCAACCGAATGTGACATGACACCAGTCGTTAGAAAATATATTATTGAATTCGGTCGAATGAATTTTTTAAAGCTAAAATATATGACTTTTGAATAATCTAGCAGCCATGATAGAAAAATTTGATTGGTCAAATTCGATCAACCTAATTTTATTGTAATTTGCCTTATGAAGTTTTAAAAAATTTTTCCCTTTCAAACTTTGAAAAGTAATAATTTAACTCATTTTGGAAAACTCTTTCAAAAAGTACTTTGAGATATAGAATTTTACTTTATAAAACTTCATAATTTCAAATGAGTTATTAAACTTAGATAAAAATTCACTTAACTCATTAGGTTTGAACAATGACATTTTAACCAAAAATTTTGAGAGATATGAAAAATGACAGTTTAACCTATTTTTAAAAAACTTATTCAAACCTAAATTTGAGATATGATATTTTAGTTCACAAAACTTCATTATTTCAAATAGCTTATTGAAATTTAACCAAAATCGGTTTAACTCGTTATGTTTAAAAGATAACACTTTAACCCAAAAACTATAAAGATATGAAAACAAAATTTTGAGAAAGCTTTCACATGTAGATAAATATTCTAATCAAAACAAATGTTTCAAGATTACAAACATATGTACCTAAACTTGAGCTTTTCTTCAAATCTTAAAGATAACTTCATTTGAGTCTTGTCTTTGATTTTCATCTTAATGCTCCTTCAAGTGCATTAGATAAATTCTTGTAATTTAAACTTACACTCAAGTAAAGTCATTAGTCAACATGCTTAGGGATATATTAGTTTATTATCGTAAATTTACAGTATAATAACTCCTTGAGTCAACAAAATCCTGTATAACTATTGTATTAGAACAATCCCCAATGAACTAGTGTAGACATTGGTTGAATTTTAGTGAAACTTTAATTGGATTGGCTTGAAGAAGTTGATGTAGGAAGCTTGGGACGAAAAACCTCAAATTACTATAAATTCTGAGTATTCTCTTACCTTCTCTACCTCTTTTAGGATTAACTTAAACCATCAAGGTTTTTTGTTGCCCTCCATGTTAAAAGTTCAACATTGGATTGTATGGGTGAATTTGAAAAGCTTAGGGGGATAAGATGAGATTTTATATTCTAAGATATATAAGTTTGCTAGTAAATATAAGTTTTAAGGGGCTAATTGTAAGATTTTAGAAATGTAAATGCCAATGACTCGCCAAAGCCTATGAGCTCATTGAATCGAGAAACAATGAGTTTAGCTTGACAACAACTGAGTTGAACCCGACTTGACACCAATTGAGTCACCAGCAACTATTCATGATTGGACTCATATGTAGCCCTAAACTCAACCACTCTAATTTTTGTTTAGTTCAATTCATTTCAATTTTGTATTTTAGATTCTGAAACTGCAACTAAAACTGTTTGGTTTGGGTACCCTAGATCACCAATGGTGTGTAAATAATATCCCTTTGATAAAAATATTAATTAAGAATGAGCCTAATATATCGGCCCACCAATTTTATACAATGGTTGAGTCCTAGGCTTAATCAAAATTTTAACAATTAAATTTAAATTTTTATATGATTTATGAGTCTTGCAAATTACAGACAGACAATATCTTCTTGAAATCTATCCAAATTTATGGAATTGATTTTTACCATTTATGATTTTGAATAACAATTATTTTTGACAACTCGATGACAACTAAATCTTTCAATTTGACAACTGAGACTGATGGTTTTTGTCCGGATTTTGGTTGGTGGGATTGGGAGAGACAAGAAAAGAAGAATGGAAAATGGGAGATAATATGGTGTAATAGGGCAAAATTGTTATAATGCAAGAGGATAACAAGATTTAGATAATGTAGGTAGTTTTTGACAATGATGAATCTAGAGGTGAACCTTAGGGGAGTCAAGGTTATAATAATTTAAATGTATGTTAAATTAAATTATTAAAATAAATATAAATATTTGTGTTATACATTTATAATTTTACTTGATGTAATTTTATCTTTATTACATTTATCTCATATACATGCAGCAAGAAGGTGGATGATGAAGTGAAATTTTTCTGTCGTTAAAGATACCTTGAATTGAATGATAATTTACATAAAGAAAATTATGACAAAAATCAATCATTAAAACACACAAAATTTATGTGATTCAACAATATGTCTACATTCACAGAGTAACGGTCAATATTACTAAAATGAAGAAGATATCTTTACAAGGCCTCTTTTATATAATAATGATTTGAATAACCCATAATTACAATTTTAACCCAATTAGACTTTTTTAGATCCTAGTACTTTTAGTGAATAGTTCTATAAATGTGAGCTACATTTTAACAATCTTCACCTTGGTGAACATTCACACCATTAAAAGACTCACTCAATTTCAAAAAACATGCACCTCCGCCTAAACTCTAACCTCTTACTAGTGATTTAGAGAAAGCCCAAACAATGTTTGAACTTCTCCAACGGTAGCATCTTTGTCAACATATCTACTTAATTATCTTTGGTGTGCACTTTTTCCAATACAATCTCATCTGATGAAATTCACTCTTTGATCTTAGAGTACCTCACAATAAAGTGTTTGGTGCTTGCATGATACGCTTGATACTTTGATAGTTTTATAACACCTAGATTGTCACAATATATACAAAGAGCATGTTGTCCAAATTCAATATTAGACATCAACCCCCTTAATTCAATATTACACCTTTAAAAGACTCACTCAATTTCAAAAACATGCACCTCCGCCTAAACTCCAACCTCTTACTAGTGATTTAGAGAAAGCCCAAACAATGTTTGAACTTCTCCAACGGTAGCATCTTTGTCAACATATCTACTTAATTATCTTTGGTGTGCACTTTTTCCAATACAATCTCATTTGATGAAATTAACTCTCTAATCTTATGGTACCTCACAATAAAGTGTTTGGTGCTCGCATGATACACTTGATACTTTGATAGTTTTATAACACCTAGATTGTCACAATATATACAAAGAGCATGTTGTCTAAATTCAATATTAGACATCAACCCCCTTAACTATAATTCCTTTTTAGTTGTTTTTATTACTACCATGTATTCAACCTTATTCAACCTCACTGGTGGATAATGCTATTAAACTTTGCGAGGTTGACCTCCAACTAATTGGACTGTAATGCAACAAGGAAATACATAGCATGTAGTAGATTTCTTATCATATATATCTCCAACATAATCTGAATCAACATAGCCCACGTCAGAAGCTATGCTATTAATTGTGTCAAAACACATCCCATAATTTGTTGTACCTTTGAAATATCTAAGAACCCATTTTAAGTGCTTGTTAGTGTTCCTTACTTGAGTTAGCCATAAACCAACTAATCACATTTACTACATGTGCTATATTTGGCATAGTACAAATCATAACACACATTTAATTCCCCAACTGTATTAGCATAAGGAACCTTTGACATGAAATGTACCTCTTCATCAATTTTTAGACTCTCATAATTGGAAAATTTAAAATGATTGGTTAGTGAAGTATTGTTTAGCTTAGATTCATTCATATCAAATCTACATAATTATTTTGTGAGACCCATAGCTTCTTGATCTTTCTATCCCGATAATCTTTATACCAAGATTTTTGCTAGGGATGTAGGATACCGTGAATTATAAGAATGGACATCTGGGATATCGAAAAAAATCCAGATAGAAATGAATGCATAATGTCATCAATAGGAAGGATATGTGAGAAATGTTGATAGCAATTGCTATGTGCTAAAGTTATGCCATATTTACTAGACGAAGTAAAAGTTTAAGTTGTATGTGTGATGTGGTGCCCAATAGGAATATCCAAATAGAAATATTGTTTTATAGGTTGCTCTACTGCTAAAGGATTTGCATAAAAATTATGTTTCAAAAAATTTGTTTAGGGTAAAAACATAATTTCATATGAAAAGTCACAAATTAAAAAAAATACTCACCCAAGCTAAAACTGGCGACAACAATCCAATGGTGTGATCAAAATTCAAAATACACTACAGAAAAAAGGGTTTTAGTGGGAAGAGAACTAACGGAGGGATAAATATCTCTTTGTTATAACTATTATTTTTATAACTTTAACGACTAACTAAATATAATTTCACTGAAACTAAACAAATTTATACTTTCAACGATAATTTTTAATTTTCTCACTAAAGCAACTTATAAACTCATCGTTATTGATGATATAGGCATATAAGAAACTAATAGTACCCTGGTATTCGACCAATTAGGTGAACCACAGGTGGTGTTAGATCTTTTAAGTTTTCATTCTTAGGATTTTCAAACCAAGTTATAATTAAGTTTTCGCCTTAGGTATAACCGATCTTTTATTTTTTAACCTTTGTTTTTAATTATTTTAGTTGTTTCGAATGATCTTGATTGATTCATTTCCACATATCTGAGCGAATTGTGTGCAAATTGATGAATTCAGTGTTTGTTTTGATAGTCTTGTGTATTTTTGTTGATTATGTGAAGGTAGTGATTGTGAAATTAAGTCTGAGAGTAATGTAGGTTACTCACGCCTATAAGCTTTGAGTGGTTCAATTATGGTGTATGTAGAATCGATTATTTGTTGTAATTAAAATTACTAATGTCTATGATTTGACAAATGTGTGTTAGCAAAATCTAAAATGACAGATTTGTGATTCTTTGGTTTTGATGATGGAGAACACAGGGAGTTGCTTGCATTCATGCATCCTTAATTTTGTGGAAAAATTTCTTTTCTTTTTGTAAATTTTGATGCGTATTATTCTTAATTGTTATTGTTATTATTATTTTTGATATACTAAGTTGCTGTTGTGTTTATACAGGAGGTATAAAATTTGGGAGAGGCACGTTGGTATTGATGAACCATTGACTGACAAGCTATCGTTTGATTCTTAACGTTTTTAGAGAGGCATGGACCCATTGATAATTCTGATTTAATAGCAAATAGCAATGGTCCTGAAGGCGATGCTCTGGAGCTTCGTAGAAATTAGGTGGAAGGGCAAGACTATGTTTTAGTTCCTCAACAAGTTTGGGAAAAACATTTTCATTGGTATTTCATTTTCTTCTAATAACCTTTGTGGTTTAATTCTTTTCATATCTACTACGCTTCAGTTTGAGATTGTTTCAGCTCCGGGTGGGTGAATGAATTTTTTAATTGCTTCCATGGAGGATGAATTCTGTGGTAATGTTTGTTTGTCACTTCTTGCAGTAGATTGGGTATAAATTAATTTGTTTTTTTGTTCTGTTTCATATAGGTAAGCTATTATATACTTACATATGCATATATCTTTTATTTATCACTTATGGGATTAACTAAAGTGTATTTTTTTTTTTGTCTTATTTCAGGTTTACGTAAATGATGCAAAGGTACAAAATTGTACCTTTGCCGGATGTTAAAGACCAACAAGTTTATAGCCCCTTTTAGAATGCCACATGATAATCGAAGTTTTGGTATCTTTCTCGACTGTGTCTGCAGTCTAAATTATAGTTATCATGTTCATTAAGTGTTAAATGACCATCAAAGATTTACAAATAATGTCATGAATATATCTTTACAATTTTCTATTGTTCATTGTATTAATGAAGTTACAAATTTTCTTTACACAAATAAGCTCGTTGTTTCTTTTTGGCCATTCTTTATAGCTTCTTGAATGTTTTGTGCAGTTTTGAGGACTTAAGTAGCAATTTGATAAACTTTTTGAAATATAGTTTTGAAAGTTTGTGTTAGATTCATTTAGTTTTTTGTGGAGGTGCTCATATTTTTGGGTTCTAATTCGGTAATTTGTTGGTGTCTAAGCGGTTGTCTTTAATTTTTTGAAGGGTAGTGGCAGGGCGTTCTGCTCTGGTGCCGATGTTGCTGCACTTGATCAATTGTTTAATGAAGGTGAATCACTTTTCAATCTTCTATGATAGTTAGAATCAAAGTTTTGAACTTTCTGATATGGTGTATCGGCCAAAGAACAGTTCAATTCTAATCACCATCTTCCTCATGAACAACTTGAGGATTTTTATATTCAAGGATTTGGCAAAAAAGCATACAATCAAGCATATACTTGTTAATCTTCAATTGTTGTGATATTGACTGCCCAAGTCTTCCGTTTTGGTTTCCAACTTCTAAAACAATCTGGTTTAGGTTCTTTTGTTTTCATTTCATGGGATAATACTTTTGTCAATCTGCCTGACAAGTTTCTTATATAATTTTCTAACTGTTTTGACTACTGCAGGGAAAGTTAAAGACTTCAAAACTTTTTTGAGACGTTATATAAGTTTATTTACCTTCAAGGAACATATTTGAAGCCACATGTGAGAATTGAACTCATTTTTGGATTTCTGTATTGAGATTTTAGATTATTTTAATGCTTGACTTTTAGTCCATATATGATTTGCATGGGAAAATGGCCAATCTATACTTTACTTGAAGCCTTTTTTCCTTTTCTCACATGAGCTATTCAAAGTTGTCATCACAGTTTAAGGGCAGTGACTGAACAATTAGTTAATATTTGTAAAGGTAGCTATACTGGATGGTATCACAATGGGGTGTGGAGCTTGAATTTCACTCCAAGGGATGTTTCGTGTAGTAACTGATAAAACTGTATGTGACTCAATCTATACTTTAGTAATCAACTTTGAATAAAGGTTGTCTATTTGATTCTTGATGGTTTGTCTTTTTTATTATGAATGGAATAAACTTCTGTGAAATAGTATATTATGTGAGGGTTTCTTCTTCTGTTAATCACATAAACTAATTTCTGTGCCCATAGTTTCAAATGATGCAAATTTAGATCCTCAGGCATTTACTTAATTTAGTTTCAAATGAAACAAATGGGTGATTGTTGATGTTAGCATAAATTTGTATGCAAATCACTGTTGAAATTAGTATTTTTTTATTCTTGTGCAGTCATTTTGTTCAATGTATTCACAAAAGAAATTTATTCATTTTGCATGTAATTTTGCAGGTTTTATCTCATCCAGAAACTCAATTGGGGTTCCATCCTGATGCAGGGGCTTCATTTTATCTGTCTCGGCTACCGCGTTATTTACGTAACAGCCATCTTGTAATTGCATTCAAAATTGTTACTGATGTACTTTGATACAGATCTCTTGTTCTTGTAAACCCTGTAACAGTGACCCGCCAGTTTAGGCTTTGCTTCTTTCAGCGAAATATTTAGCACTGACTGGAGAAAAGCTTAATGTTGTAGAAATGATTGCTTCTGGTCTTGCGACACACTATACATTAAATGTTATTAGTGCTCGCTGTACCTTTCTGTACATTTTGTTTCTTTCCTTTTCCCGCTTAATATTGCTACCTATAATTGCGGACTTTCACCTAACAGAGACTTGCTTTGGTTGAGGAGCGTGTTGGTAAATTGATTACACAGACGTTCCTTTTTTCATAGAGAATTCTTTTGCTCAATATGATGAGCTTGTCTATCCAGATAGAGAGTGTTCTTTACAAGTAATATTTCATAATAACTTTTTTTATTATGCCAGAGTCTTTTTTATAGCATTTATACATCTGTTTGGGGAAGAGAAAATCAGATTTTTTTCTGTGGATTTTGATCTGCATTACAGAATAAAATATTCATGACATTCTTAAACTGTTATGATCTGATAATATTTTCAGAGGCAACTGTAAGACTAGAACTCCCCGAGACAGCAACAGTACCTTGAAGTGTAAAACATACTTTTCCCTTTGGGGGACTAGCATTGCTCCATTAAGACTTTATCAAATACTATTGAGCTTAAGGACTTATGACAGTTAACAAAAATATTTGGTTGTTTGGTCGGATTTTTTTTCATGATTATTAAATTGGTAAAATTGACATTATGGTTGATTTGATCTATTTTGGTTTCCTTTATTTTGCTTGATAATTAGTTTCAGAGAAAAAATATATGTTCGAATGTGTGTGTATATATATATTACGCACATTTTAATCCAGTTCTCTCTCTTCACAATATGTAAGTACTTGAAGATATAAGTGAATCATAAAACATTTGATTGTACGTGATACATAGATTTTTATGTTACTTGTAACAATTTTTTAGTTGATTATAGGGAGAAATTACTATATTAAGAAATTTATAGTTTTTTTTCGTATTTTTAATAATTATGGATCATATAGAAACTTTGAAATAATTGTGATTACAACATAATCAATGTTAATAATCATATTTTGAGAATCAAAATTTTATTATTAATATATTATAACAATAAAAATATTCATTATTGATATTATGTTTAATAAGGGTTAAATATTGTTATAACGGTGATCATATTTATTGTTGATATTATATTTAATGACCAATAAATATTGCTATGACGATAGAGATATTTATTGTTGATATTATATTTAGTGACCAATAAATATTGTTATAATGATAAAAATATCTATTGTTGATATTATGTATTGTGATATAGTTATAACAATAAAGATATTCATTGTTGATATTCCCATTTTTAATGATAGGACTTATACCACTCATCATTTATATTAATGATGAGACTTTTCTTTCCATTGTTAATACTTTTAGTGAGAAAGCTATAATGACGGGTGATGATTTAATTTTTTTTATTGTTAAAACTCTTTAATGACAGAAAATAGACTTTTAGTGACTAATTTTCTTTTCGTTATAGTCCTTTTTTAAGTAGTGATGGATGACCGGAAAAGGTATTTTAAGACAAAAACCAAAATTAAAATGATGAAATTGCAGGTTTTCGATTTAAGATTTAAATTCATAAATTGATGGTTAGGAAATGCTAGATAAATGCTGGAAGGGATAAATGTTTGTTCAGTTTGATAAAAACAATAAAAATTTGGGTAAATTTGAGCAAACACCGAATTTGTAGGGTTTAGGGTTTTTGGAAATTTTTGTTGCAATTCTAGTTGAAATTTGGTGTTTTTGAAAGGGCTTTTAGATGAGAAATGTGCATAAAGTAAGTTTGAAATTAATTTGATTAAAAAAAAAAAACTTTTTAAAGTGATTTATGAAGATGTTGAAGTTCTGAGGTAGAGAACAAAAGAAAAATGGAGACTAGAGTGAACAAAAAGAAAAAAAATTGAGGTGAAGTGTGCCCTTATAAGTGCAGAATCGAAGAATACGGTATTGAATTTATCAATATTAGGTTGATCAAATTTAACATTATTAGGATGATTGATTCCTGTAGTTTGTCAACTAAATTTGCACAATTCGAGTGTATGTTTTATACATTTTGTTATGTTATTTTGAATATGAACGAGCCTAAATGATTCAACTAAGCATTTTTTGTTCAAAAACATAAATTATAATGCTATTCGATGCCAAATATGATAGTAATGAGATCAAATATATAAACAATCAATGTACACATTATTTATAGAAGACTTTCTATCAAATGTAGGCGAAATATAATTTTATGCATAAGCTATATATATTGGCACTTCCAATTCAATAAAATCACCACAACCACAATGACATGTAAGTGCAAATATTATTGTGGTGATTCTATAATCCCAAGTTCATCTCTAATTTTATAAAAACGTTCTTCCCTAAGAGGTTTAGTAAAAATGTCCGTAAGTTAATTTTTGGTGGACACAAAGTTAAAAGAAATTTCACCCTTTTGAACATGGTCTCGAATAAAATGACATCTAATTTCAATATGTTTGGTTTGAGAGTGTTCAATTTAATTTTTGGATAAGTTAATAACACTTGTGTTGTCACATAATATTAGAGTTTTAGATAAGCCAACTTTATAATTCTTAAGGGTTTGTTGCATCTACAAGGTTTGGGCTTAATAACTTTCGATTGTAATATATTCCACTTCTGTGATTGATAAGACAATAGAGTTTTTTTACTTGAAAAACCATGAAACTAATGCATGACCTAGAAAATGACAAGTACTACTAGTACTTTTTTTATTGACTTGGCTAACGGCAAAGTTGATATCCGAATAACTCACTTGGTCAAATAAAGTTTCTTTAGGATATTACAAGTATAAAAATCTAGTATCATGTAACTATTTAAAAATTATTTTAATAACTTTTAAATGAGATTCCTTGGGACATGATTGAAATCATGCACACAAGCATGCATTAAACATAATACTGGGCTTACTAGTGGTTAAATAAAAAAAAGAGTCAATCATATCTCTATAATTTTTGACATCGACATTTGACCCACTTTTATTTTTAGTGAGTTTTATAGTTGAATTTATTGGTGTACTTGAAGCTTTGAGTCTCTTCAAGCCAAACTTCTTTAATAAATCCTTCATATATGAAGTTTAGTTGATGAATATGCCCTATTTGCTTTATGATGCTCAGCCAAGAAAATACTTGAGTTTTTCCATCATGCTCTATTCAAATTCTTTACTCATAAGATTTAAAAATTCTTCACACAAAGAGATATTAGTGGAACAAAAAATGATATCATTAACATATATTTGAACTAAGAGTATATCATTTTCTTTAAGCTTGATGAACAATGTAGTATCTACTTTTTCTATGCAAGAACCTTTTTTAAGCAAGAATTTACTCAATCGTTCGTACCATGCCTAAAGAGCTTGTTTTAAATTATAAAGAACTTTTTTAAGTTTAAAAATATGGTTTAGAAAATAATGACTTTTAAACCTGAGAGGTTAAATATAAACTTCCTCTATAATAAATTCGTTAAATAAATCATTTTTGATATTCATTTGATATAGAATAAAATTTTTAGAATATGCAAATGCTAACAGTATCCTAATTGATTTTAATTTAGCCACAAGTGCAAAAGTTTCTTTGAAATTTATTTTCTCTTCTTGGTTGTACCCTTGAGTAATTAATCTAATTTTATTTCTATCAACCACTCCAGATTCATTCATTTTGTTTTTAGAAACCTATTTTATGTGAACAATGGATTGGTGATCTAGACGAGCGACTGGTTTCCAAATATTATTTCTTTCAAATTGATTTAGTTTATCTTGTATGGCTAAAATCCAAAAGTCATCATTTAATGCTTCATGAAAAGTTTTTCATTTAAATTGTGAGAGAAATACAAAATTATTATAATATTGAAAAATGATCTAGTTTTAACACCATGAGTTTTCTCACCAATTAGCAATTCTTTAAGATAAGCATTTGCATACCTCCAAGCCTTAGGGAGATCTTTATT
Organism: Mangifera indica; assembly: GCF_011075055.1. Lineage (NCBI taxonomy): Eukaryota > Viridiplantae > Streptophyta > Magnoliopsida > Sapindales > Anacardiaceae > Mangifera > Mangifera indica. Next base: position 10,351,336 of record NC_058147.1, on the reverse strand, counting down.
TTCTTCATATTTTGTCTTATCCTTAACTTCATTTGGTAAACCATGAATTTTGGTTTGGTCTCCATTTTTAACTTAATCATCATCAATATCAACTTCTATACTAGTTGAAGGATTAGATTCATAAAAAATAACATGCATAAATTCCTCAACTACTAGTGTCATTTTGTTAGACACCTTATATACTTTGCTAGATGATGAATATCTAAGAAAGATGTCAATGCTTGATTTTGAATCAAATTTTCTATTGTGTTCAAAATAAAACATTTGCATCCAAAAATTTCAAAATAACCAATATTTGACTTCTTGTTTTTTCAAAGTTTATAAGGAGTTTTATCTAAAGATGGTCCAATTTAATACAATTTAAAATATAGCATGTAGTGTTTACGACTTCCGCCTAAAACTATTGAGGTAAAACTTTTTCATTAAACATAGTTTTAGCCATCTCTTGAATTATGCTATTTTTCTTTTCAACTATACCATTTTATCGAGGAGTCATAGAACAAGAAAATTGATGTTCTATGCTATGCTCATCACAAAAACTGTCAAGCAAATACTTTTTAAATTCTCTTCCATGATCATTTCTAATACTAAGAAAATTATGCTTAAGACTAATAAACAAAAGAATATTTTCTTGCTTACCTTTCATGTTGTCTCCAAAAGTGACATGTCTTCCATCTTTCTTGCTTAACATAGAGAATTGAGAGATATCTCCAATCATAAGGGTGTGCATAATTCGATTTAAACCATAAAACCAAACTGAACTGCTTACAAAATTATGGTTTGATTTGTAAAATGATTTGGTTTGGATTGGAATTTTCCAAACTGTTTTTTCAATTCAAGTTGCAGTTTGAACTATTTTCAAACCGAACCAAACTATAAACCGTATTTTTATAATATATATATATATATATATATATATATATATATATTTTATATTTATTTTACATGTGTATATTATGTTTTAGAAAACTATAATTCAATTAATTTTATTAAATGATATATATATATATATATATATATATATATATATATATAAAAATTTTAAAATATTCAAACTATAGTATTCGAATCATATATACATATATATAAAATTTTAAAATATTCAAACTATAGTATTCGAATCATATATTGTATCATATATCAATAATCCAATTTACTATATCGTGTATCATATTGTATGATACATTTTTAAAAAATTAAAATAATAAATTATTGATAAAATATTATAATTGAGACTTCATCATTTTAGAAAATATTATAAACACCCTTAATATTTTAAAAATTTTCATATACACCCCTAATACATTATCATTTTCTTTAAAAAAATATATCATTTTGTATAAGTAATATGTATTGTATCATATTAACTTGATACACTTTATGATACGTATCATATCGTAGCATATAATACGTATCGTATATCGTAGGATATTAATAATTATGGTTTAAACTATAATCCAAATCGGATCAAACCATATTTTTTCAGTTTGGTTTGGTTTGAAAAATTTTCAAATTGTCTCTTTTAGTTTAGTTTGAAAATTTGTCAAATCGCAGTAAACCGGACCGTGCACACCCCTATCTAATCATGTGTCTTAAGAAACTGTTATTGAGGTATCATTTATTCTTTCTCTTTTTGTTTTTTGGTTACTTTTAAGAATTTACTTTAGGTACCCAAATCATGTTGGGGTTCTTAGAGGTTAGTTTTTGTTTCCTCAAGAACCCACACCTTTTTAATGCCTATATGATGTTTTTCTTGAATTTGGTTGGATGATGAGACATTACCTTTATCTTTGTAATAGTTGTAAGTTATATTAGATTTACTTAAAGTAGAATTTTTAACAAAATAATTTTTTAAATACTTTGTCTTAATGAAAGGCTTGTAACCAAGTCCCATTTTGTTTAAAACTCCTTTTTGTACCCAAAACATTTTATCAAAAATATCATTTTCTTGTTTTAATTTTAAAACTATTTCACTCAAACCTTTTGCATCCCTTCTTAAATCTTGAATTTCATTTTCTGTGGTTTCTTTTTCTTTTAGCGATATGCAAAAATCATTTTCAAATTTTTTTTTTTTTCAAAAGTGGAACACTTATTTTCTTCATTTACTTTTTCTTTAAGCTTAGAAATTTCTTGGTTGAGAAGATCATTTTCCTTCTTTAAAGATTCATTTTCTTTTTCCAAATTCACATTTTTTTAAGAGATGCATTGCAAAGAGCAAGTTTTTCATTAATTTCTTCTAGTGTATCATATAAGTCTTCATATGTGGGACTTTTATCCACCTTATCATTTATATTGTCCAAATCATCGAAGTATTGATGAGTTAGAGTTGGTTACCTCATAAATTGTGATTGCCATGAAACACATGTAGGCTATTTTATTGTCGTTTCTTTTAGACTCACTTTGATCACTATCATCCCATGTAGCCTTCATTGTTTTCTTTTCTGATCTTCCATTTTTGAGCAGAGGGCAATGGTATTTGATGTGTCTCGGTTTCTTGGTGAAGTTTCTTCTTAATTTTCTATTTTTTAGTTACTTTCTAATCTTCTTTGTCAAAAGAGCAATATCTTTATCCTCATCATTTGAAATCTCATATTCTTTTGCTAGGAATTTTTCACACTCCTTGATGGATAACTTGAAGGCAATGTTCTTTTTCTTCTTCTTCACATCTTCAATTTCTCATTGCTTTATAGTAAACTCATGAGTGGAAAGTGACCCCCAAACTTCTTCAAAAGGTAAGGTCTTGACTTCTTTTGCTTATTCAATTGTCACCATTTTAGGATCCCAAGAAGAAGGCAAACATCTAAGAAGTTTCTTGACATTTTCTTGATTAGTATAAACTTTGCCAAGACTTTTCATTTCATTCATAGTTGTAATAAATCTATCAAACGTGTTATTAATAGGCTTATCTTCTTTCATTTTGAATAATTCATATGAGTGTGTGAGCATGCTAATTTTATTCTTTTTGACTTGTGAAGTTCTCTCATTTGATGCTATCAATAATTCCCGAAATTTTTTAGCTGAGATACAAGCTTGTACTTTGTTAAAGTTACATTCATTAAGAACATAATATAAGACATTCATTGCCTTAGCATTGATGGCTATATTTCTTTTATCTTGAGTGGTCATCCCGCTTTAGTTTAAACACTTGTATTCCATTTACTTTTTCATAGATACAAAAGGTTCATCTTGCACTACATCCCATAACTCATAATCACTTTGAAGGAAAATTGACATACGATTCTTCTAATGGGCATATCTAATGCCATCAAACAATGACGGTTTATTGGAGGCAAACCCTTCACTGACGGTATGAGATTTTCCTAGGTTTATGGCCATTCCTCTGAACAGTTAAGCTTATAAAAATGAGCAACCTTGCTTTGATACCAATGAAAGGATTGAATGACCTAAGAAGGAGCGTGAATTATATAATTTAAAACAATTTTTATCAAATTAAAGAATTAAATCAATTTATGCAACTTAATGAATGTTTACTATTTTTAATGCAATTTATGAGAATATCAAGGGATATTTCAAATAATCAACACAATTAAAATAACATATAACATAAAATATAAGTTTGAGCAATGAGAAAATCAAACAAGCGATGTTCGATGCAACTGGCCTATGTCCACTCCTCCAAGCTATCTTTCCTTGAGTATTCCATTAATCATTGGTTGACAAAACCCCAACCAAACTTTTCTTCACAATACAAATACCTTTTAAGGTGTTATTAACCTTAACAAGAACTAGAACTCGCTTTTTCTCATTGGAAAAATTCTTCAGCCTCAACAAGAGTGAAACTTACTCTTTTACAACACAAGTTTGTAAGAATGTGAAATTTAAAACTCTTTCAAAGAGTGTATGTAAAAGTTTAAACTTGATACAACCCAGTACAAATAAATTCAAGAAAGTGAATAAGCAAGAGTTTGATTAGAGAGAAAGATTTGCAAGTGAATAGTTTAATAATAATTTGCTCTTAAATGTATAAAAGTTTTAGTTTGCAACAATCGTTCCCATATGGATTTGATTGAGTTTATATATAGAAAACATAGAATTAGTCATTTTAGGTTTCTAGAAAACATAGAATTCGGTTGACCAGATATATTTTTTCCAACCGAATGTGACATGACACCAGTCGTTAGAAAATATATTATTGAATTCGGTCGAATGAATTTTTTAAAGCTAAAATATATGACTTTTGAATAATCTAGCAGCCATGATAGAAAAATTTGATTGGTCAAATTCGATCAACCTAATTTTATTGTAATTTGCCTTATGAAGTTTTAAAAAATTTTTCCCTTTCAAACTTTGAAAAGTAATAATTTAACTCATTTTGGAAAACTCTTTCAAAAAGTACTTTGAGATATAGAATTTTACTTTATAAAACTTCATAATTTCAAATGAGTTATTAAACTTAGATAAAAATTCACTTAACTCATTAGGTTTGAACAATGACATTTTAACCAAAAATTTTGAGAGATATGAAAAATGACAGTTTAACCTATTTTTAAAAAACTTATTCAAACCTAAATTTGAGATATGATATTTTAGTTCACAAAACTTCATTATTTCAAATAGCTTATTGAAATTTAACCAAAATCGGTTTAACTCGTTATGTTTAAAAGATAACACTTTAACCCAAAAACTATAAAGATATGAAAACAAAATTTTGAGAAAGCTTTCACATGTAGATAAATATTCTAATCAAAACAAATGTTTCAAGATTACAAACATATGTACCTAAACTTGAGCTTTTCTTCAAATCTTAAAGATAACTTCATTTGAGTCTTGTCTTTGATTTTCATCTTAATGCTCCTTCAAGTGCATTAGATAAATTCTTGTAATTTAAACTTACACTCAAGTAAAGTCATTAGTCAACATGCTTAGGGATATATTAGTTTATTATCGTAAATTTACAGTATAATAACTCCTTGAGTCAACAAAATCCTGTATAACTATTGTATTAGAACAATCCCCAATGAACTAGTGTAGACATTGGTTGAATTTTAGTGAAACTTTAATTGGATTGGCTTGAAGAAGTTGATGTAGGAAGCTTGGGACGAAAAACCTCAAATTACTATAAATTCTGAGTATTCTCTTACCTTCTCTACCTCTTTTAGGATTAACTTAAACCATCAAGGTTTTTTGTTGCCCTCCATGTTAAAAGTTCAACATTGGATTGTATGGGTGAATTTGAAAAGCTTAGGGGGATAAGATGAGATTTTATATTCTAAGATATATAAGTTTGCTAGTAAATATAAGTTTTAAGGGGCTAATTGTAAGATTTTAGAAATGTAAATGCCAATGACTCGCCAAAGCCTATGAGCTCATTGAATCGAGAAACAATGAGTTTAGCTTGACAACAACTGAGTTGAACCCGACTTGACACCAATTGAGTCACCAGCAACTATTCATGATTGGACTCATATGTAGCCCTAAACTCAACCACTCTAATTTTTGTTTAGTTCAATTCATTTCAATTTTGTATTTTAGATTCTGAAACTGCAACTAAAACTGTTTGGTTTGGGTACCCTAGATCACCAATGGTGTGTAAATAATATCCCTTTGATAAAAATATTAATTAAGAATGAGCCTAATATATCGGCCCACCAATTTTATACAATGGTTGAGTCCTAGGCTTAATCAAAATTTTAACAATTAAATTTAAATTTTTATATGATTTATGAGTCTTGCAAATTACAGACAGACAATATCTTCTTGAAATCTATCCAAATTTATGGAATTGATTTTTACCATTTATGATTTTGAATAACAATTATTTTTGACAACTCGATGACAACTAAATCTTTCAATTTGACAACTGAGACTGATGGTTTTTGTCCGGATTTTGGTTGGTGGGATTGGGAGAGACAAGAAAAGAAGAATGGAAAATGGGAGATAATATGGTGTAATAGGGCAAAATTGTTATAATGCAAGAGGATAACAAGATTTAGATAATGTAGGTAGTTTTTGACAATGATGAATCTAGAGGTGAACCTTAGGGGAGTCAAGGTTATAATAATTTAAATGTATGTTAAATTAAATTATTAAAATAAATATAAATATTTGTGTTATACATTTATAATTTTACTTGATGTAATTTTATCTTTTGAAAGTATTGTTAATAAGTTTATTATTAATATTATCAAATACACTTTTATCTATGTACACAATTAAGTTATCATTCGATAATTGATCATTTATTATATTTTGCAAACAATTTTTTATAAAATTCATAATTGAAAATGCTTCATCTACACTAGTAGTGGTAATTGGTAAAATTAATGCTAATTTTATCAACAAGTAAAGTAATAAAAACACTTAATCATTTTTAGTTTCAACCATTACTTTTGCAAGATTTTCAATCTCGATCAATCTGATAAATTTGACATTAAAGCGTTTTTCTTAAAATGTAAACATCAAGTTGAGCATCTTGTAGAGAAAGAGTTGACAATGTTTTGATATTTAAATGAATAATTGAGTAGCAATATGAAGTGGAGGTGGAGGAGGGTTGACAATATTGTGGAGAAAAGATTGAGCAGGTGAGAAGCATGGACTCTCCCTCACTTAGTCTGCTTTTACTGCTTGTTTATAAGATTAAATTTAAGCCAAACTGAACTCAAACTCATCTAACCTCAAACTCCTCTCAAAATTGTTTGGGCTCGACTTGATTGAAGGGAGTTGAATTTGAGTTTAAATCAAACTTAACTTGGTATTATAAAAGAAAAAAATGATTAAATGATATTATTTTGATGTGTATTAGTTAAAACGAAAACGTTTTAATTAATTCTTATCAGTTTTTTTAGATTTTTGAGTTTGATAAACCGAACATCTTTCAAGCTCAAGCTAAAGCTCAAATTCAAAAAATTTCAATTCTTAGGTTTAAGTTCAAACTTGAATTTGCTTGAATCAAACTTATTTTAGACCCTTTCAAATTGAATTGGTTTTCAAATTTGAACTAACTAAACTTGGATCCACCCTCACTTTTTGACTTGTTCAAAGACTGAAAATACATTTTTTAACACAACATTATACATATAACATGAGGGGGCACACTTTGTCTTTGCCTGTGTGTGTAACATCTCAAAATACTGTGATTTTAATTAACAAACTTGTTGTGTCTTTAATAAATAGATATTGAATTTGGGCTTTTACAAGGCCCGTAAACAGGTGGTGTCCCTTTTATCTAGTTCTTTCTCGGTTATTTCTCCTCACTTTGCTTCGATAAAACACCCAGAATTCTGAAGGCAGAGAGCAATACAAATGGACTCAACAAACTCCAAAGCCTGTATAGCCGTATCTGCCCCTTCTCAATCGTCTTCTAAACGACTCTTGTTCGACCGCCGCTACGGTTGGGTGTAATTTTTCTTCCTTCTCTTTCCCTCTATAACTCAATTTCATTGTATGTTCATTACTTTTATTTTTACATAATACTGAACGAAGCTAATTTTCTTTTTTTGTGCTCGAATAATCTTATTTCTTAGGTTTGATGAATGGAAGGACCCATGTGAAGAAGCTCTTTCTGGAGGCCGAGGAATGTGAGTTTTCTTTTCTTTTGTTGATTTTCTCTTTAAAGCCAGCTGTTTGTTTGCTGAGAAACGAAGATAAATTTTGAGAAATTTAGATATAACGATTTTTTAGTGTTATTATCAAGGGTTTTAATATGTAACAGGCATTTTAAAATGATAATCTTGCAGTAATGGAGATAGGTTTAGTCCTGGATTTAATCTGTTAACGTTACCATTTCAATGAATTTTATTAATATTAATGATATAATTGTAATATTTTCCGGTTGATTATAGAATATGAACTGTAACATTTAGTAGTTTTATTGGCCTGCAATGTTAGTGTTCTGTTCTCACATTATTGACTGGCCAGTGCACATTACTGAATCAATACTATAGGAAAATTTTTAAGGCTTAGTATTTAAATTAAGTTAGAACATTTGGGATTTTAGTTCTTTTTTTAACGGTTGTATTATGAAATTGGCATGAAGAATTGCAGTGGTGGAGACAATTTAGGCCTGGATTTAATCTGTCAGCATTAATAGTTAAATGTGTTATAGTAATAGTAATAGTAATGCCATGCTTGTGATATTAAACTTCCAATTAATTATGGAATATAAATTGTAACCTAAATTCATTTTATGAACGCCCAATGTTACTGTTTTTGTGTTATTTAGCGGCCAGCACATTACATAAATAAATCTGTGTGGAATCTAGTCACATTTTCACCCAAAACAGCTAACGATCACCAAATAAACAAAACAGAAAACATTTTATTCATTAAAGAGGTATTTACGCAGATAAACCACACAATTCAAGGAGTTGGAGCCTTCCATTTCAGGCCATTTGATATGGTAGAAACCTCCTACAATCAACCATAAGGTTGTCTACAACCCTAAGGTTGCCTAAAATTCCTGGTTCTTCTTCTCTTCTTTGGTAATCCTCAGTACATCATTTTATAATAAAACTTAATCTATAAGATAAGGACAAGTGCCCCCCTATCCTATCATTATATGTCTCTTATAAACCATCTTGTCCTCGTGGTGAGAAATTTTGATTTTTATATAAATTTTTTAAAAATTTTTTCCTCTCATTTTTTTTTTGAATATAATGCTCTTTCTCTTTTTGTTTTTCTTCTTTCCCTTCTACGAACAAAACATGTTTCTTTTTTATTTTTTTACTTTTTTCTTTCTCTGCAAGCTGTCCCTTTTTTTCAGTTCTCTTTGCCTGTGTCTTCCTCCCCACATTCTCTTCTTCTTATTCTTCTTTTTTATTTCACACTTCTTCCACGTTTGGCCCTAGTTCCATTGAACCCTTCGCCATTGCACTCTTTTTCGCCATGAATCTTGCCAAATTCACCCAAACTCCTCTTGATTCCACCACTCGTTCTTTGATCTGACCTCGACTTTGACTTTTCCTCCATTTTTTGGTGACTCTTTACCTCGCACCACCCTTTCTTGGTGTCGATTGGCCTCCCCCTTTGCAAATTCACCTTATCAGTACCATCCTGAGCCAATTTCATTCCGGTAGCACATTCCAGTGACTGTCCACCTTCAATTGGAGACTGCTTGACTTCCTCACCATTTCTAGTTACTTCCTTTGCTGAAATTGCAACAGGAAACTAGATCTCACTGCCCTGATTCGATTTTGTTGGGAATCCAATCACATTTTCACCCAAAACAACCAACAACCAACAAATAAACAAAACATAAAACATTTTATTCATTAAAGGTATATTTGCGTGGATAAATGAATAATTCGAGGTGTCAGGGCCTCCATTTCTAGCTATTTGAAGTGTCAGAGACCTCTCACAATTAACCCTAAGGCTGCCCACGACCCTAAAGTTGCCCAAAATTCCTTATTCATTTTCCTTTCTTTTTTTTTTAATAACCCTAACTACCTCTTTTTATAATAAATCTAACCTATAAGATAAGGACAAGTGTCCCCCTATCCTATCACAATCCTATGTGATGTTTTAAAGCTTTTTATATGTAATGTGATCTAGTAACCTCTGTAAAATTACCTGTGTTACTGACCTATCGCTTGCTTGCATAGCCTTCTGGAAAGAGAATTTCTTAGAACTCAGTTGTGCATAGACACCATCAATATGCTTACTAAGAATAGCGATGCCATACTATGGATTCTTCTTTGATCACCTACAAAGAAACTGAACCGAATCTTTTCTGTTTCAATTTTTTTTTTTTGTTATCAGTTGAAACTAAATGTTGTAAATACGTTCAGAAGACATTATTCTGATGGTGCTATTGTGATTTTGGTATATCATAGCTAATATTTCTTCTTATATTTAACATTCAATGCCTACATATTCACTTGCTAATGGATGTGTCCTTCTCTTTCTATTGTAAAGGTTTTGCATATTGCCTATAGGAAAAGCTCTCTTAAAGACAGCTTCACACTCGGTATGGTGATATTTTTTGGTCAGAATCCATCCTTTGTATTTCTTGTTTTCTGATTATATGTATTTTATTTGGTTTATGACACGCTATTTATTTTTTGATATGTTGTATTTGATTTTAACATGGGATGAGTCCGGATTCTGTGTATTTTTTATTATTGAATGGGTAAAGAGAAGCATGTTGTCCTTAAAGAGGTACTATGTGGGTGCTGACTGGAAGTCTTTGTGGATTATTCTCTGAAAAGTTCTTAAATTTTCAGTCTGCAAGTCTTGTGTGTTTACCTATATTAAACTAAAGATTCTTCTTGACAGAATTTTCATCTCTTTTTGAAATATATATATTTTAAATTTAAATAATTTTTGTGGAATTATGTTTATATTATTGGTTTTAGGTTTCAAGTCCAACATTGGACTTGGATCAAGCAGCTGATGCCTTGGAAAAACCCAAATATTAAGTATGGTCATCATTTGGTCATTTGACCTTAAACATTTCTTTATCTTGAAACTTAAAAGTGCATATTCACTTGATCTATTAATGGTTTTCAATGTTTTCACTTGAATTTAGACTCTGAAATATGAAGATTTGTGTGTAGTTATACATTGTTGTCATTTATGAATGAGCTTTATTTCTTCCTTTCTTTTCCCTTGTCAATCTGTTTTCTCTTGTCCTGATGTAGTTTTAGATTGAGCTCATTTTTTGTTTCGTAGGATCAGTTGATGTGGTTTTAGCCAAATCTGCACTTGAAAGCGAATGTAAGAATGTCTACAAACTTTCTGTATAACCATCCTGCCTAGTAAGGATAGGATACAATCATAATGGTGACTATTTCCATTATTGATTTACTTAGTCCTCTGTCTACATAGTCTGTCTCCATTTCCTCTGAGGATGCCTTGTGTTCACCTAGATATGTTGTTATGCCCATCTGGTTGACATGAATTAAAGCTGTGCATATCTTTTCCTTTTCGTCATGTAGTCCTTTGAATTTTCATTTGTTACCATTGTATTTACAAACTTGGCATTTAACCATTTTTGGAAGTGCTTTTGCAGTTGGCTCACTTGTATTCTTGTTCTTCTTATTTGCGTATGCTTCCAAGGCTAAGTTTGTATGTGGCATTTTTATTCATATGAACATATATAATGTTCTTCAACAATGCTGATCGATGTTACCTACTGATAGACCATTTGAATGATTCTCACAATTGATCATGAAAAAATATTATGCATTTTATTATTTTCTTGTTCTGCCTGCAATTTTTGCAGATCAACCTTGCGGCAAGCTCTGTTGTTGAAGTCTATGAGCGGCCAGATCTTTTCTCTCCTGAGTCAATGAAGTCTAGTTTCAGTGGTTGGCTTAACAACATCTCATCTTTTGTTCATAAACCAGAATTCAACCGTCTTGCTGTCAAAGGAAATTCGATGTCAGATTCCATCATCTACTCTTCACATATGCATATTGACAATAGACAGTAACAAAAGCCTTAAGTATGAACATCTGCCCTGTATTTTTACTCATAAATGGCAATCAGTGTTGCAGGTATATGTAGGGCATGTAAATTGTTTTTATAGGCTGAAACACTGGATGTTATACCTTGAAACTGACTTGCTAGAGTAGTTCTTGATGCTGGCAATTATTAAATTTGTTCCTACTGTGGTTATAATCTTCATAATACATTCTCTGATTCTATGAAGCATTGAGAGTTTAGTGCTGGAAAGCACAAACCATTGTATGCGGATTATCTCATTCTTACCAAAAATCCTCATCCTTATTGAAAGTTCCACTCAATCAATCATATATAATTTGTTTTTTTGAAAAAAATTATTTCATTTTTTCATAGTAGCATATGAGAACATTTCTGGTTTGCATGATTCTATATTTTGGAGGCATTGTTGAGAGAAATAAATAAACTCAAGCCTATCAATTTAAGGGCACAAGGGTAATATTGACTATTTAAAAATTTATATTTGGTTAATTGATATTAAAGAAATTTAAAGGATTGAATAAATAAATGAATAAATGCTTACTTCTCTTACTATGGGTTTAATAGATTGTTGCCCCTATGTTTCATTACGTCGGTTTAAAAGTATCTTCTTGCTTCAATAAACTCATATAATTTATGAAAAATATTTATTCTATGAAGGTATAATTTCATACCTAAATCATAAATTAATTTCTCAAAATTACAGTTAAAAGCACGAATAGCAGACGTGGCATCACCAAAGCCACGTGGCACCAAACCTCCATCCTCCATCCTTTCGCTAGTATCAAAATCACCAATTTTCTCATCAACGCCATGGCCTTCTCTCCACAACCACCGGTGAGTACATATCACACCCAAAGGAATAATCTCATTTACATGGCACTCCTCTCCAGAACCACAACTTCACCACCACTGCCATCATCCACACTGCATGAACTCTTCTTCAAGTCCCCCACTACTTCTCCTTCTTGTATTTTAGCCCCTTCTTGCTACTCTTTTCTCTACTCGTTTAAGCCCCACAAGCGCTTCCATTTCCTCAAGCCATGTTCCTCCCTGAAACAGACCAAGAAGCAGAAGACCCTTCAGAAGAGTAATGCCCCTCAGAGTTTGAAATGGTTCTTGAGTCCCAAGAGTGGTGGTGGTGATGATGATGATGAAGATGAGGGTAAAGGAGAGGGCTTGGATAGTGATACGATAGGTGTTCTGTTAGACTATTTGCCATTTGCTTTTAATGTTTTAGATGCTCTAACTAGGTTAGAGCAAATGTGTCTACATTTTGGTCAGTTTACATCCTAAAGTTAGGCAGATAATATGGATTTAAAGCTTCTGATGAGAGAATCTATTCAGACTGGTTCCACCTAAATTATTTTATCTGGAGTTGAGATGTTTTTTGTAAGCTTTGGGTTCAAGAAACTAGGCATTCATAATTTGATATTGCATGTATCAATATGTATCCTGTTGGTAGGTTATTGGCATGTAAATTACAGTGCATAAATGCATTAAAAATGTTATTTTTTGAGTGGTCTAAAATTTAGGAAAATGAGGTCAAATGAGAGGAAATCCTTTAGGGTTGTTTTATTCTATTTGAGGGCTGCGGAATGTGAAAGGTCAGCTGTATTTGGTGCCAGTGTTACAAAGTGATCCTGAGTTCCAAATGAGGGTAAATTTATATCAGAGGCAATATTTTGAATGTACTGCTGTGCTATGATTTCAAAAAGCAAGCTTCTGTTAACCTACATGTGGTATAACTGGATGATTCTCAGCTGAATTTTTGGAGAGGTCTCCTAAAAAGATCAAATAATCAAAATAGTCATGAGAGCTTTCTGATGAATTTTCACGCTCAACTCCCTGGAAATAATTCCAATTATTTACATTGGAGTTCAAATGCCGAGTTGTGGCAACCTTTTGACATATTTATTATTGGAAAACATAGAAAATGTAGTTTTGGACTGTACTTTCATGAAACAAGGTTTCATTCATTATGATATGAAAAAGTTTTTGCTGCTTTTGTGTTCAGACAAGGAATATTGTAGTTTAGATTTATAATGCCATTTGAACTCCTATAACTTTAGCTCCTTATGGGCCTTGGTGGAAGCGTTTTCAAATAGAAATATAATTTGTTTTGGTATTAGTAGCCTCTAAATATTCTCTACAGAAGAACTTTTCTTCCCTATTTTTATGCCGTCCATTTATTTTAATGAACGGTTATGGACCTACTGGATATGCTTTGTTTGTGGCAGTGTATGCAGGTTTGGAGGTATGCATTTAAAAAAAGTTCGTAATTCAGGGTTCTGTGCATTTGGATTACTTTTCTTGGTAAATGTAGGAATTAGGTTATCCATGAGGAATGGTATAAATAACATATTAAGTTTTTTCCTCTTTGTCAGCACATATTATGGGTTGAGTAATCATTTCTGGTTTTTCTCTGTTGTCACATATTACGAATTTTGTAATTTTTTGTTCAGTGAATTACTTCTGATCATAAATGTACATTACAAATAACTTTAGGCGTTTAGATTATTCATGAGATGTAGGAAAAAGAGCTTGTATCTTATATAGTTGTTGTTTCTTGTCATGATCTATTTCAAGTTGTTAAAGGGCTGAAAATCAATTGATTTCATCATGGACTTGTAACACTGACCTGCTATGCCATCCGTTATATGCTTGTTGTGTAATATACTGCAGAGGTTTTAATATAGTATCTGTTTTCTTTTCCTCATGTTTGGCTTCAGTATATAATCATTTTCTTTGCTCCAACTGATTGAAAGTAATCTACGATCCTCAAGATCCTTGCCATTCCAGCCATTCCATTGACCATGTCGGGTGGACTTCTATTTGGTTGGCACCATCATAGTATCCATCAGTGGAACAGTGAGTTGGCCTTTTCAGTTGTTAAATAATAGAATGATGACCATGTGCTTTGACACTGATTTATAATCTCTTACTCTTATTAGGTGGCAGCAAGTGTTTCTTTCTTGATAGCCAGATATTTTGCCCGTGAACAAATTCTTAAGCTGGTTGAAGGAAATAAAAAAATTTCTTGCAATTGACAAAGCAATTGGAGAAAACGGCTTCAGGGTTGTCACTCTTCTTCGTTTGAGTCCTTTGCTTCCATTTTCCCTGGGGAATTATTTGTATGGATTGACATCTGTAAAGTTCGTTCCATATGTTCTGGGAAGGTCAGACTACTTTCCATTCTTATAGTTGCCTAGTTGTGTTGTTACTTTGTTGATGTGATTGTTCAATGCTCTCATCAAATCTAAATCCTTTTTTAGTTAAAGATGAATTGCTATGCTCTATAGCTTATTGTTATCTGCTATCTATATACATTTGTTCTTTACTAATAAATTATCCTTGAAATAAGTAATTGTAAATTAATAATGTTTGTGCTGTGATTTTTTTTACCCTGTTGGTATCTCGTTGTTATGGCTTCTTTGAATCTTTCTTTTGTGCTTCCAAGTGGTATTCTAAAACTAGATTATATTTGCACTAAATGCTACTTATGGGAATGTAGACTGCTCCTGTTATAACATTTTGGTTGAAAGTTTCCTGGTAAAAAATTATCAAAAAACGTTACTAGTCTTTCATTTAGAATTATTCTTGCACTATACTAGAATTAGTCCCAGAATTATAGACTCAAGTGACTGATCTACATAATGAACTCATCGGCAATGTTATGCGTTACATTTGAACTTACAAAAGAAAATTTGAACCATTTCAAAAGCGATATCCTCATCCTGATTAAATTTGTTTTGTCTGTTTTTTTTTTTTTTTAATTACGAAGTTGGCTGGCGATGCTTCCAGGAACATGGTCTTATGTGAGTGTTGGAGCATTAGGGCGGGTAATTATTGTAAGTTTGTCACTGTCATCTTATTATGAACTTGTTTCTTGTGTATTATTATGCACCTAAAGATTATTCTAGCCCTTAAATTTTTTTTCCTCTGTAGACAAGTGGGAGTTTGGGTGGAGTTGGATCAAAATGTTGGCTACATTTGACCACCCAAAAAACTAGATTTTTATACTAAAATGTCTTTCGTGTAAACTGGCACTTTCCTGGTCAGAAAGGGGACAAGAACTAGTGACTAAACGGACAAGTAAAACTGGCACTTTCTCTGTCAATTTTTAGCCGCCTTGTTGGTGACAGGACTTGAATTTAGTAATAATATGCCTTTTAATTTTGGCCAAAGGACCATTTCCCACCCAAGGTATGCTGCATTCTCAAGTTTCCCCCCTTTAACTATGAAAATACCAAATACCCACCCATGGGCTGCTAAAAAAAACGGATTCAAGGGCAAAATCATCATTTTATCTGTAATATTAAAAATAAATTAAAATTTAATCCCTGTTTCCCCCCTAACCCTTAAAAACTAACCATTTCCCCCTAGGTTAAGTTTTGAAAAATAGCATTCCTCCTTAGGGTTTAGTTTTCAATCCCCGACGCCAAATCCGGAGCCATCGCCAACGACGAAGCCTTCCCGATGCACCACCATGCTCTGACGGCCTCTCTTCTCTCCTCTAGAACGCAGATCGGCCCAGATCTAGTGAAGACGACTACCTGAAATTTGAAGAGCTTCGTCTGGGACGAAGCTCTTTGTCTTCCCAGACGAAGACGAAGAGCTTCATCTCCCAATGAAGCTCTTCAAATTTTAGGTCGTCGTCTTCGGATTTGGCGTCGGGGATTGAAAACTAAACCCTAAGGGGGGAATGCTATTTTTCAAAACTTGGCCTAGGGGGAAATGGTTAGTTTTTAGGGGTTAGGGAGGAAAAAGGGATAAAATTTTAAGACATTAGGGTTCTGTTAAATTTAACTGCTCATGAGTGGGTATTTGATATTTTCATAGTTAAAGGGGGGAAACTTGACAATGCAGTATACCTTGGGTGGAAAATAGTCCTTTGGCCTTTAATTTTTCTTATTTTTTATGTTGTAAGTTCTAGAGGTGGCAATTGGACCAGGTCAGACTAAATGGAGGCCTAGTCTAAGGCACGAGAAATAGGCCCGGCCCAACACTATAGCATATGGGTCAGGTCGTAGGCTTAGGTGTCAAGCCCATAGGCTAATCTAGCCCGGTTTATTACTATTCATAATATTTAAAAGAGTTCTAATATATTATAATTAATTAATTAATGATTATAATATAAAAAATTATAAATATTTATAAAAAATAAAAATTTTAGACTTAAAAAAATGAGTTTGAGTTCTTTAGATCAATCTCACATGTATGAGGTAATCAAAATTTTAATTTAGTTGGAACATGTTTGCTACTCTTTATTTATAATGGGTGAAGGAAGTGAAAGATTTACTTCTTTCAGGTGTGGGTAGTCTTGGCCACGGTTCATGAACCGACGGTTTTGGTTCGGAACCGTCGGTTCACGGTTCGAAAAAATAAGGACATTGAATCGAAACTATAATAAATGATTCGTAGACAGTTCAGAACCGACGGTTCCGATTCATGACCCCAGTTCGGAACCAACGATTTTAGTTCGAAACTGATATTGAACCGTTAATTCTAATACATGATTTTGATTTAATTTTTAAATTATTAATTACAATAATTGAAAATTAAAAGAAAGACTTGAACTTAATTTTTCAATTAAGCTTCCTACATATCTTCTTGGGGTTTAGAAGAATCAAAACCTACGTAGTTCTCTTACCTTTGTATATCTAATAGCTGACAGTACCTCTTTACCTGATCATTCACCTCCACTATCTTGAGTATTATTTCCCGTCATCAAACTATTCGTAGTTAAATCAAACGATTCTTCATTGAAGTCCACTTTTATTTTTTGTTGGCGTAATTCGACTCTTGTCTAATCGTCCACGCATACTTAGGCTTCAATAGATTCGAGAGCCAAACTTGATCGCCTCTCATCCAATATATTAATCCTTTGACTAAAAGCTTGTTCTACTGCGACAGTTGATACTGGTGCTGCCAGAACTTGTTTAGCAATAGCTGTTAATGTTGAAAAAGTTAATGCATGTCGACTCCACCATTTTAGAACTGGAAAGTCTTTACCTATATTGCTGTCACCAAACTCAAAAATAGTAGTTAAATAAATATTAAGCTCCGAGGTGAAGCCTAATGTTCCTCTTAGTGTTTTGCCCCTTTGCATCATAATATGATCACCATAACTCATATTTTGGGTTGATGATGGGGCAATAGGTGGTAAAGAGGAAGAAGAACCACCTTGGTTACCATAAATTAATGAATATTCAACATAAATTTCTTTAATTAAATTCATAATGTTAGTTATAGTTAATGAAATATTAACTTCATTCACACAATCTAATTGCAAACATTTATAATATAATGTCAAATAATCTGTGACACCATCTAATTTAAATCTAGGATTAAAAAAACATGTAACAAGAAAAAGTTCTGGAATTTTTTTATAGTAAGTTAACCATTTTGTTTTTATTAAAAAAATAACTTCTTGTAGAATAATATCTTGTTTGGCTTCTTGTAAAGCCCCAATAATATTAACAGCTTCATTTAAAAACAAATGCGAAGTGAGATAATAAACCCCACTTAAAGTATAAGTTGCATCATTAAAATTTCTTAATACATTTAAAATTGTTTTACAAATATCTCAATGTTGGAGATTTAATGTAACTTGTGGCACATTTTGTGAAATAAATGAGCATAATAAATCCCTATAATCAAAAGACTCGTTGAGTAATTTATATGTTGAATTCCAATGAATTGACACGTCTTTAAGAAATTTTTTTGGTCTTCTATTATGTTGTTTACAAAGTTTACCCCATTCTTTCATAGTTTGGGGATGTGTCCCTAAAAATGAAATTGTTGCTTTTATTGGACTAATAAAATTATTAAGACATTGAAAACCATCTTATACACATAAATTTAATACATGACATGCACATCTAATATGAAAAAATCTATCACCTAAATTAGGTTTGCAAATATTAATTAAATCATTTATTGTGGCAGTATTTAAATGTGCATTATCAAATAAAATTGAAAAAATTTTATAAAGTAATTTATATTCTTCTAATATTCTTTTAGTTATTCAATAAATATTATTGATCGTATGTCGTTCATTGAACACCCTAAATGCTAAAATTCTTTTTTGTAATAGAAAATTGGCATCTATCCAATGACAAGTTATACTCATATAAGAGTGAACTTGTCAATGGTCACTCCAAATATTACTACATATAGATACACGCCCATCAAAATTTGTAAAAAATTGAATTAATTCTTTTTTTTGTTTTTTATATAAATTAAATAATGTTCTTTTTTATGTGTTTCTTGAAATAGTTTTATGTGTAGAATTTAATGCAGTTTTACAATAATTATTAAAACCTAAATTTTCACCAAAACTAAATGCTAAATGATCTATTGCTACCATTTTTGTAAATTCTTCTTTACTTTTATTATCACTATACATAAATAAATATTTGTGTGTAGAACCATACCCGGTTATTTATGTTTGGCCTCAGCTTTGCCCCATTTTTTTCTAATGCTTTGACTCCAAGTGCCTTTTGAACGTCCCGTATCCACCTCCTTGTTTGAATTTATAAATTTGTCTACAATAATTGCAAGTAATATCGAAATTACCATCTTCCTTTCATATTTTCTTGAAATGAATCTTGAAAATATTGGATGTAGGAATTTTTTGAGAGTGTTGTTCCATCTCTATCTATTGTTGATGTTATTGTTATTGCTCCACCTCTACATATTGACTTTCTTGTGTTGAAAAATCATCTATAAATTGATTTTCATTCACATTTGATATATGTGAATATTGACCAAATCTCCTATTACTGGAAGAATTTCCACTACTTGCTATTTTTTGATAATAAATAAAATTAATTATATAAATAAATTCTATGATTAATTATGAAAAATAATAAAAAATTAATTATAGAAATAAATTCTATAATTAATTATGAATTGTATAATAAAAATAGAAATTGGAATCAATAAAAAATTAAGAAAGAATTTAATTAAATTTAAGAGAATTTGATTGAATTGAAAGATTGAGAGAGTATTAGAGTTAAAAGAATGAAAATGAGAGTTTGAAGGATTGAGTGAGAGAGTAGAGAGATTGAAATTTGAATGGGTATATATATAGGAAAAAAAATTTTTGAAAAAAATTTAAAAATAGGGGGGTGAGTTGTGATTTTAAAAGTTGCAGGGGACCAACGGTCCCCTGCAAAAGCTCTGAAAATTGCAGGGGACCGTTGGTCCCCTACAATTTTCTTCTGCAAGCCAATAGTTCCCTGCGCAAGGAACCGTTGGCTGTTTAATAAATTTAAAAAAAATAAAAAAATTCAAAAATTTTCGGTTCAGTATAGTAAACCGCTGATTTACATGTTGGTCCATAAACCGGGTGTGAACTGGCGGTTTCACAGTTCAAAATTAGGTAAACCGAAACCGAACAGCTAAAATCCGTTTTCAGTTCCGGTTCAGTCTGGTTCCAGGTTTGCCAGTTTCGGTTTCGGTCTGGTTCACTGGCCAAACCGGCCCATGGCCAGGTCTAAGTGTGGGACTCTTTACAAAGTACAAAAGTGTAAGTGTAAAAGTCTCATATCTAAAAGAATACAATTACTTATTTTATTCATGCACTATAAATAATGGCTAAATAAATTAGAAAATTCAACCAAACTCATGTTTTAGATCCTATATTGGTGAAATTGATCATGAGTATTCAACTCAACTATTATAAATAAATTTGTTTTTTTTTTAATTACGACTTAATTTCTTAATATGTTTTCTTTCTGCCCGGATTGTTATATATAGGGTTGGGTAATGGGCTTTAAAATTTTCACGCATTGGCTTGGCCTGGAGGGCCATCACTGTGTGGGCCTAAAGCCCGGCCTGGCTGGGCCAATCACCATCTCTAGTTATAACTGTTGTGAGACTTCCAATCTTTTGTCTTTTTATCAGATTATGCAAATTAGAGGGTTAAAGGTGTAAACATGAGGACTTTAACACTGTACAAACTATCGCTACACCAGTAATTATCCAGTTTTGTGCTCTATGGTATCCATTTTCTTGGCAACCCTCTTTCAACTTTGTCAAAAAGAAATGCAAACTACAGTTCTGCATATTCAGTCTATCCACATCTCTTGCTGGACTTGTGTTTTGATTTAATCTTGGTACCTGATTTAAGTTAATAGGTTGAGGTTTATAAGGTCATGCATCATGAACGAGATTTCTTGTGTATACTATATGCTTAGTTGACTATGATATTTAACTTACAATAATTTATTTTGATTATTTGCAGCAAGAAGAGTCTGAAATTGCTATTGGTGGAGAAAATGGCCAGCTATTGACTCTTGCCCTGGGACTGTTGTTCACAGCCTTGGCTGCAGCTTATGTCACACGGCTTGCTAAGGTAATTCTATGCTGTTTTCATTTAGGACCAAAAATATGTTACCTTTTCCTTTTTCTGGCTTTCTTAAGAGTTATCCTTTCGACCACAAATCTAAACCAATTTCCCTTTCACCTTGTTCCCAACATATACATTACTTGCAGCTATTCGATTTTATAAGATATTTTATTCGAAGCAATAAATCAGCAAATGAACAGAAACAAATTAAATTATACTGTTTTTACATTACTTTTAAACTTTGTTTGGTTTCTATGTCTTTTGTCTTAAAATTATTATATATTCATTCCCTTAAGCAATGACTAATTGGTAATGAATATTTTTATGGTGCAGGACGCTGTAAAAGATATTGAATAAACAAGGAATCATTGATTTGCTCAATTAAGTTGGGCACCAATATAGTTGAGATTTTTAAACTAAAGCGTTATAGATTTAATTGTATAATTGAATCCAAACCCATCTCTGACTTCTCTTGCGTAATATTTTTTTCTCCATCAATGTTATGTTTCTTTTGCTACACAAATCAAGAGGCCATACCCATATGCCTCTCTTCTATTGGATTTTCATGATCTTGGGATGATTATTTACCATAGTCAAATATCTTGTATACTTTTTAATACAATTTGTACTAGTGCTGCAATTGCAATATTTTCTGATAATGTTATGGGAAATTTTATGAGATCTTCTGCAATGTGACGCTTGAAATAACTGGAGACAGGAATAAATGATCATTCAGTAACTTTAGTAACAATTTACAGCTTAAAGATATCCATACTAAAATGCTAGTATATTACCTAGGCACGAGGCCTGAGTTGTTCAATATTGCCGATAAGGCATGACAAGTTTGACCAGGTTCCTTGCAGAAATTTGACAACCGTGGTTTTGTAAGAGTTTGATCTCTCTTTCTAATTTACATGTGTCCAAACATATGCCTCCTATTGCTATGAGCCTTTTTTATCAAGAATGATGATAATTAGATGTACACATTTAAGAACTAAATTAATAGTTATTAGTTGTCTAAACCTTAATTGAATAATAACATATATTTTGACTCTTAGAAATAATAAAGTATGAAACGCAGGCTGCCAAGCTCACCCATATCCGTACAAGCCAAACTAATTGTCACAGGCTGATTGTCTTCATGATGCACTTGTAAGGGAGTTAGTAGAAAATCTTGCTAAATGAACCTCCTATTCGAACACTAGTCGAAAACAAACGAGCGATTATTACAAAATAAAAAGCAGTAGAAAAAAAATCAAGAGCACTAAAAGATAGATCACACAAAGGCTATGAGAGAGCGGATATTGCTAGAAAATAATTTGTATTGCTTGATTGATTTCTTGAATGAATTGGCTGCTTGATCGATTGTAAAATGCTGACTATATAATAAACGTAGCCTCCCGACACTCTAACAACCCAATGCCTTTGTGAATATCTATCGACATCCAACTACCCAAGGCTTCACTTGTTGACATTTTTGAATGGCCAAAGGACTTATTCATACTTACTATGTAGTCCAATCCTTCCTTCGTTACATTCCAATTAAACTTAGATTCATAGAATATCAAAATTCAATATTTACTCTGTTCGAATATCAAGTAATATATCATAATGTGCCACATCGAAACTCTCTTTATGTGGTCTTTTATTTACACTGGCCAGTGTCTTAGATTTTTATGTTTCTCGATATTTATACAGAAACTCAACAACAGTTGAGCTGGGGGATCCCTGTATGATTATCACTTGTCCTCTCGCTCAAGCAACATATGATTAACTCGACCTTTGAACGAGACATGATTAGCCTCATGTTATACACTATATGAACCATATGTCCTAAAACGAAGTACAACTATGATATGTCAGGTCAAAAGATTTTTACACTAGTATGAATTTATGATATATCATTAATTGTATATCAATGTCAACGTGATCATCGTTTAGTGGTCACGTTCAATAAACAATATAACATAATAATCTTTGATTAGTTCTCCAACCATCAAACGGTTCTATTGTTTACCCATGTATACATCTACCATACCTAAAATCATCCAATGATATTCTATGGTGTTATAGCACATGCCCACTATGCAATACTATTGCCTAAACAATTGCCTATGTAAGGAATAATTTGATAACGTTTATTAAAACTCATTGGGACCTCTCATATGTCATATGTATGTAGCTAATATGGATGTAATATACAACTACAACATAGATATAAAAGTAATGCAAAAAACATGCGAAGTATGACAAAACTCTTCCTTTATTAATAATGTATATGTAAGATATACAAGCCTTAAAACTGACAAAACGATTGGTTTTTAGGGCATACTCTAACAGGAAGTTCATCCTTGAAATTCACTAGAAATAACTCAAGATAACAACTCTTCATAGCTTGTTCCACCTCTCAAGTAGCCTTCTTGATCTTGTGGTTTCTCTAGAAGACCTTGACTAGTGGAATCTAATTGCTCTAGAGCTCTTTGACCCATTGCTTCAGTATATGCACTGTTCTCTCCTCATAACTTAGGTAATTAAAAAGTTAAATGTCCTCAACCCTTAGCACATGTGAAGGATCACCAATGTACTTATGCAATAGTGAGACATGAAATACATTATAGACTTGATCTATTCTTACTAGCAGAGCAAGTCTATAGGTTACTTTACCAACCTACTTCATTATCTCATAAAGCCGATGAAACTAGAAGCTAACTTGCCTTTCCTTTTGAACTTATGACATGCTTGAAAAGGGCAACTCAGACAAACACTCTATTATTCACATTAAACTCTAGCTCCTATCGTCTTTGGTCAACTTATCTCTTTTGTTGATCATAGGCCTGTTTCATTCTTTCTCTAACTCTTTTTACAAACTCAACCATCCTCTAGGTTATCTCCAACAATAGATTGATCAAAAGCATTCCTTTCAACGATCTTATCCCAGTACAAAGGAGAATGCCACCTTTGTCCATACAAAGCCTTATAAGACATTATTTTGATCGTTACTTAGAAACTATTTTAAAGGCAAGCTCTAATAAGGGTAACTACTTTACCCAACCAAATAATAAGCTCTCAACATATCCTTTAACATTTGTTTAACCCTTTCTATTTGACCATACATTTGAAGGTGATAAGTCATGTTGAAGGCTAATGTTCTTACACAATGGCAAGACATGAAAATTGATCCATGTTTACTAGTAGAGCAAGTCAATAGGCTACTTTACTAACCTACTTAATTATCTCATAAGGGCCAATGAACCTAAGGGCTAACTTGTCCTTCTTTTTAAACCTTATGACATGCTTGAAAAGGGGTAACTCAGACAAACACTTCATCCCTCACATTAAACTCTAACTCACACCATTTTTGTTTAGCATAGCTTTTTTGATGATCCTGGGCATGTTTCATTCTTTCTCTAATTCTTTTTACAACCTTAACCATCCCTTAGATTATCTCTAGCCCAATAGATTGATCAAGAGCATTCCTCTTATCGATCTTATCCTAATGCAAAGTTGAATGATATCTTTGTCTTACAAAGCTTTATAAGATGCCATTTTGATCGTTGCCTAGTAACTACTATTAAAGGCAAACTCTATTAAGGGTAACAACTCTACCCAATTTGCCTTATAATCTTCCAACACTTGTTGAAAGTTATCTGTCTAAGCACACATCTAAGGGTGATAAGCTGTGTTAAAGGCTAGGTTCATACATAAGGATTTTTGTAGGTTTTTCCTAAAGGTTAATACAAACCTCATGTCTCTATCTGAAACTATTGTTTTAGGTACCTCATGAAGTCTTACTATCTCTTTTGTGTGGATATGACCCAATTGGTCTAAAGAAATAGTATCTTTTACTAGTAAGAAATGGGCAAGCTATCCACAATTACCTATAGAGGATTATACCCTTGAACTCTTAAAAGTCTTACCACGAAGTCCATAAAAATGTGTTCCTTTTTCCACTTGGGCACACTCAAAGGTTACAACAACCCTAATAATCTTTGTTGCTCGACTTACAAACTCTCTCATGTCTCACTTCATTCTGACCCACCAAAAACTCTTCCTTAGACTCGTTATATCATCACATTCCTAGGATAGGTCGTGTAAAGAGAACTATAAGCTTCAATTAGGATTCTTTATCTTAACTCCAAGTCCTGAGGTACACATAATCTACCTCAAAATCTCAACACCTTATCTACAACCTAAAAGTTTAACTTGAGTCCCTTATTGACCCTTTGGTTCACTTGGTTGCACCATTCATTAAAAGTTTGCTCCTCTGAAACCTTTTCGAATAAATTTAATTTGATCTCTAATTTAGCCAAAGTCTACTTCTTATCAAACTCTACTTGGATCTCCTTTTGAGTTGAAATCTATGATAGGTACATTTTTCTTTTAAAGGCGTCAACCTTCATATTTGCTTTACTAAGGTGGTACATGATATCATAATCATAACCTTTTATCAGTTTTAACCATCTCAGTTGCCTCATATTTAACTTTTTCTAAATGAAAAAGTATTTCAAACTTTGATGATCCGTATAGATGTTGCACTAAACTCTATATAAATAGTGTCTCCATATCTTTAAAGCAAATAGTATAACTGCTACCTTCAAGTCATGTATGAGATTTCTTGTCTCAAAGTCTTTCAATTATCTCATGGCATAAGCTATCACTTAGTCTCGTTACATAAATACAACTCTAATCCTATTATGAGAGACATCTGTGTAGATATCAAACTCCATCCTCAAGGAAGGTTAATATTGGTGTTGAAGTTAGTTTATGTTTAAACCCTTGGAAGTTTCTTCACAAGCCTCAGTCTACTAACACCCAAGAAGCTTTGAACCTTTTTAGCAGTCTTCGATCTTTGCCAATCCACCATAACTGTTATTTTACTTGGGTCCATTGACACCCTTTTAGTATATACTATGTGCCCTTAAAAAGTTACCTTATCTAGCCAAAATTTACACTTAGAGAATTTTGCATACAACTTTTTCTCCCTTAGTCTTTGAAGTACAAATCTTAGTTGACTTTCATGCTCTTCCATACTCTTTGAATACACTAGGAAGTTGTCGATGAATACCACAATAAATTTGTTAAGACAATCCTGGAATATTTAGTTTATTAAATCCATAAAAATAATTGTTGACTCAATAAGTCATTATGCTCTTATATTGATGATAACAAACTAATATGTCCCCCAGCATATTGACTAATGATTTTACTTGAGTGTGAGTTTAGATAGCAAGAATTTACCTAATACACTTGAAGGAGTTTCAAGAAGGAAATAAAGACAAAACTCAAGTGAAAAATTCTTGAAGATTTGAAGAAAAACTCAAGTTGAGGTAGATATGTTTGTAATTTGGAGCATTGGTTTTGATTAAAATATTTATTTGCATGTGAAAGCTCACTTAAAAATTTTTCTCATATCTTTTACTTTTTAAGTTAAAAATGTTGTTTTTCAAACTTATTGGGTTAAACCGATGTTTTATCAAAGTTTATTAACTTATTTAAAATGATGAAGTTTTGTAAACTAGATTTTCATATCTTAAAGCTGGTTTTGAAATAATTTTCAAAAATGGGTTAAATTATCACTTTTCAAAGGTTTACAGGTTATATTATAATTTTTAAAAATTTAGGGGGTAAAATGTAATAAAATTTGATTGATCAAATTTGACCAACTGAATTCTTCGACGACAGCTTTCGAATTATCCAGAAGCTATGCATTTTGGCTTTCATAAATTCAGTTGATCAAATTAAATTCGATCGATCAAATTTTGCTTTGAATTTTCTAATAGCTAGTGCCACGGTGACTCCACGGAAGTGCCACCTCACATTTGGTTGACCGAATTACATCCAATCGATCGAACTTTGTATTTTCTGGAAAACTAAAACAGCTAGTTTTTGTGCACAACAGTAACTTTCCTCATTTTTCCTTATATAAACCCTATCAAATTCATTTATAAAAGACTTTTGCCACCAAGAACTTTCATATATTTGAGAGCAAATTAAGTTTAGGTTATTCATTTGCAAATTTTCTTCTCAATTCAAAACCTTTGCTCACATACTTTGTAATTTCATTATACATTGGGTTGTACTAAGCTTAAACTTTCATATACACTATTTGAGAGAGATTATACCAGAAATTCAGTTGACCAAATTAAATTCAGTCGATCAAATTTTGCTTTGAATTTTCTAATAGCTAGTGCCATGTAGACTCCACGGAAGTGCCACCTCACATTTGGTTGATCGAATTACATCCAATCGATCAAACTTTGTATTTTCTGGAAAACTAAAACAGCTAGTTTTTGTGCACAACAGTAACTTTCCTCATTTTTCTCTATATAAACCCAATCAAATTCATTTGTAAAAGACTTTTGCCACAAAAAAATTTCATATATTTGAGAGCAAATTAATTTTGGGCTACTCATTTGCAAATTTTCTTCTCAATTCAAAACCTTTGCTCATACACTTTGTAATTTCATTTTACATTGGGTTGTACTAAGCTTAAATTTTCATGTACACTCTTTGAGAGAGATTATACTAGAAATTCAGTTGACCGAATTAAATTCGATCGATCGAATTTTGCATTGAATTTGTAATAGCTAGTGCCACGTAGACTCCACGGAAGTGCCACCTCGCATTTGGTTGACCAAATTACATCCAATAGATCAAACTTTGTATTTTTTGGAAAACTAAAACAACTAGTTTTTGTGCACAACAGTAACTTTCCTCATTTTTCCCTATATAAACCCTATCAAATTCATTTGTAAAAGACTTTTGCCACCAAGAACTTTTATATATTTGAGAGCAAATTAATTTTGGGCTATTCATTTGCAAATTTTCTTCTCAATTCAAAACCTTTGCTCATACAGTTTGTAATTTCATTTTACATTAAGTTGTACTAAGCTTAAACTTTCATATGCACTATTTGAGAGAGATTATATTTCGAATTCATACCAAAAATTTGTACTATAAAGAGTGAGGTTCACTCTTGGAGAGATTACAAAATTTTTAGTGAGAAAAATTGAGCTCAAGTATTTGTAAAGGTTAATAGCATCTTGGAAGCTATTTTGTTGTGAAGAACAACTTAGTTGAGTTTTTTTCAACCAAGGATTAGTGGAATACTCTAAGGGAGATAACTTGGAGGAGTCGACATAAACCGGGTTGTATTGAACCACTATATATCGTGTGTTTGATTTTCTCTTCCCTTAAACTTATACTTTGTGTTATGTTCTTTTAATTGTGTTGATTATTTGAAATATTCTTGTCATTTTCATAAATTGCATTAAAAATAGGCAACATTCATTGATTTGAATAAATTAGTTTAATTCTTTAATTCGGTAAAGACTGTTTTAAATTGCCTAATTCACCCTCCCTCTTAGGCCATTTGATCCTTCAATTGTTATCAGAGCAAGGTTACTCATTTTCTTAAACTTAACCGTTTAGAGTAATGGCTATGAACCTAGGAAAATCTCATACTGCTAGTGAAAAGTTTACCTTTAATAGACTGCCATTATTTGATGGCATTGGACATGCCCATTGAAAAAATCGTATGTTAATTTTCCTTTAATGTGATTATGAATTGTGAGATATAGTGTAAAATGAACCTTTTGTTCCTATGAAAGAAGTAGATGAAAAACAAGTGCCCTATCTAAGGGAGATAACTTAGAGGAGTCGATATAAACCAGGTTGTATTGAACCACTATATATCGTGTGTTTGATTTTCTCTTCCCTTAAACTTATACTTTGTGTTATGTTCTTTTAATTGTATTGATTATTTGAAATATTCTTGTCATTTTCATAAATTGCATTAAAAATAGGCAGCATTCATTGATTTGAATAAATTAGTTTAATTCTTTAATTTGGTAAAGACTATTCTAAATTACCTAATTCACCCCTCTCTTAGGCCATTCGATCCTTCAATTGTTATCAGAGTAAGGTTGCTCATTTTCTTAAACTTAATCGTTTAGAGTAATGGTTATGAACCTAGGAAAATCTCATACTGCTAGTGAAAAGTTTGCCCTTAATAGACTGTCATTGTTTGATGGCATCGGACATGCCCATTGAAAAAATCATATGTCGATTTTCCTTCAATGTGATTATGAATTGTGAGATATAGTGTAAAATGGACCTTTTGTTCCTATGAAAGAAGTAGATGAAAGACAAGTGCCCTATCTAAGGGAGATAACTTGGAGGAGTCGACATAAACCGGGTTGTATTGAACCACTATATATCGTGTGTTTGATTTTCTCTTCCTTTAAACTTATACTTTGTGTTATGTTCTTTTAATTGTATTGATTATTTGAAATATTCTTGTCATTTTCATAAATTGCATAAAAATAGGCAGCATTCATTGATTTGAATAAATTAGTTTAATTCTTTAATTTGGTAAAGACTATTTTAAATTACCTAATTCACCCCTCCTCTTAGGCCATTTCATCATTCAATTGTTATCAGAGCAAGGTTACTCATTTTCTTAAACTTAACTGTTTAGAGTAATGGCTATGAACCTAGGAAAATCTCATACTGCTAGTGAAAAGTTTGCCCTTAATAGACTGCCATTGTTTGATGGCATCGGACTTGCCCATTGAAAAAATTGCATGTCGATTTTCCTTCAATGTGGTTATGAATTGTGAGATATAGTGTAAAATGGACCTTTTGTTCCTATGAAAGAAGTAGATGAAAAACAAGTGCCCAAAACTAGGGAAGAAACAATCCCTCTAGATAAGAAAAATACTATCATTAATGCTAGAGCTATGAATGTGTTATATTATGCATTAAATTTATATAACGTTAATAAGGTACAAGGTTGTACCTTGGCTGAAGAAATTTGGGAATTATTAATGGTGTCAAATGAGGGAACTTCACAAGTCAAAGAGACTAAAATTAGTATGCTCACACATTCATATGAGTTATTTAAAATGAATGAAGATGAGATTATTAGTGACATGTTAAATAGATTTGTTACTATTGTGAATAAATTGAAAAATCTTGGTAAAGTTTATACTAACCAAGAAAATGTTAAGAAACTTCTTAAGTGTTTGCTTTCTTCTTAGGATCCCAAAGTGACGACAATCGAAGAAGCAAAAGATGTCAAGACTTTACCTTTTGAAGAACTTTTAGGTTCACTTCTCACTCATGAGCTCACTATGAAACAACGACAAATTAAAGAAGTAGAGAAGAAGAAAAAAAGCATCACCTTCAAATTATCCATTAAGAATAGTGAAAAGTTCCTAGAAGAAGAAGAAGAGATGTCAAATGATGAAGACGAAGACATTGCACTCTTAACTAGAAAGATTGGAAAACTTCTAAGAAATACAAAACTAAGAAGAAATGGAAACTTCACAAGAAGGGAGACTACTAAAAGTGAAAGAGGAGAAAGACAAAAGAGAGAATAAGTTGTGTGCTATAAATGCAAAAAGTTGGGACACATCAAATATGATTGTCCTCTCCTCAAAATTGGTAGATCGAAAAAGAAAGCAATGAAGGCTATATGGGACGATAGCGGCAAAAGTGAATATGAAAAAGAGGATAATGAAGTAACCAACATGTGTTTCATGACAATTACAAATAATGAGGTAATTGACTCTAGCTCATCTAATACTTGTGATGATTTAGATAATGTAGATGATAAGATAAATGAAAACCTCTCATATGAAAATTTATATGATACACTTGAAGAGATGAATGAAAAACTTGCTCTTTGTATGTCTAAAAAATGCAACTCTTAGAAAGAAAAATTTTAACTTGGTAAAAGAAAACGAGTCTTTAAAGAAAGAAAATGAAATTCTTAACCAAAAAATCTTTAAGGTTAAAGGAAAAGAAAATGAAGAAAACAAGTGTTCCATTTTTGAAAAAGAAAAACAAAAGTTTGAAAATGATCTTTGCATAGCTAAAAATGGAAAAGAAATTATAGAAAGTGAAATTGAAGTTTTAAAAAGGGGAGCAAAAGATTTAAGTGAAATAGTTTTAAAACTAAAAAATGGAAAGAACATTCTTGATAAAATGCTTGGTGTACAAAAGAGAGTTTTAAACAAAAGAGGACTTGGTTATAAACCTTTTATCAAAGCAAAATATTTAAAAAATTATTTTGTTAAAGCCTCAACTTCAAGTGAATCAAATATAACTTATAATTATTATGGAAAAAAAAGGTCATATCTTCATCATCTTGTCCAATTCAAAAGAAACATCATATGGGCACTAAGAAAGTATGGGTTTCTAAGGGAACAAAAAATAACCACCAAGGACCCAATAGAATTAAGGTACCTAGGAGAAATTCTTGAATATCTCATTGTGTTTAGAAACCGAAAAACAAAAGGAAGAAAAACAAATGGTTCCTTGATAGTGCTTGCTTAAAACATATGACTGGAGATATTTCACAATTTTCGACAATAAGCAAGAAAGATGGAGGACATGTCACCTTTGGAGACAACATGAAGGGTATAATTATTGGCATTGGAGATATTAGTAACAACTCTCACATTATAATTGAAAATATTCTTTTGGCGAATAGTCTTAAACATAATCTCCTTAGCATTGGTCAACTATGTGAGAAAGGATTTAGAGTTATTTTTTGGCCAAATAGTTGCATTATAAAAAATATGAACGATAGAAAACCAATTTGTGTAGGAAATAGAGATGGAAATGTTTACATTATGGATGTAGAAAATGCATCTCATGAAAATCTATGTTTCTCCATAATGCATGAAAATAGTTGGTTGTGGCATAAAAGATTAGATCATGCTAGCATAGACTTGATTTCAAAAATCTCCAAGAAAGAGCTTGTCAAGGGTTTTCCAAAATTAGATTTTGTTAAAGATAAAATTTGTGATACATGTCAATTTGGCAAACAAACAAAAAACTCATTTAAAAGCAAAACTCATATTTTCATATCTAAACCTTTACAACTTCTTCATATTAATCTTTTTGGTCATTTGAGAACCGCAAGCCTAAGTGAAATATATTATGCTTTTGTTATCACTGATGATTTTTTAAGATTCATTTGGGTAATTTTTCTTCCATCAAAAGATGAATCTCTCTATGCATTTTCAAAATTTGTCAATAAAATACGAAAAAAAAAAAGAAAGGCATTTTTTTTCTTTAGGAGTGATCATGGAGGAAAATTTGAAAATCATTTATTTGAAAACTTTTGTGATAAACATGATATTAAACATCAATTTTCTTGTCTTAAAACTCCTCAACAAAATGGAGTTGTTAAAATAAAGAATAAGACAATTTAAGAGATGGCTAGAACCATGCTAAATAAAAAAGCTTTACCTCAATATTTTTAAGTGGAAGTCGTAAACACTGCATGCTATGTTTTAAATCATGTTTTAATAAGACCATCATTGGATAAAACTTCATACAAACTTTGGAAAAACAAAAAACCAAATATTGGTTATTTTAAAGTTTTTGGATGCAAATGCTTTATTTTGAACACAAAAAAAATTTAGGAAAATTTGATTCAAAATCAAACATTGGCATCTTTCTTGGATATTCATCATCTAGCAAAGCATATAGGGTGTTTAACAAAAGAACGCTAGTAGTCGAGGAATCCATGCATGTTGTTTTTGATGAATCTAATCCATCAACTAGTGTGCAAGTTGATATTGATGATGATCAAGTTAAAAATGAAGATCAAATGGAAATGCATGATTCACCAAATGATGGTAAGGATGAGACAAAACAAGAGACAAAAAGGCTTGGATGTATGCAAGTGCTCATTCTAAAGAATTAATTATTAGTGAGGAAAATCAAGGTGTTAAAACTAGATCATTCTTCAATCTCTGTAATAATTTTGCATTTCTTTCACAATTTGAACCAAAAACAATTCATGATGCATCAAATGATGAATTTTGAATTTTAGCCATGCAAAAGGAACTAAATCAATTTGAAAGAAATAATGTTTGGGAACTACTCTCTCGTCCAGATCATCAATTCGTTATTGGCACAAAATAGGTTTTTAGAAATAAAATAGATGAATCTGGAGTGGTTGTTAAAAATAAAGCTAGATTAGTGGCTCAAGACTACAACCAAGAAAAAAGAATAGATTTTGAAGAAACTTTTACACCTGTAGCTAGACTAGAATCCATTACGATGCTTTTGACATTTGCATATTCTAAAAATTTTATTTTATATCAAATAGATGTCAAAAGTGCTTTCTTAAATGGATATATCATGGAGAAAGTTTATGTTGAACAACCTCCCGAGTTTGAAGGTCATGATTTTTCAAACCATGTTTTTAAACTTTATAAAGCTTTTTATGGTTTAAAACAAGCACCTCGAGCATGGTATGAACGTTTGAGTAAATTCTTGTTTGAAAAAGGATTTTGCATTGGAAAAGTAGATACTACATTATTTATTAAGCAAAAATAAAATGATATACTTTTGGTTCAAATTTATGTTGATGATATCATCTATGGATCTACTAATGTGTCTTTATGTGAAGAATTTTCTAATCTCATGAGCAAAGAATATGAAATGAGTATTGTGGGATAACTCAAGTATTTTCTCGGACTCAACATTAACAAAAACAAAGAGGGCATCTTCATCAACCAGTCTTAATACATCAAAGATATATTAAAGAAGTTTGGCATGGAAGGATTAAAAGCCTCAGGTACACTAATGAGTTCAACTATCAAGTTCACCAAAGATGAAAGTGGGCCAAACGTTGATGTCAAAATGTATAGAGGTATGATTAGCTCTCTTTTATATTTAACCACTAGTAGATCTGATATTATGTTTAGTGTATGCTTATGTGTTTGATTCCAATTATGTCCCAAGAAATCTCATTTAAAAGCCCTTAATAAAATCTTCAAATATTTACATGACACTAGATTTTTAGACTTGTGGCATCCTAGAGAGACTTCTTTTGATCTAGTGAGCTATTCGAATGCCGACTTTGCCGGGAGCCAAGTCAATAGAAAAAGTACTAGTGGTACTTGTCATTTTCTAGATCATGCATTAGTTTCATGGTTTTCAAAAAAACAAAACTCTGTAACTTTATCAATTGTGAAAGCAAAATATATTGTCGCCGGTAGTTGTTGTGCCCAAGCCTTGTGGATGTAACAAACCCTTAAGAATTATGGAGTTAGTCTATCTAAAACTCAAATCTTGTATGACAACACTAGTGCTATTAGTTTATCCAAAAATCTCATTCAACACTCTCGAACCAAGTATATAGAAATTAGATATCATTTTATTCAAGACCACATTCAAAAGGGTAATATTTATCTTGACTTTGTATCCACCAAAAATTAACTTGCGGACATTTTTACAAAACCTCTTGGGGAAGAAGTTTTTGCAAAATTAGAGCTGAGCTTGGGATTATGGAATTGTCACATTAGCATTTGCACTTACATATCATTGCAGTTGTGGTGATTTGATTGAACTGAAAGTGTCAATACATGTTTTATACATCATTTTATGTTTGATCATATTTGATAATTTTTTTTCTTGTATCCATTATTTTTGCATCGTTTTCTAATATGTTTGCACTTCATTACATTGCATTTCATTTTTTTAATCAATAGTGCATAGTTGAATCATTTAGACTCATTTATGTTCAAATTGAAATCACAAAATGCATAAAAAGATTGACCTGGATTTTGCAAAATTCGATTGCTGAATTGCACAATTCGACTGACCAAATTTATTGCAAAATTTAGTTGACTGAATTCTATAAAATTCGATCGAATGAATCGATTGAATCTGGAGCATAAGGGCAGAACAAAGGTTTCATTCTCTTTTACAAACCTTTTAGCCTTCTTCCGTTTTTCTCTCGGCTGAATTGCTTCAACTTCACCATAATATATTTCAAACTCAAAATTTTCACTCTAAATCAATTCCAAACATCATTTCTACTTGTTTTCAGCAAAAAGCCCTTTTCAAAAACACCTATCTTTTCCTAAAATCACACCAATCATTAAACCCTAAACCCTAGCTTTTAAATTTCATCCAAAATCACCCTAATTTTGTTGATTTTCCATCAAATTGACCACAAAATCATCATTCCCAGCATCATTCTTACAAGTTCCAACCATCAATTTTTAAATTTTGGCTTCACATAAAAAAACCCAGCTATGCACTAGTGATGTTGATTTTTCAAAAACCCTAAACATCAAGTTCCAATCCATTTTTGTCATTTTGTCACATTCCATCGCATTTTGTGTGGTATTTCCTCTTTTGCTCTTTGTTTTATCTTTTAAAAAAATTTTCGGTTTGTAATTTGTTAGCATAAGTTGTTAGACTTTGTTGTATGTTCTTATATTTTGCAATTATGGTTAACACTCATCGTAGTAGTTCTAGGCATGCCCTTAGGTTATCTAGAAATGTCAATACTAGATCTTTAGCACCTATCGATCAAGTTGAGCCTTCAAAAGCTCCCTTTGATCAAACTCATTTTCATTTCGATCGAGCTGTTGTAACTTATGCTGATTGCTATAATCGTCATGCTCTGTGTAAAACTCATCAAGTTGATTTAATTTATTAGCGCAATTCAACTTTAGGACTCTTTTGTTAGATTTAGATGGACTCGTTTTGTCACCTTAAGTGGTTATGTTTATCCTACCCTTGTTTGTAAATTTTATGCGAACATAGAGTTTGATCGGCTTCATAAGAAAGCCACATTTTTTGTCCAAGGCTTTGATATTCATTTTTCTCATGTCAACCTTCGTGCTACTTTGGGTCTTCCCATTGTTTGTGGTCTTTTTCTTCCCTCTTGTGGGTGGCATTTCACTGATCCATTATATTTTGATGTCCTTCGAGCTATGACAGGCAATCTTGACCATGATGTCGTTATTTTTCCACCAAATAGGCATTTCACTCCATCTGCTCATTTCTTTCATAAAATTATTGGTTACACTCTTACGTCAAAATTAGGTCACTTCAATGAATTCAACACGGTTGACTTCTATCTCCTCTTGCATCTTATCTAGGGATCTCTTATAGACCTTTGTCACGTCATTTTTTATCTAATGGTTTTTAGTCTCTCTCATCACACCTATCTTTTACCTTATGCATCTATCATCACATCGATTCTTTCGAAGGAGAGAGTTTCCTTCCTTGAGAAGTTAGATGTTGAGCCAGCTACTGATCCATATATTGCTTCCAACCTTCATGTTACGACTTCTATCAGTAAAATGGTGTATAACATCACACTTTTTAGATAGTACCTAGTGAAGGTGAGGTTGTCAATAATCTCGACCCCAAGCACCTGATGCTGTTGACACTAAATTTATGACAATGATATTGAGGCAAATGAGGATCGAGATTCATTCGAGTTACAAGCTCATGCTTCTGGCAAGAGATTTAGGATGGTTACTAGAGTGAGTTCATCTACTGAGCAAACCACCCCCTCAGTTGCTAATCTTATCTCTATTTTATCTATTGAGCTTGTTGATCTTCATGTTAAGGCTCGCTCTAATTTTGCTACTGTTCGTGCTAGTATTGTCGAGCTTAGAGGTGGCATCGATGAGCTTCTTCGTTGTTTTCCTCCACCTTCTCAGTTTATCTCCATTTTTTCATTATATTTTTGTTGTGTATAAATTTTCCTTATATACTCTTATTTTGCTGATCATCTTATTTAGACATTGTATTCATGCATTGTACCTTGTTGCTTATGTTTAGTCATTTTGGTAATCATTTCTATACATTGTTCATGCATGTTAGTCTTTTTTTGTCTCATTGATTATATCATTTTTATTCATTGCCTCATTCTTTTTTATAATGACAAAGGGGAAGAAAAGTTTGATTGACGATTGATGTTATGGATACTTTGATATGGTTATGGAAGATTATGAATATATATTTGATTATGATTATAGATGAGATATTTGATGTTGTGCATATTTTGATAATGATATATTTGATCAAAGTTGCAGATATTTTGATATTGATTTGAGTTGAATGTATGATACTAATTTGAATTATATTATTATTTGCATATTTTCAGTGAAAGGAAACCTGATTTTTTAAGGTGAACTCTTGCAAAATTTTCTTAAAAATCAAATGTTTGTTAACTTCAAGGAAATACATTCATTGATATATTTTATAAAATTCCTTGAAGTACATATGTGTTTGTCATCATCAAAAAGGGGGAGATTATTGACTAAATGACTCATTATGCTCTTATTTTGATGATAACAAACTAATATGTCTCTATGTATATTGACTAATGATTTTATTTGAGTATGAGTTTAGATTGCAAAAATTTACCTAATACACTTGGAGTTTTTAGAAGGAAATAAAGATAAGACTCAAATGAAGAATTCTTAAAGATTTGAAGAAAAACTTAAATTTAGGTAGATATGTTTGTAATTTTGGAGCATTGGTTTTTATTAGAATATTTATTTGCATGTGAAAGCTCAATTAAAAACTTTTTCTCATATTTTTCACATTTCGAGTTAAAATGTTATTTTTCAAACTTATTAGGTTAAGCTAAATTTTTACCAAAATTTATTAACTCATTTAAAATGATGAAGTTTTGTGAATTCCATTTTCATATTTCAAAGTTGGTTTTGAAAGAATTTTAAAAAAATGAGTAAAATTATCACTTTTCAAAGGTTTAGGGGTTAAATTATAATTTTTAAAAATTTAGAGGGTAAAATATAATAAAATTTAATTGACCGAATTTGACCATTCGAATTCTTTGATGGCAATTTCTGAATTATCCAGAAGCCATGTAGTTTGACTTTCAAAAATTCGATTGACCAAATTAAATTCGATCAACCAAATTTTGCTTTAAATTTTTTAATGGCTAATGTCATGTAGACTCCACGGAAGTGCTACGTCACATCTGGTTAACCGAATTACATCCGATTAACCAAATTTTACATTTTTTGGAAAACTAAAATAGCTAATTTTTTTGCACAATGGTAACTTTTTTCATTTTTCTCTATATAAACCCAATTAAATTTATTTGTAAAGGACTTTTGCCACCAAGAATTTTCATATATTTGAGAGTAAATTAATTTTGAGCTATTCATTTGCAAATTTTCTTCTCAATTCAAAACCCTTACTTATACACTTTGTAATTCCATTTTATCTTAGGTTGTACTAAACTTAAACTTTCATATACGCTCCTTCAGAGAGATTATATTTCGAATTCATACCAAAAATTCGTACTATAAAAGAATGAGGGTCACTCTTAGAGAGATTAGAAAATTTCTAGTGAGAAAAATTGAACTCTAATATTTGTAAAGGGTAATAGCATCTTGGAAGCTAACGTGTTACTGAGAAAAGCTTGATTGAGTTTTTGTCAAACAAGAATTAGTGGAATACTCTAAGGGAGATAGCTTGGAGGAGTGGATATAGGTCGAGTTGTGTCGAACCACTATATATTGCGTGTTTGATTTTCTCTTCACTTAAACTTATACTTTATGTTATGTTCTTTTGATTGTACTGATTATTTGAAATATTCTTGTCATTATCATAAATTGCACTAAAAATAGATAACATTCATTGATTTGAATAAATTAGTTTAATTCTTTAATTCGATAAAGATTATTTTAAATTGCCTAATTCACCCCTCTCTTAGGCCATTCAATCCTTCAATAGCTAGAGTCTTGTTAACCTAAATGTCATGACCACGAATTCATAATGTCATATCTAGTTCTGACGACTGTCTTCGGGATATCCTTCTTAACTACCTTGACTTGATGATAACATAACCTCAAGTCGATCTTTGAGAAAACCGAAACTCCCTTCAATTGATCAAACAAATCATCAATCTTGGGTAGAGAAAACTTATTTTTAATAGTCACCTTATTAAGCTCTCTATAATAAATACACATTCTTAGAGATTTGTCTTTCTTCTTCACAAACAAAATTGAAGCTCTCTATAGTGAGTGGCTATTGTATTAAAAACATGCATTCACATACAAGGTCAAAAGACGTAAAAACTCTATATTTAATTATCTTTTTGTTGGTCAAGTTAGTCTGATAAACACGTCTACAATGTGCACCCATGAGTTACACCAAGCTTTCTACAATAGTTTCAACATATGATAACTCTCACCACTTTTGGTAAGGGCACTCAACAATATGATACTTTCATAATCATTACACGTGCCTTGTTTATTATAATGTCAGGATTACGGATGTTTCTAGAATACCCATTTAATGTGTACACAAGGTTCTCATGATCAATCGTCTAATCCTCTTGTCACAGTTCTAGCATTTTAAGGGCACATTATTCGTACAATCATATAAATAGACAACATATGAATTGAATAATAATTAATCATTTATTAATTATTAACATAAAATTACATCTACAACTGTCAAATTTGACTGACTCTATGACACCTACCTAATTCACCTAACTTTCAGTGGCGATTACTAAATGATGTATAAACCCGAACATATGATAAAAGTATGAGGTATTCCAAATGTCAATAATAAAGTGTACCCAATACACTTGTCGACTAAACTTTAGGCTACAAATATCATATCATAAAAGGAGTAAGACTTCAAGTCTCTCTCATCATCACCTAAGCATCCCAGATATTAATACTCCCAGCATTGATGTATAGTCATCAAGAAGGTATCAAGGTAGCACAGACTAACCCTAATGCTTTCATAACCATATTGCACATAACACATGGTTCAAAATAAAATAATACATCATTTTTAGTTGTTGACTCGAAATCACTTAGTTAGACACCCAAAATCTCTTTTCATACTATCTTCCACACAATTTGATACACTTATCAAAATATCATCTCATGTTGTCTTCATTATGACCTTATTACTCATATTTACCTTTGTTAGAGCCTTACTATTTATTTTCTCATAATCATCTCCTATAAAGGTAAAACATTCATTTTTACATTCATATACGAGCTTAGAAACTTTATACGTCTTTACATCCAAATTTCCTAAAATGTACACAAGGGTATACCCTTCATACACAGTGGTATATGTGTGTGTCTGAATATAATTATACATGGGCATGTAACTTCTAGCAAGATGCATGATCGTATGTCCCATACCACATAGGGGTTACCTGATCTCAAATTAACATGCTTATGTATTTTCTCCTACACAGGAATTGCTTATCCTAAAAAATATACACACACGTATTCCCTATGCATGAACATGTAATATCCTTTCACTAGATTTTGAACTCAAGTTATTTTACATTTTTAGTCATCCAAAACCCTATATATAGTCTTAGAATCCATGCCAAACAATCCATAGACCATCATTGCTTGTTTCTAAACACCCTAAGTCGAGTTTGAGATATTTATATTCATGAAATCCATCATACACAACATACACTTCTATTAATTATACTAATTCATCCATTCAACATATATATCCATACACAATTCAATATTCAATTTGCCAACTCATTCCTGATAACAATATTTCCAATTAACCAAATACTGAAGTAATATATCAACATATAAACAAATATGTACTTAAATATGAAAATATTTAGCCAACCAATATGTGTCTTCACTTAATGAACAATCAAAGACTAAAAAACCTCTAAACTCTGTCTATATTTGGTTGGAAAAATATGATAGGTACTTAGTCCTAAACACGTATGAACCTTTTTTATTTTTAACTGAAAATTGGTTATGTACCCTTCATATATATGCGTGTATGTCGTTACCCAATAATTATAATATCCGAAATCACCTCCTTATCTAAAATTTGAACGTATTAACCATACATGAATGTGTACTTAAATATCCACGAGTGTATATGTCTCCTAAACTTAGCCAATTTCATACATCACATGAAAAAGACTATTTTACCCTTGCCACAACATACATGAGTGTGTAACTTTCCTACACAATCGTGCAACTCTAGTTTCATATAAACATAATTAAATAAGCATAGTTAAACACAATTAAGAGCCAAAATATGCAATTAACCTTAAACGTACCTATGGGTGTTACAACCTTTTACCCATACTATACCTCTCTTGTTATGTCTAGTTCTTGAGACTGGTACTACTGTTAATATAGACAATTGGTAGTAGCTTTTAGTTTATCTTTTAGGCAAACACCTCTGATTTGAAGGCCTTGCCCAAAGCTTCACAATATGTCTATAATGGCATTGATTCTATCATCACATCATGAGCTATTTCTAAATTTAACTTATGGATAAACATCTCCATTCTATTCAACTCTATACTCGCCACTTTATACTATCCATTCCTGGTGCATAACGTGCAAAAGCATTAAATCTTGTTAAGTGCTCTTTCATTATGTTGTTTCTCTATGTGAGGCTGATAAAACTCTTAGGCCCTTAAGTAGGTCATATCGATTGTTTTATACTCAACTTCAAATAGTTTCCTAAAGTTTGCCCAGGTCACATCAATGATCCTTACTATTTCTAAAGTGAGATTTCACCAAACTCTCACATCTGACTTTAGCATGTATATGACATATCACATTTCCTCCTTATTCGACATCTCAAATAAAGACATAGTATTCTCAACAAACTTTAGCCATTCCTTAATTATGGTGAGGACCTTGGTTCCTGTAAACTTTTGAAGTCAATGCATACTCGGCAGGTTATAATTTATGTGTAGTTGAGTCCATCCTAAAGTTAGGGTTTTTACAAAAGCGTTTTTATTGACCCTTACAACTATGGAACTTATATGATTCAAGTGCTTGTACTGCAATACCCTATTACTATTACTCGTTGAGCACCTCGTGGATCAAATTCCTGATATTCATAGTATTTAATCTAGATTGAAAGGCTAAAAGAGCTATAGCCAAAGCTTGAGTCTCTTATTGGTTCCCTTATCTATTACTGTTCAGTCATTTGGATCTCTTTATCTAAAATAACAACTCAAATGCCCAAATACAACAATTGATTGTATATAGTTTACTAAAAACGTAAAAAAAATAATAATAAAACATAAAACAAAATGACATAATTACCCTTACTACTCACATCTTGTTGAAGCTTTACACTGCATCTATCATTTAGCTTTATCTCCTACAAAACAAAGAAAATAGGAAAACGTGAGTGATAAACACTCAGTAAATAAGATCATAGAATAAAGTTTGCTAAATTTCTATTTTGTCCCTAGATTTGGTCCATGTTAAATCGGTCATCAAGAATAAACTATTTACTTTACTTAGATGAAGTCATCTTATATTTGACTATCTAGACCCTTAAGATCTACTGGGTCTCTTAAACCTACCTCATTAACTAGATTTCTATGTCTTATATCTAATGATCTCTCAAGATCCTACCTTCACTTGACACATTACAAGTGAACGCCTATTTAACCTTAAACTAAACTATAATTGACTTGTTGATCAGATTAAATGAAAATAGGGATTTGACATGTAACCTTCTCTAATCAATAGGTGTGTTACAAGAAAACGACAAAAGTACCTCTATTTTATAGGGTCCAAAGAA
The DNA here is from genome assembly GCF_011075055.1 of Mangifera indica. Taxonomy (NCBI): domain Eukaryota; kingdom Viridiplantae; phylum Streptophyta; class Magnoliopsida; order Sapindales; family Anacardiaceae; genus Mangifera; species Mangifera indica. The sequence goes on along the minus strand of NC_058147.1, from coordinate 10,309,203 downwards.
TTTTTATTATGCTCTGTAACATTACTAATTAACAATTCAAACAAATCAATCCTACCAACTGATTAGATTTTCATTAACTTAGTTACAATTAACAAAATAAATAAATAATAGTAACCATCATAAAAAATTACCATTTACAGAAACCTTATAACCAATTTCAATAACTAACCATATATACTATACATACACATTCACATATATCCAATAATCAGAAAGATTTATATATTCTCATGAGCATATATTATCCGCCATATAAAAGTATATGCACATCAATACAATAACTACATATATACATATAAAAACTAATATATATACACACACACCAAAAACATATAAATCGACAAAAATATGGTACCCTCCTCCCTTAGTCTGATGATTCGCTAAAACTCTCTGATAAAAATCACTTATGTAACGTTTTACCTGTAAGATATTAAATTATACAGGTGAGCGACTACGACTTAATAAGAAAATCATAGTAAATACTCGAAGTATTTCATACCAGTATTAATCTCTTTCATACTTAACATGTCAAGGCTACTCATATACAAGATAATTTACACGTAACACGCATAAACCATATATCATATCTCTCTTTATCACTATGCAAATATGATTTTCACATTATGATTTATGCATGTATGAGTGTCATGACTTTTCTGTTTTCATATTCTTCTTCTCTTTTCTTAAATCTTTTCGGATCATACATCTTTCTCAATGTTTTGTCAGCCATATAGGCTTGCATGCATGATTCTAATGCAAATGACTTTATAAAAACCTTAGTGAAGTTTTTATGGAGGATTCTCGACGAAGGAAGAAGAAAATAAACAGTTTTTGTCTTTATAACTATTTTGAACTAATTTACCCTTAGCCTTCTCTAAAACTTTCTATTATATCCCTATACAATTACCAAAAACCCTTAACACCATCATATAATTTTAAGTGTGCCATTCAATTTACATTCCCACTTTATCCCTTAAATCCTTCTAAAATAACCATTTTACCCTCTTTGAAAAATATTGCTTATTTAGTAGTTTTAAAGAATTTCTTCAGAATTTCTTTAAGCAATAACTTATAAAATCGATTCTAGGGGTAATTTTGGAAGTAAAGTTTACTGGTATACCTAAATCTGGATGCTAGATGGCACCTACCACATGAGTATCATAAATATGCAATTTACTCCCTACGCCACTAACGAACTACAATTTAACTTGAGCCCTCTATGACTCTTCATACCTTACTAGGGATGATCAATTTCTATAGTGAACCAATGGTCTTTTGTAGATTATGCCCTACTACATAAGGTGTAAGGAGGATCTTATAGGTGCCCCCTCATAACAACCTTAAAACATGTAGCTTCAATTATGGTACCATCATAACAAACATGCATACTATCTTGAGCTACCTAGTTATGATCCTACAAGACTTTTACCTTTTCTCTAATATAACTTGGACTCTTGAGACAATATCTTATTCTATAGGTCTTGCTTCTATCCTTAGAGTTTTCAAGATTCATTATCTATCCCTAATCTATTTATATAACCCAACTAATAGCCTTTCATAACCTATGAATGTTTATTCATTTTTTATTAATGATGAACGAATGTGCCTACCCTCATTCATCATCCTTCGATGAACATTTATTCTTCCTTTTCTTACTTGTTCCTATGTCTTAAAAGGTATCTTATCTTTCTACACTAGGCATGTTCGTTCATGTCTAATGAATAGTCATTCGCTGTGTCTTTTCTAGCATAGATGAATGATTAGTAGCACATATGCATGTTCATCCACCCTTGTTCTAAAAATTGGGGTCTATGAATAGTCATTCAGACATATAAAAAGTTCATTCCAGGCATGAGATAGTTGTTTATCTCAGAAGAATGGCTATTCATGATGTCTGGAAATCTAAAAATTTACTGTTTTTTAGTCTATTACGTGTATATTTCATTCTAACATTCACACATCTGTTCTAATCATCCATTTAGAATTTTAAAACATTTATCTACATATATAGAATATAACTACAATCACATATATAACAGCTAACCCAGATCACATGAATTATCATCACCAATCCAAAATCACAACATACTCATCATGCCATAATCAAAGTTCATCGTCTTTGCACACAATATTCATATAAAATCAATTAGAACATACCTAAAGTTTGCAACAATGCTACAATAAAATATTACATATACATAATCATATAAACACACATATATTCAAAGAATCATCATCCTACCATCAACAATTGCCACATGTTGTAATAAAAAACACTTAAATCAAATCATCTAAGCATAAAGTGTAACTAAACATAGTACTAGAAAATCTATTGGTGTTTCATAATTGCCCATTAACTTGAGTTGCACTAAAAGGCTAGTTGATTGAGAAAGTTTCTCTCTATCTTTTTTGTTTGCCAAAGATCGTTGGAAATTGCTCCCTACCATTATAAATTAAAAGGTCAACTCTTTTCTCTTTAACGCAGATAAAATTAGATTATGTGGGTTTTCCTATGTTTGGACCAGAATCCCTAAAAACACAATGATGTGCCACTTTTAAATGTAATTTTCATAACTGCACATGAGTATGTGTCTTAACATACACAGACGTGTATTTCTTCTAGACTAAACCATTTTTCACGTATTTTACAAGAAAAACCATTTTGTCCTTGCCAACACACATAGAGGTGTGTGACCTCTAATACAATCATTTACCCCTAAAATTTTACATTTTATTTAACATAAATATGGGACAAATGATGAAAATGACCTTGAATATACTTTTGGGTGTTACATTTCTTTCCCTTAAAATAATTTTGTCCTCGAAATTCACTCAAATACCTATGGGAACTTATGCCTCATATCCTGCTCCACCTAATGGTTCCTTGCCTAATGGTTCCTCCGAAGAACATTAATTAAAGGGATTTACTTGTTTCTATACTACTTAACTTGTTTATCCAAAATTTGAACCAGATGTTCCTGACAAACTAGATTATCCTCATGTTCCATATCCTCAACTCTCAATACATCAGTCAAGTCACTAATATACTTACATAGCAGTAACACATAAAACACGTTATGAATGTGATTCATACTCGATGACAATGTAAGCCAATATATAACTTTACCTATATGCTCTAAAATCTCAAAGCCCTTATAAACCTCAGTGCTAGATCATCTTTCTATCCAAACCTCATAACATGATAGGAGAGAACAACTCTCACAAAGCATATCACCCACCTCAATTCTAAGTTTCATATCCTCTAGTCAACATAACTTTTTAGCGACCTTAGGCATGTCTCATCATTTTCTGGATAATCTCTAGTCCCAAAGCCTGTGTTAAAACATTTCTCTCACCTATCTTATCCCAATAAAGAGGTGACCTACACTTCCTCTAATAAAGTGCTTATACATATAACACTCCACCTTAAATATCATATCCTTTGAGGTAAAGTGTTACCAAAATCTTTATGTGCATAAATGACATATCAATGTTCTCAATTCCAACACGCATAATATCTCTTTCAATTTGAATAATTATTAAATTTTTTAGTAATGAGAAAATAAAGACTAATAATTCAATTACAACAAAATAATCTCCAAGCATACAACATAAAACCTTTTAAATTCAAGTATTAGAAATCATATATCCAAATTTGCCATATAATCATGACCATAATATCAGTCGTCATCTTAGGCTATTTATACGTATAAGTCCATCTTTTGCATGCCACTCCATCATTGAGTCACCACCCACTACCATTATTACTTTTAATTATATCACCTACAAAATGCAAAGGAATAGGGATGACCTATCATACTATCACAAATCTCAATCTATCATTTTCTTTTACTACATAGTTTATCTTGATCTTGATCTTAAGTTGTCATTATCTTACTTGAATCTCAAAGAATCAGCGTACCCATTCTAATGACCACTCTAATAGTCAGAGACCTGTGAATAGAGTTTCTAAGAATTCAAAAGGAGATTGACCTCAGCTTTAATCCATGCTTTACCAAAGCAGGGTGAGGACTATGATTTATACACAAATGTCTCACATCAGAGTTTGAGAGCAATATTGATGCAGAAAGGAAAGTAATAGCTTATGCTTCTCATTAGTTAAATGAATATAAGACCAGATACCCTATTCACATTCTAGAGTTAACAGTTATAGTGTTTGCATTTAAGATATAAGGGCACTACCTATATAGGGTAAAGAGTAATATTTACAAGGATCACAAGAGCTTTAGATATTTTTTTCGCTCAAAAGGAACTGAACATTAGAAAAAGATAGTGGTTAGAATTGGTAATAAAATATAATTGTGAGATTAAATACCACCTAGTAAAGACAACGTAGTTGAAAATGTCCTTAGCAGGAAAGTGTACCTATCACAAATTACCACTCACCGTAAGTTACAACAGGAGCTGGTGAGAAAGTAGATTAAGGTAATTACAAGGCAATTGACAGGTATCTAGATTCAGTCAACTATTTTAGATAAGATCTGTGTAGCATAGCCTTCAAATAAAAGATATCCATAAATCAGAAAAAAGATGACTAAAATTATTGAGATTGAGTTCAATATAGTATTAGACATCCTGAGGTTTCGAGAAAGGATATATGTTTCCCAAAAACAAAGTTTAAGAGATAAGATCCTAGCAGAGGCACATAGTTCCCTTTACACGACCCATTTTAGAAGTGTAAAGTTGTATTAAGATTTTAAAAAGATGTTCTAGTGGCCAGGAATGAAGAAATACATTGCAAACTTCATGGGTAAGTGACTTATGTGTTAGCAAGTTAAGACTGAACATCAAAAGTCATCTGGACTTTTGCAACCCCTTAATATTCTTAAATAAAAGTGGGAACACATATAGATAGATTTTGTGGTGGGATTGTTGAGGGTCAGAGGTGGCTATAATGCAATATAGGTTATAGTTGATTAGTTGACCAAGTCAAAACATTTACTAGCAGTCAAAGACACCATGAGTATAGATCAGTTAGATTAGATCTATATAAAGAAGATTGTCAGATTTCATAAAGTACTTAAGACGATAGTATCAAATCAAAACACTAGATTTAATTTAACATTTTAGCAGAGTATGTAAAAATCTTTAGATACAAGATTGACACTCAGCACAACGTATCGTCCCTAAATTGATGGACAAACTGAGAAAGTCAATCAAGTAATTGAGGACATATTGAGGGCTTATTGCTTAGAGAAAGGAATGAGTTAGATAGAAGTGATGTTATTGATGGAGTTTGTTTATAATAATAGTTACCAAATAACCATCAAGATGGCTCCTTGTGAGGCTTTGTATGGTAGAAGATATAGATCACCATTACATTGGGATGAGATAGAAAAGAGAGATTTCTTCACTCAAGTCGTTAGGATCTAAACTGATCTAGAAAATGATTAAGAATGTAAGGATGATTAGGGAGAGGATAAAGTAAGCCTGGGACTGTTAGAAGAGTTACGTAAAGTAGAGGAGACGTGACCTTAAGTTTTAGCGGGATGATAAAGTGTTTGTTAGAGTAACCCCCTATAGGCATGTTATGAGATTCGATAGGAAATGCAAGTTAACGTCGAGATTTGTAGGATTGTTTGAGGTATTAGAGTTTATAGGTATGGTTGCCTATCGACTTGCAATACTAGCGAGCATGGATCACATTTATAATATGTTTCATATATCTTTGTTATGTAAGTACATCAATGACTCCACCTATGTGCTCAGTTTTGAGGATGTCGAGCTAAAGAATGATTTGGTCTATAAGGCGTATCTAGTTTAGATATCATATCGACAAGTTAAGAAGATTAGACATAAGTCTATTCCCCTAGTAAAATTATTTGAAGGAATTACTAAGTTGGGGAGGTCATATAAGAGGTTGAGCAGGACATGCCATAATGGTTCCCATATCTATTTGAGTGAATTTCAAAGATGAAATTCATACTAGAAGGGAAGAATTGTAACACCCCTAAGTAAGTCCAAGGTCATTTAAGTGTTTTTTTTTCTAGTTTTTAAATACATTGATAAATGATTTTCAAGTGTGCAAGCTTGTGTATAGAGGCATACACAGTCGTGTATGGTCAACAGAAAGTCAATTAGTTGTTAAGATTGTGACGTAGCGAAATATAAAGTTCCTTTAGTTATACAAATAGACATGATCGTATACGCCCTATATATGCTCATTTATCACGTCGTGGAGATAAAATAAAAACACAATAACCCTAAGTCTCTCTTTCATTTTCTTTCATAGCCACATAAAATAGAGAGTGTGGAAGAGAGAAGGAGAATTTTTATCACCTATGGGTCCATCAATGATCATTAGAATCATCATAGTCGTGCAAAGGAACGTTTTTGTCAAAATCTAAATAAGTGGATTGGCTTCCCTTGTTTGATCTCGTAATCTATGGAATTTTTATGTTATACGCACTATCTAGAGTGATTTAGACATGATTATGATGATCTATTTGTTTAAATGGATTTCACACATGAATAGAATGAGTTATATGCATGCATAGTTTCTTGATTGTGTAAAGGTTACATGTTTTGGCTTGAATGTTCCTTGTCCTTATAATTGATCTCATAAGACTATGTATATATGTGTTACGGTTAAAAAGATAATGAAAATATTATGTCTAGGATGCTTAGAGATCACTATTTGTACCTTGGTTGTGTAAGTATCGCCGAAATTGTGATAAAAAAAACGTAAAAACCCTAGGATGTGATTTTCAGATCATGATACATGACTATATGTGATCTCATACACGCTTATATGTTGTTTCATAAATTTTGAAAGTCTGAAAATCTTGCACTAGTTCTAAAGGGATAAATGCACGACCATGTGGTATAAGACACGCTTATTTATGAGTTTCCAAAAGTGGATGGCATGCGTTAGAGGACATCTGACTCATACACATGGATCCAAGTGCACAAGAGTGTGTCTAAGTCACCTTTCTGTATGTACCGGCTCTATACACGACTGTATGTTGAGTGTCATATTTATGTATATAGGCTAGAAGGCATACGGGTCTGTAAACTTAGACAAAGACCAAAGACGATTATACCCTAAATAATGTGCATAAAAAGGGAGAGTTATGTAAGAAGAATAATAAGCTAATAAAGGATAAAAAAAATTTAAAAAAGACATAGATAAGGTACCCAACCATGTAGATGATGACACAAATTCAAATCAAATCAAAAGTCAATAACCTTAAGGTTGGTGTCACACAACTAGATAGTCACTAACTATGTGTGCAAGTGACAGTAATTGTGGAAGCAGTAGGGTTAGATACTTAGGAAATGCATCATGCACTTAGCGCCAATGTGTATAACCACATAGCTCAGTTCAGGTATGCATGGTAAGTGTATGGCTTTTAGATATTCCTTATGTGATCAATGGAATGCATAACATATATACCCAAGATAAAAACCATCTTTAGATGGTTAGTCAATAGTTTCGATCAACTTATGTGATAAGGAAAGGAACTACTATCGGAGATTTTTTTGTGTGATCAGGGTGCCTCAGTTAGTCCAGTAGATCGTTTGTCATATGCATAAGACATAAAATTGGCTTTCACCAAGGCTTCATATATATTGATTTCAACTTGGGCCTTCATAACTTTTGTGAACGATCTATGTCAGGGTACCAAGGTGTGATCATACAACCATATTTAGCTTTTGAATGGAATGCAAGTTTTACCATCAGTCATTTATAACAGTTTTAGATGCCAAAAAGTCACCATTTATTGAATTTTAACTCATGCATTTCCTTTCATATGTTTGCAGGTAAAGGTCAATAGCGAGACAGATGGGAGATCCAATGGTCCAATTAACAACTGTACGGGAAGGACCTTTAAACTTTTATTAGACATATAGTTTCAATATTTTTATAATTATCATTATTGCTAGTATCTTCAGACATATGGTATCGTATGAGTATTAATTAATAAAGTATTTTTATTACATTACTTTTTTATACACTTTTTAATAACGATCATGTATTAAAGTTTTCAAATACTCTAGTTGTGCATGCCTCTTTTGATACAGTCTCATCAAAGGTATATATCTAGAAAGAGGTGTTATAGTATCCACATGATGCATATATAATGTTAAGGTGGTCAATGAACCCTTAAGCTTGGTAAGACCTTTAGAGGATGAAGTCATATGAAAGCGTTTGTGAAAATTTTAGAAAATGTTAAAAGGTCTTGATATGATACTTTTATATAGAAAACAATGAATGAACATTCATTAGCCATGTATGACCATTCACATGAATCACATCATATTGCAATATCACTTTATATTCATGATATTTCATATTTTTGCGATACATAATAAGATCATTAGATAAGGTTAACTCAAGATAATTAACAGTTGTTCACCTATCATGTACGACCGTTCACTTGATCTAGTATTATCCAATATTTAAACTTTTTTATCTAAATTGAATAAAAACAACTCCCTAAGATCCAATAAAACCTTGTTCACCCATCATGCACGACCGTTCATTTTTGGGTTATTTCAGTTTGACTTTTTAAGAAGAAAAGGTCATACTTAATTTTATTTATTCTACAAAATTTGTAACTATCATCCCAAATTTTGGGCATGATTCACTTCGCACAACCTAAGGCTTTCAGATGTCATAATATACCCCTTTCATCATGTTAGTAATGAACATATTCATGATGAATTTACAATCCATTAGCCGTTCATACACAAATCAACATTGACCTTTAGCAAGATATCATGACCACTAAAATGACAATGTATTAGCGATAGACATGTACTTATCAACAATATGATTATTATATAATTTGATCCTTTTTTCAATTGATGTCACTTTGAGGCTATGAGAAAAATTTATTGCCTACATAAAAAAGCTCCCAATATGCATTGATTGACATTTGTACCAACAATTAGACAATATTAGATTTAACAATAATTCAATCCTACTATAGCCATATAAATTGAGAGGTCATTGATAGTCCATAGTCTTGGCAGAGGTATCTACCCTTGTACCTTAGAGTGATGAATTGCATATTAATCAACTATAACTTTCATACAATTCTCAATACAGTCAATCAATACTATTCTAATAATCCTTTTTTAATGACTATATTAAACTAGTGTTAAACTATATTAATACTTATACAAGACAATCTAGTGGCCTCAAGTTGAAGAATCACATATACTATTGTTTGTTAGAAGATGTCTTCCAAAAATACTAAAGTAACCATCCATATGGAATTCTCTTGACTAATTAGTCTAGTTAACATGTTCACTCAATATACACCCATCTGTTGTACTAAACTGTCAAACAAATCATCTTGTCATGTGAGAGTTATCACTGTCTTTTGGTAAGATAATTCAACATTATAATACTCCTAACCATATTACTTTTTTCTGTTATCAGGTTAACATTGGAAGTATGGATGTTACTAGCTAGAATTGACAACATATGTGGACAAAGGATATTAATCTAATTTATTTTTAGTGAAAAACGATCTGATGAAAAGAATTTTATTTTATTAATAAAAATCTGATTACAATTACTAATACATAGGTGTGACAATTGACTTTGAAACACTTCCTCTAACATTCTTAATCTTCAACTAACATCTTTCCGAGTCGCTTTCCTAAAGGATGTAGATGCAGATTTCTACCATAAAGATGATTTTCAATCTACATCTTCCTAAATGTGTAATCTATTTTCAAGCTCTAATATCAGTCGATGTTGTCAGGATTTAATCAGATGCTAGCAAATCCTAAATTTGTATGAAAGTGAAAATATAACAAACAAAAGACTAAACATAACCCCACACAAAAGAATAAGATTCATAGTGGTTTACTATCCGTATAAGAGCCATGCCCATTTTTCTAAAAACTAGGAGAGGCTCTGACAAGCCTTACAAATTGGTTCACTCTAAGCCTCTCTTTAGTGATTCTCACTCTAATTGTAACCTTTACTTCTATTGAATACCATTTCTAACTCTATGGTTTAACAAGTTCAATACTTAATATATGAAATACTATTCCTAATATTACCCATAGTTCATATCTTAATAAGATTCTTATCTAAATTCTAAAAAAAATTATATTTTTATTCCTAATTATATTTTTTTTAAAAAAATATTATACTTGTACTCTAATTGGAAAATAAATTTAAGTTGAAGTAAGCTCCACAGTTTTGATAAATCTTTCATAAGATTTTTACTTACGTGAATGGTATAAGAATGAATCAGAAACTCAGTAAGAGTGGGAGGATATGGACTAGCTTCATTTCGGTTGTAAGTGAGAAAAATGATAGCAAACAAATCCTCACCACAAACTTTGACACCGCTTGAGTGTAAGTGAATTTAGTAGTGGGGAAGATCCTAATTTACATTGAATCAATGATATATGAATAAAACAAGAATTTGTTTGTGGAACAGTTGGCCCAGATCAGAAGTCAATATAACAAATGAAAAACAAATCACATTACAGTATTGATGATGACTGGGTGAAATAAATAAAACAAACATGTGGCACATGTATCTGACAATCGAAGTAACATGAAATCTTACAAAGACAGACGTTACAGAAAGAAAAGGGGAAAAGAAAATAGTAACGTATTTACCTCGAGCAAGATAACGTTTCAATTCCATTCGTTCGACCGCCTCACCCTGAACTCCACATTTTTTCACTATGCAGCAGTCTAGTCTTTCAGCATATGAATTCTCAACATGAAATCGGACGCTTACGTCACGATATGCATTTTCCGAAGGGAAAAGTGGATCAAAGAACTTAAAAGTATGATCATATCCCAGCAATACGTGATCTGAATCCACATAGTCGGGTCCAGTACCATAGTCCCATACACTCCAAGTTCCATGGAATATATCCTCTACACCATTTTGATCTGTGAGTGACCACTCAAAGCCAACTGCCAAACCCTGGCCTCTATTATGATAGCCTCGAAACTCCACCACAACACAGATAACAAGAGAAGTTAAATAACTACTGGAACAAATTCTCCATGGAGGCAGAGCTATAAAAGAACCCATACTCTGAAAGACAAACTGCTCTGGAATTTCACTTCCCGGAAAACAGATAGAACTTCTATCATTTTCTATAAAATCTCTCTCCCTCAAACTCTGTGAAAGAAAAATAATAAATTGAAGTTAACCAGTACTGGACATCATACCAAATAAGAAAGAGTGAGGATACTTTTTAGTTTTTCCCAACCATACATACCATTGACCAATAAAAATATTTCATAATTCGACTGCAGAACTCTTGAGTTAGTTTGAAACAATTGCTGAAGTCAATTTTTATGCTGTGAGGAAAATATCCCATAGTTCGACTGCAGAACATACTCTCTGATGCTTCCAATGATATGCAATTGTTTGCATCTATAATTTCTAATTTTCTTGGAAGCTTAGGCAGGATTCGAAGCCTCTCGCAATAGCTCACGTCAAGATAAGATAATCCAGAAATGTATTCAATACTTTCTGGAATGCTGTCAAAAAAGTTTCTGCCAAGAAGTAAACTTTTTAGTAATGATAACTGACCAAGATTTGTTGGCAGCCTCTCAATACTACAGTTGGTCAGGTCTAATTCTTCTAGACAGCTTAAATTTAGAATGGATGTTGGTATTTCTCCAATAGCGACCCTCTCTGCTTTTAGCACCTTCAGCGCTTGTAATTTTCCCAGCTTATCAAGCCATCCATAAAGTTTTAAACACCCGGACAGATTGAGATGTTTAAGAGATTTCAACTGGTGGATATTGCTTGGAAGCCTCTGAAGCATTGAGCAGTTCTTAAGATTTAATATAACTAGTCTGGATAAATTCTCTATTGATAAGGGCAACTCCTCGATTGCAGTTTCATCTAAATATAACTCTTTCATATCCCAAGACACCTTTGGAAACTTCTTGAGTTTTGAACATCCAGAAAGGATAACTTTTCCAAAATATGCTACATGAATGTCTGTTGGAAGACTCTCAAGGCTTCTGCAGTGCCTTAGATTTAACATATGAAGCTTATATTTGCAACCGTCAATAGATGAGGAAATCTCATGTAAACTTATACAACGTTCCAGAACCAAAATTTTAACATTCGGAGTCAATGAAAGATCTTGGATTCTCAGACGTTCAGAAAAACTGAGATTAATATGTTTCAAATTATCAAGCTGTAACATATAAATAATAACACAAATTAATTACCACTTTGATATTGACAATACAAAAAGAAATATCGTAATACAAAAATCACTGCATTACCTGAGCACTAGACCAAAGTTGTTCAATATTGCTATGAGGCATGTCAAGCGCAACAAGGTTCTTTGACAGAAAATTTGGTTGCAATGATTTCAATGGACATCCATGCCAACATACGTATCGTAGCTCAGAGGAAACAGAACTAAGCCCCTGGGAAGCATACACCTTATTGATATTATTCACTTCATCGTACATGTTATGTAGTTTAAAGAATCTCAGTTGATCCATCACTCCTAAAGAAAAAGGCTGTAAGAAAATGATCTCTGCTTGCCTAGACATGTCTAAACATATGCCTTCAATTGCATTAGACATCTGATGCCATAGAAAGAAAATTTATTAGCTATAAACTTTTTAAGAGTTTATAAGTAATTAGTTTTTGAGGCCCTAAATAACAATTAACACATAAACCAAAACTCGTTTTATGTCAGACCTAGGGCTGGATTCGAACCGAGCCAGCTCGAGTTCAGCTCGGTCGAGCCTGAAACGAATCGGCCTTAGCCGAGCTCGAGCTACTCATCAGATTTTCTAATTAAAATTTTTGATACAAAACGACGTTGTTTTGACCAATATATATTAAAAACGATATCGTTTTGATAACGAAAAATGAGCTGAGCCGAGTGGAGCTGAAACTAGCCGATCTTAGTCGAGCTAGGTCAAACTCAAGCTCGAACTTGAGCCGACTATATATGAACCGAGCCGAACTCGAGCTCAAGCGAATTCGAGCTTGGCTCGGCCCGAATCCAGCCCTAGTCGGATCAAACTAATGAAAATAACAAAAGTTGAAACACAATTTTCATATAGTTGATATTATGCTAAATATTGTATACATAAATTAACAAATCTAAAATTTACATAATACCTTCAACACTCACCTTGTTTTCCTTCAATACACTACAGATATCTTTATGGTACCATAAACGGCTGCGTAAACCAGGATATTTCGTGGATTCTTGTCGGACAATTTCCCTTCCCATATCTTGAAGCAAATTATGTATTGTTACCTTATTATCTTGTGATATGGTCACAAGACACTTGTCAATGAGAACACTTAACCCGCTTTCAGCCTCCAGGCCACAAGCATACAAGAAGTCCATCACAAAATCGTTTTTCTCCGACTTAAGGAAACATGCAATATCTAGAAATATATTTTTTTCATCATCATTTAGTCCCTCATAACATACTTTTAGTACATTGTGAATATCCTTATGAGGAATTCTCTTTAATCCATTTATTGCACTTTCCCAAAATTGCATTGACTTACCAACTAAATGGCAACCCAACACTTTAAGAGCTAATGGAACACCATTAGCATATTTTACTACCCTTTTTGATAGGTCATCAAAATCTTTGCTGGGATTACTTTGTTGAAAAGCATACCATCTAAAAAGCTGAAGAGCGTAGTACTCATTCAACCCCATCATCTCGTATATATGTGTTTCATCTACTCCACAATTTCGAAGTACTTGTTTATCTGTAGTTGTAATAATGATTCGACTTCCTAGACCAAAGCAATATATATCTTCAACTAAATATTCTAGTTGGCTCAAAGTTGTCACATCATCAAAAACAATAAGAACTTGTTTACGACTAAACATTGTTTTTTTTACTTTGGAATCTACCGCAATATCAGGATGTTTTAAAATAGTTGAAAGAAGTTGTTGCCGCATTGAATTTAGTTTGTTAGGACCCATCGATTCTTCCCTAATATTTTCAGCAAAATAAGAACTCTCAAAACAACTACTTATTTGGTTGAATACACAATTTGCAATAGTTGTCTTACCTATACCGGGCATTCCCCAAATTCCTATAACATGGACTTTTCTCCACTCAATGTACAATAAATCTTCAATATGGCGGATGGTTGATTCAACTCCAACCAATTTTCTGTATTCATTAGTTGGGATCATGATGTTTAGTTTCTTCCAAATATCTTGGACAACTTTATTTGCAAGATAATAATCGAATCTAACAAAAATGAAAAACAAAGTGTTATATTTGAATAGAGCTTTAAAAGATGGGAAAAAATCTAACAAAAATGAACAACAAACTGTTATATGTCATATGAAAATTAAATTAATGAGCTGACACTACAAGGAACGAAATTAAAGAGTAGAAAATTACGGGATCTCTTCTGTTGATCGGCCGGATATATTAGCTGCTTCTGTCAAAGCATTCTTCCACTGCAGCACCATATCTTTAAATTGTTCTTCTGTCATTTGTACCCTCTTTAACTTCTCCTCATCATAACTTTCTACAAGCTTTTTAAATCCCTCTCCAAAATTACCGGTTAGATTCCTTACATCTGATGGATAGATATGATAGAAAACTGGTATTACCCTCTGTTTTTGCGTATCCCTGCACACCAAAATCTTCACAAGTTCTTCCAGACACCATCTTGAAGATGCATAACCTTCCGAGAAAATGATAACTGAAATCATGGAATCTGAAATTTCATTCATAAGAGATGAAGATATATGTTCCCCTCTCTCAAGTTCGTCATCAATGAAAACATTTATACTTCTACTATTCAAAATTCCACATAAAGTGCTGGTAAAAGTGTTGCGGGTGTCAACACCACAGAAACTGAGGAATACATCGTGCTTCTTCACTTCAACAGTAGTGGACGAAGAAGAAGAAGCCATGCTACTTCAATCACTTTGCAAAATTAACCAGCACCATCTGAAAAGTAATATAAAAAGTTTTCTAGAGTCCAACGAAAACGATAATATTTTTCCTGAAAAAAATCAATTAGGAAAGTAGGTTTGCATAATCTGCGGTGTTACTTGAGCCTTCTGTGGCGTCTGATGTTGCTAATACGCGCCTTGTCTGACTTTAGTGGCGCATTTATCGGACTTCTGTTAGATTTATTCGCCAAAAAACTATTCACACCCAAAGTTTAATCGCATGACAATTATTACCTATAAAGTTTTAAAAAAAAATCAAATACCCACATGTCAAATAATTATGTTAATATCTTCCGATAATTTAATTATAAATTATTGATTTACCGTTTTAGTGAATCTACCTATAAAGTTTTTAAAAAAACCAAATACCCACATGTCAAATAATTATGTTAATATCGTTTGTTAATTTAATAATAAATTATTGATTTACCTTTTTAGTGAATCTAATGACAAAAATATCGTAAATTTCAAATCATCCATGGTGCTAGTTTAATCATAAATTAGAGCTACTGGCCAAAACACTTATTCCAACCCAAGGCTTAGTCTATTAACAAATTCTTGCTCATTAAAAAAAAAAAAAAATACCCACCTATCATTCCAAATTGTGTGCAATGTGATTATAAAAGTATCAGGACTAATCTGTGTGACCTCAATACCTTTAGAGGATTATGCACCGATGCTCGACATCTTAGCATATAGGACTCTCATGCACAAATCGACATTGGGCTTAACATTTGGGATGCTTGTGTGATCTTGGGAGAGGCGTGGGGTTTTATTCCCTTTGTGATATGGCATCTATAACCTAAAGCTCGATCGATATGTGTATTGGATACACCTTATGATTGACATCTGGAATATCTTATGTTTTCACTAAGTGTTCAGAATATTGACATACATCATTTGACACTAGTCATTTAGGATGACACTGCCATTGGGAAATTAGGTGTTGGGTGTTGAGATGATTTGGATAGGCATTTGGGATGTTAAAAAAAATCTATGATACCACAAGAGGATTGAAAAAGGACAAATGACGTTACGAATAATTGTGATGTATACATATATTTATTAGATGTTATGAGATTACTTACTTATTGAGTGTGTTTCACTCATGTGTTCCTTTTGTGATTTTGTAGATAGGATTGTAGAGCGGCAGGGCAATGACATGGAAGCCAGCTAGTCAGCTTGAGGCAACTTTATGGATAGGGGTATTTTAGTCTTTTTCATTATTAGACAATGTTTATATATTTTTTGGATTTATTTGTATTTTTTTATACAGTATGAGTGTCATTAATTGTTTTTAGACTTCTAAATTTCGTTTTATGAATTAATAAATACACTTTTAGGATTTCGGGACCTTATTTTATTATGCATGTTTTTGCTGCAAGACCTGTGTAAGAAATAATAAGTTAACTCATCTCTTTGGGTGTATATTTTGAGTAAGGGTATGTATTTAGAGAGAAGTATTATATTTTTTGTATCAAAGCATAGTTTTGAAGAACCAAAAGTGTTGAATGTGAAAAAGTGTTTGAATAACATCTTATGCGACATTGATCGGTTTCATGCATCGACCGCTGTAAGTATTGTTGAACTTGTAATTAAAGTTGTGGTATATCTGTCTAAGTTTATACGTGTGGTTTTAGGATGAACAGATCCAGAAAATTGTTTTGTAATACTAATGCTAATGAGGTCTTAACCTAGGAGAGTAGCTAGGGGTGGCACAGGGATAGACTTTTGGCGCAGCTGTAGTGCCTCATATAGATAGCTTTGTGACCAAAAAAGGGAAAGGACAATTTCCTATCCAAGTTTTAGTCTAAATTCAAAATCATACCTACGATGAATGAAAAACTAGATATCTATCCATAAGCTAACTACTGTCCAAATTTTCAATTAGAAGGAAGGGTAAAATCGTTGTTTTATCCATAAACCCTGAAACCCAAAAAAGTTATATCATTCCCCCCTTAGTTTAGAAAACTCACATTTACCCTTATGATTAAACTTTGAAAAATTTACTTTTCTCTCTTTCTAAATTTCATCTTCAGTGGCTTAGGGAACTGACCAACAATTAGAAAGAAACGAAAGTCTTCTCCGATGAGGGATGACCTTTCATTGCCTAGATTTGAATGACGAAGCATTATCCAGATCAAGAAGACTCATCGAAGGATGACGCTTCGTCATCCTTTGTCGCATCATCCAAACATGACAACGAAGGGAGACGAAGCATCATCCTTCATCATTTGGATGACACAAAGAAGGACGATGTTTCGAGATGCTTATGCATGCATCGATGCTTAAAACCAACGTAAATTAGGTTTTCTAAACTTCTCGCACAATCATTCCTTAGTTATGTACAACTATGAAATGCTTAGAGATTACATTTTTGTATGCCATGCATGCTTGTGCATATGATAATGCATGTTCGTGCATGGTTTGTAATTATTTTTTATAATCAGTCGATTAGTGTACATAGGTTAGATGTGTCTATTCATCCTTGTTAGTTAGAACACATTGAATGCCCTTGACACTAAGATGCACAAGTATATATAAACAAAAATGATGAAATTACCCTTAGGGCTCCAAAAATGACCATGGTCAAGAAGGATGGTCATGCATCAAAGAGGAATACATTCTCGTACACCCCGACTATGCACGCTCATGCATTACACTTCAAACATACATGCCTATAAGCCATGGTTGTGCTTTTAATTCTGCCTTCGAATTATAAAAACCCATCACTTTTAAACTGTTGTCCCTATGTGTTTCCCAATTACTAATACTTATGTTCTTAACATCCATGATAGATTTAGGAACCCATTAAAATAAATTAGGATTATGAACGTGACTTTTATATGTTTTAATATCTATAAAGTCATGGCATTTCGTGTTGCATTGAATACCTTTTTTGGGGAGACTTGTAAAAAACTTTGTGGTTATGCCCAATTGTTTATCGGATGATCTTCTATTTCTTCCTCCTGAACAACTTCGATTTGTTGATTGTCTCTTTTTTCAATTGGACTTTCGATAACATAGAGTTTTATTGATTCTAATAAATTTTTTGCTACGACCATCACATACTCAAAATCACCATTGTCTACAATTTTAATTGGAACCATCGATGCATCACGAGAGATAAATATGTGAATATTTGACTAACTTCAATCGATTTTGAGATGATAACATATTTTTGCCACAAATCCTTTGAAATCGATACTTGTGTCAATGCTAATGAATTTCTCATTCCCACTGATATATCTCATCACATTGTCATCACCTAAAATCTATTGCCCTTCATAGCAAATCTTAAATACACATATGTCCATCTTTGGCTTAAACTAACCCTGAAACATTACGCAAATACCTTGGATAACAAATTATGATTCACGAGTCAAGAAGAACGGGTTAGTGGGATTGTCTATCCTTGGTGACCTTGCCAACGGTTGGCAATATGATCTCGCCAACCAATTCTTCACACTATTTTTATCTGGAAGTGAATTGGATCTTCGTCAACTTATTCTCAGTTTAAATATCAATACTTTAATTATATTATATCAATACCAAACAATATAATAATTTAAAATCACAATATTAATGTAATATATATTCTTTGGTTTTTATTTGTCAAACAAGAGAAGATATAATATAAACAGTATAAATTAACACTAACTTAGATTTTGATAATTTTTCTATAAAATTTTTTCACGATATGTGACTTTTGGTGTACAATAACTTATTTGTGTTTATAAGACTGAAAACAAGGATAATTTAAATATTTAATAATTTTTATGATATAAATATTTAGTTTCTTAAAAGAGTATCAGGTAATTTGGGATAAAAATTTTAATATCCCCTATATTATTTGGGCTTTCTAATTTAAGCTTAAAATTTCACGCTTATTTTAGCTATCCACGCACGATTGGTAGTGTGCGGGTCCAAGTAAGCCATGTTTGGGTCTTCACGCGCTTAGAACATTGTTATAAAGGAAAATAGAGCCCGTTTGTTTTTGTCGGCAAAGGCATCTTCCCTTTTCTGACAAGAGTGATTTGTGGCACGCATCGGAAGGCCTCGTGAGAGGTGGATCATGCTGGAAGAGTTTCAAAGCTTTGAATTGTGGCTCCAATTGATGCACGCAACTGCTGATTGGATATTTTAATATAATTGAATCGATAGAATTATGAAATAGATAATGATTCCAAAATTGGGTTGGATTAATGGATTGAATCGATTTAATCAAAAATCAATTTTAAATTTAGCTCCGTTAATATAAAAATAGTTATTTATTTGTTTTGGTCAAATTTAGTTAAAATTGAATTTGATTAAATTTAATTAAAATTTTAAATTTTTTTAACATTTTAATTATTTTTAAGTAATTTGATTATTTTTTATTAGATTATATAAATTTTTAAATGTTTATACAAAAAAATAGGTTTAAAAATAAAATAAAAAAGAAAAAATATCTCATTCTATTGAAATGTCTTCTATAATTAATAATTTACAACATTTTATTTTTGTATCATGAGATTAAAATTTTTTTTTTATTTTAATTATTTTATTGAAATCAAATGAATAATAGTAGAATATATTCTAATTTCTATAGGTGTGAGTATCTTGATTAATTTTATTTTTTACAAAATTTTTTAGTAAAATTTACTTATTAAAATTTGATAATAAGTTGAATCAATCGATTCTCTAATTGAATCAATCGAATCAATCAAATTATAAATCAGTGAGATAATCAATTTAATCATTAATCCAATTTCAAAAACATTGAAAATAGGCAATAGTATAATGGAGTGTATGTGCTTTAAACAAATTATTTAATCAAATAAATATTCACCAAGTTTTTGTCTATTTTTAAAATTTCATCAATAAAATTTTAAAAATTGAATCATTAGTTATAAATTACTTAAGCAAAACCGTTTTTAATAAAATAATTAATACTTAATTATTTGCGTGCAAACAAGAGTTTTAAATTTATAAATTTACATGAATAAAAGGTTCAAGAAATTGGGGTAAAGTTTCTTCTTCGTTTGATTGTTTTCCACCTAAGACTTGGAATTGGAATAATTTTTTCCCTTTCATTTTCTTTTCTTTTCAGGAAAACTTTTCATTTTGTGACTCCCGCGAAGGTCACAATCATGGTAGACACAGAGAAACTTCCTCTAAATTATTCATTATATCTATACTGTATTGCATATCTTCCGGCCTTTGGGGGCTTTTTATCGGAAATATATTCAACTTGTAAATATAAAAATTAAAATTTATATTAAATAAAATTAATTAATTTATATTAAATTTTAATTTAAATATTTATATATCACTTATTTTATTTAATTTTATTATAATTGAGAGTCCTTTTTTAAATTTGAGTGT
Organism: Mangifera indica; assembly: GCF_011075055.1. Taxonomy (NCBI): domain Eukaryota; kingdom Viridiplantae; phylum Streptophyta; class Magnoliopsida; order Sapindales; family Anacardiaceae; genus Mangifera; species Mangifera indica. The sequence goes on along the minus strand of NC_058147.1, from coordinate 10,288,896 downwards.
CCAGCCATTCTTAACCTTGGCCATCACATTTAATTATGGTTATTGAAATGATATGTGAATTAATTTACATAGGCTTCATGGGATTCTTTTTCTTCATCCACATTTGCGCATTTTATTAATGGAAAAGGGCAATGTCGCACCCAAGTTTTAGTGTAATCTTAAAAGTATACCCATAACAAATGTAAAACTCAAATACCTAACTAAAGTTTACTCTGTTAAGACATACCCATATATTTTCTATTAGGATTAATGGATAAATCATTATTTTATCAGTAATATTAAAATAACTAAAATTTTATTTCATTTTTTCTTTTAATTTCAAAACCTAATATTTTTTCTCTGAATTAAGTTTTAAAAAATTCACTTTTCCCCTCAGAAATCTAGCTACTTTCTCCAACAATGATCAACCAACAGCTAAGGAGTTTTCATCCAGAAGTTGATTTCTGGACAACGATCGTCATCCAAATCTAGACAATATTTTGTCGTCTAGATCTTGAGACGATAGAACGTTGTCTATTCTGACGATAGAGAGTCGACCAGAGAATGGATGAGGCTCTATCGTCCAATGAAAGTCAACAAGTGTCATCCAGATCTGGATGACACTCGTCACTCTCGCTCCAGTCATGTTGTTACCGGTGGCTTGAGGGAGAGTGAAAAAATTTAAGGATTTGGGGAGGAGAAGTTATTTTTCGAAGTTCATATATGAGGGTTAAATGTTAATTTTTAAAATAATTTTTTAAAAATTATTTTAAAAAAATAAAATAATTTTTTTTATTTTAAAAAAATAAAATAATTTTTTTTATTTTATATGAAAGTCAACTGCATGTAAAAAAATAAAAAAAATTTACATGCAGTTGGCTTCTACCACAACTAGAACGACTACTGACTAATTTTATTTTAATTTTAAAATTTTTTTCTTTTATATAAACAATTCAAATTTTTTTATTTTTTTATTTTATTTACAAATTTCGTAATCTCTCAATCTTAATTTTTTTATTATAATCTTAATCTCATTTTTTTTACTAACTTTTTTTTAGAAACTATCTGAATTTATAAATAATAATTTTTTATGTTTATAATTTCGTTTTTATTTCAATTTTATTATTACAAAATATTATAAATAGATCTAATATCAAATAAATTTAACCCATTTAAATATTATTTATGTAGATAATAAGTATGATATATATATATATATATATTAATTATTTATATCTATAATTATATAATATGTAAATTAATTTATTTGTATTATATTATAATATTTTTTATTATATAATTACGATATTTTTTTATTATAAATAAAAAATTATAAATAAAATATTTAAAGTATTATCCTCATCTCTAACAATTGAAAAATAAATTATATTTAAATTTTTATTTTAAAAATTTGTTCAAATGGTAAGGCATTAGACCTTAAAAATTTCACGTGGCAGTGTTGCTTGAAGGCCATCATTGTACGGATCCAAGGCCATGCAGTAGCTATTGTGCCTGTGTGGGGACGCACGGGGACTGCACGTGGGTGTTTGGCGTGGCACCAATGTGCAGTAGACGCCCAGACCTTGACACAACATCATCCCACCTACATCTAGCACACAATGTGTGGCAGCAACGCACATGGTGTGTGCCACTGCCCAGGCACACAGTGCATCAGTCCACCAGTGAGTACACATCACAGCCAACAAAATCATCTCTTTTACATGGCACTCTTCTCTCCACAACCACAAGCCCACGGCCACCCCCACAGTGCACGAAATTTTCTTCAAGGCCCCCCGCTACTCCTCTGCTTGCATTTTAGCCCCCTCTTGCAACTCTTTTCTCTACTCCTTTAAGCCCCACAAGCGCTTCCATTTCCTCAAGCCATGTTCCTCCCTGAAACAGACCAACAAGCAGAAGACCCTTCAGAAGAGTAATGCCCCTCAGAGTGTGAAACGGTTCTTGAGTCCCAAGAGTGGTGGTGGTGATGATGATGATGAAAATAGGAGGACAGGAGAGGGCTTGGATAGTGATACTGCTTTAAAAGGTACCTTTTTGGCTGGAGTTTTGCTTTGTAGGTGTTGTTGGTGGATTTGAGACCGTTGAGCATATCTGTAAGGACCAGATTAATGCGTTTTTGGACCAGTTTTCTGTGTTTATTGAAGGTAAAGTTGACTTTTTTCAACACCCTTTTGTAGTATTTATTGATCGAAATTGAAAGTTTGGTTCTTTTTCTGTATGTTGATTTCTTTGGGTTCATTTTTTTTTTCCCAATTTCGTTAGTTCTTTTTGACCTTGTTTGGGTGTTTAAATTGTGAAAGTTCCGGTGGTTGAATTGATCATTTTATGAAATTTGGTATTGATGTTGCCGTGGAGTTTAAAGGGTGTGCTATAAGGGAAAGGTTGACGTGGACATTGTTAGAGATTTTTGGGGGAGAAATGAGAGCTTACATAGTGTTTGGGACTTTGGTTTTAGATTGGGCTAAATGGAACAGGCCTTAAATGGTTTGTTCCATGGTGGACTCTGGAACTTTTACCCTCTGCAATGGCACTGTCATAAAATGATAGGTGTTCTGTTTGACTATTTGCCATTTGCATTTCATGGTTTAGGTGCTTTAACTAGGTCAGAGCATTCGTGTCTACATTTTGGTCGGTTTATATCCAAAAGTTAAGCAGATCACATGGATTTAAAGCTTTTGATGAGAGAATCTATTGAAACTGGTTCTACCTAAATTATTTCATCATGTAATTGAAATGTTTTTGGTAAGCTTTGGATTCAAGAAACTAGGCATTCAAAATTTGTTATTGCATGCATCAATCAGTATGAATCTTGTTGGTAGGTTATTTGCATGTAAATTACAATGCATAATAGTTTGTCTCAGAAATGCATTTAAATGTTAATTTTTGAGTGGTCTAAAATTTAGGAAAATGAGGTCAACTGAGAGAAAATCCTATATGGTTGTTTTACTCTATTTGAGGGCTGTGAAATGTATAATGTCAGCTGTATATTGGTGCCGGTGCTATGAAGTGATATTGAATTCCAACAGAGGGTAAATTTATATCAGAGGCAATATTTTGAATGTATTGTTGTGCTAGGATTTCAAAATGTAAGCTTCTGTTAACCTATACATGGTATGACTGGATGATTCTCGGCTGAATTTTTACAGCTTTCTTAGAAAACTCAAATAATCAAAATAGTCATGAGAGCTTTCTGATGAATTTTAACACCTCACTCCCTGAAAAGAATTCCCTTAGTCTTTACATTGGAGTTCAAATGTTGAGATGTGGCGACCTTTTGGCATATTTTTTTTTGGAATACATAGAAAATGGTAACAGTAGGGAACTTTTTGTGCATAAAAATGCTAAATTTGTTGCTTCTCTTGTGCACAATGTGGTCCTTATCACTCAAAACTCAATCAAATTCTGGAGTAGCTGATTATTGGAGGATGACCTGATTGTATGGCGATCGAGAATTCTTACCATTTTTATATGGAGAAAAATGAAACGAGAATTCATCCTAAATATGCTCAAAAATATCAAATATGTAGTTTTGGAGTTGTTAGATTCCTGGATAAATTTTGGCAGCACCTCCCCTGTAAAATGGTGTCCCAGAAATGTATCTCGAACTCAGTTTCAACGTATTCAACTCTACTGCAATAAAAATGATATGTGCTTTACCGTAAACTCTTCTTTTTCTCCAATGTTCAATCTCCAAGCAATCAATATCACACTCCGAGCAACAACCAAAAATGAACTCAATGAACAGTAATAAACTCACAAACATAGAAGGAAATTCATTCTTCTCATTAACATAAACCCAGAATATTCACATAAAAGTTCATTACAAACGGAACTCTTCCTCAGCAGTGCCATGTATCTCTTCTTTTGTTGCTTGTCCTGACCCTTGCAAATATGCCACCTGTTTGAGTTTCAAGCTGCCATATGTATTAATTCTCTTGCCGCTAGGTGTGTTATTCTCTTTGGCCTTCCTCTTACGTGAAACATTAGTACAGGACCTAACAGAAGTGTACTTTAATGAAAAACGGTTTCCATTCATTATGATACGAAAAAGTTTTAGCTGATTTTGTGTGGAAAGAAGGTATATCGTAGTTCAGATTTATACTGCCGTTTGAACTCCTATAACTTAGGCTCCTTATAGTCTCTGGTGGAAGCATTTTCAAATAGAAATGTAATTTGTTTTGGTATTAATAGTCTTCCAAATATTTCCTTCTTAGGTGTGCTATCACTGGCATCGTGATCGGAGAAACATAGAAATCCTAAGATGTTATTTTTGGATCATGATAAATGACCGTATGTAGTCCCACACATGTCTTTGTGTCGTTTTAAAAATTTTAAAAGTTCAAAAATCTCATGCTAGTTCTTAGGGGACACACGTCTATGTATAACTTTCTAAAAGTGGCCGACATGCATTAAAGGATACATGGATCCAAGTGCATGAAAGTGTGTCCAAGTTACCTTTCCATGTATACCTGCTCTATACATGATCATGTAATAAGTGTCACATGTCTGTGTATATGGGTCATGAGGCATACGAGTACGGGTAGAGAAGCACACGATCGTGTAACCCTAGACAAATACAAAAGACGATTATACCTCTAGGCTATGTGCATGAAAGGGGAAAGTTATGTAAGAATAATGAGCTAATGAGGATAAAAAATTCAAGAAAAACATAGATGAGGTGTCCGACTATGTGAATGATGACATAAATTCATATCGAGTCGAAAGTCAACAACCTTAAGGCTAGTGTCACATAACTAGATAGTCACCAACTATGTGTGTAAGTGATGGTAATGAGGGAAGCAATGAGGTTAGATACCCATGAGATATATCATGCACTCAGCGCTAAGGTACATAGCCACCTATTTTAGTTTAGGGATGCATGGTAAAGATGTGACTTTTAGATATTCCTCACGTGATTAGCGGGATGACCACCTATGTACTCGAGGTAAGGGTCATTTCGAGATGGTTACTCAATAGTTTCAATCAGCTTATGTGGTAAGGGAATGAGTTGTTATAAAAGATTATTTTGGGTAATCAGAATGTCCTAGTTGGATAATCTAATAGATTGTTTGGCATGTGCATAAGACACAATAATAGTTTTCATCAGACTATCAAATATGTTGATTTCAATTTGGGTCTTCATAACTTTCATGGACGGTTCACATTAAGGCACGGAGGTGTCATCGTGTGACCACATTTAGCTTACAAATGGAACACAAGTTTTACCATTAGTCATTTATAACAGTTTTGGGTGTCGAAAGGTCACCACTTATTAAGTTTTTACTCATGTATTTTCTTTTGTATGTAGGTAGAGGTAATAGTGAGATAGACGGGGGATCTAGCGGTCCAACTAATAACTGCATGAGGGGAAAGGTCTTTTGTTATTCAGTTTTTATTAGGCATATAATTTTAATATTTTTATTATTATCATTGTTGCCAATATTTTCAAACATATGGTATTATATGAGTATTGATTAATAAAGTGTTTTTATTACATCTCCTTTTTGCACATTTTATAATTACAATCACATATTAAAATTTTCAAATAGTCTAGTTGTGCACTCCTCTTTTGGTTAATTCTTATTAGAAGTATGTATTTGAAGAAGAGTGTTATATTTATGATATCAGAGCATAGTCTTAGCACCCTGAAAAAGTGAAAAGTTTTAAAAATGCATGTAAAGTTAAGTAAGAAAGTAGCCTTTCGTGTAGCATCGACAACCCTCTCTCGTCTACTATTGTAAGTATAATATACTTCTAGATTAAAAGTAATATATGCCTAAAAGGTTGTTATGATTTCAGGATGAGGAGATCCAAGAGGTTAATTAGAGATGCCCCAAAGGCCTTTAGTCAAGAAAGGAGCTAAGCAAAGGCTTGGGGACAGGCATCCAACACTCCAATTGTGTCTTACATTGATAATCCTACCATCCACCAAATTGTGGATGAGGTTCTAAGGCAGAAAAAAAAGGTTTTGGCTAATGTGAGGCATCCAAACCAGACCCCACTGATGGTAGAGCAACATTCAGATACGGAGGTACCCTTCTAATAGAGTAGGGGCAGTTTAGAAACACCTAGAGTAGAGATTTGAGGTAACAGCAAATGATAGATGTATCCTATTTATACCTTGTTTAGTTGTCATCAATCCCTAGATTTCAGAGGTAGTATAATGTTAAAAGGATTAACAGTTAAGGAGTGGCTAGAGGCAGTGAATGATGTCATGAAGTTCTACTCAATGACAGACGTTAATAAGATACAATACGCCAGTCTCTTGTTGAAAGATAATGCTAAGGTTTGGTGACGGACGTTGTGTGGGATTCGTCAAGTTTCAAAGATGTCATGAGAAAACTTCAAATAGACTTTTGAGTTAGAATATTTTTCTGTTGACGTCATGTATGTGACGGCTTAAGAGTTCCTCTATATGAGACAAAAGAACATATCGGTCAAGGAGTTCTCAACTAAATTAAACTCGTTAGCTAAGTATGCTTTTGGCATGACTAATTCAAAGATAGGCAAACTGGATATGTTCATGGGAGGGTTAAGGTCAAATATAGCCAAAAATGTGATGATGAGAGATAATCTTCCCAAAACTTTTTCAAAGGCGCTCACTCGAGTACTGAGATTTAAGACTATAACGCAATGCATGTCTAAGGATAGAGAGTTGTCAGAGGAGCTTGCACCACAAGCGCTGGTACAGAGACAGAGTTAGCTTGCTATTAGTGGCAATTAAGGGGAAGGTAACAGAAATGGTCTTAGTAAAGACAACAAAGGTAAGAGGCCCTTTTAGCCTAAGAATAAGAAGAACTGGAGGGTAAGTAATAGAGAAAAATAGAGCAGTCCAAACACGATGATTTCCTTATATGTCACAGATGTAGCAAGAGGCACACCGACAAGTGTTTAGCCAGACAGTGGGTATATAGATGTAAATAGTTAGGACATTTTGCCATGCATTGTACAACCCTAGCCATAATGCCAACCCTAACAAAGTAGACAGTTAAGAGTGGACAAACCCGATTATCCATAGTGACTCAAACATAGACGAATGCTAGCCCTACTGTTATGACAAATTAGTTATTATTTCTTACTTGTCCTTTATATGTTTAATTAACTTTGGTACCATATATTATTTTATTGTCAAAGACATATTTGATAGATTAAGACTGAAACCTTCAGTCGTCCCCTAGATTAGAATAGAGATGCTACATAGGGACTAGGTTCACATCAATCTAATGTTAATGGGGGAGACAATTTTCCTGAGAGGTTGTGCAATGATCATGGATCTGATAATTATAGACATGCTAGACTTCAATATGATACTGGACATGAACATCCTGAGTAGATACAAAGCTAAAATAGATTATAGGAAAAAGAAAGTTAGATTCAGTTTAGATGATGGTAAGTAGTTGACATTCAAAGAAGGTCAAATCCTCAACATAATGATTAGTAGTATCAACTTTAAGAAGATGTTGAGTAAGAGATGTATGACATATTTGGTACATGTTGTTCAAAAATCAATAAAGATAGTTTCAAGCATAAAACATACTCCAGTAGTGTAAGAGTTTTCAGATGTATTCATTGACAACTTTCTAAGGTTAGCATCAGAGAAGGAGTTAGAGTTTAACATTGATTTGGCCTTGAGAATAGCACTAATTTCTAAAGCCCCTATAGAATAATCTTAAATGAATTATAGGCACTAAAAAAACAATTATAAGAATTGTTGAATAGTAGATTTATCAAACTGAGCCACTCACTATGGGATGCACTAATCTTCTTCGTAAATAAAAGAGATAGATCGATGAGGATGTGCATTGACTATAGGGAGTTGAAAAAGGTGATAGTGAAGAATAAGTAGCCACTCCCGAGGATTGATGATTTATTTGACTAGCTCAATGTTGTCTCAGTATTCTTTAGGATAGATTTAAGGTCAAGGCATTACTAAATCAGAGTAGTAAAGTAAGATATACCTAAAACTACCTTTAAAATCAGGTATGGGCATTATAAGTTTGTGATCATACCTTTCGAATTGACCAATGCCCTAATAGTATTTATGAATCTCATAAATAGGGTGTTCCAAAATTGTCTGGATAAGTTCTTAGTGGTATTTATTGACAATATCCTGGTATACTCCAAAACTCGAGAAAAGTATGAGCAACACTTGAGATTTCCACTCTAAAGATTGAAAAAGAGGCAATTTTTCACAAAATTCTTTAAATGTGAGTTTTGGCTAGATTAAATGGCATTTTTAGTTTATGTGGTTTCAACAGATGACATTTCAGCAGACGTTAGTAAAATTGAGGTAGTGTTGGAGTGGTAAAGGCCTAAGACAACTAAAGAGGTTACGAGTTTTCTAGGATTGATAGGCTATTGTAGATGTTTTGTTGAAGGATTTATCGAGTTAGTTGGACCCCTCACAAAGTTGTCACACAAAGAGATTTCTTTCAGATGGTCAGAGGCTTACGAATAGAATTTTCAAGAAATGAAAAAGAGATTGACCTTAGCTTCCATCTTTACCCTACAAAAGAAAGGCGAAAACTATGATTTATACACAGATGTCTCACATCAGGGTTTGGGAGTAGGTTTGATACAGAAAGGGAAGGTGATAGTTGATGTTCCCATCAGTTAAATGAATATGAGACCGAATACCCTATTCATAATTTGGCTTTAGTAGGAAAGGTAAGTTAACGTCAAGATTTATAAGACCCTTTGAGGTAATGGAACGTCTAGGTAAGGTTGCCTACCAGTGTGTGCAACTAACAAGCATGAGTCACATTTATAACGTGTTCCATCTGTTACTGTTACGCAAGTACATAAGTTATTACACCCATATGCTTAGTGTTAGGGATGTTGAGTTAGAGAATTATTTGGTTTACAAGGAGTGTCTAGTTCAGATATTAGACCGATGAGTTAAAGAGCTCAAACATAAGTAGATTCCTTTGGTTAAGGTTCTTTGGAGGAATCATTGAATTGAAAAGGCCACATAAGAGGTTGAGTGGTATATCCGACAGAGGTTCCCATATCTATTCTAGTAAATTTCGAGGATGAAATTCATACAATGAGGAAAAAATTGTAGCACCCACAGGTAAGTCTAAAGCCATTTAAGTCTTTTTCGTAGTTTTTAAATACAGTGATTAATGATTCAATGGTACATGTCCATGTATAGATGCATACGCAACCGTGTATAATTAGTGAAAAGTCAATTACTAGATTAGATTATGATTACGACGAAAGAAGAGGTTATCTTATTTATATAATTAGACACACAATTATGTATGACCTATACATGCCCGTGTATCACGTCTTGGAGATAAAATAAAAATGCGAGAATCGTAACTCTCTCTTCCATTATCTTTCATAGCCATAGAAAATAGAGAGTATGGGAAAGAATGAGAGAATTTTTGTCTTTTGTGGAGCTATCAACGATCACTAGAATTATTGTAATCATATAAAAGAAACATTTTTACTAAAATCTAAGTAAGTGGAGTGGTTTCCCTTGTTTAGTCCCGTAATCTATGGACTTTTTATGTTATACACATAATTTAGAATGATTTAGACATGATTATGATGATCTATTCGATGAAACAGATTTCATATACGAATAGGGAGAGTTATATGCACACCTAGTTTCTAATTGAGTGACAGTTATATGTTTTGGTTTGAATGTTCATTGTTCTTATATTTGGTGCCATGAGATTATGTATATATTTGTTATGGTTAAAAGGATAGTGAAAAAATTGTCTAGGATATTTAGAAACTATTGTTTATACCCTGGTTGCGTAAGTATCGCTGAAATCATGATCAAAGAAACATAAAAACCCTAGGACGTGATTTCTAGATTGCGACACATGGTTGTGTATGGTCCCATACATGCCCATGTGTCATTTTAGAAATTTTGAAAGTTTGAAAGTCTTGTGCTCATTCTAAGAGGAGAAATGCATGGCCATATGGTGTAGGACATAAGTCCATGTATGGATCGTACACTTGGATCCAAGTACACGGGAGTGTGTCCAAGTCACCTTCCTTGTGTACCTACTCTATACATGGTCATGTGTTAAGTGTTACACGCCTATGTTTATGAGTTAGGAGACACACGGGCATGAGCAGAAAAACACACGTTTGTGTATCCCTAGACAAAGACAAAAGATGATTATACCCATAAGCTATGTGCATAAGAGGGGAGAGTTATATAAAAAGAACAATGAACTAATAAAGGATAAAGAATTCAAAAAAGACATAGATGAAGTGTTTGATTATGTGGATAATGATACAAACTCAGATTGAGTCGAAAGTCAACAAGGCCAGTGTCACACAACTACATAGTCGCCAACTATATGCATAAGTGATGGTAATTATGGAAGCAATAAGGTTGGATATCCATGAGATATATCATGCACTTGGCGCTAAGGCCTATAACCACCTAGTTTAGTTCAGGTGTGCATGGTAAGGGTGTGGCTTTTAAATATTCTTCACATGATCAACGAAATGCACCATATATGTACTCGTGTTAGGGGTTATCTTTAGATGGGTAGTCAATAGTTCTAATTAGCTTATGTGGTAAGACAAGAAACTACTATTAGAGATTTTTCTATGTGATCAAGGTGTTCTAGTTAAATAGTCAAATAAGTCATTTGACATGGTAAGGCACAATACTAACTTTCATCAGGGCATGCTGATTTTAACTTTGTTCTTCACAACTTTCATAGGCGATCCATGTCAGGGCACTAAGATGCCATCATGCGACCACATTTAGCTTACGAATGAAACTCAAGTCTTACCATTAGTCATTTATAATAGTTTTGAATATCGAAAGCTTATCACCTATTGAGTTTTAACTCACGCATTTCCTTTTGTATGTTTCCAAACACAGGTGAGTAGTGAAGCAGACGAGGGATCCAATGATCCAGCAGACAAGTAAAGCTGTCTTTTGTTATTTAGTTTTTATCAAAGATATAGTTTTAATATTTTTATTATCATTTTTATTGTTATTATTATTGCTAGTATTTTTGGACATATGGTATCATATGAGTATCAATTAATAAAGTGTTTTTATTATATATTTTTTTGCACACTTTATAATTATGATAATGAATTAAAGTTTTCAAATAGTCCAATTGTATACACTTCTTTTAGTATATTCCCATCAAGAGTATGTATCTAGAGAGGAGAGCTACATGAAACATACATCATGTTAAGGTGATCAATGAACGCTTAAGTCTGGTAAGACCTTTAGAGGATGAAATAATATGAGAGTGTTTGTGGAAAATTTAAGAAAATGTTAAAAGGTCTCTATACGATACTTTTATATAGAAAACAATGAATGACTATTCATTAGACATGTACGACCATTCACACTAATCATATCATAGTGTAATATCACCTTATATCCATGATTTTTCATATCTTTGGGATACGTAATAAGATTATTAGATAAGGTTAACTCGAGATAATAAAAGGTTGTTCATCCATCATGCACGACCATTCACTTGACCTAGTACTATCCAATATTTAAACATTCTTTATCCAAACTGAATAAAAGCAACTCCCTAATATTCTACTCTAGCCCATCCATTTTTGGGTTACTTTAGTTTGACTCTTTAAGAAGAAAAAGTCATGCTCAAGTCTACTATTCTATGAAACTTGTAACCGTCATTCCAAAATATTAGGCATGATTCACTTTGTATAATCCAAGACCTTTAAATTTCATGATGTACCCCTTTCATCATGTTGGTATTGAACATATTCATGATGAATTTGCAATCTGTTAGCTATCCAAACATAAACCAAGATTGACCTCTAGCAAGATATCATAACCACCAAAATGACAGTATTAGTGATAGATATGTACTTGTCAATAATACGATTATCATAAAATTTGATCCTTTCTTCAATTGATGTCACTTCGATGCTAGGACAAAAATTTAGTGCCTACATCAAAAAACTCTTAATATGCATTGATTGACGTTTGTATCAACAATAAAAAAAAATTAGACTTAACAGTAATTCAATCCTACTATAGCCATATAAATTGAGTGCTCATTGATAGTCAATAGACTTAGTGAAGATTTCTACTCTTATACCTTGGAGTGATGAATTGTATATTGATCAACCATAACCTTCATACAATTCTTAATATAGGAATCAACACTCTTTTAATAATCATTTCTTAACGACTATGTTGAGCTGGTGTCAAACTATATCGATACTTGTACAAGATAATTTAGTGACTTTAAGTTGAAGGGTCACATATATCATCATTTGTTAGAAGATGTGTTCCAAAAATACTAAGGTACTATCCATATATAATCCTCTTGAGTGGTTACTCTAGTGAACATGCCTACTCAATATACACTTATTTGTTGTACCAAAGTATCAAACAAACCATCTTGTCACATGAGAGTTATCACCGTCTTTTGATAAGATCATTCAACATTATGATAATTCTAACCATATTATTTTTGCTTGTTATCAGGTTAATATCGGAACTATGGATGCGACTAACGAGAATTGACAACATATGTGAAGATATTAATCTAATTTATTTTAAGTGAAAAACAATCTAATGAAGAAAATTTTATTTTATTAATAAAAATATAATTACAATTACTAATACAAAGATGTGACAATCGACTTTAAAACACTTACTCTAACATTCTTAATCTTCAGCTAACATCTTTCCGAGTTGTTTTCCTTAAGGATGTAGATGCAATTTTGTACCATAAAGATGATTTTCAATCTACATCTTCCTAAGTGTGTAATCTATTTCCAAGCTCTAATATCAATAGATGTTGTCAGGATTTAATCAAATGCTAACAAATCCTAAATTTTTATGAAAGTAGAAATATAGCAAACAAAAACTAAATGTAACCCCTACACACAAGCACAAGATTTAATGTGCTTTACTATCCGTATAAGAGCCATGTCCATTTTTCTAAAATCTAGAAGTGGCTCTGAGAAGCTTCACAAATTGGTTCACTCAAAGCCTCTCTCTAGCGATTACCATTTCTAACTCTAGGGTTTAACATGTTCAATACTTAATATATGAAATACTATTGCTAATATTACTCATAATTCATATCTTAATAAGATTCTTATTTAAATTCTTAAAAAAATTATATTTTTATTCCTAATTATATATTTTTTAAAAAATATTATACATAAAAATATAGAAAAATTGTACTCTAATTGGAAAATTAATTTAAGTTGAAGTTCCACAATTTTGACAAATCTTTTATAAGATTTTTACTTACATGAATGGTACAAGAGAGAATCAAAGCCCCAGTATGAGTGGGAGGATATTGACTAGTTTCATTTCGGTTGAGTAAGAAAAATGATAACAAACAAATCCTCACCACAAATTTTGTCACCGCTTGGGTGTTAAGTGAATTTAATACCGGGGAAGATTCTAATTTACATTGAATCAATGACATATGAATAAAACAAGAATTTGTTTGCGGAACAGTTGGGCCAGATCATAAGTGAACATAACAAATGAAAAACAAATCACATTACAGTATTGATAATGACTGGGTGAAATAAAGAAAGACAAACATGTGGGACATATATCTGACAATCGAAGTAACATGAAATCTTACAAAGATAGACATTATAGAAAGAAAAGGGGAAAAGAAACTAGTAACTTATTTACCTCGAGCTCGATGCGTTGAAAGTTTCAATTTTTTTGGTTTTAAGGCTTCACCCTCTCAACTCCACACTTTTTCACTTTGCAGCAGTCTAGTCTTTCAGCATATGAATTCTCAACATGAAATCGGACGCTTATGTCACGATATGCTTTATAAGTAGGAAAAAGTGGATCAAAGAACTTAAAAGTATGATCATATCCCAGCAATATGTGATCTGAATCCACATAGTCTGGTCCAGTACCATAGTCCCATACACTCCAAGTTCCATGGAATATATCCTCTACACCATTTTGATCTGTGAGTGACCACTCAAAGCCAACTGCCAAACCCTGGCCTCTATTATGATAGTCTCGAAACTCCACCACAACACAGATAAAATAACTTCTGAAAAAAATTATCTGTGGAGGCAGAGTTATAAAAGAACCTATACTCTGAGAAACAAACGACTCTGGAATTTCATTTCCCGGAAAACAGATGAAACTTCTATGAGTACTTATAAAATCTGCCGCTCCGAGCATCTGTAAAAGAAAAATAATAAATTAAAGTTAACCAGTACTGGACATGATACGAAATAAGAAAGAGTGAGGAGACCTCTTAGTTTTCCCAACCATACATACCATTGGCCCTTCAAAATATTTCACAATTCGACTGCAGAACTCTTGAGTTAGTTTGAAACAATTGCTGAAGTTAAAATTTAGGCCATGACGAAAATCTCTTTCGAAGGGATGGAACAAATTCTGTGATGCTTCCAATGATATGCAATTGTTTGCATTTATAATTTCTAATTTTCTTGGAAGCTTAGGCAGGATTCGAAGCCTCTGGCAATGGCTCACGTCAAGATAAGATAATCCAGAAATGTATTCAATACTTTCTGGAATGCTGTCAAAAAAGTTTCTGCCGAGAAGTAAACTTTTTAGTAATGATAACCGACCAAGATTTGTCGGCAGCCTCTCAATACTACAGTTGGTCAGGTCTAATTCTTCTAGACAGCTTAAATTTAGAATGGATGTTGGTATTTCTCCAACAGCGACCCTCTCTGCTTTAAGCACCTTCAAAGCTTGTAATTTTCCCAGTTTATCAGGCAATCCATGAAGTTTTAAACAACCGGACAGATTGAGATGTTTAAGAGATTTCAACTGGTGGATATTGCTTGGAAGCCTCTGAAGCATTGAGCAGTTCTTAAGATTTAATATCACTAGTCTGGATAAATTCTCTATTAATAGGGGCAACTCCTCAATTGCAGTTTTATCTAAATATAACTCTTTCATATCCCACGACACTTTTGGAAACTTCTTGAGTTTTGAACATCCAGAAAAGATAACTTTTCCAAAATATGCTACATGAATGTCTGTTGGAAGACTCTCAAGGCTTCTGCAGTGCCTTAGATTTAACATATGAAGCTTATATTTGCAACCGTGAATAGATGAAGAAATCTCATGTAAACTTATACAACCTTCCAGAACCAAAATTTTAAGATTCGGAGTCAATGAGAGATCTTGGATTCTCAGATGTTCAGAAAAACTGAGATCAATATGTTTCAAATTATCAAGCTGTAACATATAAATAATAAGTAACACAAATTAATTAGCACTTTGATATTGACAATACAAAAAGAAATATCGTAATACAAAAATCACTGCATTACCTGAGCACTAGACCAAAGTTGTTCAATATCACTATGAGGCATCTCAAGCGCAACAAGGTTCTTTGACAGAAAATTTGGTTGCAATGATTTCAATGGACATCCATGCCAACATACGTATCGTAGCTCAGAGGAAACAGAACTAAGCCCTTGGCAAACATACACCTTATTGATATTATTCACTTCATAGTACGAGTTATGTAGTTTAAACAATCTCAGTTGATCCATCACTCCTAAAGAAAAAGGTTGTAAGAAAATGATCTCTGCTTGCTTAGACATGTCTAAACATATGCCTTCTATTGCATTAGACATCTGATGCCATGGAAAGAAAATTTATTAGCTATAAACTTTTTAAGAGTTTATAAGTAATTAGTTTTTAATGCCCTAAATAACAATTAACACATAAACCAAAACTCATTTATGTTGGGCCAAACTAATGAAAATAACAAAAGCTGAAACATAATTCTCATACAGTTGATATTATGCTAGATCTCGTATACAGAAATTAACAAATCTAAAATTTACATAATACCTTTAACACTCACCTTGTTTTCCTTTAATACATTATTGATATCTTTATGATACCATAAACGGCTACGTAAACCAGGATATTTCGTAGATTCTTGTCGGACAATTTCCCTTCCCATATCTTGAAGCAAATTATGTATTGCTACCTTATTATCTCTTGATATGGTCACAAGACACTTATCAATGAGAACACTTATTCCGATTTCAGCCTCCAAGCCACAAGCATACAAAAAGTCCATCACAAAATCTTTTTTCTCCAACTTAAGAAAGCATGCAATATCTAGAAATATATTTTGTTCATCATCATTTAATCCCTCATAACATACTTTTAGTACATTGTGAATATCCTAATGAGGAATTATTTTTAATCTATTTATTGCACTTTCCCAAATTTGTATTGACTTACCAACTAAATGGCAACCCAATACTTTAAGAGCTAATGGAACACCATTAGCATATTTTACTGCCCTTTTTGATAGGTAATCATAATCTTTGATAGGATTACTTTGTTGAAAAGCATGCCATCTAAAAAGCTGAAGAGCTTCGTGCTCAGGCAACCCCATCATCTCATATATATATGTTTCACCTACTCCACAACTTCGAAGTACTTGTCTGTCTGTAGTTGTAATAATGATTCGACTTCCTCGACCAAAGCAATATATATCTTCAACTAAACATTCTAGTTGTCTCAAAGTTGACACATCATCAAAAACAATAAGAACTCATTTACGACTAAACATTGTTTTTTTTACTTTGGAATCTATCACAATATCAGGATGTTTTAAAATTGTTGAAAGAAGTTGTTGCCGCATTGGATTTAGTCCATTAGGACTCATCGATTCTTCCCTAATATTTTCAGCAAAATAAGAACCCTCAAAACGACTACTTATATGGTTGAATACACAATTTGCAATAGTTGTCTTACCTATACCAGACATTCCCCAAATTCCTATAGCATGGACATTTCTCGACCCATTGCGCAATAAAATTCAATATGGCGGATGGTTGACTCAACCCCAACCAATTTTGTGTATTCAATTGTTGGGATCATGATGTTTAGTTTCTTCCAAATATCTTGGACAACTTTGTTTGCAAGATCATAATCGAACCTAACAAAAATGAGAAACAAAGTGTTATATTTGAATAAAGCTTTAAAAGATGGAAAAAAATCTAACAAAAATGAACAACAAACTGTTATATGTAATGTGAAAATTAAATTAATGAGCTGACACTACAAGGAACGAAATTAAAGGGTAGAAAATTACGGGATCTCTTCTGTTGATCGGCCGGATATATTAGCTGCTTCTGTCAAAGCATTCTTCCACTGCAGCACCATATCTTTAAATTGCTCTTCTGTCATTTGTACCCTCTTTAACTTCTCCTCATCATAACTTTCTACAAGCTTTTTAAATCCCTCTCCGAAATTTCCAGTTAGATTCCTTACATCTGATGGATAGATATGATAGAAAACTGGTATTACCCCCTGTTTTTGCGTATCCCTGCACTCCAAAATCTTCACAAGTTCTTCCAGACACCATCTTGAAGATGCATAACCTTCCGAGAAAATGATAACTGAAATCATGGAATCTGAAATTTCATTCATAAGAGATGAAGATATATGTTCCCCTCTCTCAAGTTCGTCATCAATGAAAACATTTATACTTCTACTCTTCAAAATTCCGCATAAAGTGCTGGTAAAAGTGTTGCGGGTGTCAACACCGCAGAAACTGAGGAATACATCATGCTTCTTCACTTCAACAGTAGTGGACGAAGAAGAAGAAGCCATGCTACTTCAATCACTTTGCAAAATTAACCAGCACCATCTGAAAAGCGATATAAAAAGTTTTCTAGAGTCCAACGAAAACGATAATATTTTTCCTGAAAAAAATCAATCAGGAAAGTAGGTTCGCGTAATCTGCGATGTCACTTGAACCTTCTGTGGCGTCTAATGTTGCTAATACGCGCCTTGTCTGACTTCCGTTCAGACCCAAAGTTTAATCGATTGACAATTATTACCCATAAAGTTTTTAAAAAAAATCAAATACCCACATGTCAAATAATTATGTTAATATCTTCCGTTAATTTAATTATAAATTATTGATTTACCTTTTTAGTGAATCTACCTATAAAGTTTTAAAAAAAATCAAATACACACATGTCAAATAATAATGTTAATATCTTTTGTTAATTTAATCATAAATTATTATTTACTTTTTTAGTGAATCTAATGACAAAAATATCATAAATTAGAGCTACTAGCCAAAACATTATTCCAACCCAAGGCTTAGTCTATTAACAAATTCGTGCTCATTAAAAAAAAAAAAACAAATATCCACTTATCATTCTGAATTGTGTGCAATGTGATTATAAAAGTATCAAGACTAATCTGTGTGACCTCAATACCTTTAGAGGATTATGCACTGATGCTTGACATTTTAGCATATAGGACTCTCATGCACAAATTGACGTTGGGCTTAACATTTGGGATGCTTGTGTGATCTTGGGAGAGGCATGGGGTCTTATTCCCTTTGTGATATGGCATCTATAACCTAAAGCTCAATCGATATGTGTATTGGATACACTTTATGATTGACATCTGGAATATCTTACTGACGTTACGAATAATTGTGATGTATACATATATTTATTAGACATTATGAGATTACTTACTTATTGAGTGTGTTTCACTCCAGTGTTCCTTTTGTGATTTTGTAGATAGGATTGTAGAGCGGCAGGGCAGTGACATGGAAGCCAGCTAGTCCGCTTGAGGCAACTTATATGGATAGGGGTATTTTGGTCTTTTTCATTATTAGACAATGTTTATATATTTTGGGATTTATTTGTATTTCTTTATACATTATGAGTGTCATTAATTGGTTTTTAGCCTTCCAAATTTTGTTTTATGAATTAATAAATGCACTTTTAGGATTTCGAGACCTTATTTTATTATTCATGTTTTTGCTGCGAGACCTATGTAAGAAATAATAAGTTAACTCATCTCTTTGGGTGCATATTTTGAGTAGGGGTTTGTATCTAGAGAGAAGTATTTATTTTTTGTATCAGAGCATGGTTTTGAAAAATCAAAAGTGTTGAATGTGAAAAAGTGTTTTAATAACCTCTCATGCAACATTAATCAGTTTCATGCATCGACCGCTATAAGTATTGTTTAACTTGTAATTAAAGTTGTGGTATATTTGTTTGAGTTTATATGTGTGGTTTTAGGATGAACAAATCCAGAGAATTGTTTGGTAATGCTAATGCTAATGAGGTTTAACCTAGGAGAGTAGCCAGGGGTGGCATAGGGACAGACTTTTGGCACAGCTGTAGTGCCTCATATAGATAGCTTTGTGACTAAAAAAGGGAAAAGGACAATTTCCTATCCAAATTTTAGTCTAAATTCAAAATCTTACCTACGATGGATGAAAAACTAGATATCTATTTGTGAGCTAATTGCTGTCCAAATTTTCAATTAGAAGCAAAGGTAAAATTGTTATTTTATCCATAAACCCTGAAACCTAAAAAACTTATATCATTCCCCCCTTAGTTTAGAAAACTCACATTTACCCTTATAATTAAACTTTGAAAAATTCACTTTTTTCTATTTCTAGATTTCATCACCAGTGGCTTAGGGAACCGACTAACGATTAGAAAGAAACAAAGGTCTTCTCTAATGAGGGATGACCTTTCATTGCCTAGATTTGAACGATGAAGCATCATCCAGATCAGGAAGACTCATCGAAGGATGACGCTTCATCATCCATTGTCGCATCATCCAAACATGACAACGAAAGATGACGAAGCGTCATCCTTCATCATTTGGATGACACAAAGAAGGACGATGCTTCGAGATGCTTGTGCATGCATCGATGCTTAAAACCAACGTAAATTAGGTTTTCTAAACTTCTCGCACAATCATTCCTTAGCTATGTACAACTGTGAAATGCTAGATTACATTTTTGTATGCCATGCATGCCTGTGCACACAATAATGCATGTTCGTGCATGGTTTGTAATTATTTTTTATAATTAGTTGATTGGTGTACATAGGTTAGATGTGCCCATTCATCCTTGTTAGTTAGAACACAATGAATCACTTGACACTAAGATGCACAAGCATATATAAACAAAAATGATGAAATTACCCTTAGGGCTCCAAAAATGACCATGGTCTTAGGGCTCCAAAAATGACCATGGTAAAGAAGGATGGTCATGCATCAAAAAGGAAAGCACTCTCGTACACCCCCGACTATGCACTCTCATGCATTACACTTCAAACATACATGCCTATAAGCCATGGTCGTGCTTTCAATACTTACATTCTTAACATCCATGATAGATTTAGGAACCCACTGAAACAAATTAGAATTATGAACGTGACTTTTATATGCTTTAATATCTATAGAGTCATGACATTTCATGTTACATTGGATACCTTTTTTGGGGAGACTTGTAAAAATCTTTGTGGTTATGCCCAGTTGTTTATCGGATGATCTTCTATTTCTTCCTCTTGAACAACTTCTGCTTGTTGATTGTCTCTTTTTTCAATTGCACTTTTGGTAACATAGAGTTTTGTTGATTCTAGTAAATTTCTTGCTACGACCATCACATACTCAAAATCACCATTGTCTACAATTTTAATTGGAACCACCGATGCATCACCAGAGATAAATATGTGGACATTTGACTAACTTCAATCAATTTTGAGACGATAACATATTTTTGCCACAAATCCTTTGAAATCAACACTTGTGTCAATGCTAATGGATTTCTCATTCCCACCAATATATCTCATCACGTTGTCACCACCTAAAATCTATTGCCCTTCATAGCAAATCTTAAATACACATATTTCCATCTTTGGCTTAAACTAACCCTGAAACATTAAGCAAATACCTTGGATAACAAATTGTGATTCACAAGTCAAGAAGAATGGGTTGGTGGGATCGCCTATCCTTGGTGACCTTGCCAAAGGTTGGCAATATGATCTCGCCAATCAATTCTTCATACTGTTTTTGATCTAAAAATGAATTGGATCTTCATCAACTTATTCTCAATTTAAATATCAATACTTTAATTATATTATCTTAATACCAAATAGTATAACAATATAAAATCACAATATTAATATAATATATATTCTTTGATTTTTATTTGTCAAACAAGAAAAAATATAATATAAGCAGTATAAATTAACACTAACTTAGATTTTGATAATTTTCCTATAAAAGTTTTTCAAGATATGTGACTTTTGGTGTACAATAACTGATTTGTGTTTATAAGAGTGAAAACAAGAATAATTTAAGTATTTAATAATTTTTATGATATAAATGTTTAGTCTAATATCCCCTATATTATTTAGGCTTTCTAATTTAAGCTTAAATTTTCACTTTTATTTTAGCTATCCACACATGATTGGCAGTGTGCGTGTCCACGTGAGCCATGTTTGGGTCTTCATGCGCTTAGAACATTGTTATAAAGGAAAATAGAGCCCCACTTGTTTTCGTCGGCAAAGGCATCCTCCTTTTTCTGACAAGAGTGATTTGTGGCACGCATTGGAAGGCCTCGTGAGAGGTGGACCATGCTGGAAGAGTGTCAAAGCTTTGAATTGTGGCTCCAATTGATCACGCAACTTGTAGTTGGATATTTTAATATAACTGAATTGTTAGAATTATAAAATTGACAATGATTCCAAAATTGGGTTGGATTAATTGATTGAATCGATTAAATCAAAAAACGATTTTAAATTTAGCTCAGTTAATATAAAAATAGTTATTTATTTGTTTTGGTCAAATTTAGTTAAAATTGAATTTGATTAGTATCAAGCGCAACAAGGTTCTTTGACAGAAAATTTGGTTGCAATAATTTCAATGGACATCCATGCCAACATACGTATCGTAGCTAAGAGGAAACAGAACCGAGCCCCTGGGAAACACACCTTATTGATATTATTCACTTCATAGCACAAGTTATATAGTTTAAAGAATCTCAGTTGATCCATCACTTTGAAGAAAAATGATTGAAAGAAAATGATCTTTGCTTGCTAAGACATACCTAAACATATGCCTTCAATTGCATTAGACATCTGGTACCATGGAAAGAAAATTTATTAGCTATAAACTTTTTAAGAGTTTACAAGTAATTAGTTTTTAAAGTCTTAAAAAACAATTAACACATGAACCAAAACACGTTTATGTCGAGCCAAACTAATGAAAATAACAAAAGTTGATTGATAATTCTCATATAGTTGATATTACACTAGATCTCGTATACATAAATTAACAAATCTAAAATTTGCATAATACCTTCAACACTCACCTTGTTTTCCTTCAATACACTATTGATATCTTTATGGTACCATAAACGGCTGCGTAAACCAGGATATTTCGTGGATTCTTGTCGGACAATTTCCCTTCCCATATCTTGAAGCAAATTATGCATTTTTACCTTATTATCTCTTGATATGGTCACAAGACACTTGTCAATGAGAACACTTAGTCCGATTTCAGCCTCCAGGCCACAAGCATACAAGAAGTCCATCACAAAATCCTTTTTCTCCAACTTAAGGAAGCATGCAATATCTAGAAATATGTTTTGTTCATCATCATTTAGTCCCTCATAACATACTTTTAGTACATTGTGAATATCCTTATGAGCAATTCTTTTTAATCTATTTATTGCACTTTCCCAAATTTGTATTGACTTACCAACTAAATGGCAACCCAACACTTTAAGAACTAGTGGAACACCTTTAGCATATTTTACTACCCTTTTTGTTAGGTCATCATAATCTTCGTTGGGATTACTTTGTTGAAAAGCATACCATCTAAAAAGTTGAATTGCTTCGTGCTCAGGTAACCCCATCATCTCATATAAATATGTTTCACCTACTCCACAACTTCGAAGTACTTGTCTGTCTGTAGTTGTAATAACGATTTGACTTCCTAGACCAAAGCAATATATATCTTCAACTAAACATTCTAGTTGGCTCAAAGTTGTCACATCATCAAAAACAATAAGAACTTGTTTACGACTAAGCATTGTTTTTTTTACTTTGGAATCTATCACAATATCAAAATGTTTTAAAATAGTTGAAAGAAGTTGTTGCGGCATTGGATTTAGTCCTTTAGGACTCATCGATTCTTCCCTAATATTTTCAGCAAAATAAGAAGCCTCAAAACAACTACTTATTTGGTTGAGTACACAATTTGCAATAGTTGTCTTACCTATACCAGGCATTCCCCAAATTCCTATAGCATGGACATTTCTCGACCTTGTGCACAATAAATCTTCAATATGGCGGATGGTTGATTCAACTCCAACCAATTTTTTGTATTCATTAGTTGGGATCATGATGTTTAGTTTCTTCCAAATATCTTGGACAACTTTATTTGCAAGATAATAATCGAACCTAACAAAAATGAAAAACAAAGTTTTATATTTGAATAAAGCTTTAAAAGATGGAAACAAATCTAACAAAAGTGAACAACAAACTGTTTTATGTAATGTGAAAATTAAATTAATGAGCTGACACTAGAAGGAACGAAATTAAAGCGTAGAAAATTACGGGTCCTCTTGTGTTGATCGGCCGGATATATTAGCTGCTTCTGTCAAAGCATTCTTCCACTGCAGCACCTTATCTTTAAATTGTTCTTTTGTCATTTGTACCCTCTGTAACTTCTCCTTATCATAACTTTCTACAAGCTTTTTAAATCCCTCTCCGAAATTTCCAGTTTGATTCCTTACATCTGATGGATAGATATGATAGAAAACTGGTATTACCCCTTGTTTTTGCGTATCCCTGCACTCCAAGATCTTCACAAGTTCTTCCAGATACCACCTTGAAGATGCATAACCTTCCGACAAAATGATAACTGAAATCATGGAATCTGAAATTTCATTTATAAGAGATGAAGATATATGTTCTCCTCTCTCAAGTTCGTCATCAATGAAAACATTTATACTTCTACTCTTCAAAATTCCACATAAAGTGCTGGTAAAAGTGTTGCGGGTGTCAACACCACAGAAACTGAGGAATACATCATGCTTCTTCACTTCAACAGTAGTGGACGAAGAAGAAGAAGCCATCCTACTTCAATCACTTTGCAAAATTAACCAGCACCATCTGGAAAAGCAA
The DNA here is from genome assembly GCF_011075055.1 of Mangifera indica. Taxonomy (NCBI): domain Eukaryota; kingdom Viridiplantae; phylum Streptophyta; class Magnoliopsida; order Sapindales; family Anacardiaceae; genus Mangifera; species Mangifera indica. The sequence continues at coordinate 10,264,965 of NC_058147.1, read as the reverse complement.
TATAAAAAGTTTCTGGAGTTCAACGAAAACAATAATATTTTTCCCGAAAAAAATCAATCAGGAAAGTAAGTTCGCTTAATCTGCAATGTTACTTTCTTGAACCTCTAGTGGCGTCTAATATTACGCCTTGTCTGACTTTTCTGGTGTATTTGTCTGACTTTTATTAGATTTATTCGCAAAAATTTTTTCACACCCAAAGTTTAATCCACTGACATTATTACCCATAAAGTTTTTAAAAAAATCAAATACCCACATGTCAAATAATTATGTTAATATCTTCAGTTAATTTAATCATAAACTATTGATTTACCTTTTTAGTGAATCTAATCTAATGACGAAAATATCATAAATTTCAAATTATCAATGATTCTAGTTTAATCATAAATTAGAGTTATTGGCTAAAACACTTATTCCAACCCAAGGCTTAGTCTATTGACAAATTCTCACTCATTAAAAAAAAAAAAAACACTAAATACTCACCTATCATTTTGAGTTGTGTGTAGTGTGATCGTGAAAGTATCCAGGCTAATCTGTGTAACCTTAATACCTTTGAAGGATTATGCACCGATGCTCGATGCCTTGGCATATAGGACTCTTATGCACAAATCGACATTGGGCTTAACATTTGGGATGCTTGTGTGATCTTGGAAGAGGCATGGGGTCTTATTCCCTTTGTGATATAGTATCCATAACTCGAAGCCCAGTCGATACATGTATTAGATACACCTTATGATTGACATCTAGAATATCTCATGCTTTCACTAAGCATTCAGAATTTCGATATACATCGTTTGACACTAGTCATTCAAGATGACACTGTCATTTGGGAATTAGGTGTTGGGTGCTGCGATGATTTGGATAAGCATTTGGGATGTTGGAAAAACATTTGTGATATCACAAGAGGATTAAAAAAAGGACAAGTGATGTTACGAATAATTATGATGTATACATATATTTATTGGATGTTATGAGATTACTTACTGAGTGTGTTTCACTCATATGGTCCTTTTGTGATTTTGTAGGTAGGATTGTGGAGCAGCGAGGTGGTGACGGGGAAGCTAGCGGGGAAGCTAGCGGGTAAGCTTAAGCCAGCTTATAAGGGTAGAGGTATTTTGGTCTTTTTATTATTGGAAAATGCTTATGTATCTTCGGATTTATTTGTATTTCTTTATACATTATGAGTATTATTAATTGGCTTTCAGACTTCTAAATTTTGTTTTATGAATTAATAAATGCACTTTTAGGATTCTGGGACCTTATTTTGTTATGCATGTTTTTGCTATGAGACCTATGTAAGAAATAATAAGTTAACTCATCTCTTCGGGTGTATATTTTGAGTAAGGGTATATATCTAGAGAGGAATATTACATTTTTTGTATCAGAGCATGGTTTTGAAAAATAAAAAATGTTTGAATGTGAAAAAGTGTTTTAACAACTTCTTATGTGACACTGATCGATTTAATGCATCCACCGCTGTAAGTATTGTTTAACGTGTAATTAAAGTTATGGTATATCAGTTTGAGTTTATATGTGTGGTTTCAGGATGAACAAATCTAGGAGATTGTTTGGTAATGCTGATGCTAATGAGATCTTGACCTAAGAGGGTAGTCGGGTTGGCATAAGGACAGACTTTTGGCATAGTTGTAAAGCCTCAGATAGATAGCTTTGTGATCAAAAAAAGGGAAAAGGACAATTTCCTACCCAAGTTTTAATCCAAATTCAAAATTATACCTACGACAGATGAAAAACCCAAATACCCACCCGTAGGCTAACTGCTGTCCAAATTTTCAATTAAAAATTGGGGTAAAATCATTATTTTATCCATAACCCTAAAACCTAAAAAACTTATATAATTTCCCCTACTTAGTTTAGAAAACTCACATTTACCTTTGTGATTAAACTTTGAAAAATTCATTTTTCCCTCTTTCTAGGTTTCATCTCTAGTAGCTTAGGAAATCAACCAATGATCAGGAAGAAACGAAGGTCTTCTCTGATGAAGGATGACCTTTCATCACCCAGATCTAAACGATGAAGCATCGTCTAGATCATGAAGACTTGATGAAGGATGACGAGTGTCATCCTTCATAGTATCGTCCAGACATGACAACAAAGGACAACGAAGCATTCTCTGTTGTTGTTTGGATAACACAAAGAAGGACAACGCTTCGGCATGCTTGTGCATGCACCGACGCTTAAAACCAACGTAAATTAGGTTTTCTAAACTTCACGCATAATCATTCCTTAGCTATGCACAATTGTGAAATGCCTGGAGATTACATTTTTGCATGCCATGCATGCCTGTGTATGCGATAATGCATGGTTTGTAATTATTTTTTATAATCAGTCGACTGGTGTACATAGGTTAGATGTGCCCATTCATCCTTGTTAGTTAGAACACATTGAACACTCTTGACACTAAGATGCATGAGCATACATAAACAAAAATGATGAAATTACCCTTTGGGCTCCGGAAATGACCATGGTAAATAAGGATGATCATGCATCAAAGGGGAATGCACGCTTGTGCACTCGACTATGCAAGCTCATGCATTACACTTCAAACATACAAGCCCATAAGCCATGGTTATGCATACAGGGCAAAGGCACAATTATACCCCTAATATCGTATGATTGTGTGTAATAGAAAATAAAAAGTAATTGCCAAGTAGAAAAATCAAGTAATATAATAGAACTTAATAGCCATAAAAACTCCCTCGACATTCCAAGTATAAAAGGTCAAAGTCTCAGACTAAGTAAGGTGAAAGGTAGTATGAGATCATGAATAGATAGCTCAAGTTTGCATGCATACATAGTATGGACATACCAATGCCTTTGCACCAGCCTGTCTATGGTGTGGAAAAATTTGATCATGTGAACAAGTGTGTGCCTCATCCATACGCCGTAACACTTGATAATCTCCATCTTCCTCTCTTGTTGCTCATGCGCACTATTTATATTGTAGATGTACACACTTAATCCCATACCATATCTATCAAAGTGATAGAGTTTCCATTAAATACTTGTCTCTAACACATAAGTTCGAAATAATGCTTTCAATTTTGTCTTCGAATTATAAAAACTCATCACTTTTAAACTGTTATATTTATATGTTTCCCAATTATTAATACTTGCATTCTCAACATTCATGATAGATTTAGGAATCTACTGAAATAGATTAGGATTATGAATATGACTTCTATATGTTTCAGTATCTATGGAGTGACGATATCTCATGTTACATTGAATAACTCTTTTTGGGAGACTTGTAAAAGACTTTGTAATTGTGCTCAGTCGTTTATCGGATAATCTTCCATTTCTTCTTCCTAAACAACTTCGGTTTGCTGATTATCTCTTCTTTTAATTAGCTTTTAGTAACATATAGTTTTGTTGATTCAAGTAAAGTGGGATAAAGTTTCTTCTCCATTTGATTGCTTTCCACCTCAGACTTGGAATTGGAAAATATTTTTCCCTTTCATTTTCTTTTCTTTTCAGGAAAACTTTTCATTTTGTGACTCACGTGAAGATCACAATCATGGAAGACGCATAGAAACTTCCTCTAAATTATTGACTTTATCCATCCTGTATTCCATGTCTTCAGGCTTTTAGGGTCTTTATTTATTCTTAACCTTCACCATCACATTTAATAAAATAAACGTTCACCAAGTTTTAGTCTATTTTTAAAATTTTATTAATAAGATTTTAAAATTTAAATATTTATTTATTATTTAATTTTTATTAAATTTGTTAATTGATTATAAAAAATAAAATTATTATTCCATAATTAATATTAAAATAAATAAAATTATATCTTATTTTTTAAATAAAAAATTAATAATTTGAGTAAAAAAATTACTAATTTTATAAATTAAAAATAAAATATAATTTTATTTTTTTAATAGTAATAATAAAATTATAGTTTTACTCTTATAATTAAATAAAAAATTTAATAAAAATTAAATAATTAAAGAATATTTAGGTTTTTAATGCCTTACCTATAATGTTTGATAAAGGAGTAAAACTTGGGTAATGAGAATAAGTGCTTTGGCCTTTAATAAAGTATGTGAGCTGGGTACATTAATCACTTAAGCAAGACCGTATTTAATAAAATAATTTATCGTTTAATAATACTTAATTATTTTCGTGGAAACAAGAGTTTTAAATTTATAAATTTACATGATTAAAAGGTTCAGGAAAGTGGGGTAAAGTTTCTTCTTCGTTTGATTGTTTTCCACCTCATACTTGGAATTGGAATAACTTTTTCCCTTTCATTTTCTTTTCATTGCAGGAAAACTTCTCATTTTGTGACTCACGTGAAGGTCACAATCATGGAAGACACAGAGAAACTTCCTTTAAATTATTCATTATGTCAATTCTGTATTACATGTCTCTAGCTTTTAGGGGTTTTTTTATAAAAAATATATTAGGTCTATAAATATAAAGATTAAAACTGATATTAAACAAAATTAATTAGTTTGTATAAAAATCTAATTTACATATTTATATATCACTCATTTTATTTAATTTTATTAAATGTGAGATTTTTTTTTTTTTTAATTTGAGTCTTCAACAATTCTTAATCTTGACCATCACATTTAATTATGGTTATTGAAACGATATATAAATTAATTTGCATAGGCTTCATGGGATTCTTTTTCTTCATCTTTCATTTGGGCATTTTATTAAAAGTATTGAAAGCTGCAAATGCCTTCCTTTTTAATTCCACAAGACTTTTGTCAATCTTATCTCGACAAGTATTGATTTTAGGTTAGCCAGGTGGGAAATTATTATTAGCCTATTAAAATATAAATTTGCCACTTGCTAATCCTGGTGGCTTCTTTTACCAAGGAAAAGAAATTCTCGAATCTACTTCTTCACCAAGCAGGCAAAAGGTAGAAATAAACAAAATTAAAAATTCAAATAAATACTTGATTAATTTCCTTAATGTCTAATTATGGAGGACTTACTTGTGAAGCAATAATTTAGTTTGGGTCCCATGAATTATGTGGTAAGCAACTCAACATTCCACATGATGACATGCCATGTGCTCTATTATTTCATGTTATCATTCCAGTAGCATAGAAAATTGAAACGTGGCTTTTGGGTTATCGATTGTTACGAAAATGGGCTTCTACTTCTACTTCTACTTCTACTTATACTTGTGAAGTATGTGAATCATATTTCGACCATTGTCTCATCGCGTTCACAGTTATGGTTGAGGATGTTACAAGTTTTTTCATAATAATTTTTGGTCGGTGTTAGTTTATCTACCGGGTCTTTCATGGGCGGATTCGTGTGTTAATCTACTAAATTATATTATTAATATTTAATTAATTTAATTTTAATATTTTTAATGAATCATTTTGGGTTGACTTACAAAGCTTAGTCTAAGGTCCCATTATGACTCGTTATAGTAGTAGATTATGTAATTGAAAAAAAAGAGAGCTTGGTTAAAAAAAGGGAGTTTGATCCATGCCGAAGGGCTTTCCACCCCTTGACATGTTTAGCTGAGAGAAATAAATATACTAGAAGTATCAGTTCAAGCGCATAAAAATAATGTTGATTATTTAAAAATTCTTATTTTGTTAGTTGATATACATAAATAACGATGTGTCATTGTATAGTTGAATAATTAAAAATTAAAAATAAAATAATATTCAATCGTATAATAACATATTATTTATTATATATATAATTTTATTATATCATAAATGTTTATTTCTTTTACTGGGTCAATTTCTGAACTTTCACAATTATTGTTAAATTTCTAAATCAAAACTATGAATTTCAATAATTATTGCCCCTATGTTTCATTGCATTTGTTAAAAATTGTCTTCTTGCTTCAATATTCTTATATAATTTATGAAAAATATTTATTCCATCAAGGTGTCATTTCATATCTAAATCATAAATTAACTTCTCAAAATTACAGTTAGAAGCACGAATGGCAAACGTACATTAGCCTCCATCCTTTCTCAAATAACAAAATCACCAAATTTCTTGTCAATCAAGACGATAGCCTTAGGCTGACTACTAATAGACACGTTAATTAGATAAAGCTAAATAAAGAGCTAATTTAAAGTTTGAAATTAAGGCTACTGTAAAAGGATTTGGTTTATTATCGTAACTGTCATGAGAGCTTACATGGTATTTGGGACTTTGGTCTTAGATTGGGCTAAATGGAACTGGCCTGAAATGGTTTGTTCCACGGTAGACTCTGGGACTTTTACCCTCTGCAATGGCACTGTCACATAATGATAGGTGTTCTGTTTGACTATTTGCCATTTGCATTTCATGGCTTAGGTGCTCTAACTAGGTTCGATATTCCTGTCTACATTTTGGTCGGTTTATATCTTAAAGTTAAGCAGATCATATGGATTTAAAGCTTTTAATGAAAAAATCTATTGAAACTGGTTGTACCTAAATTATTTTATCATGCAATTGAAATGTTTTTGGTAAGCTTTGGATTCAAGAAACTAGGCATTCATAATTTGTTATTGCATGTATCAATCAGTATGTATCTTGTTGGTAGGTTATTTGCATGCAAATTACAATGAATAATAGTTTGTCTTAGAAATGCATCAAAATGTTAATTTTTGAGTGTTCTAAAATTTAGGAAAATGAGTTCAAATGAGAGAAAATCCTATAGGGTTGTTTTACTCTATTTGAGGGCTGTGGAATGTGAAACGTCAGCTGTATATTGGTGCCAGTGTTATGAAGTGATATTGAGTTCCAACAGAGGGTAAATTTATATCAGAGGCAATATTTTGAATGTATTGTTGTGCTAGGATTTCAAAATGCAAGCTTCTGTTAACCTATACATGGTATAACTGGATGATTCTGGGCTGAATTTTTAGAGGGTTCTCTTAGAAAACTCAAATAATCAAAATAGTCATGAGAGCTTTCTGATGAATTTTAACACCTCACTCCCTGAAAAGAATTCCCTTTGTCTTTACATTGAGTTCAAATGCTGAGATGTGGCAACCTTTTGACATATTTTTTATAGGAATACATAGAAAATGGTAACAGTAGGGAACTTTTTGTGCAAAAAAATGCTAAATTTGTTGCTTCTCTTGTGCACATTGTGGTCCTTATCAATCAAAACTTAATCAAATTCTGGAGTAGCTGATTATTGGAGGATGACCTGATTGTATGGCGACCGAGAATTTTTACCATTTTTATGTGGAGAAAAATGAAACTAGAATTCATGCTAAATATGCTCAAAAATATCAAATATGCAGTTTTGGAGTTGTTAGGTTCCTGGAGAAATTTTGACGGCACCTCCCTTGTAAAATGGTGTCCCAGAAATGTATCTTGAACTCAGCTTCCACGTATTCAACTCTACTGCGGTAAAAATGATATGTGCTTTACTGTAAACTCTTTTTTCTCTCCAATGTTCAATCTCCAAATACTCAAACACTCAATATCACACTCCGAGCAACAACCAAAAATAAACTCAATGGAACAGTAACCAACTCACAAACATAAAAGGAAATTCATTCTTCTCATCAACATAAACCCAGAATATTCACATTAAACTTTAAAATAACAAATATCGAAAAAATGGAATTGAAATTTGAAATCTTTACGTTAAAATACCGTAGAATATCAAAAATTAAAAAATTGCTTAGAAATTTGAAAAGTATGAGTCAAAATATCCTAAAACGATTAAAACTTAAAAAACAAATCTGAATTTTGAAAATTAAACATTGAAATAGCTTAGAAACAAAAAAACTGAAATATCAAACTGAAATTCAAAAATTACATAAGAAAAGGGCCTAGAAAGCACAAAAATAAAGAAACAGATAGAAAATTCGAAAATGACATGTCCAAGAACCCTAAATCACGAAAAACGAATATAAAATTTGAAAACTAAATGTTGAATTAGCATAGTATGACAAAGACCAAAAAATCGATCTGAAATTTGATAATTACATCGTAAAACAAGCTAGGAAAGCACAAAAATCAAGAAACAGACGTCAAATTCAAAAACAACATATTAAAAGACCCTAAAGCATGACTAATGGATATGAAATTCAAAAACTATATATCGAAAAATCCTAGGTATGAAAAATATCAATTTACCCCCTTATATATTTTCTACTCTTACCTTGGTCCTATAGTTTTTCTTTCCCCTTTTATCGATTTTCTAATCTCCTACAAACCTTATAGTTTAAAAAAAGTCAATTTTCTCCCAACCCCCCATATTCCCTGTGTTTCATGGATCATCCCTCAAGTTACTGTAAAATTTCCTACTTGCCCTTGAGGATTTCCCTCACCTGTCTTGGGTTCGAGTTCTTTTAAAAAGTGCAATTCCCCCCACCCCACGGGCCATCGTTCCAACCCGAGGGAGATTTAATTCACCCCAGGGAATCCTGGGGTCTCCTGAGATGGATTTTCAACCAAACAAATGTATTTTTCAGCCAAAAATTGTCATTTTAGTTTCTAATTTCAACACAAATCAAATCAACACATCCTATAACACAATAGCCCTCAAAAATTTCAACAAAAACAATTAAGAATCAAGACATTTTATGCATTGTTCAAAATTAAAACCCTAAACATTCAATACTCAAAATCTTCATTAAATCACAATAATCCTAAAAATAAATTAATTCAAACAATATTAGGGATGATGTGATAACTTTCTTTGCCATTTTTGATCATCGGAAAACAGGACAAGTCAACGAAAAAAGTTGCATGGAAGACCTATGAGAAACCCGTGAATTTCATTGAATTTCAACAGTATATAGGGGGAAATTTAGGAAGGAATATGTAAAATTCTTGTTTTATATGTAAGGACATTTTGGCCATTACAAAAAGCAGGGCATTTTTGCTTAATACTGAAGTTTTGGGGTAATTTCGCTTGAACCCCTTTGTTTTGGTCAATTATTTTAATTTCCCTTTAAATAAATTATTTAATAAAATAAAAGCTCACAATCGGATAGCGAGCTGGGTACGTTAATTATTGAAGCAAGTAATCCCTTTTTTTAGAAACCGTATTTAATAAAATAATTAGAAAATAATTTATCATTTAATAATACTTAATTATTTGCACGGAAACAAGAGTTAAATTTATAAATTTACACGATTAAAAGGTTCGAGAAAGTGGGGTAAAATTTCTTCTTCGTTTGATTGTTTTCCACCTCAGACTTGGAATTAGAATAATTTTTTTCTCTTTAATTTTCTTTTCCTGTCAGGAAAACTTTTCATTTTGTGACTCACGCGAAGGTCACAATCATGGAAGGCACGGAGAAACTTCCTCTATGCTCCATTCTGTAGTAGATGTCTTCAGGCTTTTAGGGTCTTTATTTATTCTTAACCTTGACCATCATATTTAATTATGGTTGTTGAAATGATATGTTAATAAATTTACAAAGGTTTCACTTTGGCACCTTATAAAAAGGATTGAAGCTGTAATTGCCTTCCCTTCTTATCCCACTAGATTTTGTCTATCTTATCTCGACAAGTATTGATTTTAGGTTAGCTAGGTGGGAAATTATTGTTAGCCTATTAAAATATAAAGGGAAATTATATTAAATGGCCAAAATTAAGGGGGTCTAAGCGTAATTGAAATTTAATTATGGTTATTGAAATGATATGTTAATAAATTTACAAAGGTTTCACTCTGGCACCTTATAAAAAGTATTGAAGCAGTGATTGCTTTTCCTTCTTATTCCACTAGATTTTGTCTATCTTATCTCGACAAGTATTGATTTTAGGTTAGCTAGGTGGGAAATTATTGTTAGCCTATTAAAATATAAAGGGAAATTATTTACATAGCCAAAATTAAGGGGGTCTAAGCGCAATTATCCAAAACAATCAGGTTTAAGCAAAAATGTCCTATTTTTATAAAATAACCAAACTACCCCTATATATAAATAAGGAAATTTTCTTATTTCCCACGGTATTTTTTCATGATTCTGCTGTGCAAATTCCAAGAAATCTTCCGTTCCCACGATCATTCCACGTGCGTTCCACGATGAAGAGATTTCTGTCGATTTTTTGTATTTCCCAACGATTCAAAATGGCAAAAAAGGTTAGTACATCTTCTCTACTTTTGTTTGAATCCAGTTATTGTTCATATTATTGAGATTTGAGGGGGATTTCGCAGTTTGAAACTTTAGGGTTTTAATTTTGAATAATACTTAAAATATTTTGATTCTTGGTTGTTTTCGTTGAATTTCTTGAGGGGTTTTGTGTTAAAGTCTATGTAGATTTGATTTGTGTTGAAATTGGAGGCCAAAACGACGAATTTTTGGTCGGCGATGGGTTTGAAGAGATCGGCGCTTTGACCATGGGAACAGCGGATCCCACGGTCAAGAGGAATTTTCCCACGGTCAGGAGAGATTGACCATGGGTTAGGGGGTGAAGTAGCGTTTTCAAAACATTAGGGAGCTGGGGGAGAGCTGTTAGTGCACGAGGGGTGTTTCTAAAATTTGCCATGAGAAGTGAGCTAATGTCGTGAAAACCATGGGTTAGGGGGAAATTTACTTTTTTGAGACTGCAAGGGTGTTAAAAGATTAGAAAATTGTTGAGGGGGCAAGAGATAAATATAGGACCTGTTTGTAGTAGAAATTTTCTGAGAGGCTAAAATGATATATTTTTATCTAGGGTTTTTTGACGTGTAGTTTTCAAATTTTATAACTGTTTTTTCTGTCTTAAGGTTTTCAATATGCAGTTTTCGAATTTACCATTCGGTTTTTCAATTTTTGTGCTTTTTTGACACATTTTACGATATAATGACGTAATTTCAACTCAATATTTCGGTTTTTTCGTTTATAAAATGTCTATTTGTATTTTCGAATTTAGTTTCTTTTTTCTGAATTTCTCTGTTTTATAATATATCGACTCGTATTTTCTAAATTTTCGAATAATTTTTCAATTGGTGACATTCTAACGTATTTCAACTTATAGAATTCGAATTTCATTTTTTTTTTTTTTTTTGCAGTTTTTGGATATATCGACTCGTATTTTTTAGATTTCTGAACGAATTTTTAATTGTTGACATTCTAGGGTATTTCAACATATAAAATTTGAATTTTAGTTTCGTTTTTTTATTTTCACAGTTTTAGGATATATCGACTCGTATTTTTTCAGATTTTCGAACGATTTTTTATTATTGATATTCTATGGTATTTCAATATACAAAATTCGAATTTCAGTTTTGTTTTTTTATTTTAACCGTTTTAGGATAATGAAATCCTATTTTTTAAATTTTGTCATTTTTTTATTGTTTTCTATTTTTTCTATTTCTATGTTTTTTTTCATTACTAGATATGTTTACCTATTTGTTTTTTATGAATGTCTTATGAATATTAAAATTTTTGCAGGATATTTTCCGTAAAAGAAAACGTGTTGAAGGTGCGCTGCGAATCCCCGATAAGTCCAAACACTTTTAGGCAGATATTATATGTCGTGCATCTCCTTCGTCTACCCGATTGCATAATATATAGCATGATGCTAATCTGAGATTATCGCCAGCTTGGAGAGGTCATGGATGCATTGCATTCTTTAATCTTCCTGAGAAACCAACATCACGTGTCATGATCTTCTTTTTTATCGACACCGAAACCAATAGGATATATCTGGTTATTACCATCAAGAGCCACCGCAAGGAATAAATGCCCTAGATATCGACCTTTAAGGAAAATAGCATCAATGCAAATAGCAGGTCGGAGATAATCTCTAAATGCACGAATGAAATATCCTCATGCCATGAAAAAATTCTTAAATTGATAGTCATCATTCGTTTCAATAGCAGTAACGGTACTCAGATTAGTACGATGTAAATTGTAACAATAATCTGGTAAGAGCATAAATGATTTCTCCAATGAGCTTTTCAATGAATTTAAAGCCTAGTTTCTTGCCCGTTAAGCCTGTAAATATGAAATGTCAATTTTATACCGGTCGGCGATGTGCACAATTATTTTCTTAGGCCGATAAATTTGATCAATCAATACAAACTTTGACCTCATTAATTGACCTAAAGCTCAAACCCCAACATGTTTGTGATGTGGCATGATTTGATCAACTGAACATATGTGGGTTGGATTCATGTGGTTGATTTGAAATATTTCACCAACTTTGGACTTGCTTACATGTATATACCACTCACAATTTTTAACCTTGCATTTAATATCTCATCGCCCCTTATCAGACTTCTTAACTATGAATTGAAATCCTTTCAGTAAGGTAAATTGCTTTACAACATCTTTCAATTGTACTTTATTATGGAAAATATCACCAAACTTTACACTATTCTCCTCTCAGATCGATCTTGTACCACTTGATGATATTGATAGTTGTAGAGAAAAATCAAGAAGCCACCTAAACGAATCAATGGGGATATTGTCAAAAAATGGCCAAGAATAATTTTCACCACCTAAAATAGGATCTTCAAGCTGTAAACTATCCATACCCTCGGTAACAGGTGACATATACTCGGACTCTACCTCTTCAGAAGGAATATCGGGCATATCATTTCCATCAAAGTCACCCCAATCAAGAACCCTATCTTTCTCTCCATGAGCTCATGAGGTTGCAATGTACAATGGGTCATTACTGAAATCAATCAAGTTTTTCAAATCATATTCTTTTTTCACCCCACTCATTTCTTCTTCATCTTTTTCCTCCTGTTCTTCAAATGGGGTACATGTAACAAAAACAAGAATACATTCCTGTAAATACTGAGACATATGAATAAGACCTTGGATATCTTCATCATTTTGGATCTGTACAGAGCAGTTGAGCTCAATTTTTCTTGACTTCATTGATAGTTGAAGGTAGTTTTTCATTGGATCAATACTGCAAGACTCCTTCAAAAGCTAAATGAATCCCTCAAATGTTGTTCTATAAGGAATTTTAATCAATTGTTTGGATCCTCTAACATATTTTATTGTGTTGTCATCACCTTGAATTCATTCTCCATAATAACGAACCGATGCATAACCATCCATTTTGAATTATCAATCCTGCAATGACAAGTTTTTGGAAAAAAATATTCATTTATAACAAAAATTTGTAATAACAATTTAAAACAGTTATTAATAACAAAATACCCTTCATATTTTTCTAATATTTTATTTAACCCCCTATAGTTATTTAACATTTTATGTAACACCCTTATATGTTATCTTGTATCAAAATACATTTATCTATTCTTAACATTCTATTTAAAAAGTTTTTTACAATGTTTAAAATCAAAATACCCATATATTTTTTTAATATTTCATTTAACCCTTTATAATTATCTAATATTTTATAACACCCTTGTATGATATCTTGTATCAAAATGTATCTATTTATTCTTAACATTTCATTAAAAACATTCTTACAATGTTTATTATTAAAATACCTCTTATATTTTTCTAAAATTTTTATTTAACCCCCTATAATTATCTAACATTTTATTTAACAACCTTGTATGTTATTTTGTATCAAAATGTATCTATCTATTTTTAATATTTCATTAAAAACGTTCTTACAACGTTTAATATCAAAATACCCCTATATTTTTATAACATTTTTTTAGCCTCTCATATTTATCTAATATTTCATTTAATACTCTCGTATACTCCCTATTATCAAAATACATCTATTTATTCTTAACATGTTATTTGAATCCTTCGTATATTATATAATATCAAAATACCCTTATAATTTTTTGATATTTTTTTAAACTCCTATAATTGTCTAACCTTTCATTTAACACATTTTTTATGTTATCTTGTATCAAAATACATCTATCTATTTTTAACCTATTATTTAAATCTTTCATGTATTATGTAATATCAAAATACCTCTATATTTTTTTAATATTTTTTTACCCCCTATAATTACCTAACATTGCATTTAATACTCTTGTATGTTGTCTAGTATAAAAATACATCTATCTATTCTTAAAATTTTATTTATAATGCTCTTACAATGTTTAATATCAAAATGCCCCTCATATTTTTATAACATTTTATTTGACCTCCCATAATTATCTAACACTTCATTTAACACCATTGTATGTTATTTTGTATCAAAATATACCTATCTATTCTTAACATGTTATTTAAATCCTTTATATATTATATAATTTCAAAATAACCCCTATATTTTTCTAATATTTCATTTAACCCCTATATTATTATCAAATATTCAAGTATCTCCTTTACATGATATACAAACTAGATTTAACAAATAAAATTAAGTTTTGAGTTAAGATTCGTATAAATACCTTTTTTCACGAACTGACTTTTTTCGATTCAAATTTCAGAAAAATGAACTTCTTCCATTCGAACGAACTCATACTAATTGATATTGAGTAAAAATGAGAGTGACAGTGAGTGTTTGAGTGATTTGAGAAGTGTGTGTAATAAGAGTGAGTATGAGGGTTTATATAGATATGGTGAAGGATAATTTTGGTATTTTAAAAAAAGTTTAGGGCATTTTTGCTTAGGAATAGGAAAATAGGGTATTTTTGCTAAAGAATAGGAAACATGGACATTTTTGCTTAATGGAGGGGTAAAAAAGGTATTTAATATAATTTCCCAAATATAAATTTGCCACTTGCTAATCCTCGTGACTTGATTAAAAGGTGGAAATCAACAAAATTAAAAATTCAAATAAATACTTAATTAATTTCCTTAATGTCTAATTATGGAGGACTTACTTGTGAAGGAATAATTTGTTTGGGTCCCATGAATTATGAGTTAAGCGACTCAACATTCTACATGATGACATGCCATGTGCCTTATTATTTCATGTTATCATACCAGTAGCATAGAAAATTGAAACGTGGCTTTTGGGTTATTGATTGTTACGAAAATGGGTTTTCTACTTGTAAAGTATGTGAATCATATTTTGACTATTATCCCATCACATTCACAATTATGGGTCAGGATGTTACAAGTTTCTTCATAATAATTTATTGGATTCAGTCCACCTATAATGGGTTGGCCCAATCCATTAAAGATACAAAAGGCAAAATTAGCCATTATAAATCATAATGACCTTTTTACCCTTGACAGTTATTAAAGTTAACTGTCAGTCTCCTTTTTAATAAAAAGTAATGTAACTTCTATTGGGACTGTCTCTTATGCGCAACTCACAAAACACTCTCTCTTCTAATATTCTCTTCATCTATAAGGAATTTTTATAGAAAACAAGAAAGCAAATTAAGGAAAGTGTGTTGTGGATTCTAACAGGAATGCATTGGATCACCAATCATCACAAAAGTTTCAAATTTATAAGTCGGGTATGTTTTTTTATGATCTTGGATTGTTTTTAATTTTCGCTTACATTGGTATCAGAGCCTTGTTTTATTTGTGCAATTGTGATGTTGGTGATATAAACATGATTTGAAAGCATGTTTAGAAATTAATTAGCGTGAACAATGTATTTTTTATATTTAAATGTGGACGGATGTATTTTTGATTATTGGTGAATTTGTTGTGTTTTTGCGAAATTGATGCATGGAATCATGTTAGGATGCATTCTGGATATGAGAAGCATGTGAAGTTATAATAAATTACACTGAATTTGCATGACATTGAACAATTTTCAGTTGTAAATTTTCACCCAAAACTGTTAATTCATTGATATTCGGAGACATTTTCACCGAAAATTTCATGAATATGAATATACGTGACACGGGCTTCAAAAGCCCTATGAAATTGTCATCGTTGGGTGGCCAAAAGACGACCAATTTCGTTATCAAAAACCTAGTGTTCATACTGCAATCGTGGGTTGCAATCGGGTTAGGAAAACCTGATTGCCCGACCCGTTGGTCAACGGGTTGGTCAAAAACCTATCAGTCAACAAGTCAACTTGTTTAGTTAACTGGGTCAACCCAGGCAACCTGGGTCCTGACCCACGAGTAAATTGGTCAATGTTTGATTAGTTAATGGTCAAATAATTGACCAGTCAATTGTCAACAGTTGACCGACGTGTGAAGGCACGCTTCTGTTTTTGGCATATGGGAATACGTGCATACTTCTGTTTATGTCTAGTTGCTTATACAGACTCAAATTCTATTTTGTGTAATCTGTTTATGCATAAATTGAAAACTTATAGGTGTTATTTTGATTATGGTTTTGAATTATACATTGCTAAACATGTGAACATATATTGTTTATACTGTTATACATGTGTAATTTATTATTGTCCATTTTTTGGTCATATATACGGTGAACATGTTGATTAAGGACTACTATTTAAACTATAAGATGAATCCGAAACATGACTTCTTCACTCACATTTGGACCATGACTAAGAGAATATTCGAATTGCAAAATGAAGGCATATACCTAACTCTTAATGAAAGGATATGTGGACTATTGATGTCGTTCCCTGATTATTGGACCAATATAATAACCAATATTATCTAGGATGACAAAAAGGTATTAAATTTCTGGGATTGTTTATGTGAGTTACAAAAAGTAAAAGAATGAAACATTGTTATGAATATAAGAAAATTAATAACTCTTTATATTTTCCCAAATCAACAGAGTGTGAGGCATATTGGTTATCACAAACAACGAAAAAACTTTATATTGGATAAAGTCACTCTGAGGATTATTGAAAAAACATAGTAGGCCTATAGTCCCTAGGATTGGTATCGAGTGGAAGAACGATTAATTGTTAAAATGTCATGTTTTAACAATTATAAACCACAGATCAAGAATAGTTCAGATTCTAGTTCAGATTCTAGTTCTAGTCAAAAATGGTTCTAGCCATTGAAATGTTTGAATTTCATGTTTATATTTATTTTCACACTTATTTGTTTATTTGTTGATATGTTATTGTATTAAACCTCTTTGAATTATAGATGTATTGAACTATATGTTGATTCAATATGTATTATGATTATTTGTGAGAATTATAAGACTCGTAGAATTTAATTTTTCTCGTCTAAGATATACATTGACGCGATTGGAGTAATTGTTAAAATATGAAATATTTGTGTCATAGATGATGATTGGGAACATAGCGAACTTTCGTATCTACGATTTATGTGAAATATTTTAATTTTTAATGCACAATTACGATAATAAACTGTGTATATATCTTATTGTTGGTGTTATGTTAGCATATCTCTGTAGTAATATAAAAATGGTTTTAAAAACCATTATTGCCGATTTGAGTAAAGGAGAAAGACTGAATGAGGACAATTATAAAATATGGAGAATGAGAATGTACTATATCCTAGATGAACATGATGCCTTGGAGGCTGTTAATCAAGTCATGGAAGAACTCCAATTAGCTAAGGGGCAGAATCTTAACAATGCCCAACATAAGTGTGACATGGACGCTTATAATGCCTAGAAAAAAAAAAGATTCGATTGCTAGAGGTATTCTCATCAGCTCAATAAATGATGATATTGCTTATCAATATCAGCAATTTGAAACTGTAAATGCTATATAGGTGGCATTGAAGGAGAAGTTTGAAGGAATGACTGTCTCCAAACTAAAACAGTTAACTATCAAGTTCGGTACATATAAGAAAGTTCCTAATAAGCCAATGAAGCAACATCTAAGGGAAATATCGAACATGATAACTGAGCTGAAGAAGGTTGGGCATGATCTCACTAATGAACAATAAGTGCAAGCTGTTATACGGTCTCTACCTAATGTTGGGAGCACATAAAAGTGAATATGACTCATAATGACAACATTAGGACTTTTGATGACATTGCTCGTCATCTTGAACTGGAAGCTGAGTGCTTATAGGTTGCTAGACCAAATGCTTAGACATATATTGTTGAGTCTAGTTCGAGGAAGTTTTTTGGCTATAAAAGAAACTAGCGAAAGTCTAGAAAAAGGAAAGAGATCGTTCAATGACTTGTGAACAAGAATAAACGGTTGAAGCACAAAAGTGACAAATACTCTGGGAAAAGAGATAAGACAAATTTGACTTGTTATAACTATGGGAACAAAGGTCACTTCACTCGTGAATGCATAGAGCCAAATAAGGTATTGACTTATCTTATCTCAAAATATGAAATTTACTCATCCTATGTGGATTGTAAACTCAAGAGCCATAGACCATGTAGCTCGTGATAAAGACGCTTTTGTGGAATTTTATTGAATACCGAGGAAAACACGATGGATTTATGTAAGTAATAATACTAAAGTTGAAGTAAAAGGAATAGACATATGTAAATTAGTTTTGCGCGATCGTCAAACCTTATACCTACATGATGTCTTGTATGCTCTAGAATTCGACCAAATTTGATCTCTGTAATGGTTATATTAAAACTAGGATATTGCTTAACTTTCTTTGGAAATTCATTTAAACTATATTATGATAATGTATTTTATGGATCTAGATTTCTATCTGAAGATTTTATGGTGCTGGACACTTTATTTTATAATAATAACAATTCTGTTAGTTTTTCCTTATTTTCAACTTCTAGTAGTGTAGATGTAAATGTAAATAAATGACATGCTACACTAGGGTATATTGGCTAAGAAAGAATGAATAGACTGGCCCCATGAAAGTTTATTAGGACCTATCAGGAAATTAAATTTGCCTATTTGTAAACATTGCTTAGTAGAAAAAACTACAAGAAAACCTTTTGGCAAAACTATTAGAGTTAAAATTCCTTTGTAACTTGTACACTCAGATATTTATGGTCCTATGAATGTCAAAACTAGAAAAGGAGCATTATATTTCATCACTTTCATAGATGATTATTCACGTTTTGGGTATGTCTATTTGATCTTCCATAAGTCAGAAGTAATAGATTGCTTTAGACATTATATAAATGAGGTTGAAAATCAGTTAGACAAAAGAATAAAAACCTTGAGAACTGATTGAGGCTGTGAATATTTATCTACTGAATTTAAGGAATTATGTAGTGAAAAAGAAATTACGAGGTAATTAACGATTTCAAGAACTCTACAACAAAATAGGGTAGCGAAGTGAAGGAACCGAACTTTATTAGATATGGTTAGGTCTATAATAGCGCAAGCGAATCTTCCGATTTTGTATTAGGGAGATGTCTTATTGATTGTGACTTATATACTTAACCAAGTGCTTACTAAGTCAGTAACTTTCACTTCTTATGAGTTATGGACAGATAAAAAATCTGAATTGAATATGATGCGACTTTAGGGGTCTGCTGCATACATCCATGACTTATTCCATAAATTCAAAAAATTGGGACCAAGAGGCAAAAAATGTATCTTTATAAGATACTCTGAACACTCTAAAGGGTACGTGTTCATAGAAGAGGACTCTGATGGAAGAATGACTGAAATAAAATTTAGAGATGTGACATTCATAGAAGATGAATTTCCTAAAAATGGTGATATTGATAAAAGTCTGCACTTGTATACGACGGTAGAGGAATGTGGAGAAGGTTCGTCTCAACGACTATTAGTTGTGTCACAAGAGACGATGGCTTTACCTGTTCTAGATAGTGGGAGCAATAAGGTTGAGCTCCAACCTATTTCGGATAGTAAGAGTGAAGATCCTCAACTGCGTAAGAGTGAACGTTCTCGAATCCCTAAGAGACATTTCAAAATTGAAAATGAAGTTTTTATAACTGTTCCTCTTGAAGACGATGAGTCTAAAAATATCAAAGAAACTCTATCATCCCTCAATAAGGAAAAATGGCAAGAAGTATTAAAGGAAAAAATAAAATCCATAGAAATTAACTGAGTTTGGAGTCTAGTGGACTTACCACCGGATCAAAAACCTATTGGGAATAAATTGATTCTCAAAATTAAACGAAAGATGGATGGTTAAATAAATAGATACAAAGCTCACCTAGTGGCAAAAGACTATATCCAATAAGAAGGTATAGATTATGAAGAAACTTT
Source organism: Mangifera indica (assembly GCF_011075055.1). Taxonomy (NCBI): domain Eukaryota; kingdom Viridiplantae; phylum Streptophyta; class Magnoliopsida; order Sapindales; family Anacardiaceae; genus Mangifera; species Mangifera indica. The sequence continues at coordinate 10,245,150 of NC_058147.1, read as the reverse complement.
TTCGTCTGTTGTAAGTTTTACTTTAATCCATGTTATTCTAGTTATAGTAGCACACTTAGATCTAGAATTGTATCAGATGGATATCAAAATAACTTTTCTCAATGGAGAGCCTGACGAAAAAATCTACATGGATTAGTTTGTAGGTTTTATGGTAAAAGACCAAGAGCACAAAATATCCAAGCCCCAAAGATCAATATATGGCTTGAAACAGTCATCAAGACAATAGTACTTAAAATTTTATAAGGCAATATTATCTTATAATTTTAAGATGTTAGAACAAGACCATTGTGTCTATGTAAAAAAGTTTGATGACAAATTTGTAATTCTATCTCTTTATATGGATGATATGTTGATAACTAGGAATGATTTGGAGTATGTGATGATTATTAAAAATTAGTTATCTGTAAATTTTGACATGAAGGATATGAGTGAAGTAGATTATATTTTAGATATTAAAATCAAAATGGATCATTCTAAGAGACTTTTGGCTTTGTCACAAGAGCATTATATCCAAAAGATTATAGAATGATTCAGCTTGACAAACTGCAAACCCGTAGATAATCCTGTGTCAAAAAACGATTTGTTGAGCCAAGATTTGTGTCCAAAGACTTAGAATGAAAGAAATGAAATGTCTCTAGCATCTTATTCAAGTGCTATTAGAAGTCTTATATATGCAATGATGTATACTCGTCTCGATATATGTTTCGCTATCAGATTGGTTAGTTAATATCAATCGAATCCATGAAGAGAACATTAGAAGGCTATCAAGAGGATATTGAGATATCTGAAAGACACTATGGATTACTGTTTATGCTATCAAGAGAAAGATTTGTGTATCATTGGCTATTCAGATGTCGACTGAGATGGTGATTCAGACCAACGTAAATCAACTTATGGTTATGCTTTCTTACTCAAAATGATGTCATATCTTGGAGTAGTAAGAAACAAACATGCATAAGCTTATCCATAATGGAAACAGAATTTGTAGCATGTTCTGCAGCTATGTAAGAGGCTGTTTGATTGAAAAGATTTTTTGATAATTTGGGTGCATTGAACACAACAGCTGGTCTTATAGTAGTGCATTGTGATAATCAAGCTGCAATAACTTTCACAAGAGATCCCAAATTTCATAATAACACCAAACATATCGACACCAGATATAACTTTATCAGATACATCATTTCGAAGAAGAAAGTGATGGTACAATATATTTCTACTTGTAATACGGTTCTTGATTTTTTAATCAAACTGATTTCAAGAGATGTATATCTTGCATATATCAAGTCTTTTGGTTTGCGTAGAATATGATAGATAACTTGTCAAGTATATATTGTACTTGTAACACAACATTAGAACATCAAAAAATTTGAATTTATTTTATTTATATGTTTGAATTCTTAGTGTTTATCCATATACACATTGTTTTGAAAACTTAACAAGATTATAATATCACACAAGTTTGATTGGCTTTCTCATACGAGCAATCGCCTTTGATACTGAGAAGAGCATGCAAAGATGAGATATGTTTCTTGAGATTGACACTGCTAAGAGAGCACACTTAGAAGATACGAGTTACTCAAAAAACGAATTATTGGATATGTTGCCTTGATAATTAATCAAGATGAGGTCATGAGTTGATGAATTTGAAAATGACTGATTTGGATTCTCCACATCCAAATAACTTGTGAATGCCAGATATGAGTTCTTAATATATAGTAATGTCTGCAAGATTGGAAAGATGATTAAAAACTCAGGTTAGGCGTTGAGTGCAGTGACTAAACTAAGATTTGTACAATATTGGTAATGACATTTTTGAAAAGATACACATTGTAACACGATTTATATCATATATGCATAAATAAGACGACTGTTGAAAGTAGTGGAAGGATAAATCTCTGCTCCTTTACTATGTGAGACTTTATGAGCATTACGTCATGTTAGTATCTTTTGACTTTTTACCGTTATTTGATGTTTACTCTTAGTGTTGCTATCTTAGTTTGGAATCTATAACCATGCATGATTTGGTCTATAGAACATGCTTAGAAAAATAGCTAAATTTAAATTGAGAATTTCAAGTAGAAGAAGAAGACTTATATATTACATGTATCCATTGGCAGGCTGATTATGTCACTCATATGGGAGATTAGACTTGATCATGGATATATAAGAATATAACACAATGATAAATGAGAGATTAAAGGAAGCTACTGTTATCAAATAAGTCTAGGGTACTACAAGACTAATGCTTTGTTATTTTTCGGGTTAAAACGACTATATTATTCCTAACAGATGTATAGTAAATTAACTCCCAAGTACAGGCTGCTTGCAAGGTCACACGACATATTTGCTAGTATAAATTACTCTATTCTATAATATTTTTGTGAAAGAGTTTTGTGATTTGCATCACCCTATCATATGTAAGTGAGAGATATTGGATCCGATCCACCCATGATGGGTTGACCTGATCCATTACGGCTACAAAAGGTAAAATTAGCTATTATAAGTGATAATGACCTTTTTGCGCTTGACAGTTATTAAAAGTAACTGTCATTCTCCCTTTTAATAAAAAGTAGCATAACTTCTATTGGGACAGTTTCTTACGCTCAACTCATAGAACGCTCTCTCTTCTAATATTCTTTTCATCTGTAAGGATTTTTTATAGAAAACAAGAAAGCAAATCAGGCAAAGTGTATGGATTTTAACAAAAGTGCATTGGATCACCAATCATCAGCAAAGTTTCAGATTTCTAAGCCAAGTATGTCTTTCTATGATCCTGGATTATTTTTAATTTTTGCTTATATAATTTTTGGTTAGTGTTAGTTTATCTATTGGGTCTTTAATGGGCAGACTCGGGTATTTTTATTGGTTGACCTACTAAACTATATTATTAATATTTAATTATTTTAATTAATTTTAATTTTTTAATATTTTTTATTGAGTCCTGTTAGATTGACCTGCAAATCTTAGTCCAAGGTCCGATCAAGACCTGTTATATTAGAAAGCTATATAAAAAAAGGGGACCTTGGTCAGGTTAGCCCATATGTGTCGTCTTAAAAAAAGGGAGCTTGATCCATACTGTAAGTGTTGGAGACTAAAAGAAAAGACTCTTTCATATAATAAAAGTGAGTGGTATATAAGTGTGATGATTGAACCTTAACATAAGCCAATTAGTTTTATGTAATATGAGTTTTAATCTTTATACTTATAGGCACAAAATATTTCTGTTATGGTATCATAGCGTAAACTAGACGATAATCTAATAAACTAAAGTATTTCTATATACAAGTGACAACGCACCCTTCCAAATAGATTGTAAAAATAAGTGGTATCTATGGTGGTTGCATTTGAGGGAGAGTGTTGAAAACTAAAAGAAAAAGTCTCACATTTAATAAAAATGAGTGATATATAAGTGTGGTAGATTGGACCTTAACATAAGTCAATTGATTTTGTGTAATATGGATTTCGATCTCTACTCTTATAGGCCCAATATATTTACAATAGTAGGTCTCTTCACCTCTTGATATGTCTAATTAAAAGAAATAAATAAGTCATTGATTAAGTTAATCTTTGAAAGAGGAGATGGCTATCGTATTGAGATGGAAACATGAACAAAAGAGAGTAATACATCTAAGGAGTTGAAACCAGAAATTGTAGCTTTATTAATAGAGTTTAGAGATATTTTTAAAGAACCCAATGGCCTTCCCCTAAAGAGAAATGATGACCATATGATCAAACTATTTCTGGGAGTGCAACCACCTAATCTACGACCTTATAGATATCCACATTATCAAAAGAATGAGATTGAAAAAATTGTATAAGAGATGCTCGCAGCAAAAGTGATTCATCCAAGCATAAGCGTTTTCGTTAGCCTAGTTCTACTAGTGAGGAAAAAAGACATTGGCTAGAGGTTTTGTGTCGACTATAGGGCATTGAATATGATCACAATTTCAGACCGATTTTCTTCCCCAACTATAGATGAATTATTGGATGAATTAGCAGGAGCAACAATATTTAGCAAATTAAACCTTAAATCAGGGTATCGCCAAATTTGGATAAGGAAATAAGACATCAAAAAGACTATGTTTAGGACGCATGATGGACATTAGGAGTTCCTAGTCATGCCATTTGAGCTGACTAATATGCCAACGACCTTTTAGGAAATTATGAATGAAATTTTCAAACCACATTTACTCAAGTTTGTTGTTGTATTTTTTGACGATATTCTTGTGTACAACAAAGGATTTGAAGATCATCTATGGTATTTTAGAGTGGTGCTGAATCTTCTTAAGGATCACCGATTAGTAGTTAATCAAAAGAAGTACAATTTTGGGCAAGATAAAATAAACTATTTGGAACATCTGGTGTTAAAAAAAGCATGGAAGTGGATTCCAAGAAATTAAGGATATGAAAAATTGGCCAATATCGAACGATAGTAGAGATCTTAAGGGCTTCTTGGAGTTAACCAGGCATTACCATCGGTTTATGAAGAATTATGGTTGAATATCAAAACCACTAACCAATTTGTTGAAAAAGAATGTTTTCAATTGAAACGAAAGAGCGCAAAAGGCATTTGAAGCATTGAAATTAGCTATAGTAACTGTGCCAGTTTCAATTGTATCAAATTTTACAAAGGAATTTGTTGTTGAAACTGATGCATCGAGGACAGGTTTAGATGCAATTCTTGTGCAAGAAGGTTGACCAATTGCAGTTCTTAGCAAAGCTCCCTCAATCAAAAATAGAAGCAAGTAAGTATATGAACTTGAATTGATGACGATAGTTTTAGTGTTCTAGAAATGGTGTTTTTACTTGTCAGGAAGACATTTTAAAGTCAAGACTGATTAAAAGAGCTTGAAGTTTCTTATAAAGCAACGTGTAGTCGAACATGACCAACAATGATGGTTGATAAAGATGCTTGGATTTGATTTCAAAATAGTATATCGATCAGGTTGTGAGAATAAGGTAGTTGACACATTATCAAGGAACCTAAAATTTGTTGATGAAATGCAATCCTTCTCAGTGTTAAAATTGATGGGAAAAAGAAGTTTACAGAAGAAGATAAAGAAAAGTGAAAAATTACAAAGATTGGTATAAGAAATTTTATGCAATCCTAAGGCTTGTAAACATTACTCACTGCAAAAAGGTAAGTTATTATACAAAAGTAGTTTAGTAGTTCCTCGTGAATCCAACTTCATTCTTCTTTTTCTGCATGAGTTTCACGCCTCTGCCCAAGGAGGTTATTCATGTTTCATAGACTCTTACAAGAGGATTTTGGCAGTGTTATATTGGGAGGTATCAAATGACATAAAAATTTGTTGTTGAATGTCAAGTATGTCAAAGAATGAAATATAAAGCCACTTCATTGGTAAGACTACCATTACCTATTCTAATGTAGATATGGGAAGTGTTATCAATAGATTTTATTATAGGGTTATCGAAGGTAAGGGGAGTCAATACTACTTTGGTGGTCATTGATAGATTATCAAAGTATAGACATTTTTTTACGATTCAATACCCATTTATGGTTAAAGATATTGCATAAATTTTTGTTGAAGAAATATTTCAACTTCTTGGGTTGTCTTAATCCATTATAACTGATCGGGGCAACATTTTATAAGTCATTTTTAGAAAGAAATATTCAAGGCAGTAGGTACCTTACTAAATTTTAGTTTGGCATATCATCCGTAAATGGATGACTAAACAAAGGTTGTTAATCAGAGCCTGGAGACTTACCTTCATTGTTTTTGCAACGCACAACTAAAGAATTGGCCTCAATGGGCAATATTGCTAGAGTATTAGTATAACACCTATTTTCATAATGCAGCAGACAAAGTGCCTTTTAAAGCAATATATGGTAGAGATCCCCCACCAATTCTTCGATGGGTAGATGATGATTCAAAGGTAAAAAAGGTAAAGAAAATGATACAAGAGAGTAATTTGATTTTAGATGAGTTGAATAGTAATTTGAATAAGGCATAAGAAAAAAACAACTAGGAGAAAAGGTAAAGAGTTAGCAAATACCAATTTGTTTAAGTGAGGAAAGAGAGGTAGTGGTGCAACTTAAAATAGTATTACAACATTGATATTCTACTTATGGGGACTTAGAATTAGTTGTTAAGTGGAAAGACCTTCCTAAATTCAAATGTAGTTAGGAACTTTATACAAACCTCAAGCAATTATTTCCACATTTGCACCTTAAGGACAAGGTGTCTTTGGATGGGCAAGGCAACATTAGAACCAAAGTTTATGTTAGGAAGAAAATCAAGAAATGGCTTCATAGGAAGACAGAGGACCGCAATCAAATGGACACAAATAGAGGGCATCAATATCATTTAATCAGTGGGAATGCATGTTAGGGTAGGTATCATACAGTCAATCAAATTTGATATTTGTGGATATAATTTTATATTAATCATTAATAAAAAGATTTATTGTTATTTAATTCATATGTTGTCTATTTGTATAATCGTATGAATAACATATCCTGACACATCGATGAATGTTTAGCCAAATAGAGGGTGTGCTATAGATATAAGCAACTATGACATTTTATTAGTCAATATACAACCTTAGCAATAGTGTTAGCCTTGAAAGAGCTAACAGTTGGGGGAAGGCAAGGTTAAATATTCATAACTACTCAGACATAGGTAAATTATAGCCCTATAGTTGTAACAGGTCAGTTATTATTTCATTATTGTCTTTTATGTGCTTTTATTGACTCTACTCTCATACATTATTTTATTATTATAGGTATAGTTAAGAAATTAAGAATAAAGCCTTCAATAATCCCCTAGATCAGAATAGAGATACTAGATAGGGATAAGGTTCATAGTAGTTTAATATTGGTAGAGGAGACAATTTTCTTGAGAGGCTGTGTAATAGTCGTGGACCTAATAATCATAGACATGTTAGACTTCGATATGATATTAGGCATGGATTTCTTAAGTAGATATAAAGTAGAAATAGTCTATAGGAAGAAGAATGTTAGATTTAGTATGATAGTAAGCAGTTCATATTCAAAGAAGGTCAAATCCTTAGTATAATGATTAGGAATATCAAGGCTTAAAAGATGTTAAGTAAGAGGTGTATGGCATATTTGGTAAATATGGTTCAAAAATCAATAGAAATAGTTCCAAGCATAAAGGATACTCTAGTGGTGCAAAAGTTTTTAAATGTATTCCTTGATAGCCTTTCAAGGTTAGCATTAGAAAAGCAATTAGAGTTTAACATTGAGTTAGCCCTAGGAATGACATCAATTTCTAAAGCACCCTACAAAATAGCCCCAACCAAATTATAGGAATTAAAGAAACGGTTACAGGATCTATTAGATAGTGGATTTATTAGACCGAGTCACTCACAATGGGGTACACTAATCCTTTTCGTAAAGAAGAAAGATGGATCGATGAAAATGTGTATTAACTATGAGTTAAACAAGGAGACAATGAAGACTGGGTACCCTTTCATGAGGATTGATAATTTATTTGATCAACTCAAAAGTGCCTTCAAGACCAGATATAGGCATTATGAGTTTGTGGTCATGCCCTTCAAATTGACTAATGCCTTACAATATTTATAAACCTCATGAATAGAGTGTTCCAAGATTGTATAGATAAGGTCTTGGTAGTACTCATTGACAACATCTTGGTTTACTACAAAACTCGAGAGGAATATGAGCAATATTTAAGATTTGTACTTTAAAGGTTAACAGAGAGGCAATTGTTTGCAAAATTCTTAAAATGTGAGTTTTAGTTAGATAAAGTGGCATTTCTGAGTCATGTGGTTTTAGTAGATGACGTATCAATAGATCCCAATAAAATTAGGGCATTATTAGAGTAGCAAAGCCCTAAGATAGCTAAAGAGGTCAGAAGTTTTCTAAGATTTATAGACTATTATAGATGTTTTATTAAGGGCTTCACCAAGTTAGCTTAACCCTTTATAAACTTGACACATAGAAAGACTCATTTTAGATGGTTAGAGGCCTGTGAACAGAGTTTTTATGAATTGAAAAGAAGACTGACCTCAGCTCTTATCTTTTCCTTACTATAAAAGGGTGAGAACTATGATTTATATACATATGCTTCACATCAAGGTTTAAGAACAGTACCGATATAGAAAGGGAAGGTGATAGTTTTTGCTTTCTAGTAGTTAAAGAAGTATAAGACCAGATACCCCACTCATGATCTTGAGTTGGCAGTTGTGGTGTTTACACTTAAGATATTGTGTTACTATCTATATGGGTAAAGAGCAACATCTACATGGATTACAACTGAATATTTATTCACTCAAAAGAAACTAAATATGAGATAAAGATAGTGGTTAGAATTGGTAAAAGATTATGATTGTGAGGTTAAGTACCACTTGGGTAAAGCTAATGTAGTTATAGATTCTTTGAGTAAGAAAGTGGTCCTAGCATAGATTAATGTTCACCACGAGTTACAATAGAAGTTAGCAAAGGAGTAGATTAAGGTAATCACATGGCAATTAGCAAGTCTTTAAATGCAATCAACCCTTTTGGATGAGATACGTGTAACACATGTTTTAGATAAGAGATCTTTAGAGATTAGACAAAAGATGACCAAGAATATTGAGACTAAGACATCTTGAGGTTCTAAGTGAGGATATTTGTTCCCAAAGAATAGAATTTAAGAGATAAGATCCTAGTAGAGGTGCACAATTCCCTTTACATGACCCTTCCTAAAAGTGTAAAGATGTATAAGGATCTAAGAAAGATGTTTTACTGGTTAGGAATGAAGAAAGACATTGCAGACTTCGTGGCTAAGTACCTTGTATGTTAATAGGTTAAGGTTAAACATCAAATGCCATTTAAACTTTTGTAGCCCTTTAACATTCTCGAGTGAAAATAGGAACACATATCGATAGAGTTAGTGGTAAGATTGTCAAGGGTCAGAGGTGGCCATAATGTATTATAATTAACCAGTTGACCAAGTTAGCACATTTTATAACAGTCAAAAACACTACAAGTATAGATCAGTTGGGTCAGATTTATGTGAAGGAGATTATTAGACTTTATGAAATACCTAAAATGATAGTATCAGATTGACCACCAGGTTTGTCTCAACATTTTGACAAAGTATGCATAAATCCTTGGGTATGAGATTGGCATTCAACACAACATATCATCCCTAGACCAATGGATAGACTGAAAGAGTTAATCAAGTAATCGATGGCATTTTGAGGGTTTGTTACCTAGATAGAGACATGAGTTGAGTGATGTGTTGCCAATGATGGAGTTTGCTTTTAATAATAGCTACTAGGTAACCATCAAGATAGCTTCTTATAAGGCTTTGCAAGATAAGAGATGTAGATCACCATTACATTAGGATGAGATAAGAGAGATAGATTTCGTAGCTCAGTCATTAGGATTATAGTTGACTTAGTAGATGATTATGGATGTAAGAATGATCAGAGAAAGGATGAAGTAAGCCTAGGATCATCAAAAGAGTTACGCAAATAAGAGGAGACGTGATTTTAAGTTCCTAGTAGGTGATAAGGTGTTCGTCAAAATCGCCTTCTATATGTATGTCATAAGATTCGATAAAAAGGGTAAGTTAACATCAAGATTTGTGGGACCCCTTGAGGTATTGGAGCATATAGGTAAGGTTACTTATTGACATGTGTTACCAATGAGCATAGATTGCATTCATAATATGCTCATGTATCATGGTTATGCAAGTATGTTAGCAACCCCACCCATGTGCTCAATGTTGGGGATGTTGAGCTAGAGGATGATTTGGTTTATAAGGAACGTCAAGTTCAGATATTAGATTGGCGAGTTAAAGAGCTCAGACATAAGTAGATTCCTTTAGTAAAGATTCTTTAGAGGAATCACCGAGTTAAGGAGGCCATATGAGAGGTTAAATAGAATATATAATAGAGGTTCCCATATATCTTTTGGTGAATTTTGAGGGTGAAATTAATATTAAGAAGGAAGAATTGTAGCACTTACAGAAGCTTAAGGTATTTTTGTCTTTTTTCCAATATTAAATTTAGTGATTAATGATTTTCAAGGGCACACGCCCGTGTATAGAGGCATACATAATCATGTATGATTAGAAAAAAATCAAATGAGTAGATCAGATTATGATTATGTTGAAACAGGAATTTGCCTTAGTTACGTAACTAAACACACCATTATGTATGACCTACACACACCTATGTATTGTGTCTTAGAACTAAAATAAAAACATGATCAACCTTAATTTTGTCATGTTCTTTTGTTCCAAAAAGCTCAAAAGTGAGAGAGAGGGTAAAAGTGGAGTTTGTGTTTGCCTAAAGAGTCGTCACTAGTCACCAGAAGTCACTAATTTCGAGAAAAATGCATTAGCAAACATAAAAAGTCAAGTAAGTGGCGCTTTAGGCTTGACTTCAGTTCATTAAGCATGATTAATTATTGTAGGAATGTTTAGAAGGATTTCTTATATAAATTATGACCTGAATCTATTGTTTTATTATCTATGTGGCAAAATATGTGATGTTTGGATGGAAGCATGCTTGAATGTTCAATGTTCTCAGATTTGAGACAATGAGACTATATATGTGTTATGGTTAAAAGAATAATGGAAACAATATGTTTAAGATGTTCAAGGTCTATAATTTGTATTATAGTTGTATGAGTATCGCTGGAATTGTGATTGGAGAAATGTAGTAACCTTATGATGTAATTTCCAAATCGCGACACATAACCGTGTATGGGTCTTTACAAGCTCGTGTGTTGTTCTAGAAATTTTGAAAACCCAAAAATCTCGTGCTCATTTTAAGGGAAGATATGCATGGTCATGTGATATAGGACACACGTTTATGTATGACTTTCCAAAAGTGGACAACGTGCAATAATAAAATATATGGATCCATGTGTATAGAAGTGTGTCTAAGTCAACTCCCCATATGCACCTATTCTGTGCATGACCATGTGTTGAGTGACACTTGCCTATGTATATAGGTTAGGAAGCATATAGGTGTAGGTAGAGAAGTACACACTCGTGTACTTTTAAACAAAGACAAAAAATGATTACACCCCTAAGTTATGTACATAAAAAATGAGAGTTAAACAAGAAGAATAATTAGCTATTAGAGGATAAAGAATTTATAAAAGACATAGATAAATTGCCCAACTATGTGAATGATAATACAAACTTGAATCGAGTTAAATCTGAATAGAAAGTCAACAACCTTAAGGCTAGTGTCACATAACTAAATAGTTACCAACTATATGCGTAAGTAATAGTATTTATGGAAGCAATAGGGTTGGATACCTATGAGATGCATCATATACTTGACACCAAGGTTCATATTTATCAAGTTTAGTTCAGGTGTGTATAGTAAGGATGTGATTTTTAGATATTCCTCACGTAATCAGTAGGATGCACTATATATTTACTTGAGGCAAAGCCTATCTATGGATGGTTAATTAATAGCTCCGATTAAATTTTGTGGTAACGGAAAGAGCTACTATCAAAGATTTTCTCCTTGTGATTAGGGTGTCCCAGTTAGTTAGGCTAATAAACCATTTGGTAGGTGCACAAGGTACAATAGTGGCTTTCACTAGGGCATTAGATATGCCAATTTCAGCATAGACCTTCATAGCTTTTATGGATGACCCATGTCAAGGCACTATAGTGTCATAGTGTGATCACATTTAGCTTATGAATGGAATGCAAGTTTTACCTTCAATTATTTATAATAGTTTGGGTGTTGAAAAGTCCCTATTTACTGAGTTTTGCTTATGCGTTTCTTCTCGTGTGTTTTGTAGGTAAAGGTGAGTAGTGGGGCAGATAAGGAATCTAACGGTCCAACAAGTAGCTACACAAGGAGAGGGGCCTTTTGATATTCAGTTTTTTATCAGACATGTAGTTTTTTGTAATTATTATTGTTATGCTAATTGCTAGTATTTCCAAACACATGATATCATATAAGTATTAAGTAATGAGGTCATTTTTATTACATCACTTTTTTGAATGCTTTATAATTATGATCATACATTAAAGTTTTCAAATAGTTCAATTGTGTATGACTCTTTTGTATATTCCTATCAAGAGTATGTATTTAGAAATGGATGTTACATCAAACTTCAAGCATTACGTTGGCCAAAGATGCAATGATTGAATGATAGAGATCAGAAATTATGGCCAAGTTTGGAGCATTATCGATACACATACGTAAGTATATTAAGAAGGGGGTCCATATATCCATTTCCTCATTGTGGCCAAGACTAAATACCAATGGACAAATTTGATTATTGTCGTCTTTTACTATAACAATGAAAAGAAACCCAGGGTACTTTCCTTTAAATATGAAACATCAATGCAAATTGCTAAGTGACAGAATTCTTGGAACCTTCTAATTGAACAACTTAAAGCCATGAAGAAAAAAGTAGAACTTATTTTCCCTATCAACATCAATATATGTCACAGTTCCTAGGATCTTGAACTACTAATTGTGATAATACTCAGGTTAGAACATGAAAGACTTCTCGGAAGATCCTCATAATGTATTAGTGCATATGTCTTGGCATACCACACTTACATGTATGAAATATTAATCTTGTACCTATCTATCAAGTCGAAAATGATTTTCTTTGGTTGATAAATCCAATCAACCACAAACATTGATTTAATAATGTTCCCCAATGCTTTTGTACTAGCCTATCTATGGTATGACAAAAGTTGATCCTGTAAACAAGTGTGTGCCTTATCTATATGCCGTAACACCCAATAGTCTCCATCTTCCTCCCTTGTTGCTCATGCCCACTATTTATATTGTAGATGTACGCACTTAACCCCATACCTATCAGAGTGATAGACTTTCTATTGAATATTTGTCTCTAACATATAAGTTTCGAATAATGTTTTCAATTCTACCTTCAAATTATAAAAACCGATCGCTTTGAAATATTGTCTTTGTGTGTTTCCCATTTACTAATACCTGTACTCTTAACATCCACGATAGATTCAGGAATCCACTGAAACAGATTAGGATTATGAACGTGATTTTTATATGCTCTAATATCTATTAAGTCATGAAGTCTATGTTACATTAAATAACTCTTTTTGGGAGACTTGTAAAAAACTTTGTAGTTGTGTCCAGTCGTCTATCGGATGATCTTCTATTTCTTCCTCTTGAACAACATCGGCTTGTTGATTGTCTCTTCCTTCAATTGGACTTTTAGTATCATAGAGTTTTGTTTATTCTAGTAAACTTCTTCCTATGACCATCATATACTCAAAATCACTATCATCTATAATTTCAATTGGAACCACCGATGCATCATCAAAGATAAATACATGGACATTTGATTAACTTCAATCAATTTTGAGACGATGGCATATTTTTTGCACAAATCCTTCAAAATTAACACATGTGTCAATGTAGATCAGTTTTTCATTCCCACCAACATGTCTCATCACTTGAAATTTATTGCCTTTTTATGGTGAATTTTAAATGCACCTATTTCCATCTTTGACTTAAACTAAACTTGAAGCATTAAGCAAATACCTGGGATAAGTAATTGCAATTCACAAGCCTAGAAGAACGGTTTGGTGGGATTACTTATCCTTGGCGACTGCGCCAACAGTTGGCAACATGATCTTGCTAGCCAGTTTTTCATATTGTTTTTTATTCAGAAGAGAATTGGATCGTCGACAACTCATTCTCAATTTAAATATTAATACTTCAGCTACATTATATCAATATCAAATAGTATAACTACATTAAATCACAATATTAATCTAACATACATTCTTTGATTTTCATTTGTTAAACAAGAAAAGATACAACATAAGCGGTATAAATTAACACTGATTTGAATTTTTGTAATTTTCTTATAAGTTTTGAAGATATATAATTTTTGGTGTGTAATGATCGACTTATGTTTATAAAGTTGAAGGAAAGAGTAGTTTAAGTATTTAATAATTTTTGTGATATAAATATTTAGTTTGTTAAAAGTGTGACATATTTATATAATTAGGTCATTGGTTGTAAAAATTTTAATATTCCCCGTATTATTTAGGCTTTCTAATTTAAGCTTAAATTTTCACTTTTATTTTAGCAATCCGCACATGATTGGCAGTGTGCATGTCCACGTGAGCCATGTTTTGGTCTTCATGCCCCCAGAACATTGTTATAAAGGAAAGGCCAAACGACTATTTCCTACCTAAGGTATGCTGCAATGTCAAGTGTCCCCCATTTATCTATGATAATACCAAATATCTACCCATCAGCAATTAAATTTAACAGAACCCTAACCCCTCAAAATTTTATCTCATTTTTCCCCTCTAAACTTAAGAAACTAAAAATTCCCCCTAACCTATGTTTTAAAAAATGGTAGTTTCACCCTAGGGTTTCGTTTTGAAATCTCAAACGTCATCTCCAACTCTATTGCCGGCGGTCTTTCCCTCCCGAAGCAGCCTCTCCCTCCAACGGTCTCTTTCCTCCTATTAGACGTCTGATCAGCATCAGAAGAGTGGTGGAAGACGAAGAACTTCGTCGAGGAAGACGAAATTCTTTGTCCTCCAAGACGAAGACAAAGCTGTCGTCTTCATCTGGAAAGATGATCATCTTCCCAGAAGAAGACCTCTGGGAAGATGACCATCTTTCTAGACAAAGACGACAGCTTCATCTTCATCTCATCTTCCAAATGAGAGAAAAGAGACCGTCGGAGGGAGAGAATGCTTCGAGAGGGAGAGGCCGCTGACAATGGAGCTGGAGATGACGTCGGAGATTTCAAAACGAAACCCTAGGGTGAAACTACCATTTTTTAAAACTTACGCTGAGGGAAATTTTTAGTTTTTTAAGTTTAGGGGGACAAAAAGAGATTATATTTTAATTTATTTTTAATATTATAGAGAAAATAACGATTTTACCCTTACTACCATTAATTTTAACTACTAATGAATGAGTATTTGATATTATCATAGATAAAAAAGAAACACTTAACATTATAGCATACCTTGTATAGGAAATAGTCCTTTTGGCCTAAAGGAAAATAGAGCCTCGTTTGTTTTTGTCAGCAAGGGCATCACCGATTTTCTGATAAGAGTGACATGTGGCACACATTACAAGGCCCAGGCGGGTCTTGAGGGGTGGACCATGTTGGAAGAGTTTCAAAGCTTTGAATTGTGGCACCAATAGATGCGTGCAACTTGTAGTTAAATATTTTATTATATAATTGAATCAGATAGGCTTTTAAATTAGATAATAGTGTAATGGACCGGGTGTGATTTAAATAAATTATTTAATAAAATAAACGCCAAAGAGTTATTCTCACCAAGTTTTATTCTATTTTTTAAATTTTGTTAGTGGAGTTTTAATAATTTAAATATTTATTAAATTTTTAACTAATTATGAAAAATAAAACCACTATTTTATAATTAATATTAAAATTAATAAAATTATATTTTATTTTATTTGTTATAATAAAAAATTATTAATTTAAATAAAAATTATTAATTTTACAAACTAAAAAATATAATTTTATTTATTTTAATATTAATAATTAAATTAAAATTTTATTCTTATAATTAATAAAAAAATTAAATAATAAATGAATATTTAAAATTTTAAAATCTTATCAATAAATGTTTGAAAACGGTGTAAAACTTGGGTGATGAGAATAAGCGCTTCGGCCTTTAATAAAATAGGCGAGCTGGGTACATTAGCAAAAACCGTATTTAATAAAATAATTAAAAAAATAATTTATCGTTTAATAATACTTAATTATTTGCACAGAAATGAAATTACTTGCTAATCCTGGTGGCTCGTTTTACCAGGGAAAAGAAATTGTCAAATCTACTTCTTCACCATAGAGGCAAAAGGTAGAAATAAAAAAAATTAAAAAGTCAAAATAAAAATTCTTGTTTTGATAGTTGACATGCATAAAAAAAGAAATATTATTGTATAATTAAATAATTTAAAATTAAATATAAAAAATATATAATTATACAATAACATATTATTAATTATATATATAATTTTATTCTGTCATAAATGTTTATTTCTTTTACTTGGCCAATTTATGAACTTTCACAGTTAGTGTTAAATTTCTAAATCAAAACTATGAATTTCAATAAATATTGCCCTTATGTTTCATTGCATTTGTTAAAAATTGTTTTCTAGCTTCAATAATCTTATATCATTTATGAAAAGTATTTATTCCATCAAGGTGTAATTTCATATCTAAATCATAAATTAATTTCTCAAAATTACAGTTAAAAGCACGAATGGCAAACGCAGCATCACTAAAACCACGTGGCATTAAGCCTCCATCCTTTCTCAAGTAACAAAATCACCAAATTTCTTATCAATTACCGCCCCTGGCCTCAGGCTGACCATCGCTGAGTACACCTCACAGCCAACAAAATTATCTCTTTTACATGGCACTCTTCTCTCCACAACCACAACTCCACCGCCACCCCCACAGCGCACGAAATCTTCTTCAAGCCCCCCAACACTCCTCCGTCTTGCATTTTAGCCCCTTCTTGCTTCTCTTTTCTGTAATCCTTTAAGCCCCACAAACGCTTCCATTTCCTCAAGCCATGTTCCTCCCTGAAACAGACCAAGAAGCAGAAGACCCTTCAGAAGAGTAATGCCCCTTAGAGTGTGAAATGGTTCTTGAGTCCCAAGAGTGGTGGTGGTGATGATGATGATGATGAAAATAAGAGTACAGGAAAGGGCTTGGATAGTGATACTGCTTTAAAAGGTACCCTTTTGGCTGGAGTTTTGCTTGTAGGTGTTGTTGGTGGATTTGAGAGTGTTGGGCATATCTATAAGGACCAGATCAATGCGTTTTTGGACCAGTTTTCTATGTTTATTGAAGGTAAAGTTGACTTTTTTCAACACCCTTTTGTAGTTTTTATTGGTCGATATTGAAAGTTTGGTTCTTTTTCTGTATGTTGATTTCTTTGGGTTCCTTTTTTTTTTTTTTTCCAATTTCGTTAGTTCTTTTTAACCTTGTTTGGGTGTTTAAATTGTGAAAGTTCTGGTGGTTGAATTGATCGTTTTATAAAATTTGGTATTTATGTTGTGCGGAGTTTAACGAGTGTGCTATAAGGGAAAGGTTGACGTGGACATTGTTAGATATTTTTGGGGGAGAAATGAGAGCTTAGATGGTATTTGGGACTTTGGTCTTAGATTGGGCTAAATGGAACTAGCCTGAAATGGTTTGTTCCATGGTATGCTCTAGGACTTTTACCCTCTGTAATGGCACTGTCATATAATGATAGGTGTTCTGTTTGACTATTTGCCATTTGCATTTCATGGTTTAGGTGCTCTAACTAGGTTAGAGCATTCGTGTCTACATATTGGTCAGTTTATATCTTAAAGTTTAGCAGATCATATGGATTTAAAGCTTTTAATGAGAAAATTTATTGAAACTGGTTGTACCTTGATAGAAGCCTCATTTCCAAAGTTTATTTTCGCAAGCCCAAAAACAAAAATCCAAAAGAGCAGCCCACAAGATGATCCAGCTGGAAGTGTCATGAGATGCAAGGCTGATGAGGATATTCTGGAAAATTCGGATGAAATGTTGGAAGTGGAGAAAGTGTAACAAGTGGCTGAAAGTGGCCCTGATCATTTGGAAGGAAATGGGCTAGTCAGAAAGAGGCCAACGTGAGCAGAAGATTAAGCAAGAAATTAGGCAGCCATGAGGAAAGTGGAAAAGAAAGACTATCTATAAATACAAGTATGAATAGAAGAAACGGGGTGAAAAAGACCTTTCAGATTTAATTAAATTCTTAGGAGTTCTTTGTTAACTCAATTGCTTTAGAGTTTTGTTGTTGTGTCCTTTTATTTATTGTTGTTTTGTTGCTTTGATTAATTAGATTGTTATTGCATTAGCTATTTTAATTTATGTAATTAGATGTTGTGATTGCTACTGGAATTGATGATGTTATTTCCCTTTTCATTAAGTATTGAATTACAATTTGTTTGTTGAATTTACGTTCTGAAAGTTGTGGACCTTATTTTGACATTCTTCTTGTGAGAGATCTACCATCTTGAGTAATCTGGAGGCATTCTTCGGCTAGAATTCTCTGTTCTATAGGTCTGAATCTTCTGCTCTACAAGTCTGAATCTGTTATTCTATTGGTCGACAACAAATTTGGTATCAGAGTCGACGAATTCAATTTATGGTGAAAACTCGAATGGGTGGAAAAGTTGAAGATTTAGAAAAGGATCTAAAAAGTTTGGCTGATAGGGTGGCTTCCATGGAAGAGAAATTCACGCAATCTGAAAGCTAGTCGGCGAATTGTTTTGACAAAATTGACTACAATCTCCATGAAATTCGTCAATTGCTTTTATGAGATGTTAAGGGCAAGGAAACAGAAATTGTACCATCTTCAACCATCGCACCATCTTATGGTCAGTAGCTACCACTTCTTACCTCGACCCCGGCTCATGGCTAGCCATCAACACCTTTTCCTACTGCACCATTTCTGACCATAACCCCATTGCATAGACAACTGACGTATCCCTCCCCTATGTTTCCCTCACAAACTTATTATTCTACAGGTGGGGGAGACAACTTTAGACGTCTCTTTCCACTACGATATTCTTATGGTCTAGGAACCACTTACGATGAGACTTCAAGACACCAATTCATGCCTCGTTACCCTCTAACGCAACAGGGGTGTCGATGAGATCACCTTCATTGAAAGATGAAACTGTCAATGTTCAATGGAGAAAATCCCTATGGCTAGGTTGCAAAGGCTAAGCGTTATTTTCAGATGAACAGAATGGACGATTGAGAACGGCTTCCAGTAGTCATCCTTTGTTTTAAAGGTGAAACACTGTTGTGGTTTCAATTTTGTGAGCTATGACAGCCATTCAGAAAGTGGAGGGAGCTTAAAGAAGAGTTTTTTTTTTTCGTTTTGGATTATCACAACACCAGTCGCCATACGAACAAATCATCCTTCACTAACAAACAGGGATTGTGGCAGAGTATGAAGCACGGTTTAAGTAGTTGGTCGCCATGTTACTGATTGTATCCATTGAATATGTGCGTAGAGCCTTCTTGGCTGACTTTAAACATCATATTCAGGTAAAGTTGCATCTGTTGGCACCGATAGATCTCAAAACACTGATGTAGATGGTGGCTAAGATAGAGTAGAAAGATTGGGTTTTGCATAGGTCGGGTTTCATTGGAGCAACCATCAAGTTCCAAGTCAGACCAACTTGTTGCTGAGTACACCCACTTCATATTTAACACACCCTTTACACAAAATAACAAGCTTAAACCTAAATCAATATCCCCTTTATCCATAACCCACTCAAGAATTTTCTAATTTCACTAATCCAACTACTATGCAACCCCACATGACCTAATTTTCTTTGGCTCGAAACACTAACCCAAGCCCCATACTAACTCAAACTTAAAGCCCACACACAAACACTTTTCACACACCACAAGTCTAGACCATTACACCCGTACAAGCCTAATATCCTTATCCACACACCTACCTGACCCAACCCTAGCTAGTTTACCTATCTATACACCTAAACCCAGCCTAAAACCCATCATCTTACCCAACCATTCCATCTCCACTCCTCAACCAGCCACATCTACCTTTGAGCGTTGTCAAAACTCACCCAACAACCATCCTATCTGCATCTGTACCATAAAATTTGATCCACCGTACTGATGAACGCTCTACCCAATTGACACCAACGCTAGCCTCTATTACGGTCTCTCTCAATAGACGACCACCACCATCAAGCAACCACGACGTCTCTCCCAGCAAGAGGTGTTACCACTACAGTAGCCCCGACATCTCTCCCAGTAAGAACTCAAGTTTCGATATGATCAGAAACTGTACTATAAATGCAGTGACAAATACAACCCCACCTATGAATGTCCATACAAGTAATTCCGACCGATGCTTTGTGAGAGTGATGTAACAGAAGAAAAAGATTCTTCAGTAGATGTTGATAAGATGCAGCCAGTGAAGACACCAACCATTGAACTATCTCATCATTTAGTGGCAGAGGTAAACTCCCCCAAAACGATGAAACTACAAGGTGTTAAAATGGGAAAACCGATAATCGTTTTAATTGATTGTGGAGCGACCAATAGTTTCCTCTCTCAACAATTGGTGTCCGCTTTAGCGTCGCCTGTTCAATAGAAACAATTTACAGTGACAGTTGGAACAGGGAAACAAATCATATAAGGAGGAATTTGTAAGAATGTTAAGCTGACGATGGGAGAAATTGAGTTTATGTAAAACTATTTAGTATTTCAATTGGGCAATATCGATGTCATTCTCGAAATGGATTAGCTAGCCACCTTTGGCATAATACGCAGTGACTAGAATTCATTGACAATTTGGTTCAAATGGAAAGGGTAACAAGTCACACTTCAAGGAGATCTTTCCTTAGACACTCGAGAAGCCTCTCACAAATCTATCTGGAATACACTAAAAAAAACCAAGATAGGATACTTAATTGAATTGGCTACAACAAACATTAACTTTCCTTCAGAAAAGCAACTGACACCGAAAATTTCTTCCCTACTATAAAATTATCACCAATTGTTTAACGAACCAAAAAGTTTCCCACCCTGACGTCCTTATAACCATGCCATACGTTTGATCGAAGAGGTCACACCATCAAGTATCCAACCTTATCGATATCCCTACCATCAAAAGAATGAAGTTGAAAGGCAAGTTCATGAAATGCTACAAGCCGACATCATTCGCTCTAGTGTCAGTCCCTATTCCAGTCTAGTGTTACTCGTTCAAAAAAAAAGATAGAGGCTAGCATTTTTATGTGGACCATAGGGCATTGAACAAACTCACCATCCAAGATAAGTTCCTTATACCTGCTATTGATGAACTTTTAGATGAATTATTTGGTGCAACTATTTTTAGTAAGCTAGATTTAAAGTCTGGATATCATCAAATACGTATCGTGGAAGCTAATGTAGAAAAAACTACATTCCAAACCCATAATGGTCATTATGAATTCTTAGTAATGTCATTTAGTTTATCCAATGCTCTAGCTACTTTTCAGGCCTTGATGAATGAAATTTTTTGAGACCAATTAAGATGTTTTATCTTTGTCTTTTTTGATGATATCTTAATCTACAGTAAGACATTGGCAGACCACCTGAAGTACTTAGATGCAACCTTACACCTTTTTTCCAAGCATCAATCGATATTGAATTGAAAAAAGTGCTTATTTGGGGCATCTTGTCTTGAATATTTGAGCCATATCATTTCAGCTAAGGGAGTTGTCGCTGACCCTAGAAAGATTTAATGTATGGTTGATTGGCCACATCTGAGAAATATCAGTGAACTTCATGGATTCTTGGATCTAACTGGTTATTATAAACGTTTTGTGCAAGATTATGGACGAATTGCAACCTCACTTACTCAGTTATTAAAGAACTCTTTTCAGTGGAATGATGAAGCAACGACCGCATTCAAAGCCCTTAAGAAAGCCATGACCACGGTTCCTACACTAGCCATGCTAGATTTCACTCAGAGCTTTGTTGTTGAAATGGATGCCTCAACTAATGGAATTGGAGTTGTTCTTATGCAAGAGAATCGACCAATATCCTTCATGAGTCATGCACTATCACAACGAAATAAGGTAAAATCAATTTACGAAAAGGAGTTGATGGCCATTGTCATAGCCCTTAAAAAATGGCGACATTATTTATTGGGAAGGCACTTTATTGTCTGCACCGATCAAAAGAGCCTCAAACACCTTATGGAACAGACAATTGTCAGTGGCGATCAACAAAGATGGGTTATGAAGCTATTGGGACATGATTTTGAAATTCAATACATTTTAGAATCAATGTCACTGAACTGCAGATGTTCTATCTAGGCTACATTTTAGAATCAATGTCACTGAACTCTCTCTCTCCAAGCCATTAGATAAACGATGCCATTATAAATGAAGAGGTTTGCCATGATGCTTATTATAATGGTATAATACAGGATTTATTAAAGGATCCAACAAGTCACGCAAACTTTGAGTTGAAGCACGACATTTTGTTCTATAAATAGCATTTGGTTATCACTCCTCAGTCTAATATTCTTCCAGTAATCTTGAACGAGTTTCATTCTTCCTCATTTGGAGGCCATTCAAGATTTTTTTGAACTTATAAGAGGATTGCTGCAGTATTTTATTAGCTTAGAATGAAAAAAACTATTAAAGACTTTGTTACAAGTTGTGAAACGTGCCAACACAACAAATACGAGGCTATGAGTCTTATAGGATTATTGCAACCCTTGCTAATGTCGGATAGAGTTTGGGAAGACATTTCAATGGATTTCATTGGTAGTCTACCTTGATCTAATAAAGGCAATACTATTTTAGTGGTGGTATACTGACTGACAAAGTACATTCACTTGTTGTCCCTCTCTCACCTTTACACAACAAAAGAAGTAGCCGTCATATTTGCAAAAGAAATTGTTCGTCTCCATGTTACCTTCGTTCAATTGTGTCCAATCAAGATAGTTTATTTATGAGTCAATTTTGGGTTGAGCTATTTCGTTTTGTGGGTACCACATTAAAATTCAACAGTGCTTACCATCCACAAACCGATGGTCAAATGAAGATTGTGAATAGGACCCTCGAGACTTATCTTCGCTATTTCTGTGTTTAACAACCTCGTGGGTGGATTAAGTGGCTATTGCGGGTAGAGTACTAGTACAACACCATGTTTCATAGCGCTATTAGGATGACCCCATTTAAGGCTGTTTATAGGCGTGACCCTCCTACTTTACTCCGGTGGGACTCTGCTACTTCAAAAATTGATGATGTGAATAACTACTTTCAGCAGCATGATGTTATTCTAATTGAATTGAAGGAAAAATTGAACATCGCATAGGAGCGCATGAAAAGGCAAACTGATTTAAAAAGGTGAGAAGTTCACTTTGAAGTAGGAGATAAAGTATTTCTTACAGCCTTACCATTTCAAGAATTTGGCTAAAAGGCCTAATGAGAAACTAAGTCCACGGTTCTACGAACCTTACAAAATTACGGAAAGAATTGGCTCAATTGCTTATTGCTTGGCATTACCTTATGGAGTTAAAATTCACCCAGTGTTTCACGTTTCCTAACTTAAAAGGGTTATAGGTGCCTCAGTATTGTCACAACCTTTGCCTTTATGCTTATCTAATGAGCTAGAATTACAGCTATAACCAGAGTCATTGCGGGATACTCGTTATTCTAAAAATGGCCACTTAGAAGTTCTTATTAAATGGCACGACTTACCTGATTGCGAAAATTCTTGGGAAGATTTTACAGAATTAAATGAGCAATTCCCATATTTTCACCTTGAGGACAAGGTGAAAGTCCATAGGGGGGTGTTAATAGAAGCCTCATTTCCAAAGTTTATTTTCGCAGGCCTAAAACAAAAATCCAAAAGAGCAGCCCACAAGATGATCTAGCTGGAAGTGTCATGAGATACAAGGCTGATAAGGATATTCTGGAAAATTCAGATGAAATGCTGGAAGTGGAGAAAGCGGCTAGAAGTGGCCCTAATCATTTGGAAGGAAATAGGTTAGCGGGAAAGAGGCCAACGTGGGCAGAAGATTAAGCAAGAAATTAGGCAGCCAAAAGGAAAGTGAAGAGAAAGACTGCCTATAAATATGAGTACGAAGAGAAGAAACGGGGTGAAGAAGACTTTCCAGATTTGATTAAATTCTTAGGAGCTCTTTGTTAACTCAATTGCTTTAGAGTTTTGTTGTTGTGTCCTTTTATTTGTTGTTGTTTTGTTGCTTTGATTAATTAGATTGTTATTGCATTGGCTGTTTTAATTTCTGTAATTAGATGTTGTGATTGCTACTGGAATTGATGATGTTATTTCCCTTTTCATTAAGTATTGAATTACAATTTGTTCGTTGAATTTACATTCTGAAAGTTGTGAACCTTATTTTGACATTTTTCATTGAGAGATTTGCCATCTTAAGTAATTTAGAGGCATTCTTCCGCTAGAATTCTCTGTTCTATAGGTCTAAATCTTCTGCTCTACAAGTCTGAATTTGCTATTCTACAGGTCTGCAATATACCTAAATTATTTTATCATGTAATTGAAATGTTGTTGGTTAGCTTTGGATTCAAGAAACTAAGCATTCATAATTTGTTATTGCATGCATCAATCAGTATGTATCTTGTTGGTAGGTTATTTGCATGTAAATTACAATGCATAATAGTTTGTTTTTAGAAATGCATTAAAATGTTAATTTTTTAGTGGTCTAAAATTTAGGAAAATGAAAAGAGAGAAAATCCTATAGGGTTGTTTTACTCTATTTGAGGGATGTGGAATGTGAAAAGTCAGTTGTATATTGGTGCCAGTGTTATGAAGTGATATTGAGTTCCACCAGAGGGTAAATTTATATCAGAGGCAATATCTTGAATGTATTGTTGTGCCAGGATTTCAAAATGCAAGCTTCTATTAACCTATACATGGTATAATTGGATCATTCTCGGTTGAATTTTTAGAGGGGTCTCTTAGAAAACTCATGTAATCAAAATAGTCATGAGAATTTTCTGATGAATTTTATCACCTCACTCCCTAAAAAGAATTGCCTTAGTCATTACATTGGAGTTCAAATGTTGAGATGTGGCAACCTTTTGACATTTTTTTTATTGGAATACATAGAAAATTGTAACAGTAGGGAACTTTTTATGCATAAAAATGCTAAATTTGTTGCTTCTCTTGTGCACATTGTGGTCCTTATCACTCAAAACTCAATCAAATTCTGGAGTGGCTGATTATTGGAGGATGACCTGATTGTATGGCGATCAAGAATTCTTGCCATTTTTATGCGGAGAAAAATGAAACTAGAATTCATGCTAAATATGCTAAAAAATATCAAATATCTAGTTTTGGAGTTGTTAGGTTCCTGGGGAAATTTTGGCAGCACCTCCCCTGTAAAATGGTGTCCCAAAAATGTATCTTGAACTCAGTTCAACGTATTCAACTCTGCTACAATAAAAATGATATGTGCTTCATTGTAAAGTCTTCTTTCTCTCCAAGCAATCAATATCACACTCCGAGCAACAACCAAAAATAAACTCAATGGAACAGTAATCAACTCACAAACATAAAACGAAATTCATTTTTCTCATTAACATAAACCAAGAACAGTAATCAACTCACAAACATAAAAGGAAATTATTCTTCTCATTAACATAAACCAAGAACAGTAATCAACTCACAAACATAAAAGGAAATTATTCTTCTCATTAACATAAACCCAGAATATTCACATAGAAGTTCATTACAAACTAAAGATTCATCAACTTGAAAACAAACAGAAACCCATGATTAACAAAATTAGCAAACTGCGGCAAGCTTCCTAGGCCGTTCAAGAGGTCTGGACTCTTCCTCTATCCTTCCACTTTTTCCTCTGAATTTTTGTCTGCCTTCACGCACGTCCCCTCGTTTTTGTTGCCTTCAACTACGAAGTTATCCTCAGTAATGCCACGTTTCTCTTCTTTTGTTGGTGGTCCTGACCCTTGCAAATATGCCACCTGTTTGAGTTTCAAGCTGCCATGTGTATTAATTCTCTTGCCACCAGGTGTGCTATTCTTTTGGGCCTCCCTCTTACGTGAAACATAAATACAGGACCTAGCAGGAGTGTACTTTAATTAAAAAAGGTTTCCATTCATTATGATACGAAAAAGTTTTTGCTGATTTTGTGTGGAAAGAAGGTGCATTGTAGTTTGGATTAATACTGGCATTTGAACTCCTGTAACTTCGGCTCCTTATGGTCTCTGGTGGAAGCATTTTCAAATAGAAATGTAATTTGTTTTGGTATTAATAGCCTTCCAAATATTTCCTTTTTAGGTGTGTTACCACTAACATCGTGATCAGAGAAATATAGAAACCCTAAGATATAATTTTCGGATTACAATAAACAATCGTATGTGGTCTCATATATGCTCGTATGTTGCTCTAAAAATTTTGTAAGTCTAAAAATCTCATGCTTATTCTGAGAGGAGAAATTCACGGTCGAGTGGTATGAGACACACACTTGTGTATGACTTTCTAAAAGTGGCTAATATGCGTTAGAGGACATGTGGCTTGTACATATGGATCCAAGTGGTGTGTCCAAGTCACCTTTCCATATGTACCTGCTCTATACATGATCATGTACTAAATGTCACATGTCCGTGTATATGGGTTAAGAGGTGCACAAGCATGGATAGAGAAACACACAACTGTGTAACCTTAGACAAAGGCAAAAGACGATTATAACCCTAGGCTATGTGCATGAAAGGGGAAAGTTATGTAAGAAGAATAACGAGGTAATAGAGGATAAAAAATTTAAGAAAGACATAGATGAGGTGTCCAACTATGTGGACGATGACACAAACTTAGATTGATTCAAAAGTCAACAATCTTAACGCTAGTGTCACATAACTAGATAGTCACCAACTATGTGCATAAGTGATGGTAATGGTGGAAGCAATAAGGTTGAATACTCATGAGATGCATCATGCACTTGATGCCAAGGTGCATAACCATCTAGTTCAGTTCATGTGTGCATGGTAAAGATGTGGCTTTTAGATATTCCTCACGTGATTAGTAGGATGCACCACATATGTACCCGAGGCAGGGGTCATCTTCGGATAGTTAGTTAACAATTTCAATCAACTTATGTGATAAAGGAATGAATTGTTATCAAAGATTTTTTTATGTAATCAGGGTGGAGTAGTTAGATAACCTAATAGATCGTTTGGCATGTGCGCAAGACATAATAGTAACTTTCATCAGGGCATCAAATATGTCAATTTCAACTTGGGTCTTTACAACTTTCATGGAGGATCTATGTCAAAGCACTATGGTGTCATCGTGTGACCACATTCAGCTTATGAATGAAACATAAGTTTTACCATTAGTCATTTATAACAGTTTTAGGTGTCAAAAGGTCACCACTTATTAAGTTTTTACTCATGTGTTTTCTTCGTATGTTTGTAGGTAGAGTTAAGTAGCGAAATAGATGGGGGATCTAGTTATCCAACTAGTAATTACACAAGGGAAATGGCCTTTTGTTATTCAGTTTTTATCAGACGTATAATTTTAATATTTTTATTATTATCATTGTTACTAGTATTTTCAGACACATGATATTATATGAGTATTGATTAATAAAGTATTTTTATTACATCACTTTTTCATACGTTTTATAACTATGATCATGTATTAAAGTTTTCAAATAGTCTAATTGTGCACTTTTTTTTGGATAATTCCCATCAGAAGTACGTATTTAAAAAGGAGTGTTATATTTATGGTATCTGAGTATAGTTTTAGTACCTAAAAAGGTGAAAAGTTTTATGTGTTTTAAAAATGCACATAAAGTTAAGTAAGAAAGTAGTCTTTTGTGTAATGTCGACAACGTCTACATGTCTATCATTGTATATATAATATACTTGCTTTCAGATTAAAAGTAATATATACATAAAAGGTTGTTGTGATTTTAGGATGAGGAGATCCAGGAGATTAATTAGAAATGCCTTAAAGGCCTTTAGTTAGGAAAAGAGTTAAGCAAAAGCTCAGGGATATGCATCCGATACTCCAGTTATGCCTTACATTGACAATCATACCATCCACCAACTTGTGGATAAGCTCCTAAGGCAGAATAGAAAGGTATCGACTAATGTAGGGTATCCAAACTAGACCCCATTGATACTAAAGCAATATTCAAATATAGAGGTACCCTTTCAATAAAATAGAGGCAGAGTAGGAGCACCTCGAGTAGAGATTCAAGGTAGTAGCAAATGAGAGGTTTATCCTATTTATACCTTATCTAGTCATCATTAACCTTTAGATTTCAGAGGTAGTATAGTGTTAAAAGGATTACCAGTCGAGGAGTGGCTAGAGGTAGTGAAGGATTTCATAAAGATCTACTCAATGACAAATGCTGATAAGATACAATACGCTAGTCTCCTATTGAAAGATGATGCTAAAGTTTGATGACAAATGTTATGTAGGACCCATCAAGTTTTAGAGATGTCATAAGAAAATTTCAGATAGACCTTTGAGTTAGAGTATATTTTAGCTGACGTCATGTATGTGAAGGCTAAAAAATTCCTCCTTATGAGACAAAGGAATATATCGATCAAGGAATTCTTGACTAAGTTGAACTCGTTAGTCAAGTATACTCTTGACATGACTAATTCAAAGAGAGGCAAATTGGATGTGTTCATAGGAGTGTTAAGGTTAGATATAGCCAAAGATGTGATGATGGGAGATAATCCTTTCGAGACTTTTTTAGAGGCCTTCAATCGAGTACTAAGATCTGAGACATGAGGCAGTGCATGGCCAAGGATAGAGAGTTGTCAAAAGAGCTTGCACTACTAGCCCTGGTACAGAGACAAAGTCAGTTTGTTATTGATGGCAATCGAGGGAAAGGTAGCAGAAATTGTCCTAGTAAAGACAACAAAGGTAAGAGACCTTCTAGCCTAAGAATAAGAAGAACTAGAAGGGTAAGAAATAGAGAAAAGAGAAGCAACCCAGACATAATGATTCCCCTATATGTTACAAATGTGATAAGAGGCACACCGATGAGTATTTAATCGGATATAAGGTATGATATAAATGTAAATAGTTAGGCCATTTTACCATGCAGTGTATAACCCTAACCATAACGTCAGCCTCAACAGAGTAGATAGTTAAGGGAGGACAAACCCAAGTATTCACAACAACTCAAACATAAGCGAATGCTAGCCTTACAGTTGTGATAGATTAGTTATTATTTCATACTTGTCCTTTATATGCTTTAATTGACTTTAGTATCACACATTATTTTATTACTAGATACATAGTTAAAAGATTAGGACTAGAGCCTTTAATCATCCTTCATATCAGAATAAAGATGTTAGATAGGGATCAGGTTCACATTAATCTAATATTGATAAGAGAGACAGTTTTCCTAAGAGGCCGTCTAATGGTCAGGGAACTGATAATTATGGACATGTCAATTTCGATATAATACCATGCATGGACTTCTTGAGTAAATATGAAATCGAAATAGACTGTAGAAAGAAGAGTTAGATTTAGTATAGATGATGGTGAGTAGTTCATATTCAGAGAAGGTCGAATCCTCAGCATAATGATTAGCAGTATCAACGTTAAGAAGATGCTAAGTAAGAGGTGTATGACATATTTGATGCACATGGTTTAGAAATCAACAGAGATAGTTTCGGGCATTAAAGATACTCTAGTGGTGTAAGAGTTTTCAAATGTATTCCTTAATAACCTTTTAAGGTTCGCATTAGAGAGAGAGTTAGAGTTTAACATTGATTTTGCCCTGGAAATAACACCAATTTCTAAAGCCCTCTACAAAATGCCCCTAACCGAATTACAGGAACTAAAGAAACAATATAGGAATTGTTAGATAGATGATTCATCAAACTAAGCTACTCACCATGGGATGCACCAATCTTCTTCGTAAAGAAGATAGATGAATCGATAAGGATGTGCATTAATTATAGGGATTTGAATAAGGTGATAGTGAAGAATAAGTACCCACTCTCGAGGAGTGATGATTTATTTGACCAATTTAATGGTGCCTCAATATTCTCTAGGATAGATTTAAGGTCAAGGTATCACCAAGTCAGAGTAGTAAAGTAAGATATACCTAAGATTGCCTTTAGAGCCAGACAAAAGCATTATGAGTTTATAGTCATAATCTTCGGATTCACTAATACCCTGATAATATTTATGGACCTTATGAATAGAGTATTCCAGAATTATCTAGATAAGTTCTTAGTGGTATTTATTGCAGACATCCTAGGCTACTCCAAAACTATAGAGGAGTATGAGCAACAATTGAGATTTATGCTCTAAACGTTGAGAGAAAGGTAATTGTTCACAAAGTTCTTTAAATATGAGTTCAGACTGGATAAAGTGGCATTTTTGGGTTATATGGTTTCAGCAAATGACATATCAGTAGAGCCCAATAAAATTAAGGTAGTGTTAAAATGGTAGAAGTCTAAGACAACTAAAGAGATTACGAGTTTTCTAAGATTGGTAGGCTATTACAGATGTTTTGTTAAGGGATTTACCAAGTTAGCTGGACCACTCATAGAGTTGACACACAAAGAGATTCCTTTTAGATGGTTAGAGGTTTGTGAATAGAATTTCCAAAAAAATTGAAAAAGAGATTAACCTCAGTTCCTATCATTTCCCTGTGAAAGAAGGGTGAAGACTACGGTTTATACATAGATGCCTCACACCAGGGTTTAGGAGTAGTATTGATGCAGAATTTGGGAGTCTCATATTCATTTAACTGATAGGAAGCATAAGCTATCACCTTCCTTTTTTACATCAGTTCTACTCCCAAATTCTTCCTATTAGTTATGCTTATGCTTACATCACCATGGTCAGGGAACTGATGTAAAAAGGGAAGGTGATAGCTTATGCTTCCTATCAGTTAAATGAATATGAGGCTAGATACCCCACTCACGATCTGAAGTTAGCTGATGTGGTGTTTACACTTAAGATATGGTGACATTACCTATATGGGGTAAAGAGTAATATCTACATGGATCATAAGAGCAATAGATATTTTTTCACTTAAAAGGAACTAAACATAAGACAAATAGTGGGTAAAAGACTATGATTATGAGATTAAGTATTATCTGAGTAAAGCCAATGTAGTTACAAATGCCCTTAGCAAAAAAGTGTTTCTATCATAGATTACCACTCACCACAAGTTACAGTAGGAATTGGTGAGAGAGTAGATTAAAGTAATTACAGGGCAATTAACAAGTCTCCAAATTCAATATGCCCTTTTGGATAAGATCTGTATAGCATGGGCTTCAAATGAAGGACGTCTACAAATCAAACAAAAGATGGTTGAATCACTAAGACTAAGTTCAGTATGGTAAAAGACATCTTAAGGTTTTGAAAGAGGATATATGTTCTTCGAGAGTAGAGTTTGAGAAATAAGATCCTAGCAAAGGCACATAGTTTCTTCTATATAGCTCACCTTGGGAGTGTAAAGATGTATTAGAATCTAAGAAAGATGTTCTGATGGCTAGGAATGAACAGACTTCATGGCTAAGTGTCTTATGTGATAACAAGTTAAGACTGAACATTAAAAACCTTTAGCATTCTTGAGTGGAAGTGGAAATATATATTGATGGACTTTGTGATTGGATTATTGAGGGTTAGAGGTGGCTATAATGCATTATGGTTTATAATTGATCGATTGACTAAGTTGACACATATCATAGTGTTTAGAGACACCACGAGTACAAATCAGTTGGTCAGATCTATGTAAAGGAGATTGTCAGACTTTATGGAGTATCTAGGACGATAATTTCAAATTGAGACACTAGATCTATCTCAACATTTTAGTAAAGTATGCAGAATCCTTAGGTATAAGATTGACATTCAACACAACCTTTTATCACTAGATTGATAGACAAACTGAAAGAGTTAATCAGGTGATCAAATACGTGTTGAGAGCTTATTGCTTGGACAAAGAAATAAGTTGGATGGATATGTTATCGTTGATGAGGTTTGCTTATAATAATAGTTATCAAACAACCATCAAGATAGTTCCTTATAAAGCTTTATATGGCAAGAGATGTAGATCACCATTGTATTAGAATGAGATAGAAGAGAGAAATGTCTTGGCTTAAGTCATTGGGACTCGAATTGATCTAGAGGATTATTAAGGAAGTGAAGATGATCAGAGAGGGGATGAAGTAAGCTTAGAACCGACATAAGAGTTATGTAGATTAGAAGAGATGTGATCTTGAGTTTCTAGTAAGGGATAGGGCGTTCGTGAGAGTAGGCTGCTATAGTTATATTATGAGATTCGATAGGAAAGACAAGTTAACATCAAGATTTATGGGACACTTTGAGGTATTGGAACGTATAGGTAAGATTCCTTACTAGTTTGCCCTACCAGTGAGCAAGGGTTACATTTATAATGTGTTCCATATATCGCTGTTACACAAGCATATCAGTGACCCTATCCATATGCTTAGTGTTAGGGATATTGAGCTAAAGGATAATTTGGTCTACAAGGAGTGTCTAGTTCAAATATTAGACCAGCGAGTTAAGAAGCTCAGGCATGAGCAAATTCTTTTAGTAAAGGTTCTTTGAAGGAATCACTGAATTAAGGAAGCCACATAATAGTCGAGTAAGATATGCGATAGAGGTTCCTATATCTGTTTGAGTAAATTTCAAGGAAAAAATTCATACAATAAGGGGAGGATTGTAGCACCCACAGATAAGTCCAATGCTAGTGAAATAGTTTTCCTAGTTTTTAATTACAATGATTAATGATTCAATGGTACACGATCATGTATAGAGGCATACACGGTTGTGTATGGTCAACGAAAAGTCAATTAGTGGATCAGATTATGATCACAACAAAACAAGAGGTTACCTTAGTTATGTAATTAGACACACAATCGTATATGACCTATACACATCCATGTATCATGTCCTAGAGATAAAATAAAAATATGATAACCTTAACTCTCTTTTTCATTATTTTTCATAGCCACAGAAAATAGAGATTATGGGAAAGAGAGAGAGAATTCTTGTCGTCTATGGAGCTGTCAACGATCATTGAAATCACCATAACCGTGTAAGGGAAACGTTTTTATAATAATTCAAGTAAGTGGAGTGGCTTCCCCTTTTTGGTTCTCATAATCTATAGACGTTTTATGTTATACGCATGATCTATAGTGATTTAGACATGATTGTGATGATCAATTTGATGAAACGAATTTCATATGCGAATAGAATGAGTTACATGCATGCCTAGTTTCTTGATTAAGTGAAGGTTATAATTTGGGTTTGAATGTTCATTGTCCTTATATTTGATGCCATGAGATTATGTATATGTGTGTTATGGTTAAAAGGATAGTGAAAAAAATTATGTCTAGAATGCTTAGAAACTATTATTTGAACCTTGGTTGTGTAAGTATCAGTAAAATCGTGATTAGAGAAAAGTAAAAACTCTAAGACGTTATTTCCAGACTGTAACACATGGTTATGTGTGGTCCTATACACACCTATATGTCATTTCAGAAATTTTGAAAGTTTAAAAATCCTATGCTTATTCTGAAGGGAGAAATGTATGATCGTGTAGCATGGGACACAAGTTCATGTATGGCTTTCCAAAAGTGGACGACGTGGATAGGAGTGTGTCCTAGTCACCTTTGTTGTGTACCTACTTTATACATGACCTTGTGTTGAGTGTCACATGTCTATGTGTATGAGTCAAGAGGCTCACAGGCGTAGATAAAAAAGCATGCGATCATGTATCCCTAAACGAAGATAGAAAACGATTATACCACTAGACTATGTGCATAAAAGATGAGAGTTATATAAGAAGAACAATGAACTAATAAAAAATAAAGAATTCAAAGAAGATATAGATAGGTGTCTGACTATGTGAACGACAACGCAAACTCAGATTGAGTCAAAAATCAACAAGGCTAGTGTCACAAAACTATTAGTCATCAACTATATGCATAAGTGACAAAAATTATGGAAGCAATAGGGTTGGATACCCATGAGATGCATTATGCACTTGGTGCCGAGATGTATAGCCACCTAGTTCAGTTTAGGTGTGTATGGTAAGGGTGTGGCTTTTAGATATTCCTCACATGATCAGCAGAATGCACCACATATACATATATACTCGTGTTAGGGGCCATCTTCAGATGGTTAGCCAATAATTTTGATTAGCTTATATGGTAAGAAAATGAGCTGCTATTAGAGATTTTTCCATGTGATTAAGGTGTCCCAGATAGATAATCCAATAAGTCATTTGACATATGCGCAAGACACAATATTAACTTTCACCAGAGTATCAAATATGCCAATTTCAGCTTCGATTTTCACTACTTCCATGGACAATCCATGTCAAGGCACCAAGGTGCCATCGTGTGAGCACATTTAGCTTATGAGTGGAACTCAAGTTTTACCATCAGTAATTTATTACAGTTTTAGGTGTCGAAAGCTCACCACGTATTGAGTTTTAGCTCAAGTGTTTCTTTTCGTATGTTTCCAGATATAGGTGAGTAACAAAGCAGATGAAAGATGCAATGGTCCTACTAATAACTGTAAGAGGAGAGGGACCTTTTGTTATTTAGTATTTATCAAACATATAGTTTTAATATTTTTATTATCATTTTTATTATTATCATTATTACTAGTATTTTCAGACATATGGTATCATATGAGTATTGATTGATAAAGTGTTTTTATTATATTATATTTTTGCACACTTTATAATTATGATAATGTATTAAAGTTTTCAAATAGTTTAATTGTACATGTCTCTTTTGGTATATTCCTATCAAGAGTATGTATCTGAAGAGGGGTGTTATAGTAGCCATACGAAGCACACATCATGTTAAGGTGATCAATGAACCTTTAAGTTTGATAAGACCTTTAGATGATGAAATAATATGAGAGTGTTTGTGAAAATTCGAGAAAACGTTAAAAGGTCTCCATACGATACTTTTATATAGAAAACGATGAATGACCATTCATTCACATGAGTCATATCATATTGTAATATCACCTCATATCCATGATATTTCATATCTTTGGGATACATAATAAGATTATGTGATAAGGTTAACTCAAGATAATGAACGGTTGTTCATCCATCATGCACGACCATTCACTTGACCTAGTATTATCCAATATTTAAACATTCTTTTATCTAAATTGAATAAAAGCAACTCCCTAATATTCTACTTTAGCCCATCCATTTTTAGGTTACTTCAGTTTGACTCTTTAAAAAAAAAAGTCATGCTTAAGTTTAGTTATTCTACGGAATTTGTAACCGTCATCCCAAAATTTTGGGCATGATTCACTTTGTACAACCTAAGGCCTTTAGATGTCATGATGTACCCTTTTCATCATGTTGGTAATGAACATATTCATGATGAATTTACATTCTGTTAGCCATCCAAACACAAACTAAGATGGACTTCTAGCAAGATATCATGACTACTAAAATGACAAAGTATCAGCAATAGATATACACTTGTCAACAATACAATTATCATAAAATTTGATCCTTTCTTCAACTGATGTCAGTTCGATGCTATGACAAAAATTTAGTGCCTACATAAAAAACTCTCGATATGCATTTATTAACATTTGTACCAATAATCAGACAATATTAGATTTAACAATAATTCAATCCTACTATAGCCACATAAATTGAGTGGTCATTAATAGTCAATAGACTTAGCGAAGATTTCTACTCTTGTACCTTGGAGTGATGAATTGTATATTGATCAACCATAACCTTCATACAATTTTTAATATGGCCAATCAATACTATTCTAATAATCCTTTCTTAATAACTATGTTGAGCTAGTGTCAAACTATATCGATACATGTGCAAGACAATCTAGTGACCTTAAGTTGAAGGAGCACATATACCATCATTTGTTAGAAGATATATTCCAAAAACACTAAGGTACCATCCATATGGAATCCTTTTGGCTGGTTAGTCTAGTGAAAATGCCTACTCAATGGACACTCATTTGTTGTACCAAACTATTAAACAAACCATCTTGTTACATGAGAGTTATCACTATCTTTTGATAAGATCATTCAACACTAAGATAATTTTAACCATATTGCTTTTACTTGTTATCAGGTTAATATCGGAACTATGAATACTACTAGCTAGAATGACAACATATGTGAACAAACGTTATTAATTTAATTTATTTTAAGTAAAAACAATCTAATGAAGAGAATTTTATTTTATTAATAAAAATATAATTACAATTACTAATACAAAGATGTGACAATTAACTTTAAAACACTTACTCTAACATTCTTAATCTTCAACTAACATCTTTCCAAGTCACTTTCCTAAAGGATATAGATGCAATTTTCTACCATAAAGATGATTTTCATTCTACATCTTCCTAAATGTGTAATCTATTTCCAAACTCTAATATTAATCAATGTTGTCGAGTTTTAATCAAATGCTAGCAAATCCTAAATTTGTATGAAAGTAAAAATATAACAAACAAAAGACTAAACGTAACCCTACACACAAGCACAAGATTTATAGTGGCTTACTATTTGTACAAAAGCCATGTCCATTTTTCTAAAATACTTGAAGAGGCTCTGACAAGCCTCACAAATTGGTTCACTCTAAGCCTCTCCAGTGATCACTCTAATTGTAACCTTTACTTCTATTGAATACCATTTCTAACTCTAGGGTTTAACATGTTCAATACTTAATATATGAAATACTATTCCTAATATTACTCATAATTCACTGGGTGAAGTGAAGAAAGATAAACATGTGGGACATGTATCTGACAATCGAAATAACATGAAATCTTACAAAGATAGACATTACAGAAAGAAAAGAGGAAAAGAAAATAGTAACTTATTTACCTCGAGCTCGATGCGTCGCGAAGTTTCAAGTTTGTTGTTTGCATGGCTTCACCCTGAACTCCACACTTTTTCACCCCGCAGCAGTCTAGTCTTTCAGCATACGTATTCTCAACATGAAATTGGATGCTTATGTCACGATATCTTTTATCCGTAGGAAGAAGTAATTTAAAGAACTTAGAAATAAGATCACATCCCAGCCATACGTGATCTGAATCCACATAGTCGGGTCCAGTACCATAGTCCCATACACTCCATGTTCCATGGAATACATCCTCTACACCATTTTCATCTGTGAGTGACCACTTAAAGCCAATTGCCAAACCCTGGCCTCTATTATGATAGTCTCGAAACTCCACCACAACACAGATACCAAGAGAAGTTAAATAACCGCTGAAAAAATCTTTCTCTGTAGGCAGAGTTATAAAAGAACCTATACTCTGAAAGACAAACCACCCTGGAATTTCACTTCCCGGAAAACAGATAGAATTTCTATAAGTTTTTATAGAATATGTCTGTCTAAATTTCTGTAAAAGAAAAATAATAAATTGAAGTTAACCAATATTGGACATCATACGAAATAAGAAAGAGTGAGGAGACCTTTTAGTTTTTCCCAACCATACATACCATTGACCAATTAAAATAGTGCAAAATTCGACCGTGGAACTTTAGAGTTAGTTTGAAACAGTTGCTGAAGTCCATTTTTATGCCGCCATGACTATCTCTATGGAAGAGATGGAACATACTTCGCGATTCTTCCAAAGATATGCAATTGTTTGCATCAATAATTTCTAAATTTCTTGGAAGCAGAGGCAGGATTCGAAGCCGCTCGCAATAGCTCACGTCAAGATAAGATAATCCAGACAGTTGTTCAATACTTTCTGGAATGCTGTCAAAAAGGTTTCTGCCAAGAAGTAAACTTTTTAGTGATAATAACTGACCAAGATTTTTCGGCAACTCCTCAATTCTACAGTTGGTCAGGTCTAATTCTTCTACACAACTTAAATTTAGAATGGATGTTGGTATTTCTCTAATAGCGACCCTCTCTGCTTTAAGCACCTTCAAAGCTTGTAATTTTCCCAGTTTATCAGGCAATCCATGAAGTTTTAAACACCCAGACAGATTGAGATGTTTAAGAGATTCCAACTGGTAGATATTGCTTGGAAGCCTCTGTAGCATTGAGCAGTTCTTAAGATTTAATATAACTAGTCTGGATAAATTCTCTATTGATAAGGGCAACTCCTCGATTGCAGTTTCATCTAAATATAACTCTTTCATATCCCACAACACCTTTGGAAATTTCTTGAGTTTTGAACATCCAGAAAAGATAACTTTTCCAAAAGATGCTACATGAATGTCAGTTGGAAGACTCTCAAGGCTTCTGCAGTGCCTTAGATTTAACATATGAAGCTTATATTTGCAACCGTGAATAGATGAGGAAATCTCATGTAAACTAATACAACCTTCCAGAACCAAAATTTTAAGGTTCGGAGTCAATGAGAGATCTTGTATTCTTAGATGTTCAGAAAAACTGAGATCAATATGTTTCAAATTATCAAGCTGTAACATATAAATAATAAGTAACACAAATTAATCAGCACTTTGATATTGACAATATAAAAAGGAAATATCGTAATACAAAAATCACTGCATTACCTGAGCACTAGACCAAAGTTGTTCAATATTGCTATGAGGCATGTCAAGCGCAACAAGGTTCTTTGACAGAAAATTTGGCTGCAATGATTTCAATGGACATCCATGCCAACATACGTATCGTAGCTCAGAGGAAACAAAACTAAGCCCCTGGGAAACATACACCTTATTGATATTATTCACTTCATAGTACGAGTTATGTAGTTTAAAGAATCTCAGTTGATCCATCACTCCTAAAGAAAAAGGTTGTAAGAAAATGATCTCTGCTTGCTTAGACATGTCTAAACATATGCCTTCAATTGCATTAGACATCTGATGCCATGGAAAGATAATTTATTAGCTATAAACT
Source organism: Mangifera indica (assembly GCF_011075055.1). Classification (NCBI taxonomy): domain Eukaryota; kingdom Viridiplantae; phylum Streptophyta; class Magnoliopsida; order Sapindales; family Anacardiaceae; genus Mangifera; species Mangifera indica. Next base: position 10,206,769 of record NC_058147.1, on the reverse strand, counting down.
TTTTAAGAGTTTATAAGTAACTAGTTTTTAAAGCCCTAAATAACAATTAACACAAAAACCAAAACTCGTTTATGCCGGGCCAAACTAATGAAAATAACAAAAGTGGAAACATAATTCTCATATAGTTGATATTACGCTAAATCTTGTATACATAAATTAACAAATCTAAAATTTACATAATACCTTCAACACTCACCTTGTTTTCCCTCAATACACTATTGATATCTTTATAGTACCATAAACGGCTACGTAGACCAGGATATTTCGTTGATTCTTGTCGGACAATTTCCCTTCCCATATCTTGAAGCAAATTATGCATTGTTACCTTATTATCTCTTGATATGGTCACAAGACACTTGTCAATGAGAACACTTAGTCCGATTTCAGCCTCTAGGCCACAAGCATACAAGAAGTCCATCACAAAATCCTTTTTCACCAACTTAAGGAAGCATGCAATATCTAGAAATATGTTTTGTTCATCATCATTTAGTCCCTCATAACATACTTTTAGTACATTGTAAATATCCTTATGAGGAATTCTTTTTAATCTGTTTATTGCACTTTCCCAAATTTCTATTGACTTACCAAGTAAATGGCAACCCAACACTTTAAGAGCTAATGGAACACCATTAGCATATTTTACTACCCTTTTTGATAGGTCATCAAAATCTTTGTTGGGATTACCTTGTTGAAAAGCATACCATCTAAAAAGTTGAAGAGCGTAGTACTCAGTCAACCCCTTCATCTCATATATATATATTTCATCTACTCCACAACATCGAAGTACTTGTTTATCTGTAGTTGTAATAATGATTTGACTTCCTAGACCAAAACAATATATATCTTCAACTAAACATTCTACTTGGCTTAAAGTTGTCACATCATCAAAAACAATAAGAATTTGTTTACGACTAAACATTGTTTTTTTTACTTTAGAATCTACCACAATATTAGGATGTTTTAAAATAGTTGAAAGAAGTTGTTGCCGCATTGGATTTAGTCCGTTAGGACTCATCGATTCTTCCCTAATATTTTCAGCAAAATAAGAACTCTCAAAACAATTACTTATTTGGTTGAATACACAATTTGCAATAGTTGTCTTACCTATACCGGGCATTCCCCAAATTCCTATAACATGGACATTTCTTGACCCATTGCGCAATAAATCTTCAATATGGCTGATGGTTGATTCAACTCCAACCAATTTTTTGTATTCATTAGTTGGGATCATGATGTTTAGTTTCTTCCAAATATCTTGGACAACTTCATTTGCAAGATAATAATCGAACCTAACAAAAATGAAAAACAAAGTGTTATATTTGAATAAAGCTTTAAAAGATGGAGAAAAATCTAACAGAAATGAACAACAAATTGTTATATGTAATGTGAAAATAAATTGATGAGCTGACACTACAAGGAACGAAATTAAAGAGTAGAAAATTACGGGATCTCTTCTGTTGATCGGCCGGATATATTAGCTGCTTCTGTCAAAGCATTCTTCCACTGCAGCACCATATCTTTAAATTGTTCTTCTGTCATTTGTACCCTCTTTAACTTCTCCTCATCATAACTTTCTACAAGCTTTTTAAATCCCTCTCCGAAATTTCCAGTTAGATTCCTTACATCTGACGGATAGATATGATAGAAAACTGGTATTACCCCCTGTTTTTGCGTATTCCTGCACTCCAAAATCTTCACAAGTTCTTCCAGACACCATCTTGAAGATGCATAACCTTCCGAGAAAATGATGACTGAAATCATGGAATCTGAAATTTCATTCATAAGAGATGAAGATATATGTTCTCCTCTCTCAAGTTCGTAATCAATGAAAACATTTACACTTCTACTCTTCAAAATTCCACATAAAGTGCTGGTAAAAGTGTTGCGGGTGTCAACACCACAGAAACTGAGGAATACATCATGCTTCTTCACTTCAACAGTAGTGGACGAAGAAGAAGAAGCCATCCTACTTCAATCACTTTGCAAAATTAGCCAGCACCATCTGAAAAGCAATATAAAAAGTTTTCTAGAGTCCAAAGAAAACAATAATATTTTTCCTGAAAAAAATCAATCAGGAAAGTAGGTTCGCTTAATCTGCAATGTTACTTCCTTGAACCTTTTGTGGCGTCTAATATGAGCTAATACCTCGCACGCCTTGTCTGACTTTTGCGGTGTGTTTGTCTGACTTTTGTTAGATTTACTCGCCAAAGTAGTATTCATACCCAAAGTTTAATCCATCGACCTATAAAGTTTTTAAAAAAATTAAATACCCACATGTCAAATAATTATGTTAATATCTTCTGTTAATTTAATCATAAATTATTGATTTACCTTTTTAGTGAATCTACCTATAAAGTTTTTGAAAAAATCAAATACCCACATGTCAAATAATTATGTTAATATCTTTTGTTGACTTAATCATAAATCATTGATTTACCCTTTTAGTGAATCTAATGACAAAAATATCATAAATTTCAAATCATCCATGGTGCTAGTTTAATCATAAATTAGAGTTATTGGCCAAAACACTTATTCCAACCCAAGGCTTAGTCTATTAACAAATTCTTGCTCATTAAAAAAAAAAAAAAAAAACTAACTAAATACTCACCTATCATTCCAAATTGTGGCCAATGTGAAAAGTATCAAAACTAACCTGTGTGACCTCAATACCTTTAGAGGATTATGTACCGATGCTCGACGTCTTAGCATATAAGACTCTCATGCACAAATCGACGTTTAGCTTAACATTTGGGATGCTTGTGTGATCTTAGGAGAGGCATGGGGTCTTATTCCCTTTATGATATGGCATCTATAACCTAAAGCTCGATTGATATGTGTATTGGCTACACCTTATGATTAACATTTGAAATGTCTTATGCTTTCACTAAGTGTTCAGAATATTGATATATATCGTTTGACACTAGTCATTTAGAATGACACTATCATTTGGGAATTAGGTGTTGGGTGTTGAGATGATTTGGATAGGCATTCGGGATGTTAGAAAAACATCTATGATACCACAAGAGGATTAAAAAAGGACAAATGACGTTACGAAAATTGTGATGTATACATATATTTATTAGATGTTATGAGATTACTTACTTACTAAGTGTGTTTTACTCATGTGTTCCTTTTGTGATTTTGTAGATAGGATTGTAGAGCAGAAGGGCGGTGACAGGGAAGCCAGCTAGTCAGCTTGAGGCAACTTATAAGGATAGGGGTATTTTGGTCTTTTTCATTATTGGACAATGTTTATATATTTTGGGATTTATTTGCATTTCTTTACACATTATGAGTGTTATTAATTGGTTTTTAGACTTCTAAATTTTGTTTTATGAATTAATAAATCCACTTCTAGGATTTTGGGACCTTATTTTATTATGCATGTTTTTACTGCGAGAACTATGTAAGAAATAATAATTTAACTCGTCTCTTTGGGTGCATATTTTGAGTAAAGGTATGTATCTAGAGAGAAGTATTATATTTTTTGTATCAAAGCATGGTTTTGAAAAATCAAAAGTGTTCAATGTGAAAAAGTGTTTTAATAGCCTCTCATGCGACATTGATCGGTTTCATGCGTCAACCACTATCGGTATTGTTTAACTTGTAATTAAAGTTATGGTATATCTGTCTGAGTTTATACGTGTGGTTTTAGGATGAACAGATCTAGAAATTTGTTTGGTAATGCTAATACTAATGAGATCTTAACCTAGAAGAGTAGCCAAGGGTGGCACAAGGACAGACTTTTGGCGTAGCTGTAGTGCCTCATATAGATAGCTTTGTGACCAAAAAAGGGAAAAGGACAATTTCCTATCCAAGTTTTAGTCCAAATTCAAAATTATACCTACGATGGAGGAAATACCCAAATATCTACTTATGAGTTAACTGCTATCCAAATTTTCAATTAAAAGCAAGGGTAAAATCGTTATTTTATCCATAAACCCTAAAACCTAAAAAATTTATATCACTCCCTCTTAGTTTAGAAAACTCACATTTACCCCTATGATTAAACTTTGGAAAATTCACTTTTCTCTCTTTCTAAGTTTCATCTCCAATGGCTTAGGGAATCGACCAACGATTAGAAAGAAATGAAGGTCTTCTCTGATGAAGGATGACCCTTCATTGCCTAATTTGAATGATGAAGCATTATGTAGATTAGGAAGACTCATCGAAGGATGACGCTTCGTCATCCTGTGTCGTATCGTCCAAACATTACAACGAAGGACGACAAATCATCATCCTTCATCATTTTTGTAAATTAGGTTAAAACCAATGTAAATTAGGTTTTCTAAACTTCTCGCGCAATATTTTGTTAGCTATGCATAACTGTGAAATGCTTGGAGATTACATTTTTGTATGCCATGTATGCCTGTGCATGCGATAATGCATGTTCATGCATGGTTTGTAATTATTTTTTGTAATCTGTCGATTGGTGTACATAGATTAGATGTGCCCATTCATCCTTGTTAGTTAGAACACATTGAATGCCCTTGACACTAAGATACAGAAGCATATATAAACAAAAATGATGAAATTACCCTTAGGGCTCCAAAAATGACCATGGTAAAGAAGGATGGTCATGCATTAAAGAGGGTGCACGAGTATGCACTCTCATGATTACACTTCAAACATACACGCCCATAAGCCATGGTCGTGCTTTCAATTCTGCCTTCGAATTATAAAAACCCATCACTTTTAAACTATTGTCCCTATGTGTTTCCCAATTACTAATACTTACATTCTTAACATCCATGATAGATTTAGGAACCCATTGAAACAAATTAGGATTATGAACATGACTTTTATATGCTTTAATATCTATGGAGTCATGACATTTCGTGTTACATTGAATACCTTTTTTTGGGAGACTTGTAAAAACTTTGTGGTTATGTCCAGTTGTCTATCGGATGATCTTCTATTTCTTCCTCTTGAACAACTTCAGCTTGTTGATTGTCTTTTCTTTCAATCGAACTTTTGGTAACATAAAGTTTTGTTGATTCTAGTAAATTTCTTGCTACGACCATCACATATTGAAAATCACCATTGTCTACAATTTTAATTGGAACCACCGATGCATTACCAAAGATAAATATGTGGACATTTGACTAATTTCGATCGATTTTGAGACAATAACATATTTTTGCTACAAATCCTTTGAAATCAACACTTGTGTCAATGCTAATTGATTTCTCATTCCCACTGATATATCTCATCACATTGTCATCACCTAAAATCTATTGCCTTTCATAGCAAATCTTAAATACACATATTTCCATCTTTGGCTTAAACTAACCCTGAAACATTAAGGAAATACCTTGGATAACAAATTGTGACGAGTCAAGAAGAACGGGTTGGTGGGATCGCTTATCCTTGGTGACCTTGCCAACAGTTGGTAGTATGATCTCGCCAACCAATTCTTCATACTATTTTTGATCTAGAAGTGAATTGGATATTTGTCAATTTATTCTCAGTTTAAATATCAATATTTTAATTATATTATATCAATACCAAATAGTATAACAATATAAAATCACAATATTAATATAATATATATTCTTTGATTTTTATTTGTCAAACAAGAAAATATACAATATAAACAATATAAATTAACACTAACTTAGATTTTGATAATTTTCTTATAAAATTTTTTTCAAGATATATGACTTTTGGTGTACAATAACTAATTTGTGTTTATAAGATTGAAAACAAGAATAATTTAAATATTTAATAATTTTTATGATATAAATGTTTAGTTTCTTAAAAGAGTATCAGATAATTTGTAATAAAAATTTTAATATTCCCTATATTATTTAGGCTTTCTAATTTAAGCTTAAATTTTCACTTTTATTTTAGCTATCCACGCATGATTGGTAGTGTGCGGGTCCATGTGAGCCATGTTTTGGTCTTCACGCGCTTAGAACACTGTTATAAAGGAAAATAGAGCCCCATTCGTTTTTGTCGGCAAAGGCATTTCCTTTTTCTGACAAGAGTGACATGTGACCTCGTGAGAGGTGGACCATGTTGGAAGAGTTTCAAAGCTTTGAATTGTGGCGCCACTTGATACAGACAACTTGTAGTTAGATATTTTAATATAATTGAATTAGATAGAATTATAAAATACACCATGATTTTAAAATCAGATTAAAGTAATTAGTTTTCTCGATTGAATCAAAAATCAGTTTTAAACTTAGTTCAGTTAATATAAAAATAGTTATTTATTTGTTTTAGTCAAATCTAATTAAAATTGAATTTAACTGATTAAAATTGGATTTAATCAAATTTAGAAGAAAAATTAAATTAAATGACCATTTTATCTTTTTATTAAGTAAAAAAAACTTATTTTTCCTATTTCTAAATAAAAATACCTATTTTTCTTACTTTTAAGTAAAAATGTCCTAATTTTTTTTTAAATATCAAAATTACTATTCACCACATCTATATAAACCTTCTCACTCTCACTTTCATTACATACATTTTTCATATCACTTAAACACTCACTTTTACTCTCATTTTTATTTAATATCAATTACTACAAGTTCGTTCGAAAGAAAGAAGTTCATAATTCTAAATTTGAGTCGAAAAATAATTTGTGAAAAAAGTATTTATATGAATCTTAACTCAAAACTTAATTTTATTTATTAAATTTAGTTTGTATGTCATGTAAAGGGCGCATATTAAAATAAGTCATCTGATTATTAGTTAATTCAAAACTAAAATTTTGAATTTTTTTAAAATTTTAATTATTTTTAAATAATTTGATTATTTTTTGTTAGATAAGATGAATTTCTAAATATTTATACAGAAAAACAATTTTAAAAATAAAAGAAAAAAAGAAAAAATATCTCATTCTATTGAAATGTCTTCTATAGGCAATAATTTACATAATTATTTTTTTTTTGTATCATAAGATTAAGATTTTTTGTTATTTTAATTGTTTTATTGAAATCAAATGAATAATAATAGTATATATTTTAATTTCTATAAGTATGAGTATCTTGATTGGTTTTATTTTTTACAAAATTTTAAGTAAAATTTATTTATTAAAATTTGATAATAAGTCGAATTGATCGATTATCTAATTAAATCAATTGAATCGATTAAATTATAAATCAGTGAGATAATCAATTTGAGTACTACTCCAATTTTAAAAACATTGAAAATAGGTAATAGTATAATGGAGCGAATGTGATTTAAACAAATTATTTAATAAAATAAACGTTTACCAAGTTTTTGTCTATTTTTAAAATTTCATCAATAAGATTTTAAAATTTTAAAAATTTATTTATTTTTTTTTTATTATATTTGTTAATGGATTATAAAATATAAAATTATTATTTTTAATTAATATTAAAATAAATAAAATTATATTATATTTTTTAAATAAAAATTAATAATTTGAGTAAAATTAATTAATTTTATAAATTAAAAAAATAATATATTATATTATTAATAAAATTATAGTTTTGCCCTTATAATTAAATAAAAATTAATAAATTAATAAATATGTAGATTTGTAAAGTTTTACCGATGAATGTTTGATAAAGGAATAAAATTTGGGTAACCAGAATAAGTGCTTTGGCCTTTAATAAAATATGCGAGCTGGGTACATTAATTACTTAAGCAAAACCGTATTTAATAAAATAATTTATCGTTTAATAATACTTAATTATTTGCGTGCAAACAAGAGTTTAAAATTTATAAATTCACATGATTAAAACGTTCAAGAAAGTGGGGTATGTTATAAACAGCCCAACAGATATTATCTGCTTTGTGCTTCAGGCCGTCACGGCTTTAAAACGCGTCTATTGAGTTAAGGGCTTCTGGCCCATTCCTATATACAAGCTCAGTGGATAGAACGGGAGCGATGTGAGACTTCAGGTCACAACACACCCCCCCCATCGCTATCGTACTGATAACGTGTTATAAACAGCCCAATAGATATTGTCCGCTTTGGATCTTCAGGATCCTCACAGTTTTATTACGCGTCTATTGAGTTAAGGGTTTCTGACCTCTGCCTATATACAAGCTCAGTAGACAGAACAGGAGTAATGTGGGACTTCAGGCCACAACACCCCCCCCCCCCCCCCCCCCCCCCCAATCTCTATCATGCTGATAACGTGTCATAAACAGTCCAACAGATATTATCTGTTTTGGGCTTCAGGCCGTCACGGCTTTAAAATGTGTCTATTGAGTTAAGAGCTTCTGGCCCCTGCCTATATATAAACTCAGTGGACAGAACAGGAGTGATATGGGACTTCAGGTCACAACAGGGTAAAGTTTCTTCTTCGTTTGATTGTTTTCCACCGAAGACTTTGGAATTGGAATAATTTTTTCCCTTTCATTTTCTTTTCTTTTCGGGAAAACCTTTCATTTTGTGACTCCCGTGAAAGTCACAATCATGGAAGACACAGAGAAACTTCCTCTAAATTATTCATTATATCTATAATGTATTGCATATCTTCCGGCTTTTGGGGGCTTTTTGTTGGAAATATATTGAACTTGTAAATATAAAAATTAAAATTTATATTATACAAAATTAATTAATTTATATAAAAGTTTAATTTAAATATTTATATATCATTTATTTTATTTTATTTAATTTTATTTGATTTGAAAATCCCTTTTTTTATTTGAGTTTTCAACCATTTTTAACCTTGACCATCACATTTAATTAAGGGTATTGAAATGATATGTGAATTAATTTACATATGCTTCATGGGATTCTTTTTCCTCATCTACATTTGTGCATTTTATTAAGGGAAAAAGACAATTTCCCACATAAGTTTTAGTCTAATCTTAAAAGTATACTTACAACAGGTGAAAAATTTAAATATCTATCCAAAGTTTAATCTGTTAAGACATAATCACATATTTTCTATTAGGGTTAAGGGGCAAATTCATCAGTTTACTAATAATATTAAAATAATTAAAATTTTATCTTATTTCCTCCTTTAATTTGAAAAACTAACATTTTTCCCCTGAATTAAGTTTTAAAAAATTCACTTTTCCCCTCAGAAATCTAGCTACTTTCTCCAACGATGGCCGACCAACGATGGAGGAGTTTTCGTCTAAAGGTCGATCTCTGGACGACGAAGTGTTGTCCAGATCTAGACAACACTTCGTTGTCCAGATCTTGAGACAATAGAACATTGTCCATTTTGGACAATGGAGAGTCGTCTATTCTAGATGACACTCCATTGTCTAGATCTGGACAACGAGTGTCATCCAGAATGGACAACAAGTATCATCCAGAGAATAGATGACGCTCGATCACCTAATGAAGGTCACTGAGTGTCGTCCAGATCTGAACGACGCTCGTCACTCTTACTCCAGCCATGTTTTCATCAGTGGGCGAAGGGAAAGTGAAAAAAATTTGGGATTTGAGGGGGGGAAGAGAGTCATTTTTCAAAGTTCAGGTATGAAGGTTAAATATTAATTTTTAAAATCTGAGGGGAACATGGGATAAAATTATATATCTTTTAATATAGACAATAAAATAACGATTTTACTCTTGTATTTAACAGAAAACTTAATGACTGTTTAGAAATAAATGGGTATTTAAATTTTTAACCTGTCATTGAGATTAAACTAAAACTTTGGTGGAGGTGGGGGGTGGGGTGGGAAGGGGGGGACTAGTCCTTTTCCCCTTTATTAAAAGTATTGAAAGCTGCAAAATGCCTTCCCTTTTAATTCCACAAGACTTTTGTCCATTTATCTCGACACGTATTGATTTTAGGTTAGCTGGGTGGGAAATTATTGTTAGCCTACAAAAATATAAATAAAATTATGTTAGCCTACTTAAATATAAATTTGCCACTTGCTAATCCTGGTAAAAGATTATATAAAAATAAAAAAGAGACCTTGGTCAGGCCAGTCGGTACCAGCCGTGTTAAAAAAACAGAAGGAGTTTGATCCATCCACCCTTTAAATATGTCTAGCTAAGAGAAATAAATAAACAAAAGGGAAAAGGACTATTTCCCACCCAAATTTTAGCCGATTTCAAACTCATATTTATAAGAGATGAAAAACTCAAACTCCCACTTATAGCCAAACTGCCATCTAAATTTTCAGTTAGAGATAAAGGTAAAATTATCATTTTATTTTTAAACTTTAAAACTTTAAAATTTTAAAATTTTTATCATGTCCCCAAGTTAAAAACTAACACTTCAACCTATTTTCAAAGTTTAAAAAGTTTAGATTTCACTCTTACGGTTTGCTTCCTTCTCCGGCCACCACCGATAGTCGACGCTTTCCATCGATTTCCCATCTCCAACTATAAAAGACGACGAAGTGTCATCCAAATTTGAAAGAACAGACAAAGGACAACGCTTCGTTGTCTTTCATCATTGTGTCTAGGCAACGTGATGAGTGATGAAGGACTACGAAACATCGTCCTTCATCATCTGGGTGGTGCAAGTCGTGCGATGAGAAGATAAAAATCTGTTTGATGCACAAGGAGAAGAAGGAGATCGGAGACAATGCTAGAGATAACGTCAAAAGATGAAATTGAAGAGTGAGGGTGAAACTACTGTTTTTGAAAGTTATGAGAGGTGGTTGAGTTTGAAAAATATGAAAACCCTAGGTTTGAGGGTGAAAACATTATTTTTCAAAGTTTGAACTTTATATTAAAGTAAAATATAAATTTGAAAAATATAAACAGTAAAATGAATAACTATTTTTCTCCTCCCTTTAACAGAATAAATTAACAAAAGTTTGGTCATAGGTGAGAGCTTAAGTTTTTCATCTCCCATGGGTGTGAGTTTAAGATTGACCTAAAATTTAAATAGAAAATAGTCATTTTCCCTAAACTAAAAGTATCAATTAAAGGGCACAAAAGAAATGTTGATTATTTAAAAATTTTTATTTTGTTAATTGATATGTGTAAATAATGATGTGTCATTATATAATTAAATAATTGATATCCATAACTCGAAGCCCAATCGATACATGTATTAGATACACCTTATGATTGACATCTGAAATATCTCATGCTTTCACTAAGCATTCAGAATGTCGATTACATCGTTTGATACTAGTCATTCAAGATGATGCTGTCATTCGGGAATTAGGTGTTGGGATGTGGAAAAACATCTGTGATATCACAAGAGGATTAAAAAAAGGACAAGTGATGTTACGAATAATTATGATGTATACATATATTTATTGGATGTTATGAGATTACTTACTTACTGAGTATATTTCACTTATATGTTCCTTTTGTGATTTTGTAGGTAGGATTGTGGAGCGGCGGGGTGGTGACGAGGAGGCTAGCGGGTCAGCTTAAGCCAGCTTATAAGGGTAAGGTAGAGGTATTTTGGTCTTTTTATTATTGGAAAATGTTTATGTATCTTGGGATTTATTTGTATTTCTTTATACATTATGAGTATTATTAATTGGTTTTCAGACTTCTAAATTTTGTTTTATGAACTAAAAAATGCACTTTTAGGATTTTGGGACCTTATTTTATTATGTATGTTTTTGCTACGAGACCTATGTAAGAAATAATAAGTTAAATCATCTCTTTAGGTGTATATTTTGAGTAAGGGTATATATCTAGAGAGGAGTATTACATTTTTTTATCAAAGCATGGTTTTGAAAAATAAAAAATGTTTGAATGTGAAAAAATGTTTTAACAACTTCTTATGTGTAACATCCCTCCCTAAAAGTACTACCCACCGAAGGAGAAATGTTACGAATTAATATCTGGAGCGCCTATTTTTTTCTTTTAAAATACTTTAAAATAAACGCATCACTAAAAGTGTTTAGAAAGTATTATAAGAAAACTGAAAATCTAGAAGCGAACAAAAGATGTATATACTCATATGAAAACTCATCTAAAAACATCTGAAAATAGGGAGTAATCATATATAACTGTACAATCATCTCAAAAAGGTCAAAAGTCGACAAGAGCATGTCACTGTATGCATGTAATATAAACCAGAGATAGCTTGCTCCAGCCGGATCTATCTTCGCTGACCTGACGCTGCTTCGCAGCTACCTCGATCACCTGTACCTGTAATCATGAAAGAAAAAGAAGTGAGTGATAAGAACACTTAGTAAGGGAAAAGAATTAAGTAAACTATTTCCTTTCCTGTTCTAACTCACTCTCGGGACTTAACCTCACTCATAACCCCCATAAGAAATCGAGGGGATAATCTAGTTCATGTTTTACTATTTGGGTCATATTTTGTCCTATCTGGTGTCTATTGGATACTTTCTGGAAGCTGACTATAGGGATTTGACACTTTTCTAAGCTTGAGCTCTCTTTCTTTCTTTTACTACACCATTTCTGAATCTAAATTAAGTTTTATTACGAGCATGCTCTACTGCGAGCGGATCCTACTAGGGGTCTATGTCCTACTATGGACGTATCCTACTACGGACATGCCCTACTACGGATGGTGTAGTGTAAAGTGCCCCCTCATAGTTCATAGTATGCATGCGTGTCTTATATCTTACTATTCTTGTTTCCATTTAAATCTATACATAACTCACCAGACCATATTCTTGGGACAACCCTAAATCTTGAGCTCCAAATTCCTTTTTCTTGCTTTTCCTTTTTTTTTTTCTCTCCTTTCTTTCCTTTCCTTTCTTTTCCTTTATTTCTTTCTTTCTTTCCTTTTTCTCTTCCTTCTTTCCCAAAATCTGTGAAATACTGTTCACAGAACAGTCATTTAGCAAGACAGTCTTCTTTTTCATACAATTTAATAGCCCAAATGATTTCTAATTCATACAAGATATATATCATTGAAAAGAGGATTCAAAGAGCTTTCCAAAAAGATTTAATAGCACTCATAATTCATTAGATAGGACAGTCAAAATGTGAGATGAAATCAGTGGCAAAAACAACCTCTCCCCTGTTTATTTGGTAAAACAGTCTGTTTGGTTCATACAATATTTAACAGTCCATATGATCTTTAATTCATACAAGCTATATATCATTAGAAAGAAGATTCAAAGAAATTTCCAAGAAGCTATAATAGCACGCATAATTTCTCAGATAAGGCAGTCAAAACGTGAGATGAAATCGATGGCAAAAACTTTCCCTTGTTTATTTGGTAAAGTAGTCCTTTTGGTTCATAAAATATTTAACAGTCCAAATGATCTCTAATTCATACACACTATATATCAGTGGAAAGAGGATTCAAAGATCTTTCCAACAAGCTATAATAGCACTCATGATTCATCAGATAAGGCAGTCAAAATATGGGACGAAATCAGTGGCAAAACTGTAAATATTATCAAACTTTCTACCATGAACAAAATCACATATATAGATGCCTCAAATGACAAAACAACATTTCTCAACTTCAAAATCATCATTTATAACATAGATCTAAGGAACCAAAAGTCTAAAACATGCAACATATCAAGGATGATACCCCTTACCTTATTTCAAGTCAATTTTTTACAAGTTGGCTTCCTTTTCCTTGTCTTGCTTCCTTTATCACCAAAATCACCTTAAATCAACACCAAAACATACTAACATATTTATATAACATGCATCCAATACATATATAAGCATAGGTAAAGAGAAAAGGAAGAGATCTTTTGGTTACCAAGGCTTCCAAAGTACTTCCAAAACTCCTTTAAATCTTTCCTTTTTCTTCAAAAAGCAAAGAAAAAGCATGAAGAAGGCTGTCTTTTCTGAAAATGATGGAAAAAAGTGTAAAGGTTGCCTTTTTTGACTTTTCTCTCCATATATAATCTTTATCTCCTTTCTCTTTATCTTTTTATCTTTTTTTCTTTTTCTTTTTGTATTTATATATATATACACACCCATACATATATATATATATATTTAAAAGGAGAAATATCTCAAAACAGGGTCAAAAGACATAATTGCCCCTGAAACATACCTGAGGGTATTACATTATGTGACACTGATCGATTTAATGTAGCCACTGCTGTAAGTATTGTTTAACTTGTAATTAAAGTTATGGTATATCAGTTTGAGTTTATATGTGTGGTTTCAGGATGAACAGATCTAGGCGATTGTTGGGTAATGCTGATGCTAATGAGATCTTAACCTAAGAGGGTAGCCGGGGTGGCATAGGGATAGACTTTTGGCATAGTTGTAATGCCTCAGATAAATAGCTTTGTGATCAAAAAAAGGGAAAAGGACAATTTCCTACCCAAGTTTTAGTCCAAATTCAAAATTATACCTACGACAGATGAAAAACCCAAATACCAACTCATAGGCTAACTGCTGTCCAAATTTTTTATTAGAAGTAGGGGTAAAATCATCATTTTATCCGTTAACCCTAAAACCTAAAAAACTTATATCATTTCCCCTACTTAGTTTAGAAAACTCACATTTATCCTTGTAATTAAACTTTGAAAAATTCATTTTTCCCTCTTTCTAGGTTTCATCTCTAATAGCTTAGGAAATTGACCAACGATCGGAAAGAAATAAAGGTCTTCTCTTATGAAGGATAACCTTTCATCACCCAGATCTAAATGATGAAGCATTGTCTAGATCATGAAGACTTGATGAAGGATGACGAGTGTCATCCTTCATAGCATCGTCCAAACATGACAACAAAGGACAACGAAGCATTCTTCGTTGTCTTTTGGATAGCACGAAGAAGGACAACGCTTCGACATGCTTGTGTATGCACCGACGCTTAAAACCAATGTAAATTAGGTTTTCTAAACTTCACGCGCAATCATTCCTTAGCTATGCACAATTGTGAAATGCCTGAAGATTATATTTTTGTATGTCATGCATGCCTGTGTATGCAATAATGCATGGTTTGTAATTATTTTTTATAATCAGTCGACTGGTGTACATAGGTTAGATGTGCCCATTCATCCTTGTTAGTTAGAACACATTGAACACCCTTGACACTAAGATGCATGAGCATACATAAACAAAAATGATGAAATTACCCTTTGGGCTCCGGAAATGACCATGGTAAAGAAGGATGATCATGCATCAAAGGGGAATGCACGCTTGTGCACTCGACTATGCAGGCACATGCATTACACTTCAAACATACAAGCCTATAAGCCATGGTTATGCATACAGGGCAAAGGCACAATTGTACCCCTAATATCGTATGATTGTGCGTAATAGAAAATAAAAAGTAATTGCCAAGTAGAAAAATCAAGTAATATAATAGAACTTAATAGCCATAAAAACTTCCCTGACATTCTAAGTATAAAAGATCAAGGTCTCAGACTAAGTAAGGTGAAAGGTAGTATGAGATCATGAATAGATAGCTCAAGTTTGCATGCATACATAGTATGGACATGCCAATGCCTTTACACCAGCCTGTCTAAGGTGTGGCAAAATTTGATCATGTGAACAAGTGTGTGCCTCATCTATACGCTGTAACACTAGATAATCTCCATCTTTCTCTCTTATTGCTCGTGCCCACTTTTTATATTGTAGATGTACACACTTAATCCCATACCATATCTATCAGAAAGATAGAGTTCCCATTGAATACTTATCTCTAACACATAAGTTCGAAATAATGATTTCAATTTTGTCTTCAAATTATAAAAACTCATCACTTTTAAACTGTTATCTTTATGTGTTTCCCAATTACTAATACTTGCATTCTCAACATTCATGATAGATTTAGGAATCTACTGAAACAGATTAGGATTATGAATATGACTTCTATATGTTTCAATATCTATGGAGTGATGATATCTCATGTTACATTGAATAACTCTTTTTGGGAGACTTGTAAAAAACTTTGTAATTGTGCTCAGTCGTTTATTGGATAATCTTCCATTTCTTCTTCCTGAACAACTTCGGTTTGCTGATTATCTCTTCCTTTAGTTAGCTTTCAGTAACATATAGTTTTGTTGATTCAAGTAAAGTGGGATAAAGTTTCTTCTTCATTTGATTGCTTTCCACCTCAGACTTGGAATTGGAATAATTTTTTCCCTTTCATTTTCTTTTCTTTTCAGGAAAACTTTTCATTTTGTGACTCACGTGAAGATCACAACAATGGAAGACGCATAGAAACTTCCTCTAAATTATTGACTTTATCCATCCTGTATTCCATGTCTTCAGGTTTTTAGGGTCTTTATTTATTCTTAACCTTGACCATCACATTTAATAAAATAAACATTCACCAAGTTTTAGTCTATTTTTAAAATTTTATTAATGAGATTTTAAATTTAAATATTTATTTATTATTTAATTTTTATTAAATTTGTTAATTGATTATAAAAAATAAAATTATTATTCCATAATTAATATTAAAATAAATAAAATTATATCTTATTTTTTAAATAAAAATTAATAATTTGAGTAAAAAAATTACTAATTTTATAAATTAAAAAATAAATATTTTTTTATTTTTTTAATAGTAATAATAAAATTATAGTTTTACTCTTATAATTAAATAATAATTTAATAATTAAAAAATATTTAGGTTTTTAATGTCTTACCTATAATGTTTGATAAAGGAGTAAAACTTGGGTAATGAGAATAAGTGCTTTGGCTTTTAATAACGTATGCGAGCTGGGTACATTAATCACTTAAGCAAAACCGTATTTAATAAAATAATTTATCGTTTAATAATACTTAATTATTTGCGTAGAAACAAGAGTTTAAAATTTATAAATTTACATGATTAAAAGGTTCAGGAATTGGAATAACTTTTTCCCTTTCATTTTCTTTTCATTGCAGGAAAACTTTTCATTTTGTGACTCACGTGAAGGTCACAATCATGGAAGACACAGAGAAACTTCCTTTAAATTATTCATTATATCAATTCTGTATTACATGTCTTCTAGCTTTCAGGGGTTTTTTAATAAAAAATATATTAGGTTTATAAATATAAAAATTAAAATTTATGTTAAACAAAATTAATTAGTTTGTATAAAAATCTAATTTATATATTTATATATCACTCACTTTATTTAATTTTATTAAATATGAGATTTCTTTTTTTTAAATTTGAGTCTTCAACAATTCTTAACCTTGACCATCACATTTAATTGTGGTTATTAAAACGATATATGAATTAATTTGCATAGGCTTCATGGGATTCTTTTTCTTCATCTTCATTTGGGCATTTTATTAAAAGTATTGAAAGCTGTAAATGCCTTCCCTTTTAATTCCACAAGACTTTTGTCAATCTTATCTCGACAAGTATTGATTTTAGGTTAGCCAGGTGGGAAATTATTGTTAGCCTATTAAAATATAAATTTGCCACTTGCTAATCCTGGTGGCTTCTTTTACCAAGGAAAAGAAATTGTCAAATCTACTTCTTCACCAAGCAGGCAAAAGGTAGAAATAAACAAAATTAAAAATTCAAATAAATACTTGATTAATTTCCTTAATGTCTAATTATGGAGGACATGAAGGAATAAATTATTTGGGTCCTATGAATTATGTGGTAAGCAACTCAACATTCCACATGATGACATCCCGTGTGCTCTATTATTTCATGTTATCATTCCAGTAGCATAGAAAATTGAAACGTGGCTGTTGGGTTATCGATTGTTACGAAAATGGGCTTCTACTTCTACTTCTACTTGTGAAGTATGTGAATCATATTTCGACCATTGTCTCATCGCATTCACAATTATGGTTGAGGATGTTACAAGTTTTTTCATAATAATTTTTGGTCGGTGTTATTTTATCTACCAGGTCTTTCATGGGCGGATTCGTGTGTTAATCTACTAAATTATATTATTAATATTTAATTATTTTAATTAATTTAATTTTAATATTTTTTAATGAATCATTTTGGGTTGACTTGCAAAGCTTAGTCTAAGGTCCCATTATGACTCGTTATAGTAGTAGATTGTGTAATTAAAAAAAAAGAGAGCTTGGTCAAACCAGTCCATAACAGCCGTGTTAAAAAAAGGGAGTTTGATCCATGCCGAAGGGCTTTCCACCCCTTGACATGTTTAGTTGAGAGAAATAAATAAACTAGAAGTATCAATTCAAACTCATAAAAATAATGTCAATTATTTAAAAATTTTTATTTTGTTAGTTGATATGCATAAATAACGATGTGTTATCGTGTAATTAAATAATTAAAAATTAAAATAAAATAATATTTAATTAAATAATAACATATTTATTTCTTTTACTTGATCAATATATGAACTTTCACAATTAGTGTTAAATTTCTAAATCAAAACTATGAATTTCAATAATTATTGCCCCTATGTTTCATTGCATTTGTCAACAATTGTTTTCTTGCTTCAATAATCTTATATCATTTATGAAAAATATTTATTCCATCCTTTCTCAAGTAACAAAATCACCAGATTTCTTATTAATCAACGCCATGTCCTCAGGCTGCCTACCAGTAGACACATCAATTAGGACATGCTAAATAGAGATCTGATTTAAAGTTTGAAATTAAGGCTTACTTTGAATAGGTTTGATTTGATATTATAATGTACCGAGCCCAGCTTATAAACTTTTAAAACTAGACTGTAGGGTTATGTGTTAGACCTATGAATTGGTTCGATTCAATCTATTACTATTGCAAATATTAAAAAAATAAAAAAAATTTACATGCAGGTGGCTTCTACCACAACTAGAACGATTATTGTCTAATTTTTTTTTATTTTAAAATTTTTTTCTTTTATATAAACAATTCAAATGTTCTTTATTTTTTAATTTTATTTACAAATTTTGTAATCTCTCAATCTTAATTTTTTTATTATAATTTTAATCTCATTTTTTTTATTAACTCTTTTTTAGAAATTATCTGAATTCACAAATAATAATTTTTTATGTTTATAATTTTGTTTTTATTTCAATTTTATTATTACAAAATATTATAAATAGATCAAATGTCAAATAAATACAATCTATTTAAATATTATTTATGTAGATAATTAATATGATATACATATATATTAATTATTTATATTTATAATTATATAATATGTAAATTAATTTATTTGTACTATATTATAATATTTTTTATCATTTAATTACAATATTTTTTATCATAAATAAAAAATTATAAATAAAATATTTGAAGTATTATCTTCATCTTTACCAATTAAAAAATAATTTTTATTTTAAAAATTTGTTCAAATGGTAGGGCATTAGACCTTAAAAATTTCATGTGCCAGTGTTGCTTGAAGGCCATCATTGTACGACTCTAAGGCATGCAGTAGCTACTGTGCCTGTGTAGGGACGCACTGGGACTGCACGTGGGTGTTTGGCGTGGCACCAATGTGCAGTAGATGCCCAAACCTTGGCACAACATCATCCCACCATACATGCTGGCACACAATGTGTGGTAGCAACGCACATGATGTGTGCCACTGCCCAGGCACACAATGCATCAGTCCACCAGTGAGTACACATCACAGCCAACAAAATCATCTCTTTTACATGGCACTCTTCTCTCCACAACCACGAGCCCACCGCCACCCCCGCAGTGCACGAAATTTTCTTCAAGTTCCCCCGCTACTCCTCCGCTTGCATTTTAGCCGCCTCTTGCTTCTCTTTTCTCTACCCCTTTAAGCCCCACAAGCGCTTCCATTTCCTCAAGCCATGTTCCTCCCCGAAACAGACCAACAAGCAGAAGACCCTTCAGAAGAGTAATGCCCCTCAGAGTGTGAAACGGTTTTTGAGTCCCAAGAGTGGTGGTGGTGATGATAATGATGAAAATAGGAGGACAGCATGGGAGGGCTTGGATAGTGATACTGCTTTAAAAGGTACCTTTTTGGCTGGAGTTTTGCTTGTAAGTGTTGTTGGTGGATTTGAGACTGTTGGGCATATCTGTAAGGACCAGATCAATGCGTTTTTGGACCAGTTTTCTGTGTTTATTGAAGGTAAAGTTAATGTTGGGATCCCAAGTGTAAGGTATAGGATTTGGATCCCACATTGGAAAGCATGGGCAACTAGTGTGGGGTTTATATGACTTTGGGCTCTCCCATCTCAATAGCTAGCTTTTAAGATGTGGTTCTCCTAAGGTTCATATCATTTGGTATCAGAGCCATCACCATGTCTCTCAGTTGTAATCGTGCGGCACGGGGTGGTAACGCTGACATTGCAATGTTCGTCCGGGGCTAGCAGGGAGCTAGCGCACAGCCAGCCCACGTGGGCATTGGGGCTGCAGAACATGGTGGTATGTTAGGATCCCAAGTGCAAGGTATGGACAACTAGTGTAGGGTTTATATGGCCTTGGGCTCTCCTATCTCAATAGCTAGCTTTTAAGGTGTGGTTCTCCTAAAGTTCGTATCAGTTGACTTTTTTCTACACCTTTTTGTAGTATTTATTGATCGAAATTGAAAGTTTGGTTCTTTTTCTGTATGTTGATTTTTTTGGGTTCATTTTTTTTTTCCAATTTCGTTAGTTCTTTTTGACCTTGTTTGGGTGTTTAAATTGTGAAAGTTCTGGTGGTTGAATTGATCATTTTATGAAATTTGGTATTGATGTTGTTGTGGAGTTTAAAGGGTGTGCTATAAGGGAAAGGTTGACGTGGACATTGTTAGAGATTTTTGGGGGAGAAATGAGAGCTTACATGGTGTTTGGGACTTTGGTTTTAGATTGGGCTAAATGGAACTGGCCTGAAAAGGTTTGTTACATGGTAGACTCTGGGACTTTTACCCTCTGCAATGGCACTGTCATAAAATGATAGGTGTTCTGTTTGACTATTTGCCATTTGCATTTCATGGTTTAGGTGCTTTAACTAGGTCAGAGCATTCGTGCCTACATTTTGGTCGGTTTATAACCAAAAGTTAAACAGATCACCTGGATTTAAAGCTTTTGATGAGAGAATCTATTGAAACTGGTTCTACCTAAATTATTTCATCATGTAATTGAAATGTTTTTGGTAAGCTTTGGATTCAAGAAACTAGGCATTCATAATTTGTTATTGCATGCATAAATCAGTATGAATCTTGTTGGTAGGTTATTTGCATGTAAATTACAATGCATAATAGTTTGTCTCAGAAATGCATTTAAATGTTAATTTTTGAGTGGTCTAAAATTTAAGAAAATGAGGTCAACTGAGAGAAAATCCTATAGGGTTGTTTTACTCTGTTTGAGGGCTGTGGAATGTGAAATGTCAGCTGTATATTGGTGCCAGTGCTATGAAGTGATATTGAATTCCAACAGAGGGTAAATTTATATCGGAGGCAATATTTTGAATGTATTGTTGTGCTAGGATTTCAAAATGCAAGTTTCTGCTAACCTATACATGGTATGACTGGATGATTCTCGGCTGAATTTTTAGAGGGGTCTCTTAGAAAACTCAATTCTTAGAAAATTCAAATAATCAAAATAGTCATGAGAGCGTTCTGATGAATTTTAACCCCTTATTCCCTGAAAAAGAATTCCTTACATTGGAGTTCAAATGCTGAGATGTGGCAACCTTTTGGCATATTTTTTATTGGAATACATAGAAAATGGTAACAGTAGGGAACTTTTTGTGCATAAAAATGCTAAATTTGTTGCTTCTCTTGTGCACATTGTGGTCCTTATCACTCAAAATTCAATCAAATTCTGGAGTAGCTGATTCTTGGTGGATGAACTGATTGTATGGTGACCGAGAATTCTTACCATTTTCATATGGAGAAAAATGAAACTAGAATTCATGTTAAATATGCTCAAAAATATCAAATATGTAGTTTTGGAGTTGTTAGGTTCCTGGATAAATTTTAGCAGCACCTCCCCTGTAAAATGGTGTCCCAGAAATGTATCTTGAACTCAGTTTCAATGTACTCAAATCTACTGCGATAAAAATCATATGTGTTTACCGTAAACTCTTCTTTCTCTCCAATGTTCAATCTCCAAACAATCAATATCACACTCCGAGCAACAACCAAAAATAAACTCAATGGAATAGTAATCAACTCACAAACATAGAAGGAAATTCATTCTTCTCATTAACATAAACCCAGAATATTCACATAAAAGTTCATTACAAACGGAAGATTCATCAACTTGAAAATAAACAGAAACCCATAATTAACAAGTTTGCTCGAGAGGCCTAGACTCTCCCTCTATCTATCCACTTTTTCCTCTGAATTTTTGTCTGTTTTCACGTGTGTCCCCTCTTTTTTGTTGCCTCTAACTACGAAGTCTTCCTCAACAGTGCCATGTATCCCTTCTTTTGTTGGCGGTCCTGACCCTTGCAAATATGCTACCTGTTTGAGTTTCAAGCTACCATATGTATTAATTCTCTTGCCACCAGGTGTGCTATTCTTTTGGGCCTTCCTCTTACCTGAAACATTAGTACAGGACCTAACAGGAGTGTACTTTAATGAAAAACGGTTTCCATTCATTATGATACGAAAAAGTTTTAGTTGATTTTCTGTGGAAAGAAGGTATATTGTAGTTTGGATTTATATTGCCATTTGAACTCCTATAACTTAGGCTCCTTATGGTCTCTGGTGGAAGCATTTTCAGATAGAAATGTAATTAGTTTTGGTATTAATAGTCTTCCAAATATTTCCTTTTCATGGGTGCTAACACTGGCATCGTGATCGGAGAAACATAAAAACCCTAAAATGTGATTTTTGGATCATGATGAACGACTGTATATGGTCTTATACATGTTTATGTGTCATTTTAAAAATTTTAAAAGTTCAAAAATCTCATGCTTGTTTTGACGGAAAAATGCACAGTCAAATGGTATGGAAGACACGCCTGTGTATAACTTTCTAAAAGTGGCCAACATGCGTTAGAGGATACATGGATCCAAGTGCATGAAAGTGTGTCCAAGTCACCTTTCCATGTGTAACTGCTTTACACATGATCACGTAGTAAGTGTCATACATTCGTGTATATTGCCAAGAGGCATACGAGTATGGATAGAGAAGCACATGATCATGTAACCCTAAACAAAAGCAAAAGACGATTATACCTCTAGGCTATATACACAAAAGGGGAAAGTTATGTAAGAAGAATAATGAGCTAATGAGGATAAAAAATTCAAGAAAAACATAGATAAGGTGTTTGACTATGTGGATGATGACACAAATTTAGATAGAGTCAAAAGTCAACAACCTTAAGGTTAGTGTCACATAACTAGATAGTCACCAACTAATGGTAATGAGGGAAGCAAAAGGGTTGGATACCTATGAGATGCATCATGCATTTGGCGCTAAAGTGTATTACCACCTATTTTAGTTCAGTTGTGTATGGTAAAAAAGTGATTTTTAGATATTCCTCACGTGATTAGTGAGATGACCACATATGTACCCGAGGTAAGCGTCATTTCTAGATGGTTAGTCAATAGTTTCAATCAGCTTATATGGTAAAGAAATGAGTTACTATCAAAGATTTTTTTTGTGTAATCAGAATGTCCCAGTTAGATAATCTAATAGATTGTTTGGCATGTATGTAAGACACAATAGTAGTTTTCATTAGGCCATCAGATATGTTGATTTCAATTTGGGTCTTCACAACTTTCATAGACGATCCATATCAAGGCACGAAGGTGTCATCGTGTGACCACATTTAGCTTACGAATAGAGCACAAGTTTTACCATCAGTCATTTATAATAGTTTTGAGTGTCGAAAGATCACCACTTATTAAGTTTTTATTCATGCATTTTCTTTTGTATGTTTGTAGGTAGAGGTAAGTAGTAAGATAGATGGGGGATCTAGCAATCCAACTAGTAACTGCATAAGGGGAGGGGCCTTTTGTTATTCAGTTTTTATCAGACATATAATTTTAATATTTTTATTATCATTTTTTATTATTATCATTGTTGCTAGTATTTTCAAACACATGGTATTATGTGAGTATGGATTAATAAAATGTTTTTATTACATCTCATTTTTGCACGTTTTTTAATTATGATCATATGTTAAAGTTCTCAAATAGTTTAATTGTGCACTCATCTTTAGGTTAATTCTTATCAGAAGTATGTATCTGAAAATGAGTGTTATATTTATGGTATCAGAGCATAGTCTTGGTACCCAAAAAAGTGAAAAGTTTTATATGTTTTAAAAATGTACATAAAGTTAAGTAAGAAAGTAGCGTTTTGTGCAGCGTCGACAACCTTTGCATGTCTATTGCTGTAAGTATAATATACTTGCTTCCATATTAAAAGTAATATATGCCTAAATGGTTGTTATGATTTCAGGATAAAGAGATCTATGAGGTTAATTAGAGATGCCCTAAAGGCTTCTAGTTAGGAAAAAAGCTAAGTAGAGGCTTGGAGACACACATCTGATACTTCAGTTGTGTCCTACATTGAGAATCCTACCATCCACCAAATTGTGGATGAGGTTTTAAGGCAAAACATAAAGGTGTCGACTAATATGATGCATCCATACTAGATATTATCGATGGTAGAACAACATTCAGATATGAGGTACCCTTCCAATAGAGTAGAGGTAGTGTAAGAACACCTCGAGTAGAGATGGGAGGTAGCAACAAATGATAGGCATATCCTATTTATACCTTGTCTAGTTGTCATCAACCCCTAGATTTCAAAGGTAGTATAGTATTAAGAGGATTACCAATCAAGGAGTGGCTCAAGGTAGTGAAAGATTTCATAAAGATCTACTTAATGACTAACGTTGATAAGATATAGTACGTTTGTCCCTTGTTGAAAGATAACACTAAGGTTTGGTGACAGACATTGGGTGGGATATGTCAAGTTTCAAAGATGTCATGAGAAAACTTCAAATAGACCTTTGATTCAGAGTATATTTCAGCTGACATCATGTATATGAAGGCTCAAAAGTTTCTCTATATGAGGCAAAGGAACATACTAGTCAAGGAGTTCTTGACTAAATTAAACTCGTTAGCTAAGTATGCTCTTGACATGACTAATTCAAAGATAGTCAAATTGGATATGTTCATAGAAAGGTTCAAGTCAAATATAGCCAAAAATGTGATGATGAGAGATAATATTCCTAAAACTTTTTCAGAGGCCCTCGATCAAGTACTAAGATCTAAGACTATAAGGCAATGTATGGCTAGAGATAAAAAGTTATCAAAAGAGCCTACACTACCAGCCTTTGTGCAGAGATAAAATTAGCTTGTTATTGATGGCAATAGGGGGGAAGGTAGCAGAAATGGTCATAGTAAAGACAACAAAGGTAAGAGACATTTCTAGCCTAAGAATAAGAAGAACTAGAGGGTTAAGAAATAGAGAAACGAGGAGTAGTCTAGACATGATGATTCCCTTATATGTCATAAATGTAGCAAGAGGCATACCGCCTAGCGTTTAGCTAGACAATGGATGTGATATAGATGTAAATAATCAGGACATTTTGCCATTTAAAGTACAACCCTAACCATAGTGCCAACCCCAACAGAGTAAATAGTTAGAAGTCAACAAACTCGAGCATCCACAGTGACTTAAACATAGATGAATGCTAGCCCTACAGTTGTTACAGATTAGTTATTATTTCATACTTGTCCTTTATATGTTTTAATTAACTCCGGTACCACGTATTATTTTATTGTCAAAGACATAGTTGTAGATTAGGACTGAAGCCTTCAGTTATCCCCCATATCAGAATAGAAATGCTAGATAGAGACCGAGTTCACATCAATCTAATATTGATAGGGAAGATAGTTTTCTTGAGAGACTATGTAATGGCTATGGATCTGATAATTATGGACATGTTAGACTTCGATGTGATATTGGGCACAAATTTCTTGAGCAGATACAAAGCCAAAATAGATTACAGGAAGAAGAAAGTTAGATTGAATATAGATAATAGTGAGTAGTTGACATTCAAAGAAGGTCAAATCCTCAGCATAATGATTAGCAGTATCAATTTTAAGAAGATGTTGAGTAAGAGATGTATGGCATATTTGGTGCATGTTGTTCAGAAATCAATAAAGATAGTTTCAAGCATAAAACATACTCCAGTGGTGTAAGAGTTTTCAAATGTATTTCTTGATAGCCTTCCAAGGTTAGCATCAGAGAAGGAGTTAGAGTTTAACATTGATTTGGTTTTAGGAATAGCACCAATTTCTAAAACCCATATAGAATAACCTTAAATGAATTACAGGAACTAAAGAAATAGTTATAAGAATTGCTGAATAGTGGATTCATCAAATTGAGCCACTCCCCATGGGATGCACTAATCTTATTTGTAAATAAAAGAGATAGATCGATGAGGATATGCATTGACCATAGGGAGTTGAATAAGGTAATAATGAAGAATAAGTACCCACTCCCGAGGATTGATAATTTATTTGATCAGCTCAATGATGTCTCAGTATTTTCTAAGATAGATTTAAGGTTAAGGTATCACTAAGTCAGAGTAGTAAAGTAAGATATACCTAAAACTATCTTTAGAATTAGGTATGGGTATTATGAGTTTGTGGTCATACCTTTCAGATTAACCAATGCCCTAATAGTATTTATAAATCTCATAAACAGGGTGTTCCAAAATTGTTTGGATAAGTTCTTAGTGGTATTTATTAACGATATCCTAGTCTACTCCAGAACTCGAGAAAAGTATGAGCAGCATTTGAGATTTCTAATCTAGAGGTTGAAAGAAAGGCAATTTTTCACAAAATTCTCTAAATGTGAGTTTTGGCTAGATAAAGTGGCATTTTTGGTTTATGTGGTTTCAACAGATGACATTTTAGTAAACCTTAGTAAAATTTAGATAGTGTTAGAGTGGCAGAGGCCTAAGACAACAAAAGAGGTTACCAGTTTTCTAGGATTGACAGGGTATTGTAGATGTTTTGTTGAGGGATTTTCGAGTTAACTGGACCCCTCATAAATTTGATGCACAATGAGATTTCTTTCAGATGGTTAGAGGCTTATGAATAGAATTTTCAAGAAATGAAAAGGAGATTGACTATAGCTCCCATCCTTGCCCTACAAAAGGAAGAGAAAGACTATGATTTATATATAGATGTTTCACATTGGGTTTAGAAGTAGTACTAATATAGAAAGGGAAGGTGATAGTTTATGCTTCCCATCAATTAAATGAATATAAGACTGAATACCCTACTCATGATTTGGAGTTGGTAGGAAAGACAAGTTAACGTCAAGATTTATGAGACCCTTTGAGGTAATGGAATGTCTATGTAAGGTTGTCTACTAACGTGTGCAACTAGCGAGCATGGGTCGCATTTATAACGTGTTCCATCTATTACTATTACACAAGTACCTCAGTGATTCCACCTATATGCTTAGTGTTAGGGATGTTGAGTTAAAGAATTATTTGGTTTACAAGGAGCGTCTAGTTTAGATATTAGATCAATGAGTTAAAGAGCTCAAACATAAACAGATTCCTTTGGTAAAGATTCTTTGGAGGAATCATCAAATTGAGGAAGCCACATAAGAGGCTGAGTAGTAAATGTGATAGAGGTTTCCACATCTATTCGAGTGAATTTAGAGGATGAAATTCATACAATGAAGGGAAAATTGTAGTATCCACAGGTAAGTCTAAAGCTATTTAAATCTTATTCCTAGTTTTTAAATATAGTGATTAATGATTCAATGGTACATGTTTGTGTATAGAGGTATATCCAACCATGTATAATTAGTGAAAAGTCAATTACTGGATCAAATTGTGATCACGACGAAACAAGAGCATACTTTAGTTATGTAATTAGACACATAATTATGTTTGAGTTATACACGCTTGTGTATCACGTCTTGGAGATAAAATAAAAATGCGAGAACCCTAACTCTTTTTTCCATTATCTTTCATAATCGTAGAAAATAGAGAGCATGGGAAAGAAAAAGAGAATTTTCATCTTCTGTGGAGCTATCAACGATCATTAGAATCATCGTAATCGTATAAGGGAAACATTTTTACTGGAATCTAAGTAAGTGAAGTGGCTTCCCTTGTTTAGTCCCGTAATCCATAGACTTTTTATGTTATACGCATAATTTAGAGTGATTTGAACATGATTGTGATGATCTATTCGATGAAACATATTTCATATGTGAATAGGATGAGTTATATGCATGCCTAGTTTCTTAATTGAGTGAAGGTTTGAATGTTCATTGTTCTTATATTTGATGTCATGAGATTATGTATATATGTGTTATGGTTAAAAGGATAGTGAAAAAATTTTGTCTAGGATATTTAGAAACTACTGTTTGTACCTTGGTTGTGTGAGTATTGCAAAAATCATGATCGAAGAAACATAAAAACCTTAAGAGGTGATTTCTAAATTATGACACATGGTTATGTATGGTCCTATACATACCTATGTGTCATTTTAAAAATTTTGAAAGTTTGAAAATCTTGTGCTAACTCTAAAAGGAGAAATGCATAGGCGTGTGGTGTAGGACACAAGTTTATGTATAGGTCGTACACATGGATCCAAGTTTACGAGAGTGTGTCCAAGTCATCTTCCTTATGTACCTACCCTATAAATGATTACATATTAAATGTCACAAGCCTATGTATATGAGTTAGAAGGCATACAGGCGTGGGCAGAAAAACACACATTTGTGTATCCCTAGACAAAGACAGGAGACGATTATACCTCTAGGCTATGTGCATAAGAGGGGAGAGTTATATAAGAAAAACAATGAGCTAATATTCAAAAAAGACATAGATAAGGTGCCTAATTATGTAGATAACAACACAAACTCAAATTGAGTCAAAAGTCAACAAGGCCAGTGTCACACAACTATATAGTCACAACTATGTGCGTAAGTAACGGTAATTACGGAAGAAATAAGGTTAGATACCTATAAGATGCATCATGCACTTGGCATCAAGGTGTATAGCTACCTAGTTCAGTTAAGGTGTGGATGATAAGGGTGTGGTTTTTAGATATTCTTCACGTGATTAGCGAAATGCACCACATATGTACTTGTGTTAGGAATTATCTTTAGATGGTTAGTCAGTAGTTTTGATTAGCTTATATGTTAAGGCAAAAAACTACTGTCAGAGATTTTTCTATGTGATCAAAGTGTTCCAATTAGACAACCAAATAGGTCATTTGACATGCGTAAGGCATAATACTAGCTTTCATCAAGGCATGTTGATTTTAGCTTCGGTTTTCATAACTTTCATAGACGATCCATGTCAGGGCACTAAGATGTCATCATGCGACCACATTTAGCTTACAAATGGAAGACAAGTCTTACCATTAGTCATTTATAATAGTTTTGAGTGTCGAAAGCTCATCACTTATTGAGTTTTAACTCACACATTTCCTTTTGTATGTTTCTAGATACAGGTGAGTAGCGAAGTAGACGAGGGATCCAATAGTCCAGCTAATAGTTGCACACTTTATAATTATGATAATTATCAAACATATAGTTTTAATATTTTTATTATCATTTTTATTGTTATTATTATTGCTAGTATTTTCAGAAATATGGAATCATATGAGCATTGATTAATAAAGTGTTTTTATTATAGTACCTTTTTGCACACTTTATAATTATAATAATGTATTAAAATTTTCAAATAGTCCAATTACGTACACGTCTTTTGGTATATTCCCATCAGGAGTATGTATTTGGAAAGGAGAGCTACATAAAACATACATCATGTTAAGGTGATCAATGAACCCCTAAGTCTAGTAAGACCTTTAGAGGATGAAATAATATAAGAGTGTTTGTGAAAATTCAAGAAAACGTTAAAAAGGTCTCAATACGTTATTTTTATATAGAAAATGATGAATGACCATTTATTAGCCATGTATGACCATTCACACGAATCATATCATATTGTAATATCACTTTATATCCATGATTTTTCATATTTTTGGGATACATAATAAGATTATTAGATAAGGTTAACTTGAGATAATGAACGGTTGTTCACCCATCATGCACGACCATTCACTTGACCTAGTACTATCTAATATTTAAACATTCCTTATCCAAATTGAATAAAAGCAACTCCTTAATATTCTACTCTAGCCCATCCATTTTTGGGTCACGTTAGTTTGACTCTTTAAGAAGAAAAAGTCATGCTTAAGTCTAACTATTCTACGAAACTTCTAATCGTCATCCCAAACTGTTAGGCATGATTCACTTTGTACAATGCAAGGCCTCTAGATGTCATGATGTACCCCTTTCATCATGTTGGTAATGAACATATTCATGATGAATTTACAATTTGTTAGCCATCTAAACATAAATCAAGATTGACCTCTAACAAGATATCATAACCACCAAAATGACAAAGTATTAGCAATAGATATGTACTTGACAACAATACGATTATCATAAAATTTGATCATTTCTTCAACTGATGTCATTTCGATACTAGGACAAAATTTAGTGCCTACATCAAAAAACTCTTGATATGCATTGATTGACATTTGTACCAACAATTAGACAATATTAGATTTAACAGTAATTCAATCCTGATGTAGCCACATAAATTGAGTGGCCATTGATAGTCAATAGACTTAGCGAAAATTTCTACTCTTGTAACTTAGAATGATGAATTGTATATTGATCAACCATAACTTTCATAAAATTCTTAATATGGCAATCAATACTTTTCTGATAATCATTTCTTAACAACTACGTTAAGCTGGTGTCAAACTATATCGATACTTATACAAGATAATCTAGTGACGTTAAGTTGAAAGGTCACATATATCATCATTTGTTAGAAGATGTTTTCCAAAAATACTAAGGTACTATCTATATAGAACCCTCTTGAGTGGTTAATCTAGTGAACATGCGTACTCAATGTACATTTATTTGTTGTACCAAACTATCAAACAAATTATCTTGTCACATGAGAGTTATCACCGTCTTTTGATAAGATCATTCAACATTATGATAATTCTAACTATATTACTTTTGCTTGTTATCAGGTTATTATCAGAACTATGGATGCTACTAGCGAGAATGGACAACATATGTGAACAAAAGATATTAATCTAATTTATTTTAAGTGAAAAACAATCTAATGAAGAGAATTTTATTTTATTAATAAAAATATAATTACAATTACTAATACAAAGATGTGATAATTGACTCTAAAGCACTTACTTTAACATTCTTAATCTTCAACTAACATCTTTCGAGTTGTATTCCTTAAGGATGTAGATGCAATTTTGTACCATAAAGATGATTTTCAATCTATATCTTCCTAAATGTGTAATCTATTTCAAAGCTCTAATATCATTCGATGTTGTCGGGATTTAATCAAATGCTAGCAAATCCTAAATTTTTATGAAAGTAAAAATATAGCAAACAAAAGACTAAACATAACCCCTACACACAAGCACAAAATTTACTGTGGTTTACTATTTGTATAAGAGCCATGTCCATTTTTCTAAAAAACTAGAAGAGGCTCTGACAAGCCTCACAAATTGGTTCACTCTAAGCCTTACCTAGTGATTCTCGCTCTAATTGTAACCTTTAGTTCTATTGATTACCATTTCTAACTCTAGGGTTTAACATGTTCAATACTTAATATATGAAATACGATTCCTAATATTACTCATAATTCATATCTTAATAAGATTCTTATTTAAATTCTTAAAAAAATTATATTTTTATTCCTATTTATATTTTTTTAAAAAATATTATACATAAAAATATAGAAAAATTGCACTCTAATTGGAAAATTAATTTAAGTTGAAGTAAGTTCCACAATTTTGACAAATCTTTCATAAGATTTTTCCTTACGTGAATGGTACAAGAGAGAATCAAAGCCTCAGTACGAGTGAGAGGATATAGACTAGTTTCATTTCAGTTGTAAGTGAGAAAAATGATAACAAACAAATCCTCACCACAAATTTTGTCACCGATTGAGTGTTAAGTGAATTTAGTACTGGGGAAGATTCTAATTTACATTGAATCAATGATACATGAATAAAACAAGAATTTGTTTGCGGAACGGTTGGCCCAGATCATAAGTGAACATAACATATGAAAAACAAATCACATTACAGTATTGATAATGACTGGGTGAAATAAAGAAAGACAAACATGTGGCACATATATCTGACAATCGAAGTAACATGAAATCTTACAAAGATAGACATTACAGAAAGAAAAGGGGAAAAGAAAATAGTAACTTATTTACCTCGAGCTCGATGCGTTGAAAGTTTCAATTTTTTTGGTTTTAAGGCTTCACCCTCTCAACTCCACACTTCTTCACTTTGCAGCAGTCTAGTCTTTCAGCACATGAATTCTCAACATGAAATCGGACACTTATGTCACGATATATTTTATTAGTAGGACGAAGTGGATCAAAGAACTTAAAAGTATGATCATATCCCAGCAATACGTGATCTGAATCCAAATAGTCTGGTCCAGTACCATAGTCCCATACACTCCAATTTCCATGGAATATATCCTCTACACCATTTTTATCGTAAATGACCACTCAAAGCCAACTGCCAAACCCTGGCCTCTATTATGATAGCCTCGAAACTCCACCACAACACAGATAAAATAACTTCTGAAAAGATTTGTCTGTAGAGGCAGAGTTATAAAAGAACCTATACTCTGAGAAACAAACGACTCTGGAATTTCATTTCCCGGAAAACAGATAAAACTTCTATAAGTACTTATCAAATCTGCCGCTCCTAACATCTGATAAAGAAAAATAATAAATTAAAGTTAACCAGTACTGGACATCATACGAAATAAGAAAGAGCGAGGAGACCTCTTAGTTTTTCCCAACCATACATCCCATTGGCCCTTCAAAATATTTCACAATTCGACTGCAGAACTCTTGAGTTAGTTTGAAACAATTGCTGAAGTTAACTTTTAGGCTGTGACGAAAATCTCTTTCGAAGGGATGGAACAAATTCTGTGATGCTTCCAATGATATGCAATTGTTTGCATTTATAATTTCTAATTTTCTTGGAAGCTTAGGCAGGATTCGAAGCCTCTCGCAATAGCTCACGTCAAGATAAGATAATCCAGAAATGTATTCTATACTTTCTGGAATGCTGTCAAAAAAGTTTCTGCCAAGAAGTAAACTTTTTAGTAATGATAACTGACCAAGATCTGTCGGCAGCCTCTCAATACTACAGTTGGTCAGGTCTAATTCTTCTAGACAGCTTAAATTTAGAATGGATGTTGGTATTTCTCCAACAGCGACCCTCTCTGCTTTAAGCACCTTCAAAGCTTGTAATTTTCCCAGTTTATCAGGCAATCCATGAAGTTTTAAACAACCGGACAGATTGAGATGTTTAAGAGATTTCAACCGGTGGATATTGCTTGGAAGCCTCTGAAGCATTGAGCAGTTCTTAAGATTTAATATAACTAGTCTGGATAAATTCTCTATTGATAGGGGCAACTCCTCGATTGCAGTTTTATCTAAATATAACTCTTTCATATCCCACAACACCTTCGGAAACTTCTTGAGTTTTGAACATCCAGAAAAGATAACTTTTCCAAAATATGCTACATGAATGTCTGTTGGAAGACTCTCAAGGCTTCTGCAGTGCCTTAGATTTAACATATGAAGCTTATATTTGCAACCGTGAATAGATGAGGAAATCTCATGTAAACTTATACAACGTTCCAGAACCAAACTTCTAAGATTCGGAGTCAATGAGGGATCTTGGATTCTCAAATGTTCAGAAAAACTGAGATCAATATGTTTCAAATTATCAAGCTGTAACATATAAATAATAAGTAACACAAATTAATTAGCACTTTGATAGTGACAATACAAAAAGAAATATCGTAATACAAAAATCACTGCATTACCTGAGCACTAGACCAAAGTTGTTCAATATCACTATGAGGCATCTCAAGCGCAACAAGGTTCTTTGACAGAAAATTTGGTTGCAATGATTTCAATGGACATCCATGGCAACATACGTATCGTAGCTCAGAGGAAACAGAACTAAGCCCCTGGGAAACATACACCTTATTGATATTATTCACTTCATAGTACGAGTTATGTAATTTAAAGAATCTCAGTTGATCCATCACTCCTAAGGAGAAAGGTTGTAAGAAAATGATCTCTGCTTGCTTAGACATGTCTAAACATATGCCTTCAATTGCATTAGACATCTGATGCCATGGAAAGAAAATTTATTAGCTATAAACTTTTTAAGAGTTTATAAGTAATTAGTTTTTAATGCCCTAAATAACAATTAACACATAAACCAAAACTCATTTATGTTGGGCCAAACTAATGAAAATAACAAAAGCTGAAACATAATTCTCATCCAGTTGATATTATGCTAGATCTTGTATACATAAATTAACAAATCTAAAATTTACATAATACCTTCAACACTCACCTTGTTTTCCTTCAATACACTATTGATATCTTTGTGATACCATAAACGGCTGCGTAAACCAGGATATTTCGTGGATTCTTGTCGGACAATTTCCCTTCCCATATCTTGAAACAAATTATGTATTGTTACCTTATTATCTCTTGATATGGTCACAAGACACTTATCAATGAGAACACTTAGTCCGATTTCAGCCTCCAGGCCACAAGCATACAAAAAGTCCACCACAAAATCCTTTTTCTCCAACTTAAGAAAGCATGCAATATCTAGAAATATACTTTGTTCATCATCATTTAATCCCTCATAACATACTTTTAGTACATTCTGAATATCCTGATGAGGAATTCTTTTTAATCTATTTATTGCACTTTCCCAAATTTGTATTGACTTACCAACTAAATGGCAACCCAATACTTTAAGAGCTAATGGAACACCTTTAGCATATTTTACTACCCTTTTTGATAGGTCATCATAATCTTTGTTTGGATTACTTTGTTGAAAAGCATACAATCTAAAAAGCTGAAGAGCTTCATGCTCAGGCAACCCCATCATCTCATATATATATGTTTCACCTACTCCACAACTTCGAAGTACTTGTCTGTTTGTAGTTGTAATAATGATTCGACTTCCTCGACCAAAACAATATATATCTTCAACTAAACATTCTAGTTGTCTCAAAGTTGACACATCATCAAAAACAATAAGAACTCGTTTACGACTAAACATTGTTTTTTTTACTTTGGAATCAATCACAATATCGGGATGTTTTAAAATTGTTGAAAGAAGTTGTTGCCGCATTGGATTTAGTCCGTTAGGACTCATCGATTCTTCCCTAATATTTTCAGCAAAATAAGAACCCTCAAAAAGACTACTTATATGGTTGAATACACAATTTGCAATAGTTGTCTTACCTATACCAGGCATTCCCCAAATTCCTATAGCATGGACATTTCTCGGCCCACTGCACAATAAATCTTCAATATGGCGGATGGTTAATTCAACTCCAACCAATTTTGTGTATTCATTTGTTGGGATCATGATGTTTAGATTCTTCCAAATATCTTGGACAACTTTATTTGCAAGATAATAATCGAACCTAACAAAAATGAAAAACAAAGTGTTATATTTGAATAAAGCTTTAAAAGATGGAAAAAAATCTAACAAAAATGAACAACAAACTGTTATATGTAATGTGAAAATAAATTAACGAGCTGACACTACAAGGAACGAAATGAAAGGGTAGAAAATTACGGGATCTCTTCTGTTGATCGGCCGGATATATTAGCTGCTTCTGTCAAAGCATTCTTCCACTGCAGCACCATATCTTTAAATTGTCCTTCTGTCATTTGTACCCTCTTTAACTTCTCCTCATCATAACTTTCTACAAGCTTTTTAAATCCCTCTCCGAAATTTCCAGTTAGATTCCTTACATCTGATGGATAGATATGATAGAAAACTGGTATTACCCCCTGTTTTTGCGTATCCCTGCACTCCAAAATCTTCACAAGTTCTTCCAGACACCATCTTGAAGATGCATAACCTTCCGAGAAAATGATAACTGAAATCATGGAATCTGAAATTTCATTCATAAGAGATGAAGATATATGTTCTCCTCTCTCAAGTTCGTCATCAATGAAAACATTTATACTTCTACTCTTCAAAATTCCACATAAAGTGCTGGTAAAAGTGTTGCAGGTGTCAACACCACAGAAACTGAGGAATACATCATGCTTCTTCACTTCAATAGTAGTAGACGAAGAAGAACAAGAAGCCATCCTACTTCAATCACTTTGCAAAATTAACCAGCACCATCTGGAAAAGCAATGTAAAAAGTTTCTAGAGTCCAACGGAAACAATAATATTTTTCCTCAAAAAAATCAATCAGGAAAGTAGGTTCGCTTAATCTGCAATGTTACGTCTTGAACCTTCTGTGGCGTCTAAAACAGCTAATACCTCGCACACCTTGTCTGACTTTTGCGGCGTATTTATTCGCCAAAATACTGTCACACCCGAAGTTTAATCTATTTGTTATAAAATTAATTAAGCAAGTATAAAAGATAAAGAAATGAAAGGAAGAAATAGCAAAGGAGAAGAGAGCAAGGCTATGAAACTTTATTTCCGGATGAAGAAAAGAGAAGAGAAATCTATCTTTACATGAAGAGAGGAGGGGGGATTTATAGGCAATTTGCCGCCCCTCCGGTCAACAAAGGAAGCAAATTTCCAAGCCAATTTTCCAATTTCATTAATGCATTCACACTCCTTTGATTTCTCCTGTGTAAGCCTTGCCATTTTCTTCTTGCTCTAATAAATGAATTCCCATCACCTTTTTTGACTTGCTTTGGTGGAAAGCCACCTGGCTTTATAACACTATTGACAATTATTACCTATGAAGTTTTTAAAAAAATCAAATACCCACATGTCAAATAATTATGTTAATATCTTCTATTAATTTAATCATAAATTATTGATTTACCTTTTCAGTGAATCCAATGACAAAAATATCATAAATTTAAAATCATCAATGGCGCTAGTTTAATCATAAATTAGAGTTATTGGCCAAAACAGTTATTCCAACCCAAGGCTTAGTCTATTGACAATTTTTCACCCATTAAGAAAAAAAACTAAATATTCACATATCATTCTGAGTTGTGTGCAATGTGATCGTGAAAGTATCAGGGTTAATCTGTATGACCTTAATATCTTTGGAGGATTATGCACCAATGCTCGACACCTTAGCATATAAAACCCTCGTAAACACATTGACGTTGGGCTTAACATTTGGGATGCTTGTGTGATCTTGGGAGAGGCATGGGGTCTTACTCCCTTTGTGATATGGTATCCATAACATGAAGCCCTACTGATATGTGTATTAGATACACCTTATGATTGGCATCTGGAATATCTCATGTTTTTATTAAACATCTAGAATGTCGATATACATCATTTGACATTAGTTATCCAGGATGACACTGCCATTTGGGAAATAGATGTTGGGCACTGAGATGATTTGGATAGGAATATGGGATGTTGGAAAAACATCCTTGATACCACAAGAGGATTAAAAAAAGGACAAATGACTTTACAAATAATTGTGATGTGTAAATATATTTATTGGATGTTATAAGATTACTTACTTACTGAGTATGTTTCACTCATGTATTCCTTTTGTGATTTTGTAGATAGGATTGTGAAGCAGTGGAGTGGTGACAGGGAAGCCAACGGGTCAGCTTGAGGCAACTTATAAAGGTAGGGGTATTTTGGTCTTTCTTATTATGGACAGTGATTATGTATTTTGAGATTTATTTGTATTTCTTTATACATTATGAGTATCATTAATTGATTTTCATACTTCTAAATTTTGTTTTATGAATTAATGAATGCACTTTTAGGATTATAGGACCTTATTTTATTATGCATGTTTTTGTTGTGAGACCGATGTAAGAATAAAAAGTTAACTTGTCTCTTCAGGTGTATATTTTGAGTAGGGGTATGTATCTATAGAGGAGTATTACATTTTTGGTATCAGAGTATGGTTTTGAAAACTCAAAAGTGTTTGAATGTGCAAAAATGTTTTAACGGCCTCTCATGCGATGCTAATCGGTTTCATGCGTTGACCGCTATAAGTATTGTTTAACTTGTAATTAAAGTTATGGTATATCTGTTTGAGTTTATATGTGTGGTTTCAGGATGAATAAATCTATGAGATTATTTAATAATGTTAATGCTAATAAGGTCTTGACGAAAGAGGGTAACCAGGGAATGGCATAGGGACAGACTTCTTGCATAGTTGTAATTCCTTAGATAGATAGCTTTGTGATCTGAAAAATTGTTCAAAAGGTTTTTCAGGTGAACCAAAATGCTTTAAATAATGTGGGCCACCCAGTTTAGGTTCCCCCTATTATTGAGTTGTAGCCACCGATTATTGATTTACTACCCTAACATGAGAAAGTGGGCAAGGATGTTTAGAGAAAGGTGACTATAGGTGGTTGTAGAGGATAACTTTATGCTATTTACAGCTTGGTCAGTAAACATCAACCCTCGAAGCTGCATGGTAGTGCAAGAACCAAATAAGTTTTGATAGAGGATTAGCTTGAGGTTGTTAAGGAGGTTATATGGCTTTTTGATACGAGAAATCATAAGAAAGACTAATATGCTAGTTATTTGTTGAGAATTGATGTCAAGATCTAGTGGCAGCCACTATGTGATGCCTATTGGATCAATATGATGACATGGGTTAAATTTAGAGAGGCCTTAGAGAGAAAGTTTTTGGTAGCTAACATCCTCTATGTTCAAGCACATGAGTACCTTAATATGGGACAAGAGCACATAACAATTAAGGAGTTCTCCACCAAACTCAATGCATTTGTCTGATATGCCTTTGGTGTAACCAACACTGATAAGGGTAAAATAAAGATCTTTATTAATGAGTTAAGATCAAATATTGCAAAGGATGTGTTGATTAGAGATAACCCTCCCAGATCATATTCAGAGGCATTAGGCAAAACCTTTAATTTAGAGATCATGAGACAAAGGATGACTAAAGAGATGGGAGAACATCTTAGATTAGTAACCCTAGCTTTGAGGTAGATCAAACAGTTATATGTCAAATTCTCTAAATATGAGTTATGATTGGATCGTATGACATTTATATGGCATATTGTCTCAACTGATGGTATCTCAACAGATCCAAGTAAGATTAAGACAGTGATAAAGTGGTAAAGGCCAAAGACAACCAAAAAGGTATAAAATTTTTTTAGATTAGCAGATTATTATAGATGATTTGTGGAGGGCTTTTATAAGTTAGGCTAGTTGTTGTCTGAGTTAACTTGGAGTAATGTTCCTTTTAAATAGTTTGGTGCTTATGAAAGAAGTTTCCAAGAATTGAAGGAGAGATTAACTTCTACATTGGTTTTAGCATTGCCAACTAAGGATGAGGATTATGACTTGTATCTATGCCTTTCACCAAGGTTTGGGAACTGTATTGATGTAGAAAGGGAAAATGATTGTTTATGCTTTCTGATAGCTCAAAGATTATGAAATTCGATATTGTACCCATGATTTAGAGGTGGTTGTGATGGTGTTTGCATTAAAAATCTAGCGACATTATCTGTATAGGTTAACTATAATATTTACATGAATCATAAGAGTCTAAAATACTTATTTACCTACAAAGAATTGAATATGACAAAGAGGAGATGGTTAGAACTGGTAAAAGATTATGATTGCAACATCAGGTACCATATAAGAAAAACCAATGTTATAGTTAATGCCTTGAGTAAAAAGGTGATATTGTCTCAAATTATTGTTTGTCAAGAGCTAAATAGGAGTTGATGATAAATCAGATTAAGTTAGTCACCGAGTAGATAGTTGGGTTAAGGATTTTGTTAACCTTATTAAATAAGATCCATGTGGCTCAATTAACAAACAAGTAGTACAATCAAATGAGCTAAAGAATTGTTGAGGGTGTAAAGTCAAAGTTCAGTTTGTTAATGATGTGTTGAGTTTGTGTTTCTAGTGTAAATGAGTTAAGGAATAAGATTCTTGTAGATATTCACTATTTTGTTTACACTACCCACCTCGTAAGTGTAAAAATATATCAAGACTTGAGAAAATCTTTTTGGTGCCCTGGTATGAAAAAGGTTGTGGTCAATTTAATGGCCAAGTGTTTGGTGTGTTAATAAGTTAAAGTTGAGCATCAGAAACTGTCAAGGTTGTTATAGCCTTTGAGTATCCTTGAGTGAAAATGGGAGCAAATTTCTATCAATTTCATAGTTGGATTACTGAGGGCCAGAGGTGGATTTAATACCTTGTGGGTGATTGTGGATAGGTTAACCAAGTTGACACATTTTATTTTGATTAAGGATAACACCAACATCGGTTAATTGGGTTAGATTTATGTCAAAAAGATTATAAGGCTTCATGGTGTACCTAAGATGATTGTGTTGGATAAAGACACAAGATTGTTTCAATATTCTAGCAAAGTTTGCAAAGGTCTATGGGTGTGAGATTATCATTTAACACAACCTATTATCATTAGATTGACAAACAGACTAAGATGGTGAACTAAATGATTGACATATTGAGGGCATATTGTTTGGATCAGGGAGCAAGTTAGGTTGATGTGTTATCACTGATGGAATTTGCTTATAATAATAATTATCAAGCAACCATCTGGATGGCTGTGTATGAGGAACTTTATAGGAAGAAGTGTAGATCACCACTTTTTTAGGATGAAATAAGTGAGAGAGACATTTTGACACAGGCTTTGGGGTTAAAGATGATCTAGAAAATGATCGAGGACATGAGATTAATCAAGGAAATGATAAAGTAAGCCCAGGATCTCCAAAAGAGCTATGTAGATTAGAAAAGGCAAGACTTGGAGTTCGATGTGGGTGATAAGGTTTTTGTCATAGTTTCCCCCTACCATTATATGGTGAGGTTTGGATGGAAAGATAAATTAGCTTTGAGATTTGAATGATCTTTCGGGATTTTAGAACATAAGTTGTTCAATATTGCTTATTAAAGGCATGTCAAGTTTGACCAGGTTCCTTGCAGAAATTTGACAACCGAGGTACTGTAAGAGTTTAATCTCTCTTTCTAATTTAGATATGTCCAAACATATGCCTCCTATTGCTATAGGCCTTTTTTATCAAGAATGATGATAATTAGATGTACACATTTAAGAGCTTAAATTAATAGTTAGTTGTCTAAACCTTAATTGAATAATAACATATATTTTGACTCTTTGAATTAATAGAGTATGAAACACACGCTGCCAAGCTCACCCATATCCTTACAAGCCACACTAATTGTCACAGGCTGATTGTCTTCATGATGCACTTGTATGGGAGTTAGTAGAAAATCTTGCTAAATCAACCTCCTATTTGGAACACTGCTGGAAAACAAACGAGTGATTATTAAAAAAAAAAAAAGTAGTAGAAAAAAAAATCAAGAACACTAAAAAGATAGATCACACAAAGGCTATGAGAGAGTGGATATTGCTAGAAAATAATTTGTACTGCTTGATTGATTGTTTGAATGAATTGGCTCCCAACACTCTAACAACCCAAGTCTTCTATGAATATCTACCGACACCCAACCACCCAAGGCTTCACCTGTTGACATTTCTGAATTGGGTTGGACCTTGGACTGTTGCAACTCCTGACCTGGACTGCCTTGCTTGGCTGCTAAAAAGTAGACTGGACACACCTAAGTGTCTGCTGCATATTTGCTGGAACTAAGGCTAGACTCTTGGCGATATTGCAATGTGGGTCCAGGTAGGGGCATAAGTGAATCGTGCCAGGCTGGGAACTAAGCCTAGGGGCTATGCCAAGCCCAAGGCCCACACAGCTGCAAGCATTAGAGGTGGGTCAACTCGAAAAAGCCGGAAAGCCTACAATATGACCGTAAGTATATAAGATAAGGTTGTGTCAAGCTTTAAATGGGTGGCCCGTTTATATATTAATAAAAAAATTTTCAAAAAATGTAATTACTTAAATTTACTAATATAAATTTTTTTCCAAATTAATGTAATCGAAAATCGTAAATTATAAGTCAGTCTATTAAATCACATTTTGTTTATATTTTCAAATGATATAAAATTGTTTTCTAACTAATTGTCATATCTAACTAAAAGATACTCTTTCTTTTATCAATAACATTACAATAGACTTACTTTCTCTACTTACATCTTCTTGACTTATCCACCACCTGAGCCGAGACAACTATTTTTCATATGCTCAACCACAAAAAAGAATCGAATAACTTGTGTGAGTAGTTGTCCGACAATATCTCTCACATTTTTTCTAAACCTACTACTACCACTATTGCGTTAATTTCTATTAACAACTTAGTTTCTATTTTGCTTTAACAATTTTGTCAATTATTATTTTTCCTTAAAATATTTTAATAATGAAAATACTTAATATGTTCTAAATAAAAAATATGTTCAAATTATTGGGACAACGTTACTTTTATAGAAACAATTGATCAAGAATGAATACAGTGTAAACACTGTAATAGAGACCGTGTCACATGGACTTTACGTGGTCTTTGTTCCAATGTTTACATTGTATCAATTCTTAATTAATTGAATTTACAAAAGCTAAGTCATCTCAATTACTTGCATACATTTTTCATTTAGAGCAAATTAATTTTTTTCATTATGAAAAAGTTTTAAAGAAAAATAATAAATAACAAAATTTTAAAAACAAAACAGAAATTATAATGTTAATAGACATTAAGGGAATGGTGATAGTAACAAATGTAACAAAAATTACGGGTGACACTATATGAAGGCCAAGTGTGCAAGTTATTCGATACTTCTTGCTGGTATAGCCAATGAAATATAATTGTCCCAACTTAAGTGTAGAATAAGTCATGAAGACGTAGTTAGAGAAAATAAGTCTATCGTGGTTGTATCGATAAAATAAAAAGTTATCTTTGATTAAATACGATAATTAGTAATAGAAAATGATTTCACATCATTTAAAAATATAAATAAAATGTAATTTAAAGGATTAACTTATAATTGATGATCTTCAATTATATTAATTTAGAAGAAAATTTACATCAGTAAATTTAAATAATTATTTAAAAAAAATTTAATTAAAAAATCAAAGGTAAAAACATAATACAAAAATTAAATGAAGAGAGAAATTGATGATTGAAATTGAAATATTAAAATTGAATAAACAAAATTTTTAATGCGAAAGGGATTGAAAGAAAAAAATGTAGAGAGAATAAGAGATTGAGAAATTAGATTAGACGTGTATGGTTTAGAGAGTAGGTGAGGGCAGGGGTGTTCAAAACCGGTTAACCGAACTGCTTTGTCCAATTTTTGAACCGAGCCGAATTTTTGGTTTGAAAAAAATCATGAACCGATTTAAAATTAACCGATTTTGAACCGAACCGAAAATATCAATTAACCGATTTTTGAACCGAATTTTAAAAAAATATCATATTTTATTATTTTTTTCTAATTTTTTGAAAATTTATTCAATATTCTATTAATATTTTATTAAATTTTTATTTGATTTTTTAAAAACCGGTTCGGTTCGGTTAACCGGTTTTGAAAATTTGGTAAACTAGTAACCGAACCGAAAATTCGGTTTTTATATATTTTTGAACCGGTATCCGAACCGATTTTACGAAAAACCTATTTTTCGGTTAGAGTTTTGATTTAAAAATCGGTTCGATTCGATTATTGGATAATTTTGAACACCCCTAGGTGAGGGTGGGTTTATATAGAAAAAATTAAATAAATTTCAAACCTCCAACGGCTACTGGCCCAGTAGCCGTTGGAGGCTATTAGCCTAGCTGGTAGCAGCCTGCATGGCTGCAATTTCAGACAACCTTGCAGGGTTAAAGCTAATTTTTTTTTTATTTATTTGATAAACAGTAAAAGGTTGAATCGGGTCGGCCCAATAATCTAATGGTTAGACAAATGGCATGGCCTGAAAGGCCTATAAGCCTAGTATGACTTGTTACAATAACAGACCATACTGTTACAGATGCAGTGGCTTTCCACCAATAAAGTCAAGAAAATGGGTGGGAAAACATTTATTGGAGAGGCTGATGCAGGAGAAGAAATTTTGGCTAAAGGAGTATGAAAACATTAATGACATTGGAAACTTGGCTTAGAAGGAAGCCGTTTTTGCTGACTGGAGGGGCGGCAATTCTTCTATAAATACCCCCCTCTCTTCATGTAATCGACACACTTTTCTTCACATAAAAAAGTTTTCTTCTTTCTTCTTCATTTTGCTTCTTATTATAATTTCAGAAGCTTTCTCCTCCATTTCTTTATCTTTGGTATTAGTTATATTAATTTTATAACACGTTATCAGCACGATCAGCTCAGGTATATTATATCTTTATATTATACCGTTATGCTGCTTAAATATTATAAATACGAATATCCCAGTTGTGATGTCCCAATTGACTTTTAATTTCTGTTATATTTCTGTTTAATTTTTCTTTATAATTATACAATATTTACAACCCGAAGTTTGCAAAATTGTAAATCTGGACATGAAGTCCTGCATATTATTTGTAACATGAAGTTTACAAAATTATAAATTTAGACCTGAAGTCTGAAATATCATAAATCTGGACCCGAAGTTCTAAATCCTATTTGTAACTTGA
The DNA here is from genome assembly GCF_011075055.1 of Mangifera indica. Classification (NCBI taxonomy): domain Eukaryota; kingdom Viridiplantae; phylum Streptophyta; class Magnoliopsida; order Sapindales; family Anacardiaceae; genus Mangifera; species Mangifera indica. The sequence goes on along the minus strand of NC_058147.1, from coordinate 10,162,541 downwards.
AGTTTACAAAATTATGAATCTGGACTTGCAGTCCTGAATATCATGAATCTGGATCTGAAATCCTGAATATCGTTCGTAACCCGAAGTTTACGAAATTATAAATTTGTGACCTAAAGTCATAAATATTACTTGTAACCTGAAGTTTACAAAACCAAAAATCTGGACCAGAAGTCCTGATATTATTTAAATATTTATTTTTATTGTATTTCATTTATTTGAATATTTATTTATTCGCATATTTATTTATTTGAATCTTTATTTTTATTTATATCCGATTTATAACCTGAAGTTTGTAAAATCGTGAGAAAATCATATATATGGGTCCGAAGTCCCGAGTTTTACGATTTACAACTTGAAGTTTGTAAAATTATGAGAATACATGTTTATGGGCCGGAAGTCCCCAGTTTCATAAATATGGGCCGGAAGTCCCCAGTTTCATCAAAGTCTTTATTTTAATAATGAAATCACCTTTGCAACCTGAAGTTTGCATAAAGTGTGAAAAATATGGACTTGAAGTCCAAAACCATAATCAGAATACGTATTATAATATTCTGAAAACTAATTACAAAACCAGAAGTTTTGTATATATGGGATAATATATGGACCTGAAGCTTCCAAAATTAATCCCAATATTTCTCCTACAAAATCAGCTGTTTTGTAAACATGAAATAATATTTGAACCTGAAGTTTCAAAGATTAACTCATATATATTGTTTACAAAACCAGAAGTTTTGTAAATATGACAATAATTGAACCTAAAGTTCCTAAAATTAGATGGATAATATTAAATAGGCTTTTTACATGAGTCTCCACCTGGAATTTGTGAGCCTTGAAAAACTAACTAAATAAAATATCCCAGAAGGACAAATACAAGGCTATTATCTTTTGGCATCATATCCCTGAAGGATTGCAAGTCGAAATATGAATATAGTGACTCTATATTTAGTATAAATTTGTAATATTCAAAATCTTTTCTTGAATGTGGAAGATAAAATATTCCCCACATTTTATTTTTGCTCCTGTAGTAGCAATATCAGAAAAGAAATTCTGAATTAATATTTTTTTCGTTATACATCGTTCCCTGAAGTGAACGCAACTACCAGAAGTAGTTATTATGAGTATGAAATGCCCAAAATTTTTATAATTAAATCCATCATATATATTTATTTTGGAGTCATGCATATTATTTTGTATTTTATTCTCTTCCTTTCAATATTTTGTGTACGTTATAACTAACGTAATTTTTAAATGAAAGGAAATGGACTCCAAAATTGAAGCGTTGACTTCAAAAGCTGATGTGGGAGACATATGTTTGGTGGATAGTGCAACAACGCACACAATTCTTAAAGAAAAGAAATTTTTCTTATCTTTAGCATTAATTGAAGCTAAAGTAACTACCATATCAGGATCAATTGATCTGATAGAAGGCTCCGGAAGAGCCACAATTATGTTAAACAATGGGACCAAATTAAGCATCAATGATGCATTATATTCAAGTAGATCCAGAAGAAATCTACTAAGTTTTAAAGATATAAGAAAAAATGGTTATCATCTTGAAACCATGAATGAAAATAGTGCAGAATTCATCTGTATAACTAGTAATGCCTCCGGAAGAAGGCTTATACTAGAAAAGTTGCCTGCTTTATCATCTGGATTGTATTATACAACCATAAAGGCAATTGAAACCTACGCAGTATAGAACCAGAAGTTCGTTGATCCAAAAGCATTTACGCTTTGGCATGATCGTTTAGGCCACCCAGGATCTACAATGATGCGTAGGATTATTGAAAATTCACATGGACATACATTACAGAATCATAAAATTTTATTGTCTAGTGAACAATTCTGCACCGCCTGTACTCAAGGTAAATTAGTAATAAGACCATCTCCCTCCAAAATTGGAGGTGAATCCCCATCATTCCTACAAAGGATTCAAGGGGATATATGTGGACCCATTCACCCACCAAGTGGGCCATTTCGTTATTTTATGGTCTTAATTGATGCATCTGCACGATGGTCTCATGTTTGTTTATTGCCTACTCGAAATGTTGCATTTGCTAAACTGTTAGCACAAATTATCAAATTAAAGGCACATTTCGTAGATCATTCGATCAAGTCAATACGGCTAGATAATGCTAGTGAATTTACATCCAAAATATTTGATGATTATTGCATGTCTATGGGGATTGAGGTTGAACATCCAGTCCCGCATGTCCACACACAGAATGGATTAGCTGAGTCTCTTATCAAACGACTTCAGGTAATTGCACGTACTTTATTATTAAAAAGTCAATTACCTACTTCTATGTGGGGACATGCTATATTACATGCTGCAGCGTTAATTCGCTTGCGACCTTCTTCTTATCATCAATATTCTCCCCTACAATTGGTTCTTGGTTACCAACCTAATGCATCTCATTTGAGAATATTTGGTTGTGCTGTATATGTCCCTATTGCGTCCCCTCAATGCACAAAAATGGGACCCCAACGTCGTTTGGGAATATATGTTGGATATAATTCACCATCCATTATCAGGTACTTGGAACCATTAACAGGTGATCTTTTTACTGCACGATTTGTAGATTGTCACTTTGATGAGACAACTTTTCCATCTTTAGGGGAAAAGAAAATGCCTCCTGAAGTTAGGCATGAACTTACTTGGTATGTACCTACCATGTCTCATTTAGATCCTCGCACATCCCAAAGTGAAACTGAAGTACAAAGGATAGTGCGATTACAAATTATTGCCAACCAAATGCCTGATGCATTTGTTGATACAGCAAAATTGACAAGATCACATGTTCTAGCTGCTAATACACCAGCAAGAATCAATGTGACTGCTGAACAGTCCATTCGAGCCGTGACTAATCTATCTACCTCACGCCAGAAGCATGGTAGACCTGTTGGATCGAAGGACACTGTTCCTCGAAAAAGAAAGGCAAATAATCAAACAAATATTCCTCCAGAAGAGGTTATAGTCCCTGAAGAGACTCAAGCCCCTGAAGTGGTACAAAATCTTGAAGAACAGGAAAATGAGAATATTGAAATATCTTTAAATTATGTTCATACACAAAAATTGTGGAATTGTGAAATAATTATAGTTGATGACATATTCTCATTTGCAGTAGCTATCGAAATTCTGAATGATGATGATTTTGAGCCACGTACTATGGCTGAGTGCAAACAAAGACATGATTGGCCTAAACGGGAAGAAGCAATTCAAATAGAATTAGCTTCCCTAGCAAAACGTCAAGTGTTTGGGCCTGTAGTTCCAACACCTCAAGACGTACAACCCGTTGGATATAAATGGGTATTTGTGAGAAAAAGAAATGAGAAAAATGAAATTGCTAGATATAAAGCCAGGCTTGTAGCCCAAGGCTTTTCCCAAAGGCCCGGTATAGACTTTGATGAAACATATGCACCTGTAATGGATATAATCATATTCAGATATTTAATCAGTTTAACAGTCTCTGAAGGACTGGATATGCGTCTAATGGACGTAGTTACTGCTTATTTATATGGAAATTTGGACACTGAAATTTACATGAAACTCCCTGAAGGATACAAATTGCCTGAAGCAAAAAGTGTCAATTCAAGAGGCTTGTACTCAATTAAATTACAACGATCATTGTACGGATTAAAACAATCCGGACGTATGTGGTACAATCGCCTTAGTGAATATTTGAAAAAAGAGGGTTATGTGAATGACCCTATATGCCCATGTGTCTTTATCAGAAGGTCAGAATCGGGATTTGCTATTGTAGCAGTTTATGTTGATGACATGAATTTAATTGGGACTCCTGAAGAGCTCTCAAAAACTGTTGAATATCTGAAAAAAGAATTTGAAATGAAAGATTTGGGGAAAACAAAATATTGCCTCGGCCTGCAGATCGAGCACAATTCAAATGGAATACTTATCCATCAAGCAGCGTATATTGAAAAATTATTAAAACGCTTTAATATGGATAAAGCTTATCCTTTGAGCAGCCCAATGGTTGTTCGGTCTCTTGATCCAAAAAAAGGACCCATTTCGTCCTAAAGAAGAAGATGAAAAGATACTTGGTCCTGAAGTACCATATCTTAATGCCATTGGAGCCTTATTATATTTGGCCCAATGCACGAGACCGGATATATCCTTCGCAGTTAATTTATTGGCCCGATTTAGCTCTGCACCAACCCGTCGCCATTGGAACGGAATCAAACATATACTCCGTTACCTATGTGGGACTAGAGATTTAGGATTATTCTATTATGTCAAATCTCCTAAAAATCCTAGTTTGGTTGGATATGCAGATGCTGATTATCTTTCTGACCCCCATAACGCCCGTTCACAAACGGGATATGTTTTTACTTATAATGACACAACTATATCATGGCGCTCCACCACGCAAACCTTGGTTGCAACTTCTTCAAATCATTCAGAAATTTTAGCTCTCCATGAAGCCAGCCGAGAATGTATATGGTTACGGTCTGTCATCCATCATATTCAGAATGCATGTAGTCTTCCTTCTACAACAGACACTCCTTCAATATTATATGAAGATAATGCAGCATGTATAGCCCAAATTAGAGGTGGGTACATCAAAGGAGACAGAACCAAACATATCTCACCGAAGTTCTTTTACACTCATGAGCTCCAACAGAGTAAAAAGATTGATGTCAAACAAATCAGATCTAGTGAGAATCTTGCAGATTTGTTCACTAAAACACTACCGACATCAACATTTGAGAAGTTAGTGTATAACATCGGTATGCGGCGGCTCAAAAAGCAACCGAGTTAATCCTACTACAAAGAGGGGGAGCGTTCATCAGGCAAAATTTTGAAGGTTATCCAATATTGGACAAAAGGTGCACTGTACTCTTTTTTCCTTCACTAGGTTTTGTCCCACTGGGTTTTCCTAGTAAGGTTTTTAATGAGGCAGTTTAAGCACGTCCAACGCCAACTTACAGAACATTTAATAATTATGTTCCTTTGCTTTGGTTTTTTTTATCCCACTGGGTTTTTCCTTAGCAAAGTTAATATAATTATCTGTAAGTGGTGGAAATCCAAGGGAGAGTGTTACAGATGCAGTGGCTTTCCACCAATAAAGTCAAGAAAATAGGTGGGAAAACATTTATTGGAGAGGCTGACGCAGGAGAAGAAATTTTGGCTAAAGGAGTATGAAAACATTAATAACATTGGAAACTTGGCTTAGAAGGAAGCCGTTTTTGCTGACTAGAGGGGCGGCAATTCTTCTATAAATACCCCCCTCTCTTCATGTAATCGACACACTTTTCTTCACATAAAAAAGCTTTCTTCTTTCTTCTTCATTTTGCTTCTTATTATAATTTCAGAAGCTTTCTCCTCCATTTCTTTATCTTTGGTATTAGTTATATTAATTTTATAACACATACCATTTTTTCGTGTTTCAGTTCAATTCAACCCAATTGACATATCTACGTCTAGGTTATTCGGTGGTGCCCTCTTGCGCTTGCACTTGTTGGGCGATGACATTATGCACAAAGAGAACTAAAAACAAAATTCTCATAGCTAATGTTTCGTTAGATCTCAAATTAATAATATAGAAATCAAAAGGTAGTCATGTCGTAATTGCAAGACAAAAATTCTATGGTGTACCGTTTTTTCTCCTTTAAATAAATTAATTTAGATCCATGTCCCATTGGTGACCGGGCTTCATCAAAAAAGGAAAAAAAAAAAGAAAGAAAAAAGAAAACTAAAATTACAAATTAGCTTTCAAACTTACTATACGGTTTTCCAGTACCTTACATTAATCTTTTACGATGCCATAAACTAATAAATTCATAAAGCTGTTTTGTGGATTCTTGTCGGATAATTTTTCCCAACCTATTTCTTGAAGTAAATTATACAGTATTATTTTATTATCATTCGATATTGTTATGAGACACTTATTCAAGCACAAACATATTCTCTATCAGCCCATTTCGTGAAACATGTTACATTTTGTTAGAAAAATTTATGAATATCTACAAAAATTAATCATGTTTTAATTTAATTAAATTCAGATAAATATATAGTCTAATGAGTTCTTTTTATGGGTCTATAGTCATCAATTTTGTTGAATGTCCAATACATTTCATATAATAAATTTGAGTTATGATGATACTGGTGTAATTTATTCAGTTTATTGGGCTATTTAGCTATAAATAAAACGTGTGTTAGGTCCCCTTTATCAGTGCATGCACAATTTGGTAAACTTCATTCAAAATATCCTCACTTAGCACATATGGGAAAAGAATACCAATTTCTATCAAATCAATAATCAATTAAATCAAGAAGTGATTCTACATCGACAACAACACAATTAGGTTTGTTTAATTCTATAATATATTAATTTCAGTATTCTATAACCTATATGTATTTGAATTTATATTTATGTTAAGATTAGATTGATTAATTACATGAATTATTTTGTATGAATTTTTGTAACTTAATTTTACATCTGCTATCAAAACAGTACATATTAGGCTATAACATCTGTTTTGTGACATTGAAATGGATAATTTTTTATATTTTATAAAGAAAAATTATATCAATTTTATTTTTGGTTTATAGTCAATTTTTCGGTATTTTGATTCTACTGATATTAGATGGATTCTGTTATGAAATTTAATCATCACTATGACATAGGATACATCTGGTATCGACATTGTCATCATCTCCAAGCTTGATTGAGCCTTAAATCACTATTAACAACAATGATTTTTCCCATTTTCGTTTTGCCTATAAGTCGATTTCGACCTAAGTCGTTGCCAACATGTTATATACTTTTCATGTTGATCGAAATTGTAACAACCCATCCAAATGTTCTGCCTTATAAGGAAAAGCATCACTTATTTTGACTAATCGAGCAACAATCACTTAACAATCAAACCAAATTCCAAAAATAACCTCTATTGTTATAACATGGAGAAAGCATTAAAAAAAAAAAAAACATCCTTAAAACAAAGTAATCTCAAAACGAGTATGTGTGTAACAAAATAACTGAAAAGCATCCGTATATTATATGGAACTCATGAATAACTAAAAAATGGATGAGTGAAAGACTAACAAGCCCGTCTTTGCCATTCTATGCCCATTGGCCTCCTCGCACATCACAACCATCTCGATCAACTCAGCTTGAATTTGTTTAATTTGACCAAATTCAAAATAAAAGATTCAATTCGTATTTTAAATTAAGTCAAACTCAAGCTATAATGTCTTTGACTTGGTTCAACTCAAATTTATAGCTCAAATTAGTGGTTCAAATTCATTATTAGGTTTAGCTTAAATTTATGGCTCGAACTAATGGTTTAAATTCATGACTCAATTCGACTTGAATTTATAACTCGAATAAATGATTTTGCTTATTCTTTGGGTAAAATGATGTTATTTTGTTAATGAACTATTCCCGAGTCACAAATCTAAGCCACAAATTTAAATTGTCAATTTAAGACACAAATTTGAGACAACCAAGCCATGAATTTAAATAACTGGTTCAAACCATAAATTCAATTTGAATTCTAGTCGAATAATTTTTTTTACTGAAATCAAACTTGAGCCACTTTTAATTTTGACTCAGCAAAATCTAATTGAACTCAAGTCAAGCTTGAGTTAGGGGTTTTGAACTCGATTCAATTCGTATCCACCTTTAGGAATGACCTTTTGAACTTGTCTACTCTTTTTGCTTGTGGATGAATCCTTTGACCTATACTGTTTTATGTTGTCACTGGCATTGATTCATAAGAGATCCTTTTAACAATCACTTCAAATCTCAAGGCATTCCTCAATGCCTCACTGTAGGTTTAGGAAGCTGGCCTCTTTCTATCATATCTCTTGCAATCTTTAGATTTATCCTATGAATTAATGTATACACAGGTGTGTCATGTCTCTCTAGTTAAACATACACGAGCATGTTAAACTTCCTATGCACCTGTGTTCCTCATGTTGCTCATACATAAGCGTGTTGTGGTCATGCACCTTTGTGTTTAACTTTCGTACATGACTTGCTTTTTAATGCTAACACGATCATTCACTTTTGGGGAAACCACACATAGTTGTTAGACATGTGTGCCATACCACATGACTATGTAGGCTTCTTTTAAAAACAAACATGCAACCACGTGTAATTTCTTTTTTCATGCAAAAGATACACGAGCGTATGGGTTATCCTACATGTCCAACTTTAACTTCAATACCTACATGCTTCAATATCTCAAAAGCTCTCATAAATCTTGGTGTTAGCTTACCTTTTCCACCAAATATGACAATGTGCTTATAGGGGGCTACTCTTACAAATAACTTATCACTCACTGTAAACTCAAGATCTTTCCTTCTTCTGTCAATATAAACCTTTTAACGGTCTTGAGTTTGTCTTATTCTTTCTCTGATTTGTTTAACATCCTCTATCATCCTTTAGGTCAACTCTAGGCCTAACGTCTATGACAAGACATCTCTTTCACCTATCTCATCTAACTAAAAAGGTGATCTATATTTTGTACCATAAAGTGTCTCATACGAAGTCATCTTGATGGTTTATTGATAGTTATTATTGTATGTAAACTCCATTAATGGCAAAACCTCCATCCAATTTACTCCTTTATCCAGACAATATGTCCTTAACATGTTCTCGATCACTAAATTGACCCTCTCAGTTTGTCCATTTGTCTAGGAATGGTAGATTGTACTAAATGCTAAGTTGGCACCCAAGGGCTTATGTAGGCTTTGCTAGAATATTGAGATAAACCTTGTGTTTCAATCTGATACTATTGTCTTAGGTATGCCATAGAGTCTGACTATCTCCTTAACGTACAATTGACCCAATTGATCTATCCTCGTAGTATATTTCACTATAATAAAGTGTGTTGACTTGGTCAAATGATCAATTATGACCCACAAAGCTTTGTATCCTCTCTAACCTTTGGTAACCTAACCACAAAATTCATCAAGATGTATTCCCATTTCCACTCTGGAATACCAAGAAACTGTAAAAATTCTTAAAGGTCTATGATGTTCTACCTTATTAGTAGACTAGGTACTCAGCCACAAATTTTGTTACCTCTTTCTTCATACCTAATCACTAGAAAAATCTCCTTAAATTTTGATTCATCTTTACACTCCTAAGGTGGGTAGTCTAAAGAGAACTGTGTGCCTCTACGAGGGTTTTATTCTATAAACTCTAGGTATGGAGAACACAAACTCGACCTTTAAACCTCAGAATATCCTCTACTATACTAAAATCCATCTCAGTACCTTTGGCAACTCTCTGTCTTATCTGAATACACCAATCATCTGATGTTTGGGCTATAAAAATCTCACCCAGAAGGGTTTACTAAATTTGTAAATTAGCCAACTGCCTTACAAAAACCTCAATTCGTTTCTTCACCAACTCTTGTTATAACTCACAATGAGTTATAATCTGTGATAACACTATTTTACTACTCAGGACATTTACTACCATTTTGGCCTTGCCTAGTTGGTATCTAATCTCACACTCGTAGTTCTTAACTAGTTGTAACCACTACCCTTGTCTCATATTAAACTTATTCTGGGTAAAAAAGTAATTCAAGCTTTTGTGATCTATGTATATATTACTCTTAACCCCAAACAAATAGTGTCATTATAACTTGAGTACAAACACAACTACTATAAACTTTAAGTCGTTGTAGGGTACTAAGTTTTATACTCCTTTAACTGTCTGAAGGCAGAAGCTATTTGTACTCAAATTAGATGTCATATTCCTTGCCTTTTTTCGGCAAGGCTAATATAAGAGCTCAGGTTAACCTCATTTTCAATCCTTGAATGCTTTGCTTATAGACATCAGACAATCTAAACACACATCTCTGTGATTCAATTCTGTGAGCAATTAGGTTAATTTGGCGAAACCCTCTATGAACCACCTATAATACCTTGCTAACCCAAGGAAACTCGTTGCCTCCTTGTCTTAAGCCTTTATCATTCTAATACTGCCTCTACTTTACTTAGGTCTACTAAGATCTATCTACTGAGACCATGTGTCCAAGAAAGGTCACTATATCGATCTAGAACTTGCATATAAAAAACTTAGCATATAACCGCCTCTCTCTTAATTTTTGCAATACAAACTCATATGTTGCATATGCTCCTTTTGAGTTTTGAAATATACTAGGATATTGTCTATGAACACTATAATGCACCTATCAAAACAATCCTATTGAACACTTATCATAAGGTCCATAAACATAGTTGGGGCATTAATTTACCTCAAGGGCATAACCACAAACTTCTAATGCCTATACCTTGTTTTTGAAGGTTGTCTTTGGCATATCTTGCTCGATTATTTAAACCTAATGATATCCTAATCTTAAGTCGATCTTAGAGAAGACTGAGACTTCCTTGAGTTGGTCAAATAGATTAACTATCCTTAATAGTGGGTACCTATTCTTCGTTGTGACTTTATTTAACTCTCAGTAATCGATGTATATCCTCATTTATCCATCTTTATTTTGTTGGACTTTTGCAACGCCAATAATTGCAACATAACAAAATTAAAAATTTTAAAAATAAAAAAATCTCAAAAACTCTAACTATGATACCTGTTTTGTACATAAATTTCATGAATATGAAAAACACTCATAGGGTATTTTAGGATTATACCTAAATTGATAACTTCTTCAATCTTCATATGGCTCAAAGACAGAATGCTATCAAACCTTCAAGAGGCAACATCTTAGTATCCACACAGAACACAAACACGAGAAGAGGTTAATCCAACGAAAAGGTAATTAGGGCTCTTGATTTGAGATTATGTTCATCAAAGAGAGAGAAAGACTTGGTAGTAACTACTAGGGTTTATGAAAAATAAATTGTATTTCTTTTCCCATGAACACGTCCTTATTTAGTGTAAGAACTTAAGGCACAACTTAATGGCATGATCGACTTGCTCTCTTCCAAGGTGCATGACTGACTCCACTTGCATGAAATGACCGACACCTTCTTTGCCAAGGTGCATGTCTAGCTAGCAATGTGCATGGTTATGCACTTGATCAACAAAAGGTCAACTAGGCTTTCTATCCAATTAGACAAGCCTAGTCTATTCACAACCCCTTCTTTGTCCCTAAGCACCAAGATTATTAGTAAATAGTCCTCATCTTTGAGTTTAAAACAACTCATTTGTGCATATGACCTATAACCTCTCTATCAAATTAGTAATACTGAAACTCAAATTAAATCTAGACATAGACCAAAATTGGTCTCTAGTGAGACATCATGACCACTCGAATAACAATGTCAGTAGACATCTCTTAAATTTTTACAATATCACAATTATATACAATTCAATCCTTTTGCTAACCAATATATTTTGACACTAAGATATAAAAGTGTGTTTATCTCAATAGCTTCTCGATATAAACTGATGCACATCATTGACTAACACGAATTAGACTATAACTTAAACCAATTATACCATAGATTCAAGTGGTCATTGATATCATTCAGTATTCTTATGTAAGATATCTTCTCTTATACTTTAAAATGATGAATCTTTTATTGATCAACCTTAATCTCTATGTATCTGACAAGATGGACAATTACTATCTTTACGATTATTGTAACACCCACAGATAAGTCAAGGGCATATTAGTCTTTTTACTTATTTTAAATTGAGCTAATTAATGTTTTTCAAAGAGATACACACGTGTATGAAGGTATACATGACCATGTATCATCAAAAAAATTGAATTTAGTAGATAAGATCGTGATCACAACAAGATTAGGTGTTCTCTTAGTTGTGTGACATGATATACACCTGTGTATAGTCCATACATGCCCGTGTATTGCATATAACAGACAAAAATAAAAACTTGTTTTCCCTTAATTTTACCCCTATTCTTCTACCCCAGTTGCATACTATAAAGACAGCAAAGCAAAAAAAGTCAGTCAATCATCGAAAACCCCATTCATCGAAAACTAAAACATTCATCAGAGGAGAAGTAACTGGTTTCTCCTACAAATTAAATCTCCTTAATGATAATCATCATCATATATCAATAATCATAGTGATATAATCATAATAATCAAATACAATATTAATGGTACTAATAACATTATGAATATTATAATAATATATGCATTAATTTAACTATATTTATTGTATTAATTTTGTGGATGCATTGATTGTGATTAGTTCATGTTTTAATGATATGATTTGAGTTGTAATTAAAGATATGTGTGTAAAAGATAAATTTACGTTAAATGTTTAGAGATATTTAGAACCTTTAGTGAATAACGATTGGAGTAAACCAAAAAGTGTAAAACCAATGGTTTTTCCATGAACTCCAAAATAACAATTCATACATCATGACTTCATACAAGCCCAACCCACCCAGTTTTAAAAATTTTAAATTCCAAAATTCTTTACATGCTCATTCTAAGGAAAGCACACAATCATCATGTGGTAACACATTTTGTGTTGACTTTCCAAAATCCAACAGCACATCTAAAAAGGCAAAAAGGGGTGAAACCAGGCACACAACCCCCATCCAAAAGACCTTTACATTTAACCCAAAATCAATTTAACCCAATTCAAAAAAAAAAAAAAAAAAAAAAATAGAAAAAGTTAAAAAAATTAATATCTATATAGCTATATCTAGTATAAGTAGTATGTATATATGGCATACATACATGAAAAGTGATAACATGGATACCATGAAATGTACCAACACTTGGCACCAAGGCACATAACCAACCCTGTTTTATTCAAGTATGATTGTAAATTTGTATTTTCATATATTTCCTTATATGTCCAATGCACCACCATGTACCCATGGTATAAGGTCATCCTAGGATGATTTAGATAATAGTTTCAATTAGTTTATATGGTAAAAGAAAAGACTGCTACCAGATTTTTTCCAATGCAACTAAAATGTCCCAATTAACTAGCCTAATAGGCCATATGGTATGTACACAAGGGACAACAAACAGTGACACACAAGGTGTTTTATATTTTCACTAAGACATCAAATATGTCAATTCTAACTTAGGCTTTAGTAATCTTGGTAGATGGGCCATGTTAGGGCATGAGAGTGTCGAGTGATGACCATATTCAGATTCACAATTGGAATGTCAAGTTTATCAGTACCATGAGTATTCTAGGTGTCAAAAAGTCACCAACTTACTGAGTGTTTTCACTCACGCATTCCTTTTTGTTATTTTACAAGTAAAAGTAAGTAGTGGGGAAGACAAGAAAGCCAAGGTCTAGCAAACAACTACATGAGGACGAGGGCATAGGCATAATTGTCATTTTAAGATTTTCTATCCATTTACATATTCTAAACATTTTAGTTATGTTTTTGATATTTTTTGTTGCACGATAACTTTATATTGAGCTCTCCGACATTTCTTATAGCGCTGTATTTCAATAAATGATGTATTCCAGCTTTTATTGTTATTACACTTTTTTGCATGCTTTTGTTTGTATGGTTATGCATTAAATTACAGGATTTTAAATTAAGTAATCCAATCGTACACATCTCTTCGAGTCACATTCCAAGTAAAGGTATGTATTTGGAGAGAAGTCTCATTTATGGTGACACGTTGGATAGTGTCAAACCATACTAATCCTTATATGAAATAATCTAGTGCCTCAAGTCAAAGGATCATATGCACATGTGGTATTTATAGGATTTATTCCATAGATATTAGAGTAACCATCCATATGGATATTCTCTAGTTAAGTCAGTCTGATAAACACATATACAACGTATACTAATATGTTGTACCAAACCGTCTACAAACAACTTGCATTAATTTAATTTTAGAAAGAGTGATAAGACCTAAAAACATCCTATCAGCCTTCTTTATCGAATCCTCATCTTGTGATATATCATTCTATCTCTAGTTAATCTCATACCAAGGATTTGTTTTGCAACCCTTAAATCCATCACAATGAACTCCTTTCACAATTGCCATTTACCTTTTCTAATTATAGTTTACAATCCTTTAAAATTAACTTGCCATTTATATATAATAAGAAGATGATATAAAAGTTACACTTTTTCTTGAAATAATAATAATGGTTTGTTCGACATCTTAGAAAATTTTTGCTATTCATGAACCCATCAAACTTCTTGTACTATCATCAAGGTGTATGTTTTAGCCAATATATGCTCTATAAAAAATTTGTACATCATTCTTTCCTTCAATTATACTTTTAAACCTTATCTCTACAACATGTAAATTTCTTCATCTAAATCCCAATTAAGAAATAAGGTTTCACATATAAACGCTCAAGATGAGGTTCTTTTTTTTACTAACCCAAATACCAGCCTGGTTGTAATGATGTTGATAACTAGAAAGAAAATGTCAATGTAGTCAATGCCTTCTTTTTTTTTACTAAAAGCCTTTCATGGCTAGTCTTACTTTATATCGTTTATTCTTGTCATGCTTTTCTTTCAATTGATAAACCTATTTACTTTGTAATGCTTTCTTCCTCTATGATAACTGTATCAACTACCATGTTTGATTAGTTAATAGCTAGACCTTCTCATCTTTTATGGCTAACTCCTACTGCATCGAGTCATCAACTTGAATCACTTTTTCATCACTCTGGTTCAGCATACAAGTTAGTAAATAATATAGTGCAATGAATGGGAGTTCATTGCTTATGGTGGTTTCAAAGGAAATGACTCTTGCTTTTTCACTTCTTTGTTTGGATTGTCAAACTCTATGTTTAAGTCTATCCTTGTACAACTTACCTTCATTGAAAAAGTGTTCTTACTCTATATGATCTTTCCATTTTGGTAATTTGAGAAATGGTAACCAAACCCATTGTCAACATAACCAAGTAAAAAATATTTATAAGATTTAGCATTAAACATAGTTTTAAGAGTTAATGAGAACATTGATAAACAACTAAACACTCTTAAGAAAGAATAATTTCCTCTTTGTTGTTCTAAACTTCTTTTGGAATCTTACAATTCAGTGGTATAAAATGCCTTCTATTAAGCAACTAAGCTATGGTATTTAAGGTTATATTAAAACTTATAGTTACATCATTCTATCAAGGAATTTCAAGAATGTTTTTCTCCTTCTTGATCCCATTATTTGCACAATATATGCTTTGAACTTTTCATTAATATACTGTACTCCATTACCAAATCACAAGAACTTCACCCATAGGTTTGTCTTATTCTCAACCATAGTTTTTCACCTTCTAAGTTTCAAAAACATCATATTTATTTTTTTCAAAAAATATACATTTGTTGTTCTTGTCATCAATAGACGTCACATAATATTTTGAGCCTCCAAGGAATCCTAGAAACAAATCCCCACATATTTATATAAACCAACTCCAACTTCTTCTCCTTTAGTTTCCTTTCTACTTTGGAAAAAGGAACTCTTCTATGTTTACTAAATATGAAACTTTCATAAAAATTATGGTCATCTAACTTTAAATATGGTAGATTCTCTTTTATGGAAACTTTTATTAGAGAGGAGAGAAATTTTTGATGAAAAAGGCTTTGGGCGAGAGAATTATTGTGAGGAATACTTGTAATTTTGATTCATCCATATCTCAAATACAAAACCACTAAAGGATTTATAGGTACAAAGATAACTTTTTAAATTCTAAATACATGAACCTAACATTCAATTTGTATATAAACCATTAATAACCTAACATTGAACTTGTGCATGGATCATGTATGAACATGAACTTGAACTAGTGTGTGAATCATATATGAACATCATTAATGAAGTTATGCTAACGTTGAAATTGTGTCACATGAGATGCATCTAGAAAAGTTCAAATTAATCTTCAACATTCCCCCTTAATTTGAAATTTTCTATAATTAATTTGCAAGGCGTTTCACAGTTTGCTTATGCTACTCTAGTTCTCTTGAAATCTTTGCTATCAACTTATCAACATTCATAGTAGAATCCTAAATTGTTTTCCCCCCTTCTGGCATTTTTCTTTCTTCTTTTGATAATCATCTTTCTCTTTTTGACTCCTCTCTTTGTCTCTCTGCAGTTTTCTTAATATTTTATATTTTAGTATCTTTTTGCTCCTATTCCTTCATAACCCGGTCATTACAAACATCACCCATTGACTTCTTAGTTTCTTTTCATTCATCTAAATGCTTGAAAAGTGCCTAGTTTTCTTTTCTAAAAGCTTCAATCTCAATTTGTCTCTCCTTAAATTGATTCTTTAGATTGCCACAATCAACCTTAACCTTTATAGCTACGTTACATAATTTTTGGCACTCTTCAAAATTATACTTGTTTTCCTCCCTAAGTTACATGTTGCTTTCACAAAGCAAATTCATTTCTCTAACCTAAAGTTGTAATGATTTGATATCTTGCTCTAACAATTGGATGTGCAAAGCCATAAGTTGACCGTGCAATATCTTGTTTTATTCATTAACATCATTTAACTTATTTTCAGCTTCATTCTTTGATTTCTCTAACAACGATTTCTCTACCTCCCACTTGCTCTTTAGTTTACTATTTTTAGCTTCGTAAGCATCTGCCAACCTATGCAACTTTGATGTTTCCTCTCTCACATCTACCTTTAAGCATTTTGCTTCTATTGTTTGGAGATTCAACATAAACATTTTATTTTTGGACATAAATACCTTAGCAATCAATTTAGCATTTTGATCTTGAGCCAAAGAAAACAATCTTTCATGTGAATTTGGTACTCTTTTTCAAGAAGTTGTCCCAAACTCAAAATATTGGTTTTCAATTTAGGCCCATAATATATGTTAGTAATAAGCCTATAACCTCCATTTCTTGAAGAAATTAAAACGTTACCTTTCCCACAAATATAAATTTGTGAAGAATCTTCGAAGGAAACATTGTCTTGCACCTTATTATCAAGCATCACAAATTTTTTTTTTATCATTGCTTGTTTCATTATCCAAGAACCACAAATTTTCTTCTCTTCTCTTGTCATCTTTGAGTGTTAGCAACAAAGTAGGCTCTTTAACTTCTTGCCTATCATGAACAACATTTGCTTGTTTCTCAACATGAGTCATTGCAAAATAGCATTCCTAAGAATAATGCCCAAATTTATGATAGTTCTAACAATTAATATTAGACTTATCATACCTTTTTTCATTTGGTCTAGGATTGTTACCTCATCCTCTTCCTCTAACTCTTCATTGACCTCAATACAGTTGATAAATCCTTTCATTATTGGTGAAGTTGTTATAATCACCTTTACCTTGTCCTTTTTAACCACGAACATGACCACATCCTCACCTTCGTCCTTTTTTATTAGTCTCACCATTATCATCTTTCAAAGAAACTTTCACTTTTAAAGTTTGCTTCAATGGTTCATCTTCCCTCTTTTTAATCTTATCATCATGGACTTGTAAAGAGTCTTGTAATTGTTCAAAGTAACAAAGAGTCTAGATCTTTGAACTCCTCAATGACACAAACCACATAATCAAACTTTAGAGTTAAGGAATGAAAAATCTTTTCTACCACATTAACATCATTAATTTGATTGTCATATCTTCTCATTTGACTTACGATAGTCTTTACCCTTAAACAATAATTTGAAATTAACTCAGAATCCTTCATATGCAAACCTCAAAATCACCTTGTAATCATTGGAGTCACATTATCTTCACTTTGTCAACTCCTTGAAATGAACATTGCAAAATCTTCTATGCTTCTTTTGAGGTAGTTGTATCGACCACCTTCACGAACATTACATCATCCAAACATTGATGGATGAGCGTGAAAGCTTGTTGATCCTTCTTCCTTGTCTTCACCAAAGCATCATTCTCATTCTATGGTAAATCAGCTTCATTTTTCAGGTTGTACATAATCGCTATCAACAATATCTCATACATCTAGTGAGCCAAGTACAATTTTTATGCGACGACACCATGTTCCATAATTTTCTTTGGTGAGGCAAGGAAATTAAAACAAA
The DNA here is from genome assembly GCF_011075055.1 of Mangifera indica. Classification (NCBI taxonomy): domain Eukaryota; kingdom Viridiplantae; phylum Streptophyta; class Magnoliopsida; order Sapindales; family Anacardiaceae; genus Mangifera; species Mangifera indica. The sequence goes on along the minus strand of NC_058147.1, from coordinate 10,144,623 downwards.
TAAACTCCATTGTCATTTGTCATCTCTCAAAAGAGCTAGCATGTGATACCACTTTGTTAGAGAGGAGATAAATTTTAGAAAAGAGAGGTTTTGTGTGAGAGAATTATTGTGAGGAATACTAGTAATTTTTATTCATCCAAATCTTAAATACAAAACTACTAGGGTATTTATAGGCATAAAGATAACTTTTTATATCCTAAATACATGAACCTAACATTGAACTTACACTACTAACATTAAACTTGTGTATGAATCATGTATGAATATGAACTTAAACTTGTGAATGAATCATGTATGAACATAAACTTATGCTATGAACATGATTGAACATTATTAATAAAATTATGCTAACATTAAACTTGTGTCACATAAGATGCACTTAGAAAAGTGCAAATTAATCTTCAACATCTTTTTCATTCATTTCATGCTCTTTACCCAAAGCTACTGTAATACCCCTCATTCGGAATATACCCTTGGCAGCAATCTATATTATTATTATTATTATTTAAAGAGAATAATATAATAGCCATAAAATTTGATACTGGTGAGAAACCATCATAATATTTATTAGAAATCAATGAGTGTCTCAAAGTCTCCCAAAAGAAATTCATAAATTATAAATAAGCTAATAATTTTCGAATGGATAGATTCTATAAAATAAAATATCATAATAACAAACAAAATAGCGGTAAAAATAAGTGCAACTAAAGGCGCATTTCAACGTGTTGATCCACTCGCCTCCCCGCCTGCCCCATTGTTTTTCCTACCTGCAACACCCCAAAATAAATATATATGAGCTATAAAACTCAGTAGACCTTTAGAATAAATTCAATATCCCTTATGGTTATTCTCAACGGAACTTTACCATCACATGCGTCATTGACGCACTCGGCTAGACGCCCTTCTCAGGTGTCTCTTACGCCAACGTATTGGGGCATCCATCTCAGATACCTCTTACTTCATACTCCTCAATTTCGAACATCCATCACAGATGTTGTTTACATCATTATCACAAAACTAGTTAATAACAATTTTTCTTTTTTTTTTTTCATTAACTGAAACCGTGACGTCTCATCAAATAGTTCAAACATTCACAAGATCAGGACGTCACTGATCCCCAATTATGAGTGATACTATTGATTCAATTAGTATGATTATATTATTCCATAAAATTTTATATATATATATATATACACACATAAAATTAATTTGGAAAAACATCTACAAAATTAATATTCAAGACCATAAATCAATCACTCTACATCATATAAAATTTATTCTATCCATCTAAAAAAAACTAATTAATATATTTTCTGTGATTTAATTAAATGGTGCAGGTGCATTGTAGTAAGTGTGGGTGCATGCACAATATCCTATCTACCAAAAGTAAATGGTGCAGGTGCATTATAGTAAGTGTGGATGCATGCACAATATCTTATCTACCCAAAAATAACTTACACATGCTTAATTCCTTCTTCTTTTTCTTTATTTCTTCTTCATTCCTACAGACTACGTAATTTAAGTTGGCTTCCTGGAAAGAAGATGACGGTAGCTTTGCATGTCCTTTTAGACTTCGCTTCCTAACAGTTTCAGGTGGTGACCTAGTCACAACACCACTACATCGGTTTCGTGCAAGTGTGCCTAGTGTCTACTGCCACGCATATAATAGTTGATCTTCGTTTATTCGTCAGAGATCCATGATCACTCTCTCTCTAACTCTCAATCATCAAAACATCCCATAACTAATCATCATCATCAATACTGTACGCTACCTCCTCCTGATACAAACATATAATCACACACACATATATATATATAAAACCAACTTTCAGAATCTAGTTTACGACATGCAAAATTTTACATGGAATTTTGGCGTAAAACAATGGAATCGATGGCCTACCTCTCCTCCGACGATTACGTCGGTCTTCACATGGCAGTTATCTCCCTGTCTACATCCTTTCCTGGTCGACAAGCAACAGGTTCAGCTCTCTCCCTTTTTGACCAAAAGAATCGATTTCAATAAGAGAAAACTGGGAAGATGTAAACTGCAGCAGCCAGAGAAAAAAAATGGCTATTTTCTTTTCTTTATATAAGGAAGCAGCAAAGTATTCGCCTCCAAGAAAGTAACCGCTTTAATAATAAAAGGAGACGTTTCCCTTTCTCTGCCCCATTTTTTGGCATTGATATCACTCCAAAAACGCCTCCAGAAACAAAAAATCATTTGTGGCCTTAAATTCCCATATCAGTGTGTCTTTTAAACTAAACGTGTAAATATACATATATATATATATATATATTTAATTCGTATATATATATATTAAAATATAGCCACGAAATGCTTTTTCGAGTTCTCCCTTGGTGTATATAATTTCTGGATACAAGCATATACACACAATTTAATACTAACAAAATAATCGGACAATGATAACGAAATGACTAAATTGTCCTTTTTATTAATTTGAGAATATTACAGCTACAATGTTACAAACTCTAGGTAACACTAGCATTTATAGTTGTAACTCAACCTTTATTACTAAGTGATGTAAAGAGTTCTAATTTTATATTCATAAGCAACCATTATGGCTCCTTTAGGGACTTTTCATGCAACATTGAAAAAGAACATATTATGCCCCTCATCATAAATTTACCTTATATTAAACACAACATCAATCTTGGTACAAGCCTTGCTTTTCGGTTTTCTCACACAGATTCATTCGTCATATTCATTAACAACAATCATACCTACAATGTAAAGAATCTCAATAAGGTATACCTTTCCATGATTTGTTAAACCATAATTCTCTAGAATTTCGCTATGTGTGCAAAGGTATGGAATAAAGTTCTTAAATCTAAAACCCAAGTGTCAACATGACTATCAACCAATAAAATTAAAGTATCTTGTACCTTTTCAATTACAATATTGGCGAGTCATTTATTGTTGTTCTCCTCTTTCTGTAATGCTTTGCAATCCTTTGTATATTACATTTATTGCCACAATTACAACACTATATTATTTTCATATCTAGACTTGTTTCTTCAACTTTTGGATTAGAACCTTCTTCTATCTTTATTTGAATTTCTATAGCCCAAAAATTTTATTTCAACATTTAAAGCATTTTTCATCTCACCTATATCTTTACTATCCTCATTCACAAGAATTTTATCCTTGACCTTAATGAGTTTTAATTTTTCAATACCTATTGAATTACTAATTGTTGCTCTCATAGACTCTGAACAATTTTGGTAAAACGGCCAAAAAAGTTAGGACACGAACTTCATCATCAAAATTAATTTTTATATAAGATAATTGATCAATATCATATTAAAATCATTATAGGCTTTTTACATAATTCAAACAAGCTATGCATCATCCTACTGTGTTTGTCTCATTCGCCACAAAACTTGTCATATTTTTTTGTCAATACAAATTGAATGACCTTAAAAACTTGTCTATCAATGAGTTCTCTATATGTTAATTTATGATCTCAAAATGACTATAAGCACAAGGAAAATAATTTCAAAAGTTTGAAGTCAAAACATTCAACCATGAATACAACAAGATCAATTTATGGATATTATATCATGCATCATGTATGTTAAAAACTACCATAGGGATTTTGTAGAACTTACGCCTATTTGCAGCTCCTTTGTCTTTTACTTATATGATGGCATGTTTATCATGCTCGGTTCAAGATGGGATGACTCTAAGGTATCAACATGAGACACACATCATGTTAAAGGAAGAAATAATATAAGAGTGAAAATTCGAGAAAAGGTTAAAGGTCTCAATATGATTCTTTTATATAGAAAATGATGAATGGCTACTTACTAGCCATGTAAGAATATTCACATAAATCGTATCATATCTTAGTATCACCTCATATCCTAGATATTCCATGTCTTTGGGATACATGATATGATTATCAAAAAAGGTTAACTCCAATTAATGAATGTTTGTTCATCTAACATGCATGACTATTCACATCAACTAGCATTATCTAATATTTAAAACTTCTTTATCTAAATTGAATAAAAGCAACTCCCTATGTTCTATTCTAGCCCATCCATTTTTGGGTTATTTTACTTTGACCCTTTAAGAAGAAAAAGTCATAAATAAGTCCAACTATCCTATAAAACTTGCAACCGTCATCCTAGATTTAAAGCATGATTCGCTTTGTACAACTCAAAGCCTCGAAATGTCATGATATACCCTTTTTTTGTGTGATCCATAGGTTTTTCATTATGGTGATAGTTAACATATTCGTGATAAATCTATAATTTGTCAACCATCCATACACAAACAAAAATTACACTCTAACAAGACATTATGACCATCAAAATGACAAAGTGTTAGAGATAGATATGTACCTATTAACAATACAATTATCATATAATTCGATCATTTCCTCAACTAATGTCTCTTCAAGACTAAGACAAAAACTTAGTGTCTATATTAGGAAACTCTCAATATGCATTAACTGGAGTTTGTACCAACGATAAGACAATATTAGACTATGCAACAAATTAATCCTGTTATGACCATATTTGAGTGGCCATTAATTTATGTTAATAAGCCTAACAAAGATATTTAATCTTGTACCTAGGAGTAGTGAATCATGTATTAATCCATTATAACCCTCATACAATTCTCAATATAGTCAATCACTATTATTATCGTAATCCTTTCACAATGACTACATTAAACTGATATCAAACCATATCGATCTTTGTATAAGACGGTCTAGTAACCTCCAATTGAAGGATCACATGTACCACTATTTGTTAAAAGATATATTCCATAAACACTAGATTAACCACCCATATGAAATCCTCTTGATTGGTTAGTTTGGCAAACATATCTCCTCAATGTAAAACCATGTATTATACCAGATTGTCAAACAAACCATCTTGCCATGTGAAAATTATCATTATCTTTTGAAAGGGTTGTTCAACATTATAGTAATCCTAATTATATTACCTTTGCCTATAGTCACATTAATATCAAGACTATGATTGTTACTAAAATAGACACCATATGTGAACATAAGATATTAATTTAATTTATTTTAAGTAAATGACAATCCGATGGAGAAAAAATTATTTTATTAGTAAAAATATGATTACAATTACTAAGACACAGATGTGACAATTGGCTTTAGAGTATTTACTCTAACAATCTCAATCTTTAATTGATATTTTTCTAGTCACTTTTCTAAAGGAGGTAGATGCAATTTTCTATCATAAAGATGATCTTCAATCTGCATCTTTCTAAATGTGTAATTTATTTCCAAATTCTAATATCAACAGTTGTCATTAGGATTTTATCAGATGCTAACAAATCATAAATCCCTATGAAAGTGAAATATAACCAAAAAATTACTAAAATAACCACACACAAGCACAAAATTTATAGCGGTTTACACTCCGTATGAGAGTCATATCCATATTTCTAAAAAACTACAAAATACTCTCACAAGCCTCGCAAATTGGTTCACTCTAAGCCTCTCTCTAGTCATGCTCACTCTCTAATTGTAACCTTTTCTTCTATTGTATTCCATTTCGAACTCCAGGATTATGGAATACCATTCCTAATATTACTCATAATTCATATCCTATTAAGACTCTTATTTAAATTCCTAAAAAAAAAATTATATTTTTTTCATAATTATATTTTTTAAAGGAAAAATTCTAGATAAAAGAAATTAGAAAATTTTATATTCTAATTGGAAATTAATTTGAGTTGAAGTTCCACAATTTTGACAAATCTTTCATATAATTTCTACTTACATCAATGATACAGGAGAGAGCCAGAGCATTGCAAAGAGTAGGAGGGTACAGAGTTGTTTCATTTGGGTTGTGAGTGAGAAATGATATCCGTTGAGTGTAAGTGAAATTAGAATATGCGAAGATTCTGATTTTCATTTAATTAATTTCATATGAATAAGACAAGAACTTGTTCGCGGAACATTTGGCCCAGATCATAAGTGAAGTATAACAAATAAAAGCAAATGATTAGATGGAATAAAAGGAGAAAAATAAACATGTGGCAAATGTATCTAAGAATCGAAGCAAAATGAAATCTTCAAAAAAAAAGACTTTACAGAAAGACAACGGAAAAAGAAAATAGTAACTTATTTACCTTGAGCTGGATCCACAGCCATTGAAAATTTCAATTTTTTGGCCAAAAGAATGTACCCCAAACTCCACACTTTTTCACTTTGCAGCAATCTAGTCTTTTAGTATATGAATTCTCAACATGAAATCGGATGCTTATGTCACGATATCTTTTATCTCTAGGTAAAAGTGGATCAGACAACTTAGAAGTAAGATCATATCCCAGGAATAGGTGATCTGAATCCACATAGTCGGGTCCAGTACCATAGTCCCATACACTCAAAGTTCCATGGAAGACTTCCTTTACACCATCTTCATTGGTGACCGACCACTCAAAGCCAATTGCCAAACCCTGGCCTTTATTATGATATTCTTGAAACTCCACCACAACACAGATAACAAGAGAAGTCAATTCACTACGAATAAAATTTGCCTGTGGAGGCAGAGTTATAAAAGAACCTATACTCTGAAAGACAAACCACTCTGGAATTTCACTTCCCGGAAAACTGATGTAACCACTCTCAGTTTTTAGAAAATTTCCCTGTTCCAATCTCTGTAGCAGAAAACAAGAAATAAAAATGAAGTTAACCAGTAATGGACATCATACCAAATAAGAAAGAGTGAGGAGACCATTCAGTTTTCCCCATCCATACATACCCTTGAAGTATCAGGAATCCTTGATCTTCGAAAATATTTTATAATTTTACAGAGGTAGTTTTGATCCAGTTTGAAACAATTGCAGAAGTTAATTCTTATGCTGTAAGGAAAATATCTTCTGAAGACATCGAACATACATGGTGATGCTTCCAATGATATGCAATTGTTTGCATCTATAATTTCTAAATTTCTTGGAAGCAACGGCAGGATTCGAAGCCTCTCACAATAGCTTACATCAAGATAAGATAATTTAGACAGGTATACAATACTTTCCGGAGTGCTGTCAAAGAAGTTTCTGCCAAGAAGTAAACATTTTAGTGATGATAACCGACCAATATTGTTTGGTAACTTCACAATACTACAGTTGGTCAGATCTAATTCTTCTAGACAGCTTAAATTTAGAATGGATGTTGGAACTTCTCTTGTAGCGATCCTCTCTGCTTTAAGCACCCTCAACGCATCTAAATTTCTCAATTTATCTGGCAATCCATGAAGTTTTAAACACCCAGACACATGGAGATGTTTAAGAGATTTCAACTGGCAGATATTGCTTGGGAGCCTCTTAAGCTTTGAGCAGTCCTTAAGATTTAATTTAATCAGTCTGGATAAATTCTCTACTGATAATGGCAACTCCTCGATTGCAGTTTCATCTAAATATAACTCTTTCATATCCCACGAGACTTGGGGAAACTTCTTGAGTTTTGAACATCCAGAAAAGATAACTTTTTCAAGAGAAGCTACATGAATGTTTGTCGGAAGACTCTCAAGGCCTCTGCAGTGCCTTAGATTTAACATATGAAGCTTATATTCGCAACCGTCAATAGATGAAGAAATCTCATGTAAACTTATACAACCTTCCAAAACCAAAATTTTAAGATTCGGAGTCAATGAGAGATCTTGCACTCTCAAATGTTTAGAAAAACGGAGATCAATATGTTTCAAATTATGGAGCTGTAAGAGATAAGTAATAAGTAACACAAATTAATTAGCACTTTGATATTGACAACATAAAAAAGAAATATCGTAATACAAAAATCACTGCATTACCTGACCACCAGACCAAAGTTGTTCAATACTGCTGTGAGGCATGTCAAGTGAAACAAGGTTCTTTGACGAAAAAATTGGCTGCAATGATTTCAATGGACATCCATGCCAACATACGTATCGTAGCTCAGAGGAAACAAAACAAAGCCGCGGGGAAACATACACTTTATTGATATTATTCACTTCATCATGCGAGTTATGTAGTTTAAAGAATCTCAATTGATCCATCACTTCTAAAGAAGAAGGTTGTAAGGATATGATCTCTGCTTGCTTAGACATGTCTAAACATATGCCTTCAATTGCATTAGACATCTGATGCCATAGAAAGAAAATTTCTCAGCTATAAACCTTTTAAGAGTTTATAAGCAATTATTTTTTAAAGCCTTAAATAACGATTAACACATAAACCAAAACACATTTATGTCAGCCCAAACTAATTCAAATAATAAAAGTCGGAACGTATTTCTCATATAGTTGATATTATGCTAGATCTCATATATAAAAATTAACAATCTAACTTTACATAATACCTTCAACTCTCACCTTTTTTTCCTTCAATACACTGAAGGTATCTTCATGGTACCATAAACGACTGCGTAAACCAGGATTTCTCAAGGATTCTTGTCGGACAATTTCCCTTCCCATAGTTTGAAGCAAATTATGCATTTTTACCTTGTTGTCTCTTGATATGGTCATGAGACACTTGTCTTTGAGAACACTTAGTCCGATTTCAGCCTCCAAGTAACAAGCATTCAAGAAGTCCATCACAAATTCTATATTCTCTAACTTAAGGAAACATGCAATATCTAAGAATAGATTTTGTTCATCATCACTCAGTCCCTCATAACATAATTTTAGTACATTATGAATATCCTTATGAGGAATTATTTCTAATCTATTTATTGCACTTTCCCAAATTTGTTTTGACTTACCAATTAAATGGCAACCCAACACTTTAAGAGCTAATGGAACACCTTCAACATAATTTACAACCCTTTTTGATAGGCCATTGTAATCTTTGTCAAGATTACTTTGTTTAAAAGCATACCAACTAAAAAGCTGAAGAGCTGCATCCTCATGCAACCCTATCATCTCATATATATATTTTTCACCAACTCCACAACTTCGAAGTACTTGTCTATCAGTAGATGTTATAATGATTCGACTTCCTTGGCCAAAACAATATATATCTTCAACTAAACACTCTATTTGACTCAAAGTTGTCACATCATCAAAAACAATGAAAACTTGTTTACGTTTAAGCATTTCATTTTTTACTTTAGAATTTATCTCCATATCAGGATGTTTTAAAATAGTTGAAAGAAGTTTGTGCCGCATTGGATTTAGTCCATCAGTACTCATTGATTCTTCCCTAATATTTTCAGCAAAATAAGAACCCTTAAAAGAATCACTTATTTTGTTGAATACACACTCTGCAATAGTTGTCTTACCTATACCAGGCATTCCCCAAATTCCTATAGCATGGACATTTCTTGACCCAGTGCACAGTAAATTTATAATGTGCTGGATGGTTGATTCAACTCCAAACAATTTTTTGTAATCATTAGTTGGGATCATGATGTTTAGTGTCTTCCAAATATCTATGACAACTTTATTTGCAAGATTGTAATCGAACCTAACAAAAATGAAAAAAAAAAATTGTTATAATGCAATGATTCATTAAGAGATGGAAAATTCTAACAAAAAAGAAAAAAAACTGCTGTATATAATGTGAAAATTAAATTAATAAGCTGACACTGCAGGTGCGAAATTAAAGAGTAAAAAATTACGGGTCCTCTTCTGTTGATCGGCCGGATATATTAGCTGCTTCTGTCAAAGCATTCTTCCACTGCAGCACCTTATCTTTAAATTGTTCTTCTGTCAGTTGTACCCTCTCTAAGTTCTTCTCACCATAACTTTCTACAAGCTTTTTAAATCCCTCTCCGAAATTTCCAGTTTGCTTCCTTACATCTGATGGATTGATATGATAGAAAACTGGTATTACCACCTGTTTTTGCGTATCCCTGCACTCCATGATCTTAACAAGTTCTTCCAGACACCATCTTGAAGATGCATAACCTTCAGAGAAAATGATAACTGAAATCATGGAATCTGAAATTTCCCTAATAAGAGATGAAGAAATGTTCTCTCCTCTCCTAAGTTCGTAATCAATGAAAACATTTATATTTCTACTCTTCAAAATTCCATGTAAAGTGCTGGTAAAAGTGTTGCGGGTGTCAACACCACAGAAACTGAGGAATACATCATGCTTCTTCACTTCAACAGTAGTGGAAGAAGAAGAAGAAGCCATCCTACTTCGTACACAGCAAAAATTAACTAGCACCGTCTGCTGAAGCAACGAATATAATATTGTTTTTTCTGAAAAATATCTATCATCAAAGTACAGTCACTTACTCTACAGTGTTACTTCCTTGAACCAACCATTAAAGTTATTGGCCAAAAATCTTGTCACCTGGAAAATATCTATCATGAAAGAAAAGTCATTTATTCTACAGTGTTACTTCTTTGCAACTCCGACTAAAGTTATTGGCCAAAAATCTAATTAACACCGAGGTTGAGTGTATTTTTAAATTCTTATTTATTAAATTTTAAAAAATAAATATTTATGTATCATCAAATTTAGTTAATGTTACAGATGCAGTGGCTTTGCACCAATAAAGTCAAGAAAATGGATGGGAAAGCAATTATTATTGCAAGAAGAAATTGGAGAGGCTGACGTAGGAGAAGAAAATTTGGCTAAAGGAGTATGAAAACATTAATGGCATTGGAAACTTGGATTAGAAGGAAGCCATTTTTGCTGACTAGAGGGGTGGCAATTCTCCTATAAATACCCCCCCTCTCTTCATGTAATCGACACACTTTCTTCACACAAAGTTTTCTTCTTGCTTCTTCTTTTGCTTCTTGTCATAATTTCGGAAGCTTTTTTTCTATTAATTCAATAAATTTCATTATTTTATAACATGTTATCAATACGATCAGTTCAGGAATATTATAATATTTTTATTATGTTGTTATGCTGCTTATATAAATATGGATATCCCAGTTGTGATATCTCAGTTATCTTTTTATGCTTTTATTTAAGTTTTCTTTATAATTGTACTCTCTTTGCAACCCGAAGTTTACAAAATTGTAAATCTAGACCTGAAGTCCTAAAACTCTTAAATCTAGACCTGAAGTCTGGAATATCATAAATCTGAACCTGAAGTTCTGAATCTTATTTGTAACTTGAAGTTTACAAAATTATGAATCTGGATCTGCAGTCCTAAATATCATGAATCTGGATCTGAAATCCTGAATATCATTCGTAACCCGAAGTTTACGAAATTATAAATTTGTGACCTGAAGTCATAAATATTATTTGTAACCTGAAGCTTACAAAACCAAGAATCTGGATCAGAAGTCCTGATATTATTTAAATATTTATTTTTGTTGTATTCTATTTATTTGAATATTTATTTATTCGCATCTTTAGTTATTGAATCTCTATTTATTTGAATTATTTATATCCGATTTACAACCTGAAGCTTATAAAATCACGAGAATATATATATATGGGTCCGAAGTCCCAAGTTTTACGATTTACAACTTAAAGTTTGTAAAATCAAGAGAATACATATATATGGGCCAGAAGTCCCAAGTTTCATCAAAGTCTTTATTTTAGAATAATTATATCACATTTGCAACCTGAAGTTTGCATAAAATGTGAAAAATATGGACTTGAAGTTTAAAAATATAATCAGAATACTATTATAATATTCTGAATACTAATTACAAAACCAGAAGTTTTGTAAATATGAGATAATATATGGACCTGAAGCTTTCAAAATTAGTCCCAATATTTCTCCTATAAAATCAGCTATTTTGTAAATATGAGATAATATTTGAACCTGAAGTTTCAAAGATTAACTCATATATATTGTCTGTAAAACCAGAAATTTTGTAAATATAACAATAATTGAACCTGAAGTTCCTAAAATTGGATGGATAATATTAAATGGGCTTTTTGTATAAGTCTGCACCTAGAATTTATGAGCCTTGAAAAACTAACTAAATAAAATGTCTCAGAAGGACAAATACAAGGTTGTTATTATCTTTCGGCATCATATCCCTGAAGGATTGCAAACCGAAATATGGATATAATGATAAATCCATTAAATTTGTGGAGAAATTTGAAAGATAGATTTGAACATCATATTTAATAATACTCTCAATGACTCTATATTTAGTATAACTCTGTAATATTCAGAATCTTTTCCTGAATGTGGAAGATAAAATATTTCCCACATTTTATGCTCCTGTAGTAGCAATATCGAAAAAAAATTCTGAATTAATATTTTCTCGTTATATATCGTTCCCTGAAGTGAACGCAACTACCAGAAGTAGTTGTAATGCAGAGTAAACCACAAAATAATAAGTGTGGTTATAAATGTCATTGGCGGTGTACCTGTAGTACACACAAACATTGGGTGGATCTATATTAAGCACCCATAAGAATTAAATTTTTGATAAGTTAGATCCTGTCAATCTAATGATTCTTGATGTTTTAAATCTTCTTTCAAAGAATAACAGTATAGTGACAAAGATGCCCAAGATTTTTTTAAATCCATCATATATATATTTTGAAGTCATAAAAATTATTTTTTTCTTTTAATATCATGTTCTCTTCCTTTCAATATTTTGTGTACGTTAAAACTAACGTAATTTTTAAATGAAAGGAAATGGACTCCAAAATTGAAGCGTTGACTTCAAAAGCTGATGTGGAAGACATATGTTTGGTGGATAGTGCAACAACGCACACAATTCTTAAGGAAAAGAAATTTTTCTTAACTTTAGCATTAATCGAAGCTAAAGTAAATATCATATCAGGATCAATTGATCTGATAGAAGGCTCTGGAAGAGCCACAATTATGTTAAATAATGGGACCAAATTAAGCATTAATGATGCATTATATTCAAGTAGATCCAGAAGAAATCTATTGAGTTTGAAAGTTATAAGAAAAAATGGTTATCATCTTGAAACCATGAGTGAAAATGGTGCAGAATTCATTTGTATAACTAGTAATACCTCCGAAAGAAGGCTTATACTAAAAAAATTGTCTGCTTTATCATCTGGATTGTATTGTACAATCATAAAGGCAATTGAAACCTACGTAGTATCGAACCAGAAGTTCGTTGATCCAAAAGTATTTATGCTTTGGCATGATCGTTTACACCACCCAGAATCTACAATGATATGTAGGATTATTGAAAATTCACATGGACATACATTATAGAATCATAAAATTTTATTGTCCAATGAACAATTCTGCACCGCCTGTTCTCAAGGCAAATTAGTAATAAGACCATCTCCCTCCAAAATTGGAGGTGAATCCCCATCTTTCCTGCAAAGGATTCAAGGAGATATATGTGGACTCATTCATCCACCAAGTGGGTCATTTCGTTATTTTATGGTTTTAATTGATGCATCTGCACGATGGTCTCATGTTTGTTTATTGCCTACTCGAAATGTTGCATTTGCTAAACTGTTAGCACAAATTATCAAATTAAAGGCACATTTCGTAGATTATTTGATCAAGTCAATACGGCTAGATAATGTTTGTGAATTTACATCCAAAACATTTGATAATTATTGCATGTCTATGGGGATTGAGGTTGAACATCCAGTCCCACATGTCCACATAGAATGGATTAGTTGAGTCTCTTATCAAATGACTCCAGGTAATTACACGTACCTTATTATTAAAAAGTTAATTACCTACTTCTATGTGGGGACATGTTATATTACATGCTGCAGCGTTAATTCGCTTGCGAACTTCTTCTTATCATCAATATTCTCCCCTACAATTGGACCTTGGTAACCAACCTAATATATCTCTTTCGAGAATATTTGGTTGTGTTGTATATGTCCCTATTGCGTCTCATCAACGCACAAAAATGGGACTTTAACGTCGTTTGGGAATATATTTTGGATATAATTCACCATCCATTATCAGGTACCCAGAACCATTAACAGGTGATCTTTTTACTATACGATTTGTAGATTGTCACTTTAATGAGACAACTTTCCTGTCTTTAAGGGAAAAGAAAATGCCTCCTGAAGTTAGGCATGAACTTACTTGGTATGTACCTACCATGTCTCATTTAGATCCTCGCACATCCCAAAGTGAAACTGAAGTGCAAAGGATAATGCGATTACAAATTATTGCCAACCAAATGCCTGATGCATTTGTAGATACGACAAAAGTAACAAGATCACATGTTCCAACTGCTAATGCACCAGCAAGAATCAATGTGACTACTGAACAATCCATTCGAGCCATAACTGATCCACCTACCTCACGCCAGAAGCATAGTAGACCTATTGGATCAAAGGACACTATTCCTCAAAAAAGAAAGGCAAATAATCAAACAAATATTCCTCCAGAAGAGGTTATGGTCCCTGAAGAAACTCAAGCCCCTGAAGTGGTACAAAATCCTGAAGAACAGGAAAATGAGAATATTGAAATATCTTTAAATTATGTTTATACACGAGAGGTGTGGAATCGTGAAATATTTATAATTGATGACATATTCTCATTTGCAGTAGCTACTGAAATTCTGAATGATGATGATTTTGAGTCATGTACTATGGTTGAGTGCAAACAAAGACATGATTGGCCTAAATGGGAAGAGGCAATTCAAGCAGAATTAGTTTTTCTAGCAAAACGTCAAGTGTTTGGGCATGTAGTTCCAACACCTCAAGACGTATAACCCGTTGGATATAAATGGGTATTCGTGAGAAAAAGAAATGAGAAAAATAAAATTGCTAGATATAAAGCCAGGCTTGTAGCCCAAGGTTTTTCCCAAAGGTTTGGTATAGACTTTGATGAAACATATGCACCTGTGATGCATATAATCACATTCAGATATTTAATCAGTTTAACAGTCTCTGAAGGACTGGATATGCGTTTAATGGACGTAGTTATTGCTTATTTGTATGAAAATTTGGACACTGAAATTTATATGAAACTCCCTGAATGATACAAATTGTCTGAAGCAAAAAAGGTCAATTCAAAAGGCTTATACTCAATTAAATTACAATGATCATTGTACGGATTAAAACAATCCGGATGTATGTGGTACAATTGTCTCAGTGAATATTTGAAAAAAGAGGGCTATGTGAATGACTCTATATGCCCATGTGTCTTTATCAAAAGGTCAGAATCAAGATTTGTCATTGTAGCAGTTTATGTTGATGACATGAATTTAATTGGGACTTCTAAAGAGCTCTTAAAAACTGCTGAATATATGAAAAAAGAATTTGAAATGAAGGATTTGAGGAAAACAAAATATTGTCTCGGCCTGCAGATCGAGCATAATTCAAATGGAATACTTATCCATCAATCAGCGTATATTGAAAAATTATTAAAACGCTTTAATATGGATAAGGCTTATCCTTTGAGCACCCCAATGGTTGTTCAGTCTCTTGATCCAAAAAAGGACCCATTTCGTCCTAAAGAAGAAGATGAAAAGATACTTGATCCTGAATACCATATCTTAATGCCATTGGAGCTTTATTATATTTGGCCCAATGCATGAGACCGGATATATCCTTCGCAGTTAATTTATTAGCCCGATTTAGCTCTGCACCAACCCGTCGTCACTGGAACGGAATCAAACATATACTCCGTTACCTATGTGGAACTCAAGATTTGGGATTATTCTATTCTGTCAAATCTCCTAAAATCCTAGTTTGGTTGGATATGCAGATGCTGGTTATCTTTCTGACCCCCATAAGGCTCATTCTCAAACGGAATATATTTTTACTTATAATGACATAGCTATATCATGGCGCTCCACCAAGTAGACCTTGGTTGCAACTTCTTCAAATCATTCAAAAATTTTAGCTCTTCATGAAGCCAGCCGAGAATGTATATGGTTACGGTCTGTCATCCATCATATCTAGAATGCATGCAGTCTTCCTTCTACAACAAACACTCATTCCATATTATATGAAGACAATGTAGCATGTATAACCCAAATTAGAGGTGGATACATCAAAGGAGACCGAACCAAATATATCTCACCGAAGTTCTTTTACACTTATGAGCTCCAGCAGAGTAAAAAGATTGATGTCAAGCAAATAAGATCCAGTGAGAATCTTGCAGATTTGTTCACTAAGACATTACCGACATCAACATTTGAGAAGTTAGTGTATAACATCGGTATGAAGCGACTCAACAAGCAACTAAGTTAATCCTACTACAAAGAGGGGGAGCGCTCATCAGGGGGAGCATTCATCAAGCAAAATTTTGAAGTTTATCAAACATTGGACAAAAGGTGCACTATACTCTTTTTCCCTTCACTAGGTTTTGTTCCACTGGGTTTTACTTATAAAGTTTTTAATGAGGCAGTTTAAGCACGTCCAACGCCAACTTACAGGACATTTAATAATTATATTCTTTTGCTTTAGTTTTTATCCCATTAGGTTTTTCCTTAGCAAGGTTAATATAATTATCTGTAAGTGGTGAAAATCCAAAGGGGAGTGTTACAGATGCAGTGGCTTTCCACCAATAAAGTCAAGAAAATGGGTGGGAAAGCAATTATTATTGCAAGAAGAAATTGGAGAGGCTGACGCAGGAGAAGAAAATTTGGCTAAAGGAGTATGAAAACATTAATGGCATTGGAAACTTGGCTTAGAAGGAAGCCATTTTTGCTGACTGGAGGGGCGGCAATTCTCCTATAAATACCCCCCCTCTCTTCATGTAATCGACACACTTTCTTCACACAAAGTTTTCTTCTTGCTTCTTCTTTTGCTTCTTGTCATAATTTCGGAAGCTTTCTTTCTATTAATTCAATAAATTTCATTATTTTATAACAGTTAATACCTTTTATTATTTTAATTATAAATTATTGGTTTATCTATTTTAATAAATATAATCACAAAAAATACTTTAATTGTTATGTATATAATGGGTTTCCACATAACAAAACATTTAGGGCCTGGTGTACCCATAAGAGGTGACCATTTATTGTTCTGGGCTGCCAATTGCGGCTTTGATAAAACACATTTATTGAATTGGGTGATACTTATCAATTGGTTGTGAAAAATCCCATTATAAATACCCCACTAGTTTTGTATAATCTACCAGACATTCTCTTAAAAGGCCTTATGTACACACTTCCTCAATTTGCCTCTCCACTCTTATTGTGGTTATATTTCTTTCATTGTATTTATAATATTTTATTAACACAATCTGTTTAGAAATATTTTAATATCACTAATATTTAAATTATATCATTGTCTTGATTATATAATACAATATAAATATTTCAAATATGATATTATTCTATTTACAAAAATACAAACTATGGATGTTTTAATTATTTTTATTCTTCTATTTAATTTTTCCTTACATTTATTTTCCCATTTGGAAAAAGTAAATTGTAGTTATATTATCTTTATAATTGTTTCATATTTGTAAATACAAATTATAATTATATCTCACTTACAACCTCAAGTTTAATAAATCCTAAAAAATATAGACCTGAAGTCCTAAATATAATGAGAACCAATATTTTAAATACTATAATTTAAAACTCAATATTTTGAATATTAATTACAAACTCTGAAGTTTTGTGAATATGGGCCAAATACGAACTTGAAGTTCCGACACAATTTTTGTTCATCAAATTGCTAATTTTTGTTACTTTTATCAACCTACAATTAGTGAAAATATCAAATCTCGTAAAATTTCAATATGTTGCTCTAAGATTGGATAAAGAAAATTATACTAAATGGGCTCTTGATATGGTTCTTCATTTAAAATCAATAATCTTGGAGAAATAATTAAAGAAGGAAATGAAATGTCCTAATAGGATAGATCAAAGGCCACTGTTTTCCTTTAGCATCACATTCATGAAGGTTTGTGAGTTGAATATGTAGATATAATAAATCCACTAGAATTATAAAACAGTCTGAAAAATATATTTTAACATCAAAAATCAATAGTGCTCCCAATGGCACAATACAATTGGACTCACTTACAGGTACAAAATTTTAAATATGTAAATAAATAATTTTATCATGTCCAGAATAGTTTCTCGAATTAGATTATATGAAAAAAACTGAAGAAAATATGTTAGAATAAACTTTCTCCGCATTTCATCCTTCAAATATGTTTTCCAATAGCAATATTGGGAAAAAAAACTTCAAAAAAATTCTAAATTAATATCATGTTTAGTGTTCATTAAGTGAAATAATAAATTATTATTGAGCAACCATCAAACATGCCCCACTGGCATTGTTTTATTCCCTAAAGTGAAAGCAATTACAAATAATAGTTCTTGTGGGTGTAGATGAGGTCTTAGACGAAATAAGTTTCAATTCAAAAGTAATCATAATAGAAAATCTAACCACCATAAAATAGACCAAAGATGAAGCAAAAAAGGACAAAGAAAAAATGATGCAAAGCAAAACATAAAATTATGAAAACAAATGTTGAAAAAACTCTGGAGGAAAATGTTAATTGTTCAAACTTTAGATAGGAAAAAATTTATTAGATTTTTAAACTTAGGAGAGAAATAGATAAATTTTACTCCTGACAGTAATAACAAAATTTAACAGATAAATAGGTATTTAGATTTTTAATAGTTAGTGAATGAAAAGTTAGATTTGCATCAAATCTTGATTGAGAAATAGTCATTTAGCCAAAAATTAAAACTCAGTTCTCCCATAATACCAACGTCTATCTAACACGAGCACTTATCAATTTAAACAAATAGTTATAATACTCAAAGTAGGAGAGCTCAAAATTGATTAACCAAACTGATTTAATAACTTTTCTAACTAAATCAAATTTTTTGTTTAGAGAAAATCATAAACCAAAATCAAATAGATATAAAGATTAACCAATTTTGGACTGAATTTAAAATATAATTAACCAAACCAAATTTTCAGTTAACTGGTTTTAAACTAAATTTTAAATAATGATTCTCTTTTATTATTTTTCCAATTTTTTAAATAATTTTAATATTTTATTAATGTTTTATTCAATTTTTAATATTAGTTTGATTCAATTAATTGATTTTAAAAAATAGACAAACTATTAATTGAACCAAAAAATCAGTTTTTTAATATTTTTGAATCAATATCTGAACTAATTTTTTAAATAACCTATTTTTTATTTATTTTTCAGTTCAAAGATCGGTTTGGTTCAGTTACCGGATATTTTTTAATCAATAAAATTATATATACAAATAATATACATAATTTTATATACAAACAATAACAAGTCTCTAAGTGATTAGATAGATTTAAATTAAAAATAAAATAATACCTATTTACATAATAATATTTCATTATTTATATATATTATTTATACATATAAAATTACTCTTTTGAACACCCCTAAATCAAAGTCAAGAATCTAGAAGCAGTCAAAGAAATTAAGAATATGGACAGGGAAAGGTTTGCTTTTCCATGCAAAGGTAAACAAGTCCTGGAACAAGATTACTATCTCTAAGACCAATGATGGTAACAGCTTGGGATGTAACAATAATTGGTAATTGCAACCTCTTAATAGAAGCA
This sequence comes from Mangifera indica, assembly GCF_011075055.1. Classification (NCBI taxonomy): domain Eukaryota; kingdom Viridiplantae; phylum Streptophyta; class Magnoliopsida; order Sapindales; family Anacardiaceae; genus Mangifera; species Mangifera indica. The sequence goes on along the minus strand of NC_058147.1, from coordinate 10,125,218 downwards.
AAAATCTTGATCTTGAGACCCAATGGAAGTAAAATCTTGATTTGTGATACAAATCAACTCAAAATAGATTTTAAAAAAAGGCCAAAGGACTTATTTCCACCCATGATATACTCTTTTCTCAAATTCTTACTTGTTAATTTTTAAAAATCTAAACACTTATCCATCTATTAAATTTTACTATTATTGTCAATGGTAAAATCGTCATTTTAAGATTTTATTTAAATAAAGAATAATTTATCCATATAACTTAATTTTAAAATGTTACTTTTTCACCCCCACCTCTAGGGTTTCTAGGGTTAACAATCGTTTCCTTAAAATTAAAAATATTGCACTTGCACTCTAAAAAATTCATTCTCTCTTTCTGATGACCATTCTTTACAGTCATTTACTCCAGTAGCACCACCTCTCTGTCCTCAGTGGTTTCTTGGCACAAAAGCCATAAAAAATCTGATCAAAATAGTCAAATTTGTTGTGAGGATCTATGCATCAACTAACGCACAGATTTGTGTGATAAATCTGATCATTTTGATTATATTTTTTATGGTTTTTGCATTGAAAAACCATCGAAGTTGATGATATATCGGAGTGAATCATCAAAAAATAGAATGAATTTTTATGGGTGTAAGTGTAATGTTTTAAATTTTGAGGAGACAACTTTAACCCTAAAATATGAAAATTTTAAGAACCCTTGATGGTGAGAGTAAAAAAATAACTTTTTAAAACTAAGTAGAAAATTGTTAGTTTTTAAAATTAAAGTAGAAAATAGGGATAAATTATTTTTTTCAAATAAAATCTTGAAATAATAATTTTATCATTGATAATAATAGTAAATTTTAATATATAAATGAGTATTTAGTTTTTAAAAATTAATAGATTTGAATATAGGAAAAAAGTAAACCTTAAATAAGAATAATACTTTTGACGTTAAAAGAAAAATCATTGTAGAGACAGAATATAGAAAAAGTGAAGTAAACGAAGAATTTGCAATATAGAAAGATAATTTTTTTTAAAAATCCAATAAATACACATGCGTGCCTTTGCATTTCCCACCATTTGAAAAAACTTATTTAAAGAAATACATAACTGACTAGGGTTTGGTGTCGCGTAAATTGTCTTTTTAATCTTTATTACTGATAAAATTTGTTAACAATATTAATTGATTGGTGGATGTTTATCATTTTTTAAATTAATTGATAAAAATTTATCAATAAATTAAAACTAGGGTGAAAATAAGGCGCTTAACTTAAAGTTATTCAAATAATAATAAAATAGGCCAAATGATTATTTTTCATCCAATGTTTGATGCAAATCTAATTTTTTTACTACTAATTATCAAAAATTAAAATATTTATCATCTATTAAATTTTATTATTATTATCAGGGATAAAATTGTTATTTAAAAATTTTATTTAAACTCATATTTTTAATTACTTTCAAATTTTAAAAATTTTATTTCTACTTTCTAACCTCATATTTTTTAAGTTTAAAAATTGATTTCCCCCCTCTCTCCAAATATAGGGTTGCAAAACTCGCATTCTTTGTAATAAATAGCAGCCCCTAAAGTTTTAAAAAATCTCAGTTTAACCCTTATTCAACTTTGGTTTCCAGATTTTATCTCTAATGACCAACCATTATCACATGCCAGGGGCTCACTCCCTTTCGTCTTCCTAATCAACTAGTCTTCCCTCTTTGGCCATCTTCATCAGAGAAGGAAGACTGATCTCTTCATATGAAGATGATCAAAGAGGGAAGACCAATCGATTGAGGAGATAGAGGGAGAGAACTGATGACTGGTGACAATGGTTAGTTGTTAAAGTTGAAAATCTGAAAACCGAAGTTGAATGGAGGGTAAAACTAAGATTTTTAAAACTCTAGGGGGGTGATTGTTTATTGCAAAAAATGATAGTTTTATAACCCTAATTTTTTTTGAGAGGGGATGCGAAGCGATTTTTAAATCTAAAAAATATGATATTAGAAGATAAAAATAAAGATTTCAAAATTTGAGAGTAATTCAAAATATGAATTTAAATTAAATTTTTAAGCGATCATTTTACTCTTAATAATAATAATAATAATATTAAATTTAATAAATAAATAAATTTTTAAATTTTTTTATAATTAATAGATAAAAAATTGAATTTACATCTATTCTTCACGGTGAAAATATTCATTTGGCCTATAAAATAAAGCGGCCCCATAGAATTCTACACCAACACGTAACATAATGAATAATACTAAATCCATATAATATCAAAATTATATTTATAAAAGATTAATGACTTCATCTGACGAGCTTTCTTCTTGGACCTTTCAGTTAGCCTTACGCTACTTCTTATCTGAAACTTACGATTTGATTTTGTGTTAGGCCAAAGGAGTTTTTCCTACCTAAAGTTTGCGGCACTCTCGAGTTTTTATCTTTTAATTTTAAAATTTTAATTTATTTATTTATTGATAATTAAAATTAATAAAACTCTAATTTTTAAAATTTAATATTTTTTTCTCTTTTAAACCCTAAGGGATCGTTTGGTTTCAGTTTTTAAATATTACTTTAGTAATCTATCTTTTATTCTTTTGTTTGGTTTATCAATAATAAAATATTACAGTAATCTTCTATTACTAATACTGACGTGACAGATAATATAGGTGGTAATCTGATTACCACATTCACCTTAGGTATTTAAAGATTACCATCTTGATTTTATTATAATTATGTTATTATTTATTAGTTTTTTAAGACAAAAATAAATTTATTTTTAATTAATATGATAAATAATATAAAAAAATATTTAAAAATAATTATAGTCAAAGGTATTTAAGTAAAATAATTTACTAGTAATCTTTTATTACCTTTAACCAAACATAATAATTATTTATACCTATCAAATTTTATCAAGCATAATAATTATTTATGTCCAGTAATCTTTTAAGTAATCTATCTTCAAGGTAATTTTTCTATTTTGGTAATAAAATATTACCCAAATCAAACGTTTTCTAAAGTTAAAAGTTTTCTCCTAAACCAAATTTTAAATATTGACATTCCTCCTATTAAGATTTAGTTTTCAATATTTGATGTTATCATTAGTGACAAAGAATTTTCAATGTATCATTATATTTCAACAGTTTCTCTCCTCCTTTGAAACTCTTATCAGTAAAGATTTCATCTAAAAAAATAAAGATGAAGATCTCGTCTTGATTTGAAAAAACAATCATTTTCTTTGACAAGATCTTTGTCGATTGGAATTTTATAAGATATTAAATTTTAATTTATTTTTAATATTACAGATAAAATAAAAATTTTATCTTTAAAATTAATAGATTTACCTATTTATAAATAGATATTTGAAATTTTTAAAATTAAAAGATAAGATTTTGAAAAAACAATATATTTTAGGCGAGATTTGTCTTATTATAAAATGCCCGGACAATAAATAACAAATGAGGCACAAAATAAACGGCATAATAACTTACAATTTCACATAGAAAACCTAAATGATAAAGGAAAACACGGACGATAAAAAACTTCACTAAACTCAATCTCCAGTCGTCAATCATGTGAAAATGATACATTATCTAGTCATTCCTTGCTAAATATACTATCATTATAGTGTTTATAGGTATAATATAAATGAAAACATAATTTATTTAAGAAATATTTTATCATAAAAATAAAAATTTATTTTAAAAATAAATTATTTAAAAAGTTATTATATATAAATAATTATTATATTTGATAAAATTTAATAAATATAAATAATGATTATGTTTAATTCAAGAAAATAAAATAATACTTATTTTAATTAAAATTTTTTGATATAATTATTTTAAAATATATTTCATATTACTTATTATATTTATTAAAAGTGAAGGCATTTTAGTAATAAAAAATTAATAAACCAAAATAAAATTGTAATAAAATCAAAATTACCCCACTAATATTTTAATAGCTAAGGTGGAGACAGTAATCAGATTACCACCTATATTATCTATTACATCATTATTAGTTCTTAATATTTTATTATTGAGAAATTAAATAAAATAATATAATTAATAAAAGATAAATTATTAAGATAATCTTTCTATAACACAAACCAAATAGCCTTTAAGGGTCTTTTTCCGCAAAGGATTTTTGAAACCAACTTGCAATAGGGATTTCAAATAACAATCTAACTATAAAACGAATAAGCCTAATATCCAATGCAACAAAATAAAATAGATTATAAAATATAATATAAACACGATCAATAGATCAGCCGCCACAACTAATCATATTATGACATGCAACAATAATGTTTTCTAAATTATTGTCAACCATTTCAGTTCCAAAGTTATTATTGATTCAGTAGTCCAACCCTTCCTTATGGTATCATTGAATCAAAGAAGTCCTTAATTTAATTCTCTATTCATTAATTAATTAACTTAATATAAGCTTTCTACATTTAAATTAATAAATGCATTTAGTAGTAATAAATCTACTGAATTAATGCTAAAACTTATAAGCTTGATTTAGTGTATTTAAGTGATTAGCCTTACCGTAAATGATTTATCATTTATTATCTAGATTACTTAAGTGATAACATACTTAAAGATCCTAGATTGGATTTTTAATGAATTAACCTAGCTACTTAATTGCACATTCAAAAAATTAAATAATCCATCTCTCACTCACACAAAGAACAAACACATAGTAGAGAGATTTGAAAGGAAGAAAGTATTATTTTTGTTAAAAATCACATAATATAATTAGGGTTTTGAAATCCCCCTCAATCACAAGAATTTAGTTACTCATGAAGAATAAAAACATGAACAGTTCTGACAAAAAAAAAAGGGCCATAGGACTTAGTCCCACCCAAATTATGTTGTTATCTCAAGTTTTCCTCTGTTAACTTTGAAAATTTCATTTACCTACTCATGAATGGTTAAAATTAACGGAATCTTAACCTCTTAAAATTTTTTTCTCTTTTTTCCCCCTTAAACCCTAAAAACTAGCAATTTTCCCCCTAAGCCAAGTTTAAAAAAATGGCATTCCCCCTCTAGGGTTTAGTTTTCAATACCCAATGTCAAATCTGACGAAGTTTTTCATCTTTTCAGGTCAGATTTGCATTGATCAACATTCCAGAGGATAGGAGAGAGACCGTTGAAGCACGGTGATGCGTCGGGGAAGCTTTGTCACCGGCAATAGCGCTAGATTTGGCTTTAGGGATTGAGAACTAAACCCTGGGGGGTGGGGAATGCCATTTTTTAAAACTTGGTCTAAGGGGGAAATGATTAGTTTTTAGGGTTTTAAGGGGAAAACGAGATTAAATTTTAATTTATTTTTAATATTATAGATAAAATGATGATTTTACCTTTGAAACCATTAATTTTAACTATCTATGAGTGGGTAAATGAGATTTTCAAAATTAACAAGAGAAAACTTCAGATAATAACATACTTTGGATGAAAAATAGTCCTTTTGCCCAAAAAAAAAAAAAAATAAAGATAACCGTGATCAAAAGACTTAGCCCAAGTTAACAATGACTTTGCTTCATATTCCTTTTTTTCTTAATTGCTTGTAATCTTTTTTATCTTCCACGGCTCTCTCTTTTATTTTGCTAAAAAAGGTGTTATTTATAGGTCTAGGTCAAGCACAAGTGTCTTGTAAGAATCCTAAATGGATTATTTTTGGAATGCAACATTGATCTTTTGTCTTAAACAGGCTGCAACACAAATTTAATTTCTACTACCATGACATTATGCTTCTGTAATTTTTCTACAATTCTTGTGCCATGACACTTTGCTTTTTTGTTGGGGAATTATCAAATTTTTGCGAATTCCATCTTAAAATCTTTGTCTTCTTCATTTTAACACCAATTCTCCACACAATTTCTCTCACTTGTCATAATATCTTCCTTAACCTCACTTTTCATAAAAAAATATCACTCTCCAGCCCTTGAGACCTAAAAACATACAAAGTACACTTGCGATTCTAGAAAACATATTTACAATCTAATTAAGCTTTATCACCCGAACTAAACCTAATATCTTATAATACCTCTCTCTAAATATGTACCCCTATACGAAATATACGTGTTTACTTAAGCTTTTAATTAACACACACAACGAACTTTAGCATGATTAAAACTTTTCTATATGCAGCATGCAAAAAGGTGTAAATACAATTAAATTATAATACTCAATCTCATAAATTATTAATAGCAAACCATCTCACAATCTATATCATTATTCTTGACTTTCCTAAATTTGATCCAAATTTGCTTCAATCACAATCTATATCATTTTTCATATAGTCAAACACATTTGATTAGCTAATTATCTAAATTTTCCTCTAAAAAGGTCTTTCTAATCTTATCCCTATTTCAACACACAACATAAGGTTAATCGTGTCATTTCTTAAACCATGTACGAGCATGACTTAAAACTCTTCCCTATACCTTTATTTTGGTTGATGCATTGGTGTACACTCCTTAAGTTTCATAAGCATAGATAAACAATCTTGAGTAATGGCTTCCTAATGTTTGACTAACATGCATATCAAATCCTACTGTAACACCCACAAGCATGTCTCATACGAAATTTGGTCATTTTGTTTGTATTTTTGTGTTTGATTATGTTTATGGTTGAGTGGACATTAGATGAGGGTAAACCTGACAGTTTGTATTATTTTATTTTCTAAGATATACGCGTATAATTTGTAAAGTTCTTATTGATTTGGTTAAACTGACAGTTTGAGTTATCATATCATACTCATATTATATTAATTCATATTTCAGATAAAAGATTATCAACTCTAACTTAGATTGAATTAAAATAGTATCAAAATTTTTTAACTCTAACTCAACCCTTTAATATTTAGGTTAACCTGACACAATTCAAATTGAACCAAAATTATCAATTATTTTTCACTCTTTTAAGTGTTTTTTATGTTGTAATTTATTTACCAATTTACTTTTAACCTACATTTAATAATATATACAATATAATATTTTGCCTTATTTATAAATAGTTTAAAATTTATATATTAAAATTTTTAAAATTTGTCACTAATTTTAATAACCAAATCACATTCTCAATACCAAATAATAAAATAAAATTTTTAAATAAAAATCAAGAATAATATGAGTAATTATAACTATATAAAAATATAATTATATGTAATATATAAAGATTTCAATTATCATTGAGACTTATCCTTTAACATTTCTTTAATTTATAGGAAACTAATTTTACTAAAATAATATTTCTCTAAATATTTAATATTAATTCTTAGTTACTCTTGTTTCAATCTTACAACATTTTGATTTAATTTCAAATCATATCAGATTAACTTAAATTTAATTTTGTTGAAAGAAAACTTAATCTTAATTTGATTTTTTTTATATTATAATGTATGATATTAGATCAGATTACCAATCATGGTGAAAATTGACAACTTACAAAAACTATTTTAATTAATTGCCCTGTTTAAACTAATTTTAACGTATCACATCAAGAGAATTCGTAAATGCAAAAACCCTAAGGCCTACACAAAAACATATATAAAGCGTCGTCGTTCTCATGCAAAAAGACAACACCCCACTACACGCACTACCAGTGCGCTAAATCTTTCACACTATCGCGCGCTCGCTCCATTTTTATTTCCTCTCTCCAAGCTTCAATTCAACCATGGCGGAGAGAGGCTCAACCTCCCTGATAACTCTTGGCGGCAAAGGCGCATCCCTCACCTCTTCCTCTGTCTTCTATGTCTCCACCTCCCTCACTCACGTGCGCCTCGACTCCTCGGCCCTCGATCGTCTCTCTTCCCCGCCGCCAAATCAGGATCCGCCACCTTTCACCAACTATCAAATCCCCCTTCACCAAACCCTAACTCTAGAAGAGTCCCGCGCTTCCCTCACCGTCCTTCTCAACAAGCTCCTTTCAGTTCAGTCCGGTTCTGATGTCCGTGCGGTTCTTCCGGTTCGCATTTCGGAGACCCTAAATTCTGGAAGTGATAAGATTGGGAGTGAACATGTTGAGGTGAGTGAAAATGAGAGGACTTTGTTGGAGAAATTGAATTTGCCATGTGCATTGTGTGGTGTTTGTGCGGTTTTGGATTATAAATCGACGGCTTTGTCGACCATTGTTGATGCAGTGGCGGCTTTGTCGTGTGAGGCGTCTGGTGCTGACGTGATGGCTTTCAATTCGATTGATTCGGGAGATGGGTTCACTGCAAAGGAGGAGATTGCGATTGCTGGGGACTTGAAAGTGTTGCTTAATGGGTCTAAGTTAGTGGGGAAAGTAAAGAGTGAAGAGGTTTTGGAAATTCCGAAAATTAATGGGAAGTTAAGGGAGGTAGTTAAATTAGTGCATTCAAGCACGAGGATTGAGTTGAATTCGGGTGTGAGAGTTGGGATTGGTGGGACTGGGAAGGCCTTGGGTGCCAATGTGATGGCATTGGTATCTGCAGTTAAGAATGTAGGTGAAAGTAGTTTGTTCCGTGCAAAAATGAGTTTGAGTAAGGTTGACAGCGATGAACTGAGGAGTTTGGTTGAGAAGGGTGGTTTGAGCTGGGATAGTTTGAGGAGTTTGTATAAGTTGGTTTTGGATGCACATTTGGAGGAGGATTATGTGAAGTTTGTTCATGAGGCAAATTCCTTGTTGGAGCTTGTGTTGAAGATTGTGGCGTGGGAGGCTGTGATTGCATTTGCTGCACTTGAAGGTGGGGAGTTGCTGGGTCAGAAGGTGAATGGAGGGGATGTAGGAGGGGATAAGAAGAGTGAGAAGAAGAAGAAGAAGGTGGTTTTGGGTAAGGGAACTGGGGTGATTGTGCAATTAATTAAGGATAGGATGCAGAATAAGGGTCTGGGGATTTTGGAGAAATTGATTGAGGATATTTTTTCATTTTTTGATCTGAAGGACCCGGATTTTGATGGTTTGGTAGCAAAGGTTAAAGAGATTGTGGAGAGTAATGAAAGTAGAAGGCTTCCCAAGCTTCCTAAGGTAATGAATGTGTTTTCAACTATTTTTTAATTTGAGCATTTTTGCAACCAAAAAAGAATAGAAAAATTTAGTATAATTAAGCATTTAGTTGTGTTGTTGCCCTTTGGCATTTCATGTTTAGATATTGGATGCATGGAGGACATTGTGTTTTAGTTCATACATTCATGATGTGGAGTCAATTTGTAGCCCATGATGGATATTTTTTAAGATGCATGCTGATGAACGAATGTTGGCCCAACAGTGCAATATTGAGCAATATTGAGCCAATTCAGAAAATATTCCTATGCATGATAAGCTGGAAAAATCATTTGTTTGAAAATTGTGCAAATCCCACTTATAAATTCATGGTTTTGTATTGATTAGTTCGCAATATTTGTTGTGTTAAGGGCCTTTGGATTACTGACTAAGTTGTGAGTAGTCTTGGTTTAGATTGTTAGAATTGTGTTGAGAGTTATTAGATAAAAATTGTTTTTCTTTTAATTGCAGTTATTGTTATTTTATACATATTCTGTGAACATTGTCAAAATTAAAGTATTGTATTTTGATATCTTTAATCCTTTGACATGTGAAAACAGAGAAAAAATTTGAATGCTGTGGCATGAAGCATTTCAAGTCAAATATGTTCAAGCATTGCATAACTGTTAGTTCTGTAGTTTATTGTTTAGTAGCTGAATGCAAAGCTATGAACTTAATTTGTTCACATCTTTTATGTCCTCATTCTTGGAATCCTTTGACATGTGAAAACAGAGAAAAAATTTGAATGCTGTGGCATGAAGCATTTCAAGTCAAATATGTTCAAGCATTGCATAACTGTTAGTTCTGTAGTTTATTGTTTAGTAGCTGAATGCAAAGCTATGAACTTAATTTGTTCACATCTTTTATGTCCTCATTCTTGGAATGGTAGAGCTTGCTTTGGAATCTGTAGCATTCTTACATTTGCACATGGTTGTGCAGGGTACTCGCGATTTTGCAAAAGAACAAATGGCAATAAGAGAAAAAGCATTTTCAATCATAACTGAAGTTTTCAAGAGGCATGGTGCCACTGCCCTAGATACTCCTGTTTTTGAATTGAGAGAGACCCTAACAGGAAAATATGGAGAGGATTCGAAGTTGATTTATGATCTTGCTGACCAAGTACATGATTATTAGTTAAATCAGCTGCATTCATTTTTCTTGTTTATGTAGTTAGAATTATTTTTCAGAAGTAGCCCTTATTTGGATTTTTTTATCTCTTTATACCTTCACTCACGATGTAGTAAATTTTTGCTTCAATGGATTTTATTTTCTTATATACTGTTTGAGTGTTCTTTGCTCTTAATATGTCAAATGAAAGGGTGGTTTAATGGAAAACTAAAAGCCTAGTTGAGGCTATAGAACCTAAGCTCAGTCATATATTTGGGACTTCTGATTCTGGCACAAAAATTGTTTCGGTTTTTATTGCAAAAAGGTTGGAATTTTGTTGACTTATAATTCTTTGAAAAAATATATAAGTTATGATGATTTTGTTATGTTTAATTAGTTGAATGGGTTTGTTATTGTATTCATCTTTCGTTACTATTCCCCTTCTGTAGACTATGGTTGGGTTTATGATGCAGTGCATCCTAATTAGAATAGAAATTTTTTTTTTTTTTAAATTTTAGCTTTACAGTTTATTTAATACTCTATTTAGGGCTATTTAGGATACTTTGCTTATTTACTTTATTTAGGATTCTTTTATTTACTTTTCAGTTGAGGTTAGTGTTTCTTCTAACTAGTATAACAATAAAACTATGTACACTTATAATGGGTAGTAATTTGAGTACCAATGATAATGCGTCACCACGTGATTGTGTAATTTTAAATTAATATTAAAGTAATATTTAATTGCATGGTGACATATCATCACTAATACCTAAATTGCTAGTTATTATTAGTGCACGTAGCATTACTCTTAGGATAAATAGGGCTGCCAAAGACAATCAAGGCAGATATTTTTTTATTAATATTGGAGATTTATTCAAAGGTTTGTTTTTCATACCTTATTACATTATATTGTTCCAACCACAATCATCCTATTCTAGCCAAGTTGTATGTCAGTTTATAACATTTTTTGTCTACTTGTTTACAGGGTGGTGAGCTTTGTTCTCTGCGATATGACTTGACTGTTCCATTTGCTCGGCATGTGGCTATGAATGGTCTTACTTCCATGAAAAGGCATCAAATAGCTAAGGTGTATAGGAGAGATAACCCTTCTAAAGGAAGATTTCGTGAATTTTATCTATGTGACTTTGATATTGCTGGCCAATATGAAAGGATGGGGCCAGACTTTGAAGTCATTAAAATATTGACAGAACTGCTTGAAGAACTAGATATTGGAGATTATGAGGTAAGTTTCAGTAACTGTATACATTTTTTTCTCTGGCTTCTGCACATCAGGCTTCATGAGATTATCTCATGACCTCTAGGATGTTTGAGTTGATTTGCAATTAGATATGTTGCTCACATGTATGAGATATTTTACCTGTGTATACACATCTAGCGTTCTAGGAACATTTAATACAATTGATGATATTAGATTTATGGATCTTGGTATATGAATAGCATTTTTCTGATTGAAAACAAAGGAATTTATTAATAGAAGAGATCAAAAGATGTACATTTATAAAGTAGTATTCAGCTAATGGAATATGCACGTGTTTATTCTGCAAGTTTAGATTCAATGGATTTGGGCAGTTGAAGAGACACTTATTTTTAACTTTAATAAGTTTTTGATAATCTAGCTACTTCTACATACATTTGCATATTGTCATAACTTAAATGTTTTCGGCTCCCTCATTATTTGATGATTTTCATTTTACAGATAAAATTGAATCATAGAATGCTACTAGATGGAATGCTGGAAATATGTGGAGTGCCTCCTGAAAAGTTCAGAACAATATGTTCAAGTATTGACAAGCTAGACAAGCAAACCTTTGAGCAGATTAGAAAAGAAATAGTAAGCATATATGTACCCATGCAATTCTGTTGTGCTTTATTGTTCATAATAGTTGCTTTTGATGTTCCAGTGGTTGCTTTGCTTTCTGTAGAAACTGAAATTCAGAGTATATTTTTATTCATATTTTTACTATTACAGAGATACGTTTATATATACACATTAGGTATTCTAGAGTAGGAAACTGACTATTTGATTCCTATAATTGAGATCCTAAAATCTGCGTCTACCATAATTAATTCCTATAATTAAGCTCTATATCTACTAATGCACATATTCACAGATTCTGTAACACTCCCCCTCAAGTTGGAGCATAGATGTTAATCATGCCCAACTTGTTACAAATATAATCAATCCGAACCCCATTTACAGCCTTAGTGAAAATATCCCCTAACTGTTCTCCAGTCTTCACATATCTTGTAGAAATAAAGTTCTGCTGAATCTTCTCTCGAACGAAATGACAATCAATCTCAATATGTTTAGTTCGTTCATGAAACACGGGATTAGAGGCAATATGAAGAGCAGCTTGATTATCACACCATAATTGCGCTGGTAAGGACATCTGGAAACCTACTTCAGTCAAGAGTTGATATACCCACATTATCTCACACACGGACTGAGCCATAGCTCTATATTCTGATTCTGCACTAGATCGGGACACAACACTCTGCTTCTTGCTCTTCCATGATACCAAATTTCCTCCAACAAAAACACAATAACCAGTGGTGGATCTTCTATCTACTTTGGAACCTGCCCAATCTGCATCTGAAAAACATTCAATATTAGTGTGACCATGATTTCCATACAATATACCACGTCCAGGAGCACCCTTTAAGTAGCACAAAATTTGCTCCAACGCTGTCCAATGATCGACTGTTGGAGATGACATGAATTGACTTACAATACTAACAGAATATGCAATGTCAGGACGAGTCACTGTAAGATAATTCAACTTTCCCACTAATCTTCTATACTTCTCAGGTTCTTCAAACAGGTCACCATCTTTTGTAAGCTGTAGATTAGGAACCATTGGAGTGCTACATGGTTTGACTCCCAATTTTCCTGTCTCAGTCAATAAGTCAAGCACATATTTCCTCTGAGATAGGAAGATGCCTTTCTTGCTTCTTGTTACTTCAATGCCCAAGAAATACTTCAACCCCCCTAAATCTTTTGTTTGAAACTGCGTGTGAAGAAATGATTTAAGAGAGGAAATTCCCACATTATCGCTTCCAGTAATGATCATATCATCAACATATACAACCAAAAGAATACTACTAGCTTCGGACTGTCTATAGAAAACTGAATGATCACATTTGCTCTTTATCATGCCAAACCTTTGAACTGCCTGACTAAATTTTCCAAACCAAGCACGAGGACTTTGTTTCAAACCATACAAAGATTTGCGAAGCCAACACACCTTTCCATACTCCCCCTGAGCAACAAAACCAGGTGGTTGCTCCATGTAAACTTCCTCTTGAAGGTCACCATGTAAAAATGCATTCTTGATATCCAGCTGGTGCAAAGGCTAATTATAGGTAGCTGCCATAGAAATAAATAAACGAACAGAGGTTAACTTAGCAATAGGAGAGAAAGTGTCAGAATAATCCACCCCATAAGTCTGTGCATATCCTTTGGCAACCAACCGAGCTTTAAGGCGAGCCACTGATCCATCCGGATTAACTTTAACTGTGAACACCCATTTACATCCAATGGCTTTCTTTCCTGCAGGTAGATTGACCAAGTCCCAAGTACCATTATCAGCTAAGGCATTCATTTCCTCTATCATAGCCTCACGCCAACCAGGATGAGATAGAGCTTCATGAGTGGTGTTAGGAATAGAAATAGAATCAAGTGATGCAATAAAGGAACAAGAAATAGGGGATAAGTGACCATAAAAAACAAAAGAAGAGATAGGATAAGTACACTGTCTTTTACCTTTTCGAAGAGCAATTGGTAGATCAATATCATTAGGAACTGGATCAGACGACGAAGAGGATGGTTCAGGACATGTCTCCGGAGGTTGTTGTCGTCTAGAGTACACCTGCGTAATGGGTGGTCTGGTAGGAGTAGACTCTTCAGGTTGAGAAATTTCTGGAGAACTAACAGATGTAACAGCATCCTCTAAAGGGTGAGATGAGGTAACAGTGTACACCAACAAATCATCATCCTCCCCCTGAATATTGTAAGTGGGAGAAGCAGAAAAGAAAGGAATGTTTTCCAAAAATGTAACATCAGATGACACCAGATATTTGTTTAGGGTGACACAAAAACACCTATATCCTTTTTGAAGACGAGAGTAGCCAAGAAACACACATTTTAAAGACTTAGGGTCTAACTTTGTGACACTAGGACGAATATCACGAACAAAACACGTACTACCAAATATTTTGGGTTTAATAGGAAATAAAGGTTTATCTGGAAAAATAATAGTGTAAGGGATCTGACCTTGGAGAATTGATGATGGCATGCGGTTAATTAAAAAACAGGATGTGGAAACCGCATCAGCCCAAAAATGTTTGGGAACTTGCGTTTGAAACAAGAGTGCTCGAGCTGTTTCAAGCAAGTGTCTATTTTTTCGCTCAGCTACTCCATTTTGAGATGGTGTGGCAGCACAAGAGGATTGATGAAGAATGCCATTTTGAATCAAATATGACTGAAAAGATTCAGAGAAATATTCTTTGGCATTATCACTACGTAAGGTATGAATAGAAACATGGAATTGTGTTTTTATTTCAGCATGAAAGGCACAAAAATGAGAAAACACTTCAGAACGATTTTTCATTAAATAAAGCCAAGTCATACGAGAATAATCATCAACGAAAGTAACAAAATATTTAAACCCAGTTTTGGACACACTAGGACAAGGACCCCAAACATCTGAATGAACTAACTCAAAAGGAGAGTTAGCTCGTTTATTGACTCTAGAACCTGAAGACAGACGATGATGTTTGGCAAATTGACATGACTCACAATCTAACGAAGATACATGACGAAATTGTGGACATAGGGTTTTCAACACAGGTAGAGAAGGATGCCCCAACCGACAGTGAGCTTCAAATGGAGTTAAGGAACTGGAACAAGCAATAGACCTTGGCATTTGCATATCTAGTACATAGAGACCCCCAGATTCATGTCCTTTACCAATAATCTGCTTCGTCATAAGATCCTGAAATAAACAATGATCAGGAAAGAATGAGACACAACAGTTAAGCGCACGAGTGAGTTTGCTTACTGAAATTAAATTAAAGGAAAACTGTGGTAAACTCAAAACAGATGACAATGAAACTGATGGGGTTAGATTAACAGTTCCAGAACCAAGAACAGATGATGTTGATCCATCTGCTAACGTAACATTAGAAGGGGATGCAAATGACTGAAAGGTTGAAAAAAGATTAGGATTACCTGTCATATGATCTGTAGCACTAGAATCAATGACCCACTTGGATGAGGAGGAAACAAGACATGTATTTGGTTTACCTGACTCAGCATTGGCAGTGATAGGAGTTGATGAAGACTTTAGTGATTCTTGGTACTGGGAGAACTTGGCATACTCATCTGTAGAAATCATAATAGTCTCTCCAGATAATGAATTGGTAGCAATATTGGTCGCTGCAACATGTGCTGATTGGGATTTTGAAGCCCGATTCTGCAACTTCCTACAAGTACGCTTTGTATGTCCTGGCTCGTGACAGTAATAGCACACAATCCCTCCTGACTCATGATTACGATCAAAAACTTTGTCACGGTTGCTGCTGCTCCCTCCTCTATTCTTATTATATGAGCGTCCAGTTTCAAATGCACTACTTCGACCAATAAGAGCACTGTTACTCTGAAATGATGGGGTGCTTTCTGTACGAAGTACCCTAGTAAACGTGTCATGCAGAGATGAAATTTCAGGACTAGCAAGTATCTGAGATTTGGCAGTTTCAAACTCAGATGGAAGACCAGCTAGAAAGCTCATGATGGCCATTTGTTCTCGTTGAGTTTGCTGAACCTTAACATCAGGACTAAAAGGTAACAACATATTAAGTTCTTCATAAGTTCTTTTGAAATCCATAAAATAAGATGTGATGGTTTTGTCCTGTTTTTCTGCACGATAAAAAGCTTTGCACACCTCATATATGCGAGAAAGATTACCTCTTCCAGAATACAAAAAATCTAAATATTCCATTAGCTCCTTAACCAATTCACAGTGATTAATTAAACTGACTACCTCACTTTCAATAGAATTCCGGATCTGCAAAAATAATCGAGCATCATCTCGCAGCCATGCTTGTCTGGTACCATCCGTAGGAGGAGCTTGTGTAAGGTGATCATCTTTCTCCAGACTCAACAAGTACAATCGAACCGTTTTACTCCAATCCAGATAATTAGAACCATTAAGCTTGTGTTCAGTGATTTTTGACATTACAGGAACCATCTTAGCCATGGTTATCGGTTTAATATCTGCCATAATAGTACTCAATACAGCCGAATAAAATAAATAGTGAAAATACCCTTGCACAAATTGATTTTTGCAGTAACTAAGATCCAAAAACGCTGCACAGGCGACACAGAACAATGAAAAATAAGCGGAAACCTGGTCAGAAAGAGGGATTCGTCGACAGCAACTGTTCCGGCGACGGCAATGGCGCGTTCAACGGCGAAATGCCACGGAAGATTGGGGATCTGAACGATCGGCGTCGTCTGAGTCTGACTGTGCCGGCGGTGAGAATCAACGTGCCACAGAAAAGGAGATCTGAGTGTTCGTTTTCAGAAGGAACAGGCGGCGCGTGTGGGTCACGCGTTGAGCTTCCGGTGGCCGGATTCTGGGAACCTGACGATCGGCGAAGCGCACTTCTTTCTAGTGTGGCGGTGAGAACTAATGGTCACTCTACACCGGTGAACTACGAAATTGCTCTCTAGGGCTACGAAATTTCTGAATTTGCACACTTGGGCAAACCAGGCTCTGATACCATGTAGAAACTGAAATTCAGAGTATATTTTTATTCATATTTTTACTATTACAGAGATACGTTTATATATACATATTAGGTATTCTAGAGTAGGAAACTGACTATTTGATTCCTATAATTGAGATCCTAAAATCTGCGTCTACCATAATTAATTCCTATAATTAAGCTCTATATCTACTAATGCACATATTCACAGATTCTGTAACACTTTCCTTTTGGGCTGGGGAAACTAAGATTATTATTGACAGATTTTATCAGTCTTGTGCAGAATTTTTTCCTTATCTAAAGTTTTTTATTTCGTTTGTGGATTTCTAGTCCACTTATGTAAGTTTTACACTTTTCTTTAATGTAGTTAACAGTTACAATATAATATTCTATTGGCTAGTAATCGGCAGTTTTGAAGTTGTATACAACTGTTGTGTGATTTTTAAGTTGATATACATCTGATATATACATCTGTTCTATGATTTTTAAGAAGCCCTAACACATTGACATTGAGTCACAATAGTAGGTTGAAAGTTGGCATGGGTCTTTGAATCTTAATTTAGAAAGTATATCTTGCAAGTCCAGTGCCATTCTAGACTAGTGATGACTCAATATTTTAATCCATGCAAGCCTTTGCTTCATAAGATGTTTTGCAAAGGTCATAGTCCAGTTTCCTAAATTAAAGTAAATTAATTAAGGGACTTCTTTTACCCCTTGCTGCATCAAAGATCAATGGACTTGCTTCACTGCGGTCTTTGTCTGCCATATGATGGAGACTGAAAGTGATTCCTATTGCTAATATTCATATTTCTTACGTAAAATAAATTGCATAATGTTGAACGCAAGTTTGTATGTATTCTGCCTTTAAAAAAAAAATCACTGTATAATTTTTTTGTTTTAACTTATTTGAAAATAATTGCTGAATTGACCATTTTGTTTTTAAAATTTTCTCTTTAACTGTGAATAAGTATGCTCTCCAATATTTAGGTCTTGCCACATTTTGTTGCTCATAAACTCATGATTTGCTCTATTAGTAACATTATAAAATAATATTTTCTTAGGTTGAAGAAAAGGGCTTAACTGTTGAGGCAGCAACTAAGATTGGAACTTTTGTGAAGGAAAGAGGATCCCCTTTGGTATTGTTGTCGAAGCTTAAACAGGAAGGAAGCAAGTTTTTGGAAAACAGTTCATCAAAAGTTGCATTGGATGACCTTGAAATTTTATTTCAAGCTCTAGAAAAGTCCAAGTGTGTTGACAAGGTAGTTTTTGATTTGAGTCTTGCCAGAGGTCTTGATTATTATACTGGAGTCATCTATGAAGCTGTTTTCAAAGGGGAGACACAGGTAAAATCTTGTTGTGCCTCCATATTTCTAGTTCTCTTCATCTTGGTTAATGGTCGAGAGGTAGGGAGATACAGATGCATGTATATAATGCTGCCTTACGTAACCCAAAATTTTATTGTGACATTTTGTTTAGTAATATTGGATCGTTTTTATGTAGTTATGTTCTTAGATCATTATTGTGATGACTTGTTTTACTACATCCATCACAAGTTTAGCATGTCATACATGAAAGTTATTATTATCTGGAATTGATAAATATATTTGATGGAATGTAACTGGAATAATCTATCAAGATCAAATCTTTGAGTTTGTTTGAAGATTGGTTCACTGAAGTGGGCACTCTCAAATAAAATCTTTCTTTGTGCTTATCTGACCTCTACCTTGCCCTAGAGAATGGCAATTGGTAAAAATATTTGATGGAATGTAACTGGAATAATCTATTTAAGATCAAATCTTTGAGTTTGCCTGAAGATTGGTTCGCTGAAGTGGTCATTCTCAAATCAAATCTTTCTTTGTGCTTATCTGACCTCTACCTTTCCCTAGATAATGGCAATGTCATGCCAGTTCTAGTATTGAGGTAAATGTGTTGTAAGAATGATTCACAATAATTTTATGGTGAAATCATGCATATCAATTTTTTAAACTTTTTAAGGCATATTGAGAGACATTATTTAAACTGAGCTGCTTAGCCTGATTCAGGGCTTATTAGGACCGTGCCAACCTAGTTCGTAAGAATGGGGCCCAGTTGGGTCACGTGTTCTGTCTTTGCATGAAGCACTTGACTTTTGGCAGTGTTGCTGAACCTATTGACCCCTTTTGCTCTTTCTCGCGCATTTTTTTCTTTTTGGTTTCTAATACATTCAAACCTAGTGTAGTGTCTCGGCAGCTTAGTGTCCACTAGTTATAGCTAATACAATGTAGTCGTTATGCCAACCAGTTCATGTATATATTGTTCATTGTCTAGATTGTGTGAGCTGAGTTCTGTGCCCAATTTATCTTGTATCCTCTTGGGGAAAGGTATTGATGAATGTAAAGGCTAGCATCATAAAGAGATATTTTATATGAGTTAAATCACAAAAACCATTCTCTTTATTACTTACCTCTGGATTGTATGATGTCTATGACATGTATCGAATGAAATCCAATGAAATATGGCACCTATCAAATGTATGTAAATCATTGTTCATTTGTTATCTTATAATTTCTTCCTGGCATTAGTTTTATGGTTGTTGCCAAGGTAATATGACTTCTTTATGCACTCAGGTTGGTTCAATTGCTGCTGGTGGACGTTATGACAACCTTATTGGAATGTTTGGTACGAAGCAGGTTCCTGCTGTTGGTGTCAGCCTTGGAATTGAGAGAGTGTTTACTATCATGGAGCAGCTTCAAAAAGAGAGAAACCAGGTGATGATAACATTCATATATAGTTTGTTTCTCTGAGTCATTGTTCGCTAAATATTATACACTACATTCTGTTAAGGAGTAATTGTCATTGGACTCTGCTGAGTGCTCCTATATTTATATGTGCACATGATTTTTCCTGTAAGCCAACTTGTGCTTTGGTTGTTAACAGCATTCTATTGTACTCAATTTTTATGTAGGTTGAATACTACTTTTACAAATATTTGGTTAATCAGATGCTATGGAAACTCTCTTTAGGACCCCTTTCTCACTCTCACTTTCATTTTGACTTGTAGAAAAAGTCAAACAGATGAAAAACAAATTATGCTTTCTTTTCCCTTTTTGTCATTTTGTACATGTCTCAATTGGAGAGTGGGAAAGAGGGTGAAAGAATGTTTTTAACTTTCTCAAAGAAAAAAATATTACAAACACTGTTATAATTTATTGTTTTTTTGTATTTTTGTATTCTGTTAACAATGTAATATATGGTGGGTGTCAAAATGTAGTCTTGTTTATTTGGATTCATTTCTTGGTAAAATATTGTTTGATTCTGCTGTTTCCTCTGCAGATTCAGCTTTTTTATGTGCAACTATGTAATATATGGTGGGTGTCAAAATGTAGTCTTGCTTATTTGAACTCATTTCTGGGTAAAATATTGTTTGATTCTGCTGTTTCCTTTTAGACTGCAGACTCAGCTTTTTTATGTGCGTGAGTTATTCATGTATGCATATATGAAATCTTATCCATTTTTGGGGTCTGCCATTTGATTTTACATGATCTCTTTGTTTGGGTTAGAAAAGTTCTATTTTAAGGAGAAATGATCACAACACTTTTTCCGCTCTCACTTTCATTTGACACATGTACAAAAAAACAAAAAGAAAAAGTAGCAAGTTGATAATTTGGTTGAAATAATGGTAAGTTTGTTTTCTAGGTACATCTCCAAAGGAAAATGAAAGACTGAGAAAGCGTTTAGTTAGCATTCCTCTATTTTTTTTATTTTCTTGTTGATAGGGAGGAAATGCTTGTATTTTCTGTTGGCACTAATTTGCTATTTCATGTTTTCTTCTGGTGTTGGCAGACAATCCGAGCCACTGAGACGCAAGTACTGGTGGCCTTGCTTGGTGATAAGCTACCCCAAGCAGCAGAGCTAGTTAGTGAGCTGTGGAATGCCAAGGTGAAAGCAGAATTCATGGTCCACAAGAAAGTGATGAAACTCATTGATCGTGCAAGGGAGTCGAAAATCCCTTGGATGGTGATTGTTGGTGAACGGGAGCTGAATGAAGGAATTGTAAAGTTAAAGAACATTGACACCACCGTAGAAGAGACCATCTCCAGAAGTAAATTTGTTGAGGAACTTCAAAGACGGCTGAACCTGTGAAAATATTATCAAGTTGAGGTATACCTTTATTCAATGCCTGTTTTATTCAAAACATTTTCATTTTATTAGCTGTATTATTGGAAATATGAGTTATGCTTCCTAACATTATAAACTGATATATATTGAAAAATGCATTTCAAATAAATATTGGTTTCCATAAATATTTTCTGGAATTGTATTTTGATTTATTTAAGTGTTGGGAGCTGAGGATTTATGTTGAAAGAAGTAGTATGCTCTGATTTTTATAATTTATTAAAATAGTTCTTACAAGTAGAGATATTGTTTCCATAAATATCTTCCTGTATTAATATTGCTTACAAGGCTCTTGATAAATAAAGGCTCAAGGTTTACTAGCGAAAGAAGATGATGAGAGATGAATTTAGGTATTGACCAAAAGTAGCAGCAATTTGCTACATCTTATTGTGTTTTATAGTTTCTCTAATCTTAATTTTTTCTTTGCTAAATTTGAATGATTTCATTCAATTTTAATCAAAATAATATTGTAAGGTAAACTGTGAAGTAATTGATTTGGTTGGTGTAATTGCCATTTTTGTGATGTTTACTCAGATTAGATGTGTCATTTCTTTGATGTTAAATCAAATGTCACAATTGGAAACCTGATAATCTTAGTTATCATTTTTCGGTGGAAGGGCAAAATTGTAAAAAAAATGTTATATCAAAATTACTTGTGTCTTTCTAAAACAAAATCAATTTTCACATTCATATAATTAAGGATTAATTATGTACATACTATTGTTTAATTTAGAAAACAAAAAACCTAAGCCTTCTAGAAATGTCAAAAAGTCTTATAAATGTGCTCGAGATACAGGTTCTTAATAATAGCAAAGCTGTTTTTAATAATAATAATAAAATAATATTTAATTATATGATAATAAATCATATATATTTTTCTTCATATATTCCAAAGCATATATGCGTAATATTGTTATAAATATAATAAGTATAATTTAATATTGCAATTGCAAGATGGAAATTTAGAATTTTAAGATGATTGAAAAAAGGAACGGAAGCTACGTATATTTATGAAAAAACTAAAAGTTGAAGAAAGGAAGAAAAGTGGAGAGAAATGGAACACAAAGTGGGGAGAAATAGGGAAATTGAATGAATTGGTCGAAACAATAGGAGCTTAAGCAAAACTACCCTAAAAGTAAAAAAATTAAGCAAAAATACCCTATTTAGCTGCAATAACTAAAATGTCCTTATATATAAACAAAAAATAATTCATATTCCCACCTAAATTTCCCCCAAATCATTGTTGAAATCCAGAGAAAATCACGGGTCTTTCCAAGGGTTCAACGTTGTACAACTTCTTCGGATTTTCATTGAGTTTTCATGATTTTTAATGACAAAAAATAACAAAAAAATTTAATACATCATCCATACACTTTTTTGAATAATTTTATTGTTAGGATTATTGCGATTTCATAAAGATTTTAAGCGTTAAATATTTAGGGTTTCGATTTTAAACAATGCATAAAATATCTTGATTTTTGCTTGAATTTTTTTAGGATTATTATGTTATATGATGTGTAGATTTGATTGTGTTGAAATTTGAGGCTAAAATGACAATTTTTTGCTGGAAAATGCCTTAGTTTCATTGGAGATCTACCTCAAGGGACCCTAGGGTAAATAAAATCTCTATCAAGGGAGGGGAGAATGCGATTTTTGAAACAGTCAGTACTCGGGAAAACCCTTGGGGGGTGATTTGGGAACATGAAGGAATACGAGGGGTGAGGGGGAACTTAATTTTTTTGAAACTATAAGACTTGTGGAAGATTAGAAAATTGATGAGAGGGCAAAGGAAAACTATAGAATCTATGAGAGAGTAGAAATATATAAGGGGGCAAATTTATATTTTTCACTCCTAGGGTTTGTCGATGTGTAGTTTTCGAATTTCATATCTGTTTTTCATGCTTTAAGGTTTTGTGACATGTAATTTTTGAATTTGAAATCTGTTTTTTGATTTTTGTATTTCTCTAAGCCTATTTTTCGATGTAATTTTTAAATTTCAGATTGATTCTTCAGTTTTTGTCATATTAAACTATTTCAATGTTTAGTTTTCAAATTTCATGTCTGTTTTTTTTGTTTTAGGGTTCTTCGATATGTGGTTTTTGACTTTTAGGTTTGTTTCTTTATTTTTGTGATTTTTAGGCCGTTTTCTTATGTAATTTCTGAATTCTAGATTGATATTTCAGATTTTTTGTTTCTAAGCTAATTGAACGTTTAGTTTTCAAGATTCAGATTCATTTTTTATTTTTGCCATTTTAGGATATTTTGACTTGTATTTTTCAAATTTTCGAACGATTTTTCAGTTTTTGACATTCCAGGATATTTCAACGTGTAATTTTCAAATTTCAATTTCGTTTTTTTTATTTTTGTCATTTTAAGGTTTTTGGTCATGTAGTTTTCAAATTTTGGTTCAATATTTCGTTTGTTATCATTCTAAAGTATTTTGACATGTATTTTCCAAATTTTAGATCGATTTTTTGGTTTTTTCTATTCTAGGGAATTTCAACGTTTTGTTTTCAAAATTTTGATCCTTTTTTTTGTCATTCTAAAGTATTTTGACTTGTTCTTTTTAAAATTTTAAGTAATTTTTTTATTTTTGACATTCTAAGGTATTTCAACGTACAGTTTTTGAATTTTAGTTTCATTTTCTAATATTTGTCATTTTAAGGTTTCCAGATGTTTAGTTCTTTCTTCATTGTTGTTATTCTAGGATATTTTGACATGTATTTTTTAAGTTTCAAATCGATTTTTTGGTTTTTATCATTCCAAGGTATTTCAACATTTAGTTTTCAAAATTTAGATCTCCTTCTTTATTTTTGTTATTCTAGGGTATTTCATCTTGTAATGTTCAAATTTCCGAGTGATTTTTTTGCTTTTGAAATTTTATGGCATTTTAACATGTAATTTTCGAATTTCAATTTTGTTTTTCAGTATTTGTAATTTTAAGGCTTCTAGACATATAGTTTTCAAATTTTAATCCTATTTTTTTATTGTTATCATCTAGGGTATTTCAACATGTACTTTTCAATTTTCAGATCGATTTTTGGTTTTTGTCATTATAGGATATTTTAATGTTTAGTTTTCAAAATTCAGATATGTTTTTTATTTTTGTCATTCTACTGTATTTCAATTTGTAATTTTCGAGCGATTTTTTCAATTTTTGACATTCTAAGGTATTTTAACATGTAGTTTTCAAATTTCAGTTATGTTTTTTTATACTTGTTATTTAAGATTTTTGGATATGTAGTTTTCAAATTTTAGTGTAGTTTTTGGATTTTTTTCAAATCTAGGGTCTTTTCACAAGTAATGTTTAAATTTCCGTTTGATTTTTTTAGTTTTTGTCATTTTAAGATATTTTAACATGTAGTTTTTTAATTTTATATTTGTTTTTTTTTGTATATGTTATTTTCATCTCTGTTCTTATATATATTTTAAATAAAATTCTTATAAACTTTAAATTGTTTTAACATGATATTTCTTATGAAAAAAAGTGGTAATGGCGAATTAAGAATTTCAAATAAATCACGACACTTTCAAGCAGAGGTGACATATTGTTTGAGAGGATGTGTTTAACACATCTCTTTTGATTACCAGACACCAGGTTTAATAGAGTGTTAGTACACTCATTTCCGCTACAATTGTTATCACAGGACTTGGGCAGAGATGAGTTTGGTTTAGAATAAATGAGGTTGATGTGAGACTCAGTCCATTCAAGTTTGCTCTCACGACAAGACTATCATTTAGTTGGATCACTACATTATCATCATATATTCCACGCAAATTTGAACATAGGATTAGAGATACCTATTTTCAAGGATGTCAGAAGGCGCAGTATTATGATATAGAACGTGTTTTCTGGATTAGACGATAGGAGGATGACAATATTAGGGATGCTAGAGGACGTTGAAAGGGATGTCGAAAGTTGAAGTTCAAAAATAGGGGTGAAATTGTTGTTTTTGAAGTTCAAAAATAGGGGTGAAATTGTTGTTTTTGAAGTTCTAAGGGGTGACTGTAGTTTGAAAAATATAAAAACCTTAGGTTTCGGAGTGAAAATATTATTTTTCAAAGTTTGAAAATTTTTTATAAGAATAAAATTATTAGTTTTTAGAATATAGGGGAAAAAGATAATGAAATTTATATTTTTTTTAATATTAACAATAAAATAACTATTTTATCTTTATTTTTAATAAAAAAATTAATAAAAATTAGATTATAGGTGAAAGTTTGAATTTTTTAATTATCATAAATATGATATTAAATTTTGAACTAAATCTTAGATGGGAAATAGCCCATTCCCCATCATCAATGAAACAATAAATGCTTTGTCATTTTTTTCTGCCATTGACATTCAAGCAGCCACTCATAATTTATTGTTTTCTCCTTTCGTAGAAACCCATCTGATGCGTAACAAATATTAGTTTTTAATAATTATAAAAGGGTTTTTATGAAATTTTTGCCGCTTCAAATTAAACAATGAGACGGCCAAACAAGTTGTATTCCGTAAGTGAAAATCTTGGACTTTTATGTCATGTTAACATGGGCTGCTGGTTTCTTCGAAGCAACCGACAATTTAAGGTTCGTGAAAATTGTCTTAACTTTTCAACAAGTTAGTCAAAGCCCACGAATTTAGACTGACAACGTGCAATACCCTTTTGATCTTGTACACAATAAGCCATTCGTTTCTGACCAACTTTTGTTAGGTGCAACTTTTCAACTTCTTCATTTATTCATATTTGCCCCTTTTCCCTTTTCCCTTTATATTTTAATTCGGAAAATATAAATTTGGTAAAAATATTATTTTATGTTGTGGTGGATAATATGTTGTTAATTTCCCAACCGTCTTAACTAATTTATGTATTTATCAGTTAATTTAAAATGAAATGCAGTCACTTGATACTTATACTCTTTGTCATCTATTCTATATTCTCGTCTAGGTAAAGACAAGCATATCTCACCTTTTCCTTTTCGTGAAATCTTCCCCTGCTCTCCACCTCATTTTTCTCTACATGTTCCTCAAACTCCATTGGACTAAGCACAAAGCAACCATTACCCTCCATATTTCTTATATTTTGTATCAAATGACTATCACATTACAAAATTAAGGGTCTCTTCTCTTAAATATGAAAAGAATTCCAAAAGAAACCTTTTACATTTACCTTTACAAGTAGGGTTAAATTAGATGAGTATGTACAAGTTTGAAAGCAAGCTTAGTTCAAACATATATGAAACTAGTTCAACTCAAATAAACTCGAGTTTGAGAGTTTAATATTTTTTAGTTCAAGTTTAAAAGGTGTTTTACTCGTGAAACTCATGAAAAAATTAATATGAATCTATTAAAACAATATCGTTTCGATTAATATATATTAAAATAACATTATTTTGATTAATATATATCAAAATGAGATCATTTTATATTCATTTATAGCACCAAGCCAAGCGTAAAACTTGAGTTGGCTCGACATTATAATCAAACTTAAATTCGACTCTTCTCAAACTTAGTTTCATAAAAACCCATGAAAACACACTCATAATAAATAAAATCTACCCAAAATTAGCAAAAGCCAAGTTTTTGTGGCAGAGGTTTGAGGGTCTTTGTGTATTTTACTTTAGAAAAAAATCTACTTTGGATTAAAATTTCTTATATTTAAATTCTGATTTCTTATAAATTATAGAATAAAGATCAATTTTTTTTGTAAGTAAAGATTAAAAAATATTAATAAATAAATACTCCGAGGTTTTTATCTTAATCCTATAGGGGGCGTTTAGTTTCTGTATTTAAAGATTACTTTGGTAATTTATCTTTTATTCCCTTATTTGGTTTATCAGTAATAAAAGATTACAGTAATATTCTATTATCAATGCTAATGTGACAGGTAATATAGGTGGTAATATTACCACATTCACCTTAGATATTTAAATATTACCAAGGTAATCTTGATTTTATTATAATTATATTATTATTTATTAATTTTTTGAGACAAAAATAAATTTATTTTTAATTAATATGATAAATAATATAAAAAATATTTAAAAATAATTATATTTAAGGGCATTTAAATAAAATAATTTACTAGTAATCTTTTATTATCTTTAACCAAACATAATAATTATTTATACCTATCAAATTTTATCAAACATAGTAATTATTTATATCCAGTAATTTTTTAAGTAATCTATCTTCAAGGTAATCTTTCTATTTTGATAATAAAACATTACTCAAACTAAATGCTCCTATAATCTCACCTGTAATTACCAATTTCATTAATTTTACCGCCATTAAAACTCTCACAATCGCATCCGTTCATTCCTTATCTTCTTTAATCAGCTGTGCTGATTGCACGATATAATGCTGATGAGAACCCTACACGATTATTGCTCTTTACAGCTATTAACTTCCCTTTCCTCTGGTTCTCGATCTCAAAATACCCTTTCGGGTTTAGCTTAAGCTTTCTGGTTTTTGAAAATTTTTGTTTAATCTACACAAATTAAAAATGGAAGGAGGAGATTCATCATCAAAATCAGGAGGTGGAGGTGAATTTTTCCAAGATTGGGAGCTTTTACAGAGTTCTGATTCTGATTCTATTGTTAACCCGGAAAATCCAGTTCAAAATTCCAGGAATTTTGATGAAACTGAAGGGGATTATTCTGGTGGAATGATAAGATCGGATTATTTTTCGCTGGAAAATCAAAATCGGTATGCAAAAACGAGTCTTGCCGATGTTAACGAAGAGAGTTCTGTTGAGTCGGATAATCCGAGTTGGATTGATCCTGGGTTGGAGACTTGTTTTGAGAGGAAGAATTCGGGGGAGTTTTGGTCTGATTCGGGTAGTGAACGATCTGATGAACGTAAATTTGGTGATTTGGAGGAGAAAAACGAGATGGGTTTGGTTGGAAATGGGAAAATTCAAGTGGGTTTTGGTGATTTTGATGTGAAAAATGAATTGGGATTGGATGAGAAGTTAAAAAGGGAGGAGGGTTTTGAAGGGTTTGGAGAAAGTCAACTGCAGGATAAGGATTTGGAGAGGTTTTGGTCTGATTCTGGGGGTGATGGATTGGTTTTAAAGAGCTTTGAGGGTGTTGAGAAGGAGGAGGAAATGGGTAGTGATCATGTGGAGGAAGGGGTTGAGTCTGAGGACTGCGGCGAATCAGGCGGTGGAAATGGGACGAATTCGAGAGTTGGGATGGAAGAAGTGAAGGGTGAAGTGAAGACAGCCGGTGTAGAGGAGAAGATAACGATAGCTTGGTGGAAGGTTCCTCTTGAGGTGTTGAAGTATTGTGTTTTGAAGGTTAATCCTGTTTGGTCATTCTCAGTGGCAGCGGCTGTGCTCGGATTGGTTGTGTTGGGACGAAGGTTGTATAATATGAGGAGGAAGACAAAGGGCTTGCAACTCAAGGTTACTCTTGATGATAAGGTCAGTTGTTGCATTTGTTTTGGTATTTCAATTTTGCATATTGTTAAATTCAGTCAATATTGGATTTTGAATTGCAATTTCTGTTTCATGTTTTCGTATGTTTTCATCAAAAGTTTTTCATTTTCTGTTTACTGAAATAATTTTGGTCACTCACTATCTTTTTTAACTTGTGTAAATTGTATTTAAAATTGTTGGTAACTGAAGTGGGATAGCCAGCGAAAATGGCTGAATTGCAGAACCATGAGAGGAGTGGACCAAAATGCTCTCTTGTGCCTTTGATAACATTTTGTTGCCCACTACACCGTTAATTTAACCCACGAACATCCCTATTGTATAGCATTTTGCTTTTCTTTCCGATATACTCTACCAACAGGAGTGTCAAATAATTGTTGTGAACATGGTTGGAAGCACGTAATCAACTATTATTAAGTTAAGGATAAATCTACCTTGACACAGTAGGAAGGGTATGGAACTTAAGATATGTTTTGAAGTACCAGCAATTATGGAAATGTTTTGGGAGGAGAAACATCTACATTGTAAAAATTAAAATTAACAAAAAATTCTTCAAGCAATTTACAAGTTACTTATAGCTTTTTGGGTGATCACCATCTGTAGTTAGTAAGTGTTATAGTTTTTTTTTTTTTTTAAATTTTTATAATGCTGAGAAATCCTACAGATATTCCATTTGACATCCTTGACTGTTTTCATTTATAACCATGATACATAAGAGTGCATAGTGATGAGGTGACAATGCCATTGTGCCAATTGACTTTGTGTTTTTCTTTTTTCCTTTGATGGTGAGAAGCAGTTAGTGCACACTTCAATTAAAGCACCTTCAATGTGATTTTTATATTATGTAATGCAAAATTAACATCTAGTTGTGGAGTTTTCCCTTATGTCCTCCTCCTTGTTAAATTTTCATGTTTAACTTTATTACCTAAATTTTCATGTTTAACTATCTGTCTTTTTTTTTTATATGTAAGTGTGTAGTCTATCTTCAAAATATTTTCAATTTTGTGATTGTCAGAAGTGTTCCGTAATCTCTAATTGTGTGCTTTAAGGGGGTAGTGCATTAAATTTAATTAGCATGAAGATGATGGAGGAAAGATTACAGTATTTGTCTGGAAAAACTAAAGTAAAACCCAAGATTGACTTGTTTTTATTTCATCTATCAGAGATTTTTAAATTGGAAAATCTCTGTTACTGCATGTTGTATTTGGATTAACGTGAAAATGAATAGTATATGTTTTTGTTTCATATATATCTTGCATAAGTTAGACAATTATATTCTAACCAAGTTTAATTTCTGATTAATTTCTGCAGAAGGTGTCTCAGTTTATGAGCCGTGCTGCTCGTCTCAATGAAGCTTTCTCAGTGGTGAGACGGGTCCCAATTGTTCGGCCTGCACTACCAGCATCTGGAGTGAATCCATGGCCTGCAATGATGAGTTTACGGTGACATGTATGTTGGTAAAGTAGATATTTGAATGAAGCATTGTGTGCTGAAGGTGAGTCTTATGATCATATATATGTAGTGGTTTGCTATTTTCAAAGTGTTTCACCTCTTGTGTAAGAACTCTGATGAAGTTGAAATGTTTATAAATTCCACGCTTAACGTATTCTTCTTTGTTCCTCTTCATATCTGAGTCATAAGTTATAGTTATGATTTGAAAGTTAAGATAAGCGTTTAGACATAACATTGCTTTTTCTACCCATCTTTGGGGGTAAAAGAAGTGAGGTAGCTTTTCAATGGAAGTAGAAGATGAGGTAAATAGCTTTTTGAATGAAAGTGGAGAAGCATTCAATAATTCTCATATAAAATCTATCTGGAGTGTCATTCATACAGGAGAAATCTTTCATTTTCTACACAAAGCCAAGTGGTGTTATTAGTTTCGATTCTATTTAGTCAACAAAAGAAATCAAAACTAAAATTTCAGGCGAATTTAATGAAGAATTAATTGCCAAACGATTCACCATGTATATTGACTGTGATATTTGTTGGACTCCAATGAGTCTATCTTTGTATGCTAGCCATCGATGAAGGCTCCACATCTTTAGCTTTGAGCCATAGCCCGACTCTTCATTTAATAAATGCCGAAAGACTTTCCCATCCAAGGTTCAATGGAATGCCAAAGTTTACCCCTTAAATTTGAAAAAGCTAATTTCTTACTCATAAAGTTGGTTAACTGTTTTTTTTTTTAGGCCAAACGAGTATTTCCCACCCAAGGTTTAGCGTATTCTCAAATGTCCCCCCTTTAACTATGGAAACACCAAACACCCACCCATGGCCGGTTAGATTTAACAAAACCCTAACGGTGGTAAGGATAAAATCATCATTTTCGCTATAATATTAAAAATAAACTAAAATAGAATATAATTTTGCCCCCCTAAACTTTAAAAAGTAAAATTTTCCCCCAGCTTAAGTTTTAAAAAACTGCAGTTTCACCCTAGGGTTTGGTTTTGAAATCTCCGGCGACCTCTCCGGCTCCGTTGCCGACGGCCTCTCCCTCCCGAAGCAACCTCTCCTTCTGGCGATCTCTTTCCTCCCATTTGGAGGTCCGATCGACGCCCGGAGAAGTCTTGGGAGACGAAGAACTTCGTCGGGAAGACGACGGAGCCGTCGTCTTCCCAGAAGACGACGGAGCCGTCGTCTTCTCAGAAGAAGACCTCTGGGAAGACGACCGTCTTCCCAGACGAAGACGACGGCTCCGTCGTCTTCTGGGAAGACGAAGAACTTCGTCTTCCCGACGAAGTTCTTCGTCTCTCACGACGTCTCCGGGCGTCGATCGGACCTCCAAATGGGAGGAAAGAGATCGCCGAAAGGAGAGGTTGCTTCGGGAGGGAGATGCCGTCGGCAACAGAGCCGGAGAGGTCGTCGGAGATTTCAAAACCAAACCCTAGGGTGAA
Source organism: Mangifera indica (assembly GCF_011075055.1). NCBI lineage: Eukaryota > Viridiplantae > Streptophyta > Magnoliopsida > Sapindales > Anacardiaceae > Mangifera > Mangifera indica. The sequence goes on along the minus strand of NC_058147.1, from coordinate 10,093,861 downwards.
ACTGCGGTTTTTTAAAACTTAGGCTGAAAAAAAATGTTAGTTTTTAAAGTTTATGAGGGCAAAAAGAGATAGAATTTTTAGGCGTTAGGGTTCTGTTAAATCTAACCGGCCATGGGTGGGTGTTTGGTGTTTCCATAGTTAAAGGGGGGGACATTTGAGAATACGCTAAACCTTGGGTGGGAAATAGTCATTTGGCATTTTTTTTATTATGAAATTAGTGAAAAGACAAAAAAAACTATCAAGCTAAATAACATTTTGCTTTCAGAATTTTATTAAATAATTTTATATTAATTTTAATAAAAAATATTAATATAAATATGCATAAGAGTGTCAATGACGTGTAATCATATATTTGAGATAAATTATAATTTTTGTTATTATTAGAGGTTAAGAAAATTTCTATGGGTTTTTTTACAAATTTAAAAATAGTTTGAAAATGTAAATATCATATTACAAACTATAAAAATTATATTTATTTTAAAAATATATAAGATGAATATATGATAATTTCTTAAAAATATATATATACAACACCCTTAATATGTTTTTAATTGTAGTATTGACACCCCACAATACACATATATCATAATATTAAAAAAAATGATATAAATACTCTTTAATTATTAAAATTAAGAGTTAATCTTGATAAATGGGTAGAAAATAATCTTTTCAAATTTAACGAGGAAGACCTGTCATTTAATCAATCATGGGATATGGTCATTTGGCCTTTTAATAAATAATAAATATAGAGTGTGTTGACTCAGACTCTTGAATGAGTCACTTCATTTAATTAGGGCTGGATTTATTTGAATCCACATGATTCCGGTTGGAGACTGTAGGCAATGGTGGAAAGACTTTTCCTCTTTCGCTGAGAGAGTAGCGTTATACTGTATATCACAGTTTATAGAATCAGATTGAACTTGTTAGCTCTTCCAGTCAGACCATGAACCAGCTCCAAAAACGGATATTATAATTAAAAAAATCATGTTTAACTTATATTCGGATTGAACCGTGGCTAGACCCGCAATCCATCACCGGTTCACAGTTTACCATGGTTCAAGCAAATTCGATTAATAGAGTAAGTATAAATTAAACTGAAAAAAAAAATTTAGAGGACATTAAAACACAAAACGCATTTGATTTCTTTTTCCAGAGTTGCAGTTGCGTTACGTTGTCGTTGCTGTTGCTGTTGTGGCCTAAAGTAAATGAACCCAGGCGAGTTGTCGACGACCAAAACCTTCAACTTCGATAAGTTTTGACTGTTCTCCCCCACCAACCATGAAGACGAGTTGACGACAGAGGATAGCTTCTTCTTCAAGTTTAGTTGTTTCTTTGATAGACGACTGTTTCAAGTTCCGTTGTTCTCCCCCAATCGATGGCAGATGTCTGCTGTGTCTTCTTTTGTTCTTCCAGGCGAGTTGACGTCTACTTTTCAATGCTCATTCCAATACCCAATATAATTTCATTCGCAATTTCACGAGCATCCTATATTATTAATTTATTATATTTATAATTTTTATTATTTTATTAATAATAAATTTATTATAATTTATTAATGGCGAAAGACTATGTCCCACCCAAGTTTAAATTTATGTATGTTGTTATGTTATGTGAATAATTTGTAATGTGTGCTTCAGTTTAAGCATCGTCCAGCTTAACTATAAGGGAAATGATTAAAAATAGGCAAAAGTAAGGGGGTTTAAGAAAATTGTCCAAAAAATTCATATTCAAGCAAAAATGCCCGACATTTGTGAAATATCTAAACTACCCCTATATATAAACAAACCGAAATTTCATAATTCCCACTGTAAAACGCCCATAATCACTGTGCAAATCCAAAAAAAATAGATTTTTCTCCCACTGTGAATCAGCGTTCCACTGTTGTCCCACTGTGGTGCCATTTCCGACGATTTCCTTGCTCTCCGACGACCGAAAATGGTCAAGAAGGTTAGTATATCTTCTGTGATCTTGTTTGAATCAAGTTATTGTTCATATTATTGAGATTTGAGTGAGAACTTGCGGTTTGAAAAATTAGGGTTTGCGGTTTGAACAATGTTTAATATGTTTTGATTTTTGTCTATTTTTGTTAAATTGGTTGAGGGGTTTTGTGTTAAAGCATATCTAGATTCGATTTATGTTGAAATTGGAGGCTGGAATGAGCGAATTTTTGGCCAAAAATTGCATCGGAAGTCACGACAGTGCGACAGTGGAATAGTGTTTTCCACTGTAAAGATGAACAGCCCACTGTGACAGTGGTTAGGGGGGTTAAGTGGCTTTTTAAAAATATTAGGGATCCGGTTGATATTGTCAGTCCACTATAGGCGTTTTTTAAATTTGCCATGTCACAGTGGATCGGGGGGAAAATTAACAATTTTGAAACAGCAGGGGTGGCAAAAACTTCAAGAATTTCTAAGGGACAAGGGATAAATATTGGACCTGTTTGTAATAGACATTTTCTCACGGGGTAAATTGATATTTTTCACATCCAGGGTTTCTCAACGCGTAGTTTTCGAATTTTATATCCGTTTTTTTGTTTTAAGATTTTTCAATATGTAGTTTTAGAATTTTAGATTAAGTTTCTCAATTTTTATGCCTCTTGGACACATTTTACGATGTAATGACCTCGTATTTTTAAAATTTCCAAATTTTTTTTCAATTATTACCATTCTAAGGTATTACAACTTTTAGAATTCGAATTTCAGTTCCGTTTTTTCGAATTTCACTGTTTTACGATAATTGACTCATACTTTTCAGATTTCCGAAGAATTTTTTGATTATTGCTGTTCTAGGGTTTTTCAACCTTTAGAATTCAAATTTCAGTTCCGTTTTTTCAAATTTCACCGTTTTACGATATATCGACTCGTATTTGTAAGATTTCCAAAGAATTTCTCGATTGTTGCCATTCTAGAGTTTTTCAACATTTAGAATTCGAATTTCAGTTCTATTTTTTCTAATTTTACCGTTTTACGATATATCGATTTGTATTTTTCAAATTTTCGAAAAATTTCTTGATTGTTGCCATCCTAAGGTTTTTCAACCTTTAGAATTCGAATTTCAGTTTCGTTTTTTTAAATTTCACCGTTTTATGATATATCGATTCGTATTTTTCAGATTTCTGAAAAATTTCTCGATTATTACCATTCTAGGGTTTTTCAACCTTTAGAATTTGAATTTGAATTTCGTTTTTTCGAATTCACCATTTTACGATATATCGACTCATATTTTTTAGATTTTCAAAGAATTTCTCGATTGTTCCATTCTAGGGTTTTTCAACCTTTAGAATTCAAATTTCAGTTCCATTTTTTCAAATTTCACCGTTTTATGATATATCGATTCGTATTTTTCAGATTTTTGAAGAATTTCTCGATTGTTGCCATTCTAGGGTTTTTCAACCTTTAGAATTCGAATTTTAGTTCCGTTTTTTTGAATTTCACCTTTTTACGATATATCGATTTGTATTTTTAAGATTTCTGAAGAATTTCTTGATTGTTGTCATTCTAGGGTTTTTCAACTTTTAGAATTCGAATTTCAGTTCCGTTTTTTTTAAATTTTACCATTTTATGATATATCGACTTGTATTTTTCAGATTTCTAAATAATTTCCCGATTGTTGCCATTCTAGGGTTTTTCAACCTTTAGAATTCGAATTTCAGTTTTGTTTTTTCAAATTTTACCGTTTTATGATATATCGACTCATATTTTTTAGATTTCTGAAGAATTTCTCGATTGTTCCATTCTAGGGTTTTTCAACCTTTAGAATTTGAATTTGAATTTCGTTTTTTCGAATTTTATCGTTTTACGATATATCGACTCATATTTTTCAGATTTCTGAAAAATTTCTCGATTGTTGCCATTCTAGGGTTTTTCAATCTTTAGAATTCGAATTTCAGTTTTGTTTTTTCGAATTTTACTGTTTTATGATATATCGACTCGTATTTTTTAGATTTCTGAAGAATTTCTCGATTGTTACCATTCTAGGGTTTTTCAATCTTCAAAATTCGAATTTCAGTTCCCTTTTTTTGAATTTTATCGTTTTACGATATATTGACTCGTATTTTTTAGATTTTTGAAGAATTTCTCGATTGTTGCCATTCTAGGGTTTTTCAACCTTTAGAATTTGAATTTTAGTTTCGTTTTTTTGAATTTTATCATTTTACGATATATTGACTCGTACTTTTTAGATTTTCGAAGAATTTCTCGATTGTTGTCATTCTAGGGTTTTCCAACTTTTAGATTTCGAATTTTAGTTCCTTTTTTTGAATTTCACTGTTTTACAATCTTGAAATCTTATTTTTAAAATTTTTCAATCACCTCTTTTATTGTTTTGTATTTTTTTTCTTTTTATGATTTTTCCATGAAGACATTTGTTATATATTTGCTATTTATGAATGGCTAACGAATTTTGTAAATTTTCGCAGGATATTTTTCGCAAAAGAAGACGTGTTGAAATCAAGCTGCGAATCCCCGATGAGTCCAGACACTTTCGCACAGATTTGATATGTCGTGCACAATGCACAACATTATCTAGGATTATGTCTACACTGACCCCGGAGCAGCTACGACTATTTGAGAGGATATGTTTCGGGTATCTTCTTCGTTTACCCGAGACCAAATTCTCTGGTATATTAGTTCATTCATTTATACTACGGTAGCTACATCGATTCTCTGTCAGAGATGAGTTTTGGTTTCAGATTAGCGGGGTTGATGTTTGTTTTAGCCCGTTTGAGTTTGCTTTGGTGACGGGTCTTTCGTTTAGTCGACACATTGATATTTCTTCATATATTCCTCGCTCCTCCAGTCATAGGATCAGAGATATGTACTTTCGAGGTTATTCGAAGGTGTAGTATCATGATCTAGAGTGTGTTTTCTTGTCGAGGCCGTGGGGGGATGACGATATTGATGCAGTCAAGCTGGTCTTATTGTATGTTCTTCACATGGTTTTGTTAGGGAATGATCGACGAAAGGTGTCTTTAGATTATTTACAGTTGGTCGATCATCTGGATGGGTTTAATTCCTATCTTTGGGGTGTTCCCATGTGGCAGATGACATATGAGTCTATGTCACAGGCGAGTGACAGAGTATGCTCCGGACGAATGCCTGAGTGGTCAATTACGGTATACGATTCGGAGGTATCATATTTAGGAAATATAGGGACTCTTGAGCAGCGGATGTGACCGTATATGACATTCATTCCCGCGTTATTAGAGGCGACGAGTTTTTGGACAGCTTCGGGGAGGCCTCCACGATGTGATTCTCTCACTTTGCATCGAGCGACGGATGTCCCTTAGCAGGGATTGGGCTTCGGTGACTGTGGCGTGTTTATGTTACTATTTTTTGAGTGTTTGGCGTTGTCACAGAGCTAACATTTTCCCCGAGAGTCGTCTACCTCTATGCGTCGACGTTTAGCGGTGCAGTTATATTTTCATTGTATCGAGTAGCCCACGGATGTATATTTAGTTGACTCATTGTTTATTTATCGTTCTTTCTATGTTTAGATGTATTTATTTATTGTATGTACGTATGTGTATGATATACTTTATCTGTGGTTATATATGGATATGTGATTTCAGTGATGTTACTATTAAGCATGAGTTGATATATCGTAAAACGATGAAATTTGAAAAAACGAAACTGAAATTTGAATTCTAAAAATTGAAAAACCCTAAAATGATAACAGACGGAAAATTCTTTGAAAATCTGAAAAATATGAGTTGATATATCGTAAAATGGTGAAATTTGAAAAAACAGAATTAAAATTCAAATTCTAAAAGTTGAAAAATCCTAGAATGGCAACAATCAAAAAATTCTTCGAAAATATGAAAAATACGAGTCAATATATCATAAAACGGTAAAATTCGAAAAAACAGAACTGAAATTCGAATTTTAAAAGTTGAAAAACCCTATAATGACAACAATCAAAAAATTCTTCGGAAATATAAAAAATACAAGTTGATATATCATAAAACAATAAAATTAAAAAAAACAGAACTGAAACTCGAACTCTAAAGGTTGAAAAACCCTAGAATGACAACAATCGAGAAATTCTTCAGAAATCTGAAAAATACGAGTCGATATATCATAAAACAGTAAAATTCAAAAAAACAAAATTGAAATTCGAATTCTAAAAGTTGAAAAACCCTAGAATGGCAACAATCAAAAAATTCTTCGAAAATCTGAAAAATACGAGTTGATATATCGTAAAACAGTAAAATTTGAAAAACAGAATTAAAATTCGAATTCTAAAAGTTGAAAAATCCTAGAATGGCAACAATAAAAAATTTCTTCGAAAATCTAAAAAATACGGGTCGATATATCGTAAAACAGTAAAATTCGAAAAAACGGAATTGAAATTCAAATTCTAAAAGTTGAAAAACCCTAGAATGACAACAATCAAAAAATTCTTTAGAAATCTGAAAAATACGAGTCGATATATCGTAAAACAATAAAATTCAAAAAAACAAAATTGAAATTCGAATTCTAAAAGTTGAAAAACCCGAGAATGGCAACAATCGATAAATTCTTCAAAAATCTAAAAAATACGAGTCGATATATCGTAAACCAGCAAAGTTCAAAAAAACGAAATTAAAATTCGAATTCTAAAAGTTGAAAAACCCTAGAATGGCAACAATCGAAAAATTCTTTAGAAATCTGAAAAATACGAGTCGATATATCGTAAAACAGTAAAATTCGAAAAAACGGAAATGAAATTCGAATTCTAAAAGTTGAAAAACCCTAGAATGGCAAGAATAAAAAAATTCTTCGAAAATTTGAAAAATACGAGTCGATATATCATAAAACAGTAAAATTTGAAAAAACGGAATTGAAATTCGAATTCTATAAGTTGAAAAACCCTAGAATGGCAAGAATAAAAAAATTCTTCGAAAATCTGAAAAATACGAGTCGATATATCATAAAACAGTAAAATTTGAAAAAACGGAATTGAAATTCGAATTCTAAAAGTTGAAAAACCCTAGAATGGCAACAATCGAAAAATTCTTTACAAATCTGAAAAATACGAGTTGATATATTGTAAAACAGTAAAATTCGAAAAAACAGAATTGAAATTCGAATTCTAAAAGTTGAAAAACCCTAGAATGGTAACAATCGAAAAATTCTTCGAAAATGTGAAAAATACGAGTCGATATATCGTAAAACAGTAAAATTCGAAAAAACATAATTGAAATTCGAATTCTAAAAGTTGAAAAACCCTAGAATGGCAACAATCGAAAAATTCTTCAGAAATCTGAAAAATACGAGTCGATATATCGTAAAACAGTAAAATTCGAAAAAAAGAAAATGAAATTCGAATTCTAAAAGTTGAAAAACCCTAGAATGACAACAATCGAAAAATTCTTCGAAAATCTGAAAAATACGAGTCGATATATCGTAAAACAGTAAGATTCGAAAAAACGAAACTGAAATTCGAATTCTAAAATTGAAAAACCCTATAATGGCAACAATCGAAAAATTCTTCAAAAATCTGAAAAATATGTGTCGATATATCAAAATGCCCCTCAATTTTTAATAATATTTCATTTAACCCCTCAATTATCTATTCCTAAAATTTCATTGAGAAATTTATAATGCTCTTAAAATGTTTAATATCAAAATACCCCCTAATTTTAATAAAATTTCATTTAACCCTTTCTAGTTAGTGAGAAGGTTTATATAAATGAAATGAAGGGTAATTTTAACATTTTAAAAAAAGTCATGGGCATTTTTGCTTAGGAATAGTGAATTTGTCTATTTTTGCTTGAAAATAGTGATTTTGGGTTTTTTTTGCTTAATAGGGGGTATTTTGGCCATTTTTAATAATTTCCCTAACTATAATATGTTTGTATTGTAATGATTATGTTGTATAATTAATTTATAATAATATTTCAATAAGTGTTTTATGGAGTTTAAATTAAAAATTTTGCATAGATTTAAATTAGTGCATAAAGAATGTGTAATAAGACCAAATTTCTTTGACTCTTACACAAAACTAAAAATCCGATTGAACCGACCAATCAAAATGGTTCACTTGGTTTGACCAGAATCAAACTTTAAAACGGTTTGTAATCTGATCTGATTTTTAAACCCTTGTTATATATATATATATATATATATATATATATATATATATATATATATGGGCATATGATATAATGAATATGTCTTCATTGGAGACTTACCCTCTAAACAAATTTCTTATGCATCAAACTAATTTATAAATTTGTGAGAAAAGAGAAAGAAGATATTAGTTAAAAAAGAAAAAAGAAAAAATGTAGTTGAACAAAGAATTTAGTATTGCACGATCTTGATCAAACTCTATTAATTGTATAAATTCCATCTTCATTTTTTGAAAAAATGGAGTTTATTGGATTACATTTCATGGTAGAAAGAAGAAATCTTTTTTTAAATGTATGCAATTAGTAACTTTAATAAGGGATAATCCCAATTATATTATATTATATAAATTTACCTGATTTATTTTGGTAAATAAATTAAAACTAAAATCCATTTTTCACAATTTTCTATTCACAACTTTTTGATAAGTTGTATTGTAATGAACTACTTTTACATAAGCTCTACTTGAATCAGCCGTACCAAACAAACACTAAATCTTTGAAACCTTCTCACTTAATTATTTTGTGTGAAATTTATATCAATCATTTAAAGTTACAAAGCTAAACTTTGACATGTTAAATTATATATTTTTATTTGGGGTTAGCAAGGTGACGTCTGACATGTGACAGCCTATTAGTGTATCAAAGTGAAAATGAGAGCACATTTCATGAATTTTATTATTAGACTCCCAAGAGTAAATAAGAGACATAATGCATTTGTGGGTTATCGTGAATAGATGAATAAACTCAATATATTTTCTGTCAGTTAAGGACATTATTTTTACTAACCAGTTGAGACAAATATATGTTACGGAGGTAATGAGACTGTATATTGTATCTAAGAATATTATGTTTTTGTACAGGAGTCTACAAAGATTTTTGGATATCAAGTTATCATTCAATACAATCTATTATCTCTAAACAAATGGTCAGACTAAAAGAACCAACCAAATGGTACATGATATGCCAATAGCTTATTGCATGGATTATAAGATAACTTGGGCCCAGATTATATTTTTGATGAAGTTCATCTATAATAATAATTATCAGATGATGATTAAGATGTGCTAGTACTTGTGACTGATGCTACGATTTGTTAGAAAAAAAAAAAAAAAATAGAGCAAACCCTAATCTACAAAAGGTGTAAGATGCAGAGAGAAAAAGCAGACTCTAGAGACAAAGATAACTTATTTTTTTTTATTAAAAATGAGCGATAATAAAAAATGGTATGTATATTTTCTGTTTATATATAAGGCCAAAGGACTGTTTCCTACCCAAAGTATGCGCTTTTCTCAAGTTTCCACTAATTAACTTTGAAAATATCATTTACCTACCCATAGGCTGTTAAATTTAACGAAACCTAACCCCTAAAAAAATTATCTCATTTTTCCCGCTAAAATTTCAAAAATTAACAATTTTCTCCAACCCAAGTTTTAAAAAACAATGTTTTCCCCCATAGGGTTTTCAATCTTTTAGAGTTAGTTTTTCAACGCTATTTCTTTCTCTTCAGTGACCTCCAGGCGACTCCTCATCCTCTCCAGCGCGGCCTCCTTTCGGCAATTATGCTAGGCACGATCGTCGACTTGTCTTTGTCGAGATGAAAACGAATCATCTTCGTCCAAAGACGAAGACAAGGTCTTTGTCGACAACAAAGACTCTTCGTCGATGAGGAGTCTTCGTCTCTGGGAGAAGACGATTCTTCTTCGTCACAGACGAAGACGACTCGTCTTCATCGAGACAACTCATCTTCATCTCGATGAAGACGAGTCGTCTTCGTCGATGATAGTTCCTAGGACAATCGCCTGAAGGAGGTTGCGCCGAAGAGGAAGAAATGACATCAGAAAACTAACTCAGAAAATTTAAAAGCCTAGGGGGGAAAATGCAATTTTTTAAAACTTGGGTTGGGGAAATTGTCAGTTTTTAGGGTTTAGGGGGGAAAATAGAATCAAATTTAAGTTTATTTTTAATAATACAAATAAAATGACGATTTTACCCTTAAAACCGTTAATTTTAACCGGTCATGAGTGGGTAAATTGTATTTTCAAAATTTATTGGGGGAAACTTGGGAAAAGCGCATACTTTGGGTGGGAAATAGTGCTTTGGCCTATATATAAAACAGAATTACAAAATACCTATTCTCATTTCTGGAGTCTACAAGCAATCCTCCTTGATTTGGCTTTTTACAATTGAGACCCTGCAAAGCTATAATGGAGACCTTCACATTTTGATTTTTCTCACTTTTACTCCTATATTCCAGCATCTTCTCCTAAACTCAACTTTCTTAGCATTTACAGTTGCACTTCTAGACATTTTTACTTCTTTGCCTTGTCACATTGCTGCTTGGACTGATGAGATTAAACCTTTCCTCTCTCTCTCTTAATAATTTTTGGCTTAACTTCTAATCCACTCTTGAGAAAGATTGATTCAAGAAAGACTAAGAATTGGGCACCATGCGGACTTACATATTGCAAGATAGACATTGGTAAAGAGAAATTAGGCTAGCATGATTAAAAAAAATTATAAGGCAGACAGGAATAATCATTAATAAGAGAGTGCATAAAAAACCAGAAAAAAAAAAAAAAAAGCACCATATTGGCATGAAACAGCAACCAATTGAGCTCCATATAGGCCCGAAACAAGAAACTGGTCGAAGGTAGGATAAGTACCAGCATAATCCCGAAACAAACAAACAAACAACTGAACTTCATATTGGTCTCAAAACATGAAACAATTGGGTAGTATAATCTTTGGGAGGAAACACCATAAAGACAGAAAAGAACAAAGGGAACAGATAACTACAGAAATCAAAAGAGAATAGAATTGAGCACCTTCCTGTAAAAAAATGCTGTTAGTGGAAGAAACATGGTTTGCATAAATCTGATAATTATGAAACCGAAAGCAGGCAGCAGTAAGCACACAAGAGTTAAAGAAATTGAAAGTACAGACAACAACAAATTTTACTAACAAGGGAGTTTAGTCAATGCAGGCACTAGGTCGGAGTTAAAAAAAAAGAATGGGAATCAGAAGTAAAGCTAATATCAACATAGAGAATCATACCACCATGTCAAAAGTAAAATGAGTATATCAGGGATGCTAGTTTGCCAAAGATGAACGTACAACTGATTTTATCCGAAATTGACAGGATCAATATCAACATTATAAGATCATCAACAGTATTAATAAACACAAACGCAGGTAAAATGAGTTGATTGAGACAACAACAACAAGGCCCAGAAAGTAAGAAGTGCAGTTTCGCAAAAGGCTCAAAGAAAATCAGTAGTAGGAGTATCAACAAAAGTTATTTAAATTCAAAGGAAAAAAAGAAAAAAAAATCATAAGATCACCAATAAACCGTATTGATCATAATCCGAACATATCAGATTTCAGGGTGGGAAAGCAGATACAGAAAGAAGATGTAATCAAAGTATATGTCAGGTCACAAAAAAAATTGAGCAAAGCTACATGCACCCAAGCTTGGTACACAAAATAATACCCACTGATGTGGCAGCCAACATGGCAGATGACATCTCATCTGCCACATTGGCAATTTGCCACATCAGAGGAAAAATTTTCTTCAAAAAATTTAATAGATTGTGCCATATCTTTCTAAAACAAACCCACTCTCTTAAACAGCAATCACGTAAACACCAGCCAACCACCATCAACCCAAACTCGTGTTTAACCATAATCCATGTTCATTCATTGGGGCCAGCATCGGCCATCGCTTTTTGGAACCGCCATCGATCGTTAGCTCTTTGAAACCATCATCGGACTTCATTTGCCGGAGATGTCAGAGGATTTAACTTCTTCTTCAAAGTTTGATTAGTTACAAAGTGGGACTTTACTAGAGCTTTCTTCAGAGCAATTAAGGTTAGGTGTTTTTTTTTCTTTTTTATAATTAGAGAAAGTTATCTTTGCTTGATTAATTAATTGAAAAGAGAAAATTGTCTAGCAGTGGGTATTATGAAGACATAGAGTAGCTATCTGAAACAGAGAAAATTGTGAATGCCAAATCATTAAGTGGCCCTATGGAGTAAGACATTGGATTGGATTAATTTTTTAGTATAGGATTAGACTTGTTTTTTTTTTTTTTCAGTTCAAGAATATACTGCATCGAATAGAATTGGATTGTTAGATTTAGTATACAATTTTCCCTTTATAGTTAATTACCTTTAGAATTTTCTTTTCTTGAGAAATTACCTTCAAGAAATTATATATCTTCAAGAAATTATCTCTGTATAACCCTTAATTGATATTGAGAAATATATTTTTTTTGGGGATTTTTTAAAATTTTTTGCCCAATCTCTTACCATATAAAGCTTCAATTTGGTTCTTCAGAGTTGGGTCAAGGTAAGTTTTTCATTTTCGGTTAAGCTTCCTGAAGGCCCTTTAATTGTATATTGATTAGTCAGAATTTTTTTTAGTGATATATATGATTGTTAATGTTTCAATTTTAATATAATATAGTTATATTTTTATTTGATTTGTGATTGGTGAGTTAATAATGATCATATTTATTTTTTAAGTACTTCATAGATCTTTTGAAATTATATTCATTTTACGAAGAAACCAATTTTATGTTTAGTTTAGGATTCAAAGATGCTATGGTTCAATAATTCGAAATGGTTAAATCGATGTCAAAATCGTATACTAACCTTTTAAATCTACTTTTTAGTTTAGAATGTTAGTAGACATTATGACTTTTTTTATTCTTTTCATTCTTCTTCCTGCTATAATTTATGTAATATTGAAATTAGAAAATCAATTTTCAACATAAATACAAATTTGTATAATTGTTTGTATTTATATTAAAATAACAAAAGTTTTGATTTATTCATCATCGATATTTATAAATTGTATTGATTGGAAGATTATGTGGCATGCTATGTTAGTGAGAATAAAAATCAAATAATTGTTAAAATTAGTTACTCTTCATTCAGTAATTTAAACTTAGTATTGATATTGCATCAAAATTTCAAAAATGGAAGAGTGCAGTCAAACAAATTCCGAGAACACTTCTTCTCATTTCAATGTTATTGGAGTACTTCTATTTCTTTATAATCATTTTTTTATTCATCAATATGATTTTATTTTATTTTTTAGGTTTTGTTTTTACATTTTTCATAGGATTATTTTATTCTAATTCTAACTAATTAAATATCAATGAATTAGGATAATCATTTTGAAGAAACTGATTATACAAGAAGTTTAGAAAAGGAATGGGAGCCTGAGCCTGGAATGGTTTATGATTCATTAGAGAATCTTGTTCAAGACTATAAAAGCCTAAGGCAATAATTACTGATCAAGACAAGGCAATGCAAAATGCAATTGAGATTGTGTTCCCCAATACATGACATAGATGGTGTTTATGGTATATAATGAAAAAGTTGCCTGAAAAATTGAGAGGTTATTGTGAATATGAACATATTAAGTTTTCTTTCCAAAATATTGTGTATGATTCGTTAACAAGTGATGAGTTTGAAGAACGTTGGAATAAGTTCATTGATAAACACAACCTTCTCAACAATGCATGACTACTTGGATTATATAATGAAAGGCGACGTTGGGTGCCCGCTTTTGTAAAGGATACTTTCTGGACAGGTATGTCTACCATGCAGCGCAGTGAAAGTATGCATTCATTCTTTGATGGTTATGTCAATTCAAAAACCACTTTAAAACAGTTTGTGGAACAATATGAAAATGCATTGCTTGATAAAGTGGAAAAAGAAAGCGAGGCTGATTTTAAATCTTTCAAATCATGGATCCCTTGCATAAGCACTTATCCAATTGAGAATCAATTACAAGATGCATATACCATTGCAAAATTCAAAGAATTTCAACAAGAACTTGCTGCTAAGATTTATTGTGGGTTGTCTTCTTCTAAAAAGGTTGATTCTTATATGGAATTTATAGTACAAGAAGATGTTGTGGTTGGAGAGACTCATCGTTGTGTTACCTTTGTGGTTTGCTTTGATGAATCAACTTATGATATTCATTGCAATTGTTGAATGTTTGAGTTTAGAGGAATATTATGTCGACATGCAATTGTTGTGCTAATTGAGAAGCAAATTTCTCATGTACCAGATAAGTTCATTTTAAGGCGATGGAGGAAAAACATAAACAGGTGTCATACCAAAGTCAAAAAAAGTTATAATAGTTGGTAGAAATGATAACTGATATGAAGAACTATTGCAGATTTGGCATCAAATAATGATGACGATTGTAATATGATGATAGAAATGATAACTAATATGAAGAACAAGTTAATCTCAAGTGAAAATGTTGGTAAGATTTATAAAAGTTTAAACATGTCAAATAGTATAACAAATCCTAAAGTTGTTGATAGAACTTCCAATGAGGGCGACAATAAAATTCTTACTCCACGGGCTGTTCGTAGCAAGGGTCGTCCTCCATTCAAAAGAAAACAATCAAAAGTTGATTAAATTATCCACAAAGTAAAAGAGAAGAAATTGCGTATACAAAAATTGATTAAAAAAGATTAAAGTAAAAGTTTAGTATTTTAATTTAATTGAGTGTTTTGTTTTGCTTTTTATTTTTCATATGTTTCATGATAAATAACAAATTACTTTTATTTAATATTGCAGGAGAGCTCTTTTGAGGTGTGATCTACCAAGTGCATGTGTAATTAAGTCTCAGTTTTTTAGTTTTATATAAACATGTTATTGATGGAAGATAACTTTATGATAGGGATAACACCGACTGTGAAACTTTTGTAGATATTATAATAAAAGTGGGGATATTTTGTGGATCATGTTTTATAGTCGGCTTGTTGATTTTATAATTGATGATGTGATAAATTTTAACATGCGGTTGATATTTAGAATAACATTATATAAATTTGATTTGTAATTTTATTTTCAGTATTTATGAGTTTTTAGTTTATTTTTGTTAATCTCAGCAGTTATCTCTTTTTGCATTTTGTTATTGCATTGTGTTAGACTCATATTTATGTGAAGAAAAATCAAAGGAATAAATTATCCTAACCAAACACATGATAGCCTAGGAAACGAGCAAGTGACAGTTTCTAAGCCCCCTGGTCCACCACAAACAGAAGTAGTAGATAGCAAACAAGAGGAGTCTAAAACTGCGATGGAACAAGAGGCAAATAAAAAGGGAGTAGAAGGGCAAAAGTCTCTTTAGCTGAAGAATTTGAAGAATCTGAAAGGGAGTTGCAGGTTATGGCTTGTCTGGATGTGTTTTGATGGACTGAGTGTAATGTGAACAAGTTTATAATATGTAGCAATGAAGAAAGCTTGCATTGAATATAATCCATAAACTGGTTCTCATTACATGAAATCAATAAAAAGTTCATTTCTTGCATTATGTTTCTATATTACATTTGAAACATATTATCATCTCTAGATGTCCTACCAAAGTTACTGCAGCCAAGTCAGCCCAATGCCTCCAAGTTGCATTTTGGTTCTGTTTCTAGAGGGAGTAACATAGATCATAATATTATATAAGGAATTTTCAAGCTGTATAGGAGTATGGCTAAAGCTGGTTTTGGAGACAGCATCCTTGCACTAGAACTGTAGAATCTGGGCCTTTTTCTTCCAGCAAAATCTTCTTGGAATGTTTTTGGGCAGTGTTAGAAATTCTAGAAATCTGCTGACTGAAGCTGTATACTGCAGACTGAGATTTGCAGAAGTTGGGTAACTGTTGTAGCACAATTCTGAAAAATATCTGGGCAGTTCGAACTTTGGTTGGAATGGGCATCGACAAATTTAATTTTACCCCTGTAGGGACCTGAATTTATGGAGTAAGACTGGGCAGACCGAGTATCCAAGAACCTGCATTTTTGCATTACCAGGGCTCTTGGACTGGTTACAAAATATCAAATTTCAAATGCACTAGGTAGCTTAAGAATTCCTTAATCACAAATCCTGGATACACATTAAGAATTCTATGCCAATTCTCATAATGAATTGAATAATGGTAAAGTTCTTGACTAAGAGGGCAAAATTATGAATTGAATATTAAGGGGTAAGATTCATAAATTCTTATACAGATTTCTTAACCACAAAATTTGATGTTTTGTGCAACCTAAGGCATTTGAAATTTGATATATAGGAAGCCACTCCGGGATATACAACCCGTGCCAATTCCTGGATATATATGGTGGGGGCAATTCCTGGATATATATGGTGGGGGCAATTCCTGGATAAACATTCTTCAATTCCTGAAACCATTAGCACAAATTATCAATTTTAGTTAAATATATTGCAACTTGAAGCACACATATATGAATTTAAGCGAAGTATACTGCATGAAGACAAGTTACAAAAGGCATATTACATTCTTCAATTTCAGACATGAGAGATCATAATGCACCACCATAGGACTGAGGGAAGAAGCAATTATCATATTTCAAATGCCTTAGGTTGATTTCTATTTTCCAAGAACTATTTCTTTAACTGTGTCGATACCTATGCAATTGACATTAACAAAATCAGTATGACAATCCAACTGGTGTTTGTCATGCTTGTAGAAATCATGTAAGGTCTCAAACTTACAACCAACTAAAAATTTATTATGTACAGTAACATACACAAAGTTTAAAAATAAAAATAATAATTAACATCAAATTTATTTTACTTATAAGTAAAAGTTTCATTTTTAGATAAAGAATATATATAGAAAACTTTAAAAAAATGAAAGAGGGAAACCCCTTGCCTTTATATCAAGACCAAAGTATTCGTCTACTGAATCAACATCCATGGCCAAATTCTCTTTAGCTAAAATAGCTTTTAATATTTTCTCCGTGTTTGGGGCATTCGACAAGTTTACCATAGTATAATAACATCAATGATAATCAACCATCAACCACCTAAGAATATAAAGAACAACAAAAAAATAATAATTTGATGACAAAAAAAAACCCACACTGCCTAAATTGGATACATGCACTGCCTTGAAAGGTTTGGTTTTGGTTTGAAGAAACCCACATCCAATTAACTTAAAAAACCTAAATTGGATACATACACTGCCTTGAAAAATGAAAGTTTAAAGTCACAGCATTACATCAGCCGATTTTACACCCAACAAAGTGCTGCCTTCTTCAATTTTCTCTTTTCAATTAAAGGTTAAACACAAAAATTTCTTAAAGGTAATTTCTCAAGAAAAGAAAATTCTAAAGATAATTAACTGTAAAGGGAAAATTGTATAATAAATCTAATAATCCAATTTAGTTCGATCCAGCCTATTCCTGAACTGAAAAAAAAACAAATAGTCTAATCTTGTATTGAAAAATTAATCCAATCCAAGTCTTACTCCAAACGGCCACTTAATGGTTTAACATTCACAATTTTCTTTATTTCAAGATAGCTACTCTCTCTTCACAATACCCATTGCTAGACAAGTTTCTCTTTTCAATTAATTAATCAATCAGAGATAACTTTCTCTAATTATAAAAACGAATAACAAAAAACTCAACCTTAGTTGCTCTGATGAAGGCTCCGGTGAAGTCACACTTTGTAACAAATCCAACTTTTGGAGAAGCAGTTTTCGAAGAACAACAATCAACGATGGTTCCAACAAGCGATGACCAACGGTGGTCCCGATGAATGATAGTGGATTATGGTTAAACATGAGTTTGGGTTGATGGTGGTTGGCTACTACTTTCGTCGTGGTTGGCTGCTATTTGTGTGATTGTTGTTTCAGAAAGTGGGTTTATTTTATAAAAATAAGACATTCCATTAATTTTTTTAAAGAATATTTTTCCGCTGATGTGGTAAGTTGTCAACGTGGCAGATGAAATGACATCTGTCATGTTGGCTGCCACATCAGTGGGTGTCATTTTGCGTATTAATTTTGGATACATATTGAATTATGTAAAAAAATTATCTATACACCAAGCATAAGGCAAATGATGCTCAAGTTTGATGAAAGTTGCTGTTCACACAGGATTAATGACACTCAGTGCAATTTTAAGAACAGAGAAATATAGAAAGAAAAAAAAAAGTAAAGGAAATTAAGAAGAAGATGTTATTAAAAAAAAAAAATGACAAGAGAAACTCACAGCGGTTATTATTTCCTCTAACAACAACACAGAAGGAACAATAATGAGCAACAAGGAATTTATTTAATCATGGTAGATTCAACAAGTGCAGCACTAATAAAGAAAACCAATCAACAATGAGAGTGCCGAAACATAACCACGAGAGAGAGAGATAATACAGAACAACCAATCAGCAAAGTGAACAAATACCAGACAATCAATCCAAATGCAATGCTAAAGTAGGTATGCCAGACAGCTAAGTAGCATGAAAACTTACAATAGGACGTGTTTCCACGTTTTGGAAACGTTTCCATTTCCGAAACTCCCAGAAACTTGTAGGAAACGTTTCGGGTCATTTCAAAATTTTTGAAAAATTTTGAAACACGTTTATTTTAGAAGAAAAATCATGAAATCGATTAAACACATATATTTTGTATTTTCAAAACGAAAATGTCTTTAAATCTCATATTAAATTCATCTTCTCTTTACTTTTTGATATGTTACTCATCTCTTCCCCGACATATCATATAGATTGGTGTGTATTGTTGTTTTTTTCTTAAATATCTACATGCATTTACTTAAGAACAATTTACAATAAGTTCTATGATTCTATTTTATAGTATTCTTTCTCTCATTCTTTTTTTATTATTTATTTTTATATTATACAAGTTTATGTACTTTTATTATAAAAAATTTAGTATTTATAAAAAAAAAAACCCTTATATTTTTCATATTTATAAGTTTCTCCATATTTCTGTTTCTTATATTTTTTAAAAAATGCATTTTCACGTTTCCGTTTCCATGTTTCCATGTTTCTCTCTTTCCGTTTCTATGCTACATAGCCAGAAACTCAGAAAGTGGATCAATCAATAATTCCAGGTAGGAAGCGAGCTAATCAATGACTAATTCCATAACCATGAGTTCAATCAAGGACAATATCACCAAAAAAAAAATTAGACATCATGCACCAAAAAAAAAAAATTCAGAGATCAGACTGTGTAGTATGAAGACAAAGATCAGGAGAAGAAACATTTAGAGCAGCTCTAAACTATTCAAACTTGTGGGAAGGCAAGACTTTGGTTAAAATATCAGTTTTTTGATGGTCAGTCGGAACAAATTGGATTTTAACATTGTTGGCAGCCACTTGGTCTCTTATGTAATGGACACCTATTTCTATATGTTTTGTATAAGCATGAAAAATAGGGTTGGATGCCAGAGAACTTGCACTTTGATTATCACACCAAATAATTGGTGGGGCTGAGAGGGTAAGGACAAGTTCAGTAAATAAGGTTCTAGTCCGGGCAACTTCACTGGTAGTGTGTACGAGCCCTATATTTTGCTTTAAGGGCAAATACCTTTTGTTTCCTGAAACACCATTGAATGAGGTTGGTACCAAGAAACAGGCGGTACCCTATTGTGGATCTCTTGTCATGGATATTGCTAGACCAATCAAAGTTTGAATAACATTCAAGTTTAGTAGCTGAATTTCATTTGAAGAAGAGACCAAAATTAATGGTGCCATTATGTATCTCAACAATCGTTTATAGGTTTTCCATTGAAATTGAGTGAGAGACTATAAAACATAACTTAATTTATCAACTGAGAATGAGATATCAGGCTTGTTGAGAGTGAGACACTATAGTGCTCCTATCAGGCTTCTAAATAGTGAAGGGTGTTCAAATTTATCACTATCTTCAAGGTAGAGTTTGGTGTCAGTGCCAAAGGGTGTGGTGCATGGTTTTGAGTCTTGCATGTTGGCCTTGACCAGAATATTTTTTGCATATTTAGATTAACATAAGTGAAGGCCAACCTGATTTTTGGCAACTTCAAAGCCGAAAAATTTAGGGGTCCCAAACTTTTTTAAGGCAAATTTATTGTTAAACTAACTCATAATTTCATCAAGGAGGGAATTGTTGTTCCTACTAAGTAGGATGTCACCAACATAGTGCAACACCCATCTCTAGATGTATTCCCCTACAATAAATATAATCAAAGAGGCATGCACAACTTAACTTCATAACATGACAACGGAATAAGAGCATGTACTATGTAACACCCTGGATTCTAAACTCGCTCAAAAATGCAAAACTAATTTAATCCATGACTTTAATCTAAATAAAAATAATTCTATGGCAAAACATATTCTTATTCTTTCCAAAATAGACCCAAATGTAATTAAACATAATCACGTCTTATAAATAATAATCCACAATTACAATATTCATAAATAATAAAATCTAGACATCAAGACTCTTTAATCTCTCAACTCATCTTGAGTTTATTTTATTCAACTCTTCCTAACTAATCTAAAAAACTTATTCTGCAAAACAAAAGAGATGAGGAGTGAACCATCAACTTGATAAATAAAAACAAACATAATACATAACTTTTTAATAATAAACGTTGTAAAACTTCTTTATTTTCAAAATAATTAGTCATAAAGAAAAAAAATAAAGAATAAAACTTTTGATATTCTTTAACCATAACGAAAACAAAACATTTTCATAAATTATAAGAAAAATAATGTAAACAAGTTCATATTCATTATCATAAGAAAAAAATAACAAACATAAATATTTCATTCTATTCATATTTATAATTGGTCTATTGACTTTTCATCATTCAACATATGTCCTTAGATGTTTTATGATTTGATCATAGTTATCGATTTATAAATCGGTCAATTCTTTATCTTACTATAGACATTCGACAAAAACTATCTTATAAAACTTGTTTTTCTAACAAATCTTTATCTTTGAAGAATATTCGAAAATCTTTATTCAAGAAATTCATTCAAATACTTTTAATTTAATAGCCATATAATATAACATAAGTTTTCTTCTATATAAAAATATCAAAACACTTTTCAAAAGTATTTTAGATTTAAAAAAAATTATATACTTCTAACATAAAGTCATAAAATAAAATCATAATATAATTTATCACTTTTAATAAAAAGAATTTTATAGCATAAATAATCATATCAACATTTTCCATATAGAATAAAAATCATTACATGTTATGTAAGTTTTTACTAACCTCAACAATTTTTAACTACATCTTTAATCACCCAACAAGATACCAATACCTTCATGTTGTCCTAACAATCATAATTCAAACTTAATACTATCAAATCTTAATCTCAGAAGTATCCACTAATCGCCTATAAACCTTACAAATCATCATCCTAGTGTTAAATCATGCTAAACTCCATTAAAACCAATTGTGCATATACAAACTCTTTACTAGACAGTTATGGTTACAAGATTATCATTTGAATGGTGAAAAACACTCATTTCTATAAATATAAGAGGGTTTATACTCAAATATAGGTGTTGAACCACAACTTTTTTACTAATCTAAGGCTGAAACTTATTTATAAACTAAGGTATAATTGAAGGTGACATCTTCAGTGAAGCAGTATGTTCCCTACAGATTAGCTTATATTTTCAACGACATAATTCAACTATCTTTCCATTTTAGAATTCAAAAGCATTTGGTCTTTCTTTTTCTTTTTCTTTACTTTCACCTTAACCTTGCCAACCATCACCCTCGGATGACTTATTAAGTCATCACCACCACTCACAAATAGCTCATCCTTTTGTTTATTCTCATAATAAACCAATTGAATCCTATTTTCTTTTAAGTGAGAAAACTCCAGCTTGATTGGAAGGTCCTAAGGATTTTTTGTTCAATTTTTTTCATTAATTATGGATTGAACTCTTTGACTTCAAACTCGTAAATCATAAATCCATTGTTAGTGGAAGTGTCAAATAGTTTAGGAATGTTTGATATGGGTAAAAGCCCTGATTATGTATTAATGTTAGGTATGAACTTCCTCAGAATATATAATATAAGTGTTATAATCACTGTGAAGTGGAGTATAGGGAAAAAGATTCAAAATGTGGAAAAAGTTACATTTGACAAACATGCATTCTAAAGGGATGGTTTTGGTTGGTGTGAAGTTGTAATACCCTTAGGTAAGTTCCAAGGGTATTTATGTCTTTTGGCCTTACTTTGAGACATTTCCAATCTTAAATATATATGTTCAAATATATGTATAAATATATATATACATACATTTTAATACATATATATATATAAACAAAAAATTATAGAAAGACAAAAGATAAGTAAATATGATAAGCAAAAAGTGTATGTACAAGCATTAAGGGATAAATGACAAAACAAAATGCTATTTTCCATCTTCTTCTCCCGTCCCTTCTAGAAACTCAACCTTCTTCATGCTTCTTCTTTGTTTTTTAAGAAAAAGGCAATGATTTGAAGGGGTTTTGGAAGACAAAGTAAGGAAAGAAAAGGAGTGGAAGCACTTTGAAGGCTTTGGTAATCAAAAGATCTCTTTCTTTTCCCTTTACCTATGTTTATATATATTAGAGTATGTTATATGAACATGTTAGTGTGTTTTGGTATTAATTTGAGGTGGTTCTTGATGAGAAAATAAGTAAGGCAAAAAGGAAGGAGCAAGCTTGGCAAGTGTTAGCTTGAAGCAAGGTAAGTAGAATCATTCTTGGTCTACCATAAATTTGCTAAATAAACTCTATGTTTCACATTTTATGCCTTTGATTCCTTTGCTTTATGTTATAAATGATGATTTTATGTTATATGGATGCATTGGTCATGGTTGGAAGCAAAAAAGAAAGGTTTATATATATAAATGATAAGGTCGTGACAAAGGACATAGGGATACATATATAGATATGAATAGCCATATATACTTGATTAAGTTGAGTTAAATGACATGGTTGAGGAATTTTGAAGTTGACAGATGTTGTTTTACCATTTGGGATATCTATGTGTGTGATATTGGTTTATGGTAGAGAGTTGGGAAATATTTATAGTTTTGCCACTAATTTTATCCCATATTTTGACTACCTTTTATAATGAATCATGACTGTTTCTATAGCTCATTGAAAAGCTCTTTGAATCCCCTTTTCAATGATATATAGTTTGTATGATTTGGAGACCGTTTAGACTATTAAATTGCTTAAACAAAAAGATTGTTCTATCAAATAAACAGTAATTATAGTTTTTAAAAAGAAAGAGAGAAAGAAAACTCATTTTGACTACCTTCTCTGATGAATCATGAGTGTTGTTATAGCTCATTAGAAAGCTCTTTGAATCTTTTTTTCAATGATATATAATTTGTATGATTTGGAGATCGTTTATATTGTTAAATTGTTTGAAAAACAAGATTGCCCTATCAAATAAACAGTAATTACAGTTTTTTGGAAAGAAAGGACAGAAAAAGAAAAGAAAAAAAGAAAGAAAGGAAATTTGGGGTTCAAGAGTCAAGGGTCATCCCAAGAGTATGGTCTAGTGGGTTATAGATACGTAATAGTATCCACGTGCCTAAAAAGAAAGAAAAGGTTGGGGCACGAGTTTCAGTTTTAGATGGAAGTAAGTTCAATAAGAGATAATGTATGCATGCTATGAACTATAAGAGGGCACTTTATGCTACACCACCCATAGTAGGGTATATCCATAGTAGAATAAGTCTATAGTAGGACATAGACCCATAGTAGAGTCTACTCGCAGTAGAGCATGCTTGTAATAAAGCACAGTTTGAATTTCAAGAGAGTGTAGTAAGAGAAAGAAAGAAAGAAAGTTTGAGCATAGAAAAGTGTCGAATCATTGTAGTTAGCTTCCAAAAAGTATCAGATGAACACTAGATGAGATAAAGTGTGACCCTAATAGGAAAAATAAGTCAAATTAGAAAAAATAAGTCAGATTATTTCCTCAAAGAGAGATAGTTTATGTTAAGACCTAGTTTGTTTTCCTTGTTGACATCATCCACAAAACTTTTCACTGTTCAATTCTAGCATTGGTAAACCTCTTATCACTATTAGTCTTACGAATTTTCAAGATCCCTATAATTCATGTGCCCTAGCTTGTAATGTCAATGTTCAACTAGATCAATCTTGGCTATGAAAAACAAGATGATTTGTTAGCAAGTATTAATTGTCATTGGATCTTACTTCTTCCAAAACACATTTTCCATTTCCATCAAGAACTTTACAAAAACATTTTGAAAATTGAACAGTAAGGTTATTGTCACAAATTTGACTTATGCTAATAAGTTAACTCTTTGTCCATTTACAAACAATTCATCATACAAAGACAATAACCTGAGAATATTAATCAATTTTTTACCTATAATCTTTCCACTTTTACCATCCCCATATGTAATATGAGCACTATCATAAGGTTTAATATTAAATGGTAGTGATACATTTACAAACATACGTCTAAAGCAATCACTATCAAAGTACCAAATATTATCTTGATATGTGGATAATGAAGCATAAGCAACAATAAAATTAACACTATATTTCAGTTTCCACGCAAATTTTATGCCTTGAAGCTTATTATAAGAAGATTTAGACAAAACATGTAAATTCTCAACATGATTTTTAAATAAACTTTCAGCTTGAAACATTTTAGCAGAATGTGGCCCTTTTTCCACGAAAATGACAAATTGAAACAAATTTTAGATCAGTAAGAGCATACTTAGATTTACTGGTGCATTCCAAACAAAAGTGCTCACAATTGGATTCGATTTGTTCACACTCGATTGAATACTTACTCTGATTGTATCCTTAATTCTGACAAATGTGTGCACAATCAATTTTGATGCGTTTGCGCTTGAAGAGTAACCAATTTCTATGTTGACTCCATAAATCTTCCTTTGATTCAACATTAAATCTAGATTGATTTTTCTTGCATTCAACATTTCAATGGTAGCTTTGGCAGTGCTAAGATCCTTCTTGGTTACATCAAATAACATTTGTTTGTCAGTTAGATCTATAATTAATAAGGTAATTATTTCATTTAATTTACCTCCCTTTTCTAGCATAACATTCAAAGCCTCAACTAATTTTAACTTTTTGATCCATTTTAAGCCCAATGATAGTACATTTGGTCGAAGGCTTTTTATTTCATTATCAAATTCACTAATCTCATCGGATTCATCCAAAATTTCAGCAAATGCTACAAAGTTTTCAATAGATTTAGACTCTTCAGACTCATTCCCACCTTCTCTCGATTCACTATTACTAAGAGTTCTGAGTATTACTTTACCTTTCTTTCTGAGTGTGTTAGCACACTCAGCTTGAATGTGACCATACCCCTCACATTCTCTATATTGAATCCCCTTTTTCTTATAATTTTCTCTGAAAACTTAAGGTTATTTCCAACTCTAAAGAATAGATTTGAATTATTTCTATTAGAATTTTTATTTCCTTTATTAGCATTTATTTTTTACATGTTCTTTTTTATTTTTCCTTTAATTATTTTTTACATGTTCTTTTAAAGAAATTTTGCATAATTTTGGGTAAGCATGATTATTTTGTTATCATGCAAATTTGCAAAATCAAAAATTTCATTACTGCTTGATTTTACTGAGTGTTAAAGTACGAGGCCTATAACTGACTTTTTCTTCTCCCATCTCTTCTAGTGAATTCATATGTTTGAAGTGAACCGATCAACTTATCCAGGTCCACTTTGCCAAAAATTGAGAGAGCAGAGTTGGTTCAATGCGGCCAACCAGAGAAGCTCAAGAAAAGTAAAAAGAATTATGTTTTTTATTACTTGTGTATTTGATCTTTACATGCAATAGCTTTATATATTGTAAATTACAATTCATCTATGGCAACATAATATTTGTACAATCTGTTAATCAATATAAATATGATTCTAGGGATGTGATAGCTAATTATCTGGGATATGATATGGATGATGATTTGCTTGATTTTTGGGATATGATTTACATGATTTCTAAGGATGTGGATGTGATTCTGATTTCCAATACTCCCCCTCAAGCTAGTGGTTTGTAGATGTCATAAACTCTAAGCTTGTGTAAGAGATAAAAATGTTGTCTTGATCCCAGAGGTTTGGTGAATATGTCAGCCAATTGTTCTATGGTTCGAATGTGGTAAGGTTTTATCAATCCTTCCTGTATCTTGTCTCTTACAAAGTGACAGTCAATCTCTATATGCTTAGTTTTTTCATGGAAGACTGGATTGGTAGAGATATCCTTTGCTGCCTTATTGTTACAGTAGAGTTCAACAGGTTCTGAGATTATCACGCCCAGATCCTTTAATAGACCACAAATTCATATTATTTCACAAGTAGTTTTTGCCATTACCCGATATTCTACTTCAACTAAAGAAAGAGAGACAGTAGATTACTTTTTCATTTTCTATGAGATAAGAGAATCCTCAAGTTTTACATAGAAACCTGTCAGTGATTTCCTTGTCATAGGACATGTACCCCAGTTTGTGTCGCAGTAAGCCGTTACTTTCAAGGTTTTATCTCAAGGAAATAATATTCCTAGACCTGGATATCCTTTTAGATATTTAATTACCTTTAAGGCTGCCTCCATGTAAGACTACTTTGGTGCATGCATAAATTGGCTGAGGATCTGAACTGCATAACTAATGTCTGGTCTAGTCATTGTGAGACAGATTAGTCGTCCCATTAGTTGTTGATATTCGAGATGATCCTGTAGTGGCGGGTCTTTTACTGTTTCACTGTTGTGATCATACTCTTGACTAGTGAGTTTGATATTTTGTTCCACTAGGATTGTACTTGGTTTGCAAGCAGATAATTCAGTGTCTACTATTAATTCCAATGCATATTTCCTTTGGCTGAGGACGATCCCATCTGCAGATTGAGCAATTTCAATCCCCAAAAAATATTTTGGAGATCCTAAGTCTTTTATTCTGAAAGACTTATGGAGGTAAGTTTTCAGCTCTTTTATAGCGATTGTGTCATTCCCAGTTATGAGGATATCATCTACATAAACCACGAGGCATATGAATGATTTTCCTTGTCTTTTTGTGAACAAGGCATAATCATGTCTTGACTGTTTGAAACCTAGTTTGATCAATGCTTCTGTGATTTTAGTGTTCCATTGTCGGGATGCTTGTTTCAGGCCATATAAGGATTTTCGTAGTCGACATACCAGATTCTCCCCCTGTCTATGAATTCTGGGTAGAACTTCCATATAAATCTCTTCATCTAAGTCCCTATGAAGAAAGGCATTGTGAACGTCCATCTGATAAAGAGACCAATCATAAGAGGCTGCAAAGGCAAAGAGTGTGCGAACAGTAACATGCTTGATAACAGGCGAAAAAGTCTCTTGATAATCAAGTCCTTCCTATTGAGTGAACCTTTTTTGTAACCAATCGAGCTTTATATCGTTCAATGGAACCATCTGCCCAGTGCTTTATCTTGAAGACCCATTTGCAGTCGATGGGTTTTCTATGAGATGGTCGTGGTTCAAAGTCCCATATTTTATTGAGATATAGAGCTTCTAACTCTTCTGCTATCGTCTGACACCAATAAGGTAATTGTACTGCTTCTAAATATGAAATAGGTTCACGATGTGCAGAGATGTGACTGATGCAAGCTCTGTGTCCTGGAGATAACCTGTCATAATTAACATATCGAGAGATTGCATATGGGTTAGATGAAACAGCACAAACATAGTCAGTGCTCCAAATAGGAGGTTTTGTGGTTCGTGAAGATCGTCTCAAGGGAGTCGGATCAGGATCATCAAAGATAGCTGGAACATCCATGGATGGGATAGGTGAAGATGAGTCAGCACTTTGTTTAGATTCTATCAATGTACCGCCAGTGTTACAAGGCGATGAAATTACCTCATATCTTTCTTCAAGAAACTCATTGTGTGTTATTGGTGACAAATCAGTGGATGTCGTACCTTTAATTTCATCAGTAAAAGGAAAAACATCTTAATGAAATATGATGTCTCTACTGATGAAGATTTTGTCTGCTGTCATATCATATAGGCGATATCCCTTCTGTAGTGGAGGATATCCCATGAAAACATAACGAGTTGCTCGAGTATCAAATTTGTCTGTTTGTTGAAGTTTGGTGGAGTAGCAGAGACACCCAAATACTCTTAAGTGTCTGATGTCTAGTTTTTTGCCAAAGAGAAGTTTATAAGGTGTTTTGTCACCCAGAACCTTAGTTGGCATTCTATTGATCAGATAGGCTATCGTGACCACACAATCTCCCCAGAAATGAGGTGGTATGTTGGATTGGTGTTTGAGGGCACGGGTTACTTCTAATAGATGTCTATATTTTCTTTCCACAGTAGCATTCTATTGTGGTGTGTAAGGGTAAGAACTTTCATGAAGAATTCCATGAGAGTCAAGGTAAGTAGTAGTGGTATGGTTGAAAAACTCTTTTGCATTATCTGTGCGGATTCGATGGACTTTTGTGTGGAATTGAGTTTGGACCAT
This sequence comes from Mangifera indica, assembly GCF_011075055.1. NCBI lineage: Eukaryota > Viridiplantae > Streptophyta > Magnoliopsida > Sapindales > Anacardiaceae > Mangifera > Mangifera indica. The sequence goes on along the minus strand of NC_058147.1, from coordinate 10,065,450 downwards.
AGACATAAATTTCAGGAAAAAGGTATGTGTTTGGGCTTTTGAATTCATGAGGTATAACCATGTAGCACATGAGAAGTCATCCACTATGGTAAGAAAGTATTTGGATCCATCATAGTTAGGTGTATTATAAGGTCCCCAAATATCTAAATGTATCAATTGGAACGGTTTTATGGTTGAAGTAGTGCTTGTGGAAAAGGAAGTGCGAGTTTGCTTGGCAAGAGGGCAAATGGGACACTTTGGATATGGGATAGTACTCGAATGCCCTAATCTTTGATGAGAAATTAATGACACTTTATTAATTTGATTTGTATTACAGTGAGAAGAGGTAATACAATTTTTATTTAATAAAGGAAAGGTCTTGGGGTTCGGTGTCCAGTAGTATAGCCCATGTTGTTCTTTACCCAAGCTCATCAGATTGCCAGTCGAATGGTCTTGAAATACGCATATAGTAGGTAAAAAGGTTATTACACATTTGTTGTCTGTGCATAGTTTGGAAACTGAGATGAGGTTAAAACGGAAATTGGGTATACAAAGGGCATTTTTAAGTGTGAGTTTATCTAATTGGACATCTCCTATTTGTGTGGTTTGAGTTGTGGTCCCATTTGATAGTTTAACAGGTGTTGGAGAGGACAGATATTTTTTGTTGGTATAGAATTCTGGAGAAAATATTATATGGTCACTAGCCCCTGAATCTATTATCCAAACATCTAGAGAAATAAAAGTATTAAAACACGAAACTGTACCTGTGTAAGAAGTGGAGATGTCATTGCCCTTTGGTATCTGATTCAGAAGATGGATCAATTGGTCATATTGTTTAGCTGAAAGTCCAGTTGTAGCTCCTAAACTGGTTGAAGCCACTTGATTTGTAGTGGGCCCTTCTACCTTTGTTTTGCTAGATCCAAGACGACCATGCAGCTTCCAACAAGTGTCTTTGGTGTGATTATGTCACTTGCAATAATCACAATATAGTTTTCCCCTTTACTTGGGGGCTGATTATAATTATTAAAATTGCTAGGGACTTGACGAAAGTTGTTGAAAGTTGGGGTGCCAACTTGATTTTGTGCAGTGGGCAAATTAGAGCCGTTAGATCTCTTGACTCCATCCTGGCCGTTCAACTTGCCATATAAATTGAAAATGTGAGCTGGCCCTAATTCATTTCCTTCTCCAGGTGCCTCATTCCTTTGATAAACGCTGAGGGCTACCATTCCCTTCTCCTCATTGCTTCCGATACTCCTCTGGCTTTCATCTTGAATGGCAAGATGATATGTACGACGTAACGAAGGTGCCTCCACAAAGGTTAGTATTTGGGTTTTGAAAGCAACAAACCCTTTATTCAGCCCCATCAGGAAACGTGTCAGTCTCTCTCATTCCTTGGCGCGCTGAATCTGTGTGAGAATCTTTGATGGTGCAGTGATTGATTCTTTGACTGCATCTAACTCGTTCCAGGCAATAGAAAGTTTGTTGAAGTAGTTCGTGACAGTTTGATTCTCTTATCGGATTTCTGTAAGAGTTTATCGGATGTTATAGATCTTTGCAAGATCTAAGGCTCCATACATGTCTTTGATGAATCCCCAAAGCTCGCCTGTATCTTCTGTAGGTGGTAGACCAGCTGTGATCTCTTCAGTCAAGCAATTGCTAATCCAAGCGCGGACAAGGGTATTGCAACGTACCCAAAAACAGGCAAGGTCGGGTTCCGACAGCATGGGTACAGTGCCATCGACGAATCCAATCTTGTCCTTTGCAATGAGTGCCCTTCTGAAATCTCTAGCCCACTGTGCATAATTCTCAGCTCCAGTCAATACTTGTTTTGTCAAAACGAGTTTTGGTCCATCCGATGGTGACGCATAAAGAACATCTCCAGGCTCTGGTTTATTTTTGTTTGTAGGGACCAAGCGAAACTCTGGCATCTGTGGTGTTTCAGTAGTGGATTTAGGCGATGAAAGGTCGACGGTTGTTGCTTTGATTGGCTCCATCTAATCTGGTTTTTTTTGTTTTGTGCAGGTTATCAGAAGGCTTATTGAAACTTTGAACTTTGAGCGGATGATTAAAGAAGGAACAATTCGGAACCAGGCTCTGATACCATGCCAAAAACTGAGAGAGCGGAGTTGGTTCAATGCGGCGAACCAGAGAAGCTCAAGAAAAGTAAAAAGAATTCTGTTTTTTATTACTTGTGTATTTGATCTTTACATGCAATGGCTTTATATACTGTAAATTACAATTCATCTATGACAACATAATATTTGTACAATCTGCTCATCAATATAAACATGATTATAAAGATTTGATAGCTAATTATCTGGGATATGATATGGATGATGATTTGCTTGATTTCTGGGATATGATTTGCATGATTTCCAGGGATGTGGATGTGATTCTGATTTCCAATACACTTCTTCAACATTTCTGCATTTTTTAATACAGGTTATTTTAGGAAGAAACCTTTCAGGCAAAGATTCTAACACTTGTTGAATCAATTTATCACTTAAATACACCTCCTTTTAAGGCTTAGGTTTCATTAGAAATATCATACAGCCTTGCACGAAAATCATAGATAGTTTTCAAGTCAATCATTGCTAAATTTTCAAAATTAATTGAGTTTCCCCTGTTCTTAATTCTAAGCTTCTCCCATCCATCTTTAGCATTCTCACAATATCACTTTCATTTGATTTATTGAAACAACATTAAAATTACACGAATAGCTATAGAGTTCCGATTAGACATTTTAGGTTCAACATTAGGCCAAAGTTCCGCTAGTTTTGACTTGATTATACCATCCTATTTTTCTACAAACTTTCTCATCAATTTTAAGAGAGCTCTCATTCTTGCCTTCCCATATGGACAATAATTAGTTCCATCTAACATGGGTGGCCTAATTGTAAAACTACCTTCACAAAACAAATTCATTTAAAAAATAATAACATTAAAGAAAAACCTAAAAAATGTGTTAAACCGGTCAATAAGTAGATATATCAGATATAAAAAATTTAGAATCTTCTTTAATATCAATTGTAAATGATACATGTTGATTATGGTCACAATTTGTGAACACAATCTGCATATGTAATAAATTAAACTTGATTACATGTTCAATAACCCAAACAACAGAATATATAAACAGGCAGTAAATATAAAGGAGGAAAACAATTTTTACATGGTTCATTTATAACCATAACCTACATTCACAGAACCAAATCCAAAAATCTCAAATTCACTATAATGAGTTTACAAAATAAAAACAAAAATTTCAGCATACAGAGCAATAAAATATAATATGAAAAATTAAAAGTTGGTCAATAGCCATTCATTTTCCACTATGCTTCCAACATAGGTGAAGAAATTTAATATCCATTGAAGTTGAAACCAAACTCCCTTCAACTAAGTGAGGTTGAAATCCTTTGTAACTCTAACTTAACAGTATGTACACAAGTGTTTTCTGTTAAAAGAATTTGAAACAATTTCAATAGAAAAAGTTGAAAAGATAGAACTTGAAAATGCAGTAAGCTAATTAAGATTGAAAAGCGGTATTTAGCTTAATTAAAATGGTTGTAGAAGGGTAGTTTATGTAGTGAACTTCATGCCATGGATATGTAACACTTGCGTAATCATATTGTAATGCACCTATCCACTTGTATCAAAAATATAAAAATTGCTGTGTTTTGTAGGTGTAGTACAAAACTGATTTTTCCAAGTGTCATTCACACACACACACACACACATATAAAATCATTGTTATGACAAAGTACATAAAATGTGCAAACAAAATAAAACACTTCATTGTAGTTGTTCATGGGTTGTCAATCAAGAATCTGCAAGTTTGAAGGAACCGGACTACCTCATCTAGATCCATCTTCACCATATCAGTGCATTCCTTTTTCAAGTTTGAAGGTTTAAGTTTAGCAGTTATCCATTGTTCAACAGGTTTAGAATTAGAAACTTCATCTTAGAAAGTGAAAAGATTTGCACAACCATTTACAATAGTTATGCAAACCTTTTCATTAATAAATTCAAAAAATGCTCTCATTCTTGCTTTCTAATATGAATAGTTAATTTCATCTAACACGAGAGGTTAAATAGTTGAACTACATTGTCAAAACAAATCTATTCAAAGGAAATAAACAATATCATGATGCAAGTGAAAAAGATAGCAACAAAGAAGCAAAATCAAATATGTAGAAACCAAACCCGAGAGGATTTACTGAATATGGACAAATTCAGAACTTGTTTTGATACAAAATGAAGAATCTCACCGAGTGAGTGATATGGGTTTGATTAGGTTAGCTCATTATTAAGCTTAGATTTAATTAATATAGTAATGCTCTTGGATGCGTGATTAACACAAACATCAAAAACAAATTGTAATTGTAAAAAAATAGAGGCAGAAAAAGTTTTTACATGGTTCAACTACCAACAATATAGCCTACATCCGTAGGACCTAGTCTAGCAAAAACGAATTTTATTATTAAGCAAACTCAGTGTTCCTAACTGTCCCTGTTGCTAAACTGATTTGTCAATTGCTCTGAAAAGAATTCTAAATCTAAGCATCATGCTTAGAGTAGTTCAAATAGAAGTTTCAAAGCTAAAATCCTTGAGCTTCTAGTCTTGAAGTCCTTTTAAGCACCATTCCGAAACTGTAACCTATGATATGTTCAGTAAGGCTAATCTGTAAGAGGATTTTAAGAAATAAAATGCAAGAATATATAAAACAAAGATACAAAGAAAAATGAGAACCTGACCAAGCTGAAAACAAAGTTAAAATGTCCAATAGTCAAGTTAAATTGAATTGAAGAAGGTGATTGGTTTAAATACCAACACAATCGAACAAGATAATGTCACTTATTCATATCATAATAGTACTCCTACAAAAGTTAAAACAAATTCCAACAAAGACAACAATATTTGTTAAGTGTAAGGTTGAAAAAGGGTCAATACAAATTGTGATAATAAGGTGTATCATATTTGAATACAAAGTTCATAGTTTACCGAAAGTATACACAATTTCACTGCATAAAAAGAGTCAACTTTTGGCTGTTGTGCATTGCTTTACCTTTTGTATAGTATTTACCTCAGGAGTATTAACATAGTACAATTAAAAACTCCCATCAAACTTATGAAGAATTTAGCAAATGGTAGAGTCCACATATTTTGTTCAATAAAATATATTTAATGAACTGAGGTTTGACGAGAAAGCAAAATCTTGTAAACACGTATTAATTTTGCCTCAAAGAGGTATATATGTTCTACAGCTAATAAGTGAATTTTAAGAATTTGATCTTTTGTTAAGATTTATCAGATTTGAGTGAAGCGGCTAAAAGGTTTTTTTTACCTTAATATTTAATTTTACCTAAAATACTGTGTCAATTATTATGCTTAACGTGTATGCATTGGAAGGCTCCTAACCTTTTAGTATATTATTGATTTTTACACTTACAGAAGAAATATAATGCAACTTCAAAAGTTGGTTCAAGCAACTAGATCTTCAAAATAACCTCCAACAAATTCAAGTCGACTCCTTTTTAGATAAGCATTTTGATTTCACTTCCCAAAATTACTGTAGCAGATTCCCCATTATCCAGTAACAGTTTAAATATTAAAGGGAAAAGGACTATTTTCCACTCAAGTTTTAGCTTTATCTCAAAAGTATATCCACGTCTAATAAAAAACTCAAACACCCACCCATCTCTAAACCGCCATTAAGTTTGTTGTTAAATAGAGGGTTAAACTGTCATTTTACTAATTATAGTCCAGTTATATAATTTTATCGCATTTTCCACCTCCGATTTTAAAAATTAACTTTTACCCCCATTTCTGAACTGTGAAAAGTGCTTTTACCCCCTCAAATCCCTAATTTTTTTTTTACTTTCCCTCCGGCCACTGGCAACGACGTTGCTGTAGGGAGAGTGATGAATGTCGTCTAGATCTGGACGACGCTCATTGACCTTCACTGGACAACGGAGCGTCATCCATTCTCTGGACGATGCTCGTCATCCATTCTAGACGACTTGGACGACGCTTGTCATCCAGAATGGACTACAAAACGTTGTCCAGAGTAGATGACGAAACGTCATCCAAAGATCTAGACAATGAGGGTCATCCAGAATAGACGACGAAACATCGTCCAAAGATCTAGACGACACTCATCATCCAGATCTAGACGACGATCGTTGTCCAGAGGTCATCATCGTCTAGAGGTGGTCGACCTCTGGACAAAAGCTTCTCCATTGTCATCGGAGAAAGTGGCTGCATTTCAGGCAGGAAAAATGAATTTTTTAAAATTTAATTCATGAGACAAATGTTAGTTTTTCAAATTAAAGGGGGGAAAATGAGATGAAATTTTAATTATTTTATATTATTAATAAAATAATAAATTTGCCCCTTGACCCTAACAGAAAATATGTGAATAGATCCAAACAGATTAAACTTTGGGTGGATATTTGTTTTTTTTATTAAGGGTGAGTATAGTTTTGAGATAAAGATAAAACTCGGGTGGGAAATAGTCCTTTTCCCAATATTAAATTTACGTGATAGAAATTGAAAGCCTTTGCTCATTCAACCTAGGAGCAAATCAACACATTATCCAATTAATCTGATTGAAAACTGTCAATTAACTCAATGAACTCAATTTGAATTTTTCCTCTTGCAAAACTCATTTTAATTAGCTTGTTTGTCTTTATTTAACATATATAATATGTTAGACGTAATATTTTTCAACGATATTATTAATTTTTAGGAGTGTCTTAAACTTGATGATGATGTAAAGCCACCACGCCGTAGAAAGTCAAGAACTGCATTTATTTTGCCACGGAATTGATCAATTTATTATTAGATGAATGGATTGATCAAAAAAAGTTATGTTGGGAATTGAAGTAAAAGACGAAGATTGGTCTTCGATCTAAGAATCTAAAAAAGGAATACTGAAATTAATGTTGCCTTGCGGCTTGAACTACCTGTAATTTTTTATTAAAATCAAAACAGTTTTCCCTAAACGAGTGTAGATGCAAAAAAATATTTCACAAGTTATAAGGCTAATCAAATTCCATTTGATGCAATAGATATTCTCTAAAGCATATAATGTTATAGCCAGCTCAAAAGGACAAATAATTATTGTGACATAAACATTGCTTGGTGCGTGCTAAATTTTGCAAACAAACCTCATTAATTATCTTCATATTTGTAAGGATGTTGATGGAGTTCAAATAAATACAAAGAAGAGTTATGTTGATGCGATAACGCTATCTTCTTCACTGATCATGCTAACCGTTGCTGACTCTTTCATCATTAAAGTCATTCAAGGTTAATTTAAGATTTGAGTGTAAAGGTTAACATTACTCATCTTGTTAGAAATTTGTTTGAAATGTGGCTCACATACAAAAATAGATGAACGCTCCATAAGAGGTGAAAGGGTGTTCCAACTAATGTAGAATTAGAGTAAAGTTGTTCTAAGCGTGAAATGACCATTTTAGGCATTGTAAAGTGCATAACTTAACGATCATTCCACTAAATTTATCATTTCCAGTTCCAAAAGCGTTCAAGTCATTTCAAAAAAGAACAAAGTTATTTCATAGAGAATGAGATTGTTCAAAGTTCAATAATTTGTGAGAAATAGAACGAGAAAGAGAATAAGCTCGTTTCATGAAGAAGGAGCAAGCTAGAATCTTCGAATGTGTGTTTCATCACATGGAATGATTGTTCCTTTGCGCAGGATTGAAAAGTTTTAGTCAAGATAATGTTGTATTCTAGGTCCCCCCCATATAAAGAAAACCTAGGTTTTACAATGTAAACCAGCTTAAACTTATTATTCAATGATTAATAAAAAGAATAACAACTCTATGTATGTAGGCACATTACTAAACCACATAAATATTGTATGTTTTTATGATTGATTGGTTAATTGGTTTTTTCCATATTATTTCTCTTGAGTTATTGTTTTATTCGATTTGAATCTTTTTAAGGAAGAAATTTAAACAATTGGTATTAGACCTAAGCAAAGATAAGAAAACTGAGTGCACACGCAAAGTTCGACAAGTTCAATGGTAAGGTAAATTTTACTTTTGGCAATTAAGGGTTTAAAATTTGTTAATGCAGAATAGGGTGAACAAGGTGTTAATTCAAATAAATTTATGTATTACATGTAAGATATAGATAAAGAATTGTCATTTATTAATTAAAAAACCACAATATAATTTTTGAACAAGATTACAATATTAGTTTAATGATCAGCTTTAAAGCACCTTCTCTAACAATGCTACCATTACAAAAGTTGAATCATTTCTTGGACTAGCTCAAAACCACTACATGTTAAGTAGTAAAGGGTTGGAGCTTTAGGTTGAGGCACCTATTTTCAACATTGAGCTCATTTTTAAAGGTGTGAATATCTACCAAGGTAGAGATTGTTAGAAATGTGGTTCATATTTGAAAACAATTCACTTAAATTTTTTTAATAGATGGAATGACATTCTATCTAAGGTGAATGAGCATTCCAAATGACGAAGAATCAAAACATGGTTATTTCAACCACGGAATGGCCATTCTAGATGTCGTATAGTGCAAAATGATCATTTCAATAAATTTATCGTTGCTAGTTCTAGAAGTGTTCAAACTGTTTTGAGGAACAATAGGGTCATGCTAAAGAGAATGAGATCATTTTAAGTTCGATGATTTGCAAGAAGCAAAACAAGAAAGGGCATAGGCTCGTTCAATGAAGAATGAGTAATCTAAAAGCTTGGAATGTGTATTCCATCATGTGGAATGACTATTCTGTCAAGAAGGACTCAAAAATTTTAATCAAGTTGAAACTGCATTTTAGATTCCTCTACATAAAGGAAAATCTATATTTTACAATATAACCAATTTAAACTTATTCTTCAGTAATTAATTGAAAAAACAATGACTCTGTGTATGTAGGCACATTGTTGAACCATGTAAACAATAAATGTGTTTTTTTATCTAAGATTGTGTGCAAAGCTTAAACAATACATCTTACACATTATATAGTTTATGGTCAAAATGATATTAAGATATACATTGCATGCATGATATAATTCTCAAATTTTAATCATTTATCAAAATATTTAAAAAAAAGGTATCTTATATGAACTCAAATTTGTGACATTAATTTCTGGTAATTTAGTAATTGCAATTTGTAGTTAATATTTGAAAAGTTGATAAGAAAATTAATTATTCTATCACTCCAAATCTTTGTAGACCCTCTATTTATTGACTTTTATTGGTCCCTATTATACATTGAATATTTACTTTCACCTCGGATGGAGTAATGTAGACCAGTTGTTTCATATGGTCACCATCAATGCATGTGATAAATGCGCTTGTTTGTGTAAAGATAATTTATAAAATTTTGAATTAATGTCATTGCTTCAAGCTTTTGAAAAGCTTAACCAACTGTTTCATATGGTCACCATTTGTGCATGTGATACATGCGCTTGTCTGTGTAAAGATGACTTACAACATTTTTGAATTAGTGCCACTGCTTCTGTTTGAAAGGCTTCAAGCACATGTTTCAAGCTTTTGAAAACAATTGATGATGTCGCTTCGTAAGAAGATTCGATTTTTACTGATTCAAAATATGGGGGTTTGAACTTGACATCTTCGGCTCAGGTTTTGTGCAATCAGTGGAGGACAATTCCTTGAAGCGTGGCCAGCTGCCCAACGCAAGCCTCATGTTAGTCTTTAGGATTCGTCTGGATCATACATGAAAATACTATTTTATTCATTAGAAATGTTTTTTAATTTCGTCCACTTTATTTCTGAAGGTTTAATTTTATCACATTCATAAGAATAAAAATTATACCCGAATTGGCCCCTAACAAGGGCAAGACGATAAGAGAGAGATATTTCTCTACCTCTACTTGTCCCATATAGATTTAGTAGTTAATGTCATCAGATTGTGTCCATATTATATTAATTCAAGTTTAAGATAAGTGATTTTTAACTTTAATCCGATCTAAATTAAAATAACAACATTTTATTTTGTTTGAGAATACTCTAAAAATTACATACAAAAAACCTTTAAATACGTCAATAATTTTAGTAATCAAATCTCATTCTCCATACTTAATAATAAAATAAAATTTTAAATTAAAAAAAAAAACAACTGCATAAGAAACATTTTCTCATCTTCGTCTCGTCCTCGATATGGGTATAACAAAGTATCCTTGTCCCCTCCCTATGGAAGAAAATTCTCTCCCATCCCCTTCCCCATTCTCATGGAGAAAATTCCCCAGCCCATCCTCACAAAAAAAAATTTCCCTTCCCATCTCCTCTAGATAAATAATAAAATATTTATTATAAGTTAGGGTATATTTGTCATAATTCAAAACTTTCAAAGTATTTCAATATTTAAGAATTTAAGAGATATATAGAAGCGAGGACAAACCGGAGAAGGGATAGGTCAAGAATATGTCTATCTTCATCCTTGATTGTTGGGATTTTAGTCATTCCTATCTTTGTCCCCGTTCCAATTGCAAGATCCCCTTCCCATTCATAGAGAGGTAGATCGGGAATCCAATTTGGCAGGCTAAATTGTCATATCTAATTTCAATTATAGTTGATATTTATCATTCAACATTTTTTTAATACGTCTTTAACAAATGCTATTAAAGTAATATTTCTTAAAGCATTTGAGTTAGTTCGGATTATTTGGATTACTGTCGTGTTAACTCTTACAGTATCCAATTTAGTTTCAAATCATATCTAGTTGACTCAAATTAAATTTTATTTCAAGACAACTCAACTCGAATATGATTTTTTTATGTTATGTAATATCAGTTTAACATATCATAATAAATTTTGTTAACTCTAGTCCCATACTAGCAGATCCGATAAAATTTACAATGTGTTGCACATCCACCCTAAGGCAACTTGGAAGTAATGATATAAAGGAAAGTTCAAAATTTCTAACTTGTAAATTTGTAATACGAAATCTCTTCCCAAAGAGGTGGCAAAAGCAAACGCTGAAACACTAGCAAACAACGAGGGAATTGGCAACTGAGAAGATTGTGAACAACGTAGGGAACATTTTAATAAGCAAAATAAATAAAAAAATAAATTCCTAATATTTATCCTAGTTTTGGTGTTAAAATATCATAACATAGTTTTACTGGAATGAGCTTATCAGCCTCATTACAGCCAGGAACAATCAGAGGGAATCAATGACAGTCGTCATTCGAAAAATGAATTATTAATTGCCAAGAAAAGGGCAAGAGCAATGGAACTTCATTATTTCCAACAACTTAAATTATGAAGGGCATCTGTGATTGAAACTTGCAACTGCCTGGGGTCAGTGGCGGCCTAAGTGGTGTTTATAGCAACACCAGCTACCCTTGTCTATAAAAGGAGACAATTCATCCACAAATATTCATGAAAAGAGTTGATTAAGCTAACTCTTGCTTTCCTATAAATACTCCATCCTTCACATTTTCCTATACTCGTTCCACCAACTGATCATTTTATAGAAAGATTGAAAATGCAAGGTCTTAAACCTATCAAAGTGAGCACAGACGTTGAAAAATTGACATTGCACAATGTTATGGAAAATCAGCCTTTGAGTCCAATGGCTCGTATGTTTCATGAGCCTGATTCTAACGTCTATATTATGGCCATGATTGGTTTGAAGACAGAAATCAATGCAGAAGTTGTTAAAGCAAACTTGGTGCATACTTTGGTTAAGCACCCTCGTTTCTCTAGCTTGCAGGTAAAATTAATCATGCTTCACCATCATAACATTATGGCATATAATTCTAACAATTTCATGAAATTCATTCGATTTTGGTTTTCATCACAATTTTTTTTTTTTTGGGAAGTTGTTTTCATCATAGTTATTATCTGTTAAAGGTCTGAATTAAATTGTATCCCTGTATATTTAAATTTATTTTAAAAAAAAAAAGATATAACATTTGGAGATAATGAACTATTGTGGTTTTTTTTTTTTGGTAAGGAACCAATTCTTTCTTTCATTAAGGGGTCTAATTTTCATATTTTCTGTTAGAATATAAAATATATTCTGACATTTTCTAATTAAATGAATTAAACTTTTAACACTTCTTATTGAAAATATTGAACTCTTACCTAACTTTCATCAGTGTTAGATAGGAAATGATATGACAATTTTCTTTTGTTAAAAAACGCAGACATGGTCCTTGTGGTATGCTAACATATATAATCGATCAAGCAAAATTGATCTTCCTTTATTAGATGCTGTTAAAATGACGATGTTTAGAATAAATATTCTATCATGTGTCTGTAGAGAAAATAAGACCTAGTGTCTTTTTATAATAGTTTATTGGATTCTCTTATTACAACCTTAATAAACTCAATAATCCACAATTACTTAGTTAAATCTGAGATTTAATTTATAAGTTGTATTGAATATTCAACAAAATTGACCATGATATGTGTTTAAAAAAAACTCAGTAGTCTATATATTTTCCTAGATTTTATTAAATCAGAACATTATTAATGTTGGCTTATATTCAACAGATTTTCTGAAACAGTCATTAATAGAGCCAGCCTTATTGGGCATTCATTCTTAACAACCCTTTAATGGTTGGTCCGTGATTTCGTCCTAAGAAAGGACGTCGCTAAATAAGTTGTTAATAGAGAACGGTACGGAAGGGGTTGGACACGAATTAAATTGACTAAGAATTGAAAGTTAGTTTAGTTTTGTCTAATTCAATTCGAATTTATTTAGTTTAAATTTAAACTAAGTTTAGGTTAAGAGATTTGTCTTATTTTTAAAACTGAGATAAATTTGAATTAAAAAGAGTTTAACATAATCTAACTCATAAGCTAAGTGAAAAACTTAATTCGATTTGAATTTGATTTATAGTTCAATTTGAATTATGTTAAGTAATTATTAAAAATAACACCATTTTACTTATTATTGATAAAACAATATAACAAATTCAAACATAAATCCAAGTTATAAATTTGAATTATATACTCAAATTAAATTATTTTTATTTAAATTAAACTCAAACTATTTATAATTTTAATTTAACAAATTTAATCTAAATTATTTTTTATTTTAACTGAATATTTAAGATCAACCAATTTGCACCCACGCCTGTTCAGAACGAGTGATTGATATTATTTTTTAATTAACACAAAATATCCATTTATATTTATGGAACATATCTCGAGTTAGACTTTTCAACGCATTCCTTCATTTGTATTATTAGCTTTTCTAGATGAAATATGTCATCATCCTAAACTAGCTTGAATTCAATTCCTTTGATAATGGCAGGTTGTGGATGAACAGAATGGTGGGAGGCTAATCTGGCTACCAACCGAGGTGAATTTAGACAATCACGTTGTAGTCCCCAAGCTGGACCCAAACAGCATTGAATTGTCTGATAAATTTGTGGAAGATTACATCTCCAATCTCAGCAAAAATGGAATCAAGATGTCAATACCAATGTGGGATATCCATCTCCTCAACGTTAAAACTTCTGATGCTGAATCCGTCGCCGTTCTTCGAGTCCACCACTCTCTCGGTGATGGAACTTCTCTTATGTCTCTCTTCCTTGCTTGTACTCGTAAGGTTTCTAACCCAGAAGAACCCCCCACCATTCCAATGGTTAATAAAGCGAATTCCAAAAAATCTTCAAGAGGGTTATGGGGAAAACTCATCAAGCTATGGTTGGCTTTGTTGCTGTTCTGGAACACTCTTGTTGATGTTGTGATGTTTCTTGCTACGACATTAATGCTTGTAAAGGATACGGAAACGCCTCTTAAAGGTCCCTTGGGCGTTGGAACAACTCCTCGGCGATTTGTTCATCGATCTGTCAGTTTGGATGATATCATGCTTATAAAGAATACAATGAGAACTGTAAGTTAATTTTCTTCCACTTGTGTTTGATAATTTTGTATAATTTCATACAGCAGAAACTCTCTAGGCATATACCTTGAAATATAATTATTTTTGGCATTGGGATTGTGTAGACAATCAATGATGTTATGCTAGGAGTGACTCAAGCAGGCTTGTCTCGGTATCTCAATCGAAAATATGGTGAGTTATACATTATTTACTTATTTCTAGTTGTTTTATTGCAAACACAATCAATTCAATAATATTATATGCACCTAATTTAGTACCCAATTGAATATATCATCCAATCACATAATGATATATTATTAGATATTCAAAACTGAATATAATTAAGTTTGGAATACATGAACATGAAGTAACTAATTTCTATTCTCTTCTTTATTTTCTCTGATAATCAAAACCAATTAACTGAATAATTTATTAATGTACATGACTTAAATCTTCGTTTTAACTCTGCAAACTACATCAAATTGAATTTCATACCACATCATGCCAATCTCTTCAATTCAAATTAAGTTTATAGATAGTACAAATTTTTCTTATCATTATTTGTACATGTTTCGTATTAATACAAATTGATGAATTTTTGCGACGTTGATGTTATGATCTCAAAAAACCATTGCAGGGGAGAGTATTAAGATTGATAAGGGAGCATCAGAAAGAAGAAACAATCTTCCAAAGAACATTCGTCTTAGAGCGACCTTTTTCATGAACCTCAGGCCGTCTCCAGGGATTCAAGTCAGTGTACATGACTTTTTTTCAGGTTCAGTGATTTATATTACATTATATATGGTGTAAAATATATGGAAATTTCATTATGATACAATGTAGGAGCTAGCTGATATGATGAAGAAGGGTACTAAAGCAAAGTGGGGCAACCAAATTGGTTATTTAATCTACCCTTTCACCATTGCATTACGAGATAATCCATTAGGCTACCTCAGAGAAGCTAAGGCCGCCATGGATAGGAAAAAAGCTTCTTTAGAGGCTTCTTTCTCTTATTTCTTGGCTAAATATTTTCTCAAGTTTGGTGGCATGAAGGTACAATTACTATTCTTTTCTTTTCATTACCATGAAATATATATAGTCAAATTAATTACAGATTCTTCTAATATCTTGAACAGATGGCTAGCTTTCCATCTCAAACCACATTGTGGTTCTCAAATGTGGCTGGCCCCAAAGAAGAAATCAGTTTATTTGGACATCCAGTGGCTTATATAGCCCCAAGTTGTTTTGGGCAACCCAATGTAAGCCTAACCTATTATTATATTGAACCCTAACCCACTAGTTTTAACTTTTAGGTGAGATGGCAACTTATCAATGAATATCATCTAGTTGAAACAAGCTAATCAACATTAAATTGTATTGCAGGGATTGATGATTCATGTTGTAAGTTATGTGAACAAGATGACATTCATCTTATCAGTTGATGATGGTATTATTCCTGACCCTCATCAGCTTTGTGATGATCTTGAAGAATCTCTTAACCTCATCAAAACCGCCATCATCAATTTGAAGACGACTACTTAAGATAAATGGTCATAACTTCACCGCATACATATTAATGCAGTACCAGTTCATGGCTATATGCTAGTATCTTCATATGTAATTCTAAATAATGGAACTGGGAAAATGTACTGAATCACTTTTACAAGTTCATAGTTATATGTTTGCAATAGCTAAGGATATTAGTATGTTAATATGTTATTTCAAATAATGGAAGTGGGAGAAAATGTGCTGAATCACTTTTTCGTATGGGCCTCTCTCTTGCTAGTTTTTGCATAATTACTTATATCACAGCAATGATGAGATTGTTAGTGTTAATTTTTAGCTTTCTTTAAATTATTTAAGACGTATAAATAGGAGATTTCTGCAGATTTGCGCTGCTATAATCTACAGATTTGTTCTTAAGCTCATGAACTGCAAAGGAACTTGTGCATTTTGTGAAGAGAAGCTACATTCTTCATCTCTTCTGTGATTGAGCTGCAGAATTTAATGCATGGCAGAGTCCGCATACTTTGCTGAATAAAATATATCATATGAACTCAAGTTTGACAAGAGAAAAGAAATATTTTAATAGGCATATATGTTCTAGAGTTAATATATGATTTTTAAGATTTAAGAATTTTTGTTAAGATTTCTTAGTTTTAATTTGCTGTTGATTCAATAATTTTATTGATAATTTTGCAAGTTTTTTCACTTATAAATTTGAGTGAACCAGCTAAAATGTTATTTCTCCTAAATAATTTAATTTTACCTACTCAGCTATGTCATTTAATAAGCTCAACATGTATGCATTGGAATATGGATACTGTTTTTACATTTAAGGTGTTGTGTTTTCACATATCAAAAAATTATTTTGATAATTTATTTTTTATTATTAAAATTATTTTAATAATTTTTTATTATTATTAATGATATAATAAATAACATAAAAAATTATTATTATTATATTCATCTTAACTATTAAAATATTATCAAATAATATTGATTTTATTATAATTATATTATTATTTATTATTTTTTAAATAAAAATTTACATAAAATAATATATTAATATATTTTTATTATCTTTAACCAAATATAATAATTATTTATATTTATTAAATTTTATCAAATATAAACAATATTTAATAAAATATTTTTTTAATTTTTATAATAAAATATCATCAAAATTAACCATACCCTAAACATTATTCCATATTTGAATATTTAATTGACGTGATAGAAATTGACAGCCTCTGCACATCCAAAACAAATTTGAACGTGTCTTCGTACAAAACAATAATATTTTTCAACAACATTATTAATTGCTTAAAAGCATCATCCTGGAGAGCGTGACAGATGAGAGTACTATTAATTTAAAAAACAAATTTACTTAGGTTCATTTATTTGAAATTTGTTTATCTATTTAACACTTTAAGTATTTAATCTGTAATTAGATAGTGTATAATATGTGATAAAGTATTATATTTTATATTTAATTTAAAATATCCAATTATATAATTAAATAATTATTAAAATTGTGAGTATATAATTTTATATGAGAATACGGTTATTGTTAACTCTCTAAATGAAGATTTATATTGCATGCATAATTAATGAAAAAAATAAAATAAGGGTCTTGGAAGGAACATACTGTAAATAGAAAGTGAAAGAAAATATTGAAATTCCTCAATTTTATTCACTTAATCACTTCAGGTTACATGAAACAATTTATATAAGAAATATGTCACGTGGCAATCCTCATCCTCATCGAATCACATCTTAACCATACAATAAAAAGAGAAAAAAATGCAAAAGCAATCATCCGTGCCCTTTCATTCGATTGTTACATTTCTTCAGTTGAAGTTGAGATAAACCCAAAAAAAAAAAAAATGAAGTGAAGATGGAACACTTTTGACAATAATATAATCTAAATAGTTCATTCTTTTATCAAAATATTGTGTCTTCAAACTTTATTGAAATGGTTTATAATCAAATAATTAAATGATTTTGAATTAAAAATAATATAACATTCAATCTACGATGACTCAAACAAAGAGCAATGCAAAGTTTGTTGCACTAAAGAGTTTGTTCTTGATTGAAATAGCTCTTTTGAATTTTGTTCATCAAAATTCCTTGTGTTTAACCCATATTGTTTAAAGAACGTTATTCATTCTTCAATTTGTAGTTTCCCTTTTAACTCCTTAAACCTAAAAATAGATAGAGGTTTAGTAAAAATATCTATAACTTGAAATTATGTAGGTGGATATTGAACCTTTAAATTATTAGTTGTCACATGTTCTTTAACAAAGTGTATATTAATTTTGATATGTTTAGTCATAGTATGAAAGGCAAAATTAGAGGCCAAAGCTTCCACACTAAGATATCATACATGCTCATAGAAGTAAACGCATAAGAGACCTTAATTTCTCCAAGAAAACTTTTAGTCTACGCAATTTTAGTTGATACCTGATAACTACTCTGTAATTAGCTTTGGTGGAGGAATAAGCCACAACGTTTTTATTCTCAAAACTCCACAACGCTAGAATAGGACCAAAGAAATCGTTTTTATCAAAATATTAAAAAAGAAAAAAATATATAATTGACAAAATTGTTAAAACAAAATTGAAACTAAATTGTTAAACGTAATTAAAAATTTATTTAAAAAGTTTGAGATTGATAAATTGAATAAAGTTAAGAGTTTTCATTAAGTGAGATTTTTTAAGTAAAATTTTAGAATTTTCTTTAATTTGAGTACGAACAAATATAAGTAATAAGATTTATCATAATTTGAAAATTTTAAAAAAATTGTAATTTGGAGGGCTAACCCACAATATTTGAAATGCTATTGTCGTTTAAAAGTAATTATAAATTAATTATATTTACTTATATAATTAAAAAAATATTTTATTATTAAAAATAATAGGCCGACGTGCTAAAAGTCTATTGGTCAACTTGTTAAGGGTCCAACACAATCCAATACACTAAAAATCATATTGTAACCTCTTATTAATTGATGGGCCAACTAGATCCACAAGACTCGTGTTATAACAGGTCTTGGCCTGATACAACATGCCAACTTGACAGGCCAAACTGAGACTAGCACGACATTGTCCAACCCAGCCTAGCCCATTGACATATCGACATACATCACTCATACATCAAATATTGAAACAATGATCACTCATACATCACTCCAAATGAAAGTTAAGAGTTTTCATTAAGTGAGGTTTTTTAAGTAAAATTTTAGAATTTTGTTTAATTTGAGTACAAACAAATATAAGTAATAAAATTTAACATAATTTGAAAATTTAAAAAAATTGTAATTTGGAGGGTTGACCCACAATATTTGAAGTGTTATTATCGTTTAAAAGTAATTATAAATTAATAATATTTACTTATATAATTAAAAAAATATTTTATTATTAAAAATAATAGGCCAACATGCTAAAAGCCTATTGGTCAACTTGTTAAGGGTCCAACATAATCTAATACACTAAAGACCATATCGCAACCTCATTAATTGATGGGCCAACTAGATCCACAAGACTCGTGTTATAACAGGTTTTGGCCTGATATAACATGCCAACTTGACAAGCCAAACTGAGACTAACACGACACTTCCTAACCTAGCCTAGCCCATTGACATGTCTACATACATCACTCATACATCAAATATTGAAACAATGATCACTCATACATCACTCCAAATGAAAGTCAAGAGGTTTCATTAAGTGAGGTTTTTTAAGTAAAATTTTAGAATTTTCTTTAATTTGAGTACGAACAAAAATAAGTAATAAAATTTAACATAATTTGAAAATTAAAAGAAATTGTAATTTAGATGGTTGACCCACAATATTTGAAGTGCTATTATCGTTTAAAAGTAACTATAAATAAATAATATTTACTTATATAATTAAAAAAAAATTTATTATTAAAAATAATAGGCCAACATGCTAAAAGCCTATTGGTCAACTTATTAAGGGTCTAACACAATCCAATACACTAAAGACCATATCGCAACCTCTCATTAATTGATGGGCCAATTAGATCCACAAGACTCGTGTCATAACAGGTTTTAATCTGATACAACATGCCAACTTGACAGGCCAAACTGAGACTAACATGCCAACTTGACAGGCCAAACTGAGACTAACATGACACTGCCCAACCTAGCCTAGCCCATTGACATGTCTACATACATCACCCATACATCAAATACTGAAACAATGATCACTCATACATCAAATACTGAAACAATGACCACGCCCATGCATTAATTCAATTCTATGAACTGCTAGAATTGCTGCCCATGTTTACGTAACAAATGACGTTGAAATGATCTAACAAGCTCTTTGTCCCAGTATAAAAGGAGAGCCAACGGAACTTGAATTTCATCGAAACAATATTACTCTTACGTATTTGTTTTCTTATTAGATCAATTCAATTACGTGTTTTGAGAATGGAAGCCCTTAAACCTATACTACTGAAGAAGTCAGATGTTGATGGTCCCATTCAAAATTGTGAGGAAGGTCAGCCCTTGAGTCCAATTGCTCGTCTGTGTCATCAACCTGACTCCTGTCTTTACATCATCGTCATGATTGGCATCAAGACAAAACTGGACCCAAAAGTAATAAAGGCGGATTTAGTGCAATCCCTTCTCAAGCAGCCTCGTTTCTCTAGTTTGCTGGTAAGTAACAAAAACATGAATTTGAACCCTGAAAATATAGAGTAAAATTTGTATACTCTTTTACTGAAAATCGTGTGTCAATGTTTACTTCTATCACAGGTTGAGGATGAGACAGTGAAAGGGGGGATGAAATGGGTTCAAACAGAGGTGAATTTAGACAATCATGTTATAGTTCCAAAGCTAGATCCCAATAACATCAACTCACCAGATAAGTTTGTGGATGATTACATCTCCAACCTGAGCAAAACTAAGATCAAAAGGTCAATGCCAATGTGGGATATCCATCTCCTTAACTTGAAAACTTCTGATGCTGAATCGGTGGCCGTTTTACGACTCCACCATTCTCTGGGTGATGGAACTTCGCTAATGTCTCTTTTCCTCGCTTATTCTCGTAAGATTTCTAACCCAAATGAACGTCCCACCATTCCAGTGGTTAAGAAAGTAAATCCCAGCAGTTCCTCAGGAACCTTTTGGGGAAATATCATCAAATTATGGAATACTCTTGTGGATGTTCCCATGTTTCTTGCTACCTCATTATCTCTCTTAAACGATACAAAAACGCCTCTCAAGGGTCCCTTGAGACAAACTCGGCGATTTGTTCGTAGATCACTGAGTTTGGATGATGTCAAGCTCGTGAAGAAGACAATGAATGCCGTAAATTTTGCTTTATGAAATTATAAAATGCAGTAAGAGATCTTGACTAATCATTTAACATATTTTTTCTTGGATTTTGTAGACAATAAATGATGTTATGCTTGGAGTCACTCAAGCAGGATTATCTCGGTATCTCAATCGGAAATACGGTACGCTTCTATTTTATTTAAGCAACATATTATTCTAAATTAACATAAAAAGCCAACTCCATGTTTGATTTACAGGAGAGTGTGACAAGAGCGATAAGGGAGCGTCAGAAAGAAGCAACAATCTTCCTCATAATATTCGTCTTAGGGCAGCCTTGTTCATGAACCTTAGAAAATCTCCAGGGAGTCAAGTAAGTTCAGAATTTCCTTTCATTGATCAAGTGATCAGGTATTGTTTTCCATAAAAAGCGCCTTATAGTTTGTTATATTTTTCATGCTATGGCTGATTTTTCTAGCTCTCCAACACTTTTGATAGAACTGCCAGAAAATTCTTTAAAAATTCTAACGATTCATCTGAAAATTCTCCATATTAAATATAGGAGTTGGATTATATGATGAAGAAAGGATCTAAAGCGAGGTGGGGCAACGAGTTTGGTTATTTGTTTTACCCTTTCACCATGGCAATACGAGATGACCCATTGGATTACCTGCGAGAAGCTAAGGCAACCATGGATAGGAAGAAAGCTTCTCTGGAGGCTTCCTTCTCATATTTCTTGGCTAAATGTTTTCTCAAGCTTGGTAGTGTGAAGGTACTGCCCGTCTTTCAAACCTCTCTCTTTAAGTTTGGGCTGTATATTGACTAATCAAAAGCTGCCTTTGATGATTGATCAATATTGAACACAGAGGGTGAGTTTACCAAGTGAAACAACAGTGTGGTTCTCAAATATACCAGGACCAGCAGAAGAAATCAGTTTTTATGGCTACCCAGTGGCCTATATTGCTCCAAGTTGCTATGGACAACCCACCGTAAGTGTTTAAGCTTTAAGCATCTATTTCCTTTGCGAAACGAATTTCTGCAAGTCAATTAATTATTTGAATCAGAAAAGGTAGCTGACACTTACAAAAACTGCAGGGATTGCTGATTCATGTCGTCAGTTATGGCAACAAAATAACCTTCATTTTATCAATTGATGAAGGCATAATCCCTGATCCTAATCAGCTGTGCGATGATCTTGAAGAATCATTCAACCTCATCAAAACTGCAGCCCTTGCCAAAGGAATGTTTACGAATTAAGAATAAGATGTCATTGTTGTTTCTATACGTGTGCCTATATATATACCCAGCAAATCGTTTTCCATGCGACTCTAAATATGTAAAATTTCCTAAAGCCACTAAATAAACAGTATCCTTCTTGGCGGAAAAAATGATTATTCATTGGCGACTAGTATTATTCATCTCTAATAATTATATGCATATCAAGCTCCAAGGAGGAAGTCAGAACCCGTAAATATAAAAATTATTTGCAAAGGTATCAAATGAATGCATTCCGATGCCATTCTCCAACAAAAATCAACGTGACATAATTAAAGATTGATGAAGCAAAAACTTCACAATTAATTAATCCAATATCCTCTTTATATATGCAGTTTCGGGAATTATAATTTTAAATCTTTGAATTTCATATATACAATGTTAAACTGTTACTTGACCTAAGAACTTCAACTAGTATAGGAGTTAGTGTCAACACTGCCTATACCAGATTCAAAATCTGAATTTTGATTACTTACATTCAACTGGATTAAAAGAAAATGCAAAAGAAAAATCTAAGTTTTTTTACGAGTGGGAAGAGCCTCATGGATTCATATAATATTGAATCTTCGCCTACAAACATAATAATGATCATCAAGTAATTATTATTAGATGTTAAAAGTTAATAAAATTGATAGAGTATTAAAATTTTTAAAGTAAAGTAATTATATATTTGAGTATTATACTTCAAATTTATCTAACTAATAAATATAGATAAATTCTTCAATTAATTAAAAAATAGTTAGTATTAAAGTAATATCATGAGAATAGAGCTTTATATTTGAAAAAAAATTTTAAAAGTCACAGAAACAAAACAAAAACTATTTTCTTTTTGGCCAAACGATTATTCCCACCCAAACTATGCTAAATTTTCAAAGTTTCCCCCGTTAACTATAAAAATATCATATACCCACTCATGAACAGTTAAAATTAACGATAGTAAGGGTAAAATTATCATTTTATATTTAATATTAAAAATAAACTTAAATATGATTTTATTTTCCCCCCTAAATTTAAAAACTAACTTTTCTCCCCTAAGCCAAGTTTTAAAAGATCACATTTCCCCCCCTAGGGTTTAGTTTCCAAACCCGTTCACTTTCTCCGGCGCCATCGCCGACCGTCTCTCCCTCCCGATGATTTCTCTTCCACCGATGGTCTACCTCAACTCTACTTTAACCCATCCGACGTCGAGAAAAGTCGTCTGGAAAGAGAATCGTCTTCCCAGATGATGAAGACGAGATTGATCAATCTCGTCTTTGTCGTCTGGGAAGACGATCGTTTTCACAAACGAAGATGAGACGACTCATCGTCCTTTGGGAAGATAAGTCGTCTTCATCTGGAAAGATGATTTTTCTTCCCAGATGACGTCTCTCAATGTCGGATGGGTTGGGGTGGAGTTGAGGTGGGTCGTCGGTGGAAGAGAAACAGTAGAGGGAGGGAGAGATGGTTGGCGACGGCATCGGAGAAAGTGAACGGGTTTTGAAACTAAACTCTAAGGGGGGAAATGCGATCTTTTCAAACTTAGCTTATGGAATAAAATGTTAGTTTTTAAACTTTTAGGGGGGAAAATGAGATTAAATTTTTAGGGGTTAGGGTTCCGTTAAATTTAACCGGTCATGAGCGGGTAAATGGTATTTCCATAATTGACGGGAAGAACTTTAAGAATTCAGCATAGTTTGAATGGGAAATAGTCCTTTGGCCTTTCTTTTTTATTAAAATATAAAGTCTAATTTTCAGTGTACCTCATTTCTATAATACAACGAGCGGGGCTTTCTCAGCTTTAAATCAAGGGGCTATTACGGCCACTGATTTTCTTTAAATATTTTATTTCTAGTTCTTAAAGAGCGAAACTATGAGTACACTGTTAGTTTTTATTAAATGCAAATTATGAATTATTATATGGTTAAATAATTTTAAATTAAAGATAAAAATTCTAAATATATAATAATATATTATTTATCTATCTAATTATATATTCAAAAATATATTCAACTCATTATTAAAATCTTTAACCACTAAAAAAACTAATTTCATATTTTTTTTATTTCACCTTCTAGAATACATCTTGCACTCTTTAATTTTAATTAAGAGATTGTACATCATTTTAGGAAATTATCATTAACTTTCTTTTTAATGAGTGGGAACTCCACCCGTGTTTGTTAGATAGGTAAATCTAAGACACAATGATCAGACTCACAATCACTGAACCAAAAAATCAAGGTTTCACACGTATAATAAAGACCCAAACTCAAACCTTAAATTTGAAAGTTTTAATGTTTTATCAATTTTGCTAACCCTTAATGTCATTGTTGTTAACTTTGCTACTTTCATTAATTAAATTATTATTATTGCTCTATTAAAAGTAATTCAACAGTCTAGTATGATACAAAACCTAGCTAAGAAGTTTCGAACCCATCTATGGTCATATATAGAGTTCAATTTGTCTTTCCTTTCACAATTTTGAATATCTTACTCCACTTGAGATTATTTATTAATGAGCAATATTATGTGTACTATTTTTAATATGTCATCATCTAATTAAGAATTATTTTATACTTAATTTAAAATCACTCAGTCATATTATAATATATTTATATGTGTACACATTTATAGATCAAAAGAACTTACACACAATTTTATTGTTCATTAGTATCTCTATCCTTACGCTAAATGAGATTTAGTGTCTATTTAGCAAAGTTTATGACTACATGAATAAGAGTAAATTACATTTCCCTACCCAAAATTTAGCTATAAAATACTTTTTCACCCCTAGTTAACATAAATAACATTTTTTGACCAAAAAAATAAAGCATAAATAACAAGTTCCCATCTAAAATTAAACTATGTTAAAGAAACAATAATATTAAGGAGTGAAATTATCATTTTATCTCTATTATTTCATTTTTTAAAATTATCATATAATTCTAAATTAATAAAAATTAAAACTAACATTTTAAATATTCGAATTATATAAGATTTATTTAATTTATTTTTCCTTTCACTCTCACCCTTTCTTATTCTCTTCTTATAAATAATGATATTTTTGTCATATAATCGTATATTATAGATAAATTATAATTTTTCAAAATATAAAGGTCTTTGTGAAAATTTTAGGGGTTATGTGAAATTTTAAAAAAAATTGTTGTCTTTTAGAAATATTTGAAATATCAATTTACCTTCAATAGTTTCAAAAATGACAATTAAACTCTCAAAAAATTGAATAAAATGCAACAATGGTTTTTAAAAATTAAATTGTCATGTTTAAAACATTTGATTCAGTTCCTTTTTTTTTTCGGTTTTCAAAATTTTATATTGAAAATATTAATAGTGTTTTACATGAT
Source organism: Mangifera indica (assembly GCF_011075055.1). Lineage (NCBI taxonomy): Eukaryota > Viridiplantae > Streptophyta > Magnoliopsida > Sapindales > Anacardiaceae > Mangifera > Mangifera indica. Next base: position 10,040,201 of record NC_058147.1, on the reverse strand, counting down.
TATATTTTTTATTTAAATAATTAATTTTACATTTGTTATCCAATTCTACACTAAACATGTGATAATATTAAACTTAATCGACTCCACTTTCCTCCAATTCAATATGCATATCTAATCCAAACCAATGTGATCTGTTAAAATATACAATAAAAATAAGGCAAAAATTATTTTCTCCTTAAAAAGATATTTCAAATATTAATTTCCATGTTTTATATTTTAGTTATTAAATTAATGTCATTTTTTAAATAATTAATTATATTTTCTTGATAGTAAAAATAATTAAATGTTTAGTTTTAAAATGGGGGGATGGGAATAAAAATTTAAAAATTTATCATGAGGTATAATTAGAATTGTAAAATATTTGTAAATCTAATAATCTAATAATTAATTAAAAAAACTAATCCTATCAATTTTTAGATTATGTCTTAAATCATCTAATATTATCATAATAATCCACAATCAAATTTTTCGTATAAACTATTGTAAATATATAATAATTGATTTTTCAATCCAATAATCTAAATTAAATAAAATATACTTAATAGGCATATTATCATTTCAGATACAATGTTTGTGTGAAATTAGGGAAAAGATGACATAAATTTTGAATAATTATGGAATTTATAAACAATTAATAGTATGTTACTGTTAACTAGACTACGAATTTGGGTAAATAAGTAATAATGCAAGATATAAATTATGGTTTATAAATCGAATTAGCCAATCCGACATTGACTTGTCATATGTCAACAAAAATAGTTTTGATTCATTTTTAACCCATGCTTCTCTGGCTCTACCTCCACCTCTCAAAGACAAGAAGCCCCGATAGAAAATGATTTGTCATGCACTTCGTCGAAGCGCACAACAAATCGTTGAATCAAAGACAAAGATAATTTGTCTTCGTCTACATTGAATCGGCTCCAAATGACAAGAAATAAAATGTGTTTCCTTCAAATTGGTTTCAAACAAAGAGAAAGAAGATGCACTTATGTTGAACTGGCTTTTGTCGTGCAAGCATCTTTGTCTTTGATTCGAAGCGCACAACAAATCATCTCCCTCTAGAGCATCTTCATTTATCTTTGGCCTTCATCAACAGCTATAGAAAAAGAAGATAGGTTGAAGACAATCTCAGCCAAAGTCTGATCGCTAAAGAAGGAAGAAAAATATTGAAACCCTAAAAAAGAATATAACTTTTAAAATTTAAACTAAGAGAAATTGTAAGTATTTTAAATTATATTAAGAAATGAAAAAAAATTATTTTTTAATATTGTTGGTGAAATAAAAATAACTGTATACCCTTAATTTTAACAGATTTTATTAAGTTTAATTATTGATGAATAGGTATTTAAATTATCAAAACTTAGAAAGAGAGGGAGAGAGAGTTAGACAATTGGGAATAGGTCTTTCGGCCTTAAAAAAACAAAAACCAAAAACTGCTTTTTGGTTAAACTAGAAGCCCAACTTTCAGTATACTTTATTTTAAATCAGAGGATTATTACAATTTACAACCGCTGATTTCCTTTAAATATTTTATATTTTTAATTCTTAAAATCCTTAACCATTATAAAAATTAATTTCAAATTTTTTATTTATTTCACCTTCGAGAATATATCTTGTACTTATAAATTTTAATTATGTAATTATCATTAACTTTGCTACTTCCATTCATTAAATTATTATTATTTCTAGTATGATACAAAACCTTTGAACCAATCTATGGTCATATGCAGAGTTCAATTTGGTTTTTGCTTTCATAATTATGAATATCTTACTCCACTTGGGATTATTTATTAATATCCCCCTATCTTTGTATTCATATTTTCAATTTTCTTGTCACTCTTGTTACCCTAAATGAGATTTAGTGTCTGTCTAGTAATAAACATTTGAATTCATAAATATTTGTTATTCTTGTTTTTGTTGTTAATTTATATAATATTTAAGGAACCGGATTGGATGTTGCTCCAATGGAGGGGCAGTTTTGTCGAACCAACAACCGAACTATTTAATCAATGATTGGACCAATAATTATTTAAAAATAATATTTAAAATAATTTTATATAGTTATTATTTAATATATAATATGAATTATTTTAACATTTAAAATAAAATTGGTTTGATAACATATACTTTTAAATTTAATAAATGAGATTTTCCATTCAAGTTTCAATAATAAATTTTTTAAAATTTAATTACTTTATAACATTGTTAATGTGCTGATTGTAAAATGTATTTTTTTAAATTAATTTTCTCTAAATAGTTGGTAATTTATCAATGATAATTGAGTATCAAATAATAAAACTATATACACAAATAATAATATTTCATTAAATATTATTTTATCTTTAATTTAAAACTATCTAATCATATGATAACATATCATTATTTGTGTATAAAATTATGCACCTTATTTTTACATATAACACTACCCAACACCAAAATGAACATTTTAAATGTTATAAACTTGTTGGAGGACAATGTTTAGTTGTACAAATTTAGGTAATTATAAGGCCTAAGGACTTATTCCCACCCAAGTTTGGATGTATTCCCAAAATCATACTCACGGGATTTGAAAAACTCAAAGTCACACCCATGAGCCAATTCCTGTTAAAATTTTTGTTACAGACAAGGGTAAAATTGTTATTTTATTAATAATATTAAAAATAAAATTTATTATGTTCCTTTCTCCAAAGTTTTAAAAACTAATAATTTCACTCGTGCCTAAAGTTTTCTAATTTTTAAAAGTAATATTCCCCTCCTAAAGTTTTAAAAACTAATAATTTCACTCATGCCTAAAGTTTTCTAATTTTTAAAAGTAATATTCACCCCCCCCCCCCCCCCTCTCTCCCACCCCCACCCCACCCCCAAAACCTAGGGTTTATTTTTCAGATGTTTTCCAACCACCAGGGACAACACTTCAATGTACAAATCTCTAGCCACTTTTCATCTCTCTGACGTTTTTAGAAGATGCAACAAAGACGCATCTTCATTGATTCCAGAAGAATCGACGAAGACAAGTTCTTCTGGAATTGATGAAGTCTTTGTCAATTCGTTTGAAATCAACAAAGATACATCTTCATCACATCTTCTTACGTAAGAGAGTGAAGATATGGTGGTCGGAGATGGTGAGTTGAAGTGTAGTCACTCGTGACCGAAGATAGTGGTCAGAGAGCATCTAAAAAAGAAATCTTCGATTTTGGGGGAGAGGATGTTACTTTTAAAAGTTAGAAAATTTTAGGAAAGGGTAAACTTAGTTTTTAAAACTTTGGAGTAAAAATATAATGAATTTTATATTTTTTTAATATTATTAGTAAAAAACGATTTTATCGCTATCCTTAATAGAAAATTTTAATGACAATTGGCTTATGGGTGAGACTTTAGACTTTTTAAATCATATGAATATGACTTTAAGAATATATCAAAAATTTGGTGGAAATAAGTCCTTTGACCTGGTTATAACTGTTCAAAATTTCTAAAAAAATGTTATCAATTTTTGTTTAATATTTAATAATAAAATTATGTATATCTAAAAAAGTATTATCATTATTTAATTAAATATTATTTTATTTTATTTTAAAATTAAATAGCCATATATCATCTTTCATTCTACCCAATGTAACGTTAACCAATAACCAAAACAAAAACGAAAATTTTAATTAGGTTGGAATGCAAGCCACGTCACCATCTTCTTCCAATATGAACTATGGACGTTTCTCCTTGACATTTGTAAATTTTGTTCTTTAAAAGCCTATGGGCCCTATGCGCCACCTTTGTGTGTTTCTTTATTTATTGCATCTTTTATTTTGTTATGAGTACTAATTTAAAATTTTCAAAATTTATTTATTTTGTTATATTAATTTGGGTTTTTTTAAATTTGGTTTTATTATATTAAAATTAAGTTTTTTTATACAATAAAATTATATGTATCTATTTTTGATATATAATTTATATATACAGATAAGATATTATTATGTAATTGAATGTTTCTTTATTATATAATAACATATATTTTAAAATTATTTAATTACATGATGACATATTATTATATATATAAATTATATACTAAAAATAGATACACATAGTATTATCTTTTTTATATTTAATTTTATTGTACTGAAATGATATATATGAGTTGAAAAAATATTATTTAAAATGTATGATTTAATGGATTTGTAGGATAATATGTTCTGATAAAATTTTTAATGTGTGATTGGTCGGCCAATCAATCGTACAGTCAATTAATTTTAAATTTTAAAATTTTTAAAAATTTGTTGGTCAAATGATTGACTGAACGACTGAGAATCCAACCACCCGCTTTTATTTAAAAAGCTTTTACTACCAAAACTTAGCTGTTAATTTTTATTAAAAAATTGTTGGTAGCCAATCTTTTAAAATTTGGTTCGGTCACCAATTTTTTATTTAAAAAATTGCTTTGACCGCCAATTTTTTATTTAGAAAATTGGTTGGCGTAAATTTTTTAATAAAAATATTGATTAGCCACGGGCCAATCAATTTTAAATTATTAATTATTTTTTATTTTAAATTTAACTTTTTAATTGTTTCTAAATTTTGTTTTTTCACTATTTTTATAATTTTAATTAGTTAATGTATAATTACTTTGTTTCAGAAATTTTTTGTGAATGAGCAGGATGGTGAGTATAATTTCACCTTGCATACAAATTTTGAAGCCAAATTACTGTCCAAGCAAACCTAGATGCAGTTACAAAGATTTGATCTAGCCTCAATATGAGTCAACAAGAAATTTTCAGAGGAACATGTTTTAGGCAATTTTTAAGCATACGAGAGCATCAAAATAACTTGATACTCATACACTCAATGTTATTATGTTTGATTAATCATGGAGATCGTAAAAAATAATTATAGTTTTGTGTAAATGGTGTCGATGTTCGGTTTAGCCTAGTAGAGTTTGCATTTGTGACACAGCTAATTTTTTATGATAATACGGATGTGTCATCATACGTATATTTTTCAGGGGTCTGTCGATTGAGACGACAATACTTTCCAATGGTCGCATTAATTAATTATACTAATATGAAAATAGCGATTAAGGCACATAGCTAGAGCGATGACGATGAGGATATGGTGAAGCGAGTTGTATTGTATTTTGCACATTATACTCTAATTTAGGCAGACACAAGAAGGTAATCCAAGATCGATTCGTATATTTATCAGACAACCTTGATGTATTTAGTAGGTACCCGTGGGGGAACATTGTATGGAATGCAATGAACTCAATGTGGCCAACAATACACACAAGATATGAACACATGATGAACAATTATCCATATTATCCGACAATGAAGTATGCAATGAGCTTTCAAGTAATCATGTCATTTACTTGATAAGGATTTTTTTTATAACATGCTCATACTTGTTAACCTAAATGTTTGGTAAAAATGTAGTTCTAGATTTATGAGGCATTGGGTAACCTCGAGAATTTTATTGAAAATGTCGAAGTTGATCAAGCCCCTCAGATACTAAAATGGAGGACTTTGAGCATCCCAACATGGGAACACAAATCAAAGATTATGGACGCTCTTCCTATAAGGACTTATTTCAAAAATCTCATAGTTGTTTGAATCATTAATTACATTTTTTAAACCGAATTTGCTTCATTTCACTTAATAGGACGTTCTCTCTTTTGTATTGCATCCAACACCGTTAGAAAGAGAGACATAGAGGGGTTTATTAGGGTAGGTAAGGAGGAGGATTACAAGATTGCAGAGAAGGCTAATACGACACTTAACCACCAGTCCCTACCCCGTAGGGTCAGCCTACAGTTTCCTTGGGTGTCACCACTCGTGGGAACCTCGACCTATCCACATGTTTGGGATGCCCCTTTCGTACCTACTCCACTAATAAGCCCACAATTAACACAACAATTTACAAGCCCCTATAGTTCCCCCCATGTTCACACCTCACCAACATAATAGTTTATGAGTCTACACATTTTGCCACACATTCACGTCTCATGGACCATTTTGCAGCAGGTGCTAGCTGAGTAACTATCATGGACCAAGTCAATCTTATGTGGACAGAATTGGATAAAAATATATATCGAATAGACATGCATTTGAAAGTCATCGAGTCATCCTATCACTCCACCCCTATAAAAAAGCAGGTTCATTTAACACATTATATTAGAATTTTAACTAATATTCGATGTTCACTTAAAATGACTGATATTATAACTATGTAGGAGGAGGATCTTTCCAAGAACGAAACCAAAGAGAAGCCACCAATCAATGAAGAATCCCCTCCAAACGCAACAACAAGTAAGGAAGAAGGACTTACGTCTATTATAAAGACAGCATTCGATCAACAACTAAGAAAGGGAAACACAAAGTAAGCCCATTCACAGACCCAACAAAACCACGAAGGAACAAAACCCCTCAAGATGATTCAACTACGTTAATACATCCAGCTGACACCCTGTGGTACAAGGATTTCCATGATTGGTACAACACTACTAGTAATTCTGACATAAAAAATATATTTCCATTAGGTCAAATGAAAAAACCTGGGTTTTGGTGTAAATTGATGGCCTCGGATTGTGTGTTGATAGACAAGGTACAATTTTTCTTCAACTTTTATACCATTTAATATAAAGCGATTGTTTTTTATAAATTGAAAAGTGACATGTTTCACTTTCCAACATAACACATTGATAATTACTTATATATCTTGAGGCATGCGTACAAAGATCAAAACTAAACGACTATCTTTACATCATTTGTTGCACATATCATTTCACAAGTATGAAAGTTTTTTGTGATAAGGTCCGATTGTGAGTGGTTACCTCTTTTTATCAATTAGATAAATGACATTTCTAAACTGCGAACTAACCTATACTTTCGCCCATAGAACACGGTTGATAAGGTAATAAAACAATACATAATTATTAGTTATATTATATTGGTTTTCATAACTTCATTAAATAATTTATTCTATTGTTGTTTGTACCAAGCGTACTTTCCCATATGCATTGAGAATGAGCATTGAGTTTGTGGTGAGTTTAATTTGCATAAATGGTCACTGACAATATATGATTTTATTAATTACACAAAAAATGCTACGAAATTTAAGGAATGGATGCAACCATTTAGAACATTGTCGTATATGATGAATGCGAGTGGTTATTTGGAGAAATTGGGTCGTACTCCTTGAACAGATGAGTTGTTCACCACACATCATAAGACCGGTGTTCCCAAGCATTCGATTGACAAATTGCGGTGTCTATGCTTCATATTATCTTACACTAAGACGTCTTCTCTTGCCTTTAGTGCAAAACATTCAGCAACATCTTTTTGATATTTATTAAAATTGATTTTAAAGAGAGTAAGGGATTTATTCACTTGGAATTCCATAAACCAACAAATAAGGGGTTTATTCACTTCTAAGACTCATATGAGAAATGAAGATTTAGTTACTTTGGCAAAGAAAGGGATGAAAAAGATAAAATGTATATTGCCTTTAATAGAAATGTAAAGCCTAAACCATAAGGTTATTATTATGAAAGTTTCTACTCATAGGAGATTGACTAGGGCGCCTACCAACTGACCTGACTAACCCAATAAACCCAGATCTCACACACCCAAGCAACTTAAATGCAAGAAAATATTTGCAAATCTTGATCTATTGAACTTTTCTAATTATTTATGTAGTATTTTATCTAAATTCACTTTGAAACCACAAATTTTTATCGAGCAATCATGAATTATCTACAAAGATGCTCTCAAAGAAAATAGCATAAAAATGTTGTAAATAATATTTAAAAGGTGTAGATCTAAAACTTACTTGGATCTTTTTTGTGTTTACTACAATATTTTAACCCATTTTTTTTTTTGTTTTTTTCATTGGAATGTTACTGGAAGTGGACTACAACTTTAGACCACTATTGCTTTTGTCAGAAAACTCTTCTCTTTTTAAAGAAAAGTCAGTATAGTAGAAAAAAACGACTCTCTATATATAAAACAAAAAAATTGTTTATTTTAATATCCCTATTTTTTAGGTGTTTAAACTTGAAATCCATGAAGATGATTAAAACCCGCCGGTGGAACAAATCTAAAGTGATGAAAACATCGTTGCTAATGACCAGATGGCACTAGTAACGGTGACTTGACTGCTTGGCGGTGGTAAAAGTTTTCTCCTCGATTGGGTAACTAATTTTTATAAATGACTTTTATGGGTTGGCTGAGTAAGTGAATGAGTGATTTTGCCTCAGTTAAGTGAATGTTTTGCTTAATGGGTTGACTGGGTGAATGAATGAGTGATTTTTTGCTTCAGCTAGATGAAAGATTTTGCTTTATGAATTAACCAGATGGGCAAGGTTTATGTGTTGATTGGGTAAATGAGGCTTATTGGTTGACTGGGTGAGTACATATACTGAGAGTATTTTGAATATTTTATGTTTTAATTTTATATATATAGTAAAAAATAATAATTATATATGTATAAAAACAAAAGAAAAGGTTATTTTAATTAACACCCCACTATCAAGAGACAAATAATTGAGATTAAGTTTTTATTATTATTCATGTTTTTCATTCTCATGTTTATATTGCTTTTTCTATAATATGACTCCTATAACTCATGTGAAATCAAATTTATACACAGGAAATGTGGCTTCTATAGTTTTCGCTATGAAACATTTCTATTTTGCTACAAAATTTAGCCGCCTAATCAAACGTATTTTACTACCATTGGCAAAAGAATAAGGAACTGAAAATATACCAAATCAGAAATGCAGAATAATAACGACACTCTTACAGTTGAAACTAGACACTACAAAATCAATATAAATTACAAGCTGTGTCGGTATCTAATATAAGTTTTAGTTCAGACATTAACCTGAATCTTTTGTCTTCCCTTCCCTCTACACCTGACCCAATTGAAAATAACATCTCCTTGCTGTAAAACAACACCAATCCAATCTCACTGCAATTGTAACGAACTCAGGCATCCCTAGCCAATGGATGTTTAAGGGCATTAGTGTTTATCCTGCCTCAGCATCTCATAAATAAGGGAAAATATGTATAATCCAAATAACTACTGCTAACTATAGCTTAAGATCAATCAGTTAATTGCCAGACTCCAGTTTTACACGTTTGGAGTTGGTTTCCTTCATCCAGCCAAGGCATTCCTCAGCTGTCCCAGAGGGATAGGCAAGTTGCCATGCAAGCAGTTTTTGTTGCTGCAAGTTAAAGAATAAATTAGCATTTGAAACTTTAAACCTTTCTTTTTTTTTTTTTTTTTTTTTTTTTGATCTTAGATGCATAAAGATTGCCTTACCCACTCCCTAACAAGTGGGCCTCCAGATTTAAGCTGCAAAACATTCATAATCTCTTTCCCGTTAACCAAAGGTTTCTCATCCCACACTTTCTCAAGACCTGCATGCCAACAAACAATTTCAACATCAGGTATAATATCAAACATTGGTTTCAACATTTCAATGGATATTTTCAACTTCAATTTAACTGTTGAATAATACTATATATACCAACAAATTATATAAACTTATTTATACAATCTGATGTAGTAACCTCTAATTGGGTGATCTTGAAGTAATGGATAAGACAAACAATCAAATCACCCAATCATAAGCCGTCACCTTAGTTTGTACGGACAAATTAGTAAGATTTGTTTGTACACATAATTTTATTCTTAACTGTATTCTAAAACCAATCAAGCTATTTTAATATTAAGCTATCTCAGATGGTATCTAAATTGCTATCTGGCCAACTCACATTGTGGCTATGCTTAGGCATCAATGATTTGTATTCCTTTAACTTTTGGGTTACAGATGCAACATTAAAGAATATGTATTTTATAATCTTATATGCTGGAGGATCAAGCAAGTACTACAACTATGAATGAACAGTGAACTGGAAGGACAGAAAAAAGAGCATTGTCCATACCCAGTTTAGTAATGGCGTTTGAAACTGCCTCAAATAAATCTCGTCTTTTGTCCAGTTGGAATTGCTTGCTTAGAATGTCATCCGTATGATCAACGTCAGGGGGATATAACAAGGTGGACATCAACAAGGCAACTCGCCAAAATTCTTTGATTTCTCTGAGAAGAAATCCTGCATAGGTAAGAATAAGAAGTCACCTACAAGGAATCAATGTAACTCGAGGTACACCACAATAAGCTTGTAATAACAGACACAATGATTATGCAAATATAAAGGTAAGAGATCAAGTAGAAGAAAAAATTGTCTTGTTTTTGCTATCGTAAAAACCTAGTCCACTTCTGTCATTCTGCTTCCTCACTAACACATATCTTTTACTTTCTACCAGAAACATATAAATGGTAAAATGTGGAATTCATCAAGGAAACTAATATCACAATATAAAGTCTCAATAATTTTATGAATAGATTGGAAAGGAAATCTTTAAAAAAACTTGTGAACAATATAATTGATCAAATTGTCCACTTCAGGACATTTTGAAAGTAGTTCCATGTCAACTATTCAACATTTTACTAGTAAAACTTTTCAATCCCCAAGAAAACTCTAAATCATGGTATAATTGTTATATTTGATTGGTCAAATGGAAGTCAGCTTTATGGACACCTTTCAGGAAAAAATGTTTGTGGATTTCTTTTATTTGACATAGGATTTTCACTGGTGGGATCTTCCCCCGTGGAAATAGCTTCTATATCAAGCAAGATTTTTGGGGGTTTACATCGAATTACTAGAATTGTTTCTCTTACTGTTGCAGTCCACCAAAAGAAGACACATTAGTAAGTGTAAGAAGAACAATGATAAAAGATTTCAGAAATTTAAGCAGAATTGCGGAAGACTTTCCACAATTATCACAGACAACTAAAAGCGACACCTTCTGAAAATCACTAACATTGGATACAATAGCAGAAACTTCTTACCTGTCAAAACTCGCAGTTTCGAAGGAACAGAGTCATCAACCAACTCTTTACCCCAATCAACTTCAACAAGTTTGACATCCTCAGCTGATACAAGATATGGAATCAGGGATAAGAACTTCTCCAACGACTTGTGAATGTTTATTACCTAGAAAGAAAAAAAAACCTAGTTTATAATGCAGCAAGATTTTCACAAAGTCTTGATATAGGTTGACAAAGTACAGTACACTGTATGGAAAAAATGCAAAGTTAAGAAACAAGCAGAAAGAATTGTTTGGCATACTGTTTCAGCATCACTGATTTTTCGCTTGAGAGACACTCTGAAAATGTGATTGACAAGTGGTATCTGCATCAAGGACAGAGATTTAGCCTTTAAGCAGCAGAAAAGAGATTTTGTGCATTCACGCTGAGTAATAAAAAGGAGAGAAATCAGTACTAAGACTTCATGACCCTTATTTCCTCAAGCTGTAGACTTTTGGTTAAGGCAGTTCGAGCCAAGGATTATTAAAGGCATTCAAGATTCTTCTATTCATATTTAAAGGAAAAGACTCATCGAGCTAATGCTGTAAGAGTTGCCAAAAGGAATATGTCTCAATTTTTTTGTTCATCATGCATATTACATCATAAACTAGTTCATTTGCAAATTTTGAATATGTTTTTTTATCCCACTCTCAGAGAAGTCTCTTGCTAATTTAGCACCTGATTTCTCTAAAATTAAAAAGGTATTTTGGTTTTCCAATAAAAAAAATCCCAGTAAAAACTAGATGCTTGCAAGAGAAGACTTCACCTTATGGATTGCATCATCAGTAAGGAATTAGGAACACCAAAAAATAACATAAACCCAATAAATAAATTTCTCATCTCTTTCTTAAAATCTTCCATATATAACCTTATATCGAAGGTTTACCTTACACTATTATAGAAAAGGCACACCAAAGTTTAACGGGTACTTATAATCCCAACTATTTCAACTTCAGCCTGAACTGATTAAGAAAAGACACAGAAAAGAATTTGAGGCATCAAATCCACAAAGTCCAAAACTCATAATAAATTTCCAAAAATTTTGAGCCTAAGTTAAAAGTTGCTGCAGTGAAAAAACAATAATTAACAACGTTATGGATACATAATATCCGTGAACATGAAAATAATTCTAGCTAGATCTACAAGAAGAACATATAAGCCCAATGCAAACATGGTCAAACCACCCCACATATAACATAGAAGTTTATAAATATAAATCAATGCACAGCACAAGAAAACAAACGCACCTTTCTTGCTTTGTTATCCTTATATGTGATCTCTCTGAATGGGAGAAATAGAGCAGCATATAGTGAAAGCCTTCTCTGCTCATCCTACATTCACGAATGACAAGAATCTGTAAATTCAAAGCCTTTTAAAAAAAAAAACAAAAAATTAATTAAATTAAACAAAAAGAACTGAGACCACAGTCAGCACTAACTGCTACCATAATGGAACAAAAATATAAAAGGAAAATTTCCACGGACACTGAAGTTTGAACGCCCTATTAATTGGGTAAGGTTCCAAGCAGCATCCAAGTAAGCAATGCAAAGCCTATATAAGCAAACAAAATATTATCAGTGTGATACAGATCCATAGCTAATCTACATATGCTATATAATTCTCATGGCCCAATAAAATTGATACTTAGAAGGATACCATCTAAGCTAAGTTAAGTAGGAAAAGGAGTAAGACACAAAATTATAAAAAACTATACAATCAGAAGAAGAAAGAGATCAGTAAATATCTAGTTGGTTTTCCCATCAGATAAAATTATGTATATTTTGAATTCTTTATTCCTCATTATTTCACATGACTGAACATTCAATATGGCAGTTTCCAGAGTATTAAAACACTTGTACTAGACATGCAACAGAATTGTAAAACAAATTGTTAATACAAAAGTGAAAGAGATTAATATAAGCAATTTCCTTTCGACAGGAGTGCTAACAACTTGGACATGTACTTCTGTCTCTATTGCAATATATTTTCAAGATCCCACTTAAACAAAATAAAAACAAGTACAAAGTGATGTAGAACAGCAAAAGACAAAAGAAAAGATAAAGATAAGCAATAGAAATAGATAGATAGAGAGAGAGAGAGAGCGCTAGGAGAAATCTAGAGAGAAATAGCAGGAAAGACAAAAATAAGAGAGAAACAAATTGAAAATAATTCAGGAGAAGATAGAGCAAAACTGAAAATTTAAATATTAAAAGGCTCTAGGCACCACATACACAGGAAACAATGAAACCTAGCAGACAACAGATAACTTTAATGGAACCGATAGGAGTTGAATGTCTGATTGACTGCAATGGTCACAGTACAACACATCATTTGAAAAGTACGAACTCTATTCTGGTCTTCAGCCTTTTCAGTTTGATCTCAACTTCAATTTGAAATTTTATATCCCAGTCAATTCACAATACTAAAAATATTACCAAAGACAGATCTAATTACATATGATAACATTGAACAAACCATACCTGTCACATCCGTCTGATACTGCAGGCTCAAATTTAGGAGGAAGATTAAAGACAATCCAAAAAAGGGTCAAATCACCAATGTAGGTCATTGCTTTAACTGGTTGGTTGCCAGAAACCATGAGATCAATCTGCACAAACAATGAGCAACAAGCAAATAATTAAATGTTAATTTTAAACTGCAGAGTGATGCCAAATAAATTTCCTCATGATCTAAATAAACTTATATTCCCAGAAATCAAATTATATTCCTAGAAACCTCCATCTAAACATTAACGCCATACATACTTCAGTTCCAATGCGCTCTTTGCTAACTTTGGCTGCAAGAGCAGTTTTCACCTCATCACAGGCAGCAGCCTTTTTTAGCTCTTTGTCTATTATGAATCCAAATCTTGCACCTAATATGAACACAAACAAGCACAGATGGTATGACAAGCAAGATTGAGTACAAAAACAAGTAACAAGTAAAATGGTGAATTCGTTCAGCCAAATTTATATCATAAGGTGTAATGAGAACCTAATGCAGTATAACAAGATTGGCAATGAAATGCTATGGTTAAATTATGATGGGCATTCACTCAATTTTCACCATGTGCAACAGTATCACCTTGCCACCATAGCATTAGTCATCAGAAAAACAATAACCAAAACAAGCACTTGATGTGTAATATCAAGGCTAAGAAATCTTTGTCATTCAGACAACTGATGCCAAGTCAGTATTTTGGTAAGAAACAACTGCTGAATTGCAGTAATAGCTTTCTTAAGATCCAACACCAGTTCTCAACATTTATATTACAAATATTTCAATTTGAGCTTAGTGCAATGAGAAATTTGAATGAAATCAAGCACTTTGTAACATTTTTTTTTTTTTAACTTCTTGACGCACATAACCGTGTGTGTGGCTATATAAGCACTAACTGATTCAGTTAAAGGTGAACTGAAGTTAAAGATGCACTGAAGCACCTACTCTTTCAGCTAAAGATAAACTGAGACATCAAGGCACATAACTAAGATTTATCTGGGAAAATTTAGAAAGTACCAAAGCGAATAGCTCTAAGAACTCGAAGGGGGTCATCCAAAAATGTAGCTTTTGGTGGCAATGGTGTCACAATTTTTCCAGATTTTAGATCTTCAATTCCTGAAATTTTTTTAAAAAAGCGAAAAATAATAATAATTAGAGGTTGAACTCTGTGAACAAGTAGTTCTGGAAAAGATAGAAGCAAATAAAAACATGTCAACCTCTTCCTGTGAGATCTTCAACGGAGCTGGTGTTTATATTATAGAACAAGCTGCCAAAGGAAAGGACCATTATTACAATAATATGGAATTATCTTTAAAGTATGTATAAAGATAAGTCCAAGAAAGCGGAATATAACCAATGGAATGATTAACAATAGACAAATTCTAAGCATTTAATGAGTTATACTAGGTAAAGAGAGATATTGACAGCATTTGAATTATTCCCAGTGAGGATCATTTTGAAAAACCAACATAAAACTATGGTTTAAATTTTCCATTTTAGAGATTCTGTCACCTATCATACGTAAGAAAGAAAAAACCTGTTAATGGTCAAATCCCTTCGATAAGCATCTTCTTCTGCTGTACCAAATTTCTGCAGTGATGAATGAGTAAACCTATTAATTTCATCACTGAACATCTAATTTCATTTCTTAGTTCTTACAAAATATGATTGGACATGCAAATTTTAAAGAGACTGCATAAGCATAATTGTGGAAAATGTCCTTAGATAGTTCATTGACTACAATAGAACATCCCAATAATAATGAAGCTTGAAAGAAATTTGAAAAAACGAAATGCAACCATGAACACAGAAATAAATAAGATAATTTAGAAATTACTACATTCTCGTCTGTGCCTTATGAAAGCATTCCAAATTGAGAAAGCAAAAATGATATTAGTATAGCCTTATAAAAAGTTTAAGAGAACATAATGAAGCAAAAAGCTTCTTAGCACTGAAAAGATACATTTAGGCAGAATGTGAACACAAATGAATAATAAAATTACAAAAGTTGAAAAATGTGAATAACAGTTTACCATTGTTGGAATGCGGCTATTCTCACTGTAGTCTTCACATCTTAAGTTTACAAAATCAATCCATAAATCAAAAAGGTACATCCTTGCTGTCTCTAAGTGTTTAGACTGATCTGGATTACTGAAAATTTGAAATTAGACAGTAAAATGGCCAGAAATAACCAAAAAGTTTACATCCATAAGCCAATGGTTACAATCATTATACGAAAAAGAGAATCCAACAAACACATTCCATGATATGAAACATAAGCCCGTGGATACTATCATTATATGACAAAGAAAATCCAACAAACACATTCAATGATATGAACATGGATATGCACTTGCAAAAAGAAAAATATTACTAGACTAGAATAAGGATATCTAAACTGAAAAGGGAGAAACTAAAAAAAGGAAAGAAAAGGTCTCGCTGATAATCAAATAGAACAAAAAATAAGTCATACATGAAGATATCAAGCAAAGGAAGAAATCATTCCACATTAAACAGAAAAATGTGAAAAAACAAAAGGAAAATTAGGTCAATAAAATTATTGAAGTCCTAACAAAACTCCAGAATTTAACAAGCAATAGAACTGCCAACATGTTTGTATGTATCACATCCAAATTTAAAAAACAATTTTATAAATTCTCAAAAAAAATACTTATTTAGAGTTGGAACTATAAGACCATACAGAGTTAAAACCTAACTCTAAAAAAATTAACAGAACTAAATTATGAGACTAATCAGTAGACATATCATAAATTACTTCAAATCTTCGCACAAATGAAAATTAAAAAACACAAATGGCGTACCTTGGTATAACCCCTAAGCCTGAAGGCGGCTTTTCACCCGTGGATGCTACATACTCAGCCACCTTATTGGCAAATTCACTTCCCAACATGTTGTCAAGAGCAATATCAATATCGTAACATTCTTTCCCCAGAAGCTGTAAAGTAAAACAAATTAAAGCTACTACAATTAGATTTCTTTTCAATTAAAAAAAAAAAAAAGCAAATTAAATAATATATAACGAGTCCTCAACCTTGTCACGGACCCAGCCACCAGCAACACGAAGCTCGGTTTTGAGATTAAAGTGGCGAAGAGTGTTGAGGAGGCTATCAAATATCTTCTTCTCGGTGTCCGTTAACTCAATCTTCTCCTTCACTTGAACCACCACTGGCTCAGTCATTGTCGCTTTGCAGCGCAAAAACACAAAGTGTCTGGCTCTGAATTGGTTTCGGAAAGCGAGGGTTTTGTCAATGCGCTGAGGGGTTGGAGAGAATACAAGAAGTGGCTTCAATTTTATACAGCTGCTAGCAAGTCTCATAGTCAAAGTTTGTATTAACATAGAAGGACCTGTTTGAAATAAAAGTAGAGTAAAAAACATCCCAAATTCAAAACCGAAATTTGGGCTTCATGCAAAAATTAAACCGGTGAGAGTTTTTTTTTCTTATTTTCCTTCAAGATATGGTTATTTTAAACTATAATAATCTCATTCTGTAAATACGAATAACTCTTTTTGTACATTTAAATGTATCTACTTTTTTTTTCAAAAGAATTGGATGAGATGGAAATGAAATGCCTCACCTTGTCAGAGATTCCCAGCGCCGGTGATGCCGGACGAACCCGACAAAAGCTGAGAGGCCACGCAGAAAAGTGGAAGCTACGAACAGGCGATACGAAGTCGTTCCAATTGCGGCAGCGGGAGACGGCTACTATGGCAGTTGAAGTTGGTGTCAGATGACGAAGGGGCAGATGCTGGATGAGCTCCGGTAGTCACTTATGAGTTACCAGGAATATCACAAGGCGGGATTCTAGCAGTAATAGAGACCGGTATTCTCCCTTCACACAGAGCTGGACAAACGGTGGCAGGCCCCCGGGCTGGCCCAAGCCCCCAGGGCTCGGTGAGGGCCTGGGTCCTATAAGAGAAGGATCGCCCGACCATCCATATATATATATATATATATATATATATATATATATATATGTGTTAGGATAAGACCAATGATGGATATACTCTTATATTATATATTATATTTTAATTATTATATTAACATTTTAAAAATTATTATAAATATTTTTTAAAAAAATAATTTTTACTCATTATTTTTTTAAAATATAAATTTATTTGTATTAATAATATATATATCATATTATATGATGTATTTATTATATTATATTAATTTGATATACTTTAATACATATCATTATTTTATATATATTATATCATATAATCAAATATATATTATGTATTATAAGATAGTCTTAATGCTAGAAATAAATGAGAATAAAATAAATATTAAATTAACCTCTTGACTATGTTTTTAAAATCCATAAGAAGTTACTTAAAATTGTTTAAATGTATTGAAAATAGATTATTTTAATTAATTTCCTTCATAAAAATTCCATAATTTTCTCAAATATAAAAGGACTTGCATCTTCTCTCCTTGCTGGATAGCTTCAGTAAGATGGCACCACACGATGTCGGCTTGATAGCATAGAGCAGGGTTCAGCTGTAAATAATTTTGTTTTGACAACTAAATGTTTAATTGCAATATAATTTCATCATTTTAGTTATTTTAGTTGTAAATAAATTTATTTGGCAACTATAACATTAATCAGGAAATGTGTAATTAAATAACTATTTTAATATGTGAAATTTTAGTTGTAAATTAATTTGTTCAGGAACTATAACTTCGGTCGTAAAATATGGTTTACAGAATTAATATATAAGCTACTAGTAGTCACTAAATAATATGTTAATGAAGTAGCATCTTTATAATATGTTCATACAGTAGCACTATTGGAAAAGAAAATTTTGAATTAATATTATATTTGTTCATTGAGTAAAAACCATCAAACTCACCTAACAAACACTGTATCGTTTCCTGAAGTTAATGCGACAACTAATTGCAGTTATCACAATTGTGAATAAGGTCATAGATGAAATAATTTTCAACTCAAATATAATTATAATAGAAAATTTTAATCATACCACTAAAAGTAGAATAAGACTAAAATAAAATAAAAAATAACGCAGAGTAAATCATAAAACAATTGTAGCTATAAATATCATTGGTTGTATACTTGTCATATGTACAAACATTGATGATTCAGATCTTGTCAGTCTAACAAATCTTAATATTTCAATACTTCTTTCAAATGTAAGAATATAAGTTACTTGACTAATGACGGAATGCCTAAGATTTTCATAATTAGTTACTATCATATATCTTTATTTTTTAGTTATTAATATTATTTTATATTTTATTATCACGTTCTCCTTCCTTTTTACTATTTTGTGTATGTTATAGCTAATGTAATTTTTAAATGAAATAATACAGATTCCAAACTTGAAGCGTTGACTTTAAAAGCTAATAACAAAGATATTTGTTTGATGGATAGTGTAACAACGTACACAATTCCTCAAAAAAAGAACTTTTTTCTAACTTTAACCTAATTTGAAGCTAAAGTAAATACTATTTCAAAGTTAGTAAACTTGATTGAAGGCTTCGAAAAAATCATAGTTTTGTTGAAAATTTGGACTAAATTCAATATCAATAATATATTATATTCAAATAGATCTAGAAGAAATATACTTAGTTTTAAAGATATAAAAAATAATAGTTATTATATTGAAATCAAGAGTAAAAATGGTATAGAATTTCTTTGTATAAGTGATAATGCCTCTAGAAGAAAGCATGGGCAAGAAAAATTGTTCGTTTTGTCATCTGGATTATATTATACAATTATAAAGACAATTGAAACATACACACTATCAAACCAGAAGTTTTTTGATCCAAAATTTTTTATGTTTTGACATGACCATCTAAGTTACCCAAGACCTATAATGATGTGTAGGATTGTTGAAATTTTAAATGGACATGCATTAAATAATCACAAGATTTTCTTGTCCAATGAAAAATTTTGCACCACATATTCACAAGGCAAATTAGTAGTTAGATCATCTCCCTCCAGAGTTGGAGTTGAATTCTCATCATTTTTACAAAAGATTCAAAGGGACATAGGTGGACTCATTCATCCACCATGTGGCCTACTTCGTTATTTTATAGTCTTAATTTATGCATCTACATGAAGCTCTTATGTTTGTTTATTACCCATTCGAAATATTGTCTTTGCTAAATTATTGTCATAGGTTATCAAATTAAAGACATATTTGTCAAATTATCCGATCAAGTCAATATTACTAGATAATACTAGTAAATTTACATTTAAAATATATGAGGATTATTACATGTCTATGAGAATTGGTATTGAGTATCCGGTCTCACATATCTACACTCAAAATGAATTGGTAAAGTCTCTTATCAAAAGACTCCAAATAATTGCATGTTTTTTATTACTAAAAACTTAATTACTAATTTTTATGTGGGGACATGTTATATTACATGCTACAGTATTAATTTGTTTGTCACCTTCTTCTTATCATCAATATTCTCTTCTATAATTGGTTACCTTCTTCTTATCATCAATATTCTCTCCTATCATTGGTTTTTGGTCACCAACCTAATATATCCCATTTGAGAATATTTGATTGTCTTATATGTCTCTATTGGGTCTTTTCAATACACAAAAATGAGACCCAATGACGTTTAAGAAATTTATATTGGATATAATTCATTATTTATCATCAAGTATCTTAAACCATTGACAGGTGAGCTTTTTACTATATATTTTATATATTGCCACTTTGATGAGACAACATTCTCCCATTTAGGGGAAAAAAAATGTCATTTGAAGTTAGACATGGACTTACTTGACACTTATCTAGCATTTCTCATTTAGATCCTCACACATCCGAAAGAGAAACTAAAGTGTAAAAGGAAGTACATTTACAAATTATTATCAACCAAATATCTTATGTATTTATAGATATGACAAAAGTGACAAGATCACATATACCAGTTGTCAACGCACCAACCAGAATTAATGTGACTGTTGAATAATCTATTCAAATCATGACTAATCAATCTACTACACGCCAAAAGTGTGATAGACCTACTGGATCAAAAAACATTGTTCCTCAAAAAAAGAAAGACAAAGAATTAAACAAATATTAATCATAATGATGCTAAAATGATTGAAAAATACACACTCTCTAATATTCCTCCAAAATAGATTATGATCCCTGAAGTAGCACAAACCTCTGAAAAACAAGTAAATAAAAATATAAAAATACCTATAAATTATTCATAAATACGAGAGATATGAAGCTATGAAATAGTTAACATTGATGATGTATTTTCATACGCAATAGTACTGAAATTATGAGTTATAATGATTTTGAACCATATACCATGGATGAATGCAAATAAAGGCATGATTGGCCTAAATGAGAATAAGCAATTGAGGTAGAATTAGTTTCTCTAGCAAAATGTCAAGTATTTGGACCTGAAAAAAAACATTCAACTCATTAGATATAAATGGGTATTTGTAAGAAAATGAAGTGAGAAAAGTGAGATTATTAGATATAAAGTCAAACTTATAGTCCAAGGCTTTTCCCAAAGGCCAAGTATAAACTCTGATGAAACATATGTACCTATGATAAATATAATCATATTTAAGTATTTGATTAGATTAATAGTCTCTGAAAGACTTGATATGCGTCTAATAGATATAGTTACCGTTTATTTGCATAAAATTTTGGATACTGAAATCTATATAAAACAAAAATAGTCAATCCACAAGGCATGTACTTAATCAAATTATAAAGATCATTGTATTGATTAAAATAATTTGGAAGAATGTAATACAATCACCTTAGTGAATACTTGATAAAAGAAAGTTATGTGAATGGTCTCATGTGTCCCTATGTCTTTATAAAAAGGGCATAATCGATATTTTCCATTGTAACAATATATGTTGATAATATGAATCTAATTGGGACTCCTAACAAGCTAAATAATATTGTTGAATACTTGAAAAAGGAATTTGAGTTAGAGGATTTCGGAAAAACAAAATATTGTTTCGCCTTATAAATCGAGTACATTTTAAATGAAATATTTATCCATCAATCAGCTTATGTTGAAAAATTGTTAAACATTTTAATATAGATAAGGCTCGTCCTTTAAACACCTTAATGGTTGTTCAGTTTTTTGATCCAAAAAAAGACTCATTCTATCATAAAGAAAAAAATGAAAAGATACTTAGTTATAAAGTACCATATTTTAATATCATTAGAGCTCTATTATATTTGGCCCCATGCACTAGACTAAATATATCTATTTTAGTGAATTTATTAGTCGAATTTAGCTTTGCACCAACCCATTGCTACTAGAACAAAATCAAACATATATTTCATTACTTATGTGAGACTAGAGATTTTAAATTATTCTATTCAATCAAATCCTCTAAAAATCCTAATTTAGTTGGATATGCAGATGTCGATTATCTTTCTGACCCTCATAAAATTCACTTGCAGAAGAGAATATATTTTTACTTGTAATAATAAAACAATATCATGACGCTTCATCAAACAGACCTTAGTTGCAATATCTTTGAAGTATTTAGAAATTCTAGCTCTCCATAAAGTCAGTTAAGAATGCATACGGTTACAGTCTGCGTAATACCCTTAGGTATGTTCTAGGGGTATTTATGTCTTTTAACTTTGTTTTGAGATATTTCTAATTTTAAATATTATATATATATATATATATATATATATATATATATATATATATATATATATATATATATAATATATATATATATATATATATACACATAAAGAATTACAATAAAGATAAAAAGATAAATATGCATATAAAGAGATAAAAGACAAAAAAATGAAACTTCAAGCCTTTTTCTATCATCTTCTCCCGTCCATTCCAGCAGCCAGCCTTCTTCATGTTTTCTTTTGTTTTGTGAAGAAGAATGAAGGAATTGAAAGGGTTTTGAAAGATAAAATAAGAAAAGAAAAAAAAGGAAGCATTTTGGAAGCCTTGGTAACCAAAAGATCTCCTTCTTTTTCCTTTACCTATGTTTATATATATTTGATGCATGTTATATGAATATGTTAGTATGTTTTGGTATTGATTTAAGGTAGTTTTGGTGATAAAGGAAGCAAGATAAGAAGGAGGGAGTCAACTTGCAAAGATTGGCTTGAGACAAGATAAGAGGTGTTATCTTTGGTATGTTTCATGTTTTATGGTTTTGGTTCTTTGGTTCTATGTTATAAATGATGATTTTGAAGTTGAGAAATGTTGTTTTGCCATTTGGAGTATTTATATGTGTTAATTTGTTCATGGCAGAGAGTTGGATGATATTTACTGTTTTACCACTGACTTCATCCTATGTTTTAATTGTCTTATCGGATGAATCATGAGTGTTATTATAACTTGTTGAAAAGCTCTTTGAACCCTCTTTTTAACTATATATAGCTTGTATGAATTAGAGATATTTGGACTGTTAAATTGTATAAACAAAAAGACCATCTTACCAAATAAACAGTAAATGTAGTTTTTGCTACTAATTTCATCTCATGTTTTGACTATCTTATCTGATGAATCATGAGTACTATTATAGCTTGTTGGAAAGCTCTTTGAATCCTCTTTTCAACAATATATAGCAAAGACCGTTTGGACTATTAAATTGTATGAACAAAAAGACTGCCCTACCAAATAAACAATCCCATAAACAGTATTTCACAGTTTTTGGAAAGAAAGAAAGAAAGAAAGAAAAGGATGAGAAAAAGGAAAGGATGAAAGAAAGAAAGGAGAGGAAAGAAATGAGAGAAAAAGAAAAGCAAGAAAAGAAATTTATGGCTCAAGATTCAAAGGTCATCCTAAGAGTATGGTCTGGTGAGTTATGAATAGTTTTAGATGGAAGCAAGATTAGTAAGATATAATGCATGTATGCATGCTATGAACTATGAGGGGGCACTTAACACTATACCACTTGTAGTAGGGCACGTTCGTAGTAGGACATAGATCCACAGTAGAGTCCGCTCGCAGTAGAGTACAATTCAGATTCAAAAATAGTATAGTGAGAGAAAGAAAAAGAGGTCGAGCTTAGAAAAGTGTTAAATCCCTATAGTCAGCTTCCAAAAAGTATTAAATAGACACCAGATGGGACAAAGTATGACCTAAATAGTAAAGAATGAACTAGATTATCCTCTCGATTTCTTATGGAGGTTATGATGTGAGGTTGAGTCCCAAGAGTGAGTTAGAACAATAAAGAAGATAGTTTACTTAATTTTTTCTTCTTATTGAGTGTTCTTATCTCTCACTTCTTTTTCTTTCATGATTGCAGGTATGGGTGATCGAGATAGCTGGGAGACAGGGTTAGGTCAGCGAAGATAGACCTAGGCTGAGGCTGGTTACTTATGGTTTTTGTTACATACATATGATACTGTTGATTTTTGACCCTATTTAGATAGTTGTATAGTTGTATCTAAGCGCATGTATATGATTACTCTATGATCTTAGATGTTTTAGATGAGTTTTTATATGGGATATATACATCTTTTGTTTGCTTCTAGATTTTCAGTTTTCTTAGAATAATTTTTAAACACTTTTAGTGATGCATTCATTTTAAAGTATTTAAAAATAAATAAATGCTCCGGATATTAATTCATAACATTTCTTCTTTGGTGGGTAGTACTTATGGGGAGAGATGTTACAATCTGTCATCCATCATATCTAAAATATATGCAGTTTTCCTTCTATAGCAAACACTCCTTTTATATTATATGAAAACAATGCAACATATATCGCCCAAATTAGAGGTGGATACATTAAAGAAGACATAACCAAACATATCGTACTAAAGTTCTTTTACACTCATGAGTTTCAATAGAGTAGAAAAATTGATGTCAAACAAATATGATCTAATAACAATCTTGCAGATTTGTTCACCAAGACATTACCAATATCAACATATGAAAAGATAGTGTATAACATCAATATGCGATAGTTCAACAAACAACTAAATTAATCTCACTATAAAGAGAGAGAACATTTATCAGGGGGAGTAATAATATAAAATGTGCACTATACTTTTTTTTTGTGACTAAGTTTTGTTTCATTAGATTTTTCTAATAATGTTTTTAATGACAATTTAAGCATATCTAATTCTATTTTACAAGATACTAAATAATTATATGTTTCTGTTTTGATTTTTATCCCATTGAGTTTTTTTCTTCTATCAAAGTTAATGTAATTCTTTGTAAATGGTGAAAATTTTAAAGGGAGTGTTATATTATACTAGATTTCCCCACCCATTAAGCAAAGTGAATAGAGTGGAGAATTTGGGTGGCGAATTTATAACATGGGAGGAGGCATCACACTATATATACACCCTCTTGCCCTAGTTGTACCACATTTTTCTGATCCGTCCACTCTGTCATTCTATGTTTGTAAGTGTTCTGCTGCAAGCCTCTCACTATAAAATCCATTTTGGTATTCTATATATATTTATACTCATTTCATTTCAATTCGATTTCAATTAATTATGCATTTACAACAGAATGTAGTTTTCTAAATTATAAAAACATTTTTTTTTTACAAGATTTGTCGTTTTTGCATTGAAATGGAGCGTTACATATTGACTTGTATTGGGAATTTTGCCATCTTGTTTACCTTCATTCGTTGAATTAATTTCAATGTTATAAATTTGAAAGGAAAGGATGTGCGGTAGCAGTGTGAAGGCAGTAGCAGGAAAGAAGAAAAAGTAAATGGCTCTGCAACAAAGTATGACTCCTACTCTTTCATGTCAAGAGAAGAAGAAACTTCTTGATGAGGAAGTGCAAGTCTTGCTCAACCAAATAATCGCTCTCCAAAAATGGGTATATTTTATTTTATTCACTAATTTTCGATTACATTATTTCAACTAAAATTTACAATAACAGTAACAGTTTAGAAGTTGATTTTTATATTTTGTCTCTTGAATTACAATTTTTAGATTTTTGTTTATTTGTTTCTTTGAAACGTTTTATTTGTTGAACTTGGCACTTTGATTCTGTAAATGCAATTAAAAAATTCGTATTTTTTAAAATTAAATAAATTAATCATTTTTTATTTTTTTGAAGGAAATAAATGGGTAATTTACATGGATGATGCATGGGTAATTTTGATGAACAGACAAAAGAGATGGATACAATGAATGATCAACAGTTGAAGGAATATCTTCAAAATAGACCTCCAGAGTTGAAGACTACCAAGATCCAAAGCTCCAAACCAAGCCAAAAGGTATCATTATAATAATAATAATAAAAAAAAAAAATAAACTATGACACTTTTATTTTAGACTCCAAAAAATAAATACGAGTTTTACTTGTATAAATAAAAGGACATTTTTATAAACCATACAGACCATTTTCAACCAATATATTAACACTTAAAAAAAAAATTTGTAAAAATGTTCCTTTTAACTAAAAGAAATTTTTAGTTAGTGATAAAATGTAATTTGTGTCCTTTTTTTAGTTTATTTTTATGTCATATAAATTATATATATCCCTACTGCTATGTTATAAGTATATACTTTTGAATACACAATTTGATATATAGAAGATATGTAATCATATAATTAGGTATTATCTTACCTTAATTTAAAATCATTCAATCATAAGATTATACATCATTTATATATCCAATTGCATATTAAAAAAATATATACGCATAATTTTATTAATACCCTAATAGTAATATCTTTGGATTATTATTTATTTGGTAATTTATTTATTTATTTATTGAAGTTTTACCTTAAATGTTGTGAAAATCAATGTTATGACGCAGGTTAAAACAGTAAAGAAGAGTAAAGCTTCGAGTTCTAATGGGATAATGGCATCAGTTTGGAAGTTTCACAAACCAGAAAATAAAGATTCTTCTGCAAATTCTGATGCCCAGGAATAAATACTTTAATTTCAAATTTTTATTATCGTATTACAGTATGAGCAGGTTTCTAATGTTACAGTAAGGGGCGTTTGATTCTTGGTTTTTAAGAGTACCTTGGTAATCTATCTTTTATTCCTTTGTTTGGTTTGTCAGTAATAAAATATTACAGTAATCGTCTATTATCAATACTGACGTGACAAACAATATATATGATAATCTGATTACCACCTTCACCGATTACTAAGATAATCTTGATTTTATTATAATTATATTATTATTTATTAATTTTTGAGACAAAAATAAATTTATTTTTAATTAATAGGATAAATAATATAAAAATATTTAAAAATAATTATATTTAAGAATATTTAAGTAAAATAATTTATTAGTAATTTTTTATTATCTTTAACCAAACACAATAATTATTTATACCTACTAAATTTTATCAAACATAGTAATCATTTATACTCAGTAATCTTCTAAATAATCTATCTTTAAGATACTCTTTCTATTTTAGTAATAAAATATTACCCAAATTAAATACCCCCTTAGGACAACGCAACAGCATTTTTGCATATCTAGGTTTTTTGTCATAATTTTTTAGCCATCTAATTTTTATATATTTTTTAATATACGAATGACTAAAATTATTCATTTGAGAACAAAATCCTTACGTTTCTGACAGAAACCTGCATTTGATGCTCTGAGGACATGCAAATTCAACGGTTATTATGAAATATTGATTCCAGGCTAAAAATTTAAAAAAAAAAAACCTACCGTGTATTCTTTTAATCTTTTCTGTGTACATCCTCTCAATCTAGCATGTATACAAGTTCCAGCAACATCAGAAGAAACCCAAATGAAATACAAACAGGCAAAATGTCAATTAGCTCTTGCATTTCGCCCACCTCTTCTGCTAACAGCCTCGCACAGCCGGCAAGGCAATGTGTCAAGGCTCACTGCACGGGTCTTTCCATAGTTACCCAGAACACCACATCTTCTCCATGCATGGTACTCTGCATAAGCTACAGGGTCATTAGCTAGATCCTTCACATAGGAAGCCAATGCTTCCAAGGATTTAAATTTAGTTCCATCTATTATTGAATGTGGTGGGACAAAGTCCCAAACATTTGGGGCACCGAAATAGATGGGAACTGAACCGGAATCTAGAGCGTAAAATAGCTTCTCTGTCACATAACTCTCGGTCACAGTGTTCTCGATAGCAAGTACAAATTTGTAGTGAGACATGGCACAATGTAAATGATCCCACCATCTTGGTTTGACACTGGCATCATTGTTGCATTCGGGATAGAGAGAAAGGGCCATGTCCGGGCCGCCAACATTGTTCAAGCACTTGCCAAAAGAATGGTGAGGCAGCAAGCTGAGGAGATTTTTGGCCAGCCGATTTCTTTGAGGAAGACAGCGCGAGGAAGACCAATAAACAAGTGTATCCTTCAGGAAAAGAAAAAAGGGTTGGAAGTACTTTTTGTTGAAAAAATCAGTGGAAACTATCAAAAGAAGCAAATTACTTTAGCCGACACTTACATTGTTCTTGTAAGATGACACCTGATAATTTCGACCATTGTGAAAGAGTGCACCAGCATAAGTTGACTGCACATCATCTTTAGCATGATAACTAATAAACATATCCTCAAGACCAGACCGTTTCCTGCCAGCCTCAAGATCCATGTATACACGAAGTGGATCTCCACTGCGTCTCTGGAAATGTAAGGAATGCATTAAAGTTTGATTACTTAAATGGTAGAAAATGATGCAAATTGCAACACAAACATTTATTTGTACAAACCACCAAGTCAAACTATACTACACAGCAAGTTGGAAAATGCTTATAAAAATGAAAACAATTGAAAAGGCACAAAAACGAATGAAACATCAAGATGATAGCAACAAGAAAGTAGTTACATTACATACTATTGTCAAGGTAACAAGATCATGGCTGTCCATGCACTCATTTTTTTCCATAATGCAGATGTTACGCATATCCAATGTCAAACGTAACTTGTAAAATTTGCAAGCAACCATTCATTTCAAACCATTAAATTCAAGAGATTCAACATACAAAGATATTGATAAAAGAAACATATTTAAGCCACACAAACAATTGCAGGCTGAGAATTCTTTGGAACTTTTAAGTTATAAAACTATTTGTATGCCAACATCACAAAAATAAACCAACTAAAAATTTTAAAGCCTTAGTATGTATTATTCACAAATTTAAAAAATATGTAATCAATTGTTATTTTTAAGACTATTAACTTCTAGTTAGAATTATTACAGTATGGCCTGCTTTCAGGTCTTTGGTTTTTCAATTGTTATATCCCTTCCTCCCTGTCTCCACCTCCATCCTAAGCTGTTCATCTCTTTCTGAAAAATGTACTGACCACATTCCTGAATCTCTTGAAGAATCTTGTTCTCTAAGAGGATCTTCACTCTTTCAATCAAACCACTTTTTCGATCTCTTCTAAGCATTGTCAAATTTTATAAAAATGAAAAATTTTCTAATCCATGATGAGATTTAAGGCTTGTGATTACAGTAGCATTTGACTGCTCATCCCACTACTTAAGAAAGTCATCTAACCTCTCACTATATCGCATCACCGAACTTCACTTAATGAAAAAATGCATAGAACTTTATTCTATTTGCTCAAAAGTGTCTATACATCCATCTCATGAACCGAGGACAGATTAGGCATCAAAACTTTCGCTGAAAGTTCCAATATTCTCAACGGATGAAAAGGGAAAGGAAAAAAAGAATCAACTGTACAGCGTCGTTTTCTAATTTTAAGCAACTCTTACAAAATTTCTTGCATTTTCTAGATGACTTTGGTAAATTTTTATGCAAATGTATATGCCTACCACATCCCAAGGTGAAATTTGGAATCGCACATATTTGCTATATAAGGAAGGTCCCAGACTTGTGAACTAAGGACCATAGAACTTTCCATGAGCAAAACTAGTGCCTATTGTTGATGCCTTCCTATTCTCAGTCTATTAACCTTCTGAATATGCTACTCTAATCTTGCTCTGAAACCAAATAAATTCCCACCTTGAGGATTGGCAAATATATTAAGATGTGGATCAAGCCTGCCAATACTGTTATCCACCAACTCCAGAACGTGGCCTAATCATCAGACAAATTCATCCTTCAAATCATGTCATAACCATCTACATTATCCTCTAAATGAGTTATTGAATGCTTCAGATTTCATCATATGTACATATAACAGATGAAAACTTTATGACTACCATTCATCTCATCCCAAAGACTTCAAATTTACAATCATTATCCTCTGATCAATCAATAAGCGTAAATTTTTAAGATTATAATGAAGAATGGATACCTGAAGCGGAGGTGTGGTGGTCTCAAACAACAAAGCATCAGGTTTATCAGCAAGAACCGAAGATTTAGTCCACAAACAGCTCAACCCACACCGACAAGAATATAAATTATCCAAATTATCAGGAATCCAAGTCCACCCTTTAACCAAAACACTAACGTGCTCCATTTTCAACCCATCACACTTCCGATCGCCATCTTCTTGCAGCGAACCCGACTCAGTAGAACCCGGATTCGACCCTGTTTGATTCCTGTATTTCTCTCTGAACCGAGCACAACCCACTTGAGAATCCCATTTCTTGAACGCGCTTATTATGTCGGTGAAGGGGTCCGGCGTGGACTTAACCGGGGAAAAACTTGAATCTACGTGGTGTTGTTCTTGAATTGAGGTCGAAATTGAGGTCGAAACAGAGGGAAATTCGAGAAAGCCACAGAAGAAGAGGAATAAGAATGCTAAGAACAACATTAGAGTAATTGTGGAGATGTTTAAGGGCTTTAATTGCATTGATAATCTAAGACTTGGATTCTCAATTGGGCTCGATTTCTTTCCCTTGAGACGGATCTCAGAAATTGGAATGAAGACTTTTAGACTTTAGACTTGCAGATTTCTTTTACATTATTTTAGAAGAAGAAGAAGGAAAAGGGAATTGTCTAACGAACTCTTCGAGCAACGACGACTTGTTGAGGGCAGCGGCGTGGTGTTTAAGTAATATAATATGGTGGGTGGCCATGATGCTAAGATTGCCCAAGCAACCGGTGATCGACGGAAATGATCATATGAATGACCACGTATGACCAATTTTAGGCCAAATCATTGTGCGCCCCCAATATTTGATGAATTTTTTATTCCCAACCTTTGAATTTGAAAAAAAAAAAAATTCCCCTCATATGTTAGATTTGCTAAAAAAATTATTTAAATTTTTTTTATAAAATTATTGAAAGATAAAAAAGCTCACAAATTGAATAATGTTATATAAGGTGGATTTTTAAACCACATAGAAGAATTTTTGAAAGAGTTGTAGGGATGTATTTAATGTAATTGGGAATTAGTCAAATTTTTTGGGTTTATAGGGTTGTAAATTTGATTATAAATATCCCCGCCCTTTGTAATTCGATGATCCGGATATATGCTAAAACTCTTCCTCTTCCCTCAAGTCTTCACTTCGATAATATTACTTTCTCTCAATTCTTCCTTTACTTCAATTCTCTTTCATTTTTGTTTAATTATAATTATAACATATTATCCGCATAATTCACTTAGATATATCATAATATTAGTAATATTTCAATTATATTATTATTTTGTTTATATGTTACAAATATAGATATCTTAATTATGATATTATCATGTTTGCAATACAAACTATTAATGTTTTAATTATTGTTATTCTTCTATTTAATTTTTCATTTATAATTATATCTAATTTACAATCCAAAGTTTACAAAATTATGAATTTAGACTCAAAATCTTGAATATCATTTTCAACCTGAAGTTTACAAAATTATGAATATAGACCTAAAATCGTAAATATTATTGAAATATTTATTTATATTATAACAATTGTATCTAATTTATAATATGAAATTTACAAAATTATTAGAATATATATATGGACTCAAAGTTCCAAATTTCATTAAAATATTTATTTGTTTTATATTAATTATATCATATTTACAACTTGAAATTTACATAAATTGTAAAAAATATAGGCTTGAAATCCGAAATATAATCATAATTAAAGTTTTACATACTATAATATTATAAATACTAATAACAAAACAAAAAGTTTTGCAAATATAGAATAATATCTAAATTTGAAGTTTTAAAAATTATTTTCAATATTTCGTCTATAAAACCAGTTGTTTTATAAATATGAGATAATAGTTGAACATGAAGTTTCAAAGATTAATTATAATGTATTCTCTATAAAACTATAAGTTTTGTGAATATGACAATATTTACACATGAAGTTCTTAAAATTGGATAGATAATATTAAATAATTTTTTTACACAACTCTTCACCTTGAATATGAGTCTTGAAAAATTAATTAAATAAAATGTGTCAGAATGACAAGTGCAAGACTATTATTTTTCCTGCATCATATCCTTGAAAGATTGCAAGCTGAACATGTGGATATAATGATAGATACATTAAATTTGTAGAGAAATTTAAAAGATAAATTTGAACATCAGATTCAATAATACTCTTAGTGACTCTATAATTTAGTACAACTATATGATATTCAGAATTTTTCCTTGATTGAGATAATGTGGAAGTAAAAATATTTTTTACCTTTCATTTTTTTATAATATGCTCCAATAGTAGTAATTTCGAGAAAAAAATTTTGAATTAATGTTATATTTTTCCTCTAATGAAAAAATGTTAAACTTGCCCCACAAGTAGTTCATCGTTTTCTGAAGTAAACGTAACTTCTAGTAGTAGTTATCATAGGTGTAAATAAGCTCATAAATAAAATCATTTTTTATTCAAAGATGAGTATAATAGAAAATCTTAGTCATATTACTAGAAATGGACTAAGACTGAAGTTAAATAAAGAATAATGTAGACTAAACTATAAGACAATAAGTGTGTTATAAATATAATCAGTCGTGTACCTTAGTACATACAAACATTGGATGAATCTCTATTAAACATCCACATAATATAATCGAATTTATTGATAATTTAGATCGTGTCAATCTAATAAATTTTGATATTTCAAGACTTCTTTCAAGAATAAAATATGGGTCACTTGACTAGTGATGTGAATGCTCAAAATTTTTATAATTAAAATTCATCATATATAATTATTTTAGAGTCATTAATATTATTTTATGTTTTATTATAATGTTCTCCTTTCTTTCACTATTTTGTGTACGTTATAACTAACGTAATCTTTAGATGAAAGGATATAGACTCTAAAATTGAAGCATTTGCTTCAAAAGCTGATGAAGGAGATGTGTGTTTGGTGATAGTGTAACAATGTACACAATTCTTAGGGAAAAGAAATTTTTTCTTAACTTTAGCATCAATTAAAGTTAAAGTAAACACTATATTAAGATTAATAAATTTGATTGATGGCTCTAGAAGAGTCATA
Source organism: Mangifera indica (assembly GCF_011075055.1). NCBI lineage: Eukaryota > Viridiplantae > Streptophyta > Magnoliopsida > Sapindales > Anacardiaceae > Mangifera > Mangifera indica. The sequence continues at coordinate 10,007,461 of NC_058147.1, read as the reverse complement.
ATTTTGTTGAAAAATGAGACCAAATCAAGTATAAATAATGCATTATATTCAAGTAGATCCAAAATAAATTTACTTAATTTTAAAGATATAAAAAAGGATGGTTTTCATATTAAAACCATAAGTGAAAATGGTGCATAATTCATCTGTATAATTAATAATGCCTCTAGAAGAAAGATTATACTAGAAAATTACCTACTTTATCATTCAGATTATATTATACAATCATAAAGGTAATTGAAACTTACGCAATATTGAACCAAAAGTTTTTTTATCCAAAAGTATTTATGTTTTGGCATCACAACTTCATGTCAAACCATGAGTGAAAATGGTGTTTTGGCATTTAAAACCTACACAGTATTTAACCAAAAGTTTTTATGCTTTCACATACCATTTAGGCACCTACAATCTACAAATTATTGAAAATTCACGTAGACATACATTAAATAATCACAAGATTTTATTTTCCAGTGAAAAATTATGCACCACTTGTTTTTAAGGAAAATTGGTAATAAGAGCATTTCCCTCCAAAATTGGAGTTGAATCCTCATCATTCCTACAAAGGATTCAGTGGGATATGTGTGAACCCATTCATCTACCAAGCAAGTCATTTCGTTATTTCACGGTCTTAATTAATGCATCTATATAATAGCTCATGTTTGTTTATTACCGATTCGAAATCTTACATTTACTAAACTGTTAATACAAATTTATTAAATTAAAGGCTTATTTTGTAGATTATTTGATCAAGTCAATATTACTAGATAACGCTGGTGAATTTACATCCAAGACATTCATCTACCAAGTGAGTCATTTCATTATTTTATACTCGTAATTGATGCATTTATACAATAGTCCCATGATTATTTATTGTCAATTCATAATATTGTATTTGGTAAACTGTTTATACAAATTATCAAATTAAAGGTTTATTTTGTATATTATTTGATCAAGTAAATGTAGCTAGTTAATGTAGTGAATTTACATCCAAAACATTTGATGATTATTGCATGTCTATAAGAATTAACGTTGAATATCCAGTCCTATTTAGAATGAATTAGCCGAGTCTCTTATCAAACGAATCCAGATAATTACACATATTTTATTACTAAAAACTCAATTACTAACTTCTATGTGGGAACATGTTGTATTATATGTTACAACATTAATTCGTTTGCAACCTTCCTCTTATAATCAATATTCTCCCCCACAATTGGTTTTTGGTCACCAACATGATATATCTCATTTGAAGATATTTAGTTATATTGTATATGTCTCTATTACATCTCCTCAACGCACAAAAATGGGACCCTAACGTCCTTTGAAAATTTATGTTAGATATAATTGATCATCCATTATCAGATATTTGGAATCATTAACAAGTGATCTTTTTACTGTATGATTTACAAATTGTCACTTTGATGAGACAACATTCCCACCTTTCGGGAAAAAGAACATGTCTCATAAAGTTAAGCATAAACTTATTTGGTATGTACCTACTATATCTTATCTAGATCTTCACACATCTCAAAGTGAAACTGAAGTGCAAAGGATAATACGTTTACAAATTATTATCAATCAAATGTCTAATGTATTTATGGACATAATAAAAATGACAAAATCACACATACCAGGTGTCAATGCACCTACAGGAATTAATGTGACTATTAAACAGTTCATTAGAGTCATAACTAATCAATCTATTACATGTCAGAAGCATGGTAAATCTATTGGATAGAAAGATATTGTTCCTTAAAAAAGAAAAGGTAAAGAATCAAATAGATATCAATCATAATGATCCTAAAACAACTGAACAATCCACAATCGTTGATATTTCTTCAAAAGAGATTATGGTCCTTGAAGAGACACGAGCCTCTAAAATAACACAAACCCCTGAAGAACAGGAAAATAAAAATACTGAAATATTTTTAAATTATGTGCATACACAAAAGATGTAGAACCATGAAACTGTTAAGAATGATGATGTATTATCATTTGTAGTAGCTACTGAAATTATAAATGATGATAATTTTGAACCATGTACTATGAACGAGTGCAGACAAAGACATGATTAAACTAAATAGGAAGAAGCAATTTGAGCAGAATTAGTTTTTCTAGCAAAATATCAAGTGTTTGGACCTGTAGTTTCAACACTTAAAGACATACAACCCCTTAGATATAAATGAGTATTTATGAAAAAAATAAAATTGTTAGATATAAAGTCAGACTTATAGCACAAAGTTTTTCCCAAAATACTGGTATAAACTCTGATGAAATATATGCACCTGTGATGGATATAATCACATTTAGATATTTAATTAATTTAACAGTTTTTAAAGGAATGGATATGCATCTAATGGATATAGTTATTGTTTATTTGTATAAAAACTTGGATATTGAAATTTATATGAAACTCCCTAAAGAATTTAAATTGTTTGAAGTAAAAAGAGTCAATTCAAGAGGCATATACTCAATTAAATTATAAAGATTATTGTACGAATTAAAATAATCTGAAAGAATGTGGTACAATCGTCTCGGTGAATATTTAAAAAAAGAAGGTTATATGAATGACCCTATATACCCTTGTATCTTTATCAAAAGGTCATAATCGGGTTTTGCCATTATAACAATTTATGTTGATGACATGAATATAATTAGAACTCTTGAAGAGCTATCAAAAATTGTTGAATATCTAAATAAAGAATTTAAGATGAAAAAACAAAATATTGTTTTAGGCTGCAAATTGAGCACAATTCAAATGAAATACTTTTTCATCAATTAGCGTATATTAAAAAATTATTAAAACACTTAAATATAGATAAGGTTTATCCTTTGAGTACCCCAATGGTTGTTCAATCTCTTGATTTGAAAAAAAACTCATTTTATCTTTAAAAAAAGATGAAAAGATACTTGATCATGAAATACCGTACTTTAATGTTATTGAAGCTCTGTTATATTTGGCCTAATGAACTAGACCGGATATATCTTTCACAGTCAATTTATTGGTCGAATTTAGCTTTATATCAACCCATCACCATTGAAATGGAATCAAACATATATTTTGTTACCTATGTGGAACTAGAGATTTGAGATTATTCTATTATGTCAAATCTCCTAAAAATCGTAGTTTGGTTGAATATACAGATACTAATTATGTTTCTGACCCTCATAAGGCCCACTCACAGAGGGGATATATTTTTATTTATAATGACACAATGACATCATGATGCTCTACCAAACAAACTTTATTTGTAACATCTTTAAATCATTCAAATATTCTAGCTCTCTATAAAGTCAATCAAGAATGCATACAGTTACAGTCTGTCATTTATTATATCTGAAATACATGTGTTTTCCTTCTACAACAGACACTCTTTCCATATTACATGAAAACAATACAATATGTATTACCCAAATTAGAGATAGATACATTAAAAGAGACAAAATCAAATATATCTTACCGAAATTCTTTTACACTCATGAACTCCAACAAAACAAAAAGATTGATATCAAACAAATGCGATCTAGTGAGAATTTTACAGATTTGTTCACCAAGACATTACCGACATCAACGACATCAACATTTAAAAAGTTAGTATATAACATTAGTATGGGTGGCTTAATAGACAATCGATTTAATCCCATTACAATCAAGAGGAACATTCATTAGAAAGAACACTTATCAGAGAGAGCAAATTGTTTATGTTTATCACATATTTGATAAAATGTGCACTATACTCTTTTTCTTTAACTAGGTTTTGTCCTACTGAGCTTTTCTAGTAAGGTTTTTAATGAGACAGTTTTAGTACGTCTAACTCCACTTTACAGGACATTAAATAATTATGTTTATTTGCTTTAGTTTTTATCCCATTAAGTTTTTTCTTAACAAAGTTAATTTAATTATTTATAATTAGTAAAAATAAAAAAAGGGGTGTTATATGAGATAGATTTTTCCACCATATGAGAGAATTTTTGAAAAAGTTATGGGAATGCATTTAATGTATTTGAGAATTAGTCAACTTTTTGGGCTTATAGGTATTGATTATAAATACCTCCTCCCTTTGTGTTTTGATGATCCAGATATATACAAAAACTCTTCCTCTCCTCTCAATTTTTCACTTCAATAATATTACTTTCTCTCAATCCTTCCTTCAATTCTCTTTCATTTTGTTTAATTATATTTACAACAAATAACACATTGTTGGTGTCAATAATGTATAATTTTAATTCAAAAATAATTTTACAATCCATAAAAATCCCAAATTAAACCCTTTATTCACATCTATTTTACAAAACAAAAAAAAAATCAATCAAAAATAAATAAAACCCACTCAAAATAAGCAAAACCCAATCAGATAAAACTTGTCCATATGAAAATCACTAAGTTTACATAACCAAACATTTAAAAAAAATAGACAAACATAATTTAGCTACTGTCAAAAACAGCAAACTTCAAACTTTCAACTAAAAAAAAAACCATTTTATAAAAAATAAAATCACAAATTAATTATAGTTCTATTTCGCTTATTATGAATAGGTTTTGTTTATTTTCAGTGTGCTTTTGTAAAAAATAAATTTTGAAAAAGGTATTATTTAAGATTTTTATAGATTGTAAATGTCCATGTTAGTACACAAATTATTTATATTAGTGCATTAACATAACTATTTCAATATTTTTAACAAAAAATAACTATCACATTATCATTATTTAACATTATTGAAAGTTTGATAATAGTTAAGTAAATTTAATAAAAAGATAATAAAAGTTTTTATTTTTTAATAAAAAAAATAAAGTTTGCTCATTTCAATTGAAAAAGATAATATTTGGATTATCAAATAATGATGTTATCATATATGATTAATGGTCTAATATATTAACCATGTCAAAAGACATTTTGAAAAATTACATAACTATTAACAAGTTTGATATAATGTGGGTTGTGTTTTGTTTTGTTTATCATTTGCAATGTTTTTGTGGTATAATCTCTATACAATAATTTAGTTACATTACACCATCATCCCTAAGATTTAGTGGAAAGACTCAACACCCCTTCCATATTTTGTCCAATGATATAACAATACAATTTATAATGTAATATATTAGTTTCATTCCTAAATTTTATTCTCACTTTAACCCCTTATTCCCTGAACTTAACACTTTGGTTCCCCCTAAATCCAACTTCTTAAAAGTCACATTTTTCATCCATAATTTAACCAATTTCCTAGCTCGACCACCTCATATGATAAAGTTAATGTTAGGCTACTAATGTTGGGGGTAGTCAGACAGTTTTCCAAATCTTGGGGTTTGATACTTTCCACTGAACTTCTAGTGTGGCAATAAATTCTCTCCAATAGATAATTATATTCAAACCACTGAATTTTTCTACTAAGATTATAGGCCAAAGGACTATTTCCCACTCAAAGTCGACGAAGACCTCATCTTCGTCGATGACCGCTCTCAAGAGAGCTGTCGAAAGAAGACTATGCCGAAGAGGAAGAGCCGTCACCTAGAGGTAACCGGAGAGAAAAAAACAGTACTAGAAAAACGCACTCTGAAAACTAGAAACTCTAGGGGGGGGGGAATTTTGATTTTTAAAATTTGGATTGAAGTGAAATTATTAGTTTTTAGGGTTTAAGAGGGAAATTAAATCAAATTTAAGTTTATTTTTTATAATACAAACAAAATAACGATTTTACCCTTAAAATCGTTAGTTTTAACCGTGTATGAGTGAGTAAATGAGATTTTTAAAGTTAACAGGGGAAACTTGGGAGATGCGTATACCTTGGGTGGGAAATAGTCCTTTGGCCAAGATTATATGTGCTTATATGCACTTGGCATGTGAACAGGCATTGTGAAAAATATTTCTGATATAAAAGTGGTTTTCAATAATAAAATAAATTAACATATGAAACAAAAGTAAATTTATGTGTCAGTAAATATTAAATATCCCATTACTTTTTCTGAAGAGTAATATAATTGTTTTTATTTATCAAAACTATGTTTATCGTTTTAGGTGATTAAATGAAAACATGCATATTAATATTTAAAAAATAAAAGCAAATCAAATTATTGACGATTTGAAGTTTGAGATAAAGTGGCTTGACTAAAAACAAAAGAAATATGTCTCACGTTTGTAATTTACAATGTGCTTCTTTCCCCTTTTATATGATGAGATATGGGATAGCTCTGATAAGTCACATAAATATCCCCATCTTAAAAAACTCCTCCAACACTTGGCAATAGGAGATTTGTGTCTTTGTGAGAGTAGCCCAAACCCCACTTTTAAAAAAATAATTGGATCCTTGAATAAATTTTGAGAATATGTATATGGGTCCACTCTAAAATGGGTTTGAAATAATAATTAAGATGTATAATTATCTTGGTTAAAATAAAACTCTAACCTAGTATAATTAATTTATCACCCAAACATCAAATATATTCTATTTTCTATATTAAAATATATTTTGAATATTTGACTTCCCGTTACATGTAAATATATATTGCTTGTATATTAATTAGCTTGATTTTATTTCCCTAGGTTGGTTTCATTCCTTTCGGTTGTTCTTGTATTCTCCAATGATTGACAGGTGCACCAAAGGGATTCGCCTCACTGCTAGTTAAGCAACGGAAAATTACCAATTCTGCTTGAGATGAGTTCTCCAACAGATAATCTTTCTGGCAGCCAAAGTTTTTGGTACTCTCTCTCAGATTTTGGTTTTCTTCCCGATAACAACCAGACAGATTTCTTGGTCTCATGAGTTCCTCTTCTTTTCCAACAACCAATCTCTCATGCAAACCTTTTGTGAATTGTTGTTGACTTCAGAAATCGGTGAGTTCAATTTTTTTAATTGTTTATTGGCTTAGAGTTTGGTTTTTCTTTTAATGCTTTGAAATTATTTATTGTCTTAGAGATTTGTACTTATTTATTGCCTTGGAGATTGGGTTACTACCTTTGAAATTGGGTGTTAACTTTTCATTTGGTTACTTGGATAACGTGATTTATTTTTTGAGATAATTTTTTTGGATTTGGCTATTTTTTTAGAATTAGATTATTGGAAAATATTGGGTTATTTTGGGCTTTGCATTGTTGGATTCTTGTGGTGGAATACCAAATTGTGTTGGGCTTATTAGACTGTGTTGGATTGTTTCGGCTTGTTGTTGCATATTGAATTATAAAGTTGTGTTGGGCTTGCATTACTATTATATCTTGGTAATGTTGGAGTTAGCCTATAAGCTGATATTATTTGGAGTTATTTATCTATGGAAAAGGTAGAAATCTCACACCCTATTAGTACCATCCTTAATGGTACGAACTATGTTTTTTGGGCACAAAAAATGTCTGGGTTTGTTAAGGGTAAAAAATTATGATATTATATTACTGGTGATATATACCAACTAATTAAAAGAGAAGACATAAAGACATCCAATTATATTGTATTACTCAAAAAATAGGATAACAACTATCAAATTATTACCTAATTTCAAAGTATTTGTGTTCCAACAATTAAACTTCAATTTGGCCGTCTTAAGACTGCTAAAGAAATATAGGACTTGCTTGCTAAACATTACTCCACTACCAGTGTTATTCATCAATTTCAACTTTATGGTAACCTCAGCTGCATGCATAAAAAACTAGGTCAGTCTATTAATAAATTTCTCAATGACAACTTTATGGGATCAATTATTGTTGCTGAACCAAAATGGCATGATCTTCATGACGTTGTACTTTATACAAAGGAAAAAAGATGAATTTTGAGTCTATCAGTTTACCATGGCATTGAAGGATGAGTTTAAATCAGCAAGATCTTTTTTGTTACATAAGGATACCTTCCCAGATCTTAACACAATGGTTACAAAATTATGTGTTGAGAAGACTTGTCTAGCTACCTTGAAGTCTCGACAATCTTTATTCTCTATTGATAGTGTTTTGGCTACTCCTGCCTCCTTTTCATTTCAACGTAAAGTATTTTGTCGTTGTGTCATAAACCATGACATGTCGTTTCTGACTACTTTAAGTTGCAATTGAAGAAAGGCACTCGATGACACAAAATCAATCTAACTCTAAGTCTAGTAAGGCTTTAATTCCAATGTTATTGCTATTGCTACCAAGGGTTTATCTTCAAGTCACTTTTTTGCCATACATGAGTTTTTTAGTAAGGTAGACCTTGATATTCTAAAACAAGTCTTAACTCAATCCATCACTGGTACCTTCATTTCTTTTGTCTTATTTGTCAGCCTAGGTACATCTTCATTTTGGTATTTTGACTTTACATGTTGTAATTGTATGAATGTCAATTCTTGTCTTTTTAAATCTAAGAACATTATATTTTATTCTTTTGTTATTTGTATTGTTGATAACTCTGGTTTATCTGTTAATCACATTGGTGATATCTTCACTCTTAATTTTATCATTATCTAATGTCTTTCTTGTTCCTGAACTTTCACTAAATCTTATTTATGTTGGACAATTATGTGATCTTAGTCTTGAAATGCATTTTTCTTGTCATGGTTGTTCTGTGTAGGATCCATAAACGAGACAGATCTTTGGGATCAGATGTAAAGTTGGTCATCTATTTGAGCTAATATCTCTTCAACTATCTTCCTATATTACATTTAATATCTCAAAGTGTGCTATCGTTGTGTCCACTTCTACTTGGCATTCCCGTCTTGGTCATGTTTCCTTATCTTGATTAAAATTTTTATGTTTTAGTAGTATTTTAGGGAATATTAAAAATAATCATTTTGATTGTGTTTCTTGTGAACTTGGCAAAAATCAATTTTATCTTTCAATAATAGCACTTTTATTTCTTCTGCTATTTTTGATCTTGTGCATACTAATATTTGGGGATCATTTCTCATAGCTACCATAGGAGGTGTTATTTTTTTTGTAATTATTTTTTATGACTTTTCTCGATTCACTTGAATATATTTTATAAAAAATTGTACTCAATTACTTGGAGTTTATGCAACTTTTGCTACTCTTATCAAAATTCAATTTTCTAGTATTATTAAAATTCTTCGAATAAATAATGTTATGAAATATTATAAAGATGCTAAATTTCTTAATATTCTCTCCCAACATGGTACCCATAGGTCTTATCTTGGTATATACCAATAAAATAGTTATGCAAAACACAAACACAAACGCATTTTGGACACTATTTGTGCTATTTTAATCTCTACGTCATGTCCTAAGCAATTTTGGGGCAAAATGACCTTTACAACTATCTACATAACCAACCACATTCCCACTACAGTGACTAACAATCAAAGCCCTTATGAATGATTCTATGGTAAAACTCATAATTACAATATTCTTAGAGTCTTTGGATCTATTTGTTTTATTCTCTTTCAACCATATGAATTAACAAAACTAGAACCTTATTCTAGACTATATTGCTTTTTGGGTTACAATATTGAACATAAGAGATATTGTTGTTGAGATCTTGTTTCTAAACATCTTCATATCTCTCACCATGTTACCTTTTGGCAACATAAAATGTTCTCTTGTATGTCTAAATTTTATTTGTTTAAACACAACTCACCTTTCTTCATAAATCCATCTATTGAGTTGTTTGATGAGGTTTTGTCCTCTATTGATCACAGTAACACTGTTTTACTTTCTCCCGATATTTTTAATGCAAGTCACACATATGATGGCACTACAATCAATTCTAAAGCATCCAGCTTGTTTATACATCCTGAGCCTCTACAAAGTTCTCCTTTACCTTCAAATAATATACTACTAGAGTATGTCAACCACCTACTTATTTATGTGATTATCGTTGTTACTCTACTATTATCTCATTGCATGAACCTTTTCTCTTATACAGAAGCTAGTACTAATCTTCTTTGGCAGCAAGTAATGCAAAAAGAATTGCAGGCTTTAACAATTACTCATACTTGGAACTTGGTTGACTTACTCCCTGGTAAATCTACCATAGGATATAAATAGGTTTACAAAATTAAAACATGTGTCGATGACTTAGTGGAATGTTATAAAGCTTGGTTAGTGGTAAAGGGATTTACTTAAGAGCATAGGATTGATTATGAGGAAACATTTGCTCTAATGGCTTGAATCACTTATGTTCGTAGTCTTATAGCTATTGCACCTATTCAAGAATGGCAGCTTTTTCAGATAGATGTAAAGAATGTCTTTTTAAATGGAGATCTTACTAAAGAAGTTTATATAAAACCTCTACTTAGGAATACTAATCTACCTACAAAGGTTTGTCATCTTCACAAAGCCTTATATGGATTTAAGCAGGCTTCAAGAGCATGGTTTGTCAAATTCAATACTATCATTAATCAATTTGGGTTCTTATTTAGCTCTTATGATAATGCTTTTTTCATCTATAAAATTGGGAAAGGATATACTATATTGTTATTGTATGTCAATGATATGATTATTACTGAAGATATATACAAGGTATAATATAGTTAAAGTAGTTTCTCAACACAGTTTGAAATGAAATATCTTGGTTACCTGAATTATTTTCTTAGGTTAGAAGTTCTCTTTGATAGTATTGGTTATTACTTATCGCAAGCCAAATATGTTGTTGATCTTTTATCTTGTGTTAATTTGTTAAATAATAAAATTGTCTCCACTTCACTTGAAGCTAATGTCAAGCTATCTCCTACAGAAAGAATGGTGTTGAATGATCCCACTCTTTATAAACAATTGGTTAGAATTCTTATTTACCTAACTGTCACTTGATCAGACATTACCTATGTCATAAATATTGTTAGTCAATTCATGGTTGTTTCATGTACTACTTACTTTACGACAGTACTTCGTATCATTCGATATATCAAAAGTACCTTGTTCCTTGGTTTTTATTTTTCTGCTCAATTCTCACTTATATTAAATGTATATTCTAATGTTGATTGGGCAGGTAATCCTACAAATAGACATTCCACCATTGGTTACTGTTTCTTTTTAGGAGATCTCTCATCTTGTGGCATAGTACGAAACAAATGGTTGTTTCTCGTTCAAGTACAAAAGTAGAGTATAGAGCACTTAAAAGCATTACTTCTAAACTTCTCTGGCTATGATGATGGTTACAAGATATGAGAGCCTCTCAATCAAATGCTACAAACATATAATGTGATAATCATTGTGTCATTCAAATTGTTCATAATGATGTTTTTCATGAGTGCACCAAACACATTGAGATTGATTGTCATTTTTTTTTCCATGATCTTATCAAAGGGACCCCTCATCTCTCTTTCACACCTTCTATTGATCAAATAGTTGACGTCTTCAATTAAGCCCATTTTCTAAGACGCTTTCATGATTTATATCACAAATTCAAGATAGCAAATTTTTTGCCTACTTGAGTTTGAGGGGGGTTGTTAGAATATATTCTATTTTCTATATTAGAATATATTCTAATATTTGGCTTCCCGTTATATGTAATTATATATTGATTGTATATTGATTAGCTTGATTTTATTTCCTTGAATAAAATTTAGTACATGAATATATTCATGTATATCAAAAATTGTGAAAAATACAAAAAAAATATTTTTTCAATTATTCACACATTCATATAAAAACCAATTTCCCCAACTTTCCAACTTAAATCCATTTGAAAAATATGAAAACTTTTTGTGTTTTTCAGTTTCCCTTTCTCTCCCCCTCCCCATGCATGAACACACCTCCACCAAGATCCCAAGATCTCATCTTCAAGTTTAACTCTACCAAAGAAAACTTCTTTCATTCTTTGTCTCTTCCTATCAATTTATTGATGATGAAAGTTATCGCAACCATAATGGTAGCAATTCCTAATGACTTCAGGTGATGATTGATGATATCAATTAGTATCTCTAATTATTCCATGATAAAGGTGATTATTTTGGTAAATATTCTAGCATGAAATATGTTCAAATTATTTTGTCTACATATACTGTGAGGTTGTTCTCTCTCATTTCAAAGTTCAAAACTACATTAGTGCTTATATAATTTCAGTCAACTACAATATTTTATTTATGTAGTTTAATCCAAATTTTGCCATTGAAACCCTTCGTTAAACTGGCATTGGGTAATAAAAAAAAATGTAAGTTTCTTATAATTTAATGTTGCTTTGATAGAGTTTTATGACATTGGTTTTTGGATAAGAGGTTTTGATATAGGTGTTTTTGAGGTTGTTCTCACTTGTTTCAAAGCTTCATAAATGCTTATCTAATCCTTGACCCTCCCTTGGCTACTATTTCTCATGATCTATTAATAAATTTTTATTTGTTTCAAAGAATTATGGTACTTTGCTTTTGAAAAAGAAGAGGATTAGGAGTTCATTGATTTATCAATGCATAATTGAAGTGATATTTTGTTCCAATGATTCTGGTAATATGTTGGTTTATCTTTCTTTCTGTTTTGTCTCTATGGAACTGTTCAAATGCAAATTATGATTACATGGCAAAAAATTAAACATTATTTTTTGGGGTGTGTGTGTTTAACTAAGGGTGGACTCGAGACTTTGTGAGGATAGGTCTTGGCCCATTCTCAAATTAAAAATAGAAATTAAAGCTATGTGTTTAGGCCTATGCATGAATTTTGAGAAATGTATATAGGTCACTCTCAAATAGGCTTGAAATAAGAATTAAGATGTATAATTATTACGATGTAAAATAAAACTATATCCTAGTATAGAATTAAGTTTATCTATCATTCAAACATCCATTTGGATAAAAACCAATTTCCCTAACTTTCTAACTCAAATATGTTTGAAAAATATAAAAAACTTTTATAAACATAAATCATTACCATTTATGTTTATAGAAAATGTTAAGAAAAAAGTTAACATTTTCCTATATTTAACGCAAAATACAACACCCAGAAGGCCAGAGAAAACTTTTTCCCCTCTCTCCCACCACGCCTCCACCAAGATCTCATTTTCAAGTTTAACTCCACCAAAGAAGACTTCATCGTTCTTTGGTTGTTTTAGTCAGTTTTTTTTACAACAAAAGTTGTCACAACTACTATGGTAGCAATTAGTGATGACTTCCAATGATGATTGATGAGTGTCATTGTCAATTTGTATCTCTAATTATTCCCACAACGAAGGCGATGATTTTAGTAAATATTTTAGCTTAGAATCTGTTCAAATTTTTCTACCGACGTACAACAATATTCTCTCTTATTTCAAAGTTTAAAACTTCATAAGTGTTTATCCAATTTCATTTTTTATTTATGTAACTCAATCAAAATTTCACCATTCAAACGCTTCATAAAATTGACAATGGGCAGTAAAAAAAAATGTAAGTTTCTTATAATTTAATTTTGCTTTTGATTGAGTTTTTATGACATTGGATTTTGGGATAAGAGGCTTTGATATAGGTGTTTTTGAGGTTTATCTCTCTCATTTCAAACCTTCGTAAGTGCTTGTCTAATCCTTAACCCCTCCCTCGGCTATCGTTTCTCATAATCTTTTAATAGATTTTGTATTATTTCAAAGAATTATGGTACTTTGCATTTGAAAAAAAAAAAGGGTTAAGAGTTCATTGATTTATAATGCATAATTTAAGTTATACTTTGTTCCAATCATTCTTGTAACATGTTGATTCATATATCTTTCTATTTTATCTCTATGAAACTACTTAAATGTGAATTTTGATGACATGGTAGAAAACTGAATAGTTTTTTTTTTTTGGTGTGTGTATCCTTTTAAATTGGAGGATATTGTTTCCCCCACACTACTGTAAGAATATCTGTGTTTTTTTTTTTTTTAATAAATAGAATGTTTATGTTATTAGTAGATTTTTAATGCACTTTTTAGTACTAAACTAGGACATAACATGTAAGGCATCTTTGAAATAAAATATGTATAATCAATTATTTTTTTCCTTTTGGTGATTTGTGTTGGTATCTTCTCTTTTGGATATTATCTGTTAAGACTTAAGCACTTTATATATATAGATTGGGTCAATTATGGAATTTATATGTTCCCTTTTTTATTAGTTGTTTAAAGTTGAGTCTCATTTCCTATATCTTTAAGATAAAACTTTTATGATATTTTATTAAACTCTAAAAGTGAATACATGTTTGTCAAAAGGAATACCACTAAAAAAAAAAAAAAACTAGCATTAGCAAGAGAAAAATAAGAAATAGATAAATATCCGGTCATTATTAGTATTATTTTCATTATTTTAATGACCAATTATTTATACTTTCATTAAAAATAAATAACTTTACAACTTTAACAAAAGAAAACTAATTGTTAAAAGTCTATTTTTTATCATTGAAAAATTTTAACAATAAAAAAAATCTTGTCATTATCTATTATTATAGTTTTTCTCATTTAAAATATTCTTGTCATTTGATATGTGTATAAAATACACACAAGTAGGGTTTATAATAGTATATTTTTAAAATGAATTTTTGGTTTATTTTATCAAATTCTTTAAGTTTTATTTATTTTTGATAGTTTGAACTTATTTTAAATTTTGAACCATGTTTTAGATGTTTTGGAGACGTTCAAACCTTCTTAGATCGAAAATGGAAACTTAAAGAAACAAATAAAAAGAGTTTATAAAAAGAGATAATGATCAATTATAGGCAATCTTATGATCATAATTGTACCCATAATTACTAGGTGAAAATAAAATTTAAAAAATAGCAAAATAGGGTTAAGTGGCATACTGTATAAAGAAAGATTATGGGTAAAATCTTATGATCATAATTGTACCCATAATCACCAAAAATAAAATAGCCCTAAGAGATTTTAGTGAGAGAGAGTTTTAAGAAACAAAGAGAAAACTGAAGATCAAACAAGGAAGACCCAAGATAATCAAGATTTGAGGAATTTAGAGTTTTTTTCTCTCTCTAAAACTTCTATTGATTTAAAATGACTATTTCTTCAACTTTGTTTTTTTGTTAGACTTTATTGTCATGTATAGCTAAACTCTCTCTCTAAGGTTTACGATGGATCTATAAATTCCTAAAAATTATGTAATGGGTTTTGATTATTGATCAACGAAACTTTGTCTCTAAGGAACAATAGACCACAACTACCATCTCAATCTCATTATCAGAATATTTTTGCTCAACAAGATTCAACTTCCTGCTTTCAAGTGTAATCAAGTGGTTGTCTTGCACCAACACCCCACTTATAGCCTTATCTGAGGCATCAGTGTGTACTTCAAATGATACCATAAAATTAGGCAATCTAAGCAGAAGTTCAGATGAGATTGTCTTCTTTAAACCCTTGAAGATTTTGTTACATTTCATCGTCCAATCCTAACTTTCATTTTTATTTAACAAGTCAACCAAAGGTGCATCAATTTTAGCATATCTAGCAATAAACGTTTTATAATAGTTTGTTAGGCCAAGTAATGATCTTAATTTAAAAACCCTAATAAGGGCAAGCCACTCAACAATAGCCTCTATTTTCTTAAAGTCCATCCTAACATGATTTTACCCAATAATATACCTAAGGAACTTAATTTTTGTTTAGCAAATTCACACTTTTCTTTCTTGACAAACAATTGGAATTCCCTCAATTTAGCAAAGACCAATCTCAAATGCATAACATGCTCATTAAGTGAATTACTATAAACAACAATGTCATCAAGATATACCACCACAAAGTCATTCAAGAATTCATATAGAACTTGATTTATCAAGTTGCAAAACGTAGTAGGTGCATTGATCAAGCCAAATGGCATGTCTAAGAATTCATAGGAACCATACCTTATTACACAACTGGTCTTGGCCTGATCTTCCTTAGAAATTCATAAAGTTGGCAATTTTCAACATGACACGACACAAAAAATATCTAATTAGTGTTGAATTTTTTTACACAAAATTTATTTCGAGATAACTCAATACTGTTTGAAATTAAATAGAATAGTGTCAGGGTTTATACAAAAGTAACCCGACACGACCTAAATTGACTTAAATATTTTAGAGAAATATTACTTTAATATAATTTGTTAAGGGTAAATTATATAAATGTTAAAAAATAATATCAACAATAATTAAAATCTTGATGGATTGTATATAGTTATATCTTTATATAATTATAATTACTTTTATTATTATTTAAATATTTTTATTTTATTATTAAGTAATACGAATTTGATTTGGTTAAACAGATTATAGATGTCTTTTAAATTTTTTATTCATATTATAATTATACGTTGTATCTTTATAGTAAGAATTTGAATTTTTTACAAATTGCATATAATTGTATCTTTATATAATTATAACTATTTATATTATATTACTTAACTAATCCCTATAGAATCGATATTTATTACATTACTTAATGATTCATGTACTTGCGAGTAAGACACAACATCTATCTTTGGCCTATCTATACGTTCATCTTCTCAAGTCCTGGTGCACCACCATAGCTTGGCATCACCACTCAAATACATTGCAGTCATAGCAACTTTCTTTATATTAGGTAAATGAGTGGCAACAAAATATTGTTCAACATCTCATAGAAAGTTCTAAAGTTCTTTTAAGCTTCTGGTGCTATTGAAAGGTTTGGGCTCTAGTAGTTTAACCCTTCTAGTTCCCTCATTTTTCTTGTCAATACTTATGATGACCTTCTTGAGTATGGTTATTTCTCAATGAGTGTCATAGTTCTCTCAAGATAGGTTTTCCATTTCTTATATCATTAAATTCATGATTCCAACAATGTATACTTCAATGTTTGATATTCGCCTAAAGAGGTCAGAGGAATCACCCATTTCAAAAGTTTCAAAAATAACTTCCAATAAAAGTTCAAGTCTAGAAATTTGCTCATTCAAAGCAGTATTTCCCTTAGCCATGTTTTACTAACTTGTTTGTGTCTTTCTCTTAGCCCTGACACCAGTTGTCATAAGGCTAATTTTGTCATGTTGGCAATGTTACAAATTGGGGTCTATAATGCAGATAAGTTCTATCTAACTTAGTTCAACACTTTCCCTATGATTTCTGGCAAAGAAGAAAGAGGTTCAACAACTAGAAATAAAGGGAAAAAATGGTACGCACAATAACATTAGTGCATCAATAATCAGTAAAACAACAAGTATATGAAAAGTAGTAAAGGCATCAAGTAAATAGATCAACACAAGCATATACAAGTAACTCTTCCCAACCTTTATTAATAAATATCAAAATGATTACAAAGGCAAATTAAATGTGAAAGCACTTTAGTACTCACTCGTACATGTGTAGGGCACCAGCCTTTATTTATAAGCACACTTGGATAAGATAGTTACAAGTAGGTTACATGTTTGAATTTAAACAATGGTAGTTTTTTCACACAAAACTGCCAACAACATAGTCTTTGGGTTTTGTCCATGCAACTACAACATCTTGGACATTCTCAACCATCAGCTAGCACTTAGTAGCTCCCAATAATGCCAATTACTGCTCTACTCAAATGCATCAAGCTACACATGCAAAGTCAGGTAAGCCCATGTTTCTTGTCTCTGAACCATTAGTGGTGATTACTTATAACTTTGTTGTTAGCCAACCCATTGAACCAACCAGCCTTGTTTTAGGTAGATAAGACATGACTTTATCACCCCAATGTGCTTTGCCATCAAATAAGCCCAAAGGTTTGTATGCCTATTAAAAAGCCACAAGCACTATATACAACCTCAACCATTTGGCTTGGACTTGTGAGCTCTTTGCCCAAGTCCCACATGTGCATCTCATTGCTTTGTGCCTAACGAGCGTTGTCTTAAATGCATCCTTTTATTAGCACTTTGTGCCTCATCTAGATTTCGCGCATGCATCCCGTTATTGGCATCATGTGTACTTCAACTTAGCTTCGTGCAGGCATTCCATTTGTTAATGCCCCTTGTGCCCTTTCTACACACCATGTCTTGGCATCCTACGTGCATACTTAACCTTGCTTTTGGGTTTTGATCTTAGGGGTGTGACACATGATTACTAGACCTCTATTCTTCATCATTGACTATAAAGAACTTTTATCAACCTAATCCCCTATTACGAAACATCTTCATCATAAATAGTCATATGAAGTTTTATCAATATGATGGGAGAAAACATATTTTCACATCTTAATTGTCACATTTGCTTGAATCTTTCGCAAAGTCTCATAACCTTATATGCTTTCCACACTTGCTACATAGATCACAGTGTTACAAAATAAGATCATGACATTATATACTCTCCAAGTGATAAAGTTAAAAATAAATAACTAATGTTGGGGTAACAATCTAGTTCTCTAAAATTAAGGGGTTTGACCTGTTCCTAACTTGACAACTAAAAACCCCCGTAAATAAATAATAATCAAAACCTTTAAAGTCTAATGCATAAATTGCATTTGTTTTGCATGAAAAAGGATTTTAAGTCTATGTTAAGTTCATCTTTTGCCATTTTTAGTCTTCTTTCTATCTCTTTCTCTACATAACTTATCTTCTCATTTAGTGGCACACTTTTTAACCTTTATATATAGCCATTTACACATCCAACTTTCATGAATTCAATTTCATAGTCTTTTTGGTATATCGATTAAGCCAAATAAATCGATGAGCTTAAAGGGAGAAGAACTATAAGAGCTTAAAAAGGGCACTTTATGGTCCATGTTAGTGGTCGTGATCATGAATTTAAAAGGCTTGTAGTTCCTATGTCTCCCATGAAGGTCCCTATTTTCTAATAATTGCTACATTAAGGGTTTGCTTTTTTAAAGGCAAAGGACAATCATCAACCAAAATTTTAGCTCATTCTCAAAAGAACATATGTAACAGTTCAAAAATTTATATACTCACCCATAAGCTAACTTTTGTTAAAATTTTTTATCAAAGATAAGGGTAAAATTTTCATTTTACCACTATATCATTTTACCTCTACAATTTGAAAAACTAACAATTTCTTTCTAGGATTAAGTTTTAAAAACTTACCATTTCTCCTTTAGGGTTCGAAAATCTTTTCCAACCAACAAATCCAACGAGTCGTCGATAGTCGAAACGATAAGAAGACGGCGTCTAGATGACGAAGCGTCATCTCTAAATCAACGAAGCATCATCGATCTAGATGATGTGGAGAAGCGTTGTCCAGATCGACCTTGCGTCATCCAAATCTATGACACTTCTCGACGAAGCATTGTCCAAAAGAATTGTCAGTCTGAAGATGATACTTCATATGAACGATGAAGCATTGTCCTTTGGTGTCTAGACGATAGATGACATTTCGTCGTCCAGACATTGTCCTCCTGTCATTCTGACCATCGACGACTCGTCAAATTTGTTAGTTGAAAAAGATTTTCAAACCCTAGGAGGGGAAATAGTAAGTTGTAAAAACTTGATTATGGGAAAAAATTGTTAGTTTTTCAAAATATAGAGGTAAAATGATATAGTTTTGTATGGTTTAATGGTAAAATGATAATTTTACCCTTATCTGTAACAAAAAATTTTAATAGAATTTAGTCTGTGAATAAATATTTGGATTTTTGAACTATTATTAATATACTTTTGAGATTGAGCTAAAATTTGAATGAAAAATAGTCCTTTGCCCATTTTTTAAACAACAACCTAATCATTCTACCTTGCAATGAACTTGCGTTTTGATGTCTTACTAAACTTCTTTCTAGACATACTTAATAGTGTCACCCCTAACAATGTTTGATACTTAATAATATTTGTCGGTTTTTCCGCATATAGTATGTATGTATGTATGCGTGGCAAATGAATTGTATAAACAATAGCTTGTAATAAGCCAACGAATGTGATAGTGTAAGTTATTGACTATCTGTGATACCTTTTGGCGAATCCCATATCGACAAAGCACGGGAGAGATGTTGGGTCTATCTATGTATCCCACATTGGTTAGTGATGAGAGAATTTGGTTGGTTAAATAGTCTGTGAACTCTTTAACTGTTAAGACGTGTTTTTGGTTGCAAAGCCCAGAAGCAAACCTATGATGGACTGTGTGTCCAAAGTGGACAATATCTTAATAATGGGCCGGATTATTGGACCAGGGATGTTACACTATCTATGTTAATGTAGCATGGATCACCCAAACAATTGCCATCGATATATCACATTTTTCTTCCTTTGGCAATGTGTTGATCTAATGGCTTAAATTAAATTACCACTAAATTTTAAAAAATGAAAAAAGAAATGGGCCCTTATCAGTTTTAATTTTAGGCTTCGGAAAGGCCTCCCATTTGTTTCAACATTAGGCTGAAAGATCCAATTATTTGACCACACCCATCAGGCCTTCTGAAATTAATCCAATGTATCATGAATTTGCCACTGTAACAATATAACCACCAATTTTTTATTAAAGAACATTTTTATTTATTATAAAGATGTTTTTCTCAAATTAATAGAATAAATTTAGTTTTTTCACAAGCTTGGTTGGACTACAGAATGTATTTATTGAAATAAATAAAGCAAAACAAATACAATAATGTCTGTATTATTGTATGATTTAACACTTAAACATATGATACTATATTTTTATTAGAATCCATATTAGTTATTATTATAAGTGTATTAATATTCATTTAACCGATACGGAGAAGCTATCAACTACTCAACAGCCAAACCTAAAGATTTGATTTACTAAAATGGAAATTTTTCATTCATTAAATTTGTAAAAGGCAAAATCTCGCTTGTCATTCACTTTGTTAGTGTTGATCTTAAATGAAAGATTGCATAAATCTTTTTATTATATTTTTCTTTTCAAAATGACTTATATTTGGAGATTAATTATAATTTTTTGAAAATATTAAGAGTGTTAACGAAAGTTTTTAAAGGAATTTAAATTTTAAAAAAGTTCAAGAGTATTTTTGAAAATTTAAAATTTTAAAATATCCCCTCAATAGTTTCAAAAATGACAACTAAACCCCAAAAGAACACAACATTTCAATGTTGATTAAAGTTTTAATATTTTGTATAACTCATAAAAATATAATTATAATTCGACATTTATATTTAGTATTACTGGTAATTTCATAATTTTAATAAAAGGATAAACAATTATTTCTAGAAAAAATAAAATAAAATTCACTAATAAAAATAGATAATTGATAATAATTTACTTTTTTGAAACTTATAAAATGGGAATTTATCATTTCATCGAACCTTGTAGAAGAAATAATCATTTGGCCTTATTTTTTTCAATAATAAAATCTTCATATGTCCACATTTTCATCCAATATTTATTCTTCAACTAGAAGAGAAATAGAAAACAAAATACAATTAAATGGTGAGATGATGAAAGTCAAATTTGTAATGTAGGTATCAATTAATTAATTAATTAAGGTATTGTAAAGTTAGAATATTTCATAGACATAAATGATGAAACATGGTAGCATGCTCCCCACGTCACCCTTTAGAATCAAATATGGATAACATCTCCACTTCACCTTTAGCTGTAATCTTTGATTTCTCCATTCAAACACTCTTCCTATCTCCAACCTTTTTCTTCCTCCTTTAATTTATTCTTTTTATTTATTTTTCCTTTTTCTATGAGGCAAAAGTTGAAGTCGTGTTTAAAAGGAACTTTGAATGAAATGACATAGATACTACAATACCACCCATATATTTATTATGTATAGTTAATTATATACACCTTTAGAGGAAGAATAAATTGGAAACGCCACAATAAATAAACAAAGAAATTATTAAATAATTAATATTTTTTATATTTAATTTCGACACAATATTTTATTTTTAAAATTATTATATAACTTTAAACTAATAAATTAAAAATAAACTTTTAAATATCTAAATTATATAAAAAATTCTTATTTCTTTTTGTGTAAACTTTGCCTTTCTTTTTTTCTTCTATAGTTATACATGTCTTTATTATATAATTGTATATCAATGGGTGAATTATTATTTTAAAAATATTAATAATCTTTTTGAAAATTTTAACGGGTTATTAAAATTAAAAAAAGTTTAGGGTCTTTTGGTAATTTTGATTTTTAATTTGTCCCTAATAGTTTTAAAAATGACAATTATACCTTATGGAAATGAACAAAATATAACAATTATTGGTATAAATGTTAAATTACAATTATTAGGGTTATATAGTAGTTTCAAAATATACAAAGGTTTGAAAATTTTCAAAGATTGATTTATGAGCTTTTAAACATTTTTAAGAGTTAAATTGTTATATTTAAAACGTTTAGTTTAATAGAAAGCTATTGTTTTTTATTTTTTCAAACCTAATGAATGGTAAAATTACTATTTTGCTTTTATATATTAGTCTTTTTTTTAATAAAGTTTGAGTTTAGGTTAAAAAATTTTATTTTTTAAAGTCAAACCTTAAAAGAGAAAATGTAATTCACGTGTGTGTATGTGTATATATATAGTGTAAATCATTCTGTTGTGATTCTAAACTATTCAAATCCTAATTTCAATTATAATTATTGTGAATACGAATTTAGAATTTTGTTAGAGTTAGGGTTAGGGTTTTTATTTTTTTTATTTTTTCAATTAAAGATAGAGGTTTAAGTGATAAATTTAAAAGTTGGTAGGAGAAATATTTTATTTCTTGATATTAAATATTTGAGAACTATTATTTCTTCAAATTTCTTAATAAATTGTTGGAGTAATCAAAGACTTTTAGATGAATTTAATGAATTGTAGGAATATAAACAAAGGATATTCCATTATCCGAGATCTTATATGTGCATGTTTATTAGAAAATGAAGATGATGATGTAAAAATGCATAATAAAATTTTTATCATAGATTACTCAATTATGATGGTAAATTGCAATAAATGGATAAATTAAAGTGATAAATTAACTTTCATTATATTGATTAAATTTTGATTTTCTTGTACCAAGAGTAATTTTGTATATTTAATTAAATAAAATATAAATATATAATTTAATATATATTAGAAAATCAACAGAAGACAGTATTTAGCTTTTTTTTTTTTTAATTTAATGGGTAAAAAATAGCCTTTGACTGATGGAAAAATATTATTTTTCTAAAATTTAAAATATGAAAACTTGTTATTTCAGCAAAATTTAAGTGGGAAATAACCTATCTCCCTTCTGAAAAAAAAAAAAAATTGGAAACATGTGACATGTCACATATTTTAATAAATAAAAAACAACAAAAAAATAAAAATAAAAAAAGCGAGTAATTGAAGAAATAAATTATAAATTATTTTTTGGTCTTTTGTCTTTGATAGGCTGCTCTGCTGCAAGGCTTGAACATTTTGAAGGGGCCCAGGGTCTCTTCAACTGTAATTGTTTCTGTTTACAAATTATAAATTGTTAGGGGAAATATGAGATGAAATCTAATTGGATTGAAGTTTGGTCAATTGATAACGAAAACTAACAATTAAATATATAGGTACGTTGTATTATCAGATCAGACTGATAGGTCGTCGGCCAATTCCACGTGATTAAAATATGCGCAAGACCTTTTCCACGCGTGATTTTTTTGTTTTTATCATGCGAAAACATTTTCTTGTCTATTAAATTACAAATTTGAATAATTAAGGGGACTATTAAAGATCTCCACCGCCTTGCTAATTGTGGTTGGGGAATATTAAATTATACGCTCATTGCCACTTATTTGAGGTTGATTCTAATAATGAAGTATCAATAGGTTAAGGGTGAAAATATTATTTAGTAAACATATTTAAAAAAAATTAAAAATTTATCACATTTCTCTCTTAAATTTAAGAATTTAATAATTTTTTTTTCACTCAAAGTTTTAAAAATGATCATTTCCTCTTATAATTTTTCTAGTCACCACTATCGGTGGCAGGAGGCAATGACCACCGTGTTCTCTCTCTCTCTCTCTCTCTCTCTCTCTCTCTCGACTTTTCTCTTTATCTTTGTTCATCCTCAACTATCACTAACCGAATGAAGATGAAATCGATGATGGTTAGAGATAGACCAAGATGGAGAGAAAAGCTGAGAGGGAGAGAGAACGTGATTGTTGTCATTTTCGACCGTTGGTAGTGGTGACTAGAAAAATCTTAGGGGTAAATGATCATTTTTCAAACTTTAAGTATGGTAAAATTGTTAGATTTTTAAACTTAAAAGAGAATATGATAAATTTTTAGTTTTTTTAAATATTTTTTATTAATAACATTTTTACCTTTATTCTTAACAATAAATTTTAACAAAATGATAAGTATTTGAGTTTTTGAAAATTAACAAGAGACTCCTTCATGCGAAGTTTCATTTCAAATTCAATTTTCATTTCATAATCAGAAAATTGTGAGAAAGTATTATATTTCTCTTAATTGTAAAATTATAAAATCAGACAATCAATATAGGAGACTATGCTGGCTCTTAGATATATTATAAATTATGGCATATATGAAAAAATTAGGTTAATCTTAAAATTCCTTGTTTTATTTTTTTTTTCAATTTATTTAAATAATGTATGGATACAGATTATCATGGGCTTCCATAAGTTTTTAAAATAGACACAAAGCTCCCTATAAATTTGTGAAGTGACCAAGAAGTGTAACGTTACGTTAGAATCATGCAGATTCTGTTACATTCATACAAACCCATAAATTGACAAAGGCAACAAAATCATTGGTGGTTATCTTAACTGAGATCACATCTCACCAATTGACAAATACGTGAGACAGCTACATAAACAATATTATAAATCAGCTGCTCTTTTGCATGTCTGTCAATTTGGAATAATGAATTTATATTTAGTCGGGCCAAACCACTATGTATCACCCAAGGTTTAGTGAAATAACAATTTTCACTCTTTAAAGTTTCAAAAAACTAAATTTTTATTTGTCATTTACTTTCACCAATGAATTATGTTTGGTTTTATTAGAAATGATTTGTCGGAAATATATATTGGGTTTATAAGTATGAAGATTGAAACTCATATTACATAAAACTAATTGACTTGTGTTAAGGTCCAATATACAATATTTATATACCACTTTTTATGTTCTATTCATTAGATGTGAGACTTTTTTTTCTTTTTTGTTTGAGTCTCCAACACCCCCGCTTAAGTGTAAACACCTAAGTTGTTAGATCTACCATTTGGCTTAGCCGGTTTATGGTTAGGTGTATTATCATTTGTATCTAAGAACACTTAGACTGTTAAACCTGTCGTTTGGCTCAACCGGTTTATAGCTGAGCTCATTGTCACTTGTATCCAGGAACATTTAGACTTTTAAATCTGCCGTTTGGCTCGTGCTCTGATACCATATCAAAAATATATATTGGACTTACAAGTGTGAAGATTAAAACTCATATTACACAAAATCAATTTGCTTGTGTTAAGATCCAATTCACAACATTTATATACCACTTTTTTTTATTCTATTCATTAGATGTGAGACTCTTTTTCTTTCTTTTTTATTTGAATTTCCAACATGATTGTTTCGGCATTTTGTTAAAATTATGATACTTAATAAAATTGAAAGTCAAATTATAAACATATTTTTATTTATTTAAAAATTTATTTTCTTAAACCCTTAAAAAAATTTAATATTCTAACCTTAAAATATTATATTTTGTTTAGATTTGTAAGGTATAATTGTTATTTTTTAAATTACTGACCAACACATTAAAATTTTTTAAAAACACCTCTAAATTTTTTTCAAATTTTGATGTCTTGGTTTTGCCCTTTAGTTTCCGTTGTCTTCTTTTTATGATTGAGCAAGTTTAGCTTGTTTTTGTCCTTCTTTGGAACGTTGTTTTTGTTTTATTCATTCCTTTACTTGGCAAAAAAAAAAAAAAAAATTCTAAAAACTCCTTGAAAAATTCTTTAACACTCTTAATACATTTAGAGCAGGAATAGATGATAAGAGAGAATATGATTTTTTTGAAACTTAAATGATAAATATTGTTAGTTCAACAAAGCTTGGGTGGGAAATAGTGTTTTGGCCTTCAATAAATACAAGAAATTAATTCTCTGGTTCCTTCAAGTTTAACAGTGCATTAGCATTTATTTTTGAAAAACTGTGTAAAAAATCCCAATAAGACTTTAAAAAATTATTATCTTTTATCTCTTCATAAAGTATCAAATTTTATATATATTTATAGTCATATATAGTTTTATATATTAAAAACCACTTATTTTAACATTAAGTTACATATGATTAAGATGTCTTATGGAATTTCCATAAACGTTACTACGCATGTCTCACACTATAGAAAATAATCTTCATGGGATTTTATACTATTCATCAAATTATACTTTATAAATATACGCGCCGTGCGTGTATATATAATTACTGTTTCATGAAACAAGGACTAATCAATATAAGTTGGTATCATTATTAATTAAGGGATGGTCATTTAACCATGATTAAGCATGTTAATTCAATTAATTACAGCGATTAAGTCATCGCCTATCAATACCTTCTGGCACAAGAGAAAGACTTTCCAGTATTTGGACATGGCGTTGTGGTTCCGCATTCACAAGTGGGTCAAAGTATGTTGGTAGCATGCCCTGCCGAGTTGATGCCTTCCTAAGTAATTCTTTACGTGGGAATCATTTTAGATTGCGGAAGATTCTCTTCAGACGGGTAATTTCGTCATTTCACATAGATTCTCCCCTAATATTATTTTTCAATTAGCCACGGTATATTCCTAAATATTCCATAAGATTGGGATTTATTTTATTTATTCCTTTTAAAGCAGAAGAAAAACATAATAATTTTGTTTTTAAAAATGTCAAGGATATTTTTACTTATAAAATCATAATATATGAAAGTATAATTTCATAAATAATTTATTTATCAAATTTTTAGTGTTCATCCTTTCTATTAATTATTTATATATTAATCTTGTGTTGGATTTTAAATTGAACCAGTAAAAAAAGAGCCTTGTAATGTATTCAAGAAATAAAATAAGAAAACTAGAATAATTTTCACAAAGTAATTAGATAGTAAATTACAGAAACACCCTTGGGCTTCTCATTCCAGAAATGTGATGCACTAAATAATGTGAAATTTCAAGTCAACTTGGCAACTTCTTCTTTTTGTGGTCCATACACATTTTAGCTCAACTTGTTGTTTTAACATGAACAGATGGTACCTTCACTGTCCTGTTAGTGAAAAACTATATTATATTTTAGGTCAAAAACATATTCCTACCTAAGATTTACTTCACTATCAAAGTACTATCATTAAGTTTTCAAAACTTAAATATTTACCCATTATCCAACTTCTATTAAATTTTACTATTAGTAAAACAGGTAAAACTATTATTTAGTCAGAAAAAATTAAAAAAAATTAAAATTTTATTATATTCTCTCTTTTAATTAAAAAAACAATTTTCTATACAAATTACATTATATTTTTCTTCTTTAACAATATCCCGATCTGATTAACGATGACAAGAAATAATCTTGGCTGTTTATTCACATCAGTGTCACCCAAACTTCTCTCACCTTTCCCTCTACCCGAGTCGTCAATCTGTTCAAACTTGGTCTCGTTGGCTCGTTGACTGAACAGCCTTGCCAACACTAGGAGAAAACCCCCAATAAAGAACAAGAAGAGACCCTCAAGGCAAGCTGTGAAAATCGCAACAACCAAGATTAGAAGTTGGAGGGGAGGATGACGATTTTGTGAATGAATAGACAAGCAAAGTTGGTGGGTCAAGAGACCCTGAGCCAATCCACTACGGTGACTGGCAACGCAAAGGTCACTGTTACGACTTCTAATTTTAGATCATTTTTATTTTACTTGAATAAATTTTGATTGGAGGATTCCCCATTGAAGAACTCAATTGAAAGATCAATTTTAGTATATTTTTTGTGGATGTTTATGATTTTGACTTCATTTAATTGCTAAATTTACTGTCTTTTGATGATGAAATTCTGGTTTATTTACAGTTATACGTCGATTATGGAGAGAATTATATTGTGAAAGCAGAAAATGGAAATGGCTTACTGGGGTTGCTGACCAAACAAATGTAATCTATTATTTGCACTCCTTCTACCATTTCTTCGAATGAAAAATTGTAAATTTTTTAAATTAAAGAGGTTATTTTAACATTTTTAATTAAATTATGTTTTTTCTTTTATACAAAAAAAAGATTTAACAAAAATTTGATAATAGATAAATATTTAAATTTTTAAAATTTAATGGATAAAATTTTGATAATAAATTAAAACGTTAGGTGAGAATAAATCTTTTCACTGTATATTTTAATATTTGCAATAAGTTGGAGATATCAGAACTGGCCATATCATAGGTTATGTTATATTTTTATAATAAGATTAAGAATTTAATAATGATACATTAAGCTTGATTTTAATTTTTGATATATGCTCACGAGTCACTACTGTAGCATGAACCATATGAAATAATAATATATAATGCTTGAATTTCTTACATTTTGGTCATTAAACAGTTTTGACTAATTCAATTCATAAATCATATACTTTTCTTTAAAACTTATTTTTGTTAACAAAAAAAATTCTGACACCATATTAAAAAGTTAAATTATTAGATTATTTCTAATATTTTTTGTTATTATTTTTTAAAATTATCATATTAATTCTAATTAATAAAATTTTTAATAGAAAAGATTAAAATTGTTTTTTACAGATCAAATTTGTTAACAACACTTTTTTGTCTTTTCACTTTCTCATTCTTTTTATTGCGTATGGTTTTGATGAGTGTTGATTTTGATAGATTTATGATTAGATGGGCGACAATTTTAGTGTGATTAGGTTTAAATAGATAATGATTGTGATGGTTAGGGTTTTGCCGATTAAATTTATAATCTCATTTATAGATTTTTAAATACGTAAAAGTCCTAAATTATATAATTTATTATTACATAAAATGTGTTCATCGTAGTGACCACCTTCAAAATCTATCCAAAATTATGTGTTTAGTTTAAATAATTTTTTATTTAAAAAAATAAATATTATCACAAAAATAAGCTTACCTATTCGATAAAAAATGATAAGTATAAATTATTATTTTGTTTGATTAAATTTAATATAAAAAATTAAAATATTATTTTACTTAAATATTATAAATATTATTTGATATAATTATTCAAAAATATTATTGGTCAATAGATTTATTCCCACCCAATGATTACTACTTTTATTTTTAAAATTACATCTCATTCCCCCTTCTCCCTAAATATTAAAAACTAATAATTTTCTCTTATTTTTAAATTTGAAATTTGCCCTTACTTTTGCAATTTATTCTCTTCTTCTCCTATGATCGGAGTTGGCCGAGAACCCAATTCTCTCTCCATCCATCAACAACAACTTATCGAAGAAAGACGAAAAGTTAGCGAATCGACCGATGGCCAAACACAAATCTTAAGGCATGAATGTATTTATTCATGTCTTAAGATTAATTGAAAATATTGTATTATTTATTATATTATTAAAAATAAAAATAAAAAAAAAATATAATTAATTGTAATAAAAAATAAAAATTAATGATAAATTGTAATAAAAGATATTATAATTTATTAATTATTTATATATAAATCAAAGATTAATAATAATTATTAATAAAATTATTATTTATCATATTAAATAAAATATAAATTTAGATATTGATGACAAGTAAAATCTAACTGCATAATTGTTTAAGTAAAGTCCAAGGGGGTGGCGCTGTTGTTTAAGTAAAAGGAATATTTAAAGGAATAATATTTGAGCAGGTTAAAGGGAATTACCAATTAAACTCAAAATTCTTTATAAGCAGATGGCCGAAGCACTCTTTTCCACCGAAGTTTAGATATGTTTTCAAAGTCATATTCACGAAGTTTAAAAAACCTAAAGTCTTATCCATTTATTTAAAATCTCAGTTAAGATTAAAGGTAAAATCATTATTTAATAAAAAATTTAAAAAACTAAAATTTTATTACCTTTACCTCCCTCAATTTAAAAATCTCACAATTCCTCTCCATTTAAAGTTTGAAAAATTAATATCCCCCATAAGGTTTGCAAATCATTACTGGAGATGATGAAATTTGTCTTCTCCAACTACATTGGCTCTTTCTCTCCGCTTATCTCTCTCTATCAATCAAATCTCAAGCATCAACAAAACCTATTTTCTTTGACGAAGATGACTATTGAAGGTCTCAGACAACTACGTCGTCTTCGTTTGAGACCTCTGATGGCATCTTCATCCGAGATGAAAACACTCCGATGAAGACAATTTCTTTTTTGTCAAAGGTAATTGGTTCCACTAGTGTTTTAGATTTTATCAGTAGAGAGAGATAAACTAAAAAAGAGAGCTAACGTGATAAAAGACAGTCTGCTCTGATGATGGTTTGTAAACCCTAAAGGAGAAATGTTGATTTTTCAAATTTTGGGTGAGAGAAAAATGTGAAATTTTTAAATTGAGAGGGGCAAACGTAATAAAACTTTAGTTTTTTAATTTTTTATTAAATAACGATTTTAGTCTTAACTCTAACTGAAATTTTAGATAGATGGATAAAATTTTGAACTTTCAAATCCTATGAATACAATTCAGAGAGCATTCTTAAACTTGGGTGGGAACTAGTCCTTTGGCCTATGCATATCTCAAAGTTGTATGAATTAAATTGGCCAAACGACTATTTCCCACCCAAGGTTTAGCGTTTTCTCAAAAGTCTCCCCTTTAACTATGGAAACACCAAACACCCACCCATGGCCGGTTAGATTTAACCAAACCCTAACGGCTGAAAATTTTATCTCCTTTTGCCCCCCTAAACTTTAAAAACTGAAATTTTCCCCCCGCCTAAGTTTTAAAAAATGACAGTTTCACCCTAGGGTTTGGTTTTGAAATCTCCGGCGACCTCTCCGGCTCCGTTGTCGACGGCCGCTCCCTCCGGAAGCAACCTCTCCTTCCGGCGATCTCTTTCCTCCCATTTGGAGGTTCGATCGGCGCC
Source organism: Mangifera indica (assembly GCF_011075055.1). Classification (NCBI taxonomy): domain Eukaryota; kingdom Viridiplantae; phylum Streptophyta; class Magnoliopsida; order Sapindales; family Anacardiaceae; genus Mangifera; species Mangifera indica. Next base: position 9,976,688 of record NC_058147.1, on the reverse strand, counting down.
CAGAGACGCCGTGGGAGACGAAGACTTCGTCGGGAAGACGAAGTTCTTCGTCTTCCCAGACGAAGCCGACGCCGTCGTCTTCGTCTGGGAAGACGATCGTCTTCCCAGAGGTCTCCTACGGCGTCTCCGGGCACCGATCGGACCTCCAAATGGGAGGAAAGAGATCGTCGGAAAGAGAGGTTGCTTCCGGAGGGAGCGGCCGTCGGCAACGGAGTCGGAGAGGTCGTCGGAGATTTCAAAACCAAACCCTAGGGTGAAACTGCCATTTTTTAAAACTTAGGCGGGGGGAAAATTTCAGTTTTTAAAGTTTAGGGGGGCAAAATAGATTCTATTTTAGTTTATTTTTAATATTATAGCTAAAATGACGATTTTACCCCTACCACCGTTAGGGTTTGGTTAAATCTAACTGGCCATGGGTGGGTGTTTGGTGTTTCCATAGTTAAAGGGGGGACTTTTGAGAAAACGCTAAACCTTGGGTGGGAAATAGTCGTTTGGCCAATTAAATTAGTATTTTCCCATCAGACTCAGCCATGGGTCATTCATGACCCCCAACAACCTTGCTTGTACAGCCAAAATCAAAACAAAGCCTTATTTAATTAACGTAATTAAATTCTGATTATCTCACCCAACCAAAATTTATTAGTCAAACGGATAAAACAATCCCAATCGTCTTGGCAGAACCGGCGTCGTTTTCTCCACGTCGACGCTTCTCATATCTCTCCTCGTGCTCCCACCGGCTATTCCCAGTCACCCACCTTCTCTCCCATCTGTCTCTTACTTACAGCATTTTGGATTCAGCTGGTTGATGGTCTTAGCTTCCTCCCCTGTCTCACTATAAATACAACCACTTCTCAGCATGTTTCCTTTTTCTCTCTTCTTCCACTTCTCTCTCTCTTATTATCGTTTGCCTCCTTCGTCTCCTCTCTTTCGCCGACCCTTCTCTGGAAAAAGGGCCGGTCGAAAAACTCTTTCACTCCTTCTGCGCTTTCTCAGGTTCGACTTGTTTTTTTTTTTCTCAGATCTGAGTCAATTTTCTTCGCTCTGGCAAATTCTTGATTGTAGATCTTGCTCTGTTTTATTGAATTTTTATAATATAATGCGTGTTTTTTTAAATATGAAATAATAAGCAGATGATTTTCGTGAAAGAGAAAATATTGCAGCTAGGACAAGCGGAAAAAGTTACATCAACTTATGAATCATTTAATTTTTTTTTTTCGTTTTAAAATTTGCTTGAGAAATGCAGATTTCTTATCCATTTAGGCTTTAGTGTTGTATTTAAGACTTGCTGAATATGAGTTAATAGTGCTAAAAATAGAATAAGATTTCAATATTTCTAAAAATAGTTTTTTTTTTAACTTTTTATGTATTAGGGTAATAATATTATCAAGTGTTCGTTGTTGAATTGTTTGATTTATGTGAGAGTTGCTGCAGGAGGCATAGTTTGCAATGGAGGAATTGGGACTGAAAAATGTGAGTTCACATTGTTCAATATTTGAAATGGACGACTATGATCTGTCGCGCCTTCTTGATAAGCCAAGGCTGAACATCGAGAGGCAGAGATCATTTGATGAGAGGTCACTTAGCGAGCTTTCCATTGGCTTAGCACGTGGAGGCCTTGATAATTATGAGAGCACTTACTCACCTGGGGGCCGGTCAGGGCTGGACACGCCTGCATCCTCTACTAGGAACTCGTTTGAGCCCCATCCCATGGTGGCTGAGGCCTGGGAGGCTCTCAGAAGGTCCCTTGTGCATTTCAGGGGTCAGCCTGTTGGTACCATTGCTGCATATGATCATGCCTCCGAAGAGGTTCTGAACTATGATCAGGTAGGATTTTGATTATTTTAGAGATTATGGTTTGTGTGAAATATGCTATCTTTTGATAAACCAGATAGAGAGTTATGAATTTGGACTGACAGCAAATTAGTTTGTTTTAATTATTTCTTCTAAGTGGATCATGAAAATTTTATAAGTTCTGAATGGTGTGATTTGGGGGATTTCAAAACTATATGTCCAAGTAAATGATACTGAAACTTTTCTAGTTTAATTTTGATATTTGTTTTTGCTTAAAATCTGTCTGAAGTATTCCATATTTTAGAAAACATGGAGAGATTTTTGTAGAATTGATTATTATGATTTGAGTTCAAGGAGTCATATAAACCATTATGTTATAAAGGCTGATGAATTGAATGATATATGGTTGGAAACTCTGATTGAAGTTAAATGGTGTATTAATTATGATAAAGTGAAAGATGGATTTGGAACTACAACAACATAAGAGTTGTTGAATTGAATGGTTTATTCCCCTTATATTTTGGGGATAATTTAAAATTGTTAAGTTCACATTTATTTGTTCAAGTAAATATTGGAACTTTTTTATTTAAAATTGATGTTTTTTAATTTAGGTTTTTGTTCGAGATTTTGTGCCCAGTGCTCTGGCCTTTTTGATGAATGGTGAGCCTGATATAGTGAAGAACTTCCTCTTGAAGACTCTGCAACTTCAAGGATGGGAAAAAAGAATAGACCGATTTAAGCTTGGAGAAGGTGCAATGCCAGCTAGCTTCAAAGTTCTTCATGATCCGGTTCGGAAAATAGATACTATTGTTGCAGATTTTGGTGAGAGTGCAATTGGAAGAGTTGCTCCAGTTGACTCCGGTTTCTGGTGGATTATTCTGCTTCGTGCATATACAAAGTCAACTGGGGATTTATCTTTGGCAGAGAGACCAGAATGTCAAAAGGGGATGAGGCTGATGTTGACACTCTGTTTGTCAGAAGGTTTTGATACATTTCCGACACTGCTTTGTGCTGATGGATGCTCAATGATTGATCGAAGAATGGTAAGCTTCCATCATGATCTTATTTAGATTTGTGTGAATTGTGCATGTGATTTCTCTTTTTTAGCTGTCGTTGGATCTAATGATTTTTTGTCTGGGATTTTATTAAATTTGTTTGCATGTCAAGTTTAAGTGTGAATCGTTGAACCTTTATAAAGAATTACTTTGACTTGTTGATTAGGACCATGCTTGCTGATTTGAGTACTTGGTTTGATTTAAATATGTATACAGTTTAAAGCAACAAATGATCTTATTACTGCAAAATATTGACGATACACTCCTTATTTATAATGTCTCAATAATTAGGCTAAATATTAACACTCATGGTATAAATACTCCATTTTGATTAATTAACCTCTCTTTTTTTTTTTTTTTTGGTTTTTATATGAACAACAGCTATAATGCCTAATGAGCACTAAATTCTTGTGACTGAGAACAGGATTGTGTGTGACCCAAAAAGGATTGTGCTTGTTTATTGCCCCTAATGTGATGTTTACTCTAATCATATCAATAGGATTGTGTCATCTTGTGTCTGAAGTATGTCGTGGACCTGATCTCTTGTGAATTGAAGAAAAGCTAAATTAATTTGCATATTGCTGGATAACTTTTGTGTTTATGTTCTATCATTTTTGTTTTCTTCTTCTTAGTTATTCTAATTTTTGGTCCTGCACCTCTGTACTTGATACTTAAGTGTGAGAACTTGCATTTGATGATGAGTGGGCATGGGGAGAAGGAACTTTCTTATGCCACTAAAAGTATCAAACAGTTCACTTACACTTTCAAGGAAAAATAAGTTAGCATAAAATTCAAAGAATTATGGGGCCTATATGGTCAGCTTTATTTGCTAATTTTCAAAAGAATCACAACACATGCTTATGTGAAGGAAAATGTAAATGTCTCATCAAATTGCAACCTTTAATTCAACAACTGTTACTTAAAACTTACAGGTTTCACCTGTCCCCTATGACTTCAACAGTATTTGTATAAGTAGCAATTCATTGACTTTTTTATCATTCTTTAAATCGGTAATGCTGTTACTGTTTTTTTTTGTCTCATACTTTCAACTGTCATGTTGACAATCAACTTTTTTATTCTTATATTTTTCATTGTAAACATTTCTTAAGCTATTGTGTATTCCCCATCAACATTGAATGTTTAAAATATTTCTTATTGTTTTTCTTTCTTGTTACATTTATAATTTTAAATTGTTATGCCATACTAGCACAAACTTCTTCCAAATTTGCTCAAAGTGTCATTTAATAATTGGTTTTGTTTTCATTTTTTTGGACGGTGAATGTGTTCAGGGGACCCAAATTACATCTTTATCAAAACATTTCTCATGAATAAGTAACTGTATGCAAGAAGTCTTAAATGCACTTAAAGCAATGCCAGTTTTTTTTCTATTGACAGAGAGTTTTCTTGTGTTATTCACTTTAGACTGTCCAATTGATGCAGAAATATTAATGCTTGTCACCATTATTAAAATAAGTTAAAAAATGAACATAATATCCATAAGAATAAGCCACAAGTTTCAGCTCAATATTTGTCTTATAGCCATTTATTCAAGTAAATTATCTAAGTGTTGTTGCCATGTCGAACTTCCCCATAACAAAGACTGCAGAAGCCAAGTGGTTATATAGAACTGTATTCTATTGTTGACATTCTAGTTTGTGCTGCTCCTCCTAAATAAAATAAATAAATAAATGAGAGATAGCATTAATGTTCTCACCATTATCTGAATGTTATTCAACTTTTAGCTATCACTTTTTCTTTTTTAATGTTATTGGATTCTCTTCACTTTTTAAGTTTCAACTAATTTTATTCTTTTCTAAAGTTTTTTATTTAAATTTATTTTTGCAGGGTATTTATGGTTATCCTATTGAAATTCAAGCACTTTTCTTTATGGCATTAAGATGTGCTTTGACACTGCTTAAACATGATGCTGAAGGGAAAGAATGTATTGAGCGAATTGTAAAACGTTTGCATGCCTTGAGTTATCACATGAGAAGTTACTTCTGGCTTGACTTTCAACAACTAAATGACATATACAGATACAAAACTGAGGAATACTCTCACACTGCTGTCAATAAATTTAATGTTATACCTGATTCAATCCCTGAGTGGGTTTTTGACTTTATGCCAACACGTGGTGGCTACTTCATTGGCAATGTGAGTCCTGCAAGGATGGATTTCCGGTGGTTCGCTTTAGGTAACTGTGTTGCGATTCTATCTTCGCTTGCAACTCCTGAACAATCAATGGCAATTATGGATCTTATTGAAGCACGTTGGGAGGAGCTGGTTGGTGAGATGCCAGTAAAAATAACTTATCCTGCTATAGAAAGTCACGAGTGGCGGATAGTAACTGGTTGTGACCCCAAGAATACTAGATGGAGTTACCATAACGGGGGTTCTTGGCCAGGTCTGTTTCTTCCTCATTGATGTGTTTAAGTTGATGGTTTAATATTGGGACACACTTTTTGGATGATACTGAGGTCCTGAGGACAGTTGTCATAGTCCTTTTTATTGATTTTGTTTTATAATTAGGTTATGGTTTAATGCCAGAATATTTTAACTAAGGCTGACCAGCTTTAATAAACTAATTAGCTCTGCTTGCTGGTTTAGATGATCTTGGTCCCTAATTTAGTTGCATGGTGAAGTTTCCTTACGAGCATAGAAATATGGTAAGATTTTTATGGTACTTATTAACAGGCAGTGAGAATGTTGGTGTCATTATGTGAGACATTTCCTTTTTAATTATTTATTTCTGTTTTGATGCCAAGCCTCATTACTGTACAAGCTATTTTATATAATAATGATGGTCTTGTCTTGACTAGTGCTTGATGTGTTCATTTCAGATTGTAATTGATGAAGTTTTCTCTTGTTTACTATTCTTTTGCCATTTCTTATGATTGACTCTTCTACCTTGTTTCTTTCGCTAAACTACTGGTTAGGAGATTGGATTCACAAGCATCTTTTATTTTTTCTCGAATATTGTAGTAAAAATATAAATTTAATGGTTGTCAGCTTTTGCATAATTCAACAATAAAATTTTCTTGCGTTTATCTTAAATGCAGTGCTTTTGTGGTTGCTAACGGCTGCTTGCATCAAGACGGGGCGACCACAAATTGCAAGGCGAGCAATTGATCTTGCTGAGACCCGTTTGCTAAAAGATAGCTGGCCAGAATATTATGACGGGACGCTAGGAAGATATATTGGTAAACAAGCAAGGAAGTACCAAACGTGGTCGATTGCAGGATATTTAGTGGCGAAGATGATGTTGGAGGATCCTTCACACCTAGGAATGATTTCCCTGGAAGAAGACAAACAGATGAAACCAGTAATTAAAAGATCATTTTCCTGGACTTGCTAAACAGTGTAAGTGAGCAAGAGCAAAAGCAAAATTTGAAGAAAAAAGGATGGTGAACAAACTCAGAAGACTAAAAGAAATCTAAAATGTTATTATAAAAAACGGTATTCTTTCGGATCCATCATCCTTCTAGATCAGATTTTGAAAATTCAGTTATTCTGTACAATCGGATCTGCTAAGGTGAGACTGAAGTCTCTACTTACCAAATAAAAGATACATTTTGCTGTTTGTGTTTAAAGTTTTAGAAGTGGCATTATCTTGTGAATGCCATTGTTGTCAAGAAGTTTCATGAGCCTTCAATGGGGAAAATGAAGCAAAATATAGTGTTCATTATTGAAGACTATTTGGAGTGGATAAAAATTTTTACCCATGGACACATTTTGGGATTCACTTGTCTTTGTATTCTTTATGTTAGGGAGCTGTGCTTTATTTATGTTCACTTGTCATGCTAATTCTAATACAATTTTCCAAAGTCTGCATGGCTGCATTATTAGCATGTAATTTACTTGATGTACCATGATGCAACATTGCATTAAGATGATTGGATAAATAATGTTACTCCATAATTTAGCAACCAAAACGATTACTGGAAAACTTACCTTTTGGTAAAGGAAATGATGACCCCTTAATATTATAACACAAATCACTAGTTATTATTTTGTATTAATTTTTAATTTTATATAAAAGAAGGCTATTTTTATTTATGTATTAACTTGAGTTTTATGTAATTAAGTAATTTAAATTAAAAATCAAATAACATTTAATTATATAATAATTTATCCTTTTTTTTTTAGTATTATAGTGGCTTATCTTTATTGATATACTTCTAAAAAATTCAAATAATTTTTTGGGTGGTGATAGAATTGGGCTAGGCCCAGTGAAACAATGGTTGGGGCCCATTGAAACTTGTTGGGCCAGTCCAATCAAACTATAAAAGTAAAAGGGACTAAATTCAGCTGCTGGTTCCTTCGAATAAATGGCGTCTACTTCGTCTTGTTCCTCTTTCTCGTTTGGGTTGCCCCCCAGTCGCTCAACTACGTCTGATAAACTTAAACTTACTTCTCTTTCATGCATCTCTTCATTTCCCACTCTCAGTATCTCCATCAACGTCAAATCTCCACCCCCCATTCACTCCAGCAACAACGTCAACAAGGTATCTTTCTTTTCTTTTTAATTACAATTTTCTAGTTTTTTCATTCTTCGTAACTCAAGGTTCTTTTTTTTTAACTGCTCGTATATACTCTGATTAATTCATTGAATAGAAAAATACTATAACAAATGCTAAATTTAAGCTATGTTTCTATGTCCCATCAAAAACTGTATCCCCATTTAGTAATTGGAATTAGTTAGCATTTTGATGTATGAGAAATTTATGAGATTTAGGTTGAATAGATGAAATTTGAGGGTCCTCAAATGAGGAGTAATTGGATATAGATTTTAATTTCAGAATGCTAAAAATGAGCGCTATTTAAACTAGTTAGAGCTCGTGTATGGTACAGGTGTTGCAGATTTTTTATAAAAATTTTATTTTGTGGGCATTTTGTTTTGGAACGAGAGACGTTTGTGATAGATTTTATGCTTGCTTTGGATTCACAATTTTGTAATTGCTATGCCTTTCTTTTTTTTATCACCAAGTACTAATAAGTTATTTTCAAATGTATTTCTGTGTTGATTCAAGAAGTCATTTTTTCATTTGATATGTAGAATTTTTTACAGTAATGAGCATCAGCATTTGAATTGAATTTTATAAAGGTCTGATTTAGGCTTTTCTAATCTTCAAGCAATGCATACAGAATTAACTATTAGTTTGAAAACCTGAAGCTTTGATCTCCGTATATAAGTGTTAATATTTTAATCACTATGTTCTAAAATGTTGAAGTGCATCCTCATGGCCGTTGAAAACCGATCTTGATGTAATTCAACATAAATATTTACTCGATTCTTGTGATTGGCTACTCGGGGAATCATAGTTTTGAATGGTATAGTTGTTGATTTCCAAAAGAACAATTTTCAATTCAGCTTTGGTTGATTATTTTACTAGTTGTGAAGTATTACAATTGTAGTGGTCCTCTCTTTCAAATCTTTCAATCTTTGGTAATGACCAGATTCGATCACGGGTGTTTGTATGATGCTGAGAGATCTTAGCAGTAAATCATCTGGACCTTCTAAAAATAAGTTACATGCCAATTTTTTCTAAACCAAGGATGAAATTAAGTAATTAACTAATTCTTTTATATGCAACTTCCTTCAGGATTCTTTTATTCAGGCTGCCTGGACTCGAAGATCTCAGGGTGAACTTGCAAAGAGACCCAACAGGAAATCATGGAAACAAAGGACAGATATGTATATGAGGCCCTTTTTACTTAATGTTTTCTTTTCTAGGAGATTTATTCAAGCAAAAGTGATGCATCGGTCTACAAGCAAAGTGATATCAATTGCTAGCACAAATGCCAAGGATCTCCGGAACACTTTACCATCTCTAACTGATCATAATGCATGCAGAATAATAGGGAAGCTAATTGCTGAGCGATCAAAGGATGCTGATGTATATGCAATGTCATATGAACCGAGGAAGGATGAGCGGATAGAAGGTAAACTTGGGATTGTTCTTGATACCATTAAGGAGAACGGTATCATATTTGTTTAAGCAACTTCCTAATCATTGTTCACACCTAGTAAGTGAAAATCAAACCAGAAACATGGACTGTTCCCTAATGCATTTTATGTTAAAAGAAATGACATCAGAGAAATTGAGTAAATATATAATTACTCATCACATCATAAACTCTAGTGGTAAAGCAATGGCTAACTAACATTTGGGAATTTTTATTATTTCTGAAATTTTAGTAGACCATAAACTGCCAAACTTTGGATCTTGTCAATTGTCTTAGTGCAGGATCAAACTTCGTTTTGCTCCTATTTTATTTACCCTAAACTTCTACAATTTTTACGACATGCTATAACTATTTGATTCTATGAAAAGATATGCGGATGGATTATCTCCTTTTTTAACTAATTGAAAATTTCCGAAAGATGTTTCTTAAGGGTTTGTGGTTTTCTTAATTTAGTTTGAACTTGCACTTATATTTATCTCTTTCTTACGTTTGGTATGACTTGATCAATTTTATCATTTGTGTCCAAAATCTTAATTCTGACCTACATTACGTTATTGAATATTGGGTGTGAGCATGGTTTTAAAAACTGGTCCAAAATGGGCAGTTGGACAGGTCGAATCGGCACCGATTAAGAAAAACTATTTTGAGAATTAGACCGGATTAAACACTAGTTTAACCATTTGAATTGCCTCGGTTTGTGGTTTAACTGAGTAAAAACTTGGATTGGACCCTAACCCATCAATTTAAAGCATGTAGACTATTAAACTAAGTTTATTTTTATACTAAAACAATTGAGATTTATTTTTTTAATGTTAATTATATAAAATTATTTTGAATGTTAATTTTAATGTTTACTTAATCAGGCCACTGGTTGGTTCGAACCATCCCTTCACCAGTTTGATAGATGGTTTGGTTAAGAAATGTGAGTTAACATGGTTTCAAAAGAAGCCTGACTCCTAATTTCGTTAAGGCTAAAAGGTTTTTTCCTACCCAAGCTTTGGTTAAATTCCGAACTTTTATCTATGAAATTTTAAAAACCTAAATACCTCCTCTTTTATTAAAAATTTCTGTTAGAGTTAAAAGTAAAAATTCTACGTAACTAAAATTAAAAAAAATACTAAAATTTATTATATTTCATTCTCTTAGTTTAAAAAAGTTAATAATATTTTTTTATTCAAAATTTGAAAAGTGACTAGCTCCCCCTTAAGGTTTGATTTTTTCAATCACCAATTTTCAGCGTTATCTTTGGCTTGGTCTCTCTCCCCCTTGGCTTTCCTCTCCCTCCGGTCTTTCTAGTTTAGTCTCTAGTCTCTCTCATTGGAGATGAAGATTCGTTTCAAATGAAGATGAGTAGACTTCTCTGATGAGAGAGATTGAAGATGAGATGAGAGGCTGGGGGAGAGTATGCGGTTGGAGATAATGTTGAAAAGTAGTAACTAAAAAAATTAAACCCACAAGAAAAAAATGATCATTTTTTAAACTTTAAATTAAGATAAATTATTAATTTTTTAAATTAAAAAGATAAAATATGATAAAATTTTAATTTTTTTAATTTTTTTAATTAAATGTTAACAGATGTTTATTTGGCCTAACGTCTAAACAGACCAGGCTTTGTTTGTTACTAATGAAATATGGTAAAGAACCAAATTTTTATTCCGTACTTGGCGTTCTCTCCATGACAAAATTATTATACCACTCGTTCAAGGTGTGGACTTGGGTTGCTTTAATTATATTTTAAGCTAAACTACAGAAGGCTTTCTTCTGGCAGTTTGTCTATATAATAAGATTAACGAAAATTATACCAGAAGAAAAGCCTCAAAGAAGTATCTCCAGCAAAGACTTAACGGTGCTAAATATATCAGTCTATTCTGAACCTCAGTCATCCGTAATCCATAGAATATGCAACTCGCTGATAAGGCAAATTCTATAACTATGACGAAGAATTCCAGCAGGAATTTCATTTCCTCGGGGTAAAAATCCTTGACAACATGCGCCTGTAAAAATCAGAGCAACCTCTCCATTGCTGGGGATCAATGCATTATTTGGTTCTAAAACAACATACATAAGAATACATGTCAAGCATCGGTAGAACCCAACATTCAATCCAAATTGGATCCAAGATTTGACATTATTATGAAAGCAATATAAGAAATCCTATCAACATTTAACAAAATGGGTGTAGAGCAAAGAAAAGGGAAGCCCCTGAAAATTGTAATATTGTCATCAACTCAAATCATTAACAACAATCAGCAATAGCTGTGTTTCCGAGTTATTTCTGTTATTGCAACCAAGAAAATAAAACCATTGTGACTTAGCTGGAAGCAGCCTTTTTCTGCTGGAAAATGACAGCATACACAGGAAGGCCAACACCAATGCTGAAGGCAGTAAAGACAGTAAGAGACATCTTCAATGCTTGATGTTTCATCCTATCTAAGTTATACATGTGCTTTGCATGCATGTAGAATGGTTCATCATGCCCGTGTCCTCCCATCCTCTTCACCCCAGTTGAGTGGAAACCCCGGTTCACTGTCAATACACCTTAATTCAGACAGATCCATCATAGAATTTCATAACCAGACAATCAAACACAAGATTATTACAAATTTGATTTAAAGCACTAACAATTCTTAAAGATTATTGAGAAAAGGTACATTTTCTATTCGTTAAGCGTTATTTTCAAAGCCTTGAAGCAGATTTTACATTTCACTGGTTTTCACTGATGATTTAAAGCATCAGTGTGAACAATTTGTTTTTTTAACTATTCTACAGATTATCTAATCACCAAGGAAATTATGCTCCTTTTGGGATACTATTGTTTGGTTATTTACAACATATATATATATATATATTTTAACACCTTTTTTCTAAGCATAACCACCACAAAATTTTCAAAAATGAAAATTTCAGTCAACGAATCTTCATAATTCCAACCAAAAAATAAACTAGGAATAATGCTTAAATAAATAAAATTTGATTAAGAAAACTCATTTCTAAAATTTTAATCACGCGTATGATCATCCCGAACAAATCCTTAAAATCTTAACTCAATCGCAACGCAAAGAGTGAACAATCCTTCAATTAATAGATTCGCACATTATGTTCAAGCGCCAAAAAAAAAAAAAAATGATGGCAAAACCTTCCATAGTTGAATGAAAAGAACAAAACATAAATCGATCGGCTGATAAAATTGAATCTAAAGAATGAAAAATCACAAAACAAAAAGTGACCTGAGTTGGAGAGAAGGGATTGAGAAGAGGAGACGAGCTTTGAGGCTGATCTGAGGCCATTGTTCAAAGCCATAGCTGTAGATTTTTTCTACAGAACAAACGAAATCGAGATGTGTATTTTTCTCTCCGTTAGGGCACACTGATGCTAAGTAGACCAAAAGACGCTTGCATGGTGGGCCGAAGTCGGCCCAATTTCTGTTTTTGATTCATTTCATCATATTCACAAAAAGGGCAACGGCGGTCTTCATTATGATATCTTAAAAGCCGAAATTCAGATTTCCCGCCCGGACTTTCCTACAATTTCCCATTTAAGTTTGAAAAGTATATTTTCTGATCCAACCAGTAATTCTGTTTTCTTACCGATTGCACCAAGATAAATTTTTGAAAGATTATTACATATAAATTATTATTATATTTGATAAAAAATTAGTATATATAAATAATTATTGTGTTTAAGTAACAATAAAATATTTGTTGGATGAGTAAACTTAGGACATAGCGATCGGATCAATAATCACTACATTAGATAAGTCAAAGTTTCACATGTATAAAAGAAACTCTAATATAAGTTTTTATCTTAAAAGTTATATTGTTTCATTAGTTTTACTAACCCTTGGAATCTACCTCAATGCTATTTAAAAGACTATTGAGTGTAAATTAATATTGTGTTTCACATTTTCTTTTTGTTCATTGCTCAATTTATCTTTGTTATTAATTGAATCAAATCACCCAACGACAAATGGGTTTTGACAACTGAAAGTCATTAAAACTTTTTAGTTTAACCCCCAAATTTCCGTATTCTCCCTCCTAATTGCTATATTCAACATGGTAAATTTCATATTCAATCGATTCCTTTTCTTGGTCGATCATTAGCTTAATAAGTTTATTGGAACTAGTCAATTTACAATTTTGGGCCATTGTTATGTTCGAGGTTATCATCTCTCTTTAGTTTCTATAAGTCACTAAGTCAGCAAACCCCTTTCACTCTTATTTTTCACAAAATTGAGTTTGTCTATTCTCAAAATTACAACAAAATTGATGTCAAATTTAGAGGTCGAGCACAAATATTATTAATATTTGAAAGAAAACTATCTAGGTTCTCAATTAGCCAAAGCTACCCAAAATACCTTAATAATAATATTTTAATCTTCTTGAGTTAATCACTAGTATTTATCCTACTTAATTAAATATTTTTTAATTAATAATAATAATATTATTATTATTATCCAAGACACCTCCTCGCCCTCAAACCTTCCATGTAGTAAATGTGGTCTTATTTTGGAGCTCTTATTACTCTATATCACATACCAGGCTACTTTCAAGCCATGGATTAAGGTCGGGCCAACATATGAGATGCTGGAAGAAAAGTTCCAATTAGGGTAGGTTCTTTTGCATCCTCTATATTGGGTTCGAGTTGACCCATCATGGGTCAACCCAATCCAGTTTGTTTAACTGCCAAATTTTTATTAGTAGTTGGACTCTTGTTTAAAGTTCAAATTACCTCCCCAAAGAGAATGATGCTATTTTTAATAATAGAAGAAAATTTTTCTTTTCTCTGGAATAAAAAACACAGAGAGATCTCATCTCCCAAAAGGAATGTAGTACGTGGGTAAATGAGTTGTGGAAATGACTCACCTCAACACCTCGTGCTGTATTCAGATGAGTTTTGTTGCAAAATCGAAGCTAGGTACATCGAATTTGATATTTACAGGATTTACATAATTCAATTTGGTATGTTAAATTGTTTTTAACATTGGTATCAGAGCATATGTTACGACTATACCATGTTTTCTGTGAATTAAATTATGTATATTGTCAAAATTATAATTTGAATTTTGATTTTGTGATTGCAATTTTGATTAAAATTCATTTTGGACATGAATTAACTTGGACCAAAATTGCATGAAAATGGAAGTTAGAAACGTGCTAGAATGATTGTTGGACTTATTATACATGTCTTGAATTGAAAAATTGCATCGAATCTAATTTGAATTAACAGTTTTAGAGCCAAAAGTCGTGACTGATGCAACACCATTCAAGCTACCATTTTGTCGGATTCCGATGACATTGGAGGTCACTGTCTATTCGAGAAGAACGGCTGACTACAGAGCTTCAAAAACCCTATAGTGTTGCCACCGATAATTGGCTGGAAATGACAAATTGGACAAAAAAGTTAAGGTTCTTCGTTACAATCGGGTTGGCAAAACTTGATGACCTAACTTGTTTGGTCAACGGGTCAACCCGTGGTCAATCAGGTTCAACTTGAACAGATTAATGCCCACCCAGGTTAGTTGATCGATCAACAACCAAAGCTTGATTGGTCAACAATGGTCAATGGTCAATTTGTAGTCATCGACATATGTAAGCACATGCCAATGTGTGAGAATCTTCTACCAGCGCATATGGCTCACTCTCGATGCATGAACATGTGTGCATATATTGTTTCAACATGTAGAGGCGCGTGTGATGTCGATATGATGCACGAAAGCATGTAGGATCATATTTTGGCACGTGACTCTTTTCGACATGTTTGGGTGCGTAAAACCATTTTTTGGCACTTGATAGTTCTGTGATGCTTGGATTTATGCATGGAATGTGTTCCATGGGTCCTACAACATGTGAAGATATGTAATGCCTTATTCTGACTTCTGAAAACACATTTTGGTGTTTCAAAAATATATATTTCTAATTCATGCAAGACTTTTTACTAGGGATCATCACATTAAGTTATGATGTGATCATCTGATGATCTAATAGTGTATGTTAGGACTATATATATAATTAGTAGTACTCTCTTAATTGGAAAATAGATAGTACATAGTTTAATAATATCCATACATGACTATTAGCCCTATAATCAATAATCTTGTTCGAGATAAAAATCTGAAAAACTTTTGGGATTGAATGGATGCATTACTGCTTGCTAAAAAACGATACTTAATAATGTATGAGAGAAAACCCATCGTTTTGGTGTTATTCACAAATTAACGAAATACGAGATATTTGATCTACCATAAAATTTATAGAGACTTTATCTTAGATAAAATGACTCTGAGAATGATATGGGTCGATGAAATGGTCTTAGTCATAATAAATGATGCATTTATTGTATTGTATATTTAATATATGTGAAATATGAGAATTTTGAGATTAGTAGAATTTAGTGAAATTTTCATCCAAAATTCATATTAGTGTAATTAGATTGAATTTTAAATTATTAAACATTTAAGTCATGGAAGATGATTGAGAATATAGTGAACTTTCAATTTTGTGCCTTACGTGAGATATTTTAAATTTTAATACGTAATTATGATAACTGATGTGTATTTGATTGCATTGATTAAGTTGTATCTAATATATGTTTCTGTGATCTAGTTAACCTATAACATCCTAGGACATGATGACATTTTGAATGAAAATGATACTAAATAGAGAAATTCTAACATATGATATTTAAAATGCACAATATCCTAAATAAGCAAAAGGCTTTAGAGGCCGTAAATTATGATAAGATAGAGTAACAATTGATTGAGGGATAGAGACCCAAATGATGCATTACACAAATGTGTTATGGACACACATCACATATGTAAGAAACATGACTCACTTTGTGCGATATCTTGACTAGTTCCATGAATAATGATTTGGTATATAAGCACCAACAATGCTCAATTGCATATGCCATATGTATGGTTTTGATAGAAAAGTTTGGAGAAACTACAATCCCCAAATAAAGGTAGTTAATCGTTAAATTTGATAGAATGTTAAATATGATTATGAAATTGAAGTCAATTAGGCGTAACTTGACAAATGAACAATAGGTTGATGTTGTAAAGTGATCTCTTCCTAAAAGTGGGAGTGTCTAAAGCTACATATGATCCACAATAAGAATATAAAGACTTTTGTTAGTAGTTCTTTCCACATATAACTAGAGGACAAACACCATTAAGGTAGTCAGACTTGGTACTTATGTATATGTTGCAGAATCGAGTTCTAAAAGTTTCAAAAGTAAATGGCCTAAGTTCAAGTAAGGGAAAAAGGTCATATAATGCTCAAAGAGCAAAAACAAAAAATTAAAACAGGAGAGAGACAAACATATTGGAAGACGAGATGGAAATAAGATGAATTATTACAATAGAAACAACGAGAGTTACTTCGCCTGTGAATGAATAAAACAAAAAATGATAATCTCATTCCACATAAAGTGATGAAACTTTATTTTCTAGTACTATGATATTTATTGAGTATTACCCTACGTAGATTTTAGACTAAGAAGCCACTAAAAAATAGCTCATGATAGAAGATCTTTAGTAGATTTCTGTCGAATTTTGAAAAAAGTGAATTGAATATATATAAGTAACAACACAAGAGGAGTAGACATAAGTAAGTGAGTTTTGTAAGGTAGGTGAATCCTATACATATATGATATTTATTGAGTATTATCCTACGTAGATTTTAGACTAAGAAGCCACCGAAAAATAGCTCATGATAGAAGATCTTTAGTAGATTTCTGTCGAATTTTGAAAAAAGTAAATTAGATATATGTAAGTAACAACACAAGAGGAGTAGACATAAGTAAGTGAGTTTTGTAAGGTAGGTGAATCCTATACATATATGACATTCAATATACGCTAAATATTCAATGAATTTTGGTCAAAATATTTGTTTTTCTTAAACTAGAATATAATTTGAATTTCTTTGGGTGTTTTATGAAAATGTAATATAACTGATTTTTATAGATTTGGTTTGTTAGTTGAATGATTATATGAAGTTTGTCATTATTTGTTAGTTGAATGGTGATTATGATAATATTGGTTTTTCATTATTTGTTTTTCTTATATGCATGAATATGAATGCAAATATGTGACATGCTAAATTACGACACGTTTGGCCAAGATGAATTGAATAAATTGGCCTATGAAAATTTGTAAGAAACTTTTATATAAATATAACTGTTTATGTGTGTGCATTTTGCCCAATTAGAAAAAACTTCTAAAAAGCCATTTGACAAAACTTTAAGAGTTTGACTTCCTTTGCAATTTATATATTTAGGTATATGTTTTCCTATGCCATCATTCGATGCATCAGCTTTAATCTGAAATGGCTGTTTTAGATCAGGTAGCACTAGTACCGGAACTATACAAAGACGATCCTTCAACATCTCAAAGGATTCCTGAGCTTGTGAAGACCATCTACAGCAGTCCTTCTTGAGTAGATCAGTTAGAGGTTGAGCCAACTGCCCATAATTTTTAATAAACCTTCTGTAGTAACTTGAGAGGCTTAAAAACCCTCTTAACTGCTTCATAGTCTTCGGAACAGGCCATTTCCTTACTGCCTGCACTTTTTTGGAATCAGTAGTGACACCCTTCTTGCTGATAACATACCCCAAATACTCAACACTAGATTCCCCAAAGGTACACTTACTCTTTTTTGCAAACAGCTGATGCTTGTGAAGTAACTTTAGCACTTCTTCTAAGTGTTGTAAATGCTCAATTTTACTCTTGCTATAAACAAGTATATCATCAAAGAAAGCCAAAACAAATCTCCTCAAATATGGTCTGAAGATGCAATTCATGATGTTTTGAAATGTGGAATGAGCATTTGTGAGTTCAAATGGCATAACCAAGAACTCATAATGCCCTTCATGTATCTTAAAGGTTGTTTTCTCAATTGAAGACGGATGCATAAGTATTTGCCAATATCTTGAACGAAGATCCAATTTTGAAAATATGGCAGCCCCACTCAACTCATCCAAAAGCTCTTTTATCAAGGGAATGAGGTATCTATCCTTGATAGTCACTTTATTCAATGCCCTATAATCTATACACATTTTCCATGCACCATCATTCTTCTTAACTAACACCACTGGACTTGCATAAGGACTAAAACGATCTCTAATCACCCCCGCCTCTAACATCTCTTTAACCATTTTTTCTATAACATCCTTTTGCATTCCCCCATATCTATAAGGCTTAAGATTTATAGGTTATGCTCCTTCTTGAAAAATAATCTTGTGGTCCTGGAATCTAAAAGGTGGCAGCCCTTTTGGCTCCTCAAATATCCCTTTATATGTGTCCAACAATTTTTCTAATTCTTTCCATTCCCTTGCCCCTGCAGGTTTTGTCACATGGAGTTCATACAATTGTCCTTCGTCTGTTTGACTTCCAGTCCACAATAGTTGAATCGAAGCCAATTAGTGTTGTTTGCAAAAAAGTTTACATAATTGAGGTTCTCTTAGAACACTTAATTCTTCTTTTCTTTCTCCCTGCAAATGGTATTATTGTCCTTCCACAATAAACCTTATTGTTAGTGCTTCAAAATTCCATATGATATCTCTCAATCCGGCCAACCATTGGGTTTCTAATATCAAGTCATAACTTTCCAAGGGTAGTGTATAAACTATGATGGATAACATCTGCCCTTGCACGCTAACATGCAGCCCTCGACAAAGTCCTCTACATTGTAACTTTTGCTCATTGGCCACTGTAACATGCACACCAGTCACCTCTTGAATGGGACAACCAAACCTTTGCGCAGTCTGCTCACTGATAAAATTGTGAGTACTCTTCGAATCCACCAAAATATATAACCTTTTCCTACCGTGCATTCCATTAAACCTCATAGTTCTAGCTCCCATTGATCCTTGTAAGGCTTCCTATCGTGCATTCCATCAACCCATGCTCTTTTAGGACTGATTCTTGTGGCCTGATTTCACTCATTGCTTCCATATCTTCATTACCTTTTATCTCAACATGCAATTGTATCACATAGGCTTGCTTCCTTCTACATTTATGGCTTAAAGTATACTTCTTATCATACCAAAAACATAGTCTTTTACTCTTTTTTTGTCAAAGGTTCTACTGGTAGCTGACTTGGAATTTGTAGGCTGTGGTAGTTTTGGAACATTTAGGTTTGGTAGTAAACCCGTAGAGTTATAGGACTTAGTTTGTGCAGTTCCTACAATAGAATTATGATTTGCACTCTTTAGAGTCGTCAGGATTTAGGGGGTTTTAAATGCAGGTCGGGGTTGGTCATTCACAGTTGCCAATGTAATTTCCTGAAGCCTTGCTAATGAGTAAGCTTCTATTAGCGTTTTTGGCTTAAACATTCTTACAGGCATCTGTAAAGAGTCTTTTAAGCCTGCCAAGAAGAAACTCAAGGCCTGGTCTTGTCTAATTCCCATCCTCGGATATAACTCTTCAAAAGCATCTTGGTAATGTTGAAGAGTGCTCACCTGTTTCAAATTCTTCAAGTCCGACAATGGGTCATCATATCCCTGGTTGCCAAACTTGGCTCTCATTGTCGCAGCATACTCCTCCCATCTCACCGGTGCTCTACCCTTTGCTTTCATGAAACTCTGATGCCACTGAATTGCCTTACCCTCCAGGTGTAAAGCCGCTACTTTCAATCTGTCGTCATTAGGAGTAATGTCAACCTCAAAGTAATATTCTACCTTCAAGATCCATCCCTCAAAATCCTCACCACCGAACTATGGAAAATCTATTCTCATTTGTCTTTCCTATTTTTTCCTCGGATCATAACCACTTCGTGCCCCCCTCCATCTCAGCGATTAGTCGTAGTTGACACTGCCTCAGTATGTTGTAAACTAAAGCCAGTAATCAAATTCTTGAGGTCCTCCATGGATTGCTGCATGTGCATCTGAACCTCCTATAATTTATCTTGCTGTCACGTCTCAGCTTCAGTAACCACTTGGGAGATCATCTGTGCAATTTCCCCACGAAATTTTTGATTACGAGTCTCTGCCATAGCCAAGATAGGAGCTCTGATACCAATGATGCAGCTTACTATAGAATTGACCCAAGAACACACACACAGAAACACAAGAATAACAGAATAAGAGAAAGAAACACAAGACACAAAGAAGAATAAGAGAAGAAGAACAATTTTATTATCCGCCAAAAAAACTGTTTTTCCCACTTCCTTTCTCTACAATTTGTAATGGCCAAGACACAGCATCAATTACATGAAACGATGTCACACACTAATTACAATTCATGCTCCAAACGACGTCGCGCACTATATTCCTACTCAACGACAATGATTTCTGCGTTTTTAGTTTTATTCAACTGCTTCTTCTCTTTATTCTACTGCTCAACTGCTTCTTCCCTTCATTCCACTGCTTCTGCTTCACTGTTTCTACTTCCTCTATCGTTCAGTTTGTATCATTATCGTTGTAGCACTAAGCTCTTGTTGGCTTCTCTTCTTGAAACTTGTTTTTATAGGAACTTTGATAGACGTTCAAAAGGAATTGGCCTCATGCTGTATAGCTTATTTTTGGTAGTTATGCCAATTGTTAACTTGCTCTTGCTATCCTTTGCTTATGAAGGATGAGCTTAGGTTGTTCTCGGGTGTTCCTTGGCCCTTTGTTTTTTGTTTATATGTACTTATTTACCCAAAAAAGGAAAATAAGTTAGAGACGATCATGCTATTGACACACCTATTTTTAGAAAAAAATTTACTTTCACCAAGACTGATTTCATTGCCAAGTATTTCCTGCACACAAATGATACAGCTTTAAGATTATCTCTTATTGCATTTCCACACTTCCAGGCATTTCCCTCCAGAGTTCATAGAGCAAATCATTCTTATAGACCAAGGATGCTGATTGACATGACACAACATTTGCAAGGACGAAAATTTTCAAGTGACAGCAGAATTTTCTTTGCTGTGGTTTCCTCTCAATTACAAGATTAGTTTTCTGCTAATATATTTTATAGTGATTACTTATAACTTTACCTAATGGATTTAGGTTGGGTTTCTTCAGGCAAGTGCTTGGGAATTCAAACTTTTGAACAAAGTGAGAATGATAACAAAGGTAATTGATCTTTTACTTACATGGCCTGCCCTTTCAAACTTGTATTCAGGAGGATTTCTAATGTTTGTTCAGTTCAATTACCGCTAGATCATATAAATCAAAGTGCTAGTGGGCTATCAAAGCTAACTATTTCAAATATATTGCATTGCTGGAATCTTATAAATTTGTTTATACTTGATGTCACTTGTACCTATAATCCAAATTTTAGCTATAAGGTGAGTGGTTGAAACATTTCATTATGATACGGGCACTGAAAGGATTTTATAGATAATGGTAGTTTTGCAGTTCGCCCGATTGAAATGTACCTGCAGTATGTTAAGCATCGATATGAATTCATCAACAGAGTCTCCCGTTTATTGCCTTCTTCATCCAGATAATTTGTAATGGTTGTTCAGAATACTCACAATCCAACAATATATGTTTTTGACAAGTCTATATTGAAGTTCCCGTGGCAGATTCGTTTATTTTGGATAACTCTGAAGGATCCAGTTTAAACACCAAGAAGAAGCATAACATGCCTCAATTCTGGAGCAAAAAACAATATATGTTTTTGGTTCAGGTTTTGTATCTGTTGATGCTCTGCGAAAGGTCGTAATTGTATCTCTTCCTGCTCTTCACATTCAAGAATTACCTCATTCTAAAATTACAAGTGGTAGCAGCACACTGCTGCTGAATCATCTTAGGGAAGATTCTTTCCATTTGAAGACTCTTGACAAATACTATGATGAACTTGGTATGGAAGCTAACACTGTTGTAGAACAACCAACTTCCCAGCCAATATGCATAAAAAGTGTTCTCTCCAAATATCCAGTCCCAATTTTTAAGCCCAGTAAGGTACAGTAGTTGATAGATTTGAGAAAATTTGAAAATCCTAATTTGAACAGAAATCAATTAAATGAAGGAGTTGTAACTGATGAGATATTGCTTCCTCATTATGTTTTTGGTAAGATTATATACTATAGCTGGTTACTGAATTCAGGTAAAAGGAAACCAGTAGACAATCTCAGATTATTCATCGAGAAGGAAGCACAGTATGTTAATTCATATTAATAGAAAGCATAAAAAAAAATAAAACGATTTATGTTCAAAACCTTCCACCTGGATAATAATCTCATATTGTTTCTGTACTAAGAAAAGGGGTGATATTAAATTTCTTGCCTAAGCTGCTAAGCTGGATTATTGTTTGGACGGTACTTTAGATGGTGATACTTGCCTTGAAGGAAGGGCTGGTAATATTGTAGAACCATTGCAAATGGCATCTGAAACATCTTTATTACCCAATGAAAATGTCTTTGTAGCCGAGGCAGATAAGTGATTAAAGGAGAAAAATTCTATTATGTTTTGAAATTTCACATTCTTGAATATTACTCCTAAGAAACAGTCTGGACAATTTCTGCTTTGCTAAATTTCTTCATCAGTCTTCTCATACTTGGATATCATGAACTGCTTACGATATTTGGTAGCATACTAAAATAAAGTACATTTCCTTAATATTATATCATTTTAAACTTTCAATTGCTTTTTATTTTAAGTAATTACTTGATAATATAAAAAAGATAAAATTTTATTTTACAAATCAATACATGTTAAGAGAAGAATGAGCCATGAGGGCAAAGAAAAAAGTAATGTTAGAGCCCTTGCAATCTCAAACCACTGTCAGAAAACAGAAATTTATAGAACATGATAACAGTACAACTTTCACAACAAATCAGCAGATCATCATCACAGCATTCACCAGTCAACAAGTTTTTTCTACATCTCTAAAGGTTAAGGGTTAACTTTCTTACATTCACATGAGAATTAGACAGCTCCTACAGACAATCTCACAAACACCGTTTTAAACAAATCTAGGTTGAGGGAAACATGCTACTAGCAACTTCATTGCTGACCAGACATGATTGACATGGCGCGTCTGAAGTCCAGAGACCTGAGGGCTGACTCTGGGAAATGTTTGCCATCTGGTAACCAAAATCCACCTGTATTGGGAAGCAAGACTTGTGGTTGGGTACCTTTTGCTCCACCTTCAGCAGGTTGTGTGGGTTGATCTTCTTTCTTTTTCTTCACAAATTCAAAAAATTCTGCAACTTGGCGGGCATACCTTCACAATATGCAAATTATGATGCTTTAATTTACAAAAATATGGGATTAGGAATCGAAGTATACAGATGCTTCAGAATATATCAATTAATAAACATTTCAAAATTAAGAATGATTTAAACTCCACTCATGTAGTCACAGATCTGCTGGCATCAGATTTCTAAGAAAAAATGCTTTTATCTATATATTCATTTGCCAAAAGGTATAGTGTATCGATGATTCTTAGTGAAACTTAAAAATAGAGACATAAACACCCAAAAATCAGTGATAAGCCCTTCTAAAACTCGTGAATGGTTCCCAAAGACTATAAATGGATAAGTATTGTTTATTCATAAGACAGGTAGGAGGCAAAGCCCAAGAGATATTCAACTGTTTAGCTCAATTATAGCACAACCAACCAGCAGTGGTTCATTGAATGTGATTCAAGGGAACATAAAAAGGTAAAATAGGTGCTTGTTTAAGCTTGGCCGAAATGCAGACATCTTGACCAAAGTTGAAATTGAAATAGAAAGAAAGTAGAACTCATTTTATAGCTAGACAAAAACATGCAACTCTAAAGCACAACCATAAATGGAATTTCCAATAGATGGCCAGAAAAATCTACAGCCATTTCGAAACAATGGCAACCCAAAAAAAAAAAACGCACCATATGATTGGTATAAACATGATTCTGCAAACAAATACTGATGAATACATTCTACATAAGAAATTTTTTTTTCAAAAAATGTAGTAAATCGCACAAATCAACCAACAAATTGCACACACCTATGCTACTGTTACTTGATAGAATGACAAACAATGGAAGCTTATTATTCTGCTTTATCGAGAAACTAAAAAAAATCCCCCCAGCTATGCAGCAAATAGAAAAGAAACAAATTCGGCAGTATCATCAACAAATAGTCCAAACCACAACAATGATTCATCAAAACATATTCATGGTTACACAATGTAGGGCGACACACCACAAAAAATGATTTGTGAGTAGCAGTAAGGAAAATTGATCCAAACATATTGTTTTATTAATGCAGGTAAGAATCAAAAACTTAATAGGGCATAATTATCTTACTTCTCCTTTGCTTCAATATCTCTACTGAAATCAATGTTGGGTTCACAGTCGAGAACTAAAGCAGGAACCTGGTCATACCAATAGAAAAGTAAGCCCAAATTCATTCAGAGAAGTTATACGAATTTCACAAAATAAAAGATGCATAAGCAATACCTTCTGAATACTGGAATGCATATGTGCACCCTCTAAATAGAATACACGGTCTCTTATCTCAGGATGCAAAGAGTTGTCCATGTGCAGAGGGAGCTTACTGACAGACAAAACCCCATGATTGCCACTTTCAAATGGGAAAAGCCAGTTCTCATGCTTTTCATGCAAGGAATGCAGGTAGTCTAGGGAGACTCCACCCTCTTCTGCTCTCTTACGCAGCATCATTCTCTTATGGCAAGTATCAGGGGTTGCCCTAAGATATATGAAGCCGTCAGGGACAAGACCAGGCAAGACTGATACAACAGGATCAAACCATGAATCATAAATGCTTATTTCCATCTCATTCATATATTTTGCTTCATGAACAGCACGAACAAAGACCTACATTAAGTAGCCATGAGAAAATAAATAATCAGCAACTTAGTTCATATCTTTCTTCCGATTAAAACAGTAAACAAACTAAGGAAATATGATTTCAGGTCTATGATGCTGTGTTATAAAAGTAAAAGCCAACAACAACAATAAAAGATGTCACACCATAACATTGTTATATTTCTTCAATTGTGAGCAAAAAAATAACAAATTCTTACCATCCTGTCACTGAAAACACTCCTCTCCATAAGCCTGAGTGGCTTAATTCCAACAGATGACTCCCTCTCCTGCATAACCCTTGTAACAAATACATAATTCTGGAAGGTATAAGCATACCTTTCTGGCTCGTCATAATAAGCACCTAATATATTAAAGTGATCAGGTCCAACATTCTGCCACTTATCAATTGGCTCAGGAACAATCTCAACAAGGTCACGAAGCTCAAGTGTTTCATTTGCTATCCTCTGAAGGAAAGTAGTTTTCCCAACACTAATATTTCCTTCAACACAGAGAGTGATTCTTTTTCGGGGATTGGGCTTATCATCTGAGTTTGAATCCTTTAGCTCTTCATCCACACTCTCTTTAATGAAAGTTGTTATACTCTCAGCATGATTTTTGTGGATAATCCCCACTGAACTCTGTAAATACTCCACCATCTTCCCACTAGCCTTCCAGAACTGAACTAAAAAAAAGCCTTAGTCAGTTACTCAAACTCAGGGTTTCAACATCATAGCAAAATAAAACTAATTTTGTATTGCAAAGGGCACCAAAGTTAAACACGGTAATAAAAATCGACACAATTCAGGACAGACCTATTTCCACCCCATAAAAACTCTCAATACCCGTCTTCCAATCACACCAATCATTTTTAAGCGTATCCGAAATGTGTTTACTATAATAGTCTGAAACGATATAAGAACATGAAAACAAATCTTTTATTATTATTACGTAAAACTATAGATAAACAACAAAATTAAGTACACAAATATTACACATTTCAAGACAAAAAAAAAAAAAAAGAAGAAGAAGCTAAGTAAGCGCTACCTTCTATTACGCAAATTTAAAACAATTAAAATTTTATTTCTTAATTCCATCATCATGAACAATAATACATGTGAGTTTTCTGACACTGAAAAGTTAAAAATACTAAGATATACAAAAACAAAAAATATATTTAAAAGATTTATACCTTATCCTTATACAACTGCTTGAGTTCAGCAACTCCCCCTATTCCATTGTCAACAAGCTTCCTTAAATTCCTTGGACCTACCCCTGGAATTGTCAACAAATCTGGGTCTAACCCACTTCCACTCTTTTGCCTTCTATTATTCAACTTCAAGCCCTTCTCTTGACTCTTCTCGTTCTCGGCTTTCACGCCCTCCGCGGCCACCGTGTGGTACCACGCCCGTCCCTCCTTCAAGACCACCCAAGCCCTCGTCGACTGCGTTTTGTCTCCCACCGAGCAACGGAAGTTAAAGCGAGAAGAGATAGTGGGTTTTTTACCCGCCGACACGGCGACGGCGAAAGCTTTGGCGCCGCTGGTTGCGGCTGCCGTTAGGGGCATTTTGGGAAGTGGGTTGCGATTTAGTTTGGAGAAAGAGTAAGGGGTGGACTTAGTGCAGAGAAAGGCGCTTGAAGGGTTTAGGCGCAGAAGCTTCTGCATAGCTCAATAAGGGCATTTCAGTTGGGCTGAGCGGGAAGCTGAAGAGAGTTGGTGTGTCTAGCTGTAAGCCTTTGATGTTTTTAGGCAAGTTTCAAAAATGAAGGAGAAGGTTTTCATGTACTGCTCACTGCTAAAAGCAGAATGATTTTAGGGGTTTTTTTTTATTCCAATAAATTATTACGATTTTTGTCGACCTCTAATCTAGGGTTAAAACATTTTTACCTGCCGAAGTTTGGGGAAGAAATTGAACCCCATGTATTTTAAATTGACTTTATAATTCACATATTTAAAAAAATGCATTATAACCCTCTCGGTAGGGTGTCAGCTTCGATGTTTGTTCATATAGATAGTTTATAGTTTGGAATTATTGAATGATAAATGAAAAAAATTAAATTTGTTTCAATTAAAAAAGAATCTAAATTTTCTATTAATTAAAATTGGATAAGTTATTTAATTGATTGCGACAATTAATTTATTTCTTTTATAAACTAATATTTAAAACAGGGGTTTAAGTGTCACTTTTTAAAGTCATGAGTATATTCGGTAATTCACCAACCTTTTGAAAGCTGGTGGACAGTCCCACGGATTTAGCAAGAAAGATATTTATCAATATTATTATTAAATGTTCTCCCTTAAAAGGAGTGATTATACCGTATAACACGTCTCTATCACTCACCGTGCTGCGCGTTTTATCTTTCTTATACTACTTCTCTGATTGGGTAATCCTCACTATGCGATACGCCGCTCTTCAGTTAAATCAAACTATTTAAATATAAATAGATTGGGTTCCCGCCACACTAGATTCTATCCCTGGTTGCACGTGTAACCATTCAATCTTTTTAAATATAAATTATTTTGTTTTTATTAAGGAAGTTATCCTGCAGATTGGCCTTGATAAGTGCCAATAAATTTTCCCTTTCCTTTTTCTCAATGATTTAGGGTCGAAATAATCATTAAATTATGTTAATTATTACATATAAAATAATAATAGTAGTAATTAATACACTGATATACTAATTTTTATCTTTTAATTTTTTAAACTTGATTTTTAACCTATTCAAAATATAAATTGTACAACATTTAAAAATACACAAAATTAAAATATATGATATTTAAAAAATTATTAAAATATGTTAAATACTACTAAATTAAAAAAGGATGAAATATTATTTGAAAATTTTCCATCAAGAATAAAAATGAAAAATCATGATTTGTTATGGGTTCTTTCTTTTTAAGCCGTCAAATTGAAATTTAAAATGTTGGTTGGGGCTTTACAATATGGGCTACTTAAATGGATTTTGTCCATGAAGCCCATCAAAGAGGAATTAAATAAACTTTGGGCTTCATCAATAGAGAGCCTATACACTATTCTACTATTAATAAAACTATATATATTAATTTTTGGTATATAATTCATATATATATATAAATAATATGATATATCATTATATAATTAAATAATTTTTAAATTAATGATAATATAAAAAATAAATTCTTTTTTTTAGTGATATAATTAAAAAAAATTGTCTAAACTTGAAATTCCGTCATCCTAATTATCTTCCAATTGTTTAGAATTAATTATTGTCAATACTTTAATTAGAATTTCAAAAGTAGTTATAACTTCAAACAAACTCTTTTAATTAATAGAAAAGCAAAATCAAATAAGCTCTAAATTTTTTTTTTGAAAATCCTTTATAAAACTTAAAAAAAAACCCGTAATTATATAATAATTTCCAAAAATTGTGAAGTGTCAAAAGAATCGAACGAGTCTTACCCATATTTTAAAAAGTAATTAATTTGAACTTGGCACTTATAATATAGAAATATAAATATGGATGACACAAAATCCAAAATAGAAAGCAAAACTTTATATGTTAATTGGAGAAATAGTGATTTGAACAACTTGAGTTAGGTTTTCATGTGATTAGGTTAAAAGTAAATAAATGATTACAAAAGGAGTTGTCTCAATCTATAATTTGGCTAGAAAAGGCCAAATTAGGTAAGACCAACGTGGGTCTTGCCCACCCCAACCCTTCTAGAATCCAAACCTACCTTTTCCGTTGGGATTTTAGCATTATATTATATAAACTATAATTTAATGGAAGATTAGATAAAATAGTGGCCGTGGATTGATGAGAAGTGACGGAATTAGTTGCAAAAAAATTTGTCCAAGCCAAACACTTCCTATTCTCATTGTGTTTGTCTTTATATTTATTTTTGTGGATGCTGTCTCAGTGCTTTTGCTTGTCCCCCATTGCTCTCTCTTTCTCTCTCTCTCTCAATCTCAGTCTCAACTTCTCATTGTGATTAATTTTTTAAAGTTAAAAAAATGTACATATAATATTGTTTTCCTAATAGTCATAGATTGAAAACATGAATTAAATTTTTTGAAATAGAATCGCTTACTGGTTTTCAATAAACCATTATAAAGGAGTTCGAGTGTTAGTTGATTAGTTATATATTAGAATGAGAAGGTTTATTTTGACCATTAAAAGTAGATAAGCCATATATAATATATCATGAAATCCTTTAAAATAAGTAGAAGGATTTCAAACTTTACATTAGTGTGGATAACGAGTACTTGAAAGGGTAAGTGTAAGTTTAACAACGAAAGATCCCATAGATGTAAAACTTCTATTCTAATAAAAAAAGAAATCTTTCTTATAGCATTTTGTGTGAACAACAAAAGAATATTTTATGATATTAGTTAATACTTTATAATTAAACAATCAAAATAATAAATATTGATTGATGTATTCGAATTAAAGCAAGAGTAACAGTAAAGCATTTCTGTCAATTGCAATTCTATGCTGGAATCCCAATCCCCTACTCATGCAAAAGTTTTGTACAACAATTATGTAACCTACTACTATTTTATATATTTTTTAAATATAAACAATAAAGTAACTATTTTACTCTTATTTCTAACAGAAAAAATTGACAAAAGTTAGAGTATAGGTGAGAATTTGGGTTTTTCAACTACTGTGAGTGTGATTTTGAATTTCAGTTAAAACTTGAGTGGAAATAGTCATTTTCCCAACTATATGTATCAACAAAACTCTAATATAAAGTTTTGTCTCTATCAATATCAATATCTCATTTATAGTATCTTAACGCTGAAAACATGAAGTCAAACAATAAAAAACATTACATCTTAAAGTTAAGACATCCATTTCTAAAATGAATATGTATTGTTATCATGTTGATTAATTGTTACTGTGCACGTGATTTGCTTAATCATAACAAAAATGGGCAACATTACTTGTGTGCAAGAAATGAGTGTAAACATTTTACATTAAGAGGGGTGAATATAGGGGTAAGTGCACGAAATTTACATCAAGAGGGTTTATTAATTTGCCACTTGGCATATTATTTGCAATTAGCACAAAATCTTGGGTTAACTACTATTGCTAGATTCATAAAAATGACAAATGTGGTTGCTTTGGTTGGGTACGAAAGATAGTGAACAATGATAAAGAATAATATAGTAAACTATGTTGGAGAAAAATAGAAAATAATTAAAATCAATCATAATATGGCATACAATGGGTTGGTTAAGTTGTTGAGATACCATTTCCGTATTGATCATAAACATGATTATATCCATGAAGCTATAAAACCTAAAAACTGAAATAATGAGATGTCTTACGAAAGGTTGGTTAAGTTGTTGAGTTACCATTTCTATATTGATCATAAACATGATTCTATCCACATAGCTATAAAACCTAAAAACTGAATTAATGAGACGTCTTATAATGTCAAGGATGATGATGATGTTACTTATAACATCACCTTTTCTCAAAGATGAACAACTTTATTCATCTATTTGTATTAGTTGCTCTAAATTTAAGAATAAAATCACTAGTTCTTGGTTTCAAAGCAAAAAGATTTTGAAGTGATTACAATCTATATAACGGGTCAATACATATGATTGTTCAAACTGCCAATCTAGTTCATGGGGAACAATATCAATTTCTTGTAAGGATTAATATTGAAGATGGTAGTGAATCTTAACGAAATTAACAAAGTGAGAGTAATGCCAATATTGATGTCCTTTGTGTTTGGTTTGGGGAACAAATGTTCCATTACTTAGAATGGGTGTCCAAATTGTTTGGTCATAACAATAGGTGTTCCTTTGATTGGAACAATTGTTACATTAGAAATGATCATTTCGAGGTAACAGAACAAGTGTTCCAGACATCTTACCAATCAAAGTTAGTCAAATTTTGAACAACAATTGAAATGAGATCATTTCAAAAGGGATTTTGGAGAAGGGAATGAGCATTCTCTCTTCAAAATAGGTGTTTCACGTTTCTTATGAAATTCATAATGCAAAAAAAGACCACATGGAATTGTTGTTCCATGTGAAACAACTATTCAATCCACTACAAACAATCATTTAATTTGGAAGTATGACTGTTTTTATGAATAGAATGACCATTTTGCCTTTAATGAATCCCTCTTGCTATTCCATTGGATATGTACCTGCAAAACTAGCCAAACACAATCCAATCTTCCAAAAATATATCTCATTAACCAAAGAGATTATGAGAATGAATTTTGTTTTATTGATATTGTGGAACAAAGAACAATTTGTGGCAATGCTGCAATAACTAATTTACCAGTCCAACCAAGCTTCAACTTGGTGTTGTTGCCACAAGAGAAAATCTCCCCGATCACCCTTTTTTAATACATTATTTTCCCTACCCTAAAAGTGCAGCCTAATTATCTAGCTTTTCCCTTCCTAGTGTTGTCATGTTGCTTGCTACCACATTGCTCAAAGAATATCCCTAAACAATTTTTCCTTTCTCCACTTTTTTCTATTGATATGCCTCTTTATTTTTTGTAGAATAAACCTTGAGAGATCTATCAATATTCTCTCGACTAGTTTGATCTTGTCCTAAAGCTAAAAGTTTGGAAATTGATCATTGATGGTGGTAGAATTCTCCCATGAACTTTCAAAGTTTGGTAACCCCTACGATTGAAAAAGATCTTGTACTATCCCTCTTACCCTATCTCTTACAACCTTTACAGTTGCTAATTGAAGTTTCAACTCCATGTCACTAGAGAGACAAAAGGGTAAAGGCTGAGTTTTATGTTGACTTCCAATGACATTTTTAAGTTGGAAGAGTAATATGGAAATAGACATGGAAACGTGGAAACACATTTTCTAAAAAATATAGGAAACAGAAACATAAGAAAACTTATAAGTATAAAAAATATAAAGATTTTTTTTTTATAAATACCAAATTTTTTATAACAAAAATACATAAACTTATATAATACAAAAATAAATAATAAAAAAATGAAGAGGGAAAATATTATAAAATAGAATCATAGAATTTATTGTAAATTGTTTTTGCATAAACACATATAAATATTTAAAAAGAAAGCAATAATACATATCAATCTATATAACATGTTAGAGAAGAGATGGGTAACACATCAAAGAGTAAAAAATACATGAATTCAGTATGAGATTTAAAGACATTTGGAGTTTGAAAATATAAAATATGTGTGTTTAATTGATTTCACGAATTTTCTTTTAAAAAAAAATACATTTCACAATTTTTCAAAAATTTTGAAACCCCCTTGAAACATTTTGTACAAGTTTCAAGGAGTTTCAAAAATAGAAAAGTTTTCAATATATGGAAAAGCAACTTATTGTGAGTTTTCGTGCTTTCTAGTGTGGAGCACTAAGTGAATTTTAGCATCACTAGGAAAGGGCTAGTATATAGGCAACTTTCCCAACACACTCAAGTATATCATATGGACCACAAAACTTAGGGTTGATTCTTTCATCTAGTCACTTTGCTAAGGAGTGTAGGTGATGAGGTTCAACTTTGAGAAACACCCATTCACTCACCTTCAATGATTAGTGTCTGCATATTTTTTCATTCAGTCCTAGGCTTCCAATAAATTTGCTTTGAATTCATAAAAAATGAGGTTACACTCTCGAAGTTGACAATTTACCTTTTCATTCAAATAAGGCTCATCCGTAAGGTAAAAGAGAGAGGAAAATATTGTCTTTTACATAACTTAGACTGTAGGCAGCCTCAACTAATTAGGAGGTCTCTGACACCTTGAATGGTCTAGAATAAGAGGTCTTTGTTTATAAAATTATCAGTTTATCTATTGTAAACCCCCTTTATTAATAAAATCTTTTTTATTCTCTTTATTATTTGTGTTTTTGCTATAACTAGGAGAAATAATTGGCTAGGAACCTGTCAATCTCCTAATCTAAAATGTAATAGTGACATGAATATGAAAAATGGGATGATTTTTATCACTAAAAAGGGTGTATAGGGCATAAAATGTCCAAATCCTTTATGGGTTGATTAACACCACTCACAACTATGCATAGTGGCACAAATTTGACATGAAACCATACAATTAGTAGGTTTTTATCTTTCACATACTCTTTATCATTTAAGTGGTTATAATGTTTTGCCAGATGTCACTTTTGATATGTGATTATCAACATGATAGGGAACTTATAGGTCATAAACAAAAGAGGATTAATTTTGTTATCTAGGAGTGATATAGTGGAACTAGGATTGAAGAACGTGAGAGAAAGAAAAAGAGAATTATTCTATGAAAGAGAATGACCTATTGGTTAAATTAAGGAATGCATATACCATATAATGGAACACATGTTCTATGCATGAATGAAACTGCTAACATGTCATTAGTTCCTTTTGCCTTATTCGTTGCATTGTGGTGTTGTAGTTCCCTCTATATGGATGAGTTGAGGCCATCCTATACATGGATCGAATTATGGAGGATTTCATCAGAGAAATTGTAAAGTGAAGGAGCCACAATGTTGGTATGCTTTGTATCCTTCTCTTTTGTATTTTATTTTCTCGTTGATTTGCACCCCTCATCTTGGGTTAGGGTTGGTTTTGTGCCAATTTTGATATAAAAATTTTAATTTCTATTACTTTTTATCTAATGATTTATGCACAAAACCCTACATCATCTCTTCTTTTATGTAAAAATATTTATATTTTCACCTTGATCTCCTTATATGTCAGATCAATTCTATACTCGAGATTTTAAGTAACTTGTGCGAAAGTTCACAAGGTGTCAAATTAAATAACCTCTTCTTAGCATAAATTTCTTATGCTTACCTCCCTATATATGCTAAGAAAATTACCTATAACCTTTTAAATAGGGTTGGATTCCGCTTGGTTCACATATAGTTGAGCTCGAGCTCGATGAGCTCGTGAAAGTAAAGCTCAAACTCTGCTTAAATTTGGGTTAGCTCCTTTTTCGTTATTAAAATGACGTCGTTTTAATACATATTAGTCGAAACGACATCGTTTTATATCAAAATTTTTAATTAAAAAATCATGCAAGTAGCTCAAGCTAGGCTAGGGCCAGCTCGTTTCGGGTTCGTCCGAACTGAGCTCGAACTAGCTCAAGTCGAATCTAGCTCTACCTTTAAGACATAAAATTTTTACAGTTACATCCCTTAACATAAGGAAAGTCATTTTCATTCCTAAGATTTAATGTGATTCACGTACATTTACGCCAAGTGAAAGTCCAACAACTGTTCACCTATGTTGCTCAAATCATCTAAAAATTAATTTAG
The DNA here is from genome assembly GCF_011075055.1 of Mangifera indica. Classification (NCBI taxonomy): domain Eukaryota; kingdom Viridiplantae; phylum Streptophyta; class Magnoliopsida; order Sapindales; family Anacardiaceae; genus Mangifera; species Mangifera indica. The sequence continues at coordinate 9,942,870 of NC_058147.1, read as the reverse complement.
TCTCATTCAAATATGTTCTTACTATCTTTAATTCAAACCAAATCCACAACTTAATCACCAAAACGGTAGTTGAATTAAAACCTAAACTCTAAAACCCAATTGTGTTAAAAAAACCATATAATCATAAATAATTGTATTATCATAAGTTGAAATTATAAAATTTGTACAATGTAGCCAAGAAAGAACCATAACTAAGAAGAACAATTATGAAGGAGGACAACGAGAGAATGACTAATAAGTTGGATGTTGCTGGTTTATGACTTTTTTTGTCAGAAAGAAAGTGAAAGAAATTGAGTTGAAATTTTCAAAATGGAATATAATGGACAAAAAATTACTTTGAATAATATTATGTATATAAACTTTTGAATATATAATTAGATATATAAATAATGTACCATCATATAATTGATTATTACTCTATTTTTAATTTAAAATTATTTAATCATATAATAATACATCATCTGTATATCTAATTATATATAATTAAAATTATATATATATAGTTTTATTCAATCACTTTATATTCGGAGACTCTTTCATCAAACCTAAATTTGATCATCATATAGATATAAAAGTTGGAACCATATATATATATATATATATATAAAAGTTTTTTTCCGCATAAACACTTCAAAAAGTTGAACCCCCTCTTCTCACAAGCATGTCCCACTTAAAACTAAACAACTGTTGTCCCATTTTGTGATAACATTAAGATGAAGATTGGGTTACCTACCTCCCGTACATGTCACATGCTTCCCCCGATAAAAAAGATTCCTATAGTCCTTTTCACCCTTTTTTAAATTATAATTTTTTTGAACAATATTATTCTTAATTAGTTGTCTTACTAAATTTCCAACAATTTTCTTCTTCTTCTTCTTCTAAAATTGGATTAAATTAGGAAAGAATCCCACCATAATAACACCTTCTTCTTCATTCGAAGGAGCACTTAAAATTAATTGATGGAGATATGCCATTCTTGCGGAACCTTTAATAATTTTTTTATAATTATATTAAAGTCTCTTTTTCATGTGATAATCAAATTATTGCGTCTTAAGTTGAACTACAAATTTCTTCTAAATATTATGTGATTGAGAGATTAGTAGTTCAACTTTGAGTTAGTAGTTAAAAATTATATACACCCACTTTGAGTACACATTTATGTGTATTAGTATATGAATGAAAGATTTTGAATTAGTGTATACTTATTTTATACTGAAAATGAGTATGTATAGTATTTCTCTATCATGTATGAATTAGTGTTTTCCGTAAAGTGAGTCAGATGGATGATACTAACCAAGTTTAAAGTAGGAAAGAGTTTGGGATTTTACAAAGAGTATCTTACTTGAATATATTTGACCATCTCTACTCAAACTTTTGGTAATAGTATTGTTGTTTATCCACCCATATGACTAATATCATACAAGGATGCAGGTTTTTTAAGTTAATGAGTTGACCAAAATAAAAAATGGTTCGTGTGTGTTTTATTAATTTTTTTATATTTAATTTATTTCACAACATAATGGGTCATAAAAATTCATTAACAAATTATTAATATTGTTATTATAATTTATTTTATTTAACATTTTAACAAATTTTAAAATTTTTTATTAATTGGTTACGAAAAATTTAATTAATAAAACTATTTTAAAATAGAAAACAATAAGATTAAGCACGTTTTCATGGGATTTCTTTTTTTTTTATAAACTCTACTCTTGAAAATAAAGAAATTATATATCAAAGATTTGAATGCTCCTCTGGATTTCAATTAAAAGTTTGAGTGGAGATTTGACTTCTTTCCTGAGGTGAAAAAAAATAGTAAATGGGTAATTGAGATGACTTTTTAAAAAACCATAGGCGCCGGAGGAATTTTGGTGTTAGCTGTGGAACCCAAAGCCCCCATGTGGTATTTTAAAATTTTAACTAATGCCATGTGACTGAATTTTTATATACATAATTAACAAACAATAATTAATTTCAAATTCACCTAAAATCTTTTTACAATTAATTCATGCTATAAGTTTTTTCTCAATATATCACTAAATTAAAACCCAAAAAAAAAAAATGTAAGAATCTTAAGGCCTGTAATATGTGGACAGTCCGCCAGAATTCAGATTACAATTTCTACACAATTCATCGGTTCTTTGAAGCCCCAATTGCCAGCACAAACAAATTCCCTCTTTCATCTCCAGAAACTCGTAATTGTAAAGAACTTTAACTGGGTTTGACTCGGCGGAGTTTGAAGATGGCCGACTTAACTCCGATTGATATGTGGGACCAACACCAATGGAGAGCTCCAAATTAATCTTCTGATTACACTCTTCTTGCCCATAATTTTCTTTCTGTTTTCGCTGCTGATGTTGTTGTTGTTGTTGTTCTTCGTCGGTCGTCACGCCGCTGCTGGTGCAGTTGATTTCTTCGATGGACTCTGTTTTCCTGATGGGGAGAGCGAGATTGCGAGGCGGAGATTTGAAGTCCAAATGGATTGAGTTCTTATTGATAGGGCGGTGAGTTTGAGGGTCGAGTCCGCGGCTTATTAATTTCCTCTTGATGTGAGTGTTCCAGTAGTTCTTTATTTCATTGTCTGTCCTTCCTGGTAGTCTTCCTGCAATCAATGACCACCTGCAAATGAACATGTTTCCAGTTCAGAATTTACTGGCTTGTTCGAGCAGAGTTTATAGAAAAATAGAAAAAAAAAAGAAGAAGATTTACTATTTGGGTTATTCAAACAAAGGTAATTGAAGAAGATTTAGTTGTTGGGTTTATTAGAGCAGAGATTATAGAAAAATTGAAAAGGGAAAAGAAGGGGTGGCCGGGCGTACTTGTTTCCGATTAAGCTATGGAGTTTGATAATGAGTTCATCTTCTTCAGGAGTGAAATTTCCTCGCTTGAGATCAGGTCGAAGGTAGTTTATCCATCTCAATCTGCAACTCTTCCCACATCGAAGAAGCCCTTTATAGAAATAAAAATCAGACGACATTAATTAAGAAGACAATTAGCAAGTTAATTGTGATGAAATAAGGAAGGAAAGAATTAGTTACCAGCGGCTTTAGGGAGAGAACGCCAGCAGCCTTCGCCATGAACACGAATGTATTCAATGAGTCGCTGGTCTTCCTCTTTGGTCCAGGCGCCCTTGTTGGTGTGAGCCTTTTCGCAGCAAGGAGAACGTCCCATGATGAAATTGTACCGAGGGAAATAATAACGGAGAATTTTTGTTGATAAGATGAAGAGACGGAGAGATTTGGGTTGAAAAGTGGGAGAATTGAGATTGAAGAGTAGAGATATATATACGAGGAGAAAGAGAAGGAAAAAGAGGGAAAGATGGACGATGCAATCAAAATTTGGATTGACCAAAGTTTGTGAGAAATAGAGGTGGTTTTGGCAAGACGGAGGAGCTGCTTTCGGATTTGGTAGGTAGCTCTACTTCTGCGTCACATTTCTCGCTCTCTTTCTTTTTGGTTTTTAATGTCACTTTTCCTTTCCTTTTTTATATATGTTAAGGCCAAAAGCCTTATTCCCAACCAAGTTGGTTGACCCTTGAAGTGATATTAAAATTTTTTATTTATAAAATGTTAAAATTAATCAAATGAACTAGTTCTAAGGATATCATTATCATTTAACTTATAATATATTACAAATAATATAACTTTATCTTGATTTAAAAAATTAATAATTTTTTTATAAGATTAAATTTTAAAAAATTACATTTTTTTCTATTAGGTTTTCATTTTTCAGTGAATTTTTCCTAGTGCTCTCTCCCTCCAATGAGCTTCTCTCCCCTCTCCCTCTTCTCTAGAGTTTTGTTTTTTATAAAGACGTCATCTTTGTCATCGATAAAGACGATGTGTTCATAACGATGACTCCAGAGAATAGAAAATGCGAGAAAAGGTCGCTAGAGGGAGAAAAGGCCAAACAAAATTTGCTGGAAATTGGAAACCTAGTAGGGGAAAAATGTAATTTTTCAAAGTTTAATTTTAAGAAAAAATTGTTAATTTTCCAAACTAAAAGAAGAAATGAATAAAATTTTATTATTTTTAATATATTACTAGTTAAATGATAGTTTTACCCTATATTTAGCTTCAATTGTTAATTTTAATACTCCAAAAGTAGGAATTTGGGTTTTCAATATTTAATGGTTATTAGTATGAAAATTCAGCAAACATTAGGTGAGAATAAGTCTTTTGGCTATATATTAATTAAGAGAGTAATACTATGCATATACATTTTTGGTACACGATTTAATTATACATTCTCTATGTATCAAAATTACGTAGACATAATTTTATTGTAATTAAGATAATAAGCTTCCGGGGTTTTATAAAAATAACCACATCTCTCTTTTTTATGTTTATATAGCCAAAAAGGTTTAAATAGGAACAAGCTATCCTCACATATGAACTAAATTTTCAATCGTTCTTCATCAATTTTTTTAAAAAATTGTTCTCAACAACTTTATAATATAATTTCTGATAAAAGTCTGACCGTATCCACGAATCAAGCTTTTGCATTCAAAACTTATTTTGTATTTCAAATTTATGTTTGTTGATCTTCGCCGTTGTTCATTATTTGTCATCATCATCCTTTGTTTAGTGTTTGAAGAATTTTTTATTTAACAAAATGAGAAAGAAAGTTACTTGTGATTGTTTTCTACTACATTGTATAAATTTTATATTAAATATTGATTTGAATGCAATTTTTAAGGTTGTTAGTATTTTGAAAAATTTAGGGTGTGAGGTTTGTACGTTTGATTTGTTGGAATTGGTGTTTCGGTGTTAGATGTTGTAAATAGGTCAAAAGACTTATTTCCACCTAAGGTTTGGGTGAAATCTCAAACTTATACTCGTTAGTTTTTAAGAACCTAAATATTCACTCTTTTACTAAAATTTATTGTTAGAATCAAAGATAAAAATATTATTTAATTAAAAATTTATGATATTTTTCTCTTTAGATTTAAAAATCTAACAATTTCTTTTTATCTAAAGTTTAAAAAGTAATAATTTTCCTTTTAGAGTTTCATTTTTCTCTTTCATTCTCTAGTGACTATTCTTTGGCCTCTAGTCTCTTAGATAAAAACAAATTATTGGTAAATCAGAGGTTAACCGATGATTCATCAACAAAAAATTATACAATGCATAGATTTGGTTGTTAGCGGATCCATAAATTATTGGTTTTATAATCCACTTTAAATTTTATGTATTTAATTTAATTTCTCTCGTGGTATACATATATGTAGTGCTTCAAATTAAATTTCATTACTAAATTTAAAGATATGTAATGCACTTGTCACTTGAATGTCACTAAGTATTATAAAATTTATATAGTTAAGTTTTGAATAGGAGTGTGCATAGTTTGGTTTAAACCGTAAAATCAAATTGAAGTCTATAAAAATTATAGTTTAGTTTGATTTAGTTTATAAAATAATTTAATTTGGGTTGAAAAATTTTCAAACTATTTTCTTTTAATTTGAGTTGTGGTTTATATGATTTTCAAACTAAATCAAACTGTAAACTACATTTTTTAAAAAATAAATATATATATAACTATATTTGACAAAATTTTCTAATAAGCAATTAGATATACAACTTATTTTTTATATTTATTTTGTCATTTTTCTTATATATATTGTATATATATTTCATATTTATTTTATATGTTTATATTATGTTTTATAAAATTATAATTCATTTAATTTTATTAAATGATAGATATATTTTAAAATGAATAATTTTAAAATGTTCAAACAATGACAGTTGAATCGTATATCGAAAACCTAATTTTTTATATTGTATATTATATCGTATGATATGTATTTTAAAAAATAAAATAATAAAAAATTAAATTGACACATCATCATTTTGAAAAATATCACAAACACCCTTAACATTTAAAAAATTTTCACATACACCTTACTACACTATCAATTTCTTTAAAAAAATGTATCAATTAGTATCGATAATATATATCATATTGTAGAATATATATTATATCATATGATATGTTTATTGTATCGTATTAATTTAATACATCTTATGATACGTATTGTGTATTATACGATATTGATTACTATGATTAAAATTGAACAAAACAAATATTTTTTTAGTTTGGTTTGAAACTTAAAATTGTTTAGTTTGGTTTGAAAATTTTTTAAACTGTTTTTTCAGTTTAATTTAAAAAAACTCTCAAATCATATTAAATCAAATCATGTACACCCCTCGTGTTGAAAATGGTTAACATGATGAGTTCTTCCATAACAATATACCTAAAAAGTACAAATTCTCTATAGATATAGATGACCTAATTAGAATCTGGAAAGCAGATTTAATTAGTAATTAAGTTAATTGGCCCCAGAAAAATCTGATTGTTTTTTGGTAAGTCTTGAAAACTTTTTTGGCAGGTCTTTATAATCGCTTGTGGACCTTATTCATGAATGTTCCTCTTTACATATAAATAATTGTAATACACTGCAAAGCACTTGCACCATAAAAACACTTTCAAACAGTTTTAAAAAATGGCCAAGGGCTTCATATTTTATTATTATTATATTGTTCTCATCCTTGTAATTTTTTCATCAGGTAATAATCTTCCATTTTAATGACTTATAGTATATTTTGTTGCTAATGTAATTCATGCTATACATTATTATGCCATAAATTTTTAATTTCTCAATATATTTTTTTACTTATTTATTAATTTTATGATATGGTACTTTGTTTAAAACATTTTTATAAAAATATTTGCAACTAAAAATGCATTAATATATGAGAAATTCTATTATTTCATTTTGAGTTAATCTTTATATGAAATCTAATTTGATATAAATGGTGACAAATGCAATAGGAAAATTCTTTTGCAAGGTTCAAGGTGATTTATGCAAGGAAGATTTGGGTCCCTGTGATGCCAACTGCAATTCAAAGTGTGCATCAAAACATCCAACTGGGTTCGGAAATTGTATTGCTTCAGTATGCAAATGCGTATATGAATGCAAAATATGTTCATCACCCATTGGAAGATGCAGTTCTAGTTGTAACAATGACTGTTGTAATAAAAACTGTGCAACTAAATATGCAGGACCATTTGTGCATGGCATTTGTCGTGGTAGCGACAATATGTGTATTTGCTCATTTTTATGCACTTCAATTTGAAATAAAGGATGCTTTAATCATTGAATAATATTTCAAGTTTTTTATTTATTATTCATTATTTTCTTATTTTAGTAACATATTGATCCTAGACAGGTTTTTATAGAGTTGATTTAAATTTTCCCACCCAGATGAACTTTCCACCACTTGATGATAGAAATTACACTTTCTCACATAAGTTTTTATAGAGTGGTATGTTGGTTATTGTTGATTGAGTAGTGCAGGGATAATATGTTATCATTAATTTGTATCTTTAGATTAAATTCAAATCTAGGGTTTATATAATAAAGTTGTATTTTTAGGTCCAAACCGCTAGAGTTGATTAGATTTCAAGTTTGGACTAGAAAAAAAAAAGGTAAAGAATAGAGCATAGGGAAAGTTGATTAAAAAGATGGTGTCAACTAGGGTTAGATTCGAATTGAGCTTGTTCAAACTTGATTCAAATGAGCTTGAAATGAGTTAAGCTTAATTGAGCTTGAGTTTAAGAGTTTGATATTTTTTAACTCAAATTTTAGGGTGTTTGGCTTGTAAAACTTACGAGTTTAAAAAAATCGATATGAATAGATTAAAATAACGTCATTTTGACCAATACACATTAAAACAATATTATTTTAATATCGAACTAAGCTCAAACTTGATTCAAACTTGGCTCCTCTCAAACAAGTTGAGTTCAAACACTTTTGAAGTGAGCTCAATGAGCTTTATTAAAGTCAAACGAGCTCTGTTGTAAGCCAAATCACTAAAATTTGGCTTAAATGCAAGAATGTAGCAAACATCGACCAAATTTTGATCACATTGCCATATTGTTTCATTTAAGGAAAAAATGAATTTCAACCATAATCAATTGAAATTCATTTGATCTCTGGGGTGCTTTTTTACCTTAAAATGCATGGTGTCTAATGCTTTATGAGCAATGAGAACATGAGTCATGGTGTTGGTTGAATGGTTGATGAAGACCCAATTACTAGGTTTCGACCAAAATGGATCAAATTGGCTTAATACTATGATGCCTGAATCCTAATATATTCAATTGACATCCTTTTTCAGGCAAGATTCACTTTTCCGTTTCTCATGGACCATTAAACAATTTGCATAGATGACTTTTTACATTGAGCAATTACGTTGAGGTGTACTCAACTATGCCAACTACACTTGTTTGCTTAATTTTATTTTTTATCAATCTTGCAATAATAATATATAAGATATTGATATTAAGAGCAATCACCTAGTATAAGAAGTCGTCCATGCAAGTTGGCTAAGGATTCATGAACTACGAGACGATCATGTACCATCTCACTGAGCATGATCACACTAAAGTAGTTCTCATCTATGATTGGTTGTTGAATGAGTGGGTGGAATGGCTTAGTGTTTTTGAATTTCATTTTGTATTATGAATCATATGCTCTACTAGAGACTGAATCCCATGGTTGAAGTTCACATTTGCAATGTTATTAGCAAATGAACTAGGAAGGCATATTGAGAATTTCTTATTTATTGGAGTAAAGGGTTGTGCACCTCTAATGCATTGCAGCTCAAAAGCCTGTCCTTATTATTACACATTTGGGTCAAATGACTGATAGTGTAAACTTTAATATACACACTTATGCACCACAAAATTTAATAATGCAAACTTAAATTATACAAAGATCTCATGTCTATAGCCGTGATATTTTTGACATTTATAGTGAAGGAACTGATGAATCCTTAAAAAAGCTAGTGTTAAGATATTATTAGTTAAATACGATCATCTACGTTGAAGAACAATTATAATGATTGTAGTTGAATTATTTGATAATATAGTTAGTTGGGTTATAATGATTTCTCTTAATAATACTAACCATTCTCTCTAGTGTTGGAGTTAATTTAAGACATTCTTCTTTTAATTCCTTTATCTCTCAATAATTAATTACATCTAATATGACTAAGGTGCATAAGAAGACAACATAATCTTGTGCATTGCATAAAAATTGAACTTGTCTTCATGGCCAATGAAACTCGACCTTTTAAACACAGAGATAAGAGTATTGGGTTTGTCTTTGTTTTATAATAATATATTAAATAGTGTTATATATTTAATTTTGTATACAAATAACGATATATTATCATGTTATAAGATAGTTAAAAATTAAAGATAAAACCATACTTAATCACATAATGATACATTCTTATTTGTATATATAATTTTATTACAATATATTTGAAGTTTTGGTAATGTGATTGTCTTTGCCTCCATGGTATGATTGAAACCACTTTATAAAAATTCTTAAACACCCACCGGTTGGGCGCAAGTTTAAAAGATGATTTATGCGATTCGATTGTGAGAACTTTGAGACCAATGACGTTGAGCTTGATTATGATCGGTCAAACAGATACCATTGGAACCAAATAAAAAAAAGCCCGACTTTGTAAGTAAGCATATACTGCTTGACTTCCATGTGGATACCTTCGGATGAGACTAGAGAGGAAGAAATTTTAGGTAGTAAAAACTCTGGTTGACATCTTGACAAATATGAATAAAAATAGTAGACGGTTTTCAGATTTGTCCTCAGAATTCAATTCAACATTTTGATGAATACAGGACCAAGTAATAACAATTAGCCAATCACCCACCGAATTTCATATTCCGAAGGTTTGCTCACAGAATTAATGTTAATGTTCAAGATGTGCACAAATTCTCCACGAAAATCATTAACATGACATCTCAATAGAGACATGAAATACCCGCAAAATTAAACAAATATTATATGGTATGACATCTATATTTATATGGTAAACATTCTGTATATTTCGATTTCTAATTTATGATAGCCACCAAATAAACTACCAAAAAAATAAAGAAAGGATATTACAAATTAATAATCTTCCCCCAGTTAGGCCCCTCCTTTTGAAACTTACGCCAAAATGAGAGATCATGAACTTCTCAAATTCAAATCACTTTATTGTTATCGTGTCATGTACAATGAATTTTGCGAGGACAACTACAGGATGTAATGGAGTCAATTTTAAAGAATTAGAACCTACAACTTCTCTCTCAACTGAAATGAAAGAATTAGATTCAGAATCTAATAATAGGGGTATAAATTACAAGTAAAAAGAACTTGGGTAACCCTGGATTCTATATTCAGATTTTGAAGTTGGTTTATTTGTGTTAATGTATTAATTAATGTTGGTGGTTCAAGTGGTTTTACACATGCAATCTGGCATGGGAAATGTGTAAAGTGACCCACTGGGTTTTCTTAATTCAATTCCCTTTTGATCACTGTGGGCAAGCATATCTTTCATTTGTTTCTTTAAGTCATCCCATCTGCCAAAGACCAAAAGATCCAAAGTCATATACAGAAACATCAGAAGATGCTTCTAATTCACAACAAATGACTGTGAAATGAACACCTGACCACATAATATGATATGAAAAATTCTCAATAAGATAACTCATTCTATTTCCACAATTTGTCATATGCAAATCCAAGAGCATATACTTATGCGATGGGCAACAACATACCTGATATCGGGACTATCAAATAATAGTGCCAACTTTCTCTTATCCGGTTTAACAGTCTTAGCATGTCCTCTATAAAAATAACGCCTATGGCCCATCAAGAAGTGAGGAAAATTTCCACCTTGGGTCGTGACAAACACTTCACTGTGTAGGCAAACTGTATAGTCAAGAGCAGCCAATCTCGACGAGTGGCCCTAAATAAAAAACTTTGGGTATTAGAAACATTAACTTGTTCCCAGTATAACAATTGGAAAAAACATGCACTAGAGAATGCAATACCTTAAATGCAGCAAGTTCCTCAGAGGTAGCTAGTGTATCTTTTGTTTCTAAGCGCGGAAAAATTTGTCTAAGTGGAGCCATGAACTTCTCAGCTTTGTAAATTTTGCCAGCTGCAACATACACTGAGGTCGTGTTATCAAAACCCATGCCCCTAAGCATCATTCCGACCTGCAGAAATCATCATTGGATATAAGTACAAGGAAAAGAGATACTAGACCGATGATGTACAAAGTCAAAACAACATAGATGAGTATTTACTCAGTCAATCAACAAATTAACAAGTGATGGAAGAAGACGTTGGAATAAAGCATTAATGATACAGATATTCTAAAGAACTAAAACTGAGCAGTACATAAATTAATCACTATCTTCTACCATTCAAGTATCAAGGTCAAATAACTTGGTGTCTTTTGAGTATTCGTATCCATCATAAGGTCTGTCATAATACATGTATTAAGAAGCATGCCAGAAATTCAAGTTAGTCAGTCCTGTAATGAATTGCTACAAAATTGAGTTGTAATTCTCATGTAAATAATATCATGCTCATTAAGGACTTGTGAAGAATTGAAGATTGAGATCAGATGAGTTGAAGGATGAAGTTGATCCAAAGTTCTTAGATTTGTGCTGATTGAGACTTGGAAAAGCGGGCCCAGAGGCCTTAAACCAAAATGTTTTGACATGGGTTGTTGCACATTAAATTATGAACTTAGAATCTGTGCCTGATGGAGGATTTATTAGATTTTAAAAAAGATATGTATCATTTATGGAGAAAAAAAAAAAAGAAAAATCAAAATCACGTTGAAATTAAATTTGCATTAGAAATTAAAGAGAAATAAAAAAACAAGAAAGCAATAAATCGCATGATTAAGTTGATCTTAGGGTCATATGTTCATTTGGGTTTGATTATAACAAATGGATTTATATATATAACTTCAGATATCCAGTTAATAGAAATCACAATTGCTTTGAAAGCAGGTTGCGGTAAGCCCCACAAAAAGATCCTAACTTGAAACTTAAGGATATAACAGAGATATATCAAACCCAGTAAAGGGAAGGAGACAATCATAATTTTATACCTCCAATGGAGTCAATGGGCATTTTCCATCAACACGATTTGCACCTGGTCTTATTATTCTTCCCCTTTTCCTGAATTTCCCCCTCCAGCTTCTTTCTCGAGCTATATCCATCTCACGTTTCTCTTCCTTGCCACCATCATATTCACAACATGAGAATGCAACCATATCCTTTAGAGAAGAAACAAAGGATTAGAAATACAACATTGGGAGGCATCAATAGAAAAGTAGAAAGAAAAGTACAGTACTGTCTCAAAGCGAAGGTGCACAGAAACATATTTCCCCCCACTTTGAGAGCTGTTCTTAACCATCCGCTCAACCATTTTCTCTGCAAGCATTCTTATAGGTTCAGAAAATCTTAGGGCTTCAAAATTGGCCAGGCATCTAAGTCCTTGAATATTTGAAGGAACTCCATGAGCCAATCTGTTGGAGAAAGGAGCAATTCGTACAGCCCTGCATTGTGAAATGACGATATTTAATACTTTTCATGTATGATATGCTACAAGCTTGTGGCTAAAGGTTCCACATTATTTCCTAAAAATTGGGAACCAACTAGTTTCAGGGTTTAAGAGCAGTGAGGAAAGAAAGAAAGATGCAGTAACCGTTAATTGCATTCATGAATTCAGAATGCTTATATTGCTGGTGTGTGTTTCTGAAAGAATAAGAGAGCTTGTGTTCATGTATGTCTATTCATGGAGTCATATAAATCAATAAAACTTTCAGAAATCAGACCCTACACATACAAAAGGCATACATATTGAATCACCTTTATTTTCGGTTTAAATTTTGCATTTTCCTTCAGCATACTCCAAATTATTTTGCCTGAAAAATGTTCTGCACCATTGTGATGATACTCAAAACTGAGTAAAAATTAAATATCCCATGAACCATGTGGGGGATAATTATAAGCCCATTTACAAGCAATAATTCTTTAGCTGTTCTAGAAGATCTAGAGAATAGCTGAGCTTATTATGATGATGAAATTCAAGATTATTTGCCATACAATACTTGAAGCAAAAATGAACCAAATTCTTCTCCTTCTCCGATATAATATCAAATGGTAATAGTAATCCAATATTAGGCTTCCAATTCAGAAGTGTCCAATCTATAATAGGTAGAACAGGAAAAATATATATTATTATATTAGTGCAATAAAGAGGGTTTTGAATAAAAAAACTCCAAAACAAGTTGAAAACAATTCCATTGAAATTCAGCCTACTCTTGAGAAGTAACAACATAACAGATTAAGTTTAAACTGCATACCCCATCTGCAGCAGTTTTGGCAGGACCTTTTGAAGATAATAGGTTGGACTGGACCAAGCTTTCACTCTTAAATTTACAATGCTGCTTATATTGTGGTCAAACTGTTCAAGTATATCCTCTGGCAGTTCTTTGACAACATTCACATTATTTCTAAGTGCATGTATGAAAAAATCTTCATCAAATATGTCACCAAAATTGCTGCACCAAACAGAAAAAAGTTAGATAAATGGAAAATCAAACTAACTATTTCAATAATCTAGAAAAATAATACAAATGAAAAGTGAGATATACCAATGTCAATGGAAGATATCACATTATATTTGCATATGAAGAAACTTTACTTATCTAATTATATAATTATTTATATAATTATATGGGGGGAAAATAACATAAATATCATAGATTTTTCTTGCAATTATATGGTGGGAAATAGTTATGGAATCGGGTCTGTCTCAAAGCAGTATGACGTTCAATTATGGAATAGTTCAGTATAACAGATATGTTGCATGTGAAGAAACTTTACAGAAGTCTATGGAACCAAGAAACCAAACCAAATTAGGATTGGTTCTGTTTTCTAATTACAGTGCAGTCTTTGTTTCAAATGATTAGAATCAATCAAGATCAGTTTGGTTTAAGGAAAATGGACCTCTGAACAAACCTGAGCCACAATTTCAAATCTAAGCACATTAATTATATTAACTTATGGATCCATTAAACTAATCCCAAAGCTCACAGACAGACATCAAGATGTTCACTAACATGCAAGAATAGCTCTTTACAGTTATAATAACAGAAATAACAATCACCTGGAATCTCGCCAAACACTATTGAAGTGAAAAATTGGAATGACAAGAGTTGCATTCAGCAGTCCTGCCACTGCCACTGCATCACATATCTATATTAAAATAACAAAGAAAAGTTAAAACAAAAGATAGGTAACTTTAAGGCAGAGTTGACACCATATGAAGGCATAGAATTCTTCTTCTTCACATATATATGAAACTAGAAATTTTGTTTCAATAGATAAAATTAATCACCAGTTAATTGAAAACTTACACTAATACAATTTGTAATGAAGAGAATCTCACACAGTAAAATCTTAATTCACAACATTTAGTTCATCTTGCATGGGGAAGCATGTAAAGATCATTGAATGCCAAGACATAAAGTAATCTACCATTTTTACTTCCAATATTGCTAAAAGAACAGCAAGAAAAATTAACTTAATGAACAAAACATACCGATAATCGTTGCTGGTTCAACCCACCGTTAGCTTCAATTATAAGGAAACCATTAGACCTGGGCAACTCTGAGAACTCAAAACAGAGAACATCAGTTAGTTTTCCACAGCTTCTAAAGCACAAAAATAAACAGAAATAGAGAATAAAATTCATTTTGAATCATTGTTCAGAAAATATTGATACATTGAAAACACATAGAAATATAAAGCTATAGGTATCAAACATTCATTTTCCAACATAATATGCCAAATACTGCCTTCCAAAAAGAATCTGTTCATAATCCTGTAATTCTAAGACTCTACGTTAGATCAACTTAGGGTTATCTATAAAATGGTTACCATAAATATTTCATACACAAGGTGAAGAATCCTAACATGGTAAAATTAAAGCAAGAGTCTTAGCAAATTCTTAAAAGTGAATTAAGGGACAGATCATGCACCATTTCTAGCTACCACGCTAGATATTTCAAACTAATTTTCCTCATTGTCCTGCTAGATGGCATAACCTTGTGTCCTCAGCGTACATTAGTCACAGAAACCTAATGATTTAGCCCTAACGGAAAAAATGGAGTGTTTATTGACCTTTCGGATGGATCTGATATTATAAAGTTAGGATATGATTCTCAATTGTCTATCATGTGTTTTATTATCCACTCTAGCGAATCTTGATACGTACAATTACTTGATCATTTGATAACTTATAATTTTATAATACAATATGCCAGACTGACTGTCATGCTAACGTAAGTAGTATTTATTTAAACTTGAAGATAACAAGACTCAAACCCGAGACCGGGATGTAGGAAGGCACAAGCACCATTAGGCTGGAAACATTTATTATTCAACATTATTGAATAAATATATCAATATGCTCTTCAAATTTGTAATTATATCATGCTGATGTTATTGGTCTACCCGGTTAGCTAGAATGATTGAGCCGTGGACTGGCCCTAGGCCCAATCCAGGTCTAAAAACATTGAATCAAACTCAAACCTGCTTTAGAAATACTTGTATTGGTACAAGGCTTCCAACTCTGATGGACTTTTGAGTTCCATGCTGTCATCAACTGCATGATTTCCATTTGAGTATTTTTGTCAGTCAATTGTAGTTCACATCAGCTGTACAAATAAGACAGAAACTTGAGGAAGTATATTATATGCACCACAAAAAGATAACTAATTCCTGAAGTCTGCAATATGTTAAAACCACATAAGATGCAGTCAGGCCATTTTTCTTATTTTATTTCGTTAAGTATGTGTACAAAATCCACATCCATCCACCAAGTCAACAGTTCCTGTCACATATCTCTAACAAATATACGAAAAAGGGTAGTTTTATTGAGATAAAAGCGAATATCCCAACCAATACATATAAAAAAAATAATACGGGATAGCTTATTTACATCTAAATCATTCTCCGGAACTATAATAATATCTCTATTTCACAATCTGTAAAATGCAATAAACATAAGCAACCAAGCAGTCTAACTACATTACGAGTGCTTACCATCAGTAAGCATCCATGTAAGAGGAACTAAACCAACAAAAACAAAAGGTAAATGTATTCAACGAAAGAGCAGTAAACTACTAATTCCTCAAAAAGAGAGTACCGCATTGTCGGTGGCGTTGGCTTCAGCCTCCATAAACGGCCAAAGCTTCTCAAAAACCTGCGGACTTCTATAAACCGAGCCAGGAAGCGCATGCTTATGCACAACAACAACACTCTTCAAATCAACAACATCGAACCCCAACGACCCCATATACAACAACATTACAGATATGTACAACAAAGGCGCCAACAGAAGCACGCCTTTCCGCTTGAACACAGCCGAAATGAAAACAAGCACCAACTTCTCCACCAAACTCTGCTTCGCACCTCTCCCGCCAAATCCTCCCCCACCGGCGACGATCTTGGTGCGGCCGTGTCGGAAGCGAGGAGAGGAAGGCGGAGACGCCGCCGTAGTGGAGCGGGCGGTTCCGAAGCGGCTGAGGCCGTGCATGATATGAGAAACCCTAGAAAACGATGAAGATGTAGTGAGAAAAGTTAAAAAATAGTAATGTTTTTGTGGTGGCTTGTTTGAGTAAGTGGGAGAGTGGAAATTAGAAGGGAAAAAGGGAAGAATAGAGAAAGAAGATTGGGGTAAAGTGCAAAAAGTAAAAGTAGAATAGAGGAAGTTTACAGACAGTTTATCGGTGATGCGGGCTGAATGAGCGGAGTCCTTTAATATGAAGTGGTGGGAGTGGGACAGTACACTAATGAAGAGAGGATTTAGAGGAGTTATGACTGTAAAAGGACTTTGATTCTTTCAAGTCGAAGAAAGGTGCTGACGTGGTATTGAAAGTTAATTTAATATAAATGTCTGTTTGTCAGTACGCCTGTGTCTCTGTCACAGATATCACAAGATTTAAGAGTTTTAGATATTTTATACTACTCGGAAAATAGATTATTTTATTAATGCCGTCAGCGCTCCGTTTTGATTACAATGATGTACACCGGTTAAGATTAAGATGTGCATTTGGTTTATCTTTACATCTGAATAAGAAGACGGTACATCTTTGGGATATTTGGTCTATATAAGGGCAGAGTAATATTATAACATAAATAATAAATATAAATTTATATACAAATAATAATATATTATTATATTATTATCTATTAATTTATTTTTTATTCAAAGTTATCATATAAATAAAAAATCATTATTTATATTTATTATTTATGTATTTGTATATATAATTTTATTAGATATTTTTGTGTCCAAGTTATTAATTTATGGCCAAAAGAGTTTTTTCCACTCATTAGTAAAAACGTCTATTATTCATATTTAATTTGACTTTCTTTTTAATTTTTGTATTAAATATATCGTTTTGAATTTTTAAACCTAAATCATATTACATGTGCATTTTATATATTTCTCGTATTAAATACATATTTTTAATGTTTTAAACATTTTCCCTTTTTAATGTATTTTTAAAATACAAAAATATTCTTCATATTTTCGGTTAATCAATATAATACCATAATTATATAAAATAAAAAATTTAATTTTTTGTCATCAAAATCTCTAACTTATATTTTATATTTTCAATGACACTATAAAACTATTTTATGGATCTTCGACACACGTTTAATATTTGGGTGATGATTTGATAAAAAGTTCATGAAATAATAATTTAAAACTTGTTTAGTAATTGATTAGATACTTTATATTTGATAAAAAATTCATAAAATGATTTTTTTTTGTGATAATTAAATCATGATTATATATCATGTTATTTTAGATTTAATGGTCAATCTAATTTTTAGTTTGAATTGTCATATTGATTTTAACTATAAGATCTACAGAAAATGTTAAAATTATGATTGATGTTGCCGTATTTTTGAAAATGATTATTGATAATGTATCATATTAAACTTGCATATACATGTTCTATATCATTTATGTATTCGAATTTTATAACCATTTTTTTACAAACATGTTTTTTATTATTTCTCATATTATATCCAAATAATTTTCGTATCGTATTTTTTTAATTTCTGTATTTACTAAGTATGCTCTAACCTAAGGTTCAATCATTGACAAAACCATATCCGATGATTGACAAAACACTTACCTTTCAACCATTATTGTTAAAAAAATATGTTAATCATAAAAATAAAAAATTTATTTAACCAATAATATTTCTAATTTAATTTGGAAAAGCCGAAAGACTTATTCTCACCCCAAGTTTACTCTATTAATAAAGTCCTATCTATTATGATAAAGTTACCCTCATGAATTAGTGTCGTCCTCCCTCATTCCTCAACCTAAAATCAAATTAATTTGAAACTCTAACTTTCTTGGAATCCAAACATGAATTCCATGAAGAAAATACTTTGCTCTGAAGATCCCAATCTGCGAGTTTTCAAAAGCCTATTATTAAAGTTAACCACAAGCAAAGACGTCGTGCAAAAAAAAAAAAAAAATATTGACGTTAATATAAGGGAAAAAGCAGAGAAAAAATATGTTTGAGACTTGGAAGAATTTATCAATCGGCAAAGGAGAACAGTGCAAAGCAGTAGTTGGAGTAAGAAACAGAATAAAAATCAGATTATTTCTATTTTAAATTAATATTAATATCTTATTGTAGAATTTTAAATTAATTTCATAAAAACATTTAATGAATATAAAGCACAAAAATATGAAAAAATAATAAAGAATTATATCAATGTACGTAGTTGGAGTGACTGAGATACAAGGAGATTAAGTATCGTTTATAGAAAAGGAAATGCTTCGATTTAACTACTTTTTTATTTTTTAATTACTCTTTGTTGTAACTATCTACCTGTATTCAATGGTAAAATTGAAAAAAGGTAAATAAATAAAAAATTTAACAAACAGTTGAAAGTAAAATTACTGTGCAAACGACATTTATAAATAAATTAAGAGTTAGCTACTAATCTTTGAATCAAAGCCAGATATGTTGCCAACGGCCCTTCAAAGCAGTCCTCCATCTCTGCAACTTCTCTGGATCATCCTTAAACCTTTCTTCATGCTTAGAAAATGCTTTTCCAAAAGTGCCAGTTTGGTTTCTTACATTGGTTGGATCCGTTTCATAGAACGCCAAGATTATGAGTGTAATTTTGTTTTTTGGTCAGGAAAGTGAATAGAAAGTCAGAGTTTTGAATTAATTTGATTTCTGGTTTGAGTACCAAGGGAGGAAATTACCAATTTATGACAGTAATCTGGTAAAAAGAGTAAATTAGGAATTTGCAATTAAACTAATATAGGATGCTAATATAATTTGATGACAGGTAGATATTTTGATTTTTCAAAATTAATGGATGAGACTTTATCAATAGGGTAACCTTTGGGTGGGAATAAGTCTTCTGGCCTTTTGAAAACATATAATTTCCTAAGTTTAGTTTTAAAAACTTATATTTCCTCTTTTTAGAATTTTATTTTTTCATTTATTACATTATAGCCATCCCTCCTTATGAGGAGAACATAGGAGGTGATGTGTATTGACACATGGACACGATACCTCGAATGCAATGAGTGTTGTCAAGAGACTTTCTGTGTAAACGTGCACATGCCAAGGAGGGATTTGAAGGACTCCATTCACGAACTTGATATTTAATAAATTTTCTGTCCTTGCCCTCATCAACTTAACTCCTCTAGCTTCTTGCAGCTGGGTTGCGCTTAGAAGACTCTGTCAAGTAGTATCTTTCTTTCCGTTGATTCTTGGAATTGTTGGGAGAAAACAATGGCGGATCAAGTCAAGTAAGTGGTTTCTCTCTTGGCTAAACTTCTCAGGAGTAAGTTTATAGTCTCCTGCTATTATCCCCTTCGGAAACTTAGTTGTGGTGGATGAAAAGGACAAAGTAGGCAGTGTGAAAGGGAAGAAGAATAAGAGGAAAGGCTTGAGAGGTAAAGCCTTGGGCAACTCTTCTTTTTAATTTTCCATGTTTAATTTTGGTCGTTCGAATGTTAGGGGTCTAAATGCCCCTTTTAAACAAAAGGAGTTAAGATTCTGACCTCGTAACAATAAATTAAGTATGGCAGGTGTTTTGGAAACTAGGGTTAAGAGATGTAATTTTGATATGATTGCTTGATTGGTGGACAAGACTTGGGGTTTTGCTAATAACTATGACTACTGTGATGGGGTAAGATTTGGGTTATTTGGAATCTGGATCATGTTAATGTGTTGGTCCATAAGATTTCCTGTCAAGTCATTTTTGTTAAGGTTAATGTGATATCCCTTGGTAGATACTTTTGGTGATCTTTTGTCCATGCTTGTAACAATCCGATGGACAGAAAACAGGCTTGGGCTGACATTTTGGATTCAGCTAAGGCTTGCTTAAATTCTCCTTGGATTGTGTTGGGTGATTTTAATTCCATTCGGAACTCGGCTGAAAAGTTTGGTGGTAATAACATAGAGAACTCTTATAGTGAGAATTTAAGCAACATGTGCAGAGAGGCAAATTTGGAGGATCTCCGGTTCAGTGGCAATTTCTTTTCTTGGAGTAATATGAGCAGTGCAACTAGAAGAATTTGTTGTAAGCTCAATAGAGCCCTTGTGAATGATGCTTGGTTGTTGCAAATGCTTTTTTTGACGAACCTTTATTCTTGGATCACTTCCTTTGTATTGTCTCTAGTGGGGAAATTGAGGTACCTCAGACAACTCCCTTTAAGTTTTTTGAACTTTTGGGCTAATCATGAGGGGTTTTTGCCTATGATTGAGGAGGTGTGGATGACAGATATTGTTGGTTGCTTTATGTTTAGGTTACTTTCCAAACTAAAGAAACTCAAAGTGGAGTTGAGAAATCTCAATAAAAGGGAATTTTGGAACATCTCAGAAAGGGTCAAGGAGGCTAGAGTTGAGCTATCTTGTACTCAAGTTTTGTTAAATAGAGATAGGAGCAATGATGCTTTGAGGACTATGGAAAAAGATCAAATTGGTAAGCTTATTTTCCTAAGCAAAGCGGCGGAGAGCCTTGCGAAGCAAAAGTCTAGAGTTAATTGGCTTAAGAAGGGTGATAACAACTCCAAGTATTTCTTCAAGTGTGTGAATGGAAGATGAAATAGAAACACCATCTCTTGCATCAAAAGCATCGATAGGAACATGGTGAGATATGCTTCTTGTGTAAAAAGGGACCTTCATTGAGTACTTCAAAGAGAGTTTTAATGGGCAACCATGTGTTGATAATTTTTTGGGCTTTGAAAGAGTAATAAAAAAGATAATCCCGCTTGAGTTGGTGTCGGCCCTTGTTAAAGAAGTTACTAAGGAAGAAATTAAGAATACTTTTTTTAGCATGTCTAACGATAAAGCCCTAGGGCTTGATGAGTATGGTGTGTTCTTTTTTAAGAAAGCTTAGAGTATTGTTGGAGGGGATGTTGTTGAAGCTATTAAAAACTTTTTTGGGACCGGTACGCTTCTCAAAGAGTTGAATTGCACTTCCATAACTCTTGTGCCCAAATGTGTCAATCCCTCATCTTGAAATGATTTTAGATCCATTTCTTGTTGCAACACCATTTACAAGTGTATCACTAAAATCATGACCAATAGAATTAAGCATATCTTACCACTTACCACATATCATTAATGTTTCCTAAGGCACTTTTGTGGAAGGAAGGAAGATTGGGGACAACATCCTTCTTTGCTAAAGCTTGCTTCATAATTACCACCATCCTTCAAATCAAAGCAAGGATTGCACCCTCAAGATTGATTTTCGTAAGGCGCATGATTGTGTTAGTTGGAAGTTCTTGCTCTCCTCCTTAGCCCTATTTGGTTTTTCTCCTACTATGATTGGTTGGATTAAGGAGTGAATCCCCCCCCCCCCCCCCCCCCCTGAGTTCTCTATCGTCCTCAATGGTGAAATGGTGGGTTTCTTTGGTAGAAACCATGGCCTTCGACAAGGTGACCCTTTGTCCCTTTACCTTTTTTTCATTGTCATGGAAGTTCTCTTAGGTCTCCTTGATTTGGTAGCTTCCAAGTGATCCTTATTGTTCCATTTTGGTTGTAAAAAGATAAAGATTAACCATGTATGTTTTGCAGACAATGTGATGAGTTTTTGCAAGGCAAATAAGGACTCTATCTCTTTGGTAAAAATGCCCTTGATGTGTTCTCTTATTGGTTCGAGTTGGGTGCTAATCATTTTAAGAGTCAAAATTTATTTTCAAGCATTTTTAATGAGGAGAAGAGAAGCACTGCTGACATGATGGAGTTTGAAATAGGCCACCTTCCTATAAAATGTAAGAATTTTTATGGCTCAAATGACATTAAAATTTTATTTTATCGTGTATAATAATATTTATTTGATAAAATAAATTAATATAAAATTTTCAATATCAAAATTCTATCGGCTAATATAAAGATGTGATTTCTTATGATAAAAAGATATGACTCTTTATAATGAAAAGAAACAACTCTTTTTAATGAAAATATATGACTTTTGATGGAAAGTTACCATTAATTCTATGAATAGGAGTTGATCTTCTTTCTACCTCTTACACACATTTTTTCACAATACTTACAAATTTTGCTACACATCGAACACACTAATAGTAACAACTTATATATAGAAAAACTTTAAGTTATTTTTATTCATCATTAAGTCAAGGGGTCAAGTGAAAGAAATCAACATCCTCTAAATTTTTGCATGAATTCTCTTTATGATTAGTACATTATGAAATATGATAGGATTAAGGTATGTTTTTCTATTTTCATTTAATTTGATTTCTGGTTTGAGTACCAAGGGAGGAAAGTACCAATTTATGAGAGTAATCTTGTAAAAAGAGTAAATTAGGAATTTACAATTAAACTAATATAGGATGCTAATATAATTTGATGACGATTAGATATTTTGATTTTCGAAGTTAACGGATGAGATTTTATCAATAGAGTAACCCTGGGGTGGGAATAAGTCTCTTGGCCTTTTGAAAACATATAATTTCCCAAGCTTAGTTTTAAAAGCTTATATTTCCTCTCTTTAAGATTTAATTTTTTCATTTATAACATTATAGCCATCCCCTCCTTATGAGGAGAACATAGAAGGTGATGTGTATTGCCACATGTTGCAGAACAACTTAGAAAAAAAAATTTTTATTGTAACGGTAGGATTGAATAAGTCTTTAGTAGATTAGATTTCTGTTATAATAAACATATTCTTCAGTTGATAGTGGAGTTGAATAACTAGCTTAGACCTATTCTTCAATCATTAGTTAAGCGGAAGTAGTTTCAGATTTCTCGTGAGTTATCCTCACATTACTTGGTGTCTGTAAGCCTATAAATAGGCCATCTTGTTCTAGCTCGATGAGGAACAATCGTTTGCACACATGATTTGTTGTGAAGTGCTCATCACAATGGAAACATAGACCTTGACGTTGACGTTGTTACAGCTCAGACGGAGTGAATCGTCTGACAGTAGGGGAGGAAGTGGTCCTTGTTGAAGAGGTGTTTATAGGATCTTTGTTACCTGAAAACATGGGCATGCTTGGTTCCAGGGAACTCTTTCTTGCTCCTTGTGAGATTGATACAAAGCGAGAATCATGTTTCTGTGCCTTGCTTTTCAAAATTCGAGCTAATCCTATTGCATCACTTAAAGAGGTGGGTCTTTAAGGCTGAATGTCAGCTCTCAAATGTTCTTTAAGCCCACTTATAAAACACCCTATGTAACAACTCTGGTCCAATAACCTGACCCACTGTCAAGATATTGTCTACTTTGGACACACAGTCCATCATGGGTTTGCTTCTGGGCTTTACAACCCAAAACGCGTCTTAACAGTTAAGGAGCTCACAGGCTATTTAACCACTCAAATTCTCCCACCACTAACCAATGTGAGATACATACACAGACCTAGTATCTCTCCCGTGCTTTGTCGATGTGAGATTCGCCTAAGGGTATCACACCCTACTTCTTGAATATCTGTAAGTTTACCTACCTTTGCTAGCAATTTATCAAATTGTGCTTGGTATTCACGAATAGTTCCTACTTGCTTGAGTTTGCATAGGTCAGCGAAATAATTTTCGAATCTAGAGGTACCAAATCACTCCAATAGCTTGTTTTGTAAATCCTTCTAAGATAGATCCCAATTCAAATGCCTCTACCATTGGAACTAGAGTTGTGCATCTCCTTCGAGGTGGTAGGTAGCGAGTCAAACTTGATCTTCTAGTGGAGTGGCTTGAAACTCGAAAAATTGTTCAACTCGACATATTCAAGTAGTAGGATCGTCGAACCCATTGAATTTAGGAAAATCAAGCTTAACAAGTTTAGGGGCGAATCCTCAACTTGTTCCTTCTCTGTTCGGACTAGGTCGTGGAGGTCGCAACCGATTTGTTGAAGCTTCCTCATAGACATGAGCCGGCTTGAATAATTCTACCATCTGCCTCATCATTCGTTCTTCCATTCGTCGAAACATCCGCTCTTGCCTAGAACTCAATATAAACATATTAAACATATTAAACCCAAAACACATTAAACATGTATTTTATACGTTTCTCGTATTAAATACATATTTTTACTGTTTTAAACATTTTCCCTTTTTAATGTATTTTTAAAGTACAAAAATATTCTTTATATTTCCATTTAATCAATATAATACCATAATTACATAAAATAAAAAATTAAATTTTTTGTCATCCAAATCTCTACCTTATATTTTATATTTTCAATGACACTATAAAGCTATTTTATGGATCTCCCACACACGTTTAATATTTGGGTGATGATTTGATAAAAAGTTCATGAAATAATAATTTAAAGCTTGTTTAGTAGTTAGTTAGATACTTTATATTTGATAAAAAGTTCATGAAATGATTTTTTTTGTGATGATTATATCATGATTATATGTTATGTTATTTTAGGTTTAATGGTCAATCAAATATTTTAGTTTGAACTGTTATATTGATTTTAACTATAAAATTTATGGAAAGTGTTAAAATTATGATTGATGTTGCCGTATTTTTTAAAACAATTATTGATGATGTGTCATATTAAACTCATATATACATGTTCTATATAATTTTTGTATTCAAATTTTATAACCGTTTTTTTACAAACAAGTTTTTTATTATTTCCATATTATATCTGTATAATTTCATATCCTATTTTTTCCATTTTTGTATTTACTAACTATGCTTTAACCTAAGGTTTAGTCATTGACAAAACCATATCCGATAATTGACAAAACACCTACCTATCAACTATGATTATTAAAAAAATATGTTAATCATAAAAATAAAAATTTTATTTTATTTTCCAATTTAATTTGGAAAAGCCAAAAGACTTATTCAAACCCCAGGTTTACTCCATTAATAAAGTCCTATCTATGATGATAAAGTTACCCTCATGAATTAGTGCCGTCCTCCCTCGTTCCTCAACCTAAAATCAAATTAATTTAAAACTCTAACTTTCTTAGAATCCAAACATGAATTCCATGAAGAAAATACTTTGCTGTGAAGATCCCAATTTGAAAGTTTTCAAAAGCCTATTATTAAAGTTAACCACAAGCAAAGACGTCGTGCAAAAAAAAAAAAAAAAATATTGACGTTAATATAAGGGAAAAAGCAGAGAAAAAATATGTTTGAGACTTGGAAGAATTTATCAATCAGCAAAGGAGAACAATGCAAAGAGTAGTTGGAATAAGAAACAGAATAAAAATAAGATTATTGCTATTTTTTAAATTAATATTAATATCTTATTGTAGAATTCTAAATTAATTTCATAAAAACATTTAATGAATATAAAGCACAAAAATATGAAAAAATAATGAAGAATTATATCAATGTACGTAGTTGGAGTGAGTGAGATATAGGGAGATTAGTATGGTTTATAGAAAAGGAAATACTTCGATTTAACTTTTTTTTTTTTTAATTACTCTTTGTTGTAACTATCTATCTGTATTTTGTGGTAAAATTGAAAAAAAGGTAAATAAATAAAAAATTTAACAAACAGTTGAAAGTAAAATTACTGTGTAAAAGACATTTATAAATAAATTAACAGTTAGCTACTAATCTTTGAATCAAAGCCAGATATGTTGCCAGCGGCCGTCAAAGCAGTCCTCCATCTCTGCAACTTCTCTGGATCATCCTTAAACCGTTCTTCATGCTCAGAAAATGCTTTCCCAAAAGTGCCAGTTTGGTTTCTTACGTTGGCTGGATCCGTTTCATAGAAGACCAAGATTATGAGTGCAATTTTTTTTTTGGTCAGGAAAGTGAATAGAAAGTCAGAGTTTTGAATTAATTTGATTTCTGGTTTGAGTACCAAGGGAGGAAAGTACCAATTTATGACAGTAATCTTGTAAAAAGAGTAAATTAGGAATTTACAGTTAAACTAATATAGGATGCTAATATAACTTAATAATATATGGATATTTTGATTTTTCAAAGTTAATGGATGAGATTTTTCCAATAGAGTAACCTTTGAGCGGGAATAAGTATTCTGGCCTTTTGAAAACATATAATTTCCCAAGCTTAGCTTTAAAAACTTGTATTTCCTCATTTGAGGATTTGATTTTTCCATTTATTACATTATAGCCATCTCCCCCTTACGAGGAGAACAGAGGAGGTGATGTGTATTGACACATGGACACGATACCTCAAATGCAATGAGTGTTCTCAAGAGACTTTCTGTGTAAACGTGTACATGCCAAGGAGAGATTTGAAGGACTCCATTCACGAACTTGATGTTTAATAAATTTTCTGTTCTTGCCCTTATCAACTTAACTCATCGAGCTTCTTGCCGCTCGGTTGCGCTTAGAAGACTATCGAGTAGTATCTTCCTTTCATTTAATATTATATTATAAATATATGTAATTATATTATATTTAATATTCATTAGTTTATAGTAACCAAAGTGATTCTTTTTTTTCTTTATCACTTATTTTCTTATCACCAACTCAAAATATTAGTTATGATGATCGTATTATAATACAAAAAAACAAAAGACCAAGAGGAACATCAAACTCTACCTTAGAGCTTGATATTTATCTGACCATTACTTTTTAGTTTGGTGACAGCAATATAAGTAAAGACTTTCTAGTTCTAGAATGGTGAAGTCGACATGCATTAACCTTTTTAACATTAGTAACTATTGTTAAACGAGTCTTAGCAGCATTAGTATTAATTGTCGCAATGGAACAAACTTTTAGTCAAGGGGACAATATATTGGATGAGAGAGGATCAAGTTTGACTCTTGAATCTATTGAAGCTTAAGTATGCATGGACGATTAGACAAAAGCCAAATTACGCTAACAAGATATAAAAGTGGACTTCAATGATGAACTCCTTAATTTAACTACGGATAGTTAGATGACAGGAATCAGTAGTTAAGATAACAAAGGTGAATGATAAGATAAACGGATACCGCCAGCTTTGGATACGCGAAGGTAAAAGAATTACGTACGCTTTGATTCTTCTAAACCTCAGGAGGACACATAAAAAGCTTTATTAAAAAATTAAGTTCAAAGATTTTTTAAATTTTTAATTATTATAACTATTAATTAAAAAATAAATTAAGACCATGTATTTAAATTAACAGTTCAATATTAATTTTGAATTGAGGCTATAAATTGGAATCATCAGTTTTAAACCGATTACTAACTATCCTATAATGAGTTTGATTTAAAATTTTTATTTTTTTGAATCATGAATCAATAATTTTGAATCGAAATCGTTGATTTATGAACTACTGGTTTGACTACCCTAAAAATATAAGACAAGCCTAGAATATTGTGCAAAGCCAGGCAATTCCCCAGAAAGGACAGACAAAGAAAGTACATATAGAATCGAATCAAGCGTAGAAAACTTCCAGTCAAAATTGACAGCTGAAAAGAAATAAAGACAAAGCAGAGAAATTTATCTGTAATTACCACGAAGCTCTGTGATTCGTTTACTAAATAAAAAATTATCATGCTCCAACGCATGAAGAAATAATATATGTTTATTAATTAATCGATCTGCTTGAAGTGAACGCTAGTAAACATTTTCCCAAACTTAAGAGACTTGATTGCTTCAAGCAATTCGATGGCTTCTTCTTCTCGTCCTCAAGTAATTTACGATGTTTTTCTTAGTTTCAGAGGGGAGGACACTCGCAACGGGTTTACCAGCCACCTCAATGCAGCTTTGTGTAGAATGAAGATTAAAACTTTCATTGATGATGGACTTAGAAGAGGAGACTGGATTTCGTCATCTCTTGTGGAAGCAATTGAAGGATCAAAGATTTCAATCATCATTTTCTCTAAAAACTATGCTTCTTCTAAATGGTGTCTTCAAGAACTTGTAAAGATCCTCGAATGTAAGGAAAAATATGGTCAGATCGTGATACCCATTTTCTATCATGCAGATCCTTCAGATGTAAGGAAGCAAACTGGAAGTTTTGGAGATGCACTTGCTAAGCTTGAGGTACGATTTCAGACGGAGGAAGAGATGTTGCAGGGACGGAGATGGAGGAATGCTTTGACGGAAGCTGCCAATATATCTGGGTTTGATTCAAATATTGTTAGGTGAATCCTTATACTTTGATTTATTTTCACTGAAGTTCTAAGCTTTGATTTATTTTTACTGAAATTCTAATCTTAAGATTAGGCAGTTCGTGTTATCAAACTTTATTCGTATCGTATCATTTTAGATTTTGGATTAGAAACTCTCGGCCATAAGCTTATTGAAATAGATTGTATGAAAAATTTTTCAATCCTGAATATTAACTTTTGTACATTTGTTACGAAATAATACATTTCTCTATGTAATAAAATAATTTGTTGCGAAATAATCAGTTTTAACATTAAAAAAACATGTTTTGTCAAAAGAAAACGTAGATTTTACTCTAAAAATCACATTTTGACACAAAAATATACCTTTTTCAAAACAAAATTTCACTATTGCAATTTAATTGTTTGCTTATTTTGTCTTTTGAATAAAAAACCTCAATTAATTAACACAAATAAATAATTAAATAATGAAAATATATAAATACATCAATGAAAAAAAAAAAAAAACATACACAAATCAAACGATACAATATACAATATATGGTTAAATATAAATATCTGAATATTTCAAAGTTAATTATAAAGATATTACCTACCAAACATAATATATTTAAATAAGCTGTATTGATAAAAATACCTACAAACATATAAAATACAAAAACAAATACTATTTTCCTTTTTTCTTTTAATTCTAATATTTTTTTATTATTATATTTCTCTACTTATATTTAAAAATATATTGGTGGAATTTATTATTAATGTTATTTATTTGTATTGTAATTATCGAAATTACCCTTTTAAATTGTTTTGTGGTTGAATTAAAATTTCACATATATAATATTAAGGGATGTTTTAATAATAAAATGAAATTACTTGATGTTTAAAATCAATTCTGTATTCTTTTTAGCTTTTGAATATGTTTTAATAATTAACATAGTGAAAACTCATTTGAGATGAATAATTATTTTATTGAAGCCTGTAAAAATACAAAATATATATTTGTATTTGACTTGTTTTTTAATATTGGTCAATTTTTTAAAATCATTCTAATTACTTTGAGTTGATTTCGTATTAATCCGATCATGATTTAATTCAAATTAGATTAACCCAAAGATAATTCAAATTGTATTTGGTGTAAAAAGACTCAATCCTAATATGATTTTTTTCATATTGAGTTGAGTTAATGGATTGTGTTAAAAATTGTCTAACTCTACTAATATTGCTTTATGGCTTTTTTTTTTTTTTTTTTCTGTTTAGGATAAATATAATTCAATAGGGGATTATAGTTATGTGATGGCTATAATATCTAGACTTTAATTTTTATGTGAAGTATATTCTTTTTTTTTTTAAACCAAATAAGTTATATATTAATCTTCAAATTTAATTATTTGATGTTTCAATTGTAGGCTTGAATCAACACTTATAGAGAAAATTATTAAAGATGTTTTGAAGAGATTGAATAATATGTGTTCTGGTTGCAAGAACTTGGTTGGAGTAGCAATGAAGGTTCGGACAATTAAATCTTTATTATCTAATGGGTCGAGTAATGTATGCAAAGTAGGAATTTGGGGCATGGGAGGCATTGGTAAAACAACTATTGCCAATGCAGTCTTCAATGAAATTTCAAGTCAGTTTGAAGGTTTTTATTTTATTCAAAACATTAGGGAAGAATCGGAGAAACATGGACCAATTCAGTTGCAAGAAAAACTTCTTTCTACATTATTAGAGGATGAACACCCCAATATAAGGCATGCTTCCACAATAGAAAGACTTGGGAGGAAAAAAGTTCTCATTGTTTTTGATGATGTAACACATATAAATCAAATAAATGAATTGATTGGAGACTTGGAAAACTTGGGTGCAGGAAGTCAAATCATTATAACAACAAGAGATAAACAGGTACTTGTTAGTTGTAATGTGGATCATGATAGAATATGTGAGATTAAAGGATTATATGATGATGAATCTTTTCAACTGTTTAGCCAACATGCCTTCAAACAAAACCATCCCATCGATGAAGATTATATGGAG
The DNA here is from genome assembly GCF_011075055.1 of Mangifera indica. Taxonomy (NCBI): domain Eukaryota; kingdom Viridiplantae; phylum Streptophyta; class Magnoliopsida; order Sapindales; family Anacardiaceae; genus Mangifera; species Mangifera indica. The sequence continues at coordinate 9,912,380 of NC_058147.1, read as the reverse complement.
CTGTCAAATCAAGTAATACGTTATGCTAAAGGTGTACCATTAGCTCTTAAAGTCTTGGGTTCTTTTCTACTTAATAGAGAAAAATATGAATGGGAAAGTACATTGGAAAAATTAAAAAATTGTCCAAATCAAGATATCCAAACGGTACTTAAAATAAGTTATGATGGATTAGATGTTGAAGAAAAGAATTTATTTCTAGATATCGCATGCTTCTTCAATGGATGGGATGAATGTCTAGTTCGTATATTCTCTTCAAGTATTGGATTGAGAGTACTTATTGATAGAGCTCTCATAACTATTACATATAGAGAGGTAAGAGTACATGATTTGCTTCAAGAAATGGGCATGGAAATTGTTCGACAAGAATCCTTGAATAAACTGGGTGAACGTAGTCGATTGTGGCTTGATAATGATGTCTACAATGTATTGAACAAGAATAAGGTATGTACCAAAAAAATTAGCTTTCAGCTTCTATTTTATACCAATTGTTATATCTAGGAGATTATCATTTTAATTTTAAAGTATAATTAGAAGTCTTTGGTTTCTTTCATTTTGATAGAGAAAAAATTGTGGGAAAATGTATTCAACAAATTTAAAAAAAAAAACCTTATGCATATTTCCTCTTACATTAGTTCTTGTGGTAACGGGGCTTGGGGTGGTTCTTCTGGGAGGAATATATATTTCTTTTAAGTAATTATGTTGTTAACTCATCATTTTGATTTTGATTATAGGGAACTGATAAAATACAAGGCGTACGATTTAATATGTCTGAAATAAGAGTGACAGATTTAAATCCTCATGCTTTCTCAAAGATGGATTATCTAAGATTATTGATAGTGGATACGTCAAAATACGAAGGAAAATATAATAATGTGCATGGTTTTGAAGGTCTGCAATCTGATTTCACAGAATTAAGATGCCTCTTCTGGGATTTTTATCCATTCCAATCACTGCCTTCGAAATTTTATCCTCAGAACCTTGTTGTACTTAAAATGCGTCACAGCGAGCTTAAACAATGGACTGGTATCAAGGTATATATATGTTGATTTCATATGATAATTTTCATTTATACATTTTAAATATTAGATTTTCAATTTGTCCATGTAAATTTTAATTATTTTTTTGTTACAGGATCTTGCTAATTTGAAATTGATTGACCTAAGTCACTCAGAGCATCTATTTGAACTTCCAGACCTCTCAGAGGCTCAAAACCTGGAGTGTTTAATTCTAGAAGATTGTACAAGTTTGTCTGAGATCATTCCTCCAACTCGGAATCTCAATAAACTTGTCAATTTGAATCTAAGAAACTGCAAAAGCCTTACCAGTCTTCCAACTGGACTTCAATCCAAGTCTTTAAAAGATGTTATTCTCTCAGGCTGCTCTAATCTCGAGACTTGTCCAATGATCGCATGTAATATGGAACAGTTGTGTTTGGATGGAACTGCGATAAAAGAATTATCTTCTTCCATTGAAAGTTCTTCCAGACTAGTTGAATTGAATCTTAAGGATTGTTTGTGGCTTGAAAGTCTTCCAAGCAGTGTTTGTAATTTGGAATCTCTTCAACAACTTGATCTTTCTGGTTTGGTTTACCTAAAGATGGTTCCAGAGTTCCCACGGAGGATAGAAGAGTTATATTTAGATAGAACTGCGATAGAACAGTTGTCTTCATCAATTGAGAATGCATCCAATCTAGTAAGATTGAGTCTTAAAGATTGTTCAAGCCTTAGAAGTCTTCCAAACGGTTTGTCTAAATTGAAATCGCTTAAATATATTTGTATCTCTGGTTGTTCAAAGCTTCATATATTGCCTGAAGATATTGGACATTTGCAAAGTTTGGAAGTGCTGGAAGCTACTGGAAATTCTAAGGACTGTTTAGGGCTTGAAAGTCTTCCAAGCAGCATCCATAATTTGAATCTTCGATTTCTCAATCTTTCTGGTTTGGTTTACCTAAAGATGGTTCCAGAGTTCCCACGGAGGATAGAAGAGTTATATTTAGATGGAACTGCGATAGAACAGTTGTCTTCATCAATTGAGAATGCATCCAATCTAGTAAGATTGAGTCTTAAAGATTGTTCAAGCCTTAGAAGTCTTCCAAACGGTATGTCTAAATTGAAATCTCTTAAATATATTTGTATCTCTGGTTGTTCAAAGCTTCATATATTGCCTGAAGATATTGGACATTTGCAAAGTTTGGAAGTGCTGGAAGCTAATGGAACTTCTATAGGGGAAATACCTTCATCTATGACGGGCCCGCTATCACCAGGTCAATCAGGTTTGCAATTTTTAAGGAGATTGAACTTGAATCACTGCAGTCTTACACAGTTGCCCAATAATCTTGACCGGATATCCTTGCTCAGAGAGTTAGAATTAGAAGGAAACAATTTTGAGAACCTACCAACAAGCATCGTGAACCTTTCTAAGTTAAAGCTCCTTAACATACGTGTTTGCAATAGGCTTAAGTCTTTACCGAAGCTTCCGAGTAATATAGAAGAACTTAGGGCAGATAATTGCAAAAGGCTGAAAGCAATTTCAGGTTTGAAAAATCTTAATCAAAGACATTGCGGAAGGAAACTCAGCTTCCCTAATTGCGTCAGTCTGAATTGGAATGTAGTCAGAGACATATTTCATGATGCTGCATTGGATTTGTACTCAGATGAATTTGAAGTATTCAAATATGAAAAGGTATCATTCAGTGTATCTCAATTTCTTTTTCTTATATAAAAACAAAAGACATGATATTAAAATTAACCATTTTTATGTATGATACATGTATTAGGTTGCTGGCAAGCCACAAGGTGTTATGTGTTTCCCAGGAAGCGAAATTCCCGAATGGTTTAACATTCAAAGTAGTGGATCTGTCATAGAGTTACCACAAGGTTCATTCAACCATAAGAAATTTCTGGGTTTTGTCTTCTGTGTCATTGTCAAAGGCCAAGGTTCAAGTAATTTCTTGAATGTCGAGTATGAGTTTCTCGTGAAATGCCTAAACGAATACATGACATTTGATAAAAAACTGCTTTCCGTTGGACCGACATATATTAAATCGGATCACGTATTACTGGGGTACAATTGCAATACATGTGAAGTTTTTGAATTCTCCTGCGACACGGAGGCCATTATCACTTTCACACCTGAGCAAAAAAATATAACCAAATCTGGGGTCAAAAGGATAAAGAAGTGCGGGGTCCGTTTGGTGTTCACTCAAGAATTTAATGAACCTATGACAAGATCAACATGTACCATCATTGATGAAGAGGAAGTGCAAGAGGAAGCATATTCTGTCTCCAAAGGGTTTAGATCTTCAAAGTTCTTTAAAGGTGAATCTAGCTCAAGGTATATATACCTTCTTTATTGCCTATAATTAAGCATTTGCTTCTTCTTTAAAATATGTTTTCTAGTAAAGTTATATTATATACTTAATATGTTTTCTAGTAAAGTTATAATATATACTAAATATGTTTTATCTTTCCTGATACCATAAGATACTCCATAATCGATGAAGAGCATAAGGAAGCATACTCCAAGGGATTTAAATCTTCAAATTACTTTATAGGAGAATCTAGCTCAAGGTAATTAAATAACATACGTACCTTCTATACTGTCTATGATTAAGTAATGGTTTCTTTAAAAATATGATTTCCCGTAATCTTATATATAGATTAAAATAGGTTTTATCTTTTCCTGATACATATGAATTGCATTGATTATGTTTGATCTTGATTTCTAATATATCCTTTTTGTTTCGCTATATTATGAATTTGGATGAGAAAAGTTCTGGGTTGCATCAACGACAACACGAGGAGAAAGAAGTGGAAGAGTTCAATCCAAGTGCAAATAATTTCAACCCAAGCCCCAATGAATCCAGTAGATTTACTTCTGATTTGAATGAAATTCCTCAATATTTAATTGGATCAACAAGGGATAAGACAGGCACAAATAAGCTGAACCCTGCAAACAATGATGGGGTAAAACTGAAAAGATGTGTGATACAACCAAAGTTATACACTTGGGGCAAGCGGAACAGAAGCAACAGAATACAGAAGATGAATGGCAGGTGCAAGAACAACAAAAGAAAAATAATGAGGACCAGTCCAATATTGATGTCCAGGAAGGGATCCAATTCTGTCTCCAAAGGGTTTAGATCTTCAAAGTTCTTTAAAGGTGAATCTAGCTCAAGGTATATATACCTTCTTTATTGCCTATAATTAAGCATTTGCTTCTTCTTTAAAATATGTTTTCTAGTAAAGTTATATTATATACTTAATATGTTTTCTAGTAAAGTTATAATATATACTAAATATGTTTTATCTTTCCTGATACCATAAGATACTCTATAATCGATGAAGAGCATAAGGAAGCATACTCCAAGGGATTTAAATCTTCAAATTTCTTTATAGGAGAATCTAGCTCAAGGTAATTAAATAACATACGTACCTTCTATACTGTCTATGATTAAGTAATGGTTTCTTTAAAAATATGATTTCCCGTAATCTTATATATAGAATAAAATAGGTTTTATCTTTTCCTGATACATATGAATTGCATTGATTATGTTTGATCTTGATTTCTAATATATCCTTTTTGTTTCGCTATATTATGAATTTGGATGAGAAAAGTTCTGGGTTGCATCAACTACAACACGAGGAGAAAGAAGTGGAAGAGTTCAATCCAAGTGCAAATAATTTCAACCCAAGCCCCAATGAATCCAGTAGATTTACTTCTGATTTGAATGAAATTCCTCAATATTTAATTGGATCAACAAGGGATAAGACATGCACAAATAAGCTGAACCCTGCAAACAATGATGGGGTAAAACTGAAAGGATGTGTGATACAACCAAAGTTATACACTTGGAGCAAGCGGAACAGAAGCAACAGAATACAGAAGATGAATGGCAGGTGCAAGAACAACAAAAGAAAAATAATGAGGACCAGTCCAATATTGATGTCCAGGAAGGGATCCAACAAGTGCCATCCAACAATTATCCAAAAAGGACTGGGAAGCCACCTATGTGGCTCAATGATTTCATTAGATGAAATAAACTTATCTAGTATGGATGAGAGCAAATATAATTAGTAAGTTTTATTTAATTTAGTTTGACATTATCATGTTAGTGGAGTCATATATATCTTGTTTTTGTATTTATCATGATTGATTGTCATAATAGTTATCTTAAGAGTGGAATCATACATATATATCTGGCTTTTGTATTTCGGAAAATAGCAGAGAATAATATTGCTCTCCATATTCTCCTTCTTGCTACCTTTCCTTCTTCCTCTCCAACTTTTTCTTCTCAGTCTTTTTAATCGGAGCTAACATTCACTCGAAGAGTGGCTTTATTTACGACCAGCCTATAGTTCAAGAATTGTAAGAGGGTCGTATCAATTGGTGCTTTCGTTGAGAGAACTGACGATGTCAAATACAGAATTGATAGAGACAGTGAAGGCTCTGTAGGCTCAATTTGAAGGCCAAACTATTTCCATCCACCAAACGTTACAACAATATATGGCTTCGGTTGACAACCGTTTGGAAGACTTAAGATCACAGATTCAAGAGACTTCTTCGAACCAAACCAGACCTGATGGTAACTCATCTAAGGTGACGGCTTCATCAAAGACGTTTTCAAGTGGGACAGAAATTTCGTCGATGTTATAATCTATGAAAATAGAGGTCCCAAAATTTGATGGAAGTGATCCTAATGGCTGGGTTTTTCGAATTGAGGAGTTTTTTGATTTCCATGGGACACTCGAACAGTTACGACTTCTAATAGCTTCTTTCCATATGGAAGGTAGAGCCGCCAGCTGGTATCAATGGATGAAGGCTAACCAATTGCTGACCACTTGGAAGGAGTTTTTGACTAATCTTAAACACCATTTTGGCTCATCTATGTATGAAGATCACCAAGGAAACCTTTCAAAATTGACACAAACCACTACTGTTGCTGAGTTCCAATCCGCTTTTGAAGATTTGATGAATAAGGTGACCGGCATTTTGGAACCATTATTAATTAGTTTTTTTATTACTGGACTGAAACTAGAAATTCGGAGGGAGTTATTATTCAATAGACCTTCCTCCTTAATGGAGGCATTTGCCTTAACTCGGTCATTTGAAGCCCGTAATGAGGAGAGCAAATTAAGTACTCGACCTTGGAGTAAATGGAATTCCCTACCCAGCAAACCAACACCACATCCTCCTTCCACAATAATGTCCACAAAACCACAAACATTGCAGCCAAATACCTCCCAAACAAGCAACTTCCAACCATTAAAACCTTCACCACTACCACCTCTTTTACCTTCTCCGAACCTCCCTATTCATCGCCTAACGCCAAGTGAACTCCAAGAAAAACTTGAAAAAGGGTTGTGCTATAACTGTGACAAAAAATATGGGCCTAATCATTGCTATCGTAGTAAGTATCTAATGCTAATGGGCACCGACAATGTTGAAGATATGCCAATAAAGGAGACACAATTGGTAAAGCCAATCAAAGAAATGGTTACAGGGGACATTTCAAGCCTAAATGCGTTTGCTGGACAAATTAATCCTCGATCGCTTCGATTGGTGGGTGAAATTGGCGACCAAAAATTTCATGTCCTCATTGACAGTGGAAGTACCCATAATTTTATCAAACAGATAATGGCTCAATGACTCTGATTGAGCATTTTGCCTATAACAAATTCTAGAGTTTACATTAGTAGTGGAGATTATTTGATGTGCCAATTCTATTGTCCAAAGGTTCCTTTGACACTTCAGGGAAATACATTCGTGTTAGACTTGTTTGTATTACAAATTGAAGGATCAGATGTGGTTCTTGGGATCCAATGGTTACAACAGCTTGGTAGAGTATTCCATGATTATTCAACCCTTTTCATGGAATTCATGTGGGAGGGAAAACAAGTACTGCTTCGAGGAGATTTGGCCAACACACCAAACTTGATAACTCTTCATCAATTTCAAGCTCTGATGTAAAGCTCCCATGTTCATAGTCTTTTTGAATTAAACTCGCTGCCAATGGAGGAAAATTATGATAACCTAATGAAGCTAAAAATGCAGGTAGTGGAAGCCATTAACTCTTTCCCAGACCACATCAAAACAATTCTTTATCAATACCAAAATTTATTTTTTCCACCATCTGGCCTCTGACCCCATCGAACCATAGACCATAAAATTCACCTAAATCCAACTACTAAACCGATTAATGTTCGTCTTTATTGTTATCCTCATTTTCAGAAAACTGAAATGGAGAAGCTTATTAGTGAAATGTTGGATCAAGGGATAATCAAGCTGAGACAAAGTCCTTTCTCATCTCCAGTACTGTTGGTTAAGAAAAAAGACAACAGTTGCAGATTTTGTGTTGATTATCGAGCTTTGAGTGTTGTAACAATAAAGGATAAATTTCCCATCCCAACGATTGATGAGCTACTTAATGAACTTGAGGGTGCTTCGATTTTTAGTAAGTTGGATTTAAGGGCTGGATACCATCAAATTCGTGTGCATAAACGTGACACTTACAAGACAGACTTTTGAACTCACGAATGGCACTACGAGTTCCTTGTTATGCCATTTGGTCTTACTAATAGATCGTCAACATTCTAAGCAACCATGAACCAAAATTTTGCTCTATTTTTGTGCAAATTTGTGATCGTCTTTTTCGACGATATATTGGTCTATAACACTTCTCTACAGGACCATGTTTGGCATTTGGAACAAGTTTTAGAAAGTTTGAATTCCAATTAGTTTTTTGTTAAGCTATCTAAATGCCTATTCTGCCAAGACACTATTGATTACTTGGGCCATGTGGTTTCAGCTCGTAGAGTGCAACCAGATCCTCAAAAGATTAAAGCAATGGTGCAGTGCTATCAAGTCGATGAAATCCTTGTAAATAAGATGACCTATTCCAAAAACTGTAAAACAATTAAGGGGATTTTTAGGTCTCACCGGGTACTATCGACGTTTCATTTAGGGGTATGCTACTATAGCAGCTCTCCTCACTTATTTGTTATGCAAAGATTTCTTTTCCTAGACACAAGAAACTACTGATAGTTTTACAGCCTTGAAGCGCGCCATGGTTAAAGCATTGGTTTTATAATTACCAGACTTTTCTCTTGAGTTTGTTATTGAGACTAACGCTTGTAATGTAGGGATTGGAGCTGTTTTGATGCAAGCTGAGCACCCAATATCGTATTTCAGCAAGAAGTTAGGACCAAAAATGCAAGCCGCCTCGACATATCTTAAAGAGTTACATGCAATTTCAAAAGTAGTTCAAAAATGGAGGCAATATCTTCTTGGCAGGTTTTTTATCGTTCGCACAGACCACAAAAGCATTAAAGAGCTTTTGCAACAGGTTATTCAAACCCCTAACCAACAGGTGTACATTCAAAAGTGAAAAAAGTGACCAAGGAGAAGTAAGCAGTTGACGCGTCACTTTTTTCATTCTCATGCAAACGTGATAGCTGCTTACTTCTCCTTGGTCACAAAGCCGTCATTCGAATTACTAAATGCATTGCGTGAGGAAAATAAAACTTTACCAGATTTAGTGCAATTACACAAATAGCTCTCGGAAGGTGCATTATCTCGTTCTTACTCAGTTAATGATGGCTTCCTCCTTTACAATAACCGTTTATATATCAGTCCAAATTCTACTTTGAAATATATTTTATTGAAAGAATTTCATGATACTCTACTTGGAGGGCACACAGGTATTAAACGAACGTTGACACGCTTGTCAACTAATTTCTTTTGGCCTCGTATGCGGACTGATGTGGAGAAGTTTGTCTTTAATTGATTAATTTGTCAACAGATTAAAAACTTTATCCAACCCCCAGCAGGTTACATTCAGCCATTACCAATTCCAGCTTTGGATTAGGATGAGGTGACTATGGATTTTATCATCGGCCTTCCGCCGTCACACGGGTTTGGGGCCATTCTGGTGGTGGTTTATCGCCTAACAAAATCAGCCCATTTCGGTCCACTACCTACTAAATTCACAGCCATGAAAGTTGCCGAATTATTTGCTGATATAGTGGTAAAACTTCATGGTTTTCCTAGCTCTATTATATCAGATCGTGACCCCATCTTCTTGAGCAATTTTTGGAAAAAATTTTTTGAACTCAGTGGCACCACTCTACATCACAGCTCGTCTTATCATCCATAAATTGATGAGCAATCAAAGGTTGTGAATCGGGGGCTTGAGCAATATTTGAGAGCTTTCACCCAAGACAAGCTTAATATATGGTCTTCTCTACTTGGCTGGGCGAAATTCTGCTATAATTCCAGCTACCATAGTAGCCTGAAAATGTCACCATTCCAAGCATTGTATGGTAGGCGTCCTCCATCCATACCTGTCTATTCGAAGAGCTTTACCTCAATCCAAACACTTGATGAAGTTTTATTGGAACGAGATGAGTTGTTACGCTTTTTAAAAGACAATTTGCGACAAGCTCAAAATCGCATGACACAGAAGGCTAATGCTCATAGACGAGATGTCCAACTTGAAATTGGTGATAAAGTCCTTATACGTCTCCAGCCTTATAGACAAACTACTGTAGCTCAACGACCTTCGTAAAAGCTGGCGAAACGTTACTATGGTCTTTTTCCAGTGGTGGAACATATAGGTCCAGTGGAGTACAAAGTGGCATTGCCGAGTGGGAGTAAAATCCATCCGGTGTTTCACATATCTGCATTGAAGCCATATCAAGGTATTGCCGCTATAGACTCTCTTCCATTGCCTCCACTGAGTAAGGGTAACAGGCCACTATCATTACTGATTGCTATATATGCAACACGTACCATTCTTCGCCAAGGCAAGGAGGTGCATCAAGTCTTGGTGCAGTGGGCTGATAGCACTCCAGAGGACTCAACTTGGGAAAACCTTGATGAATTTTGTAAGCTTTACCCCAACTATCACCTTGAGGACAAGGTGATCTTTGAAGGAGTAGGGAATGATACAACCAAAGTTATACACTTGGGGCAAGCGGAACAAAAGCAACAGAATACAGAAGATGAATGGCAGGTGCAAGAATAACAAAAGCTAAATAATGAGGACCAGTCCAATATTGATGTCCAGGAAGGGATCCAACAAGTGCCATCCAACAATTATCCAAAAAGGACTAGGAAGCCACCTATGTGGCTCAATGATTTTATTAGATGAAATAGATTTATCTAGTATGGATGAGAGCAAATATAATTAGTAAGTTTTATCTAATTTAGTTTGACATTATCATGTTAGTGGAGTCATATATATCTTGTTTTTGTATTTATCATGATTGGTTGTCATAGTAGTTATCTTAGGAGTGGAATCATACATATATATCTGGCTTTTGTATTTCAGAAAATAACAGAGAATAATATTGCTCTCCATATTCTCCTTCTTTCTACCTTTCCTTCCTCTCCAACTTTTTCTTCTCAATCTTTTTAATCGGAGCTGACACTCGCTCGAAGAGTGGCTTTATTTATGGCCAGCCTATAGTTCAAGAATTGTAGGAGGGTCGTATCAATGTGGCTGCGTAATTTTATGATGAAGATTAACCACAACCTAAAGAAATCAAATTCTAATGGAGAGCGAAGCCTGTACCTTGTATTACTTTCAGTTTTATGAATATATTGGTAAGTTTTTTGTTCTCAATTTTTATGTCTTGTTCCTTAATATTCAGTAAGTGCAGAAACTGATGATATTTCTGCTAAGAATCAGATGTATCAATGTTTTCTTTTTTATTGTTCGTTATTTATTTAACTACGTCTGATTTGTTATTTGTTAGATTACATTTATATATAGTTAAAAAAATGTTTAAAGTATATATTATTTATATTTGCAAACACAGTAAGTTGTTTTGAGAATAATTTATCACACTTTTTCCAGTCAAACAGAAAAACTGAATTTTATTTGATCAATATGACTGTTTGGTGTAAAACTATTAAGATACAATAATGTGTAACTACTTTGAATACATAAATCGGTATACACTTTATATGTATCATTATATAAATGAGTAATTTTGAAATAAGGATAAAGTAATGTTCAGTCATATAATGATACATAATAAGTTTACCTATTTATATATAAGTTTACTTATTTATATATTCAAAATAGATATTTGTAGTATTGCTCATTAAAATGTGCTAATATATCATGCTTAAATGGAAAACCCATTATCCATAATTAACAGCCACACGATGAGTTTGAGTTTGGATTCAGAAGGCTGTCTAGATTTGGGTAAGTTCTTGAATGTTGGGTATGAGTTTCTGGTGAAATGCCTAAATGAATACATGAAATTTGATAAAAAACTGCTTTCCATTGGACCGACAAATATTAAGTCGGATCATGTAATACTGGGATACAATTGCAATACATGTGAAGTTTTTGAATTCTCCTGTGACATGGAGGCCATTATCACTTTCAAACCTGAGCCAAATTAACCCAACCTGGGGTAAAAAACATAAAGAAGTGCGGGGTCCGTTTGGTGTTCACTCAAGAATTTAACGAACCTGTGAAAAGATCAAGATGTTCCATCGTTGATGACGAGGAAGTGAAAGATGAAGCATATTCTGTCTCCAAGCGATTTGGATCTTCAAGTTTTTTTAAAGGTGAATCTACCTCAAGGTAATTGAAGATCTATACCTTCTTTATTTACTATAACTGGGTATTGGTTTATTTTTTCAAAAAAAATATGTTCTCTAGTAAAGTTATATTATATACTAAATATGCTTTATTTTTCCTGCTACCATAAGATGTTCCATAATCGATGAAGAGCATGAGCAAGCATACTCCATGGGATTTAAATCTTCAAATTTCTTTAAAGGTGAATCTAGCTCAAGGTAATTAAATAAGATATGTAACTTCTTTACTGCCAATGATTAAAGTAATGGTTTCTTTATAATATGATCTTATATATAGACTAAAATAGGTTTTATCTTTAACTGATACATATGAATTTGCATTGATTTATTCATAAATTAATTGTTTGATCTTGATTTTTTCTTTTTTGTTTCACTAAATTATGAATTTCTGATGAGGGAAGTTCTGGGTTGCATCAGCCACAACATGAGAAAGAAGTGGAAGAGTTCAATCCAAGTACAAATGATTTCAACCCAAGCACCAATGAATATAGTAGATTTAGTTCTGATTTGAATGAAATCCTCAATATTAAAATCGGATCAACAAGGGATGTGAGAGGAACAACTATGCTGAGCCCTGCTGACAACGATGGGGTAAAACTGAAAGGATGTCACCGCGTAATTTTATGATGAAGATTAACCATAACCTAAACTATTCAAATTTGTAATGAGGGGCGAAGCCTATATCTTGTACTACTTTCAGTTTTATGAATGTATTGGTTAATTTGGATCTCAAGTTCTGACCCTAATCCATCTTATTTAGCTCTTAATTTCTTTGACTTGTTCTTTCATATTCAGTAAGTGCAGAAATTGAATGATATTCTCTGGTAAGAAGAATACGTATCAATGTTTAATTTATTTATTTTTATTTGTTGTTATTCTCCTGTAAGTTGTTGTCAACCTTCAAGCAAAAGCTGAAGAAGAGGTAAAAATAAAAATTACTGTCACATATATGCTTGATTGCTTTATCACTGTTGCATGAGCCGTATTCATCCTGAGTTTTAGTAATTGTAGCTCCCAAAAGTTTTTAACGTGTTTACATTTGTCGAAGTCTTGTTACCTGACTGGCCTAGCCTCAATTCAAGCACATTAAAGTCGCAGTATAACTAGATTTATATTCACCAAGTGGCTATCAAGGAGATATCGTTTCACTTATTATCTTAACTTGTAGGAGGCTCAAGAAGTTTAAATACAAGAATAGAACAGGCAAAACAATTCCCCAAATCATGAAATGGAGATGACAGAAAATTTTTTGAGTTTATGAAATGAAGATTTGTAGAAGTATAATATGAACAAGGTAATAACTGTTTCTTTTTTCCTTTGCCTAACCAGTGAAATGGGCTTACTCCTAACTTTTCGCAGCTGGCAATAATTGAATTTCGGTTTAAATATACAGATCAAGGTCTGGAGCAACAAAAGCTTCTGCTATAAGGTAAATGGGCTACACCGAATGTTGGAATTTAAAGATATAAGAAAAAAAAATTCACTTAAAAAATATATAATTAGCAATAAATTTTTTTACCATTAATTATAAATAGTTGCAAAAATTGATTTATAGTAACTAAAATGAATTTAGTTACAAAATAATGATTTCATTTTTACAACCTCACTTTTCCAGTGGATGGAAACAATAAACTACTAAAATTAAGTTTCTACAACTAATTTTTTAATTATAAAATAATTATGTTTTAGCAACTAACATTTAGCTACAAAATAAAGATAAATTTAATGTTTTACGACTAATTTATTTTGAAAATTAAGTGTTTAATTACAAAATATTTTCATCTTTTTGGTTATTTTAGTAACTAAAATTTTTAGTTGTAAATAATTATGTTTTTGCAAGTAAGTGTTTAGCTGCAAAATAGTGGTAGATTTAATGTTCTGCAAGTAATTTTTTAGTTGTAAATAATTTTGTTTTAACAACTAAATATTTAGATGCAAAATAATTTCATCATTTTGGTTATTTTATAAATAATTTCTATTTTAATAACTAAAATTTTAATTGTAAATAAATTTGTTCAACAAATATAACTTCAATTGTAAAATATGGTTTATTTGAATTATTAATATGTATTTGATTATTAAATTTTCAATATAAAATTATGTTAATATATTTTTATATTCTAATTATATTAATAGTTAAAGTATTAAAACACCATTTTTTTAAAAATAAAAAGTAAAATACAATAAAACTTAAAAACACAATTTAGTTTTAGCAAAGTATAGTTAGGGAAGAAAATTAAAAGATGAATGTTTGTTGGTATTGAACTATTAATATGTATTTGGTCAATATAAAATCATGTGAATATATTGTTTATGTTCTAATTATATTTATATTTAAGGGATTAAAGAACCATTTTATTATTATTATTTTCTTTCATAATAATTGATATATTTTTAGAGTCTAGAATTGAATCAATTATATTTGAATTAGTCTTAGGTTTAATTTAAATTGAATTTAAGATATGTTCATTTATTTGATAATATTATTTATCCAAATTTAATAATAGTATTCATCTCTCACTAGTTCAAATTAAACTTAAATTCGATTTAATATTAAATAAAATATTAATTAATATAATATTATTAGTAAAATCAATAAATAGAATATAATATAGTAATATTATTAATAAACATACTAAGAATTTAATATAATATATTATTATATTAAAAAGTAAATAGTATAGGGGTCTCATTTTTTACGTTTAAGCCATTCTTGTCGCGCAGCCTTCTGCATAATTATTGTTTTGCCACGCAGTCTCATGCCTTCCGTCTCAACCTTTGAAATTTTTCTCTTTTTGTACCTCTTTAACGCTCCTCCTCAATTAGGTTGATAAATCTCATTCACTTTAATTAATACCTTCTTATTTTCTCAATTCTATTGTTATTTCATTATAATATCTTTATATTTTATAAATTAGCTATAATATTTGATGTTGGACCTTTTAAGTGTTTTAATTATTCCAAAACTAAGTTTAAAATTATTAATTTATATTTATTGAGCTAATTAATTCCATGATATAAAATTCTTATGACCAAAAGATAGGTAAAATGTTTGTTTTTTATCTTTTCAGACATAGAATTCCTGGCCCCTATGGGACATCAGTTCCTTTGCTCATCCCATGACAGTCTTTACAAGTCTATAACTTTTGAGAATTTTTGCCAAATGAACAAGGACACTCATCCCCAAAAAAAGGATGTCTATTCCTCTAGTAGTCCCTTGCTAGTCTCTTCCTGTTTGAAGTTTCTAGAATTGATTTTTGAGGGTGCAAAAAGGGACTCCCATCCCTCAAGTGGTGTGTTTCAAGAATTCAACCCTTGGATGACTATTTCAAAGCCACGGAAGTTAGAATGTGTAAAAGGATGCTCATCCCTAAAAAAAGGACGTCTGTCCTATCGTGTTTTCATAGTCAAAACATCTTTATCGAAGCTTAACAGATATATTATCTTAACCAAAGGTCATTTAAGCCATTCCAACCATCCAAGACTATAAATTAAAGAGTCTTAGACGGAGAATAGGTTAGATAATATAATGTAAAAAACTTAAACTCATTTCTTCTTTAATTTTTCACATAAGTTCATAACTTAAAATTCTTGAGACCAACATTTTTGCTCATTTTCTTGTATTGGCTTTATAGAGGCATTCACAAATATTATTTTCTATATTCAAACACTTGGGTGAAATCTCGAATAAACTATTGTGTTGGACGAAATCTTGAAGTACTATTGTAAAAAGATGATATTTTTACGAGTAAAATTTCAACCGGATTATTTGAAGAAGTGGACGTAGGAGGTTTAAAAGAGAAAATTCTGAACCACTATAAACTATTAAACATTTCTATCTCTTTCTCTTTACCTTCAGTTCTATATATGTGTGCTGTGATAATTTGTTGAATACTGATTTTGTTTGATTACTCTTGTTAAAATTGCTTAAGTGATTAATTTTAATTAAATATTTGTTTGAAAAATTTTACATTTATATATTTGGTTAAACTTATTTATAAATTTGTTCAAAAGTCTTGATTTGGTCAAAGTTTTCAAATAATCATTTTCACCCCACCTTAAGGATTATTAGCCGTTTAGGGTTTTGCACTTGATTAAATTTGATAAACCTTAGAATATTAATTGAAACCCTAGATTTATTGATAATTATTTTCTATAATTGTTGGTTGCATAAATTATGATGGTTTTAAACTTAATTACTTTCATGTTTTTTTCACTTGGTAGTCTTTAATAAATTTTTATAACAATTGGTGAGACTTAATTACGTTGATTATATAAATTTTATTTGATAAAAATTTTTTATACGAGAATATTATGTATTTGAACATCTTTATTTTTTTATCATTATGATTTGAATGATATGTTATTTGTATTTCTTTTGATCTAATTACTAAAATATTAGTGTTGCGGATTTTGATTTTCAATTTTTTTCAAAATCATTCGTAAATCAAATATTTCAACTATTATGAAATCAAACTTTTTATAATATAAATCTTTCTTAGATTGTATGCATATTTTATCTCAATGTATTCATTTTGATCATAACTTGGTATCTTGCTAAACCTTAGGCAATCAACAAGACAAATTTCTTGATTTCTTGATTTGACTATCTTTTTTCAATAAATAATGTTTCTGGGAGTGATCCATAGAAATAGACATAAGATTGCATATAGGGATAAGACTGTCATGTGAACAATAATATATTTGACAATGATATACTATAATAAAAAATAAAATACCAAATTGTCTTAATGTAGTTGGACTGATGGGATTTCTATGAGTGATCCATGGAAATAGAATACTCATAATATGTATTATATCATCTAGCTAGACAAAGCTAAACTATAAAATTATAAACATTAGAAAACGAATATGGCTAGACAAAAGAAATTGTTTGATTTTGTTATAGTTGCTGATCAAAATCTAGTCTTTTGTTAAAGTTGCTTGATTTTGTTACCTGAAATTAGGTAAAGATCTAGATAATATTTAACAAAAATTTTGCATTTTGTCCTTCTCAACATTATGCATAAGAAGAAACAATAGAGTTGAGACATAAGGTGGAAGAACAGGAAGCCAAAATTAAAGAACTTGAAGAACAACAAAATAATATGACGAATTTGTTGAGAAGTTTAACATCAAGGTGTAACAAATTCATCTCAACCTCATAATTGTCCATCTAATTGAGGTCTTTGTGAAATTTTAATTTTTAGCCTTTTAAGGATTGACACGTGCATGTGCACTTTTTAGTTGTCTAGCTATAAATATGTGTTTCTTATTGTTTAGCTATAAAACACATTCTTTTTAGAAACATATGAGTTGTTTAAGTATCTTAGGTTGAATATGTGGGAGAATATTTTGGTTTTTTGGTTATGCATATATGAAAGTGTTGGTTTTATATCAAAAGAGATATATTTATATGGTTATTTAGCAATTAAAATACATATTTTCTTCTATAAAGATGCATGTGTTTTTTATATATAGTGAAAGAGTTATGTATTATGATATTATTCAAATAATTGTGATATTGAATATTTTTTCTAGTATATATAAAATTAGGAAAATTGAAATAAATACTGTCAGAACAAAATTATTAATGTCTAATATTTTTAGTTGCAAAAAGTATTATTTTATTTAATATAAAATAATTATGAAATAATAAAACAAAATTTTGAAGAATACTTTTTAAAAGTAATTATTTTTTCGCAAATGAAATAATATTTAACGTGTAAATTGATTTAGTTGTTAACAATATTTATTTGTGACTAAATATTTTAATTGCTAATAATATTTCATCTACGACTAAATGTTTTAGTTGCTAATGACATTTATTTGTATCTAATTTTTTTAGTAACAAACGAAATTCATCTGTGACTAATTTGTGTAGTTGTTAATTACATTTATTTGTGTCTAATTTTTTTAGCTGTTAACGAAAATCATTTGCGATTAATATTTTCAGTTGCTAATAATATTCATTTGCGTCTAATTTTTTTAGTTGTGACCAACATTCATCTATGACTAATATTTTTAGTTGCTAATAACATTCAATGGTGTTTAAATATTTTAGTTGCTAAATATATTCATTTGTGTCTAAATTATTAGTTGCTTGTTGGAAATAATTAAACATGCCCAATTGAATTTTGTAAATTATAGTAAACATAAATACATGTATTTGACTTTGAGTTTGTGACGAAATCCATTTGAAAACAATGTAAGATGTTAACGTTAGTCATTCCCACAACACCATTTGCCCACATACTACTTTTCTTTGGGAGACTTGATCTCTATGTGCCTTTTTTTGGTTTCCCAAGAGAAGAAGCAATTCTCTTATGTTATTAAAATAATGCATATTATTATTATTATTGGGAGGAGGCCGTTTTTGGACAACTTATAAGTGTCCAACTGCCTTCCAACTCCTTTCTAATAAATACCTTTGGCAGACAGTTAAATTAAACTAGATCAGGTTAACCTATCATAGATGGACCTAAACCTAATATCTCTCACTCACACATGATAAAAGATCCAAACCAAATATATAGCCACAGAAATCCTATATAGTAGTACTTTCATATTTACAAATATGTCGTGCGACCTCGTAAGCTACCTGTACTTGAGAGCTAAATACTATGCATATATTAGGAATAATATAACCACTTCAACCCGAATAAAACAAAATAAAATATTAGACTCACAACACTTCAGACTTACTTAATAACACTAGCTCCTTTTAATCCTTCATTTATCATTGTGTTACTTCATATGTATCCATGATCAAGTTCATTCTCCCATATGAGTGATATGATTGACCATCCAGTGGACACACGTAATATATGTATATATATAGAAGTATTCATTTTCTACTCAAAATTCTTAATTTAAACTTAGTTACTTTTCTGGTCATGTTCCATAGACCGAATCGTATGTGGTTATAGGTGTTAAGCTAAGATAGCAACACTAAGAGTAAAAATTGAATAACGACAAAAAGTCAAGGGATACCAGTATGAGGTAATCCTTATAAAGTCTCAAGTAGTGAGGGAGCAGAGATTCATCCACTCACTACTTTAACTGGTCCTCTTAATTATACACATATGGTATGAATCATGGCTACAACATGTATTTTCTTAAATGTCATTTGCAACACTATACAGATCTTAGTTTAGTCGCTACACCTAGCACCTAACATGAGTTCTTAATCATCTTCACACTTGCAGGTATTTATCCATATTAAAAACTCACATCTGACATTCATAAGTTGTTTGGACATGGAGAATTCAAATTGATCATTTTCAAATGTATCTATTCATGACCTTATTTTGATCGATCATCAAGGTGACATTTTAACTTCGATAAATCTTTTCTTGAAAAATTTGTCTCTCATTGGTACGCTATCTTAGTGTCACTTTTCTCAAGGATAATGTCTCATCTTTACTCACTCTCTTAGCGCCAAAAATGATTGCTCGTGTGAGGAAGCCAATCTCTAACTTGTGTGACATTACAATCTTGTTGAGCTAAAAATAATGCGTATACAATGAAAACCCAAGAATTTCAGGATACAAGTTCAAATATAAACTAAACTTGAATTCATGGTTTTAATGTTGTGTCACCAGTACAATATATAAGCTCAATACTTATCAATTACAGTCTACGCAATCCAAAAGATTTAACAAGTCTCTATGAGTCAACTAGAAAGTTTTTCCATCCATAACAGTCAAGGCAAGCAAGTCTTTCAACTACAAAAGGTCCTGTATGGTCTCAAATAGGCCCCCAAGGGCTTGGTTTGATAAATTGAAAACTACCCTACTCAACTGGGGCTTTAGCTCCTTAGTTGTTGATTTCAGCTTGTTCATTTACATAGTTGATGACATTGTCCTATATGTACTTGTTTATATTGATGATATTTTGTTGATAGGAAACAAAATCACCTTTCTAGAGAAAATCATCGATCAATTAAATAGTCAGTTTGCTTTGAAAAACTTTGGACCCCTACATTATTTTTTAGGCTTTGAAGTTACTAGAACTGTTGATGACCTTCATCTATGCAAGTCCAAATAAGCTAAAGACATTATAGTAAAAGCCAACATGTTAGACTCCAACCCTTCCACCACACCTTTTGGCATAGACACAAAATTATTCCCTGAAGATATTGAAAAATTTGATCACCCATCCTTGTATAGAAATCTCATACATGTATTTCAAAATCTCACTTTCACCATACCTGATATATCTTTCTCAATTAACAAACTCAGTCAGTTTCTATAGGCTTCCAATCAACTACATTGGAGAGCCTGTAAATGAATTCTGAGATACATTAAAGGCATTTTACAATTTGGTCTCTTTTTTAAATCCAACTCTGCCCTCCTGTTAGAATGTTTTTCTTATTCTAAATGAGCTAGTAATCTCCATGACTGAAGATCTAACACAAGGTATTGTTTGTTTCTTGGCACCAATCTCATTCAATGGTGTTCCAAGAAGCATAGAGTTCTTACTCTTATCTTTCATCCAAGCAGAATACAGAGCACTCACTCACACCGCCACTGAAGTGGCCTGAACCAAAACTTTGTTTACTGAGATTGGCCTTGAATTTACAAAACCTCCTATTATTTGATGTGATAATTAGAGTGTCAGTGCTCTTGCCTCAAATCCGGTTTTTCATGCCTGAGAAAAACACATTGAAATTGATGCCCATAACATCAAAGATCAAGTCTGTGCAAACAATGTTACCATCCAATATATTCCAAGTGAATTTCAACGGGCTGACATATCAACAAAAGCTCTTCGTGCACACAAATTTGAAACCCTCAGAAACTCCTTGCAAGTTTACACAGCTGAGACATGACTCCACAATGCCAATGTTTGACTTTCTTTATTGTGTTTACTCTCTGAGAATTGCTATCTTGTGAAATTGCCTTGAATCCGTGTTTTGCTAATTTATGTTGTTGTGTTTCATGTGTTCACACCTGTTTCTGTGATTTTAAGTGTTGAATAGTCATGCTGGTGTATCTACTAAATTGCTAACATTGTGAAATTGTCTGAGTTTTGGTAATTTCTTGTTTTTTCTTCTTCTCTTCCTTTCTTTTATCTTCTTCTTCTCATCTTTTTCCTTTTTTTTTTTTCCGTTATTGCTACCTATTTTTGTGATTTCAATTTTTTTTTTTTTGTCTAAGTAATTGTGATTTCACATGTTGAATGGTTATGCTAGTGTATCTGCTGAATTGCTGCCCTTGCGAAATTGTCTGTGTTTTAGTAATTCCTTTTTTTCTTCTTCTTCCCTTTTTCTTTTTCTTTTATCTTCTTCTTCTCCTCCCTTTTTGTTGTTTTTGTTTTGTTTTTCTAATTGCCTGTTGTACCTTGAATAATCACTTGTTAGGACTCATATATGTTTCTTGCAGGAAGGGAGATCAATGGAAGAGAATAATGCCACATGGCAGCAAAGGAAAAGAACAGGTGGCAAACTATCAGCTTCATGGACCACCAGAATCAGAGAGAGCACCTGGCAAACCAGTAGAGAATTTGGTTGCTAGAAGACTTATAAGAAATGGACAGGGGAGGGAAAAGGGCATTAGCAAATTCAAAAAAAAAAAAAAGGGATTTAGGGGAGAGAACTAGGGCTCTCGAATTGCCTTGGAAACTTGTGGAATTTTATTTTGCTTGTACTCTAGATTGTTTTCCGTTTTTCTTTTATGCTGAATCAAATGGTGCAAAGAACAGTGGTGCTGTTGCACTTATTTTCCAGAAATGAAAGAATGAATTTGTGTTGATGATTATGTTGTTTCTTTACTGTATTATTGAATATGAGTTTATTGTTGGATCAATTAAAGTTGAGTTGTTTGGGGTGTTGATTGAGGAAAAGCAGCAGAGCGTAATGTGGTGAAACAGATAATACATTTCTGGAGAAAAAAATAATTACAGAAGTATTGAAATACATTATTTACACTGCTGGAGCAAGATAACAGAGGGGAGTTGCTGCTAAAACACTTCCAGCTACCTAACATCACTTCCCTTGATGAACAGTAATTTGGTTTTGCAACGGACCACCTTTATAATTCAAAAAATTTATGTCCTATGCTTGGTTCTGCTACACTGCATAACATGATAGTTGGGAATTGGTGTGTTAATTCATCTGTCATTATCATACTCATTCTTTCTATGTCCCTTGCTTAACAATTTGTATCAGTTGCCTTGATTCTCATGTTCAATAGTCTTGCTTTGTATCAGCTGCCTTGATTCTATTGCTCAATTGTCTTGATTATTGACTTCTTTTTTTTTTCTCTGGTGTATTGTCCACAAGTGCAGTCATGCATCCATGCGTAATTATCTTTGTGAATCTGCTGACTTAGGTTGCCTAGTTGAAATTAGTTCACTGCCTCCTGATATAATATCTTCCTAACTAGTTTCATATTGTGCTGATATTATATCTTCCTAGCTAGTTCACTGCCTCCTGAGTGTTTCACAAATCTCATCCAGTGGAGTGCAGGTTGTTTGTTTAACTTGTTTCTTCTCTTAAGTTTCTTTTAATTCTGACTGCTCTCTCAGTCTGCCGTCATTTTTTATTTCTTTAACTTTTAGTTACTTTTACTAACACAATGCTCAGACTAATCACTTTGGAAGTGGTGTGTAGATCCTCCTCTGTTCTGCAGGTTTTAGTTAAAAACAAAATAAAAAGAGAAGGATAAAAATTAAAAAGAAAAAACAACAAAGAAAAAAAAAAGTAAGAAAAAGAAAATGAAGGAAAAAAAAACAGCAAAAAAAGAAAAATAAAGAAAGGGACGAAGATTTGAACAAAATCCATTAATGATCACCGGTAATCAAATACGGAAAAGCAACACTAATACAAAGTCAAAGCCTCAGGCAATAGACAATCAAAGGTCGTAGATGTCGAACTCTACTCGACGTTCTCATCCTTAGCCTTTCCGTTAATGTTCACTGACAATCAAATACGGAAAAACAGCAGTAAGACAAACTCAAAGCCCCAGGGAGTAGACAATCAAAGGCAATAGATATCACACTCGTCGTTCTCATCCTCAACCTATGAAACTCATTGTTCTCTACTCAGCCCTTCTGGCATCAGCGGTCTTGATTTAAAAAAATATGCAACTTATCGTTCTCCGCACAGCCTTACTATGCATTAACAGACTTGACAATAATAAAAAAATTAAAAAAACAACAAAACAACGGAAAAAACAAAAAAAAAAGGGAAAAGGTAGACTTGATAATAAAAAAACAACCAAGAAAAAAAATAATAAAACAAAAAAAAATTAAACCAAAAATCTCTTTGTTAATGATCTCCATGGGTTCCATTTTTTTTATATATGCCCTTGCCGATGTTTTTTCTTTTTTCTTTTTACATTTTTTTTTGCACTTGTGACTGTATATGTATTCACAATTATAAAAAGGCCAAAGAACTGTTTCCTACCCAAATTTTGCCCTCACCCTCAAAATATATTCACGACAGATAAAAAAACTCAAACACCTATTTATAAGTTAATTTTTATTAAAATTTTTAATTAAAAATAAGGATAAAATCATTATTTTATCTTTAAATCTTAAAACCCTAAAAATTTGTATCATTCTTCTTTTTAATTTTGAAAACTAACAATTTTTCTCTTTGTTAAACTTTAAAAAACTACATTCCCTTGCCCCCTAACCCCCAACCCCAAGGGTAAGTTCTTCTATCTCCGATGGCTGATTGTTGTTCTTGCTATTGGCTGGCTTTCCCATCATCGTCTTCTCTCCTGGCTGATATTCCCATTAGATCATGATAAATATTTCATAATTTTGGGAATTGTTTTGCCTATTCTATTCTTGCATTTAAACTTCTTGAGCATTCTACAAGTTAAGATAATAAGCGAAACATTTCCTTGATAGCCACTTAGATGAATGTAAATCTAATTATACTGCTACTTTAATGTGCTTAAATTGAGGCTACGCCAAAACTTCGACAAATGTAAACACATTAGAAACATTTAGCAGCTACCATTACTAGGACTTAGGACGAATACGATTCATGCAACAGTGATTAAGCAATCAAGTATATTTATGACGTTAATTTCAATTATCAGCTCTTCTTCGGCTTCTCCTGAAAGGTGGACAACAACTTGTAGGACATAGTTTAGAGGCATATCGGTAACAAGAAATTTTGAGAAGGAACTGTATTAAAAATGCGGGAAATTATAATAAAAGGCCAAAATTAAGGGGGTCTAAGCGAAATTATCTAAAATAACCAGGTTAAAGCAAAAATGCCCAACATTTGTGAAATGACCAAACTACCCCTATATATAAACAAGGTAAATTTTCATATTTTTCACGGTGAAACTGCCACGGTCACTATGCAAATCCAAAGAAAAATCGCGCTTTCTCCACTATCCCACTGTTATCCCACTGTCAAGCAGATTTCTGGAGATTTTCTTGCTTTCCAACGATCGAAAATGGTCAAGAATGTTAGTATATCTTTCGTAATCTTGTTTGAATCAAGTTATTGTTCATATTATTGAGATTTGAGTGAGATTTTGCAGTTTGAAACTTTAGGGTTTCGATTTTGAACAATGCTTAAAATGTTTTGATTCTTGGCTATTTTCGTTGAATTTGTTGAGGGATTTTGTGTTATAGTCTATGTAGATTTGATTTGTGTTGAAATTGGAGGCCAAAATGACGGATTTTTGGCTGAAAAATGCGTCCGAAGTAATCGGCAGTCCGACAGTGGGAACAGTGGATCCCACTGTCATGACGAATACTCCCACTGTCAAGAGACATTGACAGTGGGTTAGGGGGTTAAATGGCATTTTTAAGATATTAGGGAGTTGGCGCATAGAATTAATCCACTGCGGGCGTTTCTGAAATTTGCCATATGACAGTGGGCCACTGCCGTGAATACCGTGGGTTGGGGGGAAAATTTACTTTTTTGAAACTGCAGGGGCGATAATATATTTGAAAATTACTGAGGGGGCAAGGGATAAATATTGGACCTATTTGCAATAGAAATTTTCTCAGGGGGTAAATTGATATTTTTCATAGCTAGGGTTTCTCAACGTGTAGTTTTCGAATTTTATATCTATTTTTTTTTTGTTTTAGGGTTTTTCAATATGTAGTTTTCGAATTTGAGATTTAGTTTTTCGATTTGTGTGCCTTTTGGACACATTTTACGATGTAATGACCTAATTCCACTCAATATTTCAATTTTTTCATTTATAAGATATATCGACTCGTATTTTTGAATTTCAGTTTTATTTTTCTGAATTTTACCGTTTTATGATATATCGATTCGTATTTTCCAGATTTTCGAACAATTTTTTTGATTAGTGACATTTTTATATATTTTAACTGATAGAGTTTGAATTTCAATTCCGTTTTTTCAATTATTCACATTCTAGGGTATATCAACGTATAGAATAAAAATTTCATTTCCGTTTTTTCGAATTTCACCTTTTTATGATATATCAACTTGTATTTTCCAGATTTTGAAACAATTTTTTGATTGTTGCCATTCTAGGGTATTTTAACGTTTAGAATTCGAATTTCAGTTTCGTTTTTTCGAATTTCATCGTTTTAGGATATATCAACTCATATTTTGAAATTTCGAACGATTTTTCGATTATCGACATTTTAAGATATTTCAAAGTATAAAATTCAAATTTCAGTTCTGTTTTTTCGATTTTCGTCATTTCAAGATATATCGATTCATATTTTCGACTGATTTTTCAATTGTTAACATTCTGTGGTATTTCAACGTGTAGAATTCGAATTTCATTTTCCTTTTTTTTAATTTCACCGTTTTAGGATATATCGACTCGTACTTTCTAGATTTTTGAACAATTTTTTGGTTGTTGACATTCTAGGGTATTTCAACATTTAGAATTCGAATTTCAGTTTCGTTTTTTCGATTTACGCTCTTTCAGGATTACATCGACTCGTATTTTCCAGATTTTCAAATGATTTTTCGATTATTGATCGTTTAGGGTATTTCAATGTTTAGAGTTCAAATTTCAGTTCTGTTTTTTTGAATTTCACCATTTTAGGATGTATCGATCGTATTTTGAAGATTTTTGAATGATTTTTCGATTATCGGCATTTTAAAATATTTCAAAGTATAGAATTCGAATTTTAGTTCCGTTTTTTCAATTTTAATCATTTCAGGATATATCGATTAATATTTTAAGATTTTTGGCTGATTTTTCGATTGTTAACATTCTATGGTATATCAACATACAGAATTCAAACTTCATTTTCATTTTTTCGAATTTCACCGTTTTAGGATATATCGATTCGTATTGTTTAGATTTTTGAATGATTTTTCGTTTGTTAACATTCTAAGGTATTTCAATGTATAAAATTTGAATTTCAGTTTCGTTTTTTTATTTTAACCGTTTTAAGATACTGAAATCTTATTTTTTAAATTTTGTGATCACCTTTTTTATTGTTTTCTATTTTTCATTTTTTTATGATTTTTTCATGAAGACATTTGTTTACACATTTGCTATTTATGAATGACTTACGAATTTTGTAAATTTTTGCAAGATATTTCTCACAAAAGAAAACGTGTTGAAGGCGAGCTGCGAATCCCCAATGAGTCCAGACAATTCTAGGCAGATCTAATATGTCGTGCACAATGCACAACATTATCTAGGATTATGTCTACACTGACTCCGAATCAGCTATGACTATTTGAGAGGACATGTTTCTGGTATCTCCTTCGTTTACCCGAAATCAAATTCTCTAGGATATTGGTTCATACATTTCTACTACGGCAGCTACATCGGCCTTCTGTCAGAGACCAGTTTTGGTTTAGGATTAGCGGGGTTGATGTGAGATTTAGCCCGTTTGAGTTGGCTCTAGTGACAGGCCTTTCGTTTAGCCGATGCACTGATATCTCTTCATATATTCCTCGCTCCTCCAGACATAGGATCAAGGATACATACTTTCAAGGTTGTCCAAAGGTGCAGTATCATAACCTAGAGTGTGTTTTCTTGTAGCGACCATGGAGGGATGATGATATTGACGCTGTCAAGATGGCCTTACTATATGTTCTTCACATGGTTTTGTTGGGGAATGATCGATGAAAGAAGGTGTCTTTAGAATATTTACAGTTGGTTGATCATCTAGACGGGTTTAATTCCTACCCCTGGGGTGTTGTCGTGTGGCAGATGACATACGAGTCTATGTCACAGGCGAGTGACAAAGTGTGCTCCGAATGGATGCCTGAAATACGTAAATACGACCACTACAGATTTTCTTTCGCATTTTAGGTTAGTTTTCATTTATTGATTATATATATTAATTGACAAAAATATGAATTGATTTATTTAAAGGCCAAAGGACTATTTCCCACCCAAGGTATGCTGCAATCTCAAGTTTCCACTCTTTAACTATGGAAATACCAAACACCCACCTATGAGCAGTTAAAATTAACGGTGGTAAGGGTAAAATCATTATTTTCTCTATAATATTAAAAAATAAACTAAAATATATCTATTTTTCCCCCCTAAACTTTAAAAATTAAAATTTTCCCCCAGCCTAAGTTTTAAAAAATGGCAGTTTCACCCTAGGGTTTCATTTTGAAATCTTTGATAACATCTCTGGTTCCATTGTAATCGGCCTCTCCCTCCCGAAGCATCCTCTCCTTTCGACGATCTCTTTCCTCCTATTTGAACATTCGATCGATGTCAGAGAAACCTTAGGAGACGAAGACGAAGCTGTCGTCTTCATCTAGGAAGATGAAGACGACAGCTTCGTCTTCATCTCCCAAGGTTTCTCCAACGTTGATCGGGTATCAAAATGAGAGGAAAAAGATCATCGGAAGGAGAAGATGCTTCAGAAGGGAGAGGTCATCGACAATGGAGCTAGAGATGTCGTCGGAGATTTCAAAACGAAACCCTAGAGTGAAACTGCCATTTTTTAAAACTTAGGCTAAAGGAAAATTTTAGTTTTTAAAGTTTAGGGGAGCAAAAAGAGATAAAATTTCCAAGCATTGGGGTTCTGTTAAATTTAACCGGCCATGGGTGGGTGTTTGATATTTCCATAGTTAAAGGGTGGAAACTTGAGATTGCAGCATACCTTGGGTGTGAAATAGTCTTTTGGCCTTATTTAAATCGTAAATGATTATATTACAGTATTGGATATATGAGACTCTGGACAGGTTGTACGATTGGGTTGACCTTATTGATCTCTATGCGTCTTTACGGATGTTTAGGTGGCGTACATGAGACGTCCCTAGTTAGACTCATATAGGTCGTATTTTCACTGGTGATCCGATATGTACTCGTTAATTAATAAGTCGATTAATTCATTGAATGTTACAATTATTTTGACTTATATATCTTCATCATTAGGAGAATGTCACATTCCCCTTTTGTCCATCACCGATGGAGAAGGGTTTACTATGGTATGCTAAGATTCGCGAGTATACCAGTTTACCGGATGTTGATTCCTCCTCATCATTTTTGATTCCTCTCGTGACAGGAGACGAGGCTTCTCCAGCCTCAGGACCTTCAAATGTACCGATCGAGACTTTTGAGACACATAAGGAGCCTATTCAACCTCCTGTTATAGAGCAGCCTTTATGTGCCCCTATAGTTCAGAGCCCACTGACTACAGACCATCTTGGAGTGGAGGATCGTACTACCTATCATGCCACTGAGAAGTGTCCCCCATCTGTATCACCCAGTATTTCCATAATAGATACTACATTGGCGTACTGGGGTGCTACCCATCACAGATAACTTGATTACGCGATGATATGGCTCAATTACAGGATCGTATGACTCGTTTAGAGGACATCGTCACGCATATATGTCCAGCCCCCGTCGTTCAGGTTGTCAAACTACTTCTAATTTATTACTTATACAAATAGTATTTCGTTATTATTTTGATAACTATAATTATATTTGTACAGGAGAGGAACGACGATCTCGGGATGACCTCCCTCATTGATACCGCAATGCCATCCCATCAGTCACACGAGGTTCGTATGTAATTTCAAAATTATATTTAATGTTAAATGTTGTTATTATATTATAATATTGTTATATATGAAATGTTACTAATTAAGTTATTATTATTATTACCTTAGGGTAGTCGCCAAAAGGGGCACCGGTTGGCCCTTCTGTTGCATCACCTGTTCGAGTTGATGTATGTCACTTATCGATGAAACTTTATTTTTATGATTATTTTGTTATCGATTAATTCATTTTCTATATTCGTATAGGGTCTTTCTCATGAAGGTCTTTCAATCGGATCTCCAATTGCTTTAGATCATCCACTTGAGGTATGAAAATTATTGTAGATATTATATTTTATATCTACATATCATTTACCATTTTGTCTTTTTCATGCATGTAGAGAACCCGTATTGAGATGTCATCGATTGAGGGTTCTCCCCAAACACTTTCCCTAGAAGTTGAGGTTATGTTTTTTTAAGAAATGTCATTGATCGATTTGTCTTCCCAATTATAATTTTTATTTAATGATGTTTTGTCTCTTTTTCAGGACGAGCGACTATGGTTACTTGTTGATATCCCGAGCTCGAGCAAAAGGACAATGGATATTAGTTCACTGGAGGAGGACTTCCAAGAGAACGTTTTTGAGGCCATCCAGATTGAGGTATTGAGTATTTAAAATTAGTATATAAATATTTATATATATTGGTCACGAATGAACAAAATTACAATTTTACAATCCGTCGAAGGAGCACACACGGTGGACTTGACCCTCATTTAGGATTCTCCAACCGAACCTCCTCCCGCATACATGAATAAGGTAACGTTAATCGATTAATGTCAAATTGTTACATAGGATGAAATAACGAATTATTAGTTTCTTGGAACTTGCAGCTGATTCGTATAGCACACGGTCGAATAGTTTGAAAGGGTCCGCTAGTTCGCACCCAGTATACAAATCCACTTAGAGGGAGAGCGAAATAGCAACTCAGGACCATTCCATCCACTGCCTCAGAGCGTGAGGAATTTTTCCTCACGTGGTACACCAGAGCTGCGGCTTCCGACGCGCATGATGTTTACTTTATCGGGTCAAAGTTGAAGGACAGTTTTTGGCGGCTTGTGGTAGATTTGCGTCAGTGGCTAACCAACGATGTAAATTATCTATACTATAAAATTCGGTTAAAAGTTTGATATATTTGCCAATAACTAACACATTTAAAGTTGTTTATACCATTTTAGCATGTAGATTCATTTTTGGCTATATTATGTCGGCACCAAGACGATCACCTTGCGACTGTTTCACAGTGTTGGACGACTGCCCACACATTCTTTGGAGGTCATATTGAGATGGCCTAGAAGAGTTGGCAAACCACACCATATGAGGAGTTCGAGTTTTTGGCCCTTTTCATGAGGATGGTTGAGGCAGTGTACACCCCGAGATTGTTTTACAAACCATAGGGGATGGTCGATAAGGTATAGTATATATGTATTTTCATAACATTTTACGTTGAATTAGTTTATAATCAATTGTATTTTGTCACTGTTTATAGGTTTATATCCCTATAAACTTCGACTATGCATATTGGGTGACCGAAGTTATAGATTTTCGTGAGTGGTCGATTACGGTGTATGATTCAGAGGAATCATATTCGAGGAATATGGGATGTTTGGAGCAGCGGATGCGACCATACATGGCATTCATACCCACATTATTAGAGGCGACGAGCTTTTGGATATCTTTTGGGCAGACTCCATGACATGATCCCCTCGCGTTATATCGAGCGACGGATGTCCCTCAGCAGGGGGAGGGCTCTGGTGATTGTGGCATTTTTATGTTACGATTTTTTGAGTGTTTGGCGTTGTCACGGAGTGTCGATTTTCCCCGAGAGTCGTCTACCTCCATGCATCAACGTTTAGCGTTGCAGTTGTATTTTCACTGTATCGAGTAGCTTACGAGTGTATATTTAGTTAGTTTGTTATTTATTTATCGTTTTTCATATGTTCTTATGTATATATTTATTGTATGTGCATATGTGTACGATGTACTTTATCTGTCATTATATATGGATATGTATTTAATTTCATTTTATATGTGATTTGAGTGATGTTACTATCAAACATGAGTCGATATATCCTAAAACGGTGAAATTCAGAAAAACAAAAATAAAATTTGAATTCTCTACGTTGAAATACCCTAGAATGTTAACAATAGAAAAATCAACCAAAAATCTAAAAATACGAATCGATATATTCTAAAAAGAAGAAAATCGAAAAAACAGAACTGAAATTCGAATTCTATACTTTCAAATACCATAAAATATCAATAATCGAAAAATCATTCGAAAATCTTCAAAATACGAGTCGATATATCTTAAAACGGTGAAATTTGAAAAAACAGAATTGAAATTCGAATTCTAAACGTTGAAATACCCTAGAATGTCAACAATCGAAAAATCATTCGAAAATCTGAGAAATACGAGTCGATATATCTTTAAAAGGTGAAATTCGAAAAAATAGAAATGAAATTCAAATTCTATACATTGAAATACCCTAGAATATTAACAACAAAAAAATCAGCCGAAAATCTGAAAATACGAATCAATATATCCTGAAACGACGAAAATCGAAAAAACAAAACTAAAATTCGCATTCTATACTTTAAAATACCATAAAATGTCAATAATCAAAAAATCATTTAGAAATCTTCAAAATACGAGTCGATATATCCTAAAACAGTTAAATTCAAAAAAACAAAACTGAAATTCAAATTCTAAATGTTGAAATACCCTAGAATATCAATAATTCAAAAATTATTCGAAAATCTGGAAAATACGAATCGATATATCATAAAATGGTGAAATTTGAAAAAACGAAAATAAAATTCAAATTTTATACGTTGAAATCTCATAGAATGTGAATAATCAAAAAATCGTTAAAAAATCTGAAAAAAAGACTCGATTTATCCTAAAACTACAAAAATCGAAAAAATAGAATTAAAATTCGAACTCTATCAGTTGAAATACGTAAGAATGTCACTAATCGAAAAATCGTTTAGAAATCTGAAAAATACAAATCAATATATCCTATAAACGAAAAAACCGAAATCTTGAGCTGAAATTACGTCATTACATCGTAAAATGTGTCAAAAAGCACAAAAATCAAAATAACAAATCTTAATTTTGAAAACTATATATTGAAAAACCCTAAAACAGAAAAAAACGGATATAAAATTCAAAAACTACACGTCGAGAAACCTTAGGTATGAAAACTATCAATTTACCCCCTAAAAAAATTTCTACTATCCAATATTTATCCCTTGCCTCTTCAATAATTTTCTAATCTATTAGCGCCACTGCAATTTCAAAAAAGTAACTTTTCCCCCCAACTCAATATTTATTTTCCACGAATAGTCTTTTTCGAATCGAATTTAGTGAGTAAGGGCATTTATATATATGAGAGGAAGGGTAATTTTGATATTTTAAAAAAAATTATGGGCATTTTTGCTTGGGAATAAGGAATTTGGGCATTTTTATGCAAGAGGTGACATTGCCTCGTGCTTTAAATGCAAATAAGAACATGGTAGGATCATAAAAGTCAGTATGTGATTTCAACAATTAGAATAGCTAGAGAGGAAATAATTGTAGATATCCATACTCCATGAAAGCAATTAGAATAGCCGCAGGGGAAATAAATGCATATATCCATACTCCATAAAAGACAGAAAGAAATTAAACTGCCAATAGATTTATCGAGGCCTCTTGACATTAAATTGCGATCATTCCAGTAGTTCAATGACATAGTTTTTACTTTTTTGTGTTCAGAGTTCAAGTTCCTTACCTACATTCGGAAAATAACAATGATGTTTATAATTAGGCCATTAAGAACGGAGGAATAATTTATCATGATCACAAAAGGCTCTTGCTTACGAGTTCTGGAGGCTCAGCATCCCAGAGTTGAACTTTGAAATCCAGAACAGCTAGTTTTGTTACAGGTGACAGCAGGTTACAGTTTTGAAGTCATCGTTGCTAAGAGATTCAACATCATTTGTAACAATATTAAAAAAAAAACCAGGTAATCGACATAAATACAGGTCACTAAACGCACAGCCAAATGCAAGATACAGATTCAGCGTGAATTTAAACATGTCTTCTTTGTTTAGAACAGATTTTAGTACCCTGGGCATGCATCAATGTTGAACTGGCTTAGTGGCTGCTGTCAGAGTGCCTTGGCGTCTTCCCTTCTTGTATCATCAACATCCTCGACAGCCTTCTGAATCCAAACTCAAACTCATCGTGTGACCGTTAATTATGGATCATGGGTTTTCCATTTAAGCATGATATATTAGCACATCTTAATGAGCAATACTACAAATACCTACTTTAAATACATAAATGAATAAACTTATTATATGATCGAATACTATTTTATCTTTATTTCAAAA
Organism: Mangifera indica; assembly: GCF_011075055.1. NCBI lineage: Eukaryota > Viridiplantae > Streptophyta > Magnoliopsida > Sapindales > Anacardiaceae > Mangifera > Mangifera indica. The sequence goes on along the minus strand of NC_058147.1, from coordinate 9,879,398 downwards.
TCATTCATTCATATAATGATACATATAAAGTGTATAACGATTTATGTATTCAAAGTAGTTACACATTATTGTATCTTAATAGTTTTACACCAAACAGTCATATTGATCAAATGAAATTGAGTTTTTCTGTTTGACTGGAAAAAGTGTGATAAATTATTCTCAAAACAACTTACTGTGTTTGCAAATATAAATAAAATATACTTTAAACATTTTTTTAACTATATATAAATGTAATCTAACAAATAACAAATCAGACGTAGTTAAATAAATAACGAACAATAAAAAAGAAAACATTGATACATCTGATTCTTAGCAGAAATATCATCAGTTTCTGCACTTACTGAATATTAAGGAACAAGACATAAAAATTGAGAACAAAAAACTTACCAATATATTCATAAAACTGAAAGTAATACAAGGTACAGGCTTCGCTCTTCATTAGAATTTGACTTCTTTAGGTTGTGGTTAATCTTCATCATAAAATTACGCAGCCACATCCTTTCAGTTTTACCCCATCATTGTCTGCAGGGTTCAGCCTATTTGTGCCTGTCTTATCCCTTGTTGATCCAATTAAATATTGAGGAATTTCATTCAAATCAGAAGTAAATCTACTGGATTCATTGGGGCTTGGGTTGAAATTATTTGCACTTGGATTGAACTCTTCCACTTCTTCCTCCTCGTGTTGTAGTTGATGCAACCCAGAACTTTTCTCATCCAAATTCATAATATAGCGAAACAAAAAGGATATATTAGAAATAAAGATCAAACATAATCAATGCAATTCATATGTATCAGGAAAAGATAAAACCTATTTTAATCCATATATAAGATTACGGGAAATCATATTTTTAAAGAAACCATTACTTAATCATAGACAGTATAGAAGGTACGTATGTTATTTAATTACCTTGAGCTAGATTCTCCTATAAAGAAATTTGAAGATTTAAATCCCTTGGAGTATGCTTCCTTATGCTCTTCATCGATTATAGAGTATCTTATGGTATCAGGAAAGATAAAACATATTCAGTATATATTATAACTTTACTAGAAAACATATTAAGTATATAATATAACTTTACTAGAAAACATATTTTAAAGAAGAAACAAATGCTTAATTATAGGCAATAAAAAAGGTATATATACCTTGAGCTAGATTCACCTTTAAAGAAATTTGAAGATCTAAACCCTTTGGAGACAGAATATGCTTCCTCTTGCACTTCCTCTTCATCAATGATGGTACATGTTGATCTTGTCATGGGTTCATTAAATTCTTGAGTGAACACCAAACGGACCCCGCACTTCTTTATCCTTTTGACCCCAGATTTGGTTTTATTTTTTTGCTCAGGTGTGAAAGTGATAATGGCCTCCGTGTCGCAGGAGAATTCAAAAACTTCACATGTATTGCAATTGTACCCCAGTAACACGTGATCCGATTTAATATTCGTCGGTCCAACGGAAAGCAGTTTTTTATCAAATGTCATGTATTCATTTTGGCATTTCACGAGAAACTCATACTCAACATTCAAGAAATTACTTGAACCTTGGCCTTTGACAATGACACAGAAGACAAAACCCAGAAATTTCTTATGGTTGAATGAACCTTCTGGTAACTCTATGACAGATCCACTACTTTGAATGTTAAACCATTCGGGAATTTCGCTTCCTGGGAAACACATAAGACCTTGTGGCTTGCCAGCAACCTAATACATTTATCATACATAAAAATGGTTAATTTTAATATCATGTCTTTTGTTTTTATATAAGAAAAGGAAATTGAGATACACTGAATGATACCTTTTCATATTTGAATACTTCAAATTCATCTGAGTACAAATCCAATGCAGCATCATGAAATATGTCTCTGACTGCATTCCAATTCAGACTGACGCAATTAGGGAAGCTGAGTTTCCTTCCGCAATGTCTTTGATTAAGATTTTTCAAACCTGAAATTGCTTTCAGCCTTTTGCAATTATCTGCCCTAAGTTCTTCTATATTACTCGGAAGCTTCGGTAAAGACTTAAGCCTATTGCAAACACGTATGTTAAGGAGCTTTAACTTAGAAAGGTTCACGATGCTTGCTGGTAGGTTCTCAAAATTGTTTCCTTCTAATTCTAACTCTCTGAGCAAGGATATCCGGTCAAGATTATTGGGCAACTGTGTAAGACTGCAGTGATTCAAGTTCAATCTCCTTAAAAATTGCAAACCTGATTGACCTGGTGATAGCGGGCCCGTCATAGATGAAGGTATTTTCCCTATAGAAGTTCCATTAGCTTCCAGCACTTCCAAACTTTGCAAATGTCCAATATCTTCAGGCAATGTATGAAGCTTTAAACAACCAGAGATACAAATATATTTAAGAGATTTCAACTTGGACATACCGTTTGGAAGACTTCTAAGGCTTGAACAATCTTTAAGACTCAATCTTACTAGATTGGATGCATTCTCAATTGATGAAGACAATTGTTCTACCGCAGTTCCATCTAAATATAACTCTTCTATCCTCCGTGGGAACTCTGGAACGATCTTTAGGTAAACCAAACCAGAAAGATTGAGAAATCGAAGATTTAAATTATGGATGCTGCTTGGAAGACTTTCAAGCCTTAAACAGTCCTTAGAATTTCCAGTAGCTTCAAGCGTTTCCAAACTTTCTAAATATCCTATGTCTTCTGGCAATCTGTCAAGTTTCGAACAACCAGAGATACAAATATATTTGAGAGACTTCAATTTACAAATGCCGTTTGGAAGATTCACAAGGCTTGAACAATCTTTTAGACTCAATCTTTCAAGACGGGATGCATTGTCAATTGTTGAAGGCAGCTCTTTTATCGCAGTTCCTTCTAAATTTAACTCTTTTATATTGTGCGGGATCCCTAGAACAAACTTTACCGTTAACAAACCAGAAAGATCAAGTTGTTGAAGAGATTCCAAATTACAAACACTGCTTGGAAGACTTTCAAGCCTCAAACAATCCTTAAGATTCAATTCAACTAGTCTGGAAGAACTTTCAATGGAAGAAGATAATTCTTTTATCGCAGTTCCATCCAAACACAACCGTTCCATATTACATGCGATCATTGGACAAGTCTTGAGATTAGAGCAGCCTGAGAGAATAACATCTTTTAAAGACTTGGATTGAAGTCCAGTTGGAAGACTGGTAAGGCTTTTGCAGTTTCTTAGATTCAAACTGACAAGTTTATTGAGATTCCGAGTTGGAGGAATGATCTCAGACAAACTTGTACAATCTTCTAGAATTAAACACTCCAGGTTTTGAGCCTCTGAGAGGTCTGGAAGTTCAAATAGATGCTTTGAGTGACTTAGGTCAATCAATTTCAAATTAGCAAGATCCTGTAACAAAAAAATAATTAAAATTTACAAGGACAAATTAGAAAATCTAATATTGAAAATATATAAATGAAAATTATCATATGAAATCAACATATATATACCTTGATATCAGTCCATGGTTGTTTAAGCTTGCTGTGACGCATTTTAAGTACAACAAGGTTCTGAGGATAAAATTTCGAAGGCAGTGATCGGAATGGATAAAAATCCCAGAAGAGGCATCTTAATTCTGTGAAATCAGATTGCAGACCTTCAAAACCATGCACATTATTATATTTGCCCTTGTAGTTTGACGTATCCACTATCAATAATCTTAGATAATCCATCTTTGAGAAAGCATGAGGATTTAAGAGTGTCACTCTTATTTCAGACATATTAAATCGTACGCCTTGTATTTTATCAGTTCCCTATAATCAAAATCAAAATGATGAGTTAACAACACAATTACTTTAAATAAATAGATATTCCTCCCAGAAGAACCACCCCAAGCCCGTTACCACAAGAACTAATGTAAGAGGAAATATGCATGAGGTTTTTTTTTTTTAATTTGTTGAATACATTTTCCCACAATTTTTCTCTATCAAAATGAAAGAAACCTAAGACTTCTAATTGTACTTTAAAATTAAAATGATAATCTCCTAGATATAACAATTGGTATAAAATAGAAGCTGAAAGCTAATTTTTTTGGTACATACCTTGTTCTTGTTCAATACATCATAGACATTATTATCAAGCCACAATCGACTACGTTCACCCAGTTTATTCAAGGATTCTTGTCGAACAATTTCCATGCCCATTTCTTGAAGCAAATCATGTATTCTTACAGTTTCATATGAAATAGTTATGAGAGCCTTATCAATAAGTACTGTCAGTCCAATACTTGATGAGAATTGACGAACTACATGTTCTTTCCATCCATTAAAAAAGCATGCAATATCTAGAAATAATTTCTTTTCTTCAACATCTAATCCATCATAACTTATCTTAAGCACTGTTTGGATATCTTGATGTGGACAATTTTTTAATTTTTCCAATGTACTTTCCCATTCATGTTTTCCCCTATCACATAGAAAAGAACCCAAAATTGTAAGAGCTAATGGCACACCTTTAGCATAACGTAGAACTCTATTTGACAGCTTTGTGTATTCTTTATCGATGGGATGGTTTTGTTTGAAGGCATATTGACAAAAAAGCCAAAAAGATTCAGCAGCATACAACCCTTCAACCTCATATATGTTGGCATGATCCACTTTACAACTTACAAGTACTTGTTTATCTCTTGTTGTTATAATGATTTGACTTCCTGTGCCCAAGTTTTCAAGGTCTCCAATCAATTCATTTATTTGATGTATATGTGTTACATCATCAAAAACAAAGAGAAGCTTTTTCCTCTTAAGTCTTTCTATTGTGGAAGCATGCCTTATATTGGGGCGTTCCTCCTCTAATATTGTAGAAAGAAGTTTTTCCTGCAACTGAATTAGTCCACGTTTCTCCGATTCTTCCCTAACATTTTGAATGAAATAAGAACCTTCAAACTGACTCGAAATTTCGTTGAAGACTGCATTGGCAATAGTTGTTTTGCCGATACCGCCCATGCCCCAAATCCCTACTTTGCACACTTTATTCGAGTCATTAGATAATAAAGATTTAATTGTTTGAATCTTCATTGCTACTCCAACCAAGTTCTCATAACCAGAAGACATATTATTCAATCTCTTCATAACAACTTTAATAATTTTCTGTATAAGTTTTGATTCAGGCCTACAATTGAAACATCAAATAATTAAATTTTAAGATTAATTTATAACTTATTTTAATTTTAAAAAATAAAGGATATACAACGTATAATAATTAAAGTCTTGATATTATAGCTATCACATAACTATAATCCACTATTGAAGTATATTTATCCTGACTAGAAAAAAAATAATACATAAATATAACCATAAAGTAAAATTAACAGAGCTGATAATTTGTAATATGATCCATTAATTTTACTTGATACGTTAAAGAACTATGTTGGAATAGAGTTTTTTTGACACAAATTGTTGTTTATATCATGTTTGGGTCAATCCAATCTGAATCCAACCCACATCGATGAAATAATTATTCATTTCTATTTACTTTTCACTATGTTAATTATTAAATCATGTTCATTAACTAAAAATAATAAATAATTTATTTTAAACATAAAGTTAAGGCTAAATTCGCAGTGAGCTTGCTCAAGCTTGATACAAGTTTTGTTTGAACGAATTCGAACTTCAACCTGACATATACGAATTTGAGCCCGAACACAAGTTAAAATATATTTAAAAACCAATCATGAGCCTTGGATTCGAGCTTGACATATACAAACTCGAACTTGAGCTTGAGCAAAAATAAATTTAAACTACACTGCTCAAGCCACAAGTGAACCAAATTTAAGCGAATGAGTTTGGCTAACCTAAGCCAAGTTCAGCTTATTTACATGAACTTGAGCCGAACACGAACTCCCAATCCATGAAGGAAGCCAAACACAATTCGAGTTAAGCCCAAGTTGAGCTGCCCCAAAAACAAGTTTAAAACAAGAATCACCTTGTTTGGGCTCAATTCGGCTCTAATCCAACCCTACTTAAAGTAATTTGAATAAATTATTTGAATATCTCTTACTATTATTTATGTGAAATTTTATTTCAGCCTCAAAACAATTTAAATGGGTAATTTTTACAATTATAATATAAATAAATAATATTAATAATATATTCCACCAATATATATTAATATAATTAAATGAAATATAATAAAAGAACACACATTATTAGAAATAAATAAGAAAAGGAAAATAGTATTTTACAACTCAAGATATCGATATTAGTTTTAACAAATAATATCTTAACATAAATCATATTTCTTATAATAATATTGATTGATGAGATATATAAATATTTTTATATTGTAAAGACTTTTAGAAAGTTTTAGAAGAAAAGAGTAAATTTCAATTAATTTTAAAGAATTTCAATATTATAAATTTATCGGTTTTAAACCTCCTTTATAAAATTAATAATTTTTAAGAGTGCCTTTTATTTAAAAAATATTATATATTTCTTATTACCTCCCATAAAATCAATAACCTTTTTTTTTTTTTTTTGTGGAAAAAAGTAATGACATCAAGTTGAACAGGGTCACAAAGGATATTACAAATATGAATAAAGCAGAGAAGATATTTAATGAGTAAAGTGCTCTAACTCTCATCTTTATTGAGATTTGTTTGGTTAAAACTTAATTTTAGTTCCCTCAAACTTAATTATGATAGATCCTTCCAATTAACTCCTACGTGGTTTTTCTTCTTACAACATCTAACATGTTGGCTGAATGCACGTATGCTTAGGAGGGGTGGCCCTTAGGCATTCTAGAAGAATTTTATTCTCCTACTGAAAATATTCATACTTAATAATTCTTTTTTGTAGACTTGTCAAAAAATTACTTATCATTTATTTGTTGTTGTACATTTATAAGTTTTTTGATGCTTTATCCAAGGTTTGCAAAATTGGACCGGCCAGACTGTGAAGTGGTGGTTCAGGCAATTACTTTATAAGAAAAACTGTTTTATGCAATTTTTCGGGTTGGACCGTAGGTGGACTGACAGTTCATAGCTGGTTTCCAGTTTCCTGCGGTTCACCCATTGTCCAGTTCATATAAATTGAAATTAAAAAAAAAATTCCCAAAATCATTCGTTGCACATCTTGTGCCCTAACCCTAACAGACACAGCAGTGCACGAAACTGACAGCTAACTATCAAAATCTCAAGACTTTGATGAAATTGGTTTAGCCCCACCACGCACAAAGGTGAGTCAACAATGTTTGACTTCTTCTGCTAAAGTTTTCTTCTTCGTTTGCATTAAGTAGTTGACTTCTTCTACCGAAAACTTCATTGTGAATTGTCAAGTTCATGCGGTTATGACTTCCGGTAATAACTCCGATGACTTTGTTATGTATAAGTTTATGAGTAATGATTTGCATATTGTGTGTGTAATGTGTGATGAACAACTGCTATATGTTTATTGAAATAATTGAACACACATAAATATTTTTTTGTGAAATAAACATTAATATGACAAATCATAATATTTCTATTGTGTGTAATATTGTTAGTTTATTTCAACAGCATACATAATTTTCAAGTTATATCATGTGTAATTGATACATGAAGACTGGAACAACCAAAATAATTGAACATGTGTAACGATTTTATGTGCTAAAATTTTAGCCACGTTAATTGTTTGAATTCTGAAAAATGGTGGGATAAACCTGTCTTTCTTCTAGTTTTATGCACACTTGAACAATTTAACCTTGAACATGTGTAATGTTTGAAATTTAATAGCTTAACATAATATGTCTATGCTACAACAATAAAACTATATGTATCCATTTGAGTATACAAATATATACAAACTTATATGTGTTATAATATGATTAAATGATTTAAAATTAAAGATAAAATAATACTCAATCATGTGACGACACGTGTAAGTGTATATACATTTGTGTACCTATAATGGGTAGCATAGTATTTCTCATGTTACAAATATTTCATACTTGTTTATTCTATTGTAACAAACTTTGTTTGAGATCCTAACTTTTACATTATTTTTTTTATTAATGATTAAATATTCCATTGATTTTGAGTTTCTGACTTAATTCTTAATGCTCATATAATATATAATAAATAAATAAATAAAAACACATCTATAAAATTGGTACTCTTCTTTTATAGTTATTTATTATTCTGTAATTTATGTGCAATAGATAGATAAAGTGAAAGAATGTCATCATCTGGGATTAGGGTAGGTCAAATGAATATGAATAAAGCTAATATTGGCTTTTCTAGAAAACAAAATAGATTTTCAAATTATTCAAAAAAAAAAAAGACCAGTTGGGGTTGGTGACTTTTTTGCTTCAAGGATTACTAATAGATCTCAACCCTTAATAAGAAATGTTTTGGCTAGAAAAGAAGCTAAATGGAGAGCCAACATGGTTGTTATTAGGTTCTTATATGATGTTTGCATCCCTTTTAATGTATTAAATTTTATTTATTTCCAAACTATGTTGGATGTCATAATTGCAATTGCTCCTATATATAAGCAACCAATATATTATGAAGCACGTGTGAGTTTGTTAAATGATGGAAAAAGCGAAGTTCAATTACTTGTTGATAGTTACAAAAAAAATTTAGAAAGATGTTGGTTGTACACTTATGGCTAAAGGTTAGATGGACATTTCAAATAGTTTGTTGATAAATTTTTCAGTGTATTGTCTAAAAGGAATTTGTTTTATCAAATTAGTAAATGCATCTGATGTTATAAAAGGGGCGGACATGTTATTTGGGTTGTTTGAGGAAATTGTTTTATGGGTTGGGCCTAACAACATTGTCTATTTTGTGATTGATAATGAAACTAATTATAAAGTTGCTAGAAGATTGTTGTTTGCAAAATATCAAAATATTATTTGGTCACCTTGTGTAGCAAATTGTATTAATTTGATTTTAAGAGATATTGGTGAAATGAATAACATTGTTAGAATTTCAAAAGTGCATCTCTTGTGACAATGTTTATTTATAATAATACATTATTGATAGTTTGATTGAGAAAGAAAGAAGGATGGAGAGAAATTATCCCACCTAGTGCAACTAGGTTTGCTACGACTTTCATCACATAGAAAAGTCTTTATGAGCATAAGCATGACTTGCAAGTGATCATAGATAGATTTTCTATTGATTCTAGATGTGAGAGAAATAATACAGGCAAAGAAATTGTGACCATAATTCTGAATATTGAATTTGGGAACACAATAGGTATAATTGTAAAAGTTGTGGGTTCATTTATGTATTTGCTTTGTATTATGGAGTTAGATGAGAGATCTGCATTAGAATATGTCTATGATGGAATGCATAAAACTAGGACAAAGATAAAGAAGTTGTTCAAGAATAAAAAAAAATTCTACAAGCCTTACACTCAAATTATCAAGTTGAGGTGGGAAAGGACATTATGTCGAGGCATTCATATAACTACATATTGCTTGTATTTGGCCTTTCAGTATGACCATGAATCTTTTTGCACAAAACCAAAGGTATTGAATGGTTTCCTAGATGTTTCTGAGAGTAAAACATCGATGTTTAATGTCAGTATGTCGAAGTTATTGGAAAAGGGTAGAATGTTTCGCAGTTATGAGGGGAATTTTTCACATCAACTTGCTATTGAAACATGCAAATCCACACAATCTAGCACGTATTAAATTTATATGTATTTTATGTGTCAATTCTTTTTCTAAGTTATGAAATTCCGCTACATAATTATTTATGTGCCATTTTGTATACATGAATGGTGGAGAACATTTGGATACTGTATCCCAATTTATAGAAGTTTGCAATTAAAATTTTTAGTCAAACTTCAATATCTTCATATTGTGAGTGTAATTGGAGTATTTTGAATGCATACATACTAGGGAGAGAAATAAATTGGAGCATCAATGTTTGAATAATCTTGTTTTCATTCATTCTAACTTATGGTTGCAAAATAGGTAATACAATTGTCAATTATGCATCATTGTATTTTTAATATCTCTATTTAGACTATTTATCATGTTTTTTTAAATTGTTTTCATATGATTTTACCCTACTTAATGGTTATTGGTATTAAGCTCTTTTAATTTTTTACTTATTATCATTTTTGCCATTTAGGTTATTTTACACCCAAAAAAAAAATGATCAAATTAATTATGAAAATATTGATAAAATTGACTTCTGGATAGTAGACGATGAAGAGGAGTTTGGTGAACTTAATGCAAATGAATTAGAATAAATGTTTTATAGAAAAGGATCTATTCTTATTAGTAATAATCCAACCGATTATGATTTATCACATTATTTTTCAAGTAAAAACATTATTTTTTTTTGCACTGACATAAACATCTATACAATTGCATAAATGACTAATTTTCACACTGATCTTGAAGAATGACTAATTACTCATTTAGTTAACTTGATGTTAGACCAATTATGTTTTGTTAAATTTTTTTCCTATGTAATTTTTTTAAGTTTAAAAAACGTGACAGAGACTCGAACCTAAATTTTCAATCTAAAAGTTCTAATGTTCCATCAGTTAATTGATGTTATGTAATGCATGTATTGTTAAATTAACGTTTAATGTTATGTAGAATGGTGAATGACTTGTGTTTTGTTCAATTTGTTGTTGTGTTTTGTTTAATGTAGTAGGTTTGGTTTTTGCTTTGGCTTATGTTGTAATGGTTATATTACATAATTAATTTGTAATGGTATTTCAACACGTGTTTTGCATAGTTTGAATTGAAAAATTATGCATAGATTTAAATTCAATATGTAAAAAACATGTAATTTGACCAAACTGTTTTAAGTTTTTACACAAAACTGAAATGGTTTAACTGGTTTGATCAAAATTAGACCTTAAAATAGTTCATGATTTGGTTTAGTTCTTAAAACCTTGGTTTTATCAGTAACATTGATTTGAAATCATTGTCTGGCATATAATATCTTCGTGATTGTCTCATGCTATTCATATATAATTATGTTTTATGTACTATAATGATTGATTGTTGTGATTCCTTATTTTCATTGATAAATCTATATATTTTCATAATTTAATTATTCATGTGTGTTAATTAATAAAGGTAGAATTTCTTTATTAAAGATGTTTATGAGACAAATAAGACCACAATTAAATTACAACAGAGAAATTTTGCTTTGACAAAACTTACAATATAAGACCACAGTTAAATTTAATTGTAATTTAATTGTGGTCTTATTTGTTGTTTCGTGTGAAAATTTGTTGTTCAGTTTTAACACAAAAAATGTCATTTTGTATCAAAATGTGATGTTTCCTATTAATATAACATTTTGTTTTGACAAAACGTTTCTTTATATCAAAATATATTGTTTTATAACAAATCGTGTCATTGCATATTGTGTTTTGACGCAACATGACTCATTATATTGTTTGGATCAATTCGGATTGAACCAAGTTAACCTGAAAATTTTTCCAGTTGGGTTGTGGTTGAAAATTTTCGATACGATCTATTTTAGTTGTGTTATAGTTGCAAGTCTCCTACCTAAAACCTGAACTGGTACACCCTAACAATACAAACCAACCTGTCTAAAGATTAGAATTGCAGTAAAAATAAATCAAAGTAAAAGGATTCACCTAATAATATTTGAATCAAACCCAGATATATTGGCAGCTTCCGTCAATGCAATCCTCCATCTCCATCCCTGCAACATCTCTTTCTCCCTCTGAAATCGTACTTCATGTTCAGCTAATGCCGCTCCATAACTTCCAGTTTGCTTCCTTACATCTGAAGGATCTATATGATAGAAAATTGGTATCACAATTTGACCATATTTTCTGTTACATTCGAGGATCTTTACGAGTTCTTCGAGGCACCATTTAGAAGAAGCATAGTTTTCAGAGAAAATGATAATTGAAATCTTTGATCCTTCAATTGCTTCCACAAGAGATGATGGAATACGATCTCCTATTCTAAGCCCATCATCAATGAAAGTTTTAATCTCTCTTCTACACAAAGCTGCATAGAGGTGGCTGGTAAACCCGTTGCGAGTGTCCTCCCCTCTGAAACTAAGAAAAACATCGTAATTTACTTGAGGACGAGAAGAAGAAGCCATCAAATTGCTTGAAGCAATCAGACTCTCAGTCTCTGAAGTTTGGGAATATGTTTAATAGCGTTTACTTCAAGATTCCTTGAAATGAAAACTTTGCGCAAAAACAGATCGCTTAATTAATCAGCATATACTGTTTCTTAACGAGTTGGAGAATGATAATTTTTAATTTAGTGAACATCGATGGAGAATTGTGGTAATTATAAATCAATTTCTTTGTTTTGTCTTTATACTTTCTTTTAAGCCATCAATGTCTATTTGTCTATTCTGTGTGTGACCTTTCTTGGTAATGGCCGGCCTTGCATTTTTTGCTAGACATATAGTATATCCTCACGAGATATTCATCGCCTAGTCAATCGTAGTTGAGGAAATTGTATTCCCCTCGTTCCAAAGATACAATTCCCAATTAAAAGCTAGAGGGGTGCACAGTCCTCATGATCATGTTCACGAAAAATTTCAAAGCAAACCAATAATTATGATTTCATCGGATTTGGTTTATATTTTGGGCTGGTAAATTTTTTCCTATAATGTCACAAATAAAAAGTGATAAATAATAAATTAGAAGAAATAAAGAAAGAGTGATGAATTTCGTCTAACTTGATAAGTAGATTTTGCATTATACTTGATAGGACCAATATTATACATAAAAGCTGCTTCTCTCCCATCTCTGGAAGAAATCTTTAAAAGATAGAAAATCAAAGTTTTACCATCCTAATGTTAGAACATAATGTTGAAATAACGTGGGCACACATTGATTAAACTTTATTATCGTTTAATAAAAACTGGGTGAATATGTAATTCAGAAAGAATTTATTTTATAGATTTGATGTAATCATTCAAAAATGTAACAATACATTTTATATTGTAGTTATTAAATTTGGGTTGTAAATGTAGACTAATATAAGGTTATTAAACTTTTAATAAAGAACCTAATTAACTCATTTTATTTTTAATAAAAGAAAGGTAGGGTCCCCTTCCAAGTTATGTGATATAATTTATTAGCACTCCTTTTGCGCGTTGCAACTGAGAACTAAGAAGGAAGACTTGCTCAAAGGTTGATAATCAACCCATTTTGCAACAATTTTCACAACAAAATGGCACAAACAAGTTTTTCTATGTCCCTAATCTTTGTATTACAGTGTTTCATAGCCTATTATGATTAAATTATGAATTTGGGTAAAATCATTATGTTCTATTATTATAGAATTAGGTGTTCTATTATGTTTTCTTCTTAGATTTGGTGTTAGAGGTATAAAACTTGCATATTTTATGAAATTGGATCATTTTTGGCTTAATTCTCGAATTAGGGTTTAGGGAATTTTGCCAAATCAGTTGATAATTGGGCATGGAAATTATTTGTTTGTGTTTGTTAAAGATTATACATGATTTTAAACATGTTTTTGAACCTAAAATCAATCAAAAATCAATTGAAATTGGGTTGTGCACGTGTGCCCATGCACATTTCAAGTTGACCTAGTTTCTGGGTCAAACAACCTGTTGACTAAAATTGGTCAAATGGTTAACTAGTCAAAGTGTTGACCATTGACCCTAGGTTTGGGTGATCCATTGACTACATAGGTCAGGTAATTGGGTTTTCCAGCTTGCTTATAACCCATGACCCAACATATGAACACTCATTACTAGTCGACCACGTTGACTTCTAATTTGATGGCTTTGAATAGTGTTTTTGGATGTATGAAAGAGGTTTTCTGGTGCGAGGAGTTTATTTGTTAACTAGAAGTGCACATGCTTGTTTGTTGTGTTATATTTCATTTATAACACATTTATGAACACATTCTTTTGTAAATAGCTGCAATTTGAGAATTAATGTTCCAAAATGGTTGTTTGTTCACTGTGTTCAATGCAACTTTGCTTTAAAAGATTGTCAGAGATAATTAAGGTTAATATCTCATGAAATTTTTGTTAGGACAATTTTGTTTAATATCATAGGAATTAAATAGTGAGTTATCAGAATGTTTAATTGCTAAAGTGGTGCATTTATCAAAGCTCAAGAAATATTATATCTGGTAATGATACATTTTTTAGTTTTACTACATGTAATTTTCTACCCAAAAAGAGTTATTGTGCGTATTAAGACTAATAATAGCATTAGTTTGATTATATGAAATATATTGTTCATGGTCATGAATAAGTCCAATGCAACCAAAAGTGGTTGTATTTATTCAATTGACATGTGCTTTCTTTTAGAGAGAGAATGAACATTGATCTAGAAAGTTTATCTACCCAAAAGAGATATTTCTTTCTAAAATCAATTGTTCATAAGATTCTTTTATGGTTTTGTGACCTTATGTTTTGGGATTCTAGTCACATGCCATTTTCTTTGCCTAAAGGAGAGTTATGCTGATACAGTAGTAATCCCAATTTAGAGTAGCTTATAAGGTTTTAGAGCTATTTTAATTGGTTAATTGTTTATATTACTAATTAGTTGCATTGTTTACCTATGAATTCAATTACCATAATAGTGAACAACAACAATGCCACTATTTAACTCCTGACTTATAGTAATTTTAAGAGATGGACATTTGATACTGAATTTGCACTAGGCATTATTGATATTGATATAACCTTGTAAGTTGATGAACCTCCAAGACCTATTGATGAGAGTTTCACAACTAAGAAAAAGTATTATGATAAATGGGAAAGATCTAATAAACTCAACATTATTGCTAGAAAAATGACTATTGTAAAGTATCGTTTGAGTACCTTACCAGAGTCCGTAATTGCTAGAAAGTTTCTTGGTATCATTAGGCATGGATATAAGGTTTCCAATCATTTTGAAGCTTTCTACTTGATGAGTGAGTTATTAAGTGCTAGATATGACAGCTATAAAGGGGTTAAGGAATTTATTTTGAATATTGTGAGGATACAATCAAAGCTGAAGAATTATAATATTCCCCTTAATGATAATTATATTGTCTATTATACCCTTAATTCCTTATCTATAGAGTTTAGTCATATTAAAACAGTTTACAATATTGTAAGAAAGAACTAGACTATTAATAACTTGATTACCAAATGTGTGGCTGAAGAGGAGAAATTAAAAACAGAGAAGCTAGAAACTATAATTCTAGTTGGTTCATCTAAAAGTTAATCTAAAGGGAAACAACAGAGTAAAAAATTCAAGTCTTATGCTACAAGGAATACGAAGAGTTTTAAAAGAAGGGATTCAAATCGGTCACAGATGAAAGTAGGAATGAAAGATAAATGTTTTTTTTTTTTTTTTTTGTAAAAAGAGATTTCATATGAAGGTAAATGGTAAGAAGTTAAAAACCTAGTTGGAAATAGGAAGAAAAAACAAGGTAATGCCCTAGCCTATATGTGTATGAATCCAATCTTATCAATGTGCCTAAAGATAATTGGTGGATTAACAATGGTGCTATTATTCATGTGACTACGTTTTTATAGGTTCTAATAAGACAAGCAGACCAACTGATAGGGAGGCCAAACTCAACGTTAGAAATGATATTGATGTTAAAGTCATTTATGTTAGCACTATCAAATTATTATTAGAGATTGGTTTTAAACTATGTTTGGAAAACTATTTTTATGTTCCCTCCTTTAGGAAGAATTTAATTTTTGTTGATATTGGACAAATCTAGTTGTAGACTTATGTTTGGAAATGGAAAAGTTGATTTATGGTTTAATTCACAATCAGTTGGTATTTGTTTTTTTATAATAATTTCTATCGACTTTGTTTGGCTCCTTGTAGTATTGATTATTCTTTGAATGTTGAAAATGTTCGTATTAAAAAGATCATTGATTAGAGAAAAGTCATCATTCTTATGGCACAAAAAGCTATGACATATTTCTAAAGAAAAGGTAGATACACTGATTAAAAATGAAATTCTTTCGCCTCTAGACTTTCAAGATTTGGAGACCTGTGTTGATTGTATATGGGGTAAATTGACAAAGACTAAGAGATATATAGATCAACCAAGAGTCAAGAGCTTCTAAAACTTATTCATACATATATTAGTAGGCCTTATTCGTCTATCTTATATGGTGATAGGTATTTCATCACCTTTATTGATGACTATTCAAGATTTTTAAGATAGAATCAGAAAAACAAATTAGGACAGTTATCGAGGTTGTGAGGTATGATCAAAGTGGAAAATATTATGGTAGATATAATAATTCAAGGCAACAAATGGGTCTTTTTGCAAAATATTTGCAAGATTGTAGAATTTTTCCTCAATATACTATACTAGGGACTCCTGAACAAAATGGATGGCTGAAAGGCATAATCGCACCCTTAAGGATATGGTTAGAAGTATGATGTGTAGATCTAATTTGCTAGAGTATTTATAGGGTGAAGCTATAATGACTATATTATATATTCTAAATAAGATTCCTTCAAAATTAGTACGCAATACTCCTTGTAAACTCTGGATAAGAAGAAAACCTAGTTTGAGATATGTTCAAGTTTTGGTTTGTCTAACTAAAGTAAGAGTTCATAATCCTAATGCGAATAATTTAGATCTTAAGACTGTTCGAGGATATTTTATTGGTTATCCTGAACATTCCTAAGGATATAGATTTTATTGTCTTTCTCACAACGCTAAAGTGGTAGAGTCATTAGCTACTAAATTTCTTGAGCTAGATTTAGCATAAGGTAATAGCTTTCAATCATTGAAAGAATTTGAAGAAGGTTCATCTAGATCATAGCCATTAGTTGATATATATAGTGGTATTTTACTCGTTTTTGTTTATGAGCCCAAATAATAAGATTTAAAGAATCTTATAGGAAGTGAGCCTATTCATAATGAAGTCACTACTGAGGATACTATTTTAGATCCCTTATTAGTCTAATTACCTATTTTTTGATACTATACCTAATGAGCCCATAGTTATGATTCTAGTTAAAAGATTATCTAGACAGAGACAAACAATCATCTCTAATAAATATTATGTCTATCTTAGTGAGTCTAATTATGATATTGGTCAGATTGTAGATCTTGTGAATTTTAAAAAAGTCATTTCTTATCCATAATCAAATAAATGGTTTAAGGCTATGAAGGAAGAAATGTAGTCTATGAGCGAAAATAATGTATGAGATCTTATAGAGCACCCTAATGGGGTTAGACCTATTAGTTGTAAATGAGTTTGCAAGATTTAAAGCTAGATTGGTTGTTAGGGGTTTTACCTAAAAAGAAGGCATAGATTTCAATGAAACTTTTTCCATTATATCCATTAAAGATTCATTTAGAATTATTATAGCTTTGATGGCTCATTTTGATTTGGAACTTTACTAAATATGTATGAAAACAATTTTTCTAAATGGAAACCTTTATAAAAAAGTCTATATGAGGCAATCAAAAGGTTTGGAAGTTGAAAAAAAAAAGGCATATGGTATGTAGACTAAAAAAATCTATATATGAATTAAAACAATTATCTCAACAATGGTATTTGAAGTTTGATGAGGTAATAATTTCACATGGGTTTGTTGAAAACAAATTTGATCAACATGTATATATAAAAATCAATAAGAGGAGATTCATCTTTCTGGTCTTTTCATGTTAATGATATTCTGTTAGCCAGTAATGATGGTAATTTGTTTCATGAGTTGAACCAATTTTGTCTAAGGCTTTTGATATAAAAGATCTTGGAGAAGGTTACTGAATAGGTTACTCAGACAATTTTTGCCCTTAGTATTGAGATTCACCATGATAAGAATCGTAGGTTATTAGGATTATCACAAAAGACTTACACTAAATGAGTACTTAAGAGTTTTAATATACATAATTGTAAGGGCAATGAGGTACCTGTGGTGAAAAGAGATAAGCTTAGTCTTAAGCAATGTCCTCAAAATGATTTGGAAAGGGCATTTATGTCTCATGTTCCTTATACTAGTACAATTTGGAACATTATTGTAGATATGATTGAATTATACGAATTACATGCTTACTGAGTGTGTATCACTCGCATGTTCTATTTGTGCAGTTTTGTAAGTAAAGTTATAGAGCAGTAAGGTAACAATAGCGAAGCTAGAAGGTCAACTTATAGAGGTGCATGAAGGTAGGTTCATTATCATCATTTACATTAAGTTTGGACATCTTATGTATTTTGAATTATTTCTCTTAGTATATGCACATTTCACCATGATTTGACCTCTTATTGGTTTTGAATCGTATTTATTTATTATGGACACTAGATTTTTATAACTAATATTTCAAACTTTGTTATTTGGATTTATGAGTTAATAAATGCACTTTTGGGGACGTGGGTTATTATTTAATGTTACTGCATGATTGACCTAAATGTTTATGCATGGAAGTTTTAATTCAACACATCTCCTCAAGGGTGTTACAACTACAAGGATAAAATTATAAGTAATCATATGTTGTTGGGTGAGACAATAAGTTTGAAGCCAAAAATTGGTTATGGATCATGATATGATTGTTGGCATGAACTTCATAAGCAAATATAAGGGTTGAAACTTATTACAATAAGAGAAAAGTTCAGTTTTATATGGAAATGGTAATGAATTCACCTTTAGAGAGGGTTGAATCATGAGTATGATGATCAACAATGTGAAAACGAGAAATGTTGAGTAAAAGATATGCGAGTTATCTAATGCATATGATGAATGAGATTAGTAAATCACTTTTAAGCTTACAAAATACTTCTATTGTATATGAGTTGCAACATGTATCTCTAGAAAATTTACCAAGGTTGGTGTATCTTATTCTAAATAAGGATAACACCAGCACTGATAAGTTGAATCAGGTTCATGCTAATGAAAGTGTGAAACCCTATAGTGTAACCAAGATGGTTGTGTTAGGTAGAGTCATGAGATTTGTTTTAGTATTATGGTAGAATCATAAAGGTTTATGGGTATAAGGTTAGCATTTGGTACTGCCTATGACCTTAAACCGAAAAGGTCAATCAAGTAATGGAGAACATGTTGAAAGCAAATTATTCAGATCAAAAAGCAAGTTGGAGTGGTATGTTACCATGGATAGAGTTTGGGTATGTTAGACAACCACCCAAATAGCTTTGTATAAGGCACTTTATAGGAGAAAATGTAGATCACTATTTCATTAGAACAAGATAGATGAGAGAAATGCTCTAACTCAAGTTTTTAGACCAAAAATGACTCAAAAAATGATTTATGATGTAAGATTAATCAAGGAAAAGAATAAAACAATTACAAGATTTTCAAGAGTTATGTCAATTAGAGGTGAAGAGGCTTGGAATTTGATCTGAGTGATATTATTTTTATGTGAATTACCCTTATAGTCTTGTATTAAGGTAAGAACAAAAAGGTAAATTCACTCTCACACCTTTCAAGATTTTGGAAAGAGTAAGGTTGCTTATCAATTTGTGATACCAACGAACATGGACTAGATTTGTAGTGTATTCCATATGTCATTCTAGTGTAAGTTCAGTAGTAACTTAATTCATATATGTAAAGATAAAGATGTGGTACTTGAGGATAGTTTGATTTATGAGGAGCATCCAACTCAGATTTTGGATGGATGGGTTAAACAACTTATAAACAAATAATTATCACTTGTTTAGGTTCTTTAGAGGAACCATTAAGTCGAGTAGGTCACTTAGGAAGTGGATCTGAATATGAGGTAAAAGCCCTCATGGTTGCTTGAGTGAATTTTGAGGATGAAATTCTTTTTAGGGGGAGAATTATGATACCTGCAAATTTGTCCAAGGTTAACTTTTGTATTTAGGATTATCAGCAATGTTTGTGTACTTTATTTTTATGATTTTGGATTTAAGACATTTTGGATTCATATTTATTACACTTTTAAGGATAATGGGAGTGAATTATTTAGCATATTATTATTTATTACTACATGTGTTTAGGAAGAGATTTAGTTAACATGTCTTTTCAGATACCTATTTTAGCTAAGAGTATGTATCTGGAAAGGGGTATTACAGGTAGTGCTAAATTTTAAGTGTAAACGTCATCACTGCGAACTCAAAATCATGAGTAAGGTAGCTGGCCTTGAAATCCTTTAATTGTCTTGAGGCATAAACTATTACCTTGCCTCATTACATTAATATTACTCCTAAATCATTATGAGAAGCATCAATGTACAAATCATACTCAACCTCTTCTTCTAGTAGGGCTAATATAGGAGCAAAAGTCAATCTCTTCTTTAACTTTTGGAAACTTTCTTTACATGTATCTGACCACTAAAACCGAGTTTCCTTCTTTGTGAAAGCTATGAGAGGCCTTCCTACCTTGGCAAAACCCTCAATAAACCTTTTGTAATAGTCTACTAAACTTAAAAAATTACAAACCTTTTTATAGTCTTTAGCCTCTATTAATCTAACACTATCACAAATTTGCTAGATTCAGTTGATATACCTTCTACTGAGACTATATACCCTAAGAAAGCTACTGTATCTAACCAAAATTCATATTTTGAAAGCTTTGCATATAGTTGTTTTTCCTTTAACCTTTGTAAAGAAAACTTCAAATGTTGTTCATACTTCTCTTGACTCTTAGAGTACACTAGTATGTCATATTTGAATACTACAATGAACTTATCTAGGTATTCATGAAATACTCGGTTAATCAAATCCATGAAGACTATAAACATTTAGCTCTCAAGGCCTCAATGTAAGCCTAGGGTGGTTGTGTACCTGCCATGACATTTTATGCTATGGCTAGATCAAACCCTTACACAAATTTTTCTATTTGCCTAATCTCAATGTTGGTTATTGTAAGGGCATATCTTGTTAGATAATTGAACTTAATGGAGTACTCTTTTATGGAGTTTGCATCTTGAGCCAAGGTGAAAAACTCTTGAGCTCTAATGCATATCACATCTGTTCCTTTGTATTTAGCCTCAAACTGTTACGGTTGGTGCCTTAAAGCCAATTAATTCAGCACTTATAATTGCAATTTTACATTCATTAATTAATAAAGGATTTAATTGTTATTCAATTCATATATGTCATTTTATATGATTGTGTAAATAATATGCCCTTAGAATGATAGAACTGTGACAAAGGGATCAGATGACTAATCGTGAGAACCTTATACACACGTTAAGTGGTAATTTTAGAAATATTCATAATCCAAACATTATAATGAACAAGGGCATATGTAATGATGATGAGATTATCATAGTGTTGAGCAACCCCACTGAAAGGTGGTGATAGTTCTCACATGTTAAAGTTGTTTATAAAATGTTTGATACAACACATAGGTGCACATGGTAGATGTGTTTATCAAACTAACCTTACCAGAGGATATCTATATGATGGTTGTTCTAATGCCTATAGAACAAATCCTTTGAACATCATAAGTGCATATGATCTATCACTTAAGGTCACCAAATTGTCTCGTGTAAGGATTAGTATGATTTGATGTTATCCAAAGTATTATTGTAACTAAGGTATCATAAAGGTGGTGCACAGCCATATCGTGACATACATAGGGACTATGGTTGATAAATAAAAGATTCTTCACTCTTGAACATAGGAAAAGATATCTTACATGAGAATACTAAATGACATTCATGAATGATTGAATCTATGGCCAAAATGAGATAAGGTTGTAGTCTAATCCATGTAAGTCACTAATGTATATCAGTTCATGTAGAGGAACTATTAAGATAGACACATTTCTATGTCTCAACCTTGATAAATATTAGTTGAGGAAAAGATTGAATTACATATAACTTTGATGTTGTAAAAGCTTAAAAGATGTTCGCTAGTACTCTATCATTCGAATGGTCATGACACTTTGCTAGAGGCTAATCTTGGTCAGTGATTGAATTCGACCCTAATTCAGACACTACCAGTTTGATAAAGAGTTTATGGGTCACATGCGTATAGGGGTTGATATGAAACCAGAAGCAAAGATTGGGAAAGATTCCAGTTGAATATACTTTAACCAAGTTTGACTTAATATGTATAGTGTCATTTGGCACTGTGCAAAATTAATATGCATAGCACGACTGGACAAGTCTTATCTAACCGTTTAATGCATGTTTCATGCCAGGTGGTACACAAGTGTATCACATGTGCATGGTTTAATGTGTGGCAGGTGGCACACAAAAGTATCACATATGCACGTGTGTTGATAATGTCAAGTATAAGTTAAACTCTTGTTGCACTTGGACACTTGCATATAATTATAAAACAAAGTGTAGGTTAATCAATCAATTAATAGAAAATAATATGCCACATATAGAAAAGAAAAAACCTTAGTTGTCACATGGGTTTTCTTTTATTTTCTCTCTTCTTGCGAAAACATTCCCATCCAGCACATAATAGCCCTATAAACCCTAAAAACACCTTATGGTTGTTTTTGTATCTTCATGTTAAATATGTTTTAAAATGGATATCCTGGGCAGAGTTTTAGGATTCTATAATTTTATAATTTTTAATTATGTGTGTTGTTGTTATCGGTACCCTAAAACCCTACACAAACCTTATCTTGAACTACGAATAGGACATCTCAAAGATCTTTGTTGTCTCTCGAATAAGATTTCACCATGTCCTAACACTGGACTTAAAGAAGTAGATGACATATTTGATTTTTTCCTGATTTATCATGTCAAAAAGGACCATTGCAATCTTTACTGACTCTAATCACTCATTAGCCACAATCAGGTCCTTAGTATCATCAAATGTCTAAGGCTAGTGCATATAGGCAGGTTGAATATAAGGTGCAACTAAGTCTTGGCTAGTATTACTATTGGTACTATTATTGGTTCGAAAGTCACTTTAGTTGAGCCTTAAGCCTATGTTGATAGTGTTTGAGCCAACTCACTAACTTGAGTTAGAGGACCTCACTACTCCTTAAACATTTCTTTGAATATGTTCCTGACATTATTGACACTTAAACTTGCTTGGATAACATGGGGTATTACCCTCTCACTGTAACTCCTCTGTAGGTTTTCAGTCTGATTGTTCCTAGTACTAGCTTTGGTTTGCCTCATTTTTCCTGAAAAACCCACAATTATAAGTCTTTATATAAACTTAGCAGGTATAATAAAACTTTACTTATAGTGATCAGCTCTGAGTACAGTTAAAGTGGCATGAGGGACTTACATTTCTACTTTATTTGATTATACATATACTTTAGAATATTTTTTTGGTTACTAAAATCATGTTTTGATACCAACTTGTAACACCTTCCTCCAAAAGTACTGCCCCCACAGGAATATGTCACTAAATTAACTATTTAAACATTGCTTTTATTAAAACATATAATTAAACTTGTTAAAGAATTGAAAAAAAAAAAAAACCTTATTTATTAAACTTTACAAAATTATCAAAATACCCTTATCAAAGACCAATGTCGAAAGCATACAAAAAATGTTATAACTTAAAACATAGCTAAAAGATAATAATGTATATTCAAATACATAAATAAACTCATGATAAAATAAAAACTCATAAAAATTGAAATGAGAAAAATGCCCTCGCAACTCTACACTATTTGACCACCGTTTATCCTATGGTCATCATGATCATATGTACCTATATATATGAAAGTAGAAGAGTAAGTGATAAAACACTAAGTAAAAGACTCTACTAATAATTTTTACTTAAATCCCTAAAAAATTGATGGTAGGTCTTATCTTTCATCTCTGTGTTGATACTAAACTCTAAAGAATGTTTAAGCTATATGTCTTATCTCTCAGATCAAATTAGGTCATGTTCGGTCATTAAGGAACCACTTATTGGATTCCTATCTAACATGACCATACTTTACTTAGTGGAAGCATCTATATTTGATAGTTAAACTAATCTATATACTAAGCTAATCAGTCCGGATCCAATATAAGGATTTGACACCTTGGCGTGTGAGTTATCTCTTTATTCTACTATACCCAAACTATATCTCAATTAGGCTCTACTGTGAGCAAGTACCCTATTATGGGTATGAACGTGCACTTACGGTGCCCTTTCGTAACAACCCTATGATATCTAGCATGCATGTAATTGAAGCCTTAACTAACTCTGGCTCATACTTGTTTTCATTTAAATGTACATCTTGTGCCCTATCAACACTTATTCCTTAGACACGTAGGATACTACTACCTACATAAGATCTTTGTATTGGATCTTGGGATGACCCATAAGTTCTCAACTTAATTCTCTTTCTCTTTTCTTTATTCTGCTCTAAAAACACGAGTGTCCCTTTATTTCTTAGACATAACTATCTTCTCTTAGCATCCATCCATATCGAAATTTTTCCTTATACATATAGAAGTGCGTCTTATACATATAGTGTGTGTTTTCTTCAGATATTTATTGTATTTTCTTTTCTAGAACTCATCTCAACAGCATCATTTTACATGGTCATGCTAGAGCTACACACGAGAAGTCCACCTGCCTTTGTTAATCGCTCACTGGTCAACGATATCTAATGGACGCTAGATCATTAGAAAACTTAGCCCAAACTTTGGATTTCATATACACGAGCGTGTGTCCCATGCCATACAGTAATGTATCAAAACTAAAATTCGATAGAACAGTCTTGAAATTACACTATAGTTTGGTCTCTACATATCTCTTTCAACTCAAAACATTACTAACCATGTTTACACTTTATTCATCATGCCTTTCAAGTATCTTAACTACTCAAAGCAAGATTTATCATAATAAATTTCCCAAACAAAAACACAATGAAACATAAATGCCATGAACATATGAAAACACGCACGACAACACTCAAATCACCCTGTCAATTAAATTTCTCATCTCTAATAGTAACTATTTGATTCAACCAAGATGGCATAACATATATCTTGACATGGCAGGGCTTTAATCATCGAATAATAAGGCTTTGTCATTCAATAATCATTACATGTACAAGCAACTACTAATTATTATTATAAAGTCAAATTAACATATTCTATCATGCCTTGATTTCAATATTAAACGTCAACATATATTCATAAGATCATTAGATTCGTCTTAGTTGGGAAGGTGATAAAAATAAACCCTACTTACCTCAAATTTGTAGAAATCAAAGCATAAGAGCAAGCCTTTGTCTCTCTAGTTTTCATTTCTCGACATTACCAAAAACGATTGTCAAAATTGCCACATGAAAGTTGGTTGATCAAACTTTTACTCTTCCTGTCTCATTTCAAAAATTTCATGTGTTTAGGGATTACAAACAATGTTCGCTAAAACACAACAACGTGCCTTTTAATAATTGAAACCACGTTTAGCACACATGGTCGTGTAACCAAGGCATATAGTCATACGCCATTAAATATGAAAATTACATAGAATCATCTTATCCAACTGACATGGCAACGATGCATGGACATGGTCTTACTATATATGGTCATATGTCACTAAAAACTCATACATTGACTTTCACATCACATTAAATCATTCATACATCAATTAAACTCATGCATAAAGATTTTTTTTCCCTTTAAACATACTTGTGAATGTTACAAATGTTATAACAACCTGTGATTTTTTCATATTATGCTTGCTAAATCTTCAAAGATGTTATAATTCACATAAACAGGGCAATAAATCACTTAATTTACATACTAAATTGTTACTCATCTCAATTTATATCATCAAACCCATTGAATAATTCAACAATACAACACATGTTATTCAAAACACAAATAAAGGAAAAAGTCACCATACTTACCTTTTTTTAGTAAATACACAAACTATAGATGGCAAAAATGAACTTTCCAACAATCCTTTTGTCTAACACGACACCTCTGAACCCTCAAACTTTATTTTTTGCTCTGGAAATATAAGATATTAGCAAAATGAGCCAAGCAGATTGCTAAGGCTTCTTTCATTTTTGCCAGAAACACAAGCCACATGACCATGTGTCTCTCCACACATAGGCATGTAAACTGTTGCCTATTGATGTTAGTTTTTGAAATTGTTGTAAAACTGATCCTTGTCTAGAATTCAAATTCATAAAACACACATGAGTGTGTACTTCCTCAAGCATAGGCATGCATTTCACCCAAACTAAGCAAATTTCATACACCTTGTAGAAAATAACCATTCTACAACATAAACCTATGTGTTTCACTAAACTGTCTACCAACAACTTTGACACGTGAGAACTATCACCACCTTTTAATGGAGTGGTTCAATATTATGATAATCTTATCATCATTACTAGTGCTTTTAGTTATAGCAATGTTGGGTTTATAGACCTTTCTAAGAATAGCCACTTAAAGTATACATAAGATTCCTATGATCAATCGTTTGATCTCTTCATCACAGTTTTACCATCCTAAAAATATGTCATTCATACAATCTTATATTTGAGATACATATGAATTGAATAATAATAAATTTTTTATTAATAAATAATATAAAATTCCATTTACAAATGTCATATGCGATTGACTCTAAGACACCTTTCTTAACAATTTGGGTCAATGTATTTGCACTCTTCAATGTTGTTCTTTTCTTTCATAATTAGATCTTGATGAAGTAACTAAATTGGCTATTTTGACTTCTTCACTTTTTGTTTTTTTTTTTATTCAACAACACATTTAGTATTTAGATTAGTAATACTTTATATTTAATTCTAAACTTATAAGCATTCTTGATTTGACATAGATATGTCAATAAAAAGTTATCCATTATAGGAATTTTGTGGTTTTAAAATTGAACTAAATGTTTATTACTATAACACCCCTCTTTGAAATATACACCTACACGGAATATGGTCGTAAGAAATGTGCACTTCTTAATTTCTTAATTAAAAACAATTGAATTAAAATGCATGATATTGAATGTTCACTTAAAGCATGTAAAAAGGTGTAATGAAACACAACTAACATACCTCTATTTATTAAAAACATAAATCATGTGTCTAAAACTCAATTCTTAAAAAAAATACAGTGCATGAAACATCCATGCAATCATAATGTCAAATAACAAAATACATAAATATGAAATAAGCTAAAAATGATGATTTTCTCCTTACCCTCATACAATCGCTCAACTAGATTTTTGGTTGCCCTACAAGTCTCGCTACTCACATTTACTTACAAAATACAAAAGAAACACATGAGTGAAAAACACTCAAAAAGTAGTTAATCGTGTGGAACCTACAAAAGTGTAAAACTAAGACTGACGCTTCACTAGTAAATCTTAATGTGGTCACAACTCGATACCCTTGTGCCCTATATATAGATCATTCATAAAGATTACTAAAGCCTAAGCTGATCTCGACATTTCTAGTGCCTTAGTCAATGCAAATGACACCTTACATGTTTATTAACTGTTGTGTCTTACGCAAATGTCATACGACTAATTGGGCTAACTAACTATGATACTCTGATCACACAGGAAAACTGGTTACAATCCATCTTTTACCATATACGCATTGCTACAAAACTCTTAACTGAAAAACCATCTTTGGATGGTCTCTACCATGGGCACGTATGTGATACATCTTATTAACCATGTAAGAAACTAACTGAAAGGTCATATCATTTACCATACATACCTAAACTAAACTGAACTATGTAGCCAATGCACTTTGGCGCTAAGTGTATGGTGTATGTCTTGGGTATCTATCTCTCATATAGCCCTAATGCTTTCATATATCATGCCACTTGTATACACAATTGGTGGCTATCTCATCATGTACCACTTTTCTTAACTTTTCTAATTTTCAACTTGAATCTAACTTCATCAAGGATTATGTTGTCTTCCACATGATTGAGCACCTTTTTTTAGCTAACAAACTTGTCTTATTAAGGTCAGTTTATTCTCTCTTCTTACTCTTCCTTTCCTTGCACATAGTCTAAGGGAAAAATAGTCTTTTTTTCTATTTTTAGGTGGATACATGGGTGTGTCGCTACCTTACACCCTTATGTCCCTCTATATGCAAGTACATAGGTGTGTCATTCTAGTAATGCTCTTGTGTACCTACTAACACCTATGCACATGTGTATTAAATTTTCAACATGACATCCACTATTGAAAAAGACATACACGGGCATGTGTCCTCTACCACGTGATCATGTATGCTTCTTCTCAGGACGAGAGCATTGCAAGCAGTGTTTCCTTTTTCATGCAAAGGATACATGGGCATGTGGACTACTCTACATGACAGTGTATTGTTAATTGAGTTTCACACCTTACGAATTTTTATGAACTCTAGCCAACTTCCAGCCATCTCAAACATTCAAAGCATATACTACAGCTTCTAAACATTCTAATATTAACATATAACCATCAAACAACAACAAAATCATCACAATAGTCATAGGTCACAATTATTACAACCATTGAATTCTATAATGGCAATATTGCAACACAATCACATAATCTTTCATATCTTAGCATCTTTTAATCACAAAATTGCTTAATATACTCATGATTGTCATAAAGGATTCATAGCAAAGTATAAATGCCATATTACAGGTCATCCAAGCATAATCCATAAATCTTAAACCACAAAAGGACACTATGCTTACTTGTCTCCGATGTACAAGCAATTCTTCACATGGCTATAGGATTTCTGGTAGTCAACGGTTCTTTTCTAGTGTCCCAAAGCACTCAACTCTCTCCTCTCTTGATAGTGTCCGACTAGGGTGTGTGAAAAATAACTCAAATTAGGTTAAACTTTTTTTTTATTTTCACTATTGAACACAATATATAGGCATATACTTACTATACATAAGCATATATTGTGTTGTCCAACTAAGGCAATTTTTTATTTTGCCACGATCCTTATCTCAAGTTCAAATTTTGTTGATGATGCATGGTCGTGTATACCAACATACATAGGCATGCATCTCGCTAAAAGCTCACAATTAAACTTAAGTAAATACAAGGGAAAAAACCGAAATGCCCTTGGACTTATTTATGGATGTTACAATTACTCTTGACTCTTTTAGAATTATTATAACTTTTTCAAGTCATGTCACTCACTAAACAAGTAGCTTCAATATTGTCTAATGTTTGACTCCTTATTATCGAACTTCTTAATTCTTATGATTTAAGGTAAATCTCGAGTAAGATAATCGACAATGAATCTCTTCACTTACCAAAAAGAAAAAAAAGGCAATGAATCTCTTTATGGCCAGTAGCTTTAGACTATTGGATTTCTCTCGCTTAGAATGAAATCATTTTATCCAATTGATCTTTCATCATTAGATATGAGTAGTTCATCAACTTGGAGGCCCAAATCTATATCCTTAATTGGTGGTGGAAACGCTATTTCTTATCTCTAATTATTGAAGTTAAAGCTATTCAAGACCTTTATTGTGGCATTATTATTATTATTCAAAGTAGTGAAGTTTGTTAAAGATATAATGCAACAAAACAATATTATTGGAAATAAATAGCTTCAAAACCCTATAAACTATTCTCTATAAGGGTTCTTAGTGCATCATCATAAACTCTTCTTTGGGTAGAGAATACAACATGCAATTAAGGTAATCAAGCATAAGGTTACAAATAAGGAGAACATATAACTTTTGAAAAATTGATCTCTTTTGGGTAGATAAACCCTTTTAAGGTATTGCTCAATTTCACACCAAGAGTAAAAACATATGTTAATTAAAAAATCAAAACCATCTTTTGGTGAATAGAAATTTTCATGATTAATGTAATTCTTCAATTGACCTTATGCAACTATCAATTTTAACAACACAATAACCAGCTTAAGGCATGAATTATATGCATCAAAATCGAAGAATGTCTCTTTCACCAAATATACAAATTTTGTAAGCTTCAATGAATGCACCATTTTAGTGATTAAACATTTTAACAACTTACAATAATTTCTACTAATACTAAATAATATTGTCAAAATTAAAATTTCATGAGATACAACATAAAATTACCTCTAGCAATCTTAATATGTAAATACTGCAACAAAATTTTATTATTAGACAACATTCATAGTAGTTAGAATGGTAATTTTACCTCTAGCAATCCTTTTATTAATAATCAATATAAAATTACCTCTAGCCATATTTTGTTTAATCTTGCAATAGTAAATTAAATATATAAAATTACATAGGAAGATGCACTAGCAATTCACAAAACCCTAAGTGAATAATATTATTTTACCTCATTATTGAAATAATAAAACTATATGTACAACTTTATATACAAATAATGACAGTCACCTTATGATTAGGTGTCAATTTATATTTATTTGTCAACTATTTAATCATATAATGACACATCATTATTTGTGTATAAAAAGTATATACATAACATTACTCTTATTGAAAATATAAAAAACTATTCATAAAATATCATATATCCCTTAGTTGTAAAATAATAAAATATTATATACCTGTCTTATAAAATAAAATATCATAATATCATAATACCCAATTTCGTTTAACAAAAGTAATATCATATTTTAGTACACTAGACATGAAACTTTTTTTTTTTTGTAACGAGAAACCGCACCTAAGCCAGAGCACCCCGTCAGGGTCAAAACTAACCATACCTAGCAAATAAAACCCCAAGTCCAATAACCAACCCCATAACTACTGCATCAAATAAATCAATATTTAATTTTAAAATGTAACCAGAAAGAATTTAAATTTATGTTTTCTTATATATAGAAACTTTTCTAAGCCACTAAAGCTACCTTTATAACTCCTACTCATGTTTTACTCAAAATAGTATCAATAATTTATATAATATATATATATATATATATATATATATGCGTGCAAATGTTCATCTTCATATCTACATTTTAGTCAAGTTTTATTTTTGACTTTGTGTTTTTTGAGTGATAATTTAAAAATGAGATTGTTTGAAATAAGAGTTAGATTAAGATTGTTAGGGTTTTGTAGTGTTGAAAAGTTGGGATTAAGGGCAAACTTATCCTTATACGAGATTTTTAACAATATTCATGTATAAGCCTAAAATATTTACTAAAATCATATACACCCCTAAATTATGATTATTTCAATTTATTTCTCTATATGTTCGATGCCTAATTTACATATAGAGCTTAATTGGGACAGGCACACTCTCTCATCTTATTTAAGAGTTTGAGCAATGTTATGTATATACATTTTTTAGTACGCAATTATGTATACTTATAATATATCATCATCTAATTATATGTTTCAAAATCACATATCATATAATAACATATCATCTATGTACTTAAAAATATGTGCATATAGTTTTATTATAAGAGTTTATATTGTTTCATTTTCTGCTCATCAAGATTATCATGGAACAATTAAAAGAAAAGAACCCCTAGGGTTTAATTTAAATACATTGTCCCACCAAAGGTTTAACTTTAAAATACTTTTTCAACCCCTAATTGACATAAATAACATTTTTCCACTTAAAAGTCAAGCATAAATAACAATTTTTCATCCAAAATTAAACTTTATTAATGAAACAATAGTATTAAAGAGTAAAAGTACTATTTCATCTGCTATTTCATTTTTCAAAATTATCATATAACTCTAACAAAAATTAAAAAATAACATTTTAAGTATCTAAATTATATAAGAAGCCTCATAATTTCATTTCTTTTCACTCTCTCCCCTTTTTATAGGAGGTTTTTCCTTGTTATATATATGGGTGTTTTTGTTGTAAAATAATTTATTAGGGGATAAAATTTAAATTTTAAAAATATTAGAGGTCTTTATGAAAATTTTTAGAGGGTTATTTGACATTTAAAAGAAGTTTGGGTGGTTGAAAATCAATTTACGCTCTAATATTTTGAAAAATGATAGTTTTGCTTCTAAAGAATTGAATAAAATACAACAATGTTTTTTAAAGATCAAATTATCATATTTAAAATGCTTGGGTTTGATAGAAAGTTGTTATTTTTTATTTTTTGAATTAATAAATAGTAAAATTACTATTTTACCCTTAATTATTAGTTTTTTTAATCGAATTTGAGTTTGAGTAGAAAAATGTTATTTATGCAAACTAAGAGTAAAAAAATGTTTTGAGACCAAACCTTGGGTGGGAAAATGTCAGTTACTCTTTAAATTATACAATTTCATCACCCCAAACTAGATTATCAAAATAATAATATTATGTGTATATGTTTTTATTACATAATTTAGTTACACAAATGATATCTCATTTATGTGATCAAATGATTTTAAAAATAAAATAAATAACATGATAAGATATCATTTACATATCTAAATTATATACACATAATATTGCTCTAGCCAAAAGACAAGTTCCCACACAAGATATAGTGAAATCTCAAGTCTTACTTTCCAACTTTTAAAACTTCAAACAGTCACCCATGAGTGAATTTCTATTAAAAATCTCAGTTAAGGGTAGAGATAAAACTTTCATTTCACAAAAATTTAAAAAACTAAACTTCTATCACATTTTTCCGCCTCAATTTAAAATCTCACAATTCCCCCCTCCCCCCCCAAAAAAAAATTTCTTCTAAATTTGAAAAATAGTTGTTCCCCTTAGCTTTTTTCTCCTTCGGCGACTCACTCTACTTGGCCATCGATTGGCCTTCCCTCTTCCTTCTCCCTCAGTCTATCACCTCTCTTTACTCTAATTTTGCCTTCATCGGAGACAAAGATCATCATCTTTGTCTTAGACGAAAACATTTTATCTTTGTCTTATATAGAGACAATGGTCTTCATCTCCGACAAATGATGGAAGAAGGAGGGAAGGACGACTGACAACCAAGAAGAAATCAGCCACTAAAGAGAATGAGAGAAAACCCTAGAGGAAATTACTACTTTTTAAACTTTGAAGGAATTTTTTTTGCAAGGAGATTATGAGATTTTCAAATTAAGAGGAGACAATATGATAAAATTTTAATTTTTTAAATTTTTTGTTAAATAAAAGTTTTATCTATAATCTTAACTGAGATTTTTAATAAAAAATTATTTAAATTAGAGGGTGAAACTTTGAGATTTCACTATACTTCGGGTCGGAACAAGTCTTTTGGCCTATTGCTTTTATCAAAACTACGGGGGCTACATTGTGAACTCATTTATTCTAGAAAGTCACATTAAGACTAATGGTTAGGTTGAAAAATCTCTCGGAGGATACCCGTGGCAGTTACATCCCGAACATTAAAAAATCCAAAACTGAATCAAAAAGTAGCTACTTTCTTCAGCAAGATAATAAAACCATCTGATAAATTTTGAGAGCAACAAGAAGTTGTCGAATATGCCAGAAATGGTTAAAAGTATAGTTTGGATCTTATTGCTATATGGGTTGGTATCATTTTCTTCTCAAGAAGAAACCCGGTTCAAAATAGATGGGAAAGTGATAGAGCTGGACGAATCAAACTTTGAATCAGCAATCTCAGCCTTCGATTTGATCTTGGTCGATTTTTACGCTCCCTGGTGCGGCCACTGCAAGCGCCTTGCTCCTCAGGTCTCATAATATCTTGCCTTCCAATTTTTTTTCCTAAATTGCCCTTGTAATGTTATTGAATTTACCCTAAGTGCTGTTTTGTATTATAAGTGTAATGGTATTGAATATATAAAAATTGTGTTCTTTCGTGTTATAAGTGTTTTCGTGGTATTGAATATACAAAAAAAGTGTGTTGTTTCGCGTTACAAGTGTAATATTATTTTGAAGAATCAGTTTTTGCATAGGATGAATTCTTGTGCGTTTATGTAGAATTTACAGATGTTCATTTTTGAAAACAAGCTATACAAGAATATTAGGAGAAATGGGATTTGATTGAAATGAATTGGAAAGAAAGCAATTTTTCAGATAAATTACAAAAAGCTACTGTAAAATCAAAAAAAGAAAACTTTTAGAATTATTGTGTTAAAAATATTAGTTACAACTTAAATTTTGAATTGTATCTTAGTTTTCAAAAATTATTTACATATCACAAACTATATGGCCTGCTTTGCTATTTAATTTATTGAATATTCTACTATTTATTTTGATAAGGCTTGTTACTTAAACTTATTGATTGTTCAAGTCAGGTAAAGTAGGTATATTATTTTGTTAAATATTGGTGTTGAATTGTTTGATGGCGGCTTGCAGTTAGATGCAGCAGCCCCTGTTCTCACTGGATTGAAAGACCCCATTGTTATTGCTAAAGTAAATGCGGACAAGTATACTCGCCTTGCTCGTAAATATGAGATTGAGTACGTATTTTTTATATTTTTCATTTATTAATGCAATTTAAATCCAATTAATATTTTTGTTTGAATTGCAATTGACATTGTTTTTGTATTTTAATTTGATTGATTCAGTGCATTTCCTTCTCTCAAGATATTTATACATGGCATTCCCACAGAATATTATGGGCCAAGACAATCAGATTTGCTTATCCGTTATCTCAAAAAGTTTGTTGCTCCTAATGTCACCATTCTTAATTCAGATGCTGAGATCAAAGATTTTGTTGATAATGCCGGTTCTTTCTTTCCTATTTTTATTGGTTTTGGCTTGGGTGAGTCAATCATATCTGACTTAGCCTTAAAGTATAAGAAGAAGGCATGGTTTGCCGTGGCAAATGATTTCTCTGAGGACATGATGGTGTTCTATGATTTTGACAAAACTCCAGCGTTGGTTGCTATTCAGCCAACTTACAATGAACGCAACATCTTTTATGGCCCACTTGAAGGTTAGTTTGTATTAGTATAATCTATGTAGTTCAGTTGGTAAATTGTGTCAAAATTTTTATATAATTCTTGATAATCGAATCTTTCTTTCCAAAAAATTGTAAGCTAGTTGCCTGCCGACACTCTTTCTACTAGATATTTGCCTTTGCTTTAATTGGTTTACTGTGACATCTAAATTTTTTGGTCTTTCTTTTTAAGAGCGTCATTTCTATATGGGCTCCAGTTGTTTTAGTGGAAGAGCAAATTGATGGGATAAAAAAGTTGCTGAGCAATATGTCTTAGCTGAGGTGTATATGCATGATCGTGATTTCATCTTGTTTGTACGTGTGCTTCCAAATTTTCTTGAAATGTTTAATGAGTTGCAGAAGAAAACCTTTTTCACATAAGAAAATCATTTTGGGGTCAAACTTAAGGGGGTGACATTATAGTAGTCTGTCTTGAATTTTTTTTTTTTTTTCAAATTTCATTGGTATATTTGGAAGGGTTATTACTCTTCCTGTGTTTATCCAGCCAGGAATAACAATTTCAAGTTCATATTATTCACTTGTTTTTTCAAGAAATTGCAATCGAATGTTTGAGTACTTGTATTGCTGAAAAGACTAATTAAAGCCCATTGTTTGAACCCTCAAAGAAGAAAGCTAGTTTTCATTTAGTATGGATTTTTTATGATTGTTATGATATACTGTGAGTTCATACCTTATATCTTTGATAGGCAATTGAGGATCTAATAATTTTTAGAATTTTAACTTGTTAAAATTTTTAATAGTCTTATTTTGATAAATTGAGTTTATTTATTTATTTGTATTAGTAGGTATTATGTTGTAGATTTTTTTCCTATCTGTTTAGGTTTTTACCACTGTCTACATAAGACCCTTATTCTTAATTTTGTAGTAGACTTGATTGATGATTGGAGTAATCATATTATTGTTTTCTCCCAAAAAATCTTTTGCTTTCACTTCTGAATGCTTCTACTTTAATTTTGGGATGAGGGAATAATTTTCAGCTAGTAAGAGTGTATGCATCCTTTCATTGAACAGCAGGCTGCTGGCAGCATGGCTTCATTCATGATCAATATTACTGGACTTTAATTTCATAAAATAGGTCTCCATTTCTATTAGTTTAGAACGTACATGCTTGGACTCCCATCAGTGGAGGGAATGGTTTGTGAAGTTGTGGGATTGGGCTCTTTTTGAAGAAATGCAAGGGCTTTTGATTCATGAAATGTTAAATTTGATAAACAAAAAGGAAATGTGACTCTGGAAACATAATTGTTGATTTGGATAATTTAGAGGTTGAGATTAGGCTGAATAAAGATTTACCGGTAAAAGAGCAAACAGAATAAAGTTTGAATAAATTGTGTTTAAAGAAGGCATTTGTGTAGATTGAAATTAAAAGTTCAGTTGCCAAAGGATGAGACAGTATCTCCAGATTTCTTTTAGTATTTTGTACCCTTTTAACACTCATTTGTAAATTCTATTGTTTTTGCAAAGCAAAAGTAGTTGTAAATGTCAGTTGCCAAAGGATGAGACTGTATCTCCCGATTTCTTTTTGTACTTTGTACCCTTTTAACATTCATTTGTAAATTCTATTGTTTTTGCAAAGCAAAAGTAGTTCTAAATGTCCTCTTATAAATATGCAGATGAATATTTGGAAGAATTTATTAAACAAAATTTCCTTCCCCTGTCTGTGCCCATAAACGATGACACACTAAACTTGCTGAAAGATGATAAAAGGAATATCATCCTGACATTTGTGGAGGATGTGGCTGATGAGAAGTCGCAGAAATTGATCAAGCTGTTGAAGGCTGCTGCTTCTTCAAATCGTGACTTAGTTTTTGCATATGTTGGAATTAAGCAGTGGGGAGACTTTGCGGATACATTTGGGGTCAATAAGAAGTCATTTTTGCCAAAAATGATCATTTGGGATGGTGGCGAGGAGTACCTAACTGTAAGCATTTAATTTTGAAATCTCGCTTACTTTCTTTGCTGCAAATTTTGAATTATAACTTTTTGCATTCATATAAAATAAATAAAAGAAACATGAAAATTTTTGGGGGCAATAAATAATCAATAAAAAGAAAATTAAGTCAGAGTGCATGATTGAGAGAAACCCTTCTGGCTGAATAATTTTTTTCCTGATGTATTAACATTGTTTTCTTCTACACTTAAACCAGAATACATACTTATATTCTACATTTGTTTTTATGGAAGGTGATCGATTCTGAAAGTATTGATGATGAAGACCAGGGAAATCAAATTTCACGTTTCCTTGAAGGATATAGAGAAGGACGGACAGAACAGAAAAAGATTGCCGGTCCATCACTAATTGGCTTCATCAATTCACTTATTGGCCTTAAAACTGTTTACATCATTGTATTTCTTGTGGCAATGCTGATGCTTATCAGAAGCCTTGGCCAAGAAGATGAACCTCTTAGGGTTGGTATTAGACCCCAGACTGAACATGACACGGCTCCTAGAGACGAGTATGGACCTGAAGACAAGGAAGATTAGGGTAGGCTTTATTTCAAACATAATCATTTTGATAACACAATTGTTTTTATGGATGAAAATACTGGAGTTGAGAATTATCTTTATTTCCATGCTTTTTCTTATATATCATATCATACATTTCTTTCAAGAACCCTTTTGTACTAGTTTTAATGTATGCAGAAAATTAGTTAGTGGTGTATAAACATTCATTTTCACCACCGTTTTGATAACTTAAGAAGTCCATTAAATCC
The DNA here is from genome assembly GCF_011075055.1 of Mangifera indica. NCBI lineage: Eukaryota > Viridiplantae > Streptophyta > Magnoliopsida > Sapindales > Anacardiaceae > Mangifera > Mangifera indica. Next base: position 9,842,104 of record NC_058147.1, on the reverse strand, counting down.
AGGGTTTCACACTGAATTCATCCCCCAGTTTTCTTGGTTCTTGAAGGCTTCTAAAAGATGAATCGTGTGAATGTTCACAGAAATACTTGCAGTGATTTGCTCATAGTCATCTTCGCTGGTGAGTACACGACCTGGCAAAATTTTTAAAACACGTTTATAATTTTTTAAAACACATTTATAATTTAAATAAAAATAAATAATATTATAAATTATTATAATTATATAAATATTCAACTATATATAATCTATAAAAATATCAATTGTAGTTAGTATTGTGTTTCAATATTTTTATAATTTATCTATAACAAATTTTATTAAAATAATAAATCTCTAAAACATTCGAATTAATTCAAATTATATCGGAGTATTTTTGTATAAGCCCTAACAATATTCCATTTAATTTTGAGTCATACTGAGTTGATCTGAAATAAATTTCATGTCAAAAAACTCAACTCTAATCCAATATTTTTCATGTTGTGTTATGTCAAATTAATATATCGTAGTTAAAATTGTTAGCTTTAACCAATTTGGTGCAATTTAAGAATTTCTTTTAAATCAAATTTGGAAAAAATGGTTCAAAAAATTTTAAACCAAATCAAACTAAAAAAATACGATTTGATTTAATTTGAATACAGTTTTACCATTCAAATCAAATTGCACGCACTATTATCATCTTCTATAACATTTCATTAGAAAAAGTGTGTAATCAAATTGTGCAAGGCAATCAAAATTAGAGCCGGCAATTTTTAACAAGCCCGTTAACTTGATGCGACATGACACAACACAACACGACACGAAAAAAATTGTGATATGGTTAAGTTTTTCTGATACAAAATTTATTCTGAGCCAACCTGATACGATTCGAAATTAAATCAGGTAGTGTTAAGTATGCATAGATCTGAGCCGAGCCGGCTCAGTCTCGGAAGCCGACTTGGTTGGGTTTAACTTGGTTCAAGTTTGTTTCTTATGAACTCGAACCGAAGTCGAGTCATGATATACAGCTTGACTAAAAAATGAGTCGAATACGAATTAGATGAGTTCGATTTGAAATGGCTCGCAAGCCAACCATTAACTCAGCTCAGTTTGAGCTGAGTCTCGGCTCCGCTCAAGCTGGTTTAATGAATTAAAACTCTGTGTTTGAGCTAAGTATATGAACCAAATTTTTTTTCTTATCAACATTTTCTCTCTCACTTTCACCTTCACACGCGCAACCCAAACTCTCTCCTTCATCTTTGTCCTCTCTCCAGCCTCCATTGCCATTTCTCTGCATTTTTTTCTTATCTTTTCTTCGAAAATCATCATTTTGAGACCAAAAACAAGTAAGCGAAGATAAATCCATCTTGATCTCTCTCCTTTATAGACTCTTTTTCTCACTGTCTTTCCAGATTGACAGTTGTTGTCGCCAATGAAAGTTCATCTCGGCTGGTCATGATTCTAATTACATATCTCTATCTTGATTCGTCATTTGGTGTATATTTTCGAGTTCATTTTCAATGATAAGAACCCTAACTGAAACTCATATATTTTTGTTTATTAATTAATCTATTATACATATTTGAATTTGTTTGATTATTTTATAAGTTTGGTAGTTGTATTTGATTGTCAGGATGTTTGATTACATGAAAAAGATGACGTTGAGTTGTTAGGAGATGTAAATGTTATATGAGATTGGTGAATTTGTAAAGTGAGTTTATTTTTATTTACTTATGATTTCATTTACATTTTTGCATATTTTTAAATTTCTTACCTTTAGGAGGCATTTGGTTTGGGTAATATTTTATTACTAAAATAGAAAGATTACTTTGAAGATAGATTACTAGATATAAATGATTACTATATTTGATAAAATTTGGTAGGTACAAATAATTATTGTGTTTGGTTAAAGGTAATAAAATATTACTAATAAATTATTTTACTTAAATGCCCTTGAATATAATTATTTTTAATTATTTTTTATATTATTTATCATATTAATTAAAAATAAATTTATTTTTACCTCAAAAAATTAATAAATAATAATATAATTATAATAAAATCAATATTACTTTAGTAATCTTTAAATACCTAAGGTGAAGATGGTAATCAGATTACTACCTATATTACCTGCCACATCAGCATTAGTAATAGAAGATTATTGTAATCTTTTATTACTTACAAATCAAATAAGAGAATAAAAGATAAATTGTCAAGGTAATTTTAAAAAATTGGAACCAAACGCCCCCTTAGACTAATGAAACATAGATTGACATTCTGGAAATTTATTCACGAAATCAGGTCTTAGCGTTGATTTTTGAATTCAAGCCATTTGACCTATGAACTTGAATCAAACAATGAACCTCAAATTTTCTTTCCGAGCAGAACTAGAACCTTCTTTTGAATTGGTTCGATAAATTCGAATTGAACTCGAATCACCTCTAAAACCTTTCAAATTGAACTCGAACCAATTTATGTTTGGGTCTAGTTCGATTCGAATTCATCGGCTAGTGTTAAGATTCATACAAAAGTAACTTGACACGACACATTGACTCGAATGTTTTAAAAAAATTTTACTTTAATATAATTTGTTAAAGATAAATTATGAGCAATATTATGTATATATACTTTTGATCTACAATTACGCATACAAATGATATATCATCATATAATTAAGTTTTATTTTGTCTTCAATTTAAAATCATCCAATCATATTATGACACATCATTTATGTATCTAAATTGTGTACCAAAAATATGAATACATAGTTTTATTAATAGATTATAAAAATATTAAAAGTCAACGGTTAAAATTTTTATAGATTGCATATAATTTTAAGGAAAATTATATTAAATGGCCAAAATTAAGGGGGTCTAAGTGAAATTGTCCAAAACAATAAGGTTTAAGAAAAAATGCCCCATTTTTTTGAAATGACCAAACTGCCCCTATATATAAACAAAAAACTTTTCTTATTTCCCACATTATTTTTCCACGGTTCCACTGTGCAAATTCAAAGAAATATTTTGTTCCCACTGTCATCCCACGGGTGAAGAGATTTCTGTCTATTTTCATGTTTTCAACTACTGCAAATGGCAAAGAAGGTTACTACATCTTTTCTACTCTTATTTGAATCAAGTTATTGTTCATATTATTAAGATTTGAGGGAGATTTTGCGATTTGAAACTTTAGGGTTTCGATTTTAAACGATGTTTAAAATGTTTTTATTCTTGGTTGTTTTCGTTGAATATTTTGAGGGGTTTTGTGTTATAACCTATGTAGATTTGATTTGTATTAAAATTGGAGGTCAAAATAACGAATTTTTGGTTGAAAAAAGGGTTCGAAGAGATTGGCACTCCGATCGTGGGAATAGTGGATCCCACAATCAGGACGAATTCTCCCACGGTCAGGAGAGATTGACCGTGGGTTAGAGGGTGAAGTAGCATTTTCAAAACATTAGGGAGCTGGGAGAGAGCAATTAGTTCACAGGAGGTGTTTCTGAAATTTGCCATGAGACAGTGGGCTAATGCTGTGAAAATCGTGGGTTTGAGAGAAATTTACTTTTTTGAAACTGCAGAGGCGTTAAGAGATTAGAAAATTACTAAGGGGGCAAAGGATAAATATTAGACCTGTTTATAATAGAAATTTTCTGAGAGGGTAAATTGATATTTTTCATATATAGGGTAGTTTTCGAATTTTATATATATTTTAGGGTTTTTCGATATGTAGTTTTCGAATTTGATATTCAGTTTTTTTATTTTTGTATTTTTTTGACACATTTTACGATGTAATAACGTAATTTTAACTCAATATTTCAGTTTTTTCGTTTATAGGATATATCAATTCCTATATTTTTTTTAATATTTAATTTACCCCTATAATTACCTAACATTGTATTTAACACCCTTGTATGTTGTCTCATATCAAAATACATCTATCTATTTATAAAATTTCATTTATAATGCTCTTACAATATTTAATATCAAAATGCCCCTCCCCCCATAATTATCTAACACTTCATTTAACACCTTTATATATTGTCTTATATCAAAATATATCTATCTATTTTTAATATGTTATTTAAATCCTTTATATATTGTATAATATCAAAATACCCCCCATATTTCTCTAACATTGCATTTAACCCCTATATTATTCTCTAATATTTAAGTACCCTCTTTACATGACATATAAACTAGGTTTAACAAATAAAATTAAGTTTTTAGGTTAAGATTCGTATAAATACATTTTTTTCGTGAATTAACTTTTTTCGATTCTAATTCAGAAATACGAACTTCTTTCATCTGAACAAACCTATACTAATTGATATTGAGTAAAAATAAAAGTGAGAGTAAATGTTTGGGTCATATGAGAAGTGTGCGTAATAAAAGTGAGTGAGAGGGTTTATATAGATGTGGTGAAGGATAATTTTGGTATGTTTAGAAAAGTTTAGGGATTTTTGCTTACTTATACGGAAATTGGGCTTTTTTGCTTAATGGAGGGGTAAAAAGGGTATTTAATATAATTTCCCTAATTTTAATTACTTATATTAATTTTTGTTTATATTCGAATATTTTATTTTATTGTTAAATCATAAAGTAATCACATTATTGACACTTTTTTAATGTCTTAGTATGTAATTTTTAGAGCAATTTGTAAACAAAATAAAATATTATATTGTATAGTTAATTAATAATAGGTTGGGGTTGTTTGGTGTGTAAATTAAAACAGTAAAAACATTTTTAGAAAGTGAAAACAATAGATAATTACAGGCAATGTGGATCGAATTGAGTCAATTCGGATGGAATCGAGTTGATTCGTATATTAAAATGTTAGATTAAGATTAAAAACTTTTGATATAATTCTAATTCAGATCAAATTAGAGTTGAAGGTCTCCAATATGAAATCCGAACTGACACAATACAAACACAATCCGATAACATAAGTTATTAGGTCTAATCAAAATTGCTAAATTGGACATCGTCATTAATATTTGAATTAAAACTCATTATAAAATACACATCATATTATTCAAAATTTTATTCCATTCTGAACTGAGAATTTGTTCCGACCAAGCCTCATTTGTTGTGAAATTATCAGCTTGGGAAAGGGAAACACTCCCTCTTTAACCCAAAAAATCAAAAAAACCTTCGAGATGGACAAGAAAATTCAAGTGCATAATTCACATCAAAATAATCCCTGCAATAGCAGTGCCCAATTATTCTTTTCTTCGATAAATTTTTGAAACACGGTACATTTTTTGAAATGTTAGCTCAAAGTTCTGACCATTAATTCTTAGTACAGAAATTATTGACTTGCCATCGGCAATTATATCAAAATTAAGATTTTATTGAATAAATATGTGCCGAAATTTATGATATCAAGCACGGCTGGATTTGTCAAGAAGAATTAAATACACATGCTTCAGCAAATAAACCAAATGATAATCTGGAAGTAAATTGAGAAAAATAAACCACATTGGAAAACGAGCAAAAAGACCAAGTCACCAATTACATTAAGCAGAATGAGCATCTCAAAACGGCAAATTCTATACAACTTGATGGTCAGTGCTTCCTATAATACAATAACACAACATCACTGTCCACAAAACCCAAAACATCACAATGCACTCAATTTTCCTAATCACACCTATAAATTTTTAGTTACATGCGGGATCAATCACCTATAAATTTAAAGTTTCAAACAAATCACTTTCTTATGCTACAATGCACAAATCAGGTGGCTTATATCACAATCCTAACGACATAAAAATGCAACCCATTATATCAGAAAAAAACCCAAGTTCACGCCACCGTAAGATAAAACCTGAAGTTCAAAAGAATGTGCATTGTCCGATTTTAGGTTCACTTACCTCTTAGCTTCGTCGAAACACTGCCTCTAGCTCTTTACAAAATACTCAAAACTCCAAATTATGTTTCTGGAAGAGAATGAGCAGAGCCATAAGGGGAGAAAGTTGCAGCAGACTCACTGCAATGCAGTGGATGCTGCTGATGACTGGAAGAACCAAAAATACTCAGTGATGCATTGCTTGGGCTTGGAAGATACGGGGACAAGTATCTTGAGTTAAGAGGTGACATAGATGGGTAACCCAAGGAGTTGGGTGAAACTAAAAAGGATGCTCGAGATCTCTGGGAAGATGCATTTCTGATATCTACAGAGCTCCGACCAACACTCATGCAAGGAGTTTGGCGATATGACCCAACAGATTGCGGAATATGAGTGGAAGCAAGAGAATGAACATGAGATATAAAGGGTGATCGTGACATTGATGGGCCTATTTGCAAAGCAGAAGTCGATCCTACTGAAGATCTGAAAGATGACAGTACAGATGAGGATGCCACAGAGGCAGGGTTTGATGAAAGCAGTGGCGTACATTCTGATGCAGGCGGTTCACCAGTGCTAGTTCTTGCATCACGCTTGCAAACCGGGCAAAAGGTTCTCCATGATGTGAGCCAAGAATCCACACAGAAAGCATGAAATTCTGTTGAAATACCAGAGGCATAATATTTAGACTAAGAAAATGAATAAGTTGATGAATCAACAAATAAATAGATTATATGTAAAATGGAAACATGCGCTCATATCAAAAAAAGAGCCAGAGGATGCAATGCTCAAAAAGGAGAGGGGAGGGCTGAACATAATAAAAAATTATCAAACTGCATATGCGTTGCCTGCAAACAATTATTAAAAGATGATATTGGATAACTGTATTATATGCAGACCAATATGACTGAAACCAAGATTCAATCCATTAAAATGTATCATATCACCGAGAAATTTAAAAATTTGTAAGGTGGATGGCAGGTTTTGGGTTTTTAATCATTTTAATTTAAGTAGTTTGAGAGCCTTTCCAGCCAGCCAAGTAGCAGTCACATAGGGGCAACATGATTAGCTTTCTCTACCTAGCCACTAATGCCAACATATAGTTTTTATTCACCCACATAATTTGACCTTAAATTTACTTGTGAAAAAATGTTTTTGATCGCACACACTAGTGACTTACAAAAGAGAAATTGCCATAAGGATAAAATGAAGGGGGGACAAAAGAGATAAACCCATAAGAGGCACAGGACAGGCTTCAGTGCTTTTTTTGTTTTTTCAAAAAGTCCAGGTCTCCATCAAGATACCTGTTCCTTGACTAAAATCATAGCCATCCCTATTCAAAAATTAGCTATATATAAATATATATATATATATATATATATATATATATATATATATATAACCATATAAAATGTTTTGTAATAGCATGTGAACTTGCAAGCATCTTGGCTGAAAAATAACACCATGAAATGGATCCACCACAGTTTAATGCCAAACCACAACAGAGCGCATTTAGAAAGCAACAACGCAAAATGGTCTCATCTCTCTAAAGCATTTAATTTTAGATATATGGCACACAGAAACATACAGTATACTACTATTTTCCTAAATTATGTTCTGATTAGGATTTTAGGTTACTGGGAATGTCATGGATACATGCTCAGGGAAATTTTAACTTTTTAAGTAAGACCTGATACCAACAAGATTAGACTGCAGTCCATGCAAGATATTTGATATCAACTGTGCTGTTTATATCATCTTCACAACTTCAAGTGAAAAAAAAAAAAACTCATGAAGCTCAAAAAATAAGTAAAATGAGTCCAAACGAGTGTAAAAAATGAATAACCATGAAGGCATAGGACCAAAAATAGATGCAACGTAGATACATGTTGAGGTGCCCACAGCCAATACACAATATAATAGCATCAACATTGTGAGGCAGGAGTTCCTAATAGAATATTTTACCACTCAAGTCCTTAACTAATTTCTTAAACCATAACATAAAGAAAAAAGTAAGGATACAGTGTAATTAACAAATTAGCATGACAGATGCTGGATTGGTATATCAACACTATAAGTTTGTTGCAGAGAGCATCATCAGCAATGCAAACCAGTAAAGCACCATGCAACCATACTAATACAGATATAGTTTATGCAAGCGAAAAATAATACGCAATATCATTATTAACAGCTTAAGAAGACTTACTGTGACAACAAGGCAGGATCCTGAGTTTCTCTCCAACACTGTAGTCTTCAAGGCATATGGCACATGTTCTTGAGGTACAATTATCCTCTAAAACAGTAGTAAAATTCAGGCTTGGCATTGCTTTCACTAAGCGTCTACTCATACCATGAAATTCCCGCACATGAGAAGATCGAGGTTCTCGTCTTATACGATGCCTGCGTACAAAGAAGCAAATACCCAGAACTGCAGACATGGCAAGAAGGGAAATAAAAGAGATTGCCATGATTGACCATGCTGAGTTTTCAAAACTTGGTATTATCCAGAGCTCCACATCAGTTAAACCAGCATACTGTTTAAGTATTTGACCTGAAGCTTTGGACACAAAAACAGCATGTATTTTTATGCCAGCGGAGTTTCCTGCCACTGCATAATTCCATGAGCATGAATTGAAGGCAGACAGGATTAGAAACATTCAAATCACCATTCCAAGTTTAAATAAATAAAAAAATGTATATTTCATCAAACCACTCAAAAATTTTGCAGAATAAATATGCAAAAATTTCTTTTACCACACATTCAGACCTTTTTAGTCAATTTTTCTGAAGTCAGAGTGTCACAAACTTGTGCAAGTTGGTTATCAATTCACATGAAAATTAACTAGCTATTACAAACTAACATGTAGCAATTTCAAAAGAAACAACTTTTGATATCCCTTTCATAAGTGATATCAACTTAGGCAACTCGATCTTTCTTAGAGCAAACGATTGGATTTCCTAATTTTGTGGACCATTATTATTTCCAAGGTCAAATAATTACAAGTTAAGAGTTTAAACATCTTCTTAAACCAGAGCAGAGTTGCATGATCCATTAAATTTTGCTTGAAATGGATATTTTCAATCTGGTCCAGTCTAATATCAGTCATTCCCATTACTTTATTTTTTTTTTTTGGGATTTAGTTAATTTAAAATAATTTTTAAGGTTAATTTCATTTAGCTTAATTAAGGTCAAACTCATTTGGTTCAGAAGATACAAATTTCAGCCACCAGAACTTATTTTAAGGCTTATGATTATACCTCAGGAGAGATCTAAGATTATTCTAAGGAAGGCTTATGACAATTTTAAGGATTCTTGGGGAGGCTTCACAACTATCAAAATATTAATTGACTGTGGTTAAGCCCAACAAAAATTGTCCTAAGTTTTATGAAACAAAGTTCTATTTTTCGGGGTTTTATGAGTCTCCGTCATACTCGAACATCTTGTTCAGCCTTTTGTAAATCTTATGTCTTGTCTACTATCATCAACTGTTGTTAATCAATAAATATTAACCCTATGTCTTTACAAAAAAGCTTATGTTGCTTTAAGTTTCTTTCATGTTTTCCCTTCCTTATTGTAGTTTTGGTGAGTTTATTAATAATTTACATAGCTTTTTTAACCCTTTTCTTCTTATTCTAGTTCTTGTTACTCTCATTTAACCCTGCACAAACAGATTGAGTACTTCTTTTAAACCTATAATCATCAGGCTCGATGCTGTATGCTGAGAACCCCCAAAAAAGAATAGACCAGGTCCACATAATGCAATTTATACACAGTCCTAACTGCCAAAGTTTGGCAAGTGGCTAAGGCCACCAAAGGACACAAGAAATGGGACTGATCGCAAAATTGCTAGCTACATAATCTATTAAGCCAAAACATGAAATTTATACAAACTTGCATCATTCCCTATGGAGTGACAGGCTACTTGGAAAAAACTAACCAACCTAACATAGTATATGATCCTTCATTAAATCTTCCTATTTTAAATCTCATCAATAATTATCATGCTTCAAGATAGCAACCTAAAAAAAAATAGAGAAAAAGATCATTACTTGCAACCAAGACACCATCATCATCATTGTCATAGACAATAGCAACTTGGAACCCTGCTTTTTGAGCTTTTCTGACTTTATCTTCGAAGCTACATCCTCCTCTAACGATCAATAAAAATGGGGCACCCTTATTTGAAATGTTTTCCACTTTATTACTCAAGTCTGAACATGCATCCAGAGGCTCCGCCAGATACAACATCCCAAATTCACCCGACCCTTTAATCGCCGGAGCTGAAACAATCAATTTCAACCAAAATTAATAACCACAAGAAAAAAGAAAATACTAACATCACACCAAACCTACACTAACAATCAATCAAGTATCATTCATAAGAATAAATAATCATATACACAAAATAGTCCGGCTTACCACCGCACTGAGACAACGTAAGTACATATCCCAGAAAATCATAGTATGAATAAACAGAAACCACAACTGTTTCCCTTTAATTTCATGTACTCAAAAGTACTGATTCTCAATTTGAAAACTAAGCTAAAAGCAACATAAACTTGCCTAAGCTCCAAATAAACAAAAAGATAAAACCATTAAAATTCCCAAATTTCTCAGATTTCTGAGCAACAAACAGAAATTAAAATTTAAAAAAAAAACTAACCGAAATTAGCCTCGATATCATCGAAAGACAGAGTAACGTTGCTCCCAATCAAGAGGACAGTAGCTGACCCCACCGAACAAAGACTCAGTAAGCAAAGAAAATTTACCGCCGCAAGATTCTTCAGTTTCTCCATTGAATTGAAATCGCATAAACCCTAACATATATTTTTGTTCGATTATTTTGATTTTGGAAATTTATACGCAAATTAACACTCAGTTCAACTGGCTTTCAACTCAAATTGAAACATCGGCTTCCATCTCACACTGACAGAGAGACCGATTCTCTCTCTGCATTTGTATGGTCAAATGGAAAACCAATATTTTTTACATAGTAAATAATATTTTTTTTACCAAATTCATTATGGTCCTAAACTTTTTCGTGATGACAAACATATACTAGGTTTAGAAAAATATTTAAAGATTTTTATCTAAAAACTACTGTTAGATTTTCTTTAAAGAATAATTTCTAATTTTATCAATCCTCTAAATCTTGCAAAATTTAGATGAAAGCTTGGGTGGAAATATACAATTTACTCTACATAATATTATAAATTTTCTTTCTACTTTTGAATTTTGTTTGTTATCCCTTTCTTACTCAAAGGGTAAACGTTGAATATTTAATTGAGGTAAACCAGTAAAAGTTGAAGGGGTTAACTGAATTTTGACAAGATGAGATTTGTAATATATTATTGTAATAAATTAATTAGAAAGGGACAAAAGGGTTGTCAAAGTCTAAAACAAAAAAGACTAAGTCTGATAAATACAGTCCACTTTGGTTTTATCCGGAGAGTTCACGTTTCAGCTGTATTAATTTACGAAGACACAATGAGGTCATTACGTTTGTCCTTCTTATTATTGAAATTAAAAAATTATTTTAAAAATAAATTATTTAAAAAATTATTAAATATAAATAATTATTATATTTAATAAAAATAAAAAATATATATAAATAATTATTATATTTAATAAAAATATTAATAAATTATTTTATTTAAATAATTTTAAGTATAATTATTTTAAAATATTTTTTATATACTTATTATATTAATTAAAAATAAAAATATTTTTATTATAAAAAAATAATAAATAATAATATAAATATAATAAAATTAAAATTAACTATCATATCACTATTATTAATAAAGGATATTACTGTAATATTTTATTATTAACAAACCAAACAAGAGAATATAAATAATAAAAAATAAATTACTAAAATAATTTTTATTAAGTGGAACCAAAAACCCCTAAATGTTTTAGAATAGGAGTTGGTAATTTTTTATTATAAATGTGAAATGATAAATAATTTAAGTGTATTTTGACTATCATTTGTATTTTATGTATTAAAAATTTAATAAAATTATATGTATATACCTTAAATATATAAAATAAGTACAAAAATAATATATTATTTATAATAGGATAATTTTAAAATAAAAATAAAATAACAATCAATTATATTATAATATATTATTTATATATATTTTTTATATACTAAAAAAATGTTTATATAATATTACTACTAATAGATTATTAAAAATAATTTTAATTTTGTTATAATTTAATTTTTACTTATATAATTTTTAATATAAAAAATCTATATTATTAATTAAAATAACAAATCACGTAGAAAATTTAAAAAAGTTTATGCTGATAATAAGATAATAACTTCTAAAACTAATTTAATTATTCATAATTTCAAATCATAAATAATGTTTTAGAAAATACAAAACAAATAGGCAACAAAGTGACCTTGAAGACAAAAATATGAGATATTCCGTATGATTTTGCGGTTGGTGATAAAAAGGAGCTCATCGGTAAACATTTTAGGTGAAAAGACATAATTTTTATTGCCAAAAGTTATTTCCACCCAAGGATGAGTGTAATCGTAAGCTCTCATATAAAATTTTAAAAATTCAAAAACATGTCATTTTATTAAAATTTTTAGTTAAGGTTATAAATAAAAATATTATTTAACAAAAATATTAAAAAATTAAAATTTTATCACATTTCAATCTTTTAATTAAAAAATCTAATAATTTTTCCTTATTCAAAGTTTAAAAACTATTCATTTTCTTTTTAGAGTTTACATTTTTTTCAGTGTCTTCTATGGTGGCTAGAGTCAGCCTTCCCACCCATCTTCCATCAATAGTCAAAGAAAAAGGAGGGAAGGAAAATGGGTCGCACTCACTTTCATTGATGTCTTGCTTTGTTGTGCTTGCTTCTATTGATGTCTTGCTTTGTCACAATAGGACGACAACAAGATGACACTCAAATGACAATGAGAGACGCTAGAATAATGCTAGGGAGACATTTTGTCACGTAACGAGATGACGACGGGTCATTGACAAGATCTATGGATCTGTTGCCCTTCCTTCTCTTTGGCTGCCAACAAAAGATAAGTGGAAAGATTAACTCTGATCACTGGAAAAAAAATGAAAAAAATACAAACCTTAAGAGGAAATAGACACTTTTCAAATTTTAGATAAAAAAAATTATTAGATTTTTAAACTAAATGAGAGAAATATAATAAAATTTTAGTTTTTTAATATTTTTAGATAAATAATATTTTAACCCTTATCTTTAACTACAAATTTTAACAGAAGGACGGATATTTAGGTTTTTAAAACTTCGCAAATGAGAGTTTAGAAATATGCTAAATCTTGGGTGGGAGTAAGTCTTTTGGCCTATTTTTGTCTATGTAGGAAAAAGTGATAGGGAACATTGAGTATCTCCTAGAACACCTTTGAGAGAGTGATATTTTTCCATCATGTGTATATAAACACACTTATAAGGTTTATGTTATAGTGTTTACATTGCACCAATTTCTGATCAATTAAGTTTATAAAAGTGAAGTCGTCTTAATCGCTTACACACTTTTTCCATTTAGAGTAGATTAGGTTTTTTATTATGGAAATATTTTTTTAAAAAATAATAATTAACTGAATTAGAAAAACAAAAAAAATTATATTGTTAATAGACATTAAAAGAATGATGACAGTAACAGACATAACAAAAATTACGAGTGACACTGTCTAAAGGTTATATGTACGAGTTATTCAATTCTTTTTATTAGTGGAGCACATGACATATAATTGTCTCAACTCAAACATAAGATAAATCATAAAGACATAGTTAGAAAAAGTAAGTTCATTGTAGTGCAATCGATAAAATAAAGAATTTTTTTAATTAAATATAATAATTAGTAATAGAAAATGATTTTACAAAATTTAAAAATATAACCAAAATGTAATTTGGAAGATTGACTTGCAATTTATGATTTTCAATTGTATTAATTTTGAAAGAAATTTGTATTAGTAAATTTAATTAATTATTTTTAAATTTATTTTTATTAAAAAACTAAACATAAAAAAATTAATATAAAAATTGAATAAATAGAATGTAAAAAAAAATTGTGATTGAAATTGAAATATTAAAATTGAATTAAGAAAATATTGAATGTGAAAAGAATTGAAAGAAGAGAATATAGAGAGAGAATGAGAAATTGAGAAATTAGGTTGAATTTGTGTAATTTAGAGAGTAAGGGAGGGTGACTTTATACAGAAAAAATAATAAAAATTTAAAGGTTTAACGGCTATTGACTTTGGCCTTAGACTACAATTGCAGGCAACTTTGCATGACCCACCACAGTAATAAGTCATGACCTTTTAGACTAGGCTTTTTCAACTTGCTTTAAAGTGGGTTGCAGACCAACCTGACCCATTTGACATCTCTAATCCCGATATAAAATTATTATTTTTTAATTTGAAGCATTTTCTAGTATTTGAAAAACCAAATTCTTCATTTAGTAGATCTAATGCTCAAGTAGCTCTCTTTCTTAAAAAATGATTAATATTCATAATTGAAGTTATAATATTCATAATTGTTATATGATATTTTCTAACCCCTGAGTTATATTCTATGAGAAGCGTCTCTTTCAGAAAACTTATTTGAGAAACAATAACTAGTAACCAACCATAAAACTAGTGATTGAGGAGTACTTTCTATTCACCATATGACGAGATGTGAATAGATATTCCAACTCAAGACAACAAATCACTCAGAGAATCTTCTACAAAGATTTTTTATTCTCTTCCATGATAACAAGAGAAAGTTATCTTTGCTTTTTCTATTGAGATATTTTTGATATTGTAATATTTATTTCCACTTCGATTAGAATACGAACAAATCATTAGGTTCGTGTCTGAAATAGAAATTCTTTAATTATCCTAATTTGGTTGTATATTCTTCTCCAAAATCCTATAAATACAAAGAACCATCAAGGAAATAAGAGAGACTTATATATAGAGAAATACACATAGATATACAAATAAACACAAAAAATATACCTACACATTAATATAAATCTATTTGTTACTTTGTTTACTCTAACATACTGAACAACCAATAAGTTACATTGTGGGTCTTAGACATTTAAATCATTGAACCAAATCACATTAAAAATCTTTTGTCTTCTCTATTTACTTTTTGTACCTTATTTATATCATATAGTGATAAAACATCAAAGTCTAATCAGATTTTAATAATTGCTATTGTAATTTAATTTGTACAAAATTCTAAATTATATACTTTAAATAGTGATGAAAAATCTCCTATGTTACCCAATAATTTTATATAGCTTTATTATCCTTTAGAATTTATAATACAATATTTACCTAACTACTCCTTTTTAAAGATGACAATAGATAATTTGGGTCGTGTCTGTTTAACTCATTATGCATGTAGGTCATGTTAGATCAAGACCCATTATAATGTGGGTCTTGCGGGTTAAGCCAACCCGCAAAAATTATAAGGCCTAGGCCCTTTAGGGCATGCCTTTGGGGACTTTAATAGTGTAAGACAACCTATTAAATTATATAATATATATTTTTTATTTTTTAATAATTTTTTTAGATTCCCAACATATTACTTATTAATATTTTATAGGAACCAAAAGATTTAATAATTGGAAATCCAAAAATCATTAATAATTATTAATGTCTTTTACATTTCTCAAAAATATAATATTATTTTTTATTTATATCGAATCGAGTCTATTTATAGGCCTCATTTTTAGGCCGAGACATGATTCAAAAAGTCTCTAAATTTAACACCATCAACTATAGTAGTGGATTGTGGCCTTGTGTACAAGGCCTAAAAAGGGGGTTGTGGCCAAGTGGCCATGTTTACTTCTTTACCATATGTTTTAACCATGGATTGCAGAACCGGACCGAACCGATCGGTCAGACCGGCCAGCCGTTGAACTGGGTACTGTAGCGGTTTCTATAAGAGACAAAACCGTTTTAAATTAATTTTTGGAGTAAACCGCGAGCGGACCGATAGTTTAATGATTTCACAATTTAAACCGCGGGCGGACCGGTTTCTGCATTAATATTTTCCTGCCAATGCTTCGCTTCCTCCTTCTCTCAGTGGTTTCTGCTACTTCCTGGAGCTTTCTACTGCTTTCTAGAGCTTTTTGCTGCTGGGTTCCCTTCCTCTTTGGCTGCATTTTCCTGTCAAGGAGTTGCTTTTGGGTGATGCTTTGGATGCTTTCTAGTATGCTGCTTATGTCTGCTTCAACCGAAGTGTGCTTTCGTGGCCTTTTCTTAAGCTGGTGCAGCACATTGAAGTCAGTTTTCTTTGCCTCTCTTTGCCTGTGCCTGGGGATTTTGGAGAAGCCTTGCCCTGTTGCTGCTTGTCTCCTATCCATTTGCCCTCTTCCTACTGCAACTCTCCGTGGTTCCTTGCCAAGTTTTCTACTGATTTGTTTTTGAATTTTCCAGATTTTCTTGGGTGTCATGTCTTCTGCCAGTCGCCTAGGCCCAGTTACCTTCTACTAGTCTCTTGGTGGCTGCTTGGGATTTTAAATCTCCGGTTGGACCGGCCGGTCAAAACGGTCTGACCGGTTTGACCGAAACCAGTATTCAAAACGGTTTATGTCCTGGTCCGGTTATTAAAACATTGGTTTTAACACGAAAATCTTTATTATTATTTTATTACCATAATTGTAGAGATATGAATGTTATTAAATTAAAATTAAGAGAAATTATTATTATTATGCTCCTTCTAGTGCAACTAATATTCTAAATATGTTGTTATTATCACTTCTCATTTTTAAGTTTCCAAAGTCACAACATGTTAATAGTAAATTAATGTTATAAATTAATGATAATAATAGTATTTAAGACCCATTTCCACATAAATTAAAACATAGGATAAAACTTAGCTACACACATGTTTTACTATTCATTCATTAAAATCAACTTGACATGATTGTTTATTTTTTTACACATTTTAAAAATCACATAACCATATATTTTTATGTCAATTTGTATAAATAAATCAATAAAAAATGTTTGCATATACATTTGTTTTTTCTATGCCATTCGGAGACCTCAAAACGGGGATTGTTGAAACAAAACTGGGAAAACACATTAAAGTATTTCACAGCTATACTTTCTTAGTTATTTAAATAAAGATAGTTATTATCTTTGAAAGGTGTTATATTGGTGAATTTGGTTCCCACCTAGCATAACTTTTTTTTTTTTTTTAAATATAATTAGATTATGGTATATCTTCTTCAAATAATGTATAAAGTTGAAACATCAACGTAAGTTAAGTAATTAGCCAAACTTCTATATGACACATGTAATTATAATGATTAATTATTGTAAAATATTGTAAAATATAATGATTAATTATAAGAAAAAATTTGACATAGAAATTAAAGTCAAGTAAGTTATCCATTCTTAGTCAATAGGTATTCTATTGCTATTTGACTAAGTCAATAGGTTTCATTTGCTATTTGATGAAGGATTCCACTTAAGTTTATTTAATTTTTAATCCCATTTGGTTAGAGGACTCCAATTTAATCAATAGTTTCCTATTCCTATCTAAATCTTATATATTGAGATCCTATTTTATAATTCAATAAAAATATATCCACCCACTTTGGTATATATTATAATTCCTATCTAAATATAATTGGGTAATTTTAAATTAAAAATAAAATGTCATCTAATTATGTGATAATATGTATAAGTGTGTATATATTTATGTACCCAAAATAGGTACACATAGTATTGCCCTTTATAATTAGACTAGTACCCTACGAAGTATGAAGGGCTTATTGTAATTCATTATTAGAGTTTTTTTTTTTTTTTGGTTAAAACTAGTTACTTTTCTTTATGCTTAGTCATTTACAAGCCTTTGCCTCTTGCATGCTACTACACTGGATCAAAATTCTATATAATGAACTTATGAGATGCAACCAAGAAACTTTAAACAATTTAAGTATAGTCTTTAGTAGATTTAGAATTGAACAAGGCATTTTCAAACTGAAATTGATTAGTGCTTTAACAAAAAAACAACAGAAATTTTCAATTTGTTTAGCTAGTCGTAAGGACTGTAGGTTGATCTTCATTAGTTTCTAACCAGATATCTGAGAATTTTCTACTATGTACATTTTGAGTAGTGAGAGCAGCTATATCAACAATATTCATTTTGGCTCACACGATCTCAAATCTTGGTGCAAAGACACCTTGTCAAACTTTCTGCAGTTTGAATTCAGCAAGAACATATTGAATTGACAACACCTCGAACTTATATGCTCTCTCACATGGTGAACATCGAATCTCTATGCGTTTAGTGTTAGCTTAGTCATGAAAATTACTCTATTCAGTAGCAGATCCAAAAATGAAACTTAAGGGAGTCAAGGTTATAATAACATAAATATATTTTAAATTAAAATTAATACAAATATTTGTATTCATAAAATATTTATCAACTAATGCATTTATAATTGTTTTCGACATGATTTTATTTTTTGAATGTATTGTATAATGACTTCATTTTTAATATATATTAAATACATTTTTTTTTTTCTATATACACAACTAAGATATCATTTAACCATGTATTGATTACTTATTCTATCTTGCAAATGATTTTTCATAAATTTGAGATTAGAGTATATATCTAAAATGTAAACATCAAGTTGCAAATGAAATGTCATGAGTTCTAAATCAGTAAGATCTTCTAGATAAAGTTCAATAAGATGCATCAATTTTTGTTTATCAAAAGCAACCAAATTTTCATTTGGACATAAATATGCTAAACAAATAAGTAATTTCATATTTATCTTATTAACATAATTATTCAACTCTCGAAGTTGCATATCTAGGACTCAAAAAAATCCATTAAAACATATTTAACTCTTAGGCTTGAGTTTGAGTTTGCTTGAGTTGAACTTGTTTTGGGTTTAATTAAATCGAACTTATTTTTGAACTCAAACAAACTTAATTTGAATTCATCCCTACCTAAAGGAATAACAATGACTCTTTCTCACTTAGTCTATCACTATTGCTTGTTTACTTGTAAGGAGATTGGAAATACATTTTAAAGCATTATATTGTTCATGTAATATAAGAGGTACAATTATAAATATACATAAACTTATGGATTTTTTTTTAAAGTCAAGAAGTGTCAATTGACCCTCTTTAACCCCACCGCCCTTCGCCACTAACTTTATTAAAATGATTGGAATACTAGATTGGTGCTTGAAAATCAAATTATATTGAGATAATAAGAGAAATTGTGAAATTATCCATGGAAATCACATTCTAAAGTTTTTCTTACAATTTTGCATACAGATTGAAATTAGAATATAAGTTGCTATCATACTGTAATTTATTGATTAGTGTTGATTTTGTCTCTTGTTTAGCCCAATGGTCAAATTAATATTCATAATGTGTAGGCTAATTTTGTATTTTTCATTTTATATAAGGACCAACTTGATAATTTTTTACAATAGTATAAAAGTAATGTGAAAAGTAGCAAACACGAGGAGCTACAAACCACACCAATCTCATCTTTAATAGCTCATCTCACATTGATCTCATATTTGTCTTTTCCAATTCCAACTTATGTCAGTCCTATCTTTTTTACCTTTATCCCATGCCAATTTCATCATTGATAGCTCATCTCGCACTAATCCCATTATTTCTAGCCATAACCATATTAATATCATCTTTAGAGACTTTATATCGCATCAATTGTCTTCCTCCACACATTGACCCTTCATCTTGCCACCATGACCCATGACCGTTCATCTTTTTCTCTTAAGTTTGACTAAGCTTTTGCCATGTGTGATTGATTTCATCGTTGCTCACCTAATAAAGATGAGACCATGATCCAAAACCAAAATTCTTCTTCACATATTCTCTTGACTAGTTGGGTTGGGATTGAATAGTGAATAACGTTTGAAAATTTGTATTTAAATTAACATTCTTGATTATTTCGATCTAGGTTAGAACATTTTGGCAGAATCTGATATATGATTGCTTGAATGAATGTTTTTCGTTGTGGAAATATTGCTTGACTAGTTACTCTAAAGCCAGTCATTTTAACTATATAAATTATGTTGTATCATATGCACATTAATGAAATGAAATTTTCTTTATCTATCTATGTGTGTGTATATTAAGATAAATGTCATTAGAATTGTGCAACTGTAACAAGAGTATTAAGTGTGTCTCGATTATGAGGACCTTATTAGCACAATAGGTGACCATTCTACAAACCTTCATAGCCATAGTACTATTCTAACCAAGGGCATATATACTACAATAAAACCATCATCATGTTGCATTACCTTACTAAGAGGTAAAGATAAATCTCACATGTCAAGATTTTTTTCTTAACACCTACTACAACACATAGGTGTTTGTTGTATACAAGTTCACCGAACTTACTTTCCAAAGGATTCTATATATATGGTAACCTTGGTGTCTATAAAACAAATCCTTTCATAAATAATGGTAAATGTGATCCTTAGACTAGAGATCACTGGAAAGCCTTACACCAATTTGCGCATTTTGATACTATTAAATGTAGTATGTGGCATCCACAGGTCTGTATCAAGGTTATTTAATATTTGATCAACGCTTATAGATTGAAAAATATCCAAGTGGTAATGAAAATATGATTTTTTTTTAGTCAGATGAATGGATACGCATAAAGGATAGCACCTCTCAAATCTTAATCTTTATCTCATATCTTATATCTCATATCAGTTTAAAAGAAGGTTTTTATTTTTCCTTGGTAAGTTGAGTGCTTTCCAAAAAATTCAACAATCAAAAAAGAATTATCTATAGAAAAAAACTCTACATCTTGGAAGAAAACGCTACTTGGAGACCTTAGTTGTTGTGCTATGAGAATTTTGTGGCATGATTTTAATAATGGCTAAATGATTTAATTGATGGGAAATACGTGTAATCGTTTTAGAAGATAGACATATGATTAATTGTACATACGAAATTTAAGTTGAATGCAAATATGGTCGTGAAAGATTAATGTTTTGACATGGATTGTCGTGTTTGATCTATAAAGCTAGACTGAAATGATTTCTATTGTTGACATGTGTTTTATGAGGTTAAAAGTGTATTAGAAAAATTCAAAAATTGATTAATATACTTAGGTTGGAGAAAACATGGCCAAAGTTACCTAAATTTGTAACTCCAATAGCCATGTATGGTCATCCCAAGAGTATACAAAGGCCAAAATCAACTTAAATTCTTGATATTGCATGTGAGCGAACAATTGTGTGTATGACATGTACGATCGTTTATCAACTAAGACAGAGATGTCGATGTCAATGTTGGCAGATGATTATACATAAGATTTGTACGTCTATTTGTGACACATAAGATAGTATGTGATAAAGGCCTATGTAGAAAGGTACACACCCATTCATGTAAGTGAAATGATGATAATGCATCTAGGTTGCGTATGATTGTGATTGTAAGATATGTTTCATTCATGACAAATGGGTGCACAATCATGCATATAGGATATACAACTATACATGATAGAAGACATGACAAATTATGAAAGAGAAACTGTGAATGGTCATGCCAAGACTAAACGTACACCTATTCAAAGGTAATGCACAATCATACATAAAAGAAAAGATAAGTGAACATTCATGGAAAATAGACAAACATTCATAGTGTTTTCTTGTGAAATATTTAAAGACGAGTACGTAAAATTGAGGTACCAAGATATACTTGAGAGAGGGGGAGTTGATCATCATGAGCATGCATATGATGAGTAAAAGCTAGAGTTTAAGATGAGTTTAAAATAGGCTCGAGATTGTGAAAAAAAATCCTAGAATTATAAACATAAGAAATGATTGAGAGATAGATAGAAACATGTTTTCTAAGAGTAAGGTGGCGAGACATAAAGATGTCGTAGAACACAAATAAGATCTAAGATCCTTAAAGGGCATGTAAAAGACACAAAGATTGCGAGAGAAAGAGAGAGAGACTTAAGTCACCCATGAAAACATTACTTTCTCATAGTTGAAGGGACATGTTTTCTAAAAGGTTATTGCAAGGCGACATTCATAACATATGTTATGCATCCAAGGAGAGGTATTGTACCCATAGAGAAGATGTGTCCTTTATTGTATACACGTATAAAGAGGTTTGCACCCATATAGACGTGTTATGAGAGAGAGTCGATAGTTGGCCAAACTATAGATAAAAGTGCAAATATCCGATATTACCCTAGATATATAAAGGGGAAAACTCATGCATGCACAATACTTTTCAAGCACTCATATTCACTGATTTATGAAACAAAATCAATTTTGATGATTTTCATAGGTTAGTAATATGCATTTTGTTTACATTTTTTTGGTTTCATGCAGTAAAATTTTACAACAAAATTTTTGTGATTTCATTTTGATTTTGTTAGTTTTTAGCTATAAAAAGGTTATTGTTGCATGTCTAAATGTGTAATAGATAGTGTAGTAAATTATCCAAGTGAGAAAATTGATTTTTTTTGCCCTTTTTTTTTCACTATTTTGTCGGTTTAGGGTTTGTTTTGATAAATTAATCGATTGAATTTTCGTGTTAAATTAGATCGAAGAAGCCAAAAATAGGTTTATGAGCATTATTTGATTTGATTTGATTTGTGGTTGAAAATGTGTATTTTAGCCAAAAATTGGATGAAACAGTCGTTGTCGCCAATGAGAAGAGTGGCGCGTGATTTGCATACCTCTATGCCAAAGCACACAGTTGCACAAACTTACACATGCACACATGCACATATGCAAGCCCGCACAACCACCCAAATCATTCATTATCCATTAAGTTCAATAGAAAACTTAATAGGCAACACTGTCTGTGACATTGTTTACGATCCTATTCATGTTACTATTAGAGGGACTAACGTCGTTAAAATTAACAGAAGCAGTAACAATGTTAATTGTTCATAATAGCAGATATTATTTATTTGTTGTTAACTTTGACAAAAAATTAATAGTGTTGTTCATAATACTATTGACAAATTTTTTTAAGGATTGGGCAAGTTTCATTGTCAAATTAATTCATTTGAGTAAAAATATATACTTAAATGACTAATATATTAATTTTCTTATGTGCAGAGATTCTCTGTAAATCACCAAGTAGGCAAACTCAAGTTCGATAAGGCCCACAATTTCAAAGTTATGGTAACAATTTGTAACCACAAGGACACTATAAAACACATAAGATGATTACCCCTAAACATGATTCCAACATCCAGTATACATTAAACATACTTAAATTTGCAAATCATACAATTAACACACTATATACCATAAGCCAATATCACACATGTTTGCATATACAAATAATCTGTAAGTCTCACATTAATCTAGTCCATCTATCAACACAACACTAGCATTATTTATCATTATCAGATACTATTATTGGTAAACAATCAACAAACTAAATCATGGCATCATTCTACAATATCCAATGAACTGAAAAAAGAAGAGGCCAACTACTTACTTATCCTCTATCATTTGCTAACTATTCATTTGACAATAGTGATTCTAGTGATCCAATCCTCTTTTATGCTCTAGTTGCACCTTAATGCTCTAATTTCTTTATTTTGCTATGTGATATATGTGCGTAATAATAAAATGCGTTAGCCTTGCACCTTTTTTTGTTTTGCCAAACAAATGCCTTGAGCAGTTGTTCCTTCCTCATGAATGATTGTCCACCACATTTAAGACGCATTCTGAAATCACCACAAAATTTGCCCTTATCCAATTTCAAATTCGATGAACGAATGAACAAGCATCCCCCCGATCAAGCATTACCGTTCATCCTTACACTTAGACAATTTACACATGCTCAATATGAAATAACTATTCTACCCTTCTCAATGCATGAACGAGCATCCACGTTTATGGTGTATGATCATCCCTACTTCCAAACAACATATATATTTATAAACAAAACTCACTTTAGAGGAAAAGACCAAAGTGTCATTGCACATACCTATAAGTATTACATTGCTTAA
Organism: Mangifera indica; assembly: GCF_011075055.1. Taxonomy (NCBI): domain Eukaryota; kingdom Viridiplantae; phylum Streptophyta; class Magnoliopsida; order Sapindales; family Anacardiaceae; genus Mangifera; species Mangifera indica. The sequence continues at coordinate 9,818,274 of NC_058147.1, read as the reverse complement.
TTAAGTGACTCATGCATTTTATGTTAAGCGACGCAGCACTTCTCTCAAGGAAATCAATACTTCTAAAGAGGGGTGTTACAACATAATGTAGGGAAGATATGGAATGTTAATTGATCATTTTCCAAAGGGGGTGTCTAGTTGGAGTATATAAAGATTACTCTGGTAATCTATCTTTTGTTATTGAAATTAATTTGTTTGTTTTGTTATTAAATATAATATTCAAGTAATTTTTAATAACCAATGATGATATGACAGATAATATAAAGGGTAATCTGATTACCACATCCATCTTAGGTATTTAAAGATTACCAAGGTAATTTTGATTCTATTACAATTTTATCCTCACTTATTAATTTTTAGAATAGAAATGCCCTCATTTTTAATTAATATAATAAGTAATATAAAAAATATTTTAAAATAATTATACCTAATGATATTTTAGTAAAATAATATTTTAATATTTTTTTATTACCTTCAACGAAACACAATAGATATTTATACCTATAAAAAATTTTCAAATATAATAATAATTTATACCCAATAATTTATTTTTGTAATAATTTTTTATTTTTAGTAATAAAACATTACTTAAACCAAACACACTATAAAAGTTTTCCTCCCTTCTCGTCACCATATGTAACATGTCTATTTTCACAGACTTCCTTGTTAGTAAGCAAGAATTTGTTACATCTAATTTACCTAGAGCATCCACTATTAAAATACTAATGATCATCTTGATAAACAAGTAGTAAAGAGTGTGTAACCAAAAAATTTTTGGACGCATTTTTGGTTTCCCTGCAAGTGTAAAACCTGGACATTATGAGAATTCAATAGAAAATTAACAGATAAAACTAAATTTCTCTGTAACTTTCTTTAGGTAGAATCTCAATTTAAAACAGTTGGGTCTTATGTGACATTTCTTTCTACAAAAAACAGAAATAGGAATGAATTTATTTACCTTCTGTATTGATTTTGTAGTATATTTAACTACTGGTTCCTTGAATTTTACGAATGTGCATACAATGAATCTTGATGTTCTTGCCCCGGCAGTGAAAACCTACTCTTACTGTATCACCAAAGGGTTTTCCTTGACTCAAACCTTCATGAAATTTGGTTGTACCTTCATTAAACTTTTCGATTGTGATCTTGGCCTTGTTAGGCTCGGTCACAGTGGAGTCAATCATCACATTCTTGTCCATAAATTATTTACATGGTAAATCAACTTTCTCAGTCAAATCATTTTTGTCCTTTTTCAGTTTGGAATTTACAGTTTCTAGAGACTTCACATTTTTTCAACATGTTTAACCATTGTTCATGCATCTTGTCACGGGCTTTTTGTTGTTCATTCAATTCATCACCAAATTAATCGATTACAGCATAGTCGACTTCAGTCATAACACTTTTCAAGTTCGACAGATTTGCAGCAAAAGCCAAAACGTTTTTAGGAAACTCTTTTTCATTAGACTCATTACCATTCCCCTTAGTTTCACTATTACTCAAGGTAGCAACCTTTCTTCTTTAGAGTGTTTTCGCACTCTTTTTGAACATTTCTATAACCTTCACTTTCTCTGCATTGTATACCTTTGTTCTTTTCTATCAATTGCTGAACTTTTTACTATTTCTAGTAGAACCAAGCTAATTTGACCTATTTCTACTCTTTTGTTTTGTTGATTTTTTTACATTCTTCCTAAAAAATTAGCATATTTTCTTATCAACAGGGCTATTTTATCCTCATCTAAGTCATCCAACTCAACATTTTCTAGCATATTGGACTCGAGAGTGATAAAGGGCGAGACCAGTACATGTTTTCTTCTTATCCTACTTTTTCAAAATAAGCTCATTAGTTTAAATGGGAGCCGATTAGCTCATCCATATCCATCTTCACATCTGTATTCCTCTATTGAGATGACTTAAAAAGGAAATCTTTCTGACTAGAAGCCCAACACACTTTACTGACAAGCTTAGTATTAGAGTAAACTTTACCTAAGGCATAAGACTTATTGCATACGTCACTAATTTTAGCATGAAATTCATAGATTGATTCATTCCAAAGCATGGTTAAATTCTCAATGTCAGTTGTCAATCTCCTAAGTTTGATCGTTTTAACAATTTTGTGTCTTCATTTTTAATTCCTAGATTGTCCCAAGCATCTTTAGGAATTTTTCAATTAGCTATAACTTTCATTTGACTAATGGAAATAATCATATATGGCAAGAACAGCCTTAGAGTTCCAGTTCGGCAATTGTCCATTGTTCTACAAGTTTACGCTTAGGAATTTCATTTTAAAAAATAACAGGGTGCACCTAATCAATTATGACAGATATCCAAAACTTCTTATTAGTAGAATTAAAAAATGCTCTCATTCCTGCCTTTCAATATAGATATTTAGTTCCCTTTAATATGGGTGGTTGAGTAGTTAAACTGACTTTTCAAATCAAATCCATTTAGAGGAAACAGACAAGAACATGATGCAAGCGGAGAAATGCAACGATAAAGAAACATAATCAGATATCCAAAACCAAACTTAAGAGGATATATTAAATATGAAAAAAAATTCAAAACTTGTTCTGATACCAATTGAAAAATCTCACTTAATCATATGGGATTAATTAGCTTAGCTTATTATTAAGGTCAAAATTAATAAATATTGTATTGCTCTTTGATGCACGATTAACTTGGACAACAGAAGCAAATTTAAACTGCAGAAAAATGACAGAAACAAAGAACTTTTAACATGGTTTAACTGCAAAAATTATGACCTACATCCATTGTACTTAGTCCAGCAAAAACCCAATCCAATATTAAGCAAACTCACTGTCTACAACAAGTAGAGATTAAACACAAGCTAATACTCATCGTTGCTTAAATAATTTCTCACTTTCTCATTGAAAAAACCGAAACACACCTTGCATCCCACTTGGTTTCTAAGCATCCAACTCAATATAGTTCAAGTTTCCTTTGAACTTTCAGAACTAAAATCCCTTCAGTTCTTGGTCTTCAAATCCCTTCAAGAATCTTTCCCAAATCATATCCCACGAGCGATTCAATAAAGCTAATTTACAATAGGAGTGCAAGAAAACAAAAATACAAGAAACAACGTAACAGAGTTGCAAAGAAAAAAATGAGAAATTGACCAAGCTAAAATCAAGTTTAAAATGTAAAATATTCAGGTTAGCTTCAAATGAATAAGAAGACTGGTTTATATACTCAATTCAATTGAGCATGATCATGACACATGCCCATTTATCATAATAGTGTGCCTAAAAATGTAAAACAGAATCAAATAAAAAAAATATTTGCTAGATTTAAAATAGGGAAGCGTCAATACAAATTGTGATTACAAGATGCATCGTATGTGCACATAAAGTTCATAGTTTGCCGAACATATTTACAAAATCTGAATTTGAATGTATATTTGTTGAACTAGCATATATTTCTTGTGCAACATTGTTGTTCCATCCCTTGCCCTCTTTCGAGTGCATATGTCTCAAACTCCACTGATACATATCCCAAGCACCCAACCAAGCATCAAGATAAGCACTTAGCCAAACAACTTTCATTTTTAAAGGATTTTTTTGATAAAAAGTAGTTGGTTAGCCAGCTAAACATCAGGTCAAACACTTAGTCAAACAATTTTTATTTTTAAAAAGAAGTCAATTATAAATATAATTAAAAATATATATTCAATAAAAATGTGACTACATATGTATAAGCGAGATTGAAAAAATGACTAAAATAATTAATATCCTGAATAAAAAGGTGATTTTGAATTAATTCAAAATACAACGTTTTGTCTTTACAAAACAAGAAGGTGAAAAAGTTGAGATATATTCTTGACTCAAAACATCCTTTACTCTCATTTTCTCTCTCAAGAAGGGGATCTACGATTCAAATTCTTCTCTTTTCTCTCAAACTCAGATTTGACAGTGGATGATGGAATATAGTGCGGTTGCTGAAGATTCAATCAACAGTGAGTCTAATTTCACCTATCATTGTGTAAATGGAAGGCGTAGATTGATCTTGACAGTCTGTATTCTATTGTATAAGTTATTATAAAATGTTGTATAAAAGATATCTTTTGTATTAGTGTTGTTGAATAATGAAAGATTGAAGTAGTTTTTCTCCATTTTTCTTTGATAAACACTATTACTACCGTATCTGTATTCTTTGGGTTTCTAGTGTGCTGTTCTCATTTCTTGATATCAAAGACTAGTGTGTTTAGTTCTCTTTGGTGTATCGTTTTCTCATATCGGAGCCATAGACAAACGTAAAAAAATGGTTGATCGATCACTTTGCCTTATATATCTGAGTAGAATACTTAAGGTATATCTGCTCCTTTTACTAAAACAACTAGCTCTAGTACTGTTCAGATTTATAGTTTAGAACCTATGAATCCTAAGCTCACTGAGTAGAGTTATAGTTATTAAAGAATTCAAGTTCTATATTCTGCAGGAGCCCACGACCTAAAGGTGGGGGACATGCACCACCTTTACAGGAATCTCATCAACCGTTGGCCGAGGTCTGTCCATTCTTATGAATTAAAATTTGAATGTAACATAGAGCTGTTATCAAGATAATTATTTCTGTCCTTGTCAAAAAAAAAAAAAAAAGATATCCTTGTCGATGGTTGAAGTAAAATAATTAAATTAGCAAAAACAGAAAAAAGGAATCAGCCAATTAACAGTTGTGCAAATCCCATTAGAGATTTCAGTGAATAAGCTATGGTAAACTTGAATATATATTAGATAAAGAAATCTGGCTATTCTTATTTGACATTGTAACAAATCAAAACAATAGAAAACGGTTTTAAAATGTGTTAAAAAGTTTTTACGATATCTACTTCAGCAGAAGTCATTTTTATTTACTATGGATAGTTTAATTAAAACTGTCCTTTGTAGTAAAAATGATCTTCCAAATCATTTCATCTTCTATATATGACAATAAAAATAACCATATTTTTCAATGTATGCTAAGACCACCACAATGAACTCCAAAGGGCATGAAAATTTTCACTTAATTTCAGTTTTTTTATGAATCATTTTTTTGATGGTTGAGACTTATCCATCAAAGGGGAGACAAGGCAATCTTTTAGTCTGCATAGTATGCTGCAATTATGCTTGCATTCAATTCAGTGTACATCCAACTTCACCCATTTTCACATTTCTAATAATGTTTGCGTGGACAAGTGCTTAAAATTATTGAAACTGTTGAAGTCATGTGCGCTGAAATTCTTTTTCTCTATTTACTTTAATCTTTGAATTTGAAAAAAATGAAGGTGATATGGCTGATTTTTAAAATTAAAGGTAAAGATGTTCTTACACCAAAAAACCAAAACCCAAAATGAAAAACAATATCTTTTTATAAGAAGCTATAAAATACACCAAAAACAAAAATTCAAAATGAAGAATAATAATAATAATTGACCCAAAGGTTAGTAAAACTGTGGTAGAATATTAAAACGTCAGAAAAAATGTCTGTATTTAAACCTCCGTTACACTTATAAAACTTTAACTTACTTGATCTAATTATTATAGATTTGATCATTGTGTTTTAAGTTTATTTATTCAATCAATATAGGTGGAATCTCCAATTACAAAAAAAAAAATGAAGAATAATATTTTTTTAAGAAGCTATAATATATAAGTAATATTTCATATATTAATAATTAGTATAAATATTAACGTGTCATCATATAATTAAATATTATTTTATCTTTTATTAAAATTATTTATTCATATAATGACACTTTAACATTTGTATAAGTATTTGTACCTATTATAATATATATATATGAAATATTACTATAAAATTATATTCGCAGTTTTTAAATAAAGTTAGACCATAAATTTAACAAAATTAACAGAAGGTTGACAGTCTCAGAAACAAGAAGGATAAGGTTATCATTGTGCCAGAAATAATAGGTAAGTATCCATAGAATGCTGCCACCGACATTCAACGAAATATGCACTTATCATTTAAGAGTGATCATTTTCTAATATATTAAATCCATGCTTATAAATTTAGGTAAGGAGGTTGACTCAATTTATTTTCAATTCATCTTCCATAAATTTATCAGAAATCTGTTTGTCATCATTCAATCGTTTATATTTGATAAAACGAAATTACAAAGACAACAAATAGGTTGATATGAATTTCGGCTAATATAAAATCATAAACAATTTCAGCGATATATCCGTTGGTTTATTTTTTATATATATATATGTCTTGTCAAAATGAACTTGCTTAATTTCCTTACCTTGTAAAGCAAATTAATTCAACAAATATTTTAATGCTACATACTTACAAGGTGCCGACTTACCGGGGCATTTAATATTTGATAAGATGGATGGCTTTATCAGTGCCATAGAATTTAATTTCACCAATATGTACAATTTTCATTTTTTTCATATGTTTGCATCAATTTATTGATTTGTTAACTCGGCATAGTTTGAAAAATATCCTCTAAATTTCTTAAATTAGGCTAAAATTTATATAGAGGGTTAAATTATTATATTTTGTAAAATTCCGAAAAGTAAAGTTCTTATTTCGGTTAACTAGATTTTCAAACTAATCTATTTTTTGGAAATTGTTTTTCACCGACCAAACCGACCTAATGGAAAAAAATTCAAAGCATGGAATACATGGTAACAAATTAAATGAATAAGATATTTGTCACACTCTTGTTTAATTTTGACATCAACCAAACTTGTATATAAGAAGGAACAAGCTACATAATTCAATAGGTTGGCTGTCATTTCCAAATTTATTGCATGTTAATTATTATGTGAACATGTACCCACCATTATTCGCCCCAGATTGCGTTTCATTTTGTGGTTAAAATTGCATTCGATTCAGCCATTCATCCATTAATAAAGCAGCTTCTTCAACTGCCTCATTCAATTCAATGTTTGGTACTTAAGAAAATCTTGTGCGGAATTGGAATTGTACTAAATAGATCAATTTTAGAGCTATTATGAGAAATTCTATGATTTTACAAAGGGGTGGATTTACCATCAATTATGAGGTGTGTACGTTTCACGCACATTAATTGCTATAGAAATGGTTTTCAGGCTAAAAGAATTCTTCCAGCCCAAGTCTAGTGTATTTTCAAACTTATTCTCAAAATCTATTTGATTTAAGAGTAAAAATACTATTTAATCAATAATATTAAAGCAAATAAAATTATATTTCATTTTTTTTTAATTTAAAAAATTAATAATTTTTTCATGTTATTTTTTCTTTTAATTTTTTCTCAAAAATTTTGAAAAATTACATTTTTTCCAATTAGGGTTTACTTTTTTTTCTCCCATTATTCAACCACTTTCTCTGTCTCTAACCAATAGCCCATGCTCAATGTCTCTCCCTTTTGGCGATCTCTCTCCTGGTCCTATTGTCCGCCAAAAATAGAAAACCAATCAGACAAATCGTCCTTCAAGAATGAAGGAGATGAATCATCTTTCGATGCTTCGTTATTGATGGATGATTCATCTTATTGGTCTTCATCTTCAAGCGAAACCAAAGCATCGACGAATAATTCATCTTCTTTGTTTTTGACAAATGATTCATCTGATTAGTTTTTGATTTTTCATAGACAATAAAGGTAGGAGAGAGACTGGGCATGCTATCAACCAGAGACAGAGAAGGTGGTCGGAAATGGGAGAAAGAAAAGTAAACCCTAGTAGGAGGTAAAATGTAACTTTTCAAACTTTTAGATAGAGAAACTTTTTAGTTTTTTAAATTAAGGAGGGAAATGAAATATAATTTTATTTTTTTTAATATTATTGATTAAATAATGTTTTTACCTTTAGATTTAATAAATCTTGTTACGTTTAACAGCTAATAGATAAGTACTTAGATTTTTGAAACTTAACTGATAGGAGTTTGAAAATACACTAAACTTTGAGTGGGAATAAGTCTTTTGGCCTAGTTTTAACATTAGATTGTACAATAAAAATTTATAAGAAGAAAATCTGAATACTACAACCACACATGATAAACTATATTAGCTAGAGATTTTTGGATAATAACTTGAGTTTGAACTTTAAATGTACATCTAGAATAGAGATCATCTCAATTTCTCATTTTCATTGTTAAATAGATCGATAATAAAGGTTTATCTATAACAGGATTTTATTCAGTATAAGTATTCATTTACTTTTAATTATATGTTTGAAAAATCTCACTTGGAGATTGATCTAGGTTTGATTGTAATCCATAGCACGCAAAGAATAAAGCACTATGAAGCAAATTAATAGTATTGAAATATAAAGGGGGTAACAATTTTTATATGGTTTGACTACCATCAAAATAACCTACATCTATGAGTACTAGTTCGAAAAAAATCAAATTCCCCATAAAGTAAACTCAATTTTTATTACAAATAAGAATCAAGCACCAACAAACATACACATTGTTTGTACATTTAATTTCTCTTTTTTCACTCAAATAATAACCTATTTTCATATTTGAAATACACTAAGCATCCCATTTGGTTTTTAAGAATCTCATTTAGAATAATTCAAGCATCTTTCGAATTATAGAGACTGAACTCCTTTTAATCTCTAATTTCAAATCTTTTTAATAGCTGAAAAGTAATCGTATCATAGAATCAGTTTAAATGACATAATATGCAAGAGAAATGTGTGAAATACACACAAAAACGTAATAAAACAACAAAAACAAGGAGCTAGCCAAGAAAAAGATTTTGGTTAAAAATGAAAAATATTCATGTCAAGATTAGACGAAGAAGAAAGATGGTTTTCATACCTTACTCTATTAGACAGAATAGTGTCATTTGTCCATATTAATATGGTACACCTAAAAAGGTGAAATAAAATTAGATAAAAGACAAAAACCAATTGTCAGCTGTAAAGTAATAAGGGTCAGCAAAAAATGTGTGGTCACAAAATGCACTAGATGTGCACACAAAATTCATAATTTTCCATAGACATTTACAATATTGGTACGATTTCCTTCACTAATTGGGAGTGTGTAGTTTCGAGCTTTGTTTAAGATAGATTATGATAATAACGGTTATAATTAGTTAAATTAATCTTAAATTTATTATACAAAAATAAGAAAAAATTATAAAAATAAGAGAATCTAACATAGTTCAATCTATTGCTCTGAAACCTATACCCTTAGTTACATTATTTTGTTTTGAAATCACATAAAGAATATTTTAAAAAAGACATAGAGATCTAGAGATATCTTATTAGTATGTTTTTTTTTTTTAAGGGATTCTTTACCTATAAATAGAAAATTCATATCTAAATCATTTCTCTGCATCATTTTTTATATGAGCAATACTATGTGTATCTATTTTTGATACACAATTAATGTACACAGTGATGTATCATCATATAATTAGATGATTTTAAAATATGTGTCATCATATGATAAAGAAATATCTAATCATATGATAACATCTCATCTGTATACATAAATTATATATCAAAAATAGGTATACATAATTTTATTGTTTTTATTTTTATGTGATAAAGAGAAAGATTTACAGTTTTGTCCTTGTAATTCAAACTTAAATTAAAAATTAAATTTATATTTCATTTCGCTAAAGATAAGGTAACTGATGATGACGGACAACCAATTGATTTGATTTGATAATGAGTTATCATTTTTCCGCATAGACATGTAATGAAAGTTGCTTTTCCTATGACTCCTTGTTTGACTTGGTGAATTTGATAACAAGGAATTTCCTAAATCAAAATTTTAAAGTTAGTAGCTTGCACTATAAGTGTTGGGTTTGGATTAACTCATGACGAGTTAACCCAATCCATTTGCATTCAATTATCAATGGATAGTTAACTGAGAGGTGAGATGATGTCATAATAAATAACATTATTATTATTATTATTATTTTGTTTATTGTTAATCCTCCCAACAAAGGCATAAAACATGGAAAGCACAAAAATCCAAAATCTCCAACAAACACAAAATCAGAATGATAGCATAGATACGAATGGTGTTGTAAAAAAAAACTAACTGTCGAAACTTTGAATCATCTGTTGAATAAATCGAATCTGGATCCACGAATTTATTGTTTTTAGAATTTATAGAATTAACATTATTTTCCAACCATAAGAAAATGCAAAGGCATATATATATATAGATGTATGTATATATATATGGGGGGTTGACGCTTATGATTTACTCGTCAAACAGAAAACTTCTATTACAGGGAAATGAAAGATGATGACTACCTCCTATCTAGTTGCCCTTACAAGCATTAACACATAAGCTCGAATCATTATGATCTGTCATTTCATTTTAATAATTTAATCAGTAGAGCCTTATCCTTTGTAAAATTAATTAATCAAGGCTAACAAGACTTGTTCCCACCCAAGGTAATGTAAAAATTCAAAGTCTTATCTTTCAATTTTTAAAAATATAAATATCTATTTATAAAATAATTTTTGTTAAAAATCTCAATTAAAGTTAAGCCTAAAATCATAATTTATTAAAAAAATTAAAGTATATCACATTTTTTTTTCCAAATTTAAAAATCTTACAATTTATCCTCACCCAAAATTTAAAAAATGACAATTTTTTCTTAAGATTTTTTTCTTTTTTCTTTGACAATGATCCGTCATCTCTAGTTGTCAACCATCCTCTCTCAGCCTCTCTCCCTTTCTTTTTCAACCACCGATCGATAAAAATTGTATGAAAATCTAGATGATTTTCATTTGGAAACATCGTCGTCTAGACAAAAAGATCTCAACATAGGTTGGAGGGTGGCCAAAAAACGTAGATTGTTGCTGGAGAAAAGAGAGAAAAAAACCATAAGAGAATATTGCCACTTTTTAAACTTTGAAGGAAAATCTAAAGGAAAAATTATGAGATTTTCAAATTGAGAAGGGAAAATATGATAAAAGTTTAGTTTTTTAAATTTTTTTATTTAATGATGATTTTAATCCTAACCCTAACTACGATTTTTAATAAAAATTGTTTTATGGATAGATATTTGAGTTTTAAAAAATGAGAGAATATGAGTTTAAGATTCACTATATGTTGGGTGGGAATAAGTCTTTTAGCCATTAATTAATTAGGTGTCAGCAAAATTGTTTCTTAAGGGATCTCCAGCTAGATGCTCCCTCTAATGTATATTTTGCTTATGAATCTAGATGGCATGAGACAGACTCAAAATTTATATATAAAAGAATCATTATTAATGTTGGACTGCTTGCTTTTGAAGCATAATTTCAAAAAGGAAAGTTTTCTTCAATTTGTCAACTTATGTTTCATAGATGAATTTACAATTTATGATAATAAATTAAATTAATATCATTGTGTCCTCCTTGTTTCACCTGGTTAATTTTACATAATAAGGAATATTGGTTTTTATAAATTTTTTTTTTAGGTATATATATTTTTAGAATGAAAATAAACCATCACCGAATTTTAACACAAAGAATACACTAAACAATAACCATGGAAACAAAAAAACCATAGGAATTTAGTGTGGTTCGACCACAAAATTATGAACCTATATTCATATTTTCTTGTTGATAAGTCAACCCTCTATCAAGGTTCACAAATATAAATGAATTTTAAGTATTTTAATAGTGTGATTCCAAGCTTAAAACACTGGGAACATCCATGTAAATGACAAATAGGTTGATATGAATTACAAATATCTGGCCAGACAATATTCAGTTTAAAATTCAAAATATCATATCTTTATTTAATGAATATTTTAAAGGAAAATTTATTAAAGATTCACTTCTTGGACAGCCCTTGTGGGGTGGATTAAACGTGCTCCGATTCTCTAACCCACATGCTTTATATCTTTCGTACCAAGCTATTACATTTAGCATAACCATTAAAAAATACTACCCCCAAAATGAATACACTTTTTGACATAATCAACAACTATCATATTGATAGTTTTAATAAAAAAGCTAGTTAGGTTAATGTGAAACTAGATTAATTTGTGCATGAAATGCTCTAGTGTTCTCAAGTATGAGAATTATATACATCAATATCTATTAAAAGATTTATTCCACAAATATTTGGACTACTATCTATGTGGAATTTTTTGGTAGTTCGGTCTAATAAACATACAGTTAATATACACCTATGTGTTACACTAGGTGACACTAATAATCTCAACATCTATTTGTTACACTAGGTGATACCTATGTATTACTACCTTTCAGTAGGATTAGTCAACACGACGATAGACTTACTGTAATATTTATACCCTTGGTCAGGTTAATGTTGAGACTATGAACATTTGTAGATTGACTACCATTATTGCTCATATGGTTCTCACAATCAAGCTATACATTGATCCTTTCATCATAATTTTACCACTGTAAAGGCAATCATCAACAATACATACATAAATACACTTAGACGTAAATGAAAAAAATTCCAATATATTATTATTAATAAAAAGATACAAGGTTTGAATAAAATTACAAAATTACTCTTGATGATTAGTTTTAGAGTATAAATCTAGAAAATCATGTATAAAATAGGAATCCCCTAATTATTCAAATTTTATGATAATTTCTTCTCATAAGTCCTATAATATTTAACAAACCATTGAGGGAGAGAAGACAAACACATAGTCTCATATGATAGACATACAAGTAGACACAGAGTGATATCTCATGTATTCATCCTTTATAAGATATATATTGTGAATATCCGTAAATAGCTACACAATTGATATAGACATATTAATCATCAGAACAAACCATGTTAAAAATCTTGTGCCTATTACTTAGTTTTTTTCTACTTTCATTCATATTTCATCATAATAGACATTACAATGTTATTTGATCCTTATTTGTTGCCTTAGGACTTTGAATTGTGTACTTCAATTAGTAATAAGAAATTTCATCAACAATTTAGTACTAGAATAAGGGTCATATCATAGTTATCCACCATAAACTTTCTTAATCAGCCTTTTCTGGTGGCTCATGGTAGTTGACATAAGAAAACTTTGGATAATCAGTCACCTAAAAATCAAATAACAATCTAGAACTATCTTGTTATGTCGAACATAGTTAGCCATCCTTGATACCTGACATCCAAAAACCAAAGCTAGCCAAAGGCAACACTTCTTACATTACCTAATTAACACATAGTGTTATCTCAAGAGCACCCTTCTTGTTAGGGACATGTCCGAACTAAGGGAACATCTAGGGAAACTTTTGTATCACCTTCAAACTTTACTAGCTCTCATCGACGGTGACAATAATGAAATATTGACATTTGGAGGATTCCTAATCCTCATCAATGTGCATGTGGCCTAAACCCTTTAGCTCCAAACTAAGACCTCATAACATTCCTAAGTACAGGATGCCACGTTATCCTACCCAACTAGGTCAATTGCCAAGGTCATCAATTGAAGCAAAAAAAGTTGGCAAACCTAGTATTAGTACAACCTTGGTTGATGACAACATAAGCACATAACCAATCCTAATTGTACAACCTTTATGCCACCGACTTATTAACATATGAATGCTTATCAAGTTTGTTCAATTAAAATGGTCTGAATGTGTTTTGTAACACCCAATGGTACATATCAAGGTCATTTTAGTCGTTTAATATTAAGTATAGATTTAAAATATTCTTACTATAAAAAAAAAAAAAAAGAGCAGCGTCTGTACAACTTGGACAAACACTTATTTCATAGTTGAAGTTGTCAAGATTTATGGTGTGCACACACAATAGAATAGGCATTTTGTTACAAACATGCCTTTAAGAAACAATCAGACAATGTTTAGGAACCATATCAATGTTTGACGATTCCCTTATCTTCTCAAGTTGGTAAATTACATCATTCTTCACTTTCAATCCAAGAGTATGACCATACCTCAATATCCACACAAAGCACAAACAATTGGAGACTTGATCATGCACAAATTGTTTGCTAGAATATGAGTACACGGGCAAGGAATATTTAAGAATAAGTGTGACTTATGTATATGGAGCAAAAGCTTTTTTTGAAAATTGTGAAATCTTGTCTACTTATATAGAGACCATGCATGATCGTTCACCATGATGCATAATCATGCATTCAATATATTAGGGTAAAGCATTAAAGTCAGTCAATTTGCACATTTGTAACAATGCAATTTGCTTATTTATTAATAAAAGATATTATATTGTTCGTGCATGTTAATGTTTAACATAATATATTTGTACGAATAATATATTCTTAGAATGGTAGAACTGTGACAAAAGGATTAGATGATTGATCGTAGAAACACATTAGATGGTCATTTTGAAAACATTTGTAATCCCGATATTGCTATGAGCAAGGGCACGAGTAATAATGATGGGATTATAATTAGTTTGAAGCCTAATTGGTATTATGTTGTGTGCACTTTTATGATAGGCATCTAGGATGTTGTATGTTTTCACATTACATTTGAGATGTCAAAGTTTAGTTATGGCAATAGTCATATAGGATGACACCACTAACGAAGTTATGGTATGATGACTAGCGAGGCATGTAGGGAGCGAACGATTTAGCTCAGGTCATCATATAAGAGGAAGGGCATTCTTATCATTATGTTATTTGTTTGAGCTTTCATATTATGTATTCATGGAGTTATGTATACACATTATCTTTTTGGATTATAATATCAAACACTTATGTATCGATATGAGTGGAGTTTATTATTCTTATTCAATTTGTTAGCTTTACACCTTTTTGCATGCTACATGTTGGTCGAGTTTAAATATCATGTTTTTAATTTTGTTATGTTTTGGGGATAAAGTTTAGGTTAACACATCTTTTTGGATCCATATTCCAAGTAGGGATGTTACAAAAACATGTTTGAAAATTGTAAAACACAAATAAATTGGTCAAACAAGGTCATAAAGAGAGATAAAAACTATCTCAAAACTATATCTAATTACCGCAATAGAACTTATGTGGGAAAAAGTTGAGTTCCATGAGAATGTCAAGCCTCAAAACGTATCTTAAGCACCCCTCCAAATGAGCTCTCTACCATTAACCTAACCTTAGCACCAAAGACGTTACACTGGTTTTTAGTGGTAGTTCAAGGCACAATATGAGGCAAGATTCGAGCATTAAATCTTCATAGCAATAAAGTAAGCTTATGGATTGGTGTCCAATATATCTTCATTAGGAAAACCATTACAATGCAAGACTGATATATAAATCCATTAGGAGTGTATAATCTCATCTATTACAATGGTAAGAAAGCATTTACCACCTATCAACTAATCTAGAAAGCCACATAGATATCCATCTACCTTCTTACCTCAACCATAATTGAAAGAGCACTGTGTTTCCTAAATTGTAACCTATATAAAAATATTAAAACATCTACAACCAAGAAAATCTTAGGGTTGAGTGGCTTATCCTTTTATTAAGCGATGATGATATATCTTTGATCAACAGGTAGAAGACAAATACTTTCAAAACACTAACAAACATAGCAAGGAAAGAAATATGTGAAGTGTAAGAGACTTAAACCGACGCTTATCTTTTTATAACCAAAACAAGAGAACAAACAAAGACAATCCTAACTATTCAACACAACCCCTAGACACGTGCCAACTATTTCATGATGCAAACAATGCACATCCAATCATATTTTATAGGAAAGTGGAATGATAAGGTGAATGTGTGACTCAAAACATATGCAATCATAATAATTCCAACTAAGATGTAATTAACAAAAATATGTGGCAATCTCCTAGTGACCCTTATTTGTGCAAGACATATAACAACTAAAGTTCTTGAAGTCCTTCTCACACTCTAAGAATTATAAGGCAATTGTTATACGATTTTTTTAACCCATGGGACATCTCCTCAAGAATGGTCTTTTCAAGAAAATTCACTTAAATAATTACGACCAACGGCTAATGACCAGCCTAAAGACTAGTAATTGAGAAGAATATGTTATCTGCCAAACTACAACCATTAGGATATTCCAACTCGAAATAGTGAGAATACCTCTAGTTAATAGAGAATAACCATTAGGATTTTCTATTCTCTTCAGTTATAAGAAATGAAAGACATCTTTGCCATCTTAATTGGGATATTTTCAATATTTTAAATATTCCCTTTTAATTTAATTAAAATAGGAATGAATTCATCGAATTAGGTATAAATTAAGAATTCCCTTATTACTTTAATGTTATTGTAACTTATCTTCATAAGTCCTATAAGTAGAACAAACCACTAATAGAAGGGAGACAAACATATTATCACATAAACAGACATATAGGAAGACTTTTTTTTTTTTTTGGAAAAATTAAGAAATTTTACAAAATGAAAAAAAATTACAAAATACAAGGGACATAAACCAAGCAATGTCACAAGAAACTTATAAAACAAAACAAAATAAAAGTGCAGACTTCCAAAAACAAACTAAATAAAAGTCATAATAAGACAAAAGGAGCACACACACTCAAAACAAAGAATAAACTAACTAGGTAGTTTTCATATAGCTCGATACTGAGACAATATCTTATACCTCAACTCCACGGCAACAATCTTGGTGTGAACAACATCATAGATATAAAAAACAATCTCACAATGATACCATGTAAACATAATGGAACACCTGATTATTCCTCTCATACTATAGAAAGTAAACAATGGAAAACAATGATAACCGGGAAAGAAGATGTCAAAAGTCTCTCCTCCATCAAAGATGCAAATATGCCCAATATACCAATGAGGACTAAGAGGAACTTAACCAAGCCAAAAGAGTCTTAGCTTTGATTTCCCCCCAAACAAAGGTAGAGAAATCATAGTTGAAAAAAGATAGTCGTGAGTCTCTATGGCTTACCCACATAGAACATAGACAACAGACTACAAAACCCCATGATGTTGAAGTCAATCTATGGTACTCAAACGACCCAAAGTGGCAGGCCAAATGATGAAATAGTGGTATGGTATGTGCTTTGAGAACTAAGGGTAACATCTCTTCAAGCATGTAACATGTCCTAAGTCAAGTCGACAAAAAACTTGCTAGGAAAATGACCCTTCTAAATAAGGTGATCGAGAACCCCAACTCACAGATATGTAGTGATAGAGTCACAAACATGCTGAAGCTCCAAACTACTCGATAGGAAAGCCTACAGGCCATCATGAATAATATCAGAGAACCTGGCATCCCAAGGAAAACCAATAGTTGATAGAACCTTGAAAAAGAACAAATCACACAAATGACCCTACAAGAGCCAATAGTCAAGCCATAGAGAAGTGACCCGACCATCACCAATCCAGTTGACGATGAAGCCTCTACACCAGTCTTTACTAACAAGAATCTTTCTCCATGCCCATGAAATCCTAGAGGTAACCCCGATATACCAAAAAGAGTGACCTCTAAGAAGGAGCCTATGAACCTAAGATGACTAGACAGATGTGTGATCTGTGAGGAGCCTCCAAACATGCTTCAAAACTACTACCTTATTCCAATCCTTAAACCTCTTAATCCCTAAACCCTTTCCCTCATCGGGTAACATACTAATGTACAAGCCACATTGGCCTCCTAATGATACAAGAAGACATAGTCATATCTTTTGTATTGATCCTCCACCCTCCACATATATACATTGTGAATATCATTAAATAGCTACATTGTAGACAATGACATTTCAATCATTAAGTCAAACCACCTTGCCTCCTTTACTTGCTTTTTTACTTTCATGCATATCTCATCATAACAAATATCAAAGTCTTTTCAAATCCTCATCATTATTACCGTAGCCTTACTTACTGAAACTGTGAGTCGCATACTTTAGTTGATGACAAAAATTTTCATCAATACAATAGAAATCATCTATAGTAAAAATCATATAATAATCTAAGTATTTATAATTTATATAGCAAATGGGATACATGATATATGTTAGAGAATCTTATCTAAGTTGGTATACAAAATCTTTATAGTTGAAATAAGTTAATTTATAATATATGGTACGATAGATTAGTCAATTATGTAGTGATGTACAACCAAGAGAAGAAGCAAGAAGCACGATGATGAAGCACCTAATTATTATGGGCAACAAGGAGAAGTTTATAAATTGAATGTGGATGAGTTTGTTAAAGTTAAAAATCATCGTTTTCAATTGTCAATGCGGATATTCTGCCTCTTTTGTTCCCCACTTCGCACAGTCCTCCGACTTTATAATGATAACCATTCAGCCCAAGTAAACAAAAAGAAGTTCCTTAATTATTTTTAAGAGTACCTTCAACTGCATCAAGTTTTGTCTCAAAATAAAATATATCATTTTAAAACAATGTTACGTATATAATTTTTTTTATACATAACTTAAGTATATAGATTATATGTCATCATATAATTGTGTATTATCTTATCTTTAATCTAAAATTATTTAATTATATGATGAAATATCATATGTATATTCAAATTATATACTATTAATATATATGCATAGTTTTATCTAAATTTAATGTTAATTTCTTTTGTTTTTTAAGTCAATTTCGGAAATTGGACAGTCAGATATAGAGAGAAAAAAATATAGAGGAAACATTAGAAATAGATTAAGCAGGTAGAAAATTAAGTAAAGAAAGAAGTATATGATTTAATGCCCTTTATATTATTATTATTCATTCAAGGGTGTATAATATATTATAAAGAAAGCAAAGTTATGGTGTGATGAGGTAATAAGATACTAAATAGAGTATATTTATCTCACAAGCGAGTTATAATATATTCCATGTGTCTATAAAATTTGTTAGATAGAAGAAAAATACTGTTGATTTGGCGGGATAACATCCTGTCATAGCAGAGGCTTGACTTGATGACCGAAACACGTGAAACAATAGGCATAGATTTTTAAGAAAATATATTTTTTGACCTAACTAATAATCAGCATAATTTTTTGGAGAGCCAACGATAATGCCACTTTCATTTTACCATTAAAGAAAAGGGATCTCTATCTCTTCCTATATGTAGACCAAAAAAGGTTGTTTTTTCATCGATAAAAACAAAGAAACGATGCATTTTTATTTTTTTATCTCTTTTGATAAAAATACGATGTTTTTTTATTGATGAAGATGAATATTTATTTGTTAGAGATGACACCAGCTCTCCATCTTGTTTTCAAAGATCGTTGTTGCCAAAGAGAAAAAAAAAAACTAAGGATTTAGGGGGTTAAATTATTAATTTTCAAAATTTAGAAACTTGGAATGAAAAAAAATTGTAAAATTTTTAAATCTAAAGAGAAAAATACGATAAAACTTTAATTTTTAATATTTTTTATTATGATAATTTTATCTTTAACTCTAACTAAAATTTTTAATAAAAATTTAATTATGAATAAATATTTAAATTTTTAAAATTTTACATATGTTTACTTGTCTTTTCACCATCACTTGGCTAGGAAATAGTACTCTGGTCTAAGGAAAAATATGTTAATTTACTATTTTCACTCAATATTTGATTGTCCAATTTCCCACTTGTTATAATAGCGATTTAAGACAATATAAAAATATATAATTATTGTCAGATTCAAACATGTAGTTTAATGATACGATATGATATCCCACTTGTTATTATATATAAAATTAACATATAAACAGCCAGAAATCTCTCTAATGACTTTGATTTTAGAACTTTAATTAATTTCTCTCCATTAACAAAATATATATGATTTCAATCACATAAAGTTAGAAAACTTGGTAGCTGGGGCGTCAATGGTGGACCTGTTTGATCATAATATTATCCCCTTCTTTCAGAACTGGGTGACCGAAACTAGCCAAAATATAAATAAAAAATATCTCACACATATGACGACTACAGGTTAATTCCTTTTGTGGGGCTTTCTCCTTATCTTCACATTCAAGTCTGTCCACTTCAATTATGAGGTCGGTCCATTGGATGCATGCTTATTAATTTTTCTCTTTTTTTTCTTTATCATAAAGTTTTGTGATGATTTCGATCGTAAATTTAATTGTGTTAGAATAAGATTTTTGGTAGCTCCAGAAGAATCTCTTTAGTTGAAGCTATTTATTAAGTTTTTGGGTCCCTATTTCCACTATCTTAAAACAAAAATCATAAAGCCTATAAACCTGCATGAAAGTTCTTTAGTTGACCCCCCCCCCCCCCCCCCCCCCCCCAAAAAATTAACTTTTAATATGTGTCATGTATAAAAAGAAATGAGATTGTTGTATCGAGCATGTAATCATTTTTAAAAATTATTATTGCTTTTATAAAAATCCAAATGACTATTTTCCACCCAAGACCTAGTGCAAACACATTTTTCATCCATTAATTATCAAAAATTTAAATATATATTATTTTATTAAATTTCATTGTTATTACCAGAAGTAAAATAGTTAGTTAAAAAAAATTTTAAAACTAAAAATTTATCATATTTTCACTCATAAGTTTAAAACTAACAATCAACCCCACCAAAACTTTAAAAAACTTATATTACCCCCTAGGTTTTTGTATCAGTTGCCGATGGCCAGAGACGATAGCAATAGCGACATTTTCTCTCCCTCCCAACTTCTCTTTCAGTCATGGTTTATTTCTAGGCATTTTTTTCCCTCACCAATGGCTCGACAAAGACCAAGATCTAAGTCTTTTCATCGCACGATGGAATGATGAAAAGATCAAGATCTCTTCGTCATGCGGCAAAAAAACCCAAATTTCGGTCTCAGTGTCACACAGTCGATAAGGGGAAAAGATGGCCGATGATAGTCAAAAATAGACCGTGGCTAAGAGAGAAGCCCAGAGGGAGAGAAAACGTCGTCGTCTACCCTCAGGGGGAATATAAGTTTTTCAAACTTTGATAGAGGTGAATTGATTAGTTTTTAAACCTGGGGGTGAAAATGTGTTAAATTTTTAGTTTTTAAAATATTTTTCTTACGTGCTAATTTTATCCTTAATAGTAACAGTGAAATTTAATAAAATGATGAATATTTAAATTTTTAATAGTTAATAAGTGAGAAGTGCATTTGCACTAAACCTTGGTGGAAAATAGTCATTTGGTATTTATAAAATTACCAAAATTTATGAAATAAAAAGAAAGAAGAATCTCAAATAAAAATAATATTAATTGCTTATTTAGGGATGTACAATTGATGGATACACTTCACTATCAAAACATAAAATCAAGTGGGGCATTTTTAATTCCAATTTTAAATAAGAAAGGTTAAAAAATTAACCTATCTAATTAATAAAATCTTAAAATGATATAAATATCAAACTCTTCATATGGAATCTTATATTTCTTAATTCAAAGCTTTAAGAAATCCCAGATGGGTTGTAAAAGAGTCAAAATCTAGTAAAACATCAACAGTGGTAGCTCAACAACCTTCATAATCCCCATACAAATAAATAAATAAATAAATATAATTGTAATATTTAGAAATATAAATGTCAAAATAAAATGATAAATTCAAGAAAAAAATATATTGATTTGTCGTTTATAAATTGTGTGGTCCAATATTATTTTGCTCCCACATGGGGTATTGCCCACATTAACATCACATGAAATACAGCAAAGTAACAACATCAAACTCTTAATTGATAATTAAATAATATCAAAATCAAAATCAAAATTAAAATTAAAGAAAATGAAATCATTCAATTTAATTTAAACAAAACAGCGCCAGCATTCCATCCTATTCATAAATATTAACATATTACAATACAATAAAATTATTTTCATAAATAACATATACAATTTTATAAATAACATGTAATTAGGTTTTATTTTATCTCTAATTTAAAATTATTTAATTATATGATAATATATTATTATTTATATATAAAATTATACGCATTGTTTGTTCATATAGCATTTCTCATTACAATATAAATTTCAGAACTGGGACATCCCTAATCCAGAAAAGACAATAACTGAAATATAATTTAATTTTTTTTCTTAATTTAAGCAAACCCAGAATTCATCACCAGCCTCCGATGAGTTATCAGTAGTAGTAGTAACGATCAACGGCTGTTCAATTCAGCGTGAACGGCGGCGATGAATTAGATCATAAGATGTTCTGCTAGACCTCGGAAGATAAACTATGGATTCTGAAACTGCACAAGTTCTTTTACAAGAAGTGTAAAGATTTACAAATCCAAACCTGTCACTTATACTTCTTGATACTTTCCCCACATTCAAAAACAGCTTGCTGCTCGTTGAATCGTCATTTTCATCGTTGTCATCATCTCCTTTTGAACATTCAACCAATGCGGCTACGAACGGATCCTTTCTAAAGCTGTGATCGCCACTGCCGCTGAATTTCTTCTTCACTCCGATGTTGGGGTTGAAATGTAAGTTTTTCAAGTTTGGGTGTGTAAGGGGAGGCGGAAGAGGGAGTTGTTTCAAGAAAGATTCCTTCTTTTTGAGCACGTTGTTGTTAATATTATTTTTCTTGGGAATTCCGGGTAATTGTTCCCAAGAAAATGGCACCCCAGAAAATCTTAGCGGGGTGGCAGGACTGAGAGGAGAATCGTCGGGAAAATATGACGAAGTGGATGAAAATGAAGATGAAGACGAAAACGACGCCGTTCGTCGAGAAGAGGTGCGTTTGGCAACAATTTGAGCACCAACGTTATGACTAGTAGACGAATTCATAGCTTTAGACTTCAGAGAAGTAGAGAAGAAGAGACTTCAATTTTTTTCCCTTGATCTTGAATGTTTCTATTTATACAAAAGAGATGGAGATAGAGAGAAGTGATGCCCAAACTCATAAAATATATAAAAATAATAATATAGGGAGGGCAAAATGGGAAAAGAGAAAAAAGCGGTGGTGACGGTGATAATTGAAAAGGCCATGCCTGAATGGATGATGGTATGGGCATGAGGAGTTGTTGGGGAACACATCAGATTCACATGGAGGTGAGGACTGATCGAGCACTGTAGTAGAACTCAGCTCTGAATCAGAACAAGATTTGTTTATTGACAAATTAGCTTGTTTTTGTCCCCAAATTAAATTTGGAATCTGGATCTCTGATTACAAGCTTGCTTGTCGCAGCCGATGCTCTTTATTTATTTATTGGCCTTTTAAATAAAAAAAATTATAATTATATCGTAATTAATAAAATTATGTGTATAAACTATAAACACAAACTTATATACAAATAATAATATATTATTATATGATTAAATAATTTTAAATTGAAAATACACTCACTCACATAGTGATATGTTATTATTTATATACAAATTTTTAATTTTTAATATATGTTTATAATTTTTTATATTTATGCAAACATTAAATATGGTATCCCAAATTTTGAAAGAATTTTGATTTATTCCAAGCAAACGTGTATTCTTGAAATTATACATCTTATATTAAGAAAACAAAAATTTTAAATTAAATTCTAGATAAATGGAAAATTTGAACTTTATTTTTTTTCTTAATGCAAGGAAACGGATTTTTCAAGTTTTCTTTAAAAAGACCAAATTTATATTTCGTAGTACAAAAACGAGTTTAACCTCAAACAATATTTACTAAAATGATTGTATCAATATTTATAATAACATAATTGTTGCGTTATTTATATTTGACGTTGTTTTAAGCTAGGAGATAATTTTTGGGGTATGCAAAGTCTAATTAATACGGTTTAAGAATTTTTTCAATCAAAATTAAAAAATAATTGAAAAAATTATAAACCAAACTATTTTAAATTTCAAACCAAACTAAAAAATATAGTTTTAATTAGTTTGAATTATAGTTTGAAATTATTAATCATTCTCCTCCAAATAATTTCTACTTAATAAATAATAATTTATTTATAATTATCTAATAAATCAAATAAATATGTAAAATGAACAAAAAATACATATACAGTAAATATGTAAATTAGTTTTATAACATATGTTTTAAACAATCCTTTATACAACATACAGATTATATCAATTTATGTTACTTCTAAAGCTTAAATCATTACATTAGCCTTTAAAAATAGAATGAACCAAAAATTATTGCATTAAATCTTGTGTTATGTTTAATTTTTAAAGATGTAATTATTATTTTTGAAATCATCGGAAGGCATATTGAAATTTTAAAAATTTTGAATTCCCCTCCAACTTTTTATAATTTTTTTTAATAACCCTAATTTTTAAAAAAATTACATTCACCAAACATACGATTATATGTCATTGACACTCTTATTGATACTTAGACTAATAATTATTTTTTAATTTTATTAAAATTAATATAAATGAATAATACAAAAAATTATTTAATATATTATTTATTAATTTTATTGAAATTAATATAAATTAAGAATACAAAAAATTATTTAATGAAATTTGAGGGATAAAGTGTTAATTACCTTGAGGGTTTTTTTTAATTTGTTCAACAATTTTATGAAAAAAAATTAACATGTGAAAAAAAATTGTTTTTTCAAACTTAAAGGGTAGGAGTTTTGTCAATTCATTAAACCTTGAGTGGAAAATAGTCATTTGGCCTCTATGTATTTTTTTTTTTTTTAAATCTTGTCTATAATTTGGTTTGGTTTAGAAACTTCCCAAAATTATAAACTGTTTTTCAAAATTTAACAACTCAAATCAAACTTTGTTTATAATTTGGTTTGGTTTAGAAACTTCCCAAAAAAATCTTGTTTATAATTTATTTTGGTTTAGATATTGTTATTTAAATTAAATTTTGTATCAAAGAAATCTTATTTCATGATAGAACTCTTAAATGAATTTCACATATGATAGATTTCGTACCTTTAATATGGTGTGTGTATAGTGTATTAGTTGTTTAATTTAGTTAAACCAACTCTTACCCTCTAAAATTTGAAAGGATTTAATTATTTTTATATTCACTCTTAATTTAAGAAGATGTATATAATATGATAAACCTTAATTTTCTTAATTATATTTGAAGATTGAGGAGAATAATTGGACTTAAAATCTACAAAAATTAGAATAAAACAGTAGAAGTTGGATCTAGCTAAAGTGGTAAGAGAAAGACAAGCACAACACAGTATGTGCGAAATTGCTAGAAGAAAGGCAAACATATGTGTCTATATTCCTTCGACTCATACTGGGTTTCAAGTTATCAATAGTAATTTTAAAATCTAATAATTACATAACTCAAATTAATAACAAATAGACATAATTAGTATATGGTTGAATATCTTGTACAATATATATTTTGTGACATTACACAATCTATTCTACCTGTAATTAAAGTAAGTTATTATGATAATAGCAACTTCGTCGGATAAGAAATTGCAATGTGCAAAGAAAGTTTGTGTAAAAAGCTCGTTAATGGAGCTAATTATAAGTAATTATAATCTTTGCACGTTTGTGTGCAACTTTGACACCATTTATATCACACCAAAGCACTCGGAATCATGGTAACTAGTGCCAAACAAATCAATATGTTTTACACTTTGATTCAAATTATTTCTTTCTTTTCAAGGTCATCTTTCCATTGTGAACACTACAATAATAATAATAATATTGAAGAATAATTAATATTTACTATTGACTATTTATATATTAATCTAAAAATTTTTAATAGATTAATTCAAAAAATTTGGTGATGGTATTGGGAAACTTCTTGACAAAGTGAGTTCTATTTACAAGAGGATAAAAAAAAAGATTTTATTAGTTTAAAAGTCATACAATTATCTTATTAATTATCGTTGAAAAATTGTTGTTGGTATTCCTAGAGAAACTAGAATCCATGTCATTACAATTGGAATTAAAAATAGACTCACGATGTTCTAATTAAAGTGAATTGATCAAAAGTATTTTAAAATTTTAATAAAAATTGAGTTTTCTACTTATTGAGTGATTTTATTCACACTCCTATTTTTTATAATTTTGTAGGTATAATTGATTGTAACTGTTGTAGGGCTAATAGTAGTCAATGCATATAGAGTGGCACAGGGGCAATTATATATTTATGCATTTCAATTTATTTCATGAACAATCATATGGGTTGTTGACATTTTATTTGCTACACACTATGGACTGTGATTGAATGTTTCTTCTTGACGAATTTCAAACTTCTTTTGTTTATTTTTGCATAGGTTTAATATAAAGGGTATTTTAATAATTTTTGATAATACATAATTATTAATGAGATTTGTGAAGTTCTTATAAGCGATTGCATGTTTAATTAGTCTAAATAGGTGGGCTTCCCTCCAGAAGGTGGTGTTTCTAGAAGGAGGTGTTACATGAAGAAGCAACACTGGTGGCAATAGATATATAGTGTGTACCTAATGAGAGTCCAGTTTCATGTATATTAAGAGACTCTTTATAATGATGTAGTCTAATACCTTTTCTTGGGAGATATTTTACTCCAGTTTTGTGTGTTTTGGGAGACATTATTTGCAATGATACATTCAAATACCATCTCTTGAAAGATATTTTGTCATTTAGAGTTTTCTCATTATCTCTTATTAGTAAAATTTCTATTCGTGTTTTCAATTAATTAGCAAATAAGTAAAGTGTTTGATTGTTGTTCTTGTAATTTATCATTAAACTATAATAAGAGATGGTCTTATTGAACTATTTTGAGTTCGGTCAAGGATTCTACCATGATATAGTTTAAATCTTAACCTACATCATCGTAATTACAATATAACAAAACAATATTACGGCTGTTTGAATGAAACATATTTACATTTCTATTAGGCAATTCCAGCTTATGCTTTTACCATCACACCTGATGTAAACATGTCGATACGTCTCCACATATTTGAAGTATCTATCAAAAGTAAGGATAAAGGAAATGGCTTTTTTTTTTATTATTCCCATCCGACATTCTTAAATAATAAACAAAAAGTAGCAAACTTTAATTCCGAATTCAACCTTCACGATCTTCTAATTCTCCCTTGGAAAAAAATCCAAAATATTTGTTCAATCAGGTTTGGCACGGGATTACTATACACACACACGCACAGACACTCTTCACATGAGTCTCCAGGACAACAACAAAAGGGTTCAGTTGCACGTGATCAATAATTTGATACGGTTTTGTTGTTTAATAAAATTAGGTTCTTAATTAATCTCTTACCAAAGTTAAACTACAATTAATATACAATAATTATATATCACCCACATGATTCACGAGGTTTTAATAATATATATATATATATATTTATCGAGTTCGAAATGGATAACCCATATAAGAAATTTATCAAAAAATAAGGAATTTTTATTTATGTATCATTTGACTTGGAAGAGATTCACATGCAAAGATGTTTAAATTTGGAAGCTTCTTCTTTTGCTATCAAATCATATATTTTTGTGGGCTCGTGAGTCGTGAGTGACTTCTGTTTTCTTCTATTTTGTGTTTGTTTTCAAAAAAAAGATTTTGTTTAATTTCCACAAGGACGGCAACAATGAAGAGGATGTATCATTGTTATTGTATTATTGTTTTCTAAGTTCAAAGTATTCTTAATTTGGTAGCACTATTGAAAGGGACATGAAAATTATTTTATAACCTTTAAAAATGCTGAATAAATATATGTAATTAGTTTGGAATATTCATTCTAATCCTTTAACATATATAATTTAATTTAGGCTTAAAATTTTATTTAAGATTTTTATATTGTTCATTCATTTTTTTTTTTTCATCAAAATCAACAATTTTTTCTTTTAAAATTTAAAGATGAATAATTACAACTTTATTTTTCAATCTAAATTATTATTATTTATTTAATTAGTGCCATAACTCATTTTAATGTATTAATGATCATAAATTATTTAGGTTAAATGGGTAGATGGTGATTTAACTGATTAAATTTTTAAGTTGACCCCCAACCCTCCTCATTTAAGTGCAACAAAAACAATATCAAGTAATTATTTATACTTCCTAATTACTAGTATTCTTTTTTTTAATTTCAAAATTATTTTCATAGCTCCTATCTTAGGCTTTTTTTTAATCTCAAATTGTATTTTATATTTATATATATTTCCAAAAAAGAAAAGTGCTAAGTGTGCCCGATAATACATCCAATCTCGTTAAAAAACTTATTGGGCCGGTAATATGTTCACTATTACTGTTGACGTCATTAAAATTAGAACAACATTATGTAGACATCCTTTTAAGGCCAAAGAACTATCTCCCACCCAAGGTCTGTTTTTTTTTCAAATGCACCCCCACTAACTTTAAAAATCTTATTTACCCACCCATGGGCGGTTAAAATTAACTGAGTCCGTTAGTCATATCATTTTCCCCCCCAAACCCCAAAAACTAACAATTTTCCCCCACCCCAAGTTTTCAAAAACTGTATTTTTCCTTTAAGATTTCCAAACCTTCAGATCCCAGTCTAAGAGGGGAAGACGTCACACAGTTGGAAAAAAGAGACGTCAGGGAGAAAGAGGCATCCCCTAGAGATCGTCGATCGTTGTCGAAAAATTCAAGTAAAAGTTTGAAAACCCTAGGGGGAAAAATGTTATTTTTGAAAACTTAGGTTAGGGGAAAATTATTGGTTTTTAGGGTTTGAGAGGAAAAATAAAATAAAATTTAAGTTTATTTTTAATATTATAAATAAAATAACGATTTTACCCTTGAAACCGTTTTTTTTAACAGTCTATGGGTAGGTAAATTGAATTATCAAAGTTAACCGGGTGGGGGGGCGCAGAATTTGGAAAAAAGGCATACCTTGGGTGGGAAGTAGTCCTTTGGCCTACTTTTAAATACACAATTGGAGATTAGTTTATCCTTAATTCAAAGGCCAAATGATTATTTTTCACCCAAAGTTTGATGAAATGACAAAATCTTATCATTTATGTTTCAAAAAAATCAAATTTTCATCCATCATCTACTTTTTTTAGTGAATTTATTAAGTTCCTTTGAAAATTATTGCTTTGTTTTTTATTAAAATTATAAAAATATTATTAACACTTAATATAAATGTCAAATTATCTATATATTCTCACAAATTTAAAAATTTATCACTTAAATTTCTTAAAAAAATCAAAACTCTATTTTAAAATATTATATTTTGGTATGTTTTTTGAATATAACTGTTATTTTTAAAATTAAATAAAGGCATATTGAAATTTTAAAATTTTCAAAAACACACCTAAACTTTTTTTTAACTTTCAAAACTCTTTGACCACCCCTACAATTTGTAAAAATTACAATTTGTAAAAATAACTTCTCAGCATTTTCATTTAAAGGAATTCACTAATAAGAGTGGATGATGGGTGGGAATTTAACTTCTTAAAATGTGAGAATTTCTCAATTCAGCAAAAATCAAGTTGGAAATAGTATTTTAATACAATTCAATTACTCCACCATATGATTATACATCATTTGTATATTTAATTATACACTAATACGTTAAAATTATGATTGTAAAAAAAAGAAAAAAGAAAAGAATGATGTCAATCAATCATAGAACTCTTTGGTCAACACATTGACTACGGTATATTTAGAAGTTTTCAGTTTTCGGCTTCTCAATCAAAATAATTCTTTACTCTCGTGAGTACCTCCTATTTTGTTTTCTACTTTTTCTTTAATTTGTTTTTGTACTTATTTTCCAAAATATTACATGTATCCTTCGCCATTTATATATCTAATGTCTTCATCACTTTAAAAATAGACAATAACTAATTTTTAATGCAAATATTTTTTTCAAGAAAATAATTAATTATTTTAGCTATATAATATTTTTTTAAGTAGAATATTTTATAAAATATTAAATTTTATATAACATTTCTGTTACCCTCATGATCAAAACGGTATTATCGAAAATAATTTTATTTAATTTAGGAAAACAATTTTTTGTGTGAAACTTGTAATTGAAAATTCATACTTATAAAAACTCAATAAAAAGAAACTAAGCTAAAGCAGAGTACATAAATGGCCCAAATTTTTTCAGGGCCCATTTCATTGTCATTTGGGCTGGAGGCTAAAAGGTCGAATCAGCGAAAACAAAAACAGAAATGCAATTTCGAAGTTGGATTTGTGAAGAAGTTTCGAAGGATTTCTAGATTACTAAAAACTAAAATTATTAATTATTTTTTGGGATTGCCTGTGAACTGATACTTTTCTCTCTAAATGGTTGGTGGTTATTGTAATGTCAATAATTATTTGTATCGTTTAATTATATTAGCACATAGGCAAATTGATTATGCGCTAGCTCCCTACTAGGGGAGCTAACAGGCGAATATTACAATTAGAAGACGTGGGCATAAATCTAATACCAAATTATATGATTCTTAAGAGAACCACATCTCAAAAATTAATTATTGAGATTTGAGACTCTAAGACCGTATAAACCTTATACTAGAAACTTATATTTTTCAATATGAAATTTAAGTTTTAAACTTTACATTTGAGATCCTAATAGAATTAAGGGGAAAATGGCATGGGCAACCTCAATTAAATATGTACTCCCCTAAAAGATACAAAATGGAATAAAGCTTTTTTATCATTTTTTGCTACTTGGGAAAAAAACTGTATTCGAAAAACAAAATCACTCAAACATAAATTGGGTGAACTTGGATAAACTTATAAATATAAATAGGATTTATAGCAATAATCCACTGTTATTAAACACAAAGAAAATTAAACAGTAAAAATACACAAATACTCAATGCATAATAAACACAAGTATTTATGTGGAAAACTCAATATGGGAAAAATCACATACACACAATGAAGAGTGTTTTATTATGCATAAAGAAGATTACAAAGTGGAGAAAAAATTTCTCTATTTTATCGATATGAGCTTTGAAGCTTAACTCATTCAAATTTGTAACACAAAATGTCTATTTTACATATATTTTAATATAACTTTTTATATATAAAAATGTTAACTGGTAGATATTTTGTATGTATATATTGCATTTCCATAACAACTTGTATAGTACTACAGTAAATCACTTCAATCCATGGGGCATATCGCTTTTCTAAGCACTACATTTTAATTAAATATGTTTTTTCTTCTATCATAATAAATTTTCTTGAAAATTCACCTTTCAAAAATTATATTTCTTGAATTTGAATAACTTTTAATGAATTCAAGTCTTGTCACCTCGGGAGAACACACCTTAGCATAGAATAAATAACAAAAATCTCTTGGGTAATTATTTATAATAATAATGAAAATCACTCTGTTGTTAAGTTTTTCCTGTTAAAATAAATGACAAATAGGTAATGAGATAAGTATTTATAAATCTATTTATATTATATATTGTAACAATATACTATCTTTTCCCCACAAGGTCTAGAATACCACAAAAGAGTGCCCAAATGAAATTCCAAATTTACTAACCCATTGGCATATTTATAAGGCCAAAAGACTATTTCCTGCCTAAGGTTTGTTGGAAATATATATTCTTATATTTTAAGTTTTAAAAAGTTAGATTATCATTCGTCATCTACTTCTATTAATAAATTCTATAAAGTGAAAAAATAAAGATGTCATTTTGTATATGTTTTTTATTCTATTTTTTCTTTTCAAAATAACAATGTGTTTAAAGTAAACTGTAATTTTTTAAAATGTTAACGATGTCAATGAATTATTAAGGGTTTTTTTAGAAATTTGAAAAGTTTGAGGTGATCTTGAAATTTTTTAAATTATAATATACCCATCAATAGTTTAAAAAATTATAATTATACCCTCAATGAATTTAACAAAACGTAACATTCTAAGGTTGATTAAAGTTTTAATATTTTTAGGAATATAATTGTTAAAATTTTAAATTAATAAAAATATATTAGTAATTTAATATGTATATTAAGTGTTAAGATAGTTTCATAATTTTAATAAAAGGTATGGTAGTTATTTTAGAAAAAACCCAACAAAATACATTAACGGAAATGGATAACAATTTTTTAAAACTAAAGTAGTGTAAATGTGTCAGGTCATCAAACTTTGGGTGGAAAATAATCATTTGGCATATCATTAATGACTCAAACGGCAATAGTTTCTCTTGGGTTCTCTCTCTGTCACTTACTAATTTCAACATGACCTCTTATAGAAGATTAATATACCCTTGTAACCAGTTTCTAATGTGTAGGATCTTATATGAGGGCAAACACTCAATATACTTTTGATGCATGCTTAAGACAACGATTTCTTGAAACAACAAATTTGAGATATTTGTGTACAATTTAATAAAACAATTTTGAAATGTTACGAAATAAACAAATAAAAGAAAAAACTAAATAAAAACATTTATGATTTTAAAAAAACTCTTTTGTCAACAAATAATTAAGTCCATCCTAACAACTGAAAATGAAGTCTAATCTTTAAAAAGAGGAACGATTGTCATATTTGACATACAATTCTCTTTTCATGCAAAACTTTCCTACTTTTCTTCAAAATCTCACTTTCTCTATGTTCAAACATTCATATTCCATTTATCAAAATTCCAACAAAATCTTGAGAAAATCTTGAAATAATAAAAATTTAGAGTTATTAATATCTTTTGGTCATCAATCTCATTTTTTATGTAGGTGATGGTGATAATGCCTCCACTTTAAAAAGCTAACAACTTTTCAAACACAACTTCTCGAACCCTCTTGCTTTTGCTCTTACTTAAAAGATTAGGCTTATATTTGCAAAAAAACTGTAACATCCTTAGTTCAATAGTTTAACATGTTGTAAAACAGGTGCAGGTGAACTAAGTGTTTTGAGCGATAGACATGCAGAGTAGTTTTAATATCATTTATAATATCTTAATCTAATAGTTTAATTTATTGTCAAGATATTATTTATTTTAGACACATTATTCATTATGATTTTGCATTTGGATTTTTTAACCCAAAACGTGTCTTAAAAACTTAAAAAGCTCACATTTTATTTAACTAAGCACATCTTAGCATCCTCAAGTGATATGTGATACATATGAGAGATGTTGGCATATCTGTGCAAATACTGAAACCCAAGACATATTTTAGATTGCAAGAGATGTTATAAAAAAGTTTCTATCAAATTTGTGATCTAATTATATATGAAAAATATGAAATTAAAATTAATCAAAAACATATATATGTGTGTGTGGGTGTGTGTGTGTATGTTAAAATCGCACTTAATCACCATAACAAATTAGACTTAATTAGAAAATTAGTTAAGAATACAACGCTATAATTTTGCAATGAATTTTAGTATCGCAAAATGATATGTTATACTAGAATTTGTTTTCCTTAATACAATTTTGCGAACCATTGTGTACAATTTGCTCAACAAGAGAAGTCAAACTTAGGTTATACAACAAATTATAAATAAAACTACATGTGAAGTTAGGGACTAATCAAAACCATAATAAATAACCTAAGCCAAAATAATGAAATAAAGTATGTGGCACTAAAATCCATCTTCTTTTTTACAATTTTGCAAATAATAGTGTACAATTTAGTGATTGGGACACCTATAAGGAGATACTGGGAGTTGGGGGTCCAAGTTTAATGTGGAACTTTTTAAATGATTTTCATATGCATCAAAAATATTTATTTATAAACAATTAAAAGTTCTTTTAAAACATCTTTAAAATAAATAAATATTATGTGACTTACATTAATAAATTCAATGCCCATTTGGCCTACCTTTTTCTCAAACCACCTTTTTATTTTTTTGGAATGGCTTGCTTTTGTCTAAAGATTAAAAAAAAAATGTCAATGAGGAAAATTCCATTAGTAAAACAATTAAAAAAAACTGCATTCTATTGATCAGAACAAATTTCCTTAGTGATGAGTGGGGGGCTAGTGACCTCACTCTTAAAATAAATTTATTAATTTGGTTTTATTTAATATTGTGTTTATATTAAATTTACAGATTTGACTTCATTCATTTACTTTTTATTATATTTATTACAACCTACAAGACCACAACTCAGCACATAAGTTTTTTAATTTTATAATAAAAAAATATGTGAAAAAATAAAATTATCAAGAGATAAAGGGGAACATAATCCAATACAAAGAATAAAAAAAGACAAGGAAAGCTTAAGAAATTTAATTTATAATTAAGCATGTTCAAAGAGGATTGACAAAAGGGAAGAGTTTGGATAGAGAATCCTACCAAAATAAATATGAAGAGTATTCCCAAGAGAATCCCACCAAGATAATTGTGGTTTTAATTACAATAAGACACAAATTAATAAAGGTAAAGTGATTTCATAATTGTTTTAAATTATAATTATCATGTAAAATAAAAATTTAAAGTCCATTACAATTGCTAAAATATCTAAAAAGTAAAATTACTAATATAGACAACTAAATCTGTTTATTTATATCGCTAAGCTTGGTTTAAACAGTCAACTAATATTTAAAATTTTAGATTTAGACTATTGGTTTTTTAAGAGAATGGGTGTTACAAGTGGATTTAGAATTCACATTGCCCCACGCTTATTGATTAAAAAAAAAAATAGTAATAACTAATAACTATAATAATGGCAAAATGACTATTTTTTCACCTAAATTTTAATCTAATCTCAAAAATATATCTGCAGCAGGTGAAAAACTTAAATACTCATTTATGAATTAACTTCGGTTAAAATTTTCAATTATAAATAAGAGTAAAATCTTTAATTTAATAATATTATTATAATATATAGTTCATTAAATTTTTCTCTCTAGAGTTTAAAAACTAACAATTTTATCTTTATTTAAAGTTTTTATAGTCTGAAAAGTAACATTTCCCTCCAAATTAATTTTTTTAATAATGATTAATATATATATATATATAAACACATAAGAAATTTGTCAAGGAATTTTTATTTGTTTATTATTTGACTAGGAAGAGATTCACATGCAAACATAGGAAAATTAATTAAAATAAGCAAAAATCTGTCCGTTTATACGTTTTTAGGCCAACGTAAAAAAGTTTTACCTATTTAAGCAAACAATAATATTTTTACCCATTTTATCCTTATGTTGAAAAATCAAGTAAAATCTAAAATGAAAGACTTTGAAAGTTACTTTTGTTAAAAACGAAAAAGAGAAAGTCGAAATCTAAAATCTGAAAATACAAAGCAAAAATCACCGACGAATATCCTACAATCAACAAAATATATAGAAACGACAATATATCAACAATGATTTCACAGGTTAGTTACCATTTGCATTTATTAATTTGGTTTATATAATCTTTATCGATCGAGTGTAAATAATCTATTGTGGGTATAGTTGAATGTTGGGTGTTATTGATTGAATGAAAAAATATTTTTTTTTGAGAATGTGCGTCGATTGTGGTGATTACAGTGGTGGCTAAGGTTTTTACAGTGGAACTCTAAATTTGTCGATTTATGCATATGGATATTTTTAATGTTTTGAATGGTATATAAAGATGTAGTTTCGATATTAATGAATGTCTGAAAGTGCAAAGTGTAGCCGTTGAAAAGACGAAAATCACACAAATTTACAGCTCCACGCAAACCGCACTTATCGCACAAACGTTGCGCATATAGCGCCAACCACGCGATTGTGCGCTAATCGTGGCAATGCCAACTATGCAAACCGCGCAATGCGCAATCACACATTACACAATGTCGTGTAATGATACTATTTACAGAATGTGATATTTGCTTTGTACCTGTTTAAATTTAAATTTTATTGAATGAAACTCATAATATTTCATTTTAAATGTGTTTTTGTAGAAATTTCCAATTAACGATCAAGCAGAGGAGAGGCAATTTTATGATGCGCATGATTTTAGAGTTACCATTAATATTCATAATCATAAGGATACGATGAAACATATAAGAACAAAATTAAGTTCAAAGTAGAAAATATTGTTTAGACAAATATGTTTTAGACATTTTTTGAATCTTGAAGTGCATGGATATAGTTCAACCCTATTAGATAGTGTATTATTTCGACAAGTGAATAAGGGTGAGTTGGGAGAAGTGTTTTGGTTTTGATTAAATAGGGTCGATTGTAGATTTAGTCTGATTGAATTTGCTATGATTACTGCATTGAGATTTAGTAAAAAAGCGGATATAACTGAATATATAACAACAAATTCATTGAATTTTAGAAACAAGTACTTTCGAAATAGCAAATTAGAAACAAGGCATGGGAAAACAATAATGAAGATGCTGTTAAAATAGTTGTATTGTATCTGATACATTATGGATTATTGGAAGCAGATAACCGAAAAGTGGTATCAAAACATATAATGCAGTTAGTAGATAATTGAGACAGTTTCAATAGATTTCCATAGGGGACTATGGTTTGGAAGTTGACAGTGGAATAACGATGATAATGATAATAATCTTTCATGATAACACATAATGAGTCAGTTGAGGTCACTATTGAGGTAGCCTAGGATGATGATGTATGTCCACGTGATGATTATGATGTGGTCACTGTGTGTAGACTTGTGGAGACACCATTACAACCTCAATCGAGTACCCGAAAGACATTATGAGGAAGAATTATTAAGAAGAGATGGGCACTACTTAGCCCTTTTACTGATCCTATAAGACAATGCTGATCACGGGAAAGAAACCAACAAATGAATATTGATTTTGATCATTGATATGATAACGCTGACAGTAATGACACAACATTAACTTATTTGCATAGGCCTTGCAAGAAGCTTGACTAGTGAGACGAGATTTGCACAGAAAACAAATGGTTAACCCATAAGGTGACTAAGCTATCAACATATTTTATATTTATGCAGTGTCGTTACTATAAACAACATAATTATAATTTATGTTTTTGTTGTTTTTTCAACATATGGATAATTACTTGGTTATGTTACGTCATTCATACCTCACTGTTATTTGGACATGTGTTGATACGTTTTCGGATGGCTGGCTACCACGTACTTTACAGGATCGAGATATGGCTGCCTATGACAACTTTCAATGGCCTCGATTATTGCTATATCCTATTGAAGGGATAAGTCTACAGTTGTCAAATCAGACAAGAGACATGAGATACATTGCATGGACGAAAGTTGACAAAGTAATAAATATGTTCAAAAT
Organism: Mangifera indica; assembly: GCF_011075055.1. Lineage (NCBI taxonomy): Eukaryota > Viridiplantae > Streptophyta > Magnoliopsida > Sapindales > Anacardiaceae > Mangifera > Mangifera indica. The sequence continues at coordinate 9,781,404 of NC_058147.1, read as the reverse complement.
TATATAATCGGTAACACATTTTCAATTAAGATTATGTTATACTAACTTTTGGTTATTGTTTTTACAAGTGTATATTCCTATCAATTACAATTGTCAACATTGGGCATGTGGTGAAATTGATTTCAAAGCGTGGGCTCTAACTATATACGACTTTTCATTTAACTTAATATCTTCCATGGATAGGTCCATTGACATGATGACGCGATATCAACACCTTCCGTCTATCATTAGTGCCATTAGCTACTAGGAGGTTAAGGGTGATAACCCTAACGTGGAGCCATTCACACTTGTGCGATGTATCGATGTTCTGCAACAGGGCAAAGTCTTGGGTGATTGTAGAGTCTTCACACTTATGATGATAGAGTACTTAGCCACAGAGCGCCCATTTGACTATGCAGCCTCTAACACTATTCATTTACACAGGATGATCGCTTTTAAGATTTTTTCTCACAGACGTAATGGTTGATATTGTTTCATAGTTGATGTATATTTATTAAATTTTTTTTTTTTTTTTTTGCTGCATGGTGAATGGTCAATGCATATTTATTATGTTATGTTGATTATTGTGTTACTATTTTATTGTTTCATATTATTCATGCTTTGGAACAAAGTTTGGGTGGATTGAAAATATATATATTAAAGTGTATTTTTGGATAAAATATAAATAAGAAGAAGAATAAGATATGGATAATGGTAATAATATAGGGAGACTATGCCGAAATTTTTTTAAAATGTTAAAATACAGTACAATAACCATTGAATGTTTATAAAGCTTATAATACAAAAAAAAAAAAAGAAATTTGTCACAGTTCAACACCTCGCAACAACGTTGTAGTGCAAATTCACTCACTCTCACACATCCTAAACACTTGCAACAAGACACATTAAACATGATAGTTTAAAAACACCTTAAATGCAAATGTAATGTATAACAATTTGATACTTGAAATGTTATGGAAAACCAGCACATGACGTCCCTCGTCCTTATGAATCATTAAGAATAACATGATGTCTATCTGAAATGATGGCTAAGATCACCTATACACCCATGTAATGCTTTTAGAAAGAGGGTCCAAGTCATCGTTTCTTCCTTTCCTCCCACACCAAATGTCAAAGGATAAATTTGGTTGTTTTCATCTTTACCCATAACAACAAACAATGTACCCCAATATCGTCCTTTTAAAAAAGATCCATCAATACAAATGATAGGACGACAATATTCTCGAAATGTTCTAATTAAGCAACCTATAGTCATAAAGACAAAATGAAACCAATTATCTACATCAGTGTCAATGTGTGTAACCGTACCAAGGTTTTTCCATTCCAAATTGTAACAATATGCTAGTAACTATCTGAACGACTCTTTGGAAGAACCTCTAATTTAATTCAACGCCCAATTCTTAGCATGCTAAGCTTAAGTATAGGAGATATCTATTTTGTATCTATCTGCAACGTCCGTTATTATGTCTTTCGGCCTGTAGAAATGGTCAGAAGTGATAAACACAAGGTGTAATATTTTTCCAAGTGCCCCGTTTACCTGTTTGTCTGTGGTAAGGCGTTATGACATCCCGAGGGCAAGTGTGAGTCTCCAACTTCTGTAATACAAAAATGTCTGTGTTTTGTAAATTTAGTCCTCTTGCCTTCCATTTACATTAAGCGTGTGCACATCTGATATCCTATCTTTTTTTGTTTGAACTAGCCACCTTGAACTAATAACCTTTTTCCAAAGCATCCCTATACATCGTATCTATCAACACCTGTTTACATGTAAATTGATTATTCACTTTGATTCTCTCATCTCGTGGTGGAACTAAATGTAATGCAATACCCTCATTTTCTATATCCTTGTAAGGATCTAGACCACCGAAAAAGGGATTTGTAACTTATACATTAATAGGAATTGACCCGCCATGCATTATTGGAGTATTATGAAATAAACTTCCCTCAACTAATCAACTTGGACCAACTTCTGCTTTATGACCACCCCCATTATAAGCACTGTTTTCACCATTATCATCACCAATGTCATCACATTCGTTATCACCACCATTATCACTATGACTTCTGTCATCACCAATATCATCACCCAAGTCATCACCAACATCATCATCCCAATCATTATAACCACCATATTCTTCCTCATTCAATTGAAAATTTTCTATCAGAACAGTACCTGTAATACCCTCAAATATGTTTCAGGGGCATTTCTATCTTTTGACCCTATTTTGAGATATTTCATATTTTAAATATATATATATATATATATATAGAAATACAAAAAAAAAAAAGACAAAGAGATTAAAAAAAAAGAGAGATAAGGATTTATATAAAGAGAAAAAGAAGACAAAACAAGGAAACTTCAAGATTTTCCATCTTCTCCCGTAAAAACTCCAGCAGCCAGCCCTTACCTACTTGTTTTCTTCATTTTTAGAAGGAAAGTGGATGATTTGAAGAGTTTGAAAGAAGAGTAAGGAAAAAAAAGAAAAATAAACACTTTTGGAGCTTGGTAACCAAAAGATCTTTTTCTTTTTCCCTCTTTCTATGTTTATATATAGTGAATGTATGTTATATGAATATGTTAGTATGTTTTGGTGTTGATTTAAGGTGATTTTGGTGATAAAGGAAACAAGACAAGAAAGAGGAAACTAACTTGCAAAGATTGGCTTGAAACAAGGTAAGGGGTATCATCCTTGATATGTTGTATGTTTTAGGCTTTTGGTTTCTTGGATCTATGTTATAAATGATGATTTTGAAGTTGAGAAATGTTGTTTTTCCATTTGGGATGTCTATGTGTGCAGGGCTCGATTCGAGTCGAGCCAAGCTCGACTCCCTTGAGCTCGAGCTCAGCTCGGTTCATATATGGGCGGCTCGAGTTCGAGCTCGAGCTTAGCTAAGGTCGGCTCGTTTTGGGCTCAAGTTCGGCTCGACTTATTTTTCGTTATCAAAACGACATCGTTTTTAATATATATTGGTCAAAACGACGTCATTTTATATAAAAAATTTTAATAAAAAATCTGTCGAGCCAGCTCAAGCTCGGCTCTAGCTCGATCGAGCTCAGCTAAGCTCAACTCGTTTCGGGCTCGATCGAGTAGAGCTCGAGCTGGCTTGGCTCGAGTCCAGCCCTATATGTGTGTGATTTTGTTCATGGTAGAAAGTTGCATAATATTTACAGTTTTACCACTGAATTCGTCCCTCGTTTTGACTGTCTTATCTAATGAATTATGAGTGCTATTATATCTTTTTGGACAGATCTTTGAATCCTCTTTCCAATTATATATAGCTTGTATGAATTAAAGATCATTTCTACTGTCAAATATTGTATGAACCAAAAGGACTGTTTTACCAAATAAACAAGGGAGAGTTTTTGCCACTGATTTCATCCCACGTTTTGACTGTCTTAGCTAATGAATTATGAGTGCTATTATAGCTTGTTGGAAAGCTCTTTGAATTTTCTTTTCATTTATCTATATATTGTATAAATTGGGGATCATTTGGATTATTAAATATTGTATAAACCACAAGGGCTGCTTTACCAAATAAACAGAGGAGTCAGTTTTTTGCCACTAATTTCATCTCACGTTTTGTTTGTCTTATCTAATGAATTATGAGTGCTATGATAGCTTGTTGGAAAGATTTTTGAATCCTCTTTTCAATGATGTATATCTTGTATGAATTACAAACCGTTTGGATTGTGAAATTTTATGAAACAGAAGGTTGTCCTGTCAAATAAACAGGGTTGTGAACAGTATTTCACAGTTTTGGAAAGGAAAGGAAAGAAAGGAGAGAAAAAGAAAAGAAGAAGAAAAGAAAAAAAAAAGGAAGACAAGGAATTTGGGGCTTAAGATTCAGGGGTCATCCCAAGAGTAATGTCTGGTAAGTTATGAATAAATTTAGATGGAAGCAAAATTAGTAAGATATAAGACTCACATGCATGCTATAAACTATGAGGGGGCACTTTACACTATACCACCCACAGTAGCGCACGTCCGCAGTAAGACACATCCGTAGTAGGACATAGACCCCCAGTAGGGTCCGCTCGCAGTAGAGTATGCTCACAGTAGAGCATACTTGTAATATAGCTCAATTCAGATTCAGAAATGGTGTAGTGAAAGAAAGAAAAAGAGCTCAAGCTTGGAAAAGTACCAAATCCCTATAGTTAGCTCCCAAAAAGTATCAAATAGACACCATATGGGACAAAACATGACCCAAATAGTAAAGAATGAACTAGATTATCCCCTCGATTTCTTATGGAGGTTGTGAGAAAGGTTGAGTCCCGAGAGTGAGTTAGAACAGGAAATGAGATAGTTTACTTAATTCTTTCCCCTTACTGAGTGTTCTTATCACTCACTTCCTTTTCTTTCCTGATTGTAGATACAGGTGATCGAGGTAGCTGCGAGGCAAGGTCAGGTCAGTGTAGGTAGATCCGGCTGGAGCAGGTTATCTCTAGTTTATATTATATGCATATAGTGACATGTTCTTATCGACTTTTGACTTTTTGAGATTATGGTACAATTGTATATGATTACTCCCTGTTTTCAAATACTTTCAGATGAGTTTTCATATGAGTATATATATCTTTTGTTCGCTTCTAGATTTTTAGTTTTCTTAGAATATTTTCTAAACACTTTTAATGATGCGTTTATTTTAAAGTATTTTAAAAAGAAAAAAAATAGACGCTCCGGATATTAATTCGTAACATTTCTCCTTCGATGGGTAGTACTTCTAGGGAGGGATGTTACAGTACCCATCTCATAACATCTCTCCGGTGTACCCCGCAAAGGGTTTTACTACCTTTTTATTTCACCATGTATCCTAACCTCAATCCCATCACCTTCAGACATACTTTCTAGTTGTGTCTCACCATATATATTATCTAAAGAGTTAATCGCATCATCCATGGGTTCAAATGATTGAACTCCTAGTTGTGGTTCAGTTCGCTGTTGTTGCATATTGGTTCTGACTTCTGTAGACTTTGTAAACATTATAAGAAATAACGAATCCTTTTTATGCGTCTTTGATAACCTCATCATACTCCGAATATCAAAACTATCCTTTAACAAATATGGTACATCACTATAGGTGGTCGGATTTTACATATGAATTTTTACAATATTGCAACTTTGATTAATGCCCAAACGAGAACACATTACTTCTACAAATCCATCATAATTTATTTTTTTACTAACTGATACAAATGTTTGAACTCCACCAACATATTTTAAACTATTATCATCTTTGTTAACTCAATGTCCACCATATTCAAGCAAATATATTAGCTTACCCATTTTTCCTGCACACACAAAATTTAAAATAAATAAATAACCACGCAAACACAAACCCTGCAAACAAAATTCGCAAGCGCAAACCATGCAATTTACTAGAAATATATTGCGATTTTCGTTTTTACTTAGATCTAGGTAACAAAACTATTGAATACATAAATGTAAATATTTATAAAAAGATTCAAACACTCAGATGTGCTGATTAAAGTTTTTAACTTTTTATCTCTAGAAAAGTTATTAGTTTCACAGTTTTCTTAATACATATTGCTATTTAAATAAATGAAACTTACCTGTTATATGATAATGATAAACAACAGAGAAAACAGCTAAAATATGTTGTCATTGGAGTGTTGATAGAAAAAGAGCATTGAGAAATGAGATGATGGTGGAAATAAGATAAAAACTACAAAAATAGATTAATTATATGAAGTGAGAAAGGGGTATTATTAGAATAAAAATATCAATTTACTTATAAAGATAAAAAGAATGATGATTGATCTAAAAACATATAAACGAATAAATTTTTATCTATTTTAATTAATTTTCCAACAAAGATATTTAAGTTTGGAAGCTCCTTTTTTCGCTATCAAATCAAACATTTTTGTGGGCTCGTGAGTCGTGACTGGCTCCTGTTTTCTTTTATTTTGTGTTTGTTTTCAAAAAAAAAGGATTTTGATTAATTTCCCCAAGGACGACAACAATGAAGACAATGCTTCATTGTTATTGTTTATTGTTTTAAAAAAGCTGAATAAATAATATATGTAATTAGTTTGGACTCTAATCTTTTAACATATTTAATTTATTTTAGGCTTAAAATTTTATTTCAGATTTTTATAATGTTCATTAATTTTTTCATCAAAATAAATAATTTTTTCTTTTAAAATTTAAAGATGAATAATTACAACTTTATTTTTCAATCTAAATTATTATTATTTATTTAATTAATGCCATAACTCATTTTAATGTGTTAATGATCATAAATTATTTAGGTTAAATGATGGTGATTTAATTGATTAAATTTCTAAGTAGACCCCGACCCTCTTCATTTGAGTGCAATAAGAACGTTACCAAGTAGTTATTTTTACTTCCTAATTACTATTGTTCTTTTTTTAATTTCAGAATTATTTTCATAGCACCCATAATTATTTCCCACCCAAGATTTGATAAAATAACAAAATCTTATCCTTTAAATTTCAAAAAGTCAAATTTTCACTTATCATCCACTTTTGTTAATAGTTTTGTTAATTTTTTATGAAAATTATTGTTTTATCTTTTTATTAAAATTACAAAAATGTCATTAATAATTAATATAAATGTTAAATTACCGATATATTCTTACAATTTAAAATTTTATTATTTAAATTTTTAAAAAATATCAAATTTTATTTTAAAATGTTATATTTTATTCAATTTCTTAGGTGTAACTCTCATTTTTTTAAATTAAAAAAAACATATTGAAATTTTAAAATTTTCAAAAACACCCTTAAACTTTTTTTAAATTTTCAAAACTCCTTGAACACCCCTACTATTTGTAGAATTTATATTTTACCCTCTAAACTTTTGAAAATGGAAAATAAAAAAATAAGGAAGAAAAAAATACAAAGAATAAGAGAAAAAGAAAGAATAGAAAGAATCAATGAAAATAAAAAAATAGAAAAATATACGTAAAATAACTTTTCAACATTTTCATTTAACAGAATTCATTAATGAAAGTAGATGATGGACATAAATTTAACTTTTTAAAATGTAAGAATTTCTTGATTTAACAAAAATTGGGTTAAAAATAGTCTTTTATTATATTTTAAAATCACTCAACCACATGAGTATACATAATCTGTATACTTAATTATACATTAAAAATTACATTAAAATTACAATTAAAAAAAGAAAAGAATAGTATCAATCAATCATAGAACTCTTGGTTCAACACATTGGCCAAGGTATATTTAGAAGCTTTCACCTTTCGGCTTTTCAATCAAAATATCTTTTACTCTCGTGACGACCTCTTGTGTTGTTTTCTACTTTTTCTTTAATTTGTTTTTGTACTTATTCTTCAAAAAATTCCATATATCCTTTACCATTTATATGTCTAATGTCTTCATCACTTTCAAAATGGACAATAACTAATTTTTAATACAAATATTTTTTTTCAAAAAAATAATTAATTATTTTAACTAAATAATATTTTTTAAGTAGAATATTTTATAAAATATTAAATCTTATATAATATTTCTGTTACCCTAATGATTAAAACAGCATTGTCGATAATAAATTTATTTAATTTAGGGAAAAAAAAAACAGTTTTTTGTGTGAAACTTGTAATTGAAAATTCATACTTACAAAAACTCGATTAAAAGAAAGTTAGCTAAAGCAAAAGTACATAAATGGCCCAAATTATTTCAGGGCCCAAATCATTGTTATTTGGGCAAGAGGCTAAAAGGTCGCATTTGTGAAGCAAGTTTTGACGGATTTCTAGATTACTGAAAACTAAAATTATTAATTATTTTTTGGGATTGCAGGTAAACTTATCCTTTTCTGGCCAAAGGACTTACTCCCAGCTAAGTTTTAACGTGTTTTCAAAGTTTTATTTATGAGATTTGAAAAACTTAAAATCCTATTCATAGATTAACTATTGGTAAAATTTTTTATTAAGGTTAAGGATAAAATTATTATTTTATCAATAATATTAAAATATGTGTAATTTTATCTCAATTCTCCCTGTCAGGGTTTGAAAACTTAAATTTTATCTCCCAACTTCAGACTTTAAAAAGTAACTTTTTCTCTTCAAATCTTTATATTTTGTTGCAAACTTCTGACGACAGTGACGATAAAGGCCAATCAGTTTTGGAGTCAATAAGCCTTTTGTGTTGCTCTCTCTGTTGCCGCTGCCAATGTCAAACCAAGGCCGACAAAGCCCTGACGGCAATAAAGCCCCAAACTTCGTCGAATTGGCTCTAGACAGCAAGAATTTGTCATGTTCATAGTCGAAGAATGGGTTTTCATTGATAGTCATCTAGATTTGAAGCCAAATCGACAGATTCTCATCATCTGAAGCTGATTCGATAAAACCTCTTTGCCTTCACAGTTTGTCAACCTTATCTGGCATTGTCAATGACAGCAAAGAGATGTGCATAAAAGCTTAAGAGGTCACATTGATATAATTAATTGTATTTTCATAGCAACTTGTATTGCACTACAGTAGATTGGTCCAATCCGTAGGACAAATCATTCTATTCAACTAGACTTACGAACAGGTGTGCCTCTAACCACTACATTTTAGTTAAATATGTTTTTTCTTCCATCATAATAGATTTCCCTACAAATTCAAATTTTAAAATTGTATTTTTTCGAATTCGAATAACCTTTTATAGAATTCAGATCACCCCTTAGCATAGGATAAATATTTATTAGTCTATTTATATTACATATTGTAACGATACACTGACAATCTGACAACAATCGGAGAATTTCTGTTATTTCGAAAATTAAAAAATAAAATTGTTTTTCAATTAAACCTTAGGTTTAAGAAAACTTGAAATAAAAAGAATTTAATTTAGAGAAGTCCAAACAAAAGTGGAAAATACATGATTACGTAAATATAGCAATGAGACTATCTTTTCCCCACTAGAATACCAAAAAACGTGCCCAAATGAAATTCCAAATTTACAAACCCATTGGCATATTTATGAGGCCAAAAGACTATGCCCCCCTCACGTTTGTTGAATTAATAAATTCTTACATTTTAAATTTTAAATACCTAAATTCCTATTTATCATTTACTTTCATTAGTAAATTTTGTTAAGTGTAAGGATAACGATGTCATTTTGTATATGTTTTTTATTCTATTTTTTCTTTTCAAAATGACAAATGTTTTAGGAGTTAATTGTAATTTTTTAAAAATGTTAAGAGTGTCAATGAATTATTAAGGGTTTTTGAAGGATTTTGAAAAAGTTTGATGTGAACTTAAAATTTTTAAAATTATAATATACCCCTTAATACTTTAAAAATGATAATTACACCCTCAATAAATTGAACAAAACGCAACATTTTAAAATTAATTAAAGTTTTAATATTTTTAAGAATTTAACTGTTAAATTCTTAAATTGATAAAATATATTAGTAATTTGATATTTATATTAAGTGTTAAAATAGTTTAACAAAAGTTAAGATAGTTATTTCTAAAAAAAACCAAACAAAATTTGTTAACAAAAATGGATAACAATTTTTTAAAATTGAAAAAGTATAAATGTGTCATCTCATCAAACTTTGGATGGGACAAAATCATTTGGCGTTTTATCAATGACTTAAATGGCAATAGATTGTCTTGGGTTTTCTCTTTGTCACTCACTATTTTCAACCTGATTTCTTACGGAAGATTAGTATAGTATTGTAACTAGTTTCTAATATATAAGATCTTATATGAGGGCAAACACATAATATACACTTGATGTATACTTAAGACAACAATTTATTGAAACGATGAATTTGAGATATTTTGGTACTATTGTAACTTGCAAGCTGAAGTTTACAATTTAATAAACAATTATGAAATATTACCAAATAACAAAAAAAAAACAATTGAAAAGCATTTATGATTTTCAATAAACTCTTTTGTCAATAAATAAGGAAGTCTAACCTAACAGTGAAAATAAAGTCTAATCATTAAAAAGATGAATGATTGTTATATTTGATATATAATTCTCCTTTCTTACAAACTTTGTTGCTTTTCTTTAAAATATCACTTTCTCTGTGTCCAAACATTTATGTTCCACTAATCAAAATTTCAACAGAATCTCAAAAAATCTTGAAATAATTAATATCTACAGTTATTAATATCTTTTTGTCATCAATCTCATTTGTTGTGTGGGTGATGGTGATTTTGTCTCTACCTTAAAAAGCTAACCACTTTTCAAACCCTCATACTTTTACTGTTACTTAAAATATTAGGTTTATATTTGTAAAAGAAACTATAACATTCTTAGTCTAATAGTTCAACCCACTGTCAAATGGGTGCAAGTAGACTCAACGCTTGTAACATCCTTAACAACTTAAGAAGCTCACATTTTATTTAACTAATTACATCTTAGTATTTTTAAGTAATATGATATGCATAGAAGAGATGTTGACATATGTGTGCAAAGGCCAAAACCCAATAAGCATTTTTGATTGCAAGATATGTTATAACAAAATTTCTATCAAATTTATGACTTAATTATATACGAAAAATATGAAATTAAAATTATTTAAAAATATGTGTGTGTGTGTGAGAGAGAGAGAGAGAGGGCACTTAATCACTATAACGAACTAGACTCAATCAAAAAATTAGTTGAGACACCTATAAAGAGACAGTGGGAGTTGAGGTCCAAGTTTATTGTTGAACTTTTAAATGATTTCCATATGCATAAAAAATATTTATTTATAAACAATTAAAAGTTCTTTTGAAACATCTTTAAAATAAATAAATAAATATTGTGTGATTTATATTAATAAATTCAATGCCCATTTGACCTACCTTTTTCTCAAGCCACAATGTTATTTTTTTGGAATGGCTTGCTTTTGTCTAAAGATTAAAAAAATGAAAAAAAATGTCAATGAAGAAAATTCCATCAGTAAAACAATTAAAAAAGACTTTTATGCATTCCATTAATCAGAACAAATTTACTTAGTGATGAGTGGGGGGCTAGTGACTTCACTCTTAAAATAAATTTATTAATTTGGTTTTATTTTTTAATTAATATTGTATTTATATTAAATTTATAGATTTGACTTCATTCATTTTCCTTTTATTATATTTATTACAATCTACAAGACTACAACTCAGCTCATAAGTTTTTTTATTTTATAATAGAAAAATATTTGAAAAAATAAAATTATCAAGATATAAAGGGGAACATAATCCAATACAAAGAATGAAAAAAACATGATTACGTAAATATAGCAATGAAACTATCTTTTCCCCACAAGGTCTAGAATGCCACAAAAGCGTACCCAAATGAAATTCCAAATTTACAAACCCATTGGCATATTTATAAGGCCAAAAGACTATGTCCCCCCTCACGTTTGTTGAACCAATAAAGTCTTACATTTTAAATTTTAAAAGCCTAAATTCTCATCTCTCATTTACTTTCGTTATAAAATTTTGTTAAGTGAAAGCATAAGGATGTCATTTTGTATATGTTTTTTATTTTATTTTTTCTTTTTAAAATGACAAATGTTTTAGGAGTGAATTATACTTTTTTAAAAATTTTAAGAGTGTCAATGAATTATTAAGGGTTTTTGAAGAAATTTGAAAAAGTTTGAGGTGAACTTGAAATTTTTAAAATTATAATATACCCCTTAATAGTTTAAAAATATACACTATTGTAACTTGAAATTTTTTAAATTATAATATACCCCTTAATAGTTTGAAATCATATGAGGGCAAACACAGAATATACACTTGATGTATACTTAAGACAACAATTTCTTGAAACGATGAATTTGAGATATTTTGGTACTATTGTAACTTGCAAGCTAAAGTTTACAATTTAATAAACAGTTATGAAATATTACCAAATAAACAAAAAAAAAAAAAAACAAATGAAAAGCATTTATGATTTTCAATAAACTCTTTTGTCAACAAATACAGAAGTCTAACCTAACAGTGAAAATAAAGTCTAATCGTTAAAAAGAGGAACGATTGTCATATTTGACATATAATTTTCTTTTCATACAAGCTTTGTTGCTTTTCTTTAAAATATCACTTTCCTTGTGTCCAAACATTTATGTTCCACTCATTAAAATTTCAACAGAATCTCATAAAATCTTGAAATAATTAATATCTACAATTATTAATATCTTATTGCCATCAATCTCATTTTTTGTGTGGGTGATGGTGATTTTGTCTCTACCTTAAAAAGCTAACCACTTTTCAAGCCCTCCTACTTTTGCTCTTACTCAAAAGGTTCTTATATTTGTAAAAGAAACTATAGCATCTTTACTCTAATAGTTCAACCCACTATCGAGTGGGTGTAGGTGAAAACTTAAAAAGTTCATATTTTATTTAACTAATTACATTTTAGTATCTTTAAGTGATATGAGATGCATAGAAGAGATGTTGACATATATGTGCAAAGGCCAAAACCCAAGAAGCATTTTTTATTGCAAGTTATGTTATAACAAAATTTCTATCAAATTTTGAATTAATTATTTACAAAAAATATGAAATTAAAATTATTTAAAAACGTGTGTGTGAGAGAGAGAGACAACATTTAATCACTATAACAAACTAGATTTAATCAAAAAATTAGTTGAAAATATGATGTCATAATTTTCCAATGAATTTTAGTATCGTAAAATAATATGTGATACTAAAATTCATTTTCTTTAAAACAAATTTTGCGAACTACTGTGTACAATTTTGCTTGACAAGAGGCAGCCAAACTTAGGTTATATAACAAATTATAAATAAAAATACAGTGAAGTAAGGGACTAATCAAAACCATAATAAATAACCTAACCCAAAATAATGAAACAAAGTATGTGGCACTAAAATCCATCTTCTTTTGTACAATTTTGCAAATAATACTGTACAATTTAGTCATTGGGACACCTATAAAGAGACAGTGGGAGTGGGAGTTGAGGTCCAAGTTTATTGTTGAACTTTTTAAATGATTTTCATATGCATAAAAACTATTTGTTTATAAAAAATTAAAAGTTCTTTTGAAACATCTTTAAAATAAATAAATATTGTGTGATTTATATTAATAAATTCAATGCCCATTTGACCTACCTTTTTCTCAAACCACATTTTTATTTTTTTGGAATGGCTTGCTTTTGTCTAAAGATTAAAAAAAATGAAAAAAATTCCATCAGTAAACCATTAATCAGAACAAATTTACTTAGTGATGAGTGGGGGCTAGTGACTTCACTCTTAAAATAAATTTAGTTTTATTTTTTTATTAATATTGTATTTATATTAAATTTATAGATTTGACTTCATTCATTTTCCTTTTATTATATTTATTACAATCTACAAGACTACAACTCAGCACATAAGTTTTTTTATTTTATAATAGAAAAATATTTGAAAAAATAAAATTATCAAGATATAAAGGGGAACATAATCCAATACAAAGATTAAAAAAAAAGACAAGGAAAGCTTAAGAAATTTAATTTATAATTAATTAAGCATGTTCAAAGAGGATTGACAAAAAGGGAGAGTTTGGATAGAGAATCCTACCAAAATAAATATGAAGAATATTCCCAAGAGAATCGCACCAAGATAATTGTGGTTTTGATTACAATAAGACACAAATTAATAAAGGTAAAGTGATTTCATAATTGTTTTAAATTATAATTATCATGTAAAATAAATTTCTACATTATAAATTTTAAAAACCTAAATTCTCATCTCTCATTTACTTTCATTAGTAAATTTTGTTAAGTGAAAGGATAAAAATGTCATTTTGTATATGCTTTTTATTCTATTTTTTTTTTTGTAAAATGACAAATGTTTTCGGAGTGAATTGTAATTTTTTAAAAATGTTGAGAGTGTCAATGAATTATTAAGGGTTTTCTAAGAAATTTGAAAAAGTTTGAGGTGAACTTGTAATTTTTAAATTTATAATATACCCCTCAATAGTTTAAAAAATGATAGTTACACCTTCAATAAATTGAACAAAATGCAACATTTTAAGATTGATTAAATTTTTAATATTTTTAAAAATTTAACTTTTAAAATTTTGAATTAGTAAAATATATTAATAATTTGGCATTTATATTAAGTGTTAAAATAGTTTAATAAAAGTTATAATAGTTATTTCTAAAAAACCAAACAAAATTTGTTAACGAAAATAGATAACAATTTTTTAAAACTTAAAAGTATAAATGTGTCATCTCATCAAACTTTGGGTGGGAAATAGCCATTTGGCGTATTATCAATGACTCAAATGACAATAGACTGATTTGGGTTTTATCTTTGTCACTCACTCTTTTCAACCTGATCTCTTACGAAAGATTAGTATAGTATTGTAACTGGTTTATAATTTATAAGATCTCATACGAGGGCAAACACAGAATATACACTTGATGTCTTCTTAAGACAACAATTTCTTGAAATGAGGAATTTGATATATTTTGGTACTATTGTAATTTGCAAGTTGAAGTTTACAATTTAATAAACAGTTATGAAATATTACCAAATAAAAAAAAAATGAAAAGCATTTATGATTTTCAACAGACTCTTTTATCAACAAATAAGGAAGTCCAACCTAACAGTGAAAATAAAGTCTAATCGTTAAAAAGAGGAATGATTGTCATATTTGACGTATAATTCTCCTTTCATACAAATTTTGTTGCTTTCTTTAAAATATCACTTTCTCTATGTCCAAACATTTATGTTCCACTCATTAAAATTTCACCAAAATCTTCAAAAAATCTTGAAATAGTTAACCATTATAATTATTAATATCTTTTTGTCATCAATCTCATTTTTTTGCGTGGGTGATGGTAATGATGCCTCTACCATAAAAAGCTAACCATTTTCAAGCCCCACTACTTTTGCTCTTACTTAAAATATTGGGTTTATAGTTGTGAGAGAAACTATAATATCTTTAATCTAATAATTAACAAACTCTAATATCTTCCTTATAACCCTTCAATCTACTAAGCCTTGTTCTGACTTGATTTGATTGAATTGAATCTACCTCTAATGGCAAATGGCTTTGATTAATTCATTAGGCTAACTAAATTTCATAATTATATGTTCAATTATACATGAGGTGATTCGAACTGAGTTGGCTCAAGCTTAACTTAGATAAGCTCAAACTCGAGCTTAAGTGTAAGGATTTTGTACTGTCAAGCTCGAGCTTAAAGAGTGATCAATTCACCAAGTTCGTAATCCTAAAAAAGTTTGATTCAAATTAATCGATTAAAACGATATTGTATTGATTAGTATGCATTAAAATAATATTAATTTGATTGATTTTGAGTCTTGGTACTATAATCAAATTCGAATTTAACTCCCTGACAACGATACTAAACACCAACTAATTTAAGATAAGGTTAGATAGACTAACATCCACCGCAAATTATACATATGGGACTATTTTCATTTAAAGGAAGACAAGACAGCCACTACCCATGATATAGCCAAGCCACAGGGACAAGTGATGCGGAAGATTCCACCCAACCAAGATTTGAATGTTAATTCTACTTACTAACATGTAAAACAGTTGGATGATTTAGATTAGGTTACTAATTAATGAAATTTTCTAGTTGATGCATAACAAGTGAGATAATTAATGATCTTAATTGCTTTGTCCGAACCTATTAACTGCTTAATTAATGATCTTAATTGCTTAATTAATGAAATTCTCTTAAATTTTATTTACATGGAAATGAGATTTTACATAATTATTACTAATTTTATATGAATATATAGAATATATCTTAGGGCAACTCGTATCATACGTTCATCTGTCATCACCTACGTTTGTAAAAGTCTAAAATCATAGGGCAGAAATTTAAAATGCAGGACCTTGATTTTTCCTGACACTGCCCCATTAAGTCCTCCTAAATTAATGAATGTTAGGGAAATGTCCCCAGAAATTAGCTGTTAAAAGCAGCCACCACCTTCGCAATCTTTCCATAAACGACTTTCCAAACCCGAAAACCGTGGAAATTATAGCAAAAATGGCTTCTCCCAGCCCGTCAATGAACTATCCTGAACCATTCATTTTATCAATTCTTTCTTTGCTTCATCCTCTTCCTGTTTTCGCTTCTTCCCAACTGGTCACTTGTTGGAATGTTCCTTAACCTATGATAATTTATTTGAAAATTGTTTAAGAAATAATTCCTTAACCTATGATAATTTATTTTCCAAAAGCACTTTTAATGGCACAGAAAGCGACGATACTTAGAAGCACTTTTATTTTTTAAAATTTCGCTAAAATAACAAATTAATTATTAAAAGAAAAAGGAAGAGAACAAAACGAAGTGGGAAAGACAGGGGAGCCTGTTGTGTTTTGCGAGTGGGTACCACGTGCCATAGCGATCGTGTGGTGGACACGTGTCACCGCCCTCAAAGTGGGACGCACAGAGGCTTGTTGGGTGGGGACCACCACTACGGCGGGAAGGGAAGGCAGCTGAAAACGCATGGCAGTACGTCACAGTCGGTAAAGTGGAGCTGTTACGTTAGCCAAATCTTTTGAATGATCTTGTTAAAACAATGTTATGACGTGTCTGCACTGGATGGTAGTACCGGAAAAGCCACAATCCCCGGTATTGCTTATGTTTGACAAAACGCTTTTTATAAGTATTGGGAGACGGGCACCGCTATCTTATATTCGGTAACATTACTCCCCAAATAATGTCACTATCTTATTATTATTATTATTATTATATTAGTAATATTATATATATTTATTTTAAATATATATTTATATATATTATTATATAAATAAATATTATTTTATTTTTAATTTAAAATTATTTAATTATATAAAAACATATATAATATATATTTATTTATGTATTTAAAATAAATATATATAATTTTATTAATTTTGAATAATATTATATATAGATAATTTTTATATATAATTTAAATGTATAAATAATATATTATTATATGAATAAATATTATTTTTTAATTTAAAATTATTTAATCATATAAAAATATATTATCTATATATTTAAAAATTATGTATGTATAATTTGATGGCAGTGATTAATGTTGAGTAGTTCCCCGATTACAACAGTTACAGAAATGGTAGTAAAACTTGCAGTTTGCTGATTTTCTCATCTGATCATCTCATCTCCTTCTTCTCAAATGAACACGTCTCTATTCTCAAAGATTCTTTGATAAATTTCAACAGCTAAAAAGCACAACGTATATTTCTTCTGTTGAGGATAATAATAAAGGGGTTTCGTATTCATTGAACTGAAGATAAAAATATCTGTCCAGTAGTGCAATAATGGGCGTGTGGTCAGCTCTTCCCACTACCCACATAACTCTCTTTTGTCTTTCTCTTTTACTTAATTATCTTCTTGTAGCTGTAGCAGCTCGGTGGTGGTGTTCATCCATACCAAATCCCCAAAGCAGCAGTGATTAATTGCTCTCTCAGTTCTCAGTTTGCCTCCCGTTCCCAGGTGCTTTCTGTGCTATACATGTATTCTCCCACAAATGCTATAAAATGTTACGTTTATACCATCTAATTAATGTCTCTACACATGCTTCTTCTATAAAATAAAATAATAATTATTATTAAATATTAATTGTATTTGGATTTCATATAATAAGATGAACAATGTTTCCATCATACATGTATTATCCTACTTATCAAAAAGCTATTTCAATCATTTACAACAAAATTAAGTAATAGAATGTATATTTATCAATATCTTATGACATATAATATGTATCTTATAATATGATATAATATGTATAAAAAAATTATACATATCTTAAAATGTATCAAATTAATACGATACAATAAACATATTTTATAATATAATGCATATTATTGATATTAATTAATATACTATTCTAGAGATAATGATAATGTAATTAAAGTATTAAATTTTCAAATATAGTAGTGATGTTTTCTAAAAATAATGATATATTAATTATAAATTTTATATTTTTTTATTTTTTTAAAAAATATATTTTATGATATGATATAAAATATTAGATTTTTGATATGTGATACAATATACAAATTAACTATCTAGTTGATTGAAAAAAAATCCAAAATATATATGATTTTATGTTTGAAAAATGTATTAAATCGGAATTCTCTTTTATCCTCTATACATACACATTCTTGCCATGTATAATAATTGTTTGTACACGTATATGTATTTGTTATGTCGCCTTTCTCTTTCTTTTGTTTTCCTTTCCTTTTCCTAAGAACGAAAGAAGAGGGAAAGTTGTACGGCACTTTACAAAACACTTTCCATGAACCCTCTCTGAGAAGCTGCCAACTGTCACGTGACCCTTTTAGCTGTGGGCATTTTCCTATAAAGTAGCATCCACTCCGCCACTATATTTTCCATAAATAAATACCCCTTCCCGCTTCTTCCCTTTCCGGTCTCTTCATTCTTTCCTTTACAAACAATCAAAATATTACATTCTCCCCCCTCCCTCACTTCCCGTTATTTTCCTTCGCTTTCTTTCCTCTTAAGATGCCTGGTTTCGCTGCTGTTGAACCTCCCTCAGGACATTCAACCGACGGCCCCAATCATCCCTCTGATAGGCCTCGAGATTCGAGTGGCCAGCTCCCTTCTTTAATGTCTTCTTGTTATCCTATCACTCTCAGGGTATCCTATCACTCAAGTGGGAGCCGACTTCACTTGAGGGTTTTTTGATAATTTTCAAAACTACTGGGTTTGGATTAAATTGGAATTTAACTAAACTTGATTTTTTTTTTTTGCTCATGTCATGCAGTTCATTGACGTTTGTTACCGATTAAAGATGGAGAGCAAAGCGAAAGGAATCAGCATCAGACGCATGATTAACCATGGACTGGCATCGTCTGATCAAAGATCAACGGCCAACATTCAAGAGAGAACAATTTTAAACGGAATCACAGGTATGGTTTCCCCGGGGGAAATCCTGGCCGTTCTTGGCCCTTCCGGCGGTGGAAAATCAACGCTTCTGAATGTACTAGCCGGGAGACTCCAAGGACACGGCTTCACCGGAACAATACTGGCCAATAACAAAAAACCACTCAAACACATCTCAAAACGCACCGGATTTGTCACTCAAGACGACGTCCTTTACCCTCACCTGACGGTCCGAGAAACCCTAATCTTCTGCTCTCTCCTCCGTCTCCCAAAAACACTAACAAAACAAGAAAAAACATCAATAGCCGAGTCAGTCATCACCGAGTTAGGCTTAACGAAATGCCAAAACACTATAATCGGAAACAGTTTTATACGGGGCGTGTCCGGCGGAGAAAGAAAGCGAGTAAGTATCGCTCACGAGATGTTAATAAACCCTAGCTTACTCATTCTCGACGAACCGACGTCGGGTTTGGACGCGACGGCTGCCCACCGGCTGGTGTCGACGCTGACGTCGCTGGCACAGAGAGGGAAAACGATAATAACCTCCATGCATCAACCGTCGAGCCGAGTTTTTCAGATGTTTAATTCAGTGCTGGTGCTGAGCGAAGGGAGGTGTCTGTATTTTGGTAAAGCTAGTGAGGCTATGGGATATTTTGCTTCGGTTGGATACTCGCCGTCTTTTCCAGTGAATCCCGCTGATTTTCTCCTTGATCTTGCTAATGGTACGTAAGCTTTTAACAATTTCATTCCTCTTCTGATTCTCTTCATCATGTTATTTCTTAATGACAATTTTGAAATCTGATTGACTATTTTGAAATTATTATCTATAGTTATCCATACCCTTACGAACACCCAAATTTTCTGAGCCATATTTTGTGATAAAGTTTTCAACAGGCTTGTGCCCTACTCATGCTGCATTATTATTATTTCTTGTCTATTTCTTATTTTATTTTCTAACATATAGTTTTATGACAATGAAATTCGTTACCATTAACTTACCGGAAAAAAAAACCAAATTAATGTATAAACAAATGTTGAAAATTATGCTCGTTTTTGTACACGTGTCTTATTTTATACGTTTAGACCTTTTTATCCTTTTCATTAGACTATGAGACATGAGTCTTTCAAAAATATTATATTAATACTCGAAACTAAAATAATTTAATTTTTTAATGGGTTTTTCAATAATTTTTTTATATGAAAATAAATTATTAAGGTAGATTTAGAATAATACACTTAGTTAAAAAGCATTACAAAATATCCAATGTGTTTCGGGTTTTTAATGTTTTAATAAATGAAGTATGGATCCCAATAAATACCTTACAATAAATTATTATGATGAAGATAGTAACATGGTATGGAGACTGGACCATATATTTTTCTACAAGAATTTATAATATATGATCTTAATAGTGAGCTATAGGGATCGATCACATCAATTAAACTTTTGTTGTGACTATACACAAGTAAATGTTTGTACAATTTTAGTTGACTTATTTGCATCATGTATTCACAAAGTCATGATACTCTTTTTCCAGAATAATTAAGTTCCACACATTTGCATCATAAAGTCTTTCTACATTTTCTGTGGATGTCACGCATGCTTACTTAATCTATACCATACATTAATTTTGAGAGATTATTCGGGTTTTAATTAAAGAATTAGATTTAGAATTATTTCAAATGGGTAGTGACGAATAGATTATTTCAATAATATAAATATAAGATTATGTTTCACCCCCTTTAGGAAGAAAAATTAAATTTATGGATTGGGAAATTGAAAAATTAATCTTTTGTCTTAATTTTTTAATTAAATTAATTGGAATAATCATGATGTTGAATACTAGATTAAAAGAGTTAATTAAAAAATTAGGTATAGAATGACTGGTGACGACATTGATAGCGTGAGAAAGCATATTTTAATTAGCTGTATGTCTACAGTATTTAATTTTAATGTATGATTTAGATGGTGGCACATCGCATCCTTGTCTCTTGATGATTGATCCCTCCCTATCTAAGTATATATTAAATTTATACTATATATATATATATTATGTTCTTGGGTAGTCTGGCTATATAAAGATAAGATTGTGCCACATGCCTTACACATATTTTTTCAAATTATTTTTCTTGATTTTGATCTATAAACTGTCCCACTTACATCTTGAGTCCAATTTTGAAAGTTTTTTCTTCACTTTCTCCCCCTTTTCCTTCACTTTTTGATTAAAATTTCTTCCCCAAGATATAAAATCCCGAACAAACATAGAAATTAATTAAATTAAGCAAAATACTGAAGAAAGTGACCATGTGTAGAGATGCCAATGATTGATCTTCATCTCATCTGCATTCATCTTCTTCTTCCTATATTCAAAGTCATAAGTGTTTTTATCCTTCGTGGGGTTGATTGAAAATTTCAAAATTCAAAGAGTAAATAGTAAAAAAAATTATGAAGTGGTGGTAAAATAGATAGTGGTAGCTTCCACCAAAGGCTTTAGTGGACTCCCACCTATGCCACCAACATCGGTCAGCTTTTTCTGGGGCTTTGATATTCATTCATTATCTCTCTCCTTGCTACTCATTTTGTTTTAAGTGTCACTAACTTAATCACGAATCGAATTAATCAACTCTTAAACCATTTCTTAATTAACCTCTTTATAATCTAAACAACATTAATATTTAAAAACAAACAAACCCCACTATTCCCTTTGAACCAATCACTTAATCACATTAGGGTTTTGAAATTTTTTTGGTATTATTATTTTGCTCTTTCCTTTATGCCGCAAATAAAAGCAACTCCACTAACCATGCCTTGTCGATCTAATTGCCTTTTCTCTTTTGATTTTGGGTACGTGTGTGTTCAATAAAATTCTAATAAATCTTTTCATCAATTAATCCACTAAACAATTCATTCTCTTACGTGTTCTATAAAGCTACCTTAATTATCTTTATCTCTGTCTTATATATTCTTTTCAGTTGTTAATTTCCTAATTAAGATAATTAATTAATTTCTCATTAGTTGCTTCTACCATTTTACTTCTCCGCTTCTTCTTTTTAGACCTTAACAATCATATAAGGTCTAGTACAAATCCACCCCTCTTTTAGTTTAATAAAATTATGTGCATATTCTTTGAATATACAAATGTGTGTCATATGTGATTGGTTGGTTTTAGATTAAAGATAATATAATACCTAATCACATGGAAATATGTAACATTACTCCTTTTAGTTTTAGATCGACATTTGTAAAACTTTATTACACATTAAAATTTATAGGTCATATTCACAAAACCCTAATTGTCTTCTCATCATTTACATTATTGACATGTTTTGAATCATTGTTAATCAAATAATTAAAAAATCTAATTAATCAACTTTAATCTTTGAATTAACTTGTGTAGTCTTTGAATTGATCCTCAGGTGTGTCTCATGTTGATGGAATGACCGAAAGAGATAAGCCAAATGTGAAGCTCTCTCTGGTTAATTCCTACAATAATTTATTGGCACCAAAGGTGAGAGAACTATGCATGGAAGCTATAAATATTCAATCTAAAGAAGCAAATTTCATAGGCAGCGGCCATTCTTCATCCATTGATCGACATGGGAAGAATAATAATTACACGTTGGGTGGCGTTTCAAATTGGCTGAATCAATTCTCCATTCTCCTCCAAAGAAGCCTGAAAGAACGTAAACATGAATCCTTCGACGCTCTACGTGTGTTCCAAGTAATCTCAGCTTCGCTATTAGCAGGAATGATGTGGTGGCACTCTCACTACCTTGAAATTCAAGATCGCCTCGGTCTCTTCTTCTTCATTTCCATCTTTTGGGGAGTTTTGCCTTCGTTTAACTCGGTTTTCGCCTTCCCTCAAGAACGGGCAATCTTTGTCAAAGAACGGGCATCCGGTATGTACACTCTTTCTTCCTATTTCATGTCGAGAATCATCGGTGACTTGCCCATGGACCTCATTCTCCCCATAGTTTTCCTCTCTGTGACCTACTGGATGACTGGCCTAAAGCATGAATTCGAATCTTTTCTGCTAACCCTTTTGGTTCTTCTGGGATACGTGCTTGTTTCTCAGGGCCTTGGCCTCGCTTTAGGAGCCATTATCATGGACGCTAAACAAGCTTCAACCATTGTCACTGTCACAATGCTAGCGTTTGTTCTCTCAGGAGGGTATTACGTTCACAAAATGCCCTCATGTATGGCTTGGACCAAGTACATTTCGACCACTTTTTACGCCTATCGGCTGCTGATCAACGTTCAATATGGCGACGGGAAGAACATTTCATCTCGTTTGGGATGCTCGTTACGCCATGGATCAAAAGGCGGGGGCATCGAAAATGTGAATTGCAAGTTTGTTGAAGAGGATATCATGGGGCAAATTAGCCCTGTGGTGAGTGTTGGAGTGTTGTTTTTTATGTTTGTGGGATATAGATTACTGGCTTACCTTGCGTTGAGGCGACTTTGATTAATAGGAGGAGGAGATCGGAGAAATTTGTTCCTCTTGTTGCTGGGGGTAAATGGTAACAGGGGAATTGATTTAGTTTCGCACTAACTCATGTAATTCAAACCATTGTAAGATGGTTTAAGTCCGCGATTAAATGTAAAATGGACAAGTTCATTATTGTTTACACTCAAAATTAGTCAATTTTACACTTCATTCTCCTTTTTCTCTTTAACTGTTCAAATCCATCAACAAGCCCAATTAAAAATGCTGCAACAAGAAACATGGGCTTCTTTAATTCTAGGTTTAGGGTTATTTTGTTTTTGTTTTCTCAGTGTCTACTTGAGCTTAATACTACATACCATGGATGTGTTTGCAAGTAGAAATTGAAATAGGGGTAGGTAAGCTCAAATACCTCAATCTCTTTTCCTGTCTCTTATTTGTTTTAATAATGAATCATTTATTACATATCAAAACATTTTTATAATAATTTAAAATTTATAAAATGTGTTTGATTTTAGTAATATTTTATTAAAAAATTAAAAATTATTTTGCAGATAAATCACTTAAAATATTAGTGAGTATAAATTATTAGTTAATATAAATAATTATTATATTTAGTTAAAAATATTAAAAATAATATTTTACTTATATTAATTGAAAGTATATTATTTTTGTTATAAAAAAAATCACTACGTAATGATATAATTTGTAATAAAATTAATATTAACTTATAATTTTTTAATACATAAGGTGAAAATGATAATCAAATTATCTTTAACAATATATTATTATAATATTTTATTATTTGACAAAAAAATAATGTAAATAATAAAAAATAGATTAATAAAATTATTTTTGTATTAATTAATCAAACACTATCTTAAAATAATTCAACATGTAAATGTTTAAAAAATATATAGATACAAGGAATGAGAAGTGACAAACCCAAGAATGAACAAATAAGGGATTATCCTTGCTCTGTGTCATCCAATGATTTTAAAATCGAATTAGACTGGTTGGTTCAACTAGTTTAATCGAGAACCGGATTGAGACTGGCTCCAAGTCAATCCGGTTAATATAAAAAATGATTTCTTAATTGAACCAATCAAACCCAATCAAAAATTGGGTTTAACTAGATGAATCGATCAAAATCGAGTTTGATTAGATTTGATTAAAATTATGAATATTTTTTAAAATTTTAACTATTTTTGAGTAATTTAATTATTTTTATTAGATTAGATGAATTTCTAAATGTTTGTAAGAAAAAATGAGTTAAAAAATAAAAGAAAAAAGAAAAAAAATATCTTATATCTATTAAAATGTCTTCTACAAGTAATAATTTACAGAATTATATTTTTTTAATATCATAAGATTGAAACACTTTTATTTTAATTGTTTCATTGAAATCAAATGAATAATTGTTACTTCTTAAAAAAATATATTCTAATTTTTATATGTATAAGTATCTTAATTGATTTTATTTTTTATAAATTTTTAAATAAAATCCATTTATTATAATTTGATAATAAATTAAACTGATTAATTCTTTAATTAAATCAATCAAACTAATCAAAAATGAAATAGTTAGTTCCCAATTTTAAAAACATTCACCTCATCACGAAGGATTTTAATGATTTTGCCTTTCATCTTTATTCCTGTCTTTGACGGGCATCGGGAAGAAGCCGAAGGCCCATTTTGCAAGGCAATTGCCATCTCTTTTTGCAAGACACCCAAAAGGAATATGATGGCCATAATGGCCATTATTGAGATCCTTTTGTGTACTTGATTTATACATCTTTTGGGTTCTGGGCCTAAGAAGAATTCCAGCACATTCCATAACGAGAGAAGAAATAAATTTCCTCCGTTTCTTTCAGAAACAAGCAAATAAGCATGGAAAAACCAGCACCAGTATCAAGCTCCAAAGAGCTTCAGTGCGTGGGAACTTTAGAAATCGTAAAACCCAAACCGGTGGGTTTCCTCTGCGGTTCAATTCCAGTTCCCACCGACAAGTCCTTCCATGAAGCCTTCAATTCAGCTCTCGTCCCTTCTCCTGTTTCGCAAACGTAACAATTTGTTCTTTCTTTCTTTCTTTCTTTTTATTTACACTGTATTGTGATTTGAACTCCGGTTTTTGTTTATGGGTTTTGTAGAGTTAGCGCTCCTCGCTATAGGATGCTGCCCACTGAAACGGATCTTAATAGGCTCCCGGTTGTGCCCAATTTTCCGGAAAAGGTTCTTCCCATTGGTGCCGTACAGTCTAAAGCCACTGGAGGTTCGTTTCTTTCTACATTTATTGATTTTTATGTGAATCATTTAAGTTTATAATTAGAGGAATGCTACCTATCCAAACTTCGTAAGTTGATGCCACCTGGGAAAATTGATTTAGAAAAGAAGCAGAACAAGGAAAATATTGTTCGGAGAGACTAAGAAATTCTAGAGAGAGAGAGAGAGAGAGAGAAAATATGAGAACCAGAGAAGGAAACTTTTCATTATTGTTCATCACTGCATTTTGTTACAAGGGCCCCTCAACATCAGTTCCATACAAGTGCATAACACTCATATCTAGCAACACGTATTCCCTCTAACGGATATCTACCTTAACTGCTGTAATTATTTTATACGATAATAATGAGTTGTTAGGAATTTTAAAATTGAAATGAAACATAGTGTTTTGTGTTGGCTGCTAATCCAATGGATGTCCGATGTTAAACGACATTGTTTTGGGGTTGTTGGTTTTAATTCGCATCAATACTTCCTCCTCTGAGAACCTTGTCGTCAAGGGAGAAATCAAGAAAATTGGATCTCATTTCGTTGACCAATTCCCAGGTAGCCTGTGGAGGAGATATGTCTGGCCATTGTACTAGAAGTTGAGCTGCAGTGTCTGCAAAAGATAGACCTTGTCATTTCTTTCTACATTTATTGATTTTTATGTGCGTTATTTAAGTTTATATTTAGAGGAATGCTACCTATACAAACTTCTTAAGTTGATGCAACCTGGGAAAATTGATTCAGAAAAGAAACAGAACAAGGAAAATGTTGTTTGGAGAGAAGAAGAAATTCTAGACAGAGAGAAAGAAAATCTGTGAATGAGAGAAGGAAACTTTTCATTACCCTTTATCAATGCATTTAGTTACAGTAGTCCATTAATATCAATTCCATACAATTGAATAACACTCACACCCCTGGCAACATATATTCCCTCTAATGAACAACCACCTTAACAGCTGCAATTATTTTATGTGATAATAATGATGCAATCTGGACTTGTAAAATTGAAAGGAATTGTAGTTTTTAGTCTTGGCATCTAATCCAATAGATGCTTGTTGTTAAAAGGCAAAGTTTTAGGGTTGTCTGTTTGAATTCACATTAATACTTCATTCATTGAGAACCTTGTCCTCAAGGGAGAAATCGAGAAAACAGGAGCTCATTTCGTTGACAAATTCCCACATAGCCTTTGTAAGAAATAGACCTTGCCATTTTATTGGAAGTTGAGCTGCTACCTTTGCAGGGGATTGACCTTTCCATTGTATTAGAATTTGGGCAGAGACAACATTCTTGTTTGACCATATGTCTATCAAGTATAGCATGTGGGTGGGATTTGGAGATCCGATTGTGCATGGAATGGTTGCAAAAGCGTGTATTGGTGCATGGATTGGTCTAAGGACACATGGAAAGCATTATGTATTTCAATGTCTGGTGGTAGTCGACGTTTATAGGCAACAACACCTATGGTGTCCTGAATTTGAAATGTACTGAAATATCTGGCCAGAAGTTTCTGGTTACCATGGTGTGTCGAAACTTGTTGGTGGGTTGGAGTTTGCATACACCCAATCTCCAAAATCTCAAATATAGATGTCTGGATTTCTTTAAGAATTTGGACTCCTATTAGTTGGCGCAGATGTTAAAAGACAAATTTTGCAGTTTTGGATACTCTGAAGTTGGGTTGAAATTTTTTCATTCAATATTAGGGGATGTTAAGTAAGGAGGTCCACTTTTTTGTAAAAATGCAAAAGTCCTCTAAAGACGAATTGACTCTTTTGTTGCCACTTTCTCTTTCACTTATATGTGCCATGTGTCTGGTATTTATGGTTACAGAAATGAGTTTAAGGATTTGATAGGTATATGAAGGCATGATCAATGATGATTTTCTTTTATCATATTACTATTGTAGAATCTGACATATATTTCGGATTACAGAAGAAATATGATTACTAACAGTGTATAGTTGTGGTGGTATGCTATATGATTGAGAAAAGCTTGTTAATACTTCAAATTCATAGCACAGTAGGTATGGGGTTGTTTGAACCTTATTTAAGGAATTTTTAATTCTATAAGTTGATTATTTAATAGCCAAAAGTTGTATATGACTATAAAAGTAACATGAGACCGGTAGCACATCCAACATCAGCTAATTTTTGGTCATCAACATGGCAGATATTAGTAGAGAAGGTGCTATCGCATCAAATCTTAGCAGGAGATGTGAAGCCCTTGCTGTATCTGGTTTGGTAGAATATGGAGACAAAATTGATGTGATTGCTCCAGCAGACATTTTGAAACAAATCTTTAAAATATCATATTCCAAGGCTCGATTGTCAATTGCGGTTCACCGTGTTGGCAAGACACTTGTTCTGAATACTGGGTATGTTTCTTTGTGGCTATTTTTTTTGTTGGTCATTCTGTTCAGAGTTCTAATATTTAAAACTTATGCAAAGCACAGGTCTGATGTTGAAGAAGGAGAGAAGCTGCTCAGAAGACATAGCAGTCAATCAAAATGTGCAGATCAATCTTTATTTTTGAACTTTGCAATGCATTCAGTTAGAATGGAGGCTTGTGATTGTCCACCAACTCATCATTCACCACGTGAGAGTCAATCAAATTCATCAGTTCTTCCTGGGGATGATGCATCCCATTTTGTGAGACAAAGTGATGATGTTGCTCGAAAGCACAAATTTGAACCTTGTACGGAGTATCCACAGTTCAAACAGGATAACTACATTTGGGAAAGTATGAAGAACAGGAGAAATAAGGGCCATGATCCTGTTAAAATGGCCTCACATGTTGGTGAAAAGCCTAGATGCTCAATTCAAGAGTCTGAAAAACATAGGAGACTTGGAAATGATGGATTTTTAAGGGTTTTGTTTTGGCAATTTCACAATTTCCACATGCTACTGGGTAGTGATTTGCTTTTGTTCAGTAATGAAAAATATGCTGCTGTGAGCTTGCATTTGTGGGATGTCACTCGACAGGTTTTAACTTAGTAATAATTTTTAAGTATTATTTTTATTTAGCTTCATTTTTTCTACATGACTTGACTGTTTCCAACCACGTCATTCTTCCTGTCAGGTTACTCCTTTGACATGGCTTGAAGCCTGGCTTGACAATGTCATGACAAGTGTCCCTGAGTTGGCAATCTGTTATCATGAAAATGGTGTTGTTCAGGGTTATGAGCTTCTGAAAACAGATGACATATTTTTGTTAAAAGGCATCTCTGAAGATGGTACACCTGCTTTTCATCCTCATGTTGTCCAGCAAAACGGACTTTCAGTTTTGAGGTTTCTTCAAGAAAACTGCAAGCAAGATCCTGGTGCTTATTGGGTACTGTTCTCTTTCATTTTTACATGAACAGCCATGCTATGCTTTAATGTTACTGAACTTTGTTTTGGTTATCTGACATCATCTTTGACAGCTATACAAAAGTGCTGGTGAAGATGTAATTCAACTTTTTGATCTTTCTGTTATTCCCAAGAACCATACCACTGGTGCTTGTGAAGACAGCTCAAGCTCTATTCCTCTAATTTACAGGGGAAGAAGTGATTCATTATTTTCTTTGGGAACTCTCCTGTACCGAATTGCTCACAGACTTTCACTTTCCATGGTGTGGAAAAATTATAACAATTTTGTTTGGTATCATCTTGAAGCTTCTGGCTTTCCTGTTGCTAATTTTAATGGTTTTGTTGTAGGCGCCTGATAATAGGGCTAAGTGTGCCAGATTCTTTCAAAAATGTTTGGAATTTCTGGATGAGCCAGATCATCTGGTACATGACTTCTAATTTTATACTTGATCTATTCCAATTTGTCATATTTGACTGTGGAACATGATATTGATGATCACTGTTATGCTAAATAGGTTGTGCGGGCGTTTGCTCATGAGCAATTTGCTAGATTCATTTTGAATTATGAAGAAGGCCTGGAATTAACATCTGAATCTCTGCCTTTTGAATGTGAAATTACGGTTAATGATGCTAACGAAGAATCCACAGACCCAATTAGTAGTTCTTCTGAACCTTTTGTCCTTGAAATGGACTCATTAGTTGTGGATGCAGAATTGAGTGAAGATAAGAAGGCTTTGCAAGGTTTGGTGTCAGAAGCTTCTGTGAAGATGACTTTGGAAGCAAATGTGTCATCTACTCAGAAATTGATAGAATCTGGTGACTTGGAGTTGAGAGATCAGGAAAGATATCTGTCTTGTTCTAGCAGTGATGAAGGTTCTGTGGTGTGTGCAGCACCTCCAGTGTCAACAAATGTGGTCCAAACTGTAGTTGATCCGATCTCCTCCAAGTTAGCTGCAGTACATCATGTTTCACAAGCCATTAAGTCTCTCAGATGGATGCGCAAACTACAGAGCTCTGAACCAGAGATTTTCCACCAGGGCATTGGAATTGATGATGGGTCTCCACCTGTGGATTTCTCTGTTTGTGCTTGTGGTGATGCTGACTGTATTGAAGTCTGTGACATTTGGGAGTGGCTTCCAACATCGAAATTGGACCATAAGTTGTGGAAACTTGTTCTTCTTCTTGGAGAATCTTATTTGGCACTTGGGCAAGCTCATAGGGAGGATGGGCAATTACATCAAGCTTTGAAGATTGTAGAGTTAGCTTGTTCTGTTTATGGTTCCATGCCTCAGCATCTTGAGGACACAAAATTTATTTCCTCAATGACTAAAAGCTTCTTACCGCAAATAGCATTCAATGATAGAAGTAAAAGGACTAGATCTTTTGTCGGTGATTTGAAAGAAATGAAATCAAGTACCAATGATGATTGTCTTACTTTTGAGCAATTATCGTTCACGTATCTCTTCTGGTCTAAGGCATGGACTCTAGTTGGAGATGTTTATGTCGAATTCCATAGGATAAAAGGTACAGAGATATCAATACAAGCAGGGAGCAAACCTTCTACCAGGGAGTTAAGAATGTCTTCAGAGGTAGTCAAAGAAGTCCAAAGGCTGAAGAGGAAGCTGGGTCAGTATAACCAGAACTGCAGTTCATGTTCCTTGGTAAATTGCAGCTGCCAGAGTGATAGGGCCAGCAGTGGAAGTAGCGCTAGTAGTAGTGCAGATAAACGGTCAGTTTTATATGGCAGAAAACACAGTAAGAGATCACATGTTAAGAATGCTACATACTCACTTTTGGAAGACCCTAATGAAGCATGTGGTAATCAGAAGGATGAGATTGGAAAGCGTCCTCATAACAAAAATTTTCAACTCAACAAAGGTGGTGATGCACCAGTGGAAGCAGAAGAGTCATTGGAAACACATAATGTGGAGTTCACAGTGCCTGAACATGCTGAAATTGCTGTGAGAGAAGCTCCGAAAGTGAAAAATGGTGGGATATTTAAATACCTTGAGGGTCCCATTGCTGGAGATGTCGAACACAACCTCTCAGTTGCACTAAGTTGTTATGAAGAAGCTAGGAAGGCATTGGGTGGACTTCCTACTGTTTCAGAAGAACTGAAATCTGTTCTGAAAAAGAAAGGGTGGGTTTGCAATGAACTGGGTCGATTCAGGCTTGAAAGGAAAGAATTGGACAAAGCTGAACATGCTTTTGCTGAGGCTATAAATTTGTTTAAAGACATTTCTGACCACACCAACATTATTTTGATTAACTGTAACTTGGCTCATGGCAGACGAGCATTGGCTGAAGAGATGGTATCAAAGGTTGAAGGTTTCAAAATACATACAATCTTTCATAATGCATACAAACAATCACTGGAAAATGCAAAATTGGAATACAGTGAATCACTCAGATATTATGCGGCAGCAAAGTCGCATCTGAATACTATTGTGCAAGAGGCCAGTTCAGTTTCAGACAGCTTGAGGAATGAATTATATACGCAGTTTGCCCATACCTATTTAAGGCTTGGCATGCTTTTGGCGAGAGAAGATACAACTGCTGAAGTTTATGAAAATGGAGTCTTGAAAGAGTTATCTGTTTTTTCTGATGGAAGATCTAGGAAAGTATTGAGGAAGCATGAGATATCCGCCAATGATGCAATCAGAGAGGCGCTATCTATATATGAATCAATGGGAGATTTACGCAAACAAGAGGCTGCATATGCCTATTTTCAACTTGCTTGTTACCAAAGGGATTGCTGTTTGAAGTTTTTGGAATCAGATCATGAGAAAAATAACTTGCCTAAAGGGGAAAACAGCATTGTCCAGAGGGTAAAACAATATGCTTCCCTGGCTGACAGGAACTGGCAGAAAGCTGTGGACTTTTATGGTCCCACGACACATCCCACCATGTACCTGACTATTCTAATAGAGAGATCTGCTCTTTCATTCACACTTTCCTGCCCTTTACACTCAAATGCAGTATGTTCTAGACTTCTTTGATTCCTATTACTATGGAAGCCCCTTTTCATATCTTGTCTGCATCTATTTTATTGCATCCAAATTTGATTTTTAAAACAAATATTAATTCTGTAGAATTTTGCTATAATGCTTGTGCATTTTAATGTGGAAAATCTTCTAGGAAGCCTCTAAAACTTCAGTATTTTCATTGCTGTTGGACTGTGTCAGTATTAGGCTCATTGAGTTCCATTATACTTATATAGATCCGTCTTGAAAATAAATTTAGATCTAACCATCTTAATTGTTGGAAAATGTGGTGATATAAACTTTACTTTCTGCTAATGCAAAATCAATAATTTGTGGCAACAGCACCTACACATAACCAATACTTTATTATGGTGCATTGGTAGCCTTCTTTCATGGTTGATTCTGATAATTTCTTTTTTCTTTTAGATGCTGGAATCAGCACTATCTCACCTACTCGAAGGACGCCTTATATCTGAAACTTTCTCTAGATCTTTGTCAACTGACTATCCTGAGATAAGCACCAAATTCTGGAATCAGTTGCAAATGCTTTTGAAAAAAATGTTAGCAATGTCACTTTCCGCAAGTTCAAACAAATCTTCTCCCATTACCCAGCTAACTCCATCCACTCAGTCAGGGGATGCCGGAAAGCTCAGGGCACTTTACAAAATGTCGTTGAAGTCCACTGATATGACTGAATTACATGCTATGCATACCTTGTGGACATCATGATCAGACAGTCTTGGATTATTACTTAATTTCTTCATCATAATATAGAAAATTTTTACAATTGCTATTGTTAAATTTACCTGTATATGATTGTCTACCCAGAACCTGGAAGATTTTTGTAGTAAAAATTTTCACTTTTCATGGATGTATATGTATTGGTAGAGACTTGAGGAAAACTTACCCCCAGCAATCCGGACTCTTTCCGCAGCATGAAGGCTATAATATGGTACGCCCCTCTTTGTACAATATGAATTCTTTTGGCTTTAAATTAATAATATTGTTATTGATAGATGCATGTTTTACAGTTGACTGCCTTCGAAAATCCAGTCTCCCCTTGTATAAGCTTCCATTTTGGTTATAGGGTGATTCAGCTTATATCAGTGTTTCTCCTTGAAGTGGTATACTGACAGATTTCAAATAAAATTGTGGATTGCTGCTTTTTATAGGGTGAAAAGAACAAGCGTAAATAATGCAGAAAAATGTATGACTGAGTGGAAATGAGTTAGAAGATTTGTTAATATTAGCAAGCAAGTGAACCGTTTGAGCTCAGCAAATGGTCAAATTCATTTTTTCCTGATTCCCAAAGATGGCATGGCAGGGGCTTTGATTGTTTAAGTAAGATACAATTCTTCATTTCTAAATCTTGTATAATATGGTTAGTTTGAGATCCAAAAATAGTCCGACAAATAATTTAAAAAAAAATATTTTCTTAATATTTATTTTTTAATACCTGAAAATTAAAAAAATTGCTTTTAAAGTTAAAAATTATTGAAATTTATTTATATAAATAAATATATAGAAATCTTACAAAATTATTTATATAATTTAATATGATTATATATAATTAGATGATTTTGAAACAAGAGAAAAAAAAATAATTGTATTATTTAATTATATATTATCACCATTGTTTGTATAAATAAATTAGGAATATATATTTTTACACCTAGTTTATTCTTCCCAATAAATAAAAGGAAGTGACCTGCGCATTGTTCAATAGTAACTCAAATTCTTTAAATTTGCCATTACCACCCTTAATTTTTACTTGCTTACCGTGATACCAGCCATTTTTTTTAAAGTAAAAAGACTAAATTACCCGTTAAACAACAGTCAAGATATAAATATTTCCATTGTACTTCATATTCTAACAAAAATTTGTCACATTAAAATAGTACATTACGCTTGTTTTTATATATATATATATATATATATATATATATATATATATATATTTATAAGACAATATTATCCCTACTCCGAGAATGGCAATTAAAAAGACAAAATTACCCCAATCGTGTCCGTCTAAAATTGATCAAAAAGACAAAAATAGCCTTAGGGGAGCCCACCGAGATCAAATATCGGAGGCTACAAAACAGATGTCCCTTGAGTTGGTGGCTAAGCAAATAACTTTTAACGTGTCGAAAGAAATCTCTATAAAAACACAAAAAGCACTTATGGAGGGAAGCTTAATCCAAAAGCGCTTTTCACCGTCGGTTCTCCGCATTCTCATCTTGCTGATTTTGATCTTCCAAATGGCTGATTCCACCGATTCTGCCTCTGCCAAACCCGAGGTTCACATCGTCTACATGCAGCGCCCCGAGGGCGTCGATCCTGAAGCTTATGATATTCAAGTCCTCTCCTCCGTTCTCGGCAGGTCAGTGAATTTAGTTTTTTTTTTTGGTGTTTTCTGGATGTCGAATGTATAAGATTTTTGTTTTCTTGATTAAATTTTGGAAGATGAGGAATTAAGGGATTTTGTGCAGTGAACATGCAGCAAAGGAGGCGTTGTTGTATAGTTACAATAACGCTGCCAGTGGATTCTCAGCCAGTCTGACGCCGAAGCAGGTTGAGGATATCAAAAGTAAGTTATTAATATCGAAATTCATTCGGAACCTTCCTTGGAATAATAATTCACGATAAAAATCTTTAGTTCTATATTAAATTTGTTAGAAATTTCTGGATATTATTAAGTTATTTCTGAGACTGAAACCGCCTGTTAGCAGGTTAGATTATTTGATTCTAATCTTTGGATGGGATTTTTTTTATTATTATTATTATTTTTTTAATATTTGCTTGAGCCTTGGACATGAAAATTGTTATAAACATGCACTAAAATTGCTTTATATTATTGTGGAGGTAATAAATTTTGTTCTTTGAAATGAAGCCATATTGCGAGAAATGAATGTATTGTTTGACAGAAGACAATAAAGAATTATTTCTTAGGAGTAAAATTCTTCAGGTGTTACCCCTCTTGAAGTGCCATGTTGGTCTTATTTTGATTCTAAATTATTTAAATTTGTGTCATAATGATAAATTCACACCCGCTCTAATATTATAAGTATTTATAATCAGGTTTTTTTTTTTTTCTTCTTGTTAGTGTTGATGTTGCGGAGCATTTGTACCAACTGTAAACAATATTCTTTGTCTAAATTTGATGCTTAAGTTTTACCCTTCAGAAGATATCATATTTCAAGTATGAGGATCAATTGTTTATTTACACTATTATGTTTAGCTTTTAGACTAGTGTAGAGTCCAAAGTGCATAACCTCAAAGTTGATAGTTTTAAACATTTGAATAAGTATGAATAGATTGGCATTTTCAGTATGACATTCTGTCTCTGGTGGAGTAAGGTGGACATTAATGCTTGTTAGCAATAAAAGGATGCATATTATATGACAGAAAATGTCTCCCTTGTCAATTTTTTGCAAGTTTCTTCTTCTGTACTAATGTCTTTGTTATTAATCCTGGTGATTAAGGGGCTTTTATTCTTGTATCATATCTGCCTTTATATATGAGGTGTTATCTTGAAGTATATATACATAATAAGCTCTTTTTACGACAGACAAAGAAGGTGTTCTTTCTGTTGCTCCAAGCCGGTCATATCAGCTGCATGAAGGAGCTGGAAACATGCGTTTAGCCTAGTGAAAACTTCATGTGCCTACTAAGACCGGTATCTATATGAGAGATATGTTCCTTGCGTATGAACTAGCTTGACATGTGTGCTTTACATAAATAATGTTTCAAACTGAACAATAAATAAATATATAGATATTAATAATACAAATATATTTATTTCACTATGGTGTTTTCTTTTGCAAAATCAAATTTCAAAAGTCTTGGAATTAGGTCAAATCTGTCTACAAAATATGCATATTCATGTTTACATTCAGCCGAGCTTCAGTCCTGTTATTTATTACTGATTGCTCTTTCTTCCTGAGGGGAGTTTCAAGATCTATTATCTAGCCCTGCCATTTTGTGTCGAGTATGTTTGAACAATTTGGGGCACTGTTGATGCATCCAGTAACGTATCCATAAATAAT
Organism: Mangifera indica; assembly: GCF_011075055.1. NCBI lineage: Eukaryota > Viridiplantae > Streptophyta > Magnoliopsida > Sapindales > Anacardiaceae > Mangifera > Mangifera indica. The sequence goes on along the minus strand of NC_058147.1, from coordinate 9,745,487 downwards.
AATAATTAGACTATGTTTATAAATAATGATATTGTAATACCCTCAGATACGTTTCAGGGGCATTTACGTCTTTTAACCCTGTTTTGAGATACTTCCAATTTTTTTAAATATATATATATATGTTATGTATGGGTGCATTTGAAGGATTTTGGCAACAAAATTAAAATTTTCAATTTTTGTTCACATCATATGTAACAATGGTATTGAAAAGTTTACATGGTTTTTCAAGAAATAAAACATAGAAACATGTAAACTACCTTGTACCTTGTAATTCGATTTGAAGTTTGGAAGCTTGAATCACTAAAAGTAAGTGATCTCTTGACTTACACCATTCAAGGAAGAAAAATGGAAAAAGGAGAAGCTTTTCCCGACAAAGAAGAAGAAGAAAAGAAAAATGTATATTTTTCTTTATTTTCTCTCATATTTATTGTATTAAAACTTGATAATTATCAAGTTAAAACATATGTTTAATTCTCATTGGTGGAAAAATAAGAGAAATGAGAATTTGACACATGTTAATTCATTTGTGCCCAAAATTAATCATTTTAACTGTCTAAACAATTTAAAAGGTGTAAAATGACAATTTTGCCCCTTTTCCGAATCTTATTCAAAAAGCATAATTTTTATCCTCGGAAAGTGCTAGCCAACCATGGATAAATATTTTCAGCTTCATAACACCATTTTCTTCCTTGAAATATAGATGTGACCTTCAAGGTTCATAGTGACGTAGTCGTGGGCTCCATATCGGACGATACGTTTCATTATATCATTATATAACCTAAAACTGTCGTTAACCGATATACTTCATTTTCCACTACAAAATGAAGCTCCCACTGATCATGTGGTATCATCTAGCAATGTCCCATGACCCCTACATCACAATGAAATACAAGCTTTACATAATATCAAATGAACCTTTCTTACTCACACTTACCATGTAGTCCAATCCCTCCGTCATTACATCCCGATTAAACTTGGATTCATGAAATGTCAAAATCCAATATTTAATCTTTTCGAATATCAAGTAATACATCATAACGTGCCACATCGAAACTCTTTTCTTATGGTCTTTTATCTACACTGACCAGTGTCTTAGAGTTTCATGTTTCTTGATATTCGTATGGGAACTCGGGAGCAGTCGAGCTGACGGATCCTTGTATGATCATCACTTGTCCTCTCGCTCAAGCAACATATGATCAAAACGACTTCTGAACGAGACATGATTAGCTTCGTGGTATACACCGTATGAACCATACGTTCCGGAACGAAGCACAACTGTGATATCTCAAGTCAAAGGATCTATACACTAGTATGATTCACGATGTATCATTGACTACATATTAATGCCCATGTGATTATCGTTCAGCGGTCACATTCGATAAACAATATAATAAAATAACCTTTGATCAGTTCTCTAACCATTAAATGGTTCCATTGTTTACCCATGTGTATATCCACCATGTCTAATAGCATCCATTGATATACTGTGGTGATATAGCACACACCCACTATGCAATACTATTACCCAAACAGATTGCCTATGTAAAGAACGATTTGATGACGTTTATTAAAACTCATCGGGACCTTTCACATGTCGTATGCATGTAGTTAATATGGATGTAATATACAACTACAACATATATATATATAAGTGACGTTGAAAACATGTGAAGTATAACAGAACTTTTCTTTTATTAATAATGTATATGCAAGATATACAACCCTTAAAACCAATTAAAGCGATTGGTTTTTAGGGCATATTCTAACAAAAACTCCCATTTGCACTAAAGCCAATCGCTGTAGTACCTAATGCCCATCTTCTTTAGATGCTGGTCCAACAGTCTTTGCGTCAGTGTTTTAGTTAGTGGATCTGCAAGATTGTCTGTCGAAGCAATCTTCTGAATGACAATATCTCCAGCTCCAACGAATTCTCTCAAGATGTGATATTTTCGTTGAACATGTTTTGACTTTTGATACGCTCTTGGTTCCTTTGCCTGTGCAATGACACCAGTATTGTCACAGAATAGAATTACTGGTTGACTCATTTGAGGAACTACGCCCAACTCTGTGGCGAATTTACGCATCCAAACAGCCTATTTTGCAGCTTCTGAAGCGGCAATATACTCAGCTTCTGTAGTAGAGTCTGCAGTAGTTGATTGTTTAGCACTTTTCCAACTAACTACACCTCCATTACAAACAAAAATAAATGCAGACGTAGACTTTCTATCGTCTACATCCGACTGAAAATCAGAATCTGAGTATCCTTTGAGCGTCAACTCTGAACCCCCATAACCTAGTATCAACTCCTTGGTTCTTCTCAAATACTTCAGGATGGCTTTTACTGTTGTCCAGTGTCTTTCTCCAGAATTTGACTGATATTTGCTTACTACACTAACTGCAAAAGCAATGTCTGGTCGTGTACATAACATGACATACATGAGACTACCTACTGCCGAAGCATATGACACCTCACATATTCGTTGTCGTTCCTCATCAGTCTTTGGACACATATCTTTTGATAGATGTGTTCCATGAGGAAACGGTAATAGACCTCTCTTAGAGTCTTGCATGTGAAAGCGTTTCAACACTTTCTCTATGTACAACTTTTGAGATAAACCTATTAATCCTTTCGCTTTATCTCTATAGATATGAATACCTAAAATATAGGTTGCTTCTCCAAGATCCTTCATGGAAAAAGATTTCGCTAACCATAGCTTAACGTCAATGATAGTGCCAATGTCGTTTCCAATTAATAATATGTCATCTACATACAAGACTAGGAAAATGACAATTTTATCTCTATCCAATTTATAAACACACGGCTCATCTGGATTTTTGATAAAACCGAATACTCGAATTATTTCATCAAATCGAATATTTCAGCTTCTTGAAGCTTGTTTTAATCCATATATAGATCGATGTAGTTTGCACACTTTATGCCTCTCGGTAGCGGATACAAAACCGATTAGCTGCTCCATATAGATATTTTCCTCAATATACCCATTGAGAAAAACAGTTTTAACATCCATCTGCCATATCTCATAATCATAGTGTGCTGCGATGGCTAGGAGAATTCTAATGGATTTAAGCATCGCGACTTGTGAAAAGGTCTCCTCATAATCCAACCCTTGTTTTTTAGTATAACCTTTATGTGACACCCCTAGGCAAATCCCACATCGACAAGTTTGTGGCGAGTGAAGTGCTATATATGAGTAAGACCCCCATTACCAGGCATGACGCGTTTTAAAGCCGTGCGGGCCAAGGGTTGCTCAAAGCGGACAATATCATGCAGGGGGGCAAGGGCCCAAAGTGTTTAACACTTTGGGCCCTTGCCCCCCTGCATGATATTGTCCGCTTACGGCTCAGCCTTTTCGGGGTTTTGTTTCGCTTCACCTCGACCTCTTGGGCCAGGTCCCTCACGAACGCGTCATGCCTGGTAATGGGAACCTTACTCATATATAGCACTTCACTTGTCACAAGCTTGTCGATGTGGGATTTGTCTAGGGGTGTCACATACACCCCCCCTTACGGGACTCAGCGTCCTCGTTGAGGTTTGGCCCACCATCGCTCAGAGGCTTGGGCCGGGCTCTGATACCAACACTTTGTGCCCTTGCCCCCCTGCATGATATTGTCTGCTTTGGGCAACCCTTGGCCCGCACGGCTTTAAAACGCGTCATGCCTGGTAATGGGGGTCTTACTCATATATAGCACTTCACTCGCCACAAGCTTGTCGATGTGGGATTTGCCTAGGGGTGTCACATACACCCCTCTTACGGGACTTAGCGTCCTCGCTGAGATTTGCCCTACCACCGCTCAGAGGCTTGGGCCGGGCTCTAATACCAACACTTTGGGCCCTTGCCCCCTGTATGATATTGTCCGCTTTGGGCAACCCTTGGCCCGCACGACTTTAAAACGCATCATGCCTGGTCATGGGGGCCTTACTCATATATAGCACTTCACTCGCCACAAGCTTGTCGATGTGGGATTTGCCTAGGGGTGTCACATACACCCTCCCTTACGGGACTCAGCGTCCTCGCTAAGGTTTGCCCCACCACCGCTTAGAGGCTTGGGCTGGGCTCTGATACCAACACTTTGAGCCCTTGCCCCCCTGCATGATATTGTCCGCTTACGGTCTAGCCTTTTCGGGGTTTTGTTTCGCTTCACCTCGATCTCTTGGGCCAGGTCCCTCACGAACGCGTCATGCCTGGTAATAGGGGCCTTACTCATATATAGCACTTCACTCGCCACAAGCTTGTCGATGTGGGATTTGCCTAGGGGTGTCAAACTTTAGCTATCAATCGAGCTTTATAAGTTTCAACTTTTCCATCCTTGCCAATTTTTCTCTTGAAGATCCATTTACATCTGATAGGAACTATTCCATCAGGTGGATCAATGAGCGTCCATACTTGATTGACATTCATAGATTCAATTTCTGAATTCATTGCCTCTAGCCATCTACCGGAGTCAATATCCAGTATTGTCTCTTGGTAAGTTTTTGGATCCTCTAAATGCTCAGTTTCTCCCATTAGAAGAGATTCAAAATCTCTTTCTGTCAGAAATCCATATCTCTCGGGAGGTCGAGACACTCTAACAGACTTTCTTATTTGAGCCGTTGTAGTTGGTATAGGTGATTGTATACCTGGAGGATTTACCTGAATAGGTTCGGTTACGGGCTCTCCAGACTTTTCTTTGAGCACAATTTTCCTTCCTGCACCACCTTCCTCTAAGAACTCTTTCTCAAGAAAATGTGCATTTCTACTGACCATAATTCTTTGATCAGAGTGAAAGTAGAAATAATATCCTAAACTTTTTTTTGGATACCCGATAAATCGACCCTTTTCTGCTCGGGACTCTAATTTATCAGTTCTAACCACTTTGACAAATGCAGGACATCCCTAGATTTTCAGGTAGTTTACACTTGGAAGTCTGTCATACCATAATTCGTATGGTGTCTTTCGAATGGACTTCGATAGGACTTTATTCAACACATGCAGTGCTGTCTGAAGAGCATATCCTCATAAATAAACTGGCAAATCAGTAAAACTCATCATAGATCGTACAATATCTAATAAAGTACGATTTCTCCGTTCAGACACACCATTATGCTATGGTGTGAATGACAGAGTCAACTGAGATAGTATTCCTTTGTCTTTTAAGAACTCCTGGAATTCTGTACTCAAGTATTCACCTCCATGATCTAAACGTAAAACTTTAATATTTTTCCCAGTTTGGTTTTCTACTTCCTTTTGAAACTCTCTGAACTTTTCAAAAGCTTCAGATTTGTATTTCATTAAATACAAATACCCATATCGAGAATAATCATCGATAAAGGTAATGAAGTATGAAAAACCTCCTCGGACCATTTCATTAAAGGGGCTACACACATCAGTGTGTATCAACTCTAATATATTTTTGGCTCGCTTCCCTTTATTCTTAAACGGAAGCTTGATCATTTTTCCTCGAAGACAAGATTCACAAGTAGGATAGGGTTCTGAACCCAATGAACCTAAAAGTCCATTTTTTCCTAATTGTCGAATCCGATCCTCTACAATATGACCAAATCTATGATGCTATAGAACTGTTGGATTTATATGTTCCCTAGTTCTTGTAGATGATTTTGAATACATAGTGCTATGTAAATCAAGCTCTACCACATACAAACCATTTGTATTGATAGCATTTCCTACTAATCTATTCCCAAAATAAATTTGACATTCATTCCTATTAAAGGTAAATTGATAACCATTTTTACACAAAACTGGAATAGAGATGATATTCCTGGTGGCATTAGCAAAATATAAAGTTTTATACAAAGTTATTACATGTCTAGTAGGTAACTGTACAGTACATACACCTATAGCCTCTGCGGAAACTCGTGTCCCATCAGCCAGTCTCAGTGTGATCTCATCACATCTCAAGGCAGAACTATTCTGCAGATGCTGTAAACAAGCACAAACATGTGAAGTTGCAGCAGAATCTAATATCTAGGAATCAATGTTTGAATTAACATTTAATTCAAATTCAATTACATAACACTGATATGTACCTGTTTTGCTTTTTCTCAGATCATCAAGGTATAGGGGACAGTTCCTCTTCCAATGCCCCTCTTGGTTGCAATAAAAGCAATTGTTCTTCTCCTGCTTCTTTTTTTTTCTGTGGAACAGATAGTCGTGGAGGCTGAGAACGTGATGCCCCAATGCCAAAACCCTTCATCCTAGAAGGTCTGGTAGTGGTTTTCTTAAAACCCTTTCTTTGTACTTTTGGTCCACCAGATCCCATCTGTGAACCTCTCCACCAAGGCTTTTGAGCTTGCCTCTTTTTGCCTCTCATGGCAAAAGTAGCTAGCAACTCAGCTGGTGTTTTCCCTTTCTTCTCATTATTGTAAAATTCTTGAATATCATTGAGAAGATCAGGGAGAGTGCGCTCAATCCTATTGAGATTATAATCTGTAATAAACAACTTAAAAGTTGGAGGGAGTGAATGGAGAATCAAACTCACCTGAACATTATGCGGCAAATCTGTGCCCATAACTTGTAACTCTCCAGTCTTATTAATCATTTTAATAACATGATCATCTGGGGAAATGCCCTCCCTAAGCCGTATGCTGAATAGTGAAGTCATCAAATTATATTCCTTCACTCGAGCATTTTCACTATATAATTGTCTTAAAGTAGTGATAATTTCATACGCACTCTTCACGTTTTCAAACCGAGCTTGAAGTTCAGAGTTCATTGATGCCAACATATAACTGCGAACTCGTAAGTCAGCATCTACCCATTCAGCATAAGCCCTTTGCTCTGCCTCAAGGGCATCAGGGTCCACTGCTGTTGGTAAGGTGCCTCCAAGACATAAGCTGACTTTTCAAGATTGAGAACAATGGTCAGATTTCTCAACCAATCCTTAAAATTTGGACCAATAAGCACATGCGAGTCCATCAATTTCAGGAGTATATTGTTTGCTGTTGACATTTTGAGATTCTAGATCACAAGAGAGAATGCTGCAAGAAATAACAAATTCATTAGAAATTACCAATAAACCTAATCTTATTAGCTCCCACTATTTTATTCAAATCTTATACTTCCCCGGTTGAAGATTCGGAAAGTTCATTGGATCACTTTCTAGTGGGGAATCAAATTCTTATCAAACTTGACAAATCGCACATAATATATCTAAGTCCGTCAAGCTCAATAAGTAGGAATCGATTTCCTTTTACATTCTAAATGTAAGCTATGATTCATATGAGCCTCTAGCTTTGAGCACCGCACATAATATATCTAAGCACTGTAAACTAGTCAAATTCAACCCATCGTGCTTTCCAGATATAATATCCCATCACTCCCGCACATAATAGAATCTAGGGAATGACAGAAATAGTACTCTAGACACCAATCAACTAATTTTATGTCATATGACATAGTATCCGTCACATAATAGAAATCTAGGATTTCTAGCCTTATGACGTAACCCTAATCAACCCATAATGGAAGGCTCGAATTTGATATTGAAAATTTAGGGAAGATTTTATTATTATTAATAAGAGTCATTTTATATCTTGGGTAATCTAGTATATATCTTTGGATACGTATTTGTCACCCAAGACATATTACTAAATCATATTCTTACAATTTATGCCATTGAAAGCTTTTCTAATATCTTAAATGGTATTGTAAGAATATTTCATGCCTAAAAGTTTTAGTTCTCTAAAACACAAAACTATGTGTTATATACCATAAATAAATTACATGATAACATAAAACATAAAACTTAGGCATGCTATTGAACACATATCAACTATATTATTCAATAAACAAAAGAAATCATATTTTCATACAACTTAGCATATCACATATCTAAAATGTACATTAGGTTGATCTTGCATGTAAGACATCCAATATCTTATAATTTAATCCTAGATTAGCAAACTTGAGTTTTTATTTATGTATCTAAGACAACAAACACATCTAACATGTTAAGTCTATTTCAATCTAGCATACATAATATTAAGCATTTAAAAGCATGATGTTTACCATGTCACTATGTCTCATATATATAGCATACACATGTCACACATTAATACTATCATAAATACCTTTAATGACATGACATTTTGGGCATCCTAGTCAAACATTCATACATATAAATTAAATTTGTAATTTGGTAAACTTAACAAATAATTTACCATATTTCATGTTTTTCATTCAAGTTTGCTAAAATACAAACACATCCAATGTTTGGTGTCTACAAGATCAAACCATAACAAGTAAACAAAGTAATTTAAACCAAAATTCTATATTACATTTTTCTTGAAACCAACCATGAAACCCTAACTCTTGATGTTTCTAAAACATATACCAAGTTCACCAAAATCTCACTAACCATGTTTCAATTCATACTTAAACATGAATATATTTTAGAATGACAAATTGTAATATAAATACATAACACATGCCAAATATGAGCCAAATTCACAAGTGTCATGCATTTCACCAAATCATGACATATATGAATCATTCATCACTCAAACATAATTCATCTCACCATATAATAATTATTCAAGCATGAATATGGTTACTCATAAAGTAACTTATCCAATCCAAGCTATTAAGAATTCAATTCTCAATCAAACCAAGTCAAGCAATAGTTTAAGGAATTAATAACAATTCAATCAACATTGAATGTTATTTCCATCAACCAAACACATGGAAATCATGTCAACTTGTTCATGCCCTTCACCAAGTCTCACAAACTAAGTTTCTTAAAAAACACATTCTCATGTAAAGTCAAGATTAAAATTCATGTGAATATCATGACAATCATGTATAAATCATGATTAAACCATTAATTTAAAAATCACCCAAATTTCTAAAATTAGGGTTTTTTTTTAATTATTTTAATTATGTTAAAAGTTATCCAACACAATTTCAACAATTTAAAGCTTCTCCAATGCTATTAAGACATTCCTAATAACATATGTACACTTGGTTTGAACCAATCACACATAACAAAAATTATAGCTTAGGTTTTGATCACTAACACTTCTAAACACCTAAAATTATGACATGTTCTTGTCATTCAAGGATCAAACCTGGCTCTGATACCATTTGAAGGATTTTGGCAACAAAATTAAAATTTTCAATTTATGTTCACATCATATGTAACAATGGTATTGAAAAGTTTACATGGTTTTTCAAGAAATAAAACATAGAAACATGTAAACTACCTTGTACCTTGTAATTCGATTTGAAGTTTGGAAGCTTGAATCACTAAAAGTAAGTGATCTCTTGACTTACACCATTCAAGGAAGAAAAATGGAAAAAGGAGAAGCTTTTCCCGGCAAAGAAGAAGAAGAAGAAGAAAAGAAAAATGTATATTTTTCTTTATTTTCTCTCATATTTATTGCATTAAAACTTGATAATTATCAAGTTAAAACATATGTTTAATTCTCATTGGTGGAAAAATAAGAGAAATGAGAATTTGACACATGTTAATTCATTTGTGCCCAAAATTAATCATTTTAACTTTCTAAACAATTTAAAAGGTGTAAAATGACAATTTTGCCCCTTTTCCGAATCTTATTTGAAAAACACAATTTTTATCCTCGGAAAGTGCTAGCCAACCATGGATAAATATTTTCAGCTTCATAATACCATTTTCTTCCTTGAAATATAGGTGTGACCTTCAAGGTTCATAGTGACGTAGTCGTGGGCCCCATATCGGACGATACGTTTCATTATATCATTATATAACCTAAAACTGTCGTTAACCGATATACTTCATTTTCCGCTACAAAATGAAGCTCCCACTGATCATGTGGTATCATCTAGCAATGTCCCATGACCCCTACATCACAATGAAATACAAGCTTTACATAATATCAAATGAACCTTTCTTACTCACACTTACCATGTAGTCCAATCCCTCCGTCATTACATCCCGATTAAACTTGGATTCATGAAATGTCAAAATCCAATATTTAATCTTTTCGAATATCAAGTAATACATCATAACGTGCCACATCGAAACTCTTTTCTTATGGTCTTTTATCTACACTGACCAGTGTCTTAGAGTTTCATGTTTCTTGATATTCGTATGGGAACTCGGGAGCAGTCGAGCTGACGGATCCTTGTATGATCATCACTTGTCCTCTCGCTCAAGCAACATATGATCAAAACGACTTCTGAACGAGACATGATTAGCTTCGTGGTATACACCGTATGAACCATACGTTCCGGAACGAAGCACAACTGTGATATCTCAAGTCAAAGGATCTATACACTAGTATGATTCACGATGTATCATTGACTACATATTAATGCCCATGTGATCATCGTTCAGCGGTCACGTTCGATAAACAATATAATAAAATAACCTTTGATCAGTTCTCTAACCATCAAATGGTTCCATTGTTTACCCTTGTGTATATCCACCATGTCTAATAGCATCCATTGATATACTGTGGTGATATAGCACACACCCACTATGCAATACTATTGCCCAAACAGATTGCCTATGTAGGGAACGATTTGATGACGTTTATTAAAACTCATCGGGACCTTTCACATGTCGTATGCATGTAGTTAATATGGATGTAATATACAACTACAACATATATATATATATATATATATATATATATATATATATATATTATATATATATAAGTGACGTTGAAAACATGTGAAGTATAACAGAACTTTTCTTTTATTAATAATGTATATGCAAGATATACAACCCTTAAAACCAATTAAAGCGATTGGTTTTTAGGGCATATTCTAACAGCATTTATATAAATATATATATGTAAATAAATACAAAAAGAAAAAAAAAAGAAGAGAAAGAGAAAAAAAGAGATAAAGCTTAGATAAAGGGAGAGTAAAGTCAAAAAAAGGCATCTCATCCCATTTTTTCCATCATTTCCGTCCATATTCCAGCAGCCACCATTCTTCAAGCTTTTTCTTTGCTTTCTTGAAGAAAAAGGAAGGATTTGAAGGAGGTTGGAAGAGAAGAAAGAAAAGAATGCATTTGGGAAGCTTTGGTAACCAAAGATCTCCTTCCTTTCCCTTTCATCTATGTTTATATGCATGTTATGTGGATATTTTAGTGTGTTTTGGTATTGATTTAACGTTGTCTTGGTGATAAAGGAAGCAAAACAAAGAGGAGGAAACCAACTTGCAAAGATTTGGCTTGAAACAAGGTAAGGGATATCATCCTTGATATGTGACATGTTTTAGGCCTTTGGTTCCTTGAATCTATGTTATAAATGATGATTTTGATGTTGAGGAATATTGTTTTGCCATTTGGGATGTCTATGTATATGATTTTGTTCATGGCAGAAAGTTGTATAATATTTACAGTTTTTGCCACTGAGTTCGTCCTATGTTTTGGCTGCCTTATTTGATGAATTATGAGTGCTATTATATCTTGTTGGAACGCTCTTTGAATCCTCTTTCCAATGATATATAGCTTGTATGAATTAGAGATTATTTGGACTATTAAAGATTTGTATGAACCGAAAGGACTGGTTTACTAAATAAACAGAGGAGGCAGTTTTGTTACTGAGTTTATCTCACGTTTTGACTGTCTTATATATGGAATTATGAGTGCTATTATATCTCGTTGGAAATTTCTTTGAATTATCTTTTCAGTGATATATAGTTTGCATGAATTGGGAATCATTGGGATTGTTAAATATTGCATGAACCACAAGGACTGTTTTATCAAATAAACAGAGGAGGCAGTTTTTGCCACTGACTTTATCTACTGTTTTGACTGCCTGATTGAATGAATTATGAGTGCTATTATAGCTTGTTAGAAAGCTCTTTGAATCCTCTTTTCAACGATATATAGCTTGTATGAATTAGGAACCGTTTGGACTATGAAATTGTATGAAAAAGAAGGCTGCCCTGTTAAATGAACAGGGTTGTGAACAATATTTCACAGTTTCGGAAAGGAAAAGAAAGAAAAGAAAGGAAAGGAAAGGAAAGGAAAGGAAAAAAAAAAGGAGAGAAAAAGAAAAGAAAGAAAAGCAAGAAAAGGTTGGGACTCAAGATTTAGGGGTCGTCCCAAGAGTAATGTCTGGTGAGTTATGAATAAATTTAAATGGAAGCAAAATTAGTAAGATATAAGACTCGCATGCATACTATAAACTATGAGGGGGCACTTTACACTACACCGCCCGCAGTAGGGCACGTCCGCAGTAGGACACGTCTGTAGTAGGACATAGACCCCCAGTAGGGTCCGTTCGCAGTAGAGCATACTCGCAGTAGAACTCAATTCAGATTCAGAAATAATGTAGTGAAAGAAAAAAAGAGCTTAAGCTTAGAAAAGTGCCAAATCCCTATAGTTAGCTTCCAGAAAGTATCAAATAAACACCAGATGGGACAAAGTATGACCCAAATAGTAAAGAGTGAACTAAATTACCCCCTCAATCTCTTATAGAGGTTAAGATGTGAGGTTGAGTCCCAAAAGTGAGTTAGAACAGGAAAAAGAAGGATAGTTTACTTGATTCTTTCCCCTTACTGAGTGTTCTTATCACTCACTCCCTTTTCTTTCCTGATTGCAGGTACAGGTGATCGAGGTAGCTGCGAGGCAGGGTCAGGTCAGCGTAGGTAGATCCGACTGGAGCAGGTTATCTCTGGTTTATATTACATGCATACAGTGGCATGTTCTTATCGACTTTTGACTTTTTAAGGTTATGGTACAGTTGCATATGATTACTCCCTATTTTCAGATGCTTTCAGATGAGTTTTCATATGAGTATATATATCTTTTGTTCGTTTCCAAATTTTCAGTTTTCTTGGAATGCTTCCTAAACACTTTTAATGATGTATTTATTTTAAAGTATTTTTAAAAAAGAAAAAAAAATAGACGCTTCGAATATTAATTCGTAACATTTCTCCTTCGATGGGTAGTACTTCTGGGGAGGGATGTTACAGATATATTATTATATAATTAGATATTATTTTATCTTAAATTTATAACTATTTAATTATATATTGATATATTATTATTTGTACACAAAATTATGCATATAATACTATTTTAGTAAATAATGTAGGCCAAAGGACTATTTCCCACCCAAGGTATGCTGCAATGTCAAGTTTCTTTCCTTTATCTTCGATAATACCAAATACCCACTCATGAGCAGTTAAAATTAACGGAACTCTAATCCCTTGAAATTTTATCTCTTTTTGCCCCCCTAAACTTTAAAAACTAAAAGTTCCCTCCAACCTAAGTTTTAAAAAATGGCAGTTTCACTCTAGGGTTTCGTTTTGAAATCCCCGACGTCATCTCTGGCTCCATTGCTGGCGGCCTCTCCCTCTCGAAGCATCCTCTCCCTCCGACGGTCTCTTTCCTCCTATTTGGACGCTCGATCAACGTCGGAGGAGCAGTGGAAGACAAAGAGCTTCGAGAGCTTTTCGCCCAGTCTGGGAAGACGAAGAGCTTCGTCTTCCACCGCTGATTAGACATCCAAATGGGAGGAAAGAGACCGCCGAAGAAAGAGGATGCTTCAAGAGGGAGAGACCATTGGCAATGGAGCCGGAGATGACGTCGAACATTTCAAAATGAAACCCTATGGTGAAATTGTCTTTTTTAAAACTTAGGTTGAGGGAAACTTTTAGTTTTTAAAGTTTAGGGGGGCAAAAATAGATTATATTTTAGTTTATTTTTAATATTATAGAGAAAATGACGATTTTACCTTATTGTCGTTAATTTTAACTGCTCATAGAATGATATTATCAAAGATAAAAAGGAGAAACTTGACATTACAGTATACCTTGGGTGGGAAATAGTCGTTTAGCCAATAATGTAATGTAACTTGGGTGTGATGGGTTAGCATACAATATATATGGGGGGCATTTTTTGTGGGCAAGCAAGAAATGATTCTACATGTGTATCCTATTTTTAAAACAGGATCAATCATAGTTTCTTAAATTGTTTGAGATCTCAAATAAAATCTTCAATCTTTATTCATGTGAATTTGAATATCCGTCGTCTAAGCAAGAAAAGGTCGATACTAGCTAGGTCTAGCTGCATGACAATATAAAAAAAATGGTTAACATGGAAAAATTCCTAATAGAATTGACGGAAGAACAAGAAAATATATTTATTTAAAAAAGATAAAGAAAAGGACAGTTGATAGATAACATGGGGATGGGTGGTGGAGCCTAGCCTACTCTATCCTATTCTGATTAAGAAGAAAATAAAATAAAAACAAAAAACAGATGACATCGCAGAGAATCTGAGGCGATACCCACCTCTGCTGTGCCCTGCCCCAGTCAATATTTTCTCCCAATCAATCATCACGTTTTCTATTTTATTTTCACTATCTTCCAAGAGTCAAGCGCTCCAGTTCCATTTTCTTTCTTTCCTTCTTTCTTTCCACCTGCATTTTCAAAAATTCCTAAATGAAACCCTCACAGTCACAGTCCTCCTCCACCAAGCCCTCCATCACGGTCCTCCCCTACCAGACGCCGCGCTTACGGGACCATTACCTCCTCGGGAAGAAGCTCGGCCAGGGCCAATTCGGGACGACGTATTTATGTATCCACAAACAAACCAACCAACAGTACGCCTGCAAATCCATTCCCAAACGGAAGCTCATTTGCCGCGAGGATTACGACGATGTGTGGCGGGAAATTCAGATCATGCACCACTTGTCCGAGCACCCCAACGTCGTGCGGATTAAGGGGACCTATGAGGATCCTGTGTTTGTGCACTTGGTGATGGAGCTCTGCGCCGGCGGTGAGCTGTTTGATCGTATTGTGGCCAAGGGGCATTACAGTGAGAGGGAAGCCGCTAAGTTGATTAAGACGATTGTCAGTGTTGTGCAGGGGTGTCATTCGCTTGGGGTTATGCATAGAGATCTTAAACCTGAGAATTTCTTGTTTGATACTCCGGGTGATGATGCGAAGCTTAAAGCTACGGACTTTGGATTGTCTGTTTTTTATAAGCCAGGTTGTTGGGTTGTTTTTTATTTGAAGTTTTTTTTTATTATTGGTCATTTCAGGTGATGGGTTGCTTTAATTTTGTCTATCTACGTTTTTCTGTGAAAGATTTTTTAATTGATCATTTGGTTCTTTCGGATTTGTGAGAACTGTGGTGGACTGTTTCTAGTTCTGTTATTGATTTCTTGAGATATATTTGTTACCTTCGATATGTTTTGAGAAAACACGCCTAAAAACTAAGTAAAACTTGATCATGAAAATGATTTTTTTTTTTTTTTGAAAACAAAGTTTTGATGCTATATCAAACAGATTTTTTTATTAAAAGTATTGAGATCCAACCTTTATTTTAAAATTCAGTTTGTTATTTTAGGAATTCTATAAGCTTTTTCAGAAGATAGCCTGCCACACACCTTCTGTTTGCAAATCTTCTTGGTTTCATTATGGTATGCATCATTTGTGATTTCCTGGCTACTTTTTCTTTTTCCTCCAGGACAATATTTATCTGATGTGGTTGGAAGCCCCTATTATGTGGCACCTGAGGTTTTGCTTAAGCATTATGGTCCTGAAATAGATGTGTGGAGTGCCGGTGTTATCCTTTACATCTTATTAAGTGGAGTTCCACCTTTTTGGGCAGGTAACTGACGTAATGAGAAAATTATCTTTTTATCAGAAGTTACACTTTTGCAGCTTGTATCTTTTACCTTATTCTTGTGTTGTATAAAAGATACATCTATGTTCTTTCTCCAATATTTGCAGAAACTGAATCAGGAATCTTCAAACAGATTTTGCAAGGCAAACTAGATTTTCAATCTGATCCATGGCCCAACATTTCAGACAGTGCCAAAGATTTGACTAAAAAGATGCTTGAGAGGGATCCAAAGAAACGAATTACTGCTCATGAAGTTCTATGTTAGTCATCTGATATTTATTATCCTAGAGAAACTATAATGTGCTTGTGGGGCTGTGGTATAACATGTCATAGCTATGGCTTGCTCTTTTGTCTGCAGAAATCTTAATGGGGGTTTGTTTTATGTTTCAGGTCACCCATGGATTGTGGATGACACACTTGCTCCTGATAAACCATTGGATTCTGCTGTTTTGTCACGCTTGAAGCACTTCTCAGCAATGAACAAACTGAAAAAGATGGCTCTGCGTGTATGTTACATTAACAATTTTATCATTTTTTTCTTACTCGCTTACTGATTTCTATTAACATCTAAATGACATACTGTTAGGAGGTGAGAGAACTTCCTTTGAAACTAGTCCTGGTAAGAAAGGGTGGACTCAAAGATATAGGTAAATGATGACAGAATTATACCTGACACAAGTAATCTTTCACATGTTTTTGGAGTAAAAATAACTTTAGCATTGAGATTATTTACTTTTGACTGTAAAGGTGATTTTAAATAAGAGTTTTTAATATAGATTAATGATAGTGCTGCACATAAACATGTTGATATTCATAAAACCTTAAATGTAGGTTTAGTGTCTGAACAATTTTTGAAAGTTAGGGGCAACGATTACCTAAAAAATGGATACAAAAATGTATCTCGCGCAGCAAGAGATTAATTTCTGAATTAAGAATGGCAGTGTTACCATATTTTTTGAGAAAGTTGGTATGTCAATTATTAGTATCATTTTTATGGTCTCAAATTTTCATTGTCTCTTATCCCAGTGATGTGTTGAATGGCATGGTTTAATCCTCGAGAGGCCACTTGGAATGTTATATCTGCAAATTTCTTGATTACCATGTTTGGTTCTGACAATAATTTAGAACTTGGTGAACTTATTACACAGGTTGGCAGAATTCTAGATACCAAAAATAAATCCTTTTTTCTTTTTATTCCCTTCATTTGGATTTTCCTTGTGATGTAGAATTAAAAGTTGTTTGGTCTTTTAAGAACCTTTTAGCATATTCTATGATATAGCTCTACTATTTATCAGCTAACATCATATTTCTGCAAGTCTTAATTTTTAGATTCTAACCGGGCATGCATTCTCAAATTATTTGGTTGTTCTTAGATACATGTGGTCTTGAAGGCAGTTATTGTGCTTAGCCAAAAGCCTCTTTATTGACAAGTTAGCAGTCCTTATAATTTCTGTTGGTCGCAATACAAGTTTCTTAATAATTAGCTTCTGTGTTTTTTTTTTCTATATTGGTTTTTCTGTTTTCATGATCGGCAATTTTATATTTTATTTGTAGTTATAAGATTTGTTCATTCATTTCTGCTGCTGGAAAAACACTTTGCAGGTCATAGCAGAAAGACTTTCGGAAGAAGAAATTGGTGGTCTGAAAGAGCTGTTCAAAATGATTGACACAGACAACAGTGGGACAATATCACTCGAGGAACTTAAGGCTGGTTTGAGAAGCGTGGGTTCTCAACTGATGGAATCTGAAATTGAGACTCTTATGGAAGCGGTAAATATATCTTCATAATTTGTCTCTAAAGAAAGTGGTAGTTTTAACTTTTTCTGATAGATTGAGTGTAATTCTCTCATCTGTTACTTACGACATAACCACATTGGATTCACTAAATTCTTGTGTGTGGAACTTTGGCAGGCTGATATGGACAATGACGGAACGCTAGAATATCATGAATTCATTGCTGCTACCTTGCACTTAAACAAGATAGAGAGAGAAGAGAATTTAATTGCAGCCTTCACCTATTTTGACAAAGATGGTAGTGGTTACATAACCATTGATGAGCTTCAACAGGCTTGCCAAGAGTTTGGTCTTGGTGATGCTCAACTGGATGAAATAATCAAAGAAATTGATCAAGACAATGTAAGTATTTTATCTGCACATTAGCCCTCAATGATTATAGTATACTACTATGACATTTTCTTTGCCTCCAGTCTATTTTTGCTATCTTCTGATTTTAGCTTGGACTATGTTCTTATCCATTGATTAAGTGAGCCTTATAAAATTGTTTTAAAGGGAATTTTGTGAAATATAGATTAGATCATGTTATGGGAGGTTATCACTTAGTTCAGGAATGTTTAACTGGGAGATATCTTTTCTCTATTAGAGTTTTGTGACTATAATTTAATCAATTTGGTTCCTAAGATTCTTTTCCGTGGGCAATTTGTTTGCAGTTGTAAGTCTTTATAAAACAGCTTTATATTCTTGGATGGGTGGTTTATCAATAGTGATATGTGAAGAAAAGAAAATTCTTGTCAAGACATCATTTTACTGTCCATTTTCCATTCTATTGGTTTTATGTGCTTCAGTTGTGTTATGAATATTGGAAGTTCTCAAATCATTATTTTAGTTTCTGATTTTGAAGAAAATGTTGAATAAAATTAAAGTTTGCAGTGAGATGGCTATCTTTTGTTTCATTGTTGCCGTATTTGCAACCACACTTTTGTGTGTAATTTCTTGTGGATTTGATTATGTCAATTTTGTTTACACTTGTTTATTATTAGTAACTTCAATGCATACTGAAGGGAGTGTCATCTTAATTGACTCTTTACAATTTCGGATTCATATTGTGCAAGTGATTCTTCCTTTGATTAATAGCAATTTCCAATTCTTCAATTTGTTTCCATTACTCCATACATATCCTAGGAATCCATAAATTATATTTGTTATTGTTTTGAGCTAACCCTGTCACAGTTCTGTAGAAACTGAGGAGTTCTGTAGAGATTCCTTGGATGGAAACAATACTATGAAGTGATACATTGGAGAATCAATTAATGTCAGTCTCTTTTTGGCCTACCAATTAACTTTTCCTTTCTAACTTCAAAGGGTTGGTTTGAGTGGTTAAGGAATTTGGTTTAAACAAGAGGTTAGGGATTCAACTCTCACTTAGGACCATCTACTAATGAACATGTAAGGAAGGATGATGGATTTTGGTTTTTTTTTTTTTTTTTGGTTCTTTTTGCTATAATCAATCTAAGTCGCAGAAGTAGCATTAAATCCTAGTTTGGAAAAAAAGGTCAAGGTCTAAGTTATACAATTCTTGCCGAATCCCCAGCTAATGAGGATGGACTGAGTGGAGGTATGGTGGGTGATAAGCTCAATGTGAGACGATAATTGATGCCCTTACTGTCATTTTTTTTTTTCCTAGTCTTAGAAGAAGAGTGAGAATCAGAGGGCTGTTGTTGTTGATTTAGTTGTTCTCTAGCATATGGCGAAGGATTAAGGGGCTTTTGTGGGTAAGTTTGTTAATATGAATACCTTATACTAATTGTTACATATAGAACATTGTAGGTTGGATCTTATTTCTTGGCCTACTTTCCCCAACTTGACTTCCGATTTTGAAGGAGGATTATCAATGCAAAAACCATTTATATAGTAGTGTCCCGCAACATTTGTTACTATCAAGGTTGTGCCCTCGAGGGTTTGGTAATAGTCTCTAGTTTAGAGCTTGATGAACTGGTAATAAGGATTGGTGGATTTTTGAGTAATCTCATTTTAGCCTTCTATTTCAGTATTTCTATGTCTATTTTTCAACACATAATTTTAAACTGAACCTCAGTGATTTAGGTTTACTGAGCACAGCATAGATGATTGTCAATCAAATGGTGGCTGCTACTTTACAGGCCAGAGCAAGTAGCAAATACTAGTTCTGTTGTAGGTAGGAAGTTAAAGTTAGTTTTGGTTATCAGTAAATTTTGTTTGTGATGCATTTGCTTCTTATCAACCCTTGAAACGCTGATTTTGTGGCATTTAACATTCTTTTTTCTTTATTTGACATAAAAATTGGGTTTACATTGAACTATCAATTTGGTAGTAATGTTCTTTAAATATATTGATTAGGGCTCCCTCCCTCTCTTTAGAAGAATTACTCGCCGACCTTTTGTTAGTCCATTACATAATACCCTTTTCCAGCATACAACCACTAACTTTATTGCTGACCACATTCTTATTACAGGATGGGACAATAGATTATGCCGAGTTTGCTGCAATGATGAGAAAAGGCGATGGTGAAGTCGGGAGAAGCAGAACTATGAGAAACAATTTGAACTTCAATCTAGCTGACGCCTTTGTAGTAAATGAATCAACAACTAAAGCTACTGACTGAACAAATCTTTCATAGAGTCAGGGAACAAGATAGTACATTAAAAAAAAAAAAAGAGTTGCTGACAGGTGAATCTTTAAGCTCTCACTGATACATTAATCTTTTTTGCTTTTGTTGGAAGGTATGTCTACTGTTTTGATGATGATGAGGATAAATTTTTGCTTTGATGATTGTTGCACAGAAACAGTGACATCTCACATCTCTCATCTTCTCTAACTCAGAAAAAGTTTTCAGTTTGGGATGAAGAACCAGTGTTTGAGTGATTGAAACAAAAGTAGTTGACCCATCTAATGTAATAGTTGTTGTCATTGTCATTGTAGATATCAATTTCCATGGATTTTGTCACCATTTGGTCTATCAGTTCTTGTTCTTGTTCTTGGTTATCATCTCAATTTGAACCCATTTATTAAGGAAGGGTGTTTTTGTTTATATTCTCTAAGTTAACTTGGAAAATCTGTACTATTTGTATACTGTACTATCATTTATGGGTTTTCAAAAAATAGATAAAAATGTATAATTAAAAATTTTGAAAATTTTCAAAACTAAGAAAATGTTTGTAGCCTATGCTTTTGATGTGGACTGAACTAAAATTGAAGAAATAATTAATGAAACTCTCCTAAATGTCATCTTTTTTCTGATGTTCTCTCTTTGGTGAGTTTCTAAGTTTTTAAATCTCTGAATCAATTTTTCGCTGCTTCTTCTTTTCTTTCTTTAACTGAGTTCAGTCTACACATTCAATTACAAGGATATTCTTCTCCCTCTGATTAAGGGGTTTTCCATGCATTCCAAGGACATGAAGGAGACTAAGCCATGTCTGGATACATTTTAAACTATGGAAGTCCACGGATAAAAGGCAAAAATACAAGCGACATTATCAAGGTACCATATTTGGATTGAATTGCTTGGTTTTGCCTCCAAAAGGCTACAAGCAGCAAATTATGTGGCCCATAAGTCGAGATGAAAAATGGTACAGCAACACTCCTCTTATAAAATTAGTTGACTATAAGAGATGCCAAAACACAAACTCGATATAGGGATAAGTGGTGGTACGCAATTTATACATAAAGCTGATGAATGTTGAAAATATATTAAACCTATAAATATGGAGATTGAAATTTATATTATATAAAACTAATTAAGTTATGTTAAAATTTAATTCACACACTTATATATTATATATTATATCTATTAAATGTGGGACTTTAGTCTCTTACATCATTCCTTAAATGTAACCATTATAAATTGTTAGACCGGTTGTTTGACTTAATCAGTTTTTGGTTGAGTGTATTATGAATTAAGCCTTAACACAAACCAAAAACTGATTGAGTCAAATGGAAAGTCTAACACTTTATAGTGGTCGTACTTGAGCGGAAGTATTGGTGACTTAAATATAAAGAAAAAGAATTTCATATCTAATAAAATTGAGTAAAGTGAATATTATATAAGTGTGTGGATTGGAGTTTAACATAAGTAAATTAGTTTTGTATAATATGAGTTTCAATTTCTACACTTATAAGTCTAATATATTTTTGACAATGAATACTTGAATTAGTCCTCTTATATGGAGGCTAATATTACATGAGGTGGTCGAACAAGAGTTGTGGTGGATACTAGAGGTGGAATGGAAATTTCTTATGCTTATTTGTTGTCAAGAAATGTCTTAAACATGTTTGTAGCTCATGAAGATGTTCATGAGAGTCAAATTTGATTTGCGTTGGAGCATGGTGTTTTGACAATGGTAACAAAATTTGCAAATTTTCAGTTATTGTATCCAAGTCAAGCTTTTGATTTGTTTCATTGTTCAAGGTACAAAATAAATTGGACTTGTGATGGCAAGATTTTGCTGCTTGTGATCCACAGGAAGTTGAGGGCAGGAATATACCTAGCTTGGGTTGCACCATCAATGTATAAACATGAGGAAACTCAAGAGGAACACTGGAAAGAGTATATTAACCCCCATGATGCCATTTTAATTAAATCAAAATCTGATGTTGATGGTGTTATCAAGTGTAATTATGCTGTGAGAGTGATCAAGTGTTTTGAGTGGGCATAAGAGAGGAAGAAAGAGATGTATTGTGTTTAATTCAGAGAGGTTCCTCAAAACTAAGTTCTGTAGAGTTTTGGGCTTGAGGGCCAATGTGGAAGATAGGGTTTTCTGCTTCGTTTGTGAGAAATGAAATCAGAGTATGTTGGGATTGTTGGGGACTTGATAGATGAGGATGACATTAGTAATAATGATTTATTTGGTTTGTTAATGATGGGCATGGAAATTTGTGAAGCATTGTTGACATTATTCAACAATTTTAAGATGCTTAGGTTTCTCTTACTTTAGCTATTGAGGTGTTGCCAACATTCCATTATAAGCATGAAAATTATCATAGAAATCTATTTAAAAAGGAAAGGAAATAGATGAAATTCTCTTTCTAAATGTCTTCTCCTTTTGTTGAATTTCTAAGTTTTAAATCTTTAAATCGATTTTTCGCTTATTTTTCTTCTTTAATTTTAGTTCAGTCAACACATTTCATTGTAAATATGAGATTTATTGTAAAAGTTCGTTGAAAAAAGAAATAGATGAAACTCTCTTTTAAATGTTTTCTCTTTTATGATACTTTTCTCCATTTGTTTAAATTTATAAGTTTTTAAATCTCTTAATCAATTTTCTGCTTCTTCTTCTTCTTCTTCTCCTCTTCTTCAATTTTAATTCAGTCCACATTACTTGATATCAGAGCTGGTGATTCTTATCCATGGCAATTAGAACTCGAAATCAAGAGTTTGTGCAAGAATTTTCACAATTGATACAAAGACTTAAATTAAAAAAAATAATCATTGATAAGAGAATCCATTAATGAGCTCAAGAGTTTAATTAGAGGACTGAACTCTCGTTTTGATGCTCTGATGGATATGAGGAACATGAGACAGGTAAGTTTTTTACAAAAATATATTGATGCATTTGTTGAGTTATATCATAGGCCTAAAATTTGGGAAGATCAGACTATTAATTTTTTCTTATGTAGACTTAGAAATTCATTCAAGTTTCTACTAAAATGTTTAACCAAAAATCTTTTGTTGTAGCCTATTCCCTCGCCAAACTACAAGACCTTACCACTGCTATTCTCACCAAACTGAATCAATTTAGCTCTTCCAAATGCTTTATCACCAATCCTCAAAAAACTATGCTAAACACATAGCTTGAGCTCTTTACTCACACCAAACATACCTATATTACCTTATAGTCTCACCACCAACAACAATTTGTACAATGAGTTTGAAGTCGAGGACTACAATTTGGACTTGTGGAAATTAAGTGGGGTAACAATAATAAGATGATGAAGAAGTATAACAATGTCATAAGGTTGAAGGAGAGCTTCATCTATTTCTCTTTTCTACATACCTTTACAATAATTCTTATACTTATGATGGAATGTTGCCAACACCACTCAACAATTTTTTGTACTCCTCTCGTTACATAAGAATTTTATCAATAGTTAAACAATATTGCCACATGGTTGTCATAAAACACTACATTTAGTTAATATTTCTTTTTCATTGTAAACGACATTGTTCCTTGATAAATTTGATTTAGTTTGCAATAACTTTATTACATTGTTTTACATTTACTACGCTACCAACATGCATTCAAGGATAGTAATAATTTATTAGAAAATAATAGCATATTGATAATTAATTGAACTAAACAAACAAAATTCCCCGGTCAGTGGGAAAATTAATTAAAATAGGTAGCCGATTTGCCACGTAAACCTTTTTCGACAGGAATTCTTACCTTTTACTTTTTTAAGCAAATCATATTTGTCATTCCAAAAATACCCATTATTTGATTTCTCAGTGTTTACCGTAGCTTTTTATCGATTAATTGCTTACATTTTAGATGATATGCATTAAAATTAAGTTTTTTGTAATGAATAAAATCTACAGATGAAAATAAGATGAAAACAAGATATAATAATGGATAGTTATATACTTTTACACATTTACAAAATGATATCAGGATGTGTGGGTTGTGTCGAGAGAGAAAGGGTGCTCATCTATT
Organism: Mangifera indica; assembly: GCF_011075055.1. Taxonomy (NCBI): domain Eukaryota; kingdom Viridiplantae; phylum Streptophyta; class Magnoliopsida; order Sapindales; family Anacardiaceae; genus Mangifera; species Mangifera indica. The sequence continues at coordinate 9,721,467 of NC_058147.1, read as the reverse complement.
CGAAATAGTGCAAAAATGAGTGAAAGGTGGGCGTTTTCTCAAAACGGTGCATTTTTCTGAATGGGTGTGAAAATGTGCGAAAGTGTAAAGGGGGTGTGTGAAACTCTGAAGGGTGGAAATGTGCGACAATGGTGAAGAGGTGCGTGAAAGGGTGCGGCGATGCTGAAGGGGTGTGTGAAAGGTGCGGGTGCAGTAAAAGGGTACGACGATGCTGAAGGGGTGTGTGAAAGGTGTGGGTGCAGTAAAAGGGTACGACGATGCTGAAGGGATGTGTGAAAGGTGCGGGTGCAATAGAAGAGTACGACAACGCTGAAGGGGTGCGTGAAAAGGGTGCCACGGTGCATGGAAGGGCGCGTTATAATTTGAAGGGATGCATGAAAACCCTAAATGTGCATCATTCTCCATGAGTGCGTGGACGTGTGCATGCAAGCATGCATAACTCATCATCTGTAATGAAAACGCCTTCATTAAAAAGTTTTAAAAGATTTAATAATTAATTCATTAATAAGAAGAGAATTCATTTTTTCATTAATATTTAGATAGGGTAGATTTGAGGTAGATGAAAATATTTACCGCAATATTAATAAAACTACAATTTTTTACTTCTTCCAGAAAGAACGCCTCAAGGGGCGTTTGGTTTAGAGAATATTTTATTACTAAAAATGAAAGATTACCACTAAGATAGATTATTTGAAAGATTACTGAGTATAAATTATGACTGTTTGGTTATAATATCATTTATAAATAATTACTATGTTTGGTTAGTAGTAATGAATGAATACCAAATATATAATTGACTTAAATACCCTTGAAAGGATTATTGGGTATAAATTAATACTATGTTTGGTTAGATTAACATTTGTAATGTTTGAAAATATTTTTTTTTTTTGTGCATATACTCAAACATTTCTCATAGTAATACATGTAAAGGTGGGCGTTTTCTCAAAACGGTGCATTTTTCTAAATGGGTGTGAAAATATGCGAAAGTGTAGAGGGGGTGTGTAAAACTCTGAAGGGGTGCATGGAAATATGCGACAATGGTGAAGAGGTGCGTGAAAGGGTGTGGCGATGCTGAAGGGGTGTGTGAAAGGTGCGGGTGCAGTAAAAGGGTACGGCGATGCTGAAGGGGTGTGTGAAAGGTGCGGGTGCAGTAAAAGGGTACGACGATGCTGAAGGGGTGTGTGAAAGGTGCAGGTGCAGTAAAAGGGTACGGCGATGCTGAAGGGGTGTGTGAAAGGTGCGGGTGCAGTAGACGTGAAAAGGGTGCCACGGTGCATGGAAGGGCGCGTTATAATCTGAAGGGATGCATGAAAACCCTAAATGTGCATCATTCTCCATGAGTGCGTGGACGTGTGCATGCATGCATGCACAACTCATCAACTGTAATGAAAACGCCTTCATTAAAAAATTTTAAAATATTTAATAATTAATTCATTAATAAGAAGAGAATTCATTTTTTCATTAATATTTAGATAGGGTAGATTTGAGGTAGATGAAAATATTTACCACAATATTAATAAAACTACAATTATTTACTTCTTCCAGAAAGAACGCATCAAGGGGCGTTTGGTTTAGAGAATATTTTATTACTAAAAATGAAAGATTACCACTAAGATAGATTATTTGAAAGATTACTAAGTATAAATTATAACTGTTTGGTTATAATATCATTTATAAATGATTACTATGTTTGGTTAGTAGTAATGAATGAATACCAAATATATAATTGACTTAAATACCCTTGAAATGATTATTGGGTATAAATTAATACTATGTTTGGTTAGATTAACATTTGTAATGTTTGAAAATATTTTTTTTTTGTGCATATACTGAAACATTTCTCATATTAATACATGTAATTTTTTTTTTATTGAATTAAATCTCACAGGTCTCTAAATATTATACAAAATAAATAACATTTAATAAGAATTTTTCTTGCATTTTGTAAATAGATTTTCAAATAATATATATAACTGCATATCATAATTATATAAAGAAATCTTAAGATAAACTTGAAATTTGAATTAATTATGAAATCTTACTAACAAAACCAGACATCACAAAATTGAAATTGAAGCAACAATTTATATAATAAAATCTTATGGTAAACACAAACTGAAATTCTATGAAACACAAAGTTTACAAATTTGTAATGTGTCCAAACTAAAATCTATCCATCCTATATAATTAATCTATCCATCCAAGAAATACATGAAACCACTATGTAATGTGGTCCAAACTGAATCTTACTAACAAAATGAAAGCTAAAAGAATTAGACATTTTTCATATATATGTCTTACTTACCAATAAAACCACTAATCACAAATTGAAATTATGTTAAACACAAAGTTTACAATGATCCAAAACCAAGAACGTATAAATTAGTTTATAAGTCACTCCATAACAAACTTACTAACTAACATCAACACAATAAAAAAAAGTATTACAATTAACAAATAAAAAATTAGCAATGTAAGGAAATTTCATGCACTAAACCATATCCCATTAAGCTACAAATATAGATATCTTTCATACATGCCATTCCAGAAATTACAAATATCATGTAATTCCTTGGAGGAGGGCTGGAAACATTGCAAAATACACATATCATGTAATTCCTTAAAGGAAGAGTTGAAAATGTTACTGTCATTACTAATACATTACATTAGGCATACTAGCCCTCCTAATATAGATATAAAGTGGAATTACATATCCTAAACCCATTTTGCCTTAATAAAAAAACACAGCAAAAGATCATGGGTATTACCTAAGCTTACACAAGACAGTTTCAACTATTTACATGTCAAAAACTGTCATGATATTTGCCTCCTTAGAAATGATTGTTTTATGGATCAAAAGGGGGACAATACACATTACATTCAGCTAGTTGTTTAATGACATAATCCTTCTTGAAATCCATAGGCAATTCAAAGAAAAAATCAATCTTGTGCTCCTCCTTAATAATTTGCTCTCCAACATTAAGCAACTCTTACCTACTAAAACCATCGAATTTTAACAAAGCATTAAACAAACTCATTCTTCTATTTTTTCCTTCAACCTCTTTTTTGAAATAAGAGGTAATTTCATGTATTTCTTGTTGGACAACTTTATATGATTTCCCAAACTTACCAATTTCTTTAACCAATCTTGAGAAACTTTCATAATTTCTTTTCCTCTTCTTGCTATTTGTAGTTTTCTGATTTATTCCTTCATTCACTGTTTGCTTTTTTGATCTAGTTGCATCTTCTTTGTCTTGATCATTATAGTCACTATCAAGCTCAACATCAACTTCTATTGTATCGTCATTGTTATCCAAATTCTCAGTATCAAGTTCCTTCATAGCATTAGTTGTTGTTTCAGCCCCTACACTAGTGGCCCTATCTTTTCCAAACATTATGACTAATGAGTCATAGTGTGGGAAAGGTTTGTGCCTTAAACCCTTTGCATTAGGATGACTCTACAAAAAATTAAACAACCAAAATTTAAAATTAGTCATAATAGAAATATGAAAAAATATATTTCAAATAAGAAATATTCAGTCTCACCCTAACCCAATCATCAAACACATCTTTTGAAGCGGTAACACATTTCTCTTCATCATTCCATCCAAAGCCACTTCCATTCTCAATCATCTCATTTATGGCATTGTATTGTCTTTTCAATAATTTAACTCTAGATTCAATGTAAGGTGTAGCTTCCAATCCACTAGATGGAAGTCTTTCCTCTATCATATTCTCCAGTTGTACTAGATACCCAACTCTGAAAGTCCCATTGTCTGCCTTCCAATGTAGGCTCTCCTTCAAAATGATGAGACATTCAATTAATGTTGCATCCTCCTGCTTAGTCCACTGCCTTTTAAGCTTAACACCTTTACCTTTTTCCCTCTCTCTTATCCTTTTCTTTGGATCATACAAGGTCATACTTCTTTCCTCATTGTTAGGTTGTGTTGCTAACAAATCCATTATCTAATACATTTTGAAAGCCAATAAATTATGCAAAAACATAATTATCAACAAATTATGTAGACATGATGGTATGAAATATAAAAAATAGAATAATCCCCAATGATAATTCTACATAAAAAACATCCATAATTAAAAGAAAAAAATTCATGAATAAAGACACCCAATAAAATATATTCATTCTCTAATACACTTTGAAATTCAATACTATGTAAAAAGTATAATCATCAACAAATTATACAAGCATGATAGTATAAAATATAAAAAATTGAAATTAAAGACCTATATAAAAATATTCATAATTAAAAGTCAAATAATTCATTAACAAAGACATCCAACAAAACATATCTATAAAAGGAACATTGTGTTAAGATTGATTTATAACATATAAAAATCATAGTTAAATATGAAATTTTCATTGATAAATTTTTATGCATGTCGCGTTCTCATCCAATTGTCGAACATTTCTTGAGCAAGATTATCTCTCCATGCATTCCAATGATCACTTGGCTCCACATGTCTGATTACTTCAACTTCATCATTGTCTTCCTCTTGGTTATTGACCATGTCACCAAGCTCACTTTCAATAGGGTCAATAGACATCTCAGTCCTAATGTAATTATGTAGAAGACAAGCAAAAATTATTCAACATTGTATTTTCACTAGGTAAAAAGATTGTTCCCTCAAAATAACCCATCTAGCTTTTAGTATTCCAAAACATCTCTCAATGCAATTTCTTGCTTGAGAATGTTTCCTATTAAAAAAACTCTTCTAGTGTATTGGGTTGGTAACTTTGCCTCCAATCATTCAAATGGTATCTTTGCCCCCTATATGGTGCCAAAAAACCTTCCCCATTGGTGTATCCGGCATCACACAAATAGTAAAATCCCATAATAAAAATTAAAATGACAATTCAAAATATTTATCTAATATGTTACCCTAATATAACATCTAATAACTCGATCATGGGGTTTTTACCTTGGGGGACCTTTAAGCCATTTCTCCTATTAATGGCATCTCTGAGAACTCTACTATCTGCAGTTGAACCTTCCCACCTTGGTAAGACATAAATAAATTGCATGTTAGGTGTGCAAACGCCGAGGACATTGGTTGCAATTTCATTTTTCCTTATACGATACCTAGGTTTATCGATTGAGTCAATATGCACTTTTATATATGTTCCATCTAATGCACCCAAACAATTCTAGCAAGAAGGGAAAAGTAAATACTAAACAAGTACTTCAAATTATATAGTAACCTAAAAAAATGTACTTTTGTATTTTATGTAATAAATATGTACCTTGAACCATTTCCATCTTTCATCTGCTAAATTCTATGTTATTGGCTCAGACTTTTTAAGTAAAATGGCATGTAATCTCAACACAGCATGCGATACTGCATGAAATTTTCTACTTATTGACTCACCAGACCTAACTATTTGTCGTTTAAGTACTCTGTTTTTGATATAGTGTGAAATGATATGCAAAAAACCACAGACCATTTCTTCTATAGAAGTATGTCTAGTTGATTGTAACCCTCTATGATTTTTAAGTAACTCACATAATTTAAAAAATGATCTCCTATCCATTCTACAATTCTCAACACATTGTATATCAGTATCAAAAATCATTTTCTGTAAATTTAGTGTCCTGATGTTATGTCTGTGACATGATTCACCAACATATGATATAGAACGCCTAGTTATATTCTTATGTTCAGCGAGCATGGCCACAACAACAAGCACAAGCTTAATGAACATGGTTTCCATCATATGCAATTGCAAAAGCAAAATAGTAACCAAACGCTGCCTATGTCGGAGAGGTAAACGAGCCATAACTGTTAAACATAAGCAATAAAAAAACCGTTATTCAATTAGTCATTTAACACATGAAAATGGAAATTGAGAATAAACACAATAATGCAAATAAAATAAATAAAGACAATAAAAATAAGAAGTTCTCAACAATAAATAAACAATTATCATTAGTGCATGTCCACAATTACAAAAATTATTAATTGATTTACTCTAATACATTAATAACATAATCAAATGCATAATTTGATTATGGGGCAGAGCAATAAACATATTATTAACCAATTTTGTCATTAATTTATATAAACTTTTAATTTGTTAATTCCTAATGAAATTAGAAAAAGAAAAGAAAAGAAGAAGCCAAAAAAGGCTACTCTCTTCTAAAAAAATGGAAGGAAAACCAAAGGCACAAAGGAAATCCATTGATAATCATGCATGAAAATCAACACCGTTATCATTGCAATATCATATTTTTATTTTCCAAGTAAAGTATATTAAAAAGAAAGAAAGACCAAAAAATCTGAAGGCACCGATTTTGGAACATTTATAATCATGCATGAAAATCATCATCAAAAGGCACCAATTTTTTTTCCAAAAGGCTGGACATTTTGCAACTGAAAGGGGTAAGGACAACAAGGCAACAAGGTTGGAACCATTTCCAGCAGGAAGAAAAATCATAAAGCACCAATTTTGGAACATTTATGTAGCCAGTTGTGACAGCTACACAATAGGCTGAACACAGCTTTATATGGCACCAGAATGCAGGAGGCAGAGGAGCAAATGCAAATCCCAGCTCTAGAGCATAGTAGTTTTTGGGCAGGGGTATTCTATTGGGACAAATTTGTTGAAATCTAGCAGCAAATCTTTACATATACTTATTCTTAATTTTGACAATATATTTTCAGGTTTTTGGGATGATGTTTTCAAGGTTTCAGTTGACTCAACCTGGTTGGAATTGTTGTGTGGAACTTTTTCTCAATGGGTGAGAAAATATTGGAATAAATTCTAAAGATTTTTTTATCCTCAGCAAGTGGCAACTTAAAGGAGTTCAGAAAAGCTTCTTAAAACAGGAGATCAAGGGTTTCTATATGAAAACACAAAAGTTCAAATTCGAAAGCAAAGAAAAAGGAGATTAAAAACAAATTTATAATACATTAAAGAAGATGATAAGAGAGAGGAATTACCAAAATTGTTGCTGTAACTTGAAGGGAGATGATTTGTTGAGTAGAAACCCTAGCTATGGAGAAGACATACACCATTAGTTGTCAAACACGATGAAATGGACTTGCATTAGGGTTTGTGAGGCTTTATATGAAGGTAGTTTAGTGTAAATTGAAGGGTACTTTTGTCCCAAATAAAAAGTTTTCAAGTCAAATTTGGTACTTGACATATATGTTGTTTTAATTGATAAAAAGGGCATTTATGTTCCAAAATTATTATAAGTAAGGGTAAAATGGTAAGAAAAAATAGATTACCTTTGTAATCTTAAAATACTTAAGGTTGACATGGTAATCAAATTACCTTTTATATTACCTGTCACGTCAGCTTAGTAATAAAACATTACTGAAATATTTTATTATCTTCGTAACCAAACAAAGTAATCTGAAGGAATAAAAGATAGATTACTAAAGTAATATTTGATTCCGGTAACCAAACGCCCCCTTACTGTTATTTCATAAACATCTCTTTCTTCATTTATTTTCAATAGTCCAAATCTGCTTTATTTTAAACTAACGTCATATTTCTGTTCTTAAATCCATCGATCGGAAAGAACAGTAAAAGTGATGTTCATGCTTGGATTCGGTGGGGAATGACACTACAAAGAGGGTAATAATCTAAAATATATCGGTGGATTTCAGAAATTATTTTCAGTCAATAGAAAAATCAATTACGATAGATTTGTGGAAGGAGTATGTTCTTGTTTAGGTATCAATCACACACCCACACCCGTTCTTGCACCCTTTCATGCACTCGTTCCTACACCCCTTCACGCACCCATTCCAAATTCCCGCACCCCTTCACGCACCCATTCTAAATTCCCGCACCTTTTCTAAATTGTCGCACCCCTTCACGCATCCGCTCAAAGAAAACGCATTGTTTTTGAGAAAATGCACCGTTTTAAGAAAATCACACTATTTTTAGAAAATGCACCGTTTTGAGAAAAAAACACCATTTTTAGAAAACACACTGTTTTTGAGAAAACGCACCATTTTCTATATATCCATCATTTTGTAACAGTATAAAAGTATATAAGAATCAATTATTTTATAAAAAATTAATTTGTTTTTCATCTGTAGATTTTATTCATTACAAAAAACTTAATTTTAATGTGTATCGTCTGAAATATAAACAATTAATCGGCGAAAAACTACAGTAAATGCTAAGAAATTAAATGAGGGTAATTTTTGAAATGAAAATATGATTTACTTAAAAAGGTAAAAAATAAGAATTTCTGCTAAAAAAGGTTTACGTGATAAACCGACTGCCTATTTTAATTAATTTTCTCTGCCGGTGTTATCAAACAACCAGTTATAATTCAGTAAATAAACAAGTTTTTAATTAATTAATAAAACAAATTTTCTTATGTGAAAATATTGAAAACGAAAAGGAGGGGCATTTTTGTCATTTCAGATGAAGAATAATACAAAGAACATAAGGTGGATAAGTCTGTCAGTTATATTCTGCAAGAGAAACAGAGAGCTCAGAGCTTCGCACACTCTAAACTCCGTTAATAATGGCAGCTTCTTCATCCTCAACAACTCTTGCTCTATGTTCTTCCTTCTCTTCTCACTGCAAAATCTCTAAAGTTTCTCCCTCTTCTCCTCTTCTTTCTTTCTCTAAACCAAAACTCCCCTCTTCTCTTATTTTCTCAACTTCACGACCTCCGGCATTCTTTTTCACTCCCAAATACTCTGCCTCTGAAGCAAGCGCCGTTTTGGACTCCGAACCCGAGTCGCCTCCTGAACCCGCCCCCGCTGTGGAACTCCTCGCCTCCGAGGAAGAGAAGCCCAAGCGTGAAGAAATCTTCGCTGTTGTCATGGTCAGTGAAAATTTATATGCTTTGAGCTGAAATTTTTTTTAGAAAGATTCAATTTCGTACCATGTGAATCGTACCCAGATGCTTGTTTTGATTGTTTTCTCTTAGTTTCGTGCTTATCCTGTTATGTTTCTGTTGTTTATTATTTGTCCAGATGTGTAACTTTTATAAATTATAGCAATGTCTTATCCTTTTTGCTTACATGCTTTATGATATAACCAGTATAAAGGATACCTTTTGTTAGCTCTTTCAATTATACCTAGATGCTTGTTTTTATAGTTATTCATGTTTTGTTTGTTTACCTAGATAGGTAACTTGTCTAATAATAATTTATAACAATGTGATATCCTTTTTGTTTATATGCTGTATTCTATTACCCATTAAAAGAAAAATACCATTTTTGCTGTATGCGTTTTATACAAAAGCTTGGCTTTCATAGGTTTTCATGATTTTGTGCTTGTTCGGTTATGTTATTGTTGTTTGTTTACCCAGATGAGTAACTAGTCTAAATGGTAACAATGTCTGATCCTTTTTGCACATTGACTTAGGAAACATGCAAAATATATTTTTTGCATTCCTTTATATAATTTCTAGTTAGACATATGAATATTAAGGCTGTTGATTAGGCTTTTGGAGTAATTTTTTGCTCCAAGTAGGCATTTTGTTTTATTGCAGCTTGTTTTTTCAGAGTTATTGATACCTGAGATTGCTATTTGTCATATAGTGGAAATTTTGGGTTACCCTGTTGAAATTCTTTTTATTTATTTATTTTTGAAGTATGGTTTCGGGTTACTCAATTGTTCTTGAGATTTATATTTATGCTTTTTGGATCATTGGTTTGTTCACCTCGATGAACAGTTTTTCTTTTTCTAATATTTTTAGATTTATGTAGACTAAAATATTTTGGTTTCCTGTTTGATAGTTATCTGGTGGTTGCTCAGTTGATACTTTTGATTGTTATTCATGTTTTATGATATTTTGGACTGACCATGTCTTATGAATTGGGTGCTCTAATTTGGGGTTTATGTAGATTGGATCGCGCCAATATATTGTTTTCCCTGGTCGATATATCTATACACAGAGGCTAAAAGGTGCAAATGTCAATGATAAGGTATGTCTTCTGTTTTATTCCCTTTATTCTGTGATTGTAGCACATAGGCTTCATATTGCAAAAGGAACAAGCACATAACTGCTGATTTTACGTTTGTGATTGGTTGTGTTATATTCATTAATGTCTTGCTAGAATCTTGCATGTTTCAAATAATAGCTACATAAAAAATATTGAAATAAATGAAAAGGGAAATCATAATGATATCTAGGCTCGGCATTGCTACCAAGAAACATGCTGTAAAGTCTTCAAGATCTGTTGGATTACTGTTCTACCTGAACTCATGGGTTTTTAAGGGGCTTTGCAGTCGTAGATTCAGAAGAGATCTTTTTTTAATTCCTTGAAACTGTTAACCAGACTTTGTCTCTGTTCAACTTGTAAAGTTGATAAAGCTTTTGTAAGCTCTATTGTTTGGTATTAGGCATTAGGTCTTCGTGAGAGTGTGTTCTTCCTATACCATGGGGAATGCTGCTGACACCATTTTATTTCTGTCCTCTGCATAGATGTCAATTTTTACGAATTTTAATTGGACATATCTGTTGACTACACCCCTTATTTTTTGTTCTATTTTATTTTTGAATCAAGATCCTTTATATGTTTGTTTTGCTTATTAATCTGTTAGGACTTAGGTATTTCATAGTAAACATTTCTGTCATCCAAAGAAGAAAATCTAAGTGGTTCTCTTGTATTCTCCAATTTCTTTATAATTGAGTCTCTTGCAATATACAAGTTTGCGAAGTCCAGCAGCATGCTTTACCATATAGCAAGCAACTGAAAGATTCTTGCAATTTTCAGCAGCAATGTTTAATGTGTCACCTGTTAGTTGGGTTTAGTTGTTAGTATGGCTTGTTTTTCTTGTTGAACATCTCTTCCTAAACTTTGACATGGTTCTTAAACCTGTTTGTTGGTGAGGTTTTTGTTTGGTTTCCACTACTGTTTCTGTTTTAGGCATCATGTGCGTTTTAGGAGAAATGTGGAGTTCAGTATGAAGCTAATGGAAGTTTCTGTTTGATTGATTTGTATGAGTTTGATTCTGAGTATGCAGTTTGGATTTTGAAGAGCTATCAAATGACATTTTTATTACAAAATCATGTCATTCTAATTTCTCATCATCTGAAACAACCTATGGGATATTTTATTTTATTGCATTTATCAATGCTCTAAAATGGTTCTCAGGGCTTGCATTTACGCCCTGATAAATACTTGCACGTTTCTTTGTAATTCTTCAGCCTTGCTCTGATTTTCTCCTTGCTTATTGTTTGTACCTTAACTAAGGTATGCAATTTTTGTTCATGTGCAGATTGTTTTGAACAAGGTACTGCTTGTGGGAACCAGAACAACTACCTATATTGGAAAACCAGTTGTGACTAATGCTGCTGTGCATGCAGTAGTGGAAGAGCAGGTATCTGATTCCAGATGGTTGTGCTAAACTATCACTATTGTTATTTTTTGAAATATTTACATATATCCGCAACCTTACTAACTTAAATCCCCAGAATGTTAACGAGTTTGATTAAAGGACAGATTTTGCCATAAAATCACTAAACCTAATTGCCTTGATAAAAATATTACAAGGACAAAATAGCCCTAATTCGTTGGACTATCAAGTCTAGCATGGTCGACATAGTTTAACATGCTTTAATTAGACTTTCAAATCATATTGTTAAATGCTAGATTATCGAGTCTAGCATAGTCTTGCGCTATCTTAATTATATAACATTTATTATTTCATTAAGGGTACAACTGGCAACTCGTTGGATTTTATGGCTAGATTTGTACTTTGAATAAAATGTACACATTTAGGGAAATTGTGATTATTGGATTGGCTATTTATGTCCAAACCCGTATAAGTTTTATCTTCTCTTATCTTATCGATATATTTTTTCTTCTATTCCTTATGTTTTGATGATGCAGGGATTAAATCCTAAAGTAATTGTCTTCAAGTATAAGAAGAAGAAAAACTACCGGAGAAATATTGGTCATCGACAGGTATTATACGCTTCATTTTATCATTCATTGGTAAATTACCAAAGACACTATGGTTTATGCATGAATGAAAGTATTTTTTGCATGAATGAAAGCGGACTGAATTTTTTACTTCAATAAAACTGTGTTTATGTTATTTATGTACAAATAACAATGTGTTACTATGTAATTGAGTGTTATTTTATATTTAATTTTTAATTATCTAATTATATGATGACATGTCATTATTTGTGCATATAGTATTATTTGTTTTATTTTCACTAATCGTAGTACACTGCCACCTAAGATTTTCTATAATCATGTTTGATTTTTCAATAAAAGTATTTGCACAAATAATATGCATAAATAATAACATGTTATCATATAATTGAATAATTTTAAATAAAAATAAAATTAGTCCTGACTACGGGTTGGTTTGGCCAGTGAACTGGATTGAAACCGACTTGTGTAAAACTATAACCGGAACCCTCATAATTGAAATCGATCTAAATCGAAACCGGAATCAAAATCAGAATTGGATTTTGATGGTTCGATTCAGTTTTTTTATTTGAATTGTTGAACCGTTGGTTCAATAATTTAATTAAAAAATTTATTAATTTTAAATAAAAATTATTAATTTTTTTTTAATTAAGAAAAGTATAAATTTGTAGAGGGCTGTAACGGTTTTATGTAAATTTTTGTAAAAATTGAAATGTAGCATTTGCAAAATATATGGACATTAGGTGTATTCATTGTTTTATTTTTTTATATAAAATTTTACTTATAAATACTCACTCAATCTTTCAACTCTCTTATTTATTTATTCTTATTTCTCATTTTCTTAATTATCAATACTTTCTTAATCTTTCAAGCAAATTCTTTCAAAATCAATTAAATTCTTTCTTTATTTTTATTAATTTTAATTTTAATTTCTATAATTTAATTATAGAAATCTTTCTATTATACAATTTTCTAAATAATTAATTTTAGAATTTATCTCTATAATTAATTTTATTTTATTATTTATTATTTTTTTTTTTCATTATCTTTCATAATTAATTATATAATTTATTTTATTTATTATTAAAAATAACAAGTAGTGAAAATACTTCACATAATATGAGATTTAATCAATATTTATATATATCAAATATGAATGAAGAGCAATTTGTGAAAGATTTTTAATACAAGAAAGTGAAAGTTAATATGTAAAGATGGAGCAAAAACAACAAGTGGAGATGAAAACAACCACAAAAAATTCTTAACTCCGATATTTTTAAAATTTATTTCAAGAAAATACAAAAAAAAGATGATAATTTTGAAGTTGTTTGTAATTATTGTAAACAAATATATAAATTTAAGTAGGGAGGTAGATATGAAACATTCAAAATACACTTGGAGTCGAAGTGAAAAAAATTGGATGAAATAGAGGCAAACGCAAATAATCAGCTATGGTTTTGCACATAAATCTCTATTTATTTACAGTGTTAATAAAAGTAAAGAAGAATTTGTAAAAATGGTAGTAATAGATCACTTAACATTTAATTTTGGTAAAAATTTATGTTTTAATAATTATTGTAAAACACATTAAAAAATTATTATGAGGTTTATACAAAAAACAAAAAAAAAGAATTAATTCAATTATTTACAAATTTAGATGAATGTGTGTCTATATGTAATGATAATTGAAACGTCCATTTATAATATCACTTTTATATGGGTATAACTTGTCATTGAATAGATAATAAATTTCAATTACAAGAAAAACTTTTAACATTTACGGTGTTTAATAACCGATATACAACTATTTAAGGGGTTTAATGACCGACATCGGCCATATGTGAGTCATCAAACACACTAAATGCTAAATTTTTTTTTTGTAATTAAAATTTATTATCTATCCAATGACAAGTTATACCTATATAAGAGTGAACTTGCAAATAGACGCTTAAAATATCATTACATATAAACACACATTCATTTAAATTTGTAAATAATTGAATTAATTTTTTTTTATATAAACCTCATAATGATATTTTTAATGTGTTTCTAAAATAGTTTTATATGTAGGATTTAACGTAATTTTACCATAATTATTAAAACCGAATTTTCACAAATTCTAAATGTAAAGTGCTTTATTGTTATCATTTTTGTAAGTTCTTTTTTACTTTTTATTATCACCGTAAATAAATAGAGATTTATGTGGAGACCCATTTTTGATTATTTATGTTTGGGTTTTATTTTACCTAATTTTTTCAGGATGCTTCGACTCTAAGTGTCTTTTAAATGTCTCATATCATCTTCTTACTTGAATTTATAAATTTGCTTACAATAATTGTAAGTAACTTCAAAATTATCATCTTCTTTTTGTATTTTTTTAAAATAAATTTTGAAAATATAGGAAATAAGAATTTTTTGTGATTGTTGTTTCATCTCCACTTGTTGTTGTTGTTGTACCACCTTTTCATATTGACTTTTATTTTCTTGTGTTGAAAAATCTTTTATAAATTGATCTTTATCCATATTTAATGTATATGAATATTGATCAAATTTTTATTACGTGAAAATTTTTTACTACTTACCATTTTTTGATAATAAATAAAATTAATTATATAAAATAAATTATATAATTAATTATAATAAATAAAATTAATTATAGAGATAAATTTTATAATTATTTGTATAATAGAAAGATAATAATAATTAAATTATAAAAATTAAAATTGGAATGGGTAAAACAAAGAGAGAATTTAATTGAATTTGATTGAGAGAGTATTAAGAATTGAGAATGAAAAATAAGAATAAATAAATAAGAGAGTTAAAAAATTGAGTGTGCATTTTTAAGTAAAATTTCATAAATAGGTCTAAAGGGCATATATTTTGCAAAGTAGTCTTTGCAAAATTTGCAGGGGACGGTTATAGTTCCCTGCAAATTTATACTTTTTTTAATTAAAAAATTTTAATCATTTTTATTTAAAATTAATACATTTTTTTAATTAAATTATTGAAGCTTGAGTCATGAACATGTTAGTCGAGCACAAACCGGTGGTTCAATAGTTAAAAAAAGGGAAAACCTGAATCGAATCATCAGAATTTGATTTCGATTCTGCTTTAGGTCAATTGGAGTTTTGACGGTTGTGATTCCGGTTTTATACGAATCAGTTCTTGTCCGGCTCACGGGTCAAACGGCCGTTGCCAGGACTTCCTCTGGTTAGGTAAATATGAACAGTTGGAGCACGTCATAGAGCTCTTCGGCTTTCACATGTAAATGGACTGAAGTAGAAATTTCATAGACTTGTCAACGATGGACACAACGTAAACCGTCCAACCTTTGAAATATCACTGCAGGAATCCTCCACAACAACGGCAAGAGAATCAAATTTGTGCAACCTTTTTATATTATTTGTTCTTGCTTGACTTTGTTTGATGTGATTGTGATCCAATTATGCAGCCGAATACACGGATAAGGATTACTGGTATCACAGGCTATGAAGACTTCCCAGCAGTTACACTTGATTCACTTCAGTCATGAACGCTTCTCCAAGGGGTTTTAGTTGTTGTCGAAACTCAAATCAAAATGCTTTGAATTTGTATGTAATTACCTTGCAAATTATATGTTTCTATTGATCTACAAACGCTGGGTTATGGAGATTAACTTTTGTCAAAAAGTGTTGTAGAATGCCATCTCCAAATGTTCTCTGATATATATTTGTTTATTGACTTTCTTTTAATTTTGACCATTCTCATTTTTTTAGTTGCTCCCATTTTCTTTTTTGAATCTCTCTTTATGCATTGGAAACGTTCAGAGATACACTTTTTTTTTTTTTGTAACCGAAAATTCTATCTGTATTTGTTAAACTGATATACCCGAGACATGATGATTGAACTTACAATTATTACATTAAATAAATCAAAGTTTTATAAGCGTTACCTAGACTTTTATTTTGAAAATTTTAATACTTTATCAGTTTTGTTAACTTTTGGTATAAGATACATTTGTTTGACAAAATTGCAGCCAGAAAGTGGCTTTTGGGTTTATGCTGCCTCTTGGTAAAATTGCTATTACAAATATTATCAGAGAAGAAACACTCCTTAAATAAGTTGCAATACGGTAATGCAATGTTCTCGACAAAACTCTTTCAACAAAATTGGCAAGAATAATTCCACATGGACAATTTGGTGATGCACAACATTCTATAGGGGAAAATAAATCAAAGGAAAAAATTATCTGATAACTTAATATTATATATCAAATGCAAAAATTTTCACCATCTAATAATTTTACTAAACATTTTCCTGCAATTTGTGACTAAGGCCGTACTCATGGATCAGATACAACAAAAAGAGAATCTGAGCAAATAGGGTACAAAGCTGTTACAGCTGAGTACTACATTCCTACACTTGTTACTAATGGATGGCACCACTACGTGCAGATAATGAAGAGTATAAAGAACATATTTTCTAGGCAATTTCACCCTCCTAATTTTCAAATAATCTGTCTTGGGAGTCGATTTATTTAAATTATATCAAGGGTAAGAAAAAAAAAGTAATGGAAAGGGAGGGTGATCAACCAGTAATATATAATGGACAATGGAGACCTGCTGTCTGATGCTTTGGGTGAAAAGGACTGCCACTGAAGAGCTGTAGCTCTACTCTTTTCGGATCCTGCAATTTCAAAGAGTCAAAATATCTACTACTGTAAACCAGTGTTTGATATGAGGATGGAAGGGACCTCACGAACCTTCATTCATAGATTCGCTTCCTTTTCAGCAGAGTTGGAAATATGATAACAGAGCCTATAAGGAAAAGTACAGAAAGTGTTTTAAAATCATATAGATCCTTGACTGACTTGAGATTTCCTAGCGCATTACCAGCCTGAAATTACAAGAAAAGTAGGTTAATTAGTAAAATGAGGTGATCACACAAACAGGACATATGATTTAACGAACTTACAAAAGGAAAAATAAAAGCATAAATAAATACAATTATGTCAAAATAATCACTGAAAAAGCTCATTTACATAGTATATGCATCTTCATACTCCTAAATTGTTGGGTCCATAAGTAATATCTGATAAAAAACTGCAATCCAGCTCATCTGCCAGCCTAATGGACAAAATGCCAGCAAACATATTTTCCTCCTTTTCATAGGTCAAACTTGCTGCCAAAGAAACTATGATTCAAATCTGATTCATCATTCTTCTAATACCGTTTCCAAGTTAGAGGGTAGCCTAAATAATGCCAATAAGGATAGAGAAACCTTCCTAGTTCACTTGATGAAATCTGACAGCCAGAACAATGTGCCACCAGACTGAACGGATATTAACTCCAAGATAAAGGTATACGCTAAAACAATTCAAAAAAAAAAGTTGCCATTGAATGGACAAGCGTCTTCCACGATTGACTACTAGTCGTTAACTCATCAAGTTTTTCTAAATATTCAAATATTGCATGTTGGCCTGCCTTAACAAGTTTATGACATAAAGGATCATAATGATCAATTGACATGAATCTTTTCCTACATAGACTTCATCTCTTGTCACATGCTAATTGGTTGTTCTCCGATTCCTTAATATCTCCTTCAAAACCATTACAAGCTTCATTTTAGCAAACCTCACTTTCAATTTCAAATAATCATGCATATCATAAAAATCAAGGTAATTCTCCATAACTGCATGTTTCATTTCTACTATTTTTTCTGATATTCCTTTTCTACTATTTTTTTTTATAGCAGGTATTACACCTTTAAAATTGCATGTTTCCACAGCAAGTTACAAACATCCTACACTATCTTAGGGCATACAAATTTCTCCAGTCAGAAATACTTAAACCATCCTAGGCAGTCTTGCATGAGCTTTCACACAATAAATAGTAACTTCTTTGCTCTTGCATACTTGGTTATAGTATAAGTTGTCAGGTCACTAACACTATCATATCCACATAAAATAAAATCCAATACTTTGAAAATGTAAAAGAGGAAAAGTAAAAAGGAAAGCACATTACAAGATGGGAAATGAAAAACTTACTCTGACAGTGATGTAGGAGGCTGGGATAAGACCAATCAAAGTTGCACAAAAGAAAATGTGAAACGGTATGTCAACAATAGGAGACGCCAAATTGATAAAAAGGTTCGGCAATGTTGGAGTAATCCTCAAAAATAGCATGTAATTGAGTAGCTTTTCTCTACGTTTTGCTATCTGAATCCCACCATCAGTGAAACTTAATAAACAGAAATTAATTAACAAAATAAGTAGATAGAATCAAGTAAGAAAGAAAGTACCTCTGCCTGGAAAAATCTTAACTTTTCAGGCCACAACCAAAGAACCAAAGGCCTGCCTATTAACTTAGAAAGGAAAAAACAAGAAGAAGCTCCAACAGTAGAGTTTAATACAACTAACATAAGACCTCTAACAACACCAAAAAGAGCTCCAGCCAACAATGACATAAAAATTGTTCCTGGAATCATAAATGTCTGCATAAAGATGTACGTTGAGCAATATCCTAAAATGAACTGTGCTGGGTAGTCTTCTGCATATGTTGCAAGATTATTCCTGAGAAAAAAACAATTGCCTTTAAAACTATGTCAAAAACATTCTCATAAAAGGATGACACTATTCGCAATCTAAAAATCTACTCTCAGAACCAAATTTTCGAAGATGACATTTATAAAATTTAAAAGTAAGATGTCTTATTTCACTTATTCTTGAGGGTAATACTACACACCCCAAGTCTTATACCAAATTTCTCATCCCAAGTAATCTTTCACTCAACCCACCATTTTGTTATTTACATGTAAGAGTCAAGGATGGTGATATATCACTTGAAATAGTGACTTGGACACTGCTTAAGAGCATTACACTTTCGTAATTACAATATAAACAAGAAACTCTATTCTAAGTCAATAAATTAAAAAAAAAATCAATTTAAAAAATGTGCATTAGAATTTTAGCACAATGGGTGTGAAGAATAATTTCTAGGTGCAAATAGCCTCATCCTCTAAAAATTATCCATGAAAACCAAAACCAGGAGAAATTATGAAGAAAATTATCATAAATTAAAACTTTAACAATGCGTGCATTTAAAAAAATGCTTGAATAGAGCATTTTACCCGTTTAAAATAGCTCCATCGCCTCAAAAAATAATCAATTCTCAGTCTAATCTAAACTAAACCCTGAGAGGGTACAATTAAATCATCCGAAAATTAAGAATTGAACAGTGACATACTTCAGCAAGCGAAGATCAGAAATGGTGCGAGGGCGCTTGAGCTTGTCATATTCAGCAGGAGGTATTGTGAGGTAAACACAGAAGAGACCGCTCACAAACAACAAAAATACACCAACAAACGCCGCGAATTCCCACCGTGTAAGTGGAAATCTGTCCGATTTGACGCGCTTTGCCGTCGGCGATTCTTCTCCTTCTTTAGCTTTGCCATTTCCGCTTTCCTCGTCTCTCAGTGTCCTCGAGCCATCGCCGATCACGATCACGTTTACGTTCCTCGCCGCGGCCATTTCAGGTTCAGTTGTTCTCGAACTAACGAACCAGATTCATTGATAATTTCGCAATTCTGAAAACCCTAGCGAGAGCAGAGTGAGAAGAAAATTATCCAAATCGAAGACGAGAGAGAAGGAAGCTACGACCCTCTCCTTTTTTTTCAGTCTCTCTTTTAAAAATTTGTGTTTGAATAAAAGTATTTACGCATAAATTTTTCTAAGGCCAATACACTTATTCCTATATAAGGTATACCGAAATTCTAAAGTTACCTTCTCTAATTTTTTAAAATTTAAATACTTACTTAAAAAATAATTTTTACTAAAAATTTTAATTAAAATTAAAAATAAAACTATTATTGTAATACCCTCAGATATGTTTTAAGGATATTTATGTCTTTTGACCTTATTTCGAGATATTTCTATTTTAAGTATATATATTTGTTTTACATGTATATGCGTATTTATATATATATATATATATATATATATATATATATATATATATATATATATATAAAGACAAAAAAAAATGAAAAAAAAAAGAAAAGATAAAGATTTATATAAAGAGAAAAACAAAAGACAAAACCAAGAAACTTTAAGACTTTTTCATCATTTCCTGTCCATATTCCAGTAGCCACCATTCTTCATGTTTTTTTTTTGTTTTCTTGAAGAAAAATGAAGGATTTGAAGGAGTTTGGAAGACAAGAAAGAAAAGAAAAGAAAAGAAAATGAAGCACTTGAAAGCTTTGGTAACCAAAGATCTCATTCCTTTCTCTTTATCTATGTTTATATGCATATTATGTGAATATATTAGTGTGTTTTGGTATTAATTTAAAGTAGTTTTGGTGATAAAGGAAGCAAAACAAAGAGAAGAAAGCCAACTTGCAAATATTTGGCTTGAAACAAGGTAAGGGGTATTATTCTTGATATATTACATGTTTTAGGCTTTTGGTTCCTTGGATCTATGTTATAAATGATGATTTTGAAGTTGAGAAATGTGGTTTTGCCATTTGAGATGTCTATGTGTGGGATTGTGTTCATGGCAGAAAGTTGTATAAAATTTACAGTTTTACCACTGATTTCGTCCCTCGTTTTGGTTGTCTTACCTGATGAATTATGAGTTCTATTATATCTTTTTGAAAATCTCTTTGAATCCTCTTTCCAATGATATATAACTTGTATGAATTAGAGATCATTTGGACTATTAAATATTGTATGAACCAAAAGGACTACTTTACCAAATAAACAGGGGAGAGTTTTTGCCACTGAATTCATCTCACGTTTTGACTGCCTTATATAATGAATTACGAGTACTATTATAGCTTGTTGGAAAGCTCTCTGAATTATCTTTTCAATGATATATAGCTTGTATAAATTGGTGATCATTTGGATTGTTAAATATTATATGAACCACAAGGGCTGCTTTACCAAATAAACAGAGGAGTCCGTTTTTTGTCACTGATTTCATCTTACGTTTTGACTGTCTTATCTAATAAATTATGAGTGCTATTATAGCTTGTTGGAAAGCTCTTTGAATCCTATTTTCAATGATATATAGCTTGTATGAATTAGAAACCGTTTGGACTATGAAATTGTATGAAACAGAAGGCTACCCTGTCAAATGAACAGGGTTGTAAACAGTATTTCACAGTTTTGGAAAAGAAAAGAAAGAAATGAAAGGAAAGAAAGGAGAGAAAAAGAAAAGAAGAAGAAAAGAAAGAAAAACAAGAAAAGGAATTGGGGCTTAAGATTCAGGGGTCGTCCCAAGAATATGGTTTGGTGAATTATGAATAAATTTAGATGGAAGCAAGATTAGTAAGATATAAGACACGCATGCATGCTATAAACTATGAGGGGGCACTTTACACTACACCACCGCAGTAGGGCACGTCCGTAGTAGGACATAGACCCCTAGTAGGGTCCGCTCGCGGTAGAGCTCAATTCAGATTCAAAAATAGTGTAGTGAAAGAAAGAAAGAGAGCTCGAGCTTAGAAAAGTGTAAAATATCTATAGTTAGCTTCCAGAAAGTATCAAATAGATACTAGATAGGACAAAGTATGACCCAAATAGTAAAGAATGAATTAGATTACCCCTTCAATCTCTTATAGAGGTTAGGATGTGAGGTTGAGTCCCAAAAGCGAGTTAGAACAAGAAAGGAGATATCTTACTTAATTCTTTTCCCTTACTGAGTGTTCTTATCACTCACTTCCTTTTTTTTCCTGATTGCAGGTACAGGTGATTGAGGTAGCTGCGAGACAGGGTCATGTTAGCGTAGGTAGATCCGACTGGAGTAGGTTATCTCTGGTTTATATTACATGCATATAGTCGCATGTTCTTATTGATTTTTAACTTTTTGAGATGATGATACACTTGTATATGATTACTCCACATTTTCAGATATTTTCAGATGAGTTTTTACATGAGTATATACATCTTTTGGTTCGCTTCTAGATATTCAGTTTTAAAAATAATTTCTAAACACTTTTAGTGATGCATTCATGTTAAAGTAGTTTAAAAGAAAAAAAAATAGACGCTCTGGATATTAATTCGTAACATTTCTCCTTTGGTGGGTAATACTTCTAGAGGGGGATGTTACAATTATTCAATAAAAAAAAATTTAAAAACTGCATTTTTATTATATTCTCCCCCATTTGAAAACTCATAATTTTCCTCTAAATTTTTTTTCAAAGTTTAAAAAATGATAATTTTTTTCTACAGATTTTTCTCTTTTCTTGGTCTTACCTTATCTCTCCCTCCCGACCACTGATGAAAGGAAATTATTTAGAAATCCAGACAATTTTAGTTTGAAAATCCAAACAAAAGTCATATAAAAATCTTTTAGACGAGTTTCAAAATTTTTTGGATTTTTAGACGACTTTTGTTTCAATTTTCAAATAAAAATTGTCTAGATTTTTAGATTATTTCTGTTGATCAGTGGTCAAAGAAAGACCGAGAGAAAAAGATAAGGTAGGAGGTAGAACGATCGATGGTAAAAGATTGGATCCTCTCTAAAGAAAAGATGAAAAATTCTTAGAGAAAAATTACCATTTTTCTAACTTTGGATTGGAAAAATTGCGAGTTTTTAAACTTAAGAGAGGTAAATGTGACAAAACTTTAATTTTTTAAAATTTTTTTAATAAATAACAGTTTTACTTTTAATTTTAACTGAAATTTTTAATAAAAATTATCTTATAAGTAAATATTTCAAATTTTTAAAGTTAGATGGTATAAATTTAAGATTTCACTATACCTTAGGTGAAAATAAGCTTTTTGGCTTTTTTTTTATTCAAATATGACTTATAGTGTATGAATAGAAGGTATATTTATTAAGTAATATTATATATATTTATTTTAGATATATAAATATATACATATTTATATATATTATCAAATAATAAAATAATATTTTATTTTATTATATTTTATTATTAATTTAAAATTATTTAATTTTATATATATATATTTATACCTTTAAATTGGATAGACATAATTTTACTTATATTTATTTACCTTGCTTTCATTTTGAAATACCTAATTAAATGCTGGCAATATAAATGAGTAAGATCTGTCTTAAGTTAACTTTCTCCATCCCCTAGCCTCTTTTTAAAGTTATCTAAACACCTTCAATGGTAATGTAATTGTGCCGAAAATGTAATTTTTTATATTATTTATTATATACTATATATCATATTATATTATATTATATGTATTATTTTTAAAAAATAATTAAATATTAATAAAATAATAAAAAAATTAATTAATACTTTATTATTTTAAAAAATATCACACTTTCGTAAAAATTTAAAATTTTTTATATACACTTTTATTACATAATATTTTTTTAAAAAAATATATCGATTTATATTAATAATACATATTGTATCATATTATATATCATTATATTATATTTATTTAATATATTTTATGATATATATTATTTTTTATATTTATCATATTATATCATAAGATATGTATCATATATCTTAGGATATAAATTACCGTAATAAAAAAGAGAAAAGTTTTAGACTATGAGGATGGTATATAAAAAAAAAATTATATTTTTTAAAAATTTTACACGTTTTAATAATAATTAAGAATTTTTCATATAAAGTTAATTTTTACGGATTAAGATATGGATTATATAATCGAATCAGATCAATTGACTAGATCATGAACCAATCACTTAAACGGTTTGCTATAGAAATAACTATTTTTTATATTATTTTGGACTGGACCGCAGGCGAACCAGCAGCTTGTTGCTGATTCATTGTTTATTGTGGTTCAGACGGGTCTATGTTTTTTTAAATATAAATTGAAAAAAAAAATAACGCAGACTTTTTCAGCCCTTTCAACACGCACCGTTGCTGTTCTTGACGACGTTTGTTGATATTTGACGATGGTTGCCAACAACGTTTAACGATGGTTGATGACAACCATCGTTACAAAAAGACGACGTTCACAGGTTCAAGTCTGCTGTAACTGACGTTTTCTTCTTCAAGTCCGGCTTTGCTTCACTGAACAAATAATATTTAAACCAGTGTTAAGCTACCAACTAATATTTAAAGAAAATTGTCAGAATGCACTTTGCTTAATATACATTCCCAAGCATACTGCATTCTAAATTTAAGGGACTATTTCCACTCAAGTTTTAATTTAATTTTAAAAGTATATTTTCTATAATTTTAAAGCTGAAATAGTCATCTAAAGAGTAACTGCTAAAAAAATTTTTAGTTAAAGATAAAGATAAAAATTTATATCATTTTTTTTAAATTTATACCATTTTTTTCTTAGGTTAACACTTCACCTTCATTCTCAAAGTTTGAAAAGTTAATATTTCACCATTAGAATTTCTTTCTTTTCTTCGACGACCATCATTCTGATTGATAACTAACGTTTTTTACTCATCCTCAAGATTCAGTCATCCACTACCACAAAAGACGACGAAGCATCATCCTTCATCTATCTTTCATCTCATTATCCAAACGAGATGACGCTTTATTGTCTTTCGTTGTGTCATACAAATGAGACGACGCTTTGTCCTCTTTTGTCATGTCGTCTAGATGACAAAGGACAATGAATTGTCTTCCTTCGTTGCATCTTCTATACAATAAAAAACGATGTTTCATCATCCAAACGAAAGGTCTTCCTTCGTAAGAGAAGATCATCGAACGATCTTTATCAAAGAAGATCGATAGCCGGATTTTCTAAACCATCAGAGATAAAAACTCAAAATGGTGGAAAAAGTGACTTTTCTTAGTTTAATCATGAGAGAAAATTATTAGTTTTCTAAGCAAAGAAATGAAAATTATATAAATTTTTAGAGTTTAGCGGTAAAATAATGACTTTGCCCTTATTTCTAATTGAAAATTTTAACAATAATTAGTTTATGAATAGAGGTTTGAATTTTTGAACTGTCATAAATATATTTTTGAGATTGAATGGAAAGTTGAGTAGGGAGTAATCCTTTGGCCTTTAAACTATTATTTAATTGATTGCAACGATCTCAATTTGTGATTGCCCAACCATGGTTCCAAACAACATTATTTACTGTTTCAATGTTCTTAAAAAGGCTTGTGGTAGTCTTTTTTTTTTTTTTTTTTTTAACACTTAACAATATTTCATGCTAACATATAATATTTAGTAATATTGCTTTGGATATATGTATTGTTACAAGCTTATATAATATTTAATAATATAGTTTGGGATATATGCATGGATTGATTTTTGTTTTCATTTGTATTATAATGTTTATGTTGTATAATTAATTTATAATAGTATTTTAAATTTAGTATGTAAGAACATGTAATCAGATTAAATTTTTTTAAGTTCTTACATAAAATTAAAAATTTGATTCGATCAATTAGAACCAGAGCTCAAAACTATTCTTAATCTAGTCCAATTCCTTAAAACCTTGATGTTAACAATGTAGCCAATAGCATTTTAGTGTAAGGGTATTATCATTCCTAAAGTAAATAATTGTTTTTCAAACACAACTAAAATTTATAAATGCTACAAAACTTTGTAAAAGCTATGTCTAGCTTAATGAAGTAGTAAACATGAAATTTTAACAAGAAAAAGAAAAATAGGCCAAGAGTCTATTTTCCACCTAAGGTTTGCTGAAATGACAATTCCCACCCTTTATGTTTCAAAAAAACAAATTTTCACACATCATCACTTCCATTAATGAATTTTGTTAAGTGAAATAATTAGAAGGTTATTTTGTATATGTTTTTCTATTTTCTATTATTCTTTCAATTTTCTCTTTTTCAATTATTCTTTTTATTTTTTCTATTTTTTTCAAATATCTAGGGGAAAAACTATAAATTTAAAAAAATTATTAGGGGTGTTAATGAAAATTTTCAAGAGGCTTTTTAAATTTTGAAAAACTTTTAAGGGTGTTAATGAATAATCAAGATCTTTGCATAAGTCTCTCATCATCAAAAAATTTAAGCACAAATCAATCATATCTCAATTGATATTATGAAATAAAATGGATAAAGCCAAAATAGATATGATCGTGCCTTTTTAATATAGTCTTATCACAATCGTGCACCACATGATGTACGGTCATGCATCCAAGTAACACGATTTCCATATCATCTATGCGGTAAATTGTTGTATAGACGTGCACTCTCCATGTACAATCATGTACCAAGTCAAACTCCACATTCTCATCAACACTTAGTCATTTTCCAATCCATAAATAAATATCAAATATATAAAATAACTAAGATGACATTAATAAAGTCTACTTGTGAGTGTTAAAATAGGTAGAAGAATTGACAATTACACATTACTATGTTTCTTATTGTGTCTAATTTAATATTTTTGTCTTTGATATTTTTACCATTTATTTAGTACTATTCTTATTTTTTCATACTTTAATTTTGTTCATTTAGGTATTGTTATAAGAAAACTATTTTTGATCTTATTGACAAAGTAAGTATCCATAAAAGTGGCTTTTGAATAATCGACAGTGAAGAGGAAGTCGATGAAATTAATTGTTACCTATTATGATCCATCACGTGATCACCAAAATATTACTTTATGATTCATAACGAGATCACCTTGTGCTTAGGGTTGGTGATTTATTTGTCGCATAAATAATATCAAGTTCCCTTAATGTATAAACATATATTAATTATTTTATAAAAGGCCAAAAAACTTTTCCCACCCAAAGTTTAGTCAATTCTCAAACTCTTATATGTAAAGTTTTAAAAACTCAAGCATACACCTATATACTATTAAAATTAATAAAATTAGTTAGTTTTAAAAGTAAAATTGTTGTTTAATAAGTAATATTAAAAAATAAAACTTTATTTCATTTTCCTCCCTAAACTCTAAAAACTAACTATTTTTCCTCAGACTTAAATTTTAAAAAGTTACATTTCTCCCCTAAGGTTTCGATTTTTCAGTGACAATTTCCAATGATGAACGCCTTCTTTGATGCTCTCCTGATAATGTCTCTCTCTCTCCTTCTTGGTCATCTCTCCCAACACCTCATTGTTCGTCTAGTCGAGAAATTGTTCATCTAAATGACAAATGATTCATCTAGACAAAGATGAAGCTAAATATAGAACCCTAAAATCTATTGATGATGATTCAGCTTGATTTTTGTATGGATGACGACGAATCATCTAGATGAAAATGATTTATTTGGACGAATTATTTATCATCCAAACGAACGTGGGGCACCGAGAGAAATTATTGGGAAGGAGAGACAACATTGAGAGGGAAAGACATCACCGAGAGAGCGTCGAAGAAGGTGGTGATCGCTGGAAATTGTCACTGAAAAATTAAAACCCTAGGAGAAAAATGTAATTTTTTAAAACTTAAATTTGAGAAAAAATTATTAATTTTTAGAATTTAAAGATGAAAATGAGATAAAATTTTATTTTTATAATATCACTGATTAAATAATAATTTTATTTTTAAAACTAATAGATTTTATTAAATTTAATAGTTTATGAGTGAATATTTAAGTTTTTAAAACTTTACAGGCGAAATTGAAAATAAGTCTTTTGGCCTTTTACAAATACTATTTGCTCCTGCCGTGGTTAGTTCTCCTCTTGAAGACACCAAGTTCATTCTCTCTTTGTAATTTTTTTTGTTTAAATAATTTAATTAATGTTCATTTTCTTCGCAATTGCTCCTTTTCATGTTCGTGAAACGGAAGCATTGTTTATGGTTCAGCTAAGTTTGAAATTAGTTAGTTTTTTTTGGTTGTATATCCAGTTATTTTGTTGACGTAAGAGCCTAATTTCCTGGTGTTTGGTTTTTTGATAGGTAGATTCAATCTAGACCTGGCCACGGGCTGGTTTGGCTCGTGAACTGGACCGAAACCGGCCCGCCTAAAACCGAAACCAAAACCGACAGACCCGGAACCGGACTGAACCAGAACCGAAACCGTGGTTCTACGGTTCGGTTCCTGTTTACATAAATTAGAATAGTAAAACCGTCGGTTCACACTTGGTTTATGAACCGGCGGTTTACTGTGCTGAACCGAAAAAATTTAAATTTTTTTTGAATTTCTTTTGATTTTTTTTGAATTTTTTTAAAAAAACCAACGGTTCCCTGTGCAGGAACCGTTGGCTTGAAGGGAAAATTGCAGGGGACCAATCCCCTGCACTTTTCAGAGAAAATGCAGGGGACCAACGGTCCCCTGCAATTTCTTTGAATCTCAATTCAACCCCCGTATTTTTAATTTTTTAAAAAAAAGTTTTTTCCTATATATACCCCTTCAAATTTCATTCTCTCAAATTTCAAACTCTCCACTCTCTCACTCAATCCTTCAAACTTTCATTCTCATTCTTTAAACTCTTAATACTCTCTCAATCTTTCAATTCAATCAAATTTTCTTAAATTTAATTAAATTCTTTCTTAATTTTTTATTAATTTCAATTTCAATTTTTTTTATACAATTCATAATTAATTATAGAATTTATTTCTATAATTAATTTTATTTATTATTATTTTATTATATTTTATAATTAATCATATAATTTATTTTATTTATTATAATTAAGTCTAAGCGTTTCTTTTAATTTTCAATTATTGTAATTAATAATTTAAAAATTAAATCAAGATCATGTATTAGAATTGACTGTTCAATATCGGTTTCAAACCGAAACCGTCGGTTCCGAACTGGGGCCATGAATCGGAACCGGCGGTTCCGAACCGTGGATGAACTGTCCTGTTACGGTTTCGGTTCAGGGTCTTTATATTTTCGAACCGTGAACTAGCGGTTCTGAACCGAAACCGGCGGTTCATGAACCGTGGCCAGGTCTAATTCAATCAATTGTGACTGTCCAAAATTTGAAATGTCCTTTGTTTCCTAGTATTGTTTCTGTCCTCACCCCAAGGTTGTCTTCCAAAGATACTGTTTAAATGCCCTTACTTTTCAGGTGTTCAATTACCAGTGCCATTGACTTGAGCGGAAGAGAGGCAGAAGTCTTCGGGCAAAATGATTGAGTTGGGTACCCAAATGACAGCATGTCAAACCAAATTAATACTTTTGGGCCTTCTTCTGGGCCTCTACATCGGTTAAGAAGAATGAAAAGGAGGAGGGAATTTTAGATTATGAAAAAAAAGAGGGTGTTTATGGATTTAAAAAACAAATAAGAAAAGAAAAGAGATATGGAAAAGGCTTATAATTAATTAGTAAATATGCATGCACGAGTGGCACATATTTACAATTTCACGAACAAGTTCATAATTAAAGAGGTGATTTTAAAACTTTCACCTACATTAATTAAACTTTCAACCCATTTTTTGGAATAATGTAAACACACTTCAACATCTTAAACAACTTCTAAAAAGGGAAACTTAAAATCTTAAGTCTAATTACTCTTGATTATTTATAACCAAGATGATTCATCATCCATCTCGTATGCTGAAATAATTAACCACAAAATTAAGGCTTTTAATTGTTACAACTCATGCAGACATCCTAGAATATGGCTAACACTCGATTGAGCTTCGAGCTTAAAATTGTTATTCTGAGTCAAAGATGGCAAATTGTTGGGAAGGGAACCAATTGTGAAGCAAGTAAAGTATCGAAAATTTTCCAGTCAATGTTAGTGTATTCTCCATTGTTGTTGCTCTTTTCTACTTCACCAAAATCTTCATTGGTTAAAAAGTTGTTGTTATGTTGCAGGTGGCCTTGATCTTTTGTTGCGAAACTAGTTGAAAGAGTAGGGCTGTCGAGTTGAGGAAGTTCAATGAGTTGATTATCCAAAAAAGTTGGATTATTAATGGGAAGACATTGATCTAGGTCAGAAGAAGCAAAGGGTTGTTGATGAACATTTGTTGTGGGTTGATTGGGATGGAGATTAAGCATAAGATTATGAGAATTTGATGATGATGATGATGATGGAGGTCTGAGATAGTAAGCTTGGTTCCAACCTTCATAGCCTTGCCTTTGATTAGGGCTTGGCTTTTTGAATGCCCTACACACCACCCATCCTTCTTCCTGCAATCAACATGCATGCACCAACATTTCATATTGGTCAACTTTTTATAATAGTGCAGAAATTTATGCATGATAAATGTGTTAAATGAAGGAGAATGGTGAAAAGAGATGAGAAGTTATAAGCAAGAAAAAACTATCTATACAAACAAATATACTAATTTATCTGTATAAATTGAAATGATAGTTTGAAATTGGATGATATATGATTGTTTACTTATCTTCTCACTTATCTTTCCATCAAAATCACTAAATTAGATATTATCATTTTAGTTTTTCAAATAAATTTATATGATTTATTTTTATAGCTAGTATTTTATAAAAAGTAATTGTTTTTTTCTAAAGAAAGATTTTTTTTTTTTCTAAAGAAAGAGTCCTAGTTAAACTTCCCCGCATGCATTTGAACAGTTAATTGCTTTTCAGTGGCTTTAACCAAAAATTTGTCCTTCTACAAAGGCATGCAAAGTCAGTCAAACACGAGTGCATGCTTAAATGATCTTCCCAACTTATCACTTTTTTTTATATTCTTTTTTCATAATCTGTCTAATTATTCGAAAATTATGATAATGAGAATTGAATAATTAACTTGCCTGAGGAGGTTCATTTTCAGAAGTTTGAAGTCGATATTCATGCATGATCCAATCGGTTTTCCTTCCATTTGGTGCACGTCCATTGTAGAACACAAGCGTCTTCCTCATTCCAATCAATTTGTTCTTGGAAAGCACTGCCTTGTCTCTTCCTGTCGCCTTCCAAAATCCAGCAGCAGTGGCTCTATTCGTTCGAGTGCCCGTCGGGTACTTCCTGTCTTTGTGACTGAAGAAGTACCACTCCTTCTGTTCATCATAACCTAGATTACATCTCGCTGCAAAAACCAAAGAAAATATAAACTTCAATTCTAGTACTTCATTAGATATTATTATAACGAGTAATATTTTATGTATACATAAATTATATAAATTTATTTATACAATCTAATATAATAATATCTAATTAGGTGTTTTTAAAATGAGATTAAAAAAAAAAAATCACATTATTTGATTATAAGTTATCATCTCAGTTTGCATAATTTAGTTGTTCATATTATTTTATTCTATTATAATTCGTATTCCTAATATAATTATGATCAAGAATGCTAATCTTATGATAAATGAAAAATATAAGTCAAGATTAGAAATAATAATCTTATTATGACAATATTATTACTGTTTTCCACTATAAAATCTCCTAAAGCTAGTGTGCAACAAAGAAAAACAATTGTTCAATGAGGAAAAAGATAGGAAAGTGCTTCCACTGTTGACAAAAAAAGTTTAAGTGCTTTTTCTGATGTCCCTTTCTGTTTTATCTAATCGTTTGAAAACTAGAAAACTGTGTGAAATTAGCTTGAATTAATGATATGATACCAACTTTAGTCTGAAGATGTTGATATATGGTGAAAATATCATTAATGATACCTTGAATGTCCCATGGCTCCATTTTGTAGAGGTCAATGTCAATGATAACATCTAGATCAATTTTCAAAGAGTTAATCTTTCGGTTGAGGTAGTAGCCCACGAGTTCTTCTTCTGTTGGGTGAAACCTAAAGCCGGGTGGCACACATGATTCCAATTGATCCATTGGTGCTCTGCAAATCCAAATTTTAAACTTGAGAATTAGAAGAATCCTATAAGCTTTAGATTCTCAATCATGGACATTATAGCTAAGCTACTTAAGCTCTATTTTGTCAATGATAGGATAAAATGATGAACTATGATAATATAAAAGTGGGATCCAGAATATTGGTGATGCATGTGTGTTTGAGTAAGAAAAAATTATGGCAGACCAACAGTGGAACCCCACCAAAAAGAAGAAAGATTTTTTCCTAAGAAGCAGTTAAGTGGAATTAGGTAAAGTATATTGAACACAAAAGCTGGCCGAAAAGCTTGACTTTACTGG
Organism: Mangifera indica; assembly: GCF_011075055.1. Taxonomy (NCBI): domain Eukaryota; kingdom Viridiplantae; phylum Streptophyta; class Magnoliopsida; order Sapindales; family Anacardiaceae; genus Mangifera; species Mangifera indica. Next base: position 9,689,692 of record NC_058147.1, on the reverse strand, counting down.
CACAAGCATGTTCTTATGTTTCTTTGAGTGCAGTGCACTCCGAATGCTCGTGGATGTACAAAAAAGTTTAAATTTCACACCACCACCATGCTAGCAATTTCAGCAGCCTCAAACACTCAAAATATTGGCAAATATTTTCAATCCACAATCACTTTTCTCTTCACTATTCAACTACGTTAATAATAATATTGCTTCTTCAATTCCTCTAAATATATAGATACGAATACTGTGTATGCATAGTTGCCAGAAGATTCATGATACTGATGCATCTCAGATAGCTACATGATTCATTGTAAGCTCATTAGAACAAGCTTAATTTCCCTATCTAGGTTACTGCATTGAATGCATGGAAAATAAAAGTGATTAATAAAGGGATTCTAGCTGTATCATTGATTGATAAACTTTTTTTTTTTTCAATTGAGTAAAATGTATATTAACAAAAAAACAACGGAACAGTTGAAACAGGGCTAGGAACATTTTAGGCTCGACCTACTCAAGGGAAGACCAGCAAACCAACAAACTACAACCAGACAAGACCTGTAGCAACAAAAACCTAAATCGTTTTCTCTTTAATGCCTATCAAAGTTCCTACTCTGATAGGGATCAAGAGGATAATCCAACCTATCCTATACATTCTAACTTTACAAGAAAGTATTATGTAGGCCTGTCCAACAATCAAAGAATACATATAAATCATCAAGTACAAAATGCCAATCTACAAGTAGTAACTTTGGCTAGCATTCCTAAGACTGTATGGATGCTGTTAAAGTAATTAACGATGGAGTTGTATGCATGTTCACATAAATTTTATTAGATGGATCTGCAATAGTTGATGATGATGCTAAAAATGCTTTAGCATATATTCCTATCCCAAAAGAAACAGTAGTTTCAGATGCATTACACTGAAGAGATGGATATATATACGCACCTTTGTTTGTCGTGTTCTTGGGAGCGAGAGAAAAGGAAAAGAATGAGATAAAAAAGTGATGAAGCTTTGGAAGAATGTTGGGGGAGATGAAAGTGGTGAAGAGAAAGAAGGAAAGAATAGACATATATATACAAGACGGTATGTTAAAGAGAGGATGGAGAGGGATATTGATTGCGCGTGGGGTGGCAGATAGATGAAAGCGTTTGTTTGGTTTGGACGGCGTGTGACACCAGATTTTCACGCCACTTCCCACCGCTATTTTGTGCCCTAAGCTTTAAATTCATGTCTATTTCACTTCTCTTAATTTACAAAAGCACAAATCCATTAATCAACCCATCAACATCCATCCACACATTCTATCTCTTCCCACAATCCAGCTTCTCTTGTCTGTTTGGTGCGCCGCCCTTTGCCACTTGGCACCGCTCATTTCTCGACACCTAGGATTCCATGTCAGACTCACAACCTGTCTATATCCTCAGGCTAATCATTAGTGTTCTTAGATGAATAGTTTCCCAGATGAGTCCAACTTAAGCTACTTTGTTCATTTTGGTTAGAGATCACTTAGAGTTAGTGTTAATTAGCAGCTTTGTAATTAGTTAATCAGAGGTAACTAACAACAACTGTTGCTTTGTAATTAGTTAGTAATAGGTTACTGTTTGTTTGGATTTGTTAAAAACTGAAAAAGCAAAAGCTATGGAATGTAATACTGTAGAGTTAAGAAATTAATTTGCTTGGTTAGCTTACAGCTACGCCGATTCAGAAAAGTTACAGACATGTTGGCCCCTTCTTGTTATTCTAAAGCTTATCCTGCTGTTGATGAGAGGCAACATATAATTAGTTATTTCTGGCTAGCTCATTGCGGTTTAAGGATAAAATTAATTAGAGAATCAGTGGATTAGTTAGATATTTGTGTTGATTAATTAGCAAAATGAAAGATTAAAGGTGTGTTTCTATGTATTTTGGTCTTTGTAGTGGTAGGCAAAAGTACCTCTTGTTTTATAAGCATGGGGACTTAACTTTGTACACACCATTTGCTTCAACCAATTAACTTTATGAATGAAGCTTTTTCGTGCTTCGTAACCATACGGATTATTAATATGACGTACTTTACTCTCCACTCATCTTCAGATTACATCACAAAGCTTCATCTTAATTATTTTTTCTGCACCTTTTAATTTATAGTTAATTAGCTAATGCAATTTAAGAAAAGCATGTGCCAGGCGGAAGGTGGAGTTTTCCAGGGTTCCGTGTGGAAAATCAACATAGCGAGATAGTCGGGTTTTGCACCGCCAAGCAACCCTTTAAGCCGTATAGGTGTCCCTTAGCCCATGATGAGTTGGCACAAGCAAAAGCTTTTGGGTTTTACATGTGGGCATTTGTAAAAGGAAGAGTGTGCACCATTTTGAGTGTGAGAGAATTTGTCAGGATTTTAGGTTGACGACTTAAGTCATTCTTCTAAAAAATCTAAAATAAGAAGAAACCAGTGACCATAACTTTAATTAAATGTATACAAGAGTGATCCTTGAAAAAAAGAGTACCGCGGACAGATCATAATGTTTATGAAAACATGGTAATGGGAAAGTTCTAAAATTTCAGCAAATCATGATTCACAAATTCACTGCTGAATGCTTTTGACTTTTGACATTTTTACACACTACTAGCTAGCTAACGGTGGAGCTACAAAAATGCATATTTACGTGTTGACTTTCTCCTTTTCCAGAAATAAAAATCTCCATTAATCAAATTCTTTGATATGTAGGGCAAAACTTGTTAGCTTGTCGTTTCTTAACTTTAATTACCGAAGAGACTCCACTGATTATTACGTCTTGCTTTTTGCTTCCATTAATTTCAGTAGTCAGAATCCATGTATATTATTCATTTATTCCCCATTTTCATCACTTTCAAGATTTAGTATGATTCTCTCTGAGAATTTAAACGTATCCAGGCCTCTATGGTTGGTCGGTTTCCACAATTCAACCACATAATGCATGGTCCAAATTCAAAGTTACCCCCACAAACTTTGACAAAACATAAAAATATATGTTCATCTTCTTCTGGTCAAATCTCACTCTCTCAAGAAGCCACATGTTTTACCACTATTCGTAATTGATTACCATTTTATTATTGATTAGTAAAAGACAAACGTTTAGTTACTGGGTCTGGGTGTTTATATATCTTTGATAGGACAGATATATTGTATTATATTTTCTATGCGTACATCAATCATGTAATAAAGAAAAAAAAATAATGACACATGCTAACATCATAATTATAATTGAAAAATTATACATATTATAAATTATATCATAATTAATATAATATATTAGATGTATTTATAATATGATATAAATTGATATATTTTTAAAAAAAATAATAATATAATATAAATATATATAAAAAATTTTAAATTTTTATAGGTATTGATGATATTTTTTTTCAAAATGAGCATATATTTATTATTTTTTTATTATTTATTTCTTATAAACTTTACCATATGTTATAATATTATATGATATGATATAATACTTAATATATAATATATAAAATTGGATTTTTAATATATAATATAATGTACGATTTAATTACCATAACATACATAACCATTTTGTTGCATCGGATAATTAAAAGTACTGAGAATTTTTGGGAAATTCATGATGTTTTTAACATCCATGCTAAGAGCAAACAACTAGTCATTGAAGGCTAACATATATAACTTTATAAATAATAATAATAATTTCCAAGTGTTGGTTTTGGAATTTTTAATTTGTGGATCAAGCGTTATAAATTAAAGTTCATATTATATTTATACTTGAGAATGAATGGTATAAATAATTAGATTTACAACTAATGCTATGTAATTCCTAAACAACATTTGTATTAACTTAATGCAATAAAAATTATAAAAAAGGGCTTGTATCCTAAGCAATAACTTGGTTAGACAGATGTTATTTCATTATCCAAAAATATGATGAACCTAATCTGATTAAATCATCACAATCTGATGCGATCTACCGACTTTCCCCTATTAATAATTCTTTAATAACACTTGCTAATTTTTTAAATTAATCTACAACTCTAGACTACTCAATATCCAATTGTAGTACTAGAAAATGACCCCTTTCTCATTTCTCTTTCAATTTTGATTAGCAAAAGTTAACTTCATTTTTTTGTTAGTTAATTAAAGTATTAATTTGGATTTCTCTTCCTCATCATTTCATGTGGAAAAAGTTCTCTCAAATAAATAGAAGAAAACAAAAGAAGGTATTATAACCATTAAGAGAAAAAAGACAAAGCATAATGAAACCTAAATAAGATTAAGGCAATTGGCTAGATGAGGAAGAAGAAGAAGAAGATGGTGATTATGGGAGGCGTGGCTAAGAGTTGAAATAAGGATCTAGTGCCAAATCCTACATTAATTATTATTATTATAATATAAACTTTTGAAAGCCATTCTTGGTATACTCTTGACGTGCAATTTGCTCTTAATTTGTTGCTTTACTGTGGGCGAAAAAGAGGTTAATTAATTATTTAATTAGAATTTGATGTCATCTATGAATACTTGAATTTACATTTTTAATGTGTAACCCAAAGTTTTTTTGAATAATATATATATATATATATATATATATAATATATATATATAATATATATATATATTTAATATACAATTTGAGTACGAGATAATGTATTATTATATAATTGAACATTATTTTATCATTTAATTATATAATAATATATTCTTATATATACATCATAAAGTGGTCTAATCTATGCCCACTTTTAAGACTAAATTATTTCACCTGATATACATGCATGGTATTATTATTATCAATCATACAGTGAAATTAAAATTTCCTTTCATTTTACTCTTCAGTTGAACTTGTAACGTGAAACTCATGATATAAAAGAAAAACGATAGGTGTGGCCGAAGAAGGGCCTATCAATATTAAGAGGCTGCTGCCTCCGTCCAAAATATCTAAAAATGAAGGCCAAATGACTATGTCGCCCCCAAGATTTAGGACAAACCCAATTTTTCACTTATGAATTATTGAAAATTCAAATACTCATCTTTTTATTAAATTTTATTGTTATTGTCAAAAGTAAAATTTTTATTTAATAAAAAAATTTTAAAAACTTAAAATTTATCACATTTTCGTTTCTAAGTTTAAAAACTAACAAAGTTTCTTCCATACAAAGTTTAAAAAACTTACATTCTCTCTCTAGGGTTTTTACTGCAATTGTTAGTAGTGTTCTCCCTCTCTTTCAGTTTATTTTTTAGTCGTGTTCTATTTTTGGTCATCCTCTCTCTCATCGACTAGCGCATGACAAGATCGAGATCTCTTCGTCGTGCAACGAAGAGACCAAAATCTCGATTTTGTTGTCTGTTGCTCGGTGAGAGAGAGGACGGCAAATGATGGTTGAAAATTAACCGTGGTTGAGAGAAAAGCTAGGAAGAAGGGAAAATGTCGTCGAAACCATTGTCTTTGGTCGTCGACAGTTGTTGTAAAAACCGTACGGGGAGTGTAAGTTTTTCAAATTTTGGGTGGGGGAAAGTGAGATAAATTGTTAGTTTTTAAACTTAAAGGGGGGGGACGTGATGAATTTCTTGTTTTTAAAATGTTTTTATAAAATTATGATTTTACCCTTAACAATAACAATGAAATTTAACAAAATGATAAGTATTTGAATTTTTGATAGTTAACGGGTGGAAAGGTAATTTGGCCAAAAATGGAATCTAGTCAAACAAACATCACAGTGTGAACATGTTGCGCCAACTCTATTTGGTATCAACTTAATTATAATGCCTCATAATAATGCTAACTATATAAGAGATGTAATACCACATATTTTATATAGATGAAATTTATAAAAATTATGGGACTTCACATGCTTTTATATATATATATATATATAAATGAAATAAAATGATGGAATTTTGAAATTACTGTTGGACATAATCATTCATGAGATCGTTGCCTATCAATCGATTGATCAGCTCCATTTTCTTCTTCTTCTTGTGTTCCGTTCACATTGTGCAAAGAGGCTTCAAACACATTCATCGGTTCATATATCAGCTTCATTTTTCATTAACAAATTCGATGCAGATTCTTAATCATTCATATCTAACTTTATAAATTTTGGTTTTAAATTTTAAGCATTGTTTTTTATTAAAATTTATGCAATGAATGATTGTGGTTTGTGCTTAAGCTAGATATAGATGCCGAATCACGTTCTAATTCTTTTTAAAGCCCGGTTTACGTTGATTATTGTGTATTAATTGTTAAACAAAATTTAAATAAAGAACCCTTATTTGAGTTAGATTTTTTTTTTATCTATTTAAAAATTATTTTTCTATTTAATTACGCCTAAATCGATTATATCAAATAAATGAACCCCAAATATGGAGATCATGAAAAAATGATTTCGGACATGAAGTTTAAAGTGACTAATTAGTGGTGTGGGATTCTTGTTGCCATCAAAATGGTTGATGATTTGATAGAGATTTGAGAAGCTTAGTTGATGTCAACGTTTCAAGTGAAAAGGAATAAAACTGAGGTGGGTTAGAGTGATAATTAATAGAGTAATTAGTTTTAATCAAGTTGTATTAAGTAAAAGTAATGTCAATATCATGGGCGGTTCTCGAATTGCCTCCATCCATCATTCTCAGACGGCTCTACCACTACCACTACCACCCCTACACTTATCATTTTTCATATCTTACATTTTTTTTTTTCAGCAATTTTCTATTTAACCAATAACTTTCACTCAATTCTTAGAGTACCAAAATATAGAAATAATCAAATTAAATTTTAAATAAGTTAAAAAAGAAAGTATGAAAACAGCTATCCAAGCCACTTGTACCACAAATGAATAGATATTTTTTAGTTATTTCTTTTTATTGTTAATATGATTAGTACATCTTTAACACATACTAAATTTTGTGTTTTGTGATAGTGATGTTACTGGCAACTTTTCCTTTATTTTTTTTTTAAGGCCAAAAGATTTATTCCCACTCAAGGTTTAATATATTCTCAAATTTTCATCTACAAATGCAATGGAGATGCTTGGGAGACATTTTTGTTGGCTAAAATCCATCGTGTGATAAATCTAGATGAAGTGCAATGATCTATCGTGTGACGATTTGTCACATTTGTGGCCACTTTGTGGTTATTTTTTCGTTCAAGATGTGAGAGAGAGTGCCCATAGGTGGGAAGTTGGCCAGAGAACAGTCATTAGAGAAACAAAGGGAAGGAATGAAACTCTAATAGGGAAATAATTACTTTTTAAACTTTGGATGAAAAAAGATTATTAGATTTTTAAACTAGAAAAAAAATGATAAAATTTTAGTTTTTTAAATATTTTTATTAAATGACGATTTTATTTTTACACTTAAATGAAAATTTTAAAAGAATGATAAGTATTTAGATTTTTGAAATTTGGAGTTTGAAAATAGACTTACCTTTTGGTGGAAATAAGTCTTTTGGCCTTATTTTTATTCATTAAGTAATGGATTTTACCTTTTTTTTTTCTCCCTCCTTTAAAATCTATAAGATTGAGAATTGTGTGTCCCTTTTGTTGCAATTACAAAAGCTAGTAATGTGAACAAGAGACATTGTAATAAATATCTAACATTTATTTCATGAAATGTGATGCCACGTATACGATTTTAATTTAAGTAAGGAATGTAAAACAAAAAGTTTCATTAAGAATTTTGGAATGATTTTTGTTTTTGAAATTTATTAAACTTTAATTTATAATTACAAGATTTTTAAATTCCTCAAACATATCCTTAATAACTTTAGAAATCAATCAAAAGTAGTTATAAAAATATGCTTTAAACAAAAAAAAAAAAAAGAAATAGTAGTGAGAAGCAAGCAAGTCTTGTTATTTTGGGGCGGTTTGGTGGGACTAGAAAACAGAAGTTGTGCTTGTACATCAATGTATAAATAATTATAAAATACCTAATTTCTATGCTTTATCAACAATCCTTCTAGAGGCTTTACTCTGTAGCCTAACCTTAGGACTTGAAACAGTACTGGTGAGAGAGAGAGAGTTGGCTTGGGTGGGGCATGGGCTGGATTTTTCGAATTTAATCTTATTTAACGGTATTTTAACATCAAACTCTTAACTTAATTAATTTAATAATTATTTCCATACATATGAAGTGGCTTTTTTGTTTTTCCTTTGTTACTTCATGTGTTTCTTTATCTTGTTGAATGCCTTGCCGTCCTGGAAACAATTTTTACTTTCCTTTTCTTGTGGTTATTTTATAAGCATTGGTGATGCTGTGGGCTGCTGGAAGGACAGCTTAGATGTACTATATACTCTGCTATTTCTTTCTGTTGCTTGAACTTTAATAAAGAAAGTTTCATTGTCTCACAAGACACTTTTTGTATTATACATATATTCAGTATCCAAAAACCTTCGAACTCTACAAAATTTGATATACATACAAGAAATAATAATTCAATCTTTAAAATATAATCTACAATAATCTTTATCTTTGAAGGTTTCAACAAAGTATTCAAACCCCCAAAAAGAAAAATTAAATTGTAATCCAAGAGAAAATATACTCCCCCTTTCTACAAGGTTAGTATTGACATTTTCTTTTATCCTTGAGTATCACAACATATACAGATAATATATCATTATATAATTGAATGATTTTAATTAAAATTAAAATAACATTCAATCATATGATAACATATTATCTATATATCTATTTGTATATTTAAAGGCGCGTAAACATAAATATACCCAAAAGAGAAATACAATACAAGGGTTTTTGTTATTGAAATAATGTTTTAGGTAATAGTTTTGAGTCGTAATGTTTTGCCATTTACAGCACACATCAACTAGAGAGGTTATAAACTACAACAGTACTGATCGTAAAGATTGAGATTCCTTATCATCTACCTTGATATTTTTCAAAAATATAATGCTAAAAGAAATGAGATTATAACAGAAGTTATATATAATAGATATGAACCTGCAAATTTCATTTGAATAAATGACTTATTTTGGGGTATATTTCCAGGAAAGACTCCTGTGCAAGCCACCCATCCATGGCCTAGAGGAAGTTCCTTTGGAAATTTCCTGAGGAGAACCGGGAAGTTAAACCCTGAGCCATGTTTTCGGAATCAAGTTTTACATTTTGCCTCCCTGCAGAGAGGTCCTTCTCACGATCCCAAGGCTTCCATGGATGTTGGCCAACCCACTCTTCTTTTTGTGCCGGCTGTTTGGACTTTTTCTTTGAATGACTTAGAGCTTCTTCTTGATGCTTTTGAACCAATGATTTTGAGCGCTTCTCTTTATTGTATTTATCCACCAAATCTGCATCTGCACTTGACCTTTTCTTTTCTTGTTCATTTGAAGCAAGTTCTGAAGCTGCATTATATGCTTCCAAATAGCTGCACATGACACATTAGTAAAATTATAAACATGAAATGTAAGCAGAACGAATAATTTATTGCAAATGAATGCATTCTGAACATTAAGAAATTCCTACTTCATCTTAGCTTTCTGGGCTCTCTCAGAAGGGGTATCAGTCCAGACACTGGTGTCACCCCGACCTTCTTTAGTGCCCTTGCTGAATTTTGTTGATTGCATAGTCATGCCAGGCTGAGAAGAAAGAAATTGGCAGTTAATAGAAGTAGTCATTCAAATCACAGAACAATAATTGCAAGGCAATAGAAAGACTGAAATGTCTTACTTTTCTCTCAGGCGGTAGTGTTGTCATCCATTCATCCCTTTTTGGTGCTGTTTTAACTTCGACTTCTGCCAAGAGCTCATCATCACCCTCCATTGATATACCTGCCAGATTTATTTATGTACAGAGCTTTAGGCTAAAATATATACAATCAAAAGTATCATCGGTCCACAAATTCAAAATGTGGTAATTTATCATCATCAATTGAAACTACTTAAACCATACAAAGAGCACTGCCAGTACCAACATGGTACAGGGATCACGTGATGCAGGATAAAAAAAAAAAAAAATTTCATTATGCATTTCAGAGAATCCTTTACCTAAGGAAGTTAGAGATTTTAGCCTCACACTAATTGTTTAAGTTAAACTTGGTTTTACTAATGAGGTTTTCTTATATTACCTCAATGAATCTTTTTAAACAATAAATCAACAATTTTGTCGTCTTTTAAGAATTTTTTTTCTTGACCCTGTTACCGCTTCATTCAGTGTCATTATCTTGTATCATCTTACCAGTACCCTCTAGCCACTACTTGATTAGACCAACAAGTTTTCCTAAATAAACAGGAAAGCGGATCCTCCAGTTTTGTTGCAATAATGCAAAAAGAACAGAGTTTCTTGCATTACAACTGAGAGAGGCAGATTTCATGTCAAAACCAGTTAAAAGACAGTCCATAATGGCACAAAAAAGCTAACCTTGCAATCTTCTCCACTGAGCAGCTTCACGCATTGCTTTCAACTCAGCCTAGACAATCAGAAAGCATGTTTATTACATATAAGCCATTAAATCACTCCCAAAATTAAATGTGTAAGACATCAACAAAAAATGCAAACCTTAAATGCCTCCTGTTCTTCCTTGAGTTTAATTTTCTCGTCCAACACTTTACGCTACAACAAGCAGAGAAAAAAGGAACATATGAACAAGTCAAACATAGTTGCAATGATACCAAGCAGGATTAAAAATAAAAGATTTCATGAAACCATATATTCAAATAAGGGTGGATTCGAGCCAAGCGAACCCAAACAAGAGCCAGCTTGAGCTTGGCTCGAATCTAGAACAACCAGCTTGAGCTTGGCTTGCTCAACAAGGTAGTAACATTGGAGAAGGAGAAGAATCGCTAGAGAAAAAGAAAAATTGTTGGAGAAGAAGGAAAAAAACACTTGCAAGGTGAGCTCTGGTACTAGCATCAATTGTGAGCCAAACTTGACAAGCTGAAATTATTTCAACTCAAGTTTGGCTCATTCAAACCAAGCCTCAACCAGCTTGACTTGAATCCATCCTTATATTCAAAATACTATAAAATATAAACAAGCAATTTTTTCCCTTGAATGGAGAAAAATCATTTGTCAATTTACAAATGAAGAAACACATTTGCAATATCATATATTTACATAAGGCAATTTGTTCTATAAGAGCATTACATAAGAATTAATCTCCAGTCAGGAGAAGACACTAAACAAACAGATTGCAAGTTTGCAACAAATAAAAGTCAACAGATCCACTAAAAGATGACAGCCCTTTTATGTCAATGGCTCACAAACCAGTGCAGAAAAGAAAGTGATAAAGACGCCAATGCTCCAGAGAGAGCAGTATGCTTGAATTATGCAGCATGTTCTAATATTCCCAAATAGCACAACAAGATGATACAAGGTACCCAATGAAATAGATGCAAATCAATCAACAGAGTTGCATTGAACTTTGATTTTAATCCAACATTAAATCAGAATTGCAACCAGTTTTCCACACATTGGTGTTCAATCATGCCAGGAATTTTTCTTTTGTACATTTCTTTTCATCTTAAATTTGAAAAAGAAAATATATAATTGCTTCAGTGCATATTTAGGATCACTCAATCATGTAACAAAAATAAAAGAGATTAAAGCAAACAAAGGCAACTTTATTTTCAGACAGAAACCAGGGCAGCGTGGGAAACTCACCTTTTCTGGATCTTGTATTTCTTTAAAAGCTTTATTCAATATAATGAATGCTTGGTGCGCTTGAGGATGGGGACATTTGTCTGGGTGAACCAAAAGAGACAGCTTCCAGTACCTAGTGATATCACAGAACAATTCTTTAACACTGTACACTCAGCATAGATTCATAAGCATACAAATACGATGGAGAAATTAGGTAAGAGCAAAACATTATGTTCATTAACTAAAACAATGATGGCAAGTGTCTGCAACTTGATTTTCATGATGCCAAATAGAATAATTAAAACTCAAATTGCCAGAAAATTATTTTTGAGCTGTATAATTCACCTCCCAAGATTTTATTTCTGTTTACCTATACTCTTAGAGTTACATAGAAACGCTTACATTAGATAGTGAAAAAAATTTGCTGATAAGGAAATTGTCAATGAAAATATTCCCTGAAAACCACCCTTGCATTATTTCCATTCAAGTTTTCTAAAAACAATGGGACAAAATCATGCCATTGTCAAAGACCAGGGGCAGGCTAATATATAACATACTATTTGCAACCTATAACTCACAAGTCATGACCAAGAAAACTCTTGTGTCAACCAGTCTAGCTGTTGAAGGGAGAAGATATATCATGAAACAAAATCGCAAATATCAGAATATCACAGGAAAAGCTTTTGGAAGAAGCTCCCTTTTTCTATGTCCAAGCAAAACATTTGCAAGTTGCAACACCATGATTGGTACCTATATAGTAAGGTAAAATCTATATTCAAACAAATGATAATCAGCAGACTTACTTTTTCTTTATGTTATTAATCAGTGTATTGTGGTTTGCACCTAGCACCTCATATGGGGAATCAGCATCAACTCCCATAATTCTTGTGACCTAACAACTCAACATGAACAAAAAGGACAAGTTATGCATATAAAAGAGCTATTTAATGGAAAAATCAACAAATAGAATACTTATATAAGATCATAAAACCTCTGCAAAGTATTAATTATGATGCGATCTAATCGTATGCATTAGGCATAAAGCAAAAAACCTCTTCAAAACGCTCCGCCTCATTTGCTGATTCAGCTTCAGCAACCATTGCAGGTGGTGGTGGTCCTACAAACAGTTCAGTATCTTCCTCCAACTCAGCTTCTCTGATATTCATTTGTCAGAAAACACCAAATTGGAGTTACATCAACAAGAATGTATTTTTTCATACAACAAATAGTGTACACTGTCTGTCACCAGCAAGTCCCAAAGTAGAAACTAAAATAATCTATATCTAAAGAACCACAAGCATATGTACATATATGAAGAATCTAAAGAAAAATAATATAGAAATACACCTAAGTTCAGCTTGAGCTTCAGTTAATTTGGCCGCTGCAGCAAGCAACTCAGCTGATGGCATTTCAGGGCCAATCACCCTGCAATGAGAAGCAAGACCAATCAGTACTTTTAGCAACTTCTAAAGAGCATAATGTGTACCAACAAACAACTGAGTCATCATATATAAAATGTGATGGATTTACATGCATTGTAGCTTTTAATCAACTGTTAAGTGTTTTACGTATGAGTTTTAGAACAGTTTTATTAGTATTTCAATAAAAATTCAAGATCCAAGAACAGGATGTTTTATCATACTTGATGCTTATTCACAATGAAGATGTTGCAGCAACAGAAATAAGTTTTGGTTATTATATATAAATCACACTGTCCCACCAAACAGCCATAAACCTATCAATACTTAAATATGAACCTTAATGTTTTAGCAGGCTATTACGCTAGCTATTATCTACTACCCTTTATCTCCTATTTTCTGAGACTGTATAAAAGCTTCCTACTATTAACCAGCCAAGAAAACATGCTTCCACTCAACTTCGAGCTGACTCGAGTACATTCGACTCGAATGAACCAAACTCGAGCTAAAACAATTTCAGCTTGTCAAGCTTGAGCTCGGCTCAAGATCAAAGCCAGCTTTGGAGCTTGCTTCGCTGACAATTTTTCTTTTTCTTTGGCGGTGATTCTTCTTCGACATTACTGTTCACCTTCTCCAACATTACTGCTTACCAGCTTAAGCAAGTTGGAGCTGACTATTTTGGATTCAAGCCGAGCTCAAATCCACCACTGCCTTCAACTTACATTTGCAACTATGTCACAAGCTGCATGAGGTCTGGTCTATGAGACCTAATTCCTACTTATCTCAACTATTCCAACAACTAAAAACATTCCAAATTCAACTCATTCAAATAGCCATTTCATTGGACATGCACAACCTATAAAGAAAAGAGACATCCATCTAGCCAAACAGACAACAACCATATGCAAAATCCTTTAAACATTGGGATCTTCAAATCAAGTAACACAATCATATAATCACCTTCTTTTCGGACCACAAGAGTCATCCCTTGGACTTGGCATCTTCAAGCGACTATCATCGTTTACTTGTATATTTTCAGCCTCAGGTAATTCTGAATGTGCTTGTTCCATAGACACAGAAGGATCAACTTGCTGCTCCTTTGACTCCATATGAGATTGAATGATGGATCCAACAACATCCAAAACAGGACAAGCATTTTCTGGCCTTAGAAAAACTTCTTCTCCACTCTCCTTCAACTTCAATGAAACAAACAACTTCTTCAAACGCTTACTTAAAGACCTCTCAGATATTCCTCGTATGTCAACAGCTTGCCCATCATCAATCATTTGCAGAAGCTACAATATGCAGAAAAGAAGCAATTTTGATGATAATAAATTCTTTTTTTTTTTTTAAGAACTTATGAAGTACAAATTTTACCTGTTTCAAATCGCTTGCAACGTTAGCAAACTCACTTAATATATTGCGAACAACTTCTTCGGGATCCATCCTAGAGCTCTCTTGTTCAGAGTCCGACCTCGACACGTCATCAGTCGACGAATGATCCCTCTTCCTCTTCTCCTCTCTCCTCAATTTTCTTCTGCTTCTCTCCTTTTCACGCCCCCTATTCTTCCTCTTCTCTCTCTTCCTCTCCCTCTCCCTCTCCCTCTCCCTCCTCGACCTCTCATACCCTCTTTGCCGCTCTTTCCGGTGTCTCCGCCGCCTTCTAGGAGAAGAATCAGAATCGTCGGAGCCAGACGAAGAGGAAGACGATGAGGATGTGTCATCATCGCGCTTCTTCCTGCTTAGCTTACCCATCTTTGATTTGGCGAACACCGAAGTAGAAAGCTAATATTTTCGGAAAAATTAACGAAACTAGGGTTTCTGAGTTCCAATCTTGTTATTTGCTGAGTTGACTCGGAATTTTTAGCTGGAGTTCGTGGAGGTGACGTTGAGTTTTAGGGAGGAAAGGTGGTTGGCAACATAGAGATACAAAATTGTTTTAGGGTTATTTTTGTCTTTAAACTATATAGTATAAATCCGGTTATTGATAATGAAAAAGAAATAATAGAAATACCAAGTTTTTTTTTTTTGTTAAAGGAAAATATTTTTTTAATTAGATTAATGAATTTTAACCTAGTTTTTATTAATTACATGAATGCAATTAAGAATAAATGATTTGTCAAAAATGCCCACACGTCTACCCGTTTCCAAAAAAATTAAGGTAATTCTATTTCGATAGATATTCATAAATTAAGGTAATTAAACAAATAGGCAATTTTTATAATTAAATTAACTACAACATCATAATGTATACATCCACGATATAACTATTAGTCTATGTCTATTAGATAAAGAATAAATACGATAAAATTTTGACTTTTTGATAATTGTATCTAATATCTCCTATGATCTTATAATGATTATACCTTTCTCTCTTTTTGTTCTCGTATTTCATATTTATATGAATATTAAGGAGTAATTACATTTGAAACAGGATAATCGAAGATTTATGATTCAAATAAAATTCTAATAGTTTGTTTCTATTATACTTAACTAAAATGAAATATTGACAAGATCAAAGATATCTTGATTAGAAAGGTGAATATAACTTCTTGTTATGGTTACATATGTTAAAAAAAAAATTTATGTAAGTATTTCTAAACAAATTCCTTGATAGGCAAATTGCTCTTCATTGCCTCAAGTTGGATGTCTATCGATGATCATTATTGGATATCAAATATGAGAAAGATAAAGTGCCACCTAGCCGTTGGCTGGTGTTTGGTTATTGAACTTGATGACTTTAACTTATGAAAGGTTATGTCTCTGTTAAGTTCTAATGTTTTGATGATACCAAATACTAGATTAAAATCATTAACTTGTTCAAGACATAACTTAGATTATGACCAAAATAGGCAAAAATTGAAAAATGTACATTTACAAGTCAAGTAGAACCATGCATCACTGACGCACACTCTTACATGGCTTAAGTGCACACAAATCAACTTTGTGGGCACATATTGTGCATCTTGTAAGCATCAGTGTTATTAAAATTGGACCGGACCAGGGACCAGCTAGTTCAATTGTAAACCGGCTCCTGGTCTGGTCTAGTTCACCAAAAAAAAGATTAGTTTTTGTCTCATATATATATTTATAAAAGAAGAAAAATCGAATTGATAATGAATAACATTAAAAGAGTATAATTAATTAATTGGTTAAAATTTAAATATTTATTATTAAAAATAAACAAATATTAATTAGAGAGAATAATTTAATTGAATTAATTTTAGTGTGTTGAAATAAGTTAATTATTTATATAAGTTTTTTTTAATAAGAGAAAGTTTGATGAGCGATATTATATCATTTTATTTAAATATATGTTATTTATATTTAAAAACTATAATAAAATTTAATAACATTTAAGAAATATATTATAATTTAAAAATTAATTAAATCATTAAATTAAATAATAAATTAATAAGATAACTGATTCGATTATTACTCTAATTTTAAAAATACTGGTAAACACGCAATGCAGATGGGTTTTTCTACTTTAAACTTGCCAATGTTTACGTCGTTTTGTAATAACCTTTTTAAGTGCATGATTTTATTGGGACAAATGTCTTTTTCTTGTTCCTGTAAACTAGATATTTAACCAGCTTTCCTCTTCCTCCATGGATGAACCTAGAAAAGCATTTTTTTTTTTTTTTTTGTTGATATTATTTGTTTTGAACTAGCTTCTATTCTTACTCTGCACTTCAATTTTATTTTTCTCTCAAATTCTTGCATATTAGTTCAGCAAGTTTTATGAGAAATTAATCAGACAAACTCTGTGTAAATTTGTTAATATTAGATTTATGTTTGTAACATATTTTACTTTGATTTCATAGTGGACTTGAGTCAATTAAACAAGACTTCACAGATGTAAGTTATGTTTATTGTTGAACCGTGTAAACATTTTCTGTCCCTTTACATTTCAGTTTTACTTAGTTTGTTTGATTATTGATGAGATGATAATTAAAAACTTATTGAATCTGTAAATGGAAATTACACAAATCTATGATCATAGAAAAAACATACCCGGTTTAAAAATCTGAAATTTTGGTGATGATTAGTGATGCAATGCACTCCTAACAAAATCCACAACACACTTTGCTAGATTTACTTGTTTTTAGTAAAATTTCTTCCAAATAATAGAGTATTGGAGAGAAAAAAGAGTTATGTAATTTTTGCGTAAAAAGTTGTATCCCAAATAAAAGTTTCGCTTATTTATATTAAAAGGGAAAGTGGTAGTTAACTTCAATAACTGTCAAAGGTAAAAAGGTGATTCTCATATATAAAAAAGTTAATTTTGCCTTTTAATCCTAATAGATTAGGTCAACCCATCATGGGTAGATCGGATCCAATATCTCCTATGACACATGATGGGGTGATCAGAATCACAATACTCTTTCATCTTACAGAACAAAGCAATTCATATTGACAAATATGTTGTGAGACCTTGCGAGCAACCTACACTTAGGAGCTAATTTACTATATATCTATTAGAAATAATATAGTCATTTCAACCCGAAAAATAATAAAGCGTTTGTCTCGTAATACCCTAAACTTACTTGATAACACTAGCTCCTTTTAATCTCTCATTTATTATTGTGTTATATTCCTATGTATCCATGATTAAGTCCAATCTCCTATATGAGTGACATGATCAGCTGGCCAATGGACACACGTAATATATAAGTCTTCCTCTTCTACTCGAAATTTTCAATTTAAATTTAGCTGTTTTTCTAATCATATTCCATAGATCGAATCATTCATAGTTATAGGTTCCAAGATAAGATAACAATACTAAGAATAAATATCAAATAACAACAAGAGTCAAAGGGTACCAGTATGAGGTAATCCTTGTAAAGTCTCACACAGTGAAGGAATAGAGATTCATCCTTCCACTACTTCAAACGATCGTCTTATATATGCACACATGATATGAATCATGTGCTACAATTAGGGCTGGATTCGAGCCGAGCTCGACTCGCAGCCAGCTCGGGCTCGGCTCAATTTTTTAATGGCTGGCTCGAGTTCGGCTCGAGCTCGATTCGAGCCGAATTCGGCTCGACTCGAGTTCGGTTCATTTTCGGCTCGGCTCGACTCGTTTTTCATATCAAAACGGCACCATTTTGTATATATATATGGATCAAAACGACGTCGTTTTGTATAAAAAATTTTAAAAAAAATATATCAAGCCAACCCGAGCTAGCTCGAGCTCGATTGAGCCGAGCAGAGCCCGGCTCTTTTCGGGCTCGAACCGAGCCGAGCCAAGCTCGAGCTCGAGCTCGAGCTGGCTCGGCTCGAGTCCAGCCCTAGCTACAATGTGTATCTTTTCAAAATGCCATTACCAACATTGTACTTATCTTAGTTCAGTCGCTGCACTCAGCATCTAACTTGAGTTCTTAATCATCTCTCCAGTCTTGTAGGTATCCTTATTAATTAAGAACTCACATCTAACATTCACAAGTTATTTGGATGTGGAAAATCCAAATCAGTCATTTTCAAATTCATCAAGTCATGACCTCATCTTAATTGATCATCAACACGACATATCTAATAATACGTTTCTTGAGCAATTTTCATATTCTAAGTACGCTCTCTTAGTAGTATCAATCTTAAGAAATATGTCTCATATTTGTACGCTCTCTTCAACGTCCAAGATGATTGCTCGTATGAGAGGGCCAATCAAACTTGTGTGACATTATCATCTTGTTGAGTTTTCGAAAACAATGTGCATATCCATAAACACCAAAAATTCAAACACATAAATAAAATAAAATAAATTCAAATTCTTTGATGTTCTAACGTTGTGTTATAAGTACAATATATACTCAACAAGTTATCTATCATATTCTACAGAAGCAAAGAGACTGAATATGTGCAAGATATACATCTCTTGAAATTGGTTTAGTTAAAGGACCAATAACCATATTACACGTAGAAATATACTGTACCATCACTTCCTTCTTCGAAATAATGTCTCTGATAAAGTATATCTGATATCGATATGTTTGGTTCTATTGTGAAATTTGGGATCCTTTGTGAAAGCTATCGCAGCTTGATTATCACAATTCACAACTATAGGACCAACTGTTGCGTCCAGTATATCCAAATTATCAAAAAATCTTTTTAACTAAACAGCTTTTTGCACAGTAGCAGAACATGCTATGAATTCTGTTTCCATTGTGGATAAGGCTATGTATGTTTGTTTCTTACTGCTCCAAAATATGGCGTCATTTTGGAGTAAGAAAACATAACCAGAAGTTGATTTACATTGGTCTAAATCACCACCCCAATCGACATCCGAATAGCCAACGATACGTAAATATTTTCCTTGATAACATAAACAGTAATCTATAGTACCTTTTAGATTTCTTAATATCCTTTTGACAACTTTTCATGTTCTCTTCCTGGATTCGATTGATATCGACTAACCAACCTGACAACAAAGCATATATCGGGACAAGTACACATCATTGCGTACATGAGAGTTTCAACCACACTTGAATAAGGTACTAGAGACATTTCATCTCTTTCGTTTTGAGTCTTTGGACACAAATTTTGGCTTAACAAATCACCTTTTGACACAGGATTATCTATAGGCTTGTATGTAACATCCCTCCCTAAAAGTACTACCCATCAAAGGAGAAATGTTACGAATTAATATTCGGAGCGTCTATTTTTTTCTTTTTAAAAAAATACTTTAAAATAAACGCATCATTAAAAGTGTTTAGGAAGTATTCCAAGAAAACTGAAAATTTGGAAGAGAACAAAAGATGTATATACTCATATGAAAACTCATCTGAAAGCATATGAAAACAGGGAGTAATCATATGTAACTATACCATAATCTCAAAAAGTCAAAAGTCGATAAGAACATGTCACTATATGCATGTAATATAAACCAGAGATAACCTGCTCCAGCCGGATCTACCTACGCTGACCTGACCCTGCCTCGCAGCTACTTCTATCACCTGTACCTGCAATCAGGAAAGAAAAGGGAGTGAGTGATAAGAACACTCAGTAAGGGGAAAAAATCAAGTAAACTATCTTTTTTTTCCTGTTCTAACTCACTTTTGGGACTCAACCTCACATCTTAACCTCTTTAAGAGATTGAGAGGGTAATTTAGTTCACTCTTTACTATTTGGGTCATACTTTGTCCCATCTGGTGTCTATTTGATACGTTCTGGAAGCTAACTATAGGGATTTGACATTTTTCTAAGCTCAAACTCTTTTTCTTTCACTACACTATTTCTGAATCTGAATTGAGCTCTATTGCGAGCATGCTCTATTGCGAGCGGACCCTACTAGGGGTCTATGTCCTACTACGGATGTGTCCTACTGCGGACGTACCCTACTATGGGCGGTGTAGTGTAAAATGCCCCCTCATAGTTTATAGCATGCATACGAGTCTTATATCTTACTAATTTTGCTTCCATTTAAATTTATTCATAACTCACCAGACATTACTCTTGGGACGACCCCTAAATCTTGAGCCCCAAATTCATTTTCTTGCTTTTCTTTCTTTTTTCTTTTCTTCTTTTCTTTTTTCTTTTTTTTTTTCTCCTTTCTTTCCTTTCCTTTCCTTTCCTTTCCTTTCTTTTCTTTCTTCTTCCTTTCTTTCTTTCTTTCTTTCCTGCCCAAAACTACGGAATACTGTTCACACAACTCACAAGTAATAGAAAAACAGCTCCAATACACTCTTTTGCTACTCTTTTCGTTGTGTTCTATTGGTCTTATTTTCCCTAACTCATTTTACTCCAAATGTTATACTTAATTACTTCCATTGCATACTTAGGGTTGAGGAGGCTGACTTAGCTTCGAATTTTAGCTTTAAAAAAAGCGCTATAAAATCGATTAACTTGTGACAATTGGTCTATAATGGAGGGTACCTAATCAAAATAGAGCTGAAGCTTGGTAGTGTGCTATGCTAGTATGTGGATTGAATCGATCCATTTTTTGGACACTATTAATCTTGGCTTGACTTACAAAAGTCTTGGTCATGTAAAAACCTGTAAAAAATAGTTTGTGTCAGGTTTGACAAAAAGCCCCGCAAGTTAATTTTATATAATCCAAAATAAATAAAAAATTTAAAAAATTAAAAGAATAAATAATGTATTTTTACAGGTCCATCAACCCAAAAATACACAAAAATACAATAGTGCCCTTAGCTTCCGTATTTAGTGGGCTAGATTGGCTGTCAGGATCTGCATTTTTATGAGCCTTATCACAACATAATTCATATCCCATTAAGTTTAACCATTTTCAATCAAATCTAACCCGGTTTTGCCCGGCCCATTGCAGGCCCTAATTCAACCCAACCACCCCCCCCCCCCCCCCCCAAAAGAGTATGTTGATTTTCTAAGTTTCTCTCCATTAATTTTAAAAATCTCTATTAATCATATTATTTTTCCTCACAAACCTTAAAAACTAACAATTTTCTCCAATCAAATTTTTCAAAAACTATATTTTTTTCCTAGGGTTTTCAAACTTTCAAATCCAATTTTTTTGACGACTACCGATAATCTCCAAACACCTATTCTTTCTCTTCGATACCTCCTCCTTTCGGTCATATATCTTCCGATGTCGTGTGACATCATTGTCGATGAAGACGACACATCTTTATCGAGATAATTTGACAAAGATGATTTGTCTTCGTCTTGATACAGACGCGTCGTTTTCATAGACGACGATGTTATATAATGTCGGAAGATGTATTACTAGAAGGAGAAGGCACTAGAGAGAAAAAGTAGGTGTTTGAAGATTGTTAGTTGTCATTAGAAAAATTCAATCTGAAAGTTTAAAAACCCTAGAAAAAAAAATATTGTTTTTGAAAATTTGGATTGAGAAAAATTATTAGTTTTTTTGGTTTAGGAGAGAAAATAAAATAAAATTTAAGTTTATTTTTAATATTTTAGATAAAATAATAATTATTTATGATTAAGTTAATAAGATTTTTAAAATTAATTTAAAAAAAAAAGAAAAATCAGCATACATGGAATGAACGGAAAATAGTTCTTTGGCCTCATACAAACAATCAAACCCACTTTCGACTTCTTCGGACAATAGTTGCGAAGGTCCTTGTCTGATGTCCTTGCTGTCTTCTGCCATCCAGCTGTCCACAAAGAAAGGCAATCTCGATGTCGGCTACTTTCTAGCTTCTTCTATCGAATTGGCTTGATTGGAGACACTTTGCAAAAGCATTTTGTCTGCACCATTAAAGTTTATCTTTATTTTGCCGTTTCGAATTCCAGTCACATTCTGGGCCTCAGCAATAATTTCACATAGCATGAAGGCACGTTCTTCTTGTCAGAATGTCCTTGTCTGCTGTTTGCCAATTGGAACGCGTTTGGTTCATCATGCTTCTTTGCTTTGTGGCCAATGCTCTGGGTCCTATCAACTGACAACTAAGGAATCTTGATGGGTATTAAATTCCTTGCCTGTTGCTGGTTCAGTTGTAGTTATGTTTATTTATGCAGGGAGGTTCAGTAACACACTGTGTTAACTGTTGTGAGGAAGCTTGAGGGTCAAATGGGATGTATTCAATGTACGAGAGTGAAAGTTTAGATGTTTTAGTAATATTTTAAAAATAAATTTTTTATTTATAATAGGTCAAAAGTCTATTTTATCCTCAAATTTTAGTGTATTTTTAAAATCATATTTTTAAAGTTTAAAAAATCTGAAATCTCATATATGAATTAACTTTTATTAAAAAAATAAAGATAAAATAGTTATTTCATTAATTATATCAAAATAATATAAAATTTATTTTTTTTTCTTTACCGTTTTAAAAAATTAATAAATTTTCCCTTGTTTAAAATTTTCTAATTTTTAAAAGTAACATTTGTCCGCCCAAAACTTAGGGTTTATTTTTTAGAGGCTCTCCGACCATCAGAGAAAGAGCTTCAATCCGCCATTTCACCGGCCACCTTCGAAGCTTCCAAATGACCCACCGAAGACTCATCTTTATCGATTCTAGATGAATCAATGGAGATACGAGTCTTCATCAATTCCAAAAGAATCGACGAAAATGCTCATCTTCGTCAATTCGTTTCTTCGTCGATTCAAACATTGAAGAGTATGAATTTGCAATCTAGCATTCTTGTTTTTCATTAATTTGATAGTGTTTTTTCATTTGATTTGTAAATAGGATTATTCAACTTTATACAATCCAATGCACAATAGAAAGGGATAATGGTTGTAGTTGAAAGTAGTCATATTGATGAATAATTCAATGAAATCATTAAATTGAAAAATAAGGTACTAACTTTGATATTAATTTTTTTTTTATGAAGTGCATGTGATATCATTGTGAAAGATATATTTAGCTCTATTAAACATTATCTTTCTATCTAGTATATGTCTCGTTTCATTTATGATATTATCATAAGGATTGTTTCATTTTGGATTAAATAATATGAATTGATTTATTTTAGATTTTTTTTTAATCGACCACTTATAGTGTTTTTTTTTTTTTTCTAAGGTTACATAGTATGAATGGGTTGATTGTTTAAAGTTGCATTTCATCAATTATTAGAGTTTAATAAGCTTGATAGTACTATTGTTTTTTTTTTTTATTAAACAAAATTTATTTTTGAGGAACCTAAATTTTTTATTTTTTTGACACTATGTAATTTTAGTTATTTATAACAAAAAGTTGAAGTTTGAATCAATCACTTCATTGTTAGTTATACATATATGGTTCTACATTTTATTAATAATTAAAAATAATACAAAAGCCCATCTTTAATTTTTAAAACTGTTATGACTATTACAATTAACATTAAATGCCATAATAATTGGTGAGAAGAGAATACTTTTGAGTTTTTAATGTCAATTATGAATATTGATACAAATTATGATAAGAACTTTTAATGACAATTATAAATTATAATAGTTATTCTCTAGTAATAATTGCAAATACCGATGTAAATTATGATAGTCATCTTTTAGTGGTAATTGCAAATGTTGGTTTAAATTATGATATTAACTTTTTAGCAGCAATTGTAAATACCATTAAATTGTATATTAACTAACTTTTGGAAAAAAAGAAAATTAAATTCAACGACATTTCTAATGTCATAAATAAATGTCATAACATTATTGAACTTTTACTGGTGTTTATTTTGTATTTATATTAGGTCTACAAATAATTGTCGTTAAAACCTATAGTAACACCAAATTTAATGGCATTTGCCTTAATACCGTAAAAATAATAGTGAAATTTATAAATACCACTAAAAACTCTTTTTGTTGTAGTGTGAATGACATGAAAGCATGATACAAGCTAAGAGATGAAAGTAAAGTAGCTTGGGCAAATTTATGAATTGCATGAAAACATACCCATTTTTTAGCGTGAGACTATTGAAGGAAAGTTGCACGTCCATGTTTTTCATGAATTGTTGGAGAATTCGAGTTTTACAAGAGACTTGTTTATATAGCTATGTGTGTGGGACTAGATCTCATCAGTTAGGGAGTTTTTACGAATGCTCCTAGAAAACATATTTTCTCATGATTAATATTTTTTTTTAATGTTTTTTTTGAAGTTTATTGTGATGGGGCACCCTTGAGTTATTTCATACACACCTGCTATAGGACACACCCGTTGTAGGGTGAAAGTTTTAGTAGTGCTAAGATTTTGCACATGAAGAGAGAGATTACACTAGTTTATGTTTGCTCACATAGTTAGGGTACCAAATCTATCTGATCAACATAAATAGTTAAAGTTTCAAGAAATTTGTTATGAAATGTTCTCAAAGTTATAAAATATTTTTAGCATGCAATGCATCTAATATCATCATTTTTAGTGATAAATGATAAGTTTCCTAAATGCCGAAAGTTATGAGATAAGATATGTGAAGCAAGGAAGAAAGAAAAGAATAAGTGAAGAAAAGTAAATTAAGGTGCCTAAATGGTTGACTACTTATTGGGTGTTTAGCACTCATTTCATTCTACATTTTGCAAGTGGCAGGCGAGGAGTGACTTCAGAGATCATAGTCAATGAAGGTAGTGAGGGGGCTGATGATGTTAAGATGTTTTTATCATTTATGATTTCCTCACATTAAGCTTGGATTCTTCTTTTTTGTTTTAAATTTTTGTGAACATCTTTTGCACAATTTTGTGTCTTGTTTGGGATAAATATTTATGATGAATATTGATTGTTGAGGTTTTAACTATGTTTTACTTTTGCATAAGTTTGGTTGTATGCATGTATGTATGTATGAAGTTTAGTAGTAACGCTCTCTCTTCGGATGCATATTTACCTTGGAGAATAATTGTCTTGAAGGAGGATATGAAGACTGTCATGGTTGGTGGTTACTACTGGTTGGTTCTTGATATAATGTTTTAATGGTTGGTTACTAATTGAGAAAAATGTTGGTTGTTTCAACTCAGGTGATTAATCTTTTATAAATTGGGGAAGCCTTTTATATATATATTCAAGTCAACACAGTTTAAAATGAATGAATTTAAAATGTGTTGTTTTGTCATTAGGATGAGCTGAAAAGTTCAAAGATGATGAAGACAATATCATTTCTCCTTTCCTCTGTTTTCTTTGTTTTTGTCTGAAATTAGAGTTAGATTTGAATCGAAAATAAGTCTAAAAAGAAGTTTAATTTAAGTGAGTTCAAACTTTATTTTGAGAATTAAATAATAACAAGTTAGAGTTTTATAGGTATTCAATTTGTCAATCTTACGAATCTAAAAAAATTCTATACGAATCGATTAAAATAACGTTATTTAATTAATATATATCAAAATAATATTATTTTAATCTTTTTTGTTTGATTACAGTATTAAAATACGCTTAAAACTTGAATTTGAGTTTAACTTTTCTTAAATGAGTTGAACTCAAACAACTCAAATATCTTAAAATGAATTCAAATTTGGGTTTACTCAAATTGAATTTGTTTTGGCTCGAATTCAACCTTTTTGGCAACAAAAATTGGGGTTTATTTGTAGGGCTAATCGAAAGGCTCTAATTGAGTAAATTTGTTTCTTTTGTACTAAATCGAAGGGGTCCTGTTATATTTGACGAGGATTTGCTATGTTGTATAAATTGGTGAGCGCTTTCTGATTTCGTTGTTAAAGATAATAAGAGTAATTTTAGGAATTATCTGTTTTTCCTTGTTTTTTCTCTTGATTTTTTCAATTATGAGTCTGATTTCTTGCTTGCTTTACAACTACAAACAACTGCTGAACACAGGGTCATATCTTGACACTGTGAGAATGAAGAGGATGAGCCACGCTTTAATAATTACAATAAAATTATTTTAATAAATAATATATATAATTTTTATGTAAATAATATATAAAACTTTATATATAAATAATAACAGTTTATTATATAATAAGATATTATTTTATTTATAATTTAAAATTATTTAATCATATAATAAAATATTATGATTAGTTAAATTACTTAATACTGGGCACATAATTTCTCAAAAATAATAAATAAAAAAAAATATAACAGAATTATGACATCATAGGACTAGAAAAAATTGAGTGATATTTTAAGTAATTGAATGGCCAAAGGACTATTTCCCACCCAAGGTATGCTTTTTTTCCAAATTCTCCTCTCCTCCATTAATTTTGAAAATCTTATTTGTCTACTTATAGGCTGTTAAAAAAAAACAGTTTTAAAGACAAAACTGTCATTTTTTTGTAATATTAAAAATTAACTTAAATTTAATTTTATTCTTCCCTCTAAACCCTGAAAACTAACAATTTCTCCTAACCCAAGTTTTCAAAAATAAGATTTTCCCCCCTAGGGTTTCAAGACTTTTAGATTGAATTTTTCGACAATGACCGCAATTTTCAAGTGACGTCTCTTCCTTTCCGGTGTCTCCTCTTTCCGACCGTGCGACGTCTTCCCCTCATAGGCGTCTTCATCGATGACAACACCACACGATGTTGGAAGATGTACGGTTGAAAGGAGGGGCCGTCGGAGAGGAAGAGTAAATGCTTGGAGATTGTCAGTCATCGTTGGAAAAATTAGATCTAAAGATTTGGAAATCTTAGAAAAAAAATATAGTTTTTGAAACTTAGGTTGAGAGAAAAATTATTAGTTTTTAGAATTGAGAGAGAAATAATATGACTAATAAACTTAGTTAATTCTAACGGTCTAAAGTTTTGGGGCGGGGGTGTATGAAATTTGGAAAAAAAACATACCTTAGATGGGAAACAATCCTTTGGCCTAATTGAATATACGTATTGACCAAAGTAAATGAGTACGGTCAAATCTAAAACAGTAATATAAATGCACCTTTTGTTAAAATAAATACGAGTGAAAAATTATTTTATATTTTTAAGAAGGGCCAGCAGCCCCACTCGTCCCATGCCATGGTTGGCCCTACATGTCAAACAACACAATAAGTTGATATCTTTATATCATATCTAAATTTCTTTCTCCTCTATCTATTTATCCATCCAGCAGGTAGAAACATTTATCCTCGCCCAAGATTTAATGCATTGTCAAACTCCCATCCCTCATTTTAGTTTAATATTTTATGTGTGTGTATATATATATATATATATATATATATATATATATATATTCAGCCAAGGACTACACCGACCCACTTCCGGCTCCTCTCTTCGACTCCGTCAATCTTACCAAGTGGTCTTTTACAGAGATCTGATGGGTGAGTTCAACGCCGCCTTGCACTTCCTAAGATCACTGTTCTAACTGTCATTGGTTACAAGAGCCAGACCGATCACGCTGACCAAATCTTCACAATTATAGTATTATGAAAAAGGAAATAATTTTTTTCCCAACTGAGTAAAGATACTCCGCTGATTGATTGGAAAAACTACAACATCGCCAGTAAATCCAAACAATAAAAAAAAAAAAAAAGAAAGGTTGAAACAACTCTACAGCAATAAAACACCAAAAATTTCCAAATTTCCTTCAAGAAAGACAAATTTTTCGAAACAACGATCTTTTGTCACTCAGAAAGGGTGATCGGGGGGTGGAGAGAAAGAGGAGAAAGCCTTCTCTCTAACAATATAAACTATATAAACTATCTTGACTAAAAATATAAAAAGTCTCTTTTACCCTTCTCTCTAACAATATAAACTATCAGTAATAATTGATATGTTTATTTTGATTTTTAAAACTTAATAAATAGAGGTTTGAAAATGCTTCAAGCCATGGGTGGGAATAAGTCCTTCGGCCTATCTAGTAATATGATTGGTATTATTAAATAGCCCAATGAGTATTTTTCATTTGAACTTTAATGAATATGACATTTTGTCATCCATTTAGTTTAAAAAAGCCTATTTACCTATTCATTATCTATTTTTGTTAATAACTATCATTAGGTTAAATAACAAAAAGGTCATTTCACTAAAATTTTTAATATATACTAAATATATAAAGGTATACTAGTGATTGTACTGCATTTAAAAAAAAACTTTTGCTGTCATTATTCTACATTTTTTTGTTTCCTTGCTTCTTTTTTATTGTTTGGCTAAAGGACTTATTCCCACGCAAGGTTTAGTGCAATCCCAAACTCTTATACTAAATTTTGAAAACTTAAATTTTCATCATCTGTTAAATTTTCTTAATACCGTCAAAGATAAAAACATCATTTAAATATTTTATTTAATTTTATATTTTAAGGTTACCCTTAAGTTTTGAAATTTTTTTCTCCCCCTAACCTCATATTTTACAAGTTTTAAAAAAAACTGATTTATTCCCCTCCCAAGTCTGAGATTGCAAACTCTCCTCTTTTTTCCATTTGCAATCATCTCATAGCTTTTTGACAAATTTCAATTTCACCCCCTCTTTAACTTCAATTTTCATATTATTATCTTTGGTGATTTTTCTCCTGTCAACCCAACCTTTATCTCTAACGATTTCTCTCCCGACATGATGTTTCCCCTTCCAATCGTCACGCATCTCTTCCTCTCTCGGGCTTCATCGTGCTCTCCTTCAGTTGTTCTCGTCGGAGATAAATGTTTCCAAACACCACTAGTCTGTTCTTGTCATCGTTTATGCGACGATCAACACACAAATATGTGTAACAAAATCCCACTATTTTTACTGGAGTTTGGGTGATTTTTGTGCTGAAAACCCATTGGGGAGGGAGAGAGTATCAGTGGTGGGATTGATGATGCACCAGAGTGAATCGTTGAATGGTCATTAGAAAGAGATAATGAATTTTTTGAGGTGTAAGTGTAATTTTTTGAACTTTAAGGGGGTTGTTGTTAACCTTAAAGTATGAAAACCCTAGATGGTAGGGTGAAAAATTAATTTTTTAAAATTAAGCTAAAGGAGAAATTGTTAGTTTTTAAAACTAAAGTGGAAAAAAGAGATATATTTTTCTTTTTTTAAATAAAATCTCTAAATGACATTTTTACCCTTAATAATAATAACAAAATTTAATAAATATATAAGTATTTGAGTTTTTAAAACTTAACAGGTTAGAGTTTGAGATTGCACTAACCCTTGGTCGGGAATAAGTATTTTGGCCTTTTTGTCTACACCTGTTATTTCTCTTTCTACTACACCGTCTTATTCTTCCATTTTTCTGTCAACATTTTCTTTTCTTAGATCTACCATTGCGATACCTTTAAGCAAATCTCACATCGACAAAGCACGAGAGAGATGTTGGGTCTGTTTGTACTCTGTTTACATATTCTACATCAGTTAGTGGTGAGAGAATTTGATTAGTTAAAATAACCTGGGAGCTCCTTAAACTGTTAAGACACGTTTTGTGTTGCAAAACTCAAAATCAAAACCATGATGGACTGTGTGTCCAAAGTGGACAATATCTTGACAGTGGGCCGGGTTATTGAACCAGAGATATTACAAATGATATTAGAGCAGCTTCGCGTGTTCTCTTAAATGATAGTAGGGCAAACCTCAGCGAGGACGCTGAGTCCTGTAAGGGGGGGCATATGTGATATCCTTAGGCAAATCCCACATCAACAAAGCACGGGAGAGATGCTCGGTCTGTCTGTACTCTATCTACATATCCCACATCGGTTAGTGATGGGAGAATTTGACTGGTTAAATAGCTAGTGAGCTCCTTAAATTGTTAAGACGTGTTTTGGGTTGCAAAGCCTAAAAACAAAACCATAATGGACTGTGTGTCCAAAGTGGACAATATCTTCACAGTGGGCCGGGTTATTGGACCAAAGATATTACAACCATATTAACATCTATTTCACTCTCAAAATTTCTTTTTATCAAATTTTCAAAATACAATGTTATATAAATGTATTATTTTTTTTAATCAAAATACAAGGATTAAAAGAGATTAAAAAGGAAGCACAAGAAGAGTTAGAATCAAGAATCATTAAATTATATTTTACATTGTCTGGGCAACACATAATAAGACTTGTGATAGATTTAAGAAGATAGTTGTCAAAAATATACTAGGTTTACAAATGTGAAGATTAAAATTTATATTACACAAAACTATACCACTCACTTATATTATGTTTATTAGATGTGAGACTCTCTTTCTTTTTTTATTTTGATTATTTAATACTCCGCTTAAGTATAACTGTCTAGATTGTTGGTATATTATCACTTATATTTAAGAATAATTTAAATTGTTAAATCTATTATTTAACTTGTGCTCTGATACTATGTGAGTAAATCATTGAACTAGCAAAAAATCATCAAACACAGATCAGGCACAAAAGGTTCATAGAGAAAAATATGGAAGATTCTATAAACGGTCGTGAGAGATTTCATTTAAAAAAATAATATGAAACCCTAACTATAACGCATTTTTTATATGTTTGTGGAGCAATAACAAAGAGGCCCTCTTAGTAGTCTTGAAGTGAGCACTGTCCTTCTAGTTTTATATACAGCAGTCTAGCCCATCATTTCATTTGTTGACATATACCAACAAGGCGGAGGGAGGAGTTGGGACTGGTGTTGAGGACAGCCAATCTGTGGAGATGGATTTGAAATTGAGCAAATATTTGATTTAGGGGGGAACAACCAATTTGTGAATGTAATAGAAATAAAATTATGTATATAAATAATAATAAAATTAATTTATATACAATAACAAATTTTTCTCGAAACAAAAGGGTGTGGGGGGTGGGGACGGATCTCTGACCTCTCATTTTCTCCAGCTCAGTGTTCACCATACTCGCTAATCAACCAAAGAATCACCAGCTGTGCATGTTTCACAATTTCCCATGAACAAATAAAGTTCAACCAAACCAACCAACTTGTCTCCAACATATTAAAATAATACTTCTCTTTTTTCTTTTACCTCAAACAATTTCCCGTGCGTGCACCCAACATGAAGCCTGTGATTTTCCTCAATTTTTTACGGGTGATTCCTACTTTCAACATTTAGTCTTTATAAAGCCACACTCTACCTCCTCCAATCCTCACCCATTTCTCTGTACTCACAAAATGAAACTCTTCTTCTTCATTGTTGTCATTGCCCTTCTCTCCCTTCAGGTGAATTAATATAATGCAGTTTGAGATTTTATAACAAGAATTTGGGGTTTTGATTTTCTTGCCAACTTTGTTCTTAATTCATTTGCAGGCATTGGCAGAGGCTTCATTGTTTGGTTATAATGCAGGGAAAAATTTTGCTAGTGTGAGTTTCATTTCTCAACTTTCTTCATGAATTTATTCTTAATTTTGATAAAAAATGATAGAAATTAAAATCTCTACAGATTAAGAGAGATGATGAAGAGAGTGATGTGTTAGCTGCTCACAAAAAGCATTATTCAGGGAAAATTAGTGAGTTCTTCAAATCTGTATCCATCTTCAATTTATCTGAATTGGAACTATTTATAAACTATTTCTTTCAATAAATTTAATATCTGGAGAAATTACAGACTTCCTTATAAATTTCCATGTCATAGTGCGAAGATCAATTGATGTATAGTTTTTAAGCCTATCATTCAAAGGTAATTTTCTTTTCAATTTTAAAGTTGGAAACCAAAATTATGTTATGGAGTAAATGTTCTCACTTGAATAATTTTATGGCCCACAGGACTACTTTCCACCCAAGTTTAAGTGCGATTCTAAAATCACACCTACGAGATTTGAAAAACTCGAGATACCACCTATTAACCAATTAGGGTTAAAATTTTCTGTTAGAAGTAAAAGTGAAATCGTTATTTTACTAATAATATTAAAAAAATATAAGTTTATTACATTTTTCTCTCCTCAGTTTTAAAAACTAACATTTCACCTCTCATAAAGTTTTTTAACTTTGAAAAGTCATATTTTCTCCCTTCCAAAGCCTTAAAATTTTTTTCTTTCTCTCTGACCACTTTCTCTAGTGATCTGGAAAGGACGACGACAATGTTACTTCATTGATGAAGAGATCTGGGTGAAAAGATTCCAAATCTCTTCTCAACGAAGAGATTTGGGCTCTAGATCTCTTCATCTCCAACAAAGAGATTGCAAATCTCTACGCCTAGATCTCGGCGGATCTCTTCGTCTCTAACAAAGAGATCTATTCCAAATTTATTTGAGTGCATCGACCAACGGTTTAGGGTAGAAACGAGAGGTCGTCGGCATCGAAGATGGTGGCTGGAGAGGTAAAGAAAAAATTTAAAAGGAAAATGTGACTTTTCAAAGTTATAAAACTTTAGGTAGGGGTGAAGTTGTTAGTTTTTAAAATTTAGGAGAGAAAATTCAATAAATTTTATTTTTTTAATATTATTAGTGAAATGACTATTTTACTCATGCCTCTAATAGAGAATTTTAATGACAATTATGTTATGAGTGAGACTTCGAGTTTTTCAAATCTTGTGGGTGTAACCTTGAGATCGCACCTAAACTTGGGTGGGAAATAGTGCTTTGGCCTAATTTTATGGGACATAAGGTAACTAGAATACCATACTAATAATGATATAACTTATTGCAAATTGTTACATTATGCATTACATTTTTTTTAAAGTGTGAATAACATTTTCCTACCCATGGCTTGACCTTAAAACACTTTTCCACTTTTAGTTGGTATGAATAGCATTTTTTCACCCAAAATTAAACTTTGTTAATGAAATAACTGTATTAAAAAGTGAAATTACCATTTTATCCTTACTATTTCATTTTTTAAAATTATCATATAACTCTAAATTAACAAAAATTAAAAAAAACCTTTTTTAAATATCCAAATTATATAAGAAGTCTCTTGTTTCTTTTACCCTCATCTCTTATTTTGCTCTACCTATAGATAGGAGTATTTTTGTAATATAATAGTATAAAAGGGTAACCTATAATTTAAAAAAATATTAGAGGTCTTTTTGAAAAATTTTAAGGGTTAATGGAAATTCAAAAAAGCTTGGGGGTCTTTTAAAAATTTTAAAATATTGGTAGACCCTCAAAGGTTTAAAAAATGATAGTTACACCATAAAAAATTGAACATAATGCAACAAAGGGTTAAATTGTCATATTTAAAATGTTTGGGTTAAATAGAAAACTATTTTTTTATTTTTCAAAATTAATTGATGATAAAATAACTATTTTGGCCCTATGTCATTAGTCTTTTTAACATTGTTTGATTTTTTTACGAAAAAGTGTTATTTATACCACTCGTGATATAAAAGTGTTTTTGGGCTGATCCTTAAGTGAGAAAATGTTATTTATCTTTTTTTATGTTTTAAAATAGGGTTTAAATTAAGATTGATAATATTATTAACATGACATCCAAATAAAACTCTTTTCTATATATTAACAGTTAATTTTAAATGATTCATTAAGGGAAGCAATGGACGACAATGGAAGTTAATTAATCTTTTTTCCCATTTTGACAAAATTAATGATCAGATTGTAGCAACGCATGCTCGAGTAGATGCAAGGAGTCATCAAGAAAGAAGATATGCCATAGAGCATGTCGAGCTTGTTGCAAGACGTGCAATTGTGTTCCTCCTGGTACTTCTGGAAACACGAAAGCTTGTCCATGCTATGCAAGCCTCAGAACCCATGGAAATAAACCCAAGTGCCCTTGAAAATGAATCCCAACTCCATTGAAAAGAGGGGAGAATCATTATTGTTGCTCAATTATATTATATAATTTATCGGTAAACTACAATACTGATTGGGAAATGTCCCATCTAATATTCAAGGACTTATAATTTTTTAAGAGTAATGAGAAAAAAAAAGAAGGAATAAACAATTAACTTTGTTTTGCAAGTTGGTATTGTCCCTTGAATGATGGATCGATACAACATTCAAGGTTTCTGAAAATTTTTAGGAATAATTTGGGAAAAAGAGTTGGGGTTTGTTTTGCAGATTTGGTATTGTATTTTTTCCTCCTTTATTTATGTGTAACAAATAAGATTTATATATGATTCATTGAAGAGAATAATATATAAACGCATAGTTATAGGTACTACTACAATATCAATCGAGCAACATCTTTTGAATGAAAAACCTATTATTATTCTTAAACTTGTAAAATTTTAAGAATAGATTACGGGGAAAAATGATTTGGTATTGCTATTGTAATTTTTTTTTTTTTTGACTTGGTGACGTGCCTTGATTGATGAGTCTAACATTCTAAGGATTTACAAATTTTTAAGAATTATTTGGGGCAAATAATTAGGGGTGAAATTGAAATTTTTATCTTTTTTTTTTTTAACCATGTATACATATATAACACCCATCTCAAACTCTAAACAAAAATACCACAATAATATTTCATTTTTCTAAAATATCCCTATTGATGTAACTCCTGCATATATATATATATGTATGCTAAAGATGAATCACGTGAATACTATTGCA
Source organism: Mangifera indica (assembly GCF_011075055.1). Taxonomy (NCBI): domain Eukaryota; kingdom Viridiplantae; phylum Streptophyta; class Magnoliopsida; order Sapindales; family Anacardiaceae; genus Mangifera; species Mangifera indica. Next base: position 9,655,012 of record NC_058147.1, on the reverse strand, counting down.
CCAATAATTCCCTACAAGTCAAGTTATTCCCTACAAGATTCTGCAATAAAAATTATTCTCTCATGCTTCTGTAAATTTTTCACGTGAATACTATTGCACCAATAATTCCCTGCAAGTCAAGTTATTCCCTGCAAAATTCTGCAATAAAAATTATTCTCTCATGCTTCTGTAAATTTTTCCCTGCAAGATTCTACAATTTATTTTTGTTTTGATACATCAATATATATATATATATATTGATGTATTTTTAGCATATTCAACACTAAGTACTTCAGTGCATGCTCTTCATAGGTGGTTTCTTGGATTATCTTTTCATGTGTTGCTTTAAAAATTTCGGCTGATAAGATCAATTGAGTTTACAATTTTTATACATTTAATCTAAAAAATTTAAACTCAACAATTTTAAATTCACTTGATCTTATCTAACATATAAATATAAATCTTATTTCAAATATTGATACTAAATATCTATACATTTTCTCTCTCTATAATGTATTAAAAGTAAGTAATACTGAAAACTTAGTTTTAGTTTCTCAAGGTTGAAGATAAGGGCAATTTATACATCTTATCCTATAAAGTGGTAAAAATATTAGAATGTAAAAAAAAAAATGATATAAATATATACGTAAACTTAAATAAGGGTAAAAATTTCAATTTCCCTGATTAAGGTTTGTTTTACAATTTCGGTATAAGAATTCTTCCCCTTAATTTATATGTAATAAAATGATTTAGTGTCAAATCAAAATAATTAAAGGTTTGTACTGACCAATAAAATTAAGGTGGAAAAAGCCATAAAAGTAAACAAGCTCTCTAAGAGTAAGACTTGCTTTTACACTGATGTCCTTGTTACATTTGACTAAATGGTGTTTAGATTATATTTTTAAATTTAAAAAGTCAACTTACAATATAAATCAATTATAAAATCAATACGAATCATAAAATAAAAATTTTTTAAAATTTATTGTGTATGGTAGTAATATTACATGTATATATTTTAAATATATAAATAGATATATATTTATGTATTTTATTATATGATTAAATATTAGTTTATCATTAATTTAAAATTATTTAATCAGATAATGATATTATCAAATATATATTTATTTATGTATTTAAAATAGGTACATATAATTTTATCGATTAACAAATGTTGTATATGCCAAAGAAAATATTTTGTATTCAGTTTTCTGGGTATGATATATATCACTTGGCAATAAGAACATTTTCTACTCTTGTGATTATGTTACAAATTGGACAGGTAAGTTCGAAGGGATTTCTTACCTCAAAAGCTGAAAAGATTTCAACTCAGTCATTCAAGGGAATCTTGAACTTTTCTGTTTAAGCAAAAAGCTTAGAAAAAACAGCGGGATGAATTTTTTTTACATAACTGAGCTCTACCATATTTACCATGCCAACAAAGTATTGTTTACACAAAGTATAATCTATACTTCATTAATAATACCGTTTTTAAAAATACAATATTATCAATTATACTTTTAACACTTTTCATAAAACACATATTAAAATTAGTATAACATTTTAAATCAATGTGTTTTATCGACAATTTAACTTAATATATCATAATATATAATTGATATTCAAATAATAGTCTCAATGCTTAAACAAGGTACACAGCCAAAATTCAAATATATTCTCTCAAACACATAATATAGCTAATTAATAATTCACAATAGTTTATTTTACTATTTTGCACGAAGAAATTTAACAATAATAAATAATTAATGTCACACTTTTATCCTCTATAATCAAGTCACATTTAAATTATATAGATATCATCTTTAAGAATTAAAAAAAAAAAATCTTAAGAATTAAATATTAATTTAAAAAAAACTTAAAACCCTAAATAAAAACAATCTTGAAGAAATTACATTAAATCTCTAAAATCTTTTATCTTGTCGTACATCATTTACTCTAACCGAAAAAAATTTCAAGCTTTAGTGATTGTGTTACAAAACAAGATTAATTTTGTTTGTATTATTTATAAATGAATCAAGATTGGACTCTAGTATCAAATGATAGAGAAAAAAAAATTTATCAAACCATTATTGATTGAATTTAAGTTTTCATTACGACCCCAAATATTCAGATCAAAATCAATCATTACAAGACTATTCTAGAATAATTCTAACAAATTAATAAATTTATTATCTTGGTAAAGTCACCAATGTGAATTGTTATTTCTTAGCAGCCATAAAATGAAAAATAAAATGATGAGTTAATGACAAGAAATATAAATTGAAAAGAAAATATAAGACTGTAAGAGATTTTCAATTTAAAAAAAAAAAGAAATGTAATTTTGTCATTGTTTAGGTTGAACTTTATATATTTATATAAAATTACGTTATTTGGTATCTTATAAAATAATATCATTTTATCATTTATTAAAAAAAATATAATAATGCATGATATGATCGCTCAATACAATAAACATATAATATATATATTTTATATGTTTTATGTAACGACTAAACATGCTAATAAAACATGAATTCACTAGCTAGGCTCAATAAAGAAAATTATTAACTTTTCAACCAACAAAATATAAAAGAAAATACTCATACTTCTCAAACCAAATTAAGATTGTTTTAAACATCAAGCTTGACTAATTACAGATAATTTGTGAAGAAGACATACATAAAACAGCAAGGTCTCTAAACCTTATTTTTCTCTAAAATCGTAGAAACAACTAACGAGAGCGGGGATCTTTTAACTTAAATTTTTATCTTGCATTTTATTAATAAACCACGGGATCCAGACGAATGAACGGATAGAAAAATAAAGTTAAAAGATCATATCATATTTGCAATTTTTTCAGGATTTAATTAAGGGCACTTGAGCCTGCCACCATGGGTGGTCATGGTGGCATAGCAAGGGCAGACGTCAGTGTTGCCAGAAGTTCCAGGAGGCACACAGTTGCATCTTTTACAGCAAGTGTTGCAAGCCCTTATGCACATTTTCTGCCTCGAAGCTTTGCTGCATCTGTAATTGCATTTTGACTTGCAATCTGAAAATCAAATCAAATCGAATAAATATTTCAGTGGGTCAAAAATCCTTATAACTGTGTTCATAAGTTTTTTCCTAATTATCGAAATAGTAACCTAACCATGAGCCCATCTTTATTTTCATTATTACATACTCTGAGTAACCCTTTTCTGAGTACAAAAAATTGAATAAAATTGGATGCTCATTTAAAGCTTAATGGATCTCCAACCTCTTATGCCTTGTATAATTTTGTATCTAGTAATTAATTTTGTTTAATTTGAGGAAACAAATAATACATTCTTATGTGTATCATTACATAATTAGATGATACTTTATCTTTAATTTAAAATCATCCAATCATGTAATAATACATATTAAGTGTGTACTCATTTGTATACTCAAAGTAAATACACATAAATTTATTGTATTAGTTATGTGCCTTTGATTTTAATATTACATAATTCGTATAATCCTTTTTCTAAGAGAAAAATTAAGAGCAAATTTATGTGTATACACTTTTGATACATAATTTAGATACACAGATGATGTGTTATTTTATCTTTAATTCAAAAGTATTTAATTATATAATAACACATTATTTATATACTTAAATTATATACAAAAAATTATATACGCATAGTCTTATTGAAAAATTAAATACCAATGTGAGGTTAATTGGTACAAGAATGGGATTAGCCTCTATAACTCTTATGATCGGATTTAATTTATCATATGGTTTTCGAATAAAATTTTATAGTTAATTGGTGTGAAGGTCGATTAATCAATCAGAACCTTCCTTTTTGAGCTGTTTAACTTAAAGTTGAAAAGAAAAATTAACTATAGGAAAAAGGGAAAAAAATAAAAAATCCAATGTAAGTCATTAACTTTGTACCATCCATCTAATTCTAGACTATATTATTGATATTATTTTTATTATAAATTAACAAAAAAGTTCTTCTAGTTTTACTAAAAAAAAATAATAATAAAAACGTATCCTAATTAGTCATACTTTATTAGCAAATATGCATTTTTGATAATTAATTATGGTGGCAATACCTATTTTTTCAGCTTCAACCATATGCATCTCCAGCTGCAAATTTTTTTTTTTACCAAAAAAATAAAGAGAAATTACTGAGAATTAGTTCAGAGAAATTAAAATGACTTCAATATTAAAAGGCAAAACCAAAAAAAGACAAAAAAAAACTTAGAAATTAAAAGGAAATTGAGAAACTATACCATAATTTTGTTTTAATATAAATATTAGTTATATTAATTTTGAAGATAATCAATCTCAACCCATTATCAGCAATTGGGAAGAAGAACCATTAGTTATAAAACTACATGAATAAATAAATAATTAAAATGAAGAAATTAATATTCATAAAAGCACCAACCTCATGGACTAAGACAAAGCAAAAGAGTATCAAAACAAGAGTTGTTTTGGAGCTAAACATTTGCAATTTTCTTGGGAAAATGAGCAAGAAAATTTGAAGTTGTTATAAGAGAGAGAGATTTTGGGTTGTAATTGTTGAAGTTGAACTGCCCTAATTTATATATGGTTTTAAGTGATAGCTTTAAGTAATACTCAAGTGTTTTGATGTAATGTTCAACAAACTTCCCTATTCAAACTCTACTTTTTCTTTTGCAAAGTTTTGTGATGATTAATCAATCAAATTATAAACGTGATTTAGTACTACATATTATCTGTAAAGATTAAGGATTGTGATGTTTTCAACTAATGTCACATTATTTAGTCTATTATTAATGACTTTTGGGTAATTATGTGGTCCACATTTTCTTACTTGATAAAGTTGATTCGTTAAGTAATTTTCACTGACTCTTTTTCAAGTTATGATCTTAGTCCAGATGGACATTTAAATTTATTTGGGAATTATAATTACATGGACATTTAATCATGCTTATAGTATGACAAATACTTTATAATATTTGAAAAGCAAGAAACAATTATCTTTGACAATATAAGAAAAAAATTCAGGACTAAAAATCTAATAATTTTGAGTAGAGTCGACAATTTTTAACATAATTTGTTAACCTGACAATGCATGACACAAAAGAATTTGGATTAGGGTTGACATTTTTGGGAACAAAATTTATTTTAAGTTAATCTGATAAGATTTGAAACTAAATTAAATAGTGTTAGAATTGACACAAAAGTAATAAAACTAACTTAAATATTTAGAAAAATATTATTTTAGTAGAATTTGTTAGGAATAAATTATAAAAATATTGAAGGATAATTTTAACAATAGTTGAAATCCTTATCAACTGTATTTAGTTATATATTTATATAGTTGTAAACTAAAAAAAATATTCTTGATTTTTATTTTATTTTTTTATTTTATTATTCGGTAGTGAGAATATGATTTAGTTAGTAAGAGTATTGATGTAATTTAAAAGTTTTAGTATCTAATTTTTTGCCACTTGTAAACAAGACAAATTTTTATATTGTGTTTTTATTAAGAGTATGTTGAGATAATTTTGTGAAGAAATTAAAGCACAAAAAATAGTTAAAATGGTGAAAATAATAGATAAATTTAAATTAATTTGAGTTGTATCGGGTCAATCTGAATATTGAAGTTTAGATCAGGATTGAAAATTTTTGCTACAATTCTTCGAGTGATTTAGTGTTAAAGGTCTTTAACCTAAAACTCAAATTCACATAACATGAATGTGATCTGATAACATAAATAGACAGGTCTAATTTTGAGCTTGTGTTCACTTAGCAATGTTGGAGAATTGGGATTTTTGGATTATCAAATAGGGAAGAAAAACTTACAAGGTTTATTTATTGTAAGATTCCACTTAGACTTCAATTACCATTTTTAGTTCTCAAGATAAGTTTGTATAGACCTAGTAAAATTTGATATAACTCATTAATTTAATATGATATGATACAAAAAAAAAAAAAAAAATTGGGTTAGAGATGATTTTCGACACGAAAATTAGTTTAGGTCAAGTTCATTGACCATAAAAATTAAATTGAGATCGTGTTCAGGTTGACAGGAAGTCAACTTGAACTAATCCAAACTAATCCAAAATTTTAAATAAATATTATATAACATCGTAACGGTAAAAAATGTCTAATATCTTTTATTTTCTTTATTTGACAGAAAGAGTTTTAATTCACAAAATTCATATTTCATAATCGAATAAACAAATAATTAGTATTGCATCACTAAACACCAAATCTGTATCACCAAAGACATCTTAATTTATTCTCTTTTTGGCATACTTGTAAAGTTTGTTTTTCTGTTAGTGTGTTATAAGTATTACTTATTTGCACTTAATATGTTTAGTGTGTCATATTCATATGCTTATTAATGATTTTAAATTTATAACAGTCAAACTCACAATATGGATTGAAAATTAAAATTCTTATTTGACAAGTAGTATTAATTTTGTTGGTTATTAATTACATTATTTTAAAATTGAAGTTGTGAACTTATTTGAGTTCTTTATTATAATATTCTATTTTTTTATCCCTATAATTCATTGATACAATAAACAAACTATTATTAATAACTTGAAATATAACAATTTTATTTTGATAAAATATCATTTTGTGTATTATTTTATAACAAATTGTGTTATTTATTGACATTTGACAAAATATGTTGTTTCGTAATAAATTATCTCGTTATATATTGTGTTTTAGCACTACTTTACTTGTGACATAGTTTGAGTTAATTTATGTTGAGCCAGATTTATCTAAAAATATTTTAGTTCAGTTTAGGGTTAAAAAATTTTAACATGATTATATTTAGAGTTGAGTTAGATTTTAGGGTTTTTAATCTAAAACTTGAATTAACACGATACAAATATGACTTGATGGTATGAACGGTCAAGTCTAATTAGGTGATTTTTTGAATTAAAAAACAAAACTTAAAAGGTTAATTAGTTGGGTTCTTTATGTTATTTAGCCATACTTGAATGGAGGGAAAAACTTTTTTGGCATGCTGTTTATACAAGCAAGCTTAAATAAACGAAGTTTAGTATGAAATTGAGTGAAATAAAAGATGTTGAAACTTATGAAATCACAATAAACACTACACATGATGAGTCGAGCTCACTCCAATGTGGTCCACCGTGTCTAGACTTGTCAAATGATGAGCCTAACGAGCTAGATCAGTTTGTTAGTATGACAAGGTCTTTTAGGTCATGTTTTCGTAAGTCTTTAGTTAGTTGACTTGTATATTTTTATGGGTAAATTCTTTGAATTATATATTTTTAATTTTTTTAATTATTTTTAGGTAATGTCATGATATTAATAATGATAAATGCATCTTAGGTTTCCAATTTTTTTTTCAAATTTTTAAGTATATTTTAAATAATATTTTTTAGGTTTCTATGATATTAATTATTATCTTATAAGAAACTCAAAATATATCAATAATTAATATACTAGGTATAATGAGAAGTACAAAAGATATTAATAATCATTAATGCTTTTTCAGTTTTCAAAAATTATAATATTAATTTTTTATTTTTTAAAATAATTTAAACAGTGTCAAGTCATGTCATGTCATCCCATATGCATGGTTTGCAAGTGTGGGCCCGATTCAAACAACCAATAAGGCTAGCACAACTAGCTATAGTAATAGACCATACTACTTGTGGTTTGGGCTAAAAAGGGGGTCTGATTCAGGTTGCAAGCTGGCTTGAATACCTTCCACCTATAATAAACACCATAAAAATATTTCCATGTTTATTTAAAAAATATATAAACTAATTAATTATTAAAGATACGAGAAAGTCATCATTGACAAAGAAAAATTATAACTTAAAAGCTAATATCTATTATAAATTTAATTAAGCAACTATAGAAAAATAAAGAGACTAAGGAATAATGGAAAGAGAGATAATATTATTTAAGTAAAAGAATTGAGATGTGAGGAGAGAAAGAGACTTGCAAAATTCGGATGAAGGAAAAATGCGTATATACAAATGAAGGCGAGGGGCTTTATATAGGAAATTCACTGCCCCCTTTTATTGACTAAATTTCATCTTCTTCTTGCATTCCCACCCAATTTTCAAACTTTGTTGCATGTGATGAAAAATCTACCAGACATGCAACACTTCTCTTTGAATTTTCACCACTTGTGAATAATTATATTAACCTTACTAAAGAAAAATTCAATGAGATAAAAACCAAAGCAAAGAAATATCATTATTTAATGTCTTATAAATTGGTAGTAGACGTGTTTAAACTATCTCATTAAAAACATTACTAGGAAAATCCAGTGGGAGAAAACCTAGTTATAATACCCTTAGGTATGTTTCAGATACATTTATGTCTTTTGACCATGTTTTGAGACATCTCTAAGTTTAAATATATATGTCCAAATATATATATATATATATATATATATATATATATATATATATATATAATATATATATATATATATATAACAAAACAAACAAAAAAAAAAAGAAAAAGAAGAAAAGACAAAAGCTAAACCAATATGTATGCAGATATATAAAGGGATAAAAGACAAAAGTTAGACATTTTCATCTCTTCTCCCATCCTTTCTAGAAACTCAGCCTTTTCTATGCTTTTTTCTTTGTTTTTTGAAGAAAAAGGAAGGATTTGAGGAGTTTTGAAAGACAAGTAAAGAAAGAAAAGAAGAGGAAGCGTTTTGGAAGCTTTAGTAATCAAAAGATTTCTTTTTTTTCCCTTTGCCTATGTTTATACATATTGGATGCATATTATATAAATAATTTAGTGTGTTTTGGTGTTGATTTAAGGTGGTTTTGGTGATAAGAGAAGGAAAACAAGGAGGAAGGAGTCAATTTAGCAAAAATTAGCTTAAAATAAGGTAAGTGAAATCATTATTGGTATGTTTCATGTTTTATGCTTTTGGTTCCTTAGTTCTATGTTATAAATGATGATTTTGAAGTTGAGAAATGTTGTTTTGCCATTTGGGGTATCTATGTGTGTTAGTTTGTTCATGACAAAGAATTGGATGATATTTACCGTTTTGCCACTAACTTCATCCCACGTTTTGGTTGCCCTATTTGATGAATCATATGTGCTATTATAGCTTGTTAGAAATCTCTTTGAATCATCTTTTCAATGATATATGTCTTGTATGAATTAGAGACCGTTTGGATTATTAAATTGCATGAACAAAAATATTGTCTTACCAAATAAACAGTGAATACAATTTTTTGCCATTGACTTCATCCCATGTTTTGGCTGTCTTATTTGATGAATCATGAATGTTATTATAGCTTGTTGGAAATCTCTTTGAATTCTCTTTTCAATAATATATAGCTTGTATAAATTAGAGACCGTTCAGACTGTTAAATTGCATGACGAAAAAGACTGCTCTATTAAGTGAACAGTCTCATGAACAGTGATTTACAGTTTTGGAAAGAAAGAAAGAAAGAAAGAAAAGGAGGAGAAAAAGAAAAGGGAGAAAGGAAAGGAAAGAAAGGAGAGAAAAAGAAAAGAAGAAAAAAAGAAAGAAAAACAAGAAAAGGAATTTGAGGCTCAAGATTCAGAGATTGTCCCAAGAATATAGTCTAGTAGATTGTGGATAGTTTTAAATGGAAACAAGATTACTAAGATATAATGCACATATATATGCTATGAATTATGAGGGGGCACTTTACACTACATTGCCTGCAGTAGGACACATCCGCAGTAGGACATAGACCCACAGTAGAGTCCGCTCATAGTAGAGCTCAATTCAGATTCAGAAATGGTGTTGTGAGAGAAAGGTAGAGAGCTCGAGCTTAGAAAAGTGTCAAATCTCTATAGTTAGCTTCCTGAAAGTATCAAATAAACACCAAATGGAACAAAGTATAACTCAAATAGTAAAAAATGAACTAGATTATCCCCTCGATTTCTTATGGAGGTTATGATATGAAATTGAGTTCTTAGAGTGAGTTAGAATAGGAAAGAAAATAGTTTACTTAATTCTTTCCCCTTACTGAGTGTTCTTATCTCTCACTTCCTTTTCTTTCATGATTATAGGTATAAGTGATCGTGGTAACTGCGAGGCAAGGTTAGGTCAACAAAGATTGATCCAATTAGAGTAGGTTATCTTTGGTTTATGTTATATGCATACAGTCGCATGTTCTTGTTGAATTTTGACTTTTTTGAGATGATGGTACAGTTGTGTAAGATTACTTCATGTTTTCAGATGTTTTCAGATGAGTTGTCATATGAGATATATACATCTTTTGTTCGCTTCCAGATTTTCAGTTTTCTTAGAATAATTTTTAAATACTTTTAGTAATGAGTTTAGTTCAAAGTAGTTTTAAAAAAAAAAATAGACGTTCCAGATATTAGTTTGTAATATTTCTCCTTCAAAGGATAATAATTTTAGGGAGGGATGTTACACTAGTGAAGGAAAAAATAATACAGTGCACCTTTTGTCCAATATATGATAAACTTCAAAAATTTGCCTAAAAAAATTACTCTCCCTGATGAATGCTCCCCTTTTTTGTATTAAGATTAATTTGGTTACTTATTGAGCCATCGCATATTGATGTTATATACAAACTTTTTAAATGTTGATGTCGGTAGTATCTTGGTGAACAAATCTGCAAGATTCTCACTGGATCTTATTTGTTTGACATCAATTTTTCTGCTATGTTGGAGCTCATGAGTGTAAAAGAACTTCGGTGAGATATGTTTGGTTTTGTCTCATTTGATGTATCCACCTCTAATTTGGGTAATACATATTGCATTATCCTCATATAATATAGAAGAAGTATCGATTGTAAAAGGAAGACTATATGTATTCCGGATATGATGGATGACAAACCGTAACCATATGCATTCTCGACTAGCTTCATGGAGAGCTAGAATCTCTGAATGATTTGAAGACGTTGCAATCAAAGTTTGTTTGGTGGAGCGCCAAGATATTGTTGTGTCATTATAAGTGAAAACATATCCTGTCTATGAACGAGCCTTATGGGGGTCAGCAAGATAACCAACATTTATATATCTAACCAAATTAAGATTTTTAAGGGATTTAACAGAATAAAATAATCTTAAATCTTTAATTCCACATAAGTAACGAAGCATATGTTTGATTCTGTTCTAGTGGCGACATGTCGATACAGAGCTAAATCAGACTAATAAATTAACTGTGAAGGATATATCCACCAGACATGCAACAAATTTGGAAAAAATATGTGGGAAGGCAATAAGTATGGAGGCTAGAAAATCAAGTGGGAATGTAGGAAGGAGATGAAATTCAGTCAATATTAGGGGGTGGTGAATTGTCTATATAAAGCCCCATCACCTTCATTATCATGTACACATACACATCTTCACTCTAAAGCTTTCTTGCTTCTTGTTTTATTTCCGAGGCTTGCCTTCTATTCCTTTAATAAAATTCAGTTATAGTTTCCATTTTTATGAAACTTGGGACTTTGGGCCCATATATATATTCTCACGATTTTACAAACTTCAGATTATAAATCGGATACAATTATTATAATAAAAATAAATATTATACAATTGTTATAATAACAATACATATAAATATTTAAATAATATTCAAGACTTTTGACCCAGATTTATGTTTTTGTAAACTTCAAGTTACAAGTGAGATTCATGACTTCAGGTCTAAATTCATAATTTTGTAAACTTCGGGTTACAAAAGATTTCAGATTCAGATTCATGATATTCAAGACTTCAGGTCCAAATTCAAAATGTTGTAAACTTCAGGTTATAAATAATATTTAGGATTTCGAGTCTAGATTTTATGAAATTCCAGACTTTAGGTGTAGATTCAAGAGTTTCAAGACTTTAGGTCTATATTTATAATTTTGTAAACCTCGGGTTGCAAATAGGATATAATTATAAATGAAAAATTAAATAGAAGAACAATAAAAATTAAAAGACAACTAAGACATTATAACTGAGATATTTGTATTTGCAATATACAAGCAGTAGAACGATATAATGAAAAAAATTATAATATACCTGAACTAATCGTGTTGATAATATGTTATAAATTTAATTAAGCCCCTATAGAAAAATAAAGAGATTAAGGAATAATGGAGAGAAAGATAATATTATTTAAGTAAAAGAATTGAGAGGAGAGGAGAGAAAGAGAGCTGCAAAATTCGGATGAAGTAAAAATGCGTATATACAAAACCCCCACCACAACCCAAACCCCCACCCCCTTTAATTGACTAATTTCATCTTCTTTTTGCATTCCCACCTAATTTTCAAACTTTGCGGCATTTGGTGAAAAATCCACCAGACATGCAACAATATCATATAAATAAAATTATATTTGAAAATAAATCTTACTTACCATATTCATACAAACTCATATGGCATCAAATAATTAGGTGATGTGATTATATTTTTTTTTAAATACTTATTTGAAAAACATTTAATATATGTTTTTACGTCAATTTATATAAATAAATAAGTAAAATTTGTTTATAAATGTGATATTACTTCTTATCAAATATATATTTTATGCTACATAATGTGTGATTGGAAGCCCCATGTTAATTAGTTTGGGACAATGAACACATCAATTTGAAGATGAAATGCATGGGTGGGTGCAAACAACTTTAACAACAGATGTTTCATGTTGAAAATGAAATTTGTTTATTGTTTCATTTTATTGATGAAACAAACCAAAAACGAAAGTCCTTTATTTCAACCCAACAACAAAAACGACTGTATAAATTAGCGGTATATATCATTGGCAGACATAACTTAGAAACATAACCAAATAACACAATTTTCACACCATTAATCCTTTGTTACTTCAAATGAAAAGTGAAAATGATACTTAGAGAATTTTCTTCTTTTCGACAGGAATACTTTTTTTCCCCTATTTCTAGTTCATGAAGATGATATTTTATCACTAATATAACATATCTATATGAAACTCTAAACATAATTAAGATTTACAAAGTACTGGAGAAGAATCCTAACTTCAAAATTTCTTTCCATTTTTTTACACTAGATATAACTTAATGAGTTTTATTGGAAATATTTTGAACTTACAAATAAATTGAAGTTGTGGCAATGCTTCATAAAGTGATAATTCTCTCTTTGTGTAGGAAAAGTATAGTTGAAACAATCAAGGGATCTAAAATCGAACCCAGCATCGAGTACATTTTGCCATGCAATCACCCTTACAGTCCACATTATAGCCTAATACTTTTGGATTTCGCAGAAGAAGTTTCCGTAAAGTTTTTCCTTCAATTCCCCAATCCTTTTTCAGGATCTGCACGTTGTTCTTCAACTCATGTTCCATACTACATCCAATAACTTCAGGAAACTTTTTAAGCAGTTTGCGAATATCATCATCGGAAAGGCTTAGGTTCCTTAGGTAATCTAATACTTCATTTACAGTTTCACACTCGGGGATTTCTCTTTTGCGTTCTTCACTCCAATACGGTGAATGGATATGGCCAAATGCTTTTCCAAGTATCTTGTCTTCTTCTTCAGCATCAAAGTCAAATGCAGAGAGAGGTTCTCTACATGCTTCCCATTTTTTCCTCTCTTCATCGCTTAAAGTAATACTTTCGATTTGTGTGGTTGAATATATCTCCCATTTCTTATGATAAGTTTTGGAGCCACACACACCCAAGAAAAGATTTGGTGGAAGTCCGCTGGAGAAGTTCACATTTGAGAGAACATTATTAGGGGTAGCTGTAGGAATATCAGGCTGCAAGTTGAACAAGTGAAATCAATTTTCATATATATGAGGTAAAACACGTACAGAATTTAGGAGACAACATGCTCACACCAAGCTACCAAATACGATGACTTGAAGATAAGTAGGAATTATTGAGAAAAGCTGAAATAACTGAAAAAAAAACACCCTAACTAAATCTTTGTGAGCATATCTAAAGTCAGAAGTATAAACTCATGATGTTAAATTTATTAATTGCAAATGTTCCGACTAGAGTAGAAGTTTGATCACAGCTTTTGACTATTCGAGTATCAAAAAGCTTGATTCTTCAAATTTCCCATCGGTTTTAATCAATCAACAATCACCTTCAGCAAAGGTAGGCCAAAATTAATCAACACCTTGCCTAATTTCTGATTTCATTTCCATGTCTTGGTGATTATTTATGCCCTGCCATACAATCCCCCTCACATTTAGCCTGACATAAATGGTAGTCATGGGACATGAATAGAGAGCACTTGAGCATAAGATTAGCTCAAGAGAACAGCAGTTTAAGATAGAAACAACATAGAAAAGAAGTGAAATAACAAAAAACTTCAGAAATAAATTTTTGTAAACACTGAAAAACCAATCAACAACTTTAAACTAACCAGTTACATATTGTGTTTAGAGTTATTTATCATGGAGTGATTTAATTCAACTTAACATTTCATCATTCGTTCCTAATGTCAATGCAGGATATGAATAATTTGATTCAGTTGATATGGGAGTTTCAGGCGAAGAAATTGCCAATTCCAACGACCTGAAGGGGCAATCGGCAATATTTGGGAACCAATTAGTGGAATCTAGTGATCAAAAGGCAGAAACAACAACTTGATGGAAATCCAAAATGATAAATTGGTCGGTTCCGTCGGAAAAATGGCTAGCAAGATTTAGCTGTTGGACTCTGTTCATTCGCCTGATTGCTTGGTTTCTCTGGTGATGGACAGTGAACTGCAAAGAAGTCATGAAAAAGAAAGAAGAAGACGGTGTTTATAGTGACCAAACCCAGCCCAACAACCCAATAATCTATTTCCAAACTCGAGCCCAATATCCAAGGAACCCACAAATCATTCCAGCCCAAGCCAATCTCAATATTTTATCCAACACCAATCTAACATTCAACCAGACCCAACCCAATTCCTTAAATAACCACAAACCCAATTCATAAAACCCTAGCCCATATATACTTTGCAGCCACCCAAAAATGAATCCAACCCAATTCAACTTATCAAATTACAAAACCAACCCAAACCTAATTCTTATTAAAACAATCCTCCCAATTCAATTGTCCAACCTGGAACCTAGCCCAAATATCACTCAACACACAACCCAACTTCCATCTCACTTATTAATTTCCAAATCAAACCCAAATATAAATCAGTCAAGCCCAAAATTTATAAATACTCATCCAGCCCACTAATCCACTCACACTTAGACCCAAACCTATGTACCTAAACTCAAAACCCAACCCAAAACCCAATTGGATTCATCCAAACAGTATTTACACACCAGGCCGAACCATTTTCGAAACCAACCTAAATAAATCTACATTGAAACACCCCAACCCGCTTCTTCTTACTTCAAATCTAACCCAACATTCATTTTATATTAATCCTCCAAGCAGCCCAATGTAACTCTCACCAACATAGAAATAGAACCCAGCTACACCTTAACCTGCCCACTTAGAGTTTCATTCAGTCTGACTCCAACTCAACCCGGTTTCTTCAATCTAACGTAACACCATAGGAGCCTTGGGGTTTGACGACAAACATGGGGAAAACGTGTGGTGTTGACCGGCAATTACAATTCCAATGGCTTTCAGATGAAGATACACAATCAAAGACCCACCATTTCATCCACCTCAAAAAAGTACATTCTCAAATCTTCGAACTTCCATAAATTCACCACCATTCTCTCCCTCAGAACCTCCTCTTCGTTTCAATCTATTTACCCACCACTAAGCCTATATCCATGTAGTATGCCCTTTTCATTGAAAATAGTGATATAGTTGAAAATGTTGATACCTAGATTGATAATTTGATCCTGTTTAACGAAATTGGTAATTTTCCAGCAGAGGAAGGCGAAGTGGAGTCAAAAGGTATATGAGATTGTTGTGGAAAAATTAAAGAACATATTGTCGTTGTTAGTGAGTAGTGTTGATGGTTCAGTGGTGTCCATTATTGAGAATTTTGATTTGGATTTACATAAAGAGTTTGTGGCTAAAATACTTGAAATCCCACAAGTTTTGGGTGAGAGTTTAACCGGGTTTTGTATGTGGGTTGTGAAGCAACCATATTTTAAGGTTAAAACATGTGTGGTTGATGCACTTGTGAGACTTGTATGTGGCAGTATGAGGAAACCGAATGCTTATTCGTTATGGGATTTGGTTAAAGAGATAGGCCGAAAGGACAATGATACCTTGAGTGTGGCGATTCTCAATGAATCAATAGCGATGTAATCCAAGTTGAGAAAAGGAAAGATAGCTTTCGAAGTAGTTAACAAGTTTGGGAATTTTGGATGTGATGCAAATAAAGAGACATGTTATTTCACTATTGAAGCTCTTTGTATGGGATCAAATTTTTATTAGGCTTGGTCAATTTGTGAGAAAATGATGGACACGGGGATGGTTGCCTGATATTGAGAAAGTTAGGAAGATAATTTCTTGGCTTTGTAGAAGAAAATATTAAGGAAGCTTCACCTTTATTCAAATCTATGTCGCGATGTGCGGCACAACTGAGTGGGAGATCTTGAAGTAATCAATGCAAAGTTTCCTCCTCCCCACCTTGAGGATAAGGCGGCTTTTGTTGGATGGGGTAATGTTACACCCCTGAGTGGTTTAAAGTGCACCTCCGCTGGAAAAACAAATATTTGGGTGTTGGAAGGGACACGTGACCAGAGAAGGCTTCGGAAATAGAGAGAATTAAAGGGAAAATTGGAGAGAGAAGGATAAGCGGAAAAATATTGTGGAAAAACCTTTGGAGGGAGAGCCTAGACTCTCAAATACCAGGCTTGAGGAGAGAATTGGCACTTGAATTTGTCAAGAACTTAACTTATTTCTTTGCTTTTGTTTTGTATTTCTCTTCAATTATGAAGTTACGTTTATTTCAATCCATTTCATGTTTAGTTGTGTGAAGTGTGGGAGATTTGCTTGCTTCTGAAATTTTTTGTTTTGAGTATGAATGACACTTTGATGAACAACAAAAACTGCAAAAAGGATGTCAAATTATAATTGTCCATTAACTAACTGGGGATCGGGTGTAAAAAAGTGCTTACAGTGGTAACGCAATGTGGTGTAGAATGAAAGGTCAAGAGAGAAGAAGCGAACAACTTTCCTAACATTCCTGCATGATCAAGGACAAAAATGGTGAACAAGTGTAAAAGATTGCTACTAATAAGATAAAATGGGATTTCTTGATTAGGTGAATATTCCAAAGGCTTCCCAACTATCAAAATTAGCTGCATGAATTTGAGCAAGAATATGCCTTGTCCAAATTCTTGTTAATATGTAAGGTTGCTGACATGTAGACTTGTTGCACAGAAAAAGCTACCTAAATTCTAAATAGATTTCATGAGATCAAAATCATGCACACAAAGCAAAAGTTAACTGCTTATTTATTTTTGTTTATTATCATTCTTTCATTTCTTTTTTCATTTATCTTTGGTCAAGGATATGAAAAAAAATATATCATTTATGATCACCAACAAGAATGATATAAATGAAGTACTATTTTTAACTTAGGATGGCTGACATATAAAAGCCTTCACTGAACAGACAAAGCTTAGTTAATTCACATAGAAGAAAGAAGAACATGAGCAAAACAGGAGTGGACATCATTGTTCTCTTCACCAATTTTAAAGGAAAAGCTCCTCAAGACATGAAATGAAAAGATAGGCATGCAAGGGATAATCCTGTAAGTAAGAAACGCTTAAAGAATTTATTATATCAAGATATGGAACTGACTTTATAATTAGACATAATATAGAACATTTTACACATCGGATCCCGTATGGGCACTGTTGTGCGGAAAAAAAAAAAACATGTACAGGTTATAAAATGAGGTTGACAAGACTTGAGATGCTTTAAGTTTTATTACAGCCAAAACACCTTGACTTATGACAAGGAAAGAAAAAAATCCCCCCTAGAGCCTTGTAATGTGACTTGAGAAGAGCATAAGTGCCACTCTAGTTATCTTAATCACACATGAATTGACTGAAGGCAATAAAAAGAGGTGGAGTCTCAAAAGAAATCAAACTTCCTATAGTGATTATTCATATTTCCATCTCTTATCTCTCATGCAAACAGGCAACACAATAGGTTTCAATTTATCAACAAACAAAACTAGATACAAAACATGTACATTCATTCAAAAGATTTGACCACAAAGATGGTGACAAATTTATGTCTACACAAGAAATGGAAAACATCAAATTGAACAGCAGCTATCACACTAAGAGTATCCAATTCAACTAAAACTTTTAACTGATAAAAAAGGGGGGGAAAAAACCCCACTTACAGCATTAAACAACTTGAAAAGATGCTTCATGAAGTACCAACAATTAAACCCAAAAAGTTTTAAAATTTGGCTTTTTAGCTCTCTAGAGTCAAGACCCTTATCATTTAATTAACTGTGGTGACATGGCGCATGGCAGGCAGTCTCGTTAAACCAGTGGAGTCAACTTGTTGACTCAGCACTTTGACCCTTCATTACACTGAAGCAAATGAAACAGCTAGGTTATCTCACCTTCTATTGTTAGGCAAAACAGGTTCGGCCGATGAAGAAAAGGAAGAGGTTATACAACCTTGTTGCAGCAGCAATAGGCAACAAGGTGAGAATATGGCATACGTGTTGCTTGCTGACCGTAAGGGTTTGTGTGTGTGCTAGTGTGTGAGAACAAAGAGCGAGAGAGGAGAATTGACAGAGAAGGTTCAGGTCAGTGAGTTTTGGTTTTGTAAGCAATTTTTTGCTAAGACTTTGTAATACTTTCTCTGGCATAGTGGATTAATCTTGCTGCCCTTAAAGTGGATGTAGGTAATTGATTGATTGCCAAACCACAATAAATTTCTTCTGTTATTCTTCTTTACTTGCTTTATTTCTTTTACTGCTTTTCCAATTTTGCATTTATAGTCATTATGGTGGGTTAATTTAAGAATGCAAAACCTAAGTTACAACATTAACAATCAAACACAATAAACTTCAGCATCACAAAATCACAACTTAAAATAAATTTCTCGGCTTATTCTATGAAGCAACAAGTTAAAATAAATATAAGAACACAGCATATGAAGAAATTAAAAGCTCAAAAGAATCAGAATATTGTAGAGAGAGAGAGAGAGACAGAGAGACAGAGAGTTGATGATGCAATAAAAGTAATATTCACAACTAAACATTGAACAGATTAAAAGAACAACAAAAATAAAAAACCCACCACCAGGATCAACAATTTGATGATGCTACATTAAATACCAAGAACTTAAGCCCATAAAAGGTCTAAAGTTTTTGCTTCAGAGCTCTCAAGAGCCAAACCCTTTTCATTCAATTAATAAACGAATAGCACAACTCTCAACTTGCTATATTCCTAAAGAAGACACCTCTTTAACCCGGATTTCTCTTTCTCGTTTGCAGAACAGCGCAGGTGATGAAATTGAATGCTCAAATGAATCAAAATATTGTAGAGAAAGAGAGAGAGTTGATACCTGAATAGAGGAGCTCCCACTTGCCAACAAGAGAGGAGGAAGAATGAAAAATATAAATAAAAATGACTGGACTGGGACACAGCAAAAACTAGGATCAAAAGCCTAACGCTGACCTTAGATTGTAGCCAATAGTGTTTTAATTGAGGCTCTGTTTGGATACAATATTTCTATATTCGTGTTAATTTTTTTTTTAAATTAAAAAGATGGCAGGGTTATTTTTCACTCAAATTTTAATATGTTTTTAAAATTATAAACCTGTAAAATTTAAAAAACCTAAAATCTCACTTATAAATTAACTATTATTAAAATTTTTTATTAAAAATAAAAATAAAATTGTTATTTTATTAATAAATCTTAAAATCTTAAAAATTTATATCATTTTCCTCCCTTTAATTTGAAAAACTAATATTTCTCTTAGAGTAAGTTTTGTAAAAAATCACTTTTTCCCCCTAAGGTTTCAAAATCCCTTTCAATTTTTCAAAGGCCAGTTTTGGTTCTTACTCCGTTGTCGACAATGGATGACAACACTCTACCTTTGTCGACAACAAGACAATTGGGATGACAAAGGCTTTGTTTAGATGACAAAGGCTTTGTTTAGATGACGAAGCCTTCATCATCCAAAAGACAAATCAGACAATGAATCGTCTAATTCATCTTAATGACAATGAAGGCCTTGTTTTCGTCATAGTTAAGATGAAGCCTTTATCGTCTTACTTGCCTTTATCGTCCTACTTGCCTTGTCGCTAGTGAAGGTAGGGTGTTGAAACATTGTCGCAAATGGTCGGAAAGTAGAAGAAAATAAACTTTAGGATTTGGGGGGAAAATGTTACTTTTAAAAGTTAGAAAACTTTAGATAGAGGGTAAAGTTGTTAGTTTTTAAAATTTAAAAGAAAAATATAATAAGTTTTATATTTTTTTAATATTATTAGTAAAATAATAATTTTTTCTCTATCTTTAACAAAAAAGTTTAATAGTTAACCCATAGGTGTGACTTTAAGTTTTTCAAATCTTGTAAATGTAATTTAAGGAGCACATCAAAACTTAGGTGGGAATAAGTCATTTGGCCTTAGAAAAAAACCTTTCATTTATTTAGTAATATGTATGCCACCATTTGAAATACAAATTATGTATGAGTAGTACTATATATATATTTTTTATATATAAATAATAATGTATTATTATAATTAAAAATTAAAAATAAAATACTATTAAGTGAAATATATAAATAGTAAGAGCTAGAATTCTTATTGAAATTTGAACTAGCATTTCTATTCGTACTGATGGTATCAACTCCAACACAGATCTAAATCTAAAACTAAAAAGGATAGATCTTAGAATTTTTATTTCTTTCTTACAAGAGATTGTGTTGGATAAATACTTCAGCAAAGGTTTTTCCTCATAATTCAAATTCAGTGCACATTCTTCTAGTTTCGTTGCAAACAAAATGGTTAACAAGACGACCATTAAAAACTTGTTTTTGCTGTTTCAAATTGGGCAGTCTACATTTTCCTTTTCAAGGTTTCCAACAGGCCAAAGGACTTTTTCCCACCCAAAGTATCTTCTACTGTCAAGTTTCCACTCCTTAACTATAAAAATCTCAAACACCCACCTATGGAGAGTTAAGTTTGTTAGTTTTAATGGTCAAATCATTATTTCATCTATGAATTTAATCTTCTTTCTCCCTCTCCCCCAAAAACCTAAAAATTAAAAATTTTTCCTTTAGGCCAAGTTTAAAAAAAAATGATATTTTCCCCCCTTAAGGTTTAGTTTTCAATCCCTAGTTCTAAATTCGATGTCATCATCGATGATGAAGATTCCCCAACGCATCGCCATACTTTGCGATCTCTCTCCCCTCTTTTGGAACATTGATCGATGCAAATATAGTCTAAAAAGATGAAGAGCTTCATCGAGAGACAAAACTCTTTGTCTTCTTAGATAAAGACGAATATCTCAACTCTGTTTGGGAAGATAAAGAGCTTCGTCTCCTGATGAAGCTCTACGTCTTTTCAGATTAGATCAACATCAGTCGACATTTTAAAGGAGGGGAGAGAGATCGTTGGAGCATGATAATGCATTAAGAAATTTTTATCGCCAACAATGACACTAGGGATTGACGCTAAAGGGGGAAAAACTATCTTTTAAAACTTGGCCTATGAGAAAAATAATTTGTTTTTAGGGTTTAAAAGGGGAGATGGGAGGGGAGAAAGAGATCAAATTTTAAGGGGTTAGAGTTTTGTTAATTTTAATTATCCATAAATGAATAAATGAGATTTTTAAAGTTAAAGAACGAAAACTTTGAGACTAGAGGATACTTTAAGTGGGAAATAGTCCTCTGACCTTTCCAATACCTTGATTTGTTGTTTGGTGTTGCTTATCTCAAAAAGCAGAAACGTTGAATTCCAATTGTTTCTTCGCATTTGTAAGCTAATGGCAAGAATATCGATCAATACCTTTACTAGTTGTCATATGTATCATGCATTATGCAATCATGTAGTGATTGTTACTGTACTTTGACAATGAACTGACAAATTTTAAATTTGTATTCTTTAGACCATACCACAATGACAAATTTCTATATCTCATAAATGAAATTTATGTAGTGAATAGTAATTATGTTGCTTTTGTAATAGCTAGTTAATAGAAAATCTTTAAAGTACAAATAAATCATTAAAAAAAAAAATTGATATCAGGTACTAGTCGAATCATGGGTACAAGTTGGGAAAATTTTCTCCATCGAGATAGAGAGAAAACGAGGAAGGAATTTGTTCTTTGTGGGTATGAGATTGGGGTTTTCCGGAACTCCTCCGTCCCAACATCCCGTTTATTCAGACAGATTCAATACCATCACCACAGCTATCCAATTGTCTATAGCTCACTAGATTCACTAAATCTACCAATAAACCCGTTACTAGATTTACTCCTCCTATCCTATGGCAGTTCACTCCCTTAAAAGTCAAATGACTCAAAACTCAATAAAAAAACAATCTAAAATCAAAGCCCATCTTGGTCATTTCACCTTATTACCTTATAAATCACTCCATCCCTCACCTTTTCCACACGTCCGCCACTCCCCGAATCGCCGATCAACTAATTAAAAATATTAATTTCTTTTCAATTAATTGAAATCAGTGTGAGAGCGAGACGAAGAAAGAGAACTGACAATGCGAGAATGGCTCAGTACAGACCGTTGGGCCACCACAGCAACAACTCAAACGGCACGTCTTCCGCTGACCACGTGTCCATCGGCATCCGTAACACGACGTCGCATGGTAAACTGTCTCGCCCTCGCCGATCGGCACGCTTAGATAAAGCCGGTTGCAGCCTCTCCGTCGCCTCCGTATCCGTCTTCCTCTCTCTCGTGCTCCTTGTCACTCTCTTAGCCTATTTCTACATCTCTGGATATAATACACTTGTTCATACTGATAATAAAGGTATTATATTATTAATAGTAATGTTAATATTTTTGTTTCTTTTAATTTTTTTTATATATATAATGTCAGTTGCGTTTGGCTCTTGATATGATTAACTTTACTTTGAGACGTGGAATGATGTGATTGTTTTTAGAGTTATTATGTGTGTCTTTGTTTGGTTTTGTGGAAAAGGTTGGAAAAACGATAAGAAAGTAGATGTATAGAAGAATGGAAGTTTAATTTAAGTAGGGAAAGTAGTTGTATTAGTGCAAGTTAAACTTTAAGAGTTTTGAACTACTATTTCAAGCCAAAACAGCTTAGAGAATTCAAATGTTTCGAATTTTGTACTTATTTTAGCTAGATTACTTGTCTTGAACAATGCATATTTAATTCATTTTTAAATTGGAATTTTTGTGGCGGTTGGGGCTTTTTCTTGGATTGCTGAATAATTGTTTTTTTTTTTTTTGGCTCAGACACAAATAGTTACCATACTATGGATGGTGATTTGATGAATGAACTTGATTTTCTTACAAATGTGACACGGAGAGACACATTTAAAGTTCTTGGATTTGGCAAGGGCTCGGTATCACATGGAAGGGATTCAAGATATTGGGATAAGGATGATAGGAGAAGGGATGATGATTACAATGAGGATGAAGTGGAACGCTCTAGCATGGCTGCAAGGGGTGGAAGTAATAATATAGGTCATGTTCCTGTGAAAGTGGACAATGGCAACCAGAAGATTTCTAGTGATGATCAGGAGAAGGTTTCAGAAGGGATAGGAGTTGGTTTGTATAATGAAGCTGGGCGTGATGAATTGAGAATGTATGAAGCAGAATATGAAGCATCCCTGAAGAATTTGGGCCAATCAGGAAAAACCAAAGGAAATGGAAATCAGCAGTATGAAGATAAAGATTTTATGATGCAAAGTGAGGCTACTGATGTTGATGATGATTATGATAGTAATGCTGAATTTCATGATTCTCAAGTGGAAAATAATGATTTTGGGCATAATAAAGGGAATCACTCAGACTTAGCGAAGATCCATGATCAGGATCATATGGACTCATCCGATTTTCGTGATATTGGAATGCTGGATCAGGATTTTCCCAAGGAAGTCGACGAAACCTCCAACAAATCATTGGCAGACTCATCTATAAAATCTACAAATTTAGGCAATTCTGATACACATCACCGAGAGGTCAGTATTACTGGTGGTAAATCTACCGGAAATTCACGATCAGAATCAAAAAGAAAAAAACGCCGCAAATTTTCTGGTAATTTTTCTGTTTTGTTATGTATGTGTTTCTGATGCTATTTATTTTCTTTATCTATTTTCCCCTTTGCCCTTCCCTTTTGTAAAAGCATATCCTCTTTAACTGTAAAGGATGTGTACTGTATAACATGGTTTTTGTTTTGAGAATTTGGATGGAACTAGGAAAACAAATCTACAATTGTAATCTTGACATTGAGTTCATTGCCAATACTCATATAATCTTGTGTGAATCCTAAAATTGTATGTAAAGCCTTTTGTACTATTATGATATGTAGTTGTAGAGCAGCTGTTACTGGTTCTGAACTGTCTTCTAACCTGAACAATCATTGGCTTACTGTGTTTTGCGACATCTACATAATAACTGACATCTTGACTTATTATTAGAGAATTCATGCTTTCTTCATTCATCATAATCGAGAAGTGGTTGTTTTATGTATTAACATGTGTTTTGGTTTATGCAATGAAACCATGGTTTTCTTTTCAAGAATTTGGATGGAACTATGAAAACAAATCTTCAATTGTAATCTTGACATTGAGTTCATTGCCAATACTCATATAATCTTGTGTGAATCCTAAATTGCTAGTTGGTAGAGGCTTTTGTACTGGTATTGTATGTAGTTGTAGAGCAGCTGTTACTGGTTCTGAAGTGTCTTTTGACTTGTTCAATCATTAGGCTGCTGTGTTTTGCGGTGTCTACATAATAACTGACATCTTGACTTGTTATTAGAGAATTCATTCTTCATTCATCAGAATTGAGAAGTGGTTGTTTTATGTATTAAGATGTGTTTTGGTTTATGCGATGAAACCATTCACTGATTGGTGATGCTTTTGTTTGGTGTAAGTTTCTAAATGCTAGCTATTAGTTTTCCAAATTCAATGCTCATGAAACATTATTGAGACAGATGTTGACAATCCCCATAATGAATCTAGATCATCCCTCCTAAGGTCTTCTATAGATCTTGAATTTGAAAAAAAAAATTCTCATGTTCTCTAGAGTAGGCTCTAGAGGCCAAATTTTCTTATTACTCCAATTTGGAAAACACTGTTCACTGTCGGAAAACAAATTCATGTAATTAATTGAGAGATTTTGTGAATTAGTTAATTGTATACCCAATCCAACAGTTGAACAGTTTAATTGCATAGCTTGACAACTTACTCTGCTTTTAGTGTTTGGATCAAACAATCTTGATGCGTCAGAGCTTCCTAATACTGTTGGTTGGATCTATGTGTTTCCATTGAATCTTTTGTGATTTTCAGGTCTTGGTTTAGGAAACATACCATTATAACATCCTTATGTATGATGAAAAAACGTTCTAGTTTCTGTCTTGTGGTAGTGGTGTTTGGATGTTGTCTCTATGTTTCAAGTTATGCTCCTGGCCTGATATGTCATATTTAGAATTTTCAGGGACATGTGAAATGAAGTTCTTAAATTCTACTGCACAGCTTGTGGAGCCTTTAGAAAGTCGAAAATTTGCAAGATTTTTTGTGCAGTATACAGAAGTGGAGGAGAAACCTGATGGAGTCACTGAGTGGGAGCCTAGATTTGCCGGGCATCAGAGTTTACAAGATCAGGAAAAATCATTTTTGGCTCATGACCAAAAAATTAATTGTGGCTTTGTTAAAGGTCCTAAAGGTTCTCCAAGTACTGGATTTGACTTGTCAGAAGATGATGCAAATTATATTAGTAAATGCCACATTGCTGTTGTCTCATGCATTTTTGGAAATTCAGATCGCTTAAGGGTACCTGCTGGTAAAACGGTATGAATCGATGTGCTTTTTCTTTCTATTTGCATTGCTTTATTCTGAGCTGTATCTTTTTTGAGAATGAAAAGGTAAAAAATATCAAAATTTGTGTAAGTTTTGGATTATCGGGTTATGACAATAATGTGGTAGAACTTCTTTGCTTATT
Organism: Mangifera indica; assembly: GCF_011075055.1. Classification (NCBI taxonomy): domain Eukaryota; kingdom Viridiplantae; phylum Streptophyta; class Magnoliopsida; order Sapindales; family Anacardiaceae; genus Mangifera; species Mangifera indica. The sequence goes on along the minus strand of NC_058147.1, from coordinate 9,629,028 downwards.
GATTTTTTTTTTTTTAATTTTGTAATTGGGCTTTTGTTCTGAAAAATTTTTTAATCATATGTAAAGAAATATGGAGAAGAAAAATATATTTCACTTTTTTCTTGTACAAAACTCACCAACATATATACAACTAGTATTAGCCTATAATAAGAAAATATATCTCTTAACTTAATTAGAGAATCAATCTCCTACCTAGAATAGGAAACTTATAAATAATTAAAATCCCTAAACTTTAGGAAACAAAAACATAACAGAACTATACTTTAGGAAATAACAGATTTCAACAAATGTCAACAGATTTCAACACCCCCATTCAAGCTGCGCAGTAAATGTTAAGTATGCCAAGCTTGGAACACATATTTTCAAACTGAGATCTAGGTAACGCCTTGGTGAAGATGTCTGCTATTTGAGAATTGGTAGGAATATAGTTTAACTTGATAACTTCCATTTCAATCTTCTCCTTGATGAAATGCCGATCTATCTCCACATGCTTTGTTCGATCATGATGAACTGAATTTTTGGCTATGTTAATAGTTGCTTGATTATCATATAACAACTCTATAGGCATAACATTGGGAACCTTTAATTCTTCCAACAACCTTTGTAGCCATATTCCTTCACAAATTCCTTGAGCTAAAGCTCTGAATTCAGCTTCTGCACTGCTACAAGAAACTACTGATTGTTTCTTGCTATGCCAGGTTACTAGATTATCCCAAACAAAAGAACAATACCCAGAAGTAGACCTTCTATCAAGAGGTGATCTAGCCCAATCTGCATCTGTGTAAATACTTACTTGCCTACATGCACTTTTCTTAACCAAATGCCCCGACTTGGGGTCATTTTAAGATACCTGAGTATCCTATACACAGCTCCCATATGTTCCTCATTTGGGCTGTTCATGAATTGGCTCACTGTACTAACAGCAAAGCCAATATCAGGCCTTGTATGAGAGAGATAGATAAGTTTCCCAACTAACCATTGATACCTTCCTTTGTCCACAGGAGGACTTCCCTCTAGTAATCCCAACTTTGTTGATGAATCCATGGGAGTTTCAGTTGGTTTACAGTCAGCCATTCCAGTTTCCTTAAGCAAATCTAGGACATATTTGCGTTCATTAATGCAAATGCCCTTCTTGGATCTTACTACCTCCATACCTAGAAAATACTTTAGACAACCAAGATCCTTGATTTCAAATTGTTTGCCCAAGAATATCTTCAACTTCTGAATTTCATCTTCACTATTGCCTGTGATGATGATATCGTCTACATAAACTATAAGAACGGTCATAAAGCCATTTGAAGGATGATTTACAAACAAAGTATGATCTGTTTGACACTGAAGATAGCCAAACGCTTTCACAGACTTTGTAAACCTTTCAAACCAGGCTCTTGGTGACTGCTTTAGCCCATACAAGGATTTCTTTAGTCTGCAAACTTTGTTCCCAAACTCTGCTTCTAAACCAGGTGGACTGTCCATGTATACCTCCTCCAACAAATCACCATTTAAGAATGCGTTTTTCACATCCATCTGATGTAGTTGCCAATCTAAATTCACTGCAATTGACAAAAGAACCTTGACTATATTCAGCTTTGCAACTGGAGCAAACGTCTTTTCATAGTCTATTCCATACGATTGTGTGAAACCCTTTGCTAGAAGTCTTGCCTTATAGCGTTCAACACTTCCATCTGCTTTATGTTTTACTACGAAGACCCATTTGCATCCTACTATCCTTTTTCCTTCAGGTAGTACTGTTAATTCCCATGTTTGATTTTTCTGTAATGCCATGAGTTCTTCTTGAACAGCTTGTCTCCACTCAGGTATGCTCAAAGCCTCTTGAATAGTTGCTGGAACAACAATATTAGAGATATTCATAGCAAATAATTTGTAATTAGGTGACAAACCTTCATATGACACATATTTGCTAAGAGGATACAATGGTCTCTCTCTACATTTTCTCATGGGTCTTCTTTGAGCAATTGGCAACTCATTTTCTGGCTGAACATACTCACTATCACTAGTTAGAATTTTTTAACTCTGATTGTCACACTCTTTTGTCTCAAAGGAAGTTTCATTTGAGGTAGAAAATGGAGTATTTGAGTGAACTTGGCCATTTGATCCTGGTGAGAAATCATGAACCTGTTGAGTAACATCTGGATTAAATACAACTCTATCATGCTTTGGCTGCCTTGAATACACACGAGTCGGCTTTTGGGACAGTGTTTTAGGTGACGTGTTTGATGAATTTTCCTAGACAGATTCTATTTCTTGGGACAGTGCGTTGAACTAATCAGTACCATTATCAAGGTTTATGAATTCTGTGACTTCTTAGGAATATACAAGACTAGAACAGTATTTTGGAGTTAGAGAAAGACTATTGAATGGGCTGTGAACTGGTTGAGTTGAATTATGACTTGGTGCTTTGTTATTAGAACTGGAAACTGGTGCAAAATCATTAAGAAACTGTAATTCACTTACCTCTTCCTCCTTGCTGAAAAAAGGTTGATTCTCAAAGAAAGTAACATCTATAGAGATAAAAAATTTCTTAGATGTTGGGTGATAACACTTGTAACCTTTCTGATTTGGGGAATAACCAAGAAACACACATTTAAAGGACCTAGGATCTAATTTACTATGATAAGGGGAATTATCATGCACAAACACTATACACCCAAAGACTTTAAGAGGAATATTTGACAATATATGACTATAGGGATATGCAGTAAGCAAAATTTGAATAGGTGTGTGAAAGTGTAATACTCTAGATGGTTGCCTATTGATTAAATGGACTGTCGTAAGGACAGCATCCCCCCAAAACTTTTTAGGAACATGCATTGTGAATAATAGTGATCTTGCAACTTCTAAAAGATGTCTATTTTTCCTCTCAGCCACACCATTTTACCATTTTTTTGTGGGGTATAAACACATGAAGTTTGGTGTATAATTCCCTTATTAAGACAGTAATCTACTAGAGATTTATTGACAAATTTTTTTCCATTATCAGTTCTTAAGATTTGCACCTTAGTTTGGAATTGTGTTTTAATCACGGAATTGAAATTTTTGAAGATCTTGGCCACTTCTGATTTTTCTTTCATGAGAAATACCCAAGTAACTCGAGTATGATCATGAATGAGTGAAATGAACCATTTAGCACCAGTCACAGTATGAATTCTAGATGGGCCCCAAACATCACTATGAATAAGTGCAAAAGGCTTGGAAACATGGTAAATGCTAGGAGATACAGAAGCACGAGTATGTTTAGATATCTCACAAATTTCACAAGAAAATTCACTAGGACTTTTATTAACAAATAAATCAGGAAAAAGTTTCTCTAAGTACAAGAAGTTTGGGTGGCCTAACCTGTAATGCCATAACATCACAGTACTTTCTTTATTTGAACTAGTCCTAGAGTGACTTTGAGTAACTACTTGCTTGGTGGAATGACATTGTGAATGGAAGGTAGATTCCGCTTTTAGAATGTATAAACCAGATCGCAATTCAGCAGTTCCAATCATCCTCTTCGAGATCAAGTCCTGAAAAATACAATAGGTAGGGTAAAATGTAGTGAGACAATTTTTGTCATAGGTAAGTTTGGAAACGGATAGCAAATTACAGTCTAAGTTTGGAACAAATAAAACTGGTTGTAAGGTTAAAATTTTTGAGAGAATAACAGTACCATAACCTACCACCTTTGAGAATGTTCCATCTGCTACCTTAACATTAAAATTACCTTTACATGGCTCAAATGTATTGAACACGTTAGGATCTCCTGTCATATGGTCAGTTGCCCCCGAATCTATAATCCAAGAACCTGGTTTTTCATTTTTAACACTCAAGGCACTGGAAAATGTATCTGACTGTATCATAGAACCAGTCCCAACAGGTGTTGATAAAGAGTGACCAAATAATTTTTGCAACTGCTCAATCTGTTCCTTGCTGAATAGATTTCTGTCACTGTCACCAGTATTATTTCCGCATGCAGAATATCCCTTCTTGGTTTGACTACGTGGCTTCCAATCTGCTGGCCTTCCATGAATTTCCCAGCAGGTTTCCTTGTAATGGCCTGGATGACGGCAATGATCGCACCATGGTCGGCCTTTTCTGGTTTTTCCATCAACAGGATTGTTTGAATTACCTATGGCTGCAAGTGCTGATGCGTCTCCACTGGTTGGCATTGACTCAGACCTGAGCATTACCTTCTTTCGACTTTCTTCTCTGCGCACTTCAGAAACCACCTCTCGAATGGAGGGCAGTGGCTTAACACTCAATATTCTGCCACGAACCTCATCCAGATTATCATTCAAGCCGATAAGAAATTTAAAAATCCTCATCTCTTCCAGGTATAATTTGAAAACAGCTCCTTCATCATTACACTTCCAGTTTAACTTGTTGAACATGTCTACTTGCTGCCAAAGGTGTGACAATTTATTGAAATACTCTATCACCGTTAGATCACCTTGCTTCACTTCATGTAAAACTCCTTCGATTCTAAACCTCTCCGAAATATTATCCTTATTTGAGTAGGTTTCCTTTACAGCTTCCCAAACTTTATAGGCCGTTTCATACAATAGGAAATTTTCTCCAACCTCTGGTGTCATGGAATTTATGAGCCAAGACATCCCCTTGCTGTTATCAGCCTCCCAAATCTTGTACCCTTTGTCTTTCTTCTTTGGAATCTCCACATCACCTGTGATAAAATCAGCTTTACCTTTTGTTAGATACCTGAGTTGCCGCCTCGCGTACGAGCTCTCGCCTGAAGCTTATGTTCTCTTCAGATAATGTAATTTCGGAACCAATGTAATAAACCAACTAAAGTTGGCAATCACTCAATGGAATAGTAAATAGCTCATAAAGAAATAATCCAAATGTGTTCATGCATTCATTAATTCAAACAAGCAAATCCCGATAACAAGGTCCTCACATTCAACTAAACAAAACACAATAACAAAGTCATTACATTCAACTGAAATTAACTTGGCAAACTACCCAGAAGGTGTTCCCATTTTTCCTAGGCAATTCTAGAGGCCTAGCGCTCTCCCACTTTTTGTCCCTGCCTTCTTTTCTTCTCTCTTCTTAATTCCCTTTTCTGCCTGCCTCCTCCCTTTTATTGTTATCCTCTGTTTCCTCCTTTTCTGCTGGTGGTCCTGCTGCCTGCATGCATGTCTTTTGCTCCACTCTTGCACAGCCACCTGTCTCCCCATGAATTGATTTGTTGTAGAGCTTGCTTCCCCCACGTGTCCCTCCTCTCTGCGCTTCCTTTTTACGCTTGGTGTACACTCGGGACCTAACATTACCCCGCCCATCGAGAGGCACCTTGTCCTCAAGGTGGAAGGAAGGAAAAGCTTGTTTGAAAACAGTGAAGGATTCCCAAGAATTTTCGCACTCAGGCAGATTTTCCCACTTTATCAAGACCTCCAGCTCACCCTGCAATGAATAACGGTGGTCCAAGATTTCCGAGGGTTGCGGTTTCAATTCTCCATTCTCAGCCATACATCCCGGGAGAGGCTGAACCGTTGTCAAATCCCCAATCTGTTTTTTTAATTGTGACACATGAAACACTGAGTGTATTTTAGCAGTAGGAGGCAATGCTAAACGATAGGCTGCTGTACCGATCTTTTCTAACACCTCGTAAGGTCCGTAGAAGCGAGGACTAAGCTTTTCATTCCGTCTTACTGCCAAGGAGCGAAATCGGTAAGGTTGCATTTTGAGGAAAACTTGATCACCCACTTGAAATTGCACTTCCCTTCTCCTTTTGTCAGCAAACTGTTTCATCCTTTCTTGAGCCCTCCGTAAATTATTCTTCAGCTCCTCCAGAATGATGTTTCTGTCATGAATTAAGTTGTTCACTTCTGCCACTTTGGAGATTTCTTCTTCATAGCGCAGCAAGGTAGGCGGTTCTCTTCCGTAAAGTGCTTTAAATGGTGTCATTCCAGTTGAGCTATTGTAGGTGGTATTGAACCAATATTCGGCCCATGATAACCACAAATTCCACTGTCGTGGCTGCCTGCAGCAAAAACAACGTAAATAAGTTTCTAGACTTCGATTAACTACTTCCGTTTGGCCATCGGATTGAGGATGGTAGGCTGAGCTAAACTTAAGAATGGTGCCTGCTGCCTTGAAGATTTCTCCCCAGAATTGACTCAAAAATAATCTGTCACGGTCCGTCACAATTGAACGAGGAAATCCATGCAGTCTAACCACTTCTTGTATAATTTTTTTTGCTACGTCGGCTGCTGTATACGGATGGCGAAGGGCCATGAAATGAGCATACTTAGTTAATCGGTCGACCACCACAAGGATAGTGTCGTTACCCGCTGCCTTCGGTAGCCCCGTGATAAAGTCCATCGAGATATCTTCCCACACGTTCGAAGGTATAGGTAAAGGTTGGAGCAGCCCCGCTGGACTTGTAGCTTCGTACTTCATTCGTTGGCAAATTTCGCATTCTGCCACGAAACGTCGTATGTCAGTCTTCATTCCTTCCCAAAACAATACCGCAGCGATACGTTTGTATGTCCGAATAAAGCCTGAATGCCCGCCGTATGGAGAAGAATGGAATTCAGCTAAGAATTTGGGAATGAAAATAGAATTTTTTGCAAGAACCATTCTGCCTTTATGGAGCAGCCTGCCTCTCCTGAATTCATATCCAGCATGTGAGTTGGCGTCAGCCATCAGATCCTGAATAATATGCTGGAGCCGGTCGTCCTCAGCAACCTCCGTTTCTATACTCTCTAACCCCACTGGCTGAGCTGCTGAAATGGCCCAGACTTCTCCTTCCATGTTTGGGTGGCGAGAAAGTGCATCAGCAGCTCTATTTTCGCGTCCCGGTCTGTATTGAATTTCAAAATCATACCCAAGCATTTTTATTACCCATTTCTGCTGGTCACTTCCGATTACCTGCTGATCCGTTAGGAACTTTAAACTACGCTGGTCTGTTCGAACAATGAAATGCCGCCCAAGTAAATAATGCCTCCACTTTTGGAAGGCCATGACTATTGCCATCAATTCCTTCTCATACACTGACTTACCTTGATTCTGTAAGGATAATGCTTTGCTAATAAATGCTATTGGTCGTCCGCCTTGCATCAACACAGCCCCGAGGCCTGATCCGGAGGCATCCGTTTCCACAACGAATTCTTTCGAAAAGTCAGGCATAGCTAGCACCGGAACTGACGTCATTGCTGTTTTGAGTTCATCAAAGGCTTGGCTGGCTCTTCCCTCCCACGCAAAGGCATCTTTTTTGAGTAACCGAGTCAGTGGTTCAGCGATTTTTCCGTAGCCTCTAACAAATTTCCGATAATACCCCGTTAAGCCTAAAAATCCTCTTAATTCCCTCAGATTTCTCGGCTGTGGCCACTCCACCATTGCTTGAATTTTCTTCGGGTCAGCTTCGACTCCATTGGCTGACACTATGTGCCCTAAATACTCCATTCGCTTCTGTCCAAAGGCGCATTTTTTTCTGTTTACCACCAATTGATGATCTCGCAACAGCTCAAGCACAGTGCGTAGATGCTTCATGTGATCCTCCATCCCCCGACTGTAAACTAGTATGTCATCGAAGAAAACCAAAACAAACTTCCGCAAATGGGGCTTAAATAATTCGTTCATTACACTTTGGAACGTCGCCGGAGCATTAGTGAGCCCAAACGGCATGACCAAAAACTCATAGTGGCCTTCGTGAGTTCGAAAAGCCGTCTTTTCCACGTCTTCCTCCCTAACTCGGATTTGATGGTATCCCGACTTCAGGTCTAATTTACTAAATATCGATGCTCCCGTTAGTTCATCCAAGAGCTCATCTATGGCAGGGATGGGAAATTTATCGGGTATCGTCATTTTGTTCAATGCACGGTAGTCGACACAAAACCTCCATCCACCGTCTTTCTTCCTCACCAATAAAACAGGGCTGGAGAATGGGCTCACACTAGGACGTATGACACCTGCTGCAATCATCTCGCTCACTATCTTTTCAATCTCATTCTTTTGGAAATGAGGATAGCGATATGGTCGTATGTTAGGTGGCGACGCCGACGGCAGGAGCCTAATGGCATGATCGTAGGTTCGCTGGGGTGGGAGTCCTGATGGATCTCGGAATAGGGTCTGATACTCTTCCAGCAGTTGGTTCAATCTCGGCTCTTCCAATAAGGGGGTTGTTTCCGCTTTTCCTTCCCTTCCCTCAAGTTCCAGAAAATATCCTTCTCCACCTAATTTCACAGTATTCACCACTGCCTTGAAGGAAGCCTCTAGCCGACTCAGTGAGGCTTCTCCTTTCAGCTCAGCTTTCTTTCCTTCCCAATTGAAAATCATAGTTTGAAGCTTCCAATTCACCTTGACTTCTCCCAATTTGCATAACCAATCTACTCCCAGAATAACATCTACACTTCCTAACTCAAATGGGAAGAAATTTTGCACTATGGATAGCCCCTGAAATTTCAGCTCCACATTGTCGCACCGGCCCTCTCCTCTCACCCTTCTTTCGTCTCCCAACGTGACTGCAAATTTTATAGGTGAAGTTGGCAATTGCAAGTCTTCTACTAGCTTTCTGGAAATGAAATTGTGGGTGGCGCCGCTGTCCAGCAAAGTCACCACTGTCCTCCCGTTAATAGTGCCACGAAACTTGATGGTCTTAGGAGAGTCTAGCCCTACAATTGAGCTAGTGTTCAAGGATAGCTCCATCTCCTTCTCTTCAAGATTCACCTCTCCTTCGTCAATGGCTTCCGTCTCTTCCCTTTCCTCTTCTTCCTCTGAAGCTATCATCACCCGAAATTGTTTGAAGCGGCACTTATGCCCTACGTAATACCGTTCGTCGCATCGGAAGCACATTCCTTTCTCGAGTCTCGAACGAAACTCCTCATCGGAAAGACGTCGGTAATTTCCTTCTCTTCTCACTGGCGTTGTTGACGCCGTAGAACTACTAGCCCCTCTGTTAAGCTGTTGTGGAATAGAACTGGGGACAGGATAGCTGCGCTGGTTTGAATAATTTTGAGCGCTCGGGTTGGGGCGCATTGGGCCGGTTTGGTTCGGGTGAGGATTGACTGAATTGGATCGAAGGGTGGGCGGGTTAAACTGTAAATTTGGACTACTGGGCTGGGCTGAGGGAAAGGTTTTATGGAAGGCTGAATGGGCTGGGTTCGTTAAGTGGATTGGGCGCGTTTGGGCTGGGTGTTGGACCTTGAAAACGGGGCGGTGTGGATAGCTTCCGGGTCGGGCATCAATAACCCAGTTCTTCTCTTCTATCTCTTGTGCCCTGATCATCGCCTCCTTCAACGTGGATGGCCGAAAGAGCTTTACCTCCGCACGAACTTCTTGTCTCAGTCCGTTCATGAAGGCTGAGAGTAGGACCTCCTCCGTCGCGTCGCCCAAGGGAGCCGAAACGGACTCAAATTGGCTGCGATATTCCTCCACTGATTCAGTCTGTCTCAAGGCCATGAGGTCCTCGTATAAAGACCCATCCTGTGCTGAACGGAATCGTACCAGCATCTCCTTCTTCAGTTCATTCCAGTCAGCGAAAGGTTGTCTGGTTTCGCTCCATTGAAGCCACCTCAGAGCCTTACCATCCATACATACTGCGGCAGCGACCAACTTCTCTCTTTCCGTCAAGTGATTAATGGAAAAGTATTGCTCGGCTCGGAATGTCCAACCAACTGGGTCCTCTCCCATGAACACCGGTAACTCTAGGCGTCGATGAACCATTTCACGTCGATTATTTCCGGTATAAGCATCGTCTTCATCTCTCGGTTCTCTTGAAACTCTTTCATGCTCTGTTTCCACCTGCTGTGTTGGTGGTGGGGGGGTGGGTTCTTCATTCGGTGATATTTCCGACGGGGATGCTTGTGGCTCCATCGGGGCTTTCCCTTTGCCGGAAGGTCCCTCGTCCCTTACAGTCAGCAGCTCTCTCAACTCCCTCAAGTACTCCTTCATGGTTTCCATTCCGATCTCCATGCCTTGTATTCGTCCGTTAACGTTCTGTATATTATTGTTCATTTCTCCTAACTTTCCGTCAAACCCATCCATTCTTTCCCTCATGGTTTCCAACTCCTTCTCCATTCCGTCGACCTTAGCCTCCATCCTCGTCATTGGCTCTGATACCAGATTTGTTAGATACCTGAGTTGCCGCCTCGCGTACGAGCTCTCGCCTGAAGCTTATGTTCTCTTCAGATAATGTAATTTCGGAACCAATGTAATAAACCAACTAAAGTTGGCAATCACTCAATGGAATAGTAAATAGCTCATAAAGAAATAATCCAAATGTGTTCATGCATTCATTAATTCAAACAAGCAAATCCCGATAACAAGGTCCTCACATTCAACTAAACAAAACACAATAACAAAGTCATTACATTCAACTGAAATTAACTTGGCAAACTACCCAGAAGGTGTTCCCATTTTTCCTAGGCAATTCTAGAGGCCTAGCGCTCTCCCACTTTTTGTCCCTGCCTTCTTTTCTTCTCTCTTCTTAATTCCCTTTTCTGCCTGCCTCCTCCCTTTTATTGTTATCCTCTGTTTCCTCCTTTTCTGCTGGTGGTCCTGCTGCCTGCATGCATGTCTTTTGCTCCACTCTTGCACAGCCACCTGTCTCCCCATGAATTGATTTGTTGTAGAGCTTGCTTCCCCCACGTGTCCCTCCTCTCTGCGCTTCCTTTTTACGCTTGGTGTACACTCGGGACCTAACACCTTTCCCTTTAATGTAAAGCATAACAGATTGTGACTAGGGCAAATAATTATGCCCATTTAACCTGTGGTTTGTGATGATTTGAGAACTTTGAGATGGATCGACGGTACTTCCTCCAGAGGATGAACCTTCAGAATTGACATTCAAAGCAATTCCAAATTTTGACATGTCTGAACCTGATGTATTGCCAAAGATGTAGTTTTTATCGGAGGAAGTAACAGAGATAAGTATTGCCGGGAAAAACAATGATGAATATAGCCGGAGTTGGCTCTGATATCATAAAGAAATATGGAGAAGAAAAATATATTTCACTTTTTTCCTGTACAAAACTCACCAACATATATACAACTAGTATTAGTCTATAATTAGAAAATATATCTCCTAACTTAATTCGAGAATCAATCTCCTACCTAGAATAGGAAATTTATAAATAATTAAAATCCCTAAACTTTAGGAAACAAAAACATAACAGAACTATACTTTAGGAAATAACAGATTTCAACAATATGTTTCACGGTTTTTTAACTTTCATTGTTGAGAGTTTGGTAAGCATGAATCATTATAAATCATGCAAAGGCTATTTTTACTTTCTACAAAAATCATCTTCTATGTTATTATCAGCACAATGAAACTGCTTTCCATGAGTTGTTATTCATGTTATCTAAGAGCCTTTTTATGAAGAGATGATCTTGGTAATGAACGGTTTTGCATTATAATTATTTTTATTTGTAGTCCATTTGGCACCAATTGTATGTTTACTGTGTGCAGGTATCTGTGTCTTATATGTTTGGTGTTGTATTATATAGCATGATGTCTGTTGTATATACTTTGCATTTTAATTTGTAAGCAGACATTTATGGCTTTCTTGTATCTTGATTTAATCTATATATTAGTGTTTCATTTCTTCTCTTGTAAGTATATTTTTTTTGACTTAGGGAACTGTCAGTTGTTCCTCCACTTGCCTTATTTGAAATATTTCGTAAAGGAATTATAAGAAATGGTGTGAAATAACTGTGAGGTCATTTGTTCAAATGCTCATTTTGTTTGTGATGAGGCGTCTGAGATGATAGTCATTAGTCAATCCTGAATGCAAAGTTTAGGCTTGAAATATGTATCAGTGCGGCAAGAGGTTTCACTACCTCCACAAAAAGTCAGTAGGAGCTCTTGTTTGACTTTAACCATTTTGCTGAAGATTTTGACTTTTTCCTACAAAGTTGGGTACTCTTGACCAATTGCATGTTATCACGGTTTCCAAAGTCTATTTGACTTGGTAATAGTCCTTTCTTAACGGGTTACATCAGTCCAGACTCATTGAGAAAATTAGCTTATGCAAGAAAAAATTGTCTGCAAGAAGATGGTGCACAGTATACTATAAATGAGGTTATGTGGAATTTGGAGGCATTTCTCTTCATCAGAAAGTGCAGTTCTTTCAAATAAAGATATTGTTCAGGCAGAGGATAGCAGATGTAGTGGAAGAACGAGAGCTAGTAAATGGAGAACTGAAATAATCATATCATGTATATATATTTAGGGATTCCCTGTTGTGGATGTCGGGAAATTCACTTAAATCCATAATTGAAATGTCACCTGTCTGGAATTTAAAATGAAACTTCAGTAGTCTCCACTTCCTTATTTGTTTACTCAATGATTAATTTGTAGTTTTGAAGATTCAACTTGTACATTATTGGTTGGAGTTTATTCTGCAGCTGTTTATTTTCAAAATATCAATCATAATACCTAGGTTATGTGCTTTTGCTGCTTTTTGCATTTGAATGGTCTTGAGAGTAGAGTGTATTTGGTCCATTTCAAATGCCAATTTACATCTATGATGTTTATCTAATGATTTAAGATGTAGATAGTGTCTTAATGAGTTTTAACTTCTTTCCAGGTCACTCGTTTGTCAAGGAAAAATGTCTGCTTTGTTATGTTCATGGATGCTCTGACTTTGCAAACGCTTATTTCAGAAGGCCTGATACCAGATAGAACAGGTTTTATTGGTTTGTGGAGAATAGTTGTTGTGCAGAATCTTCCTTATACTGATATGCGTAGAGTGGGAAAAATACCAAAACTGTTGTCACATCGACTATTTCCTTCTGCAAGGTGAGAACTAGAGTAAGCTTGATATGGATTTACTTATATTATATTGCAATTAATTGGTTAGAAATAGGCCTGTCCTGCTAGTTATTGGTAGTGTATTTCTTTTTCCTTGTGACAAAATTTATATGTTTTCACATATACAAAATGAATAGGTTTATGGGGTGGTGTCACTGTAGGCTTATTTTTTATTATTAAGAAGCTGAAATGTAAACTTTATCAGGCAAAAAGACTAGATTTAGTTGTGGACCTATAGTCCACAAAAAATAAAAAAATAAAACTGATGGAAATAAATTTATATGCATACTGCAGTGAATAATCATTTCTTAAGCAAATCTGCAGTAACTATGCTAATCAACTCAAAACCCTAGTGATAATCAGAATAGTGAATACTGTTACTATTAGAGTTTAAATGCTATTGTTGGGGCCTAGCATAAGTTCATTGGTTAACTTGTTACTGAACATCTATTTAGAGATAAGTTGTTCAAGTGGTCTTGTCTTCAAATCAATCCATTGCATAATGAAGTTATATTTTCGGTTTGTTGGCATGTTTGTAGCTATTTGTAACTGTAGTTGTGTTCTATCCCATTGCCTTTTGTTTAATGGGTGTATTAGAGCTTAAATGCAATTTTTGGGTTTAATCTATTCGATTAAGCTTCTGGTCAAGTAGCTTCTTACATCTGGGAATTTAGTATTTGTTTTAAAACCATGTATTTTGGTATGTTGGGATTTGGAAAAATTTAGTATGTAGACAAGACTAAGCCACACGTCTTGCTAGCTGTTTTTAATTATATTAAACAAAAGATTGGTTGGCAAACTACTTGCTTATGCCAAATATTTCATGTCTTCAAACCATGCTGATGTAGAATGGATGTTAATGATCAAATATCATCTTCAGTTACATATGCATGTTCAGGTCTTCTAAACAGTCATTAACCATACAAAGTGAGACTGGATTTATGGATTTTGTTACTATGGAATGATGTAATCCCTGGCAGCATAAAGGGCTAAAAAGAGAAAAAAAAAAAAAAGGTGGAAAAATTGGTTTTTCTTAATCATTTCATAAGTGTCATGTAGCATTTGTCATTTAGGTACAACCATTGAGCACTTATATGATATGACTTCTTCCTGAGATTACATTCCTGCCAATTAGGCGATTGCATATGAAAATTCCTTCTGTTTTTCTAACTTCCAACGTATGATATTTTCTCAGATATTCGATTTGGCTGGATAGCAAATTACGTCTTCAACTTGACCCTTTACTTATCTTGGAATATTTCTTGTGGAGAAAAGGTCATGAGTATGCCATTTCTAATCACTATGATAGGCATTGTGTATGGGAAGAAGTTGCTCAAAATAAGAAGTTGAACAAGTATAACCATACGGTCATTGACCAACAATTTGCATTCTACCAGGATGATGGGTTGAAAAGATTCAATGCGTCAGATCCTAACAAGCTTCTTCCTAGCAGTATGATCTTGTTCAAACATTTAAATACATGTTTAGTGATAGTCTTGAATCTCACAACCCCTCTTTCTAGCAATGTTTTTTCCCCTCTTACTATTATTATTTTTTATGTTGAGATTTACTTTGCGTTGTCTGCAGATGTTCCTGAGGGATCTTTCATTGTAAGAGCGCACACTCCGATGTCAAATTTGTTCTCCTGTCTTTGGTTCAATGAGGTTGACCGGTTTACTCCTCGTGATCAACTAAGCTTTGCTTATACATACCAGAAATTAAGAAGAACAAATCCTGGCAAAATGTTTTATCTTAATATGTTCAAGGTATAATCTCAGTGAAATTCAGCTCAGTCAAAATAAATGAAAATTCATATAGGCAGGAAATTACTTGAACCGGACTTGCTGTTTAAGACAAAATATTTGGAACAGATACCGCAAAGTAGAAAGTTAAATTTACATTGCCTTGGCTTCATGCATTGCAGGACTGTGAGAGGAGAGCAATAGCCAAGCTTTTTCATCACAGAGGAGAGGAGAAGCAGGCTACTCATCAACATGCGACAATGTAAATACTTTGCAACATTGAAAATTTCACCAGAAGCTACATTATACATTAAGATTGGCTGCGCTTATCCAGTTATGTACTGTTACCTCAACATGTACAAGCGGTGATTTCTGACACAATACAAGGCTTCAGTTTCGAAGAAAGCTGGGTGTGCAATATTTTCTGACAGTGAATACCACATGTGAGTTCATTTCTTCAGCCCTCTTAAGATCAATGCAGAAAAGAAAATTCATATATCAATTACCCAATTCATTTAAACATTCATTGCTTCCGTCGGAGGAAGCAGAGCACTCGATAAATCTTACTTCTTACACTACAAGTTAGTATTCTTTGTTCCCTTGTTGATTTGTGTCGATCTTTTGTTTGTAAATTTTGATGGCTTATTCATGCATGTATGATATCTGGGTAATTTGTTTAGGGATGCTGCATATTCAAGATTTTACCTGATGGATGTCCATATTTGGCATCATTACCCTGGCGTTTCTTGTTGGACTTTAATATATGTTGAATTATAAATTTTTGATTCTCAATTGCTAACATTATTTAACACTTTCATAGTTCATGCCAAATTAAAAACAGCTCAAGATTTTATACACGTATTATCTAATCTCATGATGACACATTATCTATATATCTAAATTGTGCACTAAAAATGTATACATATAATTTTATTTTATATATGTACATAGGACTCATATTTCATGACAAATTAAAAAATGGTTTAAACATCAAAGAAGATAAGAGAACAATTTCAGAGAATTTGTGAAGCAGACGATATAGATAAAGTTAAGGTGGAAAAAGTACAAAATATACTAAGAAATTTTTAACTAAATTCTGACTAATCCACATCACCCTCATTTTTCTACTATTATCCTTGATTTATCTAATTCCATTGAACATAAATTTTAATTTGTCACAATAATACTGCTAAAACTGAATGAGTTTTGGCGTACGAGTCAAGCTTCCAAGATTTAATTAAGGCACTTGAACTTGCCGTCAACAAAGTAAATATTTCATTGAATCACTTTATATAAAATAATTTTTGATTTTCTAAAAGAATTTTATTCATCAACAGATAAATGAATTTATTATTAATTAACGTATGCATAGGAACCATATTACATTGCATATTTTGTGTAACCCTATTCTAAATATAAACATAAAAGTGATGTTATGCACACAATATTGTGTATAAATAATGATATATTATTATATGATTGGTTAGTAAATACAAAAATGAAAAAAATAATATGAGAATTATATAATAATGGATGTTGAAAACTATGTTTATAAAAATATGCTTATAAAATTTGAATATAAAAATAATACAGAACATGTGTAGACATGTTTAAAATAACATATCGTGAATAATGCAATAAAAAAATATATGATAATATCAATTGTAATTTTAATATTTTTGATGGACCATTTAATTAAAACCAATATAGAATTTTAAATGCAAAATATTCAATTAAACATTTGACATAATATAACATAATACACAGCATTTTCAATTATAATATCTCAAATACATAATATGGTAAATTAATAAATTAGGATAGTTAATTTCTAATTTACCTACATAGAGATTTAATAATAATAGATGATTTATGTTCTGCTTTTATCATTTATAGTGAAGTCAGATAAAATTATATAGATGTTAGGTAGCTATGGCGATGGTTCTCAGGAATTTTTCCTTGGAGTTTTTTTAAACCTATGATTTTCCTGGTTCCTATCCTTTTGTTAAAGCTCAGATTAAATTGAGGCTACGAGTCCTACAAAGAAAAGGAAATAAAAGGTAGTGGCACACCTAAGATTTTTGTCAAACCAATATCAAACACTGGCTTGAGTTTCGGTCAAATAAAAAATAATTTAACTTAATTCAATATGAGTTTGATTTAAATAAATGATTCAAATTCATAGTTTATTGACAAAACGATATTATTTTATTTAAATAATGAGCAAAACTATCCAAATAAAAAATAATTTGACTCAATTTAATTCGAGCCATGAATTCGAGTTAAACTAAACTATAAATTCAAATCATTGATTTGAACTTTGAATTCAATTAAAACCGAGCTATAAATTCAAATCACTGATTTGAGCCATGAATTTGAATCAAATTTGAGTTAAATCGATTTGAACAACTTTTAGGTTGAGTTTGACTTAGTTAAAAAATGTGCCAATTTTCTTTTGCTCGAATTCAAATCAAATGAATTCAAATCAAACTGAATCAAGTTAGGCGAACTTTTGAGATTGAGTTGACTTAGTTTGGATCCAACCCTACCTTTATTACTCCGTTATTGTTTATTAATCAAACTATGAAAACTTAAAAACATATAAATAAAAAACCTATAAATAAAAAACCACCAATTCTTCAATAAAGGAAATGATGTAAAATAAATGTTAAGAGACAAAAAAAAAAAAAAAAAACTGTGGACATCTAATGATCGACTTAAATTCAATATAATTAAAAGTGTTTATATAATTCGTAATTAAAAATATTCTATACAAATTTAGAACTCAATAACAATTCTATCACAAGGAAAATATATAAAGATTTGCAAAAAATATTGTTTACATTTACCAAATTAGTAGTTGATCTTCAAGTTTTATAATCCTAAATCTAATTATTAAATTAAAACTTAATTATCTAGATTAAAGATACAAACGTCTCATTATGTATGGATAAAAATCCAATTATTCCATAATATATAATAAGAAAGACAAACAACAAAATATAATAAGAAAACATAATAGTGGGAAGCTTAATACCAAAAAATAGTCTGGTATAAAATAGAGAAATTTTTATCATAAATGAAGAAGATTTTAAGATGAAAAAGAGATTATTTTGTTTTCTATATTATGCGGGACTCACTCACTCTTTGCATACACTCCAATGCATCTTTTTTATATACAAACCTTTACATACATTTTTATTTATATTTGACGCATTTACTCATTGGTCATACGTTTGCAATAAATAGCACATTTTCCACCCATAGGTCGTACCTACTACACCTTAAGTCATTGCTATTCTACTTGCTACCTATTGTGTTTACTTAAATATAATTATAGATTTGTCCCTTCAGTCATGTGGTCCATGCTACGGGGGCCAAGACCACACTCCCTCATAGAAAATCAATCTCAAAGCCATACTTCTTGAATTCATGTAAACTCTTAAGAAGCTTGTGGTTCTTATGAGGTTGTTGTACCCATCCATGAGCCCTGGTTGAAATCAATTATTAGATTTAGATCCACCAAAGTAAATATTGTTTGTTTTGATGTCGTGTTCCCATGAGTCTGTATTAGGGTGTGCCATGAATATTATGTGATTATTTGATAATTATAAAAATGCAATAATTTTTTGGCCAAAAACCTATTTCCCACACAAGGTTTACTGAAATCATATTCTGACATTTTATGTTTCAAAAAACCAAATTTAGACATGTTATCTGTTTTTGTTAATGAATTTTGTTAGGTTATTTGTTTCTATCAATGAATTTTGTTGAGTTAAAAGGCAGGAGGTCATTTTATATGTATATTTTATATTTGCTCTCTATTTTCTTTTTTTCTTGCTATTTTTTATTTTTCTTTTTTTCTTATTTTTTATTTTCCTTTTCAAAATTTAAGGGGTAAATTATAATTTTTAAAAATATTGGAGTGTTATAAAGTCTTGGGGGGTTTTGGAAATTCAAAAAAAGTTTAGGAATTTTTTGAAAATTTAAAAATTTCAATATGCTCCTCCATAAGTTTCGAAAATAACGGTTACACCATGAAATAATTAATCAAAACATAATTAATCAAAACACCATGAAATTATAATTTTGTTTTGTGTGATTGCATGGTTAGCATATATCTCCTAGTTTAAGCAAATAATTTATTATAGCTTCTAGGATAATCACTTTTTCAAAAATCTGTTACCTCAGATGTATTTAGTAAATAAATTTCAAAATAGATTATAGAAAAGGATTCTTAAATGATCTATTTTGTTAAGGACTTCAAAAGCAACATTTTCTAACTTTAGGATTTCAGAAGAGGTTGCTATTATCATATGTAGTGTCATAGAGCCTACTATTGTTACTATGACTAGAACGTCCGTTCATGCTAACTTGACATTTATCAAATATTCAAATATTTGTATCTAATTTAGATAAAGTTTACTCTTATTTATATTACGTAGTTTCTCTTTTTCTGGGTTATATCAACTTGGTCCTTTAAGTAAATAATCTCTCACTTAAGTCTTTCAATCACATAGAGCTCGAAATTGTCATCTCATATTATGGACATGCTTCACTTTATATAACACAATGTGTTCGTATTTGTTTTATTTTCTCCTTAAGAAGAAGGTGGTGGATGGTGAGGAATGGGAATAATGTGCAGGTTTTCTTTTCTTCCAACCGTTATACCAAAGGCCTCTGTCGTATCTAAATCTTCATTCTTCATCCCACTAGGAAGTTCCCAATCAAAATGGTACAGAGACATAGCCAGAGGAAGCTCAACATTGGCTAGACCAAATGGTATTCCAGGGCACATTCTTTTGTCAGCAACAAATGGGTGTTTGAAACTTGTCCCCTTGTAGTCTATTGAATGATTAAGGAACCTCTTTGGATTGAAAATTTCTGGATCATTCCAATATTCTGGATCTCTTCCGATTGCCTATAGGTTAACAATGACTCTAGTTTTGATGGGTATGTCGAATCCATTAATCACACATTGCTCTCTGCATTCTCTAGGAATTAACAGAGGTGTTGGAGGATGTAGTCTCAAAGTCTATTTTACTACTAGCTTCAAGAGCTTCATTTCATCAATACTTGTTTTATTGATCTTGCCTTTTTTATTGAAGACTTCCCTCACCCCAGGTTGTGCCTTCTTTAACACTTTTGTATTTTTCATCATCTCACACATTGCCCAATCAATAATTGTAGCAGTTGTCTCACCACTAGCACAAAAAATGTCCTCAATGGAGGATTTATGAACAGATCTCAGCTCAAAGGACAAATTTATATATAAAGAAAAGGATTCTACATCATGATTAAAAGCAAAATAATCAAGTCGAGTTTAGCATTTTTTTTCTATAGGTTTCATAACAGCAAACTTGGGTTTAACTTGACAATAATCAAATCGAGCCCAACTTAATGTTTCAAAAAGGAAATCAACCACATAATCTTTAGCCTCCCCACTTTTATCATACAATGTTTCAGTCCTCATAATTTTTTCAACTATTCTGTCAGCTTCTGTACATGGGACTTGAATCCAGTGATCTGTTGGAGAAATCCAATGGAAGGAAATAGATCTGCAATATTAAAACCTGCCATCACTTTTACAGTGTCTTCCATCAGTGATATGAATAGTTCTTGGTCTTTGGATTTGCTGCGAAAATCCGCCCTGGAAGTGATTCCATAAATTAGTGTGAAAATTTTCTCCGTAAGGTTGATTGGTAATCCAAAAGAAATTTGAAGACAAAGAAGATGAAGATGAAATGTTATTTTTTTCTATTGAGAATTACAATGGATTATATACAAAGAGTTCCAACGGCAACATATTGAAAATAGGAAATGTTTGAATGATTTGCTAGAATCATGTAATAGATATTAGTATAATCTTGACAACTCTAATTCATGAGGTAGAGTTGTATATTTGGCAAGGTTTGACTTTAACACATCGTTATCATTTTGCCCATGATTTGTTTCTTTAATTGATCCCTGATTGGTAGGGATCTTATCACCTCCCTTCAAGGTTGGTAATGAGAAGGAGTAGATGCTAAGCTTGTAACGAAAAGTTGCAAATGAATCTTTTGATAAGGCCTTAGTAAAATCATCTGCAATCTGCTTTATGGTAGGGATGTATTGAAGATTAATGGCTCTAGCAATAACCTTTTCACGAATAAAATGGTAGTCAATTTCAATGTGCTTTGTGCAAGCATGGAACATGGGATTGTGGACATGTGAATGGCACTCTTATTGTCACAAAGAATAATAGGGCGTCGTTCAAGGGTGATGCCAAGATCTTGAAAGAGATATTGAAGCTAAGTTTAATTTGTAGCAATGGTTGCTAGAGTACCATATTCAACCTCTGTACTAAAGCGTGAAACTATAGGTTGCTTTTTAGAAGCCTAGTGGTGCTTCTTCTTGTTTGTGGACAACCTACTCAATCTGCACCATAAAAGACATTAAGTGTGAGAGAGCTTTAAGATAGATAACAAATGCCATGAGTATGTAACGCAAAATGCGTTTGACTACACGAATGTCTTTCATGGTGGGATTTTGGAAATGTTGACACACTTGGTTAACGAAACATGTAAGGTCAGGTCTAATGAAAGTAAGATACTAAGGAGAGCCACATAATTGATGATATACAATGGGATCAGTTGGTTCATTATCATCAAGGAGAGGATTCGGTTTTATAGTAATTGAGGTATTTATTTTGGAGGCTTCAAGCATTTTAGCTTTATTGAAGAGATTATGAGCATATTTGGTTTAAGAAAGCGTGAGACCACCCGAGCAGTATTTAACTTTAAGACCAAGAAAATAGGTGAGTTGGTCTAAATCTTTAAGCACAAACTCCTTATTGAGACAATGTATGAGTTGAGAAATAAATGAAGGGGCATTGCTAGTGAAAATCACTCCATCTACATAAATAAGTAAAAGAATGAAGTTAGTGTCATGATTATAAATAAACAGAGAGGGATCAACCTTGATATATCGAAAACCAAGAGAGAGAAGACAATTTGATAATTTAGCAAATCAAGCACGAGGTGCTTGTTTGAGATTATAAGGAGATTTATGTTGAAGGCAAATATGATGAGAAAGTTTGGGATGCACAAATCTAGGTGGTTGCTCCATGTAGAGGATACCATGCAAGAATGCATTTTTACATCCAATTGCTTGAGGGGCCATTTGAAATAAACAGTCAGTTAAAGTATGATGTGAATGGTTGTGGCCTTGACAATGGGGCTAAAAGTCTCACTAAAGTCAAGACCCATAATTTATGCATAACCTTTAGCTACTAAGTGTGGCTTGAACTACTCGAAACTTAAGAAAACATTGATAACGTTAGATTTAATTTTTGAAGGATATAACCAAGTATAATGAGTAAAATGGTCAACAAAAATTACATAATATTTAAAATTTTGAGAAGAGAGTAATGTGGCAGGATCCCATAAGTTACTATAAAATTTTTCCAATGTAAAAGTAGAAATAAAATATGATTTATTAAAAGAAAGTTTACAATGTTTCCTAAGTTGGCAACTATTACATATAGTATTTTTTGTCAACCAATGTGAAACATTGATAACCTTTTTATTCTCAAAAATTTGCAAAAATTTTAAATTGGGATGTCCTAAGCGAGCATGCCATATCTCTGAATTAACTCCTGAGGACTTTATTTCAATATTGGCATCAACATGTTCTCCTCCCTTAAGTGCATATAGGCCTTCTTATCTATGACCTTTTGCCAGGATTTTGTCCTTGTGATCTTTAATAACAAACTCATTAGCATAAAAGGTAATAGTGTAAAAATTGTCATTAATAAGTTTACCTATAGATAATAGATTTTTCTTAATTTCTAGTACGACTAAAACATTATTAAATAAAAGCTTACTATGTAAAGCTTGGCCATTACCAATAAAAATAGAATTATTACCAAAATAAGGTTTTATAGATTTTAGGTTACCTCCTTGATTTGTCATGTAAACATTGGCACTTGAGTTAGTATAAAAGTTTGGATAACTTTTACTGTCTAAATTCATGGTTGCAAAAGCTTCTTGAACATTTTCTCCTTCTGTTTCATAGTTGTATCTGTAATAGCAACTAACTGTTATATGGTTAGTTCGTCCACATATTTGGTAGGCTGCTTGACTTGTGTTTTGCTTGTTTGGTTGTCCTTTCCAATTGTTGTCGGATTTTGAGTGATTTTGGACAGATGAAGGTTGATTATTGTTGTGAGAACAATTTTGTGTGAAAGAATTTGGATCTCTTCCTCTAAAGTGGCCTCTTCCTCCATGCTGACCTCTTCCCCTTCTTTTTTGTTTGAAGAAAGCTTGATTATGATTCAACTGTTGTCTTTCTTCTACAAGAAAGATTTGCCCAAAATTCGTGAAGACATGATAAATTGATTAAATGATGGATATCGTGGTTTTGACAAAACAACAATTCGAAATTCTTTGTATTTTGTCTCCAAGTGCTTGTGAAACCTGGAAACCTTTGTCAACCACTAAGAGGTTTTCCAATTGTTGCAAGTTTGTCATAAATTTCATTAAATTTTTGAATACATTCATCAAGTGAAAGTGTCCCTTTGGATATGACATACAAGTTGTTCCTTAATTGAGCTTCATTCTCTCTAGTGTTGGGCAACAGTTGCTTTTAGAGTGATTTTCAAATTGAGTAGGTTGTATCCCCATTGAATATCATGTTGAGAACTTCTTCCTTCATGTTTCCAAGGAGCTAGGACATAAGAAGTCCATCGTTGTTGATCCATGCATCAAGATTTGAATTTTTTTATATTATTTCTAGTAGAATCAGAAATTTCATCAATTAGTTTTTTTGGATCATTGATGTAGTCTTCTATTCCTAGGCTATGGATCAAGGGAAGTATTTGAGATTTTCAAAGAAGAAAATTTGTGGTAGATAATTTAATAGAGAAAAGCTAGTGCTTTGGTAGAAAGATTGGATGGATAGTTTAGGCTTTCTAAAAGAAGACATTTTTTTTTTCAAATAAAGGTTTTGATACCAAAAAGAAATTTGATGACAAAGAAGATGAAGATGAAATGCTATTTTTTCTATTGAGAATTACAATGGATTATATACAAAGAGTTCTAATGGGAATATGTTGAAAATAGGAAATGTTTGAATGATTTGCTAGAATCATGTAATAGATATTGGTATAATCTTAACAACTTTAATCCATGAGATAAAGCTATATATTTGGCAAGGTTTGACTCTAACACATCTCTATCATTTTGCTCATGACTTGTGTCATGATTTGTTCTTCAATTGAGCCTTGATTGGTAGAGATCTTATCAGATCCAGCATTTAAAGCAAGCTAATGTATGAGAGCAAACACTATTGAGTGCATAATTTACATATATTTAGTGTCTAGTTATTAGGTTCTTAAGTGCATTTTACTTAAAATATTTTTAGTTTTATTTAATTTTAAGGTTATTTCATGGTACTTCCTTATTTCAGTTAGATATTGTTAGTTTTATTTAATTTTAATGTTAATTTCGTGATATTTTCTTATTTTTGTTTATTTTGTGATTTTAGGAGATTTAGTGAAGATTTGAAGGCAATCAAAACAAATCTAAAGTGAATCAAAATGAATCTGGAAAGAATCCGACAGCTTGCATATAATCAGAAAAGATTTCCTAATATAGGCGAGATTTTCCTATTACAGAGAGTTGAAATAGGAAACTAATACAAGCAGAAACAGGAAACTAATATGAGTGTATTTGACAGAATTATAGAATCCTAGTATATCCAGGATTCTTAGATACATGCTAGCTGTCAACTCTAGGCGATTTAAAGACATCTTTCATGCAAAATACTAGTTTCTTTTTTTCAACCTTCTAGCCACCCAAAACTCACTGTAGATCAAAGATTTAATGCAAAAACTCAAGATTAAGGAGCAAGACTTGTAGATTTACATCAAGAAACAAGAAGATCAAGATTAAATATTTTGAGAAGATTTATAACTCTTATCTATTTAATTCTTTATATATTATGGATTGTTCGTTTTCATCATTTTGTGTTCTTGTTAATATGAGTGACTAAATAGATTTTTTAAGGATTAAGAGGGATATTTCGATCCCCATAACTATGTAGTTGCTTTTGTTATTCATTTAATAAAATTTATGATGATGCTTTTGATTTAATGATTGTGTGATGTTAATGGCTAGATATCATATATGTTTATATGTTGATATAGGTTATCAAAAGATAAGTACACAACTAATTCGTACAATTGTTAAACTTGGAAATCTAAGTCTAAAGATAGATTAGAATCATTATGGAGTTATTGATTACTACAAAGCTTAATGAGTTTATATTAACTGAGTATCGCAAAAGTAGGTATTTATTTAATGTTTACACGCTTAATCGATCTTGAATAGGGAATCATTAGAATCATAAGACATAAAATGCATGTGTGGCCACCTTCTAAGGCCTTGATGCAAAGTTTATATCATGGGTTTTCGTAACTTCTCTAGTATACTTGGGCGATGAAACAACCATAATGGGAACTTCCCCTAGCTATAGGTGCATAAATGGCCCATATTTCTTGGCTAAATCTCTTAATTTGTGATGCGGTAGAGAACCTCCTAGTTGTTGCAAAGTTTTTGATGAGAGGGAATTTCAATGGCCTAGAAGCAAATTCAAAGTTTTATCAATGGTTTTTGATTTCTTCCTTTTTTTAAGCAATATGAGGAGAAAGAGAAGAAAAGTTAGAAGGGTTGAGAAGATGGGAAATGCTAGCTCCATATGAGAAGATTATTGAGTTTGTGAAATATAGTGCAAAATGCTTCTTGGTTCTTTAAGAATCCTTGGCTCCATTGGCCACATGAGAAGTATACATGTGAAATGCATTCTAAACACTTACAGGTGACACTGACATGACAAAAACAATTGTTCAACTTTGAAGATATATATTTTTCTTGTAACAAAGAATGTCTAGATAATAGAGGTAAAATTTTTTGATACAATGTCCTACCAATGCACATCATGAATAAATAATTGGCATAAAAGGGAATAAAACACAAGTAATGTTGAGGAGAAAGGGACCACACTAACAAATCTTGAACCAAACCGTCCTTTTCTTGATTAAACTATGTGGCAACAAACACTTAACCGAAAATGAATCATTCACACCAAATAATCAAAGAGCAAGTATAATAGAAATAGACAATACAATTTAATGTGGAAACTTCTTCAATGTGAAAAGTAAAACCATAGAATATCACTCAATACCAATCCATTATATCAACAATAGAAGTACATAATTTTGTCAACCTACAAATGGGCATACAATTGTAACATCCTTGGGTATGCTATAAGAACATTAATGTCCTTTTTCGAATTTTAATTTAAAATTAAGTTAAATTCAAATCGAATATATATCATAATCAAAAATAGAATTCTAATCGGGCCAGGAACAAATATGAGACCTTGTTTAAGCCTGATAGTTGACCTATGCAGGTGTGGATTAAAGAAAAATAATGATAAAGATATACAGACTTATGCAAGTTGGAATCCTTGTGAAATTGGAACATTGCTGCCTAGATAAGGCAGTTTTCCTCCAAGGTTTAAGGCAAAATATCGCTACCTTGGATTATAGAAAAGGGAGAGTAGTCATTTGATGGCTAGAAAGTAAAATTTCAATAGCCTTGGAAGATTTGCTAGCAACCAAGAACTTGCAAGAAAACTAGCCGAACCTACACTCTTCTTGTATTCTTGGATTTTTGAAGAGAAAGAAAAAAGAGGAAATACTTCAAGAGATATTAGTTATTACCAGTCTGGTTGTTGGAACTCTGTAGTGCTTGAGTTTTGTTGATGATTCGAGTTATTTCAAACTGATTTCCTTGTTGGTATTTCCTAAGGTAAAATACAAGTACATTAAGACTTCAAAAGAATCAATCAAAAATGAGTTTTCTAGATAGATTAATGTTGTAGCAGAGAACTTATCACTTAGTTTATAGATAAGTAAAACTGTTTGCTCAATCTTTGAGAGCAAATACATTGAACTTGAGTTGGATTATGAAAGTGATTGCAATTCTAAAAAGACTTGTAATCCTTTTGGTGATGTTGTTGGATATTTCCTATAAGTGATGTCTTTAAATGAGCTCTTCAAAAGATGAACGAAGGTTAAGGCCTTTGGTGGAATTTTCGAACAGTAGTTTCTTCCAGGTATTACTGTTAGTCATTTCAATCCAAACACAACGTTCGTTGGAGAAGGAACATTGGATTGGAAGAAGAAAAGCCCGTGTATCATTGCTTATAGAATCTTGAGCAACAATGGTGCTTTGGATGGCTCTCTTGTAGAGGATTGTTCCATAAGGTTGACCTTAAGATTTCTTGTAATCAGGTTAATTAGAAAAAAAAGGACCATGTTTGGCCAAATTTGGAGTCAAAAAACTACAAATGGTAGCAGTTACTTTGACATAATTGTTTTCTGTGGTACTGAAAATTATTGAAAATGATAGGCTATGACTCCTAGGGTTGAAGTATATGTACACAACAATTGAGGAAGTGGAAAATATGTCATACCTGAAGAAGTCACCCATTAGAAATGGTGGAGAAAAATATACCCAAATGGGAACTCCTATGAAATGAGCTTTGATATGTTTGTTAGTGTTGAAGCTATAGAGCAGTGAAGTTGGCTGCTGAAAATTCTGAATTTTTTGAAGATGGTTCTGGTGCAGAAAGCTGAAGATGATTTGGATTATTTTTTACAGCCTTAAAATGGTGACAAACTTCCTTAACCATTTTGTAATGTTTTTAGTTAGAATGCAACCAAACTAAATTGTAGTTGTTATGTTAGGTGTACTTTGATTTAAAGTTTGGTTAGCTTGTAAGAATTTGTGTGGATAAGTTTAATTTAAGCTGCTTTTGTACATGGGTTAGGAAAAGCTATGTAAATATACATGCATGGCAAAGAAATGATTAGGTTCCTTGTTAAAAAAACAAAAGAAAAACAGACTTCTGTTCTAGCTCTTTGATTTTTTCTCCTATGCTTTTGCATTTTTCTTGCTTTCTTTGCTTCTAGATCTCCATTAAAAATCAACAATTGGTATCGGAGCCTTCAGTTCTTTGTAAAGACCTGTGCCAAGGAAGAAGTTTGAAGAAAAAGGAAGGCTAATATATGCAATAGGGAAAAGAAACTGAGCACACAAACCATGGCCTCAAGCAGTTTTACAGGGGTATCTACAACAGTTTTTTCTGGTGAAAATTATGCAGCATGGGCAATGAAAATGAAAGCCTACTTAAGAGCTTTTGATTTGTGGGATGTGGTTGAGATAGATAAGCAACCAAATCCACTACCAGAAAACTCAACACTGAATCAAATTAGGCACCATTCTGAAGAAGTGGCTAAGAGATACAAAACTTTGTCTTGTATCCATTTTGTAGTTTCAGAGGTGATGTTTGCAAAAATCATGGCTTGTGAGACAACAAAGGAAGCATGGGATAAGTTGAAATTGGAATTCCATAGAAGTGACAAATCAAAGCAAAAGCAAATTTTCAATTTAAAAAGCGAATTTGCTTTGCTTAGAATGAAAGATGGTGAATCAATTAAAGACTACATTGATAGACTAATGAAAATTGTGAACCAGTTGACTCTTCTTGGAGAGGTGATTTCTAAAAATAAGGTTATAGAGCAAGTATTGGTGAGTTTGCCAGAAAAATTTGAAGCAAAGATCTCATCTTTGGAAGATTCGAAAGACATAAGCATCATGACCATTTCAGAACTTTCAAACTCTTTACAAGCTATAGAATTGAGACAAACATTTAGAGATAGAGTCATAATATCTAAAGGAGCTCTTGTTGCAAACCAAACAACAAAAATGCATGCTGGTTCTAGTTCAAATAAGCAGCAATTTGGCAAGAAAGGTAAAAAAAAAAGGAGAGTTTTGATAGAAGACAAAAAGGGAAGAAAGGTAGATTTCCACCCTGTAACATTGTAAAAAAACCAGCCATACAAAGAGGTACTGCTGGTGTAGACCTGAAATATAATGTAGAGGGTGTAAAGAATTTGGTCATATGGAGAAAGTTTGCAAAAACAAAGGTAAAACAAATCAGCAGCAAGCTTAAGTTGCTGAAAAGTTACAGGAGAAAGAAGAGCAATTTGAAGAGCAATTTGAAGAGCAGTTGTTTACAACAAACTATTATGAAACTCAAGTCTATTCTCAAACCTGGTTATTGGATAGTGGATGCACCAACCATCTGACTTCAGATGAAAGCCTTTTTGTTTACATGAAGAAAAGCAAAATCTCTAGAGTAAAAATTAAAAATGGAGATTTTTTGCAAGTGAAAGGAGTTAGTATAGTTTCTGTCACTACATCTTTAGGTACAAAAATGATTAATAATGTTTTGTTTGTGCCTAGTATAGCTCTTAATTTATTGAGTATTGGTAAGATGCTAGAGAAGAATTACTTCTTAAAATTTGACAATAAAAAATGTCATGTGTATGACTCAAAAGGAATAGAAGTAATAATGGTAAATATGATGCATAGAAGTTTTTGCTTAGAGCTAAATGAGTTGAATGCTCAAGAACTTATTAGTAGTGATCAAGAGTCAATTAAGTGACATAAAAGACTAGGCTACTTTTATGAAAAAGGGGTCAAACTTTTGTATGAAAAGGAGTTCACTGTTGGAATGCCAAAGGTGGCAATGATGAAAGGAGTATGTGAAGCTTTTCAATTAGGCAAGCAAACTAGACTCTCATTCTCAATTAATGAAGCATGGAGGGCCAAGGAGAAGCTACAGTTAGTACACACTGATGTGTATGGCCTTATGACAGAAAATTCCTTAAATGACAGTAGGTATTTTGTTTTATTTATTGATGATCTTAGTAGAATGTGCTGGGTTTATTTCATTAAGCTAAAATTTGAAGTTTCAGATGTGTTTCTAAATTTTAACAAACTTGTCAAGAATGAAAGTGGATGTAAAATAAGAATGGTAAGGAGTGATAATGAAGGGGAATATACCAGTGAAAAATTTAAAAAAATTTGCATGGAAAATGACATCAAACATCAACTCACAACTCCTTATAGCCCTCAACAAAATGGGGTGAGTGAGAGGAAGAATAGGACTATGATGGAAATGGCAAGATGTCTTTTGTTTGAAGCTAATTTGCCAAAAAGCTTTTGGGCAGAAGCTGTGAATACAACAATGCATTTATTCAACAAATTACCAACAAAAGCCTTGAAGGAAATGACACCTTATGAGGCTTGGTTTGGTTCAAAGCCAAATGTGAGTTATGTAAAGATATTTGGCTGTGTTTGTTGGACTTATATACCAGAAATGAGGAGAGAAAAGTTGAGTAAGAAAGCTGAATTAGGCACCTTTGTTGGCTATAGTGATTTGTCAAAAGCATATAGAGTATATCATCCTTTAATTGGAAAACTTAGCATCCAAAGAGACCTGAAATTTGATGAAGATTCAGTGTGGAATTGGGAAGCCAATGAAGTTCAAGTGAAGGTGAAAAATGAGCCTAACTTGCAAAGTGAAAATGTGGCAGAAGATAAGCTTCAAGCTAGCAGTGATGATGAAGATAAAACACCTAAAATAAAATCACTTTATGAAATTTATAGCAGGTGTAATACAACTATATTAAAGCCTACAACGTTTGAAGAAGCATCAAGGTTTCCTTGTTGGAGGGCTGCAATATAGGAGGAGATAAAGATGATTGAAAAGAATCAGATTTGGAAGCTTGTAGAGAGACCTCATAATAAGCATATAATAAGGGTTAAATAGGTGTACAAAAAAAAATTGAATGCTGATGGTTCTGTAAACAAACTAAAGGCAAGGCTTGTAGTGAAAGGGTATGCTCAAAAGGAAGGTGAAGACTACTTTGAAACCTTTGCTCTTGTTGCAAGGTTTGACACCATCAAACTCCTTATTACATTAGCAACACAAAAAGGTTGGAATCTCTACCAACTTGATGTTAAATTAGCATTTCTTAATGGTGAATTAAGTGAAGAAGTGTACATTGAACAAACTCCTGGATTTGTAAAGAAAGGTGAAGAAAATAAAGTATGTCTACTTAGAAAGACCTTGTATGGCCTAAAACAAGCTCTAAGAACCTGGTATAGCAATATGAATGCATACTTGCTGAAGCTTGGCTTTGTAAAGAGCCTAAATGAGGCTACATTATATGTGAAATTTGTTGAAGAAAATATGCTAATTGTATCCATTAACGTGGATGATCTTCTAGTCACAGAAAGCAATGAAGAATTGATTGCTTGGTTGAAATTGGAGATGTAGAATGCATTCGAAATGACAGACTTGGGAAAGCTCAACTTCTTTTTAGGCATTGAAGTAATTCAATTTGATGTTGGGACCTTTATTGGTCAAGAAAAATATGCAAATGAGATACTGAAAAGGTTTGGCATGAATAATGCAAAAGGAGTTGACAACCCTTTAATGCTAAACCAGAAGCTAAAAAAGAATAATAGATTTCTGGAGGTTGAACCATTTGTTTATAGAAGCTTGGTAGGTTGCTTGCTTGATCTTACAACAACTAGACCAGATATAATGTATGCCACAAGTTTGCTTTCTAGGTTTATGCAAAAGTCAAGCCAACAATATTTCAAAACAGCCAAAAGGGTACTTAGATATGTAAAAAATACAACTGATCTTGGAATTTTTTTATAATAGAAAATTGGAGGTGAATTTATGTGGCTATGTTGATAATGACTGGGGTGGTTCAATTGATGACTTTAAAAGCACTTTTGGTTACATATTTTCTCTTGGATCAGGTGTTATATGCTGGAACTCTAAAAAGCAAAGTGTGGTAGCTCAGAGTACAACAGAAGCTGCTGCTTCAACTGTAAATCAAACCATTTGGCTGAGAAAAATTTTAGATGATTTGCATGAAAAGCAAGTGGAAGCTACACCTATTTATTGTGATAACAAAGCTGCGGTAGCCATAACAAAAAATCCTGTTTTCCATGGTAAAACAAAGCATATCAAGATCAAGTATCATGCCATTAGGCAAACAGAAGAAGAATAAGAGATGAGGCTAATTCACTGCAGCTCAGATGAGCAATTAGCTGACATTTTGACCAAGACATTAAATACCAAAAGGTTTGTTCAAATGAGAAAGAAGTTGGGAATGATAAGCAAGTTTGTCAAGGAGGAGTGTTGAGCTATGGAGCAGTGAAGTTGGCTACTGAAAATTCTGAATTTTTTGAAAATGGTTCTAGTGCAGAAAGCTGAAGATGATTTGGATTATTTTTTGCAGCCTTAAAATGGTGACAAACTTTCTTAACCATTTTGTAATGTTTTTAGTTAGAATGTAACCAAACTAAATTGTAGTTGTTATGTTAGGTGTACTTTAATTTAAAGTTTGGTTAGCTTGTAAGAATTTGTGTGGATAAGCTTAATTTAAGCTGCTTTTGTACATGGGTTAAGAAAAGCTATGTAAATATACATGTATGACAAAGAAATGATTAGGTTCCTTGTTAAAAAAACAAAAGTAAAACAGACTTCCATTCCAGCTCTCTGATTTTTTCTCCTCTGCTTTTGCATTTTTCTTGCTTTCTTTGCTTCTAGATCTCCATTAAAAATCAACAGTTAGAAGCTCTACAGAAGAAATTGGGTCGGGTTTCTTCACTTTAAGTCTTTGTTGGTGATCAAATTTCCCAGTCACTTTAAGCTAGACAAACGCACTTACGCCTCTACAGTAGAATTTATGTAAAAATTAAAAAAAAAAAAAGTCTCTGAAACTGTTTTCTCCAAACTAAGCATATGCATTCATTTTCCTACACACTTTCACAGTTCTTATTTGAAGCAAACAAAGAACATGCTTAACGTTTTATACTCTTGAAAATCATAATCACTCAGAAAAACGAACTTGGAAAACCAAAAAATGGAAAATATATATTGCATTTGTAATGTTCTTATGCAATATTTATAAGAGAATACTAAGAACGATAAGTGGTAGGAATCAGCATCAAGTCTGTTTTCCTTCCTAAAGTTATACCAAAGACCTCACTCATGTCTAGATCTTCAGGATTCGTCCCATTTGGGAGCTTCCAATTAAAATGGCAAAGAAGTTGTGCGAGAAGCAGCTCAATATTTGGTAGTGCAAACGTCAAGCCTGGACAAATTCTCCTTCCAGCTCCAAATGGAATGTATTCGAAATCCACCCCCCTGAAATCAATTGAGCTGTTAAGAAATCTCTCTGGATAGAATGTCTCAGCGTCATTCCAGTATCGGGGATCTCTTCCGATTGCCCATCCGTTGACGATGACTCTGGTTTTCTCAGGAATCTTGAACCCGTTGATCTCGCAACTCTCCCTGCATTCCCTTGGAAGCAAAAGAGGTACAGGAGCGTGCAGCCTCAGGGTTTCTTTTACCACTGATTTCAAGTACTTCAATTCCTGAATTTCAGTTTCATCAACATTTCCTTTCCCATCTAAGACTCGTCTTACTTCAGCTTGTGCCTCTTTCATTACCCTTGGGTTTCTCATCAATTCTGTCACTGCCCACTGTAAAGCCGTTGTTGATGTCTCACTTCCAGCGCTAAAAATATCCTTTAAAGAAAAAAAAGAAGGCAAATTAATAAATTATTAGCTTGGACACAATTGATAAAGTGCCCATTTCATCGAATCAAAATAATTTATTATTTTATATATTGTTCTGCAGTTAGATTTTCCTTGAAATCTCCACGAGAAGTACATAAAAGAAGTGTTCAGCATGACATAGTGATTGACTAGTTATACAAACAAGTTGACTCACAATTAAGCAGGAATCCTTTTATCTTGAAACAATGAGTCCTACAGTTCCAACAGTTTCCACAATTATTCTTGTACCATAACTCTGCTAAACATAACAGTAAATATGGGCTTCCGATCAATAAATTGAACCACTTTAAATATGGGCTTTCTCCCTTGTTGCTTGTATAGAATTTTCTTTAAAGGATGAAATATCTTAACACTATAATCGTGTAGCTAACAAAGAATAAAATAGTGAAATTAATATACCCGCCATGAAATTTCTGATTGCTGTTAATTTGCTTCTACAACATAACTCTTAGTAGCGAACGGTTTAAATTCTTCGTGCTTTCAGCAAATTAAAGTAAAATTTTACTAACCCAGATGACTGCTTTGATGTTGTTGTCAGTTAGGGGAAATTCAAGGTCACCCTCTCGCTGGACTCTCAAAAGAACATCAACTAGATCTTCCTTTACTCCTCTTTCGCTCATTTGTGTCCTCTCCTTCTCTTTATGCTCATTCAGAATTTTTTCAAGTATTCTATCACTCTTCTTATGCAGCTTCTCAAGCTTCAGATCCGTTCCACTAATAACATGAATTGCTTTAACAGAAGGGTAGAAATCAACAATGGAGAAACCTGCAGCTGCCTCTACGACTTCCAATACGCATGTTACGAAAGCATCTTCATCTTTGCATCTTTCCGCAAAAGCCGCCCTGGCTGTTATGCCGTATGTCAACTTGACTATTTTGTCACTGAGATTGATTACTGACCCTTCATTACCCTTTATGACATTAATGAGATTTGAGACCTCCTCTTCCCTGACTGATCGCAGTGATTGGACTCGTCTTGCACTTAAGAGCTCTATGGTTGCAATTTTTCGGAGCTGTCTCCAATAATTTCCATACGGTGAAAAAGCAATATCAGTATACTCATAACTTACCAACTTAGCAGAAATCAGAAGGGGTCTGTCTGCAAAGTTGATGTCATGAGTTTTCATAACTTCTCGGGCAATCTCTGGAGAAGAAACTATGATGGTTGAAACTTCACCAAGCTGCAGGTGCATCAAGGGTCCATATTTTTTGGCCAAGTCTCTAAGGCGGCGATGGGGTAGTGAACCAACCAGCTGGTGCAAGTTGCCAATGAGAGGTAGTTTCCAGGGCCCTGGAGGCATCTTTGAGCCGTACTTCCAGGATTTTGATCCCTTTATTATTTTGGCTGCCATGAACAAGAAAAGGGTGAAAATAAATATCGGGGTGAACGAGGGCAATAGAAGCTCCATGAAACTGAGGAAGACAAGCACCAGTATCAATAGGAACACTCTCCTCCCAAGGAGTTTAATCAAGTTTAATGTTCTACTACAATCATCTGAACATAATAAATTAGTTGCTTTTTGTTCAGAAAAAGGGGATATTACTAGGGACTTTTCTGATCACTAAAATCCATTTCCCTTTCTTTTATACCATATGACGCTTACCCAGTTTTGGATAGAAATAATATTATATGCACAAATAAACTATATAAATTTATTTATACAAATTAAGATTTTTTTATCTAAATAATCAATTTGAGATGAAAAAAAAAAATCACATCATTCAATCATAAACTTATAGATAAATATATATAATTAATTTATTCCTAAAGTTTTTTCGTTGAATTTTTGTTGGATGACACAAGCTTATCATCATGCTAACATTGTAGGATTAATTACTAAATTCATTGTATACATGTGACCCGGATCAATTCTGATTGTAAGATTTTTCTTAAAATAGTGAAGCGTCCGCCAGCATATTCTATAAAATATTCAACAAAGATCGGAATCTCCATCATGACCAAGCACTGAAAGACTTAAAGGCAATTTTCTGTTGATTAATGGGCACCGATTATGAATGGGTTGACAATTTTTCAGCTAATGATGAGTGTATTGATACTTAGATGCTAGAACCACGTAAGATTTTGGAAAAAATAGTTACTTGCCGTAGTGCAACTGTTCTCTCTCATTCATCTTTTTCATCGCATGTTTGCGATCTGACAGTTTCACCCCATCTCAAGCCACGTTACAACCCAAACGCAATTCGCTCAGCCTTTCAAGTGATTCATCCAGTCGTTGACTGGGGTTCCTTTATCGGTGATCTCTACCCTTTACCAGTTTACATCTTCTTATTCACTCCATCTTTATCTTCATCACTCGTCATGTAACTCCCCGATCGGTGAAAGAGACAATAAAGTAACCGATGGTGAGATAAGGGAACCAGTAGAATCCGACAAATTATGTGAACTCAGGGAGGACTGCAGAGAAATAGCAGGCGATGCAAGAGAAGAGAAGACACCAAAAACATCAAAATAACAACTAGACATTTGTCGACAGATCTAAGAAGGGGTGGAAGTTCGAAGGAGGCACTGAGAAGGTAGTGACATCAGTATAAGTGGGAAAAGTCATCTCATGAAACACCACATGACAAGAGATGCAAACACAGATAGCGGGTACATGAAGGCAACAATACCAACAATAAGATGCATCATAACCCAGGAAATTAATTGCAAAGAAATACTGTTCGAGGGACCAATTTGAGTGAAGCAGTCCGAGTGAGTAATTAATTAAAGGATAATGTAATATCTTTGGTCTAACTATCAAAATATTATCTACATTGGACATATAATC
This sequence comes from Mangifera indica, assembly GCF_011075055.1. Lineage (NCBI taxonomy): Eukaryota > Viridiplantae > Streptophyta > Magnoliopsida > Sapindales > Anacardiaceae > Mangifera > Mangifera indica. The sequence goes on along the minus strand of NC_058147.1, from coordinate 9,593,162 downwards.
CATCACGGTTTTGTTTCTAAGCTTTGCAATCCAAAAAAACCTTTCTTTCATGTTTTGTCAATATAAGATTTGTCTAAGAGTGTCACAATCACCCCTTTTACCAGACTCAATGTTCTCACTGAGATTTGTCTCACCTAATGCCTAACATTTACCTTATGCTTTGTCGATATGAGATTTGCTAAGGGGTTTCACAATCAGCTCCATTACAGGACTTAATGTCCTCGCTGAAGTTTGTCTCACTATCGTTTAAGAGGACACATGGACTGATTTTGATATCATTTATAATATTTGTGGTCCAATAGTCTAGTTCACTATCAAACTATTATTCATATTGGACACACAATTTATCATGATTTTATTTCTAAGCTTCACAATCTAAAATGTGTCTTGACAGTTTAAGAAGTTTACAAACTATTCAACTAGTTACATCTTAGCATCTCTAAGCAATATGGTAACATCTTTCGTGTATTTTACCAATGTGAGATGTATCAAGGATGTCATAGATAACAAACACAACCAAAAGTTCATATAAAAAGTCATAGTCAAGAGGACATCAAAGAAGAAACAAAGTACGATTCTTGAGAATTGGTGTGGGCAACTTGTTAATCAGGAACGCAACAGTGTAAAAGGTATCCACCGAAAAGGATAGTGATAAGTTAACATGTACCAAAATGTAATGTAATTTTTCCATTATGTCAGTAGTGTTTCCTCCCAGCAATACCGTTTTTGGATAGGGTTGTAAGGATTGGACAATTAATGGATAATACAGTGAGACTCAAGAAGAAGAGAACAAAATACTTTATCATCAAATTGACCCCTACCATTAGAGCACACAATTTGAATATGGCATGAAAGAAACTAATCTATCATTAATTTAAATTTGCCAAATACAAAAGTATCACTAGATTTTCTATATAATTAAATTATGTATACCCATTTTGAGAACACAAATATATATACATACTTATATATGCTATCAAATGATTAAATGATTTTGAATTTAAATAAGATATCACCCAATTACATGATAACATATATAAATATTTATATATTTATATAACTAAAGTGAATATATATAATATTACTCTTTTCTAAAATAATGGGTATAACCAAATATCATGAATTTGTATCAAAATTTTGTGTTACAATAATTTGACCATTAATTAAATTACAAAATAATTCCATAAATTCCAAAAGTATATCAGGGATCAAATAACATTTTTTTTTCTTTTTTCCCTTTTCTTTAAGACGATAATTGATTTTAAATATAATACTTTCGTGTCGTCGTCAATGAAAATTGCAAGAGACGTAAAAAAAAAGAAAAGAAAAGAAGGATACTAAAGAAATTAAGGTAAGAAATTGAAATAGGAATTTGAATGAATAATAATGTGATACAAAATTTTGTTTCTTACATAAGCTTTCACCTCATTCAGCGGAGTTTGGATTTATCTGTTATCTTCCTATCCACCATTTCCAATGGGACGTAGAACATGTCACTATACAAGGTGGGTAGGACAATTCCTTCGTGCTTATCTCAATCCCACTAAAAGTGGAATCCGAATAATCGTTAATAGAAAGAACAAGAAGGGGCATTGCTTTCCATATCAACATAGTATATAAGACTAGAACTTATGCAAGAAGATGATATGATGATTGGACTTATTAGAGTAATTTCTATAAGGTTTATTTTGCATAAATTGAATAAAATAAGTCAATCAATTAAAATTTCAAGATCTATGTATAGATTATAAAACAGTGAATTAAAACTTTAGGGTTTTAAAAATATTTGGACTGTAATACAAACTAAATCTGAAAACTTTGGAAATCACCTAAAATAACTTGTCGAGATCACCTCTAAACATAATTTAGAGAAACCTCCTTGAATGATGGTTTTGTATGGATAAGCTATACTACGATCATACTACCTTAGGTTTTGGGATAGGAACCTAGCCAATTTATAGTAGGTTAATTGACCCCCCATCAAACTTATCTTTATTGATCACTCAAGTCTGTCTGTAAGCTGACATTGGACTATCTAATTACCCGGTTTTATTGAACCAAAACTATAATTATTGTTAGCCTACAATAGAAAATTTCTAACATTCTCTCACTTGGGTAACATTAATTATTTTATTTTATTTTAAGAAAAGAATACAATTTTTGACTCTCAGGTAATTAACATTTTTAATTTTAAGTGGCTACTATTTTACAAAACAAAATAGTCCACAGATAAATTATACTTTAATAAGCAATCCAGATCCAACTAATATGCCCATCAATAACGAACCAAAACATTATTTATGTCCTTTATCAACATAAGCTTATTTTTTATCACAATTACTAATAATCAAATCAACACGGATAAATTTGGGAGTGTGATAGAAATAGCATCTAACAAAGTGATCACAAATATATGTTGTCTCTGTCAATCTTTTTTATGATTTCTCTTTATTCTTATGTTTCAAAATAAACAATAGAAATTGTTTTGCTTCCAATGAGGTGTATATGTTTCAACTTTGCTCAAGACTCATGAAACACACACATACAACTGTCATACTTAAAAGAAACCTTATCTTGAGACACATATTGTACTTTAACCATATATATGTACATATATTCATAGACAAATAAATATGTCAATATGATCAAGATCAATAAATAAATAAATAAATAATAAGTAATAAAACATATCAATAAAAACAATGATAATAAAAACTCTCATTAACCCTAGATATCAAAATACCTTAAACACTCTCATTATTTTTAACATGAGTTTATGGGTTATAGGATTTATTCCTTTGATTAAGGGTTTAAACTTTATTAACTTTGCATTTTATATTTTAACCTAATGTCACCTTTCTTTAAGAGGTTCCTCACTATAATGAATTTTATTTTGTATGTCTCAATTTACCATTGGTAAATGGTCTTTTACCTAATTGCACTGCTATAGAATCAACACCAAGTAGTTCAATCAAGTAATCCTTCAACCATATACCTGAGAAGTTGCCCCATAGCAAACTACAAATCCAATATTTATGGTTGATGTTGTTGCTAACAACTACTTAGTGGTTTTCCAAACATGGCCAATTCGGCGAGTATAATACTATATCCAAAATGAACTTTAGCTTATCTTTACAACCACCAAAATTTTGATCTTTTGCAAATATCTCATTACCTTTTAAATTACAACCCAATAATCAAAACATGGATTCGAGAGGTATAAATTAAGAACCTTAAATGCAAAAGTCATTTGTGTATTCATCAAGCTTTAAATAACACCATAATAAGGGACATTTCACATAGATTCCTTTTCACCCTCATTCTTTACTCAATGTTGATGTCGAACTTATCTCATTTCACAATAGAAACATTATTTGCCCTACAATTCTTCATGTTGAACATTTAAAACACATGCTTCAAGTATGTATTTGAGATAAGTCACTAAATCCATGAGTCCTATCACAGTGGATCTCAATACCAAGAACAAATAATATATCTTCAAGTTCCTTCACATCAAGAGTTTTGAATAAAACTAACTTGATCTCGGAAACAAGTTGACATCATTACTACCGACATATTGAACCATACCATGAAGGAAAACTATGCTTCCACTGATCTTTATACTCTTATATTGGTCCAATTCATTCCATATGAAGTTATGAGCAACTGCGTTTTATTAAATTTGAGATACTACAGTCGATATATCTATTTCAACCATAGATAGACTTTTTAAAATCACTTACCAAAAGCTTCATTCTTTATGCTTTTGATAAATCTTATTGCACCATATAGACTTTTATATAAAGATTTCATTCAGAATGACCACTTTGACATCTATCTTGCATAACTCTAATTTAAATGAGTTTTCAATAACATAGTCTCCCTTACTGAGATACACATAAAAATTATTAATGATAGCAAATCTTCCTTTTATAGTAGACTTCCTCGTTAAGTTTTCTATAACTACATCAATCGCATTTAGCTTACCTACTATAAGACTAGCTATTATTCTTTAGTAGGAACATCCTCTAAGGGAATCTTAAATTCCATTAGACTTTATAAACTTTATTGAGTCCCATTATCGATTTAGCCATGATATTATCCAACCTTATGAATATTTCAAGAATTAGATGTCAATCACTTTGGTACCTTAATTGGAGTAATAACTTTGACATAAATATATAAAGAAATCCATTAGAAAAATACTATGTTATTTTGACAACTTTACCCATGAATATTTAGTCACATGTACTTCTCATCATATCTCTAAGCTTAAAACTGAGTTTTATAGTAACGCCATTTTGGAGTCCCAAGATCTTGAAAAATTTGGCAAATTTTTCTTTATGCCCATGTTGTTAACCTTAATGTCTACACAATTTTCAAACCTAAATGTGGACCCCCACTTACCTAGCCTTTATCTATTGATCAACTTCACATCCAAAACCTTAACCTTATTTGACCAATCAAAACTAGTACTTTTTATTGTTATTCTTTCTTTATAATCGAGCATCGCTTGAACACCCAAACCTACCATTAAAACTTCTTCACTTTATACTTCTTTTATTCAAGAACATTTAGGAATCAGATTAATAATACGTTATATCTTATTATAAACCACTACTAGTTTTGATTTGATTGAAGTCAAAAGAGGATCTTATAGTGTCTTTTAAACTTGGCATATACTCATCACTTTTTGACTGTTTTAGGACTATCATATTTTATCCAAGTCATATAACTCATTAAACCAGTAATTCCAATATTATCATATGTCTAGCTAATCTTAATGAGTCTTTTTAACATTTATGATTTAAGGTAAACCTCCAATAAATTAGTCGATAAGAGATTCTTTATGACAGATTACCTTAACCTGATGGATTTCTCCCACTCAACATAGAAATCTTTTAATTCATTTAAGTTATTATCTTGGGCTCGGGTGGTTTACCAACTTGTTGGGCCAAAACTATATCCTTAATTAATAGTGCAAATTCAACCTTTACCTCTAACTCTTTAAAATTAGAGCCAATTAGGACCTCAATTGTGACTTTATTATTATTGTTCACAATAATGAAGTTTATTAGAGATGAGATGCAATATGCAATATCATTGGCAACAAATGGCTTGAAAATCTCATAAGCTATTATCGACGAGGTTTCTAGGCGTATCATCATATAATCACCTTTAGGTAGAGAATACGAAATGTGGTATGTGCTGTCGTCGACACCCAAATTAAAATCCTAAATTCCTGCAATAAAAATGTAATAAAGAAAAGTAGGGATCGTTCCCTCGAAGAGCTTTGATTAGTATGTCGTCACAAATAAATCAAAACAAGGAAATAAGGGGGGTTTTGAATTGAATGCAAATTCTAATTAAAAATAATAAATAAAAATTCAGCGAAATAATCTAAAACAAATAATCAATTAAACAAACCTTGGTCTACGGTCACATCCACCATTGGAACTACAATTGATCATCGAAATCAAAAATATCAATTCAAATATTAGTTATGGTATTAAAAGAATTATCTGTCCTTTCTTATGATTAGTTAACCAAAAACATGTATTTAAATTAACCCTTATTGATTAATAATTCAGATACGATCTCGAATTTAATTAAACAATAGCATTACGAATTAGAAAGGCTAACGAAGCAAGACAATACAAACGTACGACGTTGTATTTAATCTAACTGATTATTTTCCTAGGATTTACAATTTCTGACATAGCAAACGATAAACCTAGTTGCCACTTCGATTAGATGGATTGAACAATTACGGATTCAACACCTAATCTAGCAGTAGATTATATTAATTGATAAACTAATCACGCGCCTTAACAATCAACTAACACAATCATGAAAAATAATTCAGAAAGATAATCAATATTCAAATAATTAAAAAGATACATTAAAGAACAAAAATAAATCTCACAATCATTGTAGTTCCATGGTTTCAGATTCCTTCAACCAAGAGAAAATATTCAGCCACTATAAACCATATTTAACTCTCTAATCCTCCAATTACAATGATGAATAATTCTGCAAAATAAAAATAAAAGTATATATATTTTCTCCTTACTAAAATCTAGAAATAAAAGTCAATCATAATCTCCTAATCCAACCAAGCAAAGGTGATACATATCTTTCCAAAAAGAAAGGAAAAGATATATATTTTAATGTATATCCTTCCTCAAAAAATATTCTTCCTTATCTACCTCAATTAATCCCCTTTTCCAGCTAATAATTATCCCTTTTATAGGAAGCAAATCTTGATATTTTGTGGACCTTTGCAACTGATCTGGAAGTCCAGATATAATTTTCGAATTTTGCTTTCATCATTTCACGTGCCCATGCCTAGTCAGCCTTACAGAATTTATAGATTAATAGGTCTGCTCCAATTTTTCATCTTTTTGGCCCAACTTACTCCAAAAATGCTCAAAGATAAGTAATTCCATTAGATTGAATTAAATTTTTACACAACATAAGGGAATTAGAAATCAAAATAATAACAATTAATGGTGTTATTAAATTCCCCCACACTTATCTTTTGCTCGTCCTCGAGTAAAACAAAAAATAAAAACAAAACAAACACAAAAAGGTTCCATCAATCTCTTTTCTCATGATACCAAAAAGTGTGCATGCCTTAGGATTCAAACCAAGCATGACTCAAGCATCAACACACATGATCATCAAACTTCACAAGGAAATATGCACAAAGACAAATAAAGACAATCGCATTCTAAAGCATGTATAAAGTTTTGGTGAATCTCCTCACGGTTATCACTCATATCACACATGTGTTTAATGGTTCGGTGTTTCGCTCAAATTCTTCGAATACAAATATTCTACCATAAGCTTGTTTATGCACCAAATCTCTACCACTTAGATTATATACATGCATAAATCAAAAGGACTTTACCAAGTAGAATTGGAGAACTTGCCAAGTTGAAAGTTCTAATTCTCTCGCAGAATAACTTAAATGGTGGAATTCCAACAAACCTTTCCAGTATATCAACCCTCTCGCGTTTTGCAGCCCAACTGAACAATTTTAATGGTCCAATTCCTACTGGACTCACAAAATATGCGAAGTATTTGGATCTTAGTTACAACAAGTTGACAGGGTCTATTCCAGAAGGCCTTTTGTCAAACGTGAATTTACAGACACTGGATTTGTCTTATAATTTACTTGAGGGTCCAATACCTGATAAGATATCTCCAAGCGTTGTTAGGCTGAGATTGGGAAGCAATGCATTTAATGGTTCTATCCCTTCCTTGAATTTTCAGCTCTTGAAAATTTAACTTACTTGGAGCTAGACAACAATAGGCTCACTGGAACCATACCTCCACGACTGGGCGATTGCCAAAATTTGGCACTGTTGAATTTGGCTCAAAATAAATTGAATGGTTCATTGCCGGCGCAGTTGGGTAATCTCAGCCGTCTTCCAGTTATGAAACTTCAGCTCAATGATCTGGGTGGAGAAATCCCTGTTGAGTTTTCCCAGCTAAAGACTTTGTCTCAATTAGACATTAGCTGGAACTCGCTTACTGGTTCGATACCTTCTTCCTTTTCCAAGCTGCAACGACTTAGAAACTTGAATTTACAAGGCAACCATCTCAGTGGTTCCATACCTGACTCTATTGGGAACATGAATTCTTTGATAGAGCTCCAACTTGGAGAAAATCAGCTAAGAGGCCCAATTCTGAAGTTGCCAGAGAAATTGCAGATTGGTTTGAATCTGAGTAGCAATCTGTTTGAAGGACCAATCCCGGCCAGTCTTTCTAGCCTAACTGTATTGGAAGTTTTAGATCTTTCACACAACAATTTTTCTGGTGAGATTCCGGAATTTTTTACTCAAATGCAATCCCTGGTGCAGTTAATTCTTTCTTATAATCAGTTGTCAGGAATTGTTCCTAAGTTCAGCTTCCATGTCTCAGTCAACATTACTGGAAATTTGGGCCTCAGAAATGTAACAGAGCCGAATGCTTCCCAAGTGAAGGTAAGGAGGCAGAATCCAGTTGCAGTTGTGATACTTATGGCTGTCGCGGCTGGTGTTTATGCTGCTGGGCTAATCACAGTTTGGTGTTCCTTCTTCCTTCGAATCATCCGAAGTATTAGAAAGGAGTAGAAAACATAAATAAATGTTTACATGCAATAAAACTATGTGCAAAATTTTTGTACATAACGTTATATATAAACAATGAAATATTATAATATGATTGGGTGTATTTTATTTTTAATTTTCAAACTATCCACAACTTTGTGCATAAATAATGATGAGTCGTAATGCGATTATGTATTGTTTTATTTTTAATTTTTAATTATCTAATTATATAGTGACATGTCGTTATTTGTATATAAAAGTTGTGCATATAGCACTACTTATTTATATAAATATATATTGAACTATATTTTGAAAAAATAATATTATATATATAAATAAATTATAAAAACTTTTGTATATAACCGTATATGTTTGCATTTGATCAGTGATTTTAAACTATAAGAAAAAGTAAACAATTATATCATTCAAGTATAAACTATTAACTTAATTTATACATAAAAGTTTATATAATTTTATTCATCCTAAAGTCAATGGGAGTCGCTTTACAATAACAAGGTCATAAATTCCCACTGTACACTTGATGCCACCAGGACGGAGCAACCTATAAAAGGCTTAATTTCTTCATTGTAAGGATCTGAGGTTATGTTCGGTATGTCGTATCCTACTAATAGGACCAATATATTATTTCATTTGATTGCATTGTAAAACAATATAATGTTGTATAATATAGTTTTTAGAATTGAAGTTTAAGGTTTAGGAATAAATATGGACTAAATGATTATTTTTTACCCAAATTTTGAAGAAAGCTTCAATTATATGAATGTATATTTAATTGAGACTTGACATGTCTGTTAGTATTGGGATTACACATTCCATCTTGACATGTTTGATTTGCAGAATTTCAACTTAATTCTAGTACAATGCTCAACTTAAAGCTCTAGGCAACGAGTAGGAAGGAGCCTTGACTTTCTGTTATATTAGTGAGTTCTAGTTCTAGAAATATGTTTGGCTACTTGGAAAATGAACAAAACTGGGCGAGAATATGAGCATCGAGAGAGCATTATAGAGAACTTTTTTTCTTTCTATTCTTGAGCCTATCATCGGGCTAGAATGAGTAATTTTGGTAAGCGCATGTAAAGGTGAAGAAGATGTACGGATATCTTCTCCAATCATGCGAAACACAACGTTGAAAATCAATGAGATAAATGTGTAATTTTTTCTGACATTGAACTATCTAATTATCCAATTTTATTAAACCAAAAATATAATTAATGTTAACCCATAATAGAAAATTTCTAATAATTTTATGTCCACTATTTATAATGTTGAGTGGAATCATCAATGAGTAAATGACTCCATTGAAATAATTAAATTCAAACAAATTTTTAACTTAGTTTAATTAGTTGTTTAGGAGCCTATTTCTACAATTATATTCTTTGTTTTTTGAAAAACTGTGATAAAATATTGATGAGTAATGCTAGAGAATTATTGAGAAAAGGCCCTATACGACTTTACCTTTGCATAATCCCTTTTATTTATAGGTCAAACAAGTATGGGTTGCATGCAAATGCGCTACATTGCTTTCACCATGCATCTATATATTTATTCATATTTTAATTCTATGAAAATAATATAATTACATTGGTTACATGATCCAAGTTTAGTGGAAATTGATAGCTATCCTATATAGACACGAGATTGAATAAGAAAAATAATCTTGTTCATGTAAAGGAGTTAAATAATCAAGAAGTGTCCTTTTTATTGTATTTAGGTGAAGCGACCTCTATCTGCATTTTAGCTAATGTGCAACATGGTTCAGGGCTAGCTTTTAGTCGCCTTTCTGATATTGTTTTTGCGAGTTTGATCAAGAAGTTTTACTGCATAACACAATATGTTGCTCAAGTAAAATTTTTTGGTGCCTTATAGAGGTGTCAAAAGGATTAGACCAACCTGTGAACTGATCCCTATAATTTGGCACAACCCCTCATTGGTTGAACACGAAAAAAGCCAGTCATGCTAGACCCATGGGCTTAACAAGCCATGCTTGATCGTGAGATAAGCCCAATGGGTCAACCACCTAAAAACATTAAAAAATTTATATTATTAAAAATTATAATTCATACATCGATTTGTAAAAACACACATACCAACCCGTTAAAGGTCTAAGGGGGCATGACCTTAGAAGTGGATTGTGCCCCAAACCTTGAGTTTGTGTTAGGGCAGCTTGACCTAAAGGTTTCCCAAGTGGTGACCTCATTTGGACATGTGTGCCCGATGAGCTATACTAGGATCGACCTGGCCACTGCCACTTGGAGTTATCTAAAGGTAAAATTTTTATTTGATTCCGCTTGCTATTGATTCTTTACTTTTGATGACAAGATGATAGTTTTGAAGTAAAAATGAGAGCACTACTTCCAAAGATATTTAATGAAACCTGTAAGTGCTGTCATTTTGCCTTAACAGAATTCTGTAAAATAATCTAAGTTTGAAGTTCAATTGAAATTGGGTTGGATTTTTGAACTCTGGTTTTGCTTCTTAGTGTATCTCCCTAGTGACTTCTGTTATCAAGAGGAAAATAAAAAATGAAAAAGAAAATCAGTCTGACAGTTCTCATGTTCTTATGCAAGATTAATTTGGAGGAAAAGCCTTAATACTTGCTAGCATTAAAACAAAATTTGATTCAAATTTGGCCACCTCTGTAGTCATTAACAATGAAGTTCATGCCTTGGGTATATGATTGGGGTGAACAGAATTGAATTATAGAGTGATGTGTGGTATTTGTGTGTATGCAGTTTGCAGCTCTTCATTTGGAAGCATTGAGTGCATTTGAAGAAATTAAGCATAACAACTAGCTCATTTTACATCTGTTAGACTTGAAAGAAATGAAACAAATTATTTTTCAGACTTAAAAAATAATCTTTTAGTATATTACTCATACAACACTAATGCTTATATGCTTGTCTTTATATAGACAAGTCAGTTACAAAATAGTTTTTAGATAACTTACAAACCAGCAGGGAGTTTTTTTAACTACATGTCTTAATCTAAACACATATAAACTACTAGCAGTTTTTTCCAATTGTTTTCAACGTAACTCCACTTTTAATTTATTTATATATATTTATTTTTGAACAAAAGGTTTAGATAATCTTCAACACTCCTCCTTGAACCTTTTGGAAACAACTCCAAGAATGCTCTTTAACATCTCGAATCTGGACTTCGACAATATTTTGGTGAGTATATCAGCAGCCTGGGATTCTGAATTGCAATAAACCATTTTGATTTCTTTTGATTTTTCAACTTCCCTAATGGCATGATACTTGATATTTATGTGTTTAGTCCTCCCATGTTGGACTGGATTTTCAACAATAGAAATAGCTGACTTGTTGTCGCACTCGATCATAGTCGCTTCAACTTGTTCTTCTCCTAGATCTTTCATCAATTTTCTAATCCATATTGCTTGATTCGCTGCGGCTGCGGCGATAACATATTCAGCTTCAGCTGTGCTTTGAGCCACGATCTCTTGTTTCCTCGAACACCAACAGAAAATTCCTGAGCCAAGTGTAAAGCAGTAACCTGTTGTACTCTTCATATCATCCACACTTCCAGCCCAATCACTATCTACATATCCTCTCAGCTTCTCCTCTTCAACTCGTTTGAACCAAATTCCTTGGTCTTTAGTTCCTTTTAGATACCGTAAAACTTGTTTTCCTGCTGAGAAATGTTCCTCACTAGGTTCTTGCATAAATCTAGACAATAGACTAGTAGAGTACATCAAATCTGGCCTTGTTGTCGTTAAATACATTAAGCTTCCCACCAGACTTTGAAACTTTGTCTCATCAGCCCTCTTGTTTCCATCATTCTTCCTCAGCTTTGCATTCAACACTAAAGGAGTTGTTGTAGGCTTACAATTTTCCATAAAAAACTTCTTCAGAATCTCTTGAGTATATTTACTTTGGCATATGAAAATACCATCCATTTCTTGACTCACTTCCAGGCCTAGAAAATACTTCATTTTTCCTAAGTCAGTCATCTCAAATTCCTTCATAATACCCATATTAAATTCTTCAATATCTTTGGGATTACTACATGTAATTAAAAGATCATCCACATAAAGAGAAATTAACACCGTTCCTCCTTTAGTCTGCCTTACATATAAGGTTGCATCATTAGGACTCTTCCTGAAACTTTGAATTTCAAGCCATGAATCAATCCGACTATACCAAGCTCTTGGGGCTTGTTTGAGGCCATAAAGGGCTTTAAGTAACCTATACACTTTTCTTTCTTTTCCTTCAATTACAAACCCCTCAGGTTGAGCTACATAGATTTCTTCTTCCAACCAACCATTTAGAAAGGCTGACTTGACATCCAAATGTGAAATTTCCCATTGCCTTTGAGCAGCAAGTGCAATGAGAAGTCTTACTGTATTCAATCTTGCAACTAGAGCAAAAGTTTCAGTATAGTCAATATCGACCATTTGAGAATACCCTTTCACAACTAAACGTGCTTTCAGTTGTTTGACAGAACCATTTGGATTTATTTTTACTCTGTAAACCCATTTCACTCCAATAATTTTCTTTCCTTCAGGTGCATTTACTAGCTCCCAAGTTTTGTTCTTCTCAATCGTTAAAATCTCTTCCTGCATTGCCTTTTGCCACCCTTCATGCTTACTTGCTTCGAAAAAAGAAGACGGTTCAATCATAACGCTGTTACACCTTTGATAAATTTCATGAAGAGGCTTGGTACCTTTCACTGCAATTTCTTCCTCATCATTCGTATATTCCTCATTATACACATCATCTTCAAATACATTTTTTTTCATATCTAAAACTACAGAATTTTCTCTATCAATTCCTTTTACCTCCCAATTCTATGTTGCTTCTTCATCAAACACAACATCTCGACTCACCAAAAAATTTTTCGTAATTGGATTGTACATTCTGTAACCCTTGGCTTGATTACTATAACCCACCAATACACATTTCTCTGCTTTGTCATCCAATTTACTTCTTTTTACATCAGGAGTATGAACATAGCCTATGCAACCAAATACTCTTATATGCTTGAGAGCTGGCTTCAATCCACTCTAAGCTTCTATGGGAGTCATGTCTCGTACAGCCTTCGTTGGTAATCTATTAATCAAGTATACCACCGTATTTGCCGCTTCAGCCCAAAAACACTTGGGTAATTTTTTTTCTATCAAAAGACATCTTGTCATCTCCATGATGGTTCGATTTTTCCTTTCGGCAACGCCATTTTGCTGAGGAGAATATATCACTGTGAATTGGTGCTGAACTCCAAAATCTGCACAAAAAGAATCAAAGTCGGCAGAGGAATACTCCTTGCCATTGTCAGTTCTTAAACACTTCAAGGGAAAGCCACTTTGTGTCTCAGCCATTGCTTTGAATTTCTTAAATACAACAAACATCTTTGATTTAGCCTTTAAAAAATAAATCCACATCATCCTTGTGGCATCATCAATGAAAAGTAAGAAATACTTACTTTCATTTAGTGAGGGAGTTTTTATAGGTCCACAAATATCTCAGTAAACTAACTTCAATCTCTCTTTTGCTCTCCAATTTGAAGAACTGGGAAATGGATGCCTATGTTGTTTCCCAATTTGACAACTCTCACAAACCTTATCACTAACTTCAATACTGGGTAAATCACTCACAAAATTCTGCTTCTGTGCTAGTTGAATAGAGTTAAAATTACAATGCCCCAACCTTTTATGCCAAAGCAATGATTCATCTTCATGTTTACTACACAATGCATAAGGTTCTATGGTGTTCCAATCCACCACAAAGCTTTTATTTTTCATAGGAACGCATTTAAATTCTAGACCATTAGAGTCTGTAATTTTACAAACTCCATTTTTAAATTCTAGAACAAAACCTTTTTGCATTAATTGGCCAACACTTAACAAATTTTGTTCTAAACTAGGTACCAAAAGGGCATTAGAAATTAATTTGATACCTGAATTTGTTTGCAAGGCCACAGTGCCTTTTCCTGTGATTGGCACTTTTTCTCCATTTCCCATTCGAACCACTCCATTTGACTTTTCTATATGAGTGAACAACTTTGCATTACTTGTCATGTGTTGAGTACACCCACTATCAATAATCCAAGAGTGATTTTGTTCTTGAGCATCCATCATCATAAACAAATATTCTTCATTTTTTTTCTTCTTCTGCAACATTCAATTGCTGATTTTGTTGAACCAATGGTTCTGGATTCTGTTGCTCCTGTTTTCGGTAGCAAAACTTCTCAATATGTCCATTTTTGTTACAGAATCTACACCTCAAAGGTGGTGGTACTTTCCCCTTAAACCAACACTCATCCTCTTTATGATTATTTCTCTTACAATGACTACAAGAGAGCAGACTTCTTTCTTTGTTATTTGAACATTTAAACCCCTCCAGTTTTTTATTTTTTCCTTTACTGAAATAAGGCTTCTTTCCTTCCTTCGTAAATTTTGGCTTAAATGTGGCCTTAGTTTGAAAAGCCATCTCGATTCCATTTTCACTTCGCATCTTCCTTCGTTGCTCTTGCACCTCAAGAGCACTCATCAAATCAGTAAGAAAGATTGAAGTGATGTCTCTTGAATCCTTTAGAGAAGAAATTTTTGACTCAAACTTCTCCAGCAAACTCACAAGAACTTTCTCTACAATTCTTTCCTCAGAAAGATCTTCTCCCAAAATTCTCATTTCATTCACCAATTTCATAATCCTATCTGAATATTGTGAAACACTCTCTGTGTCATTCATTCTAGTATTCTCAAGTAGTCTTTTCAATGTGATTATCTTCATGGTTCGAGTCTTCTCCGAACCCTGATATTCTTGTTGCAACTTCTCCCATACTTGCTTGGCAGTAGTGCAGTGCACAATCTTGACAAAAATATTGTCAGCAATCGCAGAGTGCAAGAAAGATAAAGCCCTGCTCTTTTTCTTGGTTTTTGACTTATACAACTACATTTGAGCCACTGTAGGATTCTCAGGCATGGTTGGAAAATTTCCATCTGTTTCGACAACGTCCCATAAATCAGCTGCTTGTAAAAAAATCTTCATTTTCACTACCCATATGTGGTAGTGAACTCCATTAAAAACTGGTATTGCGAGCAAGGAAGAATTTGATGAAGAGGCCATTTTTGTTCACCTTTTATTTTGTAAATCTCACAGTGTTTATCCCTCAAAGTAACTCACACTCTTTCAAGCAATTTTCACACACAGATCCACTAAGAACACTTAATGCTCTGATACCAATTGTTAGACTTGAAAGAAATGAAACAAATTATTTTTCAGACTTAAAAAATAATCTTTCAGTATATTACTCATACAACACTAATGCTTATATGCTTGTCTTTATATAGACAAGTCAGTTACAAAGTAGTTTTTAGATAACTTACAAACCAGCAGGGAGTTTTTTTTAACTACATGTCTTAATCTAAACACATATAAACTACTAGCAGTTTTTTCCAACTGTTTTCAACGTAACTCCACTTTTAATTTATTTATATATATTTATTTTTGAACAAAAGGTTTAGATAATCTTCAACAACATCATTATATGTATCATTATGTGCGATTTTAAAATAAAAATAAAATAAAACAATAAAATTATGCGTATATATATTTTTATATAAATGTGTATATATGTGCATGTATTATATAATATGACTGAGTAATTTTAAATTAACAATAAAGTAACATCTAATCACATGATACACACACACACACACACACACACACACATATATATAAAATCAATTGTCATCCCTGATGCAGTTAGTTAATTCTTTCTAATAATCGCTTGCTAGGAATTGTTCCTAAGTTTAACCTCCATGTCTCAGTTAACATCACTGGAAATTTGGGCCTCAGAAATGTAACAGAACCAAATGCTTCCCGAAAGAAGGAAAGGAGGAGGATTCTAGTTGCAGTTGTGATACTTATGGCCGTCGTGGTTGGTGTTTATGCTGCTGGGCTAATCATAGTTATATGCTCCTACTTCCTTCTAATCATCTAAAACTTGCAATTTCTCCCCCTCCCCCGGGGTTCCCCCTAGACCCCCCGATACAATTACTATTTAGAAAATCTCATTTGCTCCCCTCCCCTGTGTCTTCAATTCAACCCAGGGGATATTTCTCAAACTCAGGATTCCTCGGGTTTAATGTTTCTCCCCCAAGGTGAAGTATCGATTTCAAAATCACACAATTTTTTACCAAAATCTCAGTTTCCAACCACCATTTCAATAACAAACAATTCTACATCTACTTAAACACAATAGCTCTAAACTAATTCATCTAAAACAAACAAGAGTCAAATCACAAAATCAATTGTTCAAATATGAAAATCCTAAATTAAAAAAGCCCAAAATTTTAATCTAATTGGTAAAATTTAAACATAAAAATGATTCAAATAAAATAAGAGATTTTTTATAAACCTTTTTTGTTATTGACAAAGGTAAAAAATTCTATCCAAAAAGTTGAAAATCCGTGAAACTCATTACTTTGTGGAAGACCCAAGGAATTCTTTTATTTTGGGAACAGTGGATCAAACAAATATATGCGTGGGGTATATATATATATGAGAGCATTTCGGTTATTTCAAGTCAAAAAGACATTTTCGCTTAAGTGAAAAAAATTTAGATAATTTTGCTTAAATACTTGATGTTTAGGATAATTAATTTATTATCAATTGTATAAAAGTTAGTTCAAACAACCAATATTAATCACTCATTCACATAAATATTATTATTATTATAAATTGTAATTATGGAGAATAAGTTAAATTTTAAGTGTTGAAGATGGGTTTTGGCAAGTAATAGATTTTGAATAACTTCAAATTACGAAAATTTGCATCTTTCTCTTCAAATCTTCAAATTAGTTATGTATAAATAAAGAGCAATACTATGTGTACCCACTTTGGGTACACAAATGTATACACACTCATATGTGTCATCATATGATTGGTTATTGTTTTAGTCTTAATTCAAAATCATTCAATCACATGATGACACATATAAATGTGTATATATTTGTGTATCCAAAATGGGTACACATAGTTTTATTGATAAATAAATCCGTAGAAATTATTCTCCAAATGGTTTTACACTAACGCTATTGGATTTTTCAATAAAGGCAACTTAATTAAAAAAAAAAAATTCTTTTATATTATACTTTGTCGTGACTAAATATCCACTACGAATTTTGTAATATATTATATAATTATATCTTTTTACTAAGTGTCTCAAAATTTTAATTTGATTTTTTGCTTTTAGTATATTCGTGATTCACGACATAAAAATTGTAAATCAGGAGAATAATGAAATTTAAAAATAGAGAAATACAGGTAGATACATGGAAAACTCTGAAAAAAATAAGAGCCCAACTGAAAATATTATTGGACTAATATTTGATTATAAATAAGGATGTTTGTATTACACATAATCAATATTATAGTTAATATAAATGAATTTTTTATTTATATATATATATATATATGTTATTTTGGCACATAAAACATTGTCGTATTAAACTAAACTAAAAAATTAAACTATTCTTATATAATTTTTTTTAACACAAATTAGTGATTCAATATAATCCAATGAGTAGTAATAAGTGAAAATATAAAAATAATTATATTTCATCAAATTCTAACTGAATTGCTATTGATTATCGATTAAAAAATGGTATTAGAGATTAGTGCCAAATTTTTGTATTATAATAAAGGGCAAAGGATTGTTTCCCACCCTAGTTTTAGTTTAATCTTAAAAATATATTCACAGTAATTTAAAATTTTGAATACCTAATTATAGAGAAATTTTTATTAAAAATTTTAGTTATGAGTAAAGGTAAAACTATCATTTTACCTTTAATATTAAAAAATATATAATTTATATCATTTTCTTCTATATTTTGAAAAGTGACATTTCAACCTAGTATCTCAACTTTGAAAAAGTGATATCTCACCCCTACAAACCCTTAGGTTTTCTTCTCTTTGGTGACAGTGATGACAAAGGTGATAGCGACGGCTACCATTCTCCTCCTTTCTCTTTTTACCACTATCGACGATGTCCTATGACGGACAAGGAAGCAGCAATGAGACAAATCAAAGACGAAGAAGCTACCATCGTGTTTTCCTCTCTTCTCCCTTAGATCTGTCCCCTTTTTTGTCAAATCAGCTCTAGATGAAGCTTCTGTCATGCAACTCTTTTTCGTCTAAAGCTGAATGGATCAAAAAAAAAGTTGGTGTTGCTTTGTCATGCTGGTGCTAGAGAAACCAAATTGTTTCATCTTCAATTTGTCGAGACGGTGGTTCTTCGTCCATCGTGGGATGTCGTCGGTGGTGGCAAAGAGAGAAGGGAGGAGAATGGTGATCGCCGTTGTTGTTGTTGCCAGAGAGAAGAAAACCTAAAGGTTTGTGAGGGTGAAATATCCTTTTTTCAAAGTTAAGAGGTTGGGTTGAAATGCACTTTTCAAAATACAGGGGGCAAATGATATAAATTATATATTTTTTAATGTAAAAGATAAAATGATAATTTTACTTTTACTTGTAACTAAAAGTTTTTACAAAAATTAGTCCATGAATGAGTATTTAAAATTTTGAATTATTATAAATATGTTTTTGAAATTAAACTAAAATTTGAGGGAGAAAGTCCTTTGCCCAATAATAAAATATGGCTTATTATTTATAATCAAGAAAAAGATTGGATCGTTATTTATTTTTGTATGGAAAAAGAAAATTTAATTTAATTTGGCGCGATTGTGTGAGTTTGTGAGGCAGGGGGTCAAAAGTCAAATAAAAAAAATAAAGGGAATTATTGTCAGTCAAGTCTTTCTTAGAATTTTGTTTCGCTTTTTCGGAAACTCTCATGCACATCCCTAAAATATTGATTTATTTCCCCAGAATCCATTATGTTTAGAAAGTAATTAATATTACCTATTATTTATAGCTCTTGACAAATTTATATAGGCCAAAATACTTATTCCCACCTAAGATTTATTCCATTGACAAAATCATACCCTTTAACTTTAAAAATCTAAATATCTACTTATTAACTAATATGATTAAAATATATATATGTGTGTGTATGTGTGTGTGTGTGTTATAAATGTATAATAAATGTTATTTACCCTATAATTTAAAAAATAAATCTTTCTTCCAAATTTAGTTTTAAAAATATACAATTTTTCATTGCAACTATCTCCTTGGGTTTTATTTTTTTACTCATTACAACGGTCTCCTTATCTTTTAGAATATTACATTAATACTACTGTAAATGCAGTCTCTTTTTCTAACAAATGTTTTCTCCGCAATTCACTCCAAAGCAAAAGGACAAAGCTGGGAGTTGGATTGCTCAGCCAGGCTAAAAATCAACACAAGGCTTGCAAATCTTCACATGATATTTAACAAACACCTTCACAGCACAATCACCCACATCTGAAACTTCTGAAATCAAACACCCACAAAATTCAAGCAATCTCTGGTAACCACAAGCAAAAACCAATACAACTTTTATCCTAATTCAAATCAAAATGAAACACCAACCAAATCCACAAAACCCAATTGCAAAACCACAAATTACTATGACAGAGGAACGATTATGGGGTGGATGACAATGATCAAAGATGCAAGGATGATGGTCAGGCGACTGTGGGGGTGGTCAAGGAGGCGATGCTGACTACAGAAGTAGAATTTGATGTGGTGAAACAGTGCAATTAGACTTGGAAATAGAATGCTTAAGTCTTGGAAAAATAAAAACGGTTGATTAAGGTCGATAGAAATTAAAGTAGTATTGTTGGCAAACGACGTCTAGAAACCGACGAGTAGGCCGGCCAGGTGGATCCTTTCCAAGTCTGTGTATAACGAAACATTCAAATAAGTATTGGTAACTAAAACTGCCATGGTGAGGGTGGGTATTGGAACACATACTTGCTCTTCCAGTGGTTACTCTTGTTAGGTTTCAAATGTACGACAGTATCTAGAAAGCAGTCATTGTAGAAGGCAACCACAAAAGTCATATATTAGAAGAGAACGTATTTAGGGAAGTGTCATTACAATTCTCTTAAATATAAAGGGGTGGTTAAATCAGTAAAAGTATAAAACCATAACAAAGAAAGTTTTAAAAATTAAGACATAAAAATATGATTAAATTTTATTATTTTTTAATATTATTAATTAAATAATATTTATACTTTTGTAAGTAATAATTTTTTTTAACAGTAGTAGTTTATATATATGTAAGTAGTTGAATTAATTGGTTTGACTTTGTAAATATATTAAACCTTAATCAAGAATAAGTTTTTTGGCCAATTTATATATTATACGTTGTGCTATCAAAATTTGTTAAAGAAAAAGGGGAGGCACTTTGGTTTTTTTTTTTTTCAAAAATTAACTGTAAATTAAGAATAAAAAAATAGGAGACAAAACTACTTTAAAATTAAAGTATTTAGTTATAAAAATAAGGCTAAAAGACTTATTCCCATCTAAGGTTTAGAACATTCCTAAAATTTTATCTATTGAGTTTCAAATACTTATACATCAATGATTAAAGTTAACAAAATTTATTAAATCCAAAAGTAAAAATATCATTTAACCAATAATATCAAAAAAATAAAATTTTATCTCATTTTCTCTCTTTAATTTAAAAAATTAATAATTTTCTTTCACCCAAAAATTTGGAAAGTTAACTTTTTCCCTTAGGGTTTTCTTTTTTCTTTCTTCAACGACTGAAATTTGGGTTGTTGATTCATCTTCCCACCCATGCGTTCATTAGCTCTCTTTCTTTCTATCTTCAATTTCATTCGGTCAAAATCGAACGATGTTTTATGATTCTTAACATATGAAAACCCTAATAAGAGAGCACCGATCTGGCAACATGAAATGGGTAGACAATCAATTGAAGAACTAAAGGGGGAGAGAGAGTTGACCTAGGTTTACTATTAACCAAAGATCTGGGATGAAGAGAGCATCAATCTGACAATGCGAAATGAACGGATGACTGCAACAATCTTTGGTTGAAGGAGATGTTGATATAAAAAGAGATAGAGCATTGAGAGGGAGAGACGAAGCCAATCTTCACTCAAGCAATGGAGATGCTGACAAATTCTAGTCACTGACAAAGCTGAAGCAAAAAAGAAAACCCTAAGAGAGAATATGTAAGTTTCAAAACTTTTAGTGGGAAAAAATATTAGTTTTTTAAATTAAGATGAAAAATATGAAATAAAATTTTATTTATTTTAATATAACTAGTCAAATAACATTTTTATTATTAGATTTAATGTATTTTATTAACTTTTACAGTTGATATATAGACATTTAAGTTTTTGAAATTTAGCAAGTAAAAATTTGATAATAGACTAAACCTTAGGTGGGAATAAGTCTTTTGGCCAAAAAATACTCCTATAAAATTATCAATCTACCCTTAAAACAAAAGGCATCAAAATTGGTTATCACATTAAATTAACTCAAGTCACTAACACTAACTATTAATTTTAGATTTGGTTCGACAAAGGGTTTCTTTTAAGTCATTCTAAAAGTTGTGGTGCAAATTAATAGATCTATCTCCAGAGTGTAATGGAAATAATCCCATGGAAAATGATCAAAGTCTTAGTCAGCACTCCCAAGAACACGTCCATAACATTTTTACTTTGAATTATATATTACTTTGAATCATTAATATGATATAATAATAAACAAAATTATATATTTATTTGAATTTATAACACTACATTTCCTCGTAAAACTTCCCTTCTTCGTGAATTCCAACCATCATCTATTTCCTTGTTCCCCGCCTGCTTGAAAAACTTAGCTAACTTCCTCAATTTCTCATTTACGTCTCCAAACCCAAATGATCCTCCGTCTTCAAGGCTGTTTCTCCTCTTTCCTCCTTTCATTTTTGTTTTTACTCTATCCTTTGGCCTTTTCTCAACCTTCTACAGACCAAATCGCCACCATGACCAAACTTTCTCAGCTTTTCAACAGTTCAGCCGTCGGATGGGATGCTACAAAGCAGTCCAACCCTTGTTCCTGGAAGGGAGTTACTTGTAGTGCTGGTTCCTTGATTACTGAGCTTTCTTTATCTGGGTTTGGTCTCTCTAGCTCTGAATTTTTGTCTGTAGTTTGTAATATTACTTCTTTGCAATCGCTTGATGTCTCTGAGAATCAATTGAGCTCAATTCCCTCTGAGTTCATCAGATATTGTGGGAAAATTGGTGGGCTCAAGTTGTTGAATTTTAGTAGGAATGGATTGAAGGGTCCTTTGGTTAGTTTTATTGGTTTTGTTGAATTAGAGTTCTTGGATTTGTCTTACAATTTTTTGGGTGGTAACATCAGTTTACTCTTGGATGAATTAGTTAGTCTCAAAAGTTTGAATGTTAGTCGCAATTTATTTGGAGGGAGTATTCCCAGCAACCTTGGAAAATCTAAGGCTTTAGAGCAGCTTGTGCTTTCTGTGAATAATTTCACTGGGGAATTACCTGAAGAAATTGCAGATTATGGGAATTTAACATTGATTGACCTTAGTGTTAATCGTCTTTCAGGGTCTATTCCTAGTAGAATTGGAGGACTTGCCCAGTTGAAAGTTCTTATTCTCTCGCAGAATAACTTAAATGGTGGAATTCCGACAACCCTTTCCAGTATATCAACCCTGTCGCGTTTTGCAGCCAATCAGAACAATTTTAATGGTCCAATTCCTAGTGATCTCACAAAATATTTGAAGAATTTGGATCTTAGTTACAACAAGTTGACAGGGTCAATTCCAGAAGACCTTTTGTCATCTGCGAATTTGCAGACTCTGGATTTGTCTTATAATTCACTTGAGGGTTCAATACCTGATAAAATTTCTCCAAGCATGGTTAGGTTGAGATTAGGAAGCAATGCACTCAATGGTTCGATCCCTTCCTTGAATTTTGCAGCTCTTGAAAATTTAACTTACTTGGAGCTAGACAACAATAGGCTCACTGGAACCATACCTCCACAACTGGGTGATTGCCAAAATTTGGCACTGTTGAATTTGGCTCAAAATAAATTGAATGGTTCATTGCCGGCGCAGTTGGGTAATCTCAGCCGTCTTCAAGTTATGAAACTTCAGCTCAATGACCTGGGTGGAGAAATCCCTGTTGAGTTTTCCCAGCTAAAGACTTTGTCTCAATTAAACATTAGCTGGAACTCGCTTACTGGTTCGATACCTTCTTCCTTTTCCAACTTGCAACAGCTTAGAAACTTGAATTTACAAGGCAACCATCTCAATGGTTCCATACCTGACTCTATTGGGAACATGATTTCTTTGATAGAGCTCCAACTTGGAGAAAATCAGCTAAGTGGCCGAATTCTGAAGTTGCCAGAGAAATTGCAGATTGGTTTGAATCTGAGTAGCAATCTGTTTGAAGGACCAATCCCAGACAGTCTTTCTAGCCTGACTGCATTGAAAGTTTTAGATCTCTCACACAACAATTTTTCTGGTGAGATTCCAGAATTTTTCACTCAAATGCAATCCCTGGTGCAGTTAATTCTTTCTTATAATCAGTTGTCAGGAATTGTTCCTAAGTTCAACTGCAGTGTTTCAGTGAACATTACCGGAAATTTGGACCTCAGATATGAAACAGAACCAAATGCTTCCCAAGAGATGGAAAGGAGGCAGAGGCGGATTCCAGTTGCAGTTGTGATACTTATGGCCGTCGCGGCTGGTGTTTATGCCGCTGGGCTAATCACAGTTATGTGTTCCTTCTTCCTTCGAATCATCCGAAGTATTAGAAAATAGTAGAAAACATAAATAAATGTTTACATGCAATAAAACCATGTGGAAAATTTTTGTGCATAACTTTACGTATAAATAATGAAGTGTTATAATATAATTGGGTGCATTTTATTTTTAATTTTCAAACTATTCACAACTTTGTGTATAAATAATGATGAGTCATAATGTGATTAGATATTATTTTATTTTTAATTTTTAACTGTCTAATTATATAGTAATACGTCGTTATTTGTATGTAAAAATTATGTATATAACACTACTTATTTATATAAATATATATTGAACTATATTTTAAAAGAATAATATTATATGTATAAATAAATTATACAAAATTTTGTATATAACTAGGGCTGGATTCGAGCCGAGCCGAGCTCGGCTCGCAGCCAGCTCGGGCTTGGCTAGGCTTTTTGAGGGCCGGCTCGAGTTCGGCTCGAGCTTGACTCGAGCCGAATTCGGCTCGGCTCGAGTTCGGCTCGTTTTCAGTTCGGCTCGGTAACGACTCGGCTCGGCTCGTTTTTTATATCAAAACGACACCGTTTTGTATATATATAAAAATCAAAACGACGTCGTTTTGTATAAAAAAATTTTTAAAAAAATATACCGAGCCAACCCGAGCCAGCTCGGGCTCGGTTTGAGCTCGATCGAGCCGAGCTGAGCCCAGCTCGTTTCGGGCTCGAACCGAGCCGAGCCGAGCTCGAGCCCGAACTGGCTCGGCTCGAATCCAGCCCTATATATAACCTTATATGTTCACATATGATCAGTGATTTTAAAAAATAAGAAAAAGTAAATAATCATATCATTCAATTACAAATTATTAATTTAATTTATACATTAAAATTTATATAATTTATTTTTATATATAATTTTATTCATTGTAAAATCAATAGGAGTCGTTTTATAATAACAAGGTCATAAATTCTCACTTACACTTGATGCCACCAAGACGGAGCAACCTATAAAAGGCTTAATTTCTTCATTGTAAGGATCTGAGGTTATGTTCAGTATGTCGTATCCTATTAATAGGACCAATATATTATTTCTTTTGATTGCATTGTAAAACAATATAATGTTGTATAATTTGACACGTCAATTGGATCGGATCGAATAAAGGCCCGGCCTGAAGCATGAAAAAAAGTTTGGACACGATAAAACCTGATCTGGTACTGTAGAGTATCGGGCCGGGCCCATGGGCGTATCGAGCCAGGCCTTAGACTTTAATATTAGGCCCATGAGCTGGCCCAACCAGTATAATACTGTTTATAATATAAAAAAAAAAAAAATTTCCCTGGCGCAAGGCAGCAGAAGCAAATTTTGCTTCTGCCAGCTTCTGCAATGTTGAGTGGAATTAGAAGAAATAAAAATATACATTGATAAAAAATTTGAATGAAAATAAATTGCATTAAAAAGCGAGATCATGATAGTAGTTATCTTTTGGTAATATAATTTTAGGCCTGTATTTATTTTTTATATATAATTTATATATTTTATTAAATAATTAAATATTATTTTATTTTTAACTTAAAATTGTTCTTTTATCATATATTTAAATTATATTTTTTTATTGATATATTTTATAATAAAATTATACATATATATTATTGACATAAAATTGATATATTTTTATATATTTAAATAAATTTAAATAAATAATAATAATTAATTATATAATAATATTTTTTTTATATGAACGGAAATTATGTTAACCCTCACTTTCTAATTCAATATTATTACAAAGGAATGGGAAATCTTATGAAAATTTGACAACTGAAAAATTGTTTTTCTTTTCTTTTCTTTTCAGGGTAAAATATTTTATGTAAAAATAACTGATTTCTTAAAGGTTATTAAGTTACATAAGTTATCCATTAACCCATAGGATTTTTTTTCCAAGCCATTAAATATATTAAATTTCAAGTATAAGTCAAGAGGGGAATTAAATTAAGGCCCGGCCCGGCCCATTTAAAGCTCGTTAGTATATGGGCCGAGCTTTTGGGCCTTTATATTTTAATAGGTTGGCCCAACCCGAAGGTCCATTACTGTTTAAGTCTCGGGCCCGACTCATTGACATCTTTGTGTATAATATAGTTTTTAGAATTGAAGTTTAAGGTTTAGGATTAAATATGGACTAAATGATTATTTTTTACCCAAATTTTGATGAAAGCTTCAATTATATGAATGTAAATTTAATTGAGACTTGACATGACTGTTAGTATTGGGATTACACATTCCATCTTGACATGTTTGATTTGCAGAATTTCAACTTAATTCTGGTACAACGCTCAACTTAATGCTCTAGGCAACGAGTAGGATGGAGCCTTGACTTTCTATTTTATTAGTGAGTTCTAGTTCTAGAAATATGTTTGGCTACTTAGAAAATGAACAAAACTGTGCGAGAATATAAGCATCAAGATAGCATTATACAAAATTCTTTTTCTTTCTATTCTTGAGCTTACCATCGGGTTAGAATGAGTGATTTTGGTGAAAGCATGTAAAGGTGAAGAAGATATACGGATATAATCTCCAATCATGTGAAACATAACGTTGAAAATCAATGAGATAAATATATAATTTATCCTGACATTGGACTATCCAATTATCTAATTTTATTAAATAAAAAATATAATTAATGTTAGCCACAATAGAAAATTTTTAATAATTTCATGTCCACTATTTATAATGACGAGTGGAATCATCAATGAGTAAATGACTCCATTGAAATAATTAAATACAAACAAAATTTTAACTTAGTTTAATTTGTTATTTAGGAGCCTATGTCTACAGTTATATTCTTTGTTTTTTGAAAAAACTGTGATAAAATATAGATGAGTAATGTTAGAGAATTATTGAGAAAAGGCCCTATACGACTTTACCTTTGCATAATCCCTTTTATTTATAGGACAAACAAGTATGGGTTACATGCATATACGCTACATTGCTTTAACCATGCATCTATATATTTATTTATATTTTAATTCTATGAAAATAATATAATTACATTGGTTACATGATCCAAGTTTAGTAGAAATTGATAGCTATCCTATATAGACACGAGATTGAATAAGAAAAATTATTTTGTTCATGGAAAGGAGTTAAACAATCACGAAGTGTCTTTTTTATTGTATTTAGATGAAACGACCTCTATCCGCATTTTAATTAATGTGCAACATGGTACAGGGCTAGCTTCTAATCACTTTTTTGATATTGTTTTTGCTAGTTTGATTAAGAAGCTTTACTGCATAACACAATATGTTGCTCAAGTAAAATTTGCTGGTGCCTTATAGAGGTGTCAAAAGGATTTGGCCAACCTGTGAACCGATCCATATAATTTGGCACAACCCTCATTGGTTGAACACGAAAAAAGCCAATCGTGCTAGACCCATGGGCTTAACAAGCCATGCTTGACCGTGAGATAAGGCCAGTGGGTCAACCACCTAAAAACATTAAAAAATTTATATTATTAAAAATTATAATTCATAAATCGACTTGTAAAAATACACAGACCAACCTACTAAAGGTCTATGGGGCATGACACTGGGTTGTGCCCCAAACCTTAAGTTTGTGTCAGGGCAGCTTGACATAAAGGCTTGCCAAGTGGTGACCTCATTTGGACATGTCGGCCCGATGAGCTACACTAGGATCGACCTGGGCCACTGCCACCTGGAGTTACCTAAAAGTAAAATTTTTATTTGATTCCGCTTGCTGTTGATTCTTTGCTTTTGATGACAAGATGATAGTTTTAAAATAAAAATGAGAGCACTACTTCCAAAGATATTTAATGAAACCTGTGAGTGCTGTCATTTTGCCTCAACAGAATTCTGTAAAATAATCTAAGTTTGAAGTTCAATTGAAATTGGGTTGGATTTTTGAACTCTGGTTTTGCTTCTTAGTGTACCTCCCTAGTGACTTCTGTTATCAAGAGGAAAATAAAAAATGAAAAAGAAAATCAGTCTGACAGTTCTCATGTTCTTATGCAAGATTAATTTGGAGGAAAAGCCTTAATACTTGCTAGCATTAAAACAAAATTTGATTCAAATTTGGCCACCTCTGTAGTCATTAACAATGAAGTTCATGCCTTGGGTATATGATTGGGGTGAACAGAATTGAATTATAGAGTGATGTGTGGTATTTGTGTGTATGCAGTTTGCAGCTCTTCATTTGGAAGCATTGTGTGCATTTGAAGAAATTAAGCATAACAACTAGCTCATTTTACATCATTATATGTATCATTATGTGCGATTTTAAAATAAAAATAAAATAAAACAATAAAATTATGCGTATATATTTTTTTATATAAATGTGTATATATATGCATGTATTATATAATATGACTGAGTAATTTTAAATTAACAATAAAGTAACATATAATCACATGATATACACACACATATATATATATATATATAGAGTCAATTGTCATCCCTTGTGCAGTTAGTTAATTCTTTCTAATAATCGCTTGTCAGGAATTGTTTCTAAGTTTAACCCCCATGTCTCAGTCAACATCACTGGAAATTTGGGCCTCAGAAATGTAACAGAACCAAATGCTTCCCGAAAGAAGGAAAGGAGGAGGATTCCAGTTGCAATTGTGATACTTATAGCCGTCATGGTTGGTGTTTATGCTGTTGGGCTAATCACAGTTATATGTTCCTTCTTCCTTCTAAACATCTAAAACTTGCAATTTCCCCCCTCCCCCGGGGTTCCCCCTAGACCCCCCGATGCAATTACTGTTTAGAAAATCTCATTTGCTCCCCTCCCCTATGTCTTCAATTCAACCCAAGGGATATTTCTCAAATTCAGGATTCCTTGGGTTTAATGTTTCTCCCCCAAGGTGAAGTATTGATTTCAAAATCACACAATCTGTTACCAAAATCTCAGTTTCCAACCACCATTTCAACAACAAACAATTTTACATCTATTTAAACACAATAGCTCTAAATTAATTCATTTAAGACAAACAAGAGTCAAATCACAAAATTAATTGTTCAAATCTGAAAATCTTAAACTAAAAACGCCCAAAATTTTAATCTAATCAGTAAATCTAAACATAAAAATAATTTAAGTAAAATAAGAGATTTTTTACTCACCTTTTTTGTCATTATTGTCACCGAAAAAGGTCAAAAATTTCATCCAAAAAGTTGAAAATTGGTGAAACTCATTACCCCGTGAAAGACCCAGAGAATTCTTTTATTTTGGGAACAATAGATCAAGCAAACATATGCGTGGGGTATATATATAGAGAGAGAGAGAGAGAGTTTATATATGAGAACATTTCAGTCATTTCAAGTAAAAAAGACATTTTCGCTTAAGTGAAAAAAATTTAGATAATTTTGCTTATATACTTGATGTTTAGGATAATTAATTTATTATCAATTGTATAAAAGTTAGTTCAAACAACCAATATTAATCACTCATTCACATAAATATTATTATTATAAATTGTAATTATGGAGAATAAGTTAAATTTTAAGTGTTGAAGATGGGTTTTGGCAAGTAATAGATTTTGAATAACTTCAAATTACGAAAATTTGCATCTTTTCTCTTCAAATCTTCAAATTAGTTATGTATAAATAAATCCGTAGAAATTATTCTCCAAATGGGTTTTACACTAACGCTATTGGATTTTTCAATAAGGGCAACTTAATTATAAAAAAAAATTTCTTTTATATTATACTTTGTCGTGACTAAATATCCACTACGAATTTTGTAATATATTAGATAATCATATCTTTTTACTAAGTGTCTCAAATTAAAATTTGAAATTTTGCTTTTAGTATATTCGTGATTCACGACATAAAAATTGTAAATCAGAATAATAATGTAATTTAAAAATAGAGAAATACACGTATACACATGGAAAGCTCTGAAAAAAATAAGAGCCCAACTGAAAATATTATTGGACTAATTTTTTATTATAAATAAGGATGTTTGTATTTCACATAATCAATATTATAGTTAATATAAATAAATTTTTAATTTTATATATATATATATATATATATATATATATATATATATATATATATATTTTGACACATAAAACATTGTCGTATTAAACTGAATTAAAAAATTAAACTATTCTTATATAATTTTTTTTAACACAAATTAGTGATTCAATATAATCCAATGAGTAGTAATAAGAGAAAATATAAAAATAATTATATTTCATCAAATTCTAACTGAATTGCTATTGATTATCGATTAAAAAATGGTATTAGAGATTAGTGCCAAATTTTTGTATTATAATAAAGGGCAAAGGACTGTTTCCCACCCTAGTTTTAGTTTAATCTTAAAAATATATTCACAGTAATTTAAAAATTTGAATACCTAATTATAGAGAAATTTTTATTAAAAATTTTAGTTATGGGTAAGGATAAAACTATCATTTTACCTTCTATATTAAAAAATATATAATTTATATCATTTTCTTTTATATTTTGAAAGTGACATTCCAACCTAGTATCTCAACTTTGAAAAAGTGATATTTCATCCCTACAAACCCTTAGGTTTTCTTCTCTTCAGTGATAGTGATGACAAAGGTGATAGCGACGACTACCATTCTCCTCCTTTCTCTTTTTACCATTGTCGACAATGTCCTATGACGGACAAGGAAGCAGAAACGAGACAAATCAAAGACGAAGAAGCTGCCATCGTGTTTTCCTCTCTTCTCCCTTAGATCTGTCCCCTTTTTTGTCGAATCAGCTCTAGATGAAGCTTTTGTCATGCGACTCATTTTCGTCTAAAGCTGAATGGATCAAAAATGAAGTTGGTGTTGCTTTGTCATGCTGGTGCTAGAGAAGCCAAATTGTTTCATCTTCAATTTGTCGAGACGGTGGTTCTTCGTCCATCGTGGGATATCGTCGGTGGTGGCAAAGAGAGAAGGGAGCAGAATGGTGATCGTCGTCGTTGTTGTTGCCAGAGAGAAGAAAACCTAAAGGTTTGTGAGGGTGAAATATCCTTTTTTCAAAGTTAAGAGGTTGGGTTGAAATGCACTTTTCAAAATACAGGGGAAAAATGATATAAATTATATATTTTTTAATGTAAAAGATAAAATGATAATTTTATTTTTACTTGTAATTAAAAGTTTTTACAAAAATTAGTCCATGAATGAGTATTTAAAATTTTAAATTATTATAAATATGTTTTTGACATTAAACTAAAATTTGAGGGAGAAAGTCCTTTGCCCAATAATAAAATATGGCTTATTATTTATAATCAAGAAAAAGATTGGATCGTTATTTATTTTTGTAATGGAAAAAGAAAATTTAATTTAATTTGGCGCGATTGTGTGAGTTTGTGAAGCAGGGGGTCAAAAGTCAAATTAAAAAAATAAAGATCAGTCAGTCAGTCAGTCAGTCAAGTCTTTCTTTGAATTTTGTTTCGCTTTTTCAGAAAATCTCATGCACATCCCTAAAATATTGATTTATTCCCCCAGAATCCATTATGTTTAGAAAGTAATTAATATTACCTATTATTTATAGCTCTTGACAAATTTATATAGGCCAAAATACTTATTCCCACCTAAGATTTATTCCATTGACAAAATCATACCCTTTAACTTTAAAAATCTAAATATCTACTTATTAACTAATATGATTAAGATATATATATGTGTGTGTGTGTGTGTTATAAATGTATAAATGTTATTTACCCTATAATTTAAAAAATAAATCTTTCTTCCAAATTTAATTTTAAAAATATACAATTTTTCATTGCAACTATCTCCTTGAGTTTTATTTTTTTACTCATTACAACGGTCTCCTTATCTTTTAGAATATTACAATAATACTACTGTAAATGGAGTCTCTTTTTCTAACAAATGTTTTCTCCGCAATTCACTCCAATGCAAAAGGACAAAGCTAGGAGTTGGATTGCTCAGCCAGGCTAAAAATCAACACAAGGCTTGCAAATCTTCACATGATATTTAACAAACACCTTCAGAGCACAATCACCCACATCTGAAACTTCTGAAATCAAACACCCACAAAATTCAACCAATCTCTGGTAACCACAAGCAAAAACCAATACAACTTTTATCCTAATTCAAATCAAAATGAAACACCAACCAAATCCACAAAACCCAATTGCAAAACCACAAATTACTATGACAGAGGAACGATTATGGGGTGGATGACAATGATCAAAGATGCGAGGATGATGGTCAGGCGACTGTGGGGGTGGTCAAAGAGGCGATGCCGACTGCAGAAGTAGAATTTGATGTGGTGAAACAGTGCAATTAGACTTGGAAATGGAATGCTTAAGTCTTGGAAAAATACAAAACGGTTGATTAAGGTCGATAGAAGTTAAAATAGTATTGTTGGCAAACGACGTCTAGAAACCGACGAGTAGGCCGGCCATGTGGATCCTTTCCAAGTCTGTGTATAACGAAACATTCAAATAAGTATTGGTAACTAAAACTGCCATGGTGAGGGTGGGTATTGGAACACAGACTTGCTCTTCCAGTGGTTACTCTTGTTAGGTTTCAAATGTACGGCAGTATCGAGAAAGCAGTCATTGTAGAAGGCAACCACAAAAGTCATATATTAGAAGAGAACGTATTTAGGGGAGTGTCATTCAATTTCCTTAAATATAAAGGGGTGGTTAAATCAGTAAAAGTATAAAACCATAACAAAGGAAAGTTTAAAAAATTAAGGCATAAAAATATGATAAAATTTTATTATTTTTTAATATTATTAATTAAATAATATTTATACTTTTGTAAGTAATAATTTTTTTAATAGTAACAGTTTATACGTAAGTATTTGAATTTTTTAAAATTAAAAAGTTTGATTTTGTTAATAAATTAAACCTTAATCAAGAATAAGTTTTTCGGCCAATTTATGTATAATACGTTGTGCTATCAAAATTTGTTAAAGAAAAAGGGGAGGCACTTTGGTTTTTTTTTTTTGCAAAAAATAACTGTAAATTAAGAATAAAAAAATAGGAGACAAAATTGCTTTAAAATTAAAGTATTTAGTTATAAAAATAAGGCTAAAAGACTTATTCCCATTAAGGGTTAGAACATTCCTAAAATTTTACTTGTTGAGTTTCAAATACTCACGCATCAATGATTAAAGTTAATAAAATTTATTAAATTCAAAAGTAAAAATATCATTTAACCAATAATATCAAAAAAAAATAAAATTTTATCTCATTTTTTCTCTTTAATTTTAAAAACTAATAATTTTGACTCACCTAAAAGTTTGAAAAGTTAACTTTTCACCTTAGGGTTTTCTTTTTTCTTTCTACAATGACCAAAATTCGGGTTGTCGATTCATCTTCCCACCCATGCGTTCATTAGCTCTCTTTCTTTCTATCTTCAATTTCATTCTATCAAAATCGAACGATGTTCTATGATTCTTAAAATCTAAAAACCCTAATAAGAGAGCACCGATCTGGCAACTGAAATGGGTAGACGATCAATTGAAGATCTAGAGGGGGGGAGAGAGAGTTGATCTAGGTTTGTTGTTAAACAAAGATCTGAGATGAAGAGAGCATCGATCTGGCAATGTGAAATGAACAAATGACTACAACAATCTTTGGTTGAAGGAGATGTTGATATAAAAGGAGAGAGAGCACTGAGAGGGAGAGACAAAGCCAATCTTCACTCAAGCAATGGAGACGTTGACAAATTCTAGTCATTGACAAAGCTGAAGAAAAAAAGAAAACCCTAAGGGTGCGTTTGGTTAAAGGATTTTAAGATTACCTTGGTAATCTATCTTTTATTCCCTTGTTTGGTTTGTCAGTAATAAAAGATTACAGTAATCTTCTATTACCAATGCTGACGTGACAGGTAATATAGGTGGTAATTTGATTACCACCTTCACCTTAGATATTTAAAGATTACTGAGGTAATCTTGAGTTTATTATAAAAAAATTATTATTTATTAATCTTTTGAGATAAAAATAAATTTATTTTTAATTAATATGACAAATAATATAAAAAATATTTAAAAATAATTATATTCAAGGGCATTTAAGTAAAATAATTTACTAGTAATCTTTTATTACCTTTAACCAAACACAATAATTATTTATACCTATCAAATTTTATCAAACATAGTAATCATTTATACCCAGTAATCTTCTAAATAATCTATCTTCAAGGTAATCTTTCTATTTTAGTAATCAAATATTACCC
Source organism: Mangifera indica (assembly GCF_011075055.1). Classification (NCBI taxonomy): domain Eukaryota; kingdom Viridiplantae; phylum Streptophyta; class Magnoliopsida; order Sapindales; family Anacardiaceae; genus Mangifera; species Mangifera indica. Next base: position 9,559,217 of record NC_058147.1, on the reverse strand, counting down.
AAACTAAACGCCCCCTAAGAGAGAATAGGTAAGTTTCAAAACTTTTAGTGGAAAAAATTATTAGTTTTTCAAACTAAGATGGAAAATATGAAATAAAATTTTATTTATTTTAATATAACTGGTAAATAAAATTTATTTTATTATTAGATTTAATGTATTTTGTTAACTTTTACCGTTGATGCATAGGTATTCAGGTTTTTGAAATTTAGCAGGTTGAAATTTGACAATAGACTAAACCTTGGGTGGGAGTAAGTCTTTTGGCCTAAAAATACTCCTATAAAATTATCAATCTACCCTTAAAACAAAAGGCATCAAAATTGGTTATCACATTAAATTAGTCACTAACACTAGCTATTAATTTTAGATTTGGTTCGACAAAGGGTTTCTTTAAAGTCATTCTAAAAGTTGTGGTGCCGAATTGATGGATCTATCTTCAAGGTGTAAACGGAATTAATCCCATGGAAAATGATCAAAGTCTTAGTCAACACTCCCAAGAACACGTCCATAACATTTTTTTGTTCGGTACATAAATAATATAGATAATTTTGTATATAATAATAATTAAATATTATTTTATTTTTAATTTAAAATTTTTATAATAACATATAATTATTAATAAACAAAATTATATATTTATTTGATTTCCAACCATCATCTATTTCCTTGTTCCCCGCCTGCTTGAAAAACTTAACGAACTTCCTCAATTTCTCATTTACGTCTCCAAACCCAAATGATCCTCCGTCTTCAAGGCTGTTTCTCCTCTTTCCTCCTTTCTTTTTTGTTTTTACTCTACCCTTTGGCTTTTTCTCAACCTTCTGCATACCAAATCGCCACCATGACCAAACTTTCTCAGCTTTTCAACAGTTCAGCCGTCGGATGGGATGTTACAAAGCAGTCCAACCCTTGTTCCTGGAAGGGAGTTACTTGTAGTGCTGGTTCCTTGATTACTGAGCTTTCTTTATCTGGGTTTGGTCTCTCTAGCTCTGAATTTTTGTCTGTTGTTTGTAATATTAGTTCTTTGCAATCGCTTGATGCCTCTGAGAATCAATTGAGCTCAATTCCCTCTGAGTTCTTCACATATTGTGGGAAAATTGGTGGGCTCAAGTTGTTGAATTTTAGTAGGAATGGATTGAAGGGTCCTTTGGTTAGTTTTATTGGTTTTGTTGAATTAGAGTTCTTGGATTTGTCTTACAATTTTTTGGGTGGTAACATCAGTTTACTCTTGGATGAATTAGTTAGTCTCAAAAGTTTGAATGTTAGTGGCAATTTATTTGGAGGGAGTATTCCCAGCAACCTGGGAAAATCTAAGGCTTTAGAGCAGCTTGTGCTTTCTGTGAATAGTTTCACTGGTGAAATACCTGAAGAAATTGCAGATTATGGGAATTTAACATTGATTGACCTTAGTGTTAATCATCTTTCAGGGTCTATTCCTAGTAGAATTGGAGAACTTGCCAAGTTGAAAGTTCTAATTCTCTCACAGAATAACTTAAATGGTGGAATTCCAACAAACCTTTCCAGTATATCAACCCTGTCGCGTTTTGCAGCCAAACAGAACAATTTTAGTGGTCCAATTCCTAGTGATCTCACAAAACATTTGAAGAATTTGGATCTTAGTTACAACAAGTTGACAGGTTCAATTCCAGAAGACCTTTTGTCATCTGCGAATTTGCAGACTCTGGATTTGTCTTATAATTCACTTGAGGGTTCAATACCTGATAAAATTTCTCCAAGAATGGTTAGGTTGAGATTAGGAAGCAATGCACTCAATGGTTCGATCCCTTCCTTGAATTTTGCAGCTCTTGAAAATTTAACTTACTTGGAGCTAGACAGCAATAGGCTCACTGGAACCATACCTCCACAACTGGGTGATTGCCAAAATTTGGCACTGTTGAATTTGGCTCAAAATAAATTGAATGGTTCATTGCCGGCGCAGTTGGGTAATCTCAGCGGTCTTCAAGTTATGAAACTTCAGCTCAATGACCTGGGTGGAGAAATCCCTGTTGAGTTTTCCCAGCTAAAGACTTTGTCTCAATTAAACATTAGCTGGAACTCGCTTACTGGTTCGATACCTTCTTCCTTTTCCAACTTGCAACAACTTAGAAACTTGAATTTACAAGGCAACCATCTCAGTGGTTCCATACCTGACTCTATTGGGAACATGAATTCTTTGATAGAGCTCCAACTTGGAGAAAATCAGTTAAGTGGCCCAATTCTGAAGTTGCCAGAGAAATTGCAGATTGGTTTGAATCTGAGTAGCAATCTGTTTGAAGGACCAATCCCAGACAGTCTTTCTAGCCTGACTGTATTGGAAGTTTTAGATCTCTCACACAACAATTTTTCTGGTGAGATTCCAGAATTTTTTACTCAAATGCAATCCCTGGTGCAGTTAATTCTTTCTTATAATCAGTTGTCAGGAATTGTTCCTAAGTTCAGCTTCCATGTCTCAGTCAACCTTTCTGGAAATTTGAGCCTCAGAAATGGAACAGAACCAAATGCTTCCCTAGAGAAGGAAAGGAGGCAGAGCCGGATTCCAGTTGCAGTTGTGATACTTATGGCCGTCGCGGCTGGTGTTTATGCTGCTGGGCTAATCACAGTTATGTGTTCCTTCTTCCTTCGGATCATCCGAAGTATTAGAAAAGAGTAGAAAACATAAATAAATGTTTACATGCAATAAAATTATGTGCATAACTTTATATATAAACAATGAAGTTTTATAATATAATTAGGTGTGTTTTATTTTTAATTTTCAATCTATCCACAACTTTGTGTATAAATAATAATGAGTTATAATGTGATTAGATATTGTTTTATTTTTAATTTTTAACTATCTAATTATATAGTGACATATCGTTATTTGTATGCAAAAGTTGTGCATATAGCAATACTTATTTATATAAATATATATTGAACTATATTTTGAAAGAGTAATATTATATATAAAAATATATTATACAAACTTTTGTGTATACCCTTGTATGTTTACTTCTGATCAATGATTTTAAAGTAGAAGAAAAAGTAAACAATCATATTATTTAATTACAAATTATTGACTTAATTTATACATAAAAGTTTATATAATTTATTTATATATATAATTTTACTCATCCTAAAAGCAATGGGAGTCGCTTTACAATAACAAGGTCATAAATTCTCACTGTACACTTGATGCCACCAGGACGGAGCAACCTATAAAAGGCTTAATTTCTTCATTGTAAGAATCTGAGGTTATGTTCAGTATGTCATATCCTACTAATAGGACCAATATATTATTTCATTTGATTGCAATATAATGTTGTATAATATAGTTTTTAGAATTAAAGTTTAAGGTTTAGGATTAAATATAGACTAAATGATTATTTTTTGCCCAAATCTTGATGAAAACTTCAATTATATGAATGTATATTTAATTGAGACCTGACATGTCTGTTAGTATTGAGATTACGCATTCCATCTTGACATGTTTGATTTGCAGAATTTCAACTTAATTCTGGTACAATGCTCAACTTAAAGCTCTAGGCAACGAGTAGGATGGAGCCTTGACTTTCTCTTATATTAGTGAGTTCTAGTTCTAGAAATATGTTTGGCTACTTAGAAAATGAACAAAACTGTGCGAGAATATGAGCATCGAGAGAGCATTATAGAGAACTCTTTTGCTTTCTATTCTTGAGCTTACCATCGGGTTAGAATGAGTGATTTTGGTGAGAGCATGTAAAGGTGAAGAAGATGTATGAATATCTTCTCTAATCATGGGAAACACAACGTTGAAAATTAATGAGATAAATATGTAATCAATTCTAAACACTTATCCTTTATCACCTCTCATTATTTTAACCCCTCAACTTTAGGTTATCATTTGACTACTAAAGGTTCAAATTCTTATATATATATATGTCTAACAACAGTGTTGAATCTATTTGGAATGGACTAGAGTTAAATAACTCATTAATACATATTGATATCACACACAATTGAGAAGAACCCTATATTATTCACTCTAAATCCAATATACCCGAAGCTTTTTAATCTTGGCAATCAATCACACATTGTGTGAGACATATAGATTCATTGTCATATTTGTAGTGAATCAAATTGGGATTACTCCACAATCAATCAACCCTCGATTCACAGCCTATGAGCACCCCTTAGCAAGATATGATGATCACCCAAATGATAGTTATTTAACAGAAGATTAGTTTTTACCTTTTAATAATATTTAATCATATCAATAAACTGGATAACATTGTTTTTACCTTGTTTACATATAAGAAACCAAAGCCCTGTGTGATGGCGGATGACAGCACATGATGGTGGCATTGTGCATAGTTGAAAGCTGAAGTTGGTGGTGGTGTAAGGTTGGAAGAGTTTTTTTTTAATAAAGATACTTTGTCTTATTAATTATTAAATAATAAAATACTCGCAATGACTTAGGTTGCTCAATATTTTGGCGCCTGTGAGGAATCGCAAAGGACCAAGCTCGAAGACGTAGTTATAATTACGTGCATGAAGGTTAATTGATGAGATGTTCTAATTTGAGAATACTAGTCTTGAAAATATTTGAATCAATTGATAAGATGTGTTGGTTTTGAATAAAGAGAAATTAGAATTAATTCAATACATGATGATAATGTAAGTGATACTTGAGACAAATACTCGAATTTGATGAATATGAACGTAAGAGGTATTTAAGATGAATATCCTATTAAATAAAAAGGTGTAGGAGACACTTGAAACGGATTTCCGATCAGATACATAAAAATGGTATGAGATGGTAAGACTCTGTCAAAGATTTTCATAAAGGGATTGTAAGGGGTCAAGTCTAAAAATGAGGTATAATTGTATATAACTATGGGTGAGTCGCGTCAAAGCCCAGATGATGAGACTTTTTAGTATTGAGAAACATAGGCCAATTAATGAGACGTCTTGGTCCTTGGAAATGGAATGCAAATGATTTGTTATTTAAGAAGAGGTAAACGACAAGTGTCTACCCTGGTTATAGGTATAGAAGATACCTAAAATGAGTGCCCAATTCAGTGTGCATCAAGAACAAATACCCATAAGAGGCATTTAAGATGAATGTCCAACCATTATGTCAGGTACATTCGACATTGAGACTTTGTTAGGGGAAAACTTAATAACAAATACCAACGAAATCATGAGTATTTACTAAGTATTTATATTCGTTGTATTATTTGTTCTGTATTTACAAGTAAGAGAGACAATAAGACATGCGAGAAGACGAGTGTATCAGCATGTTGAACTGCATATCTTACAATATTTATTTTATTGTCTTAGTTAAATTTTTATGAAATTATGCACGTTATGGTTAATAATTTTATTTGAAATTACTAAATTTATTTTTAAGACATTTTTTTTACACGCTTATTTAAATATATACATTTATTCACATATGACTTGTCATATAGGGATAATTACCACTAAAAATATGTTTCGAAGAGGAGTGTTATACTTATAAAATTTAAAGGCAAAAAAAGTTGGCATAAAAATATATAAATGACATGCCTTATGCCTATTTTATAGGAATAATCTAATACCAAATAAATAATTTCATGTATAATTAAGGAGGATTGTCGCAATTTCATGTTTGACCAAAACATTGTAATCCATTTCTTCTAAAGACCCCAAAGTCAATTTTCATATAGGAAACGCGTTTGGCATTCAAACAAGTTGAGGGTCCGTGCCAATCACTTCAATTTAGTGCGCTTTTATTTTGTTTTTTCTTCTATCCACACTGAACACTTTTCAATCAAAGAAAATTTACACTAACATTTTATTTATTATTTGTATTTTATATTATGCTTGGTCCTGACTAAATACCCATTACCAATTTTGTAATATATTCTATAATCATATCTTTTTACTAATTGACTTCTTTTTTTTTTTTCTTTTTTGCTTTTTAGTATATACGTGAATCACGACACAGAAAATGTAAGCAAAAAGAATATAATTTAAAATAGAAAACTTTGAAAATATTCTTTAAAAATAAGCACCCAACTGAAAATATTATTAAATTTTAATTATAACTACGCATGTTTTTATTCTCTTTTCTTATATATTTTAATTTTTCAACACAAATTAGTGACGAATTTTTATCTTTTGATTCAACATAAACCAATCAATTCTACGAATGAATCTAAAAATAATTATGTTTCATTGAATTTTAATTGAATGCCATTGATTAAAGGTTAAGAATATGTATTATAGATTTATGTCAAAATTTTGTATTATAATAAAATATGGCTTATTATTTATAATTAAGAAATGGATTATATTTAATTATTGTTATAATAAGTGAATAAAATAGGATATTTGGAAAAAGAAATTTTAATTTAATTAGGTGTGAGTGTGTAAGGTCGTGGACGGTTTTCAAAAGGCAGGGGTCAAAAGGAAATTAAATAATAAAGGGCAAACGAAAATGGATGGAGGTATAGTCAGTCAGAGTCAGTCAAGTCTTTCTTGGAATTTTGTTCAACTTTCCGGGAAATTCTCATTCACATCCCTGAAATAATGTTTTAATATTCCAGAATCCACTAGTTTGTGGAAACTGATTAATTTTCTCTATTACTTTTAAGTCTTTGACAAATTTTTATACTATAAATTGTGGATGCTATTAAAATTGTTAAAAGTGAGAGTATTTTATATATTACCGTATTTTTATTATTAATTGTCAATTAAAAAACAACAAGACAAAATTGCTCTAAAATTAAATATTTTGTTATAGAAAATAATCCTACAAAATTATCAATCTACCCTTAAATTTGTTAAACAAAAGGCATCAAAATTCGCTATAACATTGATTGAACTCAATTCACTAATTTTTTTTTTTCAAAGATTTTGTTGACAAAAGGTTTAATTTAATGTTTTCTAAAACTTACGGTGTCGAATAATTAGATGTATCTTGAGGGTGCAAACGGAATATTGCCACGAAGAATTATCAAAGTCATGAGTCAACTCCACTCCTAACAACACGTCCACAACATTTTCTCATAAAAGTTCCCTCCTTCCTTCGTAAATTCCAACCATCGCCTATTTCCTTGTTCCCCGCCCGCCTGCAAATCTTCACAAACTTCCTCAAATTCTCATTTACATCTCCAAGCTCAAATGATCCTCCGTCTTCATGGCTGTTTCTCCTCTTTCCTCCTTTCTTTTTTGTTTTTACTCTACCCTTTGGCCTTCTCTGTACCTTCTTCAGACCAAATCGACACCATGATCAGACTTTCTCAGCTTTTCAACAGTTCAGCCGTCGGATGGGATCTTACAAAGCAGTCCAACCCTTGTTCCTGGAAGGGAGTTAATTGTAGTGCTGGTTCCTTGATTACTGAGCTTTCTTTATCTGGGTTTGGTCTCTCTAGCTCTGAATTTTTGTCTGTAGTTTGTAATATTAGTTCTTTGCAATCGCTTGATGTCTCTGAGAATCAACTCAGCTCAATTCCCTCTGAGTTCATCACATATTGTGGGAAAATTGGTGGGCTCAAGTTGTTGAATTTTAGTAGGAATGGATTGCGGGGTTCTTTGGTTAGTTTTATTGGTTTCGTTGAATTAGAGTTCTTGGATTTGTCTTACAATTTTTTGGGTGGTAACATCAGTTTACTCTTGGATGAATTAGTTAATCTCAAAAGTTTGAATGTTAGTCGCAATTTTTTTGGAGGGAGTATTCCTAGCAACCTCGGAAAATCTAAGGCTTTAGAGCAGCTTGTGCTTTCTGTGAATAATTTCACTGGTGAAATACCTGAAGAAATTGCAGATTATGGGAATTTAACATTGATTGACCTTAGTGTTAATGGTCTTTCAGGGTCTATTCCTCGTAGAATTGGAGAACTTGCCAAGTTGAAAGTTCTAATTCTCTCGCTGAATAACTTAAATGGTGGAATTCCAACAACCCTTTCCAGTATATCAACCCTGTCGCGTTTTGCAGCCAATCAGAACAATTTTAGTGGTCCAATTCCTAGTGATCTCACAAAATATTTGAAGAATTTGGATCTTAGTTACAACAAGTTGACAGGGTCAATTCCAGAAGACCTTTTGTCATCTGCGAATTTGCAGACTGTGGATTTGTCCAATAATTCACTTGAGGGTTCAATACCTGATAAAATTTCTCCAAGCATGGTGAGGTTGAGATTAGGAAGCAATGCACTCAATGGTTTGATCCCTTCCTTGAATTTTGCAGCTCTTGAAAATTTAACTTACTTGGAGCTAGACAACAATAGCCTCACTGGAACCATACCTCCACAACTGGGTAATTGCCAAAATTTGGCACTGTTGAATTTGGCTCAAAATAAATTGAATGGTTCATTGCCGGCGCAGTTGGGTAATCTCAGCCGTCTTCAAGTTATGAAACTTCAGCTCAATGACCTGGGTGGAGAAATCCCTGTTGAGTTTTCCCAGCTAAAGACTTTGTCTCAATTAAACATTAGCTGGAACTCGCTTACTGGTTCGATACCTCCTTCCTTTTCCAACTTGCAACAGCTTAGAAACTTGAATTTACAAGGCAACCATCTCAATGGTTCCATACCTGTCTCTATTGGGAACATGAATTCTTTGATAGAGCTCCAACTTGGAGAAAATCAGCTAAGTGGCCCAATTCTGAAGTTGCCAGAGAAATTGCAGATTGGTTTGAATCTGAGTAGCAATCTGTTTAAAGGACCAATCCCAGACAGTCTTTCTAGCCTAACTGTATTGGAAGTTTTAGATCTCTCACACAACAATTTTTCTGGTGAGATTCCGGACTTTTTTATTCAAATGCAATCCCTGGTGCAGTTAATTCTTTCTTACAATCAGTTGTCAGGAATTATTCCTAAGTTCAGCTTCCATGTCTCAGTCAACATTACTGGAAATTTGGACCTCAGAAATGGAACAGAACAAAATGTTCCCCAAAAACAGGCAAAGGGAAACAAATCAGCTGCTTTGCCAATTATTATTGCCATGGTGGCTGCAATTGTTGCTGTCGGTGTTACAATCATTGCTCTATTAATTTCAAGACGCTTTTACCGGGTTAATGATGAGCATTTACAAGTTGAGGAAGAGCTTCCTATTCCCCAGGTCATCCGAGGCAATCTTTTGACAGCAAACGGAATCCATAAATCAAATATCTCCTTCCCCAAGGCCATGGAAGCAGTTGCTGATCCATTAAACATTGTGCTGAAAACTAGGTTTTCAATCTATTACAAAGCAATCATGCCATCTGGAATGACCTACGTCATCAAGAAGCTTAACTGGAGTGATAAGATATTCCAATTGGGAAGCCATGATAAATTTGAACAAGAGTTAGAGGTCTTGGGGAAGCTCAGCAATTCAAATGTCATGACTCCTTTGGCTTATGTGTTGACTGCAGATAGTGCTTATCTGTTCTACGAAGATGCTCCAAAGGGAACCCTTTCTGATGTTCTTCATGGCAGTGTTGGAAATTCTTTAGATTGGGCGAGTCGTTACAGTATAGCAGTAGGAGTAGCTCAGGGTCTTGCTTTTCTACATGGATTGACCTCCAGTCCGATTCTCCTTCTTGATCTATCAAGTAGGAACATTATGCTTAAGTCACTGAAAGAGCCACAAGTTGGAGACATTGAACTCTGCAAAGTGATTGACCCTTCAAAGAGTACTGGCAGCCTTTCCATGGTTGCTGGTTCTGTCGGTTATATTCCTCCTGGTAACCTCTTTCTCCTGATTTTATAACTAAATTAGTTTTCAAGTTTCTGGTCTTATTGCACATGACTGAATGATTCATATAATCTCCAAAAATCTCTAAAATCTGGATAAAATTGTGCTCTGTTTTTTCTCTTGGATAATTCTTGCTGACAATGCATGTTTCTTTCTGATATACACCACAATTATATACTCAAATCCATTTCATAATCATTTGAGTTGTAACCTCAAAAAGTCTTTTCTCAAACCTACTCAGTTGCCTCAATCGATCATAAATGTTTAGGCTGATGATTCCAAAATTTCTAAACCTATTGAGATCTCTACTTTGATGATTGCAGAATATGCTTACACGATGAGGGTAACAATGGCTGGTAACATATACAGTTTCGGGGTCGTTCTCCTGGAGTTGCTAACCGGAAAGCCTGCAGTTTGTGAGGGTACTGAGTTAGCCAAATTGGTCCTACGAAACTCAGCACAACATGATAAATGGGATCACATCCTTGATTTTAGTGTCAGCAGTACATCACTAGCTGTCCGAAGCCAGATGTTTGCAGTCCTTAAGGTTGCTATTGCTTGTGTTAATGTCTCACCTGAAGCAAGGCCAAAGATGAAGAGTGTGCTGCGGATGCTCCTGAATGCAAGATAAACCTTTGTTGAGTGACAAATTGGACAGTGACACAAGATATAGCCATTTGCTTCTTGAGTTAAAGCAAATAAGAAGTTAGATGTAGCAGACATTATACAATATACAGAAGATGGTTTCCTGCCTTTTCATCATATGTGTTTTATTATATTTGTAAGATAATAGCTTTTTTAGCCATACAAAAATGGCTATCTGTAAGCCAACCTGCATGTGAATTTTTTTTTTTTTGGGTAATAACAGTTTATGATATACATTATAAGTAGGAATTAGAGGTTGCTAGTCGTTCCATTTTATGCAGCTTATGAAACACTTGAAAGCATTTCAAGCATCTTCTTCTTGTTTAAGTCTGAGAGGATGAATGATTGCTAATAGCTCAAACTCGGGAAAGAAGTTTCTAAATATTTTTTATGATTTAGTAATCACCAATCCTTTGGAATTCACAAGGTCATTTAACTTCTGAAATGAAATGGTGAAAATTGAATTTTCTTTTCAATTCACTCATCTTTCTTCGAGATGATGAATGATATAAATGCGTATAACTAATGACAATTAATTACAATTTATAAAAACTTTAGACTCTGATTTGAGACCAATCTGAATGTCCATTCCACGGATTTTGCTTTATATTTTCACAACAATATATTGTTACTTTGATTTTTTATATCGAGAATTTTAAAAAACCTTAAAAACACTTCCGTTGTCAGTCATACATGAATATATTGTTAATAATAGTTGGCTTAGAAAATTTAGGTTGATTAAAATGGGTTACTAGATCTCCCCATAATGGATGTCAACCTACTGGGTAAATCTTGTATCTCCAAGATAGATCGGTTTAAAAATTATAATAATTTAATAAATATGATATAAATAAATAATTATTATATTTAGTTAGAATTAATAAAAAAATATTTTTATGTGATTTTATTTAAATGCCCTGAAAATAACATGGACTATAAATTATTAGTGTATTTGGTTAAATTGATATATTTAATGTTAATTATTAGTGTATTCCCATCAAAGTTGTAGTTCATTGTCAAAATGATATGTGCTAACTTTCGAAAATTCAAATATTCATCTGTCATCCAACTTTGTTAATTTTCAGTTAATTATAAGGGTAAAAATGTTATTTAATTAGTAATATTAAAAAAATATAATTTTATCTTATTTTCTTATCTTAGTTTTTAAAAATTAATAATTTCTTTCAACCTAAATTTTGAAAACTTACATTTTTTCCTGTAGAGTCTCATTCTTTTCTCTTCCTTCTCTAATGATTATTCTCTGACTGAGCTTCCATACCTTCTCCTTTGTGGTACTCCCTCTCGCCTCTTGATTGAAGACGAATCGAAGATGGTAGTCGTTACCAATTTGTTGTCCCATGCTTCGGATGATGACATACTTTCATGGCTTAGGAGTCAATGAAGATAAGTGATGGCAGTCGAAGATGAATTAGAGGAAATCAACTGAGTTTATCAAATTCGAATGAGTTTATCTTGCTTGATTTTGATCAGAAATCAATAGGTTTCTATGTTGGAAATACCATCAGGGAGGGAGAAGGTGTTGACAAGATGGTTGAAAACATGTGGTGCTAGGATGAACAATTGTCGAAAAAAGCGAAGATATTTTGTGGGGTATAATTGTAATACTTTGAACTTTGAGGGGGCGACTATAATTGTTAAAATAATAAAACCTAGAAGGAGGGGGAAAAATGTAAGTTTTGAAAACTTAGACTGGAGGAAATTGTTATTTTTTAAAATTATGATAAAAAAAAAAGATAAAATTTTATTTATTTTAATATTACTGTTTAAATTATGTTTTTATCATTATAACTAACTAAAAATTTTAACAAAAGTTGAATGACTGATGGGTATTTAAATTTTTAAAAATTAGTAGATATCACTCTGGCAGAGAACTAAACCTTGAGTGGAAATAAGTCTTTTGGGTTTTTTTTTTTTTTTCAAATGATAATGCTGTAAAGTGATTAATTAATTTTTTTTTAAATTTATCCTTTGAATGAGCATCTAATGTCTAATTTAAGTGTTAATAGAACTTTCATATGCAAGAATGGCTTAGTGATTTTAAAAATAGCATTTTGTCAGAAATAAAATCAGTAAAATAATAGTGAAAAGGGTCTTACAGATTTTCAACTGGTAATTTTGTTACGAAATAATGTCTATAATTCTCAGTATCCTTGGGCTTCTAATACTAATAAATGTACAGATTAAGCAGAGGACGAGTTTAACTTTATTTATATAAGAAAACTGACACATAATATTATACAACATTTGGAAAGGTCTCTCCGGTATTTTGATTAATGCAGATGAAGTCGAGCAGCTTTAAATGCTATCTGTGAAAAATAAATAAATAAAGAAAGAAAGTCCTGGGTTGGACCCAAAACCGGGCTTGTCGGTTTTCACAAAGAAACCAACCTTTTTCAGTCTCGATTTTGAATCCTAATTTAGGAACTGGTGGGTTTTGATTTTGGTCCTTAATTTTTCATCTGATGCTCAGATTCCCTTACCCTTAATTGTTATATTGTTTAGGGGCAACTTTTTTTAATCTTCATTTTAATGCAAACCAATTGGGGGAGAAAATGACACAAATATCAATTTTATTGATATATGAAATAAATACAATGAAGTAAAAATGTTGAAGTAAAAATTATATATTTCATTTGTATATGTAATAATATAAAGGAGTGTCTATTTATACAATACAACTGAACTATAAAAAAAAAGAAAAATCTATACGATCACTATAACTAAATTCAATCACTATAATTAGGATGTCAATTATTATGATTGAAGGTCAACCATTATAATAAGATCAATCCCTATGATTAAGGTATTAATTATTATGATCAGGGTGTCAATTATTATCAATCATGCAATAATAAAAAAAGACCAAACCTCTAGGTGGTATAGTTGATGCTAGTTTGAGTTTGGTGACTAATTATTGAAAGCAACTTAGGAGATGAGATTTGGTGAAGATATATGTTGTCTTATTTGTTGAGGATACTGAATTAAGATTGATAGTACCTCAAGAGACATGATGACACACAAAATGACAATTAATTTCTATATGTTTAGTGTGATCAGGAAAGATATCGTCGTAAGAAATTTGAATAGCACTCTAATTATCACTGTAAAGAATAGTGGTAGAATGGTATTTGACACATATATCTTCTAATAGCTAACAGAGCCAAAGTAATTCGGATGTAGCATTTGCAAGGGCACGATACTTTGATTTTGAACTTAAACGGGTTACAACAGTTTGTTTTTTTCTTCACCAAGAAATGAGAGAATCTTCAAAAAAAAAAAACAATAACCAACGATGGATCCACAATTAGTAGGATCACCTACCTAATCAACGTTTGAATATCCAAATAATATAAGAAAATATTGAGTAGAAAAAAGAAGACCATGAAAAGGAGTTTCTTTAACATAATGAAGAACTCAGAGAGTAGTTGAGAAGTGAGATGAGCGGGATGTAGCCATAAATTGGATAGCTAAGTGGACTGCATATAACATGTAATAACTTGGCATGCAACTTTTCCCTTAGGGATCTTTAATCCATTTCTCCTACTAATGACATCCCTGAGAACTTTATTATATGTCTGTCAATTGGGTAGAGTAAGTTTGAAGCCTTAATGTTTGATCTAAAAAAATAAATTTTGAGTTGAACAAAATTTGGGTTACAAGATGGTTAGAATGAAAAAAACTTGTCCATTGATTGTTCAAGGTCAAGGCCCGAGAGGGCCCAAAAAGTCATACTTGTTAATTTTTATTAATATTATATTTATGTAGTATTAATTTACTTTGTGTTTGAAACGGAATGAATTTGAAATAATTTTAGATATTACATGTATTAGTGTAACTAAAATTTAATTTTTCTTTATATATAAATTACAAGATTTCTTTAATTATAATATTTTTAAACCGTTTATATTTTAATATTAAATTATTTCACCCATTAATTTGATGTATGAAATTATTTTTTTTAAATTTTTGGTTCCATGGACCTAAAAGAAGATTAGATATACATTAAATTGGTAATTTATGGTTGTTTGAGTTGTTTTTTCTTTTTATTTTGCAGAGTGTTTTTATAGATTTTCTATTGAACCAAGCTTGAACCAAAATTTTGAGGCCCAAATAGGCAAACCTAAACCTAAGCCCAAAACCTTTTTTCCTATACAAAACAAGTCCAATTGACAGATCTACTCTATCATCTCCACCTAAACCTTTCCAACTGGGTAGGGCATAAATAGATTGCATGTTTGGTATGCAAACACCAAGGATATTAGTTGCGATTTCATTTTTCATTGTATAATACATAAGTTTATTGATTGAATCTACATGCACCCTTCTATATGTCCATCTAATGCACCCAAACAATTCTAACAAAAGGAAATCAGTATTCTATATAATGCAGTGACCTAACTACATGTACATCTTTGTTATATGTCGTAACTATATACTTTAAACTATTTTCACCTTTCATCCATCTATTGAATTCTCTAGTATTAGCTTTGTCTTTTCTAAGTAAAATGGTATGTAGATAATCTTAACATAGCATGCAAAACTTCATGAAATTCTCTACTAACTGTCTCACTGGACTTATCTATCAATATCAATATCATTTTATATAAATTTAGTGTCCTTATTTATGTTATGTATGTTACTTGATTGACCAGCATGAGATATGAAACAACTGTCTCTAGTCCTATTTTTGAGTAGCATGGCTACAATAAGAAGCACGAGCATGTTGAACATGGTTTCGATCATATTTAAGTGCTAAAACAAATAAATAAAAACACCAATCGTTTGCCTAAAATATAAATGAGTTATAACAGTTTAATGTAACCAATGAAAGAAGAATCATTATATTACTCAATTTAAACGTTATCATGAAAATTTAAATGAAAGGCTAAATTAAACGAATATTATGTAAATTAATTAAAAAAATCATGTAGAGTTATTTAGAAATAAATTATGTAAAACCCCAATATTCTCCACGAAAAACTGCAAGCATGTTTAGAAATGTATTAAACTTACGAAAACTGAAAATTAAAGACGCAAAATGTCGAAAATTGAAGGCAAAGAAATATCGCTTGCTATAGTTGATGACTAGGTCTTTTTTTGTTTTTGCCTTTTATTTGTTGGTTTTCTATATTTTCAAGAATAAATTTAATCTAATCATGATTCCAAGCCATAACCAACCATCTGAAAAATACTAATTGTCTCAAAAAAGTCTCGTTCAACTCTAATATTACTACTTGGTGAACTCTGAAAAAGATAAAAACACAAATTACACTAGAATAATGCGATAAACACAAATAATATATATAAATAATTATATGTCATTATGTAATTAGATAATTTAAAATTAGAGATAAAATAATATCTAATCATGTGGTGATATATCATTGTTTATGTACAAAATTGTGAATATTATTTGCACACATAGTTTTATTAACTACAATAATATACAAATTTTTTGTTAAATTCATTCTCTTAAATTTTATAAGGAAACAAACAGATCCAAACACATTGTGTTGAATCCAAGATAAATTAAAAAATAACCATAAAAAGGGATGCAAAATGCGTAAAATCAACTCCAAAATTGAAGTTTATATGCATGAACAATTCAAGCAAGTAGAACTAGTCATTAGCTATCTAATAACTTGTTTAGGTTTATATTATATGGTGAATATTAATTTTATTTTTAAGAAAGATATATAGATATAATGAAGTATATGAACTTATTTCATAATCAATGCAAGAAAAATATTTTAAATATTAGAAAAAAAAATCTAGAAGAACCTTATTATTAACCATTTAAGATGTTAAAAGAATTTTTACTTGAAATGTATTATATTTATAAAAATAAAAGAGTAATGCTATAGGTACTCACTTTTAGGTATATAAATAAGTACACACATGATATATTATTATGTGATTGGGTATTACTTTATTTTTAATTTAAAATCACCAATATCTAATCACTTGATGATACATATTAAGTACGTACATATTCGTGTACCTGAAATGGGTATATATAGTTTTATTAAAAATAAAATATGAAATGTTACACAGATTTCACAAACCATGGATAAGTTTATCAAGTTTCATCTTAAGGCAAAATGTGCATATGGCTTATGCTTATGAAATGCAAATAATCAGTATGTTAAAATTCTAATTTTTGCAAATTTACAAATTTTATTAATAATGAGTTAAAATTATAATTTTGACATTCAATTGATGATATTGAATGAAATAATCACAATTGATGATGGATAATTCATTATAAATCTATCTTAAATCAATTATTTTAATCAATCCCAATG
This sequence comes from Mangifera indica, assembly GCF_011075055.1. Classification (NCBI taxonomy): domain Eukaryota; kingdom Viridiplantae; phylum Streptophyta; class Magnoliopsida; order Sapindales; family Anacardiaceae; genus Mangifera; species Mangifera indica. The sequence goes on along the minus strand of NC_058147.1, from coordinate 9,542,574 downwards.
ATTCTAATTTATCATGCGTCATTGAGGGTTGCCTTATTTTTCCACAATTAAGAGTTTCGCTTCCCACTTGGAACCAAAAAATAAGGATACTTTCCGAAAAAAAATATGGTGGAACCGTCATATATCAAGTTAAAACAAATTCCTACATATTGGACATCAAAATATATATCAAATGAGCGCTAAATTGGACACCTGACCCAACTTTTAATTTTTAAAGGCCAAAAAACTTATTTCCGTTCAAGGTTTAGTGCAAACTTAAACTCTCATTTGTTAACTTTTAAAAACTTAAATATACATTTGTCTGTTAAATTTTAGTGTTATTGTCAAAAGTAAAATCATCATGTAAAGATATTAGTTAAAACAAAAATTATCTCATTTTTTTCACCTTAGTTTTGAAAGCTTATAATTTCCTTTTAGCCGCATATTTTTCAAGTTTAAAAATTAACTTTTTCCCCCAAGTCTAGGGTTTACAACTTCCATATTTTTCCCATTCATAGCCACTCCCCAACTTTATAAAAAATCTTAGTTTCAACCCCCCTTTGATTTTCAACTTTTTACACATTTTGATGACTTTCTTTGACCGACTCTTTTGCCCAAGACCATGCCTCCCTTGCCCTCCGATGTCAGCCTATCCTCTCTCTTCGACAAAGTCTCTTTCCTTTGATGCGATAGCTCTCCCTGTTGTCACGAAACTTTTGTCCATCGCTAACACACACATCACACGAGTTTCTTTCCAACAGTTGCTCATGTCCCTTCATCAACTTTTGAGATCTTTGGACGTTTTCCCTCAACATGCCTTGATTGACAATAGAGATGATGTCTTTGTCCAGGATGAAGACACGTCTTTGTCAGTCAGTCGAGAGAGAAATGGGAGGGAAATGGATGTTGATAGCTTGAACTAGGTAAAAGAGATGCTAGAGACGAAGGGAGAAGGTCGTCAAGAGAAATTTAGAAACTAAATCTAAAGTTGGGTGAAACTGAGATTTTTCAGAAAGTTGGGGGCAACTATGAATGAGAAATATATGGAGGTTGCAAACCCTAGACTTGGGGGTAAAAAATGAGTTTTTAAACCTAGAAAATATAAGGCTAGGGGGAATTTTGAGTTTTCAAAATTAAAGTAGGGAAAGGAGATAATTTTTTTCTTTAAATAAAATCGCTAAATGATGATTTTACCTTTAATAGTAACAACAAAATTTAATAAATAGGTAGGTATCTGAGTTTTCAAAACTTAACGGGCGGGAGTTTGAGTTTGCAGTAAACCTTGGGTGGGAATAGGTTTGTTGGCCTTTTTTAAATGTTTGAATGTTTACAAGTAGGAAATAATTGCCTATGAAACCTATCTATTACATTACTGAAAAGACAAGCACATACACATAAGTTGATATGACAATATATTACTAAAATAAGCATAACAGTGTACTAAAAAAAATTGTAGATTTTGAGCTTTTGAGGTAGTGATAGAGATGTCAATGGGTCGGGCCGGACCGACTCCAGCTCGGCCCATTAGGCTAATGGGTCGGGCCGAGCCCGAGGCCCAAACAGTAATGGGCCTTCGGGCCGGGCCGACACTTTAAAATATAAAGGCCCAAAGCCCGACCTATATACTAACGGGCTTTAAATGGGCTGGGTCGGGTCGGGTCTTAATCAGGTCGGGCCTTAATCAATATTTAAAAAAAAGTTTTAATTAAAATTTTTAAACACAAATTATTTTTCAATTATTAAAATCGATGACAGTACCCAAATATTTTATTTATAATCCCTCACTTATGGCGGAGGAATACCGTGGTTACATGATAAAAAATATTATAAATTGTTAATATAATATAAATAAATTAATTCACATATTGTATAAATTACAAAGCATAAATAAATTTTATCTACTATATAACATTTATCTATTCATCTTCTACATCTAAATCTCTGAATTCTTCAAAGACATCTTCTGTCACACGATTATGTAATTTAAAATCAGCTTTGACCCAATCTTTCATGCACATTATCACTTCGACTATATTTGGATGTAAATTGGATCATCTATCATCCAGCACGCATCCCCCTGCACTAAAAGCGGATTTCGATGCTATAGTTGACACCAGAGGTGTTAGTAGATCTCGAGTCATGGTTGCAAGCACAAGAAAGGTTTCTGCCTTGTCTTTCCATCATGCCAAAACATCTAGTTTTTCAGCATTATATCTTTGAACAATTTCAGGATAATAGTCAATATTTATATAATTATAAAATTGACTATAATTTGTATTTTGACTAGCAGTTTGTTTACCTTTGCGTAATAAAGACCATATGCGTGACTTTTTTTTACCTGAACTACCAAAACTTACCTCTGGTGCAGAACTTTGTCCAGTTTTTCCATATTTTTGTTCATAAATATTATACATATCAAATAAAAAATCTTGAACATATTCAACAGAATTTACATTGTTATTAATTGACAAATTTTCATTAATAACATCAAATAAATTTTGTAATCCATTAGTTTTTGCCCTAGGATCTAAAATAGTAGCTGCAGAATAAAGTAAAGGAATTTCACTCCAATATTTTTAAAATTTTTGTTCCATTTGCATACATATATTTTGAAAAGCATGATGAGAGTGACGATACCTATGTTCTTTAAAAATATCACTTATTTCTACCATACTATATATTATATAACAAGTTGTTGGATAATACACATCTGAGCAATGATTTGTGGCTGTTTTCAATAGCTCTAACAAGTTCATTAAAGTCATAGCTATTTCTCAATCTTGATCTGTCAAAAAAATAGGATCTTGCGAATCCATTGGTTGGGTATTGAAGTATCGTGTTATAGGAACTTCATACCCTTCGCATGCTTTTAACATGAGATATGTTGAATTCCACCTAGTGTTAATATCTATTTTTAATTTTTTCCTTCTTAACCCCATTGATCTACATAATTAATGATATGCTTGTATCCGTGATGGGGATGATGAAATATATGCAATGGCATGTCTAATTACTTCTAAATGTTTTTTTGCCAACCTCAAGCCATCTTGAGCGATTAAATTAATAATATGACATGCACACCTAACATGAAATAATTTTCCATTAAATGGAGGAAATAAATGATTATACATATATTCAATAACTTTATCATTATTTTTAGCATTATCAAAAGTAATTGAAAAAATAGAATTATTAATTTTATATTCCTAAAAAATATTTGCTAATGCACGATAAATTGCAAGACCACTATGCGGATATTATAAATTTCTAAATGCAATAACTTTTTTGCATAATTGCCAATAAGAATTAATATAATGAGTAGTTGCACAAAGATACCTTATATGTTGATTTGTAGCAGTCCATAAATCAGAAGTTATTGAAATAACACCATTAAAATTACTTAATTCTCCAATAATTTTTATTTTCATTAATTTATAATTTCTCAATATATCTGACCTAAGAGTTGACCTAGGAATTCTTCTAAATGCTGGTTGAATACTATTTTGCATCATCCATTCTAAAATTTTATTTTCTGCATAACTAAAAGGTTGATCAGAAGCAATGACATACCTGGCCATGTAATCTCGCACCTTCATTTGATCGTACGTAAAAGTTGACATTTCTCTCATATGTCCAGAACCGCTATGACCTCCTGCTGAAGTGGCACTTGGACCAACAGATCGCGATCTAGTGAATGCAATTTGTTTTTGTCCTCTAAGTTCATGTGGAATTTTTTTACAGTAATCAGTAACATGTCGGCGAAGATGTCCCGTCCCACTTGTACTTACACATGTTAAACAAAAACCGCAATGTTTGCATACTGCTCGACGAATTAATTTCCCCTCTATTGTTTCCTCTATTCTATCAAAGTGTTCTCATACCATTGACGTTTGTTTTCTTTTTCTGTCTGTCGAATAATGCGAACCTGTACCCGTACCACTTTCACCCATTGGTGCTCCACCTATTCCACCTTGTGCATCATCAATAATATCATCAACACTAGCATGATAATATTCAAATGGATTGAATTAATTTGACTTGGATCCATTTGTAATATTTTGTAATGATAAAATTAAAATAAAATGAGACTAAAAATATAATAAATAGTTGAGTTTGAGAGGTTGAGAAATTTATAATTGTAATTGAAAGTGAAAATGAAAAATTGAATAGGTTTTTATAGGGAAAAGATAAATTAATTAAAAAAATTTTAAAAAAGGTTCAGCAACGGGCAGAAGCTACCCAACGGCTTCTGCCTTGGCAGAAGCTAGACTAGAGGCTTCTACCAAGCAGAAGTCGTTCTAGCTTCTGCCATTTGGCAGAAGCAAATTTTTTCTTCTGTTGCCTTGTGGCAGGATATGCGAAAAAAAAATAAATTATATATATATGAACAGTGTCGGGCCGGGCCAAGCCAGCCCATGGGTTTAATATTAAAGTCCAGAGCCTAGCCCGACACGCTACAGTATCGGGTCGGGCTTTGTCGTGCCCAGGCTTTTTTTCGTGCTTCAGGCCGGGCCTCCATTCTACCCGGCCCAATTGACGTGTCTAGGTAGTGATATAGAAAATAAATTGATTTTAATATGTTGTTAATAGATTTTGAATTTATACTTTTTATGTTTTAGAATGTGTGAAAGTTAGAATAATGTAAACATACATTAATTAAATTTTTTTATTGTTTAATAAAACTAGATGAATGTATAGTCCAGAAAGAATTTATTTTATGGGTCCGATGTAGTCATTTGGAAACGGACTGATACACTTCATATTATGATTGTTAATTTGGATTATAAGTATGGGCCAATAAAGGTTATTGGACTTTTAATAGATCAACATTTTTACTGAAATATAAAGAAAGGGTTAGGTCCCCTTTCTAGTTAACAGTAAAAGTTTTTGGCACCCCGTTCTACTACACATTCTGTAAATTGGAAAAGGAAGACTTTGCTTAGGATTGACAATCAATCATTTATGCATCAATTCTCTATAAAAAAATGGCACAAGCAAGTTTGTCTATATTCCTAATTTTCAAATTATAGTATTTTACAGTCTACTATGATTAAATCAAATTTAGAATTTTGTGGTCTGTGATTGTGCAATTGGGTGTGCAATCATTTTTTTGCTTACATTTGGTGTCAGAGCATGCATATTTAGCCTATAAAATCTATGTTTTCCTAGAAATTGAATGAATTTTGGCTCATTCCCAAATTAGGGTTTATGGATTTTTGTCTCATTAATTGCAAATTAAGCATATAAATTCATGTCTTTGTGTTTGTTGAAGATCATGCATGATTTAAACATGTTTTTGAACCTAAAATCAATTGAAAATAAACCAAAATCGAGGTTAGAATACCTTTGGTATCCATAATGGTTTTGCTTTAATTCTAACCAATTAGTTCATTGTCATTGGATGAGAGTGCAACAGTTGGAGTTGTTGGCATGTGGGCATCATTTCCCCATGGTTGCTAACCAATCAATGATTGGAATGGTTGAATTGAGCGTCGATGGCAGCAACTGTACAGTTAGAGCTTTTAATGTCATGGGTCATAATTGAGTTGTGAAAACCCGATTACCCAAACCATTTAGTCAATGAGTCACCCAAACCGGCGGTCAATGGTCAACTTATTAACTGGTCAATAGGTGGACCTAGGTTCAATCAACAAGTTCTTTGACCTAGAAACCAAGTCAACTCAAACCACATTATTATCGATGCATGACTGGCTGGTGAACAATGTTGATGGAGCGTAGAGGCACGTAGTCAACGGATGATAGTGTTTATTAGTACATGAAGACTTTTTTCAATGCGTGTGGGTGTTTATTTATGTCCTAGAAGTGTACATGTTTGTTTTACTATGTTATATTTCATTTATAACACATATATGACCTTATTATGCTATAAATTGTTGCAATCTAAGTGTTAAAATTCCATGATGGTTGTTTATTCACTGTGTTTGATGCAACTTTACTTTGAAAGATTGTTAGAGATAATAAAGGATGATATCTCATGAAATCTTTGTTGGAACAATTTTGCTTAGTATCGTTGGAATAAATTAGTGAGTTACTAGAATGTTTAACAGCCAAAGCAGTGCATTCATTGAGGTTCTTGAAATATTCCATATGGTAATAATATATTATTTAGTTTTAATACATGTAATTTCCTGTCCAAAGAGGTTTATTATATGCATTTGGTTAATGGTTGCTTAAGATTGATTGTATGAAATACATTTTCATGGTCATGAATAGATACAATACACTCAAAGGTGATTATATTTATTTAATTGACATATGTTTGCTTTTAGAGAGAGGATGGACGTTGGTCTATAAAGTTTATCTACCTAAAGAGGATATTTCTTTCGAAAATTATTTGTTTATTATCACCTTATGCTTTGGGATTCAAATAGCATTTCAATTTCTTTATCCAAAGGAGAGTTAATGACGATGCAATAGTGATCCCATTTTAGAATAGTTTATAAGGTTTTAAGGCTATTCTAATTAATTAATTGTTTGTATTACCAATCAGTTGCATTGTTTACTTGTGAATTCAGTTGCTGTTATAGTGAATAATAATAATACTACTATTGAACTCCTAACTGGTAGTAATTTTAAGAGACAAAAGTCTAATATTGAATTTGTAGTAGGTATTACTGATATTGATATGAGCTTGCAAGTTGATGAATCTCCAAAACCCACTGATGAGAGTTCCACGATTTAGAAGGAATATTATGCCAAATGGGAAATATCTAACCATCTCAACATTATTGCAATGAAAGGACTATTATTACTAAGTAGCCTGTCAGAGTCCACAAATACTATAGAGTTTCTTAATGTCATTAGGCAGAGATATCGTTTCTAAGGATATGATGAGAGGCGTAATCACACCCTTAAGGATATGATGAGAAGTATGATGTGTAGTCTAATTTGCCAAGGTATTTATGGGGTGAAGCTATCGAGACTACATTATACATTCTAAATAGGGTTCCTTCAAAATCAATACCCAAAACTCTTTTCGAGCTTTGGACAAGAAGAAAACTTAGTCTAAGACATGTTTGAGTTTGGGTTTGTCCAGCTAAAGTAATGGTTTATAATCTTAACGAAAAGAAATTAGATCATAGGATTGTTCAAGGATACTTTATTGGTTATCCTAAACATTTCAAAGGATACAAATTTTATTGCTTGTCTCGTAGTAATAGAGTGGTTAACTCAATGACAACTAAATTTCTTGAGTTGGATTTAGCATAATGTAGTAGCTCTCAATCACTAAAGGAATTTGAAAAAGGTTCTTCTATATGTAGATGATATTCTGTTGGCTAATAATGATAGTAATCTACTTCATAAGTCGAAGCAATTTTTGTCTAAGGCTTTTGATTTGAAAGACCTTAGTGAAACATCTTTTATCCTCAGTATTAGGATTCACTATAAAAGGAATCACAGGTTACTAGGATTATCACAAAAGGCTTACATTGAATGAGTGTTTAAAAATTTAATATGCACAATTGTAAGGTTGATAAGGTACTTGTGGTGAAAGGAGATAAACGTAATATTAAGCAGTGTCCTTGGAATGATGTGGAAAGGGCATTTATATCTCATGCTCCTTATGCTAGTGCAATTGATAGTTTAATGCATGTTCAAGTCTATACTAGATCAGACATTACATTCATTGTGAATGTACTTGGTCATAATTTTTCTAATCCAAGTACTAATCACTAGATTATAGCCTAGAAAGTCATGAAAGTTTTATAGAGGACACAAGATTTCAAACTGGTATACAAAAAGGTTGAGAATCTTTAAATAATTAGGGCATTTTGATTCAGACTTTAATAGTTGTGTGGATGATTACAAGTCTACTTGAAGATTCATTTTCATGCTTGCTAATGGGGCCATATCATGGAAAAGTGTAAAACATACCTTGATAGCATTTTCAACATGTATGCAAAGTTTGTTGCTTACTATGGAACAACCATACAGGTAATATGATTGAAGAATTTTATTATTGAGGTTCAAGTGATTGATTCCATCTTAACGCTTTTAATGATTTATAATAATGTGGGTAAACATTCATTAAATTTTTTGATCGTTTAATAAAATAGGGTGAACGTGTAGTTTAGAAAGAATTTATTTTATAGGTCCGATGTAATCATTCAAAAATGAGTTGATACCCTTCGTATTATGATTATTAATTTATATTATAAGTGTAGGCTAATGAAGGTTATTGGGTTTTTAATAGGAGAGCCCAATTAGCATTTTTACTAAAGTTCTTGGTACCTTATTCTATTACACATTTTGTAAACTAGAAAAAGAAGACTTTGTTCAGGATTGACAATCAATCATTTCTACATCAATTCTGTGCAACAAAATAACACAAACAGATTTGTCTATGTCCATAATATTCAAATTATAGTGTTTCATAGTCTACCATGATTAATCAAAATTGAGCAAAATTGTTAAGGTCTGTGATTCTGCAATTAGGTGTGGAATCATGTTTTTGCTTACAGTGAATTCACTGTACAAATGTGGATTTGAAAAATGTTATAATGCACAAGAATTTTGATAGCTATAATATGATATGACAAAGAAAAAACAAGGTAGTTTCAATTAGGACTGAACATAAATTTGTTCAAATTGTAAAACAAAACCAAATTGATAAAAAATTATAGTTTGATTGATAAATTTTTAAAAAATGGTTTACGATTTGGACAATGTCCAACCCAACCCAAACTGTGAATCATATTTTTAATATATATATATATATATATATATATATATACTCTTTAAATTAAAAAAGATAATTTTTTCTTCTGTATGTTGACTTTATTAAAAAAATTATTAATTTTTTAATAAAGTTGTTGAAACAACCAAAAAAAATCCTCAAATTAAATAATATTTTGTTTCTAAATTTTTATTAAATAATTTTTTATCTTTAACTTATACTAGTTTCAATTAAATATAGAAAAAAACTTAGAAGTACAAAGTAGGGTTAGATTTGAACTGAGTCAACTCGATCTCAAAAGGTGGTTCATCTCAAATTCAAATCGAATTTAAGCTAAAAGATTCGACTCATTTTTAAAATCTAGTCAAACTTGAGTTAGGAGGTACTTAACTCAATTCGGTTTGAGTTTGACTCGAATTCATAGATTGAATATGTAATTTAAATTTGTGACTCAGTTTGATAAGAATTCATAAGTCAAATTGATGGTTCGAATTTGTGATTTGATTTGGCTTGAATGCATGTCTTGAATCAATGATTTTGTCTATTATTTGGATAAAACAATATTGTTTTATTGATGAGCCATGAACTTCAACCACAATTTCAAACATCAATTCAAACTATGAATTCAAGTCAAATCAAACCACGAATTCAAACTACTGATTCAAGTAATAAATTCGAGTTGAACTCTAGCCAAATTAAACTCAATCATTTTTTAATTCAAGTAGAACTCAAGCCACTATTAATTTTGACACAACGAGCTCGAGTCAAACTCAAGCTGAGCCATTTTCCATTTGTGCCAAACTTGAGCTAAAGGGTGTCAATGACATAATTTTTGAAAATTTAGAGGTATAACTGATTTTTTCAAAGGGTTTATAGAAATTTAAAAAAATTTGAGATTGTCTTTAAAATTTTTAAAATTTTACTGTCATTCAACGGTTTCAAAAATGACTGTTACATTCAAAGAATTGAACATAATGTAACTAATTAGAGATTTACATTACTTATTTTTTATATTTATTTTGTGATTTTCTTTACATGTTTATTGTATATGTATTTCATGTTCATTTTACATATTTATTTTATGTCCTAGATAACTGAAATGGTTATCATATTCATTATCATATATTAAGTGGGAAATATTTGGAAGTAAATGATTTTTAATTGATTCAAACTATAATCTAAACTGTAATTTTTCAATTTGATTTGGTTTGAAAACTGAAATGGTTTGATTTGGTTTGAAATTTTTCCAGACCATTTTTTTCAGTTTTGTTTGTAAAAGTGCTTAAACCAAACCAAACTTGATCATGCACACCCCTAGTTTTAGTTTTTAATTCAAGGAATCAGCCTATTTTGTTTCTACTTCTTTAAATTTTTTACTTGGATCCACTTACGCTTGGTCAACCCTACCCACAATTATGGATGCTTGTAATGAAGTAAAATTGTAGGCAAAGTTTTATTCAATCCTTTATTAATTAACAACCTAGGTAAGACATGTCAAATGGGCTGAATTAGCTCATAGCTTGGCTCAAAGCACAGGAAAATAGTCGGTCCGAAAGGGCACAACTCGCACTATAGCAAGTCGTGCCAGGCTCATGACCCTGTCGGACTAGGCCAAGGGCCTAGGCATCAGGCCTACAGCCAAGCCCATCACTATTCATGTATTTAAAAAAAATTAAATTTTTTTTATGTCAGATTGGCTCTTTTTGGAATTTTTTTTTCATTTCAATTTTTCTATATAGACCTAGCCTCTCTTTACCAAATTTCATATACATTCACACTCTTAATCTCTCAATCTTTCATTATTTTTAATCTTATATTCTCTCATCAACTCTCATTATGAAACTCTTTGAATTCACAAATAATAATTTTTTGTGTTTATAATTTTGTTTTCATTTCAGTTTTTTATGAAACTCTTTGAATTCACAAATAATAATTTTTTGTGTTTATAATTTTGTTTTCATTTCAGTTTTGTCAATCAATTATAATTTTTTGTTATAATTTAATTTATCAATAATATTTTGCAAATGGATCCAAGTTAAATGATTTCAATTCATTTAGATATTATCATACTGGTGTTGATGATATTATTGATGGTCAATGTAGAATAGTGGAGCACCAACTAATGAAATGGGACAACCACAAATTCAACAAAGAGAAAAAGAAAGTAAAAGTTTTTCATGTAGGATTAATTCGATCAAATACAAGAATCGATCGAAAAAAAAGTAATTCGTTGAGTAATATGTAAACACTACGGTTCATGTTTAACATGTGCAAGTATAAGTGGTACAAGCCATCTTTGTTGATGTATTAATGATTACTGTAAAAAAATTTCACACGAGCTCAAAGGGCAAAAACAAATTGCCTTCATCCTCATTGTGATCCGTTGGTACTAGCGTCAGTATAGCAAGAGGTCCGAGTAGTTTCGAGTATATGGGAAAAATATTTACTTTCACATACGATCAAATGAAAATGTAAGACTACATTGTCAGATATGTTATTGCTTTTTACCAACATTTTTCTTATGTCGAAGATAAAATATTAGAATAGATTATATAAAATAGTGTTCAACCGATATTTAAAAGAATTCCTATGTCAACTCTTAAATGAAAGATTCTTAAAAATTTTGAATTAATATAATTAAAAGCTATTGAAGAACTTAGTAATTTTAATGGTGTAATTTAAATAATTTTATATTTATGGGTAACTACAAATCAAGATAAAGAATACTTATATGCAATTGCTTATTACATTACTCTTGATTGACAGTTGTACAAAAACACTATTGCATTTAAAAATTTGGAATATCCATATAGTGGTTTTATAATTTATCAAACATTAGAAAATATTTTTTATAAATATAAATTAATAATTCCATTTTTACAATTACTTTTGATAATGCAAAAAATAATGACAGAATTGTTGAATTAATGTTTAATCATATATCTATTCTATTTAATGGAAGATTATTCATATTAAATGTGTATATCATATTATTAATTTAATAGTTTAAAATGCTTTGAGCATGGCTAAAAATGAGATATCAATAATTAGACATATTATCGCATACATTTCATCATCTCTATTATGAATGCTATCATATAATGAATTATGTAAATCAATTGGGTTAAATGAAAAAAAATTAAAAAGATATTAAAAGTAGGTGAAATTCAGCATACTTCATATTAAAAGCATGCAAAAGGTATAAAGTACCTATAATATAGTTTTTTAATACCTAACTAAAAGATTTGAAAAATCATTTTTTTTTTTACAGATCATAATTGGAAGACTGCTATGATTTTAATGAACATGTTAGACTTATTAACGACAGTTACAGACCAATACTCACATGTGTATTATCCAATTACTTGTTTAATTTTATATAGTATGATAAAAATCAGTAATATTTTTAAAGAATATAGATATCATAATACCTTCCAAAATATATCTAGACAAATGAAATAAAAATTTTAAAATATTAGAATAAAATTTGTTTATTTTATATCAATGCCACCGTCTTAGATCTTAGGACAAAAATATTAGGAGACAAAAATTTATTGGATGTTATTAATGATAGTTTGTTAACTATTAATATTGTTAGTGACATAGACAACGTTAAAGGATTCATATTGGAAATGTATAATATTTATGAACATAAATATGAAAGGATTGGATAAAGTTTAGAACAATAAGTTCTAATAGTTAAGGCAGAGAAAAGTCATGCATGTAGTCGTTCTTGGGCAAAGGTAAGTAGTCAGTAGGTCAGAGTTCAAATTATAGTGAATTTTATAATTATATCAATATTGATCATTATCTAGAAATTATTTAATGATATAGTGATGAGAAATTAGATGTTTTGGCATAGTGAAAAGAAAAGGTAGAGAGCTTTCTTGTGCTTGTTGTAACCCCTCATAACCAATAGGTGTGTTAATAAAAAACGGTAAGAGTTCCCCTATTTTAGAGTGCTCGGGAAAATTTTTTTTTTTTGCCCTGTAACACTCCTAATTAGCAATTCACACAAATCAGTCCTACCAACCGACTAGATTTTCATCAACTTAATCACAATTAACAAAATAAATACTTAATAATAACCATCATAAAATTATCACCCATAGAAACTTTATACCCAATTTCATTGACTAGCCATATATACATATATAGATATATATACACAATCACCTATATACATATAAGAAACAAAATATATATATATCCACCAATATTTATATCAAGTATATATATATATATATATTCACATATACATCAAAAACATATAAATCAACAAAAATATGGTGTCTTCCTCTCTTAGCCTTATGTCTCACTAGTGTTCCTTGGGAACTTTTGCTGCAACTCTTTATCTGTAAAATATTAAATTAAACAGAGTAAACGACCACGGCTCAGTAAGAAAATCATACTCAATACTCAACACATTTCATACCAGTACTAATCTCTTTCATACTCAGCGTGTCTGGGCTATTCATATATAAAATAATTTACACGAAACACGCATTAACCACATATCATAATTCTCTTCATTCACACATTTATTCTTTTTCTTATTATACAAATATGATTCACTCGTTATGATTTATGTCATGATTTTTCTATTTTCTGATCGTACATCTTTCTAAACTCTTTATCAACCACATAGGCTTGCATACATGATTCCAATGCAAATGACTTTCATAAAATATTTGTTAATTTTTTGTTTTTTGTTTGTCAAATATTTTCATTGATCGGTCTAGACTACATAAGATAGTACTTGCAGTCATCATACAAGGTACAATCCTCACTTACACACATATTTTTTTTCTTTACCGTCCACACAGTACAACTGATATATTTCTTTGTTGTCCACACAGTACAGTTCGTGTGTAAGGATTTTAAGCATGCTTTCTATTTTTTTGTATCATATGAGTCATTATAAAACCAAAAACACTTGTTTTCTATTTTCTGAAAACATGCATAACTTAGAAAATGTTTTTCCTCTTTCTTTATTTTTCTAAAATTATGCATATGTTATGATTTCTTATGTATACATGTATAATCATTAGATGAAATATGTCCATTCATTGTTTTTCCTTATTTTTTTCACTCCTTATCAAACACAATATTATTTTCTCATGCATTTATATATATCTTGTGCATCAAATTAATTTCAAAATATACAATATAGACTTAATATAAGGGTTATTCCACATATCATGCACATAATTAAACAAAAATTAACCTGCATCACATTCAATGACACTTTTACCCTTATGGTCAAAAATTACATGCTTACCCTTAGTGCAAATTCTTTCATCAATTCATCATTTATAACATATTCAACATACAAAATCCACTAAGCTAACCCTAGAAATATGAAATGTCTAAAATACCTTTATGACCAAAAATTACATCATAAGTTTTAATGAATTTCTTTATTCTTTTAAGCATAAATCACCTTAATTCTAATACTCTACACACTTATACAAGTAAAGGTTATTTAAATAACCTAACTCAAATTACTTCAAGTATGTAAAGTATGAAATTCTTACATTTTCTTTGCTAATTAGGTGATTTAAGTCTATCCTCCTTCTTTTCTTCTTCCTAGCAACCTTAATCAACCAAAAACATAATCATCCATCAAAACTCTAAACTTCACATCTCTTAAAAATTAAATTTTTTATTTTAGAACTTACTAGAATTGATAAATCTACACTTTTTATAAGTAGAGACTCTGGAAATTAGATGGTTTAACTAGGTCTTTTGATAAATTTTTGCTTGAAGAAAAAGCTTTAGTAAAATTATGGAGATTCTCGACCAAGGAAGAAGAAAATGAATAGTTGGATGGTTGTATAAGTATTTTGGACTAATTTACTCTTAATCTTTTCCAAAAATGACTATTTTATCCTTAGCCAATTACCAAAAACCCTTAGCACCATGATATAATTTCAAGTGTGTCATTCAATTTACATTCCCACTTTGTCTCTTAAATCCTTCTAAAATGACCATTTTACCTCTTTTGAAAATTATTGCTCATTTAGTAGTTTTTTATAATTCTTTTACAATTTCTTTAAACAACAAGTTATAAAATCAACTCTAAGGGTAATTTTGGAAGTAGAGTTTACTGACATACTTGAATCCAGGTGTTACATTTGTTCTTGTGCCCTGAGATTTACTAACCTTTTTGATATCGATTATAGCATTGAAATCCATTTTTAGTATAGTTGGATGAGTGTGAAAGATCGAATGACCTAAGGGGAGGGTGAATTAGGTAATTTAAAACAATCTTTACCAAATTAGAAAATTAAAACAATTTATTCAAATCAATGAATATTGTCTATTTTTAATCCAATTTAGGAGAATAACAAAAATATTTCAAATAATCAATTCAATCAAAATAACATAACATAAAATATGAGTTTAAGGGAAGAAAAAATCAAACACGCGATATATAATGATTTGGCTCAATCCGGCCTATGTCCACTCCTTCAAGCTTTCTCCCTTGGAGTATTCCACTAATCCTTGGTTGACCAAAAACTCAACCAAGCTTTTCTTCATAACAAAATAGCTTCCAAGGTGCTATTAACCTTTACAAATGTTAAAGTTCAATTTATTTCACTAGAAATTTTCTAATCTCTCCAAGAGCGAACCTCACTCTTTTATAGTACGAATTTTAGTATGAAATCGAAATATGATCTCTCTCAAAGATTGTATATGAAAGTTTAAGCTTAGTACAACCCAATGCAAATGAAATTACAAAGTGTATGAGCAAGAGTTTTGATTAGAGAAGATAATTTGTAAGTAAATAGCTCAAAACTAATTTGCTCTCAAATATGTGAAAGTTCTTGGTGGCAAAAATTCTTTTCGAATGAATTTGATTGGGTTTATATTGGGGAAAATGAGAAAAGTTACCATTGTGCACAAGACTAGCTGTTTTAATTTTCTAGAAAACATAAAATTCGATCGATCGGATGTAATTCAATCAATTAGATGTGATGTGGCACTCTCGTGGTGCCTACGTGGCACTAGCCGTTAGAAAGTTCAAACCAAAATTCGGTCGACCGGATTTAATTTGATCAAACGAATTTCTGAAAGCCAAAATGCATGGCTTCTGGATAATTCAAAAGCTGCCATCGAAGAATTTGATTGGTCAAATTTGGTCAATCAAATTTTATTATATTTTACCCTCTTAAATTTTTAAAAATTACAATTTGACCCCTAAAACTTTGAAAAGTGACAATTTAACCCTTTTTAAAAATTCTTTCAAAACCAACTTTAAGATATGAAAATGTAGTTCACAAAACTTCATCATATTAAATGAATTAATAAACTTTAGTGAAAAAATTGGCTTAACCCAATAAGTTTGAAAAACAACATTTTAACCCAAATTGTGAAAGATATGAGAATAAGTTTTCAAGTGAACTATCACATGCAAATAAATATTTTAATCAAAACGAATGCTCCAAATTACAAATATATCTACTTAAACTTGAGTTTTACTTCAAATCTTCAAGAATTCTTCACTTAAGCCTTGTCTTCATTTTCATCTTGAAACTCCTTCAAGTCCATTAAATAAATTTTTGCAATCTAAACTCACACTCAAGTAAAATCATTAATCAATATGCTTACAGACATATTAGTTTGTTATCATCAAAATAAGAGCATAATGACTCCTTGAGTCAACAACGTGTTAGATGATAGATGATCAATTTACATCCAAATATGATCTAAGCGATCATATGTATAAAAAATTGAGTCAAAGCTGATTTCAAATTATAGAATCGGGTCGTAGAAGATTTAGTCGAAGAATTTAAGAATCTGAACATTAAAGACGAATAGATTGATAATATATATATCATATTTATATTTGTAATTTTACATTATATAAATGAATTTTTTTGTAATATGTTATAATATTTTTTATTATGTTACCATGATATTCCTTTGTCACAAGTGAAAGATTATTAATAAAATGTTTGATACTGTTCTCAATTTTAGTGATTGGAAAATGATTTATACTTAAATATTTTATGAAAAATTAAAAATTTTGTTTAAGAAGGTCAACCCTGCATATTGACTTAACCCTATGTACATAGGGTCATGCCATGAGCCTTATGTTTTTTCTGTGATGACTCCGGCCCCAAAGTCCACAACTGTACGAGTCTTGGGCTCAACACAACCCTTAACCCTCAACTTTCTCTTTTCACTATATGTTTGGTGGTTGCTCTCTTGTTTTGAGGCTTCTCTCCAGCAATCAAGACCCCGGTGGGCCACACCGAAGCCGGCGACGCCTATAACCTAGATGAACAATAAAGCCAAAATCTATTTATGCTGAAGATGAGCATACCCAAGACTTATGCCACCAAACTTTCTTAAAAAAAAATTTCAACACTTCCAATCAATTAAGATGGGAAATAAACATGGCACTTCAAAATCTATCTGCTCCTGTTTTTTTTGGGACTTTGGACACGTGATTAGATCCCACAATTTTCAGCATATATGATTCTACACCATTAAGATTACGTATTGATGACCGGAGAAAATGAACATACAATGAAGATATCCGAGAATTAGAAAAGCGAAGAACTCAATTGATGATGGAGATGCTTGACTAGAATGTAAGATCTTTGGGATCCTCGATAATTTTTGCCAGGGTTTGCAAGAATTGAGCTAGATCAGCACCATATATTACACGATGATCAGCTGTAACATTTACCTGTGAATATTGCAAGTTTGCATAGTAAGAATCTCTGTACTAATTCTAAACAGGAAATCAAGAAATAAACATTTCAGAAACATCACGACAAAAATATTCGTTACCTGCATCTGGTTCTTCATTCCTATCCGACCATCCTTGGTTGCAACAACCGTGGGCTCAGATGCCCCAACGGCCATTATTGCGCCCTGCATAAAGAATTTCCAGAATATTCATTGCCATGTAAGTCAATCCGTATGAAAATTTACCTTCCGTCACATACTTGCATAGAAGACTTACTGTTCCAGGTGGTAGAATGGCATCAAAACGGTCCACGCCAAACATTCCAAGGTTAGAAAGAGTGAAAGTTCCTATAAAGAAAGCCAATAGAAATGATGAGCAGATTTACTCAGGTGAAATGCGTAGGCCTAGCCTAATTTCATTTCAGGTTGACCGCAAAGAAGGGTGGTTCATGGAAGTAAAAAAATTATGAAATTAAAACAGTGGACAACTTATTGGTACCAAACTCTGAACTAACATGATCTAAGTACATCTCAGGAAGCAAGTACAAAAGAAAGCAGTATTTTCGTTTATAATAAGTTGAAGAACCGCTATGAAGGAATAGACCTATTGCACCAGAGCCAGACAAAATTGTCCAATCACCAAATAATTTAATCCCAAGGCTAACTTCTGTCTTAGCTTGTAGCATAAAAAAGGACTACAATCAATTCAGTTGTGGGATATATAACATCCAAACAATTATACTAACAAATTGGAATAGGCAACGCAGAGATCTTGGAACAAATACCAATTAAAACATGGAGCAACAAAGAATTCCAAAAGAGCAGAAGAGCAGAGATGAGTCTTTGCTGTTCAATGGAAGAGGCCATGTCTAACAGCAAATTCATTGAAAAGCGAATAAAGGCACAATAAATCTACAAATTACCTCAGCATTGCTGACTATAATCAACTTAAACACAATTCCTAATCCATCAGGCCCCTTCTAGGAACAAAGGAATAAAATACAATTTCAACATTCAATGTTTACAACTACAACATCATACAAATTTCTATCACATGATGCCAGTTTTTCAGGTAGCTTTATATCTATCAGAACTAACAAAACATACATTATAATTCATGGGTTAAAAGAAACATTGAGTAACAATAAATCATTTCTGTTTATTGGAAAATGCAATAAATTAACAGGGGATTTTGTGTTGAAGAAGCTCCTATTATAACTCATTGATCATTACTATACTTAAATTGGATGCTCTGGACAAGGATATATCTACCTTAGCCCAAACAAGATCCAGTACATTTGATTATTGTTGGTTGAACTTTACGCAAAATATAATACCTGGTGTACAACTATTTTTCTACACATTTAATATTTAGAAATAAAAGTTTATCGAATCTTGAAAAGGGAAATATTGTCATGAATTCAATGGCATAATTATAAATACAAAGACTCCACATGAAAAAATTTTTCCAAAGTCATACTCCAAAAGGAATTGATTTATGTACCTGTATTGTATTCATGAGGTTGCAGCTGCTTGGCACGAGCTTTATCAACTAACTCTTTCCATTTTCTTGACAATGTGTAGATGTCGGCCTAAAAGATATATAAGGAGATTTAGATGCAAAATCTTTCCAGGACAGGAGTGAAAGTAAAAGAAACACTAACAAGGCAGAAAAATAGGAAATTAAAAGAACCTTGTCAGCATCCTGAAGCACTGGCGTAATCAACCCGCCATCTATAGCCACAGCGACAGCAATGTTGATGCTACTATTATATGTAAAGCTATTACCATCTCTACAACTAGAATTCACAACAGGGTGTTTAGCCAGTGCAAGTGCCGTCGCCTTCGCAAGCAATGCAGTCATTGTCACTCCCTTGGACTTGATCTACATGTGTAAAACCACTTAATAATTAAGAGCCAAACAGATATCTACCATGAGCAATAATAATTAATTTTTCAATACAAAAGCCCTGATTCCTCAAAAAAAATCACAACCGCAGTTCTTTGAGAAAAAGTAACATTCCTCCAGAGGACAACATACTAAACTTAAAGACTATACATCATTCACATTCATGATTGAATTGCAAATCCCTATGATCCAGAGTCTAATCACAGGCAGACAATTTGGAAATCGGTCTTCTAACCAATGTCAATCTATATTTTAAAGCCAAATCCTTAAAAGAAATTATCCCTGAAACTTGTTGGCAAGAAACTAATAGAGATGCATATATAATGTCACAAAACAAAATGCAAACATATACACATAAACTTACTTTCAACGAAAAGACAAAAAGGAAAGAAAAGAAAAACTTCAACATATTCACAATTTTCTGAGCAAAAATAACCTCCAGCAGACAAAATTACTCTAAACATTCTAAAGAGTAAACTTCATTCACATTCCTATAATCCAGAGTCTAATTTATTTTTTCAAACTTGAGGAGGTTTCTTATAAAAAAAAATTTCCCTAACACTAATTATAGCAATTGACTAATGCCAATTCATCAACAATAGCACAACAGAACATAAAAATTGTTACCTTCTTATACAAAGCATCAAGAGCATCAGTGGTAATAGTATAACCAACTCTAAAAGTAGGAACACTCAAACTCTGCACCATGTTTCTGCTCACAGCACCCTGCATTGTCGTGAATGGCACCACACTTCCCAACTCAATTCCTGCTGCCGCAGGCATTGTCTTAGCTGCCACCCCACCAGAAGAAGCAGCCATAGGAGCTGTAGCCTCTGCCGCAGCCGCCTCAACATCCTTAGCCACAATCCTCCCCAATGGCCCAGTCCCCACCACTCTCCCCAGCTCAACCTTCAACTCCTTCGCCAGCTTCTTCGCATACGGAGAGGCCACTATCCTCTTCCCTCCCTCTGACGCCGGATGCACACTCAACCCCACCACCTTCTGCACCGCTGGCAGTGACGGCCCTACCTTTTCAACAACCTTTTCCACTTCCGATTTTGTCTCTTTCACTGACTCACTCGGTGCCGCCTCAGCCGACCCACCACCACCAGTAGAAGCCGCTTTCGCCAGAGCCTCTGCGATTTCCTCCTCTGTCTCAGCCAACAAAGCAATAGCGGACCCCACCACCGCGACCCCACCTTCCTCCACCATAATCTTAGCAAGGAAACCATCATAAAACGTCTCGACATCCATGTCAGCCTTATCGGACTCAACGACGACAACACTCTCGCCCTTGGAGAGTTTTTCCCCTTCGGACTTAATCCAGGAGACGATCTTGCCCTCAGTCATGGTAGAACTAAGGGCAGGCATGAAGATTTCGCGGATCTTGGCGCAGATTTGAGTCTTCCTGGTGGGTCTAGGCAGTTGCAGGAGGCGCCTGCTGCTGTAGGTTGCGCGAAGAAATGGGGAGGAAGTGGAAGGAAGGAATGCGGATTGTAGAAGGTCTGGCATTATTGTTGGAGATGGGCGACGAGTTCAAGAGTGTGTTTTGGAGAAGAAGAAAAGAAATGGAGAAAAGTGAGGGGATTTATATTTGAAAAAGAGAAGCGAAAGGGAAGAGTATTGATGTCTTGTCTAGAGTGTATCGAAATTGGGCGGAGGTTTCAACTACCTTACCGGTGATTGTGATGAATTATTTATTTTTATTTTTTTTGTACTGAAATTTAGGGCATTTTATTCAAATAAAATAACCCAAATTCAGAGGACTTACACAAAATCAAATAAATTTTCAGAGGTTATTAGGATATAATCAATATATTACATTTTTAAGAAATTATTCATATATTTAAATTCATTTCTAACATGTGAAATCTTGCTCTCTCAATATTTCTGATAATTTCGGTCAATTTTCAGTGATTATGCTTAATAACTTATAATCTTAACATTAAGCCATTTTGTAATAGACTTTTTAGGTTTTAAATATCAGTTTTGAATTAAATTGAGTTACGAATTTAAACTATAAATTTTAATCGAACCAAACCATCAATTTAAGTGATGAATTATGAACTCTACCTCATCTATATGAAGTTTCTTCCTTCCTAGTGTGATATAAAGAATGAATTATTTTTGTTGGTAATGAGGAAACTTTACTTAATTCAGATCATCTTTTCGGAATTGAAGTGACCACACCAATTAGGTGAAACTCTAAATCAAATGACTGACCACAACTGCTATGCTAATTTGGTACTCTAATGTTGATAATTATGTTCTTGCACCTTAGAGACTGGTAAGGGTCTAGCAATGTGGCAGTGACAGAACTAGTTTGGTCTTCTTGATAATTATGATCATTATTTTTCTCAGAATTCCGTAGATCTTTCTTATCCTATACCCTTGCTAATCAGGAAACATGTGGGATATAATTATCTGTAGTAGGCTTGCTGAAGGGAAGTGAACCCCAACCTTCTGTTCTAATCAAAGGCCTAAAACACACAACTCATCCCTTGGTGTTCTTGCCAATGATTGTTGAAATTATAGCTTTTAGGTGTCAGTGATATTGACATCGTGAAGTATCCGATAAAATAAAATTGGAAAAAAAATATTTAGTTCGTATTAGATTCATTAGACTGGGTTGCCAATACTAAATTGATTTTGGATCATAGTCATATTTTGACAGTTAAAATTGCGATTCAATACAGGTTGCCCATATGTGTTTTTTACAGATAAATGTTGCTGTGTACTGTGGTGGATTCCAATCATCTTCAGTTAAGTGGGTTGTAAACCTGCCTAGGCTGTCACTGATGGAAGCCAACCCAGCTAAACAACAGTTACCATAATTTGATTGAGTGGGAAATTCATTTGTTTATGAATTAGATAAGCGGGATACTACCTTGTGGTGGTGATCAATTCACATTAGTAACTTGGCATGTCATATGTTGCATGCTGTTATCTTGTGATTAAATGAAGTTCCAAATTTTAGATATCATGGCTGCTTTTTGTACTGATCAAAGGATATTGAAATTTGTTGATAAAATTTCCTGAGGTTTTGTTGTAAGAAAAAGAATTCTTAGTTGTAAGAGTAATGATTAAGGACAATATATAAAAGCATGTTCTCTGTTCCTGATATTATTTCTATTCATAATCTGGATCTCTGAATACTGCTACTGTTGACTGAAAGTCTACATCACCCTTCAAGACAGTTCCTTCCATTGCTCTCCCCATTGTATCAGCTGGCTATATCTGTATTGTATGTTAACCTAATGAGAGATTTAAATGACGTGGGATGCATTATGGGTGATGAGGTTGATGGAGTCCTGAAATCAAACATGGGGATGTGGTTCCTAGATTTGGTCGTAAAACTGCCAGCGGCAGTGAGTACTGTGGGTAGACTATGCTCATTGCTTGCCCAGAAATTATCGAGTTCTTGCCTTCAGGAGGTAAATTGTTTTCTCCTTTTAGTGCCCCTCTTCTTCATGTCTCAATGAAATATTTCCTAATAGTGCCTTTACCCTGGAAATGTAAATTTAATCTTTCTATTACCATCTCGTCTGCTTTACTTTCATATGTAGATATATTCACTTTGATCACATCGTTATTAGAGTCTGTTGTGACTTGCATCGACAGAACCTGCAAACAATATGGCAATGAGCAACTGTATACCTTCTTAAAAGTTAAGCCACTTCTTACACGCAGCATCTGAAATTTAGTACATTTAGTTGCCCCATTAAGCACCTTAAAAGAACAAATTTTAGGCAAGCTATTCCAACAAGATCAACTTCTCCAAGAATGGGGCCTATTACCTGCTAGAAATCCATGGACCATAAAAACTGCAAAGTTAACCTGGTTTGCTGAGTGATATTATGCAACTCTGATTACAGATTTACATTGAAAGCCTTTTTGTTCTCACTTATAAAACATCTAGTGTAATCAAACTTATGGACCTTTGACATATATTAGAAGTGTTAAATGGGTTTGGTTAACCCACAGCCCCGGAATGGGCACATAAAACTCCAAGATATGGGATAAAACTCATGAGTCAACCTAATATTATAGTAGTTAATTTTTTATTAATTTTTTTATGATCGAACTCATTTGGTGCAACCCTATTATAACAAGCCAAAAAAATTAATTTTATATAAATAAAAAACAAATAATTCATTTTCTGAGTGCCCCATTAAGGGCCCATTAGAGCATAGTCAAGAGGCCGTGGCCCATGCCCTGACCTTTGAGATTTTGCTAAGCCACCCAACACATGAGCCCGACAAGCCACATCAGAATCGGCTGACATGGCTTGGCTCAATCCACTGTCACCTCAAGGCACATGAAGATTTATGGAGCAGTCATTGAAGAATATAACATAATTTGGCACCATGGTTGCATAGTTCTCGGTATCTTTCCTAAGGATTTCACCGATGAACAGGGAAGAAAATATAAAGCAAGCATACTTAAAGGTTACACAGACTTGCCTATCAATCAACTTGTATTAATTGTTATACGCATTTAAATGCAGTTGCTTGCTATCACTTTGTGTCATATATATATATATATATATATATATATATATATATATACAGAAATCCTAAAAAATGAAAATTGATTTTAACATTAATATTAGAGTTTGTAAGACTTAAAAATTGAACAAATGTGCTTCTTGAGGAAAATAAACACTAAAAATACTACTAATATTTAGTAATTATTGGGCCAAACTTCTAGTTTATGTTGCTATAAAATACGTCTTAAACAATAATTAATTTAGTTAATCTGGATTCATTACACTGATTATATAATTATGGAAATTAATTATAGAATGTGTGTGTATATACCTCTTTAAAATCCTTTATCCTATCGGGTTATTTATTTGGTTAATCTTTTAAAAATTGAGGATTACTACCACTATAGATTACTTGTTATATACTTTATTATTTTAGTTAAATGACATGTAGGATGAAAACGGGATGAGATGAGATTAAATACCTTAATTATCGTCCTTGCAAGAGAGAACTTTCTTGTCCCCCGTCCTTGATATAGGGATGATGAGAACTTCATGTCCTCTACTTGTGTGGAAAATTCCTCTCCATCCTTATGAGAAGAATTCCCCTCTTTGCCTCTTGAAGAAAGAAAAAAAATAGAATATATATTATGTGTCATGACATATTTGTAAATGATTCAAAAATTTTAAGGTAATTTAGTATTTAGGATTTTAGGAGATATGTAGAGGAAGGAAAGAAGTAATGAGGGATGAGGGGATGGGGTGAGGATATATCTACCCTTGTACTCACCCCAGCCATGATGAAGGGATTTTAACAATTGTCAACCTTGTCCTTATCCTTGCTCTTATGGTGGAATCATTTTCCCATTTGGGAAGGGAAGGGGTGGGTGGGGAAGCTAGTTTGGAGGGTCGAATTACCATCTTTATTAACACATATAAATCATAACTATGTTGATTGGTAATAATAAAAAAGATGTAACACCCCTTTTAGAAATACTGCCCTCTAAAGAAAAATGCCACTATATAGGATATTTGTGCATGCATTTACTTATAATCTTAACCATTCATACTAAAAAATTTCATCATAAACATCAAAATTACTAAAATATCCTTATATTAATAAAACGTGGAAACATAACAAAGAATCTCCATAAATAAAACTTATACATTATC
Organism: Mangifera indica; assembly: GCF_011075055.1. Taxonomy (NCBI): domain Eukaryota; kingdom Viridiplantae; phylum Streptophyta; class Magnoliopsida; order Sapindales; family Anacardiaceae; genus Mangifera; species Mangifera indica. Next base: position 9,517,626 of record NC_058147.1, on the reverse strand, counting down.
CAAAACATAAAATGTAAAGTATAGCTAATACATCAAATAAAAACTTAGTCTTAAGTTTGAAAATAAAATTAATATAATCATGCTTGACAGAAATGCCCTCGTGCAGTCTTAACTCTTGTTGACCATTGCTCACACCATAGCCGTTACAATCACTCATACTAGTACACATGAAAAGTAGGATAATAAGTGAAATGCCACTCGATATATAAGAGACTCAACTACTAACTTTTTACATAATCCCTATAATGGCCTTAGGTCTAGCTTAACGTATTGTAACTCTATCATCCAGAGTTTATACATAAACTTTCATTAAGATGATAATGGGTCATGTAATTCATAATTGAACTTGAAAACCTCTAGGCTACATAACATATCTTTTAAGTTAACTATGTCCCACTAGGTCATTAAGAAATCATTCCCCTGAATCCCTAATTGGTGTAATCGTATCATCTCTTGGTAAAAACACTAATGACTCTTAACTGAACTCGAAAACCTCTAAGCTACATAACATATCTCTCAAGTCAACTATGCCCCACTAGGTTACTAAGGAATCACTCCCTTAAATCCTTAATTGGTGTAACCATATCATCTCTTGATGAAAACACTATTATATGGTAGGTTATGTCCATTAGTTGTATACTAGGTTAATTGGATTAGATTGAATATAAAGACTTGACGCCTTAGCTATGTGAGCACTCACTATGTAGTCCACTTACCTACACCACTATTAGACTATCGAACATAATCATAACTAGACTTTACTGCGAACAAGTACCTTATTGTGGGTATAGTGTCTTATTACAAAAAAAAAACCTTATTCCGAGTGGTGTAGGGAGTATGTACTTATAGTGTCTCCTCGTAACGATCCTATGATGTTTAGTATGCATGCATATCGAGCCTCAGATCACCTCGGGCTCATCTTACTTTCACCCTTAAACATAACTCGTGCCTTATAATCATATCATCTCTTAAGCACATTGGGTACTAATACGTACCCGAAACATATATATTATCTCTTGGACATCTAGTCTGGTTCTCTTGAACTTTCTATACATTGCCTATATGAACTGCATGAGTGTTTATTTCTTTGTGCATGAGACACGATTATCCTTACAAGGGCGTGTCACCTTGGAACAATAGGGACGGGTGTGTTTCTCAAGAACACGAGCACCTATTTTCTTTTATGCCATGCACAATCCTTTTTCACCACCCAGTCTCCTCGTGCCCACTTTAGAACATACATGGGCTTGTGTCCCTTAAGGATGAGTGTGTGCCTTACTCCGAACTTAAACTTTTCAAACTTTACTCACATTTCGACCTGCTTACATCTTAAAGGTATTCTCGATGTTTCACCCAATACAAGGTATTGCTAAAAACATAGACAGACGAAACTTCGTGCCCTAGTTGACTATTCACTAGTCAATAATGTCCAACAGTTGTCAAAAAGCTAGAAAAATTGATCGTGAAAATTGGGTTTAACATGAACGAGTGTGTGTCCCATGCTACATAACCTTTCATAATGCTTAAAACCATGAAAAACAAACCTATTTTGCATCCTAATTGTCTCTACACAGTTTCTACCAACTAGATCAGACTTCTACGTACCTCAACAAATCAAAATGCACCAATTACAACCTTTAGGATGTTGTTCCAAACATCAAACTCCTCAATAACCATAACTCATGCTTACAGTTGAAACTAAACATCAAATCATATGACATAAATAAATCATCAGAACATTAATCTAAGTTGCACATCAATTACTCAAATTCATCTGTAGCATATATATATATATATCACAATCACATTAATCATAAAAAATCAACACTTAATCCTATTTCATAGATAAATTTCCATCATAAGTACATGAATCATGCAATTCTAACTCATGTTTGGCAAGGGATCGAACCCCAATCTACCACTAAAAAGTTATGAACAAGATTGTAAGAGAGCCCTACTTACCTTTTCTTCAAGTGTTGCAAATTAAAGTTGGTCAACAACTTTCCTTTTCTTTTCCTTTTCTGTCTGTAACTTTGCTGAAATACCTTGTTGAAGCCTTTATGATATACTTTTACAATTAGACTTAAAATCACTCTTTTTCTTTCTAGGTTTACGTACATCTAGATAGGGATTAAAAATCCCTAAAACACAATTAACACGCATTTTTAAAATTGTCAGTATGCAATGTCATGAATAGACATATGCCTCACACACATTGCTTCATCATTTAAACTATGCCTAACGTGACACTTAGCAACTCTGACTGATGTGACAATAGACACACAAACATGCCCATCTTGTGCACGGTTGCCCTTCGATAAAATTTCACAATACTTCACTTAATTCAAATAAGCAATATTATGCATACTCATTTTGGATACACAAATATGCACACGCCTACATGTGTCTCACTTTATTAGGTGTTGTTTTATCTTTAATTCAAAATCACTCAATCATATGATGACATATATAAGTGTGTACATATTTGTGTATCCAAAATAGGTATGTATAATTTATTGAATTCACATACATATGCATAAACGTGAGAAATGACTATAATAACTTTGAGACGTACTTGTAGGTGTTACAAAAAGCATTTGTGAAAACATGTAAAACTCTAGGAAATCAACATTAGGGTGTAAGAGAAGAAATGATAAGGGAATAGTCAAAATATGGTGGTTGAATTGAAGACTCTATTGCGTGTGTTGTGGTGGCCAGGGCTCAAACCATCTTCTCATTGTGATTCGATGTCAATGATTGCTTCTAGATCGATGACTCATGACATTCGAGATGAAATTGACCAGTGGTGGTGACAATGTGGCGGTGGTGAGGGTGATAGAAGGATAATTTTAATTTAGAATAACAATATTTTTGTCTAGGGTTACTTGTATTTTAATTAAATATAAAAACATTTATCCTAATAATTTAAGAAGATTAAAATGGTAATAAGATTAATTACAATTGATAATTTTTAATATCTAATATAAATGTGGTAATTAGATTACCTATATATTTAGAGGTAAACAATAGGCTAGAATTGAGCTAACTTAACTCAAATTAGCATTCGATTCAATTTAAGTTGAATTTGATAGCTTGATTCAGATTCGATCTTTTTTTTTATAATATCGTTCAACTTACTAATGATACTATTTATATTATGAACATTATTTATTTTTTTGATAATAGTATTATCCCACTAATAATACTTTTTATCCCCTCAACAACATTTTGAAGACATCTTTGATCAACGAAAATTTAACTAAAATGAATAATGATAAATTCAAGTTAAACCTGAACCAACCCATACTTAGAGTTGGCTCCGACAAAATTTCAACACTGCCTATTTTACTTGTTAGTCATTTTGGTAATAATTATTACTAAAATCTCATTACTTGTCTTGTCAGCAATAAATGGGATGAATTACCAACCACCGAGCCCTTCGTACAGAATTTTGAAAATGAAATATTATCTTCAAGATAAAGCATTTAAAAAATAAGCGCTTTGGCGTTTACGAGACCAAACACGGCCTTAGGTTACCTTATTTTATCAAACTTTATCTTGAAGCAGTAACGAACTCTGAGAGTGTGAGAGCTGATGCTTTGAAGAAGAAGCCGTTAACAGCGAAAAAAGAAAAAAATGCTTTTACAAACGACGAATTCATCTCCACTTTCTCATTCATTCAACTCGAGGCGGAAGAATCTCTCTCTTCAAGTAATTTTCCTACTCGATTTCTCATTCTTGTTTTAATCATTTCTGTAAATTGTTCGCTACTTGCTACTTATATTTGATTTTGTCTATAGAATTGTAAGTCGAAAATCATAATTTTGAGCTATAACGAAGAGGAAGAAGAAAATCACACTGATAAAACATGAGACTAGAAGAATTACTTTTTTATTTTTCGAATTTTGTAGCTACAACTTGGTTACCTGTTGAAGATTTTCTATTGGATAATGATTAGCTCGTCTTTGTTTTAATATATTACTTGTTCGTGTCTCATCCAAGTAGAAATTTACTATTTGGATTTGCTGTTCTGAGTAAAATATTTCACAAACTTTGTTTATAATTTGTTTGTACATCCGGGAGATACAAACTTGGTTTACAATATGATGCGGGAAAAATGAGTAAAAAAATGCAGAGAAGTCAACTAAATAAGTGCTCAAGAAATGAAGACGAGCGAGATGGTAATTAAAAAAAAATACCAAATTAGTTTGTATTTTAACTTTAAAGCATTACTGTTTTTGTTTTTAGTTTATATTGTATTCATAAATGAAATACATTCACTATGTAAGATGTCCGTTATTTTTCAACGCATAAAATTTTTTTTTAATTTATTATTTAGTATACTTTTATTGCTCTTAATGGTTCTCTTTTCTGCCCAGGATATCTTTCACCCCTGTAGTGCAACAATTTTGATGGCCTCCAGAGCTGGCCGTGGACTAAAAGTTACTAAAATTTGCAACTTACAGGTGAGTGTTATGATAGTGTCTATGCTTCAGTGATGCTAGTTCTTATGGAAGTTGCTATTATTTTACTTTTATTTTGAGTAACACTATATATATAAATAAATCTTATTAACTTATTTATACAATATGATGTGATAGCATGATTGAGTAAATTTTAAGTGAGGGAAAAAGTAAATAATCGCATCACTCAATCATATGTTTCCATCTGAGTTTGTATGGATAAGTTAGTAAGATTTATTTGACTAAATAGTTTTATTCTTTTATTTTTGCTGAAAAGTTTGTATGTAGGGGTTGAAATCTGAAATCTCACAACACATGTTCTCAGTTCATTGTTGGTAAACCAGGGGAAGGATGCCCCATGGTGTTTGATTGGTTGGTTCCCTTTCTTAGTTGGAATGCCCATATCCTGTGGTTTGTGCATGTTAATGGGATTCATAGATTTGATACCTCTATTCCTCCTCAAACGGTTTGAGGTCTATTATTGCTAAAATTATATCATAGCATCCTATGCCAACTTGAAATTAAGAAATGAGATTGGCAGCAAAACAACATGAGAGAGAAATTAGGTGATTTAAGGTTGATATATCTTTTTATTATCAACTTTGTAGTGAAGTGACAATATTAGTTTGTAGCATCTGTGTCAAATTTGTATTTCATAGGTATTATAAAAGTAAGGTGACTAAAATATGCCATCAAAAGAGAAAATATAATGTTACCCATTGATATTGTTTTGTTCCCCATTATCATCTGATTTGCAATGAAGTAGTTATGAAAGTATGGTGTAGCAAGGCTGAAATTGTGTTTAATAGGTAGTCAAAGTATAATACTAATTATATACCAAAAAAAAGAAAACATAATAGGATTCACTTGTTAAATGAGTTATAGCTGTTACAGAAGATGATCAGTGATTGTAGTCACTAGGAGAAGATTACCATGTATATAGAATTAACATAAAAGCCAAAAATTCAGTCACAACAATTTACACAAACTTATTCATTGGTATGAAAGTTAGCACAACTGGAGAATGAAGATGCTTGGCATCCTTATTTTCTAGTAAGAGCCCTAAAATATACTACAATTTATAGGTATATATGGACTTCTTTTACTCATTCTAATTAGAGCAGACTAATGAAATCAGAAATAAATAAGAGTGATCTTGTTATTTGGATGGAATTAGTTGCCACTCCTCTGTGTGTGTATGGGGCTTGTGAAAAATAGATCCACGTGAATTCATCTATTTTATGACACAAATTATCCAATCAAGGTCATGATCAGCTGAGACATGTAAATGAATTTTCAAGACTCAGAATCAGTAAAGAAAAATGAAGTATAGCAGTGAAAAAAGTAAAGCATGGCAGCTTGCTAATCTATATAGCTCTATAAGATTTTACATATTTTGAGTTTATTGTTGTGCTTCCTACTATCATATCGCAGTAAGCTCAAGGAATAATTCTCTCTCAGCTTATATGAAATTTCTCCTGGTAGAAACTTGGCTAATGTTTTTACCTGTCTGTTATCAGTTACTAATTAAAAATCTATTGTTGATGAAGGCAGATACATCAAAGGGAATTGGATAAGGATTCTTATAGCCTGGAAAAGTTTGAGAGTAATTCTGTTTCTACCCTTTTGTTATTTTTATATACTATCTGATTTTAGTCAGCTTTGTGTAGTTGGATTTAGCTAAGGTTACACAATTTGCCATAAATTGTTAGTCATTCAGCATAATAGAAGCCTGATTGGGTGTTGTTCTTGGCATGTACATTCTCTCTTGCTTAAACGATTCTAAAAACCTGCAGTTGATGTTCATTCTATATTCTAGAATCAGGTTTTTCAGACACTTTAGCAGTTTAACTTCCTTTCAAAGGATTTATTGATCTGCTCTGATCTTCTTAATTTTGAGAGTCAAAGCTTGTATTTCAGTCAGTATTCAGTATTCCTTACGTTATTAGGGGTCAATAATCATCCCAATATGTGTATGATTATTTATTTTATCATTTTATGAATTTGCATATTTTAGAGTCAACTGACTTAGTTGGATGAACTTAGAAATGGCTAAACCTCATAACTCTCCTGGTTAATCAGATCATTGTTGAAGATTTGACTGAATAATGTTGCTCTGCCCGATCAAGGCCTCTGTGTTACCTTTTGTTGATTATATTGTCTAATATTAGGGGACTACTTTTGCATTGAAGTATTATGATAGAATAAGATTGTCTTTTTATAGATTTACCAGCATGTAAAATATTTCAAACACATTTTTAGCCCTAGGCTGTACATTTATGAATTATTATATAAGGTATCATCTTTTAATATCAGCCTTCAATTGCAGATTCCTTCAGGAATATTTTGACCATTGAGGAGAATTTATTTGTGAAAAGGCTAATAAGTCACAGATCTGGACTCTCAATTGGGTCCAGCTCATGGTTGATTTCTGCACAATTAGCAAACGCGGGTGAAAATGTCAGACCGGAAGTGATTTATGAAGTTGGGGAGTTATTTGAATTGGGAATTCAGCTATCTTATCTACTTTTACTATTAGGTTTGCTTGGAGTTGGTACCTTCTTTGTGATTCGTCAAGTCCTTGTACGTAGAGAACTTGACCTTTCTGCTAAAGAATTACAGGTGAGAGCCTGTTTTCTTACTGTGTGTCTTCTGAATGAATTTCCATTATCTTATATTGAATTTCTACACAGCCTTCATAAGCTTTTGCTGGCTACAAGTTAATATTATTAGAACGAAAATGCAATGTGGACAGTGGAACCTTGCTGTAGTTAGTCACATAATTCTTAATTTTCTTGTTTCCTTTTGGTTTCAGGAGCAAGTGAGAAGTGGTGATGCCAGTGCAACCGAGCTTTTTGAACTTGGTGCAGTGATGTTGAGAAGGAAATTTTACCCAGCTGCTACTAAGTACTTACTTCAGGCTGTTGAAAAATGGGACGGAGATGATCAGGATCTCGCCCAGGTATGATTATAAGCATTGTGCATTTCATTTTGTCAATTTCCTTGTTGCATATTACTAAGCAAGTGAGAAGCAGTGATGATTACAAGATCTCTGCTGTGTATTAAGGTTGCTTACCATCTATCTGTGGTAGTCTAACCAAAAAGATGTTTCAATTAAAGCCATAGCATTTGTGTAGAGCCTTACAATCTCTCTTGCCTTGATCTGAAGTATTCTCTTGGGTATCTTTTGTCCTACCATCCATTAACCATCATGATAGTAAATTCTGATATTGAATTGTATGATAACAATCATAAAACTGCAATAGATTGGGTTCAGTGGAGCTAAGAAATTATGCATTATGTTATTGCAAGACCACAATCAGCATCAGCACTTGAATCACACTGATTATGTTTAGAGTTCTAATCATTTGTTAGTTATCATCTATATATCTTGTGATTGACGTCGACAGGTAGTCACTAAGAGTTGTCATAGGTCTTATGTTTTAGTTATGCGTAATACTATCTATACTCATTTTGAGTACACAAATATGTATACACTTATGCGTGTCATCACGTGATTGTATGTTATTTTATCTTTAATTTAAAATCATCAAATCATATGATGACATATATAAACGTGTATTTATTTGTGTACTTAAAATAGATACACATAGTTTGATTTTTAAGTTATACTCTATTTGTTTATTTAGAAGTAAATGATGTATCAGAAACTATTTGGACAGGTTTACAATGCTCTTGGTGTCAGTTATATACGTGATGGAAAGCTCGAGAAAGGAATCACTCAGTTTGAAACTGCTGTGAAGCTCCAACCGGGCTATGTCACAGCGTGGAACAACCTTGGTGATGCCTATGAAAAGAAGAAAGACTTGAAGTTAGCTCTCAAGGCATTTGAAGAAGTGCTACTTTTCGATCCTAACAATAAGGTGGCACGGCCTCGACGAGATGCATTAAAGGATCGTGTGAAACTTTACAAAGGAGTCCCTGTCAAATCAAAAGACAGGTGATTTTTGTCCCGGTAAGACTGACCCCGTTGTTGATTTCAACCTTATTTATCTTCTGCAAAGTTTGATTCCATAAATTGCTTGTTCCAATTTATGAAGCAATGAAAACAATCAATATTTAAGATGTGATGACTCTAATATTGTGTTTCGAAACTTATGCAGTAGAGCAAATATTTTCAGTGTTGATTAAGATGATGTGGACTCAAATAATTGAATAAGAAGATGAAGATAAAGAGCACACAGAGAAAGGAAATCTAGAATCAAGGAGAGGGAAAGGACATAGAACATATAAGGAGATGATTAGAGAAACACGTTTTATTTTATATATATATATATATATATATATATATATATATATTTTAGGGTATTTTATATTTACCTATTTATTTACTAAAACACTAGTTCTAAACGGTATCATAAGATTGATTGAAAACATCAAATAAGAAATACAAAAGGCCAGCAAAAACAAAATCTGATTACTCAAGATGATGATGAAGCCGAATTGGGAGGTTTTTGGCCGGCACTAAAATTGGGTTCCGTATCATTTGCTCATCAGGGAACACCTTCTCCCACCTAAATCTTTTGACCAAATGGTGCATGAAGACAAGTATTTGTAATCTAGCATACTCTCTTCCAGGACAAATATGAGCACCTCCCCCAAATGGCACATACGAGTAAGGGACAATTTTATTCCCTTCAAATCTTGATGGGTCAAACTTGTCTGGCTCTGGGAAATATTCTGAGTTTTTATGCGTGGCATGTACCGCTCGATGCAGCTGTCAAATATCAAGAAAAAATGGCTGATTAGTTTTAGAAAATGCAATATCTAGAAGAGGTGCATTATGTAGACACTAAAAAAAATAAGGCTTGACCAACGCAGGATCAGTATCTAAGTAATAAAATTCTTCTTGTTTCCGGGGGCAAAAGAAGGCAATGGTATTCATTAGAATGATACTATATATACAAACAAAATTGTATAGTTTATTTGTATATATAATTTTATTATTGTTGTCAAGTATATTGTGGCATAATGCTACACTCCCGACGCTAGACCCGCATCGGGGCAGGCCTGAGCCACGTTGTGATTCTCGTATGGTTTCAAGGCATGGAGCCGGTTATGGGCCTATGTTCGTGGCTGGCCCATACACGTGGCACCAATTAGTTGAAAAAGTGTTGTAGCTTAGATTACCTTCCATCCTTTGGGAATTCGATATCCATCAAAGTTGAAGTCAGTAATGGCCTCTCTGAAAGTTGATGCTGTTGTTGGTTGCAATCTTAAGGCTTCACTTGCAACATTCCATGAGTAGCTCATCTTTTTTACGTCCTCCAAACTCAATGCCTCTTCATTTCCTTTTGAATTTGCTACCTCCATTTGCTCTGAACCAAACATAAAAACAAAGGAGAAATTGTTCAGAAAATTAGTTTATGCACAATAATTTATCGATATTTTCATATATAATCTCCCACGCATGATCAACGTACCCTTCTATCTTTTTAGATTTCAGAGCTTTCCATATTCTAAGGATGTATTTAGTTCGGATAAATTTTTATTATAAAAAACAAAAAATAAATAATTATAATTTTTTAATATGTAAATTAAAAGAAGTAATTATATTACATTTTATATTACCTATAAAGAAAATAAAATTATTTTTTTTATTTTAGTGTTGAATGGCAATAATAAACTGTTTGTCACTACTAATTAACAAAATCTTTATTAAAAAATATATATATATATAAAGATGTCCAGTAGGAGACATAATCATCATGGTTTGACCAAAGATGAAAACAATGTTTTTAACTTTTAGTATTATTTCAAGATTTGCACTCAAATATCTCTTTAGAACATCGACTTCTAAACCCTAATTTCAAATTTGGGAGGGACATGTTGAATCAAATTAAATAAATTTAGATAGCATAAATACCTCTATAGACTTCTTCATAAACTTCAGGTAGCTCTGCAAGATACTTGAGAATTGATGATAAAGTGGTGCTTGAATTGTCATGAGCAGCAACTATGTTCCCCAATATCGTTACTGCAAGTTCTGATTCAATCACCTCTTTATTATCCTTCAGTTTCTGAACTATGAACAATGTCAAGAAATCTTTTGATGAATCTTCCCATTTACCAACATTCTCCATAATCTCAACCTTCCTCTTCCTTATAATAACTTCAAACTTCTTCCGAATCTCCTTTGATGCCCTAATTGCCCGATTGAACTTTGTCCCCGGAAAGTCTACAGGCAAAGAGATGATCCCAGCCATTATGCAGCTAAACAGCTTCTCGAGCTCTTTGATGGTCTCCAAATCCCGAACGTTTAACAATAATCTACAGGATAAAGTGAAGGTAAAGTTCTTGAGTAGTGGATGAGCTATAACTTCTTCTTTGCCATCCCAGAACTTTTGCAGGTGCTCTTTTGCTATTTCTTCAATAATTCCTAAGTTTTTTCGAAGTGCTTCCGGCTGGCTGAAGAATGTGGCAACCGTTTTCCGGATGCTGGCGATCTCCTCCGGTGATTCACTTAAAGTGTTATCTGACTGACCGAAAATTTTGTCGAAGGTTTTGGGGTACCATGGTTTGACAAGTTTGCTGTCATTGGAGAAGAGGAATTTGTTCCCCTCCGGTGTGCACATGAACACCATGATTTGGCCGATATAAGAGGTCTTGAAAATCTTGGATTGGTATTTCTTTTGCCTCTCTGATATAAAGTTTTCGATGCAATTTTTTCTTACCATTTTAATGTACTCAAAAGTTTCACCGATGATGGGCCAGCCTGTGCTTCCCGGTGGGAGTTTGAGGTTTTCATTTGTGGGATTTGTTTTGTATGCTTTGGAGAAGAAGAAGAAAATGGTAAAAGAGATGAAGAGTATTACTAGAAGGAGGAAGAGGGAGAAGATTTCCATCATTTGTGTTGTTTTGTGGAGATTATAGAGATGGGTTGAGGCAGTGGTTGAAGAAAGGGTTGGACTTGGGACATTTATAGGCCAATATTGGGATTATTCTCGTGCTACCAGCTGTTGCAGGCATGCCAGGAAGTTACTGAAAACATTAAAGTAGAAGACTGTTCACTACTTTTTCTGTCCCAATACAGTTAGATTGGACTTACTTTCAAAGCAAAGAATTTCTCTCTCAGCATAAATGCAATTTTAGTCATGGTCGTGTCTCTCTCTTTTGATGACAATTCAATTTGGGCTGCCTGACAATTCAAAATGGCAATTATATATAAAAATGTAATAATAAAATTATATGTTTAAATAATATATATAAATTTTTATATAAATAATAACATATTATTATATAATTAGATAATTTTAAATTAAAAATAAAATAATATTTAATCATATAGTGATATATCATCGTTTATGCATAAATTTATATACATTATTTATATATATAATATTATCCTACGGATATGTTTGGTTTATGTAATATTTTATTATTAAAATTAAAAAATTATCTTAAAAATATATTACATTAAATATTATTAGGTAAAAATGATTCTTATATTTGATAAAATTTGGTATATAAATAATTATTATTTTTTGTTAGAGTTAATAAAAAAATACTAGTTTATTATTTTACTTAAATATTCTTAAGTATAATTATTCTAAAATATTTTTTATATTATTTATTTTATTAATTAAAAATAGAGTTATTATTTTCTAAAAATTAGTAAATAAAAATATAATTATGATAAAATTAAAATTACTTTAATAATATTTTAATTCTTAAAGTGAAGATGATAATAAAAATATCTTTTATAATTTTTTATTACTTATAAATCAAATAAATTAATATAAATAATAAAAAAAAATTACCAAAATAATTTTTATCTACGCCAATCTAAAAGTCCTAAAGTAATAACAATAGATAGTCAGGTCTAAATATTAAAAACACTCAAAGCACATGTAAGACCACTCTTCTTGTTCTTCTTTTTTTAATTGAACTAATTTCTATGTTCTGACTATGACTTATACCTGAAAAAGAAAGGTTAAGAATATTAAATCAGGAAGAAATAAATTCTAATTTGAACATTCAAAAAATAACGACAATTAAATATTTGATCAAATAGAGATATAATAATATTTATGATTTATTATTTTAAATTATATGGGATAAATGTTAAGAAAATCCATATGTCACTAATTAATTTATACTAAATTAAAAATAATATATAAGATTTAAGATACAAACAAAATGACCAATTAATAGAATGAAATTGTAGCACCGATTTGACTTCCAACCCCAGCCATTCCAATTGAAGCCGTCACTGGCTGCCCACCCTGCGGTTAGCAGCCAGTTTTGATTATTAAGTTTAAATCATAAAATATTAATAGAAGCTTCTAAGGTTAATGGTTTTGGCTAAATCACTTGAAATTTACTTACCAGAAAAACCAAAAAAAGAGTCTCTTGAAATTTTAAAAGGATCTGGAAGATCATCCGGTGCTTGAGTTGAATGCCAGATCATGATCAGATTTCTCGTTATAAACTGATTAACATATGTCAGAGTTTTGTACATATTAAGTTACTATAGTAACGATGAGGCTTTAATAAGATTTCAATGTCACTGTAATGACATATGAATAAAATAAAAAAATAAATAGATGTGATATAAATTTTTTAATATGATTTGGTTTATTGATAAGAATATATATGTTTATTGTGTAACTATTAATTTATTTTTCGAATGTATATATGTATATCATGAAGAGATTAATGCAGAAGATAGTGAAGTGTTTATGTGTTTCTCCTAACCCCTTCTTTGTGTGTGTTTGTCTAGATGTCTCTATGTCTTTATGTGTATATCTCTTTTGGTGGTCCTTTATATTTATGGTTATTGAGAGAAGCAACATTCAAACAAGATAATTAGGGGATTCTTAATTAAGAAGTGATTCTATGAATTTATTCCTATTTTAATTGAACTAAAATGAAATATTTACAATATCATACTTATCTTGATTGAAAATGAGGAGATCACTTTTCATTATTGTCATAGAAGAAAATAGGAAAATCCTTGTGAAAGATTCTAAATTGGTGTAATTCTAACAAGAGGTCTTTCGATTGACTTAGCTAGAAAACCCACCCGCACCTATGTCATTAGGCAAATAAGAGACACTCTTTGATTGATAGTTTTGTGACCAGTTGCTAATTGTAGTTGCTTAAGCAAGTTTTCTGGAAAAGACTCTTAGGAAAATATCTTACGAGTTGGAGTATATCATATAACAATTACTCTTAGTTCTGGGAATGCAAGGAGGATGTCTAGAACTTCAATTGCTATCTATCTTGCATGAATCATTTTGTCATATCTTTGTAATAAAGACATCTTTGTTGGCACCATTATAATTCCATTCGTTTTGATCTGTGTATCATTCTCATCATTCCACTTTCCAATGCAATATGGTTGGATGTATGTTGTTTGCATTAACAAATGACTTACATGTGTTTGGGCACTACACTGAATGGTCAAGATTGGTTCCTATTTGTTCCCTTGATTTGGCTATAAAAGGAAATGGGTTGGCTTAAGTCTCTCATGCTTCAAACAATTCTTTCCTTGTTACTTTTTTTGGTCTTCTAATAAAAACAATGAGTTATTCAACTCCATGAGTCTTCAATTGTCGGTGGTATGATTTGTTTTGTTGAATTTATATAGGTGCAAGATGAGGCGACATAACACTCTTCCTAGTATAAGAAAGAGGGAAGCTTGAGTCCTCTATGAAAGGAGATGATATGATGGATGAACATCCATATGGCTTTCCAAATTAGTTGGTAAGGGGCACATGCTTTCCTGCCACTGTAATAGATGAGATTATGTACCCTTCATCAATGCACGAAGGTGTCTTACAATGTATTGACTTTCCTAATGCGGACATGTCAAATGAGTCTTCTTAGGCTTATTCTATTTTGGTGGACTTAATGCTCAAGTCCTCCTTATATTATACATTGGAATCCCACCAAAGAAAAGTGTGAGAAAATCACTTGTGTCCTTGGTGCTAGGCTGAAGGTGTAGGTGGAGAGCTCATTTGGAAGGATCTTTGAGTTATGTCTCGAGGGCTTCTCGTAAGTAATTTTTTTTTAGATGGTTGTTTAGTTATCTCTTCAATGATCTTGTGTGACTAACTTATTTGTCATTGTAGCTTTCTAGCACTTTTTCTAATCCAGTTGAGAGATGATTTAATTCATATAAAGGAAAAACATGAGAGCATGGTTAAAAATGAAAATAATGACAAAGGGCTTATGTGACCAAGGTTAAGGTTGCAACAGATGGTAATTTGTTGTAGTTGCTTGAGAAAGGTTTTAGCTGAAATATCATCACATGGGGTGCCTATGCTTAGGAATGTTGGGTTTTTCTAGGTCATCAATGGAATAGATAATAAAATCAAAGAAAAACTCGAATCTCTAAGGGTGATCACATTTTAGTGAATAATTTCATGAACATGTTATTCAACAAACATAGGATGTTTAAAAATACAATAACTATGATGGATGGCTTTTCTAAATCATCACGTGGCAAAGAGAACATTTATCAAACCCAAAATATGAGGCGACACCTTGGTATTCATGTGAAACATAATTGAAAGTGGCTAGAACTATTTACTAAAAGCTACTAAGGCTATGTGAATAGTGTCTGTATATTGGGATGGGTGCTTGATTGTTAGGGTTTGCAAAGAGTCACTCTCGAATTCTAAATTCGCATTCTTATAAATAGTGAACATTATGAATGGTCATTTATTAATCGTAATTCTCTTTACTCATCATAAACAGGTGCTTATGATCTATGAATAGTCATTCATAGTTAGGTAAAAGTTCAAACTGAGCTTTTTCAATTTTATTTAACAAGCTCAGTTCATTCCAAAATTCAATCCACCCTTTATATACTAGGAATATCACAAAAAATCATTTGCCTTAGAGTTTGAATCAACTCCCATATACACCCGTGAGTGAGAGGATATATTTCATAGACATAGGAGCAATCTACTGTATGAAAATTCTTTTGTTTAGTCTATTTTATGCACACATCTATAATGTGTACCCATGTGTTGCACCAAACTATCAGATAACAATTTTGACACGTGAAAAATGTCATCACCTTTTGATGGGGTCATTCAATATTATGATAATCTCATCATTATTTCTTATGCCCTTGGTTATAATAATATTAGGATTACGGACATTTCTAGAATAAACATATAATGTATATAAGATTTTCACGATCAGTCTTATAATTTTCTTATCACGATTCTACAATTTTAAGGACATATTATTCGTACAAACATATTATGTTAAATATGAACAAGCATGAATAATAGAATACTTTTTATTAATAACAAGGAATTCCTACCTCATTGATTTGTTAAGATGAGGTAGGCCTTCCTGAGGTTGTATGTTCAATATTGTAGGAGGTGCATGGAAAAGTTCATCATTAGCACTGATAATAGGAACAAGTAGAGTTTAAAGGTGTTGTGGACAATGATTTTTTCCTTGGGGAAAGATCTCCTCAAAGACATATATGATACTAGGGGTAGTGTTGTTTTTTGTTGGGAAATGTTATGTAACACCCACAACTAAGTCTAAGGGCATTTCAATCTTTTTCCTAGTTTTAAATTCGATGATTTCTTTAAATTTCAATAGTATACACCCATGTATGAAGATATACATGATCGTGTATAGTCAGTAGAAAGTCAATAAGTGGATTATATTGTGATCACGACAAAACAAGAAGTTGCCTTATTACATACATGGTTTTGTATGCTTTATACATGCATGTGTATTGCTTCCAAAAATTAAAATAAAAGTGTAATAACCTTAACTCTCTTGTATTATCTTTTCTAGTCATAGAAAGTAGAGAGTGTGAGAGAGAAATGAAGTATTTCCATTACTTGTGTAGTTACCAATGATCATCAAAATCATCATAGCTATGCAATAGAGGCTTTATCATAAAAATCCAAGTAAATGGAGCGGCTTACTTTGTTTGATCATGTGATTTTGTGAAATAATTCTGTTATATACATGATCCAAGGATTTTCAAATAGAGTAGTAATGTTTTCTATTAATGTAGTTGATAATGAATGTGAACATAGAGTTATATGCATATTTAACCTATTGATTGTATAAAGGTTTAGTTTTTTATTGATTGATGTCTAAAAGCCATGTATGTATACTTTGCTTAAATAAATTGTATGAATATCATGCTTAAGGTGTGTAGAGACTTCTGTTTATGCCCTAAAAGAAGTAATCTTATTGGATTTATGATAAACAAAACATAGAAACCCTAGGGTGCGATTTCCAAATTATGATACACAATCGTGTATGGTCTTGTACAAGCTTGTGTCTCATTCTAGAATTTTGAAAACCTGAAGATCTCACACTCGTTCTAAGGGAAGAAATACAAAGTCATGTGGTATAGGATACATGCCCATGTGTGGTTTTTCAAAAGTGGACAATGTGTGCTAAAGGACACATGGATCCAAGTACACAGAAGTGTGTTTAGATTAACTCCCTATGTGCATCTACTTTATACATGATCATGTGCTAAGTGTTAGATTCCCATTAAATGGTTCAAAAGGCACATAGACATAGGTTGAAACACACACGACCGTGTACCCCTAGACAAAGTCAAAAGACAATTATACCCTAGGCTATATGCATAAAAGGGGAAAATTATATAAGAAGAATAATGAGCAAATAAAGGATAAATAATTCGAAAAAAGACATAGATAAGGTGTTCGACTAATGTGGATGATGGCAAAGAGTCAGATCAAATAGAATCTAAGTAAAAAAGTTAGCAATCTTATCACTAGTATCACACAACTAAATAGTGATCAACTATGTGTGTAAGTGATGATATTTGTGAAAAAAATAAGGTTGGATACCTATGAAATACATCATACACTCGATGGATAGCCATCCAGTTTAGCTTATATTTGCATGGTAAGGATATGGATTTTAGATATTCCTCACGTGATTAGTGAGATGAACCAGAAATATACCTAAGATAGAGGTCATCTTCAGATGCTTAGTTAGTATTTCTAAAAAACTTATACTGTAAGGAAATAAGCTACTCTTAGAGATTTCCCCGTATGATCAGGGTGTCCTAATTAGATAGCTAATAGGTCATTTGACATGTGTATGAGGCACTATAACCACTTTTATTTAGGTATTAGATATGTCGATTCCATCTTGGGTCTCTATAATTTCCGTGGATAATCTATGTTAGGGCACCAAGGTGTTTTAATGTGATAATAGTTAGCTTCTAAATGAAATACGAATTTTGTTGTTAGATGATTTAATAGACATGGATGTCGAAAGATCTCCACTTATTGAGTTTTACTTACATGTTTCCTTTTGTACGTTTTACAGGTAAAGGTGAATAGTAAGACAAGTGGGGATCTAGCGGTCTAGCGAGCAGCTATATGAGGAGAGAGGTTTTTATTATTCAGTTTATTAGACTTATATTTTCATTACTACTATTACTGTTTTATTATCATTATTATTACTATCAGTATTTTCAGACATTTGTGGTTTTATAAACATTGTTTAATAAAATGTTTTTATTGTATCACCTTTTGCATACTTTATATTTATGATCATGTATTAAATTTTTCAAGCAGTCTAATTGTGTATGTCTCTTTTAGTATATTCCCATCAGAGGAATATATCTAGAAATGGATGTTACATTTATGATATTAGAGCATGATCTTCATACCCAAAAAAGTGAAAAGTTTTATGTGTTTGAAAAATGTATATAGAGTTATGTAAGAAAGTAACCCCTCATACAAAGTTGATCGCCCTTGTATACCTACTGTTATAAGTATAATAGACCTGTTTTAGATTAAAAGTAATATATGTCTAAAGGTTATTATAATTTTAGGATGAGAAGATCCAAAATACTGAATAAAGATGCCCCAGAGGTCCCTAGTTAGAAGAAGGGCCAAACTAAGGATCAGGGATAAGCCTAAAAGTTCTTCCACATGAGGTAGAGGAAAATGTCAATCAAAGAGTTCTCAACTAAGCTGAACTCATTGGCTAAGTATGCTTTTGGTGTGGGTTCAAAGAGAGGTAATCTGAACATGTTCATAAGAGGGCTAAAACCAGACATAACTAAAGATGTGATGATGGGAGATTATCTTCCCAAGACTTTTTTAGAGGCTTTCAGTTGAGCTTTGTAATCTGAGGCCATGAGACAGTGCATGGATAAGGATATAGAGTTGTCAGAGAAGCCTTCACCACCAGCCTAGGTGTAGAGGCAGAGTCAGTTGACTATTAGTGGCGATTGAAAGGAAGGCAACAAAAATGGTCTTGGAAGAGACAATAAAAACACCGTCTAACCTAAGAATAAGAAAAACTAAAGGGATAAGAAATAGAGAAAAGATGAGCAACCTAGACATGATAATTCCTCTATATGATGTAGATGTAATAGAAGGCATATCGACGAGTGTGCGGCTGAGCAAAGAGTGTGTTATAGATGTAAGTAGTCAAGACACTTTGTCGAGCAGTACACAACCCCAACAGTGGTGCCGACCCTAGCAGAGTAGATAGTTGCGAGAGGATAAGCCTATGTATTCACAATTACTCAAATATAGGTAGATGCTAACCCTACAATTATGATGGATCAATTACTATTTCATACTTATCCTTTATATGCTTTAATTGACACAGGTGTCATACATTATTTTGTTGCTAAAGGCATAGTTAAGAGATTATGATTGAAGCCTTCAATTGTTCCTAATATCATAATAGAGATGTCAGATAAGGATTAGATTCATAGCAATTTAATATTGGTAAGGGAGACAGTTTTCCTGAAAGGCTATATAATGGTCATGGACATGTTAGACTTCGATGTGATATTAGACATAGATTTTTGAGCAAATATAGAGCTGAAAGAGATTATAGAAAAAAAAGTTAAATTCAATATAGATGACGGTGAACAATTCATATTTGGAGAGGATCGAATCCTCAGCATGATGATTAGCAATATCAAGGCTAAGAAAATGTTAAGTAAATAGTGCATGACGTATTAGGTACACATGGTTCAGAAATCAATAGACATGGTTATGGTAAAAAAAATACTTCAGTGGTGTAAGAGTTTTCAGATGTATTCTATGACAGTTTTTCAAGGTTAGCACCAAAAAGGAAAGTAGAGTTTAAAATTAAGTTAGCCCTAAGAACAACACCAATTTCTAAAGCCCTCTATAGAATGACCCTAGCACAATTACAAGAATTAAAAAAACGGTTACAAGAACTACTTGATAGTGAATTCATCAGATTGAGTCACTTACCATGGGGTGTACCAATCCTCTTCATAAAGAAGAAAAATGGATCAATGAGGATATAGATTAACTATAGGGAGTTGGATAAGGCTACAGTGAAGAATAAATACCTATTATCTAGAATTGATGATTTGTTTAATCAACTCAAGGGTGTTTTTGTGTTCTCTAAGATAGATTTGAGGTCAGGGTATCATCAAGTTAGAGTAGTAAAACAAGATATACCTAAGATTACTTTTAGAACTAGATATAAGCATTATAAGTTTATAGACATACTTTTCAGATTGATCAATGACCTAACAGTATTTATGGATCTCATGAATAAGGTGTTCCAGGATTGTTTGGATAAGTTCTTGGTATTGTTCATTGATGACATCCTGTTCTAATCTATAACTTGAGAGAAACATAAGCAACACTTGAAATTTATGCTCAAAAAACTAAAAGAGAGGTAGTTGTTTGCAAAGTTTTCTAAATATGAGTTTTGACTAGATAAAATGGCATTTCTAGATCATGTAGTTTTATCAAATGGTATATCAGTAGACCCTAACAGAATTGAGATAGTGCTAGAGTAGCAAAGGCCTAAGACATCTAAAGAGGGAATAAGCTTTCTAGGATTGGCAAGCTACTACAGATGTTTTGTTAAGGGATTCATAAAATTAGCTCGACCCCTCACAGAGTTGACATGCAAAAAGATTCTTTTTAGATGGTCAAAAGCCTATGAGCAAAGTTTCTAGGAATTGAAGAAAAGATTGATCTTAGCTTTTATCCTTGCCTCACCAGAGGAAGACGAAGACTAAGATTTATACATAGATGTCTCACATAAGGGTTTGGAAGCAATGTTGATGCAAAAAAGGAACGTGATAGCTTATGCTTCTTATCAGTTAAAGGAGTATGATACTAGATACCCTATTCACAATCTTGAGTTAGCAATAGTGGTGTTTGCGCTTAAGATTCGGTGACACTACCTATATTAGGTGAAGAGTAACATCTATATGGATCATAAGAGCCTTAGATATTTCTTCATTGAAAATGAACTAAACATGAGACAAAGACAGTGGTTAGAGCTAATCAAAGACTATGATTATAAGACTAAGTACCACCTAAGTGAAACCAATGTAGTTAAAGATGCCTTAAGCAGAGAAGTGTTTTTATCATAGATTATCATTCACCATGAGTTACAGAAAGAATTAGTAAGAGAACAAATTGAGATTATCACTAGACAATTGACAGGTCCCTAAATCCGGTCAACCTTTTTGGATGAGATTCATGTAACACAAACTTTAGATGAAGGATGTCTATAGATCAAGTAGAAGATGATTAGAAATGTTAAGATTGAGTTCAATTTGGTAGAAGACATCATAAAGTTTCAAGAGAGGATATATGTTCCCTGAAAGTAGAGTTTGAGAGATAAGATCCTAGTAGAGACGCACAATTCCTTTTACACGACCCACCCTGGGAGTGTAAAGATGTATCAAGACTTGAGAAAGATGTTTTAGTGGTCAAGAATAAGAAAGACATTACAGCTTTGTGGTTAAGTGACTTGTATGTCAGCAAGTTAAGGCTGAACATCAGAGGCCATGTGAACTTTTACAACTCCTTAATATCCCTAAGTGGAAGTGGGAACATATATCAATGGATTTTGTGGTTAGATTATTGAGGGTCAAAGGTGGCTATAATACATTATTGGTCGTAGTTAATTGGATGACCAAGTTGGCACACTTCATAACAGTTAGAAAAACCATGAGTACGATTAGTTGGGTTAAATCTATGTAAGAGAGATTGTCAAACTTCATAAAGTACCTAGGATGATAATACCAGATCAAGACACCAAATTTGTCTCAGCATTTTGGCAGAGTATGCAGAAGTTCTTGGATATGAGATTAACATTCAACATAACATATCATCCTTAGCCGTATGATATAGGACACACGTTTATGTATGACTTTCCAAAAATGGATATTGCACTTAGAAAGAGGCACACGATAGTGCACCTTAGGCATACGCCCATGAAGCCAATTAAATGACTATTTTACTTCTAGTTCAAGTATAATAAAAAGAAAGAGGGAAGAATAAGAAACTTTACTAAAGGAAAAATACTGATAGAATTAGAAAAAATGTCTAACTATATAGAAGATGACACGAAACTCCAATTGAGTCAAATTTGGTCAAAAATCAAAAAAGTTAAGGAAAATAGTTCACATCTAATTAGTCACCAACTGTGTGCATAAGTGGTAAGATTCGTGAAAACAATATACTTAGATGCCGATGAGATACATCATGCACATGATGCTAATGTGTATAACCATTTAGTTTATTTAGGTATGCACGGTAAGGATTATGACTTTTCATATATTTTATCACATGGTCAATAAGATGCATCACATATGATAAGAGAAGGGACTGCTACCAAATTATTTCCCATGTGATCAAGGTATCCTAGTTAGCTAGCCTAATAAGCTATATGACATGTATATAAGGTATGACAGTTAGTGACACCAAGGTGTCTTACTCTTTCACTAAAGCATTAAACATGTCGATTTCAACTTAAGCCTCAGTAATCTTTATAAATGGCCTATGTCAGAGCACAAGAGTGCCAAGTTACAACCACATTTAGATTCAGACATAGAATGTTAGGTTTACAAGTCTTATGAATATTCAAAGTGCCAAAAGGTTGTTAACTTATAGGGTGTTTTCACTTACACAATTTTTTTTGTCTTTTTTTGTAGGTAAAGGTGAGTAGTAATACATGTGGGGGAGCTAGCGGTTTAATGAGTAGCTGTAGGAGAATGAGGGGCATAAATATCTTTTTTAGACTTTCTTTTCTTTTATGTATTTTGAACATTTTAGTTACGTTTTTAAGATTTATTTATGCACATTAACTTCTTTTAAGTTTTCATACTTTTCATACATTAATGAAATTTCAATAAATGAGGTATTTAAGTAATTATTCACAATGCACCTTTTTGCATGCATAAATATTTATGATCATGTATTAAATGATGAGATTATAAATTAAGTAATCTAGTTGTGCACGTCTTTTCAAGTCATATTTCTAGTAGGGGTATATATTTGGAGAGGGGTGTTATAATAACATAGTCCAAAATTATACATCTTGGTATCACCTTAGAGAAAATTTAGGTGAATATGAATATGAATATGAATCTAAATCTAAGGGTGGAGAAAATGAGGTAGTGCATAATCGTGCGTCCTTTCCTTAATGACCGAATTGACCTTTCAAAGGCAAACTTGGTTATAACCTAATGTAAGGTGTGTGCACTCAAATGCATGGGTGTGCATTCTTTTCCTTGAGCATGTGTTAATCCTCATAGGCACTCTAGGGTGTGACCTAGTGTATGGGCATGCATAGTCAAGTTTACAACTATATATCCTTTCTTATGCATGACATTCTTCTCTTTTATGGTCATACTAAGTTTACAAGGGGTAATTTTTCATTTTCCTATTTGAATGATTGTATACTTTGTTAATATGGGCATCCAGTGTGACCTAACCTATGTGTCATGAATAGATCTGCATGTTTACTATACAAGCATTTTTCGATTGTTAAAGAAACTTGAGGCACCGAGTGTATACATGTGCATACCTTTATGCATGGTTGTACAAGACATTAACTTTTTAAAGTTATGCATGTCATGGTCATGCTTGTCCTTGAGATGGTTGTGCATGCACCTCTATAGCCCTATTTTCAGTCTATTCCTTAGCCAATCTTACACCTAAATGTTTTCTAATGTTTAAACATGCGTTCATGCATGTTTTTAATGTCTTAAAAACATAAAAGTAAGTTTTCGATACAACATGTTTTAGGAGAACTTCATTCATGACCACCTAGGATTTAGTCAAGATCTACATAACCATTCTATAACTTTTCATAGATTTAAACCTCTTGTGCTATATTGTCACTCCTAAGCAATATGATAAAAATAAAGTCAATAGGATTTCCAAAATTTTCAACATTATGATAATTAACCTATTGCAACATATTTTTTATCACAAAAACATGTAATTACTTTACAAGAGCTTATGTCATCATCATTGATTGAACAAGGCAACTACATAACATAATGTAAACCAAACTAGAACTTTGATCAAGTCTCCCTACTTACTTGTGGTTCCAAGTAGGCATATTCAATGCAAAAAGTCAAGAAAAACTCTATTGAAACATTCTCCCTTAGCTATCAAAATCTCTTCTCTAATAAATAGAACTCCTGCTTTTACAAACTCTTTCAATTTGGTAAGGATAGATAAAGCTAAACACTGATATTATGGGATAATATCCAACAACATGCGATAAACATTCTATTCTTAACCTAAACTTTTGCCACATTAGCAAAAACTATAAATACACAAATACTATAAATACATATAAGAACACATTTTTTTCCTTTGAGACGTACTTGTAAATGTTTATCTTGATTGTTTTACCCCATGAGTACTGAAACAAATTTAAACTACTCATATGCCTCACATCATATGTTTAAGTTAAGCTTTAGTTTTTCAATTATGACATTCTATTAAGAAGCCCCATAATCCCAAAAGTTGGCAAAAATACCCATTATTTTTATGTTGGTAATGTCAACGTCCAAATCTTATCCAAATCTAAATGTGGACTCCCTATTACTTAGGCCCCATTTATTGACCATCTTTACGTTGTTAAAACTTTGATCCTTTTTTGGGTCATTGGACTTAAACTTTTCACCATTCTTTTTAACCTTTATTGTTAGGTTTTGATTAAGCAACACGATTGACTATTTTTGACCTTTTTTTCCCCTTTTATTCTACAACACGTTTAAGAATCAAATCAATAATGTTCCCTATATGATTTTAAACCAAATAAATAGACTTGATATTACAAAATTTTGTTGGTTGAGAGTTCAAATAGACTACAAAATTGTCATTAACAAAAATCTTATGATTTTTAAGTTTGGACTTAATATCCACTATTCTCAGAATGTATTCTCTAACCTTTTGGACACCATTATACCTTATCTTAGTCAAATCACTCATCAAATGAGCAATTTTAGAATTGTCAAAAGACTAAAAACTGTAACTAACATTAGTTAAAAACACCTTAACACTCATGTTCTAAGTGAACTTCCCTTGAGGGAATTGATAATGGATCTCTTTATATCAATAAAAGTTAGCTTGGTAGATTTCTCCCGACATAGAAATCTTTTTATTCGGTTGAACTTTCATATCTAGGCTTGGGTGGTTCATCTACTTACAAGGGCAAACCTATATCCACAATCCTAATGCGAACTTAATATCTTAATGCCAACTCTAAAAATTGTAGTTAATCAAGACCTATGGTAGAATTATTATTATTATTATTCACAATAATGGAGATTGTTAAGCATAATATGCAACCAAAAAATATCATTGACAAAAAATTATCAAAACAATTTTAAAATCTTATATGATGTTCTCCGTGGGGTTCTTGGTGCATCTTATAAGCCCCTTCTTAGGTAGAGAATATGGTGAGCCAAAAATATGATGTGTAATTAAGGCCCCAAACATAAAGTTACAAATAATGAGAGCATAAATTGTTCGTTTATCTATCTCTATTAGATAGACAAACTACTAAGGTTATTGTTCTTTTTCACATTAAGAGGGAAAATATATGTCAATTGAAAACTCTATCACTTTAGCTAAATTGAAATTTTCATGACAAAGTAATACCATGATAAACCTTATGCAACAATCAATTTAAAACAAATATTAACCAACTTTAGGCAGGAAATTATATGCAAAAAAATTAAAGAATATTTCTTTCATTAAATATAAAAAAATTCTAAAAGTATCAATGAATGCACAACTATGGTGATTAAGTCATTTGAACAACTTACAATATTTTATATTTGAAACAAAATAATATTGTTAAAATTAAGAATTTATGAGATATAAGATAAAATTACCTTCAACAATTTTAATATTCCAATATTGCAACAAATAAGTATTCTTAGGCAATAAATAAGAAGTAACTTTAAAACATTATAACCTACACTCTATAGGGATTCCTAGTGCATCAGCATTAACTCTCATTTGGCTAGAGAAAATAACATGCATTTAGGATTCTAACTCAAGTTTATAAAAACCATACCTTGAAAACATATAACAGTTGAATGAAATATCTTTTTTTGGACAAATAAAAATTTCTAGATTAATATTCATCCTCCAACAAATAGAATAACACATGCCAATTGAATGAACACAATCATAATTTGGTGTAAAAAATTTTTTACAACCAATGTTTTTCCAAAAATTAAATGCATCCAGCTATTAATTTTTACACTCAAGGACCACTGTTGGTTAGAAAGTTATATACATCAAAACTGGAGATTGTGTCAATACCTAAGGAAAATCTTGTAAGTTTTAATAAATAAACCACTTTGGTGATTAAATTTTTTAACAAGGCCAAAGGACTATTTCCCACCCAAATTTTAATGTAAATACAAATACACACTTGCGGGATTTAAAAAGCCTAAATGCCGAAATACCCACCCATAATAAAAAATAAATTAAAAATCTTAATTAGAGTTAGGGGTAAAATTGTTACTAAAAGATTTAAAAAATTAAAGTTTTATCACATTTTCTTCCCCAGGTTTAAAAATCTTATAATTTTTCCAAACCAAAGTTTCCAAGTTTTGAAAAGTGACCATTTCACCCCTCAAATCCTTAGGTTTTCTTTCTCCCCTCTTTAGCAACCATCTCCAATGATGGTGATCGACTAGGAAGAGATGGAAAGCCGACATAATCTCTGATAGAAAATCTTCATCTTTGTCATGAAGACAAAGATGAAGAAACGTCATCTCATCATCAACAAAGACAATGCCATTTTGTCTCTTCATCTATAAAGATAATGTCTCTTTGTTGGCAAAGACGAAGATTCATCTACTAGAAATGGCATTGACTCTTTGTTTCGTTTTCAGAGGTCATCGTCGCCAAAGAGAGGAGAAAGAAAACCTGGGGATTTTAGTGTGAAATAGTCACTTTTTAAACTTAGAAACTTTGGGTGGAGAAAATTATGAGATTTTTAAACTTGGGGAGGAGAATGTAATTAAACTTTAATTTTTTAAATTTTTTAGTAAATGACAATTTCACTATTAATCCTAACTAAGATTTTTAACATAAATTTGGTTATGGGTAGGTATTTAAGTTTTTGAAACTCTACACGTATAAATTTATCTTTATATTAAAATTTGGAGAGGAAATAGTCCTTTAACCTTTTAACAATATATAAAATTTTTTAATGATACTAAATAATATTAGTTTAATCAAAATTTCATAAGATACGAAATGTCATGGATTTCATATTAGGACACCGCTTTAGAACCAATTGTCACTCATGTATTTTTATGTAATTTATAATTATTTTTATTTTTATTAATAAAATATATAATATTTCTTTATCCCATTCTTGTAATTAGATAGATATTTTAAAAATGATTAAACCATGACTAGAAGTTCAGTACATACGAACTAATTGTGAAGACATGATGTTTATATTAGATGATTATTCTAAAAAAAATCCATAATTATGATATTATCATGTTTAAAAGTAGAATAATAGTGATATAACTATCATAGTATTAAATAACTCTATTAAAATATGGTAACAAATTTTATATATCAAAATTGTTTGTTAACAGCTTAATATAATACATAAATTTATGTCATATATATGTTATTAGATAAACCTATTAAGAAGATTTAATATAAATAGTTATTTCAATTTCTATAAAAAATATCTTTTTAATAAATAGAGATATATAAGATCTTTAAATTTGATATTATCAATCATCTTATATAAAAATTAGTATGATTTGATACCAAGCCAAAGTAATCCTTCTAAAGGATTTTCTAAAGGCAAAGAGTATATATATCAAGATATGAATGAGGGCATATAAGAATGCCACCGCTAACTTACATATGGCTCCATTGCGCCGGAAAACGCTGCTAGCATTTAATTTTTGTCAGAAATCAAGACAGATAAGGTAGCCACAGAGAATGGCAGTTTAAGTTCAATTTTGGCCAAAAAAATGATGTGCAAGGCCGACATTAAACTCACCAAACTGAAATTCGACCTTTAAACTACTAGATTAGAGGGATTTTCCATATCTAAATTTCAAAGTTTAATGGATCAATTAAGAAACGTAATTTAAAACTAAACCAACTCCAATTTAATGTAATTTTAGTTCTAAAATTTTAAGTTTTATAACCTAATGCATCTAACTTTGATACCACATGCAATATTAAGCCATATTTGTATAAAACAAACTCAATCTTATGTGCAGGATCACTGCTTTGGCTATAAACACTTAATTAAATTAGTTCAAGGTTATAGAAATATTTGAATGTCTAATACGTTCTAAATCCGTGGTTTCGTTAAATTCACCTTAAGGCATGACCAATCTTCCTTTCCTTAAATATTTGAAAAGATAAAGCTGCTGTATTTTAAAAATATTATGTTAGGTTTGGAAGAGGGACATAGTCAATATAAAGTAGGGTACTCAACTTTATTAAAGTTCTAATAAATTTTAGGGTCTACACTAATATCGTATATTCAAATCATAATCTGTAAAGTGTATTAAGTTATCTTATTGATCAAATTAAACCCATACATAAACTTTTATTGAACGTTTGAATTACCAAATGTTATTAAATCAAATTGTAATTAATGTTAAACCATATTAAGACAAAAAAAAAATCAATTGTCTTCATTTTTCATAATAAAAGTAAATCATTTAAAAACTCATACTAATAAAATATGATCGATTACATAATATATGGATATATGAATGGTAAGATAATACTAGAACAACCTTAAACAATAGAACAAACTAACTCAGAAAGTCTAGCAAATTACATCAAAGAAGGTAAACGTAAATGGCTGAAAGACTTGTTCCCACCCAAGATTAGAGGTAATCCAAAACTCACATAACTCCAACTTTTAAAAACCTCAAATTCTATTAAAAATCTTAGTTAAGGTTAAAGATAAAACTATTATTTAATTAAAAAATTTAAAAAACTAAAGTTTTATTATTTTTTCCGCTCAGTTTAAAAATCTAACAATTTTTTCTATCTAAAGTTTAAAAAATAACAATTTCCCCCCTAAAGTTTTGAGGTCTCTTCTTTGTTGACAACCACAATTTCAGGCATCGGATGATGAATGCTATAATCTTATCATCTTCGCCCATCTGAGGAGATAAAGATGATTCATCTTCATTTCCTTGTCAGACGAAGAAGAATCAGTTTTTGTTCAATGAAAATGGATGACAACGCAGACAGATCAAAGGGAGAGAAAGATTATAGTACTGTTATCGGTCGACTAGAACCAAGGTTGTCGTTAGAAAAAAGAAAGAAAAAATCTATAGGGGAAATAGTCATTTTTTAAACTTTAGATAGGGGAAAGTTAACTTTGCAAACTATGAATGAAAAAATGTGATGAAATTTTAGATATTTTAATATTTTTAACTAAATGATATTTTTATTTTAATCTTAACAGTGATTTTTAACAAAATGATGAGTATTTAAGTTTTAAAAATTAACAGTTATAAATTTGGATTATCATTAAACCTTGGGAATAAGTCTTCTAGCCAAAGTAAACTTATAATAACTCAGGTTTGATGGGGATAAAGATGAATTGGTAGTCTTTTGGCCGGCATTAAAATTGGATCCCTTATCAGTTCTTCATCGGGGATCACCTTCTCCCACCGAAATGTTTTGACCAAATAATGAATGAACACAAGTATTTGCAAACGAGCATATTCTCTTCCAGGACAAATATGAGCGCCTCCTCCGAATGGAACATACGAATAAGGAACTATCTTGTTTCCATGAAATCTTGATGGATCAAATTTATCCGGCTCTGGAAAATACTTTGCATTTTTATGTGTGCCGTGCACTGCCCGATGTAACTGTCACAGATAGAAGGAACATTTAAGATGGTCAACAAGATAATTTATTTAATTCAAAGCAATCTTGTGCGGACGTTGTATTTCAGATATATCTATTTATCATTATAGATTAGCTGATATATATATATATATATATATATATATATATATATATATATGCTAATGGTAAACATTACCTTCCATCCTTTGGGAATTAGAAATCCATCAAAGCTGAAGTCCGTAATGGCCTCTCTGAAAGGTCCAGCAATTGTTGGTTGCAGCCTTAACACTTCACTGACAACATTCCATGAGTAGATCATCTTTTTGATATCATCCAAATTCAAAGGTTCTTCATGTCCCCTAGAATTTGCTATTTCCATTTGCTCTTTTGTATTGGATCCATCAGCAATTCAAGTGGAGCATTATCCCAAAAGGCAACAATGGGAGAATATTGTAAGTTTGAGAAGTCAATGATGAGACACAACTCTTTATTTTGTTCTTTATTAATTCATTGTTTGTATGAAGTAAAATATGATTGTCCGGAGATAAAGACAAGTGCTTATGAAAAACAAATTTAATAATATAAATATAAATAATGCAAAAAATGAGGAATATAAACTTATATTTGTTTTGAACTTAAAAATGATTATGTTTTAAAATTTATATTATTTTCTAAAAATTATTTAAAAAATTAATTTATTCATAATGAGTGGAATGAAATATTAAAATTTCTTTTTCAACATGTGCTTTTTGCAAAATTGTCTATGTTAGAATTTCCTCAAACATCCCCTCTCCCTTCACCATTTTCTAATAGAATCTGTTGGTTTTAATCTATTATTCTTAATGAAAACTTACTTTAAACCCCTCCCTATGTATACAGATATTAAAAATGCTCAAATATTGGAAGCTAATCGCAACCCACAGCCAATAAGACCAAGTTGATCTTCCTCCAAAACCAATTAAATAT
This sequence comes from Mangifera indica, assembly GCF_011075055.1. Taxonomy (NCBI): domain Eukaryota; kingdom Viridiplantae; phylum Streptophyta; class Magnoliopsida; order Sapindales; family Anacardiaceae; genus Mangifera; species Mangifera indica. The sequence continues at coordinate 9,487,058 of NC_058147.1, read as the reverse complement.
CTTATTTACCGCTTATTTTACTTAAAAAATAATAATAATTTATGCATTTTTTTAGTCTTTACACAGAAAATTTCTATATTTGATGGGTTTTTAAAAAAAATTTGTAATTTGGGAAAAGACCTGTAAACTATCATCTTAGGGGAGATGAGATATACAGTTTTAAACTGGTGAGGCATTATAGAAAATGCAAACCTCAAGGGAGATGAGGGATAAAATCCCTGGAAAATACAAAATAATTCCAAGAAAGAAGACACAAAAGCTAAGTATGATTTGCCATACGAGTAATTTGCTTCTTTGATTCTCGCTGTCGAAGGGTTATTACGTCAAACCTTATGTGGAAAAATGTAATCACTCTTTGGCTTAATTTGTCAATTTACATAGAAGAGAATACCATTTTATGTCAGTACATTACACGTGTGACCAAATAGCCTGCTAACAATCTTGTCTTGTTATGCACTAACATCTTCTGTTTTCGTTTTTGCAGAAAATTAGGTATAAAACTATTTATAATGAAACCTCACTATGAATTAGCTGAACCCATTTAAAAAAAAAAAAATTAAAGTCAATTATATGGACATACCTCTGTGGACTTCTTCATAAACTTGAGGCAGCTCAGCCAGGTACTTGATAATGGAAGTTATGGTGGTGCTTGTGCTATCATAAGCAGCAACAATGTACACTAAAATCATGTCTGCGATTTCTGATTCAATCACCTCTTCATTATCCTTGATCTTCTCCATAATCAACAAAGACAATAAATCTTTAGATTCATCTAAAGACTCATTAATATTATTCTCCAGGATTTCAATCTTCCTTCGCCTTACTATCCCCTCTATCTTCTCCCGAATTCCTTTCGACGCTTTGATTGCTCGGTTAAATTTTGTCCCCGGAATGTTTATAGGCAATGCAAACATTCCACTCATTATGCAATTAAACAATTTCTCGAGCTCTCCAACCGTCTCCGAATCCACATTGTTTAACATCAATCGAAATGATATTGACAGAGTGTATTTCTTCGCTAGAGAATGCGCAGCGACTTCTTCGCAATCGATCCAATGCGTCTCTAAATGGTTTCTTGCAAGGGAATCAATTATTACGACATTTTTCTCCATTGCATTGAGCTGGTTGAATAAGGCTGACACATTTTTGCGCATGCTGGCGAGCTCCTTCTGCTTGCTTTCACTTAATTTACCTGAACCCTTGAAGATTTTGCTGATGTTTCTTGGCCACCATGCCTTTATAAGCTTGTTCTCGTTCGCGAACATGAATCTGTTTGCCTCAGGGCTGCAGAAGAAAACCATTTTTTCTCCTGCATACGAAGTCTTGAAAAGTTTGGCGGAGTATTTTTTTTGCCTGTCGAAAATGAATTTTTCAATGCAATTCTTTTTGGCCAGTCTAATATACTCAAGAGTTTCACCAATGATTGGCCAGCCTGTGCTCCCTGGAGGGAGCTCGGGTTTTTGCTTTGTGGGTTTGGTTTTTGACACATAAGAGAGAGAGTAAAGAGTGAAGGCAATGGAGAGAACTAAGAGAAAGAGTGCAATTAGTTCCATAATTTTTTTTTGTCGAATTGATTAAATTGTTGAATAAAAAGGGCTGTGTTGTGGGGTATTTATAGGAGAATTTGAGAAAAAAATTATTAGTAATTTATGATAGTTTTGTTAAGGTAGGATTCAACCTTTGCTGCTCACGTGTGTCAAAGATCTAGAAACTTAAAATGAAGCAAGTTCATTAGGTTGTTGAATTAAGAGGGGTAAGTTTATTAATAAATTTGTTAAGATAGATTATGATATATGATGAAAATTAAAGAATGAATATATATACACGTTTCAATTAAGGATGAACGGTCAAGTTTATTGACAAAACCAATATCACTTTTAAAAAGAAAAAAAAGTTTCCCGCAATAGCATAAAACAATAGCTGTGAGACACTCACCTGATTCGAATCCAATTTGTGTTTTACTGAGGCCCCACGAGGTTTTATATTATCAAAAGTTTATGCATTTTCTTCTAAAAAGTTCCCATTTGGTTATCTTTAATTTACAAAGTTATTTAACATTATTTTCTCTGTCACCTCAGATGGCCTAGCCATCTCTGGCTGTCTCAGTTTGCTCGAAAGACTTTGTTATTTAACTTCTAGATTTTAGAATTTTCTAACAATCGGCAGCAGCAGCCGGTTGGCCATTGACGCGATGGCGCCAAATTGGTCTGGTAATCGGTTTCTGTCATATCACGTGCAAGATTTTATTGTTTGATCTTGACGGTTTAGATTTTTCCAGCATTCGGCATCAGCAGCCGGTTGCCTGTTGGCGCATGAATCGGATTTTTTAGGCCAAAAGAGTATTTCCTACTCAAATCTTAATATAAAGATAAATATACATTTACATAATTTAAAAAAACTTAAATACTCACTCATAAATAATTTTTTATTAAAATTTTTAATGAAAATAAAAAGTAAAATCGTTATTTTAATAAAAATATTAAAAATATATCAAATTCATTATATTTTCCCTCTAGGTTTTAAAAACTAACAACTTCACATTGTCTAAAGTTTTCTAACTTTGAAAAGTCACATTCGGCCCCTCCCAAAAAAAAAAAACCTATGGATTTCATCTTTTTTCCATTTTAGCTACCTCCAAACATTTGAAAACTTCAGTTTAACTCCCCTTTTTAACTTTAGATTATTCAAAAATCAAACAACCTCTCCCTCCATCGACCGTTGCTTTTCTCCAACACTCAAACTATCCTCCGACAACAGAGCCGATGTTAACCATTTCTCCTTCATCATGCGATGGAGCTAAAAACCTAGAGATCTCTTTGTTTCGACGAACAGATGAAAAGATCTAAAAGAGGCAAAGAGATCTGGATCTAGATCTCCAAATCGAGATAAAAAGATCTTCGTCTCTTCATGGAGACAAAGAGATCTTTGGGTTTTTGACTCCATTGTGTGACGAAGGAGAAATGATCGACATCAACTCAATCGTCGAAAGGTAGGTCAAGCACTAGAGAGAAGCAATGGTCGATAGAGGGAGAGGTCACTGGTTCTTTGAATAATTTGAAGTTGAAAAAGGGGTTAAATTCTTTTGTTAATTTAACTATTTATATTAAAAAGATATAAAAAATTTTTAAAAGGAGGGCTAAAATGGTTATTTAACTATTTATATTAAAAAAATATAAAATTTATATTTTTTTCCCCAAGTTTTAGAAAGTAATATTTCACCTTTGCCTAAAGTTTTCAAACTTTGAAAAGTAATATTTTCATCCCCAAACCTAGGATTTTCATATTTTTCAAACTCAGTAGCCCCCAATAACTTTCAAAAATAGTAGTTTCACCCCCATTCTTGAACTTCATCTTCCAACGTCGTCTCTAGCATCATCTCTAACCTTTTCCTTCTCACGCAAGAAAGAGACGGAGATCTCTTCATCACACCACTATGCGATGAAGAGATGTCTCTTCGTCGCACCACTATGCAACAAAGAGATCTTTGCCTTTTCATCGTACAGTGGAGATTTCTTTGTCGCATTACTTTCCATTGCACTAGAAGAAAAAGGAGGCTTGAGATAATGACAAAGATGACGCTAGAGACAACGCCGAAACCTAAAGTTGAAGTGTGGGGTGAAATTGTTGCTTTTGAAAGTTCTGGGGGGCGATTACAGTTTGAAAAATATGAAAACCCTAGGTTTGGGTGAAAATATTACTTTTCAAAGTTTGAAAACTTTAGGTAAAGGTGAAATGTTAGTTTCTAAAACTTGAGAGGAAAAAAGTAATAAATTTTATGTATTTTTAATATAAATACTCAAATGACTATTTTACCCTTTCTTATAACAAAAAAAGTTAATAGAAGTTAGGTTATGGATAGGAGTTTGGGTTTTTCAACTATTATGAATGTGATTTTGAATTTCAGCTAAAACTTAGATGGAAAATAGTCTTTTTCCTATTTTTAAAACTTAAGGGGGAAAATATAATGAATTCCATTTTTTTAATATTTTTATTAAAATGACGATTTTAGTCTTCACTCTAACTGAAAATTTTAACAAAAATTGGCTTATTGGGTATTTTGTTTTTTCAAATCTCATGGGCATGTATTTGTCTTTGCATTGAAATTTGGGTGGAAAATAGTCCTTTGGCCAATTTTTTAAGATATATAAGTCTACCACTGCAAAATAGTTGGAGAATGTTGATATTAACTAAGTTTGTCAATGGTAAGAGCAATGTTTTGTCCAGTGATTATCAAATATTGTAATTGTCCAATTATAATTCAATGAAAACTTGAAGAACAGACGACTCGACTATCATAACAGAGTTAACTTACAAGAAGACGCTATAGGTGTTGGACGAGATTACATCTTTAATGTGCCTTGGTTGAGTAAGATAAAGTCCATTTTGATCTCTTTGTGCTTCCATTAATACCAAGAAAACAACTTAATGATCCCAACGTTTTTAATGAAAATTGAACATTTATATTTGCAACTAAATGTCATAAACATCAATAACATAGCTTATCTTACTTAAGCCTCTAAATTATATACATCAATTGATAATAAGAAATTGCATCAACAATTTGATGCTAAAAAAAGGACATAAGCACATTTTATTCTTTCAAAATTTTAGCAATGACTCTTAGAAAATGGCACTAAAAGGCACTACACAACTCATCTTCAAGCAATTCTAAGAGTGATTCGAAGTCTCTCACCCAAGGCGAATTCATTTTCAAGGCTAGCTCAGTATAGCCCGATTGAGATATTACTTTTAGACCTCAAACTGTTGCTTAAACAATGCAAGATGTTAATATGTTATACACTATAACAAATGAGCCTATTTCTTAGACATCTAAGCCACATAGGAAGACTCCTACTCCTCGCTTTCGATCATAGTGAGAACATCAACACACTAGCCTTATTGTCTCCCAATAGAAACTGTCATGTCAAGCATCAACGAACAATATTTAGGAGCACCAAAAATTATCTCAAGCTCTATCAAGGCAACATTCTAGAAAAGCATTTGTACTTTCTTAAGCTTATAGACATAGTAGTGTTTCAATAAAGGCTAATGATAGGATAAGTAGCTAAGGTTGTCAATCCGTAAGACTACCAATGTATGACTAATTGAATGTCTGCTGAGTCTCTAAGGAGTAGGTGGCCAAATATTCCACAATGCTCAAAACTCCTTTATCAATGGGACTTGCTTCAAACCTTTCTAAACCAATATATTATTTTGTGTCTTAAAATAGTTATCTGTCTAGTGACAATAGGAGAGATGATTGAAGCCATCATCTCATTGTCTAGAATGACATTCAATGAAGAACACCTATATATGATATGAGCTAACTTTTTGTCTATAGGATAACATTTGCTTAGTGTCTCAAGATAGTAGTGTTATATGACGTAAGAGAAGGGTAGTTGGTGTTGTAATATCGTTTACAAAGATGTTTGATGGTTGATATCGTTTAACGAACAAAACGATAAACAATAAATGCTTAAGAAAGTAATGTTTTTTAAAGTAAACTCAACTGAGTTGTATTAATAATTTGATAAATTGATTGATTGAATTATAAAGCTCATGCCTTTGTATATGCTCATTTTCTTGACTAGACTAGGAAAACTTATTATAAGAAACTATGATTATAGGAAATAATATTAATAAACTTATAAATAAAGTTGAGCTTTCCTAACAAATAATCCTAAAAATTCTTTATTATATTTATCAACTTTTTCTAAACACAAATTATTCATATTAAGCTTCACTTCCTAAATAGAAAATATTCTTAAACTTAGATAGGAATCTTGACAAATTTAATTAACTATCAAATATTTACTACAATAGGAAACTAACTTTAAATTAAAGACTCAACATTAAGAAAGTTAAATTAAATTAAACTCTCTACTATTAGAAAACATGCCATTTCATACCACATAAGCATACCATATTACTTTGCCATATCATGCCAAAGATGTCACATTATTATTGGTTGTCGCATCATCACCCATCCTCCCTCTTGCCTTTGGTTTGTTTTTTTCAACGTCCTCATTCGTCTTTTCTACTCAACCTTCCTTTTACCTTGGATCTTCTTCCGACCTTTTTTGGTTCTATATTTTAGCCTTATTTTCTTTTTATGATTGGAATGTCTTGGTCTCCCATCATTCTCCTCTATTAAGGAAAAAAACTCATCCTCGAGTCATCATCATGTAACAAACCATTTGCATATATAAAAGGATCAGACCAAAGGTTAAATTTAGCCTTCATTCAAAGATGAAAATTCTAATCCCAATATACATGCAATTCATAATAACCTTCCTATGTTTGATTGACAACCTTCTTGTAATCGTCTTTAAGAAGAATCACATATTTGTCTTGATCAACATAAAAATCATCCTTATTAATTTTCATGATTTCAAACTTATCTTGAAGGGAATGAATTATTTCTAGACTTAAGGGTATTTCATTGATCTCTTTAGTTTCATCAATATCTGTAAGTTCTTCTTCCTTCTTCACCTCATTAACTTCTTTAATTTCTTTTAGAAATTTAGGTAGTTCCACAAAATTCATAGTGATTTTTGAAGCTTCATCTGCCGCTAATAGCATTATCTTTTCTTCATTTTCTTCTGCTATCTCATACTTTTCTTTTTCTTTCATTGCTTTTGTAGGCTTACAAATTTCTTCTCTAAATGTAGATTTGAGTTGTGAAGAAACTTCTTTTTTTGGTTGCATTTGTCTAGGAAGAATTGGGACTATCCTTTTAAATTAGAAGTGGTTCATATAGGTTATGATTTAGATTGGTTGGCCAATATCTCATTGAATCATGTAGTTAGTCTTTTTGTAGCTCTAACTAACATTGTTAGTTGTTACTCTAAACTAGTACAACAACTTGATTTTCTCTATGTCTAGTCATCTTAAGACAATGCTTTGATGCCACCTGAAGCAAGAAAAACATAGTTGAAGTTGTGATATCGTTCACAAAGACATTTAATGGTTGATATCGTTCAATGGATGAAAGGATAAACATAAACAATGCTTAAAAAAACATTGTTTCTTGAAGAAAACTCAATTGAATTTTACTAGTTAAAGTATCATTCAAGCGAAATCTAAGTGGTTGTTTCTTTAGAAACTTTAGTTTCGACTTGCTTAGCTAGTTAAAGTTTTATGCTCTTTATTTTGACTAGAAGTGTATGTTTATCCTCCTTTGTGGTTCAAGATTACCTCCACTCGTGTCTACTCTTCATAGCACTAACCTAAGAAGGATAAATCATTCTTTGGAAATGAAGCCAAATAATGTGAAAGACTTTTAGAACCATGTCTTTGGCTCGATTCTCAATCTCAACTTCAATAGTCACCAACTTCTATTCAAATTTTCATCCTTACAAGTACTTTCCTTTTTAAATTGAAATAGATCATAGAGTTTGTAATCCTGAGCCTACAAAGCATGCATCTCATCATCTTATTATTGAACATGCTCACAAAAGAAAGACAAGTCTGTAATCAAAGACTCCTCTTTGGATCTAAATTGTAGCGTATAAGCCTTAAATTGCTTTTTTCTTCTTTGCCATCTCATTTTTCAAGGAAGACACCTAATCCCTAAGACATTTTGATTATTAGAAGTGATTACACTCACATAACAACACCAACCATGCTTCATAAAAAAGAAGTCGTAACATGCCAAGGGTTTACGAATAGACATAAATATACAATTCGAGAAAGCTATAAAGAATAAAGTCACCTAATTGGAAAGATATCGAGATGGAGGAATGAAACTACCCTATACTAAAATGATTCCTAGTGACTTTTTTAACCAACAAAAATTGGATACTCCTTCTCTTATAATCTTTTGAGAGGAGACTTTGACACTAACGATCAACCTCCAACCTCTAACCAAAACTCTAGAATCATAGGTTCATTTTCTATAAGTTTTGTGACATGCCCCTGCCGCCTCCCGCCCCTCCTTCCCCCATGAAAGGATTAGACCTCCAAATGATGAATCAGGTCAAGGTTTTTCGATTTTAGACCATCTACAAAACAATAGTAGATGTTTCATATTGTGCATATAAATTACACACATGTAAAGTCTAGGTATTAGGTTTTTAAATATATTTTAAATATGAGTTGTTAAGTTTTGCTTGAATTTATGTTTATATCATGATTTTATCTCATTTTGTTTTTTGATTTATGTTTTTAGATATTTTGAGGAAGTTTGAGATCAATTGGAGCAAACTTGGAAACTTAAGAATGAGTTATTCATGTTTTTGTATGAAATTAATGGGAGCTAATATAGGCATACAATATGCCCATATTAAGATAGAGTCAGTAGTGTGTAACCTTAATTTCACACAAGCTATCAAACCTTAAAGTATTTAATGACGTGATTCATGCATCCCAAGACACCTATCAATCTATTCCACCTCTTTAGGTTCCTAATTGCCTCACATGGAAGTAAAATCATAGACAAGAAACAAGATTGAAGTTTGAGAATTACAAGAATCAAGAGGAGATCAAGGCAGACATTCTTCAAGATTTTTTAAACCTTGTTTTTGACTTTTCACATTACACACGATGAATTTTTCTCTATCTTTATATTATGTTTTTTATATCATTAGCTAAACTCATTTTTTAGGGATTAAGAGGGATCTATTGATTCTTATAACTATATAGTGATTTTATATTTGTTTAATAAATCTTTGATGATGCTTTTGATTCAACAATTGTGAATTAATATCATATGTGATATTAGGGCCTAATATCATACATATTTTTAGGTTGATGTAGACTATCAAAAGATAAGTGCATATAACAAACTTTCCAAATATATACCCCTAGATGGAATAATGATATGAATAGATGTGCATACTAAAAACTTCTACTTAAATGTACAGTGGAACTTAAAGCATGATATATAATTAAAAAAGGTCTAAAATCATAAAAACTAAACAATTGAGATTGTATAACAATTCATATTATCCAAACATAAGTGTTTATAAGGGAATAAACTAAACTTATAACGTATTCTCTAATAATAAATGAATACATTACACTCTCAAACATAACACATATAAAAATGACAAAAATGTCCCTCCTCATGCAATCTCTTTCCCAACTAAACTGTTGGCTCATTGAATATGTCGTTACTTACCTTGTCTACCTACAAAACCATAACAAAGGAACACATGAATGTTATAACATTTAATAAGTGGGTGACCTCTCGACACCTTACACATATGATAACTGAACTGGTGTTCCAAATCTAAGCTACATCTCATAAATATATGGTTAACTCTTAGTGTTATCTAACATCCTAGATAGCCAACTGACTAATCTATTCCATAAGTAATGTCATCCCAGATGACTAAACCTATGCTCATCCTGACATCCCCGATGTCATGTGAAAGCTTATTAAACAATATCCCAGATGTTTGCCACTAAGAGTACACACAACACAATGTTGATTAGGCTTTAAGTTAACTAAATATTGATTCCCTGATCACACGAGGAAAACTAATTATAGTTACTCAATTACCACATATGCATAACTATGAGATTACTAATTATTAACCATCTTTGAATGGCCTTTACCATGGGTACATATGTGGAGTATTTCACTAATCACATGAGGAATAACTAATGCAAATCTCTCTTATCATGCACCTTTAAACTGAAATGAGTTACAAATACACCTTGGTGCCAAGTGCATGATTCATCTAATATATATCTAACGTTGTTAGCGCTATTGCTTTCACATATACTATGCCATATTGCACACAATGAGTGACTATCTCGATGTACATCTTATTTTCTTACCTTACGGAACTTGACCTGAATCTACTTCAGTCAAGGTTTATAGTTTTTCACATAATTGGACATATTTGCTTGGCCAATTATCGCAATTTACCTTCTGAAATTTTCTCCTCAATCATTGAAAGTTTCCCAAATGTAGTGGAATCATGACATGTAAAATACTTGATTTAATGAAATTTTCATCCCTTTAGGTGTATGGCTCTAGAAGCTTATTGAATTCACACGAAATATGATACCTAACTAGTCAAATGACTAGAGTTCAATTTCCAAGTCACATTCCTCATTTTAAAGATGTCGAGCAACACAAATCTTATATTCATGCTTTGAGGCTAGAATCTTTAAACATTATTAAGTGTAGAATGGTTTCATGGATGACAAAGTTCCTTATGTACTTATGATGAAAAATAATAATTAATTCAAGCATTATTCCAATCGTAATGTACAAAACATTCTTGAGGACATGGTGAACATAATTCAACGATGCATATCTATTCACCATAGTACCATATCAAGCAATCGAAGATGTACTTTCTATAATTTGATGAACAATTATCCTTACATGAGTACTCAACAAATGGCCACATTAATGAAACGTATTACCTTGATCATGATCTAAAAACTCAATACATTATTATTCATTTGTAAGTAAAGTGGTGCCTTGTATATTATTAATTCTACACTACCATAACTAGTTCATTCTCACTTAAAATTCCTTTTATCTCTAATAATTTTATTTGTTTTTCACGTAAAAGATACACAAGCATGGTGACAAAAATAATAACAGAGATAAGAATGAAATTTTATTTCTTCAAATTATATACAAGTACACAAATATTTAATATGTAAATACATAAGCACCTATAGACAATTAAAACAACTAGGTCTAACAAACTAAATGGCATATATCTTCAGTGACATTTGAATCTCTGTAAAGGAAGAAAAAAGCTACAAGATCACAACAAAAGTAATTAATCCCCTAATATTCATATTTTCTTTTTCCTTGGAGGTTCTCTTTGACAAACTTCTTATAACCTTTTACTCATACAATAAAGGCATGCAAGCTCCAAAGGTAAGCATAAGGCACATTGATGGTCCTTTGTGAAAACCTCCTTAAGAAGATTGAGTTGATGGATAATCTATAACAACCCAAATTATAATCCTCTAGGCTTTTAAATATAAGAGGAGTCTTTCAAGCACGTCTAAGGAAATTCTTCGTGTCAAACCACTGCTTTATTTGACCAAATAACATAACCTAACAACTTGAAAATACACTAAATAATGATTAACAACAAACCATTCAAATAAGAACATCTGCTACAAAATACAAATCGAACTCTTAATTAGGTTACCTTTATGGGGAAGACATGGATCCACGAAACTATCAAACTTTTGGGAAGATACTTGAAAGCCATCTCAAGTATAATTTTAACCTTTAATCTATCTTGAAGCTCAACAAAGCAATCAAATCTCTTATGTTACCCATTTAGAAGAATTTAAACCAAACACTTTGGGGCGGGGGGTACATGTAGAAGCCCACCTAAAGATTGTAAAGGTATATGAAGAATGATGATACATTTATGTAAAGAAAGTTATCATGGTGAATGAAAACACCACCACACCAAGGGATGCGCATAATAGCAAAAAATAAAACTACAAACAAACATGACCTATATACCAAAAGACATAAGAATTATCATGAAGACCAATTCATACATCATTTCCTCCATTGAAGTTTTAGACTTTGAATTTTCCTCCTCAATCAAATTCAAAAGAAAAAATTTAAAAATAAATTTTGTAGCGTTAAAGGAATATCCATCATGACCATTCAAATGGCTCTTGAATACATGTCCATAATCTTGTGATGCAAGCAATGCACATCCAATTGTATTTTATAAGGCAAGTAAAGTAGTAAGATTGATACATTGCTTAAAATGTACGGTCATGATAATGTCAACTTGCATTATCTTAAAGATTCTTGAAGTCATCGTCTCACTTCAAGAATTTAAGGGGCAAATATTATGTGGTCAAATTAAGCACACCAGAATAAACCCTTAAAGCATAATGAGACACCATAGGCAACATATAATGACTAGTTAAAATTATCATTATAAAGCCCACAATATATTCAATTTAGACACCATGACAAGTGGCACATGACCAGACAAAGCTAAATCTACCATTTATAAAAACAAGGTTATAAAGAAAAGGGTCTTGTCAGATTTTACGGTACAACATCTTCATAATAGTCATCCAACAAAAAATGTTAATTTTCATATAAATAAAAATGTTTTTAATATATATATAACTTTGTCTATTTAAATTTAATATCATGGTCAAGGCCCTAAGAGAAAAGAGGTTCAACTGTGTTTTCTCTCCAAAAACTTGTATATAATGAGAGAAAGAAAAGGGAATGGTAATAGATGCAAAAGCAGACAAAATACTAGAGATATTACATATTATTCTTGTACTACAAAAGACTTTAGAGAACACTATAAACGAAAGCATTTTGATCATCGAGCCCAACCACAGACAAATGTCAGGGTGTGTTTGATTCAAATAATATTTTATTACAAAAAATGAAAGATTATCACTAAGATAAATTACTTAGAATATTAGAAGATATAAATTATTACTATTTTTTTATAAAATTCAAGGTGTGTTTGGTTCAGATAATCTTTTATTGCAAAAATGAAATATTATCACAAAGATAAATTGCTTAGAATATTAGAAGATATAAATTATTACTATTTTTTATAAAATTCAGGGCATGTTTGGTTCAGATAATCTTTTATTACAAAAAATAAAATATTATCACAAAGATAAATTACTTAGAATAGTATTAGATATAAATTATTACTATTTGTTATAAAAATTGATAGATTTAAATAATTGTTGTGTTTTGTTGGATGCAATAGAAGAAAATTAAGATATTATTTTACTTAAATATCCTTGTGTATAATTATTATAAAAAATTCTTTATGTTATACATTAAATTAATTGAAAATGATGATATTTTTATCCTAAAAAATTAGGAAATAAAGGTAGAATTCTAAGAAAATCAAGATTACCTTGATAAATTTTTTTATATCTAGCGTGGAGGTAACAATCAAATTATCTCTTATATTACTTTTCACATCACTACTGATAATAGAATATTATATAAATATTTTATTACTTTTTATATCAAATAAATTAATGTCAATAATAAATTACCAATTACTTAAGTCTTCTTTGAATTACTTTAATCAAACACCTCTTTAGTGTGATATTTATTTTTCTAATGTGTCTTTAATCATCTCCCTAAACATTAATGTATATCAATAATAGATTTATCTGAGTCTTTTCAAATTCTAGTGGTTATTATTATAAATATTTTATACATATTTATATCAATTAATTATGACAAATGATCCCAAAGTATATAGGTTTTAAGGTTACTAAGGTAGCAAAAAATTTATGGAATATTCAAATTTTTAGCCTTTTTTTAAACCATGTATACATATATACCACTTATCTCAAATCTTAAACAAAAATACTACAATAGTAATCTAGTTTCCTAAAATACCCCCATTGACATAACCTATGCAAAGAGATTCTCTTTCTTTTTCATAAACCTTCCAACAAATAAAAGAATCTCTACAATATGAAAAAAATTTGAAGCAAGATGGTTTTTCAACTCTAGAAAAATAATTGGAGCAGACACCTGTGATTGAATAATAAAACTTGTGAGAGAAATTCAGACCTTTATTAGCACTAGCCATTATAATGGATTCATAAAAATACAAGGGAGGAAAAGACCAAAATTGCCAGATTTCTTTAGAAAATTCATATTCTTTACAAAGATTTTGTAGCAAAGTTATCCAAATTCAGGTCACTCTTGATTCATGCCTTTATGTTATGTGTTTTCTTGTATAAAAATTGAAAATCAAATAATGTAAGGTAAATTCATGTTTTTAACTTCATGTGAAATATAATTTTATTGTAATTAAATGTTATTTTATTGTGTAATATTGTGATTTCATATTGTTGTATTGTTTAATATTGTTATAATATAATTGGGATGGTTAAAATTGAGAATGAATTGACAAAAATTCAGGTTTAGATAAAAAACAGACAAAGAATGGGTTAACGTTGACGCCAACCCTTGGCGTTAACGCTAAGCAGTTTTAGGTCTTCAATTTTTTTTTCCAACAACTTTATCTCCCTTTTATCCATATCTAACAACTATTTTTTTTTTTTTTTGTGATGAGCAATTAATTATTTAATTTATCAGGATCAAAACAAATAAAAATGGATTTTTCTTTGGTGACATAAGATTTAATTGTATTTGTACAGAGAGAATCATGCAAATAATTATTGCTTTTACTGATTTTCCTGATTACAAATTAGTAACCTTCTATCAACAAAACAACATATATAAACATAATTTGAAAAAAAATATGCAAATGCATAATTTCAAAAATAAAAACTGCTTGGTGTTAATGCCAAATAGTTCCAACAACTTCATATTTTTTTTGCAAAACGTTCTTTTTCTTTTCATCTCATATCCAGCAACTAGAATCGAAAAATATCACATGTCCTTCTGCCATGTAGTCTTCCATTGTCATTCAATTTTGTTTCATCGTCACTGATGATCGATGAAGGCTGCCAGTGGTCTTGGCTCATGGGTGTCTCTTCCTTTGGTGCTTCAAATTTTCAATTTCTCACCATCCTTATAATGGTGTGCTACTTCAATTATTTTTCACAGGAATGCTATTTAATCACATGTACTTTAATTATTTTTGAAAGCTTCTCGCTACTTCAATTATTTTATATTGACACAAGATGCCTTATAGAGATGCCTTCCATTGACACAAGATGTCTTCTAGAGTTGTAGAGAAAAGTTGTAAAGAAAAAAAGAGATAACCTCTCTGTATAGATTGTGCCAAAAGAGATATTTTAGAGAAATATATTACTGTTGTGATATTTTTGTTTAAATTTTAAGATAAATAATATATATATGCACACACAGGTTAAAAAGATACTAAAAAATCAATATCCCAAATTTTATTATTGTTAATAAATTGCATGCAAGCCATTAAATCTTACGGTATTATAATATAAATTATTGGAAAATTAATTAAAATAGACATGAAATTAGTGGCACAAACCTTTTTCAACAAAATTTTATTAGTTTTACCTTTTTAAGTAAATTGTATTTTTTATTTCAAAAATACTCTATCTTATTTCCTCGTATTCAGAGTAATTTTTATTAGTAAATCTTATTTTTGAGAGTATATAGATTAATTTTAAATTATTTTTTCTGTAATTGTTAAGATTTACATATAAAAAACGGATTAATTTTTTATGTATATTTACATATCTTTACAAAATAATGAATATAACTATGTAAGGTTTGTCACAGGGTATCAGTCGTGACAGCCGAGCAGCCACGAATAATGTACGCGTTGGTGGAGGTGAACAGACATCAGGTGAGGGCAATGCTGGACACGGGTGCCAGGAATAATTTCTTGGCACAACGCATGGTAGGGAAGCTAGGAGTGACCATGGAGGAATGTTCAAGAAGGATAAAGGCGGTAAATTCCGCATCTCAGTCGATATTGGGCACTGCCGCTTTGCGGGTGATGATAGGTGCATGGGAAGACGAGTGCACGTTTATGGTAGTACCTTTAGATGATTTCGATCTCATCCTTGGCCTGGATTTCTACGTAAAGGCCAAAGCTGTTGCCATGCCGCATCTGAACGGGGTGATGATTATTGATAAGCAGCAGTCATGTTTTGTCAAGGCGGATACAAACATAAGGGGCAAAGAGCAGATAACGTTGCAGTCTACCACACAGGTGTGCATGAGATTGAGGCGTAGAGAAGAGCTGGTGATTGCGACACTGGTAGAGATCAAAGAGGATCATGTCGTGGACGTGCCGAATTGCGTGGCTGAGGTGCTGGACCGATATGCAGACATGATGCCAGCAAAGCTGCCAAAGATTTTACCACCACAAAGGACTATAAACCACAAAATTAGGCTGGAGCCAAGAGCAAGGCCACTAGCATGCGCACCATATAGAATGGGGCCAATAGAGTTGGAGGAGCTGAGGAAGCAACTAGATGAGCTGCTAGAAGTTAGGTTCATTCAACCCTCGAAGGCACCATATAAAGCGTCGGTCCTTTCTCAAAGGAACAAGGATAGAGCACTGAGGATGTGCGTGGATTACCAGGAGTTGAGCAAGGTAACCATAAAGAATAAATACCTGATATCGAATGTGGCTAACTTGTTTGACAAATTAGCGAGGGCGTGGTACTTTACGAAGCTGGATTTGAGGTTTAAATATTGGCAAGTCAGGATAGCCATGGGAGACGAGGCCAAGACCACGATAGTGACTAGGTATAGGGCATACGAGTTTTTGGTCATGCCATTCGGATTGACCAATGCTCCTACTACATTCTGTAATTTGATAAATGATATCTTGTATGAGTGGCTAGATAGATTTGTGGTGGTCTATCTAGACGACATTGTCATTTATAGCGAGTCCTTGGAGGATCACATATGGCACTTGGAGAAGGTGTTGGCTAGGTTACGGATGCATCAGCTATACATCAAGAAAGAGAAATGCGAGTTTTGTATGCGGGAGATAATGTTCCTAGGGCACAAGGTAAGCCATGGACAGATTCAAATGTATGAAGGCAAGGTGAGGGCTTTTGTAGAGTGGACTACACCAACGAAGGTCAGTGAGCTGAGATCATTCCTTAGGTTGGCTAACCATTATCGAAGGTTCATGAGGGATTATTCGAAGATAGTAGCTCCACTCACAGATTTGTTAAGGAAGGACAAATCGTGGAGATGGACAGAGGAGTGTAAGCAGGCCTTCGCATGCGTGAAGTAGGCAGTCACCACCAAGCCAGTGTTACGTTTGCCAGATTTCACGCTGCCATTCGAAGTGCATATAGATGTGTCGGATAGGGCGTTAGGAGGTGTGTTGGTGCAAGAGAAACATCCCATAGCATTTGAAAGCCGCAAGCTGAATGACACAAAGCAGAGGTATAACGCATACAAGAAGGAGATGACAGTAGTCATCCATTGTTTGGAGATGTGGAGGCATTACTTGCTGGGAACTAAGTTCACTGTGGTGACCGACAACGTGGTGAATACATACTTCAAAACGCAGAGGAAGTTATCAGCCAAGCAAGTGCGTTGGTAAGAGTTCCTAGCCGAGTAAGACTTTGAATAAGTGCACAGAACAGGGAGCAAAAATAGAGTGGCGGATGTACTGAGTCACAAGGAGGTGTATGCGTAAATAGCTGCGTTGACAGAGGTTATGTCAGACTTCCTTGAGAAATTACAAGGGAAAACAGAGGAAGACGTGGAGAATACACACTTGAGAGAGCAAGTGGAGCAGGGTGTCGTGAGAAAATATTGGCTAAATAGAGGGTTGCTCTATGCAAGAGGAGGCAGACTGTACATTCCTAAAAGTGGGGGACTAAGGCAAGGCTTGTTGAAGGAAACGCATAAGCCACAATGGGCAAGACATCCAAGCGTGGAAAGGATGGTGGCACTGCTCAAGAGACACTATTTTTGGCCAAAGTTGGAGGAAGACGTGGAGCTGTACGTACACCGTGTTTGGTGTGTCAACTGGACAAGACCGAGCGACAGAGGCAAGCGGGTCTTCTACAACCACTTCCTATATCTGATAGGCCATGAGAATCAGTGTCTATGGATTTTGTGAGTGGGTTTTCGAAGGTGGACGAGAAAGGATCTGTTTTGGTAGTGGTCGATAGATTTTCCAAGTATGTAGTGTTCATAGCCGCGCCACAGTCATGCCAAGTGCAAATAGCCTCGGAGTTATTTTTCAGACACATAATGAAGATTTTCGAACTGTCGAGGGACATTATAAGTGATCGAGATGCGAGGTTCACAGGGAAGTTTTGGACGTCATTATTTAAAATGATGGGTTTTGAGTTGAAGTTTTCAACAGCGAATCATCCACAGACAATTGGGCAAACAGAGCATGTAAATGCTTTGTTAGAGGAGTACTTGCAGCATTATGTCACTACAAGCCAGCAAAACTGGGAAAAGTTGCTGGATATCGCTCAGTTCAGTTACAACGTGCACAAATCATCATCCACGGGGATAAGTCTAGCGGAGGTAGGGCTAGGACAACAGCCGATGACACCATTAAAGGTGGCTAAGCAGAAAACGTAGAGAGAGTGCCTCAGCAGTGTACAAATTCGCACGTGAGAAGACTGAATTGATTGAGGAGGCAATGGACAGCCTAGCTAAAGCTCAGCGGAGGATGAAGAAGTATGCAGATAGGCATAGGAGACCAATGAAGTTCTAGGAGGGGGACATGGTGCTGTTGAAACTAACGCCTCAGATTTGGAAGAAGATCATAGACTAGAGGTGCCATAAGGGATTGGTGCAGCGGTATGATGGGCTGTTTGAGATGATCAAGCGAATTGGAGCAGTGGCGTATAGGCTTCAATTACCGGAGTGCTTGAAGATACACCCTACATTTCATATGCGTTTCCTCAAACCATATCATGAGGGTGATAGAGCTCAAGTGAGGAGAGCATCACCTATGGTGAGGAAGGACATTGAGAAGAAGCTTGCTAAAGTCTTGGACAAAAGGACATTAGGGAAGAGCAAGAAAAATCGACGTGTGGAATACTTGATCTAGTGGGAAGGAGAAAGTGACGTCGACGCCAAGTGGGAAAGAGACGTGAATCTGTGGCAGTACAAGGACCAAATAAAGGCTTATTTGGAGACCCACCTGACGAGGGCGTCAAGCTTTTCCAGTGGGGGTAGGTTTGTCAATGGGTATCAGCCATAATACGCGTTGGTGCCACCTTGCATGCTAAGTGGTGTAGGAACTTACGTGTGGGAGTAGCGCAGAGAGACAACATGCGTGGGTGCATGTAGAGTACTTTCAGTTGGTACTGGAAGGATCATACAAGGACCAAGTCAGGCATAGGGAGATATGAAAGCCACTAGCCAAGTACGGAGGCCATGAGCCAGACGTGAGTGAAATGCACAATAGTAGAGCCATACGTGTGTGAAATGAACAGTATGTGGGCACAGTGCGCATAACAGGGCGAGTAGACATGGACGTGTTGGGGCATGGATAACCGAGCACTGGAGGAGTGCCAGGGGGAGCGCGCACTAGTAACGCATGCCATGCTAAGCGAGAGGACGTGCGTGCACATGAGACAGACACACATGCAGAGCAGACGCACGCGCAGAGTAGCACCCAAGCGTAGAGTGCACGCGCGTACTGGAGAGCTAGCAGAATGAAGCAGTCTTATGTGCAAGCTAGCTAACGGGTGAGTAGCAACTTTGTTGGCCAAACCATTTGCGAAAATGAGTTGGGCCTGGATGGAGAGCATCATCATGGGCTGCAGGGTTAGTTAGAATCAGTGTTTCACTAGGACTAGGACTTGGGAGGTTAACCTTGTATTATATAAATTGTCTTATTAAGAGAGGTTAAACATCAGTATGGCTACGGTTTAGAGCACTCTTACACAATCTGTTTGGAGAGGTTATGATCTGCGCCATCTACGTCGTGAGGTGTGCACATAACTTGTATTCTCTTAGGCTTGTATCCTTTCTTTCAGAGGTTAATAAAGAAGGGTTGGGGTTTCCCGTATACAGTGTGCATATTGATTTTGCTTCTGGTTTTATTATTTTCGCATTATGTTTTGTTTGATTGAGTGAGCAGGCTGACTAAAGAGGAGCTTAGTGCCATCACGGGGCTAAAAAGGTGATTCCAAAGTAGGGTCGTGACAGTGCATGTGTTAGCAACCAATGACCATGACATGCACCCGCATACAGGCTGGTGCAAGCGAGACACGCCATGTGCAGAAAGCATGGCATTAGCATTACTTCCAGTTGGCCTTGAAAGTCAAAAAATGATATTAAGCAATACAAAAAAGGGTTTTTGGCTTTTCAGGTTCATGGGTTCGATGGACGCACATGCACCACAGGTTACACCAGGCCAAGAGCTCACAAGCTGGGTGTGTACTCATCCAGACATGACGCGATGCACTAGGAGGACAGGTCGAGCAAGAGAGCGTGGGAGCGTACGCACTAGGAAGACTGACCGAATGGAGCGCAGACGTGCATGAAGTATAGGACGTGCGCGGCAAGCTATGCTCACACGCACACATGAGCAAGCTATGACATGCGACATAAGTAGGCAAGCACTAGGTGCCTATACAAGCTCTAGTGCGCACCAATGATGCGCACCATGTGCCCAAGCAGCCAGGTCAGTTGTGCGCTAAGTCCAGACAGTAGTGCATACACAGTCAAGTGGCCAGACGGGCGCGAAAAGTGTAACTGATGCCAACACAACACCTAGGTGGGCAACGAAGTGTAACTGACATAGAAGCTTCCAAGTAGTGGGCAAAAAACATGGAAGTAGTGGAGAAAATAGTTACATAACATCCAGGTAGTGGGCAAAAAACAGGGAAGAAATGAGGCTGAGCAGTTACTGATGACTAGAGGGAAGAAGTGAGGCTGAGCAGTTACTGATGACTAGACCCATGATGCACAAATTTAGGCACCAAGCATGGAAAGTGGGCAGGAGATCAATGGCAGTTACTTTAGTAGGAACAAGTGGTAGCCATCCATGAAGGCACTTAGGCCATGATGTGCTTAAAAATAGGAATGAGCCTATTAGTGGGGGATGTCCACTAACTTTGTATTGTGTGTATAAAGAGCCAAGTAGGGAGGGAAAAAGAAGAGAGAGAATGAAGGACATGAGATCATGAGTGAGATTTCAAAGAGTAATTGTATAGAGGGCATTTGCATAATTGTTTTTTCTTTCGGCAGGCTTGTAATTTCGTTTTACATGAGTAATAAAAAGGTTGGGTGTTTCCCGTAAACGCATGTGCTAATTTTATATATTGTTTCCGCTGTGTTGTTTTGTTCGTTTTTGTTAGTGTGTTTGTTTATAGGCCAGCTAAGGAGGAGCTTAGTGCCATCAGGGACGCTTGGAGCGCGCATACTCAAAGTAACCCCGTGACAACATGTGAGTTGTGCATGGATGCAAAAAGGTGCACATTTTTCTAAAAGGGTCTGAAAATAAGTGAAAGGATGCACACATTTTTTTGAAAAGTGCAAAAATGTTCAAAAGGGCGCACACTTTTTTGAAAAGGTGCTAAAATGAGCAAAAAGGTGTACGTTTTCTAAAATGGTGCACGTTTTTTCAAAATGATGCCCAAATATGCGAAAGGTATGAAAATGTACAAAAGCGTGAAGGGCTATGGGAAAGTATGAAAGGATGGAGTTGTTTTTCACACTTACACGTACCCCTTCACACTTTCACACACCCCTTCACACTTTCACACACCTCTTCACACTTTCATACATCCCTTCACATTTTCATGCATCCTTTCACACTTTCGTACATTTTCGCATCCTTTTACACATTTTCATATCTTTTCAAAACAACGTACACCCTTTCGCTCATTCTCACATTTTTTAGAAAAACGTGCACCCTTTCATTCATTTTCGTACCTTTTTATAAAAAGGCATACCCTTTCGCATATTTTTACACCTTTTCGAAAAATGCACACCCTTTCTCTCATTTTCTCATCCTTTCAGAAATACGTGCACCCTTTTGCTCATTTACCTACCCTTTCAAAAAAATGAGCATCCGTTCACTCATTTTCTCACCCATTCAAAAACGCACACCTTTTCGAAAACCTGCATCCTTTTGTATCCATACACAACTCACATACACCATGTGTAATTATGTTTATCATTTTGTAAAAATATTTAAATTGTAATACCCTCAGATATGTTTCAGGGGCAATTACATCTTTTGACCCTGTTTAGAGATATTTCCAATTGTATGTGTGTGTTTTAGTATATATAGATATATATATTTATAAAAAGAAAAAAAAAAGTCAATATATATGTTCCAAAAGTCAATAAAAGAAAGAAGGAAGAGAGAAAGAAACTTTACCCTTGCTTTTTCGATCATTTTTCTAGCAGTTTCTCGTCTCCTAGAGAAGAAGGCAGTGTTCTTCATTTCTTTGTTGTATTTTAAGAACAGTGAGTGATTTTGAGGGGATTTTGGAAGATAAATAAGGAAAGAAAAAGAAAATGAAGCACTTGGAAGCTTTGGTAACCAAAGATCTCCTTCTTTTCCCTTTTATCTATGTTTATATGCATGTTATGTGGATATGTTAGTGTGTTTTGGTATTGATTTAAAGTAGTCTTGGTGATAAAGGAAGCAAAACAAAGAGAATGAAGCCAATTTGCAAAGATTTGGCTTGAAACAAGGTAAGGGGAATCATTATTGATATGTTGCATGTTTTAAGCTTTTGATTCCTTGGATCTATGTTATAAATGGTGATTTTGAAGTTGAGGAATGTTGTTTTGCCATCTGGGATGTCTATGTGTGTGATTTTGTTCAAGGCAGAAAGTTGCACGATATTTACAGTTTTTGCCACTGAGTTCGTCCCATGTTTTGGCTGCCTTATCTGATGAATTATGAGTGCTATTATATCTTGTTGGAAAGCTCTTTGAATCCTCTTTCCAATGATATATATCTTGTATGAATTAGAAACAGTTTGGGCTGTTAAATTGTATGAAAAGAAGGCTGCCCTGCTAAATGTCTGTTCTGTGAACAGTATTTCGTAATTTTATCACTGAATTTAGCTTACGTTTTAACTGCCTTATCTATTGAATTATGAGTGCTATTATAGCTCGTTGGAAAGATCTTTGAATCCTCTTTTCAACGATATATAGCTTGTATGAATTAGAAACCGTTTGGGATGTTAAATTGTATAAAAAAGAAGGCTGCCCTGCTAAATGACTGTTCTGTGAACAGTGTTTCGTAATTCTGGGCAACAAAGAAAGAAAGAAAGAAAGAAAGAAAGAAAGAGAGAAAAGGAAGAAGAAAGGAAAGAAAGGAAAGGAAAGGAAAGAAAAAAAAAAAAAGAAAAGAAAAAAAAAAAAGCAAGAAAAAGAATTTGGGGTTCAAGATTTAGGGGTCGTCCCAAGAGTAATGTCTGGTGAGTTATGAATAAATTTAAATGGAAGCAAAATTAGTAAGATATACGACCCGCATGCATGCTATAAACTATGAGGGGACACTTTACACTACACCGCCCATAGTAGGGCACGTCCGCAGTAGGATACGTCCGTAGTAGGACATAGACCCACAGTAGGGTCTGCTCGCTGTAGAGCATGCTCGTAGTAGAGCACAATTCAGATCACAATTGGTGTAGTGAGAGAAAGGAAACGAGCTCGAGCTTAGAAAAGTGTCAAATCCCTGTAGTTAGCTTCCAGAAAGTATCAAATAGACACCAGATGGGACAAAGTATGACCCAAATAGTAAAGAATGAACTAGAGTACCCCCTCAATCTCTTATGGAGATTATAATGTGAGGTTGAGTCCCGAGAGTTAGACAGAACAGGAAAAAAGATAATTTATTTGATTTTTTCCCCTTACTGAGTGTTGTTATCACTCACTCCCTTTTCTTTCCTGATTGCAGGTACAGGTGATCGAGGCAGCTGCGAGGCAAGGTCAGGTTAGCGAAGATAGATCCGGCTGGAGCAGGGTATCTTTGGTTTGTATTACATGCATACGGTGGCATGTTCTTGTCGACTTTTGACTTTTGAGATAATGGTACAGTTGCATATGATTACTCCCTGATTTCAGATGCTTTCAGATGAGTTTTCATATGAGTATATACATTTTTTGTTTGCTTCCAGATTTTCAGTTTTCTTAGAATATTTCCGAAACACTTTTAATGATGCGTTTATTTTAAAGTATTTAAAAAAAAAAAAAAGAGACACCACGAATATTAATTCGTAACATCTCTCCTTCGGCGGGTAGTACTTCTGGGGAGGGGTGTTACATAAATATCAACTATTATATCATAAATTAATTTGTTTTTATTTGTAAATCTTAATAATTATAAAAAAAATTAATTTATATACTCTCAAAAATAAGATTTTTTAGTAAAAATTAATCTAAATACAAAGAAATAGGATAAAAAGTATTCTTAGAATGAAAAATATAATTTACTTAAAAAAGTAAAACTATTAAAATTTTATTAGAAGAGATTTATGTGACTAATTCCGTATCTTTTTTAATTAATTTTCCTAAATTATTCTAGTATAAGTAGAAATGTCACGGTTGAATATTCAAACTTTGTGATGGCAGGCGTAGAATTTGACTGAAACTTTTGATAATTGAGTTACCTGGAAGCTATAAACAACTTGCACACAAGTGGAGGCTTAAGATCATTAAGGAGTTCAAGAACTTTTGACTGTTAAACTGCTTGATTCTTCTGCTCGAAAGAAAGGTCAGCATTTAGCACAGTGAGTTAGCCAAACGACAAGCCGCCTCCGACATCCTTAGTTTCAATCCTTACCAATTATTGAATACTATAAATTCTATCGCTCTTAATCCCTTCTAAAAATTTTGACAACATTACGTAATTAATAAAGTAAATAACATACCCTTCCAAGAGAATTTTTTATATATTTTATGAATACACGTGAAATCTTTGAAAGAAAAAAAGAAAGATAAATATATATCTAAATGCTATAATACATATATGGTCTCCATAAAGTGGAAACGTAAAAATAAATAGTTTCAAGTGATAAATTTACGGTGTTATCACGTATATATTTATTATAAATAAATAAAAAGGAGTCAATAGACAACTGACATGATGAAGATTTTTAAACCATTCCAAAAGTTTGTCTCGTCTAGCCAAATAATATAACACCATTCCAAAAGAACAATCAACTTCAATTCAGGTCTGCTCCATGAATTTTTTTTAAACAGCCAGTCCCATACAATCCAGCAGTCAGTATAGGAAATTAAAGAAACTACGAAAGCAAGGCATGCAAAAGCTGACCACAAGAAAACTAAATTAAGATTATAAACGAATTAAAGAATTCTTAGATATACTTAAAAAGTATAAATATTATATATAAACAAAACAATGAACAATTTTCCTTGTGGTTATGACATATTATTCTTGTACTTCAAAAAACTTAGCTAAACGTTACAAATGAAAGCATTCCGATCATGGAGCTAAACCATGTAGAAACTTTAAGGTGTTTTTGGATTAGATAATCTTTCATTATAAAAAATAAAAAATTATCATAAAGATATATTATTTAAAAAATTACTATATAAATAATTATTTATGTAACTTGATATAATAATTAAAAACATTACTAAATAATGATAAAATTGTTATAAAAATTACCTTGATAATTTTTTTTTCACATAAGGTGATGTGAAAATAAGACTATCTCTTATATTATTTATTATTTATTATTAATAATATGAGATTATATAAATATTTTATTATTTATTAAATCAAACAAAATAATAATAATAATAATAAAAAATAAATTACTTAAGTATTCTTTAAATACCCTCAATCAAATATTCTCTCCATATTATATTTATTTCTCTAACATTTCTTTAATCATCTCCATAAACATTAACATATACCAATAATAAATTTATCTAAATCTTCTCCTATTTTAATTATTATTGCTATAGATTATTTTATATAATATTCAAAATTAAGAATATATATTACTTCCGAGAACTGGCATCAAAGTAAACAGCTTTTAAGGTTATTAGCAGTTAAATGTAAGTACGAATATCACGATTGAATATTCAAAATTTGAGATGGCGGGCACAGAATTTGACTGAAACTTTTCATAATTTAGTCACCTGGAAGCTACGAATTTTTGACTGTTAGACTCTTGATTCTTCTGCTCGAAAGAAAGGTCAGCATTTGACATAGTGAGCTGGCCAAAGAGGGATAAAGGACTATGTCCAACACAAATTTTAGTTCAATCTCAAAAGACATTAATAATAATTACAAAACTTAAATATTTATTTATAAATTAATTCTGTTAAAATTTTTTATTAAAAACAAAAATAAAATTATCATTTTATCATTAAACCTTAAAACTTTAAAAAATTATATCATCTTACTCCTAAATTTAAAAAACTAATAATTTCACTCATAGAATTAAGTTTTAAAAACTTACTATTTCTCTCCCTAGGGTTTGAAAATTTTTTCTAGCCAACAAATCAGACGAGTTGTCGGTAGGCTAAATGCTAGGAGGACAGTGTCCAAATCGATGATATTTCTTGATGACAAAGCATCACCTAGGCATCTGGAAGATGCTTTATCGTCCAAATGTCATCCTCTTGACATTCTAACCACCAATGACTAGTCGAATCTGTTAACTAGAAAAATTTTCAAACTTTAGGAGGAAAATGATAAGTTTTTAAAACTTAATTATAGAGAAAAATTGTTAGTTTTTCAAATTATAAGGTAAAATGCTACAGTTTTTTAGGGCTTTAAGATTAAATAATAAAATAACGATTTTATTTTTGTCTCTAATAGAAAATTTTAACAAAAGTTAATCTATAGATAAAAATTTCGGTTTTTTAACTATTATGGATGTCTTTTTGAGATTAAACAAAAACTTGGATAGAAAATATTTATTTGCCCTCAAAATAAATAGTTTCCAGTGGCAAATTTATGGTCTTATCACGTATTTATTTATTATAAATAAATAAATACTACAACTTTGTCTCGCCTAGCCAACGGACTAAGTAGCACCATTCCAAAAGAATAATCAACTTGAATTCAGGTCAGCTCCATGTGTTCTTAAAATTGCCGGTCTCATCCAATCTAGCACTCAATATAAATGAAATTAAGGAAATAACGAAAGCAAGGCATGCAAAAGCTGACCACAAGAAAACTAAATTAAGATTATAAATGAATTTAACAATTCTTAGATATACTAAAAAAGCTTAAAAATTATGTATAAAAATTATGAATTTAACAATTTTCCTTGTGGCTGATTCACGTATTTAATGTCTCCACGATGATAATATTTTCACATCATGAGGAATTGACAAACTACGAATATTGTGTGGACATTTGGTACATATTCTGTGTTCACATGATTCAAATACGTTCGTTACTTTACATGATAATATCTTTTGTCTTTTTGCAGATGTAAACACAATTTTTGTCGGGCATGTGTAAACTTTTTGTTTGTGTGTACTAAATATTTAAGTGCAACACTAGTAGATTTATCTTGAAGGTATAACTATTATTTTATATTTATTATTGCTTATATTTGAATGTGGCCTCAGTTAAGACTTGAATTATGTGTGTTTAGTAGATTTTTAAATTGATGCATGGTTGTATATGAAGGTTGTACGCTTATTTATCATATGGCACATCAGCAAAACAAATATTTGAAAGGGATGCACAACCGTACATACCTATGATGCATGCTTGCATGAAAGCTTACATAAGATGTGCTATTTGATCTTTAGGGATCTTTATCCCATATTTCAGCTCTAACGTGATCTTGAATTGTTAATTGAGACAGTTTGGGTAGCAAAGTTCCAACAATGACCAAGCTTTACTGGTAAGTCTTTAATGTAAGGAGAAAAAGCCTTTACTAGTAGCAAACCCTTCTAGCAATAGGGACAAATAAATAGGCAAACCCTTTTCTGTTTTCTATACATGTTAAGAATGGTGTTTTTTTGCTTGATGATGTGCCTTTTTACAGTATAATTTGTTACAAAATTGAATGATCATAGATGATGAATAGATGTTGTAAAAATGAAAGGAGAAGACCTGATATAGCATGTTGATGTTTGTGAAATTAATTAAGAGTATGTGATGTTTGATCAATGACATGAAAGACTTATTTTATGCATCATACATTGTTGGAGACACAAATGGATGTATATAGAAATTGTTAGAAACCAAGTAGCTGTTAGACTAGATGCAAAATAAAGTTGCATGCACGTATGCACAATCGTCCTAAGCACAATCACGACAATGACACATCTATAATAGTATGAAAGTAAGATTACATATGACTGTGCATGAGAACATGCACACCCACACATCTAACACTAATGAAATTTTTTATGACCATATAATCAAGTTGTACAATTATCCATGAGGTGAAAAGACAAGAATACCCTAAAGTTAATTGTACAACCATGAATGAAATAAATTAGATGTGCATGAAGGAAGGATGCACAATAGTATAACTAAACATGCACATTGTCACAACTAGGAATTCCTGTGAAAGGCCAAGCTGTACATTGAAGGAAATGACTCACAACTGTGTAGTTAGTAATGCATCATTGTACACTTTAAAAAGGAGTATGGAGATGCTAAATATGAAACCTAAGAGTTTAAAGCCTAGTCTTGAATTATAGTACGAATATTTAAGGTACATCGTTGTACCAACCATGCCTAAAAAAAGACTTCACTCATAATGCATGAAAAGATTGTCATGGTGAAAGCTAGTGTGAGCCTAAAAGAAACAAGTGGTTAGAGATGCATCCATGCTGGTCCATGATCATATCTTATTTTATTAGCAGGTCTTTATGAAGGGCACCTGTGATATTTTCTTCTTACACTAACTTGCAATAGAACATAGTAGCTTATAGTAGGACACCATAGTTACAGTACAATACACATGCTTGAAGTATAACCAATTATAATATAATAGTTTAATAGTGTTGGGAAAGGGGATTGTGCAGTCAGCTCACATGGACAAGGTGTTGAATCCTTATTTCAACCTAGTTTGATCAGCATAGATATTATGTTTAATTGAAGTAAATGCTTTCCTTAAATAGACTTAAAGTAGAAAGTCATCCTAGATTAGGAACCATAAAGAAAACTAGGTATTCTATTGCAACTATAGAGTTTATCGAGAAAGCTTTATGAGACCTTAAAGCCTCTTGGGTAAGTATTTAAGAACAGTAGAATCTGCATCATCCTGGCAAGAGTCTAGAAGTGTGCTCTTAATAATCAAGTTAAAGTCAAGGGTGAAATATGGATTTAATAAGAGTTTTAAGTAAAGTCTACTAGTTACTGATTAATATTCACTCATCCCCTTACATTTCTTATTTTTAAGGTTTTAGTGATCGAGATGGATGTGATGTGAGAAGTGGTCAATAGGCATGGAGTTGGCATATGAGCATTTCAATCTTTTCATGATATCAAGTATTTACGTTCATTTAGTTTATTATGAGACTATGTATGGATGGTATTGTTTTATGTTTTTCACATCCTTTGCACATTTCTACATTTATTTTAATAAAGGATATTTTAGTCATTTTACAAATTATGTGTTGAATGAATTAAAGTATTTTTAAGTGTTGCATGCTCATTTAGTCAAGATAAGTAACGTTCCTTTTGGAGAGTATTACTTCATAAAATAGGTGTTACAATTTGTTATCAAAGCATGGTTTTGGTACCCAATGGATGTTTTAGAATGTGTGTAGCTAGGTAGAAAGTAAGCCTTTCATGCTATGCTAATCACACCTACATCTGATCATTGTAAGTTAAATTTAAAAGTTTTACCTATTAAGTTATGTTATGAATTAATTATTGTAGATTTTTTCAATTTAAAAGTTTAAAAATTTTACCCGTTATGTTTTGGCACCCAATGGATGTCTTAGGATGTGTGTAGCTAGGTAGAAAGTAAGCCCTTCATGCTATGCTTATCACACCTGCATTTGATCATTATAAGTTAAGTTTAAAAGTTTTGCCTATTAAGTTTTGTTATGAATTAACTATTGTAGGTTTTTCAGGATTTTTAAGAGATTCTAATGATTGAACATAAATGGCTAGGGAGGCAACCTACAGGAGGCCTATGATATAATGATAACACCCTCAAACTCTCACTTAAGATTAGATGATGCCAACATGAGAATCTAATTAATAAGGCGCAAAGGGAGTAGGGTGGTCTCCAATGCAAAACAGTGAGTTGATTAGGCGCCATCGACATGGGTCTTTATAAATGAGACATCAAAAGGGATAAAAGTTGTAGTAAGGACCCAACCCTCTATTTATATGCTACCAAGTATGTATTAGTCCTAGAAATTCTTAAGCATCAAAGACCCATTAGCATTTGAGGATTGGTTAATGGTTATTGAGAGCGTTATGTTCTTTGAGATGTTAGATAGGGAAAAAGTCAAGGTAGGTGCTAAAGTATATTGTCATTTGACCGAGAAGATATAAGGGAATTAAAAGTGACCTAGGTTGCGTTCACACATTTATTGTAGGTTGAGTGCAAGAGTGTTGATATGACTTACATAGGAGTTCAAAAGTTCATCACATTGTCACAAGGTATTGATTTAGTTAAAGAGTATGCCACTAAGTTTAATGCATTGGAAAGGTATGCCCTTAAGGATGTAGGCTCAAATTGGAAGGAAAGGATTCATTGTAAACACTATAAGAAAGGTATTGTAGGCACAAGTAAAAGTGGTCAATTGATTAAGACAAATTCATTTATATAAGGTCAAACGGGAAGGAAAGGATATAGTTTAAACATTGTAAGAAAGACATTGTAGGCATAAGTAAAAGTGAAATTAGACCTTTTATTTTTATATATCATTACAAATATGTTTTGATCTGATAAATCAAAATAGAGTACAAATAAAGCAAAAGTGGCCAGTGTCACTTTTTGCTTTTGCTTTATCTGTTGGTCCACTCGAATTTCTCAAACCAAGGATATTTGTAATTATATATGAGAAAGAGAGGTTTAATTTTACTCTATCTTATTTCTATAATGTCTTTCTCTTATAATGTTTACATTGAGCCTTTTCTTTCCTATTTAAGCTTACATAAATAAATTCATCTCAATTGTTTAACCTTTTTTTAATTTAAAATATGATGAATTCTCTAAATTTGTATCAAACACTATCTCAAAATAATCAAAATGATAAAATTCATTTAATCTCAGATTCATTTTGATATGAATTAAATAAATGTAATAATTGAGAAAATATTGAAAAGAATGAAAAACAATTGAAACATATCCATTTGTATTGAATGAAAAAAAAAATTGAACCCATGTGAGCTTAGATCCATTTGCATTGAATGGAAATAATAATTGAAAAAATTGTAAAAATAAATGGAAAAAAAGTTGTTAGACAAAATTAATAATTGATTAAGAAAGTTGAAGAAAGCTTAGAAAGTCTAAGGTATGAAAAATGTGTCGAGGGAGGGAATTTATATAGGAAATGTTAAAGAAAAAAAATTTGGCCCCAATTTTTTTTTTTTTGTTTTTACTTTTTTTGGCTTGTTACAGTAGTGATCCAGCCCTCAGGTTTAGTTTATAGGCTCAGACATGGCTTGGCTAACTTATAAGCTTGGCACAACTTGCTATAATAGCAAGTTGTATTGCCAATGGGTCAAGCTAAACAAAGGGGCCCAAGTTAGGCTTTGGGTTGACTTAACCCTCTTGCCACCTTTAGGCTCATATCATGAGTAAGGGTGAAGATTTAGGCTCAAGAGTTGATAATATGCCAATTATCTGAGATTTTTAGGATGCTTTCCCAAATGAGTTGCTTGGACAAGCATTAGAAAGAGACATAACATTGATTTTTTGTCTGGTAGAAGTATACTCTTTGTTTTGACGAATAAGGATCTGATAAACAGGGGTTTAATCAAGATGTTGTGTAAGAATACTTTTAGTTATTTTAACTTAATATTAATTGAGGGATTTATTAATTTTGGTCTCACGAATTATAGTTCATATGTGAGGTGATTTAATTCAAAAATTAAAAACCTAACATGCATTATGAACAAAAATTAAATATCTCAGTACATAACTTATCTAATATTGACTTTATTGAAACTAATGAGGTCAACGAGACAACCTAGGGTTCCTACTTTTCATATATTTGGGACTTTAAGTATGTTACTTCTCTTTACACAATTCTAATATCGATTCCTTTGAGCCTAGTAAGGTCAGTAGGTCAACCTAGGGTTCCTACTCTTCACATATTTAGGACTCCAAGTATGTTGCTTCTCTTTGCTCAATCTCCAGGCACATTATATATTACATATTATAAATTTAAATAAAAATAAATAAAACCTATTCTAATTTTACATCGATAGAATTAGAAACTGAGTTATATTTGGGAAAAGTGAGACGATAAAGTATGTAAGAGGTAAAAATGATAAATATATAATCCCCAAAATGTAAAAATGACATCCATAAGTCTTAGGGCTCGTGTATCAAACAACGTGCATATATAACCATTCATGACATCAAACAATTAATATTAAAAATTAATTTTAATTGTTTACCAACTTGTTAAATAATTTTTGCACTTCTAATTTTTGCAAACATTTTAATTAAGCTCCGAAGATTTTAAATTTATAGTTTAGTCCCTGTTTTGGTCAATAGGTTTAAAAATACAATTTTGATCTTATGAACGGGGTGTGTAAAGTTATGTATGGTTGTTCATCATAATATTTCTAAAATTTAATAAAATTCTAGAACATATGATGAGTGGAGATTCACTAGGTATTCATCATGAAAATATGCTTGTGAGTGCACAATCGTTTGTCGCATATTTTCTAGAATTTCAGTATAAGAATTAATGCTAGAAAATTCTCTTGAATTTTGGAAAGCCATTGTCAAAGGTATTGAAGTCATTTTCATTGCTTTGCATAATTTATTGCATGATTTGATATGTTGTACAATCATGCATAGTAATAGTGCACATTTGTACATGAGTTGTAAGGGCATGATTATAAATGGATGAAATGTACAATCATGTAAGAAGAAATGCAGCCCTATGCATACAATTAATCAGTTATCAAATGAATCATGTCAGTGAAGGTTAAAGGGCATGATAAAGACAATTGAAATAACTTAGATGATTGCGCATGAAGGTTGCATAGTCATGAGCAATGTTATCGGTCAAAATTTATATAAAGAAAAGGTGTAATGGCCAAATAGTTACTATATTTCATTTCACTCAAACTTTAGGGAAAAATAGAGAGAAAGATTAAGAGCTTAAGAAGTCATCTATATCACTAAAAGGATAAAGTTTGGTCATTGAAATCATCAAGCTAAGTAAATATTAGCTCTTCACTGAGAGAACAAGTAACTACAAAATTCATCATCCATTCTCCTTTGATAGTTTAATATAAGTTATGGCATATTGAAAGATGAATAAATTGGATAACTAAGTGTTCTTTTAGGTTTTGTTTGAATAACTTTGATGCTATGAACATGGTATTACCATTGTTATATAGATTGTTAAATTAAAGATTATTTGAACATGTTAAAAATTTAGTAATGGGTACTGTAAATTAATTGTTGAATTTACAAACATGTTTAAGAGTTGACTGGATGACGAAAATGACTTAGGGTGATAGAAACTTAATTTCAATGTGTTAGGTCATAGAGATTATTATTGAACAAAGCTAGAAACTTTGTTATAGATGGCAATGCATGGTTGTGCATTTGGTATTGAAAGATCATACATGCAATAGGCTAAAGATGACTGAAAGGAAATCATCCATGAAGTTCATGACTATGAATATTATGTAAGGACAAATGATTATGCATGAGCATATGCACACTTGTTCATCCAATTGCATGGTGAAGAACTGTCAGCACTGAAAGTGTGTGATCATGACAAAAAGAAAGGATTCACAACTGTCAGACATTGTAAATGCACAATCATCAAATAGAAATATTCTTAATAAAGACAATTTAATATAAGGTATGAAATATAGGTGTTTGACTTTGTGGATAACAACACAAACCCTGATTAGTTTAGATTTAGGTCGAAATGAAAAAAAAAAGTTGTTGCATTGTGAGAAACAACTAAGTGATCAATAAAGCCACTTGCTATATGCACTATGACAATGAATACAGAAAATAAACGTCATTCTTATGTATCCTTTGGCATTACTTTGAGCCACTATTGTATGATTTTTATCTCACTAACCTATTTGAAAGCATGAAGGTTATAGTTAGACACTTATCAAATACATCATGCACATACCCGTATGAGGGCACCTATGGTGTTAATCAGGCAGTTTGTTCAAAAGTGTGTACATGATAAAGGGAATTGCATAAGATGTTCCTTACATATTCAACAAGATGCATTATATACACGACCATGGTAAAGGCCACCTAAGGATGGTTTTTATGGTAGTCAAACTAGTTAAATCTTGTACATGGAAAAGAAGAGTGCAACCAAAGATTTTTTGTGTGATCATAGTGTCAATGTCTAGTCATCCTAAGTTCAATCAACAATGTGTTTTATGCATTAGAATTTGAAGATAAGATAACAAATACATGCATTCATGAGAAATTTAGGATGTTAGAAAGATAAGATGGTTATATTATTGATATAGAGAATTGAGGACTTGTCATTCGAGATAAGATCCTTTGAGATAATGCATCTAGGATGCCATAGTTTATTCAATACGGGCATCCGGGATGCCACAAACCTATGTAGCATAGACATAATGGATGCCAAATTTAAAGGATAGTAGTGGAACACTAGAAAATATTATGCATTGATTATGGTACCTTGATAGATCACCTATTTACTAAATGTTTTTTCATACATGTGTTCCTTTACATTGTTTTATAGGCAAGAGATAAGTATGCGAGGCCACTAGAGGCTAATAGGTCAGCCATTAGAAGTCTTGTATAAGGAAGGGTTTTTATCATTTATTACACTTCATGATATTATGCATTTAGTTTTTCGACAAGTTTTGTATTCCAGTTATGCACATTGTTTTATGAAATTACGCATTTTATGTTATGTATGTGTGGATACTAAGACTTATGTTTTTATATTTATTATGATAACACCTTTTTGCAAATACTTTTATGAGAATTGTCCTATGCTCATATGGTTTATAATTTTGTAGCATAGTTCAAGATAAATGCTTGAATTAGAAGTTTTAAGTAGACATATCTCTTTAGATATGCATTCCTTTTGGGGATATGTACCTAAAAAGAGGTGTTAGATCGTTGAAGTGACAAAGGAAGCAAAAAACATTTTGACAAAAGTCTTTACATGGTGGAGCCTCCAAATGTATAGGTCTCTTTTTTTGTAAAATCATGTGCATAATGACCACTTGATCCATGGGGTATACTTTGATCTTAAAATTTTTATATATTGTTTTTGTATTTTGTCATTTGTTGAGATCTTAAATGTTTTCAAGTCATTTATTATGCATACAATTAATCTTTTGGGTGAAATTAATGGTTGATTTATTATATGACTGATTTAATTCTTTTTGTAATAATTATAACATGTTTTAATTTGTTTAAGTTCCATTTAATTCTGGTTTATTGTGATTTTATTAATTTTTTTGTTGAACAGATCTTGATTGCAATTGAATCTTATTCTATTTGACATGATCATTAATAAAAAATGTCTATTGGGTTGTCTTGGATGTGTGAGAGTTCATTCAACACCCATAGAAATCCATCAAATCGAAATAGCATGGTTGTATGTAATTCCAAGAATACATGAAAAATAACTTCTAGAATTTCCAGAATCTAGTTGACCAAAACCATAAACTTGTCAATTGATTAAATAAGAGCCAAAGGCTCTTTGGTTGTTTGATCTAATTGATTAGTTCACCTTAAACCAATCAATTGAATTTCAACAGTATGACTATTTTAGACTTTTTACATTAACATGTCAAGGTTCAAACCAATATATGTTGTCGCATATATTTTTAAAATGTTTACTGTGTTGCTACACATGGTTGAGTAACATGTTGTCTGCATTTGTGTTGTCGCGTGATTAGACCCAAAATTAACATTTTAAAACTATAAGGCTTGTTAATTAAATTGCACAGACTTGAATATGTTGTATGTGGTTAGTAACATGTCATGGAAACAATGTACAGTGTTCGATGCATGGGCCTAAGACCAGTAAGATGCATTATTGTTTATTTTGGTTTGAATTTATGTAACTAAAATATGGTCTATGTGTCTTGCCTCCCTATTCTTTTATTATATTTCTCTTTTCACCTAACTCCTCTCGAATATAACTCGAGTTTTTTTCTTTTATTGATGTCAAAATAGATTAGATTAGTAATTAATGTAATTAGGATAGGTGATTATTTATGTGATATAACTGAAGAAATGAAGAAGGTAACTCATTACTCTCAAAGACCTAAAAAGGTAAATAATAAAGAGCAGGATTATAGATTGACATAACCGATCCATTAGGACTCATGGGAGCTAACATTAGTAAGGTCATGTACTAACACGTATGTTTATGCTTGATTGCATGCTTAGGTTTATATAAATGCTACATCTAAGTCAAGCATGAAAATGAATTAAATAAAGGTGAGATTGAATAACAAATTAATGAAATATCCTTTAATCAAATCTAATGTCAAAAATTAAGCCTTTTATCACTATGAGCTCAATCAACCTCATGTTCGTCATAATGAAGAGTACACTTAAACTAGGTGAAAATTGAGTGATCGATAGTGGTGAGTCTGACTTAACTAATCATGAAGCTTATTCACCAAAGCAAAGATTGATTAAGTTTGAAACATGAGTAGAGTTAAATTCATTTGTCAATACATAGGAAATATGCAGTATTCACTCTACTGATATCAAGAGTTGTAATTGAGATCATTGAATTTTCAAGTTTAATAACCTTGACTTGAGTTCAATCACTTGTACAATTGGTTCATTAACCTGCCTAATTAACTCATGTAACTTGTTTGCCAAAGTGAAGATGAAATAGGCTAAATAGGATCTTGATTCACTAAGAAATCCATAAGGATTTCCCCAGCCTAATAGTAAGGGTTATTAGCTTGAATAAAATAGTGGAAGTGTTTACTTAGTAAAAGACCATATAAAGTAAACATAAAATATGACACTAATTAACTTATTTTTGCACATGTAGATTTAACATGACTACAAACAGCACAAGATTGTGAGTAATATTGGAAAAGGAAATAGGTTTGATGATAATAACTTAACTAACATTGAAATCTTCAAATTTTGTTACATTAAGAAAAGAAGTTGTATGTCATTAAAGGTGCCAAACCAAAACAACTAGATCCTAATGCCACACAAGGGAAGTGGGATATTTATAATACATACATATATATATATATATACATATATATATATATATATATATATATATATATATATATATATATATATATATATGCTAATAGTGTGACATGTTTGATGTTATCATCATTGACACTTGATTTACAAAAGCAACATGAGGAGATGGACTTTACATCCATCCTCCTACACCTTAAAGAGTTATTCTTTGTGCATGCTCATTGTAAAGGGTATGAGGTGTCAAAGGCCCTGTATAAATGCAAAGTCCCAAAAAGAGCTCAAGATGATTGGATACATTGAAAGGCTTTCTACATTTGGTTTTTGCATGGACAATGATCTTGTCGGTCTTACATTCCAGGTATGTATCGTACTCCCATTTCTTTATGAACTACAAGATCAAATGGACTAAGAAATCTTTGGTTGAGCTTATCAATATGTTGAGAACTGTGAAATAAGATATTATAAAGTATGTAATTGTGCTCCTAGTTGATGTTGGAATGGGTAAGGGTAAAAATAAAGGCAGACTAAGGCCAAGTCCAAAGCCTAGCCTAAAGCACAAAATTAGCTTGTTCTATAGTCTACTAATGCATTATGAAAAGGATAGAAGGTAGTCTTCTCTTATTGAGAGGACAACGTAAAGCCTTCCTAGTGAGCATAGCATTTTATTAGGGTTATCAATACAGTAGTTATTAGCTATATCGAGAGAGGTAATGAGGTTATGGTGTATTGACAAAGTTTTCATCACTCTTGTGTATGAAAGAAGATATCTCATGTCACTATTTAATAGATGACTATAACCAATTAAATTTGTGGTCACTATAAGATTAAGTCGGTGTCTAAATATAATGATAACGGTTATTGCTTTAGAAGTTAAATCATGAAATCAAGGGAACTAAGGTAAACATTACTTTTATGCCTTAGCCTTAAAGAGATATCAGTATGATGAATTGATTTAATAGCACATTAATCATACTATTAAAAGCTATGGGACATTCATGGTTTGTGAATAAAAAAGATGATTAATTATAAATTAATGATAATCTTATTCACTGTTGGCTTATTAGAGAACATATGGGTCACATTCAATAAGGAGTTATTTGCTATGATTCAAAAAGCTTGGGTTTGATTTACAAAAAGTGAATCACCTAAGGTTTTCACTAAACATGATGAATTTAGATCTTTAAAACATGTCTTAATATTTGGAAATAGATATAAGACACATTGTTGGACGTAATTGAGAGAATCAAAAGTTTAGAGGTCAAAGTAAAATTTTCATAAGTTACGACGTATGGAATGTAAATAGTGCAAATTAGGGTTATAAAATATCTTTTATAAATTGGGACTTATCTCATAACCTTGAACATAGTTGCTTAATACAAGAGAGAGAAGAAAATTTTCTCTCAACTTTTATTGTGTATCACATGCTTTTGATTTAATCCAGTTACATAGGGTAGCACTTTTGAGACCTCTTAAACCCTTCACATGATTCGTGGTGTCATAGCTCCCATGTGTGGGCAAGTAAGGTCTTGTTCAAGTGATGAAGGAAATGAACAATGTTTTGGGATGGGACTCTTTGTGGTGGAGCCTCCAAACACAATTGTATGGTTTTTTTCATATTTAATTATATATAAAAAAAATCCTTGATCTGTGAGATACTTTTTTTATCTTAAAATATTTACATTTTGTTATTGTATTTTGTGATTCATTAAAATCAAAATATTTTTAGTCGTTCCTCTTAATCGTAAATTTTTATCTATTTACAAACTCATAATAAATTATAGGTCCTTTTTGTATAACATGAATGATGTTGTTTTGTGAGTGTGACTATTATAGGAGTCAAATCTAAAGAATCAGGTGTTTTCTTGAAAAGAGAGATGATAGAGATCAATAAGCAAATTGAAGCTCATGTGAAGCAGTCTAGAGCCATTGAGGTTTTTTACTTTTTACGTTTGTTATTTAAATTATTTTTTATAGGTATTTTTGTTGTTTATGCAAATATAATTAGTTATACAAATGCTATCTGATTCCTGAAAAAACTTTAGTAGCTTTTCAAAATCCTTTAGTAGCAATTTGAAACTTAATTATTATTTTTTTAAGTAGATGAGTATATTAACAAAAACAAGGGGATACTCAAAAGAGGATCTAAAACAAGCTAAACTCACCAGACCTGGGAGAAGGCTAGCAAAAAACTACAACCAAACAAAATTGAACAATCTTGACAAAACAAGAGAAAGGAAGCAGGCCAGACCACAAGCCACCAATAACACAAAAAATAAACCAAACAAAAACCCAGCATGAAAACAAGACAGCAGGCCAGACCAACCCAACAAGTACACTAGAATTATCGACCAATCAAAAATCCACCAAGAGAAGGGAGAACCTCTGGAAAATGCATACTGGAAACAAGCAGCCTGACAGAGAAGCAAAACAGGACCTGGGCAACTTGAAGCAGATATGGCACCCAAGAAAAACTGGAAAATCCAGAAACAAAATCTGCAGAAAATCATGGCAGGGAAAGAGGGAGAGAAGCAGCAGAAAAGAAACAGCAGGGCATGGCTTCTCCAAAATCCGCAGGCGCAGGCAAGGAGAGGCAGAGCAAACTGACCTCAAGGAGCTGCACCAATTTAAGCAAAGGCCAGGAAAGCAAACTTTGGCAGAAGCAGGAAACAGTACCAATTTGAAACTTAATTATTACTTTCTAAAATTGTTCACGAAGCATTTGCGATGCTCTAACATAAAGCAATAAATTATTATTTTAATGAATACGCTTAAAAAGGAGTTGCTTAAGAAATTAATGAAGGTGTTTGTGTGGTTCTTATTGGCCTCTAGGACTCGACAAATGAGGGAAGATTTGGTTATCTGCATGGGCTTGGAGCCTAATACCAATTACGTTGTGCCAGTGCCAAAGCTTTTTGCTTCAGTGGCTCGACATCAATTTTTTTTAAAAAAGTGATTGATAAGGCTACGTTTTTGTTATAGCCATATTACAGCGCCCCGATATTTTGTTATCTTTGAAATTAGACTTTGTTGATGTTAAAAGGAAGAGTGATCATCCCTGATATTGACAATGAACGTTGGATTTTAAATTCCAGATAACATGTATGACAACAATTGAGGCATATTCAGAACTTGCGAGATTGTTTAAAGATTTTCAAAATGCAACAAGAAGTGATTGTGGTAAATTGTGACAGTTAGTGCGATGTATCTTGTTTAAAATTTGCCATTGAGATAAACTGTCATTTTATACTGACATATTGGAAGATAGTGAGATGCAAAAAATTCACACTAGCGACATCGTGGTAAATATGATAATGAAACTTATCTTAAGGGAGAATTTCATTCTATACCAGACTTCTCTAGGCCTTGATGTATGGGTAACAGTTTTGGAGTACTGTTCGCAATAGAAAAGAAACATGTCTCAACTGGAAGAATGTTAGATTAGAAGTGGATGCCAATTACCGTTAGGATAAATTATAATTTTATGTACATTAATTTTATTTCTTTTATGGCTACACATTTATTTAGAACTCTAGACTTTGAGCTTATGAAATCCTGATATTAGAGTATCATAAATAGGTCATGTATTGGGACTTTGTAAGTAAATCATTAAAAGGTTGTGGTTCGTGCTTAGTTGAAAAGATAATGAAAGATCTTTATATTGTCGTTGTCTTTACTTCTAATAAAGTAAATATT
Organism: Mangifera indica; assembly: GCF_011075055.1. Taxonomy (NCBI): domain Eukaryota; kingdom Viridiplantae; phylum Streptophyta; class Magnoliopsida; order Sapindales; family Anacardiaceae; genus Mangifera; species Mangifera indica. The sequence continues at coordinate 9,446,672 of NC_058147.1, read as the reverse complement.
TTTTTAGCCACATAAATTCTGTCTTAATTTTCTTTTAATTTTTGTGTCTTTCTGTTTTCTTCTCGATTGCTTTTTTTTTGTTTCTTCCTTGAGACTTTCCTCTCAATGGCATGAAGCCTTGCAACAACTAAAAAGACCTTCCCCATGAGTACACTACATGCATGAAAACAACAAACTCATGGGTAAAGTTACTGTTATGAAAGGAAAGAATTTGACAAGAAGATAAAACGCAATCAAAATCAAGCACACAGAGAATTATATAATAAAAATCATAAATTGGGTAAAAAACCACAGTTACTAGATCAAAGTTGAGTGGAAGGAGTCAGCTAAAAAATAATATACTGAAGATGTAACAAAACAAAGAGTGTGTGTGTGTGTATAGATATATACACACTAGTGAATAATAAAAAGCGGTATTACTGTAAATGAGCTTACTAAAAGGATTGAGTTAATTGGTTGGTTATCCATTTTAGACCTAGTGAAATATGTAATGGATTTGAATAGTTTGCAGACATTTATATGATGGAAGAAGCACAAAACATTGATACCAGAACTTAAAGATTCTTGCTTTTTGCTTGAAGTCGATACCAAAGAGTCATTTTCCATGCATGATTTCATTTGTGAAGTTGCCATATTTATTGCAAATCAAGATGATAATGTATTCTGAGTGCGAGATGAGATTAAATAAGAATGGCTAACTAAGGATACACTAAAAACTTTGCATGAAGATCTTCATACGAGATAGAATCATTAGTGAGCCTCTATAGGGACTGGAATGTCCACAAACTTGGATCTTTCTTTATGAATACCAAGTCAACAGTTCTCATAAGTTTTTATGTGCGAACTCCAAGGTTGGCCATTTTGAGATCCAAGAGAAGTTTTTACATTGGGATGGCAGAGATCAAAACTTTGGATTTTGCTAGAATGTGAAATCAGCAGTTTAATCTTAAAATATCATCGAAAGGGATTTAAATCATTGCTCTCATGTTTGGAATTTCTCTCCTTTGTCACTTAAGCTACCATTTGAATGCATACTTTATGAACATTGATGCTTAATTCTACCATTTGTCTAGAGGAACAACAAAAAGTAAAGAACATATGTTGAGTCCTTAAACTTAGGAGCATTACCAACTACACCCTTTATGGATTAGATAAAGACAACTTTCACAATGAAAATTCTCATATGGAATATATGAATATATAAATATATATATATATATATATATATATATATATATATATATGTGTGTATGTGTATATATATGTGAAAATATTAACAAAATCAATAAGACTATTAAAGGCGACCCCAAGAACAATTTAAACTCATCCTACCCAAAGGACAAAACAACCAATATAGACAGATAAAGCCTACACTTAAACAAAAGACCTAAAACATCTTCTCTTGAGGGTCTAATCAAGATTTCTATCATAATAGAACTCAAGAGGAGACATAAGCCTAACTTGTACATCTTATCTCTATTGTAACACTCATAGGTATGTTCAAAGGTATTTCAGTTTTTTCTTCTGTATTCATGTGATTTTTTAAGTATAAGTTATTGAAATAGTGAACGATCGTTCATCACAAGAGTAGACACCTATTCATGCCTTGAAAAGGGTAGAATAATCCTTTCACATTGAGCACATGAAAATTGTTAAGTTAGAAGGATGAACACATGCATATAGGAATGCATGCTCATTCATCCATCACATCAAATTTGTATTTAGATAAGATAAAAATTTTTGTGATTTTGGGATATGCTTTAATTATACTGCATAACAACATGAACTACCATTCATAAGGAAGGAATGGTCATTCATCATGTCTGTTTAGCAAAATAAAAGAAGTGCAAGGCCTGATGCATTTTACTTTTGCATATATTATCATAGTAGCCAAACAGTAGAAAGATGATAGACTCAAGTGTTTGGAGAGCATCAAGGGAGGTTGGAATGTCAAATCACCATAACCATGCAAAGGAAAACAAGATTGTCAAAGAGCAAATAAATTATTGGCTTCTCATTCTTCCAGTCAGTCTATTATTATTTAATGGTGCTACAATTCTTCTATATTGATTGTTACCTATGAAAGTATGTTATAGTGGTGGATAGTTATGATAATGTGATGTTAGTGGACTAGATTATATGTGAAGTTAGAGGTTATTTGTGTATGTGTGTCTGTGTGTCCCTCTTTCTCTCTTTCTCTATATATATATGAGTAACAATCTTTGATCTGGAAATGTTAAGTATATTTAATGTTTAATGGTTATTGGAAACATGTTTAGGGAGACATAAAGACTCTTTAGTACAATTTAGAGACATTAAATTAGTTTTGTGTTGGTTGGAAATTGTAGAAACTAGTAGGGTGCATAATTTCTAGATGGTGATGAATGTTCATTCATTCCTTAGGGAGAAGAAGAACTCCAAGTTCACACAATGAATGACCATTCCAAAAGTTTCAACATGAATAATCGTTCAATATAAGATGAACCTTCATTCATGGTATTTTAGGGTGAATGATGAGGTTAGGAAAGAAATGAATGTTAAGGGCTTAACAATGTTAGTCAAATATTTATAACTCGTTAGTCAATAGAAAGGTGAATACCTATCACAGTAGGATGGACACTTGTTCATGAGCTTAAAATGATTAACAATGAGCAAGGGCTAATGACACCTATTCACTAAGAGCAAAATGGCTATTATACCTATGTATTATGTGCTGAAAAGGGGATTGAGTTAGAAAGACTTGTAAGTGGCAAGATTAAGTTAGCTAGCTAATCTGGAATGTCCAATTGTGTGAAAGACAACACAGACCTTGATCAAAGGAAATTGGAATCTAAAATAAAGAAAGTTTAATAAAGTAGTGTACACCTTGTTCACCACCAATTATGTACATAAATGGTTTATTATATGAAATCAATAAGACTACAAGGGAGACAAATAACCATAAGATATATCATAAACTCAACACCAAGGCACATTAGTTACTTATTTTTAGTTCAAATGTTCACAATAAAGGGTAATGACATTTCAATTAGTTCTTTATGTGATTAGCAAGATGCATCATATACGTGTCGGTGGTAGAGATCATTTATAACACCCTTTTCTAGAAACATACTCCTACACAAACTATGGTCTGAAGAGATTGTTTGACTTGACTTCTTTATTTAAAATAACAAAAAATAGTATGATAATAATAACTTAAATCTAAAATGTGTGCAAAAAGGTGTAAACTGAATAAATACTTTAAATACAGTAAAACTTTCCATTATTACAACTCAAATGTCTAAAAATAACTAAAAGTCTCTATTGTGAATAATTTAGGAATCAATAAATGAATAACATAAAACATTCTAAAATGATAGTTTTACCCTTTGCCCTTACACAATAGCTTGGTTGGATTGCTAGCTCTCCAACATGCCTCACTACTCACCTCTACCTACAAAACCAAAAAAAAAAAATGCAAGTGAAAATATTCAGTAAACTGGTGACATCTCAGTATTCTACATAAAACATCAAACTAAAATCTTACTATTTTATCGTTAAATATCCTTATGGTTGAAATGGATGTTTTTGGCTCACTACCTTGTCTATTCATCTATTCTCGGCATCCTTGTGCCTTGTATACATAGACCATTTCACACAAATTGCTAAGGCCTAAACTGATTTTTGATGCCTAAATGAAAATAAATGACACCTTGCGTGTCTATCTAACATCGTGCCTTGTGCACGTGCCATATGGTTTTATTGGGCTAACTAATTATGATACCCTTAATAACACATAAAGCAGATAAGCATGACATTCCATTTGTGAATCTTGTTCTGGTCATATCTTAACACCTTTGTACCTTAACATAGGCCATCTATAAAGGTTGATTAGGCTAAACTAAAATTGGCATATCTAATGCCCTAGTGAAAGCATAAGACACCTTGCGTGCCACAAATTATCGTGTCTTGTGTACATGCCATGCGATATATCGAGCTAACATACTGAAATTCCTGAATAACATATCATTATAATGAACCTGACATTCCACTTGTGAATTTAGGTGTGGTCACAACTTGACACTCTCGTGTCGGTATAAATGATGTCATAGTGAAAGTGTAAGACACCTTGTCTATCACTAATTATTGTGTCTTATGCATATGTTATATGACCTATTAGGCTAGCTGACTAGAACACCCTAATCACACGAGAAAATCGTTGATAATAGCTTTTTCCCTTACCAAATAAGTTAATTGAAAATGTTGATTAACTATCCAAAAATGACCTCTGCCTCGGGTACATATACAATGTATCCTATTGATCACACGAGAAAATCGTTGATAGTAGCTCTTTCCCTTACCAAATAAGTTGATTGAAAATGTTGATTAACTATCCAAAGATGACCTCTGCCTCAGGTACATATACAGTGTATCCCATTGATCACACGAGAAAAAACTAAAGCCCATATCCTTATCATGCACACTTAAACTGAATTAAGTGGCTATATATCTTGACGTCAAGTGCATGATGCATCTGATAGGTATCCAACCCTAATGCTTTCATGAATTATTGTCACATATGCACATAGCTGGTGACTATCTATTTGTGTACCACTATCCTTAGATTTTCTAATTTTCAATCTGAATTTGACTTGGTCGAAGTTGTTATTGTCATCTATGTAGTCGGGCACCTATTATATGTCTTTCTTGATTTACTTTATCTTCTGATTGCTCTTTATTATCTTTTTTTAGTTTTCCTTTTCTATACACATACCTTAGGGGTATTATTGTTTTTTTACCTTTACGAAAGAGTATACGATCATGTGTTTTCCATACCCATATGCCTCTTGGTTATTATACATAGGCATGCGGCACTCAACACATAATCGTGTATAGAATAGGTATACACAGGGAAGTGCTTTTGACACACTACTATGCACAACTCTTTATGTGCACTATGGCATGTGTTTTTTGATACATGTCATTTGCTTTTAGAAAGTCATATATAACCATGTATGTCTCCCCTTAAAAAGTACAGGAAACACAAAGATTCTTTATTTTTGAATGACACCCAGACATGTATGAGACCATACACAGTCATGTGTTACGATTTATAAATCGCGTCCTAAGGTTTCTATACAATTCAGACTATAATTCCATGGTAACAACATACTTCAAGGCTAGCATACTAGTCTCTAAACTTTTTAAAACACATTATTAAGGCACCAAACAAGCAAGATATGATTATGATCACTTCTACCTCATCACTACATATCATTAACACTATCTTTATGCCTATTATTTAGATTGAAAACTATTCATAGGATTAGCTGAATTTAACAACATGTAAATATCATAATAACTATGAATCTTCCATACACACCCCAAAGGGTCACCATACTTACTTTTCATCCAAAGCATGCAAGTTTTTGGCATTGTTACAGGGATTTCGGTGACTGTAGGCTCTTCTCTAGTGACTAGGGTCCTTTTCTCTTTCTCTTTCTCTCTTTTCTGTCTATCTCCTTTGGTTGGCAGCTACTAGGATAAAAATTCTTGCAAAACAATCAAATTTTACGTTTAAATAAAAACCTACCCAAACATGACATACAAACATATGTCCCTTTCAATTAACAACTTTCATACACTCATATGAAATGACTTTCCTGCCTTTTTAGGTACGAATGGATGTTACTCTTACAATGCATGATCGTTCCCACTATAAATCCATTTGAATGGCACTCTAAACATAATTTTGAATATAAAAAAAAGACTAAAATACCTTTAGGCTTATTTATGGGTGTTACATCATCCAAGGATGGTAATCCAATTAGTAGTCTTATAGTTATACATAAGTAATAAGGGAGAGACTATGGTTAATTTTTCTATATAACTAAGGTATTCTAGCTAGATAGTCCGATAATTTAGTTGGCATGTGCATTTGGCACAAGAGATAGTAGACATGTAGGATAATGATTGCTTTCACAAGGCTTCAGATATGTTGAGTTTAGCTTAGACTTTAGTCATCTGTGTGATAGTACCTAAGTATCTAGGGTATAAGGTTGTTGAAGGGAGACGAATACGCATAAGAGCATGCTAAAAAAATAGCTACTATTAACCATAGTAACTTTGTGATGGAACATGATAGTTTATGAATTATGCTATATGCAAAGTGTCAAGAGATCACCTACTTATAGATAATTTTTCACTTACATGTTCCTTTATGTGGTTTTGTAGATAAGGTAAGTAGCAAAGAATATGGGAGAACCAATGATCTAACTTGAGTTGTTACATAAGGTGAAAGGGTATTATCATAATTTGCAGTTTATATTTAATTTATATTTTGTTCAACTTGAGGTTATGTAATGTCATGCACTTTTATGTTGAGATTGTTATTTTAGACATAGGAATTTATGTTACACCTTTTTGGACACATTTATTGTAATAGTGTTTATTTTTATGCTCTAAACTTTACTTTGTTCAGTGAATAATCAAGTTGTGCATATCTTTTTAGGTTATATTTAGTATAAGGACATATATCTAAAAATGAGTGACATATTTATAGTATTAGAGAATGATTTTAGAACTCAAAAAGGTGTATTAAGTCTAAGTATAAGTCAAGTAAGGAAGTAATCCTTTATGCAAAATTGATCGTTCTTGCATACCTATCATTGTAAGTATAATTTAAACCTATATTGAGATAGTATTACATTTTCTTGAGCTTGTTTTTTATTTTAGGATAAGGAGATCTAAAAGGTTTATTAGAGATGTTCCAAATGTCCCTACCCAAGAGAAAAACCAAGTTAAGGCTTAGGGACAGACATTTGATATAGTAATAGGAACACAACTTGAAACTTGGTAACAAGATAGCTAGTGCAAAAGGTTCTCTAAAAGAACCAAAAGGTATCAAACAGCATAAGGTAGTTGATTGAAGCCCACCAACAACTAAACAACCCCTTAATAGTCGAATTATTGCCCTAATAGAATAAAGTGGGCAGGAAGACATAAAGAACAGTAATAGAAGGTGGTAGTAAAAGGTAACTTCACCTTATTTATAGTCTAGCAAGAAGACATCAACCTTTTGAGTTAGGAGGCAGCACGGTCATAGGATTAATACCAAATAAGAAGTACCTAAAAGTAGCAAAGGATGCCATAAGGTTATCTAAGATGTCCAACTAGGAAAAGATTCAATATATCAATTTTTTATTAAAAGGAAATGCCAAGGTATGATATTAGACATTGTGTGAAGCTCTTCAAGCTTCAAATAAGATTTAGCTTGCTTTCATATAGGTTTTTACGAAAAAGTACCTATTAGCAGATATTCTGCATATCAAAGCTTAAGAATTCATCAATCTGAGACAAGGTGATATGACAGTCAAAAAGTTCTCTACCAAGCAAAATAGCCTAAACAAGGGAAAGATGAAGATTTTTATTAATGGACTCAAACAAGATATTGGTAAAGATATCTTAATGGGATACTATGGCCCTAGTTCCTATTTAGGGAAGTAGGCCATAAAGATCAAAAGTCATAAGGTACAAAATGGCTAACAAAAAGGGTTTATTAGATCAGCCCATTTTATTAACCCTAACCTAGAGATCAAATCAAACAGTGACAAATGGCATTTGAAAGAGTGAAAGTCGAATGGGTAATAGCAAGATTTTTAAAAGAAAGAGGAGCTTACAGTCTAGAAGAAATAAGAAACACTAGAAGGGAAAGAAATAGAGATGTGATAGATTATTCTCTTACTTGTCATAGATGTAGGCGTAAACATGTCAATAAGTGTATGGTCTGTTAAAAGATATTCTACAAGTGCAAGCAACCTAAACACTTTGTTAGAGAGTGCATAACAATAGCACCACAAACCTTTACAAAGTAGAGAGTATGACGACGATAAGCTAGAGTGTTTATAGCTATTCAAAGAAAAATAGGTTAATTACTTATCTATTCTCATCATTCATATGTATTAATAGATTTTGGTGTTACACATTATTTCATTACATATGGCATAGTTATGAGTATAGGTATAGTGCCCACATTAGTCACTATTGTGTCTCGCTCATAAGTATATAAGTCGTCAAGTAATATAATAAATATTGATCCACAGGGATTGGGGAAGCCAACTACTAATTTATTTTGAAGTTTGTATTAGCTAAAGAGACTATTAAAGAAAGAGATCGTAATGTATGAATACGATTATTGCTACCTTTTTATTAAGATAAGTGCCCTTAGAGCAAATCACATTTGACATTTATCGATGTAATTTTATATTAATCATTAATAAAGGATTTACTATTATTTAATTCATTTATATTTAAATTATATGATCGTACAAATAACATGCCCTTAAAATGGTAAAACTGTGACAAAAAGATGGCCAAAGGATTATTTCCCACCCAAGGATTGTTGTTTTTCTAAGTATCCCCCCTTTAACTTAGGTGGCATCAAAGCATTGTCTTGAGATAACTAGGCATGGAGAAAATCAAGTTGGTGTACTAGTTTGGAGTAACAACTTGCAATGTTAGTTAGAGTCGCATAAAGACTAACTATATGATTTGATGAGATGTTAGCCAACCAGTCTAAATCATAACCTACATAAACCACTCTTAATTTAAAAAAACAGTCTTAATTCTTCCTAGACAGATACAACCAAAGAGAGAAGAAGTTTCTTCACAACTCAAACCCATATTTATAGAAGAAATTTGTAAGCCTACGAAGCAATGAAAGAAGAAGAAAAGTATGAGATAGCAGAAGAAAATAGAGAAAAGATAATGCTATTAGAGGTGGATGAAGCTTCGAAAATCACTATGAATTTTGTGGAACTACCTCAATTTCTAAAAGAAATTAAAGAAGTTAATGAGGTGAAAAAGGGAGAGGAACTTGTGGATACTGATGAAACTAAAGAGATCGATGAAATACCCTCAAGTATAGAAAATATTCATTCCCTTCAAGATAAGTTTGAAATCAAAGAAATTAATGAAGATGATTTTTATGTTGATCAAGACAAATATGTGATTCTTCTTAAAGACGATTACAAGAAGGTTATTAATCAACATAAGAAGGTTATTATGAATTGCATATATCTTTGGGAAACTGTCATTTTTTAAAACTTAGGTTGGGGAAAAACTTTTAGTTTTTAAAGTTTATGGGGGGAAAAAGAGATATAATTTTAAAGGGTTAGGATTTCATTAAATTTAACTACTCATAGGTGGATATTTGAGATTTTCAAAGTTAAAAGAGAGATACTTGAAAAAATAGTAATCCTTGGGTGGTGATGGTGAGCGACCCTACTAAAAAGTGGTCATAGTTCTCACGTGTTGAAGTTATTGTTAACAGTTTGGTACAATAAATGGGTGCATATTATAAATATGTTCATTGGATTGACCCAACCAAAAGATATTTATATGGATAGTTGCTCTAATATCTATAAAACAAATCATCTAAACACTATAGGTGTATAGGGTATCTATAAAGGTAATGATTGCTATATTGAGAGATACGTGGAGGTTATGGTTAATCCATAAATGGTTTTTCACTTTTGAGCATAAGAAAAAATATCTCACATAAGAATACTGAATGACATCTATGCAAACTCGAAACTGTGGCCACAGTGGGAGTAGGTTGTAGTCTAATTTATATCAATCATTGATATATATTAGTTCATATTAAGGAACTATTGAAAAAAACACACTTCTATGTCTCAACCTCAAAAAATATTGGTTGACGAAAGGATTGAATTGCACATAATTATGATGTTGTAAAAGCTTGAGAGATATCTACTGATACTTTTATCATCCAAGTGTTTATGACGTTTTACTAGAGGCTAATCTTGATATATGTTCAAATTTAACCTAAATCCAAATATTATTGATTCGATAGAGAGCTTATGAGTCATAAGTATAAAATAGTTGAATCGAATCTAGATGAAAGGATAACTTGTTGACAATCTTGGTGTTCAAGGAGAGAGAAAGATAACAAATAAACTAGGTTTACTCAATAAGGTTAAAAGGACTCAGTTTGACCAAGTGCATAGCCTTGTATATTAATATGCCAATCATGTACTTGGTAGGAAAGGTGTCAGTCATGCATATGCATGATATCGACTAGTACCATGAAAAAATGTTATGTTGATCCATACACACACGTGGTATCGATCATGCAACCTTTAGGCTATGCTAGTCGATACACACATATGATACCAGTCGTGCACATGTTTGATAAATGTTGGTAATGCATTTTTACATGCCAACTATGCACATGTGTGTTGATAACTGTCATACTTGATTAAAATCCTAGTCGTACTTGGACACCTGCATATATAAATTATAGTGTGAATTTAAGATTTGCTGGTGGAAAAAAAAAAACACATAGAACCTTAATCGTAAGTTGTTGTGTTCTCTCATTTTCTTGTGAATACATTTTCTAGTCAAAAGCCCTAGTAGCCTTTTCATCTGGATTTCCTCTTTTGTGTTCATGTTTCGTATGGATACCAAGAAAACCCTTCTCAAAGGTTGGATAGCGTACTGTCTTAAGCCATATGAAGTTTTGAAGAAGTGATCAACGTAGGTATAACTTTAAAACATCTTATAAGTTTTTTTGCATATTCATGATTTATATGCGTAATACAAGTATCTTAGTTTGGGTTTTTCAAGATTTTTTTATTTTGAAAATTTTTAATTCTGCTACATTGTCGATTAACAGTGCCCTAAAAATTTAACACTTTCAAGCTACTAAAACTAAATATGAACCTAGCTAAAACAATAACAAAATACAATTAAAACACTACTATTAGGATTCATAAAAATAAAGATTTCTAAGACCTTAGGTTCACTAGTAACATACATAAATTTGTAGTTGGATAAAACTATTAAAATAATCATGATGTGATGATTATTGGATATCTTATGTTACCTTAGTTTCCTTTGCGAGATTGAGTAAGCGTGTAAGTATTAAATGAGTCCCTAATTTTTTATTGCTTAGATAATATCTACCTATTACTTTCTTTGATTCCAATTATTTCATACGGAATTAACCTGTTTCTAGTATCGATTTTCTAACTGCAATGAATACATGCATTTACTCATCACTTACCTTTCAATAATTTGTGTGAGTCTATTAACATGTGCAAAGATAGACCTTCATCTTCATCACAAGCAAAGAATAACCATTCACTAAATCAAAACATAATGATATTTAATAATGTAAAATAATGTGCTACAGACTTATAGAGACTATCGAATCTCCTTAGTTCCTAAAATAAAAAGAAGTTAATCACTCATAATGAGAACAAACATACAATAACAACTATGTGAAAACATTACACTAAGGGGGCGTTTGGTTTGAGTAATGTTCGATTACTAAAATAGAAAGATTATCTTAAAGATAGATTACTTAAAAGATTATTGGGTATAAATGATTACTATGTTTGATAAAATTTGATAGATATAAATAATTATTGTGTTTGGTTAAAGGTAATAAAAGATTACTAGTAAATTATTTTACTTAAATGACCTTGAATATAATTATTTTTAAATATTTTTTACATTATTTGCCATATTAATTAAAAATAAATTTATTTTTATCTCAAAAAATTAATAAATAATAATTTTTTTTATAATAAACTCAAGATTATCCCAGTAATCTTTAAATACCTAAGGTGAAGGTGGTAATCAGATTACCATCTATATTACCTGTCACGTCAGTATTGGTAATAGAAGATTATTGTAATTTTTTATTATTGACAAATCAAATAAGGAAATAAAAGATAGATTACCAAGGCAATCTTAAAAACCCTTAACCAAACGCACCCTAAAGGTAAAAAGGGAAAAAGATAGTATATAGATGGTGTATGCATGCTCAAATGTTTGCATGTCACTTTCGCCTTTCTGTCATGCACTGAATTGGTATTCCTAATGGTAATTGATTAACTCTTTTAGTCTGACCATTTATCTAAGGATGACAAGTTATACTGAAAGCTAATCTTATACCCAAAGACCTTTAGATACTTTACAAAAATGTTGAGATAAACTTAGTGTCTCAATTTAATACTATTATCTTGGGATACCCTATGAAGTTTGACTATTTCCTTAACATATATTTAACTCAACTGATTTGTACTCATGGTATCTTTAACAATTATGAAGTATGCTAACTTAGTCAATCGTTTAATTATGACCTATAATGTATTGTATCCTTCTTTAACCCTTTATAACCCAACCAAAAAGTTTATTAAAAAGTGTTCTTATTGTTACTTTGGAATGTTAGAAGATTGCAATAAACCTGATGGTCTCTTATGTTTTGCCTTAACCTGTTGACACACCGAACACTTAGCATAAACTTCACTATATCTTTTTTCATTCCTGACCACTCGAACGATCTCTTTAAATCTTGATATATCTTTACACTCCCAAGGTGGGTAATGATAAAGGAACTATACATGTCAGTAAGGATCTTATCCCTTAAACTCTGATCTCAAAAAACACATACTTAACCTCTAAATCTTAATATATCATTTACTATGCTAAAGTATACCTCAATACCCTTGGCAACTTTTTATCTCATTTGAATGCACTAATAATCTAAAACTTGGGCCACACAGGTCTCATCTAAAAGGGTTAACTGAATCTATAAACCTACCTATTGCCATGAATAACCTTAATATGCTCTTTCATCAACTCCTATTGTAACTTATGATAAGTTGTAATTTGTGATAATACTATTTTTCTACTCATGGATTCTATAACTATGTTGGCCTTACCTGGGTGGTGTTTGATCTCATAATCATAATCTTTAACTAAGTCCAACCATCGTCTTTGCCTCATATTCAACTACTTTTAGAAAAAGAAATACTTTAAACTTTTGTGATTTGTGTAAATATTGCTTTTAACCCCCATATAGATAATGTTGTCAAATATTTAATGCAAACATGATTCTTGCCAACTTTAGATCTTATGTAGTGTACTGGGTCTCATACTCTTTTAGTTGATAGAAGGCATATGTTATTACTCTACCTCGTTGCATCAATAATTCTCTCAATCCCTGATATGAGGCATCTACGAAAGTATCATACTTTTCACTATTTGTTGATGAAGTTGGTATGGGAACTAGAGTCAACCTCTTCTTTAATTCCTGAAAACTCTTCTCCTATGCATTAAATTATCTAATAGGAATATCTTTATGAGTCAAATCTATGAGCAATTAGGCTAACTTGGCAAAACTCTTTACAAATCGCTTATAACACCCTGTCAACCAAAGGAAACTTTGTATATCCTTAATTGTCTTAGGCCTCTACCATTCTAATACAGTCTCTATCTTATTTAGGTCTACCAGGATACCATCTAGTAAAGCCATGTGTCCAAGGAAAACCACTCTATCAAACTAAAACTCATATTTAGAAATATTAATATAAAGTTATGTCTTTCTCAACCTTTGAAGCACAAACATTAGATGGTACATATACTTCTCTCAAGTTCTAGAGTACACCAAAACGTTATCTATAAAAACAACTATAAACTTATCTAGCCAATCTTAGAACACCTTATTTATTAGGTCTATAAACATTGTTAGGGCATTTGTCTACCCGAATGGCATAATTACAAAATAATATGACCTATACTTCAACTTGAAAGCAGTCTTTAGTATATCTCCCATGATTAATCTTTGAGAACACTAAGGTACCTTTGTGCTAGTCAAATAAATCATCAATCCTTGATAAGAGATACTTATTTTCACTATGACTTTATTTAACTCTCTATAATTGATGCATATCCTTATTGATCCATTATTCTTTTTTATAAACAAGATTAGTACAATCCATGACAAGTGACTTAGTATGAAGAAACCACTATCTAATAACTTTTGTAGTTGTTTTTTTAAATCTTGAAGTTTGGACATGACCATTTTGTATGGTGCCTTTGAGATTGGCACTATTCTTAGGGTTAACTCTATATTGAACTCTATTTCTCTCTTTGGTATTAACCTTGAAAGACTGTTAAGGAACACATATAAAAACTCTTGCATCACTGGAGTATCTTTTACACCTAGGACTATCTCATCTGACTCACTTACTATGTGCACAAATGTCTCGTACATTATTTAGTTAGCATCTTTTTGGCCTTGACACTATTGATCATCATGTTAATAACTTGGCTTTCTTTAAATATGAACTCATCACCATCATCTAAGTTGAACCAAACTTTCTTCTTTATATAATATATTTTTACCCCAAGTTTGCTCAAGAAATTAGCGTCAAGTCTCATATTAATATCTGACATATCCATTACCATCAGGTCTGCGACTAACTCTTAGCCACCTAGAGTAGTTGTATCTCTTATCAACATTTAACTATTATAGACTTTATGAGACTAGTGTAGGCTCTAGTCTTATCCTCTCAACTATGTCACTTACAATAGAACAATGCATAACACCAAAGTCAATTAAAACATATAAATAATAAAAATGAAAGATTAACTGACCTATCACTATTGATGAGCTGGTTTTAGCTTACGTTTGAGTAACTAGAAACACTTTGACCTATCATATTTCTTATATGATTTACAAGGGATGGTGTTGTTGTTATTATGCATTCTTTAAAAAATTGGTCAAGTTGTTTACACTTGTATCATGTCCTTTAATTAACTAAACATTCATCGGTATGTCTTTACCCATATTTGTAGTATTTAAGGGATCATCATACCTCGACTGATCATATCTTATCTATTTCTTACCCCTTTAGTTCTTCTTATTACCCTTGGACTAGAAGGTCCTTTTACCTTTGAAATCCCTATCACCATCATCATGGTTTTCACCCTCTCAATTGCCTCTTAACATTACTTGGTTTGATCTCTAGGTTAGGGTTGTTGTTATAAGCTAGTCTAGAATACCCATGTCTCTAGCCATATTTTGTCATTTGGGCTTTGATCTTTACGCGCTACTTAGAGCCTCTAAATGTGATCTAAAGGTATGGTCTCCCATCATAACATTGTTGGCTATATCTGATCTGAGCCCACTAAGGAAAATATCCATCTTGCTTGGATTTGTACTAGTCATTGCTAAAGCATATTTGGCTAGGGCGTCAAGACTAGCAGAGAAATCTTTCAGTGACATGTTGCTCTATTTTATATTAGTGAACTTATAGGCTCTCACATAAAAGATGTTTACTAATAATTATTCTTTCTCAAACACCCACTAAAAATCAATTGAATCATCTTTATAGCTCAACAAGTTTCAAATAGCATTTGCCAACATTTCTTGGCATGACCTTTTGCACAAAACTAACATATTGAATTTTCTTTAAATCTTTCATCTCAAAGAGCCTCATAACATCCTCTACTACCTTTAGCTAGTCCTCAATTGGAACTCAAAAGGCTGATTTTTGCCTTTTAAACTATAAATAAGATAAAACTTCCCTCTGTTACTTGCCTACTACTACAACTCTAAGTGTCTCTCAGCCAACTCTGTCCTATTGTGGTGGCAACTTAATAGCTAAAGGTTTTTCCACAACTAGTAAGGCTTGAACTAAATGTCCAACACTTTATGATACCTCTCAATTCTCTTTGAGAACCTCCTATACAATTTGTCTTATGACTACACTATCCATTGATAATGTTATTGTTATACCGAAGACTTGTCCTTAAACCTCTACTTGGCTCATCTCCTAGTTAGGAATCTTTGAAACATCTTTAATCAACCTCTTGGATCTTCACATCCTGAAATAAAAACACAACTTAGGCATATATATTACCTATCTTAATGTAGGTTAAATAAACTTACTGTGATAAGTGTACGGGAGTAGTCTACATTACAATAGGGGTTATTTTCCTTATGCACTTTTCAGACACACTTAGACTTGACACCTTTATAGGTTCCTAAATCATATTCTGATACCATAAATATAACACCCCTTTCCAGATACATACCTTTATATGGAATATGACTCAAAGAGATGTGCACAATTTTCTCTTTTAACTCATACACTGGAATTCAAGTATGATATTAATTACTTAACCTTAAAATACGTGTAAAAAAATTCAAACTAAAAATTTATTTAAATGCATAAACCCTTCGTTATTACAAACTAAGTGTTTGAAAACAACTGGGACATCCATTAAGTGCATAATTCAAAACAAAGTCCATCAAGGAAAACATGAATGACAAAAACTCCAAATGATAAAAATACCCTTTACCCCATATAATGAACTTAGCTAGACCATTTGCTCTTTTATATACCTCTCTACTCACCTTTACCTATAAAACCTCAAAAAGAACATGTGAGTGAAGAACAGTTAGTAAGTAAGTGACCTCTCGACACCTTGCACATCGCATAAAATCTTAAATTAACATTCTAACACTAAATCTCTATGTGGTTAAAGTGGATGTTTTGTACATTTCAAAATACAATGGATCATGGCTATCTTCTAACTATGTAAAAAACATAAAGTTTAAGATTTATAACCATTCTATTTTGATGTTTAATTGTTTCTTTATGAATGTTATTACTACTTACATGTTTAAATTTTATATTATGAATTATTTGTAAGTCACTAAAGTGGTCAAATCTTAATATAAATAGATTTTAAATTATAATAATTATTATTTTTAACTACCTACAAAATTCTATAGGATATTAAGATGATGCAATAATGTTCGTTTATGTTTAAATTGAAGTTTGAATTATGAGATATTTCAAGATTAGCCTAAAGGTTAATTAATTCTTTTTATAATCGACAAATATGATTGTGTTAATTAGTATGTTTTATTAGTTTTACTTTGAGTATACAAAGATAATAAAATAAATCTAATTAGTGTATATATGGTTATCGATTATTATTTATATTTGTATATCTTAGTATCACCCAAAGAAGAAATTTGATGAACTTTATGTTACATTTTGATTCCGAATTTATGTGATAAATTTTATGACTGAGGCATTAAAGTATGAGTATTTTAATTTTATTTGCAATAATTGTAAGGCTTAGGGTTCCCAAAGAAGAACTTCGATATATTTTATGTTATATTTTAAACCTAAACATATGTGATAAATTTTATGATTAAGACATTAAAGTATGAGTATTTTAATTTTATTTGTAATATTTGTACTTGTTTCACTCTATTTGCATGTTTCTTATGTTCCTCTATTTAATGGATTAAATTTCTTAGATTGAAGTAAACAAGTTAATTTTCACTTAGGTGTTCTAGATCTCAATTAAGCACTCCAAATTGAAAAACCCATTGCTATTACTGATGAAAGTAACAATGATGAAAATGTTTTATATAAAGCTTGGGAAATATCAAATAAATTAAGTTTAATGTTTATGTGAATGACAATTGCAAAAAACTTAAAGTCAACTCTTCCTAAAACTGATGATTCTAAAGAATTTAAGAAATTTTTGAAAGAGTGTTCTCAAACTGCTAATAAGTCACTTACTAGTACATTAATGAGTGCATTGATCAGTATGAAATATAATAGTTCACATACCATGCAACAACATGTTCTTGAGATGATGAACTTATCAATAAAATTACAAACTTTGGGAATGAAATAGGATTAGTACTTCTTAGTCAATTCATACTTAATTTCTTGCCTCTTGAACAATATGTGTCATTTCAAATGAATTACAACACTATAAATGACAGGTGGAATATTAATGAATTAACTAGTATACTTGTTCAACATAAGACAAGGTTAAAGAATCAAAGAGTTCACTATATTCATCATCTAGGTCATCAAAAAGCTGGAAATAATTCTAAATGGAACGGCAGAAAGAGAAAGAAGAAAGGTTTCACAGCTTGAATGAATCTTTGAAGGTTGCTTACAAAAGAGAACATTAGACTATTAAGTGTCACTTTTATAATAAAGTTGGATACTTAAAGAAAAATTGCTTGAAACATAAAGTTTTGTTTGAAAAGAAAGGTAAGCATTATGTTTTAGTATGTTTTCAATCAAACCTTACTATAGTTACTCATAATACTTAGTGGATTGATTTTGGTTCTAGTACTCATATTTCAAATACAATACAAAGATTCATTACAATCCTAACCATAAAGCCAAATGAAAGTTTTGTGTTCATAGGGAATAAAACCAAAGCTTCAATTGAAGGAATTGGCATTTATTATTTAATTTTAGACAAAGGACATTGATTAGATTTGTTTAATGCTCTTTATGTACATACATTTTCTCACAACTTAGTTTCTTTATAAAAACTTGATGTAACGAGATTTTCATTTAAGTTTGGTTATGGATCTTTTAGTTTTTTTAAAAAATAATAATATCATTAGTTCTAGAATGTATTTGTTCAAACTTTAATGACCTTGCATCATAATGTTGGCACTAAACTTAAATTAGTTGAAGAGAATTTTGTTTTCTTGTTACATAAATGTTTGAGTCACATATCTAAAGAAATGATGCAAAGTTTAGTAAAAAATGAAATTTTTTCAAATTTAGATTTTACTAATCTTGATGTGTGAATTTATTGTATTAAAGGAAAATAAATAAAACACATTAAGAAATGAGTCATAAGAAACACACAACTTCTTAAGATTATGCACAGTGATATTTGTAAACCTTATGGTACTCTATCTTTTATTGGAGAAAAAATATTTTATCAACTTTATTGATGATTTTTGATATTAGGGATATGTTTATCTGTTGCATGATAAATTTCAATTGATTAATGCACTTTAAGTGTATATTATAAAGATTGAAAGACAATAAAATAAAAAAGGTGAAAATTGTAAGGTCTAATAAAGGTGGTGAATGTTATGGAAAGTTTGATGAATCGAGACAATGTCCAGATCCATTTGCCAAATCCTTGAAAGACATGATATTTGTGCTTAATACATAATGTTAGGTACACCACAAAAAAATAGTGTTGTAGGAAGGCATAATCATACCTTAATGGAAATGGTTAGGAGTATAATTAGTCATTGATCTTTACCTTTATCTTTATGGATGTATGCATTAAAAACAGTCATGTATTTGCTAAATAAGGTTCCTAGTGAAGCAATTTCAAAGATACTTTTTGAATTTTAGACTGGAAGAAAACCTAGTATAAGACAATTACATGTTTAAGGTTGCCCAATGAAAGTAAGAATCTATAATCCAAATGAAAAAAAAAAATAGACTTCAGAACAACTAGCGGTTATTTCATTGGTTATCCAAAATAGTCCAATGGGTACAGATTTTATTTTTCTAATACTAATACAAGAATTGTTGAATCTGGAAATGCTAGGTTCATTGACATTAGTGGAAGTAAAAAAATACATGATGTTAGCATTCAAGAAGCTAGGGTAGAAGTTCCTATACCTCAAACTTCTACAATTGTTGCCCCAAATTATAGTTCAACCAAATAATAATCAAGAATAACAAAGGAATGATCAAATACTCCAAGATGAAAATATCAATAATGAACTAGCAATAATTAAACCACAAGAAATATCATTAAGAAGCCTTCAAAAAGAAAGGAGAACTATGTGATTTATTTCGAAGAGTTAGGAATTGATAATGATCCAATTTCATTTTCACAAGACATGAATCGTTATGATTCTACTAGATAGTTAAATGTCATGGAAGAAGAGTTAAAATTTATAGATCAAACTAAAGTTTGGGATTTTACTAAATTGCTTAAAGGATGTAAGGAAGTTGGATGCAAATGGATTTTTAAGACCAAACATGATCTAAAAAGTAATAGTGAATGACATAAAGCCAACCTTGTTACTAAAGGTTTTGTTTAAAAAGAAAACATTGATTATAGAAAAGACTTTTTCACCAATCTCTAAGAAAAATTCTCCAAGAGTCATTATAGTTTTAATAGTCTATTATGATTCAGAGCTAGATCACATAGATGCATGTTAAAACTACCTTTCTTAATGGAAATTTGGAGGAAAAGGTTTATATGGATTAACCTAAAGGTTTTTCAATTGAGTGAAAGGAACACATGGTGTGTAAATTAAAGAAATCAGTATATAGACTTAAACAAGCCTCTAGCAATGGTATCTTAAGTTTAAATGATATTATCACTTCTTTTGGTTTTCAAGAAAACAATATTGATTAGTGTATATATATGAAGGTTAATGGAAACAAGTTTATTTTTCTAGTTTTGTATGTTGATGACATATTTTTTGTTGCTAATGACTTTGGTTCATTGCATGAAACCAAGAAATATCTCTTTGAAATTTTTGAAATGAAAGATATGGGAGAGGCAACATATGTGTTGGAATAGAAATATTCTGCGATCGATCACAAGGATGATTAGGGTTGTCTCAAAAATTTTATATTAATAAAATTCCAAAAAGATTTAAGATGAATGAATACTTAGTAGGGGTAGTTCCAATTCAAAAAGAAGATAAATTTAACCTTATGCAATGTCCAAAAAATGAGTTAGAGCTAGAGCAAATGAAAATTCCTTATGCATCAGTTGTTAGGAGCTTAATGTATGCTCAAACTTGCACCAAACTAAACATTAGTTTGTTGTCGGAATGTTGGTAAGGTATCAAAGTAATCTAGGTTTGGAACACGAGAAAGTTGCAAAAAAAGGTTTTAAGATACTTGTAAAGAACTAAAAATCATATACTCACTTATAGAAGGTCCAATTATCTAGAAGTGATTGGATATTCAAATTCAGACTATGTTGGATATGTTGATACAAAAAATATTTACATATGGTTATTTGTTCTCCTTAGTTGGTGAAGCAATTTCATGGAAAAGTATGAAATAGTCTATCATTATTGCATCCATTATGGAAGATGAGTTCATGGCATGCTTTAAGGTCACTATTCATATATTATGGTTGCAGAGCTTTATTTCAGGGACTTGGGGTTGTTGACAATATTGTCAAACTATTGAAAATTTATTGTTATAACTTTCTGCAGTCTTCTTCTCTAAAAAACGACAAATGTTCTAAAAGTGTTAAACAAATAAAAAAAATATTTTGTCGTTAAAAGAAGAAGTTCAAAAATAAATAATGTTAATTAAACACATTACTACTAATCTTATGATTGCAGATCTTTTAATAAAAGCATTACTCCTAATGCATTTAATGAACATATTGAAAAGATAGGTATTAGTGGACATCATTAATGATATTATATTATGTTTATGCATTTGACACTCTGAGTTCATTTATTTGTTTCTAATATTTCATTTTTTCTATTTGTATGCATAATTGTTTTAAAATAATGTTGACAGAAATAGTCTTATAATCATCTTGACTCACATTAATATTGTAACTTAATAATGACATAATATTATAGTCAATGTAAGAAAGATTTTGACATAAAATTTTTTTCACATTACATAATTCCTATTAAAGTATGAAAGTTATTTCCTATGAGCCAAATGAGAGAATGTAAGATATATGACTCACATAACACATTAAAAATTTATTTGATCAAAGTATAATAATATTTATTTGATGAAATAATTAATTTTAAATAAAATTTTCAATGCCAAAATTCTATTGACTAATGAAAAATTATGATTCTTTATAAAGATATAATTTTTTATGGAAAGTTACAATAAACTCTATAAATAAGAGTTTTGTCCTTTCTTTACCCTTTAAAACAATTTACAATAACAAAAATTATTAGAAATAATTTAGTTTTTTTATTTAACATCAAGCCAATAGGTCAAATAAGAGAAATTAATATCCTTTTAACTTTTCATCAATTTTCTTTATGTTTTGCACATTTCAAAATACAATACATCAAAGTATGTTTTTTATCTTCAAAATGTATGAAAAACATGAAATTTAAAATGGATATGATAATTTGATACATATATTTTTTTTTAATAACCAGAAATCCCCCAATGACAGACCCCAAAATGAAATCAAGTGGGGTCAACATTAGTATTCTTAGTTACTTTATTGATTAGTGACACTTGCCACAAAGCACATATAAAAGGTCAGTTTAGGACAATGGTGTCATGTAAAATCTATAAGTGTTATTATTTGCCTATTTATTAGTTCAAAATTTTGTTGCGCTTTTAACACATTCTTCATCAATGCACCTTATATGATGATATAAGATAGTTAGCTATAAAGTTTGTATTCACTTTTCTGCACCTTCAATCATCTATTCTATTCTCTTCTCTATTCTTCAATGTTTCATCTCAAACATATAATAAAACATTACAATTATATGTTGTTGGTTTCCTATTTTAATTTAAAATTTTCATTGAATATCTAATTTCATAGACAAGTTATAAAAAAAAAAAAAAAAAAACCCAATTTGCATTTGGAGACCACTTATAAACGCTTATTTGTCTTACTAATCATGTGTAAGTGAAATTAAAATTGATATGCATGTAATTGAAGACAAAGGCATGCACGAAATAATTTGCTACATATTAACCCTATCTTTGTGATATTAACATTCAAGTTTTTACAATATTTACTTTACATATGCAAAACGGTAATAAATAAAAAACTTTCACTTTACCCTCTGTCAAAAACAAATATATATGACATAAATATTAAGCATAAAATTATCATAACACCTTTTTTTCAAACATCTTACGAACAATTAGTAAATATCCTAAACAGACCAATCACTCTCACAAACAGTCACTCTCAATTTCCAAAACAAACCAAATAATTAAACAAGCTTCGTAAACAGTCCGAAAATCATATTTTCAATATCTCTCCTCTTTTTACAGCTCCTTTTTCTTAGTATTCTATTTCTCTCCATTTTCTGAAACTGAAAATTATTTGACCTTTGCGTTGTTGTTTTGCTGAGATGGAGAGAGTTTTATCAGCTTGGCTTTGAAGACTTCGTCGGTTACTGTGAATTAAGAGACATGTGACGGCGCTGAGGATTCTGGTATGTTGATTCGTGTATTTCATTGATGTAACATCCAAATTGATGTAAAGTTTCCTTCATTTTCTCTATAATCAAACAAAACAGTAAAATTTGATGTGGAAACTGCTCTTGTTGGTGTATTTTTTTTCAACAAAACCAAATTTGAGAAAGCAAATATGTTATTCCTTCAAAATAACAAACGGAGGATGAAATTAAGATCTGAATGAATAACTGAATATCAATATGAAATGGAGGTGGAGAGGATAAGGATTGATAAAGTTGTGAAGAAAATGGTGAGAAGCACGACTGCCCTAGTTTGGTAAGTGTCGTTTAATAAAATTGGAATGGTTTTTGTATTATAGAATTGTAAATTAGAATAAGAAGATAGGGGTAGAATAGGAATTCATGTAAACTTATGAATTTTTTTCCTTTAGCCTTCCTCCACTTGCCATAGACCTATTCGTATTGATTGAATAGATAAATATGTGACATAATGATCGGATTCACAACTATTATACGAGATAAATTAAGATTTTATAAACGTGATAGAGATTCAAATCTAGACTTTCTCCATAAAAATTTTAATATTCAATTAATTTTATTAACCTTTACGGTCAAACTATTTTTTTATAAATGTTATTATTACTTATTAATCCCCAATATTGAGCTCAAAATAAGTTGAATATCCTTGCAAGGGAGTGCAGCATTTGCTTCAAGAAATTAAATTCATAAATACACATACAAATAATTTGATTTTGTTGTTAAGAACCAGATTCAATTACTCAATTTAAGAAAAAAAAAAAGCCAATTATCGTCCAATAACATTAACCATTTAATAGCCGACGACTTAGAAATCCATCACCTTTTTGAATTTTCAAAAGAAAAGTCAAATCCAATCTCTTATGACTAAATAAATAGGCAAAATAGAGTGGGACGTGCAACATTTTAATTTGTTGAGTTAGTGCCTACCACAATTCTCTAACGTTGACCTTTCTTCAAACTTCTCGGAAGAGATCTCGTTTCGTCCTTTTTTGCTTCCAGTATTACCATCAAGGACAATTTTTCGGAATACTATCATTTTAGTCTTTGAGGGACCATTAGTTGACCATATCCTGACTTGAAATTTTTATTGAAATGATAAAAAATACCTTTCTAAAACATAATAAAAAATCTTACTGTACCAATAATATTTAAGTAATTTAAGCTATTTTTTGTAGAGAGCATTTGACTTGAGGTAATATTTGATTGTTTTGATAGTCGTATCGTATCAATGATAATGTGATAAATAATTTAAAAGATAATCTAATTATCATATTCATTTTAATTATTAAAATATTATTAATATAATATTAATTTTATTATTTTTATCATTATTTATTATTTGTAAGAGAAAAATATTTTCAATTTTAAATTAAAATAATAAGAATACGAAAATATTTTTAAAAATATATATATAGACAATAAGATGACAACTAAAAAATAATTTTATTTATTTATTTCATAATTTGACAATATAAAAAATTCTAATATATTATTAACATAGAGAATATTTTTAAAAAATATATAAAATAAATATTTTAACATAAGAAATATTAATTTAACTAAACACAATACTAATTTATATTCAATAATTTTTTAAATGTAATTAAGTAAAATAATATATTATTATTTTTATATTATTTTTATAATAATTATTTATAATAAATTTATATTCAATAATCTTTTAAATAATGATAATATTATTTGAATCAGACATGCCTTTAAAGTTTTTTTAAGTTATTAAACAAAATATCACACAGAAAAAATCTCATAATTCAAGTTATAGTTTGATATGTCAAAAGACTAAAATACCTATTAGCTTAATTTAAACTCTTTTCTTGTATAGTTATTAGGCAAATACATTTATACATAAATATCATTTGTATAATGCATATCATATTATTCATATAATAAAACTTTAAGTATCCATTTTTAGTATATAAATTAGTATACATTTATATATGTTATCATATGATTAGTTGATTTGAATTAAAGATAAAATAACAATTATTTATATGATAATATATATAGATATGTATTTATTTATATATTTTAAATAAATACGTATAATATAACTCTTATTCATAAGGTATTTTTATCATTTAATATATTGTTTCAAAGTTAATTACTGGTCAACTAAATGCCAAAGGACTTAAAAATGGGCATTTGAAATGAATGTCCTTAACAGTGATAGATCGAAACTATATGAATGAAATTGAAAACTTCTCTCTCGATACAAGCGGAAGGGCAATTAAAGGCTCCTTCCGTAAGTTTTTCAAGGTGGCGGTGGCGTGGCTTCTTGGTTGCTTCAACACTTCCCCTTCTTTTCTTTCTTTTTATACATTTTTCATTAAATAATTCTATAATTCCACTTAATTAAGCTTGGAAAATCAGCTTTAAATCACTAAACCAGGTCAAATTAATAATTAATTACTAATCTGATCAAGAGAGGAGACACACTGAGAGAATCATTTGAGTTCTGTGGAACCCACTCCCATTTTAATTCCTTCAAAGTTTTCGTTTTTAAATAATTTTTAATTATTTTTCATTGTCGGCATTACCATTTAATTAGTAAATTTGCTGTTCAATTTATGCTATATTTTTATTCTTATTTACATCTTTTGAATCAAGAATG
Source organism: Mangifera indica (assembly GCF_011075055.1). Classification (NCBI taxonomy): domain Eukaryota; kingdom Viridiplantae; phylum Streptophyta; class Magnoliopsida; order Sapindales; family Anacardiaceae; genus Mangifera; species Mangifera indica. Next base: position 9,421,227 of record NC_058147.1, on the reverse strand, counting down.
AATTTATGCTTTAAGGGCAAATAATAAAAAATACAAAAACAGAAAAAATTATTATTTAACAGAGAAAATATATATATATATATTTTTTAGGAAATTGTAGTTTTTGTATATTTAAATCCCAAAAACTTGTAAAATCACTGTCAAGTCGTGTTTGTTCTTATCCGCGTAGTGATGACCAATCAACGGCCAAGAATTGTCCAATCAAACTGACGACATTGTCCACCGTTAATCCGTAAATCTGTCAACATGACAAGCGAAAACGAACGGTCATGATTGAGGTTTGACTAGCTTTATGTCCCACCCATCAACACAATTACAGACAGATTGTTGATAAATGGAGTCAGTGGAGCTCGATTTTTCTTTTTCATTCGGTCTATTTCTTCCATGCTCCTGTTAGCTCAAGCGCAGAAACAGAGTATCTAAGCAATCTTGCATCTGGGTGAGCCTCAAAATCTTTTTTTCTTTACTTTCTATTGAGTTGCATGCATTTTTTTAGTGGTTAGATACTGTAAATCTTGCTTCTTATGGTGTTTTAACTTGGTTTTTCAACATGAGTAGTTCAGCTTTTGTGAGATCTGTCCATTATTACTGGTTTAGTTATCGTTTTAAGTGAAGAAAAATGAGTCTTTTGGGTTTAAGATAGTGTAAATTCTAAAATGATATATGGGATTTTGTATTAGTAATTTAAATAAATGTTTTTTTATGTTGTTATTTTATGATAAATTGGGGATCTGGACTTGGTTGTAATGAAGAGATTATTAGTTTGGTTGTTAAATCAAGTTTGCTGTTTTAGGCGAATCTCTTGAAGGAAGATTAATGGATTTTTCAAATTTTGTTATGATATTGACTTTGATGGGAGAAAGCTGGATTTTTATGTTATTTTTAATTCTGAAGTCAACAAGAATTTTGAGATCAAATTGATTATTTCTTGAAGTTGTTGTAGTTAATTGAGATTTTCAATTTTTTTTGCTTCAATTTCTTTTTTTTTTTTAAAAGATTTTGGGTTATGAAGTTTTGTAAGGGATCATGCTTGTGCCTTTTTGCATGTTTATTTGGCTGATTTTTAGTGAATGGTTTGATGTAAAAATTATTGTAGTTTTTCTATTTTATGTCGAGATTTGCAGCTAATTTTTTGAAGTAATTTCTGATCTGGAATGAAATTTTAGGTGTGATTGCTATTGGATCGAAAAAACTTGAGAAAAGGTTTTTGAAATGGATCTTAAAGGGAGTTTATGTGCAGACACTTGGGGGAAGTCTTCTTCCTCCTCAGATGAACTACCAAAAAGGATGTCTTCTAATAACTCATCTTTTGCTGATTTCAATTTGCAGCAGCCTCAGCAGAAGTGGGAAGATCAGATCATGTTAGATTATGACATGAGGACGAATTCTCCCTTCCAGGAGTTCAACCAACCGCAAACCCAGTCTCTGCTTCCTTGTAACTTCAGTAACCAAACTAAATCTCCAGTTCAGACGAATGAGGGACTCCAAGCCAATAAACCTGAAGATTGGGATCCAAAAGCTATGCTAAACAACCTTTCGTTTTTGGAGCAAAAGATCCATCAGCTTCAGGATTTGGTGCATTTGATTGTAGGCCGGGGAGGCCAAGTGTTGGGGCGACCAAATGAGCTTGCAGCTCAGCAACAGCAGCTCATCACTGCTGATCTCACTTCAATTATTGTTCAGTTAATCTCTACTGCTGGTAGTCTTCTCCCATCGGTGAAGAACAACTTTTCAGCTGCTGCTCCTTCCATTGGACAGCTTGGGCAGTTTACTGGGGTTCTCTTTCCCCCAGTGGAAGACCTTAAAGGTGGTGTTCAGCCGCAAAATAGTGCTGGAAGAAAAGTTTCTAATAATTTACACCATGTTGATCTTGGTGGCAATTGTGTGACTGAACAGAACCACACTGTTGAAGAGCTTGAATTAAAAGACGAAGAAGATGTGGAAGAAGGAGAGAACCTTCCTCCTGGTTCATATGAGATCTTACAACTAGAAAAAGAAGAAATCCTTGCACCTCATACTCACTTCTGCACAATATGTGGCAAAGGATTCAAGAGGGACGCAAATTTACGAATGCACATGAGAGGTCATGGAGATGAGTATAAAACTCCAGCAGCACTTGCGAAACCTCACAAGGAATCCGTCTCTGAACCAATGCTTATTAAGAGGTATTCCTGCCCTTATGCTGGTTGCAAGCGGAACAAGGATCACAAAAAATTTCAGCCACTTAAGACTATTTTGTGTGTCAAAAATCATTACAAGAGAACTCATTGTGACAAAAGCTACATCTGCAGCAGATGCAACACGAAGAAATTCTCAGTTATTGCTGATCTTAAAACTCATGAAAAGCATTGTGGCAAGGATAAATGGCTTTGTTCTTGTGGCACCACGTTCTCAAGGAAAGACAAGCTATTTGGACACATTGCACTCTTCCAAGGCCATACGCCTGCCATTCCCCTCGAGGAAACCAACAAAGGACTTGCAGGGCCATCTGATCGAAGAGAAGGCAATGAAGCAACAAGTAAAATTGGCAGCAGTATAAATTTCAACTTCAGCTCTAATGTTCCTACTGGAAATGAGACTCAAAATGATATGGACACAAAAGAGGGTACTGATGATTCGGCCAGTTTTTTCTCGTCTTTGAACTTCGATACATGCAACTTTGATGGTTTTCATGAATTCCCTCGACCTCCATTGGATGATTCAGAGAATCCATTCTCTTTCCTTATTCCAGGGTCTTGTAATTACATTCCCAAAACTGGAGGGGATTCAGCCTTCAATGCTCTCAAGTAATATTTACTAAGTTTAGGTGATTGCTTGCTTTAGGATTATTATAATTTCTGTCATATTTGTAAGTCAAAGTGATGATCCCATGTTCATGTAATTGGTTGATCTTAAATAAACGTTTTCTTCCATGAGTTTGTTAAATAGTTAAGAAAACTGGAGGGAAATCTACTTCTCCAAGGTCCAGAACATCAGCAGCATCATTGAAAAACTTAAATGAAATAGGTGTATCTAAGTTCTTCCAATTATTTTTCAATGGAACAGATGTATCTGCATTCATCAAATTATCGAACTTCTATAAATCACGACTTATAACTCTGGTTTATATGCCCAATTATATGAGGAATCTGTGTTGACCGAAGTTTTTTTTCTTTTTGTAGAAGAATAATTGATGCACTGTGTCAACAGTCTTTAAGTAGTGTGGTGAATGGATTATCATTTCCTTGAAGAATATAAAGCTTTGGTGGAAGGTGGTTGATGCAACAACACATCAAATTGAGATATAAGAGTGGCCCCATTTCTGATGAATAATTGTCTTGAGGAAGGTAGCATGTCCAAACGGCAAAGCAAATTGCCAGTAAGAGTCTGGCTATAATGCAAGGGTTAACATCACCACCATGACCTAATTGTTGCCATCGTAACGACCTTGGAACTTGTATGAATAGTGAAATATTTGTAGCGTTCAAATATCAAATTTATAGTGAAATATTTCAGGATGACAATTGAGTATTGTCTATTAAGAAAAGAGAAATCTAGCCATTTTATACAAGACCCTTCTTGCAATCCATGATTTTAATATCAAATCCATCTCAAAGAACCAAAATCTTTTGGGGTCCATAGGCCAAACCCGTAGAAATGTTTAACTTATGTCTTGACTGATTTGCAAGAGCAAGACCTTATGCAAAGAGTCGGCGGCTTTTCATCTTGACCAGTTGAACATCCCCAATAAACATGGTCTCTTTGATTATTTTCTGAAAAAATAATGATAAAAACATCTCACTCAAATTTATGATATTGAAGTTATAATATTATAATTACATTTACAAATTATATGCAAACTACTTCTCCGTATCATCGCTCAAACATTTGGCTAAGCTTAGGTTATTGTAGACTCTAATTGTTACTTATTTTGCATATATATTCTAACGTTTATTTTTGGCCAAATGACCATTTTCCAACCACAATTTTATAAAACAACATATTTCTATCTTTTAAATTTGAAAAAAAAAACTATCTTCTCCCTTATTTGTCAAATTCAGCTATAAGTCAAAGAATAGTTATTTTATTTTATCTAAATGTTACGATAGAAGTGTAATTAATTGATATTTTGTCTTTAAAATTTAAAAGATTACATTAACACTTTTAATAGATTGAACTATGAAGAATATTATGGGGATATTTATATATATATATTTAAAAACTTTATTAGGGAAAATAGATATTTTCTCCTATTTTGTCTTAAAAATTATCATATTCACTGTTATATATTTTAAATGTATAGTTATAACTCTAATAGTTTGTAATATGATATTTTTAATACTAATTTATTGTGTTTTATTGTAATTTTTAAAACTACTTCGTGGTATATTGAAATTTTAAAAATTTCAAAAAACCCTCAAATTTTATTTGAATTTCCCAAACTCCCTTAAAAATTTTATTAGCACCTCCAATATTTTCAAAAATTATAATTTATCCTCAAATATACAATCATATATCATTAACACGGGAGAAAGTGTTATCTAGTTTGAGGGTTATTTTTGTCTTTAAGAAATTTTGTAAAAAATTAACAAAATTTTTAAAAAATTGAATAGATGGGTGGGAAAATGGTTTTTCCTAACTTAAAGGATAGAAAAACATTTCATTAAATCTTGGGTGGGAAATAGTCATTTGGCCCTTAATTTTCTCCCGTTTTATTAATTCTATGCTAATTTATAAGCTTATGAGTTGATTTCTTTTCCATATCATCACAAAATCTAAATACAACCTTGAAAGTTGATTAATTCTATAATTTTTTTAATTGATTTTTTAAATGTCTCTATAATTACAACCGATAAAATATTTGCATTCTATGTATTAGAAAGTAAAGAATCACACAACACGAGATATTTCAATTTAGCCATTTGCATGTGAATTTCTTATAATTGCAATCAAATCCCTCCAAGAACAAAAATTTTTGCAAGATTAGTTATGCGATATATTAATCAAAACCCTATTAACTTTGTTTTATCAAATTGCTATACTTTAAAAAAAAAAAAAAACCAATAAATAAAGAACATTCTTTTATTCTTGAAAATAGTTTTTTACTAATCCGCTGGGCCTGATTTCCCAGGTCCTTTTTTTGGGCTGGAATCAATGCATGCGCTTGAAGCTAGACTCAAGACAATTAAGGGGCAGCAATGAAGATAACACAATCATCAACAACATTGCAAGAATCCAGTTTATCTAATTATGGAAAAAGAAAGAGAAGGCCATCACAACCCAAACTACAAAAATAATCAGTTGTAGAAAATTTATTCAAAATCACGGTACATTGCCCAATTATAAAGAAATCTAATCTGCAATGTTACATTTTATCTGCTGGTGTTCAATACATCGACTTCTCTTCTCAATCAAGGGCACAAATGACATTTGAAGGATGGGTTTATAAAGCTCAACAGTACAGCTCGTTCAAGGGATGATTCACACCATTGATTTGGTGGAAGAAAAAGAAAAAGAAAATTGTAAATCTATGAAAGGATATAATTGTGATCCTACCCGAGGGGAAGAAGCTCTTTTAAAGATGAAAGTGACAAAAAAGACTATAGTACCCGGCCAAGTATGATGCATAGCAAGGATTATTAATCCTGCTTGTTAGGAGAAACTCTTGCACGGTGTCTAAGCTCAGCTTTCTTCCATCTCACGATCAGGTAACATAAGGAGAAGAGGGTGTTTACCTGCGAAAGGAAAAATAGAAAGGGAATGTTCAGCTAAATTAGGAAATTACTTAAGTTAGGAAGCTTCAAAAAAATAAAAAATAAAAAATAATTAAAAAAAAAAAAAGAACAAGAGTAGACAATGTAGTTCCAATACTGACCAATATAATGATTGCAATGACAAGAAGAGGTCCGGACCAGAGAACTGACAGAAAAAGTCCATGCGAATCGAAATAGTTTTGAGTTGCAAAGGTCCTCCAGTTCTTGTCAAGGATTCTATTGAGATATTCAGCAAAATACACACCAGCCACTACAACAAATATTACCCAAAAAATAATTATTATAACCTAAAGTATTGTAAGCTACAAAAGTTACAACACATGTTCAGATTTAAAAGGACATAATAGAGCCTGTCCACATGAGCACAGAAGCATTCAGGTTTCAACTGGCTAAGGAAATTAGAAAAGATGTTAGTAGTTTTCACTGATCAACTTGATAGGCAATCCAGCCAATTATTCCACAGAAAGGAAAAAAAAAGGCAAACAAACTCAAACACAGCAAAATAAAAATGATTTTTATTGATAAAAAGAAATTACAATAAGATAAATCGGCAAACCAAGGAGTTGGGGCTCCCAATTCCTGCCATTCAAGGAGCCAAAAACCTCCCTAAACAGCCCTAACGCTGCCCAAATAACCTACTATTTTCCTCCTCCCTCTCACCTTCACAACCTTACCATTTCTATACACCTATTCTACCCCTAGAATTAAAAAAAAAAGACATATGTAAACAGCTCAAGTATACTTAAATGTTTGGATGCCTACTAAAGGATAAAACCTGCTGCCAAAAGATCCTAGAATAGAGATACCACCAGCAGATAAGATTTCAGTCAACCTAAATGTAGAATTTATATCAATGAAATTCAATAATTTGAAGATGTGACTTAAATGCATAAGATACTGCTGTCTAGTGTCTTGCTTTTCAAAGATCCGAGTCCTCTGAAAATTTATTTCCTACATATCAGCGTATGTAGTTCCACAGATGGGCCTAGATGACCAAAGATGAGGCTCAGTAAACTACAGGTGTACAAATTCAATACCCATACAATGGTACGGTAAAAACTATGTCTGAGTTATGGAGAATAAGCAAAAAAGAAGAACTCATCATGCCAATTAGCTCTTTTGAGAGCTACAAGGCTTGTGAATGACAATAGTGAAAACCACCAAGAATAAACAAGTTCTTTTAGAATTTTGAAGGAGATAAACACAAAGGAAATTATTCCACAAAGTTTTCGAGAACCAAAAATTAAATATGATTGAGCAGCACTAGAAAAATGGTAAGTGATTTCTTAAGATTTAGTAAGGCAGAAATCAGCTGAAAGTGGTCAAGATAAGTCTCTGAGAATCAACTATTAGGAACAAGAATGACAATTAAACTTCTCAAAGCCTATTATTATGGAATGAGAACCTTACCAAGAAATTTCTAAGTAATCTGTTTCAAAAAGGGAATCCATTAGTTTGCTTTTTGTAAACAGACTAATCTGACAAACTTAACGGTGTTGATAAAGACTTAAATTTGACACTGATAGAAGAACAAACCATTGAATTTTAAGCAAAGATACCACAGCTGTGTTTCTTAGTATTGCAAAATTAAAGAACAAGGGCAGGGTCCAACATGACAGGGCAAAGGAAAGTACCTTATCTATAATAAGAAGTCCAGTAGCATGCAGTCTAGACATAAAAGTTTTCTCTAGCTTTTAAGCAAAATGAGAATTCTTTAGCTCAGAAATCTGATGACATTCAAAGTTCTTTCTCATTAACTACATCAGTACCAATTCCCTCTATTAGTTTCTGAGGAACTTAACAGTGATGTTAAAGACTCAAATTTGACATTGATAGAAGAACAAACCATTGAAATTTAAGCAAAGATAGCAAGCTGAGTTTCTTTGCATTGCAAAATTAAAGAACAAGGGTAGGGTCTAGCATGACAGGCCAAAGAAGTACCCTATCTATAATATGAAGTTAAATCGGAAGCAGTTTAGACATAAAAGTTTTCTTTAGCTCTTAAGCAAAATGAGAAAGTCTTCAGCTCAGAAATCTGATGACATTCATAAGTTCTTTCTCATTAACTACATCAGTACCAATTTCCTTTCTTAAGTTTGGCCTTTTGGCTTCACAATCCCATTATTAGTAAGCTATTATAAACCAATGAACAAAATCCCTAAACAGTACTGCATGATAAAAAATCTGTAGTGCTGCACTTAAAGATGACACTACCATAAGCAGATTAGACTTACATGCCATAAGGAATAAACACATTTGGAAATTGACATTCTTCCTCGAGATAATGACTACTATCAGGAACAGAACATGAAACGCCATTAAGCCCATTAACCAAGGTTCCTGCAATTATAAATAAATAATTAAAAAAAACAGACAAACATTTTAAGTTGGACAAAAACAAGAAGCATTACATAGAAAGAAGTTTTGAACAAATACTATCAAACCATTAGCAGGAAAGCATGTAATATTATAGATAAATATTCTAGTAAGCTTCATACTCCATGCACTCTTTTGTGAATATTAAGCTGAATCCTACTTTCTTTCAGACATCTTAATCACTCTTGTGTAATCACTTATTTGGAGATTAGTACACGTTAAAGCTCCTAAATAAAGAATTTTGATTACATCTAATTAATTAATTTACATAAAAAGAAACAGGCACGCACACACATTTTCTGACAAAACGTTTTCATCAAAATTCCATCTTCATTCATTTCAAGGAATTACGATCCCTTTTCTCTTCTAAAACACAAATACCGTGAGGTAAATGCTTTCGCTTAGTATATCCCATTTGACTGACATTATTTTGCTCAATTCAAGAAAAGAAAAACACCCATCAGTGCATCTTCTTTTCAATTTCAGCTTGAAGATTTACAGGCTCATTATATGGTGATTTGAAATTTACCTTCCAGTTGATGGCGTGGAAGAAACCCATGAAGTTTTCGTAAGCGGGCTGGAGTCCAGAGCGGAGCTCCGCCGAGAGTTTCTGGACAAGATCTGCCATCTGGTCCATGTGGGCTTCCATTGCTGACCTCAGCTCCTCCATTGCTGTAATTAATTCAATCGAACCTTCACTTCAAATCTACAGATCCAGAGCCTGCCGTAGTGATTTCATTTCAATGAGTTCCTTGTTTCTACTAGGAGAAGTTATATAATTCGTCCTTCTAAATCACTTGAAGCCCTTTCAAGATATCATTTTTCAATCAACTCTCTTTATTTTCTAGAAACTCCGATACACCCCCCTGGGGGGTTTTGAATTAAATAACAAACTAAAATTTCAGCACAGCTATAATAAATATTAATTTAGAAGGTAATGATGATAGATTACCATGTAATTAAATTATATTTTATATGTATAATAGAAACTTATTATGAGCAAGAAGCATACAAGTGTAGTTACTGCAAATAATTCTATCAAGTTTTTAGGTTATTTATTAGAGCTTCTAATAGGTTTGAATAAAAATGTAATTACACTTTTTAATTTGCGAATATTGTTCAGTATTGATATGAAAATGAATTTATCAACTCTTATTAGTAATGTTATTCTATTGGAAAGAACTCTCTCTCTCTCTCTCTCTCTCTCTCTCTCTCTCTCTCTCTCTCTATATATATATATATATATATATATATATATATATACACACGCACACACACACACCTATGTTATAAAGTTACGTAAGGTTATGACTCCTTGTAAAAGTGTGATGATAGTTTGAAGGCTAAACATATTCCTTTTATTTAATTTTCTTTGTTCATATTTTATTATGAACTACTGTCATTTAAATGAACAATCATGCATTCCTAAAAATGCTGAATTTTTAAAATTGAATTTTATATAGTGAGTCAAAATACTACAAGATATAAATCTTAGATATCTTGATAAGTTTAACACACAATTGTACATCAATCAAGATGCATACAAAACAAGTTTATATATACAATCAATTCATGAAATCATTCATTTAAGTACATATATAATCTAAAAAACAATTCATAAAATGAAAACAATTAAACACTTACTTGAGATACGTGGATCATCTCGAACTCTCTTCAGATAAAACAAAATATATTATTGTGTCAATGCTAATAACTTGATCATTTGGGGTTGTCACCAAAATTGATATTTCCTCTATTTTTGGCTTTCAATGAGGTGAACAAACTTTAATCCTTGATCATATGGCTTGAGCAACCACCATCCAATACCATTTGCTTTATTATGTCTGCTTGTGGCTTCAAGGCATACCTACACAAGAAATTAAGTATTTTTTGGCACTCAAATTGTTTTGGATCTATTTGGGTTAGTTTTAAGTATTCTTTTAAGAACTCAAACCTTTCTAATCTTGAATAGTTTGTCATTCCTAATTGGACATGTTCTAATTATATGCCCATGAAAAGAACAATGCTTGCATTTAAAATGCAATGCATGAGGTTTCTATGATCTATGTGTTTTAATATAAAAATTACCTTCATTTTAACCTAGACCTTTTTGGTTTAATCTACTTCATTTCTATAAAACATGTCATCTAACTTCTTAGTATCTATCTTAAATTTCTTCTAAACTAGACACCTTTGTTTAAGATCTTTAGCTTCACTTTTTGTGCTATCAAGTTCTTTGATTACTAAATTCTTTTCATTTAAGACTATTTCTAGTTCTTTCTTGATTTTAGCATGATCAAGCGTGAGTGTCTCCAATTCATTTTTTATGTATGCTAATTTTTTCTATAAAGATTTATTCTTAATGCACATGAGGCAAACGTTATCCCTTCCTCTTAGTCACTCATTGCCATGAGGCAAACGTTATCCCTTTCCTCTTCCAAATCACTTTTTTCACCTGAATTGTCATTTATCGCTCTAAGTGGCCGCAAAAGAACCTTCTTCTTTAACCTCTTCTCCTATTTTTTTTCTTTCTTTTCTTGAGTTGAGGATAATCTTGATATATGTGACTAGTTTTCTTAACACTTGTAGCGAATGATCCCTTGCAATCATCCTCCTTATTTCCTGGCCTTACAAAGTTCTTACCTTTGTTCTTTTTTGACCTTGAAAAGAACTTACTGAACTCTTAGGCTATAAGACTTACATCTGCTCATCTATTGAGGAATTTTCTTCACCTTCTTCATTGATCACCTTTAAGGTTATATCTTTCTTAGCCTTGGTCTCATCTTCTTTGGGTTTTCTCTTCATCTCATAAGTCAAAATACTTTCAATAAGTTCATCAATGCCCATCTTGCTGAGGTCTTTCGATTTTTCAATAGTTGTTACCTTTATGTTCCACAAATCTAGTAACGATCTAAGAACCTTATTCATAAGTTCAATTGTCTCAAACCTTTTTTTAAACCCCTTCAAGTCATTTATAAGGTTTTAGAACCTATTATACATGTTGGTGATGTTCTTAACTGATTTCATGTCAAATAACTTGTATTCCATAAAAATACTTTTATTGTGGACTCTTTCACTTGACTAGTGCCTTCATAAGTTGTTTAAAGGATGGTTCAAATTTCTTTAGCCAATTTGGAAGTTGAAACTCTATTGAATTCTATTGGATCCAAAGCACAAAAAAGTATGTTAATAGTTTTAACACTTTGACTTAATAGTTTTTCATTTTCATCGATATAATCTAGTTCATTATTAAGTTCATTAGTCATAGGGTCTCTTGGCATTAGGTCACCATGCCCTTTAATTTTCCATAATTTATAATCTATGACACAAATATGAACTCTCATCCTAATCTTTCATAGGTTATAATTTACACCACAAATCAATTATGGTCTAGTGTTTTTTCCTTCATTACATACAAGGGTTGTAACAACCCTCTAGAAAAACTAGCCTCTAGAGGAAGATATCACTACTTAAACTATTTGACCATGCATTCTTCTATAACCATAATTATACATTCATAAAAATCTATTATAAGTATCAAATTACTAAAATACCCTTATGTCAATTTAATGTAGAAGCATATCAAAGGATGTCTATACAACCTATTAAATGCAAAGTGAGTAAAAAAATAGAACATAACATAAACATAATGTACCAAATCTTCATTACATTTAACATCATAAACATAAGCACTGACATGACAAAAGTGCCCTCATATCGATCACACTTATTGCCTGTTGCTTGCCAACCATTACTACATATAAAAGTATGGGAGTAAGTGAAAAGTCACTCAGTAAGTAAGAGATTTTCCTTCTAACTTTTATATAATCTCTAAAATACCCTTGGCTTGACCCGTTATAGCTTCGTCATTTATAGTTTATCCCTAAACTTCCATTAGGATGATAATGGGTCTTGTAACTCATAATTGTAACTTATGTATGAACTTGGAAACCTCTAGGCTACATAAAATATCTTTTAGATCAACTATGTCCCACTTAGACACTAATGAATCACTACGAATCCTGAATTGGTGTGATCATATAATCTCTCATTGAAAGCACTATCATCTATGAGTTATGTTCATATATTATATAGGGATTTGACACATTGGCAATGTGAGCACTCATTGTGCAATCCACTCGCCTACACTATTATTGGACTATCAAACTATAGTTGTAACTATACTCTACTATGAGTAAATACCTTACTACAGGTATAGTGTCTTATTGTTGACATGCCTTATTGCAGCTAATGTAAAGAGTATCTACTCATAATGCCCTTTTGTAACGATCTTATAATGTCTAACATGCATGCATCTTAAGCTTCATGTCACCTCGGGCTCGTCTTAGCTTTCACTTTAATCCCCTATTATCATCTCATCTCTTGGACACATTAGGTGCTACTACACACCTTAAACATTTGTACTATTTCTCGGAATGACCTTATAAATATCTAGCTTGGTTCCTATTTTACTTCATTTACTTTGCCTATATGAATGAACATCTCTCATTGAGATACATGTATGTTCATTTCCTTATGTTTGAGACACGATTATCCCCTCAAGGGCATGTACCTATGAAAAATATGGATGAGTGTGTTTCCTCAAGAACATGGGTGCCTATTTTCTTTATGCTATGCACAACCCTTTCTTATCATTAATTTTCCTTGTGCCCTTCTTTAAATATACACAAGTGTGTGTCTTCTAAGGGATGGGCGTGTGCTCCAATTTGAACTCAAGCTTTTCAGCACTTAGTTTTATTTTGACCTGCTTACTTCTTAGGTGCATTCTTGTTATTTCAGCCTATGCATTACTGTCCTTTAAACATGGATGAAGAACTTTGTGTTTTAGTTGACCATTCATTGGTCAATGACGTCTAACAATTGTTAGAACATTGGAAAGCCTGATCGTGAAAAATGGGTTTAGCATGAATATATATGTGTCTTATACCACAAGACCATTCACAATGCCCAGATGCACGAAAACAAACCTATTTTACACCCTAATTGGTCTCTACGCTTTTCTCTCAATTCTACACTTCACCTAAGGTGTTTCTAACCTTCTATGTAAAGTTTAAACACCATAACTAGACCAATAAATACAAATCTTATGTATTATTAACAATAACAATAAAACTTAGTGTAAAGTATTCCAACATTCAATTATCTTCACCTCTATGCCTAAAGATTTGGGCACATAGAATTTATTACTATTTTATTCACAATTTATTACTAACCACATAGAATTTCAAGAAGAACCTCAACAAATCCAGAAAAGCAAAAATCATAAAACATAAAATCAATGTACATCAATATCAGTGGCTTGAGAAAATTCATAGCAAAATCATTCTCTAAGGCCACCATTATTCACCAAAAACAAAGATTTGGTAAAGGAACACTCCTCAGTCCACAAAATTGTTAAACCAAAAGAAGGGAGAACCCTACTTATCTTCACCTCTGTGCCTAAAGATTTGGGCTTACTATCTCCTTTTCTTCTCTCTATCATCGTTGCTAAGAGGCCTGTCAGAAGCACTCACCAGAATTGCTCTCATAAACGTCAACAATTAGACTTAAAATCTCTCTTTTTCTAAGTTTGTGCATGTTTGGATAAAGATGAATAATCCTTAAAACGTTGCTAACGTGCCAAAATATAAACTATCAGCATGCAACATTATGAAAGAGCATATGCCTCGCACACATGACTGTTCATCACTTAAACTCAAACTGACATGACATTGATCCACTTCGACTAACGTGATAACCTATACATAGACATACTCATCCTATGTATGACTGTCCCTCACTTAAATTTCATAATGCTTGATTTAGCTCATCTCAACTCAGTCATAAACATACATAAACATAAAAAATAATTGTATTGCCCTTGAGACATACCTGTGGGTGTTACAAGTGTAGATGTGATGCCATTCCAAAGTGTTTTTTAAATCCTAGAGTCCAAATTATGATATCAGTTGAAACACCCTGATGACTACACTAATCCCACAGGAGAGGTGAAGAGGATTTATAAAAAATTTAAAGCACAAATTATAAATGCAAACAACAATAATTAAAGCACAAAAATAATAAAAATAGGGGGAAAAATGTTTATGATTTATAGTTGTTCAGAGCTTTTTGACCCAAATTTCATACATTTAGTTTTTTAATCAACCAACTTGAAATTCTACTTGAGATGATAAACTCCTCATAATAGTTGATTAGAGTTGTGTCAAAAACAATAGTTATCCAAAATTTCATCCAAAAACAATAGTTAAATTGAGAATTCACTCACAAGGAATTTAATACAAGAGATTGTGTGTATAGTGCCTCTATAAAGCTAATTATAACAATTTTTATAATAATAAACCTCTCATGAGTTGTTGACAAAAATATAGTATTTGTATTTGTGATAAAGAAACAAGGTTTTGAAGTTAATTCAAGTCTAAGGTTGTGACCATAAAGAAAAATGGTCTAGTAATATTAAAATGAAAGCATATTAATTAATAATAAGTATTATATCTCTATCAATACTAACATCATCTTCACAATATGCTTTTGTGCATAATTCCTAGAAAAATTCTTACTTATGACATTTAAGATTTGGTCACATAAATAAAAACAATATATTGACAATGCCAATGGTTTGAAGTTGGATATTATTAGGATACAATATGTGTTATGGCATATTATTTCTAAGAAATTGCATAGATATGATTAATCAAAATTAATGAATCATATCTATATTCAAATTTTGAAATAAAAGATATAGGCAAAACATATTATGTTCTAGTAATTAAAATTTCTAGAGACAATAAATAAATGTTATATCTTGATTAATAAAATTCTCTTGACAAAGTAGTTAAAAGGTTTAATGTGAAAAACTGTAAACCATTGAGTATACCTGTGTGTAAGGCAACAATTCTCGCTAACAATATATGCCCTAAAGATGATAATGAAATTAACGAAATTGAAAAGATTCCTTACACATATGTAATTAGTAGTTTAATGCATATAATGACCGGTTTAAGTCTAATCAAATCCTATAAGAACTCATTGGCAAACTGTGAATAGCATTGTAAGATATCTAAAAGGCGTTAAAGATATATGAAACTTTGTTATGGTTTAAATGATCTATAACTTTTTTATTATTGTGATGTAGATTTTGGTAGTGTCATAGATGATATAAAGTCAGCTAGTGTTAATATATTAATTTTTTTGGTAGAATAATTGTTTCCTAGTTAAGTAAGAAACAAAATTATGTTACAAAGTCAACCATAGAAGCAAAATATATATCTTCCAATACAACAAAGTACCATTGTATAGGATAGAAGACTTATTTATAACTTACAGTTAGGTATACTTAATAATCATGTCGACATATTTTATGATAATAAGTTTGTCCTTTTTTGGGTAAAAATTGGAGCTAATAGTTTTAATGGTAAATAAATTGATATAAATTATTATTATGTTCAAGATATATAGTGGAGTAAAAAATTAAAATCAAATATGTTCCCTCTGAAGAGATGATGGTTGATTTCAAGACTAGGGAATTATCTTTAGAAAAGTTAAGAGGACATGTGACTACTATGAGTTTAAAAATCATCAGATGTGTATTGAAAAACATTTGGTACAAAGGTGATATTGTTAATATATATATATGTGTGTGTGTGTTATAAATGTGGATTTTTCCACCACGTGAAAGAGAATTTGGCCAAAAGATAAATTGCAAAAAATAGTAGCCTTATATATATAAGTTTGACGTCCCTAGTTTCATCAAAGTCTATATTTTATATTAACTATATTATGTTTACAATATGAAGTTTATATAAATTGTGAAAAATATAGACTTGAAGTCTAAAATATAATCAAAATATATATTATAATATTCTGAATATTAATTATAAAACCAAAAGTTTTGTAAATATGAGATAATATATGAACTTGAAGTTTCAAAAAAATTAATCTCAATATTTCTCCTACAAAATTAATTATTTTGTAAATATATGATAATATTTGAGCTTGAAGTTTCAAAGATAAACTTATATATATTATCTACAAAACTAGAAGTTTTGTAAATATGATAATATTTGAACCTGAAATTCTTGAACTTGGGTGGATAATATTAAATGAGTTTTTCGCATGATTTTCCATTTATAATATATAAGTCCTGAAAAAGTAATTAAATAAAATGTCCCAGAAGGATAAATACAAGACTACTATTTTTCAGTGTCATATCCTCAAAGGATTGTAAGCCGAATATGTGGATATAATGATAGATCCATTAAATTTATGGAGAAATTTGAAAGATAAATTTGAATATCAGATTCAATTATACTCCCAATGGCTTTATAATTTAGTACAACTCTGCGATGTTCATAATTTTTCTCTAATTGAGATAACATGGAAGAGAAAATGTTTTCTACATTTTATTTTTTTTATAATAATATTCTCCTATAGTAGCACTATCAGGGAAAGAAATTATGAATTAATATTTTCTCGTTAATGAAAAACCATCAAACTTTCTCTACAAGTATTGTATCATTTCTGGAAGTGAACGTAACTACCAGAAGTAGTTATCATGGTGTGAATAAGATCATAGATAAAATAATTTTTGATCTAAAAATAAGTATAATAAAAAATCTCAGTCATACCACTAGAAGTGGATTAAGACTGAAAAAAATAAATAATAATGTAGAGTAAATCACAAAATAATATATGTGGTCATAAATGTTATTGGTTGTGTAATTGTAATATATATAAACATTAGATGGATCTATATTAAACATCCATAAAAATTAAATTTCTAACGAGTTAGATCTTGTCGATCTAATGAATTTTGATGTTTCAAAACTTCTTTCAAGAATAAAAATATGGGTCATTAGACTAGTGACATAAAAGCCTGAGATTTTTATATTTAAAATCTATCATATATAATTTTTTTGAACTCATGAATATTATTTTATGTTTTATTATCATGTTCTCTTTTCTTTCAATATTTTGTATACGTTATGACTAACATAATTTTTAAATGAAAGAAAATAGACTTTAAAATTGAAGTGTTGACTTCAAAAACTGATGATAGAGACATGTTTTTGGTGGATAGTGCAACAATGCGCACAATTCTCAAGAAAAATAAATTTTTCTTAACTTTAACACTAATTGAAGTTAAAGTAAATACTATATTAAGATTAATAAATTTGATTGAAGGCTCCAAAAAAGCCATAATTTTGTTAAAAATGGGACCAAATTAAGTATCAATGATGCGTTATATTCAAATAGATCTAGAATAAATCTATTTAATTTTAAAGATATAAGAAATAAAGGTTATCACGTTAAAACCATGAGTAAAAATGATGTATAATTTATTTATATAACTAGTAATGCCTCCAGAAGAAGGTTTATACTAGAAAAATTGTATTTTTTATCATCTAAATTGTATTATAAAAACAATTAAAACCTATGTAATATTGAACCAAAAGTTCTCTGATCCAAAAGTATTTATACTTTGGCATAATCGTTTAGACCGCCTAGGATCTACAATGATGTGTAGGATTATTAAAAATTCACATGAACATGCATTAAATAATCACAAGATTTTATTGTCCAATGAAAAATTTTGCTCCGCCTATTTTCAAGGCAAATTAGTAATAAGACATCTCCCTCCAAAATTGGAGTTGAATCTTCATCATTCCTACAAAGGATTCAAGGGTATATATGTAGACCCATTCATCCATCAAGTGGGTTATTTCGCTATTTTATGGTCTTAATTGATGCATCTGTCCGATGGTATCATGTTTGTTTATTGCCAATTTGAAATGTTATATTTGCTAAACTGTTAACACAAATTATCAAATTAAAGACACATTTCATAAATTATTCGATCAAGTCAATACGGCTAGATAATGCTAGTGAATTTACATCCAAGATATTTGATGATTATTGTATGTCTATGAGGATTGATGTTGAACATTTAGTCCAGAATGTCTATAGTAAGAATGGATTAGCTGAGTCACTTATTAAACGACTCCAGGTAATTGCATATACTTTATTACTAAGAACTCAATTACCAACTTCTACGTGGGGATATGCTATATTACATGTTACAACGTTAATTCACTTGTAACCTTTCTCTTATCATTAGTATTCTCCCCTATGATCGATTCTTAGTCACCAACTTGATATATTTTATTTGAGAATATTTGATTGTGTCGTATATGTCCCTATTGTGTCTTCTCAATGCACAAAAATGGGATTCTAACATCGTTTGAGAATTTATATTAAATAAAATTCACTATCCATTATCAAGTATCTAGAACCATTAATAAGTGATTTTTTTTTTTTGCTACATGATTTGTAGATTGTCACTTTAATGAGACAACATTCTCACCTTTAGAGGAAAAGAAAATGTCTCCTAAAGTTAGACATGAACTTACTTAATATGTATCTATTATGTCTCATCTAGATCCTCACACATCTCAAAGTAAAATTGAAATACAAAAGATAGTGTGTTTACAAATTATTATCAACCAAATGTCTGATGTATTTGTAAATACAACAAAAGTGACAAGATCACATATTCCAACTGCCAATGCACTAGCAAAAATTAATGAGATTGTTGAATTGTTTATTCGAATAGCAATTGATTAATCTATTATACGCCAAAAGCGTGGTAAACCTATTGGATCGAAGGATACTATTCCTTGAAAAAAAAGACAAATAATCAAACAAATATCAATCATGATAATTATAAAATGAATGAAAATCCATACTCCCTAATGTTCCTCTAAAAAAAGTTATGGTCCCTAAAGAGACTCAAACTCCTGAAGTGGCATAAACCCTTAAAGTGATACAAAATCCTAAATAATAGGAAAATAAGAATACTAAAATATCTTTAAATTATGTTTATACATAAGAGATGTGGAATTGTGAAGTGGTTAACATTGATGATATATTCTCATTTGCAATAGCTACTGAAATTATGAATAATGATGATTTTAAATCATGTACAGTGGTTGAGTGCAAACAAAGACATAATTGGCCTAAATGGGAAGAATCCATTTAAGTAGAATTAGTTTCTCTAACAAAATTTCAAATGTTTGGGCTTGTAGTTCTAACACCTAAAGACATATAACCCGTTGGATATAAATGGGTATCTATGAGAAAAAGAAATGAGAAAAATGAGATTGTTAGATATAAAGTCAGGCTTGTAGCTTAAGGCTTTTCCCAAAAGTCAGGTATAGACTTTGATTAAATATATGCACCTGTAATGGATATAATCACATTCATATATTTAATTAGTTTAACAGTCTCTGAAGGACTAAATATGCATCTAATGGACATAGTTACTGCTTATTTATATGGAAACTCGGATACTGAAATTTATATGAAACTCTCTGAAGAATATAAATTATCTGAAGCAAAAATGGTCAATTCAAGAGACATGTACTCAATTAAATTACAAAGATTATTGTACGAATTAAAACAATTCTGAGAAACGTGGTATAATTGCCTTAATGAATATTTGAAAAAAGAAAGCTATATGAATGATCTTATATGCCCATGTGTCTTTATTAAAAGGTCAGAATCAAGATTTGCCATTATAATAGTTTATATTGATGATATGAATTTAATTAGGACTCTTGAAGAGCTCTCAAAAACTATTAAATATCTAAAAAAAGAATTTGAAATGAAAGATTTAGGGAAAACAAAATATTGTCTTGGCTTGTAGATCGAGCACAATTCAAATACTAATCTATCAATCAACGTATATTGAAAAATTATTAAAACGCTTTAATATGGATAAGACTCATCCTTTGAGCACTCCAATGATTGTTCGATTTTTCGATCCAAAAAAATACCTATTTTGTCCTAAAGAAGAAGAAGAAAAGATACTTGATCTTGAAGTATTGTATCATAATGTCATTGGAGCCTTATTATATTTGACCCAATGCACTAGGTCGGATATATTAGTCGCAATCAATTTATTGGTTTGATTTAACTCTACACCAACCCATTATCACTGGAATAAAATCAAATATATACTTCATTACTTATATGGGACTAGAGATTTCAAATTATTCTATTTTGTCAAATCTCCTAAAAATCCTAGTTTGGTTGGATGCGATCTGCTCATAGACATGATATGTTTTTACTTATAGTGACACAACAATATCCTAGTGCTCCACCAAACAAACTTTGGTTGCAACATCTTCAAATCATTCAAAGATTCTAGATCTCCATGACGCTAACCAAGAATGCATATGCTTATGGTCAATCATCCATCATATCCGGAATACATGTAGTCTTCCTTCTATAATAGACACTTCTTCTATATTATATGAAGATATGCAACATGTATTGCCCAAATTAGAAGAGAATACATTAAAGGAGACAGAATCAAACATATCTCACCAAAGTTCTTTTAACTCATGAGCTCTAGTAGAGTAGAAAGATTTATGTTAAACAAAAAAAATCTAATAAGAATCTTGTAGATTTGTTCACTAAGACATTACCAATATTAACACTTGAAAAGTTAGTATATAACATCGGTATACGATAACTCAACAAACAACCAAATTAATCTTATTACAAAAAGGGGAAGAAAATTTTTGAAGTTTATCAAATATTGGACAAAATGTATACTGTACTATTTTTCCCTTCATTAGGTTTTGTCCCATTGAGTTTTCCTAATAAGGTTTTTAATGAGGTAGTTTTAGCATGTCCAATCCCATTTTACAGAACATTAAATAATTATATTCATTTGCTTTGATTTTTATTTTACTGGGTTTTTCCTTAGCAGAGTTAATATAATTATTTGTAAGTGATAGAAATCTAAGAGAAGTGTTATAAATGGTGGATTTTTTCACTACATGAAAGAGCATTTGGCCAAAAGATAATGTGAAAACATTAAATAGCCTTGAAAATTTGATTTGGAAAATAGCCATTACGACAATAATATCTGTAAGTGATAGAAATCTAAGAGAGAGTGTTCTAAATGGTGGATTTTTTCACTACATGAAAGAGAATTTGGCCAAAAGATAATGTGAAAACATTAAATAGCCTTGAAAATTTGATTTGGAAAATAGCCATTTTTCTTAACTGAAGGGACAACAATAATATCTGTAAGTGATAGAAATCTAAGAGAGAGTATTCTAAATGGTGGATTTTTTCACTACATGAAAGAGAATTTGGCCAAAACATAATGTTAAAACATTAAATAGCCTTGAAAATTTGATTTGGAAAATAGCCATTTTTCTTGATTGAAGGGACGACAATAATATCTGTAAGTGATAGAAATCTAAGAGAGAGTGTTCTAAACGGTGGATTTTTTCACTACATGAAAGAGAATTTGGCCAAAAGATAATGTTAAAAAATTAAATAGCCTTGAAAATTTGATTTGGAAAATAGCCATTTTTCTTAACTGAAGGGACGACAATAATATCTGTAAGTGATAGAAATCTAAGATAGAGTGTTCTAAATGGTGGATTTTTTCACTACATGAAAGAGAATTTGGCCAAAACATAATGTTAAAACATTAAATAGCCTTGAAAATTTGATTTGGAAAATAGCCATTTTTCTTGACTGAAGGGATGCCAATAATATCTATAAATACTTTTTAGCACGTCCAACCCCACTTTACAGAACATTAAAAAATTATATTCATTTGCTTTGATTTTTATTTCACTGGGTTTTTCCTTAGCAGAATTAATATAATTATCTGTAAATGATGAAAATCTAAGAAGGAGTGTTATAAATGGTGGATTTTTTCACTACATGAAAGAGAATTTGGCCAAAAGATAATGTGAAAACATTAAATAGCCTTGAAAATTTGATTTGGAAAATAGCCGTTTTTCTTGACTGAAGGGATGACAATAATATCTATAAATACTTTTTAGCACGTCCAACCCCACTTTACAGAACATTAAATAATTATATTCATTTGCTTTGATTTTTATTTCATTGGGTTTTTCCTTAGCAGAGTTAATATAATTATCTGTAAGTGATGGAAATCTAAAAGGGAATGTTATAAATGGTGGATTTTTTCACTACATGAAAGAGAATTTGGCCAAAAGATAATGTGAAAACATTAAATAGCCTTGAAAATTTGATTTGGAAAATAGCCATTTTTCTTGACTAAAGGGACGACAATAATATCTATAAATACTTTATAGCACGTTCAACCTCACTTTACAAAACATTAAATAATTATATTCATTTGCTTTGATTTTTATTTCATTG
Organism: Mangifera indica; assembly: GCF_011075055.1. Lineage (NCBI taxonomy): Eukaryota > Viridiplantae > Streptophyta > Magnoliopsida > Sapindales > Anacardiaceae > Mangifera > Mangifera indica. The sequence goes on along the minus strand of NC_058147.1, from coordinate 9,398,866 downwards.
GGTTTTTCCTTAGCAGAGTTAATATAATTATCTATAAGTGATAGAAATTTAAGAGGGAGTGTTATAAATGGTGGATTTTTTCACTACATGAAAGAGAATTTGGCCAAAAGATAATGTGAAAACACTAAATAGCCTTGAAAAATTGATTTGGAAAATAGCCATTTTTCTTGACTGAAGGGATGACAATAATATCTATAAATACTTCTCCTTCCCCCCCTATTGATTCTCTTTTAATCTTTCCTTCATCTTTCTTTCAATATCTTGTTCTAATTATATAAAATTTGTAACAATATATCTGTGTGTGTGTTGGTTAGAGAAAAATAGAGCACAGTAAGTGAAATAACAAGGATTATAATAGATTTTTTTTGGTCATAAAATCTATTTGATTGAATAAAATTGAATCTATATAATATCATATACTAAGTGAAAAGTAGTTTGACAAGGCAAAACAGATAAAATCTCTAGATTAATTGATCTAGGAGGAAGTACATGATTAAAATTTCAAACACAAGTCCAATGTATACTTCCATACTTGGTTTAGGAGTTTTTAGTGCCATATTATAATTATAATATGAACTTATTTGTATAATAACAAGACAACACATACACGGTTATGATTGAAGGTTTAAAAATGGTGTGCATAGAGGTTTTGATCTTACTTTGACAATTGTTTACTATGTGCCTATTTTATATATACAAATAGACATATGATTATGTATATTATTATATAATTGAGTAATTTTAAATTAAAAATAAAATAATATCTAATTACATATTGACATATATAAATATATTTATTTATGTACTTAAAATGAATAAATATAATATTGCTATTTGCTAAATTAATTGTAGCAAACTAGATTTATGCATTAATTAATCAAGTGGGAGTTAAAAATGTGTATACATGTGTGGGTGTGTATATATCCATATATTGTATGGTTACAAAAAATAATAATAAAACTTTATATATATTATATTAAACATTCATATTAATATAATAATTAGACGTATAACTATTTATGTTCGGATACAACTTGTTTTTAAAAAAAGACAAACGATCGCAATATAATTTACAATTTGTAAGTGAACGGGTGTCCTGTTACATGTTACTGTAATATTGAAAATGAAATCAAATTATCAAGAGAGAATAAGGGTTCAAGTACCTGCATGTCATCATCTTAAGGAAAAATTAAATTTATGGCACATATGATTTGAATAAATTAACATGTAAAATACAGTATTAGAGATGGACGAGTATAATGCTTTTTAAAGAACATAAATAATACGTTATTATATGATTAAATATTATTTTATTTTTAATTCAAAATTATTCGGTCTTATAATAATATATCATCTGTGCAATTATTTCATAATTTAAAAAATATATATATAATTTTATTATGGATTTATAACACATATGATGCAACATAGTTAATTAATTAAGATGTAGAATACAGTAACAAAGAATGACAAGATAAGAAAAGGAGCATGTTAAAATCTGAGATATCGCCAAGCTGTATTTGAGACTTGGTTTCATAAGTACAAGACCTTTTAGGTTATTGCAAATTAAAACGTATAGACTAGACCCTAATTAATAAAAAGTGATTTAATAACATTTTCTCGCCGCTGGATTGGCTTTAAATGATATAGATAATATTTTTCACTTAAAATTAAATATAAATAATACTTTTTTAATCAAAATTAAATTTTGTTAATAAAACAATAATATTATAAAATGAAATTATCATTTTATCTATACTATTTTATTTTTTAAAATTATCACATAATCATAAATTAACAAAAATTAAAAATAGCATTTTAAATATTTAAATTATATAAAAAATATTTTATTTCCATTTCCTTCCACCCTTGCCATTTTTTTTCTCTTCCTATAGATAACGATGTTTTTATTATAAAATTGTATATAAAGTGTAAATTATAATTTTTAAAAATTTCAAGAGTCTTTTTGAAAATTTTTAGGAGTTACTGAAAATTCAATTGAAGTTTGGGGGCCTCTAAAAAAATTTTTAGTATTAAGGTCAAATAATAGTTTCAAAATATTAGGAGGTGTGAAAAAATTTTAAAGATTAATTTATCAGTTTTTAAATTTTTAAGGGTTAAAATATCATGTTCAAAACGTTTGAGTCTAATAGAAAATTATTTTTTTATGTTTTTTTAAAATTAATGAAGGATAAAATTTATATTTTACCCCTTCCACTGTTAGTTTATTTTAAAAAAAAATAAAATTTGATTTTATATGGGAAAATGTTATTGGCTCCTAATTAAACAATGTCTACATCGATTTATAAACATAATAAATTAGATTTAACAGCATAATGGATTCAACGAAATACATAATCTCTTTAAATTAAATTAACAGATTTTCAAACAAATAAATTAACAAAATAATAAATATACAATCAGAGAAAAACGAAAGGTAAACCCTATCCTATACAAGAAGATGAAATAGGGAAACTTCAAATAGCATTAATGTGCATGCCAAGACCCTAATATTATTTGATAAAGTCTCATAAATATGAATTAATATGTTAGAAGATTAAAAATATCATACACAATGCCATGCAGATGCTGTAAGCAAACATCTATCTTGCCACCCCAAAGAAATCGCTCTCCCTTCGTCTCTTTCAAACACTTTAAACCCACTATTTTCTCCAACAGATTGAGGGCAGTAATGGGTTCTAATCTTCAATAGAAGCTTCGCTTGAATCAAAGACTTTGAACTTATTTTCATCCCCTCAAAACCATGATTCTCCATCCTCAACTTCCATGTCTCCATCCTCTCATATCTTGGATTATTAGAATTCTCCACGTGATCAAAATTGAGCACACTTTTGATCTCTTTTCCAAGATTGTTCTTCTCGATGCTTAATCTCTCTGAGCTCTCCTGTGGAAGACAATCGTCTAACGAATCGAACATCGCAGCGAAATAATGTAATGACTCCATGAATCTTGATAGGAAATTTCCTGGACTCCTGCTGCCTTCTTGTTCCACCAAGATCACAATAGAGGGCCTAAGTGAATGAACCGATTTTAATGTGTCAGATACCTTCAAAATATCGTTCAAAGTGTTTAAATGAAAGACTAAATTCACAGCAACTGTTTCATTCTTCTTTTTCCTTAAGTTTATGAGCTTGGAACCTCTCAGCAACCCTTGAAACTCAAACACAAGATTGCGAAAACCCTTTGCGAAGCTTGTTAGTCGAGTTTCGGTTTCTTGCAGTTCTTCAATGCTTGTTCCAAATCCTGTGATTCGAAGCGATATTCGATTAGTACTCGTCGACTTTTCGGAGAGGGATTGAATGAGAGAAGGCCATTGGAAGCCATATGACACATCAAAATCAATTACATGTAATGCACGGTTGTTATTCTCCTCTTCTTTCTCAAATGCCTCGACTATCGCCTGGTTCGCGGTGAAATGCGCGAACTGGAAATAGGGAGAGACGCGATAAAGATCAGTAAAAGCTAGAAACACTTCTTCATTAGTTGGTTCTTTCATGATCATATCGTAGAAAGGAGATTTTCGAGTGAGGAGCCTCGCGGCCAAGCCATCAGCAAAATAAGCAACAACTCTTTGCACGGAGTCTCCTGTTAAGGACACACTTTGATAGAGCTCAGAGAGATTCTCCAAGGCCAAATTAAGATTGTTTTCATCGACCGCGGTGGCAGTAATCAGTAACAAATGAATCAATTGAAGCCCTTTTCCGTCTTCCTCAACAACTCCATTTCTTTTATTGTCTAACTTCAACATTTGTTCCCTCATTTGAAGAAGCCTAAAAACTTTCCCTTCACAATAACCTTCATGATCATATGCATTACTCACAGGATGATCAAGACTAACCCTCCTCTTCCTCTTTCGCCTCCGGTCGCGCGAATTATCTTCCACAATAGCAAGGCTGAGACTCAAGAACTCATCATCAGTATCTTCCATGAGAGACATAAGAGCAAAATGTAGATAATAAAATAGGGATATCAAAGTTGAGATTTTATGGAAGAATTGAATGTGACGTGGAAGAATAACTCAAAAAAAATTCCTTTGTGTCATTACCTCGGAATAGAACCAAAGCATATTAGGACGGAAAGACTACAAGGGTATCTTCTTATTCTTCATGAATCAATGTCAAATATCAATAAAACATGTTGAAGATTAATTTAATATATGAAGAAAAGTATGAGAATATTTTATGAAGGAATTAATTTGGCTGCATTGGTATTTCGGAAGAGCTGAAAGAGGCCAATTGAAGGGGACAAAAAGCAGCCGGGAAAAATGAGGAATCCAACCTGCCGTCTTCTATAAGATTTTCTTTTTTCTCTTTCTAGATGCTGAAAATTTTGCTGAATGCTTGTTGTTTTAAAAATATCCTACCTACTAAATTGAAAGTGATCGAGTGGCACCACAAATCTGTCAACATGATTTTGCTTATGTTCAATGACAGTGGGTAACAATTTCTAAGTCATTCAAGAAACTAATAATTATAAGATAAAACTTAATCAACTTGATCATTAAGAAAATTAATTAAATCAATAATTATTAATTAATTTAATTGTAAAGATATTAAATCAGATGCTACATAGTACTTCACTAGAATTCTAATTTTTTCTTCTAAATCAATGGAATAACAAGCAAGATTATTCATAAATTTAAAACCATATAAGAACAACAAACAATAATGCGTACACTCATTATGTACTACTGAGTAGCTGACAGTTCTAGATTCGGCTAACATTCTGAATGCAGTCCATAAATATATATATCAACAACCCAGAAATATACAATTGCAACATATACATCTAGGTAAGAAAATTAGGATGAATGCTGTATCATTTGGTACCTCGGAATATTACTCTCTTAATCAAAACTCGGGGGGTATATATTCTTCCAACTTGCTTCGATGTTCATGATATACAATGCAATTCAATTCCTTTAAAATACTTTAGTTGTTTGTTCTTCTTCATTTCATAATGTGGCTTCTTTCATTTGGCTCTATTTAGTACACCATACAAAATCTAATGTAATATGTTAAATTAGAAGCACAAGTTGCCGAAGGAATAACTAAGGAGATAAGTTTTAAGGTGATGCTGCCCCTTGCATTTTGAGCCTGACATATGGCAGCTTCTTGGATTAATGATAATAATAATATTTGTAAGAGATTACTGAACATGATCCGTCAAACCCGTAGCGATGAAACCATAATTGCCTAACAGAAGCCCATTTTTAACCTAACATGTCAAAATTTTGCCCAAAATTTTACGGCCTTGTTTTCTAAATGCTAAATCTAGGGATGCTAAACTATTTGAGCAAAAAATAAAAAGTAAAAAACAACCTTGTAGTATGTTCTGCTTGTTGGTAATGAAGAAGAAGTAAACCGACAAAATCGAAAAATGTATCCTTAAAATTGAATGGTGGTTCGAAAATTGATGTTGATTTGTAATATACATTCATAAATAATATCCTACAACAAGTAAATAATTGAGTAATATATATTATTACATCAATAGTCTCATGGTTCATGCATAACGAAAATTTATGAATCTACCATCCGACTGTTACTAATTTAAAAATAAATCATGAATTTATGTTTATTTTTACAAAAAGTTCATTCCACGTTACAAATCTAACGTTTTATGTCACAAATCCTTCTACATAAATCTATTATTAGTATGGATAAATGTCATAAATTTATAATTAATTTTTTGAAAATGTGTTTTTATCACTATGCTTAAGATGATTTCTACGAAGACAAGAAAGTTAGTTGTTGCTGAATGTATGTCATACATATTGGTAGGGCTAGACTCGAGCCGAGCCAACTCGAGCTCGAGCTCGGCTTGGCTCGGTTTGAGCCCGAAACGAGCCGAGCTTGAGCTGGCTCGGGTTAGCTCAGTAGATTTTTTTTTTAAATTTTTTATACAAAACGACGTCGTTTTGATCTATATATATATACAAAACGATATCGTTATGATATGAAAAACGAGCCGAACCGAGCCGTAAACGAGCCGAACTCAAGCCGGCCATAAATAAATCGAGCCGAGCCCGAGCTGGCTGCGAGCCGAGCTCGGCTCGGCTCGAATCCAGCCCTACATATTGGAAAGGAAGAATCAGAATCAAATTTAGAAGACTTTGTGTAATGAACTATTTATTAGACGTATATATATCTTGAGGATGATATTCTAACCTCTTGTTATGAATATATATATGTATTGAACAATATTTTGAATATGTAATTATATACATTGTATATATGTCATCAGAATATTACTTTATCCTTAATTCAAAATCGTCAATTATGTGATGACACATATAAATTTATATATATTTATGTACTCAAAATAGATATATATAATTTTATCGATATGTATTTCTCACCTAATAGAATTAAGTTGTCTCATTTGAACATTATTTTTAATTAATTAATTATATGCCACTAAACAAGTTCTCTCATTTTGTGGACTTTTGGTGCATCGATATGATCACTAGTATTCAACACTCATTACATCGCAAGTTGAGGCATCCTATTGAATTCTAAAATGGTTGAAGAATTGTTCAAAGCATTGAAAGATGTATACAAGATACAGATAAGATTTTAATTTTGGAGAAAGTATGGTTTAATGTTGGTAGTAGAGAAAGTCAAAGAGTGGTTGGATTCCCTTAATCACTACGTCTCATTTTGAAATTTATAATTACCCCACTTTGAATTGATTATCTTAGTTATTTTATTTGGAATATTCTTGGATGAGGCTGAAATAATTAATTATCTTATATTTCTGTCTAAATATTTGCTCAAATTTTAATTAATTATCACAGTATTGTTGTGAAATTAATGTTAATAAAATAACACATGATTTGATACTCAAAAATAAAATTTTAGTCAATATCAATGTGTTATATATACGTAGAAGAAATGCCGTTAGCATTAGCTAAGCATATTATGCATTACAAACTATATATTTAAAATAAAAATATCAATATACAATGCAAGTACAACCGTATCATACTTTGATTATAAAAATGAAAATACCCAATACATACCATATGCATATTAATCTATAGGAGACAGAAAGGCTATACAGGGATAAAGGCTGAGATAACAATGTGATAACCATTTGGCTTTTGCTTTGTTTCATCTTGCCTTCATAGTTGAATATTCCTGCAATTAGAACAAGGGATCGATTAGAATTTTCCCAGATAGACAGAAGACATATATGATGGACAAATTTTCGGAGAAAGAAACTTCTATTCTCCCCCACCTAATTTTGGGTATATAATTTTAATTAATTAATTAAAAATCTATCTGAATTGATGTTAATTTTGTCTTAGAGTGGTTTGGTTCCTTGTAATAAAAAGGTCAATTTCTCACCAAAAACATTTGTCCTTTGCTAAATTGCAACGTCAAATTCATATTTTTGTGAGATATGGTGTTGAGTATGAGTCATTCTTTTGTATGCTTCATGGCAATTTTGTCTACAACTTTTGGGTATATTATTGCCGCCCGCCAAGTACTTTAGGCTTATTTTATACCATAATATTATAACTTCCCAAGTTTTTTATTTAATCATATCCTGAAGTCTTAATCTTAACTTAAAATTACATCTGTTGCCTAATTTTATCTAGAGTGACATTCAACTTTGATACTAAAGACCCTTACGTGAGCCTGCAGGAATTTTCAAAATGTCTTAGCAAGACATAATTGGATGGACTATTTGATAAATCAATCACTCCATTAATGTCAAAGACTTCTCCATGATTCATGTGACAAGTGAACACCATTAGTCTCTCCTTGATTCATGTGACGAGTCAACATCATCAATCACTCTACCAACTGAGCCAAAGACTTTTCTTTTATAGGTCAATATAATTAATCACTTTAATCAAACCATAATCTTATCCTTAATCCTTGGCTAAAATCCTTTAAATTTTGTATAATATTTTTCATTCAATTATATATATTTATCTTAAAAGATTATTTTTCTCTTTCTAGTTTTGGCAATACACATGTATAAAATATTTGTACTATTCAAAAATAAAACTAAGAATCCATTACATTCATTTTAAGTTTCTTTATGGTATCAGGGCCCTAAGATCCTTCTACATATTGATTCAAATTTCAATCATGACTGAATCAAATAATGTCACAGTTCTGTCAAGCAATAAAAATCCTTCTTCAAAAAATCTCTCAACTCAAGGTATTTTAATCAACACTGTTGTACTAATTTCTCAAAAACTATCAAAGGAAGGAAATTATTCAGTGTAGAGCTCGCAAATGATGAATCTTCTTCTTGGGTATGATCTCATGAAATTTGTGGACGAAATCTACCATGTCCATCAACTAATATAAGACTTGGATTTGTCAAGAACGATTGCTACTTCTTACCATCCAAACTATTGTCTCTAGACTAGTAAGCCTACTTGTATCTCGATGCAAAAATGCAGAAAAAGCCTGACTCAAACTCAAAACCACCTATGCTAACAGATCCAATACTCGAAGGGTTGGTCTTATTGATTCTCTTACTAAGATCAATCAAGAAGGAAACAGTATTTTTGATTTTATTCAATCAATAAAACTATTATTGATGACCTTGCTATGATTGGGCATGAATTGAGTGATGACGAAATTGTGGTTCATACTCTCAGTGGTCTCACCGATGACTACAAAAAGTTTAAAATTGCTTTACATGCTAGAGAATCACCCATCTCTTTTGAAGAGTTAGTCGAGAAACGTCTAGACTATGAATCCAGCCTCAAACACTCAACTTTAACAAAGGAAGACTCTTCTATCACAACTTAGTATTCTCATAAGCAATCCAATAGGAAAGGAAAAAGTAACCATTATAATACTTTTTAGAAACAATTGAACTATAGAGCAAACAATAATGGTAATAATGGGAATAACGCTCATCAATCACAATAGACTTATTATGGAAATTGTGGATTCCATAACTATGTCAATCCATCAAACAAGAACTGGCATCCTTCTTTCCATTGGAACCAAACTCAAGTCATTGTCAATTATGCGATAAACTTGGTCATGTTGCCAAAGTATATAGGTCACATCTCATGCCTTTCACCTAGCCGCAAGCTAACTACTCAAGTCATGAAACTTTAGGTAATTAATCAGGATGGTTAGTTGACTCCGGAGCATCTCACCATATTACCTCGGACTTGCAAAACCTTTCCATTTTTTCTGACTACAATCACAGTGAAGACATCATGGTTGGAAATGGTAATAACGTTTCTATTACTCATGTAGGAGTTTTTACTCTAAAATCTAATGGTTCCACTTTCAAACTTAATAATATTTTGTGTGCAACCAACGTTAAGAAAAATCTTCTATCTGTTTCTCAATTTTCTTCCCATAATAACACCTCTATTGAATTTTTTCCTGATTTATTTCTTATGAAGGATTAATGATGAGGGCATCCTTGGTGAAAGGCCAAAGTAAAGGAAATGTATATGAGTGGCCAACCTCAGTGACTAGATCATCATCTTTATGACACACTGCTCTCACAACAACCATGCAAAACCCTTTAACCATTAACCTTTGGCATAGTTGTCTTGGCCACCTATCCTTAAGGATTCTCTATCAGATTATTGCATCTCACAAGTTACCATTATCTTGCTTATTTCCTAATCTTTGCAATGTGTGTTTATGTAATAAAAGCCATAAACTACAATTTGGTATTTCCTCGTTAAATTATTGTAGACCTTTTGAAGTTCTTTTTATGGATGCTTGGGGACCTGCTCCACTTATGTCATTTGATCATTTTCGTTATTATGTTGTTTTTATGGACTATTTTACAAAATACACATGGTTTTTTTCACTAAAAAAGCCAAATATGATGTTACTTTAGTATTTAAATGTTTTCAATTACTTGTTGAGCATTATTTTTCTACACAAATTAAAGATAAAATTATGGTTTAATTAGAGTGATTGATGGTGTTGACTTATCAAAAATAAGTCTTTGGCTCTATTGGTAGAGTGTTTGATGATGTTGACTTATCAAAGATTCAAACTATTCATACAGATGAAAATGGTGAAGCCTTTAGTCTTGGTTATTATCTATCAAGTGTTGGAATTCAATATCTTAAATCTCCCCCTCATACTCTTGAATATGTTGGCACAGTTGAATGTAAGTACCGTCATCTTGTTGAAATAGGTCTTACTTTACTTCACCATGCATCCATGCCACTCGAATATTGGTCTTTAACATTTCAAGTTGTAGTTCACCTAATCAATCATATGTCATCCAAAGTCACAACTAACAAATCTCTTTTCTTTCATCTCTTTAAATAGTCCCCAAATTATTTGTCATTAAAAATATTTGGTTGTCTTTGTTATCCATGGTTGTGACTTTATAGCTCTCATAAACTTGAACCACATTCTCGTCATTGTGTGTTTGTTGGCTACTTCATTCCTTATCATGCATACCTTCACCTTGATCATTTCACCAAGAAACTATTCACTTCTAGATATGTGATCTTTGTAGAAAATACTTTTCCCTTTCATAATCATTCATCTTATCATAAACTAACACACATCTTACCTTTTTTAGATGTTTGGTTACTCGACCCATATCCTGAACCTTCTAGTCTTTCCAACTCCATCTCCTCGTTTGATACCACTCCTTATCATTCTCTATTAATTTCGAATACTCAAAATATTACCAATCTTCCTATATCTCCTACTCCTCAACTTGGGACCATGTCATCCCCATCTTAAATACTCATTCACATGGCAAATTCCCCCTTCCAAGGTCTATGTCTCTAAATCCAGTCAACTCATGCCCTAGATCCTTTTCTATGTCTCAAAGGATATATCCAATTTTTCACAGGTAAGTATCTCATCTTTTTTATCCTTTTCTCTTCTTATCATTTTTCCTCATTACCCTTATAACACTAGGTTGCAAAATAATATCATAAAACCCAAATGCCTTCTTAACCTTCACACTAAAACCAACTCACCAAATAATAAACCTTCAACCTTTAAACAAGCTCAGAAATATCATGCATGGCTATAAGCCAAGAGTGATGAATACAATGTCTTACTTTCCAATCAAACTTGGTCTTTCATTCCTTGCACCCCTACACAAAATGTTATTAGGTGTAAGTGTGTCTATATGATTAAAAGAAATCCTAATAGGTTAATAGCTTGTTATAAAGCTCGTTCGGTGGCTAAGGGTTTTCATCAATGCCCTAGAGTTGACTTTACTGAAACCTACAATCTTGTTGTAAAACCTCAAATTGTTAGATTATTACTTACCATTGTTGTTACTAATGGTTAGCCCTTTTGCTAACTTGATGTGAATAATACTTTCTTGTAGGAAATTTTATCCAAAGAAGTATATATGGAACAACCAACTTCGACAAGCCTCTCGTGCGTGGTACCATGAATTTCATCATTTTCTCATCTCTAAAGGCTTCACCAGCTCTCATTCAGACACTTCTTTGTTCATCCTCTACTTAGCTAGTTCAATTCTTTATCTACTAGTTCATGTTGATAATATCATCATCACTGGCACCTTAGTAATCGTAATCAATTCTTTTATCACCACACTCAACCACTACTTCTTACTAAAGGATCTTGGTAATCTGTCTTATTTTCTTGGTGTGGAGGCTCATTATACCACTAATGGCTTATTCTTGTCTCAAAGAAAATATGTTAGAGACCTTTTACATCAGCTTAACATGGTTGATGCTAAGTTTGTCTCTATAACTCTTACAAGTATCGAGTCTCTCAAGTTATTTAATGTCTCTCTAGTAGCTGATGTTATGTTGTTTGCCAAGCTTTTGAGTCCTTACAATATCTTTCTTTGACATGACCTGACATCTCCTTTGTTGTTAACAAGTTATCTTAGTTTATGCATTGTCCTTCCATACTTCATTGGGCTATAGTTAGACAACTGCTTCGTTATCTAGTTGGGACACTTGATTATGGCTTAATGCTTCATAAGAACTCCCCTATAACTTTTCATGTGTTTGCAGATGCTAATTAGGCAGGTGACCTTAATGATCGAACTTCAACCTTTATTTATATTATTTTTCTTGGTGCAAATCTTATCTCTTGGAGCTCAAAAAACAATTGTTTGCTCTTCCATTGAAATAGAATATAAGGTTATTACCTCCACTACAATTAAAGTTAATTAGATATCAAATCTACTTCAAGAATTGGATATCTCTATTTCTTTTACATCAATCATTTATTGTGACAATGTAAGTGCTACATATGTTTGTGCCAACCTTGTCTTCCACTCACATATGAAACATATTGCTATTGACTTCCATTTTGTTAAGGATCAAGTTACTACAGGAAGTCTGCGTATTTCCTACATCCATACTTCTGATCAACTTGTTGATTCACTTACTAAGTCATTGCCAGATCTTTATTTCCATTCTCAATGAACCAAAACTGGTGTCCTAAACAGATAATCAATCTTGTAAGGGCATGATAAATCAATCACTCCATCAGTGCCAAAGACTTCTTTTTTATTTATGTGACAAGTTAACACCATCAATCTTTCTTTGATTCATGTGACAAGTTAACACCATCAATCTCTCATTGATTCATGTGACAAGTAAACACCATCAATCACTCCACCAATTGAGTCAAAAATTTCTCTTTGATAAGTCAATACCATTAATCACTCTAATAAAACAATAATTATATCTTTTATCTTTAGCTGAAATCCTGTAAATATTGTATAATATTTTTCATTCAATTATGTATATTTAGTTTATCTTAAAAAATGATTTTTCCCTTTCTAGTTTTGGCAGTACATGTGTAAAATATTTGTACTATTCAAAAATAAAACTAAGAATCTATTACATTCATTTTAAGTTTCTTTACTATTGATTTGGTGAAATAAGATGATTATTTGTTCATGATGGTAACACAAGCTTGTTGTTCCATGAAATCACAAAAATAAAGATAAATTTCATTGTGTTTTTTTGCAATCACTGTGATGTTTAAGTCAATAATACCTTGAAGAATCATGTTAATTTTAATACTATAATTGTTTCAAAAAGCTTAAATATTAGTGTGTATAAATTTGGTTCACATAGAGTTTAATAGTTTGCTAGGGAATTCTGAAAAATAATTTAAGTTTATGGGTCACTATTGTTTTTAAAATGATATTACATATACAAATTATGTATAAAGCTCTTATATAATTAGATTAATGTGTTACAATTTTTTCATTATCACACCATTTATTTATATCAATGGAGTATTTATTAGCTTGATTTTTGTAAAAATTTATTTATTCGTTAGTTCCTATTGAAGAAGTTGCAGAGCTATTTCGTTAGTTCTTATTGAAGAAGTTTCATACCTATTTTATTTTTGTTTCAACTTCTACTAGTAAGAAAATATATGGTATCGTATCACAAGTAGCTCCTAAGAAAAAGGAGATCATTTACCTAAAATTTATACAATCCATCCTTATAGGACTTTGAATTGGGCTTTTTGGCTTAGTTAATCGAAGTAGTCTTTGGGCCTTGATTGAACCAATCTCTTAAGATAAGTTGATAAACTCTTAGGCTCACAGCTAGGCCATGTATGCGATCTTATATTCTATTTCAAACAATTTTCTAAAATCAACCCATGCCATATTTGCCACTCAAACTATTGTTGTGGTCAAATTCTACATCACTTTTTGTATCAACCTTGAGAAGGTTGGTGGCATGTTTCACCTTCTCTCTGTTCAACATCTTGAATAGGGACATAACATTCCTAATAGCTTCAAGCCACTCCTTAACTACTACCAAATTAGTGCTGCCTGTAAATTTAAAAAGTCAATGCATCCTTATAAATCAGAAAATTAGGTACAACTAGAACCTTACCATAATTAGAGTATGTCTTCCCTGATGTTCCTTCAATCAAAACATGCGTTGGTGGTACCTCAACTAACTCACTAGCCTTAGCTGGAGCACCAGTCTTCTCCCTCAAAATTCTTTGTATAAGTTTCTTAATCAATAACATTAAGTCTTGAATTGGAGGTTAAAATTCTTTGTATAAGTTTCTTAATCAATAACATTAAGTCTTGAATTAGAGGTTAAAATTCTTTGTATAAGTTTCTTAATCAACAACATTAAGTCTTGAATTGGAGGTTAAGGAGTTGCCTCGAATCTTAAGCCTCATATGGGTTACTAACTTGGCTATTTCAATTCAATATCCTAGATCGCCTTATATTAATCATGAAAAACCTATAATAGTCAATTTCATAAACATAATATAGGTACTAATTAAGCTTACTTATAGTGGTTGGTCTATCAATACAGTTATGGTAGCATAAGAGGCTTACTTAACTTATCATGCTTACTACAAACATCCTAGGACATTCTTTGGGTACCAATATTATACTTTAACTGCTCTTGATCTATTTAGCATGATTACATTTAAAATTTGGAAAAATTATTTGAACATAAAAATTACTATAATACCCTCAATAAAAAGTTCATATAGAAGCGACAAAAGATATCATAAATAAAATGAAATTATGTATAGTCAAAGTACTCCATACATAATCTCAAATATAACATAAACTAAAAATCATGAAGTAATTGAAAGAGTTTGAAATGCCTTCATGCCTAACTCTTTGCTAACTCTCCCGTATCGCAACCACCATCATCACCAAAGATAAAAAATAAGGGAGTAAGTAAAAATTCACCCAATAAATAGGAGAACTTAGGCCTACAACTTAAAACATAATCCCCATTTTAACTTGGCTTATTCCACCTTGACTTCATCATTGGGAATGCACTTTAAACTTTGCTAATATGAAACTTACATCACTTAATTTGCTTAATTCGAGAACACATTCGGTTTTATTCAATTATCTTGGGAAGCACTATAATACCATAACTATGACAACTTCTTATTATTTATCTAGAATATGCTTGAAATCCCATGCTGTTTGACTCTTTAAATGCAATACATGTAAAAACAAGTGAAAGCATTTTGAAACATTTTTCTTTTTTTAAAGAACGTTTCTTAAAAATTATTTCCTATATGTCAATTGGTCTAGGCAAGATAAAGAATTAGCACCTTGGTCACATGAGTTGCATTTTCCATAGTCTTATTTCCTTGCACACATTATTAGACTATTGTATCACAACTGTGTCTTATTGTGGGCGCTTGTAAAGAGAATCTCATAGGCCCCCTCATAACAATCCTTATTAAAACAAATCAAAACTCATGAAAAAATATGTTTTCATGGGTGTTTTATTCTAAAAACTAAAATTGGAAAATTGTCCCATACATATCTATGGATATGCTAGCATTTTATGTGTCATGCGAGATTAGTTTCAAACATATCTACATTATAACTGTTACAAAACATATTAAAAAAAAAACCTAGTCTAATGTAAATAAAACTAGTTGGGATATGTTTTCATTTAAAAACATGCATAGACTTAAGCCGTTAACTTAACTCAGAATTGTAACTAGCTTCACCCTTAACTTGGCTTTCTCTAGTGTCCTATACATCAGTGCACTCTTTGAGAATGGTTCAATATTTCTGTGTACCTTATACACCCCTACAATCCTTTGGGACATTACTATGAACAGTTGGGTATAAACCTTGAGCTTTATTTATTTTTTAGATCCACTGTGTTCTTATAAATTATCCTTAATGGGCATCCACCTGTTCTTGTATGCATAGGTTTCTTGCTTGTGGGCATCCTTAATAATGACTTAATTCATGGTTGTACGTGTCCTCATACACAAGTATCTCAAACCACAACCCTATATATAGGCATGTGTATCCTATGCACAGGCACACATGCTTATGTCATGAATAACTTTCTTCTTCTCCTTTACAGACATAAATGAACACTAGGAGTCAAATTATTAATTCCTTCTCATGAACAATCATACCCCCTATTTTCATGGTCGTCTACCACAACCTATCATAGACAGCTATACATGTCCTCTATACAGTCATTTTCTTATCGTCAAATTAAGCTATCAAGCATACAAGCATGCATTTCCTTATGCATGGTCATACTACATGTAGGGTTTGTACAAAATTATGCATGTCACAATCATGCATATCATTGGGATGACCATGCATACACGTCTATAATGTTATTCTTAGGCTATTATCTATCATATTTCTTTCCACAAGAAAGTTTAGCAACATAATACCTTATTCATCATCATTCTACCATCAAAAAACACATTAATATACTCTTAAAAATAGATAAAAAACTATAACTATATAAATCAAGTTCTCATCCAAAATAAGCTCAAACATAGCCAAAAATATCATCTAACATGTAAAGGATTAATGTTATTCATTGCGACTTATATTTATATATACCACAATCACATTGATTTAAAATGATTCAAAGAACTAAATCCAAATTCAAAGAACTAAGTAGGAGTTTATCCTCTACTTAAAAGTATATTAATCTAAGAGAAAGTAATCATAAAATATGGGATATGAACTCAAAACATGCAATAATGTACCTTATATAAAAATTTCCTTTTGTAACCCCATGCATGGGTATGGATACTCTCCATGCATGATCGTGCGCCACATAAAAATTTCATATGTGGCATGTTATTCAGTTATTTGACATAACATCATATGAACAAACATACACTACTCATACACAGTCATTCATTCGTTTAAAAATCCAATTTTAATATTAAAACAAATTCCTAAGTTATGCCACATACATTTATAACCTTAATAAACATAAAATGACTTAATTGCTTTTGAGATGTACTTATGAAAGTTACAACTTTAGACATTTATCATCCATAATTTCAACATTATGAACTATTTACTTATATATATATTGAGGTTATTATATCAGAATTTGGAATGAATGAACTTTCATCCCCTATTTTTTCATTCATAAAAATAAACATTTATATGCAACATAGGACTAACAAAAAGTTTATTACAATTCCTATAAGCCAAAGTTGTTGATACTAACTCCTATGTCTGTTGTGTACAATTAAATAGCCTTTTCAAATAATTCAAAGATAAAATGAATAAATAAAAATAAGTTGTGAAAACAAAGAAGATGATTTGATCTTCTGATATGCCCTCCTAAGATAGACCTAGGAGAGAAGTCCAATCTTGTATTTGAGTTGCAAAAACCGTTAGTAAGGAAGGGGTTTTGCGAGTGCATCAACTATTTGATCTACGAAGAAGATATAAGCAATGTGGAGAGTAATATTTTGAACTTAGTTTACAATAAAAATAAAAATTAATGCAACATGCTTCAGTCTTGAATGAAAAGTTGGATTTAAACATAATTGATTGATCCCAATTATATCACAATATATTAATGGATAACAGGGAAGCTTAATACCAAGATACTCTTGGCAAAACAAATGGTGAAAGGGCATGTAACAGACCTACGAGGTGGTCTTCTAGTTCATAAGCACAAACAAAATGGAGAACTTGTGCTCTCTAGTAATAATAATTGTCTTCGATTAACTTAGGGTTTATTGGTTGCAAACAAAAAATTGGAATGTTACTAAAGTAAAACGAATCACCAATAAGAGGAAATAAATGTGAAGTATCTTTCTCTAGTGTGCTTGTATAGTAAGAAGTAGAAAATATAGTCATCTATGATGTTTGTCAGTGGCTTTGACACCATAATGACAAACAAGATCAACAACACACAACTACAACAGAAAAATACCTTAAAAAGCTTTATTTCATTAATCATAAGACATAATACAAAATATCTCATTTCATCATTTATAAGTTACAAGCTAGTAAGAAATAGTTTGATAAAATATAATCTAACTCTTAGATCTACTAATTAAAAATGATAGCAATAGATAAAACTCACATCAATCAAAGTAAAAACACATTAGCGTCAGATCGTTACAAAGAGATCAAACCCTAGGATGTTCAAGAGTAAAGCAAAGAAGAGAAAATATATATGGTTTTCCTTTATTAGATAATAATGACACCACTCATTTTGCTGTTACTTGTACATGCAAATATAAAATGATGTGTTTTCACAACTTCAAAAATTTGCTATTTTGTAAAGCTTCCATTAGCTCCTTCAATTATAACAACTTAGACCTCTCAACATGTTACTATAATTTTTTTTTAAGTTTCTTTAACAGGTTTACCTCTTTATATATATCATGGAACACAGTTTTTATCTAAAGATTGAAGTAGTTAAAGGAATTTCAACATAAAAATGTTCAAGAGGATCTTGAACTATATATTAACTGAGATGTTTAGTAGATGAGCATGATGTTTATAAAAGTTTTTGATTTGTGCAAAGAGTCTATCAAATGAGTTTAAGAGTTAATTGAGTGAGCTTGTGTGCTTAGTTATTTTAGTTAAATTTCTATTTGTACTTGGCATTTATTTGAACGCAATGGATTTGAAATGACAAGACATGGTTTGTAGTCGAGCCATGTAAAAACTCTGTCCCTTTTATTTTACTATTGTTAATTTGTTTCCATTGTGTGCTTAATATTTTGTGTTCAGGATCAATTTAGTTATATATTAATTGTGCTGGCAAACAATCTGTATAAGATTCGATCTCATGATTCATTTAACAAGATCTCTTTAATAACCCATCATGTTAAAAGACAAGAAAAGTCATATTCCCATATTTAATTTATTTCTAGCTATGTTTATTCTAGTAGACAAATTTGAAGTATCTTTCTCCGGTATGTTTATTCTATTTAAACTACATGCTCTTATTTCTAGCATACATTTTATTGAAGATAAAGGATTCGTTGTAATCAAACATTCATACAACTTCTCCTATTTGTTTTCTTCGATTTCTTTCAAGTCTAAGTACTTCTATGTAACTTTAATTAAAATTTTCCCTTTTTATTAAATTTTCATCGTAATATCAAGATTTAAATAAAAATATTCACGAAACTTTATTCATGTTCTATCAAATGACAAAAGAAGCACACTGTTCTCGGCAACCCAAATACAAAACTTATTCAAAAACACTTCAATTAGTCTCAGCTGCCGCAAGTTTAAGCTTATTCTGAAGCATAATTTGGAACTTGGTGAGCATTTTGTCGTGAGGTGGCCAGCTTTCTTTGATTATTGGTGCTTGTGAAAACTCTTGTATCCAACCAAATAGCAAAGGAAATCTCTCCTTGTCAATAATTTTGATGTCAATTATCTCTTCAAATAAACTAACCAAATTGGCAAGCCAACCCAATGCAATATCCAAATATCCAATCTTCTCTCCACCAAAGAATTTCTTTCCCTTGAGATTTTCTTCTAAGAATTTCAGGTTTTCCATGGCTTCTTGAAGAGCTTCTTGATCTTTCCCTTGTTTGATGAACACACTCCATATGGATAAAAAAACCTGTTAAATAAATGTTATTTGAAATGATTCATCAAAAAGTCATCTTGTAATATCGTCATCAAAATTACTTTTGTTTATTATAAACAGAACATTGTTATACATAATTAAGGCATCATTACTTTGGAATCAAAAGATCATGTCGTAGCATTTCAGAATCCAATATTAAATCCCTTAATACGTGTAAACAGTAATATACATTTTTTCACAAACATAAGAATGGAAAAAGAACAAATCCATCTAAAGCATGTGATTAAACTGCAAGAAATTTTATTTCTAAGAAACAAACTTACATCAACGTAGCTCTACAACTCAAAAGGAAAATATTATAACATCATGAAGGAGCAATTTGTCGCAGGGATTTTTCAAGGCAAAAATAAGGTCACAATAACAATATTCCATACAACAGAACTAAATTAATAATGAAGTGATGCTGCATTTATAGACTATCCCATACAAACTGATGTGGCAATCTTGCACGTTTGACATATAATTTATCTAATTTATCTTTAATTTAAAATCATTTAATCACATAAAAAAGCACACCTATTTTTATGAGAATTTTGTGTATGTAATATTATTTTTAATCTTATATAAGAATCTCAACTAATTTTCTTATGATTAGTATTGGAAAATTCAGCCAGGTTTGATGGATACCTTGTCATCGCCAAATTTAGCCCAAAAGCGAGCTATAGCTCTTTCGTAAGGATCTTGGGGCATCAAAGGGTTTTGCTTCCAAGTTTCATCAACGTATTCAAGAATCACTAGTGACTCCGAGATTGGTTTTCCATTGTGAACAAGCACAGGAATCTTTTTATAAACTGGATTATATTGGAGAAGTAAAGAGCTTTTGTTGGAGAGGTCTTCATCTATTGGATCAAAATGAATGCCCTTGAGCTTCAACGCCCAAACAATCCTCAAGCCAAAAGGGCTAGACCAAGTCTTTAAAAGCTTAACTTCCTCTGCCATGTGATTCCTTCTGCAATTTTAATGGCGGAGAGTTGATAATTGGGAGTTTGCTTAACGCTTAATTAAATAGAAAGGTGAAGGAAAAGGGTTTCAAAATCCGACAAATCAGGGGGGGTGTGGGGTGGTGTGTGGTTGCGCGAGACTTTGTTTCCCAATCGATACTGATATTGGTAAAATGACAAAGAAGCAGCCCTAGATGGTTGGTAGGAATTTTTCTCGAAGGCTTCTTTCTCTTATAAAGACAAAAAAGGTAGGCCCAAAGGAAGATCCACTAATCTTATCTTCTTAGTCTACTCTCAATGTCGTGATTTAGTGGAATATCTTTCCAATTTAAATACCAAAGATGCCACTGCTTATAGATGAAAAATGCACATATATTAGCTCGAAGTGGAAAAAAAAAAAAATCTTCGGTGGAGGGAAGTTGGGCTTGTAGATCTTGCCTTGGTTAGGCTTGTTGGGTTCCACTTTTATATTTATTAAATCATTCATGCAGTCCAATTGCTTTTACTTCTAGCATACTGTTATAAATAAAATTAAATCAATTAGAAAGAAAAAGAATATAAATTAATTTTAGCTAAAGAACCGGAAGCCTAAAGGCTTTAGAAACGAAAACAGGAAGCAAGTTTTCTTGAACGAAGGATGTGAGAAAATTTCAATAAATGAAGGGTCTGTACCCCCGAACACAAAGAAAGGGATGGCTTGTATAGACATCTCTCCCACCGCACGAGGCAAGAAAAAATGTTCCATAATTACGCTTCCCAAAGCATGTAATAAATGACGCCACCAAATACTAAATGCATACACACTTACTTTTGGCCTAAGTTTCTTTTAGACAACCTTTATAATACTGTATCTTGATTTCAATAATGAGATTAACATTGCTAGCAAAAACTCAATAAAATGAAAACTAAAATAAATAAAAAAACATAATTATTTAATACATTATAAAGTGGGATTATATATATTTAAACTGTTTCATTAAAAATTTTATTAAAAAAATCTAATAAAATAAAACTTAGTGAAGGAAAAAAGAGTATAATATATATTTTGTTCAATATGAGCCAAAGGACTATTTCCCACCCAAAGTATGCTATTATCTCAAAGTTTCCCCCGTTAACTTTAAAAATCTCATTTACCCACCTATAAACTATTAAAATTAACAGAATTCTAACCCTTTAATATTTTATCTCTTTCCCCTCTTAACCCCTAAAAACTAATAATTTCCCTCTAAGTTAAGTTTTAAAAAGGGAAAAAGACTATTTTCCACTCATGTTTTAGGTCATTCTCAAACCTATACCCATAAGAGATAAAAAACCTATTTTTCCACCCATAGGCAAACTTCTGTTAATTTTTTCTGTTAAAGGGAGGGGTAAAATAGTCATTTTACTGTTTATATTAAAAAGTTATAAAGTTTATTACTTTTCACCCCCCTTAAGTTTTAGAAACTAACATTTCACCTTTACCAAAAGTTTTTAAACTTTGAAAAATAACATTTTCACCCTCAAACCTAGGGTTTCCATATTTTTCAAAATGCAGCCGCCCTCCATAACTTTCAAAAATAACAGTTTCACCCTCATTCTTCAACTTCATCTTTTGACGTTGTCACCGACCTCCTCTTTCTCCTGGTACGACGACAGTGGTGCGATGAAGAGATCTTCATCTCTTTGTCTCTCCACCCGGACAACAAAGGATGATGTTTCATCGTCCTTCGTTGCTCATCGCATCGTCCAGACGCAACAACAAAGGACGACGAAGCATCGTCCTTCGTCTGTTCTTCCAAATCTGAACGACACATATCTGAGCGACGAAGGGTCATCTTTCATCATCTTTTGTAGTCAGAGATGAGAGATCGGTGGAATGCGTCAATCGTTGGTGGTGGCCGGATAAGGAAGCAAACCCTAAGGGTGAAATCTAAACTTTTCAAACTTTGAGGATGGGTTGAAGTGTTAGTTTTTAAAACCTGGAGGGAGTAAATGGTGAAATTTTAAAGTTTTAAGGTTTATAATTAAAATAACGATTTTACCCCTGTCCCTAACTAAAAAATTGGATGGCAGTTTGGTTATGGGTGGGAAAAAGGGTTTTTCATCTCTCGTGGGTATAAGTTTGAGAATAGACTAAAAAATAGGTGGGAAATAGTCTTTTTCCCTTTTAAAAAATAGCATTCCCTCCCTAGGGTTTAGCTTTCAATCCCCGATGTCAAATCTAATGTCATCCCCAATGACAAATCTTTCTAGAGGTATCATTATGCTCTGATCGTCTCTCTTTTCTCCTCTAGAATGTTGATCAGTAGAGATCTGGTTTGGTCGATAGAGGCTATCGTCTTCATCTGGGAAGATGAAAAGTTTTATCTCCTGACGAAGCTCTTCGACTTTTTAGGTGAGATTTCAATCAATTTGCATTCTAGAGGAGAAAAAAGAGACGGTTAGAGCATGGTGATGCCTCTAGAAAGCTTCATCGTCGACGATGGAATCGAATTTGGTGCTAGGGATTGAAAGCTAAACCCTAAGGGGGGAATGCCATTTTTTAAAACTTGGCCTAGGGGAAAATGGTTAGTTTTTAGGGGTTAGGAGGGAAAACTAGATTAAATTTTAATTTATTTTTAATATTATAGATAAAATGATGATTTTGTCTTTTAAACCGTTAATTTTAATAGCTCATAGGTGGGTAAATGAGATTTTTATAGTTAACAGGTGAAAAGTTGAGATTACAATATACTTTAGGTGGGAAATAGTCCTTTGGCCTTCAATATGTGATAAACTTAAAAAATTTTCTCCCTCTGATAAATGCTCCCTTTGATGAATGTTTTTCATCTTTGTAGTGAAGTTAATTTGGTTGTTTGTTGAGTCACTGCATACCAATGTTATACACTAACTTTTCAAATGTTGATGTCAGTAATATCTTGGTGAACAAATTTATAAGATTCTCACTGAATCGTATTTGTTTGACATTAATCTTTTAATTTTGTTGGAGTTACTGAGTGTAAAAGAACTTCAATGAGATATGTTTGGTTCTGTCTTCTTTAATGTATCTACCTCTAATTCAGGCAATACATGTTGCATTATCTTTATATAATATGGTAGTTATGTCTATTGTAAAAGGAAGACAACATGTATTTCGGATATGATAGATG
This sequence comes from Mangifera indica, assembly GCF_011075055.1. NCBI lineage: Eukaryota > Viridiplantae > Streptophyta > Magnoliopsida > Sapindales > Anacardiaceae > Mangifera > Mangifera indica. The sequence goes on along the minus strand of NC_058147.1, from coordinate 9,375,443 downwards.
ATATATCGTAACTATATGCATTCTGAGTTGCTTTATAAAGAGCTAGAATCCCTGAATGATTTGAAGATGTTACAACTGAACTCTGTTTGGTGGAACGTTATGATATTGTTATAACATTATAAGTAAAATCATATCTCATTTGTGAACGGGTTTTATGAGAATCAGAAAGGTAACCGACATTTACACATCTAACCAAACTAGGATTTTTAGGGGATTTGATAGAATAGAATAATCTCAAATTTCTAGTTCCACATAGGTAAGAAGTATATGTTTGATTTTGTTCCAATGGTGATAAGTTGGTGCAAAGTTAAATCAGGCTAATAAATTTATTGCAAATGATATATCCAGTCTAATGCATTAGGTCGAATATAATAAGGCTCCAATGACATTAAGATATGACATTTCAAGACCGAATATTTTTCCATCTTCTTTTTTAGGATGCAATAGGTCCTTTTTTTGATTAAGAGATCGAACAACCATTGAGGTACTCAAAGGATAAGTTTTATCCATATTAAAGCGTTTTAATAATTTTTCAATATACACTGATTGATAGATAAGTATTCCATTTGAATTATGTTCAATCTACAAGTGGAGACAATATTTTGTTTTCTCCAAATCATTCATCTCAAATTCTTTTTTTTAGATATCCAATAGTTTTTTAGAGCTTTTTAAGAGTCCCAATTAAAGTTATGTCATCTACATAAACTACTACAGTGGTAAATCACGATCTTAACCTTTTAATAAAGACACATGGGCATATAAGGTCATTCACATAGTCATCTTTGTTCAAATATTTACTGAGGTAATTGTATCACATTCTTCCTGATTATTTTAATCCATACAATGATATTTGTAATTTCATTAAGTGCATGCCTCTTAAAATAACATTTTTTGCTTTAGGCAATTTAAATCCTTTAGAGAGTTTCAATAAAGTTTTTGTATTCAAATTTTCATATAAATTAGTAACTACATCCATTAGATGCATATCTATTCATTCAGAGACTATTAAACTAATTAAATATCTGAATGTGATTATATTCATCAGAGGTGTATGTGTTTCATCAAAGTCTATACTTGACATTTAGGAGGAGCCTCGGGCTACAAGTCTTGCTTTATATCTAACAATTTCATTTTTCTCATTTTTTTTCTCACAAAAACTCATTTATATCCAATGGGTTGTACGTCCTTAGGGGTTAGAACTATAGGCCAAAACACTTGATGTTTTGTTAGAAAAGTTAATTTTTCTCAAATTGTTTCTTTCCATTTAGCCTAATCATGTCTTTGTCTGCACTCGCCCATAGTACGTGATTCAAAATTATCATTATTCATAATTTTAGTAACTACTGTAAATAAGAATACTTCATCATTGTTAACCGTTTCACAATTCTACATCTTTCATGTTTAAGCATAATTTAAATATATTTTAGTATTCTCATTTTTTTATTTTTTAGAGGTTTATGCCACTTTAGGGTCTTAAGTCTCTTTAAGGACTATAGACTCTTTTGGAAAAATATTAGAGAGTGTGAATTTTTCATTCATTTTAGAATCATCATAATTGATATCAGTATGATTTTTTGTCTTTCTTTTTTGAGAAACAATATCCTTTGATCCAACAAATTTACCATGCTTCTAGTGTGCAGTAGGTTGATCAGTCAATCAGTGCTAAAGTTATTGATCTTGAAATAACTAGTCTCACTTTTCAACAAAATTGTAGCTCTTTCAGAACATTCAATCAAATTTATTGATCTTGAAATCGTGTTTACTTTAACTTCAATCAGTGCTAAAGTTAGGAAAAATTCTTCTCTTTAAGAATTTTGTGTGTTATTACACTATCCACCAAATACATTTCCATCACCAGTTTTTGAAGTCAACGCTTCAATTTTGGAGTTCATAATCCTTTCATTTAGAAATTAGGTTAGTTTTAACGTACACAAAATAGTGAAAAAAAGAATATGATAATAAAACACAAAATAATATTCATGACTCCAAAATAATTATACATGATAAATTCTAATTATAAAAATCTTAGAGATTCACGTCACTGGTCAAATGACTCATATTTTTATTTTTGAAAGAAGTTCTGAAACATTAAAATTCATTATATCGACATGATCTAAATTATCAATAAATTTAATTTTTATGGATGTTTAATATTGATCCACCTAATGTTTGTGTATGTATTACAAATACATGACCAATAACATTTTGGTTTATGGTTTATTCTGTATTATTCTTTATTTTATTTCAATCTTAGTCCATTTCTGGTGATATGACTAAGATTTTCTATTATGATCATTTTTGGGTCAAAAATTATTTTATCCATGTCTCACTCACATCTATAATAACTAATACTAGTAGTAGTATTCATTTCAGGGAACAATGCAGTGTTTGTGGGACGAGTTTGATGGTTTTTTATTAATGAAAAAATATAATATTAATTCAAAATTTATTTTCCTAATATTGCTACTACAGGAGCATATTATAAAAAATGAAAGGTGGAGAATAATTTCTCTTCCTCATTACTTCAATTAGGAAAAAATTTTGAATATTGCAAAGTTGTATTAAAAAACAAAGTCATTAGGAGTATTATTGAATCTGATGTTTAAATTTATCTTTTAAATTTCTCCACGAATTTAATGGATATATCATTACATTCACATAGTCTGCTTACAATCCTTCAGGGATGTGACATCAGAAAAATAATAACCTTGTATATGTCTTTTGTGATATTTTATTTAATCAATTTTTTAAGGCTCATATATTCAAGGTGAATTGTCGTGTAAAAATCCATTTAATTATATCTATTCAATTTTAGAAACTTAATGTTCAAATATTGTTTATATTCACAAAACTTCTGGTTTTATAAAGAATATATTAAGATTAATCTTTGAAACTTTAGGTATAGATATTATCTTATATTTACAAAACAACTAGTTTTGTTGGAAAAATATTAGGATTAACTTTTGAAACTTTAGATCATATATTATCTCATATTTACAAAATTTTTGATTTTGTAATTAATATTAAAAATATTATAGCATTTAAAACTTTAATTTTGACTATATTTTGGACTTCAAGTCCATAATTTTTACAATTTGTGCAAACTATAAGTTGCAAATGTGATATAATTAATATAAAACAAATAAATATTTGCTGATTTATGGGGTCCATCACCATCTTTGTCTAGGTTAGGATATAGATATTTTGTATTGTTCATAGATCATTATACACAATTTACTTGGGTATTCTTTTTGCGTGCTAAATCTGATCTTACCAATATTGCAAAAGCCTTTATCAATATGGTTGAGACACAATTTGGCAAAACCATTAAGACTTTTCGCTCCGATTTTGGCAGAGAATTTTGTTCTTCTCAACTTACCAATTTTTTTCAAGAAAAAGGAATTTTCCATCAATTCTCTTATCCCCATACCCCAGAACAGAACAACATTGTTGAAAGGAAGAATCGTCATGTTGTTGAAATTGCTTGTACTACCTTACTTGAATCCCATGTTCCACATAGTTTTTAGGTAAAAGCTATTCATACAGTTGTTTTTCTTATCAATCAACACCCTACACTTGTGTTTAAACATAACACACCTTGGTTTTATCTGTTTAAGAAACCCCCTAGATACTCTTATCTTAGAGTCTTTGGTTGTGTTTGCTTTGTCCTCCTACCTCCAAATGAACGCACGAAATTATCTCCTAAAGCAACGAAATGTGTATTTCTTGGTTATAGTGACAAACATAAAAGATATCTTTGTTATGATTTTCAAGCAAAAAGAATGCGCATTTCTTGCCATGTCATTTTTTTAAAGAATTTGTATTATTTTTCCTCTTCTATTGTGACTCCTAACTTATCTCCTGATAACTCCATTTCTTTTTACCTTCATTTTTAGATAATAATTCTACGAATAGTTTCGAAACTAATTTTTTAGGTTCATCAGTGAATATACCACAAATGCCTCAACCTGATCACAATTCCAAAGGTCCACAATCTTTGCAATCACTAGCCACACTATCTCATTCCTCCACCCAACCATGTCGCTTAGCCCGTTCTAATTTTGGATAACCTCCAGACTAGTATGGTTACTCTCCGGAATGGTATGGTCCTTCTATTGCTTATCTTAGTACTCTTGAATCCATTTCCATACCATCTACCTATAAGCAAGCAGCAGATAATGCATGTTGGAAAAGTGCCATGAAAGATGAAATTTCAGCTTTTGAGACAAACCATACTTGGGACTTAGTTCCTGTACCACTTAATGTCTCTTTAATCGGTAGTAAATGGATCTATACTGTAAAACTCAAACCTGATAGTTCTCTTGACAGGTATAAAGCCAGATTAGTGGTTCAAGGCTACACATAAGAGTACGGTATTGATTATGAAGAGACGTTTTCTCCGGTTGCAAAGATGACCATAATTAAAACTCTTTTAGCTATTGCATCCACCAAAAGATGGCCTTTGTATCAGATAGATGTCAAAAATGCTTTCTTGCATGGCGACTTACATGAAACTGTGTACACGAAGCCTCTACCAGGATACCCACTCTCTAATCAAAATTTGGTATGTAAACTTCGCAAGTCTCTTTATAGACTCAAACAAGCCCCTCGTGCATGGTTTGAGAAATTTTCATCTACAATTAAACAAGTTGACTTTCAACAAAGCTCTAATGATCACTCATTTTTCATTTCTCATTCTTTTAATGGTATCATTGCATTGCTAGCATATGTCGATGATATGGTTATAACAAGTGATGATCAACAAGGTATCAACAAGCTAAAAAATTTTCTTCAGTCCTCTTTCCATATGAAAGATCTTGGGAAATTGACTTATTTTTTGGGTTTAGAAATCTCTTAATAAGAAAATGGGGTATATCTTAGTCAACAAAAGTATACTGCAAATTTAATCAAATTGGCCAATCTTCCTGATAACCAATCTTGCGCTACCCCAATGGAACTCAATCTAAAATTAACCAAGGACGGCAGTCCACCATTACCTGATCCTACTCTATACAAACGTCTTGTTGACAACCTCATATATCTTACAATCACTCGACCTGGCATTTCATATATTGTCCAAGTGGTGAGTCAATTTGTTTCTGAACCTCGTAAGTTACATCTCTCATCCCTTCATCGAATCATTTGATACCTTAAAGATACTATGGGATGAAGTCTATTTTTTCCTTCCACTTCTTCTCTCAAACTAGTGGCATTTGCTGATGCTGATTATGTTGGGTGTCTTGACACATGTCGTTCTACTACTAGTTGGTGTGTCTTTTTGGGGTCAACACCTATTTCATGGAAGTGCAAAAAGCAAGACGGGTTGCTAAATCTTCCATTGAAGCAGAATATCACTCCATGCCATTAGTTAGTTCAGAAATTGTTTGGCTTTGTCGACTTCTTTTGGATTTTGGTGTTTCATTTAATCAACTTATTTCTCTTTATGTTGATAACATCAGTGCTATTCGCATAGCCATTAATCCTGTTCACCATGAATGTATGAAACATATTGAGGTTGATTGCCATTACATCCGTGAACTTATGCAAGACCAAACTATTCAACTTCATCACGTGCCTTCTTAAGATCAAATTGTAGATTTGCTAACCAAATCTATGACATTTGCTCAACATAAGTATCTCGTTGACAAATTGCTACTTGTAGACACCTAGCATCAATTTGAGGAGAGGTGTAAGTTGTACTACAGTTGTATTACAGCTTATTTAGGCTATAATACAACCCTGATTTTTGCACAAATTATAACATATCAGTAATCCCCACAATCATGTAACTTTCCTAGTTTTTCTGTTTTACTTTCTATGTATAGTTTCTTGTTGTATATATATAAAGGGTACAATGTATACAAGAGAGAGAGAGAGATTCAGATCAACATTCATTATATCCCAAAATAGTTGTCTTTCTTATAATTATCATTTATAACTAGGCCAAGGGTTGTAATAGAAGATGATTTGGAGGTTGATATGACAACTATGGAAGATTTTGATACTTCAACTTCAAATGAGAAAGATAAAGCCCGTGTATATTTCAAAAGAACAATAAGAGCACCACCTTTGTTATCCTACCTAACAAGAGGAAAATATACTTTAGTTATTTGGGAATGCTTTCTCAAGGAGATGTTTGTTAATGTTGGGATAGTGAAATATGCTGTATGCAAGTATTACAAGAAATGGTTAGAAATAACAAAATTTAGGGCTATTACCCATTTAACATGACATATTACTCAATATGTTGAGAGGAAGATAATATTAGATAAGGAGGTTGTCGTGGGGGGACAAATAATATTAAATTTTTAGCCTTCAAACTTAGAGCCACCTGACTATCTTTCTACCCGACTATGTTGAAGACAAGCATAAAATATAAGTATAAAAATGCAAGTTTGAGTTAAGTAAACAACTTTATGGTAACAATGAAATTGTTATGTTAATAATTGTATTAATTAATGCAATGATTGTGGTTTTGGCATTGTATGTCCAAAAGGCCTTGGCTCACTTGATTCTAATAGACGAAATTCCATTTAAAATAGTAAAGCATGTCACATTCAATAACTGTTATTGCATTCTTCAAAGTATATATTATGCTATAGATGATATGAAGCCAAAAGATGTTGGGCTAAGCAATAGGCTACAAGAGATCTTTAATGCTCATTATGTAGTTACAGGGTCTCCAATTGTGACATTCACCACAGTACACAATTGTGACAATATAGTGAATATATAATGAAGATTATTTAAATTACAAATAATAATAATAATAATAATAATAATAATGGAGATTATTTAGCAATTATTTGGTCGTTTAAATTCAAGTCGAGTTCACTGTTTATTGATAAAACAATATTGTTTTATTGACAATTACTGTCTCTCAAATCAAATTGCAAACCATGTACGAACCAAATCGAGCCATCCCCTGACTTGTAAAAAAGATTGAGCTGAATTCTCTCTACTTTGAGTTCGACTCAATTTAAAAAATAAGTTGACCCTCTTGGTTTAAACTTAACTTGAATTTAAGTCGAACCAGCTTCCGAGGCTGAGCCAACTTGGTTTGAGTTCAACCCTACTTATATGACGGGCTCTTAAGTTTTTTTAGTGAGAAATTTAAAAAGTCAATCGTTAAAAGTATACATTTATTTAGTTTTAATGAAAGTATAAGTAATTGATCACTAAAATAATGAAAATAGCACTTATAATAACTATATATTTATCCTCTCATTATTATTTTCTCACTAAAGCTTTTTTTATTTATAGTGGATGATGATTGTTACGTGCTAAATTCATGCAATGTTTTATGTGGACATTAAGAATAAGTATAAGATTTATGCATGATGTAGTGCTCGACAAGTCACCTATTTACTAAACGCTTTTACAATTATGTGCTCTTTTAATTGTTTTACATGTAGGATATGAGTTAGTGAGAGTGTAGGAGAAGACTAGGTCAACTAGCATGGGATCACATAAGGATGAATATATTTCTCATTCAATAAAATTGTGAGTACACATTTTATACACAATTCGGATGCACATATGATATGTCATTATGTGATTGAATGATTATGAATTAAAGATAAAATAACAATTAATCACATGATGACACATTATCTATACATCCAAATTATGTACAAAAAATGTATATACATAATATTACTCTTTATCATTTTAATTTGAGCAATGTTATGTGTACACACATTTGGTATATAATTTGGGTGCATATATGATGTGTTATCATGTGATTAGGTGTTATTTTATCTTTAATTTCAATTCATTTAATCACATGATGATATATCACATGTGCATTCAAATTATATATCACAAGTGTATATATATAGTTTTTATTGTTTTAGTTTATGCATTTGATGATTATATATTTATTTATGCACATTTCATGATTTCTTCGATTTTGAGATATTTTCATGTATAGATTATGTTTATGTTTATTTTATCTACATGATACCTTTTGCATACATTTTCATCAAATAATTATCATGTTCATTTATTGTCGAAGTTGAATTCTTGCTACCGTGTTATGTGTGAAAGTTAAGTTTTAGTAAATATAGTCTCTTTATTTTTGTATTTTTTTCATAGGGTATGTATCTAAAAAGATATGTTATAACGGTCATATATGAAGGTGAACACTCAATCATAATGTGTCGAGTGGACAAATTTGGTAATGCACCATATCATTCAAGCTTTAAGTGGTAAACAACTATTCATTAAGGCGAACATATGTTTAGTTAATTATTTGATTCAAATTCTATACAAGGGAGGCATGTCTTACATGACTTATCACAAATGATATCACCTTTGATGACAAAATTTGTAAGTGCACAAATCACTCAAATAATATAATAATGAGTTAAGATTCGTTCTTATGAGTATTGTATACTAAGTACCAAAATTGTTTTATCTTAATTACTATTTAAACTAACAAGAATTAACTAAATTTTTTATTTTATTGCATCTAAATAAATTGAAACTGAAATTAAACCTAGTCAATAAACACTAATTTGAAAAAAAAAATTATTGCAGAAGATTAAATAACTACAAATAAACCAATAATATGAATATAGCCTAGGATATTTTGATTTCACTTATACCAATTCTATTCAAATTATGGTTAAACATCTCTAATTTCATTGATATTATTTTTCAAGTCATATCAAATGTATTAATCGAAACTTACTATTTTATTTTTCAACAATAATAATAAACCTTGATCAATTCAATAAGCTTTATGGTTATTTAACTAGGTTCACACAAGTCAATTTTTATGACTTCTGCCCCAAACTATCTTCTTATAGAATTTAATGTCTAGATCTAATTACAAAATTTTCTTTTTAGTACTTTTTTTATTATCACAAATCAATTCAATAGTGATAAAATATTCAAAAATATTATCAATATTAAACTCTTAATATGAATAAAAAAATTAATTAAGCAACTATTTAAAATATAACAAATTACATCAAATCTTAGATGTCCATTGCCATAAATAAAATCAACATTCAAACAATAATAACAATGATGTTGCCTAAGGTGGATTTTTCCACCACATGGAAGACAAACTGGAAATTTGTGTGGGAATGCATTCAATGATTTGGTGGCTTTCCACATGTGAACATAATTTTCTCACCCAGCAAAGACATGAGCCATTTGGGCAGGCAAAATTGACTTTGGGTGGCCTGCATTAAATGGCCTTAGAAAATTGCTTTATCTCATGTATTGGAGATGGCAAAATCTAGTATAAATATCCCCAGCACTCTTCATTTGGAATAGATATATACATAGATTATTAATTCATCTCTAGCCTCTCATCTTTCTTTCATCTTTCTTTTACTTCTTCTTTCATTTCTCTTTTCTAGTTATTAAATTTTTTAACAAATAATATTTGTAATAGATTAATGAACATGATCCGTCAAACCCGGAGCGATGAAACCATAACTGCCTAGCAGAAGCCAATTTTTGACCTAACATGACAAAATTTTAAATTTTGCCCAAAATTTTACGGCCTTGGTTTTCTAAATGCTAAATCTAGGGATGCTAAACTATTTGGGCAAAAAATAAAAAGTTAAAAACAACCTAGTAGTATATTCTGCTTGTTGATAATGAAGACGAAGTAAACCGGCAAAATCGAAAAATGTATCCTTAAATTTGAACAGTGGTTTGAAAATTGATGTTGATTTGTAATATACATTCATAAATAATATCCTACAAGTAAATAATTAAGTAATATATATTATTACATTCATAGTCTCGTGGTTCATGCATAACGAAAATTTATTAATCTACCATCCGGCTGTTACTAATTTAAAAATAAATCATGAATTTATATTTAATTTTACAAAAAGTCCATTCCACGTTACAAATCTTTCTATATAAATCTATTATTAGTGTGTATAAATGTCATGCATTTATATTTAATTTTTTGAAAATGTGTTTTCATCACTGTAATTAAGGCGATTTCTACGAAGCCAAGAAAGTTACTTGTTGCTGAATGTATGTCAAACATACTGGAAAGGAAGAATCAGAATCAGATTCAGAAGACTTTGTTTAATGAACTATACATTAGATGTATATATCTTGACGATGACATTCGAACCTCTTGTTATGAACATATATATGTATTTCTTACATATCATTTGAACATTATGTTTAATGAGTAATACTATATTTACTCATTTTAAGTACACAAATAAATACATCTTATCATGTGATTAAAAGTTATTTTATCTTTAATTCAAAATTATTCAATCTTATAATAATACATATAAAATATATATTTACTTATATATTTAAAGGAAATACGTATAGTTTTGTTAATGTTTAATTAATTAATGATATGCCACCCAACAAGTTCTCTCTTTTTGTAGACTTTTGGTGCATCGATATGATCACTAATATTCAACATTCATTATATCGCAATTTAAGGCATCTTGTTGAATTATAAAATGGTTGAAGAACTGTTCAAAGCATTGAAAGATGTATAAAGATAAAGATAAGATTTTAATTGTGGTGGAAGAGAAAGTCAAAGAGTAGTTGGATTTAGATGGCAACGGGAAAGGGACAAGGAAGGGATTTTAATCCTCATCTCTATTCCCGTCCTCATCTTCGTCTTTGTTCTCGTTTTTATAGGAGATATTAATCTATATTCCTATTATGAGGATGATAAGGATTCTCTATTTCCTGTGAAGAAAAATCTTCTTTCCGTATTCACAAGAAAAAATCCTCTTCTTATACCCTTCAAACACAACATAAAATATTAAATAACAAAATTAAGTAAAATTAAAATCAATTCACTATTTCAAATGTTATAAATATCATATATTAACTATTTTAATATGTACAACAATATTTTTATTAAATAACGATTTTACCATTAATAATAACAGTGAAATTTAACAAACAGGTGAGTATTTAGATTTTCGATAATTAACGGGTGAAAATGGAGTTTGCACCAAACCTTGGGTGGGAACTAGTCATTTTGAAATTTATAATTACCCCACTTTGAATTTACTATCTTAGTTATTTTATTTGGAATATCCTTGGATGAGGGTGAGATAATTAATTATCTTATATTTCTGTCTAATTATTTGTTAAAATTTTAATTAATTATCACAGTATTGTTGTGAAATTAATGTTAATAAAATAACACATGATTTGATACTCAAAAATAAAATTTTAATCAACATCAATGTGTCATATATATAGAAGAAATGCCGTTAGCATTAGCTAAGCATATTATACATTACAAACTATATATTTAAAATAAAACTATCATTATACAATGCAAGTATAACCGTATCATTCTTTGTTTATAAAAATGAAAATACCCAATACATACCATTTGCATATTAATCTATAGGAGACAGAAAGGCTAAATAGGGATAAAGGCTGAGATAACAATGTGATAACCATTTGGCTTTTGCTTTGTTTCATCTTGCTTTCTTAGTTGAATATTCCAGCAATTAGAACAAGGGATCGATCAGAATTTTCCCAGAAAGACAGAAGACATATATGATGGACAAATTTTCAGAGAAAGAAAATTCTATTCTCCCCCACCTAATTTTGGGTATGAAATTTCAATTAATTAATTGCAAATCTATCTGAATTGATGTTAATTCTGTCTTAGAGTGGCTTGATTCCTTGTAATAAAAAGGTCAATTTCTCACCAAATATATTCGTCCTTTGCTAAATTGCAACGTCAAATTCATATTTTTGTGGGATATGGTGTTGAGTATGAGTCATTCTTTTGTATGCTTCATGGCAATTTTGTTTACAACTTTCGGGTATATTATTGCCGCCAGCCAAGTACTTTAGGCTCATTTTATACCATAATATTATAACTTTCCCAAATTTTTTATTTAATTATATCCTAAAGTCTTTATAATCTAAACAAAAAATTACATTTGTTACCTAGTTTGATCAAAAGTGAAATTCAACTTTGATACTAAAGACTCCTAGCCGAGCCTTAAAGAATTTTCAAAATGTCATAGCAAGACTTATGTGGATGGACCATTGACTTGGCAAAACAAGATGTTTTAATTGTTCTTGTTGCTAATACAACCTTGTCGGTCCACAAAATCACAAAAATAAAAACAAATTTCCCTTTTTTTTTGGTGCAATTATTGTGATGTTTAAGTCAATAATACCTTGAAGAATCGGGTTAATTTTAATGCTATAATTGTTTCAAAAAGTTTAAATAAGAGTGCATATAGGGAATTTTGAAAAATAATTAAACTTTATGGGTTGCTATTGTTTTTAAAATGATATTACATATACAAATTATGTATAAAACTCATATACTTAGATTAATGTAATACAACTTTTTCATTTTCACACCATTTATTTATATTGATTGAGTATTTATTGACTTGATTTTTGTCAAAATTTATTCTTTCGTTAGCTCCTATTAAAGAAGTTTTAAAGTTATTGTTAGTTTTGTTTCAACACTACTAGCAAGAAAATATGTGGTAATGTATCATAAGTAGCTCCCAAAGAAGAGGAGATCGCATACCTAAAATTTAACCTCGATAGGTTGAATACAGTCCATCCTTACAGGATCGTTAAATTGGCTTTCCAGTTTAATAAATTGAAGTAGCCTTTAGGCCTTGATTGAACTAGTCTCCTAGGATAGATTGATGAACACTTGGGCTTGTAGCTAAGTCATGTATGCGGTCCTATATATAGTTTCAAACAATTTTCTAAATTCAACCCATGTCACATATGCCACTCGAACTATTTCTGTGGTCAAATTCCACAACACTCTTTGCATCGACCTTGAGAAGATAGGTGGCATGCTTTTCCTTCTCTCTATCCATCACTTGAATAGGGACATAACATTCTTAATAGCTTCAAGCCATTTCTTAACTAGTGCTAGATCACTAGTGCCTGTAAATTTAAAAGGTTGATGTATCCCTAAAAGTCAAAAAATTGGGTACAACTGGATCCTTGCCATAATCAAATTCTTCCTTGATGTCCCCTCAATCAAAACATGCATCGGTAGTACCTTAACCAACTTACTAACATTAACTAGAGCACCATTCTTCTCCCTCAACATCTCTCTATATAAGTTTCTCAATCGGCAACATTAAGTCTTGAATGAGAGGTTAGGGAGTTGTCCTTGAATCTTGAGCCTCATATGGGTTACCAACTTGACCATTTCAATTCAATGTCCTAGATCGCCTCATATTGATCCTGAAAAACCCACAATAGTCAATTTCACAAACGTAATGTAACAAGTACTAATTAAGCTTACTTATAGTGGTTGGTCTACCAGTGTGATTATGATAGCATAAGAGACTTACTTAACTTATCATACTTACTGCACACATCCTAGAACATTCTTTGGATACCAAAATTATGTTTTGACTACTATTAACCTATTTAGCGTGATTACACTAAAAATTTGGGAAAATTATTTGAACATAAAAGTTACTATAATATCCTTAATAAAAAGTTCATACAGAAGTGACAAAAGATATCCATAAATAAATTTATGTGTAGTGAAATCAAACTTAACAGTCCATACATAATCTCAAATATAACATACACTAAAAATTATGAAATAATTGAAAGAGTTTGAAATGTCTTCATGCCCAACTCTACATTGACTCTCCTGCATTGCAACCGCCATTATCGCCTGTCATGTGAAAAACATGGAAAATAAGGGAGTGAATGAAAATTTACCCGATAAATAGGACAATTTAGCCCTACAACTTAAAACTTAAGCCCCATTTTAACTTGGCTTATTCCACCTTGACTTTGTCATTGAGAGTATACTTTCAGACTTTGAACTTTGATGATATGAAACTTTCATCACTTATTTTGCTTATTTTGAAAACAAATTAGATCCTATTCAATTATCTTGGGAAGCACTATAGTCCTATAACTATGACAACTTTTTTTCAGTCATCTAGGATATGCTCAAAATCATATACTATTTGACTCTCTAAATGCAATACATGTAAAAACAAGTAAAAAAAGCATTTTAAAACATTTTTCTTTTTCTAAAAAACTATTTTGAAAATCATTTCCCATATGTTGATTGGTCTGGGCAAGACAAGGAATTGACACTTTGGTCACATGAGTTGCATTTTTCATTGTCTTGTTTCTCTATATACATTATTGAACTATTGTGCCATAATTATGCCATATTGTAGGCATGTGTAAAGGAAACCTCACAGGCCCCCTCATAACAACCCTCATGAAAATAAATCAAAACTCATAAAAAAAAAAAATCATGTTTTCATAGGTGTTTAGTGTTACAAACTAAAATCGGGAAAATTGTCCCATGTATATCAGCAGATATGCTAGGATTTTATATGTCATGCGAGATCGGTTTCAAACATATCTACACCATAAATGTTACAAAAATATACAAAAGAAAAAGTATAATGTAAACAAAACTAGTTAAGATATGTTTTCATCTAAAAGTGTGCATGCATTTGAGCTTCTAACTTAACTCAAAATTGTAACTAGCTTTCACCATTAACTTGGCTTTCTCTAATGCCCTTATACATTCCTGCACTCTCTGAGAATGGTTTGATACTTCTACGTACCCTAGACACCCCGAATCTCTTTCGGGACATTATTATGAACAATTGGGTATAAACCTTGAACTTTATTAATTTTCTAGATCCAATGTGTGGTTGTATATCACCGCCTAATGGGCATGCATCCCTTCCTCCATGCACAGATTTCTTGCTCGCGGGCATCCTTAACCTTGACTTAATTCATGGTTGTACATGTCCTATGCATAAGCGTACATATATGTCTTATGCACAACTCCTCATGCACAAGTATCTAAAACCATGACCCTATATATGGGCATGCATGTCTTATGCATGGGCACAATGCTTATGTCATAAACAACTTTCTTCTTCTCCTTAACAGACATACATGAAGCCTAGGAGTAAAATCATTATTTCCTTCTCATGAATGATCATACACCCCATTTGCATGGTCGTCCACCACAACCTATCATACGTTTCATGGACGGTCATATATGTCTTCCATACAATCATTTGTTTATTATCAAATTAAGCTATCAAGCATATCTTTATGCATAGTCATACAACACATACAGTTCATACAAAATTATACATGTCACAGTCATACATGTCGTTAGAATAACCATGCATATTCATCTCCAATGCTATTCTTGGGCTATTATCTATCATATTTCTATCCACAATAAAGTCTAGCAACATAAGAACTTTTTCATCATCATTCTACCATCAAAGAACACAATAACAAGCTCTTAAAAATAGATAAAAAAAACTATGACTATATAAATTAGGTTCTCATCCAAAATAAACTCAACATCACAATCTAAATATATTCGATCTTATGCAGATTAAGCATTCAACATAATATGATGCAACATAGCCTTTAATTCAATAATAGGATCATTATTAATTAGAATTCGATAATCTTATGCAACAAAACTTTCTCATGGCCAAAAATATCATCTAATATGTAAAGGATTAATATCGTTCATCGTTACTTATATTTATATATACAACATTCATATCGATTCAAAATTATTCAAAGAACTAAATCAAATGAACCATAGTCCATCCTCTACTTACATGTTCTCTAGTAAGAAAAGTTCGATACAACTTTGTACCAATCTTTCCTCTCTTTTCATCTCACTGTAATCTTCAACTGTAGCTAGAAATAGCCCTTTGGTCACAAAAATATATATCTTTTTAAAATTGGGATAAGAAAGTAATCATAAAATATGGGATATGGACTCAAAACATGCAATAATGTGCCTTATATAAAATTTCCTTTTGTAACCGCATGCATGGGCATGCATACTCTCCCTACATGATTATGCGCCACATGAAAATTTCATATGTGGCATGTTATCCAGTTATATGCCATGACATCGGATGAACAAACATACACCATTTATACATAGTTGTTCATCCGCTTGAAAATCCAATTTTAATACTGAAACAAGTTTCTAAGTTATGCCACATACATTCATAACCTTAATAAACATAAAATGACTTAGTTGCTTTTGAGATATACTTATGGGAGTTACAACTTTAGACATTTATCATCCATGATTTCAACTTTATGAACTATTTTTTTATATATATGTATATATATATCGAGGTTATTACATCTGAATTTGGAATGAATGAACTTTCATTCCCCATATTTTCATTGATAAAAATAAGCATCCATATGCAATATGAGAGTAACAAATTGTTTATTACAAATCCTAAAAGCCAGAGTTGTTGAAACTAACTCCTAAGTCTACTATGTACAATTAAATAGCATTTCCAAATAATTCAAAGATAAAACAAATAAAGAAAAGCAAGTTGTGAAAACTAAGAACATGATTTGATCTTCTGATGTGCCTTCTCACGATGGAACATAGGAGAGAAGTCCAATCTTGTATTTGAGTTAAAAAAATTGGTGGCAAGGATGAGGTTTTGCAAGTGTATCGACTATTTGATCTACAGAAGAGATATAAGCAACATGGAGAATAACATTTTGAACTTAGTCTATAACAAAAAAAAAAATCAATACAACATGCTTCACTCTTGAATGAAAAGCTAGCTTTAAACATAATTGATTGGTCCCACTTATATCACAATATATTAATGGATAGTAGGGAAGCTTAACACCAAGATACTCCTAGCAAAACAAATGGTGAAAGGGCACGTAACTAGACCTGTGAGGTGGTCTTCTAGTTCATGAGCACAAATAGAATAAAGAACTTGTGCTCTCCAACAATAATAATTGTCCTCTGTCAACTTAGGGTTTACTGGTTGCAGACAAAAAATTGGAATGTTACTAAAGTGAAACGAATCACCAATAAAAGCAAAAAAAAAATTGAAGTATCTTTCTCTTGTGTGTTTTTATAGTAAGTAGAAAAAGTAGTCATCTATGACATTTGTCTGTGGCTTTGATACCATAACAAGAAACAAGATTAACAACTCACAACTACAATAATAAAAAAAATACCTCAAAAAGCTTTATTTCATTAATCACAAGACACAATACAAAATATCTCAGTTCATCATTTATAAATTACAAGCCAATAAGAAATAGTTAGGCAAAATATAATCTAACTCTTGGATCTACTAATTAAAAATGATAGCAGCAGATAAAACTCGCTATCAATCAAAGAAACAACACATTACCATCAGATCATTGCAAAGAGATCAAACCCTAGGATGTTCAAGAGCAAAAAGAAGGAGAGAAAATATATATACTTTTCCTTTAATCGATAATAATGTCACCACTTCTTTTGTCTTTACTTATATATGAAATATAAAATGATGTGTTTTCACAACTTCAAAAACTCTCCATTTTGTAAAGCTTTCATTAGCTCCTCCTATTGTAACTTATACTTCTTAACATGTTATTATGATTTTCTCTTAAGTTTCTTTTGGTAGGTTTACCTCTTTATACATATCGTGGAACACATTTTTTATCTGAAGATTGAAGTAGCTAAAGGAATTTCAAGATAAAAATGTTCATGGGGATCTTGAAATATATATTAAATGAGATGTATAGTAGATGAGCATGATGCTTGTAACAGTTTCTGATTTGTGTAAAGTGACTATCAAAAGAGTCTAGGAGTTAATTGACTGAGATTATATGTTTGGTTATTTTAATTAAATTCCTAATTGTAGTTCATGTTTATTTGAATTTAATGGATTTGAAATGGCAAGACGTGGATGTGGACTAAGTTTGTAGCCGATCCATGTAAAAACTCTTTGTCCCCTTTACTATTGTTAATTTGTTTCCATTGTGTGCTTAATATTTTGTGTTCAAGATCAATTTAGTTATATGTTAACTGTGCTCACAAACAACCTATATAAGATTCAATCTCATTATTCATTTAACAAGATCTCTTTATTAACCCGTCATGTTAAAAGACAGTAAAAGTCTTAACTTCATATTTAAATTATTTCTAGCTATATTTATTCTAGTACATAAATTTAAAGTATCTGTCTCCGAGATGTTTATTCTATTTAAACTACATGTTCTTATTTCTAGTATACATTTTATTAATGATAAAATGATTTGTTGTAATCAAACATTCATACAACTTCCCTTACTTGTTTTCTTCGATTTATTTCAAATCTAAGTACTTCTATGTAACTTCAATTAACTTTTTCCCTTTTTATTAAATTTTCATCGTAATATCAAGTTTTAAATAAAAATAGTCCCGAAACTTTTATTCATGTTCTATCAAATGAGAAAAGAAACACACCGTTCTTGGCAACCCATACAAAACTTATTCAAAAGCATTTCAGTTAGTCTGAGCTGCCGCAAGCTTAAGCTGATTCTCAAGCATGATTTGGAACTTAGTGAGCATTTTTTCGTGAGGTGGCCAGCTTTCTTTGATTATTGGTGCTTGTGAAAACTCTTGTATCCAACCAAATAGCAAAGGAAATCTCTCCTTGTTTATAATTTTGATGTCAATTATCTCTTCAAGTAAACTAATCAAATTAGCAAGCCAACCCAATGCAATATCCAAATATCCAATCTTCTCTCCTCCAAAGAATTTCTTTCCCTTGAGGTTTTCTTCTAAGAATTTCAGGTTTTCCATGGCTTCTTGAAGAGCTTCTTGATCTTTCCCTTGTTTGACGAACACATTCCATATGGATAATGAAACCTGTAAAATAAATGGAATTTTAAATGATTCATCAAAAGGTCATCTTGTAATATGGATCCAATATCGTCATCAAAATTATTTTTGTTTTATTATGAACAAAACATTGTTATACATAATTAAGGCATCATTACTTTGGAATCAAAAGATCATTTAGTAACATTTCAGAATTATGATAAGTATTGGAAAATTTAGCCAGGTTTGATGGATACCTTGTCATCGCCAAATTTAGCCCAAAAGCGAGCCATAGCTTTTTCGTAAGGATCTCGAGGCATCAAAGGGTTTTGCTTCCAAGTTTCATCAACGTATTCAAGAATCACTAGTGACTCCGAGATTGGTTTTCCGTTGTGAACAAGCACAGGAATCTTTTTATAAACTGGATTATATTGGAGAAGTAAAGGGCTTTTGTTGGAGAGGTCTTCATCTATTGGATCAAAATGAATGCCCTTGAGCTTCAACGCCCAAACAATCCTCAAACCAAAAGGGCTAGACCAAGTCTTCAAAAGCTTAACTTCCTCTGCCATGTGATTCCTTCTGCAATTTTAATGGCGGGGAGTTGATAATTGGGAGTTTGCTTAACGCTTAATTAAATAGAAAGGTGAAGGAAAAGGGTTGCAAAATATGACAAATCAAGAGGGCCAAGACTTTGTTTCCCAATTGATATTGATATCGGTAAAAGGCCAAACAACTATTCTCACCCAAGGTTTAGTAAAATGGAAAATTCTCATAAGTTAGCTTTTAAAAACCTAAATATCCACTTTTTTTGTTAAAATTCATTGTTAGGCTTAAAGGTAAAAAAGTCATTTAGCTAAAAATATTTAAAAAAACTAAAAATTTATCATATTTCTCCTCTAATTTAAAAATTTAATAATTTTCCCTCACCAAAGTTTGAAATATAACTATTTCCCATCTAGGTTTTTCTCCTCCTTTCCAATGAAAATCTCCTTCCTAGCCATTGGCATTCTCCCTCCCGGTCTTTCCACCTCCCTCCCTTGCCCATCTTCGTCGAAGACAAAGAGGGCCAAGGGAAGGCGATAGAGAGACTGCGAGATAAGCCGACTAGAAAGGAGAAAGCCAACGACTGAGAAGGAGACATTCATCTAAGAGGAGGAGAAAAAACCCTAAGAGGAAAATGGTCACTTTTCAAATCTTGGATTGGGGGCGAGGGGAGGAGGGGGGGAGTGGTTAAATTTTTAAACTAAGAAGGAAAATGTGATAAATTTTAGTTTTTTTAATATTTTTAGTTAAATAACATTTTTACCCTTAACCTTAAGGCCAAAAAACTATTTCCCACCCAAAGTATGTGCATTTTCCAAGTTTCTCCCCATTAACTTTGAAAATCCTATTTACCCACCCATGAGCTGTTAAAATTAACTAAGTCTATTAGTTATATCATTTTCTGCCCCTCAACCCTAAAAACTAATAATTTTACCCTAACTCAAGTTTTAAAAAATAACATTTTCCCCCCTAGGGTTTTCGATTTTTAGATTCAATTTTTTGACATCGTTTCTTCCTCTTTGACGACCTCCAGGCGATGCCTCTTCCTCTCCAGCGTGGTCTCCTTTCGACGACTCTTCTGGGAGTGGTCATCAACGAAGACCTCGTTTTCGTCTCTGGACAAAAATGATTTGTCTTCATCAGAGACAAAGATGACTCTTCTTCGTCGATGACCACTCTCAGGAGAGCCGTCGAAAGGAGACCGCATCAGAGAGGAAGAGGTGTCGTCTGGAGGTCGTCGGAGAGGAAGAAACGACGTCAAAAAATTGAATCTGAAAATTGGAAACCCTAGGGGGCAAAATACTATTTTTTAAAACTTGGGTTAGAGTGAAATTATTAGTTTTTAGGGTTTAGGGAGGAAATAAAATCAAATTTAAGTTTATTTTTAATAATACAGACAAAATAATGATTTTGTCCTTGAAACTGTTAATCTTAATTATTCACAGGTGGGTAAATAGGATTTTCAAAGTTAATGGGAAAAATTTTAGAAAAACAACATACCTTGGATGGGAAATAGTCCTTTGGCCTAACCTTAATAATGAATTTTAACAGAATGGTGAGTGTTTCAATTTTTGAATATTAACATATAAAAATTCGTCATTTTACTAAACCTTGAGTGGAAAATAGTCTTTTGACATTTGCAAAATGACAAAGAATCAGCCCTGATAGTAGGTAGGAATTTTTCTGAAGGCATCTTTCTCTTATAAAGGCAAAAAAGGTAAGGCCAAAGGAAGATCCATTAATCTTATCTTCTTAGTGGAGTCTCAATGTCATGATTTAGTGGAATATCTTTCCAATTTGAATACCAAAGATACCATCACTTATGGTTAATATCATTTTAAATTCTAGATGAAAAAGGTACATATATTAGCTCAAAGAGAAGTTGGGATTGTAGATCTTGCCGTGGGTTGGCTTGTTGGGTTCCATTTTTATATTAATTAAATCATTCATGCAATCCAATTGCTTTTACTACTAGCAGGCATATTATTCATGAAAAAATAAATTCTTGTAATCAAACTTATTATACTCATTTCGTTTCTTCTTGCAATCCAATTTTTTCCCTTCTTACATCCAAGTGCCTAGAGCTAAATTTGAATTAAGTTTACTTGAATTTGAATTTCGGCTTAGTTTAAACAAGTAAAATGAGCTCGAATCCAAATCCGAATGACTTGCGAGCCATGTGAGCTCGCCTGTTTTATTTAAACGACATTGCCTGTTTAATGTTCTTTAGTGTCGTTTGAATTAGTGAAAGATGAAAGGAAAAACTTATCCTTTGATCTTTCTTTCGCCATTCTACATACTCCAGCTCTAAAAGCAACTCTATCCTTTGATCATGGGGATCTTGAAATATATATTAAATGAGATGTATAGTAGATGAGCATGATGCTTGTAACAGTTTCTGATTTGTGTACAGTGACTATCAAAAGAGTCTAGGAGTTAATTGACTGAGATTATATGTTTGGTTATTTTAATTAAATTCCTACTTGTAGTTCACGTTTATTTGAATTTAATGGATTTGAAATGGCAAGGCGTGGATGTGGACTAAGTTTGTAGCCGATCCATGTAAAAACTCTTTGTCCCCTTTACTATTGTTAATTTGTTTCCATTGTGTGCTTAATATTTTGTGTTCAAGATCAATTTAGTTATATGTTAACTGTGCTCACAAACAACCTATATAAGATTCAATCTCATTATTCATTTAACAAGATCTCTTTATTAACCCGTCATGTTAAAAGACGGTAAAAGTCTCAACTTCATATTTAATTTATTTCTAGCTATGTTTATTCTAGTAGATAAATTTAAAGTATCTGTCTCCAGGATGTTTATTCTATTTAAACTGCATGTTCTTATTTCTAGTATACATTTTATTAATGGTAAAATGATTTGTTGTAATCAAACATTCATACAACTTCCCTTATTTGTTTTCTTCGATTTATTTCAAATCTAAGTACTTCTATGTAACTTCAATTAACTTTTTCGCTTTTTATTAAATTTTCATCGTAATATCAAGTTTTAAATAAAAATAGTCACGAAACTTTTATTCGTGTTCTAGCAAATGAGAAAAGAAACACACCGTTCTTGGCAACCCATACAAAACTTATTCAAAAGCATTTCAATTAGTCTGAGCTGCCGCAAGCTTAAGCTGATTCTCAAGCTTGATTTGGTACTTAGTGAGCATTTTGTCGTGAGGTGGCCAGCTTTCTTTGATTATTGGTGCTTGTGAATACTCTTGTATCCAACCAAATAGCAAAGGAAATCTCTGCTTGTCTATAATTTTGATGTCAATTATCTCTTCAAGTAAACTAACCAAATTAGCAAGCCAACCCAATGCAATATCTAAATATCCAATCTTCTCTCCTCCAAAGAATTTCTTTCCCTTGAGGTTTTCTTCTAAGAATTTCAGGTTTTCCATGGCTTCTTGAAGAGCTTCTTGATCTTTCCCTTGTTTGACGAACACATTCCATATGGATAATGAAACCTGTAAAATAAATGGAATTTTAAATGATTCATCAAAAGGTCATCTTGTAATATGGATCTAATATCGTCATCAAAATTATTTTTGTTTATCATGAACAAAACATTGTTATACATAATTAAGGCATCATTACTTTGGAATCAAAAGATCATTTAGTAACATTTCAGAATTATGATAAGTACTGGAAAATTCAGCCAGGTTTGATGGATACCTTGTCATCGCCAAATTTAGCCCAAAAGCGAGCCATAGCTTTTTCGTAAGGATCTTGAGGCATCAAAGGGTTTTGCTTCCAAGTTTCATCAACGTATTCAAGAATCACTAGTGACTCCGAGATTGGTTTTCCGTTGTGAACAAGCACAGGAATCTTTTTATAAACTGGATTATATTGGAGAAGTAAAGGGCTTTTGTTGGAGAGGTCTTCATCTATTGGATCAAAATGAATGCCCTTGAGCTTCAACGCCCAAACAATCCTCAAACCAAAAGGGCTAGACCAATTCTTCAAAAGCTTAATTTCCTCTGCCATGTGATTCCTACTGCAATTTTAATGGCGGAGAGTTGATAATTGGGAGTTTGCTTAACGCTTAATTAAATAGAAAGGTGAAGGAAAAGGGTTTCAAAATTCGACAAATCAGGGGGCCAAGACTCTGTTTCCCAATTGATATTGACATCGGTAAAATGACAAAGAAGAAGCCCTCAATATTAGGTAGGAATTTTTCTCAGAGGTTTCTTTCTCTTACAAAGACAAAAAAGGACCAGAGGAAGATCCATTAACCTTATCTTCTTAGTAGACTCTCAATGTCATGATTTAGTGGAATATCTTTCCGATTTAAATACCAAAGATACCACTGCTTATTGATGAAAAATGCACATATGATAGCTCAAAGGGGAAAAAAAGAAAAAATTTGCGGTGGAGAGAAGTTGGGTTTGTAGATCTTGCCTTGGGTTGGCTTGTTGGGTTCCACTTTGTTATCTATTAAATCATTCATGCAGTCCAATTGCTTTTACTTCTAGCATACTGTTATAAATAAAATTAAATAAATTAGAAAGAAAAAGAATATAAATTAATTTGAGCTAAAGAGCCGGAAGCCTAAAGGCTTTAGAAACGAAAACAGGAAGCAAGTTTTCTTGAAGCAAGGATGTGAGAAAATTTCAGTCTGTACCCCCGAACAGTAAGAAAGAGATGGTCTATATTGACGTCTCTCCCACCCACCGCACAAGGCAATAAAAAATGTTCCATAATTACGCTTCCCAAAGCATATAATAAATGACGCCACCAAATAATAAATGCATACACATTTACTTTTGGCCAAAGTTTCTTCTAGGCAACCTTTATAATACTCTCTCTTGATTTTCATTATTTCCAAATAATTATATTAAGACAAATTATAATAAATATCGATTTTATCCCTCTATTAAACAAAAATAACCATTTTTTCTATTTTTAAGCAAAAAAGTCTATTTTTCCTATTTCTAATCAAAAATACCATAAATTTTTTTTAAAATATCAAAATTATCTTTTATCACATCTATATAAACTTTTTTACTCACTCTTATCACACACACTTATCATATCACTCAAACACTTACTCTCATTCTCATTTTTACTCAATATCAATTAGTACAAGTTCGTTTAAAAGAAAAAAGTTCGTATTTTCAAATTAAAATTAAAAAAAGTCAGATTATGAAAAAGGTATTTATACGAATCTTAACTCAAAACTTAATTTTATTTATTAAATCTAGTTTGTATGTCATGTAAAGGGGGTATTTGAATATTAGATAATAATATAGGGGTTAAATGAAATGTTAAAAAATATGAGGGGTATTTTGATATTACACAATATATAAAGGATTCAAATAACATGTTAAGAATAGATATGTATATTTTGATACAAAATAATATACAAGGATGTTAAATGAAGTGTTAGATAATTATGAGAGGTCAAATGAAATGTTATAAAAATATGAGGGGTATTTTGATATTAAACATTGTAAGAGCATTATAAATGAAATGTTAGGAATAGATAAATGTATTTTGATATGAGACAACATACAAGGGTATTAAATGAAATGTTAGGTAATTATAGGGGGTTAAATGAAATATTAAAAAAATATGGGGTATTTTGATATTACATAATATATGAAGGATTTAAATAATAAGTTAAAAATAGATAGATCTATTTTGATACAAAACAATATAAAAGGGTATTAAATAAAAGGTTATATAATTATAGAGGGTTAAATGAAATGTTAAGAAAAATATGAGGGTATTTTGATATTAAATAATATATGAAGGATTTAAATAACATGTTAAGAATAAATAGATGTATTTTAATACAAGGGAACATATGAGAGTATTAAATAAAATATTAGATAAGTATGGGGGGCTAAAGAAATGTTATAAAAATATGGGTGGTATTTTGATATTAAACATTATAAGAACATTTTAAATGAAATGTTAAAAATAGATAAATACATTTTGATACAAGATAACATACAAGGTTGTTAAATAAAATGTTAGATAATTATAAAGGGTTAAATGAAATATTAGAAAAATATGAGAGATATTTTGATATTAAACATTGTAAGAACGTTTTAAATGAAATGTTAAGAATAGATAAATACATTTTGATACAAGATAATATACAAGGGTGTTAAATAAAATATTAGATAATTATAAGAGGTTAAATGAAATATTAGAAACATATATAGAGTATTTTGATATTAAACATTATAAAAACGTTTTAAATAGAATATTAAAAATAGATAGATACATTTTGATACAAGATAACATACAAGGGTGTTAAATAAAATGTTAAATAATTATAGGAGGTTAAATGAATTATTAGAAAAATATGAGAGGTATTTTAATATTAATCATTGTAAGACTGTTTTAAATAGTTATTATAGATTTTTTGTTATAAATGATTTTTTTTCAAAAATTTGTCATTATAGGATCGATAATTAAAATGGATGGTTATGCATCGGTTCATTATCAAGGAGAATAGATTCAAGGTGATGATAACACAATGAAATATGTTGGAGGATCCAAACAATTGATTAAAATTCCTTATGGAACAACATTTGAGGGATTTATTCAATTTTTTAAGGAGTCTTGTGATCTTGATTCAATGAAAAACTACTTTCAACTATCAATAAAGCTAAAAAAAATTGAGCTCGACTACCCTGTACAGATCCAAAATGATGAAAATGTCTAGGGTCTTATTGATATGTCTCAGTACTTACAGGAATGTATTCTTGTTTGTGTTATATGTAACCCAATTGAAGGATAGGAGGAAAAAGAAGAAGATAAAGAAGAAATTAATGGAGTGAAAAAAAAATATGATTTGGGAAACTTGATTGATTTCAGTAATAACCCATTGTACATTACAAACTCATGGGCTTATGAAGAGACAGAGCCCAAGTATATGTCACCTGTTACCGAGGGTATGAACAGTTTGCAACTTGAAAATCCTATTTCAGGTGGTGGAAATTATCCTAGGCTATTTTTTGACAATGTCCCTACTGATCCGTTTAGGTGACTTCCTGATTTTCCTCCACAACCATTAACATTATCAGGTAATATAAGATCAATCCAAGAGGAGAATAGTGTAAAACTTAGTGATATTTTTCACAAAAAAGTACAATTGAAAGATGTTGTGAAGCAATTTGCCCTTCTGAAAGGATTTCAATTCCAGGTCAAGAAGTCTGACAAGGGGCGATAAGATATTAAGTGCAAGGTTGAAAATTGTCAGTGGCATATACATGCAACCAAATCCAAAGTCGGTGAAGTGTTTCAAATCAACCAAATGAATCCAACCCACACATGTTCAATTGATCAAATAATATCACATTACAGATAAGTTGGGGTCCACGCTTTAGGTCAATTAATGAGGTCAAAGTTTGTGTTGATTGATCAAATTTATATGCCTAAAGAAATAATTGTGGACATCGTTGATCGGTATAAAATTAACATTTCATTGAGGGGCTCACCAGAGAAATCATTTATACTCTTACCAGATTATTGCTAAAATCTACAAGATACTTATCCTAGAATTGTTACTGCTATTGAAATAGATAATGACCATTGATTTAAGTATTTTTTTATAGCATTAGGATGTTTCGTTTGTGCATTTAGAGAATATCTCTGACCTGTTATTTGCATTGACGTTGTTTTCCTTAAAGGTCGATATCTAGGTCATTTATTCCTTGCGGTGGGCCTTGATGATAATAACCAGATATACCCCATTGGTTTCAATGTCGGTAAAAAAAAAACGATTACGACATGTGGTGTTGGTTTCTTAGAAAGATTAAAAAATGCATCCATGACCTCTCCGAGCTGGCGATAATCTCAAATCAACATTATATTATATACTCTGCAATGGCTGAAGTCTTTCTAGATGTCTACCATGGATGTTGTTGTCATCACCTTCTATGTAACATGCGAGCAAAGTATAAATGAGACTCAAAGGTAGGGCTGGATACGAGCCGAGCCGAGCCCGAACAGGGCCCAGCTTGTTTTCGGCTTGTTTTCAGTGAGCCCAAGCTTGGGCTCGTGCTCGGACTCGCCGAGCTCGCTAAACATGTGTTCGTGTTCGGTTCGTTTCATAATTTTAGTGTTCGGGTTCGTGTGTTCGAGCTCGGGTTCGCTTTAGGCTCGTATTTCCAAGGAAAAATGGTGTCGCTTCTTCTTTGAAATAAATGTTTTTTTTTTAGTGCTCGGCTTGCGAGCCAAGTTCGGCTCGCTTAATTGGTGTTTGTGTTCAGGCTCGTATTCGTTTTTGCTTAAAATTCAGGCTCGTGTTCAGGTTTGGGCTCGTTCAAGGCAAGCTCAGGTTCGGGCTCGTTCGAGCAAAGCTCGTTTTGAGCCCGAACAAGCTCGCTTCGAATCCACCCTTACTCAAAGGTAACGTGTTTAAACAAGTCTTAAAATTTTATTCTGTTTAACTTTTTTATACATTTTGATCATAAAGTTCTCATAATATTTACCACCTTGTAAGTTACGGGTGCATATTGGAAAGCCACGAAATCATACACAAAAGTAGATTTTAAGGTTATGATGCAATCTCTTGATGCGATGAACCCTCAAGCTAGGCTTATCTACGTGAGATCAAATTTAAGCGTTTGAGTATAGCACGTTTTTCAAGGCATCGATACAATATCATGACAACTAATTTTGTGGAGTCATTTAACGCCATTGTCAGACATGCACGAGATCTGTCTGCCTATCATGATACTCATCGAATTCATTTGTGGTACCATGTAGTAATGGTTTTACGAGAGGAGAAACCATAAAAGTACATGCCCAATTGTTAATAACTATGTATTTGATCATGTACTTCTTCCCTTATGTTTGTTATTAACAAATGTGTTGTTAATATTTTTTGAAATTACAGATTAATGCCCTAACTTTGTCACCCCTTCAACAAAGGAGAAGATCAATCTTGTTTGTCAAAGTCTGCACACTTGGAGGTTCGTCCAGTTACACCTACTCGGTATCAGATTGTTGGTTTTGGTGAATACATGGGCATTATAGACTTTAGTGAAATGTCTTGTACGTGCAAAAAGTTTCAGTTTTCATGTATTTCGTGCAAGCATGTCATTGTTGTTGCAAGACACATGAGGCTCAAAAATGTCAATGCATGGGTTCATCGATTCTTCCGCATCGAATTCTATCATGCAATTTATCAGAAACCTGTCAATCCTTTTGAAAACCAATCAGAATGGTTGCATTCACCAGAAAAAAGAGTTATCTCGCCCTTCGTTCTCGATAGTCATTGTTCGGGTTGCCCTTCCAACAGAAATCGACGTCCTTCGCAAGAAAAAAATATTACACCCAGGATTTGCAGTCGTTGTAGGAACTAGGACATGTCCGAACCCAATGTAAAAGCCCAACACCAGTCCTGAGTTCCGCCCCACAACGTTCATCCAAAAAAGGTAAAGGGTCGAGATCTTGATAAACTTCTATTTAGTTTTGTTAGTTATATAATTTATCACTGTTGTTCAAGTGATATATAACCGATGTATTTTCATTATTGTTTCAAATGTGTAATTGTATTCACATGTGATGAAATAAATTTAGTATGAATAATTTCTTTATTTGTTAGAATGAGCTTTTTGAGTATTTCACTAATACCATAATTTAATGCTAATAACATCACTCAAATCTCATATAATTATTTCCATGACAAAATTATTTAAAAAATGAAATCAAATACATATTCATATATAATGATAGATAAAGTATATCATTCACATAAGCACATACAATAAATATATACATAAGAACATCTGAAGAATGATAAATAAAAATGAGTGAACTAAATATACATCCGTGATCTACTTGATACAATGAAAATACAATTGCGATGCTAAACGTCGACGCATAGGGGTAGACAACTCTCAAAGAAAATCTACGCTTTGTGACAATGTCAAACACTCAAAAAAACGTAACATAAACACGCCACAGTCACTAGAGCCTTCTCTCTGCTAAGGGACATCTATCGCTCGATATAACACTAGGGGATCATGTCGTAAAGTCTACCCAAAAGCTATTTAGAAATTTGTTGCCTCTAATAATGCAAGTATGAATATTGTGTACGGTCGCATCTGCCATTTGAGACACCCTGTATTCCCTGAGTATGATACCTCATAGTCGTTCACCGTAATTAATTAATCACGGAAATCTATAACTTTGGCTACCCAATGTGCGCAATCAAAGTTTATAAGAATGTAAACTTATAAACAATGACAAATTAAAATAGTTACACGTGTAGATTATAAACTAATTCAACTTAAAATATAATGAAAATACTATTATCCTATACCTTATCAACCATCCCCCATGGTTTGTAAAATAATCCCGAGGTATAATCTGCCTCAACTATTCTCGTGAAAAGCCTCGAAAACTGATACTCTCCATCCGGTGTCGTCTGTCAACTCTTTTAGGCCATCTCAACATATCTTACGAAGAATGTGTGGGAAGTCGTCCAATGCTGTGAAACAGTCAAACGGTGATCATCTTAGTGCTGACATAAAATAGCCAAAAAGGAATCCACATGTTGGAATGGTATAAAAAACTTCAAATGTGTTAGTTATTGATGAATATATCAAACTTTTAACCAAATTATATAGTACAGACAACTTACATCATCGATCAGCTGTCTGTACTAATTAAATTACAAGCCAATAAGAAATAGTTAGGCAAACTATAATCTAACTCTTTGATCTACTAATTAAAAATGATAGCAGTATATAAAACTCGCTATCAATCAAAGAAACAACACGTTACCATCAGATCATTGCAAAGAGATCAAACCCTAGAATGTTCAAGAGCAAAAAAATGGAGAGAAAATATATATACTTTTCCTTTAATTGATAATAATGTCACCACTTCTTTTGTCTTTACTTATATATGAAATATAAAATGATGCGTTTTAATAACTTCAAAAACTCTCCATTTTGTAAAGCTTTCATTAGCTCCTTTTATTGTAACTTATGCTTCTTAACATGTTACTATTATTTTTTCTTAAGTTTCTTTTGGTATGTTTACCTCTTTATACATAACGTGGAACATATTTTTGACCTGAAGATTGAAGTAGCTAAAGGAATTTCAAAATAAAAATGTTCATGGGGATCTTGAAATATATATTGAATGAGATGTATAGTAGATAAGCATGATGCTTGTAACAGTTTCTGATTTGTGTAAAGTGACTATCAAAAGAGTCTAGGAGTTAATTGACTGAGATTATATGTTTGGTTATTTTAATTAAATTCCTACTTGTAGTTCACGTTTATTTGAATTTAATGGATTTGAAATGGCAAGGCGTGGATGTGGACTAAGTTTGTAGCCCAACCATGTAAAAACTCTTTGTCCCCATTACTATTGTTAATTTGTTTCCATTGTGCGCTTAATATTTTGTGTTCAAGATCAATTTAGTTATATGTTAACTGTGCTCACAAACAACCTATATAAGATTCAATCTCATTATTCATTTAACAAGATCTCTTTATTAACCCATCATGTTAAAAGACAGTGAAAGTCTTAACTTCATATTTAATTTATTTCTAGCTATGCTGATTCTAGTAGATAAATTTAAAGTATCTATCTCCGGGATGTTTATTCTATTTAAACTACATGTTCTTCTTTCTAGTATACATTTTATTAATGATAAAATGATTTGTTGTAATCAAACATTCATGCAACTTCCCTTGTTTTCTTCGATTTATTTCAAATCTAAGTACTTCTATGTAACTTCAATTAACTTTTTCCCTTTTTATTAAATTTTCATCGTAATATCAAGTTTTAAATAAAAATAGTCATGAAACTTTTATTCATGTTCTATCAAATGAGAAAAGAAACACACCGTTCTTGGCAACCCATACAAAACTTATTCAAAAGCATTTCAGTTAGTCTGAGCTGCCGCAAGCTTAAGCTGATTCTCAAGCATGATTTGGAACCTAGTGAGCATTTTGTCGTGAGGTGGCCAGCTTTCTTTGATTATTGGTGCTTGTGAAAACTCTTGTATCCAACCAAATAGCAAAGGAAATCTCTCCTTGTCTATAATTTTGATGTCAATTATCTCTTCAAGTAAACTAATTAAATTAGCAAGCCAACCCAATGCAATATCCAAATATCCAATCTTCTCTCCTCCAAAGAATTTCTTTCCCTTGAGGTTTTCTTCTAAGAATTTCAGGTTTTCCATGGCTTCTTGAAGAGCTTCTTGATCTTTCCCTTGTTTGATGAACACATTCCATATGGATAATGAAACCTGTTAAATAAATGGAATTTTAAATGATTCATCGAAAGGTCATCTTGTAATATGGATCCAATATCGTCATCAAAATTATTTTTGTTTATCATGAACAAAACATCGTTATACATAATTAAGGCATCATTACTTTGGAATCAAAAGATCATTTAGTAACATTTCAGAATTATGATACGTACTGGAAAATTTAGCCAGGTTTGATGGATACCTTGTCATCGCCAAATTTAGCCCAAAAGCGAGCCATAGCTTTTTCGTAAGGATCTTGAGGCATCAAAGGGTTTTGCTTCCAAGTTTCATCAACGTATTCAAGAATCACTAGTGACTCCGAGATTGGTTTTCTGTTGTGAACAAGCACAGGAATCTTTTTATAAACTGGATTATATTGGAGAAGTAAAGGGCTTTTGTTGGAGAGGTCTTCATCTATTGGATCAAAATGAATGCCCTTGAGCTTCAACGCCCAAACAATCCTCAAACCAAAAGGGCTAGACCAAGTCTTCAAAAGCTTAACTTCCTCTGCCATGTGATTCCTTCTGCAATTTTAATGGCGGAGAGTTGATAATTGGGAGTTTGCTTAACGCTTAATTAAATAGAAAGGTGAAGGAAAAGGGTTGCCAAATATGACAAATCAAGAGGGCCAAGACTTTGTTTCCCAATTGATATTGACACTGGTAAAAGGCCAAACGACTTTGTCCCACCCAAGGTTTAGTAAAATGGCAAATTCTTACCTGTTAATTTTTAAAAACCTAAATATCCACTCTTTTGTTAAAATTCTTTGTTAGGCTTAAAGGTAAAAAAGTCATTTAGCTAAAAATATTTGAAAAAACTAAAAATTTATCATATTTCTCCTCTAGTTTAAAAATCTAATAATTTCCCCTCATCCAAAGTTTGAAAAATAACTATTTCCCACTTAGGTTTTTCTCCTCCTTTCCAATGAAAATCTCCTTCTTAGCCATTGGCATTCTCCCTCCAGATGGCTGCTTCTCTCCCTCCTGGTCTCTCCACCGCCCTCCCTTGGCCATCCTCATCGAAGACAAAGAGGGCCAAGGGAAGGCGACAGAGAGACTGCGAGATAAGCCGACTAGAAAGGAGAAAGCCAACGACCGAGAATGAGACATTCATCGGAGAGGAGAAAAAAACCCTAGGAGAAAAATGGTCACTTTTCAAATCTTGGATTGAGGTGGTTGGGGGGGGGGGGGGGGGGGGGGGGGGGGGGATGGGGAAATGGTTAAATTTTTAAACTAAGAAAGAAAATGTGATAAATTTTAGTTTTTTTAATGTTTTTAGTTAAATAACATTTTTACTCTTAACCTTAACAATGAATTCTAATAGAATAGTGAGTATTTCAATTTTTAAATATTAACATATGAAAATTTGTCATTTTACTTAACCTTGAGTGGAAAATAGACTTTTGACATTTGTAAAATTACTAAGAATCGGCCCTGACAGTAGGTGGGAATTTTTCTGAAGGCATCTTTCTGTTATAAAGGCAAAAAAGGTAAGGCCAAAGGAAGATCCATTAATCTTATCTTCTTAGGGGGTGTTTGGTTTGGGTAATATTTTATTACCAAAATAGAAAGATTACCTTGAAGATAGATTACTTAAAAGATTACTGGGTATAAATAATTACTATGTTTGATAAAATTTGATATATATAAATAATTATTGTATTTGGTTAAAGGTAATAAAAGATTACTAATAAATTATTTTACTTAAATGCCCTTAAATATAATTATTTTTATATATTTTTTATATTATTTGTCATATTAATTAAAAATAAATTTATTTTTATCTAAAAAAATTAATAAATAATAATATAATTATAATAAACTCAAAATTACCTCAGTAATCTTTAAATACCTAAAGTAAAGATGGTAATCACATTACCACTTATATTACTTACCACGTCAGCATTGGTAATAGAAGATTACTGTAATCTTTTATGACTGACAAACTAAACAAGGGAGTAAAAGATAGATTACCAAGGTAATCTTAAAATCTCCCAACCAAACGCCCTCTTAGTGGAGTCTCAATGTCATGATTTAGTGGAATATCTTTCAATTTAAATACCAAAGATACCATCACTTATGGTTAATATAATTTTAAATTCTAGATGAAAAAGGTACATATATTAGCTCAAAGAGAAGTTGGGTTTGCAGATCTTGCCGTGGGTTGGCTTGCTGGGTTCCACTTTTATATTAATTAAATCATTCATGCAATCCAATTGCTTTTACTACTAGCAGGCATATTATTCATGAAAAAATAAATTCTTGTAATCAAACTTATTATACTCATTTCGTTTCTTCTTGCAATCCAATTTTTTCCCTTCTTACATTGAAGTGCCTAGAGCTAAATTTGAATTAAGTTTATTTGAATTTGAATTTCGGCTTAGTTTAAACAAGTAAAATGAGTTCGAATCCAAATCCGAATGACTTGCGAGCCATGTGAGCTCGCCTGTTTTATTTAAACGACATTGCCTGTTTAATGTTCTACAGTGTCGTTTGAATTAGTGAAAGATGAAAGGAAAAACTTATCCTTTGATCTTTCTTTCTCCATTCTACATACTCCAGCTCTAAAAACAATTCTATGAAAAATACTAAAAAGCCATCATAAACTCATGCATTCATCAGTTCCAGTCCACTCTAGTTCAGATCACATTATCGCTTGGTCGGCAATCAGTCACATATAATCTCCGCATTTGGTAGCTCGAGTACCTCTGTCTGTCTAGCAAGGTTTCGCGTTTGGTGACTACGAGTCGAGGGCATATCAGGTTCTCTATTCTGGCAAAGTCATTTCCCCGACAAGTCAACAGGGTAAGTCTGGAAATTTTCCTTTCTCTGGCGAATTTGTTATTTGTTTACTGAAATTTGTTGAACCCTAATTTTGGAATTAGGTTTCAAAATTGGGATTTTTGATTGGTTTTTTTTTTATTTAATACTGTTTTTGTTTGTGAATATTGGAAAATATATTTCATTATTTTTAAATTCACTGTGATTTAGTGAGAATCACCCGGAAAGCTTCAGCCTTCAGTGGCTTTGTTTACACAGTCCATTTGTTATGAATATCTGCTGCTAAGTTTTTTTTTTTTTTTCTTAATTCGTGCAGAGATACCAGAGTCCAAAAGCCTCATGGAAATCGTTAGTGCATGAGGCTCTGC
Organism: Mangifera indica; assembly: GCF_011075055.1. Lineage (NCBI taxonomy): Eukaryota > Viridiplantae > Streptophyta > Magnoliopsida > Sapindales > Anacardiaceae > Mangifera > Mangifera indica. The sequence goes on along the minus strand of NC_058147.1, from coordinate 9,340,893 downwards.
ACAGTAATACAGTATCATGTGGCCACGACATTCATAACAAATATCTACAGTATAAACCGGAGATAGTAATTAGTCCATTAGGCCTTTGGACTCTATTATTAATATTTGTTCTGAATATCTACTGTAATTAGTCTACGTATCTGTGCAGAGCCTAATGTGTGGATATAACTAACAATCGAAACATATGATAGGCATAGTAACTTACCACCAACTCAGGTCTTATGCATGCATCATCTAAAGCCTTTCCGGTCTTCGACTTCTTGTTGTGGATATTGCTTATTTTTTGCAAGTAATTTACCGTTTTGTAGTGTGATTTAGTATACATGTTTTTGGTTCACTGGGAGTAATACAAACATATTGAGATCATTGTGTGGGCAGTGTGGCTTGTCTTTCCTTTCTTCCTATTTATGTCATGTGTGTATTATCTAATTTATCTTCAGTATGAGTTATACATATAGATTGAGATCAGTGTGTGGGCAAAGTAGCTTGTCTTTTCTTTCTTCCTATTTATGTCATATGTGTATTATCTAATTTATCTTGCCTGCATGATTATGTAAGTGAGGATTCACATAAAACAATTTGTTATCGTTTTAAAAAATTTATAATAAACTACAGTTTGTCTGTGATTGCAGAAATAGAAGTTCTATCTAATGGTCAATTGAACCATTTTAATTTTACTTGTTAATTACTTTTTTCTATCATTATCTGTTTTAATTTGGTTTTGTGTTATAATTTTCGGTACTTGTCCGATATAGAATATGGAATTAAGAAAATCTGAATCATCCAAAGCAAGTCAAGCTTCATCTCAAACGTCTACCACTAGTATTATGGTGTCTCTTCTCGTACATCTATGGAAGGAAAGTCAATGCAAATTGAAGCTCTTATACTTAGGCCAAGGGTTGTAATAGAAGATGATTTGGAGGTTGATATAACAACTATAGAAGATTTGAATGCTTCAACTTCATAAGAGGAAGATGAGGCACAAGTACATTCCAAAGGAGCAGCAAGAGCACCACCTCCTGTTATCCTACCTATCAAGAGGAAAATAAACTTCAACTGTTTGAAATGCTTTCTAGAGGATATATTTGTTAATGTTGGGATGCGAAATATGTCGTATGTAAATATTACATTAATTGGTTGGAAATTGCAAAAGACTTAGGGCTACTACCCATTTAACATGACATATTACTCAATGTGGTGAGAGGAAGAAAGCATTGGATAAGGATGTTGTCGTGGGGGGACAAACAATATTGGATTTTCAGCCTTCAAACTTAGAGCTACATGACTGTCTTTCTACTCGACTATGTTGAAGACAAGCATAAAATATAAGTCTAACAAGGTATGTTTAAATTAATTAAACAACTTTATGGTAACAATAAAATTGTTATGTCAATAATTGTATTAATTAATGTAATGATTATAGTTTTGGTATTCCAAGTTTGAGAGCTCTTGACTCATTGATTTTAATAGATGAAATTTAATTTAATATAGTTGAGCATGTCGCATCCAATAATTGTTATCACATTCTTCAAAGTATATATATTATGCTATAGATGATATGAAGCCAAAGGATGTTAGGCTATGCAATAGGCCACAGAAGATCTTTAATGCTCAAGATGCAGTTATAGGGTCTCCAATTGTGACATTCACCACAACACACAATTGTGAGAACAGACTGAATATATAATAGAGATTATTTAAATTATCCAAAAAAAGTAATAAAGATTATCTAATAGTTATTCAAATTTAAGTCAAGTTTACTACTTAATGATAAAATGATATCGTTTTACTTAATAATGAGAAAAACAATGTCGTTTGGACAATTACTATCCCTCAAATTGAGTTGCAAACTATGTACAAACCAAATCGAGTCATCCCTCAACTTGCAACAAAGATCAAGCTAAACTCTTCTAATTTTGAATTTGACTCGATTGCAAAATCAAGTCGACCCTCTTGGTTTAAACCTAACTTGAATTCAAGTCAAATCAACTTTTGAAATTGAGCCAACTTGGTTCGAGTTCATCCCTACCTATAAGTTAATCGTTAAAAGTATAGATTTATTTAGTTTTAATGAGAGTATAAATAATTAGTTGTTAAAATAATAAAAATAGTACGTGTAACGATCATATATTTATCCTCTCATTATTATTTTCCTACTAAAACTTTTTTTTTTTGTAGAGGATGATGATTGTTATGTACTAAATTTATGCAATGTTTTATGCAGACGTTAAGAATAAGTGAGAGATTTATGCATGATATGATGTTGTATAAGTTACCTACTTACTGAGGTTTCCACATTTATGTGTTTCTTTAATTGTTTTTACATTTATGTGTTCTTTTAATTGTTTTGTATGTAGGATATGAGTTAGCAAGCTTATGGGAGAAGATCGGGTCAACTAGCTTGGGATCACATGAAAAGGAATATATTTCTCATTCAATAAAACTATGAGTACACATCTTTTATACACAATTTGGATACAGACATGATGTCGCATAATGTGTTTAGATGATTTTGAATTAAAAATAAAGTAACACATAATAACATAATAATACATTATTTGTGTATCCAAATTTTATATGAAAAATGTATATACATATTATTTCTCTACCATTTTAATTTGAGCAATGCTACATATACATACTTCTAGTGTACAATTTAGGTATACAAATAATATATCATCATATAATTAAGTATTATTATATCTTTAATTCAAAATCATCTAATTATGTGTGTACCTAAATTATGTATATAAAATGTGTATATATAATTTTATTGTTTTAGTTTATGTAATTGATGATCATGTATTTATTTATGCACATGTCATAATTTCTTGGATTTTGAGATATTTTCATGTATGGATTATGTTTATAGTTATTTTATTTATATGATACATTTTGCATACATTTTCATAAAATAATTATCATGCTCATTTATTGTTGAGGTTGAATTTCTCCTACATTGTTATGTGTGAAAGTTAAGTTTTGGTTAACGTAGTCTCCTCATATTCGTATTCTTTTCATAGGATATGAGATGTGTTACAACAATCATGCATGAAGGTGAACCCCCAATCATAATGTGTCAAGTGGACAAATCAAGTAACGCATCATATCATTTAAGTTGTTAAGTGGTAAACAACCATTCATTATTCATTATGGTATTTTGATTTTACTTGCACCAATTTTATTTAGATTACTTCATTAACAATTCTATTTTAATTATTCAGATTATGATTGAATATCCCTAATTTTGTTAATATTCTTTTCAAGTCATATTAAATATATTAACTGAAATTTACTATTTTATTTTCCAACAACAATAATAAACCTTGATTAATTCATTAAGTTTTATGGTTATTCAATTGGATCTACACAAGTCAAGTTATATGGTATTAGATCCAGGCCCACCCATTACGAGTCAACCCGACCCGATTTGATTAACTACCAAAGGGCAGTTATTAGCGGTTATTGGCGGTTATTATTGGCAGTTGGACTTTTATATAAAGTCCTAACTGCCTCCCAAAGCAGAGTGATGAAGTGGTGATGTGATGAGAGAACGTTATTTTTACAGTGAACTTTTCTCTCCTGCCAAAACCAATACACAGTAAATTGGTCTCCCAAATGGAAATCAGTACGTGGGCAAATGGCGTCGTGGAAACAGACTAACGTCAACACCTCGCGTAGAATTTGAAGACGCTTCATCGAAAATAAAAACGGGTACACAAATTCGTATTTACAGATTTCACAGATTATGATCCTGGCATGTTTAATTGTTTTCTAACATTGGTATCAGAGCCTAGGATACATATTTGTTATGTTTTCTGTGAATCGTATTGCATATATTATGCCAATTAGAATCTGTATATGGAAGTTTGTTTAAAATTTTGTTTTTGGGGACGAATTTAATTCGGCCAAAATTGCATGAAATTGGTGTTGGGAAACATGTTGGATGTATGCTAGGAATAATATTACATGTTTTAAATTAAAAAACGACTCGAATTAATGCCGAAATCAATCAAAATAGACCCAAATCCGAGACCCAAGGCTTGTCTTTCTTGCTCGTCGTTTGGATGGATTCCGGCGCCATCGACGTCGGAACTTAGAACGATTGGACTCCACATAGACTGGAATACAAAAGCCCTATGATATTGTTGATAAGGCCATTAATTGTTACTATTTTGATTTATAATTCCCTTGTGTTGTGTGGAAATTTGATTTAATCTAATAGAATTACTTATCTTTTTGCTTTTAGGAAGCTTTGAGCAATTTTGGAATAAATAGGGCCAAAAAGAGGAAAAACTGGAGCAGATATATTAAACTGAAATTTCGTAATGCAGACTAGGCGTGGGCACATAAAAGATGAGAGCAGAATCCGAAAAACAGATCTGAACGCCCAGATCAGCTGCAAGAGTCCAGAAAATATTAAGATTTGCTTCCCAAGAAAAGGATAATCACCAGCTGGAAAAGAGGATTAATTGAGCTAAATAAGGAATGATATTTTTGGAAGAAGGATTTATATTAAAAATACATATCTTTTCCTTTCTTTTTGGGAAGATATGTATCACTTTGCTTGATTGGATTAGGAGATTAGGATTGATTTCAATTTCCAGATTTTTAGTAGGAAGATAATATATATATACTCTTATTTTTATTTGAGGATTATCAACCATTGTACTTAGAGAATTAGAGAGGAAAACATGGTCTACAGTGGCTGAATAATTTATCTTGGTTGAAGGGATCTGAAACCATGGAACTACAATGATTGTGAGATTTATTTTTGTTCTTTAATGCATCTTTTAATTATTTGAGTATTGGTTATCTTTCTAAATTATTTTTCATGATTGTGTTGGTTGATTTCTAAGGTGCGCAATTAGTTTGTCAATTAATATAATCTATTGCTAGTTTAGGTGCTGAATCCGTAATTGTTCAATCCACCTAATCGAAGTGGCAACTAGGTTTATCGTTTGCTGCGTCAGAAACTTTAAATCCTAGGAAAATAATCAACTGGATTAAATGCAACGTCGTACGTTTGTGTTGTCTTGCTTCGTTGGTCTTTCTAATTCGTAATGCTATTGTTTAATTAAATTCGAGATCGTATCCGAATTATTAATCAATAAGGGTTAATTGGAATACATGTTTTTGGTTAACTAATCGTAAGGAATGACAGGTTAATTCAATACCACAACGAATATTCAATTAATTAATTTGATATTTTTGGTTTCGATGATCAATCGTAGTTCCATTGGTGGATGTGACCGAAGACCAAGGTTTGTTAAATCGATTTATTCCTTTTAGATTATTTTACTGAATTTTTATTTATTGTTTTTCATTATAATTTGCATTCGCTTTAAAACCCCCCTTTTTATTTATTTGTTTCGATTTATTTGTGACGACATACTAATCAAAGCTCTTCGAGGGAACGATCCCTACTTTCCTTTACTACATTTTTGTTGTAGGAATTTAGGATTTAATTTGGGTGTCAACGACAGCATGTACCAATTGTCGCCAGAAAATCTCCAAAAAATGGCCAATTAGACGAACAGAAGATTTAGGGTTCATCACGTAATTTCGGGTCAAAATCGGGTTGAAAAAACCCGATTACCCGAACCAGAGGTCAACAGGTTGGTCAAGACCCGAAACAATCAATGGGTTAACCTGTTTAGTCAACTGGATCGACCAACCCAGATCCTGACCCATGGATAACCCAGTCAACTATTGACCAGTCAACGGTCAACATTTGACCAGGTGTAAGACCCATTTTCGGCGCGTGGTGATGCGTGACAGCTTTTTTTCAGTGCGTCTGAGTCATCCCTGACACGTGTAGACACTTATACGATGTGTGGAGGGGCGTGCAGTGTCTACGTGGCGCGTGAAGGAGCTTATGAGCTTATTTTCGCACATAAACACTCACTTTCAGCGTGTATTGGCACGTGAAACCTGTTTTTCTAGTCTTTGGAAGTTGTGTAGTACTTGATCGGTATATGAGATGTGTTCCATGGGTCTTACGGCGTGTAATGACATGTAATATCTTATTCCAACTCCCAAAAACACATAATGGTATTTTGGGATACATGTTGCTACTTCATGTAAGTTTGTTGATTAGGGACCATCACGTTGCATGTCAAAACTATCAATATCCTATTGAATTCTCTTAATTGGGAAAGAGAAAATATTCATTCGTGAATATGATCCCCGTAATAATGATCTTATTCGGGACAAGAATTTGAAACCTTTTGGGACTAAGTGGATTCATTACAGCTTGCTATAGAGCGACGTTTAGTAATGTACGATAGAATATCCATTATTTTATTGTTATTCCCAAAACTAACGTAATGCAAGGTATTTGATCTAACACAAATGTAATAGAGATTTTATCATGGATAAAGTGACTCAAAGATCGATATGGGTTGATAAAATAGTCCTAGTCAAAATAGATGATGCATTCGTTGTATCATATATATTTGTTAAGTGTGAGAATTCTGAGATTAATAGAATTTAATGAAATTTTTATCCAGAATTAATATTGGCGCAATTAGATTAAATTTTAAAATGTCAAGTATTTGTGTCATGGGAGATGATTGAGAACATAGTGAACTTTTGATTTTGTGCTTTATATAAGATATTTTAAAATTTTAATGCGTAATTGCGATAATTGATGTGTATTTGATTGCATTGATAATGTTGTGTCTGATATATATGTCTCTGTGATCTAGTTAACCATAACATCTTAGAAAATGATGGCTGATTTGAATGAGAATGATACTGAATAGAGAGAATTAAACAATGTGACATTTGAAATGCACAATATCCTAGATGAGCAAAAGGTTGTGGAGGCTGTGAATTAGGTTAAGATATAGTTATAGCTGACTAAGGGATAGAAATCTGTAACATCCCTCCCTAGAAGTACTACCCACCGAAGGAGGAATGTTACGAATTAATATTCGTAGCGTCTATTTTTTTTTCTTTTTAAAAAATACTTTACAATAAACGCATCTTTAAAAGTGTTTAGAAAGTATTCCAAGAAAACTGAAAATCTGGAAGCGAACAAAAGATGTATATACTCATATGAAAACTCATCTGAAAGCATCTGAAAACAAGGAGTAATCATATGCAACTGTACCATAATCTCAAAAAGTCAAAAATCGATAAAAACATGCCACTGTATGCATGTAATATAAACCAGAGATAACCTGCTCCAGCTGGATCTACCTACGCTGACCTGACCCTGCCTCGCAGCTACCTCAATCACCTGTACCTGCAATCAGGAAAGAAAAGGGAGTGAGTGATAAGAACACTCAGTAAGGGGAAAAATTAAGTAAACTATCCTTTTTTCCTGTTCTAACTCACTTTTGGGACTCAACCCCACATCCTAACCTCTATAAGAGATTGAGGGGGTAATTTAGTTCACTCTTTACTATTTGGGTCATACTTTGTCCCATCTGGTATCTATTTAATACTTTCTGGAAGCTAACTATAGGGATTTGACACTTTTTTTTTAAGCTCAAGCTCTTTTTCTTTCACTACACTATTTCTGACTCTGAATTAAGCTCTACTGCGAGCGGACCCTACTAGGGGTCTATGTCCTACTACGGACGTGCCCTACTGCGGGCGGTGTAGTGTAAAGTGCCCCCTCATAGTTTATAACATACATACGGGTCTTATATTTTACTAAATTTGCTTCCATTTAATTTTATTCATAACTCACCAGACATTACTCTTGGGACGACCCCTAAATCTTGAGTCCCAAATTCTTTTTCTTATTTTTCTTTCTTTTTCTTTCCTTCTTTTCTTTCCTTTCCTTTCCTTTCTTTCCTTTCTTCTTCCTTTTCTTTCTTTCTTTCTTTCTTTCTTTCCTTCTTCCTTTCTTGCCCAGAATTGCGAAACACTGTTCACAGAACAGTCATTTAACAGGGCAACCTTCTTTTTTATACAATTTAACATCCCAAACGGTTTCTAATTCATACAAGCTATATATCGTTGAAAAGAGGATTCAAAAATCTTTCCAACGACCTATAATAGCACTCATAAATCATTCAATAAGGCAGCCAAAACATGGGACGAACTCAGTGGCAAAAACTGTAAATATTCTGTAACTTTCTGCCAAGAACAAAATCACATACATAGACATCCCAAATGGCAAAACAACATTCCTCAACATCAAAATCAACATATATAATATAGATCTAAGGAACCAAAACCCTAAAACATATCACATAACAAGGAGGAAACCCCTTACCTTGCTTTAAGCCAAATCTTTGAAAGTTGGCTTCCTCCTCTTTGTTTTGCTTCCTTTATCACCAAAATCACTTTAAATCAATACCAAAACACTCTAACATATTCACATAACATGCATATAAACATAGATGAAAGAAGAAGGAAGGAGATCTTTGGTTACCAAAGCTTCCAAGTGCTTCCTTTTCTTTTCTTCTTATTTTATCTTCTAATATTCCTTCAACTTCTTCCTTTGGCTTCAAGAAAGCAAAGAAAAGAACATGAAAGGAGGCTGGCTGCTGGAGCTTCTTACGGGAGAAGAAGATGATAGAAAAAAAAATGAGATGATATGCCTTTGTTGACTTTACTCTCCCTTTATATATAAACCTTATCTCTTTCTTTTTTTTTTCCCTTTTTGCCCTTTTTTGCATTTCTATATATATATATATATTTATTTATGCATATATATATATATATATATATATATATATATATATATATATATATATATATATATGCATATATATATTTAAAATGAGAAAAATCTCAAAACAGGGTCAAAAGACATAATTACCCCTGGAATATACCTGAGGGTATTACAACTCTTCCCCCCTCACAAGAATTTCGTCCTTGGAATTCACAAAAACAACTCTGGGTACTTATCCTTCATGGTTTGCTCCATTTCCCAGGTAGCCTCCTCTAACTTCTGGCTTCTCCACAAGACTTTTACTAGAGGAATCTGTCGGTTCCTTAGTTGTTTAATTCTTCTATCAAGTATCTGAATCGGTTTTTCTTCATAACTAAGATCTTCTGATAACTTAATATCTTCTGTATTCACAACCTGGGAATGATCACCAAGACATTTTCTTAATGATGAGACATGAAATACATCATGAATCCGGTCCATACTCGCTGGTAAGGCTAATCTGTAAGCCACTTTACTAACTCTCTCAAGTATCTCATATGGACCAATAAATCTAGGAGCTAGCTTTCCCTTCTTTCTGAATCTCATCAAATGCTTGAATGGAGCAACCTTTACAAATACAAATTCACCTACATTGAATTCCAAGTCTCGACGTCGATGATCTGCATAGCTTTTTTATCGATCTTGAGCTTGTTTTATTCTCTGCCTGATCAGTTGGACATCATCAATCATTTTCTGGGTCAATTCGGGCCCAAGGGATTGGGATAACACATCTCTCTCTCCTATCCGATCCCAATGAAGAGGAGAACGACACCTCCTACCATATAATGCCTCATAAGGTGCCATCTGAATAGTCGTCTGGTAGCTATTATTGTAAGCAAACTCCACCAAGGGCAACATTTCTACCCACGTGGCTTTATGATCTAGGCAACAAGCTCTCAACATGTCTTCCAAAATCTGATTAACCCTCTCCGTCTGACCATCTGTCTGAGGATGATAGGTTGTACTAAATGCCAAATTAGTACCCAAGGATCTTTGGAGACTCTTCCAGAAAGCTGATACAAATCTTGTATCACGATCAGATACTATGGTCCTGGGTACACCATGTAATCTAATAATCTCCCTAACATATAATCTCCCCAACTGATCTGTGGTAGTAGTATCTTTGATGGACAGAAAATGAGCTGACTTGGTCAATCTATCAACAATCACCCAAATAGCATTACATCCATTCTGAGCTCTAGGGAGTCCACTAATGAAGTCCATGGAGATATGCTCCCATTTCCATTCTGGAATAGGTAGAGGCTGAAGTAACCCTGCAGGTCTCTGGTGTTCGGCCTTAATTTGCTGACAAGTGAGACATCTGGTAACAAACTCACCTATATCCTTTTTCATGCCTGACCACCAAAAATATCTTTTTAAATCTTGATACATCTTTACACCCCCAGGGTGGGCAGTGTAAAGAGAACTATGAGCCTCTGTAAGAATTTTCTGTCTCAAATCAGTTATCTGGGGAACATATACTCGATCTCTGAATTTGAGAATTTCATTCGATACTTGAAAATCTGTCTCAAGACCCTCTTGAACATTTTGAAGTTTCTGTTGACACCATTCATCTTATGTCTGAACCTCTCGAATCTCATCTAGGAGAGTGGGTTGAATCTCTAACTTGGTGAGGGCCCCAATCACAAGCTCAATCTGCTCTCGGTCCATCTCTCTCTGAATTTCTCTCTGGACCGTCAATTGTGATATCATCACGTTTCTACTAAGGGCGTCTGCAACCACATTAGCCTTACCTGGATGGTATTTAATATCACAATCATAGTCTTTTATTAGCTCGAGCCATCGCCTCTGCCTCATATTTAATTCCTTCTGAGTGAAGAAATATTTGAGGCTCTTATGATCAGTATAAATATTACATTTTACCCCATACAAATAGTGTCTCCAAATTTTCAAAGCAAAAACCACCGCTGCTAACTCCAAATCATGAGTGGGGTATCGTGTTTCAAATTCTTTCAATTGTCTTGAGGCATATGCTATCACCTTGCCTCGCTGCATCAACACTGCTCCTAAACCACCATGTGAGGCATCCGTGTATAAATCATACTCAACTCCTTCCTCTGGAAGTGATAACACTGGAGCAGTAGTCAATCTTCTTTTCAATTCTTGGAAGCTTGTCTCACAGGCATCTGACCACTGAAATGGTATTGTTTTCTTTGTGAGGGTTGTAAGAGGTCTAGCTAATCTGGCAAATCCTTCCACAAACCTCCGATAATACCCTGCCAAACCTAGGAAACTACGAACCTCGTTGACTGTCTTTGGTCTTTGCCATTCAACTATTGCCTCAATCTTACTGGGATCCACTGATATACCCTCTGCTGAAATCACATGCCCCAAAAAGGTAACTCTATCTAGCCAAAATTCACATTTTGAGAATTTGGCATATAGTTGTTTCTCTCTCAATCTCTGAAGGGTAAACCTCAAGTGTTGTTCATGCTCCTTTCGACTGCAAGAATATACTAAGATATCATCAATGAATACCACAATAAATTTATCCAGACAGTCGTGAAATACCCTGTTCATCAAATCCATAAATACTGCAGGGGCATTTGTCAATCCGAATGGCATCACTACAAACTCAAAGTGGCCATACCTCGTTAGAAAAGCTGTCTTGGGTATATCCTTCTCTGTCACTCTCACCTGGTGATAACCAGATCTCAAATCTATCTTGGAGAAGACCACGGATCCCTTCAACTGATCAAATAAATCATCAATCCTGGGTAACGGGTACTTGTTCTTAACTGTGGCCTTATTTAGCTCTCTGTAATCAATGCACATTCTCATAGACCCGTCTTTCTTTTTCACAAATAGGATGGGAGCTCCCCAAGGAGAATGGCTCGGTTTGATAAAACCATGTTCTAATAACTCTTGAAGCTGCTTTTTCAATTCTTGTAACTCGGCAGGGGCCATTCAATAGGGTGCTCTTGAAATAGGTGTTGTGTCAGGTGCCAACTCTATGCTAAACTCAATCTCTCTCTCGGGAGCTAATCCCGGTAGCTCACTTGGAAACACATCTGGAAACTCACGTACCATTGGTGTTTCCTCAATAGTTGGGCCTAACTCAACCTTGCTCACTATATGAGCCAAATATCATGTACACCCTTTTTTCAATATTTTACTAGCTTTTAACATACTGATCATTAAACTCTGGATATGACCCTCACCGAACTCGAATTGATTTCCAGAGTCTAGGTTAAATCTCACTTTCTTCTTTTTACAATCAATTTCAACTCCGTATCTCCCCAAAAAGTCCATCCCTAAAATCATGTCAAAATCTGGCATTTCAAACACAATCAAGTCCACTAGTAACTGTCGACCCTGAATCATAATACTCTGTCCTAGTAGCATCATCTCACTAATGACTGACCCTCCATCAGGCAATTCAATCATAATCCTCTGGGCTATTCTAACAGGTTGCAACTTTAACCTCTTAAGCAAACCTTTGGCTATAAAACAATGAGTAGCCCCACAATCAATTAAAACATAAATAGGAGTATCAAGATAGAGAATCTGACCCGTAACTGCTGATGGGTTAGCCTCTGCTGGGCCCTGAGTGATCGTATAAACTCTGGCTGTGGCCCCTCCTATAGGCTGCTGCTGCTCTACTCTAACTGGGGCAGCTGTACAGAAACGAGCAATATGTCCAGGCTGACGACATCTGAAACAAACTGCCTGACCTGTAAAATACTCTCCTCTATGGTGCTTCCCACATTTCTGACAAGCTGGTATCTCAGGTCCTCTTTGTTTCTTTCCACTCTTTCAGTTTTTTTTCATGCCTCTGAACTGGAGAGGTCGTTTACCCTTCCTGTCTCGCTCTGGCGGAGGGCCTCTTTGTGCTGAAGCTGAATCACTACTCACCGGGGGAGCTGGCATGGTAGTAGGAGGTGTAACCTTTTACCTTGTAATCTGACCAAACCTCCTCCTAACAAAAACCTCTGCCCTCAAAGCTCTATCAAGGGCCTCTGCATAAGTTCTGGGTGGCTGCGCCCCGGTCATAACGTCTCGAGCTATCTCTGGATCCAACCCATACACAAACTTCTGCATACGCCCCATTTCTGTGCTAGCTATCTCAGGGGCATACTGGGACAATTGATTAAACTTTGTGGAATATTCTTTTACAGAGTCTGTCCCTTGCACTAGACTGATAAACTCCTGGGCCCTGATACAAGTAACATCGGCGCCCCTGTACTCTGCCTCGAATCGGTGCCTAAACTCTATCCATGTCATTTCTGAGACATTGACCGTCTCCCTAACTAAGTTCCACCATATTCTTGCCCCTGACTTGAAAAGATAAGTGGCATATCTCACTCTTTCTTGGTCAGTCATGTCAAACAAGGCCATGGCACTCTCTACTGATTCTAACCACTCTTCAGCTGTTATTGGGTCCCTTGCACCATCAAATTTTTGAGGTTGGTGCATACTAGGGAGGTTGAAAATAGGATGTAATTGAGTCCTCACTGGGGCTGCTGTAGATGCTGAAGTAACCTCCCTCATATCATGCCCCTGGATTGGCGGCGTATGAGCCGTCTCACTTCCCTGTGTAGGAGCACCTTTGTGCTCTCTCATCATCTCTCTGAAAATCTCTCGCACATCATGTGCACTGAGTGCCCCCTAGGGTACCTGAGGGGCTGCTCCTTCATTTTGGCCCCTCTGAGAGGGATCTACCGGTGTTTGACTCATAGGTCCTGAAAATGAACACATTAGTTTCATAAAACTCAGCAGGTATAAATGAAAACTTAACTTACAGTGATCGGCTGCGAGGGTGGTCAGCGTGGCTGAAGGGTATTTCATCTCTGTGTTACTTTGATTACTCCATTTTGTTTTAGAAAACATCTTTTGGGTTCCAAAATCATGCTCTGATACCAACTGTAACATCCCTCCCTAGAAGTACTACCCACCGAAGGAGGAATGTTACGAATTAATATTCGTAGCGTCTATTTTTTTTTCTTTTTTAAAAATACTTTACAATAAACGCATCTTTAAAAGTGTTTAGAAAGTATTCCAAGAAAACTGAAAATCTGGAAGCGAACAAAAGATGTATATACTCATATGAAAACTCATCTGAAAGCATCTGAAAACAAGAAGTAATCATATGCAACTGTACCATAATCTCAAAAAGTCAAAAATCGATAAAAACATGCCACTGTATGCATGTAATATAAACCAGAGATAACCTGCTCCAGCTGGATCTACCTACGCTGACCTGACCCTGCCTCGCAGCTACCTCGATCACCTGTACCTGCAATCAGGAAAGAAAAGGGAGTGAGTGATAAGAACACTCAGTAAGGGGAAAAATTAAATAAACTATCCTTTTTTCCTGTTCTAACTCACTTTTGGGACTCAACCCCACATCCTAACCTCTGTAAGAGATTGAGGGGGTAATTTAGTTCACTCTTTACTATTTGGGTCATACTTTGTCCCATCTGGTGTCTATTTAATACTTTCTGGAAGCTAACTATAGGGATTTGGCACTTTTTTTTAAGCTCAAGCTCTTTTTCTTTCACTACACTATTTCTGACTCTGAATTAAGCTCTACTGCGAGCATGCTCTACTGCGAGCGGACCCTACTGGGGGTCTATGTCCTACTACGGACGTGTCCTACTGCGGACGTGCCCTACTACGGGCGGTGTAGTGTAAAGTGCCCCCTCATAGTTTATAACATACATACGGGTCTTATATTTTACTAAATTTGCTTCCATTTAATTTTATTCATAACTCACCAGACATTACTCTTGGGACGACCCCTAAATCTTGAGTCTCAAATTCTTTTTCTTATTTTTCTTTCTTTTTCTTTCCTTCTTTTCTTTCCTTTCCTTTCCTTTCTTTCCTTTCTTCTTCCTTTTCTTTCTTTCTTTCTTTCTTTCTTTCCTTCTTCCTTTCCTTCTTCCTTTCTTGCCCAGAATTGCGAAACACCGTTCATAGAACAGTCATTTAACAGGGCAACCTTCTTTTTTATACAATTTAACATCCCAAACGGTTTCTAATTCATACAAGCTATATATCGTTGAAAAGAGGATTCAAAGATCTTTCCAACGACCTATAATAGCACTCATAAATCATTCAATAAGGCAGCCAAAACATGGGACGAACTCAGTGGTAAAAACTATAAATATTCTGTAACTTTCTGCCATGAACAAAATCACATACATAGACATCCCAAATGGCAAAACAACATCAAAATCAACATATATAATATAGATCTAAGGAACCAAAACCCTAAAACATATCACATAACAAGGAGGAAACCCCTTACCTTGCTTTAAGCCAAATCTTTGAAAGTTGGCTTCCTCCTCTTTGTTTTGCTTCCTTTATCACCAAGATCACTTTAAATCAATACCAAAACACTCTAACATATTCACATAACATGCATATAAACATAGATGAAAGAAGAAGGAAGGAGATCTTTGGTTACCAAAGCTTCCAAGTGCTTCCTTTTCTTTTCTTCTTATTTTATCTTCTAATATTCCTTCAACTTCTTCCTTTGGCTTCAAGAAAGCAAAGAAAAGAACATGAAAGGAGGTTGGCTGCTGGAGCTTCTTACAGGAGAAGAAGATGATAGAAAAAAAAATGAGATGATATGCCTTTGTTGACTTTACTCTCCCTTTATATATAAACCTTATCTCTTTCTCTTTTTTTTTTCCCTTTTTGCCCTTTTTTGCATTTCTATATATATATATATATTTATTTATGCATATATATATATATATATTTAAAATGAGAAAAATCTCAAAACAGGGTCAAAAGACATAATTACCCCTAGAATATACCTGAGGGTATTACAAAACCTAATCAGTGTCTTACACAAACGTGATATGGACGCACATCACGCTTATAAGAAGC
Source organism: Mangifera indica (assembly GCF_011075055.1). Taxonomy (NCBI): domain Eukaryota; kingdom Viridiplantae; phylum Streptophyta; class Magnoliopsida; order Sapindales; family Anacardiaceae; genus Mangifera; species Mangifera indica. Next base: position 9,325,361 of record NC_058147.1, on the reverse strand, counting down.
AAGATCCACTTCGTGTGATATCTTGATTAGTTTCATGATTATCGATCTGGTATATAAGTACCATGAAAGTTCAACTGCATATGTCATAAGTCTGGTTTTAGTTGAAAAGTTTGGAGGAACTGTAGTCCCCAACTAAAGACAGTTGATTTTTGAATTTGATTGAATGTTAAATCTGATTATGAAACTAAAGTCAGCTACGCGTAACCTGATACATGAACAAGAGATTCATTTAGAAAAAATGATTTCTTCTCGATAGTGGGAGTGTATAAAGGTACAGATGACACACAGTGAGAAAAGAAGGACTTTTGTTAATTATTCTAGCCACATAAAGTTGGAGGATAAGCGCCCATGAGGCAGCTGAATTTAATACTCATGCATACGTTGCAGAATCAACTTTTAAAAGTGAGTGGCTCAAGTCCTAATATAGGAAGAAAATCGTTTAATGCTCAAAGAATAAGAATAAGGAATTGAAATGAGAAGAGTGGCAAAAGTACTAGAAGAAGAGACGAAAACAAGATGAGTAGTTGCAATAGAAGCAATAAGAATTATATCGCCTGTGAATGAATAGAGATGAAAATGATAGTCTTGTTTAAAATCAAGTGATGAAACTTTGATTTTCTAGTACTATGATATTAACTGAGTATTATCCTACGTGGATTATGGACTCTGAAGCCACCGACCAAGTAGTTCATGATAGAAGATCTTTAGTAAATTTCTATTGAATTCTGAATAAAATAGATTGGATATATGTGGGCAACAACACAAGGGTTGTAGTAAGAGGAATAGACACGAGCAAATAAGTTTTACAGATGATCGAATCTTATACCTACACAAAATTCAATATGCTCCTAATATTCAGCAAATCTTGGTCAAAGTACTTGTTCTTCTTAAATTAGGATATAATTTGAATTTCTCTGGGTGTTTTATTGAAATGCAATTGATTTATACAGATTTGGTTTGTTAGTTGAATGGTTATACGGTGTTTGTCACCTTACACTTTTGATAATGTTAAGTTTTTCATTATTTGCTTCTCCTATGTGTATGGATATGAATGCAAATATGTGGCATGTTACATTAGGGCATGTTGGCCAAGATAGGATGAATAAATTGGCTTATGAAAGTTTATTAGGAACTTTCACATAAATAGAATTGTCCATATGTAAGGATTGCCTAGTTCGAAAAACTTCTAGAAAACCATTTGACAAAACTATATGAGTTTGACTTCCCTTGCAATTTATATACTTAGGTATATATATTTTCCTATGAATGTAAAGTTTGAGAATGTATCTCATTTTTCATTACTAATGATGATAACAATGCTTGATTTGGTCTTATCTACTTGATCTTCCATAAGTCAGACAAAATAGATAAGAGTTTTATGAACTCACCAAGATCTTGAGCATTTGTTTCAACAGTTCAAGGAACTTAGTAATGAAATAAATAGTATGATAAATAGTAATTCCAAAACTTTGCAATAACCAGTGTAGCAGAGAAGAGTAACTGAACTCTATTGGAAATGGTTAAGTCAGTGAAAGCGCAAGTAAAACGTCAAATCACTTTGTGATGATATGATATTTATTGCTGCTTAAGAACTTAACCGATTGCCTACTAATCCAGTTGCTTCCACTCCCTATGAGTTATGGTCAGATAGAAAATCTGAGATAATTGATTGTAACCTCAGTGGTTAGCAATATTAATTCATAATTTTTCCCATAAGTTAGAGTAATTGGGACTGAGAAGAAATGAATGTATCTTTATCAGATACGTTTAGCACTCCAAAGGGTATGTGTTCATAAGGGAGGATTTCGTAAGAAGATTAACTGAATTTGTATTAGAGATATTACATTTATAGAGGATATTTTTCTTAATAAGGATGATATTGATAAAAGGTTTCATCTGAATGAGATGAGAAAAGAATGAGGATAGGTATATCTTAACGACCATTGGTTGAGTCCTAAGATATAAGACCTATACTTGTTCTAGTTAGTGGGAACAAATGCAATTGAGCTCCAGCCTATTTCGGATAGTGGGAGTAATGATCTTTAATTGTTTGCTTCATTTATCTCACCCTAGTGGGAGCATTGAGATTAAGCTTTAATCTATTTCAAATAGTGAGAGCATTAATTCTCAATTGCATTAGAGTGGACGTCCAAAAGTATTTAAGTGACGTTTTTAAAGTGAAAACAAGGTTTTCATAACCACTCCTCAAGATGATGAAGAACCTGAAATAAATGTCACATCCTTTGATAAGAAAATTTTGGAATGCATTGGAAGAAGAGATAGAATACTAAGAAAACAAACCAATTCTAGGTTTTGGTTGACTTATCGCCAGATCAAAAATTCATTGGGAATGAATGAGTTTCCTGAATTAGTCGTAAGGCGAATGGCTCAATAAATACAAATAATTTCGCTTAATAGCGAAAAACTATACCCAATGAAAAAGTATAGATTGTGTAGAAGGATTTTTTTGTCATTTATAATATTTACTTCAATGTATTTGGTTTTAGCTATAATAACACATTTGAATTTAGAATTACACCAGATGAATGTCAAGGCAATTTTTCTTAGTGGAAAACTTGACAAAGAAATCTGCATAAAATGAGATATAGATCTTATTGTTATAGGTCTGAAGCATAGAGTGTGCAAGCTTCAAAGACATTGAATGACCTAAAACTGTCATCTAGATACTGGTACTTGAACTTTGAAATGATTAATCAAGACCATCATGTCTATGTGACAAAGTCTGATGACAAATTTGTAATTCTATCAATGTGTGTGATGATGTATAAATAGCTAGAAATGATTTGAAGTAAATGATAATCATCAAATGATGGTTGTCTATATCTTTGACTTACAGGATGTGGGAAAACATAATACATATTGTGAATTTATATAAGAATTGTTCAAAGAAACTTTTGACTCTGTCATAAGAGTGTAATATTCAAAAGGTTCTAGAACAATCCAATATGGTATATTGTGAACCCGTTGATATTCCTGTGACAAATGACGAATTATTGAGCCAAAAGAGATATGTCCCAAAACTTAAGCTTGAAGCAGAGAAATATCAAAAGTTACCTATTCAGATGTCATTAGATGTATTATGTATGTTATGATGCGTACATGCCTAGATACTTATTTTGATTGGGCTGGTTAGTCGATATACGTAAATGTTGAAAAGAGCACTGAAAGGCTGTATGTAGAATTTTTTGATATTTTTAAGGCTCTGTGGATGATTGATTATGTGATTAAGGATCTGTGGATGATTGATTATGTGATTAAGGATCGAACTTGCGTTTGATTGGCTATTGAGATGCCAGTTGGGGAAGTGTTTTTAAACCAACGCAAATTAGATAACGGCTAAGTTTTCTTACTCCAAAAGGACTCATATCTTGGAGCGATAAGAAACAGAGATGCGTAGCCGTATCCACATCGGAAGCCTAGCATATAGCCTGTTCAGTTAATGTACAAGAAACTGTTTGGTTAAGAAGATTCTTTGTGAATCTGAGTAAACAGGACAATATTGTCAGAGCAATGGTTGTTTGTTGAAATGAAAGATCTTGAATTTTTATAAGATAACCAAACATATCGATACTAGACATAACATAATAAGAGACTCAATTTCCAAGAGGGAAATGAACGTACAATATAATTCTACGTATTGTATAGTCACTGATCCTTTGACTGAAATTCTTCCAAGAAAAGTATATCTTGCACATGTTAAATTTCTTGGATTGCGTAGACAATGATTGATGAGTGTTGAGCTTATATATTGTACTGATGACACAACGTCGAAAACCATGAATTTAAGTTCATTTTATATTTTTGAACTTATGTCTCGAAATTTTTGGGTTTTCACTGCATACACATCGTTTTTAGCTTAACAAGATTGTAATGTCACACAAGTTAGAGATTGGCTCACTCACACGAGCAATCGCCTTTGGCACTGAGAGAGCGAGCAAAGATGAGACATTATTCTTGAGAATTGTGATGCTGAGAGAGCATACCAATGGGAGACAAATTTCTCGAGAAAAGATTTATTGAAATAAAAATATCGCCTTGATGATTGATCAAGATGAGGTCATGAATAGATACATTTGAAAATGACCGATTTGGATTCCCCACGTCCAAATAACTTGTGAATGCTAGATGTGAGTTTTTAATATAAATAAATACCTGCAAGTGTGAAGATGATTAAGAACTTAGGTTAGGCGCTCGAGGTAGCGACTGAACTAAGATCTGTACAGTGTTGTGAATAACATTTGAGAAAATACACACTGTAGCACATGATTCATTCCATGTGTGTATAAGTAAGACGACCAGTTAAAGTAGTGGAAGGATGAATCCCTGCTCCTTCACTGTGTGAGACTTTATGAGAATTAACTCATGTTGGTACCCTTTGACTCTTTACTGTTGTTCGATATTTACTCTTAGTGTTGCTACCTTAGCTTGGAACCTATGGCCACGCATGATTCGGTCTATGGAACATGACTAGAAAAATAGCTAAGTTTAAATTGAGAATTTTGAGTATAAGAGGAAGACTTATATATATTACGTGTGTCCATTGGCTAGCCGATCATGTCACTCATATAGAGATTGGACTTGATCATGGATACATAGGAAAATAACACAATGAAAAATGAGGGATTAAAGGGAACTGGTGTTATCGAGTAAGTCTGGGGTGCTGCGAGCGTAACGCTTTATTTTTGTTTTATTCGAATTGAAGCGACTATGTTATTCCTAACAGATGCATAGTATTTAGCTCCCAAGTGCAGATTGCTCGCGAGGTCGCACGATACATTTGCAAGTATGAAACGTACTGCTATATGAGATTTCTGTGGCTAAGCATTTGGTTTGGGTCTTTCATCATGTGTGAGTGGGAGATATTGGATTCGGGCCCACCCATGACGGGTCGACCCGACCCGATTTGATTAACTGCCAAAGGGCAGTTATTAGCGGTTATTGGCGGTTATTATTGGCAGTTGAACTTTTATATAAAGTCCTAACTGCCTCCCAAAGCAGAGTGATGAAATGGTGATGTGATGAGAGAATGTCATTTTTACAGTGAACTTTTCTCTCCTGCCAAAACCAATACACAGTAAATTGGTCTCCCAAATGGAAATCAGTACGTGGGCAAATGACGTCGTGGAAACAGACTAACGTCAACACCTCGCGTAGAATTTGAAGACGCTTCATCGAAAATAAAAACGGGTACACAAATTCGTATTTACAGATTTCACAGATTATGATCCTGACATGTTTAATTGTTTTCTAACATATGGTTTCTACTTTAAACCATCTTTTTATGGAGTTTAATGTTTAAATCTAATTGTAAAATTTTCCTTCTAATACTTTTTTACAATTACAAATCAATTGAAAAATGATCAAGTATTCAAAAGCATTAACATCAACATTAAACTTTTAATATGAATAAAGAAAATCAATTGAAATAATTTTAAATATTTAAAATGTAACAAGTTACAACAAAATGGCCTTAGAAAAATAAATTTAGTTCATATTGAATTTAAAAATAATTAAATTGCAAATATAAAAATTTATGAGTGAAAAGAGAAAAGAAAAAAAACTCTTCACTAATTCTTCACATCTAGCCTTGATCACCTTCTCCCTCCAGTTATATTCAATTCATTTGTCTATCTCTTTAATATTTCTCAAATTCTTCTATGTAACTTAGAAAGAGTTAGACTTGAAATAAGAAGCAATTATGACATTTTTTATGAATGGATGAAATTCCTCTTATTCAAATGCATAATTAGGGGTGTTCAAAATTCTCTGGTAACCAAATCAAACCAATTTTTTAACTAAAAACCGAGCCAAAAAATAAGTTATTCAAAAAATCGGTTTGGATATCCGTTTAAGAATATAGAAAAACCAATTTTTTAATTCGATTATTGGTTTGTCTAATTTTCAAAACTGATTAACCAAAGTAGTTTTAAAAAATTGAATAAAATATTGATAAAATATTAAACATTTCAACAATATTGAAAAAAAAAAATTCTTTGAAATTCAGTTCAAAACCAATTAATCAAAAATTCGATTTGATTAATTGGTATTTTTAATTTAGTTTAAAATCAGTTAATTTTTAAATCGATTTGGTGTTAGTTCATTATTTTTTCTAAACTGAAAATTTGGTTCGATTTAATTAACCGATTTTGAACACCCCTATAAATAACACAATGCTTAAATGTGACAATAAAACCTAATTTTCCTCATCATCAAGCTATTATAGTGGACTTCTAGCTAATCGGAGATAAATTTTATCCTTTATACCTCATTTTTCTCCTTTTCAGTGATAAATTTCTCAATTTATATATTATTTTGTTTCCTTAATTCACTTATCATGATAACGACAAAACTAGATCAAACGAAATAATTTATTAAAAACAAAACCATAATTTAAGGTTAAAAAAATTAAAATTATATATAAAATTTCACTGCATCAAATACCCCAGCTTAAAGCTTTGTTTGTCTTTAAGCGAATCAAATTCTTCATGAAAAATTGATAAACATGACAATTGTGCACAACTTTTACCAAAATATTAATTTCATTTCACTTTTGGTTCTTTGAGTGTGTGTGTGTGTGGAAAGGTCAAACATCTCGTTAATATATAAATAAATATAATAAAACATTTCAAACTTTAATATATAAAGTCTATTTGAAAGACTGCATTCTTTAATCGCATATTTTCCATCCACTACTACAAACAAAAGTAGCTTGAAAGGTTGTTATTTTTATTTATGCATTTTTATTTTATTTTTTGTTCTTCCCTAAATTATCATAGGTCTTTTGACGCGAATGCAAATATTTGTGATGGTTACACCCGGTTACTCAATGCATCATAAATTCAAAGTGTTTGTCATACCCTTGTTTCAAATCACCAATTTACATGGAAATAGATTATTATAAAGGCATAATGTATGAAAAATTTTCATGCCTATCACCAATTACTAGCAACTTAAAACAGTGGAGTACATTCAAGAAACATAAACTTATTGATTTATTTGTTTATTTTTTAGCCAAACTTAACTTTACGGCGGAGTTCTTCTCTGTGTCCATCCTTATATTTAATACTTATTATTTGAACTCATTGAATATCCAAAAGGCTCACTCAGTTGAAAATTGATTAGGGAACCGTATAAGCTAGCTCGCCCCTTTTTGCTTTGTTTACAGTAGTTTCAAGCAATACTCAAACAAGTACTAGAGTCTCAAATAAAAAAGTTTAACTAAACTTATTAACCAGAATGGTTTCTCCTACAAATTTATATATAACTAGAAATTGACCAAGTGCGCTAAATTTTAGCAGAACCATGAGCAAAGTTAGATTAATATAAAGGTATTAACTATACACAATTGACCAGTTTCAACCCTTCCTTATAACAAACATAATTTTTTTAAATTAAATTTTTCATCATTGACCCTACTCAATATAAAAAATAAATAAATAAAATACTTAAAATAAAAATTAAATCACTAAAACTCAAATATCATAATTAAATCATGACCAACACATATAACAAACACACATAACAATAAAAAATAAATATTCAAACAAATTTAAAAGACTGCTAAACGACCTAAACGATATAATAACCAAATAAGAAAAATAATACCCTACCCCCAAACTTAAAATTAACATTGTCCCCATTGTCACAGAACCGAAATGGTAGAGTAAAGATACTTCCCTGAAAGCCAACATGTCTAAAAAGCTTCTCACACCTTTAACTGAGGTAGGAGGGGGTAATTTATCAATAACTTTAATTTTTGCTTTATCCAGCTGTATGTCGTTGGTTAAAATTTTATGGCCCAATACAATTCGCTCTTGCACATAAAATGACATTTTTCCCAATTTAACACTAAGAAAGATTAGCAATGCATATATCAAAAGAAGAACCAAAAACAGAGCAATCATCAATAAATACTTCAATATAATATTTTACTGTGTCAGTAAAAATAGACATTATACACCTTTGAAAAGTCACTGCTGCATTACACAAACTAAATGACATCCTTCTAAATGCAAAAGCACCATGTGGATAGGTAAATGTGGTTTTCTCTCGGTCATCTGGTGCAATGGGAATTTGATTGTAACCTGAATATCTATCTAGAAAGCAATAAAAAGGGTAATCCACAAGTCTCTCAAGCACTTGATCAATAAAAGGTAATGGAAAGTGATCATTTCGAGTTACATTGTTCAATTTTCTATAATCAATACACACACAAAACCAATACTATTCTAGTTGGAATTAATTTATTTTTCTCATGGTGATCACTGTCATTCCACATTTTTTTAGGACCCACATGAATCAAACTAACCCAATTGCTATTAGAGATAGGATACATGATTCTAGCATCTAACCACTTAATTATTTCAACCCTAACAACTTCTTTCATGTGAGGATTTAATATTGTTGATGCTTAATAGAGGGCTTATAATTATCTTCCATTAAAATTTTATCATGCATAAGGAAAGACTGATTCCTTTAATATCAGCTATAAACCATCCTAGAGCTTTAATATGCTTTCTCAAAACATGCAAAAGTTTTTCCTCTTTTTCTTTACTTAAATATGCATAAATTATCACAGGAAGAGTAGAGTTACACTTAGAAAAGCATACATTAGATGTGTTAGTAGCAACTTAAGCTCAAGTGTTGGATGATAAGATTAATGACTTCCCAACTTGTTTAAACAACACACTCTGATTTGACCAAACTAAAGTTCCCTCCTTTTTTTGAATGTCTCGCATTTATTTTTGGTACGTGCACACACTCTTCTTCCAAATAAGAATTTAATTGCTCAACGGAATCATTAGAATTTTGTATTGCCACAACTACATAACTATCAATAGAATCAATTCTTAGACATGAATCAGTTTCCATAGGGAATTTAGAAGCTTGAAAAACATCAGAAGTTACCTTCTCTTATCCTAACCTCAATGTCAACTTACCTTGTTGAATATCAATTAATGCCCCACTAGTTGCTAAAAATGGGCATTCCAATATCAAAGGAACTTCTCTATCTTCTTCCATATCAAGCACAATAAAATCCACATGAAACATAAAAGTTTCATCTTTAACTGAAATATCTTCAATGACACCTAATGGATATTTTATTGAGCAACTTGCCAACTACAAGGAAATAGTAGTTGGCTTGGCTTCACCTAACCCTTTTTTCCTAAACAAAGAAAATGACATTAAGTTAACACTAACACCAAGACCACAAAGAGCTTTATTAAATCCAGAATTTCCAATATAACAAACAATAGTAAAACTCCCTGGATCTTTTAACTTAGAAGGCAATTTTTTCCGAATGGTTACACTGCACTTTTCAATCAACATCACTGTTTCATGATCTTCAAGTCTTCTCTTATTAGATAGAATCTCTTTCAAGAACTTGGCATAACTTGGCAATTGAGCCAACACTTTTGCAAAAGGAATATTAATATGAAGTTTTTTAAACATATCAAGAAATTTTTATTTCCTTTGTTTACACAAAGATGTTGTGGAAAAGGAATAAGGAGAGCGTTAGTCTTTACTTGTGCTGATTTTTCCTCCTCTTTTTGTTCTTATTCTACCACATGTAACTGCACTTTAACATCAGGCATAAACTTAGGTGCCTCAACCCTTTTCTCACTTGCTCTCAATGGTAGATTTTTAAGCTGTTTTCCACTCCTCAAGAGTATCACTTTCACATGCTCCCTTGAATTTTTTTTAGTGTTACTAGGCAAGGTACCTTCAATTTGGTTAGAAACCTCACTAGCCAATTGGCCTACATGTACCTCCAAAATTTTGATGATAACTTGTTGATTTTATATATATCAATCTGTTCTTGCCATATAATCTTAAGTCATCTTGGATAAGTTAGAAATCATCTCTTCAAGTGAAGGCTTTTTCCCTTGTGTTGTTGGCACTTCATACTGTGGTCTTGCTTTATTTTGATTATTGGACCAAGAGAAATTTGGATAATTCCTCCACCCTAGATTATATGTGTTCAAATAAGGATTACTTCGTGCTCTTCCTTGATTCGACACATAATTGACTTGTTTCATATCATTAAATGCAAATGGATCTCCCTTTTGACATTTGCCTGTATCATGATAACCCTCACATAATTCACAGACCTACATGGATTGAACATCATTAAGACTCAACTAATCTAGCTTAGTAAATAATTTATCTACCTTTGCATTGGTTGTTGTAATAACATCAGTCCCATACACTCTAACTATTCTTCATAGTGTTGATCTTTTTGCAGACCATTAATAATTATCTGTGGCCATCTCCTTTATTGACTCATATGCCTCCTCAATTGAATTGCACATAAAATTCCCATTAACAGTTGCATCAATAGTAATTCATGTAGAATGATTCAACCTATTATAATATGTATGCACCACCAACCATTGAGGAAGTCCATGATAAGGGCACTTCCTTAAAAGGTCCTTGAAGCACTCCCATGTCTCATGTAATGTTTCCAACTCATATTGTTTAAAAGTGTTGATGTCATTCCTCAACATTGCTATTTTTGTAGGTGGAAAATATTTAGCTAAAATTTTTCAGCTTAATCGTCCCAAGTTGTTATGGTATGTGTAGGGAGAGAATGCAACCAAGTTTCAGCTCTATCTCTAAGTGAAAAAGAAAATAATCTTAACTTGATTAAATTATTTGATATCCTATTGTGTTTGAAAGTGTCAAAAATTTCCAAAAAACGACAATGTGAGCATTTGGACCCTCATTTAACAAACTATCAAAATGAATTGTGGTTTGAATCATCTGGATAATTTGTGACTTTATTTCAAAATTATTTGCTTCAATTGTTGGTCGTATGATGCTCAAGGTGGCCCGCTTGATTGAAGGTACAACAAATTCTTGTAATGCCTTTGCATTAGCACTAGCAACTCTAGCATTTTCAGCTCTAATTCTATCTTCCTCCACCCTTTCATGTTGTTGTCTTCATTCATTGCCATCTATGTTTGCTTGTCTAGCCCTTCTTTTAGCTTCTATTCTTTCCTTTCTTTCTCTATTCAATCTCCTACAGGTACATTCAATTTCAAGATTAATAGGTAATGGTTCCAAGTTTTGTGAACATCTCATACACCTATAATCAAAATGATGAAAATTTGTTCCAAATAATTAGCAAAAAAAAAATTATAAGGAAAAATCATTAAAGACAAAAAGTAATTCAATGTTGAAAAGAAATAAAATTACAAAAGGAAAGATTGTGCATATAAGTGAGAAAAAGTGAAGTTAAAAGAGAAAATAACAAAATGTTTTTTTAATCTAAACTAAAAAAAATTACTGTGAAAATTGAAAAATGCAAAAAAGAAAATACCCACTAAACACAAATTAAAAACACAAAAAAAAAATTCACACAAATAATAATAACATAAGATAAAAATAAGAAGAATAACAAAAAGCAATGACAACAAAAATAATGTTTAAATTAACAATAAAGGTAATTGGTATTGATATTAACAAAATCAATCCCCGGCAATGGCACCAAAACTTGATGGCAAAATTTGCAAATGTACGAAATCACTCAAGTAATATAATAGTGAGTTAAGAATCGTTTCTACATGTATTGTTTACGAAGTATCAAAATTGTTTTATCTCTATTATTATTTAAACTAACAAGAATTTGAATTTTTTATTTTATTGAATCCAAATAAATTGAAACTAAAATTAAATATGAGCCAATAAACACAAATTTAAAAAAAAAGTATCGCAAAATATTAAATAGCTACAAATAAACCAATATGAATATTTCATTGATAATTCTATTTTAATTATTTAGGTTATGGTTGAACATCTATAATTTCATTGATGTTCTCTACCAAGTCATATCAAATATATTAATTAAAACTTACTATTTTATTTTCCAACAACAATAATAAACTTTGATTAATTCATTAAGTTTTATAGTTATTCAATTGGGTCTACACAAGTCAAGTTATTTGGCTTTCGCTCTAAACTATCTTTTTATAGAGTTTAATGTCTAGATCTAATTACAAAACTTTCCTTCTAGTACTTTTTTACAATCACAAATCAATTGAATAGTAATCAAGTATTCAAAAGCATTAACATCAACATTAAACTCTTAATATGAAAATTAAAAAATAAACCGAAATTATTCCAAATATTTAAAATTTAACAAGCTACATCAAAGTAACATAGAAAAATAAATTTAGTTTATACTGAATTTAAAAATACTAAATTGCAAATATAAAAATTCATGACTGAAAAGAGAACAAAAAGAAGAAAAACTCTTCAATAATTCTTCATATCCAACCTTGATCACCTTCTGCCTCAAATTACATTCAATTCACTTGACTAGCTATCTCCTCTATATTTTTCAAATTCCTCTATGCATACTTGGCAAGAGTTCGATTTGAAATAGGAAGCAATTATGACATTTATGTAAAAGGATAAAATTCCTCCTATTCAAGTGCATAACACAATGCTTAAATGTAGCAATAGAATCTAATTTTCCTCCTCAGCAAGTTGTTATAGTGGACTTCCAACTAATTAGAAATAAGTTTTATCTTTCAACCCTCATTTTCTCCTCTTCACACATAAACTTTTCAATCTGCACATTATTTTATTTCCTTAATTCACCTAACACAATAACAATAAAACTAAGTCAAACAAAATAATTTATTAAAAACATAATCATAATTTAGATAAAAAAAATTAAAATTATATATAAAAATTCATTACATGAAACTCTATCTCATATTCATTATTATTTTTGGTGACCAAAAGACACTTTCGATGAGAGAACATGAGAGAAAGTAGAATTATGGCATCAAATCTTTTAGCAAAGGTGACCAAGTAAAGGTTGCATGATTTTTAATTTTGATGACAATAGGCTACCAATTTCTTTTGATTACGATTTTGGAAACCGTAGGCTTGTTTTGATATGTAATTTACTTTGATGATGATGAAATGATGGCTATCAAAATTTTATGATTAAATAGAATGAAAAATGGTGATATTGATAACGTGTTTAATAATAGCCAGGATATTGATGCTTAAATTGTTTATTTGTATTTATGGAAGACTTTCGGGATAAGAAATGTATGAAATATGGATATGGTAGCGAACAATAGCCATAGGTTATGTTTGTTTGGGAATTCCAACCAAAACAACCAAAATGCATTGCTCCAAATGAGATAGAATAGTCATTTATGGGACAACAACAATTGTTCCTCAATTAGATTAAGGGACTGATTCGTGATGGACAATTGTCCAAAAGAAATGTGTAGTCATTCATGCCACAAATGCTAGGACATGATGAATGTTTGTGTAGAAGATTGTATGACTATTCATTTAGACAAAATGACAAAATTACCCTTAGGTTATGAACATCTGCTAGGAAATAATGAATGTTTGTGTAGAAAATTGTATGATAGTTCATTTGAGAAAATAACAAAATTACCCTTAGGTTATGAACAACCTTGAATGAGAGAGTTAAAAGCCATTCTTAAAGCTAAACAGTTGTTTATGATTGTAAAAAGTTGAACGGTCTTTTCACAGATAGAACATGTGCTCGTAGAGCTATCCCATAAATATTTAAAGGACATTAAAGGTAGTTTGAAGCACCAAGAGGTGCTTGCGCGAGAATACAAGATAGGGCATGAGAGTTGTGAGTATGTATATGATAGATTAAAGCTAAAATGAGCCAAATATAAATTTTATATAGGCTTGAAATCATTATTTTAAAGAAAACATATCACTAAATTTTTATTTGAGAAATTATTTTCATGTCTTTTGAGCATTAGGATGATGAGTTTTAGGAGACAAAGATCCCGTAGAACATATGCGGGACATAGAGATCCTATGGATCATGTATGAGACATTGAAATCTTGTAGATAGAGATATTTTATGTCATCAATAATGATTTTTTCTCATAATGATTTTTTACAAGATGTTTTCTAGAAGTTTGTTGCAATGAGGCATTCGTGATATAGGCTATTCACCCATAGATAGGTGTTATACTCATAGAGAGGCGTTGGACCTATGTATCTATTATAAAAGAGTATATAGATTGCACACACACAGAGGTGTTTAGGAAAAGTTCATACATACTATAAACTATGATAGTCTGAGAGAATTGTATGGCAAAGATGTTGAATCTCTGTCTCAATCTAGTTCAATTGACACACTAATTTTGACTTCAACTATGTGTTCACCAAAATGATTTTCAAAATGATGTTTAACATGCATTTGCATTCCATATCATTATAGTGCAGGTCTATAGATATGCTCTAGATGACAAAAGAGAAAAGAATTAGGAATGAGAGATTAGATATGTGAAAAGGAACTAAGAGAAAGAATGTAGGATTAAAGACTCTTACTTAATGATTTTCACTTACTCCTTTCCTTTTATATTTTGCTAGTGACTGTGCAGCAACGTGTCAGCTAGCATTGAGCATGAAAGAGACTTACCTATGCTTGTTGACTCATTATAATTTATGTGGAAGATTATGTTATATATTTATGTATTTGATCTTTATGTTTTATATACGCACTTGGATATTGTGAATATGTTTTGACATCTTTTAACATTTTCTAATTATTTGGATATTTTATTTTATATAACAGTATTTATTGATTATGTTTATTTAGTGATATTGAAATTAAATATTTTTTTTATCATAAACTGATGGCCAATTGAAGTAGCATCACTCTCTAAAGGATAGGATTTTCAGAGAGGAATGTTATATTACTTCTAGGTATTTATAGGGATGGATTCGAGCTAAGTAGAGCTCAAACTTGACTTGACTTGAGTTTAGTCAAGCTCAAACTTGAGATTGTCGAACTCACTTTAAAGGTATTCAAGCTCGGCTTATTTGAAAAAAGTTAAGCTCTAGTTTGCCTCAAATTGAGTTTTGAGCCTAGTTTAATAGTAAAACTACATCATTTTAATGTATATTGGTCAAAGCAACATCATTTTAGTCAATTCGTATCAAAGTTTTTTAAGTTCATAAGCTTGGCAAACTGAACATCCCTAAAGCTTAAGCTTAAGCTTAAAAATATTGAATTCTCAAGCTTAAGCTCAAGTTTGTTCAAGCCGAGCTCAAACAAGCTCGACTCTGATCTACCTGTAGATATTTATATGAACATTAGTTCAAATTTTTATTTATTTGATGATTGTGCATTGTCTTTTGGTGTATTGAATGTATTTGATAAGTTTAAAGTGTATTTCAAAATCAAGATTGATATAAAGAACTAAAATGATAATTTTCTACTAGAAAAATACTAGGGGTTGGATAATAGTTTATGCATGGAAAGGGTTTTTGATATTTTATATATATGGGATTTTTTTATAATTTAAACATGTAGAGGTTAAGTGAAATATTTTACCATGTAAGGGTAAATTGTTATTTTCCAACATTCATAATGATGCAAAAAATGAAAAAATTTTAAGCAATTACATTTTTTAGATTATATAGATACTTTTAGATCTAAATTTTCTGATTATTTTAGTTACAAAATTATATATTACATTTATAAGATTAATCAACAAAATTAATTTTGTAAATGTTTTGGTTTGATATGGAGGGAAATAGATGATGATAGATGGAAAATAGAATGGAATACGTTGAAGGTAAAAAGAAAATAATAAAAATCCTTGCAAACATGATGTTTGAGGGATTAGTGTGATTAATAAGCCATGCTAACTGTAAGTAGAACCATATTAAAGTAGGCATGAAACTAGTAAAAAAGTCAAACAGTAAGAGGCCTATCAAGATTGTGGATAATGAAAATAATAATTGTCTTACTAGCCTTTTTCGGCAATTGAGAGAAGGCATTCTAATATATGTGATAAGTACCCTTAAATCGAGTAATACATCTTCTGAAACCATCAACATTGATGTTCAATAGTCACATATTGATGTATTAAACAACGATGGTTTACAAAGGGTTAAGCATGTCAAGTTACGTATCAATCAAAATGTTAATGAGAAAGAGATGGCAAATACACACGATGTTGATATATTGAAAATTGTAGAGAATTAGGTACATAGAAAAAAAGAAAAAGTTTTGAATTGGGGTGACTTTGACTATGGTGATGAAATGGATGATATTCTTATTGAGCACTTTGTGTTTTAAGGGAAGATTATGTTAATTATGGTATTAAAGGTACATGTAGTTTCCAAGGTGCAAATTTGGTTAACATTAATGTACCACCAAAGGTCGGGAAAATTTCATTAACTATCTTTTTTGCCTAACTAGCCATCAATGTCTAATGCCTAAGGAACAGTGAGTAACACATATTGATCTTTCAAAGTGGATGACATTATCTCAAACAAAGACTATTCGCAAGATGTAGACAAACGACATGCTTTAAAATATAGATATAAATATAAAGGTTATAAATCCACAAAATCTAGATAGGAAATTAAATTACTTCATGAACAATATAGATGACATGCACGATTGATAAGGTTTGAATGTTGTGATTATTTTCAACTATGTTGTATGGACACTCTCTATGCTTATTTGATAAATTAAATAATGATGCATCATAGACAAGCAAGGGCTCATGCATTTTGCAAATATTGAAAACAATATTTGTAATGGTTGATCATATATATCGACCGAAAGAAATCATTATCAACATGGCTTATAGGTTTAAATTTGATATATTATATATGCAGGCATGGAAGGCAAAAAATTGGGCACTACAAGCATTATGAGGTATATTGGATTATTCATTCATGTTATTACTCGATTACTACTAGAATTTAGTGCTTTATAACCTAGGATGATCTCACATTGATACAAACAATGAACAACGATTCTATTTGAGCATTCTAAAGTAACATTCACCTAGTAATTTGCATTAATGGTACCTTCTTAAATTGTAGATATTTAATAGTCTAATTTACCCATTGGCTTTTAGCATAGAAGGCAAGGAAGAAACCGATTTTGGACTTCGTTCCTTAGCAAATTAAGAGATTGTATTAGTCTAGTATTAGAGTTAGAAATAATTTCATATCGATATACAAGTATTATAGTTGCGGTTGCTAATGTATTCCTATATGCACAACATGGTTGTTGTTGTCATCACTTAAAGTCAAACATTAAAGTAAAATACAAAAAAAAAAAAAAAAATAGGGGTTGTATTGGAAAGCTACCAAGGCTTATGGAATACTAGATTTCCAAAATGCAATGAAGGCACTCTATAGTATCATTCTTAATGTGGGATTAAACATTTATAACATAGGTTATTAGTGATGGTCAAAAACATATTTTCCATGTCTACAATATAATATCATGACTACTAGCACGTTGAGCTAGTCATTGTACTTTTCAAGTACTCTCAAGGGTTGGCAATTACAACGTTTGTTGAGTTTATTAGATGCACTCTACAAAATTGGTTATATGGGAGAAGAATGATACCTATAAACATATCATTCTTCATAGCTATTATGATTTTGATTTATAACTTATAATTACTCCTTGTGCTAACATTTTCAATGACATTCAGACTTACAATTGATTGTACCAATCATATAACTCCCCTAGGTTGAGGATAAGATCACAAGTCACGTGTAAAAGTTTGTAAACATGATTGTTCACCTAATTACTCTACACTAGGACAAGGCTCTCAACTGTGGTTAGAAAACACGATTGGTTTGACCTAATGGAGTGTAAATGCACATGTTATAAGTTTTAGCTTTTGGAAATTCATTACACACATGTCGGCGTAATAGCAAATGTTATGAATATGTCTTACTATTATCAATGGGTGCATTTCTCTTACAACACCACAACTCATCAAGTGGTTTATGCTAAAATTGCTAGTCTATTTAGGGGTCAATCAAAGTAGATTCATGCATAGGATGATTGAGTTATTCTTCCACCTGTGATCGATCGTTGATGAGCTGGATGTTCATCAAGTCATAACTTAATTCATCCTCTTGTTGATGATATGCAATAATGGTTTTATAGTCAATGTCAACAACCTAGTCATAAGAGACCAAATTAAAAAGTCTGACACCAATTCTAACTTATTCATCATCACATTCTTTTAGAAAATGTATCAATGGGAGTTCCTCACATACCATGGAGTGACGACTAGCATCTTTCTGTTTTATGTTAGGCGAAAGGACTATTTTATATGTAATATTAAAAATAAACTTAAATTTGATTTTATTTTTTCCCCTAAACCCTAAAAACTAATAATTTTTTTCAACCCAAGTTTTCAAAAATAGCATTTTTCCCCCTAGGGTTTCTAATTTTTCATATTCAATTTTTCAGTGACATCTCTTCCTCTCTGACGACCTCTAAGCGACGTCTTTTCTTCTTCGACACAACCTCTTTCTTGCGGTCCTCCTCAGCATTATCATTGACAAAGACAAGGTCTTCGTCGATGACGACACCGAGAAGAATTGCCAAAATGAGGCTACACTAAAGAGGAAAATACGTCACCTGAATGTCATCGAAGAGGAAGAAATGTTGTCAAAAAATTGAATATGAAAAATTGGAAACCCTGGGGGGGAAAATTTTGTTTTTGAAAACTTAGATTAAGGGAAAATTGTTAGTTTTTAGGGTTTAAGGGGGAAATGATATAACTAATAGACTCAGTTAATTTTAACTGTCCATGGGTGGACAAAAGAGATTTTCAAAATTAACGAGGAAAAACTTAAGGAAACAACATACTTTAGGTGGAAGTAGTCCTTTGGCCTTTATGTTATTATTATTATTGTGGTTTTTATGCACAAATTGTTACAATTATGATTATGTCATGAATGTAAGTCTATGTTAAAGCATTTCATATAATTGTAATATTAATAATAAGTGAGAGTGAAACCATGAGGATGTTATCTCGAGAAAGTGAAAGTAAGATATTGTTAACCACAATAAATGATTGAATATTGTATCTCATTAACTAATTTTTTTTTAATATTTCATTGACTTATATTGTTATATGTTGAATGCTATTGTTGATGAGATATTGAAAGATTGATATATTAATATCTGACAACAAAAAATACAATTGTTGCATAATACCATGTACATATCCACTAACACAATATGCATATACATGTCAATCAGTTTGGCCAAAAAAAAAAAAAAACAGGGTCAAGTATATCCGAAGATATACTACAAACTCGTTATGAAAGTTTAGTAGTTGATCAAGTGCAAGACACTCCTTGAATCACAATATGAAAACATCAAAATCCTCTAAGCTAGTCGCTTATTGGGGAACATTGATAATCCAATGTAACGTCAATGGATCACAATAGTATGCACATCTAGAATCCACTCAACATGATGTGCCCCCAAGCAAATGTGGGATCCCTGTCATGTGTGGAGACGTCTTGTCACAGTACCTCTTTGGATTCTCATTGTAACTCTTCATAAAGTCATACATAGTGATTAACCATTGAAGTAGGTCAACTTCACCACAAACCCAACATTCATAGTCAAAATTGATTAGAATGTAAACCTACAAACATAAAATAATTATCCATGAAAGGGTCATGTATAATTACAAAAATACTTAATAGAAAACACCAATGAAACTTCAAATCTGGATTATTACCTTATCTACAACACTCCATGCCCTATAATGTTTGTCGTCAATGGTCCATTGTATCAAATCTATGAAGAAAGAAGGTCATACGTAAATCTAGCCATAAATCAGTGTCGGAAATATAAATTGGGCTTACAAATGTGTAGATTGAAACCCATATTACATAAAACCAATTGGCTTATGTTAAGGTCCAATCCACAACACTTATATACCACTCATTTTACTTAAGTTTATTAGATGTGGGACTCTTCTTTATTTGAGTCCTCAACACCCCCGCTTAAGTGCAAGTACCTAGGCTGTTAGACCTGCCTTTCGGCTCAGCCGATTCTTGGCTGGGTGCGTTGTCACTTGTATCCAGGAACACTTAGGCTGTTAAACCCGCCGTTTGGCTCGCGCTCTGATACCATGTCGAGACTTTCCTATTACTACTATTTAGTTAAGAAGTTATTATAGAAGCCAAACCCTAGATCATGAGATTAAGTCAGAGACGAGAGAGAGCAAATGAAAAGAGAAGAAAAATCTGGAAGAATAAGAAAAATGTTTTTATTAGAAAATGAACAGAGTAAGTACGATCCAAATATTTGCACAGGTTTTTATAGTCAAGGGGCACAATTACAGTTTGCCCCTTGGCCATTTACAAAAGAGCAGCAAAGCATAGAAATATTACAAGTTTGCATCAAGGCACAGACACATTACAGAATTACATTTTCACCCTTACATGACAACATCCTCCCTTAAACTCAACCTTCTCTACTTTCCAATAGTACTCCAACATCCCCCTGTAAACTTGACTTTCTTCAGACTTCAAGAGTTCTTTAGTGGCAGGTAGCGAAACAGATGGCATCTTTCAGTTTGGACAGTAATAGTTCCTTTCCTCTCTTTCTTTTTTTTTTCAATTTATTTATTTTTTCTCTCCTTTTTTTCTTTTTAAATCATTTTTTTTTTCTCTCTTTTTTTTTCATTTGTTTTCTTTTCTTTCTTCTCTCCTTTTTTTTTTTAAATCAATTTTTTTCATTTGTTTTCTTTTCTTTCTTCTCTCCTTTTTTTTTTTAATCAATTTTTTTTTCATTTGTTTTCTTTTCTTTCTTCTCTCCTTTCGTTTTTTTTTTTTTTTTTTTTAAGATTGAAGAATTAGAGAGATATACCTGACTCATGGCTTGAGACTGCACTTCTGATTTCCCTAGTGCATCCTAGAATTTCAAGAAACAGCACAACAAAATGGTTAAAACAAGCGAATCACACATGGAGAAAGTACCCTTCTTTTGAATGATAACATTTCTGCCTTAGAGTCTTCACCTGTACTTGAAAGGTTGCATTAGTAACAAGGAATTTAACAACAAAAAAAATAGGTAAGATCACAAATTAGTGTTAGGCAGCAGCCCAAGATCTAATCATTGCAGTAGCACTGGATGCTAGTGTTATCTCACTATGCAATCTCCTTATTCTAAACTATCCATATTATGTATGAGAAATTGTGTACAATAACCAATACATGACCAACACCAATGGCTATGTGAAATTGAACAATTCAGTGTTATTTATTTATTTTTAAAAATATCAAAGACACTAGAAAAGATAACACATGCTTCAACACCAAGTTAAC
Source organism: Mangifera indica (assembly GCF_011075055.1). Classification (NCBI taxonomy): domain Eukaryota; kingdom Viridiplantae; phylum Streptophyta; class Magnoliopsida; order Sapindales; family Anacardiaceae; genus Mangifera; species Mangifera indica. Next base: position 9,304,196 of record NC_058147.1, on the reverse strand, counting down.
CAAGATTCAAAACATCTCTGATACCATGACGGAAATATAAATTGGGCTTACAAGTGTGTAGATTGAAACCTATGTTACACAAAACCAATTGGCTTATGTTAAGGTCCAATCCACAACACTTATATACCACTCATTTTACTTAAGTTTATTAGATGTGGGACTCTTCTTTATTTGAGTCCTCAACACCCCCGCTTAAGTGCAAGCACCTAGGCTGTTAGACCTGCCTTTCGGTTTAACCGATTTTTGGCTCGGTGCATTGTCACTTATATTAACGGAAATATAAATTGGGCTTACAAGTGTGTAGATTGAAACCCATGTTACACAAAACCAATTGGCTTATGTTAAGGTCCAATCCACAACACTTATATACCACTCATTTTACTTAAGTTTATTAGATGTGGGACTCTTCTTTATTTGAGTCCTCAACACCCCCGCTTAAGTGCAAGCACCTAGGCTGTTAGACCTGCCTTTCGGTTTAACCGATTTTTGGCTCGGTGCATTGTCACTTATATCCAGGAACACTTAGGCTGTTAAACCTGCCGTTTGGCTCGTGCTCTGATACCATGCTGAGACTTTCCTATTACTACTATTTAGTTAAGAAGTTATTATAGAAGCCAAACCCTAGATCATGAGATTAAGTCAGAGACGAGAGAGAGCAAATGAAAAGAGAAGAAAAATCTGGAAGAATAAGAAAAATGTTTTTATTAGAAAATGAACAGAGTAAGTACGATCCAAATATTTGCACAGGTTTTTATAGTCAAGGGGCACAATTACAGTTTGCCCCTTGGCCATTTACAAAAGAGCAGCAAAGCATAGAAATATTACAAGTTTGCATCAAGGCACAGACACATTACAGAATTACATTTTCACCCTTACATGACAACATCCTCCCTTAAACTCAACCTTCTCTACTTTCCAATAGTACTCCAACATCCCCCTGTAAACTTGACTTTCTTCAGACTTCAAGAGTTCTTTAGTGGCAGGTAGCGAAACAGATGGCATCTTTCAGTTTGGACAGTAATAGTTCCTTTCCTCTCTTTCTTTTTTTTTTCAATTTATTTTTTTTTTTCTCTCCTTTTTTTCTTTTTAAATCATTTTTTTTTTCTCTCTTTTTTTTTCATTTGTTTTCTTTTCTTTCTTCTCTCCTTTTTTTTTTTTTAAATCAATTTTTTTCATTTGTTTTCTTTTCTTTCTTCTCTCCTTTTTTTTTTAATCAATTTTTTTTTCATTTGTTTTCTTTTCTTTCTTCTCTCTTTTCGTTTTTTTTTTTTTTTTAAGATTGAAGAATTAGAGAGATATACCTGACTCATGGCTTGAGACTGCACTTCTGATTTCCCTAGTGCATCCTAGAATTTCAAGAAACAGCACAACAAAATGGTTAAAACAAGCGAATCACACATGGAGAAAGTACCATTCTTTTGAATGATAACATTTCTGCCTTAGAGTCTTCACCTGTACTTGAAAGGTTGCATTAGTAACAAGGAATTTAACAACAAAAAAAATAGGTAAGATCACAAATTAGTGTTAGGCAGCAGCCCAAGATCTAATCATTGCAGTAGCACTGGATGCTAGTGTTATCTCACTATGCAATCTCCTTATTCTAAACTATCCATATTATGTATGAGAAATTGTGTACAATAACCAATACATGACCAGCACCAATGGCTATGTGAAATTGAACAATTCAGTGTTATTTATTTATTTTTAAAAATATCAAAGACACTAGAAAAGATAACACATGCTTCAACACCAAGTTAACCAAGATTCAAAACATTCACATTCACATTCAGTGAAAACATTCTCATTCAGTAAGAAAGCAAACACCAAAGTTTAGACAAACAGGATGCTTGAGACAAACAGGATAACACATGCTTCAACACCAAGTTAACCAAGATTCAAAACATTCACATTTACATTCAGTGAAACATTCTCATTCAGTGAGAAAGCAAACACCAAAGTTTAGACAAACAGGATGCTTAAGACATAATAGAGAGAAGAGAAACCAAACAAGATGCCTGAGAGAAAACAATCACATTCAAACTGAATCAAACACTAAAATTCAGTTTGAAACAACCACCAGATACCAATTTTATACCACCAGTTTAGAATAATACTCAGACAGTATTATTTAAAGAACCAAATTCATTCAGATACCACCCTCAGACTCAAAAGTGTAGACAAATTATTAAATGCAAGATACACAAAAAAAACTCATTGCCAGAGACACAGCCTGCAGATAACTACATATTCAGATACAGACTATTGGGGACATACACACACAAACAGAACAGAAATTTCACTAACTGTCATAAATTCAGCCAACAAACAATTATCCAGTTTTAATAGCACAATACACATTTAAGTCAGATCGAAGTCTTTCAAATTTATGGGCAGGTAGAGCCTTTGTTAAGATGTCAGCTTTTTGATACTCAGTTGGCACATATTGTATGACAACATTTTTTGCATTTACTTGGTCTCTTATATAATGGGCATCAATTTCAATATGTTTAGTTCTGGCATGAAACACTGGATTAGAAGATAAAGCATTTGCACTCTGATTATCACACCAAATGATGGGTGGAGTGAGAAAGTTCAGACCAAGTTCTGTGAATAAAGTCCTAATCCAAGCCACTTCAGTGGCTGTGTGTGTGAGTGCTCTGTATTCAGCCTCTGTGGAGGACAAAGCAACTACCTTTTGCTTCTTAGAGCACCATTGAACCAAATTGGTCCCAAGAAACAGACAATAACCTGTGGTGGATCTCCTATCATGCAGGCTGCTAGCCCAGTCAGAATCTGAGTAGCACTCTAATTGGAGATTTGAGTGTGTGTGAAAAAATAGACCATAGTTTAAAGTGCCTTTGATATATCTTAACACTCGTTTGCAGGCTTTCCATAGCAAGTGAGTGGGAGTCTGAAGAAACTGGCTAAGTTTGTTGACAGAATAGGAAATGTCAGGTCTAGTTAAGGTCAAATATTGAAGGGCTCCTATTAGGCTTCTGTAAAGTGCAGGTTGTTCAAATGGTTCACTATCTTCAGGAAAAAGTTTGGCATCTGTGCCTATGGGAGTGATGCAGGGCTTGCAGTCTTGCATATTAGCCTTAACCAAAATATCCATGGCATATTTAGTTTGACACAAATGTAGACCAGTAGAGGATCTAATAACTTCAAACCCAAGGAAGAAATGGAGAGATCCTAGGTCTTTCAAAGCAAATTGACAATTTAACTGAGAAATAATTTTCTCAACAAGAGGAGTGTTATTTCCAGTTAATAGGATGTCATCAACATATACCAAAACATAAACAATGACTTGATCTAACTTGTATATGAAGAGGCTAGTATCTGCAACAGAAGGGACAAAGCCCCAGGTTAACAAAGCAGACTTTAATTTCTCAAACCAAGCCCTGGGAGCTTGCTTAAGACCATATAAGGCCTTGTTCAGTTTGCAAACAAGTTTAGTGTTTGAGGTGTTGCTAGTGAAGCCTTCAGGTTGGTTCATGTAGACTATTTCAGACAAATCCCCATTTAAAAAGGCATTATTGACATCAATCTGCCTAATATCCCAGTTATAGCTCACTGCCACACTCAAAATAACTCTAATGGTTGCAGACTTAACAACTGGACTAAATGTTTCAAAGTAGTCCACTCCAGGGGTTTGTTGAAACCCCTTAGCAACTAACCTAGCCTTATACCTCTGAACTGTCCCATTTGGATTATGTTTAACTTTAAAGACCCACTTGCAGCCAACTACATGCATATTATTTGACCAAGGAACAAGAGTCCAGGTGTTGTTTGACACAAGGGCATCATATTCAGACTGCATAGCCTGCTTCCAATCAGGATCTTGTAAGGCTTCTATGACTGACTTTGGTTCAGGTTTAGATGAAGATGTAATAAGTGCATTAAGACACAAAGGAAGAGTGTGTCTAGTGACTATTGATGTAATGCACTGTTTGGGTTTAGGCAGTTTTCCAGTTTTGCTTCTGGTCAGCATAGGGTGAATATTGGAAACCGAAGAAACACCTAGAGGTTCTGTAGAGGTGGTAGGGATATTTAACTGTTGTGCAGAGGATTGTTGTAAAGTTTCAGAAGTATGTAAACTTTCAGTTGCAACCTGAGTAAAACTTAGTGGAGGGGAGTTAATGTTGCTCTCTGAAGTATCTTGAACAACATTTGAGTTGCCAAGTAAACCAACTTCAGGGGAGCATGTTGATGTGGGACCAATTGTAACATTTGAATGATTTTTCACAAAGGTATTGAGTGAATTGTAAGGTGGAAATCTAAAGGTGTGAATGGATTCTTGTGCATCTATGGTATGTGAGAGTGATTGTGATGAAGTTAAGGTTTGTTTAAATTTTGAATCATGAAGAAATGGAAATTCTGTTTCATTAAACTTGACACTTTGAACAACATAGACTCTCCCTGTGACGGACATACATTTATAGCCTTTATGGCAAAGACTATAGCCTATAAAGACACACTTTTCAGTGTGAAAACTGAACTTATGAGAGTGATAAGGTCTTAAGTAAGGGTAAGCAGCACACCCAAACACTTTAAGTGTTGTGTAATTTGGTGACTTTTGAAACAAAATCTGAAATGGTGACTGAAATTGCAATACAGTATAAGGTAATCTATTACTGAGATAAACAGAAGTTTGAAAGGCCAACCACCAGAACTTTAGAGGCATACCACTACGGGCCAAGAGAGTTAACCCACTCTCAACAATTTGTCTATGCTTGCGTTCAGCTCTACCATTCTGTTGGTGTGTGTGAGGACAGGGGTGTCTAAACAGAATACCATGATTAGCTAAGTACTGAGCTAAAGGCCTATATTCTCCTCCCCAATCAGATTGAACACATTTGACTCTAGCATTGAACTGTCTTTCAACAAGCTTGTGAAAGATTTTGAATGTATTAGTTGTTTCAGACTTAACTTTCAATGGAAATATCCATGTGAATCGACTGTAATCATCAACAAAGTGGATATAGTACCTATATCCTTCTGATGACAGAATAGGTGAGGGTCCCCAAATATCAGTGTGAATAAGTTCAAGAGGTTGTGTTGCCCTAGAGCTAGAGGGAGGAAAGGTGTTCTGTTTGAGTTTACCATACTGACAAGCTGAGCAGAAAGTTTTATTGGTTGAGTAAGTGTGTGAAGGATTGATAATTTTAAGAATTGATGACACAATTTTAGTGTGTGGGTGTCCTAGCCTGTTATGCCATAGATCATAAACTGACAAATTATTGTAAGAAGAATCAACACATGTTGCTTTATTATTGTCACCAGTAGTACAGTTCTTATTATTAACAGAATTTAAAGCAACAATTTGAGAAGAATTTCCAGTAGTGCAGTTATACAAGAGGCAATCATGTTTGACAACATTACAATTATTATCATTCAATGCAATTCTTTTCTGGACAAGCTTAGGAAGAGTCAGCTTGTAGAGGCCATCTTTAAGGGTTCCCTGCAACAGGATAGTCTGACTTAGCTTATCTTTAATAACACATTTGTCAGCTGAGAATTCAACTAACACATTATTATCTTTGGTGATTTTGGATATGCTAAGTAAGTTTCTGGTGATACGAGGAACACAAAGAACATTTTTGAGGTAAACTGCTTTATTATGAATGAAGCTAGGTATGGACAGTTGACCAGTATGAGATATAGCAAGATTCTCACCATTTCCTACTTGTAATTGGTCATTCCCTTGATAGGTAGAAGCAGTTGCAAGCTGAGCAGGATCAGATGTAACATGATCAGTAGCCCCTGAGTCCATGAACCAGGAACCATCTTGTACAACTGAAGGTGTGGCTACAGGTGTATTGGATATTCTTGGGGATAGTGTAGAAGAAGATCTAATTGAGTTGGTGTGAGGAGTATGTAAATGATGGGTAAGATATGCTTGATGATTACTATTAGGAATGGGATTTGTATAATAGGCAGGAGGAGAAGGAACATTGTATTGTGTATTTGAAGCAGGTATTGGATTGTTATGGGCATTGTTGTATTGTGTGGTAGGACCAACCATTGAATTGTTCTGAATAGTATGATCATATGGTGTGTAATGTGAAGAATGGACAGGTATGTTGTTGAAAGGGGTAGTAGTAGGTAGAACACTATTGAAAGAGGAACCAACAGGCCTAGTGTAGAATTGTGGCATGACATTTTGTAGATTGTAGTTGGAGTTGTATCTGTGGTAGCATTGTAAAGCCATGTGTCCAGGTTTGTTACACACCTGGCAGATTACTCTGCCTCTGCCGACACCCCTACCTCTACCTCTAATGGGGCCAGAGATAGTTTGATAAGAAGAAGGATAGGTTGGTTGAGTGTTAAGGGGTTGAACTTGACTATAGTAAGGTGAAGGAAAATTGCTATAACTACATGGTTGAGACGGATAGACTAAAGGCCCAGGTGTAAAAGACTTATCCAGAGAGGAAGACTGTGAGGACTTAACAGAGAGCGATTGCTGATTAGGATCAGAGTGGACGCCTAAGACAGTGGATCCAGTGGGTTTATCTAAAGATTTTATAACACTGGCTGAATGAGCCCCATGAAAATCTAAGGATATACTAGTGTTGTGAGACTGTTGAGCTCTAGCTAACCTTAACTCATGTTTCTGAAGAAGATATTGAGCATCCTGAAGAGTTGGTTTGTCATACCTAGACTCAATTCTAGAATTTAAAGTTACAACTGCAGAATCATACTCTGAGTCAAGGCCATCCAGAATATGGCTTAAAAGCTCATCATCACTAATGTTGTGTCCTCCAGAAAGAAGTATCTCAGCATACTCTTTCATCTTATCAAAGTAGTCAGTGATATTCATATTATTTTTCCTAGTGGTTTGCAACAAACTTTTGACATGCAACAACTGAGACTTAGATTCAAACAAAAATTCATGTTCAAGCGTACTCCAAAGTTCATGTGCATGTTGACATTTAGAGATGACTCTAAACATGCTTGCAGAAATTGAAGAAAGCAGCCAACTTACCAGCTGTTTATCAATTTTCTGCCAGAGGTCATAGTCAGGATTAGGTTTCTGTGTAACTGCAGGATCACCAAGCATTTGAACATGAATAAAAGGGGCAGGACAACTAGAGAGACCTAACAAGTGTTTATCTATACCATGGGCTCCGACAGAGAAGAGGACTTGAGATCTCCAGAAACTGAAATTGGTCTTATCAAGTTTAGGAGTGATAGATTGAAGGCTAGAGGAAAAGGTTTGTGAATTTAGGACATTGGAATTGGATTGACTGCCTTCAGCAGCAGAGTTAGGTGAGTTTTCCATGATTAGAGGGCAATGAGATATCAGCAGTTTAAACAATGAACACTTTAATTCTTCCTAGGATACAGAACATAGAGAATAAAGATATATTACTAGTTTGAATGAGACAAAGGATTAATCAAACAACGAAAAAAAACTGGAAGCAAACACAATCGATTTAACATGCACAAAAGAAAGCAGACAAAAGTGATACAACTTCAAAAAACGAATGAAATATCACAGATCATGAAACATTGAAACACCACAACCAAAAAAAAACTTAGATCAAAACACAATACGGCCATACAAACATTATCAAAGCCAATATATGATGAACAGTGATCGAGATAGAAATTTCTAACTCAAAAAAAAATTACAGATCTGTAGACAAAATACCAGAATAAAGCCCTAATAGATCATATACATTTCAGATCTACACATATAAAGCCAATCTAACTAAGCAGTAAAAGGAAACAAAATCAAATAACTAAACATAACTACTTTCACCAGATATTAGCAGATCACTAATGAATAGATGCTGAGAGAGATACTGACCACAAACTTCCACAAGATTGACTTTCGAATCTGCGTTACCTTTCGTCTCCAAGACTCATGACGTTAGTCTGTCGCTCTGATACCATGACGGAAATATAAATTGGGCTTACAAGTGTGTAGATTGAAACCCATGTTACACAAAAACAATGACTTGATCTAACTTGTATATGAAGAGGCTAGTATCTGCAACAGAAGGGACAAAGCCCCAGGTTAACAAAGCAGACTTTAATTTCTCAAACCAAGCCCTGGGAGCTTGCTTAAGACCATATAAGGCCTTGTTCAGTTTGCAAACAAGTTTAGTGTTTGAGGTGTTGCTAGTGAAGCCTTCAGGTTGGTTCATGTAGACTATTTCAGACAAATCCCCATTTAAAAAGGCATTATTGACATCAATCTGCCTAATATCCCAGTTATAGCTCACTGCCACACTCAAAATAACTCTAATGGTTGCAGACTTAACAACTGGACTAAATGTTTCAAAGTAGTCCACTCCAGGGGTTTGTTGAAACCCCTTAGCAACTAACCTAGCCTTATACCTCTGAACTGTCCCATTTGGATTATGTTTAACTTTAAAGACCCACTTGCAGCCAACTACATGCATATTATTTGACCAAGGAACAAGAGTCCAGGTGTTGTTTGACACAAGGGCATCATATTCAGACTGCATAGCCTGCTTCCAATCAGGATCTTGTAAGGCTTCTATGACTGACTTTGGTTCAGGTTTAGATGAAGATGTAATAAGTGCATTAAGACACAAAGGAAGAGTGTGTCTAGTGACTATTGATGTAATGCACTGTTTGGGTTTAGGCAGTTTTCCAGTTTTGCTTCTGGTCAGCATAGGGTGAATATTGGAAACCGAAGAAACACCTAGAGGTTCTGTAGAGGTGGTAGGGATATTTAACTGTTGTGCAGAGGATTGTTGTAAAGTTTCAGAAGTATGTAAACTTTCAGTTGCAACCTGAGTAAAACTTAGTGGAGGGGAGTTAATGTTGCTCTCTGAAGTATCTTGAACAACATTTGAGTTGCCAAGTAAACCAACTTCAGGGGAGCATGTTGATGTGGGACCAATTGTAACATTTGAATGATTTTTCACAAAGGTATTGAGTGAATTGTAAGGTGGAAATCTAAAGGTGTGAATGGATTCTTGTGCATCTATGGTATGTGAGAGTGATTGTGATGAAGTTAAGGTTTGTTTAAATTTTGAATCATGAAGAAATGGAAATTCTGTTTCATTAAACTTGACACTTTGAACAACATAGACTCTCCCTGTGACGGACATACATTTATAGCCTTTATGGCAAAGACTATAGCCTATAAAGACACACTTTTCAGTGTGAAAACTGAACTTATGAGAGTGATAAGGTCTTAAGTAAGGGTAAGCAGCACACCCAAACACTTTAAGTGTTGTGTAATTTGGTGACTTTTGAAACAAAATCTGAAATGGTGACTGAAATTGCAATACAGTAGAAGGTAATCTATTACTGAGATAAACAGAAGTTTGAAAGGCCAACCACCAGAACTTTAGAGGCATACCACTATGGGCCAAGAGAGTTAACCCACTCTCAACAATTTGTCTATGCTTGCGTTCAGCTCTACCATTCTGTTGGTGTGTGTGAGGACAGGGGTGTCTAAACAGAATACCATGATTAGCTAAGTACTGAGCTAAAGGCCTATATTCTCCTCCCCAATCAGATTGAACACATTTGACTCTAGCATTGAACTGTCTTTCAACAAGCTTGTGAAAGATTTTGAATGTATTAGTTGTTTCAGACTTAACTTTCAATGGAAATATCCATGTGAATCGACTGTAATCATCAACAAAGTGGATATAGTACCTATATCCTTCTGATGACAGAATAGGTGAGGGTCCCCAAATATCAGTGTGAATAAGTTCAAGAGGTTGTGTTGCCCTAGAGCTAGAGGGAGGAAAGGTGTTCTGTTTGAGTTTACCATACTGACAAGCTGAGCAGAAAGTTTTATTGGTTGAGTAAGTGTGTGAAGGATTGATAATTTTAAGAATTGATGACACAATTTTAGTGTGTGGGTGTCCTAGCCTGTTATGCCATAGATCATAAACTGACAAATTATTGTAAGAAGAATCAACACATGTTGCTTTATTATTGTCACCAGTAGTACAGTTCTTATTATTAACAGAATTTAAAGCAACAATTTGAGAAGAATTTCCAGTAGTGCAGTTATACAAGAGGCAATCATGTTTGACAACATTACAATTATTATCATTCAATGCAATTCTTTTCTGGACAAGCTTAGGAAGAGTCAGCTTGTAGAGGCCATCTTTAAGGGTTCCCTGCAACAGGATAGTCTGACTTAGCTTATCTTTAATAACACATTTGTCAGCTGAGAATTCAACTAACACATTATTATCTTTGGTGATTTTGGATATGCTAAGTAAGTTTCTGGTGATACGAGGAACACAAAGAACATTTTTGAGGTAAACTGCTTTATTATGAATGAAGCTAGGTATGGACAGTTGACCAGTATGAGATATAGCAAGATTCTCACCATTTCCTACTTGTAATTGGTCATTCCCTTGATAGGTAGAAGCAGTTGCAAGCTGAGCAGGATCAGATGTAACATGATCAGTAGCCCCTGAGTCCATGAACCAGGAACCATCTTGTACAACTGAAGGTGTGGCTACAGGTGTATTGGATATTCTTGGGGATAGTGTAGAAGAAGATCTAATTGAGTTGGTGTGAGGAGTATGTAAATGATGGGTAAGATATGCTTGATGATTACTATTAGGAATGGGATTTGTATAATAGGCAGGAGGAGAAGGAACATTGTATTGTGTATTTGAAGCAGGTATTGGATTGTTATGGGCATTGTTGTATTGTGTGGTAGGACCAACCATTGAATTGTTCTGAATAGTATGATCATATGGTGTGTAATGTGAAGAATGGACAGGTATGTTGTTGAAAGGGGTAGTAGTAGGTAGAACACTATTGAAAGAGGAACCAACAGGCCTAGTGTAGAATTGTGGCATGACATTTTGTAGATTGTAGTTGGAGTTGTATCTGTGGTAGCATTGTAAAGCCATGTGTCCAGGTTTGTTACACACCTGGCAGATTACTCTGCCTCTGCCGACACCCCTACCTCTACCTCTAATGGGGCCAGAGATAGTTTGATAAGAAGAAGGATAGGTTGGTTGAGTGTTAAGGGGTTGAACTTGACTATAGTAAGGTGAAGGAAAATTGCTATAACTACATGGTTGAGACGGATAGACTAAAGGCCCAGGTGTAAAAGACTTATCCAGAGAGGAAGACTGTGAGGACTTAACAGAGAGCGATTGCTGATTAGGATCAGAGTGGACGCCTAAGACAGTGGATCCAGTGGGTTTATCTAAAGATTTTATAACACTGGCTGAATGAGCCCCATGAAAATCTAAGGATATACTAGTGTTGTGAGACTGTTGAGCTCTAGCTAACCTTAACTCATGTTTCTGAAGAAGATATTGAGCATCCTGAAGAGTTGGTTTGTCATACCTAGACTCAATTCTAGAATTTAAAGTTACAACTGCAGAATCATACTCTGAGTCAAGGCCATCCAGAATATGGCTTAAAAGTTCATCATCACTAATGTTGTGTCCTCCAGAAAGAAGTATCTCAGCATACTCTTTCATCTTATCAAAGTAGTCAGTGATATTCATATTATTTTTCCTAGTGGTTTGCAACAAACTTTTGACATGCAACAACTGAGACTTAGATTCAAACAAAAATTCATGTTCAAGCGTACTCCAAAGTTCATGTGCATGTTGACATTTAGAGATGACTCTAAACATGCTTGCAGAAATTGAAGAAAGCAGCCAACTTACCAGCTGTTTATCAATTTTCTGCCAGAGGTCATAGTCAGGATTAGGTTTCTGTGTAACTGCAGGATCACCAAGCATTTGAACATGAATAAAAGGGGCAGGACAACTAGAGAGACCTAACAAGTGTTTATCTAGACCATGGGCTCCGACAGAGAAGAGGACTTGAGATCTCCAGAAACTGAAATTGGTCTTATCAAGTTTAGGAGTGATAGATTGAAGGCTAGAGGAAAAGGTTTGTGAATTTAGGACATTGGAATTGGATTGACTGCCTTCAGCAGCAGAGTTAGGTGAGTTTTCCATGATTAGAGGGCAATGAGATATCAGCAGTTTAAACAATGAACACTTTAATTCTTCCTAGGATACAGAACATAGAGAATAAAGATATATTACTAGTTTGAATGAGACAAAGGATTAATCAAACAACGAAAAAAAACTGGAAGCAAACACAATCGATTTAACATGCACAAAAGAAAGCAGACAAAAGTGATACAACTTCAAAAAACGAATGAAATATCACAGATCATGAAACATTGAAACACCACAACCAAAAAAAAACTTAGATCAAAACACAATACGGCCATACAAACATTATCAAAGCCAATATATGATGAACAGTGATCGAGATAGAAATTTCTAACTCAAAAAAAAATTACAGATCTGTAGACAAAATACCAGAATAAAGCCCTAATAGATCATATACATTTCAGATCTACACATATAAAGCCAATCTAACTAAGCAGTAAAAGGAAACAAAATCAAATAACTAAACATAACTACTTTCACCAGATATTAGCAGATCACTAATGAATAGATGCTGAGAGAGATACTGACCACAAACTTCCACAAGATTGACTTTCGAATCTGCGTTACCTTTCGTCTCCAGGACTCATGACGTTAGTCTGTCGCTCTGATACCATGTCGGAAATATAAATTGGGCTTACAAATGTGTAGATTGAAACCCATATTACATAAAACCAATTGGCTTATGTATCAGAATCTCCTCTGTAGTGAAAGGGAAATATCCAATGAAAAAAAAGTGGATAATTTTCCAGTTCTGACAAACATTGGCCACTCCAAATTGCTGACTACTTCCCATCAATGCCAATAAGAAGTTGATATGTTGTAAATGCACACAATACTTAATACAAGTAGCAAACGTTACAATAAGGTAACACTACAACTTAAGTGGTTTATATACCTTGTTGTTCAACCGCTCTTCCTTTCAAAGAATGAGGAACCAAAACACCGCCTTACTTTTATTATTAATAGCACATACCTCCTGCTCATCCATATCAGCAACACTGTTATACCATCTAATTAGTGTTGACTCTCGATTTGTAGTGGACAATGTAGATGGAGCGAGTGTCAACTTAGTCTATTAACCTGTCGGTTTCAATGGATTTGTGTACATACCATGGATGAGGGGTTCTTTCTTCACCACCCAACCATGAAGCATGCATAGTAACAGTCATAGAGATAAAAATACAAAATTAGCAGTAAATAATTATTAGTACAAAACATTGAACATTTATGTGGGGAGTTAGTTGTGATCTACAGGTATGGGGGAAAGGCAAAAGTAGTGCATCAAGTCTAAAGTTTGAGATTCGTCCTAATACCAACAAAGAAGAGGATGGAATCCTTATCAGGTTTTATTCAATGAAAGGGCTGAAAGAATGAATAAATTAGGGGGAAAATGCCCAGCCCCTTCCTCAAGTTTGGCCTTCACTCACTTTCTTTTTGTTTATCCTTTCTTTTGGTTTCTTAAAAATCTACATAACAAAAAACTCTTGAAAGCTTTCTTCTCTCTTGGAAAGTGGGAAGTATACCTCTATGTGTCTTTGCTCTAAATGAGGAATGTTGGCATAGCATTTATCGGTAAGTTTGTGGTCAATATCAAATTTGCACACACGGGATGAAAAAGTTTTTTTATATATTTTTCAAATATTGTAATTAATATTTAAAATTAGATTAAAAATCACTTAAACTCTTTTTACAATTAAAAATTAACAAAAAAAAATTGGACGAAAGACAATAATTTATCAATTTTCAACTTCAAAGATAATAATAACTTATTAGTTTGACATAATTTGAATTAAAAATAGTCATTCTCTCTTTATTAAACATAAAGATGAAGGGCCATGAGTTGTTTCCAATTATCTTATATTGGTAAATTGTAAAATGACAGGAACATACTTGGTAGTATTTTGGAATTATTGATACTGGTAAACTCATTGTCATGATTTAGATTGTTTTACATCCAGACTTGTACAGTTTTAGTTTTGAGCCAATATTTTGGATCCAATCAAGAAGAACTAGTTTGCTTTACATCTGGACTTGTACTGATTTAGTTTGAAGCTTCCTACATGGGTTATTCATTTAAAACGCATCTACCTGTTTTTGAAGACCCAAATCTCATAACGTTCATCATAATGACTAATTATCAGCCTTTGGTCTAAGTTTCAAATATTCCCAGGACCATACATACTACGATTGAAAAGCTTAAATTCTTCAGCCATTTGATTCTAAAGCCCAAGCCTTGCCAGAAATCTAGAGGGACATTACAATTGATACTAACTAATATATATAAAATTTTATGAAGGCACCTTTTCGTCTTCTAGAAAGATGAATTTGCCTAGAGTGTTAACTTAGTCCAAAATGAGTCATAACTATCTCATAAGGATTTCCAACTATCATCAATATATTAAAGAATCATTAATTAGTAATTCACAAACATGATCAACACCAATAGCCCAATATTTTGGCTACAATTTAATGCAATATACATATGCATTACATTTTATTGTATTGGGGTAACATTATCTCCACCTGAACCCTTATATTATAATCTCTATCTAGATTAATGATAATGTTATCCCCAGTATTATCACAACCAAATTCTAGTATTTTTCTGCACAAAGTAGGACCAAATTAGATTTTGGCAAATTAAGATAACAATCATGCCTAAAAAATAGATGTTCTACCATACCAGGATTTAATACAGGAATCAAGCAACATCATTGATCGACTTGCAATGTTTCATTGACTTACACATAGCATGGCTATTGCCTATTCATAAACAATACATGTATAAAATACACAATGTTTGCAAGCATAGATTACCTTGCAAATATGGCAGGTACATTTTTGTGCTTCCCTTTAAAGATGATTTTGAGAGCTGACCCTAGCACTGGCCAAGTGGTTATAATAGCAACGTAAGCAAGTAACCATATTGATCTTCTATTCTGCCGTGAAAGATAGTTTAAGTGTCTTGTAACAGCAGCAACTACATCTGGAAATTTGACATCCAGAATATTTGTAGGTGGTTCACAGGTTTGACCCTTGTTGGTAACACTATCGGATTTGGTTTCTGCGACCTGCTTAACGTGCGTGGCATCTGGAACCATTTCGTTATCCATTTTATGATCAATGTTCTGGAACTCAGGCAAGTTTCCCAGAGTGCTATTTCTTGTTTGTTCATTGCCTAGTGCAGCCACCATTCCGTCTTCTGAGACATTTACATAAGGACCTTGATCTATTGAGGTTTCTAATGTTGTATGAACATGGCCTGATTCCTGCATCAGCATATATAAATAAGGAAAAGAAAAACAACAAATGAGGATGGAAATAACTTTCATATTGCGTTAACTAGGACAAGGAAAACACTTATCCAGAAAATCTGGAATGCCATGTACAAGTAACTTGAAAGAAATTTGCTTCACATTCTCTGACAAAAACTCTGCAAAACTATTTATACATTTCTATTGAATTTAGGGTTCTAAAAATGAATCGAACCTTCTTTTGCAGATGCATTAATGGACTAGAGTGTAAAACACAAAGAAATTCATCAGAAGCCCTTACCCACCTGCAAGGGAAATAGAAAACAAATAAGAAAGAGGAACTTGTAAACAAAAGATTTGTCCATCTTCATCTGGCAACATATTGGCGACCCATGAAAAATATTGGCTTAACAACAATCAAAAAATCATCAAGCATGTGAATGTAGATATGAGAGGCCACCAAGCTTCTACCATTCATCCAACATCATAAATAGACGTAGTTGCAAATCCCATTTTTTTAAGCTGGAGAGTGTTTCCCAAAAATCGATGAAAGTTGCAAAATTTCAATGTTACAAGGGGTCTTTATGAAATGGTATATTATTTTAAGCATTTAGCCCGATAAATAAACATTAATTATAGTTTCCTGCATCCTATTAACATGGAAGCACAAAGTACCACACAGTAGCAGCAGATATTCCTTCAAAGAACGCCAGATGTCCTCCATGCTGGGTTGTAGCCAAAACAACATTTTTGTTTGCCCTGTTAAAGATTTAAAAAACTCCATAGAGGCACTCAAAACAATGTTAGAAATGATACAGTAGCATGCAATAGCAACTTGACCTGCATTCATCCCAAGGAATGGCTTCTCGAGTGCAGACCGGATCATCAAGAGCACTGATACAGAGTAGTGGTACAGCCACATTTCCAACATAAGTAGAACTGCTACATCGTCTGTAGTATGTATCCACAGTCTGAGGATATGGCACAATACTTCTGTTAATAAGGAAAAGGAACTCTAAGAGAAGAGAGATTAAATGCAAGACATTAGTACCTCAAATTTCCCAACAAGGCAGGTAGCATGATTGTCAAAATCACGAATAGAACGTGACTTCGAAACACAAGCAGAACAAACCACATTAGCCAGAGGAAGCACAGGAAATACATAAATTAGAAACATACTGATATAGGATTGCTCTTGAATGACTTTAGTGAAAGAAATAATTTGTACAACAGAAAGCAAGAGAGAGGCTAGTATAAATTATGACTACTACCACCCCCCTGATCTTGGCCATATTATATTCACAGCAAGTCTGTCATGCATCTCCTCGGGATGACTTACAAAAGACTAAAAACTCTATCTGAACAAAAATGTGGCTAAAAAAAGTTGAAATTATGAAGAAAAGTAGACAAGCAAATAAATATACCATCCTTGTAGCATGTAGTATCAATTATTAACATAATTTTAAATGGTTTATCATACTGATGCAGTAGCTCCCTAAACATGGGCGATGGTCCAAACAAAGAGAAGAAGCCAACCTTTTTTATGCCTTCCCAATTTGCAAGGCGAGAATAGCGAGGTTCATGTCTGCACAAAACGATATATTTTCAGTTCAAATCAATCAAAAAATAGCCCCAAAAAGGAAACAATAAAAGAGAAACAGAATATCACAGAATTGTCATGAATCACATAACCTAAAGGATACCCTCAACGATTTCTTTTCAAAACTAGATAGAGGAAGTGAACACCTTTTGTATTAGATTTTCAAATATAACCCGTTATTTAGTACTATGCAAAAAAGGGCAGCACAGACATACAATTGGGCATAGCCTTGAAGGCCGATAGCAAGAGCTCTGTCATAAAGTTTTTGCAACAGCCTACGGCATATAAATCTGTCACCAATCTGCAAAGGAGTAAAAGGGAGGCCATGACCTCTAATAAGCTAATGAATGACAGCTACATCTCCAATCTAGAAAATTCCAATCTATTATTCAACGCAAAATGAGAAGAAAAACTTGGTGCTACAAAATATAACATTTTCTAATGTACCAACTACCAAGAAAGAGAAATGGCAGTAACAAAATATGTATTCTACAAATGAAATATCAAGAACTCTATGAAGTAATGCGCCAACAATGCTTGAATAATGTGATAGGCTTTACTGCTAAAAAAGGGGCAAAAATGTATGAAGTATAAAATACGTGATGTCTTGTAGTCTTTCATTCTCAACAACTATCATATGATTTTTCTATTTGGTATTTGAGGAACACATATAATTATATGTAAGCATCTTGTCTTTAAGTGTTTAAATATGAAGCAAATGCCAGCCAATAGCGTAACTAGCTATCCTTAGTAATGAAGAAAGCTTGTTCACTCAGAATTGTGTGTATGCTTAAAATAATGTTATGTTATGTTTCTCTAAGTGAATTGAATGTTGAGATTTTTTCTAATGTCTATCATCTTTCCTTCTGTCCCTCCGCTTGAATTCTTCCCTCTCTTCTCTATTGTTCTCCAAGGATATTCTATTCTTTATCTCTTGCGGAATTCATACTTTCAGCTTAATCATTTTCTAAGGGATTGCCATCAAATTCCAAGCATGAGCAATTTAGCCTCAGGTTTGCTATGCATCTGAAAATTGCTGGACCAGGAACAAAAAGTCCTTCTGAAACTCTGTTCTATGAACACAAACCCAAGAAGAAGGCAAATGTATCAAATATGTATGGAGTACATGATGAGCCCTAATCACCAAAATGTATGCTCGCAAGCAGAAAAAAAGCAAGCAAAACATGAAGCGAGGAGGTGTAAATGACGTGATCCAGGAATGTTCTAACATAAAAGCCAGAAGGCAGGAATGAGGTGGTTCGGGGATGTTCCAGCAGCAGCAAGAAAGGCGTGGAAATAGGAGGGAGTGTGATCCAAGAATATTCTAGAACCCAGTAAAGACTTCCGCATGGATGTGATTAATTGGAGGGATGAATCTTTAAATAGGGAAGTATGATGGAAAGAATGGGCAAGCAGAAATTATATAGGTGTCTTTGTAGTGAAGAGAGGCCTGGCACTTTCGAATTAGCCAGGATCTTGATTTCTTTCTATTGTTCAATCGATGTCCCAGTCCTTCTAAGTAGTTAGCTGGCTATTTTGCAAACAGACATGTAATTCTACTTCTTATTAACACAATCTATCAATTCAGCTTCTTATCCATTCACTTAGTTCTTCTTTTCATTCATCTGATTGTTTACTGCTGTCTTTTATTGCTTTGTGTGGATGAAATTGTTGCTCTGTTTAGTTGAGTTGGTTTGGGTCTCCATCAGTACACGCATACAACAGTTTTAAAGCTTCCGTATGACAAACCAAGATACTTTATGATTGGTACCTCCACTAAACGACTCAATACAGTTCCACAAGTTCAAACTTCCATAAAATTCGAGAGTGCCGGATTCTCTCCTCAAGGCTGGAATTCAAGAGCCAGGCCTTTCCCAAAAGTTTGCACAACCAATCTTAATTTTTCTGCCTGTCTCTCTCTCTCTCCAATTCCTCCTTTTATTCTCACTATTTTCCAAACCTTCTCTAGCTATGTGTCACTCCTTTTCCCAGTGGTCCTTCATTGTTGTTGTGCCACTAAACCAACGTCTGTTTTTCCAGCGGTGGTACACTTTAACCACCAAGGGGTCTGACAAATTACCTTGCAAGAATTCAATACACCACTAAGTAAAATATTACTCTTTAACCCATTATACCAATATAACTCACCAGAACTAAACTATCCTAAAAACTTACTGTTATTACTTACACCAGACTCCAAGATATTAAGATCTTGTATCGAATATATAGTAACCGATTCATGACAGGATTGTGAGAAAATAACCCCTTGTGTCAGTGCTACTTAAGTGGAAAACTACATTTAGTTTCATTATGTTATGGTAAAGACACTAACCAAAAGGTCCCACGGTGAGCAAATAGCTACAGCCCCAGCTAGAGGTGTCCTCTCTCCATCCTCTCCAAGATATTTTACCTGAAAGAAATATGTCAGGTTATAGAGGGGAAGAATTAATATCAAGGTGATTTGGCATAAAGAGAAATGACACAAACTTCTTTCTTTCATTTCTATTTTTGCAACATTAATATAGATTTACAAATAGCAAATAGAAAACAAGAGAAAAGTCAACCATAAATAAGTCCAAAACCATCCTAAAATTGCATAATCATAACCCCGGAAATTGTTTGTTTTAAACTAACTTCCAAGATTTTATTTCTTTGTTCTGCCCAAAAAGAAAAAAAAATTAAAAAAAGAGAGGACCCACATCCAATGCTAATTTAAAAAACAACAGGCCAACACAAGCAAATGGTAGGTAAAACTTAAAGTGCAATTTCAATGAAATAAGAAACCTTCCACGAGATTTAACAGAAAGAACATTGAAACCAACATACCAGAATGTTTGCACCAATGCTGGTTCCAACAGCAAATAAAGGAGCCTTAGGATACTCTTGATGCAGATAACCAACGACTTCCCGTGTATCCTCTGTCCATCCAGCATTATAAAAGCAATCTGACTGCACAGATTTTCGTGGAAAATTACTGTATTAAATAAGAAATTGAAAACCTTATAGAGCAAAAAACAATAGTTGGCCAATGGGAATCTCTACAGGTCATTATGAAGAAATAATTAGCCTAACAGAACCATAATTTTGAACCACACTCAAATATTAATTAACAGAAGGAGGTTAGTTTGAAATCATGACATTGTAGCCTTCAAATGTTTTACAACCCTTTTTCAAGGCTATTAATCTCTCCATTACTCCTAAGTGACTGATTTGTGCAACAAACCATACCTTGTAACTGATAGAGCAAACCCGAAGGATTGGAATTAGTGGTAAAGGCCCTTGATTTCAACCAAGAGACCAATAGTTCAAATCCTCTTGGGGCCACCTACTAAGGGCATCATATTTCAGAAATTTTGTAGCTAACCACGTTGGATGAACATGTAAGGAAAGCTGACAGATTTTTTAAAAAAGAACAAAAAAACAAAAAATAAAAAATAAAAAGAGAAAGTGATGGAGCCATTCATTTCCTTTATAACAATGAAACAAACCTTAAGTATTTATCACAGAAGTTAGTATGTATGTGTTTGGACTAATGTATACTGATACAGACCTAGAGTAGACTGACTCAACTGAAGTTGCTGCTTCTCTCCAATGGCCAAGAAACTAACAAAGTTCTGGAGTGCTGCAAATGTATTTATATATTTTGGATAATAAACTATAAAACAAACGCAAAACACAGCATTGAAATATACTGAACTAAAATTTGTATTGATGTAATGGATTTTCTTTTTGAGCAGTTTTTCAATAACAGAAGGCCTTACAAACTCAGACTAGCATCATCTGCAAAACATTCACAAAAGTTTAAGAGAATAACAGAGAAATCAACAACCAAAATATAATCTATAAGCCAGCTTTCCAGAGGCTGGTTTCTCTCCCTCAAATCTCTCCTTTTTTTTTCCAAAATTCTTCTCTGATTTGCCTTTCTCTCTCCAAGCCTATTTCATTGCACTCCTCCAGAATGCCTTTCAATAATGCTCTGCCAACTCAGCTCTAGGAGTCTCAGTGGTTCCCACCGTTTGTTCCACTCTGTGCTACTTGCTTGCTATGTCTTCATTCGATAAGTGTTGGTTTGTTGCTTTTCCGTTAATTTGTTGGTTGCCATCTGTCATCTCCCAACTGTTGCCCTGTGTCTTGGCCTCATTTCTTCTTTTCTTCCTACGATAAGCATATGTGGATCCTAACAATACCCCGCCAAACAAGAAACACCTTGTCCTCAAGGTGAATAGGGGAAAAACATGCCTCAATTTCTTCAATTTTTTCTATAAATCATCATCTCCTTTTGGCGCTATGGGTGGCATTTGGTAAGCGAAAATAACATTGAAATCCCACTTTGGATAGACTTCAGACTCCATTACTTCTGTGTTTTCTATATATCACATGCGCTTTCGCAATCCTGGATATAGGGCTGGATTCGAGCCGAGCCAGCTCGAGCTCGAGCTCGGCTCGGCTCGGTTTGAGCCCGAAACGAGCCGAGCTCGAGCTGGCTCGGGTTAGCTCGGTAATTTTTTTTTTTAATTTTTTATACAAAACGTCGTCGTTTTGATCTATATATATATACAAAACGGTGCCGTTTTGATATGAAAAACGAGCCGAGTTAGCCATAAACGAGCCGAGCCAAAAACGAGCCGAACTCGAGCCGAGCCGAGTTCAACTCGAGTCGAGCTCGAGCCGAACTAGAGTCGGCCAAAAAACCGAGCCGAGCTCGGCTCGGCTCGAATCCAGCCCTACCTAGATATGCCTCTGCACTTTAGTTTCCCATTGCATCACACAAACAAGTTCTTCCGTTGGAAATTGATTTTTCTTAGTTCAACAACCCCAAATTCGAATAACATGTGTTTATGATAGTCTTCCAACAATAGGACCCAATTTATTCTCTCTCAGTAACTTGGTTATATTCGTCCCATGATCCTTAAACACTGACATCTTATCACCATTGCTTCCGTGGCCAACACTAGCTCCGACAACTTTTGCACTCTCAACAACCATTTGAATAACTTTCATCGAGAACTTAGCTTCAACAATGGGCTCATTCTCAAGGTTGCTAGCCTCGAATAAAAAATCTCGTTGTCCAGATATTGATTGCAAACCATTACTATGTTGCAACCATAAATCATTAATAAACTTGAACGTATCATCCTAGGACAAAAATGGTGTTGAGTACTTTCTTTCCCAAACACAAATTCCTATTGCCTTAGGATAAACCCCAACTAACTTTACCTGTCTTATAATTGTTATGTCATTGAACTGAATAATTTTCCTTGTATCAAATCCAAATGTGGTGAGATAAAAGCCAATAAAATAGACAAATATGTGCAATTGCCCCAAAAGAAGGATGCTTTCTTGGGAGGCACAATTGAAATACTGAACACAAATCTCACTTATAATATTTCCCATTTCAAACTTTGCAAGCTCTAATTCCACTGACATTTCCACATCTTTCGTTCCCCATCTCACCATGCTAGTTCATAAAATAGAGCATCGACTCACGTTGATGTCATAGATGTAGGTCACACTTTGATGAGTGTGCCCCAAACAAGCGCATCTTCGTTCGAAATTCCTCATTAATTTCACTCACGAAAACTTTGGTCAGCCATTCTTCCATCGTCACCAACACGTTCACCACTAGCTACCCAATATGTGCCCAATCCTCCAGTGCTAAACCAATTCACACCTTGAGGACAAAGTGGTTTTGAAAGGGAAGGAAATGTTAGAATTACGACATTCATCCTCAATCCAATAGTAATTTTCTTTATAAATAAGGTCTTTATATCTCAAAAGAAAGAAAGAAAAAATATTAGAGTTTCTTATTTGGGCAGCCAATCTTGGTTGATTGTAGAAAGTATCTGACGCCTTAAATGGTCGAAAAATGCGAGGTTCCAGACTCTTCAAATTGTCCGGATTAAAAGATTTCAAACTCTTCGAATTGTTCAGTTTATCCTTATAACCTTTCGATTAATAAGACGGTTTTATTTTATTGTGCATTTTGTATTTTTATTTTTTGTATTAGATGAATTAGAGGTGAAAATGTTAGAATTTGGACACTTGTCCTCACTCCAATAGTAGTTTTCATTATAAATAAGGTTTTTATGTTTCAAATGGGATAGAAGAAATATTTTAGAGTTGTGTAATTTAGGCAGCCAACTTTAGCTAATTCAAGGAGATCTCCCATATTTCAAATGGTCGGAAAATTGAAGGTTTTGGACTTCTCGAACTGTTTGAAGTGGGAGGCCTCGAACTTCTTGAATTGTTTGATTTATCCTTATAATCTTTTGATTAATTAAATAGTTTTATTTTATTGTGTATTTTATGTTTTTATCCTCTGTTTTTGTTGAATAAAAGTTGAGTTCCTAACACATTCCTTCCTCCAAATGGTTCAACTATCTGTCCATCACCTATATTTTAGCCTTCACCATCTCCACTTCATTTTCCACACTATTAACTCTTCCCTCCATTCTAAATTTAACCACACCCAAGTTGTTTCTTTGATATCAAAATTGTTAAGCATTTGTAAACTATAAGCTCAACAACCTAATTGAAACACATGGAATGGAAATGAAATCTTTCTACTAAATGATAATAGGAATTACAAAGAACAGGAAACAATCCTATTGGCTTTTGAAAGGCCCGAACTCTCCCTACACAAATTCTTCTTTGATTTTCCTTATTTCCTTTGTCCTCCTACAACTCATTTATAACTGCCTATTGCATAACTACTTTTGAATGTTTTCCATGTTTCCCCATGTTTCTCCACCCTTAACCCCTACTCTTTTCCTGCCCACGTATCATAACTTTTGCCTACTTTCTCATCATAACTGCAGCCCACTTCCTCAAAATAACTACCGCCCACTTTCTCATCATAATGGCAACCCACTTCCTCAAAACTATTCTTCCTTATCCCCTATTTTCTCCTAATCCATGTCCATCATATGCCCCTTGTACTCTCCCTGTCTTACAGGAAATGTGAACCTTAGCTCTAATAACACACAATCGCAAACCATAAAATTTTTATTTTAATGAAGCTTATTTTTTTCCATTTGGATAGACAGTCCCTCATATTATATTTACGAAATAAACAGTTTCCACAAAGGAAAATCCAACGAGAAAGAACTCACAGTAACTGAAACACCACCCAATCCTCGGTGGTTGGTGACAACAACGTTCCATCCACGTGTTGCTGTAGTAAAGGCAAGATGCTTTATATACTGCAATTCATACAATAAAAAGTGACCAGTTACTATAACTTATATGGAGTAATAATTTGTGGTCTACCAATAATAAGTAGAACATAAGTTCCAAATTGTTAACATATGTGTCGTTCCTTCAATACAACAAATAATGCTTTAAACTAGATGAGCTTCATAAGTTACTGCAGGCCAAAGCCATAACCTAATTATTTAGGTTATTGGATATAGGTAAATAACCAGAAAGTATTGTCCAGTTACACAAACAATATGACAATGGCAGCCTGAAAGATCACAAATAACTTCAATTTCAACTATATTATACAACAGTATCTTCATAAAATTGAACACTCATTACATAAAATTTGAAACAGAAGTGCCAAGAGATCAGAAGATAAGACAAAATAAGTATTATTGAGCTTACAGCAGAATCAGAATCGCTTGTTAAGCCAGGAATCACAACAACAATAGGGGTTGTATCCTCCTTAGAAATAGCATTGTTCACATGAAAAGCACCTCCTGAAGCTGTTGAATACATAATCAGAAAAAACTAAAACTTGTTACCAGTTAATACCAAACTAATAATCAGTCTCTCCAAAATATAGACCTGATTTACAAGATTGGAAGCAAAAGAATGCACACCTCAGTATTCATATATGTAGTGCTAGATTTAGTTTAACATCATATGCAAATTATCAGTCCAACAATGTCATAAACTAAGAACCAGACAAATGTTTTTAGAACTTTCCTAGTACTTCTATGCAACTTGTTATCTCAAAATAGTAGGGAAATTCTATAATAAGTGCTTGTATTTAATGATAGAGCACCCATGCACACACATACTAAATTTGTATATTATGGTCTTTTAGGTATAAATATTAGTTTAATTAAAAAATGGCTATCAGATAAAAAAATTTGCATGCCAGCTTTGTTAATTATAATAAGGAGATGGAAAAGAAAATAATGATGAAAATGGTCTATAGTTCTTCCAAAAGTTGTAGAAAAAGAAAAATGGTACAACCAACCCAGAATTCTATGAACTTTATATTAGGCAATATACAGGAAAATTTGGTAATAGGAATAACTTTACTGACAATAAAGCGGAAATTTTATCCCCAAAATAATTGCTTTAAAAATCAACAAAAGGATAAAATATGAATAAAAAATGCCACTTATACTAATTAGAAAGCCGACCAAGAACAAAATATAACTGCCAATATCGAGGTGCAGTTTCAAGACCAACCGTGTAATACTGTCATAGAAACTGCGTAAATGAGAGAGCCAAAAACAGACCTACAGAATTGACAAAGTACAAGCAACTCTTTTATATGGTTAAGATTAGGTCATGTTCTTTGTAGCTTTGATTAATTAAAAGTGTAGAAATATTTCTTCTAGTACAACTCCATATGAGCTTCAAAAACATCAAGAAAACAGTTAATGCTACTGTTAAAAAGGGAAGTCATGACGATACAATGTTGAATCTTTCATAGCATAAGCATTTTGCACAGAGTAGTTGACAATGTCGTATATTTACCATCAGATATCTTAAGCCAATTCAAAGCAATAATATCACCTTCAGATATAATTTCATTAGCTGTCAAAACTGAATAAAATGATGCATTTACCATCAGAACTTAATAGCCAATCCAAAGCAATCATTCCACCATCAGGTAAATGAAATAGTTGTCTGGAAAAATATATACATAAACATTTGTTAGATTAATACCGGGAATCAAAATCCAAAATGTTATTGTAATGTAGATACAATCTAACACTAAAAAAAATTAAAAGTCCACTATCCTCCTCCCCTCCTACCACACACCCTAAAATAATAGAAAAAATAAGAGAGAAAATGAAGTGGGAAAGAAAATCAGAACAAGAGATATAATGATGCATAAAATAACAAGCCCAGAATAGATTCTTTAAACCATGCGACGTGTGCAGTTTAGCAAGTAGATAAAGAAAAATACATATTTCAAATTGCATTGGAATCAACAAGATAAATATTCAACTCGATTAAACAATCTCTTGAAGTCAAATACAAATTATTTCTGCAACAAGTCAAATTCCACACAAGCTTTATTGTTTCTGTTGTTCAGAAAAATTCTTGCAATAGCAGCATATTCAGTGAAATACTAATTAAATACCAAGTGTACGAAATGTTGAGCCACCAAAAAGTACAATTGGATCTCACACACCCCAAATTCTAGGGCTAAGGCAAGTGAAACCTCCCCTTGACTGGGCCTTTGGGGATGGGCAAAGTTTGAGAACTGTATAGACCATAAACCTCACCTTGGAAAAGATTGTTCTTTCTAACCTTGAGTTGATACCACTTGTTGGACCACCACAAAGTACCATTGGGCCTTCCCATCCCAAAAGCTAGCTATAGAGGTGAGACTTTCCCTCACACTTATATAGTCACACCCGATTCACATCCCAACCAATGCCAGATTCCAAACATAAATAAAGATGGTCTAATGAAATGAAAGCAAATTGAAGATGATCACCTTCTGTAATTGAAACTTGGAGGCCTCCCAAAGAAATGCAAGAAAGTAGTCTGAATATGAGGACTTGAAAGCCAGGAAGTTGCCAGATACCTGCATAACTATTAATATTAAGTTTCTTTTTACTTCGAAAACAAATCAACATAATCATTTGCTCGAAAAAGGCCAAAAACAAGTTTTCTTCCAAAAAAAAAAAAAGCCAACATTCAAACTCCTAAGAATTTCTTTACCATTCATCAACAAAGACTGGAAATTTTTCCTAGAATATAATTTCCCAAAAAAAAACCACTTTTGGCCTCCTCAAAAATTCAATTCAATTTAACATATCAAAATTCCTAGAAGGATTTTGCGATAAACATATAGTTTATTGTTACGTGCTAAAATTTTTATCCGACCATTCAGTTCGGACTTTCTACATTAGAAGTAAAACTACTACTAGCGAGAGTTATTGTTGTAACAAATGTTAAGCATTCTGTTGGAAAACTCTGAAGCATTTGACATAAATATGTTTATATAGGCACACCTAACAGTGTAGAATCATATGTATATAAAATTAAATAATTAATAAATAAAATCAGACCTTCCATGGAGAATTTTACACTTGGAAACGACGTCGTAGTAGAGGGAGCAAGAGGAATTGAAGGTCAAGCCAACGGAGGACCCACGAAATCCGGAGAAGAGATCTTGAAAGAAGTGGAATTCCAAGAAGTTGTAAAGGAAAGCGAGTGATAGAATTAGAAGAGAGAAGAGATAATGCGAGGTAGGGATTTGAGAGAAAGCATTAAAGAGGAGCTTGTAAGCATGAATAGAAGATTCATCGAACAAAGGCATTGTTTCAGAATGAGAGAATGCTTCAGTAGAGTGAAACGACGTTATTTTCTTCAGGAATTTTGAATTGTCTGGCTTTTGGTAGTTAGAGGTTTGGTTGTGGTTGATGAGTTATAGGAGAAGAAGACTCTTGAGAGTGACACGCGTCCCTGGTTTCCCACCTCGGAACCTTTTTTGTTGGACGAAAATGTATTGCGGTAGGTTGATAATAATGATATACGTATAAACAGCAATACGTAATTATATAATTAAAAATTAAATATAAAATAATATTTAATTATATGATTATATCTTATTATTTATATATAAAATTATAAATATTATTTATGTATATAATTTTATTATATAATAATACATTATTTTTATAAATATTTTATATAATATATACATATAATTTTATGAAAATAATAATATATATACCACATATTTAAGTATGTTATATGACTCACGATTAAGACACATTTCATAATTAAACAAATATACATGTGTTTGTGCAGTATCATGACGTATGCCCATTGTAATTAACAGATAACTTTTTTTATCTGTAGTACGTGCAAAGGTGGAGTCAAGAAATTATTATGACCAATGCAATCAGGATTTTTTTGATTAACAAGTACATGTAAATATGTAATCATGACGCAAAAAATCAAAATTGTTATTTGGCCAAATAACTATTTCCCACCCAAGGTTTGATGCACACCTTTTCTCACCCATTAACTATCAAAAATTTAAATATTCACCTCATCTATTAAATTTTACTATTACTATTAAAGATAAAATTGTTATTTATTAAAATATTTTAAAAACTAAAAATTTATCAAATTTTCACCTTTAAATTTAAAAAACTAACAAATTTTCTCTACTCAAAGTTTAAAAAACTTAATTTCTCAACATGTTACCTACAACCAAAACTAGAGACGAGTTTTTTTAGCACGTTGTTGACAACCAAAGACAATAGGAACGGCGGTGTTCTCTCTCTCTCTCTCTCTCTTGACTTCTCTATCAATCCTATTTCGTTCCCAACTAAGCTTAACAAATGAAAGCTGGAGAAGAAGAAAGATCTTCGTCGATCGATTTTCTTGGTCAATGAAAACCAGAAATGGAGCTAGAGTGAGAGAAAAGTTGGGTGGGAGGGAAAATATTATCATCACCGTCTCCAACCACTAACAGTGGTGGTTGACAAATTCCTATAGCAAAATGTTGATTTTTTCAAATCTTAGGTGAGGGAAATTTTGCTAGATTTTTAAACTTTAGAGGGGAAAGATGTGATAAATTTTTAGTTTTTTTAAATATTTTAATAAATGATAATTTTACTTGTAATAATAATATTGAAATTTAACAGACATATGAGTATTTGAATTTTTAATAATTAACGAGTGAAAAGTTGAATTTGTATCAAACCTTTGGTGAGAAATAGCTTTTTTGGCCTTATTATTTATATGACAATATGTATTAAGTATGAATGTGTATATGTAGGTGTCATATATCAAACAAAATGTTGTATTAGTACATATAACAAACATAAATTTTGTGATTAAACAAATACATGTATGTCACCATATCATTATGCTATTACCGTCTTTACTGTTATCACTGCATCGTTTTGGCTGTAAAGAAAGCTTTTTTCTTTGTTGAAGAATATTTTTAACACTTCATAAAAATTAATTTTTCTTGAGAAAAGCTAACCCTAACTCTCATCTAATGAGTTGAATAATGATAGATTCCTTTTTCGATCTTCTTAACATCATCTTTGTCTCTATGATACATAAAAACGTTTTTATTTAAGGACTAATAAAAGTTAAAGTAGATAACAAGAGAAGAGGAAGTACAAACTGCAGTGCTAAATTCATTAATAAATGGCCTCTCTATACAAGACACATCAAACATGCAATAGCACTAATCTAGGCATTACACACAAGGCGTCTAAAAAATGGCACTAACCTAGGCATACATAGCGCTGCATAGCTTTGTAATAGGTCTCAATCAAAGCTACTGTAATTTTTATGTAAACAGGATTCTACTTATGATGAGAACAGACCACAATAATTTGTTGCAGAATGAACTTGTTTTATTATTGCATAACTCTTGAGTTTAAATACATAAGAAATAACTAACTTTTCCTATACTTACTACAAAAATTACTTTAAATTAGGACTCTAACAACGGTACACAACTAAATAGTTGACACTTCTTTAAATAACAAACTAATAGAATTGGACTCATTCCTTTACTAATAGTGAAAAAAGTCTTCTTGAGATTATGTAATTATTCCATCAAATCCTCAACGGCTCCTTGCATGGCTCTTGCACTTCTCTTTTCATGACCCATGTACACCATACATGTTACATGCACAATTGTAACCTTATATCATAAACCTTAGGTTCTTGATGGGCACACGTTGAGATCTTCTTGGCTTAACATTACCTTCCTCTTCTAGTGGAACCTTGTCCTCAAGGTTCAAGTTTATGAATTTGTCTCTTAGCTCTTGAGTAGATTCCTAAGTAACATCGTCGATTGGAAGGTGTTTCCATTTCACAAGACTTTCTTCAACAAATTGTGATCCTTTTTTTATCCATTGTGTGTTCAAGATGCTTTTGAGTTCTATGATAATTTCACCTTCAGCAACAGGTGGTAAGTCAAGAATGGATATATTGGTGTTGCCGACTTTCTTTTTGAGTAATGAAACATGAAAGACGGGATGAATACGAGATCCTCCTGGAAGCTTGAGTTTATATGCCACTTTGCCAATCTTTTTCTCAACCTAGTAGGGATCGTAAAAGCGGCTTGCCAATTTTTGATATGCTCGTGTAAAGATTATTTGTTGGTGGTAAGGATGAAGTTTAAGGAAAACTCAATCACCCTCTTGGAAATCCATATCTCATCTTTTGGAATTGGCAAGTTATTGCATATGATTATTAGTTGTACTAAGATTGGCTTTGAGTTAGCGTAGTATTTCATCCCTGGAGGCAAGTTGCTGGTCTATTTTGTGCACTAGAGACATGCCTATTTGATAGTGTGGAATTGTTGGAGGTAACCACCCATATAATGCTTGAAAAGGTGTCATCCCTATTGACGCATGATAAGTTGTGTTGTACCAAAATTCAGCCCATGAAAGCAAGGAGCTCTATTTTTGGGGTTGTTGATGAGCAAAACATGGAAGGTATTGTTCAAGGCATCTGTTGATGACTTCGAATTGACCATCCATTTATGGATGGTATGCAAAACTCATTTTCAAATGTGTGTTTGACATCTTGAAAAATTCGTGCCAAAAATAACTAATAAAGATTGGGTCCCAATTACTAATGATAGTTCTTGGCATTCTATGTAATTTCACTACCACATCTACAAATTTTTTAGTCACTATTTTTACAGTGAATGGATGAGCTAAAGCAAGAAAATGAGCTGACTTACTGAGGTGATCCACTGCAACAAGAATTGTGTTCTTGTCATTGGATTGTGGAAGGCTTTCAATGAAGTCCATTATGTTGTCATCCATACTTGACATGGAATTGGCAATGGTTGCAAGAGGCCAGCTGGTGAAAGTGTTTCTAATTAGCTCGTTGGCATACATCACAAGAAGAGACATATTCTTGCACTACTCGATGCATCGATGGCCAATAAAACTGTTGTGCTAGCTGTTTGTAAGTTCTCAGAATGCATGAATGTATACCAATTTATGAGTCATGGAATTCTTGCAAAAGTAGCTTAATGAGATGGGAATTGGGAGGGACCACGACTTGGTTCTTATAGCATACTAGTCCGTTTCACCATGTATATGGAGCTCTTGGCTTCTCAATTGCCAACTTGCCAATTTTTTGTATGTATGGATGGTTAACAACTGTTTCTTTAATTTCATCCCAAATTTGAGCTTGTGAGACAAATATAGTATTAATATAAGGGTTGCCTATTACACATGAAAGTGCATATACGGTTGAATTCTCTTTACTAGGCTTGTAGATTATTTCATAATCATATCCAAGTAGCTTTGACACTTATTTTTGTTGCTCCGGAGTGACTATGCATTGCTCCAAAAAATATTTGAGGTTGCGTTGGTCTATTTGAATAAAGAATTTTCGACCAATTAAGTATGGTATCTAAGTCTGGATAGCTTGGACAATCGCTAGCATCTCTCTAGCATATGTTGACCATGATCTTTTGGACAGTCTTAATGAGCGGCTCATGAAAGCTATTGGGTTGCCTTGTTGAGTCAAAATTGCACCAATCCCATCACCAAAGGCATCAGATTCAATAATGAAAGGTTCATTAAAGTTAGGCATGGCAAATGTTAGAGTGATAGTCATGGTTTGCTTAAGATCTTCAAAGGCAGTTTCTATTTCATCATTCCAACTAAATTATCCCTTTTTTTACAAGTTGGTGAGTGGCCCAGCCAAGATTCCATAATTGCGAACAAACTTCTTGTAGTAACCTGTAAAGCCTAAGAATCCACGTAATTCAGAAATATTATTAGGCTTAGGCCAATTTAATATATCTTTAATTTTCTTTTGATCCATCTTTACTCCTTGCGGAGTAATAATATGACCCAAATATTCCAATTCATGTTGGCCAAATACACATTTGCTGAATTTGACAAAAAATTTATGTTGTTGTAATATTTCAAAAGCCTTACGAACATGTTCAAGATGCACGATCCAATTAAGGTTATAAATCAAAATATCATTAAAAAAAAACTAACACAAACTTGCAAAGGTAAAGGCGAAAGAAGGAATTCATAATGGATTGATAAGTAGATGGGGTGTTACATAAATCGAAAGGCATGACTAAATATTCATAATGACCATTATGAGTACAAAATGCAGTTTTATGAATACCAGTTGGATGTACTCATACCTGATGGTAACCAACTCTTAAATCTAATTTAGTAAAGAAGGTTGCCCCATGAAATTCATCTAGCATGCCATCAACCATAAGAATTAGAAATCGATCTTTAATGGTCATAGTGTTAAGGGCTCTATAGTCAGTGCAAAAGCGTCATGTGTCATCTTTCTTTTTAACCAATAGAACAAGAGATGAGAATGCACTAGTACTCGATCTAATGAGCCCTAATTTTAACATGTCATGAACTTGTTTTTCAATTTCAGCTTTTTGAAAATAGGCATACCTGTAGGTAGGGGTGGATACGAGCCGAGCCAAGCCCGAACACTGTTTAGCTCGTTTTCAGCTCGTTTTTAATCAACTCGATTTTTGGCTCGCTTCGGGCTCGCCGAGCTCGTCAAAACTTATGTTCGTGTTCAGCTCGTTTTATAATTTAAGTGTTCGAGCTCGGCTTGTATCTAACTCGGGCTCGTCTCTAATAGCTCGGGTTCGCTCAACTCGGGTTTGGGCTCGTATTTTAGGCTCGTCAGCAGTTAAAATACATATAAATTTCTCATAGGAGCAAATATTTTCAGTGAAACAGAAAAATAGAAAGGATTAGACAGCCATAGAAGTAATTTCATAATAAATACATTTTTGTAATTTCACATACATAGATGGGGTTAAGTTTCAGTATGCTCATTACAACCACTAATCAATACACAGACCAACTCCTACCTCAGCTACTGACTTTTCTCTGCAATCTCCTTTTTCAGCTTGACCAAGTTGCTGCTCTCCAACTACAATACATATATCTCCATTTATATATGGCAGCAAAAGAGATTGGAATGTAAATTTGAACACAAAAGCTTGAAAAAATAAAATTTAATATTAGAATGACTGTAATATTAACCCATATAGAGGAAGATATAGCAGACATAAATGTTTCAAATCATTATTGATGTTATACGACATGCTTGGAAGCAAATGGCAACAATAAAAAATAAGAAAATGAAAGACATATATATATATGCTAAGTACACATATATGTGAGTCAAATGGGAATTTTCCGAAACAACCTTGATTCTTGAAAAAAAAAAAACAATATATTACTTCAGTAAGCCTAAAAGAAAATCGCTTCAAGCAACAGTATACGGGAAATACTACCAGAACACATCACGTTCTAGTAACATTACTTGAGTTCTCATACAAATAACATGTAAAAGCAATTACATATTTTTAATCATGAGACATATATGAACATAATTTGTTCTTATTTGTATGAGAACATTGCATTACCTCTGATACGTGACTGTTTAAATGTCTAGCAATATTCCAATCTCAGTCTCTTCGTCCTCAATCTTCAAGAAAGCACATGACATGGTTTATTAAATCGATTGTAAAAATCATAAATAAATAAGTATATGAAGTTAAAGTTATACCTGTATTGATTTTTTCACTCGATGTTTGGCTCGAATCCAATCACCTCCACACATAAGCATACTTACAGTTTTTGGTGTTAGAAATGCCCTATACGAGTCAATCACTCTACCCCCAACACTAAAAGCACTTTCTGAAGCAACAGTAGAGATCGAAACTGCAAGAATCTCAGCCATCATATGTGACAAGATTAGAAACTTGGTTTGATTAACAGACCACCAATGAAGTACATTAAATTTTTTTGTCTCTGCACCCTCTGATGTCTCAAACTCAAAGACACCGGATTCGAGGTACATTGTCAACTCTGACTTTTCGGCAGCTTCAGCTTGACTTTTCTTACGGTGTGCTTGCCATTGCAATACAATATCAGAATCATCTATCATTCCATGTGAAGATATGGAACTGGAATGTATTCCTACAATATTTTTTTATTAAAAACATGTGACTATAAATTAATTTAAAACTTTAAGAATTATGATATAACAATTAATATTAATGTATAATGAAATTATATACCTGAAGTAGATGATTGCATATGTGATATAGGGGCGAGGGATGGGTTGTCTATTGATAAAAGTTCCACATACTCATGATATAACTCTTTCAATGTATGGCGTAGGTTGTCAAGCTCAATCTCCGCATCATATTCCCCATATAAAACGGGATAAGCAAACTTTATAAACTCTAATTTATACCCACAATAACAAAAAATTTACTTAGATCACTAGTAATAACAATATACTAATAATCAAGATAATTACCTCGGATCCATAACGATTGCGACTGCCATGAGTAGGTTAACCTCTCCCCAATATTTGTCAAACTTTACCATCATCAATTTAACCATTGAGGCCACAACAGGATCAAATTCTCTATCCTTTAACAACTTTTTTACTTTGAAAACCTCCATGAAATACAAGTTAGTTGTTGGATAGTCAGTTCCTGATACAATCTTACTTACATTATTAAAAACTCTTAAAAAGTCACAAACTCTAGCCAATTTTTTGCATTCAATCTCATTTGGTAAATACTGCAAATAGTTTCCATCTTTAGCTCCGTATCGCGGCCATACTTCTCGAAAAATCAATGTCACATTCAACATATTATATGTGCTATTCCATCTAGTGGGACAATCCAAGACCAATTTCCTTTCTTTAATCCCACAAATTTTAGCAGTGCTTGCAAAGTCTCGTTGTCTAACCTCACTTGCACGTACATATTTCACACTATCCCTTACTTTATCAATAATATCCTTAATTTCATTAATACCATCTTGAACAAGAAGATTAATGATATGAGTCGTGCATCTAATGTGAAATAAATTTCCCCCAGAAACTAGAGATCTATCCATCTTAAAATCTTTCTTCAATGATTTGATACACTTGTCATTCATTGATGCATTGTCTACAGTGATAGTGAACACCTGTTAACATAGCATCAAGACACATATAAATTTAAGTGTTGTCATTTTTCATTGATAAGCAAAATAAACAAATTTCACCTTACCTTATTCTGAATACCCCAATCTTAGAAGCAATTGTACAAAGCCTGTGTAATAGTTTCCCCATTTCTTGGAAGAGGCACATGGACAAAGCTGATTATGCGTTTATTTAATATCCATTCTTGATCCACCCAATGTGCGGTTATAACCATATATTCAATGTTTTGTGCATCTGACTTCCATAAATCAGTTGTCACACTTATCTTTCTTAACTCTTTAAAAAAAATTTTCAATTGTTTGGCTTCAGCTTGTACAACTCGATCACAGTCAGATTTTACTTGTTTTCTGCCTATTCTCTCATTAATGGTTGTAGAATACTACAAAAATAATTGAAGCCAATATGTTCAACAAAGGAGAATGGCAATTCATCAATCAGAATCATGTGAGCTAATGCCTCACGGATCTGCATATTGAATCACGATAATAGTTAATTATTTTAACAAAAATTAGGATGAAATCGATAGAAAATAACCAAACAAGTTACTTAAATATTTAAAACATACCATATCGTGATTATACTTTGCGTTCGATCTCATAATGGGTGGAGTGAGGAGGCCTGGGCAATTTTCTTCTATTGGTTGAAAGTTCAACAACATTTGTCCCTTCGAATAACTCTGTTTCCCCATTGCCTTTTTTCGCTTGACACATTGTCTCATATGACGACAAAGGTGTGTTGTTGAATGTGTTTTCTGTAGTTTTAACCTTTTATTACAGAACTTACATACAACAAATCGTACATCCCCTACCATTATAATCATGTCTTCAGGAAAACACTCCCAAACAACAGAGGTCTTTTTTTTCTTGCTAGACGGGATAACTGGAGGACTAGGTGAGCTAGATTTTCCTTCAGACATTATATCTTCCCGCTCACCAACATCTTCTTTAGACTTTTCATAATCTTCTATAAATGTAGTTTCTACTTCTGCATTCTCAACAGAATCACACAAATGAGATCCCTGAATTGTTATTCCCTTCCTTTTTACCGACCTTGATGAATGGGAACGTTTCTTTCCAGTTGCAGTTGATAAATAAGAGGAACCTCGACTAATATTTTTTTGGTGCATTTACATTCAAGACATAGATAATTTAATAGCAAAAACAATTATATCACAATGAATAATATAATGAGTACCATAAGAAGTTCAATTAAGCTAAAATAAATTAAATTTGCAAGGAATTTGGCATGTTGAACAATAAACTTCATTTAATCCCTGCTGTAAAGTGAATATAGAAGTGTAAAGTGAATAAGATCAATTACATTTTGTTTTTGGTGTGTGTGTGTGTGTGTGTATATATATATATATATATATATTACTAACAACCCAAATGTAAAAAAAAGAAAAAATCAAATTCCCAAGGTTTATATGTGCTTCCGTAAATTACTCTCCAGTTAATATGCCTTTCATAAATTCATCTCCAATTCATTCCTAAGCCATTAATTTATATAAATAAAACTTTAAAAAATCAATAAAAAAATATAACTTATTATCGTTATGCATTTTTAAGGAATAATAAAATAATTATATGACTTAGAGCCGGCTCGAAATCTGGCAAGCCTAACCCGTTTTCCAAGACACATCAGGATGTAAATTACTCTTGTTTGATAAATAATTAAACAGAGCAGTAGAGAAGAAAGGTGGAAAACCTTGTCGGCGGCTGAACAGTAGAGAAGAAAGGTGGAAAACCTTGTCGGCAGCTGAATAGCAGAGAAGAGCAGCAAAGAAGAAAGGTGGAAAACCTTATCGGCGGCTGAACAGCAGAGAAGAAAGGTGGAATGGAAAACCTTGTCGACGTATTTTAGTTTCAACTAATATTTTCGGCAAAAAAGAATAAAGAACAACAGAAAAAATATTAGGTTTGTTGCTTTAGTTTCTTTAATTGCTTCCAATTTCCAAACGGCAGCGTTTTTTATTTTAATAGAATAGAAGCCAGTAAAGCAAAGCAAACTTTTTATATAACTGCTGCAAAATAAAAAGTCAACGCAGAAGAAGCCATATATAATACCGCCAGCCTCCAACGAACAATATTAATAACGAGCTCAACTCGGCTCGTCGAGCCAGCCGAGCCGAGCATTCCTCTGTTCGGGTTCGGGCTCACGTTCGTTTCTTGATTTTTGGCTCTGTTCGGGTTCGTGTTCGCGTTTGCTTAAAACAAGCTCGTTTCGGGCTCGTTCGAGCTAAGCTCGTTTCGAGCCCGAAAAAGCTCGCCTCGAATCCAGCCCTACCTGTAGGGTCTCACATTGATGGGCTCGGTTCCTTCTTTGAGCGTAATGTGGTGGTCAATTTCCCTTATTGAAGGAATTTGGTTTGGTTCCTGGAAAATGTTTGCAAAGGTGTCCAATTATGACTGCATATCCGGATAAATATCATTTTGTGGCATCTTTGCTTCAGTTAGTAAGCAAATAGTAAACATTGAATTTCCTTGGTGCAATTCCTTTGAAAAAGTTTTCATAGATGTGGACTGGATGGGCTGAACATCTATTCCTTATAGTTTTTGAGTTTGATTATTCCATTGGAATTGCATAGCCATTTTATCCAATTACACTCCACTGAGCCTAATTGCTCAAACCATTGAACTCCTAACACTAAGTCTAACCTATTATTGGCAAGGAGTAAAGTGTAAAGAAGAAAGGAATACCTTGGAGCAACAAATGGACATTTTCAAACCTCCCTTGACATTTTAATGGAGCCCTATTAGCCACTGTCACAGTGAATGGTTGAGTTGGTACTACTGGAAGTTACAACCACATAGCCATTTTTTCACTAATAAAATTACGAGTGGATCTGCTATCAATAAGGACAACCATTTCATGATTCCCAACTTTGGTCATGACTCTCATGGTTCGTGAAGTTGACCACCTGGTGAGTGCATACAGCAATATTTCAGGTTTATCTTGTATCTTGGCTATGGTCTCGCCTCCGTCATCTCCATTGCTTGAATTAGAGTCTTCTTCCAACAACAAAAGCTAAGGTTTGCAACACTTATGACCTGGAGTAAATTTTTCATTACAATTGAAACAGAGGCCTTGAGTTCATCGTTGTTGCATCTCATCCCAAGAAAGACGTTTCATAGGTGAGGTTGGATTAACTTTTGTTAGCAAAACAAAGTTAACTTAGGTGCAATTAGAGTGTGGCGACCTTGTAAATTTCTGTTGGCGAGTTAGTCGTTCATCCCGCATCTGTGTTAGGCTTATCGTTTCTTTCAATGACTTCGGTTTGAACATTCAAATACCTTCCACAATTTTCGATTTAAGACCCCTTATAAATGTTCCTATCAATGCCTTTTGTGTCCATCCGTGCAGATGGTTCCCTAGCTTCTCAAATTCTTTTTGATAGTCTCGTTAAGAACTTACCTGTTTTACTCTTGATAAAGCTTCATCAAAGTCCTCACACTCTGTTGGTCCGAATCGAGCCCATAGTTCTTCCTTAAAAACTGCACACGTGACTTCCTTTTTTTCTTCTTTGTAAGCTCGCCGAAGCCATTGCCACCATTGGTTTGCTTCACCTTCAAGATGGAACGATGCTAATGACATCTTTTGAGCATGAATGGTGCCTTGGAACACAAAGAACTGATCCACTTTGCTGAGCCATTTAGTAGGGTCATCTCCCTAGTATCTTGGAAAGTCAAGTCTAGCTAGTTTGGTTGAGAACAGAGGTCTCCCCCCTTCTGTATTTTCCCTAATTTATTCTCTGTTGTTGCGTGTCTGACCATTATGGTCGTTAGTGTTGCTGTTGGACCCTTCTTTAGTTGAAAGCATAGCTTCCATTAGTTTAGTAAGGGTGTTCTCTATTTGGTGAAACTTGTCAATAATCCCAAGCTCCATCCGACTCATACTATCTTGAAGTCCTCCTAGCCCTGCTTAAAGATTTTCAATTCTTTCCTTATTGGTTGTCATTGCGTTGTAGCTCTGATACCAATAATAGGTCACAATCAAAGCTACTATAATTTTTATGTAAACAGGATTCTACTTATGGTGAGAACAGACCACAATAATTTTTTGTAGAATGAACTTGTTTTATTACTGCATAACTCTTGAGTTTAAATACATAAGAGATAACTAACTCTTCCTAAACTTACTACAATAATTACTTTAAATTAGGACTCTAACAACGGTAAGAAACTAAATAGCTGACACTTATTTAAACAACAAACTAACAGAACTGGACTCATTCCTCTACTAATAGTGGAAGAAGTCTTCTTGAGATTATGCAATTATTCCATCAAATCCTCGACTTTTTGCATGGCTCCTACACTTCTCTTTTCACGTCCCACGTACACCATGCATGTTACATGCACAATTGTAACCATATATCATAAACCTTGGGTTCTTGATGGGCACACGTTGAGATCTTCTTGGCTTAACACTTTGTAAACAGAATTAGGCTGGACAAAGATGAATTAATCTGGTTGCTGCTATGTAGCTTGGATATATGTGTCACTAGAATAGTTTGGTGGTGGGTATTTTTAAGTTAGAGTTTTGTCATTTAAAAGGAAGCTTAAGAGTAGAATAGGTGTTATAGGATTTTGAAAAGACGATTTTAAAGGTTGAAAATAATAACTTTTGGCTGTTTGTGGTCTTGATTTAAATATGTAATACTAAAGAGGTTAAAAGATGGTGATACTAATATGGATCTTCGGCTCAGTCTCACATAGGGTAAGAATTTATTATAAAGAGAGATTTGTATCAACCAAAAGCTCTGCAACAGCATTGGTTGCTGGGAACTCTTTATTCTAAATGGCAATGATCCAATTTATAGACTTTAATTAACCACCAGGGCAATCTTAGAATTATCAAGCCTGTAAAGAGGATTAACAATGTTTCCACACAAAGTCGCAATGGCTCATACGCTTCAAATCTGTAATTGTTTGCCAATGGGCAATAAATTAACAATGCTGTATCATTCTCGAAAATTAGTCTTAGATCCTGCTCTTTTCCTCTTGCATAGCTATTAGCCTTAGTTTCCTTTTTGTTTGTTTGGCCAGAAAAACCGGCAAGCATTGCCGGTTTAAATAAAGCCTTATAAGCATATGAGTCATGTTTTCCAGGTACATTTTTTCTAATTATCTTTAGTTGGTTTTCATTCAAACAAGCATAAGTTGAATGCAATATGTGTTTAACATGTTTTTTATTTGTAAACTTGACTGTTAGTACAGTCTCCTTTTTGTTTTATCATTGGTTAATCTTCAAAGCCAAAGAATAGGCATTTATCGCAAGCGCACAAACCCATTCTTCTTCCCCTGATTTCAATTTTTCGTTGCTGTCATCATTGTTTTAGATGATCAAATCTACTTTGATTTTGAAAGTATAGTAAAAGTAGATAATCTAACCCAGTGAAGAATACAAGAATACAAATTGGAAATTGCCTTGTATCACTCCATTTCCATGGAAGATATTTTTTCTTCCCCTTCCAATTTGATTTCCATTTCTTCTGTTTGCATGTGAATTAATCTGCACTGAGTTTTTGTTATGTTCATGTACAAGTGATGAAAATTACTGATAATGTCTATATTATTAAAAAAAATGTGATGATATCACATTTGTACATACACCGTAATCAAACAGATAAACGGATAAACATAACATACGTGATTCAATCAAAAAGGCTAGCCATGCCTGCACTGAAGACCGGAGTTTGTCTACGAAGACACAGTTTTATGGTTAGCTTATTTGCACTTGAAGATGCCGCATGTCTCTACGCTACAACTAATTTGCATTACACTTACCTAAAACAAAAGCTTTCAAGCTTCAACTAACAATGGATCCCACATAAATTAATGGAATCCAACCACTGGAGATTTATCTGCTGAATGATCGGGCGGCGGCGATGGCAGCAAGGACAGTGCAAAGATGCCGCTTGCTGCGGCGGAGACAGCGCCGGCTATAAAAGCAGGCATGTTGCCACCTCCGAAAAGATCATCAAAGGGTCCTCCAACTAAAGATACCACCATCTGTAAGACCCAATAATCCATGAGCAATTTTGCAAGAATTAGAGATGTTAATTAAATGGGTCGAATCAAACTCTACAGGAAAACATATATACCTGTGGAATAACTATGGCCAAGTTAAGAACTCCCAAGGAAAGCCCTGTAAATAGGAAAAAACATCAAATGAAAACTAGTAGGAAGTTGTAAATATAAATTAGAAACAAATTCTTAAATGGGTGGAAGTGGAAGAAATTTTTATACCTTGACCAGCAGCAGAAGATCTGCTGAATATGGATGCCAAAGCAAATGGAACACTGAAAGTTATCTGCATAATTGGAAGAAGAGTTTTCAATATTCAACTGTAATTAGAAATTAAGTCAACTTATACCATTAATAGCTCAAAAAAAAAAAAACAAAACAAAACAAAGGATTAATTTGGATTATTTACACGATATAGTTGCAAATATCATTGGACTCATAAAAGTACTCATAGAAAGCATTAATAATAATTTAGATTGATTAAATTTGATTTTAAATAAGGCCAAAAGACTATCCCCAAGTTTAGCTGCATTGTCAAAGTTACACCATAAGGTTTGAAAAACCCAAAATCTTACATGTTAACCAACTGGGATTAAAATTTTCTATTAGAAGTAAGGATAAAATTGTTATTTTACTAATAATATTAAAAAAAAATTATTATATTTTTCCTTCTTCAGTTTTAAAAACTAATATTTTACCCCTCCTAAAGGCTTTTAACTTTAAAAGGTCACATTCCCCTTCAAAACCTAAGAATTTTTTTCTTCCCCTTTAATCGCTTTCTCCGATAATTTGGAAATGACGATAACAAAGTCTCCTCATTGATAAACAGATTTGGGTGAAGAAATTTCATATCTTTTCGCCGACGAAAAGATCTAGCTCTCTTCCTCGATCTCTGATGAAGAGATTCTAGATCTCTTCGTCTCAGACAAAGAGATTCCAAATTCCTTCAAAGACGAAGAGATCCAAAATCTCTTCACCCAGATTTTGTGATCCATTTTAGATTTGTTTACGTGTGTCGACCAACAGTTTAAGGTAGAGAGGGGAGATCGTCGGCACTAAAGATGGTGGTCAGAGAGGTAAAAAAAAAATATGAGGGGAAAATGTGACTTTTCAAATTAAAAAACTTTTAGTAGAGGTAAAGTTAATTTTTAAAACTTAGAGAGGAAAATATAATGAATTTTATATTTTTTTAATATTATTAGTAAAATGATGATTTTACTGTTATCTCTAACAGAAAATTTTAACAGCAATTATATTATGAATAAGATTTCAAGTTTTTTAAACTCAACAAGCATAAGGCTTGGAACGGAGGTAAACTTAGGTAGGATATAGTCCTATGGCCTTTAAATAATCATAAGAAACAAAGGTGGTACAAAGTAAAAATAGAAAAACAGGAATTGAAAGCACCGAATAGAACCCAATTATTTTCCAATCAAATCTTTCGACTTGGGAACATTCAAATAGCTTAAGAGAGAAGAGAACTTTTCAAAGAGAGCGACAAAATTATTTAATTTTATTTGCTAAAGAGAGATTAATTTTAGCCTTTATTATGCAAGTGCTTATGAGTAGAATGAGCCAAAAAATAGTATTTTCTGTTTTAAAATTAATTAATTAAATTAGTAGAGCAAATTATGGTTCAACTTTATTTTTTTTAAAATTAATTAAGAGGAAATGCTGCGTCAAAGACCCAATTATAATTTATCACAAATATCAATGAAATAAAAAATAAGATAAAAGCAAAAAAGTATTCATTTTCTAGGAGAAAGCCACGGTAATAATAACAATAAATTTAATTTAATTTAAGATTTAAAATCTCATGAAACTTACCGCTTGAGGGATCCCCAACACGGTGAAGATAGCCAAAGCGCCAACTTTCACACCCACCTCTGGAGCCAAAACATGACCGTTGGCAGCCATCTCCCGCCGCTTAGACTCCGCCAGTTTAGTGATCAAAAGCGTCAAGGCCAAACAAAACGCCAGCAAAAAATTGACAATCCCCCACAGCCTCTTCACGCCACCAACTGCACGTGCCAAATACTCAACCCCGAGAGACGTCAGCCCCAGAAGGATGGCGTTTAACATCAGCCCCAAGGCTCCCGCGCGCACGCCCGCATTGTACAGTCTCAGCTCCTCCGCGTTTCCATTGGCGTTCCCGCCGTAAACCTCCCGCCCCATCCAGTCTGTGTCGAACAGCAAGAACGGGAACCATGCAATCCAGTTGAGCGCCGTGACGAGAAGTAGAATCCACATGGGTCTTTGTAAGCCCTTTAACGCAACAAAAATTTCTTTTAAAAATGGCTCTTTTGAGGACCCTCCCCCTTCTCCAAGCTTGTCACCGCCCTCGTTGACGGCTTTATCCGGTGACCAGGGACTTTCCCGCACATAAGTGAGAGCCACAGTGGTTAGCGTAAACAGGAGAGTTATAGAGAGGATGAAACAAGTCTTTAGATTCGCGCAGTAAGTATCACATGATTTTGTTTTTGTAAACGGGAGCATGTGGTAGAGGTGAGTGTAGGAGCCAGCCGCATAGCCAAGAACATTACCGACCGCCATGAAGAAGGAGTAAAAATTGTTGGCGGCACGAGTTTTCTTATGATCGCTGCCGGACAGATCCGCCAGAAACGCCCGGCAGGGGCCCTGCAAGGTGTTGTTGGCGACATCTAGCATCCAGAACCCGAGAACGAAGATGGCGATAGCCCGGGGTTTGACCTGCCGGGAGACAGAGTCCCCAAACAGGTGTCCAAAATCAGCTGCGAAGCCGATTAGGACAACAGCAATGCCGACGAGAATAGCTCCTGCAACAATGAAGGGTCGGCGGCGGCCGAAACGGGAGGTGCATGTATCACTATGAAACCCCACAATAGGCTGCACCACCATCCCGGAGACGGGGCCGCAGAGCCAAATAAGGGAAGCCCATTTGTGAGGAATTCCCAGAAGCTGAACGTAGGGAGTAAGTAAAGAGAGCTGAAGTGCCCAGCCGAACTGGACCCCAGCAGCAATTGAGGCCACTGCTACAATCTTTTTATACGACTGCGACTGTGGCAGCTGTTTCTCAAGCTGAACCTCCATGTCTTTTTCTATGAAAATGAAGCGAAGGAGAAGAAGATAAGAGAAATATTGTTACTGAGTTTGTGGGATTTGGATGAGAATTTATAAGGGAAATAGAGTTCCGTTGAGTTGCATGAGGGGCTGCAACTGGCGAGATTTGGGAAGAAGGCTTATCCGAGACCTGATTTTTGTCTGAGAGTGAATAGCGAGGGGGTGGTGGGGGCACAGAATCAGAGGGCACACGTGGAGGCCAGTAATAAATA
Organism: Mangifera indica; assembly: GCF_011075055.1. NCBI lineage: Eukaryota > Viridiplantae > Streptophyta > Magnoliopsida > Sapindales > Anacardiaceae > Mangifera > Mangifera indica. The sequence goes on along the minus strand of NC_058147.1, from coordinate 9,259,859 downwards.
GTAATTAGTGGAAATTTAATACGGTGAAGACTTTGGCCTTTGGGTGTTTCATTCTTTTGGGAGGGTCTGTTTTTATGATATTTGGGAGACTATATAATCGATAAGAGCAGAAGAGAAGATTCAAACATTGTTTATAATTGCGAGTATTAAATGATGTTTGCATGGATGAAATTGTTGGTCAATTTCACCCTAAGTTTAACACAAATCTCTCCTGTCCTAGTGTTTTTACAAAAAACATTTGACCCCACAAAATATTTTAAAATTTTATAGCATCAATCCTTATGGTATAGTATTTATTATCGGATCATTTGATAAGAGATTTAGAAGCAGAATTATTGGCCTTTAAAACACATTTGACCCCACAATTACCTATAAAGTAGATTTGCACATATAGATTTCATATACGAAGGTTGTATATTAAAGTTCTTACCTAGGCCGAAAGACACTTTCCATCTTTCATGGAATAATAACATTGGTACATCATTAAAATTATATATCTTTATTTTAAATAAATATATATTAGATATATATTATTATATAACTAGATAATTTTAAATTAAAAATAAAGTAATGATATATATAAGTATATACTTATTTATATGTTCAAACTAAATACGTATAATATTGCTCTGAAAACATTGTACTCAAGTTAACTACTAGGGAATTTACTAGAAAAAAGTTAACAATCCATGCAATTTGTTGAAGGAATTATTATTGAAGGATTATCCTAAAAAAATATATATAACGAGATATAAATTATTACTATATTTAATAAAAATGATATGTATAGATAATTATTGTGTTTGATTAGAAATTAAAAAAAAAAAACTTATAAAGGTATTAGTATAAATTAGTTTTGTGTTTCATTAAACTAACATATTTTATGTTAAAGCATTTGTTTTGTGTATTTTTAAATTATTCTCCATGTTAATAATACATTAATATTTTTTTCACCTTATCAAATTATGGAATTAGTTAATTAAATTATTTTTTCTAAAATACTTTTCATGTTATTTACTATTTTAATTTAAAATGAATATATTTTTATCATAAAATTTTAATAAATAAGGATAAAGCTATAACCAATTAAGATAAGTAATACTATGTATATATATTTTGAATATACAAATTGATATATGCGTATATGAGTCATCATATAATTTAGTGTTATTTTATCATTAATTTAAAATTATTTAATTATATAATGACATATATCAAATATATACTCATTTGTATATATAAAATAAATACTCATAATTTTATTCAATTAATATTAGTTTAGTAATATTTTAACCTTATTGAGAAAAGGTAAAACCAAATGCCCCCTTATTATAATGATGTAAATACCCTTTATTATTTAGTGAAATAACCTAATTAATTCTTGATAATATGTTTCTTGTTCATATAATGTAGTATAATGTAATGATTGAAATACTCTTATGAGACATTTATTTAGGGTAATCTTTGATTATCTTAGTAATCTAGTTTTTATTATTAATATTATCTAATTTTGTTCATCAGATAATAAAAGATATTAGTATTATTTTATTATCAATGATAATAAGACAAAAAATATAAGGGGAATTTGATTAATGTATTTATTTAGTTATTAAAATATTACTAAAATAATCTTAATTTTATTATAGTTTTATTCTTATTAAATTTTTAGGAAAAAATATCATCATTATCAATTAAAATAACAAGTTACATAAATAATATTTTAGAAAAAATAGATTGACAATAAGATAGCAACTAAAAAATAATGTAATTAATTGATTTCATAATTTGTGAACATGAAAATAATTCTAATATATTATTAATATAGAGAATATTTTAGAAAATACACAAAACAAATATTTTAACATAAGATATGTTAGTTTCATCAAATACATTATTAATTATTATTCACTAATCTTTTAAGGCACTTATATAAAATCATATATTAGGTATTTTTTTAGGCCAAAGGATTTATTCCCTCCGAATATTTATTGCATTCCTAACAATTTCCCTTAAGATTAAACTTAGAAATATAATATTTTCCCCTTTTAAGGTTATTTTCTCTTTTCTCCTACCCTATTTTGGTGCCATCTTCAGCAAGTTTCGCTCTCCCTCCCCTTTTGAAATTGTATCTTTTGATAAGAGATTTATAGGTAGAATTATTGGTCCTCAAAACACGATTGACCCCATAGTTACCTATAAAGTAGATATGCATACATTGATATCATATAGAAAAGTTGTAAATTATATTTTGGAAAAAGGACAATTTCCCACCCAAGTTTTGTTGAAATGACAAATATATACCTATAAAAGATGAAAAACTTAAATACCTACCCAAAGTTTAATCTGTTAGGACACACTCATATATTTTCTGTTAGGGTTAAGGGGCAAATTCATTATTTTATCAATAATATTAAAATAATTAAAATTTTATCTCATTTTTTCCCTTTAATTTGGAAAGCTAACATTTTCCCTCTAAATTAAGTTTTAAAAAATTCACTTTTCCCCTCTAAAATCCAGCCACTTTATCTGGCAACGATTGATCAACAACGGAGGAGTCTTCATCTAGAGGTAGTCCTCTGAACGGCGATCATCATCCAAGTATAATGATCGTCATCCAGATCTAGATTACACTTCATCATCTAGATCTATAGATGATGAAACGTCATCCATACTAGACAACCAGTGTCATCCTTACTGGATGACTCTCCATCATCTAAAATGGACGATAAGTATCATCTAGAGAATGAATGACGCTCCGTTGTCCAGTGAAGGACGATAAGCATCATCCAAATTTGGATGATGTTCATCGTTTAACCTCTAGTTACGTCAGTTGTCAGTGGTCGAAGGGAGGGTAAAGAAAAAAATTAGAGATTTGGGGGGAGAAAAATCACTTTTCAAAGTTTAGGTATATGGGTTAAATGTTAATTTTTAAAATCTGAGGAGAAAATGAGATAAAATTATATATTTTTTAATATTATTATTAAATGATAATTTTACCCTTATATTTAACGAAACATTTAATGGTAGTTTAAAAGTAGATGGATATTTACGTTTTTTATCTGTCATGGATATATTTTTGAAATTGAGCTAAATTTTGGGTGGAAAATAGTCCTTTACTCTTATATTGTCTTTACCTACACCGAAAAACACTTCTCATCTTCTTACCTATGCTGAAAAGCACTTTCCATCTTCTTACCTACGCCGAAAAACACTTCCTGTCTTTCATGGAATAAAACATATATTACACTCAAGTTAACAACTAGGGCACTTACCAGCAAAAATTAAACAATAAGTGTGCCAAGTAATTATTTTTTTCAAAAATAAAAAAAGAAAGATTATCTCAAAAAAATTATGTGTAATTATGTGAATATAAATTATTATTATACTTAATAAAATTGATACGTAAAAATAATTATTATTTTAGTTAATAATAAAAAAATAAAAAAAATATTATTTTACTTATATATTTTTAAGAGATTATAAAGTATAAATTAGTTTTGTATTTCATTAAACTAACAAGTTTTATGCTAAAACATTTATTTTATGTATTTCTAAATTATTTTCCAAGTCAATAATAAATTAGGATTTCTTTCATGTTGTCACATTTTGAAATTATTAAATTAAATCATTTTTTTCTAAAAATTTTTTCATTTTACTTATTATTTTAATTAAAAATAAAGGTATTTTTGTCCAAAAATTTTAATAAGGTTAAAGTTATAACGAATTAAAATTGTCTTAATAATTTTTTAATAGTTAAGATGAAAGTCAAAATAAACTGCTTAAACTATGAGTCTTGTCACCTTATACTCTTATTATTTGGTGAAATTACCTAATTAATTCTTGACACTATGTTTTTTTTTTTTTGGTTAAATTAACATAATGATTGAAATACCTTTATAAAGCATTTGGTTTGAATTATCTTAGTAATTTATCTTTTATTATTGATATTATCTAGTAATATTTTGTTACTAATAATGATATGGCAAAGAAGTCTCTGATTAGTATCTTCATTTTCATTTTAAGTATTAAAATGTTATCGAAATAATTTTAATTTTATTATAATTTTATCTTTATTAAAGTTTTAGGTAAAAAATATCACAATTTTAAATTAAAATAACAAGTTATATGAAAAATATTTTGATAATAAGATAACAACTAAAAAATAAGTTAATTAATTAATTTCATAATTTGAGAACATGAAAATAATCCTAATATTTTAGAAAATATACAAAGCAAATACTTTAACATAAGACATGTTAGCTTCAAACACTTTGTTAATTTTTTTTAAATAATCTTTTTACAGGCATTTAGGTAAAATAATATTTTGTGTATTATTTTATTATTAACAACCAAACACAATAATTATTTATATGAGCAATATTATGTTTACATATTTTTGAATATACAATTGAGTACGAAAATGATATATTATTATGTGATTAAGTGTTATTTTATTTTAATTTAAAATTAATTAATCATATGATGACACATCATCTATGTATTTTATTATATAATAAAAAATATGTACACATAGTTATTTATACCTACCAAAATTATCAAATATAGTATTAATTTATAAATAATAATTTTTTGAATAATTTATCTTTGTATTAATATTTCATTTTTTATAGTAAAATATTACTCAAATCAAACACATATTTAATGTAACAACTCAAATACCCTTAATAAGTTAATAAAAGTTACAGTAATGGCAATGATAGACTTGGCAAAATTCGACACCACTCATTAACCCAATATGACATTTTTACATGAAAAATAGTTCGGATCGAGTTTGGATTTACCCTCAAAAAATCGGATTGTGTTTGGGTTGACAAGAAGTCAACCTGAATAACCCAAACTAACTTAAAAATTAGTAACACTAGTACTAAATTATTATCATTATTGATAACACTACAATTAAAAATTGGTAGCCAAAGCTAACCCAATGTAGTTGAACAATTATTTGCACCAGAGATTAGTTGTTTGGTCAAATTGGTAACTCTAGAACTATCTTATTATTATTATAGTTTCAAATATGATCTACATATTTATTTTTCATCATTTCATTTTTATATTAATTCAAATATTAATGGCTTTAATTTGAATGAGCTCACATAGGATATTACTAATACTAATATAAACAAAGAAGATATTCAGTAAAGACAATGCTCTGACATTTCTCTGTATTAGAATTTTTCTGGTTAAAACTTAATTTTAATTATTTTATTAGCTCAATTATGATAGTTACTTTAAATTAACCCTTAAATGGTTTTACTCCCTGAAATATTATACATGTTAGTTGGATGTCTACTTAGAGGAGTTAGTCTTATGCCTTTTGACAAAAACTTATCATCTTCTACTGAAGATATTTATTCTAATATAATAACTCTTTTTGATAGACTTATAAAAAACTATTTATAGTTTATTTGTTTTTTCATTGTTATGTTATAAATACTACTAATTTGAATATATTATGTTTTGTTTGTCATATTTATATATTTATTAATAGTTTTAGTATTTATAATAGTAATGTTCATCATATAAATTGAAAATTAAATTTCTTAAATATTTGATAAGTTGTTATCCCATTGGTTTTAGATAACATTATTTTAAAGTTGAAGTTGTAAACTTATTTAAGTTATTGATTATGATATATTTTTGTATCCCTACAATCGATCATATAAACATATAATAAACAAACTATTAATATTAACTTGAAATAAAACAATTTTATTTTAACAAAATGTCGTTTCATGTTATAATGTCGTATCATTAATTGCATTCACAAAAACAACACAACCAAGTTTTTCATAACAAAAAAGAAACTATAAACTTCTATTAAATATTTATTAACAAACTTTCAAAAATGAAAACAATATAACCAACTAAGAAAAAAGAGATTGAAAACTTCTATTAAACATTTTTTGATATGATGTTATCTATTTAAAACTTTTTCCAAAAAGAATCAATGAATTCTATCAATCTAAAATATTGCCAAACACATTCACAAAAATTAAATAGCATTGGTTTCAGTTTTATAGAATCTAACATCTTTATGCTTGTCTTGATTCTAAGTATGGTGTCATTTCATCATCTGACACATGGCAAATATTTGGTTACACTGTTTTCATGAACAAAATTTTGGGAAACCTTCATTTGCAATTGAAACATAGTCTTTTTTATCGTCATCAATAAAAATCTACAACTCATGTTATGAACTTAACACAAACCTATTTCCAACATCAGTAAAAAAATCTAACATCAAACTAATAGGTATGAACTCATAATATGATTATATGAAGGTTTCACAAGCAAAAGGTATCATTCTTAACATTGGAGAGAGGTCGAATGATGAGCATCCATAATAGTGACCATTGAACTTATACCATTTATCTTTTCTACTTCCCTATTAAGCCTTGAATGAACTTCTTCTAAGCTAAGATGAAGAGACTTGAAACCCTCTCCTATGAAGCTTATTTTATTGGCAAGTTAACCCTGAATAGTTCCCTTAAACTATTTTTCCAAGTGGTTCCTTTTTTGTGATCTCAAGCTAGTTTCAAGATGTCACTCACTTAAACATAAGGCACCTCAAATTGATCATCATTTCCTTGTATAGGAAAATGGGCTTCATGTTCAGGTTCTTGTTCTAGAGGTGGAACTTGTTCTTCTTCTTCTTCTATGAACTGATACCCTTCATGCCCATTAGGTTCAGTCATCTTCATTATTATTAATGATTGAGAGATAAAAGAAAGACTATCCTTGAATTTCAATATGTGACCAAGCTCTTCTTCACTCAAACCATATCCCAAGTGTTGAGCAATAAAGGATATTAGCATTCCAAAATGTACTTGATGCTTCTTATTTCGAATAAAGTGGATCCAAGCAACTAGCCATCTAGTTGTGTCAACATGAATATGGTTTATCCTACAATACATTAGGATCATGTTTTGGACTGTAACCTGTCCATTTGACTTGCGACAAGCATTGGGAGTGTAGGATATAATTCTTTAAAGTGTTCGCATCATCAAGCTCCCCATCTTGGATGATTTCATAGTGTGTGGATCATAGTTTCCTTGACCTATCAACTCAATCCAAACCATATTTAATCTAAACTTAGACAACCCATTCAAATTATCTTCGTGATCACTATCTAACTGCTTTACCAACATTTTCGAAGTCATCGACATTCCTTACCATGCAACCAGAGCTCCATAGTGTAATCCAAAATATTATTTCCAAAATCTGTTTTTATCCTCAACAAGCTATAGAACTCATAAACTAAGTTTGCATACACATCCATCCACATGAAAAACAACTTTTCCCAATTCATACGCCTAACTATCTCAAACAATGCATTGACAATATTTAACTCAATAAGCATGAGTAGGAATAAGCACCTACCAATACCAATTGATTAATGACAGATGGTTTCTAACACTTCTTCTTGATTATTATCTTGGACTTGTATGTCATAGTGAGATGGCCGGTGGTGGCTAGAGGAAGTGTTCTTTGCTCATAGAGCCATTCTTCATTTGAATACAGTAGTTTGTTAATGATAATGGCCAAATATTAAGCAATAACAACAATGAGAATGGACAAACAGTGATTTGGAAGCTGAATAATGCAAGAAAATGCATGAAGATTGAAGTAATATATCGGTTTTAGGGTGGAGAAAACAATGGCAATGGTGGCTAAGGTTTTGAAAAAAATTTGAAATACAAAAAATAACGATCTGTACTTTTTATTTTTGCTTATAAAAATGGATGAATAATCAGTATAAATTAGGAGTACCGATCATTACTAAAGCAAAATTTTGATACTTTAAAAAAGTACTAAGTGGAACATTTGTTACTTAATTAGTAATGGTCGATACATAATGCAAATCAACAGCAAAAATTTGAAGAACCGATTGACTGAAGAGATGAATGAATGGTACAATGGATGAACACTTGCTCACGACCCAAAATCTAGATTTTTTTTAAAAATTTTATGCAATTTTACAAAGATCAAAACACCTCAAAATATAAATCATAGATATTTAGACCTATTTGAGGACAGTTAATGTGATTCATAGCACAATCAATTATAAACACAAGTTTAAATTGATTTGACTCGAGTCTGCAAAACATATTTATGCATATGTGTAAAGCTAGATTCAAACTGAGTTGATCTCGAGCTTGACTTAATTTGCAGTAATCGAGCTCGAGCTTAGGCTCATCAAGGTCATTACAAATAAGCTCAAGCTTCTCAAGCTTGACTCGTTTCAAGGTCGAGCTTAAGTTTTAACTAACTTGTTATTAAAACGACATAATTTTAATACACATCGATTAAAATGATATTATTTTGTATCAAAATTTTTAGTTTACGAGCAGCTCAAGCTTGAGCTCATTTGGGATTAGTTCATTTCAAGCTCGTTTGAATCAAGCTCAAACTCAAGTTCGAATAAATTCAATTCAAATCCAGCCCTACATATGTGAATGTAAATGCACTTTCATTTAACCACATTCATCCATATTCAGTAAGATATGCATGTATATCATAAAACCAAACAAAATTGCATATAAATTCATCACAATTAAGAATCATATCAATGAAAACACTAGACACATATTTGATTTACAACTCTCTTTGAACGATGCTAAAGTGATCCTTATCAAGAGACTTTGTAAAGATATTAGTAAGTTGATTAGTAGTATCAATAAATTCAATTTTAATATTACCCTTGCAAACATGATCACGTAGGAAATTATATCTAATGTTTATATGTTTAGTTCTAGAGTAAAAGATTAGATTTTTGAAAAGTTATATAGCACTTGTATTATCACAAAAATTAGTATATTTTTCATTTTAAAATCAAAATATGTTATCCAAAGAAGTTGTGCATAATAACTAGCTGTGGAAACATATTCGGCTTTCATAGTAAAAGTTACCACAAATTTTGCTTTAGAAAACCATGAGACTAATATATTTTCTAAAAATTGACAAATGCCACTAGTACTTTTCTTATCAATCCTAAACCCCCCAAAATCAACATCCAAAAATTCTCTCAATTCAAATGAGAACCCTTTAGGATATCATAAAGCAATGTTTGGGGTGCCCTTTTTACAGTATTTAGATGTGATCCTTTGGGATTTGCTTGAAACCTTGCACACATGCATACACTAAACATGATGTTGAGCCTAGATGTTGTCAGATAAAGTAATGAACCTATCACACTTCTATATGTTTTAATGTCTACATTTTTACCTCCCTCATCACATGGAGTTTAATTAAAGTGCTCATAGAAGTTGGTTGCTCCTTCGCATTATTCATCCTGAACCTTTTAAAGAGGTCTTTTACGTACTTCAATTGATTTAGGAATATTCATTCTATAAGTTGTTTAATTTGTAATCTAAGGAAGTAGTTGAGCTAACCCATCACACTCATTTTGAATTCTCTTGCATCATCTTAGAAAAATTTCAACATAGAGATTCATTAGTAGCACTAAAGATGATGCCATCAACATAAATTTGTACTATTAAAATGTCTTACTCATGTCTTTCTATGAATAAGGTGATATCCACCTTTCATTTGGTAAAATCATCTTGAATGAGAAAGTTGTTTAATATCTCATACAAAGCTCTAAGAGTTTACTTTAAACCATAAAATGCTTTTGTTAATTTAAAAAACATTGTTTGAAAATTCATGATTTTTAAAATTGGGAGGTTGTTTAACATATACCTCCTCTTGTAAAAAACCATTTAAAAATGCAATTTTGACATCCATTTAAAATAGTTTAAAATCTACATGACATGCATAAGCAAACAATATTTTGATAGCCTCTAATCTAACCATGAGAGCATAAGTTTCATCAAAATCGATACTTTCCTCTTGAGAGAAACCTTGGGCAACTAGTCTAGTCTTGTTTTTCACAATAACTCTGGCTTCATCCACCTTATTTCTGTATACCCATTTTGTGTCAATGGTAGGATGATCTGTTGGCCTTGAAACTAGTTCTCAAACTTTATTTTTCTCAAATTGGTCTAACTCTTCTTGTATTATAAGCACCTAACTCTCGTTTTCAAGAGCTTTTTCTACCTTCTTGGGCTCTATTTTTTACAAGAATACCACAAATTGTCATGTATTCATTAATAAAGCTCTTGTCTTTACTCCCTGGGTAGGATCGTCATTGATTTTACCTTCCTTCTCTTCATTCTTTACTTTTGGATGCATGGTTTCCCTTAGTGGTTCTTGAGATTGCATGACTTCATCTTCTTGCTTCTTGACCTCAACTTGATGATCTTTTTTGTAATCCTTTGTTTGAGATTAGGCTTTGATTTAGAGATCTTTCATGAGCTCAATAACTTCATCTTTATTTCTATTCTCTACACATTTGAAAGATTCATCAAATTCTACATGGATAGATTCTTCAACTAAGAGAGTTCTATTGTTAAAGACCCTATATACTTTAGATAAGGTAAAATAACCTAGGAAAACAATTTTATCTAATTTGACATCAAATTTTCCGAAGTTATCTTTGCCATTATTTAGCACAAAGCAATTGCATCTAAAGGGATAAAAGTATGCAATATTAGGCTTTTTCTCTTTAAATAACTCACATGAAGTTTTTTTAGGATTGACCTAATCATGGCCTTATTTATCATGTAACATGAAGTAATGATGACTTTACCTTAAAAATACTTAAGCAAATTATGTTCACACAACATGATCCTATCCATTTCTGTAAGTGTCATATTTCTTCTCTCAATAACTCTATTTTATTAAAGGGTCTTAAGTGTCGAAAAGTTATGTTTAATGTCATGCTTGTTACAAAAGATTCAAAATCTGAATTTTCAAATTTTTTTTCCATAGTCACTTCTAATGCTTCTAATTGCATAACCTACTTAGTTTTGCAACTTCACAAAAGGAACAAATACATGGAATACATCACTTTTATGAGCAAGAAGTAAGACTTAAGTAAATCTTGAAAAATCATCAACTATTACAAAATAATAATGCTTTCTACCTAGACTTGTTATTTCGGATGGTCTACATAAGTCCATATGCAAGAGTTGAAGAGGTCTTGAGGTTGAAACATGAAAGGCATCACACACATGATCCTTTTTTAAAATCAATTTTGGAAAACATTTTACTAAATTTTTTTAGAACGTTTTTGTAAAACATTAATGCTTACATGTACTAGTCTTTTATGTCATAGTCATATGTCTTTTTCCTTGGTTGACATGAGGCATAGGTTTCTATATGTAACATCATGCAAATCCATAATGTATACATTTGAATGTTTATGACCAATGAATGCAATTGCGTTTGTGCTAACATCAATAATTTCACAACATAAAGAATAAAAACTAATTTTGAAACATTTATCACATAATTGACTTGTGCTAAGTAAATTATATTTAAGGTCTTTAACAAACAAAACATCATTGATTAAGAACAAGAAGTTACCTATTGTACCAATGCTAATTATCTTTCCTATTGAGTCATCCCCAAAGTTGACGTTGCCTCCATCTTTTACCTTTAATGAAAGGAATAAACTCTTATCTCCTAACATATGTCTTGAGCATCCATTATCCAAGTACCACTTGCTAGAGGATCTCAAGGAAGATTACAAACATGCCTACAAAACAAATATATTCATTTACTTTTTGGTATCCAAATGGTCTTGGGTCCAATAATGTTAATTTCAAGTGTCCCTTTAAGAACCCAAACCTTCATCACTTTGAAAGGTTTACCATGCCTTATTAGACAATGTCTAATAGTGTGCCTAATGAATGAACAAAATTTACATTTTATGTGTAATGCATAAGGTTTCTTTAATGGCCTAAATGTGTTTGTAAAGGGGTTACACTTATTGTATCCTAGGCCTTATTTGTTAAGACCACTCCTTTGCCTAGTTAGTGAATACAAGAACGAAAAAAAAAAGGTACACAAATTATACAATTATAATGCAACGAATAATAAAAAATATGTATATAAAAAAACCCCTAAAATTTGCATATGAAAAAAGTATAAAACGTATATATACGAGTATAATATAATATATCGTTCAATAATACGTTTTTAAAAATACAATAATATCATAATAATTTTAGTTTTTTTCTCAAATCTCCCTTTAAAAATTAATATAACAATTTAAATGTAAATTATTTGGTTAATTATTAAAGCTAATATAACCAGTTAGTTGGAAAAAGCAAAAAAAGTAACAGTTTAGATTTTAAACTTCAAATCAAAGTAAATATTTGTACGGGTCATAGGGAGAAAAATACAAAATTAGGGTTGAAAATTAAGAAAAAATGTTGTTGGTTTTTTTTTTTAAATGGCACTGTTATTTTTGGAAATAATTAAAAATAGAGAAAATAATTTTGTACTTTAAATTTAGCCAAAAATTTAAAAATACAGTAAACATAAAATACGGTATATAATTTGTGTTTAATATAGGAAAGGCATAAAATACATGTTTAATACTTTTTGGGGTCAAAAATTCTTTTGAACGTGTTTAATACGCAAAAAGTATAGTAACATGAATAATACGCGTATTTACTAGCTAGGCTCCTTTGTAAAGCAAACATTTCATCCAATCTTTTAGTGCCAATTTTATATTTTTCAAATAATTCATTTGAACTTGACACTTTTTTCTTTAGTTCTTGATGCTCTTATTTAATGCATGTCAATTCCTTTGTGCATGATTTCTTTTCATTTGATATAACTTCAAAATCTATTTTCAATTTATCATGCTTTTGTGAGAGTGTGTCATGCTTTTTTTTAATGCATGATAATTTTTTAATTAATACCTCATATTTAGTTTGCATGCTCTCATATTCATCCATTAATGATTCAAATGCATCTTATAATTCAATTAAAGAGTATGAGTTTGGGTCATTTACCTCATCTTCTTAGTCACTTTTAAAAATAAAGTATCTGTTGGCCTTCTCATCTTCAGACTCATTCTCGTCGCTTGAGTCATTGCTTCCATTCCATGTGGCAGCAAGAACTTTCTTCTTAAACCTCTTTTCCTTTTTCTTTTTCTTCTTTCTCCTTAGGGGGCAATCTTGGTAAATATGCCCCGGTTTTTTGCACTCATAGCATATTATGTCATTGTTACTCTTTTTGCCATCTTCTTTCCCTCTTTTAACCAATCAGTTTCCTTTAAACTTCTTGGACCTAGATAGGAATTTGCTAACCTTTCCAACTAGAAGATTTATGTCATCTTCATCCATGTAAGAGTTTCCTTCCTCTTCTTTTTCGTCATTTGCCTCCAAGGCAATATCCTTCTTTGCCTTTACTTTCTCTTCCTTTGGTTTTCTTTTCGTCTCATAGGTAAAGAGACTACCTATGAACTTATCTATGCCTATCTTTGTTAAGTCATTTAATTCTTTAATTATAGTAACTTTCATAGTCTATGAATTTGGTAAGGATCTTAGTATCTTCTCAACTAACTTTACAGTTTTGAACTTTTTCCCTAATCTTTTAAGATCGTTGACAAGGTTCAAAAATCTCTTGTACATATTTGTGATATTCTTTTCCAATGTCATCTTAAAAAATTCATATTTCCAAAAGAGAATTTCTATTTTGGACTCTTTAACTTAGCTTGTCCCTTCATTAGTTGTTTGATGAGTAGTACAAACCTATTTGGTTGAATCACAAGTCAATACGCGATTGAATTATATAGCATTTAAAGCACAAAATATAATGTTAATAGCTTTAGAATTCAAACTCATCATTTTCTCATCCTCATCATTGTAATCCAATTCATTTTTAGGTTTATTAGTTCTAGAATCTATAGGTATTAAGTCATCATGCTCAATGATTCTCTAAAGTTTATAATTGAGGACCTAACATACAATCTCATTCTAATTTTCTATTGAATATAACTTTTGTCACTAAATAAGAGTAGTCTAGTGGTGCATTGGCCTTTGACAAAAATAGAGGTTGATGAACTATCTATTTGTAAATATCGTTTTTACTCTAAAAATAGTTAGATTTTGAAAAAACTAGAGTCCAAGCTTTGATACCAACTGTAAAACCTTTGAAAATGGATAAGTGAACCTAGAGGGGGTGAATAGGTTGTTAAAAATTTAATCATACAAACAATTAATGCACTATTAAATGCAAGCACCAAACAATAAAAGAAACCAAAAGTACATGAATATGGTTAAGAGATGCTCAATTTAAAGTGGTTTGGTGCTTTGCAAGCCTCCTACATCCACTTTTCCAAGCAAACCACCTTGGAGTTCTACTATCCATTTGCAAATCTTTTATAATTAGTTTCTTTAGGATTTCACCCACTAATAATAGTTACCACAGGATTTTACCCTCACTATTTGATTACAATGATTTAGTGTGTATAAATGTCTCTCTAATGCTACAAATAATATTTTAAGCTTACTTTGTTCTCTCTAGAATTTGAATGAAAGCTTTGTGAAAAAAATTATGTGTAATAGAAGTAAGAAGAATTAGTTTGTAGCTTGCTCGACAGTTTTTCTAACCTTACTCCATTTGAACCTTACTCTATTTGTAAGAAAATTGAGGCTTGAAACTTAATAGAGTCGTTGAACTCAAAATTATATCCATTGACACTTGAAAGGTACATTTTTCTTTGAAAAATAGCATGTGAACAGTCTAGACCTCTCTCTTGAACGATCTGTACCAGTAATTAAGATGTAAGATCAACCTCGATTAGAAATCTCAATAGTCAACAATAAATACTCTAGCCACCTAGTACCAGTCGGTATAATTAAATGTACCGATCATTCATAGCTTCAAACTTAGATGCTTCAAAATTACAAAGTCGTGAACGAAGAAATGAACGACTTGATGAGTAACCTTCATACTGAGTAACTTTTTCATTATGAACAGTTGATACACTTCCATAGACTTTTGCTTGCTCAATTCTTGACTTTGACTTTGTTAAGTTTAACCGAGCGATTGATGTACTAGGCAATCTCCTCATTACATGCTAAAAACAAGTACTAAATGATCAGTCCACTTTTAGTACCAATGGTTACTTACCAACTAGAATTCTTCCAAAATTCCAGAGGCATGAATACCTTTAAGAACGAGTGATGTAGGACTTGGCTACCAAGCAAGTTTTTGCCTTGTATCGATTGTTTATCCTTGACTACCAGTTGTTCCTTATTCAGTTCTTGCATTTTTCACATTTTGTCCAACTTGTAATATTCTAACACATTCCATGGACTTGTTAGTCATTCTAACTTATTTTTTTATTATCTTCAAAACATCTAGGGGTCTAACAAAAAAGAACTAGTAGGGACCATTTAATCTATGGTTGTAAAGCCTAAAATTGGTAGCCTAAATATTGTTGTGTAAAGTAGTTTAGAAATCTAAAAAACTAGGCAAAATTTGGCCAATAATCTCCTAAAATCGAGTTTCAAAATGTCATGTACAATTGTGATTGATCAAGTCATGATTATACAATAACACGTGAACAACACCAAGTGATGGATCGAGTTTTAAAATGTCATGCACTCATTCAGTCTCCATTTCACCCTTTTTTTATTTTTCAACCATTAACATCGATCACAATCGTGTAGCCTTCCTACATGGTCATCTAGGTAGTTTCACAATGAAAATCATGTCCCATGATCTCTAAAAACACATTAAAATGTCATTTACTCATTCAGTCTCCTTATGTATAGGCATTCATGGTGACCAACTAGCATTACTCATCCTTATTGGGTGTACAGGCATACACCACCTTCATGCATGACCGTGTGTCCTTCAATACTTAGACAATTTCATGCACCATACAAGAAAATACCATTTTGCTCATCACTGCACCAACACAAGCATGCACTCCCAACATAAACTATTGCATAGTACACTTTGACTACAACAATTATCCATAAATTAATTCAAATTATCTTTAGAGCGCACTTGTGGATATGAAATACTACAATATTCATTCACAAACAAAACATCTATGACAAACAATAATTAAACATTGACTAACACATTTATTTGAACATTTTTAGACATAAACTGTAAGTAAACTATAATTCCAACACAATTTAGTTAGCACATACAACCTATACAAAAAGTATTGCTACAAAATTTTTGCACAAACACAAAGTAAGACAAACAGTTATTAATGACATACCATCATAACTATTTGACTAATTGTTTACATGAACAATAATGAAACAACATACTAAACAAAATTAAGCAATTACCTGAAACCTATGTAATAAAGTAATACTATAATATTAATGCACAAACACAACATCTAAGATAAACATTAAGTAAACCCTGAAGTAAAATAATTATTTGACTATTTTTAGACATAAACAGTAAGCAAAATATAATTCAAGCACAATTTAGCAGGCACATGCAACCTATCGAATAAGTACTACAACAAAATTCATTCACACATGCAAAATGTATGACAAATAGCTACTAAACACATACCAACACAATTATTTGAATAATTGTTTAAATGCACAAGAAAACTACATAGTTTAAAATTAAGCAAGCACCTATAACCTACATAGTAAATACTACTACATAACTTATGCACATACACAACATCTAAGAAAAGCAGTAAGTAAACACATGCAATAAGTTATATTACAAACTTAATAAACCACATACAACAGATGCATTACATAATACTACAATATTCAAGTACAAACGCAACATCTAAGACAAATATTAAGTAAACACACACTCAGAAATTAATTTCACTAATTTAAACATGAATAGTATCCATAATACATTTTGAACATAATTAAAAACAATAAACCCAACAATTAAACATGAACATATTCTTTTTCTGAACTTTTTCCCATTCCATATACACAGCTTTAGACACTAAACCTAAACCCTTTACCTTGATCACAACAAGTTTCATACGATAAACCCTTTTCTTATTATCCATTTCCAAAGCCTAAAACCTTTTAAAAAATAGTTTCAAACCATAATCTTTTACCAAACCCCTTAAACCATTTTCCCTACCTATTTTCTGAAGAATTGTGAATTGAGTATTGAACTCAATCAATATTCTTGAAGAAATATTGTATAATATATAATATTACAATGTAATCTGAAATTGAATTTTAATCGTATAAAATAGAAAAAACGATATATGATAAATTAGAATCATATCAAATTAGAATCTAATCAAACCATTTAAAATTGGATCAAAGTATAATCAGACCAAATAAGGAAATCAATTCCACTGACAGTAGAGAGACAAGAGTAATGGCTCAATTATATGAAAGACAAGATTAGGGGCTCAATCGTATGAGAGACAAAAGCAAGGGCTTAATCGTGTGAGAGACGAGAGTAATGGTTCAATCATGTGAAGGACAAGAATAAAGGCTCAGTTGTGTGAGAGATAAAAGCAAGGGCTCAATCATGTGAGAGACAAGAGCAAGGGTTCAATTATGTGAGAGACAAGAGAAAATGCTCCATTATGTGAAAGAGTGGTTGGAGACACAACACAACAAAGAGGGCGGTTATTGCCGATGAGGAAAATGTAGGCGAGTGCATGATCTCAAAAGAATTCACAATGAAAATCAGGAGAGACAGAGACACCCAACGACAATGGTGAAGCAACCACGGAGATTAATGACCAAATGTCTAGGAATGGTGATCAATGAAGAGATCATAATACATGGTGCACATAGTTTAGTGGAAAATGCACGCGATGCAGCAATTCAAGGAGATAATGATCAAAACGAAGTTTGACAATGTGAGAGAATGATGTCGGTGAAGAAAAAAGAAAAAGAGCAGCTCGTTAGATACTTGTCAAAGACAGAGGTTGAGGTGTCACGACTACATTAAAAGAAATTGGAGCCATAGAAGAAAAGATTGGAGGATGTTGACTCGATCTTAAGCTGAAAGGTCTACCAAAGATAGAGAAACAAGCTTGCCAAAGGGAAGCTAGAAAGAAAAGTACAAATCAAAAGTTTATGGGGGTTGTAAAAAAGTAAATATGAAAAGCATACAACCTTATATTTGAGGGGAGAAAGGACAGTTAGCAAAACTGAAAAAAAAAAAAAAAGGCTAATTAGGAAAAGACAATTTTCAAAACTAAATGATATAGAAGGATATTAATCACTTTGATACCATGAAGAATTGTGAATTGAGTACTGAACTCAATCAATATTATTGAAGAAATACTGTACAATATATAGTATTACAATGTAATCTGAAAAAAAAATTCTAATCTTATGAAATAGCAAAAAACATATATGATAAATCAAAATCAGATTGAATCAAATCAATCAAAATTAGACCAAATCAGAATCATACTGAATAGAGAAATAAATTTTATTTCATATTCAATCTATATGCCAAAACCTTAAACCATTTTCAATACCAATTTCCAACCTTAAATCCTTGATCTAGTAATTTTTCAAACTCTAACCCTTATTTATACACATTTTTTACCCAAACTCTTTATCAAAATACTTTCAAACTTTAACCCCTTTAGCTTTACCACACTGCTTTCCAAACCTTAAACCTTTTCTCGTGCCTATTTACAATCCAAGTACCAAAACCCTAAACCATTTTCAAAACTAGTTTCCAATTTGAAACCTTGACTGACTCATTTTCAAACCTTGATCCCTATTTATTGACCTATCTTTTTTACCCAAATCTTAAACCATTTTACCTACTTTCAAGCTCTAAATCACCTTTGTCACACTAACCTTCAACCCTAAACCCCTTTAAGACATCATTCTTGTTAATCCCATCTTCAAATGTAAGCACATACAAGAGAAGGAAATTTACCCATAAGTTAACCATGTATATTTATCTTCTTTTTGTTATTGAAGTGTTCTTTAGTGTCTTGTCTGTTATCATTAAATGACCTTACAACAATCTTCAAAAACTCGTTGAACTGAAACAAACATAAGCTGAAATTGGGTTATTTTCAAGTTTAATGATCGTATCAAAAGGGTGGATGAAAGTTGCTTTAGGGTTTCAACAATTTACTAAAAAAATATTGAAAAGAAGATGAAATGGAAACTTCTATCTAATGAACTTTAGGTTTTGAGTGTTTAGTGAAAATTGAGAAGAAAACAAAAAAAAGTCATTTTTTAATTTAGAAGAAAACAAAATATTGAAAATCTTTTGTTTTGATATGCACATTTGCTTAAACTCTAAGTTTTTAATTTTGAATACCCTATTCTATTAGATTATCTAACTTTTTGGCCAAAACAAATTCATTGATTTGTTTTTTTTAATAAATGTTTTTAAAAGTTTCATTTTAGATAAAAAAAATATTTTTTAACTAAATATTAATAAAAAAGTGTAACATTATATATATACATTTTTAATATATAAATATATATATTTATAAATATATTATCATTTGATTAAGTTTTATTTTATTATTAATTTAAAATCACTTAATTGTATGATAATATATATATATATATATATACACACACTAAAAATATATATATGTAATTTTATTAAATAAAATAATAAAATTAATTTTTTTAATTAAATATTTACTATTGTTTGACCAAATATGAAAGTGAATAAGATAAATTTAAGGGAAAAAAACTATTTTCCACCCAAATTTTAGCCTAATTTCAAAGTCACACCAACAGGAGATGAAAAACTTAAACTCCCACCCATAACCAAACTTCTGTGAATTTTTTCTATTAAAAATATGAGTAAAATAGTCATTTTACTGTTTATATTAAAAGTTATAAAGTTCATTACTTTTCACCCCCTTAGGTTTTAAAAACTAACATTTCATTTTTACCTAAAGTTTTTAAACTTTGAAAAATAACATTTTCACCCCAAAACCTAGGGTTTCCATATTTTTCAAAATGCTGCCACCCTCCATAACTTTCAAAAATAGCAGTTTCACCCTCATTATTCAACTTCATCTTCTGACATCGTCTTCGGCCTCCTCCTTCTCCTGGTGCGACAGCGGTAATGCGATGAAGAGATCTTCATCTTCTCATCACACGATGCAATGAAGAGATGGACGACTCATTCATTTGTTCTTCCAGATCTGGATAATGCTTCGTTGTCTAAATCTGGGCGATGAAGGGTCATCCTTTGTCGTTCTTTGTAATCGAAGATAGGAGATCGATAGAATGCATCGGCTGTCGGTGGTGGCTGGAGAAGGAAGCAAACCCTAGGAGTGAAATCTAAACTTTTCAAACTTTAAGGATGGGTTGAGGTGTTAGTTTTTAAAATCCGGAGGGGGAATTTTAAAGTTTTAAAGTTTATAGATAAAATAATAATTTTATCCCTATTCCTAACTGAAAATTTAGATGACAGTTTGGTAATAGGTGAGAGTTTAAATTTTTCATCTCCTATGAATGTGAGTTTGAAATTGCGCTAAAAATTGGGTGAGAAATAGTCCTTTTACCTAAATTTAAATCCATATGTCATCATGAAAATATAATTGGGTAAAAGAGGATGAGTAATTAATGAAGATGCCGATGGACTTGTGCACTCCAAAAAAAAGCTGCAACAGTACCTGAAGCTCTCAGACAATTTCATTTACTTCATCACCTCTTATTTCTATTAACATGATTTTTTTAGGTGATTTTTCATTAACAGTAAACATATTCTTTTAAAAAAAGTGAATGAATGAATGGTATAATATAATATTAAGAAGCAAAATAAATTATCGAGAATTTTGGTAATGCAGACAAGGATCCATACTTCTTATCGAGCATCAAATCACTTTATTTGGTACTTGAAGTGAAGTGAAGGCTTCGATAGTGGATTAAACATGGATGGATATGATATGATCAAGGGTCCGTTCATATCTTAACAAGCAAGCAGTATGATACTTATAAATAATTAGGATAATTTTGGACACAAAAAAATCATATATTATTAATTTTATTGTATTTTAATTAAGCTGCATTCAAACAAACAATATTACAGTTTGATGGTACATAATATACTATTTATCAAATGAATTCGATTCAAGTTCTAACAAAACCTTTTGATAAATATTAAAAGATGATATTAATACCGAAAACCATTTGAATAAATTTCTTATAATTATAATAGAATGAGATAAACTTGTCTTTTTTTTATTTTAAAAAACTTTATTCAAATCAGGTAATTATTTTTTAAATTAAATTAATCCTATTAAGTAAAATAAATTTTAAATTTAATGATTAATCTTATAATCATTAAATTAAATAAATTAAAATTTTAATTTTATTATATTATTAAAAAATATTTAAATTTATATTTATATATATATATATATAATTCCCTTTTTTATCAATAAATAAATGAATAAAACAATAAAATATACATTTTTTTTTAAATTATTATTTGAATTCATTGAATAAGACCAGAATTCACAGGGATGCTACAATTGGGTAAAGGAAAAGACCATGCTTTTTTGTCGGCAAAATAAGGAGAGTACAAAGACTTACTTATACGCAGAGATTGGGGAATGATTTTCATTTACGAACCAAAAGGAAAAAGCTCTCAAAATTCGCTGATAATACAAAAAGGGAAAAAATTATGTGTAATAGAAGTAAGAAGAATTAGTTTGTAGCTTGCTCGATAGTTTTTCTAACCTTACTCCATTTGAATCTTACTCTATTTATAAGAAAATTGAGGCTTGAAACTTAATAGAGTCGTTGAACTCAAAATTATATCCATTGACACTTGAAAGGTACATTTTTTTCTAAAAAATAGCATGTAAATAGTCTAGACCTCTCTCTTGAGCGATCTGTACCAATAATTAAGATGTAAGATCAACCTCGATTAGAAATCTCAATAGTCAACAATAAATACTCTAGCCACCTAGTACCGATCGGTATAATTAAATGTACCGATCATTCATAGCTTCAAACGTAGATGCTTCAAAATTACAAAGTCGTGAACAAAGAAATGAACGACTTGATGAGTAACCTTCATACTGAGTAACTTTTTCATTATGAACAGTTGATACACTTCCATAGACTTTTGCTTGCTCAATTCTTGACTTTGACTTTGTTGAGTTTAACCAAGCGATTGATGTACTAGGCAATCTCCTCATTACATGCTAAAAACAAGTACTAAATGATCAGTCCACTTTTAGTACCAATTGTTACTTATCAACTAGAATTCTTCCAAAATTCCAGAGGCATGAATACCTTTAAGAATGAGTGATGTAGGGCTTGGTTACCAAGCAAGTTTTTGCCTTGTATCGATTGTTTATCCTTGACTACTAGTTGTTCCTTATTCAGTTCTTGCATTTTTCACATTTTGTCCAACTTGTAATATTCTAACACATTCCATGGACTTGTTAGTCATTCTAACTTATTTTTTTATTATCTTCAAAACATCTAGGGGTCTAACAAAAAAGAACTAGTATGGACCATTTAATCTCTGGTTGTAACGCCTAAAATTGGTAGCCTAAATATTGTTGTGTAAAGTAGTTTAGAAATCTAAAAAACTAGGCAAAATTTGGCCAATAATCTCCTAAAATCGAGTTTCAAAATGTCATGTACAATTGTGATGGATCAAGTCATGATTATACAATAACATGTTAACAACACCAAGTGATGGATTGAGTTTTAAAATGTCATGCACTTATTCAGTCTCCATTTCACCCTTTTTGTATTTTTCAACCATTAACATCGATCACAATCGTGTAGCCTTCCTACATGGTCATCTAGATAGTTTCACAATGAAAATCATGTCCCATGATCTCTAAAAACATATTAAAATGTCATTTACTCATTCAGTCTCCTTACGTATAGGCATTCATGGTGACCAACTAGCATTGCTCATCCTTATTGGGTGTACAGGCATGCACCACCTTCATGCATGACCGTGTGTCTTTCAATACTTAGACAATTTCATGCACCATACAAGAAAATACCATTTTGCTCATCACTGCACCTACACAAGCATGCACTCCCAACATAAACTGTTGCATAGTTGTAACATCCCTCCCTAGAAGTACTACCCACCGAATGAGGAATGTTACGAATTAATATTCGTAGCGTCTATTTTTTTTTCTTTTTAAAAATACTTTAAAATAAACGCATCATTAAAAGTGTTTAGGAAGTATACCACGAAAACTAAAAATCTGGAAGCGAACAAACGACGTATATACTCATATGAAGACTCATCTGAAAGTATCTAAAAATAGGGAGTAATCATATGTAACTGTACCATAATCTCAAAAGTCAAAAGTCCATAAGAACATGCTACTGTATGCATGTAATATAAACCAGAGATAACCTGCTCCAGCTGGATCTACCTACGCTGACCTGACCCTGCCTCGCAGCTACCTCGATCACCTGTACCTGCAATCAGGAAAGAAAAGGGAGTGAGTGATAAGAACACTCAGTAAGGGGAAAAAAATTAAGTAAACTATCCTTTTTTCCTGTTCTAACTCACTTTTGGGACTCAACCCCACATTCTAACCTCTATAAGAGATTGAGGGGGTAATTTAATTCACTTTTTACTATTTGGGTCATACTTTGTCCCATCTGGTATCTATTTAATACTTTCTGGAAGCTAACTATAGGGATTTGGCACTTTTCTAAGCTCAAGCTCTTTTTCTTTCACTACACTATTTCTGAATCTGAATTGAGCTCTACTGCGAGCATGTTCTACTGCGAGCGGATCCTACTGGGGGTCTATGTCCTACTACGGACGTGTCCTACTGCGGACGTGCCCTACTGCGGGCGGTGTAGTGTAAAGTGCCCCCTCATAGTTTATAGCATACATACGAGTCTTATATTTTACTAAATTTGCTTCCATTTAATTTTATTCATAACTCACCAAACATTACTCTTGGGACGACCCCTAAATCTTGAGTCCCAAATTCTTTTTCTTATTTTTCTTTCTTTTTCTTTCCTTCTTTTCTTTCCTTTCCTTTCCTTTCTTTCCTTTCTTCTTCCTTTTCTTTCTTTCTTTCTTTCTTTCTTTCTTGCCCAGAATTGCGAAACACTGTTCACAGAACAGTCATTTAACAGGGCAACCTTATTTTTCATACAATTTAACATCTCAAACGGTTTCTAATTCATACAAGCTATATATCGTTGAAAAGAGGATTCAAAGATCTTTCCAACGACCTATAATAGCACTCATAATTCAATAGATAAGGCAGTCAAAACGTGAGCTAAACTCAGTGATAAAATTACGAAATACTGTTCACAGAACAGACATTTAGCAGGGTAGCATACTTTTTATACAATTTAACAGCCCAAATGGTTTCTAATTCATACAAACTATATATCGTTGAAAAGAGGATTCAAAGATCTTTCCAACAAGCTATAATAGCACTCATAATTCATTCAATCAGGCAGTCAAAACAGCAGATAAATTCAGTGGCAAAAACTGCCTCCCCTGTTTTTCTTTAGTAAAACAGTCCTTTCGGTTTATACAATCTTTAACAGTCCAAATGATCTCTAATTCATACAAGCTATATATCATTGGAAAGAGGATTCAAAGATCTTTCCAACAAGATATAATAGCACTCATAATTCAATAGATAAGGCAGTCAAAACATGGGACGAACTCAGTGGCAAAAACTGTAAATATTCTGTAACTTTCTGTCATGAACAAAATCACATACATAGACATCTCAAATGGCAAAACAACATTCCTCAACATCAAAATCAACATTTATAATATAGATCTAAGGAACCAAAAGCCTAAAACATGTCACATATCAAGGAGGAAACCCCTTACCTTGCTTTAAGCCAAATCTTTGAAAGTTGGTTTCCTCCTCTTTGTTTTGCTTCCTTTATCACCAAGATCACTTTAAATCAATACCAAAACACTCTAACATATTCGCATAACATGCATATAAACATAGATGAAAGAAGAAGGAAGGAGATCTTTGGTTACCAAAGCTTCCAAGTGCTTCCTTTTCTTTTCTTCTTATTTTATCTTCTAATATTCCTTCAACTTCTTCCTTTGGCTTCAAGAAAGCAAAGAAAAGAACATGAAAGGAGGCTGGCTGCTGGAGCTTTACGGGAGAAGAAGATGATAGAAAAAAAATGAGATGATATGCCTTTGTTGACTTTACTCTCCCTTTATATATAAACCTTATCTCTTTCTTTTTTTCTCTTTTCCCTTTTTGCCCTTTTTTGCATTTATATATATATATATTTATTTATGCATATATATATATATATATATATATATATATATATATATATATATATAAATAAAGCACACCCCTACATATATATATTTAAAATGAGAAAAATCTCAAAACAGGGTCAAAAGACATAATTACCCCTGGAATATACCTGAGGGTATTACAATAGTGCACTTTGACTACAACAATTATACATAAATTAATTCAAATTATCTTTAGAGCGTACTTGTGGATATGAAATACTACAATATTCATTCACAAACAAAACATCTATGACAAACAATAATTAAACATTGACTAACACATTTATTTGAACATTTTTAGACATAAACGGTAAGTAAACTATAAGTCCAACACAATTTAGTTAGCACATACAACCTATACAAAAAGTATTGCTACAAAATTTTTGCACAAACACAAGTAAGACAAACAGTTATTAATGACATACCAACATAACTATTTGACTAATTGTTTACATGAACAATAATGAAACAACATACTAAACAAAATTAAGCAATTACCTGAAACCTATGTAATAAAGTAATACTATAATATTAATGCACAAACACAACATCTAAGATAAACATTAAGTAAACCCTGAAGTAAAATAATTATTTGACCATTTTTAGACATAAACAGTAAGCAAAATATAATTCAAGCACAATTTAGCAGGCACATGCAACCTATCGAATAAGTACTACAACAAAATTCATTCACACATGCAAAATGTATGACAAATAGCTACTAAACACATACCAACACAATTATTTGAATAATTGTTTAAATGCACAAGAAAACTACATAGTTTAAAATTAAGCAAGCACCTATAACATACATAGTAAATACTACTACATAACTTATGCACATACACAACATCTAAGAAAAGCAGTAGGTAAACACATGCAATAAGTTATATTGCAAACTTAATAAACCACATACAACAAATGCACTACATAATACTACAATATTCAAGTACAAACACAACATCTAAGACAAATATTAAGTAAACACACACTCAGAAATTAATTTCACTAATTTAAACATGAATAGTATCCATAATACATTTTGAACATAATTAAAAACAATAAACCCAACAATTAAACATGAACATATTCTTTTTCTGAACTTTTTCCCATTCCATATACACAGCTTTAGGCACTAAACCTAAACCCTTTACCTTGATCACAACAAGTTTCATACGATAAACCCTTTTCTTATTATCCATTTCCAAAGCCTAAAACCTTTTAAAAAATAGTTTCAAACCATAATCCTTTACCAAACCCCTTAAACCATTTTCCCTACCTATTTTCTGAAGAATTGTGAATTGAGTATTGAACTCAATCAATATTCTTGAAAAAATATTGTATAATATATAATATTACAATGTAATCTGAAATTGAATTTTAATCCTATAAAATAGAAAAACAATATATGATAAATTAGAATCATATCAAATTAGAATCTAATCAAACCATTTAAAATTGGATCAAAGTATAATCAGACCAAATAAGGAAATCAATTCCACAGACAGTAGAGAGACAAGAGTAATGGCTTAATTATATCAAAGACAAGATTAGGGGCTCAATCGTATGAGAGACAAGAGCAAGGGCTCAATCGTGTGAGAGACGAGAGTAATGGTTCAATCATGTGAAAGACAAGAATAAAGGCTCAGTTGTGTGAGAGACAAAAGCAAGGGCTCAATCATGTGAGAGACAAGAGCAAGGGTTCAATTACGTGAGAGACAAGAGAAAAGGCTCCATTATGTGAAAGAGTGGTTGGAGACACAACACAACAAAGAGGGCGGTTATTGCCGATAAGGAAAATGTAGGTGAGTGCATGATCTCAAAAGAATTCATGATGAAAATCAGGAAAGACAGAGACACCCAACGACAATGGTGAAACAACCACGAAGATTAATGACCAAATGTCTAGGAATGGTGATCAATGAAGAGATCACAATACGTGGTGCACATAGTTTAGTGGAAAATGCATGTGATGCAGCAATTCAAGGAGATAATGGTCAAAACGAAGTTTGACAATGTGAGAGAATGATGTCGGTGAAGAAAAAAGAAGAAGAGTAGCTCGATCTCAATTAGATACTTGTCAAAGACAGAGGATGAGGTGTCACGACTATATTAAAAGAAATGGGAGCCATAGAAGAAAAGTTTGAAGGATGTTGACTCGATCTTAAGCTGAAAGGTCTACCAAAGATAGAGAAACAAGCTTGTCAAAGGGAAGCTAGAAAGAGAAGTACAAATCAAAAGTTTATGGGGGTTGTAAAAAAGTAATTATGAAAAGCATACAACCTTATATTTGAGGGGAGAAAGGACAGTTAGCAAAACCGAAAAAAAGAAAAAAGCTAATTAGGAAAAGACAATTTTCAAAACTAAATGATATAGAAGGATATTAATCACCTTGATACCATGAAAAATTGTGAATTGAGTACTGAACTCAATCAATATTATTGAAGAAATATTGTACAATATATAGTATTACAATGTAATCTGAAAAAAAAAATCTAATCTTATGAAATAGCAAAAAAAATGTATGATAAATCAGAATCAGATCGAATCAAATCAATCAAAATTTGACCAAATCAGATTTAGACTGAATAGAGAAATAAATTTTATTTCATATTCAATCTATATGCCAAAACCTTAAACCATTTTCAATACCAATTTCCAACCTTAAATCCTTGATCTAGTAATTTTTCAAACTCTAACCCTTATTTATACACATTTTTTACCCAAACTCTTTATCAAAATACTTTCAAACTCTAACCCCTTTAGCTTTACCACACTGCTTTCCAAACCTTAAACCTTTTCTCGTGCCTATTTACAATCCAAGTACCAAAACCCTAAACCATTTTCAAAACTAGTTTCCAATTTGAAACCTTGACTGACTCATTTTCAAACCTTGATCCCTATTTATTGACCTATCTTTTTTACCCAAATCTTAAACCATTTTACCTACTTTCAAGCCCTAAATCACCTTTGTCACACTAACCTTCAACCCTAAACCCCATTAAGGCATCATTCTCGTTAATCCCATCTTCAAATGTAAGCACATACAAGAGAAGGAAATTTACCCATAAGTTAACCATGTATATTTATCTTCTTTTTGTTATTGAAGTGTTCTTTAGTGTCTTGTCTGTTATCATTAAATGACCTTACAACAATCTTCAAAAACTCGTTGAACTGAAACAAACATAAGCTGAAATTGGGTTATTTTCAAGTTTAATGATCGTATCAAAAGGGTGGATGAAAGTTGCTTTAGGGTTTCAACAATTTACTAAAAAAATATTGAAAAGAAGATGAAATGGAAACTTCTATCTAATGAACTTTAGGTTTTGAGTGTTTAGTGAAACATTGAGAAGAAAACAAAAAAAGTCATTTTTTAATTTAGAAGAAAACAAAATATTGAAAATCTTTTGTTTTGATATGCACATTTGCTTAAAGTCTGAGTTTTCAATTTTGAATACCCTATTCTATTAGATTATCTAACTTTTTGGCCAAAACAAATTCATTGATTTGTTTTTTTTAATAAATGTTTTTAAAAGTTTCATTTTAGATAAAAAAAATATTTTTTAACTAAATATTAATAAAAAAGAGTAACATTATATATATACATTTTTAATATATAAATATATATATTTATAAATATATTATCATTTGATTAAGTTTTATTTTATTATTAATTTAAAATCACTTAATTGTATGATTTTATATATATATATATATATATATATATATATATATATATATATATATATATATATATATACACACACTAAAAATATATATATGTAATTTTATTAAATAAAATAATAAAATTAATTTTTTTCAATTAAATATTTACTATTGTTTGACCAAATATGAAAGTGAATAAGATAGATTTAAGGGAAAAAGACTATTTTCCACCCAAATTTTAGCCTAATCTCAAAGTCACACCAACAGGAGATGAAAAACTTAAACTCCCACCCATGACCAAACTTCTGTTAATTTTTTCTGTTAAAAAGAGGGGTAAAATAGTTATTTTACTGTTTATATTAAAAGTTATAAAGTTTATTACTTTTCACCCCCCTTAGGTTTTAGAAACTAACATTTCATTTTTACCTAAAGTTTTTAAACTTTAAAAAGTAACATTTTCACCCCAAAACCTAGGGTTTCCATATTTTTCAAAATGTAGCCACCCCCCATAACTTTCAAAAATAGCAGTTTCACCCTCATTATTCAACTTCATCTTCTGACATCATCTTCGGCCTCCTCCTTCTCCTGATGCGACAGCGGCAATGCGATGAAGAGATCTTCATTTTCTCATCACACGGTGTGACGAAGGGACAAACGACTCCTTCATTTGTTCTTCCAGATCTAGACAACACTTCGTTGTCTAAATCTGGGCGATGAAGGGTCATCCTTTATCGTTCTTTGTAATCGAAGATGGGAGATCGATGGAATGCGTCGATCGTCGATGGTGGCTGGAGAAGGAAGCAAACCCTAGGGGTGAAATCTAAACTTTTTAAACTTTGAGGATGGGTTGAGGTGTTAGTTTTTAAAATCTGGAGGGAGAATTTTAAAGTTTTAAAGTTTATAAATAAAATAACAATTTTATCCCTATTTCTAACTGAAAATTTAGACGACAGTTTGGTAATAGATGAGAGTTTAAATTTTTCATCTCCTATGAATGTGAGTTTGAAATTAGACTAAAAGTTGGGTGAAAAATAGTCCTTTTTCATAAATTTAAATCCATATGTCATCATAAAAATATAATTGGGTAAAAGAGGGTAAGTAATTAATGAAGATGCCGATGGACTTGTGCACTCCAAAAAAACGCTGCAACAGTACCTGAAGCTCTCAGACAATTTCATTTACTTCATCACCTCTTATTTCTATTAACATGATTTTTTTAGGTGATTTTTCATTAAACAGTAAACATATTCTTTTAAAAAAAGTGAATGAATGAATGGTATAATATAATATTAAGAAGCAGAATAAATTATCGAGAATTTTGGTAATGCAGACAAGGATCCATACTTCTTATCAAGCATCAAATCACTTTATTTGGTACTTAAAGTGAAGTGAAGGGACGGTTTCGATAGTGGATTAAACATGGAAGGATATGATATGATCAAGGGTCCGTTCATATCTTAACAAGCAAGCAGTATCATACTTATAAATAATTAGGATAATTTTGGACATAAAAAAATCATATATTATTAATTTTATTGTATTTTAATTAAGCTACATTCGAACAAACAATATTACAGTTTGATGGTACATAATATACTATTTATCAAATGAATTCGGTTCAAGTTCTAACCAAACCTTTTGACAAATATTAAAAGATGATATTAATATCGAAAACCCTTCGAATAAATTTCTTATAATTATAATAGAATGAGATAAACTTGTCTTTTTTTTATTTTAAAAAACTTTATTCAAATCAGGTAATTATTTTTTAAATTAAATTAATCCTATTAAGTAAAATAAATTTTAAATTTAATGATTAATCTTATAATCATTAAATTAAATAAATTAAAATTAAAATTTTATTATATTATTAAAAAATATTTAAATTTATATTTTTATATGTATAAAATTCCCTTTTTTATCAATAAAAAAATAAAATATACATTTTTTTTTTAATTATTATTATTTGAATTCATTGAATAAGACCAGAATTCACAGGGATGCTACAATTGGGTAAGGGAAAAGACCATGCTTTTTTGTCGGCAAAATAAGGAGAGTACAAAGACTTACTTATACGCAGGGATTGGGGAATGATTTCATTTACGAACCAAAAGGAAAAAGCTCTCTAAATTCGCTGATAATCCACGCGCCTAGCGTGGAGTGGCGGCCAGTAATTGGGCGGCGACGTGAGAATCAAGAAAGTTTGTCCTTGTTCGCGTTGACCTTTGGGTTACTGTTTCACCGGTTTTCGCACGAAATGTTGTCAGTTGGCCGTTCAGAAACTATCCATTTTTATAATATATAATTAAATAATAAATATATATTTATATATATTATTATATAATATAATAATATTAAATTAAAATCTCCAATCACAAAATAATACACAAACAATATTTCAATTGACAAGAAATTTTATAAAATGGTTATTAAATTTTATAATATTTATTAAAAAAATTATAGCTCTGTTTATTTGATACACATAATTAATATTCAATAAAACTATACATGCTAATAATGAATATCATTTTTAATATCAATAATAATCTGTCACTAAAAGATTGAATAATTTTAAATTAAATATTAATTAACACCTAATTATATAATAATATATTAATATTAATATTTAGATTAATATTTATTATAATTATACGTAATATTATTCATTAATATTTAATTGATTCTTCACCTTGTTCAAATGAAAACCCTGGATACCTTCCAAGCTAACTAAGTATTTTGAAAAACACTTGTTTTCTCTGAACCAGACATCTATAGTCTCATCTACCCTTAAAAGTGCTTGGGAAGGTAAGGTACGCAATAGGAAGCATTTTAAAATAGGAAGTGGATTCCAAAAAAAAATTTGCACATTTGGAATTAAAAAATTCTCATGGATTTTGTGGCGTTAAAACTTTTACGTAATAACGAAAAGAAACAAAAAATGAGGTGTCTAGGGTTTTTTGTCGAACCACTTTTTTATTTTGTTTTTGCATGGTTAGAGTTAATTTCGAACAGAGCTTATTCAAATTCGAATTCAAACATGATTCAAATAAATCCGAAACAAGCTAACCAATATTTTTTAGCTCGAGTTCGAGTTTCAGTTACTCATAAAATTTACAAATTAAAAATTTTAATACAAAACAATATCGTTTTAACTAATATGTATTAAAATAATATCGTTTTAATAATTAGTTAAAATGGAGCTCGATTCAATTCAAATCCAACCCTGTGCATGGTAGTAAAGAGATGATAACTTTATGGACTATTGACAAACATGAACAAGTTAAAATTAGGTTTGGATTTGTCACCTCCTAGTTTCATTGTTCACAGAATAAATAAGTGTCCAAATTCTTTCTAAAAAAAAAAAAGAATAAATCTAAATTAGAATAAAGGGTTTATTATGGTTATAGACGCACATGTTCAAAATTTCTCTTAATAAATTTCTTACTAAGTATTTTATATAATAAAATTAACTATAAAAATAGACAGTTAGGGTAAATAGTACCAATTCTTTTCTTTTCTTTTTTTCACTTTATTAATTGCATTTCTTTTTATTAATATAAATATTAATACTTTTTTTTTCTTTTTTAATAAATCTTCATTCACATGCTACCTCAAATTAAAATGAAAAAAAAAAAAAAAGGATTTTTATTTATTGGACACGTTAGATGAGAATAAAAGATAAGTATGCTGATTCACATGATATGTTATATGGAAATGAAAAAGAATTGGATTCTAAAAAAAATTAATATTAAATATTTTTTCTCAACATGTATAATAATAAATTAATATATATATATCAATGAGAAATTTAGGTTTGATTATCCATTTATTTGGAATAATATCATTGTTGATGCCCCCTTTTATATATTAATAAAATTACATGTATAATTTTTACACAAATAACGATATGTCATTACATGATTAAATATTGTTTTATATTTAATTTTTAATTATCTAATTATATAATAACACATTATTATTTATGTATATAATATTATTTTTTTATATATTTTATGACATTTTTTTAGGTTAATTTTCTTTAGAAAATAAGATTAAGAATATTATATTGGAAGGTTCCAAAAACACCACTGATAAAGGATTCTCAAAAAAGGCTATATATTATTTAAGAGACCGAATGGATTAGATTTTATGTATGTTTTAGAAACTCATAAAAAAACAAAAAAGGATGAATAAAGCATTTTATCATTTAGAAGGAAAAATTCTCATGGGCATTTTATCAAGATGGAGAGGAATCTTCTTGTCATTTCAGTTTTTATTCTTCTTGCCACTTTGAAATTGGCTCTTACTGTTGAATTATTTCAATTTTATTTTATTTTCTTTCTTATTTCATTATTTCTCATCAAATTCAATAAAACAAACAAATTTAAAAGACATAAATATCCTAAAAGCAATTATCAAAGAGAAAAAATTAATAATTTTTTGAAAAAAAAAAAAAAGTTCATCTATTTAGTAGTACCCTTTTTCTTAGAGTTATAAAATTATCTTGAATAAAATCTAATTTTAGAAATTTTATATTAAATATGTTTATATTTTGTTCGACCAATGTGAACAGATAAATAAGACATAAAATTGAAATTGATTACATCGATGCTTCGAAAAATGGTTAAATGGATAACAAATTTTCATATTTTATGTTTTAATAAATTATCCATTTGTTAATTTTATTAAAAAATAATTAAAATTTGTATTAAATTCATTGTTGAAAAAAAAAAAACTCAAATTAGATAACACTTTACCCAAAAATCTTGTTAAATAATTTTTTGTAGTTTTAGTTTATATTTATTTTAATTAAAAATAATAAAATATTGTACTAGTACGAGTATAAATAAAATTGTCAATAATGGATAATTGTATTCGTGGGTGAACTATAATTTTTATAATAAATTAGGGATTTTTTTTAAATTTTAAAAATTCAATATGTCCCACAATAGTTTCTAAAATTATAATTATACCCTTAAAAACTAAATAAAATGTAACAAATTAAGAGTATAAATATTATATTATACACTATTAGAGATATAATTATTTACAAAAAAAATATGGGGTGAATATGATAATTTTCACAACAACATAAAGAAAATTATTCATTTACCCCTAATAAGTTTTAGAAAATAAAATTTACAGTCTTATAATATTATATTATTGATAGTTTTATTTGACATGAGTGATATTGTAATATTTCAAACGTCAAGGATAACATGCCTGTTAATTACATTCTTATTATATTATTTGGATAAAATAACATAAATATATTCTGACTGTTAAAGTTAACAATTGATTTTAATAAATAGGTGGAAAAATAACATTTCCAAACTTAAAAGATGGAAATCTGTAGTTTTTATGAAACCTGCCTTGGAAAAAGGGTACAAATTATTTCTTGAAAAATTGAGGGTTGAATAAGATATTGGTAAAAACATAAAATGGATAGCTGCGATAAAATTGGAAAATACAACGCTCGCATGGACCAGAAAAAAGGGCTAAATCCAGTGAGGGCCGATATCTGTCATGCACCAATGGCAACACCAACAGCCCAATAAACGGTGCCAATGAGTTTATTGTATTTTTATTTTAGCCTCTCACTCTGGTCCAATTTTATTATTAAGTACAGGGATTTATGTCCAAATTGTAACAGATAAAATTGGGGGCAAGAGTCTGTATCTGTGTGCTTTGAAAAATGAAACAATTGCAACATGAGATGAGAGGTATTTGAAACAACACTAGGTCTAAACAAAGTTCACCAAAACTTTAAGAGCCAATCTTCCTTGCTGCTAAAGGATTCAACCAATGTTTTTGAAATAGGACGGGATATCAATCTGATGGCAGAGCCACGGAGGTGCTCCGGTCCAACCAATGACCTATAGTTAGATCGATTAATTATTTAAAATTAATATACAAAACAATTTTATATAATTTATCATTAATATATAATCTATACTATTTTATTGCCAAAAACAAATTTAGTTTAATGGTATATATATTCAATATGGATAATTGATATTTAGGTTCAAAGTCTCAATAAAATTTTTTTAAAAAAATTTGGCTTTTTATGATGATCAAATCAAACTCTGTTTTTTTATCTAGTCCAACCATTTAAACCGTCCAATCCAACTCTAAAAACAATTTTCAAGAGAGCTGAAACTATTTTAATTGGCAGACACCCGGTGAGACAACTTATTTCTCAAAGTTACCCCGGCGTTGAAGAGTCGTCCATCTTTAAAAACTGACAAAATGAATGAGACTTCTGCCGTCCTTGGCAAGGTGATGAACCATAGCTTTAATTGAAAGCTTTGAACAAAACTTGAGATGGAAATGATCCATTATGGAAATTTAGCTTTTGTGAGATCAAAACTATAACCAAATTGAGAAAAGTGTGACCAAAAGGCTGCTTTTGATTATTATAAAAAGCAACTTAAAGCATTCTGTACATACAATAACTAAAACTACTGAAAGCTATATAGCTTTTGGTATCCATTCATTCCAAGCTTTTAAAACAATAAAATTCCCCTTCAACAATACTTTCTCACCTCAGATTTCCACATACAAAAACTAACGACTCTGATCACTTACCATAGATTCAAATAACATGATTCAAGAAAAGTTGCGCTAGACAAACCTTTCTTGCATCATGACATTATTATAAGCTTCGTATTGTGTCCACTCGATCAATGACATCCAAGGCTTTGATGCGATCGATGTCAAAATCAATGACAGGAACAGACGAAGGTCTTCGAATTGGAAAGGGGTCTTTCTTATTGTCACTTGTTGGGGAGTGGCTGTTGCTCTTAGTCAATCTATGGTGCTTGCTTAACCTGGTTTTGGCAGTGTCAAACTCTTGGCTCTTACTTATTCCCGGTGTCTTTTTCCTTTTACTTACGTCGCGAAGCATTTCTTGATCTTCAACTGTCAACACGGGCGATGGGGGGTGGAGCTTATTCGGGGATAACTGTATTGCTTTCTGGTTCGGGGATCGAATTGGCGATTTGACAGGAGATCTTATTCCTCCATTGCTAGCCTTCACTTGTGTAACAAGGTAGTGCAGCCATACCACCAGTTCAAGAATAAATCCTTCAGTTTTATCCTTATCTGCATGGTGTAGTGTCTCAATCCTGAGCAAGTCAGTCTGGCCAGCAGGTTTCCGATTCACCTCAGAACTGTGCAAATTCAGTCACAGAACCCTTCGCTAAATAATATTGACAAATAAATAAATAAATAAAAAGCAAATAAATACAACCCACCCTGTGTTTGCCCATTCTCCAACCCAACCAAATCCATGATGAGCCCTGGTTGGACGAAATTGCAAAAGGGAAAAACATGGATAAGTAATAGATAGACAAACTTGTAAGAAGAAAAACTCAGCTCGTCCATCATAAAAGCCACAGTTGCAAGGGATTTATTTAATCACTAACACTACATAAGAAACAGGGAAATTAGGTAGCAGATATAAATACAACCCAGAAGGAGAAAATTATGGAGCTATATGCTGGACTGAAAATCCTTACTTAGTTGTGTTATTGGCAATAGGAACAAGCCACTGCAGAGTTTTCTCCATTTCTGCCTTAATTTGTTGGACAGTAAGCTGCAAGAACAGCATTTGAACAGAATAATTATCTATAAGAGAATGGCTGGAAAATGAGGCATTCACTATCACAAACATAAAAGATAGAAATCAGTTGATAAATGTTGAAAATATCAATCAAATACCTCTTCCTTAACCCGGAATGACTGTACTTTGGTGCGCAAGGCTGACTTTATATTAGGAGGCAATCCTTGGTACAGAGCATCCCTTGTGTTTGGTGGCACAGAACTTGATCGAGACACCTGATAAAATTCAGAAAATGTTAACACACAACCACCCCTCTTCTATGAACACCAAGAAAGTAAAAAGCCACAATATGCAACACAATAGAAGAGAAGGTCAAAGAAGATATAAATCTGTGTGATATAACAAACTCATAAGAGAATCAATTTATAAATCTGTGAGAAATAACAAAGACATAAGAGAATCAATTTACGAATCTGTGTGAAATAACAAACTCACAAGAGTATCAATTTGAGTGATAATGTTTGCATAATGCAAGGCAAGTCCTGCAGAACCCAACTTCTTCTGACTGCTTTGAGAACCTTTTACCGGTTTATCACCATCTGCAAGGTCACAGGAAAGCATCATAAAAACTCCCCTTAATTAAACAGCCCGATGAGTAATATATACGGTATATCCTACATAGTTTATCATTGTTGAAGGCCATAATAGTAAGACAATAAAAAGACATAAATCAATGAGAAGATTGAAAAATTTATGTGGAAGGGAAGGTTATTATCTAATAGATTGGTCAGGATTCTAATGAAGGTTAGGAAGAGATTAGATTAGAAATGTATTCAGAGGGACACTGAAAATAAGGAACTAATAAGTTCGGTGCTTCACCAAAAGCTTCAATTTCTAAGTCACACAATGTTTAATTACACTTTACGAATATAAAATTCATAGAGCAAATAATCTAAGAACTGCAAATGAGGATGTTGACTTCAAGGAAACCCCTAAGTCAAATGATTTTCCCTCAGCACTCAACTAAAACTTAATCCCCTATTCCCCTTTAGGCTAAGAACAGCAGACAAATAAAATCTAAAAACTCCATGGGTACAAACAATATAATGACTCCTACTAGATATATGACTACATGGATTTGTCTGTCCTCTTTAATAACATTTTCTATCGTTCCCCCTTAAATAAGCAAATAAGAAAAGAATAAATTAAAAGAAAACAAAAAAGTCTACCAACAACTTCATAAACTCAATTCAGTGTACATATTCTCACCAGCACTACCAAAGGCTTCATGAATCTCTAAATGCAAGAAATGGACAATGTCTACAAGCTTCTCCATCACCTGTGAATGCAAGAGATTAGGCATGTCTTCTTAAAAACAAAAAAAAGTAATATACAAACTTTTGGAGAGAGAAAAAAAGAGTTACTGTCAGAGTAAGCATGCAGAAAGATGCAGTAAGCAATGTCCAGAATAAAAGGTGTACTGTAGACACAAAAATGCAGGTGAAGAGAAAGCCACTAACAAGACTCTGTCATACACATTCAGGAAACATGAAACTGACCCATTTCTTTCAATATGCAACAAAAAAGTACACAAAACAATAATGTTGATTACCTCTTCCAAAATCCTGGACCAAAGAGACTTCTTTTGCAAACTTCTTACATGCTTCTTTTGACTCTTTAACTCAGCTCTCAAGATTGCCATGCTGTCTCCTACATGTTAAACAAACATATAGATAAAATGAAACTCAATTATTTCATGTAATATATTCACAAAGATGACAAAAAAAGTGTGTTAAACCAGGCTCATCCTCCATATTTTATTCAGAATTTAAGTGGGATCTCACTAGAACCGGGTAGTATTCCAAACCTTAGAAGTGTCATAGCCTCAACTCATGCCTGGCTAAACATTAAGACCAGAGGTAAAAAGCTGGCTTACGTCACACAAGGAACTTAATGTGATGTGTGCAGGGACAGCAGAGGTGAAAGCAAAATTAGGAGGAATGATGATTATAATACAGTTCCAGTAAATGCTAATAATAACAAGCTAGGCAGAAGGACAGAGAAGGTCCATGACACTTAAAATCGAAGGAGATACAATAAATTAGCTAGGCCCAATGATTATAGCAAGTAAAAGAATGGTCTCCTAATGCATATATGGGTCATCAATTTTTACACTGCCATCATGCAAACAAGGATTAGAAGCAACTGTGTCAAACTAGAAGACCAATATATTATTCTAAATAACATTTGTAAATGCATATCAAAGCTGAAATTTACCTCTTTGAGTGGCATTTGTATTATCCTCTTCCTGAAGCTTACGTCTATAATCTTGTTCAAATCTGTCCAAGGCATGCAACTCATGATATAATTCCTGTGACAGAACAAAATAGACTCTCCTTTAGCAACGCTACTAGCCATAACATTCATGCAGTGTCAAAAAGATAAGTACATTTGTTTCCCCCTTTGATTTTGAGAAGTTAAAAAATGAAACATAAATGAATGGACCAGTATCACTTTCAACTCTAAAGTACATAAAATAATATATACATTCACTTGGAGAGCCTCTCAGTCACATTTATTCACTATGAAAGGCTTAAAGCACACCCAAATTGATTATCAGAGTACTCTTCTTGAGTTCAACGTGCTGAAAAAGGTGAAACTGTCCAGGACAACTTGACATTATAGTTTACAAATCACCAGCAACAAACCTTCCATTTCTGTATTCTACATTGGATTGATAAAGACACATAAAGCTATGAATAAATGTATTCAACTGCAGGTTGTTAAATGCCTAGAATGTATCTGAAATATTTTCGTATCAAGGTAACAAAATCAATATCATTTTGTTTAACCACAAATCATTTTAATAAAATGACTTATTCTCCCAAATGATTGTGAATTGGCGAGGTATTCAATTTAACTGAATTAAGACAAAACCGGAAACTAGTTTTTAAATTATTTTCTTTTACTTCTAATAATAAACAAAAACATTTATCAAGTAAGAAAGAATAATTTGAGGAAGGGAACATTGTGAAGTAAAATAGAGCCCTTCCGTATTTGGTCATTAGAGATTATATGGACATCAAACACAAACGGATAGAATTAAAAAATGGCATCTTATGGAACTATGAAAAGCTCTTGGAAATTTCTATCTGAGGGATATGCTACATTCCTGAACCGTATAAAGCTTGAAGGGACCCATGTAAACAATCTGATTTTGGGAAGACAGACGTATTCAAGATCACTTGTTTCTCTTCACTTCTCCCCATTTTATCTAGCAGCAACTAATAACCAGTTTGAGCTCATAGTCCCTGCCATTTGACCTGGGCCTAGTTATTCAACTTTAAAGAAACCTCAATGATTGAGAAGTTAACTGAACTTTCAGATCTGATGGGGTTAATGGGGCAAGTAAGCCATAGATTATACAAAAGAATATAGAAGAATTTCAAAGTAGGAGATTTTTCCATTACTCATGTAAAACTTATGTCAGGAGTTGTCTGAGGAAAATGAGATATTCATGCAGTTCGACTCACTGTGGAAAGCAAAAATGCCACCCAGAACCCAATTTCTTGCTCAGAATTTTGATCATGAAAAAATCAACTTAACAGATATTGTGCAAAGAAAGTATCCTAGCATCAATTTATTCATCATAGTGTGTTATACAGAAAAAGCCCTGAAGCATGAGATCACTTATTTTTACGTGGAACTATGGCTAAATTTTTTGCAGGATAATATCTAGGAAGCTAAAATAAGTTGAGGTATACCCAGTAAATGGCCATCCACAAGATCCCAAAATCTAGAAAAGCCTAGAGTTCCCGCAGAAGTTCATAGACAGCCCCCTTGATTTTAAAGGGCAG
Organism: Mangifera indica; assembly: GCF_011075055.1. Lineage (NCBI taxonomy): Eukaryota > Viridiplantae > Streptophyta > Magnoliopsida > Sapindales > Anacardiaceae > Mangifera > Mangifera indica. The sequence goes on along the minus strand of NC_058147.1, from coordinate 9,219,680 downwards.
CATCACAGGCATTTGCCCTTTGGTGCAGATACAAGAGGATGTCCTGGAAAGGAATAACCATTGCAGTACTTAAATTAGTTAATCAACTGTATTATTCAGATTAGAAATTTCCCTGTGGCATGAAGTAAGCAGTTTGCACCACAACCGAAATAAAAAATGGTGCACGTGAATCCTTCATAAAGGTTGGCTGGGTGGTGAGATGCAAAGGTGTTTGTCCATGTTGCTTAATTGAGTGAGGAAGGATAAGTTTTCAGTCCTTGTATCTAAGTCAAATCAAGAGTAGTTTTTTTTTTCTGGTTTTCCTTTCTTTTCTATATTTTAATTAATAGTTAGGAAAAGTAATTTGGGAAAACAGTATTATAGTTTCAAATGCAACACCTTCTTAGTTTCTGCAAGGCACAATTAGAAATTTGTCAGAAAATGTACTATGGGAGAACCACTATTGTAGTTTCACAAGCAACACCCTCTCAACCTCTAGTAGCATTGTGATACTAGTTAAACAATATGCAACTAGACAATGAAGTTGTGACTCAAATGTCATGGAACAAGATGATGACAGCAAATCACAAATAGTGTACACAGCAGTTTCAAATTAGTTATCAGAACAAAAAACTCAACGAATTTTAAAAAGCTTTGCACTCTTGCAAGAATAGATGATAGAAATTAAGAAAAGATGACTACAAGAAAACATCTACATGACATGTATAAGTTCATCCATGGCCTAAGGTCTGATATATTCCAGCATGAAAAAAGAAGTCATAATTTCCAGTTCTCTGTAAAGGGACTACTACAGCCACATAATTTTATGCAGACTGCAACTTAGCAGAGTAGCTTTATCAATCAAACAATCAAGTAAAATACTCACAGCTGTGTATTGAACCATAGTAAGTAATTGTTGCATTATTGCCTCTGCTTCTTCCTTCAGTTGCTTTTGTGGTGTAAGTTCAGAACCCAGCCTATGAATCCAAAGAGGTAATAGAATGCAATATGAGATCCTTACGTGAAATGTTATAAAGAGTACTAATAAACTAAAGTAGACAAGATGCTGTTAATATTACTTTGCAAAATATCGGTCCAAGTTGTGCAACTGAGGATCTTTGCAACGATTTCCAAACCGTACAACTTCTCCAGAAAATACTTTCAATTCTTCTCTGTCACAACGGTAGAACAAAATGATTTATATTTTCCTTTTTAAATATTAATAGTAAATATAACCAGCAGTAAAGCTCATTAATTAGAGAAACTTCTGAAAAGATATAGCCTTCTTTGGCCTTATCCACCTCTTATCTGCAGCAGCAATCCTTAAGAGTTCATCCATATCTCTGGATATTAAATTTTGAACCCCATCTGATGGAAGCACAACCTCTTTTAAATGTCTAATGTTTTCCTTTGAAAGGGACTGCATTAAATTGGCACCCTTGACGATTGTGTTTGCAACTTCGAAAGCCAAGATTGAAATTTTATTTCCCTTTGTTGTCACCCCAGATGTAAATCCACTGTTGATGTTCAAATTGGTCATGCTACTACCAAGAGTGTCCAAGACATCAACTGCCTTCCCAAACCCAGCAGTACCTGCTCTGCCCAAAAGAGAACTCACTCCGGAAACCTGTAAGACAGAAGCAACCAATTTTTGCATTCAATACCATAGTGAACATCATATTATACAAGCCATCAATATATAAAATTGAGAGATTAATGATTATAAATCAAAACCAATCAGAAGTATCAAACAAACAGAAGAAACCATAAAGAAAACCGCGGCAAACATGGAAACATTAGAAAATAATAGAGTCAGTATACCATGAGCATGAAATTAATATTGATAAGCAACTAGTGAGGTAAGCAAGTTTAAATAATCATGAGCAATTTTGCATAAAGTGGCGGCTCTTTACACTTAAACCCAGGCTCTTATGCTCGCAAACAGAAGGCTTTTACTATTAAACCAGGCAAGACACAACTTATCAATTTGTGTAAGATAGATTGTTCTTTAAATTGGCTCAAATTGACAAGATGAGACCAAGAATGTTTGATTTCAATAAGCCATAATCAAACAAATAGCATATTTAACCAACAGCTCTTTGGGACCTGCTTAACCAAAACTGGATACTAAAATTTTAGTCCCAAATCTAATTGTGATTTAGCACAGACAGATAAGCATTCTTAGTGGTATACAGTATTAAATATTGCATCGTTTCAGCATCCTCATTTCAGTAGCTTGAAAGCTCAGTAACATTATGCAGTTTCAAACACAACCAACAACAGCAAACATCTAGCAACCTTCTCATGCCATCAATAACCAACATAAAGCTAGGACATACCTTAGCAGCAGCAACCTGCTTAGATCTGGTTGATTTGTGAGATAGAGCCCTTGGCAAGCGAGGAATCCCATCATTTATGTCATCTGGATATGCCCCATATTGAACTGCACTGCTTCCCGCAAAGGAGAATGGTTCTCTCAACTGTTTATCATCAACACTCTCCCCTACTGGAGACGGAGTAGAATTGCTATTTACTTTCAGTTCACGGGACTGATAAACCAATGCAGACCCGTGATTAAAATGACCATTAACACTCGGAAAGCTTTCACCGGGAGCATTATCTACATTCGCACTCCTCGAGCAAAGCCCTCCCATTGAGTTGATCAAAGCGATTATAGTTTCTATCTTTGCCCCAATTTTTCCATACAATAGCCAAACTATTTGAATATCTTACAAGCCCTTTACTAAACTAAAATTACCTGAAAAAACTAACCAAAAGATTGATCTTCCTCACACTAGAAATTGAATCACAGCAGTTCAAATCAAGTCCCATCAAAAATACCAAAGCAACAAAAATTCTGATCAGTGGTAAACCTCCAGTCCATCAACACCAAAGCAACAAACTGTAAAAACCAAAACAACCCGCAAATCAAAATTACTTAGTCAACAGAAAAGAGTCAAACTTTGGACAAATAAACAACACCAAGTTTAGAAAAAATTAACTTTAATTTGACTAAAACAGAAACAAACCCAGACATAATAAACAAAAAGCAAGGTTAACAAAGAACAAAAAGACGAAAACTTGCGATCATTACACAGAAGAAGGCTGAAAACCCACACGGGAAACAATTAAAACAAGGAATAAAAAAGGCTGTATGAATAGAAAAGCTTACAAGGAAGTAGATCTGTGAAGAAAGAGAAATGAGCAGTTGGGGAAGGGCGTGGGCAAGTGAGAGGAGACTTTGACGGTATCAGCCAGTCTCTCTCTCGCTCTCTAAGGAGCAGTGAGTGGCAGAGAAAACCCAAAAACAGGAACAAAAAGATGGTCAAAAACCCCAAAGCCAAATCAAACTCTCATAACATTCACAAACACTTTTTCTGGTTTTCTCTTTTTTCAAAAGAAAATGGTTTCGTTTTTGTTAACCAGAGAAGGGTGTTGTGCTCCTGAAGACTTACACACTCACCACTTTTACCAATGCACATTTCGGGGGTTTCCCAATCCCACTCGTAATCGTTGGCGCGTACGTCACGTGCTTGTTTTAGAATTCTAATTTGTTGCATTGCATCTCGATATAAAATTGGCTTAACTAGAAAAATGAGAAAATAAATTGATTTATTTAAGAAATTAATACCCAAAGGGGGATAGTTTATGAATTTAGTTAAGAAAAAAACATTTTAATTTCAATTAATATAAATATACTTTTTTTAAGAATTAATGATATAAAAAATTTAATAATATTTTTCAATATAATGATGTAATAATTAAAATTTCTTCTTATTTTATTTTTAAAATACATGTTTTATAAAATAAAATACAAAAAATAATGTTTTTAATTAATAATATTACCAGATTTTCTTTTCTATAATTTATTTTTATACCTAAAATTTAAGGACTAGGTCATTTTATGAATTCATAAATCTCATAAAAAAAAAAAATTATTATTTTATCATACTTGAGAAAAAGATTAATGTCATTAACCCTTTTAATACCCAGTTAACCTTAATTGGATAATTTGTGGTTACAAATAGTTATAGAAAACAGGACTCCTAGTTCTCTAATTGAATGTTAATTATGTTCATTAATTAAGCTTCAGTGAATTTACCTGACAAATTCTTAACATAAATTACAATTAAATGCAATAATTTTACTTACCGCTAATAACAGACACTAAATAATATAAACGCCAAAGGACTTATTCTCACTCTAGTATTAGTGTTTTCCTGAATTTTCGTCTATTAATTTTAAAAATCTTAAACACTCATTTATATAAATTTGTTATTTAGTAAGAGTATTTAAAAAACTAAAAATTTATCATATTGTTCCTCTAAATTTAAAAATCTAATAATTTTCCTCTACTTTCTAACCCCAAGGTTTGAAAAATCATCATTTTTTCTGTAGGATTTTCATCTCCTCTCTCTAGTTACAACCCCTTCTATGGTTGTTGGCCTTTTCTTTCCCTCTTAGCTTCTCTCTACCTTTTGGTCTCTCTTGACAATCTTTTTGTCGTCTTTTTCTCAAGATCAAGATCAAGAGATAAGTCAATTGGGAGGGAGAACACCGACGACTAGAGAAGGGATTATCACTAAAGACTGGACATCGAAACCCTAAAAGGGAAATGATGATTTTTCGAACCTTGCATAGGGATGAAAAGGAAATTGTTAGATTTTAAAACTTAGGAGAGAAAATACAGTAAATTTTTTTGTTTTTTAAATATTTTTATTAAATAATAATTTTATTTATTATACTAACTATAAAAATTAAAATATGAGTGGGTATTTAAAATTTTCAAAATTAATAGACAGAAATTTGAAAAAATACTAATCTTTGAATGAGAATAGGTCTTTTGGCCAAATATAAATTTAGAGCAATACATACATTCAAATAATACATTTTCATGGATACTGACTGGACATTGTAATGTAATAGATGTCAATGAAACAAGGCAAAATATAGGAGATGCAAAATGTGCATCATATGACTCAGAATGAGACAGATAAAAGAATAAGGCAAATTTGAATAACCCTATGAACATTCACACTGTAATTTTGGCCCACACACCAATTGACATACCACAGACATGACAGGATTGCTGAGTCTAATAACTTGCCGCTCCTGCTAAGTAGGCTCCCTTTCACTGTCAATCACACAAATTTTTGCATAATTAATAATATATCATCATGTGACCAGATAATTTTAAAATTTAAAATAAAATAATATTCAATCATTCGGTAATTTATCATTCAATAATATATCACTGTTTAGATATAAATTTGAATACAACTCTTTTTTTTTTTTTTTCAGTGTGACCAAAATAATATTACAAGAATGAGGTCACTTATAATTATTCAAATTGAAATTATATATTTGGGTAGGGGTGGTGGTCAAATTTCTAGTCGTATCATATACTCATCTAAGTAGATCCGAACCGTTGACTAGATGCCCTAAATGTGAATGCCGTCCAATAGTTAGACTTCTTAGTTATAGGGGTGCTCTTGTTTTCAACAAGACCAAGTCAATTAGACTTTATTGGTTTTGGGTTGCCTTTTCAACTGCACTTTCAATCGTATTCGTATAAAAGTATTTATTATTTTTCAGTTTGGGAAATTATATTATGGGTAATTAAGTAGAAAAACCATTTTTAGAAAGTGGATATAGAAATAACTAAGAATTTTAGGGTTGAAATATGTGATTAACTAATATAATTAAATACAATGTTACCTTCATCTCTAATTTTCCAACAAAAGCATAAAATAAATAAGAGATTATCAATAAAATAATCTCGATATTATCTTCGATTTTAATAATTAAAAAATAATTTTTATTTATTTTTTAATTAAAAATAATAATTTTAACAAGTTGGTATGTTTAGGGTTTAGTATGACACAACTCTATATATATAAGATCATGACATAGGTTGATCTTTTAGTACGAGTTGACCTAGCACGAAGGCTTGCGACTGTACAGGCTTAATTACCACCAATTGTGTACAAAAGTGGTATTATATGTGAAAACAATATGACTAAGAGAGAGATACATACCTTTGAGATGCATCATGCACTCAATGTCAAGAAGCATTAGTTACCTTTTTCAATTCAGTTCAAGCGTGCACAATAAAAATAGTGACACTAACTAATTTTCCTCACGTTGTTAGCAAAATGCATCTTGTATATGTCTAAGGCAAAGGTTATTTTATAATGGTGATCTAATTAACAATTATGTAGCTATGGGTACGTGGTAATTGAAAGACTACGTTTGATTTTTCCCAGTGACCAAGGTATCAATATTAGTTAGCCCAAAGTCCAAATAGCAAAGTACGCAAGGCATACAAATAGTAGGCATCTAGGATGTCGATTATTGTTACAAAGGCATCAAATATGCTAAGTAAGCTTAAGTTTTAGTCATATGGGATGACATTGCCTATACATAGAGGGCACAAGAGTGTAGAGATGAGATAGATGGGCATAAGAGATGAGATGGATGGGAATAAGAGAATGTTGAAGAGACTCCACTAGTAATCACAACATAAGTTAGATATGGAACACCAAATTATAAGATATTATGTGTAAAGCGTCGAGATATCACCTACTTATTGGGTGATTTTCACTCATATGTTTCTTTTTGTGGTTTTACAAGTAGACGAAGTGAGTAACGAGATATGCAAGGAGTCAGCAATCTAGCTCAAGCTATTGCATAAGGTTTATGGGTAATTTTGTCATTTTCATTTTTATGTTGACTTTCATGTATTTACCTTATAGTGGAAATGAGGTATTTCAAATACTCAGGATGTATGAATTTACGATTAATATTTATTAACAAGGTATTTCAATTGATAAGTGTAACACTTTTTTGTATGCATTTGTAGTTAAATATTTATTATCATATTTATTTCTGTTGTAACAGAGTAAAAGTTCAAGTTCGACATGTCTTTTTGAGTTTATATTCCGTTTAGAGATATTCATTTAAAGAAGGATATTACATTTATACATACTGCATATAAACTATGCAAAGTGAAAAACATCAATTACCCCTATTATGTGTAATGATATCACAATAAACCACCATTACTGCAGTGAAATTCATAAGCATAGTGAAGCATCTCTAATGGATGGCCATATGTTAATTACCCCGGCTGTATGTATTGATATTGCACTAAATCATCCTATATGTGTAATAAAATAACAATAAACCTCCCAATAAGCGTAGCTAAATTTCACTTTCTCCCTTGTATGTGTAATTATATTTCAATAAATACCCATTATGTGCACTATAATCACAATAAAACCCCATCATGCACACCCTCAATTTCACATTGAATAACATATGTGTATCAAAAAAAGTCAATTAACAATTCAAAAAGGTTGCCTAATTAGTCTTAGAATTGATTAAATCTTGAGCAAATATGTTCCACTTTCTCATTAGCATTCAAATTAACATATTAATCATCAACACAACAATCAAATTCAAATTCAAACCCTAAAAGAGGACCTTTGTTGAAAAACCTTAGCCCAAGCACCCAAACACAACAAAAATGAAATATGTATAATGGAAGCAAGAACCATGACCAGAACAAACAAGTTGCAAATGGATTTTTCGAAATGAGAGAGAATAAATGAAAATTCACTTTATATATATATATGTGTGTGTGTGTACTATCTAACTCGAATTTAATGGTTATATAGGTATAACCCTAATATGTTGGTTATTTTTGTATTCATCCCTAAAAGGTGACTAATTAATTAATTACCTTATATTATATTATCTCAACCGTTTCTTCTTATTTGTAATTATTTTTAAAAAATCTAAAATCATTTTTATAATTTGGGGTTATGAGGAATAACAATGAAAATTTATTAAATTACTTCATTGTGATTATTAATGTATTTGAATGATTCACATTGTATTTGTTTCAACCTCAACCATTTACCATATCTTGAATTAATAATTTGAAGTATTAATTATAATTTTTGTTCTATACATCTTGAAAACCAATACTTTTTAGTCTATATTTATTAACTCCCATTTTTAAGGAAAGCTTGTAAAATAGTGTTCGGATGTTGAAAATCACACCAACAAAAAGTACAATGAATCATAAGTATTATATTATACAAGTGATTAAAAAAAAAAACAATAAAATTGTGATAAAAAAGAGTGACATTTTTAAGGTGATTTAACCTGTAACTCAAAAACCTATATTTAACGTTATATTATTAGTGTTTAAGTTTACTCCCCATGACTCTATTTATTCTTTAATTTATAGGACAAGAAGTAAGATACAAGTGTATGCATAGTTGAATGTTATAATCTTTGCACAATAAGTTTAGGCAAATATACTTGTTAAGGAAAATGAATAATTATGTGTTCTGGTTTTGGTAAGATGTGACCCTTATTCCATAATAACGATGGATGAAAAGAGCATTTTAAAGAGAATGTGGGGAACGGTTGTAATTTCCAAGAATTTCTTCTCTCTCACTCTGTATAGGTCATTTGCTTGCATTATGACATAGGAATACATGTTGATGATATAATTAGCTACTACATATAGTTCGTATAGTCAGTTGTTATATAAAAACTAATCATTAGTTTGATATCACTTTTGTGAGTTTGACTAACGAGAAGTTTACACACAATTAAGTTTTAAATTAACCTAAAATAATATGAGCAGAAGATATTAAATATTCAAATTAACATGACTATATTTTCTTAGATTTTTATATTGTTTTATAATAATTCTATTTCAACAATAACTTGTCTCAACGTTTTTCCAAATTTAATATAAAGTAGAAGCATCTACTTCAATAATAGTTAGGGCTCAATTTTATTAAGCCCAAATTGGGGGCCAACTTTTTTCAAATTCTCGTTATAAAGAGTGAATCTACTAGCAATTTGCGGACAAAACAAACCGTAATTTTAATAAAATTGACCCTATAATGAATTATTAATATTAACTTTAATTTCCATTCTTATATTTAAAACTTTGAAATATAATATTTTAAAAATTGAGACTTTTTTAGTCCATTTATAGTTACCAACAACTCCCTTGACATAAATTCTATTATGACATGATCTCTTTTACTTCAAGACTGTTTAGTTTTAAATATTATTTTGATAATTTATTTTTTATTTTTATATTAATTTATTTAATTTATTAATAATAAAAAATTACGATAATTTTTTATTATTAATACTAATGTAATAAGTAATATAAATAATAATTTAATTATCATTTTCATTTTAGGTATTAAAAAATTATTAAAATAATCTTGATTTTATTATAATTATATTATTATTTATTAATTTTTTGAAATAAAAATAAATTTATTTTTAATTAATATAATAAATAATATAAAAAATACTTAAAAATAATTATATTCAAAGATATTTAAATAAAATAATTTATTATTATTCTTTTATTACCTTTAACCAAACACAATAATTATTTATATTTATTAAGTTTTATCAAACATAGTAATAATTTATATTCAGTAATCTTCTAAGTAATTTATTTTAAAATTAATACTTTATTTTAATAATAAAATATTATTTAAACGAAACACCCATAAGAGATATATGCACCCATCCAATCAATGAAAGACATGTCAATGTACTCAGCTTTTAACAAGAATCATCTCCAACAATGAGAAACTAACCAATACAATTAGATGTTAAAAGTCGAAACACTGAAAAAAACAGAACCTACAGTTACACTTAAACACGATGAACTTATTGGCACTACACAACTGAGTAAGGTTCCTAAATTGCCCAGCTTGAAAATAAGGGAATGATCCTGTATCGCCCACATTTTCTCCTCATCATCAATCGAAAAACAACCGTACATCAGAGGCAAATTGAGTTGGTTGTTCAGTATCGTTATTGCTTTTGCTAGGAAATGAACATGTAACAGCAGCAGAATCGCATATTTCTGGAGATTTTCATGAAGTAACAAGACACTACACAGCTCCGACTTCTCTATCCACAGGTAGCAGTTACCGATCTAGCTGTTAAACATGAAAATAATTGCTGGATTAACAAAAGCATCAGGCATAGCAAGAATAAGGAAGATAGAACTCAAAGCGACGAACTGAAAGCAATAACATTGTCAATCTGTCAGTGCAGTCAATGAAAGGCACAGGAAAAATCGCATAAAGGTGAAAAGTGTTCACCAGAAGTATGGATAAACGTACCACTTTGAGCTGATTTGACTGTTATTGAAATCTGAGATAAGGTCTTCCAATTCATCAACTATAGCTTCATAACAGAAGACATATTGATCCTAACAAACAATGGGATAAGTGTCAACCTAGGCTTCATAAATGGGAAATCCAAGAATGTTAGAATAGCAATCTTGGCAATAAATTTCATTTTATATATACCATGCTATAATGTTTAAAAATACAATAAAATAATAATTATTATTATAACAATGATATTTCCTTAGAGCATTAATTACCACTAAAATAGAACAAATAGATGCCACTGAAGTCATGAAATATTAAATTATATAAACATTAGAACGACTAATGGTGTCATAATGGACTGGATAATGAATACTAGAAAAAAAACCCATGAACGTTTTAAGATTCTTCTAAGAGATTATGCATAAATTAAAACATATGCAAAACAACAGAGAATCCCTAGGTAGCCTCTGCAGTGGAAGGACAAACAGGTAATAAAGTTTGAAACCCTAAAACATTTCTATGGACATTTGTTTACACTATCTGGAATACATTGATAATTTAATGGTATTAATTATTCTTTAACTTCATTTAGACAATCCTTATCTTAACAAACCAACTTCTAATATAATCCCTTTTAGCTTTCATCATAGAAAATTTTCTTCATGAATACATGCATGAAGGACCCAACCCAAACTATGAAAAACAGAAACAAAAAGATTTTGAAAGCTTAAGTCTAGAAGAATTCCCATCAATAACTTTGTAAAAGGCTTATGATTTAGATAAAACACTCAGAGTGAAATATATTTGAGGGGAGTAATTTTTCTTTTCTTTTCTTTTCAATTTATTTTTTTTCCCTTTTCTATCAGCTGCCAGGATCCACAAAGGGCATTGATAATACAAGGAAATATCCTGCTGTTCATAGACAATCACTTCCATTGATTATTGAACAATTGCAGTTAGAATTGTCCACTTAACAATAACATAAATTGTGTTTAACATTATAATCTTACAGCTCTTACAAGCCCTAGAATTATCAACAAATTGAAATTGGTGATCAATAAGTTCAGATACCAACATTTAAAGAAAATGTGAATCATGAAACTGTGGAACAAAGAAAATACCATGGTTTGAACCATTCCAATTCGTTGAGACCTAAATAGTGAGACAGTATTAGCAACATCCGTGGCAGACATGTCTCCAGCAAGAATTCTCTGGATCGTATTATGAATTGTGCAGTATGTCCCAGTTCTCCCAATACCTGCACTGAGCAAGACAGATATTCTATCAGTAATGTAAAAGATGTTGTACCAAACACCATAGGGACACATTAAAGAAATAAACTTGAGCTGAACCTGCAGTGAACCACTATCGGACCAAGACTGGGTGGTACAAGATATATTCTTTTAAGAATTTCACGAACAGTCAATGTGTCCTCGGGAACTCCATGGTCAGGCCATTCAGGATACTGAATATGCAAAACAGACATCGGTGGATCTTCTGACTGCAGCAAATAAACATGATTAAGACAGGAGATAACAACTATTCTTCTAATGAAAGATAGTCTCTGCATTAAACAAATTAATAAACAAACATTTCAAGCAAGGCAAATAGCAAATTAATAACAAATTAGTTTGATAACAATGAAATTATAAACTGAAGCATATATTTGTCCTAAGGAAGATGGAGTTCTGAATCTTCTGACGCTTCTATCTAGGGTTCCTGTAAATGCATTAATGCACACATGAAACAGGAAACCCCAGGCCTCCCTTCAATTAAAGACCTTGCATACATAGATGTTAAATCAAATTTTCTCATGCTGGAAGCACTAATCTAACTGCAACTTGCTCCAAATGCACTGCAGAAGGCAGAAGGGATTATCGTTCATGAAATTCTATAACAATTAAAAATTGTCTTAGTGAGTGCCATACCCCTGTTGACAAGTATACCGAGCCCAAAGAAAGTCAGCAAAAGGTAAAGAGACGCTCTTGTATTGTCTAATTTTATAAAACAAGACACAAAAAGAGAGCATAAAAGATATTCCTCAGTATTTTCAATTTTTACACAATCCCTCTCACATGGCTCATGTTATTCATCTTGGATATGCTAGGAAATCATAAAGCATCATAAACATTTGTTAAAAGACGTTTAAATTAATAAACTGTCTTACCTCTTTGTAATTCACCTCAATGTTGCGCAATACTAATGAACTGCCAGTAGTTTTTATCCACTTAGTGGCAATACATATATTACCAAATTCTCTAGGACCATCTTCAGCTTGGAAGTAATCTCCGCATTTTACCATCTGCACATACAATTCAATATATGAAGATACCAAAACCATTGTACATAATAGGTATAGATGCATGTTTAGACATAAAAGAAAAAAACAAAAGGCGGAGATATATGAGCAGATATATTTATTAAAAAATAAAAGTCTACAATAGGAAACAATCAGAGACAAGTTAATTAAAAAACATACTTTTACCATATAACAAAACATCCAAGAGCATGTGAGTTACAGTGCAGGGAGACAGAGATGATCCGGAGATCATTTTGCTATAAATGTGAATGGATTGGGCAAAGTGAAATAGCCATACCTCTTCTCATGCTTTTGATAATATTAGGTACGTAAATAACTGTCTTAATCCTGTTTATTTTTTAACAATAACAATCTTCCTTCTTAGCAAAACTATAATACATTACTGAATCAAGTGTCAGGTAACAAACACTTTATGAAAAGGTATTAGAACCTACAGTGGAAGGGCTCATCTTTAGTTTCTAACAGCACTCAAAAATGTTACAATTTACTATATCTCAATGTGTTATCTCCAAGTTATTAATCATGAGTTTGGCCTATTTATATCATTATGCATTCACTTAAAAAAAAAAAAAAAGGAAACTTGATTAAATGAACATATCCCAAACCAGCATCTTTATAGTAAAAAATGACATCAAAAGCAACCATTTTCAAGATGATTATATTGAAATATCAACATATTGAAATACCTTAAAATTGTCAACCAATCGAGTAAGCATCACAATGACAGGGCAATGAAACTGGATTATCATCTCCCAGAAGTCCTCGTAGGTGTGAGGCAGAGGACCTTGTGTTGCTATAAACTGAGATACCTTTTCAGAGGAAGATGTCTACATACAAAAAACATATATAAATTTCAATATCAACTAAACTAAAATTACATTAACTAAATGGTAGAAATACTGAGGTGTAGGCCTGATAACTTTACAGAACCCGTTACAACTAAAAATGCTAACATTTAACAACCATACGCTATATACTTAACTGACATTGAGCACAATTCATATTTCAATATTATGGTAAAGACCCAACAACAGTATTGTGTCAATATTTTGGTTTAGGGTAATTATATCTTCATTCCATGAAACAATGTTCTAGCTACTCTAACTAAAACAAGCAAAATATCAACCTGTAACATTACAAGCTAGCATCAAAGCAAACCCTATTTCTAAAATTGTGTTAAATATTAGCCAAATGATCATTGTTTATAACCAAAACCATGGATTCCAGTATCCTTACCAGCCCACAACAAAGCATTTCTTTTGAAAAAATTAAAAAAAAAAAAAAAAACATATCTACCGTGATGAAGCTGGCATTGATGTAGCCTTTTGCAGAAGGTCTATAATCCTTACACGAATTTAAAACAACCCGATTATCGTCAACTGTAAAAATCCATCTCAAACAAAAAATAATCAACAAAAACCAGTACTTCACAATCAAAACCTTTAAAAGAACAAGTAAAAAAACCCACATGGCAAAATGTCAGTATAGCGGTTCTTGCTGACGTTAACGCTGTTTAAAGCGACCGTACAGCTTTTCGCCATCTGGGACGGTCGAATTCGGTTGGCCTGCAAGTGGGCAAACTCTTGGGTGATTTGCTGTGGGTTGGACTCGAGCTTTTGTTTGAAGGAAGAGAGGGCTTCGGAGCAGCGAGCGAACTGATCGGGAGTGAGAGAGAGTCGGGCAGGAGAGTCAACGGGGGAAAATTGAAAACGGGTTGAAGTGGAGTGGACGGCGGTGTTGTTGCCGGCGGATGAAGAAGCCATCGCGGAGGCCGATCTCCGATGAGAACGAGGACGTTTGGAAATGAGGTTTCCCAGCTGGGTTGGTTTCGCGGAGGCGATGGTTTCGTCAGGAATGTGAGGTTCACTGGAATGATGAAAGTCGTGGATTTGGTTTGTCTTTCAGTTTCAGAAATCATTTCGCTTTAATGCTTAATATTATTTGTTAATGAATAACCATGATTATATTTATATGTTGATTTGTTTATATATTTTTATATTAATATTTTTTTAAACCTTTTACCTTTCCACAAATGGTATAATTCAATATTACAAAAAAAAATAAACCCTAAATATTTTATATTTTCAAACACACCCTAATTATTTTCTTTGTTCAATAATTGAGAGTATGAAAATCTATACTATAAATTAAAAATTAAATTAAGTGAAATTAAATTAATTATCTATTTTGCCCCTTATTAAGTAAAAATATCCGCTTTTTTTATTCTTAAACAAAAATACCAATTTTTTAAACTTTCAAACAAAAATACTCTAAATATTTTTTAAAATACCAAAACTACCATTCACCACATTTATATAAACTTTCTCACTTTCACTCTCATTATATATATTTTTTATATTATTCAAACACTCTCATATCATTTTCTCACTCTCATTTTTACTCAATATCAATTATTGTAGGTTTGTCTGAAAGGAAAAATTTGTATTTCTGAATTCAAATTGAAAAAATCAATTCTTGAGAAAAATATATTTATACGAATCTTAACTCAAAACTTAATTTAATTCGTTAAATCTAATTCGTATGTCATGTAAAAAAGGCATTTGAATATTTGATAATAATTTAGGGGTTAAATAAAATGTTAAAAAAATTAGGAGGTATTTTGATATTACACAATGTTTGAAGGATTTAAATAAATATTAGGAATAGATAGATGCATTTCGATAGAAGATAACATATAAGAATGTTAAATGAAATGTTAGAAAAAAATGGAGGGTATTTTGATTTTAAATATTATAAGAAGGTTTTGAATGAAATGTTAGAAATAAATAGATGTATTTTGATATAAAACAACATATAAGGGTGTTAAATGAAATGTTAAAAAAATATGAGATATTTTAATATTAAACATTGTAAGATAGTTTTAAATGATATATTAAGAGTAGATAGATGCATTTCTATACAAGACAACATGCAAGAGTGTTATATGAATGTTAGATAATTATAAGGGATCAATTGAAATATTGAAAAAATATGAGGGTTATATTAATATTAAACATTTTTAGACGGTTTTAATTGACATGTTAGGAGTAGGTTGATGCATTTTGAGACAAATCAACATATGAGGATGTTAATTAAAATACTAGATAATTATAGAGGGTTAAATGAAATGCTAAAAAAATATGAGGGTATTTTCATAATAAACATTGTAAGATGATTTTAAATGACATGTTAGGAGTAAATTGATGCATTTTGAGACAAGAAAACATTTGAGGGTGTTACATAAAATGTTAGATAATTATAGGGTGTTAAATAAAATGTTAAAAAAATATGGGGGTATTTTGATATTAAACATTGTAAAAAGGTTTTTAATGAAATGTTAGGAATAAATAGATGTATTTTGAAATATGACAACATATAAAAATGTTAAATGAAATATTAGATAATAATAGGGGTTAAATAAAATGTAAAAAAATATGGGGGTATTTTAATATTTAACATTGTAAGACGGTTTTAAATTATATGTTAAAATTAGATAGATGCATTTTCATACAAGACAACATGTGAGGGTGTTATATAAAATGTTAGATAATTATAAAGGGTTAATTAAAATGTTGAAAAAAATGGGGGTTGTATTGATATTAAACATTTTTAGCCGATTTTAAATGACATGTTAGAAGTAGTTAGAGCCATTTTGAGATATTAGAGGTGACATATATATCAATAAATAGTTATGGTGGATTTTTTCTTATAAATGTTTAATTTTTCTCAAAAATTTGTCATTGTAGAATTGATAATTAAAATGACTGGTTATGCGTCTATTCGTTTCCAATGAGAATGGACTCAACGTGATGATAACACAATGAAGTATATTGGAGGATGTAAACAATTGATTAAAAGTCCTCTTGATAGAGTTCTTGACTGGGATAACTTTGAGGGGAACGAGATAAGTGATATTCCTCTTAATAAGACAGAGTCCGAGGATATGTCAGCTGTTACCAGGGGTATAAATAGTTTGCAGCTTGAAGATCCTATTATGGGTGGCAAAAATTATTCATGACCATTTTTTGACAATGTCCCTACTGATCCGTTTAGGTGGCTTCCTGATTTTTCTTCACAACCATCAACATCATCAAGTGGTATGAAATTGATCTGAGAGGGAAATGTTGTAAAACTTGGTGATTTTTTCCATAACAAACAACACTTGAAAGATGTTATGGATCAACTTACCCTGGAGAAAGGATTTCAATACAAGTTATATAAGTCTGACACAGGGCGATGGAAGATTAAGTGTTATGATGAAAAATGCTGCTAGTATCTAAAGATAACCAAATCCAAATCTAGTGAAGTCTTTCGAATCAGTAAAATGAATCCAACATACACATGTTTAGTTAATCAAATAATGTCACATCACCGATAATTTGGGGTTCAGGCTTTAAAATTAATTAATGAGGTCAAAGTTTGTGCTGATTGATCGAACTTATTGACCAAAAGAGATAATTATCGACATCACTAACCAGTACAAAATTGGCATTTCATATTCACAGGCATGGTGGGCAAGATATTGGGCTTCTAATTCACTAAGGGGCTCACTAGAAGAATCATTTATGCTTTTACTAGATTATTGTTAAAATTTAGAGCATGCTAATCAAGGACCTTGACCGTTAGTGAAACAAATGATAAACATCGATTTAAGTATTTTTTCATAGTATTGAGGTTCTGTTCATACATTCAAACAATATATTTGATCTATTTTTACATTGATGCTACTTTCTTTAAAGGTCGATATCTCGGTCATTTATTCCTTGCGGTGGGTCTCAATGGTAATAACCAGATATAACCAATTGCTTTGGGTGTCGGTAAAAAAGAAGATCACGACATGTGGTGTTGGTTTCTGAGGAAAGTTAAAGAATGCATAAATGAAATTTTTGAGTTGGCGATAATCTCGAATTGACATCATGCTATATACTTTGCAATGACTAAAGTCTTTACAGATATTCACCATAGGTGTTGTTGTCATCACTTTCTGTATAACATGTGATCAAAGTACAAACATGACTCAAAGGTAATGTGTTTCCACATGTATAAAATTTTTATTTCGTTTAACATTTTATAAATTTTGATAATGAAGTTATCATATTATTTATAAACTTGCAGATTGCGTTTTCATATTGGAAAGTCGCAAAATCATATATAAAAGTAGATTTTAAGGCTATGATGAGATCTCTTGATGCGATGAATCCATAAGCTAGGGCTTACCTACATGAGGTGGGATTTCAGCGATAAAGCAGGGCATATTTTTTTGGGCATCAGTATAACATAATGACAATTAATATTGCGGAGTCATTTAATGCCCTTGTTAGACATGCATGAGGTCTGCTTATCACGATTCTTGTCGAGTTCATTTGGGACATATTATAACGATGGTTTTACGAGAGGAGAAACCATGAAAATATGTACCCAGTTATTAATAATTATCTATTTGAGCATGTCTTTCTTCCTTTATGCTTGTTATCAACAAATGTGTTCTTGATTTTTCCAAATTGTAGATGAATGTCTCAACTATGTTACCCCATAGACAAAGGAGAAGCTCGGTTGTTATGTGTTGAAGTTTGCATGCTTCGAAGTTTAGCCAATTACAACTTTTCGGTTTCAGGTTGTTGGTATTGGTAGATACATGGGCATTATGGACTTTGACGAAATGTCTTATACGTGTAGAAAATTTCAGCTTTCATATATTCCATGTAAACATGTCGCTGTTATTGCAAGACATATGAGACTCACAAATATCAATGCATGGGTTCATCCATTCTTTATCACCGAGTTCTACCATGCAATGTATGCGAAACCTGTCAACCCACTTGGAAACCAATTAGAATGGTCGCATGCCCCAGAAGAAAGAGTTATCCTGCCCCCTGTTCTTGATCATTGTTGATTGGGTCACCCTTCAAACAGAAATCGACGTTCTTCATAGGGGGAGATTGTTACACCCAAGATATATAGTTAGTGTGAGCAACTAGGGCATGTTCGAACACAATGTAAAAGTCCAGCACCAGTTCTGAGCTTCGACCCCTAGGTTCATCCAAAAGAAGTAAAAAAACGAGATCTTGACAACCTTCTATTTAGTTTTATTAATTATATGATTTATATCTTTGTTAAAATGATATGTAATTGATGTATTTTGATTAATGTTTCAGTTGAGTAATTGTATTCATATGTGATGTAATAAATTTAGTGTGAATAATTTTTTAATTACATAGTTGTTATAATAAGTATTATTTATGTAATTATTAGAATGAACATTTTGTGGTTTGATTAATGTATGAAATTATAAAGTAGTGAAATTTTGAGTGAATAGTTAAATTATGTTATTGAAAATTAACTAAATACGAAAGATGACTTATAGTATAATACATTAACTTTTAAAAGTAATGCAATTTATTAATTCAATAATATTTATAAACTAATAATATGATCAAGTCTATACAAATAATTAAAAATATCTTTTCAAAATTATATCTTATTTTTAATTTTATATAATTTATTAATCCGCTTGATGTATCAAATAGAATAATACTATATAAATAATTTTCATATGTACTAATGATATTAATGTGGAGAAACTTTTAGTATTTCATTACTAACATTTTTTTATCAAAATATTAATGTTGAGAAATTTATAATTAATCCCATAATTTAAAGTTAATAACTTCACAATACTCTACTATAATTTTTTTATGACAAAATTATTTAAAAAAAGAAATCAAATGCATAACCATATATAATGATAAACAATGTATATCATTCACATAACCATATACAATAAATATATATATATATATATATAACAACTCCAAAATCAATAAAATAAACAATGATAAAAACAAACATACATCTGTGATCTACTCGATACAATAAAAATACAATTGTGACACTAAATGCCGACGCATAGAGGTGGATGACTTTTGGAGAAAGTCCAGACTCTGTGACAATGCAATACACTCTATGAAGCATAATATAAAAATGCTACAATCACCAAAACTCTCGCCTTGCTGTGGGACACCCTCCAAATGACGTAATATCAAGTGATCACCTCGTGGTGTATGCTCAGAAGTCGTCCAAAAACTAATCGCCTCTAATAATGTTGGTATGAATGTCATGTATGGTCGTATCCATTGTGCGAGCCCCTCATAACTCCTTGAGTATAATACCTCAGAGTCGTATACTGTAATCAACCAATCCCAAAAATCTATAACTCTTACTACCCAATGTGCATAGTTGAAGTTTATAAGGATGAAAAACATATAAATATTGCGAAATTATAATGGATACACATGTTGTATATAAGTTAATTTAAAGTAAATTATAATGAAAACATTATTATATTATACCCTATCGATCTCCCCCCATGGTTTGTAAAACAAATCAGAGGTATAATCTATCTTAACCATCTTCATCAAGAGCTCGAAAACCTCGTACTCCTATGTCGGCGTAGTAGTCTAATGGTCGAATATCATTCTGATATGCCCCATGAAGAAGGTGTGGTTTATCATCCAACTCTATGGAATGACGACCTGCTACTCATCCTAGTGTCGATGTAGTATTACCAAAAATGAATCTACATGCTGAAATGGATAAAAAAAGACTTGAATTGTATTAGTTTTTTATGAATATATAAAACATTTAACCAATTCAATAGATATAACAACTTACATCGTCAGTCAGCCATTCGCGCAATGTGACAATAATATTCCAAAAAGTGTTTATGAACTTAGCTCTAATAAAATAAACCTTATGCTCATCAGATGTTGCAACCCTGGTGTACCATGTGAGGAAAAATTCCTCACGCTCTGCAACAGAGGATGGAATGATCTAAATTTATCGTTTCACCCTCGATTTGATTGGATTTGTATATGAGGTGCGAATGAGTAGACCTTTTCGGATGACCCAACCATACGCAGTACGCACCATCTGAAAAATAACATAAAACTATTAATTCAATATTTAATCTTAAGTGACAATTATGATTTAATTGATTAATGTTACCTTATCGATGCATGCTAGAAGAGGTTTAGCAGGGGAATCCTCTATTGTTGTCAAGTCAACCATCTGTACCCCTTCGATAGACTGAAAAATTAATTTTATACTATTAGTAATCAATATATAGGGATATTAATTAAAATAGGCAGCCGCTTTCCCGTTTAAACGTTTTTCGACAGCAATTCATACGTTTTACTTTTTTAAGCAAATTGAATTTTTCATCCCAAAAATACCCTCGTTTAATTTTTCAACGTTTACTGTAGTATTTCGCCGATTAATTACTTACGTTTCACTATACGCATTAAGATTAGATTGAATAAAATTTACAGATTGAAAATGTAAATCTATGAATTAAATTGAAAAACAGATTGAAAATCAAAATAAAATCTATAAATTTTATAAAATATATTTTATAAAATCTATAAATTTATAAAATAATTAAATTTATAATTGATTGATATATATATGGAAAATAATGAATATAAATGGTGCGTTTTTTCAAAAGAGGTGCGGGAATCTGGAAAGGGGTGCAGGAAGGGGCGCGGGTGCGAGAAAGGGTGTGGAAATTTTGAAAGGGGTGCGGGTGCGGGAATAGGTGCGAGATTTCGGAAAGTGGTGTGGGTGCGGTAAAGTATTGCGGGTGCGTGGAAGGGTGCGGCAAGTATTTCGGGTGCATGGAAGGATGCGATAATTTTTGAAAGGGTGTGAGAATTATAAAATGGGTGCGGGAATTATAAAAAAGGTGCGTGAAAATAATGAACACAAAACGGGTGTGTAAAAATACAAACGGGTGTGTGAAAATGTGAAGGGATGCATAAAATATAAAAAGGGTGTGGGAGTTATAATATATATTAATATATAATATATTAATATATATTATAAAGGGGTTTTTTATAATTATAAAGGGGTTAGGGAGATCCCCCGCCCCCCGCCCCCCGCACCGATTTTGTTTCTCCTGCACCCCTTTTATATTTTCCGCACCCCTTTTATAATTCTCGCACCCATTTTATATTTTACGCATTCTTTTGTATTTTCACGCACCTGTTTGTATTTTTATGCACATTTTCATATTTTCACGCACCCGTTTGTATTTTTATGCACCTCTTCATATTTTCACGCACCCGTTTGTATTTTTACGCATTCATTTTGTATTTTCACGCATCCGTTTGTATTTTTACGCACCTCTTCACATTTTCACGCACCTGTTTATATTTTTATGCACTCGTTTTGTATTTTGACGCACCCGTTTGTATTTTTACGCACCCCTTTACATTTTCACACACTCGTTTGTATTTTTATTCACCCCTTCTCGTATCCGTTTGTATTTTCTTATAAAAGTATATAAGAATCAATTATTTTATAAAAAATTAATTTATTTTTCATCTGTAGATTTTATTCATTATAGAAAACTTAATCTTAATGCGTATCGTCTGAAATATAAACAATTAATCGGTGAAAAACTACGGTAAATGCTGAGAAATTAAATGAGGGGTATTTTTGGAATAAAAAGTATAATTTGCTTTAAAAGGTAAAAAGTAAGAATTGCTGTCGAAAAAAGTTTACGCGGTAAACCGACTGTCTATTTTAATTAATTTCCCCAATATATATGAATATATACAAATTATAATAGATATACCTCATCCTGATTTCCATGTGAAACATCTTTCAGTTGGTCGTCCCCTTGTAAATTAATTTTCATTACCCTTCTGCTGAAGTTGGGGATGTCAACAAGTAACCACAATCGCTCATTCTGAAAAGGAGAAAAAACATTTTAAATATACATAATAATATTAATAACAAAATGATCAATGACATTTCAAAAGAAAAAAACTACCTCTATGGTCGGGAAAGGTGTACAGGGAGAACTCTCGATCGATAATGCATCAAGACCAGACCTCTATATGAATAAGAAGAACAAATTGATAAATGACAATTTATATAAAATAATATAACAACAACAATTTTCATACCTTAGGTGAGGGAGGTGAACCCACCCTGTACGAATATATAAAACAAATTAATCAATGACAATTAAAAAAAATATAATAACAATGATAAATGACAAACCTCGGATGGGAGAGATGATGTAACAAATAAGCCAACTGAGACCCCTTCATAGCTATCACCCTGTACGAATATAATAACAACATTTCATATTAAATATCTCTAAGAAATTAAATATAGACCTCAAATGGGTGAAAAAATGGAATCGAAATGTCAATAGGTGAGGTCGTCCCAACACCGTCGTACGTACCCTATACGAAGTAAATATAAATGTTAGAGAAACAAGTAAACATAATTTTTATAAAGGATAAATGAGATATGGCTTTGTAACTTGATCAACTAGAGCTGGGCATGAACGCGTGATAATTTCCTCCAAACAAATTAAACATTCATCTAATCAAGTCATCTAAAAGGACACCTCGTCCCGTGAACATGAAATCTCACGTAATATCATAGTTTCCCAGTGAGCCAAAGTAGCATCTACTAAGGATAGAATAAGTGATGCAGTTGGGGGATACTCCTATGTGGCGGGATAGGTAACATGGTCTTGAACCCCATAAAGGTGTGCGATCTCGGTGGCTAGGGTCTCCATAACAAAGGGATCTGTCATACTGTCCTGAACCCTAAAAAGGTGTGTGGTCTCGATGGCTAGGGTCTCAATAATAAGGGGACATATAAGATGCTCCATAATAAAAGGTAGAATAGACTCCTCAGATGTCTCAAAACTATTAGTCGATATATCAGCAGGTGGCATCACCAGTGATACTCCATCTATTATCAAAGGGAGCCGAAGAGGATGATGAGGAATATGGATCCGACATACCTATGTGCAAAATAATGTCTGCATACCATGGTCTAGCCTCCTCAATTGATGACAAATGAAGTGAGAAAGTGACATCATCCTATTAATTCAGATATATAATTCAACATATTTGTAGTAATCAAGGTATAATTAACTCATTAATTAACAATTACAAACTTTATTAATAGTGAAAATAGTGGTCATATGACTCTAACTAGGTACATCTTATGAATGCAACCTAAAAATACGTGGAGAAACATGAACAATGACCAAATCCACCTAATTATATAAGGTGTCTATTGTCTCATATATCCAATACTACAATATAAATATTAATGGTTAAATTAAATTAATTTGTGTTCTTGCTTATTAATGTAAAAAATCAAGAAATATACACTTATCTGGATTACGATGAGAAATCTATATGTCATATTTATGCATGTCAGACATCTAGCCGAAACAGACTTTGTCACTCATCTAGGACACCGATTCGTACATCATCTATTACACTGGAACACCTCAGGGATAAGAATTAAACCTATCTAAGTGATCAACCAACTGGAGGTACTCTGTAGATACTTTCTTTCGTTGATTATTCTCTAGCAACATTAGATGTAGATAATACAATAAGACTATTTTGACGATGTCGATATCATCATCCCCCCATGGCCTAGCCACGAAAATATGCTCAATATCATGATACTACACCTTTTGACATCCCTGAAAGTATGTATCCCTAATCTTATGTCTGGATGTGCATGGAATATATAATGAAAGTGTAATAAGCTGGTTAAATAATAGCCCCATCGTCGATGCAAACTCAAATGGGTTGAATCTCACTTCAACCCCATTAAACCTAAACCAGAACTCATTTTTGCCTAAGCCCCGATATAGTTGTCATAGCAAAAATGAGTGCATCAACACTCTAGAGAACTTGATATCTAGTAATCAAATGAGATGTCTGAAACACGTCTTCTTAAACAACTACAACTTGTCTGGTGTCAATGTTGACCTAATCTTTGACATGGCGGTGTGCTAGAAATGACATATAACCTCTGCTTGGAAGTGTTGTGACTCATCCAAGATTCATAACTCACAATAGTCACGTTTTCTTTTATGAGAAGTATCTTGTAAAAAAATTTGAAAGTTTATAAGAATTTCATGAATAATAGATATATAAACAGATATGGAAATGACAATATAGAAAAAAAACAGACCTAAAATGTGAAAACTATATATTAGAATACCCTAGAAAGATGAAAACTTAAAAAATTAAAAACAAGAAACTGAATGAAATACCCTAGACTTTCAAAAATAAAAAAATCTAAAAAAATACTAGTCAAAATAGCCTTAAATGATGAAAATGAAAAAACAACCATGAATCGCTAAAACTAACAATTAAAATACCTTAAAATAACAAAAACTGGAAAATCGAACTTAAATTTGAAAAGCACATGTTGAAATATCTAAGAATAACAACAATCGAAAAATTGAAATAAAATTTAAAAAATACATGTACAAAAACTTAGAAACGACAAATATTAAAAAATAAAACTGAAATTCGAAATCTACACTTTTAAAAACCTAGAATGTCAAAATGCAAAAAATCACTTGAAATATTGAAAAATACAAGTTCAAATATTCCAAAATACAACAATCGAAAAACTAAACTAAAATTTTAAAACTATACATCCAAAAATCTAAAAATAACAAATATTGGAAAACAAAATTAAAATTCAAGAACTACATGCTAAAATATAGAAAACCAAAAAATCACTCGAAAATTTGAGACTTACAAGTAGAAATACCCTAGATTGACAAAAAAACTATCCTGACTTTAGAAAACTAAACGTTGAAATACCCAAGAATTAAAAAAACTGAAAAAGTCATCTGAAATTCAAAAAGTATATATGAAAATACAATCGAATAACAACAATAAAAAAATTAGACGAAATTTTAAAAACTACAGGTCTAAAAAACTTAAAATGACAAATATTAAAAAAAAGGAATTGAAATTCGAATTCTACACGTTGAAATACTCTAGAATGTAAAAAATAAAAAAATCGCTTGAAAATCTAAAAAGTACGAGTTGAAATATCCTAAAATGACCAAAAATAAAAAAATAGATCTAAAATTCAAAAAGTAAACATTAAAATAACTTAGAAACAAAAAAACGAAATATCAAACTAAATTTAGAAAATTACATAAAAAATGCCCTAGAAAGCACAAAAATAATGAAACAGACATGAAATTCAAAAACTAAACGTTGAATTAGCTTAGTATGACAAAAACCGAAAAATCAATCTAAAATTTGATAATTACATCATAAAACAAGCCTAAAAAAACATAAAAACTAAGAAACAAATGTCAAATTCGAAAACTACATATTTAAAAACCATAAAATAGGAAAAACGGGTATGAAATTCAAAAACTATACATTGAAAAACCCTAGGTGTGAAAAATATCAATTTACCCCTTAAAAATTTTATACTCTCACACAGGTCTAATAATTTTTCTTTGCTTCTTTATCAATTTTCTAATTTCTAACAGGCCATATAGTTTCAAAAAAGTCAATTTTTTCCAACCCCTGGATTCCTTGGGTTTCACATATCAACCCCCAGGATAATGTAAAATTTCTCACTTGCCCCGTGGATTTTTCCTTCCTCTCTAAGGCCTTAAAAGATTGAAAAAACGAAATTTCCCCATCTCAGGGGCTATCGTTCTAGCTCGTGGGAGATTTAATTCAACTCGGGGGATCCAGGGGTCCCCCTAGATGGATCGCCAACTAATCTAATGCATTTTTTGGTCAAAAATCATCATTTCAACCTCCAGTTTCAACACAAATCAAATCTACACATCTTATAACAAATAACCCGAAAAAATGTTGTAACATCCCTCCCTAGAAATACTACCCATCGAAGGAGAAATGTTACGAATTAATATTCGGAGCGTCTATTTTTTTTTCTTTTTAAAAATACTTTAAAATAAACGCATCATTAAAAGTGTTTAGGAAGTATTCCAAGAAAACTGAAAATCTGGAAGCGAACAAAAGATGTATATACTCATATGAAAACTCATCTGAAAGTATCTGAAAACAAGGAGTAATCATATGCAACTGTACCATAATCTCAAAATGTCAAAAGTCGACAAGAACATGCCACTGTATGCATGTAATATAAACCAGAGATAACCTGCTCCAGCCGGATCTACCTACACTGACCTGACCCTGCCTCGCAGCTACCTCGATCACCTGTACCTGCAATCAGGAAAGAAAAGGGAGTGAGTGATAAGAACACTCAGTAAGGGGAAAGAATAAAGTAAACTATCTTTTTTTCCTGTTCTAACTCACTTTTGGGACTCAGCCTCACATCTTAACCTCTATAAGAGATTAAGGGGGTAATTTAGTTCACTCTTTACTATTTGGGTCATACTCTGTCCCATCTGGTGTCTATTTGATACTTTCTAGAAGCTAACTATAGGGATTTGACACTTTTCTAAGCACAAGCTCTTTTTCTTTCACTACACTATTTCTGAATCTGAATTGAGCTCTACTGCGAGCGGACCCTAGTAGGGGTCTATGTCCTACTGCGAACGTGCCCTACTGTGGGCAGTGTAGTGTAAAGTGCCCCCTCATAGTTTATAGCATGCATGCAGGTCTTATATCTTACTAATTTTGCTTCCATTTAAATTTATTCATAACTCACCAGACATTACTCTTGGAACGACCCCTAAATCTTGAGCCCCAAATTCCTTTTCTTGCTTTTCTTTCTTTTTTCTTTTCTTTTTTTTTTCCTTTCTTTCCTTTCCTTTCCTTTCTTTCCTTTCCTTTCTTTTCTTTCTTCTTCCTTTCTTTCTTTCTTTCTTTCTTTTCTGCCCAAAACTACGAAATACTGTTCACAGAACAGTCATTTAGCAGAGCAGCCTTCAGTTTCATACAATTTAACAGCCCAAACGGTTTCTAATTCATACAAGCCATATATCGTTGAAAAGAGGATTCAAAGATATTTCCAACAAGCTATAATAGCACTCATAATTCAATAGATAAGACAGTCAAAACGTGAGATAAACTCAGTGACAAAACTGCCTCCTCTGTTTATTTGGTAAAATAGTCCTTTCTGTTTATACAATCTTTAACAGTCCAAATGATCTCTAATTAATACAAGCTATATATCATTGGAAATAGAATTCAAAGAGCTTTCCAACGAGATATAATAACACTCATAATTCCATAGATAAGGCAGTCAAAACGTGAGATAAACTCAGTGACAAAACTGTCTCCCCTGTTTATTTGGTAAAACAGTCCTTTTTGTTTATACAATCTTTAACAGTCCAAATGATCTCTAATTCATACAAGATATATATCATTGGAAAGAGGATTCAAAGAGATTTCCAACAAGATATAATAGCTTTCGTAATTCATCAGATAAGACAGCTAAAACATGGGACGAACTAAGTGGCAAAAACTGTAAATATCATGTAACTTTCTGCCATGAACAAAATAACACACATAGACATCCCAAATGGCAAAACAACATTCCTCAACTTCAAATTCATCATTTATAACATAGATCCAAGGAACCAAAAGCCTAAAACATGTAACATATCAAGGAGGATACCCCTTACCTTGTTTTAAGCCAAATCTTTGCAAGTTGGCTTCCTCCTCTTTGTTTTGCTTCCTTTATCACCAAGATCACTTTAAATCAATACCAAAACACACTAACATATTCACATAACATGCATATAAACATAGATAAAAGGAGAAGGAAGGAGATCTTTGGTTACCAAAGCTTCCAAGTGCTTCCTTTTCTTTTCTTTTCTTATTTTGTCTTCCAAAACTCCTTCAATTCCTTCATTTATCTTTACAAAACAAAGGAAAATGGCATGAAGAGGGCTGCTGCTGGAAGAGGCGGAGAAGATGATTGAAAAACAAAAAGTGAAAGTTGCTTTCCTTGACTTTTCTCTCTACTTGTAACATTTATCTCTTTTTCTAAAAAGTGAGAGTTGCTTTCCTTGACTTTCTTTGTCTCTTTTTCTTTTTGTTCTCTTTTTTTTTTTTTTCTTTAGGTGTATATATATATATATATATAACACATATACATGTAAAACAAATATATGTACTTAAAATGGGAAATATCTCTAAATAGAGTCAAAAGACATAAATACCCCTGAAACATACCTGAGGGTATTACAAATGTCAACCAAAACAGCCAAAAAACAAGACATTTTATGCATTATTCAAAATCGAAACCCTAAACAATCCACTTTTAAAAATTTTCATCAAATCGCCATAATCGTAATAATAAATTAATTCAAACAAGATTAGAGATGATGTACTAAACTTCTTTGCCAGTTTTGGTCGTCGAAAAATAAGAAAAGTAAACAAAAAACACGAAAGTTTGTTGCACCCATGGAAGACTCGTGGGAGACCTGTGATTTTCTTTGAATTTCAACAATATACTAGGGACAATTCTTGCTTTATATATAAGGGCATTTTGGTCATTTCACAAAAGAGGTATTTTTGTTTAATCCTTAGGTTTTGGGCAATCGCTTAAACCCCCTTATTTTTAGACAATTACTTTAATTGTCTAAATACAATGAGTTTAAACCAAAAATGTCTAAGTTTAAAGGACTAAAGAAAAATACCTGAAAGTCAAACTATTTAAGCGAAAATGTCTAACTATTATTAAAAAATATCAAAAATACCCTTCATGTCTTTTATATAAATCCGCACCCTTCATGTATTTTTCACACCATTCAAATTTTCAGTTTCACTCAGTATCCAATAATATGGATTTATTCGGAAGGAAGAAAGTTTGTATTTCTAAGTTTGATTCAAAGAAAATTGATTCACGATAATGAGGTGTTTATATAAATCTGAACCCAAAACTTAATTTATCTATTAATTGAAATTCGTATGTTTTAAATACTGATATAGAATTGTGTCATAAAATGAATGTTAGAAAAATATAAAAGGGTATATTGATATTATACAAAATATGAGGGTGTTAAAAAAATTAACTAAAATATAAGGGGTATTTTGATATTAGACAATATATGAGGGTGTTAAATAAAAGTTTTTATAATATAAGGGATATTTTGATAGTTAACAATATATGAGGGTGTAACATAAAATTTGCCATTATATAGTGTACATGGAACTTTTTTGAATTTGGGGGGAGGGGTGAATTGATATTTGTCCAAGTTAGGTGTAAATTGATATTGAAATTTAACGATGTGGGGGTATTGAATATTTTTTATACTTTACGGGTAAATTAAAAATAAAATTCGTATCGAATTAATCATATAGAATAAATACTCATAAAATAAAGTTGATTATATTGGTGTCTCCTCTTTTCTTAATTAATGTGGATTTTTCTAATAAATGTTTTTTTACAGAACATTGGTTATTGTAAGATTAATTATTGAAATGATGAGTTAAGTTGTTATTTATTACAAAGGAGAATGGATTCAATCAGAACATAATAAAATACATTGGAGGTCATAGAAGAGTACATGAACAATATTTAACTATGCATGAAATCAAAACATCTTAATTTGGAATGCCTAGTAAAAATAAAAAAATGATAAAGATGTCAAAGGTCTTATTAACATGTCTAAATACTTTGAAGAATGTATTTCAGTTTTTGTTATATGTACTCTAATCAAAGCACAAGGAGAAGAAGAAAATAGTGGCAACAATGATCGTGAACTCAAACAAGAATTTGATGAGGAAGACTTTACATATTTTCATGATGATGTATTGTATACTATTAAAAAGTGGGTTCGTTGAGACAAAGAAAGAGTTCTAGATTAGGGTGACTTTGATGGGAACGGATGGTTAATGTCCCTCTTAATGACAAAACTTTAAGGAGATTTCACCTGATAACTATGATATAAGTAGTTTTCAACTTGCAAATCCTTTTCAGGGTAATGAGAATTATGTTGGACCATTTTTTGATAATATCCCCATTGATCCACTTAAGTGGCTGCTTGATTTTCTTCCACAGCCTTTAATATCAACAACAACATCAAGTGGCGCAGGATCAGTGCAAGAGGAAAATTCTCTAAAATTCAGTGACTTATTTAATAATAAAAAACACTTGATAGATGCAATGACTCAATTGGTGTTGGAGAAATTATTTTAGTATAGAGTGTCCAAGTAAGACATCCGGAGATGAGATATTATGTGCATTGATCCACAATGTTAATGGTATGCAAAGGGAAAAAGATTAAAACCCAATGAGTTATTTCAAATCTTTCTATGAATCCCACACACACATATTTAAGAGACCAGATAAAGCCATATCATAGGCAAGTCGAGGCTCAAGCTTTAGGCCAATTAATGAAGTTGAAGTTCATGTTAGTTGATCGTATTTATTGGCCTAAAGAGATCATTATCAACATAGCCAACAAGTATAAAATTGATATATCATATTCACAGGCTTGACGACAAGAAAATGGGCATTACAATCATTGAATGGCTTATCAGAAAAGTCATTTATGTTCTTGCTAGATTATTGTTACAATTTAAAGTATGTTAATCCAGGTACCGTGACGCATATACAGATAGACGAGGAGCTTCGCTTTTAGTACTTTTTCATAGTATTGGGTTATTGCATCCATGCATTTCAACAACACATTTGACCGGTTATTTACATCAATGTTGCTTTTTTAAAGGGTCAACATCTAGGGTATTCATTTCTCGTTGCGGCAATGGATGGTAATAATCAGATCTATCCAATAACTTTCAGCATGAAAAGAAAGGAAAATCATCCAACGTGGTCTTGGTTTTTTACAAAACTTAAGGATTACATTGGTGAAGTAGTAGAGTTGATAATAATCTTAGATCAACATCACACCATCTACTCAATAATGGCTAAGGTCTTTCCATATGTACATCATAGATGTTATTATCATTATTTTCTTTGTTTGGGAGTTATAGAAAGTGTCTAAAACATTTTTAGGAGAAAACCTTTAACTGCTTTATTGTCAATATGGATTTGATCTTGGACATAAGATTTCACAACATGCACAATGTCATCTTTGTCCTAAAGTGTGGCTTGAATCTTAGTTACCTTTTTAGGGCCTCATATTTTCTTTTTTATAAACCTTCCTGTTAAAAAAAATTTATTATCACGACAAATTTGATAATTATTTTGGAAATACAGACATAAAATTTAAAATATATATGTCAAAATACTTTAATATGAAATAATTGAAAAAAATATATTTGAAATTCGAAAACTATACATTTAAAAACCTTATAATAAAAAAACATATTTGAAATTCGAAAACTACATGTTTAAAAACCCAAGAATTGAAAAAAGGGACCTGAAATTTGAAATCTACATGTCACAAAACCCTATAATAGAAAAAATATCAATTTGTCCTCTTAACTCATGATTTCACAAGTTAATTGTAACATCGCCCTCTAGAAATACTACCCACCGAAGGAGAAATGTTACGAATTAATATCCGAAGCGTCTATATATTTTTTTTCTTTTAAAATACTCTAAAATAAATACATTACTAAAAGTGTTTAGAAATTATTCTAAGAAAACTGAAAAATCTAGAAGCGAACAAAAGATGTCTATACTCATATGAAAACTCATCTGAAAGCATTTGAAAACATGGAGTAATCATATACAACTGTACAATCATCCCAAAAAGGTTCAAAAGCAACAATAACATGCGACTGTATGCATGTAATATAAACCAAAGATAGCCTGCTCCAGCTGGATCTATCTTCGCTGACCTGACTCTGCCTCGCAGCTACCTCGATCATCTGTACCTGCAATCATGAAAGAAAAGGAAGTGAGTGATAAAAACACTCAGTAAGAGGAAAGAATCAAATAAACTATCTCCTTTCCTGTTCTGTCTCACTCTCGGGACTCAACCTCACATCATAACCTCTATAAGAGATTGAGGAGGTAATCTCGTTCATTCTTTACTATTTGGGTTATACTTTGTCCTATCTGGTGTCTATTTGATACTTTTGGAAGCTAACTACAGGATTTGACACTTTCTAAGCTCGAGCTCTCTTTCTTTCTTTCACTACACTATTTCTGAGTCTGAATTGAGCTCTACTGCGCACACACTCTACTACAAGCGGACCCTACTAGGGGTTTATATCCTACTACGGATGTGTCCTACTGTAGACGTGCCCTACTGCGAGCGGTGTAGTGTAAAGTGTCCCATCATAGTTTATAGCATCCATACAGGTCTTATATCTTACTAATTTTGCTTCCATTTAAATTTATTCATAACTCATCAGACATTACTCTTGGGACAACCCCTAGAACTTGAGCCCGAAATTCCTTTTCTTGCTTTTTTTTCTTTTTTTTTTTTCCTTTCTTTCCTTTCCTTTCCTTTCCTTTCCTTTCTTTCTTCTTCCTTTCTTTCCTGCCCAAAATTACGAAATATTGTTCACAGAATAGTCATTTAGCAGGGTAGCCTTCTTTTTCATGCAATTCAATAGCCCAAACAGTTTCTAATTCATACAAGCTATATATCGTTAGAAAGAGGATTCAAAGATCTTTCCAATAAGTTATAATAGCACTCATAATTCAATACATAAGACAGTCAAAACATGGGACGAACTCAGTGGCAAAAACTGTAAATATTATGTAACTTTCTGCCATGAACAAAATAACACACATAGACATCCCAAATAGCAAAACAATATTCCTCAACTTCAAAATCATCATTTATAACATAGATCTAGGAAACCAAAAGCCTAAAACATGCAACATATTAAAGATGATTCCCCTTATGGCCAAAAATTACATCATGGATCTTAGTGAATTTTCTTATCCATTTAAGCATAAATCACTTTAATTCTAATACCTTACACACTTATATAAGTAAAGGTTATTTAAATAACCTAACTCAAATTACTTCAAGTATGTAAAGTATGAAATTCTTACATTTTCTTTGCTAATTAGGTGATTAAAGTTTATTCTCCTTCTTTTCTTCTTCCTAGTAACCTTAATCAACCAAAAATATAATCATCTATCAAAACCCTAAATTTGACATCTTTTAAAAATTAAACTTCTTATCTTAGAACTGACCAGAATTGATAGATCTACACTTTTTTATAACTTGAGGCTTTGGAAATTAGGTGGTTTAGCTAGGTTTTTGGATGAATTTTGATTGAAGGAAGATTTAGTTCAAAATAATGGAGGTTCTCGGCAAATGAAGAAGGAAATGAATAGGTTATGAGTTTTATAAACCTTTTGGACCAATTTGCCCTTCACCTTTTCCATAAATGACTATTTTATCCTTAGCCAATTACCAAAAACTCTTAGCACCTCCATATAATTTCAAGTATGCCATTCAATTTTCATTCCCAGTTTGTCCCTTAATTCCTTCTAAAATGACCATTTTACCCCCTTTGAAAATTATTGCTCATTTAATAGTTTTCTATAATTCTCTTGGAATTTCTTTAAACAATAAGTTATAAACTCAACTCTAGGGGTAATTTTGAAAGTGGAGTTTACTGACACACATGAATTCGGATGTTACATGGAGTTTACTGACACATTTGAATTCGAATGTTACATTGATACTACTTGAAAAATCACAATTTCCCCATCTCATAAGTTACCATAGGTTGAACACAATTTCCCCCTTCCCTCGAGTTGTCATTGTTTAAAAAATCAAAAATTTCTTGATCTCTTGCGATAACCTGAGTCGACGCTCCGCCTTGTGGAATCACAAAGTGGATAATTTTCCCATGAGATGGAGCATCGGCATCCCGTGGCCTAATTTTCTAACCAGAATTGCATTTTTTGACTCCTATTTTAACAACAAATGAATCTACATCTACTTTAACACAAAAACTCTCAACCAATTCATCCAAAATAAGTAAAAATCGATCTGACTAATCACATCTAAAATCTTCATCTAATTGGTAAAATATCAACACCAAAATGATTTAAATATAATAAAGGAAGATATACTAACATTCTTTACTATTTTCATCATTGAAAAACTTCAAAAATTGTCAGAAAAAAGCCAAATTGGTGCGACAACCATTGAACTCATGGAACCTCCCAAATTTTACAGAAAGTCCAACAGTGATTTCTTGAAAAAAATAACTTGGGTAGTTGTATTAGCTTTGTTCATATATGAGGGCATTTTGGTCAATTCACATTTGTTGGATTGTTTTGTTTTATGTCGATAAAAATGGGTATTTTTGTTTAGTATGGTTAAGCTTAGGGTGTTTAATTTAATTTTCTTAAAAATAAACCCTAACTATTCAATATCTTCAAACACACCCTAATTATTTGCTTCATTTGAGAATTGAGAGAATGAAAATTTATATTATAAATTGGTTTTACTATTTGATTTAATCCATAATTATGATTGTTTTGATTTGCATTTAGGATTTTGTTCAATTATTTTAGATTTAGGGTTTGGATAAATTTATTGGTTTGAGTCACAAGATTGGGTTTATTGTTGTTTGATGTAGCAAATTTAGGTGGTTTTAATAGTTGTTAACAATTGAAAATGATACAAGTGACATGTTTTTTGGCCTACAAGAGGTATTGATGGGAACTTTCCAAAGTTAAAAGTAAAGTTAATTGAATGAAATCAATTGAAACTGATAAATAAAAGGTAATAAACACTTTTCATACCTAGATATAAATTTTTTACGAAAGACAATTTCATATTGTTGAATTAGATGTTGACCATGTAACCTTATAATACACTCTTATCAACCAAAATATGCATAATACTTTTTATAAGTCAGGTTTTTTACCAATATTGGTAATTGTTTATTATCTCCAACCTTAGGTTGTCAAAATGGTCGAATTTGACCAAATTTGATCGACATGCAATCAAACTTCTTCAATTTTCAATATTATTATCTAAATATTAACTCAAACAAAAGAGTGTTCGACCTCTAGGTATTTTGATTCTGTCAAAACTAAGTTTAAAGTTGATAATTAATAATTATTAAGCTAATGAAGTTCATAACATAAAATTTAGATGATCAAAAGATAGACAAAATATAGATGTTTAATTTTTTTAGAGTAGCAATGCCTATCCCAAATGGGATGCCACTTCATGTGCTCGTCCCATGCCCGTCCTTAAAAGATTGAAGCTCTCGAGAATTTTTACCAAATGAGCAAGGACGCCCGTCCTAAATTAAGGGACTTTCATCCCATACTAGAAGACAATCATGGGATGTCTATTCCCTCTCCAATGTATTTACAAGCAAATTTTGGATGGTTAACAAAGTCAACACATTGGGATGCCTGTCTTTCTACCTGTCCCATGCCCATCCTCTCATGTTTGACTCTTTCTGAAATTTTAAAGAACAAGACAAGATGCCTATATCAGAAAAAGAGATGTTCGTCTTTCTAGTGGCCTATTTTAAGAATTAGACCATTAGACAACTATTTCTAAGCCACCAAAGTAGAGATGTGTAAGAGGACACTCGTCCTTCAGAAGAAGATGTCTGTCCATTCGCATTTTCAAGGCTAAAATGCCATTTTCACAAGTCAACGGCTAGTAAAATCATTCTAACAGATCTTTCAAGTCTCAAAGCCATATAAATAAGTTGGATTGAAGTCAAAAGGGTTAGAGAATATATCTAAAGCATTCAAGAATCATTATCTCAATCTCTAAGCTTTTAATCTTTCTTTAGAAACCAAAAACTCATATCTTTAAGAGAAACACTTGTACAAATGAGTAAAATCAGCCTATTAGAGACATTTTATTTGAAAATCTTCTTTCTAATTATGTTTGGGCAAAATCTCGTATCACTATTATAGAAGAGCACGATCCCCGATTTAATCATGTAATCTGAAAGTAATTCAAGTGAAAACTTCAAGTCAGTTGCTTAAAGAAGTAAACATAAGAGGTTTGAGACAAAAAGCTCTGAACCACTCTTAAAATTCTAAGCATTCTCTAAACTTTACTCCTTTACTTTGTGCTTTGGTTGATTATTTGATTGTTATTTGCGGAAATTTGATTAAAGATTTCATTTAGTGTTTATGTGATTAATTTTTTAAATAATCATATTCATTTCCCCTCTAAGATTACTCTACATTAGAGGTTTTTAAAAGAGGATTTCCATTTATAAGTGATACAAATGTAATATCCTAATTAGAAACATCGAAGGGTCAAGGCAATGATCTACGTAACCCTTTAGATAATAAAATAACTTGCAATTTTGCAGGTTATACCAAGGCCTACGAGTTGAGTAAATTATGTTAGGGGCTTTGTAATACTCACAAATATGCCCAATGGTACTTTGGTCTTTTACCTTCTTGCTTGTACTTATTTGATGCATGTATGTGATTTTTGGGATGCACAACTGTGCAGGTAGACTATACCCTAGTGTATGTGGTAGTAAGGGCAAAATGGTCTTTTCTCATGTAATGTACGAAATTTGATTAATTCTGGGGGACTTGCATGCCTGTGTGTACTAGTATACATGTCAGTGCATAGTCAACATATTTGAATTTTGGATAAGGATTAGTTTCGTGGTGATTTCAGAAATTGTCATTACTATGTAATAACATACACGCCCATGTGTGGTAAGGCACACGATCGTGTATCATGTTTTTCAATGAAAAAAAAGTTTTAAACATGTTGGTTAGGATTTTTTTCACAAAACTCTCAAAAATACAGAGAGATTGTGAGGTTTGTAAGAGCTTTTAGAACCATGAGAGGCACGAGAAGCTTAGAGGAATTACCTTGCCATGCAAAAAACCATCTAGGACTTCAGAGGAGAGGTAAGTATGATGTTTTTTTATTATGTATTCATGAATGAGTAGGGATGAATCGATATTGATGTTGGATTTTGGTAGTGATGACTCTTGATCCAGATAGTGTTAGTTTGATTATTTATGGCGAATATATGTTATATGTCCTTTTATGTGATTGAATTCTTATTTTGATTAATGATGATGTCTCGTGATATGAATAAGGTGTTGTATATGTTTTTATGTGTGATCTCTGGAGTTAGTGATTACCAACATGTTAAATAGATGTAAATGATTCAGTATTGACATATTTGTATGTTATGGTGATTGGTTTAATGGATAAATGATTCAGTATTGACATATTTGTATGTTATGGTGATTGGTTTAATGGATGTTCACATGTTAATGTAGAAACCATGAAGAATTTACATATAAATCTTGGATGTTAGAGGCGTTTTGTTGAATTATGTTGTGCAATGTCTTTGTATGATGATTATGTATTCCAAAATCATGAGTTTAGGAGCATTGATATAGAGTTAGGTGATAAAAAAGTGTACTTCTAATGAAATCAAAATCCTAAAATTTTGATGCTACGTGCCCATGTGTCATCTGACACACGACTATGTACAATCGGGGAAAATCCTCCCCTTGTGAGCTTAATGCATGGTCATATATCAAAAGTGTGTACACCCCTCATGCATAATAGGGGAAATGGAATTTAATGAATAAGAAGATGAGAATGCTTACGTATGAGTATAACAATAACTATTTTACCCTTACAAAGAAGGAATAAGAGGAAAATAAAGAGTAAAAACCTTAACGAAGGTTATATAAGATGAGATTATTATGAAAGTGTATTACTGTGTGTATGACAACACTAAGAGATTTAGAGGTGTTTGACTATATAGATGATAACACAAACCTAGATCAAAAGGGTTATTAGTCAAAAACACCAATGATGTATTATAAGATTCGTACCACCAGGCTATGTATGGCGTCGTTGTTCCACTAAGCTTAGTGTAATATCGGTTAGTTATCGAGCTATGTGAAACATGACTTGTCACTGAGCTATGTGTAGTATGATCGTGCCACTGAGTTATGTGTAGTATGGTAGTGAAAGCATTAGAGTTTAGTCTATGTGACCATTTGTGTGACTTTAACCTAAAGCCCAATCGACGTGTACAATGTACAACATATATATGACATCGAGGATGTCATGTACTTTCACTAGATGTTTGGGATGTCATTATACATCATTAGGTATAAATTATTGAGGATGACATTGTTATCGAAGAATTGGCATAGGGTGCAGAGCTATATAAATAGACATCTGTTATATTGAAAAAACATTCGAAATACCACAATATGATAATATACAGAACACTAAGAATTATGATGTTGTTATTTTGTTATGGATTTACCTACTTACTGAGTGTGTTTCACTCACCATGTTCCTTTGTGATTTTACGGATAGCATTATTGAGTAGCAGGGCCGCGACGAAGCCAGTAGATCAACTACGAACGTTGCATGATAGGAATGTGTTTTAGTCATTTGCTTGTGTAGACCATTTTATTTACTGTTTAGCTTTGGACTTATCTTGTACTTATTGAATACTTTGTATTTTCTTTTAGACACAATATTGAATGATATTTAATTTACTCAAATATCATGCATTTAATTTATTATTACAAATGTTTTAGGAAATGTTTTAAGTTAACACGTCTCTTCGGGTAAACTTTTCAGTCTGGAAGGGGTGTTAAAGGTTCGTGGGTAAATCCCATAAACTGATCACTACCCATGATCCATCTAACTACATGTTATTTGTAAAACATTGAAAAAGAAAAGGTAAATGCTAGTCACTCAATTAGGTATCAATCAGTCCTAAACTTTATTATTTTTTATACCTTCATTCAACTAAATAGGTTCATACCGTAATGAATACTCTATTGAACCTCTAGGTATTTTGATGGTGTTAAAAATGCAAGTTAGATAGACTAACAATGTCTAAGGAATATGTTGAAAACATTGTTGTAACATCCTTCCCCAGAATTGTTGTCTTCCAGAGGAAAAATGTTACGAATTAATATTTGGAGCATTTATTTTAAAATGAACTCATCGCTAAAAGTGTTCTAAAATTATTTCGAGAAAACTGAAAATCTGGAAGTGAACAAAAGATGTATATATCCCATAAGAAAACTCATCTGAAAACATATGAGATCATGGAGTAATCATATACATAGCCCTAGATACAACTATACAACTATTTGAATAGGGCCAAAAATCAACAATATCATACACGTGTAACAAAAACTATAACTAACCAGCCCCAGTCTGGATCTATCTTTACTGACCTGACCCTGTCTCGTAGCTACCTCGATTACCTGTACCTGTAATCATGAAAGAAAAGGAAGTGACAGATAAAAACACTCAATAAAGGAAAAGAATTAAGTAAACTATCTCTTTTCCTGTTCTAAATCACCTTCGAGACTCAATCTCACATCATAGCCTCCTCAAAGAATCGAGGGAATAATCTAGTACATCATTTACTATTTGGACCACACTTTGTCCTATTTGGTGTCCATTTGATACTTTATGGAAGCTGACTACAGGGATTTAACACTTTTCTAAGCTCGAGCTCTCTTTCTTTCTCTCACTACACCATTTTAGAATCTGAATTATGTTCTACTACGAGCATGCTTTATTGTGAGCAGACCCTACTATAGGTCTATGTCTTACTACAAACATGCCTTACTGCGGTGATGTAGCATAACTATCTAAAACTATCCATAAAACTACTATGGGTCATAGTTCATAGCATGCATGCGTATGTTATCTTTTACTAATCTTGCTTACATCTAAAACTATCCATACCCCACCAGGTCATACTCTTGGAATGACCCATGAATCTTGAGCCTCAAATTCCTTTTCTTACTTTTCTTACTTTTCTTTTTTTTCTTTTTCTCTCATTTCTTTCCTTTCCTTTCTTTCTTTTCTTCCTTTTCTTTTTCTCCTCCTTTTCTTTCTTTTTTCTTTCCAAAAACTTTAAATTACTATTTATTGGACTATTCACTTGGTAGAGTAATCTTTTTGTTTATGTAATTAATAGTCCAAACGATCTCTAATTTATATAAACTATACATCATTGAAAAAAGAATTCAAAGAACTTTTCAACAAGTTATAACAACACTCATGATTCATTAGATAAGATAGTCAAAATATGGGATGAAATCAGTGACAAAAAACCATATTCACTATTTATTTAGTAAGATAGTCCTTTTTTTATGTAATTTGATAGTCCAAACAGTCTCTAATTTATACAAGTTATATATCATTGAAAAGAGGATTCAAAAAGCTTTCCAACAAGCTATAAAAACACTTATGATTCATCAGATAAAACTATTAAAATGTGGGATGAAATTAGTGGCAAAAAACTGTATTTAATGTTTATTTGGTAAGACAATCATTTTGTTCATGAAATTAAACAGTCCAAATAGTCTCTAATTTATACAAACTATATATCATTGAAAAGAGGATTCAAATAGCTTTCCAACAAGCTATAATAGCACTCATGATTCATCAAATAAGATAATCAAAACGTAGGACAAATTTAGTGGTAAAACTGTAAATATTATCCAATGAACAAATCACACACATAGATACCCCAAATGGCAAA
This sequence comes from Mangifera indica, assembly GCF_011075055.1. NCBI lineage: Eukaryota > Viridiplantae > Streptophyta > Magnoliopsida > Sapindales > Anacardiaceae > Mangifera > Mangifera indica. The sequence goes on along the minus strand of NC_058147.1, from coordinate 9,179,010 downwards.
ACAATATTTCTCAACTTCAAAATCATCATTTATAACATAGAGCCAAGGAACCAAAAACATAAAACATGAAACATACCAAGAATAATTCCACTTACCTTGTTTCAAGTCTCCTCTTTGTCAAGTTAACTCTTTCCTCTTTGTTTTGCTTCTTTTATCACTAAAACCATCTTAAATCAACACAAAAACACACTAACATATTCATATAATATGCATCCAATATATATAAACATAGGAAAAGGGGAAAAAATGAGATCTTTTGATTATCAAGGCTTCAAAAGTGTTTCCTCTTTTTTCTTTCCTTGCTTTGTCTTCTAAAACCCCTTCAAATCCTCCCTTTTTCTTCAAAAAACAAAGAAACAACATGAAGAAGGTTGAGCTTCTGGAATGGATGGGAGAAGATGATGGAAAAAGGCATAAAGCTTCCTTTTTTTGGTCCTTTCTCCCTTTATATATATATACATACCTTTTAATATGGATTTATACATACATACATACATACATACATATATATATAAACACATACATACATGTGAATATATATATTTAAAATAGGAAATATCTTAAAGCAGGGCCAAAAGACATAAATGTCATGGAACGTACTTGAGAGTATTACAATTACCAAATTGACACAATTTGAAAAATGCATAAACAATATATATACACGCCTTTGTATCCCCATCACACATCTATGTGCAAGCCAAACATGAGGAAAAAGTGTGCATGTATTCTCCATGTGCAAGTTTAGATGAAGTTAACACGATCAAACTATTGAAGCATGATACACACACGTGTATCCTTCAGAACAAGCACATGAGGAGTTCTCTTCATTTAATCTAGTCGTGCTTAAGGAAGAATTCAAAGGCAAAAAAGATGTACACCCATGCATAAGTAAAATTTGGCCCGTTCACATTCTCGATTCAAGTTGGGTGTAATCCCAGATTAACTAGTGTACATGAACATAATTCTAAAAAACTATTATTAAAAAGGAATTCTTTACGAATGAAACTTTAAGCAAGTTGTTTGAAGAAATGAACATAGGATACTTAAAAGAAAAAGCTTCGAACCATTATAAATCTTGAGTCTTTCTATCCTTTAGTCTTTACTTTGTGCATCATAATTGTGTTATGTGTTGTTGATAAGTTGTTAACTATTGTTTATGTTTGCTTAAATATATTGTTGAAATTATTTGTGTGATTGTGTCTGAGTATAAATTTGCTTAAAAGTTTTAATTAGGTTTTTAAATAATCCTATTATTTTACGTTAAGCGAGTTGTTTGAAGAAATAGACGTAGGAGGCTTAAAAGAGAAAACTTCGAACCACTATAAATCTTAAGTCTTTCTATCCCTTAGTCTTTACTTTGTGCATTATAATTGTGTTGTGTGTTTTTTATAATTTGTTAATTATTGTTTATGTTTGTTTAAGTATATTGTTGAAATTATTTGTGTGATTGTGTTTGAGTATAAATTTGCTTAAAATTTTTAATTAGGTTTTTAAACAATCCTATTACTTTATGAATGGAACTTTAAACGAGTTGTTTGAAGAAGTGGACATAGGAGGATTGAAAGAGAAAACTTTTAACCACTATAAATCTTGAGTTTTTTATCCGTTACTCTTTACTTTGTGCATTATAATTATGTTGTGTTTTTAATAAGTTGTTCATTATTGTTTATGCTTGATTGATTAAATATATTGTCAAAATTGTTTGTATGATTGTGTTTGAGTCACTTAATGCAACACTAACTCATGTGATGAAATGTCATGTGCTTTTAAAAACTTTACTATAACTTGAAACTTTGAAAACTTTACTTTAACTTACACTTTAATAACTTGAATTTTAAAACTTTACTCTTAATCAATTAAGTTGAGGACATAGATTTAAGACCTTAACCATGTTCAATAATAAAACTTTAACTTGGACATATCTTACATGCGCATAACTATAGAGGTTTGCCTACTCGGGATCATACTTTAACCTCTTGCCCCTTACGAGCATGTGCATGAAGGAACTCAATAGGTTTTTTGTCACAACAGTGTTACTTTAAACTTGAAACTAATCTCATGTGATATACATGTTTGATGAGCCTTAACTCTAACTTAAACATTTGGGATTGGAGTCCCCTTGGAATGTTATTACTCAACATAAACTTAAAAGATACATTTAAACAACTTTCACATGCGCAAACATGATATTATGCACTCATGAACTCATTAACATGTCACTTAAACTTTAAAAACATTAAGCATGCCTTTATCTTATTTTGCATCATGCATAAACATGTCATTCACAAACTAACTTGATAACATGTCATTACATTCCTTAAAATATCTAGCATTACACCTTTATACTTTGCATAACTCATCATATTCTCACTTATGCCCTTTGTCCCAACATAAACGAATCTTTCTCTTTGATGCCACAAAAACTCATTCTTAACCTCATGGAAGTTGTGAGGTAGCATAAGGCATGCCTAATAAACCTCAAAACACGACTTACCTTATAGGACAAAATAAGGTTATGTCCAACACAACTTTCTTGATGTCAAGGAATAAACTTTTTATCTAAACTACACCACAATGTTCATTGTTGAATGTCATGGGGGAAAAGTTATAATTTGTGGCATGGACTTATTGTTGATGTCATGCCATGAAAGGGAAAATCTATATTGCAACGTTAGCATGAAACTATGGAAAAACATAGTTCAACATTCAATTCCATCACATAACCTTTCTAAGCATGTAACGTCACTTAGGATCAAATTAGCGTCCTTCTCAAGGCCTAAAAACATCAAATTTCATACCAATTGACCAAACTTAACATCTTAACATCCATATGTCCTAATAGCTTCAAAGCAATCAAAAACATTCACTTCAAGTGAAAATTTGGACAATTATACATAAACTTCACAAATCAACATCCTTTGTCCAAATCTTCATGCAATTAAATAAAATAAGGAGACTATTCTTTTTTCTTTTTTCTTTTTTTAAAAAACAAGGGAGGCTATTCCTTAAAGTTTATTATGTCTTTTTTCCTTTTTGTTTTTTGTTTTTGTTTTAGCGCAATATATTGTTACATACTTTTTGTTTGCTCGAATTTATTTTATCTTTATAGAGACCTTAATCTTGATATGAAAGAGAGTTTTAATAAAGAATTGTCAACAATCAAACTTTAATTTGAATTCGATTTATTTGAGTCAAATATAGATTTGAGTTCAAATCGGATCAACTCAAATTTATCTATAATTAAGTTGCATTTTAACAAATTCTATTGGAGGAAGTTGAATCAATTTTAACTTTATTATCATTTTAGATTTAAAATTGAATCGATGTATTACGGAGATGCAATATGGATTGTATTATGCACATAATGAAGTCTAGTATAATACTTCTGTATCATTTTAGATGAAATTGTATTGTTAATAGAATGTCATTTTATATACAACCTTTGATTTCAGCAAGTCAAACACGAAAGTATTAAGAATCTAGGCAACGTCAATTTGAATAAATATTTTAACATTATAATTTTAGAATTTCTTTTTAAATTATTAGTCACCATAATAATTATAATAAAATTATACGTAGATATTTTTTTATATAATTTAAATATATGGATACTTTATTAGAATATGATTTGATAATTTTAAATTAAAGATAAAATATTAAATTATATAATAACATATTATTTATGTATTTAAATAAAGTATTAAAAATATGTACTTTTTAAGGGTATGAATGAATTTTATATTTACAACCGTACTAAAACCCTTTAAGGGTATGAATGTAATTTTATACTTAGAACCGTACTAAAACCCTTCACCCGAAGGAGAACTTTGAACCCTAGTAAAACCCTTCACTCGAGGGAGGAAAGACTTCTTCCTTAACTCCAAACCAATCTTCTCCAATGGACTTACTCTTCCGCCGGTCCCTCCGCCGTAACTACTGCCACCGCCCCTCCGCCGACACCACCTTCAAATGGGTCCGGGACCGTGGCCTCGACCACGCAGTTGAGAGGGAAAGAAACCTCAAACCTCTTCTCAACATCAAGAACCTCATCAAATCAGAGCCTTCCAAGTCCCTTCCAATCTCCATCATCACCCAGAAAAAGGACTCCCTGAAAATCCCCTTTCGCCCCATTGACTTCATACGAAGGTACCCTTCAATTTTCCAAGAATTTCTCCCTGGGAACATCGGGGTCCATCCTTATATCAAGCTCACTCCAGAGGTTCTTAATCTTGATGCAGAAGAGCAGCTGGTTTATCAAAGTGAGACCTATAAGCAACTTGTTGCTGATAGGCTGTTGAAATTGTTGATGATTTCGAGAATCAATAAGGTACCTTTAAAGATTATTGATATTTTAAAATGGGATATTGGTCTTCCTCAAGATTATTTAAAAAGTATTGTTCCTGAATTTCCTGATTATTTTCGTGTTATTGGTGATAAAGATAGTAAAGATGGTTGCTTGGGTTCCGGGGATTTTGGTGAATTGGAGTTGGTGTGTTGGAGTAATAAATTGGCAGTTTCAACTATGGAGGAGAAGGCAAAAGATGGGGAGCAGATTGTTTTTCCGGAGAGTTTTTCAAGCGGTTTTGTGATTGATAAGAAGATGAAAAAGTGGATGGATGATTGGCAGAAGTTGCCTTACATTTCTCCATACGAGAATGCAATTCATCTGTTGCCAAAGAGTGATGAATCAGATAAGTGGGTGGTGGCAGTTTTGCATGAGGTGATTGGTCTCTTCGGGGCAAAGAAGGCAGAAAGGGAGAATTTGTTTTGTCTAGGAGAGTACTTGGGTATCAGATCATGGTTTAAGAGAGCTTTGCTTAACCACCTGGGTATTTTTTATGTTTCCAGTAAGATAGGAACCTATACTGTGGTCTTAAGGGAGGCGTATAGGAGGGGAGCATTGATTGAGAGCGATCCATTGATGAACATTAGAAATCAGTATATTCATTTAATGAATGTGGTGAAGGAAGATCGCAAAGTGATTGCTCCAGCAAGTGGAAGCCAGCAGCAAGAAAGGGAGTTGAAAGGAGAAGAAAAAGACGTTGTTGATGATGATAGTGAGGATGAGAAGCATGTTGATTTATATGACTTGTCTGATTCTGAAGAAGAGGGTGCTAGATTTGATAACATTGATGACGATGATGATGATGAGGAGGAGGAGAAGGAGGAGGAGGAGGAAGAGGAGGAGGAGGAGGAGGAGGAGGAGGAGGAAGATAACCGAATGAGAGGTTCTCGACATAATGCTGCAATTACTAGAGGAAATAGAGCTAGGAGGGTTAATTTGTACAGGAACAGGGATATAAGAAATCCTGAAAGAGGAAAATCAATACGGAAACACCTAGGTGCAGCCAAGGATAATTCTGAGGAGGAGGAATATAGCCAAATGAGAGGTTCTCAAAATTATGCTACAGTTGGTAGAGGACAAACAGCTAGAAAGAATAATTTGGATGGGAAAAGGAATTTAAGAAATTCTGAAAGAGGAAAATCAATACGGAAAGAGCCAGTTGCAACAAAGGATAAAGTTCCTCGAAAATATGTGCGCAAGGAAAACAAAGGAGATAATAATGTTGCCAGGAATTCTTGGGGTAGATCAAATTTCACTAGAAGCTGAGGGAGTTCATCAGCAGAGAAGAGAACTTCTGTTTAGTAAAAGATTGAATGTGAATGCTGAAACAAGGTTTGCTTCTTGATGAGGTTAATCCTTTTTTTTTTCCCCTTTTAAATTATATATGTTTTAAATGTTTTGCTAATTGATTTATTTGATTGATCGTGTCTATGGCATATTTAGATTTGCATAACCATTTATATACGCACTTATTTGAAGGACGAAATGAGTTTTTAGAAAGAGGAAAATTTTCTCTGAAATGCTTAAGAAAGTAGCAAGGAAGAGCACAACAGCTCCCCAAATTAAATAAAAAAATAACACTGAAAGTTAGGGGGATGAAAAGTTTACCCTGTAGTAAATAGATTACCGCCAACAAGAAGAAGTAAATCGTATGCATTTATTGCAGTAGTCTCCAGTTCCAACTTCTTGATGATGTAATATGAAAATATTTTGCGACATTATTTGGTAACTCAAGCCAAAAGGTGGTAGTAATGTTAATTTTCTTCCAAATACTTATGAGTTCTCAAATACATTCCAGAAGAAGACTTGCCTTCCAATTCCTTTCCAGGTAACCTAGCATTTGCATGGGAATTCTTGATAGATATACTAGAGGAAGGTAGATAGGTAATCTCTTTTACATAAACAAAATGTTCATACATGCTTGCACAATTGTCAAATATATTAGGTTACTTTTCCACACTAAATGTTTCTAAAGCATGTTCGGTATATCAGTTTTTGATATTTCACTTCACTCAATTTAAAAAGTTACGCATTCTTTTCACTCCATTAAGGAAGGAGTTTCTAGGAGTTATACTACTATGGTCTTTACAATAGTTATGTGTGCTGCCACTTTGATCTTATTTAAGATTTTCTTTTTGTAGAGTAATATCACCAAATGAACAGCACATATTTTAGGAAAATGTGATCCTTGTAGAAGAAAGAATTGTATTACAAAATGACGTGCATTTAATATTCTAGGCATCCAGCTGCTCTGTTGAATTTTTTTCTGCGGCCTTTATGTTCACTTGTTTAGGCTATCTTTTTGCTAGGAACATCATGAAAATATTCAGAAAAATGAAGTGCAAAGGACTTCATAGTAATTGATTGAAAAATAACCTCAGTGAGAGTTTTTAATGTTATTTTTTATTATTCTGTTAATTCATTGAGATTTAACTGCAAAGTCTTTGCATCTATAGGAATCAATGAGATTTATTGTAAATTCTTGTCATTTTAAGGAACAAAAGTCTTTATGAATTGAAGGTTTGGGCTGAGTTTCAACCTAGATGTCAAAGTTTAGGATGCTATAACCCATTTTAAAATCCAGTAAGGAGAGTTCGGTGGATACATGAGTTTAAAAGAAATTCTTTCTTATTTCATATTTCAGATTTTCTCATAATTGATGCATTTGAGAATAAATCCCACACTCTGCTGCATCACTTGGCGTGTAGTCCATGAGACTTTTTAAAGAGGATTTCTAAATACTGACATGGCTGGATCTTTTGTCAAGCAAGAAAATCAACCTGGTCTGTCAGTGGCACTACTTTGATTTTGTTTTTTCCTGTTATGTTTACAATTTCATTTCATTCATTCTTCACCCGGTTAATCCCTAGATTGCTTTTGGTAGTGGAAGCTTTTGCTGTCAATGTCATTTTGTCAAAAATACCATGTTCAATTGTAAGAAGCTTCTGGAAGCATATTCTTGCTTGTTTCATCGAAATAAATGTTTTCAGTGGTTTAATGATGCCGTGTTCTGAGCATGACTAAAGAAGAGACCTGAGACTAGGAGGAAAAATGGTGTATAGGAAGACTTTAAGATACAAAACTGGAGTGCTGAAGAGATAGAGTGTAACGGCTGAATAGCTGGTGATCTGATAAACTAGGAATTGTGAACTATTATGACACCAAATATATCCAACTACTTTGGACACATTTTGGTCTAAAATGGTTTCTTGATATGAATTCAGCTACTGAGGTGTAAAACTATATTCTCTGACCATTATAAGATGCCAAGACTGGCATTATAATCGAGACTGAAGCATTTTTAGTCTGTGCTGTAGGGGTTGTAATTGAACATGAATGTTGTTTTACCATTAATTAACTACAGAGAAATCCTCAGTTGTTTAATTATTCAGTAATTTACGCGCACTAGTGGAATACATTATTCATTTTCACATTGAATCAAATCGTGCAACTGAGTTATATATTTGCAGAGGCATTGAGATTGTTGCCCTTGTAATTACAGTTTATATCAGTTTTTGTTTTCTCTAGCTGGTTGATTTGCTTCTGAACTTTTTTACATGTTATACACCATTGTTTCTTTTCAATTACAAATATAAAGCCAATCCTTTTTTTTTCATGGAAATTTATCTGTTGATTGTGCAGTTTGTTTTCTGGTCTCTGAGATGTTGCTATTGATGGGAAACCCAATTTTTGACTGTTGCAGCCAAGGTATGTTGCTAGTAGTTTCGAGAAAGTGCTGATACTCAATTTTGTAAACAGCTTGATTTGATAAAAAAGGAGAAAGTGATAAATCTTTCAGACTGTTTCTTGAGAAGAAATTTGCATTATAGAATTAAATCAAATTCTGAATTCTTATTCAGGCTGCAACCCCAAATTCAACTCTCCCTTGCGGATTTAAGATGCCTTCCCCCATACTATAGAGCTTTCTGCGTCATCAATTAACTATAGATAAACAACACATTAAGAAAATTATTTTCTGTGGGTTAAAAGCAGCTCTCAGTATAATCTTCGTTGATTATCTTAAGTTAGACTACATGCTGAATATTCAGTTGACAAGTTACTGTTTTCCTGCTGTTTATTTTAAGGTTTCAAATTTAATGATAGAGAGTTGTATTAATACCATGAAACTCTTTTCCCATATGAAAGGGACTTTTTATCCTTGAGAAAATAGATTTCTGTTTGTTTATATTTTGATCTTTTAAGGATTGACAAGAATTATAACTTAATTGAATGATTAGTTTTAACAGTGAATTTTACGTTTACACAGAGCTAATGCCTCTTTCTTTCTTTATATTTTTTGCATTAAACTTTGTCAATGAACACCAAAAGAGAGACCTGTAATGCTTGTACCATTATCTAATGTTAACAGGACAATTATTTTAGTCTCTATAAAGAAAACAACACTTTCCACTGAAAAATTGTGCCAACTCTCAATGGCCCAACTTTAAAACATTTTAGCTTCTTGATAACTTTCAACAAAAAAGCCAATCCCAAACCTATTGAGGTGTCTTATTCCATCCATTCCACTATTATAATGTCATAGTTTGGACACTGATGAACTAAATATTGGTATAGAATGTGGTATGTGCACTATCAATAGTATTTTGTGGAGAAGTTGCATAATCGTATTGGTGAGAGATAATCTCTTGTGACAAACAAACCCCAAAAATATGGAATATTTTACTTTTTATGTATTAAAAAGGCAACACAAAATTCAAGTATGACTCACATTCCCCTCCAAAAGAAGCAGCTAAACAACAAACCCATAAGAAGCTACTTAGTAGTATTTCATATCTTCCACAATCACTTTTGGCCCCCTTTATAATGCTACATGCCTTGTGTTTAGCAGTTTTGATAGCAATAAAATTATGTGCGCAAATATTATACACAATTTTGTGCACAAATAATAACATGTTATCATATGATTGAATTTTGTTTTATCTCAATTTTAAAGGTATCCAATCACATGATGACATATTATTATTTGTATACAAAATTGTACATATTATTTGTACACATTGCACTACTCTTTTAACATATCTACAAAACGTTATCCAAGAAACTTTTACTCTCTTCATCACTCTTTTGAGTGCCTCCATTGCAAGAACTAAGCTCCAAGTTTGTTAGCTTCTTAGCCTTGATGGCCTCAGCTTCCCAATCAGTCCTCAGCAAAATAACATAGAGAATGGAAACGGCACAGGCTACTTGAGCCGACAAGAGTCCAAACCAGAGCCCACTAAACCCGATGTTGAGCCCGAAGGCTAGGCCTACTGCCACAGGAGTGCCCACAAAGTAAAACGAGCCCAGGTTGACATGAGCCCCAATGACAGGCCTCGCCGTGCCGCGTAAGATGCCACAGCCAGTTGTTTGTGGGCAATTGCCCAGCTCACACAGTCCGATTATGGGTAAAACTGATGCAACCAAAGCTTTGACAAGATCATCCTTTGTGAATAAACCAGCCCATCTGTCTCTCAGGATCACCGTCCATATTACGTTTATAATGCCTATGAAGAAGGCACACGCCAATGCCACCATTGCTGCAAGTTTGGCTTTGTAAGGCTTTCCAGCTCCAAGCTCATTGCCCACCTGCAGAATTTCCACCTGAGATTCGTTCTGTTTTGTTTGTTTAAAGACAAAAGTAAACAAGTACCTGTCCTGTACTACTTTTTTTGTTTAAATACGTTTCATGTTGGCTCCCCTACAATCATGTGTGATAGATGATATATGAGTTCTATTTTTAGGAGGGGGATGGCTTATGAGATCACATTTGACATTTATTTTTATCTTTCTTTGATTTGAAACTCACCAAAGAAGGTTTACCATTATGCCAAAGGGTAAAAGAGAACTCATTACTTCCCTAAAACGCAAGATTTCCTCTCATGCACCTTCTATCCATTCCTTTCAGGAAGATCTTATCTCTGAGAATTCATTCATGGACATAATTTTATTAAACACAAATATACATATTGTAATAAGAGCCCTTAAGGGATCACAATGAGAGCACAAGGTAAATCAATAATTTAATTTTTAAAAATGTCGAAAAGAATGTGAACATTTACTATCATATTTAGAATCTCACCTATTTGCCACTTAATTTACCCAGGCGTGACATTATATTATTACTTGCTAGATAATATTATAGAGAGAAAGAAAGATAAGCATACCCGGGCAGAGACACAACCAGCAAGGGCCATGGGAAGAGTGTACATCATGCTAGTAGTCTGAATGAGAATCCCAGTGGCGGCCACAGCCAGTGTGGGATTCTCCAAGTAACCGGCCATTACAATCACAATCTCATACCACCACCACTCCAAGCAAATCCCAAGGCAGCTGGGCACTGCCAATTTCAAAAGTGGGCCAATACCACCACACAAAACCCCAATCCCACCAGTCCATCTCATCTCCCACCGTCCACTCACCCACACATACCCCACCATCAGCACCACCATGTTCAAGTTACACACTACTGATGCCATTGCCACCCCTGGCACCCCCATCCCCATTTTTATCACCAACACATAGTTCAACGGCACATGAAACATCACAGCCACCATTGAGCACCACATCATCGGCTTTGTTACCTGCTGAGATCTCAAAAACACCCTCAATGGCTGCAACAAAGTGTTTGTCAAAAGATCAGGTAAGGAGTATATTGTATAAGTTGCAGCCATTGCTGTGATTTTCTCATCTTGGCCCATGAAAACCATTATGTTTTCGAGGTTTATCCATAGGAGGCTGATGGGGATGATGGCTAGGAAAAGTATGATGATCATGCGTGGGAGAGAGAGGGAGAGGACGTCCCATTTTTGGTTTCCATAGGCTTGGCTGCACACTGGCTCAAGGCCTGAGGCTAAACCCACAAGAACAGAGTAGCCAGTGATGTTGGTGAAACCAATAGATAGGGCGCCTCCGGCAAGCTCTAAACTTCCGAGTCTTCCCAAGAAAAGGACTGAAACCACGGCTCTGATGAAAACCAGCCAGTTCATTGCTGTTACGGGTAAAGCCATACGCCATAGCTCCTTTAGCTCTTCCCAAACCTGAAAAAAGGAAAAAATATTTCTCAGTGAGAAACAAAAATGAAAATCATGGAGGAAGGAGAAAAGTGTTTTCTTTTATGGATTACCTGAGAAAGAGAGGGAAGTTTATGGGAAGATAAATCTATGTCCTTGACACTAGGCATCAGTTTACTTCAAGAAATGGTTTAAATTTTCAAAAGAAAAAAGAAGTTGAAGAACCAAACAGTGCAGAAAGTGAAAGTAATAAAAGATGAAACAGAAAACCAAGATCAAGCTAGCAAGAGTGGAGCTATCTGAGGCTATAAAAGAAGGTGAAAGGAGAGGAAGAGTTGGAAAAGAAAAGTCCTGAAGTCGAAAAGAGCACCGAATAAAAAATAACAGAGTATGTCAGCAATACATGTACGTGTATAGGAGGAAGGAGTGAAAAGAAAGATGAGAAATTTAAAGAGTTAGAGAAAGAGAAGTGAAAAAGCATAAGAATCAATAGAGATAGTAATGGGATAGTAGCAGTAGTAAGCAGTTTCTATTGAGCTTTCATTATTGTAGTTGCAGAGACAAAAGAAAGTGTATTTTTTTTTTCCCTTGGTTACAAAGAAGGTGGAGTGAGGGAAAACTATAAGGTCGTTCTCTTTCTTTCTACTTTCCTTTTTTGAGGTTAATGTTTTTAACTTTAGCAATTTGGTTGTTGGGTTAAATCAAGCTTAGGACATGTAAATTGAATCTGTTAAACATGAAACCCGTAGGATGTTTTGGAAGTAATAGAGATACATGTATGTAGGGAATGTAATGTCAATGTCTTTGAATATTGTGTAAAAGATTCTACGATTGTACAATCAAGAAAGTTGCCACAGAAATGTGATGGATAAGACTGATATGTGCCTTAATATATGTTGTGTGAAAGATTTATTTAAAGGAATCAAATCTTTGTTATTATTAATAGGGAAATAGAAAATCATGTGGAACCTAAGGGAAATTTAGGGTTGTAGCCAAGCCAGGTTGGTTCAATCTCCAAAATTGGTAGGACGTAATTTGGTTTAACTCAAATTTAAATTAAGTTTGAATCGAGATGATCAACTTCTTTTTAAAACTAAGATAAATTTGACTTAAAAAGTGTTCGACTTAGTCTAGTTTGTGAGTTAAAAGATGGTTTGATTCAGTTGAATTTGACTCATTGTTCAATTTTGATTATGTTAAACAATTATTAAAACAATGTTGTTTTACCTATAATTATATAAAATGATGTTATTGAATCACAAATTTGACTCATGAACTCAAGCGTAAGGTATGAGATACCTCAAGATGATACTATTTATATGGTATTCAAATGATGTGACGATGATGGTACTAAATTTTAAAACTATGATACTAACTTTTCTTATTACAAAAAAAAAAAAATTATAATAATATTGAAATCTTTGAATTTTTTTAATTCAACTTGAAGTTCAAGTCTTCGGTTGATGTCAGTAACGTGAGATTTAGTGTTCTAGAGTCAATTATACTGGTTGTTATTGTAATAATACTTTATTATTTGTATAACGTGTCATATTTATGAATTAATTTAAGTGACATTTTTTCATCCTTCTTGTATATGTTGTATATATGAGGTAAATGTTTTTAAAATGGTAAAATAGTGATGAAGAATCAATGTATATCTTGATTATGAGGATCATATGATCATACCAGATCTAAAAGTGTTTATAGTCTTAATTTTATCCTGATAAAGGGCACAAATAATTTAGTAAAACTATCATTGTGTTGGATAATCTTACCAAAATGTAAAATATGTTTCACTTGTCAAGATTGTTTGTGACAATTCAATGCAACATATAAGTTCTTGTTGACTGCAAATCCATCAGAGAATTTTATATAGTGGTAATCATAATATCTAAGGAATATATCATCTAACAAAGAGTAGTACTTGTGATCTTTCAACTTAAGATTATTGGAATGTTTTGTGCATCAATTGACATAGTTTAACACTAGCCCAACATAGTCATTAAGTTAAGGCTATCAAAACAATATTGATTGGTTGCGTGGAAAAATGCACGAAGGTTATGGTGAATCAATATAAGATTCATCACCCTTTGAAAATGGGAGAAGAAATCTCGATGTCATTTGATAGATGGCAACAATCATTAAGATCTACAGCCACAATGGAACTGAGTTGTTAATCAATCCAATGTTATTTGATAATTATTACAAAAGTCAAATAAAGTAAATCAAGGAAAGTCTAAATTAAACACTATTTTTGTATCTTAGTCTCGATGAAAGGATTGATTGCATAGTAATCAAATCATTGATGGGTTTTTGTCTTCCCTTGACTCTTTGTTAATTGGGTGGTCATGAGGTCTTATTAGATATTAATTTTGGTCTATAAATAGATAATTGATTGATTATAGATTGGCCATGAGATTATTCACTATTGATATGATAAAGAATTTATGAGTCACACACAATAATAGAGAAATGCAAGATTTAGAAGTTGTGAGTTGCGTAGAGTGAATTGTGTCAGATTTTCAAAATAGTGGTGAGCTCTATAAGATTGTTAAACCTAAATGAGATTTAATACTACTTTAGAGTTCAAGTTAATATAACTTGACAATAAAGAGACTCAAATGACATTTGGTATAAGTTGACTAGGGTTTGACCATGGGAATATTATTCAGTTGATATATAAAAGTTTCAATCAGAAAATATTAGTATTATCACAAGAATGACTATTCTATTACTTGAAATAACCGTTCCACTGTGATATATAAACAATTTAATTTTTGCCCTAGTTGCAATTTGCAAACATGACATTGCATATACTCAAACCTACTGATTCTCCTTCGAATATTCATTCACTTAGAAGCCCTAGTAGACACCCACGTGCTCTTTAAGCTTTATTTATCATCTAAAATTCAACATGTTACCCTTTGCGGATACAATAGGCATCGTTCTACACCGGCACATATTAGCAAAGGTCATATGAAAATCTTTTAAAATGATTTGTACACGTTAGTAAGTGTTTTCCAAACATTCTCTAATTTATTTTGAAATATATAATATATTCAGTATTTTGATCTTGACATGATTTCAAGTGAACATCTTAATTTTTATTTTTATATATTTATTTTAGCATTAAACAAATAACTCATGCCATACTTAGATATAAATTAGTAATTAAAACACTTAGGTTTTCATTTTTTATTGATTTCTAAAAAAATCTTAAACTTGTATCTAAAATTTCAGCTAAGCCATTGGCCGACTTTGAGTAAAGGGGTTTCCCATTTACGAGAAAATGTTAGTAATTTTATTATTATGTTTCAAGACAGTGATGTGGCCACTGTAACTCAGAGTCTCGTAACTGTAAATTTATGTCTGGTTTCCTAATTTAGAGGAAACGGCTCCCCAATCAATAAATTGGATTCAAATTAAACTGTTTAATTAACCATATTTATTTTGTTTTTAATGAATTATTTACTTAATTAACAAAATATATATTTATATATTCACAGTCAAAATCACATTTTTCAATGTAGACTGTATATTATTTTATTTTCATAAGTAATTTAGTTAAGAATATATAAATAAAACAATTTTTATTATTATTATTTGGATAACATCAATCTAAATAATCGGATGATATTAGATTTAAATCAAACCAACTTATATTTGATTGTTAACTTAACTCAATCATGTTCGAAACAAATAGTTATGGTTCAAGCTCAAGCCATAAGTACAAGAAATTATCGAGTTTAAGCTATAAGGGACTAGGCTTGAGTTCAAATGGAAAAAAAAAATTATTGTAAAAATGATGTTATCTAATAAAATAAAATATTAGGGGAAAATCAAATTATGTTGGGAAAGAAAAATAATAAATTTATTTATAATAAGTGTGACGAGTTGTTAAAGTTTCTCTTTTTAATATGATTTTTTTAAATTATGTTGAATTTATTTACGGTGATTTTTTTTAATATTAGAGAATATTAACAACTACCCTGATTCGTTATAAATAAATTTAATAAAACTATATGTATATATTTTTTATATATAATTTAGATACATAAATTATGTATTATCATATAAATGAATGATTTTAAATTAAAGATAAAATAATATTCAATCGCATGATGATACATTATTTATATACTTAAATTATGCAGAAAAAATGTGTATAATAGTATTGCTGAAATAAATTTACAATATCCCTTTTGTCAATGAAATACAACTAATTCTAATATTTTTTATTTGAGAACATATTTTTAAAATTAATATTAAATAATTTAAAATTAAGAATTAAAATTTAATAAATCTTACATCATTGAGTCGAATTCGAATTCAAATTTAAATCTTTTAAAGTTCATTAAACTCAAGGCAAGGCTTGAGTTTGAGTTTTGCTTGATCCACTGTTTATAAATTTGTATTCGTTATTTGTGTATATAATATTACTCTTATAATAATTTATCATTTGGTTCCTTGTAATACTAATAGTGGATAATAGATAATTTGAGTTTCATGTATTAATTCATTATTAATTACTATGAATTCTTATAATAATAATGATAAGAGCAATACTAAGTATATTCACTTTAAATATACAAACGAGTAGACACTTATATGTTTTATTTTTTTATTAATTGTTATTTTATTTTAATTCAAAACTACTCAATTATATATATAAAATATATACATATTTATATACTCAAAATCGATATATATAATTTTACTATAATGATGCATAACTAATACATTAGGATGCCCATATCAATAATAATTCATCATTTGGTTCCCTTACTATCAATAATAAACCATTAATACATTTGAGTTTTCTATAATATTTAATTAATACATTTGAGATCTCAATTCATTATTAATAATTTTTTTAAGTAAACAGTATTTGGTAATGTTGGGTCAACCCATAAGCCAAACCCCACAACCCAAACATATCCCGCATAGCTCACAGACCTAACACTATCTATAATTTGACAAGTGGTGTCAAAATAAAAGAGTCCGGTCTAACTGAGTCATAAAGACAATAGATTAAAATGTAACATTGTCTGCATGAATAATAGTCTTTAGGTGGCCATGGGAAGAAAGACAAATCTGATAAATGCCACTTTTAGATCTATGTATTTGGTGCACTTTGGGAACAGTTTAGGGATTGATACAAATTGCTAAATCATATCATGTTGCCAATACAATAGTGGGATAGACTATTCTCCACTCCAACTACCTAATATATTATGTTGTTATCCTTAAAAAAAGATAAACTATTAAATAAATATTAATTATAATTATATTATTGAATTAATCTTTTTATTTTTTTTCTTTCGCCTGTCTTCCTTGTCTTTTTTTGGTTTTATTTTTCTTCCCTCATCGTAGGTCTTCTTTAATCTTTTCTCATTTTTTTCCTACCAACACAAACTCTCTCACCATCTCTAAAGCCAACAACACCTACACATTGCACTAATACCGTCACCACAACTATCATTAACTCTTACCCTATGTACACAACAATTTTTATCACCGGCCCTGCTCTTTTTCCACTACACTTACCATCAAAAACCACAAATTGTCTAAACACCGCCAACGTACAACTAATTTGACGGCAAAATGCTAATAGGGTGTTGACCAATGGAAACTGTCTCATCCAACATGTACTTTCATCACTGTTTCTTCCTTCAAATCTCCACAATCTTTCAAAGTACTTGACCTTTTAATGGTTTTGTTTTTGTAGAATCTTTTCTTATTATGAATTGTGGTGTGAATTCATCTCTATATAATAGTTCAACTGAAAGGGAAGGGTGATAAAAGGGACCCAAGCTTTATATTTCAATGGTTTGTTGTTTATATCTCTCAACCAATTCATGTGAAAGGAAAGGTGTTTCGATATTTTGTTTATTTCATATCAAGAGTGTGTTGGTGAGGCTAGGGATGATAAATTAGATTGAGAGGCAATGCCTATGCCTTTATCGATTGGATTCCTATCATTTGTAATCTCTAATGACTGAGACAAGGGTGAGATATCAAACATGTTCATACTGTTGAAATTTCTGAAGGATTCATGATTCAAAAATTCAATTGCCAAATCAAATTATTTGGTAACAACGAAGTTGTTGCGTTTTAATAATAAAAAAAAAATATCTATAAAAAGAAACTGAAAATATTTTAAATTTTGGACTTTGTAAACTTTTTTCCCATTTTCAGTGTGGTTGATGGGGATAGTGGTGGCTAATGGGGAAGGAGAAAAGGAAAGGGAAAGGGGAAGGAAAATAAATAAAGTTTTTTTTTTTTTTTTTTTTTTTGTAGTTTCATTCAAAAGAATAAAAATAAATTGGTAATGGACAGTAAATGGTATTTTTGTTTTTTTATTTAAAAATAACATTTTTTGTTTTTTGATGTTGTCTTAAAATGTAACAAATTTTACCATCAAAATTTTGTGATAAATAAGAATTTATCATTTTTTTTTAAATTTAAAAAATAACAACTTATAGTATATTTTAAATAGGAAATAATCATTTTTCCTATTTTAATAAATCAAGATGTGTGGTGCTAGTGTATTGAATACAACAAAACGAAAAGAATTGACACAAGTGACTAAACTATGCCAATGAAAGTGCATATCAATTTTATTAATTAAAAGTCTTAATTATTATATCTCTGTTTAAATTCAATAAAATCATATATATAATTTAGATATACAGATAATTTATTATTATGTAATTTAATAATTTTGAATTAAAAATAACGTAACACTCAATTGTATGATCACACATTATCTGTATACTCAAATTATATATAAAAATATGTATACATAACATTTTTCATTTAGATTAGAATAAATGAAAGTTAGTGCATGATTTAATTGTTTAATGTTAAAAATCTTATTTTGATTAGAAATAAAGTTTGAGTAAATAACATTTTCCCATCCAAGGTTTAACCAAAAAACATTTTTTTACCTTAATTGGCATAAATAGCACTTTTTCTCTCAAATTCAAATTTAGTTAAAAAAATAACGGTGTAATGGCAAAATAGTAATTTTACTATATTTTAATTTTTAAAATAAAAAATAATTTTTTATTAGATTCAAACATTTTAAACATAACAATTTAACTTTTGAAAAAATCTAATGCATTTTGTTTAATATTTAAAGATAAAATTGTCATTTTATAAACTACCAGAGAACATTTTAATTTTTATTTCAAATTTTTCAAAAGACTCCCAAAATTTCAATAACCCTATAAAAATTTCATGAAGACTCTCAATATTTTCAAAATTTTTAAGTAAAAGTGAAAGAAAATAAGATTTTTTTAATATAATTTGGATATTTAAGAAGTTATTTTTAATTTTTGTTAACTTATGATTATACGATACTTTTAAAAAATGAAATAGTGTAGATAAAATGATGATTTTATTTCTTAATATTTTTGTTTCATTAATAGAGTTTAATTTTGGATGAAAAATATTATTTATATTTAGTTTTAAATATAAAAATATTATTTATATTCACTAAAGGGAAATTTTTATTTTAAGAGTAAACCTTGGATGGAAAATACTATATATACAATAAAATTATATATATTTATTTTAAATACATATTTGGTATGTATCATCATAAGATTAATTAATTTTAAATTAAATATAAAATTATATTAAATCATGTAATAATATCTATAAATATATAAATATTTATTTATTGATATATATATATATATACACACAAACACACGGCTTGTGGATGTCGTTTTCTTTTTGTTTTACAAAGACTGATGAACATTATTGAGCTTACCTTATATTCATTGGAAGTTGTAGTGATATTATTTAATTAATAAGAAATTTAAAAAATTGATATTGGAGTTGGGGGCTCCGACAACATTATGTCGAGTGCTGCTCTCCACGCACAATTATTTGAGGTTCGTGGCCATTGTTTTCTAAAACATTGTCTTCAAATGGCCACACATTATAACCCACTTGTGATCCTAATAAAACCATACAAACTAGAGTTGACAATTAATATAAAGCCAAAAGACTTATTCCGCCCAAGATATGTGGATCTCCTATATTTGTTTTTGTTAATTTTAAAAATCTTATTTATCTATTTATAAATTATTAAAATTAACTGAGTTCATTAGTTATATTATTTTTCTCCTTAAACCCTAAAATTAACTATTTTTTTCAACCTAAATTTTAAAAAATAATATTTTTCCTTTAAGGTTTCTAAACTTTCAGAATAAATTTTTTTACGACAATCGGTGATCTCCAAAAAACGTCTCTTTCTCTTTGGCATCTCCTCTTTTCGACCGTGTGGCATCTCCTCCTCCTCAGCATCATCGTTGATGAAAACGACTCGTCTTCGTCTCTGAACGAAAATAATTCGTCTTCATTGGCAATGACATCAAAGAGGAGGAGACGCCGCACGATCAGAAGAAAGAGACGTCTGAGAGGAAGAGATGTCGCCTAGAGATCACCAATTATTATCAAAAAATTCAATTTGAAAGTTTGGAAACCATAGAGGAGAAATGTTGTTTTAGAAAACCTAGGTTAGAAGAAATTGTTAATTTTTTGAGTTTAACAGGAAAAATTACATCAAATTTAAGTTTATTTTTAATATTACAGATAAAATAACGATATTACCTTTAAAACCGTTGAATTTAACCGTCCGTAGATGAGTAAATGAGATTTTTAAAATTAACAAAAAAAATTTAGAAAATCAGCATACTTTGGGTGGAAAATAGTCCTTTGGCCGTAATATAATTAAAAAAAAGTAAAGTTTTGAGTAAGTGTTCCTGAACAAAAAAAAAAAATTTAAGTCATTTCATACCATTGAAAATTAAGTTTGGCAATATTAGAATTTACACAAAAATAATTTGGTCAACTCAATTATTTTAAAGAAATACTATTTTAATATAATTTATTAGAGATGTATTATAAAAATATTAAAAAACAATATTAACTATTGTTGAAATCTTTATATATTATGTATAATTATATTTTTATATAATTATAATTATTTATATTAAATATTTTCTTTTATTATTAAATAATAAGAATACGATTTAGTTAATCAAATTATTAACGTAATTTAAAGGTCGTATTATATCATTTTTAGGCCGTTTATAAATAAGATAAAATGTTATATTGTATGTTTTATTAATAAATAGGTTAGGATAATTTGATGAAAAAATTAAAATAGTAACAATATTTTAGAGAGTAAAAATAATAGATAATTTCAAATCAATTTGGGTCAGGTCAGGACAACTCAAATATTAAAAGATTAGGTTAAGGATAAAAAAATTTGACACAAATTTAACTCGAATCAAGTTAGAATTGAAGGTTTTTAACACAAAATCTAAACTGACACAATATAAACACACCCTTTAATTTATGAAACGATAATGTTACCAATAATATGCAATAGGAAAACATTATTAGTCCAATTAAAATAGTCTTCAAGTCAAATTATTTTGACATTTTTTATATATTTTTTAATATGATTACATATATATACTTTTGAGTATACAATTTGATATAAAAAATATATTATAACATGATTGAGTATTATTTTATCTTTAATTATAAATCACTAAATTATATAATAACACATTATCTGTATATCTAATTAAATAATTAAAATATATACACGTAATTTTATTAATATATTTTGGACCAATAATGGAAGTCTTTCCTTTAACTTGTATATTAGATTGCTTATGATGCTATATATTCTCTCTTTCCGCTTTTTCACCTTTCTTCCTTCAAATATTTTCCTTTCCTCCAAGCAATAAATTAAGAAGCATTTTCTTTCTCCCATTCTTCCCTTTGCCCTACAAAAAATTATTAAATTCAATTATAAAATATACTAATGAGAAACACTGAAGGAAATAATTAAATGAAAATTTTGTAACATTTTTAATGTGTTTCGAAGGTTCATAAGAAATTGATAAAATATTAAAATTTTAAAGAAAAATTTTAGGGTTAAACTTCTATCATATTTGTAAAATCTTAATTTATCTAATACTATGATTGATATTCTAAAATTTTTTTATATAAAAGAGGAATAATCGGATTAATTATTATATCTTAAGAATTAAAATATTTTATTAATTATTATATTTAAAGAATTAATATATTTTATATAAAAAGAGTAGAATATTGGGTAAAGTATAAAAGTTAGTAGATATTTTGGAAAAGTAAGAGGAGAGTGTAGTTAGGTCTAGGGAAGGTAATCAAAGTATTAAACAGTAAAAGAAGATAATATAATTAGTGCATTAAAAGCAACAAAACAACATAAAACCTTTATCCTCGTTGACCATATCTTAAATAATTAAACATAATTAATTCCACATATACTATGATTAATGTTAATGCTTTTATGTGTATAGTGAGAGGACCAGCCTAATATGCTGCTTACATCTTCATTATAATTAATTTATTTATTTATTTTTATAATTTATTTTCCATATATAAGAATAACAATGTTAATTTATTCTAAGAAGAAAAATTTACATTCATGACACCATTTCCCATAAGCTTTAGTGGATGGTAATTTGTGCACTACAAGAAATTTATTATTAAAAATGTAAAATAATACGTAGATATGAGTAAATATAATTTGATTCAAATCATAAAATTGAATTAAACTATTTAAAAATTATAATTTTGTTTGATTTGTAAAATGGTTTAGTGTGGGTTAAAAAATTTTCAAATATTTTTTTTCAATTTGGGTTATTGTTTGGACGATTTTTAAATCATATCAAACCGTAAATCGTATTTTTTATAAAATATATATATATATACAACTATATTTGACATTATTTTTAAATAAACAATTAAGTATATAATTTGTTTTTTTCATATTTATTTTATCATTTTTTTACATGTATATTGTATATATATTTTATATGTTTATATTATGTTCTAAAAACTATAATTTATTTAATTTTATTAAATAATTTATATATATTTAAAAGTAAATAATTTTAATCGATGAAATTCATAATTCAAATCAAACCAAATAAAATTTTTTCCAGTTTGGTTTGATTTAGAAAATTTTCAAACCGTTTTTAGTATGATTTGAAAAAACTCTTAAGTTACATCAAATTGAACCGTACACACCCCTCTACGGGGATAAGTTGCCACATAAAACTCATTGTATTATTATAACAATAAATAAATAAAATAGCCATTACAAATTTATAAAGCAAACCCTTATTTAAAAAAAAATTATATAAATTAATAATATTTCTGTCTATAAAATCAACGAAATAACAATTTTCACACAGGAAGTAAACCCTAATTAATATATTAACTGAAATTTTAAAAAATATGAAAAATGTAATATTCTTCCATGCAATATATGTAACATTACATGCTTATATAAATTTTTAATTCAAAGTATTCTAACTTAAATAATTGATCGCGATCGATTTTGAACATTAGGTTAAATATTTATTTTTACATTAAATACATTGACCTAAAATAATAAAATACTCATCATAGTGATGGAATAACACTAGCTGATATAATTAATATCAAAAGCAAAATTCATATATTCCATAATATATTTTATAAAAATGTTTAGGGCATGGCATCAACAATGTAGCTATAAGAAGATTTGTTCCCTTTTTCGCAAACACATAAAAAATCTAAAACAAATCATTCCATTTAATTAACATTGAATAAAGTTTGATTCTTATATATAAAATTTATTATGGCATCACAATTTAGCTATAAGAAGATTTGTTCCCTTTGTTGCAAGCATATAAAAATTCTAAACCAATCAAACCAACTATACTCTAAAACAAATCGTAACATATAATTAACATTTTATAAAGTTTGATTCTTCGAAGATTTGAGTCCTTAATATTCTACAGCTTAATCGGCTTTTATTATAATTAGTTATAAATAAAACTTTTATTTTGATATATCATGTTGATTCGTTGTTGAATAGCTTCGACTTTCTAGGGGTTGGCGAATAAGTACTTTGAATGTTTTTAAATTAATTAATGTGATTTCTAGGTAAATCAATATACAAATATTTTAAGTGATTTATATCATAGTTATCAATATCTTATAATATGATGCTAATAAAAATAATACGTATCATAAGGTGTATCATAATTAATATGATACAATAAACGAATTATACTCTTTAAAGAAAATAATAATATAATAAAGGTGTATATGATAAATTTTAAATTTTTATAAGTATTCGTAATATTTTACAAAATGATGACATGTTAGTTATATTTTTATTATTTTATTAATATTATTTTATTTTATTTCTTAAAAGTTATATTATACGAAATGATATGATATTCGATACACGATATATAAAATTATATTTTTAATATACGATACGATACATAATTTGACTACCCTAATTTACATGGCAAATTACATTCCTCACTGCTTCAAAGAGAAAGTGGAGAACAATCTAAAGATTATTTTAAAATATATAGAGAAAGAGAAGAAGACAAGAAAGATTAATTTATAAATAAAATGAAATGCTTTCATTTTCCAAAAAAAAAAAAGAAAAGAAAAGTAAAGAGTTGGTCATGAGGCATAAGTTGGTGCATTGCATATGACTAAATTGTTGTTAAAAAATAAATATTGGTTTAGCATTTCCATAATGGGTTGTGGAGGAGGTGGAAGGCTGACCTTGGATGAGCATTTTAAGTATTGTTTATCATAAATTAATCAATCAATTAAGCTCATAATTAACTAAAGAAGTATAAATGTAAAGATGTTGGTTCAATGATTTATATTGTTGTGTGACATGGTTTCAACCAATACAATAGTCATATATTATTGCAATATTCAATCTATAATTATTTAGGTAGCCGGAAAGCAAAATCATTAATAAAATACCTTACTTTCCATGGATATTTTATTAAACTCTTAAATAACAAAAGAATATAAATATAAATATAAATATAAGAATTCAGATCTTCTTTAATGATATTTTAAAATTAAACTCTAAATTTATTTAATGCAATTGTTATATAATAAGTTACCTATGTGATATAATTAGTTCAATATCAAAAGAATGATTCGACTAAAAATAGATTTTCTTTAACCGAGTTCATTGTATTAGTAAATGTTTGAATTAACATTCTACAACATAGAAATTTCTAGTGTCCTTTAATATTTATTTAGTTAGCCTTTTTTATGTACCCATCAATTGGGAATATCTTAGTGGGCTTTCTCTTGTATTTTACTGCATGAATTTAGACCCATAAACATTGGCCACCTACAAGCCTTTGGACTTTGGTGTTCTACCACAAAGTCGGGGGAAGACTATAAGAGCTTATTTGATTTTGCATGGGTAGAGATAGAATTCAACATATCCAACATTTAGCCCAAACTAGGCCTTATGGTGGGATACAGTTTGCCCAATTTGACTATTGTTGGAGTTATTATATAATTGAATAGTTTTAAATTACGGATAAAGTAATATTTAATTACATGATAACATATATATATGTATATATATTTATATACTCAAAGTGAGTAAATATAATATTTTATATATATATATACACACACATGATAGAAGTTGACAGAGATACTAAAATTTCAAAAATTGACAAGCAATGCCAAAGGTTTTGTTTTTACGAATTTACATCCCTATGATTGAAAACATGAGGATTGGCTCATGTTTGTTACTATAATGACACATACGGGCCTTTCATAAAATAACAAAGAGTAAATTAATTCTCCCACCCAAAGTTTGGTTTAAAAACACTTTTCCACCATCTTGATAGTATAAATAACATTTTTTTACAAAAAAATCAAACTTGAGAACAAAAAAAAATTATAGAACAATGTTAGAGAGTTAAAATTACTATATTATTTGTAACTATTTCACTTTTCAAAATTATAATATCATCTCAAATTAACAAATATTGAAAAGTTTAAATATCAAATTTACATAAAAACCCTTTTATTTTTCATTTTCTTTCACTCTCTCCCCTCTCTTCGACTACAATCTCAAATTGTGATTAGATATATCATGACAGTAAAAAGATGACGATGTTGATGACTAGGGTTGAAAATCGATAACAACGATTGGATTGCAAGTTTTTAAACCTTTAATGGGATTGAACTATCATATTTTAAACTTTTATGTGAGATTTATAAGAGGTTATTTTTAATTTATTTCTAAATATCTTGACAATAAAATTACTATTTCATTTTTATAGTGTGATTGTTTTAAATGTAATTTATTCAATAATCAAGACAAACTATGAACATGATAAAAATGGTTTGTTTCTACACATTACTCTTTCTAATAATAGATTTAATTATCAATTAAGATAATTTTTTTTATAACCAGGGATCTTGTCTGTATTTATTAGACAAGTAAATTCGAGATATAGTAATCGAACTATAATCACTACACTAAGTAAGTTAAAGTTTTACAAGCGTGACAGAGACTCAAACTTAAACTTTTATTTTAAATGTTTAAATATTCTATCAGTTTTGTTAATATTTAGAGTCTATCAATTATAATAATTGATTGAACTCGATTAATGTAATGTCGTATCTACCCCTACACAAGTAAACTCAGATGATCTTGAACATGTAAAATATTTAAATATGTTAATTGGCAGTCTTAAAAAAAGGAAAATGTTGAAGTTTGTCACGTGCCACAAAAATGAAGAAATCTTAGCATGACATTTTAATTAGGTTTGAAATATGCCTTGGGAATATTTCAGAGAGAGGCAGAATGGTTAGCTAAAATTGGGTCCTATCATAAAATATGTTTGGGCCAAGTGGACTCTCAGCAGAACTATTATTTACTTTTTCGAAATAAGGTAAAGAACATTTAAATTGAGAAATATTTTATTATTAAAATAAAATATTATCTTAAAGATAAATTATTTTGAGGATTATTGGATATAAATTTATTATTATGTTTGATAAAATTGATATATATATATATATATATATATATATATATTATATATTATATATATATATATATATATAAATAATTATTATATTTAATTGAAAGTAATAAAAGAATAATGAAAGTCTTCCCCGACGAAGTTCTTCGTCTCCCAAGGCGTCTCCGATGCCGATCGAGCCTCCCAATGGGAGAAAAGCATTCGCTGGAAGGAGATGCTGCTTCGGGAGGGAGAGGTCGTCGGCAATGGAGCCAAAACAGTCGCCGAAGATTTCAAAACCAAACCCTAGGGTAAAAGTGTCATTTTTTAAAACTTAGGCTGGGGGAAAATTCTAGTTTTTAAAGTTTAGGAGTACAAAATTAGATTCTATTTTAGTTTATTTTTAATATTATAGCAAAAATGACGATTTTACCCTTACCACCGTTAAATCTAACCGGTCATGGGTGGGTGTTTGGTGTTTCCATAGTTAAAGGGTGAAAACTTGAGAAAACATCAAACCTTGGGTGAGAAATAGTCATTTGGCCTTAAATTAATTCCAACTTGATTTACCCCCCTAAACAACTAACATAAAGAGACATACAACATTTTAGAAAATCAGACTAAAATTATCTCCAATTTGAATATGCCGACACTTCAAAAGGAGAAAGATTTAAAGATCAAACAGCTAAGAAAAGATATTCAAATTCAAAGTTAATTAACTGTAGCTTGTCAACGGTAAAGAAAGCGTGCCTTGACATTTTAAATAATTGAAAATTGATTTAGAAATAATTTTTTGAAAATTTCAATATGTCATGACACGCTTTATCTTTTGGCCGCATTTGCTTCCTTTTGAAACAATTTCAAACGTGGAAATTAATCTCATGAGGTAGCCGTTCATATTCCTTACTTTTGTTGAAGAAAAAACTATTTAAGCTTCTAGTTATAACCCTTTTTATTAATTATTATATATTATGTTGATGAGTTTCCCGTTTTGTAATATATTAATTAATATGATCACCTAAGTGTTAGTGAAAATTTAAAATCACACCCACAACAGATGAGAAACTCAAATATCCACTCATGAACTAACTATTGTCCAAATTTTTAGTTAAGGACAGAGGTAAAATCTTCATTTAACCGATAAATTTTAAAACTTTGAAATTTCTATCATTTTCTCTTTAGGTTTTAAAAACTAACACTTCAACTTATTCTCAAAGTTTGAAAAGTTTAGATTTCAACCCTAGGGTTTGCTTTCTTCTCCGGCCACCATCATTCTGACTGACGGTTGATGCTTTCTACCGATCTTCCATCTCCAACTATGAAGGACGACCTTCTGGACGACAAGAGTTTTCCAAATCTGCAAGAAGATATGACTCTTCGTCGTCCAGGTCTAGACGAAGTGTCATTCTTCGTCTCTTATTGCAGATTTGGACAACGAAAGGTCGTCTTTCGTAGTCGGAGATGGAAAATCGGTGAAAAGTGTTGGTTGTTAGTCGGAATAATAATGGCCGAAGAAGGAAACAAACACTAGAGGTGAAATCTAAAATTTTCAAACTTTAGGAATGAGTTGAAGTGTTAATTTTTAAAATCGAGGGGGGGGGGAATGATATAAATTTCGAAGTTTCAAAGTTTATAGATAAAATGACAAATTTATCCTTGCCTTTAACTGAAAATTTGGGCAGTAGTTAGCCCATGAGTAGGTGTTTAAGTTTTTTAACTGTCGTAAGTATAATTTTGAGATTAGTCAAAATTTGGTGGAAATAGTCCTTTTGCCATTAATATGTGTAGTGTATTGAAAATGAGTTTAGTTGAGTTTGAGTTCAAGTCATTTTGGGTTTGACTTAGTTTGAAAGAGTTAAGCTAGAGTAATTCCTTCAAATCAATACAAATTTAGCTTGGCTCAAGGAGAACCCATCTCGGTATTGTAATTGAATCAAAATCATATAAAATATTATCGTTTTGATATGTATTAATCAAAATGATGTTGTCTTTTGTTGGTTCGAATTGAACTTTTTAAAGTTTATGAGTTCGATGAATCAAACATTTTTAAAACTCAAAATCAACAACATAAAATTCTTAGATCCAAGTTCATCTGAATTGGACTTATTCAAATTTTGAGCTAAATTAATGATCAAATTCAAATTAACTCAGTTAAAATTCATCTCCACTTATTACTAGTTTGAGAATATTTAGATATTCAAAGTTGGTATCGGTATTAAATTAATAAATTGACTTGTTCAATATGTGGTAACAAAATTATTAATTATGATATATACAATACGTCCTTAGAATTATTTTGCTAGTAAAAAATTATTAAAGAGGATATTGTTTGGAATTTCACAAAATCTTAGGAGCTTACAAATTTTCCCAAAAGTTTTTTAATAATAAAATTATTTATTCTGATTATATTATTAATATATAAATAATATCATCCTATATGAACTTAAAATTGCGTAGATGTTAGATTGGTGAAACTAAAACAACCTACGTGGAATGAAATAAAAAATCAACAACTGGTCAAACTGGATGTATCAAGGGTGAGATAGTCATTTCATTGAAAGTAAGATATGACAAATAAAATAAGAAAAATTAATTAAATTGCCCCAAAGATAAGGGGGAAAAACGAAATTACCCCTGCATTTTACGGTTAAACGAAAATGTCCTAAAATTGTGAAGAGACAAAAATGCCCCTCATATCAAAATCGACGATAACCATGCACATCTCTGCCAAACACATGAAAACAAACATTTCAAATACACGTTTTCACACACTCAGGAACTTCGATTTTCTTCGATGGTTTTCGCGAAGTTTCCAGCCACGAAGATGGATAAAAAGGTTAGTAAAACAACCTTTGTCATCTCTTTATGCATTTCGGTTTACAATTTGAGCAATTTGATGTGAAACTTGGGTGTTTAGTGTTAGAGTTCTGATTTAAAATTTTTGACGAAAATGCTTGATTTATTGGTGATTTTGATAAATCTTCTTAGAGCTTTTGTGTTAACTTAGGTGCAGAGTTGATTGTTGTTGAAATGAAGTTTGAAAAATGAAGTTTGGGAGGTGAAATGTAGCCACACGAATTTGGTAGTCACGACGCGAATGGCGCAGTGACCACACGAATTTGTTTGGTGAGATTTGTTGAAGACGAGGTGGTTTTTTACATTTTTCAAACTTCGTGGACTACAAGATATCATATGGTTGGGGGTGAAAATGCGAGTTTTCATCGTGTGATGGGACAGAATATAAATTGAAAAAATTCATTGACACGTGAAATTACAGTCAACCCTATGAATTCGTGCAATTGACACGCGAATTCGCGTGGTAGGGGCAAAATGCGGTTTTCTAGAGTTATCCGCCAGACAAATTTGGGTGGTTGGAATTACGAGGCCGGAATGCAATTTTATAAAATTTAAGGGCTTTTTGATATTTTCCATATGAGGGGCAAATTGAATTTTTTCTATCTTAAGGTTTTTGATGTGTGAAATTCGAATTTGATATCTATTTTTTTGAATAAGACCTCTATGTATAGAATTGAATAATTTATAATATAAAATTAATATAATTGTAATTTAATTTTCATACAAGGAGTTGGACAAAAGAGGAAAAGGGACGAAAGTAGGGATGAAATACGATTTCCTCCCTAGAAACACTTCAAAGTTCAAGTTACTACATGTGAATATAAAGATATGAGAGCCGTGATAAAAAAATTATTAACAGAGAGACAATTATAAATTTTTTTACGTACCTATTTCGGACACTTCCTAGACTTGAAGGATAGTCGATTTAGTAGGATTCTAATACATTCTTTCATCTTTCGAGCAGTAAATAAGGTGACCTCACGAGAAGAGTTATGGTTTCGAGTTAATGATGTAGATGTCAGATTCAGCCCGTATGAGTTTGCTATTATGACAGGCCTTCGATTCAGTCATATGGTAGATATTGACATCTATATTCCATCGAAGGCCACAGATAAGATCCTTCAGACATATTTTCACAGGTATAAGTCAGTTATATATGCTGATCTAAGCTGTGTTTCCAGTAGAGACCGTGGGGGGAGGATAACATTAGTGCAGTGAAGTTAGCCTTGTTGTTTTATCTTCACATGAGATTGTTAGAGAATGATTTGAGGAAAACAATTCTCCAGAAGATATTATAATTAGCTGATCATTTTGATGGGTTTAATGTATACCCATAAGGAGTACGAGTGTAGCAAATGACATATCACTCTATATGTGATAATATCTCCCGAATTTTTATAGATTCAAGCCGAAAAAGAAAAAGAAAAACCAACTTAAGCAGTATGATATCATGGGATTTTCATTCGCGTTTCAGGTAGTTATGGTATTTATTAATTTAAACAAAAAATTTGTGTTTAAAATAAAATTAGTTTAATAAGATTGTAAATATATATAATAACCGATTTATGTTGATATTACAGTTTTGGATATATAAGACGCTAGACTTGTTATATTGATGGGTGGATATGTCGTCGACTGTAGGAGCCGCCTGGATGTTAAAATGGCACACAAAAGACATTCCGAGATGAGATTCTATCTCAACTATCTTCACTGGAGATACAGTAAGTACTAATTTATTAAGCATTAACATATGTATAAGGTATAACAATAAAATGAATTGAAAATAAATATTTTATAGGATGATGTTAATTTTTTGATAGTTTTATCTCCGGTTGAGAGAGATACAGACTGGTATGAGGATATCATTCGATACATAAGGGTGTCAGATAGTCGATCTTCTTCATCTTCAGGAGATGCATTATCCAGTCCTCCTGATGTTAGTTCTTCGATCGTTGCTCCTCCTCATATTAACGCTTATGTTCAGCCTCTTCCCACTGACTCTTGCCCAATTAACGACCCTATTACAACCCCTGTCGAACAACACATATCATTAGATCCTGTGTCTATGCCTCCTACCACTGAGCACATACTAGATGATCCTCTTGTCAATGGACCAGATTTCTCCATTCATTACTTCAATGTTGCATTGGCTTGATGGGGAAATTTTGTCTTAGATCTACTCACTAGTTTGATGGCTAAAATGAAGGATATGTTTAGTCGTATTGAAGGTAGGATGACTCTTATGAAGGATAGACTGAGTCGTATAGTGGATACGACGACTCATACGGAGGACAAACGATCTCATCACCATATAGATACTGTTCGACAGGTAAAAAAATTAATAATTTACTAGATATTTCATCTATTTATATACACAATCATATAAACCTTATAATAATTGTATATGTTGTTATAGTCTTCTCAAGATGATAGTGACAGACTATTGACAAAGACTCTGACATTCCCGTCTCCATCTGTTGTCGATGTGAGTGCTAACTGTTTCGAGTATATTAGAAATGATACTTTTGAAATAAATTTTAATCTTCTGTTAACTTGTGAATGTTAAAATTATTATAGCGTCAGTTGTTTGATGAGAGACCATCCCGAGAAGATCCTATATTGACTCTTGATATCAGGGATGACATATCATCACATGAGATCTTTCCGATGGTATCTTCTATGGTTCAGGTAATTGTAATGTCCTTTATAAATGTTATACCTGAATTCATCAATTGTTGATTGAATACTTGTTAAAGAGTTTTCATCGACATTGTCATAGAGGCCTGACGATTCTGAGGCTTTACCAATGGGAGATCTAGAGATGACATTGACGACTCGAGTAGATGCCAGTATATCATCGATTGTACATCTGTTAATCCCGATAAATATAACTCTTCGATTAATCATATTAATTGCTAATACTGTTACAAGATGTTGGGGACGATGGATCACCTTACAGAGCTTCTCCATCAACACCTTATGTGATGATTTCGGTTAGTATAACATTGATATACAATATTATATCTCATTTACACATTCGATTTTTGGTTTTCTCTAAACTTGTTACTATCGATATTGTCACAACGGCTTGACGTTTCTACAGCTGCACTGATTACGGATCCCATTATAACGTCTATTTCGACATTAGAGGTATGTACATTGTATAATGTATACTTTGTTATTTTGTGTTCAATAGTTTGATTTACTAATATGAAATGTTAATGTTGTCATAGGAAGAGGTTGAGGTGAAGTGTCGGAATACCCACTATTAATTGTTACTTTTGTTAATATCAATAGTCGTTTATCCTTGCTCTATTGTTACAATAGGATCTCCGTTTGGTCTATCTCAACACTCCAAGCAAAGGAAAACAGGTGATCAATATTATCTCTCAAGATGACGAGGTCATTGATGATGTTGTTGAGCTCCCTACACATGAGGATCGGGAGCAAGTAATTGAATTTTTAAGAAATTTAATAAGTATAATTGAAATAATTTATCATCCCATTTAGTGAATTTAGGTATTTAATTACAGCCGATCTCGAAAAAAAATATAGTTGATATAGCTTCACTTACGAATTCTCTAACTATGACTTCAACATTACAGAAGGTATTAAAAAGTTTAAATTTTTAAAAAATTTAATAAGTTCGATTGAAATAATTTATTATTCATTTTAACTCTCGTATTATTTGTTTTGGTGTAGTATTTTCACACTTTTCGCGGTAGGATTGTCAAGAAGGGACCCCTTATTCGTAGCCCATACATGAATCCCTTGAAACCACGTAGCCAACAGATGAGACTGCTTATGCAGTTATCGAGCACTGAGTGTGAGGAAATATTCAAGAAGTGATATACAGAGCCGAACCTATTCGAGAAATGTCATGTATATGACATATGTGAGAGGACCAAAATTACGTTTTGGGGTACACTTATGGACACATTCGGATGGTTCTCTGACGAGGTGAGTTCACTTTAACAAATTAATTTCGTTTTTTGCTTAGATAATCGTTCTACGGTGTGATAACATTATATTTCCTGTTTTTTCAGCATATAAATTCATTTTTGGGATTATTACATCTATGATAACATGATGATACTATGAATGTTCAACAGAACTGGACAACAGTTTTGAGTTATTTTTTTGGATACATCCCTCATGAGTATGCCGCCTAGATGAAAGATCAGTATAACTACCAGTTCTCTCCATTCTTTACACGTATGACAGATGCAAATTATCCACCTGAGTTGCATTTGCAACCTTAGGTTGTGATTGATGAGGTTCGTATTCGACTCTCAAGTACCTTTCGAAGAATACTGAATTAAGATCTAATATATGTATTATATCAATGTGTGCAAATTTATATCCTAATAAACTTCAATAATGTGCATTAGGTAGTAGGGGTTTTGGATTTGAAGGAGTGGAAGATTATAGTTTACGACTTCTTATAGAGTTTCACTACTGACCCAGAGCTATTTAGGGAAAAAATATTGGGATATACGTCGATGATATCACATTTGCTAACTGCAACATCATTTTGGTCTCACACGGGCTGGAGTCTACAGGATGATCTATTTGCATTGCATAAGGTGACTATAGTGTGTTCATATTATGATACATCGAGTGACTATAGTGTGTTCATGTTATGATACATAAGGAGGACTCGGTAAGCATGTGCACATGTTTAGGAACACAACTATTTTTTCAAGATATTGATTGACGATTATATTATATGTTATTTGTATTTGTATTTGTATATATGTTTATTTATTCATATGTATATATGTTTATCCATATATTAGTTCATTTATATGATTTACCTTTTATATAATTACCATAAAAGACGAATATAATAGAAAAAAACGATATGAAAAGATAACATTTTATAATCAGAATCTGTCTACTGTAACAATCACAAACATTAGAGTTACAGAAACAAATACAAAGACAACATCTATATTAAAACTAACAATCACAAACATTAGAGTTACAAAAACAAGTATAAATACAACATCTATATTAAAATTAACAAGTATAATTAACAAGTGTAGTTATTTTTCATCCTTTTTTTTTCTTCTTGAACTTGATAGCACAAAACTAGGTATTGGAATAAAACTTTTGTAATTTTGTCTTGTATATTTAGGTTTGTGACATCGGCTATAGATAAGTTGTTCAACAATTTCTCCTTGCGAAGGACATTTGTTTTTATTTGTCGGACAGTCTGCATGACGACGATGCACAAACGATGGGTGGATAACACTTGCCTCCTCTGGATGAATCCACTCTGATTGATCTCCTAATGGATTGACTATCTCTGCGTATACTGTACGATAACAAGTTATGCTGTAGTATAGATGTACCTATTGAATGCAGATAGTGAGCTTTATATATCTGGCTACAACAATAACATGCATGTAGGAAATCTGTGATAATTGAAATTTTCTACAAGTACATGTTTGCTCTGTTAGGTCGACTAGGGCATCATATTGGCCACTACTAAGGACCTGATATCGTTCAGATGTTATAGGATGCACCTCCAAGTTTGAAGACTTCCGCACATGTTTGGCGATCTTATCTTCAACCCAAGGTATGACTGAGCTGGTACAAACATCTGTAAATCATATAAATATAAATAGATTGTTGACTCAAGGAGTCATTATGCTCTTATTTTGATGATAACAAACTAATATGTCCCTAAGCATATTAACTAATTATTTTATTTGAGTGTGAGTTTAGATTACAAGAATTTATCTAATACATTGAAGAAGTTTCAAGATGAAAATGAAGACAAGACTCAAGTGAAAAATTCTTAAAGATTTGAAGTAAAACTCAAGTTTAGGTAGATCTATTTATAATTCGGAGCATTCGTTTTGATTAAAATATTTATTTACATGGGATAGCTCACTTGAAAACTCATTTTCATATCTTTCACATTTTGGGTTAAAATGTCATTTCTCAAACTTATTGGGTTAAGCCAATTTTTTTACTAAAATTTATTAATTCATTTAAAATGATGAAGTTTTGTGAACTAAATTTTCATATCTTAAAGTTGGTTTTGAAAGAATTTTCAAAAAAGGGTTAAATTTTCACTTTTCAAAGTTTTAAGGGTCAAATTGTAATTTTTAAAAATTTAGGGGGTAAAATGCAATAAGATTTGATCGACTGAATTTAACCAATCGAATTCTTTGATAGCAGCTTTTGAATTATCTAGAAGCCATGCATTTTGGCTTTCAAAAATTCGGTTGACCGAATTAAATCCGATCGACCGAATTTTAGTTTAAACTTTTTAATAGCTAGTGCCACGTAGGCACCACGAGAGTGTCATGCCACATCTAATTGACCGAATTACATCCGATCGACCAAATTGTGTATTTTTTGGAAAACTAAAACAGCTAGTCTTTGTGCACAACAGTAACTTTCCTTATTTTCCCTTATATAAACCCAATCAAATTCATTTGAAAAGAACTTTTGCCACAAAAAACTTTCATATATTTGAGAGCAAATTAGTTTTGAGCTATTGACTTGCAAATTCTCTTCTCTAATCAAAACTCTTGCTCATATACTTTGTAATTTCATTTATATTGGGTTATACTAAGCTTAACTTTCATATACACTCTTTGAGAGAGATTACACTTTGAATTCATACTAAAATTCGTACTAAAAAAAAGTAAGGTTCTCTCTTTTAGAGATTAGAAAATTTCTAGTGAGATAAATTAAACTTTAACACTTGTAAAGGTTAATAGCATCTTGGAAGCTATTTTGTTGTGAAGAAGAGCTTAGAGTTTTTGGTCAACCAAAGAATAGTGGAATACTCCAAGGGAGAAAGCTTGGAGGAGTGGACGTAGACCGGATTGAGTCGAACCACTATATATCATGTGTTTAATTTTCTCTTCCCTTTAACTCATACTTTATATTATGTTATTTTGATTGTATTGATTATTTGAAATATTTTTATTATTCTCATAAATTGGATTAAAAATATGCAATATTCATTGATTTGAATAAATTGTTTTAATTCTCTAATTTGGTAAAGATTGTTTTAAATTGCCTAATTCACCCTCCTCTTAGGCCATTCGATCTTACACAGATTTGGTGAGTAATTAAGTATAAGTTTACTAACACACATTTATAACATATTATAACATTGAATATAAACTTACCGGCATGTTTATTCTTTCATAAAACCATGACTGCAATGTACCTCTGATGAACTCGATTAGCATCGTAATAGGTAAGCCTCGACTGTGTTTGACCAAAGCATTAATTGACTCAACAATATTGGTAGTTATTATATTGTACCTATGCCTTGAAAAATATGCCCGTGCCCATTGATCGAAACCTTCTTCACACAGGTATGCAGTTGCATCAAGGTGCATATAGGTCAATGACTTCATTACCTGTTGGAATTCATATTCTGTGTATGCCTTAGCTGCTTTCCAATACATCCATGCAACTTTGGCATTTTTTTTGTACTTAGACTACATGTTACAATGGAGGTGATGATAACAATAACCGTGGAGCACACTAGGGAATACTTCAACCATTGTAGAAAATATGTTGATATGTCGATCTGAAATGATGGCTAAATAAGGTACCTCACCAATACAATCCTTCAACTTTGTTAAAAACTAATACCATGTGTCATGATCTTCTCTAGGACCAACCCCAAAAGTAAGTGGATATATCTTATTATTCCCATCCAATGCAATAGTAATAAATAGTTGACCCAGATATCTACCTTTTAAGAAGACAATATCAATACAAATAACTGGTCGAATATGTTATTAAAATGCACGGATATTGCAATCAAATGCCATGTAAAAGTATTTAAATCGATCTTGCTCATCCGTTAGTATATGTGTCACGGTTTTCAGATTACAACATTCTAAATTAAAGCAATACTCTGACAGCAACATAAACGACTCTTCTGGTGTCCCCCTCAATGATTGAAGTGCCCAATTTCTCGTCTGCCATGTTTGTGCTTCTGATATATTAATTTTATATTGGTCAGCGATATCAACAATAATCTCCTTTGGTCGATAAACATGATCAACTAATATGAATTTAGTCATCAAAATTTGTCTTAAAACTCGGGCACCTACTTGCCTATGATGAGGTAATATCTGATCTTTGTAACATGTGTGACGACTATCCAAACGACGTAATTCAAAATTATCACTTTCTCCCACCCTAATTGCCCGTGCACATCATTTACATTCTTCGTTACAACATTTAACCACCCATCTAAGCGTGTCTGATTTGTTCACCAAAAATTGATATCCCCTCCGAAACGCAACTTGATATATCACATCAATGACATGTTGTTTATTTGAAAATAATATACCAACTTTTGGAGAATCATTATTGGTCAATACTTTTAAGCTTCTGGATATAGATGGTTGATCAGGAAAATGTGGTAACCAATGAAATGCATCAGTACGAACATTCCCACCAATAGGATTTGTTTCCAAAAAACTACTTGTACCTCCGATATCTTTATTAATATAGGGCTTCTCTTCAACCTCTAATTCCTCGATTGAAATATCATGTACAACCTTTCCATCAAATTCACTCTACTCTAGAAAAGTTTCTTCGTAGCCATTAAGAAATTATTTCGCACGATACAATGCATCAACATCAAATTTATTTATATACGCAAAATCTTCCTCTAAAAATTCTTGTTTCAGATTGATCTCGATATTTTGAATCTCTTCTACACCAATAGTTTGATTTTTTGGATAATTACTTGGCTCACCACCTTCTAAATCCTCATTTGCTTGTTAGGCCTCATAACTATCATCATTAGCTGTAGTTATAACAAAAACTGGAACACATTCTTTGAAGAGTTTAGATAGATCGTTAAGAATCTCAACATCTTCATCATTTGAAATTTCTACAGGAATGTCGTCATCGAGATGCTTTAGTTTCATGTTTAACTGAATGTTAAATATCCTTTGATCTATATTACACTTGTCGCTCACTATTTGGATTAATTCTTTGAATGATATGTGTTCTGAAATTTTAATCAATTTCCTATTACTTTCAACATATTTTTATAACATTGTCACAATTTTCTATCCATTTTTTCCCATTTCTAATTGAAACATATCCAACCATTTAGATCAATCCTACAATAAAATATATAATCAACATAAATAATATGAATGAAAATACTATTTACAGATGTTTATTATACAATTATACATATTCTATAATTCAATTATATATTGTGACTATTTAAATATTTTAATTAATGTTATACTAATTTGTGAAAATATCACTTTACCTTTACATTGTATAATATCATGTTTTCCTAATATTATCTAACATATCTCTAACATCCTTTATTGTAAAATGTCATTTTATCTTCTAATATTATCTATTCAAAACTATCCTCTAACACCCTTTATTAACAAATATCATTTTATCTTATACTACTATAATATTTACAATATAACATATCTAATTTTTATTATTTTACTTATTACATACAACTATAATTTATTATATAAAATATCACATATAATTGTATTATTAATAAAATAATAACGATTGAAGTAATAGTAGGGATAAATACCTCGAAATGATGAACTTTTCTCTTCTTGCCTGAAATTCTGAACACAAACTTTTTTTCTCTTTTCAAAAATCTCTCTTAGATATGTTAAAAATGAAGGAAGATATATGAGTTATATAGAAATAAAAGAAGGATAGTTTTGGTATTATTTTAAGGTATTTTTATTTAAAACCTTAAATTAAAGATGTTATGGTTTAAACCCTAACATTAGAGATAAATTTGTTTATTACCCTTAAAAAAATAATAATTTAATTAAAAAGGGTTATTTTAGTATTTAAGGGGATATTTAAGATATTTTCATTTAATTACTTTAATATAAATGTATTTTTATTTAAACTCCAAAATTTGAGATAAATTTTTATTACCAAAGAAATGGGTAATTATTTTAATTTCCCTTTTTAAAACACCTTGAATTGAATCTGACAAATGGTATCTTTCTTTGAAGTCGGCCTCGGGGGACCAAAATGTCATCTTCCAAAATTAAATCCACTGTCCAACTTGTATTCATGTCTTACAAAATAAAACTAGAGAAAATGAAAAATCTGTCGTTCTTTCTCTCACCAAACTCAAATCAAACCTTAGAAAATGAAAAATCTGCCATTCTTTCTCGCACCAATCTCCAATCAAACCTCAGGAAATTCAATCCTTTGGAATTAGTCAAAGTCTTCGCCTTTCCTCCTCATCTCTCTTACTCTTCCCCCTTTTAACCCTACCTCTAATTTCATCATACAAACATCTGAAACTCAAGCTTATCGCTTTTCTCTGCTTTCAAAAAGCTTCCAAAATGGCCTCTGAAAGTCTCCAATTATCTTTGAAACTTGTTTCTTTATCCCTTCTTTTCACCCTCTCATCAGCTATCATTCCTTTGGGCTCGACCCTGTACGCCTCAAACTTGAACGCGTCTTGGTACTCTCCCAACGGCACCTTTTTAGTCTCCTTCATTGAAGAAGGCCCCTCGGCCTTCTTCGCCGCTATCACTTATGCTGGCGGAGTTCCAGTTTGGAAAGCTAGTCAACGCGCCGTTGACTCATCCGCGTCCTTTCATTTGCTCCCCAGTGGGACTCTCCGCCTCGTCAACGGCTCCGGAGCCACCGTCTGGGACTCCAACACCCAGAACCGGAATGTTTCTTCAGCTTCCATTGATGACTCCGGCAATCTTGTGCTGCTAGGTAACAATTCTGCTTCAATTTGGTCCTCTTTTGATCACCCAAGTGATACTATTATTCCTTCTCAGAATTTTACTTATGGGAAAGTTTTGGAATCTGGGATTTATTCTTTTACTCTTCGTCAATCGG
Organism: Mangifera indica; assembly: GCF_011075055.1. Lineage (NCBI taxonomy): Eukaryota > Viridiplantae > Streptophyta > Magnoliopsida > Sapindales > Anacardiaceae > Mangifera > Mangifera indica. The sequence continues at coordinate 9,139,051 of NC_058147.1, read as the reverse complement.
GGAACCTTACATTAACATGGAATAATAGTATAATTTATTGGAATAATAGTTTAAATTCATCCATTCAGTCTAATTTAACTTCACCCGTTTTAAGATTGCAATCTATAGGGATTTTATCTATATTTGATCCAACGATACCTAGTGCAGTTATTGTGGCTTATAGTAGTGATTATGCAGAAGGGAGTGATATATTGAGGTTTTTGAGGTTGGATACTGATGGGAATTTGAGAATTTACAGTTCTGCTAGAGATAGTGGGACTACTACTGTAAGATGGGCTGCTGTTGATGATCAGTGTCAAGTTTATGGGTATTGTGGGAATATGGGTATTTGTAGTTACAATGATACCAGTTCAGATCCAGTCTGTAGGTGTCCAAGTCAGAATTTTGAGTTTGTTGATGCTAACGATAGTAAGCAAGGATGTAAGAGGAAAGTTGAGATTGCGGATTGTCCTGGAAGTGCTACTATGTTGGAGTTGCCGCATACGAAGTTCTTGACGTTTGCACCTGAATTGACATCTCAGGTTTTCTTTGTAGGGATATCGGCTTGTAGATTGAATTGTTTAGTTACTGGATCTTGTGTTGCTTCTACATCGTTATCAGATGGTTCAGGGTTGTGTTACTTGAAAACACCAGATTTTGTGAGTGGCTTTGAGAATCCAGCTCTTCCTAGTACTTCATATGTTAAGGTTTGTGGACCAGTGGTACCAAACCCTTCAATTAGTACACAGGTTTTGGGGAATAGCAAAATTTGGAGGTTGCGTGTTTGGATTGTTGTGGTAGTGGTCTTAGCCACCCTTTTCGTTTTAGTTGCATTGGAGGGTGGTTTGTGGTACTGGTGTTGCAGAAATAGTACTAAATTTGGAGGTTTGTCAGCACAATATGCACTTCTTGAGTACGCCTCTGGTGCACCTGTGCAATTCTCATATAAGGAGCTGCAACGCTCAACGAAGGGGTTTAAGGAGAAGCTTGGTGCTGGAGGTTTTGGGGCTGTTTATAGAGGGATTCTTGCTAATAAAACAATTGTTGCTGTGAAACAACTAGAGGGGATTGAGCAAGGCGAAAAACAGTTTAGGATGGAGGTTGCTACTATTAGTAGCACCCATCATTTAAATTTGGTGAGGTTGGTTGGCTTTTGTTCCGAAGGAAGGCATAGACTTCTGGTATATGAGTTCATGAAAAATGGTTCTCTTGATAACTTCCTTTTTGTGAACGAAGAGCAGTCTGGGAAATTGTTGAATTGGGAGTCTAGGTTTAACATTGCTCTTGGTACTGCCAGGGGAATTACATACCTTCATGAGGAGTGTAGAGACTGCATTGTTCATTGCGACATAAAACCAGAAAACATTCTCTTGGATGAAAGCTACAATGCAAAAGTGTCAGATTTTGGCCTTGCAAAGCTCATAAATCCAAAGGACCATAGGTACAGAACTTTGACTAGTGTTAGAGGTACACGGGGATATTTGGCGCCAGAATGGCTTGCAAATCTTCCAATAACTTCTAAATCTGATGTTTATAGTTATGGGATGGTTTTGTTGGAGATAGTGAGTGGGAGAAGGAATTTTGAGGTCTCACAAGAAACTAATCGAAAAAAGTTTTCTCTGTGGGCTTATGAAGAGTTTGAGAAGGGGAATATCAACGGCATTGTTGACAAAAGGGTAGCCGAAGATGTGGATATGGATCAAGTAATGAGGGCAATTCAGGTAAGCTTTTGGTGCGTCCAAGAGCAACCATCTCAGAGGCCAATGATGGGGAAAGTGGTTCAAATGCTTGAAGGAATTATGGAGATTGAGCGGCCACCAGCACCGAAGGCATTAACAGAAGGTTCTTTAAGTGGAACCAGCATGAATATGAGCAGTAATTTCAGTGCTCTATCAACTTTTGCAGCCTCAGCGCCTGCTCCCTCTTCATCTTCATCATTACAAGCCGGAGTTTCGCCTTTACCTTCAGATAGAAATTTAGATAAGGCATCTTCATCTCTGCTACGATCATCCGACCCAAATTGAAGCTCATGTCACTCTTATATCACTTCTACTTATTTTGTTTCTACTACTACAAATCGCAGTTTGTAGAAAGAATTGTTTCTCAAATGTCAAATGTGATATCTATATCAGAATATTCGTAGTATATATCAATATGGTGCATGTTTGAATTGCCTGTACAAAGTTCTACGCCAGTTCATTCAAGAAATCATGTAAATTCCATTTTTATCCCTTCTTTGCCTTTGTGTACTTCATTTATAAATCTAGTCTGTTACAGTTTAATATTATAAACCAGACGGTTGCATACTTTTACCTATTAAAGAAAGCAGCTGGACAACTTTGGTGAAAGATACTTTTCTGATACAGAGGAAGGCAAAGTCAACAGTCCTGGTGCAGCTTTCCAACCTTGCATTGCATACACCAAAAATATGAATATTTTAGTCTTTTTCTGCCTTTCATTTCAAAACTAATGTTAGAAAGTGGCATTAAACTAAGATATATAGATGTGGTTGTTCTGTCCTTGTCAAAAAAGTGAAGTATGAGCAAGGTTTAGCTGGATTTTTAATACTCCAAGTTACATTGAGACAGCTGAAGATCATGTGCAGGATTGAGATATCTTTTGCCTTTGGATTTTGCGTGGCCTTTTTGGGAGATAAATATTGAGACTTTCCATATGTATCAGAAGGTTTGGGCCACGCCCAACACAGCCTATGGTTTCTAAAAATCAACAAATACACCCAACCTTTTTTAAAGGACGTTTGTGAAATTTAACTTACATTAGATGATCTTCTGTTAAAATGCTATTTTACTCCACGATTGATGGCCTAAATGAAATTTTTAACCGTAGTTTAAGCAATTTGCTCCGATCTATGCAGGTTACAAGACTGGAAATTAGGATTTTTAACTCCCAAAACTGAATTTGAGTATAGTTAGGAAAGGTAGTAGGCCATGTTAAGCTGCCATGTTAAGCTAAATCCAATGTGGCCTGTCGTGTTCACAGGCCATGTTATACCAAGGTATCTTAGTTGACAGTTTTGTAGGGCGGGCCGAGTTGCAAAGATGACAAGTCCTGTGACACAGCCCAAAGCCCCTAACCGTGCCTTTGCAGGTTGGCGAGTGTGCTTTTACCGACCGGGCCACTAAACTACTTTTTTTTTGTATTTTTTAAAATATAATTATTATAATTTTTATTGGGCCATGTTAGCTGGCTCGTGACGTACCCCAAGGCCCTTGACAATTCTACCGACCATGCCAAAAAGATGGTTTGAGCCATGCCATGGACCAAACCCAACCCCCTGAGATGTTTAATGCACTTCCCAAGTCTACTAGCAAGAGTCCATCTATGGTTGTTAATGGTCTCATCAACCCAATTGCTCTTAGTAGCGATAATGGTAAATTGATTGCCAATATTCATCATGACTTGCTAAATTGCTCCAAAGAATGCCATTTCCTTAATGTTATACACTGTCCTGTTGACCTTTTCTCTTCATTTTCCAAGCCTTGAGAGCTAAAGTTAGTTTCTTTTATTTTCTTTCATTTTCAACCCTCTCCTCCAATGTTAATTGATTAAGCATTCTGGGAGGGGTAACTAACTAAAATAATTGGTTGTGAAGACAGGTTCTTGAGCCAAGCTTGGCTATAATGGAAACAAGGTGATGTTTTCTGACAGCTTAAATTCTATTACTGTTGTTGATTACTTCCTGAATGAGAATTGGAATTCGAATTTCAATTACCACAGCGACTCTCGTGTGCCTAGCATGAATGTTCGAAACACTAGCCCCCTCGAATTCTTAGCGCTTTTATCTATGCCCTTTGTCAAGTTCTACCAAACATTAACCAATATGCAGCATAAGCAAAACTGTTACACTATGTACGTGTGCATAAGCTATTGAATCATGGATCAAAATTGAATTATCTTTAAAAATAAACAGAATAGCCTGTCATAAAGATGCCCAACCTGGAAGAATTACACCAGCAGTAGCAAGAAGCTGAGATTTAAAACAGAAAAACCTATAGAACCTCTCTAATTGGAAGCAAAGAAACAGAACTATTCTTACATTTGCTTAATTGGTGATGATTTAGATCACTTTGTACACAGAACACAGATCGACCTGCAGCAGAAATTGACTCGGAAGAAATAAAAAATTGAGCATGGTTATAATCTACTCTTGTAATGCAAAGCTACAGCCAAAATGTTTTGAACTCTATAATACAAAAAGGTGTGGCAAAAAACTGATATTTCATAGACTATAATAAAAGAAATTATTACCGTGGAAACAAGGCCCGCAGTGTATTGAGCTTCAAGGTGTTTGAGGAATCAAACAGTCTCCTGAAACTAAAAATGCCTTCGGTAATTCTACATTGAGAAAATACAATAACGCCTGCTGGTTTTCTTCTTGTGGGCTTTACACTCTTCAGCAAGTTACAAAGAAAGAAAAAATATGGGTATGCCAAGAAATCATCCATCTTATTTGAAATGATCATGTATAAGAATTGTGTCAAAATCTGGAAATAGGTTATCATCGACTTTCTGCTTCCAGGTTTCACCTTTTGCATTGATAAGCCATGATACTTGAGGGGATAGAGATGAATATATATCTGCATGTATTTGAAACAGCCACAAATTATTCAAAGAAAATCTTCCTATGGAAATAAAAATAATTTACCCGTGTCTCATCTGCATAATAAATGAGAAAGCTTTCGAAAACATAGAAAAGAGGGCTGTATGGACATCTCTGACTGTAAATCGCTTTGGTTTCTAAATTGTGACTGATTAAGCTAGGATAACATGCTAACAACTTATTATTTTAAATGTAGGGGTATAAATGGGTCATGCCTGTTGGTAATTTGCTAGGGTACAAATCATTTACTGAGACCATGACAAGGAGATTGTAATGTGCACATAAATATTTTAACAACATGACATGCACGATTGAGAACAACATGGTATCATGCTTTTGTGAGATAGGAATTTCAGACTGTCAGGCCATATTTGAGGATTAAAAGGTCCATTTAACAATTCTACAGTAGTCTAACTCAGAGGGTTAAGAAGGATATCCTACAATGAATTATATACAAAGAGATGTCCTAAATGTGCAACAGTGTTCATTTATATAAACTCTATGAGCAGAAATCAGCAAATGATGCTAATAGAAGAGAATTAGAGTTAGGTGAGTTAGAAGTATGATTCAGAAAAATATGTGGAAAAATATTCAACTTTAAAGAATAAAATAATGATGCTTTGACAAAGCACATGAACAAATCATGATTTTCGAAGAGAATTTTGGTATTAACATGTTACTCAATAAACACTACTTGCTTGGACTCCTTAAATTTTTGGGAAAAATATATTAGTCAAGCCTGTTGTAATGTGTAATTAGTAAGTGGTGAACATCAGGCCAACACAAGCAGTGACAAGCTCACGCAAAGTTGAGAGATGTAAAGTGTTTTCTAAGAGTTACAATGTGCAAACCTGCAACAGGAAGTGGGTCAGGTTCTCTTTGACTATGCAAAACCACAGTACCAGAAAGAACAGTGATGAATCCACAAAGTACAGAAACAATGCTGCTAGCACTCTGGCCAGACCAATCCTACAAATGATAGAAGACAGGTTATGCCACAACTTTGAATAGAAAAGCAAAGAGTTCCAGCTCAGGAATCATAGATTACCTTGAACATTATGGCACTAGCCAGGATAGTAAATGATGTAAACAGAGCATAGTAGATTGGAGAAACGATTGCTGTGTTGAATGTGTCCAAAGCCTGGGTTAGTGATATACATTATTTTCAAAATCCAGGCTAAACAGCAACAAAACAAAGTATTTGTCAAAAGATGCAACCGACATATTGTAAATCTTGCATATCTGATCTTCTTAATCACCTTCAATCACTTGTTTATCATATTCCCGCTATTATGTCTATATAACAGTGCCTGTTATATGAGCTTTAAATGAAAATGCAAAGGTGGGATAAAGCAACTGTCTTTGTTGTATCACAGACTCATCCCAAAGTTCAAGATAAGAATCCAGTGGAGCATATGGTATGCCCACATAATACTGTCTGTTATGAAAGGGATAAATCCTAATGCACTCAAAAAGATATTAACCAAAGGCCAGTTTGAAGTACACAAGACAAATGAAAAATAATGTTCCCCGAACCCTCCATCTAAAATGCACTGATGTTTTAAATCCAAAACTTCCATTGAAGTGTTAGTTCACTAGAATGCATCTTTGGATATCAAACACTGGTAAAACAGTTGAACAGTACACAATGAAATCATAAATTGCGGAAACCAAATCTTAAAATCCTTAAGATTCTAGTTGTGATAAATCAGGAAAAGATGTAGGCGACCAAAAGAGGAGAAATAATATTTTAGATAATGTTAACAGGGTAGAATTTTATTGCTATCTAGAAAATGTGTTTATCTGTGCTTTGGTGAATATAACATATCACACAAAAATATAGAAAGAGTGAGACAGAGAGGGAAAGAAACAGTTGTTGTAAACCTTGTTCAAATAATTCAACTGAATGATTATACATGTAACTGAAACCATAAGAAATATCCATGTCTGGAAGTGTCCCAATTGATTTGAACCCTCAAGCGTGAGTTCTATTGCAATGCCTATGGCTTTAATACTCATAACCTGCAAAAAGAGTGCAACATGTCATATTTCAAAGCTGTCCTCCTCCTTTAAATGCATCAAAAGAGGGAAAAAAAAATTTGGCCTGAAATACCACAGAAAAATGATTAGAGCGGTTACATAATACACACACACACACACACACAAAAAAATATATGTACATATAAAATATAATTTTATTGTGTGTACACACACTATTTCAGAACTTCACAATAGCAATTTTGAAATTGCATTTCGTTTCAGATCAGGCCTTGTAAACATGCTTCTTCTAATCTGTTAGGACCCATGCATATGTCACTGGTAAGAAGGGAAAGATTAGTAGTATAGATGGCACAAGCTCAGGGCAAGGGAGCACACAGATGTCATTTAAACAAGGAAGGCAGGAAAGCAACATGACAAGAATTGAGAATGGTTGTTAGAGAAAGAGGAGGATAAAGCTGAAGGGGGAAGAAAAGGAAGGGCTGAGAATCAAGAAAGAAATCAGTGGAAGGAAAGTGATGGCCTCTTGAATGCCAAGCTTTGGGAGGGGGTTTTAATTCCCTTTGTCTTGTTGGATGTAACAGACTTGAATATTCAGTACACACAATCATCACTAATCAATACAAATCATTATAACAACTTCATTTATTCCATGTTCATTGAACTGTTTGGTTGAGGAACTATGAGTTGCAGGTTAACGACAAAACAACCAGGAAGGAGGGAGAGCTGAATTGCGGTGTTGAGTTGAGGAGAAGTAGAATTGCAGCATGGAGTGCAGGTGCCTAACATATCCCAATCAAACTGTGCATTTGAAATCACTTTTTCACCTTCATATATACCATAGATCATAGATTCAGGGACATGAAACCTAACTGTTAATGACCCGATTACAGAACATATGCCAAGGTAAACCAATATGTTTGTCTGTCCATAGCGTGGTTCACAGTACAAGATCAGCACCAATGCAACAGCTATTGTTGAGGCCACATATAAGAGAAAAGCTGGAGCAAGAACATAAAACAATCAACTTAGAATGATTTAAAAGATACAATGAAAAAGCAATGATTCTTCAGCAGTTAACCTGGTTGGGTGGCCAACTCCCAGACCTGCTCCACCGAAGTCAGACTCTGTTCGCTAGGGGCATGAAGCACAATCAGTACAGACCCTTCTATGCACAAAATGCATCCAAGAATACCCATTTTCTTCAATTTCTCATTCAAGAAGAAGTGTGCTAAAATAGCACTGTAAATGAAATGAACACAATCAAAACCACAAAGTTGATTCATATAAAACACAATATTCCCTACTTTGGTTGCTCCATATACTAACATTTTGATAATCAAATTTTAATTCAGAAGACCAAAAATAGCTAGATCACTAGAAATGCATCTAAACTGAAGTCCATTTGAAATGTGATCCAATTCAACCAAACAAGCCTCACCAAGATCTTAAGTATAAAAATCAAAGTCACCTGACAATTATACTCAGTGCTCCAAGTGGTGTTACAAGCACAGCGGGAGCATAAATGTAAGCCACTAAATTAGCAAATTCCCCAACAATCACTGCCATAAGAGTAACAAGTCCCCAATTGAAATCTCATCCAAACATTCCATAAATCATAAAGACACAAAGCGATCAATATCACTAAAAATGTAATACTTACTAGTAACCATGCCAACCCACCAAAGTGGCTCTAGCAAATAGCCATATCCACCAGTACCTTGAAGTTACAAACCAAGAAATCCACCATTACAATAACTTCAAATAAGTAAAATTGACTTCAGATCCCAACGGACTTCAAAAACATTCTTTAAATTCCATACGAAGGATTTGCAAATTTACTTGATGCTACAAATCCTATTTCCTTAGCATTTATAAAACTCAAATAAAGAAAACATTTTCCCTCAAAATTCTAAACACTACACTAAATGAACATTAAATCTATACAAATAAACTGAGCAAAACAAAAATATAAACTTACTAGCGCGAGCACCAGAAGCGCCGGCTCGTTGGAGGCCGATCTTCTTAATGATGAAGCTGGAGCCAATAAAGGCACCGGAGGCAACTGCAAGGATGAACCCTTTCAAGTTATCAGTGGAAGTAGAAGAGGCAGAGAGCGTCGGTTCTGAAGTCAACCAAGACGGATCCATGACCCATTTCACAGTGATGGCTGGTGAAGTCGAGATCATGTCAAGTGAAACAAGTAACATATAACTTGATTAAGCAGTGAACTCAAGTTTTGCATGAAAAGTAACTGCTTGGAGATGTTGATCGAGATTACAGAGAGACTGTCATGAATTTTTTTTTTTCCTGGAAAGTATTGTTCATCTACCAGTCAACGGTTGCTTTGGACGTCATACTTTTATTGTTATCATAATGCAAATTGTCGTTGAGTGATTGTCCTAGGCGTCTCAGTGGCTGCTTTAACGGCAAGGTAGAATACATGCCAGGGCGGACCAGCAATTTTACCAAGGGTAGGGATCACAATTTTGGTTCAAATTAAGAGTTTTTTTATTGTAATAGATTCTTGGGGAAAAAAGGAAAGGGATGAAAAATAATCGTATAATTGAAAAAGAAAATACATGTCTCCTTTCTACTTTGCCCTGCTCTCCTCTTCATCTCTGTCCTTCTATATTAGTACTTTCACTTAAAATAATAACATAACCTTATAATTATAAATTATTTATGTTCTTTAAATATATTTATATTTATATTTATATTATATATATTAAAATGGTTAATATATGATATTTGTGATATTTTAAATAGTATATTGATTTTACTTTTATTTATTTTGTTTTATATATATATATATATATATATAATATATATATATATATTGTGTTTAAACAGTGTGGGAGGAGATTTTTTTTTTTTACAGAGATGGGGATAGAGATTGGATGGGAAAGAGACTTTTCTTTACAGAGAAGAGACGTGAAATCCTTTTCATCTCAGTTTTAGGGACCGATTGAGGATGAGGATTGATATCCTTTGTAGGGAAAAAAACGAAATTGAGATCCTCTCCTTGTATCGCCCTATTGCCATCACTAACTGAGAGAGGCTTTGTGACTCTACCATTATTAAAGGTGGATATAAATTGAACTGAACTCAAACACTTTTTGAGTCCAGTTCGATTCAATTTCGTTGAGCTGAAGTTAAAAGTAGTTCAAGTTCAATTCAAATAAAAAATAATTTATTAGAGTTTAACTTAAATTTAGGACTTAAATTTATAATTCAAATTCATAGTTCATTCATAAAACGATATTATTTTATTTAATAATAAATAAATTGATATTGTTTTAACAATTACTCGACCAAATTTCAATTGAATCATGAGCTAAATTGAAAACTAATCAAGCCATCCGTCTGGTTTGTAAGTTACATCAAATCGAACTTTTTCTAACTAAAATTTAGTTTAGTTTAAAAATGAGTTGATTCTTTTAACTCGAGCTTAGCTTGAATTCAATCAAAACACATTCAAGTCAACCAACATTATGTTAAAATAGCTTGTGAGACCAAACTAGGGTAGTTTAGGTCCAACCTTAGTCATTGTTTATTAATTAACTAGTGAAAACTTTTTAAAAACCCTTGATCTTGTGTAAAGAAATAATTTAATATTAAGAAAATGAAAGAAAATAATGTAATAACACATGTAATTTTTTATATGGGAAACTCTGTTTATTGTTGATTATTTTAATATGAAAGCAAGTTAAAATGATATATCTAAAGGTCTTCAGTTTCACAATTTTTAATCTTGATATATTTTTAAAGCACTCAATTATATTTTCATTTTGAATTGTATAAAAATTTGGGTAATTTGATATATACAAAATATTAATTCTTATTTTGAATATAAATTGAGTATGTTGTGAAAATCTTATACGCTTTTTTTTTTTTTTTGTATGAAAATATGGATCTAAAATCTTAATTTTTATTTTAAATATAATTTGAGTAATTTTAAGGGATAATAAAATAATTAATTATAAGATACAACTACAAACAATATATAAATTAGATAGTCAGAATCTACATACATACATACATATATAACATTTAATAAAAAAGAAACAATAGATAAAGATATTTTAAAAAATAATAAAACTATAGATATATATATATAAAAATAATATATTATTATGTGATTAAATAGTTATAAATAAAATAATACCTAATAATATAGTAAAATATTATTGTTTGTATATATAATTATATACCTTGTTTGTATCTATAATTTTATTATTTTTTCATTAAGTTAACGAATTCAGACTTGAACAATCAATAGGGTTTGAAACTTCATTATGAGCAAGATTATATTTGTTAGGTTTTTAAACCCACTGAAGAAAATAATACTAATGAAATCTCTAATTATCAATTGATATATGTAAGTTAAACTATGGGTGTAAGGAGATTCGATAAAAGATTCTGATGTTTACAATGATGTGAATCAAATATTAAAACAATAAAAAAGAAGTTCAGCCTAGTAGTAGGAAGACTTACGTTGACAAGATAGTTTTAACATATGTTACAAGATATGTTGAAAATGATGTGTAAAAGGGAGTGTATAAGGTAATTATCTAGGTAACTTGCTTGCCTCCCCTTTCTTCCTATTAATCCTTTATATATATATATATATAACTAAGAGAATGTGTTTCATTTAAATATAAATATTTAATGTTCTTATTTTAAATATGACTATGATAATTTATTCATATTTTAAATAAACTAAAATAGAATTGGGAAGGAGGAGATTAAATTTTCATCTTTATAAAATGGACTACTCCAAGTCTATTTATTTATGTTCATTGCTAGAATAATGTTAGGTAGGAACGAGCTAAAATGATGTCTAATTGTTGGTTAGTGTCTTGCCAAGGTTTCGCTATGTTGGGTTGGGTCCAATTTTAGTTGATTGAGGTAGTTGGTTGCCAGCCATTAATGGGATAAATTAACTTATTTTTATCAAGCGAATTAAAAGCCTTGGTTGCAGCAATGATCTTGTTTACATACAGCTTCTGTTGGATGCAGCCCATCGAAGAAGAATACATCTTGTCCCCGTTATCACATACCTTGCCATCTTTTTTGCTTTTACCTGCTTCCAGTTCGCAACAAGCATTTCTCTCGACTTCAAACCCTATACGCCATTATCAAATGATAATTTCGAGTTCATTAATAATTAGTTCATATATTTATGAGAAAGACACGCATTTAAAAGACGTTATAATTGACTCTATGTTAAGCTAATTATATTTGTCTTTTAAACAAGTCTTTGTAAAGGTATATTAGAGGTGTCAATTGAGTCGTCGAATAACATACATTTTGCACATGAAGATTAGTAGTCATTAACTTCCTTTGAATTTGGGGTGGAAAATGACGAAACTGTTATGGGATTTATATATATTGTGTGTAGCTACAACAGTAGGCAGCAATATATATGGAAGCCAGAATCATCAAATGAGTTAAATTTTGAAGTGCATTATAAATCAGAAACATCTGCTACAACACAATGAATGAGAGTGGAGAGATCTAGAGTTGGGCTAGTGTTCTGATATTAATGGGATAAACTTCATCTCTATTATAAGAACCAAAAGCCTTTTTAGCTATTTGAATATTCACAGCCTCTGTTGGATGCAACCCATCAAAGAAAACATGAATGTTTCTTTCTGCACAAACTTGTCCTCCTCTTTTGCACAAAATCCCATTTCCACCTTCATTCACTGATAAAACTTCACAGCAAGCATTCCTTGTGTCCTTAAATCCTGTAAAAACATTAGTCGAATCAATTAACACATTTTTTTAAAATTAAATATTATCAGTTTTTTTCTGACAACGTCTGTATTTTTCATTTTACCATTGGAGACAGGATCCCTGATGATATCCCTGATAATCTTGTAGGAGTTAACGAAAACAAGAGTGGAGCCAGGCATTTGGGGCCTTATAAAATCAACTGTTAATCTCAACCGAGCATTGAAGAGGTGAGCCGCCTGATTTAAAACCTGTATGCAGTCGTCCTCACCCATCGGCTGAGATGCCCTAGCCACTGGGTTGCAACCAAGTGGATTTACTGACATTAACACGAACTTTCGGCCTCCTAAAGTGTATAACTTCTGTATCAACACAGGATTGTTTTCTGCATTTAGTTTATAATATCTTCAAAGAAAAATTACCAAATTTTCTACTATACACACACGAAAATCAAACATAAAATACAATTAATACATATATAAAATGAATACAGTTAAGGCATATATGTAGGGTGCAACGAGACGTGCCGAGCTGAATATTGTCTGACTTGAACTCAGTTTGATGGAGAAGGCGTAGGGCTCCAGCTTTAAGCTCGAACTCAGTTAGCTCAAGTTTTGCTAGCTAGAGCTCGATCTCAAGAGTGAAAGTGATCAAGGAGTCGACTAAAAAAAATAATTTAACACAAAAAATGTACCTTGAGTTGCTGAGACAATGACTTGATAAGATTATTAGTGAAGGCTTCAACACTAACATTGGCGTTGGCCTGTCTCATGAAGTAGTTGAATGAGTAATCGTTCCCTCCACTTCCCACAACAAACAAATAATTCTGTAGAAAATCCCTGTGAGTTTTTAAATCTGGCAATGTCACCTCCTCAAAGTTCTTGATTTGTTCATTTAGACTCACCACTTTGCCCTGAAAAACGCAGTAATACCCGTGATATTATTAAGTTGTCACCAAATAACCTAAACTATTAAATAAACATCAACATCACTGATACTTAAGTCTTCAGTTTTCTCGTAGTCTTAATACAGAAGAGCAATTATATGCTTATGCACTTTTTACAAATGAGTGTATATATAATATATCATTATGTGATTTAGTGTCATTTTATTCAAAATCATTCAATCATATGATAACATATTATGTGTGTACTATTTGTATATAAAAAAATGTGTATACATATTTTTATTGAATACAGAAACTAGGCACGTGAACATAGACATATTGCAGCTTCAAAACCAGTATAATTTATTATGATGAGAGGCCAAAAGAATTATTCCCGCCCAAGGTCTTAGTGTCATCCTGTCATCGTCTGAGCACAACGAAGTAAGATGTCAATAGAAGCAAGCACAACGAAGCAAGACGTTGACGGAAGCGAGTGCAGCCCATCTTCCTTCTTCGATTCGTCGTGCGTTGGAGGAAGGCAAGATCTGTCGCCCTTCCTTCTTTTTTGGTCGCTGATAGAAGATAGTGGAAAGGCCGACTCTGGTCATCGAAGAAGATACTGGAAAAAATGCAAACTCTGGGGGGGAAATGGACATTTTTCAAACTTTTGGTGGAAAAAAATATTAAATTTTTAAACTAAAAAAGTAAAATGTGATATAATTTTTAGTTTTTTTTTAATATTTTTAGCTAAATGACATTTTTATCTTTAATTCTAACTAAGAATTATAACTGGAGTGTGAATATTTGAGTTTTTAAAACTTCGTGGTTGGGAATTGGGAATACACTAAACCTTGGGTGGGGATAAGTCTTTTGGCCATGATAAAATGATGAATTTATTTTTTTCCCTTACCGCAATTGAGCCTGTATCATTTAATATACCAGAGCCACCAGAAGCATAGTTAACACCATGAACAATATTTCTTCCCTTGGTTGAAGGGTCATAAAATACTGGAATCAGACGAGGAAGCTGAAGCTCCTCTCCGAGAAGATCAATCACATTCTTCCCATTTGTAAATCGACCGGAAGGTCCAACGGGAAAGTCGACGCCATAGGGTGAGAAGTTTGCCTTGGCAAGTGTGAGGAGGAAGTTGTTGTTGCCATTGTCAACAAGAGAGCTTCCAAACACAAACATTCCTTCGATTTGGGAGGCATAAACAATGTTGCATAGAAAGAAAATGGCTAAGCACAAAAGGAGAAATTTTGTAGGAATTTCTTTTGTCATTGTTTAGGAAAGATTGAGCTTAATTGTAGTTTGGTAACAAATGTTTGGTTACATTTATATGTAGAAAGATTTTGTGCATTGAATGGCTCTTTCTCTTCCACACCTACTCCTGACAGAAGATTATTAATGCCATCTACTTGGTTTGTTGTCACTTTTGAATCGATAAGAACTTATTATAGAGGTATTAAATAAATCCCATGTAGCTACATTGTTATAATTGGTCTTAATTTATTTTTCCTTCATTTGGGTTGGTTTGATATATGTTCCTTTTATTTGTTCATTAAATGTTGTTAGGTTTGAATATGGCCAAAGGACTATGTCCCACCAAAAGTATCCTCTTATTTCAAATTCATATCCCTTAACTTTGAAAATTTTATTTATTCACCTATAGACAATTAAAATTAACGGAACTCTCCCCTAAATCCTAAAACTAACAATTTCTCCTATAGGTCAAGTTTAAAAAAATGATATTTTCCTCCCTAAGATTTAGTTTTCAAACTCTGGCACCATTGTCGGTGGCTTCTCCCTCCGATGATCTCTCTCCTTTTAGCTGAATGTCTGATCGGTGTCGAATGAAGTTAGGGAGACAAAAAGCTTCATCGGGAAAATGAAGCTCATTGAATTCCCACAAGAAGACATATGGGAAAATGAAAAGTTTTGTCTCTCAATGAAGCTCTTCGTCTTTCCAGATAAAATTTTCGTCGGTCAACATTCCAGAGGAGGGGAAAGAGACCGTCGGAGTATCGTGATGTGTTGAGGAATTTTCGTCCCAGAAAATGGCTTCGGATTTGACACTGAGAATTAAAAACTAAACCCTAAGAAAAAAAATGTCATTTTTTAAAAATTAACTTAAAAGGTAAACTTTTAGTTTTTAAAGTTTTGGGGAAGAGGAAGAAATAAGATTAAATTTTAATTTATTTTTAATATCACAGATGAAAGAATAATTTTATCCTTGAAATTAATAGGCTTAACCTATATAGGTGGGTGTTTAGAATTTTCATAATTAAAAGGTCAAAATTTGGAATAAGAGGATACTTTGGATGAGAAATAGTACTTTGGCGTTTTAATATTTATTAGATTCAGGATTCCTATTTTTTCAGTCTTCAATTGTGAATTTTCAAGTCTTAATGTTGAAATGACATATTGCTAACTTCGTTTCTTGTGTCACGCTACAAATATTTAATTAGCCAATCTGCCTGTCAATCGTTAAAAGTATTAGATCAATACATATATTATTATACGGATACAGCAAGGATAAAATAATCAAGCAAGAAAATCCGTCAATCTTGAGTCGTGACAGCAACTGTAACAATTTTGTCAAGATCCATTACAATAGTGAAATTACATTGTGACCCTCCTACTTTCGTTTCTTTACATTTCATACTTTTAACATTGCCATTGAAACAAAACATCATTTCTTCCACGTTTTCCTTGATACTTAACATCCTGACCTAAATTAGACTTTCTTTTTCTTGCTTTCTCCTTCACTAAATTGCATTATATTTATTTCCCTGCTTAAGCTAGATTTTCATGAATCATTTAGTAAGCAGAGGAATCTACTTAACTTTTATTAAATCCTCAAAATACTTTTAACTGGGTTTTCAAGAGTCAAGCTCTAAACTCTAAATATGATGCATGGATACTATTACTCATAACTGTATACTTGAGAATCTCTAAAATCTCATATCAATCTCTCTTGAATATTGTAATCTTGTTTGGTCATCAAAGAATCATTTTGGATTCTAAAACCGAGATAACCTTCTATATTCTTATTTATTCGGATGAAAATATTCTTTATACTAAAACTGAATACTATGTCAATCAGATTAGATTGAGATAGGGATTTGACATCTTGATCATGTGAATATCGCTAGACAATCCAAACACCTACACTACTACAAATTGTCAAACTAAATTAGACTTTATTACTAGCAAATGTACCATACTACGAGTACTCTATCCTACTATGAATTATTGTGCCCTACAATGGGTAGTGTAGAGAATATAAACTTAGCCTTAGACTAACATACATGCATCTTGAGCTATTAAAACAGCTCAGACTTGTAATAGCTTTCACCCTAACTTATATCTCATGCCCTAAATATCATTTCTTTCTCAGACACGTTTGGTACTACTGCGTACCTTAAAGGTTTGTACTATCTTTTGGAACTGATTTCAATCACTTAACTCACGATCGTACAAACAGTTTAATGATGAAGATCACGTTCTACTATCATCAGAAACGTGCTTATCTAAATTTTAAATATCATCTGCAACGTATACTTTCTTATTCATGATCACACATCGCAATTAGCTAGCACTATTCATCATTTATCAGGTGTGTGGGCGTGCACCACCATCATACATGATCATACATCTTTCAATACTTAACCACTTCATGCACCATGCACAACTGATCATTTTGCCCTTCTTAACTTATATATGGGGGTACACTCTTGATTTGCATGGTTGTAAAAAACATAAAATAGCAAAAATACCTTTAATGCATACTTGTGAGCGTGACAGTTAAGACAAAGGTTGATTGAGTGAGAAATTTGTGATTGTAGAGTCAACTGAAAACTTAGCCAATGTGGTTTTTGTTTAGCTAAGATCAAAATTTTAGAAAAGAAAATACTTCAATAAAAACATGACTTCCCGGTTTCAATAACGCATCTAATGTCAAAGATGACTAAAAGTTACAAGATGACTAAATGTAGTGCAAAATTATAAGATGACTAAAAGTTATATTAGTTTGTTACATTTAAATATTAAAAACATTAAGATACAATTAAAAGATTGGAACAGTAAAAAATATATGTAATTCCATATATCTTATAACCCTAGTTAGTAAATTTAAGAATGAGAAAAAAATGATATAAAAATTGTATAGATATAATACAATAAATAGTAAAAATTACGGTTATAAAAAAAGAGTCGTAAAATTTGAATATGAAAAAAAATACAAATTATGTATATGTGAGTTTAATATGAAACATCGTCAATAATACTAATATAAAAATACGATAATATCAATTATAATTTTAAGACTTTTCATAAATATTCTAGTTAACAATTTAAATGTAAAATATTTAATTAATTATTAAACCTAATATAACATAATATATAATCAAGATTCAATTATCATAAAAAATTATCAAGACAGATTAAAGATTTGAATGACAAAAAAATTAAGTTTTTTATTTTATATAATTATGATATTATGATAATTAATAAAAAAATATAAGAGACATTTTTATATTTTAAAAAATTATAAAAAAAGAAAAATATCAAAAAATATATATATATATTTAATACGAGAAACATATAAAATACGTATTTAATATATTTTACTTTAAAAAATTTAAATAATATATTTAAAATATAAATTAAACATAAATAATTCGGGTTTTTGCTCTCAAAGCTTATAACATTTATTTGTAGGTTGATTGATTAAGCTAGGGTTATGTGGGCTAGCAGAAGATGCCTCAAATTATTCAACCAAACACTTTTACTAGCAGACCTATAGATACAGCTAGCATTAATTGTAATTAATTAATTGTCTCCTGATCACCATCACTGTGCATGCACGCCCCTTAAACATTAAGTTGGTTGGCTCCCTCTATATATAGGCTTAAGCTTCAACTTTAATTGTATTTAATTAAGATTGAAACCAAGTGCATGAACAATAGGAAGCCAATGGTATTTATTTTGTAATAATATATAGATTTCCGAAGCCGACGGTGCATGCAATTTTTTCTTTCTATATAACGTTAGATTGAACCTATATGTAACATATTATAATATAAATAAGGCCAAATCACTATGTCCCACCCAAGGTTTGTTACAATCTTCACTTTCTACTTGCTAATTATTAAAAATTTAAATATCCACACTTCTGTTAAATTTTATCATTATTATCAGGGATAAAATTATTATTTATTAAAATATTTAAAAAAATTAAAAATTTATCACATTTTTCTCCTCTCACAAGTTTAAAAACTAACAAATTTTTTCTCATATAAAATTTGAAAAATCAATATTTTTCTCTAGGGTTTTTTCAATCACCACTACTAGCAACAACAACATTCTCCCTCCCTCCCAGCTTTTCTCTCAATCCTGCTCCATTTTCAGCATTTACTAACTGAGAAAAGAGACTGATGAAAAAAGGTTTTCTCAGTTGGTGACTATTAGAAATGGAGTGGGACTAAGAGAGAAGCTAGGGGGAGGTGGGGGGAGCTGTCTTTGCTTGCCAGCAGTGGTGGCTGAATGTGTTAATTTTGCAAACTTTTGGTAAGAAAAAATTTGTTAGTTTTATAACTTGGGAGAAAAATATAATAAATTTTGATAAATAACAATTTCACTCGTAATAATAACAGTGAAATTGAATGACGAGTGAATATTTAGATTTTTGATAGTTAGTAGTTGGGAAATGGGTTTGCATCAAACCTTGGGTGGGACAAAATAATTTGGCCTATAAATAAATTGTAACGTCACACATGAATATTATATTTATATAGAATAAAAGTACATAACAAACCCCAGAGATTCTTCCGTCTATCAATTTAACCGGATATTGTTTCATGTATGGACAGTATGGTCCCTAAAACTAACATGCATTATAGAGCTTCAAATGTTTGGAATTGTTAAAGAAACATGCAGATAAAGTAATCTAACTGTAATCCAATCTGATCGCCATTTCCGTCCTTCATGCTTTGAACCAATAAAATCTGAATTTCAGTTTCTTCCTCATTTTCTGCTGCTGAAGGGAAGAAGCTGCCAACTGAACTGATTCCCATTACATTGGCAATGGTGCTTGAGTTGAGGTAAAGTAGGTGCCCTTATTTATGAAGATATTAAGGAGTACTTTCACTGTCGACTGCATGGCCACCCACAAGCACGCAGGAGCAATTTCAATGTGGGTTCTTCTGTATCTGTAGCTTCTGAATCCCTTTGAATCTTTGTTTATAGGTTTCAGGTTAGAATTTTGACCTGGCAGAGATTCAGCCTCCCATAAATTTCTTGCTGAAAATGTTGCAGGGACGTTATTGCATGTCTTGGAAACGAACAGATAATTAAAATTGAGTTGATACGAATTTACTTATCCTCTGGCTTATGTTAACACTCCATTTTAATGACACATTTAACGTATAATGTCATCAATCAATTCGTCTAAACTAACTCACTTCTATTTTTTATATTAGAACAATTCTCTATCCAAACTTCCCCATTTCAATACAATTCATTAATTACATAAACGGAAAAAAGTATTTATACTCACTTAAAAGTATATAATTATATATATATATTTAATATATATTATTATATGATTAAATAATTTTGATTTAAAAATATAGTAATATTTAATTACGTACTAATAGACATAAGTATATATGTATTTATATATTTAAAATGAGTATATATAATATTGTTATTATCATTGAATATTTTTACAAAAAATTTAATTTATATCAACCCAATATGATTTAAAACTAAATCATATTATATCTAGACTAATACGAAATCAATCTGAATTATTCAAATATTTAGAAAAATATTATTATTGGAAGATTTCTTAGGAGCAAATTGAAAAAATGTTAAAGGACATATATCAATATTAGTTGAAATCCTTATATATTACATATAGATATATTTCCATATAGTTGTAGTTACTATGATTTTTTTTATATTCATTTAAAATTTTTATTTTATTTTAGTGCAATAGTTATGAGATTTGGTAACTAAAATTATTGATAAATTCTAATAAGTTTTGGTATGTAATTTTTAGGGCATTTATGAAAAATCAAAATGTTATGTTGCATATCTTGTTAATAGTAGATTTGTGTAATTTGGGAAAAAAATTAAAATAATATAAACAATCAAAAGAATGGAAAAGGTGGACAATTTTGGGTTGAGCTCGGTTTTGTTAGCTCAACCCAAACATAGTTTAAATTGAGTTAAAGTTGAAAGATTTCAGTACAATTTTAATTTGAGTAAAATTAAGGTTGAGGGTCTTTGATCTGAACACAAATTGGCATGATATAAATACAATCCGATGACATAAATTATCAAGTTTAGCTCTAAGAGAGTTTTTTTTTTTTTTAATAACTTCTAGAATTTTTTCTATTTCTTAAAAGTATGTTTAGAAGGATCTTTAAAAATTTCCAGGAGTATTTTAGGGTGTTCAAAATTATTCGAAAACCAAACTAAACCGGTATCCTAACCGTAGACCAATCCAAAAAATAGGATAACTATAAAACCGGTTTGGTTATCGAGTTGAATATTATGTAAACCAAAATTTCAGTTCGGTTTTTGGTATATTAGAATTTGAAAACCAATTACTCGAACTAAACCGATTTTTAAATTATATAAATAATAAAAAAATATCTTATATTAAACATGTATTAAATAAAAGAAACTATATATGTATATATATATTTGTATATTAAAAATAAATACATATAATATTACTCTATTATAAATAGATAAATAATTAAGTTAATGATACATTAAAAGTTTGTTTGGTTAGATTTATCTCAGTGAAAAAAGCTTAATTAATGTTATAAGTGTTTTTGAACCTTTCTTTAAATTATTTGGTTACATCTCAAAAGTGCTTATTAAATTATTTTAAATAAATAATTTTTTCATCCCATAAGCTCCCTTTGACATATCCTTGTGTTAAAACTACCTTAAGTGAATTAATGTTAGAAGACTCCTATATTTTTCTAACCAAAGAACTATCAAATATTTCCCCAAAAATCCACGTATACAATAAACTCTATTCTAATATGCTCTTTTTTTCATATAAGTCTACTTAGAGTTCATTTGTACGGCCAAAAAGACTTATCCTCTCTTAAAGATTAGGATATTTATAGCTTTTCGAAAATGTAAATACTCACTCAATATCCAACTTATGTTAAAATTTTTTGTTAGTTATAAAGTAAAAATATATTTAACTAGTAATATTAAAAAAATATAAAATTTTATTTTTTTTCTATCTTAAATTTGAAAACTGACAATTTTCTTTTAATTTACTTTTTTCTCCTACCATATAAGGTTTTCATATTTTATCAATAACAATTGCCCCCCTCAAATTTTAGAACATTACAATTACATCCCCACAAAATGTATTTTTTCTTTTTTCAACGACTGTTTTTTTCAACGATTTACTCCAGTGTATTATCTCAGTACCCTCTTTTTCTCCAATGGTTTTTTTTTTTTTAATGTGGAAACCACACAAAAATTGACCGATTTTGTGTCATCATTGACCTCTCCTTCGATGATTGATAACATCGCGTTGTGCATGAGATGGGAGGGATCTTCTCATCGACACTTAGTCTACTGTCAACTCATGACAACGAATTGACTTTTCGTTGAATTAAAGAGTTGTTATGCATGAAGACAAATTGGCTTTTCATCTTTGTGCATGATGAAACCACACCAGAAAGATTTCATGGCTGAAAAATGTAGGAAAGAAAAATAAACCTTAGGAGGGGAACTTGCAACTTTTCAAAACTTAGAATGGGGGAAAACTGTGAGTTTATAAAACTAAGGTGGGAAAATGAGATAAAATTTTACTTTTTTAAAGTTTACTAGTTACATGACAATTATACTTTTGGTACTAACATATTTGATTAACTTTAACAATTGATAGATGGACATTTAGACTTTTGAAAAGTTGCAGATATCAATTTACCAATGTACTAAACCTTAGGTGGGAATAAGTCTTTTGGGCTAAGGAAAATTATTATTGAGATGTTCAAAAGGTTGTATTACTCTTGATTATTGAGAAAAAGAGAGGAACAATCATACACTTTCTAGTAATTCCAAGACACAACCTTATATCCATTTTTAAAGGTGTTAACGATAATAACCTTAAAATTTTTAATGATCCATGTGTTATGTTTATGGTGCGTCGGTAACTAGTAGTGTATTAAAAATTTTAAAATCATAGAATAACAAAAACCTAAGTTAGGATACCCATGTTATACATATATTTCATGCACATGCATTGACAGACACATAAGGTGTTTACAAAATTATACCTATGTTAGATAGCTCATTCGTTCTTTATGTGGCTAAAGAATAACACTACCACCCTGGGATGTGATGTCTTGGTATCCATGCGAAATACAAACTCTAGAGGCTTGTTCAATCACAAGAGGTTGATAGGGTTCTGTGATTGAATGCCTATGTGAAAGGAGAAAGGGCAACTAGGGTTTTAGTAAAATAAAAGTGCATATATTTTTTTCTTGAAAAGCATCCTTATATAGTGTCTTGACAACTTGAACGGCCAGGTCCTTAACATGGAATGGACTTTCCATTCCTCACGATGACGCATGGTCAACAAAAAGCCCAGTCTATTTGTGGTCTCACCCTTATCCCTAAACACTCGATTATTACTAAATAGTTCTCACCTCTGAGTTTAAATCAACTTTTATATGTGTGAGATTTATAAGCTCTCTATTGAGTTGATAATTTCTAAATTCGGGTTAAATATGAACACAGACCAAGATTGATCTTTAGCAAGACATTATAACCACCTAGTCCATAAAGTGTCAATAGACATATTTTAAGCCTTTACAACATTACTATTACATGCAATTCAACCCTTTTGTTAATTAATATCTCTCGAGGGTGAGACATAAAAGTGTATCTATCTTAGTAGCTCATCGATATGAACTGATACACATCAATGACTAGTATGGATCAGGCTACGACCTAATTCCACTATGGTCACAAATTCAAGCAGTCATGAATGTCTTTCAGTATTCTCATGTGAAATATTTTCTCCTCTATTTAGGAGTGACAAAATTTTTACTAATCAATTATAGCTTTTATGTACCTCATGATATGATCAATTACTATCTTTTATGGTTATCCCAATTACGATAGTACGTAAGATAATGTCAAACCACATTGGCCTTTACACAAGACGGTCTAACAACCTTAAGTCAAAGGATCACATGCACTTACATTGTTTAGATAATTTATTCCATAAAAATTGGAGCAAATATTCATATGGATATCCTTTAATTAGGTCAATTCAATGAAAATGTTCACAATACACACTCATGTGTTGTTCCAACCTATCTATAAACAGTCTCAACACATGAGAATTGTTGTCATATTTCGATGGAGTTGCTTAACACTATGATAATCTCATTATCATTACTAATGCCCTTGGTCATAGTAATGTCGGGATTACGAACATTTTTAAAATGACTACTTAATGTGTGTATAAAGTTTTTATAATTAGTTATCTGATCTCCTTATTACAGTTCTACTATTCTAAATGTATATTATTGATGCGATTATATAATTAATATACATATGAATTGAATAATAATAAATCTTTTTATCAATAATAATATAAAATGACAATTACAAATGTCAAATGTGATTGGTTATAGGGCATTTACCCTAATAGCATGGATCTTTGGAATTATTATTTAGTGGTAGGAACAAAATAATAGCATGATGAAGTGGGGAGAGATTCTCTCTTTTGCCATCTACTGTACAATTATCCATGATAAAGAAGACAATTCTATTCGAACATCTATCAAACCACTTAAGTCATTCCATAAAAAACAAACAGGCCACACATGCATTTGAATTTGCTCAATACTTGTATATAGTTGAGATATCATGGTTAACATTCTTAAGGTATCTTGGATTAAGAAACTTACTAATGATCCAAAACGAAGGTTTGTCAAATCAATCACTATTACAACAAATAACAATTGTTGTAAACATCTCTTTATTTAGCTTTTGACCCCTCAACTGCATTGTTGCAAGAGAGATATAGACTTGCATGCAATAAAATAAGTCAATTTCATCCATAATATCCTTTTGAGCCTAATTCATCTGTTATTAATGGTAAAATAGCTTCAATTTTCTCAAACTGAACCACCTTTCTCAAAATAGTAGAAGGATTGAAATGTGTGTCATTATTTGAACTTTTCCAATCATCGATTTTGAAATTTCAAATGAGATAGCTTCAAGATAGAGTTTCATTAGAAAAATATTTCCTTTCTATTTTAGCATTTCACCACTCATATTGGCATGTTCTTAATGACGTACAAACCATTCACAGGGGACAAACTCCATTGATGGTTACTTTACCATCTTTGAACACTCTGCATTTAGGTTCAACAATATTCTTTATGAGGAAGTTGGTTGATCATTTAAATGTCTTAGATGTTGCTTTTGATAATCTAAGACCATGAGTATCTTTCAACCATTTCATAAGATTTTTTTTTCTTCTAGTTGAGGCTTGATTCTTTCATTTTGAACAACTCAGTTTGAATACTTTTGATCAGTTGAGTTGTGTATTAACTTTGGGTGGCATGGTTGATTTGCTTTAGGAAGAAGGAAAAGTATCACTAAATTTGTTTGAAGATTGCATGGGTTATGTTATATACAATGTATTTGTAGAATTTACTATCGGTAAACGGGTTCGGGTATCTTATGAAATTTTGAGGAACCAGAATAAAAACCGGAACTAACGGGTTCCTAAAAATAAGAATTGAAACTTGAAATCTATAATTTGGTTCTAGATAGAATCTAAACTTATAGGTTTCGGTTTCTACCCAAAACCTGTACTATATTAAATATTATAAAATTTTGAGTACCTTATTGTCAGCAGAATACATCAAACTAATTTTTTTTTACTGTGAACAAGCATATAAATTCATTTATTTGAGAGTTAATTTTTTCTTGTTGTTGCCAGCAATTGATGCATAGCAATGTTATGAATTAGATCCAAGTAGTAGTTATAATTTCAATAGAGATCCAGTTCTTTTTCTTGTTTGGGTGAATTTCATTTTATGCAAATTTATAAAAACCTGTCCCAAGAAAGAACTTCATATGAAAACATGGCTTCGAATAGCCTCAAAGAAGATGATGAAAGAGAAAAAATAATCTCCACTTCATTATACATTTTCCGATTATCGATCGATAATCTAGATAGGTTTTTTCCAAAAACAAGATAAAGACCGGGAATACAATTTCAACACGTGATAGAGATTTCAAACAACCTCACTTAACAACCTGCAAGTTATCGTCGTAAGTTCTTCTGTTTAGTCCAGGATAATAGCATGCCAATAATAGCAGTAAAAGACTTAAGGTTTATATAAAATGAAGTTTCTTAGTATTAATAAATCATAATTAATTATCGAAGAGCAAACAAACATAAGATTACTAATTTAAAGACCTTTATTAGGATGATGTTCATTGAAATTAAAATCAAACTATCTAAAATAATTTAGTACTTACAAGGTTTCCTTTACATGATATTTATTTATAAAAAAGGTTTCCTTTACAAAATTATTTATTCTTATAATCATAATCCAAAAATCATAAACTATGCTAAATGGACACTTAATCTCTGAAAGTTGTTCGACCAAAGTATATGGTTATACCAGTAGGGCAACTTTCCTGAACATAAGAAATAGGTTATTGGATGTTTGGATGTGCCTCCAATATGTGGTCCTATTAATATCGTTTGGATTTCAATAACCTCTTCATGAGGCTCTTCCCACTCTTTAATTTTCCAGTCTGTTGCCTAGCAAGGCATGGTTTATTCAAGAATTCTCTCAAATACCCTCGTCCGATGTGGTCTTCAATTGCATTCTTTAGAGTTCGACACTAATTTGTGTGGTGCCTAATGTTCAGGCCGCAAGAATATACCTACATTGTCAGACATTGTATCGATGTGTTCGATTGGAGTGACTAAGAGGGTATAGTCGCTATATACCAGATAAGTAGAGCAAGATTCTTTATAGCCTCCTCTGCGCTACTCTTGAAGCTTTTCTATCCGCCCCCATTATCTTTTCTCTAAACCTCTATTTGTTCTCAATCTTTGAGGGGTGTTGGTTGAGGCTTTTAAGCTTGCATTTTTTAAGACAACTGTGGAAATCTCTATCTACAGATGCCCTTTGAACATTTTAAAGGAATGAGCTAATCATGTTCACTCTTCAGCTTGTAGTTCCTTCCAAAACTCTATGTGTGGGCAGACTCTACTTACGATCAGTGCTTAGATTAATTCCTCTAGGATGTATGCCACTTTGGGGAGCTCAACATTGAAGCGCTCCAGATAGGATTTTAAGGTTTCATCTTGTTCTTTTCTCATGTTTCCCAGATGACTTACTGGCATGGAGAACCTCCTGGTCACCTAGAACTATTAGAGGGATTGCACACATAATTGTTTTTAAAATGTGATGGAACCAATAGGTAGCTTCTGTCTTTTGGCTCCTCTAATGAGTGTAGCTGTTAAACAGTGGCATCTATCTAGCTCATAGACTTGGTGGACCTCCATGATGTCATTAAAACCATCCAAGTGATCATGTCTTGTTCTATCAAACGTGACTATGGATGGTGCCTTAAAGTCGCTTGGTAGGGTAGAAGGCGCACTATTGGAGATAATGGAGATTCTTTGACTCTGATATTTGGCTGATCCTCTTCACAGGATATTAAGAGGTTTGTTTGAGCCCTATAACAGGATGCACCCTAAGTTGTTTTCAACCACTTTCTTCGAAGTGGTCATACAAGTTGGGTAATTGGATATGGTCACTTGGGCAACCCAATTTGTCAAATACACAAAATAATTCAATTAAAGTTTGAAAAGTAAACACATATTTATTTATAAAATAAGCATAAATTCATGTCTGATTATATCTTTTAATATATTTTGTGTGTATATATTTTTTTTACTAAATGTTTTTTATTTTAAGAAAATTGTGGGTACCATTTTATTCTGACATGATCTTGAGTTTTCTTACAATTTGTTGATTTCCTTTCCCATTTTGGAGACCAACAACAACTCTGTTAAAATCTTTCCTGAGATGAGAGTATTGGCTTCTGTCTCCAAACCCTGAATTTTCTCTCTATATACTTTTTTATTTGTATCTTCCACCGTGGTAAACTAAGTAATTTACACGAGTAAATGATAATTAGACAAACTGTAAAATAATTTTATACATGTCTAATGTTTAATTATGAAGGAGACAAATTGGATTTGGACATATACAATAATCAACTCAATAACTGTAATTTCTTAAACTGTGTAGTGTAGGTTTTCAATAACTGTAACTGAAAAACCTTTTAAAAAGTTAGATTGGATTAGATCGGACAATTCAATCAATTAGATAAAGTAAAAACTCGGATTTGATCCTATTAACAGAAAAATGAAATTAAAAAAAAAAAAACATAATAACCCAAAATCCCATTGATCAATTTTGTCAAACAAAATTTTATGATTATAAATTACGGTCAATTCAATTGGTCCAATTTTATGATTATAAATTGTTTGTTATTATTTTGATCATTGGCAAAATGGTCTGATCATCGATTAAACTGAACTATCCTCTTTAGCATGTTAACATTCAAAATGGATTTAAAAAAAAAAAAAAAACATGGCTAAAAACTTATTTCAAACGAAAAGGCCAAAATATAGTTTACAGTTTCACTGTTAGACTGTAAGTTTGTAACCTGCCAAGTCCATGTCCAACTCCAACACCAATTTATTTCTTCAACCCGTTAATGTAGGTAAAATCCCACCATCACCACTCATGAAAATCCAAATCCAATTCAAAGCGTAACCCAATTTAGAATACGAATAACCACCTGAACTCCAAGTTTTGCGCGTGCGTGTGACCACCACTTACTAGTCCTTGTTTGCAGATTCTGATCCCCCTTTACACTCTTCTTCTCCCACATTACATACATTACATATGTACATACATATATAAGCTTCTGTTGACACTTAGATCCTTCTCTTTTTAGTTTCACAGGAACCGAAACAATCAACGAACCCATTGACATAAGTTACAGAGGCGAACACACGAGAGTAAAAGGTTTGTTTTCGATGGATCTCAGTGTCATTTTGTTATGAATTTGATGTGGGTTGTTTTGTTTGTTTGTTGTTGCATGTGGGTTTGTGAGGATTTGTATGGTTGTGTGATTGAGTTGGGTTATTTGAGTTCTTGAAGTGAAAGCTTTGTTGGGTTTTGATGATTCTCATTGGCTTTGGTTCGTTTGCTTAATTGCGGAAAAATAGTAGTTTGAGAGATGGGTTTCTTGTTTTAATGGTGAAATGCTTATTAGGTTTCAGTCGATGTTAAGGATTAGTTGGTTGAGAATTTGATTTTAACACCCAGATGTATTAAAAGTGGAATCTTTTATCTCAAGTATAGAAATTACGCCCCTGTTATTGAGTTGGATTTGAGTTTTAGAAAGAAAAAGAACAGTTGATTAGCATTGTTGTCATCATCATCGTCTTTGTTTTTTGATCTTAAGGCCTGTTAAATTGTCAAATTTTCTGACATTCATCCTTGGAGTGCTTTTTTTTCTATTTATTTTATTGATTACATTTTTCTTGCTATCTGTAAAGATTGCTTTTGTTGAACTTTTCGTTGCTCGTAAATATAGCTGGGAAGTTTAGCTTGGAATGTTGTAGCTTTCAAGGAGTTTGTCCTATATTTTCTGGATGTGAAGTATTTACGTTAAATAGGTTAGTATGTGTTAAATATCAAGGTGGGTGGCTTGCTTCTAAATTTTCAATCTAGACCACTTATATTTGAAGTCCGATGCTGAGTATTCATTACTTATTACCTTAGTATAATGGAAAAATATTGCTTCATTCTTGTCAAGATATTTAGCAAAGAGGGATAGTTTGTTTGTTAACATAGTATGCACTCTCAAGTTTTGGAAATGGAGGTAGTAGGTCATGAGGATGCTTGGCTTTGAGTAAATAAGATATATCCCTTTCATTTGATGTTTCTTTTAAGAAATGAGAATTATGTAGCTAGGATTTTAGTTTATTTGAAATGGAGTTTCCTGGATTTCTTGTGTTTCATGTTTAAGCTTATTCTTAAATATAGATTTCATGTCTTGTTTGTTGATATAAGGATAGGAGTAGCTAATCTATTCTGTAACTCGCACTGAAGAAAGTATTCTTGTAACTGTGAGCCCAACTTTTTAATAAGGGATAGATTGGTTATTTTGACACAAAATTATTTCTCACTGTTGATGGAACCTCTGTTGTCAAAGTTCAGAATCCAGTTTTTCTTGCCCTGTGGGAAGACTCTCAAAATTTATTCCTGTCTTTGGCTATGTTCTCGTATGATCTTTTCTGGTGCAGGTGATTCTTTATATTACTCTTAATGAGAGAGAGTTTTTATTATATTTTATTCTTTATGTGATAATGATTTCACATGATAATGATCCACCTAAGTGTCTTGGCATACGGCTGCAAACTTAAGAATTAATGAAATAAATGCCTACATAAATAGTAGAAGTTTATAATAATCCTTAAGATTGATTGTATTTCAGGTTTGTCTGAAAATTTTAAAATGAAGAATGTCCCATTTGATTGAACTTTCTATCAGAAAAAAAAATGTAGTTTTGGATTTTGAATTAATGTTGAAATTGTTGTTGTAGCCTTCACGCTTAGGTTTTGGCTGAAGTTTTAAAGGAAAATGATAGAAAATAATAATATTAAAGTTTAGGTATATAGTGTAGCAATCATCTTCAACTTGATGTATTCTTGGTAGATCCTTGGATATTTGTTGAGCATTGTAATGGAAGTCAAAAGCATTGATTTTGTGGGAGATAGATAAATGAGTTGGCCAGAGTCACAGAATATCAATAGCATTGATTGCTTTTAACTCTAGTCATGCATGCACTCACTATGCCCATCATTTCACCATTTTCTTGTGAACACTATTATAGGAAGAGCCTAAAATTGATATTAATGATTAGCATAGCAACTTCATGTTTGTTAAGTTACTTGTGATTCTACTAAAGGTTATGTTGAACTGCAGTTGGCAAACAATTTCCTAGCTTTTTAGCATCGCCAAAGTAGTCTAAATTTTGCCTTCTTTACAGTTCATGCGATGCATATTTTATCATTCTGATACTGAGTACTCTTTGTTAGATAGTGTCATCTACATTGAAGCGAAAGGGTATCTGTCATTTTTATTAGACTCCTCGGAGACTAATCATGAGTCTAGCATGTCTAGTGTGCCATAACGTCGAAAGTCCATCACACTCCTTCAGGAGTTATTCCGTTTCAAGTTCAGACAATGAAGGGAGATGTTTGGCCATAGCCAACTGCTTAGCCAGGAAAGCTCTTCCAGCTCCAAGATCAGCTTCTTCAATAGGGTCCTCATCCAAAGTCACCCCACAGCCCTGTATTCAAGGCAGCATGGGAATGGAAGGCACTCCACGGCTAGTCCGGAGTTGTGCAGTGAGAAGGGACATTGTTCGAGACTGGAATTTTGATGAGTTGGCAACAGACCGTTAATTATTATCCCTTTTCTTTTTTCTATTAAATCCAAGGTCTAAGAGGGGAGGACTCTCTTCTTTGATCTTGGAATAGTATTAGAGCTTTTGTATTATATTTTCTATTTTAGAATTTGTAATGGTTGGAATTGAACTCACTTTGAATGTGAAACATTGTTTATGTCCATATTTTTCTGCATCATTTAGAGTTCATTTGAATCAACTCATTACCCAAGTGTTGGTTTGTGTGGACCGATCTGTAATCACAGCTATCCCTTAGAAATGTTTACAGTAATTTAGCTATATAGTTTTCCAATAATTGAGCATAAATTTATATACAAATAATGATATGTCATCGCATGATTATATGATTTTGAAACAGATAATGATATATTATCATTTGTATATAAGTTTATGTTTATTATTTTGTATATAGTATTACTCATAATTTTCATATCTTATTAAGTTAATGAAAACAAATTAGTATAAATAAGTGACATTTAAACATCATTCATATTGAATAGTGAGGTGTTACAACAACAAAATGAAACCTTGAATTATTTGATGTACTAGATATGGATTTAATTACTGTGTCTTGGGATTTATCTATTTGACGAAATCGGCTGAGTATGGAATATATTAAATATAATATATGATATTATTCATTATAATACTATACATATTTAATAAAACTGTGTATATTTTTTTGAGTAGATCAAATATACATACAGATAATGTGTTATTATGTGATTGGTGATTTTGAATTAAAAGTAAAGTAATACTTAATCACATAAAAATATAACATTTATATACTTATTTTATATATTCAAAATGTATATACATAGTATTATATATAGTATTATACATTCATATTAATGCAAAATAACTGGTAAATGCATGAATTCAGTAAATTTACTATCATGTTAAGGCTGAAATTATATTAATTTGTTTTAATTATTCATGCAGAATTAATTTTTAATAAAATTATATGCATAAATAATAATATATTATTATATAATTAGATATTATTTTATTTTTAAATTTTTAATAATATAATTATATAACGAAGTATCATTATTTATGCACGAAATTATGAATAAAAACTGTGTCCATAACAATAATCTTTAATTTTTCCTTAATGATTTTGCCGGTGAATGACCTTTTCATCCCTATATTTTTTCTATCAAAAAGGACATCTTCTTCAAAAAGTAACAAATATGACCTCAATGCTACAGAACATTAAACACTCTGAGACTAGAGGGACTTGAGCTTGAAGACAAACGAACCAAAATGTGTGCGAAATCACCCACATACTCATCGTTTCCCTCGATCCCCTGTATCTTCCTCTCCTTCACTCTCCTGTCAATCTTCTCGCTTTCCTTCTTCTTCGTTGCAAACTACCCTAAACCTACCTGCAAACTCGCTGAACTCAACAGCTCTCCACAATCCTCTATCAAAGTCTTCGTCGCCGACCTCCCCAGATCCTTCAACTACGACCTCCTCAACCAATATTGGGCCTCCACGTCACCAGACGCTCGTCTTCCTTTTGACCCAGATCACCAGATCCACCATGAGCGGCTAAAGTTCCCGCCGTTTCCCGAAAACCCGTTGATTAAGCAGTACAGTGCGGAGTATTGGATCTTGGGCGACCTGGAGAGCCCAGAGAACGTGAGGGGGGACTCGTTTGCGAAGAGGGTTTTCAGGGTTGAGGAGGCTGATGTCGTTTTTGTGCCCTTTTTTGCCACGTTGAGTGCGGAGATGGAGCTGGGGAAGGAGAGGAGTTCGTTTAGGAAGAAGAGCGAGGAGAATGAAGATTATAAAAGGCAGAAGGAGGTTGTTGAGATTGTGAAAAAGTCTGAGGCTTGGAGGAGGTCTGGTGGTAGAGATCATGTGTTTGTTCTTACAGGTAAGTTCAAGTTTGGCTTTTGATGAAATTTAGATTCTTTCTTGTTGGGATTTTGAATATTGTGGTTAAAATTCTGTTTAATGATTGTTATACATATTTATGGATAAAATATTGCTAGTAAGCTCAATGTTAGTGAATAAGTAGTTCAGAAGACTCATAAGTTTTGTAAATTTTTTAAAATTTTAAAAAGAATCTATAATTATGTTCAACTTTGAGCTAAATTTTTTTGAAGAGTTAGTTGGAAAACTTTAAGGTTTTAGAAAATTTGTTGGAATCATTCTCTGTGTATTGCTTGTAGAAAAATTTTGTGGGTCAAATACACCAGCTTAGTTGGTCAAAATTCGTTAGAAATCTCCTTACAGATAGATAATTTTTGTAATTTCATTGAATTAGTCAAAAACCTCCAAGATTGTAAACTTTGTTGAAACCTTATAATGATAATTGCAAAACTTAGTGAAATTTTGTTAGGACTATCCAGAATTTGAATTTTTATTCTTTTCTTAAGGTAGTTTGTCTAGATGGAGATTCCGAAATCGTTTTATAACTTTCATAGAAATTGGAAAAATTGGAGGGTACTCAGGATAAGTAAATTGTGTCTGTGTTTTAGTTATATTTTGAAGGGATTTCAATAGAATTATGATTATGCTTATGATTGTGATAATGATGTGGTGAACAAGGTCCTGCTTTGGTATTCTGCAGCTCATGATTGAAGCATTGTTTGGCAGACCCAGTTGCAATGTGGCATGTTCGAGCTGAGATAGCCCCAGCAATTCTACTGGTAGTAGATTTTGGTGGTTGGTACAGACTTGACTCAAAGTCATCCAATGGTAGCTCATCGGAGATGATACAACACATGCAAGTTTCCTTGCTTAAAGATGTCATTGTCCCATACACGCATTTGCTTCCCAGATTGCATTTGTCAAAAAATAAGAAACGCCATATCTTTCTTTATTTTAAAGGGGCTAAACATAGGCACAGGGTCAGTCTCTAATTCATTCATATATTTTTTCATATTCTCTTTCTGATAGCTAGTAAAAATAGCGGTCATCGCTGTTCTAAGATCTAAGACAATGTGAAGTGTCAAGCATCTTTTTTGTAGCTCATGCTCTTATATCAATCAGATGCGTCTTGTATTTACAGGGAGGCTTAGTTCGGGAAAAGTTATGGGACTTGTTGATTAATAAGCCCGGAGTTGTCATGGAAGAGGGCTTCCCTAATGCCACTGGGAGGGAACAATCAATTAAAGGGATGAGATCGTCTGAATTTTGTTTGCACCCAGCTGGGGATACCCCCACATCATGCCGGCTTTTTGATGCCATTCAAAGTCTTTGTATACCTGTCATTGTTAGCGATAATATTGAGCTTCCATTTGAAGGGATGGTGGACTATTCAGAATTCTCTGTTTTTGTGGCAGTAGATGAAGCATTGAGACCAAATTGGCTTCTGGGTCATCTTAGAAGTTTTTCCCAGGAGAAGAGAGATAACTTTCGTCGCAAAATGGCTGAAATTCAATCAATTTTTGTCTATGATAGTGGTCATCCTGGTGGCATCGGGCCACTTCCCCAAAATGGTGCTGTAAATCATATTTGGAGAAAAGTTCACCAAAAAGTGCCCATGATCAAGGAAGCCATTGTACGAGATAGGAGAAGACCACCAGGTGTGTCCATTCCCTTACGTTGCCATTGTACTTAAATGTTGGTGTTTCACAGACGGTATGATTGTTTTTGACACCAGAGGGACTGTTCCCATTGTCCAATTGATTCAATTGTTAGTTCTCCTTTCTACTTAAATATTTCCCACTTTTATTTCTTACTTCATATATTAAGTAAGTTATGAATTATTCAAGTTGCTGAGCCTTATGTACCATTTCACAGAACTAGTCCATACTACTTTTCTAATGTGCTATTAAATCATTGTTTACTTACATCCGGATTGTTACACATTTTGAAATAAAATTCATACTTGTCTTTAAAAAAAATTTATATTAGTCTATGATGTTGTTTTGATAGACAGAGGAAAGCATAGTTTTATAATGCATTATTTTGGATGCAATTATTGTATTATTGGAATATTTGTAATACAATACAATTCTCGATATATAATACAAAAAAATTAGATTTTTAATACACAATATGATATATGATTCATGATTCGGCTAACTAGACATTTTGTCTAAACATGGCTTTAGATTGGTAAACTTCTAAGTCAAACACAATTGTCAACATGTCTAATTCATGACGCATTTGGCTTGAAACACGAGCTTTCCAATAATACAATAATTGCATACAAAATAATGCATACTAAAATATCTTCATGGAATATAGCTGCAACTTTTCATTGATTCTAAGAAATCACCATCTTTCAAACACTGCACACTCTACATTTTCTCGATAGACAAGAAAAAAAAAAATCTATATCAGCCGGACATGACAGACCTATTAATATAAGACTACCCTGGAAAATTCTATTTACAGTATTTCTGTGGCTGTAAAATGGATGAACTAAATAAATAAATGTAGAAACATGATACAAAAGATACAGGATGGAAGACCTATCTCGCTCCTTTCCTTTTAGGACTCCTGGGGAGATATGTCATCATTGGTGCAACAGAGTTTACACGGGTCTTGTGATTCTTCCGAGCACCAATGGTCTGGAACACTCAGGAAGTGTGTAGACATGAACTTTCTGAATCTTTTCTTGTACTCTATCGGAGAAATAACAGTGGGCAGCACATTTTTAGGAGCGAGAGAAGACTTAACCCACGTTTCTAGGTGCTTGTCCCAGGTATACTGCCTCAGATAATCTATGATACCACATACAAGCTCTTGGCGCTCACTATCTACCCCAACAAGTAAAGAATAGTCCATCACATCTATCGACTGCAAAACAAAAGCAAATCAGCGAGTTGCTTATATTACGACAACTATATGTTCAGGAAATCATAACAGGAAACAATATCAGATCTTATGGTTCACAAGGACAATATTACCTGCAGCCAATTAATTCCAGGAAATAGAGAACAGAACTTAATAAGAGGCCAAGAGAAAAAGAGCAAGGATCAGGGGAGAGGAAGAGAACAAATTGCTTCCTCTTATTACGTAATATACCACAAGAGCATCTGGCAATTTTATAACTATAATTTTTACTGTATTTTAAACTGAAATGCCAAACTATATAGTGCCTCAATTGAAAGTGGGTGATCCCATGACTAAGAAATCTACATAGATAAAAAGATCACAGTTATCATGAGCAAGTTCACTTACATTCAGGAAAGTTGTGTCATTCCAAACAGCTCGTTGCAAGATACGCTTCGCTTTATTACTAACATATAAGGGGGAGGAATTCATGTCATTGACAAAATTCTGATCCAAAAGAACATTCCCTGAACCATCAACAACTGAACTATATCGAGCATGTAGAGCCCCTTTCAGATCATACTGGCGAGAAATATTCCGACCGAAGGTAAGATTCTCCATAACCATCACATCATGTCTCGTCTCTTTCCCACTTTTTGTCTGTCTTACAGTTACCTGGAAAGACACCAAGCATTTAGATAAAGAATAAAAGAAATATAAACAACAAAAGGAAATCACCCCACAAAAAAAGAAAAATCAATTTCACAAACCTGATAAATACCAAGAACTTTGGCAAGGCAAGTTTGATTTCCTAATTCAAATGACTCATTCATGTACTTGAAGTAGTGCAGGGCAAACTTGTCAAATGAATCAAATTCAGTCTTCTTAATTTCCTTAATAATGAACCTATCATCAAGTGTTTTCGCAAAGAGGGATTTGCTCTTTCCGCCTTTGGCATCCCAGTTTCTACAACGGCTGAGAGAACCGATATAATCAATCTCAGATGGGCAGCATCGACTCCGTAGATCACGGAACTGGTTTGCATATAGACACTTGACAGAGAATTTACTCTTTCCAAGTGTTTTTGCAACCCCGAAAGAAACCTCTGGGCTAAGGATTTCAGGAGGAATCAAAGATTCCAACAAATTCAATCCATCAAAACTTGAGAAGCGTGAATCATCCGAAGAAATGCTTAGTGCAGGGTGGACTGAATCTGAATCTGTAGTCCCATTTATAGACTGTGGACATTTTATGGTGGGAATTCGTGACAGGCTATAAAAGCGTTCAGTTGTTTTGACAGGCATTTCACTATCTTTCCTATTTTCTGCACCTATTAAAGCTGCTGATACAGGTAGATCTTTCAACAAGGACAGTGCGCAAGCAATTATGCTTG
Source organism: Mangifera indica (assembly GCF_011075055.1). Lineage (NCBI taxonomy): Eukaryota > Viridiplantae > Streptophyta > Magnoliopsida > Sapindales > Anacardiaceae > Mangifera > Mangifera indica. Next base: position 9,102,111 of record NC_058147.1, on the reverse strand, counting down.
AGAGTTCACCCTCATAGTCTGACACCATATAATTATCAGTTCCCAGAGGGACGTGTAGCCGTGAGCCTTCCTCAGTTATTATATGATTGAGAGCAGGCAAGTTTTCAAGAGTGTATCTACTGACATGTTCAAATTTTGGCACATATCCCTTCTGAAGATCCCTCATGTATATCTGTCGGAGTTCTGAAAATGGCATCCAGACCCACCCATTCACTTTTTCTAAGTTGGATAACCTCTCTGAGATACTGTTCTCAGATGCATTTGAATCAACTGGAGAATGACCATTTGCAGTCTCTGCAAAATTTGAAATGGTTCCATACCCTTTCAAGTTGTCAGGCAAAGGAACTTTCTCTGCTTGAAAATCATTATCACCTGAATGATTTTGAGCAGCACCATTATTTCTCACAGTAAAGTCATCACTGGTCAAACTGTTAGGTCTTAAACAACCAACAGCTGGTGTCCTAACATCCTCTGACACAATAGATGCCTTCTTATACATATCCTCATGTTCTTTGAATTCTGTCACAAGACCATCAATTGGAATTTCCTTGATAACACCTTCATTTGCTTCAGCTGATAAATCCAATTTATCTTTCATATCGCCACAACCATTGGAAAACTTGTCACCGTTTCTAGCATCATTTTCTGATCCTTCATTCCCTACAGTTGGTCCCTCCATCTTTGACTTTGATTGCTCTTGCACCACTTTCTCAGTGGCACCAGTAGTAATGACCACTGTAGGATCAGGCCAGATCAGTGAATGCAGACGCCTATCCCAAATGCATGATTCAAGCAGAATCTCCCATCGTAATCTGTTCAAACTGAGAAGTTTATGGACAGTTTCATCTGGATTCCCATTCTCAGCGACAGCATTTTGAAAATCCACCTGTTACCATATCCAACAAAAACCAAACCAAAGTACAAAACCATCTTAGTTTTTTTGTAAAAAATGGAAGAAAAGAAAATTGTTGCATTTTAAAAAAATGTGATAATACTGGAAGGGTGTAGACCAAACAATTTAAGCAATTTCCAAGCTCTTTAATTTCACAAGTAACGAAAAATTCCCCAAGTAATCATCAATCCCCAGTTTTATCTGCACAGCAGTTCTTTCTTTCTTTTATTTTTTTCCTTTTTAATGAAACAGATGCATTCAATCAGAATTAATTCTATGGCAAGCTTTCTGATTGAACAAGTTTGGCCCATACTTATATCATGTAGTAAAAAAGAATCCTACCAAAACAAATGCTCATGATAAATGGACAATGAAATGAAAAAAAATAAGGGCACTTTCAAAGATGTCTACTATGGAATCTTTAAGGTCAAAGATTGAGCTGGCATAGCTACTCATACATGTGTAACACCGCTAAACAAAAGAAAAAGCAAGCTATAAAATTCCTCAAGAGCTAAAATTCCATAAACAGGCACCAAGAGAAACTAACCTTAAAGGCAGCACATTCCTGCTTCAAAATCTCTAATACAACTGATAATTCTTTCAATGAGCCTCGGATGTTCAGCTTTGAGCCCATCAACCGAGATCCTATCTGCTTTAAAGAACTTTCAACTTCTGTGAACAGCGTCATCCCTTTGGTGTATAACTGAAAGAAAAAAATACTCACAGTTAAATAATATACTAGAAAAGAGCAAAGGTGTGAAGAAAAATAGATAAATTTCTAAACATCCAGGCATTCTCAGAAATCAAGAATTAAGGCAAAATCAGATAAGCCACATACATTCCAAACTTCTTCCTTGAGCCATTCTTTAGTGACTGAATGGCTGAACTCCAGCTTTTGTGGTGGGACAGACACAGTATAAGTTATGACTGGAGAGTAACTGAACATTGCAACCATTGGACCTAATCTGGAGTTCAACAAAATATCATGACTTATAAGTAAATCAAAATTTTAATGTAATTCTTTGCAGAATTAATATAGAGCACACAGCTTCAACAGTTAGAAAAATGCAAGCACAAGAGAGTCAATTCACTTCCCTGACACTGAATCAACATGGCACAACACCTAATTTCCCCATTGCATTGAACTGTGAAATCCTAAACCATTGCCACTATAGGCAACAAGATGGCATAGATTATTATTTTTTCATTTGGAAAGTGAAGATGCCATTGGACTAAAGGCCATGGACAATATGCCATTCCTTTCAATCAAAAAAGAAACCAGAATGCACAACAAATGTTCCATTGAATCAAAGAGGACAGAGGAATCTGTACCCAAAAAAGTACAGGAAGTCCCTGCTCACAGAATGCCCACAGCTTGAGGCACTATCAGATGAAGAATGGTGAGAAAAGCTGAGCTCCAAAAACTTTCCAAACGACAGACTACAGGCAGCAGTGCAAATCAACACTCTCTTAGTTGATTTTGAAACTCCAATCTTAGATTTACATTTACCACAGCGACTCCACATCCAAATTTTTCCTTCCACTTCTCCAGGCGAGCGTTTTCTATCAGGAAGCCGCTTCACTTGTATTGTCAGCTGCTTCTTATGATGCGCATAATAGTAAAAGTGAGCTTCAGGCAATTCACCACATGTGGCACACTGGGTTCTCTGCATAATATTGCAGTTTGTCTAAGTGCACAGTACAAGTTAACAGAACGTAAATCTTAAAAGAATTTGGCAACCTATACATGCAACCCTGTCACTCAACTGATGCAACTTGTGTGACAATACACTAAAAGGCAAAAACTATAAGTTTTCCAATTTATGGTAGGAACACTCTGCAAGAATGAGAAAATTGTCTTTCTTGAATATCACTTTTGTAATGAAACACCAGTAAACTAGATAAATCACATCTAAAATGAAAATTACACATATATAATATTCCTTAATAAAGGGAGATCTGTATAACCTGATTGAGTAAATTATCTTGAAGAAATTTTCCAAGAGGAATATCAAAATTCTTGTAGAACATGATGTGAGAAAAATGGCTTTGCTCACAAATAGTATCCCTGAAAGCATTCCGGCTGGACACCAAAACCAAAATACTCTGAGAATCCAATGCTGCACTTGCATCCTCTTCACTTTTCCCTTGATTTTCATCATTGCCATAATCTTTCCTAGTGTTCACAGAGGCTTTCTCTTTATCAGGCATAGATGGTGACTGCCCAGGTTCCTCTGTTAATATCTGTACACCAGACATAGATGGTGATTGTCCATGTTCTTCGGATAATTTCTCCCCATCAGAGATACTTTTAGCTTCCATTTCATACGGGTGTGTATCATCAACTTTTGAAACCGGATGCAATTCTGTGACCTTACCATTGGGAACCTTTCCATTAAAACCAAATAACGATGATAGGGACTGATAAGAGGCAGCATTGGCAAGAGGGAAATTATCCCCTATGACTTTCTTTAGAGAGGCTGAGAGAGATGAGAAGCCAGAAAATATAGCTGGGTTGTATGGCTCTAAAGACAAGACGGACTGTCCTTCTAATCCACTATCTGCATCGGTAGTATCTTCATGCAACCCATCGGAAATGGGAATATCAATTGCACTTGACCCTTTTTCAACTGTAGTATCTTCAAGACATGGAACACTAGATTTACTATTTTCTGAAGCAGGGTACTGTTGATCTGTTGGCAAGACATCTGCTACTTCAGCAAAAGGAATGGTAGAAAACATTGCTCTCTGATCAACAAGGAAAGATGTTTCAAGAATTAAATGATATGCCAAGACAAAAGCACATTGTACCACATATTTAATCCTCTTCAATTCATCGCTGTTGCTTCCTTTCAACAAAACCTGCAGCATTATGTCATATATTCATTCAGTGAAGGAAGTACTTCATATAAAATTGGAGGAAAACAAAACTGATTTTATATAGTGCAAGGCTAAATTAATTAAAGAACAAATAGCAATTCTTTCAGAGACCAGAAAGGCTATATTGTAGAGGGAATCATAAGTTAGGATGTTATCTAGGTTTGATTACTTTCATGTTTGATTTCTACTAAAGGATAATCAACACGAGATGCTTACTATTTCATTTCCTTTCCTGAAGATGTCACAATATATTATAATATGTGAAACTAATAACATATTATTATGAGGGTGAAGCCCTAAGATCTTGTTCTGGTTTACCCACCCTTGAACAAAGACTAAAGAGAGATGTCCCTTCAGTTCATTCAGCAAGAACAGTTTCTGACCAAATAAGATTTTGACATATTGTAATCAACCAATCGATTAACTTTCTTCATAATTTCAATGTTTGCATTAGCCAGGCACATATGCTGATCCTAATTGTGGCCAGAAATTCTACTTCTCTTTCCTTAAGTACAGCTAGACTAATTTTATGAGTTTCCACATGCTTGAGTCATCTATGCCTGTAAACCTGTCCAACTTTTTCTGTAGGCATAAATTTGCATGCCAGAACAAGCCAGTGTCTCTTAAAACATTCATATTAAAAACCAATAAACAAGAAAAAGTTAGAAACTCACTGTACAGCCCAGTCGTGTTGGACAGCCCTCAATGAACATCAATGTTTTACTTGGCCGCTTTCCACTTTCAGTAAACCCAGCATGTTCTTCTATGAATTTTTCTATGTGAAAAGAATCACAATGCTTTAGCTTTTGACTTGTCAATGTCTCAGCTGATACAATTGGTGCACCAGTACAACGAGCAACTCGCTCTAGTCGATGGAGCTTCATGTCTAAGACTAATGTCATTCCTTTCACAAGAATAGACTCTTGGATATCACGGGAAACTGTTTTTTCAACTAGAACCACATTTGGATTGCAGATTTCTATCATCTCCATCACAGATTTCACTTGACCCTTTTCCTGCTAGAAAGCAAAGATTAGAACAAAATCGTATACATCTATCACATAAAGATTGAGAGCAATCTTATGAATTTACCTGCTCCATTGCATGAAATGATAACAACCCACTTGAAGACTGACCAAGCACGCCCCGGACCAGTAACAGCCTAGGCTTCGTGTATTTGGTTGGCATATGCTTGTGCGCAGCATGCTTTTTGAAAACCAAACCTTTGATTACCTCACTGTAAAAAAATACATTGACTCAAGATCAAGAATAAAATCAGACTTATAACACGTAAAATACGCTAGAAGCCATTTGAAATGACTGTGACCTTACAAGCTCCTTACGACGTTGATAGGGAATAAAAATTAAAGAACATGTATCCTATACTCCTACATGAGGAGAATAAACACAAATACTCTATGAATATTCATTAAGAGAAAGAAAAAGAAAGCATCAGTTTGTTCAAATGTGTTAAGAACTGATAATCTGGGGATAGTACTTCTATGAAATAAACCTGAATCAATACATGTCCAACAATTTTTATTAAATTAATAAATAAACCAAATAAAATATATCAATTTTGTTTCACCTAATTCAGAGATCTATTAGTTTTTCAAAGCAAAATCTAGCATAAATAAATTGTTTTGCTATATCACCTTTGGCTCCGGTAACCAGTTGCAATGCATTTTACTTTTATGTAGTGGTTTGGATCCATTGCTTTATCTATAGCATCAGGCTTCAAAGAGGAAGCAGCTTCCCATGATAACAAGGTAACTATTTCCACCCAACTTTCTCCATCTTTTTCAGAAGAGGCAACACCAACAGATTTGAGAAGTTGATTCACTATGGCCTTGAACTTACCACTCATCACTGCTTCCATTGCTCTTTGTTTTTTCTCTTTAGACTTGTATTTCCCACTGCCTTCTTCTCTGACATCACTTAAAGAACTTGGCTTACCCCACTTTGTGCCATCACCAAATCCATCATCATTATCATCATCATCATCATAACCCACACCACCCTCAGCGTCATCTTCCGGGTTTTCTGCTTCTGGAGGTTCCCAAATACTAGCATCCTTTTCTTGTTCAGATCCATTATTGTCGGATCTACTAATACTTTCAAGACTGTTAACCTTTGGTTCTTGAGCTTTGCTAGGTGACAATATTTCAACATCTCTCATTATGTCAATATCATTGCCACTACTGCTATGTTTTAAACTGTCACAAGCTATTTTGTTTGATCTATCAAGTCCATTCACCGGACCTTCTAAGTGTGAGTTTTGCATCTGGGCATTCAACCTAAAACTAAGATCCTCTTGATTATTGTTTGTTGTAGTTTCCCCTTGTTCACTCCTAACAAAAGTCATACAAACCCATTGATTATTACAAAAGCACAAAGAAAATGGTATATCAACAGGCAACTGAAAGATAGAGATATCTACCGGTCATACGAGTTCCCATCAACAGACAAATCACCTAAAAGTTAAGAGTAAACAAAGCATTAGACTTCAATGACATGGTATAAACACTTTGATCACATTAAATTATGATCTTAGATAAACAAGAATAAAAACTTACTGCAGCTTGAGAAAGAGCGATCACTGCTTGACAAGGAAGTTGTAGGACTGATCATTGGTGTTGAATACAGACTCAATTTATCCTGCTTCATGTATTCTCTTTCTTTCTTCTCCCTACAGAGTCCACAGGACCAAATGGGGCCTTCACCGTTTAATCTCAAAGGATTTCCATTCTCCTGTTTTCTCTGTTCCTCACTCACCTTTCTCAGTTCAGCACCACAATAATGGCACATACAACACATTTCATGAAAATTTCCTCCAAGTAGTCTACTTTTTGAAAAAGTCCAACCTTGATCACCTATTCAGTAAAAGTACAATATTAAAAATTAATACAAAAACAGAAAATAACAATGAAAAACCACTTACTTCAAATGAAAACTCACCAGACAACAGAGATTTACATTGTAGGAAACAAATGATAGTTAAGTAAGATGATTAAAAAACGAACAAAAAGTAAATTAGTAATTCATGAATTCAGAAAACTCTCAGCAAGTCAAATTTTTATAAGGAATCTATTACACACACATTCAGCCAAACCAATTCAACCAAACCAGAACCAAAAAATCCATCCTTTCCAACCAAAGCAAAAATCCTGTCCAACCAAATAATTAGAAAACCATCATCTAATGTCTCTTATCTAAGATTAAGCAAACTCCACAAGTTCTTCTGGATGATGTCTACTTCGAAAAAATTGATGACAATCCTAATGAAATCTAATGGATCTTAAAAAATAAAAAAATAATAATAATAACCATCACAATTATAAGATCAAAATGTAAACAACAAAATAAGTAACTAAACTAAGCCCTGAAAAAACTTGAATTTGTGCTACAGCCAGATCATTACCAACCTAATCCCCAAATAAAAAACAGGAAAAGATCACTGCCAATTCAAAAAAATAATAATAATAAAGATCGGAGCACGCTTATTCACTATAACCCAGACTAAATAATGAAATTCAAAACGAACGAACGAACGAACGAACGAACAACCAACAGCAACAAATTACACTTGCATACATACATGTAAACTTATTCAGAAAATAAATTTAAAAATTATAGAATAAAAAAGAAAGAAAATCGGCACCTTTAACCACATTAAGAACTGAATTTTATTGCAAAATAACAAAAAATGTATTATAAAAGGAAAGAAAGTAAGAAACAGAGAGAGAAAGAGAGAGAACATCATCAACCCACTTCGAATTCATACTTATATATCTGAAAATATATATATATATTCAGGAGAATTTTCGGAATCCAAAGTCAGAACCAAACCAAAATCTTGAAAATCCAACTAAAATTTCACAAAAATAATGAACATACCAATTTAAAACCAATAACAAAAAAAAAAAAAAGGTAGGTAAAGCATGACCTACCGTCGAAGCAATCCAAAGAACAAAGATTTGGGAGCTAGCTCTGTCTCAACTCTCAAGCTCAATCCAAAATAACATGGAAAATTTTCAAAACCGTTTCCGTTTTTCCTGTAAACAAGTTCATTTCTTTTCTTTCTTTTTTGTGTTGAGAAACAGGCAGTCCAACTAGTGTAGAAACAAAGAGAGGAGCAGGAAGAAGATGACTTCAAATCCCAATTTACAAGAAAAGTATTTATTGTAGTATTTAAAGTTTTAAAGCACTTAATTGTTTTTTTTTTTTTTTTTTTTTTTTATTTTTATTTTTTTTGTTAAAAAATATTGGTGGAAGAGGTAGATTTGCAGGGTAACAAATATTGGGCATGTTTAATTTGCAATTATGCCCCTGAGTTTCCTTATAATTGTCACTTGTTAATTTTTTTTTTTCCTCACCTAATTATGCATTTTAATATATTTTCTTTTAACCCTTTCATGACTCGTAGTTGATTTTTTTAATACTATTTCAAATTTGTGGGTGACAGGGGGACATCTCTCTTTACTTTATGGTTTATTTAATTTAGAATTTTATATATAATGGGTTTACAAAATTGAAGAAAATGAAAAAGTTGAAGAGGAATTACATGCATGAATGTAAATTTCAAGGGATGTTCATTGGACTAATGTTAACTATAAATCATTAAGGCTGCCTTTGGCGCGGGTAACCATTTATTACTAAAAATAAAATATTATTTTAAAGATAGATTATTAAAATAATTAAAAGCATATTTGATCTAAATAATATTTTATTATCAAAATTAAAAAATTATCTTTAAAATAAATATAAATTATTATTATATTTAATAAAAATTGATCAATATAAATTATTATTGTGTTTAATTAAAAATAATAAAAAAATATTAATATATTATTTTACTTAAATGTTCTTAAATATAATTATTTTAAAATATTTTATAAATTATTTATTATATTAATTGAAAATAAAATTATTTTTTGTCTTAAAAAGTTAATAATAAAGATATAATTATAATAAAATGAAGATTACCTACTACATTACTATTGGTAATAAAAGATTATTGTAATTTTTTATTATTATAAACTATACAAAATAATATAAATAATAAAAGAAATATTACCGAAGTAATATTTGTTTATCCCCAACCAAACCTCCCTAAATTGTTATAAATTATTACTATATTTAATAAAAATTTATTAGTATAAATAAATATTGTATTTGGTGTAATATAATAAGAAAATATTAATATGTTATTTTACTTAAAGATGATTAGATATAATATAATTTGATATATTCTTTCATTTTATGTGTTTTATTAATTAAAAATATCAGTATTTTTATCTTAAAAAAATAATAAGTAAAGATAAAATTGTAATAAATTAAGGTTATCTTAACTTAGTAATATTTTAATAGTTAATATATAGGTGATAATCATATTATCTCTGTATTATATACCATCCACTATTAGTAATAAAAAATTATTATAATCTCTTATGACCTATCGAACAAATAACATAGATTAATAATAAAATATACATTAATTGTTTTATTATTTTGAAGCAAAGGCCCCCTAGGTAAATGATATGTTCAGTTTGACAAGTTTTTTATTAATTTATACAAGATCGATTCAATAGAATTATATAGTGTATAAATTTGTTTTATTTTTGCCTATATGTAATTACAAAGTTAATCTTCAATTATTTTTTATGTAGTCATTGGGATATCTACAATAATATTAGAAATTTCTTTGAATAAATTTTGTCTACTCCTAAAGAAATCAGTCAATAAATATTCAAAATTTATATATAAATGTTATGTAATTAAAATTTATCTTTAAAATTAACTCACAGATAGAACTTCAGATAATGACTAATAGATAGCGAATAAGTGTTACCCTATCTTGCAAATAAATTATGGGATCAAGTCTCAAGAAGAACAATTTATCTTCTAGAAGCCTCAAAACAGGGTACAAGGACTATCTTCATCACGATTTCAACAATGACCCAATATTACATGAATTTTTCATAATATCAAGGAATCATCTTTCTAAAAATCAATAATCACATTTGAATTATGATTATGCTTCTACCGTTTCAGAACAACAACAGCACTCATCACATCATTAGTTACTATATTATTTTAAAAGCAATATAACTTTACAACTACAAACACAAACGGTGAGTAAAGAAATGGAATGTCTAAAGTTTGCTACAAATACACAATAGTTCATTATTTATTGCTAATATTGTATTCTTGTCTTATCAATTCAATACCAGTATTATAGACACAGACTATCAATCTTTTTAGGTCAAACTACGTAAAAAGTTGTTTACCTCTTATTTACATTATGTGTCTTTTCATATCCTTGCATTTAAGTTTTTCTAATTCGATATACTTCTCATTGGTACTTATTTCCATTCCAATAACTGAGGCTAGAAGGAGAGGCCTTCCAATATAAGCTCTCTTGTTTTCTAGAATACACTATCTTTTAAATACACCAACTTCATGTTTCAATGGCTTCTCACTATATAAGAGTCACTAGATGTATAACTACCATCAATCGCACTAGTGATGAAAGTCGTCATCATAATTCATTACCTCCACCACTCATGGAAAATTAGCTCGTAACTCCTCAAGCCTCCTAAAGCAATGGCACAAATAATTGGTTTGGCGAGCACAATCTAGAAACTCATTCAACAACTTGATAATGTTTCCCTAACAACACATATAGGGGCTCTTATTCCCTACAAAGAGCTAACAAGTGCTAGCACATGAGAAAAAGTGAATGATTTTGTGTGATTTAAGAGCATCAAGAGAGAATAAAATAACTCTTCAAATATTATAAATTTATAGTCTCAACTTAAGTAAATCATAGGTTAAATCTCATAGTTATCATTCCAACCTCTCAACTTTTGAGTCATTAATGTTTAGACTCTCAAGCTTTGACTTCTTTCACTTAGGTCCAATAATGAGTGTTGAATCCATCCAGAATAGATTGAACTTTAATCACTCATTAATATAGATTGAAATCACCGTATTTGGGAAAACCATTCTTAATATATGTAATAATCCAAAAATTTCTCAATCTTGGCAATCAATCTTCTATTCTGTGTGACTCATAGGTTCTCTATTATGTCGGTAGTAAATCAAATCGTGATTAATCTACAATGACAAAGATTGGTTGCTAGTAAAACATCATGACTATTCAAATGATTGATAATCAACAAAAAAAACCTTTTTGTATCTGCCAATGGTATGATCACAATGTAATCAAGTCATTTTATTAACCGATATCTTATCAATGTTAAAACACAAAAATAATATATATCTCAGGTCACCCTTGAATTTTATCATTTGATATTCGAGGTAATGATAAAATACAATTAGATTGGGCAACAACTCAATCCCACATGGCTACAATTCCAATGGTTATAATCTTCAATCAAACAATGTTTCAAGATATCTTCTCCTACATCTGAAAGTGAAGAATATTATGTCGATCTACCATAACTCTGATACACTATTTGACATAATCAAGTACTATTGTATTGATAATCCTAATAAAAAGACTAGGTTAGACTAGTGTCAAATCTGTTTGATAGGTGCACAAGGCGCTCCAGTGATTTTAAGTCAAAAAATTATATGCAACCATTATGTGGTCAAAATTCCTCTTTGAAATTAACTCATGAATACAATTTAAGGTAATGACTAGCGCATAGTGAATAAGCATTCCTACCTTGCAAGTTATGGGATCAAGTCTTGAGAGAACAACTTCATGAAGCCTTGAAACATGATACAAAGATCAACTTCACCACGAGTTCAACAATCACCCAATATCAAATGAATATATCCTATATCAACAAATTATCCTCTTAAAAATCAATAATTTTTGTTAAAGTGTAATTATGCTCTTAACATTTCAGAACTACCACAACACTCATCGCGCCATTAATCTTTGTATTATCTTAAAAGTAATATAACCCTATCACTATAAATACAAAATAATAAGTTGGGAAAAGAAACCATTTGAAGTTAGCAACACAAAACAAATAGTTCAATATTTATTGTTGATATTGTATTCTTGTCTCATTAATTGAATAGTAGTATAATGGACCTTACTTGTAGGCCTTTCGAATTGAATTACGTACAAAAATTATGTCTCAAATTTACTATTTGTGTCTTTTCAAATTTTTTCACCAAAATCTCCCTATTTTTGTGTTTATTTCCACACCAATCATTAAAAATAACTTATAACATTGCGAGTTAAGTTTATTCAAGTTTATCAAGTTTCAAAATGTCTAACAATTATCATAAATTATTAAAAATCCATTAAATATATATAATGCAAAATAAATGTGACTAAAATATTAAAAATCCCTAATGAATATAAAAAAAAAAAAGTTAAAACACATGCTATCTAACAATTTCTCAATAAAGCCGAATAAAATCACATGGTAACATTATTAATGTCATATTTTTTAAATTGTACATCTAGAATTTCGATTTCAATATTCATAAAATATTAACATGAATTATTATATTCTTTGGACATAAACTAAGAAACAAATTGGAGGGGACATAAATAATTAAATCCCAATTAACAAATGAAAATGGAAAAAGAGACCAAACGTTGGTAGAAACAAATAACCATGTCAATAGAAAAACGAGAAATTATACTTGGTAAATGAGCAAGTTAATCTCAATCGACAAAATTATATGTATAATTTTTTAATATACAAATATGTATATATATGAATATATTATGATATGATTAAGTGATTTTGAATTAATAATAATATAATATTTAATCGTATGTTGACAAACACACACACACACACATATATATATATAAGAATGTGTATATCTAGCATTACTCTACTGACAATATTTGTTCTAAAAACAAATATGAAATTCAAGTTTTTAGATTCATTTGGTCTTGCACCCATGGGTATCAAGGTTTTGTACATGGGTCAAGTACGTCGGTAGGCATACTTGTGCATTTAAAAGTAATTATTTTAACTAAAATATGTATTTTCTTTTCACGCTCATCTAGCTGAGACTTCTCAATTTCATTTTCAATTTAACTTTTCTGTCCTTTCCCAAGTCATCGGAACCCCGTTGCAATTAGAAGTCTTGCTAATCAAAGGAAAAACAAGAAGTTGTCCACAACCGAAGAGTTTCTCTCTTTGCTCTCTCTTCCCCTCTCTTCTCTTCTCTCTGTCTCTTTTTTTTTTTTTTTCCTCTTTCCATTTCTTTTCCTCTTCCCTTTCCTTTTCTCATCTTCTTCCTCTACCTATTACTTAATCTCATTTCCTTTTCTTTCTTAGTTCTTGGAGAATGAGGTTTTTTCCTTTTTGTGTACTTTTTTTAGAATGGTTTGAGATGAATTTGATTTGCTAGACATTGGCCAATTGGTGAGTGCACAACTTCTATAAAGTGTTTTTTAATTATTATTTTGGTTTCCTTGTTTTTTTTTTTTAACTTTGATTTGAGTTTTTTTATATTGTATTTGCTTTATATTTTATTTTGTTATTGTAGTTTTATTTGAATTTTGTACATATAAATTTGGATTTGTATATAAATATGTGGGTTAGTATTAGATTTGGGCACTTGTTTTTATAGGTATGGCTTTTATATTAGCTTTCTATTGGTGTTTTAAAATTTTGATTAATCAAATTTCGTAGGTATAAAATGAATGAGAATTTCTCGAGATTGGGTACCCTGGTGAGTCTGTCTATACTCGTAGAGTGAAGTATCAGTCTTCATGCTTCATACTCGTATAATTCAATTCGTTTTTTACTTGTATCCATTTTATTGATACTTATACCAACTCTACCTATGCTCGTATAATTCAATTAATACTTTGCCGGCTTCTAAATACACAAGCATTAGTAAATACATACATTCAACCACTTTTTATGCGGATTTTAACGTGTATTTTATTTAATTTATAGACTACCCAAAAACAATTAATTCTTTGCACTTTAATCCCCAAAATCATCCATCTATAAAATTTAATAGAAACGGGGTTTCACAATTATAGATTCTTTTTAAAATTAGTAAAATTTAAAAAAACATAGATAGAATTGTTTTTAATATTTTAGAAAATTAACATATAAAAAAGAATGTTTTTATAGTATTATTGGATTTATATACATGCTCAATGTCCATTTTTGTTGATATAAAATATTTTTATTTTATTTTACAAATATAACAGTGTTTCATTATTTTCATTCTTCAAGTAATTAAAAATTCATATTTATGAAATGAATTTATACCCTCCGAAAATATAAAATTCTAGGTGAGAATCTGATGACATGTTCATGTGATGTGATGAATATAAATATGTTTTTTCATACTTTTAATTTCATTTGTTCCCAACAAAAATATTAATTGTAAGTATCTCCATACACACTTATAAATGGATGAAATTATTATAAAAACAAACAAAAACTAAGTAAATTCTCTGATTTTTTTTCCTTCAACAGTAGAGATGGCAACGGGAAGTAGCAAGGAGAAGATTTCAATCACCGTCTCCATCCTCGTTCTCGTCTCCGTAAGGGATATCAATCCTCATCTTTGATCCATTCTCGTTATAAGGATGACAAAGATTTTCTATCTCCTCCCTATCTCCTTCCCATTCCTGTAGAAAAAAATCTTCTCCCTATACTCAGGAGAAAAAGTCTCTTCCTCGTATCCCTTAAATACAATATAAATATATTAAATAATAAAATTAAGTAAAATTAAAATTAACTCACTATTTCAAATGTTACAAATATTATATATTAATCATCTTAATATGTACAACGAAACTCTAAATAAATTTAAAAAATATAATTAATCTAAAACTATAAAATTATATTAGTGTTTTAAGTAAATATATTAATATAAAATGGTGGGATGGGGATAGGGGCAGGGCGGGAAAGAGATATATATGTATTTCCATCTTTGGCTCATCCCCAATTAAGGAAATTTTTTTCGTCCCTATCTTCTATCTCATTTCTATCAGAGAATCTCCTCTTTGTTAGGATCAAAGTTTCTAAATTCAGATTAAAATTGTCATCTTTATTTAAAATTTATAAGGGATTTCTAAATCAATAATTTAGATTATTTTTAAGAATTTGCATCTATAATATTAAATCCACTACAACCAATAAATTGGAAATAGGAGAAGTCAACTAGAAAAAAATTTTGTACAACAGCTAAAAACTAACCCACAACATAACTCCAAAGTTAACAAAAATGATAGAATATTAGAACGTTTAAGATAACGATTTGAGTTTGAGTCTCTATCATGCTTATAAAATCTTGACTTACATGATACAGATATAATAGTTGTAGGTTTGATTATTGTGTTCTAGGTTTATTCGTTTAACAAAATGAGCAGAATTCCCAATTACCGAAAAAAAAAACTCACCTACAACATATCTATTAAATTTAAATAATAGAGTAATTTGGCCACCTTGGTTCATACAAATAAATTTGTATAATTTATTTATACATATAATTTTATTTTTTAAAATAAGATTTATGTAATTTTATTATAGATGTTGATAACTCATAGGGGTGTGATATTTTTTTAATAAATACATACATTTTAAATAAATAATTTCACCAAAATAAAATAAATAAACTTTGCAAAAAAAAGAAAAAAGACTTTGTTAATTGATAGCAGGCTTATATCTAATTCTTAGTTACTGTCGACTTGTATTATATAAAAAATTTTAATTTTTTTTATAAAGAAAAGAGTTAGGATTTGAAATAAGCGAAATTTTGGGCAAATGGAAATAAATAAAAGTAGAAGTCCTTGAAAGTGAAAAGGAATAATTGAAAACGGCTGAATTGAAAGTTTTGTTGAACAAAAAGTCGGCTTTGTCTCTTATAGAAAAACGTAGACTTTTTGCGAGGTTTCTTTATTAATTAAACTATAATTCTCCACATTTCCCTTTTTGACCTCCTTCACAATCTTCTTCCGATTAAAATCCATCATATTTTCCAGTATTAACATAATGATTCTTTAAAGATTTTAAATATTATATTTTAATATGCTAAATGTGAAAAATAAAATAAAATAATTTAAAAAAGAAAAAAATATTATAGCTTGACAACCCATGAAACCTTTTAAAAATTAACAAACAAATTTTTTTCAAATAAAAGAGAATTCAAATTTATATTAAATAATTTAAACATTTATCAGAAATTGAAAAAACTAGTACTATTGTATATATAAATCTACAAAATTATTGGTAAAGCTAACCACAAGATGCTGCCACATGGCAAGATTGATGGAACACGCCACGTGTTGAAAACATAGTAACTAAAGTCCTCTCATCTAGGGGGCGCTGATTTGTTTGGACGCTGAATGATTGGAATCTACCGGCCAGACGTCACACGAGGAAGACACGTGGCAAATCAGATGCTGTTCATGTCAATTGCACTACAGTAATTGACCATGCAACCGCTTTCCGTGAAGTGAAGGAAACGCCCATCTGGCCATGAAGTGGCGGATTGTGATTGGCTGGAGAGTGGAAACTCACAAAAATGAGTCCGTGTATTAAACGGAAAGCATTAGTTGTTCTGAATTATATATAAAAAATAAAATTATTTTCGAAAATTTTACTAATTAAAATTTACAAGTTAACACTCTTTAGTTTGGATTCTCTTGCAGTTTAAATTACTAATTAATTTTAATTAAAAAAAGCTTATAATTTGAATTTAAAGTTTGAGCGCTCTTCAAAATTTCAAATTTGATAAAAAAAAAATGAGTTCAAATTTGACATTTAAAAATCAAGCTCCCCTTTGTGGAGTTACTATTAATTAGTTGAAAATTATGGTGCCACTTTTCCAAGGAAATTGTCCAATCAAAGACCCACCAATTATTCCATATGTTTTTCAAATTTACCCCATGACATGAATTCTTTTACCGTCTCAATTTTTACCATGAGATGTAAAATTTGGATCCAACAATTTTAAATCACTTATCCAATTAATATAATATTTAATGACTTAGGGATGCATCAATGTCAAGCTGACATGTTAGGCACGAAATTCAGTTGGTTGACAATGAGACTAATTTAATATAGGTCAAAGGACGAATTTTAGTACAATCTAAAAAAGATATTCATAGATAAAAAATTTAAATACCCATTTATTTCTAAACTATTGTTAACTTTTTCATGAAATACAAAAGTAAAATTATTATTTAATAATAATATTAAAAAATATATAATTTTATCTTATTTTTTCTCAGATTTTAAAAATTAACATTTAACTCTCATACTTAAACTTTGAAAAGTGATTCCCCCCCAACCCCCCCACCCCCCAAATCCCTAATTTTTTTCTTCACCCTCTCTTCGGCTATCAGCGATCGATATGGTTGGAGGTTAAATGGCAAACATCTTTCAGATCTGAATGACATTCGTTGTCCATTCTGGACAACCCTCATCATCCAGATCTGGACGACGGAGAGTTCTTTAGTGAGGACGATGTTGTTGATCAGTCTAGACAACGAAACGTTGTCCAAAAATCTAGAAGATGAAACTTAGTCTAGATCTAAACGATGCTTGTCATTTAGATCTGGAGAATAATCGTCATACTTGGACGATGATCGTCGTCTAGAGGACGACTTCTGGACGAAGACTCTTCCATCGTTGATCAATCATTGTCGGAGAAAATGACTGGATTTTAAGGGGGAAAAGTGAATTTTTTAAAAATTGATTCAAGGAAGAAAATATTAATTTTTTAAATTAAAGGAAAAATGAGATAAAATTTTAATTATTTTAATATCATTGATAAAATCAAAAATTTACCCTTAACCCTAACATAAAATATATGAGTGTGTCTTAACAGAATAAACTTTGGATAGGTATTTGTGTTTTTTGGATAGATATTTGAATTTTTTATTTGTCATAGGTATATATTATCATTTTAATAAAACTTGGGTGGGAAATTGCCCTTTTCCCTTTAATATAATTATTTTTTAAAATAATTAATTAAAATTTAAAATAAATTTGATAATTGATTTTTTTTATTGATAGTATATTAAATTAATTTTTCTGAACTATGGGGACAAAACAATGATGATGTTTGATTTAGATCTATGAGCAAAACACTTCTAATTTTCGATCTTACAACAAGACAAGTTATGTAACATAATTTAACTAGCTTAATCGCCTGCAACCGTCTGCATGTTTGATTCCATTTTTTTATTTGATGGCCACAGATTAAAAATTGGAAAATTTTGGATCTTCAACGTTTGTCTCAATCGAGATCTCTGGATTCTTCTCCTACTTACGAATATACGAAATTTCTCATATTGAACAACTGGATTTCCCTTTTTTTTTTTTTTTTAATTTACATCTATTTAAAAACAAAATTTTACCCAATTTTCCCGTATAATGACTGTTGATATTACGATTTTTTGTCACCTATTAATATAAGTAATTAAGAGTTTTATATAAAATATATTACAATAGTATATAATTTAAAGTCTTACATAAAATATGTTACAGTAACAAACATTAAAGTCTAAAAAAACCTTAAGTAAATTTGTTATAAGTATACAAAATAATTATAAAATTGAATCGAGACAGATAGAGAAAACACTAAAATTTTTATATAATTTAATTTAATAATAATTAAAATATCTGCATTTTTCACTAATTTTTGTATAGTACAATAATTTGCAATATTTCTAATATTTTATATGTTTTCACCTCTCTCTCTCTCTTCTCCCACTCTTCCTTGTCAATTGAAGTTTTCTAGATGGAAATATTAGTTTTAATCTTCCTTTTTCTTTGGGTTTTGACCTATTATTTTAAGTTTAAATAGAAAAAATAATGTTTATATTGATGACATTTTATTTACGTGAAAATTAACATCTTTGTTGGATAATCAATTTGAAAATATCGTGATATGAAATTTGGTTGGACCCCCCTCTCATAATAAAGGCAGAAGATCATTCTTTGCATAAGTTGTAAATTTGATATTGTCTGGTCACTGGTCTTGCTTTTCTAGTCTTAATTCCACTATAAGTTTCAGATTGAGAAATTGAGTAATGGTTATCCTTTATCTATTATGTTTGGTTGTGCTTAAAAGGTTGATTTCAGAGTGTTTAATTTGACCGCATGATATATGCCCTTCAATGACATTTTATTTACGTGAAAATTAACATCTTTGTTGAATAATCGATATGAAAATATCGTGATATGAAATCTGGTTGGACCCCCCTCTCATAATAAAGGCAGAAGATCATTCTTTGTATAAATTGTAAATTTGATATTGTCTGGTCACTGGTCTTGCTTTTCTAGTCTTAATTCCACTATAAGTTTCAGATTGAGAAATTGAGTAATGGTTATCCTTTATCTATTGTGTCTGGTTATGCTTAAAAGGTTGATTTCAGAGTGTTTAATTTGACCGCATGATATATGCCCTTCAATTCTTGAATTGTGGGGAGGACTTTTAAAACTTCAAAAATATCCTGCCATGTGGAGAATTTATCATATCATTCTAGATAACACAAGTTGACGCTATCATGAGTTGCATATCATAGACTTTGGAGTTTATTATTTAACAATATATATAATAAATAACCTAATTACCGAATTTAATTAATTTCATTATTCGATAATATGATCAATTAAAAGATAATTTAATTAATTAATTTTACTATTTGACTACATAAAAAAAAAATCTTAATATAATCTTATAAGTAAATTATTTAACAAAAAATTAAAAAATCCAAAGATAACTCAATAATTTGAAAAAATTTTCATTTAACTTGAATTATCTAACATATTGCCTATTTGGCATGCATGGTGGACAACATCAACCCCCTTGTATGTAAAACATCCGTAAACTCTCATATGGTAAAATATCAAAATTTAGCCTTGGCATTAGAGTGGATTCAGATCGAGTCAAGCTTGAACATCCCTTGAGTCGAGTTCAATTCGAATAAAAAATGCTTCAGCTCGAGTTCAACTTGAGTTTGTTAAGCTAAAATTAAGTCAAACTTGAGTTCGATTCAAATAAAAAATGACTTAGCTCAATTTGGTTCGAATTTGACTTAATTAAATAGGTCGAATCAATTGTTCAAATTTGTAGCTCGATTCGATTTGAATTAATAGTTCGAATTAATAGCTTGAATGTGTGACTCAAAATTGTGGCTCAAGTTTGTGGTTCACTGACAAAAAGATATCGTTTTACAGAAATAATATTCAAAATTTTTTATTCGAGTAATAAATTCAAACCAAATTGAGTTATAAATTCAAACTATCAATTCAAGCTGAATCAAACCACAAATTTTAACTATTGATTCGAGTCGAATATCTCTTAACTCAAATTCGGTTTGAATTAAAAATGAGTCAAATCATCTAGCTCGAGTTTGGTTCGAATTTGAATTAAATGAATTTGAGTTAAGCTAAATTGAATTGAATTAGCTTTCGAGAGTCAGTCAACCCGGATCATATCCAAGCTTACTTTGCATGATCAATTTTCACTTTGGCAACAACCTAACAAAATATCCCTAAACCCCCGTAAAATCTCATATAGGTGCCCACATGAAAAAATAAAATATAAAATCAATGAATTGCAAATATCAATTAGGCCCCTAATGTGTCACAAACTTGATCTCAATTTTCATGCTTAGCAAATGCAATTCAAACTTATAAAATCAAGACAACTCACCAAATAACAATATATAATCATTATATAAATGAAACTAAAAGCTAATGTTCATATAAATATATTTTTTTTAACAAACTTTCTTCCTTAATTTATAATTTTAAAGTTTGAATGTGAATAGTGTGAAAAGTAAATTTATAAAAATGGTGGGGGCTGGTTGGATATTGGTTTATAGAATGCATTAGGGATCTTTGATGGTATTTTAGTGTTTAAATTTACATATGATATTGGTCATATTTGTGTAACCTCTAGAGTGTTAGTCAATTTCATATACACCCCCACTCATCTTGAGCAAGATTCCTTTAAGACAATAATTCAATTGTTACTATAAAAGCATATATAACTTTGAAATACTGTTTTTTTTTTTAAAATTGGACTGAATAATAAAAAAATAATAATTTTTTTAAAAGAATTATTGCTTAAACTAGGAAGAACCACCATGCCACACCAAGTTTGGTTTATTATTTTTTATATTTAAACTATATTTTGTATTTTATTCGAAAATCTACAATTTTGTAACCGCTAGAACTATCAATCAATATAATGTGTATGCTATTATGCAAATTCATTTTTAAGTTAATACAATTTGGATTTTATATTGAATGACTAATTATACATTTTTTTTTTATATCTTTTAGAATATTTATTAAAACAATTCACCAGTTTGACCACTAGTTGACCCATACTGGCCCTTTCACTGGATAACGTCTAATTTAACTCTGAAAATATAGCTAAACAATACAAGAGTAACATTTTATTGTAGGTTGAATGACCATTTCATACTCAAATTTCGATGAAACAAAGATTTCCTACTCTTTAAGTTTAAAAAGTTCATTTGTTCACTTATTATCCACTTTTGTTAATGAAAATTGTTTCGTAAAAGAGTAAGAAAGTCATTTTGAACAAAAATTTTTATTTTCTTTATTTTCTTACTTTTTCTATTTTTTCTTTACCCCTTCTTTTTTCTCCCTTGTCACCACTAGTAATAAACTCAATCAATTTTCTATGTTTGACCATATCCAACTACAATAGATTTGCCAAAGGTTAGGTATGGCTTCTATCAACACTAATACATTTTAAGGCAAGATACAACCTCCATAATACTTTGAGGCTAGCTCTTGCCTCTCTGTCAATGACAACCATGTCAGAGTCTTTCATGTTGTTGTTGGTGTCCCTTTTCTTATCATTATCATGCCTCATCTTTCTCCTTTATCGATTTTTCATTACCATCATGGCCATGCCATCCTACTCTGCTGTGATTTCTTCACCTTTGCTAAAGATGATCCCTTCCTTTTCATGGCTGATTCAATTGCTTCTACCCTAGTCAACACCACTGCTAACACTAGCACTCTTTCTCGATGACTATGATTGACGATGGAGATTAATGATATTTTTGTAATTTCAATAAAATGATATATTGATAATTGAAATTTGTATTAAGTATTTAGGTCAACATCTTAATTTCAGTAAAAATAACAAATTAGAAATTTTTAGTGAAACCAAACCATTTTTATTAACGAAAATGGATGAAGGGTAAATAAATAAATTTTCAAACTCTAAGGGTGGAAGATTAGTTTTTATCAAAGTTTGGCTGGGAAATAAGCTGTTATCAAAGTGTGGGTGGAAAATAGTTGTTTGGCCCTATATTTCATAACTTCTATTATGATTTATGATGTATAAGTCAATTTGCATTGCCTTGTCATTTTATATATATATATATATATATATATATATATATATATATATATATATATATATATATATATATATATGTGTGTGTGTGTGTGTGTGTGTTATATAAATATGATTGAAATTTTGTGATAAAAGGAGAAACGAAAGCGTAAAAGAAATTGGGATAGTGATTATGCTTTTATTGAAAAAGAGAATGATGTGAGAATTGTACCTCTGAAAACAAGTTATATATAATATTTCTTCATTACCCATCATGACCAAAAAATTGACTAACTCCCAATTCCCTTAAATGTGTTCATTTAACACATTAATTGTTTTTATTTTTAATGTAATAAATTTGTGCCTAATTAATTAATGGATTTAATCAATTAGCCACCAAAACCATTATTGAGTTCACATGGTGGGAAACCACATGTTATGTAATACTCTCCTTTGAATTTTTATTACTTACAGGTAATTGCATTAACTTTATTGAGGAAAAACTCAGTAGAATAAAAATTAAAACAAAGGAATGCAATTATTTAATGTCCTGTAAAGTGGGGTTGTACGTGTTTAAATTGTTTTATTAAAAATCTTACTAAAAAAACACAGTGAGACAAAATCTAGTAAAGGGAAAAAGAATACAGTGCACATTTTATCCAATATGTGACATACTTAAATAATTTTCTCTCCCTAATAAGTGCTCATTTTGATGAATGCTACATTTTATTATAGTGGGATTAATTTAGTTATTTGTTAAGCCATCGTATGTCGATGTTGTACACTGACTTTTCAAATATTGATATCGGTAATGTCTTAATGAAACAAACTGTTTCATAAAAAATCTTACTAAAAAAACCTAGTGGATAAAATCTAGTGAAGGGAAAAAGAATACAGTGCACATTTTGTCCCACTGCGTTTTTTTAGTAAGATTTTTAATGAAACAATTTAAGCACGTCTAACCCCACTTTACAGGGCATTAAATAATTGCATTCTTTTGTTTTGATTTTTATCCAATATGTGACATACTTAAATAATTTTCTCTCCCTAATAAGTGCTCCTTTTGATGAATGCTACCTTTTATTATAGTGAGATTAATTTAGTTGTTTGTTAAGCCGTCGTATGTCGATGTTATACACTGACTTTTCAAATATTGATATCAGTAATATCTTAATGAAATAAATTGTTTCATAAAAAATCTTACTAAAAAAACCTAGTGGATAAAATCTAGTGAAGGGAAAAAGAATACAGTGTACATTTTGTCTAATATGTGACATACTTAAACAATTTGCGCTCCCTAATAAGTGCTCCTTTTGATGAATGCTACCTTTGATTGTAGCAGGATTAATTCAATTGCTTGTTAAGCCATTGTATGCCGATGTTATATACTAACTTTTCAAATATTGATTACGGTAATGTCTTGATGAACAAATCTGTAAGGTTGTCACTAGATCGTATTTGTTTGATATCAATCTCTTGGCTCTACTAGAGCTCATGAGTGTAAAAGAAGATATGTTTGGTTTTATCTTCTTTAATGCATTTTCCTCTAATTTGGGCAATAAATGTCGTATTATCTTCATATAATATGGAAATAGTGTTTATTGTATAAGGAAGATTGCATATATTCTGGATATGATAGATGATAGATCGTAACTATATGTATTCTTAACTGGCTCATGGAAAGATAAAATTTCTGAATGATTTGAAGATGTTACAACCAAAACCTATTTGGTGGAGTAAGAAAATTGTTAACGAAAATTGTTTCGTGAAAAAGTAAGAAAGTCATTTTGCACAAAATATTTCTATTTTCTTTTTCTCTTCACTTTTTCTATTTTTTTCTTTTCCCCTTCTTTTTTGTCCCTTATCACCACTAGTAATAGACTCAATCGGTTTTCTATATTTGATCATATCCAACCACAATAGATTTCCTAGATGTTAGATATCACTTCTATCAATACTAATACATTTAAAGGTAAGATATAGCCTCCACAACACTTTGAGGCTAGCTTGCCTCTCTGTCAATGACAACCATGTCAACATCTCTCTTGTTGTTGTTGGTGTCCCTTTTCTCATCAATATTGTGTCTCATCTTTCTCCTTTATTGATCTTTCTTTGCCATCATGACCATGCCCTCTTACTCCACTATGACTTCCCCATCTTTACTAAAGATGATCCCTTCCTTTTCATGGTTGATTCGATTGCTTCTACTTGGTCAACATCACCTCTAAAAACAACACTCTCTCTCAACGACTATTATCAATGATGGGGATTAGTGATATTTTTGTAATTTCAATAAAAAAGATATATTGATAATTGAAATATGTATTAAGTGCTTAGGTCAACATTGTAATTTCACTAAAAATAACAAATTAGAAATTTTTAGTAAAACCAAACCATTTTTATTGACGAAAATGAATAACAGATAAATAAATAGATTTTTCAAACCTTAAGGGTGAAAAATTAGTTTTTATCAAAGTTTGGGTGGGAAATAAGCTTTTATGAAAGTTCGGATGGAAATTAATTTTTTGGGCTTATATTTTATTAACTTCATATATATATATATATATATATAACTTTTATGATTATTTCATGGTTTCCTAGTAGCATTATTATTATAATTATCATTTTTATTGTGAAAACAAGGCAAATCAAAATTTAGTTTCTATTTCAATTTCAATTTCATGATGTGGTTGCTATAGTTTTGGTTAACCTCAGTTGAATTGACATTACAATTTGACCGGCAAGTTTTTAGCTTCATGATAATTTAATAACTCTTTTACAAGTTTTTTTTTTTTTTTTTAGAAAACAAAATGCCATTTTTGACTTTTCCAAGCAAAATTTAGAAACACTTTTTGTTTTGATTTTGCCAACCTATGAAAAGAAAAAAAATTTTTCCACATGTTAAATTGGGTTGACATATGGCAATAGGAACTTCGAGAAATTAAGTACAAAATATTAAGAAAATTTTGATACGATAATTAGGTATTCGTTGTCTAACTTCATTTATAGTATAAGACTTATTTATGAAATAAAAGTATTTTATAATAACAAGAAGGCCAAAAGACTTGTTCTTATCCAAGATATAGTAAAAATCTAAAATGATTTTATCTAACTTTCGAAAATGTAAACACTTATTTAAGAATAAAATCTTATTAAAAAACTCAATTAAAGTTAAGGGGAAAACTGTAATTTAACAAAAAAAAATAAAAACATAAAATTTATTATAATTTCCTCCCATATTTTAAAAAACTAACAATTTTACTATGCCTAAAATTTTCAAACTTTGAAAAGTAGCATTCCCCCCTAAAAATTTGGGTTTTCTTTCTCCCCACTCTGGCGAACGAAGGTCGGTCTTTCTTTCTCTCGATGATGTCTCTTGGGTTGAAGCCCTCGAATGATGTCTACATCGAAAAATCTAGACGTCGTTCATTTGGAAGGGTTTCTTCGTATAGATTTTTTGATCTAGACAAAGGACATCTGGATTTCATTTAAGAGGAAAGGGCTTCGAACAGAGTGGTATTGCCAGGGGGAAGAAAGATCAGTCGTCGTTCACTAAAGATGGCGGCTGAAGTGGGGAGGAAGAAAACCTAAGTTTGGGGGAAATGCTAATTTTCAAAGTTTGAAAACTTTAGACAAGAGTGAAGTTGTTAGTTTTTAAAACTTATGGGAGAAAATATAATAAATTTTATATATTTAAAATATTTTTGTTAAATAACGATTTTATCTTTAATTTTAATTGAGTTATTTAACAAAATTTTATTTATAAATGAGTATTTAGGTTTTCACATGTCGGAAAAAGTCAATTTGAGTTTTCACTATACTTTGGGTGGGAACAAGTTTTTTGGCCTAAGAACAAATAGGATGAAAGTTAGTTTCCAAGAGTTTACAATTTAGTCCTAAGTGGAGAAATTCAACTTTTATCTTTAGGATTATAATTTGACCCTAAAATAGAGCTTCTTCCCATTCTATTTCATATAAAAATTGGAAGTAAAAGTTGTGAAGAAACTTAAAATTAAAGTAGTGGTGGCTCCCTCCTAGGGATGGCAATGGGGAGGGGATATCAATCCCCGTCCCCGTCCCCGTAGGGGATATCAATCCCCGTCCCCGCCCCGTCCCCGTTGCGGGGATAAAAAATAATCCCCATCCCCTCCCCGCAAAGGAAAATCCCCTCCCCGTCCCCGCGGGGAAAAATCCCCTCCCCATCCCCGCCCCGTCCCCGCCCCGTCCCCGCAGGGAAAAATCCCCTCCCCATACCCATAAATATAAATTTTAATTTTTTTATATATTTCAATAAATAAAATAAATCATATTTTTCCAAACTATCATTTGCTACAAGAGCTATAAAATATTCTTTGTTATTTTAGTTCAAATATAAAGTTTTTATAAAATCTAACAATATGCAATAATCAATCTCTTCATTAGTAGCTCTTCATGTATGTGATTTAGGGTAATTTTATAATAACATTAAATTTAATACTTTTCATTCACTTCAATTGATTTTATTAAGTTTATAATTTATTATTTTTTGTGTGTAAAACCTAGTGGATTGACTAACTAAGTTTTGAAGTTGAAATAAAATTAATTTGGTACATTTACATTTTATGATAATGAAATTCTAGGTTTTTTTAATATATTATATTAATAGTTTAGAAATTAGTAAAAACTAATAATTGATAATTCAAAAATTAGTAAAATTAAAGTTATAATTTTAATAAATCATAATGTAAAATTTTCTAAAACTTAATAGTTTATAAATTATTATATTAATATATTAGATTTAGGGGGTGGGGAGGGGATGGGGAGGGGAGGGGCGGGGCGGGGCGGGGCGGGGCGGGGATGGGGAGGGGAGGGGCGGGGCGGGGCGGGGCGGGGAGGGGAGGGGAGGGGAGGGGAGGGGAGGGGAGGGGCGGGGACACATGTATCCCCGTCCCCGACCCGTCCCCGATTACGGGGATTTTTTTTATCCCCATCCCCGCCCCTTTCCCCGTTTTTATCGGGGAATCCCCTCCTCGTTAGGGTCGGGGAGGGTCGGGGCCCCTAAAGTCGGGCCCAAATTGCCATCCCTACTCCCTCCCATATAGAAAAACAAATTTGTAACAAACAATTATAGCAAATCTTGTCAAATGGTAGCATCTACTAGAAATTACTTGAATGTCAACAAATCTAAATATGCTTTTTCATTCCAACTTGCATTTAAATACCAAAGTATTATACTTTCAACTCTTACTTTGCCATGCCTCTATTATTTATTTATTTATTTATTTTGTCCCTTGTCATTTTCATGATTACATCTATGAATGAAATCAAATTATTAATAATAATATATCCCTAATAAAAGCTCCATCAAAGTCTATGTTAAAACTTTTCATCATTTGAATTATGAACAATTTACTTACTCAAAAAATAAATATCTAATAATGGGTTTGCGATTATATTTTCATAAAAATCCTAAAAAAAATTGATTTGTAATAATGGGTTTCAGATTATTCTGTCATAAAAATGTTATCTTGCTAGATTTATGCTTATAACATTATTTTGTTAATTAATAATTAATTAATTAATAGCACCTTGCTTGTATCTCATAACAACACCTTGCTTGTATCTCATAACTCAAGGGGATTAATTGGCGAATTTGTTTAGTGAAATAAAACCAATTAAAATTAATAGAGAAGCGCAGAATACAAAAGCAACAAAATTAAAAGTCCTAATGACACTCGGGAACAAAACTAGTCACTCATTCTACTATACACACAAACTTTATAGTGAAATTAATTGGAGGGAACATGGTAGTATTTGCCTTTGCACATGCATCTGTAAACAATTGGGCAAGACTCTGCAATGGAGCACTTGAAGCTCACCATAACTCTCTTGCATGGAAAGCAAGGTCCACAGGCATGGGAGCAATCTGGCAAGCTTGACCCTGTTGGGTACACTTCCAGTCCTAATTCCTCCCTCACTCTTTCCTGAAAATGAATTACAGCTTTTCATTTAACATTAGTATTTATTACACTTAACAAAATCAAATCTAGTAAAATCAATCCAAGTTCCAACCTTGGGGTACATATGGTTTTGGATTTGATGATCATCATATGTGGAGGCTGCAGCCTTCTCATTCGAGGTGGCAGAAATATCTTGCAAAATAAACAAAAAAGAAAAGTTTGAAGTAATTAACGAAATAACCCAGAAACTATTGGGCCGGGCCAACGGCCCATCTTATTTGTTCATGAAAAAAAAATTATGAACATGATAAACAGAAAAAAAAAAAAGAGAGAGAGAGAGAGCAAAAAAAAGAAAGGTGATGTAATATTTACCATGATGAGGCGACAAGCGGAGGCTCCTACCAATAATAAGCGACATGAAGAGCATCATTACAGCCAAACAACAACGAGCTCCATTGGGCAAAAGCTTCATCATCTTTTCTATGATAAGAACGTTACCAAAGAAATAATGAAGAAGTGGGGATTTTCTGTGAAAGAAATATGTATGAATGTATGCGGTGAGGGAGGATGATGAATGAAGATGTATATATAAACAAAATGCAAGTTAAAACAGAGGAGTTATAAATGAACAAGGAAGGTACAGGTGATAGACGATCACATGATCCACGGCTTCCTTTTCAAAGGTTTTCACAAGTTTTGGCCACTCCTCCTCCGCAGACCCCTATTTTTTCGGAACTTTAAAACTTCAAAGTGCACTGCATTTATTGTGAATATTTCCATCTCTTCACACTCTCCGGTAGAAACAAAGCACCAGTAATAATCTCAGGAGAGGAGGTTCACGAGTGGAGACAGCTTGGCAGGTTATAAATTCGAAATACAAAGCGATCCGGAAGAAGGGCTGACATAAACGTGAAGGGTGAGGTCCTTGGGGTTTAGTCTTAAATGAACTTCAAACTTCAAATTCTCCATTTATTGCATTAACGTTTCAATGCGGCTTCCAAGCTTTTATGAATCTCTCTCTTAATTTACCGCTCTCATCTCATGTTTGTTTGATGTTCCAAACTATCAGCTTGCTTTCATTTCCATCACTAAATCTATACTTGTATACATTCACAATTGATTTTGTTGTGCGGTAAACCTCACTCTTCAATAATTGTATTTTTGGCAACGTCTAGTTGCCACAAGACAAATATCTTGTGAGCGGCCAATATCTTAGGGTTGGCAACGGTTTGTGTCAAGTCAGATCGAAATTAGCATGGTTTATCATGCCACGGATTCTGTCTACCTACAAAATTTAAAGGTCTGAGGCATGACCTACAACATGATGGGACATCTCTTGATTGGTTGACGCTATTACAACACATGATGGGACAACATGTGATTACACATACTAATGAAAATAAAACCAATAAAATAAACGTAATTTATGATTTATATAGAAAAATAAACTGATAAATACAATTATCATACATTTTAACTTTTATCAATATTTAAATTTTTTAAATCTTCCGATACATCAACGGCAATATGATTTTGCATCATGGAATCTCTCATCACCCAGTTTTTTCATGCATATAATACTTTCAACAACACTTGAATATAACCTTGATCTTTTATCGTACAATATATATTCACATGCATTAAAGGTTTATTAGAATGCTATAATATAAATTAGAGACATTAATAAATTTTGTGTCATAGCAGAAAATATATGATAAGTTTTTTAATCTGCTCTTGACCATTCAAGAATATCAAATTTATCATTTTCATTCATAATTTCATATAAATAATTTATAAATTCACCAAATGAAGAGCTTAAATCTAAAACTAATATCCATTATGCATTGTATGATTAATCCATGTATGAATTTTTTGCACTATTAAATTAATCAAAAGGATAAATTTTATTTAAATTTAGATCTATTTTAAGATAAATCTGATGACTGAAATATAATTGACTATATTGAATAAATCTTAAAATAAAATCAAAACAAAAATAAACGAGACATTGGGAGAGATTATGTGAGCTTGAGAGTTGACAGAAACAAGAGAGAATTGAAAATAATGGGGTGTGATGGAAAAAATGAAGAAAAATAATGTGGTATTTATAGAAAAAATTGACAAAAAATTAAATTAATCGTTTTATAATGACTACTTTACTGTTGGAAAATAGTATTTGTAAAACAACTAATTTCTCCTTTCTTATTTTTTTTTTTAAATTTAAATAAGTAGGTTGTGTCGAGTTAATCAATGTGAGTTTTCTTGTGAGGCCACAACATGATTTGCTATTTTTGCAAGCCTTGACATAGTTCACAAATTTACCGGGTACCAAGGTTGGGTAATGCCTAATTGATGCAAGCCATGTTGGCTCATGGGCTAGCACAACCCTTTGCCATATCTATAATATCCTAGCGACTTTTTTGACACAACGTCGTGGGTGTGTAGACAACTCACATTAAAGGCGTGAAAAACTTAGATTGTCTAAATGCATATAGCTGCATAAAGTGAATATGTAGAGTCCTACTTTTATGGGATAGAAAGGATGTATTTCTTTAGATATGAAGAAATTTGAGATAATATTATGACCATGTGTTTACCAAATATTCAAATTGTCAGAGCAAGCAACTAGTTATAATAATCATCTTGTTGACTAAGTGAACTGTTTCTTACGTTTAATACTATATTATTGTATTACTTTGATAGTATATTAAATGTAAAGTGATTAGACTGATCAGATAACGTATATCACATTAATTAGATAACAATAGTGTTAGCCTTGACCATCTCGTGTATGCTGATCTCAACAAGATATATATCTATTTAATTGAATGAACATGCCAACTAAAGGAAGACTTCTAACACCACTTGCTCCTAGATGTTGATAATGCCCACTCTATTTGAGTGTAAAACCAAGAGAGAGACAAGCTAGAAGGATATTTTTGGCTCTAGAAATCTTTTTAGCAATCTTAGATGATCATTCTCTAAACAAAAAACCTAAGCAAACATTCTTTTAATTTTTTACGAGAATTTATTTGATACTCTTAAAAAAAAAATCCTTTATAATTGTTCTTAGTGAACATATTATATGTCTAAAAAACAATGTCATTATAGTGGATATAGGGATTGCATAGATGACCAAACCACCTAAAAAACTTCCCTTTATATTTTTGTTTGCTTGCTTTGTGTTTCACACACACGCAAACACTCTTTATCATAGTCTCATCACATTCATATATAGCATTTCCGGATATTTATATCATTATGGTAGTGCATGTTCACGCATTAACAAATTGTAAGTGTTATTATCAAGTATTCTTTATCCTTACTTTTGTCTTATGAAAATTTTTTCCTTTTTTACAACATCTCTAATTAGAAATCTTGTTACTTACATTAGAAATGCTAAGATTTTCGTTTTGATAAACCCTACAATTTTATACATGAAAGTGTGTTCTTAGAAATATAGTTTGTACCATAAGAAAAAAAGGGTTAAACAATCTAGGAAGTTTAATTACATATTTTTGTCTTTTTTTTTTTCTAATGAATAAAAGATTCTTATCAAATTTATTATTCTTCACATTGGCTAGAAGATTGAATGAGATAAATTTTTTTAGGATGGTGGAAATATGTTTAATTGTTGTTTTAAAATTAAAAAATTTAATTTGTAATATTTTCTTTAATTTTATCCTTTGACATATCATGGAAAAGCAAATTGATATATTTTATTACTACTTTATCCTTTGCTAAAATACGAGACGAGAATATTGAAAAAAATGATGTGATTAAAAGATACAAAAAAATATGTATATCTATTTTTAATACATAAATATATATATCTTTGATGTGTATCAATATGTAATTAGATAATTTTGAATTAAGATAAAATAATATTTAATTAAATAATAATACATATAAATATGTATTTATTGTGTATTCAACATGAATTCGTAATAACCATCCCAAGCTCTCCAGGCCTCTGTCCTGACAGCAGCCCGGTTTTTCTAGGCCCATTGCAAATTGTTTAGGCCTGGTCTAGATTCTCTGAAAATCCCGTCACTATAGACTAATCGTCCCTTCCCTCCGCTGCTCTTCTTTCACAAACCAAAGCTCCATTAAAACTCCTTCCGTTTCCTTTATTATAATATGTCTCTCCTTTAAACTATAACATAATTAATCTTATAACTCTGTATTATTTCAACCCATTTTCTCTGGAAACTGTTGAAGCATCTCTCAGTTCACTACCGAGGTCAGCCATTTTTGTACTTCTGCTTAATTTGGTTCCAGTTTTGTTTATATTATTCATTTTTTTTTTTTAAAATAATACCGTAGAATAGAATGAGTTCAACTTTGATTAATAGAAGAAAACTTTTAACCATATTGAGAAACCCTTATTTATTTTGCACTCAAATCAAAACCCCACAAAAACCTTGTCCCCAAAAACCGTTAACACAAAACCCTTTTAGGATTGATCAGGTTTGTTATTTTTCAACTAAGTTTCCTGAATATGAGATGCCATCTGTCACTTGGGGTGTTATTCAAGGGAAAAAAGAGAAACTTGTTAACCGTGTTAAGATTTGTGATTATCTCAAGAATTTGGGCATAATTCCCGATGAATTAGAGGGTCTTGAGCTACCCTCAACCATTGAGGTTATGGAGGAACGGGTTGTTTTCTTGCAGAAATTGGGATTGACTGTTGATGATCTTAATGAGTACCCATTGATGCTTTGTTGTAGTGTGCGTAAAAATATGATACCGGTGTTGGGGTATTTAGAAAAAATTGGTATTCAGAAGTCGAAATTGGGTGAGTTTATTAAGAATTATCCGCAAGTGTTGCATGCTAGTGTGGTTGTTGAGCTTATGCCTGTTGTGAAGTTTCTTCGTGGGCTTGATGTTGAAAAGCAAGATATTGGTTATGTTTTGATGAAGTATCCTGAGCTATTGGGGTTTAAGCTGGAAGGAACAATGAGTACTTCTGTAGCTTATCTTGTTAGTATTGGTGTTACTCCTAGAGATATTGGTCCCATGGTGACTCAATATCCATATTTTTTGGGAATGAGAGTTGGGACTGTTATTAAGCCACTTGTTGATTATTTGGTTTCTTTGGGTTTGCCAATTAAGATTTTGGCTAGGATGTTGGAGAAACGTGCATATATTCTTGGGTATGATCTTGAAGAGACTGTTAAACCAAATGTGGATTGTTTGGTTAGTTTTGGGATCAGGAGGGAATTGCTCCCTTCAGTCATAGCACAGTTTCCACAAATTCTTGGTTTGCCTCTGAAAGCTAAGATGTCTTCTCAGCAATATTTCTTTAATCTGAAGCTTAAGATTGATCCAGAAGGCTTTGCACGCGTGGTTGAGAAGATGCCGCAAGTTGTTAGCCTTAGCCAACATGTGATTTTGAAGCCTGTTGAGTTTCTTTTGGGGCGGGGAATACCCTCTGTGGATGTGGCAAAGATGGTTGTGAAATGTCCACAGTTAGTTGCATGCCGAGTTGAGCTCATGAAAAATAGTTATTACTTTTATAAGAGTGAGATGGGGAGGCCGCTGAAAGAGCTGGTGGAGTTCCCAGAATACTTTACTTACAGCTTGGAATCAAGGATAAAACCCAGATATCAAAGGTTACAAAGCAAGGGGATCAGATGTTCGTTGAATTGGTTCCTAAACTGCAGTGACCAGAGATTTGAAGAGAGATTGCTGGGTGATTACATTGAATCAGACAGTTTGGGTCTATCATTTTGTATTGGTGGGAAATTAGAGCTACCAGGGAGTGAAATTGTATCAGATGAGGATGATGAGAGTGATGATGAGGTTCTATACAGGCGTACTGTATCTCTTTAGTAAATTTAAATTAATGATAAGAAAAAAAGTTCAATTTCAAATTCTAAATGAAATCAGAGGATTTTGTTTTGTTTGCATCTTTCTTGTTATGTTATTTTTGAATTCTACTTTGTTTAAGTTCTATGATTCAGGTTTCTCTGTACTTATTGTCCATAGTTGCAGCTATAAGTGTGCTGATTCTGTTCAAGGCAGTATGAATTATTTTTGATACATCATAATTTGAATCACTCTGATGAAATACCAATCAGTTTTGTTATCTAGTCATTACATTCTAATTCTTTCAGTCTCCAACATGTGATAATGAACTATTGTCACTTGTTCATGTTGTTATGGATTCAGTCTTTGGTTGGATGATATCAATCGTGCAAAGTGAGATGTCCTGCTTAGACATGCTTCTTACTGTGGAACAGTTTTTTGTGCTTGAAGGCTGCATAAATTTCAAGAGTTATATAATGCAATTGTTTTAACCTTTGTGCCTTGTGGGTATCTGATTTCTTATGCACTGCAGATATTACTATATTTTTTTGCACAAATTTTCATCATACATCTTTTTACCACAAATATAAATTCCTATGTCTTGATTGAAATTGAACACATGAGACAATAAACAGTTTTGATGATTTGAGATTGGCTTGATTGGACATTGAAAATTAGCATTCTCAGTCAGCATTTGTATTGGAGGAGGCATTTTTTTAGGACAGTTGCATGGTCAGCTGAGTGAAGATGCCCATGTTAGACACCGGTGACAGTTGAAATCTGGCATTCCTGTGTTTGCATTTCTGCAAAACTATACTTATAATTATGTACAACTAATATTATTGGTCCAAAAATTGAGTACGAATGCTAGAAACTGCCTTCACATCTTCTTATCTTGTTGGGGAATGAAATCAGGAGCAATGTGCAATTCAAGCAATTAAGGTTGGTAGCTTCCTGCAGGCAGTACAATATGTAAAGCAAACTTTTCTTCTTCTAGCAGAAAGCTTGGACATCCCATCTATTCTTTTATCACTTGTTGATTCTTTATGATATAAATATATGTTGTTGAGCTTGTTCATATCTCTTTGATTAAGTTACAATTATTATTGAATATATGGTTTAATGATAGTGTTAAAGGTGCCATAAGCATTGCAATTATTCTTATTCAACACTTGCAGTGTTGAAGAAATGCAATGCCATGCCATGATTGAAGTTATATAAAAGTTGATATTTTTGTTTATCTTGTCTGTACTGGACAATGAATCTGAGAAATATTCATCTTCACAAGGGAAGGCCTAGATTGGTTCTGCAGACTGGGTTGATACCAGGTTGTGGGTGGCAGAACTATTGCATTGGTACCATAAATTTAAAGTTAGGTTAATGCAGACTCGCTTGAAGGAAAATCATTCTGTGACTTGGCCATGGTTATAAATAAGTAAAATACACTAGCCACAATTGTTTTCAAGTGGTTTTGTCTTTGCCCTAGTCTATAAAATGTTTCTTTTCTCTTTATGTTAAAGGATAAGCAAGAATTTATAGTCCAGAGAAACGTTTGTGTCATGCAGGCAGAAATATACTTAATCTGACAGCTCTAACTGGCCTTACTTACTGGACACTCTGAGCGTGATTAGAACTTCTTGCAGTTAACAAGAAGTTAAATTTGAGTTCCTATTTGACAGAAATCTGGGAGAAAGGCCTGCATTATGTTCATGAGGTGATTTCAGCAACTTTGCATGAAACCAAATTTACAACCAATGATAACAATTAGAATGATTCCAACGTCAATAAATATAGAAAAAGTGGAATCTGGTAGCATTCCAACGACTCTGCATGATTTTATGTGTTTGGGATACGTCTAAGAAAGTCATGTAAACTACCAGCTTTGGCTGCAACGGCACAACATGAAAATGGGGTGTATGGGATCCTTCTGGAGATGTTCATGGAAAGATTAGAATTATGGGATGCTTCACTTGGAGAATCATTAGTTTCCATCTGAACTATGATTGAAGCTTAACAACAATATTTTCCAGTGTCCGTCTACCACCGTTAGTGAAATTAGTTATTCTTTAAAGATATAATGCTGAGAAAATATAATATTTTTTAGAATTTTTAATATTTATAAAAAATAAATAACATGTTACCCCCTCAATCTTTATTAACTATATTTTGCCCTTGTTATATTAAAATAAAATAGTTACTCACCACATAATGTCAACAACAATGACTAGAATTGCACTAGAGCAATGCGTTTCTAACCAAAATTTCATTGAAATTGTGATTCCACTGAAGTGGTCTGAATCTAGTTGGAATCACACCAATATGATGCAACTTTTGACAAAATTGCACCGGAATGCTGAGGTTTTGCTAGAATTGCACAATTCCAATGTGATTTTGACATATTCTAGTACTAATTTATATTATAATTGTTACTATTATGAATTTAGGCCTAGTCGAGAGTTATGATTAGGGGTTTATTTTTTCTCAATTGAAGATACGGGTTTAAGTGATAAATTTTAAATTTGGTGAGAGAAAAATCATTTGATTGTATTTTAGAGGTATAAGTGATATTAATCATATAATATTTATATATTTTATAAACTGATAAAAAATTAATGTTTGATTTTTGACGAAGATAGTAACCGTTATTTTCCAACTTTACGGGTGAGAACTTGTCGTTTTGGCCCAGTTCAAATAAGAAATAGTCATCTTCCCTATTCTGATAATGTAAATTGATTCAGTTACATATAATTGATAAGAATAAAACACCACCACCTATCATCACCCATAAGTAACTGTGGTAGTCGGTGATTGTCATTGGAACTATGCCCATTGCTGCATCACTAGAAGTCCACAACTTGGCTTCGAGAGACTGTCATTTTTTCACCACCATTGTTCTTTGGTTTTCCACATATCACTGTTACCACCTTGATCTCACCCCCACCTAATCTTGTATTCGGCCGTCTAAGATCAAGATTTATTGCACAATTATTTGCAGTTTTTCCTTACCATTTCTCCTTTAAGCCCCATTTTTTATTTCTTGTGGTTTCTCCTTTATCTCCACACCTTGATTTAGTTTAACATATATAAATGTATTTAAATAGAATAATATATATGAATAAATTATTATAATTAACTAAACAAAATAATTATTTATTTATGAAAATTTAATCAAACACAATACGAATTAATTTATAACTATTAATATATGAAATAATTTATATTTATAATAATTTTTCATTTTTTTATAATAAAAAGATTATTCAAACTAAAAACACCTTTACCTTATAATAATTTGCATAGTTCAACAAATGTAAAACATAAACAAGAAAAATTAGCAATGAACAAGATATTAAATCAACAAATACACAAACATTTCCAAATTAATCTACAATATATAATAAATATATTTACAAATTTTATGTAGCTCTCATGTTTTAAGGACTTTATTACAATTTGATATCATATTTGGACTCCTTTAATGTTGACTTTTGAATTATTAACAATTTGAGATATTAATGTTGATCTTGATGTACATATTTATCTTTCATTATGATATTCACCCTTTTAATATGATTTACAATTTTTTTAAGTGAGAAATATTGACATAAAAAATAATTAGTTATAATTTAATTTGACAAAAAAGTTTTATAAAGCATCTTTATTTCATGAAATACATAAAAGAAATTAGACAGACTTTATTCATTTGTGCATTATATAATTAAACAAAAATAATTTAGTATAATTTGTGAAGTTTACTTATAACTTAGGAAGAACAACAATGTCCCTTTCTATTTTTTCCTCATTGACACTTTTATTCCCATAAACTTTATAAATAACACTTTCCCACCTTCTGTCTGATTTTGTGGGTAAATTTCTGTTAGTGTTTAAGATAGACACACCAAAAAGATAAAACTAACCTTTATTATTTTCAGTGTTTACCAAAATTAAAGAATACTTTGCGATTGGAACTTTATTGAGTATATTTTCACCTCTTATATTAATTTTAAGACCAATAATTATAAAAATAAATTTAAGATTTAAAATATTCATTGATGGTGAACATTGTTGATGACAATTACAATTTCACCAAGATGGTGCAATTCTAGCTGAATTGCATTATTTCAATGCGATTTTGATTAAAATTGTACCATTGTAATATGATTTTCATTGAATCACACCGAGATAATGTAATTACAATCAAAATTGTACCATGTCTAAGTGATTCCACTCAAATTGCACCATTTGATGCAACTTAACGAGAATCTTAGTCAAAGTTAGGGTTAGGGTTTTGATTTTTATTTCAATTGAAGATATGAGTTTAACTAATTTGTTTGTATTTTAGGAGTGTAAATGACTATAAAGTTTAAATGTTTTATAAACTAATGAAAATATCTTTTTACTGTTAAAACTAACATTTGAATTTTGATACAATGTGATAAGGTGTTGTTTTAAAGTTTAAGGGTGGAAAAGTGTCATTGGAACAAAGAAAACAAAAAATACTTATTCTTTTATAACTATCCATTTACCAAATAGAGTCTAAATAATTATGTTTAAAAGGAAGTTCATAATACAGAGTGAGTTGATTTTTATAGAAAGAATGATAAAATGAATAAAGCTTGACAAGATATCATTTTGATTGCTTATGTGTCAATATACATACTTGACACATGTTGCATTAGATTGTCACAAACAACCTTAACATGTCAACATTGTCAGTATCTTTCGGTAGAGTTGTTTAACATGATGCAAGTCTTATTATATTATTTGTACCTTTGGTTAGGATAATATAAGAGCTATGGATGTTTCTTGTTGAGGCAAGAATAATAGTACTTATTCTTGGGACGAGTGTTCTGTCATGATTAAAAAACCCTAATTTTGTAAAAAAATAATCATTCGAACAAGAATTCCATTGTATCTTTGATGACAAAACTAGTTGGTTTCATTGAAATTCTCACAACCAAAACATGACAATGAATCTTTAGTCTAAAACACAATATTAACCCAATACAACATGCATTACACTGTTACATTTGATTTTTAATCATAACACTATGTCATTCCCAACCATCTTAATTCATGTGTTCATATGCCTGCCTATTAAATCAACTAGTTTTAACCATTCTAGAACCATCAAAACATTCAAATCATGATCATATTCCATACGCTTCAAGCATGAAATATTCAAGATATCACAAATTATGCTCAAATTATAACCATCAAATTTACTCCTACTTACTTGGCTTTCAAGCTCGCAAAGTTCAATGATGACCACTTTTCTAGCCATTACTCCCTTCTGTACGATCTTTGGAGACTAAAGACTAAAAAATTGTGATAAGAAACTGTACAAAGCGATTTTGCATATTGGATAATGGGATTTATTATGTGGGATGTGGTTCCTTACATAAAATTTTGATTAGATAATTGTTAGAACTAATATTCGCCTTATTAGCATAGTTGTTCATCATTTAAATCACTTATGATGTGATGCGTAATCTGATTTATCCACCTAAAATGAATTGAATAAGCGTTCCTTTCTCTATAATGACTGTTTAATCTTTTATTTCTTAAACTTAAAAACAATTTCATTTAACCCACATTTAATTAAATCCAACTTAAAGTATAATGACATAAATAACCTTGATATGCCCCTGTTGGTATTATGACTGGGTCTAGGCATTTTAGAAAAATGTTATCCTCAAATAATTAATAGTAAAACTTCTTGATTAAAAAGTTATTAATAAATTAGTTATTCTTTGGTTATTAACTTTGTTTTCTTAATTAGTAAGTTTGTTTATTTTATTAATTTTCTTTTAACATATAGATAATTATTGGCCCTAATTTAAAACTTTTGATATAGAAGGTGGCTAATTCACTTCATTATATCCTTACCTTATTTCATAGTATAGTGATTAAACCATGTACACATAATGAAAAGATCTAGAAACAAAGTTGTCTAGTATAAACTTACTGCACCTAGCAACTTCTTAGATTTACTTACAAAAAAAGGAATCTAAGATTTGATTGTATCTGAAGATATTAGTTACTTAATCCAACGGCTAATAGAAGTTTTGATAGTAAGATTTGAGCTATAAATTCAATGCTTTTATCATCGTGCATTGCAGTCTGCTTTATCATTTTATTTAAAAGTTAAAATTCTTGAGGGCTTGAAGTTGAAAATGAAGATGAACTTTGACCATTCACTCGTGTTCTTCTCCTGACATCCTTTTTAGGTTATCTCCAATTCCCTATCTTGCTTGCATAAAGTTTGCTTTTGAATTTTATGTATAAAAATTGTTCTTTCATCAGCAATTTTTTGTACTTTGGCCTCCATCGCTTATGAAACCTTCATTTTATCCCATTTAACCAAAATAATCTGTTAACTTTATTCTCCTTTATTTATTAAATATTACACTTTACACCCCAAACATAACATTCTGGTTCCACCAATGGGGTTGTACACTTACACTACAATATAAAATGTATGATTTTACCATCATGGTCTTGTCTCTTTTTTATCTTACTAAAAAATATTTAGTTAGGGAAGTTGATTTCTCTCATTAACATCAATGCCCTAATTATTTCCCAATGTTGTTTTAGTTATTAGAATCATCATATGTGTTGATTTTTTTTAATGTTTATTATAAAGCTGCATTTTGGGAGATTTTTTGGCTTGTAGGTGTATTTTAGATATTGGGTTGAGCTATCAAGACTAAAAATTGATGAATGAGCTTCATCTTCCAAATGGAATATGCAAAGATGTATTTACCATAGATCTGGGAAAAGTTAAAGTTTGCACTCAAGAGTATTGTGCTAGAGTTTGTACATGGAACTTCAAAAGCCTCCTTTCAACAAGATGTTTAAGTTCCCTCGATTATGAGTGTACTCACATCTGCTTTGTATTTCAATGAATAATATATTATGATAAATAAAACAAAATGGAAAAAAATTTAATTTGTAAACCATGTGAATTCAAAGTAGAAAATTATCCTTCTCAATTCCTTACTAAAAAATACAAAGAGAATGATGCGCCCCAAACTTACCACAAACTCATAGTATTTGGTAATATTAAGGATCTTGATCCTTTTGAAAAATCCAGCAAATAATGTCATGATAATTTGTATATATGAACAGGTTTTCATAGTAACGAGAAGATTTTTAATTTCAAACAGAAAAAAGAAATGACACTACTCTTATAGGTTTGCAAAGTCATTGAAACTTCGCAATTTCAAACACTTGTAGATTTTGTCGATTTAACTAGGTTGAGATAAAGATTCAACACTCTAACCACATGAGTAACATAGTTATATAGTCTCGCCTTTTCCTTACACGAAAACATATTGAATTGTTACAACACCAACCTTGGGGTGTGCCCTATTATAGGAAAAATGTATGGAAAATCTTATGTGTAACATTCATTGCCCATCGGAGGGAAGCACTACCAACCCTAATTACATAAGCATGCAATAACTTAGAACTTGAATTATACATCTAGACATAAATTCAAATGACTAATTCATTATTAAAAAGTGTAAGCATCAAAGGATGTCTTATAAAACACCAATAACATAATATATGTAGCAAATAGACATAAACATTCATACATAGCTTCATAAAATGAAAAATAACTGAAATACAAATAATAGTAAAAAGACTATTATGCCTACACTAGTTGGCCCTCTTGTAAGACAACTATCACGATCACCAGTTACCTGAAAATTATGAAAGAGAGGGAGTTGATGATAATTACTCAATAAATAGGAGACTCCACTTATACTTTGCTTAATCCTCATTTTACCCTTGGCTTAACCACCCAATCTTAGTCATCAGAAATACACTTTCAAACTTCTAACTTTATAATATGGATTTGTCTTAACTCATTAACTTATCTTGAGAACACCTTTGGTCTATAAATTGACTCGAGAGGCTTATGGTCCAATACGATCATCTAGGATTCACGTAGGATCCTGATCTAGTATGACACACTTCATAGATATTCGAGTGAAAGCAATTAGACTCTTATCATGATCTTTTGTATCGATTAGACTAGGTCAAGGCAAAGATTTGACATCTTGGCCATGTAAACTAAATATTATGCAATCCTTTTTCCTTTCATCATTAGACAACTATAATATGATTGGGCCTTATTATGGGTTGATATAGCTAACTACGGGTACAATGGTTTATTGTCAACTTTATGCCCTATCGAGAGCAATGTAGGAGGAAAAGTCCCACAGATGCCTTATTGTAATGATCCTAATGAATGCATCTTCTCCAAAGAGAAACTGACCTCAAGTGCTAATTTAATAAGATATATTCACAACAAAATATGAATGCATCTAAG
The DNA here is from genome assembly GCF_011075055.1 of Mangifera indica. Lineage (NCBI taxonomy): Eukaryota > Viridiplantae > Streptophyta > Magnoliopsida > Sapindales > Anacardiaceae > Mangifera > Mangifera indica. Next base: position 9,059,939 of record NC_058147.1, on the reverse strand, counting down.
AGCCATTATCTCATCTTAAACTCTTAGTTTTCACCTTACTTGTCTTTATTTCCCTTATTTACATGTTTTCCTTTTCTTAAACACTGCCATGGATACTATTACGTACCTTTTATGTCTTTACTATCCTTTAAGACAACTTCAATTAGTCATTCGGTACTACACACCACTTCAAACACTTAGGTTTGACTTATCTTGAAACTTAGGTTCTTTACTTAACTTATCTTTACTTTCTCTTTGATTCACGGTTGTTCATTAATAGGTTAATGGTCATGCGTCTAATCCTTCAATGCATGACTAATCTTTCAGGGGCAAACTTGGTAATAACATACTGTATAGGCATGCATACTTAGGTGCACAGGCGTATAGTCTTCTCCTCTTATGCATCGGTTAGCCTCTCATGGACATCCTTGAGCGTGACTTGGTGCACAGACATGTATGATCAGGAGCACAGACATGCATCCTTTTCCATGCGTAACCTTTTTTTCCTTCATGGTTGTATGAGCTTCCTAAGTATAATTGTTTTTTCATTATATTATATGAACGAATATTCACCTTTTATGTATGAGTGTCCATTGTAACCTAGTTTACATGTCATGGACGATTGTATGTGACCTTTGTTAATTAGCTTAAAATTTTAATATGACATTTATTCTAACTTTTAACTTATGCCAGGTTGATATATAATTATAAAACATCGAAAAAGACACTTTAAACCTTGATACATACCTATAAGTGTTACATCATGGGTGCCCTCTCGCAAAAATTTATGAGAAAACATGTTTTCATCAGTGTTAAAAAAACTTCTAAACTAATGAGATCAAGTCCCATACATGTACCATAAGAACATTAGCCTCACAAGTGTACTACAAGATTAGTTTTACATGACTTTACACCTTAAGAAATGTAGAAAACATTTAAAAACTTAAACTATTCTCATGCATAAAACTATGATTTGTTTTCGTGAAAACTATGAATTTATACTCAAGCCCTTTGTAATTTTTTCTTAGGCTTGCTTATCACTTTCAATGCTCTTAAACATGTTCATTACTCATGTCCTACTTCATAAACTATCTTAAGCATGTCTTGATACTATTGTATACCCTTAAAGTCCTTTAAACTTGTGAGACAATGTGACACTCCCTCTAAAAGTATTGTTCTCCAAAGGAAGATGTCACTACTTAGACTATTTGATCATGCAAAAATATGGTAATTAATTAAAAACATCAAATATTAATAATAAATTACTAAAATACCTTTATACATTATGTCGTGGAAACGCATCAAATGATGCCTAATACTTAAGTAATAATCAAAATATAATAAATGTATAGCGAAACACATTATATGAAAATCCACATGCACGAACAGATAATAACATAAACAACTAAAAGGTCCAAATTGCCTTCATGTCGACTCTATGCTCTTAGACTGCCACTTACCTTACAACTATCACAATCACCTATACCTACACATATGAAGTAGAGAAATGAGTGATAAAACACTCAGTAAGTAGGAGACTCTACTATTAAATTTTATATAATCCCCAAAATGCCCTTAACTGGACCCATACTAACTCTATCATCTAAAGTTTGTTACTAAACTCCTATTAGGATGATAATGGATTCTATAACTCATATCTATAACTTACATTGATCTCAAGAACCTCTAGGCTACATATCATAATTCTTATGTTGAAATATGTCCCACTTGGTCGTTAAGGAACCATTCTTCATATCTCTAACTAATATGACCATATAATCTTTAGGTGAAAACACTATCATCTAGAAGTTGTGTCTTACAGTTGTATATTAGATTAGTTGAACTAGATCAAATATAGAGATTTGACACCTTGGTCATATAAGCACTCATTGAGTAGTTTACTCACCTACACCTCTATTAGACTGCCAAATATCACTATAACCAGTTATGTTGTGAGCTAGTACCTACTATAGGTACAATGTCTTATTATAGACATGCCCTATTACAAGCAGTGTAGGGAGTTTATACTCACAGTGCCCCTCATCACAACCCTATGACATCTAGCGTGCATGCATCTTAAGCCTCATATCACTTAAGGCTCGTCTTAGCTTTCCTTAATCATAACTTGTGCCTTATCATATTCTAATCTTTCGGGGACATTGGGTACTACTATATACTCAATATCTCTATTTTGTCTTTTGGGATGACTCATAAACTTCTAGCCTAATTTTCTTTTATTTCTTTACTTTGACCTTACATATGAGTGTCCATGCTAGGTTACATGGGCATGTAACCTTCCTTATGTATGAGATACCATTATCCTTCAAGGGCATATCAATTACTATGCAATACACATAAGTATGTTATTTTTGGAACATAGGTGTGTTATCTCCTAATATCATGCATGACCTTCATTCATTGTGAACTTTTCTCATCTAAACAAAATCAACTACATAAGGGCATATGTCCTCTTTCTATACTTAGACTTTTCAAAACTCAACCTCACCTTTACGACTCTACTTCTTAGGGTATTATAGTCATTTGAGCCCACACACAATCATACATAAATCATAAATCAGTGAATTTTGTGCCTTAGTTGATCGATTAACAATCAATAACATCTAACGACCATCAAAATACCGTGAAAACTCCATTTGAAATTTGGGACTCATACACACGGGTGTGTGTTTCACACTACATGGTTGTGTGATGAACCTAGAAAATAGATTGAAAACACCTAAACCACACCTTGAATTGATTCCTATGCATCTTTCTCAATTCAACACCTTAACTAAAATGTTTATGCCAACCAGAATGCATCCTTATCATAACTTTACATTAAATCAACATGATTCTCAAGCTTACAAGCGCCATAACAATATACATGAACAAGGGAAAATAACCTAACATGTGAAACTAGTATATTGACATATTTTATACATCATTTTGATTGCATCAATGCCTCAAATTGCTGTTATTACTATTCACATCTAAATTGATTTTAGACACTTCTAGCTAACATGTCACACTCACAAACATAATAAAATCCTAATCAACAAAATCGTGAAGTCTTTACCTAAGCTATGAAAGTGTTTTTACTCAAGCACACAAAAAAAAAAAAAAATCTAATACACTATGATCACACCATAAAACACCTTTAACCACACACACCCCATCACAATCATAATCCAACATCAACAAAGGGCAAAAATACCCTCAATCTGCAAAACATACATAAATTAAATAGGCAAAGTCATCCCACTTACTTGGATTATCCTTCTTCTCTTTACATTTTCAACTGTTTGGATCACCTGGAAATGTTATTGAAATTGACACAGCAAAGGTTGCCAAACATTTGAAATTCATAAAACACAAGAACTGTACCTTTTATAAATTGTTTTTGCATAACATCACACATGCCTTTACCATACACGGTTGTGTGTCACCTAATTTCAAAATAATGTGACACTTATCTCATCCAACTAATGTGACAAACACATGGGTGTGACCACCCCATGCACGACCACCTCTCACTTGAAATTCATAATTGATCACTTATTTCACATTAATTAAATCATACATACGTAATAACATAGAAAATGACTATATTGCTTTTGAGACGTACCTGTAGGTGTTACAGACAACTATTGGAATGAGTGTTCATTTCTTGAGAATGATTGTTTTTATACATACCTTAAGGAATGACTGTTCATAACTTTGGGAAAGAGTGTTTAGTATCTTTTACTTTGGTGTTCACTATTTTCTCTTTTATGATTATTCCCCTATCTAGGGATATTTTCGTCTTTTACAATATGAACAATTGTACTATACTTCAACATGGTGGTTCATCACAACTTAGTCTATGTGGCAGAAACAACAACACATATTCTCGAGATGGGCATTCAATTGCGATTATAAAAAGCCTAATTCTGCTAAAGAATTATCATTTTAGTCCTTGGAACAACCATTTTACATATCTTTGGACAAACAAGCTGCTTTCATCAGAATTCTCACAATCGAAATATCAATAATGAATCATTGTAGTCTGAAACACAATAGTAACCTAATATAACAGAAATTACACCATTACATTTCATTTTAGATGATAACTAGATTTCATTTCTAACCATCTAAATCTCAATTCATGTATTTATATGTATGCCTATTAAATCAATCAATTATAACCATTCAAAAATGATCAAAACATTCATGTCATGATCATACTCCATGGGCATTGAGCATGAAATATTCAAAACATCACAAAATCATGCTCAAATCATAATCAACAAATTAACTCCTGCTTACTTGGTTTTCAAGCCTGTGACGTTTGGTGTGACCATTTTTCTAGCCACTACTCCCTTTGGTGCAATCTTTGGTGACTAAAGACTTAAAATTTATAATAAGAAATGGTATAAAGAAATTTTGTGTACTAAATAATGTGGTTTATTGTGTGGGATGTGGTTCCTTAGGTTTTGATTAGGTAACTCTTAGAACAGGTGCATGTTTGCTATTAGAGTGGTTTGTTCACCATATAAATTATTAATAACATTATGTCTGATCTAATTCATCCATTTGATAGGAATTGAACCAGCGTTCCTTCCTCTAGAATGATCATTCAACTGTATGTTTCTTAAATACTTTTAACTTAAACAAATTTTACTTAACCCAAATTTTAATAAATTCATACTTAAGGTAAAATAACATAAATAGCGTAGTTATGCACCTATTGGTATTATGACTCATTCTAGATAGTTTTGAAAAATATTATCCTTACATAATTAAATTAGAAGTTCTTCAGTAACAAATTATTAATAAATTAGTTATTCTTTGGTTATTAACATTTTTATTTTTTCAGATTAATAAGTTTGTTCATTTTATTAATTTTTTAGCATGTATATGATTATTGGTCCTAATTTATAAGTTTTGATATAAAAGGTACATAATTCATTTCATATTATCATCACGTTATTTAATAGTAAAGTAATTAAAGCACGTCCCTAAAATGGCAAAATTTAGAAACAAAGTTGCCTTATATAATTTGTTGCTAATAAAACTATATGCACAAACAATGTATATAATTTTGTGTACAAATATGACATGTCATTATACGATTTGATGATTTTGAATTAAAGATAAAACAATACCCAATCACACTGTGACAAGTAACCATTTGTGCACATCCTTTTATTGCACCCACAACTTTTGCAATTTGACTACATCTGATGGCGTCAGTTACTTAATCCAACGACCAATAAATGTCTTGATAATAAGATTTTTGCTATATATACAATGTCTTCATCACCATGCTATTCAATATGCTCTATTATTTTCATTTAGAAGTTAAAACCCTTAAAGACTTGAAGTTGAAAATGAAGATGAATTTTGCTCATTCCCTTGTGTTTATGCTTCTCTTGGCATCCTTTTTAGGTCATCTCTCATTCCCTATCTTGCTTGCATATGGTCTAATTTTAAATTTTATGTATGAAAATTACACTTTCAACAGTTTTTTATTTTTTAAACTTTGGCCTCCCTTCCTTAAGAAACTTTCATTTTTGTCCCATTTAACCTAAATAAATTGTTCACTGTATTCTCTCTTATTTATTAAACATTTCACTTCACACCCCAAGCTTGATATTCTGGCTTCGCCAATGGGGTTATACACTTGTATAATAATATAACATATCTGATTTTACTATCATGGTTTTGTCGCTTTTAATCTTGCTAAATAATTAATGTTAGAATCATCGATGTGATGATTTTTTTTATTGTTAATAAAGCTACATTTTGGGAGATTTTTTGACTTGTGGGTGTATTTTAGATATTGGGTTGAGCTATCAAGGCCGAAAGCTAATGAATGAGCATCAACTTCGAAGTGAAATATGCAAAGATGTATTTAAAATAGATTTGGGCCAAGTTAGTATTTGCATTCAAGAGTATTGCGATGGAGTTTGTGCATCAAAGCATTACAAAAGATTCCTTTCAGCAAGATGTTCAAGTGCTCTTGATTGTGAGTGCACTCACGCCTGTTGATTTAAATGTTAGATTGTATTTCAATGAATAATATATTATAATAAATAGAAGTGGCTTGGGAATTCAGAGATATGAAATAATTATACTTTCTTTAAAAGATATGACAATATAATTCCTTCCTCTATTCTATTTTTCGTTTACTATTTTTATCCTTATAAAAATATATATTTAAAATTATTTATTTTTTATAATTTATTGAACATTTATTTTTTAAGTGCAACATTCTTAACAAAATATTACATGGTTAAATTATTTATCTAAATATAATAAATAAATAAAATTTTAAATGAACCAACTTCCTTTTGCAATATTGAGATCTATCCATATCCAATAGTTTTGACATTACATACAATTGCGCCATTACCTTTTTCTCTTGCGCAGGGTTAGTCCATCACGGGCATCCTTGCGTATGACTTAGTGCACAGGCATGTACGGTCAGGAGCACAAGCATGCATCCCTTCCCATGCATGACCTTCTTTTCTTTCATGATCATGCAAGTTTTCTAAGGATAATTTTGTTATTCTACTATGTGAATGGTTGTGCACCTCTTATGTATGGGAGTCTATCGCTACCTAGTCTATGTGTCACGAATGGTTGTGCATGTTCTTCGTTTAACAGTTTAAAATTTCAATATAAACATATATTATAACTCTTAACTTATGTCACATTGATATATAATCATAAAATGTAAACAAAAAAAAAACACTTTTGACCTTAAGAGGGCGTCTGGTTTGGGTAATGTTTTATTACCAAAATAGAAAGATTACCTTAAAGATAGATTACTTAGAAGATTACTAGGTATAAATGATTACTATGTTTGATAAAATTTGGTAGGTATAAATAATTATTGTGTTTGGTTAAAAGTAATAAAAAATTACTAATAAATTATTTTACTTAAATGCCCTTGAATATAATTATTTTAAAATTATTTTTATATTATTTTTCATATTAATTAAAAATAAATTTATTTTTGTCTCAAAAAATTAATAAATAAGAATATAATTATAATAAAATTAAGATTACCTTGGTAATCTTTAAATACTTAAGGTGAATGTGGCAATCAAATTACCACTTATATTACCTGTCATGTCAACATTGGTAATAGAATATTACTGTAATATTTTATTACTGATAAACCAAACAAGGGAATAAAAGATAGATTACCAAAGTAATTTTAAAAAACCTAAACCAAATGCCCCCTAAGAGATATCTGTGAGTGTTATATCATAGGTGCCACCTCATAAAAACCTTATTGGAAAACATATCTATGAAAACTTTAATGACAAAACATGTTTTTGTGGGCATCATGAAACTTTTAAAACTAACAAGATCAAATCTTATACATGTACCGTAGAAACATTAGCCCCATATATGTACTATAAGATCAAGTCCCATATAGCTTAACACCTTAATAAACATAAAAAACATTTAAAACATTAAACTGATCTAACACATAAAACTATGATTTTTTTTTTCATGAAAACTATGAATTGATACTCAAACCCCTTGTAAATTTGTTTTACGCTTGCTTATTACTTTCAACATTCTTAAACATGTTCATGATTCATGTCTTGCTTCATAAACTATCTTGGGCATGTCTTGATACTATTATGTACCCTTAAAGTCCCTTATACTATAGGAAAACTATTGGAATAAGTGTTCACTTTTCAAGAATGATCTTTTTTATACACAACTTTAAAGAATGACTATTCATAACTTTTGGAATAAGCATTTGCTATCTTTTACTTTGAATGTTTACTATTTTCTCTCCGTTCATCCATCTAGGCATATTTTTGTCTTTTCCTATATGAATAGTTATACTATGTTTCAACAAGGGTGTTCATCGCAAACTAGTCTATGTGGCAAGAACAACAACACCTATTCTTGGAATGGTGTAACACTCGTAGGTAAGCCTAAGAGTATTCTAGTCTTTTTACCTTGTTTGCATCCATTGATGTTTAAATATCTAAGTTGTTAGAAATTGTGATGCACGACAATATGGGGTTGCTACACACTCATGTATGAAGTGGCAAGGGGCAAAATGGTCTTTTCTCATACGACTTGTGGAATTTGGCTAAGTTTGGAAAAACATGCATGCTTATGTATGGTGAGATACGCACCCAAGCATGGTTAGGACATTTGAATTTTAGATAAGGAGTAGTTTCACGATAATTTCAGAAACTACCGTTTTTATGTAACGACATACATGCCCGTGTGTGTTAAGGCATATTATCGTGTATCACAGTTTTTAGTGAAAAATAAAAGGGTTCAAATGCATTTGGCACAAAAACTTTTCACAAAATTCACCAAACCACATAAACAAAGTAAGGTCTATGAGAGGTTTGAGAGCCAGGAACACACGAGAAATCAAGAAGAATCACTTTGCCATGTTGAAGTATAGTTTGCAACCTACGGAAGAGAGGTAAGTAGGACTTTACTTTCAATTCTAAGAATTTTTCAAGTATGACTTTTGTATTGAAAATTGATATATGCTACTCATGTAATGAGGTTCGTTTGTGTTATAATATGAGATTCTGAAAAAATATATATATTGTGAACAAATATTAACATTAGATTTTTCAAAATTGTGATATGTCATTTGATTGAATTGTTGCTAATTTAGATGTTGATTATTCCAATGGATTATGATCCATCTAAATGTGTTTGTAGTAATGGTTTATGTGTGAAAATTGTTGATGATTCGATAGTAGAAATGCAATAATAGTTGCTTTGGACCGTATCATCCTAAGAGATGGAAACTTTTAATGAAACTTGTATAATTGAGAAGGATATTAAATATCTTTGGCATTATGGTTTGTTTTAGCATGGTTTTGTATTGATTGGTGTGAATTTGGAAGCATTCAGAATAGATTTGGATGTTTGAAATCTAGGGGATTGTGAAAGCCAATTCTAGAAATCGATAACACACACTTGTGTGTCATGTGACACATGACTATGTGGAATTAAGAAAAATTCTCCCCATGTGTGAGATCTGCATGGGCGTGTGTTAGGAAAGGAATACTCCTGTGTACTTTTGAGGAAAAATGGAATTTAGGGATTTAAAATATAGGAGAGTTGTATATGAATATAGAAATGACCTTTTTACCCATTGAGAAGAACAATTAGGAGAAAAATAAGAAAAAAAAATATAACAAAGGCTATTAATAATGAAGGCCATTGTAGGGGTATTTGACTATGTGGATGACAACACGAACCTTGATTGGGGTTTCGAGTAAAAAATACCTATGATGCGCCGTTAGATTCTTACCACTAAGCTATGTGTGGTATGTATTCCACTAGACTTAGTGCAATATGGATTGGTTATTAAATTGTGTGTAGTGTAATTTATCATCGACCTAAGTGCAATGTGATGTCACCACTGAGCTGAGTGTAGTATGGCAGTGAAAACAATAGGGTTAGTCTTTATGACTATTTGTGAGACCCCAACCCTAAGGTTAATTAACATGTGCACAAGGTACACCATATAATTGACATTGGGGATGTCACGTACTTTCATTAGACATCAGGGATGTCATTTACATCATTGAACATAAGTTATCAATGATGACACTAATAATGGAATTAGGCATAAGGTGCCACATAAATTGGATAAGTATCCAAGATGTTGGGAAAACATCTGGAATACCATAATGTTAATGATTATGGGACACTTATGAGACATTTTATGGATATTATGATGTGTGCTTACCTACTTATAAAGTGTGATTCACTCATTGTGTTTCTCTATGATTTTGTAGGTAGATTCATGGAGCAGTAGTTCAGCTTGCAAAGTTGCATGATGACAAGGGTACTTTAGTCATTTTGTTATAATGGTATATTACTATCATTTATGTATTGGATTTTGTTTATGCATACTTGGGTTTGTTGGGTAATAAACTATACTTTGGAATAATGGTTATTCATTTGGGTACTATGCAATTATTATTTGATTATTTATTTATTCACTGTTGCAAATATTTTGATATAGTCTAGAATATCACATCTCTTTGGGTTCATATTTTAGGTATGGGTATATGTCTGCAGATGAGTATTATAGATGGGTGTTCCATCGTGATTACAAAAACCCTAATTTTTCTAAAGAATGACAATTCATGTCCTTGGAACAACAATTCCATTGTATCTTTGACAATGGAACTAGTTGGTTTTGTAAAACTTCTTACAACCAAAACATCAACAGTGAATCCTTGTAGTTTAAAACACAATATTAATGCAATATAATATACATTGCACCATTACATTTCATTTTAGATAATATATAATTGTATATCATTCCCAACCATCTAAATCATATATCATCTTAATTCATGTAATCATATGTATGCCTATTAATCAATTGGTTATAACCATTCCAAAATTATCAACACATTTAGATCATGATCATACTCCATATGCATTCAACATGAAATATTCAAAATATCACAAATCATGCTCAAATCATATCTAACAAAACTCCTACATTCTTCATTTTCATGTTTTTAGAGTTTAATAATGACCACTTTTCTAGTATTTACTTGTGGGAAATCTCAAGTCACTACAAAAACCCTCTGAAGATTTAGACAAGAGAACTTTCTTGACATTAGATGTTCATACTGTTTCATTGATAAACTAGTACTCTAGTGACATAACAATCACTCACTGGATTTCATTCACCACTAGTAATATAAGTTCAGTGCACATTATCAATTCATTCAAAGGTGACAACTAGTGACTCAAAGTGCATATATCAACAATAATACGATTCTTTATTTTCTTCTTTTGAGTGACAATGGTTTCACATATTTTCTATTGTGTTTCTATTATTAGCATGAGTGGCTAAACTCTTTTATTTGAGGAACTAAGGGGATTTGATAGTACCTGTAAATTTGTAGAACTTACATTTTATATTTTATAATATCATGATGTTTGATTTAATGAATGGTGTTCAATATTAGGGCCCCTCTTTGCACATGTCAATAGGCTTACATAAACTATTGAAATGTAGGTATGAGATTAGTGCATGTATTCATTAACCCTAAAACCTTGATACTATAGATAGGTCAAATCCTTGTGGAGTCACAGATCATAAATGGTAAGTATTATCTAAGTAGCCATGAATTAGGAGTTTGTTTGATATTTACACGCTTAGTCAACTCACAAGGAAAACTAGGGTAACTTAGGATATCAAACCATCAACACATCACGATTACTATACTGGTTTTATATAATCTACAATTTTATGTAGGATTATCGATGAGGCCTTATGTCCTAGAAGCCTTTAGTATATGAATTCAATAATAGTGATATAGTTGTGTTAATCAATTACATTAGTTAAGTTGTATTTATAGCAATTTAATATTTAGAAGTAGGAACAACAATATTTTCTTATTGCACTATTTAATTATTCAATCTACTTAGCTAATACAAACCTTGAAATGAATTAGTAATTGATTTTCTAATCCTTGTAGGATTGATATCTATTAACTACTTGTTGATTCATGCACTTGCGAGTGAAATGCAACTAAAAACTTCCCCAAATTTAGCACGCCTATGTCAGGATGAGATAACACGGTATGTAAGTTTTACACACCAATAGTAACCCTTAAAATATGTAACAACATGAATCAAAGACGATTTCGTACAACAACACAAAATCAATGACATTCTAGCAAATTTTATAACTTCCAACAATATCAATAATTTCAAGCAAAATTTGACAATCCAAAACTTAATAATTTTAACACATCATTACGTTGCCATAATTGTCAATGTTCATGCATCAACACAAATGCAAATAAAAAAATACAAATGTTAATGATTGAATCAAATTTATACAATCAACATATAAAATCAATCAAAAATAGGTATAATTTTTCATGGCAATACCCTAAATGTTGGTTTTGATATCATTGTTGGGATTTCTTAGGTCACCAAAGTTTAGCGACACAGTAAAATATAAAACCAAAAAAAAAAAAAGCAAACAAGCAAAAAAAACTCCCATGTGTATTACACGTCCTAGATTATATTGTCATGAAACATACAAATAACACTCATAGGGTCTTTGAGAGTTTTATACCTACATTTAAAGGCTTTTTCAATCTTTATGTGTCTATGTGAAAGTTATCCAACCCACTACAAGACAACACTTTGATATCCATATGAAGTACAGATAAAGAGAAGGCTACAATTGAACATGTGATGTTGCTAGATCTCTATGAATGGGTTGTGTTCATATGAACATGCGTTCATATGTGTAAAGAGGCAAAAATTTTAAAATTGCAAAATCATTCAATGTTTATAGAACACGATGAATGGGCATTCATGGCTCATGAATGGTCATTCTTCTTAATCTTTATCTTATACTATTCGTGATTAATTTAGATTTTGGGCACAAACTTAGATGAAATGTGGATAAAGTTTTATCCTAATCCATGTCACCATGAACAGTAAGTCAAGACCCATGAATGGTCATTCGTGGTTAAAGAAAAAGTCAAATTGGGCTAATTCAATCATATTGGACAAACCTAGTCCAATCGTAGTCTAATCTCCATTCGAATACCTTAGAATTATCAACAAATAATCCAATATCTCTAGGGTCCAAATCGACTCCTATATGCATGTGAATCATAAGTTGTCTATTGACTGACATTATGTGAATTCAAAAGTGTACATATAGTTTTATTGATAATTATTTATACATGACAATTTCACCACGTAGCACAATTCTAATTTATACTTAATAATATTCCAATAATCTATATTTATGATAAAACACCCCTTTCTTGATATAAAAATAATTTACCTAGCTTGAGGAATGTAAAACATAAACAAGAAAATTTAGTAATCAAAAGGATAATAAACCAACACAAACATGAACATTCCAAATTGATCTATAATACAAAACTATTATATTTACAAATTTTATGTAGCTTTTATGTTTTAAGGTCTTTATTATGATTTAATATCATATTTGGACTCCTTTATTAGTGACTTTTGAATTATTAATAATTTGAAATATTAATTTTGTTTACCTTTCATTATGATTTTTACCCTTTCAATATAATTGTAAATTCTTGAAGAAATATTGACAAACAATACAATTAGTTATAATTTAATTTGACAAAGAAACTTTAGAAAGCATCTTTATTTTATAATATATTTAAAAAAATTATGCAAGCTTTATTCATTTTGTGCATTTTATAATTAAATAAAAGATTAGTAAAATTTATAAGCTTCTAGCTTAGGGTAAACAAAAATTTCTCATCGATTTTTTTTTTGGTCTCAATGACACTTTCATTCTCTTAAACTTTATAAATAATACTTTCCCACATTTTGTCCAATTTTATAAATGAGTCTTATTAATTTTTAGGATAGACATAATAAAAAGACAAAAATACCTATTATTACTTTCAATGTTTGCGCTAAATGACAATTTGCCCTCGTAAATTTATCGAATATAGTCTCGCCCATACTTCACGTTAATCTTAAGACCGATAATTTTTAAAAAATAAAATATAAAACCTAAAACATTCGTCAATGTGAATGTCACTGATGATAATTAAAATGCATCAAGATAGTGTGATTCTAACTTAATCACACTAATCTAGTGTGATTTCACTTGAATTGCACCAAGATGATGTGCTTACAATCAAAATTGCATCATGTTGGTGTAATTCCACTTATATTGCACCACTTAGATATGATTCAGCTACGGTTAATGTTTTAATTTTTTTTAATTGAAGATATGTGTCTAAGTCATTTGTTTGTATTTTAGAGGTTTAAATGATATATTACTATAATATTATACGTTTTACAAATGGATGAGAATACTCTTTTATTAATAAAAATAATAAAAAAATTATGCGTACAAATAAATTGTATAAACTAATATGTATAAATTAATGTAACAATATAAGAAAAATTAGTGATGAACAAGTTATTAAACCAACACAAACACAAACATTTCCAAATTAATCTACAATTCTTAATAAATGTTTTTACAAATTTTATGTAGCTTTCATGTATTAAGGACTTTATAATTTGATATCATATTTGGACTCCTTTAATATTGACTTTTGAATATTTATAATTTGATATATTCATGTAGATCTTGATGTACATATTTATCTTTCATTATAATATTCACCCTATAATTAATATGATTTTAAATTTTTTTAAGTAAGAAATATTGACATACAAAACAATTAGTTATAATTTAATTTGACAAAAAAACTTTATAAAGCATCTTTATTTCATGAAATATATATATAAAAAATTATACAAACTTTATTCATTTGTGCATTATATAATTAAACAAAAAAAAAAAGTATAATTTATGAAGTTTACTTATAACTTAGGGAGAGCAACAATTTCTCATCCTTTGTTTCTTGTATCAATGACACTTTTATTCCCTTAAACTTTATATATAACACTTTCCCATTTCCCATTTGGTTTTGTTAGTGAGTTTCATTAATTGTTAAGATAGACATACTGAAAAGATAAAACTAATCTTCATTACTTTCAGTGTTTACTAAAATATATTAAATAACACTCTGCCCTTGAAACTTTATTAAGTATATTTTCAAGCTTACTTTATATTAATTTTAAGACAAATAATTGTAAAAATAAATTTAAAATAGTCATCGATGGTGACATCATTGATGACAACTAGAATTGCACTAAGATGGTGCGATTCTAGCTAAATTGCACCAACTTGATGTGATTTTGATTAATATTGTACCATTCTAATGAGATGGCCATTTTGATGTGATTAGGGTTAAAATTGCACCATGTCAATGTGATTCCACTCAAATTGCACTATCTAGATGCAATTCAATGAGAACCTTAGTCGGAGTTTGGGTTAGGGTTTTAACTTTTATTTCAATTGAAGATATGACTTTTAAGTAATTTGTATGTATTTTAGGAGGATAAGTAATAGTAATTCTATAAAGTTTATATGTTTTACAAACTAATGAAAATATATTTTTATTGTTAAAACTAACATTTGAATTTTGATAAAGTGTGATAAAGCGTTGTTTTAAAGTTTAAGGGTGGAAAAGTGCCATTGGAATGAAAAAACATATAAGAAATATTTATTCTCCTTATACCTATTTTTCAAAATTTATTTAAAAATGTAATTGATATATTTGATTAATATAATTTTATCAAAATTTTGAAAACATTACACATACATTTTATATATATATAAATTTCAAAGTTTAGAGAAAAATTTTGAAGTTTAGGATAGTCGAGTGACAAAATATCATTTTAATTACTAATGTGTCAATATACATACTTGACATATGTTGCATTAGATTATTACAAACTTTAACATGTCAGTATTGTTACTATTTCTTAATAGAGTTGTTCAACATGATGTAAGTCTTACAATATTATTTGTACCTTTGAATAGGATATTATTAGAACTATAAATATTTCTAGTCAATGTAGCAAGGATAATAGTACTGTTCTTGGGACGGACGGTTTTCATAATTACAAAAACCATAATTTTGAGAAGGAATGATTATTTTTATCTTTGGAACAAATATTCCATCGTATCTTTGACAACAAAACTAGTTAGTTTCGTCGAATTTCTCACAACCAAAACATAAACAATGAATCCTTAGTCTAAAACACAATACTAACATGATACAACATACCTTCCACCATTCTATTTCATTTTTTATCACAACAATATATCATTCCTAACCATCTAAATCAAACATCATCTCAATTCATGCATTCATATGTATGCCTATTAAATCAACTAGTTATAATGATTCTAGAACCATCAAAACAATTAGATCATGATCATACTTCGTAAGCATCAAGCATGAAAAATTTAAAAAATCACACATCATGCTCAATTTATAACCATCAAATTAACTCCTACTTGGTTTTCAAGCCTGCAAAGTTTGAAGAAGACCACTTTTCCAACCATTACTCCCCCCAATACAATCTTCGGCGACTAAAGACTAAAAAATTATGATAAGAAATGGTACTAAGAAATTTTGCATATTCAATAATAAAGTTTATTGTCCGAGATGTGGTTCCTTACATAGAATTTTGATTAGATAATTACCAGAACAAATGTTTGCCTAATTAGAAGGGTTGATCACTACTTAAATCACTTATGATGTGGTGCATAATCTGATTCATCCACTTAGTATGAATTGAACAAGTGTTTCTTTCTCTAGAATAACCGTTCAACCCCTTATTTCTTAAATTCATTAAACTTAAACACAATTCCACTTAACCCACATTTAAATAAACCCAACTTAAGGTATGATGACATAAAAAACCTTGATATGTACTAGTTGGAATTGCAACTGGGTCTAGGCAGTTCAGAAATATGTTATCCTCTTATAATTAATATTAAAACTTCTTGATTAAAAAATTATTAATAAGTTATTCTTTGGCCATTAACTTTGTTTTTTAAATTAATAAGTTTGTTTATTTTTATTAATTTTCTTTTAACATTGAGATTATTATTGTCCTAATTTAGAAGTTTTGATATAAAAGGCAGCTATTCTCTTCATTATATCCTTACCTTACTTCATAGTATAGTAATTAAACCATGTGTGCACATAATGACAAGGTCTAGAAACAAAGTTGCCTTGTATAACTTGTTGCACCTAACAACTTCTGAGATTTACTTACTAAAAAAAATCTGAGATTTGATTGTATCTGACGACATCCGTTACTTGATCCAATGGCTAATAGAGGTCTTGATGATAGGATTTGAGCCATAAATTCAATGTTTTTATCATCGTGCAGTGCAATCTGCTCTGTCATTTTTATTTAGAAGTTAAAATTCTGAAGGGCTTGAAGTTGAAAATGAAGCTCAAGTTTGCTCATTCCCTTATGTTTATGCTTGTCCTGTCGTCCTTTTTAGGTCATCTCTCACTCCCTATCTTGCTTGCATGTAGTCTGATTCGAAATTTTAGGTATGAAAATTACACTTTCATCAATTATTTTTTTGACTTTGGCCTCCCTTGCTTATGAAAACTTTCATTTTATCCTATTTAACCTAAATAAACTGTTAACTTTATTCTCCCTTTTTATTAAATACTACATTTTCCACCCCCAAATATAATTTTGGTTCCACCAAATGGGGTTATACTTGTACTACAATACAAAATGTATGATTTTATTATTATGGTTTTGTCTTTATTTTATCTTATTAAACAATATTTAATTGGGGAAGTCGATTTTTCTCATTGTCGGCAATGCCCTAATTATTTCCCAATGTTTATTTATTTATTAGAATCATCAGACGTGATGATTTTTTTGTGTTTGTTATTAAGCTTCATTTTGGGAGATTTTCTGACTTGTGAGTGCATTTTAGACATTGGGTTGAGCTATCAAGGCCGAAAGTTGATGGATGAGCTTCAACTTCCAAGTGGAATATGTAAAGATGTATTTAATATAGATTTCGGCAAAGTTAATGTTTGCACTCCGAACTATTGCGCTGGAGTTTGTGCATCAAAGAAATACAAAAGACTCCTTTCAGCAAGATGTTCAGGTTATCTGGATTGTGAGTGCACTCACACCTGCTAATTTAAATGTAAGATTGTATTTCAATGAATAATATATTATGATAAATAAAAGTGGCTTAAGAATTTGGAGATATGAAATACTTGTCCAGCCTTTTAACTATCTTCTAACATGAGATATATTTTCATATGTTAAAGATCAAAATCTAATCTAATAATTAATTTAATTACTTCATGTAAAGGCTTGCTTGAATGCCAATGATACAAAATCAACCGTCCTTAATGATAAGTCAATATAATTCCTTCCTCAATTCTATTCTCTGTTTATTATTTTTTATCTTTATAAAAAAATATATTTAAAATCATTTACTTTTTTAATAAAACATTCATATAAATAAATCTTAATAATTTATTTGTATAAACTAAGGGAACAATTTGTGATTGAGGATGTAATTGTTTACCAGTTCTTTCACTTGAAAATTATCTAATCAGATGTTACCACATCAGATCATATAAATAAATTTATACAATTTATTTGTACATATAGTCTTACTAGTAAACATTTAATTTTTTAAGTGCGACATTAATGACAAAATATTTTATAATTAAATTATTTATTTAAAATATAATAAATAAATAAAATTTTAGAAGAATGAACTTCCTCTCACAATGTTGAGATCTATCCAATAGTTATGAGATTAAGTAGAGCTGCACCATTACCTTCTCCACATATAGAGAATGATGGAAATAAATTTTGTTAATATAAATAAAGCAAACTAATATTCCCACACTTCGGATTTTTTTTTGAAATATTTTAATTTCACTTTAATTTTTCATCAAAAATGTGCTAGGTACTATTAGCTCTGAAAGAACCAAAGGTAAGAATACAGAGTGTCGGGGCATTTTGGTTTTTCATATATATATAAAATAAAATTATACATACATATTTTTAGTAAACAAATAGATAAATATATGATATATTATTATATGATTGAATGTTATTTAGTAATTTTAAATTAATATATAAATTAATATATCATAAAATAATATTTAATTATATGTTGACACATTATGTGTGTATTTACTGTGTATTTGAAAGTGTGTACATACACGTATACACACACATGTTCATAAACAAGTTAAAAATGGAAACTAATTGTACATTTTTCACAGCATTTTTCTAGCAAATTGTGATTAAATTCTTTTAATAAAATTAATTCTAAGCACGGTTCAAGAAAAAACAATGGAAGAAGCTTCATTTTCTTATAATCGAATTTATTCGAAACATAGTTCAAGAAAACAGCATTGGAAAAAATTTAATTTGTAAACGATCTGAATTCAAAGTAGAAAAAAGTGTACAAGGTTTTCATTGTACACAGTTCCATAGCATTTTTACTTTTTTCTAAGCAGGCTGAGAAACAACCTAAGCTCGTCTTGAAAGTACAAGACAACAAGACAAACAAGGGTCAGATGGATCTAGAACCAGCACTCACTTCTCTTGAGTTACTATCAAAATGTCTGCATTGATAGGCCTCCAGAGAGTGGTAGGGAGCAAACAACAAGAATTACAAAAGAGGTGCTCTTGTAGCCCGAACTATACAAGTAAGGAAAAACTATGGTAGAATCGCTAGCAACAATCAAAAAACAGTGAAGCCTATCTTTTATATACTGTTTTAAGGGGTTGCGCAACATCCTTCCAAAAAGATGAATCAACAACAAAGGGCAGCAAGCAGGAAGCTGCCTGCAGGCAGCAATTTGAGCAGAGGCAGAAACTGCAAAGACTGATTTATAAACTGCAGACACAGGGGAATTGCTGGAGAAGCAACAAAAAAGGGGCTGCAAAATTTTACTCCAAGGGGTGATTTTATCATGACATCCAACTGCCTTCTAGATCTTCCTGGTGAACAATAGAGACTTGGAGGCAAAAGGCAATAGGATAGTCTCAGAAAATGCAGAGTTTGCTGCACATTTTACAGCAGAACCAGATCTGGGAGTAAAGCAGCTGCAGACGAGGGGCCTGTCTAGAGAGCAGAGCACGTCCAGCTGGGGGACTCTAGAAATAGCAAAAACCTAAACCAGATTACAGAACAGCAGAATCCAGAATTGGTTCAAACTGGGAGCTTGATTGAAAACAGACTGCGTAGGAAAGGCAGCAGGAAACCATAGACTCAAAACTAGAACTGGAAATGTTGGATTCTAGAAATTATGGCTACAGCCAGAAAAACCAACACTGTGAGCTAACACCTACAAAACAAAAGAAATGTTAGGAAAAAAACATGAGATGGTCCTTCATGATTGCTTAAAGATGCAACGCGGGAGGTCCCACGTTCTTGCAATCTCGTCATCGCTCCTTGTTAGGGAAATGCTAGTAAACTTTGTGCCCTTATCCGTAACGATTCTTTTTATGTTTTCTTTGACCCTTTCCTTGGGAAGACTCTATTATTTCTCTCCTTCCATATTGCATAAATAGTAGCACCAGGGTTCATCTTCCCCATAATGTGCTTAAGGTTGTTTTCTTTCCATTCCGAGGCAATATTCTCTATGTAATCTCCCTAAGTAAATTCTCCATAGTTCATATTATTGATCATCAAGATATTGCTCCAAATCTAATGGCTACACTCACAATGGAAGAAAAGATGGTTTAAATTTTCGTCCCTGTTATTGCATAACACACAAGAAGCATCATTTGTAATCCCAATTCTTAAAAGCTTATCCCTAGTAGTAAGTCTTTGCTTTATGGCAAGCCAAAGGATAATAGCATGCCTAGGGATAAATTTTTTGTGCCAAATCAAGCTAGCCCAAGCATCTCCCCTTCCTTGTTTCTAAGCTCATTCCAAGCCGACTTTATAAAGAACTTGCCTTTGGGATTAGACAGCCACCTTATGCAGTCCCTTTCTCCTTTCAGATGGTCATTCATCAAGGCTTTAATTTCCCTAAATTACAAGTAAAAGTTCAAAGGCCATTTCCACCTATTGCCATCAATGATGACCTCAACTCATGCATTTCTTTTAATTTTGGAGGCATAGATAAATCTATTCCTGTATTTATCAATAAGAGGGTTGAAAGGGTGCCAATGGTCCATCCAAAAGCAAGTATGTTCACCATTCCCAATATCATGCTTGATTTTACCCTTCAAGACTTCTCTTAACTTAATAAGCTTCCTCCACCACCATGGGCTATTACTAGAGGGGCTTATCTCCCAAATACACTTTTCTTTAAGCCCCTTTCCACCCACTTGGCCCAAACCGAAGAGGAATCTGGATTGATGAGATCCCAAAGATGCTTGGCCATGACCACCTTATTCCACTCTTTACCCTTCATTAGGCCCAAACCACCTTCATTCCAAGGTAAGCAAACATCATCCCAAACAACCTTGACTTTGTGGTGATTAAAGTCCTTACCACTCCAAAAGAAAGCCATAAGTTTGCCATCAATCTCCTTGAGGATTTTAGAGGGGAGGAAGAAATGTGAAGCCTAATAAACTTGCTCACTAAAGAGGATAGACTTTATGAGCATCATTCTTCTTGCATAGGATAAGGACTTACATTTCCAAGAGTTAATCTTAGCAAGGATTTTGTCCACAAGAGGTTTACAATCTTCTTTTGAGAGCTTAGAAGAAGATATGGGAACTCACAAATATTTGAAGGGGATAAATTCCTCCTCATAATTTAATATCTTTTTCAAATCTTTCCTTTCTTGAGCATTCACTCCTGAGAAATAGATATTACTTTTCGAATCATTAGCCTTAATCTCGTACCATTCTTGGAAAAGGTTCAAAGCATCTTTTTTATGAGTCTCATGGATTTTCCTTTTGCCTTACAAAAGATGAGAAAGTCATCGGCAAAACAAAGATGGGTTATCTTATTTTCCTTACATTTCCAATGATACCCCAAGCCTTTCTTAGTAACCATTTCCTCAGTTATTATTAATAGGACTTCCATTGCAATCATAAACAAGTAAGGGGAAAGAAGGTCCCCTTGTCTTAGACCCTTAGAGCTCTTGAAGAAGCCCTCAAGCTCACCATTGATGCTAATTTTAAAAGTTGGGGTAGTAATGCATTCCTTAACCCATTTATGAAACTTGGGATGAAAACCAATCTTCTCAAGAATAGAACTAATGAAATTCTAATTTACCATAACATAAGCTTTCATAACGTTAATCTTTATGGCACATTTCTTCAAATTGTTCACATTCTTGTGGTAATTGTGCAAAAGCTCACTACATAAAAGAATATTATCACCAATTTTTCTTCCCCTAACAAAGGCTCCTTGGGCCTTGTTTATGAAAAGAGGGAGAATGTTCTTCAATCTATTGGCCATGATCTTTGTAATACATTTATAGATTGTATTGCGACATGAGATTAGCCAAAAGTCTTTGGCCATAGTGGGGTTCTCACTTTTAGGCACAAGAGCAATAATAGTGCAATTAACCTCATGAAGGAGTGAACTCAAGGAGAAAAAGAATTTTATGGCTTCAATCACATTGTCACCCACCACCTTCCAAGCTCTTTTGAAGAAGTGAGCACCAAACCTATCTGGCCCCAAGGCTTTGTTGCTCTCCATACTGAAAAGAGTTTCCCTTATTTCTTCACTAGACACCTCCTTGATCATGTCTTGGGCAACATCACGAGGGACCTCGAAATCAATTAGATCCCCAAAATTCCCATTAAAGTATTCCTCACAATGGTTGTAAAGAAGATTCTTAAAGGAAGACTCTAGTTCTTCCTTGATTTGCTTCTTGTCAGTAGTGAAAGTCCCATTTTAAGGAAGAGGCCATTTATGGCATTTCTATTCCTTCTACTCTGGATACACTTAAAGAAGTAGGTAGTGTTTTGATCCAAGTGTACAAGGTTTTCAATGATAGATTATACAATGAAGAAGGTTCTAAAACAATCACCTGACTACAAAATTATCCTTATCCTTCTCAATGCCAAACTTAGCATAAACTCATAGTATTGGCTAATATTAAGGATCTTGATCCTTTTGGAAAATCCAACAAATAATGTCATGATAATTTATATATAATTCATTGAAGTACTGATTGACGTTGCTTATATAGCCTTCAAAGCTAATTTTATATATATATATATATATAGAAACAAATTTTCATAATCATAAAAAGTTTGACTAATTTTTAATCTTAGGTTCTTTATTTTTCCTTTGATGCACGATTGTGCATTAATAGGTTCACGATCATGCATTTAATCCTTTGATGCGCAACTAACCTTTTATGGGCAAACTTGGTTATGACATACTATGCGGGTGCGCATACTTGGATGCACAAGCATACACTCTTCTCCTCTTGTGCATGGTTAGCCTCTCATGGGCATCCTTGAGTGTGATTTGGTGCATGGGCATGTACGATAGGGAACACGAGCATGTATCCCTTTTCCATGCATAACCTTTTTTTCCTTCATGGTTGTACGAGTTTCCCAAGTATAATTTTTTCATTCTACTATGTGAATGATTGTGCACCCCTTATGTATGGGCCTCCATCACAACCTAATCTACATGTCACAAGCGATTGTATATGTCTTTTGTTCATCAACTTAAAATTTTAATATAACATTTATTTTGACTCTTAACTTACACTATGTTGATATATGGTCATAAAATATGTAAAAAGACACTTTTGACCTTGAGTTATATCTATGGGTGTTATATCATGGGTGTCCCGTTGCAAAAATTCATAGGAAAACATATTTTTGTGGGTGTCATAAAACTTCTAAACTAATAAGAACAAGTCCCACACATGTATCATAAGAACATTAGCCCCACCTGTGTGCTATAAAATCAAAACCCACATGGTTGTACACCTTAAGATACATAGAAAACAATTAAAACTTTAAATTGTTCTCATGCATAAAACTACGATTTGTTTTCGTATAAATTATGACCTTAAACTCAATTGCTCATTGTAAATTTTTGTTAGGCTTTCTTATCGCTTTCAATGCTCTTAGACATGTTCATGACTCGTGTGTTACCTTATAAACTATCTTAATGTCTTTATAGTACTACATACCCTTAAAGTCCTCCCCTAAACTTGTGAGACAATTGTTGGAATGAGTGCTTACTTCTCAGGAATGACTACTTTTATACACAACTTAAAGAACGATTGTTCATTACTTTGGGAATGAGCATGCACTATCTTTTACTTTAAATGTTCATTTTTTTCTCTTTCATGATGTTCATCTATCTAGAGATATTTTTGTTTTTGCTTATGTGAAATGTTATACTATACTTCAACATGGGTGTTCATTGCAGCCTAGTTTATGTGGTAGGAACAACAACACCTATTCTTGGGATGGGCATTCCATTGCAATTATTATAATTGTCTAGTTTTTAACCATCTTGTGACTTGAGATGTATTGTCATATGTCAAAGATCAAAACCTAAGAACCTATTTAATTCCTTCCTCTGTTCTATTCTTCATTTGCTATTTTTCATCCTTATAAAAATTTATTTAAAATCATTTACTTTTTTAAGTGTAACATTAATAACAAAATATTATATAATTAAATTATTTACATAAAATATAATAAATAAATAAAAATATTAAAAGAATCAACTTCCTCTTGCAGTATTGAGATGTAAATGGTTTGACATTAAGTAGAGCTGCACCATTACCTTCTCCACATATATGAGAATGATGGAAAGAAATTTTGTTAATATAAAGCAAACTAGTATTTGCGCATTTTGAATTTTTTCCGAAATATAAATCTATATATATATATATATATATATATATATAGAGAGAGAGAGAGAGAGAGAGAGAGAGAGAGAGAGAGAGATCAAATATTACAGTACCCAAAACCATAGATGCATTTTAGACATTGGGTTAAACACACACACACACACATATATATAGACAAGTTCATAATAAATTCAATGTTTTCACTATCACCATGCAGTGCAGTCTGTGCATGTTTGAAATTGAAGATGAAGAAGAAATTTGCTTATTTCCTTGTGTTTTAGCTCATGTCATGGCATCCTTTCTTTCCCTAAATATCTTGCTTGAAACCATTGTTAATTTTTTACAAAAGATAGATTAAAATAACTTTATCCCTTAATAACAACTTAAAAATCAAAACTAATAATACATTTTCATAACATTTCTCTTGCAAATTCTGACCAAATCCTTTTAATTAAATTAATTCTAAGCACAGTTTAAGAAAAAACCTTGGAAGAAGCTTCATTTCCTTTAATTGAATTAATTTGAAACACAGTTCAAGAAAACAGAATTGGAAAAAAAAAATTTAATTTGTAAACCATGTGAATTCAAAGTAGAAAATTGTGTACATGGTTTTCGATGATATTCTATACAATGGAAGAAGGTACTAAACACAATCACCTGGCTCCTTACTGCTCACAGAAGATTTCTTCCTGTTATATATGCTGAGTTGGCCGAATTTTTAATTGTTAGAAATTGATTAAAAATCTGTAGTGAAAACACACTAGAATATCTGATCTTTCTATTATTGTTAGAAATTGTTACTACAGGCCTCTATTACAGATCTGTGGTCAACTTTGTGAATGCTGTAGTTTCCAACTGCAAATTATAGATTATGGGGTTAACATTGAACATCCTTATGTTTTAACCAAAATCAAAACTAGACTTATATTACTATTGAAAGAAAAGGATAAAAGATCTCAAGAGGAGCAACAACGGGCTGAAGTTGTGCTTGCCTGAATTTAGTTAAGCTCGATACATATCTTAAAGTTGCATGTTTCTGTAAAGAATATATGTACCATTCTGTATTTTCTTACTATATACATAAAATCAGTTGTAATTGAGGTTGCATTTGTCATAGTGTCAGTTTCATGTGTTCCTACAAATGATTGTTGTTTTGTGGTTTTTTTGTCTTCTTGCATTGATAAAGTTTTTTCATATAAATTGTTTTTTTTTTAATTTTAAATTGTGTTCGGTTATTACGTATAGGTTTTAACTTTTAAATTGTGTTATGTAGATGCATAGAAGAAATTTGAGTTGAGGTTCTTTCATGCCTCTATTGCAACAGGAAATCAACCTTGTTCCTCAAGGTTATTACAGGGGAAGAGATTTATAGAAGTAGATATGACATTTATAGAAGATCTTGAAAGGTCTAATAATGGTGAACAAGATGTAGGTGAGCATGAAGATTTAATGTCTAAAGGGAAATCTGCATCACCTGCTCCTTCATCGGTTATCCCCCCTAGCAGAAAGAGAATGACATTCGTTGTTTGGGAGTGCTCTCCAGAAAACATGATCATAACAGTGGGGGATGTTAGATTTGTTGTTTGAAAGAAAAGGTTGAAACTACAGAAGACATATTCAATAAAACATTTTTTCCCACCATATGGAACAATGTCCCAAGAGAAAGAAGGCATTGGGGAGAGAGAGAGTTTCGAAGGCCAAACAATGTCAGGGTTTAAGCCAACATAGGTAGATTTCCCAAACTCCCTCACTCTACCTGTAGTGAGGACAAACGCAAAATATGATCACAAGAATGCACAACTTAAATACTTGTGTAACTTATTTGGTTAATTACTATCATTTTTATACTAACTGGTGTTAGAATAATTAATAATTATTGTGATGCAATATGCAAGTGTGAGAGGTACTTGCTCATATGATTGTGATGGATGAATTGTTGTTCAATGTGGTTGAGCATGTTAGCTTCAACTACTTTTGTAGTATTCTACAACCTTTATACAAGAGAATTGGAAGGAAAAAAGCAAAATCGGATTTTGATTGAGTTGGGCAAGCCGAAGCAAAAAATTTAAAAAAACTTTTCCAATAGTTGAGAAGAATAAGTGTGACAACATATTTGTGGAAGTCAGATGAGCAAAACATTAAATATATAGTCAATATGCATTGGGTCAATCAAGAATGAACTTTAAATAAATGCATTATTGGCTTTGTCCATTTCCTCCCTGGAGAAAAGGGAAAAATGTAGCACAAGCTATGTCCAATTTTTTCTAGGAATGGGTATTGAGAATAAGGTAAAGTTCAATCTAAGTATGTTTATACACTGTCTATTTCTTGATTGATAAATGGCAACCCTAATATATGTGCTAATTCTAAGTTAACAAGTGCACACCATCATTGTAGACAATGCATCCATGAATGACATGTATTGCACCATTGATGGATGATTTTAAGATGCAAAGATCATTAGTTATTGGGGAAAAGTTATTCCACATTTGGTGCATGACGTACATTGTCAATTTTCTAATTCAGGATAATTTAAATGAGATTACGGAGATTACTGATAAAATAAGAGATAGTATGAAATATATACAAGCTAGTAAGGTTCAGCAGTGGGACTTTGCAAATACTACAAAAATATGTGGTATTAAAGAAAGGAAGGAAATTGATTTGGGATTGTTTTACTATATAGCACAGCACTTCAATATGCTTAGCGTGGCTTTGATTTTTCGAGAGATATGGCCTCAATAAGAAGCTAGGGATGATAACTATTTGAAATATTTACCAACTGAAGATGAATGGAAAAAATTGGCCAAAGTTTGTGAATTTTTTAGGATATTTAATGACAAGCAAAATTGTATTAGGAATAAAATATCCAACAACTAAATTACACTTCATGAAGGTTTACAAAATAAAAAAAAATCTTAAAAGATAGGGAACTTGATCATGACAGATTAGTAATGGTTAAATAAATGATTGTAAAGTTTGGCATATATTGAGGAGTGGAAAATCCACTTATGTCGGTTGCAATTATACTAGATCTGAGATAAGGAACTTGATTATTGGTCTAATGTTTATTTACGATGATCTATTATATATCATAATATACACACTTCTTGTTACTGCATGTTTAAATTTGAGTTTATTAAGTTTGTTTATCCCATGATATATATTATGCCATGATTGAGATAGACAACCTCTATCACTTACTTGAAGGGTTGTATCGTGAATATGTGGACATTTTGTCAACGAAAAACCAAAACCTTGTCCCCACATCACAAATGGAGTCATCTACCTTAGGTACATAATTTTAATACTCTATTATGTGGTTACATGAATATTAATTTTCAAGTTTTGCATTTAATCTTATGTATTTTTCCCGTAAAACATTGTAAAAATTTTTTTCGACTCCACATTTTTAGATGGCATGACAAATGAAACCAATCATTGATTACGATGGCGTCAATATGTTAAGAAGACTCAATATAAATAATCAAGAAAGTCAAAGTTGGAAATATACCTAAAGGAGAGACTAGTAGACTTCAAAAGATGCAAATTGGCATAATTTAACTCACTTAATTAGTGGTGTGATAATCAAATTAAGTATAGAGTGTTGTCACACATAGCAGCATAGATTCTTGCAATTCAAATCTCAACAGTAGCTTCAAAAAGCATTTTGTGTTGGTGGTAGAGTAATAATCAAGTGAAAAAACCATCAAAGGTGCACTATTAACTTTGTATACTTATTTATTTATTATATGAAAAACTTAATTAATTAACCACATCGTTTGCGTTCTTGAAGATTGCCACTGAAATTGAGATTGACCTATTAGACACTTAAACAACCACACATTGGGGGATAATAGAATGTTCGCGTACAATTTCATATTTAACTTGTAATATGATTGATACAAATGTAGTAATTTTGAAGTTGGTGTGTTAAAGTAAGTTATCTTGTGCTGAAGTTGGTCTGTTAAAGTGATTTCAGTCATACTTTTCCTTTCTTCGTTCATTATTCTGAAACTCTATACCACCTTGACTAGTGGTTTACATTTTGGCATTATTTATACAGCTTTAGTATGATTTGGGTGGCATGATTGTAATTTATTTGGTGATTATTTATACAACTGAGTGTTTGAGATGATTTGGGTGATAAAAATTTTTAGCGTAAGTTTGGTTTCATATATTCCACATAACTTAATGGCTGAAAGTTGAGAATGTTATTGCAGAATATACTGCACATTTTGGCACCATTGTGGCAACATTTTTCATATACTGAGCATTATTTATATCCTTATATTTCTTGACAGATTCTTGAAGAAGCTCAAAGACTTTGCAGGATGAAAGAAACGGGAAGAATCACTGAGATTGATTCATGATCAATACATTTTCACAAATTTATTTTCATATGTATATTAGTTTTTAAATTTGCACAAATTGTGTAGGGCAAAGATATGTTATGCCTTGTATTTATTATTGTATCGAACATGGAATCTAGAATGAACCTTGAGGGGGCGTTTGGTTTGGGTAATGTTTGATTACTAAAATGGAAAGATTACTTTGAAGATAGATTACTTAGAAGATTACTGGGTATAAATGATTACTATGTTTGATAAAATTTTATAGGTATAAATAATTATTTTGTTTGGTTAAAGGTAATAAAAGATTACTAGTAAATTATTTTATTTAAATGCCCTTGAATATAATTATTTTTAAATATTTTTTATATTATTTGTCATATTAATTAAAAATAAATTTATTTTTATCTCAAAAAATTAATAAATAATAATTTTTCTATAATAAACTCAAGATTACCCCAGTAATCTTTAAATACTTAAGGTGAAGATGGTAATCAGATTACCACCTATATTACCTGCTACGTCAGCATTGGTAATAAAAGATTACTGTAATTTTTTATTACTGACAAACCAAACAAAGGAATAAAAGATAGATTACCAAAGTAATTTATCTTTCCGCCAACCAAACGCACCCTGAAAGTAAATTGAAACCAAAAAATGAGAATCGAATATAAAAATTAATAATTGATTTGAAAATTTCAAAACACGAAATACTAACCTAAGCTTGAAATGTGTGCCTAAAGTTGAGCCAACCATGTTTGGTCAGAGCCAAGTCGAATGCATTCATTTGGAGCAGAGTTGAATAGTCTTGGGTGAGCCCGAGCCAAGTTTGGGATCAACTCCACTATCTTGAATATGTCCAAGTTGATCCTGAACTTTATTGCTGTTCGAGTGAGCCGATAACGATTAGCCATTTTGTCAAGCTTGACCTCAACCTCAACCTCAATAAAATGAATTAAGTCAAGTTTGAACTCGATTCGACTCAAATCTAATTATACTTTTAACTTAAACACAGTTTTACTTAACCCACACATAAATAAATTCTTACTTAACGTAAAAAGACATTAATAACCTTGATATGAACCTATTGGTATTACTACAGGGTCTAGTCAGTTCAAAAAAAGTTATCCTTTTATTAGCTTTGTTTTTCTTTTTTCTAATTAATAAGTTTGTATATTTTATTTCTTTTAACATATAGATAATTATTAGTCTAATTTAGAAGTTTGATATAAAAGGTAGCTAATCCATTTCATGATATCTTACCTTATTCCATAGTAAAGCAATTAAACCATATGCATATGATGACAAAATCTAAAAACAAATTTGCCTTATATAACTTGTTGCACCCAATTTATGAGATTTGACAAAATCAGGTGACAACAAATCCAACGGCCAATGGAGATTCTGATAATAAGATTTAAGCTATAAATTTAATGCTTTTATCATTGTGCAATGCAGTCAGCTCTATCATTTTTATTTAGAAGTTAAAATTCTTGAGGGCTTGAAGCTGAAGTTTGCTCATTCACTTGTATTTCTGCTTCTCCTAGCATCCTTTTTAGGGCATCTCTCATTCCCAATCTTGCTTGCATATAGCCTGATTCTAATTTTTAAGTACGAAAATTACACTTCCATCCGTTATTTTTTTAACTTTGGCCTCCCTTGCTTATGGAACTTTCATTTTATCCCATTTAACCTAAATAAACTGTTAACTGTTTTCTCCCTTATTTATTAAATATTACACTTCACACCCCAAACATAATATTCTGGTTCCTCATACGGGGTTATACAATCGTACTACAGTATAAAATGTATGATTTTACTATCATGATATGAGCTTCAACTTCCAAATGGAATATGCAAAGATGTATTTAATATAGATGTGGGCAAAGTTAATGTTTGCACTCAAGAATAAGCGATGGAGTTTGTGCGTCAAAGAACTACCAAAGACTCCTTTCAGCAAGATGTTCAGGTTCTCTGGATTGTGATTGCACTCTCACTTGCTGATTTAAATGTAAGATTATATTTTAATGAATAATATATTATGATAAATAAAAGTACTTGGGAATTCGGAGCTATGAAATAATTATGCTTGTCTAGTTTTTTAACCATCTCCTGACTTGAGATATATTTTTCATATTTTAAAAATGAAAATCTAATAATACTTCATGTAAAGGTTTGCTTGGATACAAATGATAAAAATGAACCTTCCTTAATCGTAGGCTAACATAATTCCTTCCTCTATTCTATTCTACCTTTACTATTTTTTATCCTCATAAATATTTATATTTAAAACCATTTATTCTTTTAAGTGAAACATTAATGACAAAATATTATATAATTAAATTATTTAATTAAAATATAATAAATAAATAAAGTTTTAAAAGAATAAACTTCCTATTGCAATATTGAGATGTATCCAATAGTTTTGACATTAAACCATTTACAATTAGGAGCACCGTCATGCATCTCTTTCCATGCATAACCTTCGTTTCCTTCATGATCGAAAGAGTTTCCTAGGTATAATATTTTTCATTCTACTTTGTGAAGGTTGTGCATCCCTTATGTCTACATATCAAAGACATTCGTACGTCCTTCTTTCATCAACTTAAAATTTTAATATAAATATTTATTTTGACTCTTAACTTATGCCGCATTGATATATAATCATAAAATATGAAAAAAAAAAAAAAAAAACACTTTTGACCTTGAGACACACCTATGAGTGTTACATCATGGGTTTTCCCTTGCAAAATTCATAAGAAAACATGTTTTTGTGGCTGTCATATGTACTACAAGACCACACATGTTTTCTTATAGGTGTGTCAAAGATCAAATCCCACACATGTATCAAAGGAACATTAGCCCACATGTGTACTACAAGACCAAGTCCCACATGGCTCTACACCTTAAAAAACATAAAAAACATTTAAAACTTTAAATTGTTCTTATGCATAAAAACTATAATTTGTTTTCCTGAAAACTATGAATTTCCCCTTGTAAATTTTTCTTAGGCTTGCTTATTGCTTTCAACGCCCTTAAACTTGTTTACAACTCATATGCTACATCATAAATTATCTTAGACATGTCTTGATAGTACTGTGTACTGTTAAAGTCCCTTATACTTGTGAGACAATTATTGGAATAAGTGTTCACATCTTGGGAATGATTTTTCTTACACACAACTTAAGGAACGATTGTTTATAATTTTGGGAATGAGCGTTTGCTATCTTTTACTTTGAATGTTCACTATTTTCTCTTTTATGATTATTCATCTATCTAGGGATATTTTTGTCTTTTCCTACATGAATAGTTGTACTACACTTCAGCATAGGTGTTTATCGCAACCTAGTCTATGTGGCAAGAACAATAACACATATTCTTAGGATAGGTGTTCTATCACGATTAAAAAAACTTAATTTTGCTAAGTAATGACTTTTTTGGTCCTTGGAATGACCATTTCATCATATCTTTGGACAAAACAAGCTAGTTTCATCAGAATTCTCACAACCAAAACGTCAGCAATGAATCCTTGTAGTATAAAACACAATACTAACCTGACACAACAAACATTACACCATTTCATTTCATTTTAGATCATAACCATGTATCATTTCCAACCATCTAAATCTCAATTCATGTATTCATATGTATGCCTACTAAATCAATCAATCATAACCATTCTAAAATTATTAAAACATTCATATCATGATCATACTCCATATGCATTGAACATGAAATATTCAAAACGTCACAAAATTATACTAAAGTCATAACCAACAATTTAACTCCTACTTGCAGAGTTCGATGACGACCACTTTTCTAGCCATTACTCCCTCTAGTGCCAACTTTTTGTGACTAGAAACTAAAAAATTATGACAACAAATGGTATAAAGAAATTCTACATACTGGATAATGGGGTTTATTGTGTGGGATGTTCTTCCTTACAAAGAGTTTTGATTAGGCAACATTTAGAAAAGTTGTTTGCCTTATTAGAACAATTTATTCACTTCTTAAATCACTTATGACATGATGCCTAATTTGATTCATCCACATATCACAAACTAAATAGGTTCCATCATCTAAAATGATTGTTCAATCTCTTATTTCTTAAATACTTTTAATTTAAACACAGTTTTATTTAACCCACATTTTAAAAATGGTCAGAGGACTTATTCCCACCTAAAGTATGTTGTTTTTTCCAAATTTTCACCCCTTAATTTTGAAAATCTCATTTACCCACCAATGAGCAATTAAAGTTAATGAAACTCTAACCTCCTAAAATTGTATCTCTTTTCCCCTCCGAACCCTAAAAACTAACTATTTTCCTTTTAGGTCAAGTTTTAAAAAATAACATTTTCCCCCCTAAGATTTAGTTTTCAAACTTCGAGGCCATTTGTGGCGCCATCGTCGGTGACATTTTTGGTGCCATTGCCAATGATCTCTCTCTCTAGCGATCTCCCTCCTCCTACCTATACCTCTGACTGATGTCGATTGAGGCTAAGAAGATGAAAACAAAGATCTCCTCTTCAACTGGGAAGATTGATAATGTTGTTAATTGTCAATATTTTGATTTCTAATTTTCTTATGTTGTGTAAAAATTTAATTCAATCTAGTAGAATTATTTATCTTTTTGCATTTAGAAAGTTTTGAACATTTTCAGAGTTAAGTTGGGCCAAAAAGACAAAAATTGGAGCAGATTTACTAATCAACAAAATATGTGATGTTGACTAGGCGTGGGCATATGCAACGACGAGAGCAGATTTCGAAATTTAAATTTTGAAGTCCAGAGCAGCTAAGATATTCCAAAAAAGTCAAGATTTGTTTCCTAGGAAATGGGTAATTATTAGCTAGAAAAGGGGAACACTTTGAGATAAGATAAGGAATATACAAGGAAGAGATGGGGGGAAATTTGGAAAAGGATAAATATGTACATATTTTTTTTCCTTTTAAGAGGTATTATTTTTATTTTTATTTTTATTTTGAGCTTATCTAAATGAAATGAGATATATATAGATATTTTCGTTTTGGAAAGGGAGAATTAATTTTTAGCTTTCATCTCATCAAAAGGAAGGCAGATCAGAGGATGGCATATAGTGGTTGAATCTTTTCTCTTGGTTGAAAGATTACAAGGATTGTGAGATTTTTGTTCTTTAATGCATCTTTTTAATTATTCAAGTATTGATTATCTTTCTAAGTTATTTTTCATGATTGTATTGGTTGATTGCTAAGGCATGCGATTAATTTATCAATTAATATAATTTACTATTAATTTAGGTGTTGAATCCTTAATTGTTCAATCCATCTAATCGAAGAGGCAACTGAGATTTATTGTTTGTTGCATCAGGAACTATAATTCCTAGGAAAATTATCAACTAGATTAAATGTAACATCGCACGCTTGCGTTGTCTTGTTTCGTTGGTCTTTCTAAATCTTAATGCTATTGTTTGATTAAATTCGAGATCATATCCGAGTTGTTAAACAATAAGGGTTAATTGGAATATATGTTTTTGGTTAACTAATCATAAGGAAAGACGGGTAATTAGTATCACAACGAATATTTGAATAATAGATTTGATACTTTTAGGTGTTGATGATCAATCGTAGTTTCTATGGTGGATATGACCGTAGACCAAGATTTGTTTAATTTAAATTATTTTACAAAATTTTATTGCTTTTAATTGCCATTTGTATTCAATTCAGAAACTCCCCCTCCCCAGTTTCATTGCTTTACAAGATAAATAACGACTTACTAATTGGAACTCTTTAAGGGAACAATCCTTATTTTCCTTAACTACATTCTCATTGCAAGAATTTAGAATTTTAATTTGGGTATCGATGATAACACTTACTAAAGATAAAGAGCTTCATCTTCCCGATGAAGTTCTTCATCTTTCTGACTTCAATTGATGTCAGTCAGAGGTCCAAGTGAGAGGGAAAGTAATGTCGGGAGGGAGACATTGCTAGATATGGTATCAGAGTTTGAAAACTAAATCCTAGGGGGGAAATGTTATCTTTTAAAAGTTGGCCTAAGAGTGAAATTATTAGTTTTTAGGGTTTAGGAGGGAAAAAAAGATAAAATTTTAAGGGATTAGAGTTTCGTTAACTTTAATTACTCGTATATGGATAAATGAGATCTTCAAATTTAAGGGGTTAAAACTTAGGAAAACAACATACTTTGGGTGCAAATAAGTCCTTTGGCTTTCTAATAAATTCATACTTAAGATAAAATAATATAAATAACATCGTTATGTTGCTATTAGTATTACAATAGACGGTTCAAAAAAAGATTATCCTCCCATAATTAATATTAGAACTTCATGATTATAAAATTCTTAATAAATTAGTTATTATTTGGTTATCAACTTTGTATTTTTTGGTTTATTTTATTGATTTTCTTTTGGCATGTAGATAATTATTGTACTAATTTAGAAGTTTTGATATGAAAGGTAGATACTTCACTTATGGTAAGGTAATTAAACCATGTGCCTGAAATGACAAAAACCGGTTACGTAATCCAACGGCTAATACAGGTCTTGATAATAGGATTT
Organism: Mangifera indica; assembly: GCF_011075055.1. Taxonomy (NCBI): domain Eukaryota; kingdom Viridiplantae; phylum Streptophyta; class Magnoliopsida; order Sapindales; family Anacardiaceae; genus Mangifera; species Mangifera indica. The sequence continues at coordinate 9,024,845 of NC_058147.1, read as the reverse complement.
GAGCTATAAATTCACTGGTTTTATCACAGTGCAATGCAAGTTACTCTATAATTTTCATTTAGAAGTTAAATTCTCGAGGGCTTGAAGTTGAAAATGAAGATGAATTTTGCTCATTCCTTTGTGTTTCTGCTTCTCTTGGCATCCTTTTTAGGTCATCTCTCCTTCCCTCTCCTGCTTTCATGTAGTCTGATTCTAAATTTTACGCATGAAACTTACACTTTCAACAGTTTTTTTTTTTTAATTAACTCTGGCCTCCCTTACTTAAGAGACTTTCATTTTTATCCCATTTAACCTAAAAAACTATTCACCATATTCTCCCTTATTTATTAAATATTTCACTTCACACCCCAAACTTAATATTGTGGTTCCACCAATGGAGTTATACACTTGTACAACAATATAACACATCTATTTTACTATTATGGTATTGTCTCTTTTGTATCTTGTTAAATAATATTTAATTTGGAAAGTCAGTTTCTCTCATCGACATCAATGCCCTAATTATATCCCAATTTTTTTAGTTATTAGAAGCATTAGATATAATGATTTTTTTTTTAAATGTTTATTATAAAGCTGTATTTTGAGAGATTTTTTTACTTGTGGATGTATTTTAGATATTGGGCTGAGCTATCAAAGGCTAAAGATGGTGGATAAGTTTGACCCTCCAAGCGGAATTTGCATTGATCTATTTGACATAGATATGAGCAAAGTTGGGTATTGCACTAAAGATTATTGTGTTGGACTTTGCGCATCAAAGAAATACAAAAAATTGCTTACACAAAGATGTACAAATTTTTCGACTTGTGAGTGCACTCACATTTGCTAATTTAAATGTAAGATTATTGTCTTTCAATGAATAATAAATAAAGCTGGCTTGGGAATAATTATTGGCATATTCTTCAAATACCCAAAATTCATGTGCCAACAAATAATTACCTAATTTTATCAACATTAAACCAATATACCCAATTAATGTTCAATGACCAAAATGCCCATTTCATAATCTAAAGCAAAAAATGCAAAAAAATGAATAACTGTTCACACAGTCAGCCTTAAACGAATTCCACCAGTAATTTTCTTTAATTTTTCAATGGCGAAAATGACATAAAATATCAAAAACTTATTTTTTTTATCGAAATTATGATTACAAACTTATTTCCTTCATATCGAAATTACAATATCGAATAACGAGTAAGATTATATATATAAATGCATTATAGGGTTAGGGTTTATATGAAATAAATGAAGGGTAATTTAGGTATTATGTTAGACATTTTAGGCATTTTCATTTAACTCCTTGGAATTTTGGACAATTTTTTCAAGTCCACAAAATGTGGACAATTTTATTTTAACACATGAAATTTGGGTATTTAAATTAGTCTCCTATAATTACAGTTGTCTTCTTTTTAACCATCTTGTGACTTTGAGATATACTTTCATATGATTTTAAAGATCAAAATCTAAGAATCTAATTAATTCCTTCCTCTATTCTATTCTTCATTTGCTATTTTTATCCTTCTAAAAAAAATATATATAAAATCATATACCTTTTAATAACAATATATTATATAATTATATTATTTATTTAAAAAATAATAAATAAATAAAAATTTTAAAAGAATAAACTTCCTCTCCCAATGTTGAGATGTATGCAATAGTTTTAACATTAAGTAGAGTTAAACCATTATCTTCTCCACATAGATGAGAATCATGGAAAGAAATTTTGTTAATATTAATAAAGCAAATTAATATTTCCACAATTTGGATTCCTTTTTGAAATATATAAATATTTTACTTAATTTATTCACGAATTACTTTTCCAAAGAGGAAAAAAAAAAAAAAAACTTTATCCCTGAATAACAAGTTAATAATCAAAACTAGTAATGCATTTTTCATGACATTTCTCTGAAAAATTGCGATTAAATCCTTTTAATTAAATTTTTTTTGGCTAACCAAAGACCCTGTCCATATTTGTAAAACGGTTAAATTTAAAATATAGTGATCAAACCCCACAACTACTGTATCAAGTAACTTTAATTAATTATAAGCACAGCTTAAGAGAAAACAATGGAAGAAGCTTCATTTCTTATAATTAAATTAATTCGAAACATAGTTCAAGAAAACAGAATGGAAAAAATTTTTAATTTGTAAACCATGTGAATTGAAAGCAGAAAATAGAGAAAAAGTTTTACAGTGATAGATTATACCCGGGATGAAGGTACTAAACACAGTCACCCGGCTACCGAATTATCCTTCTCACTTCCTTACTAAAAAATAGACAGTAAAAGAAAATGATGCCCCGAAACTCATAGTATTTGGTAATATTAAGGATCTTGATCCTTTCTAAAAATCCAGCAAATAACGTCCATGACATTTTATATATCTAATAACAGAATTTCATAGTCACAACACAAGAAAGTTTCTAATTTCGAACAGAAAAGAAAAATCACATTACTCTTACAGGTTTGATCACTCATTGAAACTCTGCAATCTCAAACACTCTTGCAGTTCCTTCAAGAGAAACTGAAACGACGGACCCCTGATCAGCAGACACGGAAAGACCCTGTATGGCATCAGTATGCCCACTGAATGTTCTCACACATTCACCAGAGAGACTATCCCATACTCATACTTTCCCATCTACGCAACCTGAAATTAGAAACCTAGACATGCCAAGCCAGGTCAAGCAAGTCACTCCGTCCTGCCCATAAAAAGGAAGCTTCCTCATTAACAAGGTTGACCATATAAAAGTTCCGAAGTTCAGTTACCTGCAAGGAACCTTTTAATTGCATTTAATATTGATTTAGGTTCATACGAAATATAACTAAAACAGACCTCATGGTCACAAGTGTGGCGGGGTGATGAATGCTGCAGATCCCAAATAATAAGTTTTTGATCCATGCACCCCGTTGCAGCCCAAGGTGAGCTGCCATGTGCAAAAAGTTATCAGATTAGAAAAGAAAGTAATCATCTCACAGGTTCATAAAAGTGTATTTCTGCATTATAGATTCACTAATTGATATTGAGAGCTCTTTACGTTTCATTTTTCATCCTCTATGTGTGTTGGGGGGAGGGGTTGTAGAAAAGAGACTTAATAAAAACCTGACATACCTTGGGGCAAATGCAACACATTCAATTGAATCTGTATGAGAAACCAGAGAATTTACAACCTGTTAATGACACATAGCAGCCCATTAAAACCTGCTTATTGATTGAAAAAATTAACCACCAAAATCCATTTAACTACATTATATAAGCAAACACAAAAACTTATGCAAATGAATATCAATGTAGATACTCATTGTCCCTGTTTCATTCATAAGCCCAAAGGATAATTGATGGGAATGAAAGATGATTAGAATATTTAATTATCTTTGGGAGAAAAAAGATTTGAAGACACTCAACTTACTAGGTGCTAACTTCAAACCCTATTCTCTGGCATTTTTTTTTTTTTTTCCAATTATTATTCCCAGGCGTGCTATATGAAAAAGGTCTTAAGTCCCAACTTAATTATTAACTTTTTTGAAGCACAGTTTGAAACTTAAGTCCTTAAGGTGCCCAACCCATGATACTAACACTGTTGTAAAAATCTGAACACCTACAAAATAAAAGAAAAAATAATAAATAAAAAACACAGCTGAATTGTGGTCATGAAGCATAAAATTACAAACCTTTCCAGTCGTAATATTGACCAAATGGACAGAACGATCCTGTGAACCAGTTAGAACGAGGGCTGATGGTCAAGCATGTCAACCCCTCAGTATGATATGGATGACCTGTAGAGAGCAATATTTATTTAAAAAAAAAACCCCTCAAATTGTATCAATAAATAAGTTTGACTAGTAAAAAGCAGAAAATATGTCAAATAGAAACTACTCATCCATCCATCCCCTTTTTTTCAGTGCAGAACACTTAGCAAAATGGACTGGAACACTGTGGACGTGATCAAGGTGAGCTAATAGAACTGACATACATTACCTCTATCTGCTATTCCCATATAAAAAATTCAAAATGAGGTCCAAATTAATACCTTTAACAACTTGATTTTCCCCACTTTTCGGATCCCATATCCTCAAAGTTGCATCATCAGAACCAGTACAATTTTTTTTACCTTAAGCAACCAACAGAAAGTATACACATAGTTATCAACTAAATAATAACAGCCCATAATTAATTGGAGTCTTAAAAAAGGGAGGAAAGAAAAAGAACTTAGAGTATGTACCATCAAGGGTAAAATCACCACAAGGCACGCTACGACCATGACCCGAAAACATATTAAGATAGGCACCTCTATCTGCATTCCACATCCAAACAGTGGAATCCTCTGAACCAGCCAATAATAGATGTCCTCTCGGATGCCATCTGACCCATTAAGAAGTAATATATCTAATGCTTACTTTCCAACAAAGGGAATAGCACTATTGATCAAAATCTCGATAAATTTACCTCAATGCCCCCTCCAGGTCCATCAAGCGGACATCTGAGTTCTCCGGACGACATGTCCCAGATCTGAACAATTCCATCAAAGCCTCCTGATGAAAGCAACTGCCCATCTGTACTAAAAGCCAAACTAGACACAAAATCCTTATGACCTGCATAGAAGTTAACAAAGAGGAACAAATAAAAAAATGGTGATAAAACATGTGCATGTTCTCTCATTTTACCAACTAATAAAAGAAAGGAAGATTTGGTTTCAATCACAAATCTTCAGAGCCAATAACAAATAACCTACAAGAAAAAACAGCGCAACCACTCTATATTGGAGTTGTTATATATGTGTGTGTGTGTGTTTGTGTGTATGTATGTACCTTTTATCTCAGAAAACCAATCACCCAGATTAATTCTCCAAAAAAACCCTTTGTCATCTCCACCTCCAGTTGCCACCAGTGAAGCATCCATTGGGCTGCATGCAACTGCATAAACTTCACCTACAAAGAAAAAGTGAAGGAAATATTGTGTATCTAAATTCTCTCACTCATAATACAAGAAATAGCATATATAATGACAAAACAATCTGTCAGTTCTGAAGATACTTTGAACTCCATTACACTAAGGAAAACAGGACTTCCAAAGAGAAAGGAAAGCCCCAGATTAGTGTTCTACTTTTATTCTAACTAGATCAAAATATTCACTGTTCTGTAGATCTGATATGAACATTAAAAAGCTTATCAATTTTTGTACATATTAGCTTTACATTTAAGTGAAATAGCCTACAGCAATGTAAGAAGTTACCTAAATAACATAAGAATTCAGAATAAATTGAAAATTGAAACACACACAATTAAAAGGAAAATGAAGCATCTATACCAGTATGACCAGTGAATATGTGCGTCGAATCATCGGGCTGACCTGGAAACACCAAATACACAATAAAAGTAAAACGAAATTAATTGAGTATTCTCCAGTGGTATTAAAGATTTAAAAAAACTAGTCCCGAAAAGACGAGTACTTTTCTAAGCTGACGAATGTTAATACAAGAGTAAGTTGCATACCTGCATTTTCTACATCAGAATCATTCTCATCATCATCCACATCAGGAAGGTCTGAACACATCACTTGAGCTATATAAGTATTCAGTATGTACAAAAAAAAGTAAAATGTTGAAAAAGAGAGAGCCAAAGTACCTTCATCGTCAACTGCAACTTCATGTATGATGTCAGATTCATCGAGGAAAACCTCGCCTTGGTCATCTTCATCGTGGTCTGGATTGCTCATCTTCTTTCCCTTTAAAAGTGCTTTTCCTACTGAGAGAAGAAAGGATTTTTCAAACTTTCATTTTTAGAAAGAAGTAGATCATAAACGAAGAAGCAGATAAAGAGAAGCATTTTCTTTTAAAAAAAATTAACAATCATTTTACAGAACAGTAGTCAGCCAAAGCTTTAAGCCAAAAAAAAAATCCAGAGCTCCAAACAGAAGGCACATCAAACTCAACTTAAAGGCAACTAACACGCCAAAAACATAACTCTAAAAAGATTACCCCACCCACATAGCTTTTTTCTTCATTAACCACAGTGAAGCCACCTCCAACTTCTTATTTGATCATATCCAACACTTTTAACCACAGTGTTGATTACTCATCCTCCTCTTTCAAACATTTCATCAAAACACTTTTTAAGTACAAAGGGTTGTTCAACCCACCCTTAAACTAATCCACTAAAGAGAAATAAAAGTAAACTTACAGTGGATTGAGGTAGAGGACAATATTGTCGGCGTGTTCTTCTGAATATATATGCACTGATTGACTCTCCAACTCAGTCCACGTGTCATTTGTAATCTCTCCAGATATAAGCGGTTTGTCCATTTCCAATCTTTCCACTTTTAAGATAATCCTTTTCATCTCCACCATCCATTCATCTCATTCTTTTAATCTCCACCCTCTATTTCCCCCTTACCCCAATCCAATCCTCTTTCACTTTCTAATCCCTTCTCAATCAGACTCACAGTCACAGACCTTCAAACACTCCATCAATGGCATCTATCCAGCAAACCGCATCGGCTCTCTCCCTCCGGTCTAATCTGCTCTCCCCCTCCCTTCGCCTCCTGAAGAACCCTTTCATTCTCAAGCTCTCTACCCCGCGCCGTAATTTCAGAGGAGTCAAAATGGCATCCACAGTCGCCGGAAGCTACGCCGCCGCTCTCGCTGACGTCGCCAAATCCAACAATACCCTCGATTCCACCTGCGCCGACATGGAAAATATCGAGAAAATTTTCGCCGACGAGTCAGTCTACGACTTCTTCGCCAACCCCACCATCGACCAAGAGAAGAAGCGACAATTAATCGACGAAATCTCCAAGTCGTCCGCACTGCAGCCGCACACGACGAACTTCATGAACATCTTGATCGACGCAAAGAGGCTGGACGCCATCAAGGATATTGTGAAGGAATTTGAGACTGTGTATAATAGCATAACGAATACCGAATTGGCGGTGGTGAGCTCGGTGGTGCAGTTGGAGTCAGAGCACTTGGCGCAGTTAGCAAAGCAGGTGCAGAAGCTGACTGGGGCGAAGAATGTAAGGATAAAGACGGTGATTGATCCGAGTTTGGTGGCGGGGTTCACGATAAGGTACGGAAACGCGGGTTCGAAGCTGATTGATATGAGTGTGAAGAAGCAGCTGGAGGAGATCACGGCGGAAATGGATTTGGGGAATATTGAACTTGGTTTATGAGAAATTTGGTGAAGCAAAATTTGTAAAACTTTTGTTACAAGAAATTAATTGCGATTGTTGTGAATTTAATTTGTAATGTAATTAATAATAAATTATAGGGTTTTTGCTTCTCAATAAATAAAAATTATCCACGATAAAACATTATTAAATAATTTTAATTTTATAAATATTTTATTTTTATTTATTATTTTTTTAAAATTAAAATATTCTCAATTTTAATTAATATAATAAATATTAAAATTATATTTAAAATTATTTTATTTAAAAATATTGAAGTAAAATAATATTTTTTGTATTTTTTTATTATATTTAAATATAATAATAATTTATATTCAATAATTTTCAAAAAGATTTATTCTTGTGATAATTTTTCAGATTATTTGAATTAAACACACTCAAAAGGTTAATGAGTATTATTTGGATAATTAATCGACTTATATAAAAACAATGTCTCTTATTGACATTGGTCATACATGAACATTGTGCATATAAACATTTGATCTCTCATCAAAATTTTGTTGACCTTAAGACTTTATACTGGAACCAATTTTTAAAGCATATCTCTGAAATGCATCTTTATTATTAACTATATTGTCAACTTTATAACCTCTTCCTCTTGTGTACCATCACTAACACTTATAGTAGAAAGTTTTGAAAAAGTGAAAGTCAATGATTCAATATCAATGACATGCACATTGATTAGAGTAGCATCGTAACAAATTGGACTTTGGCGCCTTCCACTCCATCAAATTTCCCACTTTGTTCCACATCAAAGTCCACTTGTTTCAATGTTAACTATATTTTCATAATTATAATCTTTGATTGAAATTTCATCTATGTCCACCCCCACGATCAAAAGCACTACTTTTTCCATCAATTGAGAACAATTCTATATTAAGAACTTTTTCAAGATCTTACAAATCAGTAATAATGTTTACATTACACTTTTCTTCTTGGTCACATTATGGGTATAGAACTTTTACATTAACTAGAAATGACATTCTATATTACTTTTCTTTTAATGCAGTGGAAGGTCTTAGAATGTACAGTACTTTGGAAACCTTTTCTTGAATTCTTGTTTTTCTTTCCTTATGACTAATTATCACATAAAAATGTGTCACTTATGTCATCTTCTCAGTTAACACTATAATACATTGAACGTCATGATTATTTTGAATCTCGTAAAACAATTTAGTGACAAAGGTTTCAATCTTTATTGTTATGTAGATGCACTTTTGCCTTTGTTTATTCCTAACTAGAGTTCAATATTTCAACCAATCTTTAGTATGTCGAATTATTGGGCTTAGTCTACCTATGATGGGTTGACCTGACCCATGTTCATAATTAAAGAGGAATTACCTAAATTGCCCTCAAAGATGAGATTTGACTAAACTACCCTTGGTAGTTATCAACAGTCAACAATAGTTGCGATTTTAAAATCCTAACTACCTCTCAAATAAATATTACACAAAAATAATATAGAGGGATGTTGATGTGCACAATTCTTCTTCATTTGTTTCCCTTCTCTAAAATCATACATACTAGAAACATATATTTCATGTGAATAAAGGGAAAATCAATGTTGTGGAAAATTCAAGAGGTAGTGAAAGTATCATCATCAGACAATCAATAGTCAAGTAAGTCCAATTGATGTTAGAAAGATTTTTTGGAAAAACTAACATTGGTATTAGAGCCTGTGTTTTCTTTTTGTTGGCTTATGATTGTCATTGTTTTTGCTTGTGAATGATAAAAATGTGGTGCAGTTTTTTTCTGGAAATAAACTCTCTACGAACATATTTTTAATTAAAAAATATATTGATTTCGCTAACTAATTTTGATAAATTGAACTAGTTTAAAGCATTTAATCAAGTGTATTTGGTTGTTGGATGTTTGTTGTATGGTTTAATCTTAAAATTTCAATGAAATCAACTTTGAATCGATGTTCCAAAGGGCAAAAATTATCACCCATGCTGTGTTTTTTGTTGCCTCAAATTCTCCAGATTCTAATGATGATGTGATGCTAGATTTTTATGCAACCTGAGCCATCATCAAGTGAGCTTCAAAAGCCTTTTCATGTCGTCATCGATCAATGGCCAAACGACATCCAATTGCATTAACAACGAGATTAGGGTTCTTAATAGCATACGAGCTACAATAGAGTTGGAAAAGCCCGATTGTCTGACTTGTTGGTCAATGGGTTAGTCAAAACCCACCAATCAACAGGCAACTTATCTGGTCAACTGGGCAACCCCACCCAGGTCTCAACCCGTAGGTTGGTTGACATCAATAGTCCATGGTCAAAGTTTGATCGACATTAGTCAATAGTTAAAAGTTTGATCAGCACTGGTCAAAGTCCAATGCTAGTGCTTGAAAAGGTTTCTCCAGTGCGTGATGACATGTGAAGAGCTTTCTTCGATGCGTGATAACACATGCGAGCTTCCTATTGACACGTGATAGCTTGTATAGGCTTAGATCGATACGTTGACTCTGATCTCATGGGTCCCATCATGCATAAGAGCTTGTATAACCTGTTTTTGCATGGAACAAACACTTATCAACGTTTTTTGAGACGTGTTTTGAATTATACATTGCTAAACAACATGTGAACATATGTTTTTTGTATTTTTATGCATGTGTAATTTATTATTGTCCATTTGTTGTTTATGTATAAGGTGAATATGTTGACAAAAGACCATTATTTGAACTATAAGATGAATCTGAAGCATAATCTCTTCAAACATTTTGATGTCATGAATGGGAAATATTATAATTTGGATTATAAGAGCATAAAATTAATCGGAAAGGAGAGGATATAGGGACTGCTTATGTCAATGCCAAATCATTGGGATCCTATAATTTTTAATCTTGTTTGGGACAAGAAATTCAAGGTTTATTGGCAATGTGAGGAAGAATTACAACTCACTAAAGAGCAGAGATTTGTAATGAACATAAAAAAATCCACAACTCTATCCATTTTCCCAAATCAGTGAAGTGCAACGCATGCAGATTATCGCAAACAATATAATAACTTTATATTATGGATAAAGTAACTCATTGTTAGAGATAAAAAAATATGTTTTCTCTCAATTCGATTAGTGGAAACCAACCTACTAAAAATATGAAGAGTGGTTAATAGTGAAAATGCCTTATGTTAATTTATATAAGCTTCAAATTAAGGATAGTTCAAGTCGGTCTAAGTCATTGAAATGATTTGGATTTCATGTATATATGATCTTTTATATTAGTAATGCTCTTTGTATAAGACTTCATTTTGCAGTATAAATATATTAAACCATTTGTTGATTCAATAATTGTCTTGACAATTTGTGGGAATTCTGATATTGGTATAATTTAACAATTCATGTCTAGAATTTACATTGGTGTAATTAGATTAAATTTTAAAATATTAAACATTTATACCATAAACGATGATTAGAAACATAATGAACTTTCGACTCTTTACCTTATATGAAATATTTTAATTTTAATGCACAATTACGACAATAAAATGTATATCTATTTTGATTAGTTGATGTTGTGTTGATATGTCTTTGTAGTTATATAAATAATAGTTTTGAAAAACATCATCGCCGACTTAAATAACAGAGAAAGATTAAATGAGGATAGCTATAAAATTTGGAGAATAAGAATGCATTATATCTTAGATGAACATGAGGTATTGGATGCTGTCAATCAAGTCATGGAAGAGCCCCAACTAGTTGAGGGGCAAAATCAGAACAATGTTCAATATAAGCATGACATGAACGCTTACAACATCTAAAAAAATAAAGATTCAACTGCTAGAGAAATCCTGATTAGCTCAATAAATGATAACATTACTTATCAGTATGAGCAACATAAGATTGCACATGTCATGTAGGTGATCGAAATTTGTTGCCACCATCGATCAATCACCCCAACATCTTTTTCTCCGATTGTAAGCCTTCCCATCGAAGTAGGTTCGTCAAACAAGCCTATTCCAAAAGGAAGGCCAACGACTAGAGAAGAAGATGTTGGGATGGCCAAGCGATAGTGGTAGCGGATTCCGATCATCGAAGAATGAAGAAAAAATCTTAGGGGGAAAAGTGAATTTTTCAAACTTTTGGGTAGAGGAAAAATTATTAGTTTTTCAAACCATAAGGAAAAAATGATATAAATTCTTAGGGTTTAGTGGTAAAATAACGATTTTACTTCTTATAATTGACGATTTTAGTTAAAGTTAATAGCCCATAGGTGAGTTTTTTGGTTTTGGGTTTTTAAAATCTCATGGATGAAACTTTAAGAATGCATCAAAACTTGGGTGGGAATAAGTCCATTGGCTTTATTAAAATAATTTATTTTAAAGAGTTTATACAAAATAAAAACTCTTATCTTTGTACTCTAATAACCACCAAAATTTGTTTGACGAAAGTGCTCTCATATCTAAAGATAACCATCAAAATTTGTTTGACGAAAGTGGTCTCATATCTAAGGATAATTAAGCTCAAGTTTTAAAGGTGTTCGATTTGTCAAATTCCCAAGCTTGAAAAATTCGATATAAAATAACATTATTTTAACCAAAATGCATTAAAACGATGTCATTTTAGTATCAAACTGAACTTAAAACTAGATTCAAGGTTGAACTTAAGCTCGGTTCATTTGAAATGAACGAAACTCAAACACCTTCGAAGCAAACTCAAACTCGTTCTAAGTAAATTAAGTCGAAGTTAATCTTAAGCTCAATTTGATTTGAATCTTATTTTAAAATATTCAACTAAATCTTCTCAACTTTACTAGCTAAAATTCGACCACATCCAACAAATCAATCATTTTTTTGTCATTCTTCTTTAATGTCATTCTTTTTCAATATGGTTATCCTTAGCTATGGTTCTTCATTATCATCACAATTGTTATATTTGTGATAGTTATGATAATAATAGTTATCAAAATTGAAACAACACATCATGACAGTAAAAACTTACAAAAAAAAAAATTGATATACATATATATGCAAACAATGTTGATACAATATACATTAATAAATAAAAAGAGTGATATACGTATATACACAACAGATATTGGTACAATATACATGTATATTCAAATTTTGAAGAATGATAAAAAATTCAATTTATACATGAGATAGTTTCATCAAATTACGGTATTCCTTATTTTAATTATTATATTTATTTTTATTTCAAATTCCTTATTTTATGATTCAATTTATTTTGTACATGCTTTTGTATTCACCTGTCATGCTTTTTTTTCTTCCTTATTTTAGAATTCAAGTAATATTGCACTATATAATATATATTTTAATATTCGACCGATACAATTTCTTGTCATCAATTGATATACATCATTCTTAGTCTTGTGCATATAACTTTATTTAACACTATAATAAGAATAATTGAGAGTGTGTGTGAACTAAAATGTTAGTTGTATAACTCTATTATCCACTTTAATGTAAACAAAACGTGTCCAACTAGAGTTTGGAGTAAGGCGGAAGACTTAACCGATGCAAGATGCCAAATGTATGAAATATTGGTTGCACCAATTGAAGCATCATTGTCATAAGATATCCTCAAAGATCTTGAATCTTCATGTATAGTCTATTTGTGCAAAAATGTGAATAGATTTTAAATCCTACTTGCATTTTAATTCCTAGGTGTAGTTATTATACAGTAAATCTTGTCCTTGATTAGAGAAACAACTAGCTATAAGAACAACCAGTAGTTTAACATGCAAGTAGACATCCCTCACTTACAAGTGGTGCCCTACTAATTTGCATTCCTTTTTTATCTTGTGTCGATGTGGAAAAATAATAACTTTATACCATATCAGGACACAATTATTATTCTATCTCTATATAAATAGAAAGTTAATTTTTGAATTTCTAGTGATAAGCCTATAATATTTTTTTTTATCCTCTAAATATAAAAATCACACAGAAGAATAATCATGAAATGGTAAGAATAGACATATTAGATTACATAAAAAGAGACAAGGAAACTCTAAAAAAAGATTTAGCTACATTCTTAAGCATCTCTCCAAAATCAAGTTTTGATAATCTCTTTTATAAACACTATCCACACTTTTTTAGAGTACTTTTCAAAGTCATAAATAATATAACTGTAGATGTAAACCTTTAAACAACATATCGAACTGTATTAAAACATCATTGTATTCGATTTACACACTCTTAATCATTTTCATTATAATGGATAATAAAGTTATCAATAAAATTGTATATCCAATTTAGATACATAAATATGTACATACTTATATATGTTATTACGTGATTGAGTAATTTTAAATTTAGGATAAAGTAATATTTAATCACATAATAATATATATAAATATATACATATTTATATACTTAAAATAACTATATATAAGTTATAAAGCTAATTGTAATCACTTTTATAATAACTTATTTTAATTCAAATGAGACTGTGCAATTGCCCTTTTATGATAGGGTGATAATTATCTCTAAATTTTGAAATAAAAATTAAATTAATTATTTTCCTCTATTTTTTGTTAAGAGAAAAATATTGTTAAATAATTAATAAAATTATATATATTAATTTTAAATATATATTTAATATATATTATTAAATAATTATATAAATTTAAATTAAGACAAATTCTAGTAAATGTCTAAAATTAGAGGGTGTTAAGCGAAATTATCCAAAACTTTAAGGTTTAAGCAAAATTGTCATCGATTTGGAAAATGACCAAACTGCCCTTATATATAAACCCCACATTTCTCACGGATTTACTGTTCAAAATCAGAGAAAATTCGATCTCCCATAGGCATAACGGATTTTTGTCCTTTTCGTTGACTTTTCATATTTTTCGGCAACTGAAAATGACAAATAAGGATAGTATATCATCTCACTTCTTATTTGAATCAATTTATTGTTATGATTATTGAGATTTGAGAGAGATTTTGAAATTTGAATGTTTAGGGTTTCTATTTTGGACAATGCATAAAACGTTTTGATTCTTAGTCATTTTGTTTGAATTTTTTGAGGGGTTTAAGTGATATAAAAAGTGTATATAATGAGAGTGAGTGAAAGTGAGAAGGTTTATATAAATGTGAAGAAAGATAATTTTAGTATTTTAAAAAAATTTAAGTTATTTTTACTTAAATATAAAAAAAATTGACATTTTTACTTAACAATAGAAGAAAATTTACTTAATAAAAAGATAAAATAAAATTTTAATATATTTTTTTTAAATTAAAAATAAAATAATATCTAAATTTATTTTTATACCCGATGTTGCTGTGAAAAAAAAGCAGAAGCCGAAGCAGCTAGAGCAAAGCCGTGTTTGGCCCACAAACTAAATTAATATCATCATCTGTTTGTTTTCAATAATACAACCAAATAAATCCACCAATGTAAAATCTTCTGTGCGATCCTTAACCCATAAGCAAACGACTCGTAGCTCCGCGTTTCATCAGTGTAGCAGGTGTGCGATTACAAAATTCATCTTCCTGTTATCTCGTTACAATCAATCCCGGGTAAGATTCATAAACCTCCAGCGACGCCTTGCTCTTGATCCGATCTTCCTACGCCCCCGACCTCATCATGTCGATGCTTGATTCTTTCTTCAACAAGGGATTTAAAGGAGCTAAATGGTACTTTTCTCACTTCAGTTCCTATTTCAGTTTTGTTCTAATTTGTTAAAAATGGGGTTAGAATTGAAGTTCATTTTTTTTTTGTTTGTTCAATGGATTTGAAGTTCCTGGAATGTAAACAATCTTTTTTCTTTGGTTCCAATTATTGATAATTCAACTAAGCGATATAAGATGTGAAATTTATGAACTGCTGAAATGGGATTGCAATTCTTGAAGATTATTCTGCTATTACAACTGACTATCTTTTTATTTTATTGTATTTTTTTGGGTTTCTTAAATTTTGGCATAAATTGTTAGAAATGAGGTTTGAATTAAGGATTTTTTTAAAGCTATTTACAAGGCCATTAACCGATATAAGATGTGAATTTTATGAACTTATGAAAAGGGATTGTAATTCTTGAAGATAATTCTGTTATTTCCACTTGGTGCCTCTTAGTTTTATTATAGTTTAATCTTTGTGGGATTGAGTTGTTTTTGGTTGTGTGTTGTTTAATTTACAGTAAAACTCTGTTGAAATTGACGATTCCAAGGATAAAGTTGCTAAGGAACAGGAGAGAGATTCAGATTAGGCAGATGCGACGTGACATAGCCAAGCTTCTTGAGACTGGTCAAGAAGCCACTGCTCGCATCCGGGTATATCCACATTTTTTCTGAGTTTACTTATATGATGGGTTTTTTTTTTATAAAAGAAAATTTAAAGATGTTCTTTGTTTAGAAAGGGCTTTTTAGGAGTCTTTTTATAGGGAAATCACCAGGTTGCTATGGGCTCAATGAGATTTTTTTTTTTTCAGGTGGAACATATAATAAGAGAAGAGAACATGATGGCTGCTCAAGAGATTCTTGAGCTGTTTTGTGAACTTATTGCCGTTCGCCTTCCAATCATTGAAACCCAAAGGTAATAACTGCTGTCAAAGTTCTGGTGTTTTTTCTTCTGTTTTATTTCTCGCATGTTTCTATTAATGTTTTTGGTATTCTAGCTACCTATTCTGTTTAATATGCTTTTAGAGATTAGTGACTTGTAATTAGTGAGCAAATTTTGAGTTCATGCAGGGATCCAAAATTAAATTTAGGCAAATTATTGTTGAAAAAAAATCTTTTTTAAATTTTTTTGAAGTTGCACAGTTTAATTTGTTTAGTTGGTGGCGAAATGTGAATTATGTTGTAAAGGCTTGGATGATCAGCAAAAAGGCAAAAAAGGCTTGAACTTATTTGATTTTGGTATTGTTTCTGATATATCAAGCTTCTGCCCAGCTAATTAATATCTTCACAGAAACTCCTTCAGAAATTCTTAGCTTGGACCCATGATTCCATCACCTGTGGATTTTTTTGCTATTTGATTTGCATATTCCATTGCCGACAGTCATGGAATATTTAATCCAGAAATTAATTTGTTATAGAATCTTTGAAGTTACTCATGGTTCATGATTGCCTCGTTTTTGGAAATTGAATATTGAATTATCTAAATTATTCAGGGAATGTCCTCTTGACTTGAAAGAAGCGATCTCCAGCGTGTGTTTTGCTGCACCAAGATGTGCTGATCTACCAGAATTGCTGCAGGTGCAGATGCTCTTTGCTTCCAAGTATGGCAAGGAATTTGTGTCAGCTGCAACTGAGCTCATGCCAGATTGTGGTGTTAATCGCCAGGTGACCCAAAATTTTATCTGATGATGTTATCTTATTTTGAATATGATTGATCATACATATATTTTTTTCCAGTTTCTTAATTGTTTTATGGTGTCTTTCTTGGTTTTTTTTATCTAAAGTTAGTAGAGTTACTATCTATACGTGCACCTTCATCCGAGAAAAAGCTCAAGCTTCTTAAAGAAATTGCTGAAGAGCATGAGTTAGATTGGGATCCAGCTGCCACTGAAACTGAGTTTTTCAAACCAAAAGAAGACTTATTGGTACGAATTACTACAGTGCCTCGGTCTTTATTTTCTCTTCTTGCCTTATTTTTCTTCTCTTTTTGACAGAATGGACCAACTCAGTTTGTCAGTGGGTCTAAGCTGCCCCTTCCCAAAGAGAAACATGATGAAACTTTAAACACTGTCCCTGATCAAGCTCACAATGAACAGCCTGATTCTGATACAAGATTGGAAATGTTAGACTTTCCTGAAGTTCCTAAGGTGGCACTACAACCAAATGTAAATCCTACATCAGCTACACCGATAACTCCACCAATGCCAGTTGCTCCACCGTCTGAAGTTGATCAAGAATCATTGCGACAGTATGTAGCTACTGAAAATTTGTCACAGGCGCTGCACTTGGAACCTGAGGAGGTGACACCAGAAAGATCAGTGGCTGACAGAGACGAAATGCCATATAATTCTGTGAGTACCAAAGAAGACAGACAGTTTGTGCCATTCATTGCTCCCCCATCACTATCTTCTGTGCCATTTTCTGCAAAACAGAGTGATCCACCAGTTGTGGTTTCAAGAACAAAAAGTGAAGCCAATGTGGATTTGCAGGATGTTTTGGCTGCCGCACAGGCAGCTGCTGAAACTGCAGAACGTGCAGCAGCAGCAGCTCGCACAGCAGCTAGTCTTGCCCAGATTAGAATTTCTGAGCTAACTAAGAAAAAGAATGATGAAGACTCTGTGGGTGACTCTGAGAACCCATTCTATATAGATGGCCCTGAGCAATCATCTACTACAGAGAAGCCACAACTTGATCAAAAATTTTCTCTGAATGATCCTGATTGTGCTCTACATTCCGGGGACTCCCATCAAGTTCATCAAGAGCTTAGGGCATCTGAGTTATCTCATCTTCCTTCATTTGACAAACTCAAAGTTGGTTTTGATTCTCCTTCCAATGATCAAGTTTTTGATCAGGAGCCTGTTAGTCACCAGCCACAGAGATTGCCTTCAATGGACGAAGAGTTGTATTCATATCCAAACTTGTTTTCATCACAAAACTCAAATCTTGGTTCTGGCACTCATTCTTTTCCTGATAATTCCAAATCCGACCATCAGGTTTGAGTCAAAACAGAACTTTGTGCATTGTGTTTTTAGGTCCTGCTGGAGATTGGATTTTATGTTATGGCACTTATAAAATATGGTATTCTTCTTTATCATTGTGTAAAGTGTTGGAATATTTTTTTTCTGTGATGTTATGAGTATAATTTACATACCATGGCTTGCTTGCTTTTCAGAAATATAGCATTAGAAGTTCTCTTTCCTGAATTCATTTGAACAGAGAAATATGATATATATAGCTTTCACTAAGCAGGTGAGACCCCAAATCTATTATTACTGTGTTAAATAAGTAAAGAGTTTGATATTGATATGTTATTGGTGAGAATTGAACCCATTCTCTCATGTTTAGGCTTCTCTCTCTTTTGAGACACAAGTTGCGCTTGGGGCGGTGAGCAAATCTTACTTAAATGCAAAATTAGAATGTAGACCAACCATGAAGATGGTGTGTCAATAGTTATCCAAGTATTAGAATCTTCTTTAACTTGTGGAAAGGTCTTTTATTTATCAAAGTTTGCTAGTACTTGATAAATTAAGTCCTGTTTTTTCTTGTATTTTCCAAGTACTTTTGCATGCATATTGGTAGTGTTCTCATACTGAACAAAATCAAGCTACTTTAGATAAAAGAAGCTAAATTCTACTCCAACCAAACAGATGTAAACAACTTGAGCTACTTTTTGTTAATTTTTTTTTTTTCATATTTCAACCAATTAATATAATATAATATTTTTCTAAACACTATTTTTAACAATAAAAGTACTCTTTTTAACTATAAGATGAGCTTAACTGTAATCACAACATTTGATTTGTTGCCTTTTTAGAGATTGTATTGGTATGTTGTGTAAGTTTGGTTATCCAATAGGGAGGTCATTTTTAGCCCCAACTGGTAATCTTATTTGACAGTATTCCTCTTGTTGAAAAAGTTCGATGTGTTACCGAGTTCAATTTGGAAGACAACTTCAAAAAAGAATTTATATAAAATTCTAAATACACTCATACATTATTTCATAATTTTAAACTCTTATTTTTGCATGAGTCCTAAATTTAAATTATTGTAATCTTTGAATTGTTTATTTGATGAAATAATATTTCATTCTTACAAATTTAACACTTGTTAAAACTGATATTTTGATTTTAAAAAAGGGTATATAGAAAAAAATTTAAAGCAATATCAAATCATGGTGACATGTTATAATGAATATATAAATTAGTATTTATTGTTAGTATACATAGTTTTATACAGTAAAACCCAAATGTATATTTCAAAGGCAATATTATCATTTTATGTTTAGGTTATTTTTGTATGTGGCATGAAGAAAAAATTTGATTAAGTATTAAAGTTGAAAATTTAAGCTGATAAATGACTATGCATGAAGAGTGTACGTACATTCATCTAATGTTACATCAAATCAGTGGATAGCCTGCCACCTATAGAATTTTTAAGTGGTGCACATCAGTGCATCAGTTGCAGTTTTTAAAAAAAATATATTTTAGATATGTTATCATTGAGATATTACACATCCCATGACACACGATTCATCCTTACCCTAGTCAACTGAAGGAGAGAATTTTCAGATTTAGAGGGCAAGTTTCGATGATCGAGACAATTTTTGGTGAGTTGAAAAGAAGTAAAGAATCAACATCAATCTCTGCCATTTGGAGAACAAGTGGAGGAATGCTATATGTATATGGTATTTTGTACATAGTTTTAAGGGTTGAAACAATAAATATTATAAGGATAATATGAAATTGAAATTATGAGCATATGATAGAGTTTGATGATAATATAACTTGTTTTATTGATGATAGTTGTGGCCATGAAAAGATTTGTAATGTATGTAGTACGGAACATGAGAATAGAGTTAATAATGAGTTTGCTATTGAATTATAGGCTATGTTTGAGTAATATAATATCGAATGTTTAACATGCATGAGAATATGCATATATAGCTTGTGATGTTGAGTTGATTTCAAATGAGAATTTTATTTATATAGTTATAGTTTCTTATCTGTTTTTAGGGACACATTTGTATTTTTTGATGGTAAAATGACGATGGATAAGGTATTATATTATGGATAAAAATATGATTTGAAAAAAAAAAACCTTAGAGGAGCATTACAAACGCATATGCATGACTATTTTAAGGATATACACTATCGTGACATGCACACTATATGGTTATGCATAAGATTATGCACACCCATACGTCCAATAGTCTGGGAATTTTGAAGATTGATGAACGATTGTATGGAAGACACATACGATTGTCCATGACATGTAGGATAGTTTATGATAGATAATCGTGTAGAAGGGGCATACGGTTGTTCATGAGAAAGAAAAGATGATTATACCCCTAAGGTTTACAAATGATCCTGAAGGAGAAAAAACAAGTCATTCATAACATATGCATATACACTGTGCATAGGACATGCATGCCCTTACATAGGGTCATGACTTGAAATGCTAGTGTATGAGGAAGTTGTAGACAAGACAAATATGTACGACCATGCATGTGCATTAAGTTTTGGTTAATGATGCTTATGAGCAAGGAACTCGTGCATAAAAGAAGGGATACATGACCATGACCTTATGATGTACGATCATACATTAAAAAAAAATGAATAAAGTTTAAGGTTTATACCCCAGTGTTTGTGGCAATATCTCAAAGGACTATAAGGGCATATAAGGTATGTAGAAGCGAACTACACCTAAAAAGTGCATTAATGTATTACGGCATGAGAGAAAGCCAAGATATGGGTCAAAGCTAATTAAGAGCCAAGTTAAGGGTCTATTTTGGAACTTGATTCAAATTAACCTACTTGTAATAATCCCTTGCTATTCAACACAACCTTCTCATTAAAGACTAAGTCACTGCTAACTATCACCTTTTGTGTCTTTGGATCTCATAGTCTACATCCTATCATTCCATTTATATACCTTACGAAGGTGCATTTCCTAGACTTGAAAACTAATTTAGACATTTCATCAATCGAAACATGTGCATAATTTGGACACTTGAATACTCGAATTATAAAATAATTTACTTATGTAATACCTATAGGTACGTCCAAGGGTAAACTCATCTTTTGGCTTTGTATGTGCATTTATGTTTGAGCAATTAATATGTATGAAAATTCGTGAAACACAACCATATAGAGAGGCCACACACCCATTTGTGTGGTGAGTAGGGCTGGACTCGAGCCGAGCCAGCTCGAGCTCGAGCTCGAGCTCGGCTAGGCTCGGTTCGAGCCCGAAACGAGCCGGGCTCTACTCGGCTCGATCGAGCTCGAGCTGGCTCGGGTTAGCTCGGTATATTTTTTTTTTAAATTTTTTATACAAAACAACGTCGTTTTGATCCATATATATATACAAAACGGTGTCGTTTTGATATGAAAAACGAGTCGAGCCGTAACCGAGCTTAGCCGAACTCGAGCCGAGCCAAATTCGGATCGAGTCGAGCTCGAGCCGAACTCGAGCCGGCCATTAAAAAACTGAGCGGAGCCCGAGCTGGCTGCGAGCCGAGCTCGACTCGACTCGAATCCAGCCCTAGTGGTGAGGAAAGGCAAAATCATCTTTTCTGATTGTTGTTTAATATTTGGTTAAGTCTGAGAGATATGCATGCCCATGCATTGTCAACATATTTGAATATTGGATAAGAATGTGTTTCCCAGGAATTTTAGAATATGGTTTTGATTGTGCAATGACATATATGCTCGTGTATTGCTATTTGGAGTGAAAATAAAAAAGAGCACATTTGCATTTGGCTAAGGCTTTTTATCCTATTTTCACAAAAAAAAATTCAAAGCAAAAGAAAGTATTTGAGTGCTTTCTTTGCCAAGATACACTAAAATAACACCAAATTGAAACACAAGCATAACCAAGGTATAAAGGATAAATCCACCAACCTTGGAACCCCACCACCACTCTCTAAACACAAGAGAATGAATAAAAAAAATTGAGAGGAAAGGAAGTTGTGTTTGACCAGACACAAAAATAAAATTTAGAGAGGTTGGTGGAGGCTTGGGGGGTTGGCATTAATGTCAACCTATTGTTTGTCTGGTTTTTATCTAGACCTAAATTTTCATATTTTTCAACCATCAATACAACATTGTAACAACGTTAAACAGTAAAACAATATGAAATCATAACATTAAACAATCTAACAACATGAAATCACAATAAAATTATATTCCACATGAAATCATAAATATAAATTTACCTACATTATTTAATTTTTAATTGTTCATCAATAAAACACATAACATATGGGCTAGAATCAAGATCGATCTGAATATGGATGATTTTATTATGAAATCTTTACAACAAATGTTAATTTTCTAAAGAAATTTGATAATTTTTGTCTCTCCCTCCCTTGTGTCCAAGTTGAATTGTTTATAATGGTTTTTGCTCATCGGTTTTATTGTTCAATCATAGGTGTTTTCTCTGTTGAAAAATCTCTTTTCATGCTACAGAGATTCCTTCCGTTGCTAGAAGGTTGATGAAAAAGAGAAAGATAATTATTGTGATATTCTCTCTTTTCACATGAGTTATATTAACGAAGATATTTTGGAAAAATAGATTACTGTTGTGGTATTTTTGTTTAGGGTTTGAAATGAGTGGTATATATATATACATGGTTAAAAAAAGGTACAAAAATTCAACATCCTTTGAATTTATTATTGTTGTGTTTGGATTGATGTGTTGCTGGATTGGAAACTAAGTAGAGATAAGAGATAACAGTAGAGTAAAATAGACTTTCATTGATGGAAGTGGAAAATTGGTTATAACAAGCTGAGATACAAGTTTTATCTTTGGAGTAAGCTTCCACAAAAGGAGGTGCTACCAAAATTTGCCCAAGTACATAACAAACATGGTGTCAAAGCAAAAGACAAGAATGAAGGCCAAGGTCGGTGGAATAGAGAAGGAACTGGAGAGCATGAAATCTAGGTTAGATGGTTTCGATAGAAGGTTGGAAGAGATGAACAATAATAGGTAGAATGTCAACGGGCGTTTGGAAGGAGTAGAAGTAGGGATGGAAACCATGAAAAAATACTTATAAGAAGCAAGAAAACTTATAATGTCGAGAAATGTTAGACCTTCTGATAAAAGCAAAGCTCTGATGGAGTCTCAACCTTCTCTAACTCATTCATCAATAATGAGGGACGACACATCCCCATCATCGATCATCACTAAAGAGCCCAAATAAGTTTAGGTAGTGAGAGGACAAAGAGATGAAATTGTCAACAACTTAAGAGGCATCTAATGCAAATTGGCATATTTATAGTTAGAATTATCCGTGATCATATGGGAAGATTTGGTGGGATGAAGTTGTCTACAATTTGGGAGGTCTTTGGTACTTCTTTGTCAATTGAATTACTGAACATAAAAAGTTGATAACCATCATGATTTGTATGGATGATAAGGCATTAAGATGGTTTCAGTAAAGTGAAATGTGTCAGTCATTTGTCGATTGGAACAAACTGAGGAAGGATATGTTACTTTAGTTTCGATCGGTGTAGAAATGTTTCTTATACAAAAAATTAATAACTCTATAATAAATTGGATTAGTGGAGGAATTTTGTAACAACTTTGAGTCAATTTTGACTCCATCGAGGAACATTTTGAATGAGGTTTTGATGTCTGCATTCATGAATGGATTGAAGAAGGAAGTGAGAGTGAAACTAAAAAAGGTTATGATTTGGGCATAAGAGATTAAGGAGAAAAATTGGGTCATAGATGCCCAACTCCGAATCTATTATAACCACCCAAACCTAAAAGCCCAGAATCCCATTCCAACTTGCCCAGCTCACATCATCGCTTTATATGGCCCAAACATGCAACCTACTCAGCCAACCTACCAACTAATCCATCTTTCACCAACCCAACCCAAAAAGGCCCAATTAACCCTCAAGTCAACCCCAAAATAACCAAACCATACATAACAAAATTCATTACGCTTAGTCACCCTTTCAATGACCCATGGGGCAAGTAGCTCTAGGACTACAATGATGCAACTACAACAAGACGAAAACTATCACCACCTCTTCTATGAAAAATTTTGCTTCAAATTAGAGAAAGAGTTATGTTTTAGTTGTGATAAAAAATATTTTTCCAACCATGAATATTGATTTCGACAATTTAAGGTTATAATATCGTTAGAAGATGACAAAGATAAGGAGGAGGAAATCAATGATGACAAAGAGGCCATCGTGGAAGAGAGGAAGATGGAATTATCTCTCAACTCTAGCTTTGTAGTTAGGTTAGATACACCCCTAATCAGGAAGTTTACTGAAACAATGAAAGGAAAAGATATGATAATCTTGTTAGATAGTAAGATGACTCATAATTTCATTTCCAAAAAATTAATGAAAGAATTGAAACTTTCAACCATTCTTGCACGTTTTGTTATCACTTTAGGGATAAGAGAATAAAAGAGAAGGTTAGGTACAACTAGGTAGGAAAAAAATGATCCAAAATGGTTTTTCTTTCGAATTAGGTAGTATGGATGTTATTTTGAGAATAGATTAGTTGTGTAAATTGGGAGAGGTTAAGGTCGTTTAGAAGTTGCAGACAATGAAATTTCAATGGAATATAAAAAAGACAATAATGAAGGGGGAAACATCCTTGTCGAGTTTTCATTAAAGACTATCATTTATGCCATTAAAAAGGGAGAAGGATTTTGGCTAGAATTCTATGATATAGTGCAAACAAAAGAGATGGTCCAAAAGGTAGAGGAAAGACTAAGAGAATTATTAAAGGAATATGATACCTTGTTCCATGAACCAATTGAGTTGTTTTCCAAATGAATTTAGGATCATGCCATCATATTGGTCTTTTCAACTCAACCTCCTAACTTGCATCCATATTGTTACCCTCATTTCAAAAAAAAAAAAAAAATTAGGAAGATTGTGAAAGAAATGATAGTTGTAGGAGTTATCCACCCTAGTGTAAGTTTGTTTGCCAACTCGATGCGTTTATTAAAGAAAAAGGATGAGGGATGAAGGTTTTTTTTTTTATTATCATGCCTTAAATTGAATTATAATATCGAACAATTTTTTATACCAACTATAGATGAACTACTGGATGAGTTGTCAAGGGTTGCACTATTTAGTAAATTCAATCTAAAGTCCAGTTACCATTAGATTTAGGTCAGAAAGGAAGGTGTGGAGAAAATAGTTTTTATAACTTACGACAACTATTACAAATTTTTGGTGATACCATTTGGGTTGTCCAATGCACCAACAACATTCTAATGTTTAACAAATGAAAATTTTTAGTCATATCTAAGGCCGTTTTTTCTAGTTTTCTTCAATGACCTCTTAGTATATAATAAGCTGTTTGAGAAGCATTTAAAACATCTCAGGGTGGTACTGGAGTAACTAAAGGATCATCGATTGTAGTGAATATAAAGAAATATACATTCGGACAACAACATATGAAGAACTTGTGGCATATTGTGTCGACAGAGGGATTGAAAGTTGATTCGATAAAGATACCAACAATGAAAGAGTGGCCTATACCAAAGGACTTGAAGGAGTTAAGAGGCTTTTGGGGGTTAATAGACTATTATTGAAGATTCATAAGAGGCCATGAAAGAATCCTCAAATCACTTACTTGACTTTTCTAGAAAAATGTTTTATGTGGAACAAAGATGCAACGCAAGCTTTTGAAATATTAAAGGAAACCATGACCACTATTTCTAAGGTAGGATTCAAATCAAGCTCGAGCTTAAGCTCGATTTGAACGAATCCAAAATGAGCTAACCTCATTCGAGCTCGAGCCAGCAACTTCAACATTTTCGAGCTTAAGCTTTGGAGTGGTTAGCTTGTCAAGCTCGCTAGCTAAAGATTTTAATACAAAACGATATCATTTTGATCAATATATATTAAAATGACATCGTTTTAATAACAAGCTAGCTAAAAACTCAAACTCGAATCGAATTCAAGCTTGAAACAAACCGAGTTAGAGCTTATTTGAAGCGAGCTCATGCTCGAGCTCAATTACATGCAAATCGAGCTGAGCTCGAGCTCGGCTCAGCTCGAATCTAACCCTAACTATTTTAGTGCTTACAATGTTAGACTTCTCTAAAGAATTTATAGTCAAGATAGATGTCTTAGGATTGGGTCTAGGCATTGTATTAATGCAAGAAAGGAAACAATTGCCTACTTCAATAAGAAACTTTCTGTTTGAAATCAAGGTAAATTAGTGCATAAAAAAGAGTTGATGGCAATTGTGATGACTTTTTAGAAGTGGAAGCATTACCTCTTAGGTAAACACTTTAAAGTCAAAACATACTAGCAAAGCTTATGGTTCTTAACAAATCAGAAAATTATCGAGAATGAATAGCAAAAATGGATTGTAAAAGTGATGAGATATGACTTTGAAATACAATATAAGTCTAGGTGTGAGAATAAAGTAGTTACTGCTCTATCATGCCATCTGAAATTTGAAGAAGAAATGAAAGTAGTGTTAGCTATGCAAGTAGTTAGGCTGGAGAATATTGATCAAGAGGTTGTTGAAGAAGTTAGACTCCAAAATTTAGTATAAGACTTGTTGTATAATCTAGAGTCATATACGGGATATAAACTAAAACAAGGTAGTTTCTAGCTAAGTTTCATACGTCTCCTTATAAAGGACATTTGAGCTTCTTTCGAACTTATAAACGAATTAATGTGATCTTATTTTGAGAAGGCATGAAGGCTGACATAAGAAGGTATGTTGCTAAGTGTGAAACTTGCCAAAGAATGAAATATGGAGTCATTTCTCTACTATGTTATTACAACTCTTTCCAATGCCAACTAGTGTGTGGGAAGATGTCTCAATGGATTTCATATTTGAATTACCAAAAACTGCTAACATGGATACCATTTTAGTGGTGGTTGACAGATTAACAAAGTACAACCACTTCTTAGCCTTATAAGATTCATTCACATTAAAAAAGGTAGCTAAAAAATTCATCCATGAGATTATTAGGTAGCAAGACTTTCCTTACACTATTATTTTGGATAAAGACGAATTATTCTTAAGTCAATTCTAGAGAAAAATACTTAGGATAGTAGACACTACTTTAAAATTTAGCTCAGCTTATCATCCTTAATCCGACAGTCAAATGGAAGTGGTAAACTGAAGCTTGTAAACTTATATTGTTTTTGTTTTAGGCAATTGTGATAGTAGTCAAAATATTTATTGTGGACTAAATATTGATTCAATATGACCTACCACAACTCTATAAAGATGACCCCATTCAAGGCTTTTTATGGGAAGAACCACAAGTGTTGCTATAATAGGTGGATGAAGTATCAAAAGTAAAAAAAAAAGTTAATGTGATGATAAAAGAAAGAAATATCATTCTTGATGAGTTGAAAAACAACCTTCGCAAGGTGCAAGAAAAAATGAAAAAGTTCGCAAATCGTAAGAGAAACGAAGTACAATATGATGTGGGTGATCGAGTATTCCTTAAGATACAAACTATATGGTTTTCGGTCTCTAACTGCCAAACCCAATGAAAAGCTCAGACCTTGCTTTTACAAGCCTTACGAAATATTGGAAAAGATAGGAACAACACTTTACCGTTTGTTACCCCATCAACAACAAACATACATTTAGTCTTTCATGGTGTGTTTGAAATTTTTGTTAAGTGGCAGAATTTGTCTAAATGTGAAAATTCATAGAAACCTTTACTATTTTTAGACAAACTTTTCCTCATTTTCATCTTGAGGACAAGGTGTCTCTCGATGAAAGGGGTACTATTAGGCCTCAAATCTATGTCTCATGCAAGAAGAAGACCCAAAATAGTGGCACACCTAGTAGCATGAAAATTAATACACTTGGCAACTTGAAGTTGAAACAAATGACATATTCTTAATGGTTTAGACCACCAACAGCAAAGTAAAAATATGGCACTACTGGGGGAAATTTGGTTTTTAGAGACATAAAAAATATGGTGACATGTATAAGGGAAAGAGGCAAGAATTCAGAGGAAAAAAAGTGGAGCGAGAGACTAGGCCTCTTGAATAGCTTAGGAAAGTGATTGTAGTTTGTTTTTAATTTATGGATTTGAGTATGGCTTTTAAAGGAATACTAGTTATAATGAATTTATGTTTGAATGCTTTGAATTCCCAATAATGAAGAAGATGAATTTTCATTTCCATTTGTGAGTTCTTTACTGTTTCATTGAATTTAGTATTGTTGTGTGTGGATTGATGTGTTGTTTGATTGGAGACTGAGTAAGTAGAGACAATTTATTGTTGGAAAATTAATCACAAGCTAAGATACAAATTTCATCTCGGGAGTAAGCTTTCACAAGGGGAGGTGTTTCCAAAATTTGCCTAGGTACCTAAAAAACTCTTACTAGTATGCTTTTCAACCTTGGTTTTCCATTTTTTGACCCTAGAGAACACCTATGATTTTTTTCTCATAAAGTATATTGAAAAGTTATCAATTAACGTAACAAAGTAACTAACTCCACCTTTTGCTGGGATTTGTGTTAGACCTCATACATATGACTGTCTTATATATTTTAACACCTCTTTGCTCTTATACGAGGAAACCTTGAATTGAACCCTATTTTGTTTCCCATAAACCAAAAATTCACATAAACCTAATTGACACTAGTTAATACATTTTGACTTCCTTTTGCAAAGTTCATGCAAACCATGCTCATTGATATGGTTTATACACATATGTCACAATCTAATGTTATCTTTGCTAGATTCTGAGGAAGGGTATGTAGATCCACTACTCAAAATTGAATTGCCTAATAGTTTATTTTCATATTCCATGGAAACATATCAAGTTTTTGACACATAAGATAACATATTTAACATATTTCTAAATTCATTAGAATGTTTAAGCCATGAGGGACTTGATCTTGTAGTTATATATGTTGGACATGTTCCCATGTATTTTAATAATTTTACAAACACTCTTGAAAAATGATTTCTCATGAGTAAGATAAGTTTTTTAGAAGGTTGTTATAAAAGGCTGCCTATGAGAATCTTCATATACATGCAACAATAGGGCACACTCCTAGTAGAAGTGTTATGACAATCTACTTATGTTTTGTGTGTATGAATTGTGAGAATTTATGTTACTCACGTGACTAGAGTGTCAAAAATCTATCTCAATTTAGTTCGATTGATATAGAACCAGTTTTTTTAAAAAATGTTCTTATATAATGTTTTCGCCAAATTTTCAACTATGTTTAATATTATGCAATAAATATCATGTCATCATAGTTATGGTCATCAAATATACCCTAAATGACGAGTTCATGAAATAAGAGATATAAGATGATAAGAAAAGGTAAGAAAGCAAAAATGTATATAAGTGCCTAGAAATCTCCTGCTACCGGAGAATTTAATACTCACCTTTTTTCTTTTATGCTTTACAAGTGTTAGATGATTGACGAGTAGTAGGTGACAATCAATCAAGGACATGCATGAGGATTAGTTCACATAACTTGGTTGTTTTAAGTTTCACCACACACATTACATTTTGTTATTATGCACCCTCACTTGAAGTTGAGGATAAATTTGAAATCTATCATGAAGGTGACCTTCCTGCTTGTAGGGAAATCCAGAATCTTGACCCTCCAAGGAGATTGTGAGTCAACTGTTAGAGAAAAGTATAGCTTCTCTCTTGACATCTCTGCCTTCTGTTCAGCTGACTTTGCTCTTGCTGCTATTAAATCACTTATGGTGTCACCTTTAATTATGTTCCCAGTTCTAGGAACTCTACATGCTATAACTAATTGTGATTAAATGAGTACAAAAAGATTTATATGCTGAATGAACAGATTGTCACACTTTTTAATCAACATAATCCTGGTATCGACATATCCAGTTTCTTCAATGGCGAAAAACACCATCTGATCAATTAATAGAAAAATCAGTGCTTCAGGCCACGCAAATTAAGGGGCCCTGAGCAAAATATTTGGCATCTCAGATGAAAAGCATAATTGAAATGTGAATTAATAGTGCATGCAAGAATCAATTTAAGATGCCACAGCTGCATGGATAGATGTATACTCAGAAACATTAAGACTGTCAAACTGCAGCAGGTGATATAAATTGCACCTCAACAAACCTGACTCATATTCACAACTGCAATCAATGCAATGCAGAATGGGGCTTACATAAATCAGGATACTGTCATTAAATTTTAAAAAAAATTATGATAAAAAAGAAAAAAAATTAAGTAGTAAATTTTTTCCTCTCTTTACTTGTACCTGTGCCAAGGTCACCTTGGACCTGATAACTCAACCGCGTGCAGATTTTCTGTTGAGTCAACTATCCAATCAGAATTAGGATGTGGGGCAAGTTCCACCTCCTGGCGGAGAACTTCCACCTTCTGCCACTCATCCCACCTCTCCGCCAACCCATCACCTTCAAGCATTCTTACCACCTCTGACATCTTAGGCCGCTCCATAGGGGAGCCTTGTGTGCAAAGCAGTGCAACCTGGATTAGTTGCTCCACCTCAGATTCTACATACTTGTTCTCGAGATCAGGGTCAACTAACATTTCCAACTTTTTCTCCTTCAAAAGCCCTTTCACCTGACATAATTTTGAGTTAAATCAGGGTAGAGTTGTGTGATTCTGAGAAAATTTCCATTAATTGAAAAAGGAAGCAAACAACTCCAATCTGATAAGATTTGAAACATCCAAAAAAATATCATACGTGAAAGTGCAAAATGTGCATACCCAATCAAGCAACATGACATCATCATCATTTGCAAGACGAGCAAGATCGAAGGCTCTTTGTCCAGTGATTAACTCTAAAAGCATAATCCCATATCCAAAGACATCAGTTTTCTCTGATGATTTCCCAGTGGATAGGTACTCTGGAGCTATATGACCAATAGTGCCTCGGACAGCAGTAGTTACATGTGTATCCTTGTAGTCCATAAGTTTAGCCAATCCAAAGTCCCCAACAACAGCCTCAAACTCCTCATCCAACAATATATTTGCTGCTTTCACATCACGGTGAATGATTTTTGGATCACAATGATCATGCAAATATGAAAGACCCCTAGCAGATCCCAGTGCAATCCGCTTCCGTGTTGGCCAATCAAGAGGAGGTTGTGATGGAGGACGTTCTAAAAGATTCCATTAGAAAAATCAGAGTGCATATTGATGATAAACATAAGATTTGATGTTAGAAGTTGAAAATAATTTTCATGAGAATCAGCAAACAGACCATGAAAGCAGAGAAAAGTGACTCATAAATGCAAACCATCCTCAAAAGCTTTACCTCTTAAACATGATGCAACACTTCCATTTGCCATAAAAGGATAAACAAGAAGCCGCTCAGTAGGTGTCATACAAAATCCACGTAAACGAAGAAGATTACGATGCACAGCCATACTGATCATTTCCACTTCTGTTTGAAACTGCAGCTCCCCACCAGGTGTACGCTCTTCTTTCAATCTTTTTACAGCGACAAGTGAGCCATCTGCCAGGCGTCCTTTGTAGACCTTGCCAAATCCACCCCTACCCAGAATGTTTTTATTGCTAAAACTATCAGTTGCAACTTGTAATTCTCGTAGTGAAAACCTTTTAAGCTGCCCCAGATGAACTTCAGGATCCTCTTCAGCTGCAAAGATGAATATAAAATTGGATGATTCTATTCATAAGACAAATATGCTTCCAC
Organism: Mangifera indica; assembly: GCF_011075055.1. Lineage (NCBI taxonomy): Eukaryota > Viridiplantae > Streptophyta > Magnoliopsida > Sapindales > Anacardiaceae > Mangifera > Mangifera indica. Next base: position 8,993,430 of record NC_058147.1, on the reverse strand, counting down.
TCAAGTAAAAAGAATAACATATACCAGGAACATCAAAGAAAAATTCTTGAGGTTTTCTCCTACGCCACCAAGCAAACGCAATAGCAGGTGCTGCAAACAGTAAGGCAGCACCAGCAGCAACACCTCCAGCAATTGCTCCAGTAACGCTATTCCCACCTGAAATTTCATGCATTGGAAAAAATGAGAACACTGAAATACTCATTTACAAATTTCACACTAACGTTAACAATATTGCGTCAAAATGTTCAAAAGAGTTAATCAAAATCAGATTTAATGTAGATTAGCAGAAGAGATTAATTGTCAATCACATTACATTATACCATAAATTCAAAAAAATGATCAACCTGTAGATAATGGAGGTGATAGCTTCCAACTGGTTACCCAACAAATCCTTGGCCACAAAAATATGGAAGAAGAAAATGGAAGTGAAATAGGCATACATAAATATAAAAATGGTAATACAGTATAAACATTCAAATGATTTGAAAATTTTTGAAAGCTCGGACCCATCACACCTTGTTCACTAAGTCCTATCAAGTATAATGGCAACCACTATGCACAAATCTAAAGACCAAACTAAGATAAATGATAAAGTTACCTGGCAAAGAAATTGGTGGCGGTGGAACAAATGGAGGAGGAGGAGAAAACGGAGGAGATCCTGGGCAAGGACGCCCAGTAACTGGGCCACATAGATTTATGTTGTTAGCAAAACTGCAAAAGGAACAAATTAATTAAGGTCTACAAAATCAGCCAAAATCAAGATAAGTAAAGTTCAAATTATAAGCAAATAACCTGATGGGAGTAAATAATGAGAAAGAGCCATTGTCTGGAACCACCCCAGAAAGCCGATTATTTGACAGATCCCTGTACCCCATAATGCAATTTGATAACATGGCATTTTCAAAAATCATGATGCCTCTGGGATAGGGATTTCTAATGAATTAAACAGAAACATAACACTCACAATACTTGAAGTGCTGAGATATTAGTCAATGACATCGGAATAGGACCAGTCAAGCTGTTGTTGTTAAGTCGGCTATCCTTACACAACAACATCCAACAAAGGAAATTTATTAAGAACTAATCAATCAAGATATACAACTAGTAAAACTTTTATATGGATACCGGCATATTATGCTTAAACATAAATGTGATTTCGGTACATATTGCTTTTGCAGTACAAGTTCAAAAAAGCTAACAAATCTTTAAACAATTGTGCTCTATGAAAAGGTGAAACGCAATAAACTGAATTTTTTAGAACACCTTATCAATACCCTAATTTTGAATAGTAAATGCTCAATGAGGAACCTTTTACACTTCTTTTATTTAATTAATAAAAATTGCAATAACTTGTTTCTATTTCTTTTAATGTATTCTGGAGATTATATATATATCATACAACATACAATGAAGACATATACAGAGATTCATTCTTAACAAGATAAATATGAAATACACATAAGAAATCAATGTGGAGCAGCACACTTACAGAAATCGCAACTTTGACAACTTTCCCAATGTCTCTGGGATGGGACCCGTGAAACGGTTCAAGTAAAGATCCAAGCTCACCAAGCTAGTCAAATTTCCAAGATCATTGGGAATAGGTCCACTTATGTTATTACTGTAGAGCTCCCTGTAATAAAAATTAAAAAAATCAAAACAAAAACCGATCATTTCTGTATAAAAAGGCCCAAAACACAATACGGCAGGCCTGGTATAAACATATACGACTAGACTTATTATTATTTGCATCAAATTTCCATGAAAAAGCAAAAAGATCCTCACAATGGCTGTTTGGGAGACCAATGATTTGATTCAAAACAATTTTCCTAACTTGCTTGGTCTGTTCAAGGGAAACAACTGACAATCTAAATGTATTCATAGAGATGGTATTGAAGTTTACCAAAAACTTTTGAATCAGATTTGGTCCTACATAAGAAATCACAAACTCTATTTTTCAATTTTCCAAACAACACACTAAATCAAACATCTGAAGAGGAACAATAAGGGATGAGTAGGTTCATACGAGAAGAAAATTATCTAGCTCAGCATGACCCATCATCTGAACCAGCATGTACAAATATGAAGTCCCATCCTGGTTCTCTGCATAGGGACTTCAGATTATGCTAGCTAACATCTAGGAACTTCCATAGATTGCATGAAAATTACACGTCTATTTGAAGACACCCCATTCACCATGAATTGTGACACATTCCAGAGATAGAAGAATCTGACCACATTCCACAGCAAATAAAACCATTGCTATGAATTTCTGCTAAACAAATCAAGCTCAAGCACCAAAAACTGAATATATGAGTACCATCTTAGGGTGGTTAAGCCCAGGCATGTGAACTTGTTAAATTATTTTACACTGCCCTGGTTTGTGCATGGGGTTTTTTTATGGAAACTTTAAGTGAGACTATAATTTTGATAGAAGCAAAATCACGCATGTTTTTTTGGGAGTATTATTGTCTTGACTTGTAATACAACAATGTTAAAGTTTCTCTCTGAATCAATTCATGTATGAGGAGAAAATTTTCATAATTTATCAGAAAAAGAGAAGTTTTCTATTATCATTGAACCCCTCTTTTTCCTTTCCATCATAATGAAAGAGAGTAATGTCTCCCACAATCCCACTAAACTGAATGCTAAAATATTTTTCCTCTTTATCCAGATGTAATTCTTCTGATATTATACAGATACATCTCAACAGATCTGCTTCATTCTAAACTAGAATTAGACTGATACCCATTCTTATCCTTTTCGTAAACAATTTTCCAAAAACTAAAATAACCAATAAGCACATATCCTATTTCAACGAAAACTCGATGGGTCAATTATCCTCAAGGGAGAAAGCAGAATTCCATACTTTCTTTCCTAGATACATATAGAATTCTGACTCCAAGCAACTCATCAATGAAGTTTATTTGACCTTGCTCAACTACAGTATATACTTTTTTTCCTAACAAAAAGAACGAGAGATTTCCTAAGCAGCAGTCTATGCACATTTGTAATAGGAAGGAAAAAGTATAACTCAGATAAAACAAGGTATCTCAAAAAAAAACAGCAATAATTTCCAGATCATGAGGCAAAACATACAAGTACTGCAAATTCTTGAGCAATCCCAGCTGTGGAACTAGTTGACCTGACAAAGCTGCATTTCCCAAATCACTGAAAGGTGACACAATAACTTACATTATACAAGAAATGGTTCACAAAAAAGCATAATAGAATAAATTTAAGAAACTACACCACAATCACGTATTTGGAAGAAGTTTAGGAGAACTTACACTCTTATAACACTATTATCATTGTTGCAGGTGACATGAAACCAGGTGCAGGGATTGACAAGAGTAGGATCCCAACTCTGGAGAACATTATTAGGATCATTTAAGTTTGTCCTTAAGTTATGCAATGCATCACCTGTTTCAAGATACAAGGCATTAAAATAAAGGCACTGACTACAATCTACAATACTCTTGGAAAGGCATGTTGTAAAAGAGCCAAATCTACATGCATTAAGAAAGAGATGTCATGTCTAATTTCCGTGATATGTCTAAATTCATTTAACAAACAGAATTTGAAAGCTTGAGGCAATATACTAGATACATAAAAGTATTTGAAAGGGCCAAATCTTCTCAAGTTTCCAGAAACTGATGGCAGCAGAGTAGAGGATGATGACCGCTCATGCATTGAGCTGAATGACAGAGGAACAATTTTTACAACTAGTGAGGGTTTAGGACTCCCTAAGGCATATAAGAATTAAACTGGTAAGGCCAGTTGAAAAAACAAACTGCAAACTCTTGACAGAATAATCAACGTCAAGTTATCACCTACTCATCAATCAATGTACAGCAAATCCACACACTTAACAGGTCTTAATCCAAAAGCATTTTCTTAAGATGCATTCTCAGGAAACCATGAAGCCATAGAGGAGGGAAAAAGAAATGAATAAACCATTTTTAAGATATAAATGAAGCACACGTACAAGAATTCTTACCTTTTCCCCTAAAACTTAAACATTCATCTCGTAACATTAAAAAGTACTCACATCACTTCAGAACTACAAAGAAATCAAGAAGAAAGCAAAACAAAACAATGCCATCCACTAATTTTTGCAAAACGAGTAAACAATCAGCAGAACAACCAAGTTCTCACTAACCATATAGACAAAAAAAAAAAATAGCAAACTGCCCATTTCAAGAAATCAAGATATAATGCAGAAACAAAGATCAGATTCTCCAAAAACACCAATAAAATAAAATAAGTAAGCTCAACAGGAGCATACACAAAGCCAAAAATAAACAAAAGAAATAAAAAAACAACAAACAGACCTTCCATGTTAGCAGAAACTAGCCATGATGGATGGAGCCCCCAGATGAACCAAACCAAACACACAGCCCACACCTTCACCTCCATTTGAGCTTTCAATCACTCAATATCCTCAGATCCAAACCATAAACAAAACCCAAACAACACAACATATCACTAACTAACCCACAGAACCCTAGCTCCCAAATCCCACCAAACTCCCCACCACCATTACCACTCTAAGTCATCTCTCATCAAATCTTGATCTCATTCAAGCAATGCCCACAAATCAAAATCCAAATTTCTTTTTTCGAGAACAGTCGGAGTTTACAACTCTTCCCTTTCGGCAACGACAAAAATAAACACGAAAAGGAAAAAAAAAGAACTTTCCCTTTTTTCTTTAATATTTTTTGACTTTTCTAATAAGTAGAGTGAAGGGAGTGTGACTGTGATAGAAAGAGAAAACAGAGTGTTACTAGAGTTGAGTTGAGTTGAGTTATCCATCTATCTGTGATCTATCCATCTAATCTTTTTAACCTTTTTTTTTTTTTTTTTAGAGTTTTTTGTCTAAGCGTGCACAAAGAAAGTGGTGAGGGGCTGACCGAATGGGGCTGCCCGCTGCCCGAACGCAGTCAAAATGTTTGGGCGCTTCATCGTGGAAAGTGACGTGACGTTTTCGGTCAAAAATTTTTAGTTTTATAATTTTGAGAAGTAGGGTCCATTTGTGCCACGTAGGATTTCGGTCCAAATCATGATATCTCTGTTATGTTTTATTGTAATAAAAGTTTTTACAAAAATCTCTAAATTTTTTTAATATTATATTTCTAATATTGAAATAAATGATATAAGAGAAATATGATTATAAAAATTTAATTTATTATCAAGAGAAGAATTTTCTGTTTTTTCTAAATTCTGCAATGAAGAAATTTTAAAAGATTTTTCAACCCAACAATAATAATATAAATAAATAATTTTTTAAATAAAAAGAGGATTAGTTTATTTGAAAATAGTAATAATGATTTATTATTTTATAGTTAATATGAATAATAATAAAATGTTGTTGCCCAATTGAAACTAATCAGAATTAGAAACGGATTAAGGATTAAGCTCAGGGAAATTAAACTAAATACCCTAAATTCATATGTTTAAAACAAAAATATCTAATATTATTTATGCAAAATCAAAATACCTACTTGGGGCACTATTCAACTGACTTGTTTTTTAGGAAATTAAATTAATTACCCAAAAATAATACATTCGAATTAATAATAATAAAATCTATACCCCTATTAATACAAAATCTTTCAACAAATTTATCTAAAAGACTTAAAAATCAATCCATATAATCAATTATATAAATACGAAAACTCTATCCTAAAAACCAACTATATTTTTTATCAACCACAAAAATTTTAACATCAAAATGAATAAAACACGGTAAAAAGGGTTAGTTCATTGTTTCTTACTATATTGTATTCATTTTGGTGTTAAAATTTATACGATTCGAAGAAGATTTAGTTAGTTTTTATGTTAAGGTTTTCAGATTTATATAATTGATTATATGAGTTAATTCTTAAGTATTTTGAATGAATTTGTTAAAAGATTTTGAATTAAAATATGTGTAAATTTAGTTATTATTATTATTTTGAACATATTATTTTAAGATAATTAATTTAATTTCCTAAAAAGCAACGATAAACAGTGCAATTCGAATGAACAGTATATTTTGATTTTATATAAATAATATTAGGTATTTTTATTTTAAACATATGGATTTAGGTATTTAATTTAATTTTATTAATTGGGAATATTTTATTTATTTATTTATTTATATTTTGATGAGAAATGAGTTGGAGTCAAACTTGCACATGAAGCGGACAGAGATCTTGTCTTAAGGTACACGTACGCAAGTTAAGGACCAAAGGTACACTTTGTTTTTAATAATTAATTTGTATTTATAGCCAAATATATTTTGATTAGTAATTATTTATATTATTATAGGTGTTGACGAGACTTTTAGTCAATAATTAAAGCACGCAATTTGAAGTGGGTAAATTATGTTTCCATAACAGTGATAACCACATAAGATTTTAGTGTCTACAGTAATTATATAAATGGATAAAATAAAAAATATATTTTTAACATAGATCAATTTAATAATCGAAATATCTCAATTCCTAATACAATTATAAAGAAATATTTAGTTTGGATGATATTTTATTATCAACATAAAAAGATTATCTTGAAAATAGATTATTTAGAAGATTACTGAGTATAAATTATTACTATATTTGATAAAATTTGATAGGTATAAATAATTATTATGTTTGGTTAAAAGTAATTAAAAGAATATTAATAAATTATTTTACTTAAATACCCTTAAATATAATTTTTTTAAAATATTTTTTATATTATTTGTTATATTAATTAAAAATAAATTTATTTTTGTTTCAAAAAATTAATAAATAATAATATAATTATAATAAAATAAAAATGACATTGGTAATTTTTTAATACCTAAGGTGAAGATAATAATCAGATCACTGTTTATAATATTTGTCACGTAATAAAATATTACCGTAATATTTTATTATCAAACAAAGTGATGTAAGTAATAAAAGATAAATTATCATGATAATCTTTAAATTTTTGGAATCAAATGACCCCAAATAGATTTTGTAGAAGATGACTATAAAGGGTGCTTGATTTAAAAAATATTTTATTTATCAAAAGTAGAAGATTATATTGAGGATTATTATATTTGATAAAATTTTGTAAATTAGGTAAACATAAATAATTATTGTATTTAATTAAAAGTAATAAATAAATATTACTATATTATTTTATTTAAATTTCTTTGAGTATAATTATTCTAAAATATTTTTTATATTATTTGTTATATTAATTCAAAATAAGATAATTTTTGTCATAAAAAAATTAATAAATAAAAGACCAGAAAAATCATTTTAGTATATTATAAACTAATGTATTACTAAATGAAGATCCTTTTGTTGTCTCAGACTAAAAAGTCTATTTGTGTACCTTGTTAGTTGATGAAACGAAGATATTTTTTGATCGTTAGTCTTTTGATTAGTCGTTAAATTATATCTATGTATATATATATGGGTTCAATGTTAAAATCTAGTATGATTAATATTGAAAATGAATGATATTAAGGGTTAATAAAACTGATAGAATATTAGGACTTTTAAGGAGAAAACTTTGGATCAAGCCTCTTCCTTAATTAATAGAAAAAAAAATATTGAAAATGAATATATTTAGCTTCCAAAGTTTATATTTTTGTGTGTCCATTTGATGTTTATGTTTAGTAAAGTTGGCATATATTGACTCTTGTCGAGTAAAGAGAAGGAGATAAAAGGGAAATTTGACTGTTAAATTATGTTAAACCAAGTCTTAATCATATTTAATAAATCAATCTAAAGGTTGAATATTGACTTGCATCATGACTCATAATTATAAAAACTTAAGCATGCTTGATATAAATATATATATGTAGGACCAATCTTTATATGTATTTATAATCTTCTGCGTCGTCAATTTGGACCACTTTGTTCTTCTATAATCTTATACTAATGCAATTTTAGTAATTATTTAAGGCCAAACGACTATTTCCCACCCAAGTTTAGCGTTTTCTCAAAAGTCCCCCCTTTAACTATGGAAACACCAAACACCCACCCATGGCCAGTTAGATTTAACCAAACCCTAACGGTGGTAGGGGTAAAATCGTCATTTTAGCTATAATATTAAAAATAAACTAAAATAGAATCTATTTTGCCAAACTTTAAAAACTGAAATTTTCCCCCCGCCTAAGTTTTAAAAAATGACAGTTTCACCCTAGGGTTTGGTTTTGAAATCTCCGACGACCTCTCCGGCTCCGTTGCCGACGGCCGCTCCCTCCGGAAGCAACCTCTCCTTCCGACGATCTCTTTCCTCATTTGGAGGTCCGATCGGCGCCCGGAGACGCCGTAGGAGACGAAGACTTCGTCGGGAAGACGAAGTTCTTCGTCTTCCCAGAAGAAGACCTCTGGGAAGACGACCGTCTTCCCAGACGAGGACGACGGCATCGGCTTCGTCTGGGAAGACGAAGAACTTCGTCTTCCCGACGAAGTCTTCGTCTCCCACGACGTCTCTGGGCGCCGATCGGACCTCCAAATGGGAGGAAAGAGATCGCCGGAAGGAGAGGTTGCTTCCGGAGGGAGCAGCTGTCGGCAACGGAGCCGGAGAGGTCGCCGGAGATTTCAAAACCAAACCTAGGGTGAAACTGTCATTTTTTAAAACTTAGGCGGGGGGAAAAATTTCAGTTTTTAAAGTTTAGGGGGGCAAAGGAGATAAAATTTTCAGCCGTTAGGGTTTGGTTAAATCTAACGGCCATGGGTGGGTGTTTGGTGTTTCCATAGTTAAAGGGGGGACTTTTGAGAAAACGCTAAACCTTGGGTGGGAAATAGTCGTTTGGCCATTATTTAAATGTAAAACTTGGAAATAAAATTTAATTAAAAAAAAAAAAAACATATAACATTGTAAGCATAGCGGATTCTTTTAAAGTGTCTAATCCAAACACAAAGTCATGAAAATCTAGAATTTTAAGTAGTAGATGAATACAACTATGATTTGTCACTTTGACTATAATTTGAAAAGAATTATTCAAATAAAAATATAAAATAATCAAGCACATGTAATTAATATGAACATAGTAACTTTTATTTTATTATTATTATTATTATTTTTTTGATAATGAGAAATCTCACCCAACCAAGACCGTTTCGTTGAGTCAGAGACAATTACATCTAGCAAGACAAATCTGAAAGCAATATTGTTTCTTATCTTTTGTTGAATTTGCATAATAAAAACATACCTGATACTCTAGCTATTGTTGTTCAAATAAAACAATAAAATATAAACTCTCACTTCTCTTTTGAGTGTCTTCTAGTCTATATCAATTAAATATAAAATGACAATATAACGATGGTATTGTTACAGACCTTTTATACTGGTTAGGGGAGGGACCACTTATCGTATGATAATCAAAAACAAAAAAAAATGTTTTATACCATTAAGAAAACATAATTGATGTATTAAATTTTTAATTAACTATCAGTTTAATGAATATTATTAACTCTCAAAAGAGTTACAAAGATAAACTTAATGATCATTAACTCTGAAAAGAGAGTTACAAAATAATAAACATAATAGTCATTAACTTAATAACCATATTTAATTATTCAAAAGAACAGTTAAATCTAATAAAATTTTAAGTTTAATAATCAATCTCTATACTGTCTCATTAAGTCAGAGACAATCACATCAAACAATACAAATTTTTTGTTGAATGACCAATCTTTGGACCACCTCATTGAGTCAGAGATAATCACATGAAGTAACACAAATTTTGGGTCCAACAAACAATCCCACAATCACTGAATTAAATAAATCAAGAGTTTGATTTTAATACGTCGACAAAGAAGATTTGAACTCTTTTTTTTTTATATAGGGTCTTATATTTTGCCACTCAATCTATTTTTGAGGTTAACTCTAATCTTATTGTATAAATGTTTTACCGAAGTATCCCAATAGTAATATTCGCTGTTGGAATCTCATAGTGCTTGAGTCCATGACCGAATTTATGAATAGAATAAAAACCAAACAAAAAAAATAAGTGAAGAATCTGCATCCATTTGGCTCAAAGTGCATAATTTAAGCACTAAATCCAGATATTATTTGTTGGTAATTATGATAATCTTTCTAATTCGAAGCCAACTCAATTATGAGATAATCTTAATTAGAAAACTAATTAAACAATCACTAATCCTAGTTAGTGTCTAAGCTATAGCAATGGTGGAAGGTGATGATGGAAAAAGGTCAGTGCCTTTTGTGAAACATAGAAAATTAAAGGTTCGTGTGGGCTTAGAGATGATTGTACGTGTGGAATTTTCTTTTTTGTTTTCATCTGTTAACCTGACCTAGTTTGATTTGTTTATTGGAAAATACCAAACCCATTTTGATCAATTATTGAATATAATGTCAAATATACTGAACCCACTGCCCAGTGGCTTGTTTATGAATGCATTGCATGGTCAAATATACCAAGATGCTAAAGCACTAAAAAGACAATATTTTGTATCAAAGTCTCCCTCGGCATTAATTCTTACTAAATAAGTTTATATATTTGACCATGCTATCTGCTTTCCATCTTATTCAGGAGGAAGTTAATTTGGCTAGTTATGATTTTCATGGGAATAATTTGTTGTCTCTTATTTTTGGAATAGACTCGATTGAGATGTGTCTATCGGACTTCATTGTATATATTAACAAGCGTACATCATCCAACCTAATACATATATAATAAAATTATGTATATATACTTTTTAATATTAAATTATGTATTTAAATGATATGTTGTCATATATTAAATGATTTAATATTTAATTATATGATAAAATGTCATCTGAATAGTTAATACGTATTTAAAAACTGGGTACTATATAACATTACCCAATTCATATAATAGAAGGACATATTAAAATTGATCAATACGCCTAGCCCATATACAACTTAATTTCTCTATCAGTTACTAAATGAGTGTCCTCAAACGAGGGGGGATACTTTGGGGAAACTGATGGATGGCTGAATAATGATATTATAGTGGTGACAAATGATAAGCTCATATTTTGTATTATATTTTATATTTTCAATTATCTTGTTTTAATTGCATTTTAGTTTATTGCAACTTCAATACTATCATTATGACACCCTATTTAAAAGTACTATCCTTCAAAAGAAAATGTTACGTACAACTTAACTAAATATACATGCATAACACTTGAATGCTTACATCCATCCAAACATAATTTGAAAAATCCATAAGTACCCTTTATTAAATTTAGATAAAAAAAAATGTGTAAAAGATGTCAAAATACATAAATAATTGTAAAATGAATAGAATTCCTTCATTTCTATTAACATTCTTATACTACAATTATTACAATAATTTGTTATCTGTAAAATATTAAAACAGGAGAGTGGGTGTCACTCAATATATACCCTTAACTATTCTCTATTATATTCTTTACTTTGTTCCATCTTAACTTGGTCAATGAAAGTATTCTTTTTGGACATTGAACTTTGACCACGTAGAACTTTTCTTTCTAAACTTTATCTTGGGAACCCCTTTGGTCTTATATGGTTATCTTGCAAAACACTAAAGTCTTCTAACTACGATAACTTCATGTCTTGGTCATCTAGGATGCATTGAGATCTATTTTTGGATGGCTTTCTCTTTAAATACTTGAAAACTTGGGTAAAAGTACTTAAAACTTTTATTGATAACTTAAACTTGTGTTGATCAGAGTAGATCGAGATAAAAAATTTGACATCTTGTCCACATTAGTTATATACTATGTAATCCTTTGTCCTTACACATATTATTGGATTTCTAAAACATTATTAGACTCTACTGTGGATACTATACCCTATTGCGAGTAATGTAACATACTACGGACTGTTATGTCTTATTACAAATTATCTCATATCAAGAACATGTATAAAGATACTCTCAAAGATGTTATCTTGTAATGAACCTCCTAAAACATATCCACTCATGAATAAACTAGTCCCATGTGTTTAAAATGGTTGGAATATGTTTAATAGAAAAACATACATATATCACGAGTCACTGATTTAATTTAGGCTCGTATCTAGTTTTCACCTATACATACTCTTAGCTATTTCTTATGCCCTCACTTATAGTATTTTATCTCTAGGCATGAGTGACTCGTTATCATGTGCTATATACTATATGTGTCAAAATAGATACAATTCTTACATTAGTTGCTTGTCAAAAAAAGACAAAAGCGAATGAAACATTTACCTCAAAGAACTTAGATTGCACAAATGAAACTAATCAATAAAGTGAAGGCAAAATAAGTGGTAATAAAAGCATCTTCAAAAGCAATTTTTTCCTAAGGTTCACAAAATCAGACCCCTGGCTACTAACATGCAAACCACCCCATTACCACTACAATAATTAAAAATCAAAACCAAAATCTTATTCAAAATGTAATATATTTAACCAACACAAAGTACTGTATATTTTCTTAGGAAATAATAAACTTATCCATTCTCTATCAGAGTAAATATAGTTCAAGTGGCAAATTAGTGCTTGTTTTCACTTCTGAGGTTCACATTTATATTTTAACAACTCATTCAAGAGGAATCTCATGTTTTCACTTGCCATACATATCTTTAAGTTAATATAGACAAGTTGACAGAGATGTAACCAGAAATTTGATGTGAAATATTAATTAAAGCATACGTTATTATTAAAAAATACGGAAACAATATTTATTTTTAGGTGTGTTAGAGGGGTAATGACTATTTTTCATCCGAACTACGTTAAAACAATTAGTTTTTACTCTTAAAATTAAAAAATGACAAAATTCACACCATCAGTTGAAGTTGGTTCAATCTTAGGGTATACAAAAGATGATAAAGATAAAAATACCCTTAACAAAAAGCTTTTATAGTTTTAAAAATAATATGAAAGGTGTAATTTCCTTTATATCTTTATTAAATTATCAAAATAAAAAAATCACTAATTTTTTTAATGTTAGGTTTTTGAATTCAAATCAGCCCTACATGATGATTTGCTAGTGCGGATTTCTGGATTACAAGAAATTATGGAAAATGTAAATTAATAAGTAGAAGTAACAACGTCTTGTATGTTTAATTTTACTTAAGTAGGTTTGATTTCATTGCCACAATAAACTAATACTATAAGAAAATGTGTTAATTAGAACAAAATTTGACATAATTAGACACGATAGTGGGCTATGCTAGGCCGGTTTTGGTGAGGTCCACCGTGTCAAGCCCGAGGCTTGCAAGTCACAGGTCTTTGTGCTGGGTCAGTGCGTAAAAATATATAAACCCATCATACCATCCGTGTTACAATGGACTATGCCAAACCCAATTTTTAATGGTCTATTGATGGACTTTTGGCCAATTGACCAAAATTAATTAATAAATTACTAATAAATTAAATATTTTTTAATTTTATATAAAATTAATTAATACTTTTGATTCCCCATGCAAATTATTTAGGTTCTTTATGTAATAATAAATTGTTAAAATAATTAATAAATTTTTAAAAAATTTGTGCATAATATCATGTTGAGCCATGCTAGCCCATATGACTTGTGAGCCAACCCACGGGCTATTACAATGTGTGTTGGGCCCCTATAAACTGTGCTAAAAAAAAGCGATTCGGACTGAACCTCGGGCCAGCCGGAACCCCTGGTGGTGTCTATACATAATAAGTTAAATACATCATATTTTGAAGAGAAAAGCTAGAAAAAATGATGGAGAGGCCCTGCAGAAATTTAGTGTAGGCAACAGGAGAGCAAAAATGAAAAGCCAGAAAACGACATGGGGATTTGGTAGCACACACAACCCAATGAATACTACCAAGACATCCCGAAACACGCTCTATGGCCAGAACTGAGAAGGCGGCAGAAGATCGTCCGAAAACAAAGGCCCCGATTCCCAATTACTGATCTTGGATAGAATTTCTCCATCAATCAAATATAAACAAGTTAAGATTCAAACCTAATTAAATTTGAGTTTGATTTAATTTATATATAACAAAATTCGAATTCATAAAAGTTAAATTCAAATTTTATTTGAATTCTATTTAACTCATTTGGAATTCAAATTTTTAACTAATTTATTATTAAAATAACGTTGTTTTAATAAATATTAATCAAAACGATGTTATTTTATATCAAAATTTTTAATTTATAAATTTGACGAATAACTTAAACTTGTATAAGATCAACTTATTTCACGTCTATTTAAGCTAAATTTGAGCCCTAAATATTATTAAGTCAATAGAAACCAAATCATAATAAATAATAGTAACCAAAGGAAATTGAAATTTATACCCACGTTTCACTGCATTTATACAGTTTTATCCAACTTTAAATATATTTTTCAATGCTTAAATGCAATCAGCTCAACACTTAGGCTTTATTTCTCATATTTTAAGATCGTTGTCGCTTAATCAATTACTTTAGTTGACTATACAATGCAAAATACAGTGAAGAAAACGATAAAACATGCATTTAAGAATTTTTGTATTGACGTAAAAGTTGCATCACAGTTACAATTAAAAAAAAAAAAATCCCACCCATAGTTTAGTGCAACCCCCCTAACTCACATTTGTTAAGTTTTGAAAATTCAAATATTTACTCATCAATTGTGAAAATTAACAAAATATATTAGTTTGAAGGGTATAATTGTTATTTAATATTTAATATTAAAAAAATAACAATTTTTCCTTTCTTTCTATAATTTAAAAAACTAAGCAAGACCTACATTTTGAAAACTTCACTTTTCCTCTATAGGATTTAGTTTTTTCCTCTTTCCTTCTTTGGTGGCCTTCTCCATTGTCGACTAACTTCGGCTTTCCACTCATCTTTTTCTTTGGTCTCTCTCTCCCTCTCAATGATCTCCTTAAAGAATGGCAGCTGAAGAAATCATTGAATCGGCGTAATAGAGGAATTGATCGATGATGGAAATGGATGAATCAACTAGATTTAGAAATGGAAGTGCTTCCATCACGCGATTCATCTTCTGTTAAAGCCAATTCAACAAAAATCAATGATGAAAAAAGGCGATTCGACGAATCGAAGTGTTAGCTTCAATTTCGGGATATTCATCATCCATCAACGTTTCCCGTCGTCTAATCTTCGCCCTCCATTGGTGTGTTTCACTTGTCTTTCTATTTTCGTGCGTCATCGATTCACAATCGAATTTTGATCACTAGAGAAGGAGGAAAGAAATTACAAAACCTAGGGAGAAAATGTAACTTTTCAAACTTTTAGTGGGGAAAATTGTTAGTTTTTTAAATTGGGGGAGGAAAATGAAATAATATTTTATTTTTTAATATTATTTGTTAAATAACGTTTTCACTCTTAGATTTAACAGATTTTGTTAAACTTAACAGTTAATGGGTAGGTGTTTAGGCTTTCAAAACCTAGTAGATGTGAGTTTCAATTTCAACTAGACCTTGGGTCGGAATAAGTCTTTTGGCCTAAAAAAAAAGGCAAGGAGAGGCTTCAAATAGTTGAGTACGACAAAACATCTTCCTCAAGAGTTAGGGTAGAATGACGAGTTTCCACATAAAACTTGAGAATCCCCTAAAAATAGGATTCATCACCATAAGTTCAAACCCCTGCTCAACCTCCAAGCTAGTTCTTTCCAGTTAGGTGCCTTTAAATACCTCACTTGCTCGTTGTTGCTTCCATTCCTCAACTTTGAAGAATTTCAAATAGGGGTTGTAAAATTGAATAAATATTATTGATTAAATGTTATATAATTTATAATATTACAATATTACAATACAGTCTAAATAGGAATATGAATCTTATAAGGATTTTTAATCTTTTGAAATTAAAAAAAAATAATATACACACATCAAGAGTAGAATCAGACAAAATCAGAATCATTCCATAGTAGGAATGAATATTTTCTTTAACATTCTCTTGCAATTGCAGTGCAAGCTCATAGAGCTATAATTGAAGGGACAATAAGAGAAAACACTCATGAGACAATCTCTTGGTAAATATATCAAAAAGCTGAAATATGGTAGAAATATGTTGAAGTTGAATAGCCTTACAAGCAACCAACTCACAAAGGAAATGCAAATCAATGTCGATATGCCAAGTGCAAGTATGAAACACGGGATTAGTAGCTATGTGCAGAGCTGATTGATTGTCACAAAGCAAAAGTGCACATGAATGTAGTGAAATATCAAGCTCCTGCGTAAAAGATAGTGTAACACCCATAAGAAAGTCTAAGGGTATTTATTTCTTTTGACCTTCCTTGTATTTATTTGTGCTTAAGTACCTAAGTATGTTAAAACCATGATGCATGACCGTGTGGGGATGCCATATGTCTGTGTATGTTGAGGCAAGGGGTAAAAAGGTATTTTCTTAGGTGTTACGAGTAATTTAGCTAATTTTAGAAGACATGTATGACCATGTATGAACAATACAATCACGTGCATAATTAGCATGTTTGAATTTTTAGATAAGAAGCAGTTTCAAGGTAATTTTAAAAACTACCATTATAGTATAACGACATACATGGTCGTGTATGAACAGTATACACCTATGTATTACTAATTACAATGAAAATAAAAAGAGTTCAAACACGTTTGGCTAAACACTTTTTATAAAACTCATCCAAAAACAGAGAATTATGAGCTCTATGAGAGTGTTAGAAGCTAGGAAATGCATACGAAACTTGGGAATTAACCTTGCCACGTGAAGAATGCTTGCAATCTACAGACAAGAGGTAAGTAGACATGTTCTTGTCTCTCTTTGAGAGTTAGGTTTGATATGACATGATCTAAAATTTTCAAATATATATGTGTGTGTACACATATATGTATATTCCTCACATTAAGATTGTTGATGAATTTCATTTGTTGATGATGATAACTATTGCACTTAAAGTCGATTAAGTTTCTTTCTCTTTAAGATTGATACAATGGTAATTATTGGTTATGAAGAGGTTGTGTTAGATGAGTAGAGTGTTGAGTTATGGATGATTATATATGCATATACGTTTGAGTTGTATACTGCGATAAATCATATACTTGCTATTATGGTGATAACTTATGAAATATAACTATACATCTTTTGTTATTGTGATGAGAATCGATAGGTATGTCGTGTTTATCTTGGTTGATACTCTTACAACTTGTATTGATCATGGTAAGAACATTTAGGAATGTTAAAGAATGGTTTGACCTGAATGTTATGATTTCGGATGATTAGAGAACGTATAGATTTGTGGTTCCAAATTTGGGGAAAAATACTCTATAGGCCTATATGCCTTATGACACACAACTTGTACTTTTGGAAAAATTTCCCCTGTGTAATTTCGGTGCCACGGGTGTGTTAAATTAGGGATGGATACACGTCCGTGTATCTTACCCTAATTTGCATGCTTTTATGCAAACATGTGGTTGTGTACCAAGAGGGAGTACACCCCCTTGTATAATTGGGGAAAATAGAGTAAAAAATTTTAAAGGTTAACAATGCTTATGAATAGGATTAGTAATAACTATTTTACCCCTATGAGGGATAAATGCGAGGAAAAGTATGTGATAAGACCCTAACAAAGGTTATTGATGATGGAAACCACCGTGAGTGTGTTTGACTATATAGGTGACGATACGGACCTTGACCAGAGCAATTCCAAGTTGAAAATACTAATGATGTATTATGAGATTTTTATCACCAAGTTGTGTGCGGTGTGTATTCCACCAAACTGTGTGCAATGTGGATTTGTCATCGAACTATATGTGATGTATTTGTCATTGAGCTATGTGTAGTGTGACACATCACCAAGTTGAGTGTAATGTGACGCATCACCAAGTTGTGTGTAGTGTGACAATGAAAGTAATAAAGTTAGTTTGTGTGGTCGTCTATGTGACCTTAACATTAGGCCTGATTAATATGTGTATAAAATACATCGTATAGTTGACATCAAAGATGTCACGTGCGTTCACCAGATGTTAGGGATGTTATTTTACATAATTGGATATAAGTAATCGGGAATGACATTAATTGTGACATTGGACATAGGGTGCCAAGGCAATTAGGTGAACATCTGGGATGCTAAAAAAAATCCAAAACACCACAACATTGTTAAATATGAAACACTTGGAAAATATTTTACAATATTATGCTATGTGCTTATTTATTTACTGAGTATGTTTTACTTATCGTGTTC
The DNA here is from genome assembly GCF_011075055.1 of Mangifera indica. NCBI lineage: Eukaryota > Viridiplantae > Streptophyta > Magnoliopsida > Sapindales > Anacardiaceae > Mangifera > Mangifera indica. The sequence goes on along the minus strand of NC_058147.1, from coordinate 8,975,304 downwards.
TTTTGTGATTTTGTAAGTAGATTCATTAAATAATGGGGTGGTGGTAAAGACAAAAGTTTAACTCGAGACGATGCATAAAGGTAAGGACATTTTTGTCATTTATTTTGATGGGTTTCTATTTATGTATTTGGATTTATTAATGCACTAGGGATTCATGATTTAACTTTTCAAACATATTCACATTAGTTTATTGAATAATCGTACACATTTGGGATTGTGGTTATTTATGATAAGTGTCATGCATTAATTTATTCATTGTTAAGTTGTTTTGGTAAAATTTAAAATTAACACATCTCTCTTCAGGTACATATTCCATGTATAGGTATACATCTAGAGAAGGTTGTTACAGATAGTAAAACCATTGAATATTAGTAATCATTTGCATGAGTATATGGTACTTAGACTTTATACTAAAATAGGACACAGTAACCTATTTTTTGGTAGTTCAACAAACAAGGTCGTGTCCAAGAAAGACCACTAATGATGGAATATCATGTGAAAACAACAACAACGCAATCAACATCTAAATAGGTATAAGATTAGGGCTAGAATCATGATGAAAGATGAGGCTATGAAACAGGGCGTCCTTAATATATCGAAAAATGTGTTTGATTGCATATATGTCTTTGTGAGTAGAAACAAAATGTCGTTGAGCTACTTGATTGACATCAAAGGCTATATTAGGCTCGATAAGAGTAAAATACTAAAGGCTATCAATCATGCTATGATAGAGTGTAATATCTGGAAATGAGATATAATTAACAAATGGTCATGTCTTAGAACTAAAAAAAGGGTAACATAAGAATAACATGAGTCAAGTTAGAAACGATAAAGCAAATGGACCATGTAGTACTATTGAGATAGATGCAAAGTGATGGATTAGTGAATAAGTTCCATACCAAGAAAGAAACCAAGTATACCTAAGTCCCAACAAGCAAAGACAAAACATAACAAAAAGAAATAATATATAACAACTGATGTATTATAAAAAGTAATAACTAAATTATCCACATAACATGTAGAATTACAACTGATGTGGATGTACAATGAATGAATAGTAAAGGATCAGATCGACTATTGATAAACCAATAGCCAAGTAAAAAGGAATACAACTGATGATACCATACTCAAAGTGTCTGTTTAAGGCCATAAATAACCTGTGAGGTTGCTCTATGAACATTTCTTCAGTGAGATATCCTTGAAGAAAGACATTTTTGATATCAAGTTAGCATAATGACCAATCATACATGGTTGCGAGAGCAAGAATTATGCGAATAGTAGTTGGTTTGACAACAAGACTAAATATATCTGTAAAATTCACATCTGTTTGCTGGTGAAAACGCTTAACAACTAGATGAGCCTTATACCTCTTAATAGACCTATCATCACAAAGTCTGACCTTGTAAACCTAATGACAACTGACCAAATTTTGCTAAAGAGACAATGGAACAAGAACCCATGTGTTGTTTTTTTATAAAAATATCATATTCTTTACTCATTATTGATGCTAATGAAGAAATAACTGACCTTGCTTGAAAGTGGTCAGCTTATGGAATACAAGATTAGTAACTTTAGCAATAAGAGCCTAAGGAAGCACATGAGAAAAGGAAGCCATAATCTTATTGATGCTTTAAAACTTAGGCTAGAAAAGTCATGTCTCAGATCGATTAGACAAGGAGGTATGTATAGAGATGAGAACAAGTGAAATATAAGAACGAACAAAGTTTAAGAATGGTAGAGAGTTATGGTCAAGTTGCACAGGACCAGATGTTACCATATGAGCATTAGATAAAGGTAAACTCATTATATTTGAGAGTTGAATAGCTATAGATAAAACTGATAAAGGGCAAAACCCTAAATGAGGCTCTGAGCCATAAGAAACAAAACCATAGCTAAAAAAGATGGTTTCATTAAACAATACATGACGAGAGATATAAACACGATTATTGGGCACATGGAAAGAATGATACCCAAAATGTGAAGTATCATACCCAAGAATAAACATAGAGTGGACCAAGTCATCAATTTATGTGGAGCAGTTAGGGTAAGCAAAGGATAACAAACACAACTAAAAGTACCTAAAAATCCATACTTTGAAAGACACTAAAGAAGAACTTCAAAAAGACTCTTATCATTGAGCAATGGTATAGATAACCTATTAATAAAAAATACAACATTAGAATAGGTCTTCACTTAAAGGGTAATGAGTAGGTTAGCCTATAATAAAAGACAACATCTTTTTTTCACTATGTCGTAGTGTTTCCTGTCAACAACACCATTTTAGGCAAAAGTGTAAAGACAGGACAATTGATGTGTAATACCATGTGACTTAAGAAAGGAATAAAATAATTTGTTATCAAATTCACCACCACCACTAGAATGAATAATTTGCATAGAACAAGAAAAAAGTTTCTTTATCATTAATTTAAATTTTAAAAAAACAACAGTGAAATTAGACTTCCTAAACATAGTATATAACCATGTATACCGACTAAAATTATCAATAATAGACAAATAATATTGAAAAGATGACAATGAAAAAGACAAAAGTAAAACCACAAACATCAAGGTAAAAAAGCTCGAGAAGGTTGTAAATAGTATGAGTGCCTTTAGTAAAAAAGAGGCGATAACCTTTACAAGAGGACATATTTGATAGACAGATGAGAGATCTCATGAATGACAAACTAAATGGAATACAGAGGCAAGTACAATCTTGAGCATTGTGAAAGATAGATGACCAAGACGACGATGCCATATATCAGATGAGACATGAAAGATGAATAGATAATAATGTCAAGAAGAGTAAACTAATAAAGACCATTCTTGCTGTGACCAAAGGGAAGAACTTGACCTGTTTGTTTGTCCTTAATCACAAAACTAGATGAGTCAAGATGATAAACAAACTTAGTATTAAAGGTGAATTTATGAATAAGCAACAAATTTTTACGTAATGATAGGATACACAATACATAAGATAAGATAACTAAAGAATGGAAAAATATGGATAGACACACTTACCTTTGATGTGAAATAGACAGTAAATGACCATTTCCAACGATCATAGAAGACATACCAATGTGAAGATGAAGAAAGGACAAAAAAGAAGCATTAGGTGTTATATGATATGTAGCACTAGAGTCTATAATTTAATTTGAGTCAAATGGATCACATATAGACATAGTGACAAAATGAGTGGTCACTGAATCTGCTGTATAGACAAAATTTCCTCATTATGGACAAACACAAGTAAAACGCTCATATTTGTCACAAATTTGACAAGCCTCTTGAAAAAGAACATTATTCGGAGTTAGGAGCAAAAGAGGTTAAGATATGAATTGTGACTATTGTTGAGGAGTAGATTGAACATCATGACCATAACCACGATCCTACCTACAATTATTACCACTACTGAAGTGAGAGTTGCATTTGCTAGAAACATTGGATGAACTAAACGATTGTAAGGACGATCGAGCGGTAGCCATAATAATAACGAGAGTGGACATACTCAAGTATTTCTTTTAAAGGTTCTTCTCATGAAAGAGAAGATCATATAATTCATCAAAAGTAGTAAAAGGGCGAAAAAACAGGGACGTGATAAAAGATTAGTACTTAGGACTTAAACCATCAACGTGATACTTCACAAAATCAATATATAGAATAAGAAACTCAGCTGTAGCAAGACAGTCAAATAAGGACTTGGTATCAACGAGATAATCAACCATTTTCTGATCACAAACTTTCAAGAGATGCGTAATTCATCATAAAATGATTGAAGATGATCCAAAAAACTAGATTCAGACATCGATCAAACAAAGACCATGCTTTATTTGCAGTAACACATGGTAATAACAAAGATTAAACAAACATTATAAATCATGAATGGCAAACACGTTGATAAATTAAGACTTCTATGTGTAATACGTATTGCACGCCATGAGCGAGGAAAAATAGTTGTTAATGTTGATCATTGTAAGGAGTAGGGCCAATGAGCTAATAACAATAGGAGCAATCGTGCCCGGAGGAAAATATGATAATAAAAAAGTGGTTGCCATGGAAAAACCAAGATTTCAGGTAAAGGAAGAATTGATCGACAATGAGAAATAAGAAAAATGACTATTGAGATGCACTTAAACTAGAGTTATCCTTAAATCAACCATAAAGATCGATGGTCAGATGACTGAGAAAGGTGGTTGGTGAAGAGATCGTAATAGCAGAATACACATAAGCAACTATTGGAAAGGAACACATGTGACATAACCACTTAAGAGGAGAAATATCATACCAAAAAAGAGAAGAGTTGATGAAAATAGTAGAGGAAGAAAGACTCGGTTTCAATGTGATACTTGCTAGAGATAGATGACCATTGTGTGACAACAAGGAGAGCAAGAGCATTGTGATTGTATTAAGGGAAAAAAAAATCGGTCAAAGATAGAGGTAGGGCTAACGTTAAAGGGAAAATGAGGTTTGGTCTCGAGTAGAGAAGTAAGCTTGAGACGAAGAAGAAGGTTTTCAAAACGAGTAGAAAGTTGAAAAAGTTTTGGGGTAAGGGATGGGCATTGCAAGAGTGAAAAATATGAGAGAAAACCTTAATAAGGAACCCTAAACTTGGTAGAAAAAATGTAGTTTGGCAAAACTACAAAAAAAAAAAATTATGGAGTTAGGAAAAAAAATTTTAAAACTGAAAGGTATAAGATTACAATGTTAACCACTATAATACCATAAAGAATTTCGAATTGGGGTTATAAAATTGAATAAATATTACTAATTAAATGTTGTATAATTTAGAATATTACAAGATAATCTAAATAAGGATCTAAATCCTACGAAATAAGAAAAATAATATACATACATCAAATATAGAATCAAACAAAATCAGAATCTTCTAGAATAGGAATGAATATTTTATTTAACAGACTTATTTTATAAAACTTTCCCTAAGGAATTATCATGGTCAAGGAACCAAAAACCAGATAGAGTAAAGTATCTCAAATAGAGTAAAATATCTCAGAGAGTGTGTCCCTTACTTTTTTCTCGATCTTGATTTTAGTTGCAACCAACTTGTCCTTAAACTCATAATCATCTTGAAGGCATCCTCAAGTTGGGCCTTAAGTAAGAATGTTTTCTTTTTCTTCTTGCTTGATTGTTTCTGCTCAAAATAAATGAATTTATCTTTCTTGAGGAGCTCATACTATAGATTATCAAAGTCAAAGTCTCTCTTTTACAAATGTTCCTCTTTTATGATTGATTCAAGTATTGGTCAATGACTTGGAGCTATTCTTTGGTGGTTGTTAACTCTCCTTTAAGTGAGTGATTCTCTCGCCCACTCGAATCACTGTCTAATAAGATAGGATAAGAGTCATTGTAGAGCAAGGGCATGCTTAAAAGATGTAGAAAGAAAAACAAACATCAATATTTGGAGTGAATCAAACAAAGATTGCATAATGAAAATATAGTTACTTACCTTTATGCCCAAGTTTCATCTAAGACAATTTGTTTACTATTATAGCTATTGAGAAGTAATGTGGACATGATTTATTAGTCTTTTTAGCCTCTTAAAATTGAGTAAAAGAGGAAGAAGAAACCTATGCCCTTTTTAAGGTGTGAGTAGCTTACATGAGACTACCCTTAACAATTATGAGAGAAGTCTCATAAAGTTATGACCTATTTTCTTGCAGAATCATTGTACTCTTCCTTTTATTCACACTATTATAAGGAGTTCACTTTTAACCTACCCACTTTGATATAACATAAAGGGTAGATAAGATTATTACCTGAAGTTCCTTCAAGATGAAACCTTGACTATGGTCTCCCTTACATGTCTTCTTATTCAGTTGAAGAATATGAGAAGTTGGCAAACTCACATCTATAACAAAAAGAAAAATTGGCAAATTTGTGAGGGAATAACAGTTCAAATTTTACAACTAGCCTAAATAGAAAAAGTTGTCTATAAGTTTTGTAATGCTTAGCTCAAAACAAAAACACTAAAGACATGTTTCTACGTCAAAACATTTTATTGATAAAATGTAAATCTTTCAAGACAACATGTCTGAGAGCCTATAAAATGACTTATGATACATATACAAAATAATCCATCACCATAATCGAGAGAACCCACATTTGGAATACTTAATGAATAATACACTTTGACACATTGGGCATATGGTAAAGAAGGTGTTCCAGTGAAACTCACTCGAAAGAATTAAGGAAGTCTTTTGGAAAAGGATTAAGAGTTTGATGAAAGCTTTAAGGTTTTCAAAGAAGAATTTTAAAGTTGTTAAGGGTTTGAAAAAATTGAATGCTTGGGAATACTAGGTAAAGAATAAGCTTAAACATAAAATTGTGCTATTTTATAGCAAAGTTAAGGTCAAGTAGGAAACAATCCTGACCGTCAAAGCTATGTCAGTGAAAAGTGTCCTTAATCTAGTGAGACATACAAACCCTATGTCTTGGCAAGTTGAATTACCATGATAGACATACAATGTGCATGCCATGCATTTAATACATTACTCATATGTCATCATCACAACATACTACAAAGTAAGAAACCTTAAATGTCTATGTGCCATTTCTTTATGATGATAAGTGATGAGTTTATGAAGCCTTATTTGTACTTCAAAATTGGGAGGCATTTGTTGTGCAATCAAGCTCTTTAGTCAAACTTATGAAAATGACATTGAAAAAGTGATTAGCTATGCAAACAAAATGTAAAAACTCGTCACATCATCTATCCACATATCAAGTTAAGGCACAGATAAATACTCTTTTGCCTAGAAATAATAAGAAAGATAAATCTTAACAATTTCATAATACACTTAATCATCTTTCATCCTATCTCCAACAAATACGAGATAATGATCATGACATCATATATACTTACTTCATTGGGCTAACATAATTGATAACTTCTATTTAAATAACTAAATTTGATATAATAAGATTAAGGTATATCTCGTGTATTTCTTTTATTGAACCTTACCACTTGCTTTTATAAATACTACATAGGTAAAAGGGAATTCGAGGGTTTTTCAAGGTGACTCTTTTGGGAATTTATTTTTAACATTTTTATTTTAGTTTTGTTACCCTCTAATAAAAAAGTAATAATAGAAAGGAAAATGTAAACCACTTTGGAAAGGTTCTTGGTTTTCAAAGTTATTCCCACACAATATCCTTTTCACTTTTATTCTTTTGTATGATAGTTCTTAGAAATTTCGATAACATCAAAAAAATTAACAAGGCCAAAAGACTTATTCCTACCCAAGGTTTGGTGCAAATAGAAACTTCCACCTACGAGGTTTTAAAAATCCAAACACCTACTCGTCATTTATTTTTTGTTAGAATTTTCTGTTAAGGGTAAGGATAAAATCATTGTTTAACTACTAAACTCTAAAATTCTAAAAGTTTATATCATTTCCCCTTTAGTTTGGAAAACTATCAATTTTTCTCAAGGATTAAATTTTGAAGAATCACATTTCTCTCTTAGGGTTTCAGAACCTACTTTCCATTTTTCAACGACCTTTCATCTTCGTCCAATTGCCTTTTCTTCTGATGACTGACGTAATCCATCTTCGACTATTTTCTCTTCCTAATCTCTATCATTTCTGGGTCGTCATCATTATTGAACGGACAAATATATCAAACGAAAACCCAACCATGCTTCGTCTCTTATCCATCGAGTGAACAAATCTGTTGAATGAACAAATCCGTCAACAAAAACCCAATGTCGTTCTTTTGGATGACGAATCTATTTAAAAGATAAACGATTTGTCTTCTAGACAAAGACGAATCATCTTATTTGTTTGGACGAAGATAAGTGTTTGAGTTGGATAATGGATAAGTGTTTGAGTTTTTGAAACCTATGGGTAGAAGTTTGTGCTTGCACCAAACCTTGGGTGGGAATACATCTTTTGGCCAATTAACAATTATCACTTCACATGGATCTCAGTTAAGGGCAGGTAGCTCACCTGCCATGGCCATTCAATGATGTTTGATTAATTACCTTTTATTTCATATTTCTCTCAACTGCCCATCACAAATCTAGTTATGTCTATTTATACCTCATTCATTATGTTTCCCAATGCTGAAAATTTTCCGCATTCCAGATGATGATCCAAACTTCAGCCCAGCTCAAGTGGACATTGATTATGTAATTCTTGGCAATTACATCAACTCAGAAAGAACTGCAACTAGTACCTTCATTTTAAGGGATTCTTGGACTTATTTATATTTTTGGAAATAAAAGTAATAATGATCCATCGGCGATGTAAGAGAGAAATTAAATAAGACTCCAATTTTAATATGTGATAGCAGGTTTAACAAATTATTTCACTTAGGCAACATTGTTAAATCATTAATAACACTTGTATTATAAAGAAATATTATTTATGTTATGTAATAGTAAGTTGATTAGAATTTCAATTCAATAATGTGAATATTGATGTATGGGGATTGTATTAGTATTAAAAACATTTGGAATTTTTTAAATCTTGCCCCACATATAGTATGGTGCTATCACCTTAAAAATCACATTTATGTAAGTATTATTAGCCAAACCCTATTATTATGATAAAAAAATTTAATGCTAACCCTGGGAAATTAATATAAAAACATATTTGATTTATTGTGAACAATGGATGGAGGATGATTAAATTTACATATTGTTTACTAAATTATTTAATTTGTAAAACCCATTAAAGAGTTTTCTTTATATTTGATAGGATAATTCTATTCATCAGATGGCATGGAATGATTGATGGGATGTACCACATCAGCATGCTGACGTGGCACATGCTCACATGTTTCAATTCAACAGTAGTCAAAGGCCGACCACATTAAATTACCAAAACAAAGCATTTAAGAGAGAGTTACTGAAGGAGAGAAGAAGAAGAAGAAGATCAACCAAAATGGAGGATTCATCATCAACATTATCTTCAACCCAGGAGAAGATTCAAGAAACCCTCCGCCCTTGCTATTTTATCGAAGCTTTGAGCGCAATTCTCAAGTGCTTAGGCCTTCAAATGATTATGAAAAACCAACACAACTCCTCGAGTAATTCAGATCAAAAGGTTAATGAAGCTACTGATGAAGCCACCACTGATCCGAAAAATACAGACCTTCAGGCTGATCCTCCCTCAGTAACTCTTTCTCTCTCTTCTCCCTCTGCGTCTCTGTCTAATTTTGTATGTAGAGTCATTTGTAGTGCAAAAGTTTTTAGTGTTAACGGTGTAGATCAAAGGAGAACGACTGGTTGCTACCTTCACGAAATGCAAAACTGAAGCTAACAACCAATCATTCACCATGCTAAAACTTCAAAGTCTGCACTGAGAACTCTCATTTTTTGTTATTTTTGATGAGAGGAATGATGTTAAAATGTTATATATATTAAGTTGCACGACTTCTCAATTAAAAGGATGTCTCTTTCAAGTTTTCTATAACTTTCTTCTTTGTGTCATGGATATTTTCATTCAGGAAGGGAATCTAGCGGTTAACTTGGCAGTGCCACAGAGGCCGGGCTAGAGTCAGCTAACTGATGATTCAGCTGTCGGATTTAGATGTTATTATGATAGTGCTTAATAGCTCTAAGTGTACATGCCTACATGATTTGCGTAACTTATGAGAGTTATCATGATGTATCTGAAGGTAATTATAGCATTATAGAAACTACTTAGCCGTTCAAATTAATGTAAAATTAAACTCCTATCATCATACTAAAAATAATACATGCAAATGCTATAAACATTCTCGTTAAAAATCTGAAACTTAAAATTAGTCAATCATTCTAGATACTGAAAACTTAATTTATTTATTTTAGAACTGATCTCATTGTACATAATTCATTATATACATATATTTCTACTTTTTTAATATAATTATTAACAAATTGTTATAAAAGCTTTATTAATCACGATCCATTTAAGTCTATACATAGATTGACTTCACTCTTGAATTCAATTATAGAAACTAATAATTTCAATTATACTTCATTTACATTACTTATATAATCTTCTTCCCAATTAATTAGATACCTCCTTACTATATCTCATCTACTTACTTGATAACATTCTAAATTCAGTCTATTCATTTACTATTTATTGATAATTATGACTCTATATTATCCTGTTACAATGTACAATGTCTAATACATTATTGGGCTTATAATTATATTTAAAAGTTTTAACATTACTGTTACATCATGTAAGAAATTTTATAAAATAGTTTTATACAATTTAATTTATGTAATTTTTAATATATAAATTAAAGATACTCAATTTATAAATAAAATTAATTTAATATATTATTAAAGCGATATTAAGCTGAAATTGTTTTAACTGAAATACTAAAATATTTATATAGACTATTGCCTGTTTAACTTCCTTGTACTTTTCCAGGAGTTAATTTTCCTTGGCAGCTTGATGATTGCTCCTGGCTCCTGGCTCCTGGCTCCTGCTATTTTTACGAAAATGGCATTTGACATTATATAACTGGCCGTCTGTGTTGCAAGTTCAATGTCACATTTGGCTGCTGCTAATTATTATTTACAAAGTTTCATGCCTCTCCACTCGAGTTGTGCACTGAAATTTAAATATTAAAATTTATTTAAACTAATATATAAATAATGATTATGTTATGTAAAAATAAAAATTCTTTGAAAAAAAATTAAATTTATTATATAGAAAGAAAGGAAAATATATAAAAAAGTTCTTTACTCTACAGACAGAATTGTTTTCCTTGTTGTTAGCCTAGTTGATAACTGCACATATTATTTGTATATTATTTATATTTTTGTGTTATTTACGTGCTAAATATGTTTAAAAGAATTTTTAAACCTAAAACATATTAATCACATAATTTATGTCTTTCTTGTATTAAATGCAACTTATATGTTGTATTTAATGTTTACTGTATTTTTAAATTTTTAACTAAACTTAAAATACAAAGTTGTTTATTCTATTTTTAATTATTTACAAAAATATCACTATCATTTAAAAAAAACCAACAACATTTATTTCTTAATTCTCAACCCTAATTTTACGTTTTCCTCTGTTGTGGCTAGTACAAAGATTTACTTTGATCTAAAATCTAAAATCTAAGCTGATTAATTTGTTTATTTTTTCTAACTGACTGGTACGTTATTTATTATATAAAAATTTTGATTATATATTATATTATATTAGATTTAATAGTTAATTAAATACTTTACATATGAATTGTTATATTGATTTTCAATAGAAGATTTATGAAAAGTATTAAAATTATTATGATATTATCGTATCTTTAGAAACGGGTTATTGACAATATGTTGTGTGCGTCCACAAAACGACATAAGACTGTTTACTTCCTCTATACACAATTTCATTAAACTTCTATATGAACCATTTGCAATGTTGGTTTTAAGATCTTTCCTCAAATCAAAGATGTCTTTGATTTGCTCCAGAAAACCAACATTGCAAACAAAAACTTCAATATAAAAAAAAAAGCTTTGCGTCCTTCCGGCAATAGGCAACTAAGAAACATCATCCCTTAACATTAACGCATTCCTGATTTCTAGCTTCAACATAACAATTGACGTTCTCGCACTAGGATCTTCCCTCAGTTGTAACCTTATCCTTCAACTTGTCTGTCAGTTAACAGGCCAAAGTTTCAATATTTTGAACCTGCTCTTCTTCCTTTACTTCCTCTGTTCTATCTTCAATCTTTCTTTCTCAGACAATTGTTTGTAAGCAACCAAACTTAACTTGTTTCTCAAAATACAAAAACGATTTTCTGATAAAGCTTTAATTAATAAATCTACTACCTGAAATTCAGAAGTTACAAACAACACTGATAAATTTTTTGTAGCCACTTGTTCTTTTATAAAGTGCACATCCAATTCGATGTGCTTGGTTCTTCCATGAAACATGGGATTTGAGGCCAATGACCTTGCTCCTTGATTGACACACCAGACCATGGGTTTATTGATCCACTATACCTTTATTTTTTTCAACAAACTTCTAACCCAGGCCAGTTTTGTGGAGACTTGACCCAAGGCTTTGTACTCTGCCTAAGTTGAAGACAAAGCCACCACCTTCTATTTTCTTGAGCACAATTGAATCGGATTCTCTCCAAAGAAGACACAAAAAAATTATATAGAGAGTGAAATAATATCAAGAAGAAAGGACAAAGAAGTGCTATGCTGATAGTGTTAATTAGATGTTAACAAAGCTTTAATAGATTAAAGAGCATATATTAATTAATAATTGCTGTTTAGGGACAGAAGGAATTGCTGGCAGACTGGCAAAAACTCTGCAAGATAGAAGCAATAACAAGAGATTCATCATCATTCTCCATTGGACTCACGCTCTCCATACAAAATTGATCACCCTCTTTCAATGCTGGTGTTGGACGTGGTGGTGGAGGGGGTGTCGGAAACGATAAAAACGGTAGTAAAAGTTTGTCCAAGCATTCTCTATGCTACTAAAAGAGATGGAAGAAATATCATAAGCTATTGCAGCTTCTTCAGCAGTGTCAAATGTACCAAGCCAGTGCCTCTCTTTCATATAACGGTTTCTGATCTCAGTAGCATATCTCCCCCACGGCCTCCGCCGCACTCCAAGGTATCGGCTTGACTGTCTCGAAGTTCTCTTAGGGTTCCTGTAGAGCAATGGAAGGAAGTTTTCCATTACAAAACCTTCAAGTCTTGAGGACTTGAAAGTGGCTGAGGAACTAAAAGAAAGGAGTTTGAGTTTATATATACAAGTGGGCAAAGGCAATGTTTATTAAATTAGGGATTAAATATAGTATTTAGTCAAGTGGTGCAGGTAAAGAGGATAGAATTAAGTATTAGATTATGTTTGTGTAATGGCTCTTTTGATTTGGATATGTCCCTTAAATTAGGGAGAGCATAGTGCGAAAAATAATGAAATCAGTCATATATTATTGCTACCTGTTTTGCTCTTAATTCTCTATTTCAATTTCAAAATTTAAGACCATACACACAAATTTTGTGCCACTTCAAACTTGAGGAATTGAATTTTAAAATTTACAGATGCAAAAAGATTAGTAATTAGGAACTATATGATTACTAAATTCAGAATTTCCTACATTAATTCTTTTGGAGAAATTTTAAAGATGGTTTCAATAGGCAAAAGAAAGTCCCTACATGATCGGAGCAGCAAATAAGCATTTTATCAATATTATTGCGCATCATGAAATGCCAGGAGTTCATGAGAAAATAAGTGTGTTTTACACTTTCTGATGTGGCAAGCTTTCATTGGCGGGTTGTATTGTGATAACATGCACAAAAAACATGCTCATTAGGATCCAGAAAAAGCATATATTAAAGTAATGCACTTCAATCTTTCATCAAATTAATCAAGTTAAAGTTAAAACTATACATAGAAGTTGCAAAGGGAACAATAATAGCAACTGCCAAAAAAAAAAAAAACACAAAACGAAGGTAAATATTTACAACAATTTACCTGTAGTCAGCATTGAATTACAACTTCAGCCACAGAGTAGATTTGGAACCTGATAAGGCCTTCAACTTTGAGAAGATGAAGCCTATCTTTGGTGGCTTTCCATTAACAAGAGAATTCTCATAGATTTCTCTACACTCTTGCACAACCTGTTTGACAATACATCAGTAAGAAATTTGTTTGCAGACCATTTGCACGAGTGAATATTAATATAAACCAATGACACAAAATCAAATTGGATTTTAGAAACCAAATATTGAAATTCATTATACAACTTATGGTTATTATCCTAGAAATGATGGATTAGAAAATGCTTTTAGTACTACATATACCTCCTTTGCATCCTTCCGTGGTATACCCTCCCGAAGTGCAACAAGCTTCTCCACAACCTCTGGCTGCAATTACAGAGATATGGATAATACTTATTCATAAAGTTCATGGGAGAAACCTTCAGGAAATTCAAGAGACATACAGACGGTATGCTGGAAGAATACAGAGACATCAACCTACTGTTTTAGTCTACCACCAATTTAGGAAGTGAAAAAATTTATATAAATAGTTGAGGTGAAAATAGAATGTCAAAAATTACAACATGAGATTAAAAGAATAACCAGCACAACAGCTGTGTTCATGATTGTTTACCGGACAGTCAGGCTGATGTTGAAGAAGATTCGTGTAAATGAGTGTAAAAGTGTCCACGCTCTCTGCTGAAGCAAGTTCTCTCAAATCACTCAGTGCCCTAACTTTGTTTTCAACCTTCTGAAGCAAAGCCAAAGTGACAACAGTTAATGAACCTATAGAATTAAATTGACAAAATGCACTGAACCAGTAATAAACTGGCAAATATATGTCAAGAGTATACTACTTGAGAAAACTTACATTTAAATTTATATACTCCGCAAAGAATTCTGTAATACTCTCTTCATCAAGTCTCATCCGTTCAATTGTTTCCTCCTTGATGTAGTCTTTCTAGAAAATAAGGCATTGAAGAGAAATTTATTTATGGAAACAGATAACATCATACAACAAAAGTAAGTCCAACAGGAGAGAAAGAGGTATGGTCAACGTTTTTATGCCCGAAAAGGAAAAAACCTGTGTTAAAAGACGATCAACATAAGCAACCACTAATTCCTCCAAGACACCTTCAACAAATCTCTTAAATGATCTCTCTTCGATGAACCTTTAATTACATAACATTAAACCAATAAGAAATAACTTTTCCACCTCCAACTAAAGACACTAAAAAAAAAAATAATAATAATAACAATAACTATATGTAAACACATCAATCCCCTTAAATCTATTTAATTAGACTCATAGAACTGGCCATATCCTTCAACCTTCTTTTTCCTGAGTATGAAATCTAATAATGCTCCCATTGCAAAAACTGAGAATTGAAACTGGATGACACTAAACATGGTTGAAAGCAAATATTAAGAAAATCAATGCCAGATTGTATTTCAAGTCACAATAAAGGAAACTTAACACCCAAGTTCAATTTGCAAACATCCATTCACAGAACAAGTAAATAAAACAAAATTAAAAAGAAAAGATATATATATATATATATATATATATATATATATATATATATATATATAAACAGAAGTGTGCAAGATTTTTGTCGGTTGACAAACTTTTACCATGTTCATGGAGCGAAATGCTATTCTTTACTTCAAGATATTCACAGGTACAAGGAAAAACACAGAAGTTTATCTCATAAAACTCAGGCTTCAAACCCCACCCTTACTAAACCTCCTGTGTCAATGGAGAGATGAACCATTCTCTTTCAACATGAAAAATAACTAAAACAAGCAAAAAGAAATTAATTTTCGGCATAGCTGTCAATCCCAAATTTCTATAAAACTACATTTACTAAACCTAAAGATTGCTCTCATTGTACTTGTATGTTCTTACATCAGAAAAAACCCCCTAAATATAAATACATTGTAGGAAACAAAAATAACTTGTCAACAAAGAATACCACCTAGCTAACTTTCTTTTAGCACAAGTACACAACAAAAAATATTTTCCCAAGAGAAATGAAAGCAACCCATATCCCACCCAAAAACAAAAAGCTCGTTCCAACTAACTCAACAATATGCCATATCTTGACACAAAAGTGATTCTCTAAATTAAACCATAGCAATTATTTCCTATTTAAAGATGATAACAATCCTCACATCAGTTATTTCACATCAATGTTCAAGAAGGGGCCTAAAAAATAGAAGACAAAGCCTTTGTGTTCACACCCACTTTGGAAATCAATATTTCGATGAATAAGAGAAAGGTATAAAAAAAATGTGTCTGATTTTATCTGTGGATGCAAGAAAAACAGAGAATGCTTGGATACCAAGGTTACCCAAGTTTGAAAAAAAAGAGAACTTACGTCATCACATCTGAAAAATAGTCACCGAACGTTGGAAGTAGGAACCTAGTAACATTATCTTCATACCATTCTGAAACAATTGAAAGGTTTACAAACTAAATAATAACTCAGATGTAGAAGGTGTTGTAATAAAAATCTAAAGTAACCGGAAGTTCATCCATTAATACAATATAATTTCAAATGATATACATCAGGAAGTTGTAACAGAATAAAATAAATAGTAGATATATGCTCTAGTACTAAATTGACCAAGCAAATACCATCAGATCTTGAATTGGGGTGAGGTACTTTGCCAAACAGTTAATAGTTTCAGGAAGGCAGCTGTAATTTTTTATCAGCTATGAAGTTAATTGAAAATTCGATTATTTTGACTTTGAATTTCATAAATACTCACGTTTACAGAGAACATAGATCAACAACCCAACTTTATATTCTCAACAATATTTCAAATTTGTGAATTTCTACAGACCAAAACTTGTTCCACATGATGATAATTTACTATTCTGTGTTTTATAGAGCATGCCAATCCAAGTTTTGTGAAGACCTGAAAGCATCTTATATTTCCAGGATAAAGCTTGGTCTCTGTAGGAACGGGTGCAGTTACCACCCTTATCTTTCAACTTGTCATGAGGTGGGTGGATCATCCACCCACCTGCAAGTTCTTCCATAGGAACAAAATCTAGTACTTTGTCAGGCACCAAAATTTTAGAGGTTGCATCACTCCAAAAGATTAAATGGAACATCCATCTAGTAGCAGTTACAAGGAGAATGCAATGCAAACTTCCTAGGGTGAATCTCAAATCAATAAATGGCACATTAGGATGAAACTGTATTAGAAGGTAGTCAGTTGCTTGCCATTGCACAATGTTTAATAGGCATGACAAGGAAACTGGGCAACTGATTACAAAACATCATAAACAAACAAGGGAAGGATGTTTTCAGCATAACATACTACTTGAGTGCACAGGGCAGTAGTTAGACAAATATATAAATCATACTATATATAAGTGAATATTAACAGTTTGGGACAAGTAATTGGCACAATTAGGAGGAAGACTAATTCCAAAAAGTTGTCAAAATAAATAGAACCGATATCTCAACAACCACAACAAGGAGCACATGTAAGTAGTAACCAAAAAAATATTTTACCACTGTGAAAAAGCTTGGAAATTAACCCTTGCACCCCAGGATCATCCATGACAAAAGCCACAGTTAGGAGCACAACTTCCTACAATCAAGAGTTATTTCATTATGAGTTCCAAATTTTCTTATAACATACACAATGTCCATCAAGTTAATCATTATGATATGATTAAAGCCCCAAGACAGTTTCTACGATCTTAAACAAAGTAATACTCCAAAAAGTGACCATAAAAAACTGGAGAGCAAAAAAATTGAGATGCACAAATAATTTAAAATTTGACTGTAATAAGCTATCAATTAAATAATATGGAAGTTGGAATATTTGATAAGGCATATAAGTTAATCATCCTTATCACCATACATAGGAAAAAGTGTGTTACAGAATATGTAAATTGAATGTGTATATTACCATATAAGTGTATATTGATTGTGGTAGAGCTTGATATAGGGATTTAATTATAGGAATCAAATAATTATGCTTTCCTAATCTAAGATTCCTAATATGTATATATGCATGCATCTTTGTAATAGTAATATATCAATAAAAATTCTTTCTCTTCAAATTTGTTCATGGTATTATTGCCATCTTTGCCTTAGTGAGCAAATCTACTGGCTTTTTTTTCTTCTTGCCCTAGAGAGCAAATTATTGTCAATCCTTGGGTCAACCTTGTAGAGTGATTGTTACATCTCACTGTTGGTCTAGGAAGGAGCGCCCCCCGAAGACCAGCCATTCCTTAGAATTTGATCACTAGAGGACCAATGCGTCATCTGTACGTGCCACTTATTCCTTTGACAGCTTCCTTCACTGATCTCTGTCTCCGACGAGTGTGACATCTCACCACCGGTACCAGCGTACTCAGAAAACGCTGATGATCAAAACCCCAAAAGCCCATCGTCGTTTCACACGCCATCATAGTCATCAAAATAGTCACTTTCATTGGCTTTTCCCTCCTGTTCAGACTCTAGTCACCTTTTTTGGTGTCGCCTCTCTTTGTACAACACATATTTGTGCTATGTTGCTAAAACAAACACTTGGTCAGACACTTTCTTGCATTTTTCTTATCTCTGGTTGTTTTGGGTACTATTATGGCTAATAATAAGTCTACAACTATGACTGATGTAGTTTCTATGATGTCAAAAATCATGAAACACAAGTTTAATGGTTCCAATTATCTAGATTAACGTAAGACAATTCGATTTTTATTGCTAAGCCTCGAGAAGGATGATTACCTTACAAAAAACCCTCCTACACATGGTACTAGATAGACATGGTAGAGAGATGATGCCCAGTTGTTCTTGTAGATACGAAATTCCATCAACAGTAAGGTAATTAGTTTGATTTATCACTGTGAATTTGAGGTAATTAGTTTGATTAATCCCTGTGAATATGTTAAAGACCTGATGAAATATCTAGATTTTTTTTATTTTGGGAAAGGGAATATTTCTCGTATGTACAAGGTGTGCAAAGCTTTTCATTGTGTAAAAAAACAAGATAGGTCTATCATATCTTATTTTATGGATTTTAAAAAAAACTTATGAAGAACTCAATATTCTATTACCATTTAGTCCTGCTGTGAAAGTTTAACAAGAGCAGATGGCTATCGTGAGTTTCCTAGTTAGTCTTTCTCCTGAGTTTGAAACTGTTAAATCTCAAATACTCTCTAGTTTTGAGATTTTATCTTTGGATAACATATTTACTAGGGTGTTTCGCACAGAAAGCACCCCATAATTTCAGTCCAATAGTGCTCTTGTTAGTTGAAGTAGTACATATGAAATTAGACGTTTATATAATAGGAATGGTAATCAAGGAGGGGGAACCAACAATTGTGACAAAGTTCTTGATAATAGGAGTCAGAAGTCAGAATTCAGGAGGGATTGTATACTATTACTATCATGAGCCAGGACATACAAAGTGCATTTGTAGAAAATTGCAGAATTGAGCTCAAAAATACCAGTCAACACATATTGCAACCACTAACACTACAACCAATTCATCATCTGAGAAGACCATTATGATTTCTGCAGATGAATTTGCTAAATTCTCTTAGTACCAGGAATCATTGGAGTCTTCATCTACTTTTATCATTGTCATTGCTAAGTCAGGTAAACCAAACACGTCTTATTTACTCATCATCCAAATGGGTCATTGATTTTGGTGTCACAGATTATATGATAGGTAATCCCAGTCTTTTTTCTACTTTTTAGTCCCATGCATCTCTTTCTAGTGTCACTTTAGCAGATGGATCAATATCGTGTGTTTTTGGTTTTGGCACTGTTGATCCAACTCCATTAATTTCTCTATCATCTGTCTAGAGTCTACCAAAGTTTTCTTTCAATTTAATTTCTATGGATAAATTCACTCGTGTCTTTAATTGTTGTGTCTTATTTTTTCCTAATCATTGTCTATTTTAGGATCTTATAAAAAGGCAGATTATTGGTAGAAGATATGAATTTGGGGGCCTATACATCCTTAATATGCAGATGCCAAGATCCATTGCTTGTTTTAGTGTCTTAACTCCATTTGAAACACATTATCAGTTGGGATATCCTTCTCTATCTTTGTTAAGGAAACTATGTCCTCAATTTGGTCATGTATCTTCATTAGATTATGAATCGTGTCAATTTTTCAAACATCATCGTCTGTCTTTAGGTTCTAGAGTCGATAAATGAGCTAGTTTTCATTTTAAGTTAGTTCATTCAGACGTTTGAGGTCCTTGTCCTATTATGTCTAAAATTGAGTTTAAATATTTTGTTACTTTTGTTGATGATTATTCTTATATGATTTGGGTTTATTTAATGAAAAATCATTCTGAAGTGTTTTCTCATTTTTGTGTTATAATAAAAAACAATTTAATGTTTTTGTACATACATTACAAAGTGATAATGCTAAAAAATATTTTCTCGAATCTTTTTAGTCATGCATGATTCAAAATAGCATTCTTTATCAATCTTCTTATGCTATCATACCATCTCACAATGGAGTAGTCGAAAGAAAAAATAGACACCTTCTTGAGACAGCTCAAGTACTCTTATTTCAAACGCAAGTTCTCTAATAGTTTTGGACTGATGTAGTTTCCAAATCTTGTTTTTTGATTAACTGCATGTCTTCATCTCTTCTTCAAGGTCAGACTCTTTATAGTGTTCTCTTTCCAAATAAATCTCTGGTTTCTATTGAATCTAGGATATTTCGTAGTACTTGTTTCTTCGTGATATTTGTTCTTATGTCACAAAATTAGATCTAAAATATTTAAAATGTGTTTTTCTTGGTTACTCTCGTCTTCAAAAAGGGTATAGGTGTTTTTGTCCTACTCTTAACCAATATCTTGTGTCAGCTAATGTTACCTTCTTGGAGAATACTCTTTTCTTCTCTGTTTCTCCTACCTATTCCATTTAGGGGGAGGATGATGATTTGTTAGTATATACTGTTACATCTTCTAGTTCTCCAAAGGTTTCTCCACCTGCTGAACCCACACCTACTAGGTTTTTTAGTTATCCAGAGGTTTCTCCATCTGCTGATCCTACACCTATTAGGCCACCTATTATCCAGGTCTATTCCACATGTTAATAACCTTCTGATACATGTCTTGAATCGATCTCTTTGTCGTCAGATTCAATCTCAAGTGATAATGATCTTCCTATTGCTTTTCGAAAAGGTAAACACCAGTGTACTTACCCTATTTCTTCATTTGTTTCTTATGATCACTTGTCCTCTTCTTCTTGTTCCTTTATTGCATCTTTGGACTTTGAGAGTATTCTTCTAGTTGATGTATTTGAATACTAGATATCACTCAGTTCAAAAGTTTTGTATTTCGTGCTTGTTCTTTTAGCTCTGAAGCTAGTAGTATTCTTTTAGTTTTGTGTGTTTATGACATTGTCATCATTGGGAGTGATTCTATGAGAATTTCCTTTTTTAAATTCTTTCTTCACATTCAATTTCAAACAAAAGATTTAAGAGTGTTGAAATATTTCATGAGTATTAAAGTGACAAGGAGTAAGAAAGACATTTTCCTATCTTAAAGGAAATATGTGTTCAACTTATTGATTGAGATAGGAAAAATGGGAGCTAAACCATATACTGCCCCAATGAGTCCTAATTTGCAACTTACAAAAGATAGTGAATTATTGAAAAACCCTGAGAAATATAAAAGACTGATTGAAAAGTTGAATTATCTTACAATGACTCGTCCTACTGTTGCATATTCTGTCAGTGTTGTAAGTCAATTCATGTTTTCTCCAACAGTAAATCCTTGGGTAGTTTTAAAACAGATTTGATGCTATTTGAAGGGAGCTTTTGGGCATGGTATACTATATGGAAATCATGGGCATACTTACATTGAATGTTTTTTGGATGCAGACTGGATAGGTTCTAAGATAGATAAAAGATCTACTATGGGTTACTGTGTCTTTGTTAGAGGAAATTTGGTGTCATGGAGGAGAAAGAAGAAAAATGTTGTGTCCTGATTTAGTGCGGAATTAGAATATAGAGCTATGGTACAACCTTTGTGTGAAATAATATGGATATATCAATTTTTGACTGAAGTTGATTTTCAAGATTTCATTCCCAGCACAATTGTGATGTGATAACCAAACTGCTCTTCATATTACTTTTAATCTTGTGTTTCATGAATGAACTAAGCATATTGAAATTGACTACCATTTCGTTCGTGAGAAAATATAACAAAATTTAATTTTTACAAGATATGTGAAATTGGAGAACAACGACGAGATATTTTTACTAAGACTATAAATAGAGTTTGGGTTGATTATATTTGTAACAAGCTGGACATGATTAACATCTATATCTCAACTTGAGGGGGACTGTTACAAAATGTGTAAATTAAATATATATATTACCATATAGGTGTAGATTGATTATGGTAGAGTTTGATTATAGGGACTTAATTATAAAAATCAAATAATTCTTGCTTTCCTAATCTAGAATTCCTAATCTGTATATATGTATGTATCTCTGTAATAGTAAGGTATCAATAAAAATTCATTCTCTTCAAATTTGTTCAAAGTGCAAGATAAAAATTTAGTTTCAAATACCTTTGCAACTTCTAGAAAACCTTTGCAAGTGTCTTCAAAATTAATCTGCAAAAGAAACAAAAGGAAAAAAATTTTAGAAGAAGAAAAAAAAAGTTTATGGGCTGATATCTAGTATTTGAATATGTTAGCTTCAAGCTCCAATAAATAAATTCAGAGCTATAGAGGGGCCTGAATGCATAAAATGGCATTGCTGAAAATGGAACTATCATCACTCAAATTAATGAGTTCTAAAACATTCATAAATCAATGGCAGAAATACAAAACTTTTGTGATCAAATTTAAAGCAAAATTAAAAAAAAAAAGGAACTTTTTTTTTCGTGAAGTTGACCATTTAGTCTGCAGTCATGCCAAAATTAACAAAACACTGAATACATCTTAGAATACGCATCAAATGAGAGGGCAAAAAAAGGGCTACAATAACATTAATTCTCTGCATCATTGAAATATTGCTCAATTCAAAATGCAATTAGGATTCACAAAATTTGGTATGCCTACTCAGCTCGATACAAAAATTTGAAACACAGCAAAAACATTTAATAAAGTAGAACTAGGATCATCATTCAAATATGATTGTTGCAAGAAAAGTTCATATGAGAAAATCAAACTAATTCTCACAAATGAAAAATGCAAACAGAGAGATAAACAGGCAGTAAGTGATCCATTTAAATGCCACAAAAAAAAAAACATATAGGAAGTTTAAAAGGCAGCTTTATTCAACACTTCAATTCAGAACCAAAAAATGAGAAGGGAAATATAGAAAGCAGTACTTTGATGCATGCAGCAATACCTGCTCAGCATAGTTTGTTGGAAGAGCTTCTATAATGCTTGTACTCAGCTCCATCGCAAGGTTATGGCAGCGCAAATTGTTGTTTATCTATATACAACAATAATAGCATACCAAAGAAATTGATTAGTAAGACTTCAACACAAATGGATGTTAACACAAAATAACACCTAATTTCACAAACCATTGCACATGAAGGTTCTAGGTCATGTTCAGAAAGAGGTTCTGCAATTCTCTCTCGTTGAGCAGCTTGAAAATCAATCATTACCTGAAGAAGCAGATAGCAAAAGAGTTTATAAAGAAATTAAAATGCCAAAAAAATAAATAAATAAAAAGGCAGAGAGAGAGGTAGAGGAAGAAAGAGAAACGTATTGCAGGCATGGCAAAAGTATCGGCAATGTGGAGTTCAATTTCTAGAGAAATTAAATTAAAAAACAAAACTATAATAAGAGAGAAAGTAGACATGTGCCCTACTGCCATCAACATGAGATGATGAATATCAATATTAATGTTCTCTAAAATGAAACGACTGTAAATATTCACTTGTCCGTAGTACCATACGATGACAACACAAGTATACTTGTATCAACGAGCAAAGCTACAGAGTTGGTTGGTACAGGAATGAAATCACATCAAAATTATACTTGACACTGCTGTGTCACCTGTGCAAGTTATATTTCATTTGTTGTATGAAGATTCTAATATTGTATATGAACTTGTTTGGACTCCATGAATATATTACAATTGATAAAACAAAGTAATATCTATACAAATTGATGGAATTTACCTGAATTATGGCCAAAGCAATCCTGTACAGCATAACATCAGTGCTATTATCCCTAACAATTTGCACTTGTTCCCCAAGGATTCTGAACAAATCAACAGCAGCTGGAGTATATAGCTTTCCATCATCAGTTCTCTTTGGAATCTGTTTTTTATCAGCCTCAAGGATATTTAAGTACCATTTCTAGAAAATAGAACAAGGAAAAAGTTGAGTTAAATATGAGAAGTAAATGAAGCTGGATTTACACTTTACCAAACAATAGCACATTTAGCTTAATAGTGATATATCCTTACTTTTGTTGTAGCTTGCATTCTCTCAACGTATGAATTCATCAGGGGATCCATGGCACCACACTCAGAACAAACTTGAGCAAGAGACTCATCAACCCCAAGGCCAATTAAATTATCTTGGTATTCAACTATCCAGCCAGTCACCTAGTTTCAAGTAATAAAGATCATAAACTGTTGAAATTATGCTACAGTGAATAAGGAAGAAGAAGATATTAAGGAAAATTTCAACAATGAAGAACAAAACTCATCTTGTAAGAAAAAAACATTGTGGCACATAAAAAGCATACAGTAAATGAAAAGTTAAAAGAGAAATCAAGTCTAAGATAAAATACTAAACTACTTTCCAACTATAGTTCTGTTAAAGTTGCCTTGCATTCAAACTGCATGTAGCAATGTGATAATTACTTGCTATAGAGCAGTACAACAGATATGTCGAGAACAATATCATTCAACAGGTCATAATTGCAATATACAAATGAATCTGATTTTTATATTGACAACATAGCTAAATTTAATGGTATATGAAGTTTTATTTCTCCAGCCATTAAAAATTTGCTTCATGTTGCACCAGGGGTCCAAAATTAGATTTAATAACCTTAAATGAAAGCTGCCCATATTTATGGTTGTGCTAAGTCAAGAAACTACCAATAAACATGGCAAACGATCAAAGTTTCCATTAAAAGGCATATTACACCTGCCAATTCTCAGTCAATTACAAATTTGCACTTGCAGTTGAAGACATGCTTGAAACTGAATCCAATAAAGATCCAGGCAAACTTACCTTTAAAATCTCTATATTAGTCAGTTCAGTTGCCCTGTCACCAAGCAACCTCAGCATCTGAATAAATCTCTCAGTATACAAGTTTACCATTAGCTGGAAAATTTCATATCTGTCAACATGAAAGATGGAATCAGAAGGAATGCATCACTTCCAAGGAAGATTATCTTTGGTGCCATCCATGATCAATAATGGAACACATGTTCATGTGCATATGTAAGCTTTAGTGTGAACTCTGTCAACTATGAACACATGCACCTACACAGCCAAAACTATGAATATATGGAGCAACTTATACAAAAATCACTTCCAAGATATAAAAGCTTTCAGCTTGTCATAAATACAAGAAAAGTCAGAAACAAGCAGATCTATGTAGGACAAACCTTGGAGGAAAACATGGGGCCACATAATCATATATATCTCCAAGCTCTTCTCCTATCTATATGTCAAAAACTTGAGAGCATTATAAAAAGCAACAAAAATTCAAAAGTATGGCAATAAAATTGAAAGAGTTGGATATTCAGTTATCAACATTACCATGTTTAAAAAAAAAAAAAAGTGTCTTAGAACTCACCTAAATACAAATACAGATAATTTTTTATTTTAAGGAAAGAAACAGTAGTCATATTACAAGAATAAAAATGCAATTGCCTCAATGATAGACATTCCTTGTTGCTTCAACGGTTCATGAGACATAAGAGAATGACAAATATGTAGACAGATAGAGAGAGAAAGAGAGGCTGTGCTTCAATTTTACTTTCCTTGACCAAATATATTAGCAAGTCCAGGTAAAATTCTTGCATTAAAATTACCAACTTTCTGGTTCCTCGAGAAATAAGATCTCTAATATTTATCTCCATATTACACGACCAGAAAATATTATAGCACAAGAGAACAATAAACTAAGATAAATCAAAGTAGTTTTGACAAAAACTTATCTTATTCTAAACACAATTATGCTATGGACCATTGGACTAAGTTCTTAAAATTAGGGAAAGAAAGAAAATTTACTCTTTTGACTCCAAAGAAAAAAGATTGGGGACAGCACTACCACTAAATGGTCAAGTTAAGAGAAAATATCGCAAAACATCCTACAGACATGCTCATTTTTCAGCTAATTGAACTATAACCCAAATTTCCATGTAACAAATACAAGAGAATAATGAACCACAAACTTTTGTCAATCTTAATTATATATATATTTTTGGTTTTTATTTTAACACAAAACAGTCAACAAGAAACAAAACTTCGAGCTTTCTTTTGATCAAAGATCCTCCAGGTTGTTCCTTTCAAAATGACTTCTACACAAGATGAAGACAGTCTTCATAACTACAGTATATGGCTTCTATTCCTTTCCTCTCAATGCACACAGGAAAGTAATCGCAGAAACCCAACCCACCAATGTGCTATTATTGCAGGACCTATTAGCAGCTATACAGAATTAACCTCATTTTCTTTAACATAATGCCATAACAGAGAGCAATAGCACCCCTAGTTGTCTTTTCAGATTATCCTTTGAGACTATGCACATTCTGTCTCCATATCTTCTAACTTTCATTGACTTTCACTGATTTCACATGGTCACCTTCATCCCCGATAAGTGCAAGCATATACGCAAAGCAAAAATGTCTAGATAATAATAGCTTTCTAAGGATATTTGTTGCACTGACAATTATTTGCTTAAATTGCATTGAATGTATTATTATGATTTGAAATATCATAATTTTCCACATTGTAGACTTTAAAATTTAGTTATCCAAGTTGTATGTTGCATGCTATATGTTATCCTTCAGTTTTGAATGCCACCAGCTTTCCTGTGGGTCAAAGTTATAAACTTTTTTTAACAGAAATTGAAGAAAAAAATTTAATATAAAAGAGAAGACCTTGTTTCTACAAAGAGGAGAAAAACTCCTGAATGAGGCACTCCATTTTTTTTTAATTTTCTACTTAAGCAGCAAACTGGAAGGAAAAAAACCAAACAAAAGAAACCTATGCATTCCATAGAGGGAAATAGAGGAAGGGGAGAAAGAGAGAAGGGGGGGGGGGGGGGGGTGTTGAGGGGGGAGAAGAGGAGGAGTAGTAATATTGATTTCTACTCCTTGTACTGAAATATATCAACCATTACAAAATTAGACATTGGAAGTGCATACCGTTCGTGCTTCCTCCACAGCTGCTTTTAGGTCTACAAAAACAAACTGGTGCAACAGATTAAATTTAGGATGTATCTCACAAAGAACCAAAGACATTATCCTTTGTCATTCTGTAGTTGTAACACTTATTGATAACAAAAAGATAACCTGTTTAAGAAGTTTATTGAATCGTTCTTCAACTGTCTTGGTTATTTGCTCATAGCATTTATCCTTGTAGCCTTTACCTTGAACCTTTAACTTCTGCTTTGTCAGGTTCCTGGAAGAAGCTGTTTTGCTGCAGCCCATCAGAGAACAGTTACTAACTCAAGATGCATTGGTATATAACTTAAGACTAAAGGAGCAATGTGATGAGTCTGAATGCAAGATAAACCAACGGAACCAAAACAATGCTCCATAATTTTGGAAAAAAAAAAAAAGCATAAAAACAAACATAGAGCTGAATACTTGGCAGTTCTGCGAGGATTTGCAATTGTTGCCATCACATCCCCTCCCTCAGCTTCAGCAGCTTCCTCAGCAATTTGTTGATCAAGAATCTCTTGCATTTCAACAACCCTAGAACGTGAAAAGCAAATTTTAAGTAAAAATATTATACAGGTATTTTGACCGATTAAGCGTAAAACCGCAAACTATTGCAATCTATTGGCCCAATGATAGTAATATTCAAAGTGAAAATGAACCATAAAATCAACATGCATGAATCTTGAAATATGGGTTTCTTGGTTTTGAATGAATTTCATCATGTTAATTTTATTAAATAATGAAGGGATTTGTACAAACAAGCTAGGATAAAAGACTAGTAAGAATCTTCACAAACTCGAATATGCAGTACAAACAAGGAAGAAAAATAGAAAAAAGAAATCTACAATAAAAGAGAAAAAGCTATCCTAAAATAAGACAATATTCAATTAACTATATTGACTTTCCAACACCCCCTCTCAAGCTAGGGAATAGATGTCAATCGTTCATAACTTATTGAATAGTGATTCAAAACCTAGCTTAAGCATAACTTTGGTTAACGTATGCTTCTTGTTTTGTGGATGGTATGTGACAACTTCAGGAGAATTTTTTATGATATTATTCATTGAAAAAACGACGATGGTATATAACAAATATATATACACAGTTGATTATAAATTAGGAAATTAAGAAATTAGTCAACTACTCTAATATATGAATAAACATATTCTTATAGATTAAGAATATACAGATGCTACCAAATTTTCTAAATATACTCTAATCATATAACTATTAAATGTCCTATATATACTCCAATCATACAGTTATATATAGTTCAGTATTATCCCTCAAACTGGTGAATAGATGTTTTCGTCATTTTTTTGTTCTAGGAAATAAGAAACGTATTAGAAAAAGGCTAGAAAGTGAAATAGTTGCCACAAAACGAAAATACAGGGAATAAACAAAATCATCTAACTCTCCAATACTCCCTAATGAAAAGTGAATGAAATATCCTTCAACTCATTAGAATGAACGCTCAAAGCCAAGCAAAAAAATGAGCCTAACTATATTTAGTGTCATTCCTAGTAGCTTCATAAGAAATCATCTTTTTTTTTTTTTTTAAATTCTAGCCAAATAGCCCAAAGGATTGCCATCATTCCACAATTCCATAAAACAATCACATCTCTACCTCCCCGAATGTGCAAAAAACCTTTGTAAGCAATAAGGCACACAATTTTGGAATCATCTTACAACACCCCTAGACAAATCACATCAACAAAGTATAAGAAAGATTGACTAAATAGTTTGTGAGTTCTTTAGCTACTAAAATATGTTTTAGTTTGCAAAACCTAAAAGCATTTATGAAAAATTCTCTTTGCTGATAAACAAATGCAGATATAGTGATTTTAAATATGAAAAACTAAGGTGACCAAGTCATTTATGCGAAAGTATTACCTATGAATTAGAGAAAGCTAACTTATTCCTTAAGTGAGCTTCACTTATTAATTAAAAATAAAGATTGTCCAATCCTTCAGCTTTGTCAATTGTCCTCCCTAGAGATTAGTCCTAAAACGCACAATAAGAAGAAAAAAAGTCACTATAAAGTTTATATTCTTGGCTAATTTACTAGCTAACAAAAGATTGCACTTTAGCTTTAGAACATGCAAAACTAAGTTCAAAGTGAGGTTTGACAAGGAAATTCTCCCCTTTCCTACAACTAAAGATGTTTCACCATTTGCAATTGATGCCTTCAAATTTTCATCACACTTGGTGTAGTTTACTATTCTCACCATAAACTCGGTCATATGATGCACTTATATCCACTATCCAACAATTTGCATCAAGTATTCTAGATTAACAACTACTTATATGACCCACAACAACCGTGGGATTTTGGGAAGTCAATTTCTTTCCTTAGGCTATTTTTGTCAGATTTAGGAGTTAGTGAAGTAGAGTGACTTGTTCAAAGGACATGTTCAAGGGGTTATCTTTGGTTGGGTTTGATGGTGTTTTTGTCCTTATCTGTCATGTAAAAGTTTGTTGTACTCTATGTTATCTTGGGACTATGAGGTTGTATCTAATATTTTCATAAAGTTATGGGGTTGTATTGATATATTCTCTCAAACAACACCAAATCTGCAATTTTTTAGCGGCAACAGATGTGAAGAAGATTGATCAACAATTTTTTTAATGGATCTTTAAGTTTCCAGCAATAATAACCTAATCAGTAGTTTATGGGCCAAATCTTCAAGTTTCCGACAACAATTGAGAAGGCTCATCCTAAAAACTTGTGAACAGATTTAAAAGAAAAAAAAATTCAAAATCTGGGCTCTAATACCATGAAACAAAGGTTTCTAGTTAGAATGATTTTTTCTGGACATTTTATTCATTCATCCAACAGAATTTATACACATATGTCAATTTACAGAAAATCAACCTATAAAAAAGGAAATGAATCAACAAGAAAAAAGGAAATGCTATATTACAATAATTATCATCCTAATCCAATAACTCAATAAAGACTATCTAAACATATAATGAATCACATCTTCAACTTTCTAAACTTGAAATAATGGATTATGTATCCAAAGAAAACAATATCTTGATAGTGGGTCAGGTCATTTGACTGAAATGTTACACACCCAAAATACAGTGATCAGTTAAGGCCCAAAATATACCCTTTTTTTCTAATTTATTATATGGTTTAGACTTGCAAATAGTTTCAACATTTTGAACCCAAACTATGCATGAACATATTTGTTATTGATGAACAACTATTATGGCCTTTTATCCCTACTTCTCACATTTCAACTCATGTCTCTATTTTGAGGATCAACCCGCACATACAAAATATCATAAATTGTAAATCTTCCTCAAGTCCTTTTATTTGGCTTCACATATTTATGATATATATCTATATGATTTAAAAAAAAAAATCTAAATTACTCATTGGAAATATGATAACTAGGTTTCCTAAAAAGAAGAAAAAGAAAAAAAAGCGACATACACGACTCAATAGTGTACTATAAGCAAAGCATAAAAAATAGCTTAGAAGTTTGCTAGCAACACACCTCAAAGCACGAACCAAAGTTTGTGGGCTGCAAAATAAAATAAAGAAAATAATGAAAAAATGAGCAACAAAATAATCCCAACACATCCAATGGCATTCTAATGCATGGTTACAATAGCATTATGAATACTGCAGATTTGCAGAAATAATGGTTCTACGTTCTACAAAAAAACTCAGCATAAATATACATATGTGAACCTCTGTTAGTTTAGGTGTATAATCAATGTATAGCTTACATAAGTAAGGAGCAGAAAAGTGTAGATAACACTAGGTACAAATAAAACAGTTCCATTTAAATCTTTTGATAAGACAATCTAGCCAAAGATAAAACTACCTTTTTGATATTTCAGGTCACTACTGAGCTTACAGCCACTAGTTCCTAAGCTGACTAACAAACAAGGTTCTAAAACATTCTGAAAATGACAGACAAGATTTTAAACCATACATTGACAAAATTGAAACCTGAATTTTGGTTAACTAAGAAGCTTTTCCTGAATTGTTTTCGAATGTTGCACCAGAAACCAGAAAATATATTCCTTATCTGTATATTCTCTGCTAAACAACAGAGTCTTATTCTATATGAATTTTCTATTCTGTTTCATTTTAGGTATTATTTATTATTACAACAAGAATAATTAAATATTTGGGTCAGATGATAGAGGCAAGAATTAATAGTGATTTCACATAAATAGGCATAGATTTGCTCCGAAGAAACCACTCATAATCAATGATTCATACTACAACTTTTTGTAGAATATAACTGCCAACTCCTGTATTTTCAGAGCATCAGAACATTTTTGTGGTTACATAGGCTAGTGATCCTATGCATCAGATGAAAGGACATGGCCAAAAGTGAAATCTCAAAATTCACTCAACAATTTATAATTATTTATTAACCTTTCCACAAATTTTTTATGCAGGATGATAGATATATTACTTAACAGATACTGTATGCATTGTGGTAGCAAGAGAAAAAAGAAAATCCTAAGCACAAAAGAACAACCAGAACCACAAATATCCAGATCAAATTAATATACCTGTCCTTTGAAAGTTTATAGAAGTTCGAAATATGACCCCATAATGTCTTCTCAAATGTCTCCCAAGTTCGATCAACATCTTCAAAATATTCTCTGGTAAAACAGGAAAGAAAAGGTCCAATATGATCACAGCATTACACTCCAAACCAAAAATCAAGGTCACAAAACACCCCAGAACAACCTTCCCTCCCCCCTGGGGAAGAGATATCAAGAAACAAAACTGTGTGAGAGTGGACAGGTTAGTATGAGATGAGATACTGTGCATTCTCTTCATCCCCATTCTAAATATCTATATAAACTCGATCTTGCAAGATGACTCTAAAAGAAAAAGAAAATAAAATTTTCAAGAAACTGCTGTAGAGATTCCAATGACTTCAATTAGGTTCACTTTTTTTTTTCCCCAAATAATGTCAAATAAAATATGAAAATTGTAAGGTTTCAAGATAGTTAATTTTTTCAGTGGTGTCACATTGACTACTGCAGCAAGTAATAAGAGTGGGGCAAAAATACCAACTTCCTGGGATTGACTTAACTCCGAAGTCAAGGTCAAATTAATTGAGCTAATCCACGCATATTATACCAGGAAATGGATAACATAAGGAACTAATATAGACTGATAGATAATATTAAGCTTGCTTTTCTTTATCAATTTACTTATTTTTTTCAGTCAATTGATTTGAGATTCCTACGAATTCAACTATGAGATCTAGAGAAGGATACAGACCTTAATCTGCCAACTTCATTTTCATGAGATGCTGCAGCAGCTAATGCAAATCTCCTTTTACCATCAAGTGCTGTTAACCTCTATGAAAAATTCAGCATATAAGTAGGAAAACCATCAGGCATAAACAAAGTAAATACAAAAGATTTTTCCAACTTGAAGAACCATTGATAAAAGGTGATTAGCTTAGCTATACCTCATAAGTGTTAACGAGTTCTTTATCATCACTCAAGGAATTACTAGCCTCAGCTGCTTCTACAGATATAGACATCATACCTTCAACATCCTATGAAAAATCCAGAAGTTAGATAGATTTCACGCAACCTTGACAAGGATATCAACATATAATAATCTCCAAAACTTCGTGCTCCTAATTTACTGCTTTAATGAAAACAATTCAATTAGAAATATCAAAATGTGCCCAAGTCCAGTCAATGTCCAATACAATAAATCTGATATACTAAGTATCCCACTAGGTTGCAATTCAAACTTATAAACAGCCTTCTAGAACTCTAGAATGCACAAGATGCAGGTAAAAAAAATGAAGATCATGATTTATATATTTTGTTTTGTGTTCTGATAAGTCACAATAGTAACCCCAATTAACAAGCTCCTAAAACTAAACAAATACCACACCAACCTTCAGAGTTGTTTTTAAGTTATTCCTCGCATTGCTAAGGAGCTTTATCTGATCATGATTTTCGATCAAATTTTGGCATTCTTGACAGTACCTGATGCACAAGAAAGCCTCATCAGCAACAAAACTAAAGCACATAATAATTTTCAGTTCATACAGAGTTACCAGAAGCAAACAACACAACTGTTACCATAGTTATCACCAAACGGAAAGTTACTCCAACAATGTTCACACCTACCCCAAAGTTCATGCACATACATAGAAACTCATAGCATAGTCACAACGTACTTTTCAATAGAGATGAAGTTCTCACGAAGCTGAGTTATAGCATTCTGAGTCAAGGAAAGTGAAGCCAATCCAGTCTGAGCTTGTTCAATCTGTCCCCACAACAACACAAAAGCTATCATTAAAATAATATCGCCACAACTTCAACAAACAGAAGAAAAAAAATTTCGCTACCGTACCCGCTCCGCCACCATTGTACTAAGTTGCGCATCATTTGCCTATCAATGGAAAAGAAAACACCATCTCCGTTATAAAAAATCTAAGGCAGCATTCAGTCATCAAAATCCGAGTTGTATTCTCAACATTTATAATATCAATAAAACAATGAATTATGACTGGACTTGAAATCACCCCGCAATTAAGAAATACTTCCTCAATGTGATTCGATAACAATTTTGTTTTCAAAAACAAGGAATTAGGACTCTAACGTAAATGAAAGAACGTGTAACTAAGTAAAAAGAAGCGAAAATTAACATTAGAACCTGTTGGCGAGCAATGTAATCTGCCTTAAGGTCGGTGATCGTCTGCAGAAGCTCGGGAAGATTAAAGAGCTTTGAGACCTCTCGAACCGCGGCTTCCTTAGCCTCTACGCCGAGATCTTCACTCATCATCTTGCTGATTCTTCTGTTTAATGGATTCAATTATCACCAGATTGCATGCTGGTTTTTTGAATGTGGAATTTGAGGAACAAGATGATCAAAGAGAAAATGGCGGATTACTGTTTTTTATAGTTAGTGGGAAAATTACAAAAGTAATGGACCTTACCAAAGCCCACGCGTATATTTGTAACCGTTTTGAATAGGCAGTGCCGTGACTTTGCTTTGCCTATGGTTTTCGAAATTTACATGTTGGATACGTGAATTATTCAACCATCTCTTTTGCTGTTATCAAACTGTTGACAGATTTTGCTCACTAAATGACAATATTTTCTTCAAAACAAAAAAAAAAGAAAAATTGAAAATTTTACCCTAACTTAAGTCCACGTATATATTTATATCATATTTTTTATATTATAAATATTTTTACTATTTTGTATATTAAAATACTTAAATTGTCCTTATCTTCAATCTTGAAAAACCAAAACAAAGATAACAGTATTATTTCTTTCTTTTTATGCACTGCAGAAAGAGAACATATATAAATATTTAATATCAATATTTGAAACAAGATATATATATATATATATATATATATATATATATATATATATGTGTGTGTGTGTGTGTGTGTGTGTGTGTGTGTGTGTGTGTGTGTTTAGATAAGATCAAGTGAATTTAAAGTTTTTGAGTTTAAATTTTTTAGATTAAATCTACAAAAATTATAAACTCGTTTGATCTTTTTAAATTTTGATTGGCGTCAATCTCATATTGAAGCAGCACATGAAAAAATAATCTAAAAACCCACCCATAAAGAGCATGTACTGAAAGACTTGATGTTAAATATACAAAGAATACATCATAATATATATATATATATATATATATAAATTAACTGCGAATGATATATTCGATCTCATACATTGGGTCAAATATAATAAGACTCCAATGACATTAAAATATGGTATTTTAGGACTAAGTATCTTTTCATCTTCTTCTTTAGGATGAAATGAGTCCTTTTTTGGATCAAGAGACCGAACAACCATTGAGGTGCTCAAAAGATAAGCCTTATCAATATTAAAACGTTTTAATAATTTTTCAATATACATTGATTGATGGATAAGTATTTTATTTGAATTGTGCTCGATCTGCAAGCCGAGACAATATTTTATTTTCTCCAAATCCTTTATTTCAATTTTTTTTTCAGATATTCAGTAGTTTTTGAGAGCTCTTCAAGAGTCCCAATTAAATTCATATCATCAACATAAACTGCTACAATAACAAATCTCGATTTTGACCTTTTGACAAAGACACAGGGGCATGTAGGGTCATTCACATAGCCCTCTTTTTTTAAATATTCACTGAGACGATTATACCACATACGTCCAAATTGTTTTAATCCGTACAATGATCGTTGTAATGTAATTGAGTACATGCCTCTGGACTTTACCTTTTTTGCTTTAGACAATTTGTATCCTTCAAGGAGTTTCATATAAATTTCAGTGTCTAAATTTTCATACAAATAAACAGTAACTACATCCATTAGACGCATATCCAATCCTTCAGAGATTGTTAAACTAATTAAAAATTTGAATGTAATTATATCCATCATATGTGCATATATTTCGTCAAAGTCTATACCGGGTCTTTAAGAAAAGCCTTGGGTTACAAGCCTAACTTTATATCTAGCAATTTCATTTGTCTCATTTCTTTTTCTCACAAATATACATTTATATCTAACGGGTTGTACGTCTTGAGGTGTTGGAACTACAGACCCAAACACTTGATATTTTGCTAGAAAAGCTAATTTTACTCGAATTGCTCCTTCCCATTTAGGCCAATCATGTTTTTGTTTGCACTCAGCCACAGTACGTGGTTCAAAATCATCATCATTTAGAATTTCAATAGCTACTGCAAATGAGAATATATCATCAATTATAATTGTTTCATGATTGCACATCTTTCGTGTATGAGCATAATTTAAAGACATTTCAATATTCTCATTTTTTTATTCTTCAGGATTTTGTACCACTTTAGGGATTTACGTCACTTCAGGGGTTTGTGCCATTCAGGGGCTTGAGTCTCTTTAGGAACCATAACCTATTCTAGAGGAATATTAGAGAGTGTGAATTTTTTATTTATCTTAGGATCATCATGATTGATATTTGTTTGATTATTTGCCTTTCTTTTTCTAAGAACTGTGTCTTTTGATCCAATAGGTCTACCACGCTTCTGATGTGCAGTAGATTGATCAGTTATGATACGAATAGACTATTTAGCAGTTACGTTGATTCTTCCTGGTACATTAGTAGCTGGAACATATAATCTTGTCACTTTTATCGTATCTACAAATGCATCAGACATTTGGTTGGCAATAATTTGTAAACGCACTATCCTCTGTACTTCAGTTTCACTTTGGAATGTGTGAGGATCTAAATGAGACATGGTAGGTATATACCAAGTAAGTTCATGCGTAACTTTAGGAGGCATTTTCTTTCCCCTTAAAATGGGAAAATTGTCTCATCAAAGTGACAATCTGCAAATCGTACAGTAAAAAGATCATCTGTTAATGGTTTCAGGTACCTGATAATGGATGATGAATTATATCCAACATATATTCCCAAACGATGTTGGGGTCCCATTTTTGTATGTTAAGAAGACGCAATAGAGATATATACAACACAACCAAATATTTTCAAATGAAATATATCAGGTTGGTGACCAAGAACCAATTGTAGTAGAGAATATTGATGATAAGAAGGTCACAAGCAAATTAACGTTGCAACATGTAATATAGCATGTCCCCACATAGAAGTAGGTAATTGGCTTTTTAGTAATTGTGTGCATTGTTACACTATCCACCAAACACATGTCTCATTCATCAGCTTTTGAAGTCAACGCTTCAATTTTGGAGTTCATTTCCTTTCATTTAAAAATTACGTTAGTTATAACGTACACAAAATATTGAAAAGAAGAGAACATGATACTAAAAGATAAAATAATATTTATGACTCTAAAATAAATATATATGATGGATTTATAAAAATCTTGGGCATCCTTATCACTATTTAAGTGACCCATATTGTTATTCTTTGAAAGAGAATTTGAAATATCAAGATTCATTAGATCGATAGGATCTAACTTATCAAAAATTTAATTCTTATGGGTGTTTAATATAGATCCACCCAATGTTTGTGTGTACTACAGGTAACCACCAATGACATTTATAACCACACTTATTGTTTTGTGGTTTACTCTGCATTATAATTTACTTCGTCTCAGTCTTAGTCCACTTCTGATGGTGTGACTGAGATTTTCTATTATTTCTCATATCTATGATAACTACTTCTGATAGTTATGTTCATTTCAGGGAACGATGTAATACTTATAGGGCGAGTTACTCATACTCATGATAACTACTTCTGGTAGTTGCGTTCACTTCAGGGAACAATGTATAACGAGAAAATATTAATTCAGAATTTCTTTTTCCGATATTGCTACTACAGGAGCATAAAATAAAATATGGGAAATATTTTATCTTCCAAATTCAGGAAAAGATTCTGAACATTGCAGAGTTATACTAAATTATAGAGCCATTGGGAGCATTATTGAATCTGATGTTCAAATCTGTCTTTCAAATTTCTTCACAAATTTAATGGATTTATCATTATATCCATATTTCGACTTGTAATCCTTCAGAGATATGATGCCGAAAAATAATAGTCTTGTATTTGTCCTTTTGGGACATTTTATTTGGTCAATTTTTCAAGGCTCATAAATTTTAGGTGGAGAATCATGTAAAAAGCCAATTTAATATTATCCATCCAATTTTAGAACACCAGGGTCAATTATTGTTATATTTATAAAACTTCTGGTTTTGTAGACAATATATATGAGTTAATATTTGAAACTTCATATTCAAATATTATCTCATATTTACAAAATAGTTGATTTTGTAGGAAAAATATTGGGATTAATTTTGGAAGCTTCAAACCCATATGTTATCCCATATCTACAAAACTTCTGGTTTTGTAATTAATATTCAGAATATTATAATACGTATTCTGATTATATTTTGGACTTCAAGTCTATATTTTTCACACTTTATGCAAACTTCAGGTTGCAAAGATGATATCATTATTCTAAAATAAAAAACTTTGATGAAACTTGGGACTTCCGATCTATATATATGTATTCTCATGATTTTACAAACTTCAAATTGCAAATCGTAAAACTTGGGACTTTAGGCCTATATATATATATTCTCACGATTTTACAAGCTTCAGGTTGTAAATCGGATATAATTATCATAATAAAAATAAAGATTCAAATAAATAAAGATTCAAATAACTAAAGATGCAAATAAATAAATATTCAAATAAATTGAATACAATTACTATAATAAAAATAAATATTCAAATAATATCAGGACTTCTGGTCCAAATTCATGGTTTTGGTAAACTTCATGTTACAAATAATATTTATGACTTCAGATCTAAATTTATGATTTTGTAAACTTCGGGTTATGAATGATATTCAGGATTTCATATCCAAATTCATGATATTCAGGACTGCAGGTCTAGATTCATTATTTTGTAAACTTCAAGTTACAAATAATATTTAGAACTTCGGGTCCAGATTTATGATATTCTAGACTTTAGATCTAGATTCAAGGGTTTCAGAACTTCAGGTCCAGATTTACAATTTTGCAAACTTCAGGTTGCAAATATGATAGAATTATAATGGAAAAATTAAACAGAAACATAATAGAAATTAAAAGTTAACTGGGACATCACAACTGGGATATCCATATTTATAATATATAAGCAACATAACGACATAATGGAAAAATTATAATATACCTGAGCTGATGGTGCTGATAACGTGTTGTAAATATAATACACAAATATAAAAAGATGAATAGATTAAAGAAGAATTGAGAAGAAAGGAGAAGAAGAGAGCAAAAGCAATTGAGGGAAATATGATTTCCGGATGAAGAGAAAAAATGTCTTCCAAATGAAGTGAGGAGGGGGGCTATTTATACAAATCATGGCCGCCCCTCCAGACAAGCATATGACCATTTTCAAAGCAAATTTTCCAAGGCCATTAATACATTCACATTATATTTTAGCCAATGTCAAATTCATGTGGTGGAAAAATCCATCATGTATAACAACATTATTATTAATACACAAATTTATACTTATCATAAGAGTTATCTACATCATACAAATGCAAGTCTTTTTTTATGAAATGTATTAGTGGATGGAATGTTACAATAATATATGAAATTTTAAGTTATGTATACATAACTAGTGGAATATTGAAAGTGTTATACGGAAAAACTCCTCCGAGATCAAAATTACAAAATGATACTTAGAGATGGACAAGTTATAAGATCAACAACCAGACAATTTGCCTAATCCCAAACTGCCGAGGAAAGCAAATAAAATCCATAAAATTCTTCACATGGTGAGATATCTTATAGAAATCCATAAAATTCTTGTGCTATTCCATTATGTGTCTATAAGGGAAAATAATTGTCTCCTTTGAGTTAGGATTATTTTAACATTTTAATTTTCCTATTATGAGTTTAACTAAAATAAGAATCAATCTCCAAAATTATATTGGAATTATGGATCCTTAAATATCATATTAAGTAATATTATGTATATCCATTTTGTATATTTAATTATGTATTCACTTATATATATTATTATATAATTGAATATTAGTTTATCTTTAATTTAAAATTATCCAACCATATAATAATACATATAAATATGTACATATTTATATACTCAAAATAAATATATATAATTTTATTGTATTGTATTTACATGTAATGTCCCAGAGATGTGTTTAAAATTATTCAAAAATTAAACTAAACCAGTATCCTAATTGTAAATCGATTTGAAAATATAAGACAACTAAAATAGATGGTTGGATTTTGGGTAAATATTATGAAAACAAAAATTTTGATTCGATTTTTGGGGATAATAATTAAAATAGGCAAAATTTTTTCCGCTTATACCTTTTTAGGCAAACGCATAGTAGTTTTATTTTTATAAGAAAATTTTTTTATAACTCCAAAAATACCCTTCCAGCCCTGTATACGTAGGCGCTGGAAGGAAAACTTAAGTGCGTGAGTGAGTGCGGAGTGCGCGCGGTGCGTGCGTGGTGCGCGCGGTGCGCGTAGTCCGTGCGGTGCGTGAGCAGTGCGCGCACCCTGATTAATATATATAAACAAAGTGTGAGGGTGCGCGTGCAGTGCGCGCACCCTTTCTTTTATATATATATATATATATATATATATATATATATATATATATATATATATATATTAAGTAATATAAAAAATATAATAAATACATATATATATATTAAATATTATAATATTTAATATAATATATATAAATAATAATAATAATAATTTTTAAATATATATTATATTATTATATATTATATATATAATATTATAATATAATAAATATATATAATAATATAATATTATATATATATAAAAAAAAATATATGCACAGTGCGCACACTGCACACTCACTGTGCGTGCACTGTGCACGCACTGTGCGCTGTGTACAGCACACGCACTGTGCGCACCGCGCGCACCACGCACTGTGCGCACCACGCACTCTGCACACACTCACGCACTCCGCGCGCACTCCGCACGCACCCACGCACTCCGCACGCATCCACGCACTCCTCGCGCACTCTGCACGCACCCACGAACTCAAACCTTTCTTCCAGTGCCTACGTATACAGGGCTGGGAGGGTATTTTTGGAGTTACAAAAAAATTTACTTATAAAAGTAAAACTACTGTACGTTTGTCTAAAAAAGTATAAGCGGAAAACTTTTTACCTATTTTAATTAATATCCCCGATTTTTGGTTTATTTAAATCTCAAAATCGGTGTTTTCAAATTAAATAAATAATAAAAAATTATTTTTTGTTAAAGATTTACTAAATCATAATACACAGGTCAAAAAGCATTAAATGAAAAAGCTCTAATCATGGGTGTGGCATTAAAGGATCCCAAATTCAGAATCACTGCGTGTGTGTGGCTTTCTCTATTCTCTTGTAGGCTTGCAGCAGGGTCGTCCTCTATTCTTTGTCTCTTGCCCACTTTCCCTTGTTCATTTTATTATTTAACCATTCCATCCCACAAACTAAAGTCTATCACTTCTTGCATACTCAAAATCTTCCAATGAGGACTCTCTTGCCTCTGTCATGGCATTGATGACGATTTCAATATTCCGATTCTTGCTTTCCTTAAAATGAATTAGACTTCAACTCTTTTAATTCCATTTTTTCCTCTTCTACTCTTTATTTGATATCTAATTATAGCTGATGATCTCTTTTAGTCATAATTTTCGCTGATGTTGTAATTTTCGATTCCATTTTAAAAATAAATTTTCAGATAGAATTCAAAATCCACATAGCCGAAACATGGTGTTCATCCAATTTGATAGCCAAGAAAGTTTTTGAAGTCCTTCACACACTTCAAAGAGTAGGCAAAAATTGTCATGTTATAGTTCCCTACGTGTAAAGCATCTGTTCGAGAAGCAACCATCTATAGATTCGACAAATCATGTCTCAACTAGCTTATATGCATCCCTTGCCCCAAGAATGTAATATGTTAGTTGGTATTCTTTTTGTGTCTCAACAGCTGATATGTGTCTCAACAGCTGATAAGAATGTAACCACCCTTTTTTATTCTTTAAAAGAAAATATTACTACAGTGAGGTAGAGAGAGAGGAGCAAAAATTAGCATAAGAAAACTTACGCTCAATGCTTGGATTAAATAAGTTTCATCCTAAGTTCCATAAGAGGGTTCCTATAAAATCTAACAAGGGTTCCTATAAAATCTAACAATTCTCTCTAGGACTCTCATCTTTCATAAGACACTCTTTTTTAATTTTTACACACATACTTTATCAAAACATTCTCTTTGAGTTACTAATGTTATAAATGTGGACATTAGCTCATGAACAGTTGCAAAACCACATTAAAAAACCACTGTGTTTAATTCCTTACTTGCATTTGTATTACACTTGCATAGTGGATATTGAATCAATAATGAATCCTCAATGTTGTTATCCTACTTTATCTTGCACAAACTTTATTTTGCATATATTAGTTGGCAATGAGAAATATAATCAATAATTTCCTCTCACAATTGATTAAAGGAAACTGTTATATAGATTGGCTTGTTGATATATAACTTGTTGAAACATTGATCTAGTGTTCTTTACTTGCTAAACTCTTTACGTGGTTAGTGAAGCTTTGTGCATCATTTATATCAATTTTACTTGGAAGAACTAGGAAGAAAAGAGATAAAGGCAAAATAATTGTCTTCATACTAAACTAGACACAACAGTAGACTATGCTGAGCCAAGACCGACACAATAGAGAGCCTTGTGGGCTAGGCCACCTTTAGGCCTCATGGCGGTCCGCCTCAATAATTTATATTAAAAAGTAATTATTAAATTTTACTAACTTATATTTTCTTTCAAATTAATATAACTAAGAATCGTAAGTTGTAGATTGATTCTCCAAATCACATTTCTTATATATTTTTGAATGATATAAAATCATTTTCTACTATTTGTTGATGTAGTCTA
Source organism: Mangifera indica (assembly GCF_011075055.1). Lineage (NCBI taxonomy): Eukaryota > Viridiplantae > Streptophyta > Magnoliopsida > Sapindales > Anacardiaceae > Mangifera > Mangifera indica. The sequence goes on along the minus strand of NC_058147.1, from coordinate 8,933,045 downwards.
ATTAAATGAAACTTTTCATTTTATCGATGATGTTGCATTAAAACTTGCTTTCTCTATCTATATTTTCTTGATTTACTTGACACTTAAGTTATGACAACTGTTGTTCATACGTTTTGCCAACAAGAAGAATCGAGTAACTTGCGTGCATGGCCATCAGATAGTGTCCCTTAACGTATTTTTGTTTTATCTACTACTTCCACCATTTCTTTAATGTCTAATAATTTAGTTTCCATTTTGCCTTTCCAATTTTGTTAATTATTATTTTTCTTTAAAATTCTTTGATAGTGAAACAATTTAAATATGTTCTAAATGAAAAAAGTGTTCAAATGATTGATATGACTTCACTTTTGTATACTTAAATGACCAAGAATTGGTGCAATGTAAACATTGAAAGAGAGACCTTATATTGCACCCAATCCTAGTCAATCGAGTTTACAAAGTGTAGCCATTTTCATTGTTTGCACACCTTTTCCATTTATAATATATTAAGTTTTTTTATTATTAAAATATTTTAAAGAAAAATAATAATTTACAAAATTAAAAAAACAAAATAAAAACTAAGTTGTTAGATGTTAAAAAAACGATGAAAATAATAGGTAAAACAAAAAAAAATAAGTGACACTATCTGAAGACTATGCATGTGAGTTTCTTGGTTTTTCTTATTGACAGAGCATATGAACAATAATTATTCTAGATCTCAAGCATTAGGTAAACCAAGAATATATAATTAGAGAAACAAGTCTCAATTAATGTAGTGTCATCCACAAATAAAGAATTCCTTTTAGTTAAAATACGACAATTAGAAATTTAAAATAATTTTATATCATTTGAAAATATAAATAAAATGTGATTTGGAGGATCAATCTATCATTTACGATTTTTGGTTGTATTAATTTGAAAAAAATATAAATTAGTAAAATTTAATAATTATTTTAAAAAAATATTTTTTTATAAAACACCTAACACAAATAAATAAATAAATAAATGAAAAAATATAAAATTTTTAAACAAACAAAAACTAAGCTGTTAGAGCTAAATAAAATTAAAATTTGATTGAGATTTAAGAGAGTTTGTGATTGAAATCGAACGAATAAATGTATAGAGAGATTGACTAAAGAAAATGTTGAGAGAGATTACGAAATTAGGTTTTAAATGTGTGGGTGGTTAGAGAGTGGGAGATGGGCTTTATATAAAATAAAATTAAAAAATTAAAAAGCCCACGACAACAGGCCAGACTATCTGCAATTAATTTTTTTTTTAAATACTGATAAGACTTTAACAAGCCGTGCTGGATTAACCTATGGGTTTACAATCCAGGCCTACAATGTGGCTTGGATGACCCATGGTTCTAACACAACTAGCTAAAGTAAGTTGTCTCTGCCCATGTCGGGCTAAAACGAAGTAGAGTTGGCTTGACCTTTTGTCATGTCTATATTGGACGATTGTTTCTACAACCAATAAAATTTTATGGATTACATATTTGATCACACGATTGCTTAATGAAATAAAGTATTTCTTGACATTTTTCAACTATATAACAAGGAAATCAAACGCTTTTAACTTATTTTCTATGGTAAGTTATTAAAGTGATAAATTCCAAGGGAAAGGAAAACTGCAAAATGATTGAAAGTCTTTTATTTTTCACGACAAACATGTATGCGACATCACTTTTTCCATCACGATACATCTCATCATAATATGTATAATGTTCCAATGCCTAGCAGCATCGACGCCAAGGGTGTAACATGTCCCAGCGATCATTGTGCCGCCAAGCAGCCTTTTACATATTACTTTGATTATTTAAGTCATCAAACAACAAATGAATGATTTCCTAAGAATTGAAAGATGAATGAGAAAAAAAACAAATATACATTCTAAGAATACAAATGGCTTAAGAACAAGATGGCATGCTGGCAGGAGGTGGCCGAATTTTCTGATCTTCCGACTGCCCGTTCCTTACAATGAGAACTGTATCCATTCCCCAGGTTGCGTGCCTTTCCAAATGGCAATGCATAAACCACACTCCTGAAAAAGTTAAAAATCATTCAAGTTAGAATAAATTTACCATCAAATCCTTTAGCAAAACCATTTATTTTAGAAGAAATATATGGTTAAATAAAATTTGGTTAAGACGAAGCATTATCTTGATTGGCGATCGAATTTTTTTTCCTGAATGTATTGAAAGGAAAAAAAAAAAAAACAATATATTTAACGATTTGGATGGTGGGCTAAGTTTTCCATAGAATAATTCAACTCTTATAATATTCCACTTTATGTATGATCTAATTGATGTGACAATCATTTTTTTGTATTATTATTTTTCTTATTACCTAACCACCGTGTTACGCACAGTTAATAGACATGCCACCAAATACACGGAGACTTACCAGGATTGTTGGCAAAAAATCGAACGGCAGTCCATCCATTCCTTGGAACGTTCACAGTGTTGAGTTCTGGTGGGTCAATCAAATTATAAGATAAAGGATCTGTCTCATTGTTGAAATTCCCAAAACCTGTTCCCACTACAAAGAAGCTGTAACCATGTAAATGCAAAGGATGGGTTTCTGGGATCTGGATATTAGTTCCTTGGAACACAATTTCAACCGCTTCACCATAATTTATAAACCTCGCCTTTGTCCCGCTGGTAGTGAATTGTGATACATCCGAAACATCACCAGTAAAGTTAAAAAAATTGGAAGGCTGACTTGGGAAATCTCCAACGAAAACGTTGCTCAACCCACTGCATTTCGAAATATTTCATAATAATGAGTAATAGGGGGCCAGAGAATATCAAATAAGAAAACAACGAAAAAAATTCACCATACCTGTAGTATGCATCAAGTATACTAACTTGAGGGGTCGCAAAACTAACATTGTTTAAGCTTGCAGCTTCCTTATTATCAATAAATGCATCACCAGTTGGGGAAAGACACGAGTTGTTGGGGCACAGAATACGATTTAAAGCAATTGTAATAAACAATTGTGTTGTGATATTTTTGGGGACATTGGCCGGATATGCGTCAGTTGCTAAGCTCCTTACGCGGCTAGTAAAGTTTGTTGCAGCATTTATATCACTGTAAAAAGGAAGGTTTGGGAAGAAAGGAGTAGGAGGAGGAGTATATTTGCCGTGATAGTACTCAACAATCGCGGTGGTGGTGGTGTTGTCAAAAGCGACACTACTATCAACGTATGGACTAGCAGCCATGTAATAGTGGCTAAGATTTTGGTTTGCTGTGAATAAAACGTCCATTGTTTGTCCAGGAGTTATCAAAATGTAGTCGGTTGTTATAGGTTTTACGTATGCTCCATCATGCCCAACAACTGTGAGGCTGTGGTTCGCAATTCCGAAAAAGGTTTCTTCATTCATCCCAGCGTTGACTATGCGAAGAAGATAAGTCTTGCCAAATTTAACTTTCAGGCGATATGTTGAATCTGCAATATAAAATGAGGATAGTCGTTAGTAAATTTTATAAATGAGATACAAAATACAAATTAACATGAAATATTTTCATCGTATATATACCTCTGGAGCAATTGTATAAGTCCCCTGGTTGACCGTTGATGGTATAAGCATCTGAAACATTTGGAATTACGCCCTTCAGGACATTAGCAAGCATTTTTGGCACGTCTAGCTTGTACCAGGATCCTGTCATTTCAATGAATTAAAAAAAATGTATTAAATTAGTAGCTGAGAATGGTTGCCACATCTCCAGCAATTATGTTATCCTGGTTAAATACATTCATATTATTACCAAGTATGATTGTTTGTTCCTTATAAGGCTTAGGAAATGGATAAGTTTTTCCAGCAGCTGGTAAAATAACAATAGCCCCATGAACTGATACACGAGTCCAGTCACTGTGCGCATGCCACCAGAGGGTTCCTTCTTCAGTGGACAATATCACCTCATAAGTGAAGTTGGTTCCCGGTCGAATTGGGCATTGTGTTACGTTTTCAGGACCATCTGACCATGGATTCCTTGGTTGGTTCACTCCATGCCTGCAGAATTTAAAAGAACATCCTTCAGATTTGATTAAGTAAATAGATAGGGACTTAACATTATATTTCTAGAATGTAGGAATTCGAACTTTAGACCTTTGAATCTAATATCATGTTATTTTATCATCCTATAATTTAAAAAGAGACTGTGAAATTGGAAGTCATTACCAGTGAATGGTGACACCATAGTTTCCTTGATTGTGCACATTAACAAACACAGTATGGCCTTTACGAGCCTTTATGGTTGGTCCAGGGAAACTGCCATTCACAGTCAACATGCTTTTGGAGCTACATAGCCTTGTAAAATTCTTTTCTTGAAGCTGCAGTTAAACATCAATCAGGTCTTCATTTGTTCATTAGCAAATATAATCATAAACTGTTAATGTTAAAAAGCAGAGGCACTTACAACAAAATCATAATAATGCTTGAGAGCCATGCAATGGAGCAGCCCATCCAGAAACAAGAACCCTAAAATGAAAAAGAAGTTTTTTCTATCCATTCTTCCCTTGATTCTGTGTTCCCAGATTGCCAATTAACCGTCTTTTCTGACATCTTCGGTGCACCTATCAAGCTATTTATATTACGTGGTGGTCAACTGGTTGAGTAATGTACACAACCAGAAACATAATTCTCAACTAACATAAGTGTTGTCAAATGATTGTATGAAATTTTATAATGCAAATTTCTATAGATGATGTCGACAAATATACCAATATATTAATGCCTGTTGTGCAAGTTTGTAATTTTTTTTTTTTTTAAATGAGAACTTTAATAGATGATGTTGGTATATTATTTGTTGTCATCCATAAACATTAAAAGCAATTAAAAGATCAAATTTTGTCAGATTATAAATTTTAAAGATTTGTTATATAATGTTAATTGGTATCATTTAATTATGGAAGCATAAATTTGTCAACACCACTGATAGAATTTTCTTAGAAACAAATATATTAAATATAAAATTATAATAAATACAAAATATATAAAGGTTTTGCTGTATAGATGTTACATCTATTGAAATGTTCAAATATATAATTATTTTTAAGCGGCAAATGAAAATTATAGTAAAGAGAACAACTGTATTCGACAATTGACTCCCAGGTGTCTGCTTATACTGCCTGCGTCTGTCTGCACATAATTCATTTGTTCATTGCACTTGCGGACATCAAGAAAGTGTATAAGCCAATTGACCATTATACTTTCTTCCCACTTTATGATATTTTCTGGTAATGAGTTTATGAAACCCTTAAATCACAATGGGTAAGTCATAATCTGATGGCTACCAACTTTCTGTAATCATTTTAACAATAATTCTGCTTGAATTATACAATTCTTATTCTATGGATGAGATTATTCCAAGTAATTTTTTATTCTTTTCGACGTGCAGGCTTACGCGGAATGAGACATTCTTTCTCCCGTTTTGTATTTTTCTTTTTTTTCTCTTGAGAATAAAATGTTAGGTTCAATGGGCACGTTTACGAGCAAAGAGTGGTTCCCTGAAATAGAAAAGCTTTTAAAATGGGCCAAATCACTATTTCCCACCCAAGGTTTGGTGTAAACCTAAATTCTCACCCACTAATTATTGAAAATTTAAATGTTCATTCATCTATTAAATTTCACTATTATTATTAGAGGTAAAATTATCATTTAGATATTTTATTTTAAAAAAAATCATTTTTCTATTTTTGTTTTAAAAACTAACAATTTTCCCTCTAGTCTCAAAATTCCTAGGTTTAAAAACTGACTTCCTCCCCCCTTCCCAAGTCTAGGGTTTAACAACCTCCATATTTTTTGATGCAAAAAAGTAGACCAAAATTGAGCGAGATCTCTTGCTCGATTTTGGCCAGCTTTTGTGTTAGACGACGACGATTTGACATGAAGATAGACGTTAGTGGCTTGTTCTTGACAGTGAAAATGTCACAAACAGAGGGAGAAGATTGTTGATTGCGATATGGAAACTGAAGGTGAAGTAAGGGTAAAACTAAAAATTTTTAGAAGGTTGGGGGGTGGCTGTTAATGGGGAAAATATGTAGTTGTGCAAACCCCAGGTTGGTGGGGGGGGGGGGGGGGGGGGGAAGAGTCAGTTTTTAAACCTTGAAAATTTAAGGCTAGAGGTGGAATTATTAGTTTTTAAAACTATGGTGGGAATAAAATTTTTTTAAATAAAATTTTAAAATGATGATTTTATTTTTAACAATAACAGTCAAAATTTACAGATGGATGAATATTTAGATTTCCAAAAGTTAATGAGTGGGGGCGGGTTTGCATCAAACATTGGGTGGGAAATAGTCATTTGGCCCTTAAAAAAGTTAAAAAGGAATCAAAACATTGGTTAATCATGATTATGGCTTAGGTCAGCGAGATTATATATAATTTTAAGCTTAATTTGTCAACGACTAAATAATATATCCTTTGTAACGTGCACGTTAGACACTGTTTTTCAGAATCGTTCTCAGGTCAATCTGTTCGTATATACGTTGGATAACAATATATATATTGAGGTGGCTTTTATTATGTTCATTCATCTCAATTGGATGATAGATCTAGGAGACTTACATGGGATGATATTCCCGAATTGCCAATGAGGGTTTTAGCTTTATAAAAATAATATATAGCTATTTAATTGCTCCAACTTGTTTACCACTAATAATTCAATATAATATCCTATTAGCTAGTCATTAATTTGGGCTAAATGTGCGAAACTTTCTATCAAATCCGTGTCAAATCAAACATAGCACCTTAATTATTCCAACTTGCTTATCACAAAGATTTCTATTGTTTACTTCAGTTTCTCACAATTCGTTGGGAGGGTAAATTTCGTCTAACACATGGTCAAAACAGAAACATGGAGGTTGAAAAGATATTTGGTGCAGACATTGCAATGAATTTGGATATGTGCAGCCTTATTGTTGGGAGCGTAGTTATGTAACTATTGCAAAAAGTCGGGACACATTATTTTGGATTGCAAAATTTTGAAAAACAAATCCATGGGCTATGATCAAGGTAAAAAACATGTGCCAAAGAGAACCCGCTCACACCATAAGGAATTCAGAAGATGATTCAAGAACCAATGCAATCAATTCTTCTAAGTGCTATTTCCTCTCTTTTTCTGGTGTCGGGTTATCAAGTAAAGGAATTAAATCTACCCTTTGGTACCTTGATTCTTCCGCTTTTAATCACATGTCTAAATAAAACATGTTTTTTCTGAACTCAAATGTTGCCCTTTGAATCAATCAGTTATTACTGCCAAAGGAAGAAAATTACCAATTAAGGGAGTTGGTATTGTGTGCTTAACTGATAAATTTGAAAGGTCCTTTTGTCTACCAAATACTTTTTATGTTCCTTAACTAATCGCCAACTTGATCTCTATTGGACAATTGACTGATCAAAATTATTTGATTAAATTTTCTTCTCTTGGTTGTTATGTGCAAGACCTTCAAACGGGGCAAGTGATCATGAAGGGGCATAAACACGGGCTTTTGTTTCATCTTGATTTGGATCATGAAAAGAAATCTCCATTGTGTCTTATTGTCTCTCCATATGATCTTCTTACCAATAATACCTAGGATCTATGGCATCATCCACATGCTAATAGATTAGAGTATATGTTCAAGTCCAATTTTTCTCCAGAAAAATTGAATGTTAAGTCTGTTCATTTTAAACATTGTCAAAGGTGTGCTCTTGGGAAATTTGTTATCTTTCACTTCCACTAATATAGTGCACCATTTCATTTAATACATTGTGATTTGTGGGTCCCTCACCTATTTTCTCTAGACTTGGTTATAAATATTTTGTCTTGTTTATTGATCAATTTACATGTTTTACATAGATATATTTCTTTTGGGTTAAGTCTGAACTAGCAAACATAGCAAAAATGTTCATTACTATGATTGAGACATAGTTTGGAAAAACAATCAAAATTTTTTGTTCAGATTTTGGAGGAGAATTTTATGCTTCAAATCTCATGCAATTCTTCCATGAAAAAGGAATTTTAACTCAACAATCATGTCCCAATACACTAGAATAGAATGGGGTAGTAGAACTAAAAAATTGTCATGTTTTGGAGATGCTTAAACTCTTCTACTTGAATCTCATGTTTCCCACAATTTTGGGTACAAGCAGTTCATACAATTGCCTATCTAATTAATTGACAAACTACTCCTATACTTGGTAATCAATCTCCATATTTTTCTCTTTATAATAGGTCACCAAATTATTTGCAGCTTTGTGTTTTTGGTTGTGTTTGTTTTGTCATGCTTCCTTCACATGAACAAAATAAATTAACTACAAAGGCTGCCAAATGTCTTTTAGTTGGTTATAGTGATAAACAAAAAGGCTATGTTTGCTATGATCTCCAACATAAACAAATACGTGTATCTTGTCATGTCACTTTCTTTGAGAATGTATATTTTTATGTTTCATCCCCGAAATCAACAAATTCTAGTTCCTCCATTTCTCTTTTGCATGATTTTTCCTATTCTCAAATCAAATATGATGTAGTGACATCTATCATGCCTCTTCCTAATCATTGTTTTGAAGGTCATGTCTCCACTTTGTTGATTGATGAGTTGATGCCAAATTAGTAACCTTTAAGAAGATCCAACTATGTCAGCTTTGGAAAACCACCCAAAAGGTACTCCCTCTTTACTAACAAGAATTTTGTCCAGATTCCTTTTGCCTATAAGTAGACAATGGAACATTCATGTTGGCAAAAAGCCATGGAAGAAGAACTTGAGGCATTAAAGGAGAATCAAACTTGGGATTTAGTGCCCTGACCATGTGACACTACTGTGATAGGGAATAAATGGGTCTATATTATTGATGTTAAACCTGATGGCACTTTAGATTGATATAAAGCTCGTTTGGTAACACAATAATATAAGTAAGAGTATGAGATTGACTACAATGAAACATTTGCTCCAATTGCCAAAATGACCATTGTTCATACTCTTATTGTTGTAGCATCATACAGGGGATGGCCCCTATATCAATTAGATGTGAAAAATGCTTTCTTGCATGGAAACTTGAAAGAAACAGTTTATATGGGTGCCCTTTTGGTTATTTGCTTGCTAATCTTAATATGGTCTATAAACTTTGCAAATCCTTTTATAGCCTTAAACAGGTGCCTCAATCATCGTTTTAGAAGCTTCAGTCCACCATTCTTTCAGTGGGCTATCAATAGAGTTTTAATGATCACTTACTTTTCATTTGTTCTTCTCATGCTAGCAGTGTTATCTTGGTTCTTCATGTGGATGATATGATCATCACGGGTAATAATCATAAAGGTATTATAGAGTTCAAGAAGTTTCTTAAAGATTCTTTTCATATGAAAGGTCCTGTCACTCTTACTTACTTTATTGAATTAGAGGTATCCTATTCTTCTAGTGGTATACTCCTTACTCAGCGCAAGTACATTAAAGACTTACTTAAACTAGCCAATCTCACTAATAATAAAATTTGTTTTGTTCTAGTGAAACAAAATATGAAATTAAAGGGAGATGATGGTGCACCTATCTTAGATCCTACTTTGTACATATGCTTTGTGTACTACAAGAAGTAAAAAAATAAATGTATTTAGTGGCTTTTTTTTTGTTGGTATTTGATGAAATGCTACTGAAAATCATGAGATGTCAAAAAATTAATGACGTATTGTGATATTTTAAATAATTGATATTATAAAAATATTTAGTGGTATTTCTTTTATAGTATTTAATTAAAAGCCATTAAAAGTGACATGTAGTCAAACAATTAGTTTCCTTCAATGTTTTAAAAACTAAGAGGTAAAATCGTTATTTTATCAATAATATTAAAAAAATATAAAATTCATTATATTTTCCTTTAACGTTTTAAAACTAACAATTTCACCTCTCCTTAAAGTTTTCTAACATTCAAAAGTAACATTTTTTTCTTGACGCTCTCTGGCCATCGATGACGACACTTAAACCTACCATCTTCAGTCTCCGGTGTAAGAAGATACGTCTTTGTTGATTTCATATGAATTGACAAAGTCGACAAAGATGCATCTTCATCATATCTTCTAGAATTGTCAGAGAGATGAAGGGTGGTTAGAGATTTATGGGTTGAAGTGTTGTCTTCGGTGGCCGAAGAGTGTCTAAAAAATAAACCTTAGGTTTTGGGGGGGTAGGGAGGGAGGGGAGGGGAATGCTACTTTTGAAAGTTAAAAAACTTTAGACAGAGATGAAGTTGTTAGTTTTTAAAACTTTGGGGAGGGGGGAATATAATGAATTTTATATATTTGTAATATTATTGGTAAAATAACGATTTTATCCTTTCCTCTAATAGAAAATTTTAATAGTAGTTAGCCAATGAGTGAGGCTTTGGGTTTTTCAAATCTGATGGGTGCAATTTTGGGAATATATCAAAACTTGGGTGAGAAATAGTCCTTTGGCCTTATAATAATTGACACTAAAAAAATATTTAATGACATTTTTTAATGGCATTGATATTAAAAGCCACTCAAAAATATGGGAAGTAAAAAAGTTTAATATATTCTATGACATTTATTATAATTGACACTATAGTATTATTTGGTGACATTTTTATTATGACATTTATATTAAAAGCCACTACAAATCATAAGAAGTTTAAAAAAATTAAAAATTTATAGTGGCATTTATAATAATTGACGTAACAAATATATTTAAGGGCATATTTGTTATGGTATTTATGGTGAAAGCCACTAAAAATTATGGAAAGTAAAATAAATTTAAAATGTTTTGTGACATTTATAATAATTGTCACTATAAGAAATGTTATAGGTGATCATTTTCTAACTTTTATTAGACCAAACAGTTCTTGTTATTGGGTCGTATCTGTATCGTGTCAATTCAGGTTTTAAGTTATAAACCTTTAATCCTCACTTAACTTAAAATAGAATTATATCAAAATTTTCTCCCCTTAATCTAATATGAACTATATTTGAGTTGACTTGATACAATCTAATATGACATGAAATTTTCTAATGTTTTCACTCTTATAAGGGGTGAGTTCTTCTATCTGAAGTAAACATGAAATTGATAAAAGGGGAAGTAGCCATGAGATATGATATTGATATGATTGTATTCATTGATTAATTGTTTAATTCCTCTTTCGGTTTGTCAAGTGTAGTGTTTTGTTCGGTATTCATTATAGGGGTGAGTGGGTCTAGGTATTCTATGAAAATTTACAGAACTGGAATCCCTTGCCTATACATCCCTTGACTTGAGTTTGACTCTAATGAAAAATAGTTTGACTCAAGTTTGTTGAGCCAAAATTAAATGTAGCTCAAGTTTGTGACTCGATTCGATTCAAATTTAATATTCTAACTGATGGTTCGAACTCGTGGTTTGAGTTTGTCCCTCATACAAAATGATTTTCTTTTACTTAAATAATATACAAAATCATTGATTTATGTTGAACCGAACCATGACTTTAAACTATGAATTTAAGCTAATTCAAAACACAAATTTAAACCAAATCAAACAAAATGATTTTCTTTTACTCAAATAATATACAAAATCATTGATTTATGTTGAACCGAACCATGACTTTAAACTATGAATTTAAGCTAATTCGAAACACAAATTTAAACCAAATCAAACAATGGATTCAAACTATTTGTTTGAACTATAAATTTAACTGAATCAAGCCAAACACCTTTTAACTCAAATTTAGCTTGGATTAAAAAATGAGCTATATGTTTTAGCTTGAATTCAAATCATATGAATTTGAGTCTAGTCAAACTGAGTTGAGCAAGATTCTAAGATTAATCTACTTGGTTTAGATCCAACCCTAAACCTAACCCAATTTTTTGTGTTGTATTTGGTTAACAAATCATATTAAAAATTATCAACTATATATTTTACCATTGATATTATTTTCCTTTCTATGAAATTTTAGTGGGAAAATTTCAATTTAGTTAAAAAAATGGTTTTAATGAACTTTATTTTGAAAGACTTTTTTAAAATTTTCCTAAAAATTTTGCATATTCCTTAATTAAAATTTCCTAAGATAAATCTTATTAATTAATTGATAAATCCAATCTTATCGACATTACTTTTTTTCTTTTTATGCCCAATATTTTTCTTTGCGGCCTATCTTCTTTTTACCGCCTGATCTTTCTTCTGTGCCTTTTTTTTTTCTGTCACATTCATCTCTCAACATGGGGTTTGATACTGATTGCTGTGAATTTTTCACTCTCATTGTCTTTGCAATTTTCATATGGGGGTAAACTTGTAAGTTTCCTATACATCTTTCATTATGCAATCTAAAACTCTGCTTAAGTTTCCACCTGTTCATTTGTAGAGGTACAATTGTTTTAGGAAGTCTGGTCATTCTTTTTCACTTAGTTGGATCTTTTTGCTTTTGATATGCTCAATAGATTTATGTCTATAACCACATTTTATGTTTAAGTTTTTACCTTTCTGGAAGTGGGAGAAGAATCTCAGTTTTCAATTATAATTAAGTGAATACAACATGTATTGGATAGAATTTAATGGTGTATTGGATTTGTTTAGAGATTTTTGCTGCTGAAACACAAAGCCATACGCAAATTATTACATTTTCATTTGGTTTTGCAGTCTAATTTGTCTCAGAAATTTTGGCTCAAAATTGATTGCAATTACCAGTTTTTTTTTTTTTTTTCACTTAGTGTGATCTTTGGATGTTCATAGCCGTGCTGATGTTCGTATATTAACCTATCTGGAATAAGAAGAAGAAGCTCAGTTTTAAAATACAAATACATACATAGGCAGAATGTAAAGCGAGGTGAAACTGTAATAATGTAATTCCATCGAGAAAAGGTGTAGTAGAGTTTTCTCAGATTATTGCTGTTGAAACACAATGCGTTTAGCATTTTACACACAAAAAGTTTATAGAGAAACATTATATCTTACCTAAACCACACTAGTCTTCTTATATAAACTTTGAAGTGATATCTGTTAATTTGTTTATAATTGATAAAGTGCTTATAATTGAACACCGTTGAATGAATAAAGATTAATCGCACAATTTATAGTCATTGAAGATATTTATTCTGATCAACTGCACAATTTGACCGTCAACCTGAGTTGTTAGAACGATGATATTTTTCCTCTCCATGATGCTAGAATATAGATTATTAGTCAAATAACAATTTGATGTTGCCACATAGTATATTTATGGATCTACCTATCAGTGAATGACAAGCCTGAAATGTTGTTTACGAATTCTTGTGTTTTTGACTAATCCAGTGTTAAACTGCACTAAGAAAAAGTAAATAACTGCATGATTTGTCCAGGTTTAATTTTGTTTGTATGTGCCTGAACTACAAAGCTGTGCAATTATAGCAGTAATGTGTTATGGTTCTTTAGTTCCTGCTCCATATGATTGTGTTTTGGATACGATTCGGTGTTCAAAACTTGCAACTATTTATACATATTATGAGCTTCTGTTGCTTTGGATCATTTAAGCTTTAATTACTGTTGTGATGAATCCAATCTGAACTGCAGGGAGGTTGAGGGTCTCAAGAAGCATTTCACACGTCCTCGAGAGGTTCATGTTCAAGTCACCCACTCGATGCCTCCCCAAAAGAGTTTTGATATATAACCAAATAAATTTAAAAAATTTATAATTTTAATTAAATTTTGACCTATAAAATTATATAAAAATATGAATGTAAGATGAGACTATGTCTGATTGGTTACATTTATATCTGCTTTGACATATATTGTGTTGAACTTACAATGCTATCGTGAATTTAAGTTTTAATTTTGGTAGTTTGAATTATGTTATAGTTATAATTAATATTGACTTGTTTGATCTTGTTTGCTTTGAGATTATTTTATATGCATTGTTCTTCTAGTTACTAGTTTTGCAATCAAATTTTTTATCTTTGAAAAGTGTATTGTAGGTAACAATGACAAGAATAACAGGTTTGCGGAAAATTATCGTTGGTGATCAATCACAAGAACAAATGCTACTAGTCTAATATTCTCCAGTAGATCATTAAAACTTATCACAAGGTTAGGTGCTCCCTACTAGACCTAATACTGTATATGAGAGTCGTTTGGTAGTGTGGAAGAGACTGCAAGCAACACATCAGGTATATTATCATGGTAGATTCACTGACATTGATTTAATCTTATTAACTATTAATATGATCATAATTTGTGCATATTTTACTTATTTTTAAGATTTTGCTCAATCGAAAAGAGTGCAAGGTCCTATTTTGCTAGCTGATATTTGGAATCTACCTGAAGGGGAAAAAATTCTCGTGCAATTTAATAATCAAGGGCAAGTAATTAAAAATGAAGCTTGTGTGCTTGCCAGCTTCTTGACATAACCCCGCTTCATATTCTAAATTGGAGGAAATGTCCAAGGATAGAGAAAGAAAAATTGCTTGCATTTATTTAGGTGCTAAAATCTAAACCTTTTTTTTTTAATCATATTATTTATTATTCCAAAACTTATAATCATATTATTTATTATTGCATTATATCTGAAAATATCTAAACCTTTTTTTTTTTTTTTAAATACAAAGTTTTCAATCCCCCAAACAGGTGAAAAGTGGGTGCTAAAATCTCAGGGGAAGAAGTGGAAGGACTGCAAATGTGAGCTTAAATCTGAGTACTTTGAGATGCACATAAATATGGAAGGGCTTTTAAACAATATATCTGAGCTAATACCAAGAGATCACTAGATAAAATTGTATTTCTCTCTTATTCACAATTATCTCAATGGTACATAATTTATATATGTTCTAAATCCTAAATAAAGTAACAAAAATTAAAATAATTAATATATAAAATTACATAATAGGAAAACATATATTTAGAATAGATATTAATATAGGAAATAATATATTTGAAATATATTCAAATATATTCTATTATATTTAAAATATATGCTAACTAAAATAAATAATTTAAAGGAAACAAATAAATGAGATCACACCAAATCTGGATGAGATCACACTAAATATGAACTATAGGTAACAAAATCCTAGAATTATTTCATACTTCCCCTCAAGTTGGGTTATAAATGTTTATTAAACCCAACTTTCAACTTAATTATTTGAAGTTGATGCATGACAGTGGCTTCATCATAATGTCAACAATCTAATGGCACATCGGTGTGTAGGACAAAGTGATCAAATTTGACTCAATCTTCTCCTTGATGAAATGGTGGTCTATCTCGATATGTTTGGTATGATAATGATGTACAAGATTCCTAGCAATGTTTATTGCTACTTGCTTATCGCAAAGAATGCTCATGGAGTTTCCACATGGTAGTTTCAATCCAGCAAGTAATTGATTTAGCTAAATAACCTTATAGATGTTTAGGGTCATAGCTCTAAATTTAGCTTCTGCACTACTCCTTGCTACTACCGATTGCTTCTTACTCCACTAAGTCACTAAGTTCCCCCAAATATAAGAGTAGTATCCACTTGTTGACCTTTAATTTCTACAACATGCAATTAAATTTACTTTAGACCAAACTCATGTGTATGCTTCATGAAATGCCCGTAGAATCTAAAACCTAAGCTCTGATACCAAGTTGATAGGAACCATCCCAACTCTCTAACCCCATAACACCCAACGCTCTTATGGGATTTAGGAGATCAAGATGCATCCTGTAAAATTTTTAAATATTCTGCTACACACATAACTATAACACTTAATTTTTTTTTTTTTACATCATGTCTAGGCCTCTAGCCTTACCATAATTATACAACAAAATAACAACCTAATTTCAAATTAAAACACAAAATAAGCTTTTACTTAGGCCTCCAACCTTATCACATGCATAACAAAAATTTTACATCTTGATTTCCATTCAAAATCATGAAAATAGTTTAACTAGGCCTTCGACCTTCAACGTTTCCTAAGTTTCTCAAAGAAAACTCAAATATATGTATGCAAATTGGGACACCTACTGAAGATGTTATATTGTGCACAACCTTGGGCAAGTCATTGCTCGACACAGTCCTGGAGGGCAAAATTTTATAAAGGTGAGCTAAAAGCTCAGTGAATGGACAGTTTATAAAACATTGTTGCATATGACATATATATCAATAAAAAAATGCAAGAGTTTATAATATATTAACTCCTTCGAAGATATTTAATTTCTAAGGAAATAATTTGAAACATCACCACTAAAATAAAATCATTTATTGCTAATAATTAAGATTAATCAAGAATACCGCACTTGAACTAATTATTGCAATTCTTATTGAATGAACACACAACCTCCCAAAATATTTCAAAAGTTGCATTTACCAATAAACAAAATTCATGACCACATGCAAATATATTTTTCTTTATATGGTAACACACTTATGGCAACGAGGTTGCCAACAATTCCTATGCATACTTAATATTCTGAATAAATTTAAAGGAACACACATTGCATGAGTGATAAAATTATTCTTAGGAAATATCATCTTTAAAAAGAAAATTTGATTGTCAGAAAATCATATTTTTATTTTCTTTATTTATTTCTGAACCTCTCACCAATCAATAGCTTAAGTTGTACATCACTACTAATATTCTCAAGGAGAAATCTGTCATACCCGATAGATGTCCCCAACACAGGCAAAGCGAGAAAAAACTATCATATCTGACATGCTGAATCTTGCTTGGGTAGAGCAATTGAAATTTGTCATGCCTAGGGTAAAATACTACACAGGCAGAGCAACTGAAAATCTGTCATATCTGGCATAAAATATTGCACATACAGAGCAACTAAAAATCTGTCATACCTAGCATAAAATACTGCACAGGCAGAACAACTAACATCTGTCATACCTGACGTGAAATATTACGTAGGCAGAGCAACTGAAAATCTGTCATACTTGATATAAAATACTGCATAGGCAGAGCAACTACTCACTAGATATGTAACAACATAACTCTCTTAATACCATATTCATAATTTAACAACTCAATAATAAAATCTTAGAATAATCATCATCAGGTAACCACGACCTCGCTATACTAAATTAGCTATATTCAATTCTACATCCCACTACAATACCAATTTGGTAGCATTCAACAATATAGTCATATCCATCACTGAATTAAGGTTTCTTTAACTCTATCGTTATACACCCATTAATAAATAAATTATTTAGCAACTTTAGTCATCCATAAACTGGATTTAAATCACCTTCAACTCTACATGCTCATAAACATCAATTCAAATAACATTTAGCCATTTTAAGCCCCCCATAGAACTGTATTTAAATATCTTTCAGTTCTACAGCTACATACAATGTCAAGTCAATTAACATTAAAAAAATTTCAGTCACCTGTAGAACTGAATTAAATACTTTCAACTTTAAAACTACACAAACATTAAATCAATTAACATTCAACAAATCTCAATCACCCGTAGAACTACTTAAATGCCTTTCAACTCTACAGCTACTCAACATCAATAATTAAATATTCAAAATTTCAGCCAACCATTTTTGAACTAATTGACTTTTGCTCACAGCCACACATATAGCTTCAATTAATTTAACATTCAAATTTACAATAATACACAACATTGAATTTAAGTTGCCTTTACAGTTACCTAAAATCAAAATCAACAACATGCATAATAAAATTCATAATACCATTTATCAAGGATTGAAAACAAAAACATAAGTTTGCATAATTTAAAAAAAATATAGTTCAAGGTTTGTTTCCCACTCACCATTTGAGTAGACCCAAAACTAATGCTGGAAATCCTTTACGAATCTTCCTCTATCTTCACCTATTCATACTAATTTGAAGCAACATAGTTAAAATTTGGAAATCCCCAATTTGAATAGTGATTTCAAACCCTAGAGTTTATTAGATAAAAATTTGATACCTTATCCTTATTTTCCTATCAATTTCCTCTTCTCCTTCTTCTTCTTTCTTTTTCTTTCCCTTTTTTTTTTTCTCTTTTTCCTTCTCCTTTTTTTTCTTCTCTCCTTTTCTCTCTTTTCTCTCTTCTCTTCTGCGCTTTTTGTTTTCCTCGTAGAAGAAGAAGAAAGCTTAATGGTTTATTTAATAAGTTAAAGGAAAAAATTCTTTAAACCCTATACTTACACAATATTCACGAAACCCATAAGTCTTCAGAAATTACTATTTTCGTCTAGACCTTCCTAATAAGCAACTTTTACCCCCATTAACAAATGTTTTGGGTATTTCAAAAACTAAAAGGAAACCCATCTTGTTTTGACCCTTTTTGTGTTTCTTTTTTGTTCCGAGGTAGCCTTGATTCCTTCTTATGTGATTTTATGCTGGATCTCCTCACTATTTATGGTAAGATTAAAGCGACTTTTGGAGGGGAAAAGATTGGTGGCTCAGATTAATGCAGTAGTGAAGGTTGGAAAAGCTTTCTTTTGTACTCCATATGCAATTTTCTCATTTAACATTTGACATATTCACAAATGATAAACATGATGAAAAATAAATGGACAATTTGATCTCTGTTTATCCGAAATACAAAACTATCTTGTCATAGTTTTCTTGTTAAATTTACTTTTAACCTGTTTTGATCACTGTCCCATAAAAAAAAAAATGAAAACTTACAAGAAAAACTTGAAATTTTTTAGAAAATTTCAAATTTACTAAAACAATCTTAAAATCATATTAAACTCATAAAAATTTTTGAAGAAAAAGTTAATAACAATTTTGAAAAAATAAACCAATTTAAAAAATTTCTCCATTTTGTATTGTATTAAATTTTCTTCTGTTTAAGATAATTTTATTGAATTTTTTAAGTTATAGTGTTTTGAAAGAATTTAGATATATTTCTTAATTTAGCAAAAACTTATCTTTAGGGTAATTTAGTTATTGTATATGTCAAATTTGATTAAATATTACTTTTCACGCAAAAAAAAAAAAAAGTATTATAAAGGGATGTTAGATAATTCAAATCATTTAAAAAATATTTAGGGGTGTTCAAAACAAATTAATCAAATTGATATGATATTATTTTGAACTGAGTTTTTGGTTTGGAAAACATCATAAATAAAAACTGAATCGATTTAAAGATTAACCATTTTTTAACCAAAATGAAAATAACAATAAAACTATACGTACATGATTTAGATAGATAGGTGATGTGTTATTATATGAATGGATGATTTTAAATTAAAGATCAAACAACAGAAAATTATATGATAACACATCATTGTATACTAAAATTATATACTAAAAATGTGTACATATAACTTTGTTTATTATTTTGCTTAATTATTTGAAAACAGGTTTCATATTTTAATTATGTTTTTGTTCAATTTTAAAAAAAAGATTTGTTTCAATTAATTAGTTTTCGAAAATAGAAAAATTGATAGCTAAATCAAAAAATTGATTTTATATATTTTTTTAATCGATATCTAAATTAGTTTTTCAAATAACCTTCCTTTTTTGGTTAAATTTTCAGTTTAAATATCGATTTGGTTCTGTTAGTAGATAATTTAAACACTCATCAGTTTCATATCTTGAAATACAACTTTGAGAGATTTTACATAGGGATGACCATGCCTTTTGTGCCAAACTAAAAGATCAGTTTTATTAAATTGAAGTACAATATTCAAATTGAAAAGACTAAATTATACAAGAAAATTAATTTGTCCAAATTATGAGAGAATTATTGAAAACAACATGTAAACTATCATTTGTGTTGCAAGAATGCCTCATCAACTACATTAAGCAAACATGGGCTGCTAACTTGTGATGAAGAATGAGATGTGCACAGGAAGTGGTCAAACTAAATATGTTATGTCTAACCAAAATTTTAGGAAGTTAGTGGTGTGTTAGTGGTTTTTTATTTATGGTTTGCTAATAGGAAGATCATGCCTTGTAATTGGTAATCATTATAGTTTTCTATTAAATTCCTTTTGTATTTAAGGAATATGTATTGAGTGAAGTGCGGGCAATATTTTAGTTTTATATTCTCATTGTTTCTTCGTACGAGCTTATTTTTTATGTTTCGTCTCTGTAAAACCAACAAAATTGGTATCAAAGCCAAACTTCTTGAAGGATCTACAAGTTGAGTGAACCAAAAAATACAATCAAAATCCCTCTACACAAAAACAACAAACGAAGTCCTTAATCAAATGGAGACAAAAAAGACATTCTCAGTTGAACCGCTAGTTTTTAATAGTGACAACTATCAAGCCTAGATTGTTAGAATGACAATTCATTTGGACGCTTTAGATATGTGGAAAGTAATAGAGGATCACTAAGAAGTTCCTGCAATACCAGCTAATCCAATAATTGCTCAGCTTAAAAGTCATAAGAAGAAAAGGACCAGAAAGTCAAAAGCAAGAGTTTGATTGTACTATGCAGTTTCAAGCACAGTATTAATTAGAATCATGAACCTACAATCAAGAAAAAAGATCTAGGAGTATCTCAAAAGGAAATACCAAGGTAATAAGAGGACAAAGAACATGCAGGTGCTAAATTTGATTAGAGAATTCGAGATGCAAAGAATGAAAGGTCAAAATTCATCAAAGGGTACTTTATCAAGTTGCCTAATATTGTGAACAAGGTGAGACTACTTGATAAGGATTTTTCTAATGAAAGAATTGTGCAAAAAATTCTAGTTACCTTACCTGAGAAACATGATGCTAAAATCTCTTCTTTAGAAAAGTCAAAAGATCTGTCAAGCATTTCCTTGGCAAAGTTAATGAATGTATTTCCTTGACAACAAAATTCTATAAAGGGGGCTTTTCAAGCAAAGGCACATAAATCAAGAGGAGGCAAAGAAAGGAGGAACATTAGAAAGCAAAACAACAATAGCCTGACGACAAATACAAGTAACAACAAAAGAAAGGATGAAACTTATCCACCTTGTTCACACTGCAAGAAGACCAATCATTTGTAAAAGAAATGTTAGTGGAGGGTTAATATTCAATGTAAAAAAAGTAGTTAGATTCGGCACATGGAAAAGATTTGCCAGTCATAGAAACATGAAAAGGAAGAAAATATCACTACTAAACAATATCAAAAAGAGCAGTTGTTTGTTACAACATGTTTTGTAACAAAAAAACAATTTTAGTGACTTTTGGCTTACTAATAGTGGTTGCACAAACCACAAGACAAATGATCAAGAGCTTTTTAAAGAACTTGATAATGCTAACATTTCCAAAGTTAGGATTGGAATTGGTGAATACATCACAGTCAATGGCAAAAGAATAATGGCTATATAGAGCCTAATAGGTTTAAAATACATTACTAATGTGTTATATGTGCCTGACATTGATCAAAACCTACTTAGTGATAGACAATTGCTTGAGAAGGGCTTCAAATTATTATTTGAAGATAGATTGTGCATGATCAAAGATGCAAAAGGCATAAATATTTAAGATAAAAATGAGAGGAAAAAACTTTGCTCTAAATCTAATGAGGAGTAGATAATCTCTCCATGTAACATAATCAATGCAAAATTATGTCATAAGAGACTTAGGCATCTCTATCAGGCTGGATTTTTTTATATGCAAAAACATGATATAGTGAAAGAAGTGCCACTGTTGAAAGAAAGGGTGGTAGATTATGTAGCTTATCGGTATGACAAACAAGTTAGAAGTCTTTTCCCTCAAATTGCATATAAAGCAACACACAACCTTCAACTGGTTCACACAAATGTTGGATGACTTTAGAAAACATCATCTTTAAATGTCAGTAAGTGTTATATTGTATTCATTGATGATTATACCAAATTTTGTTGGATTCGTTTTCTCAAATTCAAATATAAGGTTGTTGGCATATTTTGAAAATTTAAAGTATCGGTGGAGAATCAAAGTGGTTACAAAATGTAGTGTATAAGGTTAAATAATATAAAGGAATACATTTCTAACAGGTTTAACAAATTTGGTGAAGAAGTAATTTACAACACCCTATACTCTATAGCAGAATGAAGTAAGTGAAAGGAAAAACATAACTATAATAAAGATGACAAGGTGTATATTGTATAAAAAGGAGTTGCCAAAGAAATTGTGGGTAGAAGCTACAAACATAGCAGTTTTTCTGCTAAACAAATTACCAACCAAAGTTATGCAAAAAAAAAAAAAAAAACCTATTTGGAGCATGGTTTGGTTATAAACTAGACTTGCAGCATCTAAGAACCTTTGGTTGCCTATGTTTTCCTTATGTATCACAAGCAAAAAAAGGCAAACTAGATAAGAAGATAGAACTAGGAGTTTTTATTGGATATAGTAGCTCATCTAAGGCTTATAGAATTTTCCAACCATAAAATGGACAAATTCTTATGAGCAAAGATGTTAAGTTCATGGAAGATAGACAATAGAATTAGAAGGAGTTAGAAAAGGAGTAGCAGTTAGAGTTTCAGTAAAATCTTGGGGATGACATAGATGAAGTACCAATCAGAGGTACAAAGCCATTGTCTGATATTTATGAAAGGCATAACGTTGTTATTTTTGAGCCTGCAGAGTTTAGAATGGCAAAAAACGATGACAAGTGGAT
This sequence comes from Mangifera indica, assembly GCF_011075055.1. Taxonomy (NCBI): domain Eukaryota; kingdom Viridiplantae; phylum Streptophyta; class Magnoliopsida; order Sapindales; family Anacardiaceae; genus Mangifera; species Mangifera indica. Next base: position 8,910,602 of record NC_058147.1, on the reverse strand, counting down.
TGAAGCAATGAAAGATCAAATCAAAATGACTGAAAAAAATGACACTTAGGAGCTAGTAAACAAACCTCAACATAAAAAACCTATAGGTGTCAAATAGGTTTACAAAATCAAACTTATTACAAATGGTTCTGTAACAAATATAAAGCCAGACTAGTTGTGAAAAGGTATGCTTAAGTGTTAAGAGTAGATTTCTTTGAGACTTTTGCTCTAATAACACAACGTAATACAATTAGAATGCTACTTGCCTTGGCAGAACAAGAGGGATGGAAAGTTTACCAACTAGATGTAAAATCTACACTTAGAGGAGATCTTTGTAGAGTAGTCAAAAGGTTTCCAAGTCAAAAGACCAGAAGAAAAGGTCTACTTGTTAAAAAAAGGCCTTGTAGGCTTTAAACAGGCTCTTAGGGCCTAATACAACAGGATTAAAGAACACATGCTAGGTCTTGGCCTTGTTAAAAGCCTAAGTGAAACTATGTTGTATTTAAAAGAAACTTATGTTAATTTGATCATAGTTTCTATTTATGTGTAACACCTCTTCTAAAAGTACTACCTTTCAAAAGAAGATATCATATTGCCTAATCGAGCATACATTTATTTCAAAAACATTTAATAAATCTCATAAAATCTTTAAATAAAACTTTATTTATTAAACATTACAAAATTATTGAAATACCCTTATCAAAGTTAAAAGTGTACAAAAAATGTCATAACTCAAAACATAAACTAAGGGATCATAATATATGTAGTCAAACACGAATAAAGCCATAATAAAACAAAAACTGATAAAAATGAAATGACGAAAATGCCATCACAACTCTATGCATGCTGACCATTGTTTCGTCCTACAAACATTGCTAACTTTTTCTTAATCTCCCAAATGCCCTTAATCATGACCCATACTATCTCTATCATCCAAAGTTGACATTAAACTCTGATAAAGATAATGGTGGGTCTTATTTGTCAATTTTGTGCTCAAACTGTACTCTAGAGAATGTCTAGGCACATATCTTAACTCTCAGGTCAAACTATATCCTGCTCAGTCTTTAAGGAACCACTCCTAGATCTGTATTTGGCATGACCATAACTTTACTCGATAAAAGCATTTATATTTGGAAGCTAAACTAAAACTATATAGTAGGTTAATTAGTTCAAATCGAATACAAGGATTCAATATCTTAGTCATGTGAGCTATCTCTTTGTTTTGCTACATTTATCTTATTCTCAATTAGGTTTTACTATAAGCAATTACTTTATTGTAGGTATGGTATCTTACTGTGAATAGTGTAAGAAATGTGTATTCACGGTACCCCCTCGTAAAGATCTTATGATGTCTTGTATGCATATATCTTGAGCTTTAACTCAACTCGACTCATTTTCACTTCCATTTAAATGTACATCTCGTGTCTTATTTAAACTTATTTCTTAGGCACGTAGGGTACTATTGTATGCTCAAAATCTTTGTATTAGCTCTCGAGACGACCCATATAACCTTATTCTAATTCCTCTTATCTTTTCTTTATTCTACTTTAAACACATAGATGTGTGTTGTTTAACACACGAAGGTGTGTCCTCCTATCACTCACATAAGGCTAACCTCTTTATGGTCTTTTCTTGCATGGCATTTTCCTTATACACATGAGGGTATGCCTTAGACACATGGGTGTGTGCCACTTTAGATATTTATTACAGTTTCCTTTCTAAAATCGTATTAATCGTGCCATTTTACAAGCGTATTTTGGTCATTTCACCCTCACACATGATCGTGCTAAAGCTACACACATTTAGTCCACGTGTCCTAGTTGACTGCTCATCAATCAATGACATCTAACAGTCATCGATTCATTGGATGATTTGATTTAAATTATGGGTGTTGTACACCCAGGCTTGTATCCCATACAACACAAATTCAAGGTTGGATTCTACGCACTCTATTAGTAATTCTCCAAACTTAACACTAAAACAACATTTATACTACTTCACATGGTTACTTGGATATCAAATATCACCTAAATCATCTCAAATTTACTTTTTCACACACATACATAAATTAATAAACAAGCACATAACTAGAAATTAAACACTTCCCTCCTTTGTAGAGACTAACAAAATAAGAAACATTATGCCAATAGTTATTCTAAGAGTCATACATACTTCATAATCTCATCCAGTAGTCTAAACATACCTAGAGTCCCATCACGTATCAATAAACATCGTCATGTATCAAACTTTTTCAATACATATACATAACAATGAATAGCATTCTTATTAAATAACTTGATTAATTCCATGGCAAATATCATCAACAAGGCTCATAAAAACAATAGCAAAATCTCAATCAAAGACATAAGACAACAAGCCCTACTTACCTTAAATTTATAGATATCAAGATACACGAACAAGTCTTCTTCTCTCTAGCTTAACTCTCACCACAACATCAGAATCCGACTACCTTAACTGCCATATGAAAACTGGATGATTAGCCTCACAAACTCTTTTTCTCTAGAAATTTCATGCATTTAAGGCTAGGAATAACCACAAGAAATTTGCCTTTTTAAAAACTGAAACCTTGTACAACACACATGAGCACATGGTTATGTGTCATTACATTTGAAAATTATGCAAAAACCATCTTTACAAGGTGACGTGACAATGACAAATGGGTATGAACTCTTTATACAAGATTGTGTGTTATTCAAAACTTATACTTTAACTTTTAAATCCACATAATATCAAATATAAACATAGGAAAAGACCATTATGCCCTTGAGATATACTTATAGGTGTTACAATTCCTCCCTCTTAATGAAATTCCATCCTCAAAATTCACCAAAAATAGTTCAAGATGTTTTTCTCACATTATTTGCTTCATCTCTTAAATAGCCTTCTCAACCTTGTGATTCTTTCAAAGTACCTTGACCAAGGAAATTTGATGGTTCCTCAGTTGCTTGATCTTTCTATCTAAGATTTGAACCGATTTATCCTTATGACTCAAAGTCTCAAACAATTGAATCTCCTCAATCTTTAACATATGGGAGGGATCACCCATATACTAGCACAATGACAAAACATTGAACATCATATGAATACAGTATATGCTTGTTGGTAACATAAGTCTATAAGCTACTTTGTTAATTCGCTTCACAATCTAATATGGGCCAATATACCTAGGAGACAACTAATCCTTTCTCCTAAACCTCGTCATGTGCTCAAAACAGACTACTCTAATGAAAACTATATCACTCACGCGAAACTCTAGGTCTTGATGTCTCTGATTAGCATAACTCTTTAATCAATCCTGGACTTGTTTCATCCTTTATCTGATCAGCTAGGCATCCTCAATCATTTTTTGAGTTAATACCTATCCAAGAGACTAAATCAATGCATCTCTCTTACCCAACTCTTCCTAGTGTAAAGGATAACAACACCTTATATCATAAAGTCCTTTATAAGATGTCATGTGAATTATCGCTTGATAACTATTATTATAGGTAAACTTCACAAAAAGTGAAAAATCCCAAATGGCTAATAATTTTAGAGAAGGGTTAATAGGATTATCTAAAACTTTTAACCAATTCCTTAAGCAAATATATAATCAGTCACAACCAAACAAATAAATTCAACAAGATATTTAAGCAAATCCAATAACCAACAAACTCAAGTAATTAATTATCAATAATATTCAACAAATTGTCAAAACATATAACACAAATATAAAGCATAAAGTAAAAAGATTAGGAAAAGAAAATGCTTAAGATTTATAATGGTTCAGAGCTTTCTCCTCTAAGTCTCCTATGTCCACTTCTTCAAGCAATCCGTTTGAAGTTTCACTCATAAAGATAACATTTTTACAATAGTTTTCTAGGATTTCACTCACGTACACTAGTTCTCTGAGATTGCGCTCAACTTAATAGTTAATTGGGACTTTGCCCACCACAATAGTTATTTGAGATTTCATCCAAATGTTTAAATATAGAAAATAATGTTTGTGAATGCCTCTACAAGGCTGATACAAGAAAATAAGCATAAATGTATCTATCAAGAATTTGAGTTATAAGATTGTGAGTGAAATTAGAGAAGAAATGAGTTTAAACTTTTTACATTATAGTCTCTAACTTATTCCCTATCAAAGTGTCTTTAATTTACTGTCTTGAATGCCTGAAATAGCTTATATAACTGTTTGTTGGGAGAATAGGTTTGTTAAGCATTAAAACCAATAATTTCTACAAAAATCTACGAGACACACAAACATGTGTCCTTTAATCTTTCGCTTTTCACACTTGTCCAATCTTTGATCAAAACTCCCAATGAAGGAATTTTCAAATGCGCCACTTGAAGGACAAGCATCCCTATTTTTGAGATGGGTATCCTACCTTGCACTTTCAAAATTCCAAAATGTTTCAGTCATGAAACGATGGGCAAAAGACAAGCAGAATGACGAATATCCTTGATACATAGACGTGTGTTTTAAGGCACATGGGTGTATATTTTGTTTGACCATGTTGACTTTACCTAAAATTGCATGGATAGGATACACGACCAATTTCCCTTGTGTGTTGGCTCGATATACAGGCGTGTGGTCATGATGTACAAGCGTGTATGTCTTTTTCTACATTTTTTAATTTGTGTCCACTTTTTAATGTTTATCATACATTCCTTGGACAAAGATAGATATTTAAACTTGTGTTTTTAGCATCATCAAAACACCTAGGGTTCAATAATGTCCCTTTTTAAGTTTGAATAAAAAATATGTAATTAAAAATACTCCCCCTAACATTATCATAAATTTGCACATTTTGCTCAAGCTTGAAAAATGTAATATCAAATTTAATTTTAACAAATATTCAATTAATATCTTCCTCATTTTGACATTAATCAAAAAGTAATAATAAATTTAAACTTTAAGAAAATACAATTTATTTGACATTTAACTTTAAAAAAAAAAATCAATTTCAATTAATCCATTTCATTTGCTCTTTTTATCATCAATTTAGAAGGACCAACTCATAAACCCATTTCTTTTCATAAACCATTTAAAAAAAAAAAGTTTTCAAAATCCAAACTCATGTCATCAACGAACTGAACAATAATTCATTATCATGTAAAACAAACAAATCTCTCTCCCATAGTCTATAACTATATGTTCCCCCTTACTTTAACACATTTTAACAAACATAATTACCAAGTTTTGGTGGTAAAGTTCATTTGGTAAGATTTTGGAAAAATTTTGGCATGGTGTCCCTTATATTTTGATAAATCCTTTTTTCAAACAACAAAAAAATGCAATTCAATATGATTCATTCAATCAACCAAACTTCTTTCCAAACACCAAACTTCCATTCATCTCAAACAATCAACTTAATTTCAATCCACAAATATCACATCAAGTTCATCAATTCAATTTCAAGATAATCAACATAAACAAAAGACATTAATATCAATTGATCAAGAGAGAATCATGAGGAGATATTATCCATTTACCCTTATATCTATCCATCAAACATGCAATATTCAAATAACACATATCCAAAATATAAACATAATCAGTTCATCACAACTCAGTATTTAAAATTATGATTCCAAAAGCTATTTAATTAATTGTCATCAATAAATATAAATATGATACTTAACTAAACATGATAACCAATATAAGAATAAGTTTAAGTACTGTAGAAAGAACATATTTCTCAAAGAGTCATGATATGCAAAAACTTAAATTTGAGAAACTATTAGCATTTTGCATAAAATGATTGGCTAAAAAAAAAAAAAAATCATGAATAGACATTTATGTAAATAGACACATGATTTTTCAAGAATTTTGAAGTTAAAAACCATGCAATGAGACAAATGAATTATGCATCAAATCAAAACACTTCAAGATACAAATCTTGGATATCTTGATCCACTTTGAGGAGAATTTATGTAAATCAAGTCATGATCAATTTTGAACACAAGTTCACATTGATTTGACTCAATTTTGTAACAAGCATTAAACACATTTAGATGCTCAAATTTATATCAAAAGTTACATCGATACCAATTGAAAATATATCTATATCATCATATATTTACCAGGATACACATGAAAATCATTTGATCAATTCAAATGCATTATTCAAATATTATCATCATCACATTAATAAGGACTCAGCCAAAAGTATATCAAAAAAAATATATCAAAGAACAAACAACCAACAAACCAACAATCAATCTCATATGGTTATTGAATTTAAAGGAGAGTTTAGGTACTTACTTAATGTCGCAATACTTTAACTTGAAATTTAAACTTTCAAAGTACCTTGGTGCTTCCATCTCCATTACCCATATATGTGCCTTGCATAGCCATTCATTTTGCACCATTTGATTCCAATGCTATAAGACACACCTACAAAGGAATTCAAAACTTTTTTGGTACCCAAATGGTTTTCGGTCCATCAAGGTTAGTTTTCAATGTCCCTTTAGGAACTCAAACCTTCTTTACTTTAAGTGGTTTGTCATTTCTAATTGGACACTTTTCAACTTTATGACTAATAAAAACACAAAATTTGCATTTTAAATACAATAAATGATCATTCTTTAATGGCCTATATGATTGAACAAAACGACTATTTCCATTATATCCTAAGCCTTTTTCGTTTAATACACATTTTTTAGATGCAAGCATCTTATCTAATCTTTTTGTGCCTATCTTTAATTTTTTTCTAAAATCTCGTTTAAGTCAGTCACTTTTTAAAGCAATGCATCAGTTTCACTTCTAAGATTTTCTAACTCATTTGATGCTAAAATCTTTTTATTTTTAACTAATTCAAGTTCTTCCTTGATTTTAGCATGCTCACTAATGAGATTTTCATGATCATTCTTATTGCATGTAAATTGTTTTCTCAAAGATTTATTTTTAGCATACACTCATTTATATTAATCCATTAAACAATCAAACATTTTTTTGCAATTCATTAAAAGAGTAAGAGTAAGAGTTATTACCCTTTTCTTCTGATTCTCTCATTGCCATTTCATCACTTGAATTGTTACTCTCGCTCAAAGTGGCCACAAGCACTTTCTTTTTTAGTTTATTCTAATTTCTCCTCTTCATGAGTTAAAGACATTCTTATCGGATGTGATCGAGCTTCTTGCATTCATAGCATATCATTTTATCCTTACAATCCTCCTTGTATTTTAATTTGGAGAATTTTTGCGTTTGCTTCTTGAAAGCAATTTTTTGAATTTACTTGCAAGAAGATTCACATCTTCCTTATCCGTTGAAGAATCATCATTTTCATTTACTATCTTCAAGGTAGTATTCTTCTTTGGTTTGGTCTCCTCCTCCTTGGGCATTTTCTTTATCTCAAATGTCAATAGGCTTTCAATAAGTTCATCCATGCCCATTTTGCCCAAGTCGTTTGATTCTTTAATAGCAGTCACTTTCATGCTCCATGATTTTGGAATCGATCGAAAAATCTTTTTCTCTAGCTCAATAGTCTCAAACTTCTTTTCAAGTCCTTTAAAATCATTTACCAAGTTTGAGAACCTCTTGTATATGTTGGTTATGTCTTCTCCAAACATCATTTTGAACAACTCGCATTCTTGAAAAAGAGGCTCAATTTTGGACTTCTTCACTTGACTTGTACCTTCATGAGTGGCTTGAAGGATAGTCTATACCTATTAGGTTGAACCACATGAGGAAACACGATTAAATTTGGTAGAATCTAATATACAAAACAACAAATTCATAACTATTGCATTTAAACTCATTAATTTTTCATCTTCCTCGAAAAAATCTTCTTTGTTTTTAGGCAAGTTTGTTCTAAAGTCCTTAGGTACAAAATCACCATTTTCAATGATTTTCCATCACTTATAGTTTACCGATTGAAAGTGAAGTTTCATTCTAATTTTCTATTGAGTGTAGTTTAACCCATAAAACAATGGTGGTCTAGTAATATTATGTCTTTCACCAAACATTGGGGTAAATGCACTAGCCATTTTAAAAATGATCTTAAACTCTAAAAAGTATTAAATTTTATAAACCTAAAGTCTAAGCTTTGATACCAATTGAAGAAACCTCAAATGGTTAATAATCCTATAGGGGGCGAATAGGATTATCTAAAACTTTTAATCAAATAAAAAGTTCGTAAGCAAATTTAGAATCATTCACAACCAAACAAATAAATTCAACAAGACATTCAAGCAAATCTAATAACTAATAAACTCAAGTAATTAACCATGAACAATATTCAACAAATTGTCAAAAACATATAAGACATACAGAAAGCATAAAGTAAAGAGAATAGGGAAAGGAAATGCTTAAGATTTATAGTGGTTTAGAGTTGTCTCTTCTAAGCCTTCTATATCTAATTCTTCAAGAAACCCACTTAAAGTTTCACTTGTAAAGATAGTGTCTCCTTACACTAGTTCTCTAGGATTTCGCCCATGTACACTAGTTCTCTAGGATTGTGCTTAACTCAATAATTATTTGGAATTTCACCTACCATAATAGTTATTCAGGATTTCACCCAAGTGTTTGAATATAGATATCATGTTTATGAATGCCTCTACAAGACTAATACAAGAAAATAAGCACAAATGCATCTCTCAAGAATTTGAATTATGAGCTTGTAAGAGAAATTAGAGAAGAAATGAGTTTAAGCTTTTTACATTATAGTCTTGGATGGTTGGAATAGTTTATATGACATTTGTTAGGAGAATAGATTCGTTGAGTATCAAAACCAACAATTTCTATAAAAATTTGCGAGACATATGGGCATGTGTCTAAGGCACATGAGTGTACGTCCTTTAAGTTTTTACTTTTCACACTTGGTCAATCTTTTGTCAAAGCTCCCATGGTCAAATTTTCAAATGTGCCACTTCAGGGATGGGTGTCCCTATTTTTGAGATGGGCATCTTACTTTGCACCTTCAAATTTTCAAAATGTTTCAAACATGAAAGGACAGATAAAGGATAGGCAGAGTAACGGGTGTCCTTGATACATAGGCATGTGTTTTAAGGCACACGGGTGTGTATTTTGTTTGACCTTGTTGACTTTGCCCAAAATTACATGGGTAATTATTTTTCCTTGCGTATTACCTTGATACACAGGTGTGTGGTCATATTTCTGCATTTTTCAATTTTTCAATTAGTACCTTCCAATATAATGCCCTAATTATACCTTTGTTTGTTAGAACCATATTTGTCAAAATGAAGGATACACTTCTACCTGGCAAAACATTAGGAGTTGATCATATTAGTCCAACTTAATTAATGTACTTTGTTTATTCATCAAAGTAAAGGTGATGTTAGAGGCATGAGTATGGAATGAATTTGTTAATGCAAGGAAATGTGTAGTATCCACCCTACTGATATCGATAGTCACGTTTGATGTTGCATGATTTGTTGAGGTAATACTTGGCTTGAAATCATGAGCTTTTGGTGGTTAATTTAACATTTATCTATTCGTTTAATTTGAACTTATTCACTAAAACGAAGGAGAGAATTAATACGATATGATCTTGGTTTACTAGAAAGTTCATTGGAACTTTTCCAAGTACAATAGTAAGGGTTATTAGCTTGAGAAAAATAGTAAGAGTATTTTAATTAATTAAAATGAACATTAATAATTCAATAAAATTACTAATTCTTTTATCTGTAAATTATAGATAACGATATCACTATGTTAAATCTAATATATTGATAAATTATAATGCATTAGGAGAAGAGATTGTATATCCTTAAAGGGTTTATCCCTTTAGCTTGGTCCCAATGCCACCTAGGAGGAAAATGATACTTTTAACATCTTGATGACTTCGTGGAAGTTTAGTGTCTCATGTTGAGTTCCATGTCATGTGAGCTTTAAAAAGAACATAAGAAAATGGATGCGCAATCCATATTTGTACACCTTCAAAAGTTATAGTGCAAGTGAGAGATTGTTATACTAGGTGCCTTAGAGTTAATTGCATTTGACATTTATAATTGTAATTTTATATTAATAATTAATAAAATTTTTATTGTTATTTAATTCATATGTCAATTATTTATATAATTGTACAAATAATATGCCCTTAAAATGGTAGAACTATAATAAAAGGGATTAAGTGACTGATCATGAAAACCTTATACACACATTAAGTGGTCATTCTAAAAATGTTCGTAATCCCAACATTTTAATAAATAAAGACATTTGTAATGATGATGAGATTATTATAGTGTTGAACAACCTTACTGAAAGGTGGCAACCGTTTTCACATATCAAAGTTATTTGTACACAACTTGGTGTAATATATGGATGTCTATTGTAGATTTGTTCATTGGATTGACCTAACTAGAGGATATCCATATAGATGGTTGCTCCAATTTCTATGGAATAAATTCTCTGAATACCAAAAGTGCATTTGATCCATTGACTTGAGGTCGTTAGATAGTCTTATGTAAGTATTAGTATGATTTGACACTATCCAATGTTATAACAAATCAGTAATAACAATTCAAGGAAACTATCTATTATTTCCATAAACCCAAAAGATTACTTTGAATTTGCTAGAACTTTTTCCTTTACCTTTTCCTTGAACACTTTGTTGTCCTTCAACAACATTATTCCTAGAATATATTAGTTTGTGCCAAAAGACTGCATATGTTTTATTGTAAGACCAAGTATAACACATTCATGTGACTAGGAGTAACAAGATTTTCTATCTAGTTTCCTAATGATATTGATCATTTTGGTAACTACATTAGTTGTCCCTCCAATTATATCAAAAAAAAAAAAAAAAAACATTGAATTCTTATTTGGCCTTTGTTCATACTTTTGAAGAATAAACATTACTTTGGCTAAACTAATAATTTCAGTTAGAGAATCAATCCTAGAAGAAATGTTAACTATAGTTGGATCAAATTTCAAGCTACAACCATCTAATATGTTATTAGTCCATTCTTATTTTGAAACAAAATATCAACTAGTGTTCAAGGAATATGAAATCTCTTTCATCCTTGATGAGTGTTTGTGTTCAAGAAACAATATGTTTAGACCAATATTTAAAACAAAGACTTACATTGCTCCAAATCAGCCAACTCAATCAAATTGAGTCAAAGCAAGTTTAAGTAAGAAATATTGCTCCAAATTAAGCAACCACAACCTAGCAACCACTTGGCTAAATCAAGTTAGCTAAAGGTGGCATTGAGAGGTAGTAAATAGGGAGAAGAAATGAAAAGGAAGAGAAGAAGAAAAAGAATAGAGAAGAAAAAAAGGAAAAGGGAAAATGGGAGAAACAAACTAGCATGGAGAAAAGAAAGAGAAGAAAAAGATAGGTGGAAAAAAATAGAGAAGAAGCAAAAAATAATTGGTTAAAGCGGTGATTGACACCAACTAATTTTTTTTCAAAATTTTGAGAATTTTAAATGATTTTTATGCACTTCAATTTTTTTGGAAAAAAACAACTAAAGTGAAATAGTTATGAGCGATATGATAATTTATCTATCCAACTTTGTTTTTAATTAAAAAAAGCTCAAAAGACTTATTCTCACCTAAGGTTAAATCCATTCTAAAACTTTTATCTGTAAAGTTTTAAAAACTCAAATACCCATACGTCAACTGTTAAAGTTAACAAATTTCATTAAGTCTAAGGATATAATTGTTATTTTACTAATAATATTAAAAAATTATCTTATTTCCTCACCTTAGTTTTAAAAACTCACAATTTCCCCAATTCTGAGTTTTTAAAAATTGTATTTTCCTTATAGGTTTTTTTTTCTTTCCCCACATTTTTTGACTATTAGAACCATCTTAATCGCCTTCTTTAGCCTAGTCTCTGTCCCTCCTGACATACGTTCCCTCCTAACACTTATCAAACACTCTTTATCCTAGAAAATTGACTAGCCATGAAGATGGATTTCCCAACATTCTTCAACCATGAAGACAGCCAACCACTTTTTCTCCCAACACAACCATAAAGCGAACACAATAAAGATGTTTGTCTTTGTCGAGATCAGTCATTGACAAAACTAAAGGTAAAGAATCATGGGTGGGGAATTGAAGGGTATTTGTGGGGAAACTTGCCCATATAGGCATTCAATTTGATAATGATTTTCCAATGAGACATCAACTAAACGGAGATGAAGGGACCATGCTTGTGAGTGGAAAGAAGTTGGTGGATTGAGAGACTAGTTTTAAGGGTTTTGAGTGTTTGTCGAGTTTAGAGTCTCTTGTTCTGTTTTAAAGTCTACTTTGGGTTAATTTTACTAGCTTCTTCCATTTGCTTTTGAAGAGTTTTGAAGACAGTCATTTTTCAGCTCCAAAGCAAATGACACATTCACAAATGGACAACAGTCATGAAGACGGTTCCAGTGGTTGGAAAATGCGAGGAAGAAAAATAAACCTTAGGAGGGAAAATGTAACTTTTCAAAATTTAGATTGGAGGAAATTGTGATTGTATTATTTTAATTCATTCCTAGAATAACATAATTCTAAAATATGATAATATTTTAAACAAGATAGGGTAAATTAATGATATGCCCCAACTAAGTTTTAAAAATAACATTTACACTCCCACAATATTGTTCACAGTTTAGTTTGACAGAAGTGTTATTATAATATTTTAAACTTCATGGGTAAGTTATAGTTAATCACACTCATATTATAATATTTAAAACTAATTGTTATCTTTGACAAGTGAGTGTGAAAATAACTTTTTTCAATCTAAAAGGGTGTGAATAGTATTATATCAAAACTTGGGTGGGAAATAGTCATTGGTCAATAATTAGTAGTACAATCAATTTTATCATTGAGATAATTCTCTTGCTAAGGTGGTTTCAGCAAATAAGTTGTTTATGTTTAGGCGAAGAAAAATAAATATAGAAAATCTTTAAGGGTAATTAATAAATTAGCCAAACTAAGAGGGTCTATATGATTTTAAGCAACACTCTAAGGTTTATGTAAGGAGGTTTTGACCATTGTTGACCACATTGTAATTTCCCTACTAACGGAAAACTCATCTACCAATAGACTCTTGTAATTTTCAACCAAAATTCATTCAACCTGTTTTCTAGAGCTTGCTTAAAATGAATTCAAATGTTAGTATAAAGTATTGTATTTGTTTATATTAAAGATTATTGTGATGTTTTGCATTTCAATTTTAGGAATTTTGTTTATAAATGTCATCTTTTTTAAGTTGAAATTGGTTGTTAATTGTTAAAAACTATTTTTGGGTAGTCCATATGGTGATTTTCGGCTTAAAACAGTAAATTTTGTCAAAAAATGGTTGATTTCCTTCTAGCTGGTGTGAAAGATGGTTTTTGGTAGTTGTTGCGTCTAGTGGAAAAAAAATTTTTATTTGGTAAATGCAACTCCAAGTATGGGTTATGTGATATTTTCCATAAGGAGGTAAATTATTGTTTTACATTTTAGGTTTTTTTTTTTTTAATATGGTTGCAAATTTTTTTAGACAAGTGCTTCTTTTAAAAAAGTGAATTTACTCTTAGTTGTTTTTACATTTCAGTTAATCAACATTTTGAATTTTTTTCCATATAGCAAAATTTGGAGCTAAAAAGAAGTCCACTACCCGGGTCATAAACTTCAAGATAAAGGTTGAGAGATTCCACCTGTCACACCATTTTAGAGTAAAAGCGACAATTAAAGGTCATAAAGACACCATTGGGAAGATCTATAGAAAGCACACCGACAATTAGAAGAAGGTTTTTGAGATACCTGCTTTAAAGCATTTTGGAGATGTACTTTTTGCATACAATGCCCTAAACTCAACTTTTTTCTTTGTAGTGCCACTTTGCTTCATGCTAGAACACACAACATGGAATTCCTTGAGATGTCTATTTGGATTTTCACCCCCGTTAAACCTCTAAAAATATTGAGGCTATGTGGCAACCCGTCAAGTTACATCAAGTTACTTTAATGGAGTTGGATTTATTGAACTTAATATTTATTAGGGTCAGAATTAGAGATAAGTGAGCACTATGTAAACTTATTTAATTATGTGATTATACATAACGTTAAATTAGTCCTAAATGAGAGAAGGTTCAGTCGCACCCTTTGCATACCTAAGATTTGCCAAAGTTCTTTCGCACCTTTGTCGTTTCACCTTATCTTGCTAAAACTTGGGATAATTCTATAGCCAAGTTCTTTCGCATCTTCATGTGGACAAGTAAAAAGCCTTCATATACTTTTAAGGATTTGTGGAAAAAATTTGATAAGAGGAGTCGTAAATGTGAGTAAGTTTCTAATCCTTGTATGATTCTGTATAACATGTTATGCATTCTATTTTGTAACCTTGATCATGGGAATTAGGGTTTTGATTAAAAATTTTAAAATTTTATTCCATTGTGTTCTTGATAATTTTATGCGGTAAACCCTAACATGGATTTACTTGAAGATGAAGTGATTGGGAATGTGTAATTGTACAACTAATCACAATTTACTATTTTATCATTTCTTTAGGGTCGTTTCTATGACCTCGTTAACGAAGCATGGTTCTTATGTCCTCTCTCTATTATGCATTAGAGTATAAGTTTCTTGTGATGTGTTATCAGAATATCGTAAATTCAAGGACAAATTCTTCAAAATAAAAGGGATTGATAAACATTAAAATTATTTCTTTCCTTCACTTAATGTTGAAAAACTAGTTTATAAATAACTTAAGTTGTAATCAAATTAACAAGTCAGTCAATAAAAATTTATTAATCATTTAGTATGAGATCGTTTTTCATTTATCTATTAATAAATTATAAGTTTGAAGGACAGCTCACGGTTGCTAATTTCAGTGAGACAAAAATAATTCATTAACCAAACCATAAATGTATGTTAAAAAAATTATGAGTATTAATTTGGATAATAATAATGATTCACTATAAGTAATTAGTAATTTTGAAATAAGAATAAAATATTAGTATATTTTTCCAAACATCATCAAACAAATTATATGCCATAAAACAGTAACATTTATATTTATATATATATATGTTTTCAGAGAACTGTTAATTTTCATCTTATTAGAGATGAAGTTATTCCGAAGGACATTATTCTGATCTTTTGTTATATCAGAAGTCCATGAAGCTTTCATGGACTAGTTAAACACAGGCAGCTTTATTATGAAAATATGAGTCCTTCATTAAGAACAAGGTGGCATGTAAGAAGGAGGTGGCAGCATCGACGTGTCTGAAGTAGTACCGTTCTTTACAATAAGAACTGTATCCATTCCCCAGGATGCGTGTCTTTCAATATGACAGTGCAAAAACCACACTCCTGTTGGAAATTAAAACTTGTCAGCTAAAGATCATGAATTAATGTTTTGAAGATTAATTATGAAGTTAAAGAGATGTTAGTAATTACCAGGATTATCTGCAACAAATCTAATTGCAACCCATCCACTTTTAGGAAGGTTAACGGTGTTAATTTCCGGAGGATCAACTAAATTATAATTGGTTGGATCAGTCACATTGTTGAAATTCCCGGAACCTGTCCCGACGACATAAAAGCTGAAGCCGTGTAAATGTATTGGATGACTCATTGCAGCCCTCAGATTAGTCCCTTGGTACACAATTTCAACTGCTTCGCCATAATCAATCATCCTCGCTTTTGTCCCTTGGGCTGTGTACAATGATACGTTAGACACATCTCCCGTGAAGTTGTAAAAAAACGGTGGCTCATTTGGGAAATCCTGATCGAAAACATTATTCAACCCCCTGAAAAACAAAGGTTTCCAAATATATGTCATAGATTTGATTATACAAAATAGAGTTTAATACAAACAATTTGCAGTTAATTTGTTAAATTGGATTCAACTGTATTTGTATATAAAGGAATTTAAAAAAAAAAAAAAACTCGTACCTGTAGTATGCTTGCAGTATATCAATTTGAGGAGTAGCGAAACTAACATTATTTAAGCTTGCGGCTGTCTTATCACCAGTAGCGGTATCACAGGAGCTGTTGGGACACGTCAATGCGTTTATGGAAACCGCTATATAGATTCGCGTGTCGATAGTTTCCGGAACATTGATGGGATACTCTTCATTTGCCAAGCTCTTAACGCTGTTGGTAAATTTTTGTGCAGCCTCAATGTCATTGTAGGCAGGAAGAGTTGGAAAGAAAGGAGACGAAGGGGCAGTGTAATTGCCTTCGTATTCAACAATTGCGGTGGCGGTGGAGTTGGGAAACGTAACAACGCTATCGTGGTACGGACTAGCAGCCATGTAATAGTGACTAAGAGTTTGGTTAGCTGCGAACAAAACATCCATTGTTTGTCCAGGAGTTATCATAATATAGCTGGTGTTTATTGGCTTTATATATGCTCCATCTTGTGCTACAACGGTAAGGTTGTGGTTGGCAATTCCGAAAAATGTTTCTTCGTTCATCACGGCATTTACAATGCGTAGAAGATAAGTTTTGTTGTATTCAACTGATAGGCGATATGTGGTCTCTGCAATATTAAATTAAGATAATGAGGAAGGAAAATGAATTATGTTCATGTGAATTATTAATTAATATCAATTTGTATCTTAATAATATTATTTATATATGTGCTAACTGTCCAACTCCCACCCCAAAATATTTTATTTAATAACGCTACAAACTCATTTTTTGAGTACTAAATTTATGATGTAAAATAAATATTAATATTTAACTAATTTAATTATGAAACAATAATATGAATCAATAAATAAAGAATTAAGTAATAATATCACAATGTAAAAAATATTTTATTATTAAGGATTTCGAATGTTCTAAGAAAATAAAAATATAAATATTTAAACCTATATTTACTTGGATTAGAATGAAATTGGAAAAAAATTACTATGAATTTGTTTTAATTTTTGAATCTTAATTTGCTAAAATTGTAGAATAAAAAAAATGATGATTAAAATTGTATAATCGAATTAAAAATGACTGAAATTTCTCATTTAAAACATGGTTTGTGTTTGTGTCAGGGGGGCCACACCAAAAGCTATCTTATATAATTTTTCCTTTGAAGGTTGCAGTAAATAATTCTGAAACCCTTATCAGCTGTTCTCTCTCTAATAAAGTTAAACTGATGTATACTACTGGTATCACATTTTAGGTTTTATAGATTTATAGTCTTTAAATACCGTTGGAGCAATCATATAAATCCCCTGGTTCGCCATTGATTGTGTAACCATCTTCGTGAGCAGGATCGGCTCCTGTTTCGATTGAAGTAGTTATTATCGCCATCACGTCCCCCTTGAACCATGATGCTGCCAATACATAAATATTGAAAATTAAAAATCATAAACAAATATACTATTTGTTTCTGCCATCACTATCTTTCCTATATACTATTTATAACTTAATAGATGTAGAATCTGAATACCAAGGACGATTGTCTGTTCTTTGTAAGGCGTAGGAAATGGATAAGTGGTTCCAGCTGCGGGTAAAATAACAATGGCGCCGTGGACGGTGGCTCGAGTCCAGTCACTGTGGGCATGCCACCAAAGGGTTCCTTCTTCGGTGGACAATATAACCTCATAAGTGAAGTTGGTTCCTGCAGCAATTGGACACTGTGTTATGTTCTCAGGACCATCTGACCATGGATTCCTTGGCTGCTTCACTCCATGCCTGCACAAATAGAAAGAAAATTATTTAGCTAATTTATCAGAAACAATTGATTCATCATCTTAAAGAAAGATAGCTGGAGAAGAAGTTATAACCAATGAATGGTGACACCATATGTTCCTTGATTGATGACATTAACGAAAATAGTATCCCCTTTTCGAGCCTGAATCGTTGGACCTGGAAAACTTCCATTTACAGTCAACATACTTTTTGTGCTGCACATCCTTGTAAAATTTGCTTCTTGCAGCTACCAATACATGCACAGAAATACCCATTAAAAGACATAAATAATATATAAGAACCTTAAAATCCCAGATATTAATCAACTGTAAATGCTAAAATCAGCACTTACAACAAAATCATAGTAGTGGACATCGGCAGCTAAGCAAACAAGCAGTCCATCCAGAAACAGGAAAACTAAAATAAGACCCATCTTGTTTTGACCCATGTTGGTGTTTCTTTTGTGTTCCCAGGTCGCCTTAATTCCTTCTTATGTGATTTTGAGCTGCGTCTCCTGGCTATTTATAGTAAGAGTAAAACCACTTTGGAGGGTAAAAGAATATTATTTTATTGGAGGCTCAGAATTAATAAACGGCAAAAAGCTTATTCTCACCCAAGGTTTAATCTATTCTTAAATACACACACAAAATTTAAAAACCTAAATACTCACTCATAGATTTAACTTTTGTTAAAATTTTCAGTTAGAACTAAGGTGAAACTATCATTTTATCAATAATATTAAAAAATATATAATTTTATCTCATTCTCTCATCCCTAGGTTTTTAAAACTAACATTTTACCCTAGGTCTCAACTTTGAAAAGTGACCTCTTCTCCCCCCCCCCCCCCCCCCCCCCCCCCCCCCCGAACATCCGTAGGGCTTTTTTCTCTCCAACGACGGCGATGGCAATGACCACCATCTCTATCGTCCCTTTTCCCTCGAACACCGCCAATGACACTAATGACAAAGTGAAGAAGCTCTGACCGATGATAAATCGAAGATGAAAAATCAATTTTGATGGTAGATGTGTCGAATTGACTCCAGATCCATCATGTTTCCATCACCTTCTATCATTGACTCTTTGTTGATTTTAGACGTGACTGTCAATTGTAGTCAACGAAGTAGAATCGACGACCTAGTTAATTCATCTAGATGGAGACTCATCTTCTCTAGTGAAGACGAGTCTAGGATTTGGGAGAGAGATGGTTGAACAGTACAAGATATTGGAGAGGGAGAAATTTCGCAAAAAAATCACTTAAAATTTTGCCATTGATGCAAGTCAAAGAGGTTCTAGTGTTGAATAGGAACACTAAAAAAAAAAAAAGAGAAAAGACTTTAACAAGGAAAAAAAATCTAATAGTAAAAACTTTTAAACAATAATAGTTACGACGACAAGTGACAACAAAATTTATCTCTTTGTTAAAAAATTTTTAATAATGAAAAATAAACTTTTAACAAAAAGTTTTCCTCTTATTAAACTCTTTTTTTTTTTTTGTAAGTGTTATTATAATATTTTACATATCCTTACGACCAATAATGAAGAACTTGTATGTTTTCGAAAAAAAAATTAATTTGAAAAGTTTAAAAAATATAATTTATTTAATTTTAATAAGAATATAGATAATTGGTTACTAAAATCATAAAAATAGTATTTATAACGGATATATATTTGTTCTCTAATTATTTTTCTTTCACTAATACGATTTTTTTTTTAGTGAAACTTAAAAAAAAGAACTAAAATTGGGAATGTTTTTCATTCAAAGTAAAAATGATACAAAATAGTTTATAGAGTGCACAATAGATGTTGATTTGACAATCCATGAAGTAAAATGATCTGTATGGTTAATAATCTTGTGAGAGAACACAAAATAGTTGATGAATAACCATCAAATTAGGTTAAGTAGTCGAGAGAAGAATCTGAAGACGAAGAAAAACTTTTTTAAATGACTTTCTTCTATTAAGGTTACAAAACATCCCTGATGAGTATTGGTGTTCATGAAACAGTGTGTTTAGACCAATATTTAAAACAAAGAGTTTCATTAACTCTCCTCTTATCCAACTCCCAACTGTTTAGTCCCAAATAGTGCGTATAATAAAAAATGAAGCCTAAAATGTTAATTGTTATTTTCTACATGCAATATTAATTCTGTAAAAGTGCCTTCATCCTATTTGATATAACTGTATATTTCAACAGTTAGTAATACAGGACAGCATTGTTTTGTCATAAACAAGCTGAGCAGTAATACCAGCTAATACTTTTTACTAGGGATGGCAATGGGGAGGGGCGGGGAGGGGATATCAATCCCCGTCCCCGTCCCCGTAGGGGATATCAATCCCCGTCCCTGCCCCGTCCCCGTTGCGGGGATAAAAAATAATCCCCGTCCCCTCCCCGCGAAGGAAAATCCCCTCCCCATCCCCTCCCCGTCCCCGCGGGGAAAAATCCCCTCCCCGTCCCCGTGGAGAAAAATCCCCTCCCCATCCCCGCCCCGTCCCCGCGGGGAAAAACCCCTCCCCATACCCATAAATATAAATTTTAATTCTTTTATATATTTCAATAAATAAAATAAATCATATTTTTCCAAAATATCACTTGCTACAAGAGCTATAAAATATTCTTTGTTATTTTAGTTCAAATATAAAGTTTTCATAAAATCTAACAATATGCAATAATCAATCTCTTCATTAGTAGCTCTTCATGTATGTGATTTAGGGTAATTTTATAATAACATTAAATTTAACACTTTTCATTCACTTTAATTGATTTTATTAAGTTTATAATTTATTATTTTTTGTGTGTAAAACCTAGTGGATTGACTAACTAAGTTTTGAAGTTGAAATAAAATTAATTTAGTGCATTTACATTTTATGATAATGAAATTCTAGGTTTTTTTTAATATATTAGATTAATAGTTTAGAAATTAGTAAAAGCTAATAATTGATAATTCAAAAATTAGTAAAATTAAAGTTATAGTTTTAATAAATCATAATGTAAAAATTTCTAAAACTTAATAGTTTAGAAATTATTATATTAATATATTAGATTTAGGGGGTGGGGAGGGGATGGGGAGGGGAGGGGCGGGGCGGGGCGGGGCGGGGCGGGGCGGGGACACATGTATCCCCGTCCCCGACCCGTCCCCGATTACGGGGATTTTTTTTGTCCCCATCCCCGCCCCTTTCCCCGTTTTTATTGGGGAATCCCCTCCCCGTTAGGGTCGGGGAGGGTCGGGGCCCCTAAAGTCGGGCCCAAATTGCCATCCCTACTTTTTACTATGTACAGTTCAAACTCCAATCAAATAGTTACAAATAAATCAAATTTTTTAAAACAAATATATAATACCAAAGTTCAAATAAGAAAAATTAAAAAGGAGTGTTCTGTCGTACAAAGTCAAGTAGAAATATTATATAATTAAATGTCAATTAGAACAGTCAAATGTAATGTATAATGTTTTTGGATAGAAAAATAAGGAAATGATAATACATTATTCGTTCATTTAGACTTGCAAGTAGTAACCTTAGCAGATATGTTTTTTAAAATGTTTTAAATAAGGCTCGGGAACTGCACTTTTAGTTGGGAAATTAGGGATTTGTTTTGGCGCAGTTAGGCCAAACACATTTTCACCTGTGAAGATATATCCATTTAGACCACATTTGTAATGACTACAAAGTTAAACCACATTTTAATTATCACAACACATATTTTTAATTAATATATAATCAAATTTGATGGATCGATTTGAGTTAAAAATTATAGCTAATTATTTTCATATTAGTTGACTAATTCATAAAGTATAAATAGATTGCATTGAAATCAATTAATGATTAAGAGTTTCTAACGTACTTTTAAAATTAAAATTTGAGTTCAAATTATGAAATAGTTCAAACTTATTCCACCAGATCTAAATATATATAAATTAACTTATGTTACTATTGAGGAAGACATAATTTTTTTAATCTTTTTTGACCTTTTTGTGATGTAAAATATAAAGTACATTAAATTATTATGAGAAGAAGAATACTACGTTCTGCTAAAACAACAATTCTGCTAAATGTAGTTAAATTTTAATTTTTCATCCAACGTTCAGGGGAATCAGAAGATCTCACCCATTGAATCACTTTATTCTAAACTCTCACCCAAACTACAATTCTGCTAAAACAACTAACAGTTGAAGGGTATAAAAGTCATTTCAAGTGACTAATTTTTATTTATAATTTTTTTCAAAATTTTGAGAATTTGAAATGATTTTTATGCACTTTAAATTTTTTAGAAAAAAAACAATTAAAATGAAATAGTTACAAATAATATGATAATTTACCTATCTAACCCTTTTTTTATTTTAAAAAAGTCCAAAAGACTTATTTCCACCCTGGTTAAATCCATTTTCAAACTTTTACTCGTAAAATTTTAAAAACTTAAATATTCATCCATCAGCTATTAAAATTAACAAATTTGATTAAACCTAAGGATATAATTATCATTTTACTACTAATATTGAAAAAATTATCTTATTTTCCCCCCTTAGTTTTAAAACTCAAAGTTTCCCACTAACCTTTGTTTTGAAAAGTTACATTTTTCCCTCTAACGTTTATTTTTCTTTCCCCACATTTTCCAACTATCAAAACCATCTCCTGTTGCCTTCTTCAGTCCAATCTCTCTCCCTCCCAACATTATTTCCTTCCCACCTTCTATTTAATGAATTTTACTAATTTTAACAGTTGACAAGTAGGTATTTAAATTTTTGAAACTTAATGGGTGAGAGTTTGAGTGATAGGGGCTTTGGTTTCCCTTGGCCTAGGGAAAACAATAGTAACTTACTCTACAAATATACTTTTTTTCATTTTAAACAATGGAAACGTTAATATTCTGTGGCAGTCCAGCCTTTCACCTTCATAAGAAATTAATGGATAACTTATTTAAGTGTACACAACTACTAAATATATGATTAGTTACATAACATACTACTAAAAAAATTATCATTTTGTTAATTCTATTGTTGATTGTATTCTTTTAATGATAGACTAATCAAATAAACAGCTTTGGTAGCTGAAACACGGAGAAATTGTTGACTTAAACTACCTTCAATGCCCATACCGTTTACTGGTGATATATATAACGGATTGTCACATCATTTGATTTTTTTTCTTTTTCATCCATTGTTTTCATTCAGTAACATTTAAAGTACTATTGAGGTTGGTTTATATATATATATATATATATATATATTCCTTTAAAGAATTGAATGGACTCTATTTTCTTTCCCATTACAAAATTGACTAAGGTTGTATAAATTTACAACCGAATGGTTTCCTGCCTTGTCGGGAAATTATCCATTGGAAGATTAATAAGAGAGCACGATAAATCGTTAAAGTTTAATGACATTTCTCACCCCATATTTGATGAAATGATATATTTTTACCATTTGAATTTGAAAAATCCATTTTCTATCCTATCTATCAAATTTGTAAAATTTTTTATAAAATTATTGAAAAGATAAAAAAAACCCCAAAAACAAATAAAACTTTGCTCTCAAAATTTTATGAAACAATCTTTTAATTCTAATCTATTTTAATTTTAATTAAAAATAATAAAAAAATTACTAGTATAAGTATAAATTGAGGTGTCAATGATATAATAATTATATATTTGGGATGTGAATTATAATTTTTGAAAACGTTAAGAGTGTAAACAATTCTGAAGGTATTTTTGTTATCAATTTCAAAATGATGTTTAATAGTTTCAAAAAAGACAGTTACATTCTTAAAATTTTAACAAAACACAGCAAATCAGGAAACAAACTATTAAGGCTATAATTTTATTTTTAGAATATGGTAAAAATATGATAATATATTAAGCAAGATAGGGTAAATTAATGATTTGTTGCAACTAAGTTTTAAAAATAACATTTATACTCTCACAATATTGTTCACAGTTTTGTCCGACAGAGGTTTTATTATAATATTTTAAACTTCATGGGTAAATTATAGTTAATCACCCCCATATTATAATACGTGGGTTTTTCGACATATAGTTTTCAAATTTTAGATCAATTTTTTAGTTTTTTTTATTTTAGGATAATTGGACTTATACTTTTCGAATTTCTGATCTATTTTTTGATGTATATCGTTTTAGGAGTTTTTGACATGTAGTTTTGAATTTTGTGTCCTTTTTTTATATTTGTCATTCTATGATTTTTGGACATGTTGGTTTTGAATTTTATATCAATTTTTCAATTTTTATCATTCTAAGGTTTTTGACAGCAGAGGTTACCTCTCGTGTCCAACAAACCGCAATATCGAAGATTAAATTTACATTGACACCTATACGGCTGTGGTTGTTTGAGAGGACATACTTTGGACATCTTCTTCGATTACCAAATATGAGGTTTAGTGGAGTGTTGATGCACTCATTCATGCTATGATAGTTATATTTTTGGTTTAGAATTAATGAGGTTGATATGAGATTCACCCCATTCGAGTTTGCACTCATGATCGACCTACCATTTAGTTAGATCACTGTTCTTTCATCATATATTTCACATAGATCCAAAGACAGGATTTAGTATACCTATTTTTGGGAATGTCAATAGGTGTAGTATCATGATTTAGAGTGAGTTCTCTTGACCAAGCCATAGAGGGATGATGATATCGATGTCATCAAAATAACCCTGTTATATTGTTTGCATATGGTGTTACTAGGGAATAGCCTATTAAAAAAGGTATTTGTAGAGTATCTCTAGTTGGTCAATCACTTGGATCGTTTTAATTCTTACCCATGGGGCTTGGGTGGGAAATGATATTTGAGTTGATGTCCAAGGTAAGTAACAAGATTTGCTTTGGTCAGATGCCAAACATACAAAAATATGAAATCTATGGATTCTTGTTTGTATTCTAAGTAAGTGTATATTTGTTAATTATATATATTGATTAGCGAGGAAAAAATTATTAATTGAATTTAACCAACAATGTTTACATTATAGTATTGGATATATGAAAAGATCAACACCGTGTATAATTAGGTGGATTTGGTTGTTATTGATACGTCTCTACAGATGGTCAAGTGGCATACATGAGATATTCCTAGTTGGAGTTATATGGGAACTATATTCACTACTGATAAGGTATGTAATTATTAATTGATTTATTAATTAATGCAAATAGGTTTAATTACATATCTGAATAAGTAGGATGATGTTACTTTCTCGCTCCAACCATCACCGATTGAGGAGGCTATACCATGGTATACTAATATTGTTACCTGCATAAGTATGTTGGATCCCAAGTCATCCTCATCCTCCTCAATGCCCTCATCGTAGGAAATGGAGCATCTTTGGCAATGCCACCTATTAACATACAAGTCGTCAGTCTTGGGACACTTGGCGATGTTCAAGCTCCTGTTATGAAGCATATTACATGTCCTATCGTTAAGACCCCAGCCATAGAAACCACAAATCTTTATGGGGTTCAAGACCCTACTACTGAGCACCCCACACACAAGTGTCTATTGACTACATCACTTATTTTATCCCTCTTAGATGTTGCAATGGCCTGTTCGGGCAATGTGATATTAAATGAGATTTATTTTTTACGAGACTAGATGTCTGTCATGCAAGAGTAGATGTCTTCTCAAATGTCTCGATTAGAGGATTGCATGAATTGTTTGGAGGATATCATCATGCGTAAACGACCAAATACAGTTGATCAAGTGAGAAAGTCATAACTTTTTTATTCTTTTTATAATTGTATTTACCTAGTTATCTAACATGTATATTAACTTTGTGTAGGGTACTCATAACAGTGTTAGAAGGCCCTCACACGTTGGCCCTTCAATTCCATCACCTACCCTACTTGAGGTTTATAATTAATTGTTGTTACTATATTTTATTTGAAATGTCATTCATCAGTTTGTTATTAATATTCATATAGGGTATTAGCCATGAGGAGGTATTGGTTGGCCTTTCAGTTGCATCACCTCCCTTACTTAAAGTTTGTAATTAATTGTTATTATTATATTTTATATGGAATGTTATTGATCAATTTGTTGTTAATATCCGTATAGGGTACTGGCAATGAGGGAGTACGGTTGGCCTTTTGATTGCTTCACCTCCCCTACATGAGGTTTGTAATTAATTGTTGTTACTATATTTTATATAAAATATCACTAATCAATTTGTTGTTATTATTCGTATAGGGTACTGACCATAAAGGGGTATTGATTGAGAGTTCTCTATGTATACCTTCTTTGATTGTGAAGGTAGTGTAGATTGTTGTTATTAAGTCAGTTGAATATAGTTAAATATTATTATGTATATTTAAATTGGGTTTTCTTTCTTTGCAAGATGAATAATTATGGTTAATTGTTGAGATCCCCAGTGCGAGTAAATGGGTTATTAATATTAGTTCATATAGGGACGAGTTACTTGAGATTATTTCACAAGAAGAGTAGGATAAGTTATATCGATTATAATTTATATATTTTTAGATATATTGACCAATGATAATATTAAATTACTTCTCTAGTCCATCTTGAGGGTACAAATGGTTGACTTGACAATAATAGAGGATTCACCCGTCAAACCTCTTTTGTCATACATTGAGAAGGTAACATTAACCAATTTCATCGTATTTGTTAATTAAGATGAAATATTGAATTAACAATTTTATGTAATTTTTAGGTTGGTGTAGACTGCTCATGTTAGGTTATCTACAAATCTAATCAAAACGAGGGCGAAACAATAGATTCAGACGATTTTATCCTTTATTGCAAATCGTGAGACATCTTTCTTCACATGGTACACTAAAGTTACATGTTCAACAACCATGATTTTTATTGCATAAGAGCGTAGTCCAAAGCCACTTTTTAGCACACAATTGTTGAGCTATACAAGTGGTTGACTGGTAATGTAAGTGGTCAATATCCATTGACTTTGGTTAAATGTTTTATATATTTGTCAAAACATAATACAATTCATGTTCTATATCCATTTTAGCATGTATATTCTTTCTTGGCACTATTACGTCAGTATCAACACGAGTAGTAGGCTATCATTCTATAGAGTTAGATGGCGGCCCATACCTTCTTCATAAGGCATATCAAGATGACATATGATAGTTAGAGTACCATGTCATTAGATGAGTACGAGTAGCCCGATCTATTCACGAAAATGGTGAAGGCAAATTATACCCCAGTTTGTTTTACAAACCATAGGGGGAGGTTGATAGTGTATTATATATGTGTTTCCATTATAATTTACTTATATACAACACACATATCTAATATAATTTCTCAATGTTTATAAGTTTTCATCCCTATAAACTTCGATTGTGCTTATTAGGTCATCAGAGTTGTTGATTTTCGTGATTGGTCGATCACTATATATGACTTCGAGATAGTTTACACAAGCAGATATGATAGACTCATATGGTGGATACGACCTTACGCTATATTCATCCCAACATTATTGGAGGTGACGCGTTTTTGTACCACCATTAGATGTACACCACGAGTAGATCATTTGGTATTATGTCAAATGAAGGGTATCCCCCAACAAGGCAAGAGTTCCAGTGACTGTGGTATTTTTATGTTATGCTTCATAGAGTGTCTGATGCTTTCATGGAGCTTGGATTTTCCCAAGAGTCGTCATAGTTGTATTTTCACTACATCGAGTAGATTAAAAATGTGGATTTGTTTTTATTATTGTTTATTCATATGATTTCTGAGTTGTTATATATATTTATTTACGATGTTTTATTGGTTATGTGTTTGATTTTATATTTCAGTTTTATTGTAATTTACTCAATAAAGTATGAATCCGAACTCAAATAATATGAACACATGTTTGGAACATAAATAATACTGATATAATGTTCATTCCAACAACTATATAAGTAAATCATACATTAATCAAACTAAATAATATTCATTCGAACAACTACATAAGTAAAATATTATTCACACTAAACATTTTACATCACATATGAACAAGTACTTAAATGGAACATTAATCAAACTACATTGATTACATCTCATTTTAACAAATACATAAATCATACATCAATCAAATTAAATAGAAGGTTGTGAAAATCTTTTTCCTTCCTTTTTTCTAAATGAACCTGATAGGATGAAGTTTAAAACTGGTGTTAGGCTTTTGCATTGTGTTTAGACATGACTTGGTTGATTACACCGACTATAAACCTTAGGTGCAATGATCTCATCTTGTGAAAGACATCGATTTCTGTTTGAAAGGTGATCTGGTTGACAACGATCGAGAATGAAGGAAAGGATAACTCTTTCTTTATGGCAGGTAACCATTTAGATTGGTTTTCGAGTGGATTGACATGTCCTAAATACATTGCACAGTAGTAATCAGTGGCATAAAAAGAATGAACCCATGCATAGACATTTGTAAGCCTCATATGTCTTGCAACAATAATAACATACTTGTATGGATTAAGTGAAAGCTAAAACTTCTTGCATGTAAAAACCATTTCATGAAAGTCCACAATGCCCATGTATCTACCACTACTTATAACCCAATATCAAACATTTGTAATTGGACAAACCTCATAATGTGTAGCCTTCAACATATGGTGCCCAAGCTTCTTCTTTGTCTATGGCATAATATAGTGGGGACATTCATTTGCAATTTGTAAAAGCATCTACACATTTATTAATAAACAAGCATAAGGGTAAAAAGTCATTGTCAACTAGATAATTAGTATTAACTTTATACATACTTACATGTTTTCTCCTCTCATAAAACCATCACTACAATGTACCTAGAATGAACTTAACGAGCATCGTGACATGTTTGATGAGACATTAAATGACTTTGCAATGTTAGTTGGCATTATGCTATATCTATGCCCTGAAAAATGTGTCTTACTCTATCAGTAAAACCCCACCTCATGTAGGTAAGCCCCAGCTCAAAGATACACCTTATCAATAAATCTCATTATAGTCATAAAATCTATCTTTCTATATAACTTCACAACTTTCCAAAATAAACACGCAACCTGTGAGTTTATAAATAATACAAGCACTTCATTATCAAAATTTATACAATTTTCATAGGTATAAAAATTTTATAAATATATAAACATGTTACCTGTGAGTTGCATTTGTACTTTGATTACATGTTATAAAAAGGTGATGGCAACAACACCCATGGTGCACATCCAGAAAAACTTCAGCCAATGTAGAATATATAACATGATATCAATTTGAGATTACTACCAACTCTGATATTTTATTGATGCAATCTTTAAGTTTTGTCAAAAACCAATGCCACGTTTCATGATCTTTTTTTTTACCAATGCTAAAAGCAATTGGGTAGATATGGTTATTACCATCAAAGGCCACCCTAAACAATAAATGTTCTAGATATCAATCTTTAAAGAAAAGCAATGTAAATGCAAATAATAGGTCTAAAATACTATTTAAATGAACAAACGAAACAATCCAATGCCATGAAAAAATACTAAAAGTGATGTTTATTGTCTATTTCTATAGTTGTAGCTGTTCCTAGATAAGGCATTCTAAATTCTAGCAATAATTAGATGAAAGCATAAATGACTCTTCCAGTAAGCCCTTCAATAAATGGAATGTCCAATTTCTTGTCTGTCAAGCTTGTGAATATGAAATCCAATTTCTTCCAATTTCTTGTTGGTGATGTTGATAATGATTTCTTTAAGCCGATAAATACAATCAATTAATACAAACTTTGACTTCATTATTTGGCCTAAAGCCAGGGCCCCAACTTTTCTGTGATGTTACTTTATCTAATCTAGTGAACATGCATGCATGGGATCTATTTTAGGAATTCAGAAGACTTGACTGGGTTTTACTTTTCTTCCCTAAAGAAATCATTTACATTTCTCATCATAAAACTGAATCTTCCACCTTCCTGTGTTAAACTTAAACACTTTGTACTGAAATCCTTTCCCCGAGTTAAATTGGTTCATAACATCTTTTAAGTATTTTTTGTCATTAAAAATATCACAAAGTTTTATAATATTTCCCTCTCAGATCGATCCTGCATCACTGGATGATGTTAAAGGTTATAGAGCAAAATCAGGTAACTACTTAAATAGATCAGTGGGGACATTATCAAAAAATGATCTTGAATAATTACTGTCACACATAATAAGATCTTCAAGGTAAAGATTATTTATATCATAGTTAATAGTTAACATATTCTTATAATATCAAAATGTCTTCTCTTTGTCTGTGTATCTATTTAACACCCTCATATTTAATCTAATTTCAAAATACCATTTATATTTATTGAATATTTCATTTAACACCCTCAAATATTGTATTGTATCAAAATGTACCTATATTTTATCAAAATGTTTTTATAAATTCCTGACATTTCATTTAAAACATTCTTACATTATTTACTATCAAAATGCCCCATATTTTTCTACCATTTCATATAACCTTTGATATTTATCTAACATTTCATTTAACACTCTTATATATTATCTTATCTCGAAATGCCCCTATAATTTTCTAACATTTCATTTACAACCTTCATACATGGTTTAATATCAAATGCCTCCCATTTTTCGAATATTTCATTAACCCCTATATTTATCTAACATTTCATTTAACACCTTCATATGTTGTCTTGTGTCAAAATTTTCTTATATTTTTCTAACATTTCATTTAAAACCTTCATACATTGTTTAATATCAAAATGCCCCCATATTTTTCTAACATTTCATTTAACCTTATTTTATCTAATATTTTATTTAACACCATTATATGTTGCCTTATATCGAAATGCCCCTATTTTTTTCTATCATTTCATTTAACACCTTCATATGTTGTCTTGTATCAAAATGCATCAAAATTTTTCTAACATTTTATTTAACCCCCTAATATATTATCAAATATCCAAATGCGCCTTTATATAAAACATGAACTTGATTTAACAAATAAAATTAAATTTTAAGTTAAGATTCATATAAATATCTTTTTTTCCCACGAATTGATTCATTTCAATTTGAATTCATAAATACGAATTTTTTTCCTTCTGAATGAACCCACAATATCAAATATTGAGTACAAATAAAAGTAAGAGTGAAAGTCTGAATGATGTGAGAAATTTATGAAAAAGAGGGTTTACAAAATGTTTGGGGCATTTTGCTTGAGACTTTGAAAATAGGGCATTTTTACTTAGGAAATGGAAAATGGGGCATTTTTGCTTAAATAAGGGTAAAATGGAGCATTTACTTTAATTTCCCTTTAAAAAATATGGTTGTAAACTTTTTTAGAAAAGTGATTTTACTCTTTTAATTGTTTTTACATTTGAATTAATCAACATTTTGAATTTTTTTTTCATATAGCAACATTTGAAGCTGAAATGAAGAAGTCCACTACCCGCATCAGTTTTGTGATAAAGGTTGATAGATTCCACCTGTCACACTATTTTAAAGTACAAATTTTATGCAAAATCACTTTATTCAGCTAATATGGTAGCAACACATAGGGGTGGTCTTCTCATACATGGTCTTGTGTCCCCCAAAATTCATGTTTTGACTTCAATTTCACATTAAATAATTCACACATCAATCAAACTCATGCACAAGACTATTTTACCCTCAAGACGTACCTATAGTGGTTACAACACACATTCGTGTTAGTGAGACACATCACCGTGAGTATAAAAATATGTTGCACAAGGAGAAGCCATCAAGAAAAAGGTTATATATGTATAAAAGGGGATAACCCATGTGCTTAAAGGATGCACTTGTGTAGAAAGGACAAAAGAAAGAAAAGAGATAAGGAACTAGGCTAGAGATTGACTCCTACGATAGAATACAAAAATTTGGGCACTTAATAGTACCCTATGTGCTTAAAAGATAAGACTTTAGTGAGGCACTACATATGTTTTAGGTGAAAGTTATATAGAGCTTGTGATTACTGAAAGCTTGAGATGCATGCATGTTATATGTCATAGGATCGTTATAAGGGGACACTATGAGTACACATTCTCTATATTACCCATAGTAGGACACTATACCCCCAGTAAGATACTGGCTAACAGTAGAGCCTAATTAAGTTAATGTTTTTAGTTAGTGGAACACAGAGAGAACTCATATAGCCAATGTGTCAAATCTCTATATTCGAGCCATCCTATTGGCCTAGTATACAACTATAAATATAGTTATCAGATTACAAAGTTTCCACCGATAGATGATATGATCATGGCAACCAAAAATTTAAGGAGTGGTTTCTTAGTGATCAAGCAACACATAATTACCTTAGAGTTTACATGGTCATACTAGTCAATGATCTGGGGAATGGTTCCATAGTAATCGAACGGGCCATAATTCAACTTAAAAATTAAAACATATAGCCTAGATGTTCCTAAGTCTAGTATGAGCACAAAAATAAGGTATAAGACCTACCATCATCCTAGATAGAGTTAATATCAGAGTCCATATGACAGAGATCATATAAGTCGAGACCAAGGGTATTTTGGGATTATGTAAAAGCTAATAGTAGAGTATTCTACTTATTGAGTGTTTTATCACTCACTCCCCTACTTTCATGTGTGTGTGTAAGTATAAATGATCATGATGAGTAAGGGACAATTGATAGACTGCGAGCATAAAGATAAAGAGGGTATTTTTGTTATTTCTAGATTTTTTAAGTTTATGTAATTTTGTTTACTTATATGAATTTGGCTACAAATGTTCATAACTTTTCATTTTATCTTTCATGTTGGGATATCTTTTGTACGATTCCAATATATGTATTTTAAAGGTTATTTTCATAATTTTCCTAGATTAATAAATGACGTTTTAATGAAAAAATTTGTTAAATATATTTATGTTTTTTTGAAATAAATGCATGCTCATGTGGTCTAATTAGTGACATCTTCCTCTAGAGGGTGATACTTCTAAAGGAAGTGTTACAAGTTGGTATCAAAGCATGATTTTGATACCTAAAAGATATCATAGGGATATGTGCAATGATAACGCCATTAATTGTTATTATTTTGATTTATAATTCTCTTATGTTGTGTGGAAATTTAATTCAATCTAATGGAATTACTTATCTTTTTGCATTTAGGAAGCTTTGAACATTTTTGGAGTAAGATGGGCCAAAAAGATGAAAAAATTGGAGCAGACTTGTTAATTTGGAAATTTCGTGATGCTGACTAGGCGTAGGCATGTGAAAGACAAAAACAGAATTCGAAAATAAAATTTGGACGTCCAGATCAGCTGCAAAGGGCCACAAAATATCAGGATTTTATTTCTAGAAAATGGATAATGACTAGCTGGAAAAAAGGATTAATTGAGATAGATAAGGAAGGATATCTTTGGAGGAAGGATATACATTAAAAATACATATCTTTTCCTTTCTTTTTTGGGAAGATATGTATCACTTTGTTTGATTAGATTAGGAGATTAGGATTGACTTTTATTTTCCAGATTTTTAGTAGGGAGATAATATATATACTTTTATTTTTTTTTAAGAAGGGGAACCATTGTAATTGGAGGATTAGAAAGCAAAATATGGTTTACAGTGGCTAAATATTTTCTCTTGGTTGAAGAGATCTGAAACCATGGAACTACAATGATTGTGAGATTTAATTTTGTTCTTTAATGCATTTTTTTAATTATTCGAGTATTGATTATCTTTTTGAATTATTTTTCATGATTGTGTTGGTTGATTTCTATGGCGCACGATTAGTTTATCAATTAATATAATCTACGGCTAATTTAGGTGTTGAATCCGTAATTGTTCAATCCATCTAATCGAAGTGGCAACTAGGTTTATCGTTTGCTGCGTCAGAAATTATAAATCCTAGGAAAATAATCAACTAGATTAAATGCAACGTCGTACGTTTGTATTGTCTTGCTTCGTTAGTCTTTCTAATTCGTAATGCTATTGTTTAATTAAATTCGAGATCGTATCCGAATTATTAATCAATAAGGGTTAATTGGAATACATGTTTTTGGTTAACTAACCGTAAGGAAAGACAGGTTAATTTAATACCATAACAAATATTTTAATAATTAATTTGATATTTTTGGTTTCGATGATCAATCGTAGTTCCAATGGTGGATGTGACCGAAGACCAAGGTTTGTTACATTGATTTATTCTTTTTAGATTATTTTGTTGAATTTTTATTTATTGTTTTTCATTATAATTTGCATTCACTTCAAAACCTCCCCTTTTATTTCTTTGTTTCGATTTATTTGTGACGACATACTAATCAAAACTCTTCGAGGGAACGATCCCTACTTTCCTTTGCTACATTTTTGTTGTAGAAATTTAGGATTTTAATTTGGGTGTTAACGACAGCACGTACCATGCAACCATATAAACTAAGAATGTAAGCCCTTTATGCCACTTGGACCACCCTCACAATTGATCACTGTAAGATAAGTTTAAATACCTGCTAGGTTTTTTTGTAGAGACTCATAGTTGTAGGTTCTTCAATATAATCATGCATACAAAAGGAAACACCAAAGATAACCTACAAAAGACTTAGAGTGAGGGAGCAATTTGCCTAGTTCCCCAAACAAGCTTAAATGTCAAGGACATTAGAAATTTCATCAGACAAGTATTGAAAGAGTAGAGAGGTGCTTTAGATCAAACTAGTGAATTGGCTCAAGCAGTACCAATACAGGCACAAGGCTCAACAAGAAAGACATCTGGCTTAATTTGCTTCCAAGATAGCCAATACTAAGATTGGGTTGATGGAAAAGTTTTTGTATGAGTTTGATCCAACCATAGCCCATGATATCATGATGGGTCTACAGTTGCGCTAAACTTATAATGATGCCTTGGTAAAGTCTTAAGAGTTGGGGTGTTTCTTAAGAGGATGTATGGTTATACTACACTTATGCTAATACCAATACTTGCACCTGCCCCCAACATTAGTACCATCATTAGGTGGAAATAGTGTCCATATTCAAAAGTTCCTTCTTTAGAAAGAAAAGGAAACATGTGTGTTAGAAGCATAATAAGAAATAGAGAGATCTAGATATACATGTGTGTTAGAAGTATACCAAACATCACGAAAAAGAATGCTTAACTAAGTAGGTAGTTTGCTTTAGGTGTTTTTAGCTAAAACACATAGCCAAATTATGTCTTAGGGTTCTAGTTAGAGTTAAACAACTAGCAGGGAGAGCCACTGCCAGAGTGTTCACCATCGCACAGGGACTTACCAAGGCTAGCCTTTTAGTAGTGATTGGTCAAATTTCTTACCTTGGTATCCCTTTATATAGTTTGATTGATTATGGTGTTATACATTATTTTGTAGCCAAATTTTAGTTGATAGATTATGGATACAACCAATAAAAGTGGCACAAAAGGTCAAAATAAAAGTTAAAGGTAGATAAAATTCTTACTAGAAAATAGGTCTATAATTAGTAATGATATGTTGCTATAATGTTTTGTTTCAAACTATAAGGGTAAAGCTGTAATTCTATAGTTAAGGATGCATGGGTCATTATTTTTGTAAGTAAGGGTAATTCTATCATTTTGTTAGGCTTTCACTCACTTTAACCTAAGTATATAAACTTCCTTTATCATGAAACTGAAAAAGAATAGAGAGGAAAGGCATGAGGTTGCTCTGTTTTTTTCTTTTTCTTTGATTTCTTGCATCTTTCAACTGTTGTGAAGAAGTTTGTCTTCTTGAGTTTGGTTAACGGCATCTCTCTGATGAAGTTAAGTTCTCTTTGACTTTGTTTTACCTTGTATATGGTTTTTATACTATTTGGTTGTACAAAGGTTGAGATCAATGTGTTTTTATTCTATAATCAAAATGTGTTTTTATTCTATAATAAAGTTGTAATTCTATAGTTAAGGATGCATAGGTCATTATTTTTGTAAGTAAGGGCAATTTTGTCATTTTGTTAGGCTTTAACTCACTTTAACCTAGGTATATAAACTTCCTTTATCGTGAAACTGAAAAAGAATAGAAAGGAAGGGCATGAGGTTGCTCTGTTTTTTTCTTTTTCTTTGATTCTTGCATCTTTCAACTGTTGTGAAGAAGTTTGTCTTCTTGAGTTTGGTTAACGACATCTCTCTGATGAAGTCAAGTTCTCTTTTACTTTGTTTTACCTTGTATATGGTTTTTATACTATTTGGTTGTACAAAGGTTAAGATCAATATGTTTTTATTCTATAATCAAACTTGATAAATAGTGGGTTTGACTAGAGGAACACCTCTGCCTTAGATATAAGATTTCTTTTATGAAATCCGAACCAAGTATATCGTGTTGTTATTTTTTCTGTTCTTTTCATTATGATATTGTTTAGATCAGAATATCTTAGGGTTTAAATCTATAAATCTATAACAAGTAGTATCAGAGCCATAAAAGATCTTTTTCGATCTATGTACTTTGACCTGTTTTTTTGATTATATTCGACTGTTTGTTTATATCTTGAGATGTGTTTGGCTTTCATGCTCTTTAGTATGTTCTGGTGAAATATATATGTTGAGTCTCTTGATATATTTGAATATTTTTTGGAAAGATTGTGTTCTTGCTACTGGTACTTTGTTTTTCTTGGTATTGTTGTGCATTCTTTTAGTCTCTGTAGGATTAAAGAAACTAAAAGAAAAAAAGAAAAGAACATAATGGAGCCAACAAGACTATAAATAGAATAATTTACTGGAAAAAATGATTTTAATATTTGGAGGAAAAAGATAAGGGTTGTTTTAAAGGGTGTAGATGTTTTACCTTCTGATATGACAAATTCTCAGAAGGTTGAGGCACTTGAAACTACCTATAGCTTGTTTATTTTACATCTTTCTGATAATATTTTAAGACAAGTTGATGATGTTAATACTGCTACAAAACTATGGTTGAAGCTTGAGTCTCTTTATATGACTAAATCTTTGACTAATAAAATTTATTTGAAAGAGCAACGTTTTGGTTTTAAAATGGATCCAGGAAAAACTTTGGAAGAAAATTTAGATGAGTTCAATAAAATTACAATTAATCTAGCTAATATAGAAGAAAAGATTTCAGATGAAAGTCAAGCTATTATTATTTTGAATTCATTGCCTAAAATCTTTAAAGATGTAAAAGTTGCTATCAAATATGGTAGAAAGTCTCTTTCTTTAGAAGATGTCTTAGGGGCTTTTAAATCAAAAGATTTAGAAATGAAGATAGAGAAGAAAACCATAGGTGAAGGTTTGCCAGTTAGGGGTAGAACAGAAAAGAAAACTCAACAAAAAGATAAAAGAAATAATATATCTAAATCTAGGTCTAAAAGAGTTTGTTGGAATTGTCATAAAGAAGGTCATATGAAAAGAAATTGCCCTAAAATAAAGAAAATGAATTTTCCTTCCAATAATGAGAAACATGAGTATGTAAATCTATTTGATAGCTATGACAGTGTTGAAGTATTGGTATTATCTGAGGGGTTTTCTAGAGAAGAATGAGTTTTAGATTCAAGATGCACTTATCACATAAAGCCTAGAGAAGACTAGTTTTTAGATTTAAAACATATAAATGGGGGGAAAGTCTTAATGGTTAATGATGATACATATGAGGTTACTGGTATAGGTGCGATAAAACTAAAACTTGCTGATGGTTCTGTTAAGATTCTCAATGATGTTAGATTAGTTCCTAAATTGAGAAGAAACCTAATATCTTTAGGTTTGTTAGATTCCAATGGCTACTCTTATAAGTCTGAAAAAGGTGCATTTAAAATAATGAGAGGAGCTTTAGTAATAATGAGAGCTAAACTAATAAATGGGTTATACATTTTAGAGGGAACAATTGTAAGTGACTCAATGTCTTCTAAACTTGATAAGGTGGATGAAATTATTTTGTGGCACAAAAGGCTAGGACACATTAGTATCTTGGGCTTGCAAAAACTTTGTAAACAAAACTTGATTAATTCTAAAAAAATTTCTACACTAGAGTTTTGTGAGAATTGTGTCTTAAGGAAGTCTCAAAGGTTGAAGTTTGTAGCTGCTACTTAAAGATCAAAGAATATTCTTGATTATGTACATTCAGATCTGTGGGGTTCTCCTCAGGTACCTAGTTCTCTATCTAATGCTCATTATTTTCTAACCTTTGTGGATGATTTTTCAAGAGGAGTATGGGTTTATTTCTTAAAGAATAAAGATTAAACTTTTGGATTCTTTGAAGAATGGAAAACTCTTGTTGACAATCAAACTAATAAGAAATTAAAAGTTTTAAGAATAGACAATGGTCTTGAATTCTGTAATAAACAATTCATTAAATTTTGTAAGCAATTTGGAATCTTATGATAGAGAACCTGTACAGACACTCCTCAGTAGAATAGTCTTGTAGAAAGAATGAATAAAACCATTTCGAATAAGGTAAGATACATATTAGCTAACTTAGAATTAAGTAAGAAATTTCGAGCTGAAATAGTTGCTACTGCTTGTTATTTGATCAATAGATCACCTTTTTCTACTATTAATTTTAAAACTCTTATTGAATTGTGGTTAGACATACCACTAAAATTAAATCACTTGAGACCTTTTGGATGTCTTTCTTATATCCATGTGAATCAGGGTAAATTGAACCCTAAAGCTTTAAAAGCTATTTTCTTAGGATACCCTACTGGGACTAAGGGTTATAAAGTCTAGTTAATTGATGAATTAAAATGTGTGATTAGCAGGGATGTTGTGTTTAATGAATCTGTTTTTTATAAAGATTTGTTTATCTCTAACCAATCTCAGTCTAAACAGGTTTATACTGAGGTGGAGAATTCTGACTTGGGTAAGCTTGATAGTTTTGAGTCAAGTGATGGACTTGGTTTAAGCTCAAATCCAATTCATGCTCCAAAGTATGAAGATAAGGGTTTGAACCAACAACAATCATAAAGTCAGAGTCAAAGTAGTTTAAACAGTGATGTACATTCTGATATTTCTAATTATCAATTGGCTAGAGATAGGTCTAGAAGAGCTATTAAATTGCCATTTAGATATGCTCATGCAGATCTCATAC
The DNA here is from genome assembly GCF_011075055.1 of Mangifera indica. Taxonomy (NCBI): domain Eukaryota; kingdom Viridiplantae; phylum Streptophyta; class Magnoliopsida; order Sapindales; family Anacardiaceae; genus Mangifera; species Mangifera indica. The sequence goes on along the minus strand of NC_058147.1, from coordinate 8,872,091 downwards.
CATATGCATTTAATATAGGTAATTGTATTGAATTGAATGAACCTTTAAATTTCAAACAAGCCTATATGAGTAAATACAAAAAAGAATGGTTAAATACCATGCAAGCTGAGATAAATTCCCTGCATAAAAATAACACATGGATTCTTGTTAAAAGACCTATATATAAAAAGATTATAGGTTGTAAATGGGATTTTAAAAGAAAACCTATTGCTCCAGGCTTTGAAAATGGAAGGTTTAAGGTTAGAGTTATTGCAAAAGGTTTTTCCCAAGTAGAAGGAATTGACTATCATGAGATCTTTTCACCTGTAGTTAAACATACATCAATAAGGCTTATTTTATCTATTATGGTGTTATTTAATTTAGAACTTGAACAGCTAGAAGTTACTATTAGTTTCCTTCATGGTAATCTAAAAGAGTAGATCTATATGGAGCAACCAAAGGGTTTTGTGAAACTTGGATATGAAGATATGGTTTGCTTACCAAAAAGGTCATTGTATGGCCTAAAACAGGCACCAAGACAATGGTATAAAAGGTTTGATGACTATATGCTCTCCATTGGCTTTTCTAGAAGTAACTTTGATAATTGTGTTTACTTTTGTAAAACTAAAATAGACAGTTATATTTACTTATTGATATATGTGAATGATATACTTATTGTCTCAAAGAAAATAAGTGATTTGTATAAGTTGAAAAATTTGTTAAAAGATGAGTTTGAAATGAAAGATTTAGGACCTGTAAAAAGAATCTTAGGCATGGATAGAAATAGAGATAGAATTAAAGGTGTTTTAACTCTGTCTTAATTTGTGTATGTTAAAAAGGTTCTTGAATTGTATGGTATGCATGATGCTAAATCTATTAATACTCTTATAAGAGCTCATTTCAAATTGATGTCTCTATTACATGACTTGCCTATTGATGAATCTGAACATATGAAAAAGATTTCTTATGCAAATGTGATAGGTAGTCTAATGTATATTATGATAAGATCCAGACATAATATTGCTTATGCAATCAATTTGGTAAGTATGTTTATGGGAAAACCTTGTAAAGCACATTGGAATGTTGTTAAATGGGTGTTAAGATATTTGAAAAGTTCATGTGATTTTGGTCTTGTATATACTACATTTGATACTAACAGTTTACTTGTTAAAGGGTATTGTGATTCAGATTATACTACAGATTTAGATAAGAGAAGGTTTCTAACTAGATATATTTTCATATATAGTAATAATGTAATAAGTTGGAAGAGTTGCCTTCAATATATTGTTACTTTGTCTACAATAGAAGCTAAGTATGTTGCATTAACAAAGACTACTAAGGAAACTCTATGGCTAAAAGGTATAATAGAAGAGTTGGGGTTAAGCTGTAGTACTCCTGTGATATATTGTGACTCACAAAGTGTAATACATCTGTCTAAAAATAATGTTTTTCATGAAAGAACAAAACATATAGATGTTAGGTTGCATTTTATAAGAGAAAGTTTGTCTAAAGGTCAGGTAATTCTAGAAAAAATTGTTTCAGAGGTTAATCCTACTGATATTTTGAGAAAAGTTGTTCTAATAAACAAGTTTAAGATTACCTTAGACTTGTTACATATTGGAAGTGTGAGTCTATCTTGCAAAGGTGTTTTATTAGTTGAATTCATGTTTTTTGAGTCTTATAGTTTTCAACAAGGTGGAGTTTGTAATGTTTTGTTTCAAACTATAAGGATAAAGTTGTGATTTTGTAGTTAAGGATGCATGCATCATTATGTTTGTAAGTAAGGGCAGTTTGTCATTTTGTTAGGCTTTCACTCACTTTAACCTAAGTATATAAACTTCTTTTATCATGAAATTGAAGAAGAATAGAGAGGAAGGGCATAAGACTTCTGTGTTTTTTCTTCTTCTCTGATTTCTTGCATCGTTCGGTTGTTATGTAGAAGTTTGGCTTCTTAAGTTTGATTAACGGTATCTCTCCACTGAAGTCAGGTTCTTTTTGACTTTGTTTTACCTTATATATGGTTTTTATACTATTTGGTTGTACAAAGGTTAAGATCTGTGTGTTTGTATTCTATAATCGAACTTGATAAATAGTGGATTTGATCAGAAGAATAGCTCAACCTTGGTTGTAGGATTTCTTTTACAAAATCTGAACCAAGTATATCGTATTTTTATTTTTTCTGTTTTTTTACTATGATATTGTTTGGATTGAAATATCTTGGGGTTCAAATCTATAAATCTATAACAGTTGTTGGGACAAATATAGAAGTTAAAAGCATGCAATTTCTCATGGATTTGATAGTTTTCGAGATGTCAAATTTTAATATGATTTTGGAGATAAGTTTTAGGGAGAAACAAAGCTATGATTGACTAATGACATAAAAAGGTTTGGTTTAGTCTTGAGCATGAATACCAATTTGATTTCTATAAGGGGCATATCAGAAGCATAATGATCAACACCATGAAGGCGATAAAAATGTTAACCAAAAGGTGTACAAGTTTTCTTACTCACACAGTTCCATGTTCAAGTCTGAGTATTGAGGAAGCACTAATTGTTAAAAGTTTCCATATGTGTTATCAAAAGTGTTATTGGAATTAGCTCTTGAGCGAGAGATTGAATTTAGTATTGAATTGACGTTGAGCATAACACCTATATCCAAGACATCTTATAGAATGGTCTCATCTTGTTTGTTAAAAAGAAAGATGGATCTATGAGAACATGTATAGACTATAAATAGCTGAACAAGGTAATAATAAAAAATAAGTAACCACTACCTAGAATAGACGACTTGTTTGATCAGTTGAGATGAGCTATTATGTTCTCTAAGATGGATCTAAGATGAGGCTAGCATCAAGTGACTTTTTGAATAAGGTATGGTCACTTTGAGTTTGTTGTGATACCCTTTAGATTGACTAATGCCCTTATAGTGTTTATATATTTGATGAACAATATGTTTCATGATTACCTACATAAGTTCATATTGGTATTCATTGATGATATTTTGATGTACACTAGTAGTCATGAAGAGTATAAATATCACTTAAGATTTTCTTTATAGTGGTTGAAAGAAAAACAACTACATGCAAAGTTCTTAAAATTTGAGTTTTGGCTTGATAGAATAGTCTTCCTTAGGCATATGGTTTAAATAGAAGGTATATTTGTTGATCCAAGCAAGATTGAGGCAACATTGGTGATAGAGGCTAAAGATTGTCAAGAAGGTTTAAAGTTTTTTGGGTTTAGCAAGATATTACATAAGATTCATAAAAGGGTTTGCTAGGTCGATAAGACTTCTCATAGCTCTCACAAAGAAAGAAACTCAATTCCAGTGGTCAGATACCTATAAGGAGAGTTTTTAAGAGTTAAAGAAGAAATTGACTTTTACTTCTGTGTTAGCCCTACCAGAGGAAGGGGTTGAGTATGATCTATACACTAATGCATCTTATAGTAGATTGGGAGCAATATTTATGCAATGAAACAAGGTGATAGCATATGCCTTAAGACTACTGAAAAATTTTAAGATTGGGTACCTCACGCATGATTTAGAATTGGGTGTGCTAGTGTTTGCTCTTAAAATTTGAAGACACTACCTTTATGAGATAAAATACAATATTTACACCCATTTTAAGAGTCTTTGATATTTCTTCACCTAGAAAAAGCTTAATATGAGACAGAAAAGGTGGCTCAAGTTAGTGAAGGATTATGATTGTGATATCAAGTATCATCTAAGTAAGTAAATATTGTAACAGATGTCCTTATTAGAAAGGTATTCATATCACAATTGATGGTTCATAAAGAGATTTAGATAGACTTAGACAAAAGTAGATTGAGTTTGTGATTTGGGTTCAAACCATATTAGAGATCAAATCCACAATGGTGGAAGAGATCAAGGCAACGCAGTTTAAGGATGATTAACATAAGCAGGAAGTTAAAAAAGTCTATTATGGTCTCGAGACAGATTTCTAGGGTATGGATGATGTTATTAAGTTCATTAATTAAGACAAAGGATTTTTGTAAAGGCTTACAATTCTCTTTACATTGCCTACCATGACAATGTGAAAGTGTATCAGGATTTGAAAAGTTTTTGGTGGTCAAACATGAAAAGAGATGTGAGTAAGTATGTTGTTAAGTGTCTCACCTATTAGCAAATTAAGGTCGAGCACTAGAGAACTTTAAGAATGTTTTAGCATTTGAAAGTGCTTAAGTGAAAGTAGGAGCATATTCCTATGGACTTTTTGTTGGGTTCTTGAGAGTTCAAAGTGGTTTTAATGCATTTTCGATAATTATTGAGAAATTGACTAAGTTAATGTATTTTCTACCTATTAAGGATACCAACCCACTGGATTAGTTGGGAAAGTTGTAGGTTAAAGAGATAATCAAATTATGTGGTGTGGCCAAGACAATAGTACCAAACAAGGACACATGGTTTGTGTTAGCTTTTTGGAGTTTACATAGATCATTGAGCACTAATTTAGCATTTAGTACAACATACCACCCATAAACAAATGGTTAGGCTTTAAAGAACAACCAGGTGTTAACAGATTTATTAAAAGCCTGTTGTTTGGATCATAGAGCTAGTTGGGTAGAAATGTTACCTTTATTAGAGTTCACCTATAATAATATTTATCAAACGATGATATAGATAGTGCCCTATGAGATACTCTATGGTAAGAAGTGTCATTCTTCTCTATATTAGGATGAGTTGGATGAGAGAAAAACTTTGATACAATCTTTAAGACTAGAGTTGACTTTGAGGATGATTAAGGATATCTAGCTAATCAGACAAAGGATGAAATAGGATTAGGATCAACAAAAAAGTTATTTCGATCAAAGATGTAGAGATTTGGAGTTCAGTGTAGATGATAAAATTTTCATCAAAATAGCCCCTTTCAAGCATATAATGAGGTTTGGGAGAAAGAGTAAGTTGGCTCTTAAGTACATCAACCATTATAAGATAATGGAGTGGGTTGGTAAGGTAGCTGATAGACTTACATTACTAACAAGAATAGATGAGCATAGACAATATTCATGATGTGTTTCATGTTTTGTTGTTGTGTAATTTATTAGTGATCTTTCTCATGTTTTGATAACCGAAGAGATTTAGTTGTCCGAGGACTTGAGTTATAAGAAATAATTGGTTTAGATTCTAAATATAAGGGTCAAGTAACTAAGAAACCAATAGATTCCCTTAGTTAAGTTACTCTAGAGGAATCATAATACTGAGGAAGCTACCTGGGAGATTAAGTAGAACTTGAGAGAAAAATATCCTAAGTCCTTTCCACTGAATTCCACAGATGGAATTCCAATAAGGGGGGATGAATTGTAACACTTGTAAGCATGTCTCAAGGGTAAAATAGTCCTTTTACATGTATATATTTCATATTGTAATAAGTCAAAGTGAATTTAAGGTTAAAGTATGAATTTTAGGGACTCATGGTCGTGTATATGATGGCCACGCCCATATGTCACTAACATGTCAGCTGAAAAAGGTGATTTTATGTGAAATTTGAATTAAGTGATATAGAGTCGTGTATGAAGTTATGCATTTTCAACTTTAACAGGCATGATAGCTGTGTTTTAAAGATTCTAATATCTATCCAAACACACAAGTTAAAAGAGTTTGAGAGAGTAAAAGTTAAGGTTGACCAACTGGCTTTTGTATGGCATCTTTGGTGAAGTTTTTTAACAAAGATAGAAGTCGCTCTTGTTGAGAGGAGTCTTGTTTTTCATCTTTGAATTTGTTGTAAAAGAAAGGTAAATAAGCCCAATCTAATACTATCCTTATTGAATTGCAACAAATTGTGCTTCTTGCCTTTGCTAAAATGAAGTTATTCATATTGGATTTGATTTGACAATGAGATATTATGTATGATCATATTAGATTGTAATATGCCATGTTGATTTCTATATATATGAATCAAATGAGGACTTGTGTAATAGTTGTTTGAGCATAATAAGTAATAAGGGGTGATCGCGATGTTTAATTTTGGGAGAAGAATGGTCTAGTTTTGATGTATGAATTAGCTATTGAGTTTGATGTTCTTGAACTCTATGTTTGGATGAAATTTCACACTATTACATTGTAAGTAATTGCTTTAATTTATAATAAGTTATTGTGATGATTCTTGGAATGAATTTTTTTTGCATTGTATATTAACCAAGAAACCATTGAGATAAAGATGATTTGTAATTTTGTAAAGCAAAATAGGGAACAAAATTAGATACGAATTTTTTTTGCATTCTGGAATCAACACATGGTCGTGTGGTATGTGACACATGCCCGTATGCATGAAACCTAGAATTTAGTTAAGTTTTTTGGCAATCTAACAACCATTAGATGTTGTTGACCATTTAGCAATCAACTAGGGCATAGAGGTTGCCTCTGTATGATTTTAGCACAATGGTGTATGGATTGAAAGGACCATAATACCCCTATGAAGAGATGTAATTGAGGTGAATGTAAAAATGGAAATTGTATTAAATACCGAAAAGGCACACACCCATGTTAGTGAGACACACCCTTATGTGTATCAGATTATGTTACACGAGGAAAGGCCATGAGGAAGAAGGTCGTGTATGCTTAAAACGCGAAACAACCCTATATGTCTTAAAGGACATGCCCATGTAAGAAGGGTAGAAGAAAAAAAATAGACAACGAACTCAACTAAAGATTAAGGGTTGTCTTGAGAGAGTCCATGTATCAAATCCCCATATTTGATCCAATCTGATCAGCCTACTATACAACTACAAATATAGTTTTCAAATGACAAAACTTTCACATATAGATGATATGATCACGCAAGCTAAGAATTTAGGGAATGGTTTCTTAATGATCAAGTGGGACATATTTGACCCCAAAATTTACATATTTACACTAGTCAAGGATCCAAAACGTTGCTTTATAGTGACTGAGTAGGTCATAGTTCAACCCAAGAAATAGAGCATATAGTCTAGATGTTCTCGAGTCTAGTATAAGCATACAAATGAGGTATAAGACCCATTATTATCCTAGAGGGAGTTAATGTCCAACTCGAGATAATAAAGATAGGGCCAAAGGACTTTTTCCTACCTCAAGTATTCTCTTATCTCAAGTTTCCATCCCTTAACTTTAAAAATCTCAAATACTTATCTATGAATGGTTAAAATTAACGGTTTTGGGGGTAAAATCATAATTTTGTCTGTAATATTAAAAATAAACTAAAATTTAATCTCTTTTTTCTCCCTTCAATTTTTAAAACTAAAAGTCTCCCCTTAACCCAAGTTTTAAAAAATGACAGTTAGGCCTTAGGGTTTAGTTTCCTAATCTTCAACGCCAAATCTAATGCCATCATTGGTGAAGAATATCTCCCGATGTCTCCTCTTCCTCTAGCAACCAAGCTTGTTTTGTTTGGAAGTTTGGATAACATCGATTGACATTAAAAATAACTCAGCTTCGTCAAGAAGACGAAGTTGACTTCATTTTTACCAATGAAGACAAGAGTCTCATCTTTGTCAAGGAGGACAAAGACGAGATTTGATGAAGATGACATCTCTCATCTTCGTCGAAGAGCCAATGTTTCATCTTTCTTGACAAAACATTATCTCCTACTAGGTTTAGGATAGTTGGCCGAAGAGGAAGATGGTGAGGAAGCGACTAATGGAGGAAGAGAAAGGAGATACCGCTAGATATGGTGTTGGATTTTGAAAACCAAACCCTAAGAGGGGAAATGTTATTTTTTAAAACTTGGCCTATAGGAAAAATTGTTAGTTTTTAAGGTTTAGAGTGGTAAGAAATTAAATTTTAAGGGGTGAAAGAAATAAAATTTTAAAGGGTTAGGGTTTCATTAATTTTAATCACTCATGGGTAGATAAAATGTGATTTTCAAAATTAAGGGGTGAGAACTTGAGATAAAAGAATACTTTACGTGGGAAATAGTCTTTTGGCCTAAAGATAGTATGAGTCGAGATTAAGGATATTTTAGGACTATGTAAAAGTTAATAGTAGAGCATTTTACTTACTGAGTGTTTTAGTACTCACTCCCCTACTTTCATGTGTGCAGGTACAGGTAATTATGATGGTTGGGGGTGACTAGCAAACTACAAGTATATAGGTGAGAAGGAAAATTTCATCATTTCTAGATGTTTTTAGTTTATGAATTTTTATTTACTTTTATGAATTTAGCTACAAATGTTCATGACTTTTCAATTTATCTTTCATGTTAGGACATCTTTTGTATGCTTTTGATATATGTATATTTGAAAGGGCAGTTCCATAATTTTCACAGATTAAGAAATGACGTTTTATTCAAAGAATTTTATGAAATATATTTATGTGTTTTTAAAATAAATGCATGTTCAAATAGTCTAATTAGTGACATCTTCTTTTAGAGGACGGTACCTTTGGAGGATGATACTTTTAGAAGGGGGTTTTACATAAATTTATATTAGTTAAGTTTAATAATTTATATTTTTAAATATATTTGTTTAGTATATAATTAAAAGGTCGGTCCATGTGCCACCCTACAAGCCAACCCGTTAAGGGCTTGACACATAACAACCTTATGTATATAAGGTCATGTCATGGGTCATTATCTTTCAGTGGACCAACCTAACATGGCTCACTATTGTCTCTAGTGACACCAAAGAGGTTATTAGCTAGCATATAGCAACTAGCTATGTCACTATACCTGACGCCAAGTCATGTAATCTACAAGCAAGTCTGTGACACAATGTAAGCAAAAAACCTTCTATCTAGAGTTTCAAAAGAGAAACTCTCGGTAGTTACAATCGTTTCCCACAATCTCCTCAACATGTCTTATTCATCACTTGCCATCAAATGATAAAGGCAACCTTCTACCATAAAAGGGGCACACAACTACCCGCTTTCCTTAACAAGTGGATTTATCTAGTTTTATTTATGTGATTTAACTTGTAACCTTGTTTGTGATCCTATAAATAAAGGATCGAACGAAGACACTGGGACAATGCTTTTAATATTCATATTATTACATTGCCCAATTGTAATTAGAAAACTGACAACATTTGTGGCCCCAGGCTTTCAAGTAATATACTAATCCACCTTAAAAACATCATTCTCTTCACAATCTCACAATTTGATTATTGTTCTCAATTCATTGTCCCAGCCAGTTTATACCTATGATTCAATATACTTTTCATAATTGTGATTTTCAACATCAGTGCAGATCTTTGAAATTGTTTGAATTAAGATATTCAATGAGTAATTAATACTTGGACGAAAGAAAACTAAAAATAAATGAGATAAATAGAGGTGACAATCCATCCGTATATGTCGCTATCCCACTGCCAACAGGTCACATTTTCTTCATGTTTCAGCACTGAAATATGGAAAGTGTATGTCGTCATTCATCAACATAATCCAACTTTAGCCTTATCGTTTCCTATCGCATAGCTGTAAAATATCATTCTTGAGGGATTGCTTGCTTTCAAAGTTGGTTGAGCGTGCGGATTACACAAATTAACATGCTGTCTCTAAGCTTCCTTAAACATTTAAAATGACAATCGACGCATGCTTATTTAATAATAATATGGCATGCTGCAGTTGGTTGGGCCTTCGTCACAGTGTTCTCTACTATTTATTAGAAAACAACAGTTCATGTAAGAGTATTAAAACGAGGAGTTTTGGATCGTGATAAACAGTTGTAGTGTACCTTAATTAATACACATTTCTTTCATAAATGTAGAAAAAAAATTTTATTGAAAAACGAAATTTAATTATAATTAAACTGATGGATGTATGCATGTATTAAATTTACATCCATCACTTAAACATTATTTCCGGATATGTATTTTACTCTTGGAGCAATATTATACATATTTAGTTTGAGTATATAAATATGTACACACCTACATGTGTCATCACATGATTAGTTATTACTTTATTTTTAATTCAAATTAACCGATCACATAATAACACATAAAAGTATATATCTATTTATATACTCAAAATAAGTATACATTGTTTTATTGTTACTCTTGAGTCTATGTTTACCAAAAACACACATTAATTAACGGGATCTTTGTAATACCCCCAGGTACGTTCTAAGGGCATTTACGCCTTTTAGCCTTGTTTTGAGACATTTCTAGTTTTAAATATATGTGTTTATATATATACAAAGCAATTACAGAAAAAAAAAAAGAAGATATATATACATATATATAAAGAGAGAAAAGTAAAAAAAAAACAGGAAACTTATACTTTTTCCATCATCTTCTCCGCCTCTTCCAGAAAAAGTAGCCTTTTTCAAGCTTTTTCTTTGTTTTTAGAAAGAAAGTGGATGATTTGAAAGGTTTTGAAAGAAAAGTAAGGAAATAACAGAAGAGGAAACACTTTTGGAGCCTTGGTAACCAAAAGATCTTTTTCTTTTTCCTTTTTTCTATGTTTATATATATTGGATGCATGTTATATGAAAATGTTAGTGTGTTTTGGTGATAAAAAAAGGAAGACAAAAAGGAGGGAGCCAATTTAGCAAAGATTGGTTTGAAATAAATTAAGGGTTATTATCCTTGGTATGTTTCATGTTTTATGCTTTTGGTTCCTTGGCTCTATGTTATAAATGATGGTTTTGAAGTTAAGAAATGTTGTTTTGCTATTTGGGATATCTATGTGTGTTAGTTTGTTCATGACAGAGAGTTGGATGATATTTACCATTTTACCACTGATTTCATCCCATGTTTTGGCTACCCTATCTAATGAATTATAAGTGCTATTATAGCTTTTTAGAAAGCTCTTTGAATCCTCTTTTCAATGATATATAGCTTGTATGAATTAGAGACTCTTGGACTATTAAATTGAATGAATAAAAAGACTGTCTTACCAAATAAATAGTGAATATAGTTTTTTGCCATTGAATTTATCCTACATTTTGGCTGCCTTATCTGATGAATTATGAGTGTTATTATAGCTTGTTGAAAAGGTTTTTGAATTCTCTTTTCAATGATATATAGCTTGTATGAATTAGAGACCGTTTGGACCATTAAATTGCATGAACAAAAAGACTGTTTTACCATATGAATAGTGAATACAGTTCTTTGTCAATGATTTCATCCTACGTTTTAATTACCTTATTTGATGAATCATGAGTGTTGTTATAGCTTGTTGGAAAGCTCTTTGAATTTTCTTTTCAATGATGTATAGCTTGTATAATTTAAAAATCGTTTGGACTATTAAATTGCATGAAGAAAAAGACTACTCTGTTTAGTGAATAGTGATTTACAATTTTGGAAAGAAAGAAAGAAAGAAATGGAGGAGAAAAAGAAAAAGGAGAAAGGAAAGAAAGGAGAGAAAAAGAAAAGAAGAAGGAAAAAAGAAAAGCAAAAAATTAAATTTTAGGCTCAAGCTTCAGGGGTCAACCCAAGAGTATGGTCTGATAGGTTATGGATAGTTTTAGATGAAAGCAAGATTAGTAAGATGTAACGCACGTAGGCATGTTATGAATTATGAGGGGGCATTTTACACTACACTGCCTGTAGTAAGGCACGTCCACAGTAGGATACGTCTATAGTAAGACATAGACTCATAATAGGGTCCACTCGCAGTAGAGCATGCTCATAGTAGAGCTCAATTTTGAATTAGAAATGGTGGCTAGAGAAAAAAAAAGAGCTCGAGCTTAGAAAAGTGTCAAATCCCTGTAGTCAGCTTCTAAAAAGTATCAAATGGATACTAGATGGGACAAAGTATGACCCAAATAGTAAATAATGAACTAAATTATCCCTTCAATTCCTTATGGAGGTTATGATGTGAGATTGAGTCCTGAGAGTGAGTTAGAACAAGAAAGGAGATAGTTTACTTAATTTTTTCCCTTTACTAAGTCTTCTTATCTGTCACTTCATTTTCTTTCATGATTGTAGGTATAGGTGATCATGGTAGCTACAAGGTAGGGTCATGTCAGTGAAGATAGATTCGACTAGAGCAAGTTATCTCTGGTTTATGTTATATGCATATAGTCAAATGTCCTGTTGACTTTTGACCTTCTTAAGATGGTTGTACAGTTGTATATGATTACTCTGTGTCTTCAAATGCTTTCAGATGAGTTTTCAAATATCATTTCTAGATTTTCAGCTTTCTTAGAATAATTTCTAAACACTTTTAGTAATGAGTATAGTTTAAAGTAGTTTTTTTTTTTAAATAAATGCTCTAGATATTAATTTGTAACATTTCTCCTTTGGAGGGTAGTAATTCTAGGTAGGGATGTTACATGTTAGTATCAAAGCCTGATTTTGGGAACCTAAAAGATGTTTTCTAAAATAAAATAGAGTAATCCAAGTAACACAGAGATGAAATACCCCCCAGCCACGCTGACCACCTCGCAGTCGATCACTGTAAGTTAAGTTTTCACTTATACCTACTGAGTTTTATGAGACTGATATGTTCATTTAAGGACTTATAAGCCAAACACCAGTAGATCCCTCTTAGAGGAGCCAAAGTGAAGGAGCAACTCCCTAGGTACCCCAGGAGGGATTTAATGCACATGATGTACCGGAGATTTTCAAAGAGATGATGAGAAAACATAAAGGTGCTTCTACACAAGGAAATGAGATAATGTATACACCGTCGACCCGGGGATATGATATGATGGAGATTACTTCAGCATCTACAGTACCCCCAGTGAGGACTCAACTGCATCATATTTTCAACTTCCCTAGTATGCACCAACCTCAAAAATTTGATGGTGCAAAAGACCCAATAGCAATTGAAAAGTGGTTAGAATCAGTAGAGAGTATAATGACCCTATTTGACATGATAGACCAGGAGAGGAAGATACGCCACCTATCTTTTCAAGTCAGGGGCAAGAATATGGTAGAACTTAGTCAGAGAGATGATCAATGTCTTAGAGATAACTTGGTCTGAGTTCAGGCATCAATTTGAGACAGAATATAGAGGGGTCAATGTTACTTGTATTAGGGTCTAGGAATTTATTAATCTAGTGTAAGGGACAGATTCAGTAAAGGAATATTCTATGAAGTTCAATCAGTTATCCCAATATGCCCCCATGATAAGTAGTATAGAGATAGGGCGTATGCAGAAGTTCATGTTATGACGGGGGCACAACCACCTAAAACTTATGCAAAGGCCCACGATAGAGTTTTGAGGGTTGACGTTTTTATGAGGAGGAGGTTTGGTCAGACCACAGGGTAAAAGGTTACACCCCCGCTATCATCCCAGCTCCCCTGATGAGCAGTGGTTCAGTTTCAACACAGAGAGACCCTTCTCCAAAACGAGACAGAAAGGGTAAATGACCTCTATAGTTCAAAAGCATGAAAAAGAACTAGAAAAGTGGAAAGAAATAAGGAAGACCTGAGATACCAATTTGTCAAGCAATTTGTTTCAGATGTCATCAGCCTAAACATATCGCTCATTTTTGTACAACTACCCCATGAGAGTAGAGTAGTAGAAGCCTATAAGAGAGGTCACAGTTAGAGTTTAGACGATCACCCAAGGCCCAGCAGAGGCTAACCCATCAGCAGTCATAGGTTAGATTCTCTATCTTGATACTTCTATTTATATTTTAGTTGATTGTGGGGCTACTCATTGTTTTGTAGCTAAGAGTTTGCTTGAAAGGTTAAAGTTACAACCTATTGAAATAGCCTAGAGGATTATGATCGAGTTGCCTGATGGAGGGTCAATCATTAGTGAGATGATGCTACTAGGATAGAGTATTATGATTTAGGGTCGACAGTTACTGGTAGACCTGATTATGTTCGAAATGCCAGATTTTGACATCATTTTAGGGATGGAGTTTTTAAGGAGATATAAAACTGAGATTAACTATAATAAGAAGAAAGTGAGATTTAACTTGAACTCTGGAGATTAATTCGAGCTTGGTGAGGGTCATATTTAGAGTTTGTTGATCAGTATATTGAGGGGCTAGTAAAATGTTAAAAAAGGTATGTATGGGATATTTGGCTCATGTAGTGAGCAAGGTTAAGTTAGGTCTAACTATTGATAAGACGCTAGTGGTACAAGAGTTTTCAGATGTGTTTTCGAGTGAGTTACTAAAATTGGGACCTAAATGAGAGGTTAAGTTTAGTATAGAGTTGGCACCAGGCACAACACTTATTTCAAGAGCACCATATCAAATGGCTCCTATCGAGTTATAAGAATTGAAAAAGCAATTCCAAGAGTTACTAGATCATGGTTTTATCAGACCGAGCCATTCTCCTTGAAGAGTTCCTATCCTATTTGTGAAAAAGAAATATAGGTCCATAAATATTTGCATTGATTATATAGAGTTGAATAAAGTCATAGTTAAGAACAAATACCCGTTACCCAGGATTGATGACTTATTTGATCAGTTGAAAGGATCCGTGATCTTCTCCAAGATAGATTTGAGATCTGGTTATCACCAGGTGAGAGTGGTAGAGAAGGATACACCCAAGACAACTTTCTAAACGAGGTATGGCCACTTTGAGTTTATAGTGATGCCATTCAGATTAACGAATGCCCTTGCAGTATTTATGAATTTGATGAATAGGGTATTCCACGATTGCCTAGATAAATTTATTGTGGTATTCATTGATAATATCTTAATGTATTCTTGCAACCGAGAGGAGCATAAACAACACGTGAGGTTTACCTTTCAGAGGTTGAGAGAGAAACAACTATATGACAAATTCTCGAAATGTCAATTTTGGCTAGATAAAGTTACCTTTTTGGGGCATATGATTTCAATAGAGGGTATATCCATGGATCATAGTAAGATTGAGGCTATAGTTGAGTGGCAGAGACCAAAGACAATAAAGGAGGTTCGTAGTTTCCTAGGTTTGAAGGGGTATTATCGGAGGTTTGTAGAGGGATTTGACAGATTAGCCAGACCTCTTACAACTCTCATAAAGAAAGCAATGCCATTTTAGTGGTCGAATGCTTATGAGGCAAGCTTCCAAAAATTGAAAAGAAGATTGACTACTACTCCTATGTTAGCACTTCCAAAGGAGGGAGTTAAGTATGATCTATACACCAATACCTCACACGGTGGTTTGGGAGCAGTGTTGATACAATAAGGCTACGTGATAGCATATGCCTCAAGATAGTTGAAAGAATTTGAAACCTGATACCCTACTCATGATTTAGAGCTAGCAGTGATAATTTTTGCTTTGAAAATCTAGAAACACTATTTATATGGGGTAAGATGTAATATTTATACTGACCATAAGAGCCTCAGATATTTCTTCACTCAGAAAGAGTTAAATATGAGACAGAAGCAATGGCTCGAGTTAGCAAAAGACTATGATTGTGATATTAAATTCCATCCAAGCAAGGCTAATGTGGTTGCAAACACCTTCAGTAGAGACATGATAATATCACAACTGATGGTCTAGAGAGAAATTTAGAGAGATATGGACTAAGAACAGATTGAGCTTGTGATTGTAGCCCTCACTAGATTAGAGGTTTAGCCCACTTTCATAGATGAGATTTGAGAGGCTTAGACAAGAGATGAATGGTGTCAATAGAAAATTCAAAATGTTCAAGAGGGTCTTGATACAGATTTTCAGGTATCAAATGAAGTTCTCAAATTCAGAGATCAAGTGTATATTCCCCAGATAACTGAATTAAGATAGAAAATTCTTACAAAGGCTCATAGTTCTCTTTACATTGGCCACCCTAGGGGTGTAAAGTTGTATTAGGATTTAAATAGACATTTTTGGTGGTCAGGCATAAAAAGGGATATAAGTGAGTTTGTTACCAGATGTCTCACCTGTCAGCAAATTAAGGCTAAACACCGGAGACCTTTAGGGTTGCTTCAGCCTTTATCTATTCTAGAATGGAAATAGGAACATATCTCCATGGACTTCATTAGTGGACCCTCTGGAGTTTATAATGGATGCAATGTTATCTTGGTGATTGTTGATAGATTAACTAAATTAGCTTATTTTCTACCCATCAAAGATACTACTACCACAGATCAGTTAGGGAGATTATTAGATTACATGGTGTACCCAAGACCATAGTATCTAATCGTGATATAAGATTTGTATCAGCTTTCTGAAAGAGTCTCCAGAGATCCTTGAGTACTAATTTGGTATTTAGTACAACCTATCAACCTCAGACAGATGGTCAGATAGAGAGGGTTAATTAGATTTTGGAGAACATGTTGAGAGCTTGTTACCTGGATTATAAAGCTATGTGGGTAGAAATATTACCCTTGGTGGAGTTTTCTTACAATAATAGCTATCAGGTGACTATTCAGATGGCACCTTATGAAGCATTATATGGTAAAAGGTGTTGTTCTCCTCTCTACTGGGATGAGATAAAAGAGAGATATGTTATCCAGATCCCTTGGGCTCGAGTTGACCTAAAAAATGATTGATGATGTCCAACTGATCAAGCAGAGAATGAAACAGGCCTAGGATCAACAAAAAAATTATGCAGACCATCAACGCCGAGACTTGGAATTCAAGGTGGGTGAGTGCATATTTGTAAAGGTTGCTCTATTCAGGTATTTGATGAGATTTAGATAGAAAGGAAAGCTAGCTCCTAGATATATTGGTCTATATGAATAGTTAAGAGAGTTGGTAAAGTGGCTTACAGATTGGACTGACCAGCCAATATGGACCAAATTCATAATGTATTTCATGTCTCATCTTTGAGGAAGTGTCTTAGTGATCAATTCCAAGTCATGCATACAAATGATATTCGATTATCAGAAGACCTTAGTTATGAAAAAAGACTGATTTAGATACTTGATAAGAGAATTAAGTAGCTAAGGAATTGATAGATTCCTCTGGTAAAGGTTCTATAGAGAAACCAAAAAGTAGAGGAGACCACTTGGGAAATGGAGCAGACCATGAAGGAGAAGTATCCAAAGCTATTTTTGTGAATTCTGAAGATGGAAATCTTGTGAGGGGGGAAGATTTGTAATACCCTCAGGTACATTTCAGGGACATTTATGTCTTTTGGCCTTTCTTTGAGACATTTCTAGTTTTAAATATATATGTTTATATATATACAAAGCAATTACAAAAAAAAAAAAACAAAGATATATATGTAGATATATATAAAAAGAGAAAATTTTAAAAAAAAAGGAAACTTATACTTTTTCCATCATCTTCTCTGCCTCTTCCAGAAAAAGTAGCCTTCTTCATGCTTTTTCTTTGTTTTTAGAAAGAAAGTGGATGATTTGAAGGGTTTTGAAAAAAAAGTAAAGAAAAAAAAAGAGGAAACACTTTTGGAGCCATGGTAACCAAAAGATCTTTTTCTTTTTCCCCTTTTTCTATGTTTATATATATTGGATGCATGTTATATGAAGATGTTAGTATGTTCTGGTGTTGATTTAAAGTAGTTTTGGTGATCAAAAAAGGAAGACAAAAAGAAAGGAGCCAATTTAGCAAAGATTGACTTGAAATAAGGTAAGAGGTATTATCCTTGGTATGTTTCATGTTTTATACTTTTGGTTCCTTGGCTTTATGTTATAAATGATAGTTTCGAAGTTAAGAAATGTTGTTTTGTCATTTGGGATATCTATGTGTGTTAGTTTGTTCATGGTAGAGAGTTGGATAATATTTACCATTTTGCTATTGAATTCATTCCATGTTTTAGCTGTCTTATCTGATGAATCATGAGTGTTATTATAGCTTGTTAGAAAGCTTTTTAAATCCTCTTTTCAATGATATATAACTTGTATGAATTGTATGAACAAAAAGACTACCTTACTAAATAAATAGTGAATACAATTTTTTGCCATTGAATTCATCCCACGTTTTAGCTTCCTTATTTAATGAATCATGAGTGCTATTATAGCTTGTTAGAAAGCTCTTTGAATCCTTTTTTCAATGATGTATAACATGTATGAGTTAGAGACCGTTTGGACTATTAAATTACATGAACAAAAAGACTGTCTTACTAAATAAATAGTGAATATAGTTCTTTGTCATTGATTTCATCCTACGTTTTAACTACCCTATTTGATGAATCATGAGTGTTGTTATAACTTGTTGGAAAGCTCTTTGAATCCTCTTTTAAATGATGTATAGCTTGTATGAATTAGAGACCATTTGGACTATTAAATTGTATGAAGAAAAAGACTGCTCTATTAAGTAAACAGTCCCATGAACAGTGATTTACAGTTTTGGAAAGAAAGAAAGAAAGAAAGAAAAGGAGGAGAAAAAGCAAAGGGAGAAAGGAAAGAAATGAGAGAAAAAGAAAAAAACAAGAAAAAGGGAAAAACAAGAAAAGGAATTTAGGGCTCAAGCTTTAGGGGTCGTCCCAAGAGTATGGTCTGATGGGTTATGGATAGTTTTAGATGGAAGCAAGATTAGTAAGATATAACGCACGCATTCATGCTATGAACTATAAGAGGGCACTTTACATTACACCGCCTGCAGTAGGGCACGTTCGCAGTAGGACACATCCACAGTAGGACATAAACCCATAGCAGGGTCCACTCGTAGTAGAGCATGCTAGTAGTAGAGCTTAATTCTGAATCAAAAATAGTGTATGAGAAAAAGGAAGAGAGCTCGAGCTTAGAAAAGTGTCAAATCCCTGTATTCAGCTTCTAGAAAGTATCAAATGGACACCAGATGGGACAAAATATGACCTATATAGTAAATAATGAACTAAATTATCCCATCGATTCCCTATGGATGTTATGATGTGAGATTGAGTTCTAAGAGTGAGTTAGAACAAGAAAAAAGATAGTTTGCTTAATTCACTCCTTTTACTGAGTGTTCTTATCTCTCACTTCTTTTTTTTTCATGATTACAAGTATAGGTAATCATGGTAGCTGCAAGGTAGGGTCATGTCAGCGAAGATAAATCCGATTAGAGCAGGTTATCTCTGGTTTATGTTACATGCATATAGTTGCATGTCCTGTAACTTTTGACCTTCTTGAGATGGTTGTATAGTTGTATGTGATTACTCCATATCTTCAGATGCTTTTAGATGAGTTTTCAAATGGGGTATATACATTTTTTGTTCACTTCCAGATTTTCAGTTTTCTTAGAATAATTTCTAAACACTTTTAGTAATGAGTTTAGTTTAAAGTAGTTTTAAAAAAAAAAAAAATAGATGCTTTAGATATTAATTCGTAACATTTCTCCTTCAAAGGATAATAATTCTGGGGAGTAATGTTACAAGTTGATATCAGAGCATGATTTTGGGAACTCAAAAGATGTTTTCCATTAAGGAAATTTTTGTTAGGAATTTTTTTTTTTTCTATTAATATTTCCACTCTTAGTACTTTCTAGTAAAAAAGTAAATTAATCATTTGAAGGTGCATCATATAATTTTTTGTATATATATATGTATGTGTGTGTGTGTGTTTATGCGCACGCACTTGTGTGTTATGGCCCCCATTTTAACAATGCACAAGTCAAGTGTGCCATATAATTCGTGCCCTTATTCAGAGAACGTTTCATTCATATGTTTTTTATGCTTTGATATTCATCGCTAACCTACATTGGAAGTTGCTTAGTGGATAAGTACAAGTATAACGTGGTATACATGCTTGTATTTTGTAAGACTTTAGATATATAATAAGTACTAAATATAATGTTTTATCGATTAAGTTGATGTAGACCTGGCCACGGTTCATGAACCGTTGGTTTCAGTTCGAAACTACCGGTTCACGGTTTGAAAACATAAGAACCCTGAACCGAAACCATAGTAGGATGGTTCGTCCATGGTTCAGAACCGATTGTTCTGGTTCATGGCCCCGGTTTGGAACCGATGGTTTCGGTTTGAAATCGATATCGAACCATCAATTCTAATACATGATTTTGATTTAATTTTTAAATTATTAATTACAATAATTGAAAATTAAAAGAAAGATTTGGACTTAATTTTTCAATTAAGCTTCCTACATATCTTCTTGGGGTTTAGAAGAATCAAAACCTACGTAATTCTCTTACCTTTGCATATCTAATAGCTGACAGTACCCTCTTACCTTATCATTCATCTCCACTATCTTGAGTATTATTTCCCGTCATCGAACTATCCGTAGTTAAATCAAGCGATTCTTCATTGAAGTCCACTTTTATTTCTTGTTGGCGTAATTCAGCTTTTGTCCAATCGTCCACGCATACTTGGGCTTCAATAGATTTGGGAGCTAAACTTAATCGCCTCTCATCCAATATATTATCCCTTTAACTAAAAGCTTGTTCTACTGCGACAGTTGATACTGGTGCTGCTAGAACTTGTTTAGCAATAACTGCTAATGTTAGAAAAGTTGATGTGTGTCGACTCCACCATTCTAAAACTGGAAAATCTTTACCTATATTGCTGTCACCAAACTCAAAAATAGTAGTTAAATAAATATCAAGCTCCGAGGTGGAGCCTAATGTTCCTCTTGGTCTTTTGCCACTTTGCATCATAATACGATCACCATAACTCATATTTTGGGTTGATGATGGGGCAATAAGTGGTAGAGGGGAAGAAGAACCACCATAAATTAATGAATATTCAGCATAAATTTCTTTAATTAAATTCATAATATTAGTTATAGTTAATGAAATATTAACTTCATCTAATTGCAAATATTCATAATATAATGTCAAATAATCTATGACACCATCTAATTTAAATCTAGGATAAAAAAAACATGCAATAAGAAAAAGTTCTGAAATTGTTTTATAGTAACTTAACCATTTTGTTTTCATTAAAAAAATAGCTTCTTGTATAATAATATCTTGTTTGGCTTCTTGTAAAGCTCCAATAATATTAACAGCTTCATTTAAAAACAAATGAGAAGTGAGATAATAAACCTCACTTAAAGTATATGTTGCATTATTAAAATTTCTTAATACATTTAAAACTTTTTTACAAATATCCCAATGTTAGGGATATAATGTAACTTATGACATATGTTGTGAAATAAATGAGTATAATAAATCCCTATAATCAAAAGACTCGTTAAGTAATTCATATGTTGAATTCCAACGAGTCGGCACATCTTTAAGAAATCTTTTTGGTCTTTTATTATGTTGTTTACAAAATTTACCCTATTCTTTCATAGTTTGGGAATATGTCCATAAAAATGAAATTGCTATTTTTATTGGACTAATAAAATTATTAAGACAATGTAAACCATCTTATACACATAAATTTAATACATGACATGCACATCTAATATGAAAAAATCTACTACCTAAATTAGGTTTACAAATATTAATTAAATCATTTCTTGAGACAGTATTTGAACGTGCATTATCAAATGAAATTGAAAAAAATTTATAACGTAATTTATATTCTTCTAATATTCCTTTAATTATTCTATAAATATTATCGGCCGTATGTTGTTCATCAAACACCCTAAATGATAAAATTCCTTTTTGTAATAGAAAATTGTCATCTATCCAATGACAAGTTATACCCATGTAAGAGTGAACTTGCCAATGGTCACTCCAAATATCACTACATAGAGATACACGCCCACTAAAATTTGTAAAAAATTGAATTAATTCTTTTTTTTGTTTTTTATATAAACTAAATAATATTCTTTTTAGTGTATTTCTTGGAATAGTTTTATGTGCAAGATTTAATGTAGTTTTACAATAATTATTAAAACCTAAATTTTCACCAAAACTAAATGCTAAATGATCTATTGCTACCATTTTTGTAAATTCTTCTTTACTTTTATTATCACTATACATAAATAAAGATTTGTGTGTAGAACCATACCCGGTTATTTGTGTTTGGCCTCGGTTTTGCCCCATTTTTTTTAGATGCTTTGACTCCAAGTGCCTTTTGAATGTCCCGTATCCACCTCCTCATTTGAATTTATAAATTTGCCTACAATAATTGCAAGCAATATCGAAATTACCATCTTCCTTTTGTATTTTTTTGAAATTAATCTTGAAAATATCGGATGTAGGAATTTTTTGAGAGTGTTGTTCCATCTCCATCTGTTGTTGTTGTTGCTCCACCTCTTCATATTGGTTTTCACTTTCTTATGTTGAAAAATCATCTATAAGTTGATTTTCATTCACATTTGATATATGTGAATATTGACCAAATCTCTTATTACCAGAAAAATTTCCACTACTTGCCATAAATAAAATTAATTATATAAATAAATTATTTGATTAATTATAAAAGATAATAAAAAAGTAAATAAAATTAATTATATAAATAAATTATGAAAGATAATAAATAAATAATAAATAAAATTAATTATAGAAAGAAATTCTATAATTAATTATGAATTGTATAATAAAAATAAAAATTAGAATTAATAAAAAATTAAGAAAGAATTTAATTAAATTTAAGAGAATTTGATTGAATTGAAAGATTGAAAGAGTATTAAGAGTTGAAAGAATGAGAATAAGAGTTTGAAGGATTGAGAGTGAGAGTGGAGAGATTGAAATTTGAGAGAATGAAATTTGAATTGGTATATATATAGAAATTTTTTTTTAAAAAAAAATTAAAAAATAGGGGGGTAAATTGTAATTTAAAAAATTACAGGGGACCAACGATCCCCTGCAGTTTCTCTGAAAATTGCAGGGGACCGGGTCCTTGGTAATTTCTTCTTCTGCAAGCCAACGGTTCCCTGCGCAGGGAACAGTTGGCTATTTAAATAAATTTAAAAAAATTCTAAAAATTTAAAAAAATTCAAAATTTTTCGGTTCAGCACAGTAAACCGCTGGTTTACATGTCAGTTCATAAACCGGGTGTGAATCAGCGGTTTCACGGTTCCAATTTAGGTAAACCGGAACCGAACTGCCGAAATCCGGTTTCGGTCTGGTTCACGGGCCAAACCGGCCCGTGGCCAGGTCTAAGTTGATGGAAATTTTAAATTTTATGTAATGTTTACTTTTCAGGCTACTCAAGGGAATGCCCGTTCTCTTTTTTGAATTCGAAACAGAGATGAGGGAATCCTATTTCTCTCGACATTGTCCTTATTCCAAGTAAATTTATTACTATTTTATCCTTTAATTAAATATTCATTGTTTAATAACTATTAAGTAAGAATAATTAATGCAAACATTTTTATTTTAAAAATCAACAAAATTTTATTTAAAAATATAAACTATAATTTTCACTTAAGAAAACAGTCAACGTCGTTGTTTGGCAGCCGATGCAGACTACCCTTGTCAGAAATGACACATGAGAAATCAGTAGCTGATGATATGTCAATATGAGCGGATTTTGGCCTTTAAGGACATCAAAATAATGTGAAACACAAGTGGAGGAAACGTTAGACATGATTTTGTCCATTAAGGATGTCGGAATAAAGTAAAACACATATGGAGAAAATTTCAACCAACACACTTAATGGAGAGAATATCTAGGCAGATGCAAAGATTACTAGTAGGTAATTTGTCAAGCCTTGGCAGTGAAACTAAAAGCATGACGTTGATAAGTGATAGGCCTAACAATTCATGTCATTGAATCATATTTATGTCATATAAGTGCAGATTTTATGTCAGAGCTCTTCAACTCTAACTTAATCTTAATTAGAATTGTATTGAAATGTTTTAACCCTAACTCAACCCTTTAATATTAGTGTTGACCCAATCCAACCCAAATTGACTCAAAATTATCTATTGTTTTCATTCATTAAAGTGTTTTTATCGTTTTAATTTCTTCACCAAATTAGTCAAACCTATTATTAATAAAATACACACTATAATTTTTTATCTTATTGACAAATAGTCTAAAAATTTATATGATAAAACTTTTAAAATATGTCAATAATCTGATTAACCAAATCAAAATTTATCTACTTAATAACAAAATAAAATATTTAAATAAAAATATGAGTAATTATAATTTTACAACTATACAATTATATGTAATATGTAAAAATTTCAAATTTTTACTATAAATATAGAACATATAATTATAATATGAGTAACACCTTTAAAACATCTATAATCTTACTAATCAAATAAAATTATTAACACTTAATAATAGAAAAAATATTTAAATTAAAATATACAATAATATGAGTAATAGTAATTATATAAAGATATAACTATATACAATCTATAAAGATTTCAACTACTATTAATATTGTTTTTCAATATTTCTATAATTTATCTTTAACAAATTCTATTAAAGTAGCAAATCTCCAAAACATTCGAATCGATTAGGATCGTATCATGTTACTTTCGCATGAACTTTAATACTATCCGATTTAATTTCAAATCGTATCAAGCTGATCTAAAATAAATTTCGTGTCAAAAATCAATTTTAACTTGATATTTTTCATATCGTATTGTGTCAAGTTAATAGGTTGTGTTAAAAATTGTCAGCTCTAATTAATGAGGGGCTCGTTCAATTTTTTTTATTTTAATCAAATATAAAGTAATTAAATAAATAATTGTGTAATAATATATGCATATATGATAATTTAAAGTTAAGGTCATTTTCATCTTAGAATCATAATTTTTCTTTCTATTCCATATAAATGAACCGTGAAGAATATCATGACGTTAGACCAGTCGTTAATAAATTGGTTAAAAAAAAGCGGAGTTTTTAGTGAATTGTATAAAATGGTGAGTTTCAGCCAAAACTCACCATTTCACGCTAAAATAACCCTCACACTTAGTTCAATATAGAAGTTTACAAATAGATTTGTTCCATCCAACCATACAAATCCAATATATTAAATGACTAGAATCACTCAGGATAAGTATACTAGTCCTACAATTTATTTGATGAATAATATGATGAAGCATCTTAGAAGTTTTTCAACATATTTTATAGATTCTACTTGGATTGCAATCTTCCACCATAAATTAGGCTGAAGGGACCTTCGAATTCAGGTAGGACGGGGCACGAGATTGGATAAGTACATGTTTAAAGAGTTTTACCTAGATTTTTTTTTTTTTTCTAAAAAGAGGTGTTTGCTGGGTATACTTGAATTCTTGATCCTAGAACATGGAATGTTGTTGACACCTCCGTAGGACATTAGTTATGAATTAAGGTTGTAATATATTTCATTAAAATGGCAATTTGATTAATTAATTATAATAACTTTCGATCAAGTCAGTATAAATACTACAGAGAAAGCAGGTAAAGATCCAAGAAGAAAGAGAGCAACCCGAGAACACATAATATTGAGAAGAATGGATACCAAAAGACTGGGTTTTATTTTAGGGTTTTTAGGGTTCTCGTTACTGGATGGCCTGCTTCTTTCCATGGCTCAGCGTCCGAACACCCACCATTACGATTTTGTGCTCTATTATTTTTTTTTAAATGCTATATATATATATATATATATATATATTATCTTAATGGGTATTTTCTGTTAATGTTTTTGTAGCTAAAAGAAGCCAATTTTACAAAGATGTGCAACAAAAAAAGCATGTTAACTGTAAATGGAAGTTTCCCGGGGCCAACGATTGTGGCTCATAAAGGGGACACTATGTTCATTAATGTCATCAATCAAGGGACACCGTGTCACCATCCACTGGTTATACTTCTCTCTGACAATCTCTTTGATAATATTCTTGAGGTGATGAAATCATTATGCCTGAAAAACCTTAAGAAATTAAATTTCCTTCTTCTTATGCAGGCATGGAGTGAGGCAGCCAAGGAATCCATGGTCAGATGAACCTGAGTACTTAACACAGTGTCCAGTTGGACCTGGAACCAACTTCACTTATCAGGTGATATTATCAACAGAGGAAGGAACCCTTTGTTGGCATGCTCACAGTGACTGGACTCGAGCCACCGTCCACGGTGCCATTGTCATTTTACCTGCTGTTGGAAAAACTTATCCATTCCCTAAGCCTTATAAGGAACAGACAATCGTACTTGGTAATAGCTTAATTTTGTCAGTTTCCTTATCTTAATAACTTGGTCATTAATAAATATATATGAAGTAGGATGAATATTTGCCGATTTCAGTATACTAATGATTTTTATTTTGAATATTGATGCACTGGAAACCTCATGGTTCAAGGAAGATCTGATGGCCATGATTACTTATTCAAAAGCCACTGGAGCCCTTCCACCTTTGGCTGATGTGTACACCATCAACGGCGAACCAGGGGACTTTTGTAGATGCTCCAATGGTACGAAGATCTTTTATGTAATTGAATGCTTTAATTTAATTTCTTGCTATTATTTAAACATTATTTATTCTTCATACCTACTTGAAAACTTTTAATCTTTACATGGGATAAATTGCAGATCCGATAAGATTATAGATATCACTATCTTTTTTATGAGTTTTATATATATATACACACATTTTCATAAACCATGCATTTCATAAGATGTAATAAAGCGTAATAATTTATTACTAATAAATGGAATAATATGAAATTTATGTATGTGTATACAAGAGATTGTATTATGTTACCATTAACATTTTGTATTTCACTTCATAATTCCTCTAGAATACATACCTTAAAAAAGGAATTTACATTGCAGAGACAACATGTCGGTTATCAGTTGAACATGGCAAAACTTATCTTCTTCGCATTGTGAACGCTGTAATGAATGTACAACAATTTTTCGGCATCGGAAAACACAACCTCACTGTTGTTGCGCAAGATGCAGCTTACATAAAACCAATACACACCAATTACATAATGATAAGTCCTGGCCAAACAATGGATGTTTTGTTCACAGCTAACCAAAATCTTAGCCACTACTACATGGCTTCTACTCCTTACAGTGACAGTTTACTGTATTTCCCAACTTCACCACCACAGCAGTTGTTCAAGATGAAGGCAATTATACCGCCGCTTCATCTCCTTTCTTCCCAACTCTTCCTGCCTTCAATAATATAAATGCTGCTCAAAGCTTCACCAAGGCTATAAAGAGTTTAGCAAATAAAGATTATCCAGTCAATGTCCCTCACAGATTAGACGAGCGACCCTACATTACAGTTTCTTTAAATGAATTACAGTGCACTAACAGCTCTTGTGATAGTGTAACTGGTGATAGGCTAGCTGCATGTCAGAATTATGAAGCCTGAAAGAATTTGGATTCCTCAAAGAATTTGGATTCATAAAAGAATTTGGACTCCTAAAAGAATTTGGACTCCTGAAAGAATTTGGATTCTTGAAAGAATTTGGACACCTGAATGAATTTGGATTCTTGAAAGAATTTGAATTCGAAACGGTGTCAAACTTGGACATGTAAGTTGGTCAAACGAAGTCAGGTTTACACGGATTTTCTGAATTTGTGTTCTTTTTAGTTTTTGAGTCCAAATTAGTTATGGATTACTTCCATACTACAAATAAACATGCTAAACGTCTCATAAAGGATGTGTGTGATGTATCAAGGGATCTCCAAGGGCTTTAGACTTAGATTGACAAGTTTAGGAAGGTGAGAGAGATTTGTGAGAGAGAGATTCGTGATTGAGAGTGAGAGAGGATGAGGCTTGAGTTTGTAATCATCAATTTGATAGTGGAAGAAGTGCTGCTGCACTCCATGGACGTAAGTAATTTCCCGAACCACGTAAAACTCCTGTGTCTCTTTTATTTTATGCTTTTGTGATGTGTGTTAGATTGTGCTTTGCGACTTTTTCTTCTTCTTCTTCTTTCTTTCTAGGTTTATCTCCTAACAACTAGTATCAAAGCCAGGTTTGTCAATGGTTGGTTTTGTCAGTTTGGGTGGAAGATTATGGGTTCAAAGAAGGACTATTACAAGGTTGAGAAGTTCGATGGGTCAAATTTCAGTTTCTAGAAGATGTAGATGGAGGATTAACTGTACTAAAAAGACTTGTACTTGCCGCTCAAAGAAAAGCCAATAGACGTGAAAGATGAAGATTGGAAAGTGTCAGATCACAAAGCCCTAGACGTGATTCAATTGAGTCTATTGAGATCAATAGCCTTTAATGTGAAAAATCAAGATGTGTCTCTCATAAAATACTTATCAAATCTCTATGAACTACCTTTTGCGGCAAATAAGGTACATCTAATAAAGAAACTATTTTCTTTCCAAATGCCAGAAAACGGAAACTTCAAGGAGCACCTGAAGGCGTTTAATGAGATTACGGATCAACTAACGTCCGTAAAGATCAAGTTTGATGATGAAGTACAAGCCTTGCTCATCCTCGGTCAATACCTGAAAGTTGGGTGGGTACAGTCTAGTCAATCTGCGGTGCATTTGGGAAAGAAAAGTTGAAGTTTTCAGAAGTTGTGGATATGATCATGATTGAAGAGATTTGTAGGCATGAAGATGGGTTTTTTAATTCAAATTCAGCCTTAAATATGAAAAATAAAGGAAGAAGCAACACTAGAGATGGGCAGCGTAGTAGTTCCAAGTCGAAATGTGGTAAGTCTAAATTAAAAAACCATTAAAACAATTTGCAAGGTGGTAAGAAAGACATCGAGTGCTAGAATTGCCACAAGACGGGGCATTGTCGTTCAGAATGTAAAGCTCTAAAGAAAGAAAGTGATGGTCAGACTAGTGCAAATTATGCTTCAAAAGGCTTAGATGATGCTTTAATTTGCTCTTTGGAGGATAACAATGAGTCATGGATATTGGACTTAGAAGCATCATTTCATGCTACCTCTAGGAAAGAATTATTTGAAGAATATGTAGCAAGCAACTTGGGTAAGGTTTATCTTGGTGATGACAAGGCATGCAACATTGTGGGTAAAGGAAAGGTGAAGATAAACCTAATTTAAAGAAAAATCTGATTTTGATTGGGCAGTTGGCTATAGATGGTTACGTGACAACCTTTTCAAGAGATGTTTGGAAGATTTCGAAGGGAGCTATGACTATTGCTAGAGGAAAGAAAAATGGAACTCTTTACACAACCATAGATGGACATGGTTTACTTATTGTAGTTGAATGTAGAGATGAACCCAACCTATGGCATCAAAGGCTTGGGCATATGAGTGCTAAAGGATTGTGAGTTATGCATTCGAATGGCAAATTGCCAGATTTGAAATCGATTAACCTAGACAATTGTGAAAGTTCCATTTTTGGAAAGCAGAAAAGGGTGAGCTTTAAGAAAATAGGGAGAACTCCAAAGGCAATGAAATTGGAGTTAGTTCACACAGATGTTTTGGAACTTGCAACAGTTTCCTCAATTGGCAGAAAATACTACTTCGTCATTTTCATAGATGATTACTCAAAGAAGGTTTGGGTTTATTTTTTGAGGTAGAAATCTGAGGTATTTGATGCCTTTAAGAAGTGGAAGGCAATGGTTGAGAATGAAATTGATTTGCAGATCAAGAAGTTGCGATCAGATAATGGTAATGAGAATGAAGATTCTAAGTTCAAGAAGTTCTGCTTCAAGAGTCAGATTCGTCTTGAGAGGATTGTGTTTGGTACTCCGTAATAGAATGGTATTGTAGAACGCATAAACCAAGCATTGACTAAAAGAGCTAGAAGCATGGGGCTATATGTTGGTTTGTCAAAACAGTTTTGGGCAAAAGCAATCAATATAGCATCTTATTTGATTAATCGTGGTCTATCAACACCCTTAGATTTCAAACTACCTGAAGAAATTTGGAGTGGTCAGGAGGTAAAATTTTCTCATACTAGAGTTTTTGGTTGTGTAGCATATGTCCATATCAAGATATAAATCTACAACTCCCTTTATATTGCAATTGTCTCAAGTAGAGTACATTTGCAAGGTTCGTCAGCGTTTTAGTATGACTAATGCTAAACCAGTCAAAATTCCCATAGCTAGTCACTTTAGACTTTCCAAGGATCAGTGTCTAGAGACAAATAAAGAAAAGGCTTACATCGATAAAGTTCCATATACATCTGTAGTTGGAAGTTTAATGTATGTTATGGTTTGCACAACGCTAGATATTGCTCATGCAGTGGGAATAGTTAGTAGATTTGTGTCTAATCCAGGCAAGCAACATTGGGCGGTAGTTAAATGGATTTTGAGGTATCTACAAGGTACAACAGAAAAATGTTTATGCTTCAAAAGTAGCGATTTGAAGCTACAAGGATATGTTGATATTGACTTTGTTGGAAAGGTGGATCATAGGAGGAGCACTATAGGGTATGTTTTTACTTTGGGTAAGACAACCATCAATTGGGTTTCTTAGTTATAGAAGATTGTGACAATTGTCTACGACTGAGGCAAATTATGTGGCTGTTACAGAGGCAAGCAAATAACTGATTTGGTTACAAGGTCTGTTAGCATATTTAGGATTTAAACAAGTGTTGAATGTGTTGCACAGTGATAGCCAAAGTGCAATACACTCAGCCAAGAATTTGGCATTTCATTCGAGGACCAAGCATATAAGTTTGAGATATCATTTCATTTGTTCTTTGTTGGATGAAGGTGTCTTGACACTTGTGAAGATTCTTAGGAGTAAGAATCCAGCTGACATTTTAACCAAGCTAGTGACTATTGAGAAACTGGAGTTGTGTTCAGCTTCAGTTGGTCTTTAAGGTTGTAGCAAAGGAAGTTGAGTACACCGTTTTCGTTAGTCAGAAGAGTTGATGATTACATGTGTTTCAGTCTTCAAGTGGGAGATTGTTAGAATTATGAAGCCTGGAAGAATTTGGATTCTTGAAAGAATTTGGACTCCTGAAAGAATTTGGATTCTTGAAAGAATTTGGACACTTGAATGAATTTGGATTCCTGAAAGAATTTGGATTCAAAACGGTGTCAAACTTTGACATGTAAGTTGGTTAAATGAAGTCAGGTTTACACGGATTTTCCAAATCCATGTTCTTTTTAGTTTTTGAGTCCAAATCAGTTATGGATTACTTTCATACTATAAATACACATGCTAAACGTCTCATAAAGGATGTGTGTGATGTATCAAGGGATCTCCAAGGGCTTCAGACTTAGATTGACAAGTTTAGGAAGGTGAGAGAGATTTGTGAGAGAGAGATTCATGATTGAGAGTGAGAGAGGCTGAGACTTGAGTTTGTATTTATCAATTTGATAGTGGAAGAAGTGCTGGTGCACTCCGTGGACATAAGGAATTTCCCGAACCACGTAAAACTCTTGTGTCTCTTTTATTTTATGCTTTTGTGATGTGTGGTTGAATTGTGTTTTGCGACTTTTTCTTGTTTTTCTTCTTTGTTTCTGGGTTTATCTCCTAACACTCCAAGCTTAAATAACACTAGTTTTGATACTCCTCAGATTGATATATTGCAAGCATACTACAGGTATACCTACTAAATAAAGTTTTTAATGGGAGAACAACTTAACATTTGTCAACAACATTATGAAAGAACTCTTACAAATTGAGTGTTTAGTGTTTTAGGAAGTTGAAAGACGTATACGACAGTGATTTCCCGAGTGAGCCACCCTACTATTACGACTTCACGGGAGATGTGTCCAACATATCAGAGTACACCGCCCAAGGAACAAAGGCGAGGATGTTCAATTATCGAGAAACTGTTGTAATTGTATACCAGAACACTAATCTAGGGCTGCATCAAGTCATCCACTTCATTTACATGGCTTCAGCTTCTATCTGGTTGGAACAGGTTCAGGAAATTTCAACAAGAAGACTGATCCACTCTCTTATAATTTGGTTGATCCACCTGAAATTAACACCATGAATTTTCCCAAAAATGGATGGCCTGCTATTCTATTTGTCGCCAACAATTCTGGTAAAATTTTTATCTTCTAGTTATTTTACACTAATTAATGAACACTAGATTAATTATATAAATGAAATTTAATTTTGTACAGGAGTGTGGTTCATGCATTGCCATTTGGAGAGGCACGCAACCTGGGGCATGGAAACAGTTTTCATTGTGAAGGATGGGCCCGACATTAATGAAAAAATGATACCGCCTCCCGCTTACTTGCCTCCTTGTTCACAGTTATAATCATACACTTCCGTTATGTCAAAAGATTTAAATAAAATCTTTTTGGTGGTATTAATAAAAGGGAATGTGATTTCGCAAACCGCAAGACAAATATAAATAATATTTGCATAATGGTTGTTTATTAATGGAAATATTCCTTTGTTGCGAAATTTATAATCTTATCAATTTTTGCTTTAGAAACTCAACAATTTGTATATAGGATTACAATAAACTTCGATAGAGTTGGGTACCCGAAAAAAAAAAAAAAGTCTATGGGTAACCCCTAGAAAATTCTGAATTGGGAAAGGGTTGAAAAAAAAAAATCTTATAATTAACTCATCCAGAAATTAACAAAAGTATTCTCATTTGTCAAGACACTGGATAAATTTAGGATTTGAGTTGAGTTAAAATGATAACTTCGTCTCAAATTGCGGTAATTTACATGAAGTCCTACTTAAATTATTAACAGTTTCATATTTTGGCCATGAACTATATGACCGTAACACTACCAAAATTTTAAGCCGGCAATGGAGTTAGGTCTATGCCCATCAATTTCAACCAATCTAAGTATGGATAACTGACAACGTAAATTCCAACATCTTCTTATTACTGAAGACAATGTCTTCAATTGTATAAATCATGTTACTCATGGCACAACAATAATTGAAATTATTAGATAATTTGAAGACTTTTATAACCTCTACTGCATTCGAGACATATACAATGTTAACATAGGGCATGTATATCTGTTTACTATAATTTTTCATATAGATTTATTTACTAATCAGTGCTATATATTTTACTTTAGATTTATTTTATCAATTTTGTGCCTCAGATGTCAAATACTGATCAATTTTACGTCACTTAATTAATATTTAAGTTTTAGAATTAATATGAACTCAGGAAGCATAGAATTACTTTTTCTTTTTTTTTTTCTATTCATCTGATCTAGGATTTATCTATAATAAGGTTATTAACTTTTGATCACATATCTAGAAAAATTAAAGTACATCTCTTTTTATCAATTCTATGATGGCTAAAATAGACTATTGATTGCTAATCTTGCAATTATAATTAATGCTTTAAAACATGATAGTTAAAAAGTTAGATATCCATCACTTTAGTTCTGTTGGGGAATCTCTCTCTAGGGCTTAACCCTTAATTTCAAAAAAGGCAGATATGAGCCTTGAAACGTTTTTCCTAGATTTACAGATTCGATCAATTATCCATTGAACTTAGCTTGCATGTGGGAATACAATGCACTGCAAAAAAACAAAAAAATTAACCATGGTTTTATTGCATACAAAAAATAATATTATAAAATTTGAATCATATGAAACTTTTTTAAATCCTTTTTCACTATTCTTTTACTAAACCTTAACTTGCATTTAATTTTATTTTTTTTACTTAAATTTATATCTTAGAATTATGCATTTTGGCTTAGCCTGTTTTTATCATATTGTTAAGACCAAAAGAATTTATTCCCACCTAAAGAATACTCTTTTCTCAAGATCTCATATTAGCATTAAAAAACTCAAATATTCATTCATCTATTAAAATTTTCAATTAGAATTAAGACAAAAATATGATTTAGTTAAAAATATATAAAAAAATATAAATATTAAAAAAAGTCATTTAAACTTGGAGGGAGAGAGAAGCCGACCAGGAGGGAGAACGTCGACAAGTGGGAAGAAGTTTTTCGCTAGAGAGAGGAGAAAAAAATCTAGGAGAAAATAATCACTTTTCAAAATATGAGTGAGGTAAAATTATTATATTTTTAAAACTAAAGGAGAAATGTGATAAAATTTTTCACTAAATAACGATTTTACCCCTAATAATAGTCTTAAAATTTAACAGATAGATAGATGTTTCGATTTTTTAAAATTAATAAAGAAAAAACTTTAGAAAAGAGTATTCTTTATACGGGAATAAGTCATTTGGCCTAATTGTTAATCTTATAATAAAGAATATTTGAGGGGTAAGACTGATCACATCCCCTTATGTGTCATAATTTCACCTTTTCTTTTAAATTTACTTTCTTTCTTTTTTTTTTTAACCGAAGTTTATATTTAATATAAAAAAAAAAAAGAAAAGGAAGAGAATTAGGACTCATCATTATTTTTTATGTAATTAACTAGCGCACTATAAAATTTTTTGCATGTTTATATACATATTGTCTATAATAGTTACGTTAGGAATAGTAGTGACACTTTGCATAATTAGAGGATGATTATCCTTTCTTGATTAATAAGCTTGATTAATTAGAAGAATTAGTTGGTTAGCCTGATTTAACGAAGCTAAAATATATGCTTTAGTACTCCAGACCTCATTTAAAACATTTTTAAAAAGCAGCTATGAACAATTAATTATACATTGCGAAGTTATTTTTTTAACAAACGTCTAACGTTACATAGGAAAAGACAAAACATTTAATCACCGTTTACAATGTGTCCTAAAATGACTAAAATACATTGGAAAAATAAAATTTAAGGCTTCAAAAATTGATCTAATTGCCATTGCTTTTTCTTTTAGGGCAGAATAACATTTTAATTTCAGATAAAATTTAAAAGGACTCACTCTATGCTGTATACCGACAATTTGACTAGGTTTGATGACTATAAACCTATGAAAGGCTTCCAAATTGTTGTTTTCCTCCCCGAAATTCACTTTGCCCTTAGTATAAATAGCTGAGAGATGTAGCAAAAGATCACAGAAGAAAGAATTAAGGCGACCTTAGAACACAAATAGACAGACAAAAATGGGTAAAAAGAAGATAAGTTTCATTTTAGGATTTTGGTTTCTCGGCTTAGCAACCGAAGTCCATTACTATGATTTTGTTGTAAGTGTTTTATTTTAGCATTTACAGCTATTTTATCCCTCTTGTTCATCTAAGATATACGACAATTAATTACAGTTGTTTTATCTTTCTTGTTATTCCCGTGCATGTTTTTGTAGTTAAAAGAAGCGAATTTTATAAAGATGTGTAGCACAAAAAGCATGTTGACTGTAAATGGAAGTTTTCCAGGGTCAACCATGTTCGTTAATGTCATCAATCAAAGGAAAGTATGGTGTCACTATTCACTGGTTATAACTTCCTCTCTAGCTATCTCCCTTTAAGATGATGAATCAATTGTTTCTGAGAAATTAACTAAATAATTTTCCTTCTAATTTTCTAGACGTGGAGTGAAGCAGCCAAGGAATCCATGGTCAGATGGACCTGAGAACATAACACAATGCCCAAATGCTGCAGGTAGTCCAATATTACACCTAATTATAATTTGATAGAGTACTAAACTGTTTAGTAATGATTTGCCAACTGCTATATATTCTGTATGATTTTTTACTTTGAATAATAATGAATTGGCAGCATCGTGGTTCAAGGGAGACGTGATGGCCAGTATATCTAATTCAATCGCAAATGGAGTCAACCAAGTATCGAAGATGGATTCACCATCAGTGGCGAGCCAGGATACTTGTATGATTGCTCCACGGTATAAAGGCTATAAATATTATCTCAAAGTTAAAATCTAAAATGTCAAATTAAAAATTAATTTTTTATTATCTTAATTTATAGGCCAAAGGGCTATTTCCCACCCAAGTTTCACCTAATTTTAAAAGTGCATTTGTGACAGTTTAAAAATTCAAACACCCACTTATTCTTAAACTTCTGTTAAAATTGTCATTAAATATAAGGGTGAAACCCTCATTTTGAGAATAATATTAAAAAATATATTATTTTATTTCATTTCTGTCACTCCCCTCGTTAGGTTTTGAAAATTGATATTTCATTCTAAGCCCCAACTTTGAAAAGTGATTCCCCCCTCACTCCCAAATTCCTAAGTTTTTTTTTCACCTCTCTGATCACTTGTGACCACCAGTTTCCAAACCTAGACCCGACCATCATCTTCATCATTGGCTCTCTCTTCTCCTAGGGACGACAAAGGACAACATTTATCGTCATATCTGGATAACGAAACATCATCTTTCTCTAGATGATGTTTGTCATTCAAACAAAGGTTTTATAGATCTCTATGCATGTTGAGGTGGCACACGAAAGACATCTCGGGATAAAAGGTTATCCCAATTATCTTCACTAGAGATGTAATATTTACTAATGTGTTATTGTTTAAAATATGAATAAGGTAATATAATTTTACTTACACATAATTTGCATAATTTTAGTTAAACGGTCAAAATGATAATTTCCTGCTAGTTTTAACTCCGATTAAGAAAGCTACAGATTGGTTTGATGACATTGTTTGATACACAAGAATGTCGGATAAATAGTCTTCTTCATCGACATCATCTTCTTCCTCGTCAAGAAAAGCATCATCTACTCCTCCTAACGTTGCTTCCCCAATCGTTGCTCCTACTCATTCCGAAGCTCTTGTTCAGCCTATTATCACTGAGCCCACTCATGTTGACTCCCTTGTTATGACCCTGCCATCTAGTGCATATCACTGGAGTCTCCTGTTGTGCCTCCCGCCACTGAGTGCACATCAAACGATCCCCACGTCACTTCCTAGGATTTATCCATGCGTTACTTTGATGTTGCATTGGCTTGATGGGGCAATCTTAACTTGGATTGGATGACTCATCTAGAAGATAGAATGAATTGTATGAAGGATACACTGAGTCATCTCTGCACAAATATTGTTATGCAAGTAAAAAAAGTTAATGAAAATTTATTAGACACTTTAATTTAACATGCAAACATGTAAACCATAAAATAATTGTATATGTTTAGTACAAAGATGTTGGGCTATACATATATGATACTGCACTTGCAAGCAATGACTTTATTTTGGTCTCATGTAAGGTGTATAACACAGGACGATCCATTTGTATTGCATAGGATGGTGGATATACTACAGCAGGCACCCTTATTAGATGATTGTGGTATGTTCATGTTTCACTACATCGAGTGTTTGGTGCTTGGCCGACCTCTATCCTTTAATGGCAAAGACTTGATACACCTACACACAACTTAGCCACATAGTTTTTTTCAGAACATTGATTGACTTTTATTTTATTTTTGTTTGTATCTTTATAATAGCATGACATTAATTGACTTTTATGTTATATGTGTTTGTATCTTTATATTGTTATATGTGTTAGTATCTTGATTGTTCATATGCTATGTGTGTTAGTATGTCCATATGTTTGTATATGTACTTCTATGCATTTATATGTCCATATATTTTATATAGGACTTGATGCATTAATATTTTGATTGTCCATATGTTATATGTGTTAGTATGTCCATATGTTTGTATATGTATTTATATGCATTTGTCTATGTATATAGTTATTATAACCGATCGGTTGAGTCAACAACAAATGACTTGTGATTATAGGTATATGAAATCAACATTGAAATTATCATAAGTAAAATAAAAAATTTTATAAATAGATTAATAAATACAAGCACAAGTATTATAGATGAAATTAACAAATACAATCACAAGTATTATAGATAAAATTAACAAGTACAATCAAAAATTTTATATCTAATGTAACAAGTACAATTACAAATTGTATATCTAAACTAACAAGTATAATCACAAATTTTATATCTAATGTAACAAGTACAATTACAAATTGTCTATCTAAATTAACAAGTACAATCACAAGTATAATTATCTTCGACCTTTGTCTTTTGTTGCAGAAATTGATTGTACGAAGCTAGGCATTGGAACAAGACTCTTACAATTCTGTCTTGAATGCCTAAGTTTCTTACATGAACTACAAATATGTTATTCAGTAACCTCACCTTGGAAAAGATGTTTATTTTTATTTACTGGATGACCCGCATAATAACGATAGACGAATGTTGAATGGATAATGCATGTCTCTTTTATATGCAACCACTCTGGTTGATCTCCTAATGGATTAATAACCTCCACGTAAACTGTACAGTAAAATGTAGTACTGTAGTAGGGATGCACCCATTAAACACAAGTGGTGAACTTTATATGTTTTGTTATGGCGATGACATATGTGTAAGGAATCTGTGATAGTTGAAATTTTTGATATGTACATGTTCGTTCTGCAAAGTCCACCATACCATCATATTGGTAACAACCCAAAACCTCATTTTGTTAAGATATAATATGATGCACCTCGACCCAAGGTGTTATAAGGTTGTGCAAGTATCTACAATTGATATAAATACCAACATATATAGTAAGCAATAATTAAGTATAAGTATACATAACACACTAATTACATGTCATATTATTGAATATGTACTTACTTGCATAATTTCTCTTTTCATAAAACTATCACTGTAATGTACCTCTGATGAACTTAACGTGTACAGTAATGAGCAAACGGCAAACGTGTTTGACAAGTGCATTGAATGATTTGGCAATATTAGTAGTCATTATATTGTACTTATGGTCTGAAAAATATGTCTTTGCCCATCAATCATAACCCACCTCACACTGGTACATTGCTACATCAAGGTGCATATGAGACAATGACTTCATTATCTCTCGAAATTCATATTTTGTATATGCCTTAGCTATTTTCGAATACATCTATGCCACTTTTGCATTCTTCTTGTACTTGGATTGCTTGTTATAGTGAAGGTGATAATAACAATATTCATGGTGCCATTGTAGAGAAGATACTGACATGTCAATTTGAAACACTTGGCAAATTAGGTACCTTACCAAAACAATCCTTTAACTTTGTTAAAAACCAACACCATTTTCATGATCTTCCCTAAGGCCAATGTCAAAAGCCAATAGATATATCTGATTACAACTATCCAATGCAACAATAACAAATAATTGGCCTAGATATCTACCTTTTAAAAAGGTAGCGTCAATACAAATTACTAGGCGAATATATTATTGGAATACACATATACTACAACTCAATGTCATGTAATAATACTTAAATCATTCTTGCTCATTTGTTAGTATATACGTCATAGTCCTCGGATTACAATGTATTGAATTGTAATAATATTTTGACAGCAACATAAAAGACTCTTCTGGTGTGCTCTTCAATGCTTGAAGTGTCTAATTTCTTGTTTGTCATGCTTATGTATATGATATATCAATTTTACATCAATCGGTGATGTCTATAATGATCTCCTTAGATTGATACACAAGATCAACTGATATAAATGTTGTCCTCAAAATTTGGCCTAAAGCTTAAGCCTTAGCTTACCTATGATGTGATAATATCTGATCTCTAGGACATGTGTGTTGGCTATCGAAACAATGTAGTTCAAAGTTATCACTATCTTCATCATTTGAGATTTCAACAAGAATGTCATCATCAAGATATCTTGGTCTCATGTTTATCTAAATGTTGTTTATCCTTCGATTTATGTTACATTTTTCGCTCACTATTTAGATTAATCTCATGAATGTCGTGTGCTCTTAAATTTTAATCAATTTCCTACTATCTCCAATATATTTTATTATATTGTCATCTTTTTCTATCTATTCATCTCTACCTAATTGACGCATATTCTGCCATTTAGATCGATTTTATAATGACCAATATTGATAACCAAATTAATTTGAAAATAACATAAAAAAGTGTACAAATATAATCAACATAAATAACATGATCGAAAATATTATTTAAAAATTTGAGTTACATTGTTTTAAGAAGTTCGAGTTTCATAATTTTACTTCTATTGCACTATTACACATATTTCATAATTTTTCTACATATTGTAACTATTAATATATTATAAATAATTTGATATTTATTTTATAAAATATCACTTTACCCCTATATCGTCAAATTCATTTCACCCTCAAATGTTATTTAATATCTCTATCACCTTTCATTATAAAATATCATTTCACTCTTTACTATTATAATTACAAAATACCCCTATATTTTTTTACCATTTCAATTTTTATATATAATTATAACTTATTATATAAGATATCACATATAATTATATTATCAATAAAAGTAATAACGATTAGAGTTATAGTACGTATAAATATCTTGAAAATTTAAACTTTTTTTTCTCTCACTCGAAATCACGATCACAAATTTTTTTGTCTCTCCTAAAATCTCTCTTGGGTAATGAGTAAAATGATATATGTTAAAGAATTATAAAGTTATGCTTTAGATAGAATAAAGAAAGAGTAGTTTGGGTTTTTTTCGGATATTTAGGGTAATTTCCTTTAATTCTTTTAAAATTTGGTATTTTTGTCTAAGCTACAAAATTATAGATAATTTTGCTTATGACCCATAAAATATGGATAAATTAATTAATTTCCCAAAAATAAAAAGGTTGAGTGCCATAATAATCGGGGGCATGTTCGTGTTGAGGTTGGATTGGGGCGCATGTTGGAGATTGATGAGGTTGAGCAGCAAGTGTGGGTTTGAACTGTTAAATTTGCTAAAAAAATATGTTAAATTTTTTTTTTTATGAAATAAACACAAAGAAAAAGAAAACCCTCATGCTTAGTAACTTTTTTACCTCAAAATTTTATTAAGTAATTTCTTATACCTTAATAATTTCAATTTCAATTGAAAATAATTAAAACATGTATTAGTACTAGTATAGATAATGATATTAATGACATATAACTGTATGTTTAATAAGCAAGCATAATTTTTGAAATTTTATGGGTGTTAATAAAATATTTTTAGGAGGTCTTAGAAATTAGAAAAAAGTTCAAAGTTGTTTTCAAAATTTTTGAAATTTTTTTTGCCCCTTGATAATTTAAAAAATTATGTTACACTCCAAAAAGTTTAACTGAAGCTATAAAGGAATATGATGATTTTTGAAGCCAGATAAGGGAAACTATCCATTTTCTTTTGTTAAATTTTAGAAAATGCTATTTACACCTCTATTATATTATGCATAGTTTAGTCTGATAGGGGTACTATTGTAATACTGTGATTCATAGGGACAAAATAATAGTTACTTACAATCAATTATAATATTTACACAAAATAATATAAATAATTTTAAATAAAATTATGTATATAAATAAATTATATAATATTATTTGTATAAAGTAAAGTGATATTTTATGATTAAGTGATGTAATTGTTTACTTTTTCTTTTACTTCAAAAATAGCATTACTATATTTTTTTCTATCAAAACTAATAATTGACTTTTATATATTTATATATATATATATGGGTGAGAAATTAAATTTTATAGTCATATAGGTAAGATGAAAAGATCATTTTTGAATTCGAATATAATTAAACAAGTAAAACTTAAAAGCATAAATTATCTATGTTTATTTTATCACTCAAAATTTATATATAATTGGAATTAGAGTTCTGAATTTTTTTTTTCTAAGTTGAAATTTATTTTCAGTAATTGTTACTGAATATAAAATCTAAAAACTTTTAGTAGATACATAAATTTCGTTAATAAGCTTCATTATTCAATTCGTTACTATTTAACATATGATAAGTTTTCAAATAAAATAGAGCAATATATAAGGCGGAGTTATTCTCATAATTAACAAGCTAACTTACAAGAGAAAAGACAAAACAATTAATCATTTTACTACTTGTGTTGGATTTGATTGATTCTTCGAAAAGTAGCAGCCAGTCAAGTTAAATGTGTTGAATCTCTTAAGATCTATTTCCTTAGTTTTTGTTCAAGTATAATTTGTGCTGCAAGAAACAACACGTCAAATTCCAAAACAGTGTGCTGTTTTGCTTTAGTAAAATCGACATTTTTCAAACCAATCCACATGTTGAAAAACGAATAAAAATTAATAGATATACACCCAAGAACCTTACCTCCATAATAGAATATAGATATAAGTCACATATACTTGTCAATGTGTGGATAATAAATTATTAATAAATTTTTAGGCAAATGTTTTACGACAATGTAGGGTCCTGGTCAATAAAAATAACCATATATGGTCATATCTTATAATTAATGAGGAAGTTTCTTGGTGTTTCATCAACAAAATGGAATCTGTCGTTATCTTACAGTTTTAATTTTGCAAGTTACCGCGTAAAATTCTATATTGACCTATTAAAATGAAATTTCAACTCCCTGCTTGTTCATTTGCAGAAAACAACCCAGTTGAAGTTTCCACTTTCAAATCCAATTAAAACAAGATTTAGTCTTAATACTATAGCTGTTACGATTGCTAGAACCTGCAGGGTAATTACTCTTAATTCACAATTAAAACAATCTTAATTATACTTTTATTTTAATTAAATGCCTGCCTAACAAGTTATATCTCCAGTTTATATCTTTGATTATTATTATTAAAATTTATAAAATTTGATTTATAATGAAGTTTTGTTTATATTACTCCAAAATTAAATAAATCTTTTCTAATACAAATTTACTTAAAAGTGCATTTGGTTTAAATAATTTTTTACAATCAAAACTATAAAGCTACCAGAAAGATTAAATACTTCTGAAAATTAATGAATATAAACTAATAGTATATTAATGTAAATCGGTATGTATAAATATTTATTATATTTGCTTGATAGGGATTAATATAACAATATAAAAATATTATTTACTTAAATATCTTAAATTAAATTTATCAAGTAAGGGTAAAATTATAATAAGATAAAAATTATTTTGATAATATTTTAATACATAAAAAGATACGATAATTAATTACCTCTATATTGATTGCTACATCAGTTTTGTGATAAAACATTACTAATCTTTTATTGCCTAATGAGCTAAACAAGAGAATGTCAATAATAAAATATAAATTACCAAAGTAATCTTTTAATCTCTTGAACCAAACACACCTCTCCACCAAAGTATCACAACATATATATTATTTATTGTTGTTGAAATTCACTAGTGTTCATTTTTCTAAGCTAACACTAAAATTTATTACAACTATGAACATTAAATAATATTTAATTAATATTCCAACATACAGTAGGTATAAACTAAAATTTGATGTTTAAGTCCCTGATCTGTAACACCTACATGTATGACCATGAGTATTTT
Source organism: Mangifera indica (assembly GCF_011075055.1). Taxonomy (NCBI): domain Eukaryota; kingdom Viridiplantae; phylum Streptophyta; class Magnoliopsida; order Sapindales; family Anacardiaceae; genus Mangifera; species Mangifera indica. The sequence goes on along the minus strand of NC_058147.1, from coordinate 8,829,506 downwards.
AGTATTTTGACTTTGTTTACGTCCATTTGTACTTATTTGATTAAGTATGTGTAGAAATTGTGAGGCACGACTATGTGGGTAGACCATGCGCCCATGTATGTTGTGGTAAGAACAAAATGGTCTTTCTTCATATTAATCATGAAATTTTGCCAAGTCTAAGAGGAATGCAAGCTCGTGTATGGTAGAATATTTTAGTATATGTCCTAGAAACCATTCATGTTGTCAATTTTAGGGTATTTTATCTTATATGTATACTTATGATAACTTATTAATAAAAGAAGCAGTTTTTATGTTCATATGCATAAGTTGTTTCTTTTATTGGCGATAATATAAAGTATACATATGAACTGTTCGGATGACTCACTTAATATATAAATTGAATCATCAAATTGTTTTTTACGAATGTGATATAAGTTAGACAATTATATCATATAGTAGGTATATTGAATACCTTCATTCAATGTCATGAGATGACATTAGCGTGGGTGATGATGATAATCATGTCGTTAGGGTAGTAATATGGATTAATAATTAGAGAATTGTTTTTTGAACATAACTAATAACGATACGTTACATAGTATTAAATTGTAATTAATGACTTATTATATGATCATACTAGTATATGACATAATCCTTTGACCTGAGACATCATGGTCGATTCGATATGGATATATGTGATTCATATGATATATTAATACAGTGTTAACTACATTCCATATGAGAAACCATATTAGTCATGTATTATTTGTGTATGAAGATGAATGATAATCAAGATAGGATCTGTTGACTTGAAAAGTATTAAGTTATGAATATCTATTGATTCAACCTGGATCTGAGTTTTGAAGCGAATGTCGATAAATATTGAAAATCAAAATTTCTCGCCAGAGTATAATGTAAGTCGAACGAAGAATGTTCATGATGATGTATTTCGAATATATCAATTGATGATTCACATAGAATCGAAATTAGAGATTTGATGATCCATAAGTCTAAAATCAATCTAGATTGGACAATGGAAGGATATTACCTACGCGGAACTTAAGATTAGAGGTATTAAGTTTGATGGAGTATTTCTTCATCATAGCTTAGGGGTTATAGTGGTTAAGTCTTCAAATGCATTTTCAAATCATCCAAAAAGGGATTCAAGACTATGTCACGGTGAACCTTAAGAGTCACACCAATAAACCAAGCTTTCAAGAAGGGAGAATTAGTTATCCGTGGTTGGCTAGCACCTTTTGAAGGATAATAAAAATCATATAATATATTATATAGGTGCAAAGTTAACATTTTAAAAGTTAAGATGTTAGTGAGATAAAATTAATATGGCTAAAGTATATAATAGATATACATACATGACAAAAAATTAAATCAAGAATTTGGTAGGCCAAAAAAAGAATTTTAAAGACTTCAACTAATCACCACTATAAAAGAAAGAAGTTAGTTCATTCTAAGTGTGCTTAGTTCATTTGAAATAATAAATTCCCTCACTAAAATTGTAAAACTCTCTCTCATCTCTCTTTTTCATTCAGCCAAGGCTAGATAAAGATTGGTGATGCAATTCTTTGGAGGTTTTTCAAGTGAAAAGCTTAATCCGCCATCCTATATCCATATAAGAGGCAAAGGAGAATGTATACCAACTAAACCATTTCTTGTTTGGTTCCTTTTTTCTTTGCTTCTTGTTCTTTCTACATGCATGATATTATTTGCATCTTTTTCTTCATCTATTATTTCAAAATGGTATCAAAGCTAGTACAACTCCTTGTATGTTCCTTTTGAAGCCAAAAATATGTTTATTATCCATAAAAAGTATGTGTTAGTATCACATATATGCAGGCATGTTCTAGTTTTGCCTTGAAATCAATTTTTTGAAGTATTTAATCTTCTTGAACTTTTGGTTGGATTGTCTTGGCTAGAGTTTCCTTTTTATTTTCATGTTCTAATGATTGTGAGATGAAGAACATGTAATAAATGACATGCACATGATGAAATGGTATCAGAGCTAGTACAACTCCTTGCATGTTCCTTTTTTATGCTTGTGATTGAGATGAAAAACATGTAATATATGACATGTGCATTTTGCCTTATGGAGTGAATTTTTGACTCATGAAATGAGGATGCATGTCATGGCAACCATGTATATTGTGATTTATATTTTGTTTTGAGTTTATTTTATGCTTGATACATAAAGGATAGGCCAAAGGACTTATTCCCACCCAAAGTATCCTCTTATCTCAAGTTTGCACCTCTTAATTTTGAAAATCCCAAACACCCACCCATAAGTGGTTAAAATTAACAGTTTTAAGGGAAAATTCATTATTTTATTTGTAATATTAAAAATAAACTAAAATTTAATCTCTTTTTCCTCCTCTAAACCTTAAAAGCTAAAAGTTTGCCTCTAACCTAAGTTTTGAAAAATGACAGTTCCCTCCTAGGGTTTAGTTTCTAAATCTTTGACTCCAAATCTGATGTCATCATTGGTGATGAATATCTCCCGATGTCTCCTCTCCCTCCGACGGCCAAGCTTCTCTCATTTGGAAGCTTGGACGGTGTCGATTGACGTCAAAAATAAATCTCAGCTTCGTTAGAAAGACAAAGTTGTTCGTTTTTCCTGACGAAGACGAGATCTAATGAAGATGATGGGTTTAGGACTGTCGGTTAGAGGGGAAGATGGTGAGCACTAGAGGGAGAGAAAAAAGATGTTGTCGGAGACGGTGTTGAAGGATGAAAATAAACCCTAGGGGGCAAATGTCATTTTTTAAAACTTGACCTATATGGGAAATTGTTAATTTTCAGGGTTTAGGGGAGAAATAAATAAAATTTTAAGGGTTTAAGATTTCGTTAACTTTTAACCATTCATGGATGGGTAAATGAGATTTTCAAAGTTAAGGGGAAAGAATTTGAGATAAGAAGATCTTTGGCCTTAAGGATATGATTTAGGGGCATAAATGTGTAGCTTGTTGAAGTGATTTGGCTTGAGAAATTGAAAAATTGAATCTTGATGTTATGTTGCATGACCTGGTTCCATGTGTATTGTACATGGAATACATATATTGTTGGCACACAAGTATGGTATATACATTGATATATGATGATATGTTAATATGTGAGCATAATAAAAATTTTAAATTTTTCAAGTTTTCGTTTAGACATGCTAAATAATATTTTAATATTGATTAAGACACTTGGATGAAGATTATGATGTATTTGATTATTCTAATTACATATAATCTAAGATTAAAATGCATGATGAAAAAATATGTATGAATGTATGTATGTCATGAATGGTTGATACATAATTTTGTTTAATTTGATTAAATATTAAATTTTGCATATACGTCAATTTGTATTTGATGTGATTAAGTGTTGGATGTGATCAAAGTTGAAATGAAAGTATAATATATTCATATTATATAAGTGGTGGCATATAAAATGTTGTAAGCGTCTTTTTTTTTTTTATTCATAGATTTTAGTTGAAATTAAATGTTATGAATATTTATATTATACTTTCATATATATATATATATCCATGCATGCATTATGATATTTAAACTAGAATCATTGTGTGATGTTAATTTTTTATTTGATTTGACCATATATAGTAGAATAATGTTTAACTGATTATGAATGAGTTCATAATTTAAATTAAATGTTAGTTTAAATGATGGATGTATGACTTAGGGATGATTATGGGTGCAATTTGTCATTTTTCAAAACTTAAATAATTGGGTTGTAAAATTCCTTTAATTAAAGGGGTTTATATTAAATAACCTCATCTTATTTATTTAATTTTATTTTTAATTTATCGGGCTGCGCACTTTAGTTTCCTATGTAATCGTTGACGAGAACTCGAAGACAATCTGAATGACGTTCCAAATGAAGATGTAGACCTAGATAAATAGTTTGTCATTAGGTTATAATTTCAAAAACCTCATGATCATCTCACCACATTTAAATTATGTCATGTTTAATTTGGAATTAATTAAAATTAAGTTAAATCAAAATCTCCCTAGTTAAAATTATTAAATCTATGTCTCTCAGTATGAGATAATTCAATTCTATAATATAAATTTTAATATCCCAAGATTTCTATTATATGATGGATATGAAATTTATGTCATGAAATTAAATTTATCTTATTATTGGATGATTATTTTCATCATAATCAATAATTCTATTATATGAGGAAATGATAAAAATGTCATTTCAGGAAAGTGTAAGGGTTTTGATTTACCTGGCCAGGAATACTAATAATTCTATTATGTGAGGTATCCAGAGCTAAGGGCATGAAAATTGAATCAAGTCTTATATAGAGATATAAATACAAAGGATTACCTACTTATTAAATTTAATTAACCAAGATTTTTATTATGTGAGATTAATTATGTTTAATAAGAATTTGATTCCCCACTAAACATTTAATCTAATGGAATTTTTGAACCTTGTCTAAAGGAGTATGAGATTTAAATACAATAGTTGGAGCTAATGAGATTATGCATTAATAAGTTTGAATTCATATATGTGAGACACTAATAAAAATTAAATTTTCTTTGCAATATTTTCTAATCAATTATGGTAAAATCAAAAATGGCCACCAACGTACTCTTAATGATAATAGGCAACAATATTTTGATGGGACCAAATTTTAAAGATTGACTGAGAAATCTTATAATCATTTTAGATTTTGAAAAGATTGCTTACATCTTGGAGGCATCGCTTCCTATCAATAAAGCTCTAGTTACCTCAAATGAGATATGTAAGATGTTTAAGGTATTGGTTGAGGATAATCAAAGAGCTTGAGGCTAATGGTAGCCTCAATGAATAAAGAGCACTGGACCAAACATGAAAAAGTTTCGAGAGCATATGACATTCTTATGGCTCTACAAGATTTACATAGCGAAAACTTGAAAGTATTAGAGTATGACCTATGTGTTTCATTCTTTAACATGAGATTAAGGGAGGGATTTCCCCCTGATGATCATGTCATAAAAATGATTAATAGAATTGGATGTATATCCCTCCTATCGAGTTATAAACTTTTTATAACTAATTACAATCTCAACCAAATTAAGCAGATGCTTCATGAGGTGTTAAATGAGTTTAAGGAAATGTTTAAGCAAAGAAAGAAAGATTTAAGACATGTTGATGTCTATCTAGCTTCTACTAGCAAAGCCAATAAAAAGGCTGAAAAAGCAACAAAGAAATGGTCCAAATGTTGGATCGTAAAAGGAAAAATTTAAGAAAGCTACCACTAAGGCAAAAAAGGCAAAAGCAAAAGGAAAATGTTTCCCTTGTCAACATGATGGACAATGGAAAAAAACTCTCTTTTATACCTAAATAGTCTAAAAAAGAACAAAGCAGGTATAACATATTATCAAGTTATTGAATTCAAATTAAGTTTGGAATCAGATAATCATTCTCAGATTATAGATTCAATAGCTACATCTCAAGTGTGTGTTTTTATGCAAGCAATGTAGAATAGTTTTGTTTTGTCATAGGGCAAAATTGTTTTAAAGATGGAAAATGGGATAAGAGTTATAGCCAAGGCCATGGAGACTTGCCACATTAAACTACCACTAAAACATGTTTTGAAATTGTACAAAGTTTTATATTTTGTAAAAGCCACTAGAAATATCATTTTTGTTTCTACTTTAAATAAACATAGTTACAATACTCATTTTAATGGAAATAAATGTTTGATATTTTTTGAAAATGTTTTAGTGGGCAAAGCTATAAATACAAATGATTCGTATGTATTGAAATTAAATAATTATCATATAATAAATTTTGTTACTAAGAAAAGATTTCGAAGTGAAATAGACCAAACGTTATTTGGCATCATAGATTAGGTCACATTAGAGAAAAAAGATTGATTCAACTTGGAGAAAGTGAGCTTTTAAGTTCATTGGGTTTTAAACCATATCAAATATATGAATCATGCCTCCAAGGAAACATTACCAAATCTCCTTTTAAAAGTAAAGGGGAACGTGTCAAAAAATTACTAGAGTTAATACATACAGATGTATATAGACCATTTAATAATATGGCCAGGGTAGATTTTCATTACTTTATTACCTTCACTGATAATTATTCTCGATATGAGTATCTATATTTAATGATATACAAATAAGTATCATTTGATAAGTTCAAAAAATTCAAGAAAGAAGTAGAGAAATAGGCTAGAAAAAATACTAAAATTTTATGATATGATTATAGAGGAGAATACTTGAGTATAGAATTTTAGGAATTCTTAAAAGAGAATGGAATAATTTCCCAAATGACTCCTCTATATACACCCCAGTATAATGATGTAACTGAAAGAAGGAATTATACTTTATTGGATATAGTATGATCAATGATAAGTTTTATAAACTTATTGATGTCATTGCGAGGATACGCCCTCCAAACTACTATGTATATCTTGAATTGGGTACCGTCAAAATAAGTCTAGAAGACACCATATGAGTTATCATATTTCAAATGCCCAAATCTTAATTATATGAAAATTTGGAGATGTCTGACTCATATCAAAGTAATTAAATCAAATAAATTGAATGGCAAATCAGAAAATGGTGGGTTTATAGGATATCCTAAAGATAGTTTAAGGTATTACTTTTTCTTCTAAACTGATCAAAGAATAAAGTATGTAGGAATGCACACTTTCTCGAGAAAGAGTTTTTGGAAAAAGATGGCATAGGAAAAGACATTACGTTTAAGGAAGAGTCCAAAGAGCCTCAAACTGACATTATTGAGATTAGACTATCCACTTAGCAAATCTCAGTATCAGATACTACAGTTCCAAAATAAAGATCTTCTACGGTATGTAGACCTCTAAACAGATACAAATTTCTTTATATGTAGGATTTTGGATCCTACTTAATGGGAGAAATACAATATAGTGATAATCCTAGAAGCTACGAGCAAACTATATTGGATATTGATTCAGGAAGATGGCTAGAAACAATAAATTCTAAAATAAACTTCATGCATGCTAATCAAGTATGGTCACTCATCAATCCATTAGAAGGAATTATTTCTATTGGTCGTAAATGGGTATTCAAGAGAAAGATTGGCAAGGATGGAAAGATGGAGACCTATAAGGCTCAACTAGTAATAAAAGGGTTATACTCAGAAACAAGGGCTGGATTATGAGGAAACTTTTTCACTTGTAAATATGATTAAATAAATTTAGATAATGTTAGGTATCATAGCATACTATGATTATGAAATTTGGCAAATGGATGTCAAAATGACTTTTCTTAATGGATTCATTGAGGAAAACATATATATGGAATAACCCATAGACTTTGTATCCGCTATCGAAAGACATCAGGTATGCAAGTTCCATGGATCCATTTATAGATTGAAGCAAGCTTTCAAAAGTTGGAACATCTGATTTGATGAAATAATAAAAAAGAATCCAAATAAACCTTGTGTTTACAAAGAGGTTCAAGATCATGCCATTATATTTCTCATATTGTATGTAAATGACATACTATTAATAGGTAGTGAGATTGGCATAAAATCTAGTTGTCTAAAACCTTCTCAATGAAAAACTTAGGAGATGCGACCTATGTCTTTAGAATTTATATTTATACAGATAGAACAAAATGGATAATTGGATTATCTTAGAAGTTGTACATAGAAAGATTGTTGAAAAAGGTTAACATGGAAAACTCGAGGAAAAGACTTTTGTCTTTCACTCAAGGTCTTCATCATTCTAAAGACCAATGAAAAATGACAACAGATGCATAATGTGCCTTATGCTTTGACTGTAGGTAGACTAATGTACGCAATATTATGTACAAGACCTGATATAACATTTGTTGTAAGTGTTACAAGTAGTTATTATACCAATCCAGGGGAGAAACATTAGTTAATTTTGAAATCAATTCTTAAGTACTTAAGAAGAACTAAGAATCTCGTTATGAGTTATGGGTGTTCACAGTTAAACATTTAGGGATACTTAGATTCTAATTTATAGTTAGATGTTAAAGATAAAAAATCTACGTCAAGGTTCATTTTTATTTGTAATAGAGGTGTGATTAGTTAAAAAAGTTTCAAACAATCAACCACAACTGACTTCACTACAAAATTGAATATATTGTTGCTTCAGAAGCTACAAAGGAGGATGTATGGATGTGCAAGTTCATATCTGAACTTGGTATAGTTCCAAATATGGGCTTATCCGATAACTATGTTTTACAATAATACTAGTGATATTGTATAGGAAAAAGAACCAAATGCGTATCAGAAGTCTAAACATATTCAGCAAAAGTATTACATTTTAAAAGAATTCTTTAGAATTTGAGAGATTATGATTTAGAAGACACTGTTAGTAGAAAACATTACTAACCCACTGACTAAAGCGATGACAATAAAATAGTTAGACCAACATCTTGAGAAGATGGGTATACAATACAATAACAAATGACTCTAGTGTAAGTGGGAATTTTGTTTAGTATATGCCTTAAGAACCAGTTGTGTTGTCTATTTCAGGACATTTTATCTTCTATGTATACATATAATAACTTAATAATATAAAAGTAGTTTTTTTTATTCACATATGTAAATTGTTTCCTTTATTTGCGATAATATAAAGTATGTATGTGAACTGTCCATATGACTAACTTAATATATAAACTAAATCATTGAATTGTTCCCTAGGAACATGATATAGGTTGGCAATTATATCAGATAGTAGGTATGTTGAATACCTTAGTCAAATGTCATAAGATGACATTAGTGTGAGTAATGATGAAGGTTATGTCATTAGGGTATTAGTATCGATTAACAGTTAGAGAATTGTTTTTTGAACATGACTAATAACGATAAGTCACATGGTTATAAATCATAGTCAATAACTTATTGTAAGATCTTACTAGTGTATGAAGTAATCTTTTGACCTAAGACATCATGGTCGAATCTGATACGAGCATGTGTGGTTCATATGGTGTATGAATATGTAACCACATTTTGTATGGGAAACCGCATTAGTCATATCTCATTTGTATATGGAGACTAATAATGATCAAGATGAGATCTGTTAATGGAAAAAATATTGGGTTTTGAATATCCATTGATTTGATCTGAATTTGAGTTTCGGAGTAAATGTCAATAAATATTGGAAATCAAAATCTCCGACCAAAGTATAATTTAAGTCATATGAAGGATGTAGGTGATTACGTGTTTTGAATATATCAATCGACAATTTATATAGAGTCGAAATTAAGGCTTTGACAATCCACGAGTTCGAAATCAATCTAAATTGGACAAAGGAAGGATATTATTTACACGGAATATACGATTGCAAATATTAGGTTAGATGAAGTATTTCTTCATCATGGTTTATAGACAATGACATATTGCTAGATGTTTATCATAGTCGTTGAGTCTTTAGATGTACTTTTGAATCGTCTGAAAAAGGACTCATAGCTACACCACGGTGAACATAAATAGTCACACCAATAAACCAAGCTTTCAAGAGGAAGAATTAGTTATTCAAGGTTAGCTAGAACCTTCCAAAGGATAATAAAAATCATATAATATTTTATATGGGTGCAAATATAACATCTTAAAAGTTAAAGTGTTAGTGAGATAGAATTAACATGGCTAAATTATATAATAGCTATACATACATGAAAAAACTTTAAATTAAGAATTTGGAAGGCCAAAAATAGAGTTTTAAAAACTTCAACTAGCCACCACTATAAAAGAAAGAAGTTGGTTCATTCGAAGTGTGGTTAGATCATTTTAACTAATAAATTCACTCACTAAAATTGCAAAACTCTCTCCCTTCTCTTTTCCTCATTCGACCATGGCTTGGCAAAGCTTAGGGTATAGTTCTTTGAATGTTTTTCAAGTGAAAAGCTTAATCTATCATCATATATCCATATAAAGGCAAAGACATTTTTTTTGCATCTTCTGAAGGTACAATTCTTTGCATCTTCTTTTTCAAAGGCATGTTTGTGTATAGTTAGTGTATTTGAATTCTAGATAAGGAGTAGTTTTCAGAGATTTTAGAAACTACTATTATTGAGTAACTAAACACACACCTCTATATAAACAGTATACGCTTGTGTTTGTGAAATTCAATGAAAATCAAATGAATCAAAAGCATTTTTTGGCTTATTTTCTCACCCATAAAAAAAAGTAAGAGTTGTGAGAAAGAGCCAACAAAGGATTGGAGCCAAGGAAGACCTTTAGAGCTTCGAGGACAAAGGCTACTACCACGTGAAGACTTTGTGCACCGTTAGAAGAAAGGTAAGTATGGTGATTTCTTTTTGTTTGGATTACTGTTAATTCTTGGTGCATGTGATGGGTGATTTAAGGGAATATTAATGATATGAATTATTTGTGTGATACGTTTAAACAACTAGTTTAAGAGCCTTGTATTTCTATGTTTCAATTGATGGTATGATGAGAAGTTTGATTATGTTTATTCCAAAATTGATGAATTATGGTATTACTTGTAGTATCCTTGGTTGATATATATATATATATATATATATATATATATATTCATTTATTTATGATGATTGAATCAAATGGATAACGATTCTTTGATTATGTGATGCGTGTTGACATTCATAACATGTTGATGAGATGTTATTTTTGGTTTGTAAGTTAATTCCCTTAGGTGATGTGTAGAAACATGTTTAGGCATGACAATGGGATGAATGGAGAAATTCTAATAATTAAAAGTTTAATCAGATGGTCGGAAAACCTAAATTTTAGTGAAATCAAAATTTTGGAAAAATATGCTACATGTTTGTTTGTCACCTAACATATGGTTGTGTACTTTTGGGGGAGAATCTTCACCATGCAGGTTGATGTCATGAGCGTGTGAAATTAGGGATGAAAGCATACCTATGTTGTATGGGACACGCGATCATATGTCCTACCCTAATTTGCATACCTATGTACAATTCATGCATGGTCATATATTAAGAGATAATAACCCCCCTCCCCCATATACAATTGGACAAATCAAGAAAATGTAATAGTAATGACTTTTTTACCTCTATGAGAAATGAATATGAAGAAGACAAATGATAAGACCTTAACGAAGGTTATTTATAATAGGAATTCTTATGTGCATGTCTGATTATAAGAATGATGACATGGATCTTGACCAAAGCAGTTTCGAGTTGAAACCACCAATAATATACCATGAGAACTATGTACAGTATGACTTGTCAGTGAGCTTTAAGTAGTGTGACATATCATCGAGCTATGTGCAATGTAATTGCACTTTAAGTTATATGCAATATGGCAGTGAAAGCAAGAGTGTTAGTTTGCATGATCATCTATGTGACCTCAACCCTAAACTTGACTGGAATGTAAAACCTGCAAGTAAGCCTAAGGGTATTCTAGTCTTTTCCTTTATTTTTAATTAAGTAATACTGATTTTCTAGAGAGATGCATGTTTGTGTATGGGTCTATAAATGGTTATGCATCATTAGCGAATTTTGAATTTGAGGATAAGATCAAAATCATGGCAAAATCAAATGATTTCTATAGTTAGATGACATGACATACATTTGTGCATCACATCTAGAAGGCAAAATAAAAAAATGTTTAACCTAATTTTTTGTTATTATTTTGCACCTCTAACTACACACCCAAAAAGAGAGCATAGTGAGAAGAGATCATTGATTTTCAAAAGAAGCAGTTGATCATTAGAAAACACTATAGCCACATGAAGAAACACTTATAAACCCGAAAACAAGTAAACATAGTGACCTTTTAGCTTATTATGCTTTAAAGAAAAATGTGGTTGATTGATCAATGCCATCTACTTTTTATGTTGACCATTATGAATAATTGAAAGTGTGCTCTACACTAGATCGTTAGATTATAGATTGATTATTATGATATTATATATATATATATATATGCACGTTGATCATCTTATGTTGATAAGGAAAATACCGAACATGGTGTAACCAATCAACAAAATCATCGAGACTCATACTTCCTTTAAATTTCAGAATTTCAATTCTTAATCCCTTATCATCATCCTTATTTTTCCTTAGTGCCCTTTCATGTTCTTCCTTATATCACTAGGGTGTCTAGGAGGACGAGGGGGTCTAAGGTGTCTTCTTAAGAGGTCTTGTAGGTCGATTGATGTGGAGGGGGTGCTTGGTGTCGGGTTATAACCATGTTATTTGGGTTATTTGGTTCTTAAGTTCTTGAATTTCCCCTTGCAATTTCATATGGCTAAATTCCCAAGGATGAGGTAGAGATGTAGATGAGGATGAATCACCTTTTTAGGACATTTTGATAATTGACAAGCAGGTAAGAGTTAAAGTATTAAGTGTTTTGGTTTGACAAAGAGCTGATTTTAGGCAGGTTTTGGGTTCTGTCAACAATGTCAACTAGTGAACAGTAAATTCCAGTAATGAATAGTAACTCTGGGAAGAAGAGAACTACTAAAAGCTCACACCAACAACCTTTGCTCTAATACTGAATTATGCATATTCATCAAAACATGTAATAACATCCAAAATATAAAAATCTGTTTTTCACTGTTCATTTGAAATGAATAGTTTTTCAATTCAGTCAATTTGGTAGTCAAGACGAATTCCAGCCCAAACCAAACTTATATCAATGCATTCACAATACCATGAGCTATCTTTTAATCTATGGCAGCAGAAAAAGGGAACAAGATAAAGTAATCAAAATGAAGATAAAAGCCAGTGGTAGATTTGGTAATTTCTCTACAACTCTCTAGTGCATACACCTTAAACATACACAAATGCATTCAACTTTGGATTCTAAGGATAAATAAATGAAACCTAGGCATAAAGGAATAATTCCACCAACCTGGTGGTCTTCCACCACTAATCTATCTCTAAGATGATTGGATAAAGGAAAAAAGAGATAAAGGTTTCAAAACTTTATCACCAAATTTATTCAAAATGCAAGTTAACGTTTTACAATTGGGAGGCCACCCTTTATATATGAGGGGGTGGCAGAAAACGCTACAATTTTTCCAATGAAAGTCAACTAAAAGCAAGTAGTTTACACAATTTAAGCTAAGGCTCTCATTTTAGACTAACCCTATTCTCCTTAATGTTCTAAGAGACAAAAGTTATTCCTTTTTTCCCTAAATTTAGGAACCATGTTCCCTAACTTTATGAGCCAACTTCCCATTTAGTTTCAAAGCATCTAATTACTCAATTTTGGACTCAATAGGCTTCTCAATAAGCCTTGGACGTCTTGGGCTTGTTATGGATTTCCTTTTTCTTTAGGCCAAATAAAACAAGTCACTTAAGTGGATCTTGAGTCCATTCAATGATGTTATGCCCAGAAGTGAGATTAGGCCAAAAATGAGCATGTATTGCTTCCTTTGGCTTGTGAAGGGCTAGATCTTCATTATTCTTAAGCTCTTGGATGACATAGAAGCTTGAGGAAGATTTGGAAGCCAATAGTGGTGATAAAGCCAGGTATGCATCAATGTCTGCTTGGAAGAGCTAACTTTAGGCCTTTTAGCAGAATTTTAACATCTTCTACCTAAAAAATTCATTTTAATTTAATAACTCTTTTTAGTAGACTTCTAAAAAACTATTCATAATTTTTTTTGTTGGTGTGTTATAAGTACTATTGATTTGAACTTATTATGTTTGACGAGTCATGTTCATATACTTGTTAATGACTTTAATATTTATGACAACCATATTTATTATATGGATTAGAAATTAAATTTCTTAAATAATTGACAAGTAATTGTTTATCTTGTTGGTTGTTGATTTTAGTATTTTAAAGTTGAAGTTATAAACTTATTTGAGTTTTTTTATTGTGATATTCTATTTTTTTATGTCTACAATTGATCATATAAAGAGATAATAAATAAACTATTAGTATTAAATTTAGATAAAGTAATTTTGTTTTGACAAAATATCAATTTGTGTCAAAATGTCTTGTGTTGTTTTGTAACAAATTGTGTTGTTTCTTGACATTTGACAAAATATGTTATTTCATGACAAATATGTCATTACATGTCATGATTTCACACAATTTTACTTGTTACATAGTTTGGGGTAATTTAGATTGGATCAGACCAACCTAAAAATATTTCAATTTGGTTTAGGGTTGAGAAATTTTGACACCATTCTATTTTGGGTTAGGTTAAGGTTTAAAGTCTTTGACCCAAAACTCGAAATGGCATAACACGAATACAATCCAATGGCATGAACTGTCAAGTATGTCTAGACTTACTCCACAACATTGCATCAAAAGATTAGCCATTCATACATATATATGTTTATATTAAAGAGCATAACACAATTACTATAATTAACCACCACTGTTTTGAATTTATCCATATGCACCACTTAACACAAAAAAAAATCATCCAATCATGAATTCAGATGGCAAAAACCAAGTTCGTACTTATTTTCTTGCAAAAATTGATGAATAGCTAGATATCGAACAAGCTTTTCTCTCTTCGGTTTTCTTCCCTCTAGTCTTGTTGGAAGCCACTGCCTAAAACTGGAAATCAAAGTGTTAACCTCCCTTTGCGTTTGGATAATCCTCCGAAAAATCATAATAATATGCCCAATTTAAACATAATTTCCATGACTGCATGAATGGGTGTTCGCCCTACAAGTGAACAGTCATTCTTCATGTTTAAAATTATGTGAGTGGCTTATCTAGTTTTGCTAACATGTAAGGCTATGCATAAACATTGATGGACTCATGAATGATTGTTTATAGGCCAAAATTAAATATTTCTATTTAATTTCCATCCAATTTTGTCCATAATAAACATGGGTCAACTTTAACATACAAAATAACTATTTTACCCCTAATCATATATGTGGTCGTTACACTACCAACAAAGTCTAGGTAGTTTTCTATTTTAATTTAAAAAAAAAAAAGGACAAAACCATAACATCTTGGCTTTACCTAAAATACTATTGTCCACTCCTAAAAAACTATACAAGAAAAATACAAACAAACGAACATAATGAACACCAAATTCTAGAAAATGTAATACAAATAGTTCAAGAAAGCTCTCTGCTAGATGGTTTTTAGAAGTAGTTGCGAGATAATGTTGGTTAGAGAAAATTAGACCAAGACAAGTTTGGAGGCCCAAATATTTTGTTCTCAAATAAAGAATGTATTGCAAGCACTTTAGGTTTTGTTAACGAAGTTTAAGAAGTTCAAAGGACTTAAAATATTTAGGGTATACAAAAAAGCTGATGTTTGGGTTCTAAGAAATTTTATAAATCATTTAAGAATGAGATAAAAACCATCTTAACTGTTCAAGCCAACTTAATGATGTGTTGCTAATCCAACAATATAGATGATTTGTGCTCAATAAGACATCATAGTGGTCCAAGTCATCATGGCAAGCAATTGACGTGTATATGCATTTCATTAAGTACAAATAGAAAATGTCACTATCATGATGTACTTCGAAGTAAAGAGCACAATTGTCCACGTGTTGTTTTTCCATGTAGAAAGGTGATAAGTTTTTGAAGTCTTACTTGCACTCCAAAAACTAAGAGGTAGTTATTGTATGGTTAGTTTTCTCATTAGATGAACTCACAACAGCAATACCAAAGAGATTATCATCCAAGATATAGCGACTATGACTAAATTGTTAATGTAGGTGCCCTAGAGCTAATTGAATTTAACATTTATAAATTTAATTTTATATAAATAATTAATAAAGTATTTATTGTTATTCATTTCATATGTTGTCTATTTATATGATTGTGTAAATAATATCTCATTAGAAAGGATTTATTGTTATTCAATCATATTTTGTTTATTTATATGGCCGTGTAAATAACATGTCTTTAGAATGGTAGAACTATGATGAGGAGATCAAATAATTGATTATAGGAATCTTATGTACACTTTTAGTGGTCATTCTAGAAATGTTCGTAATTCCAATATTACAATAAATAAAGGCACGTATAATGGTGATAAGATTATTATAATGTTGAGTAACCCTACCATAAGTGACAACAATTCTCACGTGTTAAAACTGTTATAGACAGTTTGGTTCAACACATAGGTGCACATTGTAGACTTATTTATCAGACTACCTTGACTAGAGGATATCCATATGGATAATTACTCTAGTGTCTATTAAATAAGTCCTCTAAACACCATAGGTGCATGTGATTCTTTGACTTGAGGTCACTATACTGTCTCATGTAAGGATCAGTATGGTTTGACGCTATCTAATGTGCCACCGTAATTAGAGTAACTATAAAGGTAGTAATTAGCTATATCGTGAAATACATAGAGGTTATGATAGATCGATAAAGGATTTGTCACCCTTAAATACAAAAGAAGATATTTCACATGAGAATATTGAATAACATTTATAACTATTTGAATTTGTGGTCATAGTGGGATAAGGTTATTACCTAATTCATGTTAGTCATTGAAGTATAGTAGTTCATACCAAGGAACCATTGAGATAAACACTTTTCTATTTCTTAGCGTCAAGAGATATTGGTTGATAAAATGATTAAATTGCACGTAATTGTGATGTGGTAAAAGCTTAAGAGATATCCACTAACACTTTATCATTTGGATGGCCATGATGCTTTGCTAGAGATTACTCTTAGTATGTGTTTGAATTTAGTCTGAATTCATACACTATTGATTTGATAGAAAGCTCATAAGTCACATGCATATAAAGGTTGACCTAAACCTTAAGGCGATAATTAGTTGGTGATAATCTCAATGTTTAGAGAAGAAGAGAATCCAATTGACCATGTTTTCACCAAGTCAAACTTGGTATGCATGGTGCTAGAAAGCACCATGCAAAATTATTAAAACATGGCATGGTTGGATAAAATATTGTCCAGCCATAAAATCATGTTGGGTAGTACACTTTTGGTGCCACTTGTGCATGGTTTGAAACATGTTGGCTATACATATTTACATGCCAATCGTGCATATGTGTTAAGGGTACCGAGTTTGGATGAAATCTTTGCTACACTTGGACACCTGCAGATATAAAAGCATGCTTCAAAATTACAACTAATATACAACACTTACTTAAAACGAAACCGTAACCACAGGTTTCTGTTTTCTCTCATTCTTTTGTGAACATGATTAATCCAGTAAAGAAGCCTCAACAGCTTTCTCCCCGGATTGCCTCTTACATATTTGTGCTCCACATGAATACCAAGGTACCACTTCTCAAGGGTTGGATAACATTTAGTTTTAAGCCATGTAAAGATTTAAAAGAGCTACCAACACAAGTATAAACTTAAAACACCCTATAAGTGTTTTGTATGTTCATGAATGTATGTCTAAAACATGGTATCTTGATTAGGGTTTTTTAATTTTTAAACTTTTAATTCTGTTGCACTGTCAATTACTAGTGCCCTGAAATCTTATAATGGTATTAAAGACACTGTTTAACATATATTCATGAAAATATATACCTGTTGGTTTGTTTTGATTAATTTTATATGTTGAATGCATGTATTTGAATTAATTAATACTAAAATTGGTAAAGATGATTTGTAATCATGTTGTTGCATGATTTTGTTGAGTATCATGTACAACGTAAATTGTGTTAAATTATTAAGTGATGGTATTTGAATATTTATTTGAGTTTTGTTAAAATTTGCAAGTTTAATTTTGGTTGAAAGCCATAGGTTTTGTGTCGTTGCACTAAATCACCTTCAAATCTTGTTAACTACATGATTCAAGGGTTGCTACTGATGTTAGTATGATTTACGTGTTGTATTCCCTCACCTAGTGATTAGCTTATCAAGAATGGGAGTCTTATGGATTTCATTGTTGAAAAAGCTAAAAAACTAAGTCTAAAAGCCTCTTGCACAGCTTTTTCCAACCGTGCAAGGAAGGTATCGAGTGGAATGGTCATGCACCAAGGCATGGCACGATTGGACCTATTTGTTCCAATTGTGCACTTTTAGTGCATGGCATAGCTGAACTAATTTTTGGTCTAACTGTGCCTCTTGTGCATCCATCCTGGTTGCATTCTAGTCAAGCCCAAGCTATGACTTTAGTCATAGAGTATTCTAGATGTTTGTTGAATTTTAGATGCACAATTAGACAACATGTCTAGGCTCCCGAAAAAATTGAAAATTTTAATTTAATTTTGTTTTGTTGAATTTGGACTAAGTTGAGATTTTCTTAAGCTTTGAGGTTGAATTGTAATTTTGCAAAACTTTAGAGACCAAAATGTAATTTAACACTTGAGATAATAATAATTAAAATTTAATTTTTAATCGATATGTATATGTATGGATGTATGTATGCATGGTAGCCAGTACATAGTCAAAGAACCTTTGTGGATGTTTTTAAATATCTTTATTTCATTTTTATGTTGTAATTCCTAAATAAGACCTACATGTCCTGCCTTTATCTCTTTTTCCTCTTTTATTTTAGGTTGTTTTTATTTTTCTAGAATTTTGTAACTAAGAAATATAGTCATGCAATAATTAAAGACTAGAGACAAAAGGATAATCACGAGGACTAAAAGATGAAGAATCACCTAGGTTGACTAGTCAAACTCCTCTTGGCTTGAGGGGTTTGACATTAGTTATGACCATGTGTTGGCACATTTTTTTTATTTTACATTGTAGAATGTATGTGTAGATTTTATTTTACAAATATCACCTAATATGCGGCTTAAAATCTAATGAGACTAAATAATAAAACCCTTAACTTAAATATTAAGTCTAAGATTTAATTAGTACCTTCCAATATGATGCCCTAATTAAACCCCTATTCGTTGAACCTTGCTCACCAAAGTGAAGGGTACACTTCTACCAAGTGAATTATTAGATGATGATCATGTTAGGTCTGACTTAACTAATGTGCTTTGCTTGTTCGCTAAAGTGAAGGTGAAGTATGTTAAAGGAATGAGTAGGGAATGCAATTGTAGATGTAAAGAGATATACTAATACTAAGAGTCACATTTGAGGTCACATGATTTGTTGGGGTAACACTTAGCTTGAGATCGTGGGCTTTTGGTGATTAATTTAAAATTTACCTATTTGATTAATTCGAACTTGTTCGCCAAAGCAAAGAGAAGAATTAATGTAATGAAATCTCAGTCCACTAGGAAGTTCATCGAAACTTTTCGAGTTCAATAGTGATGGCTATTGGCTTGAGGAAAATAGTGGAAGCATTTTAATTATTAAATCCGTAATTAAAATGAATATTAATTAAGTAAAATTATTGATTCTTTATCTGTAAATTTTAGATCACTTAATCATCATGTCAAACCTAATGTATCGATCAATTCTTAAAAAGAAAATAAGCTCACGGTAAGTAACTTCATTAATTGGCAAAAAAATCTTCGGATTATCCTTTTTCATGAGAAGAGGTTGTATATCCTTGAGGGGTTGTTGCCATCTAAGCCTAGTCTCAGTGCCAACCAAAAGCAAAATGAAACTTTTTAACATGTATCTTGATAACTCTGTGGAAGTTTAATGCCTCATGCTAACTTCCATGTCACCTGAGTTTCAAAAACAACATGAGAAAATGGATATGCAATCCATACTTGCATACCTTTGAGAGTTATATAATACTCGTGTGTGAGCTGAACGATATGAGGTGTCAAGTATATTGTTTGATTGTAAACTTTCTGAATAAGGACAAGTTAGCCTTGATGTGGTCAAGATGATTGACTATATTGAATGGTTGGCAACATGGTGTTGAAATCCTTTCCTAAATCATGAGCTAATTTTATTCTTGAACGAAAAAGAGAACTTGTGAAGAGTTATTGTATATGTTTAGGCAGGCTGAAAAAGAAGTATAAAATATAGGTTCAACTAATCTACTTGTGGTTGATACTCAAGCATCAAAAGCCAAGGCTAAGGGCAAAGGCAAGACTAATACTAAGCCTAAGCCTAAAGCGAAAAAACAACCTGAGCCTTCAAGTTGTGTGAGGAAAGGAAAGGTTATTTGCTTCTATTACTGGAGAAGACATTGCAAAGCCTTTGTAGAGAACAAAAAGAATAAGGTAGATGAAACCTTTACTTCAGGTATGTTTATCATTGAGATAAACTATTCTCCTTGTTCATCTTAGGTTATAGACACGAAATTTGGTTCTTATATTTGTTCTAATATGTAAGAACTACAATAGAGTAGATTACTCACCAAAAGAGAGGTTGACCTACATATTAGAAATTGAGCACGTGTTACTATATTAGTTGTAGGCGTTTATTATCTTAGGTTGTCCATTATTGTTATTATGTTCTTTATGTTTCTAGAAACTTAGTTTCTATGTCTGTTTTAGACAAAGAGGGATATTCATTTTTTATTGCTAGTGATATTATACCCATCAATTTAAATAATATTCTCTATAGAATAGCTAAATTGCATAATGGTTTATATATTCTAAAACTGGATAATGAAATCTCAATGTACAAAATAGTAAATGACTAAAATTGAATGATTTGAATACCACATATCTATGGTACTATAGGCTAAGCCACGTAAGAACAAAAAATATATCAAGACTTTCTAAACAAAGAGTAATTGAACTATTAGGGGTTATTCACAATGATGTGTGTAGGCCCATGACAGTGCATAACAAATATGGAGAAGCTTACTTTGTCACATTTATTATGACTTCAATAGATATGACTATGTGTTTTTGATGAAACACAAGTCTAAATACTTTGGTAAATTCAAAGAATTCAATAATGAAGTAAAAAAGCAACTTAGGAAACAAATTAAAATCTTTCGAAGTGATTGAGAAGGTGAATACCTAAATGCTAAATTCAGACAATACCTAAAGGAATATGGGATAGTATCTTAACTCAATCTTTTTGGTACTCTACAATATAATGGTGTATTTGAATAGAGGAATAAGACCTTGATGAAAATAGTTAGGTCTATGATAAGTTTCACTGATATACCCATGTCTTTCTAAGGTCATGCATTAGAAACTATTGTCTTTACGCTAAATCGTGTCTCATCTAAATTTGTGGATAAAACTCTATATGAGTTATGGACCAGGCGAAGGCCCAATCAAATTTACTTGAAGATTTGGAGTTATAAAGCTTATGTCGAGAAATTGACTTCGAACAAGCTAAATGTTAAGTCTAAAAAGTGTTTTTGTGGGTTACTCAAAGGTTAATAAAGGATATTGCTTTTACCACCCGAAAGAGCGCAAAGTCTTTATTGCTCATACCGATGTGTTTCTTAAGAAAAAATTTCTTCTCAAGAGAACTAATGGGTAGAAGGTAAAGCTCAATAAAGTTCTTATACCATAAGATACAATAGATGGTAGGCAAGACGATGTGCATCACAAATGGTTGATCATGATAAAGAAGTTCCTCTACTTCAGGTGAAACAACCTTAACGTACATAAGAGCTATATAGGTCTCACAAGTGCGTTGTGAGCCAAAGAGTTTTGGTTTTCTCTTGAAGCAACACAGTGATATACTGATCATCAACGATGATGAACCTAAGGCCTATAATGAGACTATTTTAAGTCCAGATTCTGATAAATTTTTAGATGTCATAAAATCTAAAATAAACTCTATGTACCAAAACTAAGTATAGACTCTGGTGAATATACCAAAAAAGGTAAAACCTATAAGGTGAAAATGGGTTTTCAAAAAGAAAACTGATGTGCAAAGAAACGCACATACTTATAGATTGGTTACAAAAGGTTTCACTCAGAAATATGACAACAACTATGATGAAACCTTTTTACCAATTGCTATGCTTAAGTCTATTAAGATTATGCTTGCTATAACTGCATACTATGACTATGAAATCTTTTAAGTGGATGTCAAGACTACTTTCTTAAACGGTTACCTTGTAGAGGACGTCTATATGGTTTAACCCAATAGTTTCATTCATGTTGGATAAGTAGTAAAAGTATACAAGCTGGGAAGGTTTATTTACGGACTTAAGCAAACCTTAAGAAGTTAGAATATTCATTTTGATGAAGATGAACTATGTGTGTACAATAAGGTAAGTGGAAGTACGATTGCATTTTTGGTATTATATATCAATGACATATTGATTATTATAAATGACTTACCAAACTTGTAACCAGTAAAGGTTTGGTTATCCAAGTGTTTTTTCATGAAAGATTTAGAAGAAACAATATATATTCTTAGGACTAAAATTTATCGAGATAGAGAACATAGACTATTGGGTCTAAGTCAAAGCATATATATAGACAAGGTATTAACTATTTTCAATATGTAAGCATCCAAGAAAAGATTTTTGCCTTAGTCTTATGGTGTATATCTCTCAAAAGAGATATGTCCATGTACAAGATCTAAGAGAGATAAGATGAGTAGGATCTTATATGTTTTGACTATAGGATCAATCATGTATGTCATGTTATATGCAAGGATTGATGTCTTATACGCTTTAAGCATTTGCAATAGATATCAATCCAATCAAAGTGAAAAACACTAGATAGTTGTCAAGAATATCTTGAAGTACCTGAGAAAGATTAAAGATGCATTTTTGGTTTATAAAGGGGAATCTGAACTCATTGTAAGAGGCTACAGTGACATCAGTTTTCAAACTGATTGAGATGATTGGAAATCCCAATCAAGGTTTATGTTTTGTTTAAATAGTGAGGTAATTAGTTAGAAAAACTCCAAGTATAGTGGTTGATTCTATAATAGAGTGACAAAAAAGAATGTATGGATCAAAAAGTTCATAACTAAACTTAGAGTAGTTCAGAGTATAGCTGAGCCAATTGAGCTCTATTGCAACAACAATAAAGTGATTGCTCAGACAAAGGAGTCACAGTCTTATCAAAGGTCCAAGCACATACTCAAACGATCTCACCTAGCCAAAGCGATTATACAATAAGGTAACATATAGATAATAAGAATTGATACAAATGACAATTTGACTGACTCACTGACAAAGCTTCTATCATAGTAGAAACGATAAACATGTAGCTAAGCTCGATATTAGATATATAACCAATTAGCTATAGTGCAAGTAGAAGATTGTTAGGGTAAGTGCCTTAGAGCATATAAAAGTTGATATTTTTAAATGTAATTTTATATTAATAATTAATAAATGATTTATTGTTATTCAATTCATATATTTTCTATTTATATGATCATGTGAATAACATGTCATTAGAATGGTTGAACTGTGTTAAGGGGATTAGATGATTGATCATGGGAACCCTATGTACACTTTTAGTGGCTATTCTAGAAACATCTATAATTCTAACATTATAATGAATAAGGGCATGTGTAATGATGATGAGATTATTATAATGTTAAATGACCCTATCAAAAATGGTGACAATTCTTGTGTATCTAAGTTATTGTAGACAACTTGATATAACATATAGGTGCACGTTGTAGACATGTTCATCGAATTGACTTGACTAGATGATATCTGTATGAATGGTTACTCCAATGACTATGTAATAAATCATTTGAACACCACTAGTGCATGTAATCCTTTGACTTGAGGTTGTCAAACTGTCTCATGAAAGGATTGGTATGGTTTGACATTGCCTAATATGTCGTTATAATTTAGGTTACTATAAAAGTTGTAATTGGCTATATTGTGAGATACCTAGAGGCTATGATAGATCGATAAAGAATTTGTCACTCTTGAGCATAGAAGAAAATATCTCACATGAGGATATTAAAAAACATCCATGACTGCTTGAATCTGTGGCCACAACGTGATGAGGTTATTACTTAATCCATGTTAGTCATTGATGTATATCAGTTTATATTAAGAACTACTAAGATAAACACTTTTCTATGTCTCGGCCTCGAGAGATATTAGTTGACAAAATGATTAAATTACACGTAACTGTGATATTATAAAAGCTTAAGAAATGTTCGCTGATACTCTATTGTTCGGATAGCCATGATGCTTTGTTAGAAGCCAATCTTGGTTTGTGTCTAAATTTGACCCGAATTTAGACACTACTAATTCGATAGAGAAATTATAGGTCACACACATATAGGGATTGATTCAAACCTAGAGGCACCGATTAGTTGATGATAATTTTGGTATGTAGAGAAGAAGATAATTCGATTGGCTACACTTTGACCAAGTCAAACTTAGCACCATGCAAAATTATTAAAGCATGGTATGGCTAGACAAAATATTGTCTAGTCGTGCAATGCTTAAAATCATGCTGTGTGGCACACTTTTGGTGCCACCCGTGCATGGTTTGAAACATGTCACTTGTGCATGTTTACATGTCAACTATGCAATTGTGTTGGGGGTGCTGAGTTTGGATCAAATCCTTATTGCACTCCGACACTTACAAATATAAAAGTGTAGATAAAAAAAAACCCTAGTCATAAGTTTTTGGTTTCTCTCCTTCTTTTCTGAACATAATTAATCCAGCGAAAAAGTCTTAATAGCCTTCTCTTTAGATTATCTCTTATGTGTTCGTTCTCCGCATGGATACCAAGACGCTACCTCTCAAGGGTTAGATTGTGTTCAATTTTAAGTCACATGAATATATAAGAAGCCACCAATGCAGATATAAACCTAAAACACCATATGAGTATTTTGTATATTCATGAATGTATGTCTAAAACAGGAATCCTGATTAGGGTTTTTGTGATTTTTTATTTTTAAATTTTAAATTTTGTTGCGTTGCTAGTTATCGACACCCTAAAAACCCTACATACAGATGATGCCCAATATGTACTCTGCAAGCAAGTTTGTGACACAATGTGAGCAAAAAACCTTTTATCCAGAGTTTTGGAAGAGAAACTCTCAGAAGTTACAATCATTTCTCACGATATCCTCGACATGTCTTATTTATTCTTTGCCATCAAATGATAAAAGTCACCTCCTACCGAAAAGGGAGCACATAACCACCCACTTTCCTTAACAAGTGGATTTATCTAAATTCATTTATGTGATTTAACCTGTAACCTTGTTTGTGATCCCATAAATTAAAGATAGGCATTGGGACAATACTTTTAACATCCATACTATTGCATTGCCAAATTGTAATTAGAAAACTACCAACATATATAATTGTGGACCTAGGCTTTCAAGTAATATACTGATCCACCTTAAAAACATCATTCTCTTCACAATCTCACAATTCGATTATTGTTCCCAATTCATTGTCTTGGTCAGATCATACCTACAATCCAATATACTTTTTATTGATGTGATTTTCAACATCAATACAGATCTTCTTTGAAATTATTACATTACCAATAAAATGACTATTTTACCCCTAATCATACATAAGGTAGTTACACTACCAACAAAGTCTAGGTAGTTTTCCATGTTAATTAAAAAAAAAAAAGACTAGACAAAACCATAACATATTGGCTTTGCCTTAAATTCAATTTTCCATTCTTAAAAAACTATACAAAAAAACTAGTCTACAAACAGACAAACGTAATGAACACCAAATTTTGGAAAATGCAATACAAATAGTTCATGAAAGCTCTCTGCTAGATGGTTTTTGGAAGTACTTGCGAGATAATGTTGCTTTGAGAAAATTAGCCCAAGACAAGTTTAGAGGCCTAAATATTTTGTTCTTAAATAAAGAATGTATTGCAAGCACTTGAGGTTTTGTAGAAAAAGTTTAGGAAGTTCGAAGGGTTTAAAATATTTGGGGCACACGAAAAAGTTGATGTTTAGGTTCTAATAATCTTTTTATAAATCGTTTAGGAATGAGCTAGAAACCATCTTAACTGTTTAAGTAAATGATATGCGTTGCCGATCCAACAATATAGACAATTTGTGCTCAACAGGATGTCACGGTGGTTCAAGTCATCACTATCATGACGTACTTCAAAGTAAAGAGCATAATTGTCCACGTGTTGTTCATCCGTATAGAAAGGTAAAGAGTTTTTTAAGTCTTATTTGCACTCCAAAAACTGAGAGCTAGTTATTGTGTGGTTAGTTTTCTCTTTAGACAAACTCAAAACAGTGATTCCAAAGATATTATCATCCAACATAATGCGACTTTGACTACATATGACACCTCGAATGTAATCTTCAAGTAAGTTTGTGACACAATGTGAGCAAAAAACCTTTTACCTAGAGTTTTGGATAAAAAGCTCTCCGTAGTTATAATTGTTTCTCACAATCTCCTCAACATGTCTTATTAAACCCTTACCATCAAATGATAAAGGCCACCTCCTACTAAAAGACGAGCACACGACCACCCATTTTCTTTAACAAGTGGATTTATCTAAATTCATTTATGTGATTTAACTTGTAACCTTGTTTGTGATTCTATAAATTAAGAATCAAACGAAGACATTGGGACAATACTTTTAACATTCATATTATTAAATTGCCAAATTGTAATTAGAAAACTAACAAGGTATATAATTGTAGACCTAGGCTTTAAGTAACATTTTGATCCACCTTAAAAACACCGTTTTCTTCACAATCACACAATTTGATTAATGTTCCTAATTCATTGTCCCGACCAAATTATACCTACGATCCAATATACTTTTATTGATGCGATTTTCAACATGAGTACATATCTTTGAAATTATTTGAATTAAGATATTCCATGAGTAATTAATACTTGGACGACGGAAAACTGAAAATAAATGAGATAAATAGAGCCGATAATCCATCCATATACATCGCTATCTGACTGCCAACAGGTCGCATTTTCTTCATGTTTCAGCAATGAAATATGGAAAATGTCAAATTGTTTATTATGTCGTCATTCATCAACATAATTCTACTTAAGCCGTATCCTTTCCTATTACATTGTTGTCAAATATCGTTCTTGAGGTATTGCTTTATTTCAAAGTTGGTTGAGCGTTCAAATTAAAATGCTGTTTCTCAGCTTCCTTAAACATTTAAAATAACAATCGGCATATGCTAATTTAATAATAATATGGCATGCTGCATGCAGTTGGTTAATAAATTGCTTATTTCATGATATACAGTTATATACCTTTGTTTAATAAATGTAGAATTTAAAAAAAAAAACGAAATTTAATTATATACCTTAATTAATACACATGACGTTGATCAGCGACTGGCTTGTTTGGATTTTTTTTAAATTTTAATCAAATAAAATAAACATAAAATAATTAAATAAATAAAAAGATATATTATTTTTGTTTAATTTATTATTTTTATTTCTATATTTTATGAAAATATTTTAAAATTGTTTAATTATTTTTATCTAATTAAATTATGATGGATTTAATTTTGTGATAATATATGGATATATGATAATTTAAAGTTAAAGGGCATTTTCATCTTAAAATCATAATTTTTGTTATTCCTTATAAATAAACCATGAAGAATATTACGATGTTAAATTAGTTGTTAATAAATTGATAGGTTGTTTGGCTAGTGTTCAAAACAAAGCTAGGTTTTTGGTGAGTTGTATAAAACGGTGAGTTTTAGCCAAAACTCACCGTTTCACACTAAAAGAAATATCAATTGTGTGCAGAAAATGAAACAAAACAACCACAAACAATAACACAAGACCACTCTCAAATTAATTATGAACTTGAGATTAATAATCAATAAATATTCAAATTATTTTCCTAGCTATAACCTCACAATATTTTGTGATTATGGATCAATATAAGAGAAATAACTAAAATAATTTTTGAAATAAACCTTCGATAATCTTGATAATACCCAGTGATTAATCAAAAACCAAGGAAAATTTTGACATTTTCTTTCTTTGATTTGCATAGGCAAGAAAAACAAATTTGCTCATATACTATTCTTGTTTTGTCTGTCTTTTAGCAAAAACCCAAAAAAGACATTTATATTTCTTTATAACAACGGCGTCAACATAAAATTAGACTTTATGAGTAATTATCTAATTTTACCAAGAATTAAATAAATAATTTACCACTCTTCCAATCACACATAACTTGTGCACACTTTGCTCATCTCTTCTTCTTCTTTTTTTTATATGGGTTGGAACTTCAAGGCCATTTGGCCAACATTCTCCCATCCAACCCATGGGAACAATGTTAGATCCTCAAAATTACTTGTAGTTTTGTCTTACCATCTGGGTGTAGAATTGGTGTTTATTTTGAGTTACTACTTTAGTCAACATATTAGCTAGATTTTTATCAATACGAATCTTTTTCAATAAAATCTATTGACTATTCACCACTTCACAAAATTAATAACTACCTCATGTAAATATACTTGATGCAATAATGGTATATAGCATTCATGCTCAAATCCAAGCACTATGAATATCACAGTTAATCACATACTTATCTTGCTTTAAACCCAATTTTTGGAAAAATCTTTTTATCTAAAACCTTTTTTTTACCTACTTTATTTGTAGTAATATACTCAATTTCAGTTGTAGACAAGACAATACACTTTTTACAGTTTAAACTATCATGACACAACTCTCTCTACAAAAGTAAACACATACCCTAAAATTAGCTTTCTACTACCTAGGTCACCTATCATGTCTGCATCAGTAAACCATTCAAAAATTAGTTTTGAGCCACTAAAATGCAAGCACATCTTAAAGCTACCTCTCAATTATCTGAAGATCCTTTTCACAACTTCCCAATGATCTTTCCCTAGGTAAACAAAAAAAAAAAAAAACCTACTAACTACACCACTTGTATGAGTCATATCTGGTTGGGTGCAAACCATAATATACATCAAATTCTCAACTGCATGAGAGTAAGGGATAGCTGACTTTTGTTCATTTCTTTCCTTCATAGAAGGACATGACTTCTTGCTAAGCTTAATGTGATTAGCCACACAAGTGTTAACTAGTTTAGCTCTCTTTATATTAAATCTATCTAGAACCTGTTCAATATATTTCTCCTATGACAACCATAATTTATTACATTTCCTATTTATTGAACCTCTAATGTTTTGATGATAATAAAAATATAAGTTAAAAATGTTAATTTGTCCAAAAAATGTGTCTAAGCTTTACAAAATAGATAAAGTATGAAATTTGTATAGTAAAAATTAGGAACGGAGAGGGTTATGATGACAATTTATCTAGAATTCTTGATCCTAGAACATGGAATGTTGTTGACATCTGCATAGGACACTAGTTATGAATTAAGGTTTTAATATATTTCATTAAAATGGCATTTGGATTAATTAATTATTATAATTTTCGATAAAACCAGTATAAATACTACGGAGAAAGCAGCTAAAGATCCAAGAAGAAGAAGGCAACCTGAGAACACATAAGAATGGATACCAAGAAAATGGATTTTAATTTTGGGTTTTTAGGGTTCTTGTTACTTGATGGCCTGCTTCTTTCCATGGCTCAGCGTCCCAACACCCACCGTCATGATTTTGTGGTAAGTGCTTTATTTTTTTTAAAATGCTCGATATATTACATCTTAATGGATATTTTTTGTGAATGTTTTTGTAGCTAAAAGAAGCCAATTTTACAAAGATGTGTAGCACAAAAAGCATGTTAACTGTAAATGGAAGTTTCCCAGGGCCAACGATTGTGGCTCGTAAAGGGGATACTATGTTCATTAATGTCATCAACCAAGGGATATATGGTGTCACCATTCACTGGTTATAACTCTCTCTAATAGTCTCTTTGATAACATTCTTGAGGTGATGAAATGATTATGCCTGAAAATTAAATTTCCTTCTTCTTATGCAGGCATGGAGTGAAGCAGCCAAGGAATCCATGGTCAGATGGCCCTGAGAACATAACACAGTGTCCGATTGGACCTGGAACCAACTTCACTTATCAGGTGATATTATCAACAGAGGAAGGAACCCTTTGGTGGCATGCCCACAGTGACTGGACTCGAGCCACTGTCCACGGTGCCATTATCATTTTACCAGCTGTTGGAAAAACTTATCCATTTCCAAAGCCTTATATGGAACAGACAATCGTACTTGGTACTTAAATTTTGCATCTAAGCTCAATTTTGTCAATCTCCTTATACTAATGACTTAGTCATTAATAAGATATATGAAGTAGGAATAATATTTGCCAATTTCAGTATACTAACGATTTTTCACTTTGAATATTGATGCACTGGAAGCCTCATGGTTCAAGGAAGACGTGATGGCGATGATTACTTATTCAATCGCAACTGGAACCACTCCAGCTTTGGCTGATGGGTACACTATCAACGGCGAACCAGGGGACTTGTATGAATGCTCCAATGGTACGAAGATCTTTTATGTATTTGAATACTTTAGTTTAAATTCTTGCTATTATTTAATTGGTTGATTTATTATAATTCAATAATTTTAACAGAATTTAAAAATTACTTATTTTTCGTACAAATTTGAAAACTTTTAAACGGTGTGTTTGCCACTAACCATGTTTTTTCAAAACTTCACATGGGATAAATTGCAGATCCGATAACTGTCCACTACACTGTACCAAACTCCCACCTATAAGATTATAGATATCACAAACTTTTTATGAATTTTATATATATATATACATATATATATATATATACACATATAAATATACGTATACATTTACACATTTTCATAAACCATGCATTTAATAAGATGTAAAGCGTAATAACTTTTCACTAATAAATGGAATAATATGAAATTTATGCATGTGTATACAAGAGATTTTATTATGTTACCATTAACGTTTTGTATTTCACTACATAATTCCTTTAGAATACATAACCAAGAAAAACTTTGCATTGCAGAGACAACATATCGGTTATCAGTTGAATACGGCAAAACTTATCTTCTTCGCATTGTGAACGCTGTGATGAATTTCCAACAATTTTTCGGAATCGCAAGACACAACCTCACAGTTGTTGCGCAAGATGCAGCTTACATAAAACCAATAAACACCAGTTACATAATGATCAGTCCTGGCCAAACAATGGATGTCTTGTTCACGGCTAACCAAAATCTTAGCCATTACTACATGGCTTCTACTCCTTACAGTGATAGTGTTGTTGCATTTCCCAACTCCACCACCACAGCAATTGTTCAATATAAAGGCAATTATACCGCCCCTTCATCTCCTTTCTTCCCAACTCTTCCTGCCTATAATGACATAAATGCTGCTCAAAACTTCACCAAGGCTATAAAGAGTTTAGCAAAAAGAGATTATCCGATCCATGTCCCTCAAAGACTCGATGAGCGACTCTCCATTACAGTTTCTTTAAACCAATTGTTGTGCCCTAACAGCTCTTGTGATACCACAACTGGAAATAGGATAGCTGCAAGCTTAAATAACGTTAGTTTTGATACTCCTCAGATCGATATTCTGCAAGCATACTACAGGTATACCTACTAGATTAAGTTTTTAAGGGGATATGAACTTAACATTTGTCAACAATATTATGAAAGCAATAACATTATATGTACACATTTTAAGTACATAATTCAGGTATATAGATAATATGTCATTATATGATTAGTTAATTTTAAATTAAGAATAAAATATTTATATATAGCATTGCTCTTATGAAATAACTCTTACAACTAGATTGAGAATTGAGTGTTGGATGTTCTAGGCACTTGAAAGGCGTATATGATAAAGATTTCCCAAGTGAGCCGCCGTACTATTACAACTTCACGGGAGATGTGTCCAACATATCAGTGTTCACAGCCCAAGGGACAAAGGCCAGGATGATAAATTATGGAGAAACAGTTGAAATCGTGTTCCAAAACACTAATTTGGGGGCTGCATCAAGTCATCCAATGCATTTACATGGTTTCAGCTTCTATCTGGTTGGAACAGGTTCAGGAAATTTCAACAATATGACTGATCCACTCTCTTATAATTTGGTTGATCCACCTGAAGTTAATACCATCAGTCTTCCCAAAAACGGATGGGCCGCAATTCGATTTGTCGCCAACAATCCTGGTAAACTATGTATCTTCAATTTATTATATGAACACTAGCTTAATTATATGAATTTTAATCTTGTATATACAGGAGTGTGGTACATGCATTGCCATTTGGAGAGGCACGCAACCTGGGGCATGGACACAGTTCTCATTGTGAAGGAGGGGCCTAACAAGAATGCAAAAATGATACCACCTCCCCCTTACATGCCTCCTTGCTCTTAGTTATAATTATGGACTTCATTATATCAAAAGATTTGAGTAAAATCTTTTAGCAGATTTTAAAAATAAAAGGGAATGTGATTTAGCAAACAATAAGACAGATATAAATCATATTTTGTGATAAACAACTTGAATTTTTATAATGTTGACGGCTGTTTATGTATGGATATATTCCTTTTTCTTGAAATTTATAATAAAGAATTCTATACTGGGTGAAACTTCCAATGTAAACATTATGCAAAGAAGCCTTATCAAATATGCAATGATATAACCATGGAAGCTAATTAGAATTAAGCCTAATAGGATAGTAATTAACTAAAATTAAGCCTAATAGAATGGTAAAGAGAGGTTAAAGATATACAAAATCGAAACTAAATAAATACAAGATATTCTACCTAAAGAAATACAAAATATTCTCAAATATATACAAGATATTCCCAAATAAACACAAAATATTCTAACACATCCCCCTTCAATTTGGAGCATGGCTATTGCAAATGCCCATCTTCCTAAGTAAATGTTGAAAGAAGCATTATCAAGAGTTTTAGTGAAGTCAATTGAGTGAATATGAGATGTGTGCAAATCATTGCTAAGGATCTAGTCACACACAAAATGGCAATCTATTTCAATGTACTTATTGTGTTCACGAAAACCAAGTTAGCAACGATGTGGAGAGCCGCCTAATTGTCACAATAAAGAGTCACTAGTACGGACAAGGTTTTCTGCAAGTCACTAAACAAAGAACGAATCCATAACAATTCAATGGTGGCAATAGTCATAGCTCTATATTCCACCTTTGCTGAAGATCTAAAACTATTTGCTGTTTCTTTGACTTCCAAGACATAGGACTATTTCTAAGAAAGACAACATATCCAGTGGTGGAACGTCTGGTTGTTAGGTAACTAGCTAATCTAAATCACTACATGCAAACAACTTAAGACAACTTGATGAAGAAATAGAAACACCTTGCTCAAGAGATTTCTTTAGATATCTAAGAACTTAGAGTGCGACATTAAAATAAGGAACTTATGGGTTTTGCATGAATTAACTAAGAACTTGCACTGGGTAAGTGATGTCCAATTAAATGATTGTTAAGTAGAGAAATCCATCAACAAGACATCAATATTGACTTAGATTACCCATTTTTTCTCCCAAATTAACTATCAAACCATGCTCAGTATCTATAGGAAAAGAAACTGGTTTAGCACAAAACAAGTCCAAAGTATGTTTTTATTGACTCAACATTATACCTTCTTTACTTTGAGCTACTTCAATTCCTAGGAAGTACTTGAAATGTCCAAGATTTTTTATGCTAAAAGTGACATGTTACTCGATATGATCAATAAGACTAGAATTATTCCTTGTGATCACTACATCATCAACATAAACCAACATAGTTGTAAAGGAATTTCCATGCATATAGGTGAAAAGAGAATTGTTAGCTACCAACAAATTGATCCCAAGACTAAGAAGTCAGTCTACAAATTTTTTGTAACAGTTTTGTGATGCTTGTTTGAGTCAATATAGAGACTTTCATAACCTGTATACTTGATTACACCTAGTTTAGCAAAACCCTATGAAACTTTCATGTAGGCCTTTTCAGTCAAATCTCTAAGTAGAAAGACATTATTTACATCCAATTGATGTAAATGCAAATGTTGAACTGTTACTACAGATAATAAACATCTCAATGTGGTAATCTTTGCACTGAAACAAAAGTATCATGATAATCAATTCCTTTCATTAGCGTTAACCCTTGGCTATTAAACACGCCTTAAATGTAACCTCTCCTAACCAATGGGTGTGTTACAGAAAAATGGCAAGAGTTCCCCTATTATAGAGGGCCCAGGGAATTTTTTTTTCTTTTTAATTATGCCATGTAACACTCCCAATTAGCAATTCACATAAACCAGTCCTACCAATCGACTGAATTTTCAATCAACTTTATCAAAATTAATAAAATAAGCACGTAATAATAACCATCATAAAAATTATCACCCACAGAAGCTTTACAACCAATTTTCATAACTAGCCATATATATATATACATATATAGATATAGCTATACACAGTCATATATATATACATATAGGAAACAAAATTATAGTGTCTTTCTCCCTCAGTCTCATGTCTCATTAGTGCTCCCCGAGAACCTTTGTTGTAACTCTTTACCTGTAAAATATTAAATTAAACGGAGTGAGCGACCACGGCTCAGTAAGAAAATCATACTCAATACTCAAAGTATTTTATACCAATACTAATCTCTTCTATACTCAGCGTGTCTGAGCTCTTTACAACATAATAATTAACACATAACACGCATTAAATACATATCATAACTCTTTTCTTTCACCAATTTATTCATTTTCTTAGTATACAAATATGATTCATTCGTTATGATTTATGCATGTATGAGTGTCATGACTTTTCTATCAACTCTTTATTAGCCACATAGGCTTACATGCATGATTCTGATGCAAATGACTTTCATAAAATATTTGCTAATTCTTTTTTTTTTTTTTCCAAATACTTTCATTGACCGATCTAGACTACATATGACAGTATTTGCAGTCACCATATAAGGTATAATTCTCTCTTACACGTATATTTTACTATTTTTGTTCTTTGCTGTCCACACAGTACAGCTGATATTTTTTCTTTGTTGTCCACACGGTACAACCGATATTTTTCTTTGTTGTCCACACAGTATAGTTGGTTGTTCACACAGTACAACCAATATTTTTCTTTGTTGTCCACATAATACAGCTCGCGTGTAAGGATTTTAAGCATGTTTTCTGCTTTCCTGTATCATATGAGTCATTATAAAACCAAAAATACTTGTTTTCCATTTTCTAAAAACATGCATAACTTAGAAAATGTTTTTCCTCTTTCTTTATTTTTTTCTGAAATCATGCATATACTATGATTTCTTATGTATGCATGTATAACCATAATATGAAATATGCGCATTCATCATTTTCCCATATTCTTTTCACTCCTTATCAAACATCATATTATTTCCTCATGCATTTATATATATCTCATGCATCAAATTAATTTCAAAATATATAATATAGACTTAAGATAAGGGTTATTCCACATATCATGCACATAATTAAGCAAAAATTAACTTAATGCAAATTCTTTCATCAATTCATCATTTCTCATATATTCAACACACCAAAATCCACAAAGCTAACCCTAGGAATATGAAATGTCTAAAATACCCTTATGGCAAAAAATTATATCATGATTCCTAATGAATTTCTTTATCCTTTTAAGTTTAAATCACCTTAATTCTAATATCTTATACACTTATATAAGTAAAGGTTATTTAAATAACCTAACTCAAATTTACTTCAAGTATGTAAAGTATGAAATTCTTACCTTTTATTTGCTAAATAGATGATTTAAGCTTATTCACCCTCTTTTCTTCTTTTTGGCAACCTTAATCAATCAAAAATATAATCATCCATCAAAACTCTAAATGTCACATCTCTTAAAAATTAAATTTCTTACCTTAGAACTGATCAGAATTGATAGATCTACACTTTTTATAACTGGAGGCACTAGAAATTAGGTGGTTTAGCTAGGTTTTTTGGTGAATTTTGGTTGAAGGAAAGCTTTAGCAAAAATGGTGGAGGCTCTCGGCTAAAATGAAGAAGAAAATAAATAGGGTATATGTTTTATAAGCCTTTTGGACCATTTTGCCCTTAATCTTTTCCATAAATGACTATTTTATCCTTAGCCAATTACCAAAAACCCTTAGCACCACCATATAATTTCAAGTGTGCCATTCAATTTTCATTCCCACTTTGTCCCTTAAATCCTTCTAAAATGACCATTTTACCCCCTTTGAAAATTATTGTTCATTTAGTAGTTTTTTATAATTCTTTTGTAATTTCTTTAAACAATAAGTTGTAAAATCAACTCTAGGGGTAATTTTGGAAGTGGAGTTTACTGACTTACCTGAATCTGGGTGTTACATTTCTTTCCCCTTTAAAAGAATTTCGTCCTCGAAATTTAAACAAATAGGTTGGGAAATTTCTCTCTCATTTGTTGCTCAACCTCCCATGTGGCTTCTTCCACCTTATGATTCTTCCATAATACTTTCACTAATGGAATTGTCTTATTTCAGAGCTCTTTTATTTTTCTATCTAGTATCTGCACCGGCTGCTCCCCATAAGCTAAATCTTCTTTTAATTCTACATCATCTGATTTTAAGACATGTGAAGGATCACTAATGTATTTTCTCAATAAAGAAATATGAAATACATTATGAACTTGATCCATACTAGGTGGAAGTGTAAGTCTATAAGCCACCTTGCCTACTCTTTCTAAAATTTCAAATGGGCCAATAAATCTTGGAGCAAGTTTCCCTTTTCTTCCAAATCTCATCACGTGCTTATAAGAGGCTACTTTCACAAAAACTTTATCACCCGATTGAAACTCTACTTCTTTCCTTTTCAAATCGGCATAGCTCTTTTGTCTGTCCTGAGCTTGCTTCAATCTAGTCTTGATAGTCTTTATATCTTCCACCATCCTCTGGGTTAACGCAGACCCAAGAACTTGACTCAAGTCATCTCGCTCTCCTATGTCATCCCAATGTAATGGAGATCTACACTTTCATCCATAAAGAGCCTCATATGGTGCCATTTTAATGGTGGACTGGTAACTATTATTATATGCAAATTCTATTAATGGAATTATTTCATGCCAAGTCATTTTGTAATCTAAGCAACAGACCCTCAACATATCCTTTAGTATTTGATTCACCCTTTCTGTCTGGCTATCTGTTTGAGGATGATATACTATGCTAAATGCCAGCCTAGTACCCAATGCTCTTTGTAAGCTATCCCAAAAAGTTGAAACAAATCTGGGGTCTCTATCTAACACAATAGTTTTGGGTACGCCATGTAATCTCACAATCTCTCGTACATAAATCTAGGCCAATTGATCTGAAGTAAAACTATCCTTCATTGGAATAAAATGTGTCGATTTAGTCAATCTATCTACAATCACCCATAGTGCATTATAGCCTTTTTGTACTCGAGATAGGCCAATGATGAAATCCATTGAAATATCCTCCCATTTCCATTCAGGAACACTAAGTAGGTGAAGCAAACCCGAAGGTCTTTGATGCTCGGCCTTGACCTGTTGACATACCAAGCACTTAGCTACATAGTCACCAATATCTTTCTTCATACCTATCCACAAATAAGTTTTCTTTAAATCCTTATACATCTTTACTCCCCCAAGGTGAGCAGTGTAAAGTGTATCATGTGCTTCACTTAAGATTTTCTTTCTTAACTCCAGATTTTGGGGAATACATACTCTGTTTCTAAACTTGAGCACTTCATCTATCATTTGAAACTCAATTGCTTTCCCCTCACATATCTGTTGACTTATTTTCTGGCACCACAAATCTTCTATTTGCTTCTCTTTTATTTCATTGAGGAGATTAGGTTGAATTTCCAATCTGGCCACCTGACTTCTTATCACCTCAATCTGTTCCCTTTGAAACTCTTTCTGTAACTTTATCTGAGTGGTGAGATGAGCTATGGCAATCTTTCTACTTAAGGCATTTGCTACCACATTTACTTTACCCGACTGATATTTAATATCACATTCATAATCTTTGACTAGCTCCAACAATCTTCTTTGTCTCATATTCAAGTCTTTATGAGTGAAAAAATATTTTAGACTTTTATGGTCAGTGTAGATATTACATTTAACTCCATATAAATAATGCCTCCAAATTTTTAAAGCAAAAACCACTGCTGCTAACTCTAAATCATGGGTAGGGTAGCGTGTTTCATAATCTTTTAACTGTCGAGAGGCATACGCTATCATCTTACCCCTTTGCATCAGCACGGCTCCCAAGCCATTATGCGAGGCATCGCAATAAATATCATAGTCTACACCCTTCTCTGGTAATACTAAAATAGGAGTTGTAGTCAATCGCCTTTTTAGCTCTTGGAAACTCTTTTCACAAGCTTCAGTCCATAGAAAAGAAGTTCCTTGTCTGGTAACAGTTGTAAGTGGCTTGGCTAATCGGGCAAAACCTTGTACAAATCTCCTGTAATAGCCGGCTAGCCCACAAAAGCTTCTGATCTCTTTCACCGTCTTTGGCCTCGCCCATTCAAGTATTGTTTCCACTTTACTAGGGTCTACAGCTATACCTTTCTTAGTAACCACGTGTCCCAAAAATATCACTTGCTTTAACCAGAATTCACACTTAGAGAATTTGGCATACCATTTTTTTTCTCTCAATCTTTGTAGCACAAATCTCAAGTGTTCCGTATGTTCTTTTTCTGATCTGGAGTATATCAAGATATCATCAATAAATACCACCAAGAATTTGTCAAGGCAATCATGAAATACTCGATTAATTAAATCCATAAAGATTGATGGGGCATTAGTCAACCCAAAGGGCATCACCACAAACTTGTAGTGTCCATAGCGAGTTCGAAAAGTTGTCTTTAGAATATCTTGCTCTACAATCCTCACCTGGTGATAACCCGACCTCAAGTCAATTTTGGAGAACACAAAAGCTCCTTTCAATTGATCAAATAAATCATCAATTAGAGGCAACGGGTATTTATTTTTCACTGTCAGTTTATTCAACTCTCTGTAATCTATGCACATACGAAGCGACCCATCTTTCTTTTTGACAAATAGTATGGGTGCTCCCCAAGGAGAGTGGCTAGGTCTAATAAAACCCTTATCTAAAAGTTCTTGCAACTATTTCTTTAATTCTTGTAATTCAGTTGGAGCCATTCGATAAGGGGCTTTTGAAATTGGGGCTGAGCTAGGTTCTAACTCTATACTAAACTCCAATTCTCTCTCTGGAGGTAAACCTGGTAGCTCATCAGGAAAAATATCTGGGAAATCTCATACTATTGGGACATCTTGAACACCCAATCTTTGAATATCACGCTCATGTACCACATAAGCTAAATATCCCATACACCCCTTTTTCAATAATTTTTGCACCTTTACACTACTGATCATCATACTAGGCTGATGGCCCTCTCCAAAACTGAAGTGGTCCCCGTTGTCAAGTTGGAATCGAGCCTTTTTCTTTCTACAATCAATCTCGACTTCATATCTTTCTAAGAAATCCATGCCCAAGATAGCATCAAAATCGGGTATATCGAAGACAATCAAGTCCACCTTTAACTCTCTCCCTTGTATCACTACCCTCTGGTCTTTTAACATCTTATCATTAATCACACTCCCACCATCTGACATCTTAACTCTAATAGAATGGGTAGATCTAACAGGCACTAAACTTATCCTTTCAATAACCCCTAGTGCAATAAAAGAGTGTGTAGCTCCTGAATCAATCAATGCATATAAGGAAACAGAGTGGAAAAAGAGCTGACCAGTAACTGCAGATGGACTAGCCTCCGCCTGACTATGGGTAGCGGTATAGACCCGTGCATTAGTACCTTTCCCTGGTTGCACTAGCGGAATTAGGCTTTGTTGTGATTGTATCGGGACTGGTACCTCGGTACTCTAGCAATCCTTTGCTATATGCCCTGACTATCGGCATCGATAACAAATCACCTGTTTCTGCTGGTACCAATATTCCCCACTATGATGTCTCCCACAAATCTGAAATTGGGGAATATTTTCTTTTCTAGGCTTCTTGTCACTTTTTCTGCCTTTTCTACTTATTGTTGACTGGAATTTTCTTTTTCCCCTATTGTTTCTGAAACTGGAGCCAATTGAACTACCCCCTGATGTTGTAACAGGTGCTGAAGTAGGTAAAACTGACTGACTCGGCATCACTGTCTGGGGTATTGTCACTGATGGAGGTGTTGACATGGAAGGTGCATTCTTGGGTAGCTTATTAACATATACCTCTAACCTCAATGCTCTCTTCAATGCCTCTTCATAAGTTTGAGGAGGTTGTGGTCTAGCTAGCACATGCAAGGCTATCTCTGGTCTAAGGCCCTGAAGAAATCTGTCCAACTGAAGACTAGGTGTACTCACTATACCTGGAGCAAAACTGGCTAAGACATCAAAACGGGTAGAGTAATCCTTTACTGAACCCTCCCCCTGCTATAAAGAAATAAACTCCTGAACTTTAACTGCTATCACATCAGTTGTTATGTATTGGGCCTCAAATACCCTTCTAAAGTCTTATCAAGTCATCAAATCCACATTTCTGGTTTCTTTAACTAGGTTCCACCATACGCGGGCCTCTCCTTTCATTAAGAAACTGGCATACCGAACTTTTTCTCTATCAGTCATAGGAAACAAATCCATGGTACTTTCCACCTGTTTGATCCACTCATCAGCCACTAAAGGATCTTTAATACCTTTAAATTCAGAAGGGGTATGCTGACTAGGTAAGGAATAAATGGGCTCAAGTCGCCTTTGAGCTTTAATTTCTCCTCTCCCTTCATTCCTCATTTCATTTCTGATTTCTTCTATGACCTCCTCACGAATCTCACTTCTAATCTCATCGGGATGGCATCTCTGGCTATATTTTCAGGTGTGAGTCTATCTTGACTCTCAGTCAACACCTAACGAACTATATCTCTTATTTCTGTTAGCCTAAATCCTGAACCAACTGATGGGGCAGGGTTAGACAGTTCTCCCGTCTCTCTCTGAATACCCCTTCCACAACCTCGTCCTCGTCCTCGTCTTGTGGTACTCCTCATCTAATAACTGCATAAGTGTAATTACATCATATTTTATTATTTGAATACAGGTAAAGAAAACAACTTACTGCAGTCGATTCTCGGGAGCTAATCTGTGAGATATGGGGGGCACCTATGCAATACTAGAATGCAAAACTATATATACATTATATTATACTACAACATATTCTATTATATCCATTTTTGAGCGCCCAAAATCGCGCTCTGATACCAAAAATGTAACCTCTCCTAACCAATGGGTGTGTTACAGAAAAATGGCAAGAGTTCCCCTATTATAGAGGGCTCGGGGAATTTTTTTTTTTCTTTTTAATTATGCCCTATAACACTCCCAATTAGCAATTCACATAAACCAGTCCTACCAACCGACTAGATTTTCAATCAACTTTATCAAAATTAATAAAATAAGCACATAATAATAACCATCATAAAAATTATCACCCACAGAAGCTTTACAACCATTTTTTATAACTAGCCATATATATATATATATATAGGAAACAAAATTATAGTGCCTTTCTCCCTTAGTCTCATGTCTCACTAGTGCTCCTCAGGAACCTTTGCTGTAAATCTTTACCTGTAAAATATTAAATTAAACGGAGTGAGTGACCACGGCTCAGTAAGAAAATCATACTCAATACTCAAAATATTTTATACCAATACTAATCTCTTCTATACTCAGCGTGTCTGAGCTCTTTACAACACAATAATTAACACAGAACACGCATCAAACACATATCATAACTCTTTTCTTTCACCAATTTATTCATTTCCTTACTATACAAATATGATTCATTCGTTATGATTTATGCATATATGAGTGTCATGACTTTTCTATTTTCTGATCATACATCTTTCTCAACTCTTTATCAGCCATATAGGCTTACATGCATGATTCTGATGCAAATGACTTTTATAAAATATTTGCTAATTTTTTTTTTCTTTCCAAATATTTTCATTGACCGATCTAGATTACATATGACAGTACTTGCAATCACCATACAAGGTATAATTCTCTCTTACACGCATATTTTACTATTTTTGTTCTTTGATGTCCACAC
Source organism: Mangifera indica (assembly GCF_011075055.1). Taxonomy (NCBI): domain Eukaryota; kingdom Viridiplantae; phylum Streptophyta; class Magnoliopsida; order Sapindales; family Anacardiaceae; genus Mangifera; species Mangifera indica. The sequence goes on along the minus strand of NC_058147.1, from coordinate 8,787,811 downwards.
AGTATAGCTAATATTTTTTCTTTGCTGTCCACACAGTGCAACTGATATTTTTCTTTGTTGTCCACACAGTACAGTTGGTTGTCCACATAGTACAACCAATATTTTTCTTTGTTGTCCACACAATACAGCTCGCGTGTAAGGATTTTAAGCATGTTTTATGCTTTCCTGTATCATATGAGTCATTATAAAACCAAAAATACTTGTTTTCCATTTTCTAAAAACATGCATAACTTAGAAAATATTTTTCCTCTTTCTTTATTTTTTTCTGAAATCATGCATATGCTATGATTTCTTATGTATGCATGTATAACCATAATATGAAATATGCGCATTCATCATTTTCCCATATTCTTTTCACTCCTTATCAAACATCATATTATTTCTTCATGCATTTATATATATCTCATGCATCAAATTAATTTCAAAATATATAATATAGACTTAAGATAAGGGTTATTCCACATATCATACACATAATTAAGCAAAAATTAACTTAATGCAAATTCTTTCATCAATTCATCATTTCTCATATATTCAACACGCCAAAATCCACAAAGCTAACCCTAGGAATATGAAATGTCTAAAATACCCTTATGGCCAAAAATTACATCATGATTCCTAATGAATTTTTTTATCCTTTTAAGCATAAATCACCTTAATTCTAATATCTTACACACTTATATAAGTAAAGGTTATTTAAATAACCTAACTCAAATTTACTTCAAGTATGTAAAGTATGAAATTCTTACCTTTTATTTGCTAAATAGATGATTTAAGCTTATTCACCCTCTTTTCTTCTTTCTGGCAACCTTAATCAATCAAAAATATAATCATCCATCAAAACTCTAAATTTCACATCTCTTAAAAATTAAATTTCTTACCTTAGAACTGATCAGAATTGATAGATCTACACTTTTTATAACGGGAGGCACTAGAAATTAGGTGGTTTAGCTAGGTTTTTTGGTGAATTTTGATTGAAGGAAAGCTTTAGCAAAAACGGTGGAGGCTCTCGGCTAAAATGAAGAAGAAAATAAATAGGGTATATGTTTTATAAGCCTTTTGGACCATTTTGCCCTTAATCTTTTCCATAAATGACTATTTTATCCTTAGCCAATTACCAAAAACCCTTAGCACCACCATATAATTTCAAGTGTGCCATTCAATTTTCATTCCTACTTTATCCCTTAAATCCTTCTAAAATGACCATTTTACCCCCTTTGAAAATTATTGATATTTAGTAGTTTTCTATAATTCTTTTGCAATTTCTTTAAACAATAAGTTATAAAATCAACTCTAGGGGTAATTTTGGAAGTGGAGTTTACTGACTTACCTGAATCTGGGTGTTACATTAAAGTCCTTGACGGAACCATTAACTTTGTACTTATTTTATAAACCTATTTTGAGTCAATAGCATGCTTACCTTTTGGTAGGTCTTTTAAGGTCAAAGTTTGATTAAAGTCTAATGCATTTATTTCTTGGTACATGACATGTTTTCTACTTAAGACCATGTATGGCTTGGTAATAATGTTTAGGTTCATCAAGAGAGGATATCGATGCAAGAAAAGCTTGATGAGCTTAAGTTAATTATGAATAATTCAAATGATGAGAAAGGGAATAGACTTTGCTCAAAATCGCCACTGGCTTGGTATCTTGAGATGGTACTAAAGATGGTTAAAGAGTATATTCAAAATTAATCAACTTATGGGATATGTGTTTGGTGCATTTTGGTACAGAAAACTGTATAGCTTCTATTTGGTTTGGTTATGTATTGATCTCAGTTGTAGGTGTAGAGGAGTTTGACTCATTTAAATTATGTAGAACATATGGTGTTTCCATTTTGGTTTTAGGGGTTTTTTCTTTTGTTGAACTTGACTAGTTGAAAGGACCTGTAGTCATTGGGTTTTCATCAACAAAGTTATAACACCCCATTTAGAAGTATTGTCTTCTAGGGAAAGATGTTACTTATTAGGCCACTTAAACATGCTTACAATTTTTTAAATAAAAATGAAATCTAATAAATTTGTTAAATAAAAGGCCAAATAACGATTCGCAAGCATTGAGTAGCAAGGGCATTTTCATCTTTTTAAGTTTTTATTTTATTCAAATTTCATTTATCTACTAGACTACACATGTTATGATTTTTAGTTTACATTTCATGATTTGACATCTTTTAAATGCATCTGGTTTAATAAATGAGGTTTTTATTCAGCTACTTAATGAATTTATTACTTGTTTTAAATTAAATACATACTCAAAATAGACAATTTAGTGATATTTTCTTCCAAAGGGCAGTACTTCTAGAGGAGGTGTTACATATGCATGCATCTCGAGCCTCATATCCTTTTAACTTTGTTATAACTTTCATCTAAATTATGTCTTGTGTCTTCTTAAAACCTTATCTTTTAGGTACATTAGGTACTACTACGTACCTAGGATCATTATACTGTCTATCAGGATGATCTCTTAATCTCTAACATAGTTTCCTTTCTCTTTCTTTATTCTACCCTTCTTACATAAGCATGTTCTCTAGGATACACAGGTATGTATCCTGTTTTAGTCATACACGGCTTGCTCTGCTCATGGCCTCTCCTTGTGTAAGCAAAATCAACAATACAAAAGGGTGTTACTCATTAACACGGGCGTGTGCCCTCTTGATACTCAACATACTTTTTATTTTTAAGCTTATCTCAACCACTTTACTTATTAAGGGTATTTTAGTCATATCACCCTACCCATGATCGTGTAAAAGACATATACGGGAATACTTTGTGCCCTAGTTGACCGTTCAATGGTCAACAACATCTAATAATCATCAAAATTTTGGGAAGTCTTATCTAAATTTTGATCTTCATATACACGAGAGTGTGTCTTATACCACACAACCGTGTGTTGAATTCAAAAGCTAAAACACATACCTAATTATGAGAACCAAACAATCCTCTTAGGTTGTTTGTTGACTTATTTTATATTACAACATCTAACATACACAAAAAGACATCCAGAATAGCATGACATGCCTTTCTTTACACCATGTTTGCAAATCACAAATCTAACAGTTCATATCTTACCAATGTTTAACACAAAAGACCATTATCTAAAACCATATCATCAAATCAATCATAATATCACCACACAAAGACTCCAACAAAGGTTTATCAAACCTCATTATATATATATATATATATATATATATATATATATATACACACATGAATATATGTCAAACATCCTCATTACAAGAAATCATCAACTATGTAAACTAGAATCATTATACTTTAATCATTCTTTCACATATATAATAATATAGAATCAATTCTCAATTCACCATAAAACGCAAATCGTAGAAAGGTATAGAGTCCTACTTACCTTTTAACAAATATGTTGCAAAACAAAAGTTAATCATTGGACCTTCTTCTCTTTATGATTACCGCCAATCACCTCACCGAAAAGTGCCACTAGAGCTCTCACATGAAAGTTGGGAAGTCAAACTCTTATTCTCTTCTTCTCTCTACTCTTATTTATGCGTTTTAGATAGGGATAAAATTCTATAAATTGAATCAAACATGCCTTTTTCAAACTAAATTTGTGTAACATTATACACAAACATATGCCTTACCACACATGGTCGTGTATTGTGCAATTCAAATTTCACACGAAAATCACCCTATCTAGCAAGTGTGGCCTCTCCATACATGGTTATGTGTCACCTAAAAATCACACTTTAACATTTATTTCACTTTAAATCAATCATATATCCACGTACACATACAAAATAACTATTTTACCCTTGAGACATACCTATAGATGTTCCATAAGTTGAATGTCAAACTTTCAATTGGTGTATCATGTGTAATGTGGTCATGACTATGAGGTAAAGAAGTTGTATTTAGCTCAAAAGGAAAAAAAATTTCACAAAATAATCTCTTAAAAGAAAAAGTTTTCCCTTTTCTAAGTCATATACTTTATATCCTTTCTTACCATATGGATACCTAAGAAAGACACAACTGTGTGCTCTAGGGGAAAATTTATATCTCAATTTGTCATGATTGTGGGCATAACAAAGTGACCTAAAACTCTAAATCTTTCATAATTTGATGCCTTTTTTGAAAAGAACTTCATAAGGACTTTTAATCCTAAGAATTGAAGTTAGTAGAAAATTAATGAGGTACACCACGATCAAGACACACTCTCCTCAAAACTTTAAAGGTAAGTGGGCTTGGAAATGTAAGGCCTGGGTTACTTCAAGTATGTGAAAATGCTTACGTTCTACCCTCCCATTTTGCTGGGATGTGTCCACACAACATGTTTGAAGGTTAATTCTATGTGCAATTAGAAATTTCTCTATTGTGAGAAATTTAGTACCATTATAACTTTTTACGGCTTTGATATTGGATTAAAATTGTGTCTTTACATAATGGTAGAACATAACTAAAAAATCACAAGTTTTACTCATATTTTCATGAAAAAATCCAAGTGCACCTAGAATGATCATAAACTATAGTTAAAAAATAATATGTTCCATTCAAAGAAGGAATAAAATAGGCTCCCCAAATATTTGCATGAATAAAATTAAAAAAAAAAAACACATTGTGCATTACTAATTGGAAAAGAAGAACGACTTTGTTTTACCATATGGCAAGCATCACAAACATTAATTATCTTATTTAAAAAAGAAACATTCTACAATAAACAAAATTTATTGGTAGGTAAATGATTGAGGCACATATGTCATAAGGCTTCATCTCCTTGAGAGATACTCCAACCATCATTGTAGAATTCCTCTCTAATTGGTATACCTCATCTCAAAGTCTACCCTGATCAATTGGCATCCTTATATGTAGGTCCTAAAAAAATGCAAGAGTCAAGAAATAAAGCTATTGAATAATTAAGGTCACAGGTGGCTTTAATGATTGATAAAAGTTGCACTGAAAACCAAGAATAACAATGACATCTGTAAGTTTTATATTTAGTGTAATTTCACTTTTACCAATGTGGGATGCACGTAGTATGGATCTATCATGAATTTCAACATGCTTATAAGTGGAAGTGTGTTCAATCTCACTTAGTATCTTATTAATATCTATCATGTGGTCTGAAGCACCACTATCATCAACCTAGGTTTCATTCAATAACCAACATTTACCTGTAAAATTGGCCACTAACCCATTACCATGAAATTGCTTTTTACTAGGTGTTGTACCAAGCATGTGAGAAGCCTTGCATATTGGTTTTTGTCCAGGACAAAAGTGTGTGAATTCCTTGTGTCCATACTATCACCTTTTTGCTCATTTTATCCCTATTGTCCCCTATTTTTTTTTTTAATATTTGTTGAATTTCCTTGGCCAACACATCCTTGTCTAGCTTTGGTCTACCCTAAATTGTGACTTGTACCAACTCAATTATTCCTCAAATTTGAAGGGTAGCCAATGATCTTAAAGCACTTATCCTTGGTATGCCTCATCTTGTCACAATGGTCAGATTTTTTCAACATGCGACTGTCATTGTATTGTTTTCCTTTACCGCACCCCCTAAAGGCTCCTTTGTAATTTGAATTTGCAACAAAAGCTGCTCCATGTAATGCCAAGTTGGATACTGATTTCATCATAAAAATTTGATACTCTTTTTGTAAAGTAAGAGAGAAAATTTTGCTCAATGATGGAGATGGATCCTTAGATAAGATTTGTGAACTTAACTTATAAAAATTTCCATTCAAAAGAAGAAATTGATGCCCGTTTTTGATTTCTCTTAACTTTCAATATTCTTTTACTACCTCACGTTTACAACAAGGCAATGGACTATAACTTCCACTTCCTGCCATAGAGTTTTGAATTTGGTGAAGTACTGTATAATAGTCTATCCTTCTTAGGATAGATTGGATTAATCTTGTAAAGTTTGGATGCATTGCTTTGTCTATATTGCTCACACAACTCACTCCAAATCTCATAAGCAATGCCGACAAAAGTCAAACTCTCTTGAATCTCCTTTGATAGTGAGTTGCAAATCCATACCTTCACCATAGAGTCATTCTTTTTCCACAATTGGAACTTTGTTTTCTCCCTTATCATATTTCTACAAGGTTCCATCTACAAAAACCTTAGTTTCCCTTTGCAAACAATGTCGCCTCATTAAATTTCTCCATGAGAAAAAGTTTTCACTTGTGAACTAAGTTGGAACAAAAATAAGGTCAGGATGATCTAACGGGTGTAAGGCATATGGGTCAAGCACATGGTTCATTACAAGTGGTGAATCCATGACTCTGGTACCATAAAAAAATTTCATATTAGATAAAATTTCCAATGTCTCATTAAACAAGAAATATAGTCTTCTCAAGTAGGCAATAATATAATTATGGAAGCTAACTAGAACTAAGCCTAATAGGATGCTAATTAACTAAAATTAAGCCTAATAGAACGGCAAAGATAGGTCAAAGATATACAAAATATAAACTAAATAAATACATGATATTCTAGCTGAAGAAATATAATATATTCTCAAATATATATATATAAAAGTAAGATATTCTAACATATGATCTTAGCAATTTTCGCTCTAGAAACTAACAAATTTCTTTTGACATGAATATTGTTGTTATTTTTATTGCTTATTAAGGAGTGAGACAAAAATATGAATCAGTTAATTTAGTTTTTAATTTCAGCTTTTTGTTATGTATTCCGCCTAAAATCAACCTCATACTAGTTTAAAGTGTGCTTAGAAGCTGAACAATTTATATATAGCATTACAATAAAACTGATAGAGTTGGATACCCCAAAAAAAAAAAATCTATCTATCTGAAATTCCTAGAAAATTCTGAATTGGCCTGAGAAAGGGTTGAAAAAAAAAATTAAATTGATAATGAACTTGTGTCAAAATACTGGATAAATTTAAGATTTGACTTGTGTTTAAGTGAATAACTTCGCCTCAAATTGCGGTAATTTACATGAATTCCTACTTAAATTGTTAACAATTTTTTCATTTGGAATGATATTAGGGCCATGAAATCTAAGACCAAACACTATCACAATTTAAAGATTATTCAGACCGTAACATACGGCCGGCAATGGAGTTGGGTCTAATTATAGATAATTGACATTATAATCCCACCATGTTCTTATTATTGAAGACATTGTCTTCAATTGTACAAATCATGTTCCGCATGTCACAACAAGAATTCAAATTATCGAATAATTTGAAGACTTTTATAACCTCTACTGTATTTAAGACATATTCAGTGTTAATATAGGGCATGTATATCTGTTTAATATAACTTCTCATATAGATATATTTACTATTCAGTGCTGTATATTTTAGATTTATTTTAAATAATATAACTTCTCATATCTATTCAGTGTTAATAGATCTGTCAAATATTCATAGAGATGTCAATGGGTAGGGTCGACTCTGGCTTGGCCCATTGGGCTAATGGGTCGGGCCGGGCCCAAGGCCCAAACAGTACGGGCCTTCGGGCCGGGTCAGCCCATTGAAATATAAAGACACGGCCCATATAATAACAGGCCTTAATCGGGCCGGGTTGGGCTTTAATCGGGCCGGCCCGGCCCATTTAATCAATTTTTTTTTTAAATTTTAATTAAGATTTTTTAACATAAATTTTTTTCAATTATTAAAACCAATAATAGTATCCTGAATATTTTATTTATAATCTCTCACTTGTAGCGGAGGAATACCGTAGTTATATGATGAAAAATATTATAAATTGATAACATAGTACAAATAAATTAATTTACATACGGTATAAATTACAAAACATAAATAAAATATATCTACTATATAATATTTATCTACTCATCTTCTATATTTAAATCTCTGAATTCTTCAAAAATAAATAATTATTATTTATGAATTTAGATATTTTATAATATTTTGTAATTATAAAATTAAAATAAAAATGAAATTGTAAATATAAAGAATTATTATTCACGAATTTAGATATTTTTCGAAAGAGAGTTAATGAGATTAAAAATATAATGAAATAATTGAAATTGAGTGATTAAAAGATTTATAAATAAAAGTGAAAATAAAATAAAATAAAATAGATTTATTTAAAAAAAAAATTAAAATTATACAAAGGTTGCCCTTCTGCCTGATAGAGAAGCATAAATCTACTCAAATTTTTGTTGTGTTTCAGGCTGGACCTTCATTTAATCCAACCTAATTGACGTGTCTAAATACTCATCAATGTTACGTACTCAATTAATATTTAAATTTTGAAAATAATTTCTTCCTTTTTTGTATTTATCAGATCTACGATTTGTAATACTCAGATAGATTAATAATCGTGCAAGTTTAATTAAAGTTAGTGATCCATCACTTTAGAACGGTTGAGAATTTTCAAAAAAGGCGGCTATGACCTTTGAAACTTCTTTAGGTTCCTTCAATTATCCATTTAACTTAGCTTGCATGAATCGTTGTTTTCTACGTGTAATAAAATAAATATTAATTAAATAATATAATATATACATATTTTATATAAATTAGATATATAAAAAATTCTTTATTATATTATTAAGTTTTATTCTACTTTAAATTTAAAATAATTTAATTATATGATAATATATTATTTATATTTTTAAATTATATATAAAAATATATAAACATAATTTTATTAATATTAATTAGAAAATTTGAATCATATAAGCTATTTTATTAATATTTTTACTATTTTTAATACTAAACTTAACCATCATATTATTTTCATTTTTTACTTCAATTTATATCTTATAATTATGCATTTTGGTTTAACGTGTTTTAGTTGGATTGTTAATCTTACAAGAAAGAATCTTTTGAGGGGTAAGACTCACCATATCCCCCTACTTACGTATAATATTTTCTCCTTTTTATTTGAATCTAATCTTTCATTTTTGCCATTTTTTTTAACGGAATTTTATATTATATAAAAAAAAAAAAGAGAAATAGGACCATACTAAACATGTGCATTATAAATTTTGCACATGTTTATTTATATATTATCTATAATAGTAAGGTTTGGTATAGCAGTGACACTGCATAATTAAAGGATGATTAATTAGGTATAGTAGTGCTTGTTTAATTAGAAGAATGTGATTAATTGTTATGTAGTTGATTTGCCTGATTTAACGAGTTTTTTTTTTATTAATAAACGTCTAACGTTGCATGGGAAAAGACAAAACAATTAATCACAGTTTACAATGAGTGCTAAAATGACTAAAATACATTGGAAAAATAAAATTTAAAAATTGTATTAATTGCCATTGCATTTACTTTTAGGGCAGAATAACATTTTAATTTTCAGATAAAATTTAGAAGGACTCACTTTCATAGGTTTGATGACCTTAAACCTATGAAAGGTTTCCAAATTGTTTTTTTACTCCCCGAAATTCACTTTACTCGTAGTATAAATAGCTGAGAGATGTAGCAAAAGATCACAAGAGAAAGAATTAAGGCGACCTGAGAACACAAATAGACAGACAAAAATGGGTAAAAAGGAGATAGGCTTCATCTTAGGATTCTTATTTCTAGATGGGCTGCTTCTCTGCATAGCAACCGAAGTCCATTACTATGATTTTGTTGTAAGTGTTCTATTTTAGCAACCAAAGTTATTTTATCTTTCTTGTTTACCTAAGATATATAACAATTACAGATGTTTCATCTTTCTTATTATTTCTGCGCATGTTTTTGTAGCTAAAAGAAGCGAATTTTACAAAGATGTGTAGCACAAAAAGCATGCTGACTGTAAATGGAAGCTTTCCAGGGCCAACGATTCAGGCTCGTAAAGGGATACTATCTTCGTTAATGTCATCAATCAAGGAACATATGGTGTCACCATTCACTGGTTATAGCTACCTCCCTTTAAGATGATGAATCAATTGTTTCTGAGAAATTAGCTAAACAATTTCCTTTCAATTTATGCAGGCATGGAGTGAAGCAGCCAAGGAATCCATGGTCAGATGGACCTGAGAACATAACACAATGCCCAATTGCTTCAGGAACCAACTTCACCTATGAGGTGATATTGTCTAACGAAGAAGGAACTCTTTGGTGGCATGCTCATAGTGACTGGACTCGTGCCACCGTCCATGGTGCCATTGTTATTTTACCAGCTGCTGGAACTACTTATCCATTTCCTACGCCTTATAAAGAACAGACAATCATACTTGGTATTCAAATTTTACGTCTAATTATAATTAATTTGACGGAGTGCTATTGTTTAGTAATAATTTGCCAACTGCTACATATTATGTAGGATTTTTTACTTTGAATATTAATGTATTGGCAGCATCCTGGTTCAAGGGAGACGTGATGGCGATTATATCTAATTCAATCGCAACTGGAGCCAATCCAAGTATCGAAGATGGATTCACCATCAATGGCGAGCCGGGAGACTTATATGATTGCTCCAACGGTATAAAGGCTATATATATGATCTTAAATTAAAATCTAAAATGTGAAATTAAAAATTTAATTTTTAATACCTTAAAAGTACATAGGTGGTTGTGGAACTCTATTAAACAAGAGTTTATACGAATTCCCAAAATTATTTTAATGAAACCTTAAAGGAAAATTAATAATTTATTACTGAATATTAATATTTAATTGATTAAAATTAACGGAGAGAGGAGGTTTGTGTGGGAAAAAATTAGTTTGAAGGGCAACATAGATATCTAACTTTGGAAGTGAAACTAAAAATTTCACTTAAAAATTTGTCTTTTTTTTTTTTTTTCAATTTTCACTTTACATATAATCTTTCCTGATAACGATAATTTTAAATTGCAGAGACAACCTATCGCCTCTCAGTTGAATACAATGAAACTTATCTTTTTCGTATTGTGAACGCTGTGATGAATGAGGAACAATTTTTCGGAATCGCCAACCACAGTCTCACAGTTGTTGCGCGAGATGCAGCATACATAAAACCAATAAACACCACTTATATAATGATCACTCCTGGACAAACAATGGACATTTTGTTCACAGCAAACCAAAATCTCAGCCACTACTACATGGCTTCTTCTCCTTACCATGATAGTGTTGTCACATTTCCCAACTCCACCGCCACCGCAATTGTTCAATATGAAGGCAATTATTCCGCCCCTTCATCCCCTTTCTTCCCAACTCTTCCTGCTTACAATGACATAGATGCTGCACAAAACTTCACTGGAAGCATAAAAAGCCTAGCAAATAATGAATATCCCATCGATGTTCCAAAAAATATCACCACACAAATCTTTATAACGGTTTCTTTAAACCGATTATTATGTCCCAACAGCTCGTGTGATACCGATTCCGGTGATAGGACAGCTGCCAGCTTAAATAATGTTAGTTTCGATACTCCTCAAATTGATATACTGCAAGCATACTACGGGTAAGAGCTTTAAATTATTTACATTATGTTAGTCAATTTTGCGATATTGTAAAAGCATAATTTTTCTTGTAGGAGTTTGAATAATGTTTTCGACAGAGATTTCCCAAGTGTGCCACCCTTTTTTTTCAACTTCACAGGAGATGTGTCGAACGTATCAGCTTACACAGCCCAGGGGACAAAGGCTAGGATGATTGATTATGGTGAAGCTGTTGAAATTGTGTACCAAGGGACTAATCTCAGCGCTGCTTCAAGTCATCCATTGCATTTACATGGTTTCAGCTTCTATCTCGTCGGCACAGGCTCAGGGAATTTCGACAATGTGACTCATCCACTCACTTATAATTTGGTTGATCCACCCGAAGTTAACACCTTTAATGTTCCTAAGAATGGATGGACTACAATTCGATTTCTTGCTAATAATCCTGGTAATTAATATCTTTGCCCTTAATTCAAGTTGTTTAATAAAAAAGTTGAGACTATCCCTATAAGTTTTTCTCATGTTTCCTTATAAACTTTAGCTGACAATACTTCTCTCTTTGTCATTTGTTGTTGATGAATTTTAATTTACAACAGGAGTCTGGTTTATGCATTGTCATTTGGAAAGGCATGCAACCTGGGGAATGGATACAGTTCTTATTGTAAGGAACGGCTCTACTACAGAAATGTCGATGCTACCACCTCCTACTTACATGCCGCCTTGTTCTTAGTTATTCATATTTTTATAATAAATTTGCTTGTGTTTAAGTAGTCTATAAAGTCATTGGACTTGCAATGTACCAAAAGAATTCAAGAATTAATGTCTTTTGGGAACAATTTTAGCTTCAATAAAGTGGAATATAATTATCGACAGATCTTATATAATCCTATTTTGTAATAAATAATTTGTATTTCGTAAATGAATTATTTTCCTCTCTTAAATTGCGGTAATATACGTGATTTTCTTAACTTTAATTCACCTAAAATGACTCCTTAGTGCTAACTGTGGCAAGGGGAAGGTCAAAATATCAACAATTTTCATTTGGACGTATTATGCAGATCAATTCACATTTTTTTTTTTTTTTGGGGTGAAATAAAGACTAAGAACGTTTCAAGTATTAAGTTTTTCAAAAGTCTGTTACGTCCGTTAACTAAATGTTGCAGAGGTGTTGAGCAGAAGGCTCCTTTACAAACGGAAGATTAAGTTTTCAAAAGTCGTTTGTTACCTGTTTTGGGTTTTAAAGATCAACTAGTTTAGGTAAGAAGAGCCGGGTTTTGTTAGTTCTTATGAATGTCTGGATGATAAAATGTAAATAAATTATATTTATGATATAGTCAACCTTCTGAATTATATATAAATTTGTATCTATCATAGATATTATATAAAGGAATATAAATTAATATAATTAATATATAACAATATAAAAAAATAAAATATATATTTAAAATATCTGACAACCTAAAAATTATATCTTTAAAATATATTTTAACATAGAAAAATATATATTTAAAATATATTATAATATCTTCTAATACCCCTTAAACTCAAGTAGACAAAGAATTTGTTTAATTTAGTTTATAATGCAAATCAAGAGGTGATGGTGTCATTGACAAAATGATGATACGGATATGATAATGTGAACGTGTCAAACTAAAACTCATCTTTTAATAAAGGTAATGGTGTAAGTATGTTAAATTAAAAACTTATTTTTTTTGTAAAGATAAAGACATGAGTGGACAGAAATGTTTGACTTTGATGTTATAATAAAATGTAAATAAATTATATTTGGGATATATTCAACTATATAAATGATATATTTATTTTTACCTATCAATATATAATAATATAAAAAAGAAAAACATGTATTTAAAAATATATATTTTGTGTTTCTTTGCGTAAAATGTGTTGGCGGACATGTCAAGGCCACAAGAATGGCCAAACTTGCATGTTGAGCTGTATAAAACTATTGAATATTTGACCATAAAACTATTGAATATTTGAGCCTAGCCAGGCTGTGTGAAACGAAGAAAAGGGCGAAGAAAGAAGATCTTGATTTGATTGTACGGGAGAAAATGAGACTAAAAACAAAAGGGTTGAATGCCACGTGTAATAAATCAGGGGCCATGTCGGTGTTGAGGTTGGGTAGGGGGAAGCTGAGTTTGGGCGCGTGTTGGATATTGATAAGGTTGAACGGTAAGAGTTTGAAACAGATGTGAAATATATAATATAAAATGTTAAAAAAATTTAAGATGAAACAATTAAAATAGACGAAGAGAAAGTTTTATTTTTATTTTTAAATAATAAATAGGCGAAAGGACTATTTTTCATACAAGGTTTGACAAAATAGTATTTTTTATCTTTTAAGTCTAAAAAAGTTATTCTTTTACCCATATGTTAAATTTATTAAAAACAAATATTAAATTTCTTTTTTTAAATTGTTAAAAAGAAAAAGAAAACCCTCAAACTTAATAAATTTTTACACTAAAATTTTATTAAATAATTTCTTGTACCATTATAATTTTAATTTCTATTTGAAATAATTAAAAAAAATGTATTAGTATAAGTATAAATAATGATATCAAAGACATATAATTATATATTTGTTGAGCAAACAAACTTTTGAAAATGTTATGGGTGTCAAAAAATATTTTCAAGAGGTCTTAGATATTCGAAAAAACTTCAAAAGTGTTTTTAAAGTTTTTGAAATTTTTTGTTGCCCCTTGATAATTGAAAAAATATTAGTTGCACCCTAAAGAATTGTACTGAAGCTATAATACAATAAATTATGAGTATAAATATTATACTAAAAAATTATTGGAGCTATAATATATTGTCACGATATGTGAGGTGAATATGATAATTTTTGAAACAAGATATAGGAAAATATCTATTTGCTCTTGTTAGATTTTATAAAATGATAGTTACACCACCATTAAATTATGCATAATTTATCCAACATCGGTGCTATTGTAATATTGTGATTCATAGGGCCAAAACAATAGTTAATTACAAACCAATTATAATATTTGCACAAAATAATAAAAATACTTTTAAATAAAATTATATATATTAACAAATTGTACACTCTTAGGGTGACAATTTATAATTGGGTAATATGATTGCTTACTTTTTCTTTCACCTCAAAAATAATATTGTTCAACATTTTTTTACTATTAAAACTAAAAACTAACTTTAATATATTAGCAAGACAAAAGGAATATCTTTGAATTTGATTATGATTAAACAAGAAACACTTAAAAGAATAAAATTATGTATATATATTTTTGACATATTTAAAAGTGCGTATATATAATATTGCTCCACTTAAAAGCATAAATTATCCATGTCTATTTTACCACTCAAAATTTAAATTTAATTGGAATTAGAGTTATGATTTTTTTTTTAAGTTGTCATCTATTTTCAGTAATTTTAAGTGAATAAAAAAAGTAAATTTTACGACTTAAAATCTAAAATCTAAAAAACTTTTAGTAAATACATAAATTTCATTAATAAGATTCATTATTATTTGATTAACTAGATTCTTGAATGTTAAATCTGAAATTTTATATTAGGAGATATTATAAATATATTATTTCTTTGGTTAGGAGATATTCTAAATATATGTTATTCCTTTTTATATTATTGTATATTGATTATATTGATTTATATTTTTTTATATAGAATCCATGTTAGGTTTAAATTAATGTATCATTCATATAGTTAAATATATCATAAATTCAATTTATTTATATTTTATCATAATATCGGAGCCGATTATTCCTGTCAGTATTCATTGGTTCTGATACATTCACACCTTTACATATGTGAAAAATGGAAATATGAGTTCATTAATTTGACTCACTCACGCTTTCACTTATGTGAAAAGTAAAATAATGAGTTTATCAATTTGACCCACTTACGCTTTCATTTATGTGAAAAGTGAAAAGTGAAAAGATGAGTTTATCAATTTGGTCTACTCACGTCTTTATTTTTGTGGAAAGATGAGTTGTTAGTTTGACATCTTCGCAATATCATCTCCGTGAAAAGATGAGTTATAAGTTTAGTACCTTCACACCATCATCTTTGTGGAAAGATAAGTTTATTAGTTTAGTACACTTACATTGTCATCTTATCATTAACACCATCACCTCTTAATTTATATTATAAACTCAATTTAGCAAATTGTTTATCATATATATTTCGTTATATTAGAGTATATCTTAAATATATAATTTATTAGGTTAGCACACTTTTTAATATTATTATATATTGATTATATTAATTTATATTTTGAATATAAAATCTATTATTAGTATAAATTTATGTATCATTTAGATAATTAAATATATCAAAAATTCAATTTATTTATGTTTTATCATTTTGGATGAATTAAAACATAATTAGGCTCTCTCTCCTGGGATGTTAATTTCAAAAAGGTTAGCTATGGGTATAGTCTAAGCTTTAAAACTTTTAAGATTTTCCATCATCCATTGAACTTAGCTTGCATGTCGTGAACGTAACGTAGACTAGAAAGGCCGTAACAGAATTTGATTAAACTTTATAATTGTTAGTACTAGCCACCTCAAAGACCCTTTTTTTAAGGGAAATTAATTAAAATAAGTACTAAATTTGCCACTTAAACCTCTTTTAGTAAAATTTCTCAAGTTTTACCTTTTTAAGCAGATTGTATTTTTCATTCCAAAAATACTCTTCATCCTATTTCTTTTCATTCACATCAGTTTTCACAGATTAAGGTCTTATATTTTAGAGTTTACAGATTAAACTTAATTTTTCTGTAATGAATAAGATTTATAGATAAAAATAGATTAATTTTTGATATAATAATTGATATTTAGATACTTTTATTCCTTTATAAAATGATGAACATAACTAAAATAGTGCGAAAATGAATGAAAGGTTGGATGTTTTCTCAAAATGGTACATTTTTTTGAACAAGTGTGAAAATGTGCGAAAGTGTGCAAAAAGGTGCATGAAAGTGTGAAGAGGTGTGCAAAAATGTAAAGGGGTGCATGAAAGTTTGAAAGAGTACATGAAAATGTGAAGAGGTGCATCAAACTACGAAATAGTGTGTGAAATCATAAAATGGTTACATCAACTCTGAAGGGGTGCATAAAATTGTAGAAGGGTGTGTGAAATCTTAAAAATGGTGTATTAACCTTTGAAGGGCCAATTCAATTGTTAAAACGTTGACCTTAACACATAATTGATAAAATTCTATCGTATTATTAGGATTACGCCATTGAATAATCATACAATCAACTCCTGGATCTTTATCAAAGAGTTCATAATTAAGGATACTGCCAATAAATTGTGAGTTGACCATAATATTTCACGTGCCATGCATATCAAAGTTTTCAAAGTTGAAAAGAATAATGTAGCCAAACTTATGATTGAAAAATAAATCAAATTAGAAAGCCAACAAGATAAGGTTATGTCGCACCCTTTCGCGCACCCTTTGAAGTTATGATGCACCCTTTTAAAGTGACGTGCCCTTTCATGCACCCCTTCAGCGTTAACGTACTATTTCACGCACCCCTTCAATATTGATGCACCTTTTAAGATTTCACGCATCCCTTTACGATTTCACATACTCCTTCAGAGTTGACACACTCTTTTACGATTTTACGTACCTTTTACAATTTCACGAACCTCTTCGTAGTTTGAGACACCCCTTCATATTTTCATGCACCTCTTAAAACTTTCATACACCCTTTCACATTTTCACACACTCCTTTACACGTTGACACACCCTTTCGCATACTTTTGCATATTTTCGCACCTATTCAAAAAAACACACTCTTTCGAGAAAACACCCACGTTTTCAATCATTTTCGCACCGTTTTAAAAGGACATGCACCCTTTCTCACCTAGCACAACCCACACATATGTTTTAGCTATGTTCATTATTTTGTAAAGGTATAAAAGTATATAAATGTCAATTATTACATTGAAAATTAATCTGATTTTCATCTGTAAATCTTATTCATTATAAAAAAATTAAGTTTAATCTGTATACTCTGAAATATAAGAGTTTAATCTGTAAAAACTATTATGAATAGAAAGAAATAACATAAAGGGTATTTTTGAAATGAAAAATACTATTTGCTTAAAAAGATAAAACTTGATAAATCTTATCAAAAAAAGTTTAGACAATAAATTGAGTATCTATTTTAATTAATTTTCCTTTTTTTAAATTACAGTAAGTGATTATTACATAAATCCAAAGTCAATTATTTATAAAGGATTACTAAAGTACAAGTATCAATGTGCATGAGACAGGCCAAGCAGAGATCCAGCCCGGTATGTTATATTATTAAAACCGTAACAAAATTTTATATATATATATATATATAATTTTAATATATAATTAAAATAAATCCAAAGTCAATTATTTATAAGGGATTACTAAAATACAAATATAAATGTGCATAATAATATTGTATTATTATTATTATGTTGTATTATTAAAACCATAATAAAATTATATATATAAAATTTTAAATTAAAAATAAAATAATATATAATTATATAATAAATATTAAAAATATATATATACACAATATTGTTCCAATAACTATTGACAGTGAAGGCCAGATAATAAAAATAGGTATAAGGCCATTAGCCCTTTAAAATTATCACTACCGGCTTGTGTTGGATTTTATATATAAATATCAAATTTATCTTATGATAAAATTAAAAAAAAAAAATGGCGCATCAAATATTACGGATTTGATTGATTCTTCGAACTTATCTAATCATAATAGATTGATGTCGGTGAATTGAACTTATCTAATCTATTTCCTTTGTGTTTTTCTTCGATGCATTGGACCGACCCCTTTTGTTCAATTATAATTTGTGCTGCAAGAAACAACACGCCAACTTCCAAAACAGCGTGCCATTTTGTTTCAGTAAATTGAATTTTCTTCGCACGTCGGTAACAAATCATTAATACACGTCAACTTCCAAAACAGCGTGCCGTTTAAAATCGACATTTTTCAAATCAATCCACAAGTTGAAATACGAATAAAAATTAATAGATATACATCCACGAGCCTAATCTCCATCATAGAATACAGATACAAGTCAAATGTACTTGTCAATGTGTGGATAATTAAATTATTAATATATTTTTAGGCAATTGTTTTACGACAATGAATGTCAGTATCAATGTTTACACACAGCCAACACCAATCACTGATTTTTGTTATGATTCAAAAAAAAAAAAATAGTTGAAGAAATAATTTTAAGCTATATTTCAGAATTATTATTCATTATAAAAATAGTAAAATTTAATTAACAAAATATGTAAGCCGGAAAACAAAAAGAATCCATGTAATTAACGAGGAAGTTTCTTGGTGTTTCATCAACAAAATGTAATTACAAAAAGAATCCATGTAATTAAGGCTTCTTATAGATTATATATTATATGGTCATATCTTATAGTTCTAATTTGGCAAGTTACCGCATGAAATTCTACATTGACCTATTAAAATGAAATTTCAACTCCCTGCTTGTTCATTTGCAGAAAACAACCAGTTGAAGTCATAAATATTATAGCTGTTACGATTGTTAGAACCTGCAGGGTAATTAATATTAATTCACAATTAAAACAATCTTTAAATATACTTTTATTTTAATTAAATGCCTGCCTAACAAGTGATATCTCCAGGTTTATATGCATATGTGGAAGAGCATCATGAAAAACTATTTATTTTTTTTATTATTATTAATATGTAGAGGATGAGTTAGGAAGCAGCGCTAAAACAATAACATCAACAAGAAATTTAAATTTTTAATATTTTGACCACCGCCTGAAGAATGGGGCTTATACGTATTTATATCATCGGCTGTAAATTTTCTTAATTAATTCGTCATGACCAACCTAGGGGACGAAGATAATCTGGATTCTAACCCATTGAAATTTGGAAACACCGAATAATTAACACCTCCTTTCTGAATATAAATAAATCATTTATTATCATTTACTATCAAGTTATGTTTATATTAGCCCAAAAATAAATAAATCTTTTCAAATACAAATTTACTTATAGTGCATTTGATTTGTATAATCTTTTATTATCAAAATTAAAAGGTTGCTAGAGAGATTGATTTCTTTAAAGATTAATGAATATAAATAAATACTGTATTGTGATAAATTGGTATGTATATATATTTATTATATTTAGTTTATAGTAATTATAATAAAAATGTTGAAATATTATTTTACTTAAATATTTTAAACTAAATTTATCAAGTAAGGGTAAAATTATAATATGATTAAAATTACTTTGATAATATTTTAAATTATATTCTAGGTTGAATGCATGGTGTTGACAGTAAAAATCTACTAACGGCAAACACACATATTCATAATATTTCAATATGAGACTACAATTTGGTAGTCCCTTGCCCCTACAAAATTATGTTACTTATGTAAAAATGGGCTTTTTGGTTTTCTCGTAAAAATAAGAGGGAAAAAAGAAGGAAGGTAGATGATCAAAGTCTATATTCACTGTAACATTATTTAGCCCATCCCTTGCCCCTGTACAATTATGCTATTTATAGAAAGAAGAAATGACTATTAAGTAATTTGTTCATTGTGTTATTCCATAAAAAAAGAAAAATTACTATCTCATAAAAATAGAAATGAAATGTGGTTTAACAAATTGTTAAATTATGAGGCTCAATTTTGGATAGTAAAAATGTATTCGTTATATATTTCTCGCATAACTAACCAATTTCTTTATTGCAATCCTAGCATATTATAATTACAAAAAAAAAAAAGAGAAAAAAATCCGAGTACACTTTGGTAAGAAAAAGTCTCAACTGCACATCACACAGGAAACAGTTCTTAGTTAAATTTATAGAAGTAATCAATGGATGTGGCTAGACATTTCTTTCCAGACTCTGCATGCTACTGTCCTATCGATGGAAGAAGATAATTCATGTAAATTTATAAAACGTTTTTCATGTGTTTCGAAATAAATTTGTTTTTTTTGATAATTATAAAATTTAACGGCTCTTCCCTTTTTCAGTCAATGTTGGGGTTTTAATTATAAATGAAGTCAGCAACCCCCTGGTACGTTTAAAATTAATTTAATTAAGCACATGGTACGAATTTAATTTGTCATTATCATTCTAAAGCCCCAAAAAGAATCTAGCAAAAGGGACAAAAGAAGTTTGATTAATAATATTGAGCCGGTGAGAAGAGTTTACCGAAATATGAAACCCCGGAGGTGGGTTTGAATTTTGAAGATAACTGATTAAAAAAAACCATGGAAAATTTTGAAACAAGGCATAATTGACCACGCATGTTTCATTTAGTGTAATGGTAATAGGTTTTAAATCCTCCACAACTTGGTTTACTTTTAGTATAAATAGAGACCAGGCACAGCTTAAGATCATCACAAAAGAAAGAAGTGAGGCAACCTGAGAACACTAAAGAAAGAGATAAACAATGGGTACAAAAAATGTGGGTTTCATTTTAGGGCTCACAGGGTTCTTGTTTCTCGATGCACTTCTCCTTTGCATGGCTCTTCAAGTCCATCATTACGATTTTGTTGTAAGTGCCTATTGCTTAATTTCAGTTTGTTAACGAATAATAAGATATACATATAATTAAAACGCTGAATTGTATTGATGTGGTTAATTGCAGCTTCAAGAAGCAAATTTTACAAGGCTATGCAGCACAAAGAGCATGTTGACTGTGAACGGCAGTTTCCCAGGTCCAACAATTCAGGCTCGTAGAGGAGACACTATGTATGTTAATGTCATCAATCAGGGAAGATATGGGGTCACCATTCACTGGTAATTTTATAACTGCCATCTTCAACGCTCAATAAATGATGAATCAAAATCCAAAAAAGGTAAAGAATTTTCCTTTCAATAAACGATAAATATATGCATGAATAATGTTATATATACATATTTTTGAGTATATAAATAAAAAAATATATGTTATGTCATCATATAATTGGATGTTAATTTATCATTAATTTAAAATCATTCAACTAACGTCTAGTTATATGAAGGCCTATCATATATATACTTATTTGTATATACATATAATTTTATTGATATCCATATATATGATATATATTTTAGTTAATATTAATCAATAAATTTTCTGTTCCTTAACTTACGAATAAATTGTCATTTTTCACCGCCAATGCATTTGGCAGGTTCCTGGTTCAAGGCAGACGTAATGGCTATGATTCAAAATGCTATCGCAACAGGCTCCACCCCGAGTAATTCAGACGCTTTCACAATCAATGGTCAACCAGGGGACTTATATGAGTGCTCGAATGGTATAAAATTAACCTCTAAAACTACTCTATAGATTGTTGACTAAAAGCAATTTTAAAATATGTTACATGTATTTGTAAATAATATGATATATTTTTCCTTTTCTTTAGGTCAAAATATTACAGATATATAACATTTCAAAAATACATACGTATTTTCTCTAATCTGCCATATGTTTCAAAGCATACCTATGACATACGGCGTCCGATAATGAAAGTGAAAATAGTTTAATTAGCAAGTTATATAGAAAGTCCTTTTTACAGTGCATCTATTTGTTAGCTAACTGTTAAAATAATCTGATATTGCAGACACAACATATCGCTTACCGGTTGAATCTGGCAAAACTTATCTTCTTCGCATTGTGAATGCTGTAATGAACGAAGAACAATTCTTCGGAATTGCTAACCACAACCTCACAGTTGTTGCGCAAGATGCTGCATACATAAAACCAATAAATACAAGTTACATAATGATAACTCCTGGACAAACCATGGATGTTTTGTTCACAGCAAACCAAAATCTCAGCCACTATTACATGGCGTCGACGCCTTACGTCGATAGTGGTATTCTATTTCCCAACACCACCACCACAGCAATTGTTGAATATGAAGGCAACTATTCTGCCCCTTCATCTCCTTTCTTCCCATCCCTTCCAAGTAACACTGACATAACTTCTGCATTAAACTTTACTAATCAAATAAAGAGCTTAGCCAGTAACGAGCATCCCATCAATGTTCCCAAAAATATCAGCACGCGAATCTATATAACCGTTTCTTTGAATCTATTGTTGTGTGCCAACGGCTCGTGTGATTCCGGCACTGGTGATAGACAAGCCGCCAGCTTAAATAATATTAGTTTCGCCACTCCTCAAATCGATATACTACAAGCATACTACAGGTACAAGCTTATTATAGGATCCATACTTAATTGAATATATTCTAAATCTTTCGTCTTGCAGGAATTTGACAAACGGAACTTTCGACCGCGATTTCCCAAGCGAGCCACCATTTTTTTTCAAATTCACAGGAGATGTGTCAAATGTAGGAGCGTTCACAGCGCAAGGGACAAAGGCAAGGATGATAAATTATGGTGAAGTGGTGGAAATTGTCCTCCAAGGGACAAATATTGGAAATGCACCGTCAAGTCATCCAATGCATTTACACGGTTTCAGCTTCTATCTGGTTGGAACGGGTTCAGGAAATTTCAACAATGTCACTGATCCACTCTCTTATAATTTGGTTGACCCACCTGTAGTTAACACCATTAACCTCCCAAGAAGTGGATGGGCTGCAATTCGGTTTTCAGCTGACAACCCCGGTAACATCTCAACCATAGATAGTCAGATTCTTTTGTTTTTATAGAAAACAAATAAACAATAACAAAATTTTTTGGTTCAATCTGATGTTTGCGGTTTTTAATTTCTTTTGCAGGTGTGTGGTTTATGCATTGCCATTTAGAGAGGCATTCAACATGGGGCATGGACACAGTTCTCATTGTACAGAACGGGCGTTACCAGAACCAGAGCATGCTGCCACCACCAGCTTACATGCCTCCTTGTTATTAATTTGTCTTGTGCTTAATTAATTAAGTTGTCGTAGCTCCTGTTTAATTGATTACAATTTTAGTAATATGGAATGTACTTCAATAAAAACATTAAAAATGTTATCTGATAATTAATTTGCATTTGTATTGATGGAACCATCTTTTTTTTTTTATTAATGAAATACTCTCTCAGTGTTTAAATTTATAAGCTATTCAATATAATTTAAACAACTTCTTCTACTTCATATATATATTCTACATTAATTAGTAAAGGAATCAGATCAATGTCATAAATTGTTAAGAGGACAATCCTTTGTTAAGAATTATGGACTAAATCGTCATTATAATTCTATTTCGTTCCCCGGGAGAATAAGAATGAAATTAATGAATATCATATTGATAAAGTCTTATTCTTACACATCATTCTCACATACAGCGAATGGTAGGGCTAACCCAAAAGTCAACCATATAAATCTTTGTGATAAACAACTTGACAGAATTAAAGAGCTATTTTTTTAATTAGTTTTATAAAGCTCAACCCCTGGTAGGGAATTCGGGTCATCCAATGTAAGACTCTAATGCTCCATATATAATCTATTAAAATAAATGTTGTTTGAGATGAATGATTCTTTTTATAGCTGAAGTCAATTTTATTTTGTTTTATTATTATTTTTTGGTTCTTGATTGATGTGAAATAAGTCCTGCCCATTTTCTAAATAAGCCCCACATCCTATTTCAGTAAGGATAAAGTTTTTTATTTATTTATCATGTCTGCTAAAAGTAAAAGGAATTATCACCACCTCATCAGTTGAAAGAAAAATCCAATAATAAAACAAAATTGTTGAGAGAAGAATTACACCATAAAAGTTTTAACAGCATATTTTAACATTTTGCAGTTGAATATATTTTGATCAATATTTAAATAATTCACTAATTAAGTAGATAATTTGATAAAACTTTGTAACTATGTTTATTAATGAGAATCTCATATTGGTTAGAAAATAAATTGGAGGTGGGAAACGTGAGTGAAACTCTCACTTCTTAAGTTAGTTTAAGGATGATAAAAGGTTCAATAGCCCTTATTAACATTCAATTGCATTGTCTGCCATATAGATGTAATAGATTACATTTCCATTCAAATTCATATGAGAGGAGATTTTTTGCACTTCTCGATTGGCTTGGTTCTGGATCCCTAGATGAAGGAGAGATCCTTATTGGTAGAAGTTGTAGAATCTAATGGCCAGTGTGTGAGTGGAAATGATTATTATGAATCTTGCATTGTAAGAAACCAAATTGGGCATGAGAATATAAGTAATGTGGACATATACTGATTAAATATTTTTTTTATTGTTTACTAAAACTGGATGATTGTGTAGTCTAAAAAGTTCTTAATTTATGGGTTTGCTGTAATCATTTAGAAGTGGGTTGATATACTTTATGTTGTAATTATTAATTTTAGGTTAAAAGTGTGTGTTGATATAAGGTTATTGAGTTTTTTATAGGAGAATTCAATTGACCATTCTACCCTTTCAGTAATTAATAAAACAGACAAGGTCCCCCCTTGTTTAATATAAAAGGACGTCGGCTTATTTGACAACATCATTCTACAAATGCGTTCTACAAAACCTAGGGAGGAAGATTTTGCTCTGAGATTGATATTCAATCTTCTCTTGATCAACAGGATGACAAAAATAGGTTTTTCTATGTTCTTAATGTTCTAATTACAATGTTTCATAGCCTAATTTGTTAAAATTATGAATTTGGGCAAAAGTTCAATGTTCTATAATTTTACTATTGGTATTAAATTACTTTTTCTACCTACATTTGGTATTAGAGCATCATATTTAGACTATTAAACCTATTAATTTGTGCAAACTGTATAATTTTGGCTTAGTTCTTGACTTAGGATATTGGAAAATTTTGTCAAATTGTTGATAATTGGGTATAGAAATCATATGTTTATATTCGTTATTAATTGTAAATGCTTTTAAACATGTTTTTGGACAAAAATCGATCAAAAATCAACTGAAATAAGCCTTGAATCCATTTGGGTAACCGTCCCGGTGAAGTGTCAATTTCAACTTATGCACTTATCATCATCGACCAAAACTACTGTAGTTGGAGTTGGTGTCATCCAGGGATCATTTCCACCACGGTTGCCACACCGATCATTGATCAGAACAACTAAATTTAACATTGATGTCGTTGGGTAGCAGTTATGGTTCTTAATGACTCGCATGCTATAATCAAGTTGGGAAAACCTAATTACTGGGGTCAATAGTGAACTAGTTGATTGACCTATAGGTAAACCCAGTTAATCAATGGGTTGACTCAAAAACTAGGTAAACCTGAACCACCCCTAGCTCTACATGTTGGCCCATAGTACATATGAGAGCGTGACAACATGTGCGCACATTTTTTCGATGCGTGACAATGTTTTCCAACGTGTTAGGGTGTTTATTTGTGTTCTGAATATGCAAATGCATGTTTTATTGTGTTATATTTCATTTGGAACACATATATGATATATCTATGACATAATTATTGCAATTTGAGAGTTAAAGTTCCAAAATGGTTGTTTTGTTCATTGTGTTTAATGCGGTTTTGCTTTGTAAGATTGTCATAAATAATAATGGTCAATATCTTATGAAATCTTTGTTGAGACAATTTTACTTAGTATTATAGAAATAAATTAATAGGTTGTTAGAATGTTTAACCGTCAAAGTGGTGCATTCATCGAAACTCATGAAATATTCTATCTGATAATGATACATTGTTTAGTTATATTACATGTAATTTCCTGTCCAAAAGGGGGTTATTGTGTGTATGAAAACTAATGATAGCATAAGGTTAAATATATAAAATACATTGTCCATGGTCATAAATAAATCCAATAAACTCAAAGGTGGTTGTATTTATTCAATCGACATGTGCTTTTCATTAAAGGGAGGATGAACATTGGTTTAGAAAGATTGTCTGCCCAAAAGAGATATTTCTTTTGAAAATCAATTTTTCATAAGATCTTCATATACTTTTATAACCTTATACTTTGGAATTATAATAGCACGTTATATTCTTTATTCAAATGAGAGTTTATGATGATGCAACAATGATCCTATTTTAGAATAGCTTATAAGGTTTTAAGGCTATTCTAATTGGTTAATTGTCTATATTATTAATCAGTTGAACTGTTTATTTGTGAATTTAGTTACTATTACAGTGAACAATAACAATGTTACTATTGATATAGAATTTTCACTAGGTATTATTGATATTGATATGACCTCATGAGTAGATGAACTCTAAGATCCACTGATGAGAGTTCCACTACTGAGAAAAAGCATTATGCTAAATGGAAAAGATCTAACATGCATAGTATTATTGCTATGAAAAGGACTATTGTTGAGTATCTTTTGAATAGCTTGCTAGAGTTAATAAATACCAGATAATTTCTTGATATCATTAGTCAGAGATATCAAATTTTCGATCATGATAAAACTTCCCATTTAATGAGTGAGTTGTTAGATGCTAGATATGACAACTTTAAAAAGTTAGAGAATTTATTTTGAAGATTGTGGGGATACAATCAAAGTTCAAAAATTATAATATGCCCCTTAATGACAATTGTATTGTCTATTATACCTTCAATTCTTTACTGATAGAATTTAGTCAGATTAAAACAGTTTATAATACTATAAGAGAGAATTGGACTATTAATAACCTGATTACTAGATGTGTAGCTAAAGAAGAGAAACTGAAGTCAGAGAAGTTGGAAACAATGAATATGGTTGGTATGTCTAAGAGCCAATCTAAGGGGAAATGGTAGAATAAGAAATATAAGTTTCATGTTCCTAAGAATACATGCAATTTTAAAAGAAAGGATTCGGATCAGTCTCAGATGAAAGTAAGAATTAAGGATAAATGCTTTTTTTGCAAGAAAAAGGGTCATATGAAGACAAACTATAAGAAGTTCAAAACATGGTTGGATAATAAAAAGAAAAAACAAAGGCCTAATCAACCAGTGCAAACGATAGAAAAGCCAAACTCAAAGTAGGAAATGATGTTGATGTAGATATCATTTATGTCAGAACGCTTAAGTTATTATTAGAGATTGGTTTTGAACTATGTTTGACAATCTGTTTTTATGTACCCTATTTTAGAAGGAATTTAATTTTTATTTCATTATTGACAGTTTTTTTTATAGTTTATATAAATTTTGTTTGGTTCTAAATAGTGTTTATTATTCTTTGAATATTGGTATTAAGAGTTTTTTTATTACAGAGAAGTCAGTCTTATTATGACACATAAGGCTAAGACATATTTTTTAAAAGAGAGTAGATAGATTGATTAAAGATGAAATTTTTCTGCTTCTAGATTTTTAAGATTTGGAGACCTATGTTGATTGTATAAGGGAAAAATTGACACAGACTAAGAAATATAGTTTAACCAGGAGTAATGAGCTTTTAGAGCTCATTCATACAAATATTAGTGACCCTTGTTCATCCACCTTATATGACAATAAGTATTTAATCACCTTTATTTATGGCTCTTATGGATATAGGTATGTTTTTTTTTTATTAGAGTAGAAATCTAGTGTTTTTGAGAAGTTCAAGATTTTTAAGGTAGAATCAGAGAAACAAATAAGAAAAATCATCAAGGATATGAGGTCTGATCAAGGTGGAGAATATTATGACAAATACACTGATTTAGGGTAACAAATGGGTCTTTTTTAAAGTATTTTTAGGAATGTGAAATTGTTCCTCAATACAATATATCTGAGACTTTTGAAAAAAATGGTGTAGCTGAGAAGTTAATGACACCCTTAAGTATATGATAAGAAGTATGATATGTAGATTTAATTTGTCAGAGTATTTATGGGGTAAAGCTATTAAGGTTGCATTATACATTCTAGATAAGGTTTCTTCAAAATCAGTACACAATACTCTTTTTGAGCTTTAGACAGGAGAAAAACCTAGTTTGAGACATGTTTACATTAGGGTTGTCCCACCGAAGTAAGGGTTTATAATCCTAATTAGAAGAAATTGGATCCTAGGACTATTCAGGGATATTTTATTGATTATCTTGAACGTTTCAAATGATACAGATTTTATTGCTCTTTTCATAACACAAAAGTGGTTGAGTGAATAACCACTAAATTTCTTGAGCTTGATTCAGTAGAAGGTAGCAACTCTCAACCATTAAAGGAATTTGAAGAAGGTCCATCTAGGTTGGAGCCATTGACCAATGCATATAGTGGTGTTTTATTTGCTTCTATTGAGGAGCCCAAACGACAAATTTTAGGGAATCTTTTAGACTATGAACCTATTCAAAATGATGCCACCACTAATGATGTTGTTTCAGATCTTGCATTAGTTTAGCTATTTGTATCTGGTATTGTACCTGATGAGCCCATAGTTATAATTCTAGTTAGAATTTCAGCTAGACAGAGATGACCAACAATTTTTGTGATTATTATGTCTATCTTGGTGAGTCTGATTATGATATTGGCTAGATTGTAGATCTTGTAAATTTTAAGGAGCCCATTTCTTGCCTATAGTCAAATAAATGATTTGAGGCTATGAAAGAAGAAATACAATCTATGAGTGACAATGATACATGGGATCTACCAGAGCTCTCTGATGCGGTTAGACCAAACGGTTGTAAAGAAGTTTTTAAGACCAAGAAAGACTCCAAAGTTAAAATTGATTGATTTAAAATCATATTGGTTGTTAAGAGCTTTATTCTAAGAGACAGTATAAACTTCAATGGTAGTTTTTCCCTAATCTCTACTTAGGATTCATTCAGAATTAAAGGATGATTACCTTTTTTGATTAATAAGCTTGTTTAATTAGAAGAATGTGATTAATTGTTATATAGTTGATTTGCCTGATTTAACGAGTTTTTTTTCTTAATAAACGACTAACGTTACGTGGGAAAAGACAAAACAATTAATCACCGTTTACAATGAGTGCTAAAATGACTAAAATACATTGGAAAAATAAATTTTAAGGGTTTAAAAAATGTATTAATTGCCATTGCATTTTCTTTTAGGCCAGCACCGCCCATATACGTCTTTTGGTGCACCATTAGATATTCTGCATTTGTTATATATTTTTATTTATATAGGATTTAAAAACATGTTACTAATTAATTTTGTTTAACAATAACAGTTTAAAAGTAGACGTTAAAGGCAATTTCTTAATATTAATTTGAAAACAAAAAAATCTATAATAATGTAACACATAAATAAAATAAATATTTTAAAAAGTCAACAAATCGTGAAGATGAATATGCGAAGTGAAACTAGAAAACAATACAACATTTCACTTAAATTGCAGAGACAACCTATCGCCTCTGAGTTAAAAACAATAAAACTTATCTTCTTCGTATTGTGAACGCTGTGATGAATGAAGAACAATTTTTCGGAATCGCCAACTACAGCCTCACAGTTGTTGCAGCGTACATAAAACCAATAAACACCACTTATATAATGATCACTCCTGGACAAACAATGGACATTTTGTTCACAGCAAACCAAAATCTCAGCCACTACTACATGGCTTCTTCTCCTTTCCGTGATAGTGTTGTCACATTTCCCAACTCCACCGCCACCGCAATTGTTCAATATGAAGGCAATTATTCCGCCCCTTCATCCCCTTTCTTCCAACTCTTCCTCCTTACAATGACATAGATGCCGCACAAAACTTCACTGGAAGCATAAAAGGCCTAGCAAATAATGAATATCCCATCGATGTTCCAAAAAATATCACCTTATGTCCCAACAGCTCGTGTGAAACCAATTCCGGTTATAGGACAGCTGCCAGCTTAAATAATGTTAGTTTCGATACTCTGGTTGATATACTGCAAGCATACTACGGGTAAGAGCTTTAAATTATTTACATTATGTTAGTCAATTTTGCGATATTCTAAAAGCACAATGCTTCTTGTAGGAGTTGAATAATATTTTCGACAGAGATTTCCCAAGTGTGCCACCCTTTTTTTTCAACTTCACAGGAGATGTGTCGAACGTATCAGCGTACACAGCCCAAGGGACAAAGGCTAGGATGATTGATTATGGTGAAGCTGTTGAAATTGTGTACCAAGGGACTATTCTCGGCTCTGCTTCAAGTGATCCATTGCATTTACATGGTTTCAGCTTCTATCTCGTAGGCACAGGCTCAGGGAATTTCGGCAATGTGACTCATCCACTCACTTATAATTTGGTTGATCCACCCGAAGTTAACACCATTAATCTTCCTAAGAATGGATGGGCTACAATTCAAGTTGTTTAATAAAAAAGTTAAGACTGTCCCTGTAAGTTTTTCTCATGTTTCCTTCTAAACTTTTGCTGACAATACTTCTCTTTTTGTCATTTGTTGTTGATGAATTTAATTTACAACAGGAGTTTGGTTTATGCATTGTCATTTGGAAAGGCATGCAACCTGGGGAATGGATACAGTTCTTATTGTAAAGAACGGGTCTACTACAGAAACGTCGACGCTGCCACCTTCTACTTACATGCCGCCTTGTTCCTAGTTATTCATATTTTTATTATAGATTTGCTTGTGTTTAAGTAGTCTATAAAGGCATTGGACTTGCAGTGTACCAAAAGATTTCAAGAATTAATGTCTTTTGGGAACAATTTTAGCTTGAATAAAATGGAATATAATTATTGACAGATCTTATTTAATACTATTTATTCATAAATAATTTGTATTTTTCGTTTTAGGAACATACACAATTTTCCCAACTTCACTTAACCTAAAAGTTCCTTTGGACCTATTTTTCAGATTTTGCCAACTTTAATTCACCGAAATAAAGACTCCTTAGTGCTAACTGTAACAACTTTAATTCAGATTTTTTTTTTTTTGTGAAATAAAGATTAAGAATGTTTCAAGTGTTAAGTTTTTCAAAAGTATGTTACGTCCGTTAACTAAAATGTTGCAGAGGTGTTAAGTAGAAGGCTCCTTTACAAACGAAAGATTAAGTTTCCAAAAGTCGTTTGTTATCTGTTTTGGGTTTTAAAGATCAACTAGTTTAGATAAGAAGAGCAAGGGTTTGATAGTTCTTAGAAATAGAAATCAATGTTGTTAGGGTCTTATGAATGTCTGGATTGATGGAATGTAAATAAATTGTATTTAAGATATATTCAACTATCTAAATTATATATAAATTTATATATCATAGGTATTATATAAGAAAATATAAATTAATATAATTAATATATAATAATGTAAAATAAGAAAACAAATATTTAGAATATCTGATTGCCTATAAATCATATCTTTAAAATATATTTTAACATAGAAAATATATATTTGAAATATATCAAAACATCTTCTAATGCCCCTTAAATTCAAGTAGGCAAAAAATTTGTTGAATTGAGTTTATAATACAAATCAAGAGGTGATGGTGTCACTAACAAGATGATGATATGAGTATACCAAACTAATAAACTTGTATTTCCATAAAGATGATGGCGTGAGCATGTCAAACTAAAAACTCATCTTTAAATAAAGGTGGTGGTGTGAGTACGTCAAACTAAAAACTCATCTTTTCATGAAAATAAAGACGTGAGTGAATCAAATTAATAAACTTATTTTGTGAATACGGACAGGAATGCTCAGCTTTGATGTCATAATAAAATGTGAAAAAATTGTATTTTAAGTATATTCAATTGTATGAATGATACATGAATTTATTCCTATCATTGATCCTATATAAAAAATATAAATCAATATATAATAATATAAAAAAGAAAAATATGTATTTAAGAATATCGATTAAGCTAAAAATAATATATTTAAGAATATATTTTAATATAAAAAATATATATTCGAAATATATTTTAATGTCTGACCCCACATTTTGTGTTTCTTTATGTAAAATGTCTGAGCCTAGCTAGGCTATGTGAAACGAAGAAAAAAGCGAAGAAAGAAGATCTTGATTTGATTGTATGAGAGAAAATGAGAATAAAAACCAAAAGGGTTGAATGTGTTATAAATATATAATAAAATATATGCAAAGGATTTAAAAGAGAAAGATAAGCAAGAATTGATTGGACAAAAGAGAGGAAGAGGGGCAAATTAGGAATGTACATAAAGCTTTTTGAGTTAATTCTCTATTTTCGGATCATCTCAATACAAAGAGAAAGGGGGGGGGGGGGGGGGGGGGGGGGGGGGGGGTGATGCTGCTAGTGGAGGTGGTATATATAGGCATGAGCCACTACCATTAGCCTATATTTTTGACTCACTCCATTTTGTAGTAAATGTTTTCACACACAAAAGTCATATATAGAGGCTTGTTGATGCCAAGTGTCCTTGTGGTGCGAAGCCACCTAGTATATAATACTTTCTCTTGGATTTCTACTACTTACTGATAATTATATTAATTTTACAAAGGAAAATCCAGTGGAACAAAACCTAGTGAAAGGAAAAAAGAGTATAGTGTACCTTTTGTCCAATATGTGATAAACTTCAAAAATTTGCCTTATAAATACTCCTCCTGTTTGTAGTGGGATTAATTTGATTACTTGTTGAGTCGCCGCATACCAATGTTATACACTAACTTCTCAAATGTTAATGTTGGTAGTATCTTAGTGAACAAATCTGCAAGATTCTCATTGGATTTTATTTGCTTGACATCAATCTTTCTACTCTACTGGAACTTATAAGTATAAAAGAACTTTGGTGAGATATATTTAGTTCTGTCTTCTTTAATGTATCCACATCTAATTTGGACAATACATACTACAATATCTTTATATAATATAGAAAGAGTGTTTGTTGTAGAAGGAAGACTGCATGCATTTCGGATATGATGGATGATAGACTATAACTATATGCATTCTCGGTTGGCTTCATAGAGAGCTAAAATTTCTGAATGATTTAAAGAAGTTGCAACCAAGGTTTGTTTGGTGGAGTGTTATGATATTACTATGTCATTATAAGTGAAAACATACCCGTTTGTGAACAGGCCTTATGGGGGTCAGAAAGATAACCAACATCTGCATATCTAACCAAATTAGGATTTTTAGGGGATTTCACAAAATAGAATAATCCCAAATCTTTAATTCCACATAGACAACAGAGTATATGTTTGATTCCGTTCCAGTGGCAACAGGTTGGTACAGAGCTAAATTGGCTAATAAATTAACTACGAAGGATATATCCGGTCTAGTACATTAAGTTAAATATAATAAGATTCTAATAGCATTAAGATATGGTACTTCAAGATCAAGTATCTTTTCATCTTTTTCTTTAGGACGAAATAAATCCTTTTTCGGATCAAAAGGCCGAACAACTATTATAGTGCTCAAAGGATAAGCCTTATCCATATTAAAACGTTTTATAATTTTTCAATATACGCTAATTGATGGATAAGTATTCCATTTCAATTGTGCTCGATCTGCAGGCTGAAACAATATTTTGTTTTTCCCAAATCCTTCATTTTAAATTCTTTTTTCAGATATTCAATAGTTTTGAAGAGCTCTTTAGGAGTCTCAAGTAAATTCATATCATCAATATAAACTGCTATAATAACAAATCCTTATTCTGACCTTTTTTGAAGAATAGTGTCATTCAATCCAACAAGTCTACCACACTTCTGACATGACGTGATTGATCAGTCATGGCTTAAATGAACTGTTCAGCAATCACATTAATTCTTGCTGGTGCATTAGCAGCTAGAATATGTGATCTTGTCACTTTTGTCGTATCTACAAATGCATCAAGCATTTGGTTGACAATAATTTGTAAACACACTATCCTTTATACTTTAGTTTCACTTTGGAATGTGTGAGGATCTAAATGAGACATGGTAGGTGCAACCAAGTAAGTTTATGCATAACTTCAAAAGGCATTTTCTTTTCCCTTAAAGACAAGAATGTTGTCTCATCAAAGTGATAATCTGTAAATCGTGTAGTAAAAAGATCACTTATTAATAGTTCCAGATACCTAGTTCCAGATACCTAATAATAGATAGTGAATTATATCCAATATAAATTTTCAAACAACGTTAGAGTCCCATTTTTGTACGTTGAGGAGATGTAATAGGAACATATATAGCACAACCAAATATTCTCAAATGAGATATATCAGGTTGGTGACCAAGAACCAATTATAGGGGAGAATATTAATGATAAGAAGAAGGTCGCAAGCAAATTAACGTTGTAACATATAATATAGCATGTCTCCATATAGAAGTAGGTAATTGACTTTTAGTAATAAGGTATGTGTAATTACCTGTAGTTGTTTGATAAGAGACTCAACTAATTCATTCTGTGTATGGACAAGCGAAACTAGATATTCAACCTCAATCCCCATAGATATGCAATAATTATCAAATATTTTGGATGTAACTTCACCAGCATTATCTAGCCATATCGACTTGATCGAATAATCTGTGAAATATGCCTTTAATTTTATAATTTGTGCTAATAGTTTAGCAAATGCAATATTTTGAGTAAACAATAAACAAACATGAGACCATCGTGTAAATGTATAAATTAAGACCATAAAATAATGAAATGACCCACTTGATGGATGAATGGGTCTAAATATATCTCCTTGAATCATTCACAGGAATGATAGATATTCAACTCCAATTTTAGAGAGAAATGGTTTTATTATTAATTTGCCTTGAAAATACGCTGCGTAGAATTTTTCACCTGATAATAAAATTTTATGATTCTTTAATGTATTTCCTTGTGAATTTTCAATAATCTTATGCATCATTATAGATCTTGGGTGGCCTAAATGATCATGCTAACACATAAATATTTTTAGATCAAAGAACTTCTGGTTCGATACTATATAAGTTTTAATTACCTTTATGATTGTATAATATAATCCAGACGATAAAATAGATAATTTTTCTAGTATAAGCCTTTTTCCAGAGGCATTATCAGTTATACAGATGAATTTTGTACAATTTTTACTCATGGTTTCAAGATGATAACCATTTTTTCGTATATCTTTAAAACTAAGTAGATTTCTTCTAAATCTATTTGAATATAATGCATCATTGATGCTTCATTTTGGTCCCATTTTTCAATAAAATTATGGCTCTTTTGGAGCGTTTAATCATATTTATTGATCCTGATATAGTATTTACTTTAGCTTCAATCAATACATAAGTTAAGAAAAATTTCTTTTCTTTGCGAATTGTGTGCGTTGTTGTACTATCCACCAAATACATGTCTTCTTTATTAGTTTTTGAAGTCAACGCTTCAATTTTAGAGTCCATTTTCTTTCATTTAAAACTTACGTTAGTTATAACGTACAAAATATTAAAAGGAAAGAGAATATGATAATAAAATACAAAATATGACTCCACAATAAGTATTATATGATGGATTATAATTATAAAAATTTTGGGCATCCTTGTCACTATTCAATAGATCCATATTTTTATTCTTTAAAAAAGGATTTGAAATATCAAAATTCATTAGATCGACAAAATCTAACTTATTAAAAAGTAAATTTTTATGGGTGCTTAATATAGATCCACTCAATGTTTGTGTGTACTATAGGTACACAACCAATGGCATTGATAATTGCACCTAATTTTTTGTGGTTTACTCTGCATTTATTTTGTTTTAATCTTAGTCTACTTCTGATGGTATGATTGATATTTTCTATTATAACTATCTTTGAATCAAAAATTATTTTTCACACCCATAATAACTACTTCTAGTAGTTGTGTTCACTTCAGGAAACAATATAATACTTATGGGGTGAGTTACTCATACCCATGATAACTACTTCTG
Organism: Mangifera indica; assembly: GCF_011075055.1. Taxonomy (NCBI): domain Eukaryota; kingdom Viridiplantae; phylum Streptophyta; class Magnoliopsida; order Sapindales; family Anacardiaceae; genus Mangifera; species Mangifera indica. The sequence goes on along the minus strand of NC_058147.1, from coordinate 8,751,841 downwards.
ATAGTTGCATTCACTTAAGGGAACGATATATAACGAGAAAATATTAATTCAGAATTTTTTTCCAATATTACTACTAAGGAGCATAAAATAAGATGTGGAGAATATTTTATCTTTCACATTTAGGAAAAGATTCTGAACATCACACAGTTATAATAAATTATAGAGTTATTGAGAGTATTATTGAATCTAATGTTCAAATCTATCTTTCAAATTTATCCATGAATTTAATGGATTTATCATTATATCTATATTTTGGCTTGCAATCCTTCAGAGATTGCAAGCCGAAAAATAATAGTCTTGTATTTGTCCTTCTGGGACATTTTATTTAATTAATTTTTTAAGGCTCATAAATTCTAGATGGAGAATCATGTAAAAAGTCCATTTAATATTATCCATCCAATTTTAGAAATTTCAGGTCCAAATATTGTCATATTTACAAAACTTTTGGTTTTGTAGACAATATATATGAGTTAATTTTTCAAACTTCAGGTTCAAATATTATTTTATATTTACAAAATAGCTTATTTTGTAGGAGAAATATTGAGACTAATTTTTAAAAACTTCAAGTTCATATATTATTTCATATTTACAAAACTTCTTGTTTTCTAATTAGTATTCAGAATATTATAATATGTATTCCTGATTATATTTTGGACTTCAAGTCCATATTTTTCACAATTTATGCAAACTTTAGGTTGCAAATATGATATAGTTAGTATAAAATATAAACTTTGATGAAACTTGGGACTTCGGACCCATATATATATATCTTCTCATGATTTTACAAACTTCAGATTGTAAATTGAATACAATTATCATAAAAAAATAAAAATTCAAATAAATTGAATACAATTACTATAATAAAATAAATATTAAAATAATATTCAGGACTTTTGTCCAGATTCATGATTTTTGTAAACTTCAGATTATAAATGATATTTATGACTTCAGGTCTAAATTTATGATTTTGTAAATTTCGGGTTACAAATGATACTCAAAATTTCAAATTCAGATTTATGATATTTAGGACTGCAGGTCTAGATTCATAATTTTGTGAACTTTAGGTTACATATAATATTCAGAATTTCGAGTATAGATTTGTAATATTCCAGACTTTAGGTCTAGATTTATAATTTTGTAAACTTCAGGTTACAAATAAGGTATAATTATAATGGAAAAATTAAATAAAAATATAACGGAAATTAAATATGACTGGGACATTATAATTGAGATATTCGTATTTATAATATATAAACAACATACCAACATAATAAAAAGATTATGATATACCTAAACTGATCATACTAATAACGTGTAATAAATATATAATAAAATATATGTAGAGGATTTATAAGAGAAAGATAAGCAAAATTGATTGGACAAAAGAGAAGAAAAGAGGCAAATTGGGAATGTACATAAAGCTTTCTGAGTGAATGCTCTATTTTCGTATCGTCTCAATACAATGAGAAAGAGGGGGGGTGGGGCGCTAAGGGCGGGCGGGCGCGCGGGTGGGGGTTATGTGTAGGCATGAGCCACTACCATTAGCCTATATTTTTTACTCTCTTCATTTTGTAGTAAATGTTTTCTCACACAAAAATCATATTGAGGCTTGTTAATGCCAAGTGTTCTTGTGGTGGCAAGCCACCTAGTATATAATAGAATGCTATATATAATAATCAGGGGCCATGTTGATGTGAAATATAAAAAGTAAAAAAATCATTTAGATACCCTAATAATTCATGTTGATGTGAAACTGATAAGGTTGGGGCGCATGTTGGGGATTGATAAGGTTGAATGGTGAGAGTTTGACAATTTAGATACGAAACATAAAAAGTTAAAAAATTCAAGATGATCAATTTAGATAGACAAAGAGAAAGTTTTATTTTATTTTTAAATAATAAATAGGTGAAATGACTATTTTTCATACAACGTTTGACAAAATAGCATATTTCATCTTTTGATTTTAAAAAAATCATTTTTCTATTTATATGTTAAATTATTAAAAAAATATATTAGATTTCTTTTATGAAATTGCTAAAAAGAAAAAGAAAATCCTCAAACTTAATAAATTTTTTTCCCCAAAATTTATTAAATAATTTTTATACCCTAATAATTTTAATTTCAATTAGAAATAATAACAAAATATGTATTAGTATAAGTATAAAAAATGATATCAATGACATATAATTGTATCTTTGATGAGTAGACATAACTTTTGAAAATGTTATGGGTGTTAATAAAATATTTTCGGGAGGTCCTAAAAATTTGAAAAATGTTTAGAGGTGTTTTTTAAATTTTTTTTACCCCTCAAAATTTGAAAAATAATAGTTGCACCCTAAAGAATTGAACCGAAGCTATAATACAATAAATTAGGAGTGTAAATATCATACTAAAAAACTATTGGAGCTATGAATATTTTCACAATATGTGGGGTGAATATGATAGTTTTTGAAACAAGATAAGGGAAAATATCTATTTCCCCTTGTTAGATTTTATAAAATGATAGTTACACCTCCACTATATTATGCATAATTTAGTTTGACATGGGTGCTATTGTAATATTGTGATTTGTAGGGACAAAATAATAGTTAATTACAAACTAGTTATAATATTTGCACAAAATGATATAAAATTTTTAAATAAAATTATGCGTATAAATAAATTATACATTCTTATTTATATAAACTGAAGTGACAATTTATGATTGAATGATATGATTGTTTAGTATTATTCAATTTTTTTTACTGTTAAAACCAAAAATTGACTTTAATATATAGATGAGTAAGAAATTGAATTTATAGTAATATTAGCACAACAAAAGGAATGTCTTTGAATTCGATTATGATTGAACAAAAAACATTTAATAGCATAAATTATCCACGTTTATTTTACCACTCAAAATTTAAATTTAATTGGAATTAGGGTTTTGATTTTTTTTCTAAGTTGTCATCTATTTTCAGTAATTTTTACTGAATAAAAAAAGTAAATTTTAGAACTTAAAATCTAAAATCTAAAAGACTTTTAATAAATACATAAATTTCATTAATAAGATTCTTTATTATTTGATTAACTAGATTCTTGAATGTTAAAACTGAAATTTTATATTAGAATATATTTCAAATATATATATTTTTAGATTAGAATATATTCTAAATATATTATTTCTTTGGTTAGGAGATATTATAAATGTATGTTATCATTTTTTATATTATTGTATATTGATTATATTGATTTATATTTTCTTATATAGGATCTATGTTAGGTTTAAACTTACGTATCATTCGAATAGTTGAATATACTCGAAATTTAATTTATTCATATTTTATCATAATATCAGAGCAAAGTGTTCTTGTCAGTATTCATTAGTTCGGATACACTCACACCCTCACATATGTGGGACATGGAAATATGAGTTCATCAATTTGGCTCACTCATGCTTTTACTAATGTGGAAAGTGGAAATATGAGTTTATCAGTTTTACTCACTTACAACTTTACTTATGTGAAAAGTGAAAAGATAAGTTTATCAAATTGATTCACTCATGTTTTTACCTTCGTGAAAAGATAAGTTTTTAGTTTGACATACTTATATCATCATCTCCGTTAGCAAATGAGTTATAAGTTTAGCACGTTCACGCTATTATCTTCATGAAAAGATAAGTTTATTATTTTGATACACTTACATCATCATCTTATCATTGGCACTATCACCTCTTGATTTGCATTACAAACTCAATTTAGCAAATTTTACCTATTTGAATTTGAGGGGGTATTAAATTGCATTAAAATATATTTCAAATATATATTTTACTATGTTATAATATATCTTAAATATATAATTTCTTAGGATAGCACACTTTTTAATATCATTATATATTCATTATATTAATTTATATTTTTTTAATATAAAATCTATTATTTATATAAATTTATATATCATTTAGATAATTAAATATACTAAAAATTTAATTTATTTATATTTTATCATTTTAGATGAATTAAAACATAATTAGGCTCTCTCTACTGGGATGTTTATTTCAAAAAGGTTAGCTATGAGTATAGTCTAAGCTTTAGAACTTTTAAGATTTTCCATCATCCATTCAAAAAGGTTAGCATGTCGTGAACATAACGTAGAGAATTTGATTAAACTTTATAATCGTTTGAACTAGCCACCTCAAAGACCATTGTTTTTTTTAATTGCAGTAAGTGATTATTACATAAATCCAAAGTCAATTAATTATAAAGGTTTACTAAAATACAAATATAAATATGCATGAGACCGAGCAAGTAGCTGAAAGCGAGTTCGGTATGTTGCATTATTAAAACCGTAAAAAAATTATATGGATACAATTTTAGTATATAAATTGAGTAAACATATATTATATTATTATATGATTAGATGATTTTAAATTAAAAATAAAATAATATTCAATCATATAATATAATATATATTAAAAATGTATAAATACAGTATTGTCCCTATAACTACTGACAGTGAAGGCAAATAATAAAAATAGGTATAAGCCCCCGTTAGCCCGTTAAAATTATCAATGCCGGCTGCAACTTTTTATATGTAAATATCAAATTTATCATATAATAAAATTTAAAAAAGAAAAGGCACATTAAATATTACAGAGTTATACAATGAATCATTTTACTAATTGTGTTGGATTTGATTGATTCTTAGAACTTATCTAATTATAATTAGGGATGACAACGGGGAGGAGGTGGGCAGAGGATCTTAATCCCTGTCTTTGTCCCTATAAGGGATATCAAATTTTGTCCTCAATCCGCTCCCGTTACAGAGATAAAAATAATTTTTCACCCCCTCCTCATAAAGAAAAATCTTTTTTCCATCCTTTCCTCATCCTCTCAGGAAAAATCCCCTTTCCATTCCTGCAAAAACAAATCTCTTCTTTATACCCTCTAACATAATATAAATATATTAAATAACAAAATTAGGTAAAATTAAAACTAACCCACTATTTTAAATACCACAAATATAATATATTAACCACTTTAATATGCACAACAAAAACCTAAATAAATTTAAAATTCATAAATAATCTAAAACTATAAAGACATGCTAGTATTTTAAGTAAATATATTAATATAAAGGGACAAAGACAAGGGAAAAGAGGGGAAAAGGCGGGATGGGGCGGGGAGGGGACACATGTATCCCTATCCTTGACCTGCTCCCAATTGAGACAATTTTTTTCATCTCTGTCTCAGTTTTGTTCCTCATTTTTATCAGAGAATTTCTTCTCTATTAGAGTCAGGGTCCATAAAGTCGAGTCAAAATTATCAACTCTAATTATAATAGATTGATGTCAGTGAATTGAATTTTCTTCACAAGTACATGTTGTGGACATTTTCAATCCTAATTCATAAATTCCAAAAGTCTATAACAAATCATTAATACAGTACAAAATTGATTAGTAGCAGACAGTCAAATTAAATGTGTGGAACCATAAGAAGAGAAGAGGGGGCTTATTAGGTTAACCAAGGTTAAAGACATAGAGTTTAAAGACAAAGACTAGGGTATGTCAAGGAGTATGGTAGTGAAATCAATATATTGTTACCCGTGGTATGACCAAAGACTGATTGCCTAGTATGGCTTAAGGTAAAAAGAGGTTCTTTTATAGGTTATAAAACTGCTCAACTCACACTCAACCCAACCTTTTGTAGAACTTGTGTTTGGACTACTTTGTTTTAAGAACATTAGGTCATATGGTTAACCTAACGAGTTTTATTGTGTAGGATTTTTGTTTAGACAAGGCAAGTACAAAACATACTTTCATTAAAGTAATCCAGGAGACTTTGACTTAAAAGTATACGCAAAGATATAAGGATTTTGCCCTTGACTCAGAAAGAATTACTCAGAGAGAGAAGGCATGTTCGTAGAGATTGTTAAGGATTTTAGGTTATTCAGCTATATCTATTCTTAGAGAAGGGGAAGCTTTATTTATAGAGAATTTATAATGATTACAAGAGATGAGGTGGCTAGTACAACTGGAAAGTAGCGCACCTTCAAACATTCGTACAATAATTAAAGTAACTTACACACCAAACATGTGAGCAACAACTAGTAAGTGATGCGTACAATAATTAAAGGGAAAAAAGACATAACATTATTACATAAAAGTATATGGAGAAGTTGTGGCATCTTATGAGCCTTAGCTTTTGGAAGTGAAGGTCAGTTTGCTTTTGAAGGGGGAATCTAGTTTGTCCTTATTGATAAGGGCTTCAACAGTTTCAAGATCAAAATCATCTGGAGATTTTGCTTGTTAGGAAAAGAAGTTGTGTAGGACAGGATTATATGTCTCATGAGTATAGGTGTCTTGCGTGCAGAATACAGGATAGGAATCTTCTTGTAGGTATTTGTATCCAAGATAATCAAGATCATAGTAGGGATATGTTGATGGGGGACAATTTGGATGGATTGGTATGGGAGGAAGGTCTCCTTCAATGGTAGGATTTTGCCATGTGGATTGAGATAAGTTTAAAGAAACATAGGGACAAATCTCCATATCCTAAGTGGATCTTGATGTCTTTTGGTATGCATTGATTTTCTCAAAAAAGATATTTTTAGCTTTCATCATTTGAGAGGTGTAAGATACTAGGAATTATTCCCAAGGGGCATCATCAACTGGAGTGGGCCAAATCTTGGGAATAATTATCGCATTAGCCTCAGCAATAATGCATTCAAAGTTATAGTATTCTTAAGCATAATCAGTCTTGTATTTTTGGAGATTATAGGGAAGATGGGCATATTTGCGAACCTTTGGTGTTGAATTGGCATTGGAAAAACATGCAAATTCACCAAGGAAGATAGTAAAACCACTATAAAAAAAATCCAAAAAAGGGTGTATTATAGACTAAAGGGACTATTCTTAACAGTATGAAGCCATGAAAGCATTGGGTTGACAAAGAACTCAATGGCTAGTGTATATTTGGACAAAAGATACCAAAGAAACAAGAGAGAATTCTAGGAAAAGTCTTTTGTGTGGTTTCTTACTGAAAAAAAGTTGAAGTAAGGAAATTCTAGATGTATTCCAAGTTCACCTAGAGTATAGGGTCCTGTGTCTTATATGGTGAGGATCTAGTAATGAAGCATTAGTTATTTGAAGGTTTCTGTTTCATCTAAAGGTAGGGTTTGATAGATAGAAACTCAAAAGAAAGGTTTGGTATGCCAAGAGGTAGGGGAATAGTGTCTGTCATTGAGGTAGGTATAGGATCTATTTTTTCGTAGGTTAAGATGTGTATAGTAGAGGAGAGAAATGCATAAGATTTTTAATAGGGGAGTCAGGAGAAAACGTCTGGAACAACATTATCTTTTCCTTTGATATATCTTACAGTAAAGGAATAATTTGAAAACCATTGACTTTATCTAATGAGCTATAGATTAGGCAATCTGTTGGATTTAGGCACCAATATTAAGAGGGAAAAAAATCATGTCTAATTCCATAATGAAATGATATCCACTAAGATGGAATTCAAACTTTTCAATTCTTCTTTTTACTACAAGAATTTCTTTGAAGGTCAAATAGTAATTTTTCTTAGATGGTTTGAAATGATTGCTTTTATATTTGCACACATATTTTTTTTCCAGAAACTTCTTCAAGAAGGACTGTTGACTAGTATTGATTGCTTGCATTAGTTTAGTGGATTCTCGTTCTTGTGAAAGAGATTTTAAATAGAGGAAGACTTGGAATAAGGAATTTTGATTTTTAGATTGTGATGGTTTGGGTTTTTGTCTAAGCAGAAGGTCTCTTTTTGAGTATCTGGTATAAGGTTTTGGTAAGTTGGCTTAGATTAGAGAAAAACTCAAAAACATAATTAACTATCCTAAGAATTGTTGTACTTGTTTGACCGAAAGATTTTCATCAAGAAAGTCATTAAGATGGGTGGCAATATGAGGCTAGTGAAGATAAGTTCCATTTGTAATCTTCATACCCAAAAATTCAATAGAGTCTACACCAAGAATCATCTTCTTTCTGAAAGCATAATGTCATAAGATTTGACAAGGTCATGGAAACAGATCAAAAGATTCACATGTTCCTTTTCAGTTTGAGAGAATAACAAAATGTCGTCAATGTAAATGAGAGCCTGTTCCTAGATCGGCAGGAAAATCTTAGTCATAGCCTTTTGAAATACTGATGAGGAAGTTTTGCGTCCAAAAGGCATCACGGTCCATTGGTATTGATGACCAGGTAATATGAAAGCAGTTTTAGGTCTCTCATTAGGATGGATTCCAAGTTGCCAATTACCTACTTTGAGATAGAACTTGGATAAGATCTTGGCTTTTAAGAGTCAAGCAAAAAAGTGTTGTTTGTTAGGAATTGGGAACTTGTCGTCTTGCAAAAAATTATTGAGAGGTTTGTAATTAATTATTAGTCTTATTTTTCCTTTGATTTGTTTAACTCTTTTATTAACATAGAAAACAACACAAGCTCGTGGAGATTGAGTGGGCTCAATTAGACCTTCTTGCTTTAATTGAGAAAGCTCTTGTTCTACTTGTTAGAGAAGGTCGAGATTCATTCCATTATGACTGGTTTTAGTTGGATTGATAACCTCATTCTTTTTAAAAGGAAAAGTGATAAAGAACTTTGGGCGTTTCCATAAGGGATTTGCACGTTTGCCTAAAAACTCTGAATGGGTATTTACACAAGAATCATGCATAATTGTTGGCGGAGTGCTTGGATTGGTGAGATCACAAAATAATTGGGAATTTTCCTCCATGGTAAAAACTGTTGTGAATATTGCAAGCCATCAACTTTAATGAAAATTCGTTTATCTAAAAATTTCTGGATAATATCAAATTCGATAATAGCATCTTTCCCAAACAGATTTGAGGCAAGGAATTTATAACTGTTGTTGATGGAAAGGAATGGCTGAATACTAATGGTTTTGCTAATTGCTTCATTGGTAAAAACTTCACTATTAATAACACAAAAGTATTGCTTGAAAGACTTATATTAGGTTTGATAATATCAAATTCGATAATAGCATCTTTCCCAAGTAGATTTGAGGCAAGGAATTTATGAATGATGCTGATGAAAGGGAATGGTTGAATACTAATGGTTTTACTAATTGCTTCATTGGCAAAAACTTCACTATTAACAACACAAAAGTATTGCTTGAAAGGCTTCTAGTAGGTCTGAGGTATGACTTTAGGTTTCAAAATCAAAGAAACTACTCTTGTATCAATGAGAACAATTATCTTAATAGGTCTGTCATACTTACAGAGGAGAAGTTTGAGCCTAACAAGGGGTTGTTGATGGTTCAAATTTTGAAAGGGCATTATAACTCTATAGAAGTTTGGAGGATCAGGCTCAATATGGGAGTCTGAATCATGCTCAGTTTTATAAAGGATGAACTCAAGATTTGAATGCTTTGAGCCAGTTTTTGAATAGAGAGAATCAACATCATGATCTTGAAGACTTGCATTTTGGGAAATTTGCTGGACCATTTTTGGCATTTCTTATGAAAGAAACTTTTAGAAAAATGACCATTTTTCTTGCAGTTGAAACATTGATCATTTTTCTTGAAAGTTTTCTTTCATCGAAAGAAATGTCTTCGATGGTGCCTTAGTTCGAAAAAGTGTGACTTACGTCTGGATTTAAGATTGTATCATCTGTGATATTTCTTTGACACTGGTAATCACAATATTTGTCATTATGAGAGAATTTGATTTTCAGATCTGGACGGTCATAAGTTTTACCAAGAGACTTGCCAAGCTTGTCTATATTGGCAATATATTTGGACTTATTGCACAAGAGCTATAATTGGTTTTAATACAGTCTAGTATAGATAGACAAGAGAAAATCTGAGCTAATGTTTGTCCTTGGAATTCAAGATATCTGAAGGTTTCATTGCCCAATGGTTCTAGCAATTGATTGAAATAAACCTGTTTGGGGTTTGGATCATCAACTCCGTTAAGGATATAAAAACGAACATGGGCTTTCTTGAAGTGTTTCTCAAGATCTTTAGGATTAAAGGAATTACATGCAGGTTGATGTCATGAGCGTGTGAAATTAGGTATGAAAGCATACCTATGTTATATGGGACACGCAATCATGTGTCCTGCCTTAATTTGCATACCTATGTACAATTCATGCATGGTCATGTATTAAGAGATAATACCCCTTCTCCCTCATATACAATTGGACAAATCAAGAAAATGTAATAGTAATGACCTTTTTACCTCTATGAGAAATGAATATGAAGAAGACAAATGATAAGACCCTAATGAAAGTTATTTGTAATAGGAATTCTTATGTGCATGTCTAATTATAAGAATGATGACATGGATTTTGATCAAAGTAGTTTCGAGTTGAAACCACCAATAATGTACCATGAGAACTATGTGTAGTATGACTTGTTACTGAGCTTTAAACAGTGTGACATATCATCGAGCTATGTGCAATGTAATTGTACTCTGAGTTATATGCAATATGGTAGTGAAAGCAAGAGTGTTAGTTTGCATGATCGTCTATGTGACCTCAACCCTAAGCTTGACTGGAATGTAAAACCTACAAGTAAGCTTAAGGGTATTCTAGTCTTTTCCTTTATTTTTAATTAAGTAATACTGATTTTCTAGAGAGATGCATGTTTGTGTATAGGTCTATAAATGGTTATGCATCGTCAGCGAATTTCAAATTTGAGGATAAGATCAAAATCATGGCAAAATCAAATGATTTCTATAGTTAGGTGACATTACACACATTTGTGCATCACATCTAGAAGGCAAAATAAAAAAATGTTTAACCTAATTTTTTGTTATTATTTTGCTCCTCCAACTGCACAACCAAAAAGAGAGTATAATGAGAAGAGATCATTGATTTTCGAAGGAAGCAGTTGATCATTAGAAAACACTATAGCCACATGAAGAAACACTTATACACCAGAAAACAAGTAAGCATGGTAACCTTTTGGCTTATTATGCTTTAAAGAAAAATGTGGTTGATTGATCAATGCTATCTACTCTTTATGTTGACCATTATGAATAATTCAAAGCGTGTTATACACTAAATCGTTAGATTGTAGATTGATTATTATGATATTATATATATATATATATGTGCACGTTGATCATCTTATGTTGATAAGGAAAATACCGAACATTGTGGAGTCAATCAACAAAATCATCGAGACTCATACTTCCTTTAAATTTCAGAATTTCAATTCTTAATCCCTTATCATCATCCTTATTTCTCCTTAGTGCCCTTTCATGTTCTTCCTTATATCACTAGGAAGGATTAATTCATTTCCATGGTGTATAGGAGGAGGAGGTGGTCTAAGGTGTCTTCTTGGGAGGTTTTGTGGGTCGATTGATGTGGAGGGGGTGCTTGGTGTCGGGTTATAACCATGTCCCTAAGTACTTACAGTATTTGGGTAATTTGGTTCTTAAATTCTTGAATTTCCTCGTGCAATTTCATATGGATAAATTCCCAAGGATGAGGTAGAGATGTAAATGAGGATGAATCACCTTTTTTGGACATTTTGATAATTGACAAATAGGTAAGAGTTAAAGTATTAAGTGTTTTGGTTTGGAAAATAGCTTATTTTAGGTAGGTTTTGGGTTCTGTCAACAATGTCAGCTAGTGAACAGTAAATTAAAGTAATAAATAGTAACTTTGGGAAGAAAAGAACTACTAAAAGCTCACACCAACAACCTTTGCTCTGATACTGAATTATGCATATTCGTCAAAACATGCAATAACATCCAAAATACAAAAATCTGTTTTTCACTATTCATTTGAAAGGAGTAGTTTTTCAATTCATTCAATTTGGTAGTCAAGACGAATTCCAACCCAAACCAAACTTATATCAATGCATTCACAACACTATGAGCTATCTTTTAATCTATGGCAGTAGAAAAAGGGAACAAGATAAAGTAATCAAAATGAAGATAAGAGTCAGTGGTAGATTTGGTAATTTCTTTACAACTCTCTAGTGCATACACCTTAAACATACACAAATGCATTCAACTTTGGATTCTAAGGATAAATAAATGAAACCAAGGCATAAAGGAATAATTCCACCAACCTTGGGGTCTTCCACCACTAATCTATCTCTAAAATGATTGGATAAAGGAAAAAAGAGATAAAGGCAAAAAGAGATAAAGCCTTCAAAACTTTATCACCAGATTTATTCAAAATGCAAGCAAAAGCTTTACAATTGGGAGGCCACCCTTTATATATGAGGGGGTGGCAGAAAATGCTACAATGTTTCCAATGAAAGTCAACTAAAAGCAAGTAGTTTACACAATTTAAGCTAAGGCTCTCATTTTAGACTAACCCTATTCTCCTTAATGTTCTAAGAGACAAAAGTTATTCCTTTTTTCCCTAAATTTAGGAACCATGTTCCCTAACTTTATGAACCAACTTCCCATTTAGTTTTAAAGCATCTAATTACTCAATTTTGGACTCAATAGGCTTCTCAATAAGTCTTGGACATCTTAGGCTTGTGATGGATTTCCTTTTTCTTTAGGCCAAATAAAACAAGTCACTTAAGTGGATCTTGAGTCCATTCAATGATGTTATACCCAGAAATGAGATTAGGCCAAAAATGAGCATGTATTTCTTCCTTTGGCTTGTGAAGGGCTAGATCTTCATTCTTCTTAAGCTCTTGGATGACATGGAGGCTTGAGGAAGATTTGGAAGCCCACAGTGGTGATAAAGCCAGGCATGCATCAATGTCTGCTTGGAAGAGCTAACTTTAGACCTTTTTGCAGAATTTTAACATCTTCTACTTAAAAAATTCATTTCAATTTAGTAACTCCTTCTAGTAGACTTCTAAAAAACTATTCATAATTTTTTTTGTTGGTGTGTTATAAGTACTATTGATTTGAACTTATTATGTTCAACGAGTCATATTCATATACTTGTTAATGGCTTTAATATTTATGACAGCCACATTTATTATGTGGATTAGAAATTAAATTTCTTAAATAATTGACAAGTAATTGTTTATCTTGTTGGTTGTTGATTTTAGTATTTTAAAGTTGAAGTTATAAACTTATTTGAGTTTTTTTATCGTGATATTCTATTTTTTTATGTCTACAATTGATCATATAAAGAGATAATAAATAAACTATTAGTATTAACTTTAGATAAAATAATTTTGTTTTGACAAAATATCAATTTGTGTCAAAATGTCTTGTGTTGTTTTGTAACAAATTGTGTTGTTCCTTGACATTTGACAAAATATGTTATTTCATGACAAATATATCATTACATGTCATGATTTCACACAATTTTACCTGTTACGTAGTTTGGGATTATTTAGATTGGATCAGACCAACCTAAAAATATTTCAATTTGGTTTAGGGTTGAGAAATTTTGACACCATTCTATTTTGGGTTAGGTTAAGGTTTAAAATCTTTGACCCAAAACTCGAAATGGCATAACACGAATATAATCCGATGGCATGAACTGTCAAGTATGTCTAGACTCACTCTGCAACATTGCATTAAAAGATTAGCCACTCATACATATATATGTTTATATTAAAGAGCATAACACAATTACTATAATTAACCAGATGGCAAAAACCAAGTTCGTACTTATTTTCTTGCAAAAATTGATGAATAGCTAGATATTGAACAAGGTTTTTTCTCTTCGGTTTTCTTCCCTCTAGTCTTGTTGGAAGCCACTGCCTAAAACTGGAAATCAAAGTGTTAACCTCCCTTTGCATTTGGATAATCCTCTGAAAAATCATAATAATGTGCCCAATTTAAACATAATTTCCATGACTGCATGAATGGGTGTTCACCCTACAAGTGAACAGTCATTCTTCATATTTAAAATTATGTGAGTGGCTTATCTAGTTTTGCTAACATGGAAGGCTATGCATAAACATTGATGGACTCATGAATGATTGTTCATAAGCCAAAATTAAATATTTCTATTTAATTTCCATCCAATTTTGTCCACAATAAACATGGGTCAACTTTAACATACAAAATAACTATTTTATCTCTAATCATACATATGGTAGTTACACTACCAACAAAGTCTAGGTAGTTTTCTATTTTAATTTAAAAAAAAAAAATGGACAAAACCATAACATCTTGGCTTTACCTTAAATACTATTGTCCACTCCTAAAAAACTATACAAGAAAAATACAAACAAACAAACATAATGAACACCAAATTCTAGAAAATGTAATACAAATAGTTCAAGAAACCTTTCTGCTAGGTGGTTTTTAGAAGTAGTTGCGAGATAATGTTGGTTAGAGAAAATTAAACCAAGACAAGTTTGGAGGCCCAAATATTTTGTTCTCAAATAAAGAATGTATTACAAGCACTTTAGGTTTTGTTGAAGAAGTTTAGGAAGTTCAAAGGACTTAAAATATTTAGGGCATACAAAAAGCTGATGTTTGGGTTCTAAGAAATTTTATAAATCATTTAAGAATGAGATAAAAACCATCTTAACTGTTCAAGCCAACTTAATGATATGTGTTGCTAATCCAACAATATAGATGATTTGTGCTCAATAAGACATCACAGTGGTCCAAGTCATCATGGCAAACAATTGATATGTATATGCATTTCATTAAGTACAAATAGAAAACGTCACTGTCATGATGTACTTCGAAGTAAAGAGCACAATTGTCCACGTGTTGTTTATCCATGTAGAAAGGTGATAAGTTTTTGAAGTCTTACTTGCACTCCAAAAACTAAGAGGTAGTTATTGTGTGGTTAGTTTTCTCTTTAGATGAACTCACAATAGTAATACCAAAGAGATTATCATCCAAGATATAACGACTATGACTAAACTGTTAATGTAGGTTCCCTGGAGCCAATTGAATTTGACATTTATAAATTTAATTTTATATAAATAATTAATAAAGTATTTATTGTTATTCATTTCATATGTTGTCTATTTATATGATTGTGTAAATAATATCTCATTAGAAAGGATTTATTGTTATTCAATCATATTTTGTTTATTTATATGACCGTTTAAATAACATGCCCTTAGAATGGTAGAACTATGATGAGGAGATCAAATGATTGATTATAGGAATCCTATATACACTTTTAGTGGTCATTCTAGAAATGTCCGTAATTCTGATATTACAATAAATAAAGGCACGTATAATGGTGATAAGATTATTATAATGTTGAGTAACCTTACCATAAGTGACAATAATTCTCACGTGTTAAAACTGTTATAGACAACTTAGTTCAACACATAGGTGCACATTGTTGACTTGTTTATTAGACTACCTTGACTAGAGAATATCCATATGGATAATTACTCTAGTGTCTATTAAATAAGTCCTCTAAACACCACAGGTGCATGTAAGTCTTTGACTTGAGGTCACCATATTGTCTCATATAAAGACCAGTATGGTTTGACGCTATCTAATGTGCCACCGTAATTAGAGTAACTATAAAGGTAGTAATTAGCTATATCATGAAATACTTAAAGGTTATGGTAGATCGATAAAGGATTTGTCACTCTTAAATACAAAAGAATATTTCACATGAGAATATTGAATGACATTTATAACTATTTGAATTTGTAGCCATAGTGGGATAAGGTTGTTACCTAATTCATGTTAGTCATTGAAGTATATTAATTCATACCAAGGAACTAATGAGATAAACACTTTTCTATTTCTTAGCATTGAGAGATATTGGTTGATAAAATGATTAAATTGCACGTAATTGTGATGTGGTAAAAGCTTAAGAGATATCTACTAACACTTTATCATTTGGATGGCCATGATGCTTTGCTAGAGGTTACTCTTAGTATGTGTCTGAATTTAGTCTGAATTCAGACACTATTGATTTGATAGAAAGCTCATAGGTCACACCCATATAAAGGTTGACCCAAACCTTAAGGCGATAATTAGTTGGTGATAATCTCAATGTTTAGAGAAGAAGAGAATCTGATTGACCATGTTTTCACCAAGTCAAACTTGGTATGCATGGTGTTGGAAAACACCATGCAAATTTATTAAAACATGGCATGGTTGGATAAAATATTGTCCAACCATAAAATCAAGTTGGGTAGTACACTTTTAGTACCACTTGTGCATGGTTTGAAACATGTTGGCTATACATATTTACATGCCAATCGTGCATATGTGTTAAGGGTATCGAGTTTGGATGAAATCTTTGCTACACTTGGACACTCACAGATACAAAAACATGCTTCAAAATTACAACTAATATACAACACTTACTTAAAAAGAAACCGTAACTGCAGGTTTCTGCTTTCTTTCATTCTTTTGTGAACATGATTAATCCAGTAAAGAAGCCTCAACAGCTTTCTCCCTGGATTGCCTCTTACATATTTGTGCTCCACATGAATACCAAGGTGCCACCTCTCAAGGGTTAGATAACATTTAGTTTTAAGCCATGTAAAGATTTAAAAGAGCTACTAACACAAGTATAAACTTAAAACACCCTATAAGTGTTTTGTATGTTCATGAATGTATGTCTAAAACAGGGTATCTTGATTAGGGTTTTTAATTTTTAAACTTTTAATTTAGTTGCACTGCCAATTACTAGTGCCCTAAAATCTTATAATGGTATTAGAGACACTGTTTAACATATATTCATGAAAATATATACCTGTTAGTTTGTTTTGATTAATTTTTTATGTTGAATGCATTTATTTGAATTAATTAAGGCTAAAATTGGTAAAGATGATTTGCAATCATGTTGTTGCATGATTTTGTTGAGTATCATGTACAACGTAAATTGTGTTAAATTATTAAGTGATGGTATTTGAATATTTATTTGAGTTTTGTTAAAATTTGCAAGTTTAATTTTGGTTGAAAGCCATAGGTTTTGTGCCATTGCACTAAGTCACCTTCAAATCTTGTTGACTGCATGATTCGAGGGTTGCTACTAATGTTAGTATGATTTATGTGTTGTATTCCCTTACCTAGTGATTAGCTTATCAAGAATGGGAATCTTATGGATTTCATTGTTGAAAAAGCTAAAAAACTAAGTCTAAAAGCCTTTTGCACAGCCTTTTCCAACTGTGCAAGGAAGGCATCGAGTGGAATGGTCATGCACTAAGGCATGGCACGATTGGACCAATTTGTTCCAGCTGTGCACTTTTAGTGCATGGCATAGCTGAACTAATTTTTGGTCTAATTGTGCCTCTTTGTGCATCCATCCTGGTTGCATTCTAGTCATGCCCAAGCTATGACTTTAGTCATGAAGTATTCTAGATTTTTGTTGAATTTTAGATGCACAATTAGATAACATGTCTAGGCTCCTGAAAAAATTGAAAATTTTAATTTAATTTTGTTTTGTTGAATTTGGACTAAGTTGAGATTTTCTTAAGCTTTGAGGTTGAATTGTAATTTTGTAAAACTTTAGAGACCAAAATGTAATTTAACACTTGAGATAATAATAATTAAAATTTAATTTTTAATCGATATGTATACGTATGGATGTATGTATGCATGGTAGCTAGTACATAGTCAAAGGACCTTTGTGGATGTTTTTAAATTTCTTTATTTCATTTTTATGTTGCAATTCCTAAATAAGACCTACATGTCCTGTCTTTATCTCTTTTTCCTCTTTTAGTTTAGGTTGTTTTTATTTTTCTAGAATTTTGTAATTAAGAAATATAGTCATGCAATAATTAAAGACTAGAGACAAAAGGATAATCACGAGGACTAAAAGATGAAGAATCCTCTAGGTTGACTAGTCAAACTCTTATTGGCTTGAGGGGATTGACATTAGTTATGACCATGTGTTAGCACATTTTTTTTATTTTACATTGTAAAATGTATGTGTAGATTTTATTTTACAAATATCACCTAATATGCGGCTTAAAATTTGATGAGACTAAATAATAAAACCCTTAACTTAAATATTAAGTCTAAGATTTAATTGGTACCTTCCAATATGATGCCCTAATTAAACCCCTATTCGTTGAACCTTGTTCACCAAAGTGAAGGGTACACTTCTACCAAGTGAAATATTAGGTGATGATCATATTAGGTCTGACTTAACTAATGTGCTTTGCTTGTTCGCTAAAGTGAAGGTGAAGTATGTTAAAGGAATGAGTAGGGAATGCAATTGTAGATGTAAGGAGACAATACCTAAAGGATTATGGGATAGTATCTTAACTTAATCTTTTTGGTACTTCATAATATAATGGTGTATTTGAATAGAAGAATAAGACCTTGATGGAAATATTCAAGTCTATGATAAGTTTCATTGATATACCCATGTCTTTCTGAGGTCATGCATTAGAAACTATTGTCTTTACACTAAATCGTGTCTCATCTAAATTTGTGGATAAAACTCTATATAAGTTATGGACCAGGTGAATGCCCAATCAAATTTACTTGAAGATTTGGAGTTGTAAAGCTTATGTTGAGAAATTGACTTCGAACAAGCTAAATGTTAACTCTAAAAAGTGTCTTTATGGGTTACTCAAAGGTTAATAAAGGATACTGCTTTTACCACCCAAAAGAGCACAAAGTCTTTGTTGCTCATACGGATGTATTTCTTAAGAAAAAATTTCTTCTCAAGAGAACTAATGGGTAAAAGGTAAAGCTCAATGAAGTTCTTATAGCATAAGATACAATAAATGGTAGGCAAGATGATGTGCATCACAAATGGTTGATCATGATAAAGAAGTTCCTCTACTTCAAGTGAAACAACCTTAACGTACATAAGAGCTATATAGTCTCACGAGTACGTTGCGAGCCAAAGAGATTTGGTTTTCTCTTGAAACAACATGGTGATATACTAATCATCAACGATGATGAACCTAAGGCCTATAATGAGACTATTTTAAGTCCAGATTCTGATAAATGTTTGGATGTCATAAAATCTAAAATAGACTCTATGTACCAAAACTAAGTATGAACTCTAGTGGATATACCTAAAATGGTAAAACCTATAAGGTACAAATGGGTTTTCAAAAAGAAAACTGATATGCAAAGAATCGCACATACTTATAGATTGGTTGCCAAAGGTTTCACTTAGAAATATGAAAACGACTATGATGAAACCTTTTTACCAATTGCTATGCTTAAGTCTATTAAGATTATGCTTGCCATAATTGCATACTATGACTATGAAGTCTTTTAAGTGGATGTCAAGACTACTTTCTTAAACGGTTACCTTGTAGAGGACGTCTATATGATGTAACCTAATAGTTTCATTCTTGTTGGATAAGTAGTAAAAGTATGCAAGCTGGAAAGGCCTATTTATGGACTTAAACAGCTTTAAGAAATTAGAATATTCATTTTGATGAAGATGAACCGTATGTGTACAATAAAGCAAGTGGAAGTACGATTGTATTTTTGGTATTATATATCAATGACATATTGATTATTGGAAATGACCTACCAAACTTTTAATCAGTACAAGTTTGGTTATCCAAGTGTTTTTTCATAAAAGATTTAGAATAAACAACATATATTCTTAGGACTAAAATTTATCAAGATAGAGAACATAGACTATTGGACCTAAGTCAAAGCATATATATAGACAAGGTATTGACTATTTTCAATATGTAAGCATCCAAGAAAAGATTTTTCCCTAAGTCTTATGGTGTATATCTCTCAAAAGAGATATGTTCATGTACACAATCTAAGAGAGATAAGATAAGTAGAATCTTATATGTTTCGACTATAGAGTCAATCATGTATGTCATTTTATATGCAAGGATTGATGTCTTATACGCTTTGAGCATTTGCAATAGATATCAATTCAATCAAGGTGAAAAACACTAGATAGTTGTCAATAATATCTTGAAGTACCTGAGAAAGACTAAGGATGCATTTTTGGTTTATAAAAGGGAATATGAACTCATTGTAAGAGGCTATAGTGACATCAGTTTTCAAACTGATTGAGATGATTGCAAATCCTAATCAAGGTTTATGTTTTGTTTAAATGGTGAGGTAATTAGTTAGAAAAACTCTAAGTATAGTGGTTGATTCTACAACAGAGTGACAAAAAAAAATGTATGGATCAAGAAGTTCATAACTAAATTTAGAGTAGTTCAGAGTATAGCTAAGCCGATTGAGCTCTATTGCAACAACAATAAAGTGATTGCTCAGGCAAAGGAGTCACAGTCTCATCAAAGGTCTAAGCACATACTTAAATAATCTCACCTAGCCAAAACGATTATACAATGAGGTAACATATAGATAATAAGAATTGATACAAATGATAATTTGACTGACTCACTGACAAAGCTTCTATCATAGTAGAAACATGATAGACATGTAGCTAAACTCGATATTAGATATATAACCAATTAGTTATAGTGCAAGTGGGAGATTGTTAGGGTAAGTGCCCTAGAGCATATAAAAGTTGATATTTTTAAATGTAATTTTATATTAATAATTAATAAACGATTTATTGTTATTCAATTCATATATTTTCTATTTATATGATCATGTGAATAACATGTCATTAGAATTGTTGAACTGTGTTAAGGGGATTAGATGACTGATCATGGGAACCCTATGTACACTTTTAGTGACTATTCTAGAAACATCTATAATTCTAACATTATAATGAATAAGGGCATGTGTAATGATGATGAGATTATTATAGTGTTAAATGACTCTATCAAAAATAGTGACAATTCTTGTGTGTCTAAATTGTTGTAGACAACTTGATACAACATATAAGTGCACGTTATAGACATGTTCATCGAATTGACCTGACTAGATGATATTTATATGGATGGTTACTCCAATGACTATGGAATAAATCATTTGAACACCACTAGTGCATGTAATCCTTTGACTTGAGGTTGTCAAACCGTCTCATGAAAGGATTGGTATGGTTTGACGTTGCGTAATCTGTCGTTTAATTTGGGTTACTATAAAAGTAGTAATTGGCTATATTGTGAGATACCTGGAGGCTATGATAGATCGATAAAGGATTTGTCACTCTTGAGCATAAGAGAAAATATCTCATATGAGAATATTAAAAAATATCCATGACTGCTTGAATCTATGGCCACAACGTGATGAGGTTGTTACTTAATCCATGTTAGTCATTGATGTATATCAGTTTATATTAAGAACTACTAAGATAAACACTTTTCTATGTCTCGTCCTCGAGAGATATTAGTTGATAAAATGATTGAATTACATGTAACTGTGATATTGTAAAAGCTTAAGAAATGTTCGCCGATACTCTATTGTTCGGAGAGCCATGATGCTTTGTTAGAGGTCAATATTGGTTTGTGTCTAAATTTGACCCGAATTTAGACACTACTAATTCGATAGAGAAATTATAGGTCACACACATATAGGGGTTGATTCAAACCTAGAGACATCGATTATTTGATGATAATTTTGGTGTGTAGAGAAGAAGATAATTCGATTAGCTACACTTTGACCAAGTCAAACTTAGCACCATGCAAAATTATTAAAGCATGGTATGGCTAGACAAAATATTTTCTAGCTGTGCAATGCTTAAAATCATGTTGTGTGGCACACTTTTGGTGCCACCCGTGCATGGTTTGAAACATGTCACTTGTGCATGTTTACATGTCAACTATGCAATTGTGTTAGGGGTGCTGAGTTTGGATCAAATCCTTACTGCACTCTAACACTTACACATATAAAAGTGTGGATAAAAAAAAACCCTAGTCATAAGTTTCTGTTTTCTCTCCTTCTTTTCTAAACATGATTAATCTAGCGAAAAAGCCTTAGTAGCCTTCTCTTTAGATTATCTCTTACGTGTTCGTTCTCCGCATCGATACCAAGATGCTACCTCTCAAGGGTTAGATAGTGTTCAATTTTAAGCCACATGAATATATAAGAAACCACCAATGCAAATATAAACCTAAAACACTATATGAGTATTTTGTATATTCATGAATGTATGTCTAAAACAAGAATCCTGTAATACCTTCAGGTATGTTCCAGGGGCAAAAGAAAAAAGTAGACGCTCCAGATATTAATTCGTAACATTTCTCCTTCAGTAGGTAGTATTTTTAGGGAGGGATGTTACAAATCCTTATTAGGGTTTTTGTGATTTTTTATTTTAAAATTTTTTATTTTAAAATTTTTAATTTTGTTGCGTTGCTAGTTATCGACACCCTAAAAACCCTACATACAGATGATGCCCAATATGTAATCTGCAAACAAGTTTGTGACACAATGTGAGCAAAAAACCTTTTATCCAGAGTTTTGGAAGAGAAACTCTTAGAAGTTACAATCATTTCTCATGATCTCCTCGACATGTCTTATTTATCCTTTACCATCAAATGATAAAGGTCACCTCCTACCGAAAAGGGAGCACATAACCACCCACTTTCCTTAACAAGTGGATTTATCTAAATTCGTTTGTGTTATTTAACCTGTAACCTTGTTTGTGATCCCATAAATTAAAGATAGACATTGGGACAATACTTTTAACATTCATACTATTGCATTGCCAAATTGTAATTAGAAAACTACCAACATATATAATTGTGGACCTATGCTTTCAAGTAATATACTGATCCACCTTAAAAACATCATTCTCTTCACAATCTCACAATTTGATTATTGTTCCTAATTCATTGTCTTGGTCGGATTATACCTATAATGCAATATACTTTTTATTGATGTGATTTTCAACATCAATACACATCTTCTTTGAAATTATTACATTACCAATAAAATAACTATTTTACCCCTAATCATACATAAGGTAGTTACACTACCAACAAAGTCTAGGTAGTTTTCCATGTTAATTAAAAAAAAAAAAAAAGACTAGACAAAACCATAACATCTTGGCTTTGCCTTAAATTCAATTTTCCATTCTTAAAAAGCTATACAAAAAAACTAGTCTACAAACAGACAAACATAATGAACACCAAATTCTGGAAAATGCAATACAAATAGTTCATGAAAGCTCTCCGCTAGATGGTTTTTGGAAGCACTTGCGAGATAATGTTGCTTTGAGAAAATTAGCCCAAGACAAGTTTAGAGGCCTAAATATTTTGTTCTTAAATAAACAATGTATTGCAAGCACTTTAGGTTTTGTAGAAAAAGTTTAGGAAGTTCGAAGGGTTTAAAATATTTGGGGCACATGAAAAAGTTGATGTTTAGGTTCTAATAATCTTTTTATAAATCGTTTAGGAATGAGCTAGAAACCATCTTAACTGTTTAAGTAAATGATATGTGTTGCCGATCCAATAATATAGACAATTTGTGCTCAACAGGACGTCACGGTGGTTCAAGTCATCATGGCAAGCAAATGACATGTATATGCATTTCATTAAGTATATATTGGAAACATCACTATCATGACGTACTTCGAAGTAAAGAGCATAATTGTCCACGTGTTGTTCATCCGTATAGAAAGGTAAAGAGTTTTTTAAGTCTTATTTGCACTCCAAAAACTGAGAGGTAGTTATTGTGTGGTTAGTTTTCTCTTTAGACGAACTCAAAACAGTGATACCAAAGATATTATCATCCAACATATTGTGACTTTGACTACATATGACACCGCGAATGTAATCTACAAGTAAGTTTGTGACACAATGTGAGCAAAAAACCTTTTACCTAGAGTTTTGGATAAAAAGCTCTCCGTAGTTATAATTGTTTCCCACAATCTCCTCAACATGTCTTATTTAACCCTTACCATCAAATGATAAAGGCCACCTCCTATTGAAAGACAAGCACATGACCACCCATTTTCTTTAACAAGTGGATTTATCTAAATTCATTTATGTGATTTAACTTGTAACCTTGTTTGTGATCCTATAAATTAAGAATCAAATGAAGACATTGGGACAATACTATTAACATTCATATTATTAAATTGCTAAATTGTAATTAGAAAACTAACAATGTATATAATTGTAGACCTAGGCTTTCGAGTAACATTTTGATCCACCTTAAAAACATCATTTTCTTCACAATCACACAATTTGATTAATGTTCCTAATTCATTGTCCCTACCAAATTATACCTACAATCCAATATACTTTTATTGATGCGATTTTCAATATGAGTACATATCTTTGAAATTATTTGAATTAAGAGGACGAAGAAAAACTAAAAATAAATGAGATAAATGGAGGCGATAATCCATCCATATACATCGCTATCTGACTGCCAACAGGTCGCATTTTCTTCATGTTTCAGCAATGAAATATGGAAAATGTCAAGTTGTTTATTATGTCGTCATTTCCTATTACATTGTTGTAAAATATCATTCTTGACGTATTGCTTTATTTCAAAGTTGGTTGAGCGTTCAAATTAAAATGCTGTTTCTCAGCTTCCTTAAACATTTAAAATGACAATCGGCATATGCTAATTTAATAATAATATGGCATGCTGCATGCAGTTGGTTAATAAATTGTTTATTTCATGATATACAGTTATATTGTGCCTCAATTAATGCGCATGGCAATTATATACCTTTCTTTCATAAATGTAGAATTTAAAAAAAAAAACGAAATTTAATTATATACCTTAATTAATACACATGACGTTGACCAGCGACTGGCTTGTTTGGATTTTTTTTTAATTTTAATCAAATAAAATAAACATAAAATAATTAAATAAATAAAAAGTTATATTATTTTTGTTAAAATTTATTATTTTTATTTTTATATTTTATGAAAATATTTTAAAATTGTTTAATTATTTTTATCTAATTAAATTATGATGGATTTAATTTTGTGATGATATATGGATATATGATAATTTAAAGTTAAGGGCATTTTCATCTTAAAATCATAATTTTTGTTATTCCTTATAAATAAACCGTGAAGAATATTACGATGTTAAACTAGTTAATAAATTGATAGGCTGTTTGGCTAGTGTTCAAGACAAAGCTAGGTTTTTGGTGAGTTGTATAAAACGGTGAGTTTTAGCCAAAACTCATCATTTCACACTAAAAGAAATATTAATTGTATGTAGGAAATTAAACAAAACAACCACAAACAATAACACAAGACCACTCTCAAATTAATTATGAACTTGAGATTAATAATCAATAAATATTCAAATTATTTTCCTAACTATAACCTCACAATATTTTATGATTATGGATCAATATAAGAGAAATAACTAAAATAATTTTTGAAATAAACCTTCGATAATCTTGATAATACCCAGTAATTAATCAAAGACCAAGGAAAATTTTGACATTTTCTTTCTTTGATTTGCATAGGGAAGAAAAACAAATTTGCTCATATGCAATTCTTGTTTTGTCTGTGTTTTAGCAAAAACCCAAAAAAGACATTTATATTTCTTTATGACAACGGCGCCAACATAAAATTAGACTTTATGAGTAATTATCTAATTTTACCAAGAATTAAATAAATAATTTACCACTCTTCCAATCACACATAACTTGCACACACTTTGCTCATCTCTTCTTTTTTTTGTTTATATGGGTTGGAACTTCAAAGCCATTTGACCAACATTCTCCCGTCCAACCCAGGGGAACAACGTTAGATCCTCAAAATCACTTGTAGTTTTGTCTTACCATTTGGGTGTAGAATTGGTGTTTATTTTGAGTTATTACTTTAGTCAACATGTTAGCTAGATTTTTATCAATACGAATCTTTTTCAATAAAATCTATTGACTATTCACCACTTCACAAAATTAATAACTACCTCATGTAAATATACTTGATGCAATAATGGTATATAGCATTCATGTATGAATATCACAGTTAATCACATACTTATCTTGCTTTAAACCCAAATTTTGGAAAATCTTTTCATCTAAAACCTTTTTTTTACCTACTTTATTTGTAGTAATATACTTAATTTCAGTTGTAGACAAGACAACACACTTTTGCAGTTTAAACTACCATGACACAACTCCCTCTACAAAAGTAAACACATACCCTAAAATGCAAGCACATCTTAAAGCTACCTCTCAATTATCTGAAGATCCTTTTCACAACTTCCTAATGATCTTTCTCTAGGTAAAAAAAAAAAAAAAAACCTACTAACTACACCACCTGTATGAGTCATATCTGGTTGGGTGCAAACCATAATATACGTCAAGTTCTCAACTGCATGAGAGTAAGGGATAGCTGACTTTTGTTCATTTCTTTCCTTCATAGAAGGACAAACTTCTTGCTAAGCTTAATGTGATTAGCCACACATGTGTTAACTGGTTTAGCTCTCCTTATATTAAACCTATCTAGAACCTGTTCAATATATTTATCCTATGACAACCATAATTTATTAACTTTCCTATTTACTAGACCTTTTAACGTTTTGATGATGATAAAAATATAAGTTAAAAATGTTAATTTATCCAAAAAATGTATCTAAGCTTTATAAAATAGACAAAGTATGAAATTTGCATAGTAAAAACTAGGAACAGAGAGGGTTATGATGACAATTTATCTAGAATTCTTGATCCTAGAACATGGAATGTTGTTAACATCTGCATAGGACACTAGTTATGAATTAAGGTTTTAATATATTTCATTAAAATGGCATTTGGATTAATTAATTATTATAATTTTCGATAAAACCAGAATAAATACTACGGAGAAAGCAGCTAAAGATCCAAGAAGAAGAAGGCAACCTGAGAACACATAATAATGGATACCAAGAAAATGGATTTTAATTTAGGCTTTTTAGGGTTCTTGTTACTTGATGGCCTGCTTCTTTCCATGGCTCAGCGTCCCAACACCCACCATTATGATTTTGTGGTAAGTGCTTTATTTTTTTTAAAATGCTCGATATATTAAATCTTAATGGATATTTTTTGTGAATGTTTTTGTAGCTAAAAGAAGCCAATTTTACAAAGATGTGTAGCACAAAAAGCATGTTAACTGTAAATGGAAGTTTCCCAGGGCCAACGATTGTGGCTCGTAAAGGGGATACTATGTTCATTAATGTCATCAACCAAGGGATATATGGTGTCACCATTCACTGGTTATAACTCTCTCTAACAGTCTCTTTGATAACATTCTTGAGGTGATAAAATGATTATGCCTGAAAATTAAATTTCCTTCTTCTTATGCAGGCATGGAGTGAAGCAGCCAAGGAATCCATGGTCAGATGGCCCTGAGAACATAACACAGTGTCCAATTGGACCTGGAACCAACTTCACTTATCAGGTGATATTATCAACAGAGGAAGGAACCCTTTGGTGGCATGCCCACAGTGACTGGACTCAAGCCACTGTGCACGGTGCCATTATCATTTTACCAGCTGTTGGAAAAACTTATC
Organism: Mangifera indica; assembly: GCF_011075055.1. Classification (NCBI taxonomy): domain Eukaryota; kingdom Viridiplantae; phylum Streptophyta; class Magnoliopsida; order Sapindales; family Anacardiaceae; genus Mangifera; species Mangifera indica. Next base: position 8,724,679 of record NC_058147.1, on the reverse strand, counting down.
CATTTCCAAAGCCTTATATGGAACAGACAATCGTACTTGGTACTTAAATTTTGCATCTAAGCTCAATTTTGTCATTCTCCTTATACTAATGACTTAGTCATTAATAAATATGTATAAAGTAGGAATAATATTTGCCAATTTCAGTATACTAACGATTTTTCACTTTGAATATTGATGCACTGGAAGCCTCATGGTTCAAGGAAGACGTGATGGCGATGATTACTTATTCAATAGCAACTGGAACCACTCCAGCTTTGGCTGATGGGTACACCATCAACGGCGAACCAGGGGACTTGTATGAATGCTCCAATGGTACGAAGATCTTTTATGTATTTGAATACTTTAGTTTAAATTCTTGCTATTATTTAATTGGTTGATTTATTATAATTCAATAATTTTACCAGAATTTAAAAATTACTTATTTTTCGTACAAATTTGAAAACTTTTAAACCGTGCACTAACCATGTTTTTTCAAAACTTCACATGGGATAAATTGCAGATCCGATAACTGTCCACTACACTATACCAAACTCCCACCTATAAGATCATAGATATCACAAACTTTTTATGAATTATATATATATATATATATATATATATATATATATATATATATATATATATATATATACACATATAAATATACGTATACATATACACATTTTCATAAACCATGCATTTAATAAGATGTAAAGCGTAATAACTTTTCACTAATAAATGGAATAATATGAAATTTATGCATGTGTATACAAGAGGTTTTATTATGTTACCATTAACGTTTTGTATTTCACTACATAATTCCTTTAGAATACATAACCAAGAAAAACTTTGCATTGCAGAGACAACATATCGGTTATCAGTTGAATACGGCGAAACTTATCTTCTTCGCATTGTGAACGCTGTGATGAATTTCCAACAATTTTTCGGAATCGCAAGACACAACCTCACAGTTGTTGCGCAAGATGCAGCTTACATAAAACCAATAAACACCAGTTACATAATGATCAGTCCTGGCCAAACAATGGATGTTTTGTTCACGGCTAACCAAAATCTTAGCCATTACTACATGGCTTCTACTCCTTACAGTGATAGTGTTGTTGCATTTCCCAACTCCACCACCACAGCAATTGTTCAATATAAAGGCAATTATACCGCCCCTTCATCTCCTTTCTTCCCAACTCTTCCTGCCTATAATGACATAAATGCTGCTCAAAACTTCACCAAGGCTATAAAGAGTTTAGCAAAAAGAGATTATCCGATCCATGTCCCTCAAAGACTCGATGAGCGACTCTCCATTACAGTTTCTTTAAACCAATTGTTGTGCCCTAACAACTCTTGTGATACCACAACTGGAAATAGGACAGCTGCAAGCTTAAATAACGTTAGTTTTGATACTCCTCAGATCGATATTCTGCAAGCATACTACAGGTATACCTACTAGATTAAGTTTTTAACGGGATATGAACTTAACATTTGTCAACAATATTATAAAAGCAATAACATTATATATACACATTTTAAGTATATAATTTAGGTATATAGGTAATGTATCATTATATGATTAGCTAATTTTAAATTAAGGATAAAATATTTACATATAACATTGCTCTTATGAAATAACTCTTACAACTAGATTGAGAATTGAGTGTTGGATGTTCTAGGCACTTGAAAGGCGTATATGATAAAGATTTCCCAAGTGAGCCGCCGTACTATTACAACTTCACGGGAGATGTGTCCAACATATCAGTGTTCACAGCCCAAGGGACAAAGGCCAGGATGATAAATTATGGAGAAACAGTTGAAATTGTGTTCCAAAACACTAATTTGGGGGCTGCATCAAGCCATCCAATGCATTTACATGGTTTCAGCTTCTATCTGGTTGGAACAGGTTCAGGAAATTTCAACAATATGACTGATCCACTCTCTTATAATTTGGTTGATCCACCTGAAGTTAATACCATCAATCTTCCCAAAAACGGATGGGCCGCAATTCGATTTGTCGCCAACAATCCTGGTAAACTATGTATCTTCGATTTATTAAACACTAATTAATGAACACTAGCTTAATTATATGAATTTTAATCTTGTATATACAGGAGTGTGGTACATGCATTGCCATTTGGAGAGGCACGCAACCTGGGGCATGGACACAGTTCTCATTGTGAAGGAGGGGCCTAACAAGAATGCAAAAATGATACCACCTCCCCCTTACATGCCTCCTTGCTCTTAGTTATAATTATGGACTTCATTATATCAAAAGATTTGAGTAAAATCTTTTAGCAGATTTTAAAAATAAAAGGGAATGTGATTTAGCAAACAATAAGGCAGATATAAATCATGTTTTGTATAAACAATTTGAATTTTTATAATGTTGACGGCTGTTTATGTATGGATATATTCCTTTTTCTTGAAATTTATAATAAAGAATTCTATGCTGGGTGAAACTTCCAATGTAAACATTATGCAAAGAAGCCTTATCAAATATGCAATAATATAACCATGGAAGCTAATTAGAATTAAGCCTAATAGGATACTAATTAACTAAAATTAAGCCTAATAGAATCGTAAAGAGAGGTTAAAGATATACAAAATAGAAAATAAATAAATACAAGATATTCTACCTAAATAAATACAAAATATTCTCAAATATATACAAGATATTCCCAAATAAACACAAAATATTCTGACACATCCCCCTTCAATTTGGAGCATGGCTATTGCAAATGCCCAACTTCCTAAGTAAATGTTGAAAAAAAGCAGTACCAAGAGTTTTAGTGAAGTCAATTGAGTGAATATGAGATGTGTGCAATCATTGTTAAGGGTCTATTTCCACACAAAATGGCAATCTATTTCAATGTAGTTATTGTGTTCATGAAAACCAGGTTAGCAACGATGTGGAGAGTTGCCTAATTGTCACAATAAAGAGTCACTAGTTCGGACAAGGTTTTTTGCTAGTCACTAAACAAAGAACAAATCTATAACAATTCACTGGTGGCAATAGTCATAGCTCTATATTCCACCTTTGCTGAAGATCTAAAACTATTATTGTTTCTCCGACTTCCAAGAAATAGGACTATTTCTAAGAAAGACAACATATCCAGTGGTGGAACGTCTGGTTGTCAGGTAACTAGCTAATCTAAATGACTATATGCAAACAACTTAAGACAACTTGACGAAGAAAGAGAAACACCTTGCTCAAGAGATTTCTTTAGATATCTAAGAACTTAAAGTGCAGCATTAAGATAAGGAACCTATAGGTTTTGCATGAATTGACCAAGAACTTGCACCGGGTAAGTGATGTCCAATTAAATGATTGTTAAGCAGAGAAATCCATCAACAAGACATCAATATTGACTTAGATTACCCATTTTTTCTCCCAAATTAACTATCAAACCATGCTCAGTATCTATAGGAAAAGAAACTGGTTTAGCACAAAACAAGTCCAAAGTATGTTTTCATTGACTCAACATTATACCTTCTTTACTTTGAGCTACTTCAATTCCTAGGAAGTACTTGAAATGTCCAAGATTTTTTATGCTAAAAGTGACATCAAGATGTTACTAGATATGATCAACAAGACTAGAATTATTCCTTATAATCACTACATCATCAACATAAACCAACATAGTTGTAAAGGAATTTTCATGCACATAGGTGAAAAGAGAATTGTTAGCTACCAACAAATTGAACCCAAGACTAAGAAGTTAGTCTACAAATTTTTTGTAACAGTTTTATGATGCTTGTTTGAGTCAATATAGAGACTTTCACAACCTGTATACTTGATTACACCTAGTTTACCAAAACCCTGTGAAACTCTCATGTAGGCCTTTTCAGTCAAATCTCTATGTAGAAAGACATTATTTACACCAATTGATGTAAATGCAAATGTTGAACTGCTACTACAGATAACAAACATCTCAACGTGGTAATCTTTGCACTGAAACAAAAGTATCATGATAATCAATTCCCTTCATTAGCGTTAACCCCTTGGCTACTAAACACGCCTTAAAGTGCTTAATGGAACCATTAACTTTGTACTTATTTTATAAACCCATTTTGAGTCAATAGCATGCTTACCTTTTCGTAGGTCTTTTAAGGTCCAAGTTTGATTAAAGTCTAATGCATTTATTTCTTGGTACATGGCATGTTTTCCATTTAAGACCACGTATGGCTTGGTAATAATGTTTAGGTTCATCAAGAGAGGATATGGATGCAAGAAAAGCTTAATGAGCTTAAGTTAATCATGAATAATTCAAATGATGAGAAAAGGAATAGACCTTACTCAAATTAGCCATTGGCATGGTATCTTGAGATGGTTAAAGAGTATATTCAAAACTAATCAGCTTATGGGATATGTGTTTGGTGCGTTTTGGTACAGAAAACTGTATAGTTTCTATTCGGTTTGGTTATGTATTGATCTCAATTGTGGGTGTAAAGGAGTTTGACTCATTTAAATTATGTAAAACATATGGTGTTTCTATTTCAGTTTTAGGGTTTTCTCTTTTGTTGAACTTGACTAGTTGAAAGGACCTGCAGTCATTGGGTTTTCATCAACTAAGTTATAACACCCCATTTAGAAGTACTGTCTTCCAAGGAAAGATGTTACTTATTAGACCACTTAAACACGCTTACAATTTTTTAAATATAAATGAAATCTAATAAATTTGTTAAATAAAAAGCCAAACAACGATTCGCGAGCGTTGAGTAGCAAGGGCATTTTCATCTTTTTAAGTTTTTATTTTATTCAAATTTCATTTATCTACTAGACTACATATGTTATGATTTTTAGTTTACATTTCATGATTTAACATCTTTTAAACGCTTCTGGTTTAATAAATGAGCTTTTTATTCAACTACTTAATGAATTTACTACTTGTTTTAAATTAACTACATACTCAAAATAGGCAATTTAGTGACATTTTCTTCCAAAGGGTTGTACATCTAGAAGAGGTGTTACACATGCATGCATCTCGAGCCTCAGATCTTTTTAACTTTGTTATAGCTTTCATCTAAATTATATCTTGTGTCTTTTTAAAACCTTATCTTTTAGATACATTGGGTACTACTATGTACCTAGGATCATTATACTGTCTATCAAGATGATCTCTTAATATCTAGCATAGTTTCCTTTCTCTTTCTTTATTCTACCCTTCTTACACGAGCATGTTCTCTAGGATACACAGGTATGTATCCTGTTTTAGTCATACACAGCTTGCTCTGCTTATGGCCTCTCCTTGTGTAAGCAAAATCAACAATACACAATTCATCTAAATTATATCTTGTGTCATTTTAAAACCTTATCTTTTAGATACATTGGGTACTACTATGTACCTAGGATCATTATACTGTCTATCAGGATGATCTCTTAATATCTAGCATAGTTTCCTTTCTCTTTCTTTATTCTACCCTTCTTACACGAGCATGTTCTCTGGGATACACAGGTATGTATCCTGTTTTAGTCATACACAGCTTGCTCTGCTTATGGCCTCTCCTTGTGTAAGCAAAATCAACAATACACAAGGGTATTGCTCATTAACACAGGCGTGTGCCCTCTTGATACTCAATATACTTTTCATTTTCAAGCTCATCTCAACCACTCTACTTATTAGGGGTATTTTAGTCCTATCACCCTACCCACGATCATGTAAAAGACATACATGAGCATACTTTGTGCCCTAGTTGATCATTCAATGGTCAACAACATCTAATAATCATCAAAATTTTGGGAAGTCTTATCTAAAGTTTGATCTTCATATACATGAGCGTGTATCTTATACCATACAACCGCATGTTGAATTCAAAAGCTAAAACACATACCTAATTATGAGAGCCAAACAATCCTCTTAGGTTGTTTTCTAACTTATTTTATATTACAACATCTAACATACACAAAAAGGCATCCAAAAAAGCATGGCATGCCTTTCTTTACACCCACTTTGCAAATCACAAATCTAACAATTCATATCTTACCAATGTTTAACACAAAAGACCATTATCTAAAACCATATCATCAAATTAATCATAATATCACCACACAAAGACTCCAATAAAGGTTTATCAAACCACATTATATAAATAAATAAATATATATATATATACACACACACACGCATGAATATATGTCAAACATCCCCAATACAAGAAATCATCAACTATGTAAACTAAAATCATTCTTTCACATACATAATAATATAGAATCAATTCTCAATTCACCATAAAACGCAAATCGTAGAAAGGTATAGAGTCCTACTTACCTTTTAACAAATTAATCATTGGACTTTCTTCTCTCTACGATTACCGCCAATCACCTCACCGAAAAATGCCACTAGAGCTCTCACATGAGAGTTGGGAAGTCAAAATGTTATTCTCTTCTTCTCTATACTCTCATTTAAGTGCTTTAGATAGGGATAAAATTCTATAAAATGAATCAAACATGTCTTTTTCAAACTAAATTTGTGTAACATTATACACAAACATGTGCCTTACCACACATGGTCGTGTATTGTGTAATTCAAATTTCACACAAAAATCACCTTATCTAGCAAATGTGACCTCTGCATGTATGGTTATGTGTCACCTAAAAATTACACTTTAACATTTATTTCACTTTAAATCAATCATATATCCACGTACACATACAAAATAACTATTTTTCCCTTGAGACATACCTATAGGTGTTCCATAAGTTGAATGTCAAACTTTCATTTGGTGTATCATGTGTAATGTGGTCATGACTATGAGGTAAAGAAGTTGTATTTAGCTCTAAAGGAAATTTTTTTTCACAAATTACAACATCTCTTAAAACAAAAAGTTTTCCCTTTTCTAAGTCATATACTTTATATCCTTTCTTACCATATGGATACCTAAGAAAGACATAACTGTGTGCTCTAGGGGAAAATTTATATCTCAATTTGTCATGATTGTGGGCATAACAAAGTGACCTAAAACTCTAAATCTTTCATAATTTGATGCCTTTTTTGAAAAGAACCTCCTTCATAAGGATTTTTAATCCTAAGAATTGAAGTTAGTAGAAAATTAATGAGATACACCACAGTCTCCTCAAAACTTTAAAGGTAAGTAGGCTTGGAATTGTAAGGCTTGGGCTACTTCAAGTATGTGAAAATGCTTATGTTCTACCCTCCCATTTTGTTGGGATGTGTCTACATAACATGGTTGAAGGTTAATTCTATGTGCAATTAGAAATTTCTCTATTGTGAGAAATTTAGTACCATTATAACTTTTTATGGCTTTGATATTGGATTAAAATTGTGTCTTTACATAATGATAGAACATAACTAAAAAATCATAAGTTTTACTCATATTTTTCATGAAAAAAAATCCAAGTGCACCTAGAATGATCATAAACTATAGTTAAAAAATAATATGTTCCATTCAAAGAAGGAATAAAATAGGCTCCCCAAATATTCGCATGAATAAAATTAAAAAAAAACACATTGTGCATTACTAATTGGAAAAGAGGAACGACTTTGTTTTACCATATGGCAAGCATCACAAACATTGTTAGTATGTGAAATTCCATATTTTTCGGCATTTAATTTCCTTGATTTGTGATAATTAATTCGTTAATTATTCGATTAATTGCTTGTTTTAGGAAATTGGGCATTAATTGCATTATTCTGAGAAAAGATGCAAAATAAAAAGAATTTAGAGTTGTCACGTATCAAGACAGAATGATGGCAAAATACATAAAAGATGGCTGATTGTGGAAAGGAGAGAATCGCATTATTTATTGAGAAATTCATAGTTGAAGACTTAATTGACAATTGGAGGAAGTTCAGGTCCTTTGGATGATATTTGGCACAAAAATATTTCTCAATGACTGAAGCATACCTGGCACTATATAAAGGACAATTGCTCTCTTTTTTAGGGTTTTTTTGTTTTTTTTAGCATCCTTTTCTTTCAGAAAGAAACACAGTCGTAACCCTTCGCTGGTTCTTCTTCAATTAGGATAGGATTTTTATTTTAATTTTCTGTAAAGCCATGAACATAAGCATGAGTAGCTAACTCTTTTCTTTAGTCGAGTAATCAGGATCATGGTTCTACGACAATTGTGAGATCTTCTTTACCTGTTCTTTTCTTTTAAATATTTAATTTATTCCTGATTTTATTTATTGTTGTCTTGTTCAATTAAATAGGAGACGTCTTATTTATTTTGGATGAAAAACAACTTTGCTAGATTAAATTATTGAATCCGTAATTGTTTGATGGTTTAATCATAAGTGGTTGACTAGCATGCTTGGTGAAGTAGAATAATTATTGTATGTTAGTGGAATAGGTTAATCTAATTTAAACAAAAACAGCGTCTGTGTTTTGTTGATTAGAATCGGTGACTTTTCTAATTCTTAATTCTATTTCCAATTTAAATTCTAAGATCGTATCTAGAACTAATTGAAAAACAAGAGAAGTAATTAGAGAACGTTTCTTAATTACCAACACCTAAGGAAAAGCAGAACAACGAGCATCTCGATGTTCCATAACCAATTTATTTAGAAGAAAAAATTAATCTTTTTATCGATGATCAATTGAATTGAACCATACCTGAATTATTTGGCTAGAACTTGTCTTATTATTGTTTCAATCTAGTTTTTTGATTACTTTGATTATTTAATTCTGAATTAATTTATTTTTGTTTATTCGTAGGATTCGAAACAACTAAATCCCTCTTGCTTTATTTTGTTAGATTTCAGACAAATAACCCAATCTCTGTGAATACGACTCTACTTGCCCTATCTATGAGTTTTCATTGAGAGAATAGAAAATTTTATTTCTGGTGGATTCGACACCCATCAAATTTTGGTGTCGTTGCCAGGGATTGGTGTTGATAATTTGTCTAAAATTTTTTTTATTTTTGTTTAATTTTTTTTATGACCTGTTTGAACCCTATAGGAGAACTTCAGTGTGATCTTGAAATCGAGAAGAATGCGAGACAACTTCGCAAGGAAACTAAATTAAGTAAAACTTCTTCTTCTTCATCTTTTGGAATTAATTTAGGAGAAGATTTAACAAATACGAAAGTAGCAGCAATGGCCGAACGAGAGCTTACTTTAAAGGAGATGGTTGTACCTGTCATCAATCAACAACCTCTGTGCATTGCCTATCCAAACATCGATGCTAATTTTGAACTCAAATTAGGTTTGATCCATTTATTACCTACTTATCAAGGATTATCAGGTGAGGACCCTTATAAACACTTGAAAGAATTTCATGTTGTTTGTTCCACTATGAAACCACAAGTGGTAAGTGAAGAGCAAATTAAACTGCGTGTTTTCCCTTTCTCTTTAACTGATAAGGCTAAGGATTGGTTATATTATTTACCATCAGGTTCAATCAATAGTTGGGATGAGCTTAAAAGATAATTCTTAGAAAAATTCTTTCCTACTTCTAGGGCCACCTCCATTAGAAAGGAAATATGTGGGATTAGATAATATAGTGGGGAGATACTTTATGAGTATTGGGAGAGGTATAATCAGCTCTGTGCCAGTTGTCTCCATCATCAAATTTCTGATCAGCTATTAATTCAATATTTTTATGAAGGTTTATTGTTGTCTGACAAGAATTTGATCGATGCAGCAAGTGGTGGAGCTTTGGTTAATAAAACTTTAACAAAAGCAAAAAGATTGATCTCAACAATTTCCACCAATACTCAGTAATTTGGCATTAGACAAGATGTAACTGTGAGAAGGGTTAATGAGGTGAGCAATAATAATCCTCTTGAGCAAAGACTTGATAAACTCACCTACTTGTTAGAAAAATTTGTAGTGAATCACCAACAAGTAAAGGCTTGCAAGATCTGTTCGAACACGGAGCACTCTATAGACACATGCCTCACACTTCAGGAAGACACACATGAGGATGTTAATACCGTAGGGGGTTATCAAAACCAAAAGAGGTATGATCCGTACTCGAATACCTATAATCTGAGATGGAGAGATCACCCGAATTTTAGTTATGGCCAAAAGAACAATAACTTCCAGTAGCCTGGATACCAAAACAGGTCGCCCCTTCCTCAAGCATTTAATCTAACACCTCTACCTCAGCCGAAAGGTATGTCTCTTGAACAGATTGTTACTGCACTTGCTAATAATACACAACAATTTCAACAAGAGACAAGGGCTAGCATTCAAAATCTAGAAAATCAAGTAAGCCAATTGGCTACTGTTGTAAGAAGATTGGAAACTCAGAATTTTGGTAGATTGTCATCTCAAATTATGGTGAATCCAAAGCAAGATGCAAATTTTATTGAGAATATCAATGTAATCACGTTGCAGAGTGGTAAAGAATTGAAGGATCCTGAAAAGAAGATCCTAAAATATGTAAAAGAAAAGGAGATTGAATGCAAAATTGAGCCAAAAGAAGCCTAAAAATCATCACCTCCTGTAGAGAAGTGTATGCAACCTTTTATGGTCATTCCACCTCCTTTCCCGAGCCGACTTGTAAAGAACAAAAAGGAACAACAAGAACAAGAGATCCTTGAAGTCTTCCGCATGGTTGAGGTAAATATTCCCCTTTTAGATGCTATTAAACAAGTTCCTAGATATGCTAAATTCCTTAAGGAATTATGCACGTCAAAAAGAAAACTAAAAGGAGATGAAAAAGTGTATGTCAATGAGAATGTTTCAACCGTTCTCCAAAGAAAATAGCTTCAAAAGTGTAAGGATCTAGGTATGTTCACAATCCCTTGCAAGATTAGTAATGTTAAAGTTGAGAAAGCTATGATAGATCTAGGAGCATCTATTAATGTCATGCCTAGCTCAATTTATCATTCTTTAAATGTAGGACCTTTAAAACCCACCAGTGTAATAATCTAATTAGTTGATAGGTCTAATACATATCCCGAAGGGGTGTTAGAAGATGTTCTTGTTCAAGTTAATGAATTGATTTTTCCTGCTAACTTTTATGTGCTTGACATAGAAGATGACAACTCATCTAAATTGTCCCAATTTTGCTAGGAAGAGCTTTTCTTAAGACATCTAGAACAAAAATCGATGTTTCAGAAGGTACTTTAACTATGGAATTTGATAGTGAAGTAATTAGATTCAATATTTATGAAGCCATGAGATTCCCTAATGATGTCAATTCAGTTTTTGTTATTGATGTAATCGATTCCCTAGCTCAACAAATTTTTGAGTTACAGGATTCTGATAATTTAAATGTTGTCTTGAATAAAGGATTTAACACAAGAACATTGTAGAAATTTAAGCAGAAGCTTGTGGTAAATGACGAATTGAGTGATACAGTTTACGAGCTGGAGCCATTCGAAACAACCAGGTATGATGTCTCTTATATTTCATTACCCATATCTAACTCAAAATGACTTCCATCAATTATGTAGGCACCCGAATTGGAACTTAAGCTTTTGCCAAGCCATCTCAAATATGTATATTTGGGAGATAATGAGACCCTTCCTATGATAATTTCTAACAAACTCACTCTTCTTGAGGAAGAAAAACTCATTAGAGTCCTTAGAGATTACAAGGAAGCCATCGGATAGACCATCGCAGACATTAAAGGTTTGAGCCCATCACTTTGTATGCATAGAATCTTGTTGGAGGAGAACACTAAGCCTTAGAGGGAAGCTCAAAGAAGTTTGAATCCTCCAATGATGGAAGTTGTGAAGAAAGAAATAATAAAGCTCTTGAATGCCGATATGATCTATCTTATTTCAGATAGTGATTAGGTAAGTCTAGTATAGGTAGTACCCAAGAAAACTGGTTTCACTGTTCAAAAGAATGATAATGGTGAGTATGTTCCTATTAGAGTTCAAAATGGATGGAGGGTTTGTATTGACTATAGAAAATTGAATGCTTCTACTAGAAAAGATCATTTCCCTATACCTTTTATTGATCAAATGTTAGAAAGATTAGCTAGTCAATCTCACTATTGTTGTCTTGATGGATATTTAGGTTTTAACCAAATTCCAGTTGCTTCTAGGGATCAAGAGAAGACAACATTCACATGTCCCTTTGGTACTTTTGCATATAAATGCATGCCTTTTGGACTTTGCAATGCCCCAACCACTTTTCAGAGATGTATGCTTAGTATATTTTCAGATTATATGGAGAATATCATAGAGATATTTATGGATGACTTTATTGTTTATGATAATTCATTCAAATCTTGTCTAAATAATCTAATTAAAATTCTGAAAAGGTGTATTGAAACAAACCTTGTGCTAAATTATGAAAAATGTTACTTTATGGTTTATCAAGGTTTGATATTAAGGCATCTTCTAAAGGGATAGAGGTAGATAAGTCAAAAATTGATTTGATTAAATCTTTACCTCACCCAACTTGTTTTTGGGAAGTGTGTTCTTTTCTTGGACATACAGGGTTTTACAGGAGATTTATCAAGCATTTTTCTAAAATTGCCCAACTGCTTTCAAGACTACTACAAAGGGATGTCCAATTCAAGTTTGATGGAGAGTGCAAGAAAGCTTTTGATCAGCTAAAGGAACACCTAATTTCTGTGTCGATTGTTCAACCACCCAATTGGGAATTACCTTTTGAGATTATGTGTGATGCTAGCAATTATGCTATAAGGGTTATTTTAGGCCAGAAAAGTGGAAAGATTTCTTGTGTGATTTATTATGCTTCAAGAACTCTTGATAATACTCAAAGAAATTATTCCACAACTGAAAAAGAATTGTTGGCAGTAGTTTTTGCTTTAGAAAAGTCTCGCTCTTATTTATTAAGCACTAAAGTAATTGTTTATTTTGATCATGCAGCTTTAAAGTGTTTGCTTTCTAAGAGGAATCAAAGCCGAGGCTAATTAGATGGATACTATTGCAACAAGAATTCGATTTGGAGATTCGAGATAAAAAAAGGAGTCAAAAATTATGTGGCTGATCATCTAAGTCGATTAATGATAGACGAAGACCCTATGCCTCTCCAAGATGCTTTTCCAGATGAGAATCTCTTTCACTTAAATAGTATTACACCTTGGTGTGCTGATATTGTTAATTATGTGGTCACTAAGTCATTGTCGAATGATCTTACTAGAGCCCAAAAGGAAAAAATTAAAAGTGATTCTAAGTAATATATATGGGATGATCCGTATTTATGGAAGCAATGTTCTAACCAATTAATTCGCAGGTGTGTACATGATAGTGAAATCCAATCTATCTTGGAGTTTTGCCACTCTTATGCATGTAGGGGTCACTTTGGCCCGAAAAGAACAGCACGAAAGGTTTTAGAATGTGGGTTATATTGGCCTACTCTATTTCGAGATACATACATGTTCTGTAAGTCTTGTGCTAATTGTCAAAGGAGTGGGAATTTAGGACATAGGGATCAAATGCCATTAACCCCAATTTTGGTTTGTGAAATTTTTGATATTTGGGGATTGATTTTATGGGTTCTTTTCCATTATCTTTTGGTATTTCCTATATTCTTTTAGCTGTTGATTATGTTTCTAAATGGATTGAAGCTAAGGCAACAAGAACTGATGATGCTAAAACTGTTATAGGATTTGTCAAGACTTACATTTTTTCTAGGTATAGAACACCAAGAGCCATTATAAGTGATCATGGAACCCATTTTTGCAATCGGTCATGGATGCATTACTTAAGAAGTACAATGTCACTCACCAAGTCTTCACCGCATACCATCCATAAATGAGTGGACAAGCCAAAGTTTCAAATAGGGAGATTAAGTCTATACTTGAGAAAATGGTAAATCCAAATAGAAAGGATTGGAGCCTTCGCTTAGATGATGCCTTATGGGCTTATAGAACTGCATATAAGACTCCAATAGGTATGTCTCCTATCGCTTAATATTTGGTAAATCTTGTCATCTCCCAATTGAATTGGAACACAGGGCCTATTGGGCAATCAAGCAATGTAATACGGACTTGAACGAGGCAGGTAATCATAGAAAGTTACAACTTCAAGAATTAGAGGAAATCAGAAATGATTCCTATGAAAATTTTCGGATTTATAAAGAAAAGACTAAACTTTTCCATGATAAAATGATTTCTAGGAAAACCTTTCATGTTGGACAAAAAGTACTCCTATATCATTCTAAACTTAAATTGTTTCCCAGAAAATTACGATCTCGTTGGATTGGTCCTTTTGTTGTCACTAATGTTTTTTCTCATGGTGCGGTTGAAATTCAAAGTACCTCTACCAATAAAAGTTTTAAGGTTAATGGGCATCGTCTAAAACCTTATTATGAAGGATTTCAGGCCTACAATGTAGAGGAAATATCTTTGGCTCCCCCGAATTGATGAATTGGTTGCGTCAAGCCAAAGACGTTAAAGAAAGACGCTTATTGGGAGGCAACCCAATTGATCTTAGTTTTCATTATTTTTAATCATTTTTGGTCTTTAATTAAGGTTTAAATTAAAAACAAAACAAAAGAAAAAAAAAACAAAAGAAAATAATTAAAAAAAACTTTAAAAAAAAGAAAGCAAATTTCATTTTTGTGTCTTCTCTTTTATTTTTTTAATCTCTTTTCCTCCCTGTTCAATTTCTTTTCATCTCTACAGGCCCAAATCAAATGCCGACAGCTTCAATCACTCCTCTATTGCACTGACACTCTTATTCAAGGAAGTCCTCTTAACTTTCCTTTCATTCTTTCTTTTATATGTGAGCTTCAATTTTTCTACATTGAGGACAATGTAAAGATTAGGTGTGGGGGAGGAAATGTATAATTTTCAATCTCTTTGGAACCTTTGACTCTCTTGAAATCTGTCTTAGAATTTGCTCTAAGTTAGTATGCATTATTGGTTCGAGTTTGAATGAATGAAAGAGGCAAGTATGATTAGTGATTTTGCTTCAAATGTTTCGAGTGTCTCATTGATCTTAATGATTGAATTGAATGAAAATGTGCAAGGTTTGCTACAAGTTGAACACCAATGTGAGCTTTTGAGCCCATGAGCATTTCATTACACTTTGCTGTAATTATCTTTTTTGTTGAGTGTTTATCAAAGATGACTTGTTATTCTAGAATTTGCTCTATTATGCATTTCGAGACCATATTTTTTTTGAATTCATGCATTAAGATGATAAGGGGATTTAGAATTAACCACTTCGAAACTCTTAAAAAGCCATCCATAGCTATATTTTCTAGTAGATAGCCAATTTTGAGCCGAATCCCTTTTCTTTGTTTTAACCCATAAATATTTAACCTTAAGCCTTTTGTTTTATCTTGTTAACCCTTGTATCAAGATATTATGAGAGTGAATTGTATGATAAAAAAAAAAACCCTGGATAGATATAAGGAGTGAAAAAAAAAATTGAAAAATGAAAAAAAAAAGCAAAAGAAGAAAAAAAAAAAGGGAAAGAGAAGTAAGATATTAATCCTTATGTATTGAATAGGACAAGTGAAGTATCCATAATTGTATAGAAAGAAGTCAAATTATTCTTACATGTTGCAAATAAAAAAAAAAATCTTTGAAGAAGGGATGAGTTTCACTGAAATGAAAAAAAAAAAAGAGAAAAGTGTGGTCGAAAGAGTTATTTTCGTTATTCTTTAAATATCATGCAAAACAACTCACTCATACCTTGATCTTTACACCTACATTTCCATTCTTTTTCCCACATTCACCTAAGCCCCATTACAACCTTACTTAAGACCCTTTGATTTTTGCATCGTATTCATATTTATTAGTGGTGGAGTTATGATATATAAGCAAACTTATGGCAATGACTTGCTATGTTTTGATCTGAGAGCTAAATGAAACCCTAAACATTTTGAGAGTATAAAGTGAAACCAATGTGAGGATGTAGAATCTTGTTTCATTTGATTTTGATGAGATTGTTGAGATGCTTATGTTTTTCCAAAAATTCATGCTATAAAGACTTGTGCTCTTGATTGTTGTTTTGGACTTGGGTTTCTAATGCATCTTAACTTTGAGTTATTTGAGGATGTACTAAAAGGAGGGAAAAGGGTGAAGAAGAGACTGATTGATGTTTGCTTGAGGGCAAGCAAAGGAATGGTGTGGGGGAATTTGTTAGTGTGTGAAATTCCATATTTTTCGGCATTTAATTTCCTTAATTTGTGATGTTTAATTCGTTAATTATTTTATTAATTGTTTGTTTTAGGAAATTGGGCATTAATTGCATTATTCTGAGAAAATATGCAAAATAAAAGGAATTTAGAGTTGTCACGTATCAAGACAAAATGACGACAAATAAGAGATGGCTGATTATGAAAAGAAGAGAATCACGCTATTAATTGAAAAATTCACAGTTGAAGACTTAATTAACAATTGGAGGAAGTTTAGGTCCTTTGGATGATATTTGGCCCAAAAAATATTTCTCAATGACTGAAGCATACCTAGCACTATAAAAAGGACAATTGCTCTCTGTTTTAGGGTTTTTTTTTTTTAGCATCCTTTTCTTTCAGAAAGAAACACAGCTGCAACCCTTCGTTGGTTTTTCTTCAATTAGGATAGAATTTTTATTTTAATTTTCTGTAAAGCCATGAACATAAGCATGAGTGGCTAACTCTTTTCTTTAGTCAAGTAATCAGGATCATGGTTCTACGACGATCGTGAGATCTTCTTTACCTATTCTTTTCTTTTAAATATTTAATTTATTCCTAATTTTATTTATTGTTGTCTTGTTCAATTAAAGAGGAGACGTCTTATTTATTTTGGATAAAAAACAACTTTGCTAGATTAAATTATTGAATCCGTAATTGTTTGATGGTTTAATCATAAGTGGCTGACTAGCATGCTTGGTGAAGTAGAATAATTATTGTATGTTAGTGGAATAGGTTAATCTAATTTAAACAAAAACAGCGTCTGTGTTTTGTTGATTAGAATCGGTGGCTTTTCTAATTTTTAATTCTGTTTCCAATTTAAATTCTAAGATCGTATCTAGAACTGATTGAAAAACAAGAGAAATAATTAGATAACGTTTCTTAATTACCAACACCTAAGGAAAAGCAGAACAACGAGCGTCTCGATGTTCCATAACCGATCTATTTAAAAGGAAAAATTAATCTTTTTATCGATGATCAATTGAATTGAACCATACTTGAATTACTTGGCTAGAACTTGTCTTATTATTGTTTCATTCTAGTTTTCTGATTACTTTGATTATTTAATTCTGAATTAATTTATTTTTGTTTATTCGTAGGATTCGAAACAACTAAATCCCTCTTGCTTTATTTTGTTAGATTTCAGATAAATAACCCAATCTCTATAGATACGACTTTACTTGCCCTATCTACAAGTTTTCATTGAGAGAGTAGAAAATTTTATTTTTGGTGGATTTGACACCCATCAAACATTAATTAACTTATTTAAAAAAGAAACATTCTACAATAAAAAAATTTGATTCGTAGGTAAATGATCGAGGCACATATGTCATAAGGCTTCATCTCCTTGAGAGATGCTCCAACCGTCATTGTAGAATTCCTCTCTAATTGGTATACCTCATCTCAAAATCTACCTTGATCAATTGGCATCCTCATATGTAGGTCCTAAAAAAATGCAAGAGTCAGGAAATAAAGCTATTGAACAATTAAGGTCACAGGTGGTTTTAATGATTGATAAAAGGTTGCACTGAAAACCAAGAATAACAATGACATCTGTAAGTTTTATGTTCAGTGTAATTTCACTTTTACCAATGTGGGATGCATGTAGTGTGGATCTATCATGAATTTCAACATGCTTATAAGTGGAAGTGTGCTCAATCTCACTTAGTATCTTATTAATACCTACCATGTGGTCTAAAGCACCACTATCATTAACCTAGGTTTCATTCAATAAACAACAATTACTTGTAAAATTGGCCACTAACCCATTACCATGTGATTGCTTTTCACTAGGTCCTATACCAAGCATGGTGAGAAGCCTTGCATATTGCTTTTTGTCCAAGACAAAAGTGTGTGAATTCTTTGTGTCCATATTATCACCTTTTTGCTCATTCTGGATGTTGTCCCTATTGTCCCCCCCCCCCCCCCCCCCCCTTTTTTTTTTAAATATTTGTTGAATTTCCTTGGCCAATACATCCTTGTCTAGCTTTGGTCTACCCTAAATTGTGACTTGTACCAACTCAATTATTCCTCAAATTTGAAGGGTAGCAAATGATCTTAAAACACTTATCCTTGGTATGCCTCATCTTGTCACAATTGTCACATTTTTTCAACATACGATTGTCATTGTATTGTTTTCCTTTACCGCACCCCCTAAAGGCTCCTTTGTAATTTGAATTTACGACAAAAGCTGCTCCATGTAACGCCAAGTTGGATACTGATTTCGGTATAAAAATTCGATACTCTTCTTGTAAAGCAAGAGAGAAAATTTTGCTCAATGATGGAGATGGCTCCTTAGATAAGATTTGTGAACTTAACTTATCAAAATTTCCATTCAAAATTTGAAATTGATGCCCCTTTTTGATTTCTCTTAACTTTTAATATTCTTGTACTACCTCACGTTTACAACAAGGCAATGGACTATAAGCTTCCACTTCCTACCATAGAGTTTTGAATTTGGTGAAGTACTGAGTAATAGTTTATCCTTCTTCTTAGGATAGATTGGAGAGTTTTTTCTTAATCTTGTAAAGTTTGGATGCATTGCTTTGTCTATATTGCTCACACAACTCACTCCAAATCTCATAAGCAATGCCGACAAAAGTCAAACTCTCTTGAATCTTCTTTGATAGTGAGTTGCAAATCCATACCTTCACCATAAAGTCATTCTTTTTCCACAATTGGAACTTTGTTTTCTCCCTTATCATATTTCTACAAGGTTCCATCTACAAAAACCTCAGTTTCCCTTTGCAAACAATGTCGTCTCATTAAATTTCTCCATGAGGAAAGGTTTTCACTTGTGAACTAAGTTGGAACAAAAATAAGGTCGAGATGATCTAATGGGTGTAAGGCATATGTGGGTCTATCACATGGTTCATTACCAGTGGTGAATCCATGACTCTGGTACCATAAAAAAATTTCATATTAGATAAAATTTTCAATGTCTCATTAAACAAGAAATGTAGTCTTCTCAAGTAGGCAATAATATAATTATGGAAGCTAACTAGAACTAAGCCTAATAGGATGCTAATTAACTAAAATTAAGCCTAATAGAACGGCAAAGATAGGTCAAAGATATACAAAATATAAACTAAATAAATACATGATATTCTAGCTGAAGAAATATAATATATTCTCAAATATATATATATAAAAGATATTCTTAAATAAATGTAAGATATTCTAACATATGATCTTACCAATTTTCACTCTAAAAACTAACAAATTTCTTTTGACATGAATATTGTTGTTATTTTTATTGCTTATTAAGGAGTGAGAAAAAAATATGAATCAGTTAATTTAGTTTAAAGTGTGCTTAGAAGCTGAACAATTTATATATAGCATTGCAATAAAACTGATAGATTTAAGATTTGAAATTCCTAGAAAGGGTTGGATACCCCAAAAAAAAAATCTATCTATCTGAAATTCCTAGAAAATTCTGAATTGGCCTGAGAAAGGGTTGAAAAAAAAAATATATATATATATATAATGAACTTGCGTCAAAATACTGGATAAATTTAAGATTTGACTTGTGTTTAAGTGAATAACTTCGCCTCAAATTGCGGTAATTTACATGAATTCCCACTTAAATTGTTAACAATTTTTTCATTTGGAATGATATTAGGGCCATGAAATCTAAGACCAAACACTATCAAAATTTTAAGATTATTTAGACCGTAACATACGGCCGGCAATGGAGTTGGGTCTGTGTTCATCAATTTCAACCAATCTAATTATAGATAATTGACAATATAATCCCACCATGTTCTTATTATTGAAGACATTGTCTTCAATTGTATAAATCATGTTCCGCATGTCACAACAAGAATTCAAATTATCAAATAATTTGAAGACTGTTATAACCTCTACTGTATTTAAGACATATTCAGTGTTAATATAGGGCATGTATATCTGTTTAATATAACTTCTCATATAGATATATTTACTGTTCAGTGCTGTATATTTTAGATTTATTTTAAATAATATAACTTCTCATATCTATTCAGTGTTAATAGATATGTCAAATATTCATCAATGTTACGTACTCAATTAATATTTAAATTTTGAAAATAATTTCTCACTTTTTTGTATTCATCAGATCTACGATTTGTAAATCGCTAATCTTGCTAGTTTAATTAAAGTTAGGGATCCATCACTTCAGAACGGTTGGGAAATCTCTCCGCGTAACCCTTATTTTCTAAAGAGGCGGCCATGACCTTTGAAACTTTTTTAGTTTCTTTCAATTATCCATTGAACCTAGCTTGCATGAATCGTTGTTTTCTACGTGTAATAAAATAAATATTAATTAAATAATATAATATATATTTTATATAAATTAGATATATAAAAAATTTCTTATTATATTATTAAGCTTTATTTTATTTTAAATTTAAAATAATTTAATTATATGATAATATATTATTTATATGTTTAAATTATATATAAAAATATATAAACATAATTTTATTAATATTAATTAGAAAATTTGAATCATATAAGCTATTTTATTAATATTTCTTTACTATTTTTAATACTAAACTTAACCATCATATTATTTTCATTTTTTACTTCAATTTATATCTTATAATTATGCATTTTGGTTTAACGTGTTTTAGTTGGATTGTTAATCTTACAAGAAAGAATCTTTTGAGGGGTAAGACTCACCATATCCCCCTACTTACGTATAATATTTTCTCCTTTTTATTTGAATCTAATCTTTCATTTTTGCCATTTTTTTTAACGGAATTTTATATTATATAAAAAAAAAAAGAGAAATAGGACCATACTAAACATGTGCATTATAAATTTTGCACATGTTTATTTATATATTATCTATAATAGTAAGGTTTGGTATAGCAGTGACACTGCATAATTAAAGGATGATTAATTAGGTATAGTAGTGCTTGTTTAATTAGAAGAATGTGATTAATTGTTATGTAGTTGATTTGCCTGATTTAACGAGTTTTTTTTTTATTAATAAACGTCTAACGTTGCATGGGAAAAGACAAAACAATTAATCACAGTTTACAATGAGTGCTAAAATGACTAAAATACATTGGAAAAATAAAATTTAAAAATTGTATTAATTGCCATTGCATTTACTTTTAGGGCAGAATAACATTTTAATTTTCAGATAAAATTTAGAAGGACTCACTTTCATAGGTTTGATGACCTTAAACCTATGAAAGGTTTCCAAATTGTTTTTTTACTCCCCGAAATTCACTTTACTCGTAGTATAAATAGCTGAGAGATGTAGCAAAAGATCACAAGAGAAAGAATTAAGGCGACCTGAGAACACAAATAGACAGACAAAAATGGGTAAAAAGGAGATAGGCTTCATCTTAGGATTCTTATTTCTAGATGGGCTGCTTCTCTGCATAGCAACCGAAGTCCATTACTATGATTTTGTTGTAAGTGTTCTATTTTAGCAACCAAAGTTATTTTATCTTTCTTGTTTACCTAAGATATATAACAATTACAGATGTTTCATCTTTCTTATTATTTCTGCGCATGTTTTTGTAGCTAAAAGAAGCGAATTTTACAAAGATGTGTAGCACAAAAAGCATGCTGACTGTAAATGGAAGCTTTCCAGGGCCAACGATTCAGGCTCGTAAAGGGGATACTATCTTCGTTAATGTCATCAATCAAGGAACATATGGTGTCACCATTCACTGGTTATAGCTACCTCCCTTTAAGATGATGAATCAATTGTTTCTGAGAAATTAGCTAAACAATTTCCTTTCAATTTATGCAGGCATGGAGTGAAGCAGCCAAGGAATCCATGGTCAGATGGACCTGAGAACATAACACAATGCCCAATTGCTTCAGGAACCAACTTCACCTATGAGGTGATATTGTCTAACGAAGAAGGAACTCTTTGGTGGCATGCTCATAGTGACTGGACTCGTGCCACCGTCCATGGTGCCATTGTTATTTTACCAGCTGCTGGAACTACTTATCCATTTCCTACGCCTTATAAAGAACAGACAATCATACTTGGTATTCAAATTTTACGTCTAATTATAATTAATTTGACGGAGTGCTATTGTTTAGTAATAATTTGCCAACTGCTACATATTATGTAGGATTTTTTACTTTGAATATTAATGTATTGGCAGCATCCTGGTTCAAGGGAGACGTGATGGCGATTATATCTAATTCAATCGCAACTGGAGCCAATCCAAGTATCGAAGATGGATTCACCATCAATGGCGAGCCGGGAGACTTATATGATTGCTCCAACGGTATAAAGGCTATATATATGATCTTAAATTAAAATCTAAAATGTGAAATTAAAAATTTAATTTTTAATACCTTAAAAGTACATAGGTGGTTGTGGAACTCTATTAAAGAAGAGTTTATACGAATTCCCAAAATTATTTTAATGAAACCTTAAAGGAAAATTAATAATTTATTACTGAATATTAATATTTAATTGATTAAAATTAACGGAGAGAGGAGGTTTGTGTGGGAAAAAATTAGTTTGAAGGGCAACATAGATATCTAACTTTGGAAGTGAAACTAAAAATTTCACTTAAAAATTTGTCTTTTTTTTTTTTAAATTTTCACTTTACATATAATCTTTCCTGATAACGATAATTTTATATTGCAGAGACAACCTATCGCCTCTCAGTTGAATACAATGAAACTTATCTTCTTCGTATTGTGAACGCTGTGATGAATGAGGAACAATTTTTCGGAATCGCCAACCACAGCCTCACAGTTGTTGCGCAAGATGCAGCATACATAAAACCAATAAACACCACTTATATAATGATCACTCCTGGACAAACAATGGATATTTTGTTCACAGCAAACCAAAATCTCAGCCACTACTACATGGCTTCTTCTCCTTACCATGATAGTGTTGTCACATTTCCCAACTCCACCGCCACCGCAATTGTTCAATATGAAGGCAATTATTCCGCCCCTTCATCCCCTTTCTTCCCAACTCTTCCTGCTTACAATGACGTAGATGCTGCACAAAACTTCACTGGAAGCATAAAAAGCCTAGCAAATAATGAATATCCCATCGATGTTCCAAAAAATATCACCACACAAATCTTTATAACGGTTTCTTTAAACCGATTATTATGTCCCAACAGCTCGTGTGATACCGATTCCGGTGATAGGACAGCTGCCAGCTTAAATAATGTTAGTTTCGATACTCCTCAAATTGATATACTGCAAGCATACTACGGGTAAGAGCTTTAAATTATTTACATTATGTTAGTCAATTCTGCGATATTCTAAAAGCACAATTTTTCTTGTAGGAGTTTGAATGGTGTTTTCGACAGAGATTTCCCAAGTGTGCCACCCTTTTTTTTCAACTTCACAGGAGATGTGTCGAACGTATCAGCTTACACAGCCCAAGGGACAAAGGCTAGGATGATTGATTATGGTGAAGCTGTTGAAATTGTGTACCAAGGGACTAATCTCGGCTCTGCTTCAAGTCATCCATTGCATTTACATGGTTTCAGCTTCTATCTCGTCGGCACAGGCTCAGGGAATTTCGACAATGTGACTCATCCACTCACTTATAATTTGGTTGATCCACCCGAAGTTAACACCATTAATGTTCCTAAGAATGGATGGGCTACAATTCGATTTCTTGCTAATAATCCTGGTAATTAATATCTCTGCCCTTAATTCAAGTTGTTTAATAAAAAAGTTGAGACTATCCCTATAAGTTTTTCTCATGTTTCCTTATAAACTTTAGCTGACAATACTTCTCTCTTTGTCATTTGTTGTTGATGAATTTTAATTTACAACAGGAGTCTGGTTTATGCATTGTCATTTGGAAAGGCATGCAACCTGGGGAATGGATACAGTTCTTATTGTAAGGAACGGCTCTACTACAGAAATGTCGATGCTACCACCTCCTACTTACATGCCGCCTTGTTCTTAGTTATTCATATTTTTATAATAAATTTGCTTGTGTTTAAGTAGTCTATAAAGTCATTGGACTTGCAATGTACCAAAAGAATTCAAGAATTAATGTCTTTTGGGAACAATTTTAGCTTCAATAAAGTGGAATATAATTATCGACAGATCTTATATAATCCTATTTTGAAATAAATAATTTGTATTTCGTAAATGAATTATTTTCCTCTCTTAAATTGCGGTAATATACGCGATTTTCTTAACTTTAATTCACCTAAAATGACTCCTTAGTGCTAACTGTGGCAAGGGGAAGGTCAAAATATCAACAATTTTCATTTGGACGTATTATGCAGATCAATTCAGATTTTTTTTTTTTTTGGGTGAAATAAAGACTAAGAACGTTTCAAGTATTAAGTTTTTCAAAAGTCTGTTACGTCCGTTAACTAAATGTTGCAGAGGTGTTGAGCAGAAGGCTCCATTACAAACGGAAGATTAAGTTTTCAAAAGTCGTTTGTTACCTGTTTTGGGTTTTAAAGATCAACTAGTTTAGGTAAGAAGAGCCGGGTTTTGATAGTTCTTATGAATGTCTGGATTGATAAAATGTAAATAAATTATATTTATGATATAGTCAACCTTCTGAATTATATATAAATTTGTATCTATCATAGATATTATATAAAGGAATATAAATTAATATAATTAATATATAATAATATAAAAAAATAAAATATATATTTAAAATATCTGACAACCTAAAAATTATATCTTTAAAATATATTTTAACATAAAAAAATATATATTTGAAATATATTATAATATCTTTTAATACCTCTTAAACTCAAGTAGACAAAAAATTTGTTGAATTTAGTTTATAATACAAACCAAGAAGTGATAATGTCATTGACAAAATGATGATATGAGTATACCAAACTAATAAATTTGTATTTATATAGACGTGATGATGTGAGTATGTTGAACTGAAACTCATCTTTTAATCAAGATAATAGTGTAAGTACGTCAAATTAAAAACTTATTTTTTTGTAAAGGTAAAGACATGAGTGGATCAAACTAATAAACTCATCTAGTGAATACGGACAAAAATGCTTAACTTTGATGTTATAATAAAATGTGAATAAATTATATTTGGGATATATTCAATTATATAAATGATATATTTATTTATATCTATCAATATATAATAATATAAAAAAAGAAAAACATGTATTTAAAAATATATATTTTGTGTTTCTTCATGTAAAATGTGTCGGCGGACATGTCAAGGTCACAAGAATGGCCAAACTTGCATGTTGAGCTGTATAAAACTATTGAATATTTGAGCCCGGCCAGCCTGTGTGAAACGAAGAAAAGGGCGAAGAAAGAAGATCTTGGTTTGATTGTATGGGAGAAAATGAGACTACAAACAAAAGGGTTGAATGCCACGTATAATAAGAATCAGGGGCCATGTCGGTGTTGAGGTTGGGTAGGGGGAAAAGCTGAGTTGGGGCGCGCGTTGGAAATTGATAAGATTGAACGGTGAGAGTTTGAAATAGATGTGAAATACAAAAAGTTAAAAAAATTCAAGATGAAACAATTTAGATAGACGAAGAGAAAGTTTTATTTTTATTTTTAAATAATAAATTGGCGTAATCACTATTTTTCATACAAGTAGAGTTAGATTTGAATTGAATCAATTCGAATTTAGTTTGATCGAGCTTGAAATAAGCTGACCTTAACCAAGCTCGGTCGAGATCGAGCTCAAGCTCAAATTACTCGTCAGATTTTCTAATTAAAATTTTTTATAGAAAATGATGTCGTTTTAATTAATATGTATTAAAATAATGTCGTTTTGATAACAAAAATCGAGTCGAGCTCAAGCTCAAACGAGTTCAAGCTCAGCTCGGCTTGAATCCAGCCTTACATACAAGGTTTGACAAATAGTAATTTTATCTTTTAAGTTTACAAATGTTATTTTTTACCCAAATGTTAAATTTATTAAAAACAAATATTAAATTTCTTTTATGAAATTGCTAAAAAGAAAAAGAAAACCCTCAAACTTAATAATTTTTCCCACTAAAATTTTATTAAATAATTTCTTATACCATAATAATTTTAATTTCAATTTGAAATTATTAAAAAAATTTATTAGTATAAGTATAAATAATGGTAACAAAGACATATGATTATATATTTGTTGAGCAAACATAACTTTTGAAAATGTTATGGGTGTCCATAAAATATTTTCAGGAGGTGTTAGATTGAAAAAACTTCAAAAGTGTTTTTAAAATTTTCGAAATTCTTTTTGCCCCTTGATAATTTACAAATTAATGTTGCACCCCAAAGAATTGAACTAAGGCTATAATACAACAAATTAAGAGTATAAATATTATGCAGAAAAACTATTGGAGCTATGATATATTTTCACGATATGTGGGGTGAATATGATAATTTTTTAAACAAGATATGAGAAAATATCTATTTGCTCTTGTTAGATTTTATAAAATAATAGTTACACCTCTATTATATTATGCATAATTTAGTCCGGCATGAGTGCTATTGTAATATTGTTATTTATAGAGACAAAATAATGGTTAATTGCAAACCAATTATAATATTTACACAAAATAACAAAAGTATTTTTAAATAAAATTATGTATATAATTATTTATTTTTTCTTTCACCTCAAAAATAATATTATTCAACATTTTGTTACTATTAAAATTAAAAATTAACTTTAATATATTGTTCGAGTGTGTGATATAACTATCAAAATAATTGTTTGACTGATTCTTCGAACTTATTAATTATAATAGATTGATGTCGGTGAACTGAATTTTCTTCACAAGTACATGTTGTGGACATTTTCCATCCTAATTCATAAATTCCAAAAGTCGGTAACGAATCATTAATACAGTACAAAATTTGATTAGTAGCAGGCAGTCAAATTAAATGTGTGGAACCTCATAACGAATCCTTCGTTTTTTTGCTTCGATGCATTGGACCGAGCCCTTTTGTTCAATCATAATTTGTGCTGCAAGAAACAACACGTCAACTTCCAAAACAGCGTGCCGTTTAAAATCGACATTTCTCAAATCAATCCACAAGTTGAAGAACGAATAAAAATTAATAGATATACATCCAAGAGCCTAATCTCCATCATAGAATACAGATACAAGTCAAATATACTTGTCAGTGTGTGGATAATTAAATTATTAATATATTTTTAGGCAATTGTTTTACGACGATGAAGGGTCCTGGTCAATAAAAATAACTATATGTCAGTATCAATGTTTACACACAGCCAACACCAATCACTGATTTTTGTTATTATTCAAAAAAAAAAAGTTGAAAAAATAATTTTAAGCTATATTTCAGAATTATTATTCATTATAAAAATTCATGTCAACTGCATTTATTTTTTATTTAGAAGATGAATTTTGTAAAATTTAATTTACAAAATATGTAAGCTGGAAAACAAAAAGAACTTGACCTTGTAATGAGGCATAGAATCCTTGTAATTAATGAGGAAGTCTCAATCTTGTCTTCAACAAATTAAGGCTTCTTATAGATTATATATTACATGGTCATATTTTATACTTTTAATTTGGCAAGTTACCGCATGAAATTCTACATTGACCTATTAAAACGAAATTTCAACTCCCTGCTTGTTCATTTGCAGAAAACAGCCAGTTGAAGTTTCCACTTTCAAATCCAATGTGCATTGACAATTGAAACCAAGATTCAGTCATAAATATTATAGCTGTTACGATTGTTAGAACCTGCAGGGTAATTAATATTAATTCACAATTAAAACAATCTTTAAATATACTTTTATTTTAATTAAATGCCTGCCTAACAAGTGATATTTCCAGGTTTATATGCATATGTGGAAGAGCATCATGAAAAACTATTTATTTTTTTATTATTATTAATATGCAGAGGATGAGTTAGGAAGCAGCACTAAAACAATAACATCAACAAGAAATTTAAATTTTTAATATTTTGACCACCGCCTGAAGAATGGGGCTTATACGTATTTATATCATCGGCTGTAAATTTTCTTAATTAATTCGTCATGACCAACCTAGGGGATGAAGATAATCTGGATTCTAACCCATTGAAATTTGGAAACACCGAATAATTAACACCGCCTTTCTGAATACAACACCAAAGTGCATTTGATTTTTAAAATTAAAAGGTTAATAAAAAAAATTACTATCTCATAAAAGTAGAAATGAAATGTAGTTTAACAAATTGTTAAATGATGAGGCTCAATTTTCACTCAATTTTTGTATAGTAAAAATTTGTTTATATGGAAATTTGTTCATTGTGTTATTCCATAAATAAAAAAATTACTATCTCATAAAAGTAGAAATGGAATATACATTGCTCACATAACTAATCAATGGATGTGGCTAGACATTTGTTTATAAAGATAATTCATGTAAATTTATAAAACGTTTTTCATGTATTTCGAAATAAATTTGTTTTTTTTGATAATTATAAAACTTAACGGCTCTTCCCTTTTTCAGCCAATGTTGGGGTTTTAATTATTAATGAAGTCAGCAACCACCTGGTACGTTTAAAATTAATTTAATTAAGCACATGGTACGAATTTAATTTGTCATTATCATTCTAAAGCCCCAAAAAGAATCTAGTAAAAGAGACAAAAGAAGTTCGATTAATAATATTGAGCCGGTGAGAAGAGTTTACCGAAATATGAAACCCCGGAGGTGGGTTTGAATTTTGAAGATAACTGATTAAAAAAACCATGGAAAATTTTGAAACACGGCATAATTGACCACGCATGTTTCATTTAGTGTAATGGTAATAGGTTTTAAATCCTCCACAACTCGGTTTACTTTTAGTATAAATAGAGACCAGGCACAGCTTAAGATCATCACAAAAGAAAGAAGTGAGGCAACCTGAGAACACTAAAGAAAGAGATAAACAATGGGTACAAAAAATGTGGGTTTCATTTTAGGGCTCATTGGGCTCTTGTTTCTCGATGGACTTCTCCTTTGCATGGCTCTTCAAGTCCATCATTACGATTTTGTTGTAAGTGCTTATTGCTTAATTTCAGTTTGTTAACGAATAATAAGATATACATATAATTAAAACGCTGAATTGTATTGATGTGGTTAATTGCAGCTTCAAGAAGCAAATTTTACAAGGCTATGCAGCACAAAGAGCATGTTGACTGTGAACGGCAGTTTCCCAGGTCCAACAATTCAGGCTCGTAGAGGAGACACTATGTATGTTAATGTCATCAATCAGGGAAGATATGGGGTCACCATTCACTGGTAATTTTATAAGTGCCCTCTTCAACGCTCAATAAATGATGAATCAAAATCCAAAAAAGCTAAAGAATTTTCCGTTCAATTTATGTAGGCATGGAGTGAAGCAGCCAAGGAATCCATGGTCGGATGGTCCTGAGAACATAACACAATGTCCAATTGCAGCAGGAACCAACTTCACCTATGAGGTTATATTGTCCGATGAGGAAGGAACTCTTTGGTGGCATGCCCATAGTGACTGGACTCGAGCCACGGTCCATGGTGCCATTATCATTTTACCAGCTGCCGGAACTACTTATCCATTTTCTACTCCTTACAAGGAACAGACAATCATACTCGGTATATAAATATATGTATGAACAATATTATATATACATATTTTTGAGTATATAAATAGGAACATATATGACATACCTTTGTGTAATTGAGTGTTAATTTATCATTAATTCAAAATTACTCAAATAACCCTCAATTACATGGTGATTCATCATATGTATACCATTTATATACTTAAAAATATATATATATAATTTAATTGATATCCATATATGTGATATATATTTTAGTTAATATTAATTAATAACTTTTCTGTTCCTTAACTTATGAATAAATTGTCATTTTTCACCGCCAATGCATTTGGCAGGTTCCTGGTTCAAGGCAGACGTAATGGCTATGATTCAAAATGCCATCGCAACAGGCTCCACCCCGAGTAATTCAGACGCTTTCACAATCAATGGTCAACCAGGGGACTTATATGAGTGCTCTAATGGTATAAAATTAACCTCTAAAACTACTCTATAGATTGTTGACTAAAGGCAATTTTAAAATATGATTCATGTATTTGTAAATAATATGATATATTTTTCCTTTTCTTTAGGTCAAAATAATACAGATATATAACATTTCAAAAATACATACGTATTTTCTCTAATCTGCCATATGTTTCAAAGCATACCTATGACATACGGCGTCCAATAATGAAAGTGAAAATAGTTTAATTAACAAGTTATATAGAAAGTCCTTTTTACCGTGCATCTATTTGTTAGCTAACTGTTAAAATAATCTGATATTGCAGACACAACATATCGCTTACCGGTTGAATCTGGCAAAACTTATCTTCTTCGCATTGTGAATGCTGTGATGAACGAAGAACAATTCTTCGGAATTGCTAACCACAACCTCACAGTTGTCGCGCAAGATGCTGCATACATAAAACCAATAAATACAAGTTACATAATGATAACTCCTGGACAAACCATGGATGTTTTGTTCACAGCAAACCAAAATCTCAGCCACTATTACATGGCGTCGACGCCTTACGTCGATAGTGGTATTCTATTTCCCAACACCACCACCACAGCAATTGTTGAATATGAAGGCAACTATTCTGCCCCTTCATCTCCTTTCTTCCCACCCCTTCCAAGTAACACTGACATAACTTCTGCATTAAACTTTACTAATCAAATAAAGAGCTTAGCCAGTAACGAGCATCCCATCAATGTTCCCAAAAATATCAGCACGCGAATCTATATAACCGTTTCTTTGAATCTATTGTTGTGTGCCAACGGCTCGTGTGATTCCGGCACTGGTGATAGACAAGCCGCCAGCTTAAATAATATTAGTTTCGCCACTCCTCAAATCGATATACTACAAGCATACTACAGGTACAAGCTTATTATAGGATCCATACTTAATTGAATATATTCTAAATCTTTCGTCTTGCAGGAATTTGACAAACGGAACTTTCGACCGCGATTTCCCAAGCGAGCCACCATTTTTTTTCAACTTTACAGGAGATGTGTCAAATGTAGGAGCGTTCACAGCGCAAGGGACAAAGGCAAGGATGATAAATTATGGTG
This sequence comes from Mangifera indica, assembly GCF_011075055.1. NCBI lineage: Eukaryota > Viridiplantae > Streptophyta > Magnoliopsida > Sapindales > Anacardiaceae > Mangifera > Mangifera indica. Next base: position 8,693,641 of record NC_058147.1, on the reverse strand, counting down.
AAGTGGTGGAAATTGTCCTCCAAGGGACAAATATTGGAAATGCACCGTCAAGTCATCCAATGCATTTACACGGTTTCAGCTTCTATCTGGTTGGAACGGGTTCAGGAAATTTCAACAATGTCACTGATCCACTCTCTTATAATTTGGTTGACCCACCTGTAGTTAACACCATTAACCTCCCAAGAAGTGGATGGGCTGCAATTCGGTTTTCAGCTGACAACCCCGGTAACATCTCAACCATAGATAGTCAGATTCTTTTGTTTTTATAGAAAACAAATAAACAATAACAAAATTTTTTGGTTCAATCTGATGTTTGCGGTTTTTAATTTCTTTTGCAGGTGTGTGGTTTATGCATTGCCATTTAGAGAGGCATTCAACATGGGGCATGGACACAGTTCTCATTGTACAGAACGGGCGTTACCAGAACCAGAGCATGCTGCCACCACCAGCTTACATGCCTCCTTGTTATTAATTTGTCTTGTGCTTAATTAATTAAGTTGTCGTAGCTCCTGTTTAATTGATTACAATTTTAGTAATATGGAATGTACTTCAATAAAAACATTAAAAATGTTATCTGATAATTAATTTGCATTTGTATTGATGGAACCATCTTTTTTTTTTTATTAATGAAATACTCTCTCAGTGTTTAAATTTATAAGCTATTCAATATAATTTAAACAACTTCTTCTACTTCATATATATATTCTACATTAATTAGTAAAGGAATCAGATCAATGTCATAAATTGTTAAGAGGACAATCCTTTGTTAAGAATTATGGACTAAATCGTCATTATAATTCTATTTCGTTCCCCGGGAGAATAAGAATGAAATTAATGAATATCATATTGATAAAGTCTTATTCTTACACATCATTCTCACATACAGCGAATGGTAGGGCTAACCCAAAAGTCAACCATATAAATCTTTGTGATAAACAACTTGACAGAATTAAAGAGCTATTTTTTTAATTAGTTTTATAAAGCTCAACCCCTGGTAGGGAATTCGGGTCATCCAATGTAAGACTCTAATGCTCCATATATAATCTATTAAAATAAATGTTGTTTGAGATGAATGATTCTTTTTATAGCTGAAGTCAATTTTATTTTGTTTTATTATTATTTTTTGGTTCTTGATTGATGTGAAATAAGTCCTGCCCATTTTCTAAATAAGCCCCACATCCTATTTCAGTAAGGATAAAGTTTTTTATTTATTTATCATGTCTGCTAAAAGTAAAAGGAATTATCACCACCTCATCAGTTGAAAGAAAAATCCAATAATAAAACAAAATTGTTGAGAGAAGAATTACACCATAAAAGTTTTAACTGCATATTTTAACATTTTTTAGTTGAATATATTTTGATCAATATTTAAATAATTCACTAATTAAGTAGATTTGTCTTAGCTCTATAATTCAACGCACTTTGTGAACCTAACGTGAACCATTAACCAAATGTTATGATAGTTTGATAAAACTTTGTAAACCTAATGTGAACCGGTGACCAAATGTTATGATAATTTGATAAAACTTTGTAACTATGTTTATTAATGAGAATCTCATATTGGTTAGAAAATAAATTGGAGGTGGGAAACGTGAGTGAAACTCTCACTTCTTAAGTTAGTTTGAGGATGATAAAAGGTTCATTAGCCCTTATTAACATTCAATTGCATTGTCGGCCATATACTTTATGTGGCCAGTGTGAGTGAAAATGATTATTATGAATCTTACATTGCAAGAAACCAAATTTGGCATGAGAATATAAGTAATGTGGACATATACTGATTAAATATTTATTTTTTTTATTGTTTAATAAAACTGGGTGAATGTGTAGTCTAAAAAGTTTTTATTTTATGGTCTGATGTGATCATTTAGAAATGGGTTGATATATTTTATATTGTAATTATAAATTTTAGGTTATAAGTGTGTGTTGATATAAAATTATTAGGCTTTTTATGGGAGAATCCAATTGACCATTTTACCTTTTTAGTAATTACTAAAACAGACAAGGTCTCTTCCCTAGTTTAATATAAAAGGACATAAGTTTATTTGACAACATCATTCTACAAATGTGTTCTGCAAAACCTAGGGAGGAAGATTTTCTCTAAGATTGATATTCAATTTTCTTTGGATCAACAAGATGACAAAAACAGGTTTTTCTATATTTTTAATCTTCTAATTATAATGTTTTATAGCCTAATTTGTTAAAATTATGAATTTGGATAGAGGTTCAATGTTATGTAATTTTATTGTTGGTATTAAATTACTTTTTTCTACCTACATTTGGTATCAGAGTATCACATTTAAGCTATTAAACCTACTAATTTGTGCAAACTGGGTAATTTTGGCTTAGTTCTCGAACTAGGATATTAGAAAATTTTGTCAAATTGTTGATAATTGGGCATGAAAATTATATGTTTATGTTCGTTTTTAATTATATATGATTTTAAACTTGTTTTTGGACTCAAAATTGATAAAAAATCGATTGAAATAAGCCTTGAATCCATTTGGGTAACCGCCCTAGTGAAGTGCCAATTTCGACTTATGCACTCATCATCTTTGACCGAAACTACTGTGGTTGGAATTGCTGCCATCCAGGGATCATTTCCCATATGGTTGCCACACCGATCATCAGTCGAAACTATATTTGGTATTGAGGTCATTGGGTGGTAGTTAAGGTTCTCAATGACTCACAGGCTATAATCAAGTTAGGAAAACCTGATTATCAAGGTCAACGGTGAGCTAGTTGATTGACCTATAGGTAAACCTAGTTAGTCAATAGGTCGTTTGACTTGAAAACTAGGTAAACCCAAACCGTCACTGACTCCACGCGTGTTGGCCTATAGTACATGTGGGAGCATGACAACATGTGCACATGTTTTTTCGATGCATGACAATGTTTTCCAATGTGTCAGGGTGTTTATGTGTGTTTTGAATATGCACATGCATGTTTTATTGTGTTATATTTCATTTGGAACACATATACGATATTATCTATGACATAATTATTGTAGTTTGAGAGTTAAAGTTCCAAAATGGTTGTTTTGTTCACTTTGTTTGATGTAGTTTTGCTTTATAAGATTGTCATAAATAATAATGGTCAATATCTCATGAAATCCTTGTTGAGACAATTTTACTTAGTATTATAGAAATAAATTAATAGGTTGTTAGAATGTTTAACCATCAAAGTGGTGCATTCATCGAAACTCATGAAATATTCTATCTGATAATGATACATTGTTTAGTTATATTACATGTAATTTCCTGTCCAAAAGGGGGTCATTGTGTGTATGAAAACTAATGATAGCATAAGGTTAAATATATAAAATACATTGTCCATGGTCATAAATAAATCCAATAAACCTAAAGGTATTTGCATTTATTCAATCGATATGTGTTTTCCATTAAAGGGAAGATGAACATTGGTTTAGAAAGTTTGTCTGCCCAAAAGAGATATTTCTTTTGAAAATCAATTTTTCATAAGATCTTCATATACTTTTATAACCTTATACTTTGGAATTATAATAGCATGTTGTATTCTTTATTCAAATGAGAGTTTATGATGATGCAATAGTGATTCTAATTTAGAATAACTTATAAGGTTTTAGGGCTTTCTAATTGGTCAATTGACTATATTATTAATCAGTTGAACTATTTATTTGTGAATTTAGTTACTATTACAGTGAAAAACAACAATGCTACTATTGATATAGAATTTACACTAGGTATTGTTGATATTGATATGACCTCATAAGTAGATGAACTCCAAGATCCACTTATGAGAGTTCCACTACTGAGAAAAGACATTATGCTAAATGGAAAAGATCTAACATGTATAGTATTATTGCTATGAAAAGAACTATTGTTGAGTATTTTTTGAATAGCTTGCTAGAGTCAATAAATATTAGAGAATTTCTTGATATCATTAGTCAGAGATATCAAATTTTTGATCATGATAAAACTTCCCATTTAATGAGTAAGTTGTTAGATGCTAGATATGACAACTTTAAAAAAGTTAGAGAATTTATTTTGAAGATTGTGGGGTACAATCAAAGTTCAAAAATTACAATATACCCCTTAAGGACTATTGTATTGTCTATTATACCCTCAATTCTTTACCGATAGAATTCCGTCAGATTAAAATAGTTTATAATACTGTAAGAGAGAATTGGACTATTAATAACCTAATTACTAGGTGTGTAGCTAAAGAAGAGAAACTGAAGTCAAAGAAGTTAGTAACAATGAATATGGTTGGTACGTCTAAGAGCCAATCTAAGGGGAAATGGTAGAATAAGAAATATAAGCTTCATGTTCCTAGGAATACATGCAATTTTAAAAGAAATGATTCGGATCAGTCTCAGATGAAAGTAAGAATTAAGGATAAATGTTTTTTTGCAAGAAGAAGGGTCATATGAAGACAAGCTATAAGAAGTTCAAAACATGGTTGGATAATAAAAAGAAAAAACAAAGGCCTAATCAACCGGTGCAGACAACAGAAAGACCAAACTCAAAGCAAGAAATGATGTTGAAGTAGATATCATTTATGTTAGAACTATTAAGTTATTATTAGAGATTCGTTTTGAACTATGTTTGACAATCTATTTTTATGTACCCTATTTTAGAAGGAATTTAATTTTTGTTTCATTATTGACAGTTTTTTTATAATTTATATAAATTTTGTTTGATTCTGAATAGTGTTTATTATTCTTTGAATATTGGCATTAAGAGTTCTTTGATTAGAGAGAAGTCATTCTTGTTATGGCACAGAAGGTTAAGGCCTATTTTTAAAAAGAGGGTAGATAGAATGATTAAAGATGAAATTTTTCTGCTTTTAGATTTTTAAGATTTGGGGACTTGTGTTGTTTGTATAAGGGAAAAATTGGCAAAGACTAAGAAATATAGTTCAACCAGGAGTAATGAGCTTTTAGAGCTCATTCATACAAATATTAGTGACCTTTGTTCATCCACCTTATATGGCAATAAGTATTTAATCACCTTTATTGATGGCTATTATGGATATAGGTATGTTTTTTTTTTTATTAGAGTAGAAATCTAGTGTTCTTGAGAAGTTCAAGATTTTTAAGATAGAATCAGAGAAACAAATAAGAAAAATCATCAAGGATACGAGGTATGATCAAAGTGGAGAATATTATGACAGATACATTGATTTAGGGCAACAAATGGGTTTTTTTTTAAGTATTTACAGGAATATGAAATTGTTCCTCAATACACTATATCTGAGACTTTTAAACAAAATGGTGTAGCTGAGAAGCTTAATGACACCCTTAAGGATATGGTAAGAAGTATGATGTGCAGATCTAATTTGTCAAAGTATTTATAGGGTAAAGCTATTAAGGCTCAATTATACATTCTAGATAAGGTCTCTTCAAAATCAGTACAGAATACTCCTTTTAAGCTTTAAATAGAAAAAAAAACCAAGTTTAAGACATGTTTACATTAGGGGTTGTCCAACCCAAGTAAGGATTTATAATCCTAATTAGAAGAAATTGGATCCTAGGAAAATTCGGGGATATTTTATTGATTATCTTGAACGTTTCAAATGATACAGATTTTATTGCTCTTTTCATAACACAAAAGTGGTTGAGTGAATAACCACTAAATTTCTTGAGCTTGATTCAACAGAAGGTAGCAACTCTCAACCATTAAAGGAATTTGAAGAAGGTCCATCTAGGTTGGAGCCATTAACCAATGCATATAATGGTGTTTTACCTGTTTCTATTGAAGAGTCCAAACGACTAATTTTAGACAATCTTTTAGTCTATGAACCTATTCAAATTAAATATGTGGAACCATAAGAAGAGAAGAAGGGCTTTCTTAGGTTAACCAAGGTTAAAGATAAAGACCAGGGTATGTTGAGGAGTATGGTAGTGAAATCAGTATATTGTTACCCATGGTATGACCTAAGATTGACTGCCTAATACGACTTAAGGCAAAAAAAGGTTCTTTATGGGTTATAAAGCTGTTCAGCTCACACTCAACCCAACCTTTTGTAGAACTTGTGTTTGGACTATTCTGTTTTAAGAACATTAGGTCATGTGATTAACCTAACGAGTTTTGTTGCATAGGAATTTTGTTTAGACAAGGCAAGTATAAAACATACTTTCATTAAGGTAATCCAGGAGACTTTGACTTAAAAGTATACGCAAAGATATAAGGATTTTACCTTTGACTTAGAAAGAATTACTCAGAGAGAGAAGACATGTTTGTAGAGATTATTAAGGATTTTAGGTTATTCAGCTATATCCATTCTTAGAGAAGGGGAAGCTCTATTTATAGAGAATTTATAATGATTACAAGAGATGAGGTGGCTAGTACAACTGGAAAGTAGCGCACCTTTAGACATTCGTATAATAATTAAAGTAACTTACACACCAAACATATGAGCAATAGGATAAGTGATGCGTACATTAATTAAAGGGAAAAAGGACACAACATTATTACACAAAAGTATATGGAAAAGTCATGGCATCTTATGAGCCTTAGCTTTTAGAAGTGAAGGTCAGTTTGCTTTTGAAGGGGGAATCTAGTTTGTCCTTATTGATAAAGGCTTCAATAGCATCAAGATCAAGATCGTTTGGAGATTTTTCTTATTACGAAAAAAAGTTGTGTAGGACAGGATTATATGTCTCATGAGTATAAATGTCTTGCATACAGAATACAAGATATGAATCTTCTTGTAGATAACTGTATCCAAGATAATCATGATCATAATAGGAATATGTTGATGGGGGACAATTTGGATCGATTGGTATAGGAGGAAGGTCTTCTTCAATGGTAGGATTTTGCCATATGGATAGAGATAAGTTTGCAGAAACACAGAGACAAATCTTCATATCCTAAGTGGACTTGATGTCTTTTGGTGTGCATTGATTTTCTCAAAAGAGATAATTTTTTACTTTCATCATTTGAGAGGTGTAAGACACTGGGAATTATTCCCAAAGGGTATCATCAGTTGGAGTGGGTCAAATCTAGGCTAGAATTATCACATTAGCCTCAACAATAATGCGTTCAAAGTTACAGTATTCTTAAGCATAATTAGCCTTGTATTTTTTGAGATTATAGGGAAGATGGGCATATTTGCGAACATTAGTTTCGAATAGAATCTTCTTATGATATTTAAGAAATTGGGTCTTTCTAGTGAAAAATAGAATGGAATATTAGGCCTCGACAAGTCTTCTAAAACTTTGGTGTTGAGTTGGCACTGGAAAAACATGCAAATCCACCAAAGAAGATAATAAAACCACTATAAAAAGATCCAAAAAAGGGTGTATTCTAGACTAAAGGGACCATTCTTAAAAGTATAAAGCCATGAGAGCATTAGGTTAACAGGGAACTCAATGGCTAGTGTATATTTGGACAAAAGATACCAAAGAAACAAGAGATAATTCTAGGAAAAGTCTTTTGTGTGGTTTCTTACTGAAAAGAAGTTAAAGTAGGGAAAATCTAGATGTATTCCAAGTTCACCTAGGGTATAAGGTCTTGTGTCTTATATGGTGAGGATCTGGTAATGAAGCATTAGTTATTTAAAGTTTCTATTCCATCTAGAGGTAGGGTTTGATAAATAGAAACTCAAGAGGAAGGTTCGATATGCCAAGAGGTAGGGGAATAGTGTCTGTTATGGAGATAGGTATGGGATCTATTTTTTCGTAGGTTAAGATATGTATAGTAGAGAAGAGAAATGCATAAGATTTTTAATAGGGGAGTCAAGAGAAAAAGTCTAGAACAACATTATCTTTTCCTTTGATATATCTGATAGTCAAGGAATAATTTGAAAACCATTGACTCTATCTAATGAGCTATAGATTAGGTAATTTGTTGGATTTAGACACTAATATCAAAAGGGAAAGAGATCATGTCTAATTCCATGATAAAATGATATCCTAAGATGGAATTCAAACTTTTTAATTCCTTTTTTTACTACGAGAATTTCTTTGAAGGTCAAATAGTAATTTTTCTTAGAAGGTTTGAAATGACTACTTTTATATTTGCACACATGCCTTTTTCTAGAAACTTTTTCAAGAATAACTATTGACCAGTATTCATTGCTTGCATCAGTCTAAAGGATTCTTATTCTTGTGAAAGGGATTTTAGGTGGAGGAAGACTCTGAATAAGGGATTTCAGTTTTTAGATTAAGATGGTTTAGGTTTTTGTCTAAGGAGAAGGTCTCTTTTTAAGCATCTGGTATAAGGTTTTGGTGAGTTGGCTGAGATTAGAGACAAACTCAAAAACATAATTAACTATCCTAAGAAATTGTTGTACTTGTTTAATTGAAAGATTTTCATCAAGAAAGTCATTAAGATGGGTGGCAATATGAAGCTGGTGAACATAAGTTCCATTTGTAATCTTCACACCCAAGAATTCAATAGAGTCTACACCAAGAATCATCTTTTTTCCTAAAACCATAATGTCATAAGATTTGACAAGGTCATGGAAACAAATCAAAAGATTCACATGTTCCTTTTTAGTTTGAGAGAATAACAAAATGTCGTCAATGTAAATGAGAGCCTATTCCCAGATGGGTAGGAAAATTTTAGTCATAGCCTTTTGAAATAGTGATTGGGAAGTTTTGAGTCCAAAAGGCGTCATGATCCATTGGTATTGATGACTAGGTAATGTGAAAGCAGTTTTAGGCCTCTCATTAGGATGGATTCCAAGTTGCCAATAACCTGCTTTGAGATCGAACTTAGATAAGATCTTGGCTTTTAAGAGTCAAGCAAAAAAGTGTTGTTTGTTAGGAATTAGGAACTTGTCATCTTGTAAAAAATCATTGAGAGGTTTGTAATTAATTACTAACCTCATTTTTCCTTGGATTTGTTTAACTCTTTTATTAACATAGAAAACAACACAAGCCCGTGGAGACTGAGTGGGCTTAATCAAGCCTTCTTGCTTTAATTGAGAAAGCTCTTGTTTTACTTATTGGAGAAGGTTGGGATTCATTCCATTATGACTGGTTTTGGTAGGATTGATATCTTTATTCTTTTTAAAAGGAAAAGTGATAAAGAACTCTGGGCGTTTCCATAAGGGATTTGCACATTTGCCTAGAAACTCTGAGTGGGTATTTGCATAAGAATCATGCACAATTATTGGCTGGGTGCTTGGATTGGTGAGATCACGAAAAAATTGGGGATTTTCCTCCATGGCAAAAACTATTATGAATATTGCAAACCATCAACTTGAATGAAAATTCATTTATCCAAAAATTTTTGGATAATATCAAATTCGATAATAACATCTTTCCCAGGTAGATCTGAGGCAAGGAATTTATTACTGTTGTTGATGAAAGGGAATGGTTGAATACTGATGGTTTTGCTAATTGCTTCATTGGAAAAAAACGTCATTATTAACAAGACAAAAGTATTGCTTGAAAGGCTTCTAGTAGGTCTGATAATATCAAATTCGATAATAGCATATTTCCCAAGCAGATCTAAGGCAAGGAATTTATGAATGATGTTGATGAAAGGGAATGGCTGAATACTAATGGTTTTGCTAATTGCTTTATTAGCAAAAACGTCACTATTAACAACACGAAAGTATTGCTTAAAAGGCTTCTAATAGGTCTGAGGTATGACTTTAGGTTTCAAAATCGAAGAAACTTCTCCTGTATCAATGAGAACAATTATCTTAATAAGCCTGTCATACTTATAGAGAAGAAGTTTGAGCTCAACAAGGGGTTGTTGATGGTTCAAGTTTTGAAAAGGCATCATAACTCTATAAGAGTTTGGAAGATCAGGTTCAGTAAGGGAGTCTGAATCATACTCAGTTTTATAAAGGATGAACTCAAGATTTGAATACTCTAAGTCAGTTTTTGAATAGAAAGAATCAACATTATAATCTTGAAGACTTGCAATTTGGGAAATTTGCTAGACCATTTTTGGCATTTCTTCTAAGAGCAACTTTTGGAAAAATGACCCTTTTTCTTACAGTTGAAACATTGATAATTTTCTTTCATTGAAAGAAGTGTCTTCGATGGTGTCTTGGTTTGAAAAATTTTGATTTACGTCTGGATTTAAGATTATACCATCTGTGATGTTTTTTCTTTGACACTAGTAATCACAATATTTGTCATTGTGAGAGAATTTGATTTTTAGATCTAGACGGTCATAAGTTTTACCAAGAGACTTGCCAAGCTTGTCCATATTGGTAGTATATTTGGACTTATTGCACAAAAGCTATAATTGGTTTTAATATAGTCTAGTATAGATAGACAAGAGAAGCCTGAGCTAATGTTTGTCCTTAGAATTCAAGATATCTGAAGGTTTCATTGCCCAATGGTTCTAGCAATTGATTGACATAAGCTTGTTTGGGGTTTGGATCATCAACGCCTTTAAGGATATAGAAATGAGCATTAGCTTTCTTGAAGTGTTTCTTAAGATCTTTAAGATAAAAGGAACAATATTGAGCTTAAAAAACTTTTCCTGGGCTTGATCAGCAATATGGGCTAGACTTCCCAAAAATTTCACATATATATTATACATGAATTGATCAATATCAGGAAATCAGAGTAATTGAGTTTGACGATATTGTGCTAAATTAATCCACTATTCTTTCAAATCACTACTAAAATACAATACAAAATTTGTCAAGACTTATGCAAGAATAGCTCTGAGTTTGAGCATTTCTATATTTAGCCATCTTGTCATCTTATGAATGCAGTTCTTGTATTGAGAAATAGGAATATCATCAAAGGTAAAGGTTTAGAACTTGGCAATGGTGTTTGGCACAAATTAAGATTGTTGTGGTACAAATGTAGCTTTAGAAGGCTCGTCTAGTTGGTGCTCTATAGTGGTTACTTTGTCATCATTTCAAAAAGAAGTTTGGCCATGTTCATAAACAAAGATTCTTGGAGGAGCTAAAGAAGTTATAGTTATGGACTGATTTTCAATAGAGAATGTCATGGAACGTGTATTAATATTGGCTGAACTTTTATCCTCACTTAAGTTGGAGAGAGTTTGTTATGCCATTAGGTAATCACTGAGAGGATTAGGGAAAATCGCCTATTCAGTAGGCAATGTTTCTATTTGAATTGGTTCAGAAATGACAATTGCTTTTCCTCGATCAAGAAGAGGTGGCGAAGGAAGAGTAGTGCATTAAGGAACAGCAAGGGTTGTTTTCATAGGTGGTTTGGAATGAAGGATGGAGGAGTCTTCGAATATACTTTTATATTTTTCAAGACCACTGAGATATTTGTCTATGTGAATTCGTTAAGGTTCTTTAGGGAGGAAGGAAGAAGGAGGTGTATCATACATTTGGTATGGCAAGGAAGGAGGAATGGCAATTCGAAGGCCTTGTTGAATCATTGTCTCCAAGTGAGCAAGTTAGACTTTAAAAGAATTCATCTCTTGTTTTTTATAATGAAAGGGCAAACTTTAATCGATACAAGTCATGATATCAGTGTGGACTTATTGGATCTTAAGTCAAAGTGCGTCAATAGGTTTTAATATGAGATGAGTTTGAGAATCTAACTTTTGCTCAATGTATTGGGTTGTGCTCTAGAGAGACTAGAGAACATGATTTTACGCCACAACATTTTGAGATTGCCCTTTAAGGACAGATTTAGCAGGATAGATTTTTTCTAGTATTCTATCGGGCTTGATGGTTTGTGGATCTTTAATCTTCTAAGTATGAGTAGTACGGTTAATAGGATTTGTAGTGTGTTCAAGTGGAAGAAAATCAACATGTTGGAACATCATCAGTTTAAGAGTTATTGTTTTAGAATTTGGAGTCTTAGGTTTGCATTGCCATAAACTTTTTCGCTTAGGAAGACAAACTTTAGGTTTAACAAATGATTTTGGAGTTAAAGAAGGAATTTCCATCATCTGTATCTATGTCAGAGGAGGAATTATCATCCCAACTAGTGGGGGGGAAGATAATCAAAAGTATCAACCAAGAGATCTCTTTTGTCATAATAGACCACAAAATCAAATCAGCTAGAAGGTTCACCCAATAAATCATAACCAAGAGTACCTGTTTTATATCTTTGCCAGAAGAGACGTTGTGTGTCTATCTTTTTTGGAGGATGTCATTGTCGATGAGCTAACCTTTGACAGTTGTGAGAATTGAAAAGATCAGCTCGCTTGATACAAGAAACACATCTACAGTGTTGGTTGGTTGGATCGTGAGGCTAGAACAAATATATAGTTTCACCATTGGGTGTGAAACCGTAAATGGCTCGTCATCTTTGGAAGAGTAAGAGAACTATTTAAGGAAACACAATGGGGGTCTAACTTCAGAAGAGGCAAACTCATAGGAAATTGATAGGCGAGCACTGAAAGATCTGGCAAACATGGGGTTAATGCACTGGATTAGAGGCAGTTCAGCAATAATTGCTTGGAATTGTTCATAAGAGGTTTACCATTTCTTTGGAATCAATTCTCTAAGTTTTTCTTTCGACATTTGCTTAGGAACAATGGTACAATACGGTTTTCTGTCCATATCAACTATAAGAAAAATAACATCATGAGTGTTTTTTGGAGTGGCAATATCCAAGAAATGATTTTGAACTCTATGGAGTGGCAACTCTGGTAATGAATAGTCATCATAAGAGTTTGTCCTTGAGGAACATTGCCAGTGACTTGGACTTGGAACTTCAAGGCATGACACAACATAGGATCTTGCAAAGACATATGGAAATTAGGAAACAAAGTGACCATAATAGTGCCTACATTTAAAATAGTCTAAATTGTGCCGAGATTGGCATGCTTAAAATTAGGGAATCGTGTGTCTAACAGTGTAATCCTATAAGTAGTAGGAAGACCCTTTCGACGATGGAAAGTAAGGGCAAACCGAATTACTCCAAAATGGAGATAAGTGTAGCCCTTGGCTAACCATTTTTGTGTGAAATGAGCAGGATATTCCAAAGTAACATATTGCTTGGCAGTAGTGGCAAGAACTTGATAACTGTTGGAAGAAGTGTTTTGAATATATTCTTTGATTTTGACTGTTGATAGACGGATGATGGTGTTTATGGTTCGTCGAAGAGAAGTAAGGGATTTAAGATAATTGTGGTAAGGGTTAAGAAAAGTAAGACTTGTGGTTGGCAAACGAGATTCATTATTAAGATACTTTATTTGATAGAGGTTGTCCAATTTATAAGAAAAGTTTCAACACACTGATCCCTATGATAGAATTATTAATAGATACAAGTCAAATATACTTGTCAATGTGTGGATAATTAAATTATCAATATACTAAAATACAAATATAAATATGCATGAGTCAGAGCGAGCAGCTGAGATCGAGTTCGGCTTATTGCATTATTAAACCCATAATAAAATTATATGTATATAATTTTAATATATAATTTGAGTAAATAGATAATATGTTATTATATAATTATATAATTTTAAATTAAAAATAAAATAATATTTAATTATATAATAAATTTATATATATATATATACACACACACTAATTGTTACTGTAACTATTGACAGTGAAGGCCAAATAATAAAAATAGGCATAAGGCCGTTAGCCCGTTAAAATTATCACTGCCGGCTGCCACTTTCTATATATAAATATAAAATTGAGCTTATCATAAAATATTACGGAGTTATACAATTAATCATTTTACTAGTGCTGGATTTGACTGATTCTTCGAACTGATCTAATTATAATAGATTGATGTCGGTGAATTGAATTTTCTTCACAAGTCGGTAACAAATCATTAATACAGTACAAAATTTGATTAGTAGATTATAATTTGTGCTGCAAGAAACAACACGTCAACTTCCAAAACAGCGTGCCATTTTGTTTTAGTAAAATCGACATTTTTCAAATCAATCCACAAGTTGAAAAACGAATAACAATTAATAGATATACATCCAAGAGTTAATAGATACAAGTCAAATATACTTGTCAATGCGTGGATAATTAAATTAGTCAAATTATTAATATACATCCAAGAGTTAATAGATACAAGTCAAATGTCTTTAACAAATTAAGGCTGCTTATAGATTATATATTATATGGTCATATCTTATAGTTTTAATTTGGCAAGTTACCGCATGAAATTCTACATTGACCTATTAAAATGAAATTTCAACTCCCTGCTTGTTCATTTGCAGAAAACAACCAGTTGAAGTTTCCACCTTCATATCCAACGTGCATTGACAATTGAAACCAAGATTTAGTCATAAATATTATAGCTGTTACGATTGTTAGAACCTGCAGGGAAATTAATATTAATTCACAATTAAAACAATCTTTAAATATACTTTTATTTTAAGTAAATGCATATGTGGAAGAGCATCATGAAAAACTATTTCTTTTTTTTATTATTATTATTAATATGTAGAGGATGAGTTAGGAAGCAGCACAAAAACAATAACATCAACAAGAAATTTAAATTTTTAGTATTTTGACTGATTAGAATTTTGAAGATAACTGATTAAAAAAACCACGGAAAATTTTGAAACACGGCATAATTGACCGCGCATATTTCATTTAGTGTAATGGTAATAGGTTTTTAGTATGATTGTCTGCACGTCATTATGATTCTAAAGCCCCAAAAAGAATAATATGAAACCCCGCATATGAAACCCCGGAGGTGGGTTTGAATTTTGAAGATAACTGATAAAAAAAACCATGGAAAATTTTGAAACACGGCATCATTGACCACGCAATGTTTCATTTTGTGTAATGTTAATAGGTTTTAAATCCTCCACAACTCGGTTTACTTTTAGTATAAATAGAGACCAGGCACAGCTTAAGATCATCGCAAAAGAAAGAAGTGAGGCAACCTGAGAACACTTAAGAAAGAGATAAACAATGGGTACAAAAAATGTGGGTTTCATTTTAGGGCTCATAGGGTTCTTGTTTCTCGATGGACTTCTCCTTTGCATGGCTCTTCAAGTCCATCATTACGATTTTGTTGTAAGTGCCTATTGCTTAATTTCAGTTTGTTAAAGAATAATAAGATATACATACAATTGAAATGCTGAATTGTATTGATGTGGTTAATTGCAGCTTCAAGAAGCAAATTTTACAAGGCTATGCAGCACAAAGAGCATGTTGACTGTGAACGGCAGTTTCCCAGGTCCAACAATTCAGGCTCGTAGAGGAGACACTATGTATGTTAATGTCATCAATCAGGGAAGATATGGGGTCACCATTCACTGGTAATTTTATAACTGCCCTCTTCAACGCTCAATAAATGATGAATCAAAATCCAAAAAAGGTAAAGAATTTTCCTTTCAATTTTTGTAGGCATGGAGTGAAGCAGCCAAGGAATCCATGGTCAGATGGTCCTGAGAACATAACACAATGTCCAATTGCAGCAGGAACCAACTTCACCTATGAGGTTATATTGTCCGATGAGGAAGGAACTCTTTGGTGGCATGCCCATAGTGACTGGACTCGAGCCACGGTCCATGGTGCCATTATCATTTTACCAGCTGCCGGAACTACTTATCCATTTTCTACGCCTTACAAGGAACAGACAATCATACTCGGTATGAAAAATATATGCATGAATAATACTATATATACATATTTACTTTTGAGTATATAAATAGAAACATATATGTTATATCATCATATAATTGGATGTTAATTTATCATTAATTCAAAATCACTCAAACAACATCTAATTACATGAAGACCCATCATATATATACCCATTTATATATCTAAAAGTGTATATATGTAATTTTATTGATATCCATATATATGATATATATTTTAGTTAATATTAATCAATAACTTTTCTGTTCTTTAACTTATGAATAAATTGTCATTTTTCACCGCCAATGCATTTGGCAGGTTCCTGGTTCAAGGCAGACGTAATGGCCATGATTCAAAATGCCATCGCAACAGGCTCCACCCCGAGTAATTCAGACGCTTTTACAATCAATGGTCAACCAGGGGACTTATATGAGTGCTCTAATGGTATAAAATTAACCTCTAAAACTACTCTATAGATTGTTGACTAAAAGCAATTTTAAAATATGATACATGTATTTGTAAATAATATGATATATTTTTCCTTTTCTTTAGGTCAAAATATTACAGATATATAACATTTCAAAAATACATACGTATTTTCTCTAATCTGCCATATGTTTCAAAGCATACCTATGACATACGGCGTCCGATAATGAAAGTGAAAAGAGTTTAATTAACAAGTTATATAGAAAGTCCTTTTTACCGTGCATCTATTTGTTAGCTAACTGTTAAAATAATCTGATATTGCAGACACAACATATCGCTTACCGGTTGAATCTGGCAAAACTTATCTTCTTCGCATTGTGAATGCTGTGATGAACGAAGAACAATTCTTCGGAATTGCTAACCACAACCTCACAGTTGTCGCGCAAGATGCTGCATACATAAAACCAATAAATACAAGTTACATAATGATAACTCCTGGACAAACCATGGATGTTTTGTTCACAGCAAACCAAAATCTCAGCCACTATTACATGGCGTCGACGCCTTACGTCGATAGTGGTATTCTATTTCCCAACACCACCACCACAGCAATTGTTGAATATGAAGGCAACTATTCTGCCCCTTCATCTCCTTTCTTCCCATCCCTTCCAAGTAACACTGACATAACTTCTGCACTAAACTTTACTAATCAAATAAAGAGCTTAGCCAGTAACGAGCATCCCATCAATGTTCCCAAAAATATCAGCACGCGAATCTATATAACCGTTTCTTTGAATCTATTGTTGTGTGCCAACGGCTCGTGTGATTCCGGCACTGGTGATAGACAAGCCGCCAGCTTAAATAATATCAGTTTCGCCACTCCTCAAATCGATATACTACAAGCATACTACAGGTACAAGCTTATTATAGGATCCATACTTAATTGAATATATTCTAAATCTTTCGTCTTGCAGGAATTTGACAAACGGAACTTTCGACCGCGATTTCCCAAGCGAGCCCCCATTTTTTTTCAACTTCACGGGAGATGTGTCAAATGTAGGAGCGTTCACAGCGCAAGGGACAAAGGCAAGGATGATAAATTATGGTGAAGTGGTGGAAATTGTCCTCCAAGGGACAAATATTGGAAATGCACCGTCAAGTCATCCAATCCATTTACACGGTTTCAGCTTCTATCTGGTTGGAACGGGTTCAGGAAATTTCAACAATGTCACTGATCCACTCTCTTATAATTTGGTTGACCCACCTGTAGTTAACACCATTAACCTCCCAAGAAGTGGATGGGCTGCAATTCGGTTTTCAGCTGACAACCCTGGTAACATCTCAACCATAGATAGTCAGATTCTTTTGTTTTTATAATTGAAAACAAAACAAAATTTTTTGGTTCAATCTGATGTTTGCCGTTATTAATTTCTTTTGCAGGTGTGTGGTTTATGCATTGCCATTTTGAGAGGCATTCAACATGGGGCATGGACACAGTTTTCATTGTACAGAACGGGCGTTACCAGAACCAGAGCATGCTGCCACCACCAGCTTACATGCCTCCTTGTTATTAATTTGTCTTGTGCTTAATTAATTAAGTTGCCGTAGCTCCTGTTTAATTGGTTACAATTTTAGTAATATGGAATGTACTTCAATAAAAACATTAAAAATGTTATCTGATAATTAATTTGCATTTGTATTGATGGAACCATCATTTTTTTTTTATTAATGAAATACTCTCTCAGTGTTTAAATTTATAAGCTATTCAATATAATTTAAACAACTTCTTCTACTTCATATATATATATATTGTTAAGAGGACAATCCTTTGTTAAGAATTATGGACTAAATCGTCATTATAAATCTATTTCGTTCACCGGGAGAATAAGAATGAAATTAATGAATATCATATTGATAAAGTCTTATTCTTACACATGATTCTCACATACAGCGAATGGTAGGGCTAACCCAAAAGTCAACCATATAAATCTTTGTGATAAACAACTTAAGAGAATTAAAGAGCTATTTTTTTAATTAGTTTTATAAAGCTCAACCTTTAGTAGGGAATTCGGCTCATCCAATGTAAGACTCTGATGCTCAATATATAATCTATTAAAATAAATGTTGTTTTAGATGAATGATTCTTTTTATAGCTGAAGTCAATTTTATTTTGTTTTATTTTTATTTTTTGGTTCTTGATTGATGTGAAATAAGTCCAGCCCATTTTCTAAATAAGCCCCACCTCCTATTTCGATAAGGGTAAAGTTTTTTATTTATTTATCATGTTTACTAAAAGTAAAAGGAATTATCACCACCTCATCCGTTGAAAGAAAAATCCAATAACAAAACAAAATTGTTGAGAGAAGAATTACACCATAAAAGTTTTAACAGCGCATTTTAACATTTTGTTGAGAGAAGAATATATTTTGATCAATATTTAAATAATTCACTAGTTAAGTAAATTTGTCTTAACTCTATAATTCAACGCACCTTGTGAACCTAACATGAACCATTAATCAAATGCTATGATAATTTGATAAAACTTTGTAAACCTAACGTGGACCAGTGACCAAATGTTATGATAATTTGATCAAACTTTGTAACTATATTTATTAATGAGAATCTCATATTGGTTTGAAAATAAATTGGAGGTGGGAAACGTGAGTGAAACTCGCACTTCTTAAGTTAGTTTAAGGATGATAAAAGGTTCAATACCCCTTAATAACATTCAATTGCATTGTCGGCCATATAGATGTAATAGATTACATTTCCATTCAAATTCATATGAGAGGAGATTTTTTGCACTTCTCGATTGGCTTGGTTCTGGATCCCTAGATGAAGGAGAGATCCTTATTGGTAGAAGTTGTAGAATCCAATGGCCAGTGTGTGAGTGAAAATGATTATTATGAATCTTGCATTGCAAGAAACCAAATTGGGCATGAGAATATAAGTAATGTGGACATATACTGATTAAATTTTTTTTTATTGTTTACTAAAACTGGATGATTGTGTAGTCTATAAAGTTTTTAATTTATGGGTTTGCCGTAATCAATTAGAAGTGGGTTGATATATTTTATGTGTAATTATTAATTTTAGTTTATAAGTGTGTGTTGATATAAGGTTATTGGGCTTTTTATGGGAGAATTTAATTGACCATTTTACCCTTTTAGTAATTAATAAAACAGACAAGGTCCCCCCTAGTTTAATATAGAAGGACGTAAGTTTATTTGACAACATCATTCTACAAATGCATTCTACAAAACCTAGGGAGGAAGATTTTGCTCTGAGATTGATATTCAATCTTCTCTTGATCAACAAGATGACAAAAATAGGTTTTTCTATGTTCTTAATGTTCTAATTACAGTGTTTCATAGCCTAATTTGTTAAAATTATGAATTTGGGCAGAAATTCAATGTTCTATAGTTTTACTATTGGTATTAAATTACTTTTTTCTACCTACATTTGGTATTAGAGCATCATATTTAGACTATTAAACCTTTTAATTTGTGCAAACTGTGTAATTTTTGGCCTAGTTCCTGAATTAGGATATTGGAAAATTTTGTCAAATTGTTGATAATTGGGTATAGAAATCATATGTTTATATTCTTTATTAATTGTAAATGCTTTTAAACATGTTTTTGGACCAAAATCGATCAAAAATCAACTGAAATAAGCCTTGAATCCATTTAGCTAACCGTTCCGGTGAAGTGCCAATTTCAACTTATGCACTCATCATCATCGATCAAAACTATTGTGGTTGGAGTTGGTGGCATCCAGGGATCATTTCGTCCATGGTTGCCGCAGTGATCATCGATCGGAACAACTAAATTTGACATTGATGTCGTTGGGTGGCAGTTAAGGTTCTTAATGATTTGCAAGTTATAATCAAGTTGGGAAAACCTAATTACTAGGGTCAACAGTGAATTAGTTGATCGACCTATGAGTAAACCTAGTTAGTCAATCGGTTGACTCAAAAACTAGGTAAACCTGAACCACCCCTGGCTCTACATGTTAGCCTGTAGTACATATGGGAGCATGACAACATGTGCGCACATTTTTTTGATGCGTGACAATGTTTTCCAACATGTTGGGGTGTTTATCTATGTTCTGAATATGCAAATGCATGTTTTATTGTGTTATATTTCATTTGGAACACATATATGATATATCTATGACATAATTATTGCAATTTGAGAGTTAAAGTTCCAAAATGGTTGTTTTGTTCATTGTGTTTAATGCGATTTTGCTTTATAAGATTGTCATAAATAATAATGGTCAATATCTTATGAAATCTTTGTTGAGACAATTTTGTTTAGTATTATATAAATAAATTAATGGGTTGATAGAATGTTTAACAATCAAAGTAGTGCATTTATCAAAACTCATGAAATATCCCATTTGACAATGATATATTATTTGGTTATAATATATGTAATTTTTTTGCCCAATAGGGGTTATTGTGTGTATGAAGACTAATGGTAGCATAAGGTTAAATATATAAAATACATTGTCCATGGTCATAAATAAATCCAATAAACCTAAAGGTGGTTGTATTTATTCAATCGACATATGTTTTCCATTAAAGGGAGGATGAACATTGGTTTAAAAAGTTTGTCTACCCAAAAGAGATATATCTTTTGAAAATCAATTTTTCATAAGATCCTCATATGGTTTTATAACCTTATACTTTGGGATTATAATAGCATCTTATGTTCTTTATTCAAATGAGAGTTTATGATGATGCAACAATGATCCCTATTTAGAATAGCTTATAAGGTTTTAGGGCTATTCTAATTGGTTAACTGTCTATATTATTAATCAATTGCAATATTTACTTATGAATTCAGTTACTATTACAATGAACAACAAAAATGCTACTATTGAGCTCTTGACTAGTAGTAATTTTAAAAGATAGAGGTCTAATATAGAATTTACACTAGGTATTGTTGATATTGATATGACCTCATAAGTCGATGAACCTCCAACATCCACTAATGAGAGTTCTACTACTGAAAAAAAGCATTATATTAAATGGGAAAGATCTAACATGCATAGTATTATTGCTATGAGAAGGACTATTGTTGAGTGTCTTTTGAATAGCTAGCAAGAGTAAACAAATATTAGAGAATTTATTGATACCATTGAACAAAGATATCAGAGTTTCAATCATGATGAAGCTTCTCATTTAATAAGTGAGCTATTAGGTGTTAGATATGATGGCTTTAAAAGGGTTAGAGAACTTATTTTAAAGATTGTGGGGATACAATCAATGTTGAAAATTTGTAATATACTCCTTAAGGACAACTGTATTGTCTATTATACCCTCAATTCTTTACCTATAGAATTCAACCAGATTAAAAAATTTATAATACTGTAAGGGAGAATTGGACTATTAATAACCTGATTACTAGTTGTGTAGCTAAAGAAGAGAAACTAAAGTTAAAGAAGTTGGAAACAATGAATATGGTTGGTATCTCTAAAAGTCAATCTAAGGGGAAATGGTAGAATAAGAAATATAAGCTTCATGTTCCTACAATTACATGCAATTTTAAAAGAAATTATTCGGATCAATTTCAGATGAAAAAAAGAATTAAGGATAAATGTTTTTTTTGCAAGAAGGGTCATATGAAGGCAAACTATAAGAAGTTCAAAACATGGTCGGATAATAAAAATAATAAACAAAGGCCTAATTAACCAGCATAGACCGACTGATAGAAAGGCCAAACTCAAAGTGGGAAATGATGTTGATGTAGAAATCATTTATGTCAGAACTATTACGTTATTATTAGAGACTAGTTTTGAACTATCTTTGACAATATGTTTTTATGTACCCTATTTTAGAAGGAATTTAATTTTTGTTTCATTATTGACAGTTTTTTTTATAATTTATTTAGATTTTGTTTGGTTCTTAATAGTGGTTATTATTCTTTGAATATTGGTATTAAAAGATCTTTGATTAAAAAGAAGTCATTCTTATTATCACACAAAAGGCTAAGGCATATTTCTAAAGAGAAGGTAGACAGATTGATTAAAGATGAAATTTTTTTGCCTCTAGGTATTGATTGTATAAAGGAAAAATTGACAAAGACTAAGAAATATAGTTCAACTATGAGTAATGAGCTTTTAAAGCTTATTCACACAGATATTAGTGAGCCTTGTTCATCCACCTTATGTGACAATAAGTATTTAATCACCTTTATTGATGACTATTATGGATATGCGTATGTTTTTCTTATTAGAGTATAAATCTAATGTTCTTGAGAAGTTCAAGATTTTTAAGATAGAATCAGGAAAACAAACAAGAAAAATCATCAAGGTTGTGAGATCTGATCAAGGTGGAAAATATTATGGCAGATATATTGATTTAGGGCAACAAATGGGTTCTTTTTTAAAGTGTTTACAAGAATATGAAATTGTTTCTTAATACACTATGTTTGTGACTCCTGAAAAAAATTATGTAGCTGAGAAGCATAATCACACCCTTAAGGATATGGTAAGAAGTATGATGTGTAGATCTAATTTGTTAGAGTATTTATGAGGTTATTAAGGTTGCATTATACATTCTGAATAAGGTAAAATCAGTACACAATACTCCTTTTGAGCTTTAGACAAAAAAATACCTAGTTTGAGACATGTTTACGTTAGGGGTTGTCCAGCCAAAGTCAAGGTTTATAATCCTAATTAGAAGACATTAAATCCTAGGACTATTTGGGGATATTTTATTGGTTATCTTGAACATTTCAAATTGAGTTTGATTCAACAAAGGGTAGCAACTCTCAACCATTAAAAGAATTTGAAGAAAGTCCATCTAGGTTGGAGCCATTAACTAATGCATATAGTGGTATTTTACCTACTCCTATTAAGGAGCCCAAACAACTAATTTTAGAGAATTTTTTAGAACATGAACCTATTCAAAATGATGCCACCACTGATGTTACTATTTTAGATCTTGCATTAGCTTAGCTACTTGTATCTGATATTGTACCTGATGAGCCCATAGTTTTAATTCTAATTAGAATTTCAACCAGACAGAGACGACCAACCATTTTTGTGATTATTATGTCTATTCTAGTGAGTCTAATTATGACATTGGCTAGATTGTAGATCTTGTAAATTTTAAAGAGATCATTTCTTGCCTATAGTCAGACAAGTGAATTGACGCTATGATTGAACTAAAACAATATTATTCAATTTTTTTATTGTTAAAACTAAAAATTGACTTTAATATATAAATGAGTAAGAAATTGAATTTATAGTCATATTAGCAAAACAAAAGGAATATCTTTGAATTCGATTATGATTGAACAAAAAACACTTAAAAACATGAATTATCAACGTTTATTTTACCACTCAAAATTTAAATTTAATTGGAATTAGAGTTTTAATTTTTTTTTTTCTAAGTTGTCATCTATTTTCAGTAATTTTTACTAAATAAAAAATGTAAATTTTAGGACTTAAAATCTAAAATCTAAAAAACTTTTAATGAACACATAAATTTCATTAATAAGATTCATTATTACTTGATTAACTAGATTCTTTAATGTTAAAACTGAAATTTTATATTAGCAGATGTTAGAATATATTTCAAATATATATTTTTTTAGGTTAGAATATATTCTAAATATATTATTTTTGGTTAGGAGATATTATAAATATATGTTATTATTTTTTATATTATTTTATATTAATTATATTGATTTATATTTTCTTATATAGGATCGATGTTAGGTTTAAATTCATGTATCATTCAAATAATTGAATATACCAGAAATTCAATATATTCATATTTTATCATAATATCAGAGCAAAACATTTTTGTCGGTATTCATTAATTCGGATACACTCAAACCCTCACATTTGTGGGAAATGGAAATATGAGTTTATCAATTTGGCTCACTCATGCTTTTACTAATGTGGAAAATAGAAAGATGAGGTTATTAGTTTGACTTACTTACGTCTTTACCTATGTGAAAAGTGAAAAGATGAGTTTATCAATTTGACCCACTCATGTCTTTACCTTCATGGAAAAGTAAGTTTTTAGTTTGACATACTCATGTCATCATCTCTATGAGCAAATGAGTTATAAGTTTAGCACGTTCACGCCATTATCTCCGTAAAAAGATAAGTT
Source organism: Mangifera indica (assembly GCF_011075055.1). Lineage (NCBI taxonomy): Eukaryota > Viridiplantae > Streptophyta > Magnoliopsida > Sapindales > Anacardiaceae > Mangifera > Mangifera indica. The sequence goes on along the minus strand of NC_058147.1, from coordinate 8,669,628 downwards.
TATTAGTTTGATACACTTACATTATCATCTTATCATTGACATTATCACCTCTTGACTTGCATTACAAACTCAATTCTACAAATTTTTAACCTATTTGAGTTTGAGGGGGGTATTAAATTGCATTAAAATATATATTTTACTATATCAAAATATATCTTAAATATATAATTTTTTAAGTTAGCACACTTTTTAATATTATTATATATTGATTATATTAATTTATATTTTTTAATATAAAATCTATTATTACTATTAATTTATGTATCATTAAATATAACAAAAATTAAATTTATTTATATTTTATCATTTTAAATGAATTAAAACATAATTAGGCTCTCTCTCCTGGGATGTTTATTTCAAAAAGGTTAGCTATGAGTATAGTCTAAGCTTTAAAACTTCTAAGTGTTTCCATCATCCATTGAACTTAGCTTGAATGTCGTGAACGTAACGTAGAGAATTTGATTAAACTTTATAATTGTTAGAACTAGTCACCTCAAAGATCATTTTTTTTAATTCCAGTAAGTGATTTTTACATAAATCCAAAGTCAATTATTTATAAAGGATTACTAAAGTACAAATATAAATGTGCATGAGACAGAGCAAGTAGCAGAGATCCAGCCCGGCATGTTGTATTATTAAAACCGTAATAAAATTATATATATATAATTTAAATAAATAGATGTATATTATTGGGAAATTATATTAAATGGCCAAAATTAAGGGGGTCCAAGCGAAATTATCTAAAACAATCAGGATTAAGCAAAAATGCCCTAATTTTATAAAGTGACCAAACTGCCCCCATATATAAACCAAGGATTTTACATATGTTCCGCATAATTTTCCCACAGTTTCACTGTGCAAAATCGAAAATTTTCACTAGTCTCATGGTCATCCCACGCTCGTTCTATGGGGCGAAACAATTTTCATCGATTTTCGTATTTTTCGATGATCGAAAATGACAAAGAAAGTTAGTATATCTTCTCTAATGTTGTTTGAATGAATTTATTGTTAAGATTTTTCACTGGGACCAATGAAAATTTTACATATTTTCTGCATAATTTTCCCATGGTTTCACTGTATAAAATCGAAAATTTTCACTGGTCCCACGGTCATTCCACAGGGGAAGCAGTTTCTGTTGATTTTCGTACTTTTTGACAATAAAAAATGACAAAGAAGGTTAGTACATCTTCTCTAATATTGTTTGAACGAATTTATTGTTAAGAGTATTAAGATTTGAGGGAGATTTTGCGGTTTGAAATTCTAGGGTTCCGATTTTGAACAATGTATAAAACGTTTTGATTCTTGGTTGTTTTGGTTGAATTTCTTGAGAGGTTTTGTGTTATAAGATATGTATATTTGATTTGTGTTGAAATTAGAGGCATAAACGACTATTTTTGCGTCGGAAAAGGGGTTAGAACAGCCAGCGCTCTTGCCATGGGAATAGTGGATACCACGGTCAGGAGAGATTGACCGTGAGTTAGGGGGTAAAGTAGCATTTTCAAAACATTAGGGAGATGGGGGAGATAAATTACTGCATGGTGGGTGTTTGTGAAATTTGGCATGGGACAATGCGCTAATGCCGTGAATACCATGGGTTGGGGGGAAATTTACTTTTTTGAAACTGTAAGGGCGTTAAGAGATTAGAAAATTGCTGAAGAGGTGAGGGAAATATTAGACCTGATTGTAGTAGAAATTTGACATTCAGTTTTTTTATTTTTGTGCTTTTTTGACACATTTTACTATAAAATGATGTAATTTCAATTTGATATTTCGGTTTTTTTTTATAGGATATATCGATTCGTATTTTCGAATTTCAGTTTCGTTTTTTCGAATTTCGCCATTTTATGCTATATCGACTAGTATTTTCCAAATTTCCGAATGATTTTTTGATTGATGACATTTTATTGTATTTCAACTTATAGAATTCAAATTTCAGTTCCGTTTTTACCATTTTCACCATTTTAGGATAAATTAACTCGTATTTTTCAGATTTTATAATGATTTTTCGATTATTGACATTTTAGGATATTTCAACGTATAGAATTCGAATTTGAGTTTCGTTTTTTTGATTTTTGTCGTTTTAAGATATATCGACTCGTATTTCTAAATTTCCAATTTTTTTTTTATTGTTGACATTCTAAGATATTTCATCGTATAAAATTCGAATTTGAGTTTTTTTTTTTTATTTTCACCTTTTTAGGATAGATCGATTCGTATTTTCAGATTTCTGAATGAATTTTTTACTATTGACATTCTACGGTATTTCAATGTATAGAATTCGAAATTCAGTTATGTTTTTTCGATTTTTGTCGTTTCATGATATGTCAACTCATATTTTTAAATTTTCGAACAATTTTTCGATTGTTGATATTTTAGGATATTTCACCGTAAAGAATTCAAATTTGAATTTCATTTTTTCGATTTTCACTTTTTTAGGATAAATCGACTCGTATTTTCAGATTTCTAAACAAATTTTTGATTTTTCACATTCTAGGGTATTTCAACTTATAGAATTAAAATTTCAGTTCTGTTCTTTTGGTTTTTGCCATTTCAGGATATATCGACTCATATTTTCAAATTTTCGAACGATTTTTCGATTGTTGACATTCTAGGGTATTTTACCGTATAGAATTCGAATTTGAGTTCTATTTTTTCAATTTTCACCTTTTTAGGATAAATTGACTCATATTTTCAAATTTCTAAACAAATTTTTGATTTTTCACATTCTAGGGTATTTCAAAGTATAGAATTCAAATTTTAGTACTGTTTTTTTATTTTTATCATTTTAGGATATTATCAAAATGTATTTTCAAATTTTTGAACGATTTTTTGATTGTTGATATTTTAAGGTATTTCAATGTATAGAATTCGAATTTTAATTCACTTTTTTTGATTTTCGTCGTTTTAAAATATATGGACTCGTATTTTTATATTTCTGAATGAATTTTTTATTATTGACATTCTAGGGTATTTCAACGTATAGAATTCGAATTTTAGTTCTGTTTTTTTGTTTTTCGTCCTTTTAGGATATATTGACTCGTATTTTTAGATTTTTGAATGATTTTTTGATTGTTAACATTCTAGGATATTTAAAAGTATAGAATTTGAATTTGAATTTTGTTTTTTCAAATTTCATCATTTTAGGATAATGAAATCCTATTTTTAAAATTTTGTCATTTCTTTTTTTATTGTTTTCTATTTTTTTATCTTTCTATGTTTTTTTTTTAACATTACTACATTTGTTTTTTATGAATGTGTTACAAATTTTTAAAATTTTTTGCAAGATATTTCTCGTAAAGGAAAACGTGTTGAAGGCGAGCTGCAAATCCCCGATAAGTCTAGACATTTTCGAGCAGAGGTTATATGTCATTCACAACGCATCGTATTATCCAGGATTACTTCTACACGGACCCCATATCAGCTTCGACTATTTAAGAGGACATGTCGTGCACACTGTAATATTTCTACTGCGACAGCTACATCAACCCTACTTCAGAGATGAGTTATGATTTAGGGTTAATGAGGTTGATGTGAGATTCAACCCATTTGAGTTTGCTTTGATGACGTGGCTTTCATTTAGTTGACTCACTACTATTTCATCATATATTCCTTACTCCTCCGAACATAGGATCAGAGATACATACTTTTGGGTTTGTCTGAAGGTGTAGTATCATGATATAGAGGGTGTTTTTTTGGCTAGGCCATAGGGGGATGACGATATTGACGTCATCAAAATGGCCTTGCTATACTGTCTTCATATGGTGTTGTTAGGGAATGATCGACCAAAGAAAGTATTTGCGAAATACTTATAGTTAGTTGATCATCTGGACGGGTTTAATTCTTACCCCTAGGGCGTTACCATGTGACAGATAACGTACGAGTCTATGTCACAAGCGAGTGACAGAGTTTGCTTCTGACGGATGCCTGAAATGCATAAATATGACCTCTACGGATTTCCTTTCGCATTTCAGGTAAGTTTTAATTTATTGATTATATATATTAATTGACAAAAATATGAATTGATTTATTTAAATCATTAATGGTTATATTGCAGTATTGAATATATGAAACGCTGGCCCTTCTGTTACATCAATTGTCCAATCTAAGGTATGTCACTTATTGATGGAACTCTATTTTTTTGAGTGTTTTATTATCGATTAATTCATTTTATCTATTCGTATAGGGTCTTCCTCATGAAGGCCTTTCGGGGACTTCTGGTTGCTTTAGATCCTCCACCTGAGGTATGAAAATTATTGTAGTTATTATATTTTATATGAAATATCATTTACCATTTTGTTCTTTTTATGCATATAGGGGACCCGTATTAAGGTATTATCGATCAAGGGTTCTCCTTGAAAACCTTCCTCAAAAGTGTTGGTAGTGTTTTTTTAAGAAATGTCATTGATCGATTTGTCTTTCCAATTATAATGTTTATTTAACAATGTTTTGTCTTCTTTCAGGATGAGCAGTTGTAGTTACTTGCTGATATCCCCAACTTCAGTAAAAGGATAGTGGATATTAGTTCACAGAATGAGGGCTTACTGGAGGACGTTTCCGTTGCAATCCATATTGAGGTATATCCATTATAATTAGTATATAAATATTCATATATACAAATCATTGTGATTTTCAAAATTATAATTTTGCAGTCTATTGAGGGGGCACACATTCTTCGTAAGCCATGTTGAGATGGCCTGGAAAAGTTGGCAGAGCACACCCAATAGAGAGTTTTAGTTTTCAGGGCTTTTCACAAGGATGGTTAAAGCGGATTATACCCTGAGATTGTTTTACAAACCATGGGGGATGGTCGATAAGGTATAGTATAATAGTATTTTAAATTATATTTTACATTGAATTAGTTTATAATCTACTTTAATTTGTTACTGTTTATAGGTTTACATTCCAATAAACTTTGACTACGCATACTGGGTGGCTAGAGTTATAGATTTTTGTGATTGGTCGATTACGATGTATGACTCAAAGGTATCATACACAGGGAATATAGGGTCAAGTGGCGGATGTGACTATACACAACATTCATACCCACATTATTAGAGGCAACGAGTTTTTGGACAGCTTCTGGGAAGACTCTATGACATGATCCCCTCATGTTACATCAAGCGATGGATGTCCCTTAGCAAGGAGAGGGTTCCGGTGATTGTGGCATGTTTATGTTACGTTTTTTTGAGTGTTTGACATTGTCACAAAACATCGATTTTCCCTGAGAGTCATCTACCTCTATGCGATGATGTTTAGCGTCGTAGTTGTATTTTCATTGTATGGAGTAGATCACGACTGTATATTTAGTTTTCTCATTGTTTATTTATCGTTCTTCAAATGTTCTTACGTATATATCTATTGTATGTGCGTGTGTGTATGATGTACTTTATCTATTATTATATATGGATATGTATTTGATTTCATTTTTTAAATAATCTTGTCATGAAAATAATTATATGAGATATAATAATACTGTCACGAAAATAATTATATGAGATACAATAGTTATTAGCAAATTTGAGATGAAATAAAGAAATACTAAAATAGCTCATTCTAACAAATATGAAATGAAAAAATTATTCACACTAAAGTCATTACATCACATGTGAATACAATTACACATTTGAAACAATTATGAAAATACATCAGTTACATATCATTGAAGTACAATAATGATGAATCATATAACTAACAAAACTAAATATAAGCTTCTCAAGATCTCGACCCTTTACCTTTTCTAGATGAACGTTGCGGGACAGAGCTCGGGACTGGTGCTAGGCTTTTACATTGGGTTCTGTTGAGTTGTATCTTTAAATTAGGAAGCAAATAATTAAGAAGATTGTATCTTTGTAAACTAGGAAAGTACATATAATCTTTCCTAGAGTAGGATTTAGAATTTCATATAAATATTGATGTAAATTCACCCTTTTGATATAGAAAAATATTCTAAGAATTGTTCACATGGTATCAAAGCCAAAATTAGGCTTCTAAGATTTTTTTTTGATAATCTTGATTTATTTTTTGGTGAAGTTTGCGTCATTTTTTGGCCTTTTTTTTTTTACCAACATGTTTCTATCATTTTCTGGTAGCTGTGTCTACATCATTATGATTAGAACGACTTTGCGTCAATACCCTGAAAAGAGAGCTGCCATTTGCCTATACACGCGTTATCATGCGTCATTAGACTTCTCGATAGCCTTTATCATCGATCTGTTTCTCCGAGTAGCATGCATTGACACCACCTCTTCTAGTCCATTTAGAAGACATTGACAAATTAGTTTGTGGTGACTCTATCATCATTGATCACTGAAATCGATTGCACGCGCCGATTGTCTCCCTCTCAAATCGTTATCTCTGATCTATTTTTTCGGTAAGCATTAGCCTACACTATCAATAATGTTGAACTCAGAAGAGTCCGATGAGTAATCACCATATAGTCTCTTTGTCGTCCATTGTTATCGTCATTGCCAAAAAAATCAAACAGTGCTAAATTTGCTATTTCTTATTAATGGCCGATGAAGAATCTTCAAAATCAGGTGCATTTACTCTATTTCTCTCCCTTCTTATTATTACTACTGAAAAGTTATTAGGAAGTGTCAATTACACATCATGGGCTGCATCTATAGAATTATGGTTCACAGGACAAGGTTTAGAAGACCATTTAATCATTAGAGCTACTGATTTAAAAGAACTCGAGATTGATAAAGCTGGTTGGGTCAAAACTAATGCGTTATTGTGTAGTTTGTTGTGGCAATATATTGATCCATCTCTCTATCCTATTTACAAGGCCTATAGAACATGTGTAGATATCTGGAATCAAACCAAATTACTCTACACTAATGATATTCAAAGGTCATATTCAGTCGTCTCGAGTACGGTTAATCTGAAACAACAAGATATGAGTATACAAGACTTCCTAGGGTATATGTCATTTAATGCTATTATACCTACTGGGAAGACTATAGTCGAGGATTTGGCATAACGCAACAAGTTCTTTATGGTCTTAACTCTCACTACAATCAGTCCTAACCTTGCTCCTGTTAGAGATCAAATTATGGGAAGTGTAACCATTCTAACCTTAGATGATGTATTTACTTGTCTACTCAGAGTTTCCTTTACCACAAGACCCTCAGTTACCAACTCTATTACCTTAGTTTCTCAATCTCTGAATCACTTTAGAGAGTCAAGTGACCGTAAGAGTTGAGACGGTGGTCCAAAATGTAATTATTATAACAATGGCACAGGACATGAGTCATAAGGGCTCTATCACTTGTCCCTTCCCTCTTCTATTGCTTACACCATTATTGAGTCCCCAACTCTTCTCCACAATTGTTTGAGGCATCCTAGTTTATCCAAGCTTCAGAATATGGTCCCTAGTTTATCCAGTTTGTCATCTCTTGAGTGTGAGTCTTGTCAACTTAGGAAGCAGTCTCGTAGTTCTTTCCCAATATGTGTCAATAATCGAGCTTCGTCTCTATTTGAGTAAGTTCACTCAGATATGTGGGGTCCTTGTCGAGTCAAGTCTACTTTAAATTTTCAATATTTTGTGACATTCATTGATGATTATTTGTATTGCACACGGATATTTTTAATGAAAAGTCAGTCTGAGTTATTTTTTCATTTTCAATCATTTTCAATCATTTTGTGCTGAAGTTAAAACACAATTTAATTCCTCTATACTCACATTACATAGTGATAATGCAGGTGAATATTTTTCCACTCATTTAACAAATTTCATGTCTTCATAAGGAATTCTTCATCAGTCTTCTTGTGCTTATACCCCACAACAAAATAGGGTTGTTAAGTGTAAAAATAGACATCTTATTGAAACAACTCGTACATTATTATTACAATCACATACTCTTATTCATTTTTGGGCTGATGTAATTCTCACTACTTGTTATCTCATTAATTGGATACCCTCATCAGTATTGCATAATCAGATTCCGTATTCAATCATCTTCCCTACTATCCCTTTATACATTATTCCTCCATGTGTCTTTGGTTGCATATGTTTTGTCCATAACCTTTCCCCAAGTCTTGATAAATTATCTGCTCAGTCTATCAAATGTATATTTCTTGGTTGCTCTCATCTCTAGAAAGGTTACGAATGTTACTCTCTTATGACACGTCGTTACTTTATATCTACTAATGTTTCTTTCTTTGAGTCTTCTCCTTACTTCTCTTCATCTGAAATCCAATCCTATGTCACTAAGAGTCTTTTATTACCTATTTTTATTCCTACTTTCGATGTATGTCTTATAGTCGTCCCATAAAATCTAAAACCTATTTCCCTAATTTTTAACTCTCTTGCAGGTACTGATATCACTTCTATTGCTCTACTAGCTTCTATTGACTCACTTCCTACTCTTATATCTACCCAGCTGAGGTTCTACCTCTTGATGACCAATTTCCTTTTGCCATCCGTAAAGCTGTAAGATCATCTCGTAACCCTAATCTTGTTTTTACTTTTCTTAGTTATCATCGTCTATCCTCACCATACTTTGCCTTTGTGTCCTCTTTGTCCTCTGTTTCAGTTCCTAAATCTGTTAGTGAGGCTCTTTCTAATCTAGGTTAGAAGCAAGCAATAGTGGATGACATAACTATGTTACATCATAATGGTACTTGGGAATTGGTTAAATTACCTTCGGGTCACTCCACTATTGGCTATCGTTGGGTTTACATAGTCAAGACTGGTCCTCATGGTACTATTGATTGTCTCAAGGCCCAGTTGGTTGCTAAAGGTTATACTCAGGTCTATGGTTTGGATTATGGTGACACATTCTCTCTAGTGGCCAAGTTGTCTTTCGTTCGATTATTCTTATCAATGGCTACCATTCGTCATTGGCCCTTGTTTCAATTAGACATAAAAAATGTTTTTCCTCATGGTAAGCTTTAAAAGGAGATATATATGAAGCAACCACCTGGTTTTGTTGCTTAGGAGGAGTCTAATTTGGTTTGTAAACCTCGATGCTCACTATATAGTCTAAAAAAATCTCCACGTGTCTGGTTTAGACGTTTTAGTATAGTTATTCAAGAATTTGGTATGACTCAATGTGAGTCGAATCATTATGTATTTTATTGACACATATTACGAGAAAAATGTATTTATTTGGTTGTTTATGTTGACGACATTGTTATCACTGGTGATGATAAGGAGAGTATCGATCAATTAAAACAATATATATTTAATCATTTCCAGACGAATGACTTGGGAACACTAAAATACTTTCTTGGGATAAAAGTTGTTCAGTCTAAGACAGGTATTATTATCTCTCAGAGGAAGTATGTCTTAGATATCTTAGAAGAGACAGGGATGTTGGATTGTAAACCTATTGATTCTTTTATGGACCCTATTACTAGACTTGTACCAGGACAAGGGGAGCCATTTGCAGACCTTGAGAAATATCGGAGGTTAGTAGGCAAACTCAACTATCTGACTATCACAAGACCAAATATTTCTTTTCCAGTTAGTTTTGTCAGTCAATTCCTCCAATCTCTTGTGATTCCTATTGGGATGTAGTTATTCAGACCCTGAGGTATATTAAGAGAGCACTAGGAAAAGGATTACTCTATGAAGACAAAGGTCATACTCATATTGTTGGATATTTTGATGCTAATTGGGCAAAATGTTTGTCTGATAGATGCTCTACTTCAAGATATTGTATTCTTATTGGTGGTAACTTGGTTTCATGGAAAAGTAAAAAGCAAGATGTTGTGGCTTGATCTAGTGTAGAGGCATAATATTGTGCTATGGCATTAGCTACCTGTGAGTTTGTATGGTTGAAATAATTGATTCAAAAGTTAAAATTTATAGATATATCTTAGATAAAGTTTCTTTGTGATAACCAGACAACACTTCATATTGCTTCTAATCCAGTATTCCATGAAAGAACAAAACATAGAGAAATAGAATGTCATTTCATTCGAGAAAAGATTCCATCAGTGTGTATAACTACCAACCATGTTAGCTCCAATGATCAACTTGCAAATATCCTTACTAAGTCTCTTAGGAGTCCTCGTATTGAATTCATTTGTAACAAGCTTGGTGCATATGATTTGTATGTTCCAGCTTGAGGGGGAGTGTTGAGTTGTATCTTTAATTAGGAAACAAATAATTAGGGAGATTGTATCTTTGTAAACTAGGAAAGTACATATAATCTTTCCTAGAGTAGGATTTAGAATTTCATATAAATATTGATGTAAATTCACTCTTTCGATATAGAAAAATATTCTCAAGAATTGTTCACCGGTTCGTACATGTCCTGGTTCATGACAACGACTATAAATCCTGGGTGTAACATTTTCTCCATGCGAAGGATGTCGATTTCTGTTGGAAGGGCAATCTGAACAACGATTATCGAGGACAGGGGGTAGAATAACTCTTTCTTTTGGTGAATGCAACCATTTTGATTAGTTTCCAATAGGATTGACAGGTTCTTGATTATTGCACGATAGAATTCAGTGCGGAAGAATAGATGAACCTATGCATTGATATTTGTGAGTCTCATGTGTTAAGCAATAACAATGGCATGCTTGCACATAATACGTGAAAGCTATAACTTTCTGCACGTGCAAGACATTTCACTGAAATCCATAATACCCATGTATCCACCAAAATCAATAACCTGATATTGAGAAGGTGTAATTAGACGAACCTCCAAGCATGCAGACTTTGATAGACGATGGCTGATCTTTTCTTCCGTCTAAGAGGTGACAAAGTTAGGATATTCATCTATAATTTGAAAAAATATTAATAACACATTTGTTAATAACAAATATAAGGGAAGAAGTACATGATCAAATACATAATTATTAACAAATGGGTATGTACTTGCATGATTTTTCCTCTCGTAAAACCATTGTTGCATGGTATTACGAATGAACTTAACGAGTATTGTGATAGGAAGGCTTTGTGCATGTCTGACAAGGGCGTTAAATGACTCTACAATATTAGTTGTCATGATGTTGTATCGATGCCCTATAAAGTGTGCTCTGCTCTAGCACTTAAATCCGACCTTACGTAGATAAACCCCAACTTGAGGTTTCATCGAATCAAGAGATCGCATCATACCCTCAAATTCTGCTTCTGTGTATGATTTTGCGACTTTCCAATATGCACTCGCAACCTGCAAAGTGGTAAATAATATGAGAACTTTATGACCAAAAAGTATGAAAAAGTTAAACATTTCAAAATTTTAATACTTGTTTAAACGTGTTACCTTTAAGTCTCGTTTATACTTTGCCCACATGTTACACAGAAGGTGATGATAACAACATCCATGGTGGACATCTGGAAAGACTTCAGCCATTGCAGAGTATATAACATGATGTCGATCTGAGGTTATCGTCACTTAGAGAGGTCATGGATGCATTCTTTAATCTTCTTGAGAAACCAACACCACGTGTTGTGATATTCTTTTTTACTGACACCGAAACTAATAGGGTATATTTGGTTATTACCATCAAAACCTACCGCAAGGAATAAATTACCTAGATATCGACTTTTAAAGAAAACAATGTCAATGCAAATAATAGGTCGGAGATATTCTCTAAATAGACAAATGGAACATCCTAATGCCATGAAAAAATACTTAAATCGATTGTCATCGTCCATTTCAATAGCAGTAATGGTGCCCAGATTAGTACGTTGTAGATTATAGTAATAATCTGGTAAGAGCATAAATGATTCCTTCGAAGAGCCCTTCAATGAATTTAAAGCCCAGTTTCTTGCCGCCAAGCCCGTGAATATGAAATGTCAATTTTATACCGGTTGACAATGTCTATAATTATTTCTTTAGGTCGATAAATTCGATCAATAAACACAAACTTTGACCTCATTAATTGACCTAAAGCTCGGGCCCTAGCTTGTCTGTGATGTAATGTTATTTGATCAACTTAACATGTGTGGGTTAGATTTATTTGGTGGATTTGAAACACTTCACCGACTTTGGACTTGCTTGCATGTATATATTATTCACAATTTTCAGCCTTGCACTTAATATCCCATCACTCTTTGTTAGACTTATTGACCATGAATTGAAATCCTTTCAGTAGGGCAAATTACTTCACAACATCTTTCAATTATACTTTATTATGGAAAATATCACTAAGCTTTACACCATTGTCCTCTCAGATCAATCTTGTACCACCTGATGATGTTTGATAGTTGTGGAAGAAAATCAGGAAGCCATCTAACGGATCAGTGGGGATATTGTCAAAAAATAGCCTAGAATAATTTCCACCATCTAAAATAGGATCTTCAAACTGTAAACTATTCATACCTTTGATAACAAGTGGCATTTACTTGGGCTCTGCCTCTTTAGAAGGAATATCGGGCATATCATTTTCATCAAAGTTACCCTAGTCGGGAACCCTATCTTTTTTTCTATGAGCCCATGAGTTTGTAATGTGTAATGGGCTATTACTAAAAGGGAAATTATAAAAAATAGCCAAAATACCCTCCCGCTAAGCAAAAATGCCCAAAGTCACTATTTTCAAGCAAAAATGCCCAAATTTACTATTCCTAACAAAAATGCCCATGATTTTTTCTAAAATGCCAAAATTACCTATCCCCTAATTTATATAAACCCTCCTCACTCACTATGAGGGGTTAAATAAAATTTTATTAAAATTAGGAGGGTATTTTGATATTAAACATTGTAAGGGCATTTTGATATTTCTTTATTTCATAACGTTTTCTAAAATGCCAAAATTACCCTTCCCCTCATCTATATAAACTCTCATCACTCACTTTTATTACACACACTTCTCATATTACTCAAACACTCACTCTCACTCTCATTTTTATTCAAGATCAATTAGTAGGGATTCGTTCAGAAGAAAAAAGTTTGTATTTTTGAATTCGACTCAAAAAAAGACTATTCATCAACAAAAGGTATTTATACCAATCTTAGCCTAAAACTTAAATTTTGTTTGTTAACTCTAGTTTATATGTCATAATATAGGGGTTAAATGCAATGTTAAACAAATATGGGGGTCAAATGTAATTTTAGATAAATATGGGTTTTTTTTGATATTATACAATATATTATGGATTTATATAACATGCTAAGAATAGATAGGTATTGCTTTGATACAAGACAACATACAAGGGTGTTAAATAAAGAAAGAGACAATTGAGGGATCAAATGAAATGTTATTAAAATTGGGGGGCATTTTGATATTAAACATTGTAGGAGCATTATAAATGAAATTTTAGGTTTTTTCGAATTTCACTGTTTTTGGATATATCTACTTATATTTTCCAGATTTTTGAAGAATTTTTCGATTGTTGTCATTCTAGGGTATTTCAATTTTTAGAATTCAAATTTCAGTTCCGTTTTTTCGAATTTCACCATTTTAGGATATATCGACTTGTATTTTCCAGATTTCTGAAAAATTTTTTGATTCTTACCATTATAGGGTATTTCAATTTTTAGAATTTGAATTTCAGTTCTGTTTTTTCGAATTTCACCATTTTAGGATATATCGACTCGTATTTTTCAGATTTCTGAAGAATTTTTTGATTCTTACCATTATAGGGTATTTCAATTTTTAGAATTTGAATTTCAGTTCTGTTTTTTCGAATTTCACCATTTTAGGATATATCGACTCGTATTTTTCAGATTTCTGAAGAATTTTTTTATTCTTGCTATTATAGGGTATTTCAACTTTTAGAATTCAAATTTCAGTTTCATTTTTTCGAATTTCACCGTTTTATGATATATGGACTAGTGTTTTCTAGATTTTTGATGAATTTTTCGATTGTTATCATTCTAGGGTATTTCAACTTTTAGAATTCAAATTTTAGTTCTATTTTTTCAAAAATTACTATTTTATGATATATCGACTATTTTACATAGTTATTACAGATTTTTTTATTATAAATAAATAATTATTTTCAAAAACTTATCATTGCAGAATTGATAATTAAAATGGATGGTTATGCATCAGTTCTTTACCAGGGAGAATGGATTCAAGGTGGCAACAACACAATGAAATATGTTGGAGGAGCCAAACAATTGATTAAAATCCCTTATGGAACAACATTCGAGGGATTTATTGAGCTTTTGAAGGAGTCTTGTAGTATTGATCCAATGAAAAACTACCTTCAACTATCAATGAAGCCAAGAAAAATTGAGCTCGACTGCCCTGTACAAATCCAAAATGATGAAGATGTCCAGGGTCTTATTGATATGTCCCAGTACTTATAGGAATGTATTCTTATTTTTGTTACATGTACCCCAATTGAAGGGCAGAAAGAAGAAGATGAAGATGAAGATGAAAGTAGTGGGGTAAAAAAAAAATACGATTTGGAAAAGTTGATTGATTTCAGTAATGACCCGTTGTACATTGCAAACTCATGGGCTCATGGAGAAAAAGATAGAGTTCCTGACTAAGGTAACTTTGATGGAAATGATATGTTCGATATTCCTTCAGAAGATGTAGAGCCTAAGTATATGACATCAGTTACCGAGGGTATGGATAGTTTATAGCTTGAAGATCCTATTTCAGGTGGTGGAAATTATTCTGGGCCATTTTTTGACAATGTCCCCACTGATCCATTTAGGTGGCTTCCTGATTTTCCTCCACAACCATCAACATCATCAGGTGGTTCCAAATTGATCTGAGAGGAGAATGGTGTAAAGGTTGGTGATATTTTCCATAATAAAGTACAATTGAAAGACGTTATGAAGCAATTCGCCTTACTTAAAGGATTTCAATTTGGTGTAAAAAAGTCTAATAAGAAACGGTAGGAAATTAAGTGCAAGGCTGAAAATTGTGAGTAGTATATACGTGCAACCAAGTCCACAGTCGGTGAAGTGTGGGGGATCAACTTTATGAATCCTACCCACACATGTTTAGTTGATCAAATCATGCCACATCACAGACAAGCTAGGGTCCAAGCTTTAGGTCAATTAATGAGATCAAAGATTGTGATGATTGATTGAATTTATCGGCCTAAGGAAATAATTGTAGACATCGCCGATCGATATAAAATTGATATTTCATACTCACAGGCTTGGCGGGCAAGAAATTGGGCTATAAATTCATTGAAGGGTTCACCGGAGGAATCATTTATGCTTTTATCAGAGTATTGCTACAATCTACAACATACTAATCCAGGCACCGTTACTGCTATTGAAATCGATGATGACCATCGATTTAAGAATTTTTTCATGGCATTCGGATGTTCCATTCGTTTATCTCCACTCGGTTATTTGCATTGACGCTGCATTCCTTAAAGGTCAATATCTAGGGTATTTATTCATTGCGGTGGCTTTTGATGGTAATAACCAGATATATCCCATCGGTTTCGGTGTCAGTAGAAAACAAGATCATGACATGTGGTGTTGGCTTCTCTGAAGGATTAAAGAATGTATCCATGACTTATCTGAGTTGGCAATAATCTCAGATCGACATCATGTTATATACTCAGCAATGGCTGAAGTCTTTCTAGATGCCCACCATGGATGCTATTGTCATCACCTTCTGTGTAACATGCGGGCAAAGTATAAACGAGACTTAAAGGTATAATGTTTTAAACAAGTAATTAAAATTGTAATAGTTTATCCTTTTGATACATTTTAATTATAATCAGTTATCATAATTTTTTCCATCTTACAGGTTGCGGGGGCATATTAGAAAGCCATAAAATCATACACAGAATCAGAATTTGGAGCGATGATGTAATCTTTTGACTCAATGAACCCTCAAGCTGGAGCTTATCTACGTAATGTCAGATTTGAGCATTGGAGTAGAGCGTACTTTCTAGGGTATCATTACAACATCATGACCACTAACATTGTTGAGTCATTTAATGCCCTTGTCAGACATGCATGAGGTCTACCCATCACAATGCTTTTGGAGTTCATTTGTGGTACCATGCAGCGATGGTTTTATGAGAGAAGAAACCATGCAAGTAAGTATCAAATCGTTATTAATTAAATGTTTTTTCTCGTGTTTTTTTTTCCCTTAGTTTTGGATATTACCAAATGTGTTGTTAATATTTTTTCAAATTATAGACAAATGTCCTAACTTTGTCACCCCTTGGGCGGAGGAGAAGATCAACAGTCGTCTATCAAAGTCTACACGTTTAGAGGTTCAGTCGATTACACAGACTCGGTATCAGGTTGTCGATTTTGATGGATTCATGGGTATTGTAGACTTCGGTGAAATGTCTTGCACATGTAAAAAGTTTCATCTTTTACATATTCCGTGCAAGCATGCCATCATCGTTGCATGACATATGAGGCTCACGAATGTTAATGCATAGGTTCATCCATTCTTTTAGATCGATAACTACTGTGCAATATATCAGGAACCTATCAATCCTCTTGAAAATCAATCTAATTGGTTACACTCACCAGAAGAAATGGTTATTCTGCCCCCTCTTCTCGATAGTTGTCGTCCGGGTCGTCCTTCTAACAGAAATCGACACCCTTCATAGGGAGAAAATGTAACACCGAGGATTTGTAGTCGTTGCCATGAACCAAGACATGTACGAACCCAATGTAAAAGCCTAGCACCCGTGCCGACCTCCGCTCCGCAGCGTTCATCTAAAAAAGGCAAAGGGACAAGATCTTGAAATGTGTAACCGCATTCGGTGGAATCAGTTTTGTTAGTTATATGATTCATCATTGTTGTACTTCAGTTACATGTAACCGATGTATTTTTATTACTGTTTCAAATGTGTAATTGTATTGATATGTGATATAATAACTTTAGTACAAATTATTTCTTCATTTTATATTTGTTAGAATGAGTTGTTTGAGTATTTCTTTATTTCTTCTAACGTTTGATAGTAACATCACTCAGATCAGAAATAATTTTTTATAAAGTATATCATACGCATACGCACATAAAAAGATGAAAAATAGGAAACAATAAAAAAGGAAATGACAAAAGGTAAAAAATAATATTTCGGTATCTTAAAACGGTGTAATTCAAAAAAACGAAATTAAAATTTGAATTCTAAAAGTTGAAATACCCTAAAATAGCAACAATCGATAAATTCATCAGAAATATGGAAAATACGAGTCGATATATCGTAAAACAGTGAAATTTGAAAAAACAAAATTGAAATTCGAATTCTAAAAGTTAAAATACCCTAGAATGACAAGAATCAAAAAATTCTTCAGAAATCTGGAAAATACAAGTCGATATATCCTAAAATGATGAAATTCAAAAAAATGAAACTGAAATACGAATTCTAAAGGTTGAAATACCTTAGAATGGTAAGAATCAAAAAATTCTTCGAAAATCTAGAAAATACGAGTCAATATATCCTAAAACGATGAAATTCAAAAAAATGGAACTGAAATTCGAATTATAAAAGTTGAAATACCTTAGAATGACAAGAATCAAAAAATTCTTCAGAAATTTGAAAAATACGAGTCGATATATCCTAAAATGGTGAAATTCGAAAAAACGAAACTGAAATTCGAATTCTAAAAGTTTAAATATCTTAGAATGACAAGAATCGAAAAATTCTTCGGAAATCTAGAAAATGCGAGTCGATATATCCTAAAAAGGTGAAATTCGAATTCTAAAAGTTGAAATATCCTAGAATGGCAAGAATCGAAAAATTCTTCAGAAATTTGGAAAATATGAGTCGATATATCCTAAGACGATGAAATTCGAAAAAATGAAACTGAAATTCGAATTCTAAAAGTTGAAATACCCTAGAATGACAAGAATAAAAAAATTCTTCAAAAATCTGGAAAATACGAATCGATATATCCTAAAACGATAAAAAAACACATCGTTAGATGTGCCAAAAAACACAAAATTCAAAAAAATCGAATCTCAAACTCGAAAACTACATATGGAAAAACCCTAAATTAGAAAAAACGGATATAAAATTCGAAAACTACACGTTGAGAAACCCTATATAAGAAAATTTTCAATTTACCCCCTAAAAAAAATCCCATTATAAACAGGTCCAATATTTTCCCTGGCCCCTTAGTAATTTTCTAGTCTTTTAGCGCCCCTGTAGTTTCAAAAAAGCAAATTTCCCCCCAACACACGGTAATAGCCCATTGTGATGTGGCAAATTTCAAAAAACCCCGCAGTTGACTTAGGACTCTTACACAACTCCCCGAATTTTTGAAAAATGCTAATTAACCCTCTAACCTATTATCTACAGACATGAAAAATTTCGACAGTGGGAAACACTGTTCCCATTGTCGATTACCGATAGCTTCGGAACGAATTTTCGACCAAAAATTTGTCGTTTTGGCCTCCAATTTCAGCACAAATCAAATCTATGTAAGCTATAACACAAAACCCCTAAACCAATTCAACGAAAACGACCAAAAATCAAAACATTTCAAGCATTGTTCAAAATCGAAATCCTAAACCCTAAACCGCAAAATCTCACTCAAATCTTAATAATATGAACAATAACTTGATTCAAACAAGGTGACGAAAGATATTCTAACGTGTTGTGCCATTTTCGGTTGCCGGAAACCACGAAAATCACTAGAAATTCGGCCAAAAGTGCGATGATAGTGGGACAGGGGAAAATTCGCGTTTTTGAACAGTGATTTCACAGTGGAGACAATGGAAATTTGTTGGGTTTATATATGGGCAGTTTCGACATTTCACAAAAGTTAGGCATTTTTGCTTTAATCTGAATTTTTTGGGCAATTTCACTTAAACCCCCTTATTTTTGCCTATTTTTTTATAATTTCCCTTACAAAAATCAATCAAGTTTTCCAAATCATATTCTTTTTTCGCCCCACTAATTTCTTCTTCTTCATCTTCATCTTCATCTTCTTCCTCATGTCCTTCAATTAGGGTACATGTAACAAAAACATGAATACATTCTTGTAAGTATTGAGACATATCAGTAAGACCTTGGACATCTTCATCATTTTGGATCTGTACGGGATAGTCGAGCTCAATTTTTCTTGACTTCATTGATAGTTGAAAGTAGTTTCCATTAAATCAATACTGCAAGACTCCTTCAAAAACTGAATAAATCCCTCAAATGTTGTTCCATAATTAATTTTAATCTATTGCTTGGATCCTCCAACATATTTTATTGTGTTGTCATCACTTTGAATCCATTCTCCATGATAACGAACCGATGCATAACCATCCATTTTAATTATCAATCCTGCAATAACAAGTTTTTAAAAAAAATTATTCATTTATAACATAAAATCTGTATTAACTATTTAAAATAGTCTTACAATTATTAATATCAAAATACCCCTAATATTTTTCTAATATTTCATTTAACCTTCTTTAATTATTTAACATTTAATGTAATACCCTTATATGTTATCTTGTATCAAAATATTTTTACAATGTTTAATATCAAAATACCTCATATATTTTTTAATATTTTATTTAATCCTGTATAATTATCTAATATTTTATTTAACACCCTTGTATGATATCTTGTATCAGAATGCATCTATCTGTTCCTAACATTTTATTAAAAATGTTCTTACAATAATTAATATGAAAATACCTTTATATTTTTCTAATATTTCATTTAACCCCCTATAATTATTTAACATTTTATTTAACAACCTTGTATGTTATCTTGTATCAAAATGTATTTATCTATTCTTAACATTTCATTTAAAACATTCTTATTATGTTTAATATCAAAATACCCCCTATTTTTATAATATTTTATTTAGCCCCTCATACTTATCTAATACCCTCATATGTTCTCTGTTATCAAAATATATCTATTTATTCTTAACATGTTATTTAATCATTCATATATTATGTAATGTCAAAATACCCTCATAATTTTTTTAACATTTCATTTAACCCCCTATAATTATCTAACCCCGTATAATTATCTAACCTTTTATTTAACACCCTTTTATCTTGTCTTCTATCAAAATATATCTATTTATTCTTAGCCTATTATTTAAATCCTTAATGTATTATTAATATCAAAATACTTCCCATATTTTTTTATATTTATTGTACCCCCTATAATTACCTAACAGTTCATTTAACACCTTTGTATGTTGTTTCATATCAAAATACATCTATCTATTCCTAAAATTTCATTTATAATGCTCTTAAAATGTTTAATATCAAAATACTCCTTATATTTTTATAATATTTTGTTTAACCCCCTATAATTATCTAACCTCTCATTTAACACCCTTTTATATTGTCTTGTATCAAAATATACCTATTTATTCTTAACATGTTATTGAAATCCTTTATATATTGTATAATATCAAAATGCCCCTATATTTTTTTAACATTTCATTTAACCCCTATATTATTATCTAATATTCAAATACCCCTTTACATGACATACAAACTAGATTTAACAAATAAAATTAAGTTTTGAGTTAAGATTCGTATAAATATCTTTTTTTTACGAATTGACTTTTTTCAATTCGAATTAAAAAATACGAATTTTTTCCATTCGAACGAACCCATACTAATTGATATTGAGTAAAAATGAGAGTGAGAGTGAGTGTTTGAGTGATATGAGAAGTGTGTGTAATAAGAGTGAGTGAGAGAGTTTATATAGATGTGGTGAAGGGTAATTTTGATATTTCTAAAAAAAATTAGGACATTTTTGTTTAGGAATAGAAAAATTGGGTATTTTTGTTAAGAATAGGAAAATAGGGCATTCTTGCATAATAGAGGGGTAAAAAGGGCATTTAATTTAATGTCCCTATATTATTATATAATTAAAAATTTAAATTAAAAATAAAATAATATTTAATTATATAATAAATATTAAAAATATATATATACGCAATATTATTCCAATAACTATTGACAGTGAAGGCCAAATAATAAAAATAGGTACAAGGCCGTTAGCCTGTTAAAATTATCACTACTGGCTTGTGTTGGATTTTTATATATAAATATCAAATTTATCTTATGATAAAATTAAAAAAAAAAAATGGCGCATCAAATATTATGGAGTTGTGTTGGATTTGATTGATTCTTCGAACTTATTAATTATAATAGATTGATGTCGGTGAATTGAATTTTCTTCACAAGTACATGTTGTGGGCATCCTAATAAATAAAGGCCAAAGGACTATTTCCCACCCAAAGTATGCATATTTCCCAAGTTCTCTTGTTAATTTTGAAAATTTTATTTACCTACCCATAGACTATTAAAATTAACTGAGTTTATTAGTTATATAATTTTTCCCCCTAAACCCTAAAACTAATATTTTACCCCAACCCAAGTTTTAAAAAACAATATTTTTCCCTCTCGGATTTCTAATTTTCAAATTCAATTTTTTGACGTCGTTTCTTTCTCTCTGACAACCTCCAGGTGATAGCTCTTCCTTTTCAGTGTGGCCTTCTTCCGACAACTCTCCTGAGAGTGGTCGTCGATGAAGACAAGTCATCTTCGTCTTTTAGGAAGACGAATCATCTTTGTCGAAGACCACTCCCAAGAGAGCCGTCAAAAGGAGACCGCATCGAAAAGGAAGAGACGTCGCCTAGAGGTCACCGGAGAGGAAGAAATGGCATTAGAAAATTAAATCTGAAAAATTGAAAACTTTAAGGGGAAAATGTTTTTTTTTAAAACTTGGGTTAAGAGAAATTATTAGTTTTTAGGGTTTAAAGGGAAAAAAATAAAATCAAATTTAAGTTTATTTTTAATAATACAGACAAAATGACGATTTTACCTTTGAAACTGTTAGTTTTAACTGTCCACGGGTGAGTAAATGAGATTTTCAAAGTTAACAAGGGGAATCTTAGAAAAACAACATACCTTAGGTGGGAAATAGTCCTTTGGCCAATAAATAAATTCCAAAAGTCGGTAACAAATAATTAATACAGTACAAAATTTGATTAGTAGCAAACAATCAAATTAAATGTGTGGAACCATAAGAAGAGAAGAGGGGGCTTCTTAGGTTTACCAAGGTTAAAGATAAAGAGTTTGAAGACAAAGACTAGGGTATGTCGAGGAGTCTGGTAGTGAAATCAGTATACTGTTACCCATGGTATGACCTAAGATTGATTGCCTAGTATAACTTAAAGCAAAATGAGGTCCTTTTATTGGTTATAAGGCTGCTCAACTCACACTCAACCCAGCCTTTTGTGGAACTTGTGTTTGGACTACTCTGTTTTAAGAACATTAGGTCATGTGGTTAACCTAACGAGTTCTGTTGTATAGGATTTTTGTTTAGACAAGGCAAGTACAGAGGTACTTTCGTTAAGGTAATCCAGGAGACTTTGATTAAAAAGTATACACAAAGATATAAGGATTTTACCCTTGACTCAGAAAGAATTACTCAAAGAGAAAAGGCATGTTTATAGAGATTGTTAAGGGTTTTAGGCTATTCGATTATATCCATTCTTAGAGAAAGGGAAGCTCTATTTATAGAGAAGTTACAATGATTACAAAAGATAAGGTGCTAGTACACCTAGAAAGTAGTGCACCTTAAGACATTTGTACAATAATTAAAGTAACTTACACACCAAACATATGAATAACAAGATAAGTGATGCATACAATAATTAAAGGGAAAAAGGACAACATTATTACACAAAAGTATATGGAGAAGTCATGGCATCTTAAGAGCTTTAGCTTTTGGAAGTGGAGGTCAGTTTGCTTTTAAAGGTGGAATCCAGTTTGTCCTTGTTGTTAAGGGCTTCAGCAATATCAAGATCAAGATCGTTTAAAGATTCTGTTTGTTGGGAAAAGAAGATGTATAGGACAGGATTATATGTCTCATGAGTATAGGTGTCTTGCATGTAGAATACAAGATAGGAATCTTCTTGTAGATATTTGTATCCAAGAAAATCATGATCATAATAAGGATATACTGAGGGGGGATAATCTGGATGGATTGGTATGGGAGAAAATCTCTTTCAATGGTAAAATTTTGCCATATAGATAAAGATAAGTCTAGAGAAACACAGGGACAAATCTTCATATCCTGAGTGGATTTGGATGTCTTTTGGAGTGTATTGATTTTCTCAAAAGATATTTTTTGCTATCATCATTTGATAGGTGTAAGACACTGGGAATTATTCCAAGGGGCATCATTAGCTAGAGTGGGCCAAATCTAGGTTGGAATTATCGTATTGGCCTCAACAGTAATGTGTTCAAAGTTACGATATTCTTAAGCATAATCAGCTTTATATTTCTAGAGATTGTAGGGAAGATGGGCATATTTACGAACATTAGTCTCAAACAAAATCTTCTTATGGTATTTAAGAACTTGGGCCTTTCTAGTGAAAAATAAAATGGAATATTAGGCCTCCAAAGGTCTTCTAAATCTTTGGTGTTCAGTTAGCACTAGAAAAACATGCAAATCTGCCAAGGAAGATAGTAAAACCATTGTAAAAAGATCCAAAAATGGGTGTATTCTAGATTAAAAAGGACCATTCTCAAGATTATGAAGCCATGAGAGCATTAGGTTGAAAGGGAACTCAATGACTATCGTATATTTGGACAAAAGATACCAAAGAAACCAAAATGAATTCTAGAAAAAGTCTTTTATGTGGTTTCCTATTGAAAATAAGTTGAAGTAAGGAAAATATAGATGTATTCTAAGTTCACCTAGGGTATAGGGTCCTGTGTCTTGTATGGTGAGGATCGGGTAATGAAGTATTAGTTATTTAAAGGTTTTTGTTTTGCCTAGAGGTAGGGTTTGACAGATAGAAAGAAACTCAAAAGAAAGGTCTAGTATGCCAAGAGGTAGGGGAATAGTGTTTGCCATAGAGGTTGGTTTGGAATCTATTTTTTCATAGGTTAAGTTGTGCATAGTAGAGGAGAGAAATACATAAGGTTTTTTATAGGCGAGTCAGGAGAAAAAGTCTGGAACAACATTATCTTTTCCTTTGATATATCTGACAGTAACGACATAATTTGAAAACCATTGACTCTATTTAATAAGCTTTGGATTAGGCAATTTGTTCGATTTAGGCACCAACATCGAAGGAAAAAAAATTATGTCTAATTCCTTGATGAAATGATATCTACTGAGATGGAATTCAAACTTTTCAATTCTTTTTTTTACTACGAGAATTTCTTTGAAGGTCAAATAGTAATTTTGCTTAGAAAGTTTGAAATGATCACTTTTATATTCACACACATGTCTTTTTCCAGAAACTTCTTTAAGAAAGACTACTGACTAGTATTCATTGCTTGTATCAGTTTGAAGGATTCTTATTCTTGTGGAAGGGATTTTAAGTGGAGGAAGACTTGGAATAAAGGATTTCACTTTTTGGATTGAGATGGTTTAGGTTTTTGTCCAAGCAGAAAATCTCTTTTTGAGCATCTGGTATAAGGGTTTAGTGAGTTGGCTAAGATTGGGGACAAATTCAAAAACATAATTAATTATCCTAAGAAATTGTTGTATTTGTTTGATCGAAAGATTTTCATCAAGAAAGTCATTAAGAAGGGTGGCAATATGAGGTTGGCGAACATAAGTTCCATTTGTAATCTTCATACCTAGAATCATCTTCTTTTCTGAGAGCATAATGCCATAAGATTTGACAAGGTCATGGAAGCGGATCAAGAGATTCACATGTTCCTTTTCAATTGGAGAGAATAACAAAATGTCGTCAATATAAATTAGAGCCTACTCCCAAATAGACAGGAAAATTTCAGTCATAGCTTTTTGAAATTGTGACAGGGAAGTTTTGAGTCCAAAAGGCATCACAGTCCATTGGTATTGATGACCAAGTAATATGAAAGCAGTTTTAGGCCTCTCATTAGGATGGATTCCAAGTTGCCAAAAGTCTGCTTTGAGATCGAACTTGGATAAGATCTTCACTTCTGAGAGTCGAGCAAAAAAGTGTTGTTCATTAGGAATTGGGAACTTGTTGTCTTGCAAAAAATAATTGAGAGGTTTGTAATTAATTACTAGCCTTATTTTTCCTTGGATCTATTTAACTCTTTTATTAGCATAGAAAGTAGCGCAACCCATAAAGATTGAGTGGGCTCAATCAAACCTTCTTGCTTTAATTGAGAAAGCTCTTGTTCTACTTGTTGGAGAAAGTTAAGATTCATTCCATTATGACTAGCTTTGGTGGGATTTATATACTCATTCTTTTTAAAAGGAAAAGTGATAAAGAACTCTAGGTATTTCCATAAGGGATTTGCACTGCCTAGAAACTCTGAGTAGGTATTTGCATAAGAATCATGCACAATTGTTGGCAGAGTGCTTGGATTGGTAAGATCATGAAATAATTGGGGATTTTCCTCCATGATAAAAACTATTGTGAATATCATAAGCCATCAACTCAAATGAAAAGTCGTTTATCCAAAAATTTCTAAATAATATCAAATTCGATAATAGTATCTTTCTCAGGAAAATATGAGGCAAGGAATTTATGATTGATATTGATATAAGGGAATGATTGAATACTAATAGTTTTGCTAATTGCTTCATTGGCAAAACTTCACTATTAGCAGCACGGAAGTATTGCTTGAAAGGCTTCTAGTAGGTCTGAGGTATGACTTTAGATTTCAAATTTGAAGAAACTGCTCATGTATCAATGTGAGCAATTATCTTAACAGGTTTGTCATACTTATGGTGTTGAAGTTTGAGCTCAACAAGAGGTTGTTAATGGTTCAGGTTTTGAGAGGGCATCATAACTCTATAGGAGTCTAGAGGATTACATTCGATAAGGAAGTATGAATCATACTCAATTTTATAAAGGATGAACTCAAGATTTGAATGCTCAGAGTAAATTTTTGAATAGAGAGATTAACATTATGATCTTGAAGACTTGCAATCTAGGAAATTTACTGGATCATTTATGGCATTTCTTCTAAGGGTAATTTTTGGAAAAATGATCATTTTTCTTACAGATAAAACATCGATCATTTTTCTTGAAAGTTTTCTTTCGTCGAAAGAAGCAACTTTAATGATGCCTTGGCTTGAAAAAGTTTGACTTACGTCTAGATTTTGGATTGTACCATCTGTGATGTTTTTTCTTTGACATTGGGCAATCACAATATTTGTCATTGTGAGAGAATGTGATTTTCAAATCTACACAATCATAAATTTTGCCAAGAGACTTGCCAAGCTTGTCCATATTGACAATAAATTTGGACTTATTGTGCAAGAACTATAATTGGTTTAATACGGTTTGGTACAGATAGACAAGAAAAACCTGAGCTAATGTTTGTCCTTAGAATTCAAGATATCTAAAGGTTTTATTGCCCAATGGTTTTGGCAATTGATTAAGATAAGCTTGTTTGGGGTTTGGATCATCAACGCCATTAAGGATATAGAAACGAGCATGGGCTTTCTTGAAGTGTTCCTCAAGATCTTTAGGATTAAAGGAACAACACTTGAGCATAAAAATTTTTTCTCTAGGTTGATCAACAATATGGGTTGGACTTCCCAAGTATTTCACATATATATTATACATGAATTAATCTACATCTTCAAATCAGAGTAATTGAGTCTGATGGTATTGTGCTAAATTAATCCACCATTCTTTTAAATCACTAGTAAAATGTAATACAAAAGCTGTCAGGACTTATACAAGAGTAGCTCTATGTTTGAGCATTTCTATATTTAAACATCTTGTCATCTCATGAATATAGTTCTTGTACTAGGAAATAGGAATATCATCAAAGGTAAAGGTCTAGAACTTGGCAATGGTGTTTGGCACAAATTAAGGTTGTCGTGGTACAAATGTAGCTTCAGGAGGCTTATCCAGTTGGTGCTCTATAGTGGATTCTTTGTCATCATTTCAAAAAGAAGTCTGGCCATGTTCATAGACAAAGATTCTTGGAGAAGTTGATAAAGTTATAGTTATGGACCGATCTTCAGTAAAGGATATCATAGAACATGTATTAATATTGGCTAAAATTTTATCCTCACTTAAGTTGGAGAGAGTTTGTTGTGCCATTTGGTAATCACTGAGAGGATTAGGGAAAATTACTTATTGAGTAGACAATGTTTCTATCTAAATTGGTTTAGAAATGATAATTGCTT
Source organism: Mangifera indica (assembly GCF_011075055.1). Classification (NCBI taxonomy): domain Eukaryota; kingdom Viridiplantae; phylum Streptophyta; class Magnoliopsida; order Sapindales; family Anacardiaceae; genus Mangifera; species Mangifera indica. The sequence goes on along the minus strand of NC_058147.1, from coordinate 8,642,702 downwards.
TTCCTCAATCCAAAAGAGGTAGTGGAGGAAGAGTAGTGCATTGAGGAATAACAGGGGTTGTTTTCATAGGTGGTCTAGAATGAAGGATGAAGGAGTCTCCAAAGATACTTTTATATTTTTCAAGAACACTAAGATAGCTGTCTATATGAATCCATTAAGGTTCCTTAGGAAAGAGGGAAGAAGAAAGTGCATCATACATTTGATATGACAAGGAAGAAGGAATGGCAATTCGAGGGCCTTGTTGAATCATTTTCTCCAAGTGTGCAAGTTGGACTTTAAAATAATTCATCTCTTGTTGTTGATAATGAAAAGGCAAACTTTGATCGATACAAGTCATGATATTAGTGTGGACTTGTCGGTCTTAAGTCGAAGTGTGTCAATAGGTTTTAATATGAGATGAGTTTGAGAATCCAACTTTTGCTCAATGCATTGGGCTGTGCTCTGGAGAGATTGTACAACATGATTTTACGCCACAACATTCTGAGATTGCCAATTAAGGACAGATTCAGCATGACTGATTTTTTCTAGTGTTCTATCGAGCTTGATGGTTTATGGATCTTTAATCTTCGAACTATGAGTAGTGTGGTTAATAGGATTTGTAGTTTGTTCAAGTGGAGGAAAATTAGCATGTTAGAACATCATCAGTTTAAGAGTTGTTGTTTTGGGATTTGGAGTCTTGGGTTTCTAATTCCATAAACTTTTTCGTTTAGGAAGACAAGCTTTAGATTTAACAGATGATTTTGGAGGAGAAGAAAGATTATCTCTATCATCTGTATATGTGTCAAAAGAGGAATTATCATCTTAACCAGTGGGGGGAAGATAATCAAAAGTATTGACCAAGGCATCTCCTTTGCCATAATAGACCACATAATCAAATCGGCCAGAAGGTTCACCCAACAAATTATAACTAAGAGTACCAGCTTTATATGTTTGCTAGAAGAGACGTTGTGTGTCTATCTTCTTTGGAGGATGTCGTTGTTGATGAGCTAACCTTTGATGGTTGCGAGAATTGAAAGGATCAGCTAGCTCAATACAAGAAACACATCTACAGTGTTGGTTGGTTGGATCGTGAGGCTAAAACAAATATATAGTTTTACCATTGGGTGTAAGACCATAAATCTCATCTTAAGGCTCGTCATCATTGGAAGAGTAAAAAAATTATGTAGGGAAACACAGTAGGGGTCTAGCTTCAGAGAAGGAGGACTCATAGGAGATTGACAAACAACTACTGGAAGCTCTGGCAAACTTAGGGTTAGTGCACTAGATTGGAGGCATTTTAGTAGAAACTGGCTAGAATCATTCATAAGCGGTATACCATTTCTTTGGAATCAATTCTTCAAGTTTGTCTTTCGACATCTGTTTAGGAACAAAGGTACAATACGATATTCTATCCGTATCAACTATAAGAAAAATAGCATCATGAGTGTTTTTTGGAGTGGCAATATCCGAGGAACGATTTTGAACTCTATAGACTATCTGGTAATGAATAGTCACCATAAGAGTTTATCCTTAAGAAATAGCGCCAATGACTTGGACTTGAAACTTCAAGGCATGACACAACATAGGATCCTGCAAAGACATGCAGAAATTAGGAAACAAAGTGACCATGATAGTGCCTGCATTTAAAATAGTCTAAACTATGCCGAGATTGGCATGCTTAAAGTTGAGGAATCGTATGTCTAATAGTGTAATCTTGGAAGTCGTAGGAAGACCCTTTTGACCACGGAAAGTAAAGGCAAACCGAATTGCTCCAAAACGGAGATAAGTGTAGCCCTTGGCTAACCATTTTTCTGTTAAATGAGTAGGATATTCCAAAGTAACATATTGCTTGGCAGTAGTAGCGGGTTGTTGATAACTGCTGAAAGAAGTGTTTTGAACATATTTCTTGATTTTGACTGCAGACAGATGGATGATGGTGTTGATAGTTCGTCGAAGAGAAGTAAGGGGTTTAAGATAATTGTGGTAAAGGTTAAGAAAAGTATGATTTGTGGTTGGCAAACGAGATTCATTATCAAGATACTTTATTTCATAGAGGTTGTCCAATTTATAAGAAAAGTTTTAAGAACCTGATCTCCATCATAAAATTATTAATAGATACAAGTCAAATATAGTTTTTAATGTGTGGATAATTAAATTATTAATATACTAAAATGCAAATATAAATATGCATGAGATAGAGCAAGCCGTTGAGATCGAGTTCAACATCTTGCATTATTAAAACCATAATAAAATTATAATTTTAGTATATAATTTGAATAAATAGATAATGTATTATTATATAATTAAATATTTTAAATTAAAAAGTAATATTAATTATATAATAAATATTAAAAAATATATATATTGTATTGTTACTGTAACTATCGACAATGAAGGCCAAATAATAAAAATAGGTATAAGGTCATTAGCCCGTTAAAATTATTGTCGCCGGCTGCCACTTTCTATATATAAATATATGTTATAAATGGTAGATTTTCCACCACGTCAAAGAAATTTTGGCTAAAAGATAATGTGAAGGCATTAGATGCCTTAGAAACTTGGCTTTGAAGATAACCCTTTTTATTGACTGGAGGTAGGACTGGATTCGAAGCGAGTTTGTTTGGGTTCGAAATGAGCTTTGCTCGAACAAGCTTGAGCTTGCCTTGAACAAGCCCGAATACAAACACAAGTCTGAATTTTAAGCAAAAAACAAACACAAGCCCGAATCCGAACACTAGTTAAGCGAGCCGAGCTTAGCTTGCGGGGCGTTCACTCAAAAGAAAACACATTTAACCTGGAACAAACAACACCGTTTGTTCCTTGAAACCGAGCTGTCGAGCCTAAAATGCAAGCCCAAAGCGAACCTGAGCCCAAACACACAAACCCGAGTTAAGTGTGAGCCGAGCCCGAATGCTAAAATTATGAAATGAGCCAAATACGAATATATATTTAGCGAGCTTGACGAGCCTGAACCCGAGCCCGAGCTCGAGCTTAGACTCATTGAAAATGAGCCAAAAACGAGCTGGGCCTGTTCGAGCTCGGCTCAACTCGTATCCAGCCCTAACTGGAGGGGCGACAATAATTCCTATAAATATCCCCTCCCCTCTTCATGTATACACACTTCTTCATCCAAAAATTCTTGAGTTTTGCTTCCTACCTCATCACTCTTGTTTCTTTCTTCTTCTTTTTGTAGCTTTGATTTAATAAAATTATAGTTCTCATTTTGTAATTCACTCACTTTGCCATTTATTCAATTATATTTATAACAACATTAAAATTATCTTATGATAAAATTAAAAAAAAATGGCGCATCAAATATTACGGAGTTATACAATTAATCATTTTACTACTTGCGTTGGATTTGACTGATTCTTCGAACTTATCTAATTATATTAGATTGATGTCGGTGAAACTGAATTTTCTTCACAAGTACATGTTGTGGACATTTTCCATCCTAATTCATAAATTCCAAAAGTCGGTAACAAATCATTAATACAGTACAAAATTTGATTAGTAGCAGGCAGTCAAATTAAATGTGTGGAACCTCATAATTAATCTCTGATGGTCTATTTCCTTTGTTTTTTTGCTTCGATGCATTGGACCGATCCCTTCTGTTCAATTATAATTTGTGCTGCAAGAAACAAAACGTCAACTTCCAAAACAGCGTGCCGTTTAAAGTCGACATTTTTCAAATCAATCCACAAGTTGAAAAACGAATAAAAATTAATAGATATACATCCAAGAGCCTGATCTCCATCATGGAATACAGATACAAGTCAAATATACTTGTCAATGTGTGGATAATTAAATTATTAATATATTTTTAGGCAATTGTTTTACGACAATGAAGGGTCCTGGTCAATAAAAATAACTATATGTCAGTATCAATGTTTACACACAGCCAACACCAATCACTGTTTTTTGTTATGATTCAAAAAAAAAAATAGTTGAAGAAATAATTTTAAGCTATATTTCAGAATTATTATCCATTATAAAAATAGTTGATGAATTTTGTAAAATATAATTTACAAAATTTGTAAGCCGGAAAACAAAAAGAACTTGACCTTGTAATGAGGCATAGAATCCATGTAATTAATGAGGAAGTTTCTTGGTGTTTCATCAACAAAATGGAATCCGTCGCCGTCTCAATCTTGTCTTTAACAAATTAAGGCTTCTTATAAATTATCTATTATATGGTCATATCTTATAGTTTTAATTTGGCAAGTTAGCGCATGAAATTCTACATTGACCTATTAAAATGAAATTTCAACTCCCTGCTTGTTCATTTGCAGAAAACAACCAGTTGAAGTTTCCACCTTCAAATCCAATGTGCATTGACAATTGAAACCAAGATTTAGTCATAAATATTATAGCTGTTACGATTGATAGAACCTGCAGGGTAATTAATATTAATTCACAATTCACAATTAAAACAATCTTTATTTTAATTAAATGCCTGCCTAACAAGTGATATTTCCAGGTTTATATGCATATGTAGAGGATGATTTAGGAAGCCACACAAAAACACTAACATCAACAAGAAATTTAAATTTTTAATATTTTGACCACCGCCTGAAGAATGGGGCTTATACGTATTTATATCATCGGCTGTAAATTTTCTTAATTAATTCGTCATGACCAACCTAGGGGACGAAGATAATCTGGATTCTAACCCATTGAAATTTGGAAACACCGAATAATTAACACCTCCTTTCTGAATATAAATAAATCATTTATTATCAAGTTATGTTTATATTAGTCCAAAAATAAATAAATCTTTTCAAATACAAATTTGCTTATAGTGCATTTGATTTGTATAATCTTTTATTATCAAAACTAAAAGGTTGCTAGAAAGATTGATTACTTTAAAGATTAATTAATATAAATGAATACTATATTGTGATAAATTGGTATGTATAAATATTTATTATATTTAGTTGATAGTAATTAATATAAAAATGTTGAAATATTATTTTACTTAAATATTTTAAACTAAATTTATCAAGTAAGGGTAAGATTATAATATGATTAAAATTACTTTGATAATATTTTAAATTATATTCTAGGTTGAAACGAGTCGGGCTCTGCTCGGCTCGATCGAGCTCGAGCTGGTTCGAGTTGACTTGGTAGATTTTTTTTTAAAATTTTTTATACAAAACGACGTCGTTTTGATCTATATATATATACAAAACGATGTCGTTTTGATATAAAAAATGAGCCGAGCCGAAAATGAGCTAAAATCGAGTCAAACTCGAACCGGCTATAAATAAACCGAGCCGAGCCTGAGCTGGCTGCGAGCCGAGCTCGGCTCGGCTTGAATCCAGCCCTAAATATGAGAGTACAATTGGGTAGTCCCTTGCCCCTACAAAATTATGTTATGTAAAAAAGGGCTTTTTGGTTTTCTCATAAAAATAAAATTATGAGGCTCAATTTTGGATAGTAAAAATGTATTCGTTATATATTTCTCGCATAACTAACCAATTGATGTGGCTAGACATTTCTTTATTGCAATCCTAGCATATTATAATAACAAAAAAAAAAAAAAAAAGAGAAAAAAATCCGAGTACACTTTGGTAAGAAAAAGTCTCAACTGCACATCACACAGGAAACAGTTCTTAGTTAAATTTATAAAAGTAATCAATGGATGTGGCTAGACATTTATTTCCAGACTCTGCATGCTACTGTCCTATCGATGGAAGAAGATAATTCATGTAAATTTATAAAACGTTTTTCATGTATTTCGAAATAAATTTGTTTTTTTGGATAATTATAAAACTTAACGGCTCTTCCCTTTTTCAGTCAATGTTGGGGTTTTAATTATTAATGAAGTCAGCAACCACCTGGTTCGTTTAAAATTAATTTAATTAAGCACATGGTACGAATTTAATTTGTCATTATCATTCTAAAGCCCCAAAAAGAATCTAGTAAAAGAGACAAAAGAAGTTCGATTAATAATATTGAGCCGGTGAGAAGAGTTTACCGAAATATGAAACCCCGGAGGTGGGTTTGAATTTTGAAGATAACTGATTAAAAAAACCATGGAAAATTTTGAAACACGGCATAATTGACCACGCATGTTTCATTTAGTGTAATGGTAATAGGTTTTAAATCCTCCACAACTCGGTTTACTTTTAGTATAAATAGAGACCAGGCACAGCTTAAGATCATCACAAAAGAAAGAAGTGAGGCAACCTGAGAACACTAAAGAAAGAGAAAAACAATGGGTACAAAAAATGTGGGTTTCATTTTAGGGCTCATAGGGTTCTTGTTTCTCGATGGACTTCTCCTTTGCATGGCTCTTCAAGTCCATCATTACGATTTTGTTGTAAGTGCTTATTGCTTAATTTCAGTTTGTTAACGAATAATAAGATATACATATAATTAAAACGCTGAATTGAATTGATGTGGTTAATTGCAGCTTCAAGAAGCAAATTTTACAAGGCTATGCAGCACAAAGAGCATGTTGACTGTGAACGGCAGTTTCCCAGGTCCAACAATTCAGGCTCGTAGAGGAGACACTATGTATGTTAATGTCATCAATCAGGGAAGATATGGGGTCACCATTCACTGGTAATTTTATAACTGCCCTCTTCAACGCTCAATAAATGATGAATCAAAATCCAAAAAAGGTAAAGAATTTTCCTTTCAATTTTTGTAGGCATGGAGTGAAGCAGCCAAGGAATCCATGGTCAGATGGTCCTGAGAACATAACACAATGTCCAATTGCAGCAGGAACCAACTTCACCTATGAGGTTATATTGTCCGATGAGGAAGGAACTCTTTGGTGGCATGCCCATAGTGACTGGACTCGAGCCACGGTCCATGGTGCCATTATCATTTTACCAGCTGCCGGAACTACTTATCCATTTCCTACGCCTTACAAGGAACAGACAATCATACTCGGTATATAAATATATGCATGAATGATGTTATATATACATATTTTTGAGTATATAAATAGAAAAATATATGTTATGTCATCATATAATTGAATGTTAATTTATCATTAATTTAAAATTACTCAACTAATATCTAATTACATGAAGACCCATCATGTATATACCTATTTGTATATACATGTAATTTTATTGATATCCATATATATATGATATATATTTGAGTTAATATTAATCAATAAATTTTCTGTTCCTTAACTTATGAATAAATTGTCATTTTTCACCGCCAATGCATTTGGCAGGTTCCTGGTTCAAGGCAGACGTAATGGCTATGATTCAAAATGCTATCGCAACAGGCTCCACCCCGAGTAATTCAGACGCTTTCACAATCAATGGTCAACCAGGGGACTTATATGAGTGCTCTAATGGTATAAAATTAACCTCTAAAACTACTCTATAGATTGTTGACTAAAAGCAATTTTAAAATATGTTACATGTATTTGTAAATAATATGATATATTTTTCCTTTTCTTTAGGTCAAAATATTACAGATATATAACATTTCAAAAATACATACGTATTTTCTCTAATCTGCCATATGTTTCAAAGCATACCTATGACATACGGCGTCCGATAATGAAAGTGAAAATAGTTTAATTAGCAAGTTATATAGAAAGTCCTTTTTACCGTGCATCTATTTGTTAGCTAACTGTTAAAATAATCTGATATTGCAGACACAACATATCGCTTACCGGTTGAATCTGGCAAAACTTATCTTCTTCGCATTGTGAATGCTGTGATGAACGAAGAACAATTCTTCGGAATTGCTAACCACAACCTCACAGTTGTTGCGCAAGATGCTGCATACATAAAACCAATAAATACAAGTTACATAATGATAACTCCTGGACAAACCATGGATGTTTTGTTCACAGCAAACCGAAATCTCAGCCACTATTACATGGCGTCGACCCCTTACGTCGATAGTGGTATTATATTTCCCGACACCACCACCACAGCAATTGTTGAATATGAAGGCAACTATTCTGCCCCTTCATCTCCTTTCTTCCCATCCCTTCCAAATAACACTGACATAACTTCTGCACTAAACTTTACTAATCAAATAAAGAGCTTAGCCAGTAACGAGCATCCCATCAATGTTCCCAAAAATATCAGCACGCGAATCTATATAACCGTTGCTTTGAATCTATTGTTGTGTGCCAACGGCTCCTGTGATTCCGGCACTGGTGATAGACAAGCCGCCAGCTTAAATAATATCAGTTTTGCCACTCCTCAAATCGATATACTACAAGCATACTACAGGTACAAGCTTATTATAGGATCCACACTTAATTGAATATATTCTAAATCTTTCGTCTTGCAGGAATTTGACAAACGGAACTTTTGACCTGGATTTCCCAAGCGAGCCCCCATTTTTTTTCAACTTCACAGGAGATGTGTCAAATGTAGGAGCGTTCACAGCGCAAGGGACAAAGGCAAGGATGATAAATTATGGTGAAGTGGTGGAAATTGTCTTCCAAGGGACAAATATTGGAAATGCACCGTCAAGTCATCCAATGCATTTACACGGTTTCAGCTTCTATCTGGTTGGAACGGGTTCAGGAAATTTCAACAATGTCACTGATCCACTCTCTTATAATTTGGTTGACCCACCTGTAGTTAACACCATTAACCTCCCAAGAAGTGGATGGGCTGCAATTCGGTTTTCAGCTGACAACCCCGGTAACGTCTCAACCATAGATAGTCAGATTCTTTTGTTTTTATAATTGAAAACAAATAAACAATAACAAAATTTTTTGGTTCAATCTGATGTTTGCCGTTATTAATTTCTTTTGCAGGTGTGTGGTTTATGCATTGCCATTTTGAGAGGCATTCAACATGGGGCATGGACACAGTTTTCATTGTACAGAACGGGCGTTACCAGAACCAGAGCATGCTGCCACCACCAGCTTACATGCCTCCTTGTTATTAATTTGTCTTGTGCTTAATTAATTAAGTTGCCTTAGTTCCTGTTAATTGATTTCAAATTTAGTAATATGGAATGTACTTCAATAAAAACATTTAAAATGTTATCTGATAATTAATTTGCATTTGTATTGATGGAACCATCATTTTTTTTTTTTATTAATGAAATACTCAGTGTTTAAATTTATATATATATATAAAGGTAAACTGTAAGAAGTTCAAAACATGGTTGGATAAGAAAAAGAATATATGTTGACGCAGACCGATTGATAGAAAAATCAAACTCAAAGTGGGAAATGATGTTGATGTAGATATTATTTATGTTAGAACTATCAAGTTATTTTAAAAAACTGGTTGTTTTTATGTACTCTCTTTTAGAAGAAATTTAATTTTTGTTTTATTATTGACAATCTATTTCTAAATAATGTTGATTATTCTTTGAATATTAGTATTAAGAGATTTTTTATTAGAGAGAAGTCATCCTTATTATTGCACAAAAGGTTAAGGTATATTTCTAACAAGAAGGTAGACAAATTGAGTAAAGATGAAATTTTTTTGCCTCTAGATTTTCAAGATTTTGGGATTTGTGTTGACTGTATAAGGGTAAAATTGATAAATACTAAAAGATATATTTCAACTTGGAGCAATGAGCTTTTAGAAATCATTCATACAAATATTAGTGAGCCTTATTCATTCACCTTATGTGGCGATAAGTATTTAATCACCTTTATTGATGACTATTCTAGATATGGGTATGTTTTTTTTTATTAGAGTAGGAATCTAGTGTTATTGAGAAGTTCAAGATTTTTAAGATAAAATCAAAGAAACAAATAGGGAAAATCATCAAAGTTGTGAGGTCTGATCAAGGTGGAGAATATTATGACAGATATATTGATTTAGGGCAATATTTTTTAAAAGTATTTATAGGAATATGAAATTGTTCCTTAATACACTATACCTGGGACTCCTGAACAAAATGGTGTGTAGCCGAGAAGCATAATCCCACCCTTAAGGATATGGTAAGAAGTATGATGCGTAGATTTAATTTGCTAGAGTATTTATGAGGCAAAGTTATTAAGGCTGCATTATACATTCTGAATAAGATTTCTGTGAAATCAGTGCACAACACTCTTTTTGAGCTTTAGACAGGAAAAAAACCTAATTTGGGACATGTTTACATCACCGGTTGTTCAACCGAAGTAAGGATTTATAATCCTAATTAAAATAAATTGGATCCTAGGACTGTTCGGGGATATTTTATTGGTTATCTTGAACATTTCAAATAATACATATTTTATTGCTCTTCTCATAGGACAAAAATGGTTGAGTCAATAATCGCTAAATTTCTTGAGCTTGATTTAGCAGAGGGTAGCAACTCTCAACCATTAAAGGAATTTGAAGAAGGTCCATCTAGGTTGGAGCCATTGACCAATGCATATAATGGTATTTTACATGCTCCTATTGAGGAGCCCAAACAACTAATTTTAGAGAATCTTTTAGAATATGAACCTATTCAAAATGGTGCCACTACTGATGATACTATTTCAAATGTTGCATTAGTTCAACTACTTATATATGATATTGTACCTGGTGACTCTATAGTTGTAATTCTAGTTTGAATATCAACTAGACAGAGACGACCAACCATTTTTGTGATTATTATGTCTATCTGAGTGAGTCTGATTATGATATTGGCTAGATTGTAGATCTTGTGAATTTTAAAAAGGCCATTTCTTGCTTACAGTTAGATAAGTGGTTTGAGGCTATGAAAGAAGAAATGTAGTCTATGAGTGATAATGATGTATAGGATCTAGTAGAGCTCTTAGATGGGGTTAGTCCTATTGGTTGTAAATGAGTTTTCAAGACCAAGAAAGACTTTAAGGTTAGAATTGATAAATTTAAGGTAAATTTTGCTAATAAGCTTTACTCTGAAAAGCTTTAAACTTCAATGATACTTTTTCCCTATAAACTTCAAAGGATACATTTAGAATTAGTTATACTTTATTGGCTCATTTTGAATGGCTTTAACAAAAATGTGAAAACAACTTTTCTAAATGAAAATCTTTATGAAGAAGTCTATATGAAGCAACTAGAAGGTTTTGAAGTTGAAGGAAAAGGGCATATTGTATGCAGTCTGAAGAAATTTATATATGGATTGAAACAGGCATCTTGACAATGGAATTTGAAGTTTGATTAGGTAATAACTTTATATTGGTATGTTAAAACAAGTTCAATCAATGTGTATATATCAATATCAATGACAAGAGATTCATTTTTCTGGTTCTTTATGTTGATGATATTTTGTTGGCCAACAAGATTATAATTTGCTTTATGTGTCAATGCAATTTTTTTCTAAGGCTTTTGATATGAAAGATCTTGAAGAAGCATCTTTTGTCGTTAGTATTGAGATTCACCATGAAAAAGATTATAAGTTACTGGAATGATCACAAAAGGCTTATATTGAACAAGTGCTTAAAAGATTTAATATACATAATTGTAAGGGTGGTGAGGTACCTGTGGTGAAAGGAGATAAGCTTAGTATTAAGCAATGTCCTCAGAATGATGTGGAGAGAGCATCTATGCCTCATGTTTCTTATACTACTGCAATTGGGAGTTTGATCTATGCTCAAGTCTTTACTAGACTGAACATTGCATTCATTGTGAATGTACTTGGTCGTTATCAATCCAATCCAAGTACTGATCACTAGACTGCTACCAAAAAACTCATGCGATATTTATAGAGAAAAGATTTCAAACTGGTATACAAAAGGGTTAATAATCTTGAAGTAGCAAAGTATTATGATTCAAACTTTCATGGTTGTGTAAATCATTTCAAGTCTACTTCAAGATTCATTTTCATGCTCGCTAGTAGAGCCATATCATTGAAAAGTACAAAACAAACTTTGATAACATCTTCAGCCATGTATGTAGAATTTGTTGCTTGTTATGGAGCAACCATAAAACAATGTGGTTGAAGAATTTTATTGCTGAAGCTTCATGTAGTCGAATTCATCACCAGACCTTTGATGATTTATTGTGATAATAATGTAGCTATATTCTTTTCTAAAAATAACAAAATTAGCAATAAATCAAAATATATGGAAATAAAGTATTTGATAGTGAGGGACCTAGTCTAAAGAGGGGAAATTGTTGTATAATATATTAATAAAAACTCCTTGTTGGTAAATCCCCTATCTAAAGGACTGAGACTCATTGTTTTTAAACAACATGTAAAAGAATATGGGTGCCCTAGAATCTTTTGAGATTTTGATTTAGTGGGAGGAGTCATTAAGGTATTTCTTGTTACCTTAATGAAGCTTATGTTATGATTAAGCATTCATACATGCTTTTTTTTTTTTTTGTATGAAGTTCATTTATTGATATAAGTATATTGAATATATGGGTATATATTTGTACATATACTCGTATACAACATGTGTTTTAAGAATAAAGTTTATTTTGAGTATGACAATTGTATGGGCATTTCTTTATATATGTATCTCAAGATTATTAGTGAAATATGCAAACTTTGTGGAAAGTTGTTAACTTCATTTGAAATTGTGAGATTTCTCTTATTTCTTTTAAAACATAAATGTTAAAAAGAAATCATAAAGAAGATTCCTATGTAATAGTATATATTTGTTATGATCACATTTTGAATGTTATTCAAGCTACACTTAAAGATTCATATGATATAATTGTAAATAATTGAAATGATAGACATCTTATGTTGTTATTGAAACACAATGATTATTTTGATTTATTATTGACTATTGTATCAATAAGATTGTTTTAGACTGAAGTGTTGTTTTTCAATTATATTGTTTTCTTACAAATTAGTGTCCACTTTAGAATAATAAAATGTCATTCACTTGGAAAAGATTGTTTTTTTTAAAGATTATTTTCTTAAAATATATACATATACATATAAAATTTAATCAATGTTGTCCAAGTGGGAGAATGTTGGAATAATGTAGGCATATATTGATTAAATATTTTCTATTGTTTAATAAAACCAGGTGAATGTGTACTCCAAAAAATTTTATTTTATAGATTCGATGTGATAATTCAAAAGCAGACTGATACACTTCATGTTGTAATTATTAATTTTGGATTGTAAGTGTGGGTTGACATAACATTATTAGGTTTTTTATGGGAGAACCCAATTGACCATTTTACTCTTTTAGTAATTAATAAAACAAACATAAAGTCCCCTCCCAAGTTTAATATAAAAGTGCATAAGTTTATTTGACACCATCATTCTGCAAATGCGTTCTACAAAACTTAGGGAGAAAGATTTTGCTCTTAGATTGATATTCAATCTTCTCTAGATCAACAAGATGACACAATTGAGGTTTTTCTATGTTCTTAATCTTCCAATTATAGTATTTTACAACCTAATGTGTTAAAATTATGAATTTGAGCAGAAGTCTAATGTTATGCGATTTTACTATCAGTATTAAATTTCATTTTTTTTGCCTACACATTACACTTAGATTTGATAAATGAATAGGTTGCCTACAGATATCCATCCGAAAACGGCATTGATTCTAAGTTTTTACACCCAAACATGTTTGGATTAATACCCGTATAATAATATATGTTTTTGCAAAATAATTGTAGATGGTAAATATCTGATCATCCCAAATCATTTGAGAGCAAAAATTGATATAAAAATACTAAAGAATATAATATCATGTAATCCACATAACAAAGAACACCAAAAAAATGCTACCAGAGATCTATAAAGTATAGTTAATTAACACATAGAACCGTTGGAAAAATCTCCATCAGAAGATAAAAATAATAAAATCTTCATAAGAAAAGTTATAAAGAAACATGTTGCAATAATAAAAACAGATTAAATGAACCAACATCATTTTTTTTATTAATGAAATATTCTCTTAGTTTTGAAGTTTATAAGTTACATATAGTTGCGTGCCTTACTAGCTGACGACTTTCCATTCAATATAATTTACACAACTTCATATATGTATTCTACAACCATTGATAAAGTCTTATCTTACACATCATTTTCACATACAGCGATTTGTAGGGCTAAACTAAAAGTCAACCACAGAATCCTTCGCTATAAACAAGTTGGAATAATTAAAGAGCTATTCTTTTAATTAATTTTATAAAGCTCAAATTCTCGTAGGGACTTCGGGTCATCTAATGTAAGACTCCAATGCTCAGTAATCTATTAAAACAAATGTTGATTGAGATGAATGGCTCCTTTTATGGCTGAAGTCAATTTGATTTTGTTTTATTTTTATTTTTTGGTCCTTGATTGATGTGAAATAAAGCCTGCCCATTTACTAAATATGCCCCAACTCCTGTCTCGTAAGGGTAAAGTTTTTTATTTATTTATCATGTTTACTAAAACTAAAAGGAATTTATCACCACCTCATCAGTTGATATAAAAAAAAAAACAATAATAAAACAAAATTGTTAAGAGAAGAATTACACTATAAAAGTTTTTAAAGCACATTTTAACATTTCGTGGTTGAATTTGTTTTCATCAATGTTTCATCAATTCACTGATTAAGTAGATTTGTCTTTATAATTCAACGTGCCTCATAAACCTAACATAGACCAATGATCAGATATTATGATAATTTGATAAACTTTATAATTATATTTACTATTAAGAATCTTACATTGGTTTGAAAATAAATTGGATATGGAAAGTGTGAGTGAAACCCTTACCTTTTAAGTTAGTTTTAGGATGGTAGAGGTTCAATAGCCCTTGTTGACGTTCAACTGCATTTTAGGCCAACGTTGGCCATACAGATGTAATAGATGACATTTCTATTCAAGTCCATATTAGGTATATATCCAAAATTACAAATTGTTGCCTATATTTTTAACAATACAACAATCTATCGAATTGAAATGAAACAACCAGTGGATATTGATCTTCTTAACTCGATTTAACCATCTTTCTGATTTGCATTCATGCTTTTGTTGTGAGATTTCAGATATTAGTCTCTGATTTGGAAGAAGATTGATACTAGGGATGAGGTTTATTAGTTTTCTTTAGGGTTTTTGAAATGTGGTTATGGATGAGGGAAAAATGGTACTTAATTAATTATTCGGTAAAAAAAGCTTAGTCCTTAAAGCATTTGTGATTTATTGTAGGCCCCCAAAATATGATTATTTGATTAATAACCCTGTAATGAATTAAGAAAAAGAAAATGCTAACAAATAAAAGTTCTAATCATATTTGATTAGTTTGACTTAAATGGGTTCAATTCATTTGATGGCTATGGCTTTGAGTTGTAAGTTGAATTTGTGTTTGATTCTAGATTGAGATTTACTCCCGCTAATATATATGTAGATTGTATATTGTGTGGTGGTGTTTTTGTTTTTTCATGTACGAGTTTGAGAAGGTTGAGGGATAGTGATGGAGTTGGACTCTAGCGGGAAATGGAACCGGTCTTTGTGTCTGGCCACGCGTGGGTGGTGAGAGTTGACATTGGTTAGAGCCATGGGCGCTAAGGGTATTTAGTTCAGTTGTCCTAATCAAGTTAAAACTGGCAAATGGCTGAGAGTTTAGTATCATTACAAATTGTAGGGGGTTTTAAAGTAATATCTCATTGCATATATTCTCCTATAAAGTGCAACAAGGGATAAAGACGGAAGGATGATTATTCTTTGGTCGATGACAAATTTAAGCTTGGAATTATAATATTGAAAATAGTCATTGATGCAAATTAAAAATTGCAAGAGTTGTGGTAATGGATCATGCCTCAAGTTTAAAGAAATGTTAACCAGCTCACACTGTAGCAACGTTTTAACTCCTACAAGTTTAAAGAATAAATCCCAGTTTTTTAATTGAAAAAAGGGAGAAAGAATAGATCCCAGGAATTTGTCTACATGATTAAACAATTATTTTATTGAACTCATTCCGTGGGCTCCGGCTGTCGAAACAATAAAAATTTGCTTAATTGAGGAATCTCCCTTGTATGATGTATATATAAACCCAAGTCAAACACAATTATTGGGTTTATTGATAATTCATGACGGTTGTAAATAATTCGAAACTATCAATAATGTTTCAAAATTTCCATTAATCGACTTTTGTATCATCATCAAAAAGCGTCAGATCACTACAAGATAATTTATTTAAGTTTATTTTAAAGTCGTTTGTTAATTTATCAAAAATTCAGGAAGGTAATGTCTGATTATTGGGAGTCGATTTTTATTCTTGCTGTTATCTTTATTATAATTCCCATTTACAGGGTAAAAAATAAAATATATACATTTGAACATTATGTATATCTATACATAATGAATTTAATATGTTTTTATATGTCATTAAAGTATACTTCTGTTAAGAGACATCGTTGAGTGTTAAAACACAACATTTTGCAATTTTTTAACCTGACAAGTTATTATTTTTATATTTCTTTTTAATGTTTACCTTTTACGTTTAATTTTGATTATTACAACTACCTATATTTTAATTGGATAGATCTATCTCTTGTTCCATAATGAGTAGTTACAAAATATTTTAATAATTCAATTTATCAACACTTATTTTAGTTGACCAAGAGTGTTTCTTCTTGTGCCATTTCTCTCATAGTATAAATAGCTTGATGGTGCATCAGAAAATGTCAGAAAAGAGAGTTGATTTGCAACGAGGGAACACAGAATCAAGAGAAGAATGAATAAACAAATCATACTTTTCATTTTAGGGTTCTTCTTTCTGGATGGGCTGCTCCAATGCATGGCTGTAAAGAAAAATTATACTTTTGTTGTAAGTGCCTCTACGTTTTCTTCGTCTGCATTTTATGATACCTTTAGACCTGATTTTGTACTTGCCTCCATTTCAGCTTAAAGAAAAGACTTTTACAAGGCTGTGTAGCACGAAAAGCATGTTGACTGTAAATGGCAAATTCCCAGGGCCAACCATAAAGGCCCGTAAGGGCGATACCATTTTTGTTAATGTCATAAATCAAGGAAACTATAGTGTCACCATTCACTGGTAATGACTCTGAAAATCTCGTTTTAAATCATCAGATGGAGAATCAAAACTTTGAAAAGAATCTTAAGAATTTTGTTTTAAATTCCGCAGGCATGGAGTTAATCAACCAAGGAATCCATGGTCAGATGGTCCTGAAAATGTAACACAATGCCCAATTAAACCAGGAGCCAATTTCACTTATGAGATCATATTTTCCACTGAAGAAGGAACACTCTGGTGGCATGCGCACAGTGACTGGACTCGAGTTTCCGTTCATGGGGCTATCATTATTTTACCAGCAGCTGGAAAAAGTTATCCATTTCCTAGGCCTCATAAGCAAGAAACCATCATTATTGGTAATAATATGAATATATTAACCGGGATATAGAACAAAATTGCTCGAGATGTGATTACCATTCTCAGCTACTAATTTTATTTTTTAATTTGATTGTAATTACAGGATCCTGGTACAAGCTAGATGTGCCGAAAATGCTCGCTAATGTCCTGAAGGGCGTAATTCCAAATGTTTCCGATGCTTATACCATCAACGGCCAACCAGGGGACTTATACAATTGCTCCAAAGGTGAATATACGATGGAGATATTACATATTAGTTTGTATTTTCAGATCTCATATATAAAATCTACTCATCGTGTCCTCATTTTACAATTGCAGATTCAACACATCGTCTGAAAGTTAAATTTGGCAAGACTTATCTTCTTCGCATGGTAAACGCTGGGATGAATGAAGAAAACTTTTTCGGAATTGCGAACCACAGCCTCACAGTTGTTGGGCATGATGGAGCATACGTAAAACCTATAACAACCGACTACATTTTGATAATTCCTGGACAAACAATGGACGTTTTATTCACAGCAAACCAAAATCTTAGCCACTATTACTTGGCTGCTAGCCCATACTCTGATGGTAATAGTACTACTGTCCTTTTTGACAACACCACCACCACCGCCATTGTTGAGTATGACGGCAATTATAGTCGTCCTCCTACTCCTTTCTTCCCAAACCTTCCTTTTTACAGTGATATAAATGCTGCAGTAAACTTTACTAACCGCATAAGGAGCTTAGCAAACGACGCATATCCGGCCAATGTCCCCAAAAATATCACAACACAACTGTTAATTACAGTTGCTGTAAATCGTGTTTTGTGCCCCAACGACTCGTGTCTTACCCCAGCTGGTGATGGATTTCTTGATAATAAGCAAGCTGCAAGCTTAAACAACGTTAGTTTTGCGACTCCTCAAGTTAGTATACTCGATGCATACTACAGGTATAATTTTTTTCGTTGTTTTCTTATTTGATATTCTCTCGCCCCATGTTACTCATTATTATGAAATACTTCGAAATGCAGTGGGTTGAGCAATGTTTTCGTTGGAGATTTCCCAAGTCAGCCTTCCAATTTTTTTAACTTTACTGGTGATGACGTTTCGAATTTACAAAATACCGCCAGCGGGACAAAGGCGAGGTTTATAAATTACGGTGAAGCGGTTGAAATAGTGTTCCAAGGAACTAATATCCAGACCCCGGAAACCCATCCTTTGCATATACATGGTTACAGCTTCTTTGTAGTGGGTACAGGCTTTGGGAATTTCAACAATGAGACAGATCCTTTATATTATAATTTGATTGATCCACCAGAACTCAACACTGTGAACGTTCCAAGGAACGGCTGGACAGCCGTTCGATTTTTTGCCATCAATCCTGGTAAGTCTGTGTATTTGGTGGCACGACTATTTACTGTGCATATCACGTTGGTTAGGTAATATAAGAAATAATACAAATAAAATGATTGTCACATCTGTTAGATCATATATGGAGTGGAATATTTTAAGAGTTGGATTATTCTATGGAAAACTTAGTCCACCATTCGAATTGTTAAAAATATTCTTTTTTTTTTGGTTTCAATACATTCAGGAAAAAAAATCAGTTGCAAATCAAGATGATGGTTTGTCTTAAACTCTATTTTATTAAACCATATATTTCTTCTAAAATAAATGTTTTTTACGAAAGGGTTTTATGTTAAATTTATTCTAATATGAATGATTTTTAACTTTTTTCAGGGGTGTGGTTTATGCATTGTCATTTGGAAAGGCACGCAACTTGGGGCATGGATACAGTTTTCATTGTAAGGAATGGGCAATCGGAGGATCAGAAAATTCGGCCACCTCCTGCCAACATGCCATCTTGTTCTTAAGCCATTTACATTCTTAGAATGTATATTTGTTTTTTGTCGCTCATATTTTTTAATTTTGTGGAAATCATTCGCTTATTGTTTGATGACTTAAATGATCAATGTTCGCTGGGACATGTTACATCCTTGGCATCGGCACGAAACATTATACATATTATGATGAGATTTTGTCGTAGTGCAAAAATTTGTTGCAGACGTGTCTTAGATGAAAAATAATGTCTTCTGGTGACTTGTTATTGTAACTTCATGACCATTTGTGGAATGTTTAATAAATGCGAGCCTTTCAATCATTGCACGGTTTTCATTTCTCTTGGAATTTATCACTTCAATTACTTACTATAAAAAGAAGTTAAAAGCGCTTAATTTCCTTGTTATATAGTTGAAAATTGTCAAGAAATATGTTATTTCATTATGCAATCGAAGGAATTAAATATGTAATCTAGAAGATTTCAGTGGTTATTGAAGTAATTGTTCAATATGAAGGGAATTATTTTGTCCATCATCTCATTTCTTCCAAGTAAAACTAACATAAATGATGTACAAAGCTTCACCACATAAAGAGTTTAGCAAGTAAAGAGCACTCAATCAATGTATCAACAAATTAAATATTAGCACACTAATCTATGAAACTTTTTCTTTCAATCAATTGTGAAAGAAAATTATTGATGAGATTTCACATCACCAAATAATGTAAGCAAAATAAAGTTTTGTGTAAGATAGGGTTCACTAGCAACATTGATGATTCATTATTGAACCAATATATGCTATATTAGTGCAATACAAGTGCAAGTAAGGAATTACATATAAAGTTGCTTTTTAATGTGATTTTGCCCATTGCTTGTGTACCTATGTTCACGGTTATAACATTAGTAACTTTGAGAGAATGTCTTGACAAAGTATATGTATAGAAATTATAAGAAAGTGTCTTGTGAAGGATTCGATTAAGGACGAGAATCCTAAAGAGAATTATTAGATTTTAGGGGAACCTTATTTAATCCAAACATTCAATGTAAGCTTTCTTATGCTTATTATTGTCCCTCTCTCTCTCGACCTCACTTCTGTTAGTAATCTTCTTTATTTAAAGGATGAAAAACGTGGTTACATTCATATCAATTAGAGACATGATTTGCTTCTATAGATGGTCGCTTCTTGAGTAAATGCTTTATAGGTAAGAAACTAACATATGACAATTTCTGCCCAATTTTTGGAATGTGTGGAGGACTTTGAGAACTTCCTTGGTTCTTGAATCAAATAAACAACATGTGGGGATGTACGAAATCTTTGTCACTCTTTAGTTGGAAAAATAATGGTTCTATGAACTTTGAACAATGCACTATTCATGTGGTTCCATTTCCCCATTAAATATGATTGGGTATGCTTTGTTTGTATCATGAAATGGTGGACACGTGTCTTGGGGTTCACTTGAATGATCATGATAAGTTCTCCCTTTTGCCATGATTTATCTATAAAAGGAGAACAACTCATTTTGGTATCTCACTTGTACATGTGGTCCTTTGACTTGAAGTCATCAGACCATCT
This sequence comes from Mangifera indica, assembly GCF_011075055.1. Taxonomy (NCBI): domain Eukaryota; kingdom Viridiplantae; phylum Streptophyta; class Magnoliopsida; order Sapindales; family Anacardiaceae; genus Mangifera; species Mangifera indica. The sequence continues at coordinate 8,622,124 of NC_058147.1, read as the reverse complement.
AATACAAGGATTAACATAGTTTGACACCACTTAACGTGTCATCGTAATTGGGGTAACTATAAAAGTGATGATTGATTATACTGAGATTTGCATGGAGACTATGGTGAATCAATAGAGAATTTATCACTCTTGAGCAAAGAAGGTGATATCTCAAAATAGGAATACTAAAAGACATTAATAACCACTTGAAACTATAGCCATAATTAGATTGGAATGAAACCTGATTTGAATTGTATAGTTATTGATGTGTATCAATTCATATCGAAGAGACACTAAGATAGACACATATCTATATCTCAGTGATAACATTGTTAATTATCATTATACTGATTTCTAATTCCTTTATGTTGCGTGAAAATTTAATTCAGTCAAATGAAATTATGTGTCTTTTGCACCTAGAGAGCTTTGACCATTTCTAGAACTAAATTTGGGGTGATTGTTTCCTAGAAAGGGGTGATTGTTAGCCGAAAAAAGGGAATACTTTTGGTAGATAGGAATCTATACAAGGGAGAGACGAAATTCATTTTTAGGGAATATATATATAGATATTCTTCTTTTTGATGGAAAGAATTTTTTGGTTTTATCTTATCTTGATGATTGGAGATCTGAGCATGGCTTATGGTGGCTAAATTCTTTTCTCTTGGTTGAAGGGATTTGAACCCATTGAACTATAAGAATTGTGAGATTTTCGTTCTTTAATGTATCTTCTTAATTATTCAAATATTGATTATTTTCCTGTATTATTTATTATGATTGTATTGATTGATTGCTAAGGCTCATAATTAGTTTATTGATTAATATAATGTAATGCTAGTTTAGATGTTGAATTCATCTAATCGAAGTGGTAACTGGAATTTATTGTTTGCTGCATCAAGAACTGTAATTCCTCGGAAAATATTCAACTAGATTAATGCAACGTCGTACGCTTGTGTTGTCTTATTTTGTTAGTTTTTCTAATTTTTAATGTTGTTGTTTGATTAAATTCGAGATTATATCCAAGTAATTAATTAATAAAGATTAACTGGAATACATATCTTTGGTTAACTAATCATAAGAAAAGACAAGTAATTAATATTATAACGAATATTCGAATAATTATTTTAATACTCTTGGATGTCAATGATCAATCATAGATTTAATGGTGGATGTGACCGTAGATCAAAGTTTGTCAAATTGATTATTTATTTTAGATTATTTTGTTGAATTTCATTTATTGCTTTTAATTACAATTCGTGTTCAATTCATAAACCCTTCAGTTTCATTGGTTTATGTGATAAGTAACAACTTACTAATTAAAACTCTTCAAGGGAATGATTTCTACTTTTCTTCAGTATATTTTTGTTGTAAGAATTTAGGATTTTTATTTGGGTGTAGATGATAGCACTACCAAATTTTGACACCATTGTCATGGGGTTTTTAGTTTGTATGTTTGCTACGGGGATCTTCGAAGTAGGTTGATTTAGAATTTGATCCAGAGATTGAGAAGACTGCAAAATGGTTAAGAAAAGAAACAAAAAAAGAGACTACAAGCACACAAATCTGCTCGTGAAACAAAAGAAAACATGGCTAAGAATCAGACCTTAAAAGAACTTGTCGCTCTAGATTTGAACCAACAACTTCATTGCATTATTTTTCCTAATTTAGATGCTAATACTATATTTGAATTAAAATCTAGACTAGTCAATCTTTTACCCACTTTTCGTGGTTTCGCACGTGAAGATCCTTATAAAATTTAAAGGAACTTTATGTGGTGTGCATAAGTATGAAGCCAAATGGAGTTGCAGAGGAACAAATTAAGATGGGATCATTTCCATTTTCTTTGAAAGATGATGTGCAAGATTGGCTTTTTTACCCGTCTACTAGAAGCATCACTACTTGGCATGAGATGAAGAGATTGTTTTTGGAGAAACTTTTCTTTAGCCTTAAAAGCCATTAGCATTAGGAAGGAAATTTGTGTCATTAGGCAGCATACTAGAGACTCTGTATACGAGTTTTAGGAGTGATTTAAAAAACTCTGTACAAGCTGTCTACACCACCAAATTGGTGACTAGTTTCTTATTCAATACTTCTATAAGGGCCTCCTATTAACTGATAGGAATATGATTGATACAACTAATGGTGGAGCGTTGGCTGACAAAACATCTAAGACAGCCCGAAATTTAATTGCAAACATGGCATCGAATTTAGAACAATTCGGGATTAGATTAGACCATTCATCTTGACGTGTCAATGAGGTAAATGTCTCTTCTCTTGAAAAATTATTTGATGATCGAGCTTCTCTTATACGTCAAATGGCTATAGGAAAAATAAAGGCAACAAAGGTTTGTGGAATTTGTTTAGTTGTGGGGCATCTAATTGATATATGCATAACGCTTCAAGAGGAATCCGTTGAACAAGCCAATGTTGTAGGTGGATTTTCGGGACAACCATAGTGAAATTATAATCCTTATTCAAATACCTACAACCTAGGTTAGGAGGACTATCCCAATCTTCGTTATGGGAATACGTGTGCAAATCAACCTTCAAGTAACTTTCAACCATACCAGCAGCCTTAAATTCCTAGACAGCAACAACCAGCTCAAAATTTTGATTCAAGTACATCTTTTAAAGACATTGTTAAAACTTTGGCCAATAACACTGTGAAATTTCAACAAGACACGAGAACTAGCATTCAAAGTTTGGAAAATCAAATTAGTCAAATAGCTACTATGATCAACCAATTGGAGGCATAAAATTCGAGTAAATTACCATCCTAAACTGTGGTGAACCCAAAGGAGAATGCTAGTGTAATAGTATTGAAAAGTGGAAAAGAGTTGGAGATGTCGATTAAGGCACCATATGCACCAATGTAGCAAGAAGAAAATAGAGATGAAGTGGTGACAGAAAATAATTTTCCTAACAAGAATATAGTGATAGGTAAATCTCTTTCTTCAAATAAATATAAAGTTGTTCTTCCTTTTTCCCGAAACTTTAGCAGATAATTGAAAGTATGAATGTAATGCAGATTTATATGAAACCTTCCAAAAATATGAGGTCAATATCCCATTTTTTGATATAATCAAACAAGTGTCTTGTTATGCTAAATTTTTGAAAGAGCTTTGTACAGCAAAAAGAAAGCAAAGGTTCAACAAGTGTGAAAAAATAAGGATAAAAGAGAATGTTTTAGCTATAATTTGAAAAAGTCTTCTAGAAAAATACAAAGACTTAGGTATGTTTTACATCCCTTTCATAATAGGTGGCACTAGAATTAAAAAGGCCATGTTGGATTTAGGAGTGTATATTAATGTCATGCCATATTCAATATATTTTGTTTAGACCTTTGAAAAAAACTGATATAGTGATTCAACTAGCTGACAGATCGAATGCCCATCCTAAAGGGTTGATTGAAGATGTTCTTGTCCAAGTTAATGATAAACTCATTTTTCTTGCTGATTTTTATGTTCTAAACATGAAAAATAATGACCAATCATCACTTGTTTTGTTAGAGAGACCCTTTTTAAAAACAGCTAAAACAAAAATTGATGTTCATAAAGGCATATTAACCATGAAGTTTAATGGTGATGCCATTCAATTCAACATTTATGATGTGATGAAATATCCTGATATTGATTTTTCTATTTATTCAATTGATTTACTTGACTTTCTAGTATAAGATGTTTTTGAACTTGGTAACGAAGGTGAGTTAGAAGTGGCCAACCATGAACATTTTTTGAAAGAAAGTGATGAATGGAAATTAAACTCTGATTTGTAGGATATAGTGGCAGAAATGAATGAGTTCATGAAACTGAAAATTTCAGGTAATGTGTCTTATATTGAGCTGCCAACATCTAACGAAAGACTTGTACCTTTTGTATTATAGGCACCAGTGCTAGAACTAAAGCTTCTTCCAAATCACCTCAAATACGTGTACCTTAGAGATGGGGAGACCTTACCAATGATCATTTCAAGTGAGTTAAATGAGAAGCCAAAAGAAAAATTGGTGCAAATTCTGAAGAGGCATAAAACAACTATAGGATAGACTATTGCTGATATTAGAAGAATCAACCCCTCTATCTGTGTGTATTGAATTTTGCTTGAAAAGGGAGCTAGACCAATTCGACAACCATAAAGGAGGTTAAACCCACCTATGATGAAAATGGTAAAGAAGGAGATTCTGAAGTTGCTTCAAATCGGAGTGATTTATCAAATTTCAAATAGTGCATAGGTCAGTCTCATTCAAGTTACGCTGAAGAAGATTGACATCATAGTGGTAAAAAATCAAAACAATGAATTGGTACCCACCTGAGTTCAAAATGGGTAGTAGGTTTGTATAGATTACAAAAATTAAAATGCTATAAATCGTAAAGATCATTTTCCTTTACCATTTATTGATCAGATATTAGAAAGGCTAGCTGGTCGAGTTTACTATTGTTTTCTAGATGGGTTTTTAGGTTATTTTTATATTGCAATTGCTTCGAACGATTAAGAAAATATGACTTTCACATGCCCATTTAGAACCTTTGCATATTGGCGAATGCTATTTAGAGCTTGTATTGCACTAACCACTTTTCAAAGATGTATAATTAGTATATTTTCATATTATGTTAAGTATATTGTAGAAATTTTCATAAATGATTTTATCGTTTATAGGGATTCTTTCGATAAATGTTTGCATAATCTCACACTTGTTTTGCAACGATGCATTAAAACTAACCTTGTTTTAAATTTTGAAAAATGTCATTTTATGGTAGAACAAGGTATAGTTTTGGGGCATATAGTTTCAGCTAGGGGTATAGAGGTAGATAAGGTTAAAATTAATCTTATTCAATCTCTGCCTTACCTCACTAATGTATGGGAAGTTCATTATTTCCTTGGCCATGCAGGTTTTTACCGACATTTTATTAAGGATTTTTCCTGTATTGCATTGCCACTATGAAAGTTGTTGTAAAAAGATATGACTTTCGAGTTTGATGAAGGGTGTAAGAATGCATTTGACAGTTGAAGCAGCTACTAACCTCGGCCCTAATTATCCAGCCACTTGATTGGATTCTTCCATTTGAGATAATATGCAATGCGAGTGATCATGTCGTAAGAGCTGTTTTGGGCCAGCAAATTGGAAGGGCACCACATGTTATATGTTATGCCTCAATGACCTTAAATGATGAGCAAAAAAATTATTCAACCACTAAAAAAGAACTCATGATAGATGTTTTTGTATTTAAAAAATTTTGTTCTTATTTGTTGGGTACTAAGATTGTTATTTACTCTGATCATGCAACCCTTAGGTATTTGATAACTAAGAAAGAGGCGAAACCAAAGCTTATAAGGTGGATTCTTCTACTACGTGAATTTGATCTAGAGATCAAAGATAAAAGTGGAGCGTAGAATTGCGTTGTTGATCATTTGAGTCATCTAGTTCATGTGAAAAATGAGTAGAATTTACAAGAAGAATTTCCTGATGAATAGTTATTTACTGCTAGCTTAAGGTTGTCTTGGTACGTGAACATTGTGAATTATTTAGCTACTAACATGTTGCCAACTGGGTTATCAAAAGTTAAAAAAGATAAGCTAAAAAATGACGTAAAATATTACGTATGGGATGACCCGCATTTGTAGAAGCATTGTGCTAATCATTTTATAAGAATGTACATACCTGAAACTGAAATTGCTTATATTATTACCTTCTGCCATTCATATGCTTGTAGAGGCCATTTTAAAGTCAAAAGGACAACACGAAAAATTCTTGATTATAGGTTCTTTTGGCCATCTTTATTTTGAGATTCATATTGTTTTTGCAAATCATGTGAACGTTGTAAGAAAACAGGTAATATCTCATAGAAAAATGAGATACCACAAACTCCAATTTTAGTTTGTGAAATTTTCGATTTTATGAGACTACTTCTTATTTCTTTTGGTTACATCTATATTTTATTAGTTGTTGATTATGTCTCAAAATGGGTAAAAGCAAAAACTACTCGAACTGATGACTCTAAAGTTGTTTTAGGTTTTCTTAAACATAACATATTCAATAGGTTTGATATTCCAAAGGCTCTAATTAACAATCAAGGGAAGTATTTTTGTAACCAAACAGTGGAGGCGTTGTTGAAAAAATATGATGTAACACACAAGGTTGTTACATCTTACCATCTACAAACTAGCAGACAAACTGAGATTTCAAACTGAGGGATTAAATACATCATTGAGAAACTATTGGTCCAACTAGAAAATATTGAAGTTTGCACTTAGATTATGTGTTATAGGTATATAGAACAGCGTATAAAACACCAATCGGTATGTCGTCGTACAGGCTGGTATTTGGTAAGCCCTATCACCTTCCAATTGAATTAGAGCATAAGACATATTGGGCTGTTAAGCAGTGTAATATGAACTTGGATAAGAGTAGTGAACATAGGAGATTACAGCTGCAAGAATTAGAAGAAATTCGCAATGATGCATACAAGAGTTTTAGAATCTATAAGGAGAAAACAAAGGCATTTCATGACAAAATGACTTTTAGAAAAGAATTTTCAATTAGCCAAAAGTTCTCCTTTATCATTCAAAATTCTGGTTGTTTCCAAGTAAAATGCGATCTCATTGGATTGAACATTTTCTTGTTACTAATATTTTTCCTTATGGTTCCGTATAAATTCAAAGCTTAGCAACCTCGAAGCTATTCAAAGTCAATGGCCATAAACTTATACCTTTTTATGAAGGATTGCAATTTGAAAATGTAGAAACATTATAGTTAAAAGATCTCGTTTACATTGATTAATAGACAGAGGCATTACTCCAAACCAACAATAGTAATCAAAAGCGTTACTTGGGAGGCAACCCAAGCTTTTAATCTCATTTTATTTAATCTCTTAATTTTCATTTTCTTAGGCAATAGTTTTTAAATTTCAATTTTATGTGTTTCAATTTTAGTTTTAAGATTTTTGATGTTTATTTGGCAATTGTTTTTGTTATTTTAGATCAGGTTCATTTTAATTTTTTTTATCAGTTTTATTTTATTGTTGAGTCATCTTCCTCCTTTTGCGTAAGTATCAGTTGGCCTTTAGTTCACGGGAGAACAGTCTGTAATTTCAATGTTCTAGGGTTGACTTATATGTTTTTGTAAATGTTTAGCTTTTGCTATTTTTTAAATATAAGAGGCTCATATACTTAAGTGTAAGTATATTGTTGTTGTGTTTCCAGAAACCATATCTACCAAAAACTCACGTGCCACCTTCTCCCCCACTCAAGCAATCAGATGGCACAGCTCGTGTAGTCAGACTAATAGCCATGCCTTTTTCTCAGCCTATTAGGCATCATAAAATAGTAGCGGAAGCAACTACAACCAACACCGGTCTACTAGCAGATATTTCATCAGCATCTTATACTCATTCATTTGACAACCTCGATGCACTGGTATATAGATTTGAATGAAAATTAGACCGCATGAAGCATAATCTGATGGCGTTTTTCAATTCTCAAGGGTTTATGCCACTTTATCCCCTTTCTTTATAATACTGACTGCTGTTCTTTTTCCCATAGATTTAGAGAAGTCTTCTTCCTCTTTTCTTTTATATTTCAGTTTTATTTATTGTGTGTTGTGTTTAAACATTGCAGACAATGTTTGGTTTCAGTGGGGGGGGGGGGGGGGGGGGGGGTTTACCTGCTCTTCTATTCTTCTATTCTTCTATATGTTGTGCTTTTTTAAATTTCTACAACAAAAAAAGAGTAAAAAAAAGTAGGGATCGTTACCTCGAAAAGTTCTAATTAGTACGTCATCACAAATCACTCAAAACAAGAAAATTGGGGGGATTTCCGAATTGAATGCAAATTATAATTAAAAACAGAAAATAAAATTCAGCAAAATAATCTAAAATAAATATTCAATTGAACAAACTTTGGTCTATGGTCACATCCAGCATTGAACTACGATTGATCATCGATACAAAAATAAATCAAATTAACTATTCAAATATTCGTTGTAGTATTAATTACCTGTCCTTCTTTATGATTAGTTAACTAAAAACATGTATTCTAATTAACCTTTGCTGATTAACAACTCAAATATGATCTCAAATTTAATTAAAGGAAATAGTTTTGTTCTAACGGGAAAACATGTTGAATACGGTTTGACTTCATTCATGTCGGCTTTTTCAAGTCTTTAGCATACCTGGTTTTATAAAGATGCAGTCCAAGTACATTTTTTGTAACTTTAGAGCAAGCTACCACAACCAGCTCTTGTGCTTAAACCACAACCAGCTCTAGTTTTATAAATATGCCTCCTTGTTCTTAAATAGTCATGTGCTTAATTAATTAAGTTGCCTTAGCTCTTACTTTATGGATTTCAATTTTAGTAATATGGAATTAATGTTCTTCAATGATAACATTAAAAATTTTATCTGATAATTAATTGATTAATAAGATTGGAATGATCAATTGATTAATAAGCTTTAAATTAGGAAATCTTAAGTAAGGAAGACTCAAAAGTTTTAGGAAAATTTTAAAAAAGTGTTTCTAAATAAAATTCATTGAAACCATTTTTTGAAACCAAATTGAAATTTAAGTTGAAATTCTTCTCACTAAAAATTTTGTGGGAAGGAAAGAAAAACTAATGGTAATAAATAAAGTTGAAAATTTTTAATACTATTCATTAACCAAATACAACATAAAAAATTGGGTTAGGATTAGACTTGACAGTTCGTGTCATTAGGTCGTGTTTGTGTCATGTCAGTTCAGGTTTTGTGTTAAAGACCTTCAACTTTAACCCAACTTGAATTAGAATTATGTCAAAAAGTTTTAACTCTATTCCAACTTTTTAATATTTCAGTTGATCCGACCCAGCTTGACCTAAGTTGACCTAAAATTATTGATTGTTTTCACTTTTCAAAGTGTTTTTACTGTTTTAATTTATTTATCAAATAACCTCAAACTTATTGTTAATAAAACACACAATATAAGATTTTATATTATTTATAAATTGTTTAAAAATTAGATCCTAAGACATTTAAAACACATCAAGAATCTAACTAATCAAATAACATTTTTACTATTTAATATAAAATAAAATATTCAAATAAAAATAAAAATTAATATAAGTAAATATAATTATATAAAGATACAACTATATGCAATCTATAAAAATTTCAACTGTTGTTGATATTATCTTTAAATATTTATGTAATTTATCAGTAAAACTATGTATACACACTTTTGATATACAATTTAGGTATATAAATGACGTGTCATCATGTGATTGGATAATTTTGAATTAAAGATAGAATAACACTCAATCACATAATGACATACCATCTGTGTGTCTAAATTATATACCAAAAGTGTGCACACATAATATTGTTCATAATTTATCTTTAATAAATTTTATTACAGTAACATTTCTTCAAAACATTCGAGTCAATTCATATCGTGTTAGGTTACTTTCATGTGAACCTTAACATTATCCGATTTAATTTTGAGTTATATCAGATTGATCTAAAATAAATTTCCTATCGAAAATACTTAACCCTAACCCAATTTTTTTCGTATCATGTCGTTTTGGGTTAACGATTCATGTCAAAAATTGTCAACTTTAGTTAAGATTATGGTTGGATTCAAACTAAGCTGACTCGATCTCAAAAGTCAGATCAACTTGGTTAAATTGTGCTCAAATTCATTTGATTTGAATGTGAACCTAATTCTAGCTAAAAGATTTATCTCGTTTTTTTAAACACAGCCAAAATTAAGTTAAAAGCTGCCTAGCTCGGTTTGACTCAAATTCATAGCTCAAAAAAATAGTTTGAATTTATGTCTTGATTGGGTTCAAATTCATGGTTTGGATCAACTCAAATTTATAGTTCAAATTCATACTATGTTTAGCTTGAATCGATCACTTTGTATATTATTTAGGTAAAACAACATCATTTTGTTAATGACATACAAACTTAAGCCACAAATTTAAATAATCAATTAAAATAATGAATTTGAACAAAATAATGTCACAAATTTAAACCATTAATTTGAGCTAGGAATTGAAGGCAAACCAAGTCAAATAATTTTTATTCGAATTGAACTAAAGTTATCTTTAATTTTGGCTTAATGAATTTGAGTCAAACTATTTTCTATTTGAGTCAAACTTAAATCAAGAGATGTTTGGGCTTAACCCAGTTCGTATCCAACTTTTGTTAGGGTTGAATTTTTTTACAAAAAAATTAAATTAAATTCAACCCAAAACGGCTCAAAACTAAAACAAGTTGGGTTAGGTGGTAAGTGCTATTGTCTATACTCAAATTAAAATCCTAAATTCCTATAATAAAAATGTAGTAAAAGAAAGTAGGAATTATTCTTTCAAAGAGTTTCAATTAGTATGTCGTTATTTATCTCGTAAAACAATGAAACTGGGGGTTTCTGAATTGAATACAAATTATAATTAAAAGCAGTAAATGAAAATTGACGAAATACTCTAAAATAAATAATCAATTAAACAAACCTTAGTCTACGTTCACATCCACCATTGAACTACGATTGATCATCGACACTTAAGAGTATCAAATTAATTATTCAAATATTCGTTGTGATGTTAATTACCTATCTTTCCTTATGATTAGTTAACCAAAAACATGAATTCCAATTAATGTATATTGATTAACAACTCGAATATGATCTTGAATTTAATTAAACAATAACATTAAGAATTAGAAAGACTAACGAAACGAGACAACACAAGCATAAGACATTGCATTTAATCCAATTGATTATTTTCCTAGGAATTACGGTTTTTGATGCAACAAACAATAAATCTTAGTTGCCCCTTCGATTAGATGGATTGAACAATTAGAGATTCAATACCTAAACTAGCAGTAGATTATATTAATTGATAAACTAATTACGCACCTTAGCAATCAACCAACACAATCATGAAAAATAATTTAGAAAGATAATCAATTCTTAAATCATTAAAAAGATGCATTAAAGAACAAAAGTCTCACAATCCTTGTAGTTCATGGTTTCAAATCCCTTCAACCAAGAGAAAAGATTCAACCATTATATGCCATCCTCTCCTCTGCCTTCCTTCTGATGAGCTGAAAACTAAAAATTAAAAATCATCCCTCTCCAAAAAGAAAATATCTATACATATCTCCTTTCATTCAGATAAGCTCAAAATAAAAATAAAAATACTCCCTTCCTAAAAGGAAAAATATATATACATATTTATCCTTTCCAAATTTCCCTTCATCTCTACCTTGTATATTTCTTATCTTGACTTTTCTGGAATATTTCAGTTGATCTAGACTTCAAGATTTAAATTTTGAAATCTGCTCCCGTCATTGCACATACTCATGCCTAGTCAGCATCATAGATTTGTTTGATTCATAAATCTGCTTCACTTTAAGTTGTTTTGGTCCAAACTTAGCTCCAAATATGTTCCAAGCTTTCTAAGTGCAAAAAGATAAATAATTTCATTAGATTAAATTAAATTTTCACACAATATAAAGGAATTAGAAATTAAAATAATGACAATTAAAAACATTATCATTAGGGTTGATAGGAAAGTAGCTTGAGCTAACTTGAACTAACTTTGAATGTCTAAAGAAATGTTTGTTGTGGTAAAATATGGTAGGTGTAGATTAAGAAACTTATAAGGAAAAGAATCAACAGAAGTTAGAATCTTTACATATTGTATATATGTATCTTCATATAGTTAATTGTAATAGTTCAATTATTATTATTTTTATTTAAAAATTTATTTTATTTTTTGTAATGAGATTGAAAATTGATTAGTAAGATTATTAACATATTTTAAAGGTTTTGGTATGTAAAGTTTTTAGATCATTTATAAATAAGATAAAATGTTATGTTTTGCATATTGTTAAATTGTAGATTGGGGTAATTTCATGAAGAAATTAAAACACTAAAAGCACTTACAAGAGTGAAAACATTAGATAATTATATCATATCAAGTTGTATCAAGTTAACCTAAACATAGTTTAGATTAAGTTAGAGTTAAAAAAATTGGTGCAATTTTATTTCTAATTGGGTAGGATTGAAGGTTTATAACTCGAAACCTGTATTGACACAATATAAAGATAACTCGATGACAAGAATGGTCTAGTTTAATAAAACCAAAAATATGATCATCTTAAAATTTCTTATAGGGACAACTATTATAAGGCCAAAAGACTTATTCCCACCCAAGGTTTAATCCATTCCCAAACCCCCACCTCTAGTTTCGAAAACTTAAATACCCATCTATCATCTAATTTTTATTAAAATTATTTGTTAGTGGTAAGAGTAAACTTGTTACTTAAAGAGTAATATTAAAATAAATAAAATTTATCTCATTTCCCCACCTTATTTTTAAAAGCTCATAATTCTTTCCGAATCTAAGTTTTGAAAAGTTACATTTCCCCCCTAGGTTTCATTTACTCGGTAAAAAGTATAGTAAAGTTATCAGATTTGAACATTTCAATATTTGCATATCTATACATAAAAATATATATTTTATACGTAATTTAAATTATATTTCAATTAAAAGACGTCAGTGAATGTTACAATATTTTAAACCGACATGTTATTATTTTTATATTTCTTTTTACTGTTTATCATTTACGTTTAATTTTGATTGATACAGCTACTTATATTTTAGTTTGATAGATCTATCTCTTGTCCAATAATGATAGTAGTTACGAAATATTTTAATAATTCAATTTAGCAACTCTTTTCTTAGTTGACCAAGAATGTTTCTTCTTGTGCCATTTCTCTCATAGTATAAATAGATTGATATTGCAGTAGAAAATGTCCTAAAACAGAGTTGATTGGCAACCTGGGAGCACAGAAGCAAGAGAAGAATGAAAAAACAAATCATACTTTTCATTTTAGGGTTCTTCTTTCTGGATGGTCTGCTCCAACGCACGGCTCTAAAGAAAAATTATACGTTTGTTGTAAGTGCCTCAACTTTTTTTTCATTTACATTTTACGATGTCTTTAGACCTGATTTTGTACTTGCCTTCATTGCAGCTTACAGAAACGAATTTTACAAGGCTGTGTTGCACGAAAAGCATGTTGACTGTAAATGGCAAATTCCCAGGACCAACCATAAAGGTTCGCAAGGGCGATACCATTTTTGTTAATGTCATAAATCAAGGAGACTATGGTATCACAATTCACTGGTGATGACTCCTCTGAAAATCTCGTTTTAAATCATCGGATGGAGAATCAAAACTTTGGAAATAATCTGAAGAATTTTGTTTTAAATTCTGCAGGCATGGAGTTAATCAACCAAGGAATCCATGGTCAGATGGTCCTGAAGGCGTAACACAATGTCCAATTAAACCAGGAGCCAACTTCACTTATGAGATCATTTTTTCCAATGAAGAAGGAACACTCTGGTGGCATGCGCACAGTGACTGGACTCGAGTTTCCGTTCACGGGGCTATTATTATTTTACCAGCTCCTGGAAAAAGTTATCCATTTCCTAGGCCTCATAAGCAAGAAACCATCATACTTGGTAATAATATGAATGTATTTATATTAAACAGGACATATAACATAACTGCTTTAGATGTGGTTATCATTCTCGGCTACTAATTAAAATTTTTGATTTGATTGTAATGACAGGATCCTGGTACAAGCTAGACGTGCCGAAGATGCTTGCTAATGTCCTGAAGGGCGTACTTCCAAATGTTTCAGATGCTTATACCATCAACGGCCAACCAGGGGACTTGTACAATTGCTCCAAAGGTGAATATACGATGAAAATATTCCATGTTAATTTGTATTTTAAGATCTAATATTAAAATCTACTCACGAGTATCCTCATTTTATATTGCAGATTCAACATATCGCCTGAAAGTTAAATTTGGCAAGACCTATCTTCTTCGCATTGTCAACGCCGGGATGAATGAAGAAACCTTTTTCGGAATTGCGAACCATAAACTCACTGTTGTTGGGCATGATGGAGCATACGTAAAACCAATAACAACCGACTACATTTTGATAACTCCTGGACAAACAATGGACGTTTTGTTCACAGTAAACCAAAATCATAGCCATTATTACATGGCTGCTAGCCCGTACTTTGATAGTACCGCCGCTTTTGACAACACCACCAGCACCGCGATCGTTGAGTACTATGACGGCAAATATACTCCTCCTCCTACTCCTTTCTTCCCAAACCTTCCTTTTTACAATGATACAAATGCTGCAACAAACTTTACTAACCGCGTAAGGAGCTTAGCAACTGACGCATATCCGGCCAATGTCCCCAAAAATATCACAACACAATTGTATATTACAATTGCTGTAAATCGTATTTTGTGCCCCGACAACTCGTGTCTTTCTCCAACTGGTGATGCATTTATCGATAATAAGGAAGCTGCAAGCTTAAACAATGTTAGTTTTGCGACTCTTCAAGTTAGTATACTTGAAGCATACTGCAGGGATGGTGAATTTTTTTCGTTGTTTTCTGATTTGATATTGTCTGGCCTATTAGTCATTATTATGAAATTCGAAATGCAGTGGGTTGAGCAACGTTTTCGTTGGAGGTTTCCCAAGTCAACCTTCCAATTTCTTTAACTTTACTGGTGATGTTTCGGATGTATCACAATTCACCACCAGCGGGACAAAAGCGAGGTTTATAAATTATGGTGAAGCATTAGAAATTGTGTTCCAAGGAACTAATATCCAGGTCCCGGAAACCCATCCTTTGCATTTACATGGTTACAGCTTCTTTGTAGTGGGAACAGGTTTTGGGAATTTCAACAATGAGACAGATCCTTTATCTTATAATTTGATTGACCCACCAGAACTCAACACTGTGAACGTTCCAAAGAACGGATGGACAGCGGTTCGATTTTTTGCCAATAATCCTGGTAAGTCTCCGTGAATTTGGTGGCGCGTCTATTAACTGTGCATATCTCGTTGGTTAGGTAATATAAAAAATCATAATAGAAATAAAATGATTGTCACATCTATTAGATCATATGTGGAGTGGAATATTTTAAGAGTTGGATTATTCTATGGAAAACTTAGTCCACCTTTCGAATCGTTAAAAATGTTGTTCTTTTTTTTTGGTTTCAATACATTCAGGGAAAAATTTAGTTGCAAATCAAGATAATGGTTTGTCTTAAACTAGATTTTATTGGACCATATATTTCTTCTAAAATAAACAGTTTTTGCAGAAGGATTTTAAGTTAAATTTATTCTAACTTGAATGATGTTTAACTTTTTCCAGGAGTGTGGTTTATGCATTGTCATTTGGAAAGGCACGCAACCTGGGGCATGGATACAGTTCTCATTGTAAGGAATGGGCAATCGGAGGATCAGAAAATTCGACCACCTCCTGCCAACATGCCATCTTGTTCTTAAGCCATTTGTATTCTTAGAATGTATATTTGTTCTTTCTCATTCACATTTTAATTTTTAGGAAATCATTCATTTATTGTTTGATGACTTAAATGATCAAAGTAATAAATATTATGATGAGATTTTATCATGATGGAAAAACTTGTTATTGTAACATCATGACTATTTATGAAATGTTTAATAAATGCAAGGTTTTCATTTCTCTTGGAATTTATCATTTCAATTACTTACTTTAAAAAGAAGTTAAAAGCGTTTAATTTCCTTGTTATATAGTTGAAAATTGTCTATATGCAATCGAGTGAATCAAATATGCCATCTATAAGATTTCAATGGTTGTTCAAGCAATTGTTCAATATGAAGGCAATTATTGTGTCCATCATCTCCTTTCTTCCAAGTTCTTCCAAGTAAAACTGGCATAAATGATGCACAAAACTTTACCACATAAAGAGTTTAGCAAGTAAAGAGCACTTGATCAATGTATCAACAAATTAAACATTAACACACCAATCTATAAAATAGTTTTTTTTAATTAGTTATGAAAGGAAATTATTGATGAGATTTCACATCACAAAATAATGAAGGCAAAATAAAGTTTTGTATAAGATAGGGTTTGGTATCAATATTGAGGATTCGTTATTGAACAGATATTTGCTATATTAGTGCAATACAAATACTAGTAAGGAATTAAACACATAGTGGTTTTATAACATAGTTTTGCTCACTGCTCATGAGCCTATGTCCATGGTTATAACATTGGTAACATTGAGAAAATGTCTTGACAAAGTATATGTATAAAAATTATAAGAAAGCGTCTTATGGAGGATTTGATTAAAGACGAGTCCTAAAGAGAATTGTCAGATTTTATGGGAACCTTTTTATTTAATCCAAACATTTAGTGTAAGCTTCCTTATTGTTGTTCCTCTCTCTCTACCTTACTTTTATTAGTAATATTCTTTATTTAAAGGAAGAAAAGTGTGGTTACATTCTTATCAATTAGTTGAGACATGGAAAAGATGTCAACTAGCAAATTACGTTCTTTTGGTAAGAGATGTCTATCAGCTAGTTGAGACATAGATGTTTTACAATATGACGATTTTTGGCTAATTTCAAAATGTGAGGACTTCGAAAACTTCCTTAGCTATTGAATCAGATGAACAACATATAGAGATGTACGAAATCTTTGTCATTTTTTAGTTGGAAAAGTAATGGTTTTGTGCACTTTAAAGAATGCACTGTTCGTGTCGATCATGAGATGATGGACACATGTCTTGGGGTTCATTTGAATGATCATGATAGGTTCTCCCTTTTGCCATGATTTATCTATAGAAGAAGAACCACTCATTTTGGTATCTCATAGGTACATATGGTCTTTGACTTAAAGTTACCAAACCATCTTGTATAAGGATTGAGATAGTTTTATATCATCCAACGTGTTGTCATAATTGGGATAATCATAAAGGTAGTGATTGACTATATCAAAATCTGTATAGAAACTATGATGAATCAATAGAGGATTTGCCACTCTCGAGTATAAGAGATGATATCTCAAATGGGAATACTGAAAGATATTAATAACCACTTGAAACTGTAACCATTGTAGGATTAGGTCAAAGTCTAATTCGAATTGTTTAGTTATTGATGTGTATCAATTCATATCAAGGAGACACTAAGATAGAAACATATCTATATCTCAAACTTGAGAGATACCGGTTGATGAAAGCATTGTATTATACATAATCATGAAGTTGATAAGGTTTAAGAGTTGCTAATTGACATTTTGTCAACCTAAATTCAAACACTATCAACTCAATAGAGAGCTTATAAGTTTCATGCATAAAGGTGTTGATTCAAACTTTAGAGGTATAAGATTATTTAGTGATAATCTGGGTATTTTAATGAAGGTGAAATCATGAATAGATTAGGCTTGTCAAATAGGATTGAATCAGTCTAGTTTGACTTCTTTTTTTCTTTTACCAATATGCTTAGGGATATATTAGTTTATTATCATCAAAATAAGAGCATAATGACTCATTGAGTCAACAATCTCCTCCTTTTTGATAATGACAAACATATATGCACTTTAAGGAATTTTATAAAATATATCAATGAATGTATTTCCTTGAAGTTAGGAAACACTTGATTTTTAAGAAAAGTTTGCAAGAGTTAGCCTTAAAAAATAAAGTTTCCTCCCCCTAAATATATACACCATAGGCAAATAATAATACAATTCATATCAATATCATATATCCAACATTAATCTCATCAAAATATCCACAACATCAATCAAATATCGCATCTATTATCATAATCAATTATATTCTCATCAAAATATCCACAACATCAATCAAATATCATATCTATAATCATAGTCAAATATATCCATAATCCTCCATAACCACAATAAAGTGTCCACAACGTTAATCAAACTTTTCTCTCCCTTTGTCATTATAAAAAAGAATAATGCAAATGATATAGTCAATGGGACAAAAGAAGACTAACATGCATCAACAACGTGTAGAAATGATTACCAAAATGGCCAAAAACAAGCATCAAGACACAATCTATGAATAAAATGTCTAAATAAGCATGATCAGCAAAATAAGAGTACTAACAAGATAAAACATCAAGGTAGGGGGAAAATCCATACACAACAAAGATACAATAAAAAACAGAGAGAAACTAAGAAGGTGGTGAAGGAAAAAGATGAAGAAGCTTATCTATACCACCTATGACCTCGGCTCGAGGATTAGCAATCCTAGCACTAACAAGATCAAAATCAATGTAAACCTTAGCATGAAGATCTGTAAGCTTAATAGATAAAAGAGAGATAGAATTAGCGACTAAGGCGGTGGTTGGCTTAGTAGATGAACTCATTCCAGTAACTATTCTAGATCTTTTGCCAAAAGCAATAGCATATAACTCAAATGAATCTCGATCCTCATCAGTCTCAACATCACCCTCATCAATATCAATATCAACACCATTAATTGGAGCATCAGGAGCTTGGGGCGTAGCATCATCAATATCAGTATCGAGGGCCAAATCATCAATAGTCTCACCTTTACCAGCTACCCTCTCAAAAATGTGGTGTCATACACCATTTTGCTAACAAAAGCCCATTGTATAGAGGTTGGAAATAGTATATAGATTAGCAGCTAGCTCAAAATCTGGCTCGTCAAGGAAAGAAAACCCTAACTTTGAAAGAATCAATGTGATGATAGGTGTATAAGATAAAAGATGAGTGCAATGAGAGAGAGTAGAGACCATCAGATAAAAAATGACATGACAAGAAATGACATGACAAAGGTCTAAAGGAGACCTTTGTCATGTCATTTTTTATCTCAGTCAACATGGTTTTTAGTCTTTATTTTATGCATAATAACCTTTAAATGTCTTTATCATGATTCTAATAATACATAATCATTAAACATGCTTGAACTACTTAGATCACAAAATCATCAATCTTAAGATCATGTTTTGACTCTTGAACTTGGGACTAATCCATTAATAAGATAGTTTCATCAATTATAAGGAGTAAAACCATAAGCAAACCTATTAATTCTTAATAACATTATTCCTATATGCATAAATAATCATCACACAAAATCATAATAATTCATAACTCTTCAAACTAGCAAAGGAAGATTGAAAGTGGCCAACTACTTGGCTTTCGGTGTATGATTATCCTTCATATGGCTATTGTGATTTCGTCAATCTAATGCCTTTGATGTCTCTCTACTTCCCCAATAAAGCTCTCTCTCACTCATATTTCTCTGGCTTTGCAAAAATTGGGTAATTGTAAGCCAAACAAAACACACCATTTTAATTTTGCCTAACAAGCCTGACAAACGACCATTCATCATCCTTAGAGTTAGCATTCATGTCATTATCTAATTATGACACATCTCAAAATCACTAGGAAACGTATATTATCTATCAAATTCGATGAATGAATGAACATGCATTCACCTGCCCAAGCACAACCATAAATCCTGTAATGCATAACTATTTTCATGCACATAATGTGAAAAGACTATTCTGCTCTTCACTATGTCGAACGAGTGTCCACTCTTGTAACAAACATCAGTTCAATCCTTCACACAATACATTCTTAATTAATACTGAAGAGGGAAGTCTTTTTATTAGGCAAATTAAGACTAGAAATGCCAACCACCAAAATCTAGGTAGGAGATCAACTTATGCAAGTAAGGTAACGCCAATTTTATTATTTTCCTATGTTTTCTTTCAACCCTTCCATTTTCTAGATGGTTTTGTAGGCATGGGATGACTAAAGAATATTTTTAATTTGTTAAGCTATGGTCTCTCCCTATTATGTTGGTAGGCACTTGAGTTTTGTCTCAAATTGTCTCTCAACTAGGTGAGGACATGTTTCAAAGGTGTGCTTAGCTTCATATTTGATTTTTAAAAGAAAAATCCAAATAAATATCTAATGTAATCGTCTACAAAACAGATATAATATCTAAAATCCCTTCATCCCTTGACCCAAAAATCTATTTGAACACTAATGATTCATTCGTATCCTAAGATTTGAAAGATAAGCTAATTTACTAGAAAAAAACAAAATATAAAAAAGAAAAAAAATAAAAACACGCAATACAAAGGTTTAAAGAAAAAAAAAGATTGATCAAGCTAAAATCAAAGTTTCAATGTAAAAATTTAGGTTTGGTCAAAACAATGAAGAATGTTGGTTTTAATACCCAACAAGATGAAAGAATTAATGACTCCTATAATGAATCACAATAGTACATTATACAACAAATACCTAATTTGATTATTGACAATATAGATTGCCAACTGTACTATATGAATAACCCAATATAGATGTTTACACACAATGTAATCATATGTAAACAATTGTTCATAGTTTGCCAAAACACTTACATAAATAAATAAAATTATATAAATTACTAATTCACGTGAAATTTTCATTTCACATCAAATTTCATATGCCCCTTAAATTTCAAAATATTACATTTACATTCCTAAAACCCTCATAAACCATCTATAACTTTCAAGTCTCACAATTGGCCTCTTGAATGGTCATACTTAAAAAATACCAAAGTTAACAATACTATCGTTATCAAAAGGGAGAATGACTATTTCCACCAATTTTATGCCAATATAACAAATTGCCTGCTTAAAATTAAAATACAAAATATTCCCACCTTGGGTCCAACTTTTTTTCCATTATCTTTAATGTCAAGTAGGGTGTCATGGTACTTTTTTCAATTCTATTCTAAATATTAATTATAATTTTGTAAAAAAAACAAACTTTTTCTATTATTTTTATTTTTATATTCTTTCATTATTTTTTCTTCACCTTCTTCATTGCTTCATCCATTTATCATCTTTTTTTCTTTTAGAAAAGATTTTAAAAAAATACCTTTTATCGATTTGCTACCTTCCACCTCCCTTTCCCCCAACGTGACACCACCACCTTGCCATAAAATATCACCACCGCAACATTAGTCACCATTACCATTACGCCATAACATAAATTTGTCTAACATTTCCCCTTGTCATCATACAAATTCCATTCCACCCTTCCTCTATTGTTACCTCAACACTCTTTTAACTATCCTGTGAATTCCCTCCTTCCCTTCCCATCACAACAACTCCCTAATCCAAAATCACTATTAACATAACCCAAAGGAAGTGAGACACTTCTTTATCTAATTCACATCTAGATAAGTTGTTGATGATCACAAAAGGTGATGGTGGTATTGTCAATGGTGGCAATTGGTGATAGTGGTGTTATTGTGATGAAATTATAAAATAAATAGTAAAATAACAATTCTGTTATTTTAATATTATTATTATTATAGTATTTTTGTTTTTTTCTTCTTTTCTACAATAAAATATAATTTATTAACAAAATTTAATGGAAGGTGTGAATTTGTCGTTTTTTGACTTTAAGGGTGAAACCTTTTTGTTTTGGCATAAGTCAAAAAGGAAAAAGTCATTTTCCCTTTTTAAAACACTGAACTTTTTTTATTTTTTTAACCCTTTCGAAACTGTAAAATAATACATTTTCCCCTGTTATCTTTAGATTCTAATAACTAAACTCATACTTTGTTGTCTAGCTTTAATTTTTGTTAGATACACTACTGAAAACCTGCCTAAAAATTTCTCTACCTCATATATTAAAGCATGCCTTAAAAGATTCTCTACTTTCTATATTGTAAAGTCTTACACTTACTTCCCAAATGGAAGTTGAACGTTTTAACTAAAAGGTTTAGTGTTCTTATTATGTTTCATTTCACAATTATTGAAAATATCCTGAAACCCCCATAGCTTTAAATCTTGCATTTACATTCCATTTTGAAGTTTATCTTTTCACACTAGAAAGTTTAGTGTCCTAGCTAAACTTTTTAAAATTCATTCCTATCATCAAAATCACAAATTCTTGCCTATATTGCTAACAATATAGCTATTTATTTAAATTGAAATTTAAAAAATCAATAAATATTGATCTTCTTATCTCGATTTAACCATCTTTCTTGCTTGAGTTCATACTTTTGCTATGAGGTTTTGAATATTAGACTCTCACTTGGAAGAAGACTGTAGTTAGGGATAAGGATTTTTAGTTTTTTAAGGGCTTTTGAAATGTAATTAGGGATGAGGGCAAAATGTTATTTAATTAAATTAGTTGGTAAAGGTTTAATCCTTAAAGAGCTAGTAATTTATTACAGCCCCTCAAAATATGGTCATTTTATTAATAACCTTGTAATAATTAACAAAAATATATGCAAAAATAAATAATTTTTTTTATCATATCTGATCAGTTTGACTTCATTAGGTCTAATTCATTTGAATGGTTATGGTATTGAGTTGTAAATTGAATTTGTGGTTGATTTCTAGATTGAGTTTTACTTGGGCTATTACACATAGATTGTATATAGTGTGGTGGGGGACTTATTTTTTCATATATGAGTTTAAGAAGGATGAAGGACAGTGATGGGGTTAGATTATAGTGGGGAATGGGATTGGTGCTGAGAGTCAATCTTTGTTTCTAGCTAAGCATGGATGGTAAGTAGAGGTGGCAATAAGCCGTGTTGGGTTAGGCCACGTCGTCTTTGGTGTGGCCTACCATGTCTGTGGGTCTTGCCAGGTTGTTGAGCCTTTTTAATTAATAGTGAAATTACCTTTAATGCTACAATTAATTGTTAGATGTACATCATTTCTTACTAAATTTGTTTACTTTTGTTTCATCAAGAATGTAGTTTTAGTGGTAGCAACCAAACCAAAGAGAAGTAAAAGAAGAAAGGACTTACACTTAGTGAGATAAGGATGATTAAGAGAGATAAGAAAAGCTTATATAACACCCCTCTCCAAATACATATCCCTTTATGGAATATGATCCAAAAAGATGAGTACAACTTGACTTTTTAAATTAAAAACAAAGAAAATAATATATGAAATTAAATATTTATAGTGAAAAAAGTGCAAAAATTGAAATGAATATCTTTATTATAAACTCAAATGACTCACATAAATGCTTTTGGAAACATCAATATACCAAAATAGTGTAAAAACATACATAAGGACCGAAATCGAAAGACAAAATACATAAAATGAGTAATAACTATAAAAGACAATTTTACTCTTCGCCTTCATGCAACAGCTTAACTGGATCACTAGTTCCCCCGTATGTCTTGCTATTCACCTATACTTGTAAAACAATAATAAGGGAACGTATAAGTGAAAATACTAAATAAGATGGTGACCTTTTGGCACCTTGTACAAGTATGAAATAGAAAATCTAACATCCTATTAGTGAAGCTCAGTATGATCATAGCCCAACACTCTTGTGCCTTAACATAGTCATCCACAATGGTACTACAATCAAAGCTAATCTTTACATATTAGATGTCTTGGTGAAAGCAAATGACACCTAGCGTGTCAACTTAATATCGTGCCTTACGCATATGTCATACGACCTATTTGACTATCTAACAATTATACCTTAGTCACACAAGAAAAAATATGGTTGCAATCCCTCCCTTACCACATATACTGATTACAAAACTATTATCTAAAAACCATCCTTAGATGGCCCCTATCATGGTTATATATGTGATGCATCTTGCTGATCATATAAGGAACTAACTAAAAAGGCCATATCCTTTACCATGCACACTTAAACTAAATTGAACTATGTGGCTAATATGCTTTGGTATCGAGTGCATGATACATTTTATAGGTATTTATCTCTTATATAACCCTATTGTTTTCACATATATCGCCAATTACGCAGATAACTGGTAACTATATAGGTATGTACCATGTTCCATAACTTTCCTAATTTTTTACCTAGATTTGACTTTAATCAACACATAAATAACACGATCATGGCATTTACATCCCAATTTAGTGTTATGTAAACTTATATGAATATTCAATAATCTTTAAGGCAACTCAAAATAACTTAAAAGTCATGGTTTCCATTCAACAGCTTTGGATTCATTTAGAAACATGTCGAATAATCGAGAGAGAGCTAGAATAGCTTATGTGATTTTCATAGATTGCTTTAGCCTTTATGTGGCTGCGATTTTTTACGACTAGTAACCCTTTTTTGACATTCTAAGTCTCAATTCTCTTTCCTTTCTGTTAGTTCATGTGACTATTGTGCAAAAAAATACTAGAAATTAGATTAATGTCTCTTTTTATTTCGTCCCCCGGACATGACACATGCACGTGTAAACACTATACATGGGCATGTGTCATGTCATACAACTATTACAATATTCAATTTACTACAATTCTTATCTTATCTCAAATTCAAACTTTGCTAACGATGCATAACTGTGTATGCTCATATACATAGGTGTGCATCCTAAAAAAATCATCAATAAACTTAAGTAGAAATAAGGAAAAAGACTAAAATTCCTTTAGGCTTATTTGTGACTGTTACAATCCTCCCCCCTTAACTGAATTTCATCCTTATATCACTGAAGAAGTTGTACGAATCTCTATCTTATATCTTGTTCAACCTTTAATGTGGCCTCTTTAACTTAATGATTCTTCTATAAAACCTTGACTAAAGGGATTTCTTTGTGTTTAGGCTTCTTGACTCATCTATCTAAAATCTGAACTGAGTGCTTTTATATGCCAAATTACACTTAAGCTTGTAATCCTCAACCCTAAGTGTAACATCCATAGGTACTTAAGAAGCTATTATATGATTTATGGCATGCATAACTATGTTTTAGAGGTTACATGCCTGTGCATGATATGACAGAGAGGGTAAAATGGTCTTTTTGGAGTATCATATGATTTGGTCAAAAATTGGGTGGGATGTATGCTCGTGTAAGTAAGATACACGATCATGTCTAGTCAACGAATTTTGAATTTTAGGATAAGGATAAGTTTCATGGGAGTCATGCAATGTGGTTTTAAAGTTTTATAACTAGCATACATGTTTGTGCGTTTAGTATACATGCCTATATATGTCTGATTAATCTAAAAATAAAAACCGTCATAGAATATGCAACATTCACTTTTTTTTATTCCTTTCAACCAAACAAGAGAGAAGAGAGATTTGAGAGTGTTAAAACCACGTCCTGCTTAGAGAAGAGCCTTTGGAACCATTTCAAGCCATGAGAAGGCTATTACCGTCATTGTACCAAGGTACATAGTGTAATTTCTTGCAATTTTCTATATTAAATTGCTTTTAATGCTTCTGAATTTAATGTGCACATGAGGTTTGATTGCTTAAGATAATTATATGTATATAGTGATAATTGATTGAGTTCTTACTTAGTTATTGTTTAATTTATAATGTAGAATTACTTGATCTTGATTAAGTGTTGATTCTTTTTATGCATAGGTAATGTGTTATTTAAATTATTATTAATTGGCCTATTAGGGTTGATAGAAGGTTAAAGTTTCATCTATATTTGTTTGTGATAGAATGTACATTTGAAAGGTAGTGTAGGATGCGATATGAATTTGGGATATGTGTTATGACATGTTAGTGATGTTTAAGTTATCAATACATGGGTATAGTGTGGAATAGGATTATGTGGTAAGGTGTTAGCTATGAAACATGTTCTTGTAGAAGTGTTTTGGTTGTATATGGAGGCCTAGAAAGTGCAAGAAAACTAGGTTTGAAATTCTAGAAATTTTAGGATTTTAGCTACAGATACCCGTGTGTGTTCAAGGAAATTCTAATTATCTAGAGTGAATACACAGGAGTTTAGAATTGGGAATGGACATATACCCTGTGATATGGGATATATAACCATGCACCCTACACCAAGGATACACTCACATGTGCTTATGATGTATCCTATGTAAATTCTAATTGTGTAGAGTGAATACATAGAGTGTAGAATTGGTAATGGATGTACGCCCTATGATATGGGATACATGACCGTGTGCCCTGCACCAAGGATACACTCTCATGTGCTTATGTCGCATGCTATGTAAATTGGGTAACACACGTTTGTATGTAAAGGATATACACCCCTGCATATTTAAGAACACTTGGAAATGAAAGCACTTAGAATTGATAAAGAATATATGAAGTTTTGCTATGAATAAATGGATTAGAGAAATGACATATTTACCCCTATAAGGGATGTTTATGGAAGAAAGCCGATGATAAGACCCTAATGAGAGTTATTGGTGATAGAAATTAATAAGAGTGTGCTCAACTATATAAATGATGACACATATCCCGATTAAGTCATGTCCAAGTCAAAAATTTGGATACGATGTGTAATAATGGTACAAGCTACCAAACTATAAGTAGAGTGATAATGAAAGCAATAAGCTAGTAAATCTATATGATTCGGTACCAATGATGGATGTTGTAACATTTAGGATACATGTACAAAGACAAAAGAGGCTTGAGGTCGTACCATATGAGTAATATTATCTCAACAACCTAATTCCAATTGGCATGTGCATGAATTGCTTATAAGAATGACATTCTAGATGTCATAGCCTTTCGCTTGATGTTTGGGATGTCGATGTACATAGTAAAGGTTAGTCATTCAAGATGACACCTCGGTATGTGAGTAAGGGTGCTAGATATTGAGATAATCCAAATGAGTATCTAGGATACAGGGAAAACATCCGTGGATTTCCATATGAAAGAAATAACATTACTTCATATATTAATTTTGCTACTTACTGAGTATAAATTCACTCACGTGTTTGTTATGTGATTTTGCAGGTAAGGTTCTGAAACAACAAGTTGGCAATGAGGAGACTAAGGGTATGGCTCGATATGACGTCTAAGGCTAGGGCTTGGATGTCTTTATTTATGAAATGTTAATTGTATTCATAAGAATCCTTTTACATATATTGATGCATTTGGATTTAATAAATGTTTGTTTTGAACTCATTTGTATAGGCTCATATTTGCATTTAGATGGTTTCATGTATGTTATTCAAATAGTATTTTAATAATTATATTAAATTTTTCAATACATTTTTGGGATTATGGGTCTGTTTTCAATATATTACATTTAATAATTGTGATAACATATTATGAAAGTTTGACAGGTCGCGTCTCTCAGAGTACATATTTCAAATAGAGGTAAGTGCCTAAAGAAGGGTTTTAAACTAAGCACATGGGTCGAGTCATTGATATACTTGCATAATAATGACACATGATACATGTTATGAATGAGATCTATGTTCGTCAGTAACACAAGTTGGCAGACTACCTTACTTATATGCTATAATTTCTTGAATGGTCCTACAAATATTAACATTAACTTGCATTTCCTGTTGAATCTTATGATATGCTTGTTGAAGGCTACTTTAACAATACCTTATCGCTTACTTCAAACTCAAGATCTTATATCTTTTGGTTTACGTAACTTTTCTAACAGTCTTGAGCTTGTTTCATCCTTTCATTTAATGATTTGACATCATTAATCATCCTTTGGGTCATCGTTAGTTCCAATGTCCCTATTTCATCATGATGCAATGGTTATCTGATACAAAGCCTCAGAAAGAACCATTTTAATAGTTATTTGATAATTATTGTTATATGTAAGCTCCATTATGAGAACACATCTATCTAACTCGCTTCACTATTTAGGTGACAAGCTTTTAACATTTCTTCAATCACTTGATTAACCTTTTTAATCTGTCTATATGTATGGGGATGATAGGTTGTACTAAAAGCTAACCTCATACCTAAGGACCTATGCATACCCTACTAAAAAGATCAGACAAATCTGGTGTCTCAATCTAATATTATCGTCTTAGGTACACCATAGAACATGACTATCTCTTTAACATATATCTGGCCCAGCTAGTCTATACTCATGGTATCCTTAACTATAATAAAGTATTATATTCTCTTCTAACCCTTGACAAACCAACTATAAAGTCCATCAAGATATGTTCTGATTTTCATTCTGAAATAATGAGAGGCTATAAAAGTCCTGATGGTTTATGATGTTCAATTTTAACCTATTGACAAACTAGGCACTTAGCGACAACATTTGTTATATCTTCCTTCATTTGACAACCAAAAAAATCTTTTCAAATCCTAATATATTTTCACACTCCCAGGATAGGCAGTGTGAAGGGAACTATACACCTTGGTAAGGATCTTGTCTCTCAAACTCTGATCAAAAGGAGATTTTCACCAAGGTGTATAGTTTCCTTTACATTACCTACCCAACTTAGTGAGCAGTTGAGCCAACTTGATAAAGCCCTTAATGAATTGTATTTAGTTTCTTGGCAACCTAAGGAAACTTTTTACCTCCTTAGTTATCTTAGGTTTTTGTCACTCTAACACAACCTCAATTTTGCTAAGGTCTACTGAGATATCATCTACTAAAACCACATGTCTAAAGAAAGTTATTCTGTCTAGCCAAAACTCGTACATAGTAAACATGGCATATAATTGCCTTTCTCTTAACCTTTGCAACACAAACCCTAGATGTTATGCATGCTCCTCTCTAGTTTTGAAGTATGCTAAGATGTCATCTATGATCACTACTATGAACTTGTCTAAGCAATTCTATAATACCCTATTTACAAGGTCCATAAACATTACTAGGGCATTGGTCAATTAAAAGGGCATCGCCATAAATTCATAATGCTTGTACCTTGTTTTGAATGCAATCTTAGGTATATCTTACTTAGTAACTTGGACCTAGTGATATCTTGATCTTAGATCAATCTTAGAGAATACTGAGGCACCCTTGAGCTGATCAAATAAATCTTTTATCCTTAAGAGTGGGTACTTAGTTTTCATTGTTACTTTGTTCAGCTTTCGATACATATCTTCATTAATCCATGCTTCTTTTTGACAAAAAAGATTGGTGCACACTATAACGAGTGACTTTGTCTAATGAAACCTTTGTCTAGTAGTTCTTGTAACTGTTTCTTTAATTCTTATAGTTTGGTTCTAACCATTATATATGGTGTCTCGGATATTGGAGCTAACTCTATGCTAAACTTTAACTCTTTTTCTAGTGCCAACCTTGGAAGACTGTTAGGGAATACATTTGGAAACTTTTGCACCACTGGACTATCTCTTACCCTTAGAACTACCTCATTTGTTTTATTTACTATATGTGCCAAGACTACAATGCACCACTTGCTCAATATCTTTTTGGTCTTAACACTATTGATCATTATGCTAGGAATTTGATTCTTCCCAAAAATGAACTCTTCACCATTGTCTGAACCAAATTAGACTTTTTTTTCCTCTTGTAGTCTATTTTAGCCTTATATCAGCTCAAAGAGTCTATGTTGAGTATCATATCAAAATCTAGCATGTCCATTATTAGCAAATCTACAATAACTCTCAACCTCTCAGAGAAATCGTCTCTTTAATTAACGTGTGATTGCCATGGATTCTATCTCAATTGGGCATCTTTTTACTAATTTGCGAGACTAGTATAGACACTAGTCCTATTCTCTTTACTATGCCATTAGCAATAAAATAATATGCAACACTATAGTCAATTAATGCATACAAAGGATATGAATGAAAGATTAATTGGCCTGTCACTGTTGCAAGACTAACCTCAACCTAAGTTTGAGTAGTTGCATACACTCAAGCTTATCCTCCTTTAACAGTTTGACATATAGAGGCTAGTACTATTGCTATACACTCTGGCAAAATGATTGGTTTGTTTGCACTTGTAGCATACCGATTGACCGATTAATATTATAGGACTCTAATCAAACTTCTACACATAGTAGGCTATTCAAATGTATCAATATCCTCAAGAAATTTTTTTGTTCTAATAGGAAAACGTGTTGAGTAAGGTTTGACTTCATTCATGTTGGCTTTTTCAAGTAAGTCTTTAGCATACCTGGTTTTGTAAAGATGTCGTATTCAAATATAAATAAAAATTAATATAAGTAATTATAATTATATAAAGATATAACCATATACAATCTATAAAGATTTTAACTGTTATTGATATTATCTTTGAATATTTATGTATTTTATCAATAAAACTATGTATATACACTTTTGGTATACAATTTGGGTATACAAATGATGTGTCATCATGCGATTGGATGATTTTGAATAAAAGATAAAATAACACCCAATCACATGATGATATATCATTTGTGTACCTAAATCGTATACCAAAAGCATGTACACATAGCATTGTTCATAATTTATCTTTAACAAATGCTATTATAATAACATTTCTCCAAAACATTTGAGGCAATTCATCTCATGTCGGGTTACTTTCACATAAACCTTAATACGATTTGATTTAATTTCGAGTTATATTAGGTTGATCTAAAATAAATTTCGTATCGAAAATACTTAACCTTAACCTGATTTTTCTATACTGTATTGTGTTGGGTTAACGAGTCATGTCAAAAATTGTTTACTCTAGTTAGGATTATGATTGGATTCAAACCAAGCTAACTCAATCTCAAAAGTCAGCACAACTTGGTTTAATTGGGCTCAAATTCGTTTAATTTTAAATTTGAAACGAATTCAAGCAGAAAGATTTAGCTCATTTTTTAAACAGAGTCAAAATTAAGTTAAGAGTTGTCTGGCTCGGTTTGACTCAAATTCATAGCTCAAAAAATAGTTTGAATTCATGTCTTGATTGTGTTCGAATTCATGGTTTGAATTAACTTAAATTTATAGTTCCAATTCATGGCTATGTTCAGTTTGAATTGATGACTTTGTATATTATTTAGGTAAAACAACATCGTTTTGTTAATGACACACAAACTCGAACCACGAATTTGAATAATCAATTAAAATAAAAAATTTGAACCAAATTAAGTCACAAATTTAAACCATTAATTCAAGCTAGGAATTGAAGCCAATCCAAGCCAAACAATTTTTATTCAAATTGAACTAAAATTACCTTTAATTTTGGCTCAATGAACTTAGGTAAAACTGTTTTTCATTTAAGTCAAACTCAAGTTAAAGGATATTTAGGTTCAACCCAGTTCGTATCCAATTTTTGTTAGGGTTGAAATTTTTTACACAAAATTTAATTTGATTCAACACAAAACGACTCAAAACTAAAACGAGTTAGGTTAGGGTTGATAGGAAAGTAGTCTGAGCTAACTTGAACTAACTCGAATGTTTAAAAAAATGTTTGTTGTAGTAAAATATGATTAGTGTGGATTAAGAAACTTTTAAGGACAAGTATCAACAGAAGTTAAAATCTTTATATATTATATATATGTATCTTCATATAGTTAATTCTAATAGTTCGATTTTTTTTTTATTTAAAAATTTATTTTACTTTTGGGTATTGAGATTGAAAATTGATTAGTAAGATTATTAACATATTTTAAAAAATGTTATGTTTTGCATATTGTTAAATTATAGATTGGAGTACTTTCATGAAAAAATTAAAACACTAAAAACACTAACAAGAGTGAAAACATTAGATGATTATGTCATAGCAAGTTGTTTTAGGTTAACCTGAACATAGTTTAGATTAGGTTAGAGTTAAAAGAATTTGGTGCGATTTTATTTCAAATCGAGTTAGGATTGACGGTCTATAACTCAAAACCTGAACTGACACGATATGAAGACGACTCAATGACGAGGATGGTTTAGTCTAATAAAACCGAAATTATGCACATCTTAAAATTTCTTATAGTGACAATTATTATAAGGCTAAAAGACTTATTCCTACCCAAGGTTTAATTCGTTTCCAAACTCCTACCTTTAAGTATTGAAAACTCAAATACTCATTTATCATTTAATTTTTATTAAAATTCTTTATTAGTGGTAACAGTCAAATTGTTATTTAAAGAGTAGTATTAAAATAAATAAAATTTATCTTAGTTCCCCATCTTAGTTTTAAAAGCTCTTAATTTTTCCCCAGTCTAAGTTTTAGAAAGTTACATTTTCCCTCATAAGGTTTCATTTTCTTCCCTTTCTTCTTCAATGACCATTCTATGGTTGACCATACCTTCTTCTTTGTTGCGCTTTGCCTTCCAGACAACTAAACTCTAACAAATTGAAGACAATGACCATGAATTGAAGATGGCCAATCTATGTGACATACAGATCTGGCCTACAAATAGATTGACCGATGCACAGATAAGCCAAATAAAGGCAGAATCGTCCAGTTGATTTGTGCATTGGTAGATCCACATAGATCGACCATCTTCAATTCATGGTTGCCATCTTTGATTTGTCAGAGAATTGTCATCTGAGAGGCAGAGTAGGACAAAGAAGAAGGTATGGTTAGTCAGAGAATGTTCTCAGAGAAGAAGAGGAAAAAATGAAACCTTAGGGGAGGAATGTAAACTTTCAAAACTTAGGATGAGAAAAAATTACGAGTTTTTAAAATTAAAGTGAGAAGAAATGAGATAAAATTTTATTTATTTTAATGCTGTTAATAAAATAAAAGTTTAATCCTTACTACTAACAAAGAATTTTAACAAAATTTGGATAATATATAAGTATTTAGGTTTTTGAAACTTAGTGAATAGAAGTTTGAAAATGGATTAAATCTTAGGTTAAAGAAAGTCTTTTGGCCTTATACTTACATTTTAAATATTTTTTACTTACCAAAATTTTTAGCAACACGTAATATAAATAGCCGTAAAAAATGTAACAAAATATATTTAAAATGTCAATTATTATAAACCTTGTAGTGACTTTTAATATATATGTCATAACAAAAAAGTCACCAAACAATACTATAACATCAATTATAATAAATACAACAATATATTAATTTTTTATTTCTCTATAATTTTTAGTAGCCTTTGATTAACCGCCTTAAAAAATTACTGTTAAATATTTCTATTATTATTGCTGACAAATATAAGCGTTGTTTGGTCGTTGCTTGGATAAAGACGGAAGGATATTATTATTGTTCGGTCGTTGACACATAAAAGATAAAATTGAAAATAGTCATTGATGCAAGTTTAAAGAATTGGTAAGCAATTCACACTGTAGCAACGTTTTTAACTTCTGCAAGTTTTCTCTTTCACGGAACCATTCCTTGCGCGCATTTGTTGCCATTGAACAAACCAGTTATTTCATTTAACAACCAATGGGAGAAAGAATAAATCTCAGGAATTTGTCTAAAACGATTAAACAATTAATTTCATTCAACTCAAACCGTGTGCGCTCCGGGTGTCAAAAACAACAAAAAAATTTTTTAATTAAAGAATCTCCCTTGCAAAATATATAAATCCAAGTCAAACACAACGATTGTGTTTGATGAATAGTTCACGACGATTATAAATAATTCGAAACTATCAATAATGGTTGCAAATTTCCATTAATCGACAGGAAATCCTATAATTAATGAAGTAGGAAGAACGTGTAATTTGTTAATTTATTTAAATTTATTATTGCAATAAAAAAATTAAGAATTATAAGTCAGACAGATGGTAATATCTCATAATTGGGAGTCGATTTTTATTCCTGTTGTTATCTTTATTATAATTCCCATTTACTCGGTAAAAAGTATAGTAAAGTCATCAGATTTGAACATTTCAATATTTGTATATCTATACATAAAAATATATATTTTATACGTAATTTAAATTATATTTCAATTAAAAGACATCAGTGAATGTTACAATATTTTAAACCGACATATGTTATTATTTTTATATTTCTTTTTACTGTTTATCATTTACGTTTAGTTTGATAGATCTATCTCTTGTCCAATAATGATAGTAGTTACGAAATATTTTAATAATTCAATTTAGCAACTCTTTTCTTAGTTGACCAAGAATGTTTCTTCTTGTGCCATTTCTCTCATAGTATAAATAGATTAATATTGCAGTAGAAAATATCCTAAAACAGAGTTGATTGGCAACCTGGGAGCACAGAAGCAAGAGAAGAATGAAAAAACAAATCATACTTTTCATTTTAGGGTTCTTCTTTCTGGATGGGCTGCTCCAATGCATGGCTCTAAAGAAAACTTATACGTTTGTTGTAAGTGCCTCGACATTTTTTTCATTTACATTTTACGATGCCTTTAGACCTGATTTTGTACTTGCCTTCATTGCAGCTTAAAGAAACGAATTTTACAAGGCTGTGTAGCACGAAAAGCATGTTGACTGTAAATGGCAAATTCCCAGGACCAACCATAAAGGTTCGCAAGGGCGATACCATTTTTGTTAATGTCATAAATCAAGGAGACTATGGTATCACAATTCACTGGTGATGACTCCTCTGAAAATCTCGTTTTAAATCATCGGATGGAGAATCAAAACTTTGGAAATAATCTGAAGAATTTTGTTTTAAATTCTGCAGGCATGGAGTTAATCAACCAAGGAATCCATGGTCAGATGGTCCTGAAAACGTAACACAATGTCCAATTAAACCAGGAGCCAACTTCACTTATGAGATCGTTTTTTCCAATGAAGAAGGAACACTCTGGTGGCATGCGCACAGTGACTGGACTCGAGTTTCCGTTCACGGGGCTATTATTATTTTACCAGCTCCTGGAAAAAGTTATCCATTTCCTAGGCCTCATAAGCAAGAAACCATCATACTTGGTAATAATATGAATGTATTTATATTAACCAGGACACATAACATAACTGCTTTAGATGTGGTTATCATTCTCGGCTACTAATTAAAATTTTTGATTTGATTGTAATGACAGGATCCTGGTACAAGCTAGACGTGCCGAAAATGCTTGCTAATGTCCTGAAGGGCGTACTTCCAAATGTTTCAGATGCTTATACCATCAACGGCCAACCAGGGGACTTGTACAATTGTTCCAAAGGTGAATATACGATGAAAATATTCCATGTTAATTTGTATTTTAAGATCTCATTTATAAAATCTACTCACGAGTATCCTCATTTTATATTGCAGATTCAACGTATCGCCTAAAAGTTAAATTTGGCAAGACCTATCTTCTTCGCATTGTCAACGCTGGGATGAATGAAGAAACCTTTTTCGGAATTGCGAGCCACAGCCTCACTGTTGTTGGGCAGGATGGAGCATACGTAAAACCTATAACAACCGACTACATTTTGATAACTCCTGGACAAACAATGGACGTTTTGTTCACAGCAAACCAAAATCTTAGCCATTATTACATGGCTGCTAGCCCATACTTTGATAGTACTGCCGCTTTTGACAACACCA
Source organism: Mangifera indica (assembly GCF_011075055.1). Lineage (NCBI taxonomy): Eukaryota > Viridiplantae > Streptophyta > Magnoliopsida > Sapindales > Anacardiaceae > Mangifera > Mangifera indica. Next base: position 8,587,227 of record NC_058147.1, on the reverse strand, counting down.
CCACCACAGCGATCGTTGAGTACTATGACGGCAAACAAACTCCTCCTCCTACTCCTTTCTTCCCAAACCTTCCTTTTTACAATGATACAAATGCTGCAACAAACTTTACTAACCGCGTAAGGAGCCTAGCAACTGACGCATATCCGGCCAATGTCCCCAAAAATATCGCAACACAATTGTATATTACAATTGCTGTAAATCGTATTTTGTGCCCCGGCAACTCGTGCCTTTCTCCAACTGGTGATGCATTTATCGATAATAAGGAAGCTGCAAGCTTAAACAATGTTAGTTTTGCGACTCCTCAAGTTAGTATACTTGAAGCATACTACAGGTATGGTGAATTTTTTTCGTTGTTTTCTGATTTGATATTGTCTGGCCTATTAGTCATTATTATGAAATTCGAAATGCAGTGGGTTGAGCAACGTTTTCGTTGGAGATTTCCCAAGTCAACCTTCCAATTTCTTTAACTTTACTGGTGATGTTTCGGATGTATCACAATTCACCACCAGCGGGACAAAAGCGAGGTTTATAAATTATGGTGAAGCAGTAGAAATTGTGTTCCAAGGAACTAATATCCAGGTCCCGGAAACCCATCCTTTGCATTTACATGGTTACAGCTTCTTTGTAGTGGGAACAGGTTTTGGGAATTTCAACAATGAGACAGATCCTTTATCTTATAATTTGATTGACCCACCGGAACTCAACACTGTGAACGTTCCAAAGAACGGATGGACAGCGGTTCGATTTTTTGCCAATAATCCTGGTAAGTCTCCGTGAATTTGGTGGCACCTCTATTAACTGTGCATATCTCGTTGGTTAGGTAATATAAAAAATAATAATACAAATAAAATGATTGTCACACCTATTAGATCATATATTTCTTCTAAAATAAACAGTTTTTGCGGAAGGATTTTAAGTTAAATTTATTCTAACTTGAATGACGTTTAACTTTTTCCAGGAGTGTGGTTTATGCATTGTCATTTGGAAAGGCACGCAACCTGGGGCATGGATACAGTTCTCATTGTAAGGAATGGGCAATCGGAGGATCAGAAAATTCGACCACCTCCTGCCAACATGCCATCTTGTTCTTAAGCCATTTGTATTCTTAGAATGTGTATTTGTTCTTTCTCATTCACATTTTAATTTTTAGGAAATCATTCATTTATTGTTTGATGACTTAAATGATCAAAGTAATAAATATTATGATGAGATTTTATCATGATGGAAAAACTTGTTATTGTAACATCATGACTATTTATGAAATGTTTAATAAATGCAAGGCTTCCAATCATTGCAAGGTTTTCATTTCTCTTGGAATTTATCATTTCAATTACTTACTTTAAAAAGAAGTTAAAAGCGTTTAGTTTCCTTGTTATATAGTTGAAAATTGGCTATATGCAATCGAGTGAATCAAATATGTCATCTATAAGATTTCAATGGTTGTTGAAGCAATTGTTCAATATGAAGGCAATTATTGTGTCCATCATCTCCTTTCTTCCAAGTTCTTCCAAGTAAAACTGGCATAAACGTTGCACAAAACTTTACCACATAAAGAGTTTAGGAAGTAAAGAGCACTTGATCAATGTATCAACAAATTAAACATTAACACACCAATCTATAAAATAGTTTCTTTTAATCAGTTATGAAAATAAATTATTGATGAGATTTCACATCACAAAATAATGTAGGCAAAATAAAGTTTTGTATAAGATGGGATTTGGTAGCAATATTGAGGATTCGTTATTGAACAGATATTTGCTATATTAGTGCAATACAAACGCTAGTAAGGAATTAAACACAAAGTGGTTTTATAACATAGTTTTGCCCACTGCTCATGAGCCTATGTCCATGGTTATAACATTGGTAACATTGAGAAAATGTCTTGACAAAGTATATGTATAAAAATTATAAGAAAGTGTCTTATGAAGGATTTGATTAAAGACGAGTCCTAAAGAGAATTGTCAGATTTTATGGGAACCTTTTTATTTAATCCAAACATTTAGTGTAAGCTTTCTTATACTTATTGTTGTTCCTCTCTCTCTACCTTACTTTTATTAGTAATATTTTTTATTTAAAGGAAGAAAAGTGTAGTTACATTCTTATCAACTAGTTGAGACATGGAAAAGATGTCAACTAGCAAATTACGTTCTTTTGGTAAGAGTTATCTATCAGCTAGTTGAGACATAGATGTTTTACAAGTGAGGAACAAACATATGACAATTTCTGCCTAATTTCAAAATGTGAGGACTTCGAAAACTTCCTTAGCTATTGAACCAAATGAACAACATATAGAGATGTATGAAATCTTTGTCATTTTTTAGTTGGAAAAGTAATGTTTTTGTGCACTTTAAACAAAGCACTGTTCATGTCCATCATGAGATGATAGACACATGTCTTAGGGGTTCATTTGAATGATCATGATAGGTTCTCCCTTTTGCCATGATTTATCTATAGAAGAAGAACCAATCATTTTGGTATCTCATGGGTACATATGGTCTTTGACTTAAAGTTACCAAACCATCTTGTACAAAGATTGGGATAGTTTGATATCATCTAATGTGTTGTCATAATTAGGATAATCATAAAGGTAATGAATGACTATATCAAAATCTATATAGAAACTATGATGATTCAATAGAGGATTTGCCACTCTTTAGTATGAGAGATGATATCTCAAATGAGAATACTGAAAGACATTAATAACCACTTGAAACTGTAGCCATAGTGGGATTAGGTCAAAGTCTAATCCGAATTGTACAGTTATTGATGTGTATCAATTCATATCGAGGAGACACTAAGATAGAAACATATCTATATCTCAACCTCGAGAGATACCGGTTTATGAAAGCATTGTATTATACATAATCATGAAGTTGATGAGGTTTAAGAGTTGCTAATTGACATTTTGTCAACCTAAATTCAAACACTATCAGTTCAATAGAGAGCTTATAAGTTTCATGCATAAAGGTGTTGATTCAGACTTTAGAGGCATATGATTATTTAGTGATAATTTGGGTATTTTAATGAAGGTGAAATCATGAATAGACTAGGCTTGTCGAATAGGATTAAATAAGTCTAGTTTGACTTCTTTTTTTTCCTTTTACCATAAACGATTGTTCATGGGTCATGAACCCTTATTTATAATGGCATGGATTAATAAAACTTTATCTAAATTTAATCCAAATTTGCACTCAAGAGTTTAGGTAAATCATGGATCATACAAGATAAAGATCAAGATAAACAACCATTCATACCCTATGAACAGTTGTTCATTGTGTCCTATAAATATAGACATATTTTCACAAATTTAGAACTTTTACCTAAATAAAAACATGAATCCTCATTTGTCTAAACCATAAGTAGCCTCTTATGAATTGTTTTTTAACTTTTTTTCATTCATGCTTCTAGGGGATACCAAAGCGCAGCCTTGTAATAAGTTGATTGGCATTTTCACTTTCACGTAAAGACAAAAGAGCCTCTAAACGCAGGTATCATGCTTCGAAAACTCCTTATGGTTTGCAATAACATGTTTCATAAAAACATAATCCTAAAATGTCATCCAAGTGGAATTTTAGGTTGTTTAATTAATTTTTTATTATATTCCACTCCACTCACTAGATTCCACTAACCCCAAAAATCCCTATATAACATGGTGAGCATCAATATCAACATGTTTTATTCTTGCATTAAACACAAGGTTTGAGGTCAATGCATTGACACCTTGGTAAGGAGAAACTAAAAAATCCAGACTAATTTTAGACAAAATGTTTCTTAACCATCTAATTTTATTTGTAGTATTGGTTAGAACTCTATACTTTGCTTCAGTTGATGATAAAGCCATAACTCTTTGTTATCTTGCACACCATTGAATTAAATTTGGTATAAGGTATATATAATATTTAATAGTGGATTGTCTATCATGAATAGTATTTGCCCAAACAGTATCAACATAACATTCTAAATGTAAAATTGATCCACTCTTAAAATATCAGCCCATGGAACAAAGTCCCTTAAAGACGTCTTAAAATTTGTTTGCAAGCTTGCTACAATATAAGAGGATTGTTCTTTTTTTTGTAAAAACTGACTTAATTTATTAAACAAAAATGCTAAGTTTGGTTTGGTTAAGGTTTGGTTTTACAAGGCTCTTGTCACACTCTTTTACATAATAAACTAGAGAAATGTATCATTATCCTTAGGAAATAGTTTTGTACCAATGGAAAAAGGTGTTGAACAGGACTTGTCGCCATTCATGTTGGCTTTTTCAAGTTAGTCTTTAGCATATACTTGGCTTGACAAAGATGTCGTCCAAAGGCATTTCTTGTAACTTCAAAGTCAAAGAAATAATAGACACCTACTAAATCTTTGAGATCAAATTTCTCATTGAGATGAACTAATCGAGAAATTTAACTCATTGTCATTTCCAATGATAAGGATATCATCAATATAAACTAGGACATGATTATTTTATTTTGATTTATATATAAACAAAGAGCCTTATGTTTAAAATTAAACATACAAATCCCTAGATAATTAGATCAGATTTTTTAGTCTCTTAAACTAGGCTCAAGGAGGCTATTTTAGCTTTATATACAATATTTTCTTTAGTTTACACACAAACTTCCTAGAGTAAGCTATAGGGTCAAAGTTTTTAGTGGATAAATTATTCATATCATGTAATTGGTTTAAGTAGAACCCTTCAAGTTGATGCATAAAGACAATCTCCTTTAATTAACCATTTTGGAAAAAGTATTATTTAAATTTTTTTTTCAATTATCCAATCAAAATGGGCTACAACGCTAAAAACAACCCTTATGGTGGCAATTTCAATGAGTAAGCTAAATGTTTCAGAATAATCTATCTCGGGTGTTCGTTGAAACCCTTTAGCCATAAATTTGGCTTTGTTTCTCTGTACTGATCCATAAGTGTTATACTTTGTTTTAAGAACCTATTTACAACCTACATAATTCACATATTAAATTAAAGGAACTAGGGATCATATTTTATTAGCAATCACAGCCTCATGCTTAGCCAGTATTGTTGCTTTCTAATCAATGTAAAAAAAAGCCTTATAGTAATGGACTAAAATGGGTTTTGTTTCTACAATTGATGTGTATTAGACTAAAATGGTAGTAATCTAAGTGGATTTTGATATGGTATCATAGGTGAGTGCTTGTGGTTGTAAGGTGATTTGGTATAAACTGTTTTTTGGAATATTTAGTTAAGTCTACAATTAATTCAATGACCAGAGGTGAAGGGTAAGACATAATAGTTATGTTATTTGCATTTAATGGTGAGATTGTGACATAAAAGAATGTGAAAGGGATTGAAATGGTAGGTCATGGGATTTTGTATTAAAGGTTGAATGTAAGTATTGGCTAAAGATTGATATAAGAATTGATTCTTGTATTGTAGTGAAAATTTATTGTTGATCAAATGTAATCTCAAGTTTATAGTGTTGAGATTTACTATTGCGTAGATAGTGAAATAGGCTAAAAAACTAACTCAATGTTACAAATATGGATTAGTGAAGTATAGGAAATCAGATTGATCAAATTTTACACTTTAAGCTATTTATATGCAGCCGTTTTGTTCTAAACACTTGTAGTATTTATGCAGTAAACTATACCATAAAAAGATACATTTGTTTGTATAAAATTAGAATTTTGTCTTGTGGTAAGGTCTAAATGAAAGATAGATAGCATAATCAAATACACTAGGCGCAAAATAATTTGGACTTTTGTTGAACAGAACATGGAAAAGTATAACACCCTTCTCCAGATACAACCTTTTCACATAACATTATCTGAAGAGAATTACACAATTTGACCTCTTAATTCATATTGTCGAAAAATGAAGCATGATATAACACTTACAAACATTAGAGTGTAAAAAGGTGTAAACTAAAATATCTCAATATGACAGATACCATCCATATAAACTCTATTTAAACTGTGCCTAAAAATCCAAAATCAATAAACATAAGCGTGTAGACATCACAATGTCTAAAAAATCGAGAATTAAATACAAAACCATGAAAAGGAACGCATGAGTGAAGTTCATCTCTATTTTCCATCATCATATATTTAAGCTTAGAGTAGGTAAAACTCACTAATCCTTCTCCATGTTTTTCTATTACACTGATTCATGCTCATATGTTACATGCATGTCATTTTTCCATCATTTTCTTCACCAAAATCTTTTATCCGCTACTCACCTTTATTTGCAAAACCATAAAAGGAACACATGAGTGACAAATATTTAGTAAATAGGTGGCCTTTCAATACCTCACACACAACATAAATTTGAAACTTGGCGTCCTATCATTAAGTCTTTATATGGTTAAAGTGGATGTCTTATGGCTTCCTTTTATGCCTATCCATCTATTCTCAACACCCTCGTGTTTTAAATACATAGGCAATGTCACATATCATATGCCCTAGTGAAAACATTCAACATCCCAACTATTTATATCTCTTGTGCCTTAAGCATATGCCTTTTGTACTATAAGGCTAACTAACTATGATACCTGGTCACATGAGGAAACTAGTTATAATACCTCTCTTACCAAAAATGCATAGCTATAGGATTTCTCAACTTGAATTACTATCCTCATATAACCCTTACCACAGGTGCATATGTGATGCATCCTACTGATCATGTGAAGGAATTAATTGATATGCCACTTTTCTTACTATACATATTTGAATTGAAAGTGAATAGCTAATATGTTTTGGCGTCAAGTGCATAATACATCTCATTGGTATATATCTCTCGTGTAGTCTTATGGCTTTTACATGTAACGCCACTTTTGCATATAGTAAGTGTTTATTTAGGTGTATACCACTTTTCTTAACTTTCTCTATCTTCAACTTGAATCTAACTTTATTAGAGTTTTTGTTATCTTCCATACAATTAGGTTAACAGGACCTGTTTAACTTGATAATCCTATAACATACTAATACTTGTATAAGACTTTGTAGGCTGAGATGCCCCTATAAAACTATTTAAAAAAATTTCTATAACACATATTTAACACTTATTATAACATCGTGCATAGCCTCTAACCTTGCTATAAGTATACACAAAGCATCATGATTTCCATTTCAAAACATGAGAATAAGTTTTAATTAGGCCTCTGGCCTTTAAATATTTACATAAGTTCCAAAAAAATCCTTATAACATAAGCCAAATGAGACACCAACTGAAGATGTTATATCATAGAAAAACCTTGAGTAGAGTCACTGCTTAGCACGGTCTAGGAGATATCTTAGAAGGGAAAAATTATATAATGGTGGGCTAAAAGCTTAGTTAGTAGGCAGTTACAAAACAATTCATAATATATTAACCAACCCAAAGAGGTTAATTTTATAAGAAGAATTTGATAAGTGAATAGCTCAAAATTGATTTGCTTTCAAATATATGAAAGTTCTTAATGGCAAAAGTCTATCCCAAGTGGATTTGATTGGGTTTATATAAGGGAAAATGAGAAACGTTACTACTATGCATAAAAACTAGCCGTTTTAATTTTCTAACAAACATAAAATTCAATTGACTAGATGTAATTCAGTCAATCGAATATAATATGACACTTCCATGGTATCTACATGACTTTAACCTTTAGAAAATTCATATCACAGTTTGGTCAACCGAATATCTAAAAGCCAAAATACATGGCTTTTGGATTCGGCTAGTCAAATTCGATCAACCAAATTTTATTACATTTTACTTTCTATATTTTTGAAACTTTTATTTGCCTTTGAACCTATGAAAAATGACAATTTAACCCATTTTTAAAAATTCTTTCAAAACCAACTTTGAGATATGAAAATGTAGTTCACAAAACTTCATTATTTTAAATGAGTTAATAAACTTTCATAAAAATTTGGGTTAACCCAATAAGTTTGAAAAACAACATTTTAACCCAAAATGTGAAAGATATAAGAATAAGTTTTTAAATGAGCTTTCACATGCAAATAAATATTTTAATCAAAACAAATGCTTCAAGATTACAAACATATCTACCTAAACTTGAGTTTTTCTTCAAATCTTTATGAATTCTTCAATTGATTCTTGTCTTTTATTTCCATCTTGATACTCCTACAAGTATATTAGGTAAATTCTTGTAATCCAAACTTACACTCAAGTAAAGTCATTTGTCAATATGCTTAGGGACATATTAGTTTGTTATCATCAAAATAAGAGCATAACGACTCCTTGAGTCAATAATCTCCTTCTTTTTGATATTAACAAACACATATGCACTTCAAGGAATTTTATAAAATATATCAATGAATGTATTTCCTTAAAGTTAGGAAACACTTGATTTTTAAGAAAATTTTGCAAGACTTAGCCTTAAAAAATAAAGTTTCCTCCCCCTAAATATATGCACCATGGGCAAATAATAATACAATTCATATCAATATCATATATCCAACATTAATCTCATCAAAATATCCATAACATCAATCAAATATAGCATCTATAATCAAAACCAAATATATTCTCATCAAAATATCCACAACATCAATCAAATATCACATCTATAATCATAGTCAAATATATCCATAATCCTCTATAACCACATTAAAGTATCCACAACGTAAATCAAACGTTTCTCCCCCTTTGTCCTTATAAAAACGAATAATGCAAATGATATAGTCAATGAGACCAAAGAAGACTAACATGCATGGACAATGTGTAGAAATGATTACCAAAATGGCCAAAAATAAGCATCAAGACACAATCTATGAATAAAATGTCTAAATAAGCATGATCAGCAAAATAAGAGTACTAACAAGATAAAACATCAAGGTATGGGGAAAATCCTTACACAACAAAGATACAATAAAAAACAAAGAGAAACTAAAAAGGTGGTGGAGGAAAAAGATGAAGAAGCTTATTTATACCACCTATGACCTCGGCTCAAGGATTAGCAATATTAGCACTAACAGTAGCAAAATTAGTGTAAACATTAGCATGAAGATCTGTAAGCTCAACAGATAAAAAAGAGGCAGGATCAGCGACTGAGGCAGTGGTTGGCTTAGTAGATGAACTCACTCCAATAGCCATCCTAGATCTTTTGCCAAAAGCAAGAGCCTATAACTCAAATGAATCTCGATCCATATCGGTCTCAACATCAACATCATTAATTAGAACATCAGGAGCTTCAAGTGTAGCATCATCAATATCAACATCGAGGGCCAAATCATCAATAGTCTCAACTTTACCAGCTACTATCTAAAAAATATGGTGTCATACACCATTTTGCTAACGAAAACCCATTGTATGGAGGTTGGAAGTAGTATATAGATAAGTAGCTAGCTCAACATTTGGCTCCTCAAGGAAAGAAAGCTCTAACTTTGAAAGAATCAATGTGATGATAGGTGTATAGGATAAAAGATGAGTGCAATGAGAGAGAGTAGAGACTATCAGATAAAAAATGACATGATAAGAAATGACATGACAAAGGTCTATAGAAGACCCTTGTCATGTATTTTTTTATCTGAGTCAACATGGTTTTCAGTCTTCATTTTATGCATAATAATCTTTAAATGTCTCTATCATGATTCTAATAATAGATAATCATTAAACATGCTTGAACTACTTAAATCACAAAATCATCAATCTTAAGATCATGTTTTGACTCATGAACTTGGGAATAAACCATTAATAAGATAGTTTCATCAATTATAAGGAGTAAAATCATAAGCAAACCTATTAATTCTTTATAACATTATTCCTATATGCATAAATAATCATCACACAAAATCATAATAATTCATAACTCTTCAAACTAGCAAAGAAAGAGTGAAAATGGCCAATTACTTGGCTTTCGACGTATGCTTATCCTTCATATGGCTATTATGATTTTGTTAATCTAATGCCTTTGATGTCTCTATACTTCCCCAACAAAGCTCTCTCTCACTCACATTTCTCTGGCTTTGCAAAAATTGGGTAATTGTGAGCCAAACAAAACACGTCATTTTATTTTTGCTTAACAAGCTTGACAAATGGCCATTCACCATCCTTAGAGCTAACGTTCATGTCATTATCTAATTATGACACATCTAGAAATCACTAGGAAACGTATATTATCTAAATTCAAATTCGATGAACGAATGAACATGCATTCACCTACCCAAACACAACCATAAATCCTGTAATGCATAACCATTTTCATGCACATAATGTGAAAAGACTATTCTACTCTTCACTATGTCGAACGAGTGTCCACTCTTGTAATAAACATCAATTCAATCCTTCACACAAAACATTCTTAATTAATACTGAAGAGGGAAGTCTTTTTATCAGGTAAATTGAGACTAGAAATGCCAACCACCAAAATCTAGGTAGGAGACCAACTTATGCAAGTAAGGTAAGGCCAATTTTATTATTTTCCTATGTTTTCTTTCAACCCTTCCATTTTCTAGATGGTTTTGTACGCATGGGATGACTAAAGAATATTTTTAATTTGTTAAGCTATGGTCTCTCCCTATTATATTAGTAGGCACTTGAGTTTTGTCTCAAATTGTCTCTCAACTAGGTGAGGACATGTTTCAAAGGTGTGCTTAGCTTCACATTTGATTTGTAAAAGAAAAATCCAAATAAATATCTAATGTAATCATCTACAAAACAGATATAATATCTAAAATCCCTTTATTAAAGACATTTTTGGTGGTTAGACATGCAAAGGGATATAGGTGTGTTTGTTACCAAATGTCTCACCTGTCAGCAAATTAAGGCTAAACACCAGAGACCTTCAGGGTTGCTTCAGCCTCTGCCTATTCCAGAATGGAAATGGGAGCATATCTTAATGGACTTCATCAGTGGACTCCCTATAGTTCAGAATGGATGTAATGCTATCTAGGTGATTGTTGATAGATTGACCAAGTCAGCTCATTTCTTGCCCATCAAAGATACTACTACCACAGATCAGCTAGGGAGATTATATGTTAGGGAGATTATTAGATTATATGGGATACCCAAGACCATAGTATCTGCTTGTGATACAAGTTTGTATTAGTTTTTTGGAAGAGTCTCCAAAGATCTTTGGGTACTAATTTGATATTTAGTACAACCTATCATCCTCAGACAGATGGACAGACGGAAAGGGTTAATCAAATTTTAGAAGACATGTTGAGAGCTTGTTGCCTGGATCATAAAACTACATGGGTAGAAATGTTACCCTTAGTGGAGTTTGCTTATGATAATAACTACCAGACGACTATTCAGATTGCACCTTATGAGGTATTATATGGTAGGAGGTGTCATTCTCTTCTCCACTGGGATAAGATAGGAGAGAGAGATGTGTTATCCCGATCCCTTGGGCCCGAGTTAACCTAGAAAATGATTGATGATGTCTAATTGATCAGGCAGAGAATAAAACAGGCCTAGGATCGACAAAAAACCTATACAGATCATCGACGCCGAGACTTGGAATTCAATGTAGGTGAATTTGTATTTGTAAAGGTTGCTCCATTCAAGCATTTGATGAGATCCGAAAAGAAAGGAAAGCTAGCTCCCAGATTGATTGGTCCATATGAGATAATTGAAAGAGTTGGTAAAGTGGCTTACAGATTGGCCTCACCAGTGAGTATGGATCAGATTCATGTTGTATTTCATGTCTCATCTTTGAGGAAATGCCTTGGTGATCATTCCCAAGTCGTGAATACAAATGATATTCAGTTATCAGAAGACCTTAGTTATGAAGAAAGACCGATTCAGATACTTGACAGAAGAATTAAGCAACTAAAGAACCGACAAATTCCTCTAGTAAAAGTCTTATGGAGAAACCAGAAGATAGAGGAGGCTACCTAGGAAATGGAGCAGACCATGAAGGAGAAGTATCCAAAGTTGTTTTTGTGAATTCTGAGGACAAAATTCTTGTGAGGGGGGAAGAGTTATAATACCCTCAAGTACGTTCCAGGAGCATTTACGTCTTTTGACCCTATTTTGAGATATTTCCCATTTTAAGTATATATATATTTTCACATGTATATGTATGTTTATATATATATATGTATGTATGTATGTATAAATAACTATATAGATATATAAATAAAAAAAGAAAAAGAAAAAGAGATAAAGATGTAAATAAAAAAGAGAAAAAACAAAAACAATAAAAGAAAGCTCCAAGTGTTTTCTATCATCTTCTCCCGTAAAACTTCAGTAGCCAGCCCCTTCATGCTTGTTTTCTTCATTTTTTAAAAGGAAAGTGGATGATTTGAAGAGTTTGAAAGAAGAGTAAGGAAAGAAAAGAAAAATAAGCACTTTGGAAGTTTTGGTAACCAAAAAATATCCTTCCTTTCCCTTTACCTATGCTTATATATATTTGATACATGTTATATGCATATGTTAGTGTGTTTTGGTATTGATTTAAGGTGATTTTGGTGATAAAGGAAGCAAGACAAGGAAGAGGAAGCCAACTTGCAAAGATTGGCTTGAAACAAGGTAAAAGGTATCATCTTTGATATGTTGCATGTTTTAGGTTTTTGGTTCCTTGGATCTATGTTATAAATGATGATTTTGAAGTTGAGAAATGTTGTTTTGCCATTTGGGGTGTCTATGTGTGTGATTTTGTTGATGGCAGAGAGTTGGATAATATTTACAGTTTTACCACTGATTTCGTCCCATATTTTGGCTGCCTTATCTGATGAATCATGGGTGCTATTATAGCTTTTTGGAAAGCTCTTTGAATCCTCTTTTCAATGATATATATCTTGTATGAATTAGAGACTATTTTTACTGTTAAATTGCTTGAACAAAAAAACTGTTTTACCAAATAAACAGTGAAGACAGTTTTTTGCCACTGATTTCATCCCAAGTTTTTGCTGCCTTTTCTAATGACTTATGAGTGCTATTATAGCTTGTTGGAAAGCTCTTTGAATCCTCGTTTCAACGATATATAGCTTGTATGAATTAGAAACCGTTTGGGCTATTTAATTGTATGAAAAAGCAGGCTGCCCTGCCAAATGACTATTATATGAACAGTATTTCACAGTTTTTGGAAAGAAAGAAATAAAGAAAAGGAGGAGAAAAAGGAAAGGAAGAAAGAAAGGAAAGGAAAGAAAGGAGAGAAAAAGAAAAGCAAGAAAAGGAATTTGGGGCTCAAGATTTAGGAGTCGTCCCAAGAGTATGGTCTGGTGATTTATGAATAAATTTAGATGAAAACAAGATTAGTAAGATATATGACACGCATATATGCTATAAACTATGAGGGGACACTTTACACTACACCGCCCGCAGTAGGGCACGTCTGTAGTAGGACACGTCCGTAGTAGGACATAGACCCCCAGTAGGGTTCTCTCGTAGTAGAGCATGCTCGTAGTATAGCTTAATTAAGATTCAGAAATGGTGTAGTGAGAGAAAGAAAGAGAGTTGGAGCTTAGAAAAATGTCAAATCCCTATAGTTAGCTTCCAAAAAGTATCAAATAGACACCAGATGGGATAATGTATGACCCCAAATAGAAAAGAATGAACTAGATTATCTCCTCACTTGATTATAGAGGTTATGATATGAGATTGAGCCCCGAGAGTGAGTTAGAATAGGGAAGGAGATAGTTTACTTAATTCTTTCCCTTTACTGAGTGTACTTATCTCTCACTTCCTTTTCTTTCATGATTGCAGGTACAGGTGATCGACGTAGCTACGAGGCAGGGTCAGGTCAGCGTAGGTAGATCCGACTGGAGTAGATTATCTCTGGTTTATATTACATGCATACAGTGGCATGTTCTTGTCAACTTTTGACCTTTTTGCGATGATTGTACAGTTGTATATGATTACTCTCTGTTTTTAGATGCTTTCAGATGAGTTTTCATATGAGTATATACATCTTTTGTTTGCTTCCAGATTTTTAGTTTTCTTAGAATAATTTCTAAACACTTTTAGTGATGCATTCATTTTAAAATATTTTAAAAGAAAGAAAAAAATAGACGCTTCAAATATTAATTCGTAACATTTCTCCTTCGGTGGGTAGTATTTCTAGAGAGGGATGTTACATTATCTTTAACAAATGCTATTACAGTAACATTTCTCCAAAACATTTGAGTCAATTCATGTCGTGTCGAGTTACTTTCATGTAAGCCTTAACACGATTTGATTTAATTTCGAGTTATATTAGATTGATCTAAAATAAATTTCGTATCAAAAATACTTAACCTTAACCTGATTTTTTCATATTGTATTGTGTTGGGTTAACGAGTCATGTCAAGAATTGTTTACTCTAGTTAGGATTATGATTGGATTCGAACCAAGCTAACTCAATCTCAAAAGCCAGCACAACTTGGTTTAATTGGGCTCAAATTCATTTAATTTAAATTTTAGGCGAATTCAAGCTAAAAAATTTAGCTCATTTTTTAAACAGAGTCAAAATTAAGTTAAGAGTTATCTGGCTCGGTTTGACTCAAATTCATAGCTCAAAAAATAGTTTGAATTCATGTCTTGATTGGGTTCGAATTCATGGTTTGAATCAGCTTAAATTTATGGTTCCAATTCATGGCTATGTTCAGTTTGAATCGATGACTTTGTATATTATTTAGGTAAAACAACATCGTTTTGTTAATGACACACAAACTCGAGCCACAAATTTGAATAATCAATTAAAATAATGAATTTAAACCAAATCAAGTTACAAATTTAAACCATTAATTCGAGCTAGGAATTGAAGCCAAACCGAGCTAAACAATTTTTATTCAAATTGAACTAAAATTACCTTTAATTTTGGCTCGATGAACTTAAGTAAAACTATTTTTCATTCAAGCCAAACTCAATTTAAAGAATGTTTGGGTTCAACCCAGTTCGTATCCAATTTTTGTTAGGGTTGAATTTTTTTACCCAAAATTTAATTTGATTCAACACAAAACGACTCAAAACTAAAACGAGGTAGGTTAGGGTTGATAGGAAAGTAGCCTGAGCTAACTTGAACTAACTTGAATGTTTAAAAAAATGTTTGTTGTAGTAAAATATGATAAGCGCAAATTAAGAAACTTTTAAGGACAAGTATCAACAGAAGTTAAAATCTTTATATATTATATATATGTATCTTCATATAGTTAATTCTAATAGTTTGATTATTTTTTATTTTTATTTAAAAATTTATTTTATTTTTGGGTATTGAGATTGAAAATTGATTAGTTAGATTATTAACATATTTTAAAAGTTTTGGTATGTAAATTTTTTAGATTATTTATAAATAAGATAAAATGTTATGTTTTGCATATTGTTAAATTATAGATTGGAGTACTTCAATGAAAAAATTAAAACACTAAAAACACTAACAAGAGTGAAAACATTAGATGATTATGTCATAGCAAGTTGTATCGAGTTAACCTGAACATAGTTTAGATTAGGTTAGAGTTAAAAGAATTTGATGCGATTTTATTTCAAATCCAATTAGGATTGAAGGTCTATAACTCGAAACTTGAACTAACACGATATGAAGACTACTCGATGACAAGAATGGTTTAGTCTAATAAAACCAAAAATATGCACATCTTAAAATTTCTTATAGTGACAATTATTATAAGGCTAAAAGACTTATTCCTACCCAAGGTTTAATTCGTTCCCAAACTCCTACCTTTAAGTTTTGAAAACTCAAATACTCATATATCATTTAATTTTTATTAAAATTCTTTGTTAGTGGTAACAGTCAAATTGTTATTTAAAGAGTAGTATTAAAATAAATAAAATTTATCGCAGTTCCCCACCTTAGTTTTAAAAGCTCTTAATTCTTCCCTAGTCTAAGTTTTAGAAAGTTATATTTTCCCTCATAGGGTTTTATTTTCTTCCCTTTCTTCTTCAAAGACCATTCTATGGTTGACCATACCTTCTTCTTTGTTGCGCTTTGCCTTCCAGACAACTAAACTCTAACAAATTGAAGACAATGACCATGAATTGAAGATGGCCAATCTATGTGACATACAGATCTGGCCTACAAATAGATTGACCGATGCACAGATAAGCCAAATAAAGGCAGAATCGTCCAGTTGATTTGTGCATTGGTAGATCCACATAGATCGACCATCTTCAATTCATGGTTGCCATCTTTGATTTGTCAGAGAATTGTCATCTGAGAGGCAGAGTAGGACAAAGAAGAAGGTATGGTTAGTCAGAGAATGTTCTCAGAGAAGAAGAGGAAAAAATGAAACCTTAGGGGAGGAATGTAAACTTTCAAAACTTAGGATGAGAAAAAATTACGAGTTTTTAAAATTAAAGTGAGAGAAATGAGATAAAATTTTATTTATTTTAATGCTGTTAATAAAATAAAAGTTTAATCCTTACTACTAACAAAGAATTTTAACAAAATTTGGATAATATATAAGTATTTAGGTTTTTGAAACTTAGTGAATAGAAGTGAAAATGGATTAAATCTTAGTTAAAGAAAGTCTTTTGGCCTTAACTTACATTTTAATATTTTTTTTACTTACCAAAATTTTTAGCAACACGTAATATAAATAGCCGTAAAAAATGTAACAAAATATATTTAAAATGTCAATTATTATAAACCTTGTAGTGACTTTTAATATATATGTCATAACAAAAAAGTCACCAAACAATACTATAACATCAATTATAATAAATACAACAATATATTAATTTTTATTTCTCTATAATTTTTAGTAGCCTTTGATTAACCGCCTTAAAAAATTACTGTTAAATATTTCTATTATTATTGCTGACAAATATAAGCGTTGTTTGGTCGTTGCTTGGATAAAGACGGAAGGATATTATTATTGTTCGGTCGTTGACACATAAAAGATAAAATTGAAAATAGTCATTGATGCAAGTTTAAAGAATTGGTAAGCAATTCACACTGTAGCAACGTTTTTAACTTCTGCAAGTTTTCTCTTTCACGGAACCATTCCTTGCGCGCATTTGTTGCCATTGAACAAACCAGTTATTTCATTTAACAACCAATGGGAGAAAGAATAAATCTCAGGAATTTGTCTAAAACGATTAAACAATTAATTTCATTCAACTCAAACCGTGTGCGCTCCGGGTGTCAAAAACAACAAAAAAATTTTTTAATTAAAGAATCTCCCTTGCAAAATATATATAAATCCAAGTCAAACACAACGATTGTGTTTGATGAATAGTTCACGACGATTATAAATAATTCGAAACTATCAATAATGGTTGCAAATTTCCATTAATCGACAGGAAATCCTATAATTAATGAAGTAGGAAGAACGTGTAATTTGTTAATTTATTTAAATTTATTATTGCAATAAAAAAATTAAGAATTATAAGTCAGACAGATGGTAATATCTCATAATTGGGAGTCGATTTTTATTCCTGTTGTTATCTTTATTATAATTCCCATTTACTCGGTAAAAAGTATAGTAAAGTCATCAGATTTGAACATTTCAATATTTGTATATCTATACATAAAAATATATATTTTATACGTAATTTAAATTATATTTCAATTAAAAGACATCAGTGAATGTTACAATATTTTAAACCGACATATGTTATTATTTTTATATTTCTTTTTACTGTTTATCATTTACGTTTAGTTTGATAGATCTATCTCTTGTCCAATAATGATAGTAGTTACGAAATATTTTAATAATTCAATTTAGCAACTCTTTTCTTAGTTGACCAAGAATGTTTCTTCTTGTGCCATTTCTCTCATAGTATAAATAGATTAATATTGCAGTAGAAAATATCCTAAAACAGAGTTGATTGGCAACCTGGGAGCACAGAAGCAAGAGAAGAATGAAAAAACAAATCATACTTTTCATTTTAGGGTTCTTCTTTCTGGATGGGCTGCTCCAATGCATGGCTCTAAAGAAAACTTATACGTTTGTTGTAAGTGCCTCGACATTTTTTTCATTTACATTTTACGATGCCTTTAGACCTGATTTTGTACTTGCCTTCATTGCAGCTTAAAGAACGAATTTTACAAGGGTGTAGCACGAAAAGCATGTTGACTGTAAATGGCAAATTCCCAGGACCAACCATAAAGGTTCGCAAGGGCGATACCATTTTTGTTAATGTCATAAATCAAGGAGACTATGGTATCACAATTCACTGGTGATGACTCCTCTGAAAATCTCGTTTTAAATCATCGGATGGAGAATCAAAACTTTGGAAATAATCTGAAGAATTTTGTTTTAAATTCTGCAGGCATGGAGTTAATCAACCAAGGAATCCATGGTCAGATGGTCCTGAAAACGTAACACAATGTCCAATTAAACCAGGAGCCAACTTCACTTATGAGATCGTTTTTTCCAATGAAGAAGGAACACTCTGGTGGCATGCGCACAGTGACTGGACTCGAGTTTCCGTTCACGGGGCTATTATTATTTTACCAGCTCCTGGAAAAAGTTATCCATTTCCTAGGCCTCATAAGCAAGAAACCATCATACTTGGTAATAATATGAATGTATTTATATTAACCAGGACACATAACATAACTGCTTTAGATGTGGTTATCATTCTCGGCTACTAATTAAAATTTTTGATTTGATTGTAATGACAGGATCCTGGTACAAGCTAGACGTGCCGAAAATGCTTGCTAATGTCCTGAAGGGCGTACTTCCAAATGTTTCAGATGCTTATACCATCAACGGCCAACCAGGGGACTTGTACAATTGTTCCAAAGGTGAATATACGATGAAAATATTCCATGTTAATTTGTATTTTAAGATCTCATTTATAAAATCTACTCACGAGTATCCTCATTTTATATTGCAGATTCAACGTATCGCCTAAAAGTTAAATTTGGCAAGACCTATCTTCTTCGCATTGTCAACGCTGGGATGAATGAAGAAACCTTTTTCGGAATTGCGAGCCACAGCCTCACTGTTGTTGGGCAGGATGGAGCATACGTAAAACCTATAACAACCGACTACATTTTGATAACTCCTGGACAAACAATGGACGTTTTGTTCACAGCAAACCAAAATCTTAGCCATTATTACATGGCTGCTAGCCCATACTTTGATAGTACTGCCGCTTTTGACAACACCACCACCACAGCGATCGTTGAGTACTATGACGGCAAACAAACTCCTCCTCCTACTCCTTTCTTCCCAAACCTTCCTTTTTACAATGATACAAATGCTGCAACAAACTTTACTAACCGCGTAAGGAGCCTAGCAACTGACGCATATCCGGCCAATGTCCCCAAAAATATCGCAACACAATTGTATATTACAATTGCTGTAAATCGTATTTTGTGCCCCGGCAACTCGTGCCTTTCTCCAACTGGTGATGCATTTATCG
This sequence comes from Mangifera indica, assembly GCF_011075055.1. NCBI lineage: Eukaryota > Viridiplantae > Streptophyta > Magnoliopsida > Sapindales > Anacardiaceae > Mangifera > Mangifera indica. The sequence continues at coordinate 8,567,997 of NC_058147.1, read as the reverse complement.
ATAATAAGGAAGCTGCAAGCTTAAACAATGTTAGTTTTGCGACTCCTCAAGTTAGTATACTTGAAGCATACTACAGGTATGGTGAATTTTTTTCGTTGTTTTCTGATTTGATATTGTCTGGCCTATTAGTCATTATTATGAAATTCGAAATGCAGTGGGTTGAGCAACGTTTTCGTTGGAGATTTCCCAAGTCAACCTTCCAATTTCTTTAACTTTACTGGTGATGTTTCGGATGTATCACAATTCACCACCAGCGGGACAAAAGCGAGGTTTATAAATTATGGTGAAGCAGTAGAAATTGTGTTCCAAGGAACTAATATCCAGGTCCCGGAAACCCATCCTTTGCATTTACATGGTTACAGCTTCTTTGTAGTGGGAACAGGTTTTGGGAATTTCAACAATGAGACAGATCCTTTATCTTATAATTTGATTGACCCACCGGAACTCAACACTGTGAACGTTCCAAAGAACGGATGGACAGCGGTTCGATTTTTTGCCAATAATCCTGGTAAGTCTCCGTGAATTTGGTGGCACCTCTATTAACTGTGCATATCTCGTTGGTTAGGTAATATAAAAAATAATAATACAAATAAAATGATTGTCACACCTATTAGATCATATATTTCTTCTAAAATAAACAGTTTTTGCGGAAGGATTTTAAGTTAAATTTATTCTAACTTGAATGACGTTTAACTTTTTCCAGGAGTGTGGTTTATGCATTGTCATTTGGAAAGGCACGCAACCTGGGGCATGGATACAGTTCTCATTGTAAGGAATGGGCAATCGGAGGATCAGAAAATTCGACCACCTCCTGCCAACATGCCATCTTGTTCTTAAGCCATTTGTATTCTTAGAATGTGTATTTGTTCTTTCTCATTCACATTTTAATTTTTAGGAAATCATTCATTTATTGTTTGATGACTTAAATGATCAAAGTAATAAATATTATGATGAGATTTTATCATGATGGAAAAACTTGTTATTGTAACATCATGACTATTTATGAAATGTTTAATAAATGCAAGGCTTCCAATCATTGCAAGGTTTTCATTTCTCTTGGAATTTATCATTTCAATTACTTACTTTAAAAAGAAGTTAAAAGCGTTTAGTTTCCTTGTTATATAGTTGAAAATTGGCTATATGCAATCGAGTGAATCAAATATGTCATCTATAAGATTTCAATGGTTGTTGAAGCAATTGTTCAATATGAAGGCAATTATTGTGTCCATCATCTCCTTTCTTCCAAGTTCTTCCAAGTAAAACTGGCATAAACGTTGCACAAAACTTTACCACATAAAGAGTTTAGGAAGTAAAGAGCACTTGATCAATGTATCAACAAATTAAACATTAACACACCAATCTATAAAATAGTTTCTTTTAATCAGTTATGAAAATAAATTATTGATGAGATTTCACATCACAAAATAATGTAGGCAAAATAAAGTTTTGTATAAGATGGGATTTGGTAGCAATATTGAGGATTCGTTATTGAACAATATTTGCTATATTAGTGCAATACAAACGCTAGTAAGGAATTAAACACAAAGTGGTTTTATAACATAGTTTTGCCCACTGCTCATGAGCCTATGTCCATGGTTATAACATTGGTAACATTGAGAAAATGTCTTGACAAAGTATATGTATAAAAATTATAAGAAAGTGTCTTATGAAGGATTTGATTAAAGACGAGTCCTAAAGAGAATTGTCAGATTTTATGGGAACCTTTTTATTTAATCCAAACATTTAGTGTAAGCTTTCTTATACTTATTGTTGTTCCTCTCTCTCTACCTTACTTTTATTAGTAATATTTTTTATTTAAAGGAAGAAAAGTGTAGTTACATTCTTATCAACTAGTTGAGACATGGAAAAGATGTCAACTAGCAAATTACGTTCTTTTGGTAAGAGTTATCTATCAGCTAGTTGAGACATAGATGTTTTACAAGTGAGGAACAAACATATGACAATTTCTGCCTAATTTCAAAATGTGAGGACTTCGAAAACTTCCTTAGCTATTGAACCAAATGAACAACATATAGAGATGTATGAAATCTTTGTCATTTTTTAGTTGGAAAAGTAATGTTTTTGTGCACTTTAAACAAAGCACTGTTCATGTCCATCATGAGATGATAGACACATGTCTTAGGGGTTCATTTGAATGATCATGATAGGTTCTCCCTTTTGCCATGATTTATCTATAGAAGAAGAACCAATCATTTTGGTATCTCATGGGTACATATGGTCTTTGACTTAAAGTTACCAAACCATCTTGTACAAAGATTGGGATAGTTTGATATCATCTAATGTGTTGTCATAATTAGGATAATCATAAAGGTAATGAATGACTATATCAAAATCTATATAGAAACTATGATGATTCAATAGAGGATTTGCCACTCTTTAGTATGAGAGATGATATCTCAAATGAGAATACTGAAAGACATTAATAACCACTTGAAACTGTAGCCATAGTGGGATTAGGTCAAAGTCTAATCCGAATTGTACAGTTATTGATGTGTATCAATTCATATCGAGGAGACACTAAGATAGAAACATATCTATATCTCAACCTCGAGAGATACCGGTTTATGAAAGCATTGTATTATACATAATCATGAAGTTGATGAGGTTTAAGAGTTGCTAATTGACATTTTGTCAACCTAAATTCAAACACTATCAGTTCAATAGAGAGCTTATAAGTTTCATGCATAAAGGTGTTGATTCAGACTTTAGAGGCATATGATTATTTAGTGATAATTTGGGTATTTTAATGAAGGTGAAATCATGAATAGACTAGGCTTGTCGAATAGGATTAAATAAGTCTAGTTTGACTTCTTTTTTTTCCTTTTACCATAAACGATTGTTCATGGGTCATGAACCCTTATTTATAATGGCATGGATTAATAAAACTTTATCTAAATTTAATCCAAATTTGCACTCAAGAGTTTAGGTAAATCATGGATCATACAAGATAAGATCAAGATAAACAACCATTCATACCCTATGAACAGTTGTTCATTGTGTCCTATAAATATAGACATATTTTCACAAATTTAGAACTTTTACCTAAATAAAAACATGAATCCTCATTTGTCTAAACCATAAGTAGCCTCTTATGAATTGTTTTTTAACTTTTTTTCATTCATGCTTCTAGGGGATACCAAAGCGCAGCCTTGTAATAAGTTGATTGGCATTTTCACTTTCACGTAAAGACAAAAGAGCCTCTAAACGCAGGTATCATGCTTCGAAAACTCCTTATGGTTTGCAATAACATGTTTCATAAAAACATAATCCTAAAATGTCATCCAAGTGGAATTTTAGGTTGTTTAATTAATTTTTTATTATATTCCACTCCACTCACTAGATTCCACTAACCCCAAAAATCCCTATATAACATGGTGAGCATCAATATCAACATGTTTTATTCTTGCATTAAACACAAGGTTTGAGGTCAATGCATTGACACCTTGGTAAGGAGAAACTAAAAAATCCAGACTAATTTTAGACAAAATGTTTCTTAACCATCTAATTTTATTTGTAGTATTGGTTAGAACTCTATACTTTGCTTCAGTTGATGATAAAGCCATAACTCTTTGTTATCTTGCACACCATTGAATTAAATTTGGTATAAGGTATATATAATATTTAGTAGTGGATTGTCTATCATGAATAGTATTTGCCCAAACAGTATCAACATAACATTCTAAATGTAAAATTGATCCACTTTTAAAATATCAGCCCATGGAACAAAGTCCCTTAAAGACGTCTTAAAATTTGTTTGCAAGCTTGCTACAATATAAGAGGATTGTTCTTTTTTTTGTAAAAACTGACTTAATTTATTAACAAAAAATGCTAAGTTTGGTTTGGTTAAGGTTTGGTTTTACAAGGCTCTTGTCACACTCTTTTACATAATAAACTAGAGAAATGTATCATTATCCTTAGGAAATAGTTTTGTACCAATGGAAAAAGGTGTTGAACAGGACTTGTCGCCATTCATGTTGGCTTTTTCAAGTTAGTCTTTAGCATATACTTGGCTTGACAAAGATGTCGTCCAAAGGCATTTCTTGTAACTTCAAAGTCAAAGAAATAATAGACACCTACTAAATCTTTGAGATCAAATTTCTCATTGAGATGAACTAATCGAGAAATTAACTCATTGTCATTTCCAATGATAAGGATATCATCAATATAAACTAGGACATGATTATTTTATTTTGATTTATATATAAACAAAGAGCCTTATGTTTAAAATTAAACATACAAATCCCTAGATAATTAGATCAGATTTTTTAGTCTCTTAAACTAGGCTCAAGGAGGCTATTTTAGCTTTATATACAATATTTTCTTTAGTTTACACACAAACTTCCTAGAGTAAGCTATAGGGTCAAAGTTTTTAGTGGATAAATTATTCATATCATGTAATTGGTTTAAGTAGAACCCTTCAAGTTGATGCATAAAGACAATCTCCTTTAATTAACCATTTTGGAAAAAGTATTATTAAATTTTTTTTTCAATTATCCAATCAAAATGGGCTACAACGCTAAAAACAACCCTTATGGTGGCAATTTCAATGAGTAAGCTAAATGTTTCAGAATAATCTATCTCGGGTGTTCGTTGAAACCCTTTAGCCATAAATTTGGCTTTGTTTCTCTGTACTGATCCATAAGTGTTATACTTTGTTTTAAGAACCTATTTACAACCTACATAATTCACATATTAAATTAAAGGAACTAGGGATCATATTTTATTAGCAATCACAGCCTCATGCTTAGCCAGTATTGTTGCTTTCTAATCAATGTAAAAAAAAGCCTTATAGTAATGGACTAAAATGGGTTTTGTTTCTACAATTGATGTGTATTAGACTAAAATGGTAGTAATCTAAGTGGATTTTGATATGGTATCATAGGATGAGTGCTTGTGGTTGTAAGGTGATTTGGTATAAACTGTTTTTTGGAATATTTAGTTAAGTCTACAATTAATTCAATGACCAGAGGTGAAGGGTAAGACATAATAGTTATGTTATTTGCATTTAATGGTGAGATTGTGACATAAAAGAATGTGAAAGGGATTGAAATGGTAGGTCATGGGATTTTGTATAAAGGTTGAATGTAAGTATTGGCTAAAGATTGATATAAGAATTGATTCTTGTATTGTAGTGAAAATTTATTGTTGATCAAATGTAATCTCAAGTTTATAGTGTTGAGATTTACTATTGCGTAGATAGTGAAATAGGCTAAAAAACTAACTCAATGTTACAAATATGGATTAGTGAAGTATAGGAAATCAGATTGATCAAATTTTACACTTTAAGCTATTTATATGCAGCCGTTTTGTTCTAAACACTTGTAGTATTTATGCAGTAAACTATACCATAAAAAGATACATTTGTTTGTATAAAATTAGAATTTTGTCTTGTGGTAAGGTCTAAATGAAAGATAGATAGCATAATCAAATACACTAGGCGCAAAATAATTTGGACTTTTGTTGAATAGAACATGGAAAAGTATAACACCCTTCTCCAGATACAACCTTTTCACATAACATTATCTGAAGAGAATTACACAATTTGACCTCTTAATTCATATTGTCGAAAAATGAAGCATGATATAACACTTACAAACATTAGAGTGTAAAAAGGTGTAAACTAAAATATCTCAATATGACAGATACCATCCATATAAACTCTATTTAAACTGTGCCTAAAAATCCAAAATCAATAAACATAAGCGTGTAGACATCACAATGTCTAAAAAATCGAGAATTAAATACAAAACCATGAAAAGGAACGCATGAGTGAAGTTCATCTCTATTTTTCATCATCATATATTTAAGCTTAGAGTAGGTAAAACTCACTAATCCTTCTCCATGTTTTTTTATTACACTGATTCATGCTCATATGTTACATGCATGTCATTTTTCCATCATTTTCTTCACCAAAATCTTTTAGCCGCTACTCACCTTTATTTGCAAAACCATAAAAGGAACACATGAGTGATAAATATTTAGTAAATAGGTGGCCTTTCAATACCTCACACACAACATAAATTTGAAACTTAGCGTCCTATCATTAAGTCTTTATATGGTTAAAGTGGATGTCTTATGGCTTCCTTTTATGCCTATCCATCTACTCTCAACACCCTCGTGTTTTAAATACATAGGCAATGTCACATATCATATGCCCTAGTGAAAACAATCAACATCCTAACTATCTATATCTCTTGTGCCTTAAGCATATGCATTCTGTACTATAAGGCTAACTAACTATGATACCTGGTCATATGAGGAAACTAGTTATAATACCTCTCTTACCAAAAATGCATAGCTATAGGATTTCTCAACTTGAATTACTATCCTCATATAACCCTTACCATAGGTGCATATGTGATGCATCCTACTGATCATGTGAAGGAACTAATTGATATGCCACTTTTCTTACTATACATATTTGAATTGAAAGTGAATGGCTAATATGTTTTGGCGTCAAGTGCATAATACATCTCATTGGTATATATCTCTCGTGTAGTCTTATGGCTTTTACATGTAACGCCACTTTTGCATATAGTAAGTGTTTATTTAGGTGTATACCACTTTTCTTAACTTTCTCTATCTTCAACTTGAATCTAACTTTATTAGAGTTTTTGTTATCTTCCATACAGTTAGGTTAACAGGACCTGTTTAACTTGATAATCCTATAACATACTAATACTCTTATAAGACTTTGTAGGCTAAGATGCCCCTATAAAACTATTTAAAAAAATTTCTATAACACATATTTAACACTTATTATAACATCGTGCATAGCCTCTAAACTTGCTATAAGTATACACAAAGCATCATGATTTCCATTTCAAAACATGAGAATAAGTTTTAATTAGGCCTCTGGCCTTTAAATATTTACATAAGTTCCAAAAAAATCCTCATAACATAAGCCAAATGAGACACCAACTGAAGATGTTATATCATGGAAAAACCTTGAGTGGAGTCACTGCTTAGCACGGTCTAAGAGATATCTTAGAAGGGAAAAATTATATAAAGGTGGGCTAAAAGCTTAGTTAGTAGGCAGTTACAAAACAATTCATAATATATTAACCAACCCAAAGAGGTTAATTTATAAGAAGAATTTGATATATCACTATTGAAATAAAATAATTTATTGCTAATAATTAAGTTTTATTTGCAAAATATCATACTTAAACTAATACTGAAATTCTTTTTCTGAAAAAAAATGACTATTAAATTTCCCCAAATAAAATTTTCAAGTTATAATTATGACTAAACCAAATTATAACCACTTTTAGATTTTAATTTGGTAAAATACTCACGACAACAAAATTGTCAATGGTTTTATGCATATTCAATATGTTGAATTAAAGTTCAGTGCAACAAACATTACACGAGTGATAAAATATGCTTGGGGAAAATCATATTTAAATAGAAAAGCTTATTATCAATAACTCATACATTCATTTCTTTATTGATTCTGAACCTCTCACTAAAACAATAATTTGGGCTATACACCACTTATAATATTTTTAAGTAGAAATTTGTCATAATTGATAGGCATCTCGTACACAAGTAGAGCAAGGAAAAACTGTCATACCTGAAATGTTGTAATGTCACTCAGACAGAGCACTGAAAATCTATTATACTTGACATAAAGAATTATACAGGTAGATCAATTGAAATCTGTCATGCCTAATATAAAACACTGCACAAGCAAAACACATATCACCTTATATGCATTTGCGAAGAATTTCTTAATGATACCACATTCATAATACCATAACTCAATAATAATATTAGAATAATCATCATTAGGTAACAAACGACCTCATCATACAAAATTAACTATATTCAACTCTACATCCAACTACAACACCAATTTGATAGCATTCAACAATACAACCATATTTATCATTAAGTTAAATCAACCATATAGTCATATTTATCATTGAACTAGGATTTTCAACTCTACAACCACACACAATATTAAAAAATAATTTATTCAATAATTTCAATCACCTATGAAACTGGATCGTATAACCTTCAACTATGCAACCTCACAAAATATCAATTCAAATAACATTGGCAATTTTAGTCTCTTATATAATTGAACTAAATGCTTTCTAGTTTTACAACCACATGCTTTCAACACTACAAACACACGCAATATAAATAAATAATTTATTTAGCAATTTCAATCATTCATAAAATTGAATCATATAACCTTCAGCAATACAACCTCATAAAATATGGATTCAAACAACATCAACAAATTTTAGTCTCCTATAGAACTGAATTAAATATCTTCCAGCTTTACAGCCACACGCAATATCAATAAATAATTTATTTAATAATTTCAATTATCTACGAAATTAAATAATAAAATCTTCAACTATACAACCTCATAAAATATAAATTCAAATAACATTAAGCAATTTTAGCTCTACAGTTATACACAATATCAAATCAATTAACTTTTAACAATTTCAGTCACCCATAAGACTAAACTAAAAATATTTTAGCTTTACAACTTCAAAAACATCAATAACTTAAATATTTAGAAATTTCAGTTAGACTATAACAAAATTTAATAACTTCAGCTTTCCAGCCACACATACAACATCAATTACATTTACCTTCAAAATTTACAATAATATGTAACATTGAATTTAAGTGGCCTTCAACTCTACTGTTATCGACAACTAGAATCCATAACATGCATAGAAAAACTATTGATTTTTGTGAGAGATTTCCACCAAATCTCTATTGCCATTTTTAAAGATTCAGAATAAAAATTATAAAATTTGCATAAATTAACTAAAGGTAAAAGAAATTTTGTTCGTATTCATAGATTTGAGTAGACCCAAAACCAGTGTTAAAATTCCCTATGAATCTTCCTCCTTTCTTACCTATTTTTGCCAATTCAAAGTAACATAGTTATAATTTTGGAAATCCCCAAATTTGAATAGTGAAATTAAACCCTAAGTTAATTGAATAAAAATTGGATACCTTATTCATATTTTTCCATCAATTTCCTTTTCTCTTTCGTTTCCTTTTTTTTTTTTTCCTTTCTTTTCTTCTCTCTGTCCTCTTTTCTCCTCTTGTCTTTTATTTTTCTCATGGAAAAAGAGAAAGCCTAATGACTTTATTTAGTAAGTTAAAAAAAAATTACTTTGTAAACCTTATACTTATAGACAATTTCACATAACCTCATAAGTCTTCACAAAGGAACATTTTCACCCTTTGACTAAAATTTTGGGTACTTCACAAGTACCTTTGATTTGCTAGCTAATTTAATCTTGCCTTTTACAGGCATTTCTAACTAAATCCCCATCTTAATAATAACATAAGGGTAAAATGCTCTTTTTACACTACCAAAATGGGCATCATTATGCCTTTGCTTCTTGTTTATCTTTCAAGCCCATGAACTAGCATCCATCTTATTGTGAATAGGCATTCTCCCTTTGTTGACTAATGATTAACCAATGTTGATTAACATTTTTAAGTCCTTAATGCTCATTTTTATCCTAATTTCATTGTCATGCTACAATGACATAAACAAACATTCAAGCTTAAACCTTGAGGACACACGTTCATCACATGAACAATAAATCTTTCTTCTTTCTAGGGGATGAATGAACGTTCATGCAAGCATAAATGACTGTTCATTATGTATGGGAGTGCTCTACTAGTTTCTATGTTTTCTAGCCAACACAACACCAATTTGAAGGATCGAATGACGTAAGAGGGGAAGTGAATTAGACAATTTAAAACAATCTTTACGAAATTAAAGAATTAAACCAACATATTTAATTTAATGAATGTTGCTTATTTTAATGCAATTTATGAGAATGACAAGAGATATTTTGAATAATCAACACAATCAAAATAACATAACACTAAATATAAGTTTCAGGAATGAAAAAATCAAACACGCGATATAAAGTGATTCGGCACAACCCGACCCACGTTTACTCTTTCAAGCTATCTCCCTTGACGTAATCCACTAATTCTGGGTTGAAAAAATCCCAACCAGGCTTTTCTTGATAACAAAAATAGCTTCCAAGGTGTTATTAACCTTTACAAGTACTAGAATACAATTTCTCTCACTAAAAATTTTATAATCTCTTTAAGAGTGAATCTCACTCTTTTATAGTGGAAATTTTTATGTGAATTCGAAATATAATCTCTCCCAAAGAGTATATATGAGAATTTAAGCTTAGTACAACCCAATGCAAATAAAATTAAAAGTATGTAAGCAACGGTTTTGAATAGAGAAAAAGATTTAAAAGTGAATAGCTCAAAATTGATTTGCTTTCAAATATATGAAAGTTCTTAATGGCAAAAGTCTATCCCAAGTGGATTTGATTGGGTTTATATAAGGGAAAATGAGAAAAGTTACTACTATGCATAAAAACTAGCCGTTTTAATTTTCTAACAAACATAAAATTCAATTGACTAGATGTAATTCAGTCAATCGAATGTAATATGACACTTCCATGGTATCTACATGATACTAACCATTAGTAAATTCATATCACAGTTTGGTCAACCGAATATCTAAAAGCCAAAATACATGGCTTTTGGATTCGGCTAGTCAAATTCGATCAACCAAATTTTATTACATTTTACTTTCTAAATTTTTGAAAATTTTATTTGCCTTTGAACCTATGAAAAATGATAATTTAACCCATTTTTAAAAATTCTTTCAAAACCAACTTTGAGATATGAAAATGTAGTTCACAAAACTTCATTATTTTAAATGAGTTAATAAACTTTCATAAAAATTTGGCTTAACCCAATAAGTTTGAAAAACAACATTTTAACCCAAAATGTGAAAGATATAAGAATAAGTTTTTAAATGAGCTTTCACATGCAAATAAATATTTTAATCAAAACAAATGCTTCAAGATTACAAACATATCTACCTAAACTTGAGTTTTTCTTCAAATCTTTATGAATTCTTCACTTGATTCTTGTCTTTTATTTCCATCTTGATGCTCCTACAAGTATATTAGGTAAATTCTTGTAATCCAAACTTACACTCAAGTAAAGTCATTTGTCAATATGCTTAGGGACATATTAGTTTGTTATCATCAAAATAAAAGCATAATGACTCCTTGAGTCAACAATCTCCCTCTTTTTGATATTAACAAACACATATGCACTTCAAGGAATTTTATAAAATATATCAATGAATGTATTTCCTTAAAGTTAGGAAACACTTGATTTTTAAGAAAATTTTGCATGACTTAGCCTTAAAAAATAAAGTTTCCTCCCCCTAAATATATGCACCATGGGCAAATAGTAATACAATTCATATCAATATCATATATCCAACATTAATCTCATCAAAATATCCACAACATTAATCAAATATCACATCTATAATCATAGTCAAATATATCCATAATCCTCCATAACCACATTAAAGTATCCACAACGTAAATCAAACGTTTCTCGCCCTTTGTCATTATAAAAACGAATAATGCAAATGATATAGTCATTGGGACAAAAGAAGACTAACATGCATGGACAATGTGTAGAAATGATTACCAAAATGGCCAAAAATAAGCATCAAGACACAATCTATGAATAAAATGTCTAAATAAGCATGATCAACAAAATAAGAGTACTAACAAGATAAAACATCAAGGTATGGGGAAAATCCATACACAACAAAGATACAATAAAAAACAAAGAGAAACTAAGAAAGTGGTGGAAGAAAAAGATGAAGAAGCTTATTTATACCACCTATGACCTCGGCTCAAGGATTAGCAATATTAGCACTAACAATAGCAAAATTAGTGTAAACATTAGCATGAAGATCTATAAGCTCAACAGATAAAAAAGAGACAGGATCAGCGACTGAGGCGGTGGTTGGCTTAATAGATGAACTCACTCCAATAGCTATCCTAGATCTTTTGCCAAAAGCAAGAGCCTATAACTCAAATGAATCTCGATCCTTATCGGTCTTAACATCAACATCATTAATTAGAGCATCAGGAGCTTCAGGTGTGGCATCATCAATATCAACATCGAGGGCCAAATCATCAATAGTCTCACCTTTACCAGCTACCATCTAAAAAATATGGTGTCATACACCATTTTGCTAACAAAAGCCCATTGTATGAAGGTTGGAAGTAGTATATAGATCAGTAGCTAGCTCAACATTTGGCTCTTCAAGGAAAGAAAGCTCTAACTTTGAAAGAATCAATGTGATGATAGGTGTATAGGATAAAAGATGAGTGCAATGAGAGAGAGTAGAGACTATCAGATCAAAAATGACATGACAAAGGTCTATAAAAGACCCTTGTCATGTATTTTTTTATCTGAGTCAACATGGTTTTCAATCTTTATTTTATGCAAAATAATCTTTAAATGTCTCTATCATGATTCTAATAATAGATAGTTTCATCAATTATAAGGAGTAAAATCATAAGCAAACCTATTAATTCTTAATAACATTATTCCTATATGCATAAATAATCATCACACAAAATCATAATAATTCATAACTCTTCAAACTAGCAAAGAAAGAGTGAAAGTGGCCAACTACTTGGCTTTCGACGTATGCTTATCCTTCATATGGCTATTGTGATTTTGTTAATCTAATGCCTTTGATGTCTCTATACTTCCCCAACAAAGCTCTCTCTCACTCACATTTCTCTGGCTTTGCAAAAATTGGGTAATTGTGAGCCAAACAAAACATGCCATTTTATTTTTGCCTAACAAGCTTGACAAATGGCCATTCACCATCCTTAGAGCTAACGTTCATGTCATTATCTAATTATGACACATCTTGAAATCACTAGGAAATGTATATTATCTAAATTCAAATTCGATGAACGAATGAACATGCATTCACCTGCCTAAGCACAACCATAAATCCTGTAATGCATAACCATTTTCATGCACATAATGTGAAAAGACTATTCTACTCTTCACTATGTCGAACGAGTGTCCACTCTTGTAATAAACATCAATTCAATCCTTCACACAAAACATTCTTAATTAATACTGAAGATGGAAGTCTTTTTATCAGGTAAATTGAGACTGGAAATGCCAACCACCAAAATCTAGGTAGGAGACCAACTTATGCAAGTAAGGTAAGGCCAATTTTATTATTTTCCTATGTCTACTTTCAACCCTTCCATTTTCTAGATGGTTTTGTAGGCATGGGATGACTAAAGAATATTTTTAATTTGTTAAGCTATGGTCTCTCCCTATTATATTGGTAGGCACTTGAGTTTTGTCTCAAATTGTCTCTCAACTAGGTGAGGACATGTTTCAAAGGTGTGCTTAGCTTCACATTTGATTTGTAAAAGAAAAATCCAAATAAATATCTAATGTAATCATCTACAAAACAGATATAATATCTAAAATCCCTTTATTAAAGACATTTTTGGTGGTCAGACATGAAAAGGGAAATAGGTAAGTTTGTTACCAGATGTCTCACTTGTCAGCAAATTAAGGCTAAACACTAGAGACCTTCAGGGTTGCTTCAGCCTCTACCTATTCCAGAATGGAAATAGGAGCATATCTCAATGGACTTCATCAGTGGACTCCCTAGAGTTCAAAATGGATGTAATGTTATCTAGGTGATTGTTGATAGATTGACCAAGTCAGCTCATTTCTTACCCATCAAAGATACTACTACCACAGATCAATTAGGGAGATTATATGTTAGGGAGATTATTAGATTATATGGGGTACCTAAGACCATAGTATCTACTCGTGATACAAGTTTGTATTAGCTTTTTGGAAGAGTCTCCAAAGATCTTTGGGTACTAATTTGGTATTTAGTACAACCTATCATCTTCAGACAGATGGACAGACAGAGATGGTTAATCAAATTTTAGAGGATATGTTGAGAGCTTGTTGCCTGGATCATAAAGCTATATAGGTAGAAATGTTACCCTTAGTGGAGTTTGCTTATGATAATAGCTACTAAACGACTATTCAGATTGCACCTTATGAGGCATTATATGGTAGGAGGTGTTGTTCTCTTCTCCACTAGGATAAGATAGGAGAGAGAGATGTGTTATCCGATCCTTTGGGCCCGAGTTAACCTAGAAAATGATTGATGATGTCTAATTGATCAGGCAGAGAATAAAACAGGCCCAGGATCGACAAAAAACCTATGTAGATCATCGACGCCGAGACTTGAAATTCAATGTAGGTGAATTTGTATTTGTAAAGGTTGCTCCATTCAAGCATTTGATGTGATCCGAAAAGAAAGAAAAGCTAGCTCCCAGATTTATTGGTCCATATGAGATAATTGAAAGAGTTAGTAAAGTGGCTTACAGATTGGCCTTACCAGTGAGTATGGATCAGATTCATGTTGTATTTCATGTCTCATCTTTGACAAAATGCCTTGGTGATCATTCCCAAGTTGTGAATACAAATGATATTCAGTTATCAGAAGACCTTAGTTATGAAGAAAGACTGATTCAGATACTTGACAGAAGAATTAAGCAACTAAAGAACCGATAGATTCCTCTAGTAAAAGTCTTATGGAGAAACCAGAAGATAGAAGAGGCTACCTAGGAAATGGAGCAGACCATGAAGGAGAAGTATCCAGAGTTTTTTTAGTGAATTCCGAGGACGAAATTCTTGTGAGGGGGAAAGAGTTATAATACCCTCAGGTACGTTCCAGGAGCATTTACGTCTTTTGACCCTGTTTTGAGATATTTCCCATTTTAACTATATATATATTTTCACATGTATATGTGTGTTTATATATATATATATATGTGTGTGTGTGTGTATGTATAAATAACTATATAGATATATAAATACAAAAAGAAAAAGAAAAAGAGATAAAGAGAAAGAGATAAAGATGTAAATAAAAAAAAGAAAAAACAAAAACAATAAAAGAAAGCTTCAAGTGTTTTCTATCATCTTCTCCTGTTAAACTCCAGTAGCCAACCCCTTCATGCTTGTTTTCTTCATTTTTTAAAAGGAAAGTGGATGATTTGAAGAGTTTGAAAGAAGAGTAAGGAAAGAAAAGAAAAAGAAGCACTTTGGAAGTTTTGGTAACCAAAAGATCTCCTTCCTTTCCCTTTACCTATGCTTATATATATTTGATACATGTTATATGCATATGTTAGTGTGTTTTGGTATTGATTTAAGGTGATTTTGGTGATAAAGGAAGCAAGACAAGGAAGAGGAAGCCAACTTGCAAAGATTGGCTTGAAACAAGGTAAGGGGTATCATCCTTGATATGTTGCATGTTTTAGGCTTTTGGTTCCTTGAATCTATGTTATAAATGATGATTTTGAAGTTGAGAAATGTTGTTTTACCATTTGGGGTGTCTATGTGTGTGATTTTGTTGATGGCAGAGAGTTGGATAATATTTACAATTTTACCACTGATTTCGTCCCATGTTTTGGCTGCCTTATCTGATGAATCATGGGTGCTATTATAGCTTGTTGGAAAACTCTTTGAATCCTCTTTTCAATGATATATAGCTTGTATGAATTAGAGACTATTTTGACTATTAAATTGCTTGAACAAAAAAACTGCTTTACCAAATAAACAGTGAAGATAGTTTTTTGCCACTGATTTCATCCCACGTTTTGGCTGCCTTATCTAATGACTTATGAGTGCTATTATAGCTTGTTGGAAAGCTCTTTGAATCCTCTTTTCAACGATATATAGCTTGCATGAATTAGAAACCGTTTGGACTGTTAAATTGTATGAAAAAGCAGGGTGTCCTGCTAAATGACTGTTATATGAACAATATTTCACAGTTTTTGGAAAGAAAGAAATAAAGAAAAGGAGGAGAAAAAGGAAAGGAAGAAAGAAAGGAAAGGAAAGAAAGGAAAGGAAAGAAAGGAGAGAAAAAGCAAGAAAAGGAATTTGGGGCTCAAGATTTAGGGGTCGTCCCAAGAGTATGGTCTGGTGAGTTATGAATAGATTTAGATGAAAGCAAGATTAGTAAGATATATGACACGCATACATGCTATAAACTATGAGGGGGCACTTTACACTGCACCGCCTGCAGTAGGGCACGTCTGCAGTGGGACACGTCCCTAGTAGGACATAGACCCCCTGTAGGGTTCTCTCGTAGTAGAGCATGCTCGTAGTATAGCTCAATTAAGATTCAGAAATGGTGTAGTGAGAGAAAGAAAGAGAGCTCGAGCTTAAAAAAGTGTCAAATCCCTATAGTTAGCTTCCAAAAAGTATCAATAGACACCAAATGGGATAAAGTATGACCCCAAATAGTAAAGAATGAACTAGATTATCTCCTCGCTTGATTATAGAGGTTATGATGTGAGATTGAGTCCCGAGAGTGAGTTAGAACAGGGAAGGAGATAGTTTACTTAATTTTTTCCCCTTACTGAGTGTTCTTGTCTCTCTCTTCCTTTTCTTTCATGATTGCAAGTACAGGTGATCTAGGTAGCTACGAGGCAAGGTCAGGTCAGTGTAGGTAGATCCAGCTGGAGCAGGTTATCTCTGGTTTATATTACATGCATACAGTGGCATGTTCTTGTCAACTTTTGACCTTTTTGCGATGATTGTATAGCTGTATATGATTACTCTCTATTTTTAGATGCTTTCAGATGAGTTTTCATATGAGTATATACATCTTTTGTTTGCTTCCAGATTTTTTTTTTCTTAGAATAATTTCTAAACACTTTTAGTGATGCATTCATTTTAAAATATTTTAAAAGAAAGAAAAAAATAGATGCTTCGGATATTAATTCGTAACATTTCTCCTTCGGTGGGTAGTATTTCTAGGGAGGGATGTTACATTATCTTTAACAAATGCTATTACAGTAACATTTCTCCAAAACATTTGAGTCAATTCATGTCGTGTCGGGTTACTTTCATGTAAGCCTTAACACGATTTGATTTAATTTCGAGTTATATTAGATTGATCTAAAATACATTTCGTATCAAAAATACTTAACCTTAACCTGATTTTTTCGTATTGTATTGTGTTGGGTTAACGAGTCATGTCAAGAATTGTTTACTCTAGTTAGGATTATGATTGGATTTGAACCAAGCTAACTCAATCTCAAAAGCCAGCACAACTTGGTTTAATTGGGCTCAAATTCATTTAATTTAAATTTTAGGCGAATTCAAGCTGAAAAATTTAGCTCATTTTTTAAACAGAGTCAAGATTAAGTTAAGAGTTATCTGGCTCGATTTGACTCAAATTCATAACTCAAAAAACAGTTTGAATTCATGTCTTGATTGGGTTCGAATTCATGGTTTGAATCAGCTTAAATTTATAGTTCCAATTCATGGCTATGTTCAGTTTGAATCGATGACTTTGTATATTATTTAGGTAAAACAACATCGTTTTGTTAATGACACACAAACTCGAGCCATGAATTTGAATAATCAATTAAAATAATGAATTTGAACCAAATCAAGTTACAAATTTAAACCATTAATTCGAGCTAGGAATTGAAGCCAAACCAAGCCAAACAATTTTTATTCAAATTGAACTAAAATTACCTTTAATTTTGGCTCGATAAACTTAAGTAAAACTATTTTTCATTCAAGCAAACTCAATTTAAAGAATGTTTGGGTTCAACCCAGTTCGTATCCAATTTTTGTTAGGGTTGAATTTTTTTACACAAAATTTAATTTGATTCAACACAAAACGACTCAAAACTAAAACGAGGTAGGTTAGGGTTGATAGGAAAGTAGCCTGAGCTAACTTGAACTAACTTGAATGTTTAAAAAAATGTTTGTTGTAGTAAAATATGATAAGCGCATATTAAGAAACTTTTAAGGACAAGTATCAATAGAAGTTAAAATCTTTATATATTATATATATGTATCTTCATATAGTTAATTCTAATAGTTCGATTATTTTTTATTTTTATTTAAAAATTTATTTTATTTTTGGGTATTGAGATTGAAAATTGATTAGTAAGATTATTAACATATTTTAAAAGTTTTGGTATGTAAATTTTTTTGATTATTTATAAATAAGATAAAATGTTATGTTTTGCATATTGTTAAATTATAGATTGGAGTACTTTCATGAAAAAATTAAAACACTAAAAACACTAACAAGAGTGAAAACATTAGATGATTATGTCATAGCAAGTTGTATCAAGTTAACCTGAACATAGTTTAGATTAGGTTAGAGTTAAAAGAATTTGGTGCGATTTTATTTCAAATCCAGTTAGGATTGAAGGTCTATAACTCGAAACTTGAACTAACACGATATGAAGACTACTCGATGACAAGAATGGTTTAGTCTAATAAAACCAAAAATATGCACATCTTAAAATTTCTTATAGTGACAATTATTATAAGGCTAAAAGACTTATTCCTACCCAAGGTTTAGTTCGCTCCCAAACTCCTACCTTTAAGTTTTGAAAACTCAAATACTCATTTATCATCTAATTTTTATTAAAATTCTTTGTTAGTGGTAACAGTCAAATTGTTATTTAAAGAGTATATTAAAATAAATAAAATTTATCGCAATTCCCCACCTTAGTTTTAAAAGCTCTTAATTCTTCCCCAGTTTAAGTTTTAGAAAGTTATATTTTCCCTCATAGGGTTTCATTTTCTTCCCTTTCTTCTTCAATGACCATTCTACGGTTGACCATACCTTCTTCTTTGTTGCGCTTTGCCTTCCAGACGACTAAACTCTGACAAATTGAAGACAATGACCATGAATTGAAGATGGCCAATCTATGTGACACACAGATCTGGCCTACACATAGATTGACCGATGCACAGATAAGTCAAATAAAGGCAGAATCGTCCAGTTGATTTGTGCATTGGTAGATCCACATAGATCGACCATCTTCAATTCATGGTTGTCATCTTTGATTTGTCAGAGAATTGTCATCCGAGAGGCAGAGCAGGACAAAGAAGAAGGTATGGTTAGTCAGAGAATGTTCTCAGAGAAGAAGAGGAAAAAATGAAACCTTAGGGGAGGAATGTAAACTTTCAAAACTTAGGATGAGAAAAAATTGCGAGTTTTTAAAATTAAAGTGAGAGAAATGAGATAAAATTTTATTTATTTTAATACTGTTAATAAAATAAAAGTTTTATCCTTACTACTAACAAAGAATTTTAACAAAATTTGGATAATATATAAGTATTTAGGTTTTTGAAACTTAGTGAATAGAAGTTTGAAAATGGATTAAATCTTAGGTTAAAAAAAGTCTTTTGGCCTTATACTTACATTTTAAATATTTTTTACTTGCCAAAATTTTTAGCAACACGTAATATAAATAGCCGTAAAAAATGTAACAAAATATATTTAAAATGTCAATTATTATAAATCTTGTAGTGACTTTTAATATATATGTCATAACAAAAAAGTCACCAAATAATGCTATAACATCAATTATAATAAATACAACAATATATTAATTTTTTATTTCTCTATAATTTTTAGTAGCCTTTGATTAACTGCCTTAAAAAATTACTGTGAAATATTTCTATTATTATTGCTGACAAATATAAGCGTTGTTTGGTCGTTGCTTGGATAAAGACGGAAGGATATTATTATTGTTCGGTCGTTGACACATAAAAGATAAAATTGAAAATAGTCATTGATGCAAGTTTAAAGAATTGGTAAGCAATTCACACTGTAGCAACGTTTTTAACTTCTGCAAGTTTTCTCTTTCACGGAACCATTCCTTGCGCGCATTCGTTGCCGTTGAACAAACCGGTTATTTCATTTAACAACCAATGGGAGAAAGAATAAATCTCAGGAATTTGTCTAAAACGATTAAACAATTAATTTCATTCAACTCAAACCGTGTGCGCTCCGGGTGTCAAAAACAACAAAAAATTTTTTAATTAAAGAATCTCCCTTGCAAAATATATATAAATCCAAGTCAAACACAACGATTGTGTTTGATGAATAGTTCACGACGATTATAAATAATTCGAAACAATCAATAATGGTTGCAAATTTCCATTAATCGACAGGAAATCCTATAATTAATGAAGTAGGAAGAACGTGCAATTTGTTAATTTATTTAAATTTATTATTGCAATAAAAAAATTAAGAATTATAAGTCAGACAGATGGTAATATCTCATAATTGGGAGTCGATTTTTATTCCTGTTGTTATCTTTATTATAATTCCCATTTACTCGGTAAAAAGTATAGTAAAGTCATCAGATTTGAACATTTCAATATTTGTATATCTATACATAAAAATATATATTTTATACGTAATTTAAATTATATTTCAATTAAAAGACATCAGTGAATGTTACAATATTTTAAACCGACATATGTTATTATTTTTATATTTCTTTTTACTGTTTATCATTTACGTTTAGTTTGATAGATCTATCTCTTGTCCAATAATGATAGTAGTTACGAAATATTTTAATAATTCAATTTAGCAACTCTTTTCTTAGTTGACCAAGAATGTTTCTTCTTGTGCCATTTCTCTCATAGTATAAATAGATTGATATTGCAGTAGAAAATGTCCTAAAACAGAGTTGATTGGCAACCTGGGAGCACAGAAGCAAGAGAAGAATGAAAAAACAAATCATACTTTTCATTTTAGGGTTCTTCTTTCTGGATGGGCTGCTCCAATGCATGGCTCTAAAGAAAAATTATACGTTTGTTGTAAGTGCCTCGACTTTTTTTTCATTTACATTTTACGATGCCTTTAGACCTGATTTTGTACTTGCCTTCATTGAAGCTTAAAGAAACGAATTTTACAAGGCTGTGTAGCACGAAAAGCATGTTGACTGTAAATGGCAAATTCCCAGGACCAACCATAAAGGTTCGCAAGGGCGATACCATTTTTGTTAATGTCATAAATCAAGGAGACTATGGTATCACAATTCACTGGTGATGACTCCTCTGAAAATCTCGTTTTAAATCATCGGATGGAGAATCAAAACTTTGGAAATAATCTGAAGAATTTTGTTTTAAATTCTGCAGGCATGGAGTTAATCAACCAAGGAATCCATGGTCAGATGGTCCTGAAAACGTAACACAATGTCCAATTAAACCAGGAGCCAACTTCACTTATGAGATCGTTTTTTCCAATGAAGAAGGAACACTCTGGTGGCATGCGCACAGTGACTGGACTCGAGTTTCCGTTCACGGGGCTATTATTATTTTACCAGCTCCTGGAAAAAGTTATCCATTTCCTAGGCCTCATAAGCAAGAAACCATCATACTTGGTAATAATATGAATGTATTTATATTAACCAGGACACATAACATAACTGCTTTAGATGTGGTTATCATTCTCGGCTACTAATTAAAATTTTTGATTTGATTGTAATGACAGGATCCTGGTACAAGCTAGACGTGCCGAAAATGCTTGCTAATGTCCTGAAGGGCGTACTTCCAAATGTTTCAGATGCTTATACCATCAACGGCCAACCAGGGGACTTGTACAATTGCTCCAAAGGTGAATATACGATGAAAATATTCCATGTTAATTTGTATTTTAAGATCTCATTTATAAAATCTACTCACGAGTATCCTCATTTTATATTGCAGATTCAACGTATCGCCTAAAAGTTAAATTTGGCAAGACCTATCTTCTTCGCATTGTCAACGCTGGGATGAATGAAGAAACCTTTTTCGGAATTGCGAACCACAGCCTCACTGTTGTTGGGCAGGATGGAGCATACGTAAAACCTATAACAACCGACTACATTTTGATAACTCCTGGACAAACAATGGACGTTTTGTTCACAGCAAACAAAAATCTTAGCCATTATTACATGGCTGCTAGCCCATACTTTGATAGTACTGCCGCTTTTGACAACACCACCACCACAGCGATCGTTGAGTACTATGACGGCAAACAAACTCCTCCTCCTACTCCTTTCTTCCCAAACCTTCCTTTTTACAATGATACAAATGCTGCAACAAACTTTACTAACCGCGTAAGGAGCCTAGCAACTGACGCATATCCGGCCAATGTCCCCAAAAATATCGCAACACAATTGTATATTACAATTGCTGTAAATCGTATTTTGTGCCCCGACAACTCGTGCCTTTCTCCAACTGGTGATGCATTTATCGATAATAAGGAAGCTGCAAGCTTAAACAATGTTAGTTTTGCGACTCCTCAAGTTAGTATACTTGAAGCATACTACAGGTATGGTGAATTTTTTTCGTTGTTTTCTGATTTGATATTGTCTGGCCTATTAGTCATTATTATGAAATTCGAAATGCAGTGGGTTGAGCAACGTTTTCGTTGGAGATTTCCCAAGTCAACCTTCCAATTTCTTTAACTTTACTGGTGATGTTTCGGATGTATCACAATTCACCACCCGCGGGACAAAAGCGAGGTTTATAAATTATGGTGAAGCAGTAGAAATTGTGTTCCAAGGAACTAATATCCAGGTCCCGGAAACCCATCCTTTGCATTTACATGGTTACAGCTTCTTTGTAGTGGGAACAGGTTTTGGGAATTTCAACAATGAGACAGATCCTTTATCTTATAATTTGATTGACCCACCGGAACTCAACACTGTGAACGTTCCAAAGAACGGATGGACAGCGGTTCGATTTTTTGCCAATAATCCTGGTAAGTCTCCGTGAATTTGGTGGCACCTCTATTAACTGTGCATATCTCGTTGGTTAGGTAATATAAAAAATAATGATACAAATAAAATGATTGTCACATCTATTAGATCATATGTGGAGTGGAATATTTTAACGGTTGGATTATTCTATGGAAAACTTAGTCCACCATTCGAATCGTTAAAAATATTGTTCATTCTTTTTTTTGTTTTTTTGGGTTTCAATACATTCAGGAAAAAATTTAGTTGCAAATGAAGACGATGGTTTGTCTTAAACTCTATTTTATTGAACCATATATTTCTTCTAAAATAAAGTTTTTGCAGAAGGATTTTAAGTTAAATTTATTCAAACTTGAATGATGTTTAACTTTTTCCAGGCGTGTGGTTTATGCATTGTCATTTGGAAAGGCACGCAACCTGGGGCATGGATACAGTTCTCATTGTAAGGAATGGGCAATCGGAGGATCAGAAAATTCGAACACCTCCTGCCAACATGCCATCTTGTTCTTAAGCCATTTGTATTCTTAGAATGTATATTTGTTCTTTCTCATTCATATTTTAATTTTTTGGAAATCATTCATTTATTGTTTGATGACTTAAATAATCAAAGTAATATGTGAAGGACTGCTTGGCGGCACAATGCTCGCTGGGACAGGTAACACGCTCGGCGTCAGCGCTGCTAGGAATTTGACATTACACATATTATGATGAGATTTTTATCGTGACAGAAAAAGTGACGTCACAGACATGTTTGTGTGATAAATAAAGTTTTCTGGTGACCTATTATTGTAACTTCATAACCATTTATGGAATGTTTAATAAATGGAAGCTTTTCCTTACTGTTGGAATTTATCACTTCAAAGTTCAATATAAAGGCAATTATTCTACCCTTCGTCCCTTTTTCTCCAAGTTCTCGCAAGTAAAACTGACATAATTGTTTCTTTAACCACTGAAAGAGTTTAGCAAGTAAAGAGCACTCGATCAATGTTTCAACAAATTGAATACCAACACACCAATCAATGAAATTGTTTCTTTTAATCAATTGTGAAAGGAAATTATTGATGAGATTTTTTTTTTCTAATTATTAAATGCAAACTAAAGTTTTTTCTAACAACATTAAGGATTTGATATTGAACCAATATTAGCTATGCTAGTGTATTAAGCATACTGACGGAAAAAGCAGCTGCAAGGTTAATTACACAAATTCATGCATAATATTCATGTAATCAATTAATCAAACAACAACAAACAGTATGCATACAAGTTATATAATACATGAAATTAGAAGATTTAATATTCTAACAAACCTAATTAAACGACTTGAAGTAGTAACCCATTTGATCAATTATCAATTTGCGAACTGGTCTTCTTACGCAATAACTTATAGAACCAAAATGCGATGACTGTGAATAAGTACATGTATCACTTTTATATGTTTTGAGAAGGGGACCTACCTCTTTTATAATAAGTTTATTGGACCCTCCTATTAAAAGATCAATAGATTATAACAACCCACACTTGTCAATCAAATTAAAAGACCCAATATGAAGTGTGATTGATATTTACAATATGATCATATATTGCCCAACAAATTGATTTAAGGCTGTACATTCACTCGATTTTATTTTAATCAAATAAAAGTATAATTGATATATGTCCACATACAAAATTCCAAAATTCTCCCAATTGAGCAACATTGATTATCAATTTTTTTTAAGAAAATAAAACATTTATTTTAAGAAAATAAACATTTTGTTTCGAGTTAACACTATGTCAATTTTAAAAAGGCCACTCAATTTAAGAAAAACAACACAATCTATATGTCTCAAAACAATACAAGACATCCATAATTACAATTACTCACAACCATATCTCACAGATTACTAATTTGAAAGTGTGGTAGGAACCACATTCAAAAGCGATTGAAAAAAATGTTGTTACATGTCGGTCTTCAAAATGATTTCTCTTTATCCATATGCTTAAATATAAAAACTAGAGAAATCCACAGTTTCCAATGAACTCAGTGTATTTCATGAATAGTCTTGAAATAAACAAAGAAATGAGTGGTGATAGTTCTTACATGTCAAAACTATTGATAGACAAGTTAGTGCAACACATTAGTGCACATTTTAGATGTATTCATTGGACTGACTAGACCAGAGGATTTTCATATGAATGATTGTTCCATTGTTTATGGAATAAATCTTCTAAAAATCACATATGCATGTGATCCTTTGACTTGAGGTCACTAGACAGTCTATATAAGGATCTGTATGATTTGACATTATCCAACGTGTTGTCATAATTAGGGTAGCTATAAAGATAGTAATTGATCATATACATAGAGATTATGGTTGATCGATAAAAAATCTATAACTCTTGAGTATGGGATAAGATATCTCGTATGAAAATGCTAAAAGACATTCCTAACTGCTTGAATATATGGTCATAGTGGAATTAGGTCATAGCCTATGTCATGTTGGTCATTGATGTGTATCAATTCATATCAAGAAGATCTTGAAATAGACATATTTATATGTCTCAGCCTTGAATTGACAAAAAGATTAAATTGTGAGTAACCGAGATGTTATAAATGCTTAAGAGATCTTTGTCGACATTCTATTGACCAAGTGGTCATGATGTCTTACTAGAAGCCAATCTTAATTTGGGCTCATATTGGATCCAAATTTAGGTACTACCAGCTCAATAAAGAGCTTATCAGTCACACACTTTTAGTAGTTAATCTGAAGTTAAAGGCAAAATGTTATTTGATAATAATCCTATTGTAAGGAAAATAGGGTGAGATCACGAATAGGATATAATTAACCAAGTTTGACTTTTTCCTTGATTATGAATGATTGTTCATGGTAGATAACACTCATTCACCACTGTAAGGAAAGGAACAACCATTCCTAGCTTAAATGTTGATCGTTTGTGGCATCAAAGTTATAAATGGACGCATATTCATGAGATAAGGACATAAGTTTTATTTTACACAAACCCTAGTTGTTCTCTCTATCTCAAATAGTTTGTTTGGCACTAAATCCACTTCTTATTGATTTGCTCTTGATATTGACAACTCGGATTTTGTTTCCTGTTTTTGTTTCTACATATCAACATTTTCTAATGCGATCGGGAGACTTTTATTCTCTTTTCCTTATTTAGCATTCTTTCTTTTTATTTTTCTGCTTTTCTCTATCAAAATAAGAAATAAAGCAAATAGTAAAATACCTAAGAATAATTATAATATTTTATTTAAAATCTTAGTTTATTCCTAAAATGCTTAAAATGATATCTTTAAACACGAAAAATAGGCTTAATTTCTAAATGCAATAATATCTTTATCTCATTTTCCCCTTTTAATCATGTCATGAGGTTTTGGAGGAGGGGCAAGTTATCTCCCAGGTTTATTTGCCTATAAGAGATAGTTGAGCGAGCGGAACGAGTATAAATAGAATCTATAATATTCCATGTTTCAATGTTACTTAAGTACATTAAAGATCTTTCACACATGCTTAGAGTTAAGGACATTAAGCTCTTAAATGACTTGAGTTATGAGGAGAGACTAGTATAGATATTGAATCAATAGGTCAAAGATTTTGAAACAAGTAGATTCCACTAGTCAAGATCCTTTGTAGGAACCTTAAGATCAAGAAGACTACATGGAAGGTAGAACAAGATATAAGGAGTTGCTATCTTTATCTATTTTGAATAAATTTTGTGGATGGAATTCCAATAAAGGGGAGGAATTGTAAACCCCACAAATAAGATCAAGGGTAAAATAGTCATTTCAAGTGTTATAAGTCAACTTACATTAGCCATGGACCAGCATAAGTTGAATTTAAATAAGAATATTTAATAGATAAGTAGGAATCATCCTAAACTACCAAAAGTTATGACTCATATGCCTTGATGATTGATTTGCATGGATTAGAATATCTTTCTTTGTGTTATGGATTGATATATGTCATAGGATGAGGATTATTGTTATGTATATGCATATGTATGTGTCACTAACCTTTGATGCAATGCCTTAGAGCTTTCTAGGTATGTTTATGATTGATTTTCATGAATTTTTGAATATATGGATTTGATAGGGCATGATTAAGGCACATGGTTGGTGCTATAATAGAATTGCTGATAACATATTGCATGAGTTAGGATATATGATATACGTATAAATTATATGAATGTGCTTGTTATGTGTTGTTAAGTTATGACATGGTTTAGAGGATTATAATAATACTGGAATGTTTATGTAATTGATGGAATAGAGTAGAGCATATTGTAGTCCAAAAAATAATGTATTTTAGGTTGTGTAGACATCAAGAATATTCATGCTTGAAAGTGTATTTTTACATGTTATGAACATTTGTTCATGTACTAATGAACGTTCGTTTATGACCTGTAATTTTTTTGGAACAAGGCTAGATGAATATGCATGTGCGCTATTTATCATTCAACTTTATCGAAAAAGACATCACAAATGAATGTTCATAAAAAATGAATGGACATACATAGTGTAAAAAGACTAAAATACCCTTAAAATCTAAGAATGAGAAAGATAACAAGTAATAGACGCTCATAGAGAGATGACGAAATATTATAAAAAATAAAAACGTTTTTCATCATGAAAAAATAATGAATGAACATTCATAGGGAAGGAACGATCATTGGTCATGCTATACAATTAATTGAGAATAAGTGGTGGATCTTGAAAACTTCAAGGGTAAAAGAAAGACCTATATAATGAGATATTGTCTCGAGAGTCCAAGTAACATAGTGAAAGTATAACAAGCTCACAACTAGGCAACTCGAGATAACATGCATGCATGCTTGGTATAAAGGTACTACAGTTAGAGGTACAAGTCTTAAGGTCATTACGAAAAGGCACTTGCAAGATACTTTTTACATTGCCTGTAGAAGGGCACAGTTTACAATAAGACCATTGGTTTGTAGTAAAACTCAATCACCCGTAGTAGGGTGTGATGAGCCGCAATAGGCTTAGGTTTAATCACAGTCCAATAGTGGTGTAGGGAGTGGACTGCATAATCATGATACGCACGTGGCCAAGGTATCGAATTGCTATTTTGACTTAATTTGATTGGAAAATTAGTTGAAATTTAGTTTAAAGTTAGGTGAGCTTTCACTTGTAAATGTCTAATGTAAATAGGATCCTATCAGATTATTAGTAACGAGCCGTATGAAACAGGGTAGTAAGGCAAGTTCAGGAGACTCAATAGATCTCAACAGTTCAGATATATCAAAGGTATGTTAATGTAATCTAATTGGAGTTAATAATTTACTCTTGATGACTAGGATAAGGTGAACAGAGTGTAAGGGAAAAGTAAGAATTTAGTGAAGTTTAAGTTATGTTTCTACTTATTAAGTGTTTATCACTCACTCTCTCCTATTTTGTCTATTTTGTAGGTGATAGGACTAAGTGATGACAGTGATGTGTGGTCTCGATGGGCGTAGGTAAAGGAGGGCAAGTTTGTCATTTTTATCTCTTTTATGTAAAAATGTTTCTTTTATAACTTTTGAGTGTTTTACATATGTATTTAGGTGTTGGAATTCTGTTTATGTACATCCTTTGCATGTTTTTCTGCACTTTATTTTTAATAAAGGATTTTTCAATACTTTTTTAATTAAGGATATGTTATTATTTTTGTTTTCATTTAAATAACTGCATTGATAATCAATGTTAGTAATACTTTCTTTTGGAGAGCAGTACTTCTAGAGAAAGTGTTACAAAAACTCTCATACTTTCACATTTGGGCTCCTAAGCAAAACAAAGCACATTATTGACTTATGAACAAGTTCAACGTATCACACAATAGTAACACATCATACCACAATTCACATAGTAATAGCAAGCTTCTTTAATTTTATACCATAGATCAATTAATAGTGGCTTTTGCGTCATATCTTATGCCAAAGATCAAATAGAAATGACACGATTTGTACTTGTTCAAGTCACAAATCACACAAAAATGGCTTACATAATCTTAAATTCTAGCCACGAATCACATAACTAATGGCATGCTACTTATATGCTCAATTGTATTTCACATAGCTCATTACTTAATCATCATTTAACCAATTCATAAAAATTGTATTTCTTAACTTAACTCATGAAATATTCTTTTCTAAACATATGTCTTAGTTGACAAAACTTAAGATTAATATTCATTCATAGGCATTAATGAACACAAGTTAAGGCTAAATAACATTCCATGTCCTATGAAACAACTTAATGAATTAACTATTCATGGCCTATGAACTATTGTACTTCATTTTTTTTGTTTGAATAGGCATTACTATCTTTGTAACAACCATTCACTACTTCATTTCTAATAACTGTTGATCTCTTATAAGCAATTGTCTCTTATGAACGATTACCTATTTCTTTTTTCTTATAGATAGAAAGGTCATTTTCCACTAAAGAATTGGTGTTCCATCGAGCATGGAATCAAAATTTGCATTTTCCAACAGTTGTTTCTATGCACTAATACATAAAAATTAAGTCTTTACAGTACCTATGACTAGTATATCATTGCTTGCTCTCAACTGAATACCTATATCACAAAATTCAACATATCAATGTACAAATTCTAATTCAACGTTTTTTTAGCATAAAACTGCATCCATCATGTTAATTTTTGTATCAAAATTATTATCTAAACATATTATCATGTTTGTCATCAATGTAAAATTTGTATATGTATAAACAACATGCCATAAGCATCAAAATTTCAAATCAAGTGGGATTATAATTTCCTACTCTCCTCTGAAGAATGCCTATCCTATAACTTTGAATCTTGATGATTGAACCTCTGAATGGAATGAATTCAACTCTTCTTCTCTCTACATTTATCTTTGAAAGTTTATACAATGAAAGTGTAAAATTCAAATTCCTTTATATAAATTTTTAGAACTAACCGTTAAGATTGGATGTTTATCCCTTACGTATAGCATTTCCTAAAAGTTATCCCACTTAAATAATGTTTTCCTCTCTTGCAGAACCATGATTTCTTAATGACTTCTACTCAAGAACATGCCTTTCACCTATTATAATGGGTATTCCAAGTGTCAAATTTACTTTTTTTTCTTTTGGGTGATCATTCATCAACTTTGATTAATTTTGAGACATAGAATGGGCGTTTATTTCTAATGAAGGATTGTTCATATACTCTTCTTAAATGAATTTTAAATAAACTTAAACAACATAAATGTTTAAGATGCTTGTGGGATGTACATGTGAACAATACAATATCTCTCTATTAATTGAAATCTCCCCTTGAGATTCACTTGAACAATTCGAAGAATCTATGTCTCATATCTTGCTTCAATACCTAAGTAGCTTCTTTGACCTTATGACTTCTTTAAAATACTTTAACTAGTAAAATTTACTTATTTTGGAGCTTCTTCACCATTTTGTCCAATATTGGTGTTGGTCACTCCTCATAAATCAAACTACTTTTTAACTCTATTTCCACTATCATAAATCATACATGTGAAGAATCACTAATGTATTTACGTTTGAACAACACATGAAACACGTTTTAAATATGATTTGTGCTTGTTAATAACTTAAGTCTATAAGCCATTTTACCTGTCCTCTCTAACACTTGGAAAAGGTCTATCATACTTTGGGGGTAGCTCGCTTTTTATGCCAAATCTCATCACATGTCAATAGGGAGTTATCTTACGAAAGACAATATTACCCACACTAAACTTCAAGTCTTGTCTCCTTTAGTAAGTATAACTTGTCTATTGGTCATAGGCCTATCTCATCATCTCTCAGACCAATCTCATAACATCAATCATATTTATGTCATCTCCAACTGTAAAGTTTGAGTTAGAGAATCTCTCTCACCTACCTCACCCTAATGTAAAGATGATCTATTCTTGCTTTCATAAAAGGCATCATTGGGCACCATCTTAACTATTGTTTGGTAACTATTATTATTGGTGAAGTCCATGAATGACACTTATTTTGACAAACTAGCCCCATAATCCAAACCTCAGGTTCTCAACGTACTTTCGATCACTTGATTGATTCCATCAGCTTGTCCATATGTTTAAGGATGATAGACAATACTAAATGTCAAGCTTGTACCTAAAAAATTCTATAACCCTTTCAAATAAAGCTGACACAAACCTCATGGGACACCATATAGTTTTATTATAACTATGACATAACTTATAGCTAACACGAACCCCATGGGCACACCATACAATTTATTATTACTATGACATAACTTATCCGATTGATCCATGGTAGTAGTATTTTTAACTATCATAAAATGTGTTGATTAAGTCAACCAGTCAACTGTCACCCAATGCACATTATAACCCCTTTCAACTCTTAGTAAACCAACTACAAAATTTATTGTTACGTGTTCCTATTTCCACTATGAAATTCTAGGAGAATGTAACATCCCTAATGGTCTCTGATCCTCAACCTTAACCTATTTACAAGTAAGGAACTTAGTTACATAATTACCCATGTCTTTCTTTATACCATACTATCATAACATATTCTTCATATCCCAACATATCTTACACTCTCAGGGTGGACGGTGTAAAATGTAGTATGAGCTTTTAATAAAAATATGATCTCTCAACTCATCATCTTGTTGAATACAAACTCTATCTCTAAATCTCAAGATATTACTAATAATCTAAAACTTTGTTTTAAGCCCCCTAACACTTTCCTTCTTATCTCTTTACAACAATCATTGGTCATTTGTCTATCTCAAATCTTCTTTAATATAGTATATTTGATCTCTAATCTAGCCAATGCACCTATCACAAACTCAATCTGCCCTTTGAAAATATAATGTTGCAATTCTTTATGGATAGAATTTTAGGATAAAGACACTATCCTACTCAAGGCATCTCATATTCAACTTTTTTTTGGTAAAGAGGTATCACAAACTCTTATAATTAATGTGGATTTTACACTTGACCCCATACATATAGTGTCACAAAATCTTCAAAGACTTACTACCAACTCTAAATCATTGGGATACATGTTCTTATAGTCTTTTAACTATCTTGAGGTATATGCAATCACTTTACCTCTCTACATCAATACAACTCCTAAACCACTGTACGATGTAGCACTATAAATGTGAAAATCCATTTCTCTTCAATCAAAGTTAAAGTCAACCTCTTTTTTAATTCTTGAAAACCTTCCTCACAGAAATCATAAAACACAAAGGGAGTATCCTTTCCAGGAGATGAAGCTCTTTGTCTTTCACAGCTTATTCGACGCTGATCGGACGTCCAAATAGATGGAGAGAGACCATCGGAGGGAGAAAAAGCTTCGAGAAGGAGAGGTCGTCGACAATGATGCCAAAGATGATGTTGGAGATTTGAAAACTAAACCCTAGGGGAAAACTGTCATTTTTTAAAACTTCGGTTACGGGAAAACTTTTAGTTTCTAAAGTTTAGGGGAGAAAAAATAGATTATATTTTAGTTTATTTTTAATATTATAGACAAAATGATAATTTTGCCCTTATTATCGTTAATTTTAACCATGAATAAATATTTAAGATTTTCAAAATTAAAATAGAAAAACTTAGAGAAAATAGGGCACTTTGAGGGGGAATAAGTCCTTTGGCCTTGTGAAAATAGCGTGTATAACTAAAACGTGCAACGTTACAAAGGATAAAGACAAAGGATATATTATTTAGCCATTGACAAATTAAGCTTAAAATTTTATATGATCTCGCTGACTTTACACCAGAGTCGGTGGTCAAAGCCGCGAAAGTTGTGATAATGGGTCGTTTCTTAAGTTCCAAAAAATGGAAACCAGCTGGACTGTAGCAATGCTATTCCAAAAACTTTTTTTATTAATCATTTCTCTTCCATGGAACCGTTCTTAGCACGTAAACGTGGCCATTAAACCTCACAGTTTATTCACACTGAAAAAACAAAAGAAAGGGAGAAAGAATGAGTCCCCTGAATTTGTCTAAAAGATTATGAGCTGTGTGTAAACGACTAGTTTTGTTGATCTAATTCCGCGTTGGCCAAACGGTCGAAAAGAATACAAATTTACCTAGAACAATCCAACCCACAGAATAAGAATTAAAATAGACATATATAAGTCAAGCACAAATGTTGTTCATATGATTACAAAAAGTTGGTGGCCATTTGATTCCAACTCTTTGCATGGGTTGATAAGCATCAGATTATGACTTATGATTTAAACTTTTCATGAACTCTTCACCAGAGAATATCTTAAAGTGGGAAGAAAGGATAATGGTCAATTGATCTATAAAAATTCTGGATATCTGCGATTGTAATAAACAAATCAGAAATTCAGAATTATGTGCAGACTGACAGAAGGTGGTGTCAGCTGACAACTGGTAGTCAATATGAACATAGTTGTTCTCTTTATTATAATCTTCACTTGCTCGTTAAAATAAGTATCTATTTAAACATTTCAATAGTTGTAACATCTATGCTTTAGGACTCACTACTAGGTGCAACCTTTATATATTCTCTAATTTAGTATGGTTTTATAGTTATTATAATTTTTTTTCTAAAGAAAATTCTATCAGTAGTGTAGAAAAATATGTACTTCCATTAAATAATACCAGTTAACGTTATATAACAAAATTTTACAATTTATACCTGACGAATTTTGTTCCTTTTATTGTTTTTGCTGTTTATGGATGACAATATATTTATACAGCTTTGAACAGGGGACATTAACATATTGATTATCCAAACATCTATTGAATTCTCATTATAAAATATCATACAAACATTAATTAAAGAGATTCATTTATACATACGTTTGTCAATGTAATTTAGCCTGGATTATTATAGCTTCATATATTAAAATTTGATTAATCTATCTTGTCCAGCAATGAGAAGTTACACTTATCTTAGTTTGAGAATTATGTTCCTGACTCTGTATAATACTCAACGTGTTGACCACATATTATAAATAGCTTGATATGAGGGTTAATTGGCAACCTGGGAACACAAAATTAATCAAGAGAAGAATGGATAGAAAAAACTTCTTTTTCATTTTAGGGTTCTTCTTCCTGGATAGGCTGCTCCATTGCATGGCTTTCATTCATTATTATGATTTTGTTGTAAGTGGCTCTACATTTTATCATTAACAGTTTTTTGTTTATGTTTGCTAATGAACATATGATACCGAAATGTCCAAAACTCTTTGACCTGATTAATGTTTAACTGCAGCTTCAAGAAACTAGTTTCACAAGGCTATGTAGCTCGAAAAGCATGTTGACTGTAAATGGCAATTTCCCTGGACCAACCATTACGGCTCGTAAAGGCGATACTGTGTTTGTTAATGTGTACAATCAAGGAAACTATGGTGTCACCATTCACTGGTGATAACTCCCTCTTTCACAATCTCTTTTTAAATCATAGCATGATAACATAACAAGATCTTAGATTCAATGGTCTAAAGTTCGAATTCCTACATTCTAGAAATATAATTTTAAGTCCTTATCTACAACTTTAACAGAATCAAATCTGAAGGACATTCTTTTAAATTGTGCAGGCATGGAGTGAACCAACCGAGGAATCCATGGTCAGATGGTCCTGAAAACGTGACACAATGCCCAATTCGACCGGGAACCAGCTTCACATATGAGGTTATATTGTCTAATGAAGAAGGAACCCTCTGGTGGCATGCCCACAGTGACTGGACTCGTGTATCAGTTCATGGGGCTATTGTTATTTTACCAGCTCTTGGAAAAAGTTATCCATTTCCTAAGCCTTATAGTGAACAGACGATCATACTTGGTAATAATATGAATGCATTTAACAAAGATAACATAACTGCTGAAGATGTGGACCATTCTCAGCTACTAATTTCATTTATTAATTTGATTCTAACGACAGGATCCTGGTACAAGCAAGACGTGCCAAAAATGCTCACTAATGTCCTGAAGGGCGTAATTCCAAATGTTTCAGATGCTTATACCATCAACGGCCAACCAGGGGACTTATACAATTGCTCCAGAGGTATTTCATGTTAATTTGTATATTAAGATCTCATATATAAATTTTTCTCACAAGTATCGTGATTTTATATTCCAGATTCAACATACCGCCTGAACGTTAAATTTGGCAAGACTTATCTTCTTCGCATAATCAACGCTGTGATGAATGAAGAAACCTTTTTCGGAATTGCGAACCACAGCCTCACGGTTGTTGGGCGTGATGGAGCATACATAAAACCCATAACAACCGACTACATTTTGATAACTCCTGGACAAACAATGGACGTTTTGTTCACAGCAAACAAAAATCTTAGCCACTATTACATGGCCGCTAGTCCATACTTTGATAGTGCTGTCGATTTTGACAACACCACAACCACCGCGATCGTTCAGTATGACGGCAAATATACTCCTCCTCCTACTCCTTTCATCCCAAACCTTCCTTTTTACAATGATATAAATGCTGCGACAAACTTTACTAGCCGCATAAGGAGCTTAGCAACTGACGCATATCCGGCCAATGTCCCCAAAAATATCACAACACAATTGTTAATTACAATTGCTGTAAATCGTGTTTTGTGTCCCAACGACTCGTGTCTTACCCCAACTGGTGATGGATTTCTTGATAATAAGGAAGCTGCAAGCTTAAACAACGTTAGTTTTGCAACTCCTCAAGTTAGTATACTTGATGCATACTACAGGTATGGTACTTTTTTCTCGCCATTTTTTTATTTGATATTCTCGAGATTCTATTTTTTGACTCATTATTGTCATATAGATATATATTTGTATCTGTACATGCAGAGGGTTGAGTAACGTTTTCGTTGGAGATTTCCCAAGTCAGCCTTCCAATTTTTTTGACTTTACTGGTGATGTTTGGGATGTATCAGTATTCACCGCCAGCGGGACAAAGGCCAGGTTTATAAATTACGGTGAAGCAGTTGAAATTGTGTTCCAAGGAACTAATCTCCAGGTGGCAGAAACCCATCCCTTGCACTTACATGGTTACAGCTTCTTTGTGGTGGGAACAGGTTTTGGTAATTTCAACAATGAGACAGATCCTTTATCTTATAATTTGATTGACCCACCAGAACTCAACACTGTCAACGTTCCAAGAAACGGATGGACAGCCGTTCGATTTTTTGCCAACAATCCTGGTAAGTCTCCGTGTATTTGGTGGCACGTATATTAACTTTACACATCACGTTGGTTAGATAAAATAAATGGTTTTTGTCAAATGGTTTGCAGGAGTGTGGTTTATGCACTGCCATTTGGAAAGGCACGCAACCTGGGGCATGGATACAGTTCTCATTGTAAAGAATGGGCAATGGGAGGATCAGAAAATTCGGCCACCTCCTGCCAACATGCCATCTTGTTCTTAATCCATTTGTATTCTTAGAATGTATTTGTTTTTTTTTTTTAAATCTTATTCATATATTATTTTATTTCTGGAATTATTCATTTTGTTTTATTTGAAGACTTAAGTCATCAGCATATTATACGAAAGGCTGCTTAGCGGTGCAATGTTCAGTGGAACAGTTAGACTCTTGGCGTTGACAATGTTAAGCATCGGAATATAGTGTTTTTGTTTAGCTGTGAATTATGATTGTAACCTAGGGATTAGGGACCATGAATGGTTTGTTTATTAAATTGAAGACTTTCATTCATTGCACAAATTTCCTTTCTCCTGGAAGACTTTCATTCATTAGGATAGAAAAAAGTTAAATACACTTAATGTGATTTCCTTGTTAAATAGTTTTAAATTGTCATACAGTAATCATGTGATTCAAATATATTTATCCTATGGGGCATAAATGTGGTTGCGTTAAAATGGCAACATAACAATGTTGGCCTATGAAAGCTCACTAAACGCACACTGTGAAAAGGGTCCAACAAGAAGTGAAGCCCAACACTAAGAAGTAAGCTGTGTATTATGAAAACATGGAAAGCCGTCGTTATAAACCATGGAGACCCCGAAAGGCTGAAAACAAAAATTTGAAGATTCCCTACAAACCTTGGACCGAGAATAAATCAACTCATATGTATATTTCATAGGCTAAAGGACTATTTTCAACCTAACTTTCGGTGAAATAATAAAAATATACCTGTAGCAGATAAAAAATTTAAATTTATATAAATATTATGTTATCAATAATATTAAAATAATTAAAATTATATCTTATTTTTTCTCTTGGTTTGAAAAGTTTACTTTTCCCTCCTAAGATATCAAATCTAAAATCGGACCACTTCAACCGGTGAGCGGTGACCCTACAACAGATGAAGGAGTCATTGTCGTCTAGAGGATGACCTCAAGACGACAACCACCATCCATTCTCGTTCTTGGACGATGCTCCGTTGTCTATGAAAGTTTGAGGCCTCTAGCCACCATTGATGGTGGGAGAGAGTTGTCAAGAAAAAACCTAAGGATTTGGGGGGGGAGGGGGGAGGATTCACTTTTTAAAGTTAAGATTTGGGGATGAAATGTTAATTTTCAAAACCTGAGGAAAAAATGAAAAAAATTATATATTTTTTAATATTATTATTAAATGATTATTTTGTCTATATATTTAACTACAGTTTTAATGTAAGTTTAGAGATAGATAGGTGTTTAAGTTTTTCATTTATCGTATGTGTTTTTTGAGATTGAACTAAAACTTAGGTGAGAAATAGTCTTGTGGCATATTTCATATAAGGCTTACGTTCATACCTTCACTAAGACTCTATCATCTTTTTTTTTTGTAATGAACGTTTTAACAAATCTCTACAGTATAGTAGGAATCCACCTCACAATACAAAAAATCATGCAAAGAGTAATTAATTTTTTTTACTACTAATTAAAAATAGTTGCAAAAACTTATTTATAGCAACTAAAATGACTTTAGTCACAAAAAATGAATTCTATTTTTTCAACATCATTTTCCTGATGGTAGGAAACAATAGGTAACTAAAATTAGTTTTTTGCAACTAATTTTTTAATTGCAAGTAATTATATTTTGGCAATTAAGTCTCTAGTTGCAAAGTAGAGATAAATTTATTTTATCTTTTGCGTCCCAATGTGCATTTTGGAGGGAAATTTTTTGAAACCAAACTGTTATTTTAAAAACTAAAATTTTACTTACAAACAAATTTGCTTAACTATAATTTTAGTCATGAAATATATTATTAAAATTAATTTTTTGTAACTAATTTTTAAGTTGGGAGTAATTTTGTTTTGGTAATTAAGTATTTAGTTGAAAATAATTCAACTTAGACCTGACAGTTCATGTCATCAAGTCATGTTCATGTGTATCAGTTCGCGTTTTGTATTAGAGATCTTCAACTTTAACCCAAACCAAATTGAATTGTATTTGAATTTTTTAACTCTAACTCAATCCTTTAATATTTGAGTGACCAAATCTGACCTAAATTGATCCAAAGTTATCTATTATTTTCACTCTCCAAAGTGTTTTTATCGTTTTATTTTCTTCACCAACTTATTATTAATAAAACATACAATATAACATTTTATGTTTTATTGACAAATGATCCAAAAGAATTACATATTGAGACTTTTAAAATACATTAATAATTTGATTAGCTAAATCAAATTCTTGTTATATAATAATAAAATAAAAAATAATATGAGTAATTATAATTATACAAAGATACAAGTACAACTATATGCAATTTGTATAAATTTCAAATGTTTACTATAATGATACAATACATAATTACAATATGAGTAAGACCTTTAAAACACATTTATAATCTAACTAATTAAATCAAACTTTTACTGCTTAATAATAAAATAAAATATTTAAATAAAAATAAATAATAATATGAACAATTATAATTATATAAATATATAACTATATACAATCTATAAATATTTCAGCTATAGTTAATATTATTTTTCAACATTTCTATAATTTATCCCTAACAAATTCTATTAAAGTAACATTTTTCTAAAATATTTAAGTCAATTCAGGTCATGTCAAGTTACTTTTAGGTAAACCTTAACACTACTTGATTTAATTTTAAATCGTGTCAAGTTAATCCAAAATAAATTTCATGTAAAAAACTCAACTTTAACTCAATATTTTTGCATCATATCATACCGAGTTAACAAATCATGTTGAAAATTGTTAACCCTAATTCCACCCTTTTGATGCACCATGTTCCTACAAGAGGGAAATTGGTGGTAATTAAATTGTTCTTTTCGGTGACTAAAATTTTAGTTGTGAATAAATTTATTAGTTAACTACAACTTTGGCTCCAAAATATGTAATTAAAATTAATTTTCTATAACTAATTTTTTAGTTGCAAGTAATTTTGTTTTGGGAACTAAGTTTTTAGTTACAAAATAATTCCACTTGTTTAGCACCCCATATTCGTGCTAGAGGAAAATGGATAGTAACTAAATTGTTATTTTGGCAACTAAAAATTTAATTGTAACTGAATTTATTTAACAATTATGACTTTAATTACAAAATATGGTTTACAAAATAGGTAAAATACTTAAATAAATAGTTGCATGAAATGCAAGAAACATAAAAAGCAATAAATTAATTTTATCAATGTCTAGCTAGGGAAAAAAAAAAAAGAAATGATTTGTCATTGGTATTGATATAACTGATTAGTAAGTTTTTAATATAAAGTTATGTCATTATATTTTTAGTATCTAATTATTTTTTATTTTTAAATGATTAAAACATCATTTTTTAAATTATTTTCTTCCATAATTATTGATATAGTCTCATCAAGGGATTGACACGATTATTAGGTCATTAATAGCTAAATAAGATGTATGAAATTTTGAGTGATAACTATAGCTAGTTGTAACATCCCTCTAACCCTTCATTGGGAAGTGTTAATTTCACTTAACTATTTTAGTATGATAAAGATACTTGCAAAAGAAAATACCTCAAAATAACCATAATA
Organism: Mangifera indica; assembly: GCF_011075055.1. Classification (NCBI taxonomy): domain Eukaryota; kingdom Viridiplantae; phylum Streptophyta; class Magnoliopsida; order Sapindales; family Anacardiaceae; genus Mangifera; species Mangifera indica. The sequence goes on along the minus strand of NC_058147.1, from coordinate 8,528,581 downwards.
CCAAAAATGTCATTAATTTAAACCAAAGTAGCAAAAATGTCAAAAGATGTCATATCATAAAAATCAAATGTGTAGTCTAACAATAATCTCATACATCAATCAATGAGAACTAAACATCCACCAAAAACTCATAAACTACTAATAGCAAAACATAAATGGGAAGCAGTGAATGAAAATCACTTAGTAAATATGAGTCTATATCCTACATTTTTTTCCTTTATTCCTTTCTACAAATCTAATCTCACATTTCTATTCGTTTTCTCTCTTGTTAACTAGAGTACTTCTCTAGACCTAAACTAATAACAAGGAATGAAAATATATGTGAAAACAATGTTTTTTCAAAAATTAGTGGTGAGCATTTTGGTACGGCTACAAATACCATAGGATATAGATCAATTAGATAAAATATATATTAGAGAGTTTATAAAGGTCATGGGGTATAAATTTGGCATTTAGTAGCATATATTATCCTTAGACTAATGGATATATTGAAGGTATGTTGTCTAGATCATATAGCGAGTTTGATTGATTTGTTGTTGTTAATAGAGTTTGCTTATAATAATAATTATCAGACTATGATTTAGATTGCTCTGTATGAGGCATTCCATGGGAGAAAGTGACAATCACCTCTACATTGGGTTGAGATTGGTGAGAGAGATACCCCAACACAGATGCTAGGACTAGAGATAACTCAACATATGATTGATTATATCAAATTAATTTGGGAGAGGATTACACAGGCTCAAGATTGTTAGAAGAATTATACTCATCAAAGAAAACAGGAGCTTGCATTTAGTATGGACGATAAGGTATTTGTTAAAGTTGCCCTTATAGATATGTTATGAATTTTGGTAGGAAGTCTAAGGTATTTAAGTCCCTTTGAGATATATGAGAGGGTAGGTGAGGTAGTTTGTTAGCTTACATTGTTAATAAACATAAATTGTATCCATAATATATTTCATATGTCGTTACTACATATATATATTAGAGACTCGACTCATATGCTGAGAATTAAGGATGTGGAGCTAGAGGATAATTTGGTTTATGGGGAACATCTAGTATAGATGTTGAACAAACAAGATAAGAGCTCAAATATAAATAGATTCCTTTAGTCAAGGCATTGTAGAGGAACCACTGAGTTAAGGAGTATACACGAGAGATAGAATAAGAATCAGACCGAGATTTTCAGAGTTGTTTGAGTTAATTTTGAAAATAAAATTCCTTTAAAGGGGAGAAATGTCACACCTATAGGTACACACTAAAAAATAAAATAGATGAAGATAAAGATACAAACAAGCATCATAAATGGGAAAGAAGAAAGAACCACAACATGTAAACAAAAAAAAACAAACATGAGGAATGTTACATACTTCTTTGCCTCTTATGGAAAATAGGATGATGGAAGAGCTCTTCAAGCTCAAAAGCCTCCAAAGTAAGTTTGTCACAAGCCTCTTTCACCCTTCGCCAAAAGACAAGAGAAAGAGAAAGAAGAGAGCTTTTTCTTTTAAGTGAGAGAAAGTGTTTTGTAAAATAAATTCAGGTTAGTTCAAATGAACTAAAATCCACCCTTTTATAATAGTTGGCTAAAATGTAATTTTCTAATTCTCTTTTCGCCCAACAAATTCTCAACTTATGGCTTTGTCATGCTTGTATATCAATTATATACTTTAGACATCCTAGTTTCATTTCACCAACATTTTAACCTTTAAAATGTTATCATTGCCCCCCATATAATATTTATATGAATATTATTATCCTTCAAAAGGTACTAGCGAAACTCGAATAATCAATCTTCACTTTTGAAAACTTGGTTTATTGGTGTAACCCTTTAAGTTCACTGTGACACAGCCTTGAGTCTCTTTTTAAACAATCCGAAAGGCATATGAAAATCCAATGACCATGATACATACTTAGCAATGTGTTATAGCCTCTATACCATGATAAAGAAATACCCCATGAGACCTAATATCCCCAATTGTATATTCTGTTTAGGTGATATCTTTCCATTATCAAATCTAGATCGATTTCAAAACTCATGAATCGTCAAAGCCCTAGTATTTATTCTATACGAATCATTCATTTAAATATTCAAAACTTGTCATTATAAACATCCTTCACATGAATTACATTATACTTTGGCTAGAGATTCGATTTTAAATATTTCTCAAAATTTGCTTTGAAACTCAGATTCAGGTCAAATTAATGGATATTCAGAACTCAATACTTTTTGAGTGAACAGATCACATCTTGAGCATCATTATTTTCCATATACAAATAACACATGACCAATATGGTTTGTCGCAATATCATACTTTATATCATCGCAAATAAAGAAAACAACTTATATATATGAACAAAAAAAACTACTTTTTTTTATCAATAATTCACATAAATGTACATATAGGATTAAAATGGCCCAAGAACTAACAACACGAATGGTTCTTAAGGTATATACTAACATACACTAAGGGTAATTTAGTCTTTTGAAAATTTTGGATTGATTTATTTATAAGTAATATTTATAAAGGACATTGAATAGTTGCGCACATCAGGAGTGTATGACCGAGCATTTGTAATGAAACACAAAATAGTCATTTTATACATGCACATGAAATTTTCTAAGGCTTGAAGATGCACAATCATGCATGTGAGGGGTGCACACCCATACACCCAATAATGATGAATAATACTAACTAGTCATAACGAACGCTTGTGTATAAGGAGATGTATGATCGTGTATTATATTTAAATTTTGGATAAGCATATTTTTGGTGATCATGGAACATGATTTTTGCCATAAAATAATCTGAATGACCATACATTGAGGCTACGTGAGCAATGTTGCTTAGCTAAAATAAAAAAGGGTCAAACGTGGTTTGATAGGTTTATTGCATTATGTCTAATTTTCATAGAAAGAGAGAAGAATAGTATAGAGTTGCCGTCAAAGAAATTCATAATGTTGAAAATCATCTTGTCGCCACATGAAGACTAACTTGTTGTTCGATGCCTGATAAGTGGGTTTACTTTTCATAATACTTGGATCTATTTTGACATAAGTAGATTGGAACAATAATATCATGCCTAGATAGATATTTTTGTTGTTTTGAATTAGTAATGCTTACTATATGGATGTGGCAAAGTGTATATATTTGTGTATGATGATGGTAGGCGTTGTGCTTTTATATATGAAAATTTGACATGTTTATTAATATTCTAGTATGAAAAGCATGATCTAGGGCTTAAAACCTTACATTATCGTACTAGGGAATATAGACTTGATGAAATTTTTGAAATTATGCTAGAAATGATAGGCTAGATGACGGTGCATGACTATGCATACAGAGGTGAACAGTTGTACATAATTTTGGTAGAAGAAGATATAAACATTCATGGGTGCACGATTGTAAAGTTTTATAAAAAGGAAATGAATGGACATGCGTTATGTGGTGCATGCATGTACATAAAGTATTATGATACACGATTGTGATGAGATGGATTAGCTTAAAAAATGTTAAGGAAATGTTTGAAGATCAATATTCATTGCTACAATGCACAATAGTAAATCAAGAGAGCATATGCTCATGCATAGTTACCGAGGTGAATGGGTGCTCAAGGTTAGTCACACTCATACATAAAAGTCAAATTACAATTTTATGCTTATTTTGTGTGCTCAAATGGGAGAGAGTTTAAAGAAGCCGTATTAGAGGAAGATTAAGACGATTAGCAAATAAAAGATGTTCGATTCTGTGAAAGATCATACAAACCTTGAACGAAGAAAATTTGGATCAAAATGAAAAGGTTATGTTAAGTAGGAAATAATGATGCACTTGAGATAGACATCAATTGTGTGCAATGTTACATAAAATAGATGAAAGCATTTAGGTTATGGCTAGATAGCCACAATGCATAAAAATTCATTTTGGTTCATGTGTGCATGGAAAGGGAGAACTACGCTTTGTTATTCCTCATGCTGTCAATAAGGTCTTTTATGTACATGCTCATGGTAAGGGCCACCTAAGAATGGTTTTAATTAGCAGTCACATAACTATGCATACATGGAAAGGTAAAGAGTGTGCTCAAATTACTCGTATAACTAGAGTGTCGAAGTTTAGTTAACTATAAGCTTGATCAACAATGTTGTGCTCTAACTGTCCAAAATATGGCCACCTAAGAATAGTTTTAATTAGCAACCTTGCAATAATGTTATACTCAAATAGTCTCGAAACACTTATTTCTGGCTATATATCCTTACTCGAAATATATACTCGAATTAATATGTTAACTATAAACTTCCCATACACATGCAACAGAGTAATAGATGCATGGCATTAAATTTCATATCTAGATATGAAAGTCCACAATCCCAAAAGTGTATTAGTCAATTATAAGTAATCAAATTCACATCAAATGTCAGAAAGCCAAATTATAAAAAAAACCAAGTGTATAAATGAATACAAATGAAAGTACTGAAATACAATTAATAGAAATACCTTATACCTCATGTAATGTCTCGAGCTGACCTGTTGTCTCCATCATCACCTCATTGCCCAATGAATTTACTTGCAAAATCACAAGAGAACATGATGAATGAAATACACTCAGTAAGTAGGTAAACTCATAACACAATAATAATTATCATTTCCTCAGTGTCTTATATCTTTTCACATTATGGCTATTTGGATGTTTTCCTACCATCCTAAATACCTATCCAAGTAACTTAACACTCTATGTCTAATTTCACTATTAGTGTCATCCTGATGACTCATATCCAACAATGTAACATGACATCCCCCATGTTTGGCAAAAGCACATGACATTCCTAATGTCATTTATACAATATACCTAACACATGTGCCAGTCAGACTTTACATAGACGATCACACAAACAAACTCTTGTGCTCTCACCATTACATAACACACATCTCGATGGCTATATCACACTACACACAACTTGATGATACGTCACACTACACACAACTTGGTGAAAAGTCACACTACACTTAGCTCAATGATTGATTTACACTATATGAACCTTGGTGAAATACACAATGCACATAGCTTAGTGGTAAAAATTTAATAGTTCATCATTGGTATTTTGACTCAGAATCGCTTTAATCAGGATCCAAGCCATCATCCACATAGTTGGACACCCTTATAATAATTCCTATTATCTATAGCCTTCGTTAGAGCATTTCTTTCTATTTTCTTATCATGATTATCCCTTGTGGGGGTATAACAGTTATTTTCATGTTCAAATATAACATTCCTATCTTTCAAATCCATTAAGTCTATTTTTTTTCAAATGTATATAGGGGTGTATCCCCTACACATAGGGGTGTCTTCTTTACTCACACATGCCCTTATACGTGTCACACATAGGGAGAACTTTCCCCAATTCCATAGGGTCATGTGTCACCCAACATATGGGCGTGTAGTATAATTATTCTAGAATTTTCACTTTCATTTACGAGCGTTTTTCCAATCTTTTAAACACTATCACAACTTTCGAATTACTCCATTTACACATTAATTTACCATAATATAATCTAGTTTCACAACACACCAAAAAAGTGATTACATGAAATCAATTTTAAAGCAAATGTATAATAATCCATTCAACAACTCTCAAGTATAGCAATTCAAAACTAACCTTACTCGTTCCAATCAAGTACAAAACCATAATAAGATAAACATAGTCTATCATGCACACACAAATGCTTATACTTATAACACACCATACAAGCCAAAGTTACAATTAGCTAAACAAAGTCAAAACTCTTTGTTTATATATAATACAAATAAAACGTTAATCATCAATTCAATCATCAATCCATCAAATTCAAAAATCAATACTCATTATTTAGCATATATTAGCATGTAACTCCATTCAAAATATCATATTTTTAAAAATAGAACGGGGTAAAGAAAACTATGTTGCTTACCTCTTTTCCAATGGCTAAAGCAAGTCTTCACATGGCAATGACGTCTCCAAATGGCCTCTAATGCCTTCCCTTTGGCTTTCACTCATGACATTTAGTTTTCTCAAAACTATGTATGAATGTGTCCCAAAACACATTTGCATTTTTTTTTTATTTTTGTTGTGATTAGTGATACACGAGCTTGTATTGTTCATATATGGTTATGCATGTCGTTAAACAAGAATGATAGTTTTTGGAATCCCTACAAAACTATGCCTTATCCAGAGATCCAAAAGCATTGACTATGCACAAGTATATATTATTAATACATGGTTATGCATGCCTTCCAAACTTAGCTAAATTACACAAATTACTTGGAAAAAGACCATTTTACCCCTTACCACAACACATATGAGTGTGTGGCCACCCCACACGATTGTATATCATGATTTTTTAACATATTTGCATATTTAAACATAATTAATTACACATAAGACCAAAAAACAAAAATACAATTGGGCATACTTATGGGTGCTACAAATGTGCTATGTGTATTAGTAGTAGTAGACATCTAGGATGTAATTTTAGATATACTTTCACAGGGCATCCAAGATGCTTGAGATAAGGTGTTAGGTATCTAACCGATATTTTGAACTTAGGACTTGTCATCCGAGATGCTAATACTTGTGGAGGAAGGGTATATGAAAAACCACAGAATAGTTAGATAGATTTCTAAGATGCTAAAAAACATTTGAGAGTTTACCATACATATATATAAAAGTTAAATTTTATTTCATAACACTAGTTAATTTATATTGCTTTTGAGGTGCCCCGATAAGTCACCTATTTACTAAGTACTATAATACTCACATGTTCCTTTGTATGATTTTATAGGTAGGTCTTATTAGTTGTGGGACATGAAGGGGAACCAACTAGTCAACTTGATGAGTGCTTGCATGAGGAAGGGCACTAGTGTTATGATAATTTATATGTTATTTCAGTTTCACATGTAGGCCTTTTTTTTTTTTGGTTTTCTTCACATTTGGGTACTTTGGATATTATTATGTCTTCAGATTAATGTATGAGTTTTACAAATCTCATGAGCTTTGGATTTTAAGTTTATGATGTTGACACCTTTTTGCATGTATTATTAAATGTAAGTATCTAATGGCATTATGAATGTTTGTTCTAGTTTATGAATAAAGAGTAAAGTTATAAGTCAACACATCTTTTTGAGTCCATATTTCCTTTAAGGGTATGTATCTGGAGGAAAATGTTATATTCATATTCATACTCCATTTGCTAGTGGTTGTCCATGCATAATGTAGGTCACTTACATAAAAAAAGAGTAATTTCAAGTAAGCCCTTGTACAAATCCAATCAAATAATGAAGCATCAAGATCTATCAATGATTGAGTTAATTCAATATTGTGTTAGCATTTACCCATAACATTCTTCAATTGGTATAACAACACCTTGGAGGACAAACCTTGTGACATCTTTCTAATTGGTCCACATATATATAACATTTGACTATTTTTAACACCTTTAGTTATTGTAAAGCAATGACTATAAGATGATGTGAATGTGTATTATTTGATGTAATAAATTATATCTGTGTGTATATATATGTTCTTCAAGTGTTATTTTCCTCATCTCATTTGGATGCTTATTTGGGGCTGTTATGCCATCATTAACAATCGACCACTGTTAAATGGTTAATCGATAATATATATGTGTTGTTGTATAACTATTAAATTTGTAACAATAAACATATGAGCACATCAACGACAACAAGAATTACAAATTGGAATAGGCTACTATAAATTAGATAGTTTAGGATACAAAGGATTAAGGTTTAGGATTTATTATTTATAGTTTAGGGTTTATGATTTATTATTCAGGATTTAGGATTTAGGGTATATAGTTTATGATCCATTATTTAAGGTTTTGAGTTTATAGTTATGGGTTTAGGGTTTAGATTTATTATTTTGGGTTTTTGATTTAGGTTTACAATTAATGATTTGGGATTTAGAGATTGAGGTTTACAATTTAGTGGTTAAATGTATACTTTATAGTTTATGATTTAGGACTCAGTGTTTATCACTTAGAATTAACGCTTCATGGTTTAGGGTTAAGATTTATAGTTTATTATGTACAATTTAAAGATTATGAGTTAAGGTTTATCATCTAGGCAAAAAGACATATTCCCACCCAAGCTTTAATGTATTTCCGGACTCTCACTCGTAAACTTTCAAAAACTCAAATACCTACACGTCATCCAAATTATGTTAAAATTCTTTGTTAGTAGTAAAGGTAAAAATTATCATTTTAAAAATAATATTAAAAAATATAATTTTATCCCCTTAAGTTTTGAAATTGATAATTTTACCCAAATTACAATTTTTGCAGTTTTAAAAGGTGACTTTCTCCTTTAGGGTTTTATTCTTTTTCTTACATTTTTTGACTAGCTTCTCTTCTCCAGCCACCTTCTCTATCGACAATCTTCTTTCCTAATGGCCTCTTTACCACTCCAAACAATAGATAGTCTATTAGACTATTTGATTTTAGTAAATTTTCTCATTGTCAAACATGATTTGGAACTCATCTCAACATTTCTGGCACCTAAATGCATCTCGTCGAATGTGATTTGGAATGCATCTCATCATCTTTGCTACCCAAACACATCCTACCACATTTTATTTATCTTTTAAAGAGTGTTGATTTGGAACGAAACTGATCAAAAATAAAGGAAGACAGATCATCACTGACTTTGATTCGATGGATTCAACCGATTCCACTAGAACATCTGTCATTAGGAGAGAAGACAGATAAAGAGGTCATCAAGAAAGAAGGTTGTCGATAGAGAAGGTGACCAAAAGGGAAAAGTTGTTGGAAAAAAAAATCAAACCTTAAGGTGGAAAAAGTCATTTTTCAAAACTAAACAACTTGAGGTTAGATTGAAATGTCAATTTTCAAAACCTTAAAGGGAAAATAAAATAAAATTATGTATTTTTTAATAGTATTGGTAAAATGATATTTTTACCTTTATTATTAACGAAAATTTTAATAAAAGTTGGATAATAGGTGGATATTTGAATTTTTAAAAGTTAGTGGGTAAGAGTTTGAGAATATACTAAACCTTAGATGGGAATGAGTCTTTTAGCTTGTCATTATAGTGTATATAACATGCACATGTATGCCCATAGGTATGTATGTGTTTTCCTCATTCTTGATTTTTGTTTGTAATTATTTAGGTGTATGTACACCTATACATGCATAGTTAAAGGTCGAATGGCCATTTTATGCTTAATAGATGAATTAATTAATTGTTGACAAGGTATGACCGTGCATGTTGGAAATACAACCCGTACGCCTAAGAAACATAATGTATGCCTATACATGTAGTCATGTATTGAAATACCCAAATCTTGGTTATAGGTGAAACTTAAGGGGGGCTATACAAAATCTTGCACACATATGGGGATTAAGTGGAAATTTTCCTTTTATTTGCTAATAAAAGTCAGTAGCCTTTTCTTCTTCAGTAAGAAGAAAAGAAACAGAGCACAGACGGGAGAAAACAGAGAAAGAAAGGGGAAGAAGAGAAGGGAAGAAAGAAAAGAAAAGAAAGAAGAAGAAAAGAAAGAAAAAGAAGGAAAGGGAAAGGAAGAGAAAAGGGATTTATAGAAAAAGGGAATAGGGTATTTCATTTTTATTTGTTATATTTGTTCAAATTAGGGATTTCCAAAATTCTGATCATATTGTTTCCAATTGGTTTGAATAGGTGAAGAAGAAGGGAGATTAGCAAGAGATTTCAACTCTGACTTAGAGGCTACCCAAATCAGTGAGTGGGAATAAACTTTTCTTTCTTTATGATTTTTGGGTATAAATTTTATTTATAGTTTTGTGAAATTTTATGGTATTTATTGTGAATCCTTGAAAATGGTAGCATGGATTTGGTGGAAACCTCTCAAAAAAAGGAAAAAAATAAAATAAAATAGTTTCTTTATGTATGTTATGGATTTAGGATTTGGGTGGCTATAAAGTAAAAGTTACATTATTCGGTGGATTCAGAATGCTTAATTAAGTTATGTGGTGACCAAGTGAATTCTGGAAATTATTAAATTGATGTTTTGTGTTGTGGTTGAGTTGGAATTGTTTAGTTGAGCTTTATGTGAGTTGGAAGTGTTTACTTGAGAGTCATGTGTGATTTACATTTGCTTATAGTGGTTGTGGTGCTTGCATATAAGTATTGTCCAAAAAGGTCATAATATCAAGTCATTTTCTTATATATATATATATGGTGATAAGATTTGGTTATTACTTATTATGAAATAAAGTGCTCTGCCTGTGCAATACAGATTTAGATGCTCTACCTGTGCGATATCTATACAGGTACGACAGAATTTAGTACTCTGTTTGTGCTTTATTTCATGCCAAGTATGACAGAATCGAATGCTCTGCCTGTGTGAGATTTTAGTATACCGGGTATGACAGTTGTTTTTCTTTTGCTCTGCCTAGGTGGGGACACCCCTGGGTATGACAGATTTCCTTTTATATGATATTTTGATGTATATCTTTATATTGGAATGGTGGGATATCTTTATATTTTAAAATCTTGATATGGAAGGAAACCTATAAGATAAAGATAGTATTGCTATTGAGTTGGAAGTGGAAATTCATAAATGATTGATATGTTCCTATGAGAAAAAGGTAGTATGGTTAATTTCATTCTTGAGACAATCAATTTATGTGATGATTGTGTGATGAACGTTTCAAGTTAAATGAGAAGCATGTGGTTTAAGCATAATTAGCATAGTGTGTGGCTCATATTATGACATACTATTATATTTTGACATGCATTAATATTCTCAAGGATTTAAATTTCCTACTCATTGAGCTTTTAGCTCACCCTTATAAATGTTTCCCTCCCTCTAGGACATCCTCCAGATCATGTTGGATAGTGTTTCGTTGGGTTGTGCTACAGTGTAGCATATTTAGTGTTGGATATAGACTTTTTGTTGTTTTTTGATAAACTTGTGAAATGTTGAAAGGCCGGAGGCCTAATTACAATATTCTCATAACTTTTGAAATGAGTAAAGATGTAAATTATTTTGTCATGTATATGATAAGGCCGGAGGCCTGATTTCAAGTTTATTTTATGATTTATTCGCTTTAATCAGGATATATTTTGACATGTATTCATATAAAGGTCGGAGGCCTATAGATGATATTATATTAGGTGCTAGACTATGGTGCAGACAAGTTTTTCAAACAAAATTACAGGATGCATTTCGCCCTTTTAAGTCTATAACAATATTCTCAGAGGTTGTAGGATTAGCGGGTCGGGATGGGTCCTGTCATGTATAGTCGTATGTGATGTTTAAATTTCAAATAAGAAAGGTCATCAGTGATCATAGATCATGGTTTTTGCCATGAAACTACAAGTATAACCGTGCATGAGGGTTGCACAACCATACATGGCGTTATTAGTCAAAATAAAAGAGACATATGACTAGAATTAGGTCATAACACATATGTTCCTAATTTTAGAGTAAGGCATGAGAGAATAAAGTGTCTTACAACTTTGAGGAGAGCTAAGAGAGGAGTGTGGATAGCTAAAAATTACCAACACCTCATAAAGACTAAGTAAACATCATAGGACAAGTAAGTAGCATTATTATTCCTTCTTTGATTCTATGTTTGGGGTAGATATCATGCTAGGGCTCAAATATGGGTGATATGTATTTATATTGATGGCTTAAATGATTTGTTAATGGATAATCTAAAAACTTGGTATGATAATCATGGATTGACAAGCATGAAATATGATTACATATGATATGCTATTTTTTTAAGATTAACATGTAATTGAGAGATCTATGTTATTTTGGTGGTATATATATAATATTTACAATGCTAAAACAAACTCGAATGAACATAAGACTTATAAATAGATTGTTTCGGTCAAAAAACTATAAGATAGTAATTTCATATGAAGATGTCTGACAATACTTACAGAGACATACTTTTGTGTGTCTTTTAGATTAAAGACGACTCCCTGTGAGTCAAAGTATGCCTATAACTTGTTATATAAGGTCATAAATGGTTGTACAATATAAGATGTATGACCATACATTGCATTAAGTATGCACGCTCATGACTATGGGTGATGCATACCATGACTAGTTGAGTTGGAAGTTAACGAATGTTAGTTAATGTTAGGAAAACATTAGTTAAGATTTTTAACGTATAGTTTTGACACTTAAAGTGTATACCCATACATAGACTAATATAAAGGTATGAGGAGAATAGGTTGAGCCATACCCTTACATGGAAGGTGAAAAAGATGATTTCACCCCTATGTTGTGTGTTGGGATGTGGATGAGAGTAGAATGGTTTTATTTTAAGGTGAATTAATTTAGCTAGCAAATATAATATGCCTAACTATATGAAAGACTATACGAACCCTAAGTAAAGAAGATTTGGGTCAAAAATAGTAAATTAACAAAAAATACGTATATTGAGATAACTACCAACTATATGCAATATAATATAGCATGTGTGAAAGCAATAGGGCTAGAGACAGATAAATACTCATTAGATGTTTTTCAGGGCACCAATAGCCAAGAGTAAAGTAGAATTTAAAATTTTAAAATTAAAAACAATCTTAAAAACCCTAACCAAGATATCTTTTTTAAACATATAATTCATGAAACATATAAAAACACTCATAGGGTGTTTTAGATTTATACATGCATTTGCTAACTCTTTTAAAACTTCATATGACTTGAGATAGAATGCTATCCAACTCGCATGAGGTGGTGCCTTAGTATTCATACAAAGCATAAACACAAAGAGAAAATCTTAACAGAGAAGCTATTAAGGCTCTTTGGTTGGACCAATGTCTTAATGAAAAAGAAAGACAAAGTGTTGCAGCTAAGGTTCTTTGTATGTGTTCTATGTGTGTTTAGTTACTAACTGACACTTTCAATTTATATGTGCAAATGTCTGAACATGGCTAGAATTTCACCCAAGCACAACACTCCTTAACATATACAAGCACTAATGGCATGTAAACATGCACAACTTGCATTCCACCACATAACGTGCATGACTGACATCACATATGTGTGTCAGTAACATAGCCAAAAGGTTGCATGATCGACACCACATTTGTGTCTTGACTAACATGTTTTTCACTTATGGTGTTGGCCAGTATCATGCATGTGCATGACTAACACCTTTCCCACTAAATGCATAGTAATTAAGATGTATAGTTGTGCATTTGGTCAAAGCGTGGTCAGCTAGGTCCTTTCAAACCTAATAGGCAAACCTAGTCCATTTGTAATCTCTCTTAACCCTAAACACCAAGATTGTCAATAAACAATTGGCACCTTTAAGTTTGATTCAACTTTTTTATGTATGTAATCTATAAACTTTTTATCGAGTTGGTAGTATTTAGATTCAAATTGAATCCAAACACAAACGAAGATTGGCCTCTAACAAAACATTATAGTCACCCAAACAATCGAGTGTTAGCGGACATCTCTTAAACTTTTATGACATCATAGTTATGTGTAATTCAATTCTTTTTTCAATCAATAACTCTTGAGGCTGAGACATAGAAGTATGTCTATCATAATGGTTCCTCATTATAAACTGATAAACATCAATAACTAACATAGATTAAGCTATAACCTTATCCCACTACTGTTACAAATTCATGTAGTCACAGGTGTCACTCAATATTCTCATATGAGATATCTTCTCCTATGCTCAAATGTGACAAATCCTTTATTGATCAATCATAACCTCCACGTCTCTCACAATATGTTTGATTATTACCTTTATAGTTACCCCAATTATGATGGCACGTTAGATAACGTCAAACCATATCAATCATTACATGAGACAGTCTGGCAACCTCAAGCCAAATGATCACTTGTACTCATGGTATTCAAAAGATTTACTCTATAAACATTAGAGCAGCTATCTAATTGGATATCATTTGATTAAGTTAGTCTAGTAAATATGTCTACAATGCATACCTTTGTGTTATACCAAATTGTTTATAATTGTTTCAACATGTGAGACCTATCACCACTTTTGGTGAGGTCACTCAATACTATGATAATTTCATCATTGTTACATGTGTCAATGTTAATTTCAATGTTAGAAGACATTTTTAGAATGACTACTTAATGTGTACATAGAATTGTCATGATCAATCATTAGATCCCTTCGTTACAGTTCTATCATTCTAAGGGTATCTTATTTCTACTATCATATAATTAAACACATAAATTGAACAACAATAAATTTTTTTATTAATAATTAAGATAAAATTACATCCACAAATGTCAAATACCATGGGCTTTAGAGGACCTACCCTAATAGATAAATCATACACTTGGTGTCGAGATGTCTTACTAATTCATTTCAGTTTAAGAGTGCATGGTAATGGAGAGCTGTAGTACTTAGTTCCTTACATGGTAAGTGACATGTATCACATTTGCATTTATGGTAGGGGATAGTTATTAGTTAACAGTCCTATAGTTATACATACATGGTAAGGAATGGACTATAATCATATTTCTTGTATGACCAGGGTATCAATGTTAATAGCTCAAAACTTGATTGACATTATGCTATATGCACTATTAATAATAGACATATGAGATGTCGTATGCTTTCATATGATATATGGGATGTTGAAATGAGTTTAGGTGTAATCATCCGAGATGACACCACTTATAGAATCTAGGCATGAGTTTGCCATAGTTAGTTAGATGGCCATATGCGAAGTTAAAAAAATCCAAAAGTGATCACATTAATAAGATACAGTTAGTTAGAACATTAGTTCTGATATTTTATGTGCAAAGTTTTGAAAGGTCACCTACTTATTTAATGTTATAACACTTATGTGTTCTTTTATTGTGGTTATGTTGGCAGGTGAGGTGAGCTATGAGGCATGCAAAGGAGCCAATGGTCTAGCTTAGGATGATGGACTCAGTAGAGGGTAGTTTGTGTCATTTGTTCAAACTATTTATTTTACCATTATGCACACTTGTATTTGGTTTGAGGTTGTTAGACACTTATAGATGATGTGACTTGAGATATTGTTATTAGTGACATTGCTAAGTGATTTAGTTGTTTGTATTTTACACTTTTTTGAATGCTTAAGTTGATAAATGTTTATATAATGCTTTATTGTTTATTGTGATTGAGTAGAATTTTTAAGTTGATATAACTCTTTAGGTCCATATTTCTTCTAGAGGTATGTATCTAGAAAAAAGTGTTACAGTAAAAAGTTCATAGTTTAAGGTTTATAACTAAGGTTTTAGGGTTCAGCTATTTGGAGACTTATAAAAACTTTTTTGTTAGTTGTGACTTTACTAGTTATATTTGAGGTAACTCGAACCTAAGACTCTCATGGCTTTGCCAAGTTTCCTATTGGTTCTCTCTGGTTAAGTACGCTTCTCTATACCTCTAGTGAAAGAGAGACTTCAGGCATGTTCTTTCTCAGTTATTATATCTCTCACTGTTTATTGTCTATAGTAAGACAGGAATAACTAAGTGTCCCATCTTTATTACAGACCCCAACAACAGATAGATATGGATATTTGTGATGTATTTTAATCTAAGGGTTGTGGAATTGGAATCGAATTATGAGATTTCACCATAGTTTTGGGTTATTTGACATTTATCTAGTTGGTTTTCATGGAAGCTGGGTACTCAAATGTTTTTTTTTTTTTTTATTTTGAGTTTTTTATAATATTTAATTGGGTATGTCCCTCATAATTATTATTATTATAATTTTTATTTATAAAATTCTTAATTCCTCAACCCCCCCAAAAAAAGAAAAAAAACTATAGTAGGATAGTAAAAAGTAAAAGTCATCTTTAGCCTCCGTAAATATGTGTAATGAAATTGGTGCATGTTTCTCTTAACTATGAAATACATTTAGTTATGAAACCATTAACTACCTATACGTTAATTAATTTATTATTTATTTTCTTTTTCAAAGAAAAAAAATGTTTTCGTACGTACTAATAAAAACTGAGAATATTATACTTGTTATCTCGTATATATCTAACTGAACATTTTGCTCTTCATAAGACGTCTAATTCTGTTAGAGTTTTCCCTTTTGTAATAAGCTTTTTTTTAAGGTGGAAATTATTTTTCCCATTAATTCAATGAATTTAATAAGGACTCTTTCTGAAATTTCTCTTTCTCCAATTGAAGGCCTGTTTCTTTTATTTAATCAACTTTTTCATTGCGCACACCCTCAACAGAAAGATCGAGAAAAAAATTAAGTTATTCCTTTACGGATGCAAAGGAGGCAGGGAGAAAATAATAAAGGCATGTTTTTCGAATCCCATTATGCAGCAATTTTAAATGATTACCATATTTAACTGCTTTCTACTGTGTTCTTCCTTTCTCAACTTGACATAATCATATTCGCAAAAATTAAAATCTTGAATTTTCATCATATCTCTCTCGCTTATCCACTAGAAACCAAAGAAATTAAGGTGCGCATTTCATGGATGTATACATGAATAAACTTTTAGGGATCTCAGTTTTGTATCCCAAATAATATAATTGCCTAAGTGTCATATAATATTGAGTACTGCAAATGTTTTTATTTTTTCGACTTATGTGAATGAAAATTTGGTAATGGTTGAGAGACTTGTGATGACATTTTTTGATCCAAAAACATGTAAAACCCTTAACATGAATCACATTAATTAATTATGGATAATAAGCTTCTAATTTAGAAACCAAAGTGACGGTTGGAAAAATAGTATTTGTTATTCCAACCATCATTAAATTCCTTATATAAATATCTCGTAAGATGTAGCTAAACATAACAGAAGAAAGAATTAAGGCAACCTGAGAACACAAAATAAATAGAAAACATGGGTACAAAAAGTATGGGTTTTCTCTTAATGTTTTTGGGGCTCCTGTATTTGGATGGGCTGCCTCTGTCAATGGCTCGTCGGCGTCCCAGAATCCGTCAATACGATTTTGTTGTAAGGGCTATATTGTTGCATTTACAATCGACCATTTTACGTTTCGTGTTTGAGCTTTTTGACTTTCCACTAAAACAGAAGTTAGAATTATCTTTCATGGATGGATTAATATAATATGATGAGTTAAACTGATGTAATTTTATTGGCTATTTTTATGCATGGTCACAGCTACAAGAATCGAATTTCACAAGAATGTGTAGCACAAAAAGCATGTTGACAGTAAACGGAAGTTTTCCAGGGCCAACGATTGTGGCTCGTAAAGGGGAAACAGTGTTTGTTAATGTCATCAATCAAGGAACATATGGCGTCACCATTCACTGGTGATGACTCTCTCTGTATTGAATTAATATAATTAATAGATCATAATACAAATCCCCAATCCTTTTCTTTTATTTATGCAGGCATGGAGTGAGGCAGCCAAGTAACCCATGGTCAGATGGTCCGGAGAATATAACACAGTGTCCAATTGGACCCGGAACCAACTTTACTTATGAGGTGATATTGTCCACTGAAGAAGGAACCCTTTGGTGGCATGCCCATAGTGACTGGACTCGTGCCACTGTCCATGGTGCCATTGTTATTTTACCTGCTCCTGGAAAATATTATCCGTTTCCTAAGCCTTACAAGGAACAGATAATCATAATTGGTATATTTTGAAATTTTACATCTAACAAAATTATTATTTTTATGGCTTTTTTACAGAAGATATTGGCTTGATTTAATAAGTTTCAGAATTGATGTGTTGAGTGTAGCGTCATGGTTCAAAGGAGACGTGATGGCTTTGATTACTAATGCAATCCAAACTGGCGGCATTGCACCTAGGGCTGATGGATATACCATCAACGGTGAACTAGGGGGCTTATATGAATGCTCCAACGGTATAAAAACCTATATATTCACAATTTCCTTCATATTTCCTTGAGGAGAAATTGACTTACTATACTAATTTTATATTGCAGAGACAATATATCGCTTGTCGGTAGTTTATGGAAAGACTTATCTTCTTCGCATAGTGAATGCAGTGATGAACGAAGAACAGTTTTTCGGAATTGCAAACCACAACTTCACTGTTGTTGGCCAAGATGCAGCCTACTTAAAACCAGTGAACACAAGTTATATTATGATAACTCCTGGACAAACAATGGACGTTTTGTTCAGAGCTAACCAAAATCTAAGCCACTATTACATGGCTACTACTCCTTACTCCGATAGTGCTCGATTTACCAACACTACGCCGGCCGGCACAGCCATTGTTGAGTATGAAGGGGAATATTCTCCCCCATTATCTCCTTTCTTTCCAACTCTTCCTGCCTACAATGACATGAATGCTGCAGGAAACTTTACTAGAAGCATAAGGAGCTTAGCTAGTGAAGAGCATCCTATCATTGTTCCGCAATATTTAGACCAACGAATATATATAGCAGTTTCTATAAATCAGTTGGCCTGCCCCAACAAGTCATGTGATACCGCTAATGGTGATCGGATTGCTGCAAGCATGAACAATGTTAGTTTCGATACTCCGCAAATTGATATACTGCAAGCATACTACAGGTATGAGTTTATTTATGTTAGTATGATCTACTTAATTTTAAATACAAGATAAAATTCTACAATGTCTAGAATTCATTTTGAAATTAATGTAATTTAAAAGAGCCAAAATGACAATTTCCCACCTAGGGTTCGATGGAATGACAAATTCTCCAATATTAAGTTTAAACAAGTTAATTTCCCACCTGTCTATTAAAGTCATGATTATATAGCTTTTAAATATTACAATTTTTTAAATATTTTAAATATTAAAACTTTCATCAGTCTCCTAATATTTAAAAAAATTATATTTGCACCAAACATATAATTATACGCCAATAACACCATGGTCTATATTTGAATTAATAATTTTTTAATTAAAATTTATATAAATTATGATATAAAATTATTAAATGAAATTTTGGGAAGTAAAACGTTATTTAATTTAAGGGCTCTTTCGTTGTTTCAATAATTTTATAAAAAGACCTAATAAAATTTGTTAAAAAATTAAACTGATAAGTAAAAAATTAACTTTTTTAAATTTATTGAACGATAATCTATAATTTCACCCAACCTTGCTTGGGAATTAGTGGTGCCTTTATAATAATTCTAAGAAAACTGAGTGAGATATCATTTCACATTAACCAGTGGATTCAACAGTATTCAATTATAGTTAAGATATAGTTATATTAGGATAACTTAAGTATAACATTATATAATGATATTAAGATAGAACTAATGAAGAAAGTCATATATACATAAAGGGTCTAAGATTAAACAAAAAATATTAATAATCGAGAAAAAAAAAAAAAAACCTAAAAATCTTAGCAAAATAAATGATTTTTTTTTTTTGGTGGGGTCACCAGATCCCACTTACTCGAATTAATGAAAAGTTTATCTGAGTGGGGACTCTTTGTTAGATTAGGCGTTAATTTCGACCAAAACTTTTCGTATAAAAATTGTCTTTGATTCGTTTATTTAGTCACAAAATTCTATTTATTAGTTAAGAATTCTAAATATCTTTAACAAAAATTAGGATATTTTAAGGCCTTCGCCATGGTAATAAAATTCTGACGGGATCGATCCAATGGAGACCTGAAAACATTTACGATTCAAACAAAACAAAAAGTTGTTTCCGCAATTGATTTACTTGGACCCACTGTTGAATTGGTTAAGTTGTGCCAATTAGCAATTAGGCCAAAAATCAAAGCAAACCAAAAAGACTGGAGACGGCCAGAAATGATAGGACCAGAGTGGGATGTAATTGTCAGAAAATGGCCGGCAACAATTAAAAATGAAGAGATCAACAGAGATGGAGTTGTTAGAGAATAAATCACTGCATAAAATGAGCTTTCAGATATGAGATCGTCATGGGATGGAACTGTGAAGAACTAGATATATGAGATCGTCACTTCTCAACAGTTCACTGATATTACCGTCAGTTGATTAAGACTGGCTCCTTCACCTGACCAATGCCAAGTCTGAGTATGAAAACCGCGGTCTTAAATTGAGAATGTATATTTACTTAAATTAAATCTTTCGACATGCAGGGGGTTGCCTGACGTCTTCGATAGAGATTTTCCAAGTGAGCCACCCAATTTTTTAAACTTCACCGGAGATTTATCGAATGCATCAGTGTACACAGCCCAAGGGACAAAGGCGATAATGATTAATTATGGTGACATAGTTGAAATCGTGTACCAAAATACTAATTTCTCGGCTCCGGAAAGTCATCCAATTCATTTACACGGTTTCAGCTTCTTTCTAGTTGGAGCAGGTTCAGGGAATTTCAACAGTGTTACTGATCCTTTATCTTATAATTTGGATGACCCACCGGAACTTAACACCATTAACCTTCCTAAAAATGGTTGGGCTGCTATTCGATTTGTTGCTGACAATCCTGGTAAAATCTCCACCCTACAAGGCGACTTATTCTTTCTTCTATTAAAAATCCTGCTAATAATTTTTTTTTTTTTTGGTTGATTTCAGGAGTATGGTATATGCATTGTCATTTGGAAAGGCATGCAACCTGGGGAATGGATACAGTTCTCATTGTAAAGAACTACCGGCGTCACAAAATTCGACGGCCTCCTCCTTACATGCCTCCTTGTTATTAGTGATATTTTAAAAACCCATAGGGGCTGAAATTTGAATAATAATTACCATTGTGGAAGAAGGGAATTAAATAATGGATAAAACATAATTACTGTGTCAGATATATACATGTGTGTGTGTTGTGTTTATGAAATGTTGGGGTACTCTTTTATTTACTGATATATTTTCCTTTGTGTTGAAGATACACTCAAAACAAATGTTTAGTATGCCTTTTTATCGAACCAAAGTCATACAAATGGCAATAAACAACCAATCACTAAGCTAATAAACTCTTGAAAATAACAAAATTTCTTATTTATATAAAAGGTTTGTTGTTTTGTTATTTTGTAGATTGATAGATTAACAAATAACAATCTCTCAATCCTTAAAATTTCCATGTGAACACCACAACGTGTCGCCGTGTTTCTTTGTTTTCCATTGCTTGTGTTGTACAGACAACCTCTTTCTTAGCTAAACTCATGGAAATAGTAACAAAGAGACGATTCCAAATCTATAACAAATAATTATATAAACTGCATGTAATAGCTAACCAGTTCAATTACTCACCAATCTATGACACATAGTAAATAGAAGACTTACCGTCCATAGAGCATGGAGAGTAACTCTTAAAAATTACTATCATTTACAGTTTACCATTATTATGGGATCACTTTCCATTGTATCTCCAACCATGACTGGAAAACATTCAACTCATACCAAATTAGAGGCCACAAGATCCTCCACCTTCCATGATCATAGCATTCCAACATCAAACTACATAATTGATCATGTAACTCTAACCTCTTATCTTATAAACGAAGGATTATACAAAGGCTTAGGGATGACACTTTTAACATTATACATTATGCAAACAAATTGTAAATTCAAATAATCGATAACATGATCATAGACATATGCTTTCATGTTTCAGAATGAACCATGTTAACACTATACTTTGTTTATTATAATCACACAATCACTATTGTTTTCTACCACTTTACAGTAATTTTGCACTCACAATTTGATGTACTTTTTATTAATGTGATTTTTACCATAAATAATTTGATGCTAGAAGAAGAGCCCTGATGAGCTCTTCTTGACTTTTCTAGGAAATTCTGCTATCTCTTATAATTCTTTTTCGAATGCCCCTTGCAAGACAAAAAAAGGATCAAAGGGGACTGTAAACGATCAAGTCACCATAGGCAGTCATGAGTGTTTATTCCTATGGCAAGCAATTTACCATCATCTATCCAAGTTAATTAAGGTACTACGTACGTAATAATCCAAATTGGTATTTAATAGATTACCTAACCATTTAATTTCACACCAAACAATCAAGAAATCTAATCAGCGGTGGTTTCGGAGAATAATACATAAGCAAAAGATATAGAAAGAATTAGAACTGTAACTGTTATTAGCTACTGCGAACATAATTAGGGTTTTGAAATCACACCCAGTAACAAGAAAGCTTAATTAAAATTCACGAGGACAAATAATTAAAAAGGAGTAGAAAATCTTAGATATCATGATGATGTCAATGTTCGAATCTTTCTTGATTCGTGAATTATCCTCATCAAACTGTTATCGCTTTTCCTGAGTATCATCTTTTTCGTTTCACGATCTCTCGCTTTATTATATTTCTTGCGCGTAAAAAAAAAAGAGCCTAATTATATTTCTTGCGCGTAAAAAGATGTTATTTTGAAGAAACCTAAATAGATTTGGATTCAAAAATTAAGGAAATTAATTTTTGACTTATCTGCACATGTCGCCTCTTGAAGATTTCAGTGTCGCAGCACCGAATTCTCTATCCCTCCAATTCCATAATAGTAGATTTCCATGTTTAGGCATTGATAGCTCTTTCTTTCCAATGTTGCCATTAGGGTTGGACTCGAATCGAGTCCGTTCGAGCTCAACTCAAACGAGCCTGAAACGAGCTAGCTCTATATGAGCTCGAGCTACTCGTCAAATTTTTTAATTAAAAAATTTGATACAAAATAATGTCGTTTTGATCAATATATATTAAAACGACATTATTTTAATAACGAAAAATGAGTCGAACCTAGTTCAAACTTGGCTTCCACGAGCTCAAGCTCGAACTTGAGCTCAGCTATACGCAAACCAAAGCTCGGCTCAAATCTAGCCCTAGTCGCCATCATGATTTTTCCATGTTGGGGCATTGAGTACTCTCTCTTGAATTGGAGAATCAATAAAACTATGTGTTATATGTATCATCATATAATTAGATGAATTTAAATTAAAGATAAAATAATCTTGATCATATAATAAATTATATAAATGTGTATATAATTGTGTACCTAAAATAGATAAATATGGTATTGCTCTTCTTGACTATACATTGCTCAAAATATTATAATTTACTCATTTTAACTCAAACACGGGGCATGTTTATTTCCAATTGTCACAAATCTTTTTACGAACATTTTTCTTCATCAAAAAATAATTTTTAGGCATCTAAGACCTAAAAGTACACAAAATATACCTATGATTCTGAAAAAAAGGTATTTATCATTTTGTCTAAAACTAAAAAATATTTTATAATTTAGTCTAGTTTAAAAACTACTCAAACAATAATCTAAACTTTAAACTTCTTTTTTTTATATTTTTCAACTCAAACCAAATCAAAAATTTTAAACAGTTGGTCATATTTTATGGTTTGAATTTTTCTTGCATGCCACTATAAGTAAAAAATTATATATATGCTTAGAGATGACACTTAATGATATTATACTATTACACCATGCTGTTGCAAACTCAAACTCTCAATGATATAACTGTGGACATGGACAGACTTCTAAGTGACACGTCAAACAACGCTAAAAGTGACGCTTTATTTGTTATGTACTCACAGTTCACTGCTTTTTTCAAAACCACCTTGCACTGACTTTACCCCCATAATTCAGTGTACTTGCAGTTGCGATTGTCAACATCAATAGCTTATATAAAGGTGTTCGGAGATAAACCTAAAAAGAAAGCAAAAAAGGAGAAAAAATCGTAAAGCAAAATCAAATACACATTATAAAAGCATTAAATTAAAGAGACATAATAGTTTTACATGCTTCGAAAAATTATTTACGTCGATAGAGTGCACCTGCACTTCTTCCACTATCAAATTGATGATCACAAATTCAAGCCTCAGCCTCTCTCACTCTCAGTCACGAATCTCTCTCTCACAATCTCTCTCACTTTCCTAAATTTGCCAATCTAAGTCTAAAGCCCTTGGAGATCCCTTGATACATCACACACATCCTTTATGAGACGTTTAGCATATGTATTTATAGTATGGGAGTAATCCATAACTAATTTAGACTCAAAAAGTAAAAAGAACATGGATTCAGAAAATTTGTGTAAACCTGACCATGGGACATTGTTGAGGGCGTGTGAGAGCTCCGTTTGCTACTGTTTTTAAGGCATTGGATTTGTATCGAAATAAACTTTCCAACGATATCTTATTTGAGTAAAACAGACTTGGTTTGACCTACTTGCATGTCAAAGTTTGATGTAGTTTTGAATCCAAATTCTTTGAAGAATCCAAATTCTTTTAGGAATTCAAATTCTTTCAAGCTTCATAATTCTAACAATCTCCCACTTGAAGACTGAAACACATGCAATCATCAACTCTTCTGGCTAGTGAAAATGGTGCACTCAACTTCCTTTGCTTCAACCTTGAAGACCAATTGAAGCTAAACACAGTTTTAGTTTCTCAATAGTCACTAGCTTGTTTAACATGTCAATTGAATTTTTACTCCCAAGAATCTTCACAAGTGTCAACACACCTTCATCCAACAAAGTACGAATGAAGTGATATCTCAAACCTATATGTTTGGTCCTCGAATAAAATGTTGAATTCTTAGCTAAGTGTATCGCACTTTGGCTATCACTGTGCAACACATTCAATACTTGTTTAAATACCAATTTTGCTAACAGACCTTGTAACCAAATCAGTTCTTTGTTTGCCTTTATAACAACCACATACTCTACCTCAGTCGTAGACAATGTCACAATCTTCTGTAACTGAGAAACCTTACTAATAGTTGTCGCACAAAAAGTAAAAATGTACCCTGTAGTGCTCCTCCTATGATCCACCTCTCCAGCAAAGTCAGTATCAACATATCCTTGTAGCTTTAAATCACCTCTTTTGAGGCATAAACATTTTTCTATTGTACCTCGTAGATACCTCAAAATCCATTTAATTGCTTCCTAAAGCTGCTTGTCTAGATTAGACATAAATCTACTAACTACTCCCACTACATGAGCAATATATGGCCTCATGCAAATAATAACATACATAAAGCTTCCAACTGCAAATGTTTATGGAACTTTATCCATGTAAGCCTTATCTTCATCTGTCTCTGGACACTGATCCTTGGAAAGTCTAAAGTGACTAGCTATGGGAATTTTGACTAGTTTAGCATCATTCATGCTAAAACATTGAAGAACCTTATGAATATACTCTGCCTAAGACAATTGCTATATACCTCTTTTCTTATCTCTATTAATTCTCATTCGAAGAATCTGCTTTGATGCCCCTTAATCTTTCATCTCAAACTCACTAAACAGTTGTTTCTTCAACTTTTTTATTTTTTCTAAATTTGCTCCAGCTACTAACATGTCATCAACATAGAGTAATAAGATAGTGTAACTGGCACCAACCTTCTTGAAGTAATAACAATGGTCAACATTGCATCTTAGGTATCTTTTCTTTTGCATAAAGCTATCAAATTTCTTATACCATTGACGAGGAGCTTGCTTAAGGCCATACAAGCTTTTGGTCAACCTATATACTAGATTTTCTTTTCCTTTTTCTATGAAACCTTTTGGTTGCATCATGTATATCTCCTCCTCGAGACCACCATGTAGAAAAATGGTCTTTACATCTAATTGCTCTAGATGTAAATCTTCTACTGCCATAATGCTTATGACTAATCGAATTGTGCTCAACTTCACAACAATGGAAAATATCTCTGTGTAGTCAATGCCTTCTTTCTGTTGAAAGCCTTCGACCACCAATCTAGCCTTGTACCTCTTGAAGTCATCATGTTCTTCCTTAATTCTAAAGACCCATTTATTTTAAAGTGCCTTTTTACCGTCTGGTAACTCTATCAACTCCCATGTATGGTTCAAATTCAGAGACTTCATCTCATCCTTCATCGCTAACTCCCACTTGCTAGAATCATCTATCTGACATGCCTCAACATAGCATTCAGGCTCCCGACCATTAGTCAGTAGCAGATAGTTTAGGTCATACTTCTTGTTTGGTATTTGACATCGCTTAGACCTTCGTAGTGCATTTACTGGATAATCTAACTCATTAAGGTATAAATCTGCAACTCACTTTTCTGATGGTTTTGAGTCTAAACCTCTAGACATCGAACTTAAAGTAATGACTGGTTCTTTTTCTATGGTCTCCTTGGCTTTTGATTGTGCACCTAACTTAGGATTCTTACAAACAGGCAAGTACAAGTCTTTTTGGTACAGGTAATCCTCAATCTACATCTTCCAGAAACTGAAATTTGACCCATTGAACTTCTCAACTTTGTAATGGTCCTCTTTGAACCCATGATCCTCCACCCAAACTGATAAAACCAACCACTAACAAACCAGGCTTTGATACCAGTTGTTAGGAAATAAACCCAAAAAGAAATAAGAAGAAGAAAAAGTCGTAAAGCACAATCAAGCACACATTACAAAAGCATAAAATAAAATAGACACAAGAGTTTTACGTGGTTCAAGAAATTCCCTACGTCCACGGAGTGCACCAACATTTCTTCCACTATCAAATTGATGATTATAAACTCAAGCCTAAACCTCTCCCACTCTCAATCATGAATCCCTCTTTCACAAATCTCTCTCACCTTCCTAAACTTGTCAATCTAAGTCTAAAGCCCTTGGAGATCCCTTGATACATCACACACATCCTTTCTGAGACGTTTAACATGTGTATTTATAGTATAGAAGTAATCCATAATTGATTTAGACTCAAAAACCAAAAAGAACATGGATTCAGAAAATCAATAAAAGATCATAAATCAAGCATTTCATGTATCAGGTGACATTAGCATAAAATCAAACAAATTATAAACTAATAAAAATTAGTACTGTTGTTTAATATGGTTAGTATTATAATTGCCAATAATAAATTTAGTCTCGATACCATAAATTCGATAGTTTAATATGGGATGCAAAGAGAAATATAAGTTCTAAAATCAACAAAAGATATTGTATACATGTAGATATTGTTATTCAAGGCAATATTAGAGGAGATCATCATAGAAACAAGAGGAATTCAATTAACAAAGGAATGTACGCTACAACAAATTTTATAAACAGCGACAAAAATTTTCGTCTTAGAAAGTGAAAATTTTGTCTTAAGAAGTTAACCATAGAAGCAGACCTATAATATCGTGAGGGTGGATCTGGGCCTATCCTCAAAATTGAAAATTGATAGTATCATGAGGGTGGGTCTGGCCTATCCTCAAAATTGAAAATTGATAGAATAGGCCTACCCTTGTTATTTCTTAAATTATTACTCTGTAGTTCAAACCTTCTCCCGAATCCTTATTCTCTCCATTACTTAATTCACTTTTCCTCTCCAAATTTAAAATCTTGCTTTTTAAAACCTAATTTCAAAATTACCTATATGGTAAATGTTAAATTTATGTAAGTTCTTTACAATTGTATCTTATAATTGATTATTTTATTTGTTCCTTCAAATTACCAAAGTTATATTCAAAATAAGAAATAAAATTTTTATGTAAAAAAGGCATATGAAAATTTGACAAAATACTTAAATTATATTTGAAAAAAGATTTTGTATATACTAAATTACCTAAATTTTTATACAATTCACAATGAAAATATAATTGAATGATTTCAAAATATATCAAAGTTGAAAAGCATGTTATATTGAAGAACTTTAGATATACTATCAAAATTTGTTTTCATCTTTGAATAATTAATATTCAAATATTCAGATCTTTTAATATTACATTCTAATTTGAATTTTACTTAATACATGAAGAACGTATTGATTTTTAATCCAGATAATTAAGTTTTGATTTTATATAACCTAAAGTTTGACTGTTTCTCTAGCAATGCAACTTTAAATACTTTTTTGTGGATTGCTGTTGTTATAAACACTTCTAATTTCATTGGACTTAAGTGGATTTTTTTTTTTCTTCACAAGAAAATATTTTTTTATATAAAAAATTACTTATGTTATTGTACTTTTTTTTCCCTTCAATTTTTTGATATTGTATTATTATCCTTACTTCAGATTTAGTAACTTTCAAAAGTTTTTACTAAGTAATTGACAAATAATAACAAGAGGCCACCCTAAATTAAAATTTTGGGTCAGTCACTAGTTAAGCGAGATAACATATCAAATTGTCATAAGAATCACGTTATAAAAAATGTGATGCTCACAAAAGAAGAAAAACAAAATTGTCCTTGATAATCAGACATGGTGAACAAGAAGGATAGCTATATGTGTAGCTACCATCCAGAATATACTTCAAAATATGAAGAAATTAGAATTTTGAAACATAAGAAAAGCATTGTGTCATTTAGTAAGCGCATTATTTATCCTCAAAATGTGCTACAGATATAATGAGGTGACAGACAAAAGAATCGTGCTCGATTGGGTGAAAAATTATATAATATAGAATTATATTGTATACAAACAAAAGAATCGTGCTCGATTAGGTGTAAAATTATATAATATAGAATTATAATGTATAGGTTCATTAACCTGACATCGAATTGAATTTTCTATTGAGAACAGCTAAATCTTTTTGACTTTTTCCATCGATCCAGGAGCTAACATTCCGAGAGTTGGTAATGAATCTTTCCTTAACAATAAAACCTACGTGATCACCTGCAGAAACGTATCCAGTTTGAACTCCTCAACGTTCTTAATCGTTCTTTGTAAGGGACCCACGTTTATTCATGTGGCCATGAATTTTTAAAGGTCCTGCAGCCATCTGTGAAAATATTTTTAATACAATTACTCTTGTGGGTACGTAGAAAAAGATCGATCACGTTTTTAGTAATGTATGATTTTGATTTATCTATCTAATATGTCCCTATTTTATATTTACCATTTGCAATTTTTTATTTATTTAAATAAAAACTCATTTGCTTGGTGTCATTATTATAATTTCATAGGGTTAGGCTATGAGAAACAAACACAGCAATTAGAGCAACTCACTTGCAAGAATATTGAATACCCCACTGAATTTTATTTCAAACTTGAGAAAAAATCACACAGGTTGCATGCATTTCCTATTTTTATAGAGTACAATAGTTTGATTGTTGTCAATAGCTATTTTCGGTCATCCTCTACTGTGTTCACTGAATCATCTGGCAATGATATCTTCAAATTTGGTCACCGTTGGATCATTCCATTTGCAATTTGGTTCTTCTCAAAGGCAATGTAACAATCGCTCTTTATTGATGTAACACCCCTTTATTAGATTTGACAAAATAACTAAAATACCTTTATTAAAAACATCTATCCAAAGTATATGAAAGATGTTTTGATATAAAAAATTATAAGCAGAAAACCATAATATGTACAGTCAAATACAATCATAAAATCATATTAAAATAAGTAAAACTAATAAAAATTGAAATGACTAGACTGTTCACGTAGCTCTACGCCGACTAACTATCACTTGTCTCATAGTCGTCACAACCATCTACACCTATACATATGAAAGTAGAAGAGTGAGTGATGAAATATTCATTAAGTAGGAGAGTCTACTATTAACTTTTATTGAATTTTCCAAAATACCCTTGATCTCGACCCTTACTATCTCTGTCATTCGAAGTTGGCATTAAAGTCTATAAGGATGATGGTGGGTCATAGGTGTCTTCTTTGTGCTCAAGCTGAGCTTTAAGGAATGTCTAACCTACTTATCTTAACTCTCGAGTCAAACTATATCCCACTTGGTAGAGATGTCAATGGGTCGGGTCGAGCCGGGTCAGGCCCAAGGCCCAAACAGTAATGGGCCTTCAGGGTGGGCCGACCCATTGAAATACAAAGGCCCAAGACCCGACCCATATAATAACGGGCCTTAATCGAGTCGGCCCAACCCATTTAATCAATATTTAAAAATAATAATAAATTAAAATTTTTAAACACAAATTATTTTTTAATTATTGAAACCGAGGACAGTACCCCGAATATTTTATTTATAATCTCTCACTTGTGGTGGAGGAATATCATGGTTACATGATGAAAAATATTATAAATTGATAACATTATACAAATAAATTAATTTACATACTGTATAAATTACAAAACATAAATAAAATATATCTACTATATAACAATTATCTACTCATCTTCTACATCCAAATCTCTAAATTCTTCAAAGACATCTTCTGCCACACGATTCTATAATTTGAATTCAGCTTTGACCTAATCCTTCATGTACATTATCACTTCAACCATATTTGGATGTAAATTAGATCGTCTATCATCCAACACGCATCCACCTACACTAAAAGAGGATTTCGATGCTGCAATTGACACCGGAGGTGTTGGTAGATCTCGGGCCATGACTACAAGCACAAGAAAAGTTTCTACCTTGTCTTTCCACCATGCCAAAACATCTAGTTTTTCAGCATTATATCTTTGAATAATTTCAGGATAATGATCAATATTGATATAATTATAAAATTAACTATAATTTGTACTTTGACTAGCAGTTTATTTACCTTTGCGCAACAGAGACCATAGGTGTGACTTTTTTTTACCTGAACTACCAGAACTTACCTCTGGTGCAGAACTTTGTCTAGTTTTTTCATATTTTTGTTCATAAATACTATACATATCAAGTAAAAAATCTTGAACATATTCAAGAGAATTTACATTGCTATTAATTGACAAATTTTCATTAATAATATCAAATAAATTTTGTAATTTATTAATTTTTGCTCTAGGATCTAAAACAGTAGCTGCAGAATAAAGTAAAGGAATTTCACTCCAATATTTTTTAAATTTTTGTTCCATTTGCATACGTATATTTTGAAAAGTATGATGAGAGTGATGATATCTATGTTCTTTAAAAATATCACTTATTTCTACCATATGATATATTATAGAACAAGTTGTTGAATAATACACACCTGATTAATAATCTGTGGCTATCTTCAATGGCTCTAACAAGTTCATTAAAGTCATAGCTATTTCCCAATCTTGATCTATCAAAAAAATAGGATCTTGCGAATCTTTTGGTTGGGTATTGAAGTATCGTGTTATAGGAACTTCATACCCTTCACATGCTTTCAACAAAAGATATGTTGAATTTCACCTAGTTTTAATATTTATTTTTTATTTTTTCCTTCTTAACCCTATTAATCTACATAATTGATGATATGCTTGTTCCCGTGATGGGGATGATGAAATGTATGCAATGGCATGTCTAATTACTTCTAAATGTTTTTTTGCCAAGCTCAAGCCTTCTTGAGCGATTAAATTAATAATATGACATGCATACCTAACATGAAATAATTTTCTATTAAATGAAGGAGATAAATGATTATACATATATTTAATAACTTTATCATTATTTTTAGCATTATCAAAAGTAATTAAAAAAATAGAATTATTAATTTTATATTCCTAAAAAATATTTGCTAATGCACGATAAATTGTAAAACCAACATGCGGATATTCTAAATTTCTAAATGCAATAATTTTTTTGTATAATTGTCAGTTAGAATTAATATAATGGGTAGTTGCACAAAGATATCCTATATGTTGATTTGTAGGAATCCATAAATAAGAAGTTATTGAAATAACACCATTAAAATTACTTAATTCTCTAATAATTTTTATTTTTATTAATTCATAATTTTTCAATATATTTGACCTAAGAGTTGACCTAAGAATTCTTTTAAATGCTGGTTGAATATTATTTTGCATCATCCATTCTAAAATTTCATCTTCTATATAACTAAAAGGTTGATCAAAAGCAACTACGTACCTGACCATGTAATCTCGCATCTTCATTTGATCGTACGTAAAAGTTGACATTTCTCTTATATGTCCAGAACTGCTCAGACCTCTTACTAAAGTGGCACCTGGACCAACGGATCGCGATTTGGTGAATGCAATTTGTTTTTGTCCTCTAAGCTCACGTGAAATTGTTTTACAGTAATCAGTAACATGTCGGCGAAGATGTCCTGTCCCATTTGTATTTGCACATGTTAAACAAGAACCACAATGTTTACATACTGCTCGACGAATTAATTTTCCGTCTATTGTTTCCTCAATTTTATCGAAGTGTTCCCATACCATTGATGTTTGTTTTCTTTTTCTCTCTGTCGAATAATGCGAACTTATACCTGTATCACTTTCACTCGTTGGAGCTCCACCTATTCCACCTTGTGCATCATCAATAATATCATTAGCAACAACATGATAATATTCAAATGGATTGAATTCATTTGACATTGGATCCATTTGTAATATTTTGTAATGATAAAATTAAAATAAAATGAGATTAAAAATATAATAAAATAATTGAGATTGAGAGTTTGAGAAATTTGTAATTGTAATTGAAAGTAAAAATGAAAAATTTAATAGGTTTTTATAGGGAAAAAAATTAATTAAAATTTTTTTTAAAAAAAAATTAAGCAACTACTACTGGCTGGTGGCCAGTAGCCATTACCAACGGCTTCTGCCTTCTGCCACAAGGCAGAAGCTTGGCTTTCTGCCATTTGGCAAAAGCGGGAACCTACTTTTGCCGTAAGGCAGTAGAAGCAAGAAAAAAAAAATTTATTTTTTATAAACAGTACCAGGCTGGGCCAGCCCATGGGTCTTATATAAAGGCCCAAGGCCCAACCCGATAGGCCTGTGGACTTGGCCTGACACTCTACAGTATCAAGCTGGGTTTTATTGTGCCCGAGCTTTTTTTCATGTTTCAAGTCGAGCCTCTATTTGGCCCAGCCCAATTGATATGTCTACTAATAAACCACTGATCAAATTCCTATATGATGTGATTATACTGAACTCGATGAAAGCATTTGTGTTTGGAAGTTATACTAAAGCTATATACTAGGCTGATCAGACTAAATCGAATACAAGGATTTGATACCTTAGCCATGTAAGTCATCTCTATATTTCACTACACCCAACTATCATCTCAACTTGGCTTTACTATGAACAGGTACCTTATTGAAAGTCTTGTGTCCTATTGTGGACATGTTTTACTATAAGCGGTGTAAGGAATGTGTATTGATGGTGCCTTTTGTAATGGTCATGAATATGGTTTATTCTTGTCAATAATACAAGCTTGTAAGTTATCTTACCGACCTACTCCATAATCTCATATAGGCTAATGAACTTGGGAGCCAATTTACCCTTTATTCTAAATCTTATCATATGTTTAAAATGAGCTAATTTGATAAAAACTTTGTCACCCACACTAAACACCAAATCTTGACATTTTTGATCAGCATAACTCTTCTGTTGATCTTAGGCCTATTTCATTCTTTGTATGATCAATTGAACATCCTCAATCATTTTTAGATTAACTCTAGTTTAAAAATTGAACTAAACATCTCTTTCACCTAACTTATTCTAATGTAGAAGGTAACGACACCTCCTACCATATAGTGTCTCATAGGACACCATGTGAATCGTCGTCTGATAGTTGTGATTATAGGTGAACTCTACCAAAGATAACATCTCTACCTAACTTATTCTCTAACACCTAGTTGGTCCTTTTTGTTTGACTATCCGTTTTGGGTGATAAATTATACTAAATGCCAAGTTAGTGTCTAAAAATCTATGTAAACTCTTACAAAAAGGTGACACAAACTTTTGTCCTTGTTTGATATTATGGTCTTGGGCATACCATGCAATCTGGTGATCTCATGAACATATAATTTTCTTAATTGAACTATAAGGGTGGTATCTTTAATAGGTATGAAATGTGTTGTTTTGGACAATTTGTTAACTATTACTAAAACACATTAAAACCACTTTGAACCCTTAGGAGCGTAACAATGAAGTCCATGGAAATATGCTTCTACTTTCACTTGGGTACACTTAAAGTTTCCTCAGGAGCCCAATAATGAAGTCCATAAAAATATGAAGTAATCCTAATAGTCTCTAGTGGTCAGCCTTAACTAGTTGACAGGTGAGACACTTAACAATATACTCACCCACATCTCTTCTCATGCCAGTATACAAAAAAATCTTCCTCAATTCTTGATATATCTTTACACCCTCAGGATAGGTTATGTAAAAAGAATTGTAAGTCTCTACAATAATCCTTTACCTTAACTCATCCATTAGAGGAACACAAACCTTGCCAAACCTTTTGAATTCTTTATTTACACTAATCATCCTATAGTTGAGCTACCTTAATCTCCTCCTTTAACATGGATTTGATCTCTAATCTAGTTAAAACCCTAATCACTAACTCAATCTACTCTCGATCTAAATCTGTCTGAATCTTGCTCTAAGCCGTCAACAGTGACAAAAACACTTTTCTATTGAGGACATTTGTAACTATATTAGCTTTGCTTGAATAATACTTAATATCACAATCGTAATCCTTCACTAACTCAAACCATCTCCTTTGTTTCATTTAAGCTTTTTCTTAATGAAGAAATATCGGAGGCTATTTCCATTGATGAAATATTGCATCTTAAGAGCAAACATCATCACTATTAACTCTAAATCATAGATAGGGTATTTGGTCTCAAAATCTTTCAGCTTTCTCAAGGTATAAATTATTACCTTGTCTTATTGCATCAATACTACTCCAAAACCACCATAAGATGTATCGGTACACAAATCATACTCGACCCCATCCTCTGGTAGGGTTAATGTTAAAGTAGAAGTCAATCTTTTTTTCAACTTTTTTCAACTTTTCATATAAGAATCTAACCATTGAAAGTGAGTTTTCTTTTTAGTGAGAGTTGTAAGAGGTCTTGCTAGCTTAGTAAACCCTTTAATAAATCTTTTGTAGTACCTTAACAAACCCAAAAATTTATAAACCTCTTTAATTGTCTTCAGTCTTTCCCAGTTTAACACTGTCTTAATCTTACTTGAGTCTACTGATAGACCCTTTACTGAGAGTACATTCCTAAGAAAGTTACTTAATCAAGCCAAATGTTACACTTGGTGAACTTTGCATACAACTAGTTTAACACTGTCTCAAATGTAATTCATGCTCCTCATAGCTCTTAGAATACACCAAAAATTCATCGATAAAGACTATGATAAACTTATCAAGATAGTCATGAAATACTCTGTTAATCAAATTAATGAGCATTATAGGGGCATTGGCTAGTTTAATCAGTATCACTATAAACTCAAAGTGGTCATATTTTATTCAAAAAGCTATCTTGAGTATATCTTGCTCTGCCCCCCTTATCTAATGATATCCTGACCTCAAATAAATCTTATAAAACACCACTGATCTTTTCAATTGATCAAACAAGTAATCATTTCTGGGTAATTGATATTTGTTTTTCATTGTTACCTTGTTTGGCTCACTGTAGCCCATATACATTCTCATGGACTTATCTTTCTTCTTAACAAACAAGATGGGTGTTCTCTAGAAACAGTGGCTCAGTTTAATAATACAATTCTCTAGTAATTTTTGGAATTACTTCTTTAATTTTTGTAGCTTAGTTAAGGCCATTTTGTAAAATGTCTTAGAGATAGTTGTTATATCTAGTGTCAATTTTATGTTGAACTCTATCTTTTATTCAAAAGCTAATCCTTGTGACTTTTTCGAGAATATGTCTAAAAACTTCTGAATGACTAATGTCTCATTAATGCTTGGGCATGACTCCACCTTTTTCATCACATGGGCTAAGAAACCTATGCACCGCTCACATAACATTTTTCTTACTTTTATTACACTGATCATCATGCTTTTGACACACTTTTCACCAAACTCAAACTGATTTCCATTCTCAAGGCTAAACTAGACTTTTTTACATCGACAATTAATCTCAGCTTCATTCCTCCCTAAGAAATCCATCTCTAATATCATATCAAAGTTTAGCATCTCATAAAGTATTTTGTCTACAAGAAGTTATCTACTTTATATTGCTATCATTTGTCCTATCAACATCTCATCACTTACTACAAATCTACCATCAGGTAACTCTGTTCTGACTCTCTAGGCCACCTTAATTGGTTATACTCCTAACTTTTCTTTTAGAT
Organism: Mangifera indica; assembly: GCF_011075055.1. Taxonomy (NCBI): domain Eukaryota; kingdom Viridiplantae; phylum Streptophyta; class Magnoliopsida; order Sapindales; family Anacardiaceae; genus Mangifera; species Mangifera indica. The sequence goes on along the minus strand of NC_058147.1, from coordinate 8,492,789 downwards.
TTTTGGCTATAAAATAATGTGTAGCACCACAATCAATTAAAATGTAAGTAAGACTATCATGTTAAGAAATCTAACCAGCAACTACTGAGGGGTTGCCTCAACTAGTCCCTAGGTAATAGTGTACACTTTGGTAGTGGCTCATCTCATTGGTTAGTTAGCTTTGGGACATGATTTGGCCATGTGTCATGGTTGGCAGCACCTATAGTAGACAACTTGCCCTGTTAGATACTCCCCCCAATGATAGATAAATATCATGTCAAAAAATTTTAAATGATGAAAGCTTATTATGATGTTACTGAAAAATAGGTTTTAAAAGGCACGTTGTTCGAATTTTAGGATCTTTATCCATAGGTTCCAATGCATTACCAACCGAAAGAAGAAGATAAAACTTGAGTTTTGAGTAACTTTCTTTGATGAACACAGTTGCAACAGAGAAAAGTCTTCTAGCAAAAGAAGTACGTGAGAAAAAAAGGAAGAAAAAAAGAGAGTCCAACATCAAACCTTTAAGCTACAAAATCCAAGTAGGTGTCTTTCTTCTTCTTCTTTATGTTTGGAATACATGTTGGACTGAGGCTTTGCCTTTTCCAAAGTGATTTGTTGATAATAGTTGTGAAAAGAAGTTTGTCATGGAATATGATTATAGGGGTGCTTATGATAAACAAATTTTATGAACATGCAAATTGTTGTAGATGAAAGTATTGTTTGACAACTGTATTGATTGATTTTCGTTATGTTTTTATTATAACAATATGTTGTTGAAGGTATATGATGCGTAAAAAAGTTTTACCTAGAAATAGTTCATGAATAGGTTTGAAAGATAGGATGTTCCATATTATTTCATGATAAAAATATCAGTTTATATGAATTCTAACATGCTAGATACTTGTTGGATGTTGAGTTTATTCTTGTAGAATTGTTAGAGATCATTAAGATACAAAAAACTAGTTATTTTATGCATTCTAGATGTCATGAACAACCGTCCATAGAGTGAGGATGATTATTACATGCTTGAAACATGTAAATTATAGGTCATGAATAGACATTTGGTATGGGACAAATGCCCATTCATGTGAATTCCAAATTTAGGTTAAGTATTTTTTGGCGTTTTGGAAACTATCTGACATTATTGTTGTCAAACAATCAATTAGAGCACGAAGTTCTACCATTCATGTTTTAGGAATAATCATACATAGGGTGAAATGATGAAAATACCTTTAGAAAGTATATAAGGAAAAAGAGGCTAAGTGTTGAGAGACTAAATCTTAGACTGGAATGAACGTATGTTCACTCGATAAGTGAATGCTCGTTCATGTCATAAAGGTGCACGTTGAGGAACAAATGAGGATAATGATCATTCATGGTTGTAGAATAGTGAGTGCCCGTTCACATGAACTAGGGACATCTATTCATAATGAACGAAAAAAAGAGAACATTCATGAGGAAATAGTCGTTAAGTGCATAAAAACCCGTGTATCTGAAAGGGATGCCCATTCATAGTAAAGAAAGCAAAGAAATTTATGGGAAACTAGACTAGGTGTTTATAAGATTGTCTCGCGAGATAATATAGATGTTTTAGTTATGCAATAGTAACCTAATGTGCACAAGAGATGAAATAATTTTAGAACACGAGTTATGTATAGGGTGAAACATTAGAGTAGTTTGAGATGCATACACACTAGAAATACATAAGATCATTATGAAGAGGCATCGTGAGTGTATAATCCTTACACCGCTTGTAGAAAGGTGTATTCACAATGGTATACCATACTTGCAATAGGGTACTAGGTCATAGTAAATCACATTTACAGTTATAGTTTGATAGTCCAATAATGGTTTCAGTAAGTGGACTACATAGTGAATACTTATATAACCAAGGTGTTAAATCCCTATATCAGTCTAGCCTAATTGGCGTAATATATAACTATAGGTTATAAAAATGGCAGTGATTTCATTGAGATATGATATGGTCACACTAGTTAGAGATCTAAAATGATTCTCAGTGACCGAGTAGGACATAGTTAACCTCAAGAGATATGTTATGCAACTTAGAAGTTCCTAAGTACAGTTATAAGCTACAATTATGAGATATAGGACTAGTTATCATCCTAATGAAACTTTAGAGATAAAATCCAAATAATAAAGTTATAATGGGTTGAACCAAGGGCATTTTGAGGATTATGTAAAATATAATAGTAGAGTTTTTTACTTATTGAGTGACTTTTCACTCACTCCCTTACTTTTCATGTGTATAGATAAATGTAATTGTAATGGTGGTAGGGCAAGCGGTGGTTAGTTAGGTTATTTCCAGCATGACGACATTTGAGGCATTTTCAACATTATGTTCATAATTAGTCATGTAATGATGATTTGAGACATTTTGTTAATGTTTTGCTACACATTATTTATTTCATTAGGGATGACAATGTTTTCTATTTTATATGACATCCTTTATATGTTTTTGTAGTTTTATCTATTAAGGGTATTTTGGTAATTGTGTTATGGTAATGTATGTTGTGGGTGGATTTAAAATATCAAGTGAATGCATGCTCATTTACTTTTGGAGGGGGTGTTACATATATATTTTTTCATAATATGTTATTCAATCCCTGCTAAAATCATATTCGACCATTTACAAATTCTTAACATGTATAATTCTATAAATGCACTCTAACAACATGGATCAATCATAAAGACAACAACATCCTACTTACTTGGTCTCCAAGTTGTAGAGTTTGAGGCCAAATCTTTTTTTGGTACCCCATCAGAAATTGTCAGAGTTTTGTCTGATCTTGCCTTTATAGAAGACTCTCTTAACTTTAGTCAAAAATAGAAGAGTGAAAATTCTGATTATAGGATAATGATCCCAAATTTGCAATAACACGCCTTATCTAAAGATTTAGTCAATAACCAAATGCATAAGCCTACAACTTAAGTACGCACGAGCGTGCATCCTAAGTAGTCACAGGTGTACACCATTTTGAATTTTCTAATGTAAGACATTATTCATTCTATGGATGTGGCATCAAATGAATGAGCATGCAAACTTCATGCATAATCATTCATCGGCAAAACTTAACAAAAACATTTATTTCAAATCCTAATATGTGAAATAACAATTTTACCCTTAAGAAGTGCCTATGGTTATTACATGTTCACTAGTGTTTGGTAAAGGGTCTATATTGGGAGCTAGTAAGGCCATTACATCAAATGTTAACTCGTTAATCTTGTTGGGATTGAGGACAGAAAGTACTATGCAGTTTGGATGCCCTTGAATTTGGCTCTCTTGTTGTTATGTATAGCATATGAATAGTATCACAAATTGGATTGGCAATAGTAATACAAAGATCCATCTGAGGTTAAAAAAAAATATCTCACTTAGATTGCAATGTGTCAATCTCGAAGATGAACTGGTCTTAAGGATAAAGAGATTCCAAATCAGTCTTCAAACTATTTCATGATAAGTTGTTAAATGCCTTTTCATGCCATTGATCACGAGTCATTGTTTAAATTATCAAAGTGTGAGATTTTACCCTCCTTCTAACACCTAATTATTGATGTGATTTCTTATAACAAATTGATATATACAATTTATAATTTTGTGCAAGATAAGTTATGGTAGTAGTAATTAGACTCTAAAGAGATTTGAATAAAGCTGCTACGAGTGAGTGGAAATTAGTTTGGAGATGATTGAAGACAAGGTAAAGAAAAATATCGGACATTAGAATTTTTACATGGTTTGGTTTAATGATCGAAATATTAGTATTTACAATGTTTTCATTAATTTTTCACAGTACAAAAATGATGTAATGGTCATGAGTGCTCTCGTTGTATATCTTTCACCTCCCGAACTCTTTTCTTTTTTCTTTTCTTCCTTATAGTTAGAATTTAGAGAGAAAGGGGCTTCCTTTGAATTCTCCCTCTCCTTCGGGACTTGACCGATAATTTTAAAATTAAATTGATGAATTTGTGCTTATATTGACACCATTACAATTATGTAAAAGTTAACTTTTTTATTAAATGACCATACAAATGTTTTGTAACATAAGATTCGAGCTTGAACTTTTTTTATAACCACTAAAGAATATTCTATAATTTTAAATTTTTCTTTAACACTTATCATTAATTGTTGGTCTTGATGGTTTCAAGCTATAAAGTTGTCATCATTCTACTCATTTTTATTGCATAACATCTGGAATAACTTATATAGTAGAAGCAAAGTTTGTAATAGAGAATTTTCTCTGTTGTACGCCTACAGTGTGGTTAATGTTCACTACCTGAAGAACGAAAGTGATTAGGCAGTTATACACTCTATGAAAATAGCAATTCACATGTAATGTAAAAATTTAAAATAAAGTTTAATTCGTTTATAGATGTTTGAGCCTTTAAGGCATATTCCTGACCCTTTCTTCCTTCGTAAATTATATTTAGATCTGACCATTCATCTCATCCGGGTACTTTTATATTGTCTCAATTGAAGTATTATATCTAAAAATTTTAACTTTAAATCTATTTTTTAATATTTGGGTTAACTTAATTTAACTCGAAATTATTTATTATTTTTATTTTTAAAAATATTTTTATTGTTTTAATTTCTTCACTAAATTATCTGAATATACTATTAATAAAATACACAAGATAATATTTTGTTTTATTAACAAATAATCTAAAAATTTACATACCAAAACTTTTAAAACACATTAATAATTTGACTACTCAAATCAAATTTTTACTACATAATAATAAATTAAAATATTTAAATAAAAAATAATAATATAAGTAATTATAATTATACAAATATATAATTATATATAATTTTTAAAGATTTTAAAGTTTTATTATAAAGATACAATGTATAATTATAATATGAATAAAACCTTTAAAAAATGTTTATAATCTGACTAACTAAATCAAATTCTTATTACTTAATAATAAAATAAAATATTTAAATAAAATAAATAATAATATAAATAATTATAATTATTTTAAAATATAATCATATGCAATCTATAAATATTTCAACTACTGTTGATTTTTTTAATATTTTTATAATTTATCCTTAATAAATTCTATTAAAATAATATTTCTATAAAATATTTGAGTTGATTTGAGTTATATCGAGGTACTTTAATCTAAATTATAATATTATTTGATTTAATTTTAAATTGTATTAAATTAATCTAAAATAAATTTTGTGTCAAAAAATTTAACCTTAACTTAATATTTTTTTGTGTGATATTATGTGGAATTAATGGGGCATGATAAAAATTACTAGTTCTAATCATATTTGAGAAAGCATTTGGTCTTTCTCTAAAACTAAGACGTCATGCTGAAAATATCAATCAGGGATATCCTACCAGCTGTTTAATAAATATTTAAGAATGACTTTAAAGCGATGGATTGCAAGAAATTAAATGCGAGAAAGTGTTGGACAGCTAATCGGATTATAAAATTTCTTATTATCAGCACATGCTTTACATTACATAAAAGGATATGGAATTTTTTGTTTTTTTTAATAGATTACATATAGATATTACTTACTTTAAATTTTAAATAAAAATATCATAATAATAACTAATTTTTTAAAATACTCTTATTGATATAATTTATACAAAAAAAAAAATACATAACAATAATCTCTCTTTTTTTACTTAGTCTTTCAATATGAGAAAAAATCTCTGTAATATGAAAAAAATTTTTAACAAAAAAGACACGTAAATAAATAATAAAATTGATGAGAAAAAATTATTATAAAGAATTCAGATTGGACCGATGATTTCATATTGATAGATTGTTTAATACTGTGATTTTCTATTGTCGTAATGTTTAGTGTTGTTATAATGTTTTTTTAATATTGTACTGATAGTTAAAAATACGAAAATTCAGGTCTGGATAAAAATCTTTTATTCAGACATGAATTTTCATATTTTTTAACCACCAATACAATCTTATAATAACACTAAATAATACAATAATATTAAATCACAATATTAAATAATCTAACAATATGAAATTATAAATCCAAATTGAGTTTTTTATAATAGTTTCTCTTATTGGCTGTGTATTCTCTCTTTAGACTGAATTAAAAGAGAGATATTACTGTTGTGTATTCTCTTTTTCAATAAAAGTATTTTAAGAAAATGATTTACTATTGTGATATTTTTGTTTAAGATTTAAAATAGATAATGTATATATACGGTTAAAAAAAAAAAAGATAAAAAATTCAGTATCTCAAATAAATCTTAATTGCTTCCATCTACGGTAGGTTAGGTAATTGGTACAAAATCGTGTATAATTATCCTCCAATAATCTTCTACTCGTCGCATGCAAACAAACACTATCATGTTTGCTATAGTTTATAATTGTGATATGTTTAAAAGGAGGAAATAGTCCACCAAACCAAAGGGAACGAGAGAATATGACGAGTCTTACCAGCTGTACGAAGATTCCCGAAAACGAAACAAAAGCAAATGCGGGTATGCCTCTTAAATATAAGACAAACAAATTTTAAAATATTTAGTAAAGTGCCGACCTTGGTGGAGAAAAAATGCCAAAAATTCCAGAGGGTTCAATCATTTACCGTGTAAAATCTACAATAACCTAATTAACTTTGACAATTAGACAAAACTTTTGAGAAATAAAGAACTTGTTTTTTTCTTTTATTGTGTCATATAATTTACTTTGATGATGTTACTTTCAACAAACGTCAATCAGTTGTATAGATATATCAGTGTTTTATTCTATAATTATGAAGATGTAAATGTTCAATTTTGAAACTTTGTGGGATTTTTTCTTTTCTTACGAAACCCCAGCGATGTCCATGTAAAATCCTTTATAAAATGAGTTATCTAAACCAATGTTTTTATATTTGGATTCGGCTTTGATCCATCAGGGGGTAGATAGGTAAACTGATTAGTCTAACCAATCGTGATGTCGGCAAAATGTAATTAAAATTTTAAAATAATTTTGTTAAATATATTTATTGGATAATAATAAACGATAAATGTTACTAAGTGATATTTGTGCTTCTCTACACCCTGATATTGAGTTCAAACTGATGGAACTAGATTGGTCTTAAAACACTAACTCAACTTCAGAAGCGATGAACATTATTCAAAGAGCAGAAGGTATTTGCATTATTTGTGAAACGTGGTTGGATCAGACTAATATAATTTATCATAATAATTTGCTTGTTGCTATTCAATAATTTTGATAGGGTAGTTACGAAAACTATTTATTAATGCCAACTTTACAACTTATATGTTAACTGCCTCCACGTGTTTATTTTGTGTAATAATTAATTTTTTTTTTCTTCAAAAGATTTTCCGTTCTCACAGTATATATAAATGGCATGCCAATGCACAAAAGCTGGCAGAATTAACAAAGAGTTAACTGGCAACCTGAGAACACAAAAGCAAGAGAATAATGGATACAAAAAAGATGGGTTTGATTATAGGGTTTTTAGGGTTCTTTTTTGTTGATGGGCTTCTCCGTTGCATGGCTCGTCCTCAAATCCGCTATTATGATTTTGTTGTAAGTGCTTCTATACATGTCCACATTTTCAGCTGCTTTATTTTATGATTCATATTTGTTAATATATTATATCTGTGTATGTGAAAATGCTGAATGGTAATCCTATGTTACAGCTTCAAGAATCGAATTTTACAAAGCTATGCAGCACAAAAAGCATGTTAGTCGTAAATGGAAGTTTTCCAGGGCCAACCATAAGGGCTCGCAGAGGTGATACTGTGTTTGTTAATGTCCACAATCAAGGAAAATACGGTGTCACCATTCACTGGTGATGACTCTCAGTCTCTCCCTTTAACTGTCATAAGATAATAAATCACACGTCTAAAGAATCTGAACAATTTTCTTATGATTTCTGTAGGCATGGAGTGAAGCAACCAAGGAATCCATGGTCAGATGGACCAGAGAACATAACACAATGTCCAATTAAACCAGGAGCCAGCTTCACTTATGAGGTAATATTGTCCACTGAAGAAGGAACCCTTTGGTGGCACGCCCACAGTGACTGGACTCGCGTTTCGGTTCATGGCGCTATTGTTATTTCACCTGCTGCTGGGAAAACTTATCCATTTCCTAAGCCTTATAAACAAAAGACAATTATACTTGGTATTTTTACTTCATACCTTTTAATTTCTTCAGCATACATATATTCTAATTGACGTAAATTAAAATAACATTTTTCATTTTTATTTTATAATTGGCAGCATCCTGGTACAAGCAAGATGTACAGGCGATGATTACTAACTCCATTGAAACTGGAGTCAATCCTACCATATCAGATGCCTTCACCATAAACGGCAAACCAGGAAACCGATACAATTGCTCCAGTGGTATATACTGAAATATCTCTTATAATTATTTTTAATCAATTGTTAGAATGAAATTATGGTGTAATATTTTTCATATGTTGCAGACTCGATATATCTCCTGAAAGTTAAATATGGCAAGACTTATCTTCTCCGCATAGTGAATGCCGTGATGAACGAAGAACATTTTTTCGCTATTGCAAAACACAATCTCACGGTTGTTGGGCAAGATGGAGCATACATAAAACCGATAAACACGAATTATATAATGATAACTCCTGGACAAACAATGGACGTTTTGTTCACAGCAAACCAAAATCTCAGCGACTATTACATGGCGTCTTCTCCTTACTTCGATAGCACGGTTCAATTTGACAACTCCACAACCACCGCAATCGTTCAATACGAAGGCACGCACAGTGCCCCTTCTTCTCCTTTCTTCCCAAACCTTCCTTTCTACAACAACACAGATGCTGCAGAAAACTTCACAAAGCGCGTAAGGAGCTTAGCCAGTAAAGAACATCCCATCAATGTGCCCAAAAATATCACAACAAGAATTTATATAGCAGTGTCTTTAAATCGATTGTTGTGCCCCAATAACTCGTGCAATACAACAGCGGGTGATCGGCAATCTGCAAGCTTAAACAACATCAGTTTTGAGACTCCTAAAATCGATATATTACAAGCATATTATAGGTAAGATAATATTTAAAATTGTTATGAAATTTTGATTGATAGTTGATTAGGTTACGTTCTCATAAAATGTTTATGAATGCAGGAGGTTGGGCAACGTTTTCAATGAAACTTTCCCGAGTGAACCGCTTGATTATTTTAACTTCACTGGGGATGTGTCCAACATAACATTGTACACAGCCCAAGGGACAAAGGCGAGGATGATAAATTATGGTGAAGTGGTTGAAATTGTGTTCCAGAACACTAATCTGGGCGCTCCAGAAAGTCATCCAATGCATTTACATGGTTTCAGCTTCTATCTGGTTGGCACTGGTTCGGGGAATTTCAACAATGTGACTGATCCTTTGACTTATAATTTGGTTGATCCACCGCAACTTAACACTATCAATCTTCCCAAGAACGGATGGGCAGCCATAAGATTTGTTGCTGATAATCCCGGTAAAGTCACTCGTGTCATATATATATCATATCCTTATAATATGAAGAATTGATAAAATAATAATAAATTTTTGGATTTCTGATATAAGAAATTAGACTGTAATTTTCTCATTAAGAATAATATTTAACTCGAATAATTTCTTTAGCGTGTTTGTCTAACTCGAATAATTTGAACTTTTTACAGGAGTGTGGTTTATGCATTGTCATTTGGAAAGGCATGCAACCTGGGGAATGGACACAGTTATCATTGTAAAGAATGGGAAATCTAAGGATCAGAAAATTCGAGGACCACCTGCTCACATGCCTCCTTGTTCTTAAGTCATATTCTTAAGTGATTCATCTTTCATTTATATTTTAAGTCCCCAACGAATAATATCATTTGAAGTTTGAGAAATTAAATAATCTGCAAAACATAGCGTTTTGTGGTGATGATTTGTAATTGTAGTAATATCGTTTGTTTTAAATTTTAATGGAATCCTTTCCTTTAATGTAATTTCCTTTTGTCAAAATATATTTTTCCAGTAGTTTCTTGCCTTAGAAAGTAATGGCAAAAGTGGTTAACATGTTACGAACCCTGAATTTATAAGAATCAACTGCGATAATAATTTATTTAAATGTTAATTAGTATTGATTTTATTAAAAATTCACCATAAATCTGAAAATAATTTGAGAGATGTAAAGGCAACTCAACCTCCTAAAGTAATTAGGTTATATTTACTTGTTGGAATTTTATTGAAATGGAAAAGACAATAGAAATGGATACAGATGTGTATACAATAAAACTATTTACTATTATAATAAGTATCAAAATGGATATTAATAATAATGTGTTATAATTAAATTAGATGCATTGTGATTTCATTGTTTACTTACCAACAATGTTTTCAAACTCATATTGAGCATAGATTTGGTGGAAAGAGTTGGTCGAGATCAATTAGTAATTGGATTGATTAATCGGTGTTTGATTTGGATTACTTTTTAAATCAACATGGAAAGTAAAATTTTAAAAATAATTGTCAACATAATCATTACATAAAGAAAACAAAATTATATTTAATTAAAATGTATTTTGGCTTGGTGGTACACATATGCCTTGGCAAGTTGTTGGGAAAAACTTAGGCCAAAGGACTTAATCCCACCCTAGGCTTGTTGCATTCCCAAATTGTTATCCATTAAGTATTAAAAACCCAAAAACCTATTTGTAGACTATTAAAATGAACATAGCTAGTTAAGTTTTAAGGGCAAAATCATCAAATAATTAGTAATATATTAAAAATAATAAAATATTATCCATTTTCCCCTAATTTTAAAAAACTAACAAATTTCTCTTATGATTAAACTTTGAAATATTATATTTTCTCTCTTAGGATTTCTTTCTTTTTTTCATCCTTTTTTGACATCGTCTCTGACTAGTTTCTCTCTCCTTACCCTTTTTTGGTGCCATCTTTGGATGAAGACTTGTCTTTGTCTAGTGACAACATTGAAAAAAAGGATGGAAAGAGAGTCTGACTAGAGACAACATTGAAAAAGGGAGGAAGGAAGAAAAGAAAAAAACCCTAGAGGAGAAATATAATATTTTAAAATTTAATATTAGAAAAAAATGATTAGTTTTATAAACATAGAGGAGAATGGATAACGTTAACTGGTTCTGTTAATTTTAATAGTAACAAGTGAGTATTTGAGTTTTTAATACTTATAATTAGACACTAATTTGATAATGTAACAAACTTTAGGTGAGAATAAGTCCTTTGGCCAAAAACATATTTCAATATATAGTCAAATAAAACTATTGGCTTGATGATGTGGCTTGAAAAAATTTTAAGATTACTTTGTCATATGGTTTGACCATTCTAGACTATGATTGAATTACAAATCGATATAATTAGACTAGGAATCACAAATCGAACTAGTGAGTCAAATCTAGGTTTGAAAAGAATAATAATATGTATATAAATTTTTATATATAGATGATATATCATTATTTGATTAAGGTTTATTTTAACTTTAATTTAAAATTATCTAATTATATAATAATATATTATCTATATATCTAAATTATTTATCAAAGTGTGTGTATAAAATTTTATTGGTTTGAAAATAATGCTTACAAAATGAAATATTGATTGAATAGAATCAAATGTGAGGTGGGTGGAGAAAAGTACTTTTACCAGTAAAATAGATTACATAACTTAAAAATTATTACTCATTTTTGTAATAACAACTAATTATGTAAAAAAATAATAAAAAATTATTATTTTAATTGTCTATTTCAAATTTATTATTTTAAAGGTTGGTCAACAATAGTCAAAAGTAGTCAATAACGGCAATGAACAATCAATAGCGATCAATTTCTGTCAATGATACGTCAACATAGGTCAATGATGGTCACTAGATGATTAACTATTCAACTAACGTCAATATTTAAAAAATTTATTTTATTAATCACTGCATCATTAAAGCAATGAAATAGAAATTGTCAAAACATATAAAATTTAAATTCAAAATAATATCAAAAAGTAAATTCGTCTCATTCTCTATTTTAAGAATTATGATTCCTTACAAAGTTTTGAGGAATCTATAGGATTCCAAAACTTTACAAAATTATGATAAATAAACAAGAGAATTAGGAATCATATTCCATAATCTTAAAAGCAAACATAGCCTTAGAGCTAAAATAGCATTTAATAAAGGCCAAAGGACTTATTCACACTAAATATTTTCGTTTTCTCAAGTTTTCACTCTTTAATTTTGAAAAATTCTTTACCACTTATGAATTATTAAAATTAATCAAATCCATTAGTTTTAAAATTTTTTCTCATTTCCCTCCTTTTAAACCCTAAAAACTAACAATTTTTCTCTCACCCAAAAGTTTAAAAAGTTACATTTGCCGCTTGCCAAGGTTTGTAGTTTCTTTCCTTCTTCTCTGACAACTAGAGTCGACTGAAACCCTTAACAACCCATCCTCTTCACTTGTCACTGATGACCCTAACCGAAGGAAGACAAAAGACAACAAATTGGTGACTAACGGCCGAACACAAATCTTAAGGCCATTGATGGTCAAATTAGCTGGATTCAGAGGTGAGAAAAAAAGAAGAAATTGCAAACTTTAACAAAGAGGGCAAATGTAACTTTTTAATTTTTTGGGTAGGAGAAAAATTGTTAGTTTTTTTTTTAGAGTTTTAGAGGAAAAGAGAGATAAAAATTTAGTTTATTTTAATATTACATGTAAAATAATTTTATCCTTAAAGCTAACAGATTTAACAACTTATGAATGAGTAGAAGAGTTTTTCCAAGTTAAAGAGTGAAAACTTACAAAAACAATAACCTTTGGGTGGAAGCCTTTGATAAATAACTGATTTTGAAAGTCAGTGTGTATTTTCGATAGCTGTAGTTTAAGAAATAATTAATCATTTTCAAGTTTCACCAGCAAAACCTTTGATAAATTATTTTTTAAAATGATTACAGTGATTTGCTATATAACAGGATCCCAAAAGTTAGGTCGGGTAGCTTTTAAAAATCAAATTATTTCTGAAGCTGATTTTACATTATCGATTGACAAATATAGCCATACATAATTTATTCAAATTACGAAATAAAATTAAACAAAAGTAATATTATGTATATATACTTTTAAATATACAAATAAATATATTATATGATTAAGTATTATTTTATCTTTAATTTATAGTTATCTAATCACATGATTAGAAATTATTTATATATTTATTCACATATTCATAAGTGTTTACATATAATTTTATTAATTAAATAAACAATTAATTCATTAAATAAATAATTTATAATTTATTTATAAATTAGAAATTCGAAATACTACCGACATTAGATTTTCGTGGTTGACTGAATTTAACAAGATGAGAGTAAATAATCCCTTAGGCTTGACTATTCTTAAGAGCTCCTTGTTTATTGTTTAGTGGAGAGCTTGATCGACTTCTTAAAATTCTCATATTGAGCAAGAGATAAAGCTTTAGTATGCACATTTGCAACCGCTTGCTCTAATGAAATTTACCATATCCCAATTACCCTATTGATCACCTTTTCTCAGTCAAATTGTTGGAGACTAAAAGTCTCATATTTAATAAATAGAACATAAGAGAATGATATATAAATGTTGTAGATTAGACCTTAACACAAGCTAATTAGTTTTTGTGTAATATGAGTTTTAATTTTCATACTTGTAAGCCCAATATATATTTCCAACACTCTATGTTTAGTTTTGGCATGTTGAAAAAATTGGATGCTAGGATTGTTGCACTTACATTGCCACAACATATAATAGGCGTTGCAGTCATTAGAGGTGGATTTGAGTCGAGCCTACTCGAGTTCGAAATTGAGCTCAACTCGATCGAGCCTAAAATGAACCAGGTATTAACGAGCTTGAGCCCGAGCCCGAGCCCAAGCTTCAGTATTTAGAGAAACCGAGCTCGAGCCCGAGTACGAACTGTAAGCCAAGTAGCTCGACTGGGCTTGCGAACTGAGTAGCTCGACTCGGCTCGCGAGCAGAGCGGCTCGTCTAGGCTCACGAGCAGAGAATGAAATTTGCTTCCTTTCCTTCATTTGTTTTTGTTTCAGTCGCGTAACTCTCCTCCAACTCCAAGTATGTGCAACTACTCTCTAGTTCTAGTTCCAGAGTACAACCCTCCTCAATCTTAAGTTTCGGCCTATTTTCTCTGTTGACAAGGGTTTCTCAGGGTGAAATGGTTCAGTTCAAGTGTTCTCACGTGCCAATAGAAGATTTGTCCAGCGATCGAAATTTTGACAACGAGAAGTTTGACGACAATGGCGACGTCGATGACACAAATATATTTTAGGTTTGTGTTTTTCCATTTTTTCAATTTCAATTTGTTAATTTTTGCCTTAAATTGATTGAACCCTAACTTTGGAATTAGGGTTTCTGAATTGGGGGTTTCTTTGTTTGCCCAGGGGTTTAGATAAATGTCCATACAAGGTTTTGTTATCTTTTATTAGTTCTATGGATTCTTTGCATAAGCAAAAGAATGGGTAGTATATTGTCCTATTAAAAATACTAATTACCTATTTGGTGGATTAAGATTTTCACAGATGATTGTAACTTGTTCCATTGCCTTGATGTTAGAGTTACTAATATTGACAAGTTACTAAATCAATATAAAGAAGCCTGATTATTGTTCAGTTTTCTCCCCTGTTTTTCTGCAAATTTTCTGTTTATAATGATTATTTTATGAATCTACATTGAATAATTGTTCCTCTTGTTGCAAGCTTAGGTTTGAAGACTTTGATTGTTTTTCTTTTGTGAAAGGATACTTGATTATAATTGTTCTTATTTGTTTTCTTTTAGTGCTATTACAAGTATTGTTCTGTATTTTATTTCCTTCTAAAAGTTTTCAATATTGTCCATTTGATATGAAATTTAACCTGTTAGAAAATTGGAAATAACAAAATGAATGGATAGTAACGGTTCTAAGTAAGAACTGGACCTAGAACCAAAACTAACCATGTTAGTTTTAGGTAGGAACTGAACTTGGTTAGCTCTGGCTCTAGATCAGGTTCGGGCTTCAATTCCTTTTCTCATAAACCAACCAGTTTTGGTTGCTTGTTTTACAATATGGTATTTGGACCTGTTCACCCATAATTTTAATTTGAAATAGATAGCAGCGTTTTTATGTCAAGGAGTGAAATAAAACAAAATTCTCTCAATACCTAACGTATTTATTTAGATTAGAATCACTCACTATGGTTGGATAGAAGTTTGGCACTATCTTTCACTTGTTTGTTCTCGTTTAGGAAATCTTAATGATATTCTAACTGAAAGCTTGGCTGAATTGTGGGGTTTTTGTTGTGTTCTTAATAAACATAATTATGTTAATATCTTTCCTAGCTGAATTGGTCCGAAAAGCTACTCTTCTTCATTGTTAGTAAACTTTTGTGTTCCTTTTATCATATTAGAGCTATCAGAATTTCTTCTTCATGCTTCTGAGTAGATTTTCTTAGATATTACCAAGCTTTTGAAAATGATTGTAAACTATAATGAAGCTTTATAAATTTTGTTTTGAATTTTGGAAATTGTCCTTTAACTAGTGGTGGTCAATAATTTTTTATTGCACTAAATTCATGAGTAATAATGTGCTGTTATGATGAACGTTTGTTGTTTTCTTTGTAGGTATGTTCAATTTAATGTTTAGTGTTCTTTTAAAGTTTAGGTTTAAGGTCAGTGTTTGGTATGTAAAACTTATGTTTAAATTAAGTAGTTTAAGAGGTATATTTAAAATAAGAGAGGATGTGAGCAAGTCAAATCAGGGAACTTTGATACTAGTTCTTCTGTTTTTACTAGTAGGTTTTATGGGGACTAATTAGGTGGGAGGACATGTGTGAGATACAATTGCAAAATCTCTTTCTGTTACAATACTAGAGATGAATGATGAGTTTTTATTTGCAAAAAGAAACTCATCTTTCTAATATGTTTATACTTGCTTGTCCATTTTTCTTTATCCTTGGTATAAACATGCCCTTACTTCAGTTAGAAGTTAATTTGATCTCTAAATTTTGAGCCTTGGAAAATTTGCAACTTCAAATTTCAGATCAATGCTTGTATATTTTATTGTTTAATGTGATACAGTGCAGGGTATCTTAAATTGGGGCCTTTATACTATTATGTTGTTTTCTCTGACTAACTGTTGGCATGTGATTGTGATGTAGAATATGACGTCAAGAAGAGTAGAACCATCTGGAGCAAGTCGAGCTTTATCGCAAGCATCTACTGCAAGCACGATGGCTCCTTCTGTATGTGCATCTATTAAGAGAAAATCAGTACAAATTGAAGCACCTATACTTACTGAAATGGTTAGAATTGATGATGTGGATATTGATTTGGTTGCAATAGAAGATTTTGATGTCTCAACTTCAAGTGAAGAAGCTGAAGCAACTAAACGTACTGAAAGACAAACAAAAGCACTACCTTCTGTTATTCCATCTAATAAGAGGAAGAGAACATTAGCTGTTTGGGAGTGTTTTCCAGAAGATATGTTTGTTAGTATTAGAGATACTACATATGCGATATGCAAGTATTGATAGAAAAGGTTGAAATTGCAAAAGACCAAGGCTACTTCCCATTTGACACGACATATGGGTCAATGTGTTGAAAGGAAGAAAGTAATGGGGAAAAACTTAGTCGTAGGGGGATAAACTATCTTGGGTTTTGAGCGTTCAACCTTAAGATTACCTACTCCAATTGTGGTGAAAAGAAAGACAAATTATGAGCATCCCAAGATTAGTTTGAGTTAATTAATAACGTCTATTATTACTATGAAATTGTTATGAAATTAATTGTATTAACTAATGTTTAATAATTATGGTGTTGGTATCCTACTGATCTTTGGAAGTCAAATCATCAAAATATTGAGTATATGATACTCACGGTATATTGGGTGGACCAGTCGTGGTCTTTAAATAAACGAATTATAAATTTTGTACACCTACCTCCGCCTATGAGAGGAGTAGATATTGCAATAACAATTTTTGACTGTCTAAAGGGTTGGGGGATTGAAAATAAGGTAAAATCAAATTTGCAAATTGTTTATCAAAATACACATATAATTTTATTGCATATAATTTCAATAATATTCATTAATTTTGTTTGTAGGTGGAAACTGTCACAGTAGAAAATGCTTCTGCGAATGATAGTTGCATTAGAAGATTGAATGAAGATTTTCAAATACAGAGACCTTTGTTGTGTGATGGAAAACTTTTCTATATTAGGTGCACTACCCATATTGTAAATCTATTAGTTTAGGATGGGGTGGCTATGATTAAACCCATCATAGACAATATTCGGGAAAGTGTGAAGTTTATAAAATCTAATAAGGCAAGACAAAAAAATTTTGCGAAAATTGTTATGTAGTGTGGAATAAAAGAGAGGAAGCTAGTTTTGAATTGTGCTACACGATGGAATAGTAGATATTGGGGTGAGGTGAATTTTCTGATGGTGATTGCTAGCATCATGGATCCCAGGTAATTAATTTACAATTGATTGGGTTTATTATAATATATATGTATATAAAGAACATGCTTCTAACTAATTAGTTTGGCTTGTAATGATTTTAGGATAAAGTTTCTTATGATTACTTTGACATTTGCCTATTTATATAGTGAAGAAAATGCCTCTGTGGAGATAAAAAATATCAAAAGAACATTCGAAAAATTATACAAAGAATATGTTGACATGTTATCATCATAAAATTCATCAACTGTATTTGCACATCCACAACATCAGCTAAGGACCCAACAAGCACCATCAAGTACATCAGGTATATTAGATAATTGTCATTAAATGAAACTTCGTAACATATCATAAGTTCTAAGTTCTAACATTTAATTTGTAGGTAAATCATCAAGCTCTTGATATTCTGAAAGTAGACATTATGGTCCTGGATATAGTTGGCTGCGTTTGAAGGATCATAAAGAAAAAACATACTCAGAAGAAACCATTAAGTCTGAGTTAGAATGTATCTTGAAGAACATGGTGTTGAGATACCTTATAATGTCAACTCAGGCGACTTTAATGTACTTCAATGGCTTCGACGAGTGCATTTAGTACGGGTAGTAGAGTGATTGACACGTACAAGTCATCCCTATCGCCAGAAACAATCAATATGCTTATGTGTGGAGCTGATTGGATGAGAACACGTTATAATATTAAGAAACAAGATGAGGTAGTTGATTACTTATCACAAGCACATGCTTTTTAAATTGATTTTTCATTTAATTAGTGGTAGAATGATTAATAGCTTTCATTTATTTTTTATTCCATGAAGATGGACGATGAAAATGAGATTGTTGAATTTATCTTACCAGATAAATAAAGATATAAGGTATGTTAATATAATGTTTAATAGCATTTAATTCTTAGTTGTTGTTGTCTCTATAAAGTTTAATAGTGGAGTAGCGTTGCGAGTAGCTTAAAAAAAGTGTGGTAAGATGAAGGATTGTTTTTGTTGGTGTCATATATGGTCTTGCATTTGCGTATGGAACCCTTTAACATGAAAAATGAAATGATTATTTGGGACTACCCTTTAAATATGTGTCATTCTATTTGTTTGCTTTGTTTTAAAATTTAGTCTTAATATGTATATGTTACTACTTATAATATTTTGAAAAAGTTGCATGATAGATGTAAGACAATTTTGGCTTAGATGGTTGTGCTTATAATATAGCTTCAAGGAGGATACATTTGTGAAAGAAACCAATGATCCTTTCTTCTGATGCTACTATTATTGTTTGGTTCAAGGAGGATACATTTATGAATGTATAATAAAGATTCGAGAGAAGGCATGATGCATAGGTCTTATTTTAAAATTTACAAGTATGCATACCAAAAAATCAATATTAATAGGTTCTAGGTCATTTACTAAGCACCCTGAACATCAATCATTCATGATATACATGAAAAATTTAAAATTAAAATTTAATTTCAATTATTTACGAAGTTGCCAAATTATATTTTGAACCTTTAATATTTATAAAATTAAATTGTTGCACACATATTTTACATACATATTACTATCTAGACTTATAGATTTAATTAGGTTTAGAGTTAATTTCATGTTATTTCATAAGATTTCCACATTTTAGTTCTATTACCTTTTATGGTAGAAAATGTGGGTGGAATAAAAGAAATGTAGAAGAAGTTTACAGAAATAAGAGTGAACCGAATCATATTAGGAAACTAAGAGTCCTTAGCTTATGAGAAATACAAGCACTTTAAGGAGTCAAATACGGGCGCTATAAAGAAGAGGCAAATTCAGTATAGATTAGAAGAATTATGTAAATTCATAAATCCTATATTCATGAAAGTTGTCAACCTTAAATATAAAAAGAGTACTTCATGCAATTAAAGGGGATGACTTTGTAACTAATTTACACTTCCATTTTTTAAAACTTCACAAGCCACCAAGAATAACTTCTAACACATAACACAACCAAGTAATTGATCAAGCAAATTGAGTCACACGAGAATGAGGATTATTTTATTCTTAACTCCTGAATTCAATATGAATTAGTCTAAATATTTGTGTAATGATTTTGTAATTACAATGAGTGGCTAAACTGTTTATCTAAGGATTAAGAGGGATATTTTTATCCTCATGAACTTATAGTATTTTATTTTCATTATTAATATAATTTCATCATGAATGTTTTTGATTTAATGGATGAGCAATTCATGTCTTGCGTTTAGTCAAAGGCTGACTTTGTGCATGTTTATAGGTTTATGTAGACTAATGAGAGATAAACACGTATTAGTTCATGTATCCGTTAAACCTAGATATTTAATTCTAAAGATAGATTAAACTCCTTGTGGGATAATTGGTTGTCCATGAGAGTAAGCATTTGTTTAATGCTTACACACTTAATCAACTTCAAGAGAGGAATTAGGGTAAAATAGGATAACCAACCATTGTTACATCAAGAGCATCTAAAGTGCATACAATTAATTCAAGTTTGAGTGGGCTTGTTGGTGAAATCTTAACTCTTAAAATTTGTCATTAGTGAAGTTCAGTTAACAGTAGGAAGTTTGCATTAGTTGAATCAATTAGTTGGTAGTTGAATTTGGTTAGTTTGGTTTAATATTTTCTTTGGCATTAAATTTGGATGCCCTACCTAGTTAATTCCTAATCCTTGTAAGATAAATATCCTAAGTATTATTTGACGACTTGTGTATTTACGAGCAAGATGAAACATAAATTTAGGCCTGAAGGTCTAAAAAATTATAGTTTGGTCCCTTTTTTTGGTCAGTAAGGTTTAAACTGCAATGTGACCTCATGTACAAGCATACATGGATAATGTACGGTCATTCATCCTTTCGTATATGAAATTCAACTAAATTTTAGACACATAAATAGGATAGGAGTCATGGCTTGTATACTTGTGAATATTTACCTATGCACTAACATACGTGTGTGTGCATGACCATGTAAGGTGTCATAAGAAGAAGGTCATACCTTGTAAGTCATCATATTACACTTATACAGGGGCATGCATTCATGGTGCATAGTTGTTTATAACATATTTTCTAGAATTTCTTTTTGAAATGAAATGCATATTTACAAACACAATTTATATATGCAAATAAATATAGTACAAAAATCAATAATCTAACAACATATTTATGTTTTACTGATCTTAAATGATATGTGATAACATATCATCAATCCATTACTAGTTTCACATATATTACATCTATATACATATTAAAAAAATGCTAAAACACAAGTATGTGGTGTGTGTACTTATTTTTTTATGTGTGTGTGTATGTGCATCGAATCAATCAAACATTCTTTTTTGTAAAAAAACATATACTTACACGTTTGTCTAATACCACGTATAGGATTTATGATAGAAAAAAACTCAAAGGTAGTAAAAAATATTGTTTGAAAATTTCGAAACATCCTATAAATCTTACACAAGATCCATTTAATAAGATATAAATTTACACAATGCGAATGATAAATTTAGGTTGTTTCAAAACACATACCTATATTGGTGGCTTCTTCACTTTATCAACCTTGGGATAATGGTGAAAGTTACTTCCAAAACAAGGATAGGATAACATGTTGGCATCCATATAAAGCGCAAGCTAAAAGTTTATCAACAAGCACTCAAGATCTAGTAGGATCATTGTGCATAGGTGTGAATGGAATGGGAAGATTGTGACTATGTGGAAATATGCAAAAAAAAATCTCTCAAGATTGAAATTTGTTTTCTTCTATAAAAGATGATGCATAACCATTTATGCATCATACATGGGTGTGCACTAGATCCTTATCATATCCCTTTGAATCCATAATGATTTAGAATTTTGAATATATGATAAGACTGATGGATAAGGTTAACTAAAGAAAGTTCATGGGAAGGCATTAGACAATGCATTGTAATACGTCTTATTACGACATTTATTTATTTTGCAGTCCAACTTTATCCAATTTGGATATAGTCAACATATCTCAATTATAGTCTTTCTTACTTAATCTTGGATTAGTTTATTTGATCCGCAAAGTATAAACACTTACTTATTCTTCAAGTCTAGTAGTTTATAGAACTTGAAATTGACAATGTAAACATCATACTGTTTCTTCCTGATTAACCTTATGCCTCTTATACTCGATCTAACCATATTATACGTGACCCATAGGCTGTTTATAATATCCCTTTCTAGGTGCATACCTCTACATAGAATTTGACCTAAAGAGACATGCACAACTTGTTTTTTTAACTTATATAGCAAAAATGTAAAATGATGTTAAATGCTTAAACTTAAATATGTGCAAAAAGGTGTAATTAGAATAATTGATATTCTTGATCATAAATGCATGAGTGAGAAACATTCAGTAAGTAGGTGACCTTTTGACACCTTACACAAAGCATAAAACTAAAATTGACGTCTCATTACTAAATCTCTATACGTTTAGAGTGGATGTTTTTTAACACTCTTTTTTGCCCATTTATCTATCTTCGATACCCTTATGCCTTAAAATCATAGGTCATCTCATATAGTCTACTAAAGCTTAAGTTGATCTCAACATATGTTATGCCTTTTTGAAAGCAACTAACATATCTAATGTCTATTAACTATTATGCCTCACGCACATATTTAACAAACTATCGGACTAATTAGTTATGATAGCTTATTCATATAGAAAAATTGGTTGCAATCTCTCTCTTACCAAATATGCATAACTACGAGACTATTAATCTAAAAAACATCCTCTAATGGCCTCTAACATGGACATGTATATGATGCATCTCACTGATCATATGAGGAACTAACTGAAGTGCCATTATCCCTTACCATGCACAATTGAACTAAACTAAAGTGCATGATGCATCTCATGAGTATCAATATCTCGTTTGTGTGTGTGTGTGTGTGTATATATATATATATATATATATATATATATATAAATACACTACTTTTCTAAATTTTCTTATTTTTTACCAGAATTTGATTTAGTTAAGGTCTGTGTTGTCTTCCATGAAGTCGAGCTCCTTAATAATTACTGACTAGCTTATTTGAATATTATTATGCCTTTTTTATTTTCTTTCCCTTTCTCTTCTCATCCTTTCATATAGCCTAGAAGTAAAATAGTCTTTCTTCCCTTTTTCTTCTTAGTGTATACACGGGTATGTCTAAATCTTACACCTTCATGTTTCTCTAGTCACATGCACATGGACATGTTCTTCCATTGCATCATGTATGTGCCTTAATACACATACATAGGTGTTGTCTTTTCTCAACATGAGCGTCCACTTTTGGGGAAGCCACACATGAGTGTGTGTCCCTTACCACACATTCGTGTGGGCTTCTCTTTAGGACAAGCACATTGTTATGCTAAATTTCCTTTTTAATATAACATGTACATAGGTGTGTGGGTTGCCTTACATGGTTGTATATCGTAATCTGGAAATTACACTTTATTGTTTTCTAAAATTTTGACCTAATTTCAACAATCTAACCATATACAAATCCTCAAACACATATTTCTATACATTCTAATCCTTTTTTCATTAACTATAAACACATATATGTGCTCAAGATACCATATCGTAGCCATCATCCTCATCAAATTTTGATTTCATCCTAACTAGCATGTCTATAAAGTTCATGTGTTAATTTAGCATTGTTTATACACACCCAACATCAAAATGATCATTATAATCCTCTTACAATATCTAGAAAGTCAACATTCAATATCATAGTGCATAAACTCATCATTAATCATTTTTGAAAGAGTTAAATAGAGCACTAACTTACTTGTCCTCTGGCAATCAGGTAAGGTCTTTGTGTGGCTGAGGGATTTTTGGTGATCAATGACTCATCTCCAGTATTCCAAGGCTCTCACTCTCTCATTTCCTCTATGTGTTTGATAGTTGTTAATGTAAAATAATATGACATCAAGTTTTGTGTCCTTTTTATTTTTGTCTGTTGAACATGATACACGAGTATGTGACCTTTATACACGAGCGTGTAAGATGATATTCATAAAAGGAAGTCTCCAAATTTGTCTTGAGTTTGATCTTATCTCAAGTTTCAAATTCTACTGACAACAACACACAATCATGCACTCTAACACACAGAGGCATGTGTATTTCAACACTTAGTCATTTTTACTTACTCAACATGAAATAACTCTTTACCTTTTTAAGGCATGAATAGGTGTCACTCTTGCAGTGCACAACTATTTCTACTAAAATCTTATCATTAATAACAATAAAATACAAAGAAAGAAAAGACTAAAATACCTTTTAGTTTACCTATGAATGCTACACTATTTGTCATGTTAACAGTGTACAAATTCATGTTGAATCTATATTTTAACATTCATTCATATATAAATCCAAATTGGCCTCTAGCAAGGCTTTATGGTCACCTATTATATGAAATGCCAAGGATTGACTTTTACCTATCAACAATAAGTTTACCATACGATACGATCCTTTCATCATACAATATCTCTTTAAGAGTAAGGTATAAAATTAGTATCTACCTCAAGGAACCCTTGATATGCATATATTGATATCTATATCAACAACAAAAAAGAATTGAATTAAGCAATGACTCAATCCTATGACGGCCACATATTCAAGTGGTTATTGATGTTCATTAAAGGCCTATTAGTGATATCTGTTCTTATACCCATGAGTGATGAATTTTTTGTTTATCCATTATTAGCGATATCTACACAATACGCTTCCATGTGTTTTACCAAGTTATTTTGCAATATCTTTGACATGTGAGATCAATCACTAATTTTTAGTAGGGCTATTAACACCATGATAATCCTAACCAAACTATATATGCCTTTGGTCAGGATAATAATGAGACTATGGATATTTTCTAGAATGACCATCTTATGTGAACATAAGATTCTTACAATTAGTTAAAATGCATTGATCCTCTCATCCTGGTTCCTTCATCCTAAAGAGAATTATCTTGGCCTACTATGTACACATAGAAAAAGAGTGTTAGAAGCAATTGAGATTATAACTTAAACATGAACTCATATCATTAGAAGGATTGACTCTAGGGCACCATCCCCAAGACATACATGTACAAGTCCTACACTCATCCATTTGCAAGTAATCATTATTCTCTATAATTCAATGTACAATCATGCATGACTTTATCCATAGGTGTACACCTGTTGAATAACCTAAATCTTACATAGATGCACGATCATGCCTATCCATGGATTGATTGTACATTGCATTCTAGAATGATGATTTCAGACCTTCTAGTTGTAGCTTGCCAATTCTTTCTATGGTATTACCATTCGAATACCATATCAACATAAAATGGTAAAAAGAAATGTCATATACATAAAAATTTGGTCTGATCTAGAGTCTCAAAATTTGATATATCAACAACCACCAAAGATCACAATAATCCACTGAATACCAATTATTTTTGTTACAATTTCACATATGATTACTATTAAACTAACTTAACCTATAAAATATTAGTAACATGTTGTATGTATAAACTAACTAGTTTCGTCAACTAAACATGAAATGAAATCACCTTAGGACCATATCAACCTATTATATCATTCATTAACATATTTTCATTGTTCATAAGTTACTATATACATACTAACATTCCAAAATCTCATTTAAATACAATATTTCAAAACTAACTTTAAGAAGATAAGAATAGCCCTTACATAACTATTATCTAAACAAGAAGACTTGATATAGTACCCATCACTAGAACCATTGGAAAAACCTCTTTCCTTTATTAGGAATCAACCTTTAATAATCAAATCTCTCTCTCTCTCTTTTTTTTTTGAATGTTTAGCTCTGAAAAATGATAAGAAAAAAATATGTGATAAGGAAAAAAATAAAGGAAAATGATTCTTTAAATAAAATCTAAATCAACGATATTATAATAATGTGTCTTTTGATACATGGTGATGCATATGATACTTAAGCTCTAACGTGGCATGATATCCATATCATCCACATAAGAAGCTAATGAATGGGCATTCACCCTTCTTGCACAACTGTACTTAAGGCTAAATTTCATATTCTCATCCACACTTAGTAATTTTCAATGCTCAAACTTTAGATAATTCATTCTCTTGTATGCATAATATTTCTAACAATGTTGGGCTTGCTTCATTTTTCTTCCAATCATTTTAGTGTCCTTAATCATTTTCTTGGTCATCTTTATCCCATGGGGCTACTTAGTGTAACTCTTTCGTCTATGTTATCCTAATGACATGAACATTAATAACTTTACTATAAGGGTCTTCAATTGGTTGAACCAGTTTTGAACTGCATCCAAATTAAGTTGGCTTAGTATTGGAAGCAAGCTTGAGTCAGTTTGGTTCGGTTTGAATTTATTTAATTTGAATTTGAGTTAAATTCGAATTAGAAGATTTTGTTCATTTTTTTAACCAAGTGGAATTCAAGCTTGGAGGTGTTTAGTTTGGTTGGGTCAAGTTCAATTTGAATCAATAGGTTTGCCTACTATTTGGGTAAAATAATATCGTTTTATCAATGAGCCATGAACTCGAGCAACAAATCTAAATCATAAATTACAACCATCGTTTTGTCAATGCATTGTTAATTCTACTGATACGTATTGTATTTAATTTCAATACACCATAAGATTTGTATTGTTTTTTATTTGTATTATATCGTACAATATTAATAATTATGATTGATAGTAATACTCTCCCCCAGAGAGTAGTACTTCTAAAGGAAGATTTTACAAATACTACTCCAATGCCATTGTGTAGAGCATCAACATAAACAATGTACTCTATACCATGCTTTGGTAATACTAACATTGGACCTAAAGTTAATCTTTTCTTTAACTATTGGAAGCTCTTTTCACAAGCCTTCATTCATTTGTATTGATTTTTTTTTTTTGTAAGGGTTATGAGTGGTTAATCTAGAAAACCCTTCAACAAATCTTTTATAGTACCTAACTAAACCAAAGAAGCTTCTCACTTTTGTTACAATTTTTAGCCTCTATCAATCTAATATGACTTTGACCCATCATAACTCGATCATCTAAAGTTTCTCAATTAACTCCTATTGTGATGACATGGGTCCAATCACAGATATCTATAAACTCGAGAATCTCCAGCCTACATAACATATCGTTTGGGACTAATTAGGTCACACTCGATCACTAAAGAATACCTCTATATCTTGAACTAGTGTGACTATATCATTTCTCAGTAAAAACACTATTATAACTATAATTGTAGCTTTATACTAGGTCATCATACTAGTTGATACAAGGATTTGACACCTTAGTCATATGATTATTCATTGTATAGTCCACTCACCAACACCACTATAGACTACCAAATTGAAACAGGGTTTTACTGCATGCAAGGTACCTTACTTTGAATATAGTATCCTATTATAGACATGCCTTACTACAAAGGATGTAAAAAGTATATAAATCATGGTGCTCCCTCATAACGATCCTATATATGTCTAGTATGTATGCATCTCAAACCACATAAGCATCTCAAACCACATAGTCATCTCAAGCTCATCTTAACTTTCACCCTACTCATAAGTTATGCCTTAATATTTTCTTTCTCTTGGGCACATTAGGCACTACTTCATACTCATGAATTTCATAATCTTTTGGGACAACTTCATAAACACTTAACCTAGTTCCTTTAACTTTACCTTCTTTAAAAATCTTGTAGAGTGTTTAAGGTCTGTGCATAGGTGTACCTTAACATCCCAATGCATGACTAGTCTCTAGCAAGCATGACTTTTTTTACACTACACACAAGCGTGCATAGTCATGTGCATTGGCATGCCATTTCTTTAAACCCTACACAACTTTCTTCCATATTTGTTTTTTGTCGTGCTCCTTTTCACAGGCATACACAAGTGTGCATGATCATATGCATAGACCAACTCTTCACTTAAAACTTAACTCTTTTTGATTTACATACTTTTGATGAGTATTTCCATCTGTTCACCCTATGTACGATTGTTCATATTTAATGGTCGGTTGTACCTCATGTCCTAGTCAACTAATCGTCGTTCAGTGACACATATCTTATGCATCATTGTCAAAAAATTGTATTCAACTTTTTGGGTTTTGCATGAACAAGCGTGCGTATCCTAGTGCATATTATATGTAAACTATTCTAGACATGTCACAACCATGGCTACCCTTGGGACGGTCGTGCATGATGTTTGGAACATGAAATCGATACCATATTTATACTCTATTTAGTCTGTATGCATAATCCAACCATTCTTCACATATTATAACATATTCACAACCTTAAAAATGCTTAAATAAGTCTCCAAAAATTGTAATTCAATGTAATATATCCTTCATTCAACATATTTGTCCAAACATGCCAATAAATTATCCATATAAAACATGAGCTATTACAACCATTTGAATCACATATAAATTAATCTAATCTCATTCTAATTATCTGATTAACACGTTAAAATACTCTAAACATAATTAATCCAATCTCATTTTCATTATCTAAATAGTATATTAAAATACTTAGAACACAATAAATAATGCATACATAAAAATTCATTAATAATAAGGATCTCTTTCCTATTTTCACACACTCACATAATCTTGCAACAGCATATACACCCTCAATCTTTCATACATTCACCCAAAATCATTTAACATAGCAAAATATTTATAAACAATATGAAATAATCATCCTTCTTACTTAGGCCCTTTTGTTTAACGATTTAGGGCTGACCCATATCTTTATTTCTCCCTTCCCTTATCACTAACAGACTCATCAAAAAGTCTTACCATAAATAAGTTTTTAAAGTTTTTCCTCTTTCTGGATAAAGTTGTAATGAATATGGGATAATGATATCCCAAATTAAGTGCAATGTGCCTTTTTAAAATAATTCTCTAGTAATGCCATGAATTGGCATTCCTATTTAACACGCATGGTTATGCATCATTTTAAAACTTTTGATGTGGCACTTATCCACTCTATCTAATGTGGTAAGCTATGCACGAGTGTACATCTTCCATGCACGACTGTATATCCCTTTAAAGTCTCAATACTTAACTCATTTTTAGACAAAAATCATATATACATAAATAAATACATGCAAATGAACTAAATTTCCATTGAGACATACCTATAGGTGTTACACATCACCACAAACTCATAATGCTCGTATCTAATCTTGAAAGCTATCTTAGTTATATGTTTCTTTGTAACCCTCACTTGGTGATATCTTGATCTCAAGTATATATTGGAGAACACCAAAGTTTCATTCAATTGGTCAAATAAATCATCAATAATAGGTAATGGATACCTATTCTTCACAATCACTTTATTCAGCTTCTTGTAATCAATGCACATCCTCAAAGACCCATATTTCTTTTTCAAAAACAATATCAAGCTCCCTTGGGTGAATGACTTGGTCGAATAAACTCATTATCTCTCTCACCTAGATAAAAATGAACTTTCATGTTAGTATCTTATCATTAATCATATTATTACCATCTCACAACTCAATCCTAATCCATTCACAATACCATGTGCAATAAAGAAGTGTATGGGTCCAAAATCAATCAAAATGTAAAGACGCATATCATGAAAGAATAACTAACAAATATTGTTAATAGACTAACCTCTGCCTAACACTGCATGATGGTGTAGGCTCTAGCATTGGACCTCCTACTATTTACTTAACTTTAGTTATGGTTGTAGTGTAAATTCTTGCATAATGGTCAGGTTGTCTACACTTGAAACAAATCTTTATCAAGCACTCATCCTTATGTTGTTTTTCACACTTTTGGCAGGGGGGGATCTATCTTTTTCTTTTTCTTGTTCTCCTTCTAGTTCTTACTACCTTTGTCTAGAAACGCTTCTTATCTTTATAAGATATCTTAGACTAGGAATAGCTCCTATGACCACTATTGGCTAATAGTAGAATCAATGCTAAATCTTGATTAATCCTCATCACAAACATCTCTAATCCTAGTACTTCTTTTGGTGCTTCACTATAAGTCTGGGGTATCTAGTTTCCTATCATCACTCTTTGGCTATAGCTAGATTAAGCCTATGGATGAATTTCTCTATTCACCCCTGCGTTGAGTTAGTCATACTAAGGGCATATCTCACTAGAGCATTGGACTGGCTGGCATATTGCTTCACTGTTCTGGGCTTTTACTAAAAATTGATGTACTCTTGCACTCCTAGGTAAGTCACATCTATCATTGTATATGAAACATCAAATAATCTTTAAAGTGATCCCACCTTAACTACCATAGCAGCATTAAAAAACACCACACGTAATCAAACAACATTAAACTCTATCGTCGCACACAAAATTAAATTAAGCAACACTAAGAAATATGACCATGCACAACATTGAATTAAGCAATATTTGGTAACATTTAGCAATACAGTCATGCACAACATTCAATTGAACAACATCCAACTTTATAGCCTCCCACAACATTCAATGGAATATCATATATGAAGTTCTAATTGATTTTTATAAAATAATTTGCATGAGATCAATAACACCATTTTGTAAAAAGAAAATTAAATTTTAAAGACTACATAAGGAAATAGAACAGTAAATTTAAATTTTATTTAGACTCAAATTATTGTAAACCCCAAGTCAACGCCTAAATCCCCTAAGAGTTTTCCTCTTTCTTCATCTATTCAATCAAATTCTAAGCAAATCTGGTTAGAAATTCAAACTCCTCATTTTAACAATGAATAATTAAACCCTAGATGTTAAAAATGGTTTTGACTTTTCTATTAATACACATTTCATCCCTTTAACAAAAATTTGGGGTACTTCACTTTACGTGTTTAGTGAAACTTTATGCAGCATTTATGTCAGTTTTATTTGAAAAAATTAGGAAGAAATGAGATGAAAATCAGAATAATTGCCTTCATATTTTTAACAATGGCTTCAACAACTAGTTAAACGTTATGGATTACATATTTGATTCACATGATTGCATATTGTATTTCTTGACAATTTCAACCATATAACAAGGAAATTAAACGCGTTTAACTTCTTTCTATAGTATGGCATTGAAGTGACGAATTTCAAGATAAAAGAAAACTGCACAATGATTGAAAACCTTCCATTTATTAAGCACATCATAAATGGTCATAAAGTTACAATAACAAGTCACCAAAAAACGTGATTTATCACCCAAAAACATTAATATTCTGATGCCTAGCAGCGTCGAGTGTGTAACGTATCCCAACGAACATTGTGCCGCCGAGTGTGTAATTTATTAAAATTATAATATGACTTAGATAAGAAAATACACATTCTAATAATACAAATGGCTTAAGAACAAATTGGCATGTTGGCAGGAGGTGGCCGAATTTTCTGATCCTCCGATTGCCCATTCTTTACGATGAGAACTGTATCCATGCCCCAGGTTGCATGCCTTTCCAAATGACAATGCATAAACCACACTCCTGGAAAAAGTTAAAAATCATTCAAGTTAGAATAAATTTAACATAGAATCCTTTCCCAAAAACCATTTATTTTAAAAAAATATATATAGTTTAAGACAAAGCATTATCTTGATTTAGAACTAAATTCTCAGCTGAATGGATTCAAAAGAGAAAACATTCTCCACTCTATATGATAAAATTGATGTGACAATCATTTTATTTGAATTTTTTAGATAGACCAAAAGACTTATTTCTATCAAAAGTTTAGTCTATTCTCAAACTCACACTTATAAGTTTTAAAAACTGAAATACCCATTTGTTATCCAACTTTTATTAAAATTCTCTATTATATATAAGGATAAAACCATCATTTTAATAGTAATATTAAAAAAATATAATTTTATTTTATTTTCCCTCTTAAATTTTGAAAACTAACAATTTCTTTCCTACCTAAGTTTTTCCATTTTTGAAAAGTGACTATTCACCCCAGGTTTCTTTTTTCTCCCCTCTCCAGCCACCATTCCATCTTTGACTACCTTCTTTTCCCACCCTAACCATGAGTTGGCTCTCTCTCCTTGTCAGTAGATGAGGAGACGTTGACAATCAAATGAAGATGAAGTCTTCGTCTCTTTGTCTATTAATGGAGAGACGAGTCTTCATCGCTTCGCCCATCGACGAATAGAAATGAATCATATTCGTCTCTCTTCGTAGATGAAGAGAGACAAATTCATTGATTGAGAAAGATGAGGACAATTTGTCTCTCTTTGTCGGCAAACAAAGAGACGAAGATTCGTCTCTCTCTACTTGCAGACGAAGAGATGAAGACTTCATCGATGTCTCTTTGCCTACTGATGGAGAGAGAGAGTTAGCTAATAGTTAGGGTAGGAAGAGGAGATCGTCAGAGACAGAGTAGTTGTCGTAGAGTGGAGAAAAAGAAAACCTAGGTGTTGATAGAAAATAGTCACTTTTCAAAACTGAAAAAATTTAGATAAAAGTGTAATTGTTAGTTTTCAAAATTTGAAGAGGAAAATAAAACTACTTTATTTTAATATTACTATTAAAATAACGGTTTTACTTTTATAAATAATAAAAAATTTTAATAGAAATTGGATGATAGGTAGATATTTAGGTTTTTGAAATCTCGCACTTCTGAGTTTGAAAATACACTAAAACTTGGATGGGAGTAAGTCTTTTCGCCTTTAATATATTACCTAACCAACGTGAAATGTACAGTTAATAGACGTGCCACCAAATCCATGGAGACTTACCAGGATTGTTGGCAAAAAATCGAACGGCAGCCCATCCGTTCCTTGGAACGTTCACGGTGTTGAGTTCTGGTGGGTCAATCAAATTATAAGATAAAGGATCTGTCTCATTATTGAAATTCCCAAAACCTGTTCCCACTACAAAGAAGCTGTAACCATGTAAATGCAAAGGATGGGTTTCTGGCACCTGGAGATTAGTTCCTTGAAACACAATTTCAACTGCTTCACCATAATTTATAAACCTCGCCTTTGTCCCGCTGGCAGTAAATACTGATACATCCGAAACATCACCAGTAAAGTTAAAAAAATTGGGCGGCTGACTTGGGAAATCTCCAAGAAAAACGTTGCTCAACCCACTGCATTTCGAAACATTTGATAACGATGAGTAATAGGGGGCCGGAGAATATCAAATAAGAAAACAACGAAAACAATTCACCACACCTGTAGTATGCCTCAAGTATACTAACTTGAGGAGTCGCAAAACTAACGTTGTTTAAGCTTGCAGCTTCCTTATTATCAAGAAATCCATCACCAGTGGGGGTAAGACACGAGCTGTTGGGGCACAAAACGCGATTTACACCAATTGTAATTAGCAGTTGTGTTGTGATATTTTTGGGGACATTGGCCGGATATGCGGCAGTTGCTAAGCTCCTCACGCGGTTAGTAAAGTTTGTTGCAGCATTTATATCATTGTAAAAAGGAAGGATTGGGAAGAAGGGCGTAGGAGGAGGAGTATAATTGCCGTCATACTGAACGATCGCGGTGGTGGTGGTGTTGTCAAAATCCACATCACTGTCAAAGTATGGACTAGCGGCCATGTAATAGTGGCCAAGGTTTTTGTTTGCTGTGAATAAAACGTCCATTGTTTGTCCAGGAGTTATCAAAATGTAGTCGGTTGTTATGGGTTTTATGTATGCTCCATCATGCCCAACAACCGTGAGGCTGTGGTTCGCAATTCCGAAAAAGGTTTCTTCATTCATCACAGCGTTGATTATGCGAAGAAGATAAGTCTTGCCAAATTTAACATTCAGGCGGTATGTTGAATCTGGAATATAAAATGACGATACTTGTAAGAAAAATTTATATATGAGATCCAATATATAAATTAACATGAAATACCTCTGGAGCAATTGTATAAGTCCCCTGGTTGGCCGTTGATGGTATAAGCATCTGAAACATTTGGAATTACGCCCTTGAGCACATTAGCGAGCATTTTCGGCACGTCTAGCTTGTACCAGGATCCTGTCATTAGAATCAAATTAAAAAAATTAAATTAGTGGCTTGAAATGGGTACCACATCTCGAACAATTATGTTACCCTGGTTAAATACATTCATAGTATTACCAAGTATGATTGTGTGTTCATCATAAGGCTTAGGAAATGGATAACTTTTTCCAGGAGCTGGTAAAATAATAATTGCCCCATGAACTGATACACGAGTCCAGTCACTGTGGGCATGCCACCAGAGGGTTCCTTCTTCCGTGGACAATATAATCTCATAAGTGAAGTTGGTTCCCGGTCGAATTGGGCATTGTGTTACGTTTTCAGGACCATCTGACCATGGATTCCGTGGTTGGTTCACTCCATGCCTGCAGAATATAAAAGAACATCCATCAGATTTGATTCTGTTAAAGTTGAAATCCTGTCTAAAAGTTTAAGTTAATGGACAGGGACTTAAAAATATATCTACAATGTAGGAATTCGAACTTTAGACCTTTGAATCTAATATCATCCTATGATTTAAAAAGAGGTTGTGAAAGAGGGAGTCATCACCAGTGAATGGTGACACCATAGTTTCCTTGATTGTGCACATTAATAAACACAGTATCGCCTTTACGAGCTGTTATGGTTGGTCCAGGGAAACTGCCATTTACAGTCAACATGCTTTTCGAGCTACATAGCCTTGTGAAATTCGTTTCTTGAAGCTGCAATTAAACATTAATCAGTTCTTCATATGTTCATTAGCAAATATATATTATCATAAACTGTTAGTGTTAAAATGTGGAAGCACTTACAACAAAATCATAATATTGATTGAGAGCCATGCCTTGGAGCAGCCCATCCAGAAACAAGAACCCTAAAATGAAAAAGAAGTTTTTTCTATCCATTCTTCTCTTGATTTTGTGTTCCCAGGTTGCTAATTAACCCTCTTTTCTAACATCTTCAACTGCACCTATCAAGCTATTTATACTATGTTGTCAACATGTTGAGTAATGTACACAACCAGAAACATAATTCTCAACTAAGATACGTGTTTTCAAATGATTGTATGATATTTTAAAATGTGAAATTCTATAGATGATGTCGGTAATCAATATATTAATGCCTCTTGTTCAAGTTTGCGGTTGTTTCAAATGACAACTTTAATAGATGATTTTGGTATATTATTTATTGTCATCCATAAACAGTAAAAATAATGAAAAGATCAAATTTTGTCGGGTTATAAATTGTAAAATTTTGTTATATAACGTTAATTGGTATCATTGAATTAATGGAAGTATAAATTTGTCAACACTACTGAGAGAATTTTCTAAGAAACAAATATAGTAAATAAAAAATGTGATGGTTTTTCTTAGTGTATAGATGTTATAGCTGTCAAAATGTTCAAATGAAAATTATAATAAAGAGAACAACTGTGTTCGACAATTGACTCTCAGTTGTTAGCTAATACTGCCTTGTGTCTGTCTGCACATAATTCTGAATTTCTGATTTGTTTATTGCGCTTGCAGACGTCTTGAGAATTTATAAATCAATTGACTCTGACACTTTCTCCCCACTTTATGTTATTGCCTGGTGATGAGTCCATGAAACCCTTAAATCAAATGCATAAGTCATAATCTGATGGTTATCATTTTAATGATAATTCTGCTTGAATTCTACAATTCTTATTCTATGGGTGAGATTGTTCTAAGTAATTTTTTATTCTTTTCGACGTGCAGGCAAACGAGCAAAGGGTGGGTGAGACATTCTTTTTCCTGTTATGTATTTTTTTTCTCCTGTGAATAAAATGTTAGGTTCAATGGCCACGTTTACGAGCAAAGAGTGGTTCCATGAAAGAGAAAAGTTTAAAGGAAAAAAAAAAAAGGAATCAAAACATTGCTTGATCATGATTATAATTTTAAGCTTAATTTCTCAACAACTATATAATATATCCTTTGTCTTTATCCCTTGTAACGTAGCACGTTTTACACTATTTTCAGAAACGTTTTCAGGTCAATCTGTTCGTATATACGTTGGATATCAACATAAATCCGACTACTAGGGGACTTACATGGGATGATATTCCCGAATTCCTAATGAGGGTGCTAGCTTTATAAAAAAATATATAGCAATTTCATTACTCCAACATGTTTACCGCAAAGAATTCTATATAAAAATCTAATGGCTAGTCATTAATTTGGGATAGATGTGACAAACTTTCTAGCAAATCAGTCATAGCACCACTGTTATTCCAACTTAATAATCACAAAGATTTCTCCCTACAATTTGCTGTAAGTGTAAACAATATCCATCGCATGATCCATATGATTTTAATTAATTTGGTACTTAAAGAATGTTAGGAATATCAACATAAGATACATCTACAAGTCTTCCACTCTTGAGGGACCAACGTGTAATTTATAGGAACTTTGTATAACAGAGTTAAAGCGGAAGACAAGTCACTAACAGATTCTCTGAAGTTTCAAAACATGCAACAAACGGTGTCACATTGCCTTCACAAAATATCTTCATCAAGTTGCCCAACTTGCCTCACAACAATCGAGACTCTCCTCCTCCTCTCTCACGCTGCTCATGTGTGTGAAGACTCCTGGCGATTCTAGATTCCTCCAAAATCAATCAGCCCTTGATTGATTCTCATGCCGATAGTGTGCTCGATAGATCACCGGTTATGGTGTGTAATGTAATTTGTATTATTATTATGTTTTTGTATTATTGTTGCCTACAAAAAGGAAAAACCCTATTTTGATATAATCAGATTTTTCAGAGGAAAATAGTATTCGTGTCTTCTCTTGAATATGCATTTTCCTTTCAATTTTTCTACTGTCCTTTTAGTTGCTTCCTTACATGGTATTAAAGCTTGCTCTAATTAATGCCCACGGATGCTTTCTCCTCATTTTCAAATGCGATCAACACTCAAAACAAGGGGGTCAGCTTGGGACCTATGGTTGTGACTCCGATGCTTCAGCCTTACTCCTTTCCAATTTAAACTTTACAACCAGTAACACCAAAAGTCACTGAAAGCAAATCGCTACTAGAGAGCTCACATACTTGTTACTGTTGGTGTTCATGGGTTAGAAGATCACTTAATTGCATGTCTATCTCCTTTTATTGTGATAAAAGATGAGCCTACTAAGAAAACCATCAAACAATTAATCCTGATTATAGTTGTTGGAAGAGATACTAATGAACTGGCTTTTAGTTTCAATCTCTAAAGCTATGTTCAGCTACTTGTTGAAGTATAGTATAGCCATTGAAGTCTGAGTCACTCTCCAAAATTACTTCATTTTTGAGTTGAAAATATCACTGCAGACTCTCAAGAAGGGAAATCTGGATATTCATGAATATGTTAAACAAATGAAAGAGATCTATGATGCCTTAGTTGCTAGTGGCCAGTTGTTTAGTGAATATGAGCTAATTAATTTAATTCTTGATGGTCTTTGTCTTAAGTATGACACTGTAGTTATGCACATACTGTCTACATTAGATGCTAACAACGACAGCATGACTGTAGCAGGAGTCAAGTTCCTACTTCAAAAGTGTGAGCATAGGCTGACCAAGAGTCTAGGGTGCAATTTTCATGTTCAGAGTGGTACAACCAACCTAGTTACTACATCTAGTCAATTTGTTGTAAAAGGAGGTCAGTCTAGTATGATATTTTGCTAAAATTGGTGGAACATAGAGCAATGTTCAAGGTCACCAAATGACCAAAAACACTGCAAGTGAAGGATTTCAATTTGCTAAAAGGCAGAAGTGGGGGGAGAAATTTCACTAGATCAGGTGTAGTCTACCACATGTGTGGCAAGAGTGGACACATAGCTCTCCGATGCTACCACAGGTTCAACATCACATTTTTATGCAATGCACAAAACCAATTTCTAGCTGACAATAACTCTGGATTCATGCCTAGGCCTCAGTTGTTAGAGTAGGTTCCCTAAAACCGATCGCATTGACATTTGTAACTATAATTTTATGTTATTTATTAAAAAAGATTTATTCATATTCAAATTATAAGATTGTATGAATAATATGTTTTTATGATGGTGGAATTGTGACAAGAAGATCAGATGACTAATCATGGAAACTTTATGTACACATTAAGTGATCATTTTAGAAATGTCCATAATCTTGATATTACTATAACCGTGGGCATTTGTAATAGTGATAAGATTATCATAGTATTGAGCAACTCCACTAAAAGGTAGTGACAATTTTCACATGTCAAAATTGTTCATAGATAACTTAATGTAACATATGAGTGCACGTTGTAAACATGTTCATCAAATTGACCTGACAAGTGGATTTTCATATAGATAGTTGATCCATTTCTATGGAATAAATCCTTTGAATGCCATTAGTGCATGTGATCCTTTGACTTGAGATTATCAAACCATCTCGTTTAAAGATCTAATATAGTTTGATGTTATCCAACATGTCCTCATAATTGGGGTAACCATGAAGGTAACAATTACCCATATTGTGAGATACATGGATGTTGTGGATGATTAATAAAGGATTCGTTACTCTTGAACACAGGAAAATATATCCACATGATGTAACACCCCACTCCAGACACATACCCCTTCATGGGATATGTATCTGAGGAGACGTGTTTAACTAAAACTTCACATGCAAATTATTAAAGCCAAATATGTTTTATTAATGAAAATCCCTCAATCCCAAAGTGTATTAATTGTTACATGAAATCAAACATATAAATTCAGAAAAACATCTCGACAAATAAATACGTATTGATAGAAATGAGAAATAACGAAATACATGAAATGTCTAATTAAAATAAAAAGACGAAATCACCTCCTACCTTTATGCGGTATAGCGAGTTGACCCGCTAACTCCCCCGTTGCCATCCCGCTGCTCCATGACTCTATTTACAAAATCACAAAAACAGAACACGTGAGTGAAATACACTCAATAAGTAAACAATCTCATACATCCACATATCTATAAATCCAAATATGAAATTATTTGATGTTCCATGCTCATCAGTCAAGAGTTAGTATGGATGTTTATCCGGTATTCCCAATGCCCATCTAGAATTTTATGGCACCCAGTGCATAAATTTGTATTAGTGGTGTCATCCTAAATGACTAAAACTACACAATGTATGTTGGCATCCTAGACACTCGATGAAAGCATAAGACATCTCATATGTCGATCATAAAGTGCACTTATTGCATGTGTCAATCGAGCTAAGGGTTATGGATACCATATCATGCGACAGTGAGACCCTAAGCATCTACTATTATCATACAGGCATCTCGGATACTCTGACCCTATTGTTGGTGCTAAACCATCTAAAGGTATCAATGTCACACAAACTTGCCCTGTTGCATTTACTACCACACTACATATAGCTCGGTGGTTCTAAATATGTAATACATCATTTTTTGGTTTCAACTCCAAACCACTCTAGTCGAGGTCTATGTCATCATCCATGTAGTCAAACACACCCATATTAGGCTTTGTTAGGGTTTTATATCTTCTTTCATCAAAATCTACCCTTATAAGGGTAGAATAGTCATTTTAATCTCATCTTTTCACTTCATAATCTACCCTTGTGTGTATCCCTCACACACAAGTGTGTATACCTTTAATCCAGACAACCTGAAACTTAGGCACACAAGTATGTATCTTTGGTACAGGACATATGGCCATGTGTCCCATACCACTCAGGCATGTATTTGTTTTCAAATCCATTCTCCTGTGGCATTACACCTACACAGGGAGAAAATTCCTCAATTAAACACAATTGTGTGTCAAATGCCACATGAGCGTGTAGTGTACATTCTCCATAATTTCAAACTTATTTTCTTGTGTTTTCTAGACACCTAAAAACATGAAACTTCAACACAACCATAACATTCTTCATTCATAATTTATCAAACTCTTAAATAATAGGTATGACATAATTTCCACAACAAAACACATATAATTAATTCCATTCTACTACAACCTATAGCATAATTGTATAACTCTTGTTTAACCCTTTAACAGAATAATCAACCTTTATCAATTTATCAAACTCAAATTATATCACAAAATTACATATTCATAGATCATCCAAAAGTTCTATAATAAACACAACACATAATCACATCAACGTAGGACCATTTCATCATTTAACTCATTATCACCAAAATCAAGCATTCATACATTTAAAAAAAAAATCTAACTAATCGCCATAACTATACAAATAATCCTTCATAGAAAAATACTCCAAAACCTCAACCAAGCCAAGGTATAAGAACACACATTAATCTAAGAAAATATATATTTACCTTTCTTCCGTATATGCTTTGTTGCTCTTCACGTGGCCTGATTTTCCTCTTTGAATCCTTTTCATGTGTCAACTACCTTCAAAGCCTTCAAGTGCTTTCTAATTCCCTCAGTTTTTTCTCTGAAAAAGTAGAGTAAAAGGTAAGCTAAATACGTCTATGATTATTTTTATTTTCTTTCTAAACAACCATACATAGGCATGTACTTAAGGCACACAGACATGTATGCTGTTATGCAATTAAAGCCACATTTCGAAATCCTTATGCACGTGTGTATCGTGTCCAAACTTAGTCAAATGACATGCGTCATACTGAAAAAGACCATACATCCCTAATTTCATACATAATAGATTCTTACACATTATTACTCAATTCAAACAAAAGAAAAAAAAAACCTTGGGCATACTTGTAGGAGTTACATATGAGAATACTAAAAGACATCCATGAACATTTAAATATGTGGCCACAATGAGATTAGGTCACATCTTGATCTATGTTGGCCATTGATGTGTATCAATTCATACCATGGAGCTACTAAGATAGACATGCTTCTATGTCTTTGCCTTAAGAGATATTGGTTGACAAAATGATTAAATTTCATATAACCATGATGTTGTAAAAGTTCAAGGAATGTTTACTGACATTTTGTTGATTGAGTGGTCATAATGTTTTTGTAATATCCCTGGTCCAATAACCTGACCCACTGTCAAGATATTGTCCACTTTGGACACATAGTCCATCATGATTTTGCTTCTGGGCTTTGTAACTCAAAACACGTTTTAACAGTTTAAGGAGCTTACAGGCTATTTAACCAATCAAATTCTCCCACCACTAATTGATGTGGGATACATAAACAGAGTACAGATAGACTCAACATCTCTTTCGTGCTTTGTCGATGTGGGATTTGCCTAAGGGTATCACATACACCCCCTCTTATGGGACTTAGTGTCCTCGCTGAGGTTTGAGGTCACCTATCCTAGTGCTGCTCTCGCCCAAACACACTTAACTTTAGAGTTCTGATGGGATCTAGTACATTAGTGTTGGTATGGTCGCACCCCTCTTTTATATATGATACCCTTAGGTAAATCCCACATCAACAAAGCACGAGAGAGATATTGGGTCTATCCGTACTCTGTCTATGTATCCCACATCGGTTAGTAGTGGGAGAATTTGATTGGTTAAATAACCTGTGAGCTCTTTAAACTGTTAAGACGCATTTTAGGTTGCAAAGACTAGAAGCAAAACTATGATGGACTATATGTCCAAAGTGGACAATATCATGACAGTGGGCCAAGTTATTGGACCAGGGATATTACTAATGGTATCAGAGCGGCTTCGCGTGTCCTTTTGAACCATGGTGGGGTAAACCTCAGCGAGGATGTTAAGTCTCGTAAGGAGGGTTGTATGTGATACTTTTAGGTAAATCCCACATCGACAAAGCACGGGAGAGATATTGGGTCTGTCTATACTCTGTCTATATATCCCACATCAATTAGTGGTGAGAGAATTTGACTAGTTAAATAACTTGTGAGTTCTTTAAACTGTGAAGATGCGTTTTAGGTTGCAAAGCCCAAAAGCAAAACCATGATGGATTATGTGTTTAAAGTGGATAATATATTGACAATGGGCCGGGTTATTGGACCAGGGATGTTACAAATGGTATCAGAGTGGCTCTACGTATCCTCTTGAACGATGGTGGGGCAAACCTCAGTAAAGATGTTGAGTCCTGTAAGGGGGGTGTATGTGATACATTTAGGCAAATCCCACATCTACAAATCACGAAAGAGATACTCGGTCTATCTATACTCTGTCTATGTATCCCATATCAGTTAGTAGTGGGAGAATTTGATTAGTTAAATAGCCTGTGAGCTCTTTAAACTGTTAAGACGCGTTTTGAGTTGCAAAGCCTAAAAACAAAACCATGATGGACTATTTGTCCAAAGTGGATAATATCTTGACAGTGGGCTAGGTTATTGGACCAGGGATATTACAGTTTTGATAGAGGCTAATTTTGGTTTAAGCTTGAATTTATTTTGAATCTAGGTGCTACTGACTTAATAAAGAGCTCATGTGTCACACGTACATAGAAGTTAATTCAAAGTTAGAGGTAAGGGTTATTTGATGATAATCCTGGTGTTTGAAAACATGGGTGAGATTGCCAATAGATTGGACTTGTCCAATAAGATTGAAATTACTTAGTTTGATTTTTTCCTTAATAGAGAATAACCATGCATGGTGAGTGCCATTCGTTGCCACCACAAGGAAAGGACCATTTAACGTATCAAAATTATGTAAATAGACACATTTCCATGAGAAAAAGTATGAGAGTTGTTTTAGCAAAAACCTTAGCCACTTATTCTCTTTCCAAAACACACACATATTCAATCATAAAACCTTAACAACCTCTTGTGATTGAATAAGCTTCCAATCAAGTTATTGTGTCGAGTGATGCCAAGGCACTAGCTCCCAAAGATTGGATAGTGGTTTTTCTTGCCACGTAAAAAATGAAAGAGTTGTTTAACACAGATATAAATTTGGTTAAAGCCCTATATTTGTTAATGCATGTTCATGAAACAAATGTTAAAAACAAGTACCTTGCAAGGTTTTTGGGATTGTTTGTTTTTATATGTCTTAAATTTTATTGTGTTGCTAGTTACTAGTGCCCCGATAACCCAATAGTGGTGTTAAAGACATTGTTTGGCATATTTTACATGAAAATATACCTGCTGCATCTTTTGATTAATTTTAAAATTTATTCATTATGATTTGAAATTGTGTTATCACACAATTGTCGAGTTTCATGCACAAAATAAATTATGTTGATTTGTTAAGTTTTGGATTCTTAGAATTTTGCTTGTGTTTGTCGAATATGCAAGTTTTTAGAATTCGATTGATTAGCCATCGATTTCATGTAGTTGCATGAAATCACTTTTGAACTGTGTTGTGGTGCGATTTAACGATTACTGCTAATGTGAGGATAACTTACATGCCATATTACCTTACTCTGAGAAAAGGCTTGCTAGAATTTGTGGTAGTTTTCTAGCTAATTACCTCACAGCAAAACCTAAAAAATAAGCCAGGATCATCTGTGTGTGCTACAATGCACGGGCATTACTTAGCATGGATGGTTATTGGAATGGATGCCATCTTTCTTGGTACCAAGGTTTATGTGGAGCACTAGTCGAATGCCCTAAATGCACAATCGTTCCTTCATGAAAATTTCAATCATTCCATGGGTGATACCTTTGTCGCTTGGCTAGTCATTCATATTTATGGAATTTTGTTGAAATGAATGAGTGATATCATGACCTACACACTCAGATGAGCATGAAATTTCAATTTTGTCCCATTTTGATGAACAAGGACTACATTATAAATTTTTAAGTTGAATTGAACTATACAAAAGTTCAATAGCCAAAATGTAATTTGACACTTGGTAAATAATTATTAAAATTAATTAATTTTAATTTTAAATTGTATACGTATGGATGTATGTATGCACGGTGCTTAGTACAGAGCAAATAGACTTACGTGTTTGAATGTTTTATTTTTGAGTTGTAATTCCCTACCTTATCTTTTATTCTTCTTTTAGATTAGGTTTAATTTTTGTTCCATAGAAAATCGTAACTAAGAAACAAAATCATGTAACACTAAAGATTTAAGATGAATACTAACCTAGGTTATCTAGTCAAACCCCACTTGGCTCAAGGGGCTTGACATTAGTAATGGTTGTGTACTAACATATTTTAATTTACATTGTAGAATGTATGCATAAGTTTTATTTTTCTAAATATTGCCTGACATATAGATTAAAACTAATAAGTCAGTTTAATTAAAACCCTCAAAATGAATATTAAGTCTAAGATTGAAATTAGTGTCTTCTAATATGACACCTTAATCAAACCTTTGTTCATCAAAACCTTGTTCGCGAAAGCGAAAGGTACACTTCTACTAAGTGAAAAATTAAGAGTTATCATATTAGGTCAACATAACTAACGTACTTTACTTGTTCGCCAAAGCAAAATAAAAATACATTAGAGGTATGAGTAGAAGATGCATTTGTCAATACAAAGTGATATGTAGTATCCACACTATTAATACTAAGAGTCACAATTGAGGTCACATAATTTGTTAAGATAACACCTAACTCAAAATCATGGGCTTTTGTGATTAATTTGTAATTTACCTATTCAATTAATTTGAACTTGTTCACCATGGTAATTGAGAGAATTAATGCAATGGGATCTTGGTCCAAAATAAAGTTCATTGAAATTTCTCAAGCATAATAGTGAGGCCTATTGAATTGAGGAAAATTTTGAGAGCATTTTAATTAATTAAATCTATAATTAAAATAAATATTAATAAATTAAAATAAAAACTATGCCTCTTACTATA
Organism: Mangifera indica; assembly: GCF_011075055.1. NCBI lineage: Eukaryota > Viridiplantae > Streptophyta > Magnoliopsida > Sapindales > Anacardiaceae > Mangifera > Mangifera indica. The sequence goes on along the minus strand of NC_058147.1, from coordinate 8,448,690 downwards.
ATTGTAGATAACAATCACCATATTAACACCAACTTATAAATTAATTCTTAAGAAAGAAAATAGACTCTTTGGAAGAAATTTCATTGACTGATATCAAAGCCTTCGAATTATACTAGCTCAAGAAAGATGTTGTATATCCTCGGAGGGTCGTCACCCTTTGAGCCTAGTCTTAATGCCACCTACGAGCATAAAGATACCTTTAAGAAGTATCTAGATAACGCTATTGAGGTTTTGTGCCTCATATTGACTTCTATGTAATCTAAGCTTTAAAAACAACTTGAGGAGATGGATGTGCCCATCCATCCTTGCACACATTCATGAATTATATAACACTCATGTGAAGGACAAATGATATTAGGTGTCAGGTGCATTATTTGATTGCAAACTCTTTGAGAGAGGCCAAGTTGGCTTTCATATGGTTAAGATGATTAACTACATCAAGCGGTTAAGAGCTTGGGTTTCTTCATGGACAAAGAGTTTGCCATTAACTTAGTGCTAAAATCTTTGCCTAAGTCTTAGGATAATTTTGTGATGAGTTTTAAGCTGAACGAAAAGGAGAAGTCTTTTGAAAAGTTGATATATGTGCTTAAGACAACTAAACAAAAAGTGCATAAAACTATTTCCAATAATATGCTTATGGTTGAAGCCTTGACATGCAAAGCTAAGTAAAAGAGTAATACCAAGCCAAAAAACAACTTGATACTACTACTCAACTTATGGGTGGTATAAGAAAAAAAAGGTTGTCTGCTTCTTTTATAGCAAATTGGTCATTAAATGAGATATTACAAGGCCTTCTTAGAGAATAAAAAGAAGAATGCAACTAAAACCTCTATTTAAGGTTTTTTTTTTTTCCATTGAGATAAAACCTCTATACAGGGACTACAACAGAGGAGATTGCTTGCCAAAGGAAAGGTTTACATAGAGGACGAGTTGTTGCATTAATTATAAGAGTTTATTATCTTAGATTGCTTACTAGTCTAGTTTTAAAATTAAAGAACTATTACTATGTTTCTTCTATTTGTAGAAATCTTGTTTTTGTGTCTATATTAGACAAAAAAGGATTTTTATTTTAGACTGTTAATGGTATTATAACCATCAACTTAAATAATATTCTCTATAGAACAATTGAATTGTGTAATTGTTTATATATTCTAAAATTTGATAATGAATTCTCAATATGCAAAGTAACAAATGAATAATATCAGATAAACTAAATACCATGTATTTGTGGTATTACAAGCTAGGCGATACAGGACTGAAACATATGTCAATACTCTTTAAAGAATGTAAGTAATGTCTATTGGGTAAGATGATCAAAGCACCCTTCACTGGACATAGTAAAAGAGAGACAAAACTGTTATAAATCATAGATAGCGATGTGTGTACACCTATGACATTGCATAGTAAAAATAGGGAAACCTATTTCATCACATTTACTGATGACTTCAATAGATATGACTATGTGTTCTTTATAAAATACAAATTTGAATGCTTTAAGAAATTCAAAGAATTCAAGAACGAGGTGAAAAAACAACTTGAAAAACAAAGTAAAATCTTTTGAAATGATCGAGAAGGTGAGTACCTAAATGCTGAATTTAGATAATACTTAAGGGAAAATTGGATAGTGTCTCAACTCACTCCAACTGATACACATTAATATAATGGTGTATCTGAACGGATGAATAAGACCTTGATAGAAATGTTCTCTAGTGGATACATTTATATGATGTGCACCTATTTGTTGTACCAAATTGTTTTCGAATAGTTTTTATCAGTGAGATTTATCATTACCTTTCAGTAAGGTAATTTAACATTATAATTGTTCTAACCATATTACCTATGCCTTTGGTTAAGAAAATATTAAGACAATATATGAATATTTCTAGAATAGCCACCTTATGTAAATATACATTTCTCATTATCAATTAAAACACATTGATTCCCTCATCATGGTTTTACCATCTTAAAGACATATATCTTGGTATACACATACGCTCACAGATGAAGAATACCACAAGTAGTTAAGATTATGGCTTAATTATTAATTTGTATGCTAAAAAATATTTGCTTTAGGACACCAATTCTAACAATCTCCTATTTGGACAAAAGCCAATTATCCATGTAGACAACATTGAATGACTGTGTGTGTTTATCATACTTTTGCTGCAAAAAAAAAAATCATACTTTGGTGATATTTTTTGTCTAATATTCTAAAGGTTAACAAACTTTTATCATTATCAGTTACCTTTGATAAGGTGAAACTACTTGAGTATGCAGGTAGATACCTTAGTGAGACCAAGACTACTTAAAGCAACAATTTGGTACTGCTTTATCAAAACAACCATGGTCGAAGTCATAATAAGTTCATATTTAAACTTTCACCCTCTAATATGCCTTTTAAGGCTTTCCCCTTCAAATGTCTCACACTTGATTTTAAATGTAGAACAAATTATACTAAACTAACACTTATGACTTAATCATTGATATTCAGTTTTACTATCTGATTACTTAGTATCATTGTTTCTCAAGGATTGACTTTATCTTTATAAGCCAAGAAAATATTCATATTCCCTTTTAGGAATACAAGGATACTTTTCTTGACCATTCTTCAATGATGTTATTTTGGACATGACTGATATCTCCTAAGAGTGCTTGAAACATCTAAGATGTTAATCAAAGTGTATAACATGATGAACATGATAATTCTAATAGCTGAGCAAATAGAACTTAAATCATCTATGACTCTCACTTCTTGTGTCCAATAACACATTCTCTAAGAGAGACATACACCATATGATGTGAAAAATTATTTCATAGTCTTCCATGTTGAACCTTTTTAACATTTTGTCCATTAAGACACTCCAATTTAAATTTGATAGTCCATAAAATCTATAACAATAGATCATGTTAGGAGAATATATTGATTACTTTTTTAAAGTCATTTATGAATAAATGTTTGGATATCCTAGTCTTATACTAACTCACTATAAGTATGGTATCTAATTTTTTTATACACAATAGTATTTTAAATATACAACATTAGTATCATTGTACTTTCACTTAGTGTTGTGTATACATGATACATATTTGTTTTGATAGAATCAAAAGACTTTACGGTTTTATTTGAGTAAATGCTCCATGTTTTTCAATGTTTTTGTGAGACAACAAACATAACTCGCCAACTTGCATACTTGACTAGCTCACCTTTCAAGGTTAAAGCTGTTGAATATGATATAATCACATCAATTACTAGGTTTTTATGCATAGAAGTTTCCCTTGACAAATGATTTTCAATCTTTTAATTGATGGTATGTAACAATCAAAAACACATAAGGACTTGTCTTAGCATTATTGTAGGTTTTAGGTTTTTACCATCACGATTGACTAGTATGTTACTATCAAGATACTACAAAAAAGTATTAATAATGAAAAAAATAAATATTCAATCATTATAAGTAGTATTTCATAATTTTAACGACCAATTATAACTCTAACAAAAGGAAAATGGTTGTTAATAGTCTGTTTTCTATTCTTAAAAAGTTTTAACAACAAGAAAAATTATATCGTCACCTATCATTATAGTCTCTCTTGTTAAATCAATATAAACAATGTCTTTTTTTTCAGTGGATTACAAAAAGCTTTCTACATGATATAGCCTAAAAGTTTTATTTTTAGTAATAAACCAGGATATGTATGCAAGCTAATTAACTAAAGCATTGTATGATTTAAACAAGCTCCAGCTAGGAGCCTGGTTTAAAAGACTAAAAAGCTTCTTACAAGAGCAGAGGTTTTGTTGGTTCTATGTCAGATTCTAGTCTATTCAATTCGAGAATTCAATCTGTTGGGTGTATGTTTTAATCAATATAGATGATATTCGTGTAACTGGACTAGATTCTAGTTACATTTAGTAGCTTTGTGCATGAGTTGAACAATGAATTCTCCCTTTAAATTTTCGGTGAGTTGAGTGTTTTTTTTTGGGTTTTATAGCTCATAGAACTTCCAAAGGGTTACAGTAGAGTTAAATAAAGTATGTCCAAGATTTTCTTGTCAAACCAAAAAAGCAAAAAGCAAAACCTTGTTCTTCACCAATGGTTATAGGGTCATGATTACGTACTGAAGATAGTGAACTTTTTCATGATCCTACATCGTATAAAAGCACTATAAGAGCTTTAAAATACCTCATAATGACTAGACCAAACTTGTCATTTACTGTCAACAGCTCATTCAGTTTCTCAAAGTTCCAGTAACTTTCCAATGGAAAACACGTAAGAGAGCGCTTAGATCTATCAGCAAACATTGACTTATGGTCTGATTTTCACATAAAATTCACTATTAAAATTAGAATCTTATCTAGATGTTGACTGGGATAGAAACAGAGGAGATAGGAGATTTAAAAGTGGGCAATGCGTGTATCTTGGGGGCACTCATATTCAGTGAAGTTCAAGAAAGCAAAAAGTATTAGAATTTATATCTTCTACAGAGGTTGAATATGGAATATTCAACCAAATAGGAACAGAAATAGCTTGGTTGAATTGTCTGTTCAAAAACTGGATGTAAGTTATGTAGATAAAGTTGTCATTTGGTGTGATAATCAAAGTGCTGGTTTTTTGCCTGCAATCCTGTAATTTTGTAAGAGAGTTTATAGATGAAAAACTGCTGACAATTCATTTTGTACTTACACATTATCAGATTCTTTATATACTAACTACACCCTTTCCTGTCACCAAATTTAAAGAGTTAAGGAAAAAACTTAAGAGTTTTAGATAGAATCTCAAATGAGAAAAAAGTAAATGAACTACAAAATGGCCAAGTTGAAATTTGAATTGAGAAAAGAACTTAAGAGTCAATCGGATCATAGGGAGGAATTCTGCAGATGAGTAAAGAAGCTTCAGATTGTATGCTCTACATGAAGAATTATGTTTTTTTGTGTGTTTGTGACTTGTGTTAGTTTGATAAAGGTCATTCAACAGGGAGGAATTCCGCAAATGGGAGGAATTCTGCAATATTTCCTAGCTGTGATTGCACCTTATAGAATTAATTGATTTTTGAGAAAATCCACTTCATACCGTCAGTCTTTTTCTTTTTTTTTTTTTAATTTTAAGACGGAAATTCTTTTCAATAACAATCTCAAACAAACTCTTATTATTTAAGATATCTCCGTAGATGTTGCTTAGATATTAACATACCAATTCTAAGTAAACAAAATGAATTAATTAGATAAGCAACACAATTTATCCTACTTTTACTTTGTTATGAGGATAAGGTTGATCATCTATAATAGATTCTTATTGGACCATTCTAAAATTTTGATTTCTAGTTTGACATGGATTGGGTTGGCTCAAATATGAATAAGGTCTAACTTAAAATTAATTATAATCTAAAAGAAACAATTCGAAATTGAGCAGTTGAAACTCATACTTGGTTAAAAAAAATTTTTATTTTAAATTCAATCCAAATTAGTTTAAACTTGAATGTCCAAATTAACTTGAACTTTGTTTGTTTATAAAAACTTAATTTATTTGATCCAAGTCCAAATTCAAGTTCAAACATTCATATCAAGTGCAACCTTTCATATGGTATACAAACATACATTGAATGTTGATTGATGATTAACCTAAAAAGATAAAGAGATTGTATTTTGATAAATGAGAAACTCTGTTTCGTTAAGGAAATAAATAAATTAAGTTTAGCTGAGGAGAAGTCTTCTCTATTGATAAACTACAACTTCACTCTCTCAAATAAGTTACTTCTAATTCTAGATTTTATACAATACAATATATATCTTTACTATTTTACTACCTCAAGACTAAATTTTCAAGGTATGTAATTAAATACGTCTTTATTAGTCTACCAACTCAAGAGTAAAGTTTCAAACATATCTAATTTCAACATAAGTTAGGTCCATCAAGAAGTTCCTCTCCTAATGTCTATGGTATTATTTTGGATAAATCTTAAAAAGTATTACTTTCTAATATTTCCATACTTTTTACCATTCGAAAGCAATCTAAACCTACTGCTTACTGTAAGTACCAATTAATTATGATATCTTGAAACCAAATCTAATTATATATACTAAATTTGTCTTAAATTTGACTATGTAGGCTAAAGAAAGATGCCGTCAGTATCGATACTCTTGTTTTAGAGAAGTAGTTGAGAATTACAAGTGAGCTATCTAACTTCCAATACTGTACATATGTAAACCATGGGCAACCTAGTAATAAAGTTGTACATGGAAGAAATAATAAAATCTTAAAGGTTAATGAAAATTTGAAAGGATAATAATAATAGACCAAAACACCTATTATTACCCAAGGTTTAGTTTATTTCAAAACTTATATTTGTGAAATTTTAAAAATTCAAATACTCCTTTATCAACCAACTTTTATTAAAATTTTCTATTATATATAAGAGTAAAACTATCATTTTAATAATAATATTAAAAAATATATAATTTCATCTCATTTGATTTTAAAAATTAATAATTTCCTCTTAAATAACCTTTTTCCCCTAGGTTTTTTCTTATGCATTTTCCGGCCAACAACTTTTCCTCTTAAGCCACCTTATCTGCCGACTTGAGCTCCACTTGACCCCTTTTGCCCCACTTGAGTCCATCATAGCATTTAAATTGTACATTAAGGTCACATTGACTCGAACTTTAGCAATATATCACCAGGAAAAATAAAATTAGTTGTACAATTGAAGGAATTAACTATGCTACCAGGATTATAATACACAACGAGTACTGTTTTTATATATACACACACGCGCGCGCACACACCAGGTTTACAGAGTCTTGATTATTATTTTGTCTCTGATCCGATTAAAAAATTTGATATATTTTTCTTACGACAATTTTCCGATACTTTTTGAAGTGTTGTTAGTTTACTCTGACATTTCAATAGCATTTCTACATCAAAAATATCAAATTTCATTGAACGCCTACTGAAATATGAACAACTCTAAACAGGTGCAAAAGAATGTCAATTGAATTGTAATTTAGTGCAATATATGTGCACTTTAATTTGTAAGAGTGTGCAAGCTTCGTATTTCTTATTTTCTTGTTTTCACACTGATCTTCTTTGGCTAATTTTCTTAAGAATTCAAGTTCATTACTTCTCAAATAATCACCATCTCGTTTCCCTATATATATTCATGCACCAACTACTTCAAGTATACCTAACTGAAGAAGCAAACAACCATAGATGGCAGTCGCTAAACAGCTAAGAACATTCTCCTTCAAAATATTTTGGTTTATTCTCTCTTGTAGCCTTCATTGCCTTGCTTCACCTCACCATCATAACTTCGTGGTGAAAACTGTTATTTCTCTTGCACAACTTATCTTCAAAAGTTTACATTATTGTTATGCACGCATGCAGAAAAATCTTGAAGGGCTACTTAATTTTTGCAGGTCAAAGAAGCTCCATACACAAGACTGTGCGGCACAAAGAAGATCCTCACTGTAAATAGACAATTTCCGGGTCCAACCCTCAGGGTTCATAAAGGGGATAAAATTTTTGTCAAGGTTCATAACAATGGAAAATACAACATCACAATTCACTGGTAAAACTCGACCAAATTAACTATTCTTTACCCCGGTGAAATTAACTAACAGCCACCGAAAACTGGTAATATTTTATATGGTGAATATTTACTTGCAGGCATGGAGTGAAACAGCCTAGGAACCCGTGGTCAGATGGTCCTGAATACATAACGCAGTGCCCATTTCAACCAGGAGCAAGTTTCACACAGAGGATTATATTTTCTACAGAAGAAGGGACTCTGTGGTGGCATGCTCACAGTGACTGGTCACGTGCAACAGTCCATGGAACTATTTTTGTATACCCAAAACATGGAACTAGCTACCCTTTCCCTAAGCCTGATGCCGAGGTGCCAATTATATTGGGTAATATTCAGTTTACTCTCTGTTCTTATTACCCTCTTCTAAGAATTACTTAAATTAATGATCGAGATTCCTTGATAACGCGAATTTCGATTTCAAATAAATCTTATTGAAGTTTTTCTATTTGGAATGTAAGTCTTATTACCTGGGCCAAAATTTTCATGACCACATGTTTATAATGTCAACGTGGTGATCTATTAGATCATTGGTTAATTAACATCTCCCTCTTGAATCTAATCTGGGGATGTCAGGGTCAAATTCATATTGCTATCAAATTATTAACTAAGTGTAATTATTTTAATTCATATTAACGTCATAATTAGAGATTATAGAGAGATAAAATTCATATTGCTTCTAAATGATTTTCCGGTTGTACATTTCTTCAAGTCCATGCGTGCTCGTTCTAACTGGATTATTTACATAAATACGTATGTCTTGATCATCAGGAATTGTGCTTCTTTATATAAATACAAACATACGTACGTACATATATACACAGGCGTGTGTATTCTTCTGTAAATTTTCTTGTACCATCAAAATTTGCCCCAAAATCTGGCTATAACATGAAGCAAACTATAATAGCAAAACTTTCTTGTACAAGTAAATTACTCTCTGAGAATTATGAAAAAAATGTAGGAGAGTGGTGGAAGAAAGATGTGATGAAGATCCTACAGGAATTTCTTAAAACTGGGGGAAGCAAACTATAATAGCCCCAACGTCTCTGATGCTTTCACTATAAATGGTCAGCCCGGTGGCACGTATCCATGTTCAAAATCAGGTGTGCATTGTCTCAACTACTCTATTCTTCAAACTTAAACGACCTCGTGAAATTTTATTGCAATTTTATTAGGAATATTTGTCGTTTCCTTTAAATGTAATTTCTTTTCAACTAATATCTTCTACTTTCAGAAACATTTCGCCTATTTGTCGATCAAGGCAAAACTTATCTACTCCGCATGGTAAATGCCGCTGTGGACACCATTCTCTTCTTCGCTATTGCACACCATAATCTTACGGTTGTTGGCACAGACGGAAGCTACACTAAACCATTAACAAGCAACTACATTGCAATTTCTCCTGGGCAAACCCTAGATGTTCTTCTTCACGCCAACCAAATCTCTAACCTTTATTACATGTCAGCGAGAGCTTATTCGAGTGGCGTTAATGTTCCTTTTGACAATACCACAACCACAGCTTTAATTCTATACAGTGGAAACTACTCACTTTCATCTCCTGCCTTGCCTTATCTTCCTTATTATAACGACACAACTGCAGCCTTCAATTTTATCGAAAACCTTCGAAGTTTAGCTAAAAAAGATCATCCCATTGATGTCCCCTTAAGCATTAACACTAGATTAATCTCCACAATTTCAGTAGACACATTTCCCTGCAGCGAAAACCATCCATGCGAAGGACCAAACGGAACTCGCCTTTCGGCTAGCATGAACAACATAAGTTTTGTTGACCCTTTCATTGATATACTTGAAGCTTACTACAAACACATCAACGGGGTGTATGGATACCGTTTTCCACGGTTTCCTCCATTGATGTTTAATTTTACAGCAGATTATTTTGCCGATCATCTTAGAGATACCGGAACAAGGAACGGAGGTGAGGGTGTTGAATTATAATTCTACAGTGGAAATAGTGATGCAAGGTACGAATTTAGTGGCTGGAATCGATCACCCCATGCATTTGCATGGACACAGCTTTTTTGTTGTAGGATTAGGGTTTGGAAATTTTGATAAAGACAAGGACCCTTGGAAATTTTGAACACCGTTACTGTGCCTAGAAATGGCTGGGCAGCCATCAGATTCAGGGCAAACAACCCCGGTAAGGAAAATCAGCCATAACCTATCCCTATCAATAAGTAGAGATTAGTCATTGATAATAAGTATATTAGAATGAAACAAAACATAACCATACATTATCATTAATGTATCAGTATCATTAGATCTTCAAAACTCATAAGAGCTCAGATAAGAAAAGAATCCAAATTCTTACCCCCCTTAAATATTAGAAATGTTTAAATAATCCTTAACTGAAAATATTTTTGTTCTTTATAGATTAGAAGATCTCTCATTTTGATATTTTCACAATTTTACAAAAACCAAGTTTTATGCATTTCTCCTTAATGATTATTAGAATCAAGAATATATCTAATAGTTATGATTTGATTTGATGGTACAGGAGTTTGGTTCATGCACTGTCATTTAGAGAGGCACCTCACTTGGGGAATGGAGACAGTATTCATCGTGAAGGACGGCAAAAAACCTGAAGGAAGGATCCTGCCTCCACCAGAAGACTTGCCCCCATGTTAAACAGAATTAGAACTTGAAATTTGTATGCTTAATTAAGATCTATATATTAAGTTCCAAAAAGTTAAAACATCTTTAAAAATTAACATATATTCATGGATGGAATTTACGACTTTTGTTTCAGATATTTTGAAATGTGGTAGAAGTCAAATCTCAGATCGGGCATTTGTCAAATCTACGACTTTTGAATGAGTTGGCATATTACTAAATTCATTAGAAACAACGTAGCTTAAAGGGATAAACATAAATAACTTGTCAGACTTCTTAATTGCAAACGAATAATAAGACACATGAAGCAGTGTCATTATGAAAGCCAGAAAGAAAACTTGTGAATTAAGAAAATTGTAGAAGAATATGAGAAAATGCTTCATTAAAGGTCAAAATAGAAATTACAATTGTATTTATGCACGTGCAAATCCTTGTCTCATTCGATCTAAACCATTAATTTTCCGTGAGAAAAACACAAAAAGCACAAATATGAGCCGATGAATTTGAACGAAAAGATACATAGAAACAACGAAGTGAAAAAATGAGCATTAAGGGTATCCCATGTTTATTGAACCCAATATTACTTATACCAATTTAGATGAAACGTAAGTATTGAACAAAAACTCATTATTTCATTAAAAGACTTGTCACCTCAAGTCTAACGTCGCCCATTGATTCTTTATTCATCCTTAACATCATTTTAACAAGGTTGTAACAGAAAAGTTATAGTCAGCCAAACATTATGAAAAACAAAGTCTTATTCTATATATATCAACATATTCTTAACATCCTGCTTCAATTTTAATGGGAATAATTTAACTTGAACAAAGAATGTATTCGTTACAAACTTTAAACATTCAGCTAACTTGAGCAATTATAGAACAATAAGCTTATTTGGGCTACAAACTTTAACACACCCAACAAACTTCTATCATTTGGACTAGAAGCCAACTAATCCTCTCTCAAAAAATAACATCACATTCAGAAACAACTAAATCACAATTTTCCAGAATAAAATTACAAAAATTAGCACTTTCGAACAATTAGCAGACTTGTATCACTTACCATAATAAGAACATAACCATCCTCCTACAAAAAATTAAAAAAACATAATTCCGAGCAAATAAATCCAACAACATCTATTGCCAATAAATAATCAGAAACTAACCTTTCAACCGAAAATAAAAGGCAACAAACAAGCTATTCAACTTCTTTACACAAAAGAAAAACTCGTCCCTCATCCTTTAGCATCCTGTATTTCAGATGGCTTATTGACTACATGAACATCTACAATATTCAACTTGATTCTCAAAACTTCAAAACAAGCTGTTGGAAGAGATTTTGTGAAAACTTGTATTGTAAACTCAATAAGAACATAATGAACTTTAAGGACTTTTAGGCTACTTGTTTCCTAATAAAATGAACATCAAGTTCAATATGTTTTGTTCTCCTATGTAGTACTGAATTAGATGTTGAAGCTCCAACACTTTAACTGTCACACCACACCACAGTATCATCAAACAATGAAATGTCAATTTCTTCAAATAGACTTCTTAACCAGACTACTTATGCGACAACTTGGCTTAAATCCACACACTTTGATTTTGTGGATGATAAAGCAACTACCATTTGTCTCTTTGAACGCAATTGTATCAAATTATCTCCTAAGTAAATGCAATAATCACTAGTGGATTTTATCACCAATATTCCTTTCCCAGTCAACACTTAAAAATACCTCAATTTTACCATAGAAGAAGGCTTAAATAGAAGATCATAATGAAGTGTCCCTTTATCATATCTAAGAGCCTTTTTCATTGCTTACTACTGTAATTGTGATGGATTCTTATGAAATTTACTCAGCTTATCTATTGCAAAACACACTTTAGGCTTGGATAGGGTAATATATTGTAAGGCACCATTTATACTCTTGTATCTGGTAGGGTTTTCATAAGAAAGAATATCACCTACAAAAGGTTTTACTCCAGCAGCCATATATTCAGGCATTAAATTGGTTGGCAACTTGCATCTGAGTTTTTATTATCATTGGCATATTTGGCTTGGTAAAAAAATAAACCAAGTGTTGATCTATAAGGTTCTATTCCTAAGAAATAACTTGAATCTCCCAAATTCTTTAAAGCAAACTTAGCTCTAAGATCTTCAATCAAAGCCTGGATATACTTGTTATTTAGTTAAAAGTATGTCATCCACATAGACAAGTACATAATCTACATGACTTCACCTTATAAAAACAAACAGCTAGAATCAACTACTGAATTAAGGCATCCTCTTTCTAATTATGCTTGTTCTAATTGCATATATCAGACTCAAGGAGCCCACTTCCACCCATAGAGAGCTTTTGTTAGCTTACACACATAATAAGGATACTCTTGTTGGAGATATAATTCAAAATCTGTTGCAAGAAAGCTCTGCAACATTCTCTCAAGATTACTTATATTGTTACCTAATAATCAGAAATCGTTTCTAGTCAAAGATAATACCAACTAGCTTCTTATTTTTCTGCATTTTAGTTATTTGTAAGTCTATAAATAAGTATTATTAAAATATCAATGTGTGGCTTCTTCAATTCTCAAAAAAATTCTCTTATTTTCTTCAACTGCTATTAGCATTAGTTCTCCTCTTAAATCTAACAACCCTTCACAAAACCATAAGGTTGTCTCATGTAAATCTTTTCTTGAAAAGATCCATGTAGGAAATCATTATTTACATCTACTTGATGGATATTTTTAGTAGAAGGAGATTTTAAAGGTTAGTATAACTCGTATGGTGACTGATGTGACTATAAGATTAAAAGTCTCTTGATAATCCAGCCCTGAGCATTTGTTGGTATCATTTGGCTACTAATGTAGCTTTCACTTTTGTATCCATATGAATTCAACTTTTCTCTTGAAAACCCATTGTTGATCAACAGGATATAGATTCCAAGTTTTGTTTTAATTAGAGCCCCATGCTAATTTTTCATAGCTTGAAAATATCAACAACAAACTTTTGCTTCTAAAAAAAATATAAATTAAAATGATGACAAAGCAACACAAGTGGTTTTAGTGGGAAATGAACCATACTTAGATCTTGTCACCATAAGATGTTAGTTGTGTGACTTTGATACCTCTATAACATATTGATCTACACAGGGCAAGATAACTTCCAATTTGATAGTTGAATGAGTATATGTGGAATGGATAGTTTGTGCTAAAAGTACGAAAGTGTCTAAATTGCTAGATATTTAGTGTGGTATGGAACGTGTTTGAGATGATTTTAAAGTTTGTTTGGAATGTGTATCTTGAAGTTTTGATGGAATAGGGGAGTCTAAGGCATAAGTAGATTGAGGTATGGATAAAGTTTTTGAAAAAAAAAATTCTAACTATCAGGACTTGCTAGGGTAGGAATCAGCAGAATATAACTTCAATGAATTATGTGAATAGTAAGAAGACATATTGATGGGTACCCAAGAATATCTCTCCAGAAAACAATAGCAACAAGTCTCCTCAACTACAAAACCAACCTCAGATTCCAGAATCCCTACTAAGTTTCAAAATACAAGCAATGGAAACAAGTTGTAATTATAAAGATTTGTATGTACAATGTAAAACCAACAACAATAAGATAAACAAAGATCTTATATTAAACACTTGAGAAATGAAATACAAATTGTTTAGATAAACTTTCTGACATATTTACTTTCATTGAAAGCAAATCACAGAAAATATAACCACTCAGAATCAACAGCAACTCAATTTTCCTCCAGCTTTCGAGAGGCTAGGTCTTTCCTTCACTACCTATTCTTCTATTTTCTTCTTCTCTACTCTTTTCTTTCTTTCCCACAACTATTATTCCAACCTTCTCCTTGCAATGCCTCCTCCAATCTTGTGATGCCACCTCATTTATGGATACCCTTCTGGTCCCCTGTGTTAGTTGTAGGCCTGTTGTGCAAAATATTGGTAAATGGCTTTCTATTGCATGTTTTTTTACCATGCTACCATGTGTCTTTAGAGACATTTTCTTCCTTTGATTATTCTTCCTACAAGAGTGATATATGAGTTCTAACATTACCCCACCTAACGAGAACCACTTTATCCTCAAGGTGGAGATGAATATTACTCGTGTTACCAGGATACTTCCAAAAGAGATTAGAACATGCATCTGTGACATCGGTCTAACGTGTATTCTTGTCAAGGAAGACAATAAGTAAACGCTATAAGAACCAACACATTGTCAAATCATAAGTTGTCTTTCCATAATCACATATGCAAAACCATTGCCAGTCAAAAGGTGGAAGTAAAATGACAATGCCCAAAAGAAGTTAAACAATTGCCTAAACCTGTAAACATCTTGAGTAAGAATTTGTTCACAGTTTCCACAAACAATTAAAGCATCAAAAAACGAAGTCGACACAAATTTGTTATCCTCATTCTCCCTTAAAGAATATAACCCTAAATCCTAAGCGACCATAATCCCATAAACCCTTCCCACAGGTCTGACAAACCCTAACTTCCCCGCACCCTCATTAGGCATCTTCCTTAACATATCAACCATAATCCAAACATATTTTAACCAACTCCAAATAACAACAATTGTTTCTTAGCGACAATGAAATTATCATATTGAAAAGTATCAAACTCACATGTTGGGATCTTGCGATCAAATTTCTTCATGTCCTTCCAAGGTCCATTCATAAGAGGAAAATTCAAAACCTTCAATGCCCTTGTAGCATCATGAACTGAAACTAGTTTAACAGCGCTTAGAATATTTGGTTCTGTCTTGCTTGATGTATTAACACTTTTGAACTGTTCATCACAAAGAACGTGCTCTTCCTTTTTTAAATAGTCATCTTCTATGCGTTGTGTTACACCATTGTTCACAACTAACTTAGGTGAACTGTCATTAGCAGGTTCAACTTCCTCATTAGAAGCTGCCTTTGTTGCAATACCTGTGTCCTCTTGATCTGACACATCCAATGATGCCCCTACTAACTTGCTTTTATTCTCGTCAGTCTTAAGTTTATTAGAAGCACCATTCAATAGCAAAATGTTTAGCTTCTCTATAGCTTTTAAGACCAACTCCTTATTTTCAAATTGTACAAAGTCATAACCTTTAGATTGACCATTCCATTACAACAATCATAGGCATCCCAATAAGTCATGCTTCCAGTAGTTCCTATCTACAAATGGTTGTAACTTCTCCCACCATTGCAGTTGATTCCCAGCAATGCCTCAAACTTCATGGCCTGTGTGCCTTTATAAACATTTATTTTTGTTTTGTCTGTTTTTAGAAAAGGTTTTCCTAACAGAATAAGTGCTCATTGGTCATTATTTTCCATATCAAAAACATAAAAGTCAGCAGAAAAAATGAGTGTATCATTAACCTGAACAAGAACATCCTCAATCAACCCTTTAGGATAGGCAATCGATCTGTTAGCTAACTGAATCACTATACCAATTTTTTCTACAGGTACAAGATTAAGAATAGAATATACTGAATATGACATGACATTAATAGATGCTCCTAAATCTAACATGACCTTTTCAATTCTAATACCACCTATTGTGCAAGGGATGTAAACATATACCCGGGTTCTTGCATTTTTATGGAAGACTTTTCTTAATTATAGCTGAAACATCCTCTCTTACCCTTATTCTTTCGCACCTTTTAAGCCTTTGCTTCTTTTTTATTGTATATGTCTCATTCAAAAATTTAGCATAACAAGATACTTGTTTAATTGCATCAAAAAGTGAGATATTGACTTCGCATTTGCGTTCATACTTCTGATTATCTGCTAAAACTTCAAGAAAATAAGGAATAGGTTTATATTCACTTGAGGAAGGAGATTTACCTATCATTGTTTTCTTGTCTAGAGAATTATTTTCCACAACCACTTCATCTTTTTTTTTCTTGCTGTTGCGTTAGTGCAGGTGATGTCTTGATCAGCATCTCTAACTCTCTTCCACTCTTCAACACTATTACACTAGTATTCTCCTTTGGGTTCACCACAATTTGAGATGACATCTTACTCGAATTTTATGCCTCCAACTGACTAATTGCAGTAGCCATTTGACTCATTTGATTTTCCAAACTTTGAATGCTAGTTCTTGTCTCTTGCTAAAATTTCACAGTGTTAGTAGCTAAAGTTTTAACAATGTCTTCAAGAGATATATCTAAATCAGAATTTTGAGCTAGTTGTTGTTGCCTAGGAATGTAAGGCTACTAGTATGGCTAAAAATTGCTCGAAGGTTGATTTGCATATACATTCTCATAACGAAGATTAAAATAGTCCTTCCAACATGAGTTGTAGGTATTTGAATAAGGATTATAATTTTGTTGTGTAGTTTTGAAAATCCACCTACTGCATTGGCTTGTTCAAAGGAGTCTTTTTGAAGCGTTAGGCATATATCAGTTGGATGTCTTACCAATGAACATATTCCACAAACTTTCACTACCTCTATTTTTTTTACAACCATTTAACGTATAAGAGAAGTTAGATTATCAAGTTGTCTTTCAATAGAATAGACATTTACCTTATTGACACGCCGAGATGAATGGTCTAATCTAATCCTGAATTGTTGTGAATTCGAGTCATGTTTGCAATTAACTTTTAGGCTGCCTCAAGTGTTTTGTCAACCAACGTTCCACCATTAGTTGTGTTGATCATATTTCTATCAATTAATAGAGTCTTTTGTAAAAGTATTAAATAAGGAGCTGATCATTAATTTGGTGGTCCGAACAGCTTGCACAAAGCTTTTAAAAATGCTTCTAATACTCATATAGAAATTCTCCAGTATGCTTCATAATACCACAAATTTTCTTCCTAATGCTAGCAACTCTTGAGGCTAGAAAAAATTTCTCTAGAAACAACATTTTCATCTCATACCAAGTGGTGATGCTTCCAACAGGCAGGTAATAAAGCTAATATGGCGCATCATCTTTCAAAGAGAACAAAAATGCTCTCATCTTAATTTATTCCTCTGTGACTCCATTCAGTTTCATGTTTGTGCACACTACATAAAATTCTTTGAGATATTTATGAGGATCTTCACTTGTAGAGCCACGAAAAGTGGGTAAAAGATAGATTAGTCCAAATTTTAACTCAAAAGTAGTATTAGCATCTAAATTATGAAAAGTAATGCAATGAGGTTATTGGTTCAAATCTGGAGTGACAAGCTCTCTAAAGGTCCGATTCTAAGCCATGTTTTCTTCTGTTTCACAAGCAGAACTGTACGCTTGTAGTCTCCTTTCTTATTTTTTTTTAACCCTTTTACAGTCTTTTTAATCTCTGAATCAAATTGTAAATCAACTTGCTTCGAATTGAATACAAATTGTAATTAAAAGCAATAAATAAAATTTGACGAAATAATCTAAAATAAATAATCAATTAAACAAACTTTGATCTACAGTCGCATCCACCATTGAAACTACGATTGATCATCGACACCAAGAGTATTAAATTAATTATTCAAATATTCATTGTGGTATTAGTTACCTATCTTTCCTTATAATTAGTTAATAAAAAACATATATTCTAGTTAACCCTTATTGATTAACAACTCGGATACGATCTGGAATTTAATTAAACAATAACATTAAAAACTAGAAAACCAATGAAACAAGACAACACAAGCATACAATGTTGCATTTAATCTAGTTAATTATTTTCCTAAGAATTACAGTTCCTGACACAGCAAACAATAAATCTTAATTGCCACTTCGATTAGATAGATTGAACAATTACAGATTCAACACCTAAACTAGTAGTAGATTATATTAATTGATAAACTAATCGCACGCTTTAGTAATCAATTAACACAATTATGAAAAATAATTGAGAAAGATAATCAATACTTGAATAATTAAAAAAATGCATTAAAGAACAAAAATCTCACAATCCTTATAGTTCATGGTTTCAAATCCCTTCAACCAAGAGAAAAGATTTTAGCCACTGTAAGCCATACTCCTATCTCCAATTCCCCAGATCAAAAAAAAAAAAAAGAATAAAATAATAATCCCTTAATCTAGCCAAGTAAAAATAATATATATCTTCCCCAAAAAGAAATAGATATATATATCTTCCCACAAATTTCGTCTCTTCCTTGTATATATCCCTTATCTATCAACATAATAATCCTCTTTTCCAGTTAATAATCAACCCTTTCTAAGAAAAATATTTTACCTTTCCTAGAATATCTCAGTTGATCTAGAAGTCAAAATTTAAGTTTCGAAATTTGTTCTTGTCATTTCACATGCTCACACCTAGTTAGCATCACAGATTTTTATTGACTGGTAAGTCTACTCCAATTTTAGTCTTTATGGCCCAACTTAGCTCCAAAAATGTTTAAAGCTTTCTAAATGCAAAAAGATAAATAATTCTATTATATTAAATTAAATTTTTACATAACATAAGGGAATTAGAAATCAACATAATGATAATTAACAACGTTATCAATGTCTTTCATACAAGTTATGGTTGTCATCAGATTCTCTTGCTTGGTCAAATAACTCACTAGAAAATATTGTTTAGCCTGTAATTCCCACCTTATCAGATTATCGATGAAGATTAGAAGTTCTAATCATTGGTGGGATGAATTTTGACAACTATCTCCTCGATTCTCTTCTCCTAAATAATGGTGATATTGGAGTGTCACATTGACGTTGTATACTCGAGCTTGAGTTGGAGGTGATAGTTGTTGGCATAGTGTGTTGCTAATTAGTTTATGTTGACTGGGAAAAATTCAGTTTGAGAAAGAAGAAGGTGGTAGATTGTATAACATTCTGCATTGGTTTGAGAAAGAAGAAGATGATGGGTTAAGTAGGGTGGTTTGGGTGGGTAAATAAAATGGGTTTGGGTATTAAAGTTGGGTTGGTTCTGATTTATTGGGTCATATATTTGGTAGTCTAAAAATTTTGGGTTGGGGTAACATGGGTTTGGATTGTTTGGATAGTGGGCTTGTTTAAAGATTTTTAGGCTCAAGTTATTAAAACAAAATGGGTTGAGTCTGATTAAATGTGGATTTAGATGGGTTTTTATTGGTTGGGTTAAATAGGTTTGAGTTTAGGCTAGATTGGGTGTTTAAGAATTGGGTTGTAATGGATTTGATTTTAATTGTAATGGGTTTGGATTGTGAACTCCTGGGTTATCCCAATTTTGTTTTGGGTCAGGTTTGTCACATTCACTAGCTTGTTCACCTTCATAGCTTGCAATAAGGAAGTGGCTTGAGTTGAGATTAGGAAAAGGGCTATTAGGAACTGTAAATTGAATTGGGTTTGGGGAATATGTTGTATTAGGACTAGTGGAGTTTTTAGCAATGGGGTTAACCCAACTAGATTTTTAGTGGAATATTTTCTGGGTTTTGGGTTTTTGAATTTGACTTTTTGTAAAATAAGATTTTGGGCTAGAATGTGGGTTTTCTAAATATGAAATAGGTGTTGGGCTTGTTGATAAATGATCAGAAATGGGATGGGTGAATGTAAAAAGGTTATTTAGGCTTGGGTCAAATATTTAGGTTGGGTTAGTGGAAGCGTTAATAAAAAATTGGATTAGGTATTGAGCAAATATTTGGTTTATGTTGGTTGGGTCTGATTTATGGGGTATGATTTTTAGATCAAGTTGGTTCTTTGGATTAGGTAGCAAGTTGGTAGGGTTATTTTCTTCAACTTTTTCCTTTGTGTCCTTCCACCATCCATCTTCCTACAACTTCTCATCTCTTTCTTTAAAAAACTACACTGCCTCCAATTTTATGTATTTCTTGTTGGATTTTGTCGATTCTTCACCAGATTTTTCTATTTGTGCATCAGACATAATCGATCTACTCTTTTTATCATCGGATTCTTCAATCTTCATTTCTATTTCCTTTTTTTTTATTTCTCCATCAAACACAATTAGGATGCTTTCATCATTTGGATCATCCTTTTCTACCACAAGAATAGCCCATGACTTGCATTTACAGTCATGGTTCAGCTCCTCTTTGTCATCACAACGAGGACAAACTCTGTTAGCCCTCAATTCTCGAATTTCCCACTGGGTTAATCGTCAGATGATCAACCAACGCCCACTGTCTTTGATAAAGTCAATTTTTTCCATCCTCAAGATCGGTACTCTGATACCAATTGATAGGTACCCGAGAATGTCTCTCCAAAAACTAGCAGCAATAAGTCTCTTCAACTATAACACCAACCTCCAATTCCAGAATCCAGACTAAGTTTCAAAATACAAGTAATGGAAGCAAGTTGTAATTATAAAGATTTGTATTACAATGTAAAGCCAACAACAATGAGATAAACAAAGATCTTGTATTAAGTACTTGAGAGATGAAATACAGATTATTCAGATAAACTTTATGACATATTTACTTTCATTAAAAGCAAGTCACGGAAAACATAACCACTAAAAATCAACAGCAACTCAATTTTTCTCCAGCTTTCGAGAGACTAGGTTTCTCCCTCACTGCCTATTCTTCTATTTCCTTCTTCTTTCCCCTTTTCTTTCTTTCCCACAGCTATTATACCAACCTTCTCTTTGCAGTGCCTCCTCCAATCTTGTGATGCCACCGCATCTATGAATACCCCACTGGTCCCTATGTTAGTTGTAGGCCTGTTATGCATAATATTGGTAGATGGCTTTTTATTGCATGCTCTTTTACCTCGTTGCCATGTGTCTTTAAGGACATTTTCTTCCTTTGATTATTCTTCTTGCAAGAGTGATATATGAGTTCTAACACATAATTATTTCCTCGAGTTCAATTAAAAAGAATGTATCAACAATTTTAACTTTAATTAAGGAAAACCGAAGAAAAGACTCTTTGTGTACAAAATATTAGACAAAAATGAGCTTGTTTCATCATGATAGTATCTAGAGAAGTGAGGATTCTCTTTGAAACCAAATGGAGACTCATTGAAATTGACACTACCAAAAATATATAATTTGGCCATTCACACAAGACACTTATAACCCTTGTGAGATAACTATAACCAATGAAGAAACATTTTTGTGTATGAAAATTAAACTTGTGTTTATTGTATGGTCAATCTTAGGAAAGGCTAGCAAGCATTACAAAAAATTGTAGGACATTGACTGCATATAGATAGGTTTACTATTTTAAGGCATACTAGTATCACTCAACAGAATATCAGATTCGAAGATTATGGGGTTTTTACTGTTATATTTACTAAGTATCCTAACCTTGGACGTCCATCTGATTTCATTAGGGATGATTCAACGTGGTTGAGGAGTTAGCTGGCCATTAGACTTTTCCACGGTCATGTATAGGTCTTCTATATTTACTTTTTTGTATTTATTTGTTATGTGTAAGTGTATATATTGTGTACAAATTCATATATATGTGTATATATGTATGGTTTTGTACAGATTCGTATTTATATAACAATTGTAAATATATACTTCACATATATATGCAATTTTATTAGAACCTTTGGATTTTTCATATATGATATAATACATGATTTTAAGAGGCTCTGTTTGGTTTTACAGTTTAAACTGAATTATGTACACCTTTAAGAGAAATAGGAGAGCCAAAGAGTTAAATAGTTTTTGCGTGTAAGGAAAATTATGGGATCACACAGTTTTATAATTGTTTTAGGATTAATATAAAACGATAACTATCTTTAACTTTGAGTAACTATCTAGGGCAGTTAAATAACTTCCTATAGCTACCATGGGTAGTGTTGTAAATATACATATATATTAGACATGAATTGGGTTAATCCATCATAAATAGACTAAGCACAATAATTAGTGTGCTTCTAACTAGGGCAGTTAAATAACTTCCTATAACTACCATGGGTAGTGTTGCAAATATACATATATATTAGACATGAATTGGGTCAATCCATCATAAATAGACTAAGCACAATAATTAGTGTTCCAATTTTATTAACAACCTTGATTATTTTATATGTTTCTGAAATTCCTTAATTCTACGGTGGTTGCGTGATTCTCTTGGATTCTAAAAAAGATTTCGAGTATCTTACAGTCTGTCTAATGGTATTTAATTTAATTTTCTTAACCAAACTGAGGACCACCAAATAAAATTTCATGTGTCACAACTATACCACCTGACGATATCCATCTTAAATGAATGGTAATATGTGTGTGTACGTGCAGGCCTCGTGTTTTATATAAAATGCATTGTATAATTTTGTATCAGACCCATAAATTAATACATTTATTTACCTAAACATGTTTACACAGGAAAGTTGACCATATAATTTTTTTTTTTCTTTCGGTTTAAAAGTATATGCTGGAATCTTCTCTTGTGATCCTGATTTAATTCTAATCATTTATATCTATATTAACTGTTCATTTATAAATATCAACAACTTATAAAATTTTTATCCGATTGAATTAAAAATAAATAAATAATTATAGTAAAAATTTTCAGTTTAAAGTATCACTATCACTATTTCAAACATTTTTATAAGCTTCGTCTAGGTCTCCGCATCACAAACTAACTTGGACACGGAAAAGCCTATGGAAACTTTGAGGGAGAAAATGAATTAAAAATTTCTTGAAAAGTCTCATTAACTCCAATTACAGTGGATTAAACAATTTATGCAAAGTAGATTGTCCAATGTGGCAATCCATGTCAAATTCAATCTAGATGATCAAAGAAACACAAATTTCACATGTTTCAGTTATTGGATTTTTAACCTAAAGAATTTCCAATTCTAATTTTGAGTTGCAACTAGAAGAGAAGAACAGTCGCGCAATTCTCTTCGAATCGTTGTAGACAAAGCTTGAATGTTATACATCAAACGACGTCACATGTATCCTCTCATTATAATATACATCGTTTCATTAAGCACTTTTAACACCATTGCACAACTGTTAACTTTTCCTTATTCAAGTCGTTAGATAAACATCAACACCGTTAAGTCAACTTAAAACACTTCTTTCTCCTTCACAACAATACTCCCCTAACATAACACCGAACTCATCACACGCTACTGAAATCTTGTTGTTAAACATGTAATCTGTTTTTTTTTTTTTTTTATCCTCCCTGAAATCATAGGGCAGCAAATGGCTTGTTTTGAAGAAGAACCGAAAACTATTTGATCACATAACCCTTTCACTTTCATAAGCAACTGCCATACCATTACTTTCCTCCAAAAGATATTATAAATCCCAACTTCTATAACCCATATCTTGTTTAACAACGAAAAGAGTAACTTTGACATGTGCCGCCTTATTTGTATGACACCTTTCTACAACATTGTCTTTGTATTATTAAGCAACAACAAGAAAATCAATGACTTGCTGATAGCACTTAATTTTTGCCTCAACATTTTAGTCCTTGTTTTGACAGTGGCTTATTAAGGACATCTACAATTTGAAATTCAGATGGAATATATTGAACTAACATTGTTTTTGCAGTTGGTCCTTGTATGATGAACTGAACATCAAGCTCTATATGCTTGGTTCTGCTGTGGAACACAGAATTAAAGAATAACAAAGTTGAAACTCTAATTATCACCCCAAACCACACCCCTGTCTTTTAGAAAAAGAGTAACCAATTTCATCAAACAAACGGCCCAACCATGTTATCTCTATGGTAATTTGAATAAGAGCTCGATCAGCCTTTGTTGATGAAAGAGAGACCACTTTTTGTTTGTAAGAACTCCATTATTTTAAGTTCTTGCTAAGAAAAACAGAATAACTAATTGTCGACTTCTTATCTCCAACACCTTTTGCCCAATCAGCTTGTGCATATGCCTCAGCCTGTGGAAGATGCAAAAGAGTAAACCAAATACCATGATCCATCGTCCCCTAATATATCTAAGGATGTCTTTAACATGTAACTTAGTACTAAAAACTAGTGTTGTGTTAAAGGAATGAGCCTCCTGCATATGTGTTTTGATTAATAGATCTGAGAAATATTTTGATATTGAAAGATGAAGACCAATACCGGTCCTATAAGCTTCAAACCCTAGAAATATCCTTACTGCCAAAAGTCCTTTGAAGCAAACTGTGCATTCAACTCTTTAACCAAAGATTGAATGATTGATACAGTAGTTCTAGTCACCTAAATGTTATCCACATATCAATGTGTATGTGGTCACTTCTTCAGTAATCAAAACAAATAAATTAGAATCAGCCATGGAATTTTTAAAACCTTCTTCTGGGAAGGTTCTCTTCAACTTTTCATACTAAGCTTTTGGAGTTTTCAGAAAGGCATATCTAATGTTAACAATTTATCAACCTTTTTCAAGATTAAATTAATGTAATAAAGTATTGTAACTAAAATTTTTTATGTAAGTATAAAGATTTGTAGCTTTTTTTATGTATCTAACAATAAGTTAAATGCAAAATGATAAAAGAATAAAAGAACATTATGGTTTTATTCTAGCATTCCTCTTCTCCATATAATGTCAAAAATCACATATTTTTTTATTTTTTACTAAGAGGAAAACTCTCCATTCAATAGATTACGAGAGATCCCTATGCCATCATAATTCTCAACTATGAAGGCACGCCTTAATTGGTAAATATCTTTTATTAGATGAAAACAAAATAGACAGCTTGTGTTTTACTATTCTTTTAGATGTCACGCATTTAGATTAGATTTGTTTGAAATTTTTAAATTTTGCTGAGGAATTTCTTCTCAACCATAGGTTACGTAAGAAGCATAATTTTTTACATCTACATTGAATTGATCAAAATCAATATTTTAAAGGGTCATAATCACTTCGTCTGCTGATGATTAATCTGTTAGGAGTTGTTTACAAGTAAAAATCAATTACATTTATCTACATGAGTCTAAAAATTATGGAGGTCGTCTTCAAATGATTGTAAAACAATTAATTCACGTTGAAATTAATCAGTGATAGAGAAATATGACTGCCACCCATCACACAAGAGAATTATTAATTTTTGCTTTTAGTGAGAAGCAGAAAAATGTCAATGATAACGAATTAATATAATATGCCGGCCATAGTTTTATATATGTATGTGGCATTATACTCATGCTCGCAACACAATCGTGCAGAGCATTACAGCACATTACTCTTAAATTTTTCTGCAGCCATCGGATTATTAACGTTTACTTTGCAAATTATAAATTATATTGTGAATAAAATTATTTGAACAAACTAATCTTACAAATTCATTCATATTTATTGATGTGACATCATGTAATTGGATCAAGTAATTTATTATTAATAAATTAATAAAATTCCTTTGAAACATATAATTTTGTTTCTTATGTATTATTACTTCCAATTGTATGTTAACCGTGAATGGATGGTTTCCGGGACCGACAGTCCATGTGAACAAAGGAGACACAATTACGCCAATTATGTCATCACAGGTAAATTTAATCTCTTCTGTGGGGCTCATATAACAAAGGAGACACAATTGTATCTTGACCGTGAATTCATATTGTGGGGCTCATATAACGAATTGATATAATATTGGAAAAATGTGATTGATCAACCTCTTGCAATTTGTGAAGAAAATTTGTTCAAAATTAGGATAAAGACGTTGTTGAGTTAACAATCTAAGTTGTAATTTAAAAAAGAAAAAAAATGGAATGTTATTGGTTATCAATAGAGTTACTTGTTGAAAACACAAACTCATTGTTGACCAAAGCTAACAGACAACTACTTGCTATCCTATTGTTGACACAACTAACTGATAACTACTCGCAATCTACTGCTGACAGAGATCATTCCAATACAAAAACTAATCTATTGGTTTAGAATCATTAATCTTGTGTTTGTTAGAAAGTTTCTACAATCAAAATTATTTTTAATAGAGATTGCCAACCCGTGAAAAAAATAACAGCCTATGAAAAGGTAATGTTACAAAGATTACCCTAAATTTGTTGTAAGAGCGAATGAAATTCAGTTACAAAGATGAAATTCTCTAATTACATTTTTTTAGTTCACTTGTGTTCATTGTATCAGGGCTATACTGACTTGCGTTTATGACTACTTTCTCTTCTTTTTTCAACTACTAATCATCCTGTTGTTGATCATTCAGTTTCTCATTTTCTCAAATCTACTAGTTCAAGCATACAACTAGAATCTGAAGCTCAATGATGAAAATTATCGGCATTGAAAAGCTCAAGTTTCGTTTGATGTAGGAGCTCATTGAGCTTGAGGTGATAAGACATATCCTAACCTTCTCCTTTCTTTTTTATAAAAAATGGAAATGGAGAAACTTTTGACAAACAAACTAACCCAAAATATTTTCGAAGACAATGTTAAGCCACGTCTATAAATGCCAAACTTCAACTCATATATGGAGCGCATTAGAAACTTATTTCATAACTGAATCTAAGGCTAGAGTAATGCAATTGAAAGGCATTCTTCAAACTTTGAAGAAAGTAAGTTTAGGTATTCATGTTTAGTTGGAGAAAAAAAGGAAATTGATGATGCTTTAAGAGCTAGTATTTAGTTGATGTCAATAGAAGAACTAATTGCTTTATATTATGGATGGAATGAGATCAATCTTGTAGTAGCGTATATTACTAAAAAATTGGATTTCCTTTCTCAAACAATTCTATTACAGAAGCAAAATTGTTCAGCAAAAATATCAACAAAAGCTTAGCGAAATCTCATCTGAAACTCCTGATTTTAACGATGAGGTTCTTAATATGGTAGCGAAGACTTTAGAAACAACAATTGGCAGCATAAGTAAAAATGAGTCATGAAGAGCTGTTCTTTCTTATTATTCTAATACAAGTTCAAATAGTGTGAATCCATACTACAATGGTTTCCTGTTTAAGTTGTTCTGACCAAAATGCAAGTTATCACTTATTAGAATGAATGCCGACTACAAAATAAAAAAAGAGTTGGAGATGCAATTTCACAATTTCAAAACTTTTGCCTAATGTCCACGTGCACCTCAACTCCTTAAAAAGTCCTTCTATTAAAAAGCTCAATAAACTACAATAATCAACACTTATCACTCAAATTAAAAAGCTCAATATAAAGTGTAATAGATCTTTACAATATAATCATATAATGTCTAATAAACTGATTTTCGACTATATTCATCCAATTTTATTGTAATTAAATAAAAAGCATACTAAATGTATGACCACATAAGAAATCTCAGTATTCTCCCACTTAGGCAACATTAATTATCAAATTTTATAAAGAGAAAAAATCATTCTTTTTTAGGGTAAATGACATTTTAATTTTTAAAGTGGCCACTTAATTTCAGAAAAATAATATAGTTCAGAAACAACACTTTTGCCAAATAATTCTGTAAATATGATTATTGATAAAGAACCAACACAATCTATATGTCTCAAAACAACATAAAATGTCCATGATGAAAATTACTCAAAACCATATCACATAGATAACTAATTCGGAAGTGTGACAAGAATAGCACTCAAAAGTGATCAAAAAACTCTATGCAATCACCTTTAGATCCTCTTTGTTGTTTTTCTTTAATCAATATACTTAAATATAAAAACTAAAAAAATCTACAACTTCTAATAAAGTCAGTATGTTTCATCAATAGTCTTGACATAAAGAAAGAGACATACTTATACAATTGTCATACTCAAGATGAACCACATTCTTGAGACACATGTTGTGTGTGTATGTATGTATGTGTATATATATATATTAACATAGTCAACCATAAATAGACTTCTTTAATTTGTAGTCTAGAAACTTCTTTCTTTATACTTCTGACCAATCTTACTACACAAAAAAAACTCGTTTATTAAGACTTCCATTCAAAAAGACAAATTTGGCAATCTAAAAAAGCTTTAATCAAATGACTTACCATGTTATAATAACCTTGAATGAGTTGTTGATAGATACTAGAGAAATGTCTTATCAATATATTCTCTTTGGGTGAACCCCTTTGCAAGTTATCTTGCATCATTCTTTTTTATTTTGTCTTTTGAAGTCTCTTTTAAAATTCATAAACCCATTTGCAACTTATGGATTTACTAGTTTGTTCCATAAAATCTCATACATCATTCTAGAGCAAATATAATTTGAGGAGAATCCTCTTCAAATTTACAATGGAACAAACTTAGAGTAATAGAGTATATATTTAGCCCTCACATAGGGTTGTCGGAGTTCATACCAAGAAGAGTTAAGATTTTTGAACAAAATCACTATGTACCCTAACTTTCATAGACAATACTACAATTATGGGTGTATTATTACTTATGAAAAGATCTACTAATGAACACATGTTCTAAGATAGTAACCAATAGTAAACCAATTTTAGAAACTCAAGCAACAAGAAACATGCAACTCAAATCTTATCCCAATTTTCTATAGGGACACTTCAAGCACAACAAATTGGGATACCACTTTTATCAATAATGTAGCAATCATTATTAGTCCCATAAGACCAAAACACCTCTATCCTTGAACATTCATATATATAGAAAAAGCACCTCAAGCAATTGGTTTGAACTTTCACTATCACTTGAAACTTATACACTAAATAGTCTAAGATTACACTAAATACTATAGTTATATAGGATTTTGTCCACAAGGGAATGAATACAAGTTTGTGTATCTAAAGTGCCTTGCAAAGGATGATTAAATGAATTAAAAACAATAAATCGCTATAAGAAATGAATTTAAGCTTTGTGAGAGAAGAGAGTGCTGGCTCTTTTTGAAGAAATGAGCTAAAGATTGTATTAATATGTTGTCTAAACCTTTTCCACTTCAAATTTCTTTAATCTATAGGCAAATGTGGCTAGAAAGCTTGATAAAGCTATTGAATTTGAAAAAACTACCCATTGACTTCCAAAAATGACAATTAAAACTTGAAAATACAAAGGAGTAAACGTTACTAGCCTTATGCATAGTCATTCCTAACATCAAAATCTTCTTTTTAGCAACTGTCAATCTCGGTTAGAGCTTCTAATGGTCAAATTTAATTTCTCGTGTCACTAATGAACGATCGATACTTCTGAAGTGCAAGGTCATTCATCTCTTCATAGCTCTAAGCCTTTAGAATTCCAAAGTTATGAACAAATGTGTTGTTGAGTTGATGAATGATTTCAATAATAGCTAAAATTTTCACTAGGAACGGTCATCACACCCTTATGCACGATTGGTGTTGATTCTTTGACTTTAAGTTTTCATTGACCTTGACTTTGACCACGACTAAGTGCATCCTTGTTTGTCTTCACAATTCCGGATGACCTGATGATACTCATCTTGATGCATGATCGATACTCCAAGTTTGACTTTTTCTCATGTTGACTTACTTTGAAAGCCGGAATGCACATTAGTACCAAACATCCTTTCTCATGCATGGCTTGAAAATTGTCATGAATGATTGATTCTTAACTTAGAACATTCATTCGTGACCTATATGAGTTGATCCAAATTTCCAAAGTATAAATGAGGAGGGAATGGCTTATTGCATGAATTTATGAATGGGTCAATTTTAATCTTGGAACAGTTCTGTGTTTTGAACTATTGGTTGTTTATTAGGTTTGTTCTTATATTTTTCACACTTTGTCGATTTTGTAATGTCTTTACACATTCTTAGGACATATTTGTAATTTTAACTTAAGTTTTTATCATCAAAAAAAATTTAGGGGTCCAACACCATGAAAGTATGATTTTATAATGATGATGGTTTTGAGATAGATGTTTTAGAATGTTATTGTGATGGGGTACCCTTGACATAAGTTATGCACCTACTGAAAGGTGTCATACCCATAAAGAGAACATTGTTCACCGTATCCAACCATAGAGAAATGTTATGAGAGAGTCCATTGATTGGCATCACAAAATAGTTCTAAAACAAGTTTATACATACTATGAACTATGATAGTTTGAGAGATTGAGTTATATGGCTATGGTAGAGGTGTCTAAGGGACCAAATTGGCTTACGACCCAACTTAAGCCCCCCATATTTGGCCTGACCCACGAGAGCACAATTTGCTATGGCCTTTTGGGCCATGCTTAAGCCTAGAAATCAATCCCATGTGCTAGCTTGACACAACATGTTACTATAGTAGGTCATTAAAAAATAAAATAATATAAACAATTGGGAAATGGCTATTATTTAGGCTAGTAGCCGTTAGGCAGAAAATAATTTCTTTTAATTTCCTTTCTTTTTTATATAAACCCTTTCCCCCTACTCTCCAAAACATAATTTCCTAATCTCTCTCTCTCTACATTTTCTTCAATCTTTCGTTCTCAAAATTTGTCAATTAAATTTTAATTATGTCTAACAACTTAGTTTTTGTTTGTTTAACAATTTTGTGTTTTCTTAATTTTTTTTAGAATAATTTGATAATGAATAAACTTAATATATTCTAAATAAAAAAGTTGTTCAAATGATTGGAACAAATTTATTTTTGTAGGCTCAAATGAGAAAGAATGAGTTTATTGTAAATATTGTACAAGAGATCTCATAGAAACAAGTAAAAATGAAATCAAACCTCTAATTCTCGTAGTTTAAGAAATCCAAGTAGAGTAACTAGATAAAACAAAAGTTAGCACTCCAAAAAATTTGAAGTGTTACTTTCGACTTTTGTTTTTTCTATTACTTCACTTGAGTTTTTTAAACTAGAGCATCCTGTTAATAAAGTATAAAAATGAGAGGTCTGATTTCACTCTTACTTGTTCATACAAAGTCTCTTTTATAGTATTTAAACAACATCCATTCCTGCCCGTTTGAGTCTATAAAAGTAAATTTGTTTCAATCATTTGAATACTTTTTTTCATTTAGAACATATTAATTTTTTTATTATCAAAGTATTCTAAAGTAGAAACAATAATTAACAAAATTGCAAAAAAAAAAAAAAGGAAACTAAGTTGTTAGACATGAAATGAAGTTGTTGAACATATTAAGTTTTTTTAATTATCAAAGCATTTTAAACAAAAAGGGTGCTTAAATGATTGGAATGAAAAAGGTTGAGTAGCAGACAAAGAAAAATTGAGAAGTGACACTGTTTGATGGTCATGAGCATGAGTTTCTTGACGCTTATGTTGGCAGAGCATATGAGCGACAATTATCTTGGATTAAACATTAGGTAAGCTGTGACACCCCTAGGCGAATCCCACATCGACAAGCTTGTGGCGAGTGAAGTGTTATATATGAGTAAGGCCCCCATTACCAGGCAAGACGTGTTTTAAAGCCGTGCGGGCCGAAGGTTGCCCAAAGCAGACAATATCTTGCAGGGGGGTAAGGGCTCAAAGTGTTGGTATCAGAGCCCAGCCTAAGCCTCTGAAGGATGGTGGGGCAAACCTCAGTGAGGACGCTGAGTCCCGTAAGGAGGGGTGTATGTGACACCCCTAGGCGAATCCCACATCGACAAGCTTGTGGCGAGTGAAGTGCTATATATGAGTAAGGCGAATCCCACATCGGCAACCCTCGGCCCGCACGGCTTTAAAACGCGTCTTACCTGGTAATGGGGGTCTTACTCATATATAGCACTTCACTCGCCACAAGCTTGTCGATGTGGGATTCGCCTAGGGGTGTTACATACACCCCCCCTTACGGGACTCAGCGTCCTCGCTGAGGTTTGCCCCACCATCCTTCGGAGGCTTGGGTCGGGCTCTGATACCAACACTTTGGGCCCTTACCCCCCTACAAGATATTGTCTGCTTTGAGCAACCTTCGGCCCGCACGGCTTTAAAACACGTCTTGCCTGGTAATGGGGGCCTTACTCATATATAACACTTCACTCGCCACAAGCTTGTCGATGTGGGATTCGCCTAGGGGTGTCACAAACACCCCCCCCCCTTACGGGACTCAGCGTCCTCGCTGAGGTTTGCCCTACCATCCTTCAGAGGCTTAGGCCGGGCTCTGATACCAACACTTTGGGCCTTTACCCCCTGCAAGATATTGTCCGCTTTGGGCAACCTTTGGCCCGCACGGCTTTAAAACGTGTCTTGCCTAGTAATGGGGGCCTTACTCATATATAGCACTTCATTCGCCACAAGCTTGCCGATGTGGGATTTGCCTAGGGGTGTCATATACACCCCCCCTTACGGGACTCAGCGTCCTCGCTAAGGTTTGCCCCACCATCCTTCAGAGGCTTAGGCTGGGCTCTGATACGAACACTTTGGGCCCTTGCCCTCCCGCAAGATATTGTCCGTTTTGGGCAACCCTCGGCCCGCACGGCTTTAAAACGCGTCTTGCCTGGTAATGGGGGTCTTACTCATATATAGCACTTCACTCGCCACAAGCTTGTCGATGTGGGATTCGCCTAGGGGTGTCACATACACCCCCCAAAAAAAAACATAGTTAGAGAAAGTAAGTCCTAACACAACGTCATCGATAAACTCCAACTATTGACCCGACATCACATTAAGGTACAAATAGTGTATCAAAGCTTCTTCTAAAACTACTTGTTTCTGAAGTTGTAGCTCCAAATTTTCTCCATGCAATATAATGAAAATCCATGTCCAAAGACAATGGAGATGTTGCCCTTATCACCATCACTCCTAAAAGTGAATTTTCGAAATGAAGTTTTAAGAGTTTAGTGGATTTGAAGCAATAAGAAGAGTTAGCTCATGTTGGACATAGTGAGAGTGATTTATGAAGTGACTACACACAATAGGTGATAGACATAATTAAAAGACTAATAAAACTGTAAAAATAAAGAATTTCCTTTTTTAAGAGTACGAATATAAGTAATAGAAATACATAAATGATTTTACATTACTTAAAAATAAATACAAAATATAATTTGGAGGGTTAGTTTACCATTTATGAAGTAGTATCCTCAGTTGTATTAATTTGAAAGTGAATATAAATGAGTAAATTTTAATAATTAGTTTAAAAAATTAATTTATTATTAAAATACCAAGTTGTCCTAGTAAGGGTCTGACTCAGCATGGCATGACCTATTGACATCTCAAGATCCAAAAATCTCTATCTCAACCTAGTCTAATCGTTATAGAGATTTTAATGAATTTGAAAATACTTTCACCACTGGTTTTGGAGAAGATGATTTAACATGCACTTTCATTCCATGTTATCAGAGTTTAGGTCTAAAAAAATACCCTAGATGATGAGAGAGAGACAAATAGGATTGTGAGATTAGATTTGCGGAAATGAACAAAAAAAGAATGTAGGATAATGTCTCTTACTTATTGAGTGATTTTCACCCAATTTTTCTTTTTTTTTTTTCCATATGATAGGTGATTTGCAGGTTGTCTAGTGGTAGGTTAGTAGACAAAAGAGACACTATTTGATATGTAATGATGTTTTTATGTTTTGACGTTCTTTTATGGATATTTATAACATTTGTATGTATGTGATGGGATGATTTATTATACACACTTATTTTAGGATTAAATGACAACTTACACAATTTCCACTATTTGATTTAATTTAAGGGTATTTTTAGAATTTGGTATAATAAAACACTGAAATTGGAGTTTATAGGGCTTTCGACAAACCTGATTGTGCCATCTAATGAAAGCTACATCAATTTGATGCAAAAACTTTTGATTAACTATTAATCTCTAGCGAAGGTTTTCCTTCCCAATAGCACTTACATCAAAATGCGATAACTTGATGACTTAGCCCTTTATTTATAATAAATGTATCAGACCCTCTCATTAATAGACTCAATTGAAATGTACTAGACATTTGCAATATGATCATACAATACCCAATATATTGATTCTGAATCATATATTTATCCGGTTTTATTTTAATAAAATAAAAGTATAATCATTGTATACCAACATAGAAAATTTCAACAAAAACATGACCCTAACTCAAACTTTAATTTCTACTTAAAATCTTTCATTTGTTTCTTCAATGCTAAAAGCAAATTTAAAATCATCTTTCCCCGAATGATAGTTTTTAATAGATAAAATTATATAGTATAAATTATCTATCCAATATATAATATTATTTACTCATATCATAACTTTCAAATATATTAAATTTATTTTTATTCATCACTTAAATCTATATATAAATTATCATTGAATCATTTAATTACATGAACTCAAGCTTATTAAATTAAACAAAATTTGAAACATTAGCTGTTTTTCTTATTTTTTTCTTAAGGACAATGTTATATGTTATGCTGTGATAGTATATAATATGTACACAGCAAGCTTTATTTTTAATGGTATACAATGCATAGGCGTGATTTTGCCAACTAACGGTATTGATTTATCCATGTTCTTGTTGCCTCATAGTAATAAATTTATCCATATTCTTGAAAGATTGACAAATAAGAATCCTGTTTAGACTTTGTTTCTATAGCTAATTTCTGATCATATCTAACTGAAAATCATACATACAGATTTGAATAAGGAAAAATTCAGTCGTGTAACAATTTACAACCATTCATTTATCTTAATCCAACTGTTCATTAAAAAAAATAGGTCATATCCAAAGTCAAGATGTCGAGCTGTCTTCCGGAAATAGCGATAACTAAGATTCGTTGAATGGAAAGTAAGAAAAAAATAATAAAATTAAAATGATTTTAGCTTTTTTTTTCCAAATAATTTTAATAATCACATCTTATTTTGTATTTTCCTTAGAAGAAAGCTCTTCCCTTCAATTTTCTATGAGAAATTCCTTCAACAGTCAAACTTATCACCGACGAATACACACCTTAATTTATAACTATCTTCTAAGTTTTTATTTTGCTTGAGAATGTTAGTATACAAGGGTGAAAGTGCAAGTTTGTCAAATCTGAGACACTAAAATGTTATCTTGTAAATAAAGTGGCCTTACCGGTGTTTGGTAAAAATGAAGGGTCAGTAAATAGTTACCACAGTCGTATGTAAGCTGTGGTTCATGTAATTTTTAATCACGGTTTTATAAAGAAAAATATCTCCCTCAGTTTTTCTCTCATCTTGCTCCAGAGAGTTCTTGGCTCTCTCCCTACGCCTTCCTTGCTCGTTCATTTCACTTATTAGGATTAGCTCTATATACTTCGATCTTTATCTGACTTCACATATCCTATCAGAGAATAAGACTGCACCGCTGGAGAATTTTTTATTTTGCTTGTTGTGATGACCGTAAACGTGATTCACAAATTAATATAATATATGGAGGCCGTGCTTATATATACACCTCAGTACCCATTCAAATATATCAAGCCAGGATTATTAAATCACGGAGATATTTGGGTAACCATGAAGGTCTTTAGTTTACAATTCTTTAGCATTATAATTTTTGCTGGAATCTTTCATTGTCTTGCACAGACTCGTTACACATTTGTGGTAAGCTTCATATCAGTGCAAACCTCTAAATTAAAGCCATTTTTAACTGCTACTCTTCCTTCAACACTCTTTTCTTCATCTCATTTACGAGGAATTATATTAAAAATTGCTTATTAACTGTTGCAGGTGGAGGAAACTACAATCACAAGACTTTGCAGCAATAATACGATCTTGACGGTCAATGGACAATTTCCAGGACCAACGATCTATGTAAACAAAAGCGACGCAATCATTGTAGATGTTATCAATAAGGGCAACTATAACATCACCATTCACTGGTAAATTTAATCCCTTTTGTCTTCATCAATTTATATGAGAAATGAGTTTTGCTGGTGAAAGTCAACTCATCTGTCTTTTGATAACTTTGCAGGCATGGAGTGAAGCAGCCGCGGAATCCATGGTCAGATGGTCCTGAATGGATCACACAATGCCCTATTCAACCAGGGGCAAACTTCACTCAGACGATAATATTTTCAACTGAAGAAGGGACTCTTTGGTGGCACGCTCACAGCGACTGGGCTCGAGCCACAGTTCATGGTGCTGTAGTAATAAATCCCAAGAATGGAACCAGCTATCCATTTCCAAAACCTGACGTTGAAGTTCCCATTATATTAGGTCGAGATGCATTATACTTGTAGATTCTCTTCTGCTTGGAGCTTTTTCAAACTATGAATATTCCGTTTAACTGTTTATTATTTCCTAATCAACTGCAGGAGAGTATTGGAAGAGCAATATTTATACTGTGTATGATCAATTTCTTCAATCGGGAGGGGACCCAAATGTTTCGGATGCGTACTTGATCAATGGTCAACCTGGTGATCTGTATGCGTGCTCAAGTCCAGGTCAAGTGATAAAGAATAAAATATATTCAAATTTAATGTATCACAATTTATATCATCAATATTATTCAGGTTTTTTTATGTTTTAACAGTGCTAGGATTATTTTTGAAGTAATAGTAGTTGTTCAGCAATGGAATTTGCCCAGAAGGCTTGATCAACATATATATATATATAGTAATGTACTATGTTTCGAAATGAGTATAAAAATGGAAAGCTAAGTAACAGTCATTGAAATGTAAATTGGAGCTGAAAGTGATTTCTAATATTAGATGGTGTCATTATTATGTCGTCAAAGCGTGTAAAACTTGCCAATGTTATATAGCAGACTTAACTACTTAGATATAAGTTATTTTATTGTATGCTTCTTACACGAAATTCATAATAAATTTTATTGAAAATTTAAGGACTTATAAATGAGAAAGATTTCTGATTAATTTTATAATAAACGGGTTTTAGTAGGCTTAAATCAGGATATTCTAATTCATATATTAATTACTCGCGCATAACGAGTTTTCTTTTCTTTAATTTATTATCTGCAGGAACATTTAACCTAACTGTTGACTATGGCTTGACTTATCTTCTCCGGATAATCAACGCCGCCATGCAAGACCTTCTGTTCTTCGGCGTTGCGAATCATTCTCTGACAGTGGTTGGATCAGACGCCAGCTACACGAAGCAATTTACGAGCAATTACATCACAATTAGCCCTGGCCAAACCATTGATGTCTTGTTACACGCTAATCAAACGCCTGATCATTATTATATGGCTGCTAAGGCTTATGCCAGTACAGCTAATCTTCCTTTTGATAACACAACCACCACTGCTATTATTCAGTACAGTGGAAATTACACTCCTTCAACAACTCCCCCATTGCCGAGTCTTCCTCTTTATAACGACACCACCGCCTCGGTGAATTTCACTAATAGTCTTCGAAGCTTAGCCGATAAAAATCACCCTATTGATGTCCCAAAGAACATTACTCACGCATTCTTTTACACAATTTCAGTGAACGCATTTCCCTGCGCTAACAATTCATGCTCCGGACCTAACGGGACAAGACTTGCCGCTAGTATAAACAATATAAGCTTCGTGGACCCACACGTGGATATACTACAAGCTTATTCTAATAACATCAATGGAGTATATGGAACTCAATTTCCAGATTTTCCACCGCTGGTATTCAATTACACTGCCACGTATCTGCCATTATATTTAGAGATATCACAACGAGCCACTGAGGTGAGATTCCTAGAATATAATTCTACAGTTGAGATTGTTCTTCAAGGAACAAATGTTGTTGCTGGGGCAGATCACCCCATGCATTTACATGGATTCAGTTTCTATGTCGTTGGATCAGGGCTTGGAAATTTCAACAACGTTACAGATCCACTGAATTATAATCTCGTCGATCCTCCTTTGCAAAACACCATTGCCGTCCCAATCAATGGATGGACCACTATTCGATTCAGGGCAAATAATCCCGGTACTTTGTTCTCTTCTTTCCGATTTTATTTTGAATTTTCATCTTCTTATTGTATGTTTTAAGAATAGCATTTAATAAGTTAATTATTTGTTTCTTTGGTGGATTAAACAGGAGTTTGGTTCATGCACTGCCATTTAGATAGACACATGAGTTGGGGCATGGATGCGGTGTTTATAGTGAGAAATGGTAACACATCAAATGCACAACTGTTACCTCCTCCAACTATGCCGCCATGTTGATTGCTGAAACTTAATCTTATCTTACCTTATGAAGAAATTTGACATTCAGTTTATGCAGCATTGAGTTGTTTGACATTTCAATAATATTGCGATCGTTTGAAATTGCAAAGAGTTGTTTGACATTTTCTATGTTTTCAATTTGAAATGTGTTCTATGTTAATAATAATTGTCAATGGATTTCAATTCATTGTATAATGTCTTTAGAAAATATGTAATCGTCGTCAATTATGTACCTTCAATCTTAAAACTTTTCAATCTCATTCAATGGTGTAAAACTATATGTTAATCAGCTTAATAGTATTTAACTTGATACAAGCTATATTATAATTCACTATAATTTCAAGTAAAACCTAAAATATTACAGTACAATTTCGTAAGCAGTGATTTTAACTCTCATCAAATCTGAAATTTCAAAAATTTAATCCTAAATATCCCCACTTTTCCTGTATGAATTATTCTCTAAATTTCTAATCGTCCAATTAATAAATCTCAAATGCAATTTTTTTTTTTTTTTGGCTACCTCTATAGAAATAGATGAAATAGATAAAAAAAAAATAAAGATACCTAGAAAAGATATTAATATTGATTATAAAAAAAGAATTTAATGAAGCAAATATTCATTTGTAAAATTTTATTGACCTAATCCCTTACAACAAAAGTCAAACACGTTTCGAAAAAAAGGGATTAGGGGACCAAAACATTTAAGAGTCACATCACGATAACACATAATTGAAGAAATCTAAGAGAATGTCAATGTAGAAAAGAAGAATAACCAATTGATTTGAACGAAAATTATGCAGATCCCTTGCTAATATTTTTGAGAAAAGTCAACTCTTTGTGTTTAAAATCGTTGGACTATTCGTTAAAAAGCCGTTTTCAAAATTATGTTTAGCACTTAGTTTTGAAAATAAATGAGGACTAACTTATGATGAATTTATATTTGAACTCTTTCTTCGATTTGAACATCTCTTCTTTCTTTCTTTTTTTTTTTTTTTCCAATGCTTTTATGAATTTTAATTAATTATAGATTTCTCTCTCTCTCTCTCTCTCTATATATATATGTGTGTGTGTATATCATAAATGCGCATATTCTAAAATTATTAATAAATGGCCAACGCACAACTCTGTTGCACCAATTGTGTGATATTTTGCACAAATTTGCACGATAAATCCAATCATTTTGGCTTAATATTTTGTCCTTTTTACATTGAAAAACCACTAAGGAGGGAAAAAAAAGTATTGATGATTGGTTGACAACACATTAGAGTGAATCTCCAAGAAGAATGGTCGCCGCAAAGAAAGATTGAATTTTTTGGGTGTAAGTGCAATGTTTTAAACTTTAAGGGGGTAGTTATAATCCTAAAATACGAAAGCCCTAAATGGTGCGGATGAAAAGTAACTTTTTGAAATTGAGTTAGGAGAAAAATTGTTAATTTTTAAAACTAAGGTAGAAAAGGAAGATAATTTTTCCTTTCATCAAAAAAATTTTTAAATAACAATTTTACTTCTAACAGTAACAATAAAATTTAACAAATATGTGAGTATTTGAATTTTTAAAACTTAATGGGTGAAAGTTGAGAAGTGCACTAAACCTTAGGTGGGACCGTGGGAATAAGTCTTTTGGCCTTTATAAATAAAAAAAATCACATCGAAAAGAGATGAAAGAGAATTGATAAGGGAAATTATAATAAATACCCAAAATTAAGGGGGTCTAATCAAAATTATCCAAAACATTCAGATTTAAGCAAAAATGTTCAGCTTTTGTGAACTAACGAAATTGCCTCTCCATATAAACATAACAAATTTCCTTCCTTCCCATGGTAATCTTTGGGCATTTCACTGTGCAAAGACAGTGGAAAATTCAAAATTTTCCACTGTCCCATGGTCATCCCACGGTCGGCCAGATTTTTGACAATTTTCGTGCTCTTCGATAACCGCAAATGGCAAAAAGGTTAATATATCTTTCGTAATCTTATTTGAATCAAGTTATTGTTCATATTATTGAGATTTGAATGAGATTTTGCGGTTTGAAATATTAAGGTTTCGATTTTAAACAATGCATGAAATGTTTTGATTCTTGGTTGTTTTCGTTGAATTGGTTGAGGGGTTTTGTATTATAACCTATGTAAATTTGATTTGTGTTGAAATTGGAGGCCAAAACAATGAATTTTTGGCAGAAAAAGGCTTCCGAAACGATTAGCAGTCCGATCATGGGAATAGTGTTTCCCACGGTCAAACAAATTCTCCCACGGTCAGAGTGGATTGATCGTGGGTTAGGGGGGTTAATTAGCGTTTTCAAAGCATTAGGGAGCTGGGGGAGAGTCCTTAGTCCACAACGGGCTTTTCTGAAATTTGCCACATGACAGTGGGCTGTTGCCGTGTATACCGTGGGTTGGATGGAAATTTGGTTTTTTTAAATTGTAGGGGCACTAATAAATTAGAAAATTACTAAGGGACCAAGGGATAAATATTGGACCTACTGTAATAGGAATTTCTTTAGGGGGTAAATTGAAATTTTTCTTATCTAGGGTTTTTCAACATGTAGTTTTCAAATTTCATATTCGTTTTTTCTGTTTTAGGGTTTTTCCCTATGTAGTTTTCGAACATGAGATTCTATTTTTCGAATTTTGTGCTTTTTGGACACATTTTATGATATAATGACACAATTTCAACTCAATATTTTGATTTTTTTTTTGTTTATAGAATATATTGATTCGTATTTTTGAATTTAACTTTCGTTTTTTTGAATTTTGCCTTTTTATGATATATAGATTCGTATTTTTCAGATTTTTGAATGATTTTTCGAATAGTGACATTCTTACGTATTTCAATTGATAGAGTTCGAATTTCAATTTTATTTTTTTGATTCTGTGGGATTTCAACGTATAGAATTCAAATTTCATTTTTGTTTTTTAAATTTTCATCGTTTTATGATATATCGACTCGTATTTTCCAGATTTCTGAAGGATTTTTTGATTGTTGCCATTCTAGGATATTTCAATGTTTAAAATTCGAATTTCAGTTCTGTTTTTTCGAATTTCACCGTTTTAGGATATATCAACTCGTATTTTGAAGATTTTTGAATGATTTTTTTATTATTGACATTTTAAGATATTTCAAAGTATAAAATTCGAATTTCAGTTCCGTTTTTTCGATTTTTGTCCTTTCAGGATATATCGATTTATATTTTAATATTTTCGACTGATTTTTTTATTGTTAACATTCTATGGTATTTCAACGTGTAGAATTTGAATTTCATTTCTGTTTTTTTGAATTTTACCATTTTAGGATATATCCACTCGTACTTTCCAGATTTTCGAATAATTTTTTTATTGTTGACATTCTAGGGTATTTTAACGTTCAGAATTCGAATTTCAATTTCATTTTTTTAATATGCGCTCTTCTAGGATATATTAATTCGCATTTTGAAGATTTTCAAACGATCTTTCGATTATTAACCTTTTAGGGTATTTCAACGTTTAGAGTTCAAATTTCAATTTGGTTTTTTTCAAGTTTTATCGTTTTAGGATATATTGACTCATATTTTGAAGATTTTCGAACGATTTTTTGATTATTAACATTTTAAGGTATTTCAAAGTATAGAATTTGAATTTCAATTCCGTTTTTTCATTTTCACCGTTTTAAGATACCGTTAAATACCATAAAATGTCAATAATAAAAAAATTATTCAAAAATCTTCAAAATATGAGTTGAAATATCCTAAAACGGTGAAATTCAAAAAAACTGAATTGAAATTTGAATTCTAAACATTGAAATACACTAGAATGTCTACAATCGAAAAATCATTCGAAAATCTGAAAAATACGAGTCGATATATGTTAAGATGGTGAAATTCGAAAAAATGAAAATGAAATTTGAATTCTATATGTTGAAATACCCTAGAATGTCAACAATGAAAAAATCATTTAGAAATCTTCGAAATACGAGTCAATATATCCTAAAACGCTGAATTTGAAAAAACGAAACTGAAATTTGAATTCTAAACATTGAAATACCTCGGAATATCAATAATTGAAAATCGTTTGAAAATCTGAAAAATACGAATCGATATATCATAAAATGACAAAATTTGAAAAAACAAAAATGAAATTCAAATTTTATACATTGAAATGTCATAGAATGTGAATAATCAAAAAATCATTATAAAATCTGAAAAAAAACTCAATGTATCCTAAAATGGCGAAAATCGAAAAAACAAAATTGAAATTCAAACTCTATCAGTTGAAATATGTAAAAATGTCACTAATCGAAAAATCATTCGAAAATCTAAAAAATATGAATTGATATATCCTATAAACGAAAAAATCGAAATATTGAGCTGAAATTACCTCATTACATCATAAAATGTGCCCAAAAGCATAAAAATCGAAAAAACAAATCTTAATTTTGAAAACTACATATTGAAAAACCTTAAAACAGAAATAACGGATATAAAATTTGAAAACTACACGTCGAGAAACCTAGGTATGAAAAATACCAATTTACCCCCTGAAATTTTTTTTACTATAATAGGTCCAATATTTATCCCTTGCCCCTTCAGTAATTTTCTAATCTTGTAGTGCCCTTGTAATTTCAAAAAAGTAACTGTTCCCCCCAACTCAATATTTATTTTCTATGAATAGTCTTTTTCAAGTCAAATTTAGTGAGTGAGATGGTTTATATATATAAGGGGAAGGGTAATTTTAACATTTTAAAAAATGTTATGGGCATTTTTTCTTAGGAATAGGGAATTTGGGCTTTTTTGCTTAAAAATAGTATATTTGGGTTTTTTTGCTTAATGGAGGGGTATTTTAGCCATTTCTTATAATTTCCCAATTGATGATTACATTAGGTCAAAGGACTTATTCTCACTCAAAGTTTGTGGCATTCCCAAATTTAACCATTAAGTATTGAAAAAGTCAAACATCTACTTCTAAATTATTAAAATTAACAAAATTAGTTAAATTTTAGAGGTAAAATCATCACTTAATTAGTAATTCATTAAAAATAATAAAACATTATTAATTTCTCCCTAGTTTTAGAAAATTAACAATTTTTCCCCCAAGATTAAACTTTGAAAAGTTATATTTTCCTCTTAGAGTTTACATTTTTCACATG
Organism: Mangifera indica; assembly: GCF_011075055.1. Lineage (NCBI taxonomy): Eukaryota > Viridiplantae > Streptophyta > Magnoliopsida > Sapindales > Anacardiaceae > Mangifera > Mangifera indica. The sequence goes on along the minus strand of NC_058147.1, from coordinate 8,405,633 downwards.
GTTCCAATTTTTGGCAAACGACCTTCTTCAGTGATGTCTCTCCCTCTCTAGCATGTCTCTCCTTTGTGCCATGTTTCTCTTCAACATGTCTCTCTTTCCTCTCTTGGCCATTGTAGTTTAGAAACCACAAAAAATCGATGATTTGTTCATTTGGAAACAAATTGTCAGTTATTCTTTGTTGGTTTTGTGTGGCTTTTCAGCTCCTTCTTCACTTTGGCTCTTCATCTCTTCTATCCATGAAATTTCGTCAGAGATTGAAGCATGAAGAAGTGCTCAATAGTAGAGATACATTGTCAATTCGTCATCTTCTTCATTCATGAGACACTTGTTTATCAATTGGGAATGGAGATGGATCGAAGAACTATAAACAAGGGAGTGTCGGAAGGGCTGAATAAGTGATTGAAGATGGATTTCGGTGGCTAGCAATGTAGGACAAAAAAGATTAAAACCTTAAGGGGGAAACTATAACTTTTCAAAGTTTGGTCTAAGGGAAATTGTTAGTTTTATAATCCTAAAGGGAAATAGATAATATTAACTAATTCTATTAATTTTAACAGTTTATAGGTGGGTATTTAAGTTTTCAATATTTAATAGATAGTAATTTAAGAATGCAACAAAATTTGGGTTGGAATAAGTCCTTTGGCCATTCCACTACTACATATTTCACCCCAAAAGATTATCAACTTTATCCCTCCTACTTTAGTCGTCAGTTTTAATAAATTAATAATGAAACAAAATCAAAACTTCATGCTTACCTTTGTTTCAGGCCACTGAAATACACCTAAACAATTGTATTATGATTCTCTGAAACCCAGACAGATGAAACCTGATGAATAAAAATTTTTCTCCAATTTTGGGATTTAGGGTTAGGAAAAGTTAATTGAGGAAATGATAGAAGATAGACCCGATTAGGAAAAATGAAATAGGAATTTAGGATAAGTTAGAAAAAGCCAGAAATATGTTTTTAGGCTAGTTTTATTGAGATCTAGTTGGTTGACTCGTTTTTGAACCATCAAATTTTGTTAAAAATATACATTAATCATATCATTAATTTAATTTGTATGAATCAAAATGTATCTTATTATACATTGTACAGTATTCAATATATCCTAAAATATATATTTTTTATTTATATATATTCTACCATATAATATATGAGCAGATACAAAGTACTTTGTAAATACACATTCTTTTTCTCGAGACAAATGGAATATTTTAATAATTTGTTTTTGTTTTTTATATTAATAAGCATGTCGTGGGCAGCTATGTGCGAAGTAACTCTTCTAAAAAATAAATAAATTAATATTTGAGTTAGAATTGGCAAGGACCTGTTACAACCCAGAAGTCACGATTCTATTCTGACCTAACTAATCTTTTGTCATATTAGCCCTTGATGCCTATATAAATATTAAAACATTTGGCTTCTTATTTTCAAATCGAGTTGTAATAATTTTGAGATAAATGTTGGAAAATTAAAATAATTATCCTTTTTTTTTTTGGGGTAATAAACAAATTTATCTCTAATTTTGAAGTTTAAATAAAAATACTCATACTTTAAAAGATTTAAACGAAAATCCTCTAAATATAAAAAAATATCAAAACTACCTTTTTTTTATTCTATAATTATAAAATTAATTAAATTACCCTTTTTTAAGGATAATAAACAAATTTACTCCTAATTTTGATATTTAAACTAAAATAACCATATTTTGAAGGATTTAAACGAAAATGTCTTAAAAAATACCAAAACTATTATTCTTTTATTTCTATATAAACCATATCTCTTCTTTTATCTTTAACATATACAATTTTACTTATAATCCAAGAGAGATTTCTAGAGAGAGAAAAAAGTTTGTGATTAGAATTTCGAGCAAGAAGAAAAAAGTTCGTGATATAGAGAAATGTATATCTGCTATAACTTTAATTGTTATTATTTTATTAATAATGTAATTATATGTGGTGTTTTATTTAATAAATTAGAGTTGTGTGTAAAAAATAAATTAATAAAAATTATAGTTTGTTTTTTATAATCATTATAATAGTATGTGGTGAAATGATATTTTACAATAAAAGGGTGTTAGAGGTTAGATTAGATAATATTTGAGGGTAAAATGATATTTTATAATGAAAAGTATTAGAGATATATTGATAATATTTGGGAGTAAAATGATATTTTACAATATAAGGGTAAATGATATTTTCACAAATTAGTATCACATTAATCAAAGTATATTAATAGTCATAATATATAATTGAATTATGAAATAAGTATAATTGTGCAATAGAAAAAAAAATCATGAAATTCAAACTTAATAATAAAATAATGTAACACAAATCTGTAAATAGTAATTTTGATCATATTATTTATGTTGATTATATATATTATTATAGGATTAATCTAAATAGCTAAATATGCTTCAATTAGATAAATGGGGAAATAGATAGAAATGAGTGACAATATAATAAAATATGTTGAAGGTAACAAAAAATTGATTAAATTTCAAAATACACAACATTCGAGAGATTAATCCAAATGGTAAGCAACAAGTGTAATATGGATCAAAGGATATTTAACATTTAGATAAGTATGAAACCATAGCATCTTGATGACGATATCTTTGTTGAAATTTTGAATGATGAAAATGTTGAGGTTTTTAATAATCTATTTAACCTCTTTAAAGAATGTGCTCCAATTTTTATAATAACTACAGTTAATGATGATTGTTATAAGGTTTAACAAGCAGATGAAGATTTACAAAGTGGTGAGCTCAGTAGTTATCCAAGAGATCAAGAGACTGGTTTGGGAGGGATTCAAAATATCAGGATCAATCCAAAACAAGAATGTTCTAAGGAAGACTTTGCATACTTAAATGATATTGATGTTGATGTATTGTATAGTGCAGAAGAATTTCTTGGTAGCAACAAAAAAAAATTTCTAGATTAGAGTGAATTTGAAGGGAAGGTTATGCATGATATTTCCATCAAGGAATCGAAGGTCAAAGAGAAGACACATGTTAATGATGATATTAGAGATACAAGTAATTTTCTACAAACAAATCTTGATGGTGGGAATACTCTTATTAATGTATTTTTTTGGGTATCACTTTTTCCTGACCATCCATCTATATCCAGAAGCCAAGGAGTGCAAAAAGATAATGATTTTCTAAAAATTGATACATTATTTTCAAAAGAAAACATATCATTGATGCAATAAGTTGAGATGCTCTTGAGAAGGGATAATAGTTTAGAATGCACAAGTCAGACACACTCAGATGGATGGTTAAATGTTATAATAAGGAATGTAAGTAACGTGCATAGGAAATTAGGGTGGGAGAAAGTGATAGTTTCAAACTGCATCGTATGGACAGCCAACACACAGATTCTAGAGATCAAATATTACTTCATCATAGGCAAGTGGGGGCTCAAGCTTTAGGGCAAATTTTGATGACCAAATTTATATTAATTAATTGTGTTTTTTGACCAAAGGAGATTATTGTCAACATCGCTAACCGATAAAAAATTGATATATCATATTCACAAGCATGGTGGGCGAGAAATTCGGTACTTTCATCATTGAAAGGCACATCAAAAGAGTCGTTTATGTTGCTGCTAGAGTATTGCTACAATTTAGTATATTGTAATCCGAGAACTATGACATATACACTAACGAATGAGTAGAAACAATTTAAATACTTTTACATAGCATTAGGTTGTAGTATCCATGTATTCTAACAACATATTCGACCTGTCATTTGTATTGGTTGCCTTCTTAAAAGGTAGATATCTAGGTCAATTATTTATCATTATTGTGTTGGATAGTAATGTCAGATATACTTATTGGTTTTTGGCTTCGGTCCCAAGGAAGACAGTGACACATGGTGTTAGTTTTTAACAAAGTTGAATGATTGTTTTAGTAAGGTACCTCATTTAGTGATGATTTCAGATCGATATGTTAGAATATTTTTTATAATGGTTGAAGTATTCCCTAGTGTGCACTATAGTTATTATTGTCATCACCTTTATTGTAACATGAGATCCAAGTACAAGAAGAATGCAAAACTTGCATGGATATATTGGAAAACAACTAAGATATACACGGAGTATGAATTTCAAGAGATAATGAAGTCATTGTCCCGTATGCACCCTAATGCAGCAACATACCTATGTGAGGTGGGTTTTGATTTGTGGGTAAGGGCATATTTCCTAGCCTATAGGTAAAATATAATGACTATCAATATCGCTAAATTGTTTAATGCACTTGTCAAACATGCTTAAGGTTTACCTATTACTATGTTTATCAATTTCATCAAAGGTATATTATAGTAATAGTTTTATGAAAGGAGTACATATTAAATATTATAACATGTTACAAATATGTGTATGTAAACTTATACTTAATTACTCACCATATCTATTTGTATTTATATGATTTGTAGATGATTGTACCAGCCAAATAACACCTTAGGCAAAGAAAAAAATTATCAAACCTGTGCAAAAGTCTTCAAACTAAGAGGTGCATCTTATTCATCTAAACGAAACTAGGTTTTTGGTAATGGTCAATACAATTCTCTGGTCAACCTTATAGAGTGGATATATACATGTAGAAAATTTCAACTATCATAGATTTTTTGCATGCATGTCATTGTCATTGCTAGATATATGAAGCTGACTCCTGCGTTCAATGGGTGCATCTATACTATAACATCACCTTTTACAGTATAGTCTATGCAAAGGCTATCAACCCATTAGGAGATCAATCAAATTAGATCCATCTAGAGGATGTAACTGTTATCCATACACTTTTCATCCATCAACATTGCGTGAGACATCTAGCAAATAAAAACAGACATCCTTCACAAAGAGAGATTGTTGAACAGCTTATTTATAACTGATGTCATAAGCTTGAATATACGAGGAAAAATTACAAGAGTCATGTTCCGATACCTAATTCCATACCACCAAGTTTAAGAAGTAAAAAGAAATATGGAAGATAACTACACTTGTAATTGTACTTGTTCATTTTAATATAAAAGTTGTGATTGTACTTGTTACTTTAAATATAAAGTTTGTGATTGTAATATATTTTGATATAAAAGTTGTAATTGTAGTTGTTACTTCATATATAAAGTTTGTGATTATAATATATTATCTTTAAAATGTGTGATTGTACTTATAAATGTATCTATAAGATTTCGGCTTATAATTGTTATATATGTCAATGTTGATTTCATATATCCATTTTTAATCATTTTTTGATCACTATACCTATCGCTTATAGTAATTAATAGAGGACAAATGCATGTAAATAAACCAACATATAGGCATACTAACACATAAAACATATGAATAAATAAACATATATATATATACAAATGAGATATAATCTAATGGTCAATCAATATCCTGAAAAAATAGTTGTGTGTCTAAACGCATGTGTAGGCGTAACGGGTCCTCCCCTTTAAAAGACAATGACTGATCAAGTTTCAAACAATCGATATATCATAACATAAACACACCACAATCACCTGATAGGAGCATCTGTTATGGTATATCCACCACTATATGCAATACAAATGGATTTTCCTATGGAGTCCAACCCGTGTAAGACCAAAATAATGTCTTAGCTAGAAAATATGGTATTATCGACGTATACCCTAACATCTTCTAACTAAATAGCGAGTAAACTATGTACACATTGATAAAATACTATGTAACGAGTCATAAACTATAATTTTCCACTCTTTTAAATCCAAGACCCTTGCTACGCAATATGCATTATCGAAGTTTATCACGATAAAAACCTATACACATTGATAAAATACATATACTGTTATTCAGTAATCCTTGAAAAGTAATTGAAATTTGAATATTAACCCTATCGACCACACCCTAAGGTTGTAAATGTAAGATAGGGGGATAATTCGTATCTACTAGTCATATGAAGAGTGGAAGAAACAGATAGTTATACTGATATTCCATCCATACGACATACTTATGAGGGATGTGTGCAACAAAATAAGTTAGAACTGTCATCCAATTTTACGGACCTCTACAGTATTATCATAATATCATTGATATAATAATCCCAAAAACAAATTTACATGTTGTAAATATAGAAAATATAACATTATCACGCACCTAAACGATATTCTATACTAAAAAACAAAATTAATTGACCAAGTGAACTCACCTTGTCAGGTAACTATTCAGATGTGTCTATGATTGTACCTTAGAAGACAATTTGGTCCTCATCGTTATGTCATATAGCTTATGTTTTTCAAAAAGATCTAGTTTTGCATACCATTTTTTGACAATTTTCTCACGCTTGGTACATGATAACTACACAACCAATCTTACCTGTTGGATCTGTGGTTTTAACAAATTTATGTATGGGCTACAAATGAGCGATCCCTTCTTAACAAGTTGACCACCAAGTGTGCAAAAATACTACACCAAAACAAATAACATGTCATTTAAAATTATATTAACTTGTGAAATTTTCAAATTTATTTCAATACCTTTTGTAAGGCAAGAGTCATGGTCAAGGAATTTGCATGTGAGGTTAGGTTAACTATATCAAATTTCAGACCCAGCTGGAGTTAAATACATGAAATCAGTAAATAAATAATATACTTTTCAATTGTACTTATTAAAGTTATAATGAAAACATTTATGAAATTTCCCTACTTGAACTATATCCTTTTGTGTCGGGAGCTAAATCATATTGTTAGTGACCTCGTTATCCTAAAAGACATCGATCACCTATTTTTCCTTACTTGGTGTGCTAAGATAGACTAATCGAACATCCTGTTGTAACAATAATAAAAGGTAAATGACAATTAATATTAACAAAAGTAACGATTTATATTAGTTAATCTAACAGTTTAACTTAACCACAATAAAGTGTGATGATAGGAAATCCTCATAGGGTGATCCATTATCATTGGCGACATTCGATAATAATATTAACATTTCATATTGGTTAATTAAACTATGTAACGAAAATTACAAAGTATATAATTAACAATATACATACCTCTAATGTTAAAATAGATGTCATCATATGATCCCCACTCGATGTGGCCTCCTCAATATTGAGACACTGTCACAATATTAATAATAATGAGTTAACAAGGAATCAATAATCGAATGTGTAAATGAGATATAATATTAACAAATACTTATTAGAATCATCACAATAAGTGTCAATGGGAAAATCATGTGGGGTAATCCATTATTGTCAACATCTTGTAACAGTATTAACATTTTATATTAGTTAATCAAAGAGTTGTGTCACAAAGATTATAAGGTCTACAATTGATATCACATGCATATCTACTATCGGAGTTGATGTCATCATAAGATCCTCCTTAATACAGCCTCAAAAATACCAGACCATGGTCACAATGTCAATGGTAACGAGTTAACAAAGAATCAATGAATGCCAGACCATGGTCACAATGTCAATAATAAATGTCACAATGACCTAGTACACTAGTTGAAATCTCATGATACCATATTGTTTCAATTGGTTTTTCTTTTTCTTTACTGGGCCAAAATTCATAAAAATTCATGAGATATTACCACAAATCGAGCGATATGTCATCTATCACACCTGTACTCCCTATGGATATGCATTGAACCCATCAAGATGATTAGCCAATTGTAATATCTTCTAGGGAATTGTTTCCCTCAAATCACTCCTTAGTAACCCTATATGAAGATAAAACAACAATGTCAACATTACTACATTAGTGTTGCCCTCCATCTACAACCTTTGCTAAAAAACACAACTCTGATCAGCGTATGTAATAGACTTACACCCGTCAAAATATGTTTGGTGGATCTGATTTATAGCCGTCAATGAAATATACATACCAATATCTAGCATATAACTTAATCGAAAGTCTGTCATAATGGTAAACTCGTAAGGACTGAATCTCATTAACTTAAAATCATAACTCTTCTCTCAAGATCCCCTTATTTACCACTCTAAGGATGAAGAAGTGTATTAAAACCCCATTAAAAAGACTATCATTGAGGTCTAGGAAGTGTTCGAAATAAATACGTTAAAAAATTTGCAATTATCGTTCTGTTAATATTTTTTTAATCACGACTCCCACATCTCTATATCCACATGTAGTAACTTGAGCTTTGAAGTGTTTTTCTATAGGAAATCTCATTTCATCCTTGTCTTCATCCCTTTTTTTCTTTTGTCGAGCTCCTTGTAACAAAATTAAATTACGATTATATTAATTTTATATCATTTTTATAGTATAAATGATTTAATTATGAACATAGATGAATGATTCAATTATAAATGATTCAATTATGAATTTACATGGCAGATAACTTCTAAAAAGCATATTTTACCCCCCACTACACGAATTCACGTATCAACCGCACGAATTCGTGTGGTTAACCAACGACCTTGCTTGTCAATCAATTTTTTAAATTTGTAATTTTGCCCCACCACATGATTTACTGTTTAAAATTCAAATTTTAGCCCTAAACCACATGAATTTGTGTGGTCCAAAAACTTTGAAAAATGCACAAAGCCTCTCTGTCTCTACAAAATCTCACCATACAAATTCATGTGGTCAGCGTGACATTCGCGCGGTCATTGCTAAATTTGTGTAGTGAGATTTCACCTCCTAAACTTCGTTTTTCAAATGCCACTTCAACAATAATCAACTCTACAACTAATCTAACATAAAAGCTCTAAGGAAATTTATCAAAATCACCAACAAATCAAACAATTTTATCAAATCAGAACCCTAACTCTACACACCCAAATTTCATATCAAATCGACTAAATCTTGAATAGAAATGCATAAAGATGTACTAACCTTTTTATCCATTTTGTCACCAAAATCATCACGAAAATTGCCTGAGAAAACCGATCGAATAGAGTATGTGAGAACGTATGGTGGAGAGTTTCTTTTTATGTGCCTAGGAATGATGATGCATCATTTTCTTTGTTTTTGAAATGAGAGGTATTTTCATCTTTACAGTGAAATATGACATTTTCGTTTAAAATTCAAAAAGTTGGGCAATTTTGTTTTGCCCCTTATATTTTAGGTAATTTAATTACTTTCCCATAAATGTTAAGAGAAATATGTTGTCAATTGTGAAACTTTCAGTCTTCCAAATCTTATTGTTTCTATTATTTAGTATCTTCCTATGTTGTCATGCTATGGTTGGTCACACTTTCGTTAGAAAAATTAAATTAAATACCTAAAAGTCAAGTGTACAAAGTTAAAATGTCTACTTTTGAAGAACCTAAACACAAATACCCAAAATGTACACTTTTGAAGAACATAAACACAAATACCCAAAATTCAAACTATTCAAATGAAAATACCCTTATTTTAGATAATACCAAAAAATATCCTTCATACTTTCTATATAAACCCTAAGCCTTATCATTCCATTCACCTTTCACATTTTGATTTTCACTCAACATCCAACACTGTGAATTTCACTTAATATCTGAGCTCGATCCGAAGTAATCATTTCATGATATCAAGATATTTATCTGAATTTTAACTAAAAACTTTATTTATTTGTTAATTATGAGATGTTTTAAATACTTGCTAAGAAATGTGCATAAAATTTGTAATGTTAAAAAACTATAAGTGGTATTTTGATAGTGTAAATTAATTATAGGGTTGAAATAATATTTTACAACGTTAAAATGGTATTATTAGATATTAAACAATGTGTAAGGAGCACAATTATATTTGCCAATAGAAGGTGTACATGGAATTTACTCAAAATCTGGGGAATTGATCTAATATTTGACAAATTTGGTTTATTTTAAAGGTGAGATATTATTACTTAAATATAGAAAATTTATCGAATGAGTAAAATAGATATAAAGTAGGGTAAATTGTATATTATTAATTATGATTTCAAATAGAATTTTTTAATACGCATAATCAAAATAGGTGTAATAAATAGATATTTTGCCATAAAACTCTAAATCTCTAAACCCACGTAATTCATGTAATTCAAACCCCCTTAAAACCTAAAACTATGAAACATTGCACCTTATATTTTTAGTAAAACCACTAAATTGAATTCTTGCTAATGAAATAAACGGGATTATATTGATACAGTTTAATATGAAATTTTCTGATAAATTTTGTTATTAATGTTGGTTATTATAGGATCAATCAAAATAGTGGGTTATACTGCAGTTCCATATGGAGGAGAATGGATTGAAATGATCAAAACATAATACAATATATTTAGAATGATAGAAAAGTGGTTAAAATTTCAAAGAAAATGACACTTGAGGGGTTAATCCAATTATTTAGTGAAAAGTGTCATATCGATCGGACCTTGAACAATATTCAACTATGCATAAATCCAAAATTGATTGACTTTACATTTCTGTCAAGCCTCTTATTGACTTGTTTATCTACTTTAAGGAATGTGTTTTAGTTTTTGTCACATTTACCTTTATAGCAAAACACAGTGCAACAAAATGTATCACTACGATGATCATGATGATGATTGCTTAATAGGGGTTGACAATGTAGGGTTAAATCTTAAACATGAAACTTGTGAGGAAGGCTTTGAAGATTTTCATGATTATGTATTATATACTATTGAATAATGGGTTCACTGAGACAAAAAGAGGGTTCCAGATATATGGTGACTTTGATAGAGATGACATGGTTGATATTCTTTTTGATGAGTCAAATTTTAAAGAGAAAACACATGTTAACTATGATACAAGAGGTACAGGTAGTCTTTAGCTTACAATCCTCCGCATGATGGTGACAATTATATTAGACCATATGTTAACAATGTCCTAATTGATCCATTTAAGTGTCTACTTGATTTTTCTCCTAACCATCAAAATCAACATTAATATCAACTGATCTAGGATTGGTGAGACAGAGGAATTCTCTAAAAATTTGTGACATATTCAAAAATAAAAAATATTTGAAAGATGCAATGAGCCGATTTACGCTTGATATAGAATTCTAATACAAAGTGTTCAAGTCAGATAAAGAGAGATGAAAGGTTATGTGCACGAATAAACAATGCTAATAGCATGCATGAGCAAAACGAATAGTGCCTAGTAAGTTATTCGACCTCTATTATATGCACTGCATACACATGTATAAGAGGTCAAATAAAGTCACATCATAGGCAAGCTGAAACTCGAGCTTTAGGCCAAATATTGAAGATGAAATTTCTATTGTTTAATTGTATTTATCGACATAAGAAAGTTAGTATCAACATCATTGACAAGTATCAAATGGATATATCATATTCATAAGTATGAAAGGAAAAAAATTAGATATTATAAGCATTAAGGGGTTAATTAAAAGAGTCATTTATGTTGTTGATGGATTATTATTACAATTTAGCGTGTGCTAATCTATGTACCGTGACACATATACAAAAGGATAAGCAATATTGCTTTTAGTACTTTTTCATGGCATTAGGTTATTGCATCCATGATTTCCAACAACACATTCACCCATTATTTGCATTAATGTTGCTTTCTTAAAGGGTTGATATCTAGGATATTTATATATCGTTATGGCATTGGATGATAATAATTAGATCTACCACTAGCTTTTAGTATGGGAGGAAAGGAAGCTTATCCAACATAGTTTTTGGTTTTTCACAAAATTTAAAGACTACATTAGTGAAATACCAAAGTTACCAATAATTTCAGATCGACATCACATTATCGACTCCATAATGGTTGAGGTTTTTCTAGATATACACCATGGATGTTGCTGTCATCACCTTTTCTATAACATTCAATCAAACTACCAATGTAACTCAAAAGTCATGTGTTTGTATTAGAAAACAGCAAAAGCTTACCTATGTGAGGTAAGGTATAACATATCAATGCACTTGTCAGATATGTTAAAGGTTTGCCCATCACCATGCTAGTAGAGTTCATTTAGGGCAACTTACAATAATGGTTTTATGAGAAGAGAAACCATGCAAGTTTGTAAACTTTCAGTACTAATTTTTGTAATCATTGTGCTTATTTAAACTTATGATTAATTAATTAATTATGCATGTGCTAATACTTTTAAATATTATAGATGATTAAACCCACCAGGCAAAACCATGGAAAAAAGGGAAGTTTGTTAACCATGTGTGGAAGTATTCAAATTTGGAAGTGTGTTTTATTACAAGCATTTAGTATGAGGTAATGGGCAGTAGCTAATATATCAACATGGTGTACTTTGATCAACTATCATGTGCAGGCAAAAAATTTTAGTTCTCATAGATTTTATGTAACCATGTTGTAGCAGTAACATGATATATGAAGCTTTCTCATGCCTATTGTAACATTCCTCTCCAGAAGTACTACCCACTGAAGGAGAAATATTACTAATTAATATACGGAGTATTTATTTTTTAAAAAATACTTTAAAATAGACGTATCACTAAAAGTGTTTAGAAATTATTCTAAGAATACTAAAAATTTGGAAATGAACCAGATATGTATATATCCCATATGAAAACTCATTTGAAACATCTAAGATCATAAAGTATTTTTAGGCTGGGGCTGGTTATCTATGGTTTTTGTTACATACATGCCCTTAGATACAACTATACAATTATCTAAATAAGGCTAAAAATCAATATGTATGTAACAAAAACCATAGGTAACCAGCCCCAGCCTGGGTCTATCTTCATTGACCTGACCCAGCCTCACAGCTATCTCGATCACCCGTACTTACAATTATGAAAGAAAAGAAAGTGAGAGATAAGAACATTTAGTAAGGGGAAAGAATTAAGTAAACTATTTTCTTTCTTGTCTAACTCACTCTCGAGACTCAATCTCACATCATAACCTCCATAAGAAATTGAAGTGATAATCTAGTTTATTCTTTACTATTTAAGTCATACTTTGTCTCATCTAGTGTCTATTTGATACTTTTTGAAAGCTAACTATAGGGATTTGATACTTTTCTAAGCTTGAGCTCTCTTCTTTTCTCTTACTACACAATTTCTGAATCTGAATTGAGCTCTACTATAAGCATGTTCTACTGCGAGCAGACCTTACTAGGGGTCTATGTCCTACTACAAATGTGTCTTACTACAGACGTGCCCTACTATAGGCGGTATAGTGTAAAGTGCATCCCTATAGTTCATAGCATGCATGCGTGTATTATATCTTACTAATCTTGCTTTCATCTAAAACTATCCATAACTTACTAGATTATACTCTTGGGACAACTCCTGAATCTTGAGGCCCAAATTTCTTTTCTTGTTTTTCTTTCTTTTCTTCTTCTTTTCTTTTTCTCTTATTTCTTTCCTTTCCTTTCTTTCTTTCTTCCTTTCCTTTTTCTCCTCCTTTTCTTTCTTTCTTTCTTTCCTTCCAAAACTATGAAATACTATTTATGGGACTGTTCATTTGATAAGGTAGTTTTTCTTGTTCATACAATTTAATAGCCTATACAGTCTCTAATTCATACAAGTTATATATCGTTGAAAAGAAGATTCAAAGAGCTTTCCAACAAGCTGTAATAGCACTTATGATTCATCTGATAAAGTAGTCAAAACATGGGAGGAAATTAGTGGCCAAAACTTATATTTTCTATTTATTTGGGTAAAACAGTGTTTTTGGTTCATATAATATTTAATAGTCCAAACGGTCTCTAATTCATATAAGTTATATATCATTAAAAAGAGGATTCAACGATATTTCCAAAAAGCTATAATAGCACTCATGATGCATCAAATAAGATAGTAAAACATGGGATGAAGTCAATGGCAAAAACCTATATTCACTGTTTATTTGGTAAGGCCATTTTTTTTGTTCATGCAATTTAATAGTTCAAACGGTCTCTAATTCATACAAGTTGTATATCCATGAAAGGAGGATCCAAAGAGATTTCCAATAAACTATAATAACACTCATGATTCATCAGATAAGACAGTCAAAATATGAGATGAAATCAGTGGTAAAACTGTAAATATTATCCAACTCTCTGCTATGAACAAAATCACACACATAGATACCCCAAATGATAAAACAACATTTCTCAACTTCAAAATCATCATTTATAACATAGAGCCAAGGAACCAAAAGCCTAAAACATGTAACATATCAAGGATAATACCCTTTACCTTGTTTTAAGTCAATCTTTGCAAGTTGGCTTCCATCTCTTTGTCTTGCTTCCTTTTTCACCAAAACCACCTTCAATTAAGACCAAAACACACTAACATATTCATATAATATGCATCCAATATATATATAAACATAGGTAACGGGAAAGGAAGGCGATCTTTTGGTTACTAAGGCTTATAAAGTGCTTCTTTGTTTTCTTTTCTTATTTTGTCTTTAAAACCCCTTCAATTTCTTCCTTTTCTTCACAAAACAAAAGAAAATAGCATGAAGAAGGCTGGTTGCTGGAACGGAAGGGAGAAGATGATGGAAAAAGGATCGAAGTTTCATTTTTTGTCTTTTTCTCTCTTTATATATATATCAATACCTTTTAAGATATTTCTTTATCTTTTTGTCTCATTATTATTTATTTAGTTATATATATATATATATATATATATATATATATATATATAAACACACACACACATGTGAACATATATATTTAAAACTAGAAATATCTCAAAATAGGACCAAAATACACAAATACCTTTGAAACATATCTAAGGGTATTACAACTTTTCCTTCATTATAAGAATTTCGTCCTCAAAATTCATAAAAACAGCTTTAGATACTTCTCTTTCATGGTCTGCTCCATTTCCCAAGTGGCCTCCTCTACTTTTTGGTTTCTCTATAAGACCTTTACCAGAGGAATCTATCGGTTTCTTACTTGCTTAATTCTCTTATTAAGTATCTAAATCAGTTTTTCTTCATAACTAAGGTTTTCTAATAACTAAATATCATTTGTATGGACAACTTGGAATGATCACCAAGACATTTCCTCAAAGATGAGGTATGAAATACATCATGAATCCGTCTATACTCGCTGGTAAAGCCAATCTATAAGCCACTTTACCAACTCTCTCAATTATCTAATGTGGACCAATAAATCTAGGGGCTAGCTTTTCTTTCTTTCTGAATCTCATCAAATGATTAAATAGAGCAACCTTTACAAATACAAATTCATCTACATTGAATTCCAAGTCTCGACGTTGATGATCTGCATAGCTTTTTTGGTCTATCCTAGGCCTATTTTATTCTCTACCTAATCAACTAGACATCAACAATCATTTTCTAGCTCAATTCGGGCCCAAAGGATCAGGATAACACATCTCTCTCTCTTATCTCATCCCAGTGAAGAGGAGAATGACACCTCCTACCATATAATGCCTCATAAGGTGTCATCTAAATAGTCGTCTAGTAGTTTTATTGTAAGCAAACTCTACCAAGGGTAATACTTCTACCCACATAGTTTTATAATCTAGGCAACAAGCTTTCAACATGTCCTCCAAAATCTAATCAATCCTCTCTATCTGACCATCTGTTTGAGGATGATAGGTTGTATTAAATGCCAAATTAGTAACCATAGATCTCTGAAGACTCTTCCAAAAAGTTGATACAAATCTTATGTCACGATTAGATACTATGGTTTTGGGTACACCATGTAATCTAATAATCTCCCTAATATATAATCTTCTCAGTTGATCTGTAGTAATAGTATCTTTAATTGACAAGAAATGAGTTAACTTGGTTAATCTATTAGCAATCACCTAGATAGCATTGCATTCATTCTGAACTTAAGGTCTCTGGTGTTTGACCTTAATTTGTTGACAGGTGAGACATCTAGTAACAAACTCACCTATATCCCTTTTCATGCTTGACCACAAAAAATGTCTTTTTAAATCTTGATACATCTTTATACCCTCAGGGTAGGCAATGTAAAGAGAACTATGAGCCTCTGTAAGAATCTTCTGTCTCAGTTTAGCTATCTAGGGAACATATACTCGATCTCTGAATCTAAAAACTTCATTTGATACTTGAGAATCTATCTTGAGACTCTCTTAGACTTTTTGAATTTTTTGTTGACACTATTCATCTTATGTCTAAGCTTCTCGAATCTCATCTATAAGAATAGGTTGAAACTTTAATCTAGTAAGGGCTTCAATCACAAGCTCATTCTGCTCTAGGTCTATATCTCTCTAAATTTCTCTCTAGGCTATCAATTGTGATATCATCACGTTTCTACTGAGGGCATTTGTAACCATATTAGCTTTGCTTAGATGGTACTTACTATCATAGTCATAGTCTCTTACTAACTTAAGCCATTGCCTCTGTCTCATATTTAACTCTTTCTGTGTGAAGAAATATCTAAGGCTCTTATGGTCAGTATAAATATTAAATCTTACCCTATACAAACAATGTCTCCAAATTTTCAAAGCAAAATTCATCACTGCTAACTCTAAATCATGGTAGGGTATCGGGTTTTGAATTCTTTCAATTATCTTGAGGCATATGCTATCACCTTACCTTGCTACATCAACACTACTCCTAAACCACTGTGTAAGGCATTAGTGTATAAACCATACTTAACTCCCTCCTCTAGAAGTGCTAACACAAGAGTAGTAGTCAATTTTCTTTCCAATTCTTAGAAGCTTGTCTCACAAGCATCTGACCATTGAAATGGCATTGCTTTCTTTGTAATGGTTGTAAGAGGTCTAGCTAATCTGACAAATCCCTCCAAGAAGCTCCGGTAATACCTCACCAAACCCAAGAAATAACTAACCTCTTTAACTATTTTTGGTCTCTGCCACTCAACTATAACTTCAATCTTACTGGGATCCACTGATATACCCTTTACTAAAATAACATGCCTAAAAAAGGTAACTCTTTCTAGCCAAAATTCATATTTTAAGAATTTGGCATACAGTTATTTCTCTCTCAACCTCTGAGGGGTAAACCTCAAGTGTTGCTCATACTCCTCTTGACTACGATAATACACTAAGATATCATTAATGAATACCATAATAAATTTATCCAGACAATTGTGGAATACCTTATTCATCAAATCTATAAATACTGTAGGGGCATTTATTAATCCGAATGACATTACTACAAACTCAAAGTGGCCATACCTCGTTCAAAAAGTTGTCTTGGGTATATCCTTTTTTGTCACTCTCACTTGGTGATAACCAGATCTTAAATCTATCTTAGAGAAAACTATAGATCCCCTAAACTGATCAAATAAGTTATCAATCCTGGGTAACGAGTGCTTGTTCTTAACTGTGACTTTATTTAATTCTCTATAATTAATACAAATCCTCATGGACCCGTATTTAATTTTCATAAATAGGATGAGAGCTCTCTAAGGAGAATGGCTCAGTCCGATAAAACCATGATCTAATAACTCTTAAAACTGCTTCTTTAATTCTTGTAACTCGACAGGGGTCATTTGGTAAAGTGCTCTCGAAATAGATGTTGTGCCCGTTGCTAACTCTATGCTAAACTTAACTTCTCCTTTGAGAGCTAATCCTAGTAGCTCACTCAAAAACATATCTAAAAACTGTCATACCACTAGTGTTTCATCAATAGTCGGGCCTGACTCAACCTTGCTCATTACATGAGCCAAATATCTCGTACAACCCTTTTTCAACATTTTGCTGGCTTTCAATATACTAATCATCAAACTTAGGATATGACCCTCACCGAACTTAAATTGATCTCTAGAGTCCAGGTTAAATCTTGCTTTCTTCTTTTTACAATCAATCTCAGTTATGTATCTTCCTAAAAAGTTATCTCTAAATTCATGTCAAAATCGGGTATTTCGAACACAATCAAGTCCACTAGTAACTGTCAACCCTGAATCACAATACTCTGTCCTAGTAGCATCATTTCACTAATAATTGACCCTCTATCAGGTAACTTGATCATAATCCTCAAGACTATTCTGACAGGTTGTAACTTTAACCTCTCAAGCAAACTCTTAGCTATAAAACAATGAGTAGCCCCATAATCAACTAAAACATAAATAAGAGTATCAAGATAGAGAATCTAACCCATGACTATTGATGGGTTAGCCTTTGTTAGACCCTCTTATAAGCTGTTACAACTCTACTCTAATTACGACAATTGTACAAAGACAGGTAATATGTCCAAGCTAATAACATCTGAAACAAACTATTTGGCCTGTCAAACACTCTCCTCTATGTTGCTTCTATATTTTTGGCAAACTGGTATCTCAAGTCCTTTTTTTTTCTTTCTACTTTTCCAATTCTTTCTTATACTTCTAAACTGGCGAGGTCGTTTACCCTTCCTATCTCATTCTAGAGGAGGGTCTCTCTATGCTGAAACTAAACTACTACTCATTGGGGGAACTAGTATGACAGTAACGGGTGTAACTTTTTATCCTATGGTTTGGCCGAACCTCATCCTTATAAAAACCTCTGCCCTCAAAGCTCTATCGAGAACCTCTATATAAACTTGGGTGGTTACGCTCCCATTATAACATCTCGGGTTATCTCTGGATCTAGCCCGTACATGAACTTCTATGTATGCCCTATCTCTATACTAGTTATCTCGAGGGCATATTGGGATAACTGATTGAACTTTGTGAAATATTTCTTTACTGAATCTGTCCCCTGCACTAGATTAATAAACTCTGGGGCCCTAATACAAGTAACATCGATGTCCCTGTACTCTACCTCAAGTCAATGCCTGAACTCGGACCAAGTCATCTATAAGACATTGATCGTCTCCCTAACTAAGTTCTATCATATTTTTGCCCCTGACTTAAAAAGATAGGTAGTATATCTCACTCTTTCCTGATCGGTCATATCAAATAGGGTAATTGCACTCTTTATTGATTCTAACCACTCTTCAATTGCTATTGGGTCCTTTGCATCATCAAAATTTTGAAGTTGGTGCATACTAGGGAGGTTGAAAATAAGATACAGCTGAGTCTTCACTAGGGCTATTATAGATACTAAAGTAACCTCTATCATATCATGTCCTTCGATTGGTGGTGTATGCACTATCTCACTTCCCTGCGTAAGAGCACATCTATGCTCTCTCATCATCTCTTTGAAAATCTCTCACATATCATGTGCACTGAGTTCCCCTTAAGGTACTTAGGGAGCTACTCCTTCACTCTAGCTCCTCTGAGAAGGATCTATTGGTGTTTGACTCATAGATCCTGAAAATAAACATATCAATCTCATAAAACTTAGTAGGTATAAATGAAAACTTAACTTACAATGATCGCCTGCGAGGGTGGTCAGTGTAGCTAGAAGGTATTCCATCTCTGTGTTATTTGGATTTCTCCATTTTGTTTTAGAAAACATCTTTTAGGTTCCTAAAATCATGCTTTGATACCAACTTGTAATATCCTTCTATAGTAGTACTACCCACTAAAGGAAAAATGTTACTAATTAATATTTGAAGTGTTTATTTTATTTATTTATTTATTTTTAAAATACTTTAAAATAGACACATAATTAAAACCATTTAGAAATTATTCTAAGAATACTGAAAATCTGGAAGTAAACCAAAGATGTATATGTCCTATATGAAAACTCATTTGAAACATCAAGATCATGGAGTGATCATATACATGCCCTTAGATACAACTATACAACTATCTGAATAAGGCCAAAAATCAATAGTATCATATATATATAATAAAAACCATAGGTAACCAGCCCCAGCCTAGGTCTATCTTCGTTAACCTGACCCTGCCTCGTAGCTCCCTCGATCACTCGTACCTACAATCATGAAAGAAAATGAAGTGAGAGATAAGAACACTCAGTAAGGGGAAAGAATTAAGTGAACTATCTCCTTTCTTGTTCTAACTCACTCTTAAGACTCAATCTCACATCATAACCTCCATAAGAAATTGAGGGGATAATCTAGTTTATTCTTTACTATTTGGGTCATACTTTGTCTCATCTGATGTTTATTTGAGACCTTTTAAAAGCTGATTATAAAGATTTGGCATTTTTCAAAGCTCGAGCTCTCTTTTTTTCTCTCACTCACCATTTCTGAATCTGAATTGAGCTCTACTGTAAGCATACTCTACTACAAGTAGACCCTACTAGGGGTCTATATCCTACTACAGACGTGTCTTACTAAAGACGTGCCCTACTGCGGGTGGTGTAGTGTAAAGTTTTCCCTCATAGTTTATAGCATACATGCGTGCATTATATCTTACTAATCTTGCTTCCATCTAAAACTATCCATAACTCACCAGATCATACTCTTGGGATGACCCTTGAATCTTGAGCCCCAAATTCCTTTTCTTGCTTTTATTTCTCTCTCCTTTCTTTCCTTTCCTTTCTTTCTTTCTTCCTTTCCTTTTTCTCCTCCTTTTCTTTCTTTCTTTCTTTCTTTCTTTCCTAAACTGTGAAATACTGTTTATGGGACTGTTCATTTGGTAGGACAGTTTTTTTGTTCATACAATTTAACAGTTTAACGGTCTCTAATTCATACAAGCTATATATCGTTGAAAAGAAGATTCAAAAAGCCTTCCAACAAGCTATAATAGCACTCATGATTCATCTGATAAGGCAGTCAAAACGTGGGAGTAAATCAGTGGCAAAAACCTATATTTCCTGTTTATTTGGGTAAAATAGTCTTTTTGGTTCTTACAATATTTAACAGTCCAAATAGTCTCTACTTCATACAAGATATATATCATTGAAAAGAGGACTCAATGCTATTTCCAAAAAGCTATAATAGCACCCATGATGCATTAGATAAGGCAACCAAAACATGGGATGAAATTAGTGGTAAAAACCTGTATTCACTATTTATTTGGTAAGACAGTTTTTTTTGTTCATGCAATTTAATAGTCCAAAGTATCTCTAATTCATACAAGTTATAGATCAATGAAAAGAGAATTCGAGGAGCTTTGCATCAAGCTATAATAGCACTCATGATTCATAAGATAAAACAATCAAAACATGGGACAAAATTAGTGGTAAAACTGTAAATATTATCCAACTTTATGCTATAAACAAAATCATACACATAGATACCCCAAATGGCAAAACAACATTTCTCAACTCCAAAATCATCATTTATAACATAGAGCCAAGGAACCAAAAACCTAAAACATGTAACATATCAAGGATAATACCCCTTACCTTGTTTCAAGTCAATCTTTACAAGTTAGTTTCCTCCTCTTTGTTATGCTTCCTTTATCACCAAAACCGCCTTAAATCAACACCAAAACACACTAACATATTTATATAACATCCATCCAATATATATAAACATAGGTATAGGGAAAGGAAGGAGAGTTTTTGGTTACTAAGGCTTTTAAAGTGCTTTTTTGTTTTCTTTTCTTATTTTGTCTTCAAAACCCATTCAATTCCTTCCTTTTCTTCACAAAAAAAAAGAAAATAATATGAAGAAGGTTGGCTGCTAGAATGGACAGAAGAAGATGATGGAAAAAAGATTGAAGTTTCCTTTTTTGTCTTTTTCTCTCTTTATATATATATCCATACCTTTTAAGATATCTCTTTATCTTTTTGTCTCATTATTATTTATTTAGTTTTATATATATATATATATATATATATATATATATAAATGTACACACACATGTGAACATATATATTTAAAACTAGAAATATCTCAAATAGGACCAAAAGACACAAATGCCTTTAAAACGTACCGAGGGTATTACACCTATCGATAGGTTCATCCTTATTACAAAACCACATTTTATTGTGTAGTGTACATGAAAGTTGTTAATCCATTATAGATTAATTAGATTGGTTATATGTCAAAGATGTTAAAGTTATCCATCCACCCTTTATTAAATGTTGTTGATTAAGTCATCCTTCAAACAGAGACATACATCATTTGTATGGTGAGGTTATTGTACCACGGGTTTGTTGTCGATGTCATCAATCTAGGCATACATGAGGGAATTACAAAAGCCTAAAATCGATCCCTAGCTTTGTACCATTTGGTTCATCAAAAAAAGACAAAAGCAGGAGATCATCGATGCCTAGATCTTCTGTTTAGCATTATTTATGTTAAACTTATAAACTTATTAATATACTTGTTGAATGAGATGTTATAATATGAATGTCAATGTTGATTTCATATGTCCTTTAATTTTTTTTTTGTTCTTACTTATTAGGTAAATTATTATGAGTACTATTATAACATAAATATACAATAACAGAGAAAATTAATGCCTAAAACCATGTAAAACATGAAATCATATGTAAGAAATCATATAGATAATTAATATACAACAACATATCAACACACATATACAAAATCACTCGATACAATGGAAATATAGTTGTGTTGCTAAATGTTTATGTATGCGTTTGGAGTCCTCGTAGGGAAATCTGAACTCTGACCAAGCACTAGACACTCAATGAATCACAGCATGTATATACCATAATCGCCCTAGCCTAAGCCTTGTTAGGGGACATCAACCTCTCTATGCAACACTAAATCATCAATTCATGGTGTCCATTATGCAATGGCCCAAAAATATGTTCCCTTAAGTAAGTGCAATATATAGTTGGTATATGATCTCATCTTATGTGTAAGCTCATCAATGTTATGAGTAACACTCTATTGTGAGTCATATGCTGTGAACATCCACTCCTAAAAATCTAAGACACCTGTGACTCAATATGTATTATCAAAGTTAATAGATATGTAAACCTGCAAACATTAAAAATTACAATAAAGACATGGTGAGTATTTATATAATTATAACCAATACGCATATACAACACGTGATTCACCTGTCCCTATGGTTTGAAACATAAACAACTTCATCACATTGTAAACTATGTTATAAATGTATAATCTCACATTATTGGTATTACTATAGACTTAGAAAGTATGCCTTTGACTATCACTTGTAACCTATGTTATAAATGTACAATCTTACATTAGGATGAACATTATAAAGTACCTTCATCATATTTTTATATTTTACTTTTACGTTTGACTTAAGGCAATCTATTCTTTTATATTTTACTTTTATGTTTGACTTAAGGTAGTGACAACAACAACCATAACATGCATTTGGGAATACATTAACAACCATAACTATGATACTAATATGTCGATATAAAATTATTACCAACTCTGATACTAGACCAATGCAATTCCTTAATTTGCAAAAAACCAAGTCTAAGATTTAGTTTCTTCCCTACCTCTACATCAAAAGTCAATGGGTAAACCTGTTGATTATCATCCTTGCCTAAAACCATAAATAAAGTTTTAAGATATTTACCTTTTAAAAAGATACTGTCACTATAGATTATTAGACGAATGTTACTTTGAAACGTCTAAATAGAACAACTTAATGTCATGAAAAAGTGCTGAAAGTTCATCATCCATTTCAATATGTGTGATAGTTTCAAGGTTATGAAACATTAAATTGCATCAGTAATTGAGTAATTGATCAATGTATAAGAAACACACGAATAAGATTAACAATATATGTTTTTAAGTGAATTTTTATTTATTTCGCTCAATGTCTTTAGATTTTATTTCTCTTTGAAGATTTGCACTTTGAATTATGTTTTTAGA
This sequence comes from Mangifera indica, assembly GCF_011075055.1. Taxonomy (NCBI): domain Eukaryota; kingdom Viridiplantae; phylum Streptophyta; class Magnoliopsida; order Sapindales; family Anacardiaceae; genus Mangifera; species Mangifera indica. The sequence goes on along the minus strand of NC_058147.1, from coordinate 8,382,130 downwards.
TGTTTTGAAGAAGTTCAAGCCTTTTCAAAATGAAAATAGAAACTTAAGGAAGCATAAAGGAAGATCTTGTGAAAGGAGACATTAGTCAATTGTGGGTGCAATTATGGCCATAATGCTAGCCATAATTGATAGGCAAAACACAAAGGAAAAAACCAGAAAAATAATCTGACCTAGCACAATATATAAACCAATAACGTTTTTTCTCATCGTCTATCATCCAAACATGACAAAAAAAGGGATTTTCAGTAAGAGATAACTTTAAGAACCTAGGGGAAGATTGAAGATTGAAGATCAAAGAAGGAAGATCCAAGAGAATCAACATTGAAGATTGAAGATCAAAAAAGGGATTTTTCTTATCTTTCTCTACATTATTCTTTTATTTGATTTAAAATGACTTTTTCTTCAACTATATCTTGTATTTTTAATATGATTACTCTGAGTAGCTAAACCTCTTTTCTAGGTTTATGATGGATTTATCAATTCTCATGATTATGTAATGAGTCTTGATCTTTTTTTAATCAATGATAATGGATGTTTGATTTAATAATTGAGTTTTTGATCCCTTGCTTAGTGTTAGGGTCAAATACCTTGCATGTTTGTAGACTAATGTGTGATATTAAAATTACATGCACAATTAGTTTATGTCTTTCCAAAACCTAGAATTTTATGTAAAAATAAATAAAAAATTTGTGTAGTAAATTGATTATCATGAAAATTAATGTATTTTGATTAACCTCATACTATGAAAATAAATGAACTCTTAATCTTAACACCTAATTAATCTTAAAAGATGACTTAGGTAAAATAGGATAATCAACCATCAACAATTCATTATATCATTGATCTTAATTGGATTTGTTAATAATTATTGAGCAACTAATAGTGAAATCTCAAACTCTAAACTTCTTTTATATTGATAGTTTACCTATAATTTATTGGGTGTTCATTTCTTTATTTTAACTCATTTTTCTTTATTAAACATATTATTTCTCTAACCAATCTTAATCAAAAAACAAACAAGTACCAAACAATCAATCTATGTAAGACTGACATCTTTTTATATTACCTAATTGACTCGTATACTTCATTTTCAAGGATTGGTGATTTGTTAATTACTGTTACAGTTAAAGGTTTTCACTATATATGTTATAAAAAAGAGCATATATTTGGTATTTTATCACTATTAATGAAATCTCAATTCTTCTAAAGCAAAACCCTTAATCTATTTTCTTTATTTCTTGTTAGTTGGTTGTTATGTTCAATTTTGAGTGAATGGTTAGTGTGATCTTTAAATATAAATTTGTGAATGAAATAGACAATTTTAGAAAATGAATTTTTATCAGTCTAAATCACCATTGTTGCATGTAGGAAACTTGCTTCAAATTACTTAGAAAGATTATTTGAGTGTTAGTGAATATGTAAATAAGATTAAAGGGTATGCTGATGTGTTAGTCTCAAGAGGAAAAAATATTACTTTTGAGGAAGTTACTATCTATGAAATATTGTAGTTGCAGGATTGACAGCTAGATTGGAATCCAAATATGATAAATTAACTCTTTAAGAAGTTTAATTTCGATTACAAATACATAAATTGAGGATTGTATAAGCTCAACAAGTCTTAAACTGTGGAATTGATCTAAAATTTCATGGATGTATATTTTATATTGCTAGTGTAGTTAGTAATAACCTAGAGCTTTTCCTCGAACAATACAAAATTATTTAGAGAATCTATCCATCTCTAATCATCTAACATCTAAAATTATGTCTCCCCAACTAAATCATGTGTCAACTGAGAAGCTTCAGTACTTAAACTACTTTTAAACAAATAGTAGTGATGTAATTCCTTCAAGCTAAAACTACAATCAGACTCAATCTTTTGAAAATCAACATGTAATACTTGGTATGTTCTATCAAAGACTATCTGACACAAGTAGATGAAGAGCTACAAATTTTGGTAGAGGAGAGATTATTTGTCAAGTATGTGGAAAACTAGGATATAAGACATTGCAATGTTATCATAGATTTAATTCTAGTTATAATGCACATACTATAATGCCAAAATCTAATTCTAGTCTAAAAGGTGGTCCTCTTAATAATAAGTTTCATAGGAGAAATTTTCCTATCATATATAATCTTGCCTCTTCTGGTTATGAGAATGCAATACCTCTCTTCAATCTCCCTCACAGTCATCCTTCTATACATTAACAACTTGTAAGCATACTACCGCTAAAAAGGCTACAAACGCTTAGTCTCAAGCCTTTTTAACTAACATCAACTATTAAAATTCACTATCCTCAGTACCACTAGGCAAAACATTTAACATATATTTTGATTCTACTCCTTCTGTAGTACAAGATAGCTCCTAGTATATAACTCAGAAGTAACTAACCATGTCATTCTTGATCCAACACAATTAGCTATAACTTATATCTATTAAGAGAATGATAAGCTTTAAAATGGGAAATGGTGAACATCTGAAAATTTTTCATGCTAGTAAAATCTCTTTTCCTAGTTACATTCTTAACCAAGCCTTATATTGTAAAAATGTATTATGTGTTCTCACTATCACTTAAAGCTTACTTATTATCTCTAAATCACAAAAGATAATAATGTTTTGGTTAAAATTTTCTGCTGATCAATGTTTGATAAAATAAAACCTTATAACACTATTTTATTATAGGTTAAACCTAAATATAGTTGTTATCAATTTACATTTTGCAAAGAAATTGAAAGCTCCACCTCTTTTCATTTTACTAATATGTTTCTTTTTGTTGTTTTTCCTACTAGTTATGCAGACAATAATTGTACTACTATTGAATCTCTTTTTATCATTGTTTGACTACTTTCCAAAATAAAACTCTGCATTAAGTTTTCTAATCAATTTGTTTCAACTTAAAATATTTCCCTACAATCTAATATTATTGTTTTATCTATTATTGAGTCGTGGCACAATATATTAGGACATCCATATTAAAAAATTGTATACTTAGTAATTAAAGATCTTAGTTTAGCACAATCTATTATCAATGGTAAAATTTTTTGCCCTATATGCAAATATGGTAAATTGAAATAATATGTAATGGTCTCACATTGATAGCTTTAAACTTATGTTGGCTAGCTTTTTAGTCATCAACTTTTGTCTTCAATAGAATACCTTTATATAATAATCTTCTTTAGATACATGCTCCCAGAAGGAATATAGACTCAATGAGACATGTTAACTTGAAACTTCCACTTATACCATACAAAACAAATAACATAAATGCATTGTATGATATATTTAAATTGAAATACATGTAAAAAGGTGTCCAATATAACAACTGAATAAAATACCAATTGCATCTTGTAAATATTGTCATACACAAGTCTAAAATAAAAACCCAATTCTCAATTGAAATTTACACAAACAAATACATAGTCTCAAAGTGAAAATCAAATAAGCAATCTCAACATAAGTTATAAATGACTATTATGCCCCTCCTCATACAACTCCTCGGGTTGGACCACTGTCACCCCACATGCCCTGCTACTTATCTCACTTACTAACAAAACCACAAATAGAGGAATCTATGGGTGTTACAACACCTAAAGTAAGTGACCCATAAACACCTTAAATATAATAAGCTTATCTGGCATTCCTAAACTGAATGAATACTTATATCACACGTGGTTTATGCTCAAATGTTTTTTAGCATCTCAAATACCCAGTTGGTTATACTATGACATACTCATGCTTAATCTTTGTATACATTATCATCCCAAATGACTAGTCCTAATCTCGCAGTATCAATCAGATTATGTCAATATCCCACATGCCATGTGATAACATATTGGATGACATCCCAATTATCTACTGCTATGTGCACATAACACTATACTAGTCAAGGTTCATGCTAACTAAGCATCAACACCCTAATCACATAAGAAAATCTTATTGCAGTCCATCCCTTTCATGTAAGCATAGTTATAAGATTACTAACTAAAAACCATCTTTAACTAGCCCTTACCAAAGGCATGTACGTGAAATATCTCACTGACCAAATAAGAAAATAAAGTAATCCAACTTTCCCTTACCATGCACACCTAAATATAAGTGAATTGTCATCAAGTGCATGATATATCTCATAAGTATCTAGCTTTAACCTTATTACTTTCATATATACTACACCACATTGCACACAGTTGGTGGCTAAATTGATTTAGTTGACTTTTTCAACCTTCCTAAATTATATTTGTATCTGTTTTAGTTGTGGTATGTGTGATATTCTACGTAGACATACCTTATTTGCTAATTGTCTTAACTTTCCTCTAATAAGACCTCTCTATCCTTATCCCTAGTCTAACACAAAACATAATAGTAAAATTGTCTTTTCCCAACTGTGTATGAGCATGACTAATCATACACACCTGTATATCTAAAAGACCATGCACGAGTGTACACTTCTTGAGTCATGGTTATGCATCATAAATCCTAACTAACGACAACCTAACTTGACTAACATTCATTAATCCTAATATCCTTCTTCATAGTCGTGCGCTTCACTACCTCATGATCATACATCCTCTTATGACATGTCTGCGAATATACCCTATAATGTACAACCATACATGAACTAATTATATAACACTTACAGACAAACATTCTTGATTTGTATAGTCATACAGGCTCTCAAAATAATGTACTTAAATAAATACAAACCAAGAAGAAGAAACCAAAATACCTTAAAGCACACCTTTCGATGTGATATTTCTCTTTTTTAAAAGAATTTCATCCTTGAAATTCACTCAAACAATTTTGAGAACATTTATCTCATATTTTTAAGGGTCTACACGACCCAATTTGATGCGATTTAGGAGTTTCTCAACCCAAATTGAAAAAAAAAAAGTTTAAAAAATTTTCAAACCAAACTGAATAATATAGTTTGGTCAAGTTTGAATTATAGTTTGATCCTATTAAAATCATTTACTTCTAAATGTACATTATTTAATAAAATTAATTGAATTATAGTTTTCTACAACATAATATAAACATGTAAAATAAATAGAAAATATATACACAATATACATATAAAAATGACAAAGTAAATATGAAAAAATAAGTTGTACACCTAATTGCTTATTAAAATATTATGTTAAATATAGTTATATATATTTTAAACAAATATAGTTTATAATTTGACTCGATTTGAAAATCCCCCAAATTGCAACCTAAATTAAAAATTGTTTTTCAAAAATTCATTAACCCAAACCAAACCAAATCAAATTGTAATTTTTAACAATTTGATTAGGTTTTAGTTTTATAGTTAGAGTCAAATTATGCACACTCCTACATATCTTATTCAACCTTCTTTATGACCTCCTTGATATGGTGGTTCCTCCACAAAAGCTTACCTAAAAAGATATGCTTGTTCTTGTGCTTTTTAGCCATCTATCTAAAATTTACTCAAAACAGTCCTTATAAACTAAACTGCCCTTTAGCTCCACATCCTTAATTCTTAGCACAGGGGTTAGGTCATTGATATTTTTACACAATAGCGACACATGGAACACGTTATGAATGTGATCCATAATCACTAGCAACATAAGTTAATGGAATATCTTACCTACCATTTCCAAAATATCAAAGGGCTTTACAAATTTTGAAGCCAACTTAACCTTTCTACTAATCCTTATCATATGTCCATAGGGGGGTACTTTGACCAATACCTTATTACCAACCTCAAACTCAAGATCTAACCTCTTCTAATCTATATAACTTTTCTATTGGTCCTAAGCCTATCTCAGCCTCTCTTAGATAAGTTTAATAGCCTCTATCATCCATTGAGTCATCTCTAGCCTTATCGTTTGTGTCAAGGCATCCCTCTAATATATCTCATTCTAATGCAAAATGATCGACATATTCTCTTATAAAGTACCTCATATGAAGCCATCGTGATAATTACTTGATAATAATTATTATATGTGAACTCTATCAAAAGTAATGATTCGAGCTAACTCATCCTATGATCTAGACAACACATTATCAGTATATCCTTAATCACCTAATTGACCTTCTTATTCTATCTTTCTAGAGATGGTAGGCAATACTAAATAGCAATCATCTTAAAGTGACACTTTTCCCAATTAAGTATGAGATTTACTTCCTCATATCTTTGAAATACCTTTGAAAGGTTAGCTAAACAATTGCCAAAATTATTATCATAGACTGAGAAATCATCTGTGAAAACTTCCATTATACATCCAATGAAATCCAAGAATTTAGCCATCATGCATCTCTAGAATGTGGTTGATGCATTGCAAATACCAAAGGGCATTCTTCTATAAACAACAATTCCATATAGACAAGTGAATATAGCCTTTTCCTAATCATCTAGATGGATTAGGATTTAGAAAAATCCTAAATATCTATCTAAAAAGTAGAAATACTAATATTTAGCTAATATTTCCAATACTTGATCTATGAATGGTAAAGGGAAATAGTCATCTTTGGTGGCGCTATTTAGTTTTTTGTAGTTAATGCACATTTACCATCCTACGACAATTCTTGTTAGGATTAATTTGATGTTCTAATTCTTCATGATCGTCATCCCGCCTTTATTCAACACTACATGTACTAGACTTATCCGATTGCTATTGTAAATAAGATATATGACTTTGACATCTAATAGTTTTATTACCTTTTTCCTAACAACTTTTTTCATGTTAAGGGTTAAACTTCGATTGATTTTCTATAGAGGGTTTGTGATCATCCAACATGTGAATACGGTGCATGCATATAGAAGGATTGAAGTCTTACAAGTCATGAATGTTGTATCTAATTATTTTTTATACTCCTACAATAGTCATGCAATTTATCTTCTAACTTAACATTCAGGTCAATGCTCAAAATAATAGGATAAGTGGAGTTTAGGTTGATATACATGTACTTAAACTTGGCTAGTAATAGTTTTAGTTCTACTTGAGGTGTATCTTTTACCAATAGTTATGTTGCATTCATGTTTGGTTGTATTGTTGTTTGTTTGATATTCTCGAATTTAAGTCATGATGTTGATCTTGATGTTTTTATAGCTTCCAGATATTAGGCATATGTTGCAGTTTCACAATTTTCAAGAGTTACAGAGACATTATGAATTAAACAGGATTCGAATACATCTTCTGGAAAGTCTTTCTTGAATATCTTGCCTGCATATTTCCTAGTGACATCTATCTTGCAACAAGAATTAACAATGGAGATTGTGTGGTTAGTTTAAATATATCGAATTCTACTTTTTCTTGCTTGATCTCGAATGCTAGCTTATTATTTTTTATGCCTATGATAACATTAATAGTTTTTAGGACTACTTGACCAAGATTTATGGGAATATGAGCATCCTTCACTTCTAAGACTAAAATTGATTGGAATATAGAATTTACCCATTCGTGTTGGTACATTTTCTAGTATTCCACTTGGATACTTAATATACTAGTTAGCTAATTGCAAGGTGACTATAATGGGTTTGAGTTCTCTTATATCAAACCATTTACATATTGATAATGAAATAAGATTAATACTTGCACCTAAGTAGAATAATGACTTATTAAAGGATTTGTTTCCTACCCTGCATGGTATAGAGAAACTTGATGGCAATTTGTTCTGTAGGATGACACTACATTCTTCTTAGAGGACTACTTTTTTGAACTTTTATAGCTTTCTTTTGTTTAAGAGTATATCATTTAAAAATCTTACATATGTAGGCGTTTGAGTTATCACTACAATGAATTGTACGTTAAGATGTATATGCTTGAATATTTTAAGGAATTTGTCAAATTACTGGTCCAATTTTGCTTTATGAATCTTTATGGAAACGATAAAATAGTATGGTATTTATTCTACCCTAAGTCTTTTTCTTTTTGTTCTTTGGCAACTTGTATAATGTTTATCACATTTTTTTCACTAGTCGATTTCACGTTCTTCTATTAAGGAATACATGTGTCGATCCTCCATATCTATTTCTACTTCTTACGATTATTACTTTGCATTGTTGTCTTAGATTGATTGGTTGACTCAAAAACTTTCCTTGATCTCATGAATTTGATGAAGACACTTGTTGGCTTAGTTGTACTTAAAAAAATCTATTGTGTATAGCTAGTTGTTCAATCTTTTCAGTGAAGTGTTTGATGGCTTCTTCTTGAGCTTGTGTCCTTTGATTTTATGCTTGAAAAAAGCTTTCAATCATTTGTTCTAGGCTAGATTTTTACCCCTTTGGTGTAAGATACATGGGTCGTTATGTTCTATTTTAAAATCTAAGAATGATAATCTGAAGTTTTGGCTAGTATTAGCCTAAGCTAATTAGTTATTCCATGAAAAATTAAGGTGATTTCTCCATTTTGGATTGTAGGTGTTTGAGCAAGGATTCTCCTACTGTTTCTAATAAAAATTAATCATATTTGTTTGTTCTTGGTTTTGTCCATTTGGAAATGCAATCAAAGTGCTATAATCCATGTTTAGGATGTCTTTCTTTGTATATCTCACATCATATCAGAATGTCAATTGCTTTCATATTTAGTACTTCAATTTCTTTGTTAAAGCATCAAGTTTTGCAATGATCATAATTATTCTCTTAACTTCATGGTATCAAAATGAGCCGTTTGTTGCCATTGGTTTAATTAGCTGTAATGTGTCTTCTATTGTCAATCTTATTAAAGATCTATTAGTTACTGCATTGAGAGCGGTTTTGATGTGTTCTAGCACTTAGCTATAGAACCTCTATGTCAATAACTAATTCGAAAGACTATGATATGGGTAGTGTCTTTGTTGATCCTTGCATCTTTCCCAATCTCATATAAAGTTTCCCTATCCCTCATAGTAAATGTGGCGATGCCATTTTTAAGTTTTGTTGTTTTTCTAACTAGAAAGAACTTCATAAAAAATGCCAATGATAAGGCTTGCCAAGCATGAAAGATCTAAGAGCTCTAGAGTCAAACTAGACAGTTACTTTATCTTTGAGTGAAAAAGAGGATAACCTCTGTTTTACTGTCTTATCTAGTACTTAGTTTAACTTGAAGGTTTCATATATCTATACAAATTTTACTAAATATGCATGTGGATATTGGGATATTGCTCCTACAAATTGATTTTGTTAGATCATATGTATAATAGATGGTTTGATCTTAAAATTATCATGTTATCTGGTGGTCGAACAATGATTATGGTAATATCTTTAGTGGATGGTATGACATAGTCTTTAAGTATGTAAGATCGAGGTGGTATTTTAGCTATATTTAGATTAGGGTTTCCTTTTGGGTCTTTCATCTTGACTTCTTAATCTTGCTTGCTTTTTCACAAATTAAGTATCAATCTTTCGATTTCAAGGTCAAAATTTAATCTTTTGGTCACCCTCGATCTAGTCACGCATTAGGCCAAGCCTACAAGAAAAAAGTAAGAATGATTAACTTTGCAAAATGAGAAATTCCTTAGTCTAGCAAGACTTCAAAGCATAGTAGTATTAATTTTAACACCAATCCCTGACAATAACACACCGGGATTAAAAAGATAACTATTAATTTATTTCAACAGTTATATCAGCTAAGGAGACAGTGATTAAAAGATTTTAGTAGATGAATGTGACTACTGCTACAGTTAAAACTACTTAAACTTAAATATGCAACTGGAACTATAAACGAAATTCAATCAAAACCACTACTACTAGTATTAGTATAATAAAAGACTTTTAGAAGTTTAGTTTCACCAATAACTTTGGTATAGATCTATAGATTGAATAAAACTATTAAATTAATCATGATGTGATATTGGTTGGATATCCTAAATTAACTTAGTTCCCCTTACAATGTTGATTGAGTGTACAGATATTAAACGAGTCTCTACTTTCATGATCACTTTGTTAACAACTACCTATTATGTTCTATGATTCCCATTACTTTGCAAGGAATTGATTTATCTTTGTTATCAATATTCCAAGTTTAATGAATGCATGTACTAACCTAATATTTACTTTTCAATAGTCTATATGAGTTTACTAACATGTGCAAAGATAGGTCCCTATCTTTATCACAAGTAAAGAATAACCATTCACTGAATCAAAATATAACGATTTATAATATAATATACTATAAAATTATGGGGACTTATTTGATTCCTTTATGTTCCTAGAATAAAAGAAAATTAGTCACTCATACTATAAATAGACACACAATAATAACTATGTAAAAACATAGCACTCGAAGAAAAAAAACAAAACGATTGTATATTGATATGTCTGCGTTCTCTAAATGTCTATTGTCACTATCGCTTGCAATTCTGTGTTGAAGCTAGTACTTTTGATGGCTTACAGAATGTAAGTAGTGATTTGCTCAAGGCTTTCACTGTGAACTATTAGAAGAAGAAAGGAGAATGTGTCTATCACTAATGAGTAGGGCAGCTTTATATATGTGTCCTTCTTATTACAATAGAAGTATTTGATTCTTTTGCTAGTTCTCCTTGCACTATTCCACTTATTTCCTGACCCTTTACTGTTGATAGTTATGGATTTTTTTCCTATTCCTTTCTTGTGCATTTTTCATCTCTTAATGCGATCAAGAAACTTTTTGTGAATTCTTCCATTTTTTTAAATTCTTTTTCCTCAATTCTTCTTGTTTTCTGCTTTATTTTCTTACAAACAAAAACAAAATAATTAAATAAAATATTTTGGAATGTTATTATTATTTAACTAGAATTCTAAACTAATTGATTACTAAAATATAGATTTTTATGTCTTTAGACAATATATACAAGCATATATTCAGGTTACAACACCTATATCTGATAATAATGCAGAAAAAATTATTTCATGTAAGCATTGTCATACGGAAATTTACATCAAAATTTTTTCCTTCAATTTTTATAGCCTCAAGTCTTGTAGAATTGTTACATATTAATGTATAAGGACTAACTCTCATAAGTTCTAGAGAAGTTTTTAAATATTACATACATTTTGTAGATAATTACTTTATATTTACTTGGTTATTTCCCTTAAGGTCTAAGAGCTAGGCTAGTGAGGCATTTATTTGATTTCATAAAATAGTTAAAAGGCAATTTGAAAAATTAAAATGATTCAAAGTGATTGAGAATGCAAGCATAAAAGTTGTGTACCTTCTTTATAAGAGCATGGAATTCAATTAAGACAACCTTGTCACAAGTATATATAGTTGAAACAAAACACATATATAGTTGAATTACAACTAGGCTTAATGTCACAAGTAAGTATGCCTCAATCTTTTTGGTAGTTGTTATTTCAAATTGATGTAGTATTAAAAAATGGCCTACTTGAATTAGCTTTAAAGAAGAACAAATCACCATATCAAGTGTTGTATAATTAGACTCCGAAGCATAAATTTCTTAGAACATTTGGTTGCTCTTACTATTCTTTCTTAAGGCACTATAATAAGCACAAATTTGATTTCCATACTCTAGAGTGTATATTTGTAGGTATAACCTAAATCTGAAAATCCACATAATAGTTCTTATAAATGACCAACTTAAAATCATAAAAATATCAGTAGTAGAAATGATCAAAGTCATTTGTCTTATATAAACAACTTAAAAATTTCACTCTATTGATTTAAAACATCAGTTTACTAACCTTTTAGATACATTTCCTATTCCTGTTTCATTAACAAAACATATAAATACATCTCATCTTTAATGCCCACTTCTCCTATCACTACAAAGCATACTTTTATGTTAACACTAAAACCAATTAGCTCATCAAATTCATATTCCATTGTCAACATTAAGATTATGCATTTTAAGGTTTTTCCCATGAGTTAACATCACCAATGAATTTTGATGCAATTTATAATAATTTTTTCAATTAATAATATTGACATTCTTTATTAAAAAAACTCTATGATGAGGGGTCGAATGCATGTCAACTAATTAAAAGGACCCTATGTCCACAATTGGTGGTAATTCTTAAAGTGTTGATAATTGCAATATTACCTTAATTAAAGGCACATGTAATATATATAAAACTATTATAGTGTTGAATGACTCTATTGAAAAATAGTGATAAATCTTACATATCAAAGTTGTTTATTGATAGTTTGGTGTAACATATGGAAGTGTATTGTTGACATGTCCATTAGATAGACCCTTAAAGAAGTTTGCATATGGATGGTTGTTCTAGTGTCTATAGAATAAAATTTCTTTGTAAATAGATGTATATGTGATCCTTAAACTTAAGGCCACTGGATTTTCTTGTGCTAGGATTGGTATGGTTTGACACCAGCCAAGCATAGCCTTATAAAGGGTTACCAAAAAGTTTGTGATCAACCATATCAAGATACATACGAAGATATGGTGGATCAATAGAGGATTCGTCACTTGTAAGTATGAGAACTAATATCTTAAATACGCCTAATGATGAATGACAATGACTAGTTAAATCCTTGGTTACAGTGGGATTGAGTTGGTACTCAATTTAATATCGTTCGATCATTGACAAAAGTTAGTTCATGTGTATCAAATGTTCCCTGAGAGAGACATTAAATCTATACTTTAACCTCTAAGAGATATCATATGATAAAAGGGTCAAATTATATGAGTAACCATATCATTGATAGGTTAAAGAGTTAATCTTTGACAATCCTTGGGTTAATGTATTGCTAAAAGCCAATCTTAGTCTTTATTTGGATGGCTACCTAATAAAGATACGATATTATAATGACTCTTGGCATGGTTCAGTATTACTACATACCATATATGTCCTATACAACTATCAAAACCTTGCTACGATAGGTGGTTGTAAACCATAAATGTCTAGTCATTCTATTCTTGGGTGCACAGTTGTACATCTTGGGTTAATGGGCAAACATGTCTTTATCTTGTGCATGACCTCTTAACTCATGAGCATACTTAATTGTGACTTAATACACGATTGTGCATGTCCTATACATGATCATACATACTTGTCTTGTGCGCAACTTCATCTTTCATAGGTACCTCAAGTCATGACCTCATGTTTGACCATGCATGTCCTAATGCATGGATGTGCATGCTTGTGATATGAATGACATTCATCCTTTCCTTCATGATCGTACGTTTATCTAGTGGTATTTCTTTTCTCTCTTATGAGTGATCATCCCTTTCTCTATACTCATCCATAATAACTTATCCTACATGTCATGGATGGTCATACTTGTCCTCAATACAATTGTTTACCATTCATCTATGTTTTTAACCTATCAAATGTATGACATGCATGTACTTATGCATAACCATATAATGAATATGAAAACTACACGTTACACTTGTCATAGTCATGTTTGTCCTTGAAACACTATGCATTTGTTTCTGATAGGTTATTTCTCTACTAGTTTAGCTCATTTTCCATACTACCACATAAACACATAAGTCAGACAAATCTTTGATAAGTTATTTAGGCCATTAAAACACAATGAAACATTTTTAATGTACAAGTTAATATAGAATTTTAAACCTGAGTTGCTTTTATTCCAAATTTATCAGTACCATACACTAGAAGAAAATCAATTAATATTGCGAACCAATAAATAGAATTCTCCAGTCTATTCCATGCAAACACATCTGTCAAAATAGAACAATAAACATCATCAATCTAAATCGTCTAACACAATATGCAGTACATTAATGCATCATATGTTATATTAAAGTTTAACAAATTAATCTCATGCCTTAATATAATAGAAGCTCATAACTAATCCAAAAAAAGTTGAACATTATTCTCTACTAACTTTTTCACTACTAGAAAGGTTCGATATTGCTTTTATTTTCGTCAAAGCTACCTTGACTCACCAAAATCTATCACTGTAATTGCAAACTTTTCTCTCTTTAATTTAGTGATAAGAATGTGACAATAATAATATAAGGATATAAGGTGGGATTTTAAATGATAACATATTTTATATAACCTCAATTTGTAATCGCATGCACGGGCGTGCACTTGCCACACAACTATGCATCTCATTTAAAATAGTTTCATGCCTAGCAAATTATTTACTTATTTGATATGGTGTCGAATGCATGGGAATGCATCCTTCATGCACATATGTTCATCAACACTTGCTAAATTCTTATTTCATACCACAGTCAAACTTAACCTTAATAAATCATAAAATAACATAAATGCCCTTGAAACGCACTTACCCCCTTTCTCTTACATTCATTTGCCTAAGACTGACATTTAACCACTCCGTGAACTTTCATATTTTAGTCAATAATTCCTCCCTCAAGCTTGAACTTAGGCCTACAATACCTAATCTCGTCAAACTTAAGTTTTGCATAAATCCAATCAAACTGAGCTCGAATCTAACAATACTTGACTTGGCTTTACTTTGGTCAACTAGATTGTTGCCCCAGTCAAGTCACATATTTTTGTATGTGACTTAAGAGAAAACGTATATAAATTTTTGATCAAACATATAAATTAATAAATTTGTTTGCAAGTACATGTTTACACGCAAAAGTTGATAGAGAATATTTTATCTTTCCATTATTATTAAAAGTATGTGATGGAATAATATGGCTAGGGCAATATTCGAATCAAGTTCGAGCTCGAGCTCGACTTGAACGAGCCCAAAATGAGCTTTAACTCAAGTTTGAGCCTAAAACTTCAACATTTTCAAGCCTAAACTTTAGAATATTTAACTCATCAAGCTTATGAGTTAAAAATTTTGATACAAAACAACGTTATTTTGACTAATATATATTAAAACATTATTGTTTTTAAAAAAGAACTAGTTAAAAGCTCGAGCTCGAACTCGAACTCGAGCTCGAGCTTCATTCTTTTAAAGCGAGTGGAGCTCGAACTTATTGGAAGCGAGCTCAAGCTCAATTCTATGAAAATTGAGTCAAGCTCAAGTTCAGTTCAGTTCGAATTCAACCCTAATTGTTATATTGATTTCTAATTATTCATTTATCTTAATCCATTTGTTCATTTAGAAAAATCAGCAAGTCATATCTAATGTCCAAAATTTATCAACTTTTTGCAAGATTGAGTTAATATAAGAAATAATTGTAGTTGAAATTTTAAGTCTAGGCATCAAGATTTCTTGCTTTTTTAGAGGTATATAACAAAAAATAACCTTAGTTAAATACAAAATAATAAAAAGAATAAAAGAACATTATGGTTTTATTCTAGCATTTCTCTCCTCCCTATAATGTCAAAAGTAACATATTTTTTTGTCATAATACTTGTTAATTTGGTTAATCTTTTCATTATATCGAACGAAATAGGCAGTTTGAAAATTTCAAATTTTGCTGAGGAATTTCTACTCAATCATAGGTTACGTACGAAACATAATTTTTAATTGAACTGATCAAAAATTCAAAATCAATATTTTAAAGGGTCAAAATCACTGCGCCTGCTGATGACCAAGTCTCTCTGTGGACGCTTTTTTTATGGGCATTTGCCAATTACATTTATTTACATGAGTCTTAAAATTATAGAGGTCGACTTCAAATGATTGTAAAACTATTAATTTACAATGAAATTAATCAATAAAATAGAGGTTAACAAAATTATTAAAATATTAAAATTTTTAGGGAAAAATCTTGGATTTAAATTTCTGTTGAATTTTTGAAATCTTTTAATTAAATATTTAAAATAAAGAAAAAGAAATTAATCAATGGATAGTGAAATATGACTGCCACCCATCACACGAGAATTATTAATTTTTGCTTTTGGTGGGAAACCAAAAAATGTCAATGATTCCAAATCAATACCATATGCCGGCCATACATTTATCTAAATACATACTTGATCTTCAGTTTAAAGGCCTGTGGCATTATACTTTTTCCTGGAATCCGTCGTCGTCATGTTCAAGCAAGCAACCCAATAGTGGTCAGCATTACAGCACAATAGTCTTAAATTTTTGTGTCTATCTTGCAAATTATAAATTATTCTGTCAATAAAGTTATATGAACAAACTAATCTTATAAATTTATTAATACTAATTGATGTGGTAAAATGTGATTGGGTTAAGTCATTTAGTATAAATAAATCAATAAAATTCCTCTTTTCATATAATTTCGTTTCTTATATTATTCACTTCTTACAATTGTAAGAGGAAATTCCATACACAACACTTTGCAGATATAATACCATCTTGACCGTGATTGGATAGTTTACCGGATCAACACTATGTGAACAAAGGAGATATAATTATTTCAGATGCTATCAGTAACGCCAACTATATCATCACATTTCACTGGTAATTCTAATCCCTTTTGTCTGCATGTTAAATCTAAAGCAATGGGCACTACCATAAAAATGAGCTTCAACAATGAATTCATAGCTAATGCCATTGTGGGGCTCACATAAATCACCCCTCTTTGTCCTGAAATGATGCTATGCCGGAAGAGATGTTCTGTCTTTATTAGCGCAAAGTGTGATTGGGAAGGACCTTTTAGCCTGATCATGATGCAACATTGGAAAAGTGTGATTGATCAATGTCTTGCAATTTGTGAAGAATATAAACTAAAGGCATATTGAAGTTATTATAAAGAAGTTGTCAGGTAGTTGAATGTATTAATAACAATTCTAAGTTGTTGCGAAAAAAAAAAAAGAAAGTGTTATTTGCTATTGATAGACTTACTTCTTGTCGACAGTAAAAAGGGATAGTTATTCACCATCTCATATTAACAAAGCTACCTAATGTGGTCTAATAATCTTGCTGTTGATCATTCAGTTTCTCATTTTGTCAAATCCCATTAGTTTAAGCATACAACTATAATCTGAAGCTCAATGATGAAAATTATCAATACTGGCAAGCTCAGATTTTGCTTGATATAAGAACTCACGAGCTTGAGGATTACCTAAAAGATATACCTTGTCCTTCTCCTTTGATGGAATGGAGATAATCATGGCAGGCCAAAGGCTAATTTTCCACCTAAGTTTTAGTTTAATCTCAAAAATATATCGACGACAGATAAAAAACTCAAACACCCATCCATGGGCTAACTGTTGTTAAAATTTTTAATTAGAGGCAGGTATAAAATCTTCATTTTACCCCTAAATCTTAAAACATTAAAAATTACATCATTTCCCCCCTTTGGTATAGAAAACTAACAATTTTTCTCATGATTAAACTTTGAAAAATTTATTTTCCCCCCTTTCTAGGTTTTATCTTTGGTGGTTTAGGGAATTCGGTTAGTGATTAGGAAGAAGTGATGTCTTCTCCGATGAAGAACTATCCTTCGTCATCTAAATCTAGTAACGAAGTGTCGTCCTTCTTCATCACATCTTCCAAATAACAAATGAGGATGTTTTGTTGTCCTTTGTGGCATGGGTGGTCTTCCTTCATAGTTGGATTTGGAAGATGGGTGGAAAACGTCAGTCGTTGGCTGAAATGATGGTGGCCAAAGAAGGGAATCAAACCTTAAGAGTCAAATTTAAACTTTTCAAAATTTGTGAATGGGGTGAAGTGTTAGTTTTTAAAACCTAAGGGGAAATGATATAAATTTTAAGGTTTTAGGGTTTAAGTATAAAATGACAATTTTACTTCTACATCTTACTAAAAATTTTGATAGTAGTTAGTCTATGGGTAGATGTTTAAGTTTTTAATTTGTTATGAGTATAATTTTGAGATTGGACTAAAACTTGGATAGAAAATAGTCCTTTGGCCTAATCTTAGCAAACAAACTAAACCAAAATATTTTCAATCACAATGTTTAGCCACATTTAATTGTAGATGCTTGAAGAGCTAGTATTTGATTGATTTCATTAGAAAAACTAATTACTTATATTTTGAGTGGAATTGGTGTTGAGATCAATCTTGTAGGTATATTATTGCAAAATTGGATTCTCTTCTCAAACAATTTCTATGACAGAAGCAAAATTGTTTAGTAAAAGTATCAACAAAGGCTTAGCCAAGGCTCATCTAACACAATTGGTTTTAATGATGTAATTCTCAATATTGTAGCTAAGACTCTAGGAACAACAATTGGTGGCATAAATAAAAATAGTCATTTGAAGCTTTTTATTCTCATTATTCTAATACAAGTTCAAATAGTGTGAATCCATACTATAATAGTTTCAATGGTAAAATTTGGTCATATTTAAGTGATTCTAACCAAAGTGCAAGTAATCACTTATTCGAATGTTAGCTAATTGCAAAACAATTATTGAAGATGAAATTTCACATTTTTAGAACTTTTGCTTAATACACATTAGTCAAACTCGTGCACCTTAACACCTTGTCCATTAACACATATTCCAATAGACATCTTGAATTTGTTTGAGCCTTTATCCATTTGTGTTTTGTGTAGATATTAAGGTGTTGTCTTGTACTTGGACTGAAAGCAAGATTGATGCAGCTAGCATATCAAAAAGATAAAAGAGTAGCCTAACACTTGTATGTTACAATGAAACCTCCTATTGTTGATTGGATGTCATGTTTTCAATATAATGATTATAAACAAATCTCAGTTGTTGTTTATGTGTATTGTTTGAATATTTTAAATGACTATTTTGGTGTTGTTCAATTCTCTGTTTTTCAATCTATGAAACCTTACAAATACCATATTCCGTTGTCGTTCTTTATTTTTCTGGCCATAAACCTTTACAGTGCTATCAAAGCCACGTTTAGTTGTTATATTTTCAAAACATATATCACATTTGTGTTGATTGAATAACATGTTAGTAATATGTGATTTTGAAATCACACGTGTTAAGACTTCTATAATGATTGATGAACATATTGTTGTATGATTGTTTGAGATCTTAAAACGTAAATTGTTGTTCAATTATAAAGTTTTATATTGTTATTTTTGTTGGTTGAATTGCACATGTGCAAGTCACTTGATTTCCTTTAGTTCGTGTTTGGCTCGCTTCATAATTTTAGTGTTTATGATTGGCTTACACTTAAGTCTGGTTCACTCTGATCGGCTTCAGGCTCACATTTCAAACTTAGAAAACTTGGTTGTAAGAAGTCGTTTTAGAGTTTATTTATTAACAAAACTGAGATGTGCTTTACTTGTGAGCCATACGAGTCAGGTAAGACACCAATTCGAGTTCAAGCTCGAGCTAATTTTCGTTTGTACTCCCAAGTTGTATTCAAGCTCAAGCTTAAGCTCGTTATCTCATGTTCGTGTTTGAGCTCGATTGAGCAAAACTTGTTTCGAGCCCAAACAAGTTCGCAACTTGCATATAATAAAGGTTACTACTAGTGTGAGATAGACCTTCATGTCATATTGTCTCATTTCAATTATAGCTCATTAAAAGACAAAGGATTTTCTAGCATTCTGAGGTATTCTATTAGATACACAATGTACAGTTGTGCACCTAAGAATGCACACTTGTACATTAGTGTAATTTCATAGTTCATGGACCATAAGTTCCTCATATGACACCATGAAGAATCCTGCACTAAATGTGTACACCTATGCTATGAAAATTTCACAAATATAAGGACCATGACATGCTTCTTGAATTTTGTCAAATTCTAGATATGATGAGATACATGAACGTGGATGAAGCTTGTATGCCCATGCAAAAGGTTAGAATGCAGTTTTAACCTAGTTGACCAAAACGAGGACCAAACCTCAAGTTTTGATACCTTTAGGCCTTGAATACAATTCTACATAAATTAAAGGTGTAAATGTAATTTGACAACTTGTTGAATAATTGAAATTAATTTCAATTTTAATTGTTTGATGTATGCCTAAGGATGGATATACATAATATTTGGTACACTGTCTAGACATATGGATATTTTGTTTTGGGAATGTACGTTTGTAATTAAAAAAAGACGTGTCTTGTCTCTTCTTTATTCTCTAGTTGTACATTCTCTTCTCATTTACCTTCCCTCAGATGGAACTCGAAGTTTTTAATTTTTCAAATGTAAAGTAAGAATAGGTTATTTTATTATCTTAAAATAAAATTTATTTAGGAGATTGACGTAATATACCTAAATCCCAAACCGAGAAAAAGAAATATACTTGAAGTCTTGA
The DNA here is from genome assembly GCF_011075055.1 of Mangifera indica. Lineage (NCBI taxonomy): Eukaryota > Viridiplantae > Streptophyta > Magnoliopsida > Sapindales > Anacardiaceae > Mangifera > Mangifera indica. The sequence goes on along the minus strand of NC_058147.1, from coordinate 8,362,164 downwards.
AGACAAAAAGAGCATCCACTTTTCTTGGCTCAAGGGACTCAACATTAGATAAGATTGTGTACTGATATGTTTTTATTTTTGTTTTAGAAACAATGTTAGGTTTTTATTTTTATAATCACCTTACATGCAGTTTAAAATTGATGAGAGACTAATAAAAAGTCCTTCAATAGATATTAAGTCAAAAATAAATCAAAGCCTTCAAACGTGACACCTTGATTAAGTCTCTATTCATTAGAACCTTATTTACTAAAACGAAGGATACGTTTTTACCTGGTGGGAAATCAAGTGTTTGTTCACATTGACATTGACTTAACTATCACCAAGGTAAAGGTGAAAGTATGTTAGAGACTGAGCAGGGATGTGTAATTATCGTTGTATGGTGATAAGTAATATCCACCTTACTGAAATTGAGAATCAAAATTGAGGTCACATAATTTGATTAGCAAAACTACTAAACTTAAGATCATAGACTTTTGTGATTTGTTTGTTGACCTACATACGTGTTAAATAATAATTTAAAATATGGTTACTAATTTACTTAAATGTACATGTAGATTATGAAAACACGCTGACAAGCAATTTTTCAGTATGGTCCATATTGGAAAAAGACAAAAGGCTAAAAGCAAACAACTTTTCTAACTAGTATCAAAATCTTTGGATTATACTAGCAATGCCTCATAATCCTAGTCTTGATGCAACCAAAGATTAACAAGATGCTTATAACAAGTATTTTGATGGTACTGATGTTAAATGTTTCATGTTGGCACCAATGAAACCTAATTTATAGAATTAGCATGAAGAGATGTATACACCATCCATCATTCTTCATCTCTGCAAGATATATGGCATTCATACAAGATTAGGGAAATATAAGGTGTCAAATGCTTTGTATAGGTGTCGAATGGTTGAGGAAGCCCATATTGACCCTAACATAATGAAAATGATTGGTTACATTGAAAGGTTGGCATCTCATGCGTAATATCATGGACAATTACTTGGTTATATACCTAGTCTTACAACCCCTTCTTGATTCATATTCAATATTCATAATGAATTACAATATGAATGTGATGGAAAAATCCCTTCCTAAGCTCCTTAATATGTTAAAGCCAAAGTATAGATGCATTTATGGTTGCAGCCAATGTACAAAGGCCAAGGGCAAAGGCAAGGCCAAGACTAAGCCTAAGACAAAAACTTAACAATAGATTGCTACATAACTTACTAGTAGTGTGGGAATAGGAAAGGTTTTCTACTTCTTTTATGACAAGTATAGCCATTAGAATAGACTTTGCAAGGTCTTTCAAGAGAGTAAGAAGAAGTAGTCAATTGCTTCAACTTAAGAATTAACGTTTTTAGGATTAACCTCTTTCCTTCCTCATTTTAGGTTATAGACATAGGATGTGGCTCACATATTTGATCGGATGTGAGTAAATCACTTGCCAAGAGAAAAGTGGACTCACTTGTTGGAATTAAAGCACATGTTATTGCTTTAGCAGTATGGGTTTATTATTTTAGTTTCTCCCACATGGCTTGTTTTGAAACTTAATAAATTTTTTTAAGTATCACCAATTTCTAAAAATTTAATTTTTCTGTCTCTTTTAGACTAAAAAGGTATTGTTTTAATAGTGTTTATGGTATTATAACGATTAACTTAAATAATATTCTCTATGAAACTATGTATTTAAATAATGGTTTGTATGTTTTATATTTAAATAATGATTCCTTACTGTGAATGATAAATGAGTTAAGCATTATGACTTGAACACCACATATGTGGCATTACAAACTTGATCATATAAGTTTGAATCGCATATCAAAGCTTTGAAGGGATAAAGTTTTGTAATCATTTGACTTTTAGCCATATGATGAATACAAATCGTATCTATTAGGCAAATTAACCAAGTCACCTTTCACTAAAAATAATAAAAAGGGAACTAAATTATTAGGCATTATTCATAGTGAAAATTTATTGGTAGAATCTACAAGTATGAACTCTAGTGGATCCATCTAAAGGGATAGAACCCATAGGATATAAATGGATCTTCAAGGAGAAAATTTAGCCTAGTAATAATTTACAGCCACTCATTTATCTTAGTCCAGCTGTTCATTATAAAAATAAGTCGTATCTAATTAATGTCAATAATTCAACAACTTTAACACGGCTGGATTAAAATAATAAATAAATAACTACATTTAATCTATTTTAGATCCAAGCGTCAAGATGTCGAGCTGTCTTCCGTGTATACCAATAAGATTCGTTGAATGGAAAATAATAAAAAGAATAATAAAATTATAATAGTTTTAGCATTTTTTTCTCCAAATAATTGTAACAGTCAAAGTTATCACCGGCTTCATTTATCATTATCTTCTAATTTTTTTTTTTATATATTCAGTAGGTAAAACAAAATTATAGATTGTTCACTTGGTCTTCAGTTACATTTGAAGACTGCACCGCTTGAGCATAATACTGCACCGCTTGAGAATTATTTATTTTGTTTATAGTAACGGCCAAAAAAAATGTGATTAACAATTTAATATAATATATGGTGGCCGTGCTTATATATACAGCTCAATACCCATTCAAATAGATCAATACAGGATTATTAAATCACCGAGATATTTGGCTAACCATGAGGGTCTTTAGTTTACAAGTCTTTAGCATTTTTATTTTTGCTGGAATCTTTCAATGTAATGCACAGGCTCGTTACACATTTGTGGTGAGCTTCGTATCAGGCAAACCTCTGAAAAAAAAAAGGCCATTTTTTACTGCTAGTCTTCCTTCAACGCTCTTTTCTTCATCTCACTTATGGGGAATTGTATTAGTAATTGCTTATTAATTGTTGCAGGTGGAGGAAACTACAATCACAAGACTTTGCAGCAATAATACGATCTTGACGGTGAATGGACAATTTCCAGGACCAACGCTCTATGTAAACAAAGGCGACACAATCATTGTAGACGTTATAAATAAGGGCAACTATAACATCACTATTCACTGGTAAAGTTGATCCCTTTTGTCTTCAATTTATAAGATAAATGAGCTTTTCTGATGACATTCAACTCATCTATCTTTTGATAACTTTGCAGGCATGGAGTGAAGCAGCCTCGGAATCCATGGTCAGATGGTCCTGAATGGATCACACAATGCCCTATACAACCGGGGGCAAACTTTACTCAGACGATAATATTTTCAACTGAAGAAGGGACTCTTTGGTGGCACGCTCACAGCGACTGGGCTCGAGCCACAGTTCATGGTGCTGTAGTAATATATCGCAAGAATGGAACCAGCTATCCATTCCCAAAACCTGACGTCGAAGTTCCCATTATATTAGGTCGAGATGCATTATACTTGTAGATTCTCTTCTGCTTGGAGCTTTTTCAAACTACGAATATTCCGTTTAACTGTTTATTATTCCTTAATCAATTGCAGGAGAGTATTGGAAGAGCAATATTTATACTGTGTATGATCAGTTTCTTCAATCCGGAGGGGATCCAAATGTTTCGGATGCATACTTGATCAATGGTCAGCCTGGTGATCTGTATGCGTGCTCAAGTCCAGGTCAATTGATAAAGAATACAATATTTTAAAATTTAATCACAATTTATATTATCAATATTATTCGGATTATCCAACTATATTTTATAAAAATGGAAAGCTAAGTAACAGTCAATGAAATGTAAATTGGAGCTGAAAGTGATGTCTAATATTATATGGTTGTTAGTATGTCGTCAATGCGTTTAAAACTTGCCAATGTTATACAGCAGACTTAACTATATTTAATTAGTCAATATAAATTATTTTATTGGAAGTTTCTTACACGAAATTCATAATAAAATATATTGGATTAACTTTTTTTTTTTAAGTTGGCTTAAATCAGGATATTCTAATTCATATATTAATTACTTGCGCATAACGAATTTTCCTTTCTTTTAATCTGTCATCTGCAGGAACATTTAAGCTAACTGTTGACTATGGGTTGACTTATCTTCTCCGGATAATCAACGCTGCCATGCAAGACCTTCTTTTCTTCGGCGTTGCGAATCATTCTCTGACGGTGGTTGGATCAGACGCCAGCTACACGAAGCAATTCACGAGCAATTACATCACAATTAGCCCTGGGCAAACCATTGATGTTTTGTTACACGCTAATCAAACGCCTGATCATTATTATATGGCTGCTAAAGCCTATTCCAGTACAGTTAATCTTTCCTTTGATAACACAACCACCACTGCTATTATTCAATACAGTGGAAATTACACTCCTTCATCAACTCCCCCATTGCCCAGTCTTCCTCTTTATAACGACACCAATGCCTCGGTGAATTTCACCGGAAGTCTTCGCAGCTTAGCCAATCAAAATCACCCTATTAATGTCCCAAAGAATATTACTCACAAATTCTTTTACACACTTTCAGTGAACGCATTTCCCTGCGCTAACAATTCATGTTCCGGACCTAACGGGACAAGACTTGCTGCTAGTGTAAACAATATAAGCTTCGTGGATCCACACGTTGATATACTACAAGCTTATTATAATAACATCAATGGCGTTTATGGAACTCGATTCCCAGATTTTCCACCACTGGTATTCAACTACACGGCTACGTATTTGCCACTATATTTAGAGATATCACAACGAGCCACTGAGGTGAGAGTCCTAGAATATAATTCTACAGTTGAGATTGTTTTTCAAGGAACAAATGTTGTTGCTGGGGCAGATCACCCCATGCATTTACATGGATTCAGTTTCTATGTCGTTGGATCGGGGCTCGGAAATTTCAACAACATTACAGATCCATTGAATTATAATCTCGTTGATCCTCCTTTGCAAAACACCATTGCCGTCCCGATAAACGGATGGACCACCATTCGATTCAGGGCAAGTAATCCTGGTAAGTTGTTCGTTTCTTTCTGATTTTATTTCAAACTTTTGGTCTTCCTAACTCATTTATAAAGTTAATTACTTGTTTTTTTGTGGTTTAAACAGGAGTTTGGTTCATGCACTGCCATTTAGATAGACACATGAGTTGGGGCATGGATGCGGTGTTTATAGTGAGAAATGGTAACACATCAAATGCACAACTGTTACCTCCTCCAACTATGCCACCATGTTGATTGTTGAAGCTTAATCTTATCTTGCTCTACGATGAAATTCGACATTTAGTTTATCGAGCATTGGGTTCATATATTATTTCACTATTTTAATTTCAATAATTTTACAAAATTGAATTCTCGCAAATCTTGTGCGAGCATTTGAAATTGTAAAGAGTTGTTTGACATTTTCTATGTATTCGATTTTAAATGTGTTCTGCGTTGAGAACAATTGTCAATAGATTTCAATTCACTGTATAATTTCTTTAGAAACAATATAATCGTTGTTAAGTATATATCATCAGGGTGATGACTTTTCAATGTAATTCAATAGAGTACAACTATATAATAAACAACTTAATATACGAGTCACTGTATAATTCACTGTAATTTCAGGTGAAAACTAGAACCAGTCCAAGTTCGTAAGCAGTGATTTTAACTCCCATCAAATCTAAAATTTAAAAAATTCAATCCTAAATATCCACAATTATCCTGTATGAATTATTCTCTAGATTTGTAATCGTCCAATTAATAAATCTAAGATGCCATTTATTTTTGCTAATTCTCTAAAAGTAAATAGAAAAATAGATATTTGGTTTAATTGTTGTGGAGTTGATTACTAAACTCGAAGCTTGTTTTACTTGATGTGATCAGTTTGATCTCAAAAGTGGTGATTTGCCTTAAATGGGATTTATTGTCACCAAAAGAAAAAATCAAGATACCTAGTTAAAAAATATTAATATTAATTATTAAAACATGTTAAAAATAAAAGAAAATCCCACAAGATTCCGATTTAAGTGTAACTATCATACCGTTAACCTAATAATCAATGACGAAGTTTCCTTCTGATATAAGAAAAATCCTTGGACTATATTAACTTCCTAGAGAAGCAAATATTCATATGTAAAATTGTATTGACCGAATAATATTGACCTAATCCCATACAACAAAAGTCAATCACGTATCTAGAAAAAGGGGATTAGGAGACGTTTAACGTGCCAAATGGTATCACGATAACACACACTTCAAGAAATCTAAGAGAATGTCATTGGATAAGAGAAGAATAACAATTGATTTGAACGAAAGTTACGCAGATCCCTTGCTAATATTTTTGAGAAAAAGTCAACTCTTTCTGTTTTAAATCGTTGAACTATTAATTAAAAAGCTGGTTTCAAAATTATGTTTAGGTCTTAGTTTTGAAAATAAATGAGGACTAACTTACGAGGAATTTATATTTGAAATCTTTCTTTGCTTTGAACAACGCTTCTTTCTTTTCTTTTTTTTTTTGTTTTTGTTTTTTTCCTTTCTTTTTTCCAATGTAGTTGGTCACAGCTTTTACGAATTTCAACTAATTATAGATTTCTCTCTCTCTCTCTCTCTCTCTCTCTCTATATATATATATATATATATTTGTATATTCTAAAATTATTAATAAATGGATTAAAAATTAATAAATAGCCAATGCACAACTCAGTCACACGAATTTGTGCGATTTGTTGCACAGTCTCATGCAACAAAATCCAATCATTTTCACCAGATTTTTAATGATTTTTTTGGTCAAAAAACCACTAGAGATGAAGAGAAGATTCTAATAATAGGTTGACGACACACCCAAGTGAATTGCTAGGGGAATGGTCGCTAGAAAGAAATAATAAATATTTTTAGGTGTAAGTGCAAAGTTTTAAACTTTTAAGGGGACAACTAGTAATTCTAAAATATAGAATTCCTAGATGGTGGGGGTGAAAATGTAAGCTATTAAAACTAAGTTAGAAAATAAATTATTAATTTTTAAAATTAATGTGGAAAAATTAATGTTGCGATTTGTTGCACAATTTCATGCAACAAAATCCGATCATTTTCACTAGATTTTTAATGATTTTTTTGGTCAAAAAACCATTAGAGATGAAGAGAAGATTCTAATAATAGGTTGACGACGCACCCAAGTGAATTGCTAGGGGAATGGTTGCTAGAAAGAAAGAATAAATATTTTTAGGTGTAAGTACAAAGTTTTAAACTTTTAAAGGGATAGCTATAAATACTAAAATATAGAATTCCTAGATGGTGGGGGTGAAAATGTAAGTTATTAAAACTAAGTTAAAAAAGAAATTATTAATTTTTAAAATTAATGTGGAAAAATGAAATAATTTTTTTTTAAATTTTAAATAATAATTTTATTTTTAATAGTAATAACAAAATTTAATAGACAAATGAATATTTAAATTTTTAAAACTTAACAAGTAATCCTTATTCGATCTAATAAGTATCTTGTGTCAGAATTAAGAAATTCTATAGCTCGAATATTTAATATTCTCTTATTTATTACCTGTATCTACTATATAGGCAGAATACCGTTACCTATTTTTACTAAGAAACTGAAAGTGAAAGAAACCTTTGAAAGGCAAAAAAGGGAGGATAGCTAGGAAGTAACAGATAGAGAAATGGAAACGACTTTCAAAACAAGGGGGACTAAACAGGAACAAGAGGTATCCACGGAAGAAGATCCTTCTCCTTTCCTTTTTTTGGAAGAAAAGGAGGATCCGGACTAAATTGAGGAAACAGAAGAGATCCGAGTGAATGGAAAGGAAAAAAAAAAAACAAAAGAAACATCTTCTTCTTTCTTCAACAATTTCTGATCTCTAGTGGACCTCTCAGTAGGATTTGAACCCAGATGAAGTTCTGACCATCTGTCAGAGAAAAAAGAACGAATGGATCTTATAGGATTCCCAAGAAATTCTTTGATTTTTTCCAGAAGCAGATGCTTATTCATCTGCCTTTCACGTTCTGTGAATAGCCGGGACATTGAGGAATATCCAGAAAGACATTTAGATATGCACTAAACTTTGGGTAGGAATAAATTTTTTGTCCTTTATTAAAAATAAAAAAGTCACATATAGGAAAAAGATGAAAAGAGGATTGATAACTAAATTATTTTATTGTCCTAAAATCAATAACACGCATCGCCACCACAACAGCTTTCACCCTGAAAGCTTATCAACTTTGTTCCTCCTTCCATTTTAATCGTCAGTTTTAATAAATTAATAATGAAACAAATGTATTATGATTCTGCGAAACCCGGGCCGATGAAACCCGACGAATAAAAATGTTTCTCCAATTTAGGGATCTAGGATTAGGAAAAGTTAAGTGAGAGGAAATGATAGAGGATAGAACCGGTTAGTAAAACTGAATATAGGGATTTAGGATAAGTTAGAAAAAGTTAAAAATGTTTGTTTAGGCTGGTTTTATTTTGATCTAGTTGGTTGACCTGATTTTGACTCATCAAATTTTGTTAAAAATATACATTAATGATATCGTTAATTTTACTTATACGAATCAATATATATCTTATCGTATAATATATATATTACATAGTATTCAATATATCCTAGAATATATTTTTTTATGGGGAAATGACTATTTCAGACCCAAATTTTAGTTTAATTTTAAAATCATACATATGGTAGATGAAAAACTTAAACACTCATCTATAAACTAACTGCGTATTCAAATTTTCAGTTAGAGATAGAGGTAAAATCATCATTGTATCCATGAACCATAAAACTTTAAAATTTATATCATCTCTCCCAAATTTTAAAAACTAATACTTCAACTCATTCTTAAATTTTGAAAAGTTTAGATTTTATCCTTAGAGTTTATTTCCTTCTCTGACCACCATCATTTCAACTAACAGCCAATGTTTTTCTCCTATCTTTTAGATCTAACGATAAAGGATAACCCTTCTTATCCAGATTTGGATGACGAAGCATCATCTAAATCAACAAAAAGAGACGAAGGGCCATGCTTCATCGTCCTTGACCTTCGCTTCTTCCTAATCGTTGACCAGTTCCTTAATTCATCGGAGTTGAAACCTAAAAAGGGGAAAAAGTAAATTTTTCAAAGTTTAATCATGAGGGTTAAATGTGAGTTTTTTTAACTAAGGGGGGAATGATAAAAAGTTTTTAGATTTTAGGCTTTATAGGTAAAATAATAATTATACTCTAGCTTCTAATTAAAATTTTGGATGATATTTTGCTCATGAGTAGATATTTAGATTTTTCATCTGTCGTGAGTGTGATTTTGAATTCTTACTAAAACTTGGGTGAAAAATTGTCATTTTCCCTTTTTTATTTACATATATTATGTCATACAACGTATGTCAAACATTTATTTTTACAATAGATGCAAATTAATTTGTAAATACACATTTCTTTTCTCGAGGCAAATAGAATATTTTAATCATTTCTTTTTGTTTTTTATATGTCAAAAGACTTTATTCCCATCCAAGGTTTAGTGGATCACAAATTTTTAGCTATAAAGTTTTAAAAATTTAAATACTTATCTTTCTGTTAAAATTTTTTATTAGAGTTAATAATTAAAAATATTATTTAGTTAAAAACATTAAAAAATAAAACGTGTTACATTTCCCTTCTTAGTTTCCAAACTAACAATTTTCCTCACTCCAAGTTTGAAAAGTGATCATTTTCTTTTTAGGGTTTTTTTTCTTTTTCTCTTCGATGACCATTTCCTTTCCAGCCATTGACCGACTTTCCTAGATCTCTTTTTCTCTTACCGATGGTCTCTTTCCCACTATCTTTGTTCCCCTTCTCCCACCGTCTTCCTACCTTCTCCTGTTGAGTCTTCGTCTTTCATCTTTATCTTTATCATCAGATAACAAGAGTGGGAGACAAAAGATACTGGGATGGAGAGAGAATACAACTGGAACTGGTGAAGTTCGTCAAAAAGTAGTGACAAAAAAAACAAACCCTGAGAGAGGAAATATGACTTTTCAAAACTATTAATAGGGGAATATTGCTAGATTTTTAAATTACGAGAAGAAATATGATAAAATTTTAGTTTTTTTAATATATTTAGCTAAATGATATTTTTACACTTAATTCTAAATAAAAATTTTAATATAATAATAGATATATAGATTTTTGAAATTTTGTATATTAGAGTTTAAATATACATCAAACCAAATAACTCTTCTAAACAAATAAATTAATTAATATTTGAGTTGGATTGGGCGAGGACTTGCTGCAAAAAAATTTACAACCAAAAAGTCACCACAAATACAATATTATTTTGGCCTAACTAATCTTTTGTCTTATTGGCCGTTGATGTCTGTATAAATATTGAAACATTTGGCTTCATATCGAGTTGTCATAATTTTGAGATAAGTGTTAAGAGAAATATGCTGTTAATTGTGAAACTTTCAAAGTCTTTCAAATCTTAGCATTTCTATTATTTAGTATTCGTCATACCTTTATTGGGGAAATTAAATTAAATATCCAAAAGTCAAATGCACAAAGCAAAATTACTCACGTTTGAAGGACTTAAATACGAATACCCAAAATTCAATTACTTAACCTAAAATGTCTAATTTTTTTTATATAATACCAAAAACACCATTTATGTCTTCTATATAAACCCTAACTCTTATCATTCCATTCACCCTTTACATTTTGATTTTCATTCAATATCCGACATTGTGATTTTCAATCAATATTTAAGTTTGATTCGAAGGAAATCAATTCATGATATTGAGGCATTTATATGAATCTTAACTGAACTGTTAATTATAAGGTATTTTAAAAACTTGCTTGGAATTGTCCGTGAATTTTGTAATATTAAAAAATATAAAAACATTTTGATATTGTATATTAATTATAAGGGTGAAATGATATTTTACAATATTAGAGGGGTATTTAGATATTAGACAATGTGTGGGAGTGAAATGATATTTGCAAATTGAAGGTGTACATGGATATTTCACTCAAAAAGTGGGGGACCAAATGATATTTGATAAATTTTGTCTGTGTTTTAGGTGAGATATTATTAGTTATGAAACATGGAGAATTTATCGAATGAATGTAATAGATATGAAGCAGGAGGTAAATTGTATATTATTACTTATGATTTCAAGTTGAATTTTGGAAAACTTGTAACCAAAATAGGTGTAATAAATAGATATTTTACCATAAAACTCAAGTCCCTAAAACTATGTAAATCATGTAATTCAAACCGATTTAAAGCCTAAAACTGTAAAACATTTCAACCCATGTTACCCAATAAAATTGGTAAATTGAATTTTTGCTAATGAAATAATGAGATTATATTGGTATAGTTTAATATGAAATTTTCTAATAAAATTTGTTATCAATATTGGTCATTGTAGAATCAATTAAAATGACAAGGTATGCTTCAGTTTGATATCATTAGAGGTAATATAAAAGTAGTTAAAATTTCAAAGAAAATAATACTAGAGGGATTGATCTAATTATTGAGTGAACAGTGTCATATTGATTGGACCCTAAACAACATTCAACTATGCATGAAACCAAAATAGATTAACCTAAGATGCCCTATCAAAATAAAAAATCATGAAGATGTCGAGTCTTTTATTGACTTGTCTATCTACTTCAAGGAAATGAGTTTTATTTATTGTCATAATTACCCTTATCAAAGTACAAGAAGCAACAGAAAATAGTGGCTATGACGATGGTGATGATGATGATGGCTTAACAAGGGTTGAAAATGTTGGGTTAAATTTGAAACAAGAAGCTTGCAAGGAAGACTTTGAAGATTTTCATGATGATGTATTTTATACTGCTGAGGAATAGGTTTGTGGAGATAAAAGGAGGGTTTTAGATTGGGGTGACTTTGATGGAGATGACATGGTTGATATTCCTTTCAATGAGCTAGAGTTCGAAGAGAAGGCATATGTTAGCTATGATCTAGGAGGTGCAAATAGTCTCAAACTTGCAAATCCTCTACATGATAGTGACAATTATGTTGGATCATATGTCAGCAATATCCTAATTAATTCATTTAAGTGGCTACCCAATTTTTCTCTCCATCTATCAACATCAACTAATCCAAGATTGGTGAAAGAAGGGAATTCTCTAAAAATTGGTGGCATATTAAAAAATCAAAAAAATTGAAAGATGTAATAGGCTGATTTGCACTTGAGATAAGATTCCAGTATAAAGTGTTCAAGTCAGATAAGGGGAGAATGAAGGTTATGCATATAAATAAGCAATACGCATGGCATGTATAGGCAACAATGATGGTGCCTAGTGAGTTTTTCGATCTCTGTTATATACATCCCACACACATATGTAAGAAATCAAATAAAGTTGCATCATAGGCAAGTTGGGGCTCAAGACCAATTATTAAAGATAAAATTTGTGTGTGTTGATCATATTTATCAATCTAAGGAGATCATTATCAATATCGCCGATAGGTATAACATCGATATAGCATATTCATAAGAATGATGGGCAAGAAATTGGATATTACAAGCATTAAGAGGCACCTCAGAAGAGTCATTTATGTTGTTGCCAAATTATTATTACAATTTATAACGTGCTAATCTAAATACCATGACACATATACAAATAAATGAGCATTAACATTTTTAATACTTTTCAATGATGTTGGGTTGTTGCATCTATGCATTCCAATGACATATTCACCTAGTTGTTTGTATTAATGTTGCTTTCTTAAAAGGTTAATATTTGAGACATTTATTTATCATTGTGGCATTACATGATAATAATCAGATTTACCCACCAGCTTTTAGCGTGGGAGGAAAGGAAGATTATCTAACTTGGTCTTGGTTTTTGACAAAACTTAAAGATTGCATTGGTGAAGTATCAAAGTTAGCAATAATTTTATATTGACATCACACCATCTACTCTATAATGGTTGAAGGCTTTCTAAATGTACACCATAGATGTTGTTGTCATCACCTATTTTGTAACATGCAATTGAAGTACAAGAGTAACTCAAAAGTTGCATGTTTGTATTGGAAAGCAACAAAGCCTTATAAAAAGCCAAAGTTTGAGGTTATGATGACATCACTTGATGATATGCATCCTACAATGGGAGATTAGCTATGTGAGATAAGGTATTATCGATAAAGCAAGACACATTTTCCAAGCCATAGGTATAATATAATAATAACCCATATCACAAAGTTATTCAATGCATTTGTGAGACACGTCCGGGGTTTGCCCATCACCATGCTGGCAAAGTTCAATCACGACACTTTACAACAATGTTTTTATGAGAGGAGAAATCATGCAAGTATATATAGTTTCATTACCAATTTTTGTACTAATAATGTTTATTTAAACTTATGATTAATTACTCATGGATGTACTAATACTTTTAAAAATTACAGATGATTGCACTTACTAGGTAAAACCATAGACAAATGGCAAACTTACCAACCATTATATGAAAGTCTTTGAACTTAGAGGTACATCCTATTAAAAACGTTCAATAAGAGGTAATAAGTAGTAGCCAATACACCAGCTTAGTAGACCTTGATGAGCGGTCATGTAAGTGTAAAAAATTTTAGTTTTTATAAATTCCATGCAACCATGCCATAGATGTAGCAAGACATATGAAGCTCTCCCATGTCTGTCAATAGGTTTATCCCTACTACAGCATCATATTCGAGTGTGCAGTGTGCGCAAAAGTTGTCAATCCACTTGGGGGTCAATCATATTGGTTGTATGTTAAGGATGTTAAAGTTATCCATCTACCCTTTATTGATCATGATCAACCAAGTCATCCTTCAAATAGAGACAAATATCCTTTGCAGGGTGAGCTTACTATACCACAAGTTTGCAATCATGAAGGAATTGCAAAAGCCCAAAATTGATCCCTAACTTTATACCATCGAGTTCATCAAAAGGAGATAAAAGTGAGAGATCATTGATGTTTGGACCTTTTATTTAGTATTATTTATGTTAAACTTATAAACTTATCAATGTACTTATTGAAATGAGATGTTATATGAGTGTATATGTTGATTTCATACATCCCTTAATTTTTTTTTTTGTTCCTACTTACTGGGTAAATTGTTATTAGTAACATCACAACATAAATGTATAATAGCGAATATAACAAATACGTAAAAACATGTAAAATATGAAATCATATGTAAGAAATCATATATATAACCAATATACAACGACATGTCAACACACATATACAAAATCACTTAATGTAATGGAAATATAACTATCACCAAATGTCTGCATATGTATCTGGAATCCTCATAAGGGAAATCCAAACTTTGACCAAGTGCTAGACATTCAATGAATCATAACATGTATATACCATAATTGCTTAAGCTTGAGAAATTATCAACTTGTGGTGTTTATTGCACGAAGGCCAAAAAATCTATCCCTTTTAGTAACTTCGATATATAGCTGGTATACGGTCTCATCCTATGCACAAGCTCATCCATGTTATGAGTAAAACTCTATTACGAGTCATATACCATAAGCGTCCACTTAGTGAAATTTAGGATGCTTATGACCTAGTGCACATTATCGAATTTAATGGGTATGTAAAGTTGCAAACATTGAAAAATTACAATGAAGACATGTTAAGTATTTATATAATGATAACCGACACACATATATATTACCTAATTCACCTGTCCTTATGATTTGAAACATAACCCAGAGGCATACTTAGCATTTACTAATTTAGTGAAAAGCTTGGACCATTTGTATTGACCTAACTGGCTGACACTCTATCTATTGTACTTCATTAGGATGTGTGCAATAAAGATAGCATGGGTCATCATCCACATGGTTGTGTTAGCACCAATGCAATAGTGGCAACAATGAATCTACATATTGGTGATCAACATAAAAATGACTTAGTTTTTTGTACATAAATATATAATAGTAAATAAAGTAATTGTATGAAGGCCGCTTGCTCGTTAGACAACCATTGGCCCAACTCTAGTACTATGCCTTAAAATCCTTATTTTGGACGTAGTTTGATGTCTACACCTTTGTCTCCTCTAATGTATTAGCTTGTTCATATCATTTCTAAAAGGATTTTTCACATTTAATGGATGATTTAAGAATATGATGGCTCGCTCATTGTACCCTAGGTTTTAGTGGGTTTGTGTATAGGTTGTGAATAAGCAAGCCCTTCTCGGTGACTTGATCATGATGAGTTGGTATAAATTGTAAAAATATCAAAATATGTTAAGAAAAATAATTAATCAATTTTAAATTTATTGGTAAAATGGATAATGATACCTTCTACATGGAAAGATAAGTTTTGGTTGAGGTAACTTCATTAAGGTCAGGTCCATCAAATCTGCCAACATGGTCAACTCGGGAAGGGATACATTGTTAATAAATAACCTTTCAATGTTTTCATTAGCCAATAGAAAATAAATATAGACATGTATGTATATACCTCATCAAGTTCTCCCTATAACAAGATATTAACCATCTCAACCCTTTGAGAGGCAATATCAATCACCTATTTATTGGTACTCAATAGGTGGTTTGCTATGAAGATCAATCGAGCATCTTGAAAAGATGAAAAAAAATGAATCTCCATATTAGACTGTATTTCACATACTTATGAACAATATTGTACTTACTTCTACTATCAGGAATGACGTACATAGAGAACCCTTCTTAGTTGATCCCTCATGCCTAGTAGCCTGTATGAAGATTAATGGTTAATTATTAGTAACAACACATATAGGATGTCATAACAAATTATTACTAACCTCAGTTAGGGGGTGAGATGTCATAATGGGGCCTAGGAGCGACGACTTGTCATCGTTATCATAAGAAGGTTAAAACAAAATTTATAAGTCATTCTAATAGATAGATAAAATTTAATTAATGTTCCAAGAAAATTTCTTTAGTTTGTTCACATGCATGATAGTATTTGATTAGAGACGAGTAAGCGTGTCCTCCAGATGACTCATCCTATCCTTTATATGTGTCATTCTATCATCTAAATGATTTTCTAGATGAGACATCCAATCCAAGATAAGATTGTCCTATTGAGCCAATGTAGTATCAAAGTAACACATGGATGACTCCTGTGTATTGACGTAAGGATTGATTGAAATGGACTCAGTAGTTGGGGACCGAACGAGAGATGCAAGTAGTGGGCTTAATAGTGGGAGCTTCAGTGGTAGTGGGATGAATGCCTAAAAAAGCAAATCATGAGGAGTAGATGTAACTTCTTTTGATTAGGAGTATGTTGATGAAGAAGACTATGTATTTGACATTCTTGTGTAGCGAACAATTTCGGCATACCATTTTATGGCCTCCTCATTTTGTGCTGTAGCGAATAGAAAATTAACATTTTTTGCAAGATGATTAATAAATAATTAATCAATCAATTAATAAACTAAGAATTATCGGTTACATCACCATTGAATATAGTTTTGATATCACTCCATACTAGGATGTATCTCGTTCGCCACCTCAACATACACAAAAATGTATGAGGTGTTACCCGATCCACTCAATCATCTACTGTATCAAGTCCCTCGTATATCCAAAACTACAATATCAATATTAATGTGTTAAATCCATCAATTATCACTATAGTGTGTGTGTGTGTGTACATATATATATTTCAATCATTACAATGATACAATTACTTCGGAATCAAGTGGGTGGTTCATGATACTATACATTTTAACGTTCCTTTGGTCAGACATGTTAGAGTCCTGACATAACCTCTCAATGTACTGAGACGTGGATTAGTATGTCATCTCCTATACTTGTACACCTTATGGTTAAGAATTGAATCTATCCAAATAATCAACCAACTAGAGAACCTTTTAGTCAATCTGTTTTTGACTATCGTTTCTTAGTATCAACAGATGAAGACAATATAGTAGGGTTAACTTATTTATGTCGATGTCATTATCCCTCTCATGCCTTTGCCTCAATTATTGATTCCAAATTAGCATATGTCACCAATCAATGACCCTCAAAATTGGTGCCTTGAATCCTTATTTTTGACACATCATGAAAGATACATGTTAATGTCAAACAACCAAATAAAGTGAAGGCCAGTAATAATAACAAATTGGAATGGGCTAAACCTGATGTCAGCCTTATTAACCTGAAACCATAATGCATCTCTTGTATATACCCTAATCATCGTAATTAAAATGAGGGAGTATACAAACACTCCATTAAATCTAGTGTTTCAGACATGTAGAAATTGCCCAAAACACATCGTCTAGAAGAACTGTAACTTCTCTTTCATCAATGTATCTTTGCTATGGACATTAGATCTCTCTACACATGGTAGGTCACCTCAACCCTGAAATGTTGCTTCATCTCAAAAAATCTCAATTCCCCCCTCGACTCCTTACATTTTCTTTTTTGGGATCCTTTATGTGAAAAAAAATAATTATAATCAAGACAATTTTCATAATAATTGTTTCATTTAAAAGTAGGGACACAAAATTTGAAATCTACAAGTCAAAAACCCTTAATATGAAAAATTTTCTATTTCTCCCCTATCAAAATTAAGAATATGAAATGTAGACATCCAGTAACAACTACGTTATTAAAAATATTTTAATTATATTGATAAATTCTCTTCTTTTTTTTTTCTAAACCTTAATATATCTAGAATCTATTAATTAACGTAATAATTTGAAAAATTGAGTCTGAAATTTGAAAATTATATATCAAAAAACTTTAGAATGTAAAAAAATATTAATTGTCTGCTTAAATGGCAAATATATAAACACCCTAAGTTATAAAAAATGTCTTATAAACCTCCCAAGTTTTAAAAAATGACTCTTTGCCCTTATCTCGCGATCTCACGAGTCCCCCAAATTTGAAAACTAACTCTTTGCCCCTATCTCATGATCACACGAGTCCCCCAAGTTTGAAAATTTGTAAATACCTCCCCGTCTGAACTTGTGATTTGCCTTGTAGGATCATAAGGTGAGCCGATGGCTCACAAGGTTGGAATTCTAGACCTAAAATGCATTTTTTGACTCTTATTTTAACAAAAATCAAATCTAAATCTATTCTAACATGAAACTCCTAAAAAAATTCATCAAAACATGAAAAAGGTTCAAGTCATTAACCACTGTTTAAAAATCGTAAACCCTGAACTAAAAAAGGCCTAAATGTTTATCCAATCGCTTAATTCTAAATGCCAAATTGAATAAAACATGACAAGGAATGATGGACAATCCTCTTTCGCCATTTTTGTCATTGGGAAAATAGAAAAATCATTGAAGAAAAACTAAAGTAGTCACATTGCATTTTCAGTTTATGTTCGAGAAATTTGATTTCATGAAATTTTTTTTTTTTGGCACAATGATTTCACAAGAAGAAGGAAAAGGGAGAAATGTGAAGGAGTGTTTATATAGGGGGCATTTTCATCAATTCATCATAATTGTGTATATTGGTTATTCCTTCATAGATTTGGGTAATTTTGTTTGATACACAATATTTTGGGTATTTAATTTAATTTCCCCTTTTATTGTAAGTATATTCCACAATTATTTGCTTGCAATTTCTATTCTTTTTCTTCTTTTATATAAATTTTTTTAAATGCACATAATTGTAGGGGTAAGCCAAAAAAAAAAAAACCAAAACCAAAATCATAGATACCCGATTTTCGATTCGAGTTTCTATCCAAAACTGACCTACTTCAAATAGGTTCCGATTCCTAATTTATGAAATTTACTATTTTTGGTTCTGGTTCCATCTTGTAAAAAATCAGAACCGAAACCACAACCAAAATTTTAAAAAGTTATTTTGTGAAAAATCTATGCACTAGTAACAAAAATTTCTTTCAATCAAGAAAAAATAGTGACTTGACCTTATGCTTGCTCTAAGATACAATTTCTCTCAACATGAGCTTAATTATGTGAAAATTAATATAAATAATTTATTTTGAACAAATCTAAAGGCAAATATTTTAACACAACAGAAAGACACATATTATGAATCCTTCCACTCTTAACACAAATTTGCAATTTGCCTATTAAAGATGAAATAGTATCAAGCTTATCTCAAAAATGCATGGAGAAAACTGCTTGGCCGCGAGGATGCCAAGTAAAGCCCATATGATATGAACAAACTAAAATCCCCTCAAGATACATATGGTAAAGGCAACACACATTTTAGGAGAATAACTTGAGTGGAGTCCCCATGAAGAAGAGTTAAAAGATATTCACATTGATAAAACTTGTAACGTTGTATAATAGTATGCCGCTTCCATCTACATGGCCAAGCAGTGATTCGCGGACTGACATATTGCTTTCATGATTACTGTTGCAAATATTTTACAAAGGTTAAATTTCATAAGTCTATTGTTGTGTATATTTACCCAGTAAAAACCAAAATATTATACAGTATTTGATATAGTACAGGTTCTGGATAAGAATTGAATCTCAAATAAAATACATGTTTAAAAGTGTAGAGTTTTTCTTTAACATAGATTTTTACATTTTTTTCCTCGCAATATGGGCTTGTTATTATAGGTTCCCATAAGGTTGATTGACAAACTTTAAGCTTTCGAATAGAAAATGATAAAAAAATTGTAAGGAAGTCTGCGATTGAGAGAGTGAGAATTCATGTAACTTAATTTCATACACTTGCATAAAATAGTCAATCAGATGAAGTTTTGATAGAGTCTTAATATTACATAAAAAAACTCTTTATGTCAAAAAGGGATACACAATTATTGTGGACGTTTATGACAAGGCACACTATAGCATCGCAATTCATTGGTATTATATATTCTGATCTTCTTAATTAAATCAATTAATTAATAATTTATAAATCTTCAATTGTTAATATTATTATTATGATTTTATTAAACCAGTAACTTTGCAGGCATTGAGTAAAACAGCCAAGATATCCTTGGTCTGATGGCCCCGAGTTCATCACACAATGCCCAAATCGACCAGGACAAAAATTTAGCCAAAAACTTATATTTTCCACTGAAGAAAGAACCGTATGGTGCCATGCTCACAGCGATTGGTCTAGAGCGACCGTTCATGGAGCGATGGTTATTTATCCAAAGAGCGAAAAATATCCTTTTCCCAAGCCACATGCCGATGTCCCGATGTCCCAATTGTATTGACTATGTATATTACAAGTTTCTACCTATCTTTTTATTTGGCGATTATGAGTTCAGTTAGTCAGAGAAATATTAAACACAAATTATGAAAGGGCAGGTGAGTGCTGGAAGCAAGACATAGTCGAGGTTTACAATGAATTTCTTCATTCAGGAACTGATCCAAATATTTCTGATGCTTACGCCATTAATGGTCAGCCGGGTGATCTATATCCTTAATCAAAATCAGGTATAATTCAGATAACTCCCGTTTTTTAAGTTAAAAAATGAACTATGTATTACCACAAATATTTAATTTAGGGACAAAATAATTTGGGATAATTTTAATTTCGTGTCAAAATATATCTTTCAGAGACGAAATCTAATTTCGTCTCAAAATGATAATTTTATGGGAACAAAATTAAGATTTCATCCCAAAAAAATGTAAGATTTCTTTTTAAGGATATTTTTAATTTCATTTTAAAATAATAATTTTAGAGACGATTTTATTTTTATTTCAGAATGATAACTTGAGGGGACGAAATTTTAAACTCGTCTCTAGAAATATAGAATTTATTCTTAGAGGTGATTTTAATTGTACTTTTAGATACAATTGTATTTTTATCCCTGAACGATAATTTTAGAGGACGAAATCTTAATTTCATCCCAAAAAATATAAAGATTTATTTTTAGATACTTTTTTAACTTCATCCCAAAATATTATTTTTAGGAACAATTTTATTTTTTGTCCTTAAATGATAATTTTAGAGAATGAAATCTTAATTTCATCCCTAAAAATATAGAATTTATTTTTAGAGAAGATTTTAATTTTGTCTTAGAATGTTATTTTTAGGGACGAAATTAAAATTTTGTCCTAGAACTATAATTTTAAAAACAATTTTATTTTTATCCCAAAATAATTATTTTAGGGGGCAAAATTTTATTTTCGCACTTAAAAACTTAAGATTTATTTTCAGGGGCGTTTTTAATTACATCATAGAATGATAATTTTAGGGACAATTTTATTTTTGTCCCAAAATGATTATCTTATTGGACGAAATTTTAATTTTGACCCTAAAAAGGTAAGATTTATTTTAAAGGATAATTTTAATTTCTTCTAAAAAAATGTAGAATTTATTTTTAAGGATGATTTTACTTTTGTCCCAGACGATTACCTTTAGGGAGAATTTTATTTTTGTCTTTGAATGATAATTTTAGGAGACGAACTTTTAATTTCGTCTCCCAAAATGTAGAATTTATTTTTAGGGAAAATTTTAATTTCTTCCCAAAATGTTACTTTAAGAATGAAATTTTAATTTCATTCTAAAATGATTATTTTAGGGGACCAAAAATTAATATATCATCGTAAAAAATTTAAGACTCATTTTTAAGGATATTTTCAATTTCATCTTAGAATGATAATTTTAGGGACAATTTATTTTTGTCACAAAATGATTAATTTAGGGGAGAAAATCTTAATTTTATCCCTAAAAACTTAACATTTTTTTAAGAGATATTTTTAATTGTGTCTCATAATCATAATTTTAGGGAGAATTTTATTTTTGTCCTAAAATTGTTATTTTAGGGACACAATCTTAATTTCATCACTAAAAACTTAAGATTTTTTTAAAGGATATTTTTAATTTTGTCCTAAAATGATAATTTTAGGAAATGAAATTTTAATTTCATTTAGAAAAACGTATGATTTATTTTTAAAAACGATTTTAATTTTATCCTAAAATGTTACTTTTAAGGATGATTTTATTTTTGTGCTTGAATAATAATTTTAGGGGATGAAATCTTAATTCCATCCCAAAAAAGAGATGATTTTAATTTTATCTCAAAATATTATTTTTAAAGGCGAAATATTAATTTCATTTTAAAATGATTATTCTTTGCCAAAGTTAACACTTAATTTGTGTTAGATTTGATTTGAAAGATTTGATTTATTTTTTAAATTAAGTTAAACTCAATTCAATTTCAATTTATAATTTAGATAAACTCAAATTTATAATTCAAATAGGTAGTTTCATTGGCAAGCTTACTTCACCTAAAATAGCTTAACCGAAGTAATTAAAAACTCTAGCGAGTTTCTCCTCTTCGTTCCTATTTTTTATTATATTATTTTTTATTTACCAATTTTCTCTGAAATCCAAAAAATAGCATGTAGAAAAATCAATCACATTTCTTCCTATTTGATGGTAAATCCTCTTTTGAATTATCACTACTTCACTTATTAATTCTAATCTCACGTGAATTTTTTCTGTGATTTCGTTTTTTTAAATAGTTTTTCTTTCTGATGGTAAATGTGTCTGATGAAACCACAAAAATATGCGGTCATTGGTAATCATATTACTTAGCCTATATATTGTGTGATAATTTGTTGTAGCTTATGAATTTCAGGGTGGTTTTTTTTTTAAATTTTCCTTTTCTTGATCGTGGTTATTTGTCTGTGATTTTTTATAGCATCTAATTTGTTTTCAATATTTAATTTTCGTTTTGATGTATGATTCATCGCAAGTTTGATATCTATGAAGTGAGTGTTAAAAATCCTAACTAGTTTTCTCGGCTTCTTAACTTTCATTTTATTGACCTTTATCAGACCTTTTATATGGTTAAATTTCATGTTTTTGTTCATTCCTGGAGGATCATTTATGTTGCATATGACCTTTGTTTTGTATTGTTAACACGAATTGATGTGTTCCTAATTTTAGGCTAGGTTTATTTGAGTCTGTGGTATTAATTGACTTTTTTAAATTTTAGTCAGATCTAATTAACATACGTAAAATGTCTTATGTATATCATGTGTTTGTTTTGCTCCATCTTTTGCGCTAAAGCTGATTAGAGAACATGGCTGCTAGATATGACTATAATGTCATCTAAGCTAGTGGATAACTTCCAGGTATAAGAAATTGTTGTCGATTAAACTTATGGGTGCAATTTAATATATTCATGTGTATATGTTGACAATTGATAGCTTATTTATTTATTTTTAATCTTGTGCAACACTATTTGTTGTTTTTTTATAAGCAAGTTCGTACTGGTTACTACAGTCATCTTTCTGGTCTCTATGCTTTCGTTCTTTCTTTTGAATCCAAGTTAATGTGACAAATAGGTGGAACTGCTCATATGTGTCTTTTTATATAGTGGGTTTGGGGAAGGTAAAAGAGAGTGTAAGCTAGAAATAGTGATTCAACCTTATTTGAAATGGAATTTGGTTTGGGTGGTTTAGTTGAAAGAATCTTGCTTTCTTATAGGGGAGTTAGGGGTTTTGGTCATTGTCAATAGACATATTTTTCATGGAAGCAGCTTGTTTCAATGTTGGACGAGTCAAAATAATGTGATTTTAATTATATGTTCTTACAAGCTATAAGGTTTTCATGATTCTTCATTCATATTTTTAGAAACTACTAGCACTAAACATGCCATTACTTTAAACTTATGATGTAATGTTTCAAAGACTTCAAAGTACAAAATGAATTGTGTCAAGATATGAAATTTCTTTTAAAAATACTTTATGGGAGGTAGAATACAAGACCATTTGTTCCCTTCTGTTGTGCAGCAAAAATTTAAAACACAATTTTTATACTATTGAATATAATAAATAATTAAGATATAAAATAAAAATACAAAAAAATAAAGGAAAGAGAACACAAGAATTTATAAGGTTCGGTAAATGTACTTATGTCTTAGCCTAAAATGTTTTGCCTAACCCAGCATTGGACAACATACATCTAACCTTCTCCAACAAGGTTCGATTCATGCGTTCAGCCACCCCATTTTGTTGTGGTGTTCTTTTGACTGAGAAATGACATACAATACTTTCAACCTGACAAACTTCAAATAACGAATCATTAGTACACTCACTACTATTATCAGTCCTTAGTCGTTTAATCTTTCTGTCAGTCTGAGTTTCAATTATCTTTTTCCATTTTAGGAAAACACCTAATATGTCATTCTTCTTCTTTAAAGTGTACATCCATGTTCTTCTCGAAAAGTTATCAGCAAAAGTAACAAAATAATGTCTATCTCCCAAGAAAACTGTCTTAGTAGGTTCTCACACATCAGAGTGAACATAATCTAAAATACTTTCAATATTATGAATTGCAGTACTAAATCTTACTTTTGTCTATTTTCCCAAGACACAGTGCTCACAAAAATCTAACTTGCAAGTCTTTGCTCCTTTCAATAAGTCATGTTTCACCAAACTAAATAAGGTCTTTTCCCCTGTATGTCCCAAACGCATATGCTAAAGTCTAGTTGTTTCATCATCTACATCTTTTTCAGATACTATAACTGCTGATTCAAAAACTGTACCACTATTATAATAATACAAGTTATTTCTTGTTGTACCTTTCATCATTATAAAGGCATTAGAGACAACTTTCAAGACTTTATCTCGCATTGACACCTTGAAGCCTTTAGATTTCAAAACTCCCAAAGAGATGAAATTTTTCTACAACTGTGGTACATGTCAAACGTCTTTCAAAACTCTAGTTGATCCATCATTATTCTTTAAATGAATTTAACTTATCCTCTCAGTTTTGCAAGGACTATCATTACCTATGAAAACAACTCTACTATTTAGTTTTTCATAATTGAAGAACCATTCCTTGTGTGGACATATACGGTAAGTGCAACCCGAATCTAGAAGTCATTCATCATATTGAGATATTAATGGTAGACTTACTAGAGCAAAGTTTGACTCATCTTCCTCAATTTCAACTACACATGCATCTGAAGCAACTTTGGTCTTACCTTTATCTTTCCTTTGTAACTTTGGACAATCTTTCTTTCGATGTCCCTTCTCTCAACAGAAAGCACATTCATCTTTACTAGGTTTTTTTCGTTAACTGAGATCTACCCCTCCTTTCTTGCTTACGACTTTGACTTCATCCTCTTGCAATAGGGCTTAAATAGTTATCTTTCTATTCTCTTGTTGATCTTTCTTTTGAATTTCATTATTATTCAAAGTAACACATACCTCATCTTAAGTCACTTTTTTTTTTTTCCATGAAGTAATGTAATACTTAAATGATCCAATTCTTCAGGAAAAGATCCTAATAGAAGTATTGCCTTATTTCATCTTTGAAGGTTTCATCTAGATTAAGTAAATCAACTATCAACTGGTTAAAAGTATCAATATGATCACTTATACTTGTACTAGGTTTCAATTAAAGACGAAACAGTCTCTTCTTCAAATAAAGTCCATTCTCATTACTTTTCTTTATATACTTGTTTTCTAATGTTTTTCACATCTTCCTTACAGATGTCTCTTTCATAAATGGATATTTCTACTGTTTACAAAGACACATATGGATTGTACCATTAGCTTGACAGTTGATCCTCACCTATTCTTTGTCATCCATCTTCTCTAGTTTTTCCTCCTCCAAAGCTATATCAAAATTTTCTTGACACAAGGCGTCCATCACTTTACATTGCCATATGCCAAAATTCTTTCAGCCATCAAAGTTTTCCACATCAATTTTTGTGGTTGTCATAATTGTCTTTGTTGATGATGATGCCATTTTCTATTGATTATGATTTACTTGTTAGATAGTTTTTCAAATAACCAAGTTTCACAAATTTATATTCAATAGCTAAAAAAAAATTACTATAACCAAGGATAGTAGTAACTACCAAAAAATGATAATATATGCACTAGAAAAATACCTAGGAAAGATTGGTAGGGACAAAGCCTTCTTAAAAATCAACCTCTTATACAACATTTTTCTAGACATGTATATAACCATATAAATAGTTACTCACTGTCCTAAACCTAGACTCTGATACCACTTGTTGTGCAACGAAAATATAAAACATAATTTCTATGCTATTGAATATAATAAATAATTAAAACAGAAAATAAAAAAGCAAAAAAATAAAGGAAAGAAAACATAAGAATTTACGAGGTTCGGTAAATGTACCTACGTCCTTGACGCCGCTAACTACTTTTATTATCGTCAAAGAATAGTTATACTATAATTGTTTTTACGATGATTTTGAATTAAAACCAAGACCTCTATATATAGTCTTTGATAAAATACAAAAAGATTAAAATGGACCATGTGGGACCTAAAGAGCCAATTTTTTCCAACATCTTCTATCCCTTCTTTAACTCTTCTTTATTTTTTTTCTTTCTTTGTGGGTAATACAAGTTTATTCTGTTTTGATGCTTGTAAAAAAAATAGAGTCTTGACTATATGTTGCATTTGAGTTCCACAAAATAATATCTTTGATTAGTAAATTAAAATTGTGAAATATGTATTCAAGTGTTTCGTCATATTAGATGTTCAGTATTTGTTGTATGGTGCAGAGAGGTGTTAGGCATTGCTTAATGGTATTAGAGGGTTGTCTGTTCAATTAGCTTGAGAAGTGGTCTGCATTAATCTTTGATTTTGTGTTGTCCTTGTATTGCTTTTGTTTTCATTTGGAAAAGGTACTAATGTATGTTAAGAATAGGTGTTGATGACTTGTGCTGCTGTTCATGATTATTTTTTTTTCTTCATAATATTGTGTTTTGATTCTTAGGATACTATTTGTACAATCATTCAAAACTATTGGAATGAACTTTTCATCAAGCAACTTTTGTGCTATAGATAAACCAAAATTAAAGAATAGGTATGTTTTAAGTCTGTTTTATGTGAATTTTGATGACAAATAAACTAATTCAATGACTTGGGTCAATTTAGCCAGCGATGTGCTTGGTGTGCTCGGGCAGTTTCTTCTTTGACTACGCACTCATGCAAGGAAGACAGGTTTTGGGTTGTTCAACTTTCTGGTAGCCATGTTGCCCTGTGTGCTTGCAGTTGAAGCTTTTAATATGATTTGTAGTAGTAATAACAGTTTAATGCTTAGTTATTAGTTGATTTGTAGTAGTAAAAGTGTAATATGATTAATATTTTTTTACTTAGTTGAAATGATGTTTTATATGAATGGTTGAATTTCAAAAATCAGTATGACTATTAGTTTTAGTTTGTGATTGAAATTCATGTATCAAATTCACCATATGAACAAGAATGGAAATTTTTGTTTTTAATTCATTATATAATTAAGGACGAAGAATTTTATTTTCAATTCACAATACAATTAATGATATAAAAAATGGTCTTCAATTCGTCACATAATTAAAGACAAAAGATTTTGTCTTTAATTTATTATACAATTAATGTTAAAAAAAATTGTCCTCAATTCTACATACAATTAAAGATGAAAAATTTTATCCCCAATTTGTTATACAACTAAGGACAAAAAATATTGTCCGTAATTTATTACATAATCAAGGATGAAAACAATTAAGGACAAACAATATTGTTTGTAATTTATTACATAATCAAGGATGAAAAAAATTATCTTAAATTCATTGTATCATTAAGGATGAAAAAATTTGTTACTAATTCACTATATAACTAAGAACGAAAAATTTTATCCTGTATTCACCACAATATTAAGGATGAAAAATTTTGTCTTTAAATATGTTTTTTTTGGAAGGAAAAATTTTGTCCCTAAATGTTCTTTTTTGGACAAAACAAAGTTATTTGGGATGAAATCTGCGGATAAAAAATTTCATCCCAAAATGTGTATATTTTTATGATAAAACATCATTTCGTTTATAATGAATAGTTGTCAGAGACAATAACTTTTTTCGTAGGTATTATCAATTGATAACGCGTCTTTTTTGATGATTTGATCTTTTATCCTAAAAATTTTTTATAGCGAATTTTTGACTTTTTAGGACAAAAATTTTTATCACCTTTTATAAAATTTGTTGTAGCATGATACCTAAGCAAGAAATGCAAGGGAATTTGTCTTCCGATACGATTATTTAATTTAAAAAATGAGAAAAATAATGCAAGTAAGTGAATTGCAAAAATTAAAAAAAAAGCTTGTTTTATAAGTATGATTTAAATTACACATTCCATGCTTAATAAGTAAAGAACAGAATTCGTAATTAATTACTTCCATTACATATTCACGTGAGTGGACTAATTCATTCATTAATTTATTTTATCTCTGCAACGTTATTTGCACAATTTTTACTCCTGTTTTTCACCATATTGAAATCCAATCAAGCCTCTCCATTTTCTGGCTGCAAATTTTTACAGAAACGTTCAAGTTAATGGTTCATTGCGGCAAAACTTACCTCCTTCACCAAGACAATGCGGCAACTGGGGATATTCTATTCTTCGTCATTAAGAATCATCAACTCACAGTTGTTGGAACAGACGCTAGCTGCACAAAACCGTCAAAAGTTGACTATATCACAATCTTGATCACCAGGCCAAATCATCGACGTTTTGCTCGAAGCAAACCAACCACTTGACCACTATCACATGGCCACTAGAGTGTACACCAACGCCAATAGAGTTGTACTCGATAACACAACCGCCGCGGCCGTTTTACAGTATAAGGAAAAATATACTCCGTCATCACAGACTCCTTTACTAAAACAACACAAATGCATCGGTTAACTTCACAGAGATCATCTCATGCATTTACATGGTTATTGTTTTTACGTGGTGGGGTGGGGATTTGGGAACTTTGACAAAGAAAAAGATCATTTGAAATATAATCTCGTCTACCCTCCTCTCCGAAACACCATTGTTATCCCCAAGAATGGTTGGGCTGCCATTAGATTCAAGGTAACTAAACCTGGCATGCATATACAATTTTTGTTATTTCTAATTATATTTGATAATTTTATTAACAAAATTCGCTCTCTTTTATCTGTTACAGGAGTATGGTTCATGCACTGCCATATGAAGCGTTATTTTACATTGGGAATGGAGATGGTATTTATAGTAAAAAATGGTGAGGGTCCAAAAGCAAAGATGTTGTAGCAAATGTGTTGAAATTAAACTATAGCAAATGTGTCTACCAGGGCATGCAAAACACGATCCAAAGGGTTTTTGAGTCAGACTAGGGGTTGTAGCTAATGGGCAGATTAAGGTGAGAAAATATGAACTAAAGATAATCTAACTGATATTATGACCAAGGTTATCCCTATGAATAAGTTTAAGTTAGCCTTAGACTTACCCAAATTGTTGTCTAGAGTTTATAGAGTCTTGCAGAGGATAATTAGCTATGTCATAAGTCAAGTGTTAAATTCATGCGAAGGTGGAATTTGTTATTTGTGGCTTGAACTTGAACTAAAGGTATTAGCATAATCTTGGCAAAGTTAGTAGGGGTGTTTGGTTTGTGACATTTGAGCATGAAGGGCAAAAGAGTAATTTTGGTTGGCTTAATCCCAAAATATATTAGTTCTTTTTATTTTCCCAGCAATGTATATTTTAGAAACAAATTACCCAACCCTCTCTTGCTCTCGACTTGCTCTCTCTGCTAGGGTTACTGTGCACCAGTGCGAATTTTGGCAGTGCTAGTAAGGGTGTTTGTGTCGTTTGAGCATTAGGGGCAGATGAGTAATTTTGGTTGGCTTAATCCCGAAATATATTAGTTCTTCTTCTTTTCCCAGCAACATATATTTTAGAAACAAATTACCCAACCCTCTCATGCTCTCAGCTTGCTCCCTCTGCTAGGGTTACTGTACACCAGTGCGAACTCTTGAATCTCACGTCGACAGGCCATAGTCTATGGTCCGATGAGGTCGTCTGTTCTGCGGTTTGTCATTGGTTTATGTAAAATCGGTAATATCAATTTCTTGATTTGATTCTTGGGTGTATATTGTAACTTGTAAACCTTATTTGGTTAATTAGTAGAGTAACAAGAGGATTACCCTCTTCTTTAGATGTAGGGTTTCAAATTTGAAATCCGAACCAAGTGAATTGCTCTTGTATTGTTTTATTTCTCTCATTGATTGATCAATTGCACGTTTGTTGGTAATTTGTGATAAAGATCTTGAAATTAAGCATTAAAATGCAAGTTTCTACCAATCTTTGTATGTGGCGATTATGAGTTCAAATTAGGCGCAGAAATATTAAATGCAAATTATGAAATTGCAGGGGAGCGGTGGAGGCAAGACATAGTTGAGGTTTACAATGAATTTCTTCATTCAGGAACCGATCCAAATATTTCTAACGCTTACACCATTAATGGTCAGCTGAGTGATCTATATCCTTGTTCAAAATCAGGTATAATTCATATAACTCCTGTTTTTTAAAGTTAAAAAAAGAACTATCTAAACAACGAATGCAAAGGAATGAGTCTTATTCTTCGGACAAGATTATTTAATTTAAAAAATGAGAAAAATAATGCAAATTAGTGAATTACAAAAATGAAAACAAAAGCGTGTATTATATTATCAGTAAGATTTAAATTACACATTCCATGTGTAATAAGTAAAGAACAGAATTTGTAATTATGTTAAAGATGATTAAAATTAAACTTGTCTAAGTGAAACAATATTAGCCGTAAGAACTTTTTCACTAAGGTGATTAGTGCTTGTCACATCTAAATAATTAATCACTTCATCACATAATCAAATGAGTGGACTAATTCATCCATTAATTTATTTTATCTTAGCAACGTTATTACACATAATTTTTACTCCTGTTTTTCACCATATGCAAACCCAATTAACCCTCTCCATTTTCTGGCTGCACTTTTTCATAGAAACATTCAAGTTAATGGTTCATTACGGCAAAACTTACTTCCTTCGTCTAGCCAATGTGGCAATTGAGGACATTCTATTCTTCGCCATTAAAAATCATTAACTCACGGTTGTTGGAACAGACGCCAGCTACACAAAACCATTAACAGTTGACCATATTACAATCTTACCAAGCCAAATCATCGATGTTTTTCTTGAAGTAAACCAGCCACTTGACCACTATTACACGGCCGCCATAGTGTACTCCAGCGCCGATAAAGTTGTGTTCGATAACACAACTAACACGACCATTTTAAAATATACGGGAAAATACATTCCCTCATTACCGACTTGTAAGCCAAAATCATTATTTGTCACTTAAAAACAGAATTATAAAACTTAACTATTTTGTCAATTTCAATTCAAAACATATTATGCCGTAAAATTCTGTAATTTGTAAATTAGAAATATAAGACAAACTTGTTTTTGTTGTTTTGTTGCTAAAAACTGTTCCAGAAAGATTGATGGTCAATGTTCAAGCAAAATTTTCCTTCTTAGTTTACAAAGCGCAGCAAAATAGACAAAGACTTTTACACATTATTATTCACTGAAGAAAGAAATTATGCTTTATTTTATACATATTATTTAGTTAGTTATTGAGCTCACCCATCAAAAACCCAATAATTTTGATTAACCCACACTTATCATCTAAATTAAAAAACATAATATGAAGTGTATCAGTTTGTTTCTGAATGATTAGATCGAACTCATAAATAAATTCTTTTTGAACTATACATTCACCTGGTTTTATTAAACAATAAAAAATTTAATCAATATATATCCACATTATTTTAATATTCTCCCACTTGGATAACATTGTTTAACATATATATAAAATCATCTAAAAAAACAAAAAAAAAAATCGAGGTAAATAACATTTTATTTTTCTAAAGTGGCCACTAATTTATAAAAAGCAATATAGTCTAGAAACAACACTTCATTCTAAAACAATATTATCAATACAATTGTCAATAATGAACAAAAACAATCTTTATGTCTCAAAACCGGCATATGATATCCATAATTACAATTATTTACAATTATACTACATGAGTCTTTAATTTGGAAGTGTGGCAGGAATAACGTCTAAATGTAATCATAATAAATATATGTTATTACCTATCAGTCCTCTTTATGATTTCTCTTTAACCTTTATGTTTCAAAATAAACAAGAGAAATATCACAACTTCAAATGAAGTTAACAACTTCCAATGAAGTCTGCACATTTCACCAACAATCTTGAGATATACAAAAGAAATGTTTGTACTACTGTTATACTCAAGATAAACCATATTTTTGAGACACATGTTGTATTTATACTATAACATCATCAACTATACAACTATCATACTCAAGAGAAACATTATTCTTGAAATACATGTTGTAAAACAATATGTACATCAACTATAGAACTGTAATACTCAAGGGAAACCTTATTCTTCAGATACATATTGTATAAAATAGTATGTACAAATATATGCTTATATATGTAATATCAATCAATGAATATCATATAAGAAATATGTATGAATGTTTAATCACTATAAACTTTATCAAGGTAACAACAAATACATCAATGACTCCTCCCTCTAACCTAAGATATCAAAAGATTTCAGAACACCCATATTCTCGTCATGTTATTTAAAAACAATAGGTTCTATCCCTTTGATTAGGAGATCATCCAATATGGAGTCAGTATTAATATATTTTATAACAAAGTCACCTTTTTTTATCAAGTCCTTGACTGTCAAATATTTTTTTTCCATATGTCTTAATTTATTTCTAATTCTGTTATTCTTATAAAAGAATATAGCGGCATTATCATCATAGTAAATCATCAAAGGCCTAAAGATGGAATTAACAACCTAAAGCTCAACAATAAAATTATTCAACCACAATGTTTGTATAGTTGCTCCATAGCAAGCAACAAATTTTGCATACATGGTTGAAAATGCTATCAAAGTTTGTTTTGCACTTTTCCATGATATGACCCCACCAATGAGCATAAAAATGAATCTTGAAGTAGACTTGTTAGTATCCATACAACCACCAAAATTTGAATTAGAATACCCTATTACATCAAGATTCTCAACCCTTCTATATATCAACTTGAAATATTTTGTCCTTTGTAAGTATCTCATGTTAGGACCATTCAAAAGCATCATTTTACTTGTATTGGATTCCATTGTTTTACACTAGCTCAATGATAAAATAACTAATAGCTCTGATACCACTTGTTGAGAAATAAAATCTAATAGTCTAATAACCAAATAAAATAAAACAATGGTGTAGGATCAAAAATATTTTCCAATCTTCTGTTCAAACCTATTAAGAACCCGCAAGCAAAACAAATGCAGCAAAATTAAAAAAATCAATGGACACCAAATTTTTAATGTGGAAAACCTCCCTAGTGTAGAAAGGAAAAAACCATAAGACCTATCTAGATAAACTTCGACTATCAACAATAATAATGGGCACAAACAAAGTTCTCCCTAGTAACATTAGAGACATATAATCAGTAATATATTAAGAACAACCATTCTTGGCAACAAAGAAGCAAATAACATAAGATTAATGGAGAGAAATCACCAAAACAAGGCTTCTATTAGCATATCCAGATTCAGATCTAGACACCTTAAAATCAGATCTCCATCATTCAAAATGTAGGACCTTATGTCTAAACACCTCCACAAAATTTCAGCTTAATCTAACAGTGAACAACTTTGAAAACTCAGATTTATAAAAACTACTAGACTATAAATAGAAACAAAAAAGTGACTTTTCTACTCCTCTTTTTCTCTCTAATTTAATAGGGCTTTCAACTTTATTAATTCCCATATGAATGGGTATTTATAAGTCTTCATTAAATTTTATGAAACAACTAAAATAGCCTCCATCCACATTTAACCAAAAGGTCAAAAGTAGATAACAAAGTAAATGGGTCATCCTCTCACATGAGAGAGGAACACTAACACTATTATTTGAGCACAACGAAAAAAAAAGGTTTTTAGTGAGAGAGAACTTCAAGAACTAAAGGGAAGATTGAAGATTGAAGATCAAAGAAGGAAGATCCAAGAGAATTAAGATTGAAGAATCATAAGTTTCTCTTATCTTTCTCTAAACTCTTCTTTTATTTGATTTAAAATGACTTTTTCTTCAAGTATGTCTTTAAAATGACTTTTTCTTCAAGTATGTCTTGTACTTTTAATATGATCAATGATAATGGATTTTTGATTTAACAATTGAGTTTTTTATTCCTCGCTTGGTGTTAGGGTCAAATACCTTACTTGTTTGCAGATTGATGTGAGATATTGAATAATACATGCACAATTAGTTCATATCTTTGCTAAACCTAGAATTTTATTTAAAAATAAATACAAATTCTTTGTGGGTAAATTGATTTTCAGAAAATTAATGAATTTTGATTAACTTCATATCACAAAAATAGGTAAACTCTTAATCTTAACACATTTAATCAACCTTGAAAGAGGACTTTGGTTAAATAGGGTAATAAACTATCAACAATTTATTATATCATTGATCTTAATTGGATTCTTTAATAATTATCAAGCAATTGATAGTGAAATCTCAAACTCTAGGCTTCTTTTATATTGATAGTTTACCTATAATTTGTTGGGAGTTCATTTCTTCATTAATTTTGATTATTTAGTTACATTTTGACTCAATTTTTCTTTATTAAACATATTATTTTTCTAGCTAATCTTAATTACAAAACAAACAAGTGTCCACAACTAATCCCTGTGAGACTGACATCTTTCTATATTACTTATTTGACTTGTGCACTTGCAAGCTATAGGCAAAAAGTTTTTTACGCCATTGTCAAGGATTGGTGACTTGTTGATATTAGTTTAATTTGTGATTTGACCAAATTGGAGTTTTATTTCATTTTGTTTTTGTTCTATTTGTTGCCTTTTTACTTTTGTTTTCTTCTTGTATGTGCTTGGGTGGTTTATGACAAGATCGCAAAATCATGAATTGTTGGAATTTGATCCAAAATTTGAGAGAACCTTTAGAAGACTTAGAATAGAGAAATGAGAAAAAGAAAGAGTAGAGATTGTGGATAACAACAACAATTAATGAGCTCTTCAGGATTATTTTGTACCTACTGTTCATGATGGTTATTCAAATGTTGTGAGGCCTGTTGTGGTTGCCAATAATTTTGAGATCAAGCCTTTTGTTGTTCAAATGATACAAAAAAAATTAGTTTGGAGTCCTATTAAGTTTATTAATCTTAAAAATCAAATTTGATTACCCATAATCTCTTTTATTATAAATCTAAGGTCGAAGGACTTATCTTTAAAATTAATGGATTTAGGGATAAAATCATTATTTTATCTATAATATTAAAAATAAACTAAAATTTAATCTCTTCCACCCCCCCCCCCCCCCCCAAAAAAAAAACCTTAAAAAGGTTTTCCCCTAACCCAAGTTAAACAAAAATGACATTTTCCCCTAGGATTTAGTTTCTAAATCTCTGACGTTATTATCGATGACGAATATCTCCCGATGTCTTCTCTCCCTCCAATAGCCAAGCTTCTCTTGTTTGGAAGTTTGGACTGTATAGATTGACATCGGAAAGAACTCCCACTTTATTGGGAATATGAAGTTATTCGTCTTTCCAAATGAAGACGAGATCCAACAAAGATGAGAGATCTTGTCTTTGTCGGGGAGATCATATTTTATCTTCTCTGATGAAACATTATCTTTTGGTAGGTTTAGAACTATCGGTCAGAGGGAGAGATGGTAAAAGAGCGACTGTTGAAGGAAGAGAAAGGAGATGTCGTTGAAGAAGCGTTGAAAATGGCGCTAGAGTTTGAAAACTAAACTCTAAGGGGGAATGTCAATTTTAAAAACTTGGCCTATAGGAGAAATTGTTAATTTTTAGTATTTAGAGAGAAAAAGAAATACAATTTTTAGAAGTTAGGGTTTCGTTAACTTTAACTGCTCAGAAAGGGGCAAATAGGATTTTCAAAGTTAAGAGGTGGGAACTTGTGATAAGAGGATGCTTTGGGTGAGAAATAGTCCTTTGGCCAAAACCTAATTAGAGTCTAGGTCCCGTGAGAGCATAAAGATATCAGTGAAAATCATTATCCCTGTAAAGTTATATCAAGCATTATTGATTTAATTGATTAGTTACAAATGTTGTCAAAAGTTTGCATATTAGCAATGTATTTATTAACTGCTAGTTTAAAAAGAGCCAAATAAAGAACAATTAGTGAAAAAGAAAAGAAAGAAGATTAATAAAGTTGATTGAATACGATTACGAAATATGTTTCTTTCATAAGAATATATTCATGAAAGAAACATATTTTGTTTAGTACAGTTGCTAAATTAAATTTATTTACTTTACTACATTTTGATGGGAAGATATGAACAGTTTTTATACAGAAAGAAAAATAGAAGATTAAAATGTAATTGAGTATTAATGAATATGTAAATAAGACCAAAGGATATGTTGATTTGTTAGTCTCAAGAGGAAAATATATTACTATTGAGAAAGTTATTATCTATATAATTTTGTCGTTGCAAGTTTGACAACTAGATTGAAATCCAAATATGATAAATTAACTCTTCAAGAAGCTTAATTTCGGTTACAAATACATGAATTAAGGATTGTACAAGCTCATCAAGTCTTAAATTGTGGAACTAATCTGAAATTTCATGGATGTACATTTTATATTGGTAGTGTAGTTAGTAATTAGGATAAGAATGGGACACCAATGGCCTACACTACCACATCAACTAGCTATCAAACTAGAGTTTTTCCTCAAACAATAAAAAATCATTTAGAGAATTTGTCAACTGAGAAACTTTAGTACTTAAACTACCTTTAAACAAATAGAAGTGATGTAAGTCAATCAAGCTATTACTACAATGTTATCATAAATTCAATTCTAGTTATAATACACATACTATAGTGTTAAAATCTAATACTAGTACAAAATGTGGTCCTTTAAATAATCAGTTTCATGGGAGAACTTTTTCTATCACATATAATCATGCCTCTATTTGTTATGAGAATCAAATACCTCTTCAACCACCAAGACTTCTGCAATCTCTTTCACAATCATCCTTCTACACAC
Organism: Mangifera indica; assembly: GCF_011075055.1. Classification (NCBI taxonomy): domain Eukaryota; kingdom Viridiplantae; phylum Streptophyta; class Magnoliopsida; order Sapindales; family Anacardiaceae; genus Mangifera; species Mangifera indica. The sequence goes on along the minus strand of NC_058147.1, from coordinate 8,325,473 downwards.
TGACAACTTGCATACATACTACCGCTAAAAAGGCTACAAACTCTTAGTCTCAAGCCTTTTTAACTAACATCAACTATCAAAATTCACAATCCTCTATACCACCAAGCAAAACATTTAACATATATTCTTATTCTACTCCCTCTTTAGTATAAGATAACTTTTAATATATGAACTCTAAAGTAACAAACCATGTCACTTTTGATCCAACTCAACTAGCCATAACTTCTACCTATTAAGAGAATGATAAGTTTTAAAGTTGGGAATGGTGAACATTTGAAAATTTTTCATACTAGTAAAGTCTTTTTTCCTAGTTATATTCATACCCAAGTCTTATATCGTAAAAATGTATTATGTGTTCCTACTATCACTTGAAACTTACTATCTTTAAAATCACAAAGGATAATAATGTTTTGGTTAAAATTTTTTGCTGATCAATGTTTCATAAAAGATAAAACCTCTAACTCTATTTTATTATGAGTTAAACTTAAGTATGGTTGCTATCAATTTACATTTCCCAAAGAAACAGAAAGCTCCACCTCTTCTTACTCTACTAATATGTTTCCTTCTGTTGTTTTTTCTGCTAGTTACACAAACAATAATTGTACTACTATTGAATCTCTTTTGATCATTGTTCGACTACTTTCTATAATAAATCTTTCCATTAAGTTTTATAATCAATTTGCTTTAGCTTGAAATATTTCCTTACAATCTAATACTATTATTTTATCTTTTATTGAGTTGTGGCACAATATATTGGACATCCATATTAAAAAATTGTATCCTTAGTAATTAAAGATCTTAGTTTAGCACAATCTATTATCATTGGTAAAAATTTCCGCCCTATATGCAAATATGGTAAATTCAAATAGTATGTGTTTCCTAAATCTACATCTAAGGCTACACAACCTCTAAAGTTAGACTATTCTGACATTTAGGGTCCATCTACATTTGTATAATCTAAAAGATATAGATATTACACTTATTTTGTGGATGATTTTAGTCAATTTACATTGATCTTTCCTTTTAGAGTAAAATCATAAGCTAAGGCTACATTTCTCATAATTTATAGGTTAGTAGAAAAATAATTTGATTCTTAATTTAAATGTTTACAAAATTGATTAGAGAGGAGAACACAAATCATTTATACTGTATCTTGAGAGACAAGGAATATTGTTTAGACACCTATATCATCACACTCACCAACAAAATTGAAGTAATTAACAAAAGTATAAACGCATTATATAAAATGGCCTCGCATTGATAGCTTAGTCTAGACACCTTTAAACTTATGGTGGCTAGGTTTTTAGTCATCAGCATTTGTCTTTAATAGAATAAGTTCCTATAACAACATCTTCAAATACATACTCCCATAAGGAATATGGACTCAAAAAGATGTGTTAATCTAAAACTTCTACTTATACCATATAACAAAAATAACTTAAGGGGGCGTTTGGTTTGAGTAATGTTTTATTACCAAAATAGAAAGATTACCTTGAAGATATCTTATTTAAAAGATTACTGGGTATAAATGATTACTATGTTTGATAAATTTTGATAGGTATAAATAATTATTGTATTTGGTTAAAGGTAATAAAAGATTACTAGTAAATTATTTTACTTAAATGCCCTTGAATATAATTATTTTTGAAATATTTTTATATTATTTGTCATATTAATTAAAAATAAATTTCTTTTTGTCTCAAAAAATTAATAAATTATAATATAATTATAATAAAATCAATATTACCTTAGTAATCTTTAAATACCTAAGGTGAAGGTGGTAATAAGATTACCACTTATATTACTTGTCACGTCAGTATTGGTAATAGAAGATTACTATAATCTTTTATTACTAACAAACCAAACAAGAAAATAAAAGATAGATTACTAAAGTAATCTTTAAAAACTGGAACCAAATGGCCCCTAAATGTATTGCATGATATAATTTAACTGAAATGTGTGCAAAAAGATGTCTAATATAATAACTGAATAAAATGTTAGTTGCATCTCGTAAATACTGTCATACACAAGTCTAAAATAAAAACCCATTTCTTAATTGAAATGTACATAAACAAATATATAGTCTCAAATTGAAAATCAAATAAAAAAATCTCAACATAAGTTGTAAATGACTACTATGCTCTTTTTATGCAACTCCTCACGTTGGACTACTGGCACTCAATATGCCCTACTACTCATCTCGCTTACTAACAAAACCACAAACAGAGAAATGTATGGGTGGTACAACACCCAAAGTATTTAGCCTATCAACACCTTAAATATAATAAGCTTAATTGGTGTTCCTAAGTTGAATGAATGTTTGTATCACATATGGTCTACCCTCAAATGTTTTCTTGCATCTCAAATACCCATCCAACTACACTATGACATACTAATGCCTAATCTCGATATGCATTGTCATCCCAAATGACTAATCCTAAACTCACAGTATCAATCAGATACAAAAATCCTTATCTCAACATTTTTCATGCAATGTGAAAACATATTGAATGACATCCTAAATCTTGACTACTTATGGTGCACATAACACTATACTAGTCAAGGTTTGTGCTAACTAACCATCGACACCTTAGTCACACAAGAAATCTTATCATAATCCCATTTTTTCTGTGAAAGCATAGCTATAAATTGCTAACAAAAAACCATCCCCAAATAACCCTTATCACATGCACTTACATGAAACATCTAACTGACCATGTGAGGAAATAAACTAGAACAACTTTCCCTTATCATGCACACTTGAATATAAATGAACTGGCTTCAAGTGTATGATGCATCTTATGAGTATTTAGCTTTAGCCCTATTTCTTTCACATATACTATACCACATTGCACACAGTTGGTGGCTAAGTCGATTTAGTTGACTTTTTCAACCTTTCTAAATTCTATTTGTATCTATTCCAGTTCGGGTCTATGCGATCTTTTACACAGTTAAACATATCTTATTAGCTAATTGTCTTAACTTTTCTCTAATAAGACCTTTTTATCCTTATCCTTGGTTCAACACAGAACATAAAAGCAAAATTATCCTTTTCTACTGTGTATGGGCATGACAAATCCTAACTAATGACAAGCTAACTAGACTAATGTCTATTGATCCAAATATCCTTCTTCATAGTCATGCACTTCACCACCTCACGACCATACATCCTCTTACGACATGTATGGGAATATACCCCATCATGTACAACCATGCATGAACTTATTATATACCACTTATAGATATACACTCCTGATATGTATAGTCATACATGCACTCAAAACAATGTATTTAAATAAAATCTATAGCAAGAAGAAGAGACCAAAATGCCTTTGAGCATAACTTTGGGTGTGATTTTTCTCCTCTTTAAAAGAATTTCATTCTCAAAATTCACTCAAACAATTTTGAGAACATCTACGTCATATCTTTAGGGGTGTTCATACTATGATTTGGTACAATTTGAGAGTTTTCTCAATCCAAACTAAAAGAAAAAATAGTTTGAAAAATTTTCAAACCAAACCAAATAATACAGTTTAATCTGGTTTGGATTACAATTTGAACCTATTAAGATCATTAATTTCTAAATATATATTATTTGATAAAATTAATTAAATTATAATTTTCTACAGCGTAATATAAACATGTAAAGTAAATATGAAATATATATACAATATACATATAAAAAATGACAAAATAAATATAAAAAAACAAGTTGTACGCCTAATTGTTTGTTGAAAAATTATATCAAATATAATTATATATATGCACTTTAAACAAATATGATTTACAGTCTGGTTCAATTTGAAAATTGTCCAAAATGTAACCTAAATTAAAAATTGTCTTTAAAAAATTCATCAACCCAAACTGAACCATTTTACAAACCAAATCAAACCATAATTTTTAAGCAGTTCGATCAGACTTAGTTTTACAGTTTGATTCAAATTATGTACACACCTCTTTGATATGGTGGCTCCTCCATAAAACCTTGACTGGAGAGATCTGCTTTTTTCGGAGCTCCTTAACCATTTGTCTTAAATTTACACTAGACACTCTTTATAGTCTAAACCATCCTTTAACTCTACATTCTTAATCCCTCTCACATGGGTTAGGTTGCTAATATTTTTACATAGTAGTGACACATAGAATTCGTTATGAATATGATCCATACTCACTAGCAATGCAAAGCCAATAGATCACCTTACCTATCCTCTCCAAAATATTGAAAGGTTCCACAAACTTCAGAGCCAACTTAACCTTTCTACCAATCCTTATCACATGTCTATAGGAGGCTGCTTTAACTAATACTTTATTACCTACCTCAAACTCAAGATTTAGTCTCCTTTAATCTACATAACTTTTCTAATAGTCCTAAGCCTGTTTCATCTTCTCTTGAATAAGTCTACATCCTCCATTATTTGCTAAGTCATATCTAGCCTTATCACTTGTGTTAAGGCATCCTTCTTACCTATCTCATCTTAATGTAAAAAGTGATTAACACATTCTCCTTTAAAGTTATGAAGCCATCCTGATGATTACTAGATAATAATTATTATATGTGAACTCTACCGAAGGTAATAATTTGATCTAACTCACCCTATGATCTAGACAACATGTTATTAGCATATCCTTAATCACCTGACTGACCTTCTCAATCTATCTATCCTTTTAGAGATAGTAAGCAATATTAAATGTTAATCAGTATAAAGTGACACTTTTCCCAGTTAAGTACAAGATTTACTTTCTCACATATTTAAAGTAGCTTCAAAAGGTTAGCCAAACAATTGTCAAAATTATTGTTGCAGATTGAGAAATTATCCATAAAAACTTCTATTATACATTCAGTGAAATCCAAGAATTTGGCCATCATGCATGGCTAGAATGTGGTTGGTATGTTGGAACGACCAAAGTACATTCTTATGTAAATAATTGTTTTATATGGACGAGTGAATGTAGTCTTTTCCTAATCATTTGGATGGATTAGGATTTGGAATAATCATGAATATCCTTTTAAATAATAGAAATATGAATAGTTAGCTAATATTTCCAATACTTGATCTATGAATGGTAAAAGGAAATAATCATTTCTAGTGGTGTTGCTTAGTTTTCTATAGTCAATGCACATCTATCATCCCATGACTGTTCTTGTTGGGATTAATTTGTTGTTCTCATTCTTCAAGATTGTCATCCCACCTTTCTTTGAAATTACATATACTGGACTTGCTCTATTGTTATTAGAAATAGGATATATGAATCTGACATCTAATAGTTTTATTACTTCTTTCATGTTAGGGTTAAGCTTCCACTGATTTTCTATGGAGGTTTTGTGGTTGTCCAACACGTGAATACGATGTAAGCATATAGAATCATTGATGCCTTTCAAGTCATGGATGTTGTATCTAATTATTTTTCTATGCTTCTGTAATAATTGTCTAGTTTATCTTTCTACTCAATATTTAGGTCAATGCTAATAATGATAGGATAAATGTAGTTTGGGTTGAGATATGTGTACTTGAGCTTGGTTGGTAATGGTATTAGTTCTACCTAAGGTGTATATTTTACTAGTAGCTATGGTACATCTACGCTTGGTTATACTACTACTTGTTTGATATCCTCAAATTTATGTACTGATATTGATCCTGATATTTTCGTAGCTTCAAGATATTGGGCATGCACAACAATTTTGTAATTTTCATGAGTTGTAAAGCCATTATGATAGCACATATTTTACATCTTTTAATATCTTAAATAGGATTCGAGTGCATCTTTTAGGAAGACATATTTGAATATCTTATCCACATATTTTGTAGTGGCATCTATCCTACAACAAGAACTGATAGTGGAAGGTTGTGTGGATAGTTTTAAATACATTGAATTCTACCTGCTCTTGCTTGATCTCAAATGTTAGCTTCCCATTTTTCACATTGAATACTAGAAATGGTTAACCAAGGATCATGGGAATCTGAGCATCTTCCTCTATTTCTAAGACTATGAAATCGATTAGAATATAGAATTTCTCCACTTATATAGGTTCATTTTTTAGTACTCCACTCAGATACTTAATAAATCAATTAGCTAATTATAAGGTGACTATTATGGGTTTGAGTTCTCCTATATGTAACTTTTGCATATTGATAATGACATAAGACCAATACTTACACCTAAGTCGCATAATGTCTTATTAAAGGATTTGTTTCCTACTATGCATGGTATAGAGAAACTTTTTGGGTCTTTCAATTTTGGTGGCAATTTCTTTTGGAGGATAGCACTACATTGTTTTTAGAGGGCCGTTTTTTTTAACTCTTCTAGCCTTCTTTTGTTTGAGAGTATATTCTTTAAAAATCTTACGTGTCTAAGCATTTGAGTTATCACTACAAGAATGGTACATTAAGATGTATGTGCTTGAATATTTCAAGGAACTTGCTAAACTATTTATCTAATTTTGCTTTGTGATATCTTTATGGAAATGGTTTAATAGTATGGTATTTATTCTGCCTTGAATCTTTTTCTTCTTGTTCTTTTGTGGCTTGTATAATGTCTATCATAACATTTTCATTGGTTGACTTCACATTCTTTTTCAGGGGTCTTTTATTTTTTCTGATTTGATTAATTTATTAAGGTATGTTGATATTGGTCTTTTGTATGTGTTTTAGTTTCTGATGGTTATTGCTTTACACTATTCTCTCAGATTGATTGGTTAGCTTGCTAACTTTCCTTGATCTCATGAATTTGATAAAGACACCTACTGGCATAGTTGTACTTCGAGCATTCTATTATGTATGACTAGTTATTATATCCTTTCAATGAGGTGCTTGATGGCATTTTCTCGAGCTTGTCTCTTTTGATTTTGTGCTTGAATGAAGTTCTCTATCATTAGTTGTGGGTTACCTATTTGCTCCTTCGATGTAAGATATAGAGGTTGTTGTGATGGCAACCTATTCTAAAATCTAGGCAGCGATAATCTGAAGTTTTAGCTAGTATTAGTTTGAATCGATGGTTATTCCATAATAAATTTGGGTGATTTCTCCATCATAGATTATAGGTGTTTGAGTATGGATTCCCCTGCCTTTTTTGATAAAAATTAATCATATTTACTTGTTCTTGGTTCTGGATATTTGGAAATGCATTCAATGTACTACAATCCAAGTTGGCATGTCCTTCTCTGCATATCACACATCATATCGGAATGTCAACTACTTTCATATCCAATATTTTCAATTTCTTCATTAAAGCATCAAGTTTTGCATTGATCATAGTTATTCGTTGTCTTCATATTTTTTGTTAATTTTTTAGGTGTTGTATCATTAGTCCAAAATGAGTTGCTTGTTGTCATTTGTTTAATCGGTTGTAATACATTCTCTATTGTAAGTCATAAAAACGATTTATTAGTTGCTACATAAAAAACAGTTTTGTTGTGTTCTAACACTTAACTATAGAATGTTTGCACAGAATAAGTTGTTTGTTGCCATTTGTTTAATCAATTGTAATATATTCTCTGTTGTCAGTCATAAAAATGATCCATTAGTTGCTACATAAATAGTAGTTTTGTTATGTTCTAACACTCGATTATAGAATGTTTGTATCAATAACTAATCAGAAAAACCATGATATAGGCAATGCCTTTGTAGATCCTTTATCTTTCCAAACCTTATATTAAGTTTCATCATTTCTTAGAGTAAATGTGGCATATCAGTTTTGTTGTTTTTTCCAACTGGAAAGAACTTCATCAAAAATATTTGTGATAAGGCTTGCCAAGCGTGAAAGATCCTAGAGCTTTAAACTTGAGCTAGATAATTGCTTTATCTCTAAGTGAAAAAAGGAATAACTTTAGCTTTACAACCTCATCTAGTATTTCGTTTAACCTGAAGGTGTCACCTATCTGTATAAATTTTTCCAAATATGCATATGGGTCTTCTGACATTGCTTCTTCAATTTGATTTTGTTTGGATCATATGTAAGATGAATGGTTTAATCTCAAAATTATTAACATTGGTAATATCTCTAACAGATAGTATGACATAGTACTGAAGTAAGTACGATCGAGGTGGTATTTCAACTACATTCACATTAGGGTTTGCTTCCAGGTCTTTCATCTTGACTTTTTGTTCTTGCTTACTTTTTTTCAGATTACATATCGTTCTTTCAATCTCCGGGGTCAAAATCTAATCTTTTTGTCACCTTCAATTTGGTCATGCTTTAGGCCAATCCTGTAAGAAAAGAGTAAGAATGAATAACTTTGTAAAAAAAGAAATTCCTTAATCTATCAAGACTTCAAATCGCATTAGTATTAATTTTAACACCAATCTCTAGCAACAGTGCCAAAAACTTGTTATGTCTTGCTTGCAAGTACATGAGTCGTCAAGTAATATAACAAATATCAAATCCATAGGGATTGGAAAACTAACTAATTTATTTCATGATTAAATGATTGTAATAGATGAATGCAACAATTGCTACAACTAAAACTATTTAAACTTAATTATGCAACTAGAACTATAAATGAAATTTGATCAAAACACTACAATTGGTATTCATATTATAAAAGACATCTAGGACTTCAGGTTCACTAATAAGCCCTACACAGATTTGAAGATTGGATAAAATTGTTGAAGTAATCATAATGTGATATTGGTTGGATATCCTAAATTAACCCAATTCCCCTTGCGAGGTTGACTAATTGTGTAGATATTAAACTAGTCCTGACTTTCGTGATGACTCAGTTAACAATTACCCATTACATTTTGTGATTTCAATTACTCCATAAAGAATTAATCTATCTCTATTATCAATCTTCTAGGTTCAATAAATGCATGTACTAACCTAAATCTATTTTTCGATAGTCTACATGAGTCTATTAACATGTACAAATATGGGCCCTTAGCTTTATCACAAGCAAAGAATAACTATGCACTAAATCAAAATATAACGATTTATAATATAATGCATTACAGATTATGGGGACTTGTCGAATTCCCCTTAGTTCCTAGAATAAAAGATAATTAACCACTCATACTAGAAACAAACATGTAATAGCAACTATGTAAAAACATTGTACTTAAAGCAAAAAGATGAAAAGATTGTATATCGATGTGTATATGTGCTTTGAGTGTCTAGTTGTCACTATCTCTTACTATAGTGTGTTGAAACTGGTACTCATGATGGCTTACAAAATGTAGGTAGTGATTTGCTTAATGTTTTTGTTGTGAAGTACTAGAGAAGAAAGGAAAGTGTGTTTGTCAGTAATAAGTAGGGCAACTTTATATATGTGTCCCTCTCCTTATCGTAGTAGGAGTATTGGATTCATTTCCTGATTCTCCTTGTACTAAATCCATTCCTTTTTTGATCCTTTATGTTGATAGTCATGAATTTCTTTCCTATTCTTTCCTTGCGCATTTGTCTTTTCCTAATGTGATTAGGAAACTTCTTGTGAATTCTTCCATTTTTTTCCTTCTTTTTCCTTAATTCTTCTTGGTTTCCACTTTGTTTTCCTACAAACAAAAACCAAATATAAAATAAAATATTTAGGAACATTATTATTATTATTTAATTAAAATTCTAGACTAATTTATTACTAAAATTCATATTTTTATACCATTAGACACTATTTATGAGCACATATTCTGGATACAACACCTATATCTGATAAGAACGTAGACAAAACTATTTCATGTAAGAATTGTCAATTTGGAAATTTACACCAAAATTTTTTCCTTCCTTCAATTTTTATAGCTTTAAGTCCTTTAGAATTATTACATATTAATGTATGGGGACCTACCCTTATAATTTCTGGAGAAGGTTTTAAATATCACATGCATTTCATAGATTATTACTCTAGATTTACTTAGTTATTTCCCTCAAGGTCTAAGAGTTAGGCTAGTGAAGCATTCATTTGATTTCATAAAATAGTTGAAAGGTAATTTGAAAAATCAAAATGATTCAAAGTGATTGGGAAGGTGAGTATAGGAGTTTTGTACCTTACTTATAAGAGCATAAAATTCAATTTAGATAGCCTTGTCCCCATGTTTATCAACAATATGGAACAGTTGAAACGAAACACAAATATATAGTTGAATTATGCTAGTCTTAATGTCACAAGTAAGTATGCCTCTATCTTTCTAGTAGTTGTTATTTCAAACTAATGTAGTTTTAAAAAAATAGGTTACTTGAATTAGCTTTAAAGAAGAACAAATCACCGTATCAAGTGTTGTATAATTAGACTCCGAAGCATAAACTTCTTAGAACATTTGGTTGGTCTTGCTATTCTTTCTTAAGACACTATATCAAGCACAAATTTGATTTCATACTCTAATGTATATTTGTAGGATATAGCCTACATATAAAAACCCACATAATGATTCTTTTGAAATACCTAGTAGTAGAAATGATCAAAATCATTTGTCTTATATAAACAACTTAAAATTTCCCTCTATTGATTTACAACATCAGTTTGCTAACTGTAAAGATACATTTCTTATTCCTGTTTCACAAAAAAATATATATATATATAAAATACATCTCATCTTTAATAGTTATTTCTCATATCACTACAAAACATATCTCTATGTTAACACTAAAAATAATTAGCTCATTAGATTCATATTCCACTATCAATATTGAGGTTATGCTTTTCAGGGTTTTGCTTGAGAGTTAATCATCACCAATGTATTTTGATGTAATTTGTAATATTTTTTAATTAATAATAATGATATTCTTTATCTTACATTGTCTTCATAATTACATAAATGTCCTCTAAATGGTTGAATTGTGATGAGGGGCACAGTGCATGTCAACTGATCAAGAGAACCCTATATCCATAATCTGTTGTAATTTTTAAAACGTCTATAGTTATGATATTAACTTAACTAAACACACATGTGATATAGATAAAACTATTGTAGTGTTAAATAACCCCATTGAAAGATAGAGATAGATCTCACGTGTCAAAGTTGTTTATTAACGGCTGGTACAACATGCATGAGTGCATGTAAACGTGTCCACTGGACAGACCCTTAAAGCGGATTGCATATGGATGATTGTTTCAGTGTTTATAGAATAAATCCTCTTAGTAAACAAAATACATGTAATCCTTAAACTTGAGGTCATCAAACTATTTTGTGTTAGGATTGGTATGGTTTTACACCAACTAAGCGTAGTCCTTATAAAAGGTTGCCAAAAAAGTTATCTTTAGTCATATAGAGATATGTACGAAGATATCATGGATCAATCAAGAATTCATCACTTTCAAGTATGAAAACTGATATCTCAAATAAGTCTACTGACGAATGATAATGACTAACTAAATTCATGGTTATAGTGAGATTGAGTTAGTACTCAATCTAATTCCGTTTGGTCATTGACAAAAGTCAATTCATATGTATTGAAGGTTCCCTAAGGGAAATATTGAATATATACTTTAATCTTTAAGAGATATTATATAATGAAATAATTAAATTATATGAGTAACCATATTGTTGATAGGTTAAAGGGTCAGTCATTAACACTTTATTAGTTAGTAATTCTTCTCTTGAGCTTGAACTTAGGCCTACAATACCTAATCTCGTCAAACTTGAGTGTTGCATAAATCCAATCAAACTGAGCTTGAATCTAACAATACTTTATTCGATTTTGTTCTGGTCGACTAGATTACTACCCTAGTCAAGTCACATATTTTTGTATGTTACTTGAGAAAAAATGTATATAATTTTTTAATCAAACCTATAAATTAATACATTTGTTTGCGTATACATGTTAACGCACGGAAGTTGAGAAAGAGTATTTTATCTTTCCATTATTATTAAAAGTACGTGATGGAATATTGTGACATTTATTTCTAATTATTCATTTATCTTAATCCATTTGTTCATTTAGAAAAATCGGCAAGTCATATCTAATTTTAACAATTTATCAATTTTTTGCAAGATTGAGTTAATATAAGAAATAATTGTACTTAAATTTTTTTTTAATGTATATAACAATAAATAGCCTTCCTTAAATGCAAAATAATAAACAGAATAAAAGAACAGTATGGTTTTATTCAAGAAATTATCTTCTCCATATAATGTCGAAAATCACATATTTTTTTGTTTTTTACTAGGAAGAAAAACTCACCATTCAATCGATTACGAGAGATTCCTACGCAATCGTAATTCTCAACTATGAAGGCACGCCTTAATTTATAAATACTTTTTCATTTTGTTAATCTTTTCATTAGATTAAAAAATATAGACAGCTTGCATTTTAGTATTCTTTTAGACGTCACGCCTTAATTTATAAATACTTTTTAATTTGGTTAATCTTTTCATTAGATTAAAAAATATAGACAGCTTGCATTTTAGTATTCTTTTAGACGTCACGCATTTAGAATAAATTTGTTTGAAATTTTTAAATTTTGCTGGGGAATTTCTTCTCAACCATAGTTACGTACGGAACATTATTTTAAATGGTCAAAATCACTTCGTCTGTTGATGATTAATCTGTTAGGAGATATAAAAAGCTGACGGATCTGCATACCAAGTCTCCCTTTGAACGCTTTATTTACGGGCATTTGCCAGTTACATTAATTTACATGAGTCTTAAAATTATAGAGGTCGACTTCAAATGATTGTAAAACAATTAATTTACAATGAAATTAATCAATAAAAATGAAACATTAAACTTTTTAGGGGAAAATTTTGGATTCGAATTTCTATTAGATTTGGGAAATCTTTTAATTAAATACTTAAAAAAAAAACGAAAGAAATTAATCAGTGGATAGTGAAATATGACTGCCCGTCGTCACAGGAGAATTATTAATTTTTGCTTTTGGTGGGAAACCAAAAAATGTCAATGATTCCAAATTAATATCATATGCCGGCCATACATTTATCTCTATACATACTTGATCATCTTCAGTTTACAGGCCTGTGGCATTACACTTTTTCGTGAAGTCCGTCGTCGTCATGTTCAGGCTGGCAACATAATTGTGGTAAGCATTACTGCACAATACTCTTAAATTTTTGTGTCTTTTTTGCAAATTATAAATTATACTTATGAACAAACCAATCTTAGAAATTTATTAATGCTAATTGATGTGGTAAAATGTGATTGGGTTAAGTCATTTAGTATAAATAAATCAATAAAATTCCTCTGTTCATATAATTTTGTTTCTTATATTATTCACTTCCTACAGTTGTAAGAGGAAATTCTATACACATGACTTTGCAGATATAATACCATCTTGACCGTGATTGGATAGTTTACCGGATCGACGCTATGTGAACAAAGGAGCTATAATTATTGTAGATGTTATCAGTAACGCCAACTATACCATCACATTTCACTGGTTGTTCTAACCCTTTTGTCTGCTTGTTAAATCTAAAGGAATAGGCACTACCATAAAAATGAGCTTTTACAATGAATTTATAGCTAATGCCATCGTGGGCCTCATATAAATCACCCCTCTTGAGTCCTGAAATTATACTGAAATTATACTATGTCGGAAGGGACATTCTGTCTTTATTAGCACAAAGTGTGATTGGGAAGGACCTTTTAGCCTGATCATGATGCAGTATTGGAAAAGTGTGATTGATCAATCTCTTGCAATTTGTGAAGAATAAAACTAAGGCATATTGAAGTTAGGATAAGGAAGTTGTTGAGTTAAGTAGTTGAATGTATTAGTAACAATTCTAAGTTGTTGCAAAAAAAAAAAAAAAAGTGTTATTCGTTATTGACAGATTTACTTCTTGTTGACAATGCAAAGGGATAGTTATTCACAATGTCATATTAACAAAGCTACCTAATGTGGTCTAATAATCTTGTTGTTGATTACTTAGTTTCGCATTTTGTCAAATCTCATTAGTTCAAGCGTACAACTAGAATTCGAAGCTCAATGATGAAAATTATCAGTATTGGCAAGCTCAAACTTTTGATTGATAAAAGAGCTTATGAGCTTGAGGATTACCTAAAAGATATGCCTTGTCCTTCTCCTTTGATGGAAATGGAGATAATCTTGCCAGACCAAAGGACAATTTACATCTCAAGTTTTAGTCTAATCTCAAAAACACACTCATGATAGACGAAAAACTCAAACACCTACTCATGGGTTAACTGCTGTTAAAATTTTCAATTAGAGGTAAGTATAAAATCGTCATTTTACCCTTAAACCTTAAAACCCTAAAAAATTTATATCATTTTCCCTCTCTTAGTTTAGAAAACTAACAATTTTCTCTCATAATTAAACTTTAAAAATTTTACTTTCCCCCTTTCTAGGTTTCATCTCTGGTGGCTTAAAGAATTTGGTCAGTGATCGAGAAGAAGCAATGGTCTTCTTTGATAAAGGACGACCCTTTGTTGTCCAGATCTAAATGATAAAATATCATCCTTCTTCATCACATCTTTCAGGTGACGAAGAACAATGTTTTATTATCTTTCGTGATAGTGGGTGATCGTTCTTTGTGGTCAAATCTAGAAAATGGATGGAAATCACCAACCGTTGGTCAGAATTTTGGTGGCCGAAGAAGGGAAACAAATCCTAGGGGTGAAATCTAATCTTGGCGAGCCCAAGGACAATTTCCCACTCAAGTTTTAGTTAAATCTCAAAAGCACACCTACGACAAATAAAAAACTCAAACATTCACCCATGGGCTAACTACTATTAAAATTTTCAGTTAGGGGTATTTTAGCCTTAAACCTTAAAACTTTAAAAATTTATATCATTTTTCCCCTTTAGTTTAGAAAACTAACAATTTTTCTTCATGATTTCTCCTTTAGTTTAGAAAACTAACAATTTCCCTCATAATTAAACTTTGAAAAATTTACTTTTTCTCGCTTTTTAGTTTCATCTCTGATGGCTTAAAGAATTCGATCGGTGATCGAAAAGAAATGATGGTCTTTTCAATGAAATACGACCCTTCATCGGGAAAAAGCAATGACAAAGCATCATCCAGATCAAAAAGAAGCGTCATCCAGATTTGGACCATGAATTGTTGTCTAGAAGACATGACAAAGCGTCATCTTTCATCATCGTGTCTTTTAGATAATGAAGGATAATGCTTCATCATACTTCATGGTTATGGGTGACCGTCCTTTGTGGTTGCATTTGGAAAATGGGTGGAAAGCGCTAGCCATCGATTGGAATGATGGTGGCCAGAGAAAGGAAACAAATCTTAGGGATAAAATCTAAGCTTTTCAAACTTTGAGAATGGGGTCAAGTGTTAGTTTTTAAAACCTAAGAGGAAATGACATAAATTTTAAGGTTTTATGGTTTAGAGATAAAATGACAATTTTACCCCTATCTCTAATTGAAAATTTTGATAGCAATTAGCCTATGGGTGGGTATTTGGATTTTTCATTTACTGTAGGTATGATTTTGAAATTGGGTTAAAACATCGGTGGGAAATAGTCCTTTGGCCTAATCTTGGCAAACAAACTTAACCAAAATATTTTCGAACACAATGTTTAGCCAAATCTATACATGTCAAACTTTAACTCATATATGGAGCACATTAGAAACTTTCTTCATTACTGAATCTAAGGTTAGAGTAATGCAATTGAAAGGTATTCTTCAAACTTTGAAGAAAGCAATAAATTGTAGATGCTTTAAGAGCTAGTATTTAATCAATTTCATTAGAAAAAATAATTACTTATATTTTGGGTGGAATTGTTGTTGAGAGCTATCTTGTAAAATCATACTCTTTCTCATACAATTTCTAAGATAGAAGCAAAATAGTTCAATAAAGGCTTAGCAAAAGCTCATCTAACACAATTGGTTTTAATAATGTAGTTCTCAATATGTTCATTTGAGATCTTAGAATGTAAATTGTTGTATGATTATATAGTTTTATCTTGTTAATTTTGTTGGTTGAATTGTATATGTGCATGTTATGATAAATTCCAATTGTGTAGCTTCAATTTCACATTGTCACAAAGAATCACCATTGTTGTGCATCGTTGCGCACAATAAGGGTTGCTACTAGTGTGAGATAGACCTTCATGTGGCATTGTCTCATTCCAATATAGCTCATAAAAAAACAAAGGATTTTTTAGTGTTTCACTTTATATTGGAATTCTACTAGATACACCATGTATGGTCATGCACCCAAGAATTCATGCTTGTACATTAGTGTAATTTCATGGATCATGGACCATGAATTCCTCCTATGACACTATGAATGGTTGTGCACTAAATGTGTATGCCTACGCATAGGAAAAATTTCACTAATGTATAGACCATGACATCCTTCTCATGCATGCTTCTTGAATTTTCTGAAATTCTATATAAACAAGATGCATAATCGTGTATAAAGCTTGTACGCCCATGCATAGGGTTAGAATGCAATTTTAACTTAGTTGACCAAAATGATGACCAAACATGATAGATATTAAGTTAAAAATAACTTGAAGCCTTCCAATGTGACTACTTGATTAGGCCTCTATTCATTGGAACCTTGTTTACCAAAACGAAGGATATACTTTTACTTGGTGGAAAATCAAGTTTTTGTTCATACTGAGTTTGACTTAACTATCATACCTAATTTGTCCATCAAAGCAAAGGTGAAAGTATGTTAGAGGTTGAGTAGGCATGTGTAATTGTCATTGTACGGTGATATGTAATATCCACCCTATAGAAACCGAGAATTAAAATTAACATTGCATGATTTGATTAACTAAACTATTAAACTTAAGGTCATGGAGTTACCTATTTAGGTTAATTTAATTTGTTCGCCAAGACGAAGGTTAAAATTGATTTGATGGGATCTTAACCCACTAGAAAGTCCAATAGGAACTTTTTAGTCCAACAAAGAGGGTTGTTGACTTAAGGAAAATAATAAAAGTGTTTCTAACAAAAGCCCTTGTTAAGTAATAATTTAAAATATGGTACTAATTTACTTATATGTACATTTAGATCATGAAAACACCTTGACAAGCAATTTTTCCTTATGGTCCACATTGGAACAAGACAAAAGGCTAAAAAGAAACAACTTTTCTAACTAATATCGAAATCGTTAGATTGTAGCTATGTCAAGAAAAGAACTTATACATTCTTGAAGGAGCAATACCTCTTGATCCTGGTTTTGACGCAACAAAAATCAACAAGATGTCTATAACAAGTTTCTTGATGATGCTATTGATGTCATGGACAATTACTTGACCCACACATAATCAATATGATTAGTTACATTGAGAGGCTAACATCCCATAGGTAATATCATGGACAATTACCTGGCTATATACTTGTTGCTGTAGCCTCTTCCTGATTCATATTCAACATTCATAATGAATTACAATATGAATGAGATGGAAAAATCCCTTCTTGAGCTTCTCAACATATGAAAGACAAAGAATGAATGTGTTTATGGTTGAAGCCAAGGTATAAAAGGCCAAGGGCAAAGACAAGGCTAAGACTAAGCCCAAGACAAAAACTCAACGATAAACTATTATGTAGCTCACTGGTGGTGTAGGAAAAGGAAAGGTTGTCTACTTGTTTTGTGGCAAGTCCAGCCATTAGAAGAGACATTGCAAATTCTTTCAAGAAAGTAAGAAAAAGAAGTCGGTTGCTTCAACTTAGGTATTAACATTTTTTAGATTAACTTTTCTCCTTCTCTACGTTGTAGACATAAGACGTGGTTCACATATTTGCTTTGATATGCTAGAACTAAGGTAAATTATATCACTTGCCAAGGGAAGTGGACTTACTTGTTGGAAATAGAGCACATGTTATTACTTTAGTGGTAAAGGTTTATTATTTAAGTTTTCCCACATGGCTTGTTTTAAAACTTAATAACTTTTAATATGTATCTCCAATTTCTAAAAATTGAATTTTTGTGTCTCATTTAAACAAAAATGGGTATTGTTTTAATATTGCTAATAGTGTTATAATCATCAGCTTAAATAATATTATCTATAGAACTATGTATTTAAAAAATAGTTTGTATGTTTTATATTTAAAAAACAATTTCTCAATATGAATGATAAATGAGTTAAACATTATTATTTGAACACCACATATCTGTGACATTATATACTCGATCATATAAGTTTGAATCACATATCAAAGCTCCAAAGGATAAAGTTTTGCGATCATTTGACTTTTCGTCATATGATAAATACAAATCATATCTGTTAGGCAAATTGGCCAATTCACACTTCACAGGACAATATGATAAGACAATTGCATTGTTAGGCATCATTCATAGTGATGTATGTGGACCTTTGCCAATGTAAGCTAGATATGGGTACTTTTACTTCGTCATATTTATTGATGATTTAAATAGATATAACTATGTGTTTTAATGAAACATAAGTCTAAATGTTGTAAAAAATTTTAAAAATTCATGAAAGAAGTGTAGAAGCAACTAGGAAAAAGTATAAAGATCCTTTGAAGTGATCGAAGAGGGGAATCCTTGAGTACTAAGTTCAGAGAATACATGAAATAAGATGGAATAGTATTTCAATTTACTCATCCTTGTACACTATAATATAATAGTGTACCTAAACGGTGGAACCAAACCTTAATAAACATGGTAAGGTCCATGATCAGTTTTAAAAATCTACATATACATATCATTCTAAGGTTATGCCTTAGAGACAACGACCTGCACATTGAACTGTGTTTGATCTAAATCTATAGACAAAACTTCTTATGAGTTATGGATTGGCGAATAACCAATCTAGATTATACGAAGGTTTGGGGCAACTAGAATTATGTCAAGAAATTGACTTTGAACAAGCTAAGTTTCATATCCAAAAATTGTATCTTTATAGGGTATCTTTAAGAAACTAAAAAATATTACTTTTATCACTCGAAAAAGTAAAAGGTTTTTATTATTCAAACCAATGTATGTCTTCCAAGAAAGAGAATTGATTGTCAAGATGGTTATTGGGAGAAAGATAGAACTTGATGAAGTTCAGACAACATTAGATGACATAGATAGTAGATGAGAGGATGTGCCATTTGATATGGTTTGACCCAATGGTTGGAAACTGAAGTCCACAATATGTTATATTATTATGGTAAATACAATGATATATGTTTTCAAAAGAACTTGATTTTGGAGAAAAGTCCTAAAGAGGATAGCTAGATAAACAACCATTCATAGAGTTGTCCTAGTGGAATTAAAGGATGATAATGGTACGTTGAAGTATTAGGATGCAACCCATAGAGAACTAGATAGGGCCTAAGTATCATGAGCTTGTACATGATATATTAAAGCTAGATTGAACTTGATATGAGATTTACATAAGCTTGAGAGTAATATTTTAAAAAAAAAAAACCATTGATTTAATTATTTTTTGAAATGATTTGAGAAAGAGATTTTTACATATTTTTGAGAATTAGGGTGATGATTTGGGACACAAAGATCTCATAGAATACAACTAAGACATAGTGATCCCTTGAAACATGTGTGGGACAAAGATAACTTGTGGATAGATAGATTTTAAGTCACCCATAAAACACGATTTTATCATGGTGATGCTCTGAGATATGTTTCCTATATGGTTTTAAGTTTAGCATATGCATCCACAATGAGGTATTATGAGGAAGGATTGTTGCCACATGTAGAGTGGTGCTAAGACAAGTTCATTTATACTGTACAATAACTTGAAAGATTGAATCACATAGTCAAGGTATCAAATCCTCATATCAACCTAAACCAATTGATATAAAGATTCTTTATGATTTTGAAAAAAAATGATTTTAAAAATATTTTCACCATTGATTTTGGAAAATATGATTTTGCATGTATTTGCATATTGTATTGTTAGAGTCTGGGTCTAAAGAAGTACTCTAGATGATAAGAGAGACAAATATTAATGAGAGATTAGATTTGTGGAAAGGAGAAAGAGAAATAATATAGGCCAGTGATAGATGATTTGATGGCAATGTGGGATGAGTAAATGGGTTGATGAGACCATTTGATATGTGACCATGTTATCATTAGGTGTATTTGACATTTATGATATTTGCTTGTGTGTGTGTTGGATGATTTATTACACACTTGTTTTGGATTAAACCATATGTTTTGTTACTTTCACTATTTGATTAATATAATGGAAGTCTTAAAATTTTGTATAATGAAAATGTGTGAATTTATTAAATTTATTTTATCATGCATAATTAGTATCTTATGATAGTGGTTTTTCTTTTTTTTTTTTTGGTGGAGGATATGACTTTTTGAAAGGGGTATTATAATGTATTATCTTATGAAGTTTTTTTCAATGTCTCTTAGTAATCTGTCTATCCATATTCTTGAAAGACTAACATATAGAATTAACGTGTATAATTTTTGTTGTTTAATCTTTATTCTATAGCTAATCTTTAGTCATTTCTCATTAAAAATCATACCACAAGTTTGAAAAACGAAAATTTTAGCGGTGTAACAATTTACAACCATTCATTTAACTTAATCCAACCGTTCATTATAAAAATAAGTAATATCTAATGTCAATAATTCAACAACTTTAACGCGGCTGGATTAAAATAATAAATAAATGCATTTAATCTATTTTACGTCTAAGTGTCAAGAAGTCAGGCTGTCTTCTGCATAATAAAATCTAATTTTTTTTTTTATATATTCAGTAGGTAAAACAAAATAGACAATTATTTTACTGTTTCTTTAGCCGTCGGTCATTTAGATTAACTTTTTTTGAACAGATCAAATTTCTCTGAACCAACATAGGTTAGGAAGAAACAATTTTTTGCCTTTGTATAATCATCTTTTAAATGGTCAAATCCAATCATCTGCTGTTTTGTTTAGTGATTTTCAAAAGTTAAATCCGAAGCCTATTTCTATAGTAATTTACCAATTAGAAACAATTTTTTGCCTTTGTATAATAATATGAAAATCTAACCTATGTACACACCAAATACAGCGTTGGGCCTCTTTATGGGTCAATTTACTAATTAGATTGTTCACCCAGTCTTAAATTATAGAGGTGTGTCTTTAAATTAGGTTCAATTTGATCCTGGTCAAAGATAAACAATATTCAGTATTTAAATTCAAAATAATTAATTCAATATCAATGTATTAAGATTTAAACTAGACTTGAATAAAAATATTTAAATAATTTGAATTTGATTAATTTATATAAAAAAATTCCAATTTTTAACTGAAACTCAATTCATTTGATTTAAACTCAATTTCCAGTTAAATGACTGTAAAACAATTAATGTACACTCAAAGCGATGTAAATTAATAAAATATATGCCCCTTGAGAATAAGATTGCACCGCCGGAGAATTTTTTATTTTCTTTATAGTGATGGCCAAACTGTGATTCAGAAAATTAATATAATATATGGCGCCCGTGCTTATATATATGCCTCAATACTCATGCAAATAGATCAATATAGGATTATTAAATCACCGAGATATTAGGCTGATCATGAAGGTCCTTAGTTTACAAGTCCTTGGCATTATATTATTTGCTGGAATCTTTCATTGTCTTGCACAGACTCGTTACACATTTGTGGTAAGCTTCATATCAGTGCGAACCTCTAGATTAAAGCCACTTTTATCTGCTAATCTTCCTTCAACGCTCTTTTCTTCCTCTCATTTATGAGGAATTATATTAATAATTGCTTATTAATTGTTGCAGGTGGAGGAAACTACGATTACAAGACTTTGCAGCAATAATACGATCTTGACAGTGAATGGACAATTTCCGGGACCAACGCTTTATGCAAAAAAAGGCGACACAATCATTGTAGATGTTATCAATAACGGCAACTACAACATCACAATTCACTGGTAAATATGATGCCTTTACTATAAGAGAAATGAGCTTTTCTGAAGACATCGAACCCATCTATCTTTTGATAACTTTGCAGGCATGGAGTGAAGCAGCCTCGGAATCCATGGTCTGACGGTCCTGAATGGATCACACAGTGCCCTATTCAACCAGGAGCAAACTTTACTCAGACGATAATATTTTCAACTGAAGAAGGGACTGTTTGGTGGCATGCTCACAGCGATTGGGCACGAGCCACAGTTCATGGTGCTGTAGTAATATTTCCCAAGACTGGAACCAGCTATCCGTTTCCAAAGCCTGATGTCGAAGTTCCCATTATATTAGGTCGAGCTGCATTATAGTTGTAGATTCTCCTCTGCGTGGAGCCTTTTGAAACTATGAATATTCCGTTTAACGGTGTTTTTTTCATTAATCAATTGCAGGAGAGTATTGGAAGAGCAATATTTATACTGTATATGATCAATTTCTTCAATCCGGAGGGGATCCAAATGTTTCGGATGCGTACTTGATCAATGGTCAGCCTGGTGATCTGTATGCGTGCTCAAGTCCAGGTTAGGCGATAAAGAATATAATATTTATAAATTTCATCATAATTTATGTTATCAATATTATTCAGATTATCCAACTATATTTTATATTTTAACAATGCTTAGATTATTTTTGAAGTAATAGTTGTTGAGCAATGGAATTTGCCCAGAAGGCTATATATATACTAATATATTATGTTTCGAAATTAGTATAAAAATGGAAAGCTAAGTAACAGTCATTGAAATGTAAATTGGAGCTGAAAGTAATGTCTAATATTATATGGTTGTTAGTATGTCGTCAAAGCGTGTAAAACTTGCCAATGTTATAAAGCAGACTTTAACTACTTAGATATATTTGATTAGTCAATACAAATAATTTTATTGGAAGTTTTGGCACGAAATTAATAATATAAATGAGAAAGATTTCTGATTAATTTTATAATAAATGCGTTGTAGTAGGCTTAAATCAAGATATTCTTATTCATATATATAAATTACTTGCCCATAACAAGGTTTCTTTTCTCTTAATTTATTTTCTGCAGGAACATTTAGGCTAACTGTTGACTATGGGTTGACTTACCTTCTCCGGATAATAAACGCCGCCATGCAAGACCTTCTTTTCTTTGGCGTTGCGAATCATTCTCTGACGGTGGTTGGATCAGACGCCAGCTACACGAAGCAATTCACGAGCAATTACATCACAATTAGCCCTGGCCAAACCATTGATGTCTTGTTACACGCTAATCAAATGCCTGATCATTATTATATGGCTGCTAAAGCCTATTCCAGTACAGTTAATCTTACCTTTGATAACACAACCACCACTGCTATTATTCAATACAGTGGAAATTACACTCCATCAACTCCCCCATTGCCCAGTCTTCCTCTTTATAACGACACCAACGCCTCGGTGAATTTCACCGGAAGTCTTCGAAGCTTAGCCAATCAAAATCACCCTATTAATGTCCCAAAGAACATTACTCACAAATTCTTTTACACACTTTCAGTGAACGCATTTCCCTGCGCTAACAATTCATGTTCCGGACCCAACGGGACAAGACTTGCCTCTAGTATAAACAATATAAGCTTCACGAACCCACACGTTGATATACTGCAAGCTTATTATAATAAAATCAATGGAGTATATGGAACTCGATTCCCAGATTTTCCACCACTGGTATTCAATTACACTGCTACGTATTTGCCATTATATTTAGAGATATCACAACGAGCCACTGAGGTGAGAGTCCTAGAATATAATTCTACAGTTGAGATTGTTTTTCAAGGAACAAATGTAGTTGCTGGGGCAGATCACCCCATGCATTTACATGGATTCAGTTTCTATGTCGTTGGATCGGGGCTCGGAAATTTCAACAATGCTACAGATCCATTAAATTATAATCTCGTCGATCCTCCTTTCCAAAACACCATCGCCGTCCCGATTAATGGATGGACCACCATTCGATTCAAGGCAAGTAATCCAGGTAAGTTGTTCGCTTCTTTTCGATTTTATTTTGAATTTTCGATCTTCTTAACACATTTATAAAATGAATTATTTGTTTCTTTGGTGGTTTAAACAGGAGTTTGGTTTATGCACTGTCATTTAGATAGACACATGAGCTGGGGGATGGATACGGTTTTTATAGTGAGAAATGGTAACACACCAAATGCACAACTGTTACCCCCTCCAACTATGCCACCATGTTGATTGTTGAATGTTAATCTTATCTTGCTTTATGAAGAAATTTGAGATTCAGTTTATCGAGCATTGGGTTCATATATTTTTTCGCTATTGTAATTTCAATGATGTCACATAATTGAATTCTTGCAAATCTAAGATGTGTTATTTGACGTTTTCTATGTATTCGATTTGAAATGTGTTCTCTGTTGAGAATAATGACTTTTCAATGTGCAACTATATTATAAACAACTAATTTTGTAATCCTCCAATTAATAAATCTAAGATGCCATTTATTTTGCTACTTCTATGGAAGTAAATTAAAAAAAAATTCAAGATACCTAAAAAAAAAAATAGTATTACTGATTATAAAGAGTAAATCCCACAAGATTCCGATTTATGTGTAACAAAGTCCCTTCTCTGATAAGTAAAAGGCTAAAAGACTATTTCTCACCCAAGTTTTAATGTCAATACAAATATACATTTACGAGATTTGAAAAATCTAAAGTTTCATTTATAAACTAACTACTGTTAAAATTTTCTATGAAAGGTAAAGGTAAAATCTTCATTTTACTAATAGTATTAAAAAAATATAAAATTTATTATCTTTTTCTCTCAAAATTTTAAAAACTAACAATTTTACCCTTGTCTAAAGTTTTCTAACATTTAAAAGTAACATTTCCCCCTCATAACCTAAAATTTATTTTCCAGATGCTCTCCAACCACTAGAGACAATGCTTCAATTCATGAATCTTCGGCACTTCCAAAAGACACAACGAAGATGCGTCTTCGTTGACTCTAGAAGAATCGACGAAGACAAGTCTTCGTCAACTCTGTTCATTCTTTTGGAATCGGTGAAGTCTTCAACGATTCCAAATGAGGAATCGATGAAGACGATCAATTATTGACTCTGTTGATTCATCTGGAATCGACAAAAACATGTCTTCATTGACTTTGTTGATTCATTCGAACCAACGAAAGACGTGTCTTTGGTGCATCTTCTTGCATCGAAGAGTGAAGATTTGGTGGCTAGAAATGGTAGGTTGAAGTATTGTTACTGGCGGTCAAAAATGGTGGCTGGAGAGTGTTTGGAAAATGAACTATAGGTTTTGAGAAAGAAAATATTATTTTTAAAAATTAATAAACTTTAAGAAGGGATGAAGTTATTAATTTTTAAAACAAAAGAGAAAAATTTAATAAATTTTATATTTTGTTAATATTATTGATAAAATTACGTTTTATCTTTTTTTTTAATAAAATATTTTAACAAAAATTAGTTTATAAATAAAAGTTTGAATTTTTTAAACTATGTAAATATATGTTTATTTTAATATTAAAATTTGGGTGAAAAATAGCCCCTTGGCTTAAGAAAAATCCTTGGAATATATTAACTTCCTGATGAAGCAAAAATTCGTTTGTATTGACCGAATAATATTGATCTAGTCCGTTATAACAACAGTCAATCACGAATCTAATAGAGGGGATTAGGAGACCTAAACATTTAAGAAACATTTAAGAGTCAAATCTTTAGCGTGCTGAATGGTATCACGATGGCACACACTTCAAGAAATCTAAGAAAAAGTCATTGGAGAAGAGACGAATAAACAATTGATTTGAACGAAAATTATGCAGATCCCCTTGCTAAAAACTTCGAGAAAAAGTCAACTCTGTTCGTTGAACTATTAATTAAAAAGCTTTTTTGAAAATTATGTTTAGGTTTTAGTTTGAAAATAAACGAGAACTAACCTACTAATTGAAAATTGAACTCTTTCTTTCTTCTCTTTGAACATCTCCTCTTTCTTTTTTCCAATGTAGTTGGTCACAGCTTTTATGAATTTCAATTAATTAGAAGATTTTTGTCTACATATATAAACATTTTAATAAATTATTAATAAATGGACTAAAGATTAGTTATTGACTACTGTATTTAATCTATACATTTTGTGAAGCCGACAATCAGACACCATCTGTCGTTCACATTAAATAAAAATTAACATCATGATATTTGCATCAGAAATAATCAATATATAAATATTTTCAAGTATAGATAATGTTTGGATTATAACTCAATTATTGATCATTTCTTCCATTTTTGCATTTATGAAGATAAGGTTGGTCTTCTGGATGTTCATACCAGAGAAATGTCAATTTGATAGGAGCTTTCGGAAAATATTCAAATGTTTAGGTTTGGTTTTACTTGCTTTTTCAAAGTAATTAACAAGATATGTGCTTTTCAAAAATTCAAGGTTAGGTGTAACCTGAAGTTGGAGACATTAATCAAACTCGCCCTAATAGTAGTTAAGAATCAAGTTACAAAAATGGTTTGTCTCTATCATAGTAGGTATCCCTTGCTGAAACGCTAACGAATTGGGCCCGGTGGGGCTAGTAATTTACCTAAAACAAAATTATATTTAACGGTTCCATTTTGATATTGGTCTGGAAGAGAGCTTTTTATATCACTTCAGGCACAATGTTTCAGAAAAAGTAAGTCTTTCACGTATCAAATTTAGTGCCTAATCTTTTTTGTAGTCAAAATGTCAGGAATTTGTCAATGTCAATTTTGAAATTTGGGAAAATCGTTAATTTGAACAATTTGTTTTTGTGATGATCACTACGTCAATTGTGTTGAATTCTTGAGTCGACAAAGCCAACTAATAGGCCCAGTAGGCCCAATCTCATTACACATATGTCCAAATTGCTTAACAAATATTTCAACATGGATTCATCCTCTTTGAGGTGGGCCACTTATATCTTTTAAAAATTCATTTATTTATTTATTTTTTTTGCCAAAAGGCTTATTCCCCCGATCTTTTTACACAAATGGAACATTTTGAACATTTCCTTTTTGTTTTTATATGAATAAACACGCCCTGGTCAGCTAGATGAAAATTAACTGCTTTGAACACAAATAGTTGAATTTGACTGGCGAGGAGCTTGATACAAAATTGGACATTACAAACCCACAAGTCATCACAAATACGATACTAATCTGGCCTAATTAATTTTGTATTATTAGCCCTTGATGCCTGTATAAGTAACGAAACAATTGGCTTCTTATCTTCATATCGAGTTGTAGTAATTTTGTGATATGCTCTCAATCATGAAACTTTCAGTCTTCCAAATCTTCGTATTTCTATTATTTAGCAGCTTCCTTTGTTGTCAAGCTGTGGTTCGTCACACTTTCATTGTAAGTATAATCACATTTATTGGCAAATTTTATTCTTTTTCTTCCTTTTACAAAAATATTTCTACATGCACGTGATTGGTTCATTAAGTTTGTGAGAATGTTCGACCTCTGTTTCCAACGGTAAATGCTTTTCATTTAAGTGCATGTTTTCTTCAACATAGATTTTTACATTTTTCCTTTAAATATGAGCTTATTTTTATAGGTTCCCATAAGGTTGACTGACAAACTTTAAGCTTCCGAATAAAAAATTATAAAAATTTGTCTTGTAGTAATTTAAAAATATGAGAAAGTGAGATTATAAGGAAGTCGGGGAATGAGAGAGTGAGAATGCATCATAAAAAAACTGTTTATATAGTTATGTAACATAATTTCATATATTTACGTAAAACAATAAATGAGATGAAGTTTTGATAGAACCTTAATACCACGTATAAAAATTAACGGTGGTCGATTAATTGCAGGTTCAAGATACTGAATACACAAAGCTTTGCAGCACAAAGACGATTTTAACAGTGAATGGACAATTCCCTGGACCAACTCTTTATGTCAACAAGGGAGACACAATTATTGTGGATGTTTACAACAAGGCACACTATAACATCACAATTCACTGGTAATTAATAATTTCTTAATCTTCAATTGTTATAATTATTATGATTTTATTAAACGGGTAAATTTACAGGCATGGAGTGAAACAACCAAGATATCCCTGGTCTGATGGCCCCGAGTTCATCACACAATGCCCTATTCGACCAGGACAAAAATTTAGCCAAAAAATTATATTTTCCACTGAAGAAGGAACCCTGTGGTGGCATGCTCACAGCGATTGGTCTAGAGCGACCGTTCATGGAGCCATTGTTGTTTATCCAAAGAACAAAAATTATCCTTTTCCCAAGCCTCATGCTGATATCCCAATTGTATTTAGTATGTATATCACTACAAGTTTCTACCATTCTTGTTATTTGGCGATTATGAGTTCCAATTGATCACATAAATATTAATGACAAATTATGAAATTTCAGGTGAGTGGTGGAAGCAAGACATCGTAGAGGTTTACAATGAATTTCTTCATTCAGGAACTGATCCCAATATTTCTGATGCTTACACCATTAATGGTCAGCCAGGTGATCTGTATCCTTGTTCAAAATCAGGTATAATTCAGATTCTTCCTTTTTCTAAGGTTGGAAAAAAAAAAAGAAAACTATGATGTCTAAACAATGAATGTAACGTAATGAGTTATACTCTTCGGATATGATTAAATATAATTACTATAAGAAACGAGAAAAATAATAAAAATAACAAAAATGAAAACAAAAGCGAGAATTACAAGTACGATTCAAATTACACATTAGTGAGTGTAATCACATGCTTAATAAGTAAAGAACAGAATTCATAATTTTGTTAAAGGATGATTAAAATTAAACTTATCTAAGTGAAACAAATATTAGCCATAAGAATTTTATACTCCAGGTCACGTCATTAAATACATACAATTCTAAATAATTAGTCACTTCCATTCCAATAATCAAATGAGTGGACTAAATCATCCATTGATTCATTTTAACTCTTGGTAACGTTATTTACACATAATTTTTATTCTTGTTTTGACCATAAGCAAATCCAATTAATCCTCCATTTTCTGGCTGCAAATTTTACAGAGACGTTCAAGTTAATGGTGGATTATGGCAAAACTTACCTCCTTCGCCTAGTCAATGCGGCAATTGGGGACATTCTATTCTTCGCCATTAAGAATCACCAACTCATAGTTGTGGGAACAGACGCCAGCTACACAAAACCATTAAAAGTTGATTATATCACAATCTCACCTGGCCAAACCATCGACGTTTTGCTCGAAGCAAACCAACCACTCGACCACTATTACATGGCTGCCAGAGTGTACTCCAGCGCCGTTGGAGTTGCATACGATAATACAACCACTACGGCCATTTTACAGTATAATGGAAAGTACGCTCCCTCATCGCCGTCTCCTTTACCATATCTCCCTTATTATAACGACACAAATGCGTCGGTTAATTTCACAGGGAGGCTGAAATCCTTAGCCGATGCAAATCATCCCATTTCTGTCCCATTAAACGTGAGCACCAATTTATTTTTCACAGTTTCTGTTAACACGTTGCCGTGTATCCCAGGCAATGCGTGCGAGGGGGAAAATGGAACGAGACTCTCCGCTAGTGTTAATAACATAAGCTTTGTGTCACCTTCCATTGACATTTTAAAGGCTTATTATCTGAACATTAGCCATGTTTACAGCGACAAATTCCCTAGCGAACCGCCCCTCTTTTTCGATTTCACTGCGGATTCATTTCCTTCATATTTGGAGACTCCCAAACAAGCGACGAAAGTGAAAGTTCTTGACTATAACACGACGGTGGAGCTTGTCTTCCAAGGCACAAATTTACTTGCAGGGACAGAACATCCCATGCATTTACATGGATATAGTTTCTACGTGGTGGGGTGGGGATTTGGGAACTTTGACAAAGAAAAAGATCCTTTGAAATATAATCTCGTGGACCCTCCTCTCCAAAACACCATTGCTGTCCCCAAGAATGGCTGGACCGCCATTAGATTCAAAGCAACTAACCCTGGTATGCACATCCCATTTTTGTTTTTTCTAAGGATATCCGATAATTCAACAAAGTGCGCTTTTTTTTATATATTTATAATTTGAATATATGAAATAATACATAATCTGTATATTTAGATTATGTAAAAAAATGTATATACTGAAATATTACCCATGATAATTTTATTAACAAAGTTCATTCCCTTTTTATCTATTACAGGAGTGTGGTTCATGCACTGCCATTTAGAGCGTCATTTTACATGGGGAATGGAGATGGTATTTATTGTCAAAAATGGTAAGGGCCCAAATGCAAAAATATTGCCTCCACCACCCGATATGCCACCGTGTTAAATTAAAATATAGCAAATGCTTCAACAAACTGATTTATTGGTTGTTATTTTTAGCTTTATTATTCTAATTTCTGGAATTGTTGAATGTAATAATTGTTCATCGTCAATTTTTTTAAAACACTTATTTGAATGGTCGGTTGGGCCACTAGTCAAGGTATTGGTTTGTAATATTTAATAAAACTACATACACCAATAATATAGATAAATTTATATACACATGATATTATGTTATGATGTAATAAATGATAAACTACGTGTTATTACATGTTTCCTAGAGAAAATTTCACCCAATGGTTTTTCAAAAAGCAAAAAAGGGTTGCTCAATGCATAGCTCTTACTCAAACAACAATAGAAATTGTTTGAACTAACTACATGTTTTCATAACTTGGCCTATCTTTTACTTTACCACCTATTGTCTGGTGTAACAATTAATCTGCCAATTCTCGAGCCTCAAACCTAGTTTTTCATCCTAGAACTAAATATATAGAAATTGATACCAATTATGTGATGGATCAAGTTACTTGAAAAGAGTTGGTCATTTAGATGTCCTATCGAAATTTCAGATGGCAAATATACTTACCAAAGCTTTGGCACAAGTTTAAGAATTGAATTATCGGTGTTCAATAACCAATTCTTCAAGTTGATTTATAGTCACAATAACCAATTGTGACTAGACTTATGATGCAAAGACTTGTATACTAAGGTATACAAAAGCAATCTCCAATTTTACTTTGCTTGAATTCTAATAAAGTGTGACAAGTGAAAAGAAAGCAAACCCACTGAAGATTTTCAAACCAACTAATTATCCACCGATGTAACCAAAGGGTTTTTAAATAACGAAATCAAATAATAAACTAACGAAATCATAATTTTAATAAAAACATTAAACTAAAGTTGTGAACTTATGAGAAGAACGAGATAGAAGGATCATTCACTACAACTTGTCATTAAATGCCAAATTACTAACAGCACTTTCTAACTCCCAATATATCACAAGCTCTACAAATTCAAATTTTCCTTGAGTTTTCATTGGATTAAAAAAGCTCTTAACCCAGTTTCCTATCTATCAAACAATATAGAACAAGCTCTATAGGTTTAATTTAATGGATAATCATGATGTGAGAAACATATTGAATAAAGGCTAAACTCATAAGCTGGATTTAGTTATCTTGAGTGTTTATTCCCATTGCAATCAATTTATGTTAGAGTATATGTTCTAGAGCAAATTATTTTGACTAATGTATCTATATTATATAAAAGATGAATT
Organism: Mangifera indica; assembly: GCF_011075055.1. Classification (NCBI taxonomy): domain Eukaryota; kingdom Viridiplantae; phylum Streptophyta; class Magnoliopsida; order Sapindales; family Anacardiaceae; genus Mangifera; species Mangifera indica. Next base: position 8,294,156 of record NC_058147.1, on the reverse strand, counting down.
TCTTTATAATGGCAGAATTTTGATGAGAGGATCAACATATATCATGATCTTGAGAATCTTATGAGCCCTATTCTTCATCCTAACACTTCGGAAACTTGACTGAATGCTTTATTTGATCATGAGTTCCATCAAGATGATTTTCATTCTTATTGTACCACCCCAATATGATATACATGTCATCCATTCTCCAAATTCACTTTTTGGCAATACTCCAATGTAAAAACATCTATTTTTTATTGCTTCCATTCTAGTCTACTTATTCAAATCTTCATTTTAATCTAATTGATCAAAACACAACACACTACAACAAACTGAAAAAAGAAATTTAAAACTAATAATAAAACTATATGTGCAAATATTGATTAATTTTGAATTAAAAATAAAACAATATCCAATCACATGGTAAGATGTCATTATTTGTATGCTAATTTGTGTCTATTATTTATACACATAGTATTACTTATAAAAAATATTATTATAAATAAAGTATAATCACTTAATTCATATCTTAAAATACACTATTACAGTCTCACTACTAAATTTTAAATAACATTGATAGTTAAAATAAAAATGTTAGGCATAAGGTTCCTTTCAAAAAAATGTTTATAAATTAGAAAGTTGTTAATTATGTTTAACTTATCATGAATCATGATAAGGTCAGTGGCAACTTTTGTCACCGTAAGTGCAGTGTTAATTTTTGTCTTTTATGGAAAAAAAAAATCACATATAGCAAAGAGATGAAAAGATAATTGATAATTATGTTGTTTTATTGTTCTAAAAGCAATAGCACCCACCGGACACTTTAGTCGTCAGTTTTAATAAATTAATAATGAAACAAAATCAACTTCATCCTTACCTTTGTTGCAGGCCACTGAAATACACCTAAACAATTGTGTTATGATTCTCTGAAACCCAGACTGATGAAACCCGATGAAAAAAGAAGGTTTTCCAATTTAGGGATTTAGGATTAGGAAAAGTTAAGTGAGAGGAAATGATATAAGATAGACTCGGTTAGGAAAAGTGAACTTAGGGATATACTTAGGATAAGTTAGAAAAAGTTGAAAATATTTTTTTAGGCCAGTTTTATTCAAATCTGGTTGGTTGACCCGGTTTTGACCCATCCATTTTTGTTAAAAATGTGCATTAATCGTGGATACACGAAGCTTTGCACCACAATGACGATCTTAACAGTGAATAGACGATTATTGGTATATATGCTACTTTTCTTAATTGAATTAATTAATTATTTATTTATAAATATTAGATAAGTTAAAGTTTTATATACATGATAGAAGTTCAAACTCAAATCTTTTCGTTAGAATTTCTAATTTTACACCAGTTTTACAAAACTTTGGGTTTTTCAATTGTTATTATTATTGTTACGATTTTAATTAAACCAGTAATTTCGCAAGCATGGGGTGAAATAGTCAAGATATCCTTGGTCTAATGGCCCTGAGTTCATCACACAATGCCCTATTCGACCATGTTGAAGATTAAAGGTCCTACATTTAACAAATAGAATAAAAAATAGAGTGGTATATAAGTGTTATAGATTGGATCTTAACACGAGTCAATTAGTTTTGTGTAATGTGAGTTTTAATCTTTATACTTATAACCCAAATATATATTTCCGATATGATATCAGAACACAAACTAAACAGCGAGTCTAACAACTTAAAGTATTTTTGGATAAAAATGACAACGCATCCAGTCAAAAACTGACTGAACCAAATGGCAGGTTTAACAGTCTAAATGGTTGTACTTAAGCAAGGGTATTAGAGACTAAAAGTCCCGCATCTAATAAATAGAACAAAAAAAATAGTGGTATATAAGTGTTGTGGATTAGACATTAATATAAGTTAATTAATTTTGTGTAATATGAGTTTTAATCTTCATATTTGTAAGCTCAATATATATTTTCGATAGATCAAGAACAAAATTTATCCAAAAAATTATATTTTCCACTAAAGAAGGAACTCTACGGTGGCATGCTCACGCGATTGGTCTAGAGCGACCGTTCATGGAGCCTCAGTCATTTTATCAAAAGAAATGAAAATTCTCCAATTATAATTTTTAGTTCATTTCTTTTTTCACAATATTAGAGCTATATTGACTTGCATTTATGACTACTTTCTCTTCCTTTTTCAACTACACCAGACAAAATGTGCTCTAACAATCTTTTTGTTGATCATTCAGTTTTTCATTTTTCGCAAATCTCACTAGTTCAAGCATTCAACTAGAATCCGAAGCTCAATTATAAAAATTATTGGTACTAGCAAGCTCAGGTTTTGATTGATGTACGAGCTCTCTTGAGCTTGAGGATTATGTAAAAGATATATCCTGTCCTCTTTTGATGGAAATGGACATAACCTTGGCAAACAAACTAATCCAAGATATTTTCAAAGTTTAGCCACATCTATAAATGTCAAACTTTAACTTATATATGGAGCACGTTAGAAACCTCATTACTAAATCTAAGGCTAGAGTAATGCAATTGAAAGGTATTCTTCAAACTTTGAAGAAAGCAAGTTTAAGTATTTATGATTAGATTGAGAGAAAACAAGAAATTGCAGATGCTTTAAGAGCTAGTATTTAATCGATTTCATTAGAAAAATTAATTACTTATATTTTGGATGGAATTGGTGTTGAGATCAATCTTGTAGTAGTGTATATTATTGTCAAATCGGATTCTCTTTCTTAAACAATTTCTATGAGAGAAGCAAAATTGTTTAGTAAAAAAATCAACAAAGGCTTAGCAAAAGCTCATCTAACACAATTGTTTCTAATGATGAAGTTCTCACTATGGTAGCTTAGACTACAGAAACAACAATTGGCTGCATACATAAAAATAAGTCATTTGGAGCTTTTTATTCTCATTATTCTAATACAAGTTCAAATAGTGTGAATCCATATTATAATAGTTTCAATAGTAAAATTGGGTCATATTTAAGTGATTCAAACCAAAATGCAAGTAATTGCTTATTCCAATATAAGCTAATAACAATACAATTATTGAAGATGTGATTTCACAATTTCAAAATTTTTGCCTAATACACATTAGTCAAACTTGTGCACCTCAACACCTTGCCTATTCACACACGTTTTAACAAACATCTTGTGTTTGTTTGAGCATCCACCTATTCGTTTTTGTGTAGATACTGAGGTGCAGTTCTATACTTGGATTGAAAGCAAGATTGACACATCTAACATCTCAACAAATGAAAAAGTTGTCTAATGCTAGTATGTTATGATGAAACCCCCTATGGTTGATTGGATGTCATGTTTTCAATATAATAACTATAAACAGATCCTGGTTGGGTTTATGGTTGTTTATGTGTATTTTTTTAATATTTTAAAAAACTATTTTGGTGTTGTTCAATTCTTTGTTTTTCAATCCATAGACACCTACAAATACCATATTTTGTTGTCCTTCTTTATTTTTCAAGTCATAAACCCCTACAGTGGTATCAAAGCCACATTTAAGTGTTATGTTTTTAAAATATAATCATGTTTGTGTTGATTGAATAGCATGTTAGTAATATGTGATTTTGAAACTGAACGTGTTAAAAATTCTATATGATTGATGAACATATTATTGCATGCTTATTTGAGATCTTAGAACGTAAATGGTTGTTTGATGATAGAGTTTTTATCTTATTATTTTTGTTGGTTGAATTGTAGATGTGTATGTTGTGATAAATTCCAACTACGTAGCTTCAATTTTGCATTGTCACGGAGAATCACCATCGTTGTGCATCATTACGCACAATAAGGGTTGCTACCAATGTGAGATAGACCTTTATATCACATTGTCTCTTTCTAGTACAACTTATCGTAAAACAAAGGATTTTCAGTGTTCTACTTTAAAGTGAAATTCTATTAGATACACTACGTATGGTCGTGCACCCAAGAATGCATGCTTGTACATTAGTGTAATTTCATGGCTCATGGACCATGAATTCCTCTTGTGACACCATGACAGTCGTGCACTAAATGTGTACATCTATGCATAGGGAAAATTTCACAAACATGTGAAGCATGACATCCTTCCCATGCATGCACATAATAAGGGTTGTTGCCAGTGTAAGATAGACCTTCATGTCACATTGTCTCATTCTGGTACAACTCATCAAAAAACAAAGGATTTTTAAGCATTCCATTTTATAGTGGAATTCTATTAGATACACCATATATGTTCGTGCACCTAAAAATGCATGCTTGTAAATTGGGTAATTTCATGGCTCATGGACCACGAAATCCTCCTGTGACACCATGAATAGTTGTGCACTAAATGTGTACGCCTATGCATAAGAAAAATTTCACAAATGTACAAACCATGACGTCCTTCCCATGCGTGTTTCTTAAATTTTGTCAAAATCTAAATATGATGAGATGCACAACTGTGCATGAAGCCAATATGCCCATGCAAAGGGTTAGAATGCAATTTTAACCTAGTTGACCAAAACAAGGACCAAACTTTAAATTTTGATAATACCTTTAGGGTTTGAATGCAATTCTACATAAATTAAAGGTGTAAAAATAATTTGGCAACTTATTAAATAATTAAAATTATTTTCAATTTTAATTGTTTGATTTATCTCTAAGGATGGATATACATGGTGTTCGGTATACAGTTTGGACTTGTGCATATTTTGTTTTAGGAATGTATGTTTGTAATTAATATAGAAATTGTGGTTGATTAGAAATAATCCTATTTACCCCCTCCTCTCCCCCCCTCCTTTCCTCTTTTAAAGGATTATTAGTCATTTGGGATTTTTGAATAGGAGATTAATGTAATATACCTAAAAACATAACCTAAAAGAAGAAATATAATTGAAATCTTGAAGATATAAAGAGCATCCACCCTTCTTGGCTCGAGGGACTCAACATTTGATAAGGTTGTGTACTAACACATTTTAATTTATGTTTCAGAAAGTATGTTCAGTTTTTATCTTTATAATCATCTCACATGAAGATTAAAATTGATGAGAGGTTAATAAAAAGTCCCTCAATAGATATTAAGTCACAAATAACTCGAAGCCTTCCAATACGACACCTTGATTAAGCTTTTATTCATTGGAACCCTTTTTACCAAAGCGAAAGATATATTTTTACCAAGTGAAAAATCAAGTGTGTGTTTGTACTGAGTCCAACTTAACTATCATGCCTAACTTTTTCATCAAAGTAAAAGTGAAATTAAATTAAGTATGTTAAAGACTGAGTGAGGATATGTAATTGTCGTTGTACGGTGATATGTAATATTGACCCTACTGAAATTGAGAATTAAAATTGAGGTTGCATGATTTGATTAGCAAAACTACTAAACTTAAGATCATGGATTTTTGTGATTTGTTTATTAACCTACGAAGGTTAAAATTGATTCGATTGGATCTCAGCCCTCCAAGAAGTCCAATGGAACTTTTAAAATCCAACGAAAAGGGTTGTTGACTTGAGAGAAATAATAAGTGTTTTTAACAAAAGCCCTTCTTAAATAATAATTTAAAATATGATTCTAATTTACTTATATGTACATGTAGATCATGAAAACACCCTAACAAGAAATTTTTCGATACGGTCCATATTAGAAAAGGACAACAAGCTAAAAGGAAATAATTTTTTTAACTAGTATTGAAATCTTCGGATTATACTAGCCATGTCAAGAAAAGAAGTTATACATTCTTGAATGAGCAATACCTTCTAATCCTAGTCTCGATGCAATTAAAGATTAATAGGATGCCTATAACAAGTATCTTAATGATGCTACCAACGTCAAGTGCCTCATATTAGAGTCAATGACACCTAATCTATAAAGTAGCATGAAGAGATTGATACACCATGCATCATTCTTCATCTCTACGAGATATATGGTACTCATACAAGATTGGGGAAATATGATGTGTCAAATGTATTGTATAGGCATCGAATGGTTAAAAGAGCCCATATTGACCCACACGTAATCAAGATAATTGGTTACATTGATAGGTTAGAATCTTATGGGTAATATCATGGACAATTACTTGGCTATATACTTAGTCTTGCAACCTTTTCCTAATTCATATTCGACAGTCATAATGAATTACAATATAAATGAGATGGAAAAATCCCTTCTTAAGTTTCTCAACATGTGAAAGCCAAAGTATGAATGTACTTATAGTTAAAGCCAAAGTACAAAAAGAGAACAACAAAGGCAAGACTAAGACTAAGCCCAAGACAAAAGCTCAATAATAGACTTCTACGCAACCTACTAGTAATGTGGGAAAAGGAAAAGTTGTCTGTTTCTTTTGTGGTAAGTCTGACCACTAAAAGAGACATTACAAATTCTTTCAAGAGAGTAAGAAAAAGTCAGTTGCTTCAACTTAGGTATTAACATTTTTTAGATTAACTTCTCTTCTTCCTCATCCTAGGTTATAGACATAAGATGTGGTTCACATACTTGCTTTGATGTGTTGGAATTAAGGCAAAGTAGATCACTTGCTAAGGAAGAAGTGGACTTACTTGTTGGAAATAGAGCACATGTTATTGTTTTAGTAGTAAAGGTTTATTATTTAAGTTTTCCCGTATAGCTTATATTAAAACTTAATAACTTTTATTATGTATTGCAAATTTCTAAAAATTTATTTTTTGTGCCTCTTTTAGACAAAAAAAAGTATTATTTTAATATTGTTAATGGTGTTACAACCATTAATTTAAATAATATTTTCTATAGACTTATGTATTTAAATAATTGTTTGTATGTTTTATATTTAAATAATGATTTCTCAATATGAATGATAAATGAGTTAAACATCATGACCTGAACACCATATATTTGGGGCATTACAAACCCAGTCATATAAGTTTGAATAGCATATCCAAGCTCCAAAGATATAAAGTTTTGCAATCCTATGATGAATATAAATCGTATCTATTAGACAAAATAACCAAGTCACCCTTCACTAGACACAATGAAAAGATATTTGAATTTTTAGGCATAATTCATAGTGATGTATGTGGACTCCTGCCGATGCAAGCTAGATATAGATACTCTTACTTCATCACATTTATTGATGATTTTAGTAGATATAACTATGTGTTTTGATGAAAAACAAGTTTGAATGCTAGTAAAAATTCCAAAAATTCATGAAAGAAATGTAAAATTAACTAGGAAAAAGTATGAAGATCCTTTAAAGTGATCAAGGAGATGAATCTTTGAGTAATAAGTTCAGAGAATACATGAAAGAAGATGGAATAGAATTTCAACTTACTCCTTGTACACCACAATAATAGTATATCTAAACGGAGGAACTAGACCTTAATGGACATGGTAAGGTTCATGATTGGTTTTACAGACTTACACATACATGTCATTCTAGGGTTATGCCTTATAGACAATGACTTACATATTAAACTGTGTCCAATCTAAATTTGTGGACAAAACTCCTTATGAGTGATGGATTGGGCAAATAACCAATCTAGATTATTTAAAGGTTTGGGGGCAGTTAGGCTTATATTAAAAAATTGACTTTGAACAAGCTAAGTTTCATATCTAAAAAATGTATATTTATGGTGTATCCTTAAGAAATTAAAGGATACTACTTTTCCCACTCCAAAAAGTAAAAAGTTTTTTACTAATTGAACTAGTGTACATCTTCCTAAACATAGAATTGATTGTCAAGATGCACAAAAAAAAATGTGCTACAATGTGAGGAAAATTAGTCATTATAAATCTGTTTACTATCGTTAAAGAGTTTAAACGATGAGAAAAAATTTTTCATTACATGTCGTTATAATCTCTACCGTTAAAAGTATTAATGATGGGAAAAAAAGTTTATCATTAATATAAAGAATGAGAGGTGTAAGTCCAAAGAAACACACCTTGTATAAGAGGCTTGATCAAAGTAGCAGACTCTATGATGTTTCATGTTGGTTTAATTCAATATCCTTTATTATAAAATTTTATAATATTACTAGTTGGGAAGATGCAAGCAGCAAGGTTCAACTAGAAATCTAACAAATCGCACATGGAATCTCAAATACTCTCAACTAAGACCACTTTCAGAGTGATAGTGATTCAAGGAAAGCTAGATAAATAATTCATCTATCTAAAAATCAAATAGTTGAAAAAAAAAATAAAAACCTAAAATCTAATAAATCTATAAACTCCATTACCTCAAATTGTTTCAATTGATGGAACACAACATTTAATGACTAAAAAAATTCATAAATTGCAATCACACAACACAATCAAAATTAACCTTCTAGTAACATAATTCACAAAATTCAATCCATCATCAACCAAATATAAAAACTTAAAAAAAATAAGGAAATGAAGATCAAGATCAGCTTATTAACCTAAAAGAAAGATTAGTGCAAAACTTTGCTTAATCATAATGAACACTTTCAAGATTGGTTAGCGGAAATTTGGAATAAAATAAGTAATGAGGTATCTTATAATATATTATATCTCTAAGGGGTGGATACAAATCCAGCTGAGTTTGATTACTCCATTAATTAAGTCTAGAAAATGGTTTGGCTTAGTTCGAATTCATTGAGTCAAAACTAAAGATAACTTGAATTTAGCTTAAATAAAAATAGTTCTACTCAAGTCTAACTAGAATTTGTAACTCAAGTTCAAATCGAGCTGAACATAACTAAACCAACTTTTAAGATTAAGTCAACTTGGTTTGAGTCCAACCCTACAAATAATGATGAGTTTATAAGTTTTTTTTAGTGAGAAATTAAAAAGTCTATCATTAAACGTATATTTTTATTTAGCTTTAATATGGATATAAATAATCAGTCACTAAAATCATAAAAATAACACTTATAACGATAGTATATTCATCCTTTCATTATTTTTCCCTTGTTAGAGCCTTTCTTTTTTTTTTTTATAGTGATGACTACGGGAAGAAAGATAGAACTTGATGAAGTTCAATCAACATTGGACAAGATGACCTACCATCTGATATGATTGAACATTATGAAGAGGTTGTTAAAAAAAAATTAACTCTTTAGGTCCCACATGGCCTATTTTAATTTTGTATTTTACCAAAGGCTATAAATAGAGGTCTTGATTTTGATTTAAAATCATCCCAAAAACAATTGTAGGCAAACACAATTGTATTGAGAGAATTCTATTATTAGGGATTTTTAATAGTTTATTTTTCCTTTGTAACTATTCTTTGAAGATAGTAAAAGTAGTCAGTAGTGTCGAGGACGTAGGTATATTTATCAAACCTCATAAATTCTTGTGTTTTCTTTCCTTTATTTTTCAACATTTTTTTTCTGCCTTAATTATTTATTATGTTCAATAGCATAGAAATTGTGTTTTATATTTCTACTGCACAACAAGTGGTATTAGAGCCTAGGTTTAGGATAGTGAGTAATTATTTATATGGTTGTGTGCATGTCTAGGAAAATATTATCTAAGGAGGTTGGTTTTTAAGGAGGCTTTGTCCCCACCAATTTTTCTTAGGTATTTTCTTGGTGCATATATTATCATTTTTTGGCACTTATTACTATCTTAGGTTATAGTAATTTTTTTTAGCTATTAAATATAAATTTGTGAAACTTGGTTATTTGAAAAACTATCTACCAAGTAAATTATAGTCAATAGAAAATGACATCGACAACAACAAAGACAATTGTGACAACCGTAAAAATTGATGTGGAAAAATTTGATGGCCAAAACAATTTTGGCTTGTGGCAATGTGAACTGATGGACACCCTATATCAAGAAAATCTTGATATAACTCTAGAGGAGGAAAAACTAGAGAAGATGGATGACAAATAATGAGCGAGGATCAACCGTCAAGCTTGTGGTACAATCCGTATATGTCTTTATAGAGAGCAGAAATATCCATTCATGAAAGAGACATCTACAAGTAAGATGTTGAAGACATTAGAAAACAAGTATATGAAGAAGAACAATGAGAATAGACTTTATTTGAAGAAGATACTATTTCGTCTTCAATTGAAACCTAGTACAAGTATAAATGATCATATTGATACTTTTAACCAGCTGATAGCTGATTTACTGAACCTGGATGAAACCTTTAAAGATGAAGATAAGGCAATGCTTCTACTAGGATCTATTCCTGAAAAATTGGATCATTTAAGCATTACATTACTTCATGGAAAGGAGAAAGTGACTTACGATGAGGTATGTGCTGCTTTGAATAATAATTAAATTCGAAAGAAAGATCAACAAAAGAATAGAGAGACAACTATTGAGGCCCCTACTACAAGAGGATGAAATCAAAGTCGTAAACAAGAAAAAAAGGGTAGATCTCAGTCAAATAAAAGACCTAGTAAAGATAAATGTGCCTTCTGTCAAGAGAAGGGATATTGGAAGAAAGATTGTCCAAAGTTATAAAGGAAAGATAAAGATAAGACTAAAGTTGCTTTAGATGTATGTGTAGCTGAAATTGAAGAAGATAAGTCAGACTTTGCTCTAGTAAGTCTACCATCGACATCTCAGTATAATGAATGGCTTCTAGATTCAAGATACACTTACCATATGTGTCCACACAAAGAATGGTTCTTCAATTATGAAAAACTAAATAGTAAAGATGTTTTCATGGCTAATGATAGTCCTTGCAAAACTGAGGGGATAGATTCAATCCGTTTAAAGAATAATGATGGATCTACTAGAGTTTTGACAGATGTTCGACATGTGCCATAATTAAAGAAAAATCCCATATCTTTAGGAGTTTTGGAATCCAAAGGCTTCAAGGTGTCAATGCGAGATAGAGTCTTGAAAGTTGTCTCAAATGCCCTTGTAGTGATGAAAGGTATAAGAAGAAATAACTTGTATTATTATAATAGTGGTTCAGGTTTTGAATCAGTAGTTGTAATATCTAAAAACGATGTAGATGATGAAACAACCAAACTTTGACATATGCATTTAGGACATGCAGGGGAAAAAGTCTTATTTAGTTTAGTGAAACAAGACTTATTGAAAGGAGCAAAGACTTGCAAGTTGGATTTTTGTGAGCACTATGTCTTAGGAAAACAGACAAAAGCAAGATTTAGTACTGCAATTCATAATACTAAAGGTATTTTGGATTATGTTCATTCTAATGTATAGGGACCTACTAAGACAACATCTTTAGGAGGTAGACACTACTTTGTTACTTTTGTTGATAACTTTTCGAGAAAAACATAGGTGTACACTTTAAAGAAGAAGAATGACATATTAGGTGTTTTCTTGAAATGGTAAAAGATGGTTGAAACTCAGATTGGCAGAAAGATCAAACGATTAAGGACTAATAATAGTGGTAAGTACACTAGTGATTTGTTTTTTGAAGTTTGTCAGGCTGAAGGTATTATACGCCATTTCTCAATCAAAGGAACACCATAACAAAATAGGGTGGTTGAACGCATGAATCAAACCTTGTTAGAAAAGGTTAGATGTATGTTGCTTAATGCTAAGTTAGGCAAAACATTTTGGGTTGAGGCTGTTACATATGCATGTCATCTCATTAATCGTTTACCATCTACTACAATTGAAAGGAAAACACCCCTTGAGGTATGGTCTGGAAAACCTGCTAATGACTATGATTCCTTACGTGTGTTTGGTTCTACTGCCTATTATCATACAAAGGAATCTAAATTAGATCCGAGAGCTAAGAAAGTAATCTTCATGGGGATTAATTCTAGAGTGAAAGGATATCGTCTTTGGTGTCCAAAGTCGAAAAAAATCATTCACAGTAAGGATGTTACCTTTGATGAATTTATCATGTTAAAGAAAGTAACAAAAAAGACCGATGATACTTAACAGTAAGTGGAGTGTACTTCACAATAAGTGGAGTTTGAGATAATCATAATAATAAACCCAGCCAGAGTTGTTGAAAATGATAGTGATACTCTAGTGGCAAAGGAGGAAAGTGAAGTAGAAAGGTTTCAACCCAAGAACCTCAGCAGTAACAAGAATCAATTACATCACAAAGGCCAGAACGAGAAATACATAAACCTGCTCGATTTGTTGATAAGGTAGCTTATGCACTTTCGATTGTAGATGATAATATTCCTTCCACCTGTAAAGAAGCAGTCAAAAGTCCAGAAGCTAAAAATGGAAGAAAACTATAGACAAGGAATTACAATCCTTTCAGAAAAATGAAACTTGGCAGTTAGTTCAATTACCGAAGAACAATAAGGCAATTAGGTGCAAATGGGTGTATGCAAGAAAAGATGGATTTCCTAACAAATAAGATGTTCATGACAAGGCAAGGTTGGTAGCAAAAAGCTACGCTCAAAAGAAATGGATTGATTTCAATGAGGTATTTTCTCCAGTTATTAAGCAATCCTCTATTAGGATTTTGTTGGCCTTGGTAGCACAATTAAATCTGGAACTAGCTTAACTTGATATGAAAACTATGTTTCTACATAGTAATTTGGAAGAGGAAATCTGTAATATCCTCAGATACGTTTCAGGGGCATTTACGTCTTTTAACCTTGTTTTGAGATACTTCCCATTTTTTAAATATATATATATGTTATGTATGGGTGTGTTTATATAAATATATATATATATATATATATATATATATATATATATATATATATATATATATGTATGTATATAAATACAAAAAGAAAAAGAAAAAGAAAAAACAAAGAGATAAAGAGAAAAGGGATAAAGATTACATATAAATGGAGAGAAAGTCAAAAAAGGCATCTCATACCATTTTTTCCATCATTTCCCATCCATATTCTAGCAGCCACTATTCTTCATGCTCTTTCTTTGTTTTCTTGAAGAATAAGGAAGGATTTGAAGGAGTTTGGAAGACAAGAAAAAAAAAAGAAAAGAAAAGGAAGCACTTGGAAGCTTTGGTAACCAAAGATCTCCTTCCTATCCCTTTTATCTATGTTTATATGCATGTTGTGTGAATATGTTAGTGTGTTTTGGTGTTGATTTAAAGTGGTCTTGGTGATAAAGGAAGCAAAACAAAGAGAAGGAAGCTAACTTGCAAAGATTTGGCTTGAAACAAGGTAAGGGGTATCATCCTTGATATGTTGCATGTTTTAGGCTTTTGGTTCCTTGGATCTATTTTATAAATGATGATTTTGAAGTTAAGAAATGTTGTTTTGCCATTTGGGATGTCTATGTGTGTGATTTTGTTCATGGCAGAAAGTTGCATAATATTTACAGTTTTTGCCATTGCGTTCGTCCCATGTTTTGGTTGTCTTATCTGATGAATTATGAGTGCTATTATATCTTGTTGGAAAGATCTTTGAATCCCCTTTCCAGTGATATATAGCTTGTATGAATTATAGATCATTTGGATTGTTAAATAGTGTATGAACCAAAAGGACTGTTTTACCAAATAAACAGAGAAGGCAGTTTTTCCACTGATTTCATCTCACGTTTTGAATGTCTCATCTAAGGGTTTATGAGTGATATTATATCTTGTTGGAAATCTCTTTGAATTATCTTTTCAGTGATATATAGCTTGTATGAATTGGGGATCATTTGGATTGTTAAATATTGCATGAACCACAGGGACTGCTTTTCCAAATAAACAAAGGAGGCAGTTTTTGCCCCTGATTTTATCTCACGTTTTGACTGCCTTATCTATTGAATTATGAGTGTTATTATATCTTGTTGGAAAGATCTTGGAATTAGCTTTTCAGTGATATATAGCTTGTATGAATTAGAGATCATTTGGATTGCTAAATATTGCATGAACCAAAAGGACTGCTTTACCAAATAAACAGAGGAGGCAGTTTTTTGCCACTGACTTTATCTCACGTTTTGACTGTCTTATCTGATAAATTATGAGTGCTATTATAGCTTGTTGGAAAGATCTTTGAATCCTCTTTTCAATGATATATAGCTGTAAACATAAATTAAACGAATTCCAAGATCACAGAAAGCATACCCGGTTGCCTGAATCTGATAATTGATGATAATTTGGTGATTCGATGCACTCCTGGAAATATCCATAACACAATTTGCTAATTATCTCTCTCGTTTCTGTAAGAATTCTTCTAGAGAATTGATTTGGAAGAGTACTGTTATTTCGTTTCTGTTTTGCTTCAGTTAACTTCCCAATGGAAGTTAAATTCTATTTTAAATAAGAGAGGGAGTGGCAGTTATTAAAAATAACTGTCAAGGGCAATATTGTAATATCGTCTATCATGGGTTAGCCTTGTAACCCTAATGGATAGGGTCAACCCATCATGGGTGAACCGGATCCAATATCTCCCACTCACACATGATGGGTGATCCGAATCACAATACTCTTTTATAGAAATCTTACAGAACAGAGCAATTCATACTAGCAAATGTACCGTGCGACCTTGCGAGCAACCTACACTTGAGAGCTAATTTACTATGCATCTGTTAGGAATAACATAGTCGCTTCAACCCAAAATAAAATAAAGCGTTAATCTCACAGCACCCTAGACTTACTCAATAACACTAGCTTCCTTTAATCCCTCATTTATTATTGTGTTATATTCCTATGTATCCATGATCAAGTCTAATATCCTGTATGAGTGACATGATCGGCCGGCCAATGGATACACGTAATATATAAGTCTTCCTCATCTAATTGGAATTCTCAATTTAAACTTAGCTGCTTTTCTAGTCATGTTCCATAGACCGAATCATTCATAGCCATAGGTTCCAAGCTAAGATAGCAACATTAAGAATAAACATCAAATAATAGCAAAGAGTCAAAGGGTACCATCATGAGGTAATCCTCATATAGTCTCACACAGTGAAAGAACAGGGATTCATCCTTCCACTACTTTAAGCAATCGTCTTATTCAAGCACACATGGTATGAATCATGTGCTACAATGTGTATCTTTTCAAAATGTCATTACCAATATTGTACAGATCTTAGTTCAGTCGCTGCACTCAGCGCCTAACCTGAGTTCTTAATTACTCTCCAATCTTGTAGGTATCTTTATCTATTAAGAACTCACATCTGACATTCATAAGTTATTTGGACGTGGGGGATCCAAATCGGTCATTTTCAAATCTATCAAGTCATGACCTCATCTTGATTAATCATCAAGGCGACATATCAAATAATTCATTTCTTGAACAATTCTCATTTTCTAAGTGCGCTCTTTAAGCGGCATCAACCTCAAGAAATATGTCTCATCTTTGCACACTCTCCTCAGTGTCAAAGGCGATTGCTCGTGTGAGAGAGTCAATCAAACTTATGTGACATTATCATCTTGTTGAGATTTCAAAAATAAACAATGTGTATATCCATAAACACCATGAATTCAAACACATAAAATAAATTCAAATTCTTTGATGTTCTAATGTTGTGTTACAAGTACAATATATACTCAACAAGTCATCTATCATATTCTACGCAAGCCAAGAGACTTAACATGTCCAAGATATACATCTCTTGAGATCGGTTTAGTTAGAGGATCAGCAATCATGTTATACGTAGAAATATATTGTACGATCACTTCCTTCTTTGAAATGATGTCTCTGACAAAGTTATATTTGGTGTCGATATGTTTGGTTCTATTATGGAATTTGGGATCCTTTGTGAAAGCTATCGCAGCTTGATTATCATAATACATAACTATAGGACCAACTGATGCATCCATTACACCCAAATTCTCAAAAAATCTTTTCAACCAAACAGCTTCTTGCACAGTAGCAAAACATGCTACAAATTCTACTTCCATTGTGGATAAGGCTATGCACATTTGTTTCTTACTGCTCCAAGATATAGTGCCATTTTGGAGTAAGAAAGCATAACCTGAAGTTGATTTGCGTTGATCTAAGTCACCACCCCAATCAGCATCCGAATAGCCAACGATACGCAAATCTTTTCCTTGGTAGCATAAACAATAATCCACAGTGCCTTTCAGATATTTCAATATCCTCTTTACAGTCTTCTAGTGTTCCCTTCCTAGATTCGATTAATATCGACTAACCAATCCGACAACGAAGTATATATCGGGACGAGTACACATCATCATGTACATAAGACTTCCAATCGTATTTGAATAAAGTACTAGAGACATTTCATTTCTTTCGTTTTGAGTCTTTGGACACAAGTCTTGGCTCAATGAATCGCCTTTTGACATAGGATTATCTACAGGCTTGTAGTTTCCCATGTTGAATTATTCTAGAATCTTTTGGATATAAAACGCTCTTGTGACAGAGCCAAAAGTCTTTTTGAATGATCCCTTTTGATTTTTATTTCTAAAATATAATCTGTTTCACCCATATCCTTCATGTCAAAATTTACGGATAACCAATTTTTAATGATCATCACATATTTCAAATCACTTCTAACTATCAGCACATCATCCACATAAAGAGATAGAATTGCAAATTTGTTATCAGATCTTTTTATATAAACACAATGATTTTGTTCTAACATCTTAAAATTATAAGACAATATTGCCTTATGAAATTTTAAGTACCATTGTCTTGATGACTGTTTTAGGCAATATATAGATTTTTGGAGCTTGCACACTTTACGCTCTTGGCCTTTTACCACAAAACCTACAGGCTGATCCATGTAGATTTCTTTGTCAAGCTCTCCATTAAGAAAAGTTGTTTTGACATCCATCTGATGCAATTCTAGATCTAAGTGTGCTACTATAGCTAGAATGACACAGATTGAAGTAAACCTCACAACAGGCAAAAAGGTTTCTTCATAGTCTATACCTTCTTGTTGAGTGTAGCCTTTTGTCACTAGGCGAGCTTTGTATCTATCTATTGAGCCATCCGCCTTTCGTTTAATTTTGAGAATCCATTTATTCCTAATGGGTTTTCGACCCGGTGATAAGTCCACTAGACTCCAAACTTGGTTAAGTTCCATGGATTTCATTTCTTCCTCTAATGCTTTTTGCCACTTTTCTTTATTAAGGGATGATAGAGCTTCTTTGATATTTTTAGGCTTATCGTCTTCTGGAGGAGTAGTTATGAAAACTTCATTTTCAATTTCAAAACGTCTCTTAGGGATTTGAGAACATTCACTCCTACGCAATTGAGGATTTTTACTCCCACTATCCGAAATAGGTTGGAGCATAACCTCATTGCTCCCACTATCTGTAACAGGTAGAGACATTGTCTCTTGTGACATAACTAATGGTCATTGGGACGAACCTTCTCCACATTCCTCTTCCATTTCATACAGATGAAGACTTTTATTGATATCACCCTTTTCAGGAAATTCATTTTCTATGAATGTCACATCTCGAGATTCTATTTCAGTCACTCTTCCATCAAAGTCCTCTCCTATAAACACGTACCCTTTAAAGTGTTCAGAGTATCTTATAAAGATACATTTCTTACCTCTTGGACCCAATTTTCTGAATTTATGGAATGTGTCATGGATATATGCAGCAGACCCCCAAGGGCGTATCATATTTAATTCAGGTTTCCTATCTGTCCATAACTCATAAGGTGTAGAAGTTACTGACTTAGTAGGCACACGGTTAAGTATATAAGTCTCAGTTAATAAAGCATCTCCCCAATACGAAATCGGAAGATTTGCTTACGCCATCATAGACCTAACCATTTCTAACAGTGTTCGATTTCGTCTCTCCACTATACCATTTTGTTGCGGAGTTCTAAGAATCGTCAGTTGCCTCATAATTCCTTTTTCACTACATAATTCCTTAAATTCGGTAGATAAATACTCACGACCTCGATCAGTTCTCAAGGCTTTTATTCTTTTGTCCAACTGATTCTCAACCTCATTCATATAATGTCTAAAGTAATCTATTGCTTTTGACTTATGGGAGATCAAATAGACATAGCCTAAACGTGAATAATCATCTATGAAAGTGATGAAATAGAATGCTCCTTTTCTAGCTCTAACATTCATAGGTCCACAAATATCTGAGTGTACAAGTTGCAGAGGAACTTTAGCTCTAATAGTTTTGCCAAAAGGTTTTCTAATAGTTTTTCCTGCTAGACAATGCTCACAAATAGGCAAATCTACTTTCGTGACAGGTCCTAATAAACCTTCACGGGCTAATCTGTTCATTCTCTCTTGGCCAATATGCCCTAATCTAGCATGTCATTTATTTGCATCCACATCTAGACTATTAGGAGTTGCAAATAAAGAAAAACTAATAGTATTATCATTAATACAATTTAAGGTGTCCAACAACATAAAACCTTCAGACATAAATCCATATCCATAAAACATATCGTTATAAAAAAGTTTAACCAAGTTTTCAAAGAAAATAAAACAATATCCCAATTTTAACAGAACCATTACAGAGACTAGATTTTGTCGAATTTCTGGAGCATATAAAACATCATATAGGTACAAAGTTTGACCACCGCGCAAAACCAATTTGCATGTGTCCATTCCTTTCACTTTAACTTTGGTATTATTACCTACATATATCCACTATGTTTCCCTCGGTATTCGAAGAAATTCTACGAAAGTGTCTCTGTCACGAGCTACATGGTCTGTGGCTCCTGAGTCTACAGTCCACATAAGATGAGATTTAGTTAAGAAAACGGTATTGGAAACATAAATCTCACAATTTGAGACAAGATAAGATAATACCTTTTTCGGCTCCGTGTATTCACGGCGAAATGACCCTTGTTGCCACAGTTATAACAGGTCAGTTTAGACTTATCTCTTTTCCCATAGCGCTTGCCTCTTTTGCGCTTGAACCATTTGTTCTTGTTCATAAGTCCTTGGACGATCTCTTTTCTTTTTCCTGATTTTCGCCATTTTCTCTTATAGCTAGAAAATTTCTTCGAACTGGACTCAGCAACATATGTTTGAGCATTTAGTCCAGCAGCCTCTAGGTACTCAGCTTCCAGTTCAAGATGGTGAGCAATATCATCAAAAATCCTGATATTGTCATTATGGGTCATGTTCACCTTCATGTGCTCCCAACTATCAGGAAGAGATCGTATAACATCCTGCACTTGTTGTTCATCAATCAGTTCATGCCCAGCTTTCTTCAGCTCAATTATCATGTTTGACATTTCCCTCAGATGTTGCTTCATCGACTTATTGAGAATTTTCTTATATGTGTCGAACTTGATGGTTAACTGTCACAGTTTAGAGACGGTCGTACCTCTAAACTTTTCTTTCAATGCTACCCACATAGCATTCGCAGTTTCAAATTGCTCATACTGATAAGCAATATCATCATTCATTGAGCTGATGAGTATTCCTCTGGCAGTCAAATCTTTCTTTTTGCAGGAATTATAAGTGTCCATATTACGCTTATGTTGGGCATTATTAGGATTTGCCCCTTAGCCAGCTGAGGCTCATCCATAACCTGATTAACAGCTTTTAAGGCATCATGTTCATCTAGGATATAGTGCATTCTCATTCTCCATATTTTATAATTATCCTCATTCAATCTTTCTCCCTTATTCAAATCGGCAATTATGTTTTTCGAAGTCATTTCAATATATAACTACAGAGATACACAACACAACACCAACAATAAGATATATACACATTTTATTGTCGCAATTGTGCATTAAAGATTAAAATATGTCACATAAGATAGAGTCGAAAGTTCACTATGTTCCCAATCATCGTCTATGACACAAATGTTTCACATTTTAACAATTAATTCAATCGCGTCAATGTATATTCTAGACGAGAATAATTTAATTCTACCAGTCTCAGAATTTCCACAAATAATCCATAAAACATATATATTATATCAACATAAAGAGTTCAACATAACCATAATTTAAAAATAAACACATACGCATGAAATAAATATGGACATGAAATTCAATGACTATGATTAACTTCTGAACTATCCTTGGCTTGAGATTTGTACAATTTAAAACAGGGCATCTTGTTAATCAAACGCTCTCCATATTTATAGGGATTTGATCTCCACCAATCAGATTGAGAAAAAATATTTTCTCTATCTCTAACAATACTAGGAGTAACTTTATCTACTATTGTATGTTGATGATATGTTGACAGCTTCAAAGAATCAAGAAGAAATTGAGAAATTAAAGACACAACTCAATCAAGAATTTGAAATGAAAGATCTGGGAGAAGCCAAGAAGTTTTAGGTATGGAGATTAGTAAAGATAGAAAAAGAAGCAAGGTTAGTTTGACTCAGAAAGAATATTTAAATAAGGTACTACATCATTTTGGTATTTCTGAAAAGTCAAAACCTATAAATACTTCACTTGCTTCTCATTTCAAGATCAGTGCATCCTTATCTCTGTGTACAAATGAAGAGCGAAGATATATGTCACAAGTTTCGTAGTCTAATGCAGTTGGTAACTTGATGTATGCAATGGTGTGTACAAGGCCTGACATTTCACATGTAGTTGGAATGGTGAACAGGTATATGCATGATCCTGGTAATGGACATTGACAGGCTATGAAATGGATTCTACGATACTTACTAAAGACTGTAGATGTTGGTTTAGTATTTAAGCAAGATGATGTACTTGGTCAAGATGTGACTAGATATGTTGACTCTAATTATGTTGGTGATTTGGATAAACGTCGATCAATTACTGATGATGTTTTTACTCTTGCAAAAGCATCAATCAGTTGGAAATCTACCTAGCAGTCTGCAGTTGCTTTGTTTACTATAGAGGCAGAGTATATGGCAGTTACAGAGGCTGTAAAGGAAGCTATTTGGTTACAAGGATTGCTAGAAGATTTAGGAATTGTTCATAAGCATGTCAATATGTATTCTGATAGTCAAAGTACAATCATTTGGCAAAGAATCCAGTATTCCATGCACAGACTAAGCATATTAACGTTAGACATCATATTGTAAGGGAGATAGTTAAAGAAGGGAATATACAACTCTTGAAAATTGGGACTATTGAGAACCCTGCTGATATGATGACCAAGGTGGTAACAACGATCAAGTTCAATCATTGTTTGAACTTGATCAACATTTTGCAAGCTTAAATAGCGTCAAAAGGAGCATTTGAAGTCGTCATTGAAGAAGAAAATATAAGGACAATTTGGTGGGACTCACTAAATCGCCAAGGTGGAGATTGTTTAAAAAAAAAAATTGGCTCTTTAGGTCCCACATTGGTTAATTTATTCTCTTTATATTTTACCAAAGGTTATAAATAAAGCCTTGGTTTTGATTTAAAATCATCCCAAAAACAATTGTAGTCAAACACAATTATATTGAAAGAATTCTATTATTAGGGATATTTAATAGTTTATTTTTCCTTTGTAACTATTCTTTGAAGATAGTGAAAGTAGTCAACGGTGTCGAGGATATAGGTACATTTATCGAACCTTGTAAATTTTTGTGTTTTCTTTCCTTTATTTTTCTGCATTTTTATTTTTTTCTTAATTATTTATTACATTCAATAGCATAGAAATTGTGTTTTATATTTCCACTGCACAATAGAGGTTACACCACTTATTATGGAAAAAAATGAACTGATTCAATGCACACATGAGCTATATAGGTCTAGCCAAGTGTGACATGAGCCTAAAAGATTTATGTGTCTCATGACTCAGTATGGTGACATATTGGTCATCCACAATGATGAGCTTACGACCCACAAGAATGTTGTATTAGATCCAGACTTTGATAAATGACTTGAAGTCATGAAATCTGAAATAAATTTCAGACACTAGAAGCAAGTATGGACTTTTTGGGTCTACCTAAAGGGATAAAACCCATAAGGTATAAATGGATCTTCAAGAAAAAGAGTGACATGGAGGGTAACATATATGCTTATGAAACATGATTGGTAGCAAAAAGTTTCACGCAAAAATATAATGTCAACTATGATAAGAGCTTTTCATCAATAGTGATACTAAAGATTGGTGTGCTAGAGATTGATGATTAATGGATGTTTGTAGATTATATCAAAGATTTGGTTATCCAAGGTTTTTCTATGTCATCTTCCATGGGCCATTTAGAAAGACAAGTATGCTAGAGATTGACAATTAATAGATATTTGTAATAGCAAATAAAGCCCTCCTTCTAATGCTAAACTATTGATAAGATTTTTCATCAATAATTGACATACGTAATTTAAAGTCTTGCCTAAATTAGGCTATGTTAGTAACAATAAAAATTCATTAATTAATCTTATTATCCACTACAATGTGAGATATAATAAAAAAGAATAAGCACAAAGATTTTTTAACATGGTTGGAAACTAATGTCCACAATATGTTATATTATTGTCATAGATACAATGATATGTGTTTTCAAAAGAACTTGATTTTGGAAAAAATGTCCTAAAGAGGGTAGCTAGATAAACAACTATTCATAAAGTTGTCCTACTGGAATTAAAGGATGATAATAGTATGTTGAAGTATAGGGATGCACCCTAAAGAGAATTAGATAAGGCTTAAGTATCATGAGCATGTACATGATATATTCAAGCTAGATTGAACTTGATATGAGATTTATATAAGCTCGAGAGTATGATTTATAAAAAAATAATTTATTCAATGATTTTTTTAAATGATTTAAGAAAAAGATTTTTACATGTTTTTGAGAATTAGGGCGATGTTTTGGGACACAGAGATCTCCTAGAACACATCTAGGACATAAAGATTCCTTGAAACATGTATGGGACAAAGATATCTCATAGATAGAGAGATTTTAAGTCACCCATAAAACATTATTTTATCACAATGATGTTTTGAGATATGTTTTCTATATGGTTTAAGTTTAAAATATGCATCCACAAAGAGGCATTATAAGGGAGGATTCTCGCCACATGCACAGTGGTGTTGGAACAAGTTCATATATATTATACAATAGCTTGAGAGATTGAACCATATAATTAAGATGTCAAATCTCTATCTCAACCTAAATCAATCGATATAAAGATTTTTTATGCTTTTGAAAAAATGATTACAAATATTTCCACCATTGATTTTGGAAAAGATGATTTTACATATATTTGCATTTCACGTAATTAGAATATGGGTCTAGAGAAATGCCCTAGATGACAAGAGAGACAAATAGAAATATAATTTCCTAGGGGAGGTATTACAAATATATTTTCTTATGAAGTTCTTTGCGTTGCGTATGAGTAATATGTTTATCCATACTCTTCAAAGATTGACATATAGAGAACGTGTATAATTTTTTACAAATAATTCTGGTTTTTTACCGGGACGCTAGTCTTATCCCATTAAAAATCATACGTGCAAGTTTAGATAACGAAAATTTTAGCCGTGTAACAATTTACAACCAGTCATTTATCTTAATCCAACCGTTCATTATAAAAATATGTCATATCTAATGTCAATAATTCAACAACTTTAACACGGCTGGATTAAAATAATATATAAATGCATTTAATCTATTTTACATGTAAGCTGACTTCTGTATAATAAAATTATAATTTTAATAATCACATATTATTTCGTCTTTTACTTAGAAGAACTCTTCCATTCAATTTATTATGAGATTCCTTCAGCAGTCAAAAGTCATCACCAACTTCATTTAAAATTATCTTCTAATTTTTCTTTTCTATATATTCGCTAGGTAAAATAAAATAGATAAGTATTTTACTATTTCTTTAGCCGTCGGTCATTTAGATTAACTTTTTTTGAACAGATCAAATTTCTCTGAACCAACATAGGTTAAGAAGAAACAATTTTTTGCCTTTGTATAATCATATTTTGAATGGTCAAATCCAATCGTCTGCTGTTTTGTTTGGTGATTTTCAGAAGTTAAATCCAAAGCCAATTAGAAACAATTTTTTGCCTTTGTATAATCATATGAAAATCTAACCTATGTACACGCCAAATGTCGCGTTGGACCTCTTCATGGGTCAATTTACTAATTAGATTGTTCACATTGTCTTAAATTATAGATTTCGGTCTTCACATTATATTCCATTTGATCCTATGAACACGATTCAGTATATGAATCTAGAATAATTACTTCAGTATCAATATATTGAGATTTAAATTAGACTTAAATTTTTTTTTCAATATAAAGTGGCTTAAATTTATATATTTAAATCAATTTGAATTTGATTAATTTACGAAAATAATTCTAATTCTTAACACAAACTTAATTCATTTGATTTAAACTTAAATTCAAATCGGAATCAAACCTTATTTAAATGATTGTAAAACAATTAATATACACTCAAAGCAATGTAAATTAATATAATATATGCCCCTTGAGAATAAGATTGCACTGCTTGAGAATTTTTTATTTCGTTTATAGTGATGGCCTAAAAACTGCGATTCAGAAAATTAATATAATATATGGCGCCCGTGATTACATATACACCTCAATGCCCATGCAAATAAATCAATATAGGATTATTCAATCACCGAGATAATTGGCTGACCATGAAGGTCCTTAGTTTACAAGTCCTTAGCATTATATTATTTGCTGGAATCTTTCATTGTCTTGCACAGACTCATTACACATTTGTGGTAAGCTTCATATCAGTGCGAACCTCTAGATTAAAGCCACTTTTATCTGCTAATCTTCCTTCAACGCTCTTTTCTTCCTCTCATTTATGAGGAATTATATTAATAATTGCTTATTAATTGTTGCAGGTGGAGGAAACTACGATTACAAGACTTTGCAGCAATAATACGATCTTGACAGTGAATGGACAATTTCCGGGACCAACGCTTTATGTAAAAAAAGGCGACACAATCATTGTAGATGTTATCAATAAGGGCAACTACAACATCACAATTCACTGGTAAATATGATGCCTTTACTATAAGAGAAATGAGCTTTTCTGACGACAATGAACCCATCCATCTTTTGATAACTTTGCAGGCATGGAGTGAAGCAGCCTCGGAATCCATGGTCTGACGGCCCTGAATGGATCACACAATGCCCTATTCAACCAGGAGCAAACTTTACTCAGACGATAATATTTTCAACTGAAGAAGGGACTGTTTGGTGGCATGCTCACAGCGACTGGGCACGAGCCACAGTTCATGGTGCTATAGTAATATATCCCAAGACTGGAACCAGCTATCCGTTTCCAAAGCCTGATGTCGAAGTTCCCATTATATTAGGTCGGGCTGAATTATAGTTGTAGATTCTCTTCTGCTTGAAGCCTTTTGAAACTATGAGTATTCCGTTTAACGGTTTTTTTTTTCCTTAATCAATTGCAGGACAGTATTGGAAGAGCAATATTTATACCGTATATGATCAATTTCTTCAATCCGGAGGGGATCCAAATGTTTCGGATGCGTATTTGATCAATGGTCAGCCTGGTGATCTGTATGCGTGCTCAAGTCCAGGTAGGTGATAAAGAATATAATATTTATAAATTTAATCACAATTTATGTTATCAATATTATTCAGATTATCCAACTATATTTTATATTTTAACAATGCTTAGATTATTTTTGAAGTAATAGTTGTTGAGCAATGGAATTTGCCCAGAAGGCTATATATATACTAATATATTATGTTTCGAAATTAGTATAAAAATGGAAAGCTAAGTAACAGTCATTGAAATGTAAATTGGAGCTGAAAGTAATGTCTAATATTATATGGTTGTTAGTATGTCGTCAAAGCGTGTAAAACTTGCCAATGTTATAAAGCAGACTTTAACTACTTAGATATATTTGATTAGTCAATACAAATAATTTTATTGGAAGTTTTGGCACGAAATTAATAATATAAATGAGAAAGATTTCTGATTAATTTTATAATAAATGCGTTTTAGTAGGCTTAAATCAGGATATTCTTATTCATATATATAAATTACTTGCCCATAACAAGGTTTCTTTTCTCTTAATTTATTATCTGCAGGAACATTTAGGCTAACTGTTGACTATGGGTTGACTTACCTTCTCCGGATAATAAACGCCGCCATGCAAGACCTTCTTTTCTTTGGCGTTGCGAATCATTCTCTGACGGTGGTTGGATCGGACGCCAGCTACACGAAGCAATTCACGAGCAATTACATCACAATTAGCCCTGGCCAAACCATTGATGTCTTGTTACACGCTAATCAAATGCCTGATCATTATTATATGGCTGCTAAAGCCTATTCCAGTACAGTTAATCTTACCTTTGATAACACAACCACCACTGCTATTATTCAATACAGTGGAAATTACACTCCTTCATCAACTCCCCCATTGCCCAGTCTTCCTCTTTATAACGACACCAACGCCTCGGTGAATTTCACCGGAAGTCTTCGAAGCTTAGCCAATCAAAATCGCCCTTTTAATGTCCCAATGAACCTTACTCACAATTTCTTTTACACACTTTCAGTGAACGCATTTCCCTGCGCTAACAATTCATGTTCCGGACCTAACGGAACAAGACTTGCTGCTAGTATAAACAATATAAGCTTCGTGGACCCACACGTTGATATACTACAAGCTTATTATAATAACATCAATGGCATTTATGGAACTCGATTCCCAGATTTTCCACCACTGGTATTCAATTACACTGCTACGTATTTGCCATTATATTTAGAGATATCACAACGAGCCACTGAGGTGAGAGTCCTAGAATATAATTCTACAGTTGAGATTGTTTTTCAAGGAACAAATGTTGTTGCTGGGGCAGATCACCCCATGCATTTACATGGATTCAGTTTCTATGTCGTTGGATCGGGGCTCGGAAATTTCAACAATGCTACAGATCCATTAAATTATAATCTCGTCGATCCTCCTTTCCAAAACACGATCGCCGTCCCGATTAATGGATGGACCACCATTCGATTCAAGGCAAATAATCCAGGTAAGTTGTTCGCTTCTTTTCGATTTTATTTTGAATTTTCGATCTTCTTAACACATTTATAAAATTAATTATTTGTTTCTTTGGTGGTTTAAACAGGAGTTTGGTTTATGCACTGTCATTTAGATAGACACATGAGCTGGGGGATGGATACGGTGTTTATAGTGAGAAATGGTAACACACCAAATGCACAACTGTTACCCCCTCCAACTATGCCACCATGTTGATTGTTGAATGTTAATCTTATCTTGCTTTATGAAGAAATTTGAGATTCAGTTTATCGAGCATTGGGTTCATATATATTTTCGCTATTGTAATTTCAATGATTTTACATAATTGAATTCTTGCAAATCTAAGATGTGTTATTTGACGTTTTCTATGTATTCGATTTGAAATGTGTTCTCTGTTGCAAATCTAAGATGTGTTATTTGACGTTTTCTATGTACAACTATATTATGAACAACTAAATTTGCAATCGTCTAATTAATAATCTAAGATGCTATTTATTTAGAAAATATTAATTAAAATTGATAATAATTTTTTCGCCAAAACTTTTTTAAGCAAACATACAGTAGTTTTATTTTTATAAGTAAATTTAATTTTAATTTCAATAAATCTCAGATAATTACGTCACTCTCGGCTAATTACATTGAATTTGATATAATTTTTTTTTAAGATTTGATAAGTTTTGATTCGAAGATTCAGTGTGTCATGTTTTAAAGATTTAAAACATATTTGAAAATTAATAAATTTTTGTTGAAATACAGATAGAAATGAAAAGATTAGCATAAACAAGAAAAATGGTGAGTGCGAACAGGTGTTGTGTAAGGTGTGTAGAGTACATAAAATATGCGTAGAGTGAGTAACATGTGCATAAATGGTGCGTAAAGTGCGTAAAGAGTGGGTAAAGGATGTGTAAAGTGCATAGGGTGCGTAAGAATTATATATAATATATAAATATTAAAAAAACCAAACAAATGGTGGGTAAGGGTGTGCGCACCTTCGCACCTTACACACCCCCTATATATATACATAATTATTATTTATATATATTATATTATATTATATTTTTAAATCAAATATTATATTAAATATAATATAATATTATATTAGAAGAGGGTGCATGCACCTTTACACCTTATGCACCCCTTATATATATAATTATTATTTATATATATTTAATATAATATATATATATAAATAATAATTATGTATATATATAGAGGGTGCGTAAGGTGCGAAGGTGCGCGCACCCTTACTCACCGTCTGTTTGGTTTTTTTTATGTTTATATATTATATATAATTATTACATACCTTTTATGCACTATACGTACTCTACGTATTTTATACACCACCTGTTCGCACTCACTATTTTCCTTACGTATGCTAATCTTTTCGTTCCTATCTGTATCTCAACAAAAATTTATCAATTTTTAAATATATTTTGAATTCTTAAAACATGATTCACTGAATCTTCAAATCAAAACTTATCAAATCTTCGAAAAAAATTATGTTAAATTCAATATAATTAGCCGAAAATGACGTAATTAGCCGAGAGAGAATTATTGAAATTAAAATTAAATTTGCTCATGAAAGTAAAACCACTATATATTTGCCTAAAAAGGTTTAGACAAAAAAATTATTGTCGTTTTTAATTAATATCCCTTTATTTTGCTACTTTTTGGAAGTAAATTAAAAAAATAAAGATGCCTAGGAAAAAAAATATTACTATTAATTATAAAAAAAAAAGAATCCCACAAGATTCTGATGTATGTGTAACTATCATCCTATTAACCTACTCATCATTGACAAAGGTCCCTTCTCTGGTAAGAAAAAGGCTAAAGGACTATTTTTCACCCAAGTTTTAATGTTAATATAAATACATATTTACGAGATTTGAAAATTTTAAAGTCTTATCTATGAGTTAACTACTATTAAAATTTTCTAATAAAGGTAAGGGTAAATTTTTTATTTTATCAATAATATTTAAAAATTATAAAATTGATTATGTTTTTCCCCCAAACTTTCAAAAGCAACATTTCCCCCCTTTCTATCCTAGGATTTATTTTCCAGAGTCTCTCTAACCACCAAAGACAACGCTTCAATCCATGAATCTCCAGCTACCTTTCATCTCTCTGGCTCTTCAAAAAGATGCAATGAAGATGTTTCTTCGTTGATTCTTCTAGAATCAACAAAAATAAGTCTTTGTCAACTCCATCGATTCTTCTAAAATCGATGAAGTCTTTGTCAATTCCAAATGAATCAACGAAGACAAGCCTTCGTTGATTCTATCAATTCATCTAAAATCGACGAAGATATGTCTTTGTTGCATCTTCTTGCATTGAAGAGTGAAAATTTGATGGTTGGAGATGGCGGGTTGAAGCGTCATTGTCGATGGCCGAAAATGGTAGCTAGAGAGCGTCTGAAAAATGAACCTTAAGTTTTTTTTTTTTGGGGGGGGGGGGGGGGGGGAGGGGAATGTTACTTTTAAAAATTATAAAACTTTAGAAAGATGTGAAATTATTAGTTTTTAAAATATAAGAGAAAATTTTAATAAATATTATTGATAAAATTACAATTTTATTCTTATTGTAAATGCAAAGGCTGCTCTTCAACCTTTGTATTTAAAGATTTTGCAGAGAACCATTGGTCACTTTTTTAAATTTAAAAAAAAAAAACTTAAAAAAATTTTAATGATTCCGGTTCATGAATCTTTGAACCACTGGTTTGACTGTTTAAAAATAAAAAAACTTGAATCAAACAGTTAAAATTTGGTTTCGATTTCGATTCAAACGGGTTTCAGTTTTGATAGTTTCAATTTTGGTTTTATACAAACCTGCTCTGGTTCACAAGCCAAACAAGCCCGTGGCCAGGACTAGATCCCCTTGCTAATAACTTTGAGAAAAAGTCAACTCGTTTTATTTTAAATCAGCTGGTTTGAAAATTATGTTTCAGTTTTAGTTTGAAAATAAATGAGGACTAACCTATGAATTGAAAATTGAACTCTTTCTTTCTTCTCTTTGAACATCTCCTCTTTCCTTTTTTCGATGCAGTTGGTCACAACTTTTATGAATTTAAATTAAGGCCAAACGACTACTTTCCACCCAAGGTATGTTGTAATGTCAAGTTTCTACTCTTTAACTATAGAAACACTAAACACTCACCCATAACCGGTTAAATTTAACGAAACCCTAACGGTGGTAAGGGTAAAATCGTCATTTTCTCTATAATATTAAAAATAAACTAAAATAGAATCTACTTTTGCTCCCCTAAACTTTAAAAACTAAAATTTTCCCTCAGCCTAAGTTTTAAAAAATCGCAGTATCATCCTAGGGTTTCGTTTTGAAATCTCCAGCGACATCTCCGGCTCTATTGTCGACGGCCTCTCTCTCTCGAAGCATCCTCTTCTTCCGACAATCTCTTTCCTCCCATTTAGAAGCTCAATCGACGTCGGAGAAGCCTTGGAAGATGAAGCGTCGTCGTCTGGGAAGATGATCGTCTTCCCAAACGACGAAGACGAGTTCGATCGATCTCTTCTTCGTCGTCTGGGAAGACGATTTCTCTTCCCAGACAACGTCTTTCTGCGCCGGATGGGTTGGGGTGGAGTTTAGGGGGGCCTGCGGTGGAAGAGAAACTGTCGGGAGGGAAAGACGACCGACGATTGCGCCGAAGAAAGTGAAAGGGTTTGGAAATAAACCCTAGGGGGGAAATGCGATCTTTTCAAACTTAGCTTAGGAAAAAAAATATTAGTTTTTAAACTTTTAGGGGGGGGAAATGAGATTAAATTTTTAGGGGTTAGGGTTTCGTTAAATTTAACCAGTCATAGGTAGGTATTTGGTGTTTCCATAGTTAAAAGGTTGAAACTTGACATTGCAGCATACCTTGGGTGGGAAATAGTCGTTTGGCCTTAAATTAATCATAAGATTTTTGTCTCTCCCTCTCTCTCTCTCTCTCTCTACATGTGTATATATATATATATATATATATGCGTATATTCTAAAATTATTAATAAACGGACTAAAGATTAGTTGTTGACTACTGTATTTACTCTATTCATTTTGTGAAGCCGACAATCAGACGCTATCTCCCGTCCACATTAAATAAAAATTAACATCATGATATTTACATCAGAAATAATCAATATATAAATATTTTCAAGTACAGATAATGTTTGGATTATAACTCAATTATTGATCATTATCTTTCATTTTTGCATTTATGAAGCTAACGGTACTAAGGTTGGTCTTCTAGATGTTCATAACAGAGAAATGATAGATTTGATAGGAGCTTTGGGAAACCATTCAAAAGTTTAGGTTTGCTTCACCAGCAAGGCCTAGTAATTTGCTGAAAACAAAAAGGTCAAATGCTATTTCCCACCGAAGGATGGGTGCAAACTCAACTTCCTACCTATTAGTTATTGAAAATTCAAATATATACCCTTCTGTTAAATTTTACTGTTACTATTAGAAATAAAATTGTCATTTAATAAAAATTTTAAAAAAACTAAAATTCATTGTATTTCCAACCCCTAAATTTAAAAATTAACAAATTTTTCTCACGCAAAGTTTAAAAAACTTACATTTTTACAGTAAGATTTTTCCTGTAAGCTACTAGCAATTGAAGACAGTGGCGTTCTCCCTTCTTCCTGGCTTCTCTCTCAATCATGCTCCATTTTCAATCATTATTGATAGATGAAACTAGCTGATGAAGATGAATCATTCATCTCCAGATGAAGACAATGCATCATCATCATCTTCGTCTAAGACAAAGACATTTCGTCTGAGACAAAAACGTTTCGTCTTCATCAGTTGTTTTCTTGAGTCAGTGATGGTCGAGAATGGAACAACAGGGAGAGAAAATGCAATCGTCATTGCCACCGACCGTCGACAATGGTGGCTGGAAAAACCCTAAGGGGGAATGTAAGTTTTTTAAGCTTTTAATGGGTGGTATTGTTAGATTTTTAAACCTAAGGAGTGGAAATATGATAAATTTTTAGTTTTTATTAAATATTTTTGTTAAATAAATTCTTTTACCTTTGACAATAATAGTAAAATTTAACAAAATGATGGATAATTAGATTTTCAATAGTTAATGGATGGAAAATTTTGTTTGCACCAAACCTTGGGTGGGAAATAGTCATTTGGCCAAACAAAAATTATATTTAACGGTTCCATTTTGATTTTGGTCTAGAAGAGAGCTTTCTATATTACTCCAAGCACAATGTTTTAGAAAATGGGAATGAAAAAGTAACTATGGTTATACAAATGCTACTTATGTTTTTATATTAATATAAAACTCTTTCAGGTATCAAATTTAGAGCCTAATCTTTGTTTGTTAGTCAAAATGTTAGGAATTTGTCAATGTTGAATTGTAATTTGGACAAAGCCTACTAATAGGCCTAGTAGGCCCAATCTCATTACACATATGTCCAAACACATAGATTCATTGAAATTGGAATTACGAACAAAATGCATGCGTCAATCATAAATCTTCACACTTGACGGTATATTATGCGCTTGGTGCAGAGATTATTGCACCTAATTGATTAAGTTCTGGTTCGAACAAGAGGTGAATTAGAACAGATACATGGCGAGCTCATGATATTATCCAATCTCCTGAACGAAGTGCTGTGTCTGAGACTTCTTTGCCGTACAACTTCTTCACAGGCATCTTGGCTTCCTTATTCTTACGCATAAAACTTCTGATTCTTGCTAAAGCAACTTCCATGTTGAGGCATAAGCATCTGTACTTGGTTGAAGTTGCTATACACCATCTTTCACAGCTCCTTGGAGAAGCACAATTCCGGTCTCTCTATATTTAACATAGCAAGACTCTGAGTTAAATTCTACCACAACATTGTTATCCTTGGTTAATTTGGATATGCTAAACAAGTTTTTTATTATATGGGGGACACACATGAAATTTTTCAGATATAAGCTTTTGTTAGCTAAGGGAGTTAGAAGAAAGGAAGAACCTATATGAGTCTCCACTTCACACTTAAAGCTATTATCTGCCTTCATATCTTGCTTTGTTGTCTAACTAGTTTGAATTTGAAATGACATGATCTGTGGCCTCAGAATCCATGTACCATGTAGGATCAGTCACTGTTACCGGTGAAGTAATGAAGCCTTTTGCCATCTCATTTGTTCTAGCTCCATTTCCTCCGCCTTTAAATGTTGCATTCATCTGAACTTGTTTCACTCCTTCTGACCACTGTGGATCATATTTACTCATTGCCTGGTGCCAGAAAAATAGCTAGACTACCTAGTCATATTATTTGCTCCAAAATACCCCATTCTTCCAACATTAGCCTCTTCAGTATTATCACTTCAAACTGGGTCTGAAAGTTCCTTGTTCTATATCCACCCCCACAGTTACTACCATTTCCCACATAGGATGTATCAAACCTATGATAGCACTGCAATGCTGTATGACCAGCTTTTCCACACACTCGGTAAATCACCTTTGGCTTGTTAAACACTCTGCCTCTACCTCTCACTTGATTATACTGAGCCCCATTGTCTCCAGACTCGTGATACAACACATCAGATTCAACATTTGTCATAACATTTTGTTTTTGATTTTTATATTCTTTACCTCTAATCTCTCTTCCAACTACTTTATTTGCCATGTTAACTGATACTCCTTGTATATCAAACACATAAGTGGAGTGTTTAGACAGCCTTTGCTTATGCCTTTGTAGAATCACTTTTGCATATGCTAACGTTATACACTGATTCATTCATCAAGCTTAGAAGCTAGATGTACTACTATAGGATCAAACTTTGGTCCAATCCCATGCAATATAAGAGATTGATTCTCTTTCAGTTATATTATGACCGCTAGCAACTAGAGCATCTGCTGCACTTTTCATTTTCCTAAATTATTCATGAATGGTTGAGCTCCTTTTTTTCCATTGTCTGTAACATATTCTTCAGACTTAGAACTCTCAATTTGGACACAGTAGTAAAGTAATTTTCTAGAGTCAACCATATTTCTTATGCAGAACAATATTGTGCAACATATCCAAACATATCTTCAGAAATAGATGCTACAAGCCAACTCATCAACAAATTATCACATTTTTTCAGTCATTATAAACAAAGATGAATGTGTTATCACACCAGAGAGATGTTCTTTCAAATCAAAAGCACCAACAGTACCCAGTACTTGAGCAATACCAGTTATTATCCTCTGTAAGTTGTAGATTAATCACTTGCAACGTTGACACAGGAACACCACTTGACATCGCTAATTGCTGACTAGGAACAGCACCAAAATCGACTAAAATTTTTTGAGATTCTGACGAGGAATTAGCCGTTGATGCCAGTCAAGGGCTCTAATACCATGACAAATGTAAAGAAAAGCCACAGAATTATACTAGCTGAATAACCTCTCTAAGATTTCACTTGTTGTGAGCTCTCTGTTTTCATATAAAAAAACACTAACTACCACCTGACAGCTAGCAACAACTGTCATACTCTATCTTTACCGTTAACTGACAACCTGACACTGACCTCATCGATCTCTTTTGTTGTCCGATTGTTTTCACATAACTCAGCACTTACTTCTCAGTTAATGAAACAGTGAAGACTACCGAAAAACTTCCCTTTCTTTCAGTTCAAACACAACAATTTTCCTTTTTTCCCAGATGAAACGATGTCGTACTAATAAACTCGTATACGCATCGTTTTATTAAGGTCCCAAAACTCATTGTTTTGTAATTTGGTTTAATAAAACCAAATCAAATTGTATTTTTTAAATGATTCGACTTAGTTTTACGATTTGAACTTTACACATTCCCACTCAACTTTCACTAGGAGACTTTGAAGTTCTGATATATAATATTAACTTATATTAATAGTAAGCTTTTAAAATAAATGTATTAATTATCTTTTTACTCTTATTTCAAACAAAATTTATTAAGGATGATAATAGAAAAATAGGTATTTGAATTTTTTCAATTTGAAGTGTGAGACTTGATCAATAGACTAAAACAGGGGTGAGAATAGGTCTTTTGGCCATTAAATTATAGGAAATGTGTTGACTAAATGATTTGTTAGTTGGTATTTTTAGCTTTATTCTTGTAATTTCTTGAAGTACTAAAAGTAATAATGATTCATCGCCAATCTTTAACACATGTATTTGAATTGAACACAGAGCGTCGAGCCAAGTCGGGGTCTTCAGACAAAATTTGTGCTCAATATGCCTGTTAAAAATAATAAAATTTTTAAAATAATAAAAAATTAAAAATTGCATAAAAAACGTATAATTTGATAGCCCATCCTGCTAAGATTTGTGAAAGCATGATCCAAGGGACCTTGGACCATACTGTGGGTTTTATTTACTATGCTAGTGGCCCGACTCCTAAACATGGTGGGTCAAGCCAAAATTGGTCAAATACAATCTGTTTTCGTGTGTAATTTGAATGATCAATTGAGTCAATGGTCGATTGTATTAATAAATCTTAAGTAATATTGTCATTTTGAGCAACAAGTTACAATAGAACTCATTAATGAATAGATAAATAATTATTTCTAAAAATTTCTATCTTTTAAATTTAAAAAAGTCATTT
Source organism: Mangifera indica (assembly GCF_011075055.1). Classification (NCBI taxonomy): domain Eukaryota; kingdom Viridiplantae; phylum Streptophyta; class Magnoliopsida; order Sapindales; family Anacardiaceae; genus Mangifera; species Mangifera indica. The sequence goes on along the minus strand of NC_058147.1, from coordinate 8,258,963 downwards.
TTATCTACTTGTTAAATTTTTTTTATATAAAAATAACTGAAAAGACTAAAAACCCCCCAAGTTAAGTAACACTTTGCCATCAAAATTTTATAAAATATTTTTTACTTGTAATTCATATTAATTTCAATTAAAAACAGTAAACAAAAATAAATGTAAAATTTAACAATTATCAACGACATTCATTATCAGCGACATTCATAATTGTACCTATTTGTGTGATTCTCAACCAGAGAAAACAAAATATTGACGGTGAAAGGAAATAGGGAGGAAAAATTAAAAAAATAAAATATTTAAAGTTAAAGTGTAATATTTTGTATTATTAGGGATATAAGTAACATTAATCCTATTGTAATATTTAGTCAAAATGCATAAATACTAATTGATTATTAAAACAAATAACTAATTTTGATATATAAGTGAAAAATAAAATTTTTAAACTTAAAAAATAAAAATTTATCGTTTCATTAAACATTGAATTAGAAATAGTTATTTGGCAAAAAAAAATAAAGTAATTATTTCTAATTCCCATAAAGGTTATGATTATGCATTAATTGCATTTTTAAGGTTTGATAAACAATGGTTGTACAAGTAAGTTACCCATAATAAATTACAATAAGATACTCTATGCATAAGAGCAAATTTAAAATTTTATGAAGGTAGATTCGAACCTACTCTCAAATTTAAAAAATATTAAATATTGAAATCTTATGATATATTTTTTTGTCTATGTTAAATGCATTTGCTTGATATGATAGAAATATAATAGATAAGTCAAAGAATCAAAACACATTTAGTCTTTCTCATCAGAAATGTCTATAAGATGGACATTTTAATAAAAATTTGTATTAAAATATTGATTAAAGAAAGTATTGATATTTTGAGTTCTTGATTTCAATTTTGACTGGCTAGATATCCACCTCAAGTCAAGGGTTAATCTAACCTTTTTGTAAAAGTAGGTAATTGTGTTTGAACTTTGATTATTTTTCTCCCTTCAAAATTAAAAAGTTAGATAACTTGAATTTACAAAGTTTTATCATGTTGGTTTTACTCAGTACAATATTTGATAGTTTGATGATCAACTTAAAAATTATTATAAAGATATTAACACTAATGTGAATTTCACTTATGTTGAAAAGATTGTAGACTTTGTTGAAAAATGGTTGAATTTAAGAAGAATGTTTTATACAACAAATTTTTATTGCTTATTAAATGAATAATTTATGTTCGTGGCTACTATAATAGTTGGAAGAGTGTTCTTTGCAATGAATCTTATGAAAAATAGTTTTTGTCATTAAATGAGAAACGAGTGGATGAACAAAGCGAGTGGATGAACAAATTCTTAGCAATTTATATTTAAATAGAAGTTTTTGTCATAATTAACAATGAATATATTATTAAATGTTTTTAAAATATAACAAAGTGAGAAATTGTGTTAAAGTAAAAATCTTTAAATATACCATTCTAATTTTTTTTTTATCTTTAAATAATCATTCTTAAGATATTTAGATCTTTCATCAATATAAATGGAATGTGTGGATATTTAATATGAATGATAGAGACTTGATTTTAATGGTTAGGTTTAGAGTTAAACAACTTGAAGTTCGACAACTTCTTTGGTGATTTTAGTCCATTTCTTTGTAAACATTTATGTATTCCGCTCATGTTAGACTTATGATTGAGCTCTAAATTTATGTGGAACATTTTTGGTAGATTGTGGATGTCGTAAACATTTTTTATTATATTATAAAGTAGATCATTAGATTCCTATGATTTTTTTTCTATCTCTTCAAATTGAAGAAGTTTTTTACGTTAGAAACTACATTCGTTATAACATTTTTTCTTTTTAGCTTCTTGATATGTCGCACTATTTCCTATTATCAGGTTCGTTGTTTTTTTTATGTTTTTATTAGTTGATTAACAAATAACGATAGAACTACGAAAGCCCTCAACAAAAATCTTGGGTTAGCCACGACAGTGCATGATGTTATTTTTCTTTTATTAAAGTCTAATCAATTGAAAAAATTGATGAGAAAAAGGATTAAAAAGTATTGCTAAGCAATCAAAGGGATATCAACATCTATGAGCAATTTAGAATGATATTGATATTGATCAAGGAAATTAATCTTGTATCCTGAAAACCTAAAAGATGTCCATTAGCCTTTAGGATATATTATTCAAAAAAATCATGAATAACTTTGAGATATGTATGTACGTATGTATGTATTTATGTGTGTGTGTGTGTATGCGCGCAGGCATGTGTGGGAATTTATAATTATTTGCATGAATCCATTGGATTTTACACTTTCGACATAAATCGTCTGATGAGTTGCAGTGTTGTAATAGGGTTAAACCAATTCATTACAATCTAACAAGTTCATAACTCTTGCTACTACAATGACATATATGCAAAGGAATTTCCAAAAGCTAGAATTTATGATATTACATGTACACTCCGATAGGTATATCATTACAAAGAACCTCATATTAGTGAATAATAATTGGATGAACAATCATGTTTATAGACTTGTGCACATGACTCGCGATCTTGTCCTTGGTCCAAGAAAGTCTCTAATAATTACACAAGCAACTACAAGTATTAATATCATTGAAAATGTTAGCACAAGGAATAATTATAAATTAATAAAAAACACATCATAGATATAAAGAATTATATTCTTACAAACATTATATCTTCTCTCATAGAACATAAAACGCCCCTAATGAACTCAACAAAGTATTATAATTAGTAACCCATAAATGTTTACCTAATAAGTAATTTTATTGACTTAACAATATTAGTATTACTGTAGACCTGCAAAGTATACCCTTGACCATGCTTGTAACTTATGTTATAAAGGTACAATCTTACATCAGGATTGACATTATAACATAACTTTATTGCATTTTTTAAATTTGACAATCTATTATTTTGTATTTTATTTTTATGCTTGACTTAAGATGATGACAACAATCATGGTGTACATTTGATAATAAATTAGCAGTCATAACTATGATACTGATATGTCGATATAAAATTATTACCAATTCGAGTATTAGACAAATACAATTCCTTAATTTGGAAAGAACCAAGTCCAAGATTTAGTTTCCCTTACGTCTCATGTCAAAAGTCAATTGATAAATTTGATAAATTTCATCCTTGGCAACAATAATAAATAAAGTTTTAAGATATTTACCCTTTAAAAAGATACCATCATTGTAGATCATTAGATAAATGTTACTTTGAAATGTCTAAATAAAACAACCCATTGTCATAAAAAAAATACTTAAACTTATGTTCACCATCCATTTCAATACGTGTGAAATTTTCCAAAGTTATGAAGCATTAAATTGTTACAGTAATTTAGTAACAACATGAATGACTCCATCAACATATCTCTTACTGTCTATAATACCCAATTTTTTGATCGTTGTGCCTGTGGATTTGACATATTGTTTCTATACCTATTAACTATGTTGGTAATGATTTCCTTCTGTTGATATACACAATCAACCATTATTAAAATTTTCTTCAATATTTATTCTAAAGATTAAGTCTTTGTTTGTCTATGATGTGACATTATCTAATCTTTCGAATATGTGTTGTGAGTATCTATACAACAGAATTGAAAAAAAGTCACAATCTTTCAATCTTATAGTTGTGCATGCCATCTACATTTTTCACGAAGACATTTTATCTCCCATCTATAATTTGTGGATTTATAAACTTTATATGTATATCAGTTTTCTAAAACATGTCATTTGAATGCATCTTGCAAACAACCTTTATTCAAGAAAATATCATCAACTTTGAAGGGCTATATATTATTTTCCATTCCTTAGGCATTAGACATTGTCAGCTAGTTAGAGAATTGAGATTGCACTTGAAATGCACCACCACGAACATTCTCGACCTTTGATGGTACATTAACAGCCACCAAATTTGCATGCTTAAAACTACCCATACTTTCAATACCATTATAATAATTGATTTTCTCCTCATACATAGATTCCTCAATAGGAATTTTATCCGTTTTATTACCCTCATCAAAGGCATTTTAATTTAAGAATTTCTCTTTATTTTCACTTACTCAAATTTCTATAGTTTCCAATAGATTGACATTGTGCATATTTGTCACCTCATCTTCATTAATATCTTGATTGGTTTTTAACTCTACATGCTTAACCTCTTGCAAACAATTTCCGTCTTCTACATAATTTTGTGGTTGCTTAACATATTACAAACCATCACCACCTACTACATTATTATGCAATTATTAAACATCAATGTTGGTAGTTTCAAGAGACGTATTTCTCGACTTAAGATTACTTATCACATAAACAAAAATATGTTCTCTCAACTATTGAAAAAGACTAATAAGACAATCAACATCTTCATAATCCATGATCTTGATAGATCTCTTACTACTACCATTTTCTTGTTTCATGCTTATTTCAATATAATTCAACTTATAGTTAATATGAAAATGTTTACTCATCGATTAAAAGACTTTTACCATTTTCTCTTTGCATCCAACATATTTCATTCTATTATCATATGTCTTTATCCATTCTTTTTCATATCGAACTAGAACAATAATAAAACTCATTATTCTAATAAATCTTACCATAGTAATATGCAATTTCATAACTAAATTAACCAAAAATATTAAAAGTAAATGAAACTGAAAAAAATACAATTGTTTGAAAAAATCTCATTCCTCATTTTTGCCAAGAATGTTGGAAAATATCAATTTACTCTTAGCTTGGTTAATTATCAATTTACCCTCATTCCAAGACAAAAAACTACCAAAACTCTTTATTTTGATCAAACCTACAATAATGGTAATATATAATTTCTCAACTAAATTAACCAAGAATTTCAAAACTAAATATATAAATATATTCCTAAATAAAATTTGGCATGAACATTAGAAAATATTAATTTACTCCCCACCTAGTAAAAAATAAATATGCCCCCACGTGGCTAAATATCACTTGTCCCCGAACATAGTAAGAAAAAAACAAAAAAGATCTTGCATGTGTAAATTATCAACCCCTCACATGGTTAAATATCACTTGTCCCCTACATGGAAAAATTAGGAAAAAAAAAAAAAAAGACCCTGCATATGTAAAATATCGACACGCCTCCTGTGTAAAGTATCATATAACCCTTTAGCTTCTTTTCATCAAAATAAATTTATCATAATTTTTTTCATCATAATTTCAGACCTTCCTATTATTCTTGATTTTGAAATACATTTTAAATTTATCTGATAAATTTTATGCAAAAAGAAAAAAAAATTCAAATAAATGAAATTTTGAGTTAATATTCTTATAATTACCTAGATGTAATGAACTTTTTCCTTGATTTCAAAATCACAATGTTGGAATTTGAATAAAAGTGTGAAAAATAAGAATTTTCAAACTTTGTAATGTTTGGTTGTGATGTTGGATTATTTAAAATATTAAGGTTTGAGCAGGAAAAAGACTATAGAAGAACAGAAGATTTGAGAAAATAAGTGCACAAAGAGGTCAACACTGGTTATTGTAAGAGTAGATCTAAATTAAATTAAAATTGCAAAAGAAATGTATAAACTAAAAAGTGTAGCGAAAAACCGAGTTAAGGGAACAGAGAGGCGACTCAAGAATTACTGAATATACTTCGTACTTTTCATTTCATTTCACAGCTTACAAAAAATTCAAGGGTACATCACTATTTATACAAAAATACAACATCTGATTTTTTACATCACAAAAAGTAGAATTAAAAAAAAAAAAAAAAAGACACCATCATTAACGTAGATCCATAAGGATCTTACCTCCAATAGGTTGATACCGACCGACCGATCTTGGTTAACACATTTTTGCATTTTCTGAGAGAATCTTCCACGGAGTTTGAGAAGAAACAAAGAAAAGGTGTGCAATTTGTTTTTCTACTCAATAACCCTTGGCAGAGAAAAATTTTCCTTCCAAAAACAGTGTGTTTCTTCCAGGTGACTAATCTTCTAATATCGATAATACGATATGCTTTTTTTGCTTGTACTTTCCCAAGTCTTTTAACTCACTCGGGTACAATTCATAGCAAGATATTATTATAAACTTTTTTTTTTAATTCTAACAGAAAAATAAATGAGGGTATTTTGATATTTAACTTTTTGTTTTGTTAATATATGTGTTACCCTTAAAAAGTGAGTTATTTTTTTATACATCCCCTAGTCAACTTTGAAAACGAATGTAAAAAAATTATAAATTAAAATCCCTCCCATATAGTTTATTAATCCCTTGTCTTCTTGAAATTCAAATTTGATCATCAATAATCTCTTTCATTATTTTCTCAATTGTCATACATCTGACAATGTTATATATGAATCTAGCTAATTAGATTCTAAGTGGCGTGAGAGCACAAGGATATCAACGAAAATCATTATCCCGTAAAGTTATATTAAACTAATTAGTTACAAATGTTGTCAAAAGTTGGCATATTAGCAATTTATTTATACACTTGATTGAATACAATTATGAAATCTGCTTCTTTCATAAGAATATATTCTTGGAAAAACAGAAATTTAAGAATCTGACTTTTTTTTTTTGTTTAGTACAATCGAATTAAACTTCGTTCTCAGTTGCTAATTTAAATTCATTTACTGTACTACATTTTCATAGAAGGATATGGACACTTCTAATGAAGAAAGAAAAATAGAAGATTAAAATGTAGTTTGCCTCAGTAGTTTTAATCAGGAAAGAAAGATAGAAGACTGAAATGTGATTTGCAAGAAAGATAGAAGACTGCCAATGGAGAGCCAACTGCCAAAACATTCTTCACAACAAGAAATTTCTCTCACTTGTTGATTTTTTTGTTCATCATCAAACACAAAATATTCTTAGTTCTTTTTCAATCTTGGTTCTTACGTTCTTCTTCTTCAACCCTTCTAAAAAATAATTGAGTGTTCGAATGATACTACAACTTTTAACTGCTTCCTTAACTAATCTTTGTCCTCGACTTATTCATCTAACCTTCAAGTCATCACCGAATCTAAATAAAACAACTTTTCACTTTTAGAAGTTACAAGTCCTCTTTATTGTGAGAGCACATGACTTGAAGGAACATTAGCTGGGGTTCTCGGCATGTCCAGCATCGTTTGCCTAGGCTTGATCAACTGACTCAAAGGCAGAATCACGATTGGTGCATGTACGGAACTTGCTTCAAATTTCTTAGAAAGACAATTTGAGTATTAGTGAATACGTAACTAAGACCGAAGGGCATGTTGATGTGTTAGTTTTAGGAGGATAAAATATTACTGTTTAGGAAGTTATTGTCTATGTAATAAATGGATTAGGTTCCGAATATAATGTTGTAGTTGCCAGTTTGACAGCTATGTTGGAATCCAAATATGATAAATTTCTATTACAAAAACATGAATTGAGGATTGTAAGAGCTCAACAAGTCTTCAACGGTGGAATTGATTTGAAATTTCATGGATGTACTTCTTATAGTGCTAGCGTAGTTAGTAATTAGGATAAAGACTGGGACACCAATGACCTATACTGCTGCATCAACTAGTTATCAACATAGAGCTTTCCTCAAACAATACAAAATCAATTAGAGAATTTGTCCACCTTTGATAACCAAACATATGAAAATATGTCGCCCCAACTAAATCATGTGTCAACTAAGAAACTTTAGTACTGAGACTACTTTTAACCAAATAGTTGTGATTAATTCCTTCAAGCTATTACCACAATCAAACTCAATCTTTTGAAAATCAATATGTAGCACTTAGTATGTTCTAACAAGAACCCTGCGGCACAAGTAGAGGAAGAGGTAAGAATTTTGGCAGAGGAGGGATTATTTGTCAAGTATGTGGAAAACTAGGACATATAACATTGCAATGTTATCATAGATTCAATTCTAGTTATAATACACATACTATAGTGCCAAAAATTAATACTTGTCCAATAGGTGGTCCTCTTAATAAATCATATTCATGGGAGAACTTTTCCTATCACATATAATCCTTCTTCTATTGGTTATAAGAATCCAATACCTCTTTAGCCACCAAGACTTCTTCAATCTCCTTCACAATCATTCGTCTACATACTAACAACATGTATACATACTAACTCTGAAAATGCTACAAACTCTTAGTCTCAAACCTTTTTAACTAATATCAGCTACCAAAAATCATTATCCTCAATACCACTAGGCAAAACATTTAACATATATTATGTTGCTACTCCTTCTGTAGTGCAAGATAGCTCCTAGTGCAGAGACTTTGGAGCAACTGACATGTCACTCTTGATCCAACTCAACTGGCTATAACTTCTACTTATTAAGAGAATGATAAGCTTCATGTGGGAAATTGTGAGAATCTGAAAATTTTTCATACTAGTAAAGTCTCTTTTCCTGGTTATATTCATACCCAAAATGTATTATGTGTTCCCACTTTCACTTGTAAAGAGTTAAGCACAGTGAATCAATTTCATTAACAATTAATCAAATATAAATCCATGTACAACCTTAGAGTTGTTACTGCCAATGTATATCTTATCTTTTGTTATAATGGAATTTTGAACTGAATGTCTATCTATTTGTTGCAACCAATTATTCCAATCCCTATCACACCCCCTCAAGTTGATGAATTGTCTTGGACAAATTCGTAACTTGCCTCAAAGTTGAAGAAAACGTTGACAGGTTAACGGCTTGGTAAGAACATCAGTTATTTGATTGTGACTACATATATGCAGACTTTGAGTTCATGATTGTTAACTTTCTCACGGACAAAGTGTAGGTCAATCTCAAGGTGATTCATTCGAGTGTGATAAATGGGGTTGGCACTGAGATTAGTGGCACCCAAATTGTCATACCAAGTTGTAGGAGAGGAGATGGGAACCTGAAGTTCACGTAGAAGAGTTTGTATCCAAAGTATCTTAGATGTGACAGCTACCAGTGCATGATATTTAGCCTCAGTTGATGAACGTGAAACTGTTTTTTGTTTTTTGGAGCTCCAAGAGATCAAGTTTGGCCCTAAGTAGATAGCATAGCCAAAAGTGGACTTGCAACCGTCAAGGCTCCCAGCCCAATCCATATCTGAATAGGTGGAAAGTGTCATGAGAGGAGAAGATGCAATCCAAAGACCATAGAACATGGCGGAATTGAGGTACCTCAAGATGCATTTAACAACAGCCCAATGAACAGTGGTAGGTGAGTGCATGGATTCGAACCGAGCAGAGTTTGAGCTCAGCTCAACTTCTATAAAGCCAAGCTTCATCTCAAATTGGTCAAGTTCGTTTCAAAAGTGTTCAAGGTCAACTCGTTAGGGAGAAGTTAAATTTAAGTTCAACTCGAGTTTAAGCTCGAATTGAGCTTTGAGCTTAGTTTCGCTTTAAAGGTGTTCGAGATTAGCTTGTTTGAGAGAAGCTAAACTTGAGTTCGGCTCGAGTTTGAGCTCGAATCAAGCTTTGAGCTCGATTTGAGACTAAAACAATATTATTTTAATGCGTATTGGTCAAAACAATATCATTTTAGTTGATTCATATTAAATTTTTTAAGCTCACGAGCTTTATAAGTGAAACACCCCTAAGGCATGAGCTCAAGCTCAAGCTAAAAAATATTAAACTCTTGGGCTCAAGCTCGAGTTTACTTAAACCTAGCTCATTTTAGGCTCATTTGAACTAAGCTCAAGCTCGAATTCACTCCTAGTTATGAAACCAACTTTGCAACCTCTCCTTATCAATGAAAGACGAAGGAGTCGTCTATGTAGGTATATTCTTTAAACATTTTATATGTGTTTAATAACATGTTTTTGAATTAATTATCTTATGAGAGCGATCTAAAGTAGGATTTGTGTTATTGTTTGATAAAAATTTTGTTGTTAATTCCGTTATAGAAGGTCACAATTCCCTATAGTTACTTCATTGTTTCAATAGAAAAGGTAGCCAAAATAAGTTTAGTACCACAAAGATTCTTGTCAATAATAAGCTTATTCTCCTCAGACAAAAATTCCTAATCCATCCCTCTTAGTTAGCGGTTAGAGTTGGTTTCAGGCAAATGTTGTCATATTACCTACTTACCTTATAAAACTTTCCAAATATTTGGTCTTTAAACCACCCATATTATCTTTTGTATGGGTAAGCCCCTTCAATTTTTTAATGTTCACTTGGATAAGAAGAAAAATATTGGTACCTTGGGATTTTCCTTGAAAATATAGAGATATGTGAGTTCTTTTACAATAGTGCCACTTATCCCAATGTGGCAATAAGTATACAATCCCAAGATACACCAGTAAACATTTGGGGACAACTGAAAATAAGCAATGCCAAGTAAATAAAGTATCGCTTGCATGAACAAGTATAAAGGCAAAATCACTCCACATCTCAAGACTATCTCTAAAAACGTTGCCTATCCTTTCATGGATTACCATACAAGCAATTCGATAGCTCTCCTAGTTCAATAAAAAGTCCATAACTTTCTTTTAAATGAACTAGTTCAACCATAGTAAAGGGGATAACACCATACTACTTTATACATCCAATAAAATTACATCAGTCTGGGCAGAGGGAGCACTCTCCTCCATTTGCACCCTACTAGTTACGACCCTACTAGGTTAGGCCCTAAGGTTCATTTTGACATAAGGTTCTAGAACAACTCATGCTAGAGCCCTATTTCTCCTATAAACTAGTTTTAGAATGCACACACAATGGAAAGCTCTCAACTTTGAAAAATCCACTTGAGCAAGCTAGGTTTTGCTAAAGGAAAATGATGCTTGGAAATTTTATATGATTTACATATGCACATGGAAACTTTCTTATAAGCATTTCATGAAAAAGTGAGAAAAAATCTAGAGCTTCCAAAGCAACACTAAGAAATGTGTTGATTATCTAACTATATACATAAGACATAACCTACTATACATCATAGCTTCTGAGTTGATTTGATGGGCAAACATTTTGCGTATGTGGTATATTAAATGCTTGGTACCTACCATATTAGCAATCATGGAATCAAAAGCAGCTATGGGGCGTCCATCCTTTAGAAAATGTGAGGAGTTTTTGTAACACTTCTCAGACTCTAGAAATTAGCAGGCAATTGTTATGCGGTTAAAATTTCTTCCCAAGTTAACCCACAGACATGTCCCCTAATATTCACTAGCAAGTATGGATTAGTGAACAAGCATTGCTTCGCCCCAAAATCCACAAGACATGCCTCAGACAGGAGATCTATTCATCTAGAAGTCACAAAATGGGAAACAAAGACCAAATTTGCCATGCCTATCCTAATCCTCGTAGCATTAGATACTTGTTTGCTTTTGCCAAGCAATCATCCTCTTGAGTTTGAATCATCATAATTAAAGTGTAACTACTTTCCTATCATATCGGTACTATGATAACGCTTATCAAGTCATCAACTACTTTACTATCTTAGACTATTGCATTTGTAACCGTAACTCCCACTTATATAAATTCTCATCAATAGGAAAAGGGAGAAAGGGCATTTGATCGCTTAACGCTTGACAGCACATCCAATTATTTTGCTAAGCTAAACATATAGTAAAAGTTTTACTTTGTCCTGATATGCTGGCTTTGTAATCTCGCACTACTCATTTAATAGTAACATAGTAGACGTGGGCTATTGAATTTTCGGATTGACCTGGTAAAAAAATAACTATCTATTTTCTTTGTTGTGTTCTTTCATTTTTTTTTTTCTCCCAAATCTATCTAGATTTGGTGTAATTCTTCTTGGTACAAAGTTCCGCTCGTACAATAAGCATACGGCATTTGATAATTTGGCAAAGATTTTGTTGTTTTGAAGCCACTTTTCTCTTCCTTATAAGAGATCTCTCTGCCCAGTTCTTCCAGTTTTCAAACAAAGTTCCGCTCGTACAATAAGCATACGGCATTTGATAATTTGGCAAAGATTTTGTTGTGTTGAAGCCACTTTTGTCTTCCTTATAAGAGATCTCTCTGTCCAGTTCTTCCAGTTTTCAAATAAGATCAAATCAAATGTAATGGCGCCATTAGGTAACCGACACAATTCAAAGAATCTTGGTGTACCCCTAGTAACCATTAATATCTTTGTTTTAAAATTCCCAATTAATGATGATGTGAGACTAGGTGTCAACGAAACATCAGATTCACTATAGCCTGTTTTGTTTTGTTTTTTTTTTTTTTTCCCTCTTTGTTTCATAGGACGTAATATTGATATAGTTTACAAGTTTCTTAGGTTGTGGCACCGACAATTTTGTAAAAATAAACTAATTTGTATCAGGTTTCCATAAGTAGACTGATTTTCTCTAATAATATTTTGATTACCCTTAGGGGTTGTTTAACAAATAAAAGATTATTAATGGGGTTGATGCGCCAATTACGATTTGATTATCGTTAATTATTCGTTTGTTCTCACATTAGTTTGCACCCTGTAAAGAAACAGTCGATGGAGAATCTCACCAACTTATTAACAAAACTATCACCAAATCATGAATAATTGCGGGCTGCCCCTTTTCAATTTGTTACACCAAATATGTAGAGTTAATTGATAATATTTATAATATATTGTTTTTCATTATTAATTGTTTTAGAATTAATTTCTTTGGTTGGCGGATAATTCTTAGAGGGTTAAAAGAAAGAGCAATATTATGTGTACCTATTTTGAGTACATAAATATATACACACTCATATGTGTCATCATATGATTAGTTATTGTTTTATTTTTAATTCAAAATCATTCAATCACATGATAACACATATAAATGTGTATATATTTGTGTACCCAAAATAGGTACACATAGTTTTATTGTAAAAGAAAAGGGAACGGACCAACGAACCTTGTAGATTACTCAACCCACATGAAACTGAACATCTGTATATAAATATTTGTCGAAAAATTATATGTACAAATAATTATATATTATTATGTAATTAAATTTTATTTTATTTTTAATTTAAAATCAATTAATTATATAATAAGATGTAATTATTTATATATAAAATTATATATATTATTTATATATGTAACACTATTCAATATTTATAACGGAGAATCTAAATTCATTTTGCAAAAATCACATGTTTGCAATTCAAGAGTGAGTTGTTTCAATATTTACTTAAAATCCTTTTGCATCCCAATTAAGATCAAGGATCTAATAAAACAACTCTTGATGTCACCCTTTTAATTGTACAGCTTGCATTCATATAAAGTCAATGCACAAGGTCAGTCAATGTTTGATGTGCTCAAATTTTGAGTAGAACTTCAACTTAATATTTATTTTTTAGTAAATAAATTTTTTGAGATCATCACTGTTAATATATGAAATATTAAATGAGTGTACACACTTTTAAATACACAATTAAATATATAAATTATGTGTTATTATATGATTAGATATTACTTTATTATTAATTTAAAATTATTTAATTATATAATAATATATTATTTATTTGTTTAATTATATACTTAAAAATATATTTACAACGTTTTATTAATATACGTAAATGTTGTGAAATTAAAAAATCTAGTGACCTACTCCCTCGCTACTTTTTTTGTTAGCTTTCTTTAATTAGACGTCAAAACTTGTCAATGCAAGTGTGAACAAAGCGTTTTCATATTTAAAATGTACATAGGTTTTATGAAAGCAATAGAACTTGATTATCCCACATCTTAATAAGTAGGACGTTGGAAGGTTAGACCGCATGGAATTCAAACTAGGAGTAAACAAATTAAAAGCTACATTTTCCACAAAAACAAAAAAATAAAATAAAATATATCCTAGGCAAATAAAAAAATAATTATAATATAATGAGTGATTAACTATTTGGTATTGACTATGGTTGATGAGATTTTTTGCCATCAATTAATGTATTTAATTTAGAGTCTTATATAAGATAAATTATGATAATAATATTAAAGATTCGATAATACACTATGATATCCGCTACAATGTTACGAAGTAAACAGAAAGAGAAAGTTAGACACAAAATTGATTTTTAACATCGTCCAAACCATTGTTTAAATGTTTATGTCCACAATTATGGTATTAATAGTGTTTATAGTATGCAGAAAAAGGGTTACAATGTTACTGGTTACAATTCGAATTTCCAATGACATGAAAGAGACGTCAACTAACATATTATGGAACGTCTATATGCTAGTGAAGCCACTGACTACCACTTCTGCTGAGATTATTTCTGCAGGAGATGCTCTACTGGTAGGAAACTACCTTACAACAACTATTGCTAGTTTATTAAGTAAATTATAGATGAGTTTTTCAATTTGGACATTTCCTTTTGGTTGGATCTTCTGATTAAAATCTTGTTTACGGGTTTAACACCACTTAAATTAAAATCTTATATAATAAGATAAGGATCCAATATACATATATTTAAGTAACTAATAAAAAAAGATAAATAATTCTGAATAATTGTAAATATGTACAATTAAACTGAAATCAGTCTAATAATAATTCAATAACTTTGTACCCTAATGCATTTTACCATTCGAAATCTTGAAAACTGACCCCAAAGCATAAGAAACAGTTTGCTACAACGTTATATTAAAAAAAAAAAAACATAGATCTTTATTCATACACGTAAACACACCTTATATTAAAATACATTTCAAATGCATATTACAGAGTTTTCAATTATACTTGAGCAACACCAACATTTTCAAATGGCTTAACAATACAAAGACACACTTATATATAATAACAATAAAACTATATATACTTACTTTGAACATACAAATGAATACACACATATTACGTATTATCATATGATTAAGTGATTTTAAATTAAAGATAAAATAACACTCAATCACGTGATGACACATAAAAATGTGTATCTATTTATATACTCAAAATAAATATATATAATATTGCTTATATCATAAACATGTTGAACTGGACTAAACTTACCATTAAGTCCATCAACTTTATTTTTCACTAAATATACACCTATATTATAAGAACTTAACCACAAAAATAACGTAGCATATTCAGGCAAAGCCCTTTAACACTGAACGAGACGTTGAACACACGATCATGCATATCTTGGAACCACGACAGCACGGAGAGGGTGCTTCATTTCACAAGATAAATTAAGCACCTCATTCAGGTCAACTGGATTAGCCTTGTCTTGAACCCATTCAAATCGGTGCAACAACTTCGCCACCCAGAGGCTCACCGTGACGAGCCCCAGGTTCTTCCCAGGACAAACCCTACGGCCAGCACCGAACGGTGCGAGTCTCAGGTCAACGCCTCTCACGTCCACGTCAACGCCACCTTCACTTTTCAAATACCTCTCTGGCTTAAAGACGAATGGCTCTTCCCAGACAGTTGGATCATGAGTTATGGCCCACATGTTGACCATGGCGGTTGTTTTAGCAGGAACAACCATACCGTTACTGAGTTGGACGTCTGACGTGGAGAGACGAGCCCATGATAGGAGGGGCCCTGGTGGGTGGACTCGTAGGGTTTCCTTGATCACAGCTTGAAGATATGTTAACTTCGCCACGTCAGCATCTGTTATATCGATTTTGTTTCCGGTGATGAGATCAAGCTCTTGGTGAACTTTGGCTTGAATATCAGGGTTCAAAATCAGCTCCGCCAGGAGCCACTCAGTTAAAATTGCTGTTGTATCAGTTCCACGAAAGATCATTTCCTTTAAAAAGAAAAACTGAACATATTAAATGCCTATGCGACGTAAAATTTAGATAGAATTTTAAAACAAAATTCAATAAATGTTTTGAAAATACATTTACAAGAAATGAGTCAAATATTATTGAAAATCATTATCATAGTTTTTAAGAATACTAGAATACGAACCCATAACACAGCGATCATATCTTCCTCATCCAGCTTCTCGTCTTCATCCATAGAGAGCAAAACGTCAACGAAATCAGAATTATCAAGGAGGTTCCTTTGGTCTCTGAGTTGGTGTTCTTTGATGATTTGTTTTACGAGTTTTCTTATACGAGGAACAAGAACCGAACAACGTTTATTGATACGATAAGGATCGTAGAAGTATTTCAGCCACGGCAAGTAATCAGACCAGTTAAACGCACCCAAGATTTCAAACCCTTCTCTAACAATCTCATGCAACTCTTTAACCTCCTCACTGAAACCCCCCGTATCGTAACGTTTACCAAACACAGTGCCCATTATGTTGTTGAGAGCCGTAGCTTGTAAATGTTTGCGCAAATAAACAACCCCATTAAGAGATTGTTCTTCAGCTACGGCGTGCAGCATGGATATGCAGTCCATCTGGCGTCCGGCTTCATGCGCCGCAATGCGCTTTGGAGCGAACAAGTGAGACGAAGCGATTCTTCTGAGGAGCCGCCAGTAAGAGCCGTTCGGCGCAAACCCAATGGCACGACTGAACATGAGGCTTTTAGCGGATTGTTTGACAGGACGGTTGGAAAAGTGAGAAGAGGTTAAGATTTCACGGGCGATAATTGGATCAGAAGTGACAACAACAGGAGTAGAACCCAGGCTCAGAGCCATGAGTTGTTCAGCACCGAAGCTATAAGCCATGGAAGCCAGAGTACGGTGAGCCAACCCGCGGCTCAAACTGAACAAACAGCCAAACAAAGGCAGGCCACTGGGTCCGAAAATGGGAACTGAACCCACTTGGTTTCTCCCATTTTTCCAGGCGAAACCTCCAGTGGGAACAACCCATGTCAAGAGACAAACACACAGAAATGCAATAAAAACAGAAATCAAAAGCCAACTATTAAACAAATTCTGAGTTTCAACAATTGCTGGGAGTGTAAACACCCACCAATTGGTATCAAGAGAATCAGTTGAAGTAAAATCCATAACACTCAACAAACAGACTCACTGAGTACTGAAACTCAATAGACCATTAGATAAAAAGAGATATTTGTATTGCTGTATTGCGGTCAGGAGGGAAGGCGAATTTGGTTTAAATAGTTGTGCATGCGTAAAGAAGAAGGGATTTGATCGAAGGAAGGTGAAAAGATCTTATGATAAAAAATTTAGGGCTAAGTTTGCGTGTAATAGAATGCATATCTACGTGTGCACGGTATATTTTATTTTTTATTTAGTTTATTATTTACATACAATAGAGTGAGAGATTTTAGGCCGGTCAAACATTATGTTCACTCTAGGGGTGTCTTCACTCTGAAGCTATCGACTCGGTTTTTCATCGGGTGTATTGTTCATCATATTAACCATATTATTCACTTCTCACATAGCATGTATATCTCATTGATAATTCTTTGGTGATATTATAATCAGTTCAAATGAACTTTAATTTAAATTTAAACTAAATACTATAATTTCAGGATAAGCTCCAACTAACCATAAAATCAACTTAGTTTGGATCAAATCCACTTCAGTTAGAGTGATGCAATGTAAGTCTTATCTTTTCTCTATCAATAATATCATCATCGTAAGCTAGTTAATTTCTAAATTGTGTGACAAAACTTTAAATTATTGCCTAATTAAGTTTATGCTATTAATTAATTGTACTTTACAGAAGTGATACTTAACACTTGCTCCTAAATTTTATATTCTTAGTGAAGGGTTAAACTGATTGAAGATATAGGCGTGAATAGATGTGTAATGCAACAAACGATACGATAGTGCCATAGTGGAGATACTGAATTTCGGGAAATTAATTATTTTACTCAACTTTTTTTGCGCCTTTACATTTAGACCCATCTTATTTTTCATTATACAATTATACCAAAAAATCTAGTATAATATCAGGTTTACCCTTATTTCAACCTTAAGAACACTTGCTTTAGCCAACTTCTCACTGTAAATTAAACAGCTATTTTGCCAAAATTGAAGCACAATTGTACAAATCTTACATCAAACCTATCCTAATTCAGGCAAGTGTAGACCTAAACCCTTATAATTTTATATATTTTTGTTACGCATTTAAAAACCCAAGAATTTCAAGTACACATACCATGTGATTTTGTCAGGGAAATGTTGATTTCTTAATAAATATTGTTTTTTTTTTTAAGTTAAATTAGTTAGAGAACTAATATTTCAATCAGAGAAAATTATTACATTAGGTTGAAATGCATGTTTATGATGTTTTTATTGTTAAAATTGATGTAAAAAAATTAATTGGAGAACAACGTAGGGTAGGCACGCCCATCCTAGACATTCAAGCACTTTTATTGTAATAACATATAATTTTTATTAGAAAATTCTAATAAAATTTTCATTTGATGTATTTAATTATTGTTGTATTGTATCACAGGTTTTATTTTTATTTTAAAATGGATAAAATTGCATTTATAATTCAGTTTGGAGGGGAATAGGTTACCAGAGATGACAATATTATAAGACATGTTGATAAAGACAAAAGAATGATTGACATGGATATAAGAGCTAATTTTGAAGGATTTGTTGTGAAAACATACTATCATTTTAGAATTTATCGAAGTCAATCACATATCCACATATTTACATCCAATGAGTGGAAAGCTCTAGGAGATTTGAGATGATGATGATGTTAAGTTTATGATGTTGGTAGCAAGAAAAAATTATCGACACAACTTAATGTAACAAAGAGTTGTATCGAAGCAAAAGACAATTTTCAAGAAGGGCAGGTTAATGAAGAACAAATGAAAGATTATTCAACATATGATGGGCGTAACTATACGGTTTTCAATAGGATGATATGAATCATGATGATGATGATGATAATGATGATAAGGATAATGATGATGATGATAAGGATAATGATGATGATGTTGAGGATAATGATTATGATGATAATGATTAATTCGCGAGGTTTGTGAAAGTTGACGAGATGTACAATGTACCAATTAAAGACCCTAAGTTGGGCGTAAGAAAAGACCAACTAATGATCATAACGCCAAGGTTAAGTGTAGTATGCGATGTCATGGTTTGATTAATCATGGAGCACATGCAAAAAATATTCATGTTCCTAATCCATTTTAGTGGGTTTTGCAAGGCATTGTAGATATTAAGAAAGTGGGTATTGGTAATCGTGAAACACGACCTTACAGAGGTATCAAAGTAATGGGTTATTATAATTCTAAGGAAGAATTGATACAATTATTTGAAAGACATGCTTTAAAAACATGTTTTTAGTATATAGTACCTTAGTCTGACACAAAACGGTGAGAGATCAAGTGTATAGGGAAGCAATGTAAATGGCATGCACAGGCAACAAAGGATAATGATGGAGACTTATGGGTGTTACATTTTATAGGAAAAGAACACACTTATCCACATGATCAAATATTACCATATCATAGACAAACTGGTGCTCAAGCCTTGGGGAAAATCCTTAGAACAATGTTTTTGGTTGAATGTATATATTGATCGAAATAAATTATTTCTAATATAGATGATAGGTATAAGATTGACATATCATACACACAAGCATGGTGTACCAAGAAATGGGCAACAAATGCATGTATTAAGAGGATTGTCCAATGAGTCCTTTATGCTCTTACCTAAGTATTGTCATAATTTGGAGTTACGAAGCCCTGAAACAATAACATATATTGACATCGATATGGATAATCAGTTTAGGTTCTTCTTTATAACATTAGGCTGCTTAATAAGGGCGTTTCAGTAGTTTTGTCATTCGATAATTTGCATCGAGACACAATTCATTGTAATTAGGAAAGATAGTAATAATCAGATTTTCCGATGGTATTTGGTATTGATAGATAGAAGGAAGTAAAGACGTGGATGCCTTTTCTGCTACAGATATGCATCCGTGGCATCACAAACTTAGTCATTATTTCATATCGGTATCCTTCAATCATTGCATTTGCGACAAACGTATTACCTAATGCCTAACACGGTTTTTGTAAACACAACATAAAAAGTAATAAGCATATTCACTT
Source organism: Mangifera indica (assembly GCF_011075055.1). NCBI lineage: Eukaryota > Viridiplantae > Streptophyta > Magnoliopsida > Sapindales > Anacardiaceae > Mangifera > Mangifera indica. The sequence continues at coordinate 8,239,105 of NC_058147.1, read as the reverse complement.
AAAAAATAACCAAGCATAGTGAAAGATTATTTTTTAGAGTTGTTAAGCAATATCACATCCTTGATTTTGATATTGCCATGAGGAGTATTTATCAAGTAAATTTTGATGTCGTAACCTTTTTGGCCAACATTAGGTATAATAAATGGGCACCATGTCACTTTGATGGGTTCTATTACAATATCATGGCAAACAATATTATTGAATCTTTTAATGCTTTGGCATAGATGGCTCAAGGTTTTCTCTCACCATCCTTGTTGAATTCATTAGAAGCACACTACAATAATGGTTTTACAATAGATGAAATTTGGCAAGTTAATCTTATTTCACGAGCAATTATTATGTACCAATGCTTTGTTATTTATTAATGTGACATAACTTATGCTTTTTTTTTCTTTGCAAACAGATGGACAAACTCACCCGTTAACACTATGGGCTAAGGATAAGATTGTCAGACATATAAATAAATCTGCCAACATGGTGGTCAAACCAATCAACCTTCATAAATACAAAGTCCATGATACATTACAAAAGGTATCCATTGTTGACCTACTGGAACGCACAAGCCGTTGTGGAAAATTTTAGCTCTTTCACATTCATTATATATATGTCATAGCAATGACACAGTTCAATAACCTATCAGACTGTTACTGATGGGCAAACATATACTACTTCATAGATTATTTATAGAAGATGTATAAAGAAGCTAATGCTTATGGGACAAATGGTAACATTAAGAGGTCGAGGGCTACTAGTGGATTTGATTGTATTTGAGATATCTAACTTTGATATGATTTTGAGAATGGACTTCCTTGGTAAGTATAGAGTCGAGACTAACTATAGAAAGAAAAATGTCAAGTTTAACCTAGATAGTGGAGATGAGTTCACTTTTGATGAAGGTTGAGTATTTAACATGATGATCAATAGTGTTAAGGCCCAAAAAATGTTAAACAAAGGTTATGTAAGATATTTGGTGTATGTGAGCAGTAAGCTCGTGGCAAAAAAGACTTTGTGTAGATGGCATGCCAATAGTATGCGAGTTCCCAGATATATTCCTAGATAACTTATCAAGATTAGCACTAAAGAAGATGGTGGAATTCAATATAAAGTTGGCACCGAGGACAACCCCGATATCCAAAGCACCCTTCTATATGGCTTTAACAAAGTTACAAGAATTACAAGAATTTAAAAAATAGTTATAAAAACTACTCAATAATGGGTTTGTTCAATTGAGTCATTCGTTGTGGGGTGCACCAATCCTCTTTGTCAAAAAGAATGATAGGTCGATGCATATGTGCATTAACTACAGAGAATTAAACAAGGTAATAGTAAAGAACAGATACCCACTATCAAGGATTGACAACTTGTTTGATTAGCTAAAAAGTGTTTTAGTATTATTAAAAATATATCTCATATTAGGATACCATCAGGTACGTGTAGTAGAGAAGGATATACCAAAAACTACATTTAGGACTCAATATAGGCATTAAGAGTTTGTGGTGATGTCTTTTGGCTTCGCTAATGCTCTAGTAATGTTCATAGATCTTATGAATAGGGTATTTCAAGATTGGTCAGACAGTTTTATCGTAGTGTTTATTGATGATATATTAGTATATTCCAAAACTCAAGAGGATTATGAATAGCATTTGAGATTGGTATTACAAAGGTTGAGGGATAGGCAATTGTATGCCAAGTTTTTTAATTGTGAATTTTGGTTGGATCGGGTGGCCTTGAGACATATGGTGTTAACAAAAGGAATATCATTAGATCTGAGTAAAATTGAGGTTGTGATGTCATGGCAAAGATTGAGGTCAGCTAAAGAGGTTTGAAGTTTTCTTGGATTGCCTAGTTACTATTGATGGTTTATAAAAGGTTTTTCTAAATTGGCTTGGCCATAAACCGAGTTAACCTGTCAGGATGTATCTTTCCAATGGTCTCAGGATGATAAAGATAGTTTTCAAACACTAAAATATAAGTTGACCACCACCTAATTTTAACTCTACCTAGTGATAGTGAAGAGTATGATTTATATCAAGGACTTGAAGCTATTTTGATACAGTGAGTAGAGTAATTGCATATGTCTCCCATCAATTGAAGGAATACAAGATTAGCTATTTGACCCATGATTTAAAATTGGCTAAGGTGGTTTTTGCTCTTAAGATCTTATGGCACTACTTTTATAAGTGAAAGCCAATGTGTATATTGACTATAAGAGTTTAAAGTATTTCTATACAAAGCGAGAATTGAATATGAGACAATGTTGACAGTTAGAGTGGGTTAAGACTTATGATATAGATATTAGGTACCATCTGGGTAAAGCTAATATGGTGGTTGATACTCTAAGTCAAAAAGTAATGTTGTATTAGGGGACTACATCGCTGAGCTACAGTAAGACATCTTATATTAGTAGATTAAGGTAGTTACAAGATTGTTGGTTAGGTTGGATATCAGGTTTGCCCTACTTGATAAGATTCGAACCTAACAGGCCACAGATAAGTGGTGTGCACAAATGATCCAACGAATTATTGATAGATTATAGTCATTATTTAAGGCATTGGATGGGGTTTTGAGATTTAGGGATAAAGTTTATGTTCTGCAAGATAGCGAGTTAAAGACTCAGATTTTTATCAAAATACATAATGCACTTTACACTGCCCACCTTAGGAGTGTAAAGATGTATCAAGATTTGAGAAAATCCATCTAGTAGTCCAACATGAAAAAGACAGTAGCAAATTTATATCGAGATGCATAGTCTATCATCAGGTTAAGATGAAACATCAACGACCAGATTATTACAACCTTTGACTATTCCCAAGTGAAAATAGAATGAGGTCTCGATGGATTTTGTAATAGAACTGTTGAGGGTTAGAGGTGGATATAATGTTTTATAAGTCATTGTAGATTGGTTAACCAAGTTAGCACACTTCATTCCGATAAGAGACAATATGGATACTGAACAGTTGGGGCAAGTTTGTGTCAGAGAAGTGGTAAGACTTTATAAGACATCGAGGAGGATTACGTCAAATATAGACATTTGTTTAGTTTTTAGCTTTCTAGTAAGGCCTACAAAAGAAATTAGATACTTGTTTATCTTTTAGTACTGCCTATTACCCTCATATAGATAATCAAACTAAGAGGGGTTAACCAGATAATTGAGGACATGTTAAAGGCATGTTGCTTAGATCATAAGGTAAATTGGATAGATGTTTTACCTTTAATGGAGTTCGTATACAACAATAGCTATCAAACAACTATTTAGATGGCTCCTTATAAGACACTCTATGGGAGAAGATGTCAATCCCCATTTCATTGGGATGACATAAGAGAGAGAGATGAGTTAGTGAGGGCTTTAGGACCCAGGATGACCCAATGGATGATTAACCAAGTTAGGTTGATTTGAGAAAGGATAAGACAAGCCTAAGATAGACAAAAGAGTTATATCGATCAAAGAAAATATGATCTAGAGTTTAAGGTGGGTGACCATGTCTCTGTAAAGATTATCTCATATCATCATGTGATGAGATTCGGTCAAAAAGGGAAGTTAGCACCTTGTTATATTGGCCCATACAAGGTAATGGAGAGAATTGGCAAGGCAGCTTATAGACTTACACTACCAGTGAGCACAAGGCGAATTCACAATATGTTACATGTATTATTATTACATAAGTGTGTGGGTAACCCATCCCAAATTTTTTGATTCAATGATGTGGACCTAAAGGACATCTTATTTATAAGGAGTGCCCGATGTGAATTATGGTTAGGCAAATTAAAACACTAAGGCATCGATAGACACCGTTGGTAAAGGTGCAGTGGCAGAACCATTATCGAAAAGGCTATATGAGAGATTAAGAAAAATATGAGACAAAAATAGTCCTAGTTGTTCAAGTGAATTTTGAGGATGAAATTCTTCTTAAAAGAAGGAAATATAGAAACCTCAGGTATGTTTAAGGGTAAATAAGTCTTTTTGGCATGATCTAAGTCTCTCGAGAGGTTGACAATGTTGAGTTTTCAAAATCAACACAAAAGTAAAACCTTTGGGATGTCTGTCCCTATGAGCTAACAATTTCAAATCGTGCTCACACAATTTGAGAAGTGCGTATCCTGGGGACATCTGTTCCACTAAAAAGGATGACTGTCCCAATCGTGTTTTCCAATGGTTATAAAACTCCTCCATGTGTTTTGTTTAGGTTTATGTGTTATTAACCCTATCTTCACTAAATCAAAAAGTGTAGAGAGGATTGAGAGCGTTGGGAGCCACTAGAGGAAAGGAATGCCACTGAATTCTTGCCATGTGACAACTTAAGCATTGTCAGAGGATAAGTAGGTGAAATTCTTTCCTTTTCTCATGTTCGCTACCCTGTTTTGCCATGATATGTATATTTTGTAATTTGATTAGTTAAATTATGATGTCTACAATTTAGATATATGTGTGTGTGTGTGTGTGTGTGTGTATGGTTATGACAATGATAGGATATAAGGACCGTACATGTGGATTTCTTTGAGTTTTACTACAAGTTGTTGTGTTTGTTGTGTTATGGATGTTATTGGATTGGTTTTGGTGAATAGAATAATGTATAGGAGTCTTGGATTGATTCGGGATATTTTTGTTGTTGAATCGCAATCAAAACTGGTATGGTTTTACAAAGTTATAGAAGTAGGGGATGCCTATCCCATTGTGGGGTAGGAGACGATGTTTGTGATCATGCATAAGGGTATATTGGTAATTTAATTATGAATAGTATTTGACACATGGAAGTGAGATCAAAGGGGAACAACTATCCTTACCTATTATGAGACGGTCATCCCTCATAAAGGAGAGAACTATCGTCGTCCATGGTGGAACAATCATCCCTCACAATAAAAGAAAAGGGTATGTTATACCGAGGGTCAATGAAAAGACGTTTTGCCTTCTGTGCAATGTTAAGGGATGTGAGATATGTTTGGGACGTCCATTCTAATTAGGTTCAGCTAAGAGGCCTCTAAGACATCAATCTCATTCGTATATGAGTTATAAGAGGCGTCTAGGACATCCGATTCATTGGCAAATGAGTTATCTCATTGATGCACGGGACATAAGAGGCATTTGGGACATCCACCCTGATTCTCTATAAGGTGTGAGGGACATCTAGGATGTCTTACTCGAAAGTGTACAAGCAATGAGTAATTAAGGATAAGAGGCATCTAGGACGTTAGATGATATATATAAATAGATAGTTGGGTTGTCAAAGGATATTCTAGAAACACTCAGTTGATTATGTGTGCTTACTGGTGAATTATCACTCATGTGTTTTGCTTTGGCTTGCAGATGGACAAAAGGATGGGAAGGCTAGTGGATCAACTCAATGATTGTGCGACCACCATCATGGACATTTTATCTATTTATTTTGAGTTAAACCATTTTGGGGTCATTACGTATTATTATTATTAGTATAATTTTAGTAAACTATAGATCTCATATTTTATTTAATAAAATTATCGAAGTATTTCATAAAATTATTTTTCTTTTAATGCATATTTATGAGAATGGTTATTGAATATGTGACACATCATCCCAGTGAATTGTTTCTAAGGGTATAATGTGGAGATGGGGTGTTACAATAACCAAATCTCATGCATATTATCTAAAAATAAAATAATTTTTTTAAATAAAACTCAAGAATAAAATAAGAAGTACAACACATAAAGATACAAATATATACAATATATATCTAAGTATTGCAACTACAGTTAATAATTGTCCGTTAATCAAAACACAGTCCAATTTAATCTTGCAACCTCATGGATAGACTCGAATTATATCTAGGATTAGAAAAAAAAAAAAAAAACTAACTCTAACATTATTTTTTAATAATAAAATTATATTTACATATTTTTAATACATAATTTGAGTATATATATGATATATTATTATTAATTAAATGATTTTAAATTAAAAATAAAATAATAATTAATCATATAATAATATGTAATTGATATATCAGATTATATTAAAAAAAAAGTGTACTCGGAACATTTCCCTTTCTTATAAAGTGTCCTATTGTGTTAAAAATCACCAAGCTGGATATTTTTAAGTACAGGGTTGGGATCCCAAAATGAACCATAGCGATGAAAGTGTGGTGCCCATGAAAGTCGGATCCTAGGCCTACATTAATAAGAAAAAGAGGTGGCATTGGTGGCAGCGGCATGCGTGTGTTACGGCAGGAAACGAGGGGATAGCGTGTTGTATTGGGTTAAGAGTTTAGACTTTTACAAGTGTTTTACAGTTTACTCCATACTTTCTGTGTTGTTCGATCGAGAATCAACACGCCAACCCAACTTAACAAGATAATAGAGATTTTTCCATTCTCGAGGCTCTTCAACGCTCGTGCATTGTTTGCGTGATTCTCAAGTCAATCTATAAAGCTAACTTTTTTCTAGATTTTATTTTCTTACCTCGTTCAATTCCACCCACTCACTCTTTATCATGTTATTGGCTTAGCGACTGCCAGAGAGGGAATTGGGAATGTCATTCACAATATTTTCGGCTTCAATTATGACTTACCACACGTTGGTTTTTTTTTTTTTTAAATATAATCGTGGATCTACAGTATCACATTGCGTCCAAAGTCTCAAATTCTCAATCATGCGTATAAGCATTTTTTGTTCAATTAATGAAATCCAATGACAAGTAAAATTCATTTTAGAATTGATATTCGATATCCTAAGTCTATAAATATCCTATTACATTTGTAAACTCATTTTAAAGTTGATATTGTTTGTCAATATTTGTTATACGTATATATTTTTGAATACATAGATAATGTATCATTAAGTGATTAAGTGTTATTTTATTTTTAATTTAAAATCATCCAATTATATGATAATACATCATTTAAATACTCAATTATATATTCAAAAGTATATACATAAAATATTATTAATTAAAATAATATACTAATATTTTAGCGTTATATGATCAAAAAAATCCGATTGGAAGTCAATTTTTGAAATTCATTTTAGTGGGTAGAGATCCAACAACCAACAACATTTCACGACCAATGAGCAACTTTAAGTTTAGAAGTTTAAAAATATCTTAAAAGTTATATCAAATCAGTTAGTAGTATGACTTCTACAATAACTCAATGTAACTTATTAGTTTCTTGTGATTATAAATCCACTTTTCTAAAACTTAATAACAAATTGAAGAAAGATTATTTACTCTTCCTTATGCTTTAGAAATCGCTACTTATCATATTCTCAATTATTGTATTAATTCAAATATATTTTTCCTCCCTATAAAAACATGGGGTCTCTCTAAGAATTCTAGGACAATTCTCTTACAATTTTCTTATAACTTTCTTCATTATATTAATAATAACATCATGGACGTAGACTCATACAGAGTTTTTTTTTATCGAATTATGTAAAAACCACTAGTCTAATCATACTCAAATTTTAACTATTCATATTCTTACATCTAAATCTCACTAATTTGGTATACTTCTCCTAATTATAATTTCAGTATCAACGCTTAGTATTGGCATAAGAATAAATTTAAGATAATGAAATGATAATTTTTATCTAAAGTTGAAAGGGTTAAAAAATATGGTTGATCTATTTATAATTATGGTTAAATTTTCTTAATTTGAACGTATAATTGAATGGTTTGAATATCCTTGCAGCTAAGAAACATGAAGCTCTAACTAAATATGGAGTTGGCAAAATCAACCATATGTTGAACTTCAAAAGGAGTAGCGAAATCCTAAACAAAAAAAAAAAAAACTTTGAAGCATAGCAGAATTATATAATTTCAACATATACACCATTTTAATTAAACATATTTGATAAGGATTATATTTTTTTCTCTTCAAAATAGAATTTTTTTTTTTTTTTCATTTTCAACTAATTCCACTGACCAAAATATCATTGAATCTAAACATAACTCTTTCCATTTTTCATATTAACTCCATCTTCATTGGATCTCTCCATTCTCACTTGAACTCTACATTGGTGTGTTTTTGGATTTAAGGTGTATAACTTTCTTTTACCTTGACTTTAGATTCAAATTTAGGGTTTATGTACTGAGCTTCATGTTTTCTAGCTAAAACAAATAGATTCGATAATATTCCAAGGTTGAACGAGAAAACACAGGTAGATAGGAAGAGAAAGGTTATCTGAAAGGGGGATGTCAGTCGAATCACAATATTTTAACCAGATTTTGCCAAATGGACTGAATCTTATGTTTCTTGACTTTAGATTCAACCATGAGTTTTGACCTAAAAAAATGCAAGCTTAATATATTAACCTTGGATTTTGAACCTGAAGTCAAGAATCATGAGATTAAGTCCATTTAGCAAAATCTTGTTGAAATTTTGTCCGCACTGAACCCCGTTAACAAGCATATCAGTTTTATTTATTGTAAAATGCTATTAGATTTGTCAAATACGGACAATTTTGTCAAAAAATATATTGTTAAATTGAATTATGCTATTTATTTCCCAAAAACTACCGATTTTTTCTTGAGAAATTAAAACAATATCATTTATATAAATTCTGAAATAGTGAATTTAATATAAATTTTTAAATATATATAATATATAAACTTTGATCACAAGACATAGTTGATGCAACTAGAAGAAGCTGTTAGTGTGAAAACCAATCTAAAGCCACGAAGCTTTACTTGTTGCGGCCTAGATTGATGTGCATTATTGATCGATCAAAGGAAAACTAGAGGGAAATGAGCTCGCTCCTAGAAGAATGTTATTCATTGGGTTGCACAGTTGAGTATACTCTTCTCCCTATAAGGGCAACATTCCCAAGCCAAACTATTACTTCTTCATTAATCAATAACTAGAGAAAGGCTACAGTAATTAACATACATATTTACTTATTCCAAGCTCATTAATCAAGTCAATTAGTTTAGTAAGTTTTCTACACAACCCAGTTGTATAAATTAATTATCTGAGCTCTTATATTCAGATCATTGCATAAAGAACTAAAGTTAAGAAGACGTCAAAAGCTCACGAACATAATAATGAAATTTTACAAAATCCGATATAGAATTTAAAAGTAGGGCGACTTGCGATTGTGTTTTACCTTTTCACGTGCCACTGACACATATTTCTAGACTCATAGTACACTGAAAACTGAGGTTGTTCTCTTAGAAAGCTATGGTGTATTCAAACTCTGCTGTCTTCTTCACGCCACAATAAAGTAATGGCTACTTGCGGCTTTTCACTTTTTATTATGTTTTCCTGGGTTGTATTAATATGATTACTTCTGCCTCCATATTTATAATTATATTATTGCATTTTCTAAATACATGAATAATTATACTTTTTTATATCTTAATGTGTATACGGTGTACTAGCTTTTGAAAAAATAACTTGAATGTCAAAGGAACTAGATTTTAAATATAAAAGGAAGAGTTAGTACAAATAATATGAAAATAAGGAATAATGTTCCTAGACTTAAAAAGATAAGAGTCGGTGTTCATATGATTATAACATGCGAAGTCAAAATATCAAGCTGAAGATGTACTTTGGGTGAAAAACAAAAAATGGGAAGTGAATACACTGGAAATGCTTTGTGCTAAAGCTTGTTTTAGAGTTTCAAGGTCTACTTGACTAAGAAACTCATATAAGATAGAAGAGTAACAAAAAATATATATAACCATAGTTGTGTTATAAGAGAATTCTTACAAGACTTAAGTTTGGTTTGATTATTTCGTTTAGTTCTTTGTTTAGATTGTAACTTGAAACACTCAAAAGGCATAATTCAGATAGAGAAAATGCAACAGTAGCTAAAACTGTGTTAATGGACATTTGAGTCTCTTCAACACATAATAATGTAACCACTATGGCAAGAGCAAGAAAAATGTCCTGTATAGTAGTGAGGATTTGATATATTCAAATTCATCCTTTTATGCTATAATCAACTATTAAATTCTAAATCCATCTCATTAGTTTGCATAAAGCTGGACATCATGAACATCATTTCATCTTGGTTTAGACAATGGTAATTGGTCTTATAAAGCACTCATCTAAGACAAAAAATCATTAATTAATTGACCTGGTTTTATATGTCTGTGGCCCTAGTTAGTGGAAACACGAATTATTCGTATTCCTATTTAATTCATGTTTTAAACACGTCGTTTTAGATTTTTGAATCCAACACGTATTAAATACATATTTTATATATCCATTTTTTATAAACTTTTAAGTACAAAATGTTCTTTGCATTTTCAATTAATTACCTTTGTGCCATAATTATATGAAACAAAATACTTAAATTTTTTTCATTCAAATGTCTAGCCTCTCTTGATAATTTTTTATGATAATTGAATCTTAATCATATATTATGTTATATTAGGTTTAATAGTCAATTTGATATTTTACATTTGAATTGTTAATCGAAAAATTTATGAAAAGTGTTAAAATTATTATTAATATTGTCATAATTTTATAAATGTATTATTAATGATATGTTATATTAAACTCGTATATACAAGTCTCATATCTTTTCTATATTTGAATTTTATAACTTTTTTTTACAAATGTATTTTTCATGATTTATCATATTATACTCATATAATTTATATACTATTTTTTTACTATTCATGTATTTACTAACTAGGCATGCGGCTAAGATTACCATAATGGCATTGGTAATAGAGTAAAGCTTAGCAAGCAAATTTCAAATTTATTTTATAGTCTCAAGACACCTAAATTTTAGCTTAATAAATGGGGAAAAGTATTACAAAACGGAGTAATAGTCTAAAGATTTGTACTGTCCCATTTTTCAAGCATCTCAACATATTTGAATGTTTCCACGTCTTGGATTTTGATTGATTGGTTGTGATACTTTTAATTGTGTTAATGACACAATGCCATATTTTTTTTTTCCCTTTAAGGAAGTTGGATATCTCTTGAGCCCAAATAGCATAGTTAGTTCCATTATGAATGGTACCAATATGGTGTAAAATATTCGTTGTCTCTATGGAACAAACAACTCTTAAACACAAGTTAAAAAAGGACTTGATACAGTGGGAGGCCAACTCTGAACTAGGCTTAAACAAAGTATCCGATAATAATTCACAATGACCAACTCAAATACTGGACCCAAATCAAAGTATCCATTAGGCATAACTCAAATACTAGCCCCAGAACAAATATCTCTAATGAAGATTCACTAATCTCCCAACTCAAATAATATCAATCAAACTAGGCCTAGCCTAATTAACCCAAACCAAAACAATTAACAATTTCAATTCAATCTAACCAAACAAGCCATTTACTTGGCACGGATGGAAAACATGGAGTGGCATGGCTGGATTTTGCTCGGTACAGTTGGAATGATTCTTGCATGGTTGGAATGTCTTGCACGTCTGGACATCATGTTGCATGGCAAGACCACTGAAGAAAGAGGAAATCCATCTTGCACGGCTGGGCTACTGAAGAAAGAGGCACAGCTGGAATCCATCTTGCATGGCTGGACTTCCTTCTTGGCATGTTGATGGAACGGTTGGCATCAAGGAAGGACGGCTGGACATGCAACTTTCTCCTTAAATTTCAACAAATTTTCTGGAAGGCTGAACGAAAAGTACACGACTAATGCACAATTTACTCTGCAAAATTTACACTTCATCTATTCTGTAATATTTTGACACAATCTTTAAACATATTAATATTTTAACTTATATTTTTATCATTATCAAAAGACTAAAAGTCCAATACACTTAAATTCCAAAATTCATACCCCAAATGTATAAAATAGTTTTAATCAATAAACATGCACAAATCAACAACGTACTCTAAAATACATCTTTTAAATACTTTCTACTAAGTCCTAAACTCATTTACAACAAGTTTTAGCTTGAAAAATCATGTTTTTTTGCTGAAATATTTTTTGCCTTTGTTTGAATATTTGAATATGGTTGTGTTTACTACAAAATCTGCTTTATATATAGAGGTCAAATTGTCCAATTTATTCTGCTAGCTATACTTGTATAGTCTCTTGAGTTTTGCTAAAATCGTATTAACCCCTTGGAAAGGTTAATTTAATGTGATAATTTCTTTATATTATAAAACCCTAGTTTCCAAGTATAAAGGAATTTTTGGGTGTCAACATTGGAACCTTGAGGGTACCTTCTTCAAATGTAAAAATGAGTTGAAAATTTGCACCACTGAGCTCTAAATTGAACAGTATTATATACATAAACGATAAATATAAATTTGAATACAAACGATAATGTATTAATGTATAATTAAGTATTATTTTTATCTCTAATTTAAAATCACTCATTTTTATAATAATATATCAACATTTATATTTAAATTTGTATTCGTTATTTATATATATAATTTTATTGTTAAATTAAATGTAAATTCATCATGAACTAGATTAAAATGGTGAAATCGTTCTCACTAAGTATGAGGTTCCATCCCTCTCATAATCACTTATGCAGTCAAAAAATTATTTTTTAAAAATTCAAATATCTATTTTCCTGTTAATTTAGACTATTATTATTAAGAGTAAAATCATCATTTAGAAATTTGGCCAAAGGACTATTTCACCCCCAAGTTTTAGTGGCTTCTTAAAGTAACACTCACGGGGTTTGAAAAACTCAAAATCCTACCCATAAGCTAACTTCTGTTAAAAAAAGTAAAGATAAAATCGTTATTTTATTAATTATATTAAAAACATATGAAATTCATTAATTTTACCTCAACAGTTTTAAAAACTAATAACTTCACCCTTGTCTAAAGTTTTCTAACTTTCAAAAGTAACATTTCCCCCTCCCCCCAAACCTAGGAATTATTTTCCAAACGTTCTCTGGTTACCATCTCCAGCAATCGACGACAATGCTTCAACTCACTACTCGTCAGCCATCAGATCTCCACTCTTCGATGGAAGAAGAGGCGATGAAGACACGTCTTCATCGATTCTAGATGAATTGACAAAGACGCATCAATTTGTTTGAATCAACGAAGATGAGCATCTTCATCGATTCTTCTGGAATCGACAAAGACCCTTGTCGTCGTCAATTCATCTAAAATCGATGAAGACTTTGTCAATTCCAAAAGGATCGATGAAGATGGGTCTTCGTCGATTCTTCTGGAATCAACAAAGGTGAGTCTCTGATAGGTCATCTGGAAGCTTCAGAGGTGGTCGGTGAGATGGTGGGTTGAAACTCTTTCTCCAATGTCCAAAGAGCCTTTGGAAAATAAACCCTAGGTTTTGGGGGGAAAAATGTTACTGTTGAAAGTTAGAAAACTTTAAACAGAGGTAAATTTATTAGTTTTTAAAACTGTGGGGGGGAAATATATTGAATTTTATATTTTTTTAATATAATTAATGAAATGATGATTTTTATTTTTTTTGAATAAAAGTTAAACCATAGGTGAGACTTTGGGTTTTTCAAACCCTGTGGGTGTGAGTTTAAGAATACACTAAAACTTGGGGTGAAATAGTCCTTTGGCCCTTTAGAAATTTTATTTAAAAAAAGATCCTTTTTTCACATTAGCTTTAAAAACTATTAATCCCCCCCAACTTTAAATTTTTCAGATTTAAAAACTAACTCCCCCCTCCACCCCCTCCCCCCCCCCCCTCCAAACCAAAGACCAAGGTTTGTGCAACATTTATAGTTTTTCCATTCAACCGCCCTTTTCCTTTTGAAAACTCTCAATTTCACCCCTTTTTTTATTTCAATTTTTATAGTAGTTCTGGTGTCATTCTCCTTTCTTCGGCGTCATTCTCTCTTCGTCACCAATATCCTCCTTCATCAAGACCAAGCTGTTGTTGCATCCTTCCTTCACTGACTCTCATTTCTCCCTTAATCAATGCAAAATTCGGTTGAAATCAAACAAGAGATCTTATTCAATTTTGGTTAAATTCATGCCAACGACACCCCAAGGGCTTGTGGATTTTTTGTCTATATTGTTCTTCAGTGTGCTCTGTTCTCATCGTTGGCATCAAACTTCCTCCCTAGTGACTCATCGTTGGCGTGAATCCTAAACCCTAATTGAGTGAGATCTCTCACTTGATTTCTACTAGATTTTTGCGTCTGTCAAGAAAGAAATGGGAGAGAGATGGACAACGACAACTTGGACTAGGTAGGGGAGACAATGGAGACAAAAGGAAAAGGTCATCGACAGTGATCTGGATACAAAATCTGAAATAAGGGTGAAACTAAGAATTTTCAAAAGGTTGGGGGAAGTTGTGAATGAGAAAAATATGGAGATTGCAAACCCTAGACTTAGGGGGGATTGTCAGTTTTTAAATTTATAAAATATGAGACTAAAAGTGAATTATAAGTTTTCAAAATTAAAGTGAAAAAAAAAAATGAGAAATTTTTTTTTTAAATAAAATTTTTAAATGACAATTTTACTTTTAAAATAATAATAAATTTTGACAGACAAATAAATATTTAAAATTTTAAAAATTAACATGTAGAAGATTAGGTTTGCACTAATCCTGGGTGGGAATAAGTCTTTTGGCCTTATTTATAATTCAAAGAATTTCCAGTACTTGCTTCGGAACTCGTGAGCTTGAGTTCCCTCATCAAACCTCGTAATTTCATTAACTGAGAAAATTAGTTAAAAGAGACCATCTCCAATGGATTAACATATAGATTACCTTGATCATAAAAACATTAATTTACTTTTGCAATTCGATAGTCGATTCTTGTATCTCAAGCAAATTACTTGCTTCAGGTCAAACTTTTTATAGAATTTGAGTGCTTTTAACACTTGAATTCTACTAGGTCAGGGCCTAAATTTGAAAAATTAAAAAAGCAAAATAAATATTGTAGTTTATAAGATTTGAGAATTTTTAATTTTTAATTATAGTAATTACATTTTAAAACATAGAAAATCCCCATGTTTCCATTTTTTGATGTTTTTTTCCATACATGATATCCAATGGATTCTCACAAATCTTTAAAATACGGCATTCATTTTTTTTTTTTCCGCTTTTGCAGGATATTTTGTCTGAAAATCAAATGACCACTTGATCTCCAATTATACCGGGCCAAGCCCTTTTTTTGAGCCTAACTATTAATTGCCCACCATCCTATTTGGGCTCTCAGATCTCTTGACAACTGCTGTGATGGTGAACAAAAAGCTATACCAGAGAGTTCCACGGGTGGATTCAAGAAATCTTATCGGTTCAGCTTGATGTTTGGTTCTAATGAGCTAAACTCAAGCAAATGTAACCCCAACTCTAGTTTGATTTAAATTAACTTGACTTGATTAAATCTTTAAAAAGTCCCCAGTAAATTCATTTTTTCTAATGAGTTATCATTTTTTCTTACAATTTTTTTTCTTCTTTTATCTCTAGCAACTTTTTTTCTTTTTCAACAACTTTCTAATGACTTCTCGGACAAACTTATCCTTAACTCAAACAAATTGAGTACAAATAAACCATTTTAGGGTTTAGGGTAACTCAAACTAACCCTTGTTTGAAAAATGCTCAACTTGAATCCAACTGTAAAGAAATGTAATAGCTAGTGCTACCATTTGATTGCACCATTAAAGCAGGTTTAACTATCACTATATTGCAGAGACCTGATAAGTTTGGGCTGCAGCAACGTTATCGTCCAACTGCACCATTAAATTTAGTTTAATAACATAAAATCAGAGAGATGTAATAGTTGACCGGTAACATTACCTTGCAACCACCCCCATTAAACAAGGCAAAATTTACATTACAGAGGAAGATGGTAATCCTTATTTATCGCACACAAACCTCATAACTTAAACACAGAAGCAGTTTTTTCAGGCTCACAATCTAGAATACAAATCTAAGTACAGATCATAACATAACGTTAATGATAAGAGCAATGAAAAGGCCAACCACAGTGGGGCAAACCTCATTTACCACTCAACTGTAACAGGGGTGAGATCTTTTTCAATTGATGTCTTGACAGCATCCAAAATTATCTGTGTCTTCCTACTTATGATTGGCCACTTGCTCTCAGGCTTGGCACCATTTTTAATGTCACCAACCAAGCAAGAAAACTCTCTCACCATGCGGACTTCTTGAGGGAGGTCTGTGATTACGGTGTGCTCGCTTGGCAAGGGAGTCCATCCAGTCACAAGATCATTGAAAAAACATTTAGCGCCAGTGCTGAAAGAGGCCTCGTTCTCTTGAAATGGAATCACAAAGTCATGAACATGCAAGGTTCCTTTTGTTCCAGTTGCAGTTATGTCCATTGTCAAACTTTCTAGAAAGGAGCAATGGAGGGTGGCTACCTTCCCATCTTCCCAATGAAGAGAAGCCCCGCAAGACAAGATTACCCCTGCTTCATTGAGAACTGGCCCAGGCAAAGCTGTAACTGTTTTTGGCAGTTCATAATCAGCTGCCCATAGGATTGCCCTGATGCAATACCAACCGGTATCCCCAAGAGAACCAAGACCATCAAGATCTGGCTTTACACGGATATCATTTTTGAGAAAATCATCACCTGAAGCAAATGAGAAGTATGTGTGTATCTGCAGATCCGAAAAAGATCAATTTAAAAGTAGAAAAAAACTCAGTATATAAGAGAAAGTCAGTGTCACTAAGCGTCACAAATTTGGAGGACAAGATGACATGAGTATGCCTAGCATGTAAAGGCCACTGCTTTCACAAGCTTGTACCAGAAAACATGCCAACACTTTCACTTGTTTATAGATTTTGATCATATATACTTCTAAATTTATCATCAATTAAAATACTATTGAACATACAAAGGGTACGGTAAACAATTAAGTTTGGAATATGAATCAAACAGAATATCTCAACAAAAAGGCCATAATTTCAATATCATGTCATTGGAAAGCAAAATGATAACATAATAGATCAATGCATTAGATGTAAGAATTTATTTTGAGTTTTGTGGATACAATTTTATTGTTCACCCTTCGTACACCAGCCAAAACTTGGCAATACAGCTAACTTTTAGACAAAGTCTACTCAATTTTTTCAACCAAGAAAATAATCTACTTATGTTCAGCAATAATTATGCCTAACATGCTTCATTTGGTTTGATTTTGCCTCTATTCCAGTTTATGGTTATTGAAAGCAGTACATAACCATTTGGTATGAATTTTTACAAGTCAAACAATGCCCCAAATAACAACTTTGCAACTACTTAATAACTGTCCAAAATTTTAATCCTTCCCATTAGTAACCTATCATAATGTTTAAAAACTACAATCAGTCAATGCCCTTTAAGAATGGAGATTTTTCACACAAATTACATAAAGAAAAACAGAAAATACATGCAGACATTCTATGTATGCGATAAAAGACACATAAATTCCTCAATCATTCGTGCTAGTTCACTGAATTTTAAACTCAAAACTAGAGGGTGCTCTAACATTAGTTCAAACACCAGAAATAGTATCTAGGTAGGGGAAAAGATCTAGAGCCCTACATCCTTCTACTAAAATGCCACCACATACATCTTGCATAACCATCCATGTTCATTTTCTTTTCATCTACCTGATTTGAGACAACTGGTTTAAATTGAAAGCATATAAACATTAAGCACTCGAGAAGACATTATGCATCTGTCCTTATTAAGTAATTTCTTAATGAGATCTATCACACTAAGAAAAAATTTTTATTAGATCAGTACATCTATTTACACAAAAACAAAAATTACCAATCCAAAGTTTATCCTTCTGTGACTTAATAAGTCCGCTGAATATACATTTAGAGACTACTTGGTTAAGCTTATCTACTATCCTTTTGTCACTTTAAGAATGTATTTGAGATTCCATAAGCTCTTTTTAAAGCTTATTTGAAGAGTTGAATCTCAAATACATTCTCTTACTCTCTTTAAATTCTACTCTATAATTCTTGTTACTTAAAGCCCTTTTTTTGCTCACATTTTAAAAATAGAAAGTTTCTTTACATTTTTCTAACCAAACAACATTTTTTTTTTTTTTAATAAAAATTCTACTCCAATAAGCTCTACTGCCATGGTTACTCGAACAAGCAATTCCAGAAAGGCCTTCATATGTTGACCAACAATTATTATATTATTCATTTAATTTTTTGTTATGCGAGTCTCATATAAAGCATTCTAAATATGCACTTTAAATTTTTATTTTCAGCAAAGATATGAAATTCCCATTAAAAAAAAAAAAATTGAATACCCTTTTGAGCTGGCCAAAAAGCTCCGTATCATCAAGAAACTCCCTCATTTTCGCATTCCTGGGATGATGGACCCACATGGTACCATCCATGAACTGAACTCCGTTCTCCTCACACGCTTTAGCAATTTCATCAAACTTCTGCACGTTCATGGCGACCGGCTTCTCCATCAGCAAATGCTTCTTACTTTGGGCCACTTTCAGGGCCCATTTTACGTGCAGCGAAGTGGGCAGAGGCAAATAGATGGCGTCGATAGTGGGGTCTTCAATAACGCCTTCATAAGAGCCATAGATCTTGACTTCGGTGGAGCAATTGTTGGCTCTTGCAAAGCTAGCGGCTTTCTCAAGCGAACGGCTCGCCACGGCGGAGAGAACCGCGTTGGGCGCGAGATCGATGGCTCTGCAAAGCTTGCGAGCTATGTCTGCGCAGCCGATTATGCCGAAACGGACTGGGGTTTGAGTTGAAGTGGCCATTCTGGATAGATGAAAATGGTGGTCGAATTGGCTTCAGAAAAAGAGTCGAAGTGGATACGTTTATTTATAGAATAATTTTCTTGGTAGTCTGAGACGAGACGGGATATTAATTAAAATAATTATTTTTTTCTTTTATATATATACATATACGCGCCCACTTTTTTTCTTAATTTTATATATAGTTTAAAATAAAAAATATTTTAAATATTTTTAGGTTTTGTATTTACTTAGTTAAGATTTATTCAATTAAACATAAACTTATATAATCAAAACATAAAATTCACCCTTTTATTTAGGTAAGGTTGAGATATGAGATGAAAATATAAAATTTTTTAACAATTTTGACGATGAAAAGGTTAATCGAATAGTTGGTTGATTACCCAAACACCTAATTAAGCATCTAACCAATCAATTTATTTTTAAAAAGTTAGTTAGTAAATGATTGACCAATCGATCATACACCCAATTAATCAATTTTTTTAAAAAATTAATTAATCAGATGGTTAGTCGATCAAATGACCAATCCATCTAGTTGACACTAAATCTTAAAATTTTCTCCTTTCAAACCTAAAATTAAGCTATAAAGTGATTGCATTTCTATAATAAAAAGAGTGATTTTATATAAAAAAAAATAACTATTTTAATTAATTTCTCATCTATGACTCTAAATATTTTAGACCCAAAATACCTCATTTGGTAAGGTAAATTAATTAATTCATTTTTACTCAAAGATTAGTCTCTTTTCTAAGTTTTTATTTTTTATTTTTAAAAAACTTAAATACTCAACTTATATGTTAAATTTTATTGTTAGAATTAAAAGTAAAAAAATATTAAAAAACCAAAAATTTATCATATTTCTCTCTTAGATTAAAAATCTCACAATTTTCTCCTCATCAAAGGTTTGAAAGATGACCATTTACCCCTAAGGTTTTTTCTCCTCTTCTCCGACGAGCATCTCCTTCTTGGCATCGGCGTTCTCCCTACTAGTAAGCTTTTCTCTCTCTTCCAATCTCTCCACCGCCTTCTCCTGATCATCATCTTTGTCTTAAACGAAGAAAAAATCGTCTTCATTTAAGAGACGAAGACGACGAATTATCTTTGTTTTCGATGAAGATAGTAATGGGAAGGCGGCAGAGAGATTGGGAGGGAGAGAGAAGTTGACCAAGAGAGAGAATGTCAATGCTGGGAAGGAGATGCTCACCGGAGAGGAGAAGAAAAAACCCTAAGGGGAAATGGTCATTTTTCAAACCTTGGGTGAGAGAGAAATTGTGAGATTTTTAAACTAAAGGGGAGAATGTAATAAATTTTTAGTTTTTTTAAAATTTTTAGCTAAGTTATATTTTTACTCTTAATCCTAATAACAAAATTTAATATATGAGTGAATATTTAGGTTTTTCAAAAATAAAAGTGAAAACTTAATTTAAAAAAAAGTAATGTTTGGGTTGGAAATAGTCCTTTGGCCAAAAATAAAATATTATCAAATTATAGGAGTTTAGTGAATGTAATTATTAATTTTGATAGAATTTGGTAAATTTTGATATTGATAGGAGGAAATAAAATAATATAAAATATTATTTATATTATTTATCATATTAATTGAAAATAAGATAATTTTTAATATAATATAATTGTAATAGAATTAAAATTATTTTGGTAATATTTTAATAATTAAAATGAATTAGATAATTTTATAAAATGAATTAAAATTATTTTGGTAATATTTTAATAATTAAAATGAATTAGATAATTTTATATTATTTATCATATGAATTAAAATGAATTATTTTGGTAATATTTGATATTTAAAATAAGTAATTAGATTATTTTTTATATTACCTGTCAAATTACTCTTAATAATAAAATATTACTGTAATTATTTATTGTTTAATAAACTAAACATAATAACAGTAATACTAAAAATAAATTATTAAAATAATATTTTACTACTTAAAGCAAACACCCCTTACTTGTTTGGTTTGTAATTTGATTAACAATTTTATTGCATTATAAGATTATCATCCCAATGTTAATTTTTTTACAATTTAATAAATTTTTTAAGACAAAAATGTTTCATTTTCAATTAAAATAACAAATAAGTTTGGGAATTTTTTTTAAAAATACTTATTGATAATAAAATGACAACTTTAAAAAATAAGTTAAGTAATTTTATAATTTGACAAAACATAAGAAATACTTAAAAATATATATAAAGACATGTTGTTTAATTACATATAATAATAATTTATATACAACAAACATTTATAGGCATATATGTACCATATTATTTTATTAATTTAATCAAATACGATAACTATTTATACATGTTAATTTAACCATATATATTTATATTTTATATTTAAAAATCTTCTAAGTAAATTTATCGTTGTTACCCAAACCAAATGCACCCTAAAGATTAATAAAATACAATCAATAACTCTAATTTATAAATGTAATTAATTAATTTAGTTAAAACACAATTTTGCTTTCATTTCCAACCTTTGAGTAAAATCTTACGTGGTCAATTCTATCCATTTTTATCTCTCTTTTATAAATTCATTTTTTGAAAATACAAAGTCAAGTAAAAAAGAACATTACATTCATGTATTAAGTTTAATTTTTACTCAAAATCTGTTAATCCTCTTATAAAACATTAAATTTATGAATAATGCATGTGTTAATGCAATTATTCATGAATTTAAGGTTTTAGATCGTAAATACGAAACTTAGAGTTTGGGTTTGAATTTGATTATTGTTTTTGTGATTACATTGTAACCATAGTTAAGATTGAAGATAGTAGAACATATTACATAATACTGAACGGGTCTTAGTCGATTCTAAAAATATATGGGAAATGTCAATGCATTTTGATACTTGGTGTAAGTTACCCAATTGGCACAGTTGTACGCCAAGTGGATGGATACATGAGTATCAACTTGTTTCACTTACTTGGGGGAGGGGGTAAGTGCAAGAATTAAATATAATGGGGATTAAGTAAAATTTATACTTGGTGCATACATACGCTAACCGCATAAAGTTTTTGGTTTAATTAGAATTGATTTAACTACTCAAACTAATCTTTAGAGTCAGACAAAAAGGATTTTACCACTTGGTGTATAATTTTTTCTTTTTTTAGTGATGAATTATATTTTAATATGAATCATCTTGTATAATATCTTGTCTACTACCATTGCATGATTGATAAAAATGACACATGTAGTTGTCTTGGTTAGGTTAGGGGACAATGAACTATAATGGAGGATGACTCAATAATTATTCATGTAGTAGACGTTGTTCTTATTTGAAAATTTTTTATTGATGTATGTTGTAATCAATTTAATTGATTTCCTACAATCGTAATGCATGTATAATGTATTTTATTAATGTAACACAATAATCAACTATTTTATATACATTGTAATAAATTACAAAATGAATACCATTTACATTAAAAAAAGCCTAAGTACTCTAACAACTTAGACGACAAAAAATAAATGGATGGCCATGTTAGTCCTAAGGTAGGAGGAGTTATCTTCACCAAACTCTAATGGTCATTCTAAACTAAAACATTCAATGTATCTCGACGTGAACATGCCATAATCTCTTAAACCTTGACTTTGTTATGGGACAATACCCTATCTCAATAGTGGCATTGTAACGATGTTGATGTTACATGTTAAATTTGACTAGTATGAGGACTACATTAACATCTTAAGAATTTATATTCTATACAAATGTGCATCAACTCTTTAATTTTTTGGGTCTTCAATGTAACCTTTCTTCCTGTCATACGTAATGATAAATCATTAAACAAGTCAACTTATCTACATACCCAATTCTCAATCTTAAAGTTGACTAATATTTAAACTTGCAAATAATGATTTATATATCAGTGCTTGAATGGATAGATATAAAACCTTTTAGAACTACCATAAACGTTCTATTAGGGTTTACCTTATTGACCAAGCTCTAGGGCAAGAAATATTGGTCCCTTTCCAACTGCTGATAAAATTCATCATAATACTAGACCATTTATACTTCACCTGATATGGATCTATCACTAATAGATGTCATAAAGAATGGAGAAACCTAAATTTATTTAATTGAAAAAGCTGACCCACTATATTTATAAATTAGGGCAAAATAAGGTTTAACATAATAAAAGAACATATAAATAACATACAAAAGGCAGAATACAAGAAGAAAGAAAGGGAGACAAAAACACTTTCTTGGTTTTTTAGTGCACATCTATAAAAGATTTTGGTTTTCTCTCAATTTCACCATTGGATTCCTTTAATTTTTGGTTTTTTGATAGAAGATTTATAGTTTTTTTATTCTGAATGATGGAAATTGCATGTTGTTATTTATGTTGGAATGTGACTTGTCATGTTATGCAGTTCTATTTAAACAATTTTTAAAAAAATATTTTTTTCTCTTTTTTCTACTGTTAGATTGCTTTCAAATTTTGATAGTAACATATGGTGCTATATTTTGGACAGTGGTGATTTATTTTTTATGCCTATAACATAAGATATACTCTTACAAGTTTGATGTGATATTTATTATTTTTATATAGTTGTGTTATCACTATAGTTTTTTTTTTCTTGTTTTGAAGGGTTGTGTACCTATTTGTACGCTGAAAAAGTATACTAGTATTTTAGATATAATAGATTGATTCATTTGAGCGATACCTCATAGTTTTACTCTACACATTTTCTATATTAAATTGTGGTGTTTTTTTCTATTATATTTGTTTTTTATTGTTTGGTGTGATAAAATTATATTTTGATTAATTGTTTATTGTCACATAATTCAATCAAGAAGGGGACAGTTTGATTTTGGTTTTATTAGTTTAGTTGCTTTCTTTCTAAAAATTTTTATATGCCAAATACGGGTGAGATATCTTTTGTTATTAGCATTAAGATATGAACAAATCTTAAGACATTCTAGGTTTATCTCAAAAAACCTATATTAATAAAATTTTAGAGAGATTTCAGATAAAAAATTGTTCACCAAGTATAACACTTATTAGAAATTGTGATAAGTTCACTTTGAACCAATGCCCAAAAAATGAATTTGAAATGGAACAAATGCAAAACATTTCTTATGCCTCAGCTATTGGAAGCCTAATGTATGCTCAGGTT
Organism: Mangifera indica; assembly: GCF_011075055.1. Taxonomy (NCBI): domain Eukaryota; kingdom Viridiplantae; phylum Streptophyta; class Magnoliopsida; order Sapindales; family Anacardiaceae; genus Mangifera; species Mangifera indica. The sequence goes on along the minus strand of NC_058147.1, from coordinate 8,215,371 downwards.
TGCACAAGATCTAACATTACATTTGTTGTTAGAATGTTAGAATGTTAGAAAGAATACATATTGATATATAGACGAACTGATAATTTGAAGGTAGTTGGTTAGTTTGATTAAGATTTTGTTTATTGTGTTGATTCAAGAAAATCAACTTTTGGATATATTTTTATGTTTGTCAATGGAGCCATATCTTGGAGGAGAGACCCAAGCAATCATTGGTTGTTACATCAACCATAGAAGTTAAGTTCACTTCTTGTTTTGAGGTTACATTACATGGTGTACAATTAAAGAGTTTTATATATGGGCTTAGGATTATTGATTATATTTTCAAGCCAATGAAGATTTATTGTGACAATTCAACTATTGTTTTTCAGCTAAAAATAATAAAAATAATAGTTAAACTAAATATATTGATATTAAGTATTTACTCATAAAGGAATGTGTTAAAGAGAGTAAAGTGGTTATTGAACAAATCAACACCGAATTGATGAATACTGATCCTTTGACCAAAAACATGCCTCCAAAGAGTTTTAAGAATCATGAAGAGCAAATGGGAGTTGGTTCCATGTTGTAATTATGATAGAGTTTGGTTTCATTGTATGATTTGATATATATACATATTTGAAATAGTGAAACTCTTATTCAATTTTCAGTTGATTTATTTTTCTCTTTTTTATATGCATATTTCTGTTGAAAATAACAATCATTTTAGATCTATAATAAACATAAGATTTATTCATTAAATTATGAAGAAATAGAATACTTTGTGATATATAGAAAATAACACTCGCTCTTAGAGGATTTGTTGTTATTATTTGTGTATTTTACATTTTTATTTTAGTAATTAGATTTGTGGATCATGGACCAAATGGAAGAATGATGGTTTCTCTTCTACAATTTATTTTCCATGTAATTGCTCTAGACTTACAAGAATCGAGTTAGAGAATGTGGTTCATAATTCCACATCCTATAGTTTCAAACTTGGTGGGAGGATGCATAAAAATGCTTTTCATGTGTTGGTCCCTGGTGATCAGTTTGTATACATTTTTCATACACCATCATACTGAAAATTGGATCTTCTAAAAGCCCTGACATTCTAGCAAATAATTGGAGATATTTTGCAGCAAACTCTTTAACTAATGATTGAAGGTTAGTGTTTACATTCCGCAAATTATGATTATTTTAGATTTTATCTTGTATATTATGTTTTGATGCAGAGGTAGAAACATAATTTTAAGTCCAACATCATAAACCAGATTCCTAACATGATCATGTATACCCCTAGTCTTTGGCGGGTCTGCTGATGCCTCTACGGGTGTTGTTGGGGCTCTTGGATTACGCCTATCAGCTAGTTAGATGTGCCACCACTTTTGCGCGCATGAGTGGCTGCCGCTCAACTGTTGAACAAGTTGTTCTTCCACAAAGAGATTAGGTTCTGGAAGTGGTGAGTCATGTCTAGAAATCTCTTCATCAATGCGATTGGTGATAGTTTGGATTTGATAGTTCTTCTTCCACGAGATGGTGCTAGAAAAAGTTCAATATGATACAAGAAACACTAGGGTTGAAATACAAGAAACCTTGCAATAAACCCTCTTTTTAACTTCAAATTATTGGGATAAAAAATTTGCAACAATAATTGTTGTTTGACTCTTTGTTTTACATAATTGTATCATACCCATGTTCTCCTGTTCTGAAATAGTGAGATGCCCCTGTCATCTTTTATATAAATAATTTTGCTTTCAGATATGTTTAATATTTTTTTTTCCTTTATTAAACAAATATTTGTTACACCAAAATAAGGATAGAATTTAATAATAACTTTGGAAGCCCGACAAATTTTAAACCTAATCCTGAGATTTGGACTCATGATTAAATTACAAATGAATAAAGTGGATAGAAAGACAGACAGATATGATTAAACCATAGAAGTAGGATACCTGCTCCTCGCCAAACCAAGTTTGTTCCTATTTGTGTTTTTTATTTCATATTATGAAGGATTATTTGCTCTAAAATGAACTGAATAACTCTCCGGTCTAAACCTAAGTCAACCCAATTTAATTTATCTTTGTCATTGGTGAAATTATATACATATTTGCCGTTAAATATAATACAGTTTAAGAAGAATATGAATATGTTTTCTTTGTAAGGTTAACTGTAAAAAGATAATTAGATTATATATGTATCTTCATCAAAATCTCCTAGCTGGAGTCCCATCAAGAGGCAGCTAAGCAGGATTCAAACAACACCTGTCATCCACCTCCTAATGACAAAGACTAGGCATATAAAGAAACAAACATGCATGAAAATCCTCAACTCAAATGTCGAGGCTCTTCCTTTCTTTCCTATAATAAAAAACAAATAACGACTCAAATTTCAAAGCCACCAATAAACAAAAAAAGCAAGACTGCATTGCTTCTTCTGCCTAACCAAAACAAAAGAAAAATAACTTTAACGGGACACCGGTTCGGTGGAGCCGTTGGAGATTACAATCCGTGCTTGAGTTTAGAAAAATGGGACACCTTTAGCTCTGGGGCCATCGGAGGTTAATTTCAAGGACAAGACAAGCGCCGCGATGAAATTGAGGACTGCCATGTCTTTTATGCGGATCTCCCACGTAATTGACAACAAAGACGGATCATGAAGGGGCCAGAACCTTTTTTTCTATTGATTGATTGTCTTTTCTAATTTAGTATTATTTATTTTGTAAATCCACCCATTTGGAAACAGTAACTTTGATAAGGAAGTAAGGTTAAATTTGGCTTTTTAAAAAGGGAAAAGGACTAATTGCCACCCAACTTTTAGCCTAATTTTAAACTCACACCCACGAAAGATGAAAAATCCAAACTCCTACTCATAACCAAACTGTTGTCCAAATTTTCAATTAAGAACAGAGGTAAAATCATCATTTTATTTATAAACTTTAAAACTTTAAAATTTCACCATTTATCCCCTCTAAGTTTTAAAAACTAACATTCAATCCATCCTCAAAGTTTGAAAAGTTTAGATTTCACCCCTAGAGTTTGTTTCCTTTTTTGGCCACCACCGACGGTCGACGCATTTCATCAATTTCCCATCTCCGATTACAAATGACGACCCTCAAAGGACAACGAAGGACTACAAAGGATTGCTATTTTTGAAAGATTTATGGGGCAGCTGAGTTTTAAAAAATGTAGAAACCCTATGTTTGGAGGTGAAAATATTACTTTTCAAAGTTTAAAAACTTTAAGTAAAGGTAAAATGTTAGTTTCTAAAACCTGGAGGGGCGGAGAGTAATAAACTTTATAACTTTATAATATAAGTAGAAAATGACTATTTTACCTCTTCCTTTAACAGAAAAAATTAACAAAAGTTTGTCATGGGTAAGAACAAAGGTTTTTCATCTCCCATTGATGTAGGTTTAAGAATAACTTAAAAGTTGGGTGGGAAATAGTCCTTTTCCCTTTTAAAAATGGTAAGTCTTTTATCAATTAAACATATGTTACATCAACTTTGTCTCTCAACCCATCTAAATTTTATATGATTTCATATCGAAACCTTTACCTCTGTATTAGCGGCAAAACTTTTCTTTGGCAACTACATATGATTATCATTATCATGAAACAAAGGCAATTTGTTTTCATAGGTTGCGTTGTGGGGCTCCCCGCTTTAATCTTGCCACTACAAAAAATATTCAATTTAAGGATTTCGTTTCAAAAAATAAAAAATTCATCCTAAAAATCATTTAAGATAAAAGATTAAATTGTTAAAAAACACACATTAACAATAGGTAATACTTACAAGAAAAGAAATCGCCTTTAATAATTAGTCATTATAGATGAAATAATATTTTATCATAAAAGAATACACTATTTTGCTCTTAAATAAAATAAATTTCATCTCAAATAACTCTATTTTGTCTCAAAAAATAGCATTTAAAAACAAAATTTTTTGTCCTTGATTATACAATAAATTGGAGACAATTTTTTTGGTCTTTGAATATGCAATGAATTAAAGAAAATTTTCTAATTAGGGACAATTTTTTTTTATCCTTGAATATGTAATGAATTAATGATAAAATTTTTTGTCATTGATTTTATACATTGAATTAGAGACAAATTTTTTTATCCTTGAATATGTAATGAACTAAGGACAAAATTTTTCATCTTTGATTGTATAATAAATCGAAGAAAAATTTTTTGTCATTAATTGTATAGAAAATTGAGAACAATTTTTTTTTTGTCCTTGATTAAATTGTGTATTGGAGGCAATTTTTTATATCTTTGATGGTGTTGTAAATAAAGAAGAAAAATTTTCATCCTTGATTGTATTAGAAATCGAGGACAAAAATTTCTATTTTGGTTTATATGGTGAGTTTGCTACAATAATTTCGATCATAAATTAAAATTAATAGTTATATTATTCATCAAAATCTAACTATTCATATAAAACATGTTTTCAATTAAGTAAAAATTATTAATTATATCAAATTGTTATTATTACAAATAAACTAATAACTAAATATTAACAAAATATTGTAAATCTATAAATATAATTATTAAAACATCTAATCATAACTAACTCATGAAAAAAAAAAAAAAAAACATAAACATCATCCATCAATGAGAAGAGTAGAGCTAATAAAATGTTTTCTTGTTTAGTCCATTCCCATGAAAATAATAATGAAATAGTTACTTTTGTATTTTTCATTTAACCTACGAAATTCCAACTTTTTACTGCATCAATGTTATGCACAAAGAGAACAAACAGATTAATGAAATATGTCTTTTATACATGTAGTATATGTAAGAGTCTGCAAAATCATGGACAAAAGCAAGAAAATTGCAAGCTAAACTCTGCATTTGCAGCTTTGTATACCTAAAGAAGTCAATCTGAAGTTGTTTAGAAGTTTTGAACGTAACTTGAAATGACAAGAAAGTTCCATCTAGATTAGGCAATAAATCAATAAAAACAGCTGTTTGGAGAAAAATAAAGATAAGTGACAAACATTCCACAGAATCTATCTTTGTGTTTAATATGGAAGACCCCTCATGTGAATTCAAGCAAGTTCAAACATTATCTGTATGCTAAGCTCCTATTATGAAATATGTAAGTTGACACATTAAAAAAAAAAAAATCTCACTCAGTTGACAGAAACATGGCAACTGGTGACAGAAACATGGCAACTGTTGTCCTCATTGTAGCTAAAGATTTTCACGCAGCAATGACGGAAACACAAGTTAAACATAATTTATACGGTGTTAAACATCAAAACTGAATCACCTACATCACTCACAAAATTTAGAGTATAAGCGGAGAACAAACCACAAAGATATGAAAATGTACACAAATTGCCAAACATCAGGTGAAGATTCAAACTTGGAAAAATTGACAATTGACCATTCATTATGATTTGTTGTGAAAAGACATCAGCATAACACATTAAGACTCAAGAAACAAAGACTACATTGCTTCTTCTGCTTAACCAAAACAAAAGAAAAATAACTTCAGTGGGACACTGGTTCGGTGGAGCCGTGTGAGATTCCAATCCGTGATTAAAATGGGACCCTCTTAGCTCTGGAGCAATCTGAGGTCAATTTCAAGGTCAAGACAAGCGCCGTGATGAAATTGAGGACTGCCATGTCTTTTTTGCGGATCTCCCACGTTATTGACAACAAAGACAGATCGAGAAGGGGCCAGAACTTTTTTTATATTGGTTGATTGCCCTTTCTAATTTGGTATTATTTATTTTGTAAATCCGCCCATTTGAAAACAGTACTTTGATAAACAAGTAAGGTTAAATTTGTTTTTCTGAAAATGATAAGTCTTTTATCAATTAAAACATATTTTATATCAACTGTCTTCTCAACCCTTTGACGTTGCTTTTATTATAAATTTTCTACTAAGTTTTCCCTCTAAATTTTATATGATTTCATATCGAAACCTCGAGTTTGAACTCATTTCAAATAAATTCAAGTTTAACTCATTTTAAAAAAGTTAAATTTAAGTTCAATTCAAACTTAAAATTTTAATTAACTCGTTATTAAAATAATATCGTTTTAATACATATTAATCAAAACAACATCATTTTATATCAAGATTTTTAGTTTGTGAGCGTGACGAGCTAAACACTCTAAAATTCAAACTCGAAAATATTGAAGTTTCAGGTTCGAGCTCTTTGAACTTAACTCATTGGAGCCGAGCTCGAGCTCAAACTCAAACGAGTTTGGTTCGAATCCATCCCTAGTTTTAAAGGCCAAAAGACGTTTTTTCCCCTAAGGTTTAGTGCATACCCAAATTCCCACCCCCAAAATTTCAAAACCCTAGATATTCATTTGTCATCCAATTTTTGTTAAATTTTGTTGTTAGTATAAAGGGTAAAAATATTATTTAATAATTTTATTTAAAAAAATAAAAATTTATCTCAATTTTCCACCTTAATCTAGAAAATTAACAAATTTTCCTTAACTTAGTTTTAAAAAGTTGTTTTTCCCCCACCATATAGGGTTTCCGTTTTTTTTTTCCATTTATATCTGCCCCCTGGACTTTTGAAACTTTTGTTTCACCTCCTCTTCAACTTCAGTTTCCAATATCCCTTTCGACATTCTCTCCCTCCGTCTCCGCCCTCCTCATTTGCCTGATACCGAGCTAACGTTAGTCTTGCCTTCCCTTTAGTGCTCAAGCACAATTTCTCCTTTCTTGGTTTAGTGCACATCTCTGAAATGATGGGAAGGTATGTTGTAAATGCAAACAATAGAGGGAGATGATATTGTCGATGAGGAAAACTCAGACGTCGTGCTTGAATTCAGAGAGAATCACAGTGACAAACTGAAGAGAAAGAGATGTGCGATGAACTCGAGGAGGAGAAATCATGTTTGAGTGACAAGAGAAGGCAAGGTCAACGTTGGCTTAGTCTCAAGCAAAGGAAAAGGTTGGAGACAGAGGGGGATGAGGCCAAAGACAGAGGGGGAGGATGTTGGAGACGGAGGAAGAGTTTGTTGGAAACTAAAGTTGAAGAGGGGGGTGAAACTAAAATTTTCAAAAGTCTAGAGAAAGGGGCAGCTACAAATAGGAAAAAGATGAAAACCCTAGATAGAGAAAAAGTAATTTTTTAAAACTAACTTAGAAAAAATTGTTAGTTTTAAAAACTAAAATAGGAAAAAAGGGATATGATCTTATTTTTTAAAAATAAGATCATTAAATAAAATTTTTATCTTTTATATTAACAACAAAATTTAATAGAAATTAGATGATGGGTAGACATTTTTGTTTTTAAAACTTTGTGGGTAAAAAAAGAGTGCACTAAACTTTGGGAGCGAATAATTCTTATTGGCCATGTTTTAAATAAGCAACTGTACCAACATTTATGCTTCGAAATTATCAGTTGTCAATAGACCTGGCCACGGTTCATGAACCGTCGGTTTCGGTTCGGAACCGTCGGTTCACGGTTCGAAAATATAAGGATCCTGAACCGAAACCGTAACAGGACGGTTCGTCCACGGTTCAGAACCGTCGGTTCCGTTCATGGCCCCGGTTCGGAACTGACGGTTTCGGTTCAGAACCGACGGTTTCGGTTCAGAACTGATGGTTTCGATTCGAAACCGATATTGAACCGTCAATTCTAATACATGATCTTGATTTAATTTTTAAATTATTAATTACAATAATTGAAATTTAAAAGAAAGGCTTGGACTTAATTTTTCAATTAAGCTTCCTAAGTATCTTCTTGGGGTTTAGAAGAATCAAAGCCTACGTAGTTCTCTTACCTTTGCATATCTAATAGCTGGCAGTACCCCCTTACCTTATCATTCACCTCCACTATCTTGAGTATTATTTCCCGTCGTCATCGAACTATCCGTAGTTAAATCAAGCAATTCTTCATTGAAGTCCACTTTCATTTCTTGTTGTCGTAATTCGGCTCTTGTCCAATTGTCCACGCATACTTGAGCTTCAATAGATTCGGGAGCCAAACTTGATCGTCTCTCATCCAATATATTACCCCCTTGACTAAAAGCTTGTTCTACTGCGACAGTTGATACCGGTGCTGCTAGAACTTGTTTAGCAATAGCTGTCAATATTGAAAAAGTTGATGCGTGTCGACTCTACCATTCTAAAACTGGAAAGTCTTTACCTATATTGCTGTCACCAAACTCAAAAATAGTAGTTAAATAAATATCAAGCTCCGAGGTGGAGCCTAATGTTCCTTTTGGTCTTTTGCCCCTTTGCATCATAATACGATCACCATAACTCATATTTTGGGTTGATGATGGGGCAATAGGTGGTAGAGAGGAAGAAGAACCACCATAAATTAATGCATATTCAGCATAAATTTCTTTAATTAAATTCATAATATTAGTTATAGTTAATGGAATATTAACTTCATCTAATTGCAAACATTCATAATATAATGTCAAATAATCTGTGACACCATCTAATTTAAATCTAGGATCAAAAAAACATGCAACAAGAAAAAGTTCTAGAATTATTTTATAGTAATTTAACCATTTTGTTTTTATTAAAGAAATAGCTTCTTGTAAAATAATATCTTGTTCGGCTTCTTGTAAAGCTCCAATAATATTAACAGCTTCATTTAAAAATAAATGAGAAGTGAGATAATAAACCCCACTTAAAGTATATGTTGTATTATTAAAATTTCTTAATACATTTAAAATTTTTTTACAAATATCCCAATGTTGGGGATATAATATAATTTGTGGCACATTTTGTGAAATAAATGAGCATAATAAATCCTTATAATCAAATGACTCGTTGAGTAATTCATATGTTAAATTCCAACGAGTCAGCATATCTTTAGGAAATCTTTTTGGTATTTTATTATGTTGTTTACAAAATTTACCCCATTCTTTTATAATTTGGGGATGTGTCCATAAATATGAAATTGCTATTTTTATTGGACTAATAAAATTATTAAGACATTCTAAACCATCTTGTACACATAAATTTAACAGATGACATGCACATCTAATATGAAAAAATCTACCACCTAAATTAGGTTTGCAAATATCAATTAAATTATTTATTGAGGCAGTATTTGAACGTGCATTATCAAATGAAATTGAAAAAATTTTATAAAGTAATTTATATTCTTCTAATATTCCTTTAATTATTCTATAAATATTATCAGTCGTATGTCGTTCATCAAACACCCTAAATGATAAAATTCTTTTTTGTAATAGAAAATCGTCATCTATCCAATGACAAGTTATACCCATATAAGAGTGAACTTGCCAATGGTCACTCCAAATATCACTACATAAAGATACACGTCCATTAAAATTTGTAAAAAATTGAATTAACTCTTTTTTTTGTTTTTTATATAAACTAAATAATGTTCTTTTTAATGTATTTCTTAGAATAGTTTTATATGCAGGATTTAATGCAGTTTTACAATAATTATTAAAACCTAAATTTTCACCAAAACTAAATGCTAAATGATCTATTGCTACCATTTTTGTAAATTCTTCTTTACTTTTATTATCACTATACATAAATAAAGATTTGTGTGTAGAACTATACCCGGTTATTTGTGTTTGGCCTCGGCTTTGTCCCATTTTTTTCGGATGCTTTGACTCCAAGTGCCTTTTGAATGTCCCGTATCCACCTCCTTGTTTGAATTTGTAAATTTGTCTACAATAATTGCAAGCAACATCAAAATTACCATCTTCCTTTTGTATTTTCTTGAAATGAATTTTGAAAATATCGGATGTAGGAATTTTTTGAGATTGTTGTTTCATCTCAATCTGTTGTTGTTGTTGCTCCACCTCTTCATATTGGTTTTCACTTTCTTGTGAATGAAAATCATCTATAAATTAATTTTCATTCACATTTGATATATGTGAATATTGACCAAATCTCCGTGAACCGGAAGAATTTCCATTACTTGCCATTTTTTGATAATAAATAAAATTAATTATATAAATAAATTATATGATTAATTATAAAAGATAATAAATAAAATTAATTATAGAAATAAATTCTATAATTAATTATGAATTGTATAAAAAAAATTGAAATTGAAATTGAAATTAATAAAAAATTAAGAAAGAATTTAATTAAATTTAAGAAAATTTAATTGAATTGAAAGATTGAGAGTATATTAAGAGTTTAAAAAATGAGAATAAGAGTTTGAAGGATTGAGTGAGAGAGTAGAGAGATTGAGATTTGAGAGAATAGAATTTAAAGGGGTATATATAGAAAAAACTTTTTTGAAAAAAATTAGAAATAGGGGGGGTGAATTGAAATTCCAAAAATTGCAGCGATTCCCTGCGCAGGGAACCGTTGCCTTTTTAAATAAAATTCAAAAAATTTTCAAAAAAATTTCAAATTTTTTTCGGTTCAGCACAGTAAACCGCCGGTTCCTAAACCGGTGTGAACCGGCGGTTCCACGGTTTCAATTTATGTGAATCGGAATCGAATCGTAGAGCCACGGTTTCGGTTCCGGTTCAGTTCGGTTTTGGGTCTGTCGGTTCCGGTTCCGGGTTTATCCGGGCCGGTTTTGGTCCGGTTCACGGGCCAAACCGGCCCGTGGCCAGGTCTAGTTGTCAATGGAACACCCGAGAGATGACAAATACATGGAGTTATGTTTTTATCATTTAAAATTTGTTTTAGTATTCAAGGAATTGAATTTTTTGATTCTTTTATTTAAAAAAAATTAAAATTTTAGATTTGTACAGAGAGATTATATTTTCAATATTTTCTAATTGAGAGCCTCAAACAAATACAATTATTATTATTTTTTTGAATTGAAAGTAAAATAATTAATTTAACACTAAAAATAGGAAATAGTAAAAGTTTAATGTTTTCAACAGTAATTCTGAACCATTGGTGATTTAATTAAACTCGTATAATTGAAGTCTAATTTTTCAAAGGCAGTCGTGAATGAGCTAGTAAGGAAAGGTCTATTTTTACTATTTGACGGTGCTTTTACCTTGCAAAATCGAGGTAAATAACTATTAATAAAGATCAATATAATATTTGAACCCCTCCATTGATACTATTGGAGAAAGACAGATATGGCAAATCTGAATGATATTTTATTCACCAAATTAAAAGATTTTTTTAAAGATATTTTATATAAAATTATCAAATATAAATTATTATTATATTTGATAAAATTTAATAAATATAAATAATTATTGTGTTTGATTAGAAATAATAAAAAAATATTAATATATTATTTTATTTAAATATTTTTAATATAATTATTTTAAAATATTTTATATTAATTATTATATTAATAAAAAATATAATTATTTTTCTCTTAAAATTTTAATAAATAAAAATATAATTATAATAAAATCAAAATTAGTTTAATAATATTTTAATATTTAATATAAAAATGATAATCAGTTTCTTATTTATATTATTAATCATATAACTATTAATAATAAAATGTTATTATATTTTTTTATTATTACTAAATAAAATAAAATAATATAAATAATAAAAATTAGATATAATTTTCTTTTACTGTAAATCCAACCACCCAATGCATCATCATACACCAACTTTAGGATGTGAGGCCTTAGAGACAGTTTTGGGCCGTATGATGTAGTGATTGTGGCAAGTGTGGTTTACATAAAAGACTACGTGGAATAGCTTGTACCACGTGGGCCTTTCTGGCTAATATTGGTGCAATATTGTTAGATTATTGAATGCTCAGAAGTTATTTTGGGAAATGTTTGAGGAAGTTTTTGTGATTTAAAATGCGCCTCATGACAACTTTGCATCTTGATTATGAGTATGAGGGCAGCTATGTTTATATCTCCGAGAAGAAGGAGAATTTAGAGTAATTTTTGGTGTTTTATTGAGAAATATAAAAAATTTATAATGTATTTAGGCAAATCTATATGAAAAAATATTTAAAAAAAAAATTATGTATGTATATACATCTAACAAATTTGTAAAATAGTTTGTGAACTTTTAAATTGTTAAAACTCATTTTTTATTACAAGTCTGAAAGATAAAATCTTAATAAATTATATATCTAAAAATGAATAATAACTTAACCGTTTATACACCATTGGATCATGATGTTATAAATAGTATAGAGTTATTTTGCATTTCCTCTTAAACTTAACGAAAGGCGAAAAGATAACGTTTTTATGGTCCGAAGATGAGAACTGCTCGATTTCCATCAGTAAAATTCCTCAAATTTTCAAATGGATGCCCCTCATGATCCACAGCTATTTAAAAAATTAAAATAAAATCCATTATAAAATTAAAACCACAAAAAACAACGCTGCCCCAGTTCCTTACACGTGTCGCTCCGCTTTATGATCTCTCTTCGCACCAAATCGCAGCCCTTTCATTAAATTCACAACCGTTTTGCTCCTTTGACCTTCTCCAGTATCAGTTACCGCCAATGCCAACACTTCTCGTGCCTTCACTAATCCTCCCCATTCCCGCCATTTCCAAGCTCAAACTCAAACTTTCTTCTGAATCGAAGCCCTTCAAGTTCAAGTCCTGGCGACTGGCTGCCACTCGCGATGTCGACGCGTTCACCGAGAAGTCAAGCTATTTGTTCCAGCTCAGCTCCACGGAGGCCGACTCTTTAGTCGATTACGATTTGAAAAAAATTGGTTCTATTTATCGGAGAAAGCCGCTGATCTTACTGCGCCGAATTGTCCAAGTTGCAACCATTTTCGGGTGGTGGTTCGGGTCTCGGTATGTGGATAAACTTATGGAGCGATCCGATCAAATGTTTAAGGTCAGAATTTTGAGTAATTTTATTAGGTGTTTTGATAATCAACAAGCTTGCAGTTATAATTTCATCGTTAATACTAGAAATCCAAACTTTCTGTACGAGCTTCGAGTTGGAAGAGGTTTCGTTAAAATGTACTTACAGAGTGTTAATTCATAGCATAAGTTTTTCTAAGAAGTTATTGTATAAGCTTTGTAAAATTTGTTAAAAACCTTTTCTTAGAAAGCATCAATGAAGAACTAAATCAAGAGGACCGTTTGTGTTTCAGCCGGAGCTTCATAAGTAGAATTGAATCAGTGGGATTATTACATATGTAAAACATAGAATCAGTGACTTTTTGTGGAAGATGCATCGAATTATGGTGTAATTGGTGGGACTCGAATGGTTAATATTAGAAAACCATCCTGGAGATAAAGTGAGGAAAAAATGCTGGAATATGTTTGTTATTTTAAACGTCTTTCTAATTTTAATTAGTTTTTTATTCTTGTCTTATTGTGTGTTTAATTTATCCAACTTAATTAGTTATTATTTTTCTATAGATTTTGATAGAAGTTATTCTTCTCATGTTCAAATAAAAGATTGGCTTTATCTATACATCTCCCATGCTGAAATTAAAAATATTCTTTGATCCATTCTTAGTAATCATGAGCATTTTTTCCTTCATTATTTTATCTTGCTGATTTTCAGGTTAGAGCTGCTGAGCTTCGACAATTATTAGTAGAACTTGGTCCGGTAGGTACTGTTTATAAATATCAATGCTTAATAGGTTTTCTTGATAGGTGTTTATGCATAACTTTATTCTGAACATTTATAATTGCAAGTAATTTTTCTTTCCTTTGCTGTTATTTTGCTAAGAAAACGAAGTGTTTCTGCTTGTTCTGTTTATAGGCATACGTCAAAATTGTGCAGGCTGTTACATCTCGAGCTGTAAGTTTTCATGTCTCCTAAGGTAGAAGTTAGTCTTTTTCTACTGTTAAAGCACATCTATGGAGTTATAAGGCATATTTTCAACAGCATATGTTGGCATTTTGTTAACTAATTGATGACATAAATTTATCATCGGACAACTTTCCTGTTGTCTGTGTTCACCATTTGGATACGGCTTTTTACCAGTAATGTAGCTAATTTCAATTGTGTTATAGTCTTACCTGATTATAGGTTTTTCCTCGAATTCTTTTTGAATCTGTGTATCAAAGGATATGATAGCATTGTACTGACTCTTCGGATACATTAAATTATTTTAACTGAAAATTTTTCCTACCTTGACATCATAGTGTGAATAAATTATAAGGAATGAAATATATTTTATCATCATAACTTAAATAAATCTGCATTTGGGATTGAATTAATCTGATTTAGAATATAAAATAAATAAAGAAGTAAAATTTCTTTGTTCTGTAAGTTGAATACAAAGACTAATGAAAGGGATATTGAGGTTGCTATTCTTTCGTCCTGAAAGACATATTAGTACAGAAAAAAATGGATGACTGCTTATCAATCAAATTAGGGTGTATTGTCTTCATGCCTAATTGTATGGTCAATTAATGAACAGAAAAATCATTTAATTTGTAGCCATATTTTCTTTATTAAAAATAAAATGCTATTCCTTGAATGATGATGCTTGATACTAAAATAATCTACCAGGTGGAAACCATAAATTGATCACAAAATCTTTTTTCTCAACATTGATGTTGTACAATCTTTATCAAGAAATCAAACTAAATGAATTTATCTGATGCATTTCCTCTGGTCTCCTTAAGTTATGAGTTAAAAGGTGCTTATCGTCTGGCAGAAAACTGTGAAGATGCTTGCCATTTTAATTTCAAAAAAATCAGTTGAGTTTTGACATTTATTCTATCTAGATTTTATGATGATTTTGGTAAACTATAATCGAGCAGTTCTGCTGGTGCAACATGCGTAAATCCTTTGGTCCATCTGGAATTTGCTTTTGGTCATTTTGATGAGAAAATATATAATGACACAATATAATTAAAGTGGCTAATGAATGGAGAACTTTGGTTTTTACTTATTCTGATCAGCATTACGTTTATCAAATTATATGTTCTACAACCATTTAAATAGAAAGTGAAATGTAATGACCTTTATGAATTATATTGTTAAGTTAATTGAAGTTTTCAAATATGGGAAAACCACCATCTCTTTCAATGATTGCGAACCTTGCGTTCATAAATTATCAAACCCATCGTTCTAGACCAGGAAATTCTAATCTAGGTTGTGCCAAGGCAATGGCCAGCCTAATTTGTCTTAGGCTTAGGTTTGACAAGGAGATGCTCATGTTCCTTGCTCTATTTTACCCATTTGAATACTTCCTTTAGCTTTTAAGACCATTTTGTATTCCTCGGATATTAAAATTAAAAAATCAAAGTTTCAAACCTGTCTCAGTTCCTCCCATTGGGGTTGCCCAATTGCGTGATTCCTACATCATACTTGCTTAGTTGTATGTTGTGGTTTTTATGTCATATTTGATGAAGTTGTTATATGTTGCAATTTTTAGGTCTCATTCAAGTTCATGATTCCTTTATCTTTTTTGTAGGATTTGATACCACCATCGTATTTGGATGAACTCTCACTGTTGCAAGATCGTATAACTCCATTTTCCACTGACATTGCTTTCAATACAATAGAGCAAGAACTTGGATTATCAATAGATGAACTGTTCTCGGAAATTTCACCAGAGCCTGTAGCAGCAGCATCCCTTGGGCAGGTCATGATCTGGAACTTAAATTGTGTTTGTTTCTTTTGTAAAGTGGTGTTCATTGTTGTGTCTTTGTGTAAAATAGGTTTATCAAGCTAGGCTTCGCCGGAGTGGACAGGTCGTTGCTGTAAAAGTGCAAAGGCCTGGAGTTCAAGCTGCAATTTCCTTAGACATATTAATCTTGCATTATATGGCAGGGTTGGTCAGGAAAGCTGGGAAACTAAACACTGATCTGCAGGTAATGCTGCAATATACTTGGATGTGTGATGCCTTATAATTTTGGTTGAGCTGAAATTGAGGAATGGAACTTTTGCATTGAAACCTTGTATTTCACATGATATTTTCTTTATTATTATATTGGCTGGGTGCTACTGAAAAACATGCTATTGAATTTGCAGGCAGTTGTTGATGAATGGGCATCAAGTCTTTTCCGGGTATATGCCAAATTTTTTATGCATTCCTATATGCTACAACATAGGCTTGAACTAGACAGTACTACAATGTCCAGAACTGTATTTATGAACTTCTTTTTTGTCCCTAATAATGATGAATCCAACATTGTTGTTTCCATGCCATTGATGAGCTTTTCACCCTTTGACTTTAAAACTTTAGATTTTCTTCCATTTTATTATGTTCCTTTGTGGGTGTTTTATAATGTCAATGTTGCTTGTTATTGTTATTTATCTCTTGCATCATCTGAGTGAAATTTGACTCAACCCATCTGTAATTTGTCATTGGCAACCACCTAGTCAAAATTTAATTGTTTTCTTTTGGTTTATTTAGCAACTCCATGATTTCATTTTCAAAGAATATGTATATTGGGCCTTATTAGAGAAGTTTTTTCAATTTTTTTTAGTTATAGAGTAGAACCCCATGGTAATTGAATTCTTGGCTTGAGGGAGTGGAATGATGAGACCACGTTTTTGTTCCAAAATCCTAGTTGTTTGGATACATCCAAGCTAAGAGAAAAACCTCTTATCATCCTGTTTGTAGAAAAAAAAAAAAAAAAGCTCACAATCCTCCTTTTAGGTTTTTGTAGCTGATCATTTAGTACTTTTTTATGTGCATTTTTTAATTGATAACAGAAGTGAAACTCATAACTTTGGCCAATTGGGAATTTCTAGCCTTGTGTATCACCTTGGTCACAGAATTGTCACAACACCCCTTAAATTAGTTTATTAAATGACCTTGTTTGAGATATATTCTTAGAACTTCATATTGAATACAGGTATAATCACATTGAATGCAGGAGCTTGACTATAAGAAAGAAGCAAGAAACGGACTCAGGTTTAGGTAAGAGCAAGATTTCAGGTAGACTGTGGCTTCAGTTTCGTAACTGAAAGCTCTTTTTATTTGCATTTTCACAGTGATTTAGTACTTCTACAACCTGTTTGTGTATTGATTGCCTAAGTGTTAAGCTCTTTTGCTTAAAGAAAGAAGTTGGTGATATGTAAAGTATGTGTGTATGGGGTTTAATTTGAAGAGGTAACAACTATATTGATTGAGGACTTGAAATTGATTAACTGTGCATTCTGAAAGTTGATGGAGTTTTTCTTTTAGATGTTATATTAGGAGGTGATAAAATTATAAATTTTGTTTGAACAATCTTTAATTGATTTATGAGTCCACATAGATCTTAATGATTTGCTTTATTCATCTCTATGTGACTACTATTCAACCCTTTTTATGTAAAATTTTGTATGGTCCTTTTTCCTTTACTCTGTGTTTTATCTTTCTCTTCAAATATTTGTCAGCTAAATACAAGTTATCTACCAAATATGTGGATTGGGTGGTATTGAAAAAGTTTTATACATATCAACCATGCCCATGATTGTTTCATTCTTCCACATTTTGCTGCCTCTATTATTTTTTTAGTTTATTGTGGAAGATGGTTCATTGCGCAATTTAAAAGAAATTTAATTTTAATCCTAGTACATTCCATGTTTCTTAGGTATATATATATGAAGGAAAAATAGGTTGAAGATAGAAAAGAATGGACTGAATTGGGATTGGTTGCTTCCTTTTCCTTGTTGTATTTATATACAACAAAATTTACAAATATCGAAACCAATCTGATAACCTTAGAATTTACAAGAGATATTTATCTCTAATTTTCCACCTTGGATCATACCAACACTCCTCCTAAGATGGAGCATGTATATTTCTCATGCCCATCTTGCATACAATAGCCTTCTTGCATGTCCCTTTGTTAGGGCTGCTGCTAGTTGGTGTTTTGACTTGACAAAGGGAATGCACATTTGCCTGCTTTCTAATTTCTCTTTGATGAAATTTAATCAACCTCAATATGTTTGTTGGGAGACCTTGGGCCTTGTCAATCACAAAAGCTAGCTAAAGGGGTAAGGCTATCCCTCACACTTATAAACTTGCACTCAACCTCTTCCTCTTTCAATGTGGGATAACCCAATAATCTCCCTCTTACACATCATGCCATCGGGTGAGACTCCTCATTAACCTAATCTGGCCAACGGTTGAAACTCTTCCTCATCAACTAGTACATCTCCCATCAATTATTAGGTGGAATTCTTATAACCTAGGCTTTAATATCATGAAGGAAAAGAACATGTAAAAGATAGAAGAGAGTGGACTGAATGTGGATAGGTTACTTCCTTTTTCCTATTGTGTTTACATACAACAAAATGTATAAACATAGGAACCAATCCCATGATCTTAGAAATAAAATCATTGATCATTATGGTCAATGATTTACAAGAGTTATCTATCTCTAATTTTTCTACAAGTAGTATGCCAACGACACGCGCACACACACACACATATTGTGTGTGTATATAGAGCAGAATTTTTTGACATTTTCTTCTTGCTCCATTCTTTGTTTCCACACGCACACACACATATTGTGTTTGCATATAGAGCAGAATTTTTTGACATTTTCTTCTTGTTCCGTTCTTTGTTTCCACACACACGCGCACATATATTGTGCGTGTATGGAGAGCAGAATTTTTTGACATTTTCTTCTTGTTCTGTTCTCTAATTCCTTAGATTAGAAACTTTCAATACATTTTTTGTATTCCTTTGTTCACATATGTTTTTGTTAATATTACTTAACACACACACACATATTGTGTGTACATATATAGAGCAGAATTTTTTGACATTATCTTCTTGTTCCGTTCTTTGTTTCCTTAGATTAAAAACTTTCAATACGATTTTTGTATTCCTTTATTCACATATGTTTTTGTTAATATTACTAAACATGATATTGAAGCCAAGTCAAAAGTGTCTTATGGTCAAATGTCCCAAAATTAATAAGAGTTGTGTTTGTAGTTATGGTTGTATTTTTAGTATTCTGTGTTTGGTCAGAAGGTGTGTGTTAAAGTCTAACACTATCCTCAGATCCTTACCAATCAACTTAAACTTGAAGTCAGCTTAAGTCAAATGTTTACTTTAATGTATTACCTATTATGGTTCTTAAGACTAATCATTTTACTAAATTTTAAGTCATTTATGTGTTGATGATGATCCAAATGTTCTTTGTTGTATACTTGAACAGACAACTGTATGGTGATATACAAGATGTTTTGGTTCCTCAGATGTATGTAGAGCAAACAACTCGCAAGGTCCTTCTTATGGAATGGATTGAGGTATTTCTATTTCATGCATTGTTTTTGTTTCTTTTTTTTAGCATGTGTTTTAATTGAATCCTTTGTAGAAAGGTTCAAATGTTCATTTGTCAATATCGTTTTTTGTTTTTGGTGAATTCTTTATAATTTAAGGCAACAACTTAGTATTTGTGGAAAATAAACAAATGGTCAATTAGGATTAATTAGAATATGGATAAACTCTGAAAATAAAGAAATGATTAATTAGGATCAATTAGAATGACATAGGGATGAGAAAATAAAGTAATGATCAATTAGGATCAATTAAAATGAGGAAAGAATCAATTAGGAATAATTAGAATTTATTGTAATTATTTGGTGTTTATGATGTTTCCTTCTTTATAGATAATTTGTATGTATATAAACAACCCTAATCAAAGAAGAAAAAACAGTAAGGTGAATACAATTCCTTCTTCCATTGTCCATTTTGACATTGTATCATAATAGGGTTTCTTTCCTATCTGTTTTTCAGCTTTTTTTTCTGATTGCCACCAGCAATCTCATGGGTCTCCCTTTTCAACATCTCTCTTCCTGGAAACTTTTGTTCTTTTTTTATTTGAAAATGTAAAAAACGATGTTGACCATAAGCACTCAATAAGGAAATTCCAGTGGTTCAACAGTGATCGCTATACCTCCCCTACTTCAACCATTTTGTCTTCCACTGCTGTTTACTCTATTGTACACAAGTCCCACTCCTTGTAGATTGCTCAGTATAAGTTGGATACAATAGAATGAAACCCTTTCTTGCATACAATCAAATAAACTTATTAGGAACCCAGCTTTATTTTACTAAAACACAAAATTAAAACACAAAAAACATAATAAACTAAAACTATTTCATTAATCAAAATATTATAAAGATAAACCGAATATTTCGAGGAGTCCGGGGCCTCCCATTTTCCGGCCATTTGAGGTGTCAGACACCTCCCTAAATCAGCCAAGGATGGCTGCCCTTAAACAAAACCCTAATATATTTTCTTCTCCCCTTATTTTAAAACCCAAAATATATATTTATAATAGAAATTGACCATTGGATTGAGGACAAGTGTCTCAATCCTAACATTTCCCTCATTTTCAAAACCATCTTGTCTTCAAAATGGATATTTATATAATGATTTTTTTTTAATTTTTTCTGATTTTTTTAATTTTTTTTGTTTATTTATTTATTATTATTATTATTATTTATCTCCTCATCCCCTCTCTCTATTGTTGCTTCTTCACTTTTTTTTCCAATGGCCCCACATTTTTTTTTTCTCTTCCCAAGAAACCCACTTACTGCCTTCCCTTCTATTTTTCTGGCAAACCACAGCTCTCCTCCTTTTCCCAACAAACCAACCACAACTCTCCCCCTTTTCCTAACAAACCAACTGCCATTGCCCTTCACCTTTTTATTTTTTTATTTTTTTCTCTCCCTCCTTTCTCTTTTCTTCTTCTCGTCTTTTTCTCTTCTTCTTTCTTCTCTGCATTTTCTCCCTTTTGTCTTCTGTTTTTTCTTTTTCGCTTCCGCCAGCGTTTCATTTTCTTCTCCATCTTCTTCTTCTTCTGTTTTCGTTTTCCTCTTTTTCTCTTTTTACACTTTCGGACTCATTTCTCCCTGTGATGATTCTTCTTCAAGTCAGCCTCCTCTGTGAACATTTTTTGGCAACTCTTCACTTTTTCCGGCGAATCTTCACTTTTTCGACCATCATCTGTCTTCCCCACTGGATCGAATGCTCTAACACCATTTTGTTAGGAACTTAGCTCTTATTTTACTAAAACACAAAATTAAAACACAAAAAACATAATAAACTAAAACTATTTCATTAATCAAAATATTACAAAGATAAACCAAACATTTCGAAGAGTTCGGGGTCTCCCATTTTTCGGCCGTTTGAGGTGTCGGAGACCCCCCTAAATCAGTCAAGGATGGTTGCCCTCAAATAAAACCCTAATATATTTTCTTCTCCCCTTCTTTTAAAACCCAAAACATATATTTATAATAGAAATTGGCCATTGGATTGAAGACAAAAATCTCAATCCTAACAGAACTCAAAGAACCTAACAAACCTTTATTTTCCTGATAATTTCTCTCCCCTTGAGGATAAGGGTGTTGACTTGAGAAAAAAGGTTCATCTTCATTAAATGTGACATCTATAATAGTAATAAATTTTCTCCTACAGGGGTTGTAACACTTGTACCCTTTTTAGGTGCTGGAATATTCTACAAAGACACACTTTTGGACTCTAAGATCTAATTTTGAATGATGTTGCTTATGTATATGAACATATGCAATGCATACAAATACTTTAAGGGGAAGATTTTTTACAGAATCTAGATTAGGAAAAAATTCAAAAAACTTGTGAATTGGACTTTATTTCTAAGGATTTTATAAGAGAGTCGATTTATTAGATATGTAGCAGTTAACACTGCATCACCCCATAGGAATTTAGGAACATTTGCTTGAAATAACAATAAACATGTGACCTCTGAGAGGTGACGATTTTTCCATTGTGTAACCCTGTTTTGTTGTGGTTGTTTCGACACATGGTGACTTATGGATTATACCCTCTTTTTGAAAGAAGAAAGTGAGGAATTGATTAAAGTAATCTCTAACATTATCCAATCAAACTCTTCTATTCTTTTTGAAAGAAGAAAATGGGAGCAATTTCAAGAATCTCCAACAGCTTGCAACAGGTTTTTTTTTTTCTTGCAAATGAAGTTCTAAGCAGACTGTTTCCACATTGTAATTGTTCAAATTGTTTTATTGAAACAAATATAGCATAGTCAAGTATTCCTTTTTCTACCCACTATAAAAGGATATGGGATAGGAAACAAAATTAATGATTTAAACTCACCCTGAATGTCTTTAAATGTTTTGAGAAGTTACCAGTTCTAGAAAAAGATTGGGTAAATTGACTAAGGTTTAGAGACATGCCTGGCCTGTTGCCCTGCCTTGGTTCCTCTAATTTTACTTGTTCAATTTTTTTGAATGAATAGTAACACACATTAGTACTTAGTGTTCATATTAAAAAGAACATAACCACCTTTCTCCATTCCAATGTTGGTAACGGCTTATACATCCAATACATATTTCCTCTCCACCGTACCTTCCATTTTCCTTCTTTAACCAATATATTTTAGTACAGTTCAGTAGAAAGTACTTTTGATGAAACTATTTCTATATTACATATTTAAAATGTGAAAGCTTCAGTACCATCATTGGGCTCTTACCTAATAACTTAACAATAAGTAATTTAATAATTAGCTTTTCCTAGTGTTTGTTATCTTGTTTTGGTCGTCGCTATATTTGTGGCCATGCTTGTGCTAAATTTACATGCCCTTCTGCATGAAGGGGTATATTAGAGTTTAAATATTTTCTTTAGTCAATGTTTATCAATTTGAGCTCTAGGTCAAGGTATTGCTTAACATGTTACAGAGCAATTTGGTTTCTTGTTTGGAGTTTTAAGAGTTCAAGTAAAGAATATTTTTGGCCATGTGACTCTAGTTGGCCTTCAATAAACATAGAAGTGGCTGATGCTATCGTTTCTTCTCTTTTCCCCTAAAACATGCTTCATGAAATTATATTTATCCTAAAGGCTATTTGCTTATGCTTTCTCATTGTGTCATTATAGGGAAAAAAGTTGTCTGAAGTTAAGGATCTTTACTTAATTGAGGTAAGTTTTTAAATTAATAACAAATATCTTATCTTTAAAATTCGGTAAACTATTTTGTTTGGCTCAATAATAAAGTTCATATTTTTTTAATGGTGCTGTTTAGGTTGGAGTTTACTGCTCATTCAACCAACTCCTGGAGTATGGGTTCTATCATGCTGATCCACATCCTGGAAATCTCCTTCGTACAGATGATGGGAAACTGGCTTATATAGGTATTCTTTTTAAATAGCAATATTTTAACTAGGCATGTGTCGAAATTTAATAAGTGAGAAAATTGATGATATTAATACCAGGTCTTTTGTCCAGTTCAATTTTTTTAACTTAACGTCCTTTATACCACCTTCAAAAAGTTATCTTTTCTATCCGCCACTAAATCTAGTGAGAGTACTTTGATACAGTTCTTGGTACATTTGCAAATGTTGTGATTGTAAAGG
The DNA here is from genome assembly GCF_011075055.1 of Mangifera indica. NCBI lineage: Eukaryota > Viridiplantae > Streptophyta > Magnoliopsida > Sapindales > Anacardiaceae > Mangifera > Mangifera indica. The sequence continues at coordinate 8,192,236 of NC_058147.1, read as the reverse complement.
TAGATTGTAAAACTTTCATTTTGGTATTTTTATCCTTTGAATCACCGTCCATGTCATTAACAGACACTAATAATGTAGAAAGGGGCATAGTTTGAGAACACGAGGAATAATAATTACAAATTTACAAAGGAAATCACATTATTTCTTTAGAGAATAGGTTAGTTCCTTGTCAAGACAATCAAAGCATCATTTATGGAAACCCTTTTTTGAGTCCTATCAGACAGTTTACTAGAATTGAAAAGTTGAGTTAAAACTTTGTTAGCTTTATTCTGTTCCTGAACTCTTGAACAATAAGAAAGAACTTTTACTCCTTTACCATTGTTATCAATGCCTATGCCTTATCTCTTATGGGTCTTTTTCTTGGAATTTTCTACAAGCCACATCTTTTTGTCGACTTTGTGTCAACTACATTAACTGTCATATATTAATAGAAGGTATATATGTTGCAGAATTAACTTTTGGTATCTTTCGCCACCAGATTTTGGCATGATGGGCGAATTTAAACAAGAATTCCGCAATGGATTTATCGAAGCTTGTCTCCATCTTGTAAACCGTGATTTTGATGCGCTGGCCAAAGATTTTATAACCCTTGGGTAATAGATTTTGTCTATCTTTTTCCAGTCTACTGAATAAATTATTCTTTCTGATTATAATAAAGCTTGCTTAAACCCCTCAGCCTTCTTCCACCAACTGCAGAGAAAGAGGCTGTTACAAAAGCTTTAACAGGTATGCTTTTTATACTTGCATTTGACAAGGGTTTGCTGTAGTTGGATTTGTAGTATTTTATATAGTCTCTAACTTAAGTCCCTAAGTTGTATTAATTAGTTTTGTGTTATCATCCAATTTGTTTGTCTGTAGGTGTCTTCCAAAATGCTGTTGCCAAAGGAGTCCGAAATATAAGCTTTGGGGATCTTCTAGGAAACTTAGGGACTACCATGTAAGACGTTACTATTTTTTATTCACATGTTAAAGTCTTAAGTCAATGTTTGAAACCTGTACTGGAGCAGTCAATTCAACCAGTCCTATTGGGACTCGGTTGCCAACCCGGCCTGAGTAAGTGGAAATTTGGGACTGCCAGTTCATGGTTCAACTGCACAATATATTGCAATTGTTGTGATTCAAACTAGAGTCCCAACAATTGCAAGGCATGCAATGCACCACTAGGTCTCATTTCCCTTTGATTATGTATTTTTCTAATTTTTATTTAAAATGTTTCAACTAAAGAATTTTTTTTTCGTAAAATTTTATAATTGTTAGAACTCAAACCTAGTACCCTGCTAATGAACATGGACTTGTGTGACCACCTAGTCAAATTCAATTTTGATTAAATATAATTTAATTTTATATTTACTGATTAAATAAGCAAAATAGTTTTGAATATTATTCTAATGTTTATATTTACAAATATTGGTTCAACCGGTTGGACCAAGAAAAACCTAGAGTGGCCTTTTTACCAGGTCAATGCCTGGACTCATTTTTAATACATTGGTCTAATTAATATGTACAATTACAGTAAAATCTTTATTACATATTAGTTTCATGGTTTAGAGATGCTTGATTAAATTTCATCTAGAGGATTATGTTTTCCTTCATTTGTATGTTTTCAGTAAAGAGCCTTTTTTTCCCTCAATTTTTTGCAGGAATTGAGCATATCATGCATATAGACAAATTTGAAAAGATTGACCAACAAAGATCTAATTAGAAGCATGATAAAAACATATAAAAGATGGGAGAAAAAGTAGGCACAACTGCAAGTTACATGTCTGCAAAATCAAAAAGCTTCTGCGTCCAACCGACATTTTTCTCACACCTTATCTATATCTCTAAAATAAGTGGTGTCTTTATTAATTAAGAAAATAATAGCCAAAGAATAACAAGAATGATGTAGTTGATTCACAATCCACAGGTAGATTCATATTGGCCACAGTATCAGGGTCATCAACTTGTAGGATCTACTCTGTATAAAGTGTTATGTATCATGAAGGGAATATATATAGACCTAGGTTTGTTTGATGGGTTCAAAAAATCTTTATGCCAAATTTCTGAGTTTTGCCGCATGATTCTTGACCTCAGTTACTTATTTTATTTGTCATAAGAATAAGCAGACTTTCAATATTGTGCACAGAACCTACTGTTGGAGTTTCTTTGGGTGCATTTGGAAGATTTTTTACTTCATGGTACTGGTTTAACCTTTGCAGAGACTGCTCCTTTTATCTATGTAAATGGCTCAATATGAATTATAAGACACAATTATATAACATCTGAGTGATCATTGGGGTGGAGGCAGTAACTAATCTAGAGTGGGTGGGTATTAAAGAGAGTGTGTGAGGGAGCAAAGAAAATTAAGGCAGATCTTTTCATTCTTACTTGGGGGTGTCTGTACGTGATGTTCTCTATTGTTGCATTTATGTTACTGTTAAAATATCCTAATTTTGTTTCAAATGAGGTAACTTCTATTGTTTACATTTCTTTCGCAGGTATAAGTTCAAATTTCAAATACCTTCATATTTTTCTCTTGTCATTCGGAGGTACTCATACTTTAATAACTGCTATGAATTACATTTAATAATGTCCTTGAGGGGTGTACATAGTTCTGTTGATTTACTGTGGCTTTAGTTTCTCTTTTGTGCATTATTTACTATACCATATACGTCAGTAATTCACTCCTTTTCTCCCTCTCAGTCTTGCTGTGTTGGAGGGAATTGCTATCAGTTTCGACCCAAATTACAAAGTTTTGGGTAGCACATACCCTTGGATTGCTAGAAAAGTATTAACTGACAGCTCTCCCCAGCTTAAGTCTTCATTGGAAACTCTTCTTTACAAGGTAAAACTACTAACAGCTTGTTGAACTTCTTTTTCTTGTATTTAATAAGTTTGAAATTTTACACTATTTACAAAATTTCCTTATTCTTAGTTTATCTCCTTTTAGGAAGGTGTTTTCAGAATTGATCGTTTGGAGTCTCTCCTACAAGAGGTGAAATTCACCCTTTCAAAAATTGCATATATGCTATGCTCTTCTATTTTGTTTACCATCCCTGATAGTAATTTCCACAATTTGGTTGTTATTCAAGTTGTGAACAGTGACATATATTTAGCTTATTCTTAGTGAAGAATTATTCACTGCAATCCATTTTATTGTGGAATTTTGTCATAGTTGTCATTGATACTACCATTGATCTGGCCACACCCCGAATATTATTTTGTTCCCCACTTCCCCCCGTTTGCCTCCAGTTTTTACTCTTTCATTGGCCTTTTCTATTAAGAACCTTTAATAATTCTTATGGCAGTCCCTTCGTGCCCGAACAGAAAAGTCCTTGGTTAAGAAGCAAGTAGAAGATTCAGATTCCAGAGCAGTAATTAAGCAAATCCTTTCTTTCACATTAACTGATGAGGTATTGTCAAATTTGTTTATGGTATGACTGACTTCATAAAGGTTCCTTTCTTTTTTCTCTTTAACTCGAGTATTGGCAGGCTGCTTTCATGAGAGAAATACTTCTTCAAGAATTTGCTAAGGTACAGTTTGTGCACTGTGTTAATGTTAGGTATCCAGAAACTCTAAGCACTCAAAGAAGTGGAATCTTTGTATTAAATGATAACAGAAAATAGAAGAAACGGAATACTGATTAACACAATCTTACCGGCTTTCGAGAGGCTAGAACTCTTCTTTGCCTATGCTTCCTTACTGATTTTCCTTGCTTCCTCCTTCCTCCCACAACTCCTCTTTCATACTTGCCTATAGCATAACTACTCCTACATGTCTTCCATGTTTCCCCGGTTTTCTCCTCCCTTAAGCCCCACTCCTCTTTCCCACATCATTATAACTGCTGCCCATTTCCTTAAAATTGCTTACCCTTATCCCATATTTTTCTCTACCACTTGGTCTATTTCCTAGAGTGCCCCTTGTACTCTCCCATTCTTGCGAGAAATAGAAACCTTGGCTTCAACAGTTAACTTTATGAGAAAAGCTATGTGCACACACTTTTGATTATACAATTGGGTACAAAAATGATATATTATTATGTGATTGAATGTTATTATATCTTTGATTCAAAATCACTCAATCATATAATGACACATCATTTATGTATTTATATTCAAAAATATGTGCACATAGTTTTATTGTAACTTGATATATAGAAGATAGAATCTTTGTTCTCCCTTGAACATTTTACATTGGATTAGCACAACTGAGTTGAATTTAGTGTTCGATTCAACAGTTAACTTTATGAGAAAAGTTATGTGCACACACTTTTGATTATACAATTGGGTACAAAAATGATATATCATTATGTGATTAAATGTTATTATATCTTTGATTCAAAATCACCCAATCACATAATGACACATCATTTATGTATTTATATTCAAAAATATGTACACATAGTTTTATTATAACTTTATATATAGAAGATAGAATCTTTGTTCTCCCTTGAACATTTTACATTGGATTAGCACAACTGAGTTGAATTTAGTGTTCGATTCAGCAGTTCATCTGCAGTATGGGATGTATCTGGATTCACATATTTTAATCATATCAAACTCCTATGTATTTATGATCTTAGTTGTCATCTCAAACTTCTTTCTCCAAATGATACAGGGTTTGGATGCACTTGGGCTAGCAACCCTGGATTCTTTAACTTCAGCAATGCCTGCACCTATACCATTTGCTGCTTCCACTTCAGTCTCTTCACTGACTGAAGAAGACTTGATCAACTTGAGAACCTTACGTCGTCTTATGTTATTATTGTCAGGGTTTCAAAGAACTGAAGGTTCCATGGTGGTAAGAGTCTACTTTATTTTGCATGTTGAAAGTATACATTCCATTACTCATCCGGTAAAGGTAAAAGAAAAAGAAAAATATTTTCAATTATAAGCTTCCCTCATAGGGTTACTTTAACAGTGATAATTCTACTAATTAGATTTCAGCTAAGTTGAATGCGAAGTTAGGTGAATTAGGTTGGATCTTGTTAGAGTTTTTGGTCTTTTCTAACAACTTAAAATTTTGTGTTAATGATTTTTCTGATTAAAGGTTCTGATAAGCCTAGTTAATCATACAACTTGTCAAATAGTTAAACTGAGATTAGTTACATGGTGTTCTGAGTTGGTTATTGCAGGAAATGAATAGAAGTCTGATTGATTATAGAAATGGAAACGCATTCTTACCTCTCAAATGAAGCTTAGAACCGACTGGCTCCTATGTTGCAGTTAACAAACCATATTTTATTCCTACAGGAAGCTAAAGAGCTTAGGCCATACAAGAATCAAGGCACATTCACTGAAGAAGTATTTCTCACCTTTTATCAACTTCCATCTATTCAAGAGATTTTACCTGTTCTTTCTGTTATTCCCGAGGTATAATTTATATTATATGAATTGTACATATGCAAGTTTTTATTGGATGATTCTTTAGTAAAACATAAATTCGTAAATGTAAACACATTACCCTCCCATGTGCATCTGCGTACATTCACGCAAACTCATGTAAACATGTTACACATAATCAGATCTTGTGCCTGTGCTAACCTGAGTTCTGTAGCACGGTCATTGGATAGGTAAAAAGAAAAGAAGAAAAGTTTTATTTAGGCCTCATGAAAGCACTTGTAGTACCTTTTTGTATCAAGCTATGTAAAACAAATGAAGTAGAGGAAGAGTACTGTGTTCTAGATCATAATGTGATAGACCAAACTTTTGCAAGGACAAAAACAAATTCTGACTTCAGTTGTTGCATGCAAATGGAAATTGTTCGCTTTTTTTTTTTTTGGATTGATTTGTGCACAGATTTATACAAAGTTCACATTGCCTTGTTGAGGTTGATCTTAAATTATTGAAGATCAAAGTGATAACTTGGATACTTTCATCCTGTCCTGTGATTATGTGTTTTAATTTGGTTGGTGGGGTAACTCAGTTGTCTGAAGTGCTTTCCTTTAAGTTACTATATATTTCACTCGATATTCTTACACAATTTGTGGTGTTCTTGAAGGGATGACATCTCATTCTGCCAAGATTACGGGGAAATGATATCCAAAAATATTTCACTTAATTTGTTTGACTTCTCCTTCATATTGATCATTAAATATCTTAAAACCTGCAGTATCAACAAGTCTTATTAACATGCTTCTTTATTTCATTCGAAAATTCAATTTCAAACAAGCTGCCTCATCTCTCAGTGGAGTTTTGTTTTCATTTACAATATAAATATTCGTTGATTTCATTTTCCTTGTTAACTGGCAGCTCCCACCTGAGATGCAGCTGCAGCTACTTAGCTTGCCTGCTGATCTTGCTGGCAGGTTGGCTTCCCGTGCCGCTGCTAGGACTATCCGGAGGATATTTCTATGATGTGAAACAAATATAGAACAAGGCATGAGGTTGGCTATTCTTTTTTCCAAAGACTTGGTCGGTTTACTGAATTTAAACCACATTTAAGTGGCATTTGTGACATGTCCGATTTAATATGTAGCCACTCATATATTACCTAAAATGGCTTAAAATTTTGTTGCCATCCAGAACAGTTGTTCTTTTTTCTCCTTTTATCTGATGATCTTTTTCTCTTTGCATCTTCCAATTGGAGTTGTTAGGGCTTTTCTAATAGTGAAGAGAGAACATCTTTAAGATTTTTATTTTCCCTTTTTCCATTTATTTCGTGTAAGCGTAGTATACAAAAAAATAAATAAATTAATTGTTTTCTCAAACTGTAATAAAAAACGCATTTTTTTTAATTTTGAGAACACCAGATGAAGTTTATTATTTTTATTTTTGAATTCATTTTTTTTTTTTAAATGAAAATACGAGTTACATATGAACATTACTTTCATTGATATACAATTGGAGATTTTTAGTCTTTGCGTTGCAAAATAGAATTCATGAACAGGGTTTCTTGAATCTGAAAGAAAGCCATTTATGCAGGACACCTCATTTAGGAAAATCTATCCATCCCACATCTCACTATTATGAAATGTAACATTTTATACTGCCTGAAATAATAAGTTGTCGGACACCATTTACCAAGCAGCCTTTGATATTAATTTTTGGGAAGAAACTAGCAGATACTTGTTTATTTATTATTTTGTGCAATTAAATTTTTGTAGATAGTGCCATGACTTTTGAGGCGACTTTGGTCATCAACTGCTTTTGTGTTGGATTCCAAAAGTCATATAAGATAAAAACACGATAATATTACAACATCTTATACTTCAAAAATAATTTTAAAAAAATTAAATTAATTTTTTTATTTTTTAGTTGTATTTTGATAATTTCAATATTAGAAATTTTTGTTTGATAAAAAGAAATTAAAACTGTTTATTAAAATTAGGTTTGAAAATAATTTTACTCATTTTTGTCAAACTTTTTGATAAGAGTTGGTGTCTCTTCTGTTTTCGAATAAAAAAAACAGTGCACCATTCTAATTTGCATTAAAAAAATAATAAATTTTAAAATGCATATAAATTTTCTCTCTCTTTTAAATCTTCTAGGGGATAGAAGTCTGTAAATTTATGCCGGTTTGATTTGAAGTAATATTATAAATATATATTTTTAAATATATAATTAAATATATAAATTACATGATATCGGATAGTCTAAAAAAAAATTATATAGAATATTTTAATTTTATTCTAGTAGTGTGTGTCCACAGATTGGGTAAGAAATGCAAATCTTGTGAGAGATTCAGTTTCCCATTACTACCCTGGTGATTTTTTGGAAATTATATATAAATGCAAATCTTGTAAAATCAATTTTGGAATATGGCTGGCAGTCATAATTCATTGATGACTGTCATTATTTGCATTCTCCTGTAAGTAATCGCCATCTTAAACAAATAAACACGATGACTTATTGAGAAACTAAAACAAATGAGTCTCAGTTGGACCTGCTGTTTTTGTTTGATATATACTTCTCAATTTGTACAAGGACCTGCCAAAATTCAAGATCAAAATTAGGAAAACAATCATTCATTAATCACATCTTATTTGTTTTCCCTGTATTCAAAGTCAAGCAAAAGCTCATGAGCATGACCTCGACTGCTATGGCTGCAGGCGTGAGATCCGACAAGTCTTCAAGGCCCAGGCTCTCTGCCAGGGCTGAAAAGTAAAAGAAATCCTCAATATTAATCTAGATGAATTTAGAGGCTTCATTGTTTGTTAGTAATAAGCAGTAGTAATCTAGATTAACGGATTCAAAACTATATGCTTAGGAAAATTCATAATTGACATTGGATAACGAGTAGGTCTAATGCTTTAAAAATAACTTAAGAGATAAAAGGTCGTTAAATCTCTAAATGAAGAGGTTTAAATTGAAAACTCACTAATAATATATTAAAATCAAACTTTTAGTGATTTAGAATTATATAGTGATTTTATCAGCTTGATATAATCAGTTTAGTCTCAAAGGATCAATCCAACTAAATAAATTTTTTTTTTTTGTTACCGAAAAAAAAAAAAAAACTAGTAGCTCTACTCCTTTTCTTATACAAAGAGAGCTAGGGAAATTGCTCCACTTTGTATGAATTCCCAGGAATGTAATTTAAAAACAATTTCCCTGCTCAACTAACTAGAGACCATGGACTAAAAAGCGATATACACAGGTGTTCCAGTTGAAGCACTTAAGGTGCACGATTCAATAACCTAATCTTCCACATATATTTCTCACCATGTACACTCGGCTAAAGATGCCATTGCAAGACAAGTATGAGAATTGTCTCTTTTGAAGCCACTCCAATGATTAAAAAGCAAGATGAGTAGGATGCTAAACATGGAATTTTTATACGGGAATTTACCTAGAAGCGATACAGTAACATCAGCATTGGAATACGACTCGGATCTCTTTTTCAAAAGAGTGAACAGACGCATAAATGCCTGCAGCAAGTTCAAAAAGCATTTCAGTGCCATCAGATATAAATTGGAAGCTGCTGGGAGGCTATTCGGAGTGGAAGAAGCTATGCCACCTTTGTATAAGGATCTCCTGAATCAAAATGCAAAAGAGGGCGAGAATCAGTTCCGACAGCAGCAATTCTCCTTGCCAATGCATCCAGTGGTACATCTAGATAGACAGTGATTCCCTGGTTCATGTATATCCTGAATTTAAAAAAAAAAAATCATCCAACTTAAATTATTTTTCAGTCCAGCTTCAGGAGTTCATTTATGCAAATGACGAAGATTTATAGCACCAACTAATATAGGTAATGAGAAAATTGCAAAGTTATACATCCGTAAGCACACTGTACCAGTTAATAGGACGAATCACAGCACCACCACCGGTAGCAACAACTTGCCGGGGCATCAAGGACAATGCCCGCAATGCCTCACTCTGCAATATAATGTCGAAACCATTACTTTCTTTTTCCACCACATCTACTAAGCATAATATCAAAGTCATGATCCTCATATTAAGTAAAACAACTAAATCAATATAATTTTATTCAAACTGGATGGCTGTACATTGATCATCAAGGGCAGTTTACAAAGAAAGAGATTTTCTAGCTTGGCTCAGTCCCGACCACCGATTGTTGTTGTAAGATGTTATCACACAACATGATCTTGAAAAACAAAATTGCACGCTGGAGTTTGCAAGAAGCATTAAACCCATTCTCAAAAATAAAATAGTTCAGCTGGCATGGGCATGTTGACTGATATTTTAAAACGAATTGACACGTTCTTGTTAAGTGTAATGGTGACATGTATCATCAATGGTCCCAGACGATTAATAGGGTTAAACATGATTCAATAAACCATAATATTTAAGATTGGTTAATATTATAGATAAATAAATACTATACTCAAAAAAAAAAAAAAAATGTATAACTAAAAAGCTTCTAATTACCGAGAAAAAGAAGATTTATTGAGAAAGTTGACACAAGAAAATGAAAAAAAAAAAACGCAAAACAGAAAAAATGAAGGGTTAATAAAACTAGTGAAATATTAAAATCCCTAAGAAGAAGTCTTAGAGAGGATGACACAACAACTGATATAAGTGTGTTTTTTATTTCTTTTACACTAACCTCATAATCTCTAAAGTAAGTCTCCCCCCATTTGTTAAATATCTCAGTCACAGAAGCTGCACCCGCAACTTGCTCCACATACTTGTCGCTAGAATACCTCATAAACAACATATATCTATGTTAATAAAATATCCAACAAAATTCCTGCCTAGTATCTCTCTAAGTATTTTTAAATGGATAAACTTATTACCTACATGTATATAACATCACAGCATGTAGCTTGAGTATCCATTTAGGCATATGGGATAAACTATCAGAACAAATTATTTGCTGTTCTAGTTCCTCACATGTAATTGACACAAATTTATCTATCTAAAATTCCAAAATGCTATATTGGTGACAAATAGAGGGGGGATACACTCTATGAAGGGAACATGAGAACTTGAAATCAGGCAGTGGATTCAACAGGGCCCATCCTGGTCAACAGAATAATGATAAATCGAATGGCATTGATTGATAGTTGATATAATGACTTTTATAAGAAGATCCCTGATTCATAGAGTGACATTAAGGGGGCATTTAGCTCAAAGTAATGAAAAATTACTCCATCAAGTTAATTTTTATTATTGGCATTATTTTAATTAATTTATAAAATAATAAAAAATTTAGATAATATTAATAATCATATAATAAAATATTTAAATAAAATAATATCTTATTATTCTTTTATTACATCCAACAAAATATAATAATTATTTAAATTAACTAATTTTTGTCAAATATAATAATAATTTATCTCTAATAATCTTTTAAATAATATATTTTTGTGGTCATATTTTATCTTTGGTAATAAAATATTATCCAAACTAAATGCACCCTAAAAGGCATTTAGTTCAAGGTAATTTTTTAATATTTTGGTAATATATTTTATTATTTATATTACTTATTCAATTACTACATTTAAATTATATATATTTTATATACTCAAAATATATATATATTGTATTGCTCTTAAGTAAAATAACATTTTACTGTTTTTTTATTATATCTAATTAAATACAATAATTATTTATACCTATCAATTTTTATATTTAGTAACTTTCTATATAATCTACTTTTGTAATAATATTTTATTTTTGATAATAAAAAATTATCTAAACCAAATGCACTCTAAAGGCATTTGGTTTAGGATAATTTTTCGTTATCTTAATAATATATTTTATTATTTATATTACTTATTTGATTATTATATATTAAAATATTACTAAGATAATTTTAATTTTATTAATATTTCATCCTGACGTAATAAATGTTTAAGACAAAAATACTTTTGTCTTCAATTAAAATTATAAGTAAAGCAATAACTAATTTTGATAATTGTAACCTAATATTCTAAAAATTAAATTAGGTAAATGTATTTTATTGGATTTTTTTTTATTTTTTTATTTTATGGAGTTAATAAATTCATACTCAGGATATGCAAATAAAATTCGCAAAACTATTTATGGTTTACGAATTTATAGCCCTAGACTTTGAAGGGAATTCCAATAAAATGATATTTTAGTATTTATTTTAATGTCAAACACTTTAATAAAACAAACTGCAAAAATAATGATCCTAACCTGTCAACAAAAGAATACCCAAGTGCTTCTGACAAAACCTTGCCGACTGTTGATTTACCTGAACCCATCATTCCTGAATTCCAGTTTCTTTACAAGTAATTACAGAAGATCGCAACAACAAAATTCGATAAAATAAACTGTATTTGATGATAAAAAACTAACCAACAAGAAATATACACTGTTCATTTAACGATGAAGCAACCTCTTTTCCCTTTGCCTGCAATTAAGACAAATCTCATAAAATCATGCTCAAAAACAGAGTTCTTTTTACTCCCAGAAGGAAAAACCAAACCCATAATAAAAATAGAAGCAAATTTTCATACTGTCAATTTGTAAGGACCCAGATAAATTTGGTGTACCTTTAAAAACCAATTTCTATCCAAAGAAGCATAAAAGTTTCCAGTTTCCATTGGACAAGCTTCAAAAAAAAAAACAAAAACCACCACGAAAAAATAAGAGGAAACTCCTGATCTAAAAATTTAAGGATAAAACAGAATACAGAAGTCCATATTTAACATAAAGCTCAAGCCAAATAATAACTATAACAACATAAAAGGCCAAATGAAATTTCAAACTTTGTCACCATGCTATTTCCTCCAGCCAAAGTTTTTGTCATCAAATTATATAGCCTGAGAAAAAGTAGACATATCTTAACCAATATATGAGCAAAAATTTAAAAAAGAGAATTACCATTTGACTTCTTCACACAGTTTGAAAGTTCCAAATTGCACTTTTTGCGGCTTTTCGAATTAAAATTCGCCACCGGTAGACTGTATTCTTTCTTCCATTTTTGATTAAACCCAAGAACCATTGGCTTATCCATGCTTTGCAGAACCAAACCACACATTGCCTTCATCGTTCCTTGTCTTCAATCAAAACTAAACAACGAGTCCGATATTACAAGTTTCTCGTGAAAGAAGAAGCCTCGGTTACCGCCACGCTGTAACATAATTAAATCGTCACTATAACTACACGTGTCAATTTATTAATCGATTGATCAAGATCCACCAAAGAAAAATCCGAAAAAACCATTGTTGTTTCATGCTCTGTTTGGTTACCAAGAAAGAAAAGCAAGAAAATAATTGAAAACTGAAAATCTCCATAAACAGACAAATAAACAAACAAAAATGAACAAAAAGAATGCATTCAACCTCTCGAGACTTCAAATTCTCCAGCTTCTTCTCTAAGAATTTTCGAAAATGGAAAAAAAAAAATTTATATTCAAATATTCGAGCCAATACAAGCAATTCGAACATCTTCACTACTTATAAAATGAGGAAAAAAAAGAATTTTGATTGGAATTTTCTGTTTGGTTGCCGAGAAAGAGAAAATAAAAGAAAAGAAATGGAAATTCATACCGGAGAAGAGAAACATAAAAAATTTAGCGCCAAAAGGAAACATGTGACTGTGAGGCAGTGCGAGCAAGAGGGAACACCTTTTATTTCTGTTTTATATTTATAAATTATTTATGTAAATTGAAGTGATATTACGTAATTTGTTGACACGATTATTTATTTTTTATTTTAAAATAATTTAATACATATTATAAATTCAATTATACTAATACTTAAGTTAGATTTATTTATTTTAAAAAAAACCTAACATAGATTTTCTCACCAGTTATTATAATAGAAAGTTGAATCAGTGTCCACAGCCCATCTTATACGTCACCATCTTGCCTATAATGTTCTTGGAGCTTTCTGGTGCCTCTTTGACTTATTAAAAAATTTCAAGACCCATAGGTATTGGAATGAAATTTTACACCAATGTAATTAATAAATATTGTTATATTTTATTTAAGAAATCTTTACTAAATTAAAAAAATTATCAAAAATATATATTATTTTAAGGAAAATTAAATTAAATGCTGCATCTTATCCTAAACTAAATAAAAATACCTCATTTTCTATTTCTTAATAAAAATGCCCTCTTCTCAAAATCTCAAGTGAAAATGACTCAAATTTTTTAAAAATATCAATACTACCTTTCACCACTTTTATATAAACTCTCACTCTTATATATTTTTTATATCATTCAAATTCTTACTTTCACCTTCATTTGTACTCAATACTTGATACTATAGGTTTGTTCAGAAGGAAGAAAATTTATATTTCTGAATTCAAATTGGAAAAATCAATTCATAGGAATAAGATATTTATTCGAATCTTAATTCAAAACTTAATTTTATTTATTAAATCAAGTTCATATATTATATAAAAAGAGCATTTAGATATTTGATAATATATTAGGGGGTTAAATAAAATGTTATAAAAAAATTAGGAGCATTTTGATATTAAACAATATATGAAGGTTTTAAATGAAATGTTAAAAAAATATAGGGATTTTTTGATAAAATATAGGGCATTTAAATAGAAAACAATGTATGAGAATGTTAAATGAAATGTTAGATAAATATAGAGGATATTTTAAAATTAGACAAAATATAGGGTGCTAAAATGAGAGGGCATTTTTATATTATAAAAATATTAAGTTCATAAATGTTATAAAATATGAGGACATTTTGATTTTTTTAATATTTTATGAGGTTAAATGAAATATTAGAAAAATATATAGGGCATTTTAATAGTAAACAATATATGAAACATATGTTTTTGTATTGGATACTATATTGGGTGTTAAAAAAATGTAAGAAAATTAGAGGGGGCATATGATATTTGATTATATATGAGGGGGTAGGAAAATATAATGGTCATTTTGATATTGGTAAATGTTTGATGTGGATTTTTTATGATAAATGTTTTTTTACCAAAATTGTTCATTGTAAGATTGACAATTAAGATGATTGACTATACTACTGTTTATTTTGAAGGAGAATTGATCTAACGTGATCAGAACAAAATGAAGTATATTGAAGGTTGTAAAAAATTAGTTAAAATTTCATCCAAAATAATACTTGAGGGATTTATCTAATTGTTGAATGAAAAGTGTGGTATCGATTTGATCCAAAAATGGGTTCATGGAGACAAAGAAAAGAATCCAGATTAGGGTGACCTTGATGGAAACGAGATAACTGATATTCCTCTTAATGAACTGGACTTCGAGAATACGTCACATGTTAACTGTAATATAAATAGTCTCTAGCTTGAAGATCCCCTTCAAAGTGGTAGGAATTATTTTGGACACTATTTTGATAATTTCCCTACTGATCCATTTAAGTGGTTACTCGATTTTCCTCCATAACCTCAACAACATCAAGTGAACAGGATCAATGTAAGAAGGGAATGCTATAAAACTTAGTGAAATTTTTAATAATAAAAAGCACTTCCAAGATGCAGTGGTTTAATTTGCGTTGGAGAAAAGATTTGAATACAAAGTGGTCAAATCAAACATAATGAGAGGGAAGAGCAAGTGCTTTGATGAGAAATTTAAATGGTTTCTATCAGGAAGAAGAGTAAAACCCAGTCAAGTATTCCGAATCTGTAAAATGAATCCCATGTACATATATTCAATAGATCAAATAAAGTCACATCATAGATAAATTAGGGCATTTAGACCAATTAATGAAGTCAAAGTTCATGTTGATTGATCATATTTATCGACTTAAAGAGATCATTATCGATATTACTAACATGTATAAAATTGATATATCATATTCACAAGCTTGGAAAGCAAGAAATTGGGCATTACAGTCATTGAGGGGCTCATCAAAAGAGTCATTTATGCTCTTACCAAATTATTACTATAATTTTGAGCATACTAATCTAGGAACTATGACACATATAGAAATAGACAAAGAGTATCGCTTTCAGTATTTTTTCATGGCATTAAGTTGTTCCATCCATGCATTTAAACAATATATTTTACTAATTATTTGCATTGACACTACTTTCTTAAAAGATCGATATCTAGGACATTTATTTTTTGCTATAGCCTTGGATAGTAATAACCAAATCTACCTAATAACTTTTAGCATGAGAAAAAAAGAATATCATCAAACATGGTTTTGGTTTTTGACAAAGCTTAAAGATTGCATCGATGAAGTATCAGAATTGGTAATAATTTCAAATCGGCATCACGCAATGTACTCTACAATGGTTTAGGTATTTCCAGATGTAGACTATGGATGTTGTTGTCATCACTTTTTTTGTAACATGCGATTGAAGTACAAGCGTACCTCACAGGTAATATGCTTATACATTTGAAAAATTCTTTTATACATTTGAAATTTTTTTTAATTTTTATAATAAAGTGTTCATATTATTTATAAACTCATAGGTAATATGTTTATACTAGAAAATAGTGAAGGCATATACAGAGGTAGATTTTGAAGTTATAATGAGATCTATTGATGAGATGCATCTTCAAGTAGAGGATTACCTACATGAGGTTAGGTATCACCAATATAGCAAAACACATTTCTAAGGCCATAGATATAACATAATGACAACTAACATCACAAAGTTATTTAATGCCCTTGTTAGACATACATATGGTTTGCCCATCATGATGCTAGTTGAGTTCATTCAGGGCACATTACAACAATGGTTTTACGAGAGAAGAAATCATGCAAGTATGTATAGCACTAATATGTGTTGATACTTTTTAAACCCCCCCCCCCCCCCCCCCCCATGTTACACCATAGACAGAGGAGAAGTTTGGTCACCATGTGTTAAAAGTTGCGTACTTGAAAGTTTATCCAATTACAAATATTCGATATCAGGTTATGAGTGATGGTGAAAACATGGGCATTATAGACTTTCATGAAATTGCTTATGTGTGTATGAAGTTTTAGCTTTTACATATTTAATGTAAGTAAATTGTTGTTGTCATAAGACATATGAGGCCCATTAATGTCTATACATAGGTTTATCCTTTCTATACCACCAAATACTATTATGTCATGTATGCATAAGTTGTCAATCCACTCGAGAACCAATTAGAATGGTTGTCTACCACCAAAGAAAGAGTTATCCTACCACCTTTCAAACAGAAATCGATGTCTTTCACAATGTGCGATCGTTATACCAAAGGTTTGTAATTGTTGTAATCAACCTAGGCATGTATGATCAAACTGTAAAAGCTCAGCACCAGTTCCAAGTTTTGTGTCATTGAGTTCATTCAGAAGAGATAAAGGAAAGAGATCTTCATAGTCTTAACCTTCTATTTAGTTTGATTAATGTTTGATTTATGTACTTATTGAAGTGAGATGCAATCTATTGAATATTATATCAGTATTATTTATGTTCAAGACATCTATTATTTTTTTAAATCAGTTTTTATGTTTCATCCATTGTTTGAGTTTTTATTCATACTTTATCGAGTAAATTGCAATAAAACTGAAAAAACATAAAATCAAATGCATAACCAATAAAACATTGTAAATAAAATATATACATAACAACTCTAAAATCATATGAATAACTAATGATAAATAATTATGTACATCTACAATCTACTTGATACAGTGAAAATACAACTGTGAGACTAAACACTTATGCATCGAGGTGGAAAACTTGCGAGGGAAATTCAAGCTCTGCGAAAGCATCATACACTCTATGAAGCACAACATAAAAACATAAGTCTGCAATACTTTTTGTTTTACTCATGTTATGTTATTTATATTATATTACTCTAGTTGATTGAGTTGAATAGTGCTTTGAATGAAGTCTGGTGGCTTGAATGCATTTATCGAAGTGTATTTTCATTTGTTATTTGTTTGAAATAGGAAGGAAAATACAAACATTGTAAGAGAAACTCTGCCAAAATTTTTTTGTCTAATGAATCATACAATACTGAGAAAATTGGTTATAACATAAGACAAAATTGCTTAAGATAGAAGACAGAATTGCTTATAATAGAAGACAAAAGACAAAATCTATTTATGTAGAATAATACAACAAAACAAATTTAAAGTTGACACAAAAGATTGCTTATAATAGAAGATAAAATTTAATATAACATTATAAGTTTATAACAGAATATAACACTTTGTCAAGTAGTGGATTATAACATTACAAGTTTATAACAGAAGATGACATTTTGTCAAATCATACCTTACTCATACAACTGACACCTGATGATGATGCAATAGCCTCAGGTAAAAAGATTTCTCATGACATCTACTGCATACCACTTGATGTACTTCATTCCCTTGCGATGGTCTCCTATTATGTTAAAAAGGACAACTAGAATGTTAACATTCCATTGGAAGTGTAAGGACCACACAAATTTTCTCGAGGTGCTCTCATTCAAATAGATCTCCTAATAGTTTCACAATCTCCTTATAAACTGTTTTATAATATTCGATTGAGTAGTACTTACTTAACCATGGATAACAGTCTAAAAGGTTTTGGAACTTGACAATCGCTACTACATATGTGCATACTATTTATGATAGTTGAAATTTCTTATAGTTGTATTCCTTTGTAGCAGGGTTGACTTTAGCGATTGGCTTATCCAAACCATGTAATTCATATCTATGGACAGTTATTCGTTTGACAATTATATTGGTTGATTTTTGGACATAACCAGCCTATTTCTCCTTGGCCCACAGAGTCAAAGGATGACTACAAGCATCTGTGTGATCAAACAAACATAAAAATATTATTAATTTTTGAATTTACATAAACATAAAATATGAAACATGAAATTGATTAAACCTATCATGTTGCATTGAATCACTGGCAACTTTCACGTGTTGTGCTAAAGCATTAAACAACTATACAATGTTTGTGGTCATGATATTATATCGAATGTCGGAAAAGTGAGCATGAGTCCATTGTTGGTAATCAATACCTCTCAAATAAATTTGCTATGAGATTTTCATTATTAACCGTTTGTATCCAATATGTTTTTGCAACTCTCCAAAATAACTTTTTTACATGTTTTGTTTATTTATATCGACTATACATGTTCACTTTTATATGATGGTTGCACCAACCATGATACACATTCGGGAATACTTTTTTCACACACCAAGTGCTAGCGTAGTGTCTATCTAAGATGATTGATAAATCTGGGAGATCCACAATGCACTTATGTAATGCTCGGAGGAACAGGGTCCAAGTTATTGTTTTCTTTTTTCCTGTAATACCAAATGTTAATAGATAAATCTGATTGTTTTCATCCTTATCCACAACAATAAAAAGTGTACCCTAATATCGACCTTTCAAGAATACCTTATCAATATAAAAGACGGGACAACAACAACTCTGAAATGCTCTAATAGAGCATCCTAAATTCATAAAAACAAAATAGAACCGATTATCCATATCAGTGTCTATGTGTGTAATAGTGTAGAGGTTTCTTATTCAAGGTTGTAATAATATGTCGATAATGGTCTGAATGACTTCTTTGGTGAACCTCTTATCTTATTCAAAACTCAATTCTTGGCATATCAAGCTTGAGCATAGGAGATATCAATTATATACCTATTTGTTATATTTATTATGATATCTTTCAACATATAGATATAGACAACCACAATAAACATAATCTATAATATTTTTTTCAAGTGCCCTTTTATCAGCTTATTTATTGTGAGGTCTTATAACATCCCAAGAACAAGTGCGCATTTTCAACTTTCGCAACAAGAAAATGTCACTATTACTTAACTTCACCTCTCTTGTTTTTCATTTGCATTGTTGATGTACACATTTTATATCTCATCTTTTTTTGTTTGAATTGACCACCCTAAACTGATAAACATTTTCCAATGCATCATTATAAAACATAGTTTTTTAAAGGAAAAAGGACTATTTTCCACCCAAGTTTTAGCCCGATCTCAAAAGTATACCGATGTCTGATGAAAAACTCAAACACCCACCCATCTTTAAACCGCCATTAAGTTTTTCGTTAAATAGAGAGATAAAGCCGTCATTTTACTATTTACATTCCAGTTATATAATTTTATCACTTTTCCCCCTCTGATTTTAAAAATTAACTTTTAACCCCATCTCTAAACTTTGAAAAGTGACTTTCACCCCCCCCCCCAAATCCCTAATTTTTTTTAGCTTTCCCTCTGACCATCGACGACGATGTGGCTGGAGGGAGAGTGATAAGCATCATCTAGATTTGGACGACGCTCATTGACCTTCACTGGACGACGGAGCGTCGTCCATTCTCTGGATGATGCTCGTCATCCATTCTGGACAACCCTTATCGTCCATTCTCTGGACGACAAAACGTCGTCTAGACTGGACAACAGTTGTCCTTGGACGACGATCGTCGTCCAGAGGTCATTGTCATCTAGAGGTAGTCGACTTCTGGACGAAAACTTCTCCGCTGTTGTCAGAGAAAGTGGCTGCATTTCAGGGGGGAATAGTAAATTTTTTAAAACTTAATTCAGGAGACAAATGTTAGTTTTTCAAATTAAAGGGGAGGAAATGAGATAAAATTTTAATTATTTAATATTATTGATAAAATGATGAATTTTCCCCTTAACCCTAACAGAAAATATGTAGGTAGGTCCAAACAGATTAAACTTTGAGTGGGTATTTGGATTTTCCATCAGGGGTAGGTATACTTTTGAGGTAAGGCTAAAACTTGGGTGGGAAATAGTCATTTTCCTTTTTTTAAAACCTATTTATAGGCAAACTGATCATTCACTTTGAATCTCCCATCTTGTGGTGGAGTTTAAATGAATTTTAATTCCCTTATTTTTCACATCCCTATAAGGCTTTGGATCACCAAAAAATGGATTTGGAACTTACACATTAATAGGAATGGCACCATCATGCATTATAGTAACATGAACTGAACTTTCCTAGGTTATCCTTGATAGACCAACCCTTACATCATCACCCCCCTCAGCACCACTATTATCACTACCACCATTATTATCACCACTACAATCATCACCAAAATCATCACAACCACCATATTCATCTTTTTTGTCAAAGTGAAAATCATCTGTAAAAAATTGCTCATCTAATAACATCTCTCAAGTGTATCCTATAATGGTTTCAGACCTTTTTCACTATATGCCCAATATTGAGACAAAGGAATAAAGCCAACCCCAACCTCGACACCATCATGATGCAAGTTCACATTCACCCTACTACCTTCGATCACACTTTCTGGTTACCTATATATGTTATCGAAAAGTTAGCTTCAATGGATGAAGATTAGTAAACCCCTTGTTGTGTATCCAAATGTTGTTGTTCATAGTTTGTTCTGGCTTCTATTGGGCATGAACCATATCAAGAAATAACGAAGTCTTTTTTAAAGCCATAGATAGTTTCATCATAATCCAAACATCATAATCATCCTTTAACATATATGACAAATCATTGGACTTGGTTAGGTTTGACATATAAATTTTTACATCATTACAACTTCAATCGATGCCTAGACGAAAACACACTGCTTCTACAAATCCATTATAATTTATTTTCCCATTTATTGAAACCAATATCTGGACCCTACCAATGTATTTTGAAGTGTTATCGTCTCGTGAACCCATTGCCCATCAAATCCAAGCATGTATATCAGCACAACTATTTTCCTAATAAAAAAAATCGATTATCCTAACTTTTAGAAACAAACAACAAGTACATTGATTTAGGGTTTAGGAAAAAATTTATAACACGAAGCATTCACACTTGCATTTTGTTTTCCAAGAAATCGTGTTTCTGTTTTTTGTTCTGATCTACACATCAGAACTTGTTCAACTTTGATGAATATAATAGATTGATTGTCTACAAATAATGTAATTGATAACTACCAACAAACAAAAATATCAACCTGTTTTAGAAATCAACATTCAAAGTTGTTAACATTTATTAATATAAGTTTTCACAATAAGTTATCAAATTTACTTTCAATGTAATGATGCACTATTGAAATATGTTGTTGGAGAAAGAGCATGACTAAAGTCAATTTCTTATTACCGGAGAATATATTTGATTCATTAGTCAATTTCTTTAGGGAAATAAATTAAAATAAGCAAATATATTTCTGTTTATACATTTTTAGGCCAACATACAGAGGTTTAACCTATCAAAGCAAACAATAAATTTTTTACCCATTTTACCCTTATATCGAAAATGCAAGTTAAAAATACAAAGTTAAAAAAGCAAAAGTTACTTTTGTTGAAAACAGAAAAACGAAAGCCGAAATCAAAAATCAAAAAACACAAACCAGAAATTATCAACGAATATCCTACAAGTAACATAGGGCAACCAGGAAAATATATGGAAGCAGCAACATATCAATAATGGCTTCACAAGTTAGTTACTATTTGTCATTTTGTTTATTTGGTTTATGTCATTTTTATCGAATAGGTGTAAATAATCTATTGTGAGTATTGATTGTTGAGTGTTATTGATTGAATGAAATAATATTTTTAAAGAATGTGCATCAGTTGTGGTGGTTGTCGTTGCGGTTAGGGTTTTTAGAATCGAACCCTAAATTTGCCGATTATGTATATAAATGTTTTAAATGATAAATAGAGATGTAGTTTCATCGTTAATAGATGTCTAAAAGTATAGTTGTCGAAGAGACGAAAATGGTACAAATTTGCAGGAACCACGCTAATTGCACTAACCACATAGACCAAGCACCAACCATGCCAAGCGCTAACCCGCTTCTGCTCCAATGCCAACCGCGCTTATAGCGCTAGCACCAACCTTACAATGTCCCGCCAACTATGATGACTATGCAATGTCATGCAATCGCATAATTACGCAATCACGCATTGTGTAATATCGCACAATGACACTGTTCACAGAATATGATATTTGCTTTGTACTTATGAATTTTACCTAGTTTAAATTTAAACTTTATTAAATGAAAAACATAAAATTTCATTTTAAATGTCTTTTTGCAGAAATTTCCAATTAATGATCAAATAGGGGAGAGGCGATTTCATGATACCTATAATTTTAGAGTTACGATCAATATTCATAGTCATAAAGATACGATGAAACATATAAAAGCAAAATTAAGTTCAGAGCAGAAGATATTGTTTAGACAAACATGTTTCGAATATTTTTTAAATCTTGAAGTGCGTAAATATAGTTCGACCATATTACATAGTGTATTATTTCGGCAAATGAATAAGGGTGAGTTGGGATAGGTGTTTTGGTTTAGATTAAATGGGGTTGATTGTAGATTTAGTCCGAATGAGTTTCCTATGATTACTGGATTGAGGTTTAGTAGAGAAGTGGATATAACTGAATACATAACAACGGATTTATCGAATTTTAGAAACAAATACTTTCCAAGTGGCAAATCTGTGACTCATGGTGATCTCAATAAAAGTTTAATGTCTAAGGCATGGGGAAACAATGATAAAGATGCTATCAAAATAGTTTTATTGTATCTTATACATTATAGATTATTGAGAGTAGATAATCGAAAAGTGATATCAGAACATATATTACAGTTAGCAGATGATTAGGACAGTTTCAATAAATCTTCCATGGGGGACTATGGTTTGAAAGTTGACAACAGAATCAATGAGCTGAGCAGTGGAGAAACGGTATGAAGAAATTATGAATGAGCATCGAGCATTTAATCCAGATATTTCAATGCAAACTTATACATTAATGGGATTTACAATTGTATTTCAGGTAACCTTAGAAATAAATATGAGGTTAAATTATATTTATATTACTTTTACTTTTTTTGTTTTCTTATGTTATTCATCTCACAAAATTTTTTTTATGGGATGCAACTATAGATATATGAAACTCTTAGTAACTTGGGGGGTTTCATAACTTACAAGTCTAAAGATAGGATCCCTCAAATGTTAAAATGGAAGTCACTTAAGCGACCAAGGTGGGATCTTGTTAACAACATATTTGGGGCTTCTTAAGTACGTTAAATTATTTTTAATATAAAAAAACAAGTAAATTTGTTATATTGTAAAAATTGAAACATTTATTAGGATGTTAACATTCCTGTGTTGATTCCATCTGTTGAAGAGAAGCAATCAGTGTGGTATAGAGAGGTTGTGGATTACATGGGATACGTAAAAGAATCCGATGATGACCATAGCCCTATTCAATCTAGCGGTATAATCCAATTTCCTTACCATGCACATCAAAGTATACATGTACATAGTCTAGTCATGTCTGGATAGACTGTACCATCAATTACCAAGTCTAAGCATCAGTCCACACATCGATCGTCAATGTCTCTGTGACAGACCGTGAGAAGATCTCTTGATGTCACACATACTAGACCCACATCAACTACTGAAAATGTTTGCTTTGAGGAAATGTTACGTGGGCTCATAGATATAGTGGAGCAATATTTTAGACAATTTGAAAAGTGATAAACATCGATTGAAAAAAAGGTTATAGAGATCCAACATATGTTTTTATGTCATCCCTAGAGATGAGGTTAATGTAAAAAAAAGGAAAAAAAAACATACGTTTAATATTTAAAATGCAAAGATGATAATGATAATAATCTTTCATGATAACACATGATAAGTCGACTGAGGTTATTATTGAGGTGGCCCAAGATGATGATGTATGTCCATGTGATGATTATGTTGTCGGACATCAAGATGCATATGAGGTGGTCACTGAGTGCAAACCTGTGGAGACACTGATGCAGCCTCG
The DNA here is from genome assembly GCF_011075055.1 of Mangifera indica. NCBI lineage: Eukaryota > Viridiplantae > Streptophyta > Magnoliopsida > Sapindales > Anacardiaceae > Mangifera > Mangifera indica. The sequence goes on along the minus strand of NC_058147.1, from coordinate 8,168,150 downwards.
GTCAAGTACCCAAAGGATATTACAAGGCAGAATTATCATGAAAGGGTGAGCACTAACTTATTTGCATGGCCCTTGCAATAAGCTTGACTGGTGGGACAAGATTTGCACATAAAACAAGTGGCTAATGGATGAGGTAACTAAGTTATCAACATATATTATTTTTATACAATGTCGTAATTATAATCTATGTTTTTGTTGTATTTTCAATATATGGATAATTACTTAGTTATGTTGCATCATTCGTACCCCGTTGTTAATTGGACATGTGTTGATATATTTTGGGATGATTGGCTACCACGTATTTTACACGATCAAGATGTGGCTACCCATGAAAACTTTCAATGGCCTCAACTATTACTAGATCCCATTGAAGAGATAAGTTCATAGCTGCCAGATTGGACAAAAGATATGGGATACATCCCATGGGCGAAAGTTGACAAAGTAGTAAATATGTTCAAAATTTTATAAACGCTAACACATTTTCAATTATGATTATTTTATACTAACTTTTGGTTATTGTTTTTACAGGTATACATTCCTATCAATTACGATTGTCAACATTGGGTGTGCAGTGAAATTGACCTTAAAGCGTGGACTCTAACCATATACGACTCTTTAGTTAACTTCATAACTTCCACAGATAGGTTCATAAAGATGATGGCGTGTTATCAACACCTTTTGTCTATTATTAGTGCTACTAACTATTGGAGCCATTCATGCTTATGCGATGTACCGATGTTCCCCAATAAGGCATAACGCCAGGTGATTGTGGAGTCTTCACACTTATGATGATAGAGTACTTAGTCGTCAGGTGCCCATTTGACTATGATGCCTTTGATACTATTCATTTACACTTGATGATCGCGTCTAAGATTTTTGCTCATAGACGCAATGATTGATATTGTTTCATGGTTGATGTATATTCATTAATTTTTTTTGCTACATGGTGAATGGTCAATGTATATTTATTTTGTTGATTATTATGTTATTGTTTTATTGTTTCATATTATTCATGTTTTGGAACGAAGTTTGGGTGGATTAAATATATATATATATATATATATATATATATATATATATATATATATATAAGTATATTTTTGGATAAAATGTAAACAAGAATAAGATATGGAAATAATCTAAATTTTTTTAAAATGTTAAAATACAGTACAATAACTATTGAATGTTTAACAAGTTTATAATAAAAAAAAAATGAAATTGTCACAATTCAACACCTCGTAACAACACCAGATAACAAATTCACCTAACCTCGCACACCTTAAACACTTGCAACAATACAAATAAAACATAATAGTTTAAAAACACCTTAATTTCAAATGTAATGTATAACAATTGATACCTGAAAGGCTATAGAATACCAGCATGTGATGCCCCTTGTCCTCTACTTGTCTCGGATAAAGGGTTCCTACAAGTATTCCAAGTATGTCTATACTCGTGACACTAACTACAAATAGGTTGATGTACTTCCTTCTCGTGATAGTCTCCTGTTGTGTTTTGATGGTTGACCTAAATGCGATGTTACATTAGGGGTGGAAGGACTATAGGAAGATCTTTCGGATGTACCTATTTAGAAGGATTTTCAAATGGTTCAACACTCTCTCTATATATTGTTTGCCAATATTCTGTTGAATAGTACTTGCTCACCCATTGATAATAATCATAAAGATTCTAGAACCTAGCCACGACTATAATGTGTGTACACGGAATATGTGACAAGTGAAATTTCTTACAACTGCACTCCCTCACACATAGATTCACTATAGCAACTGACTAGCCCACATCGAGCACTTCATATCTATGCACAATAATTGATTTGACAACCATGTTAGCTAATTTAAGGATATGACCTACTATTTTCTCCTCTACCTACGGAGTGAATTTATTACTAGAAGCCTCTACGTGATCAAAAAAATACTATAAGTGTATAATTCAATATTATGCATAGAAGTAGAAAAAATTATACGAACCTGCCATATTGCATCGGGAGTAAAACCATTTTTGCATGGTAGAACGCAAAAACTTAAGTGGCATCATAATCAGTAATTTTCGTGCGTGTCATGCTAAGGCATTAAATGACTCTGCAATTTTTGTTGTCATTATATTATATTGGAGACTAGAGAAGTAAGTATGGGCCCAACATCGATAGTCTATACCCTGTAAATAAGCACCCGCTGATGGATTTTCATCATTAATCATGTGCATTACCTCCTTAAAATCTAGTATCCAATAAGCTTTCGCTACTCTCCAAAACAACCCATCTATATGTTTTGTTTGTTTATACCTACTGTGCATATTACCTTTTATATGATGGTTGCACCAATCGTGGTGTGTATTTGGAAACACTTCTCACACAGAGTGAATGATGGCCAAATCTAGAAGATCATTTATACACCCATGTAACACTTTCAAAAAATGGGTCCAAGTCAACATTTTTTTCTTTCCCCCCACACCAAATGCTAAAGGATAAATTTGGTTGTTTATATCTTTACCCATAATAACAAATAGTGTACCTCAATATCGTCCTTTTAAAAAAGAATTTATACAAATGATGAGACAAAATGTTCTAATTGAGCAACCTAAAACCATAAAGACAAAATGAAACAGATTACCCATATCAGTGTCAATGTGTGTAATAGTATCAGGGTTTTTTTATTCCAAATTGTAACAATATACCAATAATTGTCTGAACGACTCCTCAAGAGAACCTTTAATCTCATTCAACGCCCAATTCTTAGCAGACCAAGTTTGAGTATAGGAGAAATCTATTTTGTACCTATCTGCAATGTCTGTTATGATGTCTTTCAGCTTATAGATATGGTCAGCAGTGGTAAACATATACTGCAATATTTTTCTAAGTGATCGTTTACCTGTCTGTTTATGATGGGGCATTATGACATCCTAAGGGCAAGTGTGAGTTTCCAACTTCTGTAACACAAAAATGTTTGTGTTTTGTAATTTTACTCCTCTTGTCTTCCATTTACATTGAACGTGTGCACATTTGATATCTCATTTTTTTTGTTTGAACTTGCCACCTTGAACTGATAACCTTTTTTCCAAAGCATCCTTGTACATCATATCTATCAACACCTATTTATATGTAAATTGATCATTCACTTTGATTCTCCCATCTCATGGTGGAGCTGAATATAATGCCATACTCTCATTTTTCACATCCTTAGAAGGAAGGATCTGAACCACCAAAAAAAGGATTTGGAACTTATACGTTAATAGGAATAGGCCCGCCATGTATTATTGGAGTGTTATGAAATAAACTTCCCCCAGCTAACCCACTTGGACCAACCCCTGCTTCATGACCACCCCCGTTATCACCTTTATTTTCATCATCATCATCACCATCACCAAGATCATCACTACCATCATCATTACCACTTCCATTATCACCAACATCATCACCCTAATCATCATAACCACCATATTATTTCTTATTCGATTGGAAATTATCTATTAGAACATTACCCATCTCATAGCATCTCTCTGATGTACCCCACAAAGAGTCTTATTGCCTTCCTATTTCATCATGTACCCTAACCGCAACACCATCACCTTGGGGCATACTTTTTGATTGTGTCTCACCATATATGTTATCCAAAGACTTAATTGCATCATCCATGGTTTCAAATGATTGAACTCCTGGCTATGGTTCAATTCGCTGTTGTTGCATATTGGTTCTGACTTTTGTAGGCCTTATAAACACTATAAGAAATAACGAATCCATTTTATGTGTCTTTGATAACCTCATCATAATCCGAATATCAAAATCATCCTTTAATAAATACGATACATCATTGTAGGTGATCGGATTTTGCATATAAAGTTTTACAATATTGCAATTTCGATTAATACACAAATGAGAACACGCTGCTTTTATAAATCTATCATAATTTATTTTTTTACTAATTGATACAAATATATTAGTTTTCCCATTTTTCCTATACACACAAAATTTTAAATAATTAAGTAACACAGAACGCTAACCACGCAAACGCAAACCACACAAATGCTAATTACACAAACGCAAACTGTGCAAATCTCACAATTTACTAGAAAAATATAGCGATTTCCGTTTTTACTTTGATCTAGGCACCAAAACTATTGAATGTATAAATAATGTAAGTATTTATAAAAAGATTCAAGCACTCTCAGAAATCATCATTAAAGTTTTTAACTTTTTATCTCTAGAAAAGTTATTAGTTTTACAGTTTTTTTAATATAAGTTGCTATTTATATAAAAGAAATTTAAAAGAAACTTAAAAGAAACTTACTTGTTATATGATAATAATGAATGACAAAGAAAACAGTTAAAATGTATTGTTGTCGAAGTGTTGACAAAAGGAGAGCATTGAGTAAAGAGATGATGGTGGAAATAAGATGAAAATTACAAAAGTAGATTAGTTAAGTGAAATAAGAAAGAGGTATTATTGGAATAAAAATATAGGTTTGCTTATAAAGGTAAAAAGTATGATGGTTGGCCTAAAAACGTATAAACGAAAACATATTTACTTATTTTAATTAATTTCCTATTTTAAAAAAAAGTATTTTAAACCTTGAATATTTTAATATTACAAAAAAATAAAGTTTCAGCTCACCAATATGAGAAGTTTTCATATGGCTGACATTTGGGCGATACATCTGATCATATAATAATATCCTATTTCTAGTTTGAGTTCGAGATTCTGTGACATGCTCCAGTTGTATCAATGAAATTACAGTATATCCAAAAAAGTGATTGATTGTTAAATTACATAAATATCTTTCCAATTTTATTTTAAGATATATTAAAAATATTCTTTTATCAATTTCTTTACTCTTTATATTAACGATAAGCTTTATGATTAATCCAAAGCTTATTATAAAATTTTAGGATTATTAATCTTTGAAAATATAAAATTTTAAAATTTATGTATTCCAAAATTAAAATTATTTAACATTTTAGGTGTAATAATAAGTCTGATATGGTATAGTATGATGATAAATCAATAAAATTATATGAATCTACTTTAAATACATAAATTGATACACGCTTATATATGTTATCATATGATTAGGTAAATTTGAATTAAAAATAAGGTAACATTCAATCACATAACAACATACATAAGTGTATACCTATTTGTATATTCAAAATAGATACACATAATATTGTTCGATAATAAATAATGTATATTTTTATTTTAAAGATTACAAATTAAAAAAAAATCAAAGTCTAATATTGGTAATTAAATAAAAGGCCAGAAGACTTATTCTCATCCAAAATTTGGTTAAAACCGAAACTCATACTGGATAATTATTTTTGACTCTAACAATAAATTTTAACAGAATAATGGGTATTTAGTTTTTTAAAAATTCAACAAATATAAATTTGAGTTTTTGCGAATCCTTGGTTGAGAGTAAGTTGTTTTGTATAAATAAAACAATACTAAGATACCAAGAAAAAGTACCCTAGAACCCAAATTAAATAAGCATCTAGGATTTTTGTTTTAATTTTTTATTTGAACACACTGTGGCATGAACGAGTAAGAGATCAAATTGATCCCTAAAAGTTTGGCCTAGACTACTAATTTTGAGTTGGGTGGATTAAAACCAATTGGTTTGATTTTCTTAAATAACACACATAATAATTATGTTAAAATAAAGTTATAATAAATGAACTCTTGGCCATGCATGGCTAATGGGCTATTATTTAGGTTCTTCTTATATTTATGATTCAAAAAATATTTAGACAACTGAAAATAATTTTTTTTTATTTTTCATTTTTTTGGGTTTATTTCTATAAAAGGTATTTTTATTCAATTTATACTAAAATATTTTTAAAAATTATTATTATTATTATATTTTATCTCAATTATTCCCTATATGTGAAATAATAATTATTTTATCTCAAAAATAATTTAATGTTCGAATTTAAACTATCACTGTCTGAATCTTAAAATATATCAGCTGTGGTTGTTGAGATTTGTGCACATGTCACCTCTAACAAACAATCCAATTAACATTAATATAATTTATTTTTATAAAAAAAATTGTTAATAAAATTAATCCTTCTAAACTATAAAAAAATTATTAATAAAAAAATTGTTAATATATTAAACCAACAAAACAACACTTTTCCTAAGATTTTGTACATAATTAAATTTGAAAATAGACTATAAAAACATAATTTAAATAAATAATTAAACAGATGGATATTTTTATCATTATATCTATGATCATATCTTAAGGAAATTTTGAAGCAACTACCAAAAGGCACGCCCAAAATCAAAACCTACCAAACGACCACGCGCAACTAAGCAATTGGCACCCAACACGCACGTGCCATGCGGGCTTGTGTTAGGTTTAGCTGAATTAATGTATAATGGACTGCACGAAAGTTTCCCTCATGTCTCGTCGCTAGAAAAAAGCTACGGCTCGAGATTCCGAGACAAAACTTTATAAACTCATTCATTCTAATTTTTTAAAACTTAAATTCTTATTTATAAACAAAATTTTTTTAAAAAACTCAGTTAATATTAAAGATAAAATTATTATTTAATAAAAAATAAAAAAAATTAAAATTTTATTGTATTTTCTTCTCTTAATTTGAAAATATAATAATTTCTCGTATTTAATATTTGAAAAGTAACAATTTCACCCTTAGGGTTTTGAAACCATCTATGTTGACTCTCCCTCCCAACTTATCTCCTCTTGTCAACTTGTTCCCGCCTACTAACGACAATGATTTCGTCTTCATCAGAGTTAATCACTTTAATCAATGGGTAGAAACAAAAAAAACAGGAAAAGATAGCTATGTTAAGAGGATAAACGCGGCTGTTTGCCATCTCTGACAATAGTTTCAAAACTCTAAGAGTGAAATTACTATTTTTCAAACTTTAAAAAGGAAAAAATATTATATTTTCAAACAGAAGAAGGGGCAATGTGATGAAATTTTAGTTTTTAAAATTATTTTTTTAAATGATTATTTTGTCCTTAACTTTAATTGAGAATTTTAATAAAATTTTGCTTATAAGAGGGATTTTGGATTTTTGAAAGCTAGAGGATAGGAATTTGAGAGTACACCTAACCTTATGTGGGAACAAGTGTTTTGGTCTAAATCAAATAATTGCTTTTATGAGATAATAAAATATAAAAAGATTCAAATATTAGATAACTATTAATTTATCATCATAAACAATCACCCAATCAATTGAACTATCTATGCTTATTTTCAGCACAAAAATATGTGTATATATATATATATATATATATATATATATATATATATATATATATATATATATAATGTGTTATTATATAATTAGATAATTTTAAATCAGAGATAAAATAATACTTAATCAGGTACTAGCATATTATTTATATATCTATTTTATATATTTAAAATATATACATATAATATTACCGATTACCCAATACTAAGAGCGAACTAACCTTATTTAAGTTTTTTATGTTAGTCTAACATAACTTTTTACAGTCAAAATATTCTGAAAGGTATGAATTCCTATTCAAATCCATGACATTCCAGCTAGTTATTTTAAAATAAGTTGAAATAATGTATTTTTCAAATATCAAAATCATTTATTTTGATAATATAGCCATTTTTATTATTGGTAAGACGAATTTAACCTGTGTAGATGGGATCATGTTTATTTTTCAATTAAGGGAGACCCATTCTAATTAATGGAGACATTATTATTCAATCATGTATATTTTTCACTAAGTCACACATGTATTGAATACTCTTAATATTAAATAAATAATTAAACCAATCAAATAGCCATTCATGTGTTGTATTATCATTAGAGACCCATTATCATGTTTAAATTTCACACTCTTTGCGTCAACTAAAAATTATGAAATTCTCCACAGACGATTTCATGTGTTCATCCAATCAAGATTCACATGAAGTCAATTGGTGTGATCATGTCACAGTGTGTGCGAGGAAAATATTTTCTCAAATCCCAAAAGACTTGTTTTCACTCAAATTATAGTAAAATTTTAAAGCTTATCTTCCAACTTTTAAAAATTTAAACACTTATCTATGAATAAATTTATTAAATATCTCAGTTAAAGTTAGAGTAAAACTGTTATTTAACAAAAAATTTAAAAAAACTAAGCTTATATCACATTTCTCCCCTTCAATTTAAAAACTCACCATTCCTCTCCTCCCCCCCGCCCCTCCCAAAAAAATTCTTTTAAATTTTGAAAAGCGACAATTTCTTCTCTATAGTTTTCTCTCTTTTCTTACACCGATAGTTAAGAAAAAATCAATCATCAGAAAAAAAGAAAAAAACCCTAAAAAGAAAATTATCACTTTTAAACTTTAAAAGAAACCTTAGAAAAAATACAAAGTGTTACTTATTCGGTATAATTGATTAAACCCCAATATAAGTGAATCAGTTTAGATGAAGTTTCCCATTAGCAAAAAATTTAAAAAAAATAAAAACAAGACAACATGTTGTTCATGTTAGTTTGACAAAATAGAGAAGGAATGTAGAAAATGGTGACCTATAAACCTTTCCATATATTATGAAGGGGTTTGCCACGTTGCTTGGGATGCAAACAGCAACATGTGTGTCCAAGTCCAACTATTATATATAAGGGCAAAGGACTATTTCCCCTTCAAATTTTCACTCAATCTCAAAATCATATCTACCGTAGTTTAAAAACTCAAACTCTCATTATGACCTAATTTCTATTAAATCATTTTGTTAAAATTAAGGGTAAAATCATCATTTTAGTATTAATATTAAAAAAATATAAATTTAATATATTTTCCCATTTAGGTTTTAAAAATTAACGATTTTACTTATGGTTAAAGTTTTCAAACTTTGAAAAGTAACATTCTCTCCACAAACCTAAAGTTTTCATATTTTTCAAGTGCAATTATCCCCCATAATTTTTAAAAATAGCAATTTTACCCCCACTTTTCAACTTCAGCTTCTGACATCCTCCTTTGCTTGAATCGACGAGAAAAGGCGGTACAATGAAGAGACAAAGATTTCTTCATCACACCATCACGAGACGAAGAGAGTCTCTTCGTTGCACCACCATGTAATGAAGAGATCTTAGTCTTTTCATCATAATGTGTAACGAAGAGATCTTCATCTCTTCATCGCACCATGCAACGAAGAGATAGAGATCACTTCGTCGCACCTGTGTTTACTAATTTACCATTGGCTCAGACACCGAATAACACCTTATTGATAAAAGTAACTTTTGTTTTTAAACTTTTTGCCCCCCTTATTTCTTAAAGTTTCTATTTTATCATCTTATTTAACATTAGTTTTCCTAATTCATTAAGAAAAATTATATTAAATAGCATTATTTAGAGATAAAATGAGAACAAACATATTTTACTTCTCACATTGAATGGGATTCTTCCATTGATAACTATTCTTATTACCAAAATGAGTTTTTTAATCTTTTCTCATCCCTATATTCACTTCATATTTACATCTCTTTGTCTTTATCGAATTTCATCAATCTTCAACAGATCACAAGTTCTTCACTATATTTTATGATTTAAAATACGTTTGTGGATGAAACTAATGGTTTTGGTTAGAAAAATATGATTAATGTACAAGGAAAAATGTTGGATCAAATTAAAAATATAAAAATTAAAAAAAGGGATATTAAATATTGTAGCCTTTTTCGTAACAGTGTATACATATATACCACACAACTCATTCACTTAACAAAAATATCACAACAGTATTCTCTTTTTCTAAAATGCCCCCATTGACATTACCCATATAAAGAGATTTTCTCTTTTTTTCATCATTCTTCTAACAAAAGAAATAATCCCTGCAACTTTGAAAAAAATTGAAGCAAGCACATGTGATTAAACAATAAATCCCATGAAAGAAATTTAGAGAAAGAAATCGCTAACCATTATAAAGGATTCATATAAACAAAAGGGAAAAAGAGATGAAAATTGTCAAATTTCTTTAGAGAATTCATATTTCTTGCAAAGTTTTCATAACAAAATCATCTAAATTCAAGTCAATCTTGATTCAAACCCTTATGTTTTATGTTTTCTTCTTTAACAATTGAAAATGAAATAATGTAAAATAGATTTATGTTTATGAGTTTATGTGAAATATAATTTTGTTATGATTTCATGTTATTTATATTGTTTAATATTGTGATTTCATGTTGTTGTAGTGTTTAATGATATTATAATGTTGTATTGATAGTTAAAAAATACAAAAATTTAGTTTTAAATAAAAACCAGACGAAAAATAGGTTGGTGGCAAAGCCAAGGGTTGGTATTGTCGCCAACCTCTGGCTTTCCGCCAACCTATTCTTTATCTGGTTTTTATCCAAAATTGAATTTTTTTTATTTTTATAATCGTCAATACAACATTATAACAATATTAAACAATACAACAATATGAAATCATAACATTAAACAATATAAACAACATGAATTCATAACAAAATTATATTTCAAATTTTAGACACAAAAGAGGGAGAGACAACAATTGTCAAATTTCTTTAGAGAATTCACATGTGAAATATAATATTGTTGTGATTTCATGTTGTTAGATTATTTAATGTTGTTATTTCATGTTGTTGATTATTTCATGTTGTTAGATTATTTAATGTTGTTATAATATTATTTAATGTTGTATTGATGGTTAAAAAATACGAAAATTTAATTCTAGATAAAAATCAGATTAAGAACAGGTTAGCAAAAAGTTAGGGATTGGCATTGACACCAAGGGTTGGTGTTGCCGCTAACTTGTTCTTTGTCTGGTTTTTATCTAAAACTGAATTTTTGTATTTTTTTAACCATCAATACGACATTAAATAACATTATAACAATATTAAACAATACAATAACATGAAATCACAACATTAAACAATATAAACAACATTAAATTACAACAAGATTATATTTCATATGAAGTCATAAACATAAATCTATTTTACATTATTTGATTTTTAATTGTTAAAGAAGAAAACACAAAATATAAGAGTTTGAATCAAGATTGACTTGAGTTTAGATGATTTTGTTATGAATTTTATAAAAAAATTTGACAATTTTCATGTTTTTCTCCCTTTTGTTTATATGACTCTTTTATAATGACTAGCAATTTTTTCCTTAAACTTTTTTCATTGGATTTATTGTTAAATCACATGTGCTTATTTTAATTATTTTTAGAGTATAGAGATTTTTTCTTTTACTAGAAGGATGATAAAAAAAAGAGATAATCTCTCTATATAGATAATGTCAATGAAGGTATTTTAAGAAAAAGAAATATTATTGCGGTATTTTTGTTAAATGAACCCACACATTATAAAAAAAAAAGGGTTAAAATATTAAATATTTCTTAAAAAAATATTAAAATATATTTAATTTTGTAAGTCGATTCGCTGAAGGACTACGAGACACAACACAACATAAGATCTTAACTGTGTCACAAGTCCTGCCATGTCAAGAAATCAGTCCAACTCGCTAGACCCACAAATTCGTTGGTCTAAGGATAGCTCCTAAGTATGGTGGGCTGTGTCCAAGCTGGCCTGGCTGCCTTGTCTAGCTACCGCCTACAAGTACTAAAAATTGCCAATATTAATGGTCAAAATTTTAAGTAGTTCATTCAAACTGGTAGTTGGATACAGCTTCAAAATTGAAACCTCCGTGAGACCTTGGGAAACTTCAGCCCAACAGACTACTCACACTCTTTCTTTCTCCCTTTGTATACATATTATTATTAATTTTTAAACTTCGTACATATGATAGTTAAATTATATATTATATTATATATTAAAAATTTAATTTTTTATATTATATATCAAATATTATATCATAATATATGATACAGTTTTTAAAAAATAATAAAATTTTAAATAAAACATCATTATTTTTAAAAATATTATAAACACCCTTGAAAATTTAAAATTTATCATATATAATCCTATTATATTATCATTTTTTTTAAAATGTATCGATCCGTATTAGTAATATGTATCGTATCATATAATATATTCACTATATCATATTAATTTGATAAATATCATAATATATATTATTTTTTATCTGTATTGTATCATAACATAAGTGTTGTATATCGTAAAATACTGATAATTATATTAGTAAGTAAATAACCATCACCAAATATAAAACTTAAAAAAGAAAGAAAATCTGAATTCTTTCAAGTGAGACACATGTATTAATGCATTTATTTTAAAATGTGTAAATTAAGTTTTTACATGTTATCCACGATTGGGTGAGCATATATATATCTAATGCGCATGGACCATGTGACGGTGTGTGGCCTATACTTTTGTCTACAATATATGTCGGTTAGTGGAAATATAGGCCAAAGGACTATTTCTCACCCCAAGGTTCAAGATTTCAACAATCTAAATATCTACCTGGTTTAGTCCATTTCTATCCATCCAAAAATTTTCTATTAGGACTAAGGATAAAATCATCATTTTATTAATAATACTAAAATAAATAAAATTATATTTTATTTGCTCTCTTAGTTTAAAAAATTAACAATTTTTCTTAGGATAATATTTTAAAAAATTCACTTTTTCTCCAATGGTTTTTTCTTCTTTCTCCACCAATAGGAATTCATTGTTGTCGTCAACTGGCTTTCTCATCATCTTCTTCTCTCATTGTCGACCTTCCCATTAGAGTAGTTTCATCAAACAAAGATGATTTATTTTCATTCAACTGATTTGTGATCTCTTAAACGACTCTTGGCAATGCTCAACCATGAATCGAAAAATGCATGATCGAATCAAAGAAAGAATAGTGACAAATTGAAGAACCACAAGATCCATCGATCTTCCTTTTTCGATTCGTCATATGTCGGCCACTATTGGTATCTTCAGAGTGGCCAAATTGAGAAGATGAGTGGAAAGATCTGACCATCGATCGAAATGGTGGTAACCAGAGAAGGACAACAAATCTTATGGGTGAAATGTTAACTTTTCAAAAATTGGATAGGTGTGAAATTATTAGTTTTTAAAACCTAAGAAAAAATGAGATAAAATTATATATTTTTTAATATTATTATTAAAAAAACGATTTTACCCTTATATGTAATGACAATTTTAATGAAAGTTTAGGAACGAATGAGTGTTAACCCTATAGATGTATGTTTGGAAATGGGTTAAACCTTGGGTGGAAAACAGTTCTTTGGCCTAGAAATATAACTTGCATGGTTATTTTAAACTTTTATAAGAAATTAAATTTGAAACTTAAAAAAGTAGTTTAAAATTAAAAAATTATATCTATAGCACTCAATTTTGATATTTGGTTTGTAAGATAAAAACAATAATCTAAGATAATAATTGGTGTTTGCAACAAAAATTAATAGGTTTTAAACTATTATATGCTAGAATTCAACATACTTGATGTTGAAAAAGGCTCCTCTAAACTCTTATTAAATTATGGACTTCATCCATTAGAGGTATATCATTATTAATGCATTTGAATGGAGGGAATGTCAACCCATTCAACTACACAATTTGCAAAAGATGTTTGTATTTCTTTAAGATTTTTATGATTTTATTAATCTTTTAAATGGTATTTATCATCTTATAACTAAGTTAGTGTTAGATATTTTTCTTTAAATTTGTAAAAATATTTGATAGACATAGAGATGTTCCAAATTTAATTAAAATAGTTCCTAATATGCAAGAAAAATACCATAAATATTGGTTAGATATTTCATTATTATATGGATTAAGTTTCGTTTTAGATCATAAACTTATATTAAATGTATTTAGAGCTAGGGTTACACAAATAAGTCACTGATTAAGGTATGACTATATTTTTTGTTTAAGAAAATTTGATAACAAATTGGACAATTTTTTTCTTATATCATAATAAGTATAGTAGAGTGATGATTACCACAAAAGAAATTAATGAAATCTTAATCAAAGAGAATTGAGTGTTTAGATATACATGAAATTAAGCAATGTTACCAGACACAATAGCAACTTTAGCGCATATGACCACGAACCAATCTTCAAATGGGTCTATCCTATATGAACAAGAAGAAGAAACGAGAAATGAATGTGTTTCAATGGTGACACCATAACACGTGTCAATTTCTTGTTATAACCCAAATGACACATGACATTCTCAACATATAAGTCTAAATACCAACCCAAAGATCCTAAACTACTCAACTTATCCATAAACACAACTTTGGAAGACAACGAAGTGTCGAACAATAATAACTAATTCAATTATTATTTCCTTTACATACTTTATAAATTGAAATTTGTATACATTGTATTTTTCACTCTAAGTTAATAGCATGTATAAATTATCCAATTACATTTTGTATTAAATTTTTTATTTATGCTTATTAAATATATACAAATAAACATAATTATTTTTAAATGCCAAATTTTCGTTTACATTTAAACAAATTATAATTAAGAAATCAAATTAAGCAATTGATAAAATTAATATAATTATATTTCTAAATATAGTGCATTATAATAATTTTTATATAAAATTATATATATATATATATATATATATATATATATATATATATATATGACCAGGTCCAAAGGCCCAATACTAGGTTATGGGCCCAACCCTAGAACCCGTCTAAACCCTCTCTATATACAAAGGGCCCAAGCCCCGTTTGCCTAAATGCATATATGAAAAACGAATTACTTGTACATCTATCTGTTAATTTTTTTTTTTTTTTTGGAGGGGGCGGGGGGGTTAAGTAATGACATATTTGTGTATCTAAAATGAGTACACAAAATCTTACTCTTAATATATTGATTTCATAATGCGGCCGTTCCATCTAAGATTATACTAAGAAAATAACTAAAGCCAAATTAAGTCTTGCTTTATCACCTCAACTTAACAAATATGTTAAACGAGTGTAAAAAAAAGTCTCTAGGCCAAAAAAATTCAAAATGTCCACAAAATACATTTGTTACTCAAAATTTTCTCTTATTCTAACAATGAATCTTATAAACGTTACATAAATGGTATAATCCTTTTTCTTGCATCTCAAATGCAGATGAAGATGATTTTATAAGTCATTGTACAAGCATTTGTATTCTGTTGAATCTATGGCCTGCGCCCTTCTTTGTTGAATAGTAAACAAGTGGCCAGCCATTAAATCAATACTCGAGCTAGAGGTATACTACTATCCACTTGACAATGGTGCTGCTATGATGGCCGCATCTGATTTTGTGAGAGTGCCTGTTGGAGCTGGATGACTTGTTGACGCTGTTCAAGTGGCAAGGAACTCAATTGCTCTGGCGTTAAGCTCATTACTTGCTGCAATAAGGTGGAATCGACATCTGGTGGAAGCTGTGACTGAGAAGGGGAACCACCGTGAGGTCATTAGGACTACAGAAATATTTTCCAGTCCAAAATGATATCAGAAGAATGAAAACACAAGCATTTTATTACATGTAACAAAAGGATGGCATTGGCAACCCCTAAAAGAAAAGTCTTATTCTTCCAAATTGGAATCTCCCCGACTCCTATTACGAAAACATCATGTCAAAATTCAAAGAGAAAACTCAGTCATTTCACTGACTTCAATAAGTCCTTTTGGTTGGCGGGATAGACACAAGATATTTGGATCAGAAAGATACAATTTTCTATTACAATGATTAGTTATGCAAATTATAGCCTACAACCCTTATATACCCATGACAATTGCAGCACTAAGCTGACTTTTTGAATGAATTTGTAAATAAACAATTTATATAACTTATTTAATACAAAATACAAGGTTTGTATTAATATGATGGGGCTTTTACAAATGCATGAAAAAATTACCATCAGAACTAAGATCAAAACAATTATTGCATGTCCACCCACTAAGTGCACAAAACAATAAAAGATAATGCTTCTATAATTTGGATTTCAGCAATGCTATATCATGGGCTTAATTGTAAATACAAATTGAAAACACAATTGCTATAATAATCCAATATCAAAGATTAGCAACATGCTCATTGCCCATGGTTTAAATAAGAAAAAAAATTATCAACACATTTTCTATCTATCTTGATCCTATAATTTAGCCAGATATCCCAATCTACAATCCAACTTATTTATGTGATCAAATAACACTATACACAATTTTCACTCTAAACAAGCTGCTGGCCTATTTGAGAATAAATCAATAGTCCAACTAACAGAAGTCACAATGAAAACAACAATATATACATGTTTGCTATTAGATATAACTTAAGTAAATAATCCATGAGCAAGAAACTGACCAAGTAAAAGTAGATGTTTGTGATTTATTAATATCATCGGTGAGAACATCTTACCTGAGAACTTTCATTGTCAGAAGTTTTCACCTCATCTACTTTCACAACGGGATTCACAAGTGCAAAACCAATCCCAGATGCTTGGGATGGCCCAGAGCCAGTGGTTTTTGATGCATTCAAAGCCCCCATTGAGAAAGCATTGCCACTTCGATCATCCACTTTCAGCAATATTGAAGGGCGATGTATCAATTCTGAAGAATCATTAATCATGCTTGTTTTCTCGGCTACACCCACAGGCATGCTTGAATATGCATTATTACTGTGTACCCAGGTTGCATCATTGGTAAGTCTACCAGATCTATCAGCATCTTTGCTAACTGACTGTACAATGCCAGATGATGTTGAGAGGCCATGCTGATAAAACAAAGAAGTTAGATTTCATATAATACATACGTTTTAACTCTCAAACACAAACTATCATCAACAAACAGCAGATTAGCTGCTAAACATATTGTTTTTTTCTTTAAGTTCTAAGAAGATAATTGGCCATTCAGAAAGTAACGAATGGCCTAGGGGTTGCAATTCACACATAAGAGTACTTGTATTTTGTTCCACAGAAAGCCATTACCCCACCAAGACATTAGAAGACAGTGAGACGGAGAGAGAGCTCTGTAAGTATATTTTTACAAATGTAAAAACTATAACAAAGAGCATTAACTTCAGTTTGACTTAACCATTACTACAAATTCTATCGGCCCATGCCCTTGCTCATTTTGATATTCTGTCCCCTCTATTCCTCCTTTTTCTATAATAAGGTCTACATCAGAGCAGGGGAAACAATTATGAACCTTGTTTGCGAATAAAAACAGAACTAGAAGAACATCATTCTGTATTCTTATCCCATATATAAATTGCAACTCCCTTTTAAGGCATGCCTTGACCATATTTTCTATAGTGGATACTAAGAAGCAGAAGGAAACTTAGTCACCTGGAAGCCAGCATCCAGTGATGGAGAGCGTGACACGAGAGGGGGCCGAATGTCTGAATTTGGAACATTTACCCAATTTTTATTTCCTAAACTGGCCGCTGTAACCTGTACTGGGTTTTCCAGCGAATGAAATTGTAGTTGCTGGCTCAAGGAAGAGGAATTTGCCACCTGAATTTGAGGTCTAACTAAAGGGTGCATTGAAGAGAGTGTTCGAACTCCAGGCTGCCCAGGCAATACAGTTTGTTGTAGAGATTGGTTCTTGGCATGTTGTGAAAGCTGAGTTTGAAGATGCATAGAGGGCTGTAGAGGTGCAGAAAATTGGTTATTAAGCAATGAATGTTGAGAGATATTAGACACTTGACCTCCCAGCACTTTGGGCATAAGCTGTACCTTCTGAGCAAGTGGAGGTAGCCCAGGGAGTTGAACTGCTTGCTTCTGACCATCTTGTAATGAAGGCTGCACAGGCTGACTTGGACCTTGTTGAAGATTTGCCATCTGCAAAAAAAAAAAAAAAAAAAAAAACTAAAAGTCTTAACATGGCATAATCACAAAGTTCTAAATAAGACACAATCGTTTAGATAAGGGAACAAACCACTTGAGGGGACACCATTCCTAGCATTATTTGTGCCTGCAATCAGAATTAGACAAATTTCTAAGATCAAGTTGTATGTAAATTATGCCACAGTGATATTTTAAAAAGAAAAAAGTACCAAAACTCTATTACAAGTGAAACTGGCTATATATATATATATCAACCATTGGATTTAAGAAACAAAAGATCATGGGATCCAAGAGTTGGATCAGCCTGAAAAGTACATTTATCTTGGTAAATGCTTAAAACATATCTAGATATATTGAAAAGAACAAAAAGACACAATCATCAACTTAAAAAAAAAGAAAATCAAAGCTTGATGTGCAACAAAAACCAATTATCTTCAATTAATCTAAATGCCACTGTAAGGAAAATTAGCAAGATCTAAAGTTTCATTTGTGTGTTACATCCCAGTAGTAAACTTGTTCAACATATAATTCAAGTGTAACCATATTTTCTCCTTGTGTTCAAAGTATGTCCATTTGGGTGATGATAACCCACCTTTTTAAAGGGTAAGGCTGTTATCTATCAGCCTCAACCTGTGTCACTAGGTGTACTTTTTACCTCTTTCCTTCAATTAAACGTTCCCTGAATCACCGAGGTTTACTGAAAAAAGGTCACCTTATATTCTCAAACTGTTGCTCTACACAAGCAATTTATTTCAGTCTACAAGGCACCATTTGTAGCCATAATTCCATTTTATTTTCACCTATAATTGGTCTAACAGCTCCAGCTTGTCAAGGAAGAATGGTAAAAAATCAAGACTACAGGGATTACACTAATAGGCACCTGGAAAAGAGCTTTCAGCAACTGAGGTTTTGCAAGCAATAGCTGACGAGTTAGTTCCTTGTTTTGGATCGCCATTGACTGCTATCAGAAAACATATTTAGATACCAACAACAAAAGAAATCCAGTAAGAACATATAAACTATGCTAAACGCATACCTTCAACTCAGACATAATGTCATTCAGTTGACTCCTCGACATTTTCGCCAGATGAAGAGTTAATGGATCATTAGCTGATGCCACCTGATTCTGCAAACCATTATGATTAGACTGTATACTAACCTGAGCACCACCTAGAGCTCCTGTCATAACTGCTGCAGCAGTTATAGCTAAATGGAGACCAATCGGCTGTTGAGGAACAGAATCCCCATGAATTGCAGGACCTCCTATTTGTTTCTGAGGTTCTGAGATTTAAAAAAAAAGATTTTAGGATTTGTTCACATGAGAAGATGAATCAAGTGTACAAAATGTTAAGTTAAATAAGAAAAACTAACCAGTATTCACAGCCAGTCCAGGTCCAGCACGGCCCTGCAAAAGAGGGTAAAACAATCATAACTGCCAAAAATACAAATTATTTGCCAAACTTAAAGACCAATTCCACAGCTTTGCATAGCAACAAATTCAGCGGCAGAACTTGGTATTGTTGACACAAGTCAAAATTTAGTTTCAAGAAACTGTTATATCATTGATCTCAGTGAACCTAAAATTTACCATATATATCTACTCATGAATATACAATCCAATCCCATTCACAACTAATAAGCCCAAAGGGATCATTTTTTAATTTCTCCATCACTTAATTTCTACAGTGAATCACAACTAAGTTGAAACTAACACTTAGATATATATATATATATTCACTATGCTTAGCAAAACATAGCCAGTAAATCTTTATAACTATCTCATCATTTGGTTCATTGTGACTATGGACCATATATTAAATGCAGTATATTACCTCAATTTATATGAAGAGGCCTAGCCCTATGACAAGAATGAAACAATTAGGGTCTAAAAACATGATGGCAAGGAAATTTGTTTCCTAAAGGAAAGGCTTAATATAACTTATGTATGATCATTTATTAAAAATCCAGTTCAGAGAGCAACAAAAAGGTGCTTCCCATGTTGAATACATTGTGAAATAATTAAATGATAATAATAGATATAACGCTGATACCAATACATCCCCAAACTTTGTAGAAGCATTTCATAAGTTAAAACAAAAAATCATTAAAAACAGTAAGTGCAACTATTCTGGAGTTGAAACTTATGTCTTCCTATTTCTAGGAAGGTTGTCCAAAAGGTTAAAATCAATAACTGCAACATAGCAACTAATATACACACTATCCTGCTATATCCTAGTCCACAAATAAAGACTGAGTCTAGTACCAGCAAAAAGAACTAAGATAATGTCAACCACATGGACTTGTCAGAATTAAAAAAAATTAAAACTGAAAGAAAAGAACTAGTTGTGTATCCTAGACATATGACTATCACCTGCTCTCGATTTCTGTCAGCCCTTTTATCATTTTCAGCAAAATCAACACGTAATTGTCTTCCATTAATTTCATAACCATGAAGATTACGACGAGCACTTAATGCCGTCTCTTCATCTTTATATTCACAGAACCCATAGCCTTTTGGTTTCCCAGTTTCTCTATCAAGAACTAGTCTGAAAATTAAAAAAATAGAATAAAATAACCAAAACTGATATACAACCAAAAGAACTATCCCTATTCATAAACAAAATAATCAAGCAGCAACCATTCAAAATTTTTTCATAGATAAACAGACAGTTTCCCCGCAATTGTAAAACTATTAGGCCAATTTTTATAGGGAACTCATTCACTGTATAAAAATATAAAACTCCACAACCACAAAGATTGAAATATCTATAAAATTTAATTGTGAACTCGAAATTACATTAAACAAATATAATTCCAGGGTTCTTTATTGAAGCTTCTTTCCTTTCGTAACTGACCTGAACGATACAACAGGGCCAACCTCTCTGCAGATTTCTATGAGCTGCTCCTCAGTTGCATCATAAGGTATGTTTCCAACTGTCACCACAAAACGAAAGAACAAAATTATCAAAACACGTTGATTGCTTTCAAAACCGGAATTCAAATTCAAATTCAAATAATTCGCAATTAAACGGCGTCGTAAGTAAAACTACCAAAGACGCAACGGTGCTGAGAAGAGGCCATGAAGTTAACAAGAGACGAAGAAGTTGAAGGAGAAGCCCCTTTGCTTCATCTTCTTCCCCCAGCACATCACTAAGAAGACGTCGTTGTATAACTTTGAATGAACAAAAGTTAGATTCTGTTTGAATTACAACTAATTCTATTTCAGGAGATGAAATATCGCGTTAATCTCCGTTTCAGAAGAATCCGGGTTTGTTTCGGTTCGTATCATATCGATTACGGTGGAATCAAATGAGTATAAGAAACCCTAATCGGTTTTTACTTTGATTCTGTAATTATATTGTTCCCAGAATTGAATTGAATTGTTTTAGTGGGAGTTAGCAACCGCCTCACGAAAACAATGAGTTTTAAAGAAAGGGGCTTACGGTACGGGGTGAAGGTGGATCGGCCCTGGGTTTAATTCTAAATAAGAAGGCTAAAGGGACCATTTAAAAACATTTGTCCTAAATTTATTTCAGGTCCAAAATTATTTTTAAAATTTTTGACTCTATTTACACTTTCAATTACCCCGCTATCATGTGAAATTTAATTAATAAAATTCACATCACTTGTTGAAGTGAGAAAAGATAATAAAAGACTATATCCATTAGGAGTGGATACAAACCAAATCGAATTGAGTCTAAATACTCATCGATTTGAGTTAGACTTGAATAAAAAATAGTTTAGTTTGAATTCGATTTGAATTTGTTGAGCTAATATTAAAGATAGTTTTAGTTTGATTTAAATGAAAATGATTCAGTTCGAGTTTAGTTTGAATTTATAGCTCAGGATAAGTGGTTCAAATTTGTGTTTTGAATTCATGGTTCATTGATAAAACAATGTCGTTTAACAATTATTTAATATAATTCAAATTGAGTTATCTATCCAACTCGTGAGCCAAACCTAGTTGAACTTTCTATATTGAATGAAGAATTTCAAGTTAGGGTATCTTTAATCGTGGTCATGAAATGAGTGTTATTTCAATTGAAGAATACGAGTTTAAAGAAACATTAAATGTTGCTTAGAGTCTTTTAAGGCATGGGAAGTTCTTAGTATCCAAGTCTGATTACGGTCCATGAGACACACAAAGACATGATTGATCAACCACAATTTACGACAACGGAGAATAAAAATAAAGTCATTGATTTAATGCACTAGCTACATCTTTTCCCCAACTAGCTAATATTACCCATTATATCGATGGTTTAAGAAGTGGCGTAAAGGGTTTTTGAGTGATGTATATTTTCAAGGATAAAAGTATATTGCAATATGCATTGAAGGGGTATGTTTTGAAGATTGGTCTTCAATGCAAAGTTTTTTAGTCAACAAGAGACATATGAGAGATTAAAAATCATCATAAATAATGTCAATGATGTGTAAAGACAACAAAGTTGGAAGGTTATTGATATTTTGATATAAATTGAACAAATAAGTTGGCGCAAAAGGTAACAGAGTATTGAAAGCAGATTTAGCGAGTGATTGAAATACGGAATTGGCCTCATTTTGCAAAGGAAGATGTCATTTGGTCAAAGTTGTAAAGGAAACGACTTTGTTAAGTGTTATATGAGTGTTCGTTAGTAAGTCAAGGTGTTACGGTGTCTTTTTTTGTATTGAAAATAATTGATGCTGTGTCATCGTATTACATATGCAGGTATGCTGCGTTTTGGACAAAATTAGTTAGCCAATTTTGGCGGCCCTATATTGTATAAGCAGGAAGAAATGAAAACAATTATTCAGTTACAAAAATTCTCTATTTCTCTTGTTCTCTGTATTATGAATCTTGTTATTTCTCTTTTCTCATTCTGTGATTCTTGTTAGTTTATTGGCGGCGTCTAGTTCTAGCCACAGTTCATGAACCGGCGGTTTCGGTTCAAAATTGTCAGTTCACAGTTCTAAAAAATAAGGGTCATGAACCAAAACCGTAATAGGACGGTTTGTAACCGGTTTGGACCCAACGGTTCCTGTTCATGATCTCGATTTGAAACCGATATTGAACCGTCAATTCTAATACATGATCTTGATTTAATTTTTAAATTATTAATTACAATAATTAAAAAAAAAAAAACTTGAACTTAATTTTTTAATTAAGCTTTCTACGTATCTTCTTGGGGTTTAGAAGAATCAAAACTTATATAGTTCTCTTACCTTTGCATATCCAATAGCTGACAGTACCTCCTTACATTATCATTCACCTCCGTTATCTTGACTATTATTTCTCGTCATCGAACTATCCGTAATTAAATAAAGTGATTATTCATTGAAGTTCACTTTTATATCTTATTTACGTAATTCGGCTCTTGAACTATCCACTTTTATATAATAAATAAATTTAATTATATAAATAAATTATATGATTAATTATGAAAGATAATAAAATAATAATAAATAGAATTAATTATAGGAATAAATTTTATAATTAATTATGAATTGTATAATAAAAATTGAAATTGAAATTAATAAAAAATAAATAAAGAATTTAATTAAATTTGAGATAATTTGATTGAAAGATTGAGATAGTATTAAGAATTGAAAGGATGAGAATAAGAGTAAATGAGAGAGTTTAAAGGATTTAGTGTAGAGAGTTGAGAGATTGAATGGATATATATAGGAAAAATTTTTAAAAGGGAAGTGGGGTGTGAAACGAAATTTAGAATATGCAGGGGACCTCCTAAAAATATTTAGAAATATGCAGGGACCCGATCCCCTGCATATTTGCAGGAACCCGTTGGTTCTTTTTTTTTTAAATTTAAAAAATAAAAAAATTCAAAAAAAATAAGTAAAAACCTAAAAGACATACACCAAAAAACAACAAAAGAAAAGACTTACTCTCTTTTTTAAGACTAATATCAATTGAAGTGTCAGTTGATATATCATACAACCCCTTATCTACCACATCACCATTTTACGGCATCAAATCACAATTTATTTTGGCAACAAAGAATCTCACTTGAGTCAGATCCTCACTTTTGGGATCAAACCAATCATATCGAGTAAGACAAACTTTGAGTTCAATGATCGACTTCATAACCACTTATCAAATAAGTTAAAAGTTTGATTTTGATATGTCGTTAAAGAATATTTGAATTCATTCTCTCTTATATATAAACTCTTCTCTTTTAGTACTCAAACTAAACTACCTCTATAGGTCAAATCCTAATTTTTTTTCTTAGAAATGAATTTCCACAAATTGCAATTCACTGTAACATCCAAAATCAGAAATGACAATTCTCTCAAATACCCAAAATAACTGTTTCAATCCTATGTGAAAATCAGTTTGTGCTCTTTGTCAAATAGGGTCTGAATGTTGGCAAGCCATAGATATCGAGCCGTTATTGGCACCGCCACCTTAAATCACAAACATCTAAGACACTCAAATCTCCCTATCGCCTACCACTGTCACTCTTGGTTGTCGTTCACTAGACATCTCACCATATTTGTGGGTGTACAAGCCATGGATATTGAGAAGCCATTGGCAAACTTAGGGCTTTCTCTAATGGTGGCCTAGAAATCACTTGTTGCAATGAATGTCTATCTCTAGTCTCTCTTTCTGTCTTGTATTTTTATAGAAATGGGTTTTGAGTTTTCTTTTTGCATGTTTAATGCGCATGTATTGACGTTAATGGGTGGTCGTCTTTTTGTTTAATCTGATAGAGATTTTGAAGTTGTTTGATGGTTTCGACAGGTAACTCATCTCTCTTTCGTTTTGTACCGCACGGTATGTTGTAATTCTTTTTAGAATACTAGAAACTACTAAAACTTTGTTGAAATTATTGTGTACTATGCTCTATATATATATATATATATATATATATATATATATATATATATATATATATAGAGCATCATCCTTAGGAGGAATTACAATTAAGAGACCTTTGCTAACCTTGAGCTTAACACTCTTCAAATTCCCTAGTAATCTTCAGCTATTTATCCCACGAGATTAAAGATAAACTATGCTAAAAAGTCCAGAAGGAGGATCTCCTTGAACCAAGGCTTTCAACAATGAATACTTGCAGGGAGCTAAAGTTGAAAACACAAATATGTCTGGCTGCTTTCAAGATGATGGTTTTTAATTTTCTTTTTACCCATTTAGAAAATAGATGGTCTACAGAGAGAACGTTAACAATTTTAAGGGCCAAGTGAATCCTGGTCATAGTCTCCAATAGGACTGGATTCGAGCTCAGACAAGTTCAAGCTCAGTTCGGTTCACATATAGCTCAACTCGAGCTCGTGAAAGTCAAGCTCAAACACGGTTCGAATTCGGTTCGACTCATTTTTTGTTATTAAAACGACGTCGTTTTAATACATATTGATCAAAACGATCTGACATATTGATCAAAACGTCATTTTAATACATATTAATCATTTTTTGTTATCAAAATTTTTAATTAAAAAATCTGGTGAGTAACTCGAGCTCGATTGAGCTCGGCTAGAACTGACTCATTTAGAACTCATTCAAACTGAGCTCGAATAGACTCGGTTCGAATCCAACCTTAGTCTCCAATTTGGTGCAATAGTCTGTTTTTTTTTTTTAAATTGTTTCATATTGGTATCCTAAGGGGATGAAGACCGAGATTAATATTTTTTCTCTATCTCTCTTTATTGTTATTTCTAACAATTACCCTAAAATTAAATAATATTTTTTTTTTAAGTTTTATTAAATATATTTTCGATTATAATTTGAGTTAATTCTTTGTGATTTGGGTTTGTCATAACGTTGCTTTTGTGATGTTTATGGAATATTATATAGTAATATTATCATCAGTGAAATTAAGAATTAAATTCACTTATCCAAAATATGTACAAGGTTGGCCCGGACCCCTTTTTTAAGTACAACACAAGGTTTGGTAAGATTTATAAGAAATATTGAAAAATTAAATATTATTAAATATTATAATATTATAATTTGATAAACCAATCCTAAAGGTCGTGGGTTATGTTATGGGTTCTTTTTATCTGTTGGGTTGATTTGATCGATAAAACCCCATAATATAACAGGTTTTGATACAGTCTAGTCTTATCTATCAATACAATGGGTTACACCAAGGTTAGTCTATCGTTATGTCTATGCATTATTAACCCAAGATCACATCACATTAGTAGCCTTTTGCGGTAGAGTGATATGAAATTTCCAAACCAGGGATGGGAGGCAAAGACCAGAATCACAACATTACAAATTTTCATAACTTAAACCATCCATGAACCCTCAAATCTCAACATCAAATTCCTCGCCTAAGTCATTGACTTGCATCTAAAGATCTTAGTTAATAATTATAAGAACAAAAAAAATAGTATGAAAATTATATAGGTATAATATAAAAAATAGTAAAAAATATATTTATAAAAAAAGTCATAAAATTTGAATACGAAAAGGATACATAACGTATATAATATATAATTAAGATTTAATCATTATAAAAAAATATCATTTCATAAATTTTTATCAAATATAAAATATTTAATTAACTACTAAACAAACTTTGAATTATCATTTTTGGTTTTTTTAATCAAGTCATCACCTAAATATTATGATTTGTTAATGTTTGAGGTAAGAAAATTAAATATGTATGAGAGACTTATGGAATACCTTCATAGTGCTATTAAAAATGTAAAATTCGTGTTCGGGATTTTGATGAGTTTATTGTTTTATATAATTATAGTGTTATGGGAATTAATTAAAAATGTAAGGGGCATTTTCGTTTTTTTAAAATTAATAAAAAACATAAAACATATAAAATGGCAAAAATTAATAAATAAATAAATATATAATTATAATAAAATTAAAATTATTTTGATAATATTTTAACAACTAAAATAAATGATTATTGCTAATAAACTAAAATATTTTATTATCTAAAAATTAAATAAGATAATATAAATAATTAAACAGATAATATTTGCTTATCTGTAATCAAAGAGGATTATAAATGTATTAATTCAATTATAATATTTGAATAAAATGTTATTTATAATTTTTACTATTACAACTAACCATTTATTTTAACAAATGGTAAAAAAATATTTTTGTATTTCTGAGAAGAATTTGTCACCAAAATTCAATATGTATATCTTTAATAATAGAGCTATTTTTGTATTCCAGTTTCCGAGTTGGTTATTAAACTTTCCTGGCTAGTCCCCTTCAACAGCTTACTTGAGTGGCCTTCAAACCCAGACCAAAGCATCCTGAAACTCCGGACAGTTATTACCATCTCCATGAACAAAAGCCATCCCGTTCATATCATCAATAACCCCCCATCAACATTTGAATATACATAACTAAGAAAATTTAATCAATTACTTTAATATTAAAGAGAGAGCCTTGTCCATAGGTCGTGTTGTGCAAAGATAGACCCTGATGGTTGTCTTAGCTCGCCACGAAACCAAGGCTCGGGATCATAGCCCACGCCCCCTTCATCGTAGGCTTCAACACAATCGGATATTTGCAAATGATACCCTTTTGGATTGTGCTTTTTTAACTTTAAAAACCCAGGACCAATACGATCCACAGTCAAGTCTAGATACACAGATATATGTAATTGTTAATATTTAGACCAAGCCTCAAGATTCTAGATGATCTGCCCCGAATTTCTTGAGACCCAACAGCATTTAGATCACCCATAAAAGTGTAAGAAATGTGTTGGAGCAACTCTAATCTAAAAAGTTTAAATAAATAAATAAATAAAATCTGATGATAAAAAATAGTTAATACAACATACCATATACCATCAAATAATGGCTCTTGAAATGAATACACTATCAAATGACTTGTGGTCCACCATGACCATCAAATACACCATAGAAAGCTTTTGACATACAACATTTTAAAGAGAGATAGAAGAGAAGCGGAAGCAGCAACTTCAAGCAGAGACCCATGACCATCATTGGAACAACTATCATTCTAACTTTATACAAACACCAACATTTTCCAATTAAAATGTTTCACAAGGTATCACTAAATTACAATTTTATTTAGTATCTAAATCAATAAGTCGCCCCCACGGTCCAACTTTTTGTAAGGTGCTGGATCAGGAGCATTAAATTTAACAGTAACAATAACAGAATATAAAGTGGTAACTACTACTGTTATGTAATAATATCTAAGGGAAAATTACAATTAACTGGTTAAAAGCTTTCAGTACCGAATGCAAAAGAACTAGCAAGAAGTAAACAAAGACTAAACAATTCACACAGCACAAGTAATTAATAAAAATCAAAACTAAGTCAATATGGAAACTAGTTTTGTACGAAGTATAACAGAAGAATGAAATTTATCCATTCTACAACTATAAATAGAATGCATAAACATGCCAATGGAGAACAATTTTTTTCAGTGAGTGTTTCATCAAAGTAGATATAAATTGACTGCACAAACAAAATATATATATATATATATTTTTTAAATTATATCATTTGTCAGCATGTATTTCTAGATAGACAAAACTTCATCTTTTACATTCGAGAATCCACATGATTTTAGATAATACTTCAGTTTCCCAATATGCTGAATGAATCCAGCAATCTGCCCCAACAACATTACCAGCTAAAAGAAGCTTTCTTTTTCTTCCCAACTTACAAATATATTACGAGGAGAATATACTTCTCCCCAGGACTCTCACACTTCCCATTAACATCCATAAGACGGCACATAATACTCCAAGAATTGATATAATTAAGAATCCTCTACTACTACCTGCTTGCCTTCTTGTTACACTGCTATCAGGACCAGCAACATCGCTATTTCTAGCATTTAATCTTACTCTGCTAAAGCTAGACATTCGCTCAAACGCCCGGTTCACTAAAGGATTCTCTGACGCCGAAGCGGGAGTGGTAGGTATTGACTCCACAAAAGCCCACAAAGAAGAAGAAAACCAACTAGATGCACCTCCACCACCCTCTTGGCCATTTTGCGTTTGATTCGCTTCAGCTAGAGGTTGCGTAAATTCTTGTAAAGTACCTAAAACGTCGAAGGAACTGCAGAATTAGCAAAAACCTAAACTACTAGCACACTAATGTTTGCAATATATGAAGAAATACTTGAATCAGAAGAGCTCTTGATGCTGGCTCAAGTTCCATTTACAAGGCTTTTTGCCATGTGGACTAATTAGCATGTCAACCAAACCATCCATCTGATCAAGAGCTTTGTGTGGATGGGCTAAGAAGACAGCAACTTTGTCCAAAACAAGAACACAACTCAGTAAAAGAGTACACTTGGTGGTAGATGAATAAACATATCATCACCAACATCCACATTGCTTTTATTACCTGAAGTTGCAGGGTACAGAATTCCCTGATCTGATTCTGCTGGAGTAAAAATATTACTTTGATGCGGTGGCATCCATGGTTGAGTGCTGGTCTGACCAATGCCAAATGAACCACACTGCAACTGGTAATCCAACTGGTTTACCATGAAATTTGGTTGCACTTGATGCTCCAGAAGGTTTACCACTGAATTGGACTGGAATTGGTAATCCACCTGGTTCACCACAAAATTTTGCTGCAACTGCTGATCTGCTTGACTTATCACAGAATGAGGTTGGAACTGATGATCCACCTGGTTTAACATATCATTCCCAAAAACACTCATTTCCTGATGAATAGGCCCTATGTCATTAAGAAACATCACCGCATCATGGAACAGTTCAATCTCACTCAATCCATCGAACTCATCACACTGTAAGCTCTCTACCGGATTCTTGACAGCAGAAACAGTAGGTTCAGGACCAATCAGATCATCCATTTCCAGGAAATCCTCCGCACATAGCTGTGGTACCGGCTCTGAATTCTTAGGCGGAGCAGATGTGACCTCAGATGCCTCATAAAGTTGCAAATTAGATGAAGCTGACTGGGTGAAATCAAAGCTCACTGGCACTCTATCCTGCTCAGGAAAGACAACTTCCCTAGATGATGTGTTTAGCAAAGTACTTTGGGCCTCTTCTTCACCAAAAACCTGAATGACATCAAATTATAACAAAAATCAATTATCACATAATCAGTAAAAATACACAAAAAAAAAAAATCCATTAAAAAAAAAGACTAATTCAAAATTAACAAAGCTACCGACAAAAAGCAGCTCATAAAATAAAATACAAAAAGAGAGACATTTAAATAGATAAGCAACCTCAGTTAATTCAAAACCATAATTGATTTGTGGTTCAGGATCACCGGCTGCGAGTTGTCTTATCATCTCATCAAGATCATCTAATACAGATGGTGCTTGATCATTAGCTCCCCCACTATCAACAGGATAAACTTCTCCATTCGGCTGCTTTGTAGGAATGTCTGGATCAACATTTTCAGTAACATCTGCTTCATCATCAACCCAGTCTTCCTCTCTAAATAGTGCCCCATATTGCTCACCATTTTTAGGACCAGGCCCACTTTTTTTGAAGACCTTATAAAGTGCATAATAATCCTGTCATATGGAGGGGAAAACCAGATTAAATAAAGATATTTCAGAAAAAAAAATTACTTAGAAAAAGAAACTGAAAAAGCTAAGTACCTGTATATTCTGGCACCTCTTGAGTTCCTCTTCATCCAAAGTATACTCATGCATCACCCAGTCAGTACGCTTACCATTTGGTGCACGGCCTCTATAGAAAACGAGGGTTTTCTTCAATCCAACATTACGAGAACTACAAGTTATGATGCGATCCTTTCCGGTGGCTTTCCAATACCCAAGTCGAGTTGCCCTATTTGACCTTGCTCCATTAGGGTACTTCCTATCCCTGGGACTGAAGAAGAACCACTGCCTATCCCCTGTCTTCAACAATGATTGCCCTGAAAAAACAATTTTGTGTATTGTTAGAAAATGATTGTTAAACCAATCACATATTTGACTAGTACCTAACAAACACCATTCACAACCAAAACTCTCAATTGAACACTCACAGTCAAAACCAGCGCCTATCTCTACAAGATAGACAGCCACCACATATCTGGCTCTTTATTTGAACGCTGATTCTCACTACATCGTCAATCAATTAGCAAACTAAATCAACACCAATAAATGAACCAAATGAAAATAAGAGTAGAACCGAAACCTTACCGATTCTTAAACATTCTGATCACACATCAAAGACTATAAAATCTAAAAGTGATTTAATTTGTAATATTGATAACTTATAAATCAAAGATCCCACAAAGAAAACAATCAACAAAACAGTCTCAAAACTCGAACCCCAAAACCCCGATTCAAGGAAGCCAATCAATCAAAATAACAAAACCTAAATAAAATTTCGCCACAAACAAAGTCAACGCAAATAAACCCAGATGTATAAACGATCCAAACACGCCACAAACGAAGTCAACGCGTTCATAAACAAACAGCAATAAAATTTTCATAACCAGTCGTATCAAACGATCCAATCAACAAAACACAAAACCAAAACAAAAACCCAACAAATTAAAATTGAAAAAAAAAAACTAAAAAACAGAGAAAAGAAATACATACCAGGAAGTTCTTCAGGATCCCACTTATAAACATCAGTCTCAGCGATGATATCTAGCTTGATCCTCCGCTTACAGATCTTCCTCTTGAGATAGTACACAACCAGCTCTTCATCGGTGGGGTGAAACCTGAAGCCGGGAGGCCAAACGTCATCGGCGTTCACTTTCATCTTCAATTCCAAAATAATTCACGAAAGAAACAAAAAATCCACAAAGGAAATACGGAAATCGAAACGAAAGACGGAAAAGGGAGGGCTGGGGGAATCGGCTATGGTTTGTTGGGAGGAGGAAAACGGAAAACAAAAACTAGAGGCTGAGAGGATAATAAAGAAAAGTTGGACTAGAGAGGAGTGAAGTCAAATGGATTACAAAGAAAAATGCCGTGTGGTGGTGGCTTTGAGGGTTTAGAATACGAAGTTTCTGTGAAGGTCGGCAGTCGTTTACTTTATTTCAGAACAGTGGCGGCGGGTTTGGTTGGGTGAGCTACTGAGTAGCTGAGTTTACGGTGGGAGTAAGGGTAATTCTGAGAAAATAAGTAACAAGATGTTATATTTTTTGTTTTTTTGGTAATCTTTTAGGTAAAAAATATCTTAAATATAGATTAATTATAAAATTATTATATTATCTTAAAATTTTTAGTTATAATATATAAATAATTATTTTTTTAATTAGATATAATAAAAAATATTAAAATATTATTTTTTAAATATCTTTTATTTAATTATTTTATAATAATTTTGATGTTATTATTATATTAATTAAAAATAAAAATATTTTTACCTTAAAAAGTTAATAAAACTTTTACTTGGGTCTATTTCATTTTTAGCATTTAACATCACACATATTTGTATATTAATCAAAATCATATAAACAATTCAACTCGAATTTATCAACACACATATTTATATATTAATAAAAATTATATATTGTGAATATATGTATAAATATTATAAAACCCTCTTAATTGAGGATATATATATAAGGCTTTTCAAATAAAATGGATTATTTTTGGTAGATGGGTAGACTAAATTTACACTTGCCAAAGGCTTAGGTTATTATAATTAAGCTGCAAGCAACAGATAACTGTGATTAGGGAGCCTCTTATCAAATTGGATTGTATTATCATTGTAACTACCCAATTATTATTAAAATGATAACAAAGTCATTGTATTTTAATTAACTATGTTTGAAAACAACGTCCTCTCCTCTTGTTATCTCACCTCTCTGTCCCATAAATATGACATAGGCACGAAGAAAGTATCCAATAGGAGCTTGATTGAAGCCGTCTATATTGAATTCAACCCCCCATTAGAGACACTTATGATGTTCCTCCTAATCCACATGTCTAGTGGCTACCAAATATATCCCCAACTTCAGCACCCAATTTTTTGTTGACTAATCCTAGAAAGGCCCTGTTTGTAGGCCATTTTCTTTCGATTTGGCTTTCAATTTTACACAATCTATCACATTTCCATTTGTGGTTATATTTACTTAGAAACGTTATATACATAATTTTTATATATAATTTTATATATAAATAATAATGTATCAAAATATTAAATTGGGTATTTAAAATCAAGTGTGCATGGTTTTATTGTTGCTAGAAAAACAACTAGAGCTTCATCTTCCTTTCTAACTTTCCCATAAGGCTTAGGCATAGCTTACCACATCAGGTCTAAGTTTGGCTCTTTGCATATGCGAGTAGATGTTTACTTTACATACAATGACGGAAGTGGAGCTGATGCAATCTCAAATCAAATCAAGGGGAGGGAAAAGTTGGTTAGGCACCGACACCAAGGGCGAAAGATGGTGGTATGAGAGAGAATGCGGATTAAGGGCTGAGAGTGATGGGGTGAGCTGTCAGATAAAAGGGGTGGTGGAGTCGATCTATAGTTTGGGAAAAATGAAGTAAGGGTTAAAAAAAATAATAATAAAAGAGTTTTTATTAAATTGGATATCAATTTTTTTATTTTTTTGTTAATTTAGGATGATAGAGTAATTTTAAAAAAGTAAAATAATTAAAGATAATTTAGTAATTTAATTTTATAAAACTATACTAAAATTATTTTTTATTAACGAAGTTTGATTTTGTGTGTAAAAATATTATTTATGTAAATAAGTGATGGAAAAGCGTTTGGAATGAAACCTTGGTGGGAAAATGTTATTTATTTTGAAAAATATATATTTTTTAATATTAAAATTTCACAATTTGAGCTAATTTAAATTATTAAAATTTAAAAAATATACCTTTTTTTTTAATAAATTGGCACCCACTCACCCACCCTGGCGGGAAAATGTAATTTACTGTGGAAAATATTTTTTATTATCATGAAAAGTTCACAATTTAAACTAATTTAAACTATTAAAATTAAAAAAAAATCACTTTTTTTTCTTTTATAAATTCTCTCTCTCTCTCTCTCTCACACACACATATATATAACTCTATTTCTTTCACACGCATATATATAGGAGTAATATTATGTTTATATATTTTTTATATAAAGATGTGCACATAGATAAATATGTTATCAAATGATTAGGTATTACATTATTATTAATTTAAAATCAGTTAATTATATTATAATATATCATATATATACATATTTATATACCAAAAATATATACACATAATTTTATTTTTTTTGTGTGTGTATATATATTAGAGCCCCATTTCTAAACTAAAACTTTACACTATATATTATATATTTAAAATCAGAGAGAGATAGACACATGGTGAGTTAAAGTCTCTAAGGATTTTAGATCAAGAATTAGGGGACCAAAATTCAAGGTTTAACTATCCATGGACAACATGTAAGTAGGATATTCCCATTTTATGTTAATTATGGAGATTGTGATAATTAAACATGTAATTGGTTTTGAGATTCCAATATATGATGTTGTATTACAAATTATGATATTAATGGCTTGATTTGTGATATTTGTAACTAATGAGATGACATAATTGATGATGTTTTGTAATACCCACACTGTGTGTAGTAAGAAGGGTATTTCCATTATTTTGTATTAAACTTGAATTTGTGTGAATGTTAAGTGAAATCATGTCTTAAGTTCAAAATTTTAAAAATAAGAGATTTAACATTCGTTTTAAATAGTGGACGTCTGTTCAATTGGTATCAAGTAGACAAATAAAATAATATGTCACATTATAAGGGGATTCAATGGTAAACGACCATTATATATATATATATATATATATATTGATTTAGAAGCGTACAAGGATTTAAAACACATAAACTATAGCTTATTAATTATTAGAATTCTAGCAAAAACCAATCAACTTTGGTACCTCGTATACGATCGAATGATCATTCCAAGGATAGGAATAGTCATTCCTTAGATTAGGGTTTTAATATCACATGAGAACTTCCATCACAAGGACATGTACAATTATTCATGTCACATAAACTAAGTCACAATTAACACCTATGCTTAAGGATAATACAATTGTTCATATAGGAAAGATGAAGTTGCCTCTATGTTGATGA
Organism: Mangifera indica; assembly: GCF_011075055.1. Classification (NCBI taxonomy): domain Eukaryota; kingdom Viridiplantae; phylum Streptophyta; class Magnoliopsida; order Sapindales; family Anacardiaceae; genus Mangifera; species Mangifera indica. The sequence continues at coordinate 8,133,389 of NC_058147.1, read as the reverse complement.
ATGGTAGAGAATCAAAGGACATGCTTAAGTAATAAAAAGTGAATATTTGTACCTAAAGTCGTAAGTGATCCATAGCTCTAAAATTATTTGACCAAGGGCATAAATAAAATAGTAAGACGATCACAATGTTGAATGATTTCACTGAAATATAGTGACAATTCTCACATGTTAAGGTTGTTAGTATTAACTTAATGTAACACATGAGTGTATATCGATTGCATGTTCATGAATCTTTATTATTAATCATTGTATCTCTATAATAAAATTATTTATTTTTTTCATCACATGTTTTTACAATAATTTTCAAAGAGAGAATTTTTATCATTTTAATATTCTACTTTTTTTTTTTTAAGAGTAATTAAATTTTCCTTCTAAGATTTGGTTTAAGAACATTTTTCCACTTCTAGTTTGCATAAGTAATATTCTTTTACCCAAACTCAAACTCTATTAAAAAAAGTAGTAATAAATTGAAAAAAACAACTTTCCATGATACTCTAATGTTTTAAACATGACAATTTGACCCTTAAAAAATATTGTTGTATTTTATTAATTTTTTAGGAGTATAATTATTATTTTTAAAACTATTAGAGGTAAATTAATATTTCAAAATTTTTCAAAAAACCTCTAAACTTTTTAAAATTTCAAATAACCTCTAAAAATTTCATAAAAACTCTGAATATTTTTAAAAATTATAATTTACCTTTTCATATATGATTATATGACAAAAACAACTATGTTTTATATGAAGAGATGAAGAAAATATGAGAGTGAAAGGAAAGGAAATTAAGTAGTTTTTTGTATAATTTTGATATTTAAAAAGTTATTTTTAATTTTTGTTAATTTAAAGTTATATGATAATTTTAAAAAATAAAATATTAGGGATAAAATGGTAATTTTATTAACAGAGTTTAATTTTCAGAGAAAATTTGTTATTTTTGTTTTATTTTTGGGTGGAAAAATGCTATCTATACCAACTAGAGGTGGAAAAATGTTTTAACGATAAACCTTGGGTGGGAAAATGGTAATTCCCTTTTTTTTAATTAAAGGGATTAAAGTAGTAGTATTTCAAGTATAGTCCTTAAATAGTACTAAATTGAAACCATGAGGCTTAAAAAGGATGAACTCTTCAAAAGAGCAACAAAAAAATGACACAAATATGAACATTGTATTATATTGTCATTGCGAATTGTGGGCAAACATATCACTTTTCTAACATCATTCGTCGAAAAGAGAATTTGTCTCATGATTACGCTATTTTTTGTTTGAGTAATATTATATGTACATATTTTTTATATATAATTAATACAGAAATGATATATTATTATATGATTATATATTAATTTATCTTTAATTTAAAATTATTTAATAATATGTTAATATATTATCTGTATACTCAAATTTTATATAAAAAATATATCCATATAATTTTCTTCTTCTTGTTTTTATCTTAGACATTAAGTTGAATTGACAAGTAGATGAAACTTGAGCATGAAGAAAAGTTTCAAATTAAAATAATAGACTCTCTTGTCTTTGACTAATCAAATATTCAACAAACCACTTTAGCTACCACATAGTCAACAATTCTAATTAATAATATGTTCATTCAATTGGCCGTCATTAGGAATTTTGATATTTTCTTAATGTAATAATATTTTAGAAATATGTCATACCAAATCTTACACCTCTCTATCAAATCATGGGCAATATTTTATGTATTTATTTTGAATATATAAAAATATATATATTTATATCTGTGATTACATAATTATGTATTATTTTATCTTTAATTTAAAATCATTTAATTATATGATAATATTAAAGTTAGGCCCTAATTATGTTGACTTAGATTTGAAAGTCGGTTCGATTCGATTCAAATTTGTTTACTTCGAATATGAATCGAGTTCGAGTTAACAAATTCGACTCATTTTAAAACTAAGTGAAACTCGAACTATAAAAAGTTTGACTTAATTTAGTTCATAAGTTGGATAGATGACTCGATTTGAATTATATTAAATAATTATTAAACGACGTTATTTTGTCAATAAGTCAAGAATTTAAATCACGAATTTGAGTCACATATCCAAACTATAAATTTGAGTCATAAATTCAAATTAAATTAGAACTGAACCATTTTTATTTGAACTGAACTCAAACCATTCTTAATGTTGGCATAACAAATTCGAGTCAAACTCGAATTGAGTTATTTTTTATTCGAATCAAATTTGAGTCAAAAGGTATTCAAACTTGATTTGATTTGTATATATCTCTAAATAATATATATAAAATATATTTCTATTTATATATTTAAAATAAATACAAAATATTTTATTAATAAAAACAATTATAAAAATACGTATTTGATGAGGTGTGATTATGCTATCATAAAAATGACGTGATAAACGTGCAGAACTCTAAACTTTCACTAGTCATCTCTATTGACTAACTTGTTATGACCTCGTCCAAGTGCCTACTGAAATTCCGGTAGATTGGCATAGGCACTTTGGAAGTTTAATGTTAAAAAAATTAGCCCACTTTACTTTGAAAATTGAAAAAAATCTAAAGAAAAAAACCAAATTGTAAAGTTAATATTGGGGGACAATTTTGTTATTAGAGATGGAGTAAATACACACATAAGTTGCTTGCAATTTAGAATAATAATATTATATATACTCGTATTTTATTATATATTAATTTATTTATATAATTTAATATAATAATATAAAATTAAATAATTTTAAAATAAAAAATAAATAATCATATCATTTAATTATATATTATTATGCCTATTTGTATGGATTGGTTAGTAAAAATTATTTATATTTGTAGTTTTATTTTAAATTTTTACTATTTCGGGGTTGCTAGCTTTTTTTTGTCATTATTTATATTCTTAAAATACCTCCTAAAATATCAAAAAATCCCGTAAAAATAATACTAAACGGTTTCTTTAATTTCTAAATGGTACAATATTCTTATTTTATATTTTTTTCATATAATTTGTTTTGGCTAGACTAAAACCAAAATTGTGTCATATTTATTTACCCCTAATTAGTTTTCTTTTTAATATTTCATTAAAGGGAATGACTAATTTTCGTTCAAATTATATTTAAACGATAAGTTTGAACCTTTAAAATTGGAAAACGATAAATTCCCACTTTTTTGCCATATTTTGTTAATAAATTCGTTTACATTTAATGATAAAAATAAGAAAATGATGAAAATCCTTTTAATTATTTCTAGAATATTGTCTCCTTCCCATAAGGATTTAACAATAGATAACAATGATGAAGAAAAATTAGAACAAACCAGTACAAAATTGAGAATAATATACGAAGTGAAAAATTAGTGTTTAAGATACAATCAATCTCTTAAAGAAATAATACAAAAGGGATCAAATGTTAGCGCTATACCCCAAGAGTATAGTGATATTCTAAAATAACGTAGACCATATTTTTTTATAAATAAAAAAGTTTTATTTATAAGGTAATCTCCTTTTTCTATACATATTCACATGTGTTGACATCAATAATCACAATTCTAGAGCAATTATATATGAGTTTATCATTTTACAGAGATATAAGATTTTATTATAGCATGAAATTATGTTTACAACCATGTAACAAGAGTTAGCACTCTGTTATAATACGGTTGTTGTGTTGTCTGCCTCTATAAAGGGCGATAAGTCTCAAATCACTAAAATAAGGATTTTAGGACAAAGACACTTGTATATAAAAGGTGCATTGAACTAGACCATGTGAAGTTTTTGATTCTATGTAACTATCAAAACAAAAATATAAACTTTTTTAGCTACTATGATATACATAACTTAATCTTGAGTTGATGGTGTACATTGGATTTACAGGTTACAATCTTTGATTAGAATAGAAGGTGAAATCTCATTTGTATACATGTCAATACTTAGCTAATTGGGATTATAGTTTTGTAGGTCTCCATAAGCACTACTTCATATATATGAGATTCATGACTTTGAAAGGTTTAAGGGACACCACCTTATGGGTTCTTACAAGGTGATAAATCGTGAGTCTTGACCAAACGTTCAATGACAGATTTATCAAACATTGTCATTCATTAGATGTAAAAAATGGTTGCAAGGAAAAAGATGTAACTGGAAGGATATGTTGATAAATTGATCTAGTCTTGATTATCATTGTTCTATAAGGGTACATATATAAATGTTGCTCTATCTATGATTTTATTAAGGTAGTATAATTAAATTATGTTATTACAGTTTCTAATAAATAGAGTGTATAGTTCAGGAGTGTAATGTTGTATAACATCCCATCCAAAAGTATTATCATTTAGAGGAAAATGTTACCATACTTGACTATAAGAACATACATAAAACTTAAATACTTGTATCCACACAAACATAATTTAAGAATACTTAAAACACCTTTCATTAAACATAAACATGGGAATATCAAAGGATTTCTAAAATAAATCATAAAAACTCAAACATCCATAATATGTAGCTAAATATAACATTAGTCCCAAGCAATACTCAAATAATAAACAAAGTTGATCATAAAGAATAAAAATAACTAAAATGCCCCAATGCTTAACTCTACACTGACTCTTATGTATTGCAGTTGCCACGATCATTTATTACCTACAAAACATGGAAAGTAAAGGAGTGAGTGATAAATCACTTTATAAGTAGAAGAACTCCACTTAAACTTAACTTAATCCTTATTCAAACCTTGGCTTAGTTCCACCCTAACTTGGTCATGAGAATACCATGTTTGGGTTCTAAACTTTGATGATGTAGAACTTATATCTCATTACTTATCTCAGGAACACGTACAATTCCACTTACTCACCTTGAGAAATATTGTGATCCCATTATTGTGATCCCATTATTGTGATCTTATACTTGGATGACTCTCTAAACACTTGGAAACTTAGGTGAAACCACTTAAAATTATACGGGTAACTTATACATCTGTGTTGATCAAACTAGATCATGATAAAGATTTGACACATCGACCATGTGAGTCACATATTGTGTAATTTCCTTTCTCTACTTACACTATTGGATTGCCATATAGTAATTGGGCCTAATTATGGGCTAGTATGCCTTACTTCATACTATTATACCTTACTATTACCTTAATATGAGTTTGTGTAGAGAGAATCTCACAAGTGCCTTAGCATAACGACCTTCCTAAATATATCAATTCATGAGTGAAACTAGTTTCATGTGTTTAAATTGGTTAGGATATGTTCATGTAAAAGTAAGCATGTATCTCCAACCACTAACTTAACTCAAGTTGTATCTAGCTTTCATCCTTAATTGGCTTACTCTCATGCCCTAATTTTGCTATCTCCTTTTCTATGCATGATTCGATACTACTTTGTACCTTATATGACCTTACTATCCTTTGAGACATTTTCATGAACATATGGGTATAACCTTTAAACTTAATTCATAACTTGCTCGATTGTACGATCATATATCATTGGGCTTATGATTGTGCACATTCACCTCTCAAGGGCATCCTTGGTCATGACCTAATGCACGATCTTGCATGCTTAGTTGTATAGGTGTATACTCCTGTGACATGAACAACTTTCACATGCACAAGTTTCCTTAGTCGTAACTCTATGTATGAGCGTGTATGTCCTATGCATGGACATACACCTCTTGCCATGAACAATCATATTCTTCCTCTTCATGGTTGCCTAGAAGTGTTGGGGTATAATCATCTTTTTAACTTGTGAACAATCATCCAACCTTTTTGCACAGTCATCCACCATAACCTATCTATGTGTCACGAATGGTCATACATATCTTTTGTACGAGGGTTTACAATCATAAAAAATCTCTAAGCATTGGATGTCTGAGCATGCATAGCTTTATGCATGATGGTACATGACATAATAATTCATAATGAATTTTACATGTCACGGTTGTGTCTATTCTTGGGATGATTGTGTATGCATGTCTGTATTGACTAAATTCATTTTTTTTCTACCTATATCTCAATTCTAACATCATCACAATAGTCCTTAATGTCTCTATATAGCCTATATTTAGCAAGGATCTTAAATATGACAATAAAATCATGTATTATTATGAACGCGAGGCATGCATTGCATTTAGAACAAACCAATAACAAAATAATTCATCATATAAATTAAATATCAATTTTTTCTCCTATCAAACAGGTTTACTATGCATCTCATCGCTTGATCTCTAAATAGATCAAACACAGTAGGAAGTATACAATCCATAATCAACTTCCATTAAATCCACATGCAATTGGTATATGTTATACTCTTATATTTCATGTAAAGTCCTCTATACTTATAAACATACACACAAATATACCAATCATAATCAAAACATGTCATTCTCATCACTAATCATATAAGCATGAATCGTGAAGAAAATGACCATGCTTTTGCCCTTATTTGTCGTCTAACTAGATGTTATGATGTCGATAAACTTCTTTTCTTTTTTTCTCCATTTGATTTAGAAGAAACACCCTTCAAATGTCAGACTACACTCACAATCAAAGGTCACACTCTTTCTTAAAAGTGGGATAAAGATGTGTTGAGAATGTTATGGGATGTCACACTCTATAAATTCTGATTATATATGATTCTGATTTAATTTATATTATTTTTCCACTTTCATAAGATTAAAATTCCTTTTTAAATTATATTGTAATACTATAAATTATACAATATTTCATCCATAATATTCATTCAGTTTTATAACCCAACTCATATTTCTTCAAATCTACAAACAAACTATCACCACATTCAAATAACTTATGATCCAAATCAATAACCTATTAAAAATTTAATCACATAACAATCAAGTTATTAGAGACAGTTTGGTTGTGTGTGTTCAGGATGGGTGTGATATAGATCTATGGAATGGTTGGAGGAGAGCAATTTTTTAGTGCAATCTGGTGGTGGTGTTGAACTGGCTCTGGTGGTAATATTGATAGGTTTGTTGAGTTGAGCCAGCTTCGAGGGAAGGAAGAAGAATAAGATGGACTGGAGAGACGGATTAAAAAAGAAGAAAGAACGGTGATACTAGGAAAAAAAAAAAGGTAACACGTTGCAAATTAGAGGCCACCATTATTGGCTTCTTTTCACAGATTTTTTATTTTTAAAATTATAATTAAAATTTAAACTTAGATAAAATCATTATTCAAATACTATTTAAAAATTAAATAAGAAGAAAGATGAAAAATTTTCATTTTTAACTTCAAGATAAGATTACTATTATCTATATAATAATAAATATATATAATTTTATTATTATAATATATATATATATATATATATATATATATATATATATATATATATATATATATATATATATATATATATATATATATATATATTTGATATATATATTATCATCTGGGTGGATTCATATTTCGTGTATGAGCATAAGTAGTATTGGACATAATATATAGAAAATTACTTAAGTGGAGTATGATTGGTGAATCAAAGAGAAGGAACGATACACACATTTAAAAGGGAAAGTGAAAAATAATCACAACTGTTGCCAACGATTAATGTTCCCGATCTGAATGCCTCTTCACCGCCATCGCCGACCTCTGTAAGCCAACTCAACGCTTCCACTTTTCAGTTTCTTTCTATTTTTTAATTATTTTATTTTAAATGGTAGGTTGTAACGGAATTACTATTGAGTTGTGGATCTGAGTTTACGAGTTTGAATTTGAGGAGGTCAGTGGAATTGTATCATTAAAGAAGTAGGAAGGATGGTGTTTTGGGAGGGATATGTGAGTGATGAAGCAATGGGAACGTTTGCGCCGATAGTGGTGTATTGGTTGTACGCCGGGTTTTATCAAATGTTGTTGCCGGTGTTTGATAATTACAGGTTGCATACGAAGCAAGAGGAGGACGACAAGAACTCTGTTTCTCTCGCTGTTGTGGTCAAGGGCGTTTTGCTTCAACAGCTCGTTCAAGCTACTGTTGCCCAGGGCCTCTTCTTGGTTAGTTTTAGTTTTACTATGCTATGTTCAATTAATTAATTAATTATTTCTTTCATTTTCGATCTCAAAACGAGCTGAACTAGCCAATACTAGAGTTAGTTGTTACTTAAACGAAACATCTTTTTCATTTTTAAAAGACATTTATTTGGGTTAGCTATGTGTAAGTGTTTTTGTTGTTTACAAATCTTCTATCAAAGTTACTAGTGTACGTTTAGCCCCAAGAGATTCAACCAGTTAAACTAGCAAAATGCAGTACTCATACAGGTTTGTTATTGGGTAGACTAGAGATTGTTTTCTTATTTATGTTTAATATGGTGATTTGTTTGTGCTGGGTATGTGTGTTAATTTGTGGCTTATGCTTCGGTGATCTTCATGATTGTTGGGTCGGGCCGAATCTTATTCTCTGATAATAATGGACGTGATGCCAACAAAAGTTGCCTCATACTGACCATACTGAGTTGTTTGTCCACTTCATCGACATCTCACGCCACCAGTTGCATTCTCCACAATATCATCGAGTACTCTCTTGCATCCAAGTTGGGGCACTTCAATGAAGTTAGTACAGTAGACTTCTACTTGTTGTCTCATCTTGTTCGAGTGTCCTCTATTGATCTAAATCATATTACCTTTAATCTGATGGTCTCCACCCTCAGTCATAACATCCACCATATTCCCTATGCTCCTGTGGTCACTTTGATGCTCCAGGCTGCATACATTTCTCTTGTCGATGAGCCTTATAGCAAGTCTATTAGTGACACTTATTTTGTTGCCAACTCTTGTGCCATGAGCTTTTGTCAGTTGGGAAAGACTTGGTGGGCTTTTAGAATAATCCTTTTCAACTTTTTCTTAATTTTTTTTCAAGGAAATAAATTCATATGCATATTTTCAAAATTTTTTTGAAGTGCATATTTGTTTGTATTTATAAAAATGGGGGAGATTGTTGACTAAAGTAGTCACCATGTTCTTATTTCGAGAATAACAAATTAAAATGTCTCTATGAATATTTGCTAATGTTTTTACTTGAGTATGGACTTAAATTATAAGAAATTCCTTAATGCACTCAAAGGAGGATCACTGTGGAAAAGACAAAGCTTGAATGAAGAATTCTTGAAGATTTAAAGAAAGTTAAGTCTAGGTTGTTCCTCTTGTAATCGTTGAACATCAGTCTTGATAAAATTTTGAGTTATTTCAATTTGGGGCTAAAATGTCACTTTTCAAACCTAAGTGGTTAAACTGTTTTTTACCAAATTTTCAATATACTACCATTTAATCCATTTGAAAAGACCTTCTGCTTACCAAAATTTTTATATTCAAGTGAGTGAAATATTCTTTGAGATTTTCATTTGCTTTTTTGTCTCTTATCAAAACCATCGCTTTACATTTTCATTCATAACACTATAAACTGAGTTGCAGTAAGTTATGAGTTTTCATATCCATTCTCTGAGAGTTTTAGTTATCTCAAATCGTCATAAAGTGAGATTCACTTTTGAGTGTTTAGGCATTCTAGTGAGAGAAAGTAAGTTCTAGTGTTTGTAAAGGTTTAATAGCATCTTGAAAGTTATTTGTAAAGTGAAGAAACGTTTTGCTGGGTTTGACAACCAAGAGATGGTAGAATATTAAAAGGAAGAGAACTTGGAAGAGTGGACGTAGGCTAATTTGGGTTGAACCATTTTATTGTGTTTGCTTTTCTCAACCTTTTAACTCTTTACTTTTGTGTTTATGTTTTTCATTTGTGATTAATCATTTGTTATTAAAAATAGACAAATATCACTAAGAACTTAAATTTATGATTTTGGTGAAAATTGGTCTTCAGAGCTTTAAGAGGGCCTAATTCAACCCCCCTTAGACTATTCAATCCTTTAGTACTCATACTCAGTTTTTTGTTTCCTTTAAATGCTAAGTCATCTGAAAATTGTTAAGTAGAAGATGATAAGGATTATTTTTCTGGTGCCATGTGGCTCATAACAGGAATATGAAAGTTGGAAATACCATAACGTTGTTTGACAGTTTTTAATGACAATGATCTTTTTTTGTGCTGTGGCTGGCTTGGACTCTATATTTTTTTGGTAAGACCTTTCTGATTTTTTACATAATCCTTCTTTCTGACTACTAATGAACTTCTCTTGCGGCTTTTCAACAGTTGACCTCAAACGCAGATGCATCTGGGATCACATCTCAGCCATCCATTCCTGTCCAACTTGTGCAGATTGTCATTGCAATGTTTGTCATGGATACATGGCAGTACTTTGTGCACCGGTATATGCATCAGAACAAATATTTGTACCGCCATGTCCACTCTCAGCATCATAGGCTGGTTGTCCCTTATGCAATTGGTGCCCTTTACAATCACCCACTTGAGGGTCTCCTGCTTGACACCTTTGGTGGAGCCATCTCTTTCCTTCTATCAGGAATGACAGCACGCACAGCTGTGATCTTTTTCTGCTTTGCCGTAATCAAAACTATTGATGATCATTGTGGACTGTGGTTGCCTGGCAACATCTTCCATCTATTCTTTCAGAACAACACTGCATATCATGACGTCCATCATCAGCTCCATGGCACTAAGTACAACTATTCTCAGCCATTCTTCTCCATATGGGATAAACTTCTTGGAACACACATGCCTTACAATCTTGTCAAGCGCCCTGAAGGTGGTTTTGAGGCGAGGTTAAAGAAAGACTAGTTGCAATGTGACAATTTGACTCTTACCATTTCAGGCTTACTTCATATGGGATTTTTTTTTTCCAACCAAGGTCGTGCCATTCTTTAGAAGTTGATTTAGAATTGTTTGTTTGAGGCTTCAAAGCCTAGCGTTCTAGCTGGAGATCATGGATTTATCCAGTTGCTTGATTTTGTTCTCCAATCTCCATGCAGTTGTGATAACTTTGCCGACCAACCATATTAATTGTAATTGTGCTGTTTTGATCTGTTTGCTCTGTAAAATATCTCTTTAATGTCATGTAACATTTGGATCTTCAAGTTTGTTGACATTGGTGCACTGAGTAACCTGAGAAGTATGAGCTCAGCAAACTGGAGGTAGTTTGCAGAATCCAAGAATCCGGGTATTTAATTTAATGATCTGTCCAGCACACTCAAATTGCTATGAATGTGTCCTTTACCTATTATTTTCCATCTTAAATAGAAATTATTTCATTAGAGCTGAGAAAAATTGGTATTAATAGCTGCAATGATGCTGTCGTACTCATTTTTCATAGGAGATGGATTTGAGTTTCAAAAGTTCCAGCCAATAAGAACTCCGTTGAAGCTGGTTAGATCAAACCTCCCCAAAACCAGCATTTTGAGACGTGGATTGGCATAGAGGAATCATGAGAAAACTCTTATCTTTTCTCTTGTGAAGTGCTTGTATAAATGCCAAAATTTTGCTTTTATAAGCATCAAGTTTAAGATACATGCATGAAATAAATCACCAATAATCTTTGCAAGAACAAATACCTCCTTTAAATTTATGAAACCGCACTCGATCCCTCACAATAATTTCGCGATTATAAATCTTGGAGATGAGCTTAATGACTACATGGCAATCCCCACAAATCCTAAGGTTCTTAAACACCTGAATTGAAGCGCCTTCACTAGTGCTGATCAAACCAAAAGCCACAGCCAGTTTCTCACTATGATAACACAAAGCATTCTCTTTCTCTTCTTCCCCTAAATCATGCAACACATAACTAGTTCCAGCCACATATCCATACTCTTTAATTCTGAACCTAATCTCATCCAACTTCCTATAAATCTCCCTCCAACTTCCATGGCTCTTGTCGCCAGTGAAAAACTTATTCATTACACCATCAACTTCAGTGTAGCTAAATCCTGGCACCTTCTTCACATCCCTAGCCCTCATGGCTCTCCTCACGCTTCCCACATCATCCCATCTCTTATGCGAAGCATAAACATTAGATAACAACACAAAATCACCACAATTATCAGACCCCATCTCGACTAGCTTCCTTGATGCTATTTCTGCCATCTCGACATGCCCATATATTTGGCAAGCGCCAAGCAGTGTCTGCCAAAGTACAACATCAGCCACCATTGGCATAGACTTAACCATATCATAAGCCTCTTGTAATCTCCCTGCTCGACCTAGTAAATCAACCACACTCCCATAATGCTTCATATTAGGGCATAAACCATACTCCACCATTGAATTAAACAACCTCACACCATCATCCACCAACCCTGCATGATTGCACGCACACAACACACCCAAGTAGGAGACATCATCTGGCTTCACTCCAACTGAACCCATTTGCTCAAAAAGTTCAAGGGCTTTGGCTCCATCTCCATGAATTGCAAATGCCATTATCATAGTATTCCATGTAACAAGATTCTTCCTACACTTGACATTTTCAAAAACCAAAAACGCCTTATCAACGAACCCACATTTTGCATACATATCAATCACTGCATTACAAACTTGCACATTCATATCAAGCCCCTCATCTCTTATATACTCATATATCTTTTCTCCTTCTCCCAAAGCACCCAGTTGGGAACATGCTGCAAGAGCTCCAAGCACCGTAATCTCATTAGGCCTAAACAAACTCTCCTCTTTCATTATCTTAAACAATTCCAACGCTTCACTCCCCGAATTCCCTTGCCCCATCCCAGATATCAATGCATTCCACGATGCAATATCTCTCACACGCATTTCATCAAACAACTTCTTAGCATCACAAATTAAGCCCAATTTTGCATAAACGTCCAACAACGTAGTGCCCAATAATGCATCAGCTGAAAACCCACAACGCAAAACTTGCGAATGTATCTGCCTTGTCTCGTTACAACCCAAAACACGTGCGCACGCTTGCAGCACAAAGGAGCAAGTGAGGGCGTCTATTTGGACAGAATTAATCAACATTAAGCGAAACCAAGAGATGGCCTTGGTGGGTTCAGCGCAGCGAGCGAGGCCGCGAAGAATGGCGTTGAAGTCGTTGGTAGAAGGCGTGTTGATTTGGCGAAAGATAGTGTGAGCGTGAGAGAGGTCGTTGAGAGGAGGAAGGGCATAGAATTCAATGAGCTTGGAGCGGTAAGGGCAGAATTGGAATTGAAAATGTGCTGTGGTTATGAGATGAGCTTGGAGTTGCTTGATTTGATGAGGACCAACGCATTTCTGCAGCAGAGTGTTGAGGTTGGCGTTGGCCATTCCATAGTATCAAGTGCACGAGGGAGGGTCGTCGAACGACCAACTAATATAACTGCAATTTGTAGTGGGAGAAATGACTATATTACCCTTTTGTTGCTTGTTTGGTTGTCAAGATTTTTTTTTTTAATTGGACATTTGTCAAAATTTAGACATAAATCTTATAATGAAAATAATTTTATGGAGAGACCTTTTTTTATTAAACTTTTACTATTAAAAATATTATTTGGTTGATTTAAAAAAAAAATGAAATTATTTGCATTAACAATGTTTTATTATGAAATTGAATAATTTTGAATTAGATTAATATATAATTATATAAAAACACATAGTGCACATAATGTGAATGTGAGTGTATGTAATCCACAAGATTGTCTGAAGGATAATTTTGTCATTTCATATTGTTGAGGTTAGGTTTGAATGTGGCATGAATTTGTTTAAGTATGAAAATTGAATTTTTGAACTCATGAATGGTTATGCATGAAGAGTGTTACGCTCATCTATTTGATGCTACATTGATAAACGAATAATATATACGTATGATAATTTAAAAAGATGCATGATCGTTTGTGATGAGTGTATACTTATGCATGTAGTTACAAATTGAAATTTATATAAGACATATTATTGCACGATTTTAGACCACTTTCTCATAACCTTTGTTTTTGGTGTTTATCCAAAAATATTAAGAGAGAGTGTATGTTGGTGCAACAGAAGATTTTTAGTGAGTTAATGTGTTTCTGGTAATGTCAAACCTTAATTTCAACATCAAATCAACAAATATGAATCACAAGTATGAAACTTATGTTTTTGCATGTGTGGTATTCTTAATGGAGATTTAAAAATTGAAACATTAGATATCATGGAAATGGAATGATATCTGTAATATTGTGCATGAGATAGAGTTTTGATGGCAATATTATGATCAATTAAATTATGTGTACACATATTGAGTACACAAAATGAGTATACAAATTATGTATTATTATGTAATTGAATGATTTTAAATTAAGGATAAAATAACACCTAATCGCATGACGACATATAATCTATGTACTTATTTTGTGTACTTAAAATGTATACATGTAGCATTGCTCTATTATGATATATCACTATAAAGCTATGCATGTTTGAAAGGGAGAGTTGCACCAATTTATTCCTTACGTTGCCAGTGAAATGTTTCATATACACACTTGTGGTAGGGATCATTTAAGGACATTCGTGATGTTTGAAATCAAGAATAGGCATTCAAATGATATTGTAAGTAGAGTACTAGTCATCTAGGACGATAGTATAAATTGAGTTAGGACATTTGGAATGTCGTAGAATAGTCTGGATAAACATCTAGGATGTTGGTAAACATTCATTAGTAGACCTCATATATATTAAGAACACAATATGATAATGGAATTCCAGTTTGAGTTATGTACTTAATGTGGTGCCCCAATAAGTCACTTACTTACTAAGTGTTTTTATACTCGTGTATTCCTTTTGTTTTGTTTTATAGGTAGATGAGGTCAATAGTAAGGTATGTAGGGGAGCTAGCGCATCAACGTGAGGTGAGTTGCATGAGAATAGGACTTTGTTTGATTTTTAATTTATGTATTATTATCTGTTCATGAGACTATGCATTTATGTTTAAGACTTTATGGCAGTTTGTTTATAATTAAACATGCTTATTAAGTATTGTATGGATTGAGTTGCTTTTGTTTTGGGTTGGGATTGTTTTGTTTGATGATTGAATGAATTTATTTAGTTTGATATTTTACACTTTTTCACACATATATCAAGTTAAGTTTATCATACCTATAAGTATGTTATATTTTCGTTATATGAGTATTAAGAAAAGTTAAAAGTAATACGTTTCTTCAGGTTTATAGTCCTTTTAAAAGTATGTACCTGGAAAAAGGGTATTATAGTAAATTTTTAATACAAAAATATTTTAATAATTTTACATACTTGAGTATATGAATTAAGTGGTTCATTATGCATGTTTTGACTAAATGAGTAGTGCCTCTATCGAAGGGAAAGACCTCTAATGTGAGGTGTTATAGTCATAGTTGAGAAGATGGAGAAAATTTTTCTTGGATTCTTTTATCACAATAAATTGGGAAGATTGTGATTGACATTTATCATGCCAATTTTGATGGAATGTATTTATTTTTTCAAAGTTTAACTAATCCTTTCTCAAGGGATACTTGTTGGCTAGCTTTCTTTTGTAGCACTAGAATTTAACTAGAATTTCTCACAAATTTCTTGGCAGGATTTTTCTAACACTTCAAAATCCACTACATTGGTGGTTGAATTATCTCCATGCTTTGAGTTAGGGGTTGAACTTTTTAACATGTTTTTAATTCAAGTCAGTTCTAGGTACAAACCAAACTTTTTCTTGAATTAACCACCTCAATTATTGGTAGGAACAAACCATAAGAAATTCTAGTTTTGGTAGTTGCTTTTAAAAATTGGTTGGTTCTATTTTTGATTCCCAATATTTTTAATGAACACTCGAACATACTTTCTTGAAAGCTATTTGTATTGTGAAGAACAATTTGGTTTGAATTTTGACAACCAAGGGTTAGTGAATGTTTGATTTTCTTCTCCCTTAACTTTTACTTTATATGATATATTTATGTGATCACTTGACGTTTATATAGAAGTGTATTAAAATTGGTAGAATCTCACTACGTTGCATAAATAGTTTTGGTTATTCAAAACAATGTTAATAGTCTAAAAACCCGATTCAACCCTCCTTTGTAGGCCATTTAATCCATCTTGTACCAACAAAGATAAGTGTTTTTTTTGGGAATCACAAATACAGTTATTACATGGAGCATTGCAAAATTAGGAGCCTCGATGTTGATGAATCACAACATACAAATAAAGTAGACGAGGAAAATCACAAAGCTATTGCAAAATTGAGTGAACATATTCAACAATTTTACAATTGAATGCATATCAATGACTACCTTAATCATCCAAGTGAGCAACTAAGTCATGTATGCTTTAACTTAAAAACTTATTGCTTCAATTAGATGATGATAATTCAAAAATACAAATTTTATGCTAAAAGGCTCTAAATTTCCGTGAAATGTTAGAGATATTTTGACTTCACTTAAAAATTTCCGTAACAATTCTAAAAAATTATACATATTCACTTTAAATATATAAATAAATATAAATTTATATATGTCATTATGTGAAATTTATTTTTATTTATAATTGGGCCAAATTGGGACATTATTTTTTCTTGATTTAATAAAATTTATTCCTATAAGTGAAATAATAATATTTGGAATACATTTTAGTTATGGTTATTTATTATCAATTAATGAAACTCTAATATCTAATATATTTTGAAAATGGTACATGCATTATTTACATAAGTAATTACTAAAACTCAAAGAGTGGATTTGCTATTTACACATAACACGATTCTACCCATCCTCTATATAATAATGTTATATGTATCCACTAATAAAATAAATGTATAAATAATATATTATTATATAATTAATTATTTTTTAATTAATAATAAAATAATATATAATCACGTAAAGATATATTATCTGTGTATCTATTTTGTATACTTAAAGTGTACACATACAATTTTATTATAATTAGGTTTAGATATGATCCAAACTGACCTAGTCTCAAAAGTTAGCTTGATTCGATTCTATTTAGTTTGAATTTGAGCCAAATCCAAACCAAAAGATTTGGTTTGTTTTTTAAATTGAACCAAACTCAAGCGAGGAAGTGTTCAATTTGAATTCATAGTTCGAATTAGTAGTTTAAATTTGTGGTTTGATTTGACTCAAATTTATGACTCAAATCAGTTCTAATTCATAGTTTGAATTGGTGGTTTGAATTCATGACTTAATTTGATTTGAATTTATGATTTAAATCAATAATTTTGAATATTATTTTGGTAAAATAATATTATTTTATTAATAAATCATGAATTTAAGCCAAGAATCTAACTCTTAAATTTGAATAATGAATTCAAATCGAATCAAACTATGAATTCGAACTATTGATTAGAGCTACGAAATTGAGTCGAACTCGAACTAAATCAAAGTAACCTATTTTTTATTTAAGCTAAACTCGAGCTATACTATTTTCTATTCAAATTGAACGCAAACCAATGGATATTCAGATTCGATCCGGTTTGTATCCACAATAATTAGATAACATTAGATGTACAAAACATAAAGGCTCCATTAATCACAATTTTTATAATAAACAACTTTAAAATTTTACTTTAATAAAATCCATTTTAAAAAGCAAGCTGCCCCATTCATATATTGGGCCTGAAAACATTTAAAGTACCTTCATTATTATTATTTTATTTTCATTATCTTGATAAAAAAAATTTTAATTTTTAATTTTTTTTAAAATTTAGGCATAATATTTTTTATAACTAAAAAAAGAAAAAATCTATTATTCATAAAAATATAGATAATTTTATGGGTTTATTATTATTATTATTATTATTATTTTTGAAATATTTTAGGATTTAAGATTTAATAATGTGATAAATAAAAATGTTAAATTGGTTTAAAAAAAAAAAAAGAATATGTTTTTATTTGCCAGCATAACTTGGCATAGGAGCCAGCCATAGCATAGCCTAGAAGAGGAAAGAATCATCTAGACTCAGGCACCTGGTAGACTCATCTTTTCACCAAGCCTAGCATAACATTGCCTTATAAATATTCCAAGTCCAACTCATCAACCACACTCGCTTCAAACTCTCTCAATTTTCTTTCATCAATCGCAAGCCATGAGGTATTTTTCTTCTCGCTTCTCAACCTTTACTCTGTTTGGTTCCTGAGAAAACGACGATTCCAAAAATTTTAAGCTGTTGTGCTTGTACTAGACTCAACCTTTTTCGGTTTTTGTTTTGTTTTATTTTTGGTTCTTTCTCGTCAGCGAAAGCATGAGTGTTAGGGTTTGATATTTCTGAGAATGCTGAAATGTCTTTTATTTTTATATTTGGCTTTGCTTTATTGCTTTTGAGCCTCTTTTTGGTCACTGAGAATATAAGTTGACGGATTTCTATTCTGTTACTTTTGTTTTGGCTGGACTTTTTTAAAATGAAAGATTATCGTGGCCTGAGTTGTTAGAAATGGAGACAGCTCTGTAGTGGTATCTTTTGATTAACGTTTCCAAATTTAGTTGCTTATGTTTCATTTAACTTGCTTTCAGTGGCAATGTGTTTTTGTATGCGTAAGTTTGACATATTGCTTCACTTGCTTGAATGGTTTAGTGTGTTTAATTTCTGATGTATTTGCCTATAGGGCATTGAGTTAGTGTTCCGGCCGGGTCTTACTTTTGAAGAATGTTAATGTATTATCTTAATTTACATGCTACACATTTACCAGGCCAAGACCATAGATAAATTTGGTAACTAGTGTAGGATGAATTGCCATTATACTCTTTGGGTAGGAGGAGGGTTTGCTACCTGTAAAATCATTGTACTGGTAACTCTTTTTCATGATATGAATGCCACATTTGAAAAATGAAAGAAGATATTTTTCAAGGGTTACTTCATTTTGGTACAAGTTTTATGTTACATATTACAAGGTGTGCTTGTGCAATGGTTGTAATCCTATGCCAAGAGTTCTCTAGAGGCCCCAACTATTTGGTAAATGGGTCATTATGAAGTAAAATTCACTATGATATACTTGACTTTAGAAGTCTCTTTGAGAGTGATTTCAGGTGGATGTGGCCATGTTTACTACCAAGCTGTGAGATAGGGGACTTTGTTGTTTTCTCTAAGTTTCTTGGATTTGAACTTCATAAGTTTTCTTTTGCATGTTATAGGAAATATTATCTGTTGTGTTTATATTTGCATTTTCAATTTTGCATGCATACATTGAATAGATGCTCATTTATCCTGTAGATTGTTTCATCAGGACTTTATTCCTTTCATGCCTGTTACTATAGGTTGTTCTGGACTGTCATGCATATTCCCCATTGACTGATATACCTAATTTGGCAATTTCACCAACCTTCTTTACATGTGGATTTTCATCTGGATTGTATTTGTTATGTTTTATATTCAAGTGTAATGGTGAATCAAGAGTTAAAAACTTGAAATGTTGGGATTTTACAAGTTTGTAGAAGTCAGTGGAATCAGAAAGCTAAATTTGTATGACAAGCATTTATGTTGGTAACCTTTTATGGAGAATCAGGGTTTTTGGTTTGCAGTCTGTGGTTCCTCTTTATGGTTGTTTGGGTGCAAAAAGATGTGAGGTGACTTGGATAGCTTCTCTTCAACTTAAAGTACATGATTCATTGATGCTTATTGCACCATCCATAATGTTATTAACTGAACAACAGTACAGTCCAGATTTGATGGGTAAACATTGCTGAGAAATAAAAACTAACAATTTCAAGATGTCTTATTTAAACTGAGGTTGTAGTTAGCAATTTTGAAGTTGTATTTTCTAGTGGCATCACAATGCTAATTTTGGATTATAGCTAATAAATTTATTTAAATTTACTACTTTTTGTTCTGACTTACTTTCTGAATATTCCAGCCGACACCCTACAGTAAAATGGGCCCAGAGGTCTGATAAAGTCTTCATAACCATTGACTTGCCAGATGCCCAGGATGTGAAACTAAAACTGGAGCCTGAAGGGAAACTTTTCTTTTCTGCTACCAGTGGAGCAGATAAGATACCCTATGAGGTTGACCTTGACCTGTTCAACAATGTTGATGTTAATGTAGGTAACTGACAGTAATTTTATAGACATAGCCCACTACTTATATAATATATTTCTCAAATTTAAATCTTGATTATTGCATTTGCAGGAGAGCAAGGCTAGTGTTGGCCTGAGAAATATCTGTTATCTTGTCAAGAAGGCAGAGAACAAATGGTGGAGCAGATTGCTAAAACAGGGGGGGAAACCTCCTGTGTTTCTGAAAGTTGATTGGGATAAGTGGGTTGATGAAGATGAGGAAACGGATGGAAAACGTGAGTCCACTATTTTCCATTTATCCTAGACAATCATCGAATACAATCAGTAATGGGTCTATCTATGGCTAACTTATTTCTTATTCATTTGCAGCTGGAGCTGATATGGACTTTGGTGATTTCGACTTTTCGGTAATGGGCAATACACTTTGGACATAAATTTTATTACGTTACAAACCACTAAAAACTCATACATATCCAATTTTCTTGGTTGCTTGGTTTCAGAAAATGAACATGGGTGGCACTGATTTTGATGCTGCTGGTGACGATGGTGAGTTTTGTCCATCTGTCCAACATCACTTTGGGCACCACCATTCTTCTTCTTCTTCTTTTTTTTTTCTTTTTTTTTTTTTCCGAAATTGAGCCATTCAATATCACTTTGGACCCTTTTTTTTAAAATAAAAATTAAGGCATTAATACCATTGTGGACATCAATTATATTGGAATTCAGTATCATTTTGTGCGTAGGTTTAAGGCATGCCTAAACTTCTCCTTTGAATGTTGTGATGCAGAAAATGATGACAGCGACACAGAAGATGAGAATGTGGAGGAAGCATTATCGGCCAACACCAAGGAAAAAACATCAGCTGCTATTGAGACTGATGATAAAAGAGCTTGAAGCTTTGAATTTGGGTGTGCTGTCAACTTTTAGGATTTTTATCTACATCTTATGTTTGGACAAAACGAATTTATTATAAAAATTGCTTCTATGGCTGTCTAATCCTTCCTATTTTTCTGTTTCACTGAAAATATTTGCTCCTCACTTTGGTAATTTTGAATTAATGATAATGTAATATTCAATGACATGATAATATATCATATGTGTATCTATTTATGTGTTCAAAACTGTGTACATATAGCATCGCTCTAAATTGAATATTTGAAACTCTTTATGATTTGTATATGTGAGTTGGATAATGATGTAAAATCAGGGATATCTTATCCACAGAACGAAAATCATTTTGATGATCTTGAAGGTGTAAAATAAGCTGATACAAGAAATCGATTCTTAACATATTCTTCACACGACTTTAGTTGATGACAAGAGTAAACTCAAAACGTGTAACAGGGAATTGGATCTATCTCTGTAATGAGAGAGTCTCTGGAATTAGAAACCTCCAACATATCCAAAAATGAGACAAAAACAGATTTAAGAAAATTCTTTTTCATGCACCAAATGTAGCTAAACCAACTGTTTGGAAGTTTCATCACCACTTCAGACGGCGGCCGTAGGGTACATACCATCTCCTTTGTCTTCCCAAAATAGACCTGCAATATGTGTAGCAGATGATTTATAAAGCTGATTGTCATTTAAAATGTGAAAATTTTGAACTAAAGTAAACAATCTAACCTGATCCAGTGAGTTCCTCAGCTTACCCTCCATTTCTTCCATCATCTTTCCCATGTTACAAAGATGACCCTCAGCGATTGGGAAACTCATATTCATCTATGAACAGAAGAAAGTAAGCAAACTTGGTTCAGACAAACTAAAAATGTAATACCAAATCTTTCTGCAGTAGAAAATTTTGGTAGGCTAATCGATAGTACATTAAACTGCAGTCTTGTGGTGGACTTTTCCTCTTTTTTTTTTGGTTAATGAGAAACTCACTTGAGTTGGACTGCCCTTTCAAGACGAAACCAACCACACTGAGTAAATCAAACATCAGATCTAATGAATAATCTCATAATCACTGAAACAAATAAGTTAAAAGATTGAACTTAAAAAATTATTGGAAGAGATTTGAATCCATGTCCTCTTATGATCTTATCTCTTTTATCACTTAAGCTATCCCTTGGAGGCTCTTATGGTGAACTTTCCTCATAATTTAACTCAATTATTTTAAACCACAATTCAGCATTCAACCATGCTCAGGTTCAGTTTGGTTTTCAGAAAGAAAAACGGAAATATTAGGAATTTCTAAACATTTTTGAAAAATTATGACAACGGTTATCGGTATTCAGAGGACAATTCAGAATATATTAATGCTTCTATAGAAAAGCCCTTTCTGACTCAGTAACAATCTCATCCATGGGATCATCAACAATTTAAAGGTCTTACTTAGTTGTATATAAAACTACAATTAAACTGGAATTTTGCAACAGCAAAGCTAAAGCAACCTTGCAAACCATGATTCTGAACTTTGAAAAAAAGTCTCGAAACAAAGCAATAGAAACAGCCCACTCTTGAAAGCGGGCATAAACAAAGTATGGGACCGGGGCAAGAGTTTCTGGACAATCAGTCGATGTCAACGTGTATATATATATGCCATAAATATCATCAGTCATATATATATATTAGTCATAAGTTACTTGCTCTAGGTGCAGCAAACTTGTTTGTCAACACACATTTCCTTGCCTATGATAGAACCAGACAACAATTATGGAAAACTACCAGAAAACAATTCAAGTATTGATGCCAGCTAGCATATATACAGAATTTATCACCTCCATCAACCAGTATACCAAAAAATTAGTTCTCAGTTATCTCTTAAAGAAATGTTTTAATTAGTGAAGATTACTTAACTTGCAACAACTCTAATGATTGGTTACCCGTCGTCTAATTGATCCAGACAAACTGAATGTGCCTAATGATTCATCATCTGTAGTTAAAGAGAGCATGATGGTACTGGTTAAACAATAATGGATTGTTCCTTCCTCCTCTGGCCCACCTAAATGAAATACAAAAAAAAATAAAAAGTTCATTCTAAGGGAATAAATGACGAGCACACTTGAATACTAACAGGTCAGGGGCTACGTCATGTCTAGCTCCAGTACTCACCTCTATTACATGTATGGCATCCCATGCTCCCTCCTCCAAAAATGATTTTCAATAGAGACATAAATGATTAGAAAAACAAGAGTCAATTTAGTGACCAAAAATGTGACCATACTGTAGAATGAGTAAGAGAAATGCTAATAACACTCTCTTCTTCATCTCTTTCTCACTCATTCTATTCTTGACATGTACACAAGAAACAAAGGAGAAAAATATTATCAACTTCTCACTCACTTTATTTCTTCTATATGTGTCAAGATGAGAGAGAAAGAGAGTGAGAAAATACATGAAGTAACATTATGCTGAGTAGTTGACATGTTTTATCATCACAGCCAAGAAACAAAAAATGCTTTGAAATACCTTAGTTAGCCCATCAGACATGTTACTGCGAAGTCTGGTTACAGGAATAAATATTTGTATATAAGAATGGTATACATCTCAACTTGTATCCCAAATTTCTCATCCCAAGTGATATGTTAACTTACGTGACAATAACATGTAAATCATAAATTGAAGTAAGATGGAAATACTGTTTAAAATGGCACATCAATTGGAACAAAAAATTTGACACCCAAGGTTGCATAAAATGTTTATATATATACATATATTTTTTTTTTCATCACAGTATTAGCATAGAACCTTAATTCAGTGATCAGCAAAGAAATGTGCTCGGGACTGCCTCATTTAAATGAGCCAAAGATGCATTCCCATAGTCATAATCAGTGAACCCACTAATCCACTGATAAATTCCTAACAGATGATGAACATAATCACCATTTCAATCCACAGTATAAAAAGCTTTACCCACAACAAAGTCAGAAGCATACATGAAAGAGAATTATACTTATAAGAATCAGCATCTCTGTTGTATTCACATAAAATAAACGCTTTCCCAGAATCCACATCATGTAAAATCTGTCGTCAGCATAAATAAGAATAATAATAATGCAAAATAATAATCATTCTCTCATGGGATTGTAATGTCAAATTTGAAGTGATAACATTGAGGATTATTATAGTTAAGAATTTAAGCGGCATCAAAAGAAAGAGAGGCAGAAAAGAAACCTGAAGAGGCTGATCGACTTGACAGAGGAGATAGGAGGAGTGGTGAGGTAAGAGGGTAAGAAGAGCAGAGAGAGCGGTTTCTATGTGCTTTGGCGGCATTCTTCTCATTAAATCCAATGCGCCCTCCATTTCTCTGATGATGAAGAATCTGTGAGTTGCCCTGTACCTATGGCTTCATTTATAAATGGCCTAACTAACAGAAGAGAAAGGATGTGGTGGAACATCTACCGAATTTAATGGGTTATTGTGTTGTGTTGATAATTTCTGGTGCATGTTATGCCAATCTCATTGAAAAGCAAGAACATGAGTTGATTTTAAGGCGCTTAGAATGAATTTGCCAAACAGTTTTAGCCAAAAGCCTTATTCCGATCCAAAGTTCTACCCGACTTTCAAAATTCAAATACACATTTATAACCCAAATTCTGTTAAAAAATAATTATTTAATTAAAAAATTAAAAACTCTAAAATTTTATCACATTTTCCTCTCTCAATTTAAAATCAATCATTTTCCCCATCCAAAGTTTGAAAAATAATAATTCTCTCTCTTCCAAGGTTTTTTCTCCTTTTTGGTGACTGATTTCTTTTTGGACATTGACCAACCTAAAAGATACCGATTGCTAGAGAGAAGAAGAGAAAATCTTTGAGAGAAAATTGTTACTTTTCAAACTTTGAAGGAAAATTGAGGGTGAGAATGTGAGATTTTAAAATTGAGAAGGAAAAATGATAGAAGTTTAGTTTTTAATTTTTTTTTTATTAAATAATAATTTTATTCTATTTTTAATTGAGATTTTTAATAGAATTTAAGTCATAAATACGTGTAAATTTTTTGAAATTAGAAGATAAAACCTTGAAATTTCATTATACCATGGGTGAAAACAAGTCATTTGGCCAATAGTTTTTGTTTCTGTCATGCGATGGACCCCATAACCAACACAAACCGAGTTGATCAAATGATAGGTATAACAAAGTGATATGGAAATATTAATTCCATATTTGCTTTAGTTGTTATTGATGTTACTGATTCCATTAGTACTTGTATTTAATTTTAATTTAGGGTTTAAAGAAGCTAAAATGACTTTTATGACCACCTACCATTGGTTCTTTTCTAATGAAATTGCAGTTTGGGTGAAAGTTCAAAATAAAATAATTCAAAGGGGTGGAAAAGAGTTTCGTCAAATCTAGGGTCGAAAATGAATTTACACTAAATTAAAGCGTCGTATCAAAAAGAGCCTAGCCTGTTACTATAAAAACTCATTGTTGCTAGATAGCCTACTGCAATGTCTAAATACAATCATTGTGGCTCTAAATGCCCCCTCCTAAAGATCAAAATCCTAAACTACACCGACATAGCAAAATGTTTGTAAAATAACATCGCCGTTGCCGGGGATCGAACCCGAGTCACCCGCGTGACAGGCGGGAATACTTACCACTATATTACAACGACTCATGTGAGGGAGAGTAGTTAATTTACAGATATAAAATAACAAATCAGAGGAATGCCATCCCTATGAAAAGGGTGGATTCGAACCAAACTTATTCGAACTCGGTTCGAATAAGCTCGAAACGAACTATGCTTAAACAAGCTCAAGGGCAAGCCAAAAAGTTTAACATTTTTGAGCTCAAGTTTTGGGGTGTTTAGCTCATCAAACTAACAAGCTAAAAATTTTGATATAAAATGATGTCGTTTTAATCAATATGTATTAAAACAACGTTATTTTAATAATGAGTTAGTTAAAAGCTTGATTCGAATTCAAACTTGAGCTCAACTCTTTTGAAACAAATCGAGCTCAAGTTTATTTGAAGCGAACTTGACAAGTCTAAGCTTAATCTCAATTTCATATAAATTGAGCTAAGTTCAGTTTGAATTTAATCCTACCCTGAAACAGAAGAAGCTATTGAGATTCTTTTCAAATAAATTGGAAAACAGAAGATATGCAAGACATTTCAACAATTAGCTATCTTAACGAATTTTATAGAACATCCATTCTCCAAGAAACAAGACGTTTTTTTTCATAAGCCAAATCACTATTTCCTACCCAAGTTTAAGTGCTATTGCAAAAACACATACATGAGGTTTGAAAAACCCAAAATCTCACTCATTCGTTAAAAATCTCAATTAAGGTTAACAATAAAACCGTCATTTAACCAAAAAACTAAAGTTTTATATCTTTGGTCTCCCTCAGCTTGAAAATTTCACAATTCAATCTTCATCTGAAGTTTGAAAAATCAAAATTTCTCCCTAGGGCTTGCAAATCAAAGTCGAAATTGCCGGAGATGGCCGTCTCTAGTGGCGTTGGCTCTTCCATCACTTTCCACCCCTAACTTAGGCTATTTCCTCCAATGAAGATGAAGACGACCTTCAGAGGTCTTAGATAGAGATGACTTTACCGTCTGAGACCACCGACGATCATCTTCGTTAGAGACGAAGACACTCCGATGAAGATGATTTCATCTTCGTAGGAGAAAATAGCCTACGCCAGTGGCTAGAAAGTGACCGATAGGGATAACTGAGCTCGAATAGAGAGCCAACGCCACCAAAGACGGCCGTCTAAGACGATTCCGACCTTGATTTGCAAACCCTAGAGGGGAAATTTTGATTTTTCAAACTTTAGGTGGAGACTGAATTGTGAGATTTTTAAGCTAGAGGGAGACATGTAACAAAACTTTAGATTTTTAAAATTTTTTATTAAATGACTATTTCACCTTTAATCATAACTGTGATTTTTAAAGGATGAATGAAATTTTGGATTTTTCAAACCTTATTAGTGTGTCTTTGGAATAACACTTAAACTTAACGGTAAAATAGTCCTTCGGCCTTTTTCATAATACCCAAATACCGACCGACTTTAACAATTTTGACAAATTACAAAATCTGTTGTTTATCATCAAATTTGATAAACACAATATCAAATTCAAGGAAAAGCTGAAATATGTTGTTTATCAAACACAATATCCTCAGCCCGTTTATCAATTTCATCTTAGTTGGTACCATTGAGTTTGTTTGACTGCTAACAAACCTTCCTCCCCCCCGGAGGAACCCGACACCCTCGTCGATGCACTCTCTAAGTAGTTCTTGATCTGCTCTTCATACTGTCAAAGATTCACATCCCTTTCCCACACAACAATCTGTCCGCCTATTTTTTCTACTTGCTCCCCTTGTTCTGTGGTCCAGAACTTTGGACAGCTTCCTGCTATAATCAACCTTAACTGTAGGAGGAACCCTCCTAGCCTGCTGCCTCAATTGATCATCATCCGAGTGAAAAGGCTTTAGGAAGCTCACATGAAATGTAGGGTGAATTTTCATCCTCTCCGACAATTCCAAGCGATAAGCCCTATTGCCAACACGCTTAAGCACCCGAAATGGCCCATCGTACCTCTGAATCAACTTTTTATGATAACGCTTATCCGTCACCTTTTTCCAAATCTGAGGGGTCAATTTCAGAAGCATCAAGTCCCCCTCCTAAAATTCTAAGTCTCTCCGATGTTGATCCGCATATTTTTTCATTCGACGCTATGCTTTTGCCAAGCTGTCACGCGCCTGCTCGATCAGCTCATGCTTCTGACGGACAAACCTGTAGGCAGCAGGGCTTGCACCTTAAGACTTCTGTTTAGCCATCTCCAATGACGTCAACGGATAAAACCCGAAAGCAACTTCACATGGACTCAAGCTCGTTGCCGAGGACTTGTGTATATTGTAAGAGAATTGAGCAACATCAAGTAAATCAACCCAATTTTTCTGGTTAGCAGTCACGTAATGCCTCAAAAACTCCTCCAAAAGAGAGTTTACCCGCTCGGTTTGCCCATCCGTTTGCGGGTGGTTGGCAGTGGAGAATTTCAATTCTGAACCCATGAGTTTAAAGAGCACTGTCCAGAATTTGCCAGTGAACCGCGCATCCCTATCGCTGATGATATCTTCCGACAATCCAAACAACTTCACCACATTTTTGAAAAATAATTCAACTGCAATGGCTGCTATACAAGTATTGGGAGCAGCAATAAACACAACATACTTTGAAAATCTATCCACCACAACCAAAATGAAACTCATCCCATTCACTTGAGGCAATCTCAAAATGAAATCCATCGAAACCGACACCCAAGGTTTCTCCGGAATAGGCAAAGGCTGAAGAAGACCCGCTTGCTTCTTCTTCTCAACTTTGTCATGTTGACATATTAGACAGGGTTTCACAAATAACTCATCATCCTTATACATTTTAGGCCAATAATAGGTTCAGGACAACAGTGCAAGCATCTTCTCGCAACCCGGATGGCCTGCCCATTGAGGATCATGAGTTTCCCTCAGCAACTCCTCCCTCAATCCTCCAATTTTCGGAACAAACAATCTACCATCACGAGCATAGAGCAACCCATTATTAAGCCAATATTTCCGAACCAGGCTATCAGCAACCTGCTGTCTCAATTGCTTGTATGTTGTGTCCTGCTCAGCCTGCAATTTCATCTTAGCAACAAAGTCAGTCTCAACACTAGTAAGAGAAGCAACATACCCCTGTGTATGCTTCCGACTTAGAGCATCACACACAAAGTTTTCTTTTCCTAGTCTGTGCACCCATGAAAAGTCAAATTCGACGAGGAATTCTTGCCATCTTGCTTGCTTGGGAGATAGTTTCTTTTGAGTCCGAAAGTAAGTGTTCGCCACGTTATTTGTCACTACCGTAAATTGGGTGCCAAGTAGGTAGTGTCTCCACACCGTCAAGCAATGGATCACAACCACCATTTCTTTTTCATGAACTAAATACTTCTACTTTGCATCTTTCAACTTTCTGCTTTCGAAAGCAATGGGGTGCCCCTCCTGAATCAGCACCCCACCGACAGCTTTATCTAAGGCATCAGTGTGCATTTCGAATGACAACGAAAAATCAGACAGCTTAAGCACAAATTTTGAAATTACTGCTTCCTTCAGATTATCGAAGGCACTTTGGCATCCCGCACTCCATTCCCACACTCTGTTTTTCTTCAACAAATCAGTGAGGGGAGCAACCAATTTGAAGTAATTCCGAATAAACCGCTTGTAATAATTTGCCAAACCCAAAAATGATCGTAATTTAGCCACCGAAACAGGTATAGACCAGTCAATAATGGCCTGCACTTTACGATCATCCATCGAGATCCGGCCCTTGCTAATTCGATGGCCAAGAAAAAGGATCTCTTGCACACCAAACTGACATTTTTCTTTCTTTACATACAATGAGTAGTCCTTCAAACGCCTCAAAACCGTTTTCAAGTGCATCACATGCTCATCAAGGGATTCACTATAAATTACAATGTCATCCAAATAAACCACAACAAAGCTGTCTAAATATTCATAAAGAACATCGTTCATTAGGTTACAAAATATAGCGGATGCATTTGTAAGACCGAAAGACATAACTAAAAATTCAAAGGAGCCATACCGTGTCACCATGACAGTCTTTGGCTCATCCCCCGCAGCTATCCGGACTTGCCAATACCCTAAGCGCAAGTCAATCTTGGTAAAGTAAGATGTCTTTGTCAACCGGTCAAATAAATCAACCATATTCAGAACCAGATACTTGTTCTTTATTGTAATCTTGTTGAGTGCTCTATAATCAACACACAACCGATGGCTGCAGTCCTGCTTCTTCTAGAACAGAACAGGTGCACCGTATGGAGCCTTCGAAGGCTGCAAGAATCTCGCATCCAGCAGCTCATCAAGTTGCCTCTTCAACTCCGCTAACTCCATGGGCAACATTCGGTAACGAACAAATGCTGGAGGCCTTTTCCCTGGTTCTAACTCAATTCGGTGATCTACATGTCTTCGGGGAGGCAACGTTTTCGAAAGTTCAGGTGGCATCACATCGCTATACTCATAAAGTAAACTAGCAATGCAATCCGACACATTAATAACACAATCTGCCTCAATTTCCACCAAGGTAGCAAACATCGTCATCTTTCCTTTTTTCAGTCCCGACTTCACTTGTTTAGCCGACTGCAACAACGACTTTTTATCTTGCCTACTCGTCACCGCATCAATAAAGCATGTATCCCTCTCATCCATGATTAACAACCCATGCAAATGTGACATAACTGAAGCTTTAGCAGAAATAAAGAATTCAATGCCAAGAATTACCTCAAAGTCATCCAAGGGCACCGCCATGAAAGTGCATTCCCGTTCCCAAGCCCCGCTCTTTAGAACGGTGGTGGTAATCCCTTGAACTGGTTGTGATCCTGAATTCACAGCTTTGATTCGACTGGAACTTTTCTCCACCTTCAACCCCAATGCAGACACCATCCTTTCAGTTATGAAATTGTTCGTTGCACCGGTATCTAACATAGCTCTCATCGGATGGCCATTCAAAACAGCCTCAACATACATTAGACCCTTGTGGCAGCTTGACCCTTCACTCCGCAGGGTATTCAACAACTGAATTGGATTAAGTCGTGGGTTTGAAGTTTCCGGTTCTTCCGTCGGTCCTTTCGAGGCAATCAAGGCAGAGAGTCTTTCTCTCTTTAGGCATTCCCGCGCCCTATGAGGGCCATTACACAAGAAGCAACCGGAGTAAAGCTTGCATTGGGAAGGATCTTGTCCCCGCTGTGAAGACTCACCCTCGGGCCTCATAAGCTTCTACTGACCCTTACTGTTCTGCTTGTTCTTCTTCCACTTGAGCTTGGTCTTTTTTTTTATCTTGGTTCCCCGAAGAACGATCGATTTGATAATCCACCAACCCATCGACAACAACAATAACCATGGGCAAATCTTTCACCTTTTGTCTCCTAAGTTCAGCCTGCGCCCAAGGCTGCATCCCTGAGAAGAAGTTGAACAACTTGTCCTCCTCCGACATATTTTTAATATCAAGCATGAGGGAGCTGAAATCCTTCACATAATCCCGCACCGTGCCCGTGTGCCGCAATTTTTTCAATGCCTCTCTAGCTACCCATGCAGCGTTCAAAGGCAAGAATTGGTCCTTTAGTTCTTTTTTCAAGGCCTCCCATGTGTCTATCTCGGGTCTACCCGCACTAGCATCATCATCAAGACGCGTTCGCCACCACAGCTTGGCGTATCCCGTTAAGTACATGCTTGTGATCGTTACTTGTTCTTCCTCGGAGACACGAGCAGCCTTGAAATACTGCTCCATATCCCACAGAAAGTTCTCCAACTCCTTAGCATTGCGGGAGCCCCCGAATGGCTTTGGTTCGGGGACTTTATGCTTCCCCGTTCCAACACTCGATTCCCCTGAAGTGAAGGAGCTCACGCTGGCCCTTTTAAGCAGCACAATGTCATTCTCCATAGAGGATAACCGATCATCCAGTTTATCCGACATGTCAAGGACCTGCTTCAATATCTCGTTGGAGCGCTCTAACATATCCCTCTGAGCATTAGTAACGCTCTGTTTCAACTCCTCAATTTGTTGGGAGTACAAGGCAACCCTTTCAGACAATGGGGCAACATCAGGAGCTAGGACACCCACTAACTCCTCTAAAGCATTCACTTTATCAGTCAAGCTAACCATTTTCGGGGCTCTGATACCACAACTGTCACAGGCTCACGTTTTTCACACAAAACGCACTGAAATTTTTCCCCTGTGATGGCGCCAAGTTTCACCACTCAGCCAGCCTTCAACCCACAAAATTCCAACAACCAAAGAGCAAAAGCAACCTACAAACACAAGGAACCAACGCAATAGGCAACACACAAATGATAGCAACACAATATTAGTTCAAACATAAGGCACAAGAATGTAAAGGGAGCAAATGTCCCAATTTTTTTATTAATCAATGAAAAGATTACAATGAAGTCTGTTGATGATCATTACACAAATACAATAAAACTCTCAATGTGGTCAGTCCACCATTTCTCAACTCAGGTTGCAAGCTTGAAGAAGACTTGCAGCAAATTTCAGCTTCCGGCTTCAGACAGATGCAGCCACGTTTTTCTCTGCCTTATCTCAGATTAGGGTTTTTGGGGTTTCAAATAGACTAAATTCCCTCCATCACAAGTGCCCCATATATATATAGACATAGCTGAGTCAGCTTCCAGCAGGGCAGAGGGCAGAAAACACACCAGTCAACCCTTGACATGTGGAATTCCACCAACTTGGTAGAAGAGCTTTCAGTTTGTGCCCACCGGCTGGCTTCAGCTGGCTGTCACTAACTTGTCACTTGTAAATATATTTAGCATCCTCCAATGTTTCCCTTAGTTGGTGCCCAGCCCACCAACGAAATTGACTACCATTCTCAGCCTGTTGACTGGTCTATACCTACTTCGGTGGCTGAATTACGGTCATTTTTGGGTTTGAAAAATTACTACAGGCGGTTTATTCGAAATTACTCCATATTGGTTGCTCCCCTCACTGATTTGTTGAAGAAAAACAGTGTGAGAATGGAGTGTGGGATGCCAAAATGTTTTCGATAATCTGAAGAAAACAGTAATTTCAAAACCGATGCTTAAGCTGCCTGATTTTTCGTTGCCATTCGAAGTGCACACTGATGCCTCGGATAAAGTTGTCGGTGGGGTGCTGATTCAAGAGGGGCACCCCGTTGCTTTTGAAAGCAGAAAGTTGAAAGATGCAAAGCAGAAGTATTCAGTCCATGAAAAAGAAATGGTGGCTGTGATCCATTGCTTGACGATGTGGAGACACTACCTACTTGACACCCAATTTACGGTAGTGACGGATAACATGGCGAACACTTACTTTCAGACTCAAAAGAAACTATCTCTCAAGCAAGCAAGATGACAAGAATTTCTTGCCGAATTTGACTTTTCATGGGTGCACAAACTAGGAAAAGAAAACTTTGTGGCTGATGCTCTGAGTCGGAAGCATACACAGGGGTATGTTGCTTGCCTTACTAGTGTTGAGGCTGACTTTGTTGCTAAGATGAAATTGCAAGCTGAGCAGGATACAACATACAAGCAACTGAGACAGCAGGTTGTTGATGGCCTGGTTCAGAAATACTGGCTTGATGATGGGCCGCTCTATGCTCGTGGTGGCAGATTGTTTGTTCCGAAAACTGGAGGATTGAAGAAAGAGTTGCTGAGGGAAACTCATGATCCTCAATGGGCAGGCCACCCGAGTTGCGAGAGGAAGCTTGCACTACTATCCCGAACCTATTATTGGCCTAAAATGCATGAGGATGTTGAGTTATTTGTGAAAACCGGCCTAACATGCCAACATGACAAAGTTGAGAAGAAGCAAGCGGGTCTTCTTCAGCCTTTGCCTATTCCGAAGAAACCTTGGGTGTCAGTTTCGATGGATTTCATTTCGGGATTGCCTCAAGTGAATGGGATGGGTTCCATTTTGGTTGTGGTGGATAGATTTTCAAAGTATGTTGTGTTTATTGCTGCTCCCAGTGCTTGTACAGTAGCTACTGCAGCTGAATTATTTTTCAGAAATGTGGTGAAGTTGTTTGGATTGCCGGAAGATATCATCAGCGATAGGGATGCGCGGTTCACTGATAAATTCTGGACAGTGCTATTTAAACTCATGGGTTCAGAATTGAAATTCTCCACTGCCAACCACCCGCAAACGGATGGGCAAACCGAACGGGTAAACTCTCTTTTGGAGGAGTTTTTTAGGCATTACGTGACTATTAACCAGAAAAATTGGGTTGATTTACTTGATGTTGCTTAATTCTCTTACAATATACACAAGTCCTCGGCAACGAGCTTGAGTCCATGTGAAGTTGCTTTCGGGTTTTATTCGTTGACGCCATTAGAGATGGCTAAACAGAAGTCTCAAGGTGCAAGCCCTGCTGCCTACAGGTTTGCCCGTGAGAAGCATGAGCTGATCGAGCAGGCGCGTGACAGCTTGGCAAAAACACAGCGTCGAATGAAAAAATACGCGGATCAGCGTCGAAATTTCAGGAAGGGGACTTGGTGCTTCTGAAATTGACCCCTCAGATTTGGAAAAAGGTGACGGATAAGCGCTATCATAAAAGGTTGATTCAGAGGTACGATGGGCCATTTCGGGTGCTTAAGCGTGTTGGCAATGTGGCTTATCGCTTGGAACTACCGGAGAGGATGAAAATTCACCCTACATTTCATGTGAGCTTCCTAAAGCCTTTTCACTCGGATGATGATCAATTGAGATAGCGGGCTAGGAGGGCTCCTCTCACAGTCAGGGTTGATTATAACAGGAAGCTGTCTAAAGTTCTAGACCACAGAAGAAGGGGAGCAAGCAGAAAAAATAGACAGACAGATTTCCTTATCTTATGGGAAGGGGATGAGGCTGCTGTGTGGGAAAGGGATGTGAATCTTTGGCAGTATGAAGAGCAGATCAAGAACTACTTAGAGAGTGCACCGACGAGGGCGTCGGGTTCCTCCGGGGGGGAGGGGGGAGGGTTTGTTAGCAGTCGAACAAACTCAATGGTACGCCCGTGCGGATTTAGGTGCAACAAGCCATGTACGGGTGAGCATGGTCTTCGTTTTCGGTTATGTGGGTTTTAGCATTAAAACAGGCTGAGGATGGCAGTCAATTTCGTTGGTGGGCTGGGCACCAACTAAGGGAAACATTTGAGGATGCTAAATATATTTACAAGTGACAAGTTAGTGACAGCCAGCTGGTGGGCACAAACTGGAAGCTCTTCTACCAAGTTGGTGGAATTCCACATGTCAAGGGTTGACTGGTGCGTTTTCTGCCCTCTGCCCTGCTGGAAGCTGACTCAGCTATGTCTATATATATATGAGGCATTTGTAATGGAGGGAATTTAGTCCATTTGAAACCCTCAAAAACCCTAATCTGAGAGAAGGCAAAGAAAAATGTGGTTGTATCTATCTGAAGTCGGAAGTTGAAATCTGCTACAAGTCTTCTTCAAGCTTGCAACCTGAGTTGAGAAAGGGTGGATTGCCCACATTGAGAGCTTTATTGTATTTTTGTAATGTTCATCAGCAGACTCCATTGTACTCTTTTCATTGATTAATAAAAAGAGTTGGGACATTTGCTCCCTTTACATTCTTGTGCCTTATGTTTGAATTGATATTGTGTCGCTATCAATTCAAACACAATATCAATTTGATAAACAACAACAATCTTTGAATTTGATAAACAACAAACTTGATAAAATTTTACAATAAATGATCAAATGAGAGCTGAAACCCTTCAACTCTCAGTTTAAACAAATACCTTAACCACTTTGTGATTAGGGTTTGGAAAACATGACGTTTTTAGTACACCGAGAATACTTCAATAGGTCAACTCAAACTGCAAGTAAATAAGCTCCTCAACTTTTCCAACTGTAAGTAAATAAGCTCTTCAACTTTTCCTTGAGTCAAATTTAGCACGTCGCTCTTCATATGATGCTGTGATCATTTCAAGCAAATAAGAAGTTAGGTAAAAACCTTGTAAAATGGCAAGGTTAAAACTAGTGATGGCTAAAGTTAGAGAGGCGGTATGAAATTAAAAATAATAACAACTTCTGATTTTTATGATAATGGCCATGGACAATCAATATACCCTTGAACTACTTGTACCCCAGTTAACTGCAGAATAATTTGGTGGTGAATGAGCTTGTTCATGAACAGAAAGTGCAATTACGACAAGTTAAATTTTAATTTAGAAGGATTGAAAGGCTAAAATGTTAACAGAAGTCACACAGAGAGTTAATTTGCTTTGTTGCTAGTTCAGCTCCATAAAAGCAAGCCATAAACCATCTCACTATCATGCTGGTCCAGAAAGCACTTAACAACACTTCTTTGGTCAATAAAGAGGAAGTTGACACCAATAATTATAAAAACCAGGGTCTAATTGATGATTAAGGTGTGGTAGCACTTACGCTCAGTTGGTCGAGAAAAAAGGGACACATGGGAAGCCTTCTTCTTGTTTGTTCCATTTTTCAATAAACTCAGATCTGAAAAATTAAACCAAGTCTCAGCACACAGAAAAGAAGAATGCTATGGAATCAAGTAAAATGAGACAGATGATAATTAATTTCCACACCATTATCTAATGGCAAACAACTCAAAAGTGCCTCATGATAAATTGCAGCTTGGAGTTGATACATTTGACATTCATTCTGCAAATGCATAAGCAGAGCTTGTCCCGCATCTATTCATAAAACAAGGCTATTCAGCAGATTGCAAGTGAAAATGAATGCCAAACACATAAAATTAGCAGGTAAACGAGGTGTTAACACTGAAGTTCACTGAAAGCATCCAACATTTGACGTCTAAGAAAATTGTCCAGATTAAATAAGTTATATTTCATGTTTAGAATACCAAATGAACAAGTAAATTTGAGATCATCAAATTCACAGGATTGAAGAACCAATGGAATCTCAGGAGCCATGATATACTGAGGTTTCCTCAGAGTCCTTTCAGTGTCCAGTAATGCATCTATCACCTACACATTTGAGCAATTAATGTGAGTTCTTTTATATTGTATAGCAAAGATTCAAAGGTGGAGGGCACTTTTCAAGAGGTTAAGTTCTTGTCACTTAATTCAACAATACTGATTAAGATAACTTTCATCATGCATCCAGCAGCTCACAAGCCAATCCATTGAGCAAATCAGAACACAAGAAACAAACTTGAAAACTAATGTTTGGATTTATCAGTAATTCAAACTTGAACATTCATCATACAGACATGATGTATACCAACATTCAGTGTCCACACTATAAAACCCTCCAGCGATCCCTAGCTGAAGGCCCTGCCTAAAAGGCACTATAATTCAACTTTGGTTTTAACTTTCTGTGACCTTGCAAAAGTCAACAAGTAGCTAAATGCGTACAAGAACGTATACGTACAGTAAGATTCATGTATCAGACTATTTTATGTCTAAAAAATTTGAAAGAAAAAGATTTTAAGGTTAATAATATAACAAGGACATAGGTATGCACCTCATCAGATTCAAGACCTCGGCCAATCATAAACAGGACAGCAACCATGCACCTGACCTGGTGCCATAGAAAAGCAGTACCTCGAATTTTAATGGCACAAAGTTGATTGTCTCCATACCTGCAAGTAAAATTAGCAATTTGAGAACTTTTGGAGACACTCTAACCATGCATCTTAGAATTTTTTTCTTTCCTCAATTCATGTTAACAGAAATTCATTCACTATAATTCACTAGTGGCTCGTCAATACGAGAGGCAGTTCCTGTGAAATTTATGTCAAAGCTATATTAATACACCTGAATAAATGTAGATACCGGAGTACAGAGTCCATACAACATACTTAGCATAGATTTTTAAAAAATGCTACTGTAGCCAGCCTTGCCTCTCAATTTTGAGAAGTAAAATATACATCGAAGAGAAATGAGAGATGATGTTCTTTCATGTATTTAAGAACTATAGATTGAGAGGAAAAATGCTACACATAGTATCTCATAAAGTTAAGCAGTAGCTTATGACATTTTATATCAACAAAAAATGAAGAAAGAATGCTGTCACACATCACAAAATATATTTCATGAAATCTATGAAATATCGGAGAATTGGGTCAGAGACATTTTTACCGATGCCAACCTCATATCACAAGGAGAAACTTCAAATGAGGTGACATGCCGCCTATAGTTGTGTACATTTAGTGCATCCATCTTACAGAAGTTTCTGAAGTCATGTTCCCCTACAAATTTCTTTCCTGCACTCTCCATTGCCTGGTGAAACATAAATTATTAAAGAAGGTGGTATAAAATTATTATTTTACCAGAATCAGAACTGAAGTGAGCTCATAAAAGGCCAAAACACACAAGGTAAAAAAGAACTACATACCAAGAGATTTAGATTTTCTCTCCAAAAGAAGTATTTATATTCTCTGCTTAAGCAGCTAAACCTGCACTAACAGAAAATAACACAAGATTATACTAAAACATAAGACGATATGTCTTTGAGAGAGAATTATCGTGAGTGTGCTGAATCACATGAGGCCAAATCACCAGGAAGAAAAATTCTTACAAAATGATTAATTCAACCATGCTGATATGATAATTGTAATGGTACAAGTTACTCCTAAATATCCTTTCAAAACCATGAACTTCTCATCCAATCATCATTAAGAATTTTCGAATGTGTAACAAACCTTGCACTGAAATTAATTGGAACAGGACACCAGCCGATAATTCGAATATCTTTTGGAAGGGCTCGATTAAGCACTCTTACGTAATCAATCTCCCCTTCTGAGAAGAATAAACATAATGCATTAAGATGGGAGATATACATTCAAAAATATTTTAAATTTAAAAGATGAATATAATTTTACAAAGAATCCTGTAAACAACTGGAATAGCATGAACCAAATCAAATCAGTCAATTCTATCTATGCTAATGGGCTTCTTTCCTGTTGTTACACTTCTCTTCATGAGATTTCTTTTTCCAATTTCCAATTCACATTTCTTATGAAAAACAAGCCAAAATGTCAACATCATTGTCAGAGCCTGGTTTAAACTAGTGGAATAATCACAAGTAGAAAATCTATGAGTTAATTGAATAACTAAATGTCAGACCCTTAATTTGACAGTTCAGAAAACAACGCAGAGATATTCTCAAGAAAACCTTGAAAATAGAAATCAAAGCTCTACCACAAATGGTTCTTCATGCCCCAGTTTGAACTCTCAACAAAGAGCACAGAGTTGTAATGATTGTGAGAAGAGGTCACAAAAACCTCCCCCATAAATTATAAATTATAATAATTTTAACATGACTGAAGAAATTATGATACTGAGATAAAAATCAACATATTACAGTTTCACCCAATAGGATAGGTCATATGAATATACAAAATTTCGA
The DNA here is from genome assembly GCF_011075055.1 of Mangifera indica. Lineage (NCBI taxonomy): Eukaryota > Viridiplantae > Streptophyta > Magnoliopsida > Sapindales > Anacardiaceae > Mangifera > Mangifera indica. The sequence goes on along the minus strand of NC_058147.1, from coordinate 8,094,713 downwards.
ATAGGTTACATGACTAACCAGTTTGTTGTGCTGTTTCTCCAGAAGTTTTGCAATCTGTCCTATTTTCCTTGTGCTTTGATCTTAAATATAGAGCAATCACCTGCGTAAAATATTTGTCAGGTTCTTAATATTCAAGTGACAACAGAAATAGCCTCTCCCAACCTTAATGAAGGCCCTATTAAATTTGAGGTCTCACGCAGTCTCTGATATAATATCATGGGACCTCAATTCATAATTGGTATAAACTGTCAAGAGACAAACACAATGGAGTAGTAAAAAATGTTCAAATATAATGGTTCTTTTCATTTTCAGAAAGAAAGCATGCAGGTATTTTTTAATTCTATATAGAAGTTTTGATGTTTTAGAAAAATGGTTTCATTTACTTATGGATTTCAAATCCATAGTCTTTTGCAGATAAATGGGATCTACTTACAGGATAGAACTTGCACAAATTTACATTAAGAAAGTAGCTCAGAAGGCATTCATAACTCATTGAGTGGCATAAATGCTAATCAATAAAAGCCTCAATACTAAGTTCAGCACAAGCTTTTGCTCATGACTTTTCAAATCCTGAACTTACTTGCCCAACAGAGGAAACCCCCTTATCTGTTCGGCCACATCTCGAGTACTGTGATTCCTTCTTGTCAGCAACCAAAAGCCTGGTTTTCTCAAGAGCATTGAAAATTTCCGACTGCAGGAAAAAACTTGTATACTAAGCATTTAAGCAGATATTTAAGCCATGTACAAAGAGATTTATTCAATGAAACAAGCTCTATAAAACATAAATGATGCTGATTTGAAAGGTACTCTAGAGCTTTCCTGCAACAAAACTTGTTTAAAAAGACTTGAGTAATGATTATATTTTTCTCAACCACAGGTTAAATATATTGAAATACCAATAAAATAATTCTTTCAGAAGACACATTAACATGTCTATTTTCAATATAAGAATGATTATGGAAGCCCAAAGATTTCTCAGTAAATACTTGAGTGCCAAGTACTGACAATTAAATGTGGCAAAATAAGTTCTGCAAATCTATTGAAGCACAATTGAACACGATCTGAGGGTTTATGACACTCTATTTTGTGCAACAGCATATGTTCAAGCTATGGATGCAGGCAGAACTATGGAGAATGAATCATGAAGGATAAATTAAATCTTTACTTTTCAGGTTAAGGAACTATAACCTATATAGTTGTTCTGAGAATAGATTACAAATTTGATGCAGTCAGTCTGATCATCTGTGAACTATTATGTCTTACTATTCTTTAGTACAGCAATTTCAACAAAGCAAGAAAATGAATACCACACCTCAACAGTTGGTTCCATTTGTGCTTCTGAAGCAAAACCATAAAACCTGTGATGCAACAAATATTGCATAAGATCTTCATTATTGAAATTATAGGTTTATCTATCAAAAAATAGAAATAATAGAACATAAAACAATGGTCAATAAACCAGACTTTTACAGAAGGAAACATTAGATGATTCTAAGTAGAAGGATGTCAATCATGAACTAAATCTCACAAAATTATCAGTTGTGTTGCAAGTGAAGGTATGGCATTACAATATCTACATCTTGTGAATAAGATCTCAGCTCAACATTGGTGATCCCATAAGTTTGCAAACGACAAAGCTTTCTGAAGGGCATGAATGTACTGATTTGATCCAAGAATCCCACCCAGTCTATTCTAGTGTTTTCACTATTTGTTAACATATTTCTATCAGTATGTCACGATTAAGATTTAACAAAGTACATTGCCCTATGTTAGGAGCAGTGTTTACATCTCCCACAAATGGAAACAACTAGGGCAGAAGAGTCAAGTGGAGACAGGTAGCAGAATCATGAAAGTGACAGATGGCAGCAAGAGCAAAGAAGAAGAGAAGACTAGACCACCAAAACAGAAGGCTGGATTGTGGCAAGAGGAAAGCATGGGTGATAGTTATGCAAAGGGAACAAATACTGGAAGGGAATCAAGGTGAATCAGGAATTCAAAAGCAAACGTAAGGGATTAGGGGGAGAGAGTCGGCCTCTCGAAAGCATGGCTTTTTCTATTGCTTTATTGTAAAGAACCAAAACTGAAATGGATATTGTACATGGATTTTGAGCAAAGAAAGCTATCTTGATGGTTCATTAATTCTGTGCACTTGTGTTGATTATTCAGTTTACTATTGCCTGGATATTGTGTGTTGTTTGGTTGTGGTTGTGGAACAAATATTGCAGTATAGTTCTGGGTCGAAAAGAAGAAGAATACTGCTGTTGTTGTGAAGATAAGAATCAGGACAGTGGAGGAAGAGACCAGGTACGTAACACTCTAGCTGGAGAGTAATGGGCAAAACAGTCTGTGGTTGACCCATTCCAGTTAAGAGATCAAAGCTTAATTGAGTAGCATACATATAGTTGCTTTCAGTCAATCCTTACATTACAGAATCTCAACAGCTATTTTCCATTGCACTTTCAAAATGAAAGGGAATATTTCTGTAGGAAGAAATGAAGGAAAAGATATCATAAAGGTATCAAGCTTAGAAATAATACATTATTATACCTCTGACCAAAATACATTACTTTCAGAGCAACATATCTCTTGGAATGATGATTTACAATCCCTAAGAACAGAAATGTTAGTCATATTCAGCAAATTCATATGTTCAGATGGAGAATAGAAAAAAGTAGGCAAATAAAGATAATTAACCAATAGAAAAAAAACAGACTTTTCTGATTAACTACATTTTTTGGATCTATAATTTATGAACTCATAAGGTTATATCAGCCTATAATAAATCAACTACACAATACAGGAACATAAGGTGGATGGCAACATATATTCGCAGCAAAATTATAGAGAACACTGGCTCCACAAATTTGTTTTACTTTTATATACATTTGTTGATTTATTTTCTTTCACAAGGCTTGAATTGAACCTCACCCCATTAATGTAATACAAATAAAGTCTAGAAGAACACCTGGCATTTTCTCAGTTACTTTCTTTTTCCTGAGCTGGCAACCTCCAGTGTCTATTTTCCCGCTTTTCTCAATCCAATTTGCAGTATCTAGAACAGAACCATCAAGCTTCTCCTCTATCTGCATCATGACCATGATTATATAATGAGCTCCATTAAATCATGTTGGTTAAATACATACTCAAACATAGATGTTACTCTAAAATATAAAAATATATTGTGGGGGTGCTAACTGTCTCTCATAAGTGCATTCTAATGTGCATGGTAGATTTGATTGATATTCAGACACCAAACTATTGACATCACAGCACAATGAAACAGGAGAATGATTATATACATACAAAAAATAACTCTAGCGAATACCATCTCCAACTTATCATTTTGCATACATGTCCACGCAGCTCGAGCCATGTCTCACCCTTATGAATGGAATGCAATCACCACATTGACTACAGTGTTACTTGACATGCCCCTCCCTCACTTATTGCAGCATGACCATATTTTTCATAATTTTTTATTTTAGTAAAGCTAGAATCTTTTTTCTTGAACATGAACTCAACATAAGCAGAAAACTAAGAGGGTAAAAATTTAAACTAATAAAAAAACCTTTTCACATCGACAATTCGAGAGTCGAGATAGTAGCCTCGCATTATCAGCTTCTAATTCCTGAAAAAACGTTTTGCATATCGGTGAACACACACATATACACTTCAAATTTTCAAATAAGTTTTTGCCACTAAAACCAGTCAAAGTACTTCCATAAGCATTTAAACTGTTGAACTAATTTTGGCGTAACCATACGTGCCCTCTGTGAAATGGTATTAAGAAAGAACGAAATGAATAGCGCAAACCTTAACTCTGGTTTGCAGATGGTGCAGTTGGGAATGTAAACTGGAAATGAGATCTTGATTGTCCTCTGACATGGTGGATTGCTTTGCGTCACTGTTCTTGCTCTGTTTTGAATGACGAAGGGTTGAGAGATGAGCCTTTGCCTTTCTGGACTAAAACGCTTGCTCAAATTGATTAAAAAAAAATATAGAAAAGTATTGGGGTGTTTAAAAATAAAATATTTCTTGGGGCTCTTTAAAAAATAACCCTTTTTATAGACAGGAGAAATGTTTAAATAATTCAAGCATAAAAAATACAAACAAATATATCAAAATATGCTTGAAACTTCTTCAAAGCAAACAGAAAATCTAAGAGAACAATAATCCCATCCAAATATAATATGAAGATTACAAAATTTGGAGTCAACCTATAAGAAATTCATTAATCTTAGCACCAACAAGGGAAAATTTTCACAAAGAAGAGGAAAACCCACAAAGCAAACCCTCCCTTCTTTTACTATTCACAATATATAATAGGCCAAAACACTTATTCTTATCCAAGGTTTCGTATATTACCAAACTCCCACCTATAAGGTTTAGAAAAATCTAAATACTTATATATTCTGTTAAAATTTTTGTCAAGGTTAAAGATAAAATTGTTATTTAATAAAAAAATTAAAAACTAAAATTTTATCTCATTTCTTCTTTTAATTTAAAAAACTAACAATTTTTTCTATTAATAGTCTTGAAAAGTTACATTTTTCCCTTTAGGGTTTTATTTTTTAAACTTTATGTTGGAAAGGAGAGAGAACATAGCTAGAGATGACGAAGTCTTTTGGCCTAAAGGGGAAAATGCAACTTTTTAAAACTATTAGTGGGCATGAATTATTAGTTTTTTAAATTAAAAGAGAAAAATGAGATAAAATTTTAATTTTTTAACGGTTTTACCTTTAATTCTAACAAAAAAAAATTTTAATAGCAAAAGTGAGTATTTAGATTTTTAAAATCTTAAGGGTGAAAGTTTGAGAATAGACCAAACCTTGGGTGAGAATAAGTCTTTTGGCCTATATAAAACTCAAAACTAGATCCTCAGCCATTTAGAATGTTGAAACACTTTTTTTCTATAGGATCACCAAAAATCAAGTCAATCAAACTATAGGAAAATCTTTGATTGTGCCCTTGATCAAAACTATACACTCAAAAAAAAAAAAAATTTGCAACACCTTCTTTCTTTTTCTCTATTGAACTTTATGTTGAAATGCAAATGAATGACAAAAACTACAACAATATTAACTCTCTTTTGCAGCAAATAATGACTTTATGCAAAAAATAATTAAATAGGCTTAAAATAAAATATTCAGGCCAAACTCTACAAAATAAGGAAGCCTAACAAATCTCTTCTTTCTAACCATACAAAAGAATTCATCTTTCCATTAATCAAGTGACTAACATCAAACTTCCACTTTGGCAAACCAAATTTGTTAACATATTTGTACTATTAACATTAGTATGAACTTTCTTTCGCTTAAGCAACTTTGAATTAAAAACATCACAAATCCAATAATTTCTAACATCGATGTGTTTTAACCTACTATGAAAAGTTGGATTCTTGTTAAGTTAAACAACACTTTGACTATCACAAAAGTAACACATACCTTTATTGGATAAAACCAAACTTCTTCATAATAGTTTTCATCCAAAGAAACTCTTTACATTCTTTCATCATCGCAATATGTTTAGCCTTTGTAGAAGACAATGCAACATACTTTTGCATTGTAGTTAACAAAGCAACTACACACCTTGCAAAAATGATCAAATGACATGAAGTAGACTTCCTTGAGTCAAAATCTTCTACCATATATGCATTGGTATAACCAACTAGCATAGGTTTCTCACTTTCAAAATATAGTTTCAAACCAAAAGTGGCAAGGAGATATCTTATAATCTAGTTCACTACCCCTCAATGGTCTCATTTAGAATTAAAAAGATTATGACTAACAAAACCGGCTACATGAGTTATATCCAACTTTGTGTATATCATGACATACATCACAATATCTATAACAGAGACATGAGAAACCTTTTGCATATGTTCCTTCTTTTTCTTAAAAGGACTTTATAGCACTTAATTAGTAAGTAGTAAATGAGGGGGAGGGAAGTTTACGAACCACTTTAGTTTTCTCCATTTTGAATCTTTGAAGCACTTTCTCAATGCACTTTTTTTTGTGACAAACACAACTTTTACTTTTCTTTATAATGAGAAATTCTTTTGCCAAGAATTTGTTTTGTTGGCCCTAAGTCTTGCGTAGCAAATGACCTACTTAATTCTCACTTCAATTTGTCTATCTTAGAGGCATTATAGCTAAAATAAGCATGGCGTCAATATAGAGTAATGAAATGATAAAATTATTATCAAAGAACTTTTGCGTAAAACATAATGGTGAAAAGTAGTCTTTTGACTAGAACCCTTGACAACTGACTTAGGTTTGTATCATGGGGTGAGAAGTGTTCTCTTTTTGCTTCAATCTATAAACCCAATAAATTTTCAAAGCTCTCTTACCTTTTTCAACTTTACCAAGTCTAAAGTTTAACTATCATGCAACAATTTCATTCATTATACATTGCTTCAACCAATTTCTTTCTATACTTGCTTTCCAAAACTTCCTTATAATTCTTAAGCTCTCCCTTATCAAATAAGAGCACATGTACTCATTAGAAAAATAAATGGTAAAAGGTTGTCAGTCTTTAATAGATCTTCTAGTGGAACAATAAGTAGTAGTTGTGGATCATCAATAACATTATCTGTAAAAGTACCCACGTAATCTACTTTTAGCTGGTCATTAGATTGTATGTCATTAGGTTTACCATTATTAACTAGATTAGACAAGTTCACCAAAGGAATTGCATCTAGATCATACAAGTCATCATTGCTATTAGATATTTTCTTCTTAACCTTTGTAATATCATTAGTGGTTTGATCTTTAATTAATACTGCATCATGACTTCAAAAAAGCTTCTTCCTAATCAAATCATAAACCTGTGGCCAAATTCATCTGGGCCATATTGAATAAAAATATATTTTAGTGTCTCAACAATAAGCTTTTGTAACACCTACATGTATGTATCAAGGATAATTTTGTCATTTTGTATGTATATGAGTTATTTATAATTTTGGGAAATTGGTTTAAGTGTTTAAAATAGGATTTTAAACTATACAATAGTGGTGTATGAAGGGTGCATACCCGTTCATTTATGCTAGGTGGATTAAAATGGATAACGTGTCATGTCAGATTATTTTGTAATGATGAACGATCCTTTGTATCAAGTTAACACCTATTCCAATGGTTACAATTTAAAGATTATATAAGCAGCATGTATGCAAGATACGATATTGCTATTTAATCAACCATAATTATTAACCAAATCTATTTCATACTTATCTGATCTACAGACAGTAATTTTGATGGCAATAGTGATATTCCAGTAGTGAGTTCTTCAGGCAGGGATAATAAGTAAGTAGGAGAGTGAATTTTGTTTATGTTTTGGTTGCAGTCTTATACATGATTGATTTTGTAATTTTAATGTTTCAATTTGAGAAAAAATGTTATGTGATTGGGTTTAGTGATTGAAACATATGAAAGGATAATGTACTAGTTCATTTAAAGCAAGATGTTTATACAATAAGAGATGCAAGAAAATATGAGTAAGAATACTCTTTGTGGTCTATGATTTAAGAGAGTAATTTTTAGAGATCGGATCATCATATTACTAGTTATACAATGCAACATGAATGAATGAGAACTAATATGTTGATGAAAATTTATGGTTGGTTTGTTAAAACATATTTGCGTGATAACTTTCATATGTTTACAAATATGATGATTTAGGTGTGTTTTGTTGTATATTGGTATTGAAGCTATGTTAAAAGTCTAAGGTCTAAGGTTATCTTTTGGTGTAATTTTAATGTGAAAAATCCAATGAAGATAGTTAAAATTATTGTTCCATGCACATAGGAATGGTCATGAACAACCTAGAATTAGGGTATTATTTGCATACGAACGACCATGCATAAGACTTGCATGATTGTCTATTGATTAGGATACATATGATCATTTGTGACACGTAGGATTAGACATGATGAACGATATGCAAAAAAGTGTATGGTTATTCATGAATGTGAAAAGATGATAATACCATTATAGACATGAAAGACATAAGCATGAATGATCATTTAAGGATACGCACAATCATGCATGAAGTCACATACTATCATGCCTAACCATGAAGAAGAGTGTATGATAATTCATGAATGCAAAAACATTAAACATTTATGACGTATGCATGAAAGACTGTTTAAAGACATGTATAGTCATGCATGAAGTCACGACTATGTATGATCATGAGTGAATGAGCCATTTATGTTAAAAAGGAATGCATATCCGTTCATACAAGGCATACAACTATGCAACAAGATAAAGTTGAATGAACATTCATGGAAGATGTTCATCTATTCGTAGTAACATTAGTTTAAGGAGGAAAACAAGATACGAGTTTGAGTATAAGTTACGTGGCTTGAATAATTGCACATAGTTTTCATGAAAGTATATCCCATCATATTTTTTCATGAGACTAAATTTCTATACATGTATTCCTAAACTAAAGGTGTAGAGTCATGTTTTAGAATTGATCATGTATTACACATGTGAGACTAGGTATCTATAGTATATGTGTGAAACTTGATCTCATAGTACACATGTGGACCTAACATACATGTAGTACATGTATGGGACATATTTCAAAGTTCCCAGATTTTTAGGAATGTTTTCATAAAGGTTGTTATGAAGGGGCACCTGTAAAATTCTCTTTATACATGCATGCAATAAAGTATAGTTATAACATAATAGTTCAATAATGTGTGTAGGGAAAAATGATTGCACAATTATGCAACTCACTTGGCCAAGATATCTACTCCTTGTCTCAACCCAAACCAATCGACATATAGAAAAGGTTTTCAAAAAATGTTTTTAAAATAAAAATGTTTTCACCACTAGCATTTTACATGCATTGCATATGGAGTGTAATCACAAATTAGGATCTAAAAGTGCATCCTAAATAATTGAGATCATTTCATCAAAGTTATGGGACTAAAGGTAATCATTTGATGGTTGAGTAAGTTAAAAGAGTCTTATCGAATAAATTAGGATCTAAAAGTGTATCCTAGGACAATATTAACCTTCTTTTGCAAAAATAATGACTTATTAAAAAATAATTAAAAATGGCCTTAAAGTAAAATAAAACATTTAAGCTAAACTTTGCATTGGAAGTATCATTTTTTAACAATTTATCATTTTCTAATGTAAAGATGAGTGTTGATTGTTAAGTGTATGTAGTATATATGGTTTAACTTTAATTAGTTACATTTTATGTCAAATATTATTTTTTAGCATTTAAATGTTTTACTTATATTAAGTAGAAAGATACATTAAACACACTTAATAACAAGATTTTCGAGTGTATCAAGTGTCAACGAATTAGTATTAAACCTTTAGTAACTTTTATTTTTTATAATAATTCTCAACTCACTAAATTATAAATTATCAAATATATTAAAAACGACAAAGTATCTATCTTTTCAAATATATCTTCTTTTAAATCTACTAAAGTTGGTTAAATAATATGGTAAGCTCCAAAACAAAAAATATAAAAATCACAGAATTACCACGAGATAAGAGTTAGATGGAGAACACAAAAAATTTAAAAAGGAAAAAATACAGATAACAAAACTTTAAGGGAAGGAAAAAATTAAATGTTATTTCTTATGCCTTTTTATTACAACTGCGTATTCTCATCTTTATAATCCAACTAATTGTGTATAACTAATGCCACATCGGTATTTTCATTATTTTTAAAATTCCCTTAAACGACACTTAAAACATTCAAAATGCAAAACAATAGAACACAACACAATAGAACGCAATACTGGAATGCAAAAAGCAATACAACATCATCCAACACCTTGGGTGTCTATGATGGTTAAATGAACCCGACATCTAGCATCTTCTTGAGTTGCTTCCTTAATTCCGTTAGCTTAGGAGGTGCCATTCGATAGGGCATAGCATCGGTGGTTTGATCCCTAGTTTTAACTCAATGTGGTGATTAACTTCTTGTTACAACAATAAGTGCTTGGGCAATTCTAGCGGTATGACATCTTTGAACTCTTCCAAGGTGTCTTAGATGTCTACAGGTAGGTCGATTGACTTATGGCATGGCTCCTCCTTAAAGGTTGCAAGGAAAGTAGGCTCGACTCTCTTGAGACCCTTTGTAAACTACAAGATTGAAAGGGACTCCTTCATAGGAAAGAAGCATCGAGCTAGTCTTTCCTTCCTCCAAAATCATTATAATGTTGGCAAAAGGGATGAGCACTACCCTGACCTGATCCATAAACTCCATACCAAGCACAATAGAATGGTCATCCATGGAAACAACACAAAAAAATCAAGAATACCTGACCATTCATCCAAACATACATGAACCCCCCGTGCAATGTTATAAGTTGTCTTTGGTGCAGAGTTGACTGCCTTGAGCCTCCATTGCCCTTGCTCATGACAGAGGCTTACTTAGTTTTTTTCTATTTTATGAAGTTATGGGATGCACTTGTGTCATCAAGGGCGTGTACCTCTTGGTCCCTGATCTGGGCTGCTATATAAAGTTGCCTCAATTTCTCAAATTTTGGCACCTCTACCTTAGTTTTGATAGAGCTCAAAATTTGTAGTGAACCTACTTGGGTTTCTTGTTGTGGCTATAGGTATGGACGGTCTTCCATAAGGGTTGTCAACCTGCCCTTCTTTGGACACTATTTGACTACATATGCCTTGTCATGCAAGAAACACTTTGGTGGCCTTTTTTAGTGGCTTTTGTCTTGGTGGTCTATTTCATCTTTCTGAATGGCCTTGCCTTTGTGCTTGTAGTGGTCTTAGGCTCCATCCTTAGAATAGTGGCTCTCCCTCATTTTTGCCCTTATTATGCTTCTTGTCTTTGGTCTTTTCTAACTTCTTGTATTCAACAAGTGACTTGATGATGTCTATAGCTGCATTAAGATCTTAAACTCATCTCTATTAGATCTTAGCCCACGGTTGTAGCCAATCTATGTAGCAAAAACAATGCTTCATTGTTAGGAAAGTTGTTAATCTCCTATAGTAATTTAGAAAACTCTTTGACGTAGTCTTTCACATTGCTCATGTGAGTGAGTTGACAGTGTTTGGCTTTGGCCTCATGTTCAACATTTTTTAGATAGAACTATTACTTGAGTTCACCTTTGAACTCATCCCATGTTACAATGGTATTATTGCCTACTCCATTTTTACATGCCTTCAGTGCCACCAAACCATAACAATGTCATCAAGGTACATTGTGTGCTGCTTAATCTTATTAGTGTCTTCCCCAACATCGACAATGTGAAAGAACTGCTATATGCCTTATAGGAAATTGTCGATCTCCTTAGCATTTCTGGTCTTTTTGTATGCTTTCGACTTGGGTATGTCAACCTTGGAAAGTCTTGTTATGACTAGTATGACAACAACTTGTCCCTATGCTACAACCATTTTGCAAATGGCCCAGTCACCTTGCACCTTACCTAAACCAGTTTCTAACATTGAACTTCCTCTCATAAAGCTGTAACTTCATCATGCAAAACATCAATAGTAGTAAAAAGAGAGTTCCTTAGTTAGTTACCTTGGTTCATACATGATTCGATAATGACATTGAGTGTACCTTGTGTTTCTTCTCGCAACTCCTTTTGGTTGCTTTCAAGTTTCTCGGTATGTTTTCCAAGTTCCCCCACTTGGTCGAATTTGTCCCTAAAAGCTAGCTCTAACCTTGCAAGTTTAGTGTTCATGTCTGAGACAGTGTCCCGTGACTTCTCTTTGTGTCGTTTTCTAGTATCTTGTGCTTTCCTTTCCTTTTCATGGCTTTCGTGAATGGTAACTTCCCCAGAACTCATCATCTTTAGTTGAACGACTTTAATACCACTTATCACAGGCTTAATGTTTACTTGATGATCCTGTGCGACACTTAGCGATAAAGTGCACTAAGTCAACCTAAATGTTATCGATATTACTGCTTAAACAAAAATAAACAAGAGCACAATATTAGTCCAAACATACAAAGTAAAGAACACAAAAAGATAAATATAGAGAGCTCAATATATTAGAAATATGTTTTGTATTACTTAGGTAAAATGTGTTGTACAAGTGTGGTTTTTTATAAGCAAAAAGCTTACAAAAAAAGACAAAGTACAATGACATATACAAAGGTATCAAGGCATGTTTTATATTCATACGCTCTTAAGCCCCTACATGTTATAAGAACTCAAAGGTCCTATGCTAGATGCTTACATGACAGCTTGCATAGGTGTTCTAGTCATAGACGCCCAGCTGTAGAGTCTCTTTCCCCAGGAGTTATGTTTATATCACCAAAGATGACCAAAATCCTATTGGCCTTCAAGTAGAGTTTCCCATGTACGTATGAACAATGTCATTGAATACGAATTTGTCTAACTAAGGAGTCTTCTGCATACTAGGTTGCATGGTTCCCCTGTTGGCTTGTTGATGACACATGTAGAGTGGTTTAGCACAGTGGGTTGATCTGATATAGGAGCTTGGCTCGACTCTTGGCTATTTAAACAAAATTGACCTAAGTGTTAGAGTTAGGCCAAATGAACCTTTCTTAGGCTAGTGCAAATAGATAGGTTATGACAAATTATGCACATCATGTCATAACCTTTTTCCAATATACAACTAAATGGAGTTGTTTTAGTCATGCTTATTCCAAAATGGCCGCTATAGTTGATGATTTTGAATAAGTTGATAAGGTCATTTTGAAGTGTTCTATTGTTCCTTACAACATATTAACCTCGTTTTTGTAACTTCCTTGGTACCAAGAGTAACCTTTATAAGTATCAAAAGTTTGTTGTTTAGTTTGAATAATGGATAGTAGTTGTGTATCCTCAATCTATGAGTCTTCTACCTTTTTTAATATTTATGAAGGCAACAATACAAAAGTCAGGCTATTCATCTTCATGTTGGGCAACCTGAATAAAACATCTACTATTAAGTTTTCTTTCCCTTTTTTATACACAATATCACAATCAAATTGCATCAACTTTGTGATTTAGGTCTACTGCATAGGTATAGCTATTCTTGCTTTGACAAGTGTTCAAGAATTTAGTGATTCATCTTAATAGTAAACTCCTAATTAGTTAAGTAAGACATTTATCTCTTTATTATAAATAGGATAACCAACATTTCTTTTTCATAAATAGAGAGGAGTTGATTCTTAGGTGTTAAAGCCTTACTAATATATGTTATGGGGTGTCTTTCCTACATCCACATAGCTCCAATTTTGTCCCCACAACCATATGTTTTAATCATAAATTTCTTGGAGAAATCTAGCAAGGCAAGCACTTGAGTGGTGACCATAGTTTCTTTGAGTTTTTCAAAAGACTTTTGGGTTGCACTATTCCAATAGAAGACATTTACTTTCAGCAACTCTAACTAAGGTCGAGTAATGTGACCACAACCCTTTACAAATTTCTGGTAGTATCTCGTTAGACCTAGAAAGCCCCTCAACTATTTTATTGTCTAAGAATAGGCCACTTTTTCATTGCTCAAATTTTTTTAAGATCTATGCTTACACTCTTTGTTGAAATGATATATCCTAAGTAGGAAATCTATGAGTATCCAAAAGAGCATTTACTTCTCTTGGCCATTAGCTTATGATTCTTTAGCAATGTCAGAATTGTTTTTTACTAAAAATGAGTATATCATTAAAAAAAAACCAAAATAAACCTTAAGAATGTCTTAAAAACAAAATTTAGGGTATATTTTTATCTGCCATTACCCAGACTTCAAGTCAGTTTTAACAAAAAATCATTACCCCTGACATTTCATCTAACAACTTTTCCACCACAGGGATTGGGTATTTATTCTTGATAGTAGATTGATTCAAACTTTTGTAATTTATACCAAAACTAATGGCCCGGAGTATAAGTTGTTGTTGGGTCTGATGACTCCTGAATCCAACATCTCTTTCACCATCTTCTCAATAATATCCTTATGAAAACTATTGTGTCTGTAAGGCCTTAATGTTACTGACTTAGCCCCCTCTTTTAAGATAATCTTATGATCCCAATCACTTGGTGGAGGTAATTTGTGTTTTCTCAACAAAAACACCCTAAAAATGTTATAACAATAGGTCTAATTCTAGCCACTTACCTTAGGTAGTTTCTCAGACAACCTGTAGTATTGTCAATTGAAATTTGCTTGGTTACACTATGAGATGAATTGAGGCCTGTTGTAGTGAGTCGTAATTTTAGAGCAATTTTCTCACTTAGAAAGTTGTGAGTACAACCTGAATCAATGAGAGTAAAAAATAGGCCTTTTTACCATGGATACCCAATAATCTCATTACCTTTGCCCCTTTTTCCCTATTGAGTGCATTCAAAGAAATTTGCATCAAGTTGGACTCATCTCTACCTTGTTTTTCCCTTTCAAGTTCATCAACTAATTCATCCGCCTCTCTAGTATCAACCTCTAATTAAAAAGTATAGAGTTGTTCATTTTTACATTTGTGGTTGAAGGATTATTTTTCATTGCACTACAAACAAAAGCCTTCGACCTTTTTCTCATCAATTTCCTTGTTAGTTAAAGGTTTGGTGTTCTGAGGAGGTAAGATATTTATAGGTTTGGCCAAGGGTGAAGTCCACAATATTCCCACCTGTGTGTTTACTTTCTGATTGCTACTAGAGTGAAATGCATTACTAGAAGGTTAAAATGTGACTAAACTTTTATAAGATACGTTAGTTGAGAGGTCTTGGTAGAGGGTTTTGGTTGATCACTTATAGCAGCCACTGTTACCTCCTATAGCTTAGCCAAGGCAAAAGCCTTAGCTAATGTCTTAGGTTTAAACATACAAACTAGCTTTTGTAGCACATCCACCAATCTTGGACAAAACAAAGCTGAGAGTCTGGTCTTCTCTGATTCCAACTCTCAGATACAGTTTATCAAATAAGTCAAGATGTTGTTGAAAATGACCAACTTGACATAAATTGCGTAAGTTTGCTAATGGATCATCATAAGCTTAAGAGCCAAAATGGGAAATCAACTGGTGTACATATTCCTTCTAGCTCACAAGTTGATTGTCTTTGGCCTTAATGAATCCTTGATGCCACTGAATGACTTTCCCATCCAATTGCAAAGCAACTATTTTCACCCAATTGTACTATCCACTTCAAAGAAGTATTCGACCCTAAAAAACTAGTTTTCTAGATCTTCACTATTAAATTTTGGAAACTCTAGCTTAGTCGATTGTCCCTAAAGACATTTTTGGCCAGGTCCTGTCTCAACTCCCCCTTCTGTTAGGTCCACCATCTTCTATTTGGTGAGGATTCCAAATAGGATTGGATTCGAAGCAAGTTTATTTGGGTTCGAACTAGCTTTGCTTGAACGAGCCCGAACTGAGCTTCCTTTAAACGAACCTGAATATGAACGTGAGCCTAGATTTTAAGCGAAAAACGAACACGAGTTCGAACCTGAACATAGGTTGAGCGAGCTGAGCTTGGCTCACAAGCTGCTCACTTAAATGAAAAAAATTTTTAACTTAAAATAAATGACACCGTTTATTCCCTAAAATACGAGCTTGAAGTCGAGCTTTCGAGCTTGAAATGCGAGCTCGAGCTAGAACACACAAGCCCAAACAGTAAAATTATGAAATGAGCCGAATACGAACATGTGTTTAACTAGCTCAGTGAGCCCAAACTTGAGCAGAGCTTTGGCTTATCAAAAGCGAGCCGAAAATGAGTTGGGCCCTGTTCGGGTCCAATTCGGCTCGTATTTAGCCCTAATTTCAAAATTTTGCAAGTTTAAACCATCGATCATGTTTTTGATTGTATTAATGGATTCAATCAGTAGTTGTTGTTGACAAAGATTCGAACTTAGCTCATCTAGACCAATTCTCATTGAAGTTACTGTACTTGAGTGCCTTTTGCCATGCTCCGGATCATTTAGCTTTGATACCAATTAGTGTGCTCCAAAACATAAAATACAAAAATCATAGAATTACAAGAGATAAGAGTTAGAGAGAGAACACACAAATTTTGAGAAGGAAAAAACATAAATAACAAAATGCCAAGGAAGGATAAAAATGGTGTCATTCCTCATACTTTTTTGTTACGACTACAGTTTCTCCTCTTTATAATCCAACTGATTTCACTAACTAATGCCATGTTAGCATTTTCATTACATTTAAAATTCACTTAAATGACACTCAAAACATTCAAAACGCAACACAATAGAATGCAATGTTGGAATGCAAAATGCAGCATGATGTCATCTTCCATCCTTTAAGTGAAATGGTGCATTTTTTCCAACTTCCTAACTAATGCCTAACGACGTCGTATTGGAAGGGAATTGATTCAAATTCACACCATAATGCAATAAATATGGAGATGAATTATTATTTTAATTCTTAAACAGTGGCTTCTTCTCTTAAAAAAATCAAAAAAAAAAAAAAAAAGCAATATATAATTACCCTATTTATGTTGTAAAAAGAAACTATTAACCCGTAAGAATAGTTTTTCATGTTGCGGTCAGGCGTTGATTTTTTGTTTTTGGGATTTTTTTTTAAAATAAATAAAAGGTTTAAATGGAATTACAATACTTAAACAAATTAATATTTTTTTAATATTAAGATAAAATCACAATTATGTATCTTTTGTATTAAAAAATGTGTTTGAAGGAGAAAAAAATAAAAAATAATAATTATAGTGGTTGAATAATACAAAGACATTATAATACAATAAAATTATGCGTATATAATTTGGATATACAAATAATATGTTAGTATATGACTGAATAATTTATATTAAAGATAAAATAATACTTAATCACATAATAACACATTATCTGTATATCTAAATTATACATAAAAAATATGTATATATAACATTATTTATTAGAATTTATATAAATAGAGAAATCAATTAGAAGCAAAATTTATGCAAAAAATGTAACACAGTTGAATAAAGGCCAAAAGACTTATTCCCACCCAAGGTATAGTGAAATCTCAAGTTCATCCCCTTTAACTTTCAAAAATTTAAATACCCACTTATTACCAAAAATCTGATAAACTTTTCTATTAGAGTCAAAGGTAAAATTGTCATTTTATCAATAATATTAAAAAAATATAAGTTTATCTAATTTTTCTCTCTAAATTTTGAAAACTAACAACTTTACCTATGTCTAAACATTTCAAGTTTTAAAAAATGACTATTTCCCATTTTAGGTTTTTCTCTTCTCCCCTCTTTGGCCATCACACCATCATCGACGCCATCCTTTTTCCATCCTCACTGTTGGAATCGTTCAGATAGCCATCGTGGGAGGTCATCTGACAAAGAGACGACAAAGCCATTCAAGCGATTCTCATAGTGAGGACGGCGCTAGTGACAATGTAGTGGTTGAAGACGGGAGAAGAGAAAAACCTAGGTGGGAGAGGGGGGGGGGGGGGGGGGGGGGGTGGGATGGGGAGAATAGTCATTTTTTTAAAACTTGAAATATTTAGATAAGGGTGAAGTTGATAATTTTCAAAACATAGAGAGAAAAATAAGATAAAATTATAATTTTTTTAATATTATTGATAAAATAAAAATTTTACCTTTTATTCTAAATGAGTGTTTAGATTTTCGATAAGAGAAATGTAAGAGTTTAGAATTTTATTATATCATGCGGGAATAAGTCTTTTGGCCTTGTATAAAAGGAGAGAACGTAATAAAATTCAGTTGCTTGACCGACGAAATTGGCGGGGTTTTTCCCGTTTCAAAAGGCAGAAAACAAGACTCTCTCAGCCGAGCATTTTTACTGTAATTCGTTAACTCATAACAGATTTAAACTACTAATCTGCAAACTTCTCATTTTCACTCTTAAATTTCTCTCTTTTAGCTACCCAAAAAATCTTCCCCCTTCACCAATTACCTTTCCTTAAATTTCTTCTTCTCTTCAATCCACTTTTACCATTCTTCAATCGCCGGCGTGCTGTGTCGCTCCGGCGGTAATATATTCAACTAAACTTAGTGATTTCAGCTTGGCTTTTGGTAAGACTCTTCAGTCTTTCCTTGCAATTTATAAGTATTGGTTAATCTTTATTCTATAAAGTAATCTCTATGGAAAAAAATTGGGAATGTTTGTGGTAATTTTTGTTAACTTTGTTTGTCTTTCTGTTATTTGATGCATTGGATGGATAGATGCTATTGGATTGATGATACAAAGCATGTTGGATAATAATCTGTTATTTTTTATTTTTAAGGTTAATCTTAAATTTATTTTAGGGATGTTTAATTTGAAGAATTTTCTATTAATGTTTTTGTGGGAAAAAAACAAATGTTCTGGGAATGTTTGGTTTAGATTGTGTAACGTAGATGAAAATTTTTTTGATCTTCTGGGTTCCTAATTTTTCTAAAAATTGTTTTAATGGTATCTTCTTCCATTGCATTCTACACATTTATGCTAATTCTTTTCAAATTTTGGGTTCGAAAATTTGGTTTCCGTTATCTCTCTTAGATGCAAGTATTTGGAGAAAATGCAGATTTTGTTTTCTCACAGGTCTATGCAGATTCACATTTGTGTAGGGTTTTCTTTTCTTCATCAGGGTTGGTGTGTAATGGAGTCCAAAGGTGGTTCTGCTTCGGAGGGTGCAAATAGTTTATCCGTTAAGCCATTGAAGATCTCAACGTCGCCGAGATCTCCAAGGTCACCCAGGTCTCCGAGGTCTCCGAAGTACCCAAGGTCTCCGAACGAATATGGCAGACATGGCTCTAGAAAGGAGAGCCCGATCAAGGGGAGTCCAAGCAGAGTGAGCAGCCCAGTCAGGTATGAACGGCGTTCAAATTCCCCAAGAGATGGGCGGCCTAAAAAAGGTAAAACTAGTAAATTATTGTTCCTTTGTTGTATTTTGAAGAATGAATTTAGAGATCATAAAATCTAATCTAAAGAAAAATGTTTTTTTCATATATCTGAATGATTAGATTGCTCGAAAGACCTTGTACTTCTAAGGAATGTGAAATTCTGATAAAAGATTAAACAAATTACTTATTTTCTGCTTGGTATTCTAGCTCATTCTTAATTTTATTGTTGCAATTATGCAGGTGGAGCCGGGGGAAAGGGTACCTGGGGAGGATTGTTTGATACAGATGACAATAATTTTCTTGACCCAAAAGATCCGAACTATGATAGCAGTGAGGTAGTTAGTTAATGTTACCCCTTTCTATGTTCATATTTCTCAATTTTCCTAGGATGTTACTGTATATTGTTGTTGTAGTTTCAAGAATTGATGAATTTTTATTTCCGATGTAGGAATTTGAACGTGTAAATATAAGGAAATCAGCTGTGGATTTGATTGAGTACAAAAAGAAAGCAACAGTAATTGTGGAGGAATACTTTACCACTGATGATGTTGTGTCGACAGCAAATGAATTGAGAGTGCTTGGAATGCCTAGCTATAACTACTATTTTGTAAAGAAGCTTGTCTCTCTTGCTATGGATAGGCACGACAAAGAGAAAGAGATGGCTGCTCTTCTGTTATCTGCTCTTTATGCCGATGACATTGATCCGCCGCAGGTTTATAAAGGATTCAGGAAATTGGTGGAATCTGCAGATGACTTGATTGTTGATATACCTGATACGGTTGATGTTTTAGCATTGTTCATAGCTCGAGCTGTGGTTGATGACATTCTCCCACCTGCATTTTTGAAGAAACAAATGGTTTCCTTGCCTAAGGATTCCAAAGGAGTTGAAGTATTGAAAAGGGCTGAGAAAGGTTACCTCGCGGCTCCTCTTCATGCAGAAATTATAGAAAGGCGATGGGGAGGTAGCAAGAATAAGACAGTTGACGAAGTGAAGGAGAGGATAAACAATTTGTTGATTGAGTTTGTGGTGAGTGGTGACAAAAAAGAGGCCTACAGATGCATCAAAGAATTGAAAGTTCCATTTTTTCACCATGAAATAGTTAAACGGGCTCTAATGATGGCAATGGAGAGACGCCAAGCTGAAGGATGGTTACTAGATTTACTGAAAGAAGCTTCTGAAGAAGGTTTGATCAATTCTAGCCAAATAACAAAAGGGTTTAACAGGATTATCGACACTGTGGATGATTTATCACTTGACATACCAAATGCTAGAAAAATATTGCATACATTGATTTCCAAGGCAGCATCCGAGGGCTGGTTGTGTGCTTCATCTTTGAAATCACTCTCATTGCAGCCAGGAAAGAGGTCACTAGAGGATAGTGCTTGTAAAAATTTTAAAATCAAGGCTCAATCAATCATTCAAGAGTATTTCTTGTCTGTTGACATTTTAGAGGTACAAAGCTGTCTAGATTCAGAGAACAGCACATCTTCTGATGAACTGAATGCTATCTTTGTCAAGAAACTGATAACTCTTGCCATGGATAGAAAGAACAGAGAAAAGGAAATGGCTTCTGTTCTGCTGTCATCTTTATCCTTCCCTCCTGATGATGTTGTCAGCGGTTTTGTGATGCTGCTAGAATCAGCCGATGACACTGCTCTCGACAACCCAGTTGTGGTTGAAGATCTTGGAATGTTCTTGGCTCGAGCAGTGGTGGACGAAGTCCTGGCACCTCTTCACTTAGAAGAGATTGCCAGCCAGTTTTCGGGGCCAGAATCGATAGGTAGCAAAGTGCTGCAAATGGCAAAGTCACTGCTGAATGCAAGACTTTCTGGAGAGCGGATACTAAGATGCTGGGGAGGCGGGGGGACCAGCCAGTCAGGCTGGGCTGTGGAGGATGTCAAAGACAAAATTGGAAAGCTACTAGAAGAGTATGAATCCGGAGGAGAGGTACAAGAAGCTTTCCGCTGCATAAAGGAATTAGGCATGCCATTTTTCCACCATGAGATTGTCAAAAAAGCACTAGTGAGTGTCATTGAGAAGAAGAATGAAAGGCTCTGGGGGTTGCTCAAGGAGTGTTTTGACTCAGGACTCATCACCATGAATCAAATGACAAAAGGGTTCGAGAGAGTGGAAGAATATCTTGATGACTTAGCCTTGGATGTGCCTGATGCTGAGAAGAAATTCATACATTATGTTGAAAGAGCCAAAGCTCAAGGTTGGCTGGAATCCTCATTTTCTTTCACCAAACTGAAACATATACAAGAGAATGGATATTGTTAAAACCAATTAATGAGGTATGCACGGTGTCGTATTAGTACCATAGGATAACTTTATATTAATATATTTTGGCAGCTACCTGTAGAGAGCTTGTTAGCTCTTGTAGTTTATGTATTTTTGAGAAACTAATCAAATATGCAATTGCAGTGGAACCTGAATGATGTTTTGTAAATGTAAGTGATATAGGTTTACTGTATACACACTTTTGGGAACATAATTTTTAGCAAGTAAATCTAATATTCACTATAACAAATAGTTAATTTAGGGACAAAATATTTAACTTCTAAAGATTATTTTTTTGATATTTAATGACCTTTTTTATTTTTAAGGACAAATTTTTAATTTTTTGGAACAAAAATTTTCATTACCCTTTTTTAAATTTGTTATAGTGATGTTTGTAAGTATTACGCCAAGAAAATGTAGTGAAATAAAACAAATAATATAGCCTAAAGTAAAAGCCATAGCCTACAACATTCATGGGACTAATTAAGTCTAGAGAGTTTCAAATCTACTAACTTAAAAATGTAAATTACAATGAAAGGTATTAGATCAAAGAAAAACAGTTCACAAACTCATCTAACCAAACCCAAAACTCTATTGATAGAAGTTTACGCATACATGAAATGGAAACTAGTATCTCTCTCACTCGTTTTTCTAGGCTTCCCACTTAGAGAGAGAAGATCAAGATTTCATTGAACAATAGAGATGAAGTCCCTTCAACTTGAGAGGTTAAAATCCCTTTAACCTATAATCAAAGCAAATCTTCACCATTTATAGAAAATGAATACTTGCTAGAAGAATCTAAGATAAAAATCAATAACAAAATGCAAAGCTGCAATATAAAAAAAGAACCCAAAATATATTTAAGAGGGAAGGCAAATATTCAGGCTAATAAAAGACTGAGAAGAGGGTACTCTTTTATGCACATTTAGGACCTTTTGGTGTTAACACTTGTTTCGATAAGAGATTGCTCATGTGTCCTCTTTGTAACAACAAAATACACGCCAAATGGCGATTGTATAAGGACAAAAATTATGTTAAGTATCAAATAGCTATTATACATAGATATGTGATCACACAATACATAACACATAATATGTGCACACAACATTGTGAATATTCACGATAAATATCGTGATAATGTCCTTAATTCACAATAAAACATCTATAGGAAATAGTTGTCATCGTAGAATTGATAGATTCATAATGTTTTCTTTTTTTTTTAAAAATTAAGATAATATAATATGCAATTTCTCAAACAATAAAACGATGGGTATCCACTTTTAGTGCACTATTTATGTACATAAATAATGTATTATCATATGATTGAATAATTTTAAATTAAAAATAAAACAACATTAAATCAGTTAATAATACATCATCTGTGTATAAGAATTGTATACAAAAAATTAATACACATAACATTGCTTTTTCTCAAAATTGTTTTCATAGTCTACCTTTTGTGTATGCCAAATCATATAATTACAAAATGGTACATATATAATGTAATATATATAATCCATTTTTATTTTAATTTAACATTTATAAATTAAAAAATTGACTAAAATAAACACCTATGAGGACATATATATTCCAATGGGACTTGAGCCAAAACCCTTATGAAGAAGATTCATGAAAGAGTAGGGTTATTTGAGTACATTAAATCTTTTTGTAAGCTCCATACATAGTCAAATTTATTGAAGAGCAGTGTTATATGCATAATTTTTATTTATAACTTTATACACAAACAATGACATATCATCGTGTGATTGAATAGTTAAAAAATAATACTCAATCATATGATGACACATAATTGTTTATGCATAAAATTGCACACAAAAGTTGTGCATCTAATTTTATTGTTTATTAAAAGCATCTTTTTCAGATGAGTAATGTTATGTGCACAATTTTGTGCATACAAAATAACATGTCATTATGTGATTAGATAGTTAAAAATTAAAAATAAAATAACACTCAATCATATGATAATACATTATTGTTTGTGCATATACTTTTATTATTTTGAAATATAAAAATTCATTTCGGATAAATATGAGGGCTGCAAAAGTATTCTTTGTTATCCTTCTTAATTTTTTTTTTTTTTTATGGTGTGGACATGAACTAGATTTAAGCTTTCTCAAAGGTAGAATACGTGTTTTGGAAAGTTGATGTTTAGGGACGGGAAATATTTGAATAATCTATACTATACTTATAAATTAATTGCTAAGATAAATTTAATTAACAAAGAAGCTTATTAACGTTGAAGAAAATTAACTTTTACAGAGAATTTATAGTTAAAATACTATTTTTTAATATAAATAACCTATAGATTTAAGTAAAAAATAATATAGAATTCTTTTATTACGTTTAACTAAATACAATAATTATTTATACCTACTAATTTTTATTAAATATAGTAATAATTTTACTAAAACTATATGCACAACTCTCGTACATAATTTTGTGCATAAACAATGATGTGTCATTATATGATTGAGTGTTATTTTATATTTAATTTTTAATTATCTAATTACATAATAATACATCATTATTTGTACACATAATATTACTCTAATAATTTATACCCAATAATATAATTGTTAATTTATTTTTGTGGTAATTTTTCATTTTTAGCAAGAGATAATTGTTTGAATCAAATGTACCTTAAAGGTAAAACATTGGATAACTTTGTTACTTTCCAAAATATTCAAGGGTGTGATTGGTTTATATAACATTTTATTCCAAAAAATTAAAAATTACCACAAAGATAAATTATTTTGAAGATTACTAAACATTAATCATTATTATATTTTATAAAATTGATATTTATGAATAATTATTATGTTTGATTAGTAGTAATACAAGAATATTGAAATATTATTTTATTTAAATATCATTAAAAAATTATCAGATATAAATTAGTATTGTGTTTAGTTAAACTAACATTTTTTATATTAAAATATTTGTTTTCTGTATTTTTTAAAACAACTTTCATGTTAATAATATATTAGGATTTTTTATGTTTTTAAATTATGAATATATTTAGTTACATTATTTTTTCCAAGTTGTCATCTTATTGCAAGTATATTTTTTTTCAAAATATTTTTTACCGTCCTCGTTATTTTATTTCAAACCAAAAGCATTTTTTTCTAAAATTTTAAGAACTAAAGATAAAATTGTAATAAAATTAAAATAATTTTTTAATATTTAAAATAAATATGATAATTAGATCATCATTATATTATTTATCACACTACCTTGACAATAAAGGATTAACGAAATAATTTTATTATCTAATAAATTAAATAAAATAATATTAATAATAAAAAATAATTTTAAAAATTAATTAATTTAGGTAAAAAAATTTCCGCGGTTAAAAATATTGAATTTAACATTTTAAAGCAAACTAAATATGGGTTACCACTTATACTCACCCAATACCAAAAGCCAAAACACACTTCTTCATGCCACCCATTCACACCATGCCAAAGCCATTGACCACTAGAAAAGTAGTCGACCATCGAAAGAAGTCGCCGACCATCGCAAAGAAGACGCCTACCACTGCAACGAAGACAAAAATAATAATCAAATGGATGAAGAGGTAAAAGTTTGTTATTTCTTCCATTCGATTTCTTCATCGTTCCGTTTGCTTTTTTGCTTCTATTTTGTTATTGTCTTGGGGTTAGCTAGCTTGATTTCACTAGTTTTTGTGCCGGATGAAGCTGGAAATTGCCGCTGGCATCATATTGGGATTTTTGGAACTGCTGTGTTGTTAGTTTGATTTGCTTAGATTTCTCTATGATTTGGTTGGTTTTTGTGCCAAAAGATGTCAGAAATTGCCTAGGGATAATGCTTTGGTGTGTGTTGTGGTGGTGTAAACAGGTTTTTTCGGGCAAAAAATGGAGGAAAATGGCATGGCGTCGATGGTGGTACAGTTTATGCCACGGCAACACGCCACACCACGCTAGCGCTCCATGCCAACGTGCCCAAACGCCACGCCAACACATCGATAACATTGTTCATGCACTGTTCATAAAATATAAAAATTATATTCTTTTATGTTTTTCTTTGAGTTTATTTATTTTAATTGATTAATTACAATCCAAAATATTTTCTAATATACGATAAATTTTAAAATCATCATACAGATATTCTAAACTTCTAAATGTAATAATTTTTTTGTATAATTGTCAATCATAATTAATATAATAGATAGTTACATAAAGATACCATATATATTAATTTGGTGCAATTCATAAATTAGAAGTTATTAAAATAACACTATTAAAATTACTTAATTCTCTAATAATTTTTAATTTCATTAATTCATAATTTCTCATGATGTGTGCCCTAAGAATTCTTCTAAATATCGGTTGAACACTATTTTGTATTATCAATTCTAAAATTTTATCTTTTGCATAACTAAAAGATTGATAAGAAGTAACTACATACTTGGTCATATAGTCTCGCATCTTCATTTGATTGTATGTGAAAGTTGATATTTCTTTCATATGTCTGAAATTGTTCGGAGCTCCTTCTAAACTGGCGTTGAGACCAACGGACCATAATCAAGTGAATGCAATTTGTTTTTATCCTTTGAACTCATATGAGATTTTTTTATAGTAATTAGTAATGTGTCGGCAAAGATGTCTCGTACAATTTGTACTTGCACATATCAAACAAGACCCACAATGTTTACACACTACTCAACAAATCAATTTTCTTTCTATCGCTTCCTCTATTTAATCGAAGTACTCTCATATTATTGACGTTTGTTTTTTTTTCTCTTTGTTGAATAATATGAACTTGCATCTACATCACTTTTACTTATTAGTACTCCACCTAAGACTGAATTTGAATCAAGCTTACTTCAAACAAATCTAAAACAAAATTACATATATATGAGCTTGACTATGAGCTTGAGCTTTATATACTTGAAAAAAGGCTCAAGCTTTCAGTGAAATGGCTCGACTCTCAAGCCAAGGCAGCTCGCCCATTCTCCTTTCTCCAGCTGGGTAGGACGTTGCCCTCCTGGTCTTTTAAAAGAAGAGTCTTCCACATATATATATGTAAAAAACTACATCTACAAATTATGAAAGTTTGACCAATCACTTAAATTAAAAAAATAATATCACTGTAGTTGAAACATGGCACAATCTTATTAGCCAACACAATTCAATTGAACTCATTTCATGCAAGAGAAGTAACGTCCCTTGCTTTGACTCCTTCAAAACGACGTCGGTGAATCGCCTTCTATTCTTGTCCTCTACAAAAGCTGTCACAGCCTGTGCCTCTTCTCCAAGAGTTAACTTCTCTGGTATTTTTCTTCCTTTAAAGAATGACAGATTGTAACTCCGAGAGAAAGGCTTAGCATGAATACTGATTCAAATTTGAGATCGAGCTCCATGGAGATTCGATACAGAGGCATGAGAAAGCATCCATGGGGTCGTTACGCCATCAAATTCCATGATCTGAGGAAGAAAACCCACGGCTAGCAGTTATTTATTTATTTGTATGCAACAAAGAGAGAAGGAAGAAATAGGAAGAAACAAAACAAAAGCCAAGAAAAGTTGGGGTTTGAATGAGTGGGTTAACAACATGGACAATCAAAACCCTGATTGAATAACTGAATATACCACAACAGCTAATATTCTGCAAAACTCTAAATTCATTTCTGTTTACTGGGAGAACAAAGTTATAGTTGCATCAATCAAAGGACAAATACTAATATTCAATTACAAGGTACAAAAATAATTTTCATTTCGATATGTTAACATGTTTAAAGCTCTGGATTTAGGCTATTGCCTCATTATATAGTGTTATTTGTGTACCTTTTAAAGAATATCATTCATCTTTGTTTGTTGTATTTAATATAATTGAAGTTTGTTAATTATATAGTGTTATTGTTAATTTATTACATACTGATTTTAAGTTCTTAGGAATTTTTTTCTTAATAGAATTCTGTAATTTTGCACTTAATAATATATATTTCATATTTTGAATGATGAGGAGCCTACCCGAGCCAAGCTTACAAGCAGCTCGGCTCGTGATCTAGCCAAGTTCGAGTATTGAATTTTTTGGCTTGTCAAGCCCAAGCTCAGGCTCGTTTCAACAGTAACCAAGCCAAGTTTGAGTTTAGTTGAGCTTGAACTCGGCTCGATTTAGTTAAAATCTGGCATTGGCTCCACCTATTCCACCTTGTGCATTATCAATAATATATATCATCAACACCAACATGATAATATTTAAATAGATTGAATTTATTTTACCTTGGATCCATTTGTAATATTTTGTAATGATAAAATTGAAATAAAAATAAAATTATAAACACAAAAAATAGTTATTTGCGAATTCAGATACTATAATGAACAATGAATGATGAATTTTTGCAGGGGTGTGGCTGTGGCATTATCATTTGGAAAGACATTTAAGATGGGGAATGAACACCATTATTATAATGAAGAATGGGCCAACTCTTGAGACATCTATTCTTCTACCGCCTACTTTTATGCCTCCTTTTGATGTTCCTTCGACTATTAGGAAGAAGGGATCAACTAAACAAACAACTTTCTAAATGCTGTTGTTTAGTGGTGTAGAATATTAAGTATGGGTTTCGTATAAGCAACTGATCAACAACTACTTAATCAATCTTATTATGAATAAATTAGTACTTTTATTAATCTTTTAATTTTAATGAAGATTTGAATGAAAAGCATTAAAAAAGCCATACTAATCACACAAGTAGAGATGTCAAATAGGCTAGGTTGTGAGAGCACACCGAAAAAACACAACTCAAAAGGGCACAGCTAGTTATTGTAGTGGATCGTCCCACAAACCTAGCTTTTAGGTCCGGCTCGGCTTGTTTCTATTCATCCACTTTAAAAAAAAAAAATAATAATTTGTTTTTTTCCATTGGAGTTTAAATTTTTTTTTTTCTATACAAACCTACCCTCCCCCACTTTGTAAACCGCACATGTCCAACATAATTTTTCAATCTCTCATTCTCTCTCTACATTCTTTTCCTTCAATCCTATTCACATTTAACATTTTTTTTATTCAATTTTAATATTTCAATTTCTCTCTACATTCTATTCATTCAATTTTTGTTTTAATTTTTTTGTGTTTGGTTTTTAATTAAAAATAATTATTTAAATTTAGTAATATAAATTTCCTTCCAAATTAATACAACTAAAAATCATAAATTGTAAGTTAATCATCTAAATCACATTTTGTTTATATTTTCAAATGATGTGAAATCGTTTTTTATTACTAATTGTTGTATATAATTAAAAAGAAAAATTTTATTTTATTGATGTTGTAATGGACTTGCTTTCTCTAATTACGTCTTTATAGTTTATCCTACACTTAAGTCGAGACAACTATATTTTATATGTTCCTCCAACAAGAAGAACTGAGTAACCCAAGTGCATGACCTTCAAATAGTATCACTTGTAATTTTTGTTATACTTATTACTATTACCATTCTTTTGATGTCCATTAACAATAATTTTTTTTTGTCTTTCTAATTTTGTTAATTATTATTTTTTGTTAAAATATAAAAAAAATTGTACGTTTAATTACTTATTGAAAAATTCGATCATACATAGTTATACATATATATTCTAAAATTAGTAGTATATTAGAACTTTTAGAAAAAAAGTCTGAGTTGAAATTATTTTAATCTTTTTCATTAAATTCTTCATTAAAATTAAAAGTTTAACATAAGTACTAACTTATTCAAAATAAAATCAATTAAGTAGTTGTAGATCATTTGCTAATACATAACCCATACTCAATATTCTTCACCACAAAACAAAGCCACTTAGACAGTCGTTTGTTTGGCTGAAAATTGGGATGTCTTCTTCTGAATGGTTGAAGGAGCATCACAAGGAGGCATGTAAGCTGGTGGCGGAAGCATAGATGTCTCAGCAGTTGGCCCATTCTTCACTATAATAACGGTGTTCATTCCCCAAGTTAAATGTCTATCAAAATGACAATGCCAACTGCCCATTCCCCAAGAAAAATAAGGAATGCATAAATATTTGGACATTATAAATGTTATTTTCATAATTTTAGGGATCAATTATTTATAATTTGGTTAAAAATAATAAATTTATTACTTTAACGAGAGAAATATGATTATTAAAAGTCTATTTTTTATCGTTAAAAATTTATAACAAGAAAAATTTCATTGTCACCTATCATTAAAATTTATGTTATTAAAAATATTTTTGTCATTATTATTTTTAACGAGGAAACTATAATGATAAGTAACGATGAAATTTATTTTAACGTTAAAACTTTTTAATGGTCAAATTTTTTTTATTGTTAAAATATTTTAACAACAAAAAATATATTTTTATTTATTTTTAACATGAGTATAGATAATTAATTATTAAAATAATGAAAATGATACTCATAACAGCCAAATATTTGTCTGATCATTATTTTCATCTCCCTTATGTTAATTTTTTTTATTTTTTTTGATATCCTACTCCTGAAACCAAAATTTGAGTGAAGAGCAAACATACCAGGATTAAGTGCTTTAAATCTAACAGCAACCCATCCTTGTTTGGGAAGGGTAGCAGTATTGACAAGGGGTGGATCAACCAGATTGTAAGATTCAGGGTCCTGATCAAAATCAAAATTGCCTTCGCCATCTCCAACCACGTAAAAGCTATGTCCATGAAGATGCATGAGATGATTCTCTGATGAATTCAAAACATTGGATGCTTGAAATACGATCTCCACTTCTTCACCGTATTCAAGCACTTTCACCTTCGTCGCCAGCAGCGATTGCGTCGTGTTTATGGTATCCGACACAAAATCGTAGAACTCTAGAGGATAGTCCGGGAAATTCTCAGTATAAAATTCTGTCATGTTCCTGCACCAATTAAAAGGTTTATCATTTTTTTTAGAATTTTAGTTAAAAGTAATGTTATGCGTATCCACTTTTGAGTATACAAATAACTCATTTATTTGATGACATATATCAAATATATATCAATTTATATAATCGAAATAGATATGTATAGTTTTATTGTTTAGTAAAACTATCTTACTTATAATATGCTTCAAGGACATCCATCCAAGGGTTCACCCAGGTGACATTATTCAAGCTTGAAGCTGAAGTGGGAGTAAGACTTCCTGAATGATTGTACATATACTGGTTTTCCGCGGCCGCAATGTACATTCTAGTAGTAATATTCTTGGGCACATCCTGAACCGTTAAGCTCCTTTTTCTGTTTCTGAAGCTGATTGCGGCCTTGTAATCTTCAAAATCAGGAAGAGAAGTGGGAAACTCTATGGTTTCTGGATCCTGTGTGTAGTTTCCATTGATGTATTGGAGAATACCTGTGACATTAAATTTGTTATATGAGATGAAACTGGCTTTGCCAGAATAGGATTGTCTGGCGGCAATATAATATTGGCCACCCAGAGATTTTTGGTCTGCCGTAACAAGAACGTCCATGGTTTGTCCAGGGCCAATGACGATGTAGCTTGTGAGAAATGGCTTGAGATATGCGGCATCCTGTGAAACGACCGTGAGATTGTGCCCAGCAATGGCAAAAAACATTTCTGCATTCATCACTGCATTCACTAGACAGAGAAGATACGTCTTCCCATAATCAACCATCCAACGATACGTGTGCTCTGTTAATATATAATTCATCAAACACACATCTGTAAAGGCTACAAAAATATTTCTTCGTTTTATGTGGATAATTGTGTATACCTTTAGAGCATTGGGCGAAATCTCCAAGTTGGCCATTGATTGTGTAAGCGTCCGACTTGGGTAAATCTGCTGCTGTTTCTAGGTCATAGTCGACTAAGAGATTGACATCTTGGATATAACAAGATCCTGAAAGAACATAATAAAAACATTCAATCACATTATGATATATTATTTATTTATCTAATTACATATTCAAAAGTATTTGCAAATGAAATGTGAAATACCAAGTATGAGAATTTCTTCAGCATGAGGGGGAGGAAACGGGTAGGTGGATCCTTGTTGAGGATAAATGACAATGGCGCCATGAACAGTGTTTCTTGTCCAATCACTGTGAGCATGCCACCAAAGGGTGCCTTCTTCATCAGAAAATATAACTTGATAGGTGAAATTTGTCCCTCGTTTTATTGCACATTGTGTAATGTATTCAGGACCATCTGACCATGGATTTCTTGGCTGCCTCACCCCATGCCTGTTAAATAGAAATTTCACACATAATTCTTTTCGTTATATTTAGAAATTGTAATTAAAAATTTGATATTAAATGGAATCTAAAGAGATAAAATATAATTTTTATTTGACACAAAGTAACCAAACTCTTTTTAAGTCTTTTATTTGATCAAATTAAACCCTATATATATATATATATATGAAAATTTTTGTGCCTATTAATTCTCATAAACTTTGCTCGCTCTTAGACACATTAGTGGGTGGGCCAACTCTAATGCGGTCTATCGGATCCAAGGCCTACTATCTTTCATGTTGGGTTAGCTACAAAATTTACAAAACCCACAACAAGACCTTATATATATAAAGTCATGTTATATCGGATCCATAATAGGTTGGTCTATAGGCTTTTATTAAGCAAGTTCATTAATTTCAATAAAAAATATTTTTTATTAAATAAAAATTTTAAATTATGTTTTATAATAAAAGAAAATATATTAGGAAATTGAATTATGATTAGAAGAAAAATAAACTTATTTGTAAGGCCAAAAGACTTATTCCCACCCAATGTTTAGTTCATTCTCAAACTCATACTAATAGAATTTTAAAAATTTAAATACCCACTTATGATCAAACTTTGGGTGGGGAAAAATTTTTAGTTTTTAAGCCTAAGGGGAAAAATGTGATGAATTTATAGTTTTTTAAAATGTTTTTATTAAATGATAATTTTATCCCTGATAGTAATAATAAAATTTAACAAACGGATGAGTATTTGAATTTTCAATAGTTAGTGAGTGAAAAGTTGGGTTTACAACAAACCTTAGGTGGGAAATAGTCATTTGGCCATATTTTTAATTCAAAATCATTCAATCACTTAGTAAAACACATTAAGTATATACTCATTTGTATATTCAAAGTGAATACACATGATTTTATTATGTGTATATATATTTGAATAATAAATTTATATGCACAAATAATGATATGTACTTGTATGTTGTTTTATCTCTAATCACATGGTGAAAAGAAATTAAACAAAGAAACGTATCAACTCTATCAACTTTTATGAAAAAGAACATTTATGAAAACTCTAAACAGATGTTTCCAAAATTTTCTTCCCAAAATTAAAAAAGAAAATTATTTCATATTATTTTAAATCATTCTCCCCTTGTCCAGTATCTAATTTTAATATAGATTAGTGTTATGTGTATAAATAACGATATGTCATCATATAAATAGATAGATAAGAACTAAAGATAAAATAACAATTAATCATATGATGATTATTGTTTCAATATAAAATATATAATAATTGAGAAGAGAGAGAGAGAAATAACCAGTGGATTGTGACTTTGTAACCTCTTTGATTATGGACGTTAACAAAAACAGCATCACCTTTGCGAACATAAACGGTTGGCCCGGGAAACTGGCCGTTTACCACCATCCTTTTGTTGGTGTTGCACAGCCTGGTCAAATTTTCCTCCCGAAGCTACATATCATCACAAGACTATGAAGAATAAGAAGAAGTCACAGGAAGATCAATGCATGCATACAAATATGTATGAATACAGAGATATCAGTCATTCAGCCATGTCCTTAAAGCAAGAATAAAAAATGAAGATCAATGAGTAAAAGCTAGCTCTTACAACAAAGTCATGGTAATGAACTTCCGCTTGCACCAAGCAAACCAGCAAAGCTAATCCACTGATTACCGCCAACTGTTGAAGAAAGCCCATTATCTTCAAAGCACTCGTATGTTCTTTGTTGACTTAAAGTCCTCTTAGCTAGGTTTCTTTTTATAGTTGTGAAAAGGCCAAAAGATTTATTCTCACCCAAGATTTGTTGAATTCTCAAATTAAATATTGAAAATCTAAACTTTCACTCGTATATGTTTAAAATTAACGGAATTAATAAATTTTAAAAATAAAATTATTATTTAACTATTAATATATTAAAAATAATAAAATTTTATCTCATTTTTTCTTTAATTAAAAAACTTATAATTTTCTCGAGATTAAATTTAAAAAAATCATATTTTTCCCCTTTAAGTTTCATTTTCAACCCTCCAGTGTCTTTTTCTCCTAGATCCACCGTGAACTTCCCCCCAACCCTCCAATGTCTTTTTCACCTAGATCCACTGTGAACTTCCCCTCAGCCTCTTCGTCTAGAGACAAAAGACAACTAATTTAAAGTACCAATAATTTACATTTTCCCACGTTTGTACCATACTAAAGGGCCCTAAAGATGAGAAAAGCCATGGCAAGTAATTCAACAGCTGTTTTTAACAAATCAATATGACTAGTTGTTATATCTTCTATTCTTTCATCTTAATTTTAGAGTTATTTCACTCATTAAATTAAATAATGTATCATCATATAATTAGATAATTTTAAATTAAAGATAAATTAATATTCGATCACATAATAATATATAATTTGTATACTTAAATTAAATATAAAAAATATGTATACATAATATTACTCATAAGAAATTTTGCTAGCCAAATTTGATTTTTAATTGGATGATTTCAGTTTCATTTATCTAATTTATGCAATGTTTATTATGTAAATGAATTATTATTATAATTCTTTAGATAGATTAATTTTATGCTTAATTAAGGAATGAATGAAATTATTTATTAAACAATTTATTAAGTATTGTATGCGGAAAGTTAGATGTCATATGATTAGTATAATTTTAATTCATAATAAAATAGTCACAACATATTTGTGTGAGATTAATCAGACAAATTCAACATTATATTCATGCAATTAATTAAATAAATTACAGTAAAATTCTTACACATATAGGTTATAGAATTTTTGAAATTAAAAGATTCAGACATTTAAACAAACCTAATAAATCATAGTTGATATTAAATTAATTTTAAATTCGATCAATTATCAATCAAGTGAAATAAGTCTTCCTTTCTCATATGCTTTCAAAATGATAATATTTTAATGGAAGATTGCCCCGTGTGCATTGGGAATGGAGACCTAGTCTCCTTTTATAATAGTTTATTGAGTCTCTCCATCAAAACTCTAAAAAACTTAATAGCTTATACTTGCATCTTTATAACCCAAGTTTCATTCATGAAGTATATGGGGTATTCAACAAAATTGATCACGATATACCCACACAACAAAATTCACTGGACTATATATTTACCCAAGTTTTATTAAATTAAAACAATACAAATGTTTGTCCACATTCGAAAAAAATTTTAACACCTTTATTATACCAAAATTATATATTAAACTTCTTGGGATCACATATAGTAATATAAAATCATTGTAATTAATCATTGTAAATATAATAAATTTATCTCACATGAATTTTGTCATTCTTGAGCCAAGCCAACTTTTGAAACCGAGTTCGCTCGATTCAGTTTCAGCCCTAAGTATAACAATATCAAGCAATTACTAAAGGCTATTAATGAACAATTTGAGTTTTCATGTAAAGTCTTTGTTAGGGCTCTTATGACAAAGTTATCATAAATAAAACTTTTACCAATATTAGAGGTGTGAGTGAGCACATCATATAGATGAGGGACAGAGTGGCTCAACTTAGCTCTTTTGAGATTGAAATGTTTAAGTCTTTCCTAATGCATAGTGATTCACTTCCATAATAATATGAACTCTTCATAATCCCTCAAAACACATAAGGAAAAAAGGGGAAATCAATGTGTGTATAAGAGGTAAGACTATTAATGGAAATGAGTGAAAGTGCACATACAGTAATACAAGGAAAAAAGCAGAAGCATGCTACACATAAGGGAAAAGATAAAATATTTGTCCAAACCAAGTTTAGAAAAGAATCTTTAAAAAAAAAAGGACATACGAAAAATGAATGCTATAAGTTTAAGGTTTGATTTAGAAAGAAAGGTAATTCAATCTCATTTGTAAGTTATAGTTTTAACTTTGTTGATGTTTGTCATAATATTTGGTCGATTGATTATGATTCTATAATTCATGTTTCAAATCCCTTGCAAGGCTTTTAAACAAAAAAAAAAACAATAGCCAATGAACAATGCATCTATTTAGAAAACAAGATGTGTTCACATATGAAAGCATTCAGAATATATAAATTAGTTTTAGATACTAGTTTGCATTAGATTCGGAGAGATTATTTTATATTCCAAGTTTGTTTATAAATTTAATTTTAATTTCAAGACTTGCATATTTTGAATATTCATTTATATTTTATGAAATGATATATAGTTTGTTTTGTAAATCTGCCACTATTAGAAATGGGACACCATGGCATCATTCTATCAAGATCAATATGACACAACTAAGCTTAAAATATGTGAAATTAATTCAATGTTAAAAATATTATTTTTAGGCCAAAAGACTTATTC
This sequence comes from Mangifera indica, assembly GCF_011075055.1. Classification (NCBI taxonomy): domain Eukaryota; kingdom Viridiplantae; phylum Streptophyta; class Magnoliopsida; order Sapindales; family Anacardiaceae; genus Mangifera; species Mangifera indica. The sequence continues at coordinate 8,059,153 of NC_058147.1, read as the reverse complement.
ACCCATAAGTTTTGATGTGTTCCCAAAATCACACCCACAGGGCTTGAAAAACTCAAAGTCTTACTCATGGGTTAATTACCGTTAAAATTTTTTGTTAGAACTAGAGATAAAATCGTTATTTTATTAATAATATTAAAAAATATAAAATTCATTATATTCCCCCCCTAAGTTGTGAAAACTAATAACTTCACCATTTCTAAAGTTTTTTAACTTTGAAAAGTCACAATTCCCTCCCCCCCCCCCCCCCAAACTAAGGTTTTTTCTTTCACCCATTCGGTGACCATCTTCAGTGCCAACAACCTTCTTTCTCCACCCTAAAACATTGGTCAACGCACAATAGGGCACGATGACCTCTTCTCTCCAGATCTCTTCGTCAGAGATGAAGAGATCGGTCTCTTTGTCTTAACAAAAAGATAAAGAGATGAATCAAGACGAAGAGATCTAGAGAGGGGAGGTGCCGACCAATGTTTTTGGATAGAGAGGGGAGGTCATCAGTGCCAAAGATGAAAAGAAAAAGACCTAGGTTTTGGGGAGAAAAAGTAACTTTTTAAAGTTAGAAAACTTTTGATAGGGGTAAAATAGTTAGTTTTTAAAACTTAGGAAAAATATAATAAATTTTATATTTTTTTAATATTACTGGTAAAATAAAAATTTTATTTCCGTCTCTAACAAAAATTTTAACCCTAATTAGCCCATAAGTGAGATTTTGAGTTTTTTAAACTTTATGGATATTACTTTACAAAATATATCAAAACTTATGGGTAATAGTCATTTGGCCTTTTTTTTATTGTTAGTTATTAAATTAATGGTTGTTAATTGATCAATAAAGGAAGCATTTCCCTTATTTATCAATGAACAAATGAAACGTGTTTGTGAATTGGAACGGTGGTTGCAAATATACATTGATAGTAATTGAGTTTGGTGAACAAATGTCACTGTTCTCGGCTATGTTTTTAATGAAAAGATGAAAGAGGCACACAGCTACCAATTCACCTGTCCCACCACCGATAAGCCACGCAAGGTCGTTCGTGGACAGATCAGGCCGGTCAGAGGGCCAGACGCCAGAGGCTCATTTAAGAAGAAGGTGATGTTTCCGGAATCACAAAAAATAAAATTTTCTACCACAAACTTTAATGTGTGCAAATTGATGTGGTATGGTTTCTTCTCCACCTCACATGAATTTTTATGCCCAAAACCATTATTTTTTATCCAAGATTTAGTATACCCTTAAAAATATATTATTATAGATAAAAAATTCAAACATTTATTTATAGATTAATTATCATCAAAATTTTTAAATAGAGACATGATAAAGCGTTGTCATTCATTGTTTCTTTTTAATTTAAACAATATTTTTCATACACATATGGACATTGCCGCTTCTTCTCAATCGACAGTTGGATTCCCTAAGCCACTAAAATGAAACCTAAAAAGGGGAGAAAGTGAATTTTTTTTAAGTTTAATCATGAAGGGGAATGGTTGGTTTTCTAAACTAAAGGGGGGGCGGGGGGGAGGGAGGGATAATATAATTTTTTAATGTTTTATGGTTCAGGGATAAAATGATGATTTTACTGTTATCTCTAACTGAAAATTTTAACAACAGTTAACCTATGAGTGAGTATTTAGATTTTTCATCTATCATAGGTGTATTTTTCATATTAGGTTAATGTGTTTTAGAAGATTATTAATGTGTAAGTTAAAAGATTAATGATAGGTCGTTGGCTTCAAAAGACCAAAGTTTGCAATTTTCATCGTCAACTTTGTAAGAACTTTTAGAATAAGTATGAGAGCATTATAAAGTACAATCCAAGTTCTTAGAATTTTAATGGTGGATACTAGGGGTGAGCAAAAAAACAAAACTAGAATCAAAACCACAAATATCTAACTTTCGATTCTAGTTCCTATCCAAAATCAATCAATTACGAATAGGTTTCAATTCCAAATTTATGGAACCATTTGTTTTTAATTCCAATTTTGACTTCATCCTGTAAAGAATCGGAATTAGGATTGAAACTGGAATCTAAATATATAAAGTTCAATTGTGATTAAAAAAATATGTGAAAGTGGGATAGTTTAGTTAATAATTATTTAATATTTGAATCGTTTTATATTTTATAATCTCTTAAAAGTAATTATTTGATTTAGACCAAAAGACTTGTTCCCATCCAAGGTTAGGTATAATTTTAAACTCCTACTCTCTAGCATTCAAAAATCTAAAATTTTGTTAAATTTTCACTTAAAGTTAAGGGCAAAATAATCATTTAAAAAAATAATTTTAAAAATTAAAGTTTCATCATATTTTTTTCCCTTATTTCAGAAATCTAACATTTCTCCTATCCAAAGTTTGAAAAGTAGCAATTTCACTCCTAACCATCTCCAACCGTATTCATCCTCCCACCACAGCTATTTCTCTCAATTGATTTGTTCTCACCTACCAATTAAAACGATTAACTTTGATGAAAACAAAATCACTATCGTTGGTGGGTGGAATCAAATCTATAGGAAGAGATAACTTGGGAGGAAGAGTTAACGCAGATGGTTTCAAAACCCTAAAGGTGAAATTGCTACTTTTTAAATATTAGATAAAGAAAATTATTAGAATTTCAAATTAAAGAGAGAAATGTAATAAAAATTTAGTTTTTTTAATTTTTTATTATGTGATAATTTTATCTTTAATATTAATTGAGTTTTTTAACAAAATTTTACTTATAGATAAAAGTTTAAATTTTTAAAAATAAAGACGAATGGGTTTGAGATTATATTTTTCCTTGGGTGGGAACAAGTGTTTTGGCCTTCCATTTATTTTATAAAGTTTTGTCTCGGAATCTTGAACAGTAACTGTTTTCTAGCAATGAGACAAGAGGAGGGCTTTTGTGTAGTCGATCGTACAAAAATTGACCTAAACCTAACACCAACCCGCATGGCACGTGCGTGTTGGGTGCCAATTCCTAAGTTGCACGTGGTCGTTTGGTAGGTTATGATTTTGGTGTGCAATTTTCCTTCTGGTTGATGAGATTAAGATATGATCATATAATGATAAAAATATCTATCTCTTCAATTATTTATTTAAATTATGTTTTTATAGTCTGGTTGATGAGATTAAGAAAAGTGTTGTTTTGTTAGTTTATATATTTCATATTTAAATGTTTAATTTTATTAACAATTTTTTTCTTTTTATGAAAATAAATTATATTAATGTTTGTTAGAGGAACAGCTGATAATTTAAATTGGAACATTAAATTCTGGTATCCTTTTTCTAGAAACTGGTCAATTCCAGTTTTAATATCACGTTGAAATTAAATATACAAATCATATCATAAATTTAATAATTTATAATAGTTTGAGTTTAGCAAAAAATTAAAAAAAAAAAAAAGATTCAACAATTCTTCAAAATCGTAAATTACGTTTATGAATTCGTCCCTTACCTTAGTAACTTTACTAAATCTCTTTACCGATTTCTCAAAAAAGATTCCCTTTACTGGATAGATGTGCAAACCAAGTCAGTCAAAAAGCTCAAAGTCATTATTCCTCATTTACCCCAGCTCAAGATTCCTTCAGATGACATTCAAATCTTGCAGACAGATGCTAGTAATGAACATTGGTCAGCCATTCTTTTAGAAGGAATAAATGGAAAGAAACAAGTTTGTGGATACAAAAGTGGTGTCATTTACAATTTTTACGTTTTTTATGAAATTTTTTGAAAATGTGTATATAATCATTTTCTGATGCAAATTTTTAAAATCAAAATAAATAAATTTTGTTCACTAATTATAATACAAAATTTACATCAAAATGAAAAAAAAAAAAACTTTGTACAATTTTCTTGTTGACACAATAATTTATAGTGTTAAAAATAAATCGTTGGTTAATTTTGTAATAAAAACAAAATAGTAAATTGTATGAAATGATTTTCATCTATAAATATGCAATAAAAAGAACAAAAATATTAGAAAGTTTAATTAAATTAATCTATCAGTGTCTTGAATAGTTTTTAAAATCAACACAAATTTTACTTATAAAGATAATTTAAAACATTAAATAAAAGCTAAAATTGTTCTGTTTTTATATAAAATTGGGGCAAAGACCCAAAAAATTAACACAAAAATGAAGATATTAATCTAAGGGTCAAGTTTCAATATTTTTTACCAAAAAGATCCTTTATAACTTTATTAATGAATCTTGATAAAATATCAATTTATTAAACAAATTTTTCACTTACAATTTTCCCACCAAGGTTTGCAAAAATACTTTTCCTCCTCTTTAATATCATAAATCATATTTTTCACTTAACATTAAACTTTTTTTATTAAAAAAATAACTTCGACAGGGCAAAATAATATTTTTTACCCAAAAGCCCACCAGAATCAATAATGTGTGTCATGTCTACGCCAAGAGTAGACCCGTCATCGATGTAGCCCTTGTACAGATAACCAAACCCTTCGACGCTAATAATGAATCCTCATCAAAATTGTTTGTGGCGGCTTTGATTTCAACGAGTGAAAAGTGGGTGCAAAGATCGAATGGTAGAGATAAGCCACGAGACTTGGTTGACTTGGTTGTTGAAGTAGAAAATACGACGCAAAATGAAGTCCTCGCAATGTTGGAGCCCTAGCCCTTAACCTGCCTTGATCGTCGGAATTTTAACAAAAGTAAAAGAGAAAGTACAACAAAGTCAAATCCCACACTGGCAACGGTGACTATTATCATTGTACTTTTATTCTTTTGCTTTATCGATTGCGGGTTTGTCATCGAAGCCGATGGTAGAGGGATCCAATTAGGTATAGGCTTGATGTGATTTTTGTATTTGTTGACTTTGAAGATTCAAGGTCGTTTAAGATGGCATTGAAGTAATGGTCATCCAGCTAGGTGTAGGGTGCGATACATTTGATAATGCCTAAAATAATAATAATAAAATAGTTGAATTAATGATGAATCATTTAAGTAATCATTTGCTGGAAGATTTTTTCATATTAAGTGTGTATGTCATAGCATAAATTTAATAGCTCAAGATAGTTTGAGTTTAGCAAAAGATCAAATAGGAAGAGTTAGATATGTCATTGCTTACATTTTGTCATCTCCATCGCACATATAAACATATTATCAAATTGTAAACAAATGAGGTTAAAACAAAAAAAAAAAAAAAACTGATATTAGAATTAGGTGGAATTTAACATATCTTATATTAAAAGTATGTGAAAGGTATGAATTAGTTATAACATAATTTTTCAATATACAACCAAAAGTATGACTGGAACATTGCAAATGCTTTAAGGAACATTGCCAATGTTTTAATGAACATGTTAGAGCCTTTGAAAACTGTCATCGATCAATGTTATCCTACTACCTATAACACCCTTATCGGGGCACTTACCTCTATTTAGAATATGCACCCTAAGACACGTGACTGGACAAACTTCTAAAACATATTATCTCAATCATTAAATACAAAACATTCAAAACAGACCCATTATCCCAAAACTACACTAGAATGAAGCACCATAATTCAATCATTATCTGAACAATATGAATGAAAGCATCTAAATGAAAGATGCAAGTTTGAGTTATACAAATCAATACAAACCAATAATAGTCAAATCCATATGCATTAATACATGTAAAGAATCCATAAAAGTGTGACGAATGGTTTATGAATAACAATGAAGAACATCCATGCCTTTATGCATCGAAACGAGCCATGCCACTAGTCTCCCTGTTGCCACCCTGCTGCTTTGGAACCCTACTTGCAAAATCACACAGAAAGCACATTAATGGATTCACACTCAGTAAATAACAAAAGTAATATATGTAGTGGTGTTACTTCCTTCCTAAAAAAATTTACGGATATATTCTCTAATATTTTAGATGCCCATTTGGATTATCTCAACATCTAGCACCATATCCCTATTTCATCCCGAATGACTAACCCCTACGGTGTATATCGACGTCCCAAACATCATGTGAAAGCTTATAACATCCTGAATACCTCCGTGTACATAACTTTCACAGGTGGACATCTAGCACCATATCCCTATATCGACATCCCAAACATCATGTCCATTCCCAATTCTACACCTCCATGTACATAACTTACACAGGTGGATATTCCTAAATACACATGGGCATGTGTCTTAGACACATAGGCATGTGTTGCCGAAATTTCAAAATTTTCATAATTTTGATTCTAAGTCTCTTACATTTTCCACACATTGAACAACAACCAAAATTCTTCTCAAAGTACATATTACCAATACCTTACCATACAACCCTATTTCACACTATACACATGAATCAATGAATTACCCATTATTAACATAACACAACACATAGCCAATATGTCTATATATATATATATATATAAAACTAACCTAAGCCATCAAGTATCATGTTTTCATTCAATTTGAAGCCATCAGTAACACCCAATACATAAACATTACAAGGAATCATGCTACTTACCTTGATAAAACAGTGACACTAGTCTTATCATGGCTTGAAGGACTCCCATATGCTTTTTTGTTAACTCAATGAGTCATTATGCTCTTATTTTGATGATAACAAACTAATATGTCCCTAAACATATTAACTAATGATTTTACTTGAGTGTGAGCTTAGATTGCAAAATTTTATCGAATGCACTTGAAGGAGTTTCAAGATGAAAATGAAAAACAAGGCTCAAGTGAAGAATTCTTGAAGATTTGAAGTAAAACTTAAGTTTAGGTAGACATGTTTGTAATTTGGAGTATTCGTTTTGATTAGAATATTTATTTGCATGGGATATCTCACTTAAAAATTCATTTTCATATCTTTCACATTTTGGGTTAAAATGTCATTTTTCAAACTTATTGGGTTAAACCAATTTTTTCACCAAAGTTTATTAATTTTTTTAAAATGATGAAGTTTTGTGAACTACATTTTCATATCTTAAAGTTGGTTTTGAAAGAATTTTCAAAAATGGGTTAAATTGTCACTTTTTAAAGTTTTAGGGGTCAAAAAATTTTTGAAAATTTAGGGGGTAAAATGCAACAAAATTTGATCGACCAAATTTGACCGACCGAATCAGCTTCCAAATTGTCCAGAAGCCAAGTATTTTGACTTCCAGAAATTCGGTTGACCGAATTTTGGTTTGAATTTTCCAACAGCTAGTGCCACGTAAGCTCCATGGAAGTGTCATATCACATCTGGTTGACCGAATTACATCCGATTGATCGAATTGTGCATTTTCTGGAAAACTAAAATGGCTATTATTTGTGCACAACGGTAACTTTCCTCATTTTCCCCTATATAAACCTAATCAAATTCGTTCGAAAAGAACTTTTGCCATCAAAAACTTTCATATATTTGAGAGCAAATTAGATTTGAGTTATTCACTTGCAAATTCTTTTCTCTAATCAAAATCATTGCTCATACACTTTGTAATTTCATTTGTTTTGGGTTGTATTAAGCTTTAACTTTCATATACACTCTTTGAGAGAGATCATATTTCAATTTCGTACTAAAATTCGTACTATAAAAGAGTGAGGTTCACTCTTGGAGAGATTAGAAAATTTCTAGTGAGAGAAATTGAGATTTAACATTTGTAAAGGTTAATAGCACCTTGGAAGCTATTTTGGTTGTGAAGAAAAGCTTGGTTGAGGTTTTGGTCAACCAAGGATTAGTGGAATACTCCAAGGGAGAAAGCTTGGAGGAGTGGACGTAGGCCGGGTTGAGCCGAACCACTATACATCGCGTGTTTGATTTTCTCTTCCCTTAAACTCATACTTTATGTTATGTTATTTTGATTGTATTGATTATTTGAAATATTTTAGTTATTCTTATAAATTGGATTAAAAAATGGGCAACATTCATTGATTTGAATAAATTATTTTAATTCTCAAATTTGGTAAAGATTATTTTAAAATTGCCTAATTCACCCCCCCCCCCCCCTTCTTAGGCCATTCGATCCTATACTTTTCTCCTAGTGAAATGTGACTTTAGCACTCTCCAATCCTTCTTTCTTGTTTGGTTAAAAGGATTTTGAGAAAAAAATGAAAACTGTCTCTTCTACAATTGTTTTTATTTTCAGATTAAACAGACTTACACGGGCGTGTATGCTAGTTGTTAAACATTAAACACACGTCATGAGATTCTCAAGGAACATAGCCTTATCCTAGTATTCAAAATTTGCTGACTAGACATGGTCGTGTATCACACTCACATGAGCGTGTAACCTGGCCAAAGTTGATCAAAACACACAACATATGAAAAGAACATTTTGCCATCTTTGCCACATCATACATGGGCATGTATCCTCTCATATACGATCGTGCATGCCACAAATCACATAAAAGTCTCTCAAGCACAACCTCACGTAAGAAAAATACTAAAAAGACTGAAATAACCTTAACATACCTGCAAATGTTACACTACCTATTTACTTTTATGGTAGAAATTAGTGATATTTTCAAAGAATATAGGTATCATAATGTTTTTCAAGATATTTCCAGACAAATGAAAGAAAAATTTTAAAAATATTGGAAAGAAACATCTTTACTATTTGCTACTGGCATCGCTTTAGACCCTAGGCTAAATTATCAGGAGTAAAAAATTTATTAGAAATTATAAGTGAAAATTTGTTAGAACTTATTTCATAGAATAAAAGATTCAAGATTTTTTATTTGAAATGTATAATATTTATAAAATTAAATATAGAATGACGTCACAAATTCCTGAACTGGAGGTAGTTCAAGTGGTTCAGCCAAATGTAAATGGCGTTTATGATACAAAGGTAAGTAACCATGCAGGTCAAAGTTCAAATTATAGTGATTGATAATTATCCAAAAATAATGAATCAAGAATGCGACACATTCGATATTCTAACTTAGTGGAAAGCAAATCAAGTCACTTATCATATACTTTCTACCATGACACATACTCTACTAACGCCCCAATGCTGACTATAACATCAGAATAAACTTTTAATGTAGGTGAATATATGCTCGATGACAGGCGATAACACCTTGATATGGTCGATACCATAATGTGTATGAAAAATTGAGTGATCGTTGAATTCAAATTATAGAATCAGGTAGTAGAAGATATATTTCAAGAATTTGAATTTTGAAAATGAATAAAAATTATATAGATAAGAATTAGAACTTGTATTTATATATTATATAAATAGTAACACTACATGTACAAATAAATTGTACAAACTTTTGTGTAAAACTTAATGTGGTGACGTCTAATAGGTGATTTTGAAGTGAGAGAAAAAAAATAATCACATCACCCAATCACAAACTACCACCTCGGGTTATACAAAAAAATTTGTATAATTTATTTATATGCATAGTTTTATTCTTATATAAATGAATTGATTTGTATTATCTTTTTATTTTTTTCCACATTGTAACCGCAATATTCCTTCAGAAAATTTTAGAGTTGTTCTCCTCGATTCTATTAATTTGAAAGGGAATATAAATTACTTTTATTTAATTATTTAATAAAAATATTATTTTATAATAATTCATAGTCTTCACGAAGCTTGTTGATTTGGATGAAGGATCGTAGTCATTTTGAAGTACATGTGATTCATGTTTGTGTCATTTTCTTGTATTGTTTCCAGCTTGCGTTGTTGTAGAAGATCATCACTAGCCCACTTCAACAACTTTGACATTGGAAGCTGCCAATCGAATATAAGCTTGATCTGAAATCAGATTCCGAAATCGACAGACCGTTCCATGGTTTCATCAAACTCATTAATCTTATAATTGGATTTAAACTGTATGTTAAGAATCCATAACAACTTAAATACATACTGATGTTCAACGCATGAGACAAATTTAAACACGCTTGTATGTTGTTAGTTTAGTGTAAACCTGAATGTGCACTTTGATTTTTTTGAGAAAAGAAAATAGGGAAGAAATCTTAAAGCTTGTGTTACATCAGAAAGAAAATAAGATCTCAAATGACAAGAAAAGCCTAAGAAGCACCAGGGGAACTTTGAAAAATGGACAAGTATGGCTGTGTGGCAAGATTGAACCTTCATTTTCATTCTTCTTTTAATTTATTTTACTGTCTACTTTAAACTCACACTAACATCAGATGTAACACTTTTAACATTTCAAAAATAATTACCTTATTCTCATCTAAAAGTTTATCAACTTCCTGCCAAAATCCTGAAGACATCCCAATAATCCTCAAGAAATATGGTAGTGGAATTCAAGTTGAGAAAGGAAAGGTAATCTGTTCGTGTGATGTTCATGACCGTATTGCCTATTGGTCCACAGTCCCTTGGAACTATTTGTCTAGGAACATCCCCTATGAAGATGCACCAAAACTAGAGTCAAAATGTCTTCACTCTTCATTAAGTCTCCACCTTTCTCTTTTTCATTATAAATCACATGTTTCCTTTGAAACTCAACCAAACAAAAGAAACCCTTTATCATACTCTCTTCATATATTTTATCTATATCAGTAACATCAATGCCCTGTCAGGTTAAGGCACTGCTCCTGGATATTGGATTTTGCTTTGTTTTGTATTTTTTTTTTTTTTAAGGAAAAGTATGTGAAGAAGGAGGAGTAATGAGTTTGTGATTATAATCTCATGAGTTCTTCTTTTTGGCTGAAAAATTAAAACAAAGTGAGGACCAAGACCAAGTGAAGTGAAGGATCATGAGAAGTGGGGAAGTCAAATCTATTGTCTGTTTTTGACATGTGGGGAGAGTGGGGGAGTAGCATGGCCCTGCTTCTTCTTGTCCCCCTTTTTCCCTGCCTCTTTGGTCCTACTTTCACCATGTTTATTTTTCAGTTGCTTTCTCAATCTTTTCCCTTCTACAGTATTTTCTCCATTTGAGCCCACATGCAACTCTTATTTTTCAGTGCTTAATTTTTGATATATTTTTCACATTTCAACTAACCAGGATTCAAGAATTTGTTATGGGTTTTAAGTAATACTTTACGTATTAACAAATTATACAAATTTATTCATATAAGCTAATGTGATGATTTGAAGTAAGAAAAAGGTAAATAATCATATAACTAAATCACAAGTTATCAACTCAGTTTGTGCAATTTGTCGGTACAGATAGCTTTATTCGTTTGGAAATGTTTCTTGAGTCTCCTGACTTCAGGCAAATATTCAGGAAATGAATAACATGATATAGGGAACAAAAACATGGTGAAGAAGTTGCACCAGGAAAACCACAAAACAAGCAGAACACAAAAGCCCAAGCATAAAGCGAAAAAAAGGCCAATTTGATGATTCTAAAACTGTACAAGATAGCCCAAAGATCACAATCTAAAGTTGCTCTTCCTCCTCTCATTTTCCTCACAACACTCCTTTTTATCTTGGGTTGAGAGAGAAACTCAATTACTAAAGTTCTTGAAAGAACTAACAAAGTGAAAGAGCCAAGAATTATAACAAAAATGACAAGAAAATCAACTTTGATTTGAGGACTGTTTCATTAGGGGTTGAGAAGTCTTGGCCCATTCTTCAGGAGGGCTCTTCACCTGCATTAACAATGCGACCACTTCCTTCATTGTTGGTCGTTCTGCTGGCGAAGAATTCACATAGAACATTGCAATGCCTAGTGTTTGAAGCATTTCTTGCACCATTTGATCCGGTAAACCTTAGTGTTTGGTATCCAGAATTGATATTGTTGGTTCAAAGCTTCCCATTTTCTTTTTCACCCATTCGACTATGTGTTGCCTATCGCCCACCTGCGACTCAACTGCACTCCAGCCACTTAAGATTTCGAGCAAAACCACTCCATAACTGTACACATCGCTCTTCTCGGTAATGTTCATGGTGTATCCATACTCTGCAATGTTGATCACACAATCTCATGTCAGAAACAGAATTTAAATAAAGCTGAATCACAATATGCAAACATGAACAAAAATTCTTAAGTATAAGGCAATGCTTCTGATGATTTCTCCACCATGTACCTGTGATTTCAAGTAACTAAAATCCATGAAGCAATAGCAGCTATGGTTACTGAAGCCAGGATCACAGAAATCAAAGTTACAGTTTTGGCAGACTTCAATCCATTTTTTTTAATGAGACCTGACGAACAAGTAGATCCATCACTGGATACACAAAGATTGGGGTTCTGAAAATATGTGGTTACAGGAATAGGACCTGAAAAGTTATTGTAGGAAATATTCAAGTGAGACTAGCTAGGGAACTCAGAACTTAGATTCCTCCATATAGCATACTATGCGAAATATCAAGTGATTGCAACTGTGTCAAGCTAGACATTGTCTCCGGTATCTCTCCCGTAAACGTTTTCGAGCTCAAGTCCAAACTGATAGTTAAGCTTATCACATAACCAATTTCTGGTGGAATTGGGCCGGATAAGCTATTATAGCTCAAATCTAATAGAGTAAGTTTCCGCAAATTCCGAAAGGATTTTGGAATTGACCCTGGATGAAGATTGTTGTTAAGAATGAGCTTGTTCAAGTAACTGAAGTTTCCAAAACTTTTAGGAATTTCCCCTGTAAAGCTGTTTCTACTGAGATCAAGCTGTTCAAGTATGCATAAATAATGACACATACTTGTATGTTGTTTTATCTCTAATTTAAATATACCCAATCACATGGTGAAAGAAATTAAACAAAGAAATGTATCAACTCTATCAACTTTTATGAAAAAAACATTTATGAAAACTCTAAACCAATGTTTCGAAAATTTTCTTCCCAAAATTAAAAAAGAAAATTATTTCATATTATTTTAAATCATTCTCCCCTTGTTCAATATCTAATTTTAATATAGAGTAGTGTTATGTGTATAAATAATGATATATCATCATATAAATAGATAGATAAAAATTAAAGATAAAATAACAATTAATCATATGATGATTATTGTTTCAATATAAAATATATAATAATTGAGAAGAGAGAGAGAGAAATAACCAGTGGATTGTGACTTTGTAACCTCTTTGATTATGGACGTTAACAAAAACAGCATCACCTTTGCGAACATAAACGGTTGGCCCGGGAAACTGGCCGTTTACCACCATCCTTTTGTTGGTGTTGCACAGCCTGGTCAAATTTTCCTCCCGAAGCTACATATCATCACAAGACTATGAAGAATAAGAAGAAGTCACAGGAAGATCAATGCATGCATACAAATATGTATGAATACAGAGATATCAGTCATTCAGCCATGTCCTTAAAGCAAGAATAAAAAATGAAGATCAATGAGTAAAAGCTAGCTCTTACAACAAAGTCATGGTAATGAACTTCCGCTTGCACCAAGCAAACCAGCAAAGCTAATCCACTGATTACCGCCAACTGTTGAAGAAAGCCCATTATCTTCAAAGCACTCGTATGTTCTTTGTTGACTTAAAGTCCTCTTAGCTAGGTTTCTTTTTATAGTTGTGAAAAGGCCAAAAGATTTATTCTCACCCAAGATTTGTTGAATTCTCAAATTAAATATTGAAAATCTAAACTTTCACTCGTATATGTTTAAAATTAACGGAATTAATAAATTTTAAAAATAAAATTATTATTTAACTATTAATATATTAAAAATAATAAAATTTTATCTCATTTTTTCTTTAATTAAAAAACTTATAATTTTCTCGAGATTAAATTTAAAAAAATCATATTTTTCCCCTTTAAGTTTCATTTTCAACCCTCCAGTGTCTTTTTCTCCTAGATCCACTTTGAACTTCCCCTCGGCCTCTTCGTCTAGAGACAAAAGACAACTAATTTAAACTACCAATAATTAATTGACCCCTAAAATAAAACATCTTTCCCACGTTTGTACCATACTAAAGTACCAAAACTGGGCCCTAAAAATGAAAAAAGCCATGGCAAGTAATTCAACAGCTGTTTTTAACAAATCAATTTGACTAGTTGTTATATCTTCTATTCTTTCATCGTAATTCAGATTGTCTGGAAGCCCTTGTATTCAAAGGACGAAGATATGCAATGGGGGGTAGGTTAATTATATATTCTGCAAAATTTTGGTTTCGATTATATTACTTGTAATTTTGATTTTGTACATAGATAGAATATTTCCTTATATATAACGTGGAAATGAAAAAAATGATGTTTAAAATGTCAAAATCAAAGTTTATAAATTAATTTAGAGTCAGATTTATATTTGGGTACATCAATCCAAAACAGAACCCGACAAGAAGTAAGAGATGATTATTAAGTTGACATAACTAATATTTCATTGCCTTGCAAGGGCGAGTTTGTTTTGGCATATATGGGACTCAAACTTGAATTTGTGATAAAATTATATGTGTATACTTTTAATATATATTTTGAATTAAAAGATAAATTAATATTTAATTACATAATGATATATAATTTGTATACTTAAATTAAGTATAAAAAATATGTATGCATAACATTACTCTTTTACATAATACATATGATAAGAAATTTTGCTTGCCAAATTTGATTTTTAATTGGATGATTTCAGTTTCATTTATCTAATTTATGCAATGTTTATTATGTAAATGAATTATTATTATAATTCATTATATAGATTAATTTTATGTTTAATTAAGGAATAAATGAAATTATTTATTAAATAATTTATTAAGTATTGTATGCAGAAAGTTAGATGTCATATGATTAGTATAATTTTAATTCATAATAAAATAGTCACAACATATTTGTTTGAGATTAATCACACAAATTCAACATTATATTCGTGCAATTAATTAAATAAATTACAGTAAAATTCTTACAAATATAGGTTATAGAATTTTTGAAATTAAAAAATTTAGACATTTAAACAAACCTGATGAATCATAGTTAATGTTAAATTAATTCTAAATTCAATCAATTATCAATCCAGTGAAATAGGGCTTCCTTTCTCATATGCTTCCAAAATAACAATATTTTAACGGAAGATTGTCATGTGTGCATTGGGAACGGAGACCTAGTCTCCTTTTATAATAGTTTATTGAGTCTCTCCGTCAAAACTCTAATAAACTTAATAGCTTACACTTGCATCTTTACAACCCAAGTTTCATTTATGAAGTATAGGGGGCATTCAACAAAATTGATCATGATATGCCCACACAACAAAATTCACTGGACTACATATTTACCCAAGTTTTATTAAATTAAAACAATATAAATGTTTGTCCACATTCGAACAAAATTTTAACATCTTTATTATACTAAAATTATATATTAAATTTCTTGGGATGACATATAGTAATATGACATCATTGTAAATATAATATATTTATCTCATATGAATTTTGTCATTCTTGAGCCAACTTTTGAAACCGAGTTAGCTCGATTTAGTTTCAGCCCTAAGTATAACAATATCAAGCAATTACTAAAGTCTATTAATGAACAATTTGAGTCTTCATGTAAAGTCTTTGTTAGGGCTCTTTTCACAAATTTATCATAAATAAAGCTTTTACCAATGTTAGAGGTGTGAGTGAGCACATCATGTAGATGAGGGACAAAATGGCTCAACTTAGGTCTTTTGAGATTGAAATGTTTAAATCTTTCCTAATGCATAGTGATTCACTTCCATAATAATATGAACTCTTCATAATCCCTCAAAACACATAAGGAAAAAAGGGGAAATTAATGTGTGTATAAGAGGTAAGACTATTAATGGAAATGGGTGAAAGTGCACATATAATAATACAAGGAAAAAAGAAGAAGCATGCTACACATAAGGGAAAAGATAAAATATATGTCCAAACCAAGTTTAGAAAAGAATCTTTTAAAAAAAAGACCACATACAAAAAAGGAATGTTATAAGTTTAAGGTTTGACTTAGAAAGAAAGGTAATTCAATCTCATTTGTAAGTTATAGTTCTAATATGGTTGATGTTTGTCATAATATTTTGTCGATTGATTATGATTCTATAATTCATGTTTCAAATCCTTTGCAAGGTTTTAAAAAAAAAAAAAAAAAACAATAGCCAATGAATAATGCATCTATTTAGAAAACAAGATGTGTTCACATATGAAAGCAGTCAGAATATATAAATTAGTTGTAGATACTAGTTTGTATTAGATTCGGAGAGATTATTTTATATTCCAAGTTTGTTTATAAATTTAATTTTAATTTCAAGACTCGCATATTTTGAATATTCATTTATATTTTATGAAATGATATATAATTTGTTTTGTAAATCTGTCGCTATTAGAAATGGGACACCATGGCATGATTCTATCAAGATCAATTTGACACAACTAAGCTTAAAATATGTGAAATTAATTCAATGTTAAAAATATTATTTTTAGGCCAAAAGACTTATTCACCCCTAAGTTTTGATGTGTTTCCAAAATCACATCCACAGGGCTTGAAAAACCCAAAGCCTCACTCATTGATTAATTATCGTTAAAATTTTCTGTTAAAACTAGGATAAAATCGTTATTTTACTAATAATATTAAAAAAATATAAAATTCATTATGTTTCCCTCCCTAAGTTTTGAAAACTAACAACTTCACTAATTTCTAACAACCTTCTTTCTCCACCCTAAAACATTAGTCAACACACAATAGGGCACGACGACCTCTTCTTTCCAGATCTCTTCGTCAGAGACAAAGAGATCTAGAGAGGGGAGGTGCCGACCAATGTTTTTGGATAGAGAGGGGAGGTCATCAGTGCAAAAAATGAGAAGAAAAAAGTAACTTTTTAAAGTTAGAAAACTTTTGGTAAGGGTAAAATAGTTCGTTTTTAAAACTTAAGAAAAATATAATAATTATATTTTTCAATATTACTGATAAAATAAAAATTTTATTTTTGTCCCTAATAAAAAATTTTAACCCCAATTAGCCTATGAGTAAGATTTTAGGTTTTTAAAACTTTACGAATGTTACTTTAAAAACATATCAAAGCTTACGGGTAATAGTCATTTGGCCTTATTTTTATTGTTAGTTATTAAATTAATTGTTGTTAATTGGTCAATAAAGGAAGCATTTCCCTTATTTATCAATGAACAAATGAAACGTGTTTGTGAATCGGAATGGTGGTTGCAAATAATACATTGATAGTAATTGAGTTTGGTGAATAAATGTCACTGTTTTCGGCTATGTTTTTATTGAAAAGATGGAAGAGGCACGCAGCTACCAATTCACCTGTCCCACCACCGATAAGCCACGCAAGGTCGTTCGTGGACAGATCAGGCCGGTCAGAGGGCCAGACGCCAGAGGCTCATTTAAGAAGAAAGTGATGTTTCTTCATAAAATTTTCTACCACAAACTTTAATGTGTATAAATTGATGTGGTACGGTTTCTTCTCCACCTCACATGAATTTTTATGCCCAAAACCATTATTTTTTATCCAAATTTTAGTATAACCTTCAAAACATATCATTATAGATAAAAAATTCAAACACTTATTTATAGGTTAACTATCATCAAAATTTTCAAATAGAGACATGACAAAGTGTTGTCTTTCATTGCTTCTTTCCAATTTAAACAATATTTTTCGTACAAATATGGACATTGTCGCTTCTTCTCGATCAACAATTGGATTCTCTAAGCCACTAAAATGAAACCTAAAAAGGGGGGAAGTGGATTTTTTTTAAGTTTAATCATGGGGGGGAATGGTTGGTTTTCTAAACTAAGGAGGGGAATAATATATTTTTTTAAGGTTTTATGGTTTAGGGATAAAATGATGATTTTACTGCTACCTCTAGCTGAAAATTTTAACAACAGTTAATCTATGAGTGAATATTTAGATTTTTCATCTACCATAGATGTATTTTTCATATTAGGCTAATGTGTTTTGGAAGATTATTAATGTGTAAGTTAAAAGGTTGATGATAGGTCGTTGGCTTCGAAAAACCAAAGTTTGCAATTTTCGTCGTCAACTTTGTAAGAACTTTTAGAATAAGTATAAGAGCATTATAAAGTACAATCCAAATTCCTAGAATTTTAATGGTGGATACTAGGGGTGAGCAAAAAAACAAAACTAGAACCAAAACTGCAGGTATCTAATTTTCGGTTCTAGTTCCTATCCAAAATCAATCAATTACAAATAGGTTTCAATTCCAAATTTATGGAACCATTTGTTTTTAATTCCAGTTTTGATTTCATCTTGTAAAGAATCGAAATTGGAATTGAAACCGGAATCTAAATATATAAAGTTCAATTGTGATTAAAAAAATATGTGAAAGTGGGATAGTTTAGTTAATAATTATTTAATATTTGAATCGTTTTATATTTTATAATCTCTTAAAAGTAATTATTTGATTTAGACCAAAAGACTTGTTCCCATCCAAGGTTAGGTGTAATTTTAAACTCCTATTCTCTAGCATTCAAAAATCCAAAATCTCACTCATAAGTAAAATTTTGTTAAAATTCTCACTTAAAGTTAAGGGCAAATAATCATTTAAAAAAATAATTTTAAAAATTAAAACTTCATCACATTTTTTCCCCTCATTTTGGAAATCTAACATTTTTTCCATCCAAAGTTTAAAAAATAGCAATTACACTCCTAGCCATCTCCGACCATGTTCGTCCTCCCACCACGGCTATCTCTCCCTATCGACTTGTTCCCACCTACCGATTAAAGCGATTAACTCTGATGAAGACAAAATCACTGTTGTTGGTGGGTGGGTGGGAACAAGTCTACAGGAAGAGAGAAGTTGGAAGAACGAGTTAAAACAAATGGTTTCAAAACCCTAAGAGTGAAATTGCTACTTTTCAAATATTAGATAGAGAAAATTATTATATTTTTAAACTAAAGGGAGAAATGTAATAAAAGTTTAGTTTTTTTAGTTTTTTTAATTTTTTATTAAGTGATAATTTTATCTTTAATATTAACTGAGTTTTTTAATAAAATTTTACTCATAAACAAGAGTTTAAATTTTTAAAAATTAAAATATATGAGTTTGAGATTATATTTTACCTCCGGTGGGAACAAGTCTTTTGGCCTTTGATTTATTTTATAAAGTTTTGTCTTGGAATCTTGAACCGTGACTGTTTTCTAGCAAAGAGACATGAGGAAAGCTTTTGTGTAGTCGATCGTACAATAATTGACCTAAACCTAACACCAACCCGCATGGCACGTGGGTGTTAGGTGCCAATTGCTAAGTTGCGCGTGGTGGTTTAGTAGGTTATGATTTTGGGCGTGCCATTTTCCTTCTGGTTGATGAGATTAAGATATGATCATATAATGATAAAAATAAATTATATTAATGTTTGTTAGAGGTGACATGTGCATCAATCTCACCAACCACAGTTGACAAATTTTAAGATTCAGACAGCGATAGTTTAAATTGGAACATTAAATTTTGGTTTCTTATTTCCAGAAACCGGCCAATTCCAGTTTTAATATCACGTTCTCATTAAATATGCATATCATATCATAAATTTAATAATTTAAGATAGTTTAAATTTAATAAAAATTCCAAAAAAAAGAATTAAATATGTCATTGTTTACATTTTATTGTCTCTATCACACATACAAACATATCATCAAATGTGTAAACAAACGAGATTAAAACAAAAAAAAATAAAAATTGATGTTAGAACTAAGTGAAATTTAATATATCTTATATTAAAAATATGTGAAAGATATGAAGTAATTATAACATAATTTTTCAATACACAATCAAAAGAATTCAAGAACGTATGTTTTTGACTAAATATGACTGGAACATTGACAATACTTTAATGAACATGTTAAAAATTGGTCAATGCTCAGGTGTGTATTATCCCACTATCTGGTTACAATTTTTTTATAGTAGAAATTAGTGATATTTATATATATATATATATATATATATATATATATATATATATATATATATATATATATATATATATATATATATATATAATGTTAAGATATTTCAAGTCAAATGAAAGAAAAAAATTTTAAATATTGGAAAGAAACATTTTTACTATTTGCTATTGCCGCCTCTCTAGACCCTAAGCGAAATTATTAGGAATCAAAAATTTAGAAATTATAAGTGAAAATTTGTTAGAACTTATCTTGTAGAATAGAAGATTTAAGATTTTTTTATTTGAAATGTAAAACATTTCTAAAATTAAATGTGAAATGATGTCACAAATTCCTTAACCAAAGGTAAGTTCAGCTGATTCATTCAAACGTAAGTCGTGTTTATGGTTTCTCTTGCGCAAAGATAAGCAACCATATGTAAGTCAAAGTTCAAAGTACAGTGATGGATCATTATCCCGAAATAATGAATAAAAAATGTGACACATTCAATATTCTAACTTGGTGGAAAGCACATCAAGTCATTTATCATGTGTTTTTTGCCTTGACACAATCTACTAACGCCCTCAGTGTCGATTGTAGTATCAGAATAAACTTGTAGTACAGATGAATGCATGTTCAATGACAGGTGATGCAACTAACACCCTAATATGGTCAATGTCATAATGTGTAAAATCATAAGGCAAAAGATAGATTTGAAGATTTCAAGAATTTGGGCGATGAAAATGAATAAAAAATATATAGATAAGAATTAAAACTTGTATTTATATATTATATAAAAAGTAACACTGCATATACAGATAAATTGTATAAACTTTTGTGTACAACTTAATGTGGTAACATCTAATTGGTGATTTTAAAGTGAGAGAAAAAAGTAAACAGTCATATCACCTAATCACAAGTTGTCACCTAGGGTTATACAAAAAATTTATATAATTTATTTGTATTTATAATTATATTTTTATATAAATTAATTTATTTGTATTATTTTTTATTTTTTTTCCATCATATAACCACTTTAATCCTCCACAAGTGAAAGATTATCAATAAAATTTTGAAATTGTTCTCTTCAGTTCTATTAATTTGAAAGTGAATATAAATTAATTTTATTTAATTTTGTAATAAAAATATTATTTTTATTAATAAATTAACAAATTAATTTGATAAAAACCCATGAGTTATCCCATTAAAAATCTGACATAACACGACTCCCTAAAGTGTGAATTGTGTTATAGGTCTTCAATATATGACGAGCCAGCTCAACCAATAAGGTTTACACTATAATAGGTTTTTGCCCAATATGATAAGCCAAAGAGACTCGCACGACACAACACAACCAAACCTGCCCTGGCTCCTTAACATGTCATTGTGACTGAAAACAAGTTATAGCTTCAAAACAAATAATTATTTCAGTTGACTGGGAGATTGGCTTGATAATTATTTAGGGGATGTCATTTACGTGTTTTACGAAATTTTTGAAAGTGTGTTTATAATCATTTTCTGATACAAATTTTTAAAATGAAAATAGAAAAATTTTGTTCACTAATTATAATACAAAATTTAGATCAAAATAAAAAAAAAAAAAAACTTTATACAGTTTTCTTGTTGACACATTAATTTATAGTGTTAAAAATAAATCGTTGGTAAATTTTGTAATAAAAACAAAATAGTAAATTGTATGAAATGATTTTCATCTATAAATATGCAACAAAAAGAACAAAAATATTAAAAAGTTTAATTAAATTAATCTATCAATGTCTTGAATAGTTTTTAAAATCAACACAAATTTTACTTATAAAGATAATTTAAAACATTAAATGAAAACTTTATACAAAATTGGGGCAAAAACCCAAAAAAATAACATAGAAATGGAGATATTAATTTAAGTTTGAAGTTTCAATATTTTTTGCCAAAAAAATTCCTTATAACTTCATTAGTAAATCCTATTAAAATATCAATTTATTAAACAAATTTAGACATCTAATTTACAGTTTTATTTGCTTTTTGAAACACATATACAAACCTTACTTATTAATGTTCATAACACATATTATTGATGTCTCTATAGAGTTTAGTGAGAAGACCTCTACTTTAATACGTTGAATATACCAGATGAATTGTCGGTTCAGAAAAACACCCAACTTTTGATCCCTATTTATATATAATACAATATTTTCAATAGTCCTTTTTGTTTTCCTTGTCAATTGGACCAATTAAATCACATCTAGCGAATTCAAGTCCAAACCCATAAAATATTTTAGACCCAGGCTTTGGGCTGTCTATTCAGGCCTCAATTTTTTGTTTAGCCCAATTTACTAAAATATTTTGGGTTAATTCAACGTTTAGTTTTTTAATTTCATATCCATTTTTCTGATTTAGGGTTCTTGAACATATCATTTTTGAATTTTATATCTATTTCTTTATTTTTGTGTTTCCTAAGCCCATTTTCTTCTGTACTTTCTGAATTTCAATTTGATATTTCGGTTTTTTCATTTCAAAGTTATTTTAATGTTTAGTTTTCAAAACTCAGATCCCTTTTTTATTTTTGGTCATTTTAGAATATTTTGACTCATACTTTTCAGATTTTTGAATAATTTTTTGATTTTTCACATTCTAAGGTATTTTAAAGTAAAAATTTTGAATTTCAATTCTATTTTTTCAATTTTTGTCATTTTAAGATTTTTAGACGTGTAGTTTTTAAAATTTCATTCAATTTTTCAATTGTTATCACTCGAGTGTATTTTCATATGTACTTTTTGAATTTCATATTAATTTTTTAGTTTTTATCATCTTAGGTTATTTCAACATTTAATTTTCAAAATTCATGACCCTTTTTTTTTGTCATTCCATGGTATTTTCACTTGTAAGTTTAGAATTTGAGTGATTTTTTAGTTTTTTATATTTTAGGGTATTTTAACATGTAGTTTTCGAATTTCAATTATGTTTTTTGTTATTTATCATTTTTAGGTTTTTAGCCATGTAGTCTTAAAATTTTAGTTCAGTTTTTTTATTATTGTTATTATGGCATATTTCGATTCGGATTTTTCAGATTTCCAAGTGATTTTTTAATTTTTGACATTCTAAGATATTTCAACATATAAATTTTAAATTTTAGTTTCATTTTTTCAATATTTATTATTTCTAAGTTTTTGAACGTAGAGTTTTCAAATTTTAGTTCAGTTTTTTTTATTGTTGTTATTTTGGAATATTTCAACAAGTACTTTTCGAATTTCAGTTCGATTTTTTAGCTTTCATTATTTTAAGGATTTCAACGATTAGTTTTAGTAATTTAGTGTCATTTTTTTTATTTTTATCATTTTAAGATATTTTGACTCGTACTTTTTAGATTTTCAAGCAATTTTTTAGTTTTTAACATTCTAAGATATTTCAACGTATAGATTTCAAATTTCAGTTCTTTTTTTTTTTGTTTTTCAGTTTTCATCTTTCTAAGATATTCTAATATGTAGTTTTCACATTTTAGGTCTATTTTTTTCTATATTTATCATTTTTATATCTGTTTTTTATGAAATTCTTATAAACTTTAAAAATTTTTTACAGGATATTTCTCATAAAATAAAACATGACGATGGCTAGTTAAGAATGTCGAATGAGTCACGACACTTCCAAGCAAAGGTTATATGTCGTGTCCAACGCACTATCATGTCAAAGATTAGGTCAACACTGACACCGAAGCAAATACGGTTGTTCGAGAGGATGTGTTTTAGGCATCTCCTTCGATTACCAAATATCAAGTTCTTGGAATATTGGTGCACTCATTTTTGTTACAACAGCTATATCAGGGCTTAGGCAGAGATGAGTTTTGGTTTAGGGTTAATAGGGTTAACATGAGATTCAGCCTATTTGAATTTGTATTGATGATGGGGCTACCATTTAGCCAGATCACTACACTTTTATCATATATTCCACTTGGATCTAGACATAAGATTAGGGATACATGGCGGCCAAGCTTCTCCTCCGTCCACGGGATAACATAATTAGGGCATTTATCTACAATTTGGAAAAAGCAATAACACGTGTTAATAACAAGCATAAAGGAAGAAAGACATGCTCAAATAGATAATTATTAATAACTCAGTACATACTTGGATGGTTTCTCTTTTTGTAAACTCATCATTGTAATGTGCCCCAATGAACTCGACAAGCATCGTGATATGCAGACCCTCTGCATGTTTGACAAGGGCATTGAATGACTCTACAATATTAGTTGTCATTATGTTATACCGATACCTTGAAAAATGTGTCCTACTTTATCACTGAAATCCCACCTCACATAAGTAAGCCCCAGCTTAAGAATGCATTGCATCAAGAGCTCTCATCATAGCCTCAAAATCTACTTTTGTATATGACTTTGCGGTTTTCCAATATAAACACGCAACTTGCAAGTTTTTAAATAATGTAAGCACTTCATTATCACAATTTATAAAATGTTAAACGAAATAAAACTCTCATACATGTGTAAACATATTACCTTTGAGTCATGTTTGTACTTTGATTGCATGTTATACAGAAGGTGATGGTAGCAACACCCATGGTGGACATCTGGAAAGACTTCAGCGATTGTAAAGTATATAGAATGATTATCATCACCTCTAGGATTTCATTGATGCATTCTTTAACCTTCATCAAAAACTAATACTATATATTGTATCTTCTTTTTTATTGATACCAAAAGTAATTGGGTATATCTGATTATCACCATTGAGGCCCACCATAAGAAATAAATGTTTGAGATATTGACCTGTAAGAAAAGCAGTATCAATGCAAATAACAGGTCGAATATATTGTTTAAATGCACGAAGAGAACATTCCAATGTCATGAAAAAAATACTTAAATTGATGTTCATCGTCTATTTCTATAACGATCATGGTTCCCATATTAACATGCTTTAAATTATAGCAATAATCAGATTAGAGCGTAAATTCCTCCGGTAAGCCTCTCAGTGAATTTAAAGTCTAATTCTTGCCAGCCAAGCTTGTGAATATGAAATACCAATTTTGTACCCGTCGACGATATTGACAATTATCTCTTTAGGCCGATAAATTCGATCAATCAACACAAACTTTGACCTCATTAATTCGATCAATCAACTTGTTGGTGATGTAATATTATTTGATCAACTGAACATGTGTATGTTGGATTCATTCTACCAATTCAAAAGACTTTACTAGATTTGGCTTTGGTTGTCATTAGATACCATTGGTATTTTTCATCATAACACATAATCTTCCATTGCCTCGTATCAGACTTAAGTATCCTGTATTGAAATCCTTTCTCAAGGGTAAATTGGTCCATAACAACTTTCAAGTTTGTTATGAAAAATATCACCAAGCTTTACAGCATTCCCTTCTCATATCAATCTTGTATCATTTGATGATGTTAAAGGCTATAGAGGAAAATTGAGAAGCCACTTAAATGGATTAGTGGGGACATTATCAAAAAATGGTCCTAAAAAATTCCCGTCACCCATAATAAGATCTTCAAGCTACAAACTATTTATACCCCTAGTAATAGGTGACATCCTCAGACTCCACCTCATCAAGAGGAATATCAGTCGTCTTGTTTCCCTCAAAGTCACCCTAGTCAGGAACCCTATCTTTGCCTCCACGAGCCTATTCATTTGCAATATAAAATGCGTCGTTATTGAAATAAATCAAGTCTTCCCAATCAGAATCTTTTTTCACTTCACCAATTTTCTTTTTCTTCTTCTTCTTGTTGTCCTTTGATCGGGATACACACAACAAAAATAAGAATACATTCATCAAAGTATTGAGATATGTCAATAAAACCTTAGACGTCTTCATCATTTTGGATCTGTATAAGGTAATCGAGCTCAATTTTTTTTAGTTTCATAGATAGTTGAAGGTAGTTTCTGATTAGATCAAGACCACAATGCTCACTTAAAAGTTGGATAAATCCCTCAAATGTTATTCCGGAGAAAATTTTAACTAATTGTTTACAACCTTCAACATACTTCATTGTGTTGTTATCACACTGAATCCATTCTCCTTGGAAATAAACAAACGCATAACCAACCATTTTAATTATCAATCCTAATTAAATTTCCTTTTAAATTAATACAACTAAGAATCGTAAATTGCAAGTTGATCCTCTAAATCACATTTTGTTTATATTTTCAAATAATACAAAATTATTTTCTATTATTAATTATCATATTTAATTAAAAGAAACTTTTTATTTTATCGATATCATTGTGATAGACTTGCTTTCTCTAATTACATTTTCATGGTTTACCCTCCACTTAAGTCAGGACAACTGGATTTCATATGTTCCACCAGAAAGAAGAATTGAGTAACTCAGGCGTATGGCCTTCAAACAGTATCACTCATAATTTTTGTTGTACTTATTATTGTTACCATTCTTTCAATGTCCATTAACAATTTTTTTTTTCAATTTTGTTAATTATTATTTTTTATTAAAATATTTTCATAATAAAAAAAACTTAATCCGCTCTAAATGAAAAAATTGTGCAACCAATTGGGATGATTTCACTTTTTGTAGACTCCATTGATAATGAATTGATGCAATGTAGACATTATAACATAAACCTTACGCGGTCTCGGTTATAGTATTTATACTGCACCTATTCTTGATCAATTGATTTTACAAAAGTGAAGTTGTCTCAATTTTTTTAACACCTTTTTCATTTAGAACATAGTAAGTATTTTCATTATTAAAATATTTTAAAAATAATAATTAACAAAATTGTAAAAGCGAAATAGAAACTAAGTTATTAATAGACATAAATGAAATGGCAGCAGTAGCTAGGGCTAGATTCGAAGAGAGCTTGTTCGGGCTCGAAATGAGCTTTGCTCGAACGAGCCCGAGCCCGGGCCCGAGCTTGCCTTGAATGAGCCCGAGCTCGAACGCGAGTCTGAATTTTAAGCAAAAAATGAATACGAGCCTGAATCCAAACATCGATTAAACGAGCTAAGCTCGGCTCGCGAGCCAATCACTCAAATAAAAAACATAATTTTAAGCAAAAAACGACACCGTTTGTTCTTTGAAATACGAGCTTAAAGCGAACCTGAGCCCGAACACACGAACCTAAACACTAAAATTATGAAACAAGCCGAACACGAACATGTGTATAGTGAGCTCGATGAGCCCGAACCCAAGCCCGAGCTTGGGCTCACTGAAAACGAGTTGAAAATGAGTTGGACCCTATTCGGGCTCGACTCGGCTCGTATCCAACCCTAGTAATAGCAAGTATAAAAAAAATATGAGAGACACTATTTGATGACTACCCACACGAGCTATTTGGTTCTTCTTCATGGTTGAGCGTATGAAAAATAGTTGTCCCGACTCAAGTGTCGAATAGGTTAAAAAGATATAGCTAGAGAATACAAGTCCATTGCAGTGTCACTAATAAAATAAAAAATTTTCTTTAATTGGATACAACATTTAATAATATAAAATAATTTTGCATCATTTGAAAATATATATAAAATGTGATTTGGAGTATCGAGTTACAATTTGTAATCCTTGGTCGTATTAATTTGGAAGAAAATTTATACTAGTAAATTTAAATCATTATTTTTTTAAATTTATTATTTTATTAATATAAAAACAGGTCGACTTATTTAGAGTTCAGCATGGCATGACCCTATGTGCATAAAGTTATACTGTGCGCCTTCCTGTTTCTGTGGGCTAGTCCAACACAGAGGCTGGGTGACTGTGTAGGCTTTAGGCTTGGCACTACCTGCAAGCCCAATAGGCTACAATGAAACTAGCCCGACACACCCCACCGTAGTCTCTACAAAAAAGTTATCCAGGCTGGCTTTAAAATATTTAATTATTTTAGTTGACTAAGAGATTGACTTATAATTTTTAAAAATATATTTATTATCATTTCCTAGCAGTGTTTACGGTCTGATTCAGTATGATTTAAAAGTTTTTTCAAATCAAACAATAAAAACAATTTGAAAAATCTAAACCAAACTAGAAAAATACAATTTGATTTAGTTTGGATTACAATTTAAACATTTTAAAATCATTCATTTATATATATATAAAAAATAAAATTAATTGAATAATAGTTTTATAAAACATAATATAAATGTGTAAAATAAATGATAAAATAAATATGAAAAAAATTGTATATCTAATTACTTATTAAAAAATTAAATCATATATAATTATATATATTCCAAAACTGATAGAATAATAAAATTTAAAAAAAAAACTCTGCGTTAAAATTATTTTATTCTTTTTCATTAAATCCTTCATTAAAATTGAAAGTTTAACAAAAGTACTAACTTCTTCATAATAAGATCAATTAACTAGTTGTAGATCATTTGCTAATACATAACTTATGCCCAGGATAAACAAATTCACTTAGACAGTCGTTTGTTTGGTTGAAAATTGGGATGTCTTCTTCTGAATTGTAGAAGGAGCATCACAAGGAGGCATGTAAGCTGGTGGCGGAAGCATAGATGTCTCAGCGGTTGGCCCATTCTTCACTATAATAACGGTGTTCATTCCCATAGTATAATGTTTATCAAAATGACAATGCCACAGCCACACCCCTGCCCAAATTCATCATTCATTGTTCAAATTAATGTGTATATATATACACTATCACAAATATTCAATTTAAGGATGAAATATTTGATCTCTAAATACATTTTGTTTTTAATTTTTAAGAACAAATTTTTTATTTTTTTGGACGAAAATTTTTGTTACTTTCTATGAAATTTGTTGTAGTGATACTAAAAAAAAATTAACATTAACAAAAGAAAAATAAGAATTGCATAAATATTCCGTCATTATTATAAGTGTTATTTTCATAAATTTGGAGATCAACTATTTATAATTTTGTTAAAAATAATAAATTTATGACTTTAATGAGAATAACTTGATTATTAAAAGTCTATTTTCTATCGTTAAAAATTTATAACAAAAAATATTTCATCATCGTCTATCATTATAATTTTTCTCATTTAAAATATTTTTATCATTATTATTTTTAACGAAAAAAACTATAACAACATGTAATGAATTATTTTATCATTAACACTTTTTAATGGTAAAATTTTTTCTATTGTTAAAATTTTTTAACCATAAAGAATAGATTTTTAATCACTATTTTTTCTTTATTAAACTTATGAATTTATTTATTATTAATAAAAATATAAATAATTAATTATTAAAATAATAAAAATAATATTTATAACAATCAAATATTTGTCTGACTGTTATTTTCCTCCCACTTATTTTATTCCCTTTTTTTTTTGGGTGATATCTTACTCCTGAAACCAAAATTTGAGTGAAGAGCAAACATACCAGGATTAAGTGCTTTGAATCTAACAGTAACCCATCCTTTTTTGGGAAGGTTAACAGTACTGATAAGGGGTGGATCAACCAAATTGTAAGATTCAGGGTCCTGATCAAAATCAAAATTGCCATAACCTGATCCAACCACGTAAAAGCTATGTCCATGAAGATGCATGAGATGATTCTCCGATGCATTCAAAACATTGGATGATTGAAATATCATCTCCACTTCTTCACCGTATTTAAGCACTTTCACCTTCGTCGCCAACAACGATTGCGATGTGTTTATGGTATCCGACACGAAATCGTAGAACTCTAGAGGATAGTCCGGAAAATCCTCAGTATAAAATCCTGTCATGTTCCTGCACCAATTAAAAGATTTATTATTTTTGTTACTTTTGTAATATTCTAAGGACAGTTTTATTCGAAACTAATGTTATACGTATCCACTTTTAAGTACATAAATAACTTATTTACTTGATGATATATATCAAATTTATATCTATTTATGTAAGCAAAGTAGATATGTATGGTTTTATTGGTTGGTACAACTATCTTACTTATAATATGCTTCAAGGACATCTGTCCAAGGGTTCACCCAGGTGACATTATTCAAGCTTGAAGCTGAAGAGGGAGTAAGACTCCCTGAATGATTGTACATGAACTGGTTTTCCGCGACCGCAACGTACATTCTAGTAGTAATATTCTTGGGCACATCCTGAACCGTTAAGCTCCTTTTTCTGTTTCTGAAGCTGACTGCGGCATTTTCATCTGCAAAATCAGGAAGAGAGGTGGGAAACTCTATGGTTTCTGGATCCTGTGTGTAGTTTCCATCGATGTATTGGAGAATAGCTGTGACATTAAATTTGTTATATGTGATGAAACTGGCTTTGCCAGAATAGGATTGTCTGGCGGCAATATAATATTGGCCACCCAGAGATTTTTGGTCTGCCGTAACAAGAACGTCCATGGTTTGTCCAGGGCCAATGACGATGTAGCTTGTGAAAATTGGCTTGAGATATGCAGCATCCTGTGAAACGACTGTGAGATTGTGCCCAGCAATGGCAAAAAACATTTCTGCATTCATCACAGCGTTCACTAGACGGAGAAGATAAGTCTTCCCATAATCGACCATCCAACGATGTGTGTGCTCTGTTAACATATAATTCATCAAACACACATCTGTAAAGGCTAAACAAATATTTCTTCGTTTTATGTGGATTATTGTGTATACCTTTAGAGCATTGGGCGAAATCTCCAGGTTGGCCATTGATTGTGTATGCATCCGACTTGGGTAAATCTGCTGCTGTTTCTAGGTCATAGTCAACTAAGAGATTGACATCTTGGATATACCAAGATCCTGAAAGAACATGATAGAAACACCCAAACATATTATGACACATTATTTGTCTATTTAATTACATATTCAGAAGTATTTGTAAATGAAATGCAAAATACCAAGTACGAGAATTTCTTCAGCATAAGGGAGAGGAAACGGATAGGTAGATCCTTGTTCAGGATAAATGACAATGGCGCCATGAACAGTGTTTCTTGTCCAATCACTGTGAGCATGCCACCAAAGGGTGCCTTCTTCATCAGAAAATATAACTTGATAGGTGAAATTTGTCCCTGGTTTTATTGCACATTGTGTAACGTATTCAGGACCATCTGACCATGGATTTCTTGGCTGCCTCACCCCATGCCTGTTAAATAGAAATTTCACACAAAATTCTTTTCGTTATATTTAGAAATTGTAATTAAAAATTTAATATTAAATGGAATCTAAAGAGATAAAATATAATTTTTATTGGACACAAAGCAAAAAAACTCTTTTTTAAGTCTCTAGTTGATCAAATTAAACTCTATTTTTATATCATTTAAGATATATATATGTATGTATATGAATGAAAATGAAAAAAAACAAAAAAAAAAACAAAGAGATAAACCTTTACTTGTATCTATTAATTCTCACCAACTTTGCTCACTCCTAAACACATTGGTGGGTGGGTCATCTTTAATGCAGTCTATTGGGTCCAAGGCATGTTATCTTTCATGTTGAGTCAGCTACAGATTTATAAAGCCCACGGTAGGACCCTAACAGGTTGGTCTGCAGGCTTTTTATTAAATAAAATTTTTAAATCATGTTTTCTAATAAAAGAAAACATGTTAGAAAATTTAATCGTGATTAGAAAAAAAATAAACTTATTTATAAGGCCAAAACACTTACTCCCACGCAATGTTTAGTTCACTCTCAAACTGATATTCATAGGATTTCAAAAACTCAAATATCCACTCTTGATGAAACTTTGGGTGAAGGAAAGTTTTTAGTTTTTAAGCCTGAGGAAAAAATATGATGAATTTATAGTTTTTTTTTTTTAAATAACAATTTTACCTTGACAGTAACAATAAAATTTAATAGATGGATTGGCACTTAGATTTTCGATAGTTTGGAAAGTTGGGAAATAGTCATTTGACCTTATTTTCAATTTAAAATCACTCAATCACTTAATAACACATATCAAGTATATCTTCATTTATATACTTAAAGTGAGTACACATAATTTTATTATGTGTATATATATTTGAACAATAAAATTATATGTATAAATAATAACTGTGTTATTTTATCTCTAATTTAGATATATCCAATCACGCGGTAAAAAGAAATTAAACAAAGAAACATATCAGCTCTATTAACTTTTATGGAAAAAAAACATTTATGAAAACTCTAAACTAATATTTCCAAAATTTTCATCCCAAAATTAAAAAAGAAAATTATTTCATATTATTTTAAGTCATTTTCCCCTTGTTCAGTATCTAATTTTATATAAAATAGTATTATATGTACAAATAATGATGTATTATCATACAATTAAACAGTTAAAAATTAAAGATAAAATAATAACCAATCATATGGTAATTGATTCAATATAATATGTAATATTTGAGAAGGGAGAGAGAGAAATAACCAGTGGATTGTGAGTTTGTAACCTCCTTGATTATGAACGTTAACAAAAACAATATCACCTTTATGAACATACAGGGTTGGCCCAGGAAACTGGCCGTTTACCAGCATCCTTTTGTTGGTGTTGCACAGCCTGGTCAAATTTTCCTCCCTAAGCTACATATCATCACAAGACAAAACAATTATGAAGAAGAAGAAGAAGAAGAAGAAGAAGAAGAAGTCACAGGAAGATCTATGCTTGCATACAAATATGTATGAATACGGAGATATCAGTCATTCAGCCATGTCCTTAAAGCAAGAATAAAAAGTGACGATCAATGAGTGAAAGCTAGCTCTTACAACAAAGTCATGGTAATGAACTTCCGCTTGCACCAAGCAGACCAGCAAAGCAAATCCGCTGATTACCACCAACTGTTGAAGAAAACCCATTATCTTCAAAGCACTCGTATGCTCTTGGTTGCCTAAAAAGGCCTCTTAGCTAGGTTTCCTTTTATAGTTATGAAAAGGCCAAAAGATCTATTCCCACCCAGGGTTTGTTGACTTATCAAATTAATACCTATTAAATATTAAAAATTTAAACTCTCACTCAAATATATTTAAAATTAACAGAATCAATTAGTTTTAATAATAAAATTATTATTTACCTATTAATCTATTAAAAATAATAACGCTTTATCTCATTTTCTTTTTTAATTTAAAAAATTAACAATTTTTTTAGGATTAAATTTTAAAAAATCACCTTTTCCCCCTTTTAGGTTTCATTTTCAACCCTCCAGCGTCTTTTCTCCTAGATCCACCATAAACGTTCCCCCGGCCTCACCGCCTAGAGACAAAGACCACTTATTTAATGAACCAATAATTGACCCCTAAAATAAAACATATTTTCCACATTTGTATCACTACAGTACCAAAAATTGGGCCCCAAAATGAAAAAAGCCATGACAAGTAATTCAACAGCTGCTTGACTAGTTGTTACATCTTCCATTCTTTCTATCTTAACTTCAGAGTTATTTCGCTCATTAAATTAAATAACGAATTTAATATGCACATACACCATTTCATGTAATTCAGATTGTCTGGAAGCCCTTGTATTCAAAGGACGAAGATATGCAATTGGGGGTAGGTTAATTATACATTCTGCAAAATTTTGGTTCCGATCATATTACTTGTAATTTTGATTTTGTACATAGATAGAATATTTCATTATATATAACATGGCAATGAAAAAACTGATGTTTAAAATGTCAAAATCAGAGTTTATAGATTAATTTAGAATTGGATTTATCTTTGGGTAAATCAATTCGAAACAGAACCAGACTAGAAGTGAGAGATGACCATCAAGTTGACATGATTAATATAATATTCCATTGCCTTGTGAGGGTAAGTTTGTTTTGGCATATATAGGACTCAAACTTGAATCTGTTATAAAATTATACGTATACACTTGTAATATATAATTTAGATATGTATTATCATATGATTAAATAATTTTAAATTAAAGATAAATTAATATTTAATCACATAGTGATATATAATTTATATATTTAAATTAAGTATAAAAAATATGTATGCATAACATTACTCTTTTATATAATGTAAATGATAAGAAATTTTGCTAGCCAAATTTTATTTTTAATTGGATGATTTATCTAATTTATTCAATGTTTATTATGCAAATGAATTATTATTTTAATTGGTTATATAGATTAATTTTATGTTTTCTAGCAATGAGGCATGAGGGAAGGTTTCGTGTGGTCCATTATACATTAATTCAGCCAAACCTATCACCAGCCCGCATGGCACATGCGTGTTGGGTGCCAACTGCTTAGTTGCGCGTGGCCGCTTGGTAGGTTTTGACTTTGGGCGTGCCTTTTGGCGGTTGCTTCAAATTTTCCTTCCGGCTGATGAGATTAAGATATGATCATATGATGATAAAAATATCTATCTGTTCAATTATTTATTTAAATTATGTTTTTATAGTCTATTTTCAAATTTAATTATTTACAAAATCTTAGGAAAACTGTTGTTTTGTTAGTTTAGTATATTTCAAAGGGATTAATTTTATTAACAATTTTTTTTTATAAAAATAAATTATATTAATGTTAATTGGATTGTTTGTTAGAGGTGACATGTGCACAAATCTCACCAACCACAGCTGATATATTTTAAGATTCAGACAGTGATGGTTTAAATTCGAACATTAAATTCTGGTTTCCTTTTTGAGAAACCGGCCAATTCCAGTTTCAATATCACATTTACATTAAATATACATGTCATATCATAAATTTAAGAGCAATACTATGTGTATCCACTTTGGGTACACAAATATATACACACTCATATGTATCATCATATAATTGATTATTATTTTATTCTTAATTCAAAATTATCCAATCACATAATGACACATATAAATGTGTACATATTTATGTATCCAAAGTGGGTACACATAGTTTTATTCTAAATTTAATAACTTAAAATAGTTTAAGTTTAGCCAAAAATCGAAAAAAAATAATTAGACATATCATCGCTTACATTTTATTATATTCATCACGTATACAAACATATCATCAAATCTATAAACAAATAAGATTAAAACGAAAAAAATAAAAAACTGATGTTAAAACTTTATGAAATTCAACATATCTCATGTTAAAAACATGTGAAAGATATGAAATAATTATAACACAATTTTTCAATACACAACCAAAAGAATTCGAGAACGTATTTTTTTAACTAACTATGATTGGAACATTGACAATGTTTTAATGAATATGTTAGAGCCCTTAAAAACCATCATCGATCAATGCTCTGATGTGTATTGTCCCACTCTTTGTTTACTTTTATATTCTATGGTAGAAATTAGTGATATTTAAAAGAATATATAGATATCATAATGTTTGTTAAGATATTTCCAGAGAAATGAAAGAAAATTTTTTTAAATATTAGAAAAAAAACATCTTTACTATTTGCTATTGTCATAGTTCTAGACCCTAAGCTAAATTACTAAGAGTGAAAGTTTTACTAGAAATTATAAGTGAAAATTTGTTTGAGCTTATCTTATAAAATAGAAGATTTAAGATTTTTTTTTAACTTGAAATATATAATATTTATAAAATTAAATATGAAATGACTTCACAAATTCCTAACCCAAAGGTAAGTTCAGGGGATTTATTCAAATATAAGTCGCGTTTATGGTTTCTCTTGCACAAATGTAAGAAACCATGTAAGTCAAAGTTCAAATTATACTGATGGATCATTGTCCAGAAATAATGAATCAAGAATGTGACACATTCGATATTCTAAGTTGGTAGAAAGCACATCAAGTCACTTATCATATGTTTTCTGTCATAACACATAATCTACTAATGCCTCTATTGTCAACTGTAGTATCAGAATAAACTTGTAGAGTAGATGAATGCATATTTGATCACAAGTGATGCAATTAACACCCTGATATGGTCGATATCATAATGTGTATGAAAGATTCAACGATCGTTGAATTCAAATTGTTGAATCATGAAGCAAAAGATACATTTGAAGATTTCAATAATTTGGACATTGAAAATGAATAAAAATTATATAAATAAAAATTTATATATTATATAAAGAGTAACATTATATATATAGATAAATTATATAAACTTTTATATACAACTTAATGTAGTAACATCTGATTGGTGATATTGAAGTGAAAGAAAAAGTAAACAATCACATCACCTAATTACAAGTTGTCATATCAGATTATACAAAAAAATTTATATAATTTATTTGTATGCATAATTTTATTTTTATATAAATTAATTGATTTGTATTATTTTTTATTTTTTTCTATCATATAACCACTTTAGTCCTCCACAAGTAAAAGATTATCAATAAAATTTTGAAGTTGTTCTCCTCGGTCCTATTAATTTGAAAGTAAATACAAATTAATTTTATTTAATTCTATAATAAAAATATTATTTTTATTAATAAATTAACAGATCAATTTGATAAAAACCTATAAGTTATCTCATTAAAGATATGACATAACATGACTTCCTAAAGTGTGGGTTGTATTGCGGGTCTTTAATATATGACGAGTTAGCTCAACCATTAAGACTTACACTGTAATAGGTTTTTGCTCAATATGATAAGTCAAACCGAGACTAGCACGGCACAACACAACCCGACCTACCTTGGCTCCTTAACATGTCATTTAGAATGAAAAGGATTAAAATCATATTAATCACACAAGTTACAGCTTCAAAACAAATAATTATTTCAGTTGATTGGGAGACTGGCTTGATAATTATTTAGGTGGTCTCATTTACAATTTTTACGTTTTTTATGAAATTTTGAAAGTGTGTTTATAATAATTTTCTGATAAAAATTTTTAAAATGAAAATAGAAAAATTTTGTTCACTAATTATAATACAAAATTTAGATCAAAATAATAAAAAAAAAAAAAACTTTATACAGTTTTCTTGTTGACACTATAATTTATAGGGTTCAAAATAAATCGTTGGTAAATTTTGGCAATAAAAAGAACAAAAATATTAAAAATTTTAATTAAATTAATCTATCAATGTCTTGAATAGTTTTTAAAATCAAGGCAAATTTAGTTATAAAGATAATTTAAAATATTAAATGAAAACTAAAAATTGTTCTTTTTTTTTTTTTTAAATACAAGATTGGGGCAAAGACCCAAAAAACTAACATATAAATGGAGATATTAATTTAAGTTTGAAGTTTCAATATTTTTTACCAACAAAATTCCTTATAACTTCATTATTAGTAGACCCTAATAAAATATCAATTTATTAAATAAATTCAAAAAAAATTTAGACATCTAATTTACAATTTTATTTGCTCTTTGAAACACATATACAAACCTTACTTATTAATGTTCATGATACATATTATTGATGTCTCTATAAATTGTTCAACCCAATTTACTAAAATATTTTGGATTAATTCAATGTTTAGTTTTTGAATTTCACATCCGTTTTTCTGATTTAGGGTTCTTGAACATGCCATTTTTGAATTTTATATCTGTTTCTTTATTTTTGTATTTTCTAGGCCTATTTTCTTATGTACTTTCTGAATTTTCGTTTGATATTTCAGTTTTTTCATTTTTAAGTTATTTCAACGTTTAGTTTTCAAAACTCAAATCTCTTTTTTTATTTTTGGTCATTTTAGGATATTTTGACTCATACTTTTCAGATTTTCAATCAATTTTTTGATTTTTCACATTCTAAGGTATTTCAACGTATAGATTTTAAATTTCAGTTCTGTATTTTTTTTATTTGTCATTTTAAGATTTTTAGACGTGTAGCTTTTAAAATTTCATTCATTTTTTAATTTTTGCCATTTGAGCGTATTTTTATATGTATTTTTTGAATTTCATGTCAATTTTTTTGTTTTTATCACCCAAAGGTATTTCAACGTTTAGTTTTCAAAATTTATAGTGGTTTTTTTTTGTCATTCTAGAATATTTTCACTTGTAAGTTTCAAATTTTTGAGTGATTTTTCAGTTTTTGACATTTTAGGATATTTTAACATTTTAGGGTTTTTGACATTTTAGAATATTTTAACATTTTAGAGTATTTTAACATGTAAGTTTTCAAAATGTAACTTATAAATAAATTAGTACTTTTATTAATCTTTTAATTTTAATGAAGATTTGAATGAAAAGCATTAAACAAATCATATTAATCACACACCTAGAGATGTCAAATTAGTTGGGCTACGAAAGCACGCTAAAAAGGCATAATTCAGAAGGGCACAACTAGTTATTATAGTGGGTCGTGTTGCAAGCTAGGCCCAGTCAGGCTTGTTACTGTTTATCCGCTTTTTAAAATCAATAAAAAAAAAATGTTTTTGTCCATTGGAGTTTAAAATTTTTTATTTTTTTTTCTATATAAACCTACACTCCCCCACTCTTTAAGCCACACATATCCAACATAATTTTTCAATCTCTCATTCTCTTTCTACATTTTCTTCTTTCAGACCTATTCACATTTTACATTTTCTTTATTCAATTTTAATATTTCAATTTCTCTCTACATGCTATTCATTCAATTTTTTTGTGTTTGGTTTTTAATTAAAAAAATAATTATTTAAGTTTACTAATGTAAATTTCCTTTCAAATTAATACAACTAAGAATCGTAAATTACAAGTTAATCCTCTAAATCACATTTTGTTTATATTTTCAAATAATGTAAAATTATTTTCTATTACTAATTATCGTATCTAATTAAAAAGAAAATTTTATTTTATCGATATCATTGTGATGGACTTGCTTTCTCTAATTACGTCTTTGCAGTTTACTCTACAATTAAGTCGGGATAACTGTATTTCATATGTTCCTCTAAGAAGAAGAACTGAGTAACCAGAGCACATGCCCCTCAAATAGTATTACTTGTAATTTTTGTTATACTTATTACTGTTACCATTCCCTTTATGTCCATTAACAATATTTTTTTTGTTTTTCTAATTTTGTTAATTATTGTTTTTTATTAAAATATTTTCATAATGAAAAAACTTAATCTGTTATAAATGGAAAATGTATGCAACCAATCGAGATGATTTCACTTTTGTAGACTCAATGGATAATGAATTGATGCAATGTAGACACTATAACATAAACACCTTACGCAATTTTTGTTACAGTGTTTATACTGCACCCATTCTTGATCAATTGATTCTACAAAAATGAAATCGTCTTAATTTTTTGAACGTCATTTTCATTTAGAACATAACAAGTATTTTCGTTATTAAAATATTTTAAAGAAAAATAATAATTAACAAAATTGTAAAAGCAAAATAGAAACTAAGTTATTAATAGACATAAATGAAATGGTAGCAGTAGCAGGTATAGAAAAAATATGAGAGACACTGTTTGACGACCACCCACACAAGTTATACAGTTCTTCTTCGTAGTTGAACGTATACAAAATAGTTATCCTGACTCAAGTGTCAAATAAGTTAAAAAGAAATAGTTAGATAATACAAGTCTATTGCGGTGTCACCAATAAAATAAAAAATTTCCTTTAATTGGATACGATAATTAATAATATAAAATAATTTTACATCATTTGAAAGTATAAATAAAATGTGATTTGAAGTATCAAGTTACAATTTCTAATCCTCGGTCGTATTAATTTGGAAGAATATTTTATTAGTAAATTTAAATCATTATTTTTTTAAATTTATTATTTTATTAATATAAAAACAAATCGACCTGTTTAGGGTACAACTTGGCAGGACCCTATTTACATAAAGTTATACCGTGGGCCTTCTTGTTTCTGTGGGCTATAGTCCAACACAAAGGTTGGGTGACTGTGTAGGCTTTAGGCTTGGCACTACCTGCAAGCCCAATAGGCTACAATAAAACTAGACCGATACACCCCACCATAGTCTCTACCAAAAAGTTATCTAGGCTGACTTTAAAATATTTAGTTAACAAAGGTACTAACCTATTTATAATAAGATCAAAACAAAAGTTTAACTAGTTGTAGATCATTTGCTAATACATAACCCATACCCAGTATTCTTCGCTATAAAACAAAGCCACTTAGACAGTCGTTTGTTTGGTTGAAGATTGGGATGTCTTCTTCTGAATGGTAGAAGGAGCATCACAAGGAGGCATGTAAGCTGGGGGCGAAAGCATAGATGTCTCAGCGGTTGGCCCATTCTTCACTATAATAACGGTATTCATTCCCCAAGTATAATGTTTATCAAAATGACAATGCCACAGCCACACCCCTGCCCAAATTCATCATTCATTGTTCAAATTAATATGTATATATATACATTATTACAAATATTCAATTTAGAAACGAAATATTAAAC
The DNA here is from genome assembly GCF_011075055.1 of Mangifera indica. NCBI lineage: Eukaryota > Viridiplantae > Streptophyta > Magnoliopsida > Sapindales > Anacardiaceae > Mangifera > Mangifera indica. The sequence continues at coordinate 8,019,372 of NC_058147.1, read as the reverse complement.
CATAAAAAATAGACTTTTAATCACTATTTTCCTCTTATTAAACTCATAAATTTATTTATTTTTAACAATAATATAAATAATTAATCATTAAAATAATAAAAATGAAATTTATGACAATCAAATATTTCTCTGATTGTTATTTTCCTCCCACTTCCCACTTATTTTGTTATTATTATTTTTTTCGGTGATATCTTACTACTGAAACCAAAATTTGAGTGAAGAGCAAACATACCAGGATTAAGTGCTTTGAATCTAACAGTAACCCATCCTTTTTTGGGAAGGGTAGCAGTATTGACAAGGGGTGGATCAACCAGATTGTAAGATTCAGGGTCCTGATCAAAATCAAAATTGCCATAACCAGATCCAACCACGTAAAAGCTATGTCCATGAAGATGCATGAGATGATTGTCTGATGCATTCAAAACATTGGATGATTGAAATATCATCTCCACTTCTTCACCGTATTCAAGCACTTTCACCTTCGTCCCCAGCAGCGATTGCGTCGTGTTTATGGTATCCGATACGAAATCGTAGAACTCTAGAGGATAGTCCGGAAAATCCTCAGTATAAAATCCTGTCATGTTCCTGCACCAATTAAAAGGTTTATCATTTTTGTTACTTTTGCAATATTCTAAGGACAGTTTTACTCGAGACTAATATTATACGTATCTATTTTTAAGTATACAAATAACTCATTTACTTAATGACACATATCAAATATGTATCTATTTATATAATTAAAATAGATACGTATAGTTTTATTGTTTAGTAAAATTATCTTACTTATAATATGCTTCAAGGACATCTGCCCAAGGGTTCACCCAGGTGACATTATTCAAGCTTGAAGCTGGACTGGGAGTAAGACTTCCTGATTGATTGTTCGTCAACTGGTTTTCCGCGGCCGCAATGTACATTCTAGTAGTAATATTCTTGGGCACATCCTGAGCAGTTAAGCTCCTTTTTCTGTTTCTGAAGCTGATTGCGGCATTTTCATCTTCAAAATCAGGAAGAGAAGTGGGAAACTCTATGGTTTCTGGATCCTGTGTGTAGTTTCCATCGATGTATTGGAGAATAGCTGTGACATTAAATTTGCTATATGCGATGAAACTGGCTTTGCCAGAGTAGGATTGTCTGGCGGCAATATAATATTGGCCACCCAGAGATTTTTGGTCTGCCGTAACAAGAACGTCCATGGTTTGTCCAGGGCCAATGACGATGTAGCTTGTGAGAATTGGCTTGAGGTATGCAGCATCCTGTGAAACGACTGTGAGATTATGCCCAGCAATGGCAAAAAACATTTCTGCATTCATCACTGCGTTCACTAGACGGAGAAGATACGTCTTCCCATAATCGACCATCCAATGATATGTGTGCTCTGTTAACATATAATTCATCAAACACACATTTGTAAAGGCTACACAAATATTTCTTCGTTTTATGTGGATTATTGTGTATACCTTTAGAGCATTGGGCGAAATCTCCAAGTTGGCCATTGATTGTGTAAGCATCCGACTTGGGTAAATCTGCTCCTGTTTCTAGGTCATAGTCGACTAAGAGATTGACATCTTGGATATACCAAGATCCTGAAAGAACATAATAAAAACACCCAATCACATTATAATACATTATTTGTCTATCTAATTACATATTCAAAAGTATTTGTAAATGAAATGCGAAATACCAAGTATGAGAATTTCTTCAGCATAAGGGGGAGGAAACGGATAGGTGGATCCTTGTTGAGGATAAATGACAATGGCGCCATGAACAGTGTTTCTTGTCCAATCACTGTGAGCATGCCACCAAAGGGTGCCTTCTTCATCAGAAAATATAACTTGATAGGTGAAATTTGTCCCTGGTTTTATTGCACATTGTGTAATGTATTCAGTACCATCTGACCATGGATTTCTTGGCTGCCTCACCCCATGCCTGTTAAATAGAAATTTCACACATAATTGTTTTCGTTATATTTAGAAATTGTAATTAAAGATTTAATATTAAATGGAATCTAAAGAGATAAAATATATTTTTTATTGGACGCAAAGTAGCAAAACTCTTTTTAAGTCTCTATTCTTATATCATTTAAGATATATATATATGTGTGTGTGAAAATGGAAAAAAAAAAAAAAAAGAGATAAACCTTTGTTTATGTCTATTAATTCTCACAAATTTTGCCCCCTCCTAGACACATTAGTGGGTGGGGTATCTCTAATGCGATCTATCGGGTCCAAGGCATGTTATCTTTCATGTTGAGTCAGCTAAAAATTTATAAAGCCCACTGCAAGACTCTAACAAGTTGGTCTACGGGCTTTTTATTAAATAAAATTTTTAAATCATGTTTTCTAATTAAAGAAAACATGCTAGGAAATTTAATTGTGATCAGAAGAAAAACAAACTTATTTATAAGGCCAAAAGACTTACTCCCACCCAATGTTTAGCTCATTCTCAAACCAATAATCATAGGATTTTGAAAACTCAAATACCCACTCCTAATCAAACTTTGGTTGAGGGAAAATTTTTAGTTTTTAACCCTAGAAGAAAAAATATGATGAATTTAGAGTTTTTTTTAAATATTTTTTAAATAACAATTTTATCTTGATAGTAATAATAAAATTTAACAGATGGATAGGTATTTAGATTTTCGATAGTTAGCAGGTAAAAAGTTGGGAAATAGTCATTTGACCTTATTTTCAATTTAAAATCACGTGATCACTTAATAACATACATCAAGTATATATTCATTTGTATACTCAAAGTGGGTACACATAATTTTATTATGTGTATATATATTTGAACTATAAAATTATATTTACAAATAATAATATATATTTGTGTATTAATTTATCTTTAATTTAAATATATTCAATCACGCGGTGAAAAGAAATTAAACAAAGAAATGTATCAACTCTATCAACTTTTAGAGGGCGTTTGGTTTAGATAATGTTTTATTACCAAAACAAGGAAATTACCTTGAAAATATATTACTGAGAAGATTACTGAATATAAATGGTTACTACGTTTGATAAAATTTGGTAAAAATAGATGGTATAAATAATTAATGTATTTGATTAATGGTAATAAAAGAATACTAGTAAATTTTTTTACTTAAATGCTCTTGAATATAATTATTTTTAAATATTATTTATATTATTTTCTATACTAATTAAAAATAAATTTATTTTTTCTTAAAAAATTAATAAATAATATTGTAATTATAATAAAATCAAGATTACATTGGCAATATTTTAATATTTAAGGTAAATGTGATAATTAGATTATCACCTATATTACCTGTCACATCAACATTGGTAATAGAAAATTATTATAATATTTTATTACTGACAAACCAAATAAGGTAACGTAAGTAATAAAAGATAGATTACCAAAGTAATTTTTTAAAAACTCCGATCAAATGGCCCTTATGGAAAAAAAAACATTTATGAAAACTCTAAATTAATGTTTCCAAAACTTTCATCCCAAAATAAAAAATAAAAAAATTATTTCATATTATTTTAAATCATTTTCCCCTTGTCTAGTATCTAATTTTATATAGAATAATATTATATGTATAAATAACAATGTATTATTATATAATTAAATAATTAAAAATTAAAAATAAAATAATAATCACTCCATGATAATTATTGTTTTAATATAATATATAATAACTGAGAAGAGAGAGAGAGAAATAACCAATGGATTGTGAGTTTGTAACCTCCTTGATTATGGACGTTAACGAAAACAGTATCGCCTTTGTGAACATAAAGGGTTGGCCCAGGAAACTGGCCGTTTACCAGCATCCTTTTGTTGGTGTTGCACAGCCTGGTCAAATTTTCCTCCCTAAGCTACATATCATCACAAGACAAAACAATTATGAAGAAGAAGAAGAAGAAGAAGAAGAAGAAGTCACAGGAAGATCTATGCATGCATACAAATATGTATGAATACAGAGATATCAGTCATTCAGCCATGTCCTTAAAGCAAGAATAAAAAGTGAAGATCAATGAGTGAAAGCTAGCTCTTACAACAAAGTCATGGTAATGAACTTCCGCTTGCACCAAGCAGACCAGCAAAGCTAATCCACTGATTACCACCAACTGTTGAAGAAAACCCATTATCTTCAAAGCACTCGTATGCTCTTGGTTGCCTTAAAAGCCTCTTAGTTAGGTTTCCTTTTATGGCTATGAAAAGGCCAAAAGATATTTTCCCACCCAAAGTTTGTTAAAATCTCTTGATACCTATTAAATATTAAAAATTTAAATTTTCACTCAAAGATATTTAAAATTAATCGAATCAATTAGTTTTAAGGATAAAATTATTATTTAATTATTAATATATTAAAAATAATAATATTTTATCTTATTTTTCCCTTTGATTTAAAAAATTAATAATTTTTTTAGGATTAAATTAAAAAAAAATCGTATTTTCCTCCCTTTAGGTTTCATTTTCAACCCTCCAGTGTCTATTCTCCTAGATCCACTCTGTAAACTTTCCCCCGGCCTCTCCGCCTAGAGACAAATACCACTTATTTAATGAACCAATAATTGACCCCTTAAATAAAACACATTTTCAACATTTGGACCATACTACAGGAACAGGACCAATAATTGGGCCCCACAATGAAAAAAGCCATGGCAAGTAATTCAACAGCTGTTTGACTAGTTGTTATATGTTCCATTCTTTCTATCTTAACTTCAGAGTTATTTCGCTCATTAAATTAAATAACGAATTTAATATGCACATACACCATTTCATGTAATTCAGATTGTCTGGAAGCCCTCGTATTCAAAGGACGAAGATATGCAATGGGGGGTAGGTTAATTATATATTCTGCAAAATTTTGGTTTCCCTTATATTACTTGTAATTTTGATTTTGTACATAGATAGAATATTTCATTATATATAACGTGGAAATGAAAATATGATGTTTAAAATGTCAAAATCAGAGTTTATAGATTAATTTAGAGTCGGATTTATATTTGGGTAGATCAATCCGAAACAAAACCCAACTAAAAGTAAGAGATGATTATTGAGTTGACATGACTAAGATTTCATTGCCTTGCAAGGGCGAGGTTATTTTGGCATATATGGGACTTAAATTTGAATCTGTGATAAAATTATGCATACATATTTTTAATATATAATTTAGATATATAGATAATATGTTATCATATGATTGAATGATTTTAAATTATAGATAAATTAATTTTCAATTATATAATGATATATAATTTGTATACTCATATTAAGTATAAAAAATATGTATACATAATATTACTTTTTTATATAATGCATATGATAAAAAATTTTGCTCGCTAAATTTTGTTTTTAATTGTATGATTTCAATTTCGTTTATCCAATTTATTCAATGTTTATTATGTAAATGAATTATTATTATAATTCATTATATAGATAAATTTTATGTTTAATTAAGGAATAAATGAAATTATTTATTAAGTATTGTATGCAGAAAATCAGATGTCATATGATTAGTATAATTTTAATTAATAATAAAATAGTCACAACATCTTTGTGAGATTAATCATGCAAATTCAACACTACATTCATGCAATTAATTAAACAAATCACAGTAAAATTCTTACACATATAGGTTATAGAATTTTTGAAATTAAAATATTTAAACATTTAAACAAACCCGATGAGTCATAGTTAATGTTAAATTAATTCTAAATTCGATCAATTATCAATCAGATGAAATTGGTCTTCCTTTTCCGTATATTTCCAAAACAACGATATTTTAATGGAAAGATTGTTGTGTGTGCATTGGGAAAGGAGACCTAGTCTCCTTTTATAGTAGTTTATTTAGTCTTTCCACCAAAACTCCAATAAATTTAATAGCTTACACTTGCATCTTTACAACCCAGATTTCATTTATGAAGTATATGGGATATTTAACAAAATTGACCATGGTATACCTATCCGACAAAATTCATTGGACTATATATTTACCCAAGTTTTATTAAATTAAAACAATATTAATGTTTGTCCACTTCAGAAAATTTTTTAACACCTTTATTATACCAAAATTATATATTAAATTTCTTGGGATCACATATAGTAATATGATATCATTGTAATTAATCATCGTAAATATAATAAATTTATTTCACATGAATTTTGTCATTCTTGAGCCAAGCCAACTTTGGAAACCAAGTTAGCTTGATTTAGTTCCAACCCTAAGTATAACAATATCAAGCAATTAGTAAAGGCTATTAATGAACAATTTGAGTCTTCATATAAAGTCTTTGTTAGTGCTCTTATGACAAAGTTATCATATATAAAGCTTTTACTATTAATGAAAATAAGTGAAAATGCACATACAGTAATACAAGGAAAAAAGGAATGTTATAAGTTTAAAGTTTGACTTAAAAAAAAAGGTAATTCAATCTCATTTGTAAGTTACAATTCTAATATGGTTGATATTTGTCATAATATTTGGTCGATTGATTATGATTCTATAATTTATGTTTCAAATCCCTTGCAAGGTTTTTAAACAAAAAAAAAAAGAAGCCAATGGCCATTAAACAATGCATCTATTTAAGAAACAAGATCTATTTACATATGGAAGCGGTCAAAATATACAAATTAGTTTTAGATACTGGTTTGTATTAGATTCGGAGAGGTTATTTTATATTCTAAGTTTCTTTATAAATTTAATTTTAATTTCAAGGCTTGCATATTTAAACATTCGTTTATATTTTATGAAACGTCATATAGTTTGTTTTATAAATCTGGCGCTATTAGAAATGGGAGACCATGGCATGATTCTATCAAGATCAATCTAACGCAACTAAGCTTAAAATATGTGAAATTAATTCGATGTTAAGCATATTATTTTTAGGCCGAAGGACTTATTCACCCCTAAGTTTTGATGCATTCCTAAAGTCAGATTCACGAAGCTTGAAAAACTCAAACTCTCACTCATAAGCCAATTACCATTAAAATTTTATATTAGAGATAGAGATAAAATTATTATTTTATCAATAATATTTTTAAAAAATAAAATTCATTATATTTTCTCTCATAAGTTTTAAAAACTAACAACTTCACCCCTTTCTAAAGTTTTCTAAATTTGAAAAACAACAATCCCCCCCCCCCAAAACCTAAGGTTTTTTTTTTCACCCCTCCACCACTCCAATAGCGACGACCTCCTTTCTCCACCCTTAAACATTGGTCTATGCACGATGGAGTACGATGACCTCCCCTCTCCAGATCTCTTCATTAGAAATGAAGAGATCATTCTCTTCATCTTAACAAAGAGACACAAAGACAAAGAGATCTATAGAAGGGAGGTGATGGTCGATGTTTTAGAGTAGAGAGGGGAGATCGTCGTTGACAAAGAAGAGAAGAGAAAAACCTCAGTTTAGGGAGAGGGGAGAATGTGATTTTTCAAAGTTAGAAAACTTTAGATAAAGGTGAAATAGTTAGTTTTTAAAACTTAGGAGAAAATATAATGAATTTTATATTTTTTTTAAATATTATTAGTAAAATAACAATTTTACCTTTGCCTCTAATAGAAAATTTTAACTTTAGTTGGCCTATGAGTGAGACTTTGAATTTTTTAAACTTTATGGATATTACTTTGAAAACACATCAAAACTAAGGGCTAATGGTCGTTTGGCCTTATTTTTATTGGTAGTTATTGAATTAATTGTTGTTAATTGGTCATTAAAAGAAGCATTTCCCTTATTTATCAATGAACAAATGAAACATGTTTGTGAATTGGAATGCTGGTTGCAAGTAGACGCTGATAGTAATTGAGTTTGGTGAATCTGCTATGTTTTTAATGAACAGATGAAAGAGACACACAGCTACCATTCACCTGACCCACCACCGGCAAGCCAAGCTAGGTCGTTCGTGGTCAGATCCTTCACTGACATAATTTAACGATGAGGACCAGACGCCAGAGGTACATTTAAGAAAGAAAGGGATGTTTCCGGAATGACAAAAAATAAAATTTTGTACCACCAACTTTAATGTGTAAATTGTGTGGTACGGTTTCTTCTCCTCACATGAATTTTTATGCCCAAAAGGACTAATTTCCACACAAATTTGAGTGTAATCGCAAAAACATATCACGATGGATAAAAAATTTAAACACTTATTTATAAAATAAGTGTCATCAAATTTTTCAAATAGAGATAAAGATAAAATCATTAAAATTTTTTTTCGTGCCTAGACAATATAACAAAGCGTCATCCTTCGTTGCTTCTTTCTAATTTGGATAATATTTTTTTTTATATCTGGACAACGAAGGGTTGTCCTTCATCATAGAAGATTATCACTTCTTCCTAATCAGTGGCCAGATTCTCTAAGTCATTAGAGGTGAAACCTAAAAAAAGGGGGGAGTGGATTTTTTTAAAGTTTAATCACGAGGGAAAATAATATAATTTTTTAAGGTTTTAGGGTTTAAGGATAAAATGATGATTTTACTCTTGTCTTTAACTAAAAATTTTAACAACAATTAATCTATAAGTGAGTGATTGAATTTTTTACCTGTCATAAGTGTATTTTTCAAGTTAGATTAATGTGGCTTAGAAGATTGTTGATGTGTAAGTTAAAAGGTTAATGATAGGTTATTGGCTTTGAAAAACCAAAGTTTGCAATTTTCATCGTCAACATTGCGTTTGAATGTAAGAACTTTTAGAATAAGTGTAAAAGCATTATAAAGTAAAATTCAAATTCTTAAAATTTTAATGGTGGATACAAGGTGTGAGCAAAAAAACAAAATTAGAACCAGAACTGTGAGTATCTAACTTTCGACTCTAGTTTATATTTAGAATCGGTTAATTATGGATAGGTTTTAATTCTAATTTTATAAAACCATCTAGTTTTAATTTTGGTTTTGATTTCATCCTACAAAAAACCAGAATTGGAACCGGAATCTAAATATATAAAGTTCAATTGTGATAAAAAAAATACGTGAAAGTGGGATAGTTTAGTTAATAGTTATTTAATATTTGAATCGATTTATATTTTATAATCTCTTAAAAGCAATTTTTTGATTTAGACTAAAAGACTTGTTCCCACTCAAGGTTAAGTGTAATTTCAAACTCCTACTCTTTAGCTTTTAGAAATCTAAAATCTCACTCATAAGCAAAATTTTATTTGTTAAAGATTAAGGGCAAAATATTATTTAAAAAATAATATTAAAAATTAAAGTTTTATCATATTTTTTCTCTCTCAGTTTGAAACCTAACATTTCCCCCCATCCAAAGTTTGAAAACTAACACTTCCTCCCATCCAAAGTTTAAAAAGTAACAATTTCACTTTTAAAGTTTTGAAACTATCATAAAAAATGACAAAGTTTACCATCTCTGATCGCATTCATCCTCCAACCACCACTATCTCTCCCTATCAACTTATTCTCACCCATCGATTAAAACAATTAACTTTGACGAAGACAAAATCATCTTTGTTGGAGGACATCACTATCGTCGATGGGTGAGAACAACAAGGCAGAAAAAGATAAGCTGAGAGAAAAAGTCAACACGGATGGTTTCAAAACACTAAGAGTGAAATTGTTATTTTTAAAATATTGTATAAGGAAAATTATTAAATTTTTAAACTAAAAAAAAAATACAATAAAATTTTAGTTTTTTTTATTCTTTTATTAGATAATAATTTTATCCTCAATATTATTTAAGTTTTTTAATAAAATTTTACTCGTGCATAAGAATTTAGATTTTTAAAAATAAAAAAATATGATTTGAGAATTGCGCTTTACCTTAACTCCTTTGACTTATTTTATAAAGTTTTGTCTCCGAATCCTGAACCGTCGCTTTCTTCTAGCAAGGAGACATGAGGAAAGCTTTTGTGTAGTCCATTGTACAATAATTGACCTAAACCTAACACCAACCGCATTGCACGTGCGTGTTGGGTGCCAATTGCTTAGTTGCGCGTGGTCATTTTGGTAGGTTTTGATTTTGGGCGTGCCTTTTGGTGGTTGTTGGAGGCGACACGTGCATCAGTCTCACCAACCAAAGCAGATATATCAGTGATGGTTTAAGTTGGAACGTTAAGAACCGCCTTTGCAATGGATTGACTACGACTAACTGAAAAATAATTATTATTTCCCATATAGGGGATAACTGAGATAAAATATAATAATAATTTTTTAACAAAATATTACAATAAATTGAATAAAAATACCCTTCATATCATAGAATATAAATTCTAGTTTCTTTTTTTAGAAACCGACCAATTTCAGTTTTAATATCGAGTTTATATTAAATGTGCATGTTATATCATGAGTCTAATAACTTAAGATAGTTTGAGTTTAGCAAAAGATCAAATAGGAAGAATTAGATATATCATCACTTATATTTTGTCATCTCTATCACAGATACAAACATATCGTCAAATATGTTAATAAATGAGGTTAAAACGAAAAAAAATTAAAAATTGGTGTTAGAACTAGGTGGAATTCAATATATCTCATATTGAAAACATGTGAAAGGTATAAAGTAGTTATAACACAATTTTTCAATATACAACCAAAAGAATTCGAGAACGTATTTTTTTACTAAATATGATTGGAGCATTGACAATGTATTAATGAACATGTTAGAGCCCTTGAAATTTGTCATCAATCAATGCTCAGATGTGTATTATCCCATTATATGTTTACTTTTATATTCTATGGTAGAAATTAGTGATATTTAAAAAAATATATATCATAATGTTTTTTATGATATTTCAAGACAAATGAAAGAAAAATTTTTTAAATATTGGAAAGAAACATTTTTACTATTTGCTATTGCCACCGATCTAGACCCTAAACTAAATTATCAGAAGTAACAAATTTATTAGAAATTATAAGTGAAAATTTGATAGAACTTATCTTATATAATAAAATATTCAAGATTTTTTTTACTTGAAATTTATAATATTTATAAAATTAAATATGAAATGATATCACAAATTCCTAAACCAAAGGTAAGTTTAAGTGATTCATCCAAACGTAAGTCGCGTTTATAGTCTCTCTTACACAAAGATAAGCAACCATGCAAGTCAAATTATAATGATTGATCATTATCCAGAAATAATGAATCAAGAATGTGACACATTCGATATTCTAGTCTGGTGGAAAGCATATCAAGTCACTTATCATGTGTTTTTTACCATGACACACAATCTACTAATACCCCTAATGTCGACTGTAATATCTAAATAAACTTTTAGTGTAGGTGAATGCATGTTCAATGATAGGTGGTGCAACTAACACCCTGATGTGGTCGATACCATAAGGTGTATGAAGATTCAACGATTGTTGAATTCAAATTGTAGAATCATGAGGTAAAAGTTATATTTGAAGATTTCAAAAATTTGGACGTTGAAAATGAATAAAAATTATATAGATAAGAATTATAACTTGTATATATATATATATATATATATCATATAAAGAGTAACACTACATGTAAGGCTGGATTCGAGGCAAGCTTTTTCGGGCTCGAAATGAGCTTAACTCGAACGAGCTCGAAACGAACCTGTTATAAGCGAACACGAATACGAACACGAGCCGAAGCAAAAATCAAGAAACGAATGCGAGCCCAAACCCGAACAGAGGAATGCTCGGCTCGGCTGGCTCGGTGAGCTGATTTGAGCTCGTTATTAATATGTTGGTTGTAGCTTGGCAGTATTATATATGGCTTCTTATGCGTTGACTTTGTATTTTGCAGCAGCTATATAAAAAAGTTTGTTTTGCTTTGCTGGCTTCTCTTAAAATAAAAAACGTTGTCGTTTGGAAATTGGAAGCAATTAAAGAAACTAAAGCAACAAACCTAATATTTTTTTTGCTGTTCTTCATTCTTCTCTGTCGAAAATATTAGTCGAAACTAAAATACGCCGACAAGGTTTTCCACTTTTCTTCTTTGCTGCTCTGTTTAATTATCTATCAAACACTTAAATTTTTACTTAAATTAAGTGTTTAAGTGTTCTATTAGAGACAAGCCCGAGTTAGGTGCGAGTTGAGCACGAACACTTAAATTGTAAAGCGAGCCGAACACGAACATAAGTTTTGATGAGCTCGGCAAGCCTGAAGCGAGCCGAAAATCGAGCTGATTAAAAACAAGCCGAAAACGAGCTAAACAGTATTCGGGCTCGGCTCGTATCCACCCCTAACTACATGTATAGATAAATTGTACAAACTTTTGTGTAACTTAATGTGGTAACATCTAATTGATGATTTTGAAGTAAGAGAAAAAGTAAACAATCACATCACCTAATCACAAGTTGTCATCTCAGGTTATACAAAAAAATTTAGATAATTTATTTGTATGCATAGTTTTATTTTTATATAAATTAATTGATTTGTATTTTTTTTTTAATCGTGTAACTACTTTATTTCTCCATAAGTGAAAAATTATGAATAAAATTTTAGAGTTATTCTCCTCAGCTTTATTAATTTAAAAGTGAATATAAATTAGTTTTATTTAATTATTTAATAAAAAAATTATTTTTATTAATAAATTAACAGGTTGACTTGATACACGACTCCCTAAAGTGTGGGTTGTGGTACTGGCCTACGAGCCAGCTCAACCAACAAGACCTACACTATAATAGGTATTTGCCCAATATGATAAGTCAAACCGAGACTCGCACGACATAGCACAACCCAAGCTAGCTCGTTAACATGTCATTTTGAATGAAAAGGATTAAAATCATATTAATCACACAAGTTACAGCTTCAAAACAAATAGTTATTTCAGTTGACTGGGAGATTGGCTTGATAATTATTTAGGTAGTGTCATTTACAATTTTTCCTTTTTTTACGAAATTTTTTAAAATGTATTTATAATCATTTTCTGATACAAATTTTTAAAATGAAAATAGAAAAATTTTGTTCACTAATTATAATACAAAATTTAGATCAAAATCAAATAATAATAATAATAATATGCAATAAAAAGAACAAAAATATTAAAAAGTTTAATTAAATTAACCTATCAATGTCTTGAATGGTTTTTAAAATCAACACAAATTTGACTTATAAAGATAATTTAAGACATTAAATAAAAACTAAAATTGCTGCTTTTTTTTTTATATATACAAGATTGGGGTAAAGACCCAAAAACACTTACACATAAATTGAGATATTAATTTAAATTTGAAGCTTCAATGTTTTTTGCTAAAAAGAGCCCGTACAACCTCATTGATAGATCTCAATAAAATATTAATTCATTAGACAAATTTAAAATAAATTTAGACAATTAATCAAGAGTTTTATTTACTTCTCGAAATATATATACAAACTTTATTTATCAATTCTCATTACACATATTATTAACATCGTTAAGGAGTTTTAAAAAAAATCCTCTAATCCGATATACAAAATGTATCAGATGAATTGCCACTTTAGAATAACACCCAACTTTTGTTTCCCTTATCAATTGGACCTATTAAATCACGTCTAGCGAATTCAAGTCCAAACCCAATGAAATATTTTAGACTCAGGCTGTGGGCTGCCTATTCAGGCCTCAATTTTTTGTTCAGACGAATCCACTAAAATATTTCGGGCTTTCGATTTGTTTTTGGCATTTCCATGTAACTTTAAAACCTACAAAATATACCCCTATAACTTTTAAGTTTAAATACTTGATAAATACACCTCTGTCTACAATTAATCATCAAACTCTATCTGACCTCAAATTTAAACAACCCGACTCTGATAATTTCAAGTTTCACCAGAAACCCTAATTTTATTCCTTCCAAAATTGAATTTTTTAGCCAAACAATTAGGCCTTAAACTTGTTCGACTCAATTAGCATTCCTAATTTTTTTAATCCAAACCTCATAGGTCTTGAATACTCCTTATTTTATACAAATCCTCCTATATTTTTTTTCACTTTTCATGAATTTCTTGTTGTCACGTTTGATGTTCAAAACGGTGAAAACAATAAAATGTTGTTTTATCTATTTTTGGGTGCTAAGCAATTTGTTGAATAATCTATTCACGAGAAGATTTGGTGGGATGTCCAACAACTACATGAATTACATAGTAAAGACCGAAAAAAAAAAAAAAAGTAAATTACCATTTTCCCACAAAGATTTGCAAAAATACTTTCCCATCTCTCTAATTACATAAATCATACTTTTTATTTAAAATCAAACTTTATTTATTAAAAAAAATAACTTCGTAGGGGGAAAATAGTAATTTTTACTTAAAATCCTATGAAAATCAATAATGTGCGTTATGTCCGTGTCAAGAGTGGTCCTGTTGTTAATGTAACCCTTGTACACATTATAATGAATGCCTCATCGAGGTTGTTTATGGCAGCTTTGATTTTAGCGAGTGAAAAGTGGGTGTAAAAATCGAAGGCCAAATGACTATTTCCCACCCAAGGTATGTTGTAATGTCAAGTTTTCACCCTTTAACTATAAAAACACCAAATACCCACTTATGGCCGGTTAAATTTAACAAAACCTTAACTCCTGAAAATTTAATTTCATTTTCCCCCCTAGAAGTTTAAAAACTAACATTTTTTACCTAAGCTAAGTTTGAAAAGATTGTATTTTCCCCCCTAGGATTTAGTTTCCAAACCCTTTCATTTTCTCCGGTGCCATCGCCGGCCGTCTCCCCCTCCCGAAGGTTTCTCTTCCACTGACGGCCCCTTTCAACTCCACCCCAACCCATCCAACGTAGAGAGACGTTGTCTGGGAAGAGAAGACGATCATCTTCCTAGATAAAGATGACTCGTCTTCCCAGAGGACGACGAGTCATCTCGTCTTAGTCTGGGAAGACAAAGTCTTCGACTTTCTCGACGAAGTTCTTTATCTTCGTCTTCCCAGACGAAGACGAAGTCTTCGTTTTTCCCGACGAAGTTCTTCATCTTCCACGACTTCTCTAACGTCTATTGGGCGTCTAAATAGGAGGAAAGAGATCGTCGGAAGGAGAAGATGCTTCAGGAAGGAGAGGCCGTCAACAATGGAGTTGGAGATGTCGTCGGAGATTTCAAAACGAAACCCTAGGGTGAAGCTACGATTTTTTAAAACTTAGGCTGAGGAAAAATTTTAGTTTTTAAAGTTTAGGGGGGCAAAAGTAGATTCTATTTTAGTTTATTTTTAATATTATAGAGAAAATAACGATTTTACCCTTACTACCGTTAATTTTAACTACTCATGAGTGGGTCTTTGGTGTTTTCATTGTTAAAAGATAGAAACTTGAGATTGCAGCCATGGTTTTAAAAACCGGATTGGACCGGCCGGTCTAACCGGTTGGTCCGTGAACCGGCACTATAGCCGAGCACTGTTGAAGGATAAATCGTTTTGGTGTAAAAATTAGATTGGATCGCGATTGAACCGTCGGGTCTCTCCTGAACCGTGGTCCAACCCGGTTCTGCAGAATCCGATTCATAGCTTCATATATAAACACTGTTTTTCTTCCTCTTCCTTGTAGTGCACGTAGCGCAATCTCAATTGCTGCAGCCGACGAATTTCACGGTCGAATTTCCTGTTCCTTGCCGACAACGGGAGTTGACAACGACCGACGACGACGCTGCCGCCGAGATGTGCTGGTTTGTAGGCTCACAAGGCAGCAGTTTCACTGCTATATTTGCAACGTTTGACGGCGGCTTCTCCGGCTCAGATAGTGGCTGACGACGACGATTTTTCGTTGCTGTTGTGAACGGTCACTTCTCAGGCAACTACGGGAAGCTGATGTTTTGTAAGGCTTTGAAAACTTTTGGATCAATTGCTTAATTAAGGCTAGGAAAACTTATTGAAAAATTTTCAAATTTAACTGCATGCATGAATTTATGTTTGTAGTACAGTGAGTGTGTTTGAAAACTTTGTACAGTGAATGCGTGTATTGTTTTCAAATTTAAAACAAACCAGTGATCCTTGGTTTATTAAAATCATAGGTCAATTTATATAAACAAATATAAATTTATATAAACAATTTATATTTTACACACAATATAAACTTTACTGTGTAAAACATATGTAATTACTAATTAAACGTAATTTTTTTAGGTTTTTACATAAAACCGGTCCAAACGGTTCAACCGGTCCGATCGAAACCAGTACTTAAAACGGTTTTTATCCCGATCCGATTTTGAAAACCTTGATTACAGCATACCTTGGGTGGGAAATAGTCGTTTGGCCAAAATCAAACGATGGAGATAAGCCACAAGATTGGTTGACTTGGTCGTTGAAGCGGAAAATAGGACCCAAAATGAAGTCCCAGCAATGCTGGAGCCCTAGTCCTTGACATGCCTTAGTCGTCAGAATTTTAACAGAAGTACAAGAGAAGGTACAACAAAGCTTAATCCCACACTGGCAATGATGACTAGTATTGATGCACTTTCATTCTTTTGCTTTATTGGTTGCAAGTTTGTCATCAGAGCCGATGATAGAGGGTTCCAGTTAGGATTAGGGTTGGTGAGATTTTTGTATCTGTTGACTTTGAAGATTTCAAGGCCATTCAAGATGGCATCATAGGGAGGTTCTGCTTCTTTTTATCTCCTCTGGGTACCATCAAAGCAGCGTACTAACTATATGTGGGGATTCCATTTCTGCCGCTCCATTCAAAAATGTCTACCTGAGTCTCAACAATTTGATTGGTTGCTAACCTCAGCTATTTCCATCTGAACCTCACAAAATTGAAGTCTGACAAAATAAATAAACCCGGAATCAACAGGAAAGTCCCAGGTGAGATTATAATTCTGGCGGAATTTTGGATGGTTTCCATACTGGAAAACCATCGGAGAACAAGATACTGGGAAAGCCGACTGATGGCCAAAATGGAGTGATTGTTGAAAAGTGTTGACAAAAAAAAAAAAAATCAAATCTTTCAAGGAAATACAATTTTCCGAACTTTAGATAAAAGAAAATAGTTAATTTTTTAAATTACGTAAAAAAATAAAGTAAAATTTTAATTTTTAAAATTTTTTTTATTAAATAATGGTTTCACTCTTAACACTACATAAAAATTTTGGTTAAAAAATTTATTCCTACTCAAAGTTCCCCTCGTTAACTTTAAAAATCTCATTTACCTAACCATAAACGGTTAAAATTATCAGAACTCTGATCCCTTAAATTGCTATCTCTTTTTCCCCCCTAACTTCTAAAAACTAACCATTTCCCCTTAGGCTAAATTTTAAAAAATAGCATTCCCCCCCCCCCTCGGGTTTAGTTTTCAATCCCCGACGTCAAATCCAGCACCATCACTGACAATGAAGTTCTCCCGAGGCATCACCATGCTTTGGCGGTCTCTCTTCCCTCCTCTGGATTGTCGGTCGACTGAGATCTGACCTGAAAAGTTGAAGAGTCCGCCAGAGTATGGTGATGCCTCTGGAGAGCTTCGTCGTCGACGATGGCGTCGAATTTAACGCCGAGGATTGAAAACTAAACCTTAGGGAGAGGAAATGTTATTTTTTAAAACTTGACATAGAAGAAAAATAGTTAGTTTTTAGGGGTTAGAGGGAAAAAGAGATAAAATTTTAATTTATTTTTAATATTATAGATAAAATGATGATTTTGTCTTTTAAACCGTTAATTTTAATAGCCTATATGTGGACAAATGAGATTTTCAAAATTAACAGGTGAAAACTTGAGATAACCGCATACTTTGGGTGAGAAATAGTGTTTTGGCCAAAAAATTTTAATAAAAAAGTGATAATTTGAATTTTTAAAACTTTATAAATAACAATTTAAAAATACACTAAACTTTGAATGGGAGTAATTTAAGAACCCAAAACTATTTCATATTATATGAATCCTAAAGAAAGCGTTAATCCAAATTATTTCGGTTAAATTTTACATTGTCTGTAGAGTTTTACCTGGTTAAAATTTTCTATTCTACAGTTGTATTTTTCTATTGGTTACTTTGGTAGAAAGATTGTATGTTGCATCATATGTTAAAAATTTAAATTTTATATTATACATTAGATGTTATATCATATCATATTATATAGTAATAGGATATATTTTTGAAAAATAAAATTATAAAATATTAAAGTTTTATGATTAATATATTATTATTTTAAAAAATATTATAAATACTCTTAAAATTTTAAAAATTTTTATATATAATTTTATTATATTATTATCTTCTTTTAAAAGTTATATCGTTTTTTATTGGTAATATATATTATATCATAAAATATATTTATTATATCATATCATATTTTAAAGTATATATTATATATTATAAAATTCTAATTACTATATTAGTTACGATTTTATGGTTTTCTGGTTTATTCGAAAATATTCCCATTGGCCCCAATTGCAAGCCCGATAGGGAAATTAGACCCGGCCTGCGTATAAACAAAGTCAACTTCGAAAGAGAGGCTACGTTTATATCCAAAACACTTGATTCCAACGCACCCGGTTTCTTCACTATGAAGATAGAGGAGCAAAAACGAATGATCCAAGAAATCGAAGAAGAAACAAACCCGACCGAGAACGGGTCAACTCCGAGTGCCAATCCGAAGACGAAAACTGTGAAGACGAAGGTGCCCGAGGTGGAGATCCATTTGTACCGGCAGGGGAAAGGTCCCATGGACGTGTTCAAGTCCAGGCTGGCCGGTTGGGACCAGGACCAGTTGGAGGTCCGAGAAATCCTACACAAATACGGGTTCAAGTCCATTTTCGCCTTCTCTCCCGAGTCGGGTCGCGGCGTTCCGATCCGGTTTAATCCGAGGAACGGACGGTCTATGCTCGTGTACAAGGATGGATCTGTTATTCACATTGATGGAGAACCAATGGTGATTTTTCATATATTTCTTTTGAGTAGTATGAATTTATGGTTTAAATTTAGTTTAATTGTAGAATTTTGATGTGAGTAGTAACGTTACTATAACTCATATAGGAAAAAATACTGGAATTGTGATGTGTTACTTTTCATTTTGTTTAAAACCTTTGATTTATGAACCTTTAAACTGTTTGTTTCCGGGAAAATATGGGAAAGCTGTAGCTTTTTTGTTAATTAATTTTTGTGGTTCGCTTAGGACTCGAAAGAATTAAAAACGGATAAACAAGTAATTTTTGCTTGATTAAATGATTTTGCTATGTTGGTGTGGAAGTGATTTTGCTAAGTTGAATTTGGATATGCTTGTTTTTTTTTTTCGTTTTAATATTGTCCTAATGGAAGCGTCTTGAAGCTGTTTGGTTGCTAGGAAATTGTGAGGAAACAGCAATTAGGGGTTCATATGGGAAGTGTATTGCTAAAATGATCAATTGTATTTCTATTGGTTATTTATTGGTTTCTTTTTGGAGTAATGATGTATGCCCTAAAATAAGTATTGATGATTGTAGTTGATGGTTATTCATTTTATCTGATGTAATTCATAACAATTAGAAGTGCGTTGCTCATTGTTGAACCATATATTGATAGAATTAGGGCTGGACTCGAGCCGAGCCAACTCGAGCTCGAGCTCGGCTCGGCTCGGTTCGAGCCCGAAACGAGTCGGGTTCTGCTCGGCTCGATCGAGTTCTAGCTGGTTCGGGTTGGCTTGGTAGATTTTTTTTAAAAATTTTTTATACAAAACAACGTTGTTTTGATCCATATATATATACAAAACGGTGCCGTTTTAATATGAAAAACGAGTCGTAAACGAGCCGAGCTGAAAAAGAGCCGAACTCAAGCCGAGCCAAGTTTGGCTCGAGTCGAGCTCGAGCCGGCCATAAAAAAACCGAGCCGAGCCCGAGCTGGCTGCGAGCCGAGCTCGGCTCGAATCCAGCCCTAGATAGAATCCTATCCCTTCTACATTGAAAACTCAAATATGTGCAATTATGGTTGTTTTCTTTAAACTTTTATATTTGAGTTAGAAAATGGTTCCATTAGTGACTTTAAAAGTACTTGGCTTTGCAGTAAAATTTAGTAGTCATTACAGTAGTTAGTAATGCCAAACAATACATTTGATGACAAAAATTATACAATGTTCAGTCACTGAATTAATATTCATTTGAATATGAAATGAAATTTTATGCCTGGATTATTTTTACAGCAAAATATACTCTGTCCGGTGAATATAACACTATTCAATATCAATCTAAGTAACTTATAAATGAACCAGTAAAAGCATCTGCAACTATGCTAGTAGCTAACCACATTGGGTTCTTGGTTAGAATTCTTATGTCCACTGCCAGGGTTCACAGCTCAATTCTTTATTTTTCCTTTTTTATATCCTACTAATGTTTGAGATTATTGCTGTCCCCGTATTTGAGGGTGTATCCCATAAACACTGATATATATGGCTTAAATTTGATCTGTTAGTGTTGGATTCAGTTATGTTTCTTTCAAATTAGCTGTCAGCTCATATTCCATTTTAGGAGTAAGTCGGAGCAAACACTGTTCTGGACTCATTGCTCCCTACTTTTTAAGTTTATCATGTATCTTACACACATTTCCTTCTTAATATGGGAGCTGGGATTTACCAAAAAAGATTTTTTTTTTCAAGAATTTTCTTGTGTAAATCATTAGTACTCATCAGGCATTGGTGATCCATAGACTAGAAAGAATAACATGTTAATTGTAAATTCAAAGTTCTTGCCTGGGAATAATTTTCTGGCATATATTGCATAGGTCTTTTGTCTTCTATTCTATGTCTGATGGCTGCTAATTTCCATGAAAAAAGATTGACATATTCCCATCAAGTTTTATTTTACTTACAAGTATTTACTTCTTTACATTCTCTGACTGCAGGATTCTGTGATCAAACCTATAACCAAAATCTTATTTGGAGTAGCAGTTATTGCCCTTCTGATATCATTTGTGTGGAAGGAGAATCCCCAATGGATGGAGAAATTAAACATTAAAGGGAACTTCCCACCATGGGTCCTTGCTTGTGTGGTTATAGTTTTCACCCGTATGAGGAAGAGAACTGGAGACTTTTTAAAGAAGTATGGTTGGTGAGCAGATGCCACCAATGCAATTTTTATGACGGCGAAAAAGCTCCACTATTTACTGAAGTACTGTCAGGAAAGATTATAATTCTATATCATCTGTTTATAGCATGGATGATAAGAGATAACTGGGCAAGGTTTTTCAATACATGTTTTGTTTCAGTATCATTTTTCTTGAGCAGTTCAATACTTTATTAATTAGCATCAAAAGGTGGCAGGAAAGATTTGGTTGAATCCTTATTAAAATTTCATTTTTGACAGCAGGGAAATGTACTTTTTATTCAATTTGGTTCTGGTTTTTTTTTTTTTTCTATTTTATGTTTATTATTATTATTATTATTTTTTTCATTACAGAGAAGAAAGTATCTTATGAATATAAAGAAAAATTATTTGTGTGAATGACTTCAATTATATAATATTCACATATCTTTTATTTGTAATAGAAATTAACTGTATTTAATAAATAAGTTTGGCTAAAAGCCTAAAACTAATTAAAAATTTTGTGCAAGTAAATTAATGAATTTATTTACTATTAGTAAATTTCATTATTATAAGAGGACTCACTATAAAGATGTTTGCATAGTTTGATTTTGACATTATGGTTATAAGGGTAATTAATTAAAATAATATTTCTTTAAAGGGTGTGTGCAAAAATAATAGATAAATATAGGATTATGCATTGTAGCCAAACAAATAATTGTTTGATAAAATTATCTCTTATATAATGTGAGTTTGATTTAATTTTATCCAAACTTTATCTCAAGTTATCAGTCCTGCCTTTGATTTGTGTTGTAAAATTTTGAAGATTTGAAGGGATTTTAGCGCTGAAAATGGGCAAAAAGATCAGTACAAAGATTTTATTACATACATTGTAATGATCGATATGATTTTGCATGTTATTCAGGATGAGGGGTTTGAGGTTTTTTGAAGAAAGTTTGGGTTTTAAGATTTGGCAGTGATTTGGAAATAGGCCTTTAGATTTGCCTATGAGTTAGTCAAAAAATAGTTTGAGTGATTAAAAAGTGAAACTCTAAGTATGAGAACAAGAGTTCAAATCCTATTTGACGATATTTTAAGATTAAACTTATAATTTATTCGGTGCAATAGTTATAGAGTCGAACATTAAATCTAAGATTTTACCAGTTTGATATGATCGATTCAACGCCAAAGTTGAAAAGGCCATCTGACTTAAATAAATTTTTCTTGGTATAAAAAAATTTAAAAAGAAAAAAAGAAAGAGTAATATTATACATACTCATTTGGGATATATAAATATGTATACATTTATATGTGTCATCACATTATTGAGAGTTATTTTATCCTTAATTGAAAGTCACTCAATCATGTAATGACACATATAAGTATATACACATTTACGTTCCCTTTATTTTTCAAATACGATTTGCCAACAAGACCGAAGAAGTTGCAATCTCAAATCTTGACATTTTCATTTTTTCCACTGAAGAAATAAAACTTGGATTATAAACAAGTGCAGAATCATTGTAGTCTTCTCACTTAGTTATTATATTATTGTTCCTTTCATTCTTTATTTTCCAACACATTACTGCTACTTCTGATTTTCTTTCAAAAAATTAATTACTACTATTGGCAGTGTAAACAACAAAGACTGAAAAGTTCGAATTTCGAGGGATAAGACCTAAGTTTGAGTATTTATAACGTTTATAAAATTTTAATTTATCTGATATAATAGTTATGAGTCTGATCACTATACTTTGAGATTAATCTATCTAACCAAATATGAATAGAATTCCCCGATTCAAAAAATAATAATAAATGAAGAATTCAAGATTAAATAGAATTCAACTCTGATTGCATGCCAAAACACTCCATCTTAAGAGTAAACTACATGTTTCCACTCAAAGTTTGGCTCAAAAACACTTTTCCACTCATCGATGACATGAATCATTTTTTTTTTTTTTGTCCAAAATCAAATTTCATTAACGAAAAAACATTTTGATTCAATGTTAAAAAATTAAATTATTATATTGTTTATAAATATTTCATTTTTCAAAATTATCAAATCAACCCAAATTAATAAAAACTCTCTAGATATAAAATTTGTATGAGCACCCTTCTCTTCGTGTTTCCTTTGACCTCTCCCTCTTACTTTTTGAGTGCCCAAGAAACTCTAATTGTTATTTTCAACTTTGACAACCCGATCTCGGGTGCTATTTCAACTACCACATACACTCTGGAGAGTTGGGGTTGTCATAATTATGCAATATTTAGTTTGAAATGCAACCAACAAAATTTGTCTAGAGGTTGATAAATCTTTGCCTAGTAACTTTTTCTTGACACACAGGAGCCTTCATTGCTTGGAGCAAAATTTGACTTACTTTCTGAGTATCCATTTTCTAGATTTTCATGGTTGTTTTACATGTTTGTTCATCACAAAAACTATACAACTTGATACAGCAAGTGCCTAAGGCACACAGATATCCATACATATTCATGAAATCGCTCAGCAACAAATATGTTTACATTGAATATGAAATAATAATTTGTAACTGTTATCGATGTAGCCAGCGAAAATAGAAGGCTATCTGTAAATTGCACTGTAAATTAACTGTATATCGTCCGGCAACCTTTGAGCTCATCACTTACTTTTGCAGCATCTCAACACAAGGTTCTATCATACCAGTTTTCTGCCCTACCATGGTGAATTTATAGAAACTTTGAGACAAAGGAAAGCAATAATACAAATCTGCTACAAACTAGACTAATTTAACAGGGTACTATTATATAAATCATGTGTTTGCCTCCATGCTTTCTTTGACATAATTATTAAGATCCTACTTCTTTAATACCCGCAATCAGTTCTTTCATCGTTCTACTAGTTTTCCATTCTTAACACACGAGAATGCGTAAATATTCTTTTCAGATTTATGATAAATCAAAACATGCACAGTTAGTACAAATGTCAACTGAAATACATTTTTCAAAACTTGCCTGTTTCTAGTATTTAACAAAATGAGGTAAACCGGATCTTCAGAATGCAGACACCACAGCTGCTGGACGATGTAAACACATGTGCCGATGCCGAAAGGTAGCAAAAAATAAATATCAGCACCAGTTCAAAAATACCAAATATTGCATTATTTGATGCATATAATTAATGAAGGCCACTCAAATGGATTCATAACATTAGAATTGTTTAGAGAATACATTTTCAAAGAACAAATAAATACAACTAAAATCGCATAAAACAATATTACCTGCCAAAACATATCAACAATATCACCCAAAGGAATGCGCTAAACCAACTTGATTCTTTGTAGGCAACCCAAACCTGAAATTGCACATCAAAGCATAATGCATTTATTATCTAAATTCAGGCATTTGACTACCATGAAAATCAAATGACTTCACAAGTACTGTTATTCAAACCTGAAAATTTCACTTCCCTTAGAAAGAATGTGTGGCTAGATATGGTTATTATCAGCTTATAATCTCACTAAAACATCAAGAGAATAATGAAACAGAAACTCAAGAATTTCATGAAATTTCTTAAGCAACTCTACACATATCTCACTCTTGCTCCCAATCAACCATGGCTTCAGTCAACTCAAGGAAAAAGGCCATATGCAAGCTTTTCTGCAGATCTTGATTTCTGGAATCTCCTTTGTGAGGCTAAAAATAAATCTAGGACACACTCTGAGCTGAATTATTTGTTTTTATATAGATTTACAATATTTTTTCTTTCTACAGTCCACACTACTTAAAAAATGCAAAATAATCATTTCTTTCTTCTCATGCATACTTTGTACAAACTAAATTTCAACATACAGCACTTCAAAGCATTCAGACAAATTTCTCCACTGTGAATCACTTAATTTTAGAACTATAATTCTAAAGTTTGTCACACTTATAACACATGTTATCGACCACTTCAAAGTTCTTCATGATTACTAATTAGTTGTTTCCCAAATTTAACTTCTAAGCAGGACTGCAAAAATTAAGGATTTGAAACATACCGACAGAGCCACAACATTGATATAGAAGTCAATTAGTGTTGCTGACATCCACCTGCAGACAATTTAACAAACTCACAGAATGTGAAACTAGATATTATGTGAACAGGACAAAACAAACATGTACCAGCAGATTAAAAGAATCACCAACATGATACTGGGAAATTAAAGACAGATTGTAGTCAAAATTATTTATATATTAGATGCCATGCTTTGATAATCACGAGCACAACTGTGCACTACATTGTTGGTAAGTGATCCACTGTTATTATTAGGCAGCCAAATTATGCAGACATTGAATGTTCTGATCAACAGCTCATAGCTTCAAGCACATTGAATTTTCTACCCTCATGGTTTG
The DNA here is from genome assembly GCF_011075055.1 of Mangifera indica. NCBI lineage: Eukaryota > Viridiplantae > Streptophyta > Magnoliopsida > Sapindales > Anacardiaceae > Mangifera > Mangifera indica. The sequence goes on along the minus strand of NC_058147.1, from coordinate 7,994,154 downwards.
TAGATATCTGATAAAAAAGCCACTTCTATCCTTCCCTGAAAAACATCTTATGGCTATAAATTCTTTAGGCATATATGGAATATCAACAAAGAAAAAGTCCTAGAACCCATAAGACAACCTCCCACATGCTATGCTTCAGTTAGATCAATCTTTACTACAAAACACTAGAATACAGAGATTAACAGTCCCTAATATATGAATCACGCACATCAAAATTAGTTTTAGCATTCCCTAAAATATTATTTTTATTTTTCTAAATCTAAAAAATTACAGACTATTCATGTAATAGCATATAACAGATGAGGACTACCAAATAAAAAGAAGGAAAATGATAATAAGAACCGATCTAGAAAAATTAAAAAAATTTACAACATCAGTACAACAAACACATACTAATTAGTTAATTCAATCGCCCTTAGCTTAAGAATCAACATTACTTCTTTCCTCACCAAAGTAAAAACAAATAAATGGGAGGAAAAGACTTACGGAGTAAAGAGCTCTGTGCGAAAAGGAGAACCATAAGTCAATATAGTGTAAACCAGGGTTCCCAACATCACTAAACCCAAAGAACCAAAAAGGATTTTGGCAGCCACAACAGGAGAGTTCTTCCTTTTATGTTCCATGCTATTGCTAGACAACAAAAATTCTTACAAGTGTAACTAAGCTAGAGAAGGAAGAACAATAAAAAAGACTAACAAAGAGGCATAGGCCTTAATGTAGATACAATTCCATAACTTCATCAATCCATCTATAAATCATTATTATAAGGAACTGACTCAGCAAAACACTGCAAAGCTTCAGGATTAATTCAATAGAGCTTTTGAAGAAACACTTGTATTAATTATTTTTTATCTGTCAATTTCTTTAGTTACCGGAGCAAAACTATGCATATAGTATATCTTAAGGTCTTTGTACATACTTTATTGCATTCCACAACAGAACATGGTACATGGGCTCTTGTAAAGACTCTTCAGGTGACAACTTGAAAAATTGAATGAAAATGTAAGCACAGGTGGTAATGCTGCAAAAGAAAAGATCAAATGATCATGCGAGTTGAAATTCATAATGACACAAATAATACCAAAAGCTATTTCTATATTCATGGCTAACAATAGCTGCCAAAACAACTTCATATGTACAACATTATTAAGAAGTAAGAGATGAGTTGCATCAAAGACATCATGTTAGCAGGTCCACTCCTATTAATCACATGGTGACCGATGGAGTGTTATATAAGACTAAATTACCAACAACTAATACATGATGATTGCATCTCAGTCAAATCAATCATAACTATGACTAATATTACATGAATCTGACTAAATAACCAACGCATAAATACAATTTCTTGGTGAAAAATTGTAGTGGGAGGAAAAACAAAGACACAAACAAATAGAACTGCAGAGAATGACAGAAATCTATTTCCCGTTACTAATGAAACAACAGCATTAATATTATAATTGGTATACAACGAAACATCATTAATCTCAAAGGCTTAAGCAATTAGAATTAGCCCAACGAAATTCGTAAGATACAAACACAACTCAGAAGTGAAAATCCAGATTAACGCAAGAATTATGTATCAAACTGCAAACAGTACACAAATCAATTTAAGCTTGGAATCCGTATTTAGAAACATAGAATACTTACCTGCCAAGACACACAAGGAGAATTATCCATATAATTCCACTAATCCAGCTTGATTCCCTGTAGGACACCCAAGCCTGATACAGTACACAAGTCCATAATTATGTACAAAACACTAAAATTTTGTTCATGAAGGGAAAAAAAAAAAAACTTTCTTTCATTTAAACCAAAAAAAAAAAAAATGAAAACCAACAAAAGATTTACTTAAAGCAGTAACAATCGTTGCAATCCAAACATGATTGAGAGGATTCAACATAAAACAGAAGAGATGATAAATCTACAAGGGCATATCGTCATTCCTAAGAATAAATAAAAATTAATTACTTGGAGTATCAAAAGATAGGAAAAGATTGATACCGCCAAAGGAACAACGTTGATGTAGTAATCAACCAAAGTGGCAACCATCCACCTGAAACAACAGAACCCATTTACACATGAATCATCCAAAGGAAAGAGAGGAGAAAAAGTTACTCACGGAGTTAGGAGGTCTTTACGAAAGGGGAGGCCAGCAATGGAAATGGTGTAGCCGAGAGTGACGATCATGAGGCAGCAGAGCATAAAGAAGAGAGTCTTAAGGACATTTGCAAGAGACATAATGATGGCGGATTCAAAGAGAAGATAGAGAGACGGAGCAGCAGAAAATCTTTGAGCTTTGTGAGAGGGAATGAGAGGCTTCAAAATGTGGGCAGGATGAGACCACGATGGAAAATTACTTGCACCATTTTTGCCGTATTTATTGTATTAACAAAACATTCTAAAATATTCTCCCATAAATGCCCATCATGACTTATATAATATAAATAAAAAATAATATATATTATAAAATATATTATACTAATAAAAAATATATAATAAATATATAATATAATATAATATAATATGTATTATTGATATGAATCGACATATATAAAAAAAATTTTAATTTTTTAAAAGTGTTTGTGTCAATATTTTATAACAATAATTTGTTAATTAATTTTTTTATTATTTTATTTTTTAAAAATTATATCATACAGTACGATGTTTAATATAAAATATAAAAAATTAAAATTTTAATATATAATATGATACATAATTTATTAGCATAATGATTTAATTTATATTTGTTAATATAAATAATAATATATTTAATTATTTAAATATATAATTATTATGATATAATTGAATATTATTTTTTAAATTAAATTATTTTATTAAAAATTTTATTTTCACTTGATAATAAATCCTAAGTGATGATAATTTTAAAATAGTTTAAATATATTATATATTTTTAAAATAACATTTTAATAATTATCATCATAAAATTTAAAATCTCTCAGTAGTTGTTCCTTAATTATCTTTAGCCGACAGAACTAAAGAACACAGCGACAGCCAACGACGACAGTATCAATGTGCCATGTGTCGACTTATCATTGGACCATCGTATTGTTCGTCCGACCATTTAAGAACAAAAACATAAAACAGGGAGACAACATCGGACCCCACACCACTTCATCCATGGCCACCTCATTGTCCACCACACGTGCGCTTTTAAATCCCTTCCTCATTCGCCACGAAACGATAACTTCCAAATTTAAAACGCGCCGTTTAACGTCACTCTCACGACGAGACAATATCCGGTACGTTAACTATATCATTAATTAATAAAACTAACCACTAATATATATTACCATATTTCCATCTGTCAGTGACCAGTAGTTTAGTTTCTGTTAAGCTGATGTGGCATAAATTGACTTACGGAAGCGACATAATAGACTACGTATGCTTCCAGAGAATTTTTATCACTCTCTCGTTGCTCTATAAATTCTCTCGCTTGTCGACTTGTATTGTTTCCTTCCTCCATCTTTTGCTCTTCGGAGGGGAAAAAAGAAAAAATAAAAAGGAAAAAATTACCAAAAATAACAAAAAATTTTTTTGAATAAATACTTACAAAAATATTAAAATTCACATTCCATTTATATCAAAACATATCCAAACCCTAGTTTTTCTCTGTAATCATCTCGGTGTTTAGAGCAGTTGTTTTTGGTTTAGTTTGAGTATCAATCTTCTAGTTTCAATTTTTCTTCTTGCTGCAGTTTGTTTTAATTGAGTGACAGAGCGAGAGATGGCGACAGCGGGAGTTACGGCAGCAGGGACGACAGCGGTGACGGCACCGGCGTTCGGGAATGTGTCGCTGTACGTAGGGGATCTGGAGGAGAATGTGAACGAGGGCCAACTGTATGATCTGTTTAACCAGGTGCCTCAGTTGGTTTCTGTTAAGGTTTGTCGAGATCAAAACAAGAGAACTTCTCTCGGTTACGCTTATGTCAATTACGCCAATCCACAAGACGGTAATATCAATTTTAATTGATGTGATTCAATTCAGTTAAGAAAGAAGCGTGTTTTACGTTTGCTGATGATGTGATTTGATCTCTTTGAATCTGTTTGTCTTATGAGAACTTATTTTGTGTGATCAATGTTGGTGGTTGTTGGATAAAGTGAAAAGTTAGTTAGGTTTTTTTTTTTTTTAAATTGGAGAATCATCTATTATTATTATTATTATGTGTTATCTTATCAATGTGTGGTGATTCTATCTGTATAAATATGTATTGTTTACTGGGTGGGGTTAGCGTCATTGTATGGGATTTTTAATTTTTAATTTTTTAATGAGTAGATTGCTAATTTATAATTAGTGTTGATTATCAAATTAAAGTTATGAAATTGAAATCTAATCTAAATATATTTTATGCATTATGGAATGTTGAGATACAGTAGCTAAACAATATAAGGGTGTCAATCATAATATATTTATTGGTGCGCTGACTACTGAGTTTATTATTGGGGTTAATAGGAAGGATTTTAAGTCATGCGACAGATTACTGCTAGTGACTTCTTTATTCTTTTTTTTTTTTTATCAGTTCAATTAGGCTAAGTTTGTATGCTTACCAGTACTTTAGTAGGACTTTTTTTACCATTAAGGTTAACATTCTACTAGAAATTAAAAAGTATTTTTATGCTGGTTTACTTTAATTTTGGTGGAAATTGGTGGTTGTGATTTACATTAGGTTTTATGTAATCTTATTATGTTTAGGATTTTATGTTTCATATACAGACAGATAAGTTGAGCACACATGATGTAGCTAGTGATTGATTAATTGGAAAGTTGGGATCATGTTTGCTCTGCATATGCTGTATTTACAGCCAGATTAATTAACCATAGGAGTTTGAGTAATTCTTTTCTCTGTTATGTTTTCTTATTCTTTCTTAAGTGCTGTATTGACCCTGTCTATGAATTTTAATTTGCAGCTGCCAATGCCAAGGATACTCTGAACTTCACTCCTATCAATGGGAAACCTATAAGGATTATGTATTCTCATCGAGATCCCAGCATCCGCAAAAGTGGATATGCCAATATTTTCATTAAGAACCTGGATGTATCCATTGATAACAAGGCATTGCAAGACACTTTTGCTGCCTTTGGGAATGTACTTTCTTGCAAAGTCGCTGTCGACAGCACTGGTCAGTCAAAGGGATATGGATTTGTGCAGTATGAAAATGAGGAAGCTGCGAAAAATGCGATTCAACTGTTGAATGGCATGTTGTTAAATGATAAAAAAGTTTATGTTGGTCTTTTTGTTCGACGCCAAGAGAGGGAACAGAAAAGTGTTCCACCTAAGTTCACTAATGTTTATGTTAACAATTTGTCTGAAATGACAACTGATGAGGACCTTAAGAAAGTTTTTGGCCATTATGGTACCATCACTAGTGCACTAGTTATGAAGGACTCAAACGGAAAGTCTAGATGTTTTGGTTTTGTAAATTTCCAGACTGCAGATTCCGCTGCTGCTGCAGTGGAGAAGTTGAATGGGACTGCTGATGGTGACAAGGTTTGGTATGTGGGCAGAGCTCAAAAGAGATCTGAGAGGGAGGCAGAGTTGAAAGCTAAATTTGAACAGGAAAGAATCAGTAGATACGAAAAATTGAGAGCTGCTAATTTATATCTGAAAAATCTGGATGACAGCATAAACGATGAAAAACTTAAGGAATTATTTTCTGAATATGGAACTATAAGGTCGTGCAAGGTATTGTTTTGTATAACTTTCTAGCTTTTTAGTAACTCTTTTGACTGTTCTTATTACTTTGCTTTTTATACTGGTTCATATTTAGTATTGTTTTTTCCCCCTTAAATATAACTGTTCCAGGTCCTGCTTGATTTGAATGGGAAGAGCAAAGGCTCTGGTTTTGTTGCCTTTTCTTCACCTGAGGAAGCCACAAGAGCTGTAAGTTTCTTACTGTTCATTTTCAAATCTTATGCCGACCATGCTTTTGCCTTTGCCTTTCTTTCTTTATGTATAAAATTTCTCTCTCTCTCTCTCTCTTTTTTTTTTTTTTTTTTTTTGGTTTTAGTTGAATGAGATGCATGGGAAGATGATTGGGCGGAAACCTCTCTATGTGGCTGTGGCCCAACGCAAAGATGAAAGAAAGGCTTGGATGCAGGTGATTTTCTGGTTGCATGTTTTTGGTCATATTGGAGACTCTTTATTATGGATATAGTCATTCTTGAAGTAGATTTTTTATTAATGCCTTGCTGTGGAAGCATATATTATCATGGTTTTCCTTTTTAGGCACATTTTGCTCAAATCCAAGCACCGGGTGCAGTGTCACCTCTGCCTTCAGGAATTCCTGGTTATCATCCTGGGGCACCTAGGCTTGGTCCTCAGCCGCTATACTATGGTCAGGGTACTCCTGGTTTAATGCCCCAGCCTGCAGGATACAGTTTTCAGCAACAAATTTATGCTGGAATGCGTCCTGGTGGACCAAATTATATAATGCCATATCATCTTCCAAGGCAAGGACAGCCAGGGCAGCGAATGGGGGGCATGAGACGAAGTGGAAACCCCCAACAAATGCAGCAGTCACAGGTGCAATAAAAAACTTTCTCAAATTGTTCCTTTCCCTGTGTCATTCAAGTGGTCCAACTAGTAATCCTGTCTTGTGTATGGCTATTTTATCAAACTTACAAACATGAGGGTTTTTTTTTTTTTCAAATGCAAGACTTGTTCAAGGATCCTTGATATGCAAAACTTTCTTAATCTTTTCATGTTTAGACTTTAGTAGGCTAGGAGTGAAAATGGTTTTTCTTTAATTGGCTGGAAGCTTGCTTAGTTGACATATTATGACAGTTTAACAAATTATATGTTAGGAGATTTGCCTATTATTTTCTCCTCTTATTTTATTTTATATATATATATATAATATTTGACTTCCTACAAAAGCAGTTTCTGTTTTAGATTAAAACTTGTCAGTGCTATTTGGCTGATTTATTTTGATGATAATGGTGCGCTGCTTTGGTTAGCATAAACTGTTGCTGTGTTAGAAGTGTTATGATATTTGTTGAAAACTTCTATGATTAATATTAGGCGATTACAAGTCTAAGCTGGTGTTCAGGTAATCTATTGAGTAATGTTAATTATTTGTTCATCTCTGATATTATATCTGACTTCTCATTTTCAACTTTTGGATTACTCTTATAGGGACTTGGATACCTGAACAATGAAAGAAATGGAATCAACCCATCTGTTTTTTCAATGATGCCTATGTCCTTTGATGCTTCCGGAATGCCTATGACTCCATTAGAAACCCCGCGACCTGGGTCAGTACCAATTTCAACACTTACATCTGCTTTGGCGTCTGCGAGCCCAACCAACCGCATGAGGGTATGCAATATTTTCTTCTCTTTCTTTTAAATAAGTTGATCAAGGTTTGGGTGTCATTTGAATGTGAAAGTTCGACCGGGTTACTTATCGTGTTCCATATTCAGATGCTTGGTGAACAGCTTTATCCCCTTGTGGAGAGTGTTGAGCCTGTTCATGCATCAAAGGTGACTGGAATGTTGCTGGAGATGGACCAAACAGAAGTGCTCCATCTTATTGAGTCTCCTGAAGCTCTGAAAACAAAGGTGGCTGAGGCAATGGCTGTACTTCAGGAAGCTGCTGCAAGATCTGACATTAACGATAAGCTTGGTTCATTGGCACTGAATGAATGAAGTGCCCTCGTTCTTCTGGGTAAATACATTTACTGGTCCCTGGTTTCTAGCTCATTTTTGAAGGGTGGATGTACTATCATTGTTTATGGGGTTTTCTCCTAGACTAATTTCCTAGTTTTATTATTATTTTTTTTAGTCGGTAACTTGTTGAAATTCTTTTAGGCTTTTGATTCAGTGTGGGGTATACCAAAGGTATCTAAGTTTTAGGATTACTATTGATGTGTTTTTCTATTTATTTTTACATTATGTTTTCATTTGAATGACATAGTAATTAAAGATTTTCCAAGCATTTGCCTGACTCTTTAGTAATTGATGCATCTGAGCACATATTGCACGGTTGCATAAACAGTCTAATGTAAAAGTGGAAGGTTTATAGTATCGGAAAGCCTCAAATGAAATCAGGGTGGATGTCATCTTCTACCTTCTGATCATTTGTTGTGGTCTCAAAAACACCATTGCTCCAATCACTTATGTGATCCACAGTCTTTCTACCACTCACTCGTTCTAAGCCATCTTCCTCATGGGTTAAGTAATTGTCCCATTTCGAAGCAGCCTTCCCCACTCTTGTTGGCAAATGGGGCCTCTGGTCCTCATCACCTGTCATGTATTCACACCAATTCGAAGTTGACCGGTTAACCCTTGTCGATGCAGCCTTGGTCTTTGTTTGCTCTTCTGTCCTTGGCGGCTTCTTGTCATCTTGATTTATGTAATCCCTCCATTTTGAGGCAGACGTGCCCATTGTCGCCTGGCTTGACGTCCGCTCTGTATCATCTTGAGTCATGTAACTGCTCCATTTTGAGACAACATTGGTCTTTTTTGGCCTTGGCTCCTTGTCGTTTTGAGTCATATAATTGCTCCACTTTGATGCAGCCATGGTTGTCGCCTCCTTGTCATCTTGAGCCAAGGGACTGTTCCGCTTTGTGGTAGAACTAGCTCTAGCCTCCTCATCTCCAACTTCAAATTGACAGAAGTCACAATATTATAAAAATAAGTTCAATGAAAATAGTTAAGAATAATTCAAATTGAGTCAAAGTTCGAGTTTTGGTTTGCTCAAATTTAGCTCAATTCTAAGAAATCAAACTCCAATATATGTTCGAGTTCAATGAGTTATTACAAAATTTAACTCAAGTTCAAACTCAATATAATAAAATAAACCCAAACTTAACTAACATTTGTTATTGAAATATATCAATCAATCAAGTTGGCAATCAAACTTGATCTAATTCAGTTCAACTCTAGCCTAGCCCTTGTCCAAACAATTACAACTTTATAATTTATAGGTGTAGTAAATAATTCACTTACTTGGTCAAAACGGTCTACCAAGCACCTAAACAAGGAAATTTCCAATTACCTTGACCATGACCCAGAGAGTCAAAAAATGTTTTGGGAAGTTCATCGTCTCCTTCTGCTACTCCGTAACATTTTCCATCAGTAATAGTCTGATACTCATTCAACTTGAGTTTCTTATTTGTCATCTCTACTTCAATCTCTGCCTCGAGTCCATCCCCCACACCACCTACATCCATCAAAATTAAGCATTTGATAAGAGGCTTGTTTCCCAGTTTGAGTCTTCGGTTTATACTCGTAGGTTTCTTTCTGGACAAAAAAATAGAGGGAAAAAAATTTTTAAGAATAAAAAGGACGAATAACACCTTGTTCTGTTTCTCCCGAACGCGAGATGTTGAAGGACTGGACGAAAGCGCGAAGATCCTTGGCCATGAATCCCTGCGCAAACACCTTCCGTACTGACTGCTTCTGGTTGCAAACCACGCACGTCCACTTGTTGCTGCTCTTCTTCTTCTGCTTCACCTGGCAATTGAACTCAAAACACAAATAAATGCAAATAAACTCTATATACACAAAAAAATATGATGAAGTTACACAAAGATAGAGATAAAGAGAAACGGATATTTTTGCCTGCATCATTGAGCACTGACAACATTGGAGAGCAATGTAGATGGTGTTTGGCATTTTTTCAGTTTAGATTTTTATTTGATTTCTGTATTTAGATTTAGGGTTTTGAATTTTGTTTGGCCGAGACCTTTAAAATGGAAATTTTGAATTTTGGCGCCAAATGTTTTTAAAAATTTTTATTTTGGGTTTAATGGGTCCGTTTTATGTTTGCTTTAGATTTATCCTAATTCATAGTTTTCATTTGTTCTAAAGAAAACTTTAGAGAATAGGAAATAGTAAAGATGTTCAAACTCCGTCAATTGAACCAATTTACCAATTTTTTAAATCAATAAAACTATGTGTACTTATTTTGGGTACACAAATGTATACACATTTATATGTGTCATCATGTGATTAGATGATTTTGAATTAAGAATAAAACAATAACCAATCATATGATGACACATATGAGTGTGTATACATTTATGTACCCAAAGTGGGTACACATAGTATTGCTCTTTTTTAAATTAAACTAAATTTTTGGTTTCAAAAAAATTATAAATTGAAACTAAACCGATTTTAAATCGAATCGAAAATATTAATTAATTGAACCAAATTTTGGTTAGCTAGTTGTTTAACCGAATTTCAAATAATTATCATATTTTATCATTTTTTTCAATTGTTTTAAAAAATTTAATATTTTATTAATTTTATATTCAACTTTCTTAAAACTAGTTCAATTCGGTTAACTGATTTTGAAAATTGAATAAACTGATAATCGAACCAAACTGAAAAATTCTTAATCCCTTCTTAATTTAAAATTATTACAATTAACCTCATTATGTATTGGTAAGATTAAAAAGAATATTGTTATGTGCAAATAACAATGTATCATCACATGATTAGATTATTAAAAATTAAAAATAAATTAATACCCAATTACATGGTGACACATCATTGGTTGTATACACAGTAATACGTAAAAGTTATACATATAGTTTTATTGAATTAGAAAACCCCCTACCCAATTCCGATCGTCCAGTTGCCAATTCTCCAATTCAGTTCCTCAGTTACCAATTGCTGATTTCCCAGTTCCTCACTGTCAGCAATTCTTGATTTCTCAGTTCCTCACTGTTACCAATTCCTGATTTCCCAGCTGCTCAGTTACCTATTTTCCACTCCTCGCTTTTGTTCAATTTGAAATCTAAATAAGAAAGAGATAGAGTCAAAACTATGTATAAATAAATCTACTTTAGCCATTGTATTCTATTTGACTCTTTCCTTCATTGTTGATGAGAATGAAGCCACATGAGAAAGGGAGAGGCTTCCCTCCCTTTCATTCATGGAAAGCATCGCTCAATACTTTATAAGTAGTAAGTTCATTATCATTACGAAAAATGGGAATTAATAGTTAAGAATTGGGGCCTCTTAATCACTAGTCAGTACGCTTTTCTCGCATGTCTTTCTTCATTCATGGTTCAATGTTCTAGTGTCCTTGGCCCAGAGGAACCACCCCCTAATTATGCATGGTCTTCATTTGCCCCTTATACGCATAGTAAAATTACATTAAGCCTCCTACATATTTGTGCAATTGAAATTCAATTGATAATTCCTCTATGTTGCCTAGTTTGCCTAAAATTCAATTTAATCTCGTACAAATACATTTCTACTCCTTTAATCTCAACTATAGACACGATTAAATCACCGAAACAATAATAAAGTTTATCAAATTCAATCCATAAACTTATAACTAAGGGTGGATACAAACTGAGCTGAATTTGAAGACCTCTTGGCTTGAGTTTAGTTCAAATAAAAAATAATTTAGCTCTAATTCGGTTCAAATTCATTGAGGCAATATTAAAGGTGGTTTAAGTTTTGTTTAAATGAAAATGGTTTGGTTTGAATTTAGCTCAAATCTATGGTTCGAATATATAACTCAAATTCGTAGTTTGAATTTTATCTCATTGACAAAACGACATTATTTAATAATTATTTAACATAATTCAAATTAAGTTACGAATTAAATACGTAAAATGAAATTAGTAATCAGATTACTACCTATTTTACTTGTCACATCACCATTGATAATAAAAAATTACTGTACTGATAAATTAAATAAAGTAATATAAGTAATAAAAAATATATTACCAAGGCAATTTTTATTAACTAAAAATTAAATAGTCTCTTAAATAAAAATGATAATTTGTCTATTATCTGTAATTTTATTATTTATAATAAAAAATTATTATAATACTAATAAATAAAATAAAATAATAGAAATAATAAAATATAGACTACCATAATAATCTTTATTATCTAAAAATCAAATATTTTTAAAATAATTTTTTAATTTTAATAATAAAATATAACCGAAACTAAACCATCTTACTATTTGTTCTAGCCAATCAGAGAGGTATTTATAATCAAACATGGAGCATCGGTTTTAGAGATACAAGGCCTCTCAACCAACCGAACTCGACTGAAGAGGAAGCATCATCAAAATCAGCATGAAAACAAAAACCAAATCGCTTATTCTCAATCTTTCAAAGGTCCTTTCTTCAGCCAAGGCACCCTCTAAACCATCGCTCCTCAGCCTCAGACCACTTTCCTCCACCACCAGCCCAACTGAACAAGCCCCACTTCCTTCAAGCCCCTGCGACAAGAAAGACTCTTTCGTTCTTGAGAGTTTCAGGCTCAGACAGCTCAAGGGATCCCTAAAAAATAACCCACCACCACAACAACAGCAAAACAAACCCCCGCAGCCACAGTCTTCAAATGCGGCGCCCTCTGAAGTTGTGTCAAGTTTTGAGGAACTGGGGTTGAGAGAGGAGGTGATCAAAGCTGTGGAGGGGCTGCTTGGTGTTTTTGTTCCTAGTGAGATTCAGTGTGTTGGGATTCCTGCGGTTTTAGAGGGAAAGAGTGTTGTTTTGAGTTCTGGTTCCGGTTCTGGGAGGACTTTGGCTTACATGTTGCCTCTCGTTCAGGTACATCATCCTTATTTATTTATTCTTTGGTTATTTTCGTGTCAAATTGTTCTAGATTTCATTTTTGTGAAGTTTTTCTTGTGGGTGTTGTGAAAGTTTTGAACTTGAAGCTTGAGTTTGGTTTTAGGTTTCACTTGAGAGATTATACCAAAAACTCAATCTTGTCTTTCAAAATTACTCATATTTGCTGAATTTCTAATTGATCATGGGAGATTTTAATGCTATTTTGAATATCTATGTATCATGATGCAGTTTCAATTGGTTCTCTTGTATATTATTTTCCATTCTTGCTAGCTTTCAGAGTGATTTGCATTTTTGACCAGTCCTGATTTTGGTTAGAACATGGATATAGGGGTGGTTTTACGAAATTGAATATGTTTCTGTTCCGATGACTTTTGATCCCATTTTGGGGAAGGAGAATCCCATTATTTGTTAATGTTCTGCAGGTGCTGAGAAGGGATGAGGCATTGCTCAGTATGAAGCCAAATCATCCACGAGCCATCGTGTTATGCACCACAGAGGAGTCAGCTGACCAGGTACTGTATGCTATTCTCTCATATTGTACTTTCTGAGAATTTGCAACTTAGATGGACTATGATGAGATCACCCTTAAAGAAACATTTTTCAATGGAATCTGCAGGGTTTTCGTGTGGCAAAGTTTATCACCCATTATTCTCGATTAAAATCTTCAATGGAAAATGGAGACAGCTCAAAAGCCCCTGAGGATGTGTCAAATGCCCCCATTGGCATGCTAATTGGGACCCCTAGCGAGGTTCTACAATATGTAGAGGATGGAAGTGTTATATGCAATGATGTCAAATATTTGGTCAGTATACTAAAATGTTAATTTGTCTCTGTTCAGCCTTTTTAAATATGGATGGTTTCAGTGTAAAATTTTCTGTAAATTTTAGGGGTCCCTATATTGAACACCTCATATACTTGTTGATGACAATAATCTTGTGATAGGTTTTGGATGAGGCAGACACCTTGCTCGAACATGGGTTTGGTCCTGAAATTAGCAAAATCTTGAGCCCCCTAAAAGAGCGTGAATCAAAGTCTAGTAATCAAGGATTTCAAACTATTTTGGTCACTTCAACAATTTCAGAGGTATGTAAATGCACTGACATATCAGGAGAGTTGTAGTATGTTGATAAATGAATGATGATGCTTTAGACTGCTTAAGAGATTCCGAAGTTAACAGAATATTGTCACATTGTATGTCCTCTTACTGAACTTTATAATTATCTTGGTGCTTGGCAAACAGGGAGCTTCTGTTGTGGAGCGTCTTGAGCATGATAATGCCGGAAAAGTGACTGCAATGTTGATTGAGATGGAGCAAGAAGAGATGTTTGATCTCATTGAGTCTCCGAGTACCCTAAAGAAAAAGGTGGCTGAGGCTTTGAATTCTCTGACTTTGGATGCGTCAGAATCTTGAATCTCAAATTGCATATTTCCTTTGATCTCTTTAATGAACGAATTATCTGGGAAAAAAAAAAACTGAGTGCAGACTAGAAGTACCCTTCTTTATAGGTACCCATGAATCCAAATTTATAGGGGCTTGATAAGTTGTTGAATATAAATTATTGTAATGGTTTCTTTCTTAATCGATTCTGTAAAACCTATGCTATCTGACTAGGTATGTAGTAACCGGCTACTTCATTAGTGAAATGCACAGGTTTCTTACTTGCTTTTCAGTCTGTGACAGAGGACTAAATGTATTCAGACTATTGTAAGTAATAATCTATATTGTTCTTATTATTCACCAATATCTGCTGAAGACTTAGTTATTCTTCTGGATTTGGTTGAGCCTTAAACATCATTATTTGTTTGGTTGTGTTTGAAATTACTTGGAGAATTCTTAAAGCTGTTTAGTTGTTAGAGACCAAACATTGGAGCTGTGATTAAGGAGATGTTTAAGGGAAATTAAGTTAAATGGCTTAAATTCATATGCTTAAAGTAAAAATGTCCAACATTATTTATACAAAGCTAAAACATCCACTTATGAGATATTACTGTTTATGCGTGTTGCGAGTTCTACTGTTTACTATTTACTCGCAAAATTCACTGTTATGTTTCTTTTGGGAAATTAAATTAAGTGGCCAAAAATAATATGTCTAAAACAACAATAATTAAATCTACGTCTATTTTAATATAAAATCTCTCCACAAATTCATTCAAAACACTCCAAAATAAACTTATATAATAAATTGTATAAATCTAAAAACTCTACCGTAAAAACCAACTAAATCTTCTTCTCATTGCATAAATTTTAACACTAGAATGAATAAAATATGATAACAAACGATAACTAATTTCTTTTGCCATTTTTTCGTTAAAAACTTAAGAGTAAATTCGTGAGTGAATAGTGAACCAAGCAACTGGTGTGAACAGTGCCTCGTGAGCAGGTTTTTTGGCTTTGTATGAATAACGTAGCCATTTTTGCTTTGAGCATATGAATTTAGGACATTAAATTTAATTTCCCTAATTATGAGTTTGCAATATTCAGCTCTATATTATTATCAGTACAGTTTAACCCATCCTCAAATTTTAGGTATCACCTTTACTATTACAAATAATTATAGTTAGATAGTAGGCCCAAGGACTATTTCCCACGCAAAGATTGCTGTTTTCCTAAGTATTTTCTTTTAATTTTGAAAATTTTAAATACCCATCTAAAAACAGTTAAATTTAACGAAACTTTAACCCTTTAACAATTTATCTTATGTAAGATTTGAAATTGTATACATCATTTAATGATCAGAAATCACATTAACAATTTAACGCAAAAAAGAGAGTCTATGTCGCATTCCATCCTCAAAAGCCTTCACAGCTTACTGATGATGGGTCAAAGAAGATTGCACAAAAAATCTCCTAACAATTAGTCATTTGAAGATTTTGAAAACAACATAGAACTGCTTCGTTTTATGGAATCCAATCAATTTGCCTCTAGGGCTGACACCTTACAACCAAAACTTGACACTATTCCTAAACTCATACTGGTTTGAAAACAACTCTCCCAACGTCATCCAATGGGGCACATCATGTCTTTACATAAGTTGTGAGTCCCCCCACCCGAAAGATATACCCCTAAGATGGGAATAACTACAAAAACGTTTGTACCACCTCATAAGTCTGCTTGCTCTCAGCAGCAATGAGAGCAACAAATTAATGGCTAGAGGGTCTCCAATCCTCATCAGCCTGCCTCGTGCCCTGAATTTATCGG
This sequence comes from Mangifera indica, assembly GCF_011075055.1. Lineage (NCBI taxonomy): Eukaryota > Viridiplantae > Streptophyta > Magnoliopsida > Sapindales > Anacardiaceae > Mangifera > Mangifera indica. Next base: position 7,978,385 of record NC_058147.1, on the reverse strand, counting down.
CTCCCCAAAAAAACCCCTAGAAAGAAAAATTCGAAAATATTTTGGAGCACCAAATACCATATCCGATTCCTTTAAGGTAACATTTAACGCAATGTCATGCCTTGATCCTCAATGCTCTTATAAATACGTAGGATTATGTAAGAGAGAAGTGGATATGATCAAACAATACAAAACAAAGTCATATTAAATTTTGCATGTGATGCTAATAAACTAATAATTATATTATAAATATAGATATTTCGATTATTATGTCAAAACATATTAAAAACTTTTTATTAGAGATCTCGTTTGTATTTGTTAGAGTGGTAAAAATATTTCAATCAATATATCAAATCACATTGAAAACTTTTTATCTTAATTTTCTTTTTCTTAGTTTTTTTATTAACCAGAACCCTATTTGTATTTATTAAACAAGTAAATTTAAAACACAGTGATACCCAATGACCTATAGTGACCGAATCTATAATAATTGTATTAGAGAAATTAAAATTTTATAATCGTGATAAAAATTTAAACTCAAATATTTAATTTAAAAATTTTAATATTTCATCAATTTTAACATCCATTGAGATTTTATTTTATCAGTTTTATTAGTTTTACAACCCCCGTGACAATTATATCGTATTCTCTGGGTAGTTACAACACCCTTAAATATCCATCACTTTCCTATTCCTGACTTTGCATTGCAAGAGAACATGAAATACTTTCTGTTCCATTCTAGTGTGGGCCTAACCCTAGTTCCAAACACTCCAAATATTTAAAATAAAACGCAAGCAGATAATTCATCTTCATTTGAGCACACTGCTAAAACCCCGAACAAAAAAAAAGCAGAACCCTTCTGCAAAAAAATGCAGAAAGCCATGGCGTTAGGAACATCAAGAACTCTCCTTTCTATGTCTCTTCTCTCCTCAACCAAATTTAACCTCACCCCATTTCTTAAATTTCCCAAAAAATCCGTTAGGGTTTTGTCAGGGTTTAGGCCTCTATGCTCTTCCACAACACCAACAATATCAATTGACCCACCTGAGCAGCTGAAGCACTCTATGCTTCTTGAAAGACTCAGGCTGAGGCATCTTAAGGACTCAAACAAACCAACCCTACAACCTAAAACGCAGGAACAAGCTGGGAGTTTTGGGGACAAAGAGGGGAAAGGTGGAGACTTTGATAATAATAAGAAGAAGAGGGTAGTGAGTGTGGGTAGTTTTGAGGAGTTGGGATTGAGTGAGGAGGTTATGGGGGCTGTTAGAGAGATTGGTATTGAAGTTCCTACTGAGATTCAGTGTATTGGGATCCCTGCTATTTTGGATGAGAAAAGTGTGGTCTTGGGTTCACATACTGGCTCTGGAAAGACCCTGGCTTATTTGTTACCTCTTGTTCAGGTATGCCACATTTTGCCATAGATGAATTGAAACTTTGAGGTGTACTTGGTGGTTTTTATTTTTCATTCCTTTTTTCATATGTGTGTTATTTGGGATAAGTTTTATTTTTTCTGCTGTTGGTCTTGTAGGCTACTTAAATTTTGTGTTGAAAGGTGACATACTCAAGTTTTTTGTATATTCAGAGTATAAGAATATGTTTTTCCTGAGTGATCTAGAGCGTCTTCTTAATTGGGTATGCTTGAGCATATCGAAGTTTAACTTATCTATATAATTGGATATTCAAGCTGATTTGTTCCTCTTTTTCTTCACTGTTTCGCTTCTATCCAAAAGCTGTAAATATGCTTTCATGTTAGCTATGTCATAGAATGTTATGGTAAAATCTAGAGGCAACCCCTTGTAATTTCTAATTCTGCAGTTGCTGAGACGGGATGAGGCAGAGTTGGGTAGGCTAATGAAGCCCAGACGTCCGCGAGCTGTTGTGCTATGTCCTACCAGAGAGCTATCTGAGCAGGTTTTTGTTTATTTCATTTACTATTGTTAGCTAAGTCATTCATTGTAAAATTTGATCAATGCAATTGAATATTTCAAGTGGGTTTTATAGGTTTTTCGTGTAGCAAAGTCCATTAGTCATCATGCACGATTCAGATCTATAATGGTCAGTGGTGGTGGTCGGTTGAGGCCCCAGGAGGATTCGTTGAATAACCCAATTGACATGGTAGTTGGGACCCCTGGTAGAATTCTTCAACATATTGAGGATGGGAACATTGTTTATGGTGATATCAAATATGTGGTGAGTACCTAATTTTATTTTAAGTGGCCTATCTTGGGAATTAAATATTTTTTATTCGCCCCTATTGCAGTAATTTTGGTTCACTTCATGGTATTAACAATATTTAGTAGGTGTTGGATGAGGCAGACACCATGTTTGATCGTGGTTTTGGTCCTGAAATTCGCAAGTTTCTTGCTCCACTAAAACATCGTGCAACAAAGCCTGATGGCCAAGGGTTTCAAACTATACTGGTCGCCGCAACAATGACAAAGGTACACTCTCCCCAAAACCTTTGCTGTGCGGAGTGTGCTTGGTGTGTTTATATATAGTGGGCACCTTTGATAAATATGTTGTTTTTCTTACCACCTTTTGCACTTGTGTGCGGGGGGTGCATGTAGTGTTCGAAATGAATCCAGTGCTTTTGATGTAATTTTCTTGTGTTGAAAAACCCTAGTTTGGTAAATGTCCTTGTGCTGATTTTGAATAGTATACTATCAGCGGAATTCAAGCATAATGTAATGTTACTATTCTTCTTTTAATTATAATTGCAGCTGCAATTTGTTGTGTTGGAAATTTCCTTTAATTAATTGTATTAAATGAACTCTCCTCACTGTTGTGGTTATAATCAAGTTAGTTACTGGCCATTGTGATTTTTTTCAGGCAGTGCAGAAGCTGATTGATGAGGAGTTTCAAGGAATAACACATTTACGAACGTCCACACTGCATAAAAAAATTGCATCTGCTCGACATGATTTCATCAAACTTTCAGGGTCTGAAAATAAGCTGGAGGCATTGCTACAGGTCTACTTCTGTGGTGCTTCATTACTCATATTTAATTCTCAATAGCCATGGCTTTTTTATTGACTGATAAATGTTAAAAGTTGTAGATCAGTTTTTTAATTTGTCAAATATTTGGGTTTATGAGGCTAAAATTCCTCTTAGTTGGGACAAGCATTCAATTTGAAAAGTTGAAGTCTATGTTAGGTCTTTTGCATTCCGACAAAATAATTTTCATGAGTTAAATGGTGATGTGAAAGCAGGTTCTTGAGCCAAGCTTGGCTAAGGGAAACAAGGTTATGGTATTCTGTAATACATTAAATTCTAGTCGTGCTGTTGATCACTTCCTTAATGAGAATCAGATTTCGACTGTCAATTACCATGGTGAGGTGCCAGCAGAACAAAGGTGAGATGATATGAGATGTTATCTTTTACTTTCATAATGTCTAAACTTTAGCCATTTATATATAGTATTTTCTAAGACATAGAATGATGTGTAGTCTAATTAAAAAACTCTCATTTGACTGGAACTGGACTTAAAATGTTGTAATGTTTTCTCTTGAAATCTAATTTGCTATCTGTTAGATACCTGGGTTTGGTTCTGCAACAGCAACTTCCTGTAAAATTTCCAGCACTGCAAAATGCCTTCCTTCACTCTCCTCTCTGCCTTAATTCCACAATCACAACAGCTAACACAGCATCAACTCAATCAAGCAAGAACTCAAATTCAATGGAACAGTAAAATAGTAACCAAATTTGTTTACTCAAATGAATACTTCATTTCTGGAAAATGGGTGCAGTATTACATGAGTTCAGTATATCTCATGATTCAAAATATAACAGCAAACAAGAACAATCCAATTTACAAACAAAATGAAAATTCCAGCAAGCTTTCCAGGCAATTTGAGGGGCTCAGATCTCTTGTTCAATTCCCCACTTGTTCTTCTGATTTCTCTGCTGCTCTCCCCATGCATGCCTCCTTTTTTTTGTCCATAACAGCTAGGTCTCCTCCTGCAGTGCCATGTCTCTCCCTTGCTTCTGGTGGTCCAAACACTTGTGAGTTTGCCATTTGTTCCAGGTCCAAGCAGCGATGTGTGTTTAATTGTTCCCATTTGTTGTCAATTTTGCTGCTGCCATGTGTCTCATTCCTTTGGGCCTTCTTCTTGTGAGAGACATATGCTTGGGATCTAACACTATCTAGCTGCTCAAAAAAGTAACAATTTGTAGAACAACAGAATTACTGTTTTATGCTCTGTGACTTGATTTGCTGTGATCAATTAAATAATTGAAGGCTAAATGATTTTGTGGCCTGAGCTTTCCTTAGGTAGCTGATTTTACCTAGTAATATTAATTGACATGCCTTTTATTTTTCTTATTATTATTTTGAAAGTTATATTAATAAACAAGAGCTTACAAAGTGATCAAGCCATCCTATAGAAAAGGACTAGCTTGTGAAAGCAAAAATTATCTTACATTCATACATATGACTAAAGAGCCTGAAAATAACAACCAACATCTGACCAGAAACATGTTTCAACTTTCGAGAGCAGAAGACAAAAAATGATGCCAAATGTTCTCCTGGCATCTATACATGAATGTTTCTTCAATGTACTAGCTCAACTGTTTTTCTTGTAAGCGCAGGGTTGAAAATCTCAACAAATTCAAGAATGATGATGGAGACTGCCCTACATTGGTCTGCACAGACTTGGCTGCGAGGGGGCTGGACTTGGATGTAGATCATGTTATCATGTTTGATTTCCCTTCGAACTCTGTAAGTGTCATCTCTGTTGTCAATTGGTTAATTTCCACAGGCTTTCTTTCTTTCTTTTCTATATTTCCCTCCTATTGTTTTCTTTTCTTTTGATTAGAGATTTACTCCTATTCTTTGGCATTTTAGGTTGACTACCTGCATCGTACTGGGAGAACTGCTCGTATGGGTGCAAAAGGTATAAATGAAATTATTGTCAATATATGATCTCCTTTTTTATTTCTCTTTTCCAGATTCAGGAACTTTACTATTAACCAATTTTCTTCTGTGTGCCTAGCACGATTTTTCAAAATGCTCACTCAGCAAAGTCCTTGCAGTTTTATCTGAGCTTTTTCAACTATTCTACCGGATGTTGACGAAAACAGTGTATTGAATGGAAATATGCTGGACAACATTTTTGTTGTACTGCATATATTCTTATTTTATTTTATTTTTTTTGTTCTCTTTCATCCTGAGTTTTAATAAACTCTTGGTTTTTCCCATGTCCAGATGAAATTATTTCTAACAAGGAAAAAATGGAACAAATCAATTTTTATGCCATAACTATTGTTGCTTCAATTAGTTAGTATCTCATTAGAACTACTTGGCTTTGCATATCTTCTTTGCTTCATATGTGAAGAGACTTTTTGATCAAACGAAATTCATGTGATGTGTGGCAATTTCTAATCTTTGAAATGATGGAGTCTAAATTCCTCATCAATTTAAAATACCTCCTACTTTGATAGGGAAAGTGACAAGCTTGGTGGCTAAAAAGGATGTACTGTTGGCTGAGCGTATTGAGGAGGCAATCAGGAAGAATGAGAGCTTGGAATCTCTCACTACTGATAATATCCGAAGGGACATTGCCAGGGCTAAAATAACACAGGAGAAGGGGAAGGTTGCTAAATTAGTCAAGACCAAGACCAAAGCTGCATCAGAGAAATCCTCTAGTGTCCGCACCAAGGTTGCATCTACCAACACTGCAACGAGAAAATCGTCAACCACAAAATCTGGAAAAACATCCGTAGCTGCAAAATCTTCAAAACCAACATTTAAGGTATCGAAGTCAAAGTCAAAGTCCTTCACCACAAGTAGCTCCAAAAAAGCCTCAACAAGTGGGAGAAAGCAAACAGAGAACAGGACGTCTAGCCCAGGGAAATCCAGAGCTTCAAAACTAAGAGTTGTTGGATTTAGGGGACGAGCTTCTTATTCTGACAAAAGAGGATTAATGAGGCCTAGTTAATGGTAAAATTTTAGATCAGATATACATTACAATATTTTTTTTCTTTCTTTTCCTCAATTTTAAATTGTTTGAATGAATTTTTATATTTTATTTAGTATTATATTTAGTTTTGTATCTTACAATAATTATCAAAGTGGGATTGTGATTTTGTGTCTGGATTTTCCCCTTGTTCTTTTGAATGGCTTGATCTACTTGGGTGAATAATGGGTGATGTTGGTTCTTTGTGCTGACAAATGCATGCAAGAGATCAACTTACATTCATTTTGACAAAGAAGATCAGACTACACTTCAACCTTGCAAGGTTCTTGTAGGAAACCAGGAATAAATCCTTAAATCTTGGGGATTAAAATTCCAATTTAGTCACCACATAATCATGTTTATTAAACTTTACTACTTCAAGCTGATTTTGTTCTTACTGCTTTTCTAGTTTGCTGTTGTAACCTATGTATTAATTCACCTATTCACTATTGAATGAAGTAGAACAAGAATTCACCGATCCCTTTCCGTTTGTGCAATGTATAATAACTCTCCTCTGAACTTGGGTAGATCAACAGCTCTAGGTAAGCAGGAGTTTTTGCCGGAGGAACATGTCCCTCAGAGTCATATTTGATGACACCAGAAAAATCAGGCAACTAGCATTTCCCTCCCATGAGTATGCTCTTCTGCCAACTGGGGATCCTTGCTGTTCAGAACTAAACATGCTTTCATCTCCGTTACTGAGTGGATAATCCTGGAATGTAGCATGCTGTACCATAACTTCATTGTCGAGCTGTATGACAGGATCCTTTTCAAGAAAATAGTAGCACACATGAATGGTGCAAAAGGGCACAAGAGAAGAGATGCCTCAGCAAGCCCTGCTTGAGATGACCTCAGTGGGGGTGGCTTGAAGTGAAGTAGGCGAGCCATGAAATCACGAAAGGCCTCTGATGGGAAGTTTGTGTTGAGAGAATGAAGGAAATACGTAAGGTCTAATTTGGAAACTGGTGGGCTTGTTAAGGCTGATGTATTTGTTAATATTTAATATTAAAAAACATGATTATTTGCATGGTACCTTACATGAACTCATGATATGATTAGAGGTGAGCAAAATATCCAAACCGGAACTACAACCGTAGAGTATCTGGATTTCAGTTCTAGGTAAAAACCAGATCCGGCTTATCTGGGATAGATTTTAATTCTAATTTTTTAGAACCAATAAGTTCTGATTTTGACTCTGTTTTCAAACGTTTAAGAACCAGAATCGAGGGTAAGAACTGAATCATGCACAACAAGTCTCCCTTCATCATCAATTCTATCCCTGATATGTGCTTATCTAACACATTAAACCACAGTAAGCTTGCCTTATCTAGCTCGTTGGACCGCAACAAGCCTCCCTTCTTCGACCAAAATAAAAAATTCAAATAATTAGAAGTAGGTAAAGACTACGGAAACAGCACCAGGCCAAGGTTGATCTTGTTGGGAGAAGAATAACATTGAAATGGTCTTTGCCTTGCATTAAATGTCAATAATAGCAGCTTTGACAAATCCCCTTTTAACTCAAATTCGTTACTTTCTGCCCAGTTGAAAAGCTTCTTCTGCTTCTACGTTTAATCAGAGAAAACAAAAGCTTTGCTTCTTCTTTTCATACTGATGATTTTCCAGTGGGCAAATTCATTTTTGCTGTCAAAAGGATGATATAGTATCTCCTTTGGAAGATGAATTGCTCCAAAATTTAAACCTTCAGACAGTGAAAAAGGAAAACCGTTTTAATGAAAAATTTCACCAATCGATTTCGGATAGAAATTGGATCTTACTTAGAATCGATCATATCAATTTCAATTAAAAACTTATTATAAGAGGGTTTTTTTTTTGTTCTAATTTTTTATTTTTTTAATAAGATAACCAAGCTGCTTATCAGTAAATATAATATAAAAAATATATATATATATATATTTATATTTTAAAATATACCAAAATAATATAATATAATAATTATATTTTTAAAATATAACGTGGGAGTTAAAATTTTTATTATTTTATTTTAAAAAAATCCACAATTTTGGCACACATTAGGAGGTGATATTGCATGTATCATGCTGTCACTTGTGTGGGTTCGAGTGTAACGATACTTCCTAGGGTTTAGGCTTTTCCTTCTCTGCGTCTTTTTTAGTTCACCGAGAGTGAGAGAGTTCGAAATCTCTAAAAAATGTGCAAACGCTCACAAATTTCACTCTTAAAATCCATCTTCGAAAACCATTTTCGATATTCTCCAAGACGCACTTCTCCATTTCCATTCAATTCACTCTCTCAAATTTCAACTCACCCCCAACTCGGCCCCGATTTAGTCCCCTCCTCGAAGCATCAATTTTCTCCAACCTCATATTCGATAATTTCACAAAAATCTCATTTTTCTATGCCCCAAGGAAGTCCCAGAAGCTACTACAGCACTGAGTCGGGAGCTGAGTCTGGGACCGAGTTGGACTACAACAGAGAAGTGGACATGATTAACCTGAAATTTGCAGAGGCGAGAGAGGAGATAGAAATGGCTATGGAGTCAAAGGAGACGGTGTACTTCAATGAGGAAGTTGAGTGTGCCCGAGATGCCGTGAAGGAGGTTTTGGATAGGTTTGAGGGGCTCTTGGGCAAGCTAAAAGAGAGTGAAAAGGAAGCTTTGCGGAGGTCTATGGGGCTCAAGATTGAGCAGTTGAAAGCTGAGCTTCATCAGTTGGATGATTGATTGACTCATGAGGTCAGGAAAATTTAATGTAGCGAATTAAAGATGATATTTTCACTAATAAATTTTGAGAATTCTTTTCATTGTTTTATAATTGTGATCATGCAATCTTCTTTTGATGATGCATGAATTTGTGAGATTAAATTTTTTCTTATGTGTGCTTTCTTGGATATTGGAATGTTGCATTCAATGGTGAACAGTGAACAGGTGCTTGTTTAGTTCCTTGCCTGAAAATTTTGTTAAAATGCATTCAGTTTCTGTTAATGCCACTTTAAAATGGGTCATTTTTGTTGATTTTGTGGTAGATTGTTAAATACTAGCTTTTGGTACAATGTAAATGGTTCAATTATATCAACTTGGCAAAGCTTGAATACGAATTATTTGGGGATAGTAGATTGTTTTAAATTCAAATTCAACATAATAAAAAGTAATACAATAAAACTACAAGTACAAACAATGTGCACAAACAATAACATGTAACCATATGTTTAGATGTTCTTATATCTCTAATTTAAAATTATTCAATCATATGATAACATATAATTGTTTATGCATATAGCACTACTTAAAGCAATATTGTCTGGTTGTGTTGTACCACACATCTTTTTCAAGTATTGGAATGATGAAACCTTCATCTCAAAGAACGTTAAGCCAATGGAATTGATTCTGGTTTATTTTTAGGTTCCTTTCAACTAAAAGTATATGTTTTATATTATAAGTATCTTTGTGGGAACTTTTATTCTTACTTCCTTTGCTCCTCATTGCAGTATAACCATATTTTTACAACTTGCTACTGGGTGAATTCATGTTCTGATGGATTATGCATCGATTTTCTGTGGTTTGTCTCTTAATTTATAGTAGGTATGGTATTACTTTATTGCAAGTGAATTTACACACAGGGATGCACACACAGACATTTTCGTTGGATTTAAAGTATTTGATGTCAATTTAGGCCAAAGGACTTATAATCACCCAAGGTTTGTTGAATTTCCAAATTGATACCTGTTAACTATTGAAAACTCAAATTCCCACTTATAGGCTGTTAAAATTAACAGAATCCGTTAGTTTCAAAGGTGCAATCATCATTTAACTAGTAATATATTAAAAATATTAAACTTTATCTTATTTCCCCTCTAAATCCTAAAAATTAGCAATTCTCCTCTCTCTCCCCCCAAAACAAAAAACGTAAGTTTTGAAAAGTTTCATTTTCTCCTAAGGGTTTTTAGTTTTCTTCCTTGCTTTTCTTCAATGACTAGAATTGGTTTTGTTCCATTGGCACTCTCTCTTCTTTTCATCAGAGTTCTCTCACTCTTGATTTAGCTTCATCCGCCGACCGATTCTTTGTTTAGACGCATCTTCGTTCATCTTCCTTAGTCTTCTTGATTCAGTACCAAAACCAATTTAGCTTCATACCGATTTAGATGCATTTGGTCTTCATGCAGACGTGTTTGGACTCTTTGTCTTTAGTCCTAATTTCAAACGGAACCAAACGATTAAGAAGAAAGGCAAATCGGAGCATCGAATTAGGAATGCATCTAGACAAAGGACCACTGAGAGAGCTTGAGATTTTGAACCGGGACCACCGATCAATCTAATCGATTAGTGTCGAGGAGAGAAAGAGGGCCTGACATTGGCTCGGTCTCAGGCAAATAAGGATGCCGAAGATGGAGGAAGAGGGTCGTTGGAAAACGATAAAAAAACTGAACCAGATTAGGGGGAAACTGAAAATTTCAAAAGGCTAAGGTTTAGCTGTAAAATTGCAAAACTATAAATAGGAAACCCTAAATGCTTAGGGGAAATGTATAGGTTTTCAAACCTAAAAAAAATTAGGTTTTGGGGGAAAAATGAGACAAAATTTTAAAACTAATAGATTTGGTTAATTTTAATAGCTGATAAGTAGGTATTTGAGTTTTTGAAAGTTAGTGGATGAGAATTTGGGAAAACAGTTGACCTTTGGTGGGAATGAGTCCTTTGGCCAACAATTTACTTGTCAATCATTAGGTAGGAAAATATTACCTTCTAAAGGACATTCTCAATTGTAGTTCAAAATCCACAGTAGATACATTTTCCACTTGAACACTGTCTCAAAAATTTTTGTGCACTATTGCGACAAAACGCCTATCCCATCCTTCCTGCCCATGGGTAACAAACATGTATAAATCATAAATAGCATCTGAGCAACAAAATGTGACATGGGAGCTCTGTTTATCAGAAATCTAAGAATATTGGCAAGTAGTTAAGTCATTTTAATCTATTTCAATTTTTGGGTGGGTAGAGCAGATTGGTGTCTTAAAAGGTTTGTGGTGTGTCAAAAGCAGTTAATGTCTCACGTAATGACTGAGGGTTAAGTAAGAGCCTTTGGTTGATTCATTACCGGAAATATTGTATATAACTTTTAGATATTCCTGTGTTACATACTAGTATGAGCTGATTATTTTCCTCCATGGCTATTCTGCAGTGTTTGTGTCCTCTGGGCAAAATCTGTAATTGCAACAGAGCATTGTGTTTCTTGTCTGTTTATTATCGACAACTTCCATAAAGTAAGTTTTTAGTTTTGTCTTGCAAACAGCCACGATGATGAGTTTGACAATATTCCGATGCAGTTTGGTAGTGTAGCTCTCAGTAATAATGTAGATCATGGTGACCTAATAATCTATCTGGACGCTAACAACTGACCTTGTATTTTGCAAGCTGTGAACCTAAACCACACCATGAATCCCAGAAACTCAAAAATTGAATGTACACGTTGTTATATTGAAAATTGTTGGGAACCTTAAGGTTCATTATGCATTTCATAAAAGCAGAAGTGAATTCTCTCAACAGCATTCTCTGAAATTATGGCTTGTGTTACATGTTTCATAGTCTTCACGAAGCTTGTTGAATTGGATGAAGGATCTCAGTAATTTTGAAGTATTTGTGATCATGTTTGTGTCATTTTCTTGTATTGTTTCTAGCTTGAGTTGTTGTAGAAGATCATCACTAGCCCACTTCAACAACTTTGACATTGGAAGCTGCCAATCGCATATAAGCTTGAAATGAGATTCCGAAATCGACAGACCGTTCCATGGTTTCATCAAATTCATTAATCATAAAATCGAATTTAAACTACATGTTAAGAAACCATAACAACTTAAAGACATACTGATATTCAACACATGAAACAAATTTAAACACGCTTGTATGTTAGTTTAATGTAAGCCTGAATGTGCACTTTGATTTTTTTTTTTTGAGAAAAGAAAATAGGGAGGAAATCTTAAAGCTTGTGTTACATCAGAAAGAAAATAAGATCTCAAAAGACAAGAAAAGCCTAAGAAGCACCAGGGGAACTTTGAAAAATGGACAAGTGTGTCTGTGTGGCAAGATTGAACCTTCATTTTCATTCTTCTTTTAATTTATTTTACTGTCTACTTTAAACTCACGCTAACATCAGATGTAACACTTTTAACATTTCAAAAAGAATTACCTTATTCTCATCTAAAAATTTATCAACTTCCTGCCAAAATCCTGAAGACAGCCCAATAATCCTCAAGAAATATGGTAGTGGAATTCAAGTTGAGAAAGGAAAGGTAATCTGTTCGTGTGATGTTCATGACCGTATTGCCTATTGGTCCACAGTCCCTTGGAACTATTTGTCTAGGAACATCCCCTATGAAGATGCACCAAAACTAGAGTCAAAATGTCTTCACTCTTCATTAAGTCTCCACCTTTCTCTTTTTCATTATAAATCACATGTTTCCTTTGAAACTCAACCAAACAAAAATCACCCTTTATCATACTCTCTTCAGATATTTTATCTATATCAGTAACATCAATGCCCTGTCAGGTTAAGGCACTGCTCCTGGATATTGGATTTTGCTTTGTTTTGATTTTTTTTTTTAAGGCAAAGTATGTGAAGAAGGAGAAGTGAGTAATGAGTTTGTGATTATAATCTCATGAGATCTTCTTTTTGGCTGAAAAATTAAAACAAAGTGAGGACCAAGACCAAGTGAAGTGAAGGATCATGAGAAGTGGGGAAGTCAAATCTAATGTCTGTTTTTGACATGTGGGGAGAGTGGGGGAGTAGCATGGCCCTGCTTCTTCTTGTCCCCTTTTTTCCCTGCCTCTTTGGTCCTACTTTCACCATGTTTATTTTTCAGTTGCTTTCTCAATCTTTTCCCTCCTACAGTATTTTCTCCATTTGAGCCCACATGCAATTTTTATTTTTGAGTGCTTAATTTTTGATATATTTTTCACATTGCACCTAACCAGTATTCAAGAATTTGTTTATGGGTTTTAAGCAATACTATGCATATAAACAAATTATACAAATTTATTCATATAACTTAATGTGGTGATTTAAAGTGAGAAAAAAGTAAATAATCACATAGCTCAATCACAAATTATCAACTTAGTTTGTATAGATAAGTTTGTACAATTTGTTAATACATATAGTTTTATTCATTTGAAAATGTTTCTGAGTCTCCTGACTTCAGGCAAATATTCAGGAAATGAATAACATGAAATAGGGAACAAAAACATGGTGAAGAAGTTGCACCAGCAAAACCACAAAACAAGCAGAACACAAAAGCAAAAACATAGAGCCAAAAAAAAAAAAAAAGGCCACATTGATGATTCTAAAACTGTACAAGATAGCCCCAAGATCACAATCTAAAGTTGCTCTTCCTCCTCTCATTTTCCTCACAACACTCTTTTTTATCTTGGGTTGAGAAAGAAAGAAACTCAATTACTGAAGTTCTTGAAAGAACAAACAAAGTAAAAGAGCCAAGAATTATAACAAAAATGACAAGAAAATCAACTTTGATTTGAGGGCTGTTTCATTAGGGGTTGAGAAGTCTTGCCCCATTCTTCAGGAGGGCTCTTCACCTCCATTAACAATGCAACCACTTCCTTCATTGTCGGTCGTTCTGCTGGCAAAGAATTCACACAGAACATTGCAATGCCTAGTGTTTGAAGCATTTCTTGCACCATTTGATCAGGTAAACCTTGGAGTTTGGTATCCAGAATTGATATTGCTGGTTCAAAGCTCCCCATTTTCTTTTTGACCCATTCGACAATGTGTTGCCCATTGCCCACCTGTGACTCAACTGCACTCCGACCACTTAAGATTTCAAGCAAAACCACTTCATAACTGTACACATCGCTCTTCTCGGTAATGTTCATAGTGTATCCATACTCTGCAATGTTGATCACACAATCTCATGTCAGGAACAGAATTTAAATAAAGTCGAATCACAATATGCAAACATGAACAAAAATTCTTAAGGATTTCCTAAAAAAAAAAGAAACGAACAAGGGACTTGCCTGGGGCAATATAACCATAAGAACCGGCTATTCTGGACATTGCATGATGGTAATTTGGGGAGTTCATCAACTTTGCCAATTAAGCCTCAAACTTGGAATCTAGAAGTATGTTATTGCACTTGACATCTCTGTGAAGAATAGCTGGAACACAGTCATGGTGGAGATATGCTAGACCCTGAGCTGAACCGACTGCAATCTTGTACCTTGTCTCCCAATCCAAGTTCCTATTCCCTTGCAACAGTTGTTGTAGATTACCATTGGAAATGTAATTGTAAAGTAGAAGCTTAACACTTTTATTGGAACAATATCCAAGGAGCTTGACAATGTTTCTATGCCTTATGTGTCCAAGAATTTGAATCTCAGCGGCAAAAGAGTCAACTGGTTCTTCATCTCTTTTTGTCTTCCAGAGCTTTTTCACTGCAATCAAATCCCCAGTGGGCATTTCAGCCCAGTAGACGACCCCAGAACAGCCTTTGCCAATCACATTTTCATCTTTCAGGCAACTCAGGATGTTGTCTATAGCGAAGTTGAGCTTCTGGAATGGAATGAAAGTCCACGGATAGGAGAAATCTTCAGCTCCTGAAGTACAAGGCAATGCTCCTGATGATTTCTCCACCATGTACCTGTGATTTCGAGTAACTAAAATCCATGAAGCAATAGCAGCTATGGTTACTGAAGCCAGGATCACAGAAATCAAAGTTATAGTTTTGGCAGACTTCAATCCATTTTTTTTAATGGGACTTGACGAACAAGTAGATCCATCACTGGATACACAAAGATTGGGATTCTGAAAATATGAATTGGAAGTTAGAGTTCTGAAAAATGTGGTTACAGGAATAGGACCTGAAAAGTTATTGTAGGAAATATTCAAGGAAGTGAGACTAGCGAGGGAACTCAGAACTTTGATTCCTCCATATAGCATATTATGCGAAATATCAAGTGATTGCAACTGTGTCAAGTTAGACATTGTCTCCGGTATCTCTCCTGTAAATGTGTTCGGGCTCAAGTCCAAACTAATAGTTAAGCTTATCACATAACCAATTTCTGGTGGTACTGGACCGGATAAGCTATTATAGCTCAAATCTAACAGAGTAAGTTTCTGCAAATTCTCAAAGGATTTTGGAATTGACCCTGTAAGAAGATTGTTGTTAAGAATGAGCTTGTTCAAGTAACTGAAGTTTCCAAAACTTTCAGGAATTTCCCCTGTAAAGCTGTTTCTACTGAGATCAAGCTGTTCCAAATTCACAAGCTCCCCTAACTGAGATGGAATTTCTCCAGTGATGTAGTTATTGTGCACATCCAGTAGCTCAAGAACTGTAATATTGGCAATCTCAAAGGGTAGACCACCAGAGAAATGATTCATGTACAAATCAAGAAACACCAAGTTCTGCAACTGACCAATCTCCTTTGGAATCCGCCCTGAAAGCTGATTTTCTCCAAGCCTCAATCTCACAAGTGACTGACAATTTGCAACACTTCGCGGCAATTGTCCAGATAATGAATTCCCTAGAAGCAGAAGTTTACTCAGCTTCCTCAAGCTGAAAATCTCCTCTGGAATTGACCCGGTAAGCTTGTTCCTTGAAAGATCAAGTGCATATAGCTCTGTGCAGTTGCCGAAAGAGGATGGTATGGTTCCAGACACTGCATTCCCCCACAAGAAAAAGCTCTGCAAATACTTCAACTTACCAACCTGCCATGGAATAACACCTGATAATTGATTTTTATCTAGCTGCAGAGCCATTAAGCTCGAACAGTTACTCAACTGCCACGGAATCAAGCCAGTGAGCATATTATCAGACATATGAAGTTGCTCAAGAACCCCTAGCTTCCCCAAGTCACCAGGAATTTCACCAGAAAGATCATTAGCAGAAGCATCTGTTGTAATGTTGGAAAATTCAGGTTCTCTATAATAACCTGAAAATATAGAATTTTGAAGAAAATAACAAAGGAAATTGAGAGTTAAAATATTGAAGGAAGGCACACTAAAATATATTTCAGAAATGAGAATGCCTATTTATAGGCTTACAACCAAACTAAAATCCTAATAAATCTCAACTACTATCAGATTTTATTGGCATTACTTGACTAACTGAAAATCAGAAAATTAAGGAGCAAGATTCTGATCTGAACAAATATCAAATACTAAGTCTACCTAAGACTTTTTCAAATAAAACATGTGCTTCCCTTTTTGTAAACATCAGCTTCAAATTTCAAGGCAAACTCTCATGAGTTTTAACACTCCTCCTTGAGATTTGCCTTAGACATGCCAAGCTTCATCCTTAGGAACTCCAGCCTTGAATTAGGAAGCGCCTTAGTCATTATGTCAGCAAGTTGCACTTCAGTTGAGCAATGATGCAACTTGACAAGTGAATTCTTTTCAGCTTCCCTTATGGAATGAAATTTTACATTAATATGCTTGGTCCGTCCATGTTGGACAGGATTTTGAGCAATGGCAATGGCTGACTTGTTGTCACAATAAAGCTCAGTTGGTGACCTTTGTTCCTGGCCTAGATCAGCAAGCAATTTTCTCAACCATATTGCTTGATTTGCAGCAGCTGCAAGGGAGATATACTCCGCTTCTGCAGTTGATTGTGCTACCACTTCTTGCTTTCTTGCAGTCCAGCAGATGGCACCTGAACCAATTGTAAATACATAGCCAGAAGTACTCTTCATGTCATCAACACTTCCTGCCCAATCACTGTCAGCATAGCAATTTAATTTAACTCCTTCTATCTTCCAATACCAGATGCCAAGATCTGTTGTACTTTTAACATACTTCAGCACCCTTTTTGCAACTCCCATGTGAACATTTGTAGGTGAACTCATGAATCTTGAAAGCAAACCAGCTGGAAACATCAAGTCAGGTCTGGTTGCTGTCAAGTACAGTAGGCTGCCTACCAAGCTTCTATATGCAGAGGGTTCTTCAAGTTTCTCACCATCATTCTTTGAAATCTTCTCATTCTGTGCCAATGGAGTTGCTACTCCTTTGCATGAATCTAATTTGAATTTTTTAAGAATATCAACAGCATATTTTCTTTGTGAAACGAAAATACCTGAGCTGCATTGATAAATTTCCATTCCAAGAAAGTAGTTCATGATGCCAAGATCAGACATCTCAAATACATCTTGCATTTCTGTTTTAAACTTGGCCAGAACCTGCATATTGCTTCCAGTAACTAGCATGTCATCAACATAAAGTGACACTACTAGTTGCAAACCATCATTATTCTGTTGTAAATACAAGGTGGCTTCATTTTCACTCCTCCTGAATCCAAGCTGGATTAGATGAGAATCAATTCTGCTATACCAGGCTCTTGGTGCCTGCTTCAGACCATAGAGAGCCTTATGTAGCTTGTACACTTTGTGTTCATTGCCAGCAACTTCAAAGCCTTCTGGTTGTTGAACATAAATTTCTTCCTGAAGTATACCATTTAGAAAAGCTGACTTGACATCTAAATGGTACACTTTCCATCCCAATTGACCAGCAAGAGCAAGTAGTAGCCTTATAGTGTCATGTCTAGCTACTGGTGCAAATGTATCATTGTAGTCCACTCCAGCAACTTGGGCAAAGCCCTTTGCAACCAATCTGGCCTTGTGCTTAAAGATTGAGCCATCTGAATTGAATTTGGTTCTGAAAACCCATTTCACACCAATTACCCTGTTAGCTTTAGGTAGTTCTGTCAGCTTCCAGGTTCCATTTTTTTCAATAACATCAATTTCAGCCTTCATGGCCTCAATCCATTCTGGAAATCTTACAGCTTCTGTGTAACATGTAGGGTCAGCATGTACAAGATTGCACCTCTCATACACATCAGATAATGATTTCACCTTTAGCACAGGTGTGTCTGAAGTTGCTTCAACGAGTTGATCTTCAATACTTGTGTTTTCTGTTGCTTGTTCAAGAATAGATGGAGTGGCTTGATCACACTTGTTGACTTTCTTCAAGTCCCAATCCCAATAGGAATTTTCATCAAAGTGCACATCTCTACTTATCACAATTTTCATTCCACTCAAGCTATAAATCTTGTAACCTTTTGATTCTGCTGCATACCCAACAAATACACCTTTCTCAGCTCTTTCATCAAGCTTCCCTCTCTTCACAGATGGCACATGAAAGTAACACAACGAGCCAAACACTTTCAGGTGCTTAACAGAAGGTTTTAGACCAGACCATACCTCTATTGGTGTTTTGCTTAGAATAGACCTAGTTGGAAGCCTGTTAAGCAAATATACTGAAGTATTGACTGCTTCAGCCCATAAAAGCTTTGGTAACTTCTTTTCGAATAACAGACACCTTGCCATCTCCATCACGGTTCTATTCTTCCTCTCGGAGACTCCATTCTGCTGTGGTGAGTATGGAACTGTCAACTGATGTATAATTCCAGCTCCTTCACAAAAAATGTTGAACTCTGTTGAGGTATACTCACCTCCGTTGTCAGTTCTGAGCACCTTAATCTTCTGGCCACTTTGGTTTTCAGCCATTTTCATGAAGCTTTTGAATTTGGAAAGCACTTGTGACTTGGTTTTTAGAAAATAAACCCAAGTCATTCTGCTAAAATCATCAATAAATAGTGCAAAATACACATTGCTGCCTAATGAAACTGTGCTCATTGGTCCACAAATATCTGAATGGACTAATTCTAACTTCTGAGTAGCTCTCTTGGTCGTATCATGAGGGAATGGTTGTCTAGGCTGCTTCCCAAGCTCACAACTTTCACAAGTTTGAGCATTGATTGTGATTTCAGACATGTCTTCAACCATACCAGCTTCCTGCATAAACTTCAATGACTTCAAGTTGAAATGACCATATCTTTTGTGCCAAACAATACTTTCATCAATCTTAGCACTAAAGACATGATCTTCAACTAAGTCAAGCTTCAAATAAAAGCTATTTCCATTCATTTTGAGTTTGGCTATTTCTGTTCCATGAACATTAGTGATGAAACAGAATTTTTCTTTAAAAGCAACTGCATATCCATTTCTCAGCATTTGAGCAACACTAAGAAGATTTTGATCTAGTTCTGGAATATAAAGAACATTAGTGATCATTTTTGTACCTTTCTTGGTGTTGATAGCAATTGTCCCTTTTCCTTTGGCCTGCACAACTTCACCATTTCCTAACTTGACCTTTGGTTGAATTGATCTATCAATGGAGGTGAAAAATGATAGATATTTTGTCATGTGACTGGTGCAGCCACTATCAATGAGCCAAGTATTTAGTTCATGAGAACTAAGTGCTTGTGAGACCATAAACAAATGCTCAACATCATTTTTATCTTCTTCAGTCACATTTGCATGTTGCTGAGGATGCTGTTGAGATTGGCTTTTCTTGGCCCTGCAATACTTCTCAGTGTGGCCGACTTTATTACAGAAATTACAAGGAGGTTTATTTTTGTGTCAACAATCCTTTTCAGCATGATTGGTTCTTTTGCAATGACAGCAAGGAGGAAAATTCTTTTTTTTTTCTGCTGCAGGTGAAGATCCTGCAAATTTCCCTTTGTTGTTCTTGAAGGACTTCTTTCCTTTGTGATATGCTTGAAAAGCACCTTCAGTAGCTGCATCATTTCTCATTGAAACTCTTTGCTCCTGTGCATAAAGCTTGCTAATTAATTCTGAAATTGTGAGTCTTTGCAAGTCACAAGATTCTTCAATTGCAGAGATCTTGGCTTCAAACTTTTGAGGTACTGAAACCATAATCTTTTCTACCACCTTCTGATCAGGTAGATTCTCACCATGCAATCTGATCTGGTTGACCAGCTTCATAAGCCTTGCTGAGTAGTCCTTCACCAGCTCATCATCTTTCATTTTTTGTAGCTCAAATTCTCTCTTAAGAGTAAGTACCTTGCTTGCCTTCACTCTTTCATCTCCTTCAAATGTCTCCATTAGCTTATCCCATACAGCTTTAGGAGAGTCCAAGTGCATAATGCTGGTAAAGATGTCATCAGCCAAACAAGAATGGATACATGTCAAGGCTTTGTCCTTCTTCAGCTTTTCTTCTTCATGTGCCTTTATCTGAGCAAGAGTTGGATTTTCTCTCAAGGCAGGTGGATCTTCATCAGTTTCCACTACATGCCATAGACCTTGAGATCTCAAATAAACTCTCATTTTTACAGCCCATATGTGAAAATGATCTCCTGTAAACATTGGAGTTGCAGGAGTAGAAGAACTAGAAGAAGCCATAAACAAATGTGGAAATCTCTCTCTCTCAACCTCACAGTGTTTACACTCAAATAACCCTCACAGCCCGAAGGAATTAAGCTCTGATACCACTGTTGTAATGTTGGAAAATTCAGGTTCTCTATAATAACCTGAAAATATAGAATTTTGAAGAAAATAACAAAGGAAATTGAGAGTTAAAATATTGAAGGAAGGCACACTACAATATATTTCAGAAATGAGAATGCCTATTTATAGGCTTACAACCAAACTAAAATCCTAATAAATCTCAACTACTATCAGATTTTATTGGCATTACTTGACTAACTGAAAATCAGAAAATTAAGGAGCAAGATTCTGATCTGAACAAATATCAAATACTAAGTCTACCTAAGACTTTTTCAAATAAAACATGTGCTTCCCTTTTTGTAAACATCAGCTTCAAATTTCAAGGCAAACTCTCATGAGTTTTAACAGCATCAAGCACAACAAGTGCTGAACAATTTGACAACTCGGCTGGAATTAGTCCAGACAAAGCATTGCCCCATATAAGCAAACTAGCAAGTTTCTGCAACTTACCCAGTTGAGGAGGTATTGAACCAGAGAGCTTATTCATATGCAAATACAAGTTTCTCAACTCCATACAGAAGCCAAGTTCAGGAGGTATTGAACCAAAAATCTCAGTATCATAAAGAGCTAAAGTTTGAAGATTGACTAAGTTGCCAAATGTTGGAGGAATCACGCCAGAGAGGCCAGTGGATGCAGCTCCAAATGTGGTGAGGTTTGTGAGTAGTCCAAGCTGTGGAAGAATCTCTCCTATTAAATATGGATTGCCCCCAATTCTAAATTCTTGAAGAGAAACAAGAGACCCCTCAGTGACCACAGGTCTACACTTAGTGACCACCTCATAATAATCACGTGGACAAACATCATCATCCTAGGCTACCTCAATAATGACCTCCGCTGACTCATCCTGTATTATCATAAAATATTATTATAATTATCATCGTTACATTTTAAATGTTAAACATATGTTGTTTTTTATACTAAGCTCATCTCCAGGGGTGGCATGAAACATACGTTGTATCTTAGAAACTTTTGTTTCAATTAATGTTTGTCGCTCTTCAAATTGTCTAAAACGTTCTTCCACTGTTTCCATGAACCCACATAGCATTTTCTCAATACGAACATATTCAGTAGTAGATGTGGGTGCAATATGTGTAACACCACGGGATCTTCTTATAGTCTAGCGAGGGGACATTGATGTTCGATGTGTGGATTGACACTCTGACTTGATAACCGGTGGTGGAGTCCATCCAGACATGATTGGACTATGTACAGGTGTGCTTTAACGTGTGGGGTGAGGAGATTGGATTGCATTACTGAATTGAACAGAGATATGATCATCATCAGATTCTTCTGTGTACCCTATGTAATTCATAACCTCTCTAAACCAAACTGATTGCTTCTCCTTGGCAGATGGAATCAAGACAAGAGTGACAATATCCTAATAAATATTTTAATAAATGTATCAATTTCTTATATATAACAAATTAACTTATTTTTTTATGTCAAAAATAAATTAACATACCTGAGAAGTTCCAAATATGTTGTTAACAAGATCCCACCCCGGTCGCTCAAGTGACTTCCATCTCAACATGCGAGGGATCATATATTTGGACTTGCAAGCTGCAAAACCCCCCAGGTTACTAAGAGTTTCATATATCCATAGCTATATCTCATATAAAGATAAAATTTATGAAATGAATAACTTAAGCAACCCAAAAAAGTAAAAATAATATAAATCTAATTTAATCTCATATTTATTTATAAGGTTACCTGAAATGTAACTGTAAATCCCATCAATGCATAACATTGCACTGGAATATTTGGATCGTATGCTCAATGCTCATTCATAACTTCTTCATACCGTTTCTCCACTACGCAGCTCATTGATTCCGCAGTCAACTCCCAAACTATAGTCTCCCATGGAAATCTATTGAAACTGTCCCAATAATCTACTAACTGCATTATATGTTATGATACCACTCTTTGGTTATCTGCTCCCAATAATCCATAATGTATTAGATATAATACAACCATTTTGAAAACATCTTCATCATTGTTTCCCTATGCTTTAGACATGAAATTTTTACCTAGATCCCCATGAGTCACTGATTTACCACTTCGAAAGTACTTGTTTCTAAAGTTCAATAAATTTGTGGTTATGTATTCAATTATATCCGATTTTGTACTAAACCTCAATCCAATAATCATAGCAAACTCAATCAGACTAAATCTACAATCGACCTCATTTAATCGAAACCAAAACACTTATCTCAACTCACCTTTATTCACTTGTCGAAATAATACACTATGTAATAGGGTTGAACTATATCCATGCACTTCAAGATCCAAAAAATGTCTAAAACATGTTTGTCTAAACAATATTTTCTGCTCTGAACTTAATTTTGCTCTTATATGTTTCACCATATCCTTGTGACTATGAATATTAATGGTAACTCTAAAATCATGCACATTATGAAATTGTCTCTCTCTCACTTGATCATTAATTGGAAATTTCTGAGAAAACACATTTAAAATGAAATGTTATGAGTTTCATTCAATAAAGTTTAAATTTAAACAATTACAAAGCATATATCACAGTCTGTGAACAACATTTTGTGCAACTTTGCGGGCGGTTTATGCAGTGTTTACGCGATTTACGCAGTTAGCATTTGTGCGGTTTGCGCAATTTGTACAGTACTGTAAATATGCATGACTTTCGTCTTTCGACAGCTACACTTCCAGTCATCCATTAACATTGAAACTACATTATTGTATACCATTCGAAACATTCAAAAACATCCATATATAGAATTCGGTAGATTTAGGGTTTCATTGTAAAAAACCTAGCCACCATTGTAACCACCACAACCGATGTACATTCTCAGAAAAAATATTTTTTTCATCCAATCAATAACATCCCAACATTAAACCATACCCACAATAAATTATTTACACCCGATCGATAAAAATTGCATAAACCAAATAAAGAAATACAAATGGTAACTAACTTGTAAAGCTATTGTTGATATATTGCCGCTTCTATATATTTTGCTGCTTTTACTGCTTTTAGGTTATTCATCGATGATTCTTGCTCTGTATTTTCAGATTTTGGCCTTCTCTTTTCCTTTTTCAATAAAAGTAACTTTCAAAGTGTTTCACTTTGGATTTTACTTGGTTTTTCAACAAAAGGGTAAAATGGGTAAAAAAATTAGTGTTTGCTTAATTTAGTGAAACTTTTTTACGTTGGCCTAAAAACGTATAAAGGGATAGATTTTTGCTTATTTTAATTAATTTCCCTTTTAATGAAAAGATGAAAAAGGCACACAACTACCAATTCACTTGTCCCACCACCGATAAGCCACGCAAGGTCGTTCGTGGACAGATCAAGTCGGTCAGAGGGCTAGACGCTAGAGGCTCATTTAAGAAGAAAGTGATGTTTCCGGAATCACAAAAAATAAAATTTTCTACCACAAACTTTAATGTGTACAAATTGATGTGGTACGGTTTCTTCTCCACCTCACATGAATTTTTATGCCCAAAAGCATTATTTTTTATCCAAGTTTTAGTATACCCTTAAAAATATATCATTATAGATAAAAAAAATTCAAACATTTATTTATAGGTTAATTATCATCAAAATTTTCAAATAGAGACATGACAAAGTGTTGTCCTTCATTGCTTCTTTCCAATTTAAACAATATTTTTCGTACACATATGGACATTGTCGCTTCTTCTCAATTGACAGCTGGATTCCCTAAGCCACTAAAATGAAACCTAAAAAGGGGGGAAAGTGGATTTTTTTTAAGTTTAATCATGAGGGGGAATGGTTGGTTTTCTAAAGTAAGGGGGGAATAATATAATTTTTTAAGGTTTTATGGTTTAGGGATAAAATGATGATTTTACTGCTACCTCTAACTGAAAATTTTAACAACAATTAACCTATGAGTGAGTATTTAGATTTTTCATCTATCATAGGTGTATTTTTCATATTAGGTTAATGTGTTTTAGAAGATTATTAATGTGTAAGTTAAAAGGTTAATGATAGGTCGTTGGCTTTAAAAAACCAAAGTTTGCAATTTTCATCGTCAACTTTGTAAGAACTTTTAGAATAAGTATAAGAGCATTATAAAGTACAATCCAAATTCTTAGAGTTTTAATGGTGGATACTAAGGGTGAGCAAAAAACCAAAACTAGAACCAGAACCACAGATATCTAACTTTCGGTTCTAGTTCCTATCCAAAATCAATCAATTACGAATAGGTTTCAAATCCAAATTTATGGAACCATTTGTTTTTAATGCCAGTTTTAATTTCATCCTGTAAACAATCGGAATCGGAATCGGAATTGAAATTGGAATCTAAATATATAAAGTTCAATTGTGATTAAAAAAAAATGTGAAAGTGGGATAGTTTAGTTAATAATTATTTAATATTTGAATCGTTTTTTATTTTATAATCTCTTAAAAGTAATTATTTGATTTAGACCAAAAGACTTGTTCCCATCCAAGGTTAGGTATAATTTTAAACTCCTACTCTCTAGCATTCCAAAATCCAAAATCTCACTCATAAGTAAAATTTTGTTAAAATTCTCACTTAAAGTTAAGAGCAAAATAATCATTTAAGAAAATAATTTTAAAAATTAAAGTTTCATCATATTTTTTCCCCTCATTTCAGAAATCTAACATTTCTCCCATCCAAAGTTTGAAAAGTAGCAATTTCACTCCTAGTCATCTCCAATCGTGTTTGTCCTCTCACCATAGTTATCTCTCTCTGTCGACTTGTTCTCACCTATCGATTAAAACGATTAACTTTGATGAAAACAAAATCACTGTCGTTGGTGGGTGCAAACAAATCTATAGGAAGAGATAACTTGGGAGGAAGAGTTAACATGGATGGTTTCAAAATCCTAAGGGTGAAATTGCTACTTTTCAAATATTAGATAAAAAAAATTATTAGATTTTCAAACTAAAAAGGGAAATGTAATAAGAGCTTAGTTTTTTTAATTTTTTATTAAGTGATAATTTTATCTTTAATATTAATTAAATTTTTTAATAAAATTTTACTCATATATAAAACAAACCGCATGGCACGTGGGTGTTAGGTGCCAATTGCTAAGTTGCGTGTGGTCGTTTGGTAGGTTATGATTTTGGGCGTGCAATTTTCCTTTTGGTTGATGAGATTAAGATATGATCATATAATGATAAAAATATCTATCTCTTCAATTATTTTTTTAAATTATTTTTTATAGTCTATTTTCAAATTTAATTATTTACAAAATCTTAGGAAAAGTGTTGTTTTGTTAGTTTAGTATATTTCAAATTTAATTGTTTAATTGTATTAACAATTTTTTTCTTTTTATGAAAATAAATTATATTAATGTTTGTTAGAGGTGACATGTGCATCAATCTCACCAACCACAGCTGATATATTTCAAGATTCAAAAAAAAAAAAAAACTTTATACAATTTTCTTGTTGACACAATAATTTATAGTGTTAAAAATAAATAAATCGTTGGTTAATTTTGTAATAAAAACAAAATAGTAAATTGTATGAAATGATTTTCATCTATAAATATGCAATAAAAAGAACAAAAATATTAAAAAGTTTAATTAAATTAATCTATCAATGTCTTGAATAGTTTTTTAAATCAACGCAAATTTTATTTATAAAGATAATTTAAAACATTAAATAAAAGCTAAAATTATTCTGGCTTTATATAAAATTGGGGCAAAGACCTAAAAAATTAACACAAAAATGAAGATATTAATCTAAGCGTCAAGTTTCGATATTTTTTACCAAAAAGATCTTTTATAACTTTATTAATGAATCCCGATAAAATATCAATTTATTAAACAAATTTAAAGCAAATTTAGACATCTAATTAGTAGTTTTATTTGCTTTTTAAAATACATATATAAACTTTACTTATCAATTTGTATAACACATATTATTAGTGTCGCTAAAGAGTTTAGTGAGAGAACCTGATTCAAGTCCGAACCCATAAAATATTTTAAACTCAGGCCTCAATTTTTTTTCAGCCTAATTTATTAAAATATTTTGGGCTTTGGATTGGTTTTCAGCATATCCATGTAACTTTAAAGCCTAAAAAAATGTCCCCATGATTCCCGTAAGTTTAAATACATGATAAATACACCTCTGCTTATTATTACTTTTTGAACTCTATCTGATCTCAGATTTAAACAACCCGGCTCAAATAATTTCCAGTTTGACCCAAAACCCGAATTTTATTCTGTCCAAAATTGATTTTTTAGCCAAACAATTAGGCTCAAACTTGTTTGACCCAACTAGCATTCCTAATTTTTTTAATGCAAACCTCATAACTCTTGAATACTCCTTATTTTATACAAATCCTCCTATAATTTTTTTTTTTCACTTTTCATTAATTTCTCAGTGCCACGTTTGATGTTCAAAATGGTGAAAACAATAAAGAGTTGTTTTATCCATTTTTGGGTGTTAAGCAATTTGTTGAATAAGCTATTCTCGAGAAGATTTGGTGGGATGTCCAAAAACTGCATGAATTGCATAGCAAAAACTGACCCCAAAAAAAAGAGTAAATTACAATTTTCCCACCAAGGTTTGCAAAAATACTTTTACTCCTCTTTAATTTCATAAATCATATTTTTCACTTAAAATTAAACTTTGTTTATTAAAAAAATAACTTTGACAGGGCAAAATAATAATTTTCACCCAAAAGCCCACCAGAATCAATAATGTGTGTCATGTCTACACCCAGAATGGACCCGTCATTGATGTAGCCCTTGTACACATAACCAAACCTTTCGACGCTAATAATGAATGCCTCATCAAAATTGTTTGTGGCGGCTTTGATTTCAACAAGTGAAAAGGGGGTGCAAAGATCAAATGGTAGAGATAAGCCATGGGACTTGGTTGACTTGGTCGTTGAAGTAGAAAATAGGACGCAAAATGAAATCCTGGCAATGCTAGAGCCCTAGCCCTCGACATGCCTTGATCGTCGAAATTTTAACAGAAGTAAAAGAGAAAGTACAACAAAGTCAAATCCTACACTAGCAATGGTGACTATTATCATTGTACTTTTATTCTTTTGCTTTATCGATTGCGGGTTTGTCATTGAAGCCGATGGTAGAGGGATCCAATTAGGAATAGGCTTGATGAGATATTTGTATTTGTTGACTTTGAAGATTTCAAGGTCGTTCAAGATGGCATTGGAGTAATTGGTCATCCAGCTAGGTGTAGGGTGCAATACATTTGATAATGCCTAAAATAATAATAATAAAATAGTTGAATTAATGATGAATCATTTAAGTAACCATTTGTTGGAAGATTATTTTATATTAAGTGTGTATGTCATAGCATAAATTTAATAGCTCAAGATAGTTTGAGTTTAGCAAAAGACCAAATAGAAAGAATTAGACATGTCATCGCTTACATTTTGTCATCTCCATTGCACATATAAACATATCATCAAATTGTAAACAAATGAGGTTAAAACAAAAAAAATTAAAAATTGATGTTAGAATTAGGTGGAATTTAACATATCTCATGTTGAAAGCATGTGAAGAGTATGAAGTAGTTATAACATAATTTTTCAATATACAACCAAAAGAACTTAAGAACATATTTTTTTGACTAAGTATGACTGGAACATTGCAAATGCTTTAAGGAACATTGCCAATGTTTTAGCTCAATCTTAATAGTACACTCAAAGCAAATGAAAAACCCCAAACAACCACTCATCCTTAAACTGTCGTTAAATTTTTTATTAAATATAACGATAAAACCATCATTTAATAATAATATTAAAATATATATAATTTTATTATATTTTTCTCTTTAGGTTTTAAAAATTAATATTTAACCCTTATACTTAAACTTTGAAGTGTGACTCCCCTCCCCCCCCCCCCCCCCCCCCCAAAGAAAAATCCCTAAGTTTTTTCTTCACCGCTCCCTCCGCCCACTGACGATCGACATGGCACATTGCTAAACAACGAACATCATCTAGATCTGGAATGGACGACACCTGTCGGCTAGTGAGGACAATGCTTTTCATCCAAATCTGGATGACTATTTTCATCATCCAAAGGTCATCATTTGGATGACTCCATCTCGTTCTTCCACTGTTGGTCTATTGTTCATCAGAGAAAGTGGTCAAATTTCAAGTTTGGTATCCTAGGGGGGAAAATGAACTTTTCAAAACTTAATCAACGAGAGAAATGTTAATTTTCCCAATCAAAAGGGCAAAATGAGATATAATTTTAATTATTTTAATATTACTAATAAAATAACGATTTTACCCCCTAATCTTAATAAAAAATTTGTAGATGTATTCTAACAGATTAAAACTTTGGTAGGTATTTATGTTTTTTATCTACCATAAGTATATATTTGTTATTTCACCAAAAACTTGAATGAAAAATTGTCCTTTTCCCAATACAAAATGCTCTAGTAAAATATTTGGTACTTAACCAAAAAGTAAATCGGCCTGAAACGTTCACATGGCAGCCAAATTGGCTCGGTACGAAGTTAGAGCATTTACCAATAAGAAATTGCAGGTTTGAGATGTATTATGGCTTCTGAATGCAAATTCTTGGCAAAATACAAAAGGGTCTAATAAAATATTGGACAGTATTAACCAAAAAAGTAAATCGGCCTGGAAGTTTCACATGGCCAGAAGGCTTGCAAAGGCACGGCTTTGAGTGAAAAACTTGCCCTTGATGTCAACTGAATAGTCATCCGTACCCTCCAGTCGGATTTTGTTTTGGACTGACAGACCCAAATATAAATTCGATTCTAAATCAACCTAAAAAAACTCTGATTTTGACTTTCAAAAATTTATAAAATAATCTACCAAAAATTTCTTTTTACTTTTATTTTCAAATTTTTAATTTCATAATATAATACAAAACTGATCCGCAAAATTTAAAATCATGAAATAAAAAATATTTTTTATTTTCATTTTCGTATTAATCTTTATAAATGAAACACACACCCCAAAAGAGAACAAAAAGCCCTTTTACTTAGTAGTTACTTTATAAGTAATTTTAACGATCAAATATTAACAATATATTTATTATCTAGCCAAAAGACTTATTCTAACCCAAGGTTTAGTATATCTTCTTCACACTCCGACTTATTAAATTTTGAAAATTTAAATATCAATCTATTTGTTATATTTTATTATTACTGTCAAAAATAAAAACGTTATTTATAGATTTTAATTGAAAAATATATATGAATGATTTTTTTGTCTTTAACAGAAACAATACAATCTAATAGATTGATAAATATTTAGATTTTTGAAATTTAATATATGAGAGTTTGGAAAAGCATTAAACCTTGGGTGGGAATAAGTCTTCTAGTGTCATTATTTTCATTTCGGTTTCTAAAATAAAACATCAAAGTATATATCTTCATTTTTTAATTCTCTTAAAAAATCAATAATAGTTGTGGTCAATTAATTAACAGGCATGCTGAGGCAACCAAGAAATCCATGGTCAGATGGTCCAGAATACATTACAAAATGTGGAATAAAACCAGGGACAAATTTCACCTATCAAGTTATATTTTCTGAAGAAGAAGGCACCCTTTGGTGGCATGCTCACAGTGATTGGACAAGAAACACAGTTCATAGCGCCATTGTCATTTAACCTCAACAAGAATCCACCTATCCATTTCCTCACCCTCATGCTCAACAAATTCTCATAGTTGGTATTGAGCATTTCATTTTTATATATATATATTTTTTTCTCATATATATTATGTTAAACTTGTATTTTCTTCTCAAGGTGCCATCATGTTGTTTCAGGATCTTGGTACACCTACGATGTCAATCACTTGGTCGAATATGACCTACAAACAGGATCGGATGCTTACAAAATCAATGGCCAACCTGGAGATTTCGCCCAATGCTCTGAAGGTATACACAAGGAAGAAATAATTATGGAGCCTTTACAAATGTTTCTTTGATGAATTATTAACAGAGCACACATATCGTTGGAAAGTTGATCATGGCAAGAGGTTTCTTCTCCGCATAGTGAACGCAGTGATGAAAGCAGAAATGTTTTTGGCCATTGCTGGGCACAATCTCACAGTTGTTGCACAAGATGCCGCATATCTCAAACCATTTCCCACAACTTACATCGTCATTGGCCCTGGACAAACCTTGGACGTACTTGTCACAGCAAACCAAAAATCTCTCGGTGGCCAATATTATATTGCCGCCAGACAATTCTACGCTGACAAAGCCATTTTCACTGAATATAACAAATTTAATGTCCCAGCTATTCTCCAATACAGCAATGGAAACTACACACAGGATCCTGAAACCATAGAATTTCCCACTTCTCTTGCTGCTTATTCAGATTATGACGCCGGAATCAGCTTCAGGAACAGAAAAAGAAGCTTAACGGTTCAGGATGTGCCCAAAAATATTACTACTAGAATATACATTGTGGCCGCTCAAAACCAGCTTATGTTCAATAATTCAGGAAATGTCACTCTCGCTTTAGCTGCAAGCTTGAATAATGTCGCCTAGGTGAACCCTTGGATGAATGTCCTTGAAGCATATTACAAGTAAGATAGTTCCACTAAACAATAAAATTTTCTAACTTAGGATTGAATTCGAGTCAAACTGAACTCCAATGGACCCAATCTCAAGCTCAAGCTCAAGCTTGCTGAGCTCGTTTCAAAGGTATTGGAGCTCAATTCATTTTAGAGAAATTGAGCTTGAGTTAGGGTTCAAATCAAGTTTTGAACTTGGTTTGATACTAAAACATTGTTATTTTTATGTATATTGATTAAAATGACATCATTTTAGTTAATTCGTATCAAATTTTTTAGACTAGCGAGTTTTACGAACCAAATACCTACAAAACTAGAGCTTCAGCTCAAGTTTAAAAATATTGAACTCTTAGGCTTAAGCTCACTTAAGCCAAGCTCATTCAAGTTAAGCTCGAGCTTGATCAAATTCGGTTCGAATCCAACCCTTAATGTACTTTAAGTGCACAAATAGGTACACACTTGATGTGTGTCATCAAGTGATCGAATAATTTTGAATCAAGGGTATCATTACACTCAATCACATAATAACATATTATATGTGTATTCAATTGTGCTCAAAGTTGGATACTGGCTCTTTACTAAAACTCTCAGAATATCACGAAAGTAACAAAAATGATTAACCTTTCAATTGGTGCAGGAACATGACAGAAGTTTATACTTAGGATTTCCTAGACGATCCTCCGGAGTTGTACGATTTCATGTCAGATACATTGCCGGTTAACATGATGGAATCGCTGCTGGCGACGAAGGTGAAGGTGCTTGAATACGGCGAAGAAGTGGAGATGGTATTTCAGGCAGCCAATGTATTGAATGCATCAAAGGATCATCCCATGCATCTCCATGGACATAGCTTTTACAAGGTTGGAGCTGGTGGAGGTAATTTTGATTTTGATAAGGACCCTAAATCTTACAATCTGGTTGATCCACCCCTTGTCAATACTGCTATACTTCCCAAAGATGGATGGGTTGCTGTTAGATTCAAAGCACTTACTTCTGGTATGTTTGCTCTTTACTTAAATATTGGTTTAAGAAGAAACTATACATAAACACTTCTGATTACATAAATGGATATATAGATGATCTATCATTTATGTACCCATTTGTGTACAGTGCTCATATACAAATAGATTTGAACAATGAATGATGAATTTTTGCAGGGGTGTGGCTGTGGCATTGTCATTTGGAAAGACATTTAAGATGGGGAATGAACACTGTTATTATAGTGAAGAATGGGCCAACTCCTGAGACATATATTCTTCCGCCACCTGCTTCTGTGCCTCCTTGTGATGTTCCTTCGACTATTCAGAAGAAGAGATTCCAATTTTCAACTAAACAAACAACTATCTAAATGCCTTCGTTTAGTGGCGTAGAATATTAAGTATGGGTTTTGTATAAGCAAATGATCAACAACTACTTAATCAATCCTATTATGAATAAATTAGTACTTTTATTAATCTTTTAATTTTAATGAAGATTTGAATGAAAAGCATTAAAAAAACCATACTAATCACACAAGTTGAGATGTCAAATAGGCTGGGTTGCAGGAGCATGTTGAAAAAGCACAACTCAGAAAGGGCACAGCTAGTTATTGTAGTGGGCATGCTCCGGCTAGGCTTGTTACTGTTCATCTACTTTTTAAAAAAATAAAACGACTTGTTTTTTTTCCGTTGGAGTTTAAAATTTTTAATTTTTTTAATATAAACCTACCCTCTCCCACTCGCTAAACCACACACATCCAACATAATTTTTTAATCTCTCATTCTCTCTCTACATTCTCTTCTTTCAATCTTATTCACATTCAATATTTTCTTTATTCAATTTTAATATTATTTCAATTTCTCTCTACATTTTATTCATTCAATTTTTATTTTAATTTTTTTGTGTTTGGTTTTTAATAAAAAATAATTTTAAAATAATTGTTTAAATTTACTAATACAAATTTCTTACCAAATTAATACAACTTAGAATCATAAATTGTATATTGATCCTCTAAATCACATTTTGTTTATATTTTCAAATGATGTAAAATCATTTTCTATTACTAATTATCATATTTAATTAAAAAGAAACTTTTTTATTTTATCGATGTCGTTGTGATAGATTTGCTTTCTTTAATTATGTCTTCGTGGTTTACCACCTTACACTTGAGCCAAGACAACTATATTTCATATGTTCCACTAGCAAGAAGAACCGAGTAACTCAGGTGCATGACCTTCAAACATTATCACTCGTAAATTTTATTTTACTTGCTATTGTTAGCATTCTCTTAATGTCCATTAACAATATTTTTTTTTTGTTTTTTCAAATTTATTAATTATTATTTTTTATTAAAATATTTTCATAACGAAAAAAACTTAATTTGCTTTAAACGAAAAAGTTGTACAACTGATTAGGATAATTTCACTTTTATAGACTCAATGGATAATGAATTGATGCAATGTAGACACTATAACATAAACCTTACACGATCTCTGTTACAGTATTTATACTGCACCCATTCTTGATCAATTGATTCTACAAAAGTGAAATCGTTTCAATTGTTTGAACACTTTTTTCATTTAAAATATAGTAAATATTTTATTATCAAAATATTAAAAAATAATAATAATTAACAAAATTGTAAAAGCAAAAGAGAAACTAAGTTATTGATAGACATAAATGAAATGGTGGTAGTAGCAAGTACAGAAAAAATATGAGAGACACTGTTAGACAATCACCCACACAAGTTATTCTGTTCTTCTTTGTGGTTGAGCGTATAAAAAATAGTTGTTCTGACTCAAATGTCAAATAAGTTAAAAAGACATAGTTAGAGAATACAAGTCCATGATGGTATCACCAATAAAATAAAAAGTTTTCTTTAATTAAATACAACAATTAATAATAGAAAATAATTTTATATCATTTAAAAATATAATAAAATGTGATTTGGAGGATTGAGTTATAATTTACTATCCTCGGTTGTATTAATTTAGAAGAAAATTTATATTAGTAAATTTAAATAATTATTTTTTTAAATTTATTATTTTATTAATATAAAAACTGGCTAACCTATTTAGAATTCGGCGTGACATGACTCTATGTATATAAGATTGTGCTGTGGGTCTTTTTGTTTCTATGGGCCAATCCAACACGAAGGCTAGGTGACTGTGTAGGCCGTAGGCTTGGCACTACCTGCAAGCACAATGAGCCACAATGAAGCTAGCGCAGCACAACCCACCGCCGTCTTTGCACAAAAGTTGTCCAAGCTGGTTTTAAAATATTTAATTATTTTAGCAGACTAAGAGATTGACTTCACAATTATTTAGGCAGTGTCATTTATGATTTTTACGTTTTTTTTTGTGGGAACAAATTCCAAAATGAAAATTATAATTTTTAAAAATGTATTTATTATCATTTTTTAAAGGTATACACGGTCTGATTTAATATAGTTTGAAAGTTTTTTTAAATTAAACAAAAAAATGGTGTGAAAAATTCTAAACCAAACTAAAAAAATACGGTTTGATTTGATTTGAATTACAGTTTAAACCTTTTAAAATCATTCACACACACACACATATATATATATATCATTTAATAAAATTAATTGAATAATAGTTTTCTAAAACATAATATAAACGTGTAAAATAAATATGAAATATGTATAGAATATATATGTAAAGAAAATGATAAAATAAATATGAAAAAAACAAGTTGTATATCTAATTATTTATTGAAAAATTATATCATATATAGTTATATATATATATTCCAAAACTGATAGATTATTAAAACCTTTAAGGAGAAAGTCTAAGTTAAAATTATTTTAATCTTTTTCATTAAATTCTTCATTAAAATTGAAAGTTTAATAGAAGTACTAACTTATTCATAATAAGATCAATTAACTAGTCGTAGATCATTTGCTAATACATAACCCATAGTCAATATTCTTTGCCACAAAACAAAACCACTTAGACAGTCGTTTGTTTGCTTGAAAATTGGGATGTCTTCTTCTGAATTGTAGAAGGAGCATCACAAGGAGGCATGTAAGCTGGTGGCGGAAGCATAGATGTCTCAACGGTTGGCCCATTCTTCACTATAATAACGGTGTTCATTCCCCAAGTTAAATGTTTATCATAATGACAATGCCACAGCCACACCCCTGCCCAAATTCATCATTCATTAATCAAATTTATATGTATATATAAACACTATAACAAATGTTCAATTTAGGGATGGAATATTTGACTTTTAAAGACCTTTTTCTTTTAATTTTTAAGAACAAAATTTTTTATTTTTTGAGACAAAAATTTTTGTCACCTTCTATAAAATTTGTTGTAGTGACACTAAAAGAAAAATAAGAAGTATATAAATATCCGATCGTTATAAGTGTTATTTTCATAATTTGGGAGATCAATTATTTATAATTTTGTTAAAAATGATAAATTTATGACTTTAACAAAGGAAATATGATTATTAAAAGCCTATTTTCTATCGTTAAAAATTTATAACAGAAAAAATTTTGTTATCGTCTATCGTTATAATTTCTATTGTTAAAAATATTTTTGTCATTATTATTTTTAACGAAGAAAACTATAATAACAAGTAATGATGAAATTTATTTTATCGTTAAAACTTCTTAACGGGAAAATTATTTCTGTCGTTAAAACTTTTTAATGATGAAAAATAAATTTTTAACAATTATTTTCTCCTAATTAAAGTCATAATTTTTTTTATTTTTAACAAAAGTATAAATAAATAATCATTAAAATAATGAAAAGGATACTTATAACAACCAAATATTTGTCTGATCGTGGTTAGTTTTTTTTTTTCTTTTTATGTGATATCTTACTCCTGAAATCAAAATTTGAGTGAAGAGCAAACATACCAGGATTAAGTGCTTTGAATCTAACAGCAGCCCATCCATCTTTGGGAAGGGTAGCAGTATTGACGAGGGGTGGATCAGCCAGATTGTAAGACTCAGGGTCCTCATCAAAATCAAAATTGCCTCCACCAGCTCCAACCATGTAAAAGCTATGTCCATGAAGATGCATGAGATGATCCTCTGATGCATTCAAAACATTGGATGCTTGAAGTACGATCTCCACTTCTTCACCGTATTCAAGCACTTTCACCTTCGTTGCCAGTAGCGATTGTGTCGTGTTTATGGTATCCGACACGAAATCGTAGAACTCTAGAGGATAGTCTGGGAAATCCTCAGTATAAAATCTTGTCATGTTCCTACACCAATTAAAAGGTTTATCATTTTTGTTACTTTTGCAATACCCTAAGGGGAGTTTTAGTCAAAAGTAATACTATGTGTATTTACTAATGAGTATATAAATAACTCATTAACTTGATAACACACATCAAATATGTATCCATTTATGTAATCAAAGTGGATACGTATAGTTTTATTGTTTAGTAAAACTATCTTACTTATAATAGGCTTCAAGGACATTTATCCAAGGGTTAACCCAGGTGACATTATTCAAGCTTGCAGCTAAACGGGAAGTAATATTTCCTGAATTATTGTACATTAACCGGTTTAGAGCGGCCGCAATGTACATTCTGGTAGTAATATTCTTGGGCACATCCTGAACCGTTAAGCTCCTTTTTCTGTTTCTGAAGCTGACTGAGGCATTGTAATCTTCAAAATCAGGAAGAGAAGTGGGAAACTCTATGGTTTCTGGATCCTGTGTGTAGTTTCCATTGATGTATTGGAGAATAGCTGTGACATTAAATTTGTCATATGAGGTGAAACTGGTTTGGCCAGAAAAGAATTGTCTGGCGGCAATATAATATTGGCCACCCAGAGATTTTTGGTCTGCCGTAACAAGAACGTCCATGGTTTGTCCAGGGCCAATGACGATGTAGCTTGTGAGAATTGGCTTGAGATATGCAGCATCCTGTGAAACGACTGTGAGATTGTGCCCAGCAATGGCAAAAAACATTTCTGCATTCATCACTGCGTTCACTAGACGGAGAAGATACGTCTTCCCATAATCGACCATCCAACGATATGTGTGCTCTGTTAACATATAATTCATCAAACACACATTTGTAAAGGCTACACAAATATTTCTTCGTTTTATGTGGATTATTGTGTATACCTTTAGAGCATTGGGCGAAATCTCCAAGTTGACCATTGATTGTGTAAGCATCCGACACGGGTAAAACTGCTGTTGTTTCTAGGTCATAGTCGACTAAGAGATTGACATCTTGGATATACCAAGATCCTGAAAGAACATGATAAAAATACTCAATCACATTATGATATATTATTTGTCTATCTAATTACATATTCAGAAGTATTTGTAAATGAAATGCGAAATACCAAGTATGAGAATTTCTTCAGCATAAGGGGGAGGAAACGGATAGGTGGATCCTTGTTCAGGATAAATGACAATGGCGCCGTGAACAGTGTTTCTTGTCCAATCACTGTGAGCATGCCACCAAAGGGTGCCTTCTTCATCAGAAAATATAACTTGATAGGTGAAATTTGTCCCTGGTTTTATTGCACATTGTGTAATGTATTCAGGACCATCTGACCATGGATTTCTTGGCTGCCTCACCCCATGCCTGTTAAATAGAAATTTCACACATAATTGTTTTCGTTATATTTAGAAATTGTAATTAAAGATTTAATATTAAATGGAATCTAAAGAGATAAAATATAATTTTTATTGGACACAAAGTAACAAAACTCTTTTTAAGTCTCTATTTTTATATCATTTAAGATATATATATATATATATATATATATATATATATATATATATGTGTGTGTGTGTGTGTGTGTGTGTGTGTGTGTGTGTGTGTGTGTGTGTGAAAATGAAAAAAATAATAATAAAGAGATAAACCTTTGTTTGTGTCTATTAATTCTCACAAACTTTGCCCACTCCTAGACACATTAGTGGGTGGGTCATCTCTAATGCGATCTATTGAGTTCAAGGCATGTTATCCTTCATGTTGAGTCAGCTAAAAATTTATAAAACCCACAACAAGACCTTAACAGGTTGGTCTGCGGGTTTTTTATTAAATAAAATTTTTAAATCATGATTTCTAATAAAAGAAAACATGTTAGGAAATTTAATTGTGATTAAAAGAAAAACAAACTTATTTATAAGGCTAAAAGACTTACTCCCACCCAATGTTTAGTTCATATTATTTTAAGTCATTTTCCCCTTGTTCAGTATCTAATTTCATATAGAATAGTATTATATGTATAAATAACGATATATTATTATATAATTAGATAGTTAAAAACCAAAGATAAAATAATAACCAATTATATGGCTATTGATTCAATATAATATGTAATATCTGAGAAGGGAGAGAGAAAAATACCAGTGGATTGTGAGTTTGTAACCTCCTTGATTATGGACATTGACAAAAATAGTATCACCTTTGTGAACATAAAGGGTTGGCCCAGGAAACTGGCCGTTGACCAGCATCCTTTTGTTGGTGTTGCACAGCCTGGTCAAATTTTCCTCCCTAAGCTACATATCATCACAAGACAAAACAATTATGAAGAAGAAGAAGAAGTCACACGAAGGTCTATACATGCATACAAATATGTATGAACACGGAGATATCAGTCATTCGGCCATGTCCTTAAAGCAAGAATAAAAAGTGAAGATCAATGAGTAAGAGCTAGCTCTTACAACAAAGTCATGGTAATGAACTTCCGCTTGCACCAAGCAGACCAGCAAAGCTAATCCACTGATTACCACCAACTGTTGAAGAAAACCCATTATCTTCAAAGCACTCGTATGCTCTTGGTTGTCTTAGAAGGCCTCTTAGCTACGTTTCTTTTTATAGTTATGAAAAGGCCAAAAGATCTATTCCCACCCAGGGTTTATTGAATTCTCAAATTAATACCTATTAAATATTAAAAA
This sequence comes from Mangifera indica, assembly GCF_011075055.1. NCBI lineage: Eukaryota > Viridiplantae > Streptophyta > Magnoliopsida > Sapindales > Anacardiaceae > Mangifera > Mangifera indica. The sequence goes on along the minus strand of NC_058147.1, from coordinate 7,939,795 downwards.
TTTAAACTCTTTCTCAAAGATATTTAAAATTAACAAAAATCAATTAGTTTTAATGATAAAATTATTATTTAACTATTAATCTATTAAAAATAATAACACTTTATCTCATTTTCTCTTTTAATTTAGAAAATTAATAATTTTTTTAGGATTAAATTTTAAAAAATCATGTTTTCCCCCTTTTAGGTTTCATTTTCAACCCTCCAGCGTCTTTTCTCCTAGATCCACTATAAACTTTCCCCCGACCTCTCCGCCTAGAGACAAATACCACTTATTTAATGAACCAATAATTGACCCCTAAAATAAAACACATTTGCAACATTTGGACCATACTACAGCACCAATAATTGGGCCCCAAAATGAAAAAAGCCATGGCAAGTAATTCAACACCATTTCATGTAATTCAGTGTGTTTGGAAGCCGTCGTATTCAAAGGACGAAGATATGCAATGGGGGGTAGGTTAATTATATATTCTGCAAAATTTTGGTTTCCCTTATATTACTTGTAATTTTGATTTTGTACATAGATAGAATATTTCATTATATATGACGTGGAAATGAAAAAAATGATGTTTAAAATGTCAAAATCAAAGTTTATAGATTAATTTAGAGTCAGATTTATATTGGGGTAGATCAATCCGAAACAAAACCTTACTAGAAGTAAGAGATGATTATTAAGTTAACATGACTAATATTCCATTGCCTTGCAAGGGCAAGTTTGTTTTGGCATATATGGGACTTAAACTTGAATCTATGATAAAATTATACGTACACACTTTTAATATATAATTTAGGTATATAGATAATGTGTTATCATATGATTGAATGATTTTGAAGTATAGATAAATTAATTTTCAATTATATAATGATATATAATTTATATACTCAAATTAAGTATAAAAAAATATGTATGCATAACATATCTCTTTTATATAATGCATATGATAAGAAATTTTGCTAGCCAAATTTTATTTTTAATTGGATGATTTCAGTTTCGTTTATCGAATTTATTCAATGTTTATTACGTAAATGAATTATTATTTTAATTCATTATATAGATTAATTTTATGTTTAATTAAGGAATAAATGAAATGTAATACCCTTAGGCGAATCCCACATCGACAAAGCACGGGAGAGATGCTGGGTCTGTGTGTGCTCTGCTATGGATCCCACATTGGTTAATGGTGGGAGAATTGGATTGGTTAAATAGCCTGTGAGCTCCTTAAACTGTTAAGACGCGTTTTGGGTTGCAAAGCCCAGAAGCAAACCCATGATGGACTGTATGTCCAAAGTGGACAATATCTTGACAGTGGGTCGGGTTATTGGACCTGGGGTGTTACAAATGGTATCAGAGCAACTCCGCGTGTCCTCTTGAACGATGGTGGGGCAAACCTCAGCGAGGACGCTGAGTCCCGTAAGGGAGGGTGTATGTGATACCCTTAGGCGAATCCCACATCGACAAAGCACGGGAGAGATGCTGGGTCTGTGTGTGCTCTGCTATGGATCCCACATTGGTTAGTGGTGGGAGAATTGGATTGGTTAAATAGCCTGTGAGCTCCTTAAACTGTTAAGACGCGTTTTGGGTTGCAAAGCCCAGAAGCAAACCCATGATGGACTGTGTGTCCAAAGTGGACAATATCTTAACAGTGGGCCGGGTTATTGGACCTGGGGTGTTACATGAAATTATTTATTAAATAATTTATTAAGTATTGTATGCAGAAAATCAGATGTTATATGATTAGTATAATTTTAATTAATAATAAAATTGTCACAACATCTTTGTGAGATTAATCATACAAATTCAACACTACATTCATGCAATTAATTAAATAAATCACAGTAAAATTCTTACACATATAGGTTATAGAATTTTTGAAATTAAAATATTTAAACATTTAAATAAACCCGATGAGTCATAGTTGATGTTAAATTAATTCTAAATTCAATCAATTATCAATCAGATGAAATTGGTCTTCCTTCTCCGTATATTTCCAAAACAACGATATTTTAATGGAAAGATTGTTGTGTGTGCATTGGGAAAGGAGACATAGTCTCCTTTTATAATAGTTTATTGAGTCTTTCCATCAAAACTCCAATAAATTTAATAGCTCACACTTGCATCTTTACAACCCAGATTTCATTTATGAAGTGTATGGGATATTTAACAAAATTGATCAGGGTATATCTATACAACAAAATTCATTGGACTATATATTTACCCAAGTTTTATTAAATTAAAACAATATCAATGTTTGTCCACATTCAAAAAATTTTTTAACACCTTTATTATACCAAAATTATATATTAAATTTCTTAGGATCACATATAGTAATATGACATCATTGTGATTAATCATTGTAAATATAAAAAATTTATTTCACATGAATTTTGTCATTCTTGAGCCAAGCCAACTTTGGAAACCAAGTTAGCTCGATTCAGTTCAAACCCTAAGTACAACAATATCAAACAATTACTAAAGGCTATTAATGAACAATTTAAGTCTTCATATAAAGTCTTTGTTAGGGCTCTTATGACAAAGTTACCATAAATAAAGCTTTTACTATTGTTGAAAATGAGTGAAAGTGCACATACGGTAATACAAGAAAAAAAGGAATGTTATAAGTTTAAGGTTTGACTTAGAAAGAAAAGTAATTCAATCTCACTTGTAAGTTACAATTCTAATATGGTTAATGTTTGTCATAACATTTGGTCGATTTATTATGATTCTATAATTCATATTTCAAATCCCTTGCAAGGTTTTTAAACAAAAATTAAAAAAAGCTAATGGCCAATAAACAATGCATCTATTTAGGAAACAAGATCTGTTTACATATGGAAGCGGTCAAAATATACAAATTAGTTTTAGATACTGGTTTGTATTAGATTCGGAGAGATTATTTTATATTCCAAGTTTCTTTATAAATTTAATTTTAATTTCAAGGCTTGCATATTTTAAACATTCATTTATATTTTATGAAATGTCATATAGTTTGTTTTATAAATCTACCGCTATTAGAAATGGGACACCATTGCATGATTCTATCAAGATCAATCTAACACAACTAAGCTTAAAATATGTGAAATTAATTCGATGTTAAGCATATTATTTTCAGGCCAAAGGACTTATTCACCCTTAAGTTTTGATGCATTCCTAAAGTCACATTCACGAAGCTTGAAAAACTCAAAGTCTCACTCATAAGCTTGAGAAACGAAGAGATCAATCTCTTCATCTTAACGAAGAGACACAAAGACAAAGAGATCTAGAAAGGGGAGGTGACGGTCAATGTTTTAGAGTAGAGAGGGCAGGTCGTTGGTGATGGAGAGAAGAAGAAAAAAACCTTAGTTTAAGGGGGGGGGGGGGGGGGGGAGAGAGAAGAATATGACTTTTCAAAGTTAGAAAACTTTAAGTAAATATGAAATAGTTAGTTTTTTAAACTTAGGAAAAAATATAATGATTTTATATTTTTTTAAATATTATTAGTAAATAACAATTTTACTTTTGCCTCTAACAAAAAATTTTAACCCCAGTTGACCTATGAGTGAAACTTTAGGTTTTTCAAACATTATAGATATTGCTTTGAAAACACATCAAAACTAAGGGGTAATGGTCGTTTGGCCTTATTTTTATTGTTAGTTATTGAATTAATTGTTGTTAATTGGTCATTAAAAGAAGCATTTCCCTTATTTATCAATGAACAAATGAAACATGTTTGTGAATTCGAATGCTGGTTGCAAGTAGACGTTGATAGTAATTGACTTTGGTGAACTGCTATGTTTTCAATGACTTTGGTGAACTGCTATGTTTTCAATGAGAACAACAAGGTAGAAAGAAATAAGCTGAGAGGGAAAGTCAACATTGATGGTTTCAAAACACTAAGAGTGAAATTGCTACTTTTCAAATATTGTATAAGGAAAATTATCAGATTTTTGAACTAAGGAGGAAAAATGTAATAAAACTTTAATTTTTTATTTTTTATTAAATAATAATTTTGCTTTCAATATTATCTGAATTTTTTAACAAAATTTTATTCATACACAGGAGTTTAGATTTTTAAAAATTAAAAAATTATGACTTTGAGAATTACACTTTACCTTGCTCCTTTGATTTATTTTATAAAGTTTTGTCTCAGAATCTTGAACCGTAACTTTCTTCTAGCAGTGAGACATGAGGAAAGCTTTTGCGTAGTCCATTGTACAATAATTGACCCAAACCTAACACCAACCGCATTGGACGTGCGTCTTGGGTGCTAATTGTTTGGTTGCGCGCGGTCGTTTTGGTAGGTTTTGACTTTGGGCGTGCCTTTTGGTGGTTTGCGCATCAGTCTCACCAACCAAAGAAATATATTTGAAGATTCAGGCAGTGATGGTTTAAGTTGGAACGTTAAGAACCGCCTTTAAAGTGGATTGACTACGACTAACTGAAAAATAATTATTATTTAACATATAGGGGATAACTGAGATAAAATATAATAATAATTTTTTAACAAAATATTACAATAAATTGAATAAAAATACCTTTCATAGAAATAAACAACCCAAAGAAATGCCAAATAAAAGTTATATATGTGTCTATAAACATTGTTTAGTTATTTGTCTTATGAGAACTTATTTTGTGTGATCAATGTGTGGTGATTCTCTCTGTATAAATATGTATTGTTTACTGGGTGGGGTTAGGGTCATTTTATGGGATTTTTAATTTTTTAATGAGTAGATTGCTAATTTATAATTAGTGCTGATTAAATTTTTTATCTGTCGTAAGTGTATTTTTCAAATTAGGCTAATGTGGTTTAGAAGATTGTTGATGTGTAAGTTAAAAGGTTAATGATAGGTTATTGGCTTTGAAAAACCAAAGTTTGCAATTTTCATCGTCAACATTGCATTTGAACGTATGAACTTTTAGAATAAGTGTAAAAGCATTATAAAGTAAAATTCAAATTCTTAAAATTTTAATGGTGGACATTAGGTGAGAGTGAAAAAATAAAATTAGAACAAGAACCACGAGTATCTAACTTTTGACTCTAGTTTATATCTAGAATCAGTTAATTATGGATAGGTTTCAATTTCAATTTTGTAGAACCATCTAGTTTTAATTCTGGTTTTGATTTCATCTTGTAAAGAACCAGAATTGGAATTGGAACCAGAATCTAAATATATAAAGTTCAATTGTGATAAAAAAATATATATGAAAGTGGGATAGTTTAGTTAATAGTTATTTAATATTTGAATCGTTTTATATTTTATAATCTCTTAAAAGCAATTTTTTGATTTAGACCAAAAGACTTGTTCCCACTCAAGGGTAGGTGTAATTTCAAACTCCTACCCTTTAGCTTTTAGAAATCTAAAATCTCACTCATAAACAAAATTTTATTAAATTTTTTTGTTAAAATTAAGGATAAAATAATTATTTAAAAAATAATATTAAAAATTAAAGTTTCATCACATTTTTCTTCCCTCAGTTTGAAAACTAACATTTCCCCCCATCCAAAGTTTGAAAACTAACACTGCCCCCCATCCAAAATTTGAAAAGTAACAATTTCACTTCTAAAGTTTTGAAACTATCGTAAAAAATGGCAAAGTTCACCATCTCTGATCGCGTTCATCCTCTAACCACGGTTATCTCTACCTATCGACTTATTCCCACCCATCAATTAAAGCAATTAACTCCGACAAAGACAAAATCATCTTCGTTGGAGGACATCACTGTCGTCAGTGGGTGAGAACAACAAGGTAGAAAGAAATAAGCTGAGAGGGAAAGTCAACATTGATGGTTTCAAAACACTAAGAGTGAAATTGCTACTTTTCAAATATTGTGTAAGGAAAATTATTAGATTTTTGAACTAAGGAGGAAAAATGTAATAAAACTTTAATTTTTTATTAAATAATAATTTTGCTTTCAATATTTTCTGAATTTTTTAACAAAATTTTATTCATACACAGGAGTTTAGATTTTTAAAAATTAAAAAATTATGACTTTGAGAATTACACTTTACCTTGCTTCTTTGATTTATTTTATAAAGTTTTGTCTCATAATCTTGAACCGTAACTTTATCTTTTATTACCTTTAACCAAACACAATAATTATTTATACCTATCAAATTTTATCAAACATAGTAATCATTTATACCCAGTAATCTTCTAAGTAATCTATCTTCAAGGTAATCTTTTTATTTTAGTAATCAAACATTACCCAAACCAAACGCCCCCTTTGTGTGATCAATGTTGGTGGTTGTTGGATAAAGTGCAAAGTTAGTTAGTTTTTTTTTTTTTAATTGGAGAATCATCTATTATTATTATTATTATTATTATTATTATTATTATGTGTTATCTTATCAATGTGTGGTGATTCTCTCTGTATAAATATGTATTGTTTACTGGGTGGGGTTAGGGTCATTTTATGGGATTTTTAATTTTTTAATGAGTAGATTGCTAATTTATAATTAGTGTTGATTATCAAATTAAAGTTATGAAATTGAAATCTAATCTAAATATATTATATGCATTATAGAATGTTGAGATACAGTAGCTAAACAATAGAAGGGTGTCAATCATAATATATTTATTGGTGCGCTGACTGCTGAGTTTATTTTCGGAAGTTCAACAATTGGGGTTAATAGGAAGGATTTTAAGTCATGCCACAGATTACTGCTAGTGACTTGTTTATTCTTTTTTTTTTTTTTTTTTAATCAGTTCAATTAGGCTAAGTTTGTATGCTTACCAGTACTTTAGTAGGATTTTTTTTACCATTAAGGTTAACATTCTACTAGAAATTAAAAAATATTTTTATGCTGGTTTACTTTAATTTTGGTGGAAATTGGTGGTTGTGATTTACATTAGGTTTTATGTAATCTTATTATGTTTAGGATTTTATGTTTCATATACAGACAGATAAGTTGAGCACACATGATGTAGCTAGTGATTGATTAATTGGAAAGTTGGAATCATGTTTGCTCTGCATATGCTGTATTTACAGCCAGATTAATTAACCATATGAGTTTGAGTAACTCTTTTCTTTGTTATGTTTTCTTATTCTTTCTTAAGTGCTGTATTGACCATGTCTATGAATTTTAATTTGCAACTGCCAATGCCAAGGAGACTTTGAACTTCACTCCTATCAATGGGAAACCTATAAGGATTATGTATTCTCATCGAGATCCCAGCATCCGCAAAAGTGGATATGCCAATATTTTCATTAAGAACCTGGATGTATCCATTGATAACAAGGCATTGCAAGAGACTTTTGCTGCCTTTGGGAATGTACTTTCTTGCAAAGTCGCTGTCGACAGCACTGGTCGGTCAAAAGGATATGGATTTGTGCAGTATGAAAATGAGGAAGCTGCGAAAAATGCGATTCAACTGTTGAATGGCATGCTGTTAAATGATAAAAAAGTTTATGTTGGTCTTTTTGTTCGACGCCAACAGAGGGAACAGAAAAGTGTTCCACCTAAGTTCACTAATGTTTATGTTAACAATTTGTCTGAAATGACAACTGATGAGGACCTTAAGAAAGTTTTTGGCCATTATGGTACCATCACTAGTGCACTAGTTATGAAGGACTCAAACGGAAAGTCTAGATGTTTTGGTTTTGTAAATTTCCAGACTGCAGATTCTGCTGCTGCTGCAGTGGAGAAGTTGAATGGGACTGCTGATGGTGACAAGGTTTGGTATGTGGGCAGAGCGCAAAAGAGATCTGAGAGGGAGGCAGAGTTGAAAGCTAAATTTGAACAGGAAAGAATCAGTAGATACGAAAAATGGAGAGCTGCTAATTTATATCTGAAAAATCTGGATGACAGCATAAACGATGAAAAACTTAAGGAATTATTTTCTGAATATGGAACTATAAGGTCGTGCAAGGTATTGTTTTGTGTAACTTTCTAGTTTTTTAGTAACTCTTTTGACTGTTCTTATTACTTTGCTTTTTATACTGGTTCATATTTAGTATTGTTTTTCCCCCTTAAATATAACTGTTCCAGGTCTTGCTTGATTCGAATGGGATGAGCAAAGGCTCTGGTTTTGTTGCCTTTTCTTCACCCGAGGAAGCCACAAGAGCTGTAAGTTTCTTACTGTTCATTTTCAAATCTTATGTCGACCATGCTTTTGCCTTTGCCTTTCTTTCTTTATGTATAAAATTTTTCTCTCTCTCTCTCTCTCTCTCTCTCTTTTCTTTTCTTTTTTTTTTTTTTTTTGGTTTTAGTTGAATGAGATGCATGGGAAGATGATTGGGCAGAAACCTCTCTATGTGGCTGTGGCCCAACGCAAAGATGAAAGAAAGGCTTGGATGCAGGTGATTTTCTGGTTGCATGTTTTTGGTCATATTGGAGACTCTTTATTATAGATATAGTCATTCTTGAAGTAGATTTTTTATTAATGCCTTGCTTTGGAAGCATATATTATCATGGTTTTCCTTTTTAGGCACATTTTGCTCAAATCCGAGCACCTGGTGCAGTGTCACCTCTGCCTTCAGGAATTCCTGGTTATCATCCTGGGGCACCTAGGCTTGGTCCTCGGCCGCTATACTATGGTCAGGGTACTCCTGGTTTAATGCCCCAGCCTGCAGGGTACAGTTTTCAGCAACAAATTTATGCTGGAATGCGTCCTGGTGGACCAAATTATATAATGCCATATCATCTTCCAAGACAAGGACAACCAGGGCAGCGAATGGGGGGCATGAGACGAAGTGGAAACCCCTAACAAATGCAGCAGTCACAGGTGCAATAAAAAACTTTCTCAAATTGTTCCTTTCCCTGTGTCATTCAAGTGGTCCAAATAGTAATCCTGTCTTGTGTATGGCTATTTTATCAAACTTACAAGCATGAGGGATTTTTTTTTTTTCAAATGCAAGACTTGTTCAAGGATCCTTGATATGCAAAACTTTCTTAATCTTTTCATGTTTAGACTTTAATAGGCTAGGAGTGAAAATGGTTTTTCTTTAATAGGCTGGGGCTTGCTTAGTTGACATATTATGACAGTTTAACAAATTATATGTTAGGAGATTTGCCTATTATTTTCTCCTCTTATTTTATTATATATATATATATATATATATAATATTTGACTTCCTACAAAAGCAGTTTCTGTTTTAGATTAAAACTTGTCAGTGCTATTTGGCTGATTTATCTTGATGATAATGGTGCGCTGCTTTGGTTAGTATAAACTGTTGCTGTGTTAGAAGTGTTATGATATTAGTTGAAAACTTCTATGATTAATATTAGGCGATTACAAGTCTAAGCTCGTGTTCAGGTAATCTGTTGAGTAATGTTAATTATTTGTTCATCTCTGATATTATATCTGACTCCTCATTTTCAACTTTTGGATTACTCTTATAGGGACTTGGATACCTGAACAATGAAAGAAATGGAATCAACCCATCTGTTTTTTCAATGATGCCTATGTCCTTTGATGCTTCCGGAATGCCTATGACTCCATTTGAAACCCCACGACCTGGGTCAGTACCAATTTCAACACTTACATCTGCTTTGGCGTCTGCCAGCTCAACCGACCGCACGAGGGTATGCAATATTTTCTTCTCTTTCTTTTAAATAAGTTGATCAAGTTTTGGGTGTTATTTGAATTTGAAAGTTCGACTGGGTTACTTATCGTGTTCCATATTCAGATGCTTGGTGAACAGCTTTATCCCCTTGTGGAGAGTGTTGAGCCTGTTCATGCATCAAAGGTGACTGGAATGTTGCTGGAGATGGACCAAACAGAAGTGCTCCATCTTATCGAGTCTCCTGAAGCTCTGGAAACAAAGGTGGCTGAGGCAATGGCTGTACTTCAGGAAGCTGCTGCAAGATCTGACATTAACGATAAGCTTGGTTCATTGGCACTGAATGAATGAAGTGCCCTCGTTCTTCTGGGTAAATACATTTACTGGTCCCTGGTTTCTAGCTCATTTTTTAAGGGTTACGTGCTGTCATTGTTTATGGGGTTTTCTCCTAGACTAATTTCCTAGTTTTATTTTATTTTTTTATAGTCTGTAACTTGCTGAAATTCTTTTAGGCTTTTGATTCAGTGTGGAGTATACCAAAGGTATTTAAGTTTTAGGATTACAATCGATGTGCTTTTCTATTTATTTTTACGTTATGTTTTCATTTGAATGACATAGTAATTAAAGATTTTCCAAGCATTTGCCTGACTCTTTAGTAATTGATGCATCTGAGCACATATTGCACGGTTGCATAAACAGTCTAATGTAAAAGTGGAAGGTTTATAGTATCGGAAAGCTTCAAATGAAATCAGGGTGGATGTCATCTTCTACCTTCTGATCATTTGTTGTGGTCTCAAAAACACCATTGCTCCAATCACCTATGTGATCCACAGTCTTTCTACCACTCACTCGTTCTAAGCCATCTTCCTCATGGGTTAGTAATTGTCCCATTTCGAAGCAGCCTTCCCCACTCTTGTTGGCAAATGGGGCCTCTGGTCCTCGTCACCTGTCATCTATTCACACCAATTCGAAGTTGACTGGTTAACCCTTGTCGATGCAGCCTTGGTCTTTGTTTGCTCTTCTGTCCTTGGCGGCTTCTTGTCATCTTGATTTATGTAATCCCTCCATTTTGAGGAAGACGTGGCCATTGTCGCCTGGCTTGACGTCCGCTCTGTATCATCTTGAGTCATGTAACTGCTCCATTTTGAAACAACATTGGTCTTTTTTGGCGTTGGCTCCTTGTCATTTTGAGTCATATCATTGCTCCACTTTGATGCAGCCATGGTTATCGCCTCCTTGTCATCTTGAGCCAAGAGACTGCTCCGCTTTGTGGTAGAACTAGCTCTAGCCTCCTCATCTCCAACTTCAAATTGACAGAAGTCACAATATTATAAAAATAAGTTCAATGAAAATAGTATAGAATAATTCAAATTGAGTCAAGTTCAAGTTTTGGTTTGCTCAAATTTCACTCAATTCTAAAAAATCAAACTCCAAATATATATTCGAGTTCAATGAGTTATTACAAAATTAAAGTCAAGTTCAAACTCAATATAATAAAATAAACCCAAACTTAACAAACATTTGTTATTGAAATATATGATCAATTGGGTGGCAATCAAACTTGATCTAATTCGGTCCAAACCTAGCCCTTGTCCAAACAATTACAACTTTATAATCCATAGGTGTAGCAAATAATTCACTTGGTCAAAACGGTCTACCAAGCACCTAAACAAAGAAGTTTCCAATTACCTTGACCATGACCTAGAGAGTCAAAAAATGTTTTGGGAAGTTCATCGTCTCCTTTTGCTACTCCGTAACATTTTCCATCAGTAATAGTCTGATACTTATTCAACTTGAGTTTCTTATTTGTCATCTCTACTTCAATCTCTGCCTCAAGTCCATCTCCCACACCACCTACATCCATCAAAATTAAGCATTTGATAAGAGGTTTGTTTCCCAGTTTGAGTCTTCGGTTTATACTCGTAGGTTTCTTTCTAGACAAAAAATAGAGGGAAAAAAATCTTTAAGAATAAAAAGGACGAACAACACCTTGTTCTGTTTCTCGCGAACGCGAGATGTTGAAGGACTGGACGAAACCGCGAAGATCCTTGGCCATGAATCCCTGCGCAAACACCTTCCGTACTGACTGCTTCTGGTTGCAAACCACGCACGTCCACTTGTTGCTGCTCTTCTTCTTCTGCTTCACCTGGTAATTGAACTCAAAACACAAATAAATGCAAATAAACTCTATATACACAAAAAAAATATGATGAAGTTACACAAAGATAGAGATAAAGAGAAACGGATATTTTTGCCTGCATCATTGAGCACTGACAACATTGGAGCGCAATGTAGATGGTGTTTGGCATTCTTTTAGTTTAGATTTTTATTTGATTTCTGTATTTAGATTTAGGGTTTTGAATTTTGTTTGGCCGAGAGCTTTTAGATGGAAATTTTGAATTTTGGCGCCAAATGTTTTTAAAAATTTTTATTTTGGGTTTAATGGGTCCGTTTTATGCTTGCTTTAGATTTATCTAATTCGTAGCATTTGTTTCAAAGAAAACTTTAGACAACAGGAAATGGTAAAGGTGCTCCAAACCCGTTAATTGAACTAATTTATCAATTTTTTAAATCAAACTAAATTTTGGTTTAAAAAAATTATGAACTAAAACTAAACTGATTTTAAATCGAATCGAAAATATTAATTAACTAAATCAAATTTTCTTTAACTAGTTTGTAACTAAATTTCAAAAAATTATCATATTTTATTATTTTTTAATTTTTTTAAAAAATTAATATTTTGTTAATTTTATATTCAACTTTCTTTGAAACGCAGGAACAAGCTGTGAGTTTTGGGGACAAAGAGGGGAAAGGTGGAGATTTTGATAATAAGAAGAAGAAGAGGGTAGTGAGTGTGGGTAGTTTTGAGGAGTTGGGATTGAGTGAGGAGGTTATGGGGGCTGTTAGAGAGATTGGTATTGAAGTTCCTACTGAGATTCAGTGTATTGGGATCCCTGCTATTTTGGATGAGAAAAGTGTGGTCTTGGGTTCACATACTGGCTTGGAAAGACCCTGGCTTATTTGTTACCTCTTGTTCAGGTATGCCACATTTTGCCATAGATGAATTGAAACTTTGAGGTGTACTTGGTGGTTTTTATTTTTCATTCCTTTTTTCATATGTGTGTTATTTGGGATAAGTTTTATTTTTTCTGCTGTTGGTCTTGTAGGCTACTTAAATTTTGTGTTGAAAGGTGACATACTCAAGTTTTTTGTATATTCAGAGTATAAGAATATGTTTTTCCTGAGTGGTCTAGAGCGTCTTCTTAATTGGGTATACTTGAGTATATCGAAGTTTAACTTATCTATATAATTGGATATTCAAGCTGATTTGTTCCTCTTTTTCTTCACTGTTTCGCTTCTATCCAAAAGCTGTAAATATGCTTTCATGTTAGCTATGTCATAGAATGTTATGGTAAAATCTAGAGGCAACCCCTTGTAATTTCTAATTCTGCAGTTGTTGAGACGTGATGAGGCAGAGTTGGGTAGGCTAATGAAGCCCAGACGTCCGTGAGCTGTTGTGCTATGTCCTACCAGAGAGCTATCTGAGCAGGTTTTTGTTTATTTCATTTACTATTGTTAGCTAAGTCATTCATTGTAAAATTTGATCAATGCAATTGAATATTTCAAGTGGGTTTTATAGGTTTTTCGTGTAGCAAAGTCCATTAGTCATCATGCACGATTCAGATCTATAATGGTCAGTGGTGGTGGTCGGTTGAGGCCCCAGGAGGATTCATTGAATAACCCAATTGACGTGGTAGTTGGGACCCCTGGTAGAATTCTTCAACATATTGAGGATGGGAACATTGTTTACGGTGATATCAAATATGTGGTGAGTACCTAATGTTATTTTAAGTGGCCTATCTTGGGAATTAAATATTTTTTATTCGCCCCTATTGCAGTAATTTTGGTTCACTTCATGGTATTAACAATATTTAGTAGGTGTTGGATGAGGCGGACACCATGTTTGATCGTGGTTTTGGTCCTGAAATTCGCAAGTTTCTTGCTCCACTAAAACATCGTGCAACAAAGCCTGATGGCCAAGGGTTTCAAACTATACTGGTCACCGCAACAATGACAAAGGTACACTCTCCCCAAAACCTTCGCTGTGTGGAGTGTGCTTGGTGTGTTTATATATAGTGGGCACCTTTGATAAATATGTTGTTTTTCTTACCACCTTTTGCACTTGTGTGCGGGGGGTGCATGTAGTGTTTGAAATGAATCCAGTGCTTTTGATGTAATTTTCTTTTGTGTTGAAAAACCCTAGTTTGGTAAATGTCCTTGTGCTGATTTTGAATAGTATACTATCAGCGGAATTCAAGCATAATGTAATGTTACTATTCTTCTTTTAATTATAATTGCAGCTGCAATTTGTTGTGTTGGAAATTTCCTTTATTTAATTGTATTAAATGAACTCTCCTCACTGTTGTGGTTATAATCAAGTTAGTTACTGGCCTTTGTGATTTTTTTCAGGCAGTGCAGAAGCTGATCGATGAGGAGTTTCAAGGAATAACACATTTACGAACGTCCACATTGCATAAAAAAATTGCATCCGCTCGACATGATTTCATCAAACTTTCAGGATCTGAAAATAAGCTGGAGGCATTGCTACAGGTCTACTTCTGTGGTGCTTCATTACTCATATTTAATTCTCAATAGCCATGGCTGTTTTATTGACTGATAAATGTTAAAAGTTGTAGATCAGTTTTTTAATTTGTCAAATATTTGGGTTTATGAGGCTAAAATTCCTCTTAGTTGGGACAAGCATTCAATTTGAAAAGTTGAAGTCTATGTTAGCTCTTTTGCATTCCAACAAAATAATTTACATGAGTTAAATGGCGATGTGAAAGCAGGTTCTTGAGCCAAGCTTGGCTAAGGGAAACAAGGTTATGGTATTCTGTAATACATTAAATTCTAGTCGTGCTGTTGATCACTTCCTTAATGAGAATCAGATTTCGACTGTCAATTACCATGGTGAGGTGCCAGCAGAACAAAGGTGAGATGATATGAGATGTTATCTTTTACTTTCATAATGTCTAAACTTTAGCCGTTTATATATAGTATTTTCTAAGACATAGAATTTTATGTGTAGTCTAATTAAAAAACTCTCATTTGACTGGAACTGGACTTAAAATGTTGTAATGTTTTCTCTTGAAATCTAATTTGCTATCTGTTAGATACCTGCGTTTGGTTCTGCAACAGCAACTTCCTGTAAAATTTCCAGCACTGCAAAATGCCTTCCTTCACTCTCCTCTCTGCCTTAATTCCACAATCACAACAGCTAACACAACATCAACTCAATCAAGCAAGAACTCAAATTCAATGGAACAGTAAAATAGTAACCAAATTTGTTTACTCAAATGAATACTTCATTTCTGGAAAATGGGTGCAGTATTACATGAGTTCAGTATATCTCATGATTCAAAATATAACAGCAAACAAGAACAATCCAATTTACAAACAAAATGAAAATTCCAGCAAGCTTTCCAGGCAATTCGAGGGGCTCAGATCTCTCGTTCAATTCCCCACTTGTTCTTCTGATTTCTCTACTGCTCTCCCCATGCATGCCTCCTTTTTGTTGTCCATAACAGCTAGGTCTTCCCCTGCAGTGCCACGTCTCTCCCTTGCTTCTGGTGGTCCAAACACTTGTGAGTTTGCCATTTGTTCCAGGCCCAAGCAGCGATGTGTGTTTAATTGTTCCCATTTGTTGTCAATTTTGCTGCTGCCATGTGTCTCATTCCTTTGGGCCTTCTTCTTGTGAGAGACATATACTTGGGATCTAACACTAACTAGCTACTCAAAAAAGTAACAATTTGTAGAACAACAGAATTACTGTTTTATGCTCTGTGACTTGATTTGCTGTGATCAATTAAATAATTGAAGGCTAAATGATTTCGTGGCCTGAGCTTTCCTTAGGTAGCTGATTTTACCTAGTAATATCAACTGACATGCCTTTTATTTTTCTTATTATTATTATGAAAGTTATATTAATAAACAAGAGCTTACAAAGTGATCAAGCCATCCTATAGAAAAGGACTAGCTTGTGAAAGCAAAAATTATCTTACATACATACATATGACTAAAGAGCCTGAAAATAACAACCAACATCTGACCAGAAACATGTTTCAACTTTCGAGAGCAGAAGACAAAAAATGATGCCAAATGTTCTCCTGGCATCTATACATGAATGTTTCTTCAATTTACTAGCTCAACTGTTTTTCTTGTAAGCACAGGGTTGAAAATCTCAACAAATTCAAGAATGATGATGGAGACTGCCCTACATTGGTCAGCACAGACTTGGCTGCCAGGGGCCTGGACTTGGATGTAGATCATGTTATCATGTTTGATTTCCCGTCGAACTCTGTAAGTGTCATCTCTGTTGTCAATTGGTTAATTTCCACAGGCTTTCTTTCTTTCTTTTCTATATTTCCCTCCTATTGTTTTCTTTTCTTTTGATTAGAGATTTACTCCTATTCTTTGGCATTTTAGATTGACTACCTGCATCGTACTGGGAGAACTGCTTGTATGGGTGCAAAAGGTATAAATGAAATTATTGTCAATATATGATCTCCTTTTTTATTTCTCTTTTCCAGATTCAGGAACTTTACTACTCTTAACCAATTTTCTTCTGTGTGCCTAGCACGATTTTTCAAAACGCTCACTCAGCAAAGTCCTTGCAGTTTTATCTGAGCTTTTTCAACTATTCTACTGAATGTTGACGAAAACAGTGTATTGAATGGAAATATGCTGGACAACATTTTTGTTGTACTGCATATATTCTTAAATTTTTTTTTTGTTCTCTTTCATCATGAGTTTTAATAAACTCTTGGTTTTTCCCATGTCCAGATGAAATTATTTCGAACAAGGAAAAAATAGAACAAATCAATTTTTATGCCATAGCTATTGTTGCTTCATTTAGTTAGTGTCTCATTAGAACTACTTGGCTTTGCATATCTTCTTTGCTTCTCTTCATATGTGAAGAGACTTTTTTATCAAACGAAATTCATGTGATGTGTGGCAATTCCTAATCTTTGAAATGATGGAGTCTAAATTCCTCATCAATTTTAAATACCTCCTACTTTGATAGGGAAAGTGACAAGCTTGGTGGCTAAAAAGGATGTACTGTTGGCTGAGCGTATTGAGGAGGCAATCAGGAAGAATGAGAGCTTGGAATCTCTCACTACTGATAATATCCGAAGGGACATTGCCAGGGCTAAAATAACACAGGAGAAGGGGAAGGTTGCTAAATTAGTCAAGACCAAGACCAAAGCTGCATCAGAGAAATCCTCTAGTGTCCGCACGAAGGTTGCATCTACCAACACTGCAACGAGAAAATCGTCAACCACAAAATCTGGGAAAACATCCGTAGCTGCAAAATCTTCAAAACCAACATTTAAGGTATCAAAGTCGAAGTCGAAGTCCTCCACCACAAGTAGCTCCAAAAAAGCCCCATCAAGTGGGAGGAAGCAAACAGAGAACAGGAAGTCCAGCCTAGGGAAATCCAGAGCTTCAAAACTAAGTGTTGTTGGATTTAGGGGACGAGCTTCTTATTCTGACAAAAGAGGATTACTGAGGCCTAGTTAATGGCAAAATTTTAGATCAGATATACATTACAATATTTTTTTCTTTCTTTTCCTCACTTTTAAATTGTTTGAATGAATTTTTATATTTTATTTAGTATTATATTAGTTTTGTATCTTACAATAATTATCAAAGTTGGATAGTGATTTTGTGTGTCTGGATTTTCCCCTTGTTCTTTTGAATGACGTGATCTACTTGGGTGAATAATGGGTGATGTTGGTTCTTTGTTCTGACAATTGCATACAAGAGACCAACTTACATTCATTTTGACAAAGAAGATCAGAGTACACTTCAACCTTGCAAGGCTCTTGTAGGAAACCAGGAATAAATCCATAAATCTTGGGGATTAAAATTCCAATTTAGTCACCACATAATCATGTTTATTAAACTTTCCTACTTTAAGCTGATTTTGTTCTTACTGCTTTTCCAGTTGGCTGTTGTAACCTGTGTATTAATTCACCTATTCAGTGTTGAATGAAGTAGAACAAGAATTCACCAATCCCTTTCCGTTTGTGCAATGTATAATAACTCTTCTCTGAACTTGGGTAGATCAACAGTTCTAGGTAAGCAGGAGATTTTGCCGGAGGAACATGTCCCTCAGAGTCATATTTGATGACACCAGAAAAATCGGGCAACTAGCATTTCCCTCCCAGGAGTATGCTCTTCTGCCAACTGGGGATCCTTGCTGTTCAGAACTAAACATGCTTTCATCTCCGTTACTGAGTGGATAATCCTGGAATGTAGCATGCTGTACCATAACTTCATTGTCAAGCTGTATGACAGGATCCTTTTCAAGAAAATCGTAGCACATATGAATGGTGCAAAAGGGCACAAGAGAAGAGATGCCTCAGCAAGCCCTGCTTGAGATGAGCTCAGTGGGGGTGGCTTGAAGTGAAGTAGGCGAGCCATGAAATCACGAAAGGCCTCTGATGGGAAGTTTGTGTTGAGAGAATGAAGGAAATACGTAAGGTGTAGTTTGGAAACTGGGCTTGTTAAGGTTGATGTATTTGTTAATATTTAATATTAAAAACCATGATTATTTGCATAGTACCTTACATGAACTCATGACATGATTAGAGGTGAGCAAAATATCCAAACCGGAACTACAACCGTAGAGTATCTGAATTTCAGTTCTAGGTAAAAACCGGATCCGGCTTATCTTGGATAGATTTTAATTCTAATTTTTTTGAACCAATAAGTTCTGATTTTGATTCTATTTACAAACATTTCAGAACCAGAATCGAGGGTAAGAACTGAATCATGCACAACAAGTCTCCCTTCATCATCAATTCTATCCCTGACATGTGCTTATCTAACTCTTTAAACCACGGTAAGCTTGCCTTATCTAGCTCGTTGGACCACAACAAGCCTCCCTTCTTCGACCAAAATAAAAAATTCAAATAATTAGAAGTAGGTAAAGACTACAGAAACAGCACCAGGCCAAGATTGATCTGGTTGGGAGAAGAATAACATTGAAATGGTCTTTGCCTTGCATTAAATGTCAATAATAGCAGCTTTGACAAATTCCCTTTTAACTCAAATTCGTTACTTTCTGCCCAGTTGAAAAGCTTCTTCTGCTTCTCCGTTTAATTAGAGAAAACAAAAACTTTGCTTCTTCTTTTCATACTGATGATTTTCCGGTGGGCAAATTCATTTTTGCTGTCGAAAGGATGATATAATATCTCCTTCGGAAGATGAATTGCACCAAATTTTAAACCTTCAGACAGTGAAAAGGGAAAATCGTTTTAATGAAAAATTTTACCAATCGGTTTCAGATAAAAATCAGATCCTACTTAGAATCGACCATCATTCTAATTAAGAACCTATTATACAAGAGTCTTATTTTGGTTCTAATTTTTTACTTTTTAATAAGATATCCAAAGCCGCTTACCAGTTGGTATAATATACAAAAGTATATATATATATAATTATATTTTTAAAATATAACGTGTAAGGATGGCAACGGGGAAAAGCGGGGAGAGGATGGCAACGGGGAGAGGCGAGGAGGGGATGTCAATCCCCGTCCCCGCTACGGAGATGAAAATGATTTCTTATCGTCTCTCCGCAAAGAAAAATCTCTTCTCCATCTTCGCAGGGAAAAATCTTCTTCTCGTACCCACAAAAAAAAATCTCTTTTTTTATCTTCTAAATATAATATAAATATATTAAATAATATAATTAAAATTAACCAACTATTTTAAATATCACAAATATAATATATTAACTACTTTAATATATGTAACAAAAACTTAAATAAATTTGAAAAATATAAATAATTTAAAACTATAAAAAATATATTAGTATTTTAAATAAATATATTAATATAAAATGATGAGGGTGGGGAGGGAAAGGGGCGAGGCGGAGAGGGCACACATGTATTCGCATCCCCGGTCCGTCCCCGATTATGAAGATTTTTTTCATCTCTTTTCCCATTTTTATCGGAGAATCTCCTCTCCATTAAGGTCAGAGAGGGTCGAAACCCTTAAAATCGGACCCAAATTGTCATCCCTGATAACATGGGAGTTAAAATTTTTATTATTTTATTTTTTAAAAATCCACAATTTTGGCACACACTAAGAGGTGATATTGCATGTATCATGCTATCACTTGTGTGCGTTCGAGTGTAACGATTACTTCCTAGGGTTTAGGCTTTTCCTTCTCTGCGTCTTTTTTAGTTCACCGAGTCTGAGAGAGTTCGAAATCTCTAAAAAATGTGCAAAC
This sequence comes from Mangifera indica, assembly GCF_011075055.1. Taxonomy (NCBI): domain Eukaryota; kingdom Viridiplantae; phylum Streptophyta; class Magnoliopsida; order Sapindales; family Anacardiaceae; genus Mangifera; species Mangifera indica. The sequence continues at coordinate 7,920,016 of NC_058147.1, read as the reverse complement.
GCTCACAAATTTCACTCTTAAAATCCATCTTCGAAAACCATTTTCGATATTCTCCAAGACCCACTTCTCCATTTCCATTCAATTCACTCTCTCAAATTTCAACTCACCCCCAACTCGGTCCCGACTTAGTCCCCTCCTCGAAGCATCAATTTTCTCCTACCTCATATTCGATAATTTCGCAAAAATCCCATCTTTCTATGCCCCAAGGAAGTCCCAGAAGCTACTACAGCACTGAGTCGGGAGCTGAGTCTGGGACCGAGTTGGACTACAACAGAGAAGTGGACATGATTAACCTGAAATTTGCAGAGGCGAGAGAGGAGATAGAAATGGCTATGGAGTCAAAGGAGACGGTGTACTTCAATGAGGAAGTTGAGTGTGCCCGAGATGCCGTGAAGGAGGTTTTGGATAGGTTTGAGGGGCTCTTGGGCAAGCTAAAAAAGAGTGAAAAGGAAGCTTTGCAGAGGTCTATGGGGCTCAAGATTGAGCAGTTGAAAGCTGAGCTTCATCAGTTGGATGATTGATTGACTCATGAGGTCAGGAAAATTTAATGTAGTGAATTAAAGATGATATTTTCACTAATAAATTTTGAGAATTCTTTTCATTGTTTTATAATTGTGATCATGCAATCTTCTTTTGATGATGCATAAATTTGTGAGATTAAATTTTTTCTTATGTGTGCTTTCTTGGATATTGGAATGTTGCATTCAATGGTGAACAGTGAACAGGTGCTTGTTTAGTTCCTTGCCTGAAAATTTTGTTAAAATGCATTCAGTTTCTGTTAATGCCACTTTAAAATGGGTCATTTTTGTTGATTTTGTGGTAGATTGTTAAATACTAGCTTCTGGTACAATGTAAATGGTTCAATTATATCAACTTGGCAAAGCTTGTATACGAATTATTTGGGGATAGTAGATTGTTTTAAATTCAAATTCAACATAATAAAAAGTAATACAATAAAACTACAAGTATAAACAATGTGCACAAACAATAACATGTAACCATATGATTGGATGTTGTTATATCTCTAATTTAAAATTACTCAATCATATGATAACATATAATTGTTTGTGCACATAGCACTACTTAAAGCAATATTGTCTGGTTGTGTTGTACCACACATCTTTTTCAAGTATTGGAATGATGAAACCTTCATCTCAAAGAACGTTAAGCCAATGGAATTGATTCTGGTTTATTTTTTGGTTCCTTTCAACTAAAAGTATGTGTTTTATATTATAAGTATCTTTGTGGGAACTTTTATTCTTACTTCCTTTGCTCCTCATTGCAGTATAACCATATTTTTACAACTTGCTACTGGTTGAATTCATGTTCTGATGGATTATGCATCGATTTTCTGTGGTTTGTCTCTTAATTTATAGTAGGTATGGTATTACTTTATTGCAAGTGAATTTACACACATGGATGCACACACAGATATTTTCGTTGGATTTAAAGTATTTGATGTCAATTTAGGCCAAAGGACTTATTATCACCCAAGGTTTGTTGAATTTCCAAATTGATATCTGTTAACTATTGAAAACTCAAATTCCCACTTATAGGCTGTTAAAATTAACAGAATCTGTCAGTTTCGAAGGTGCAATCATCATTTAACTAGTAATATATTAAAAATATTAAACTTTATCTTATTTCCCCTCTAAACCCTAAAAATTAGCAATTCTCCTCTCTCTCTCCCCCCAAAACAAAAAACGTAAGTTTTGAAAAGTTTCATTTTCTCCCAAGGGTTTTTAGTTTTCTTCCTTGCTTTTCTTCGATGACTAGAATTGGTTTTGTTCCATTGGCACTCTCTCTTCGTTTCATCAGAGTTCTCTCACTCTTGATTTAGCTTCATCCAGCGACCGATTCTTTGTTTAGACGCATCTTTGTTCATCTTCCTTAGTCTTCTTGATTCAGTACCAAAACCAATTTAGCTTCATACCGATTCAGATGCATTTGGTCTTCATGCAGACGTGTTTGGACTCTGTCTTTAGTCCTAATTTCAAACGGAACCAAACGATTAAGAAGAAAGGCAAATCGGAGCATCGAATCAGGAATGCATCTAGACAAAGGACCACTCAGAGAGCTTGAGATTTTGAACCGGGACCACCGATCAATCTAATCGATTAGTGTCGAGGAGAGAAAGAGGGGCTGACGTTGGCTCTGTCTCAGGCAAAGAAGGATGCCGAAGATGGAGGAAGAGGGTCGTTGGAAAACGATAAAAAAACTGAACCAGATTATGGGGAAACTGAAAATTTCAAAAGGCTAAGGTTTAGCTGTAAAATTGCAAAACTATAAATAGGAAACCCTAAATGCTTAGGGGAAATGTATAGGTTTTCAAACCTAAAAAAAATTAGGTTTTGGGGGAAAAATGAGATAAAATTTTAAAACTAATCGATTTGGTTAATTTTAACAGCTGACAAGTAAGTATTTGAGTTTTTGAAAGTTAGTGGATGAGAATTTGGGAAAACGGTAGACCTTTGGTGGGAATGAGTCCTCTGGCCAACAATTTACTTGTCAATCATTAGGTAGGAAAGTATTACCTTCTAAAGGACATTCTCAATTGTAGTTCAAAATCCACAGTAGATACATTTTCCACTTGAACACTGTCTCAAAAATTTTTGTGCACTATTGCGACAAAACGCCTATCCCATCCTTCCTGCCCATGGGTAACAAACGTGTATAAATCATAAATAGCATCTGAGCAACAAAATGTGACATGGGAGCTCTGTTTATCAGAAATCTAAGAATATTGGCTAGTTAAGTCATTTTAATCTATTTCAATATTTGGGTGGGTAGAGCAGATTGGTGTCTTAAAAGGTTTGTGGTGTGTCAAAAGCAGTTAATGTCTCACGTAATGACTGAGGGTTAAGTAAGAGCCTTTGGTTGATTCATTACCGGAAATATTGTATATAACTTTTAGATATTCCTGTGTTACATACTAGTATGAGCTGATTATTTTCCTCCATGGCTATTCTGCAGTGTTTGTGTCCTCTGAGCAAAATCTGCAATTGCAACAGAGCATTGTGTTTCTTGTCTGTTTATTATCGACAACTTCCATAAAGTAAGTTTTTAGTTTTGTCTTGCAAACAGCCACGATGATGACTTTGACAATATTCCGATGCAGTTTGGTAGTGTAACTCTCAGTAATAATGTAGATCATGGTGACCTAATAATCTATCTGGACGCTAACAACTGACCTTGTATTTTGCAAGCTGTGAACCTAAACCACACCATGAATCCCAGAAACTCAAAAATTGAATGTACACGTTGTTATATTGAAAATTGTTGGGAACCTTAAGGTTCATTGTGCATTTCATAAAAGCAGAAGTGAATTTGCTCAACAGCATTCTCTGAAATTATGGCTTGTGTTACATGTTTCATAGTCTTCACGAAGCTTGTTGATTTGGATGAAGGATCTTAGTAATTTTGAAGTATTTGTGATTCATGTTTTTGTCATTTTCTTGTATTGTTTCTAGCTTGAGTTGTTGTAGAAGATCATCACTAGCCCACTTCAACCTCTTTGACATTGGAAGCTGCCAATCGCATATAAGCTTGAAATGAGATTCCGAAATCGACAGACCGTTCCATGGTTTCATCAAATTCATTAATCATAAAATCGGATTTAAACTACATGTTAAGAATCCATAACAACTTAAAGACATATTGATATTCAACACATGAAACAAATTTAAACACGCTTGTATGTTAGTTTAATGTAAGCCTGAATGTGCACTTTGATTTTTTTTTTAAGAAAATAGGGAAGAAATCTTAAAGCTTGTGTTACATCAGAAAGAAAATAAGATCTCAAAAGACAAGAAAAGCCTAAGAAGCACCAGGGGAACTTTGAAAAATGGACAAGTGTGGCTGTGTGGCAAGATTGAACCTTCATTTTCATTCTTCTTTTAATTTATTTTACTGTCTACTTTAAACTCACACTAACATCAGATGTAACACTTTTAACATTTCAAAAAGAATCACCTTATTCTCATCTAAAAATTTATCAACTTCCTGCCAAAATCCTGAAGACAGCCCAATAATCCTCAAGAAATATGGTAGTGTAATTCAAGTTGAGAAAGGAAAGGTAATCTGTTCGTGTGATGTTCATGACCCTATTGCCTATTGTTCCACAGTCCCTTGGAACTATTTGTCTAGGAACATCCCCTATGAAGATGCACCAAAACTAGAGTCAAAATGTCTTCACTCTTCATTAAGTCTCCACCTTTCTCTTTTTCATTATAAATCACATGTTTCCTTTGAAACTCAACCAAACAAAAATCACCCTTTATCATACTCTCTTCATATATTTTATCTATATCAGTAACATCAATGCCCTGTCAGGTTAAGGCACTGCTCCTGGATATTGGATTTTGCTTTGTTTTGATTTTTTTTTTTTAAGGCAAAGTATGTGAAGAAGGAGAAGTGAGTAATGAGTTTGTGATTATAATCTCATGAGATCTTCTTTTTGGCTGAAAAATTAAAACAAAGTGAGGACCAAGACCAAGTGAAGTGAAGGATCATGAGAAGTGGGGAAGTCAAATCTAATGTCTGTTTTTGACATGTGGGGAGAGTGGGGGAGTAGCATGGCCCTGCTTCTTCTTGTCCCCTTTTTTCCCTGCCTCTTTGGTCCTACTTTCACCATGTTTATTTTTCGGTTGCTTTCTCAATCTTTTCCCTCCTACAGTATTTTCTCCATTTGAGCCCACATGCAACTTTTATTTTTGAGTGCTTAATTTTTGATATATTTTTCACATTGCACCTAACCAGTATTCAAGAATTTGTTTATGGGTTTTAAGCAATACTATGCATATAAACAAATTATACAAATTTATTCATATAACTTAATGTGGTGATTTAAAGTGAGAAAAAAGTAAATAATCACATAACTCAATCACAAGTTATCAACTTAGTTTGTATAGATAAGTTTGTACAATTTGTTGATACAGATAGTTTAATTCATTTGAAAATGTTTCTGAGTCTCCTGACTTCAGGCAAATATTCAGGAAATGAATAACATGAAATAGGGAACAAAAACATGGTGAAAAAGTTGCACCAGGAAAACCACAAAACAAGCAGAACACAAAAGCAAAAACATAGAGCCAAAAAAAAGAAAAAAAGGCCACATTGATGATTCTAAAACTGTACAAGATAGGCCCAAGATCACAATCTAAAGTTGCTCTTCCTCCTCTCATTTTCCTCACAACACTCTTTTTTATCTTGGGTTGAGAAAGAAAGAAACTCAATTACTGAAGTTCTTGAAAGAACAAACAAAGTAAAAGAGCCAAGAATTATAACAAAAATGACAAGAAAATCAACTTTGATTTGAGGACTGTTTCATTAGGGGTTGAGAAGTCTTGCCCCATTCTTCAGGAGGGCTCTTCACCTCCATTAACAATGCAACCACTTCCTTCATTGTCGGTCGTTCTGCTGGCGAAGAATTCACACAGAACATTGCAATGCCTAGTGTTTGAAGCATTTCTTGCACCATTTGATCAGGTAAACCTTGGAGTTTGGTATCCAGAATTGATATTGCTGGTTCAAAGCTCCCCATTTTCTTTTTGACCCATTCGACAATGTGTTGCCCATCGCCCACCTGTGACTCAACTGCACTCCGGCCACTTAAGATTTCAAGCAAAACCACTCCATAACTGTACACATCGCTCTTCTCAGTAATGTTCATAGTGTATCCATACTCTGCAATGTTGATCACACAATCTCATGTCAGGAACAGAATTTAAATAAAGTTGAATCACAATATGCAAACATGAACAAAAATTCTTAAGGATTTCCTAAAAAAGAAAGAAACGAACAAGGGACTTGCCTGGGGCAATATAACCATAAGAACCGGCTATTCTGGACATTGCATGATGGTAATTTGGGGAATTCATCAACTTTGCCAATCCAAAATCTGCCAAATAAGCCTCAAACTTGGAATCTAGAAGTATGTTATTGCACTTGACATCTCTGTGAAGAATAGCTGGAACACAGTCATGGTGGAGATATGCTAGACCCTGAGCTGAACCGACTGCAATCTTGTACCTTGTCTCCCAATCCAAGTTCCTATTCCCTTGCAACAGTTGTTGTAGATTACCATTGGAAATGTAATTGTAAAGTAGAAGCTTAACACTTTTATTGGAACAATATCCAAGGAGCTTGACAATGTTTCTATGCCTAATGTGTCCAAGAATTTGAATCTCAGCGGCAAAAGAGTCAACTGGTTCTTCATCTCTTTTTGTCTTCCAGAGCTTTTTCACTGCAATCAAATCCCCATTGGGCATTTCAGCCCTGTAGACGACCCCAGAACAGCCTTTGCCAATCACATTTTCATCTTTCAGGCAACTCAGGATGTTGTCTATAGCGAAGTTGAGCTTCTGGAATGGAATGAAAGTCCACGGATAGGAGAAATCTTCAGCTCCTGAAGTACAAGGCAATGCTCCTGATGATTTCTCCACCATGTACCTGTGATTTCGAGTAACTAAAATCCATGAAGCAATAGCAGCTATGGTTAATGAAGCCAGGATCACAGAAATCAAAGTTATAGTTTTGGCAGACTTCAATCCATTTTTTTTAATGAGACTTGACGAACAAGTAGATCCATCACTGGATACACAAAGATTGGGATTCTGAAAATACGAATTGGAAGTTAGAGTTCTGAAAAATGTGGTTACAGGAATAGGACCTGAAAAGTTATTGTAGGAAATATTCAAGGAAGTGAGACTAGCGAGGGAACTCAGAACTTTGATTCCTCCATATAGCATATTATGCGAAATATCAAGTGATTGCAACTGTGTCAAGTTAGACATTGTCTCCGGTATCTCTCCTGTAAATGTGTTCGAGCTCAAGTCCAAACTAATAGTTAAGCTTATCACATAACCAATTTCTGGTGGAATTGGACCGGATAAGCTATTATAGCTCAAATCTAACAGAGTAAGTTTCTGCAAATTCTGAAAGGATTTTGGAATTGACCCTGTAAGAAGATTGTTGTTAAGAATGAGCTTGTTCAAGTAACTGAAGTTTCCAAAACTTTCAGGAATTTCCCCTGTGAAGCTGTTTCTACTGAGATCAAGCTGTTCCAAATTCACAAGCTCCCCTAACTGAGATGGAATTTCTCCAGTGATGTAGTTATTGTGCACATCCAGTAGCTCAAGAACTGTAATATTGGCAATCTCAAAGGGTAGACCACCAGAGAAATGATTCATGTACAAATCAAGAAACACCAAGTTCTGCAACTGACCAATCTCCTTTGGAATCCGCCCTGAAAGCTGATTTTCTCCAAGCCTCAATCTCACAAGTGACTGACAATTTGCAACACTTCGCGGCAATTGTCCAGATAATGAATTCCCTAGAAGCAGAAGTTTACTCAGCTTCCTCAAGCTGAAAATCTCCTCTGGAATTGACCCGGTAAGCTTGTTCCTTGAAAGATCAAGTGCATATAGCTCTGTGCAGTTGCCGAAAGAGGATGGTATGGTTCCAGACACCGCATTACCCCACAAGAAAAAGCTCTGCAAATACTTCAACTTACCAACCTGCCATGGAATAACACCTGATAATTGATTTTTATCTAGCTGCAGAGCCATTAAGCTCGAACAGTTACTCAACTGCCACGGAATCAAGCCAGTGAGCATATTATCAGACATGTGAAGTTGCTCAAGAACCCCTAGCTTCCCCAAGTCACCAGGAATTTCACCAGAAAGATCATTAGCAGAAGCATCAAGCACAACAAGTGCTGAACAATTTGACAACTCGGCTGGAAACAGTCCAGACATAGCATTGCCCCATATAAGCAAACTAGTAAGTTTCTGCAACTTACCCAGTTGAGGAGGTATTGAACCAGAGAGCTTATTCATATGCAAATACAAGTTTCTCAATTCCATACAGAGGCCAAGTTCAGGAGGTATTGAACCAAAAATCTCAGTATCATAAAGAGCTAAAGTTTGAAGATTGACTAAGTTGCCAAATGTTGGAGGAATCACACCAGAGAGGCCAGTGGCTGCAGCTCCAAATGTGGTGAGGTTTGTGAGTAGTCCAAGCTGTGGAGGAATCTCTCCTGTTAAATATGGATTGCCCCCAATTCTAAATTCTTGAAGAGAAACAAGAGACCCCAATTGAGATGGGATTGAACCATTAAGTAGATTGTCTTGTAAGCAAAAGATTTGCAGTGAAGTGAGGTTGGCAAGCTGAGGAGGGATTCTACCGGAAAGTCTATGATAGAGGCCTAATTACCAAAGTTTATTTTCGTAGGCCCAAGAAGAGATTAGAGGAAGCAGACCCAAATTCAGAAGAAAGGATGAAACTCTCAGCTGAAGACTCAAGGATGGATCTGATGGAGGGCAAACTGGGAATGACAGAAGCTGATCTGGAGCAGAATAAGCTTGGCCATTCAGCTGTGACCACTTGGCAGCCTATCAGTGGGCAGGAGGCAGAATTCGGTTAAGGAGGCTCATGCTTTTATAGAGCAGCAGAAAAAGGAGACGGAGCCTGGTTTTTTGTTATGAAAATGATGTACTGAAGTTTGTTAAGAAGGAGGAGGGGTCTGGCTCTCAAATTCCAGAATTATTCAGTGTCCATTTATTTTGTTTGTTCCAGTTTATTTTCCTTTAGTTTCATTGTTCTGTTGTTGCTTGAGTTGAGTTGAGAAACATTGGTGTAAACATTAGCATTGACGAATGAATGAATTTCAGATTGGAATGCTATTTCTATTGAATTGATTGAGTTTGTTACATTGACTGAGTATACATTATACAAAATAGAGGCGGCCTGCTGAGGTCCAAAACATTACAGGATCTTCTTTTCACTTAATTCTGCCAAGAGACATTGAAGCTGGAGCAGCAGGGAACTTGACCTGAACAGGTACGCAACAAACTTGGTATCAGAGCCGTTGGTGCTGGGTTATGGTAAAAACCAGAATGGAGGGGAGAGTGAAAGATTTAGAAGAAAACCTTAAAAGCCTAACGGAAAAGGTGACCATTATGGATGAAAGATTTGTAAATTCAGAACACCAAACAACTTTTCGGTTTGACAAGCTTGATGAAAATTTGCACGAGATAAGACAACTTCTGCTGAAGGATACAAAGGGGAAGGACAACGAAACAGTAGTGACACCTACTGTCACCCAAGAACCACCGCAATTTTTTTCAGAACCATTGAACACTGGAGCAAACTTTGGGTTTCAGCAGCCGATTCCTCCACCACAGCAGCCTCCCTACCCACACAGCGCTGGTGTAGCGTTTGGAGAATCATCTAGAAACCATCGACCACCGCGTTACGCTGCTCCGGAGACGACGAATCGGCGTGACCATTATCACCGAAAATTGGAGATGCCTCTGTTCAGTGGAGTGGACTCATGGGGGTGGGCAGCCAAGGTCGAGCGCTATTTCCAGATGAACGGCATGGACGAACGGGAACGTTTGGCGGCAGTGATGTTTTGTTTGGAAGGGGAGGCGTTGAGTTGGTTTCAGTTCAGGGAGCTCTGGAGGCCATTTCGTGAATGGAGGGAGGTGAAGGAGGAGCTTCTTCTGCGATTCGGATCAACACAGCACCGGACGCCCTACGAACAGATTATCTTGCATCGGCAGACGGGAACGGTGGCCGAGTACAGATCGCGTTTCGAACAGCTGGTGGCAATGCTTCCGTCGGCACCAGCAGAGTGGGTGCGAGGAGCCTTCACCGCCGGACTGAAACACCGAATTCAGGCCGAGCTTCGTCTCCAAGCACCGGCGGATCTTTTCACCTTGATGCAGCAGGCGGCTGATATAGAAGAAAGGGACCGGGTCGTGCACGGGCCGGATTGGGACCCGGATCCAACAAGGGCAGCCCAAGCCTTTGCAACTCCATCCAGTTTTCAACCCAGCCCAAGCCCATTTCCTTCTTCCTTTAATACACAGCCCAACCACAAAATTTCTGCCTCCTGCCCAGTCCACCCAAACGCGTTTTCCACAGCAGCTTCGTCTCTTGTTTCAAACCACACCAGTCCACACTATCAGCCACCCACCCAAACCGCTCCAACACCCAATCCAACTCATAAGCCCGCCCATCAACCTGACCCATACCCATTCCACCGACCCGACTCAGGCCATAATTTCCCACCCACGCTTTCGACTTCCCAGACACATTCCTCTAATATTTCAGCCCCAAATTCAGCCCCACCTTCGACGCTTTCTTCCGTCGTTCCACCAAATCTCCCACCATCAGAAGCTATCCATCACTCTCCCCATACACCTCCTACACCCAACCAGCCACCAATTCCTTTTTCTCCTCGGTTCAACTCGTTCAGTCGCCGCCCTAACCTAACTTCCAGACCGGAATACCCACGCCTCTCCCAATCTGAAATTCAGACCCGCATAGCGCAAGGCTTGTGCTTCAAGTGTGCAGGCAAGTTCGGTCCGAACCATCAGTGCCCCTTCAAACAACTCCGTTTGATGCTTTGTGATGAAGATGAACAGGACCCAACGGAATTTTCGGAAGACGCCAGCCAACTCAAGCTCCGAAACAGTGAGGAGATGGAGCTTTCCCGTCACTCTGTTGCTGGTATCAGTACTCCTAAGACGTTGAAATTTTTGGGCAAAATTCACACTTCCCCTGTCATCATTCTGGTGGATTCCGGTGCTTCCCACAGCTTCATTTCTCAACAATTGGTCAACAAATTGCAGCTTCCATGCTCACCAACAACCTTCCAAGTGATCATCGGAAATGGAAGTTCGGTCGCCGGCGGAGAGAAGTGTCCAGGCGTTGAGCTACTGTTACCAGAGATGAAATTTCTTCACGACTACTTTGTTTTCCCGTTGGGCAACGTGGATGTCATTCTTGGTGTGGATTGGCTAGCCACTTTGGGCGTTATTAAAAGCAATTGGCAGGACCTCACTATGGTGTTCCACTGGGAAGGGCGGAAAATTACACTTCAGGGGGATCCTTCATTAGTCACCCAAGAAACTTCTCTTAAGGCTGTTTCGAAATCACTTAAAATGGGTACCCATTGCTATTGGATTCAGTTAGCTGCCTCAGAAAATATTTCAGAAGAGCCTCCAGAAGCAGTTCAGAGAATTCTGGTAAATTTCCAACATTTGTTTGAGGAGCCCATGGGGTTACCGCCATGCCGAAAACATGATCATGCCATCCGTTTGTTTGATGGAGTCGCACCGCCTAACGTCCGACCTTATCGGTATCCTCATCACCAGAAGACTGAAATTGAGAGACAGGTTCGTGAAATGCTTCATGCTGGAATTATTCGCCCAAGCCACAGCCCATTCTCCAGCCCTGTTCTCCTGGTGCAAAAGAAGGACGGTGGCTGGCGTTTCTGCGTTGACTACCGCGCCCTCAACAAAATTACCATTCCAGATAAGTTTCCTATTCCTGCTATAGATGAGCTGTTAGATGAATTATCTGGTGCTACAATCTTCACCAAACTTGATTTGAAATCTGGCTACCATCAAATCAGAATTATTGATTCTGATGTTGAGAAAACAGCTTTCCGGACACATAACGGCCATTACGAGTTTCTGGTCATGCCCTTCGGCCTGTCCAACGCCCCTGCCACTTTTCAGGCCCTCATGAATGAAGTCTTTCGGGCCCATTTACGGCAGTTTATTCTTGTCTTTTTTGATGATATTTTGATTTACAGCAGCACCTTATCTGCTCACTTGCATCATCTCAGTTTAGCTTTGCAGCTTCTTTCCGACCATCACCTACTCTTGAACAGAAAAAAATGTTCCTTTGGGGTTTCTCGCTTGGAGTATTTGGGCCACATAATTTCAGCTGAGGGTGTAGCTGCTGATCCTCAGAAAATTCAGTGTATGATTGATTGGCCGCGACCTCGCGATATTACGGCACTTCGAGGGTTCTTGGGACTTACAGGCTATTACCGCCGCTTTGTACGCCACTATGGACAAATTGCAGCCCCATTGACACAGCTGTTGAAAAAGAACTCCTTCCACTGGAATGAAGACTCTACAGTAGCATTCGAGAGGTTGAAGACAGCCATGACTACTGTTCCAGTTCTTGCCATGCCTGATTTTACCCAGCCTTTTCTAGTTGAGACGGATGCTTCGTCCATAGGCGTCGGGGCTGTTCTCATGCAGGGGGGTAGGCCTATTTCTTTTATGAGTCAGGCTCTCTCCCCTAGAAACAAAGTAAAGTCAGTTTATGAACGTGAATTAATGGCCATTGTCTTAGCCTTGCAAAAGTGGCGTCATTATCTATTGGGGAAGCATTTTATTGTCCGCACTGATCAGAAGAGTTTGAAACATTTAATGGATCAAACCATCATTAGTGGAGAGCAACAACGATGGGTGATGAAACTACTTGGTTTCGATTTTGAAATTCAGTATCGTCCGGGAATGGAGAATAAAGCAGCTGATGCCTTGTCCAGGTTACCAGAAGCCTCTCTTTCTTTACACTCCATTTCAGCCGGCCATTGGATCGAGGGGGAAGTGATTGATCAAGAGGTTCGCTCCGACAGCCGGTATAAACAAATCATTCAGCAGCTCCTCCAGGACCCCTCCAGCCACGCCAACTTCTTATTAAAGAATGGCACTCTATTCTACAAAAACAGGTTGGTGATGCTTTCCTCTTCTGCCCTACTTCCAGCCTTGCTTCGGGAATTCCATTCTTCACCTTTCGGTGGCCATTCAGGGTTTTTTCGCACTTACAAGAAAATAACAGCAGTTTTTTTTTGGATTGGCATGAAAAAGTGTATTAGGGATTTTGTAGCCCACTGTGAAATCTGCCAAAGAAACAAATATCAAGCCATGAGTCCTGCAGGCCTCTTACAGCCTCTTCCCATCCCTGATAAAGTTTGGGAGGACATATCTATGGACTTCATTGGGGGTCTTCCACGAACGAAAAAGGGAGATACCATTTTGGTGGTAGTGGACCGCTTGACCAAATACAGCCATTTCCTTGTGCTCTCCCACCCGTATACGGCCAAAGAGGTGGCTGCCTTATTTGGTAAAGAGATAGTTAGGCTTCATGGTTACCCGCGTTCGATCGTGTCGGATCGTGATCGCCTATTTATGAGTCAATTCTGGGGGGAGCTTTTTCGTTCCGTGGGTACAACTCTCAAGTTCAGCAGTGCATATCATCCACAATCTGACGGTCAAACTGAAATTGTCAACCGTGGCCTTGAAACATATCTCCGATGCTTTTGCTCTCAACAACCAAAGGATTGGGTTAAATGGATCACTTGGGCGGAGTATTGGTATAATACCACTTTCCATAGTTCTCTTGGGATGACTCCTTTCAAGGCTTTATATGGGAGAGATCCCCCAACGCTCTTTCGGTGGGGTTCCGAAGCCTCCAAAATAGATGAGGTTGGCGCTTTTCTACAGCAAAGAGATGCCATTCTGCTTGAGTTGAAACAGCAGCTCCATAAAGCCCAAGATAGGATGAAACGTCAAGCCGATTTGAAACGTCGCGAGCTCCACTTTGAAGTTGGTGAGCAAGTGTTCCTTAAAATTCAGCCTTACCGTTTTAGGACTCTTGCTAAGAAGCTCAATGAAAAATTGAGCCCTCGCTTCTACGGCCCTTATGTCATCCTTGAAAAAATTGGTGCGGTTGCCTACCGTCTTGCTTTACCTTCCACAAGCAAAATCCATCCGGTTTTCCATGTGTCACAGTTAAAAAGGGTCTTAGGGGCTGCTATACAGCCACAACCTCTGCCTGGCTGCCTTTCGGGGGACTTAGAATTGCAATTACAGCCGGAAGCTTTATTGGATACTCGTTATTCAAAAACTGGTCACTTGCAGGTCCTCATCAAATGGCATTCTCTTCCGGACTGTGAGAACTCTTGGGAGGATTACATCGCTTTACGGGACTGTTTTCCCGAATTTCACCTTGAGGACAAGGTGCGTCTCCGTGGGGGGGGTATTGATAGAGGCCTAATTACCAAAGTTTATTTTCGTAGGCCCAAGAAGAGATTAGAGGAAGCAGACCCAAATTCAGAAGAAAGGATGAAACTCTCAGCTGAAGACTCAAGGATGGATCTGATGGAGGGCAAACTGGGAATGACAGAAGCTGATCTGGAGCAGAATAAGCTTGGCCATTCAGCTGTGACCACTTGGCAGCCTATCAGTGGGCAGGAGGCAGAATTCGGTTAAGGAGGCTCATGCTTTTATAGAGCAGCAGAAAAAGGAGACGGAGCCTGGTTTTTTGTTATGAAAATGATGTACTGAAGTTTGTTAAGAAGGAGGAGGGGTCTGGCTCTCAAATTCCAGAATTATTCAGTGTCCATTTATTTTGTTTGTTCCAGTTTATTTTCCTTTAGTTTCATTGTTCTGTTGTTGCTTGAGTTGAGTTGAGAAACATTGGTGTAAACATTAGCATTGACGAATGAATGAATTTCAGATTGGAATGCTATTTCTATTGAATTGATTGAGTTTGTTACATTGACTGAGTATACATTATACAAAATAGAGGCGGCCTGCTGAGGTCCAAAACATTACAGGATCTTCTTTTCACTTAATTCTGCCAAGAGACATTGAAGCTGGAGCAGCAGGGAACTTGACCTGAACAGGTACGCAACAGTCTATTGGAGTTCAGAAAAAGGAACTGAAGCAATGAGAGCTGGCCGAGCTCTGGAGGAATGGAGCCAATGAGGGAGTTTGAAGAGAGGTCTAGAAGGCGCAAATTAGTGAGTTGGCCAAAAGAAGGAGGAATGGTGCCTGAAATGTTGGTGGAGGAGAGATTGAGGAGTTGAAGAGAAGAGAGAGAGCAGAGTTGTGGAGGTAAAAAAGACAAATTCAGGAAAGTGTTTGGTAAAGAGAGGGAGATAACTCTGCTCTGAGGAGAACATGTAATGCCTTGCCATGAACATGGTGTTGAGCTTGAAGGGTCCCATGAAGAGAGGATTGAAGAGGCTGCTTTTGCAGAAGGACCAGCCGATGAGGGAAGAGAAAGAAGAGCCTCTCCATCAGGAGAAAGTGAAGAAACCAAAATGTTGGTTGAAAACAAAAACAAGAATGAGGAAAACAAGAGAGAAGAAGAAGCCATAGAAATTAACAAAAACAAAAACCAAAAAAGGAAAAACTTTGATAACTAATCAAGTTTTAAGAAATGGGGTTGATAAGAAAATGAAGGTTAATGTAATGGTGGAAATCTTGGTAACAGTGAAGAAGATGGTGAAAGTCCACTCTTGGAGACAGCATGCATGTGAAAGAGATAAATGAGAATGCTTAAGCTTCACACTAAATAGTTGAACCCAAAACTCAAACTTCACAGAAACAAAACAAACATTTCATGATTTCATCTTTAACCTTCAATCTTCAACCTTTCATAAATCATCAATGGAAGTTTCTGATAAACAGAAACTAAAATAGCAAAAAAAGCTGCGCCCTTCTATTTATCAAGCTCAATGAATGCCTGCATGGAACTCCATTTTCATGGTCATACATAACATGAAATGGATACACAGAAAGAAGGAGAATGGGTTCAGAACTGGGTGCCGGCGTCGGCGGCGGCAGTAACGGTGGTGGTGGCAGACTTTGAGAGTGGAGGTTGGGAGTGTGTGAGTTTTTGAGTTGAGAGTGAGAGTTGGTGGAGGTGGGGAGGGGAGGGAATTGAACTGAATTGCTTTGTCTTTCTAGTTAAATACTTAATTAAGATTTTTAATTGAGTGATTAAGGGGCCATGCCCTTTGCTTTCTATTTTATTTTATTTTAGTAATTAATTATTTAATATTTCTTTTTTAATGGCCTAAGTTGCCCATTGTTTTGTTATCCAGTGAAGAAGCTTTGCAATGTTTTTGGTACTTGTCCCTGGATTTCTTTCTGCATCCATGTGGGTTCCACTGAATTTGAGGATCTGGTGGTTGAGGTTTAATCTCTGTAAAACTATATAATTTATCCGACGTTCAGGGTTTGTCCTCAACCGGGTAATCTCTTGTAGCATAAATTCGATTGTTATCATTTAATTTAAGTGATGTGGGTAAAGAATAAATAAATAAATGTTGAATTACTTAATATTTGTCACTAAATAATTTAATATAATTAATTTATTCTATATAATTATTGCAGACATTCAATATCTAACAATGTCGGTTATTTTATAAGAATTCTACATGTTAATTCAAACGAAAAAGAACTAAATATTATAAATTCAATTCAAATTTATACTAAATTTGGTTCAAATAGACTCTAATTTGATGAATAAGCTTTTCCCATTGCTCTTTTGAGAGTAGAAATGATAATTTTGACTTGAATTTAAGGCCTTTGACCCATTACTATTTAATGTTTTTTGATAAAAATAAGACAGAGGATAGGAATGAAAATAAAAAATATCTCCATAATCGAAGACGGGTTGAGGATAGGGATATATGTATATCCCCTCCTCGACTCGCCCTATCCCCGCCTCCGTCCATTTATATTAATATATTTACTTAATATACTAACATATTTTTATAGTTTTAGGTTATTTGTGTTTTTAAAATTTATTTATGTTTTTTGTTATGTAAATTAAAGTAGTTAACATATATTATTTGTCGCATTTGAAATAACAAATTAGTTTTAATTTTGTTGTTTAATATATTTATATTATGTTTAAATGACACGAAAATGAGATTTTTTTTATAGATATGGGGACAAAAAAAAGATTTTCCTTTTCACGGATAGGGGATGAAAATTTTTTGTTGTTCCTGTAACAAAACGAATCAAAAATAAAGATTGATATTTTTTATAGGAATAGAATAAAAAATAAGATATTTAGTCTCTATCCTTCCCATTGTCATCCTTACTAGTGTGTGGGTGCATTGGGAAAGGAAGAGTTTTGATGATAATAGGTTAGCTTGCCATGGGGGATTGTGAAAGGTATTAAAGGTGTGTTACTCAGGGAAAACAAAGCAAACAATTTTAATTTCATATATTTCTATTTTCATTATTATTTTTTATTACATAAACTATACGGCCTTAAACGTGGGATGTGTCATATTATTTCAAGGGTGGCGTGAAGATAGAGAAAAGTTTCATTGGAGCATCTTATAGTGTTTGTTCACCCCTCATACTTTCAAATATACATTATGATCCCCTTCATTTTGCTACTTTTAAGAAGTGGGTTTGAATGAAAACTATCATTTTTAGACTTGATGAGCAAGTGGGTCAAATTGGGTGCAAATAAAGTAGGTATATATTAAAAACGAGTCAAGTTATATAAGTAATAATTTTTAAAATTCATATTCAACCCTAAAAGCATAGGTTAATCCATACGTTACTCGTTAATATTAATATCTTATTATTTTTCTTTTATTTTTTATTATTTTAATATATTTTTTATAATTCTTAATATTTTTCTTTCAAAATACAAAAGTATGTAAAATTAATCCTTAGAAGGATGTGACAATAATTTCACTAATAATTTTACCGTGATTTACATTGGCTAAGTGTGTAGGATGTAACAATAATCAATCCTTAGAAGCATAGGGGGCATTATGAAAGAAATTAAGAACTTTGACAGTGAAATTACTTGAAATAACCGAGGCAGAGGAAGTGGGTTTGTTTCGGGAGTGGAGATTTTAATTTGATTTGGGGAATAAATTAGGGCACAATTAACGATTAGGGTTTCACTCTTTTGTTTCAATTTAGGCAGCCGCACCATCTCAGCTCATTTCATTCACCAAATATTTCAATATTTTATGCAATTTATTATTATTTTATGATAATGTTGTCACCCATGTCATAATGCAATTCAATTCCTAAGCTGGAAGCATCATTAACTCTTGCATTAGTGATTAATAAATTGCTTAAAGATATAGTTTTTATTAATCAATAGATGCTTAAATGAAATAATCAATGAGGAAATTTTATTTTGGAATGAGATCTCAAGTAGTTTCTTTTCGAATACACAAATACATACGTATTTATGTATATTATAATATGACTGAGTATTATTTTATTTTTAATTCAAAAGTATTCAATTATATGATTACACATAAACATATAGTTTTATTAATATTTAATTACTATTATTATTATCATTATTATTATATATATATTAATAATAAAATAAATATTTTGTTTATGCGTACTTCTACATAATCAATTTGATGATATCCACTTGGGTTTGACTATAGTTTGACTTAGGATTCCATTGTTTTTTCTCTCTGTTTCTCTTAAGAAATTAATTATCATTAATGAGTTATTGAATTGTCAAGCATAAATTATGAATTAATTAATGGGTAACAAGAATAAAATATGAAGATACTTGGGGCATGTCTTGAATTGGAGGAGCCAAGCCAAGCCAGCTACAATTCCGCAAGCATATCAAGATGAGTGCTTTATTAATCTATAAGGCCAAAAGACTTGTTACTACCCGAAGTTAGGTATAATCTTAAACTCTTATCATCTAATTTTTAAAAATTTAAAGTCTTATCTATAAACAAAATTCTATTAAATTTTCAGATAAAGTTAAGAGCAAAATTATCCTTTCACAAAAAAAAAAAAATTAAAAACTAAAGTTTTAACACATTTTCCCCTCTTTCTAGTTTGAAAATCTAATCATTTTCTTTCACTTAAAGTTTGAAAAGTAGTAATTTCACCTCTAGGGTTTTGAAACCATCGCTAGAGATGATAAAGTTCTTGTCTCTAGCTACATTCGTCCTCCCACCGAGGTTGTCTCTCCTTACCAACTTTTTCCTACCTATCAATTAAAGCAATTATCTCTAATGAAGACGAAGTCGTCTTCGTCAGAGTGTCTTCATCTCAAATAGTCTTTGTCCAAGAAAAAGACACTCTGACAAAAATGATTTCATCTTCATCGAAGGAAATCACTACCGTCAATGGGAGAAGATAAATTCGGAGGAAGAGTCAATGCGGTTGGAGAAGACGAATTTCACCGTCTTTGACAATGGTTTCAAAACCCTATGGGTGAAATTGCTACTTATCAAATTTTGGGCGCAGAAAAATTATTAGATTTTCAAATTGAGGGAAAATGCAATAAAACTTTAGTTTTTAAATTTTTTGTTAAATGTCGATTTTGCCATTAATATTAACTACGTTTTTTAACAGAATTTTACTTATAGGTAAGAGTTTGGATTTTTTTAAAATTGAACGGTATAAGTTTGGGATTACACTTAACCTTGGGTGGAAACAAGTCTTTTGGCCATCTATTAACCTAATAAACAATGTTTTGTATACATAATTTTAGTACACAATTTGAGTATCGAGATAATATGTTATCATATGATTGAATATTATTTTATCTTTAATTTAAAATCATTCAATCGTATGATAATACATTATCAATATATTCAAATTATATATTAAAAGTGTGTACGTATAATTTTATTATAAAATTAATTAAGGTTTAAAAAAGTCCCAACTCTAGAAATCTAGGTAAACATGTGAATGATCAATTAATCACCGACAGTTTTAAATTTTTCTGTCTAAAACAAAGACTGACTTTGGTTTTAAATTCATGGAGCCCCAAAACCCTAATTGGTATAGGGCATTCTATGTAGCAAGCATATATTATATATGGTAATGTTTTTTTATCTGTTATTATTATAATAAATAAATAAATAAATAAAAGTAAAGAAGACAAAAGAAGAAAATGCTACATAAAAATGAGGTGCAGGCGCAGCCCAATTATTTTATGAAATCCATTGATATAATAGTAGAAGGATAGGCTTTGGCAATAGCTTTCTACTCCTACAAACAACAAAAAAATGTTTGATATTTGAAGACATATTTTCTGGAATCCTGCTTCAATCTTTAACTCCAAGGCAAAAGATTTTGTTCCCATTATAAAAGCAAAACCATGATTTATGTTTCAAAGTTTTTAAATTATAAAATGCCCCCAACTATATTTCCCATCCAAACTAGAGCGATAATTTTCAATACGATCTGTTAATTCGATACGATATAACATAAAAACATCGTATTAGGATTAAGTTTTTTTTATATATATATAATTTATTTCGGGTTAACTCAACACGATTTGAAATTAAATCAAATAGTATTAGGGTTCACACGAAAGTAACTCTACATGACCCAAATTGACTCAAATATCTTAGAGAAGTGTTATTTTAATAGAATTTGTTAGGGAAAAATTATAAAAATGTTGAAAGACAATATCAATAGTAATTAAAATCTTTACGGATTTTATATAGTTATATATCATATAATTGTAATTACTAACATTATTTTTTATTTTTATTTATATTTTATTTTATTATTAAGTAGTAAGAATGTCATTCGGTTAGTCAGATTATTGATATGCTTTAAAAATCTTAATATGTAATTTTTAGAGCATTTATAAACAAAACAAAATATTAATTGTAGAGCTAACAATTTTTAACATGACACGAAAAAAATTGGGTTAGGGTTAAATTTTTTTGACACAAAATTTATTTCAAATCAACCTGACACGATTCGAAATTAAATTGGATAGTGTTATGGCTCACATAAAAGTAACCTAATACGATATGATACGAATTAACTCGAATGTTTTTGAAAAATGTTACATTAATAGAATTTGTTAGAAATAAAAAAATGAGCAATGTGATGTGTACACACTTTTAACACACAATTTGAGTATACAAATGATGTGTTATTATGTGATTGGGTGTTATTTTATTTTTAATTTAAAATAAGCTAATCACATGATGACACATCATCTGTGTATCTAAATTATATATAAAAAATGTGTATATATAGTTTTAATGATAAATTATATAAATGTTAAAAGATAATATCAACGATAGCTAAAATCTATACAAACTGCATATTGTAATAATTTATGTAATTGTAATTACTCATTTTTTTATTTTTGTTTAAATATTTTATTTTATTTTATTATTAAGTAGTAAGAATGTGATTTGGGTAATTAGATTATTGACACATTTTTAAGGACTTAGTATATAATTTTTAAACTATTTATAAACAAGATAAAATGTCATACTATGTGTTTTATTAATTGCAGGTTCGGGTAATTTGGTGATTAAATTAAAACGGTAAAAACATTTTAAAAATTAAAAACAATAGATAATTTTAGATTGAGTCAGGTCAACTCGAATATGATAGATTAGGTTAGGATTAAAAATTTTTTACACAATTCTAACTTAAGTCAGGTTAGAGTTGAAGATCTTTTCAATAAAACATGAATTGACATGACACAACACAATCCGATGACATGAATTATCAAGTCTATTATATTGTGTGTTTTATTAATAGTAGATTAGAATAATTTGATAGAGAAATTAAATTATTAAAAAAAATTTTGAGAGATATTAATAGTAAGTTGGAATAATTTGATGGAACAATTATGGATTTGAGAATGGTTAAGGCTAAGACTTGGGTTTTGATTTTTTTTTTTAAATTAAAGATAGTGATTTAAATGAAAAATCTTAAAATTAGTCGATGTGTACAAATAATACTACACATGTAAAACAACTGATTCAACAAAGCTGTTTATGCTTGGGCTGGAATAAGTACATGCCTTTTGTTTCTATTGATTTTCCCATTGATTCTAACCTTGAACCAGCATTTATTGGCCTAATAAAATTGATTTCTGATACTCCAAGAGATCAATGGCCTAATACAAGATTCTTAGTCATTGCATCACACATTGTGCACATGCCTTTGCGCAGAGGGCGAAATAAGGGTGTAGGTCCTCTCTTTTCCCAGTTTGAGAGCTTAAAAATGCAAGCTTATGGGTTGATCTGATTCATTTTTTCATTCTCAAATTTGAACCACTTCCAATTCGCACACAAACTTGCTTCATTATCGAAAGGTATAGTGTCAGTTGGAAGGGGCTCTGAATGGGGACTTGCTGAAACAGCGGGTAGTTTCTGCCGGTACTTCTTTGCCATCTCTTCGGCTTCAGAAAATACTCTCTTTCAAAAAGAATATGCAATCATATCAGTTAAGCTCTCCTAAATCAAATAAAGAAGGCATCCCTTATACACAAAAAATAAAATAAGGGTGAAGAAGAAAGCTACATGTACCTCTTTGTTTGATACAAATAGGCCAGGCTCACTTTCAAGGTCAGCAATACTGCAACATAACCAAAATGTTGGTCTCACACAATCAAGTCTTCGGAGTCTTAAATCTCAAATACTACAATAATATTAAAAGAATAAGAGTCCCTTAATAAATACAATAGTAAATCATAAAACCTCGTAATAGTGTACACACATCAAAAAATAATAAACCTAATTGATAGAAATTATTTAATGTAGATAAAGAAGTAATTGGAAATATTAAAGGAGCCTTATGATCAGACGAATTTGATGCTTTTGTTGTCCTTAATATTGAAAACTAACGCACAAAAGGCTATCTTGAAGAATGGGACATCACAATAGATAGTATGAACCAGATGCATACAACAATGTGAAGTAGAACTTATGAATAAGATGGGAATTCAACAAACAAGTATTATTTAACAAGATATTGGATGCATCAAGCATGCATGATAAAGATTCAAAACCAAGCAAGTCATGCGTCAATCACCTGAGAGCTATTTTGTCAGGGAACAGTGACTTCACAACAAGAACTTTGACCTTCTCATCCTCCTTAAGTAAGTCACTAACAGAAGTAACTCGGGTGCGGCTCATATTTGAAACATGAAGCAGTCCACTGAAAATCATTGAAAAAATTAGGACATTTTTTCAACATTAATTCAATAAAGGCAAAAGGACACCAACAGCCAATGTCTAATGAAATTTATGAAAAAGATCAGAATAGCTAAAGCTACTTAGCATTGACCTGCACAGAAAATCATGGGTAAGTATATACTTGATACTTGCATATGACCAGAAAGGGCATGCACATGAAACTTTGACCAACTAAAGGAAAGAATACAGACAATTCTGCAGAATCCTAAAATCATCTTTTACAGCAAAACTTTTATAAGAGAGAAAATTCATTGATTTCAACAGATGCACATTCTAAAATTATGAGGTCCATAGGGCAAAGTACAACATGATTTACACTTTATATTCTTATGTCATTCAGTCATCACCTCTTTTCTTCATTTTTTCCTGATTTGGCAGACCATTTAGTTATAATTTCATCCCATCCAATCAATAGTACTGGGAAATGTTTGAATTTGAAGCATATGTGCACAAAAATTTCACCTAAGGTCAATGTAAGAACCGCTTCTTTTGTTTCTTCACAACTATGTTTTATCCATTTCTCTCAATCAAACCATTTTATATTCCTTTTTGGTGCACAAAATAAACTCCAACAAAGTCAAATTAAACACAACAGCACATGTTTTTCTTTCTTGCCTCATTTTTGACATTCATTATCTAATCTCTCCCTTAAACTTTCCTTTTCCTTTTGTTGGTGCTACATGACACTACGTTCCTATTTTGCAGACAAGTGGATTACCTAACGTTTTATTTTTATTTATTCCAGTCCTCACCGTTTTCATATAAGCTTTGTCTAAATTCATGTTTTCTCAAGTATTTTCTTTAAGCAATGGACTATATATGCTTGCTAACTAAAACGCATTTTCTACTCACCTTCGATTTGTGTCACCTATCCTTATTTGAGCTCCATATGGAAAGATTTTTTTAACAGTTCCATCTAAAAGTGTTCCCTCCTTAAGATGTATCAATGCCTGCAAAATATATGGTAAATTCAGAAGGCCTTCTTTTCTTCCCAAGAAACCAAAGAATACTAAACCAACAGCAAGAGAAAGAACAACATCAGTGCCACACTAAAACTGACCCAAGCTTCCCGCTCACTTAGTATTAAGTCATTAGTGTCTTCATTTATTCGAGTTATTAGCACATTGATTCGGCGCCCCACCTACAATATCAAGAAAACAAATGAAAAATAAATATATAATCAGTTAAAAAGAATCAACTGGAAAATAAACATAAAGAAGGCTTCGAAGTTAAATTTAAAAAATCAGTACAGTTAAGGAGTCCTAGGTAACGTGTTAACTATAAGTGATTTCTTATGAATTTTTAGATAATATAACATAGTGCAACTCTAACATCTGAAGACTGTTAATGTAACATGTATTTCAAAGGGTTTAAATTGATGCATGACAATAATCATTATTCATGGTAAAAGCCTCCCCTGTACATACAAAGATCAAAACCAACCAAGTAGAGTTACATCATAAATGATTCCAAAGAGTTTCAACTAACATTTTCTTTCAACTCAGTGAAGCTGTTAACTCTATTCAGAAGCTCAACTTTGGGAAGGAAAGCTCGTAAACCCTGAAAATATAAATCTGAAAACAATCAACACTTGACAGAGACGTGCATGAAATGAACAAACATACAAAATATAACAACCAACCTCAATTCTTGTAAGAAGACCACCAGTATTCCACTCCGTAATTTTAACCTCGATAGGTTCATTGAGTTGCTTTATCTGTCCAAGTCTTGCAAATTCATCAAAAATACTCCAAATCGCTTGGTAAAATTTGGATTACCAACCAGAAATCATAGCATTTACTGGAACTTTAATGCTTGCAGCTAAAATACTTGCAAAGAGAACTGAAATATATATGCATTTTCATGTAGCAGATAAAAAATATCCAACTATTAATGCTTTGAAATGAAATTGAACTTAAAATACCTCATACAATTTACAACATTCTAAAACAACACATTTTCTATAGAGTATCAATAAAAAGTAATAAACAGCGTTATAAGTTCTGTATCAAATTTAACAAATCCACCAAACCAAACAGAAAAAAGCAAGAAAAGAACCTGCCTCACTCGATGCCAAGCCAACTTTCGAAAAAACCGTCTAGTTGAAAGCAATGGCCGACCACTGAGAGTCCTCCCAAGAACCTCAGCCAACAAAACAGTTCCAGTCTCCACAACAGGCCGTCCCGGCCCTGAGCCCCCACTCATGGCATCATCATTCTTAACAATTCCCATCTTCCCTCGAACCATAAACTCGTCAGCATCCTTCTCCAAATCACATAACAAGAAATCCATCTCTTTTTCATATAAAGGCAACACTTCCTTTGTCAACATTGTACCTAACAAGTCTGCACCAACATTCACATCAAGCCTATTCTCATTGCCAGAAACCACAACACCAACAACAAAGTCACCTCGTTTTGGTTCATAATACTCCACATTAATCTTTTTATCTCCGTCCACATTATCATCCACAATAACATTCTCAGTATCAACTCCCAACTCACTTCCCTTATCTTCCACATCCTCCACTGGCTCTCTAGGCTTAAGGAACTTCAAAAATGGCTTTATAGCCTCTTCTTTATCAGGTTTTTCAACTTCTTTCTCAACTTCAGAAAAAAGCCCGTTATCATCTACAGCTACATGACTAGGCTTATTCAAAAGTTCAAGTTCGTCACTCTCAAAATTTCCATCGCTTTCAATCTTTCCAGACAATTGGGTACTTGAAAAACCATCAAAGCCATCATTCTGAGAGCAAAATCCAATCAGGGCACTTCCCAAAACCCCAAAACTAGACTTAAACAGAAGGGTTTTAGATGACCAAAGTGTGGAAAAGGAGTGAACTTTCAGAGAGGGCTTCTTCTTAACTTCGTTGCAGTGCAGAAAACTGAAATTGTGAAGAAAAGTTAGAGACTTACAATGTTGAAGAGTTTGCATCTTCTCTTACCGTGGGCAACTCATTAGCTTTTGTCCACAGAGAACCATCGCCGCTTCCTGCTTTGCTTTATCTTTCATTTTTTAAGGTAAGAAATGAATCGGGCTTCTTTAATGGGCCTTCCATGGGCTTTTTAGGCCTGATTTAGGTTTAAATAAGCTTTTAGGCCCAAAATATGACTCACAAAAGGGGATCTCAATTTAGGCCTAAGCATTTTAGGACCAAATTGAGAAGCCCATTTGTATCATTTGAAAATCTTTAAAAAGAATTAGTTGAAGTTAGAGTTGGATTCGAATCGAATCGAGCTCAAACTCGAGCTTGGTTTGATTTACATATAACTAAGTTCAGCTTAATTTACATATAGTTGAGCTCGAGCTCGTCAAGCTCGTGAAAGCCAAGCTCGAACTTGGCTTGAATTCGGTTCGGCTCGTTTTTTGTTATTAAACAACATCGTTTTTATACATATTGGTCAAAACGACGTTGTTTTGTATCAAAATTTTTAATTAAAAAATTTGGCAAGCAGCTCAAGCTCGACCGAGCTCTTATAGGGCTGACTCGTTTCAGACTCATTCGAGCTAAGCTTGAGTAGGTTCGGTTCGAGTCCAACCCTAGTTGAAGTTCTATAACATTTATCATAAATTTTCATGAGATTTTTTTTTTGTTTTTTATCTAAATAATCAATTCACTTAAACATATTTTAACTTATTTAAATTAAAGTATTTACTTAAATTTTTAACCGTTTATTTTTTATTTCATAATTTAGTAAGATTTAGTTAAAAATACAAAAACCTATTCTTATACCAAATTTTAACACAACAAAATTATGAGTATCCATAAATAAGTACATATTTAATAAGTGTCATCGAGTAATTAGATGATTTTGAATTAAAGATAAAATAATACTTAATCATATAATAATACATTATATATATATCAAAAAATTGATACATATAATATTACTCATTTTAATAACATAATTTAAACCATTGGAGTTAATTAAAATATGTCTACGTAAAGTGTTTATACATTTAGATGATTAAACCATGTTTTTCATAATATATTAATTATTAGATTAATAAAATTATGTATATACACTTTACGTACACAAATATATATATATATATATATATATATATATATATATATATATATTATTTATTTATTTATTTATTTATTTATTTATTTATTTATATGTGTCATTATATGATTAGATAATTTTAAATTAGAGATAAAATAACATTCAATCATGTGATGATATATATAATATGCATATATTTATATATCCAAAATAAGTGTATATAATATTAATCATATGAGATACATCAATTATGTCCACTATATTTAATTTATTGTAATTTTTTTTTTCTTTTTTCATGAGCTAATCATTATCTTAAATGAAAAAAATACACTATGTGCTTGACTTATGCATGATTTATTTATTTATAACACCTAGATTATAGAAGGTTTGACATTTACTAAAAATTAAGAAATTTTCATTGATTTTATTTAATTTTTTACTAAAATATATCAAAAAAATCGTAATCTTATTTAATAAAAAAATTAAGTTTATTACATTTTCTTTCTTATATTTAAAAAATTTATAATTTTCTCTTTATTCAATGTTTGAAAAGTGACAAATACCCTTTTAGGGTTTGTTTCTCTCATTTCTAGTGTTGATTGGCAGTCTCCTGCCATCAATCATTCTCCCTCTTACCTTATCTCTCCCTTCGGTCTCTCTCCCTTACCTCTTTGGCCTTTTTCAGTCGAGACAAAAACCAAATCATCTTTGTCTCATATGATCTCCCTGCTTCACCTTAAAAAGTTGGTCGATATACGATGACCTCCCTTCTCCATATTTCTTTGTCACCAATGAGGAGATCGATCTCTTATCTTTTTGTTTTCGATGAAAAGATCAATCTCTTAGTCTCAACGAAAAGACCCAATCACATGATGAGTGTGATGGTTGATAATGTCTAATCATGGTGCATTTTCATTCCTACATAAAATATTGCTCTCATTTTATTACTTCATTCACTTGATATTCTATTTTTATAGAATTTTCTCTCAAAAATCTTCGGAGTTTCTACACTTTAGATTTCCAAAAGTTTGTTATATCCTGAAAATAAATATACACCATCTCAAAACTACAAATAAGGAGCAAATATCATTTTAATATAAGTGTATGTTTACATGTCTTAAAGTTCAAACACAAGTTAATCACTTCTTTCTTTCACTATAACAAATATTCAATTTAGAGACGAAATATTTGAGTTTTACTTTTAAGGATTAATTTTTAATTTTTTAACATGAAAATTTTCGTCACCTTTTATCAAATTTGTTATAGTGTTTTTATTTCCCATTATTTATATACTTCAACATCGGTTTATGTTTGTTAATTTCCCCCTTTATTTTTGGGTTTCAGTCATGAATATGCTTTCATGAAGAAATGTGATAAAAAAGGTTGAATTTGATTGATCTATGTTTGTATATTTTTTAAGGGGTATTTGATTTGGAAAATATTTTATAATCAAAATAAAAAATTTCTTTGAAGATAGATTACTTTGAAAATTATTGAATATAAATTATTACTATATTTGATCAAATTCGATAAAACTAGATAAATATAAATAATTATTGTGTTTGGTCAGAGGTAATAAAAGAATGCTAGTATATTATTTTACTTAAATACCATTTGATATAATTATTCTAAAATTTTTTTAATATTATTTGTTATATTAATTGAAAATTAGATTATTTTTACCCAAAACAATTAATAAATAAATATATAGTTGTAATAAAATCAATATTACTTTAGCAATATTTTAATACCTAAAGTGGAGTAGTAATTAGATTAGTTGTTATATTATTTGTCACAACACTATTAATAATAAAAAATTACCTTTTATTTTTTATAAATATAAATAATAAAAAATAGATTATGAGGGAAATCTTTAATCCCTCTTAACCATACATCTATGGATTTAACATTTTCCAATAAAAATAATGGGTGCACTGATAATATTGCAGAAAACCATTTCTTTCCACTTTTAGAAGTTCCACTACTACCGTTTGACTCTAAGGGTCTATTTGGTTGGAAAATTTAAAGATTAACTTGGTAATCTATCTTTTATTATTTCCATTATCTTTTTTTATTTACAAAGTAATAAAAGATTTTAGTAATATTTCATTATTAATGGTAATGTAACAGATAATATAGAAGGTAATCTAATTACCATATTCGCATTAGCTATTATAAGATTACCATGATAATTTTAATTATTATTACTTTTTTATCTTTACTTATTAAATTTTTAAGACAAAATTACCCACAATTTTAATTAAAATAATAAATAATATGAAAAATATTTTTTATATTATATTTCATATAATAAATAAAATAATATATTAATATTCTTTTATTACTTTTAACCAAATACAATAATTATTTATATATACCAATTTTACTAAATATAGTAATAAATTTATATCCAATAATTTTTAATGTAATATATTTTTAAGATAATCTTTCAATTTTAATAATAAAATATTCTCTAAACCAAACATCCTGTAAAATGATCAAAAATATAAAACAAGTCGAGGAGACGACAACTAACAAGACATTCATGTAAAAATAACACTAAAATAACCAACATTGATTTGGAGCATATGGTCACTAGAACTAACCAACCCATTCTACTTTATTTATATGAGTAATATTATGTGCATAAATAATAACGTATTATCATATGATTAAATAGTTAAAAATTAAAGATAAACCAACACTTAATCACAAGAAAATATTTCATTGTTTGTACACATAGTTTTATTATATTTATAAATAATTTTATTTTATCTTATAATAAAAGCCTATGAGATGTCATATCTTGAACTTTTAGAGTGCGTTTGATTTACGTAATATTTTATTACAAAAATTGAAATACCACCTTGAAGATAGATTACATATAAAATTACTGTACATAAATTATTACTATATTTGATAAAATTTTATAAAAATTGATTAACATAAATAATTATTGTGTTTGGTTAGATGTAATATTCATTTTATTATAATTATATCCTTATTTATTGGTTTTTTTAGGATAAACAAATAACATAAAAATATTTTAAAATAATTATACTCAAAGGTATTTAAGTAAAATAAAATAAAAATATTATTTTATTATC
This sequence comes from Mangifera indica, assembly GCF_011075055.1. Classification (NCBI taxonomy): domain Eukaryota; kingdom Viridiplantae; phylum Streptophyta; class Magnoliopsida; order Sapindales; family Anacardiaceae; genus Mangifera; species Mangifera indica. The sequence continues at coordinate 7,890,314 of NC_058147.1, read as the reverse complement.
TATAATTAAACACAATAATTATTTATATTTATTAATTTTTATCAAATATAGTAATAATTTATATCTAGTAATTTTATATATAATCTATCTTTAAGGTAATATTTCAATTTTGATAATAAAATATTACAAAAACCAATTGCCCCCTTAGTGTTTAAATACTATAGCTTACTTTTATTAGAAATAGTTAAATATAAAAGTGGTTTTCCAATTAAAAAAAAAAATTAATCAACCCATCTAATTTTAAATCGATCAATTTTAAATCTCTTAATTTTTTAAAATTAACTCTGAAAAATAAGAGAAAAAATTATGTATGGTTAGGTGACATATTACTATAAGGTAAATTATTATTATTTTTTAAAATAAAAATCTTATTTAAGTTTTTTAAAAACGGATAAATAAAATTTTTTTTTTTGATAATCAACCCACCAAAAGCAATATTCCTTGAGACGAAGGAACATAAACTTTTCAAGTTTTAGGTGTCTTTGTACATTTGGGATGTCAAGGCGAGTTGTGATTGGGCGGTGCCAATGCACTATGAGATTTAAAGCAAGAATAGAAAGCTCCAAAATCCACGTAGATGCAAGTATGGAACCAAAATTCCCCACGTAGATCACATGGATGGTGGTAACTTAACTAATCTTGTTCCCCCATATTACAACCGTCCATTTGATGCCATCTGTCCGGGTCCCACTCATCTATTTCTCCATCTCGTTCCGAAAAAGGGCATCATCATTAACTTTCCCCCACCGTCATGTTTAAGTAATTCCACCACGTAACCAATAAAAATTTCAATATTGTATTGAAATTTATTTTTTAAATATTTATTTTTACATTTTGTAGACTTACGTGGAGCAAATACACGTACCGATTCACCTCCGTGGTTGTCTAAGTGATGAAAGATCATAAATCATTTGTAAATATTTATGTTTGAGTTATTTCAATATGATATATTAGAATAAAATTTATTTTTAATTTATTCGATTCGTAATTATAGGTTTAGGTAACCTTTTATCGCCAGGTTCATTGGATTAAAAATATAAATATAAATATAAATATATATATAAAACAAATTATATCATCACACTTCGTAGCCTTAGCGCCTAAACAGGTTAAATGTATACTAAATCCCTTCTAACCCCAAATGAACACTGCAATGTTAACATTATCACTCACACCGTGTAATTATGGCTAACAAACGTGATGATGACTCTAATACTAAATAATATAAATTTTAAGAGAATTACACTTTAAAAATTAGTTATTAAGATTGAAAAGTCTAATGTTATTTAAACCTCACATTAGAAATTTATACTTTTTAATATAAAATTCTTGTCGTATATTTTACAATTAGGATCGTAACAAAACTATAATATTTAGAATCAATGTATATGCTCACATTTGCTTTGAATTTTACAAGCATGAAATTATAAGTTGGGCATTATAGTTTATCCATACACATGGGTTGATTTGACTTCTATTATATTGGTGGGTCTCAATTGGTATCTTTTTGACATCTTATTGCCTATGCAATTAACAATAACAAAAGCGTAAAGTTTTCCTTTGAATTTCAATACATGGCATAAAAGTAAGTCATTTTTAGGGGTAGAATTTGATTCGTATTAGAATATTAGATGTGTTTGGGTAGTTACTCTTCATTGCAATCAACAGCTATTTGTTGGCCACCATGGCTATATCACATACTATTTCTTCTTGTAAATTGTATTTCTTTTGACCCCATTTATTTATTTATGTTACATTTGGCTCCCAAGATGAAAATAATGTAAATTTAGTTCAAAAGACTTATTCTCACTCAAGGTTTAGCGTATTCTCAAACTCTCGTCCGTTAAGTTTGAAAAACCTAGATATCTATCTATGAACTATTCAATTTAACAAAATCGATTAGTTTTAAAGGTAAAATTATCATTTAACTAGTGATATTAAAAAAATAAAATTTTATCTCGTTTTCTTTTCTAAACTCTAAAAACAAATAATTTCTCTTAAGATTAAATTTTGAAAAATTATATTTTCCTTTCTAGGGTTTCAATTTTTCAGTGTCTCACTTTTCGACAAATGATCATCTTCTCTGACGCTCTTATGGTGATGTCTCTCTCTTTTTAGCACTATCTCTTCTTTTCGACCATCTCTCTCCGCACCCCACTCAAATAATTCGTTTAGATATGTTTCTTTATCTCTTGAACCATTCCAATTATAATTGTATTGTGTTTGGTTCCAATTAAAATTTAATTTAGAATCAATGTGAAATGGGTTGCAAAGTTGGTGAGATTATTTAATACCCACTATAAATTGAAAGCTCTATGAGACTAACATTTTTTAAATTAATCATTTCCATTACTTTAATTTATTTTAATTTCACCCTCGTGTAACATGAAATCCTAATAAATTTCATCTTTCAATTAAATAAATTTTGAAATCACTTTCGAATCACACCTCAACGTGCAATTAGAGATTGTGTTTAAGGCCCTAACCACAATTACATTAGATTTCTGTTTTTTAGAAAATAATAAAATAATATCTTAATTAAAATTAAAAAATATTTTATTTGTGAAATCTATCAAATGGGTCCAAACAAGATCCTATTTGGCCGTCCATTACATTAGGATCAAGTCAGCCGACCGATCAAGCCTTCCAAGTTTTGACCAGCAAGATTTTGCCTTCAAACTATTACCAAATATAGAGGGTGTTTTCGGTCAGAGCATCTTTTTATTATAAAAAATAAAATACAATAAAATTATATATATTTAATTTCAAATATTCAATTAAATAATAAAATTATATTTTATTATATGATTGAATGATTTTTAATTAAAAATAAAGTAACATTTTATCATATAATAAAATATTATTTAAATATTTAATTAAATACTCAAAACTAAAAGTATATAACTTTTTCAATAAAATATTACCACCAATATATATAATTTGAAATATTATTAGTTATAAATTAATATTATTAGAGGGTATTTGGTTTGATTAATGTTTTATTACAAAAAAAAAATCACTTTGAAGATAAATTATCAAGAGATTACTGGGTATAAATAATTATTATATTTGATAAAATTTAGTATAAATTAAAAAGTATAAATAATTATTGTGTACTAAAATATTATTTTATTTAAATATCTTTTAGTATAATTATTTTAAAATATATTTTATATTACTTATTATATTAATTAAAAATGAAGGTATTTTAATGGTAAAAAATTAATATATAAAAATAAAAGTATAATAAAATCAAAATTATCTTGATAATTTTTTAATATTTAAAGTGGATGTGATAATTAGATTACTATTTATATTACCTATCAAATCATTATTATTAATATAAGATTAATATAATATTTTATTATTACAAAACTAAACATAATAATATAAATAATAAAAATTAAATTGTTAAGAAAATATTTTTTTACTGTATACCAAAAGATACATATATTTTATATTAAAATATATTTTATTTATGTTGTAAAATATTATATATTTAAGATATCTATCTATATATATATATATATATTTATGTTGTTAAATAATAAAATGAATTAATTAGATATTTTAATTTATTAAATTGCCGAATAATAAAATTAATTAAATTTAACAGTTACATTATTGATTATTTTAATTAAAATACCTTTAAAAATAATTAATTAAGGTAAATTGTAATACAATTAATATTATTTTATAAGATAATATTAATAATACAAAATAATACTAATTTAATTTTATATTATTTTTATTACTTCACAAATTAATCAAATAAAATAATATTAATAATAAATTATAAATTATTAAAATAATTATATATTTCCAAACAAAAGATTTATTATAAATACTTTAATTGTTTCTTAAATCAATAAAATTATATTTTTTAAATCAAATAATATTACAAATTATATTTAAAGTTTAACATAGTATTAAATATTTTTAAAATATATTAGAAAATTTTCAATATACATTTTAAAAAAAATTGGTATAAATATAAGATTACATAGAAACCGTTATTTATTTTAGAGAACGCAGGTAGTTTTACCTCCTTTCTCCTTCTTCACATTCATCAAAGTTTCAAAACAACTACTTTCTCTTCATTTTTATTCTTCGTCTTCTTGGTCACACAAATCTCTCTGCTCTTCTTCTCCTCTTCAGCTATGAAATCTAAACACAGCTCAAAGCGCAAGCGGGAGGTACTTTACTTTCTCCCTTGCTTTTTTCTTTGCTTTCTAATGCTTTTTACACTGCTTTTTTCAGCTTTATTTAGTGTAGTTTTTTGATTTCGGATTACTGAGAGAGACTTTGCAGAGAAATTGGGCTGAGCTGTGTTGTTGTTTGGATTATTGCTCGTGCCTACAGCTCTTTTGGCCTCGAGTTGTGCGTAAGTGGTTCAACATCACCTCTGATCACTCTGATTACAGTGCTGACACCGACGACGGCGACGACGACTATCTTGATGCGGAATCTGACATCGAAGGTTAGATTTTCAACCCCATTTTGTTTTGTTTATATTATGTAATTTGCTTGAAGTTCGAATTTTTTATGGCTTGCGGTATTCCTTTTTTTATATTTTTTAAAGTGCATGACTTTGAGTTTTGAGGATTCCTTTCTCGGGTTTGAGTTTAATTGTGAAGTGTGTTTTTGCAGAAATTAGGCAGTCAAGGTTCAGAGTTAACAAAGAGGAGGAAGCCCAAGTTGATCCTAATGGTAAATTTTACATTACAATGTTGAAATTTTTGGTAACATGATTTAGCTAAGAAAGTTGGGGGAATATCTGGGTTACCAGAAAGAAGGAAAAGAGAAAGAGAATATTATGTTCTTTGACTTATGAATTCTGGATAACATAGGCCTGCCTTTGTTTATTGCTGGCTGTCTTGAAGTCTATTATGGTCTGTGTATTTTGCTGGTGATTGAATAGGAATTTGCTTGACTATAAAGGTGTTTTTGCATTTAAATTTGATTTGTTTACACATTGTTATATAACCAATAGAACCTTGGTAGTAGAATCCGGAATTCAATACCCTGATTTAGTTTCATACAGATAATTCCAGTTATGTTGAATGAGTCACTAAAAGTAGGTACTTAAGAATTGTTTTTTTTTTTTTAAGCTAGTGGAAGAATAAATCAAAGTTTTCTAGCTGCCTTTTCTTGGTGATTGGTTGTTATAGTCTTCCAGCTTTTCTTTATAATTTCTGCTGAAAATTGTAGTTATACTCAAATGCTGTTCATTTGAAAAGACAATTGGAGCCACCTCATGGAAACAGAAACATCCTGTAGCATTAGGCAAGTCTCAGTTTGTAGATAAAAGGAAAAAATTAAAAAAAAACAGAAGAGAAAAATGAATGAACTAGATAAAATGTTTCAGTTTTATTTTTCACCAGACTTTGTTTATTACAATTGACTTGTTTTTCAAAGGCTATGAAATATACGATTATTACAACTAAACCAAGTGAGTTCCAGTATTTCCCCTTTGTCAAAATTTTGTTTTTCTTCCTCATACATAGTGTGATTTGTAGGGGCTTCAGATGCTTTTCCCTGGATAAGAAGACGAAAGACAGAAACCTTTAGGGCACAATATATAAATACAAAGGAACTCAGGTATGATGATTCTCCCTTAATGATTTGTTAATGAAAGACCAAAAAATGGTTGCTAAATTTGGCCATGGCAGAAACTGCAAATTTGTAGGTACTACTAATTACGTGTCTATTCTATCTTTGATTTTCAATTTCTTTTCTTTCCTAGAATACATGTCAGTACATGGAATGTTGGAGGCAAAAGTCCACTGGATGACCTTGATATTAATGATTGGATAGATATCAATGATCCTGCCGACGTCTATGTGCTTGGGTGAGCATTTATTTCTGTGACATGTTCTGAACTTCCTCTGGTGGATTATTCTACACTTACAAAGATGATACACATCCATACCATTTTAATAAATATCATAGGAAGTTTAATGCACTGGATAATATGATTTCCTTGTTATGTATTATTCTAATATGTTTCACATGTTGAAATTTCTTAGTTTTGAAGTATTATAAATGCTCTATATTTATAGTCTTCAGGAAATTGTACCATTAAATGCTGGGAATATATTTGGTGCTGAAGATAGCCGTCCTGTTCAAATGTGGGAAAACATTATTCGTGACACACTAAGTAGAATACGACCTTCCTCTGCCAAGATTAAATCTTTCAGTGATCCTCCTTCTCCATCCAAGTTTAAGCCAGCTGATGATATCCCATATATAGAAGAGGAGATATTGCTTGAAAGTGATGTTAATGTTGGTGAGGAAGCTTATCCATTGGACGATGAAACTAATCGTTTTGATGAAGTCAAGGAGGAACCGGTCATGACTTCTGTCACTGCATACTCTATGCTTGGTGCTAAACTAGACATGCCTGTAGGACAGGATATACAGAGGCAATTTTCTTCTCCAAAGAAGTTAGATGGGTTATATCGTTCGCTAACAGAAAATGGCGAAGGAGATATGTCCTCAGTGCAAAACAATCGCAGATTAAATAAAATGCTTAGTGGGTCCGAAAAGATAGGCTTGTGCTGGCCAGAACCTCCACTAGATTTGCTAACTCAGAATGTTTTAGAGAGACCAAGTTCCTTCAAATCTATTAAATCTTTCAAAACAGCCAAGTCTTTCAAGACATATAGTTCTTTCAAGTCAATCATGAATGATATGCCATCAGGGATAGCTTTGCTTGCTGAAATTGACCTGGAAACTCTCATGAAGCAAAAAAAAAGGTCATCATATGTAAGGATAGTAAGTAAGCAGATGGTTGGGATTTTCCTCACGATATGGGTACGTAGGAGCTTGCGTAGGCATATCCAAAATGTGAGGGTGTCAACAGTTCCTGTTGGTGTAATGGGCTACATTGGTAACAAGGTATCTTTATCCTACTGTTACATGACTTTTTTGTGAATAATTATCTGATCACATATCTGTTGGCCTAGCATTATCAGAATACAATTTTTTTTTTCTCTGCTTAAGTTGGTTGTGGCTGATTATATAACCTGTTCATGAGTTTCTTCTTTTGTGTGACTCACATATCATACGAATATTAATAGCACTATATCTATTACACTCAAGACAAAAGATTCATATCCCAATGTAGAAGTCAGCCCAAGATTGTGTAGCCTACTTCCATAGGTATTCTGGGCGGGTGAATTCTCCTTTTGCCAAAAATGGACCTGAAATTATTGAACCTTCTTTAACAAAACACTATATCTAATTCGATTTTTAGGAGAGTGCCTTGTGGACCATAAAATGATGGCTTTTTGCTTCCAATGCCTAATAATTGATATTCCTCATTTGTATAGTAAATAATGCAGCAAGTCATTAAATTTTATTTTGAGCTGCTTGATGTACTCTTTTATTTATCATTTAAAGGAAAATTTTGTCTTTTAGAACGTATGACAAGATTTCAATTTTTCAGGGGTCAGTATCTGTCAGCATGTCCATATATCAGACTCTATTTTGTTTTATATGTACACATCTGACATCAGGTCAAAAAGAGGGAGATGAACTGAAAAGAAATGCTGATGTATATGAAATTCATCGAAGAACTCACTTCTATTCTCAATCTGAAATAGGACTTCCCAAAAGCATCTATGATCATGAGTGAGTATATGGCATCTAGTTATGATATTTGACTGGTTTCTCTTTGCTGTTCTGTGCTTTCATCAATTCCTGTCATATCCTTTCACTATGTATGTTCTTAGATATTTGAGACTTAAGTAACTGATGACTGCATTTCCAATGCTTTCATCACTAAATATAACCATTTAGAGTCTAAATAAGTCTATTTTGACATATCTGCAAGCCATGGTGCAATTATAAAAATCAAGTGTCTAAATCAATATTTGTTGTAGATTTTGTCTTCATACATAGTAGTTGACATTTCAGCATGATCCTAATCTTATAAATAAGTTATAGGTGCAAATGATTCTTTTGTCTTAGAAGCACATATTAAAACTTGAATCTTAAAAAATAGGAAGAATAAAGAAAAAAATTGACTTGGCATCAGAGTTGAAAAAAATTTGCTAAAATATCCTCTGGGATATACTTAAATATTAAGCAAATAGCCTTAAAAAAATAGAAGTATGTCAAGTATTAAATTTAGTGTCATTGCTACTTATTCCCTGATTTGGATATATTATGACAAAGTGACAATGCTATGTCTCAAGGCCTTTTCCTTCCAGTCCATTCTTGAAGTTTCCTTGCCTATCCATATATGCATGAGTGTGGGCTTCTACTGCTGTATAACATCTTAACTTTTGATATAATGTTTAATAGAAGGCTGCAATGCTAAAAAATGTGGTCATAATCTTTAGTTTTCTTGCTAATTGAATTTGAGTGCAAGCCAACACATTAATCTCCTCATATTTTTGGATTTTCTCCTTTCATTCTGAGGGTGTTTCACATTAATCTCCTCATATTTTTTGAATTTCTTCTCTCTTTCTGAAGGTGGTTATGCTTGAATGTAATATACGAATAAGTCCTACTTGTATTGAAGTGGCAGCTTTACTTTTAAATTTTCCTGCTAATTTATCATGTTAAAATTAAATATTTATTTTTCATTTATGAACTTCACTTTATTGTTTGTTTTTGGATAAATCTTCGTCTCAAGCAAAAAACAATTGTTTATGCAATAATATTTGTTTCTCTTGCAGAAGAATAATTTGGTTGGGTGATCTGAATTATCGCATCAATTTGCCATATGAGAAAATACAAGAACTCATCTCCAAGAAGGATTGGTCAAAGCTAATGGAGAAAGACCAGGTAGCTTAGTAACATTCTATTACTTTGAACTTACTAGAAACATTGCCACTTTCAGTTCAAGCATTCACCGTAAAGTGGGAAAGTCCATTCAAATAATTTGAGCCCAACAATGGGTCTCATATTGTTTATGATATTGTAACTTTCTATAGGTGTTTATAGATACCATGCAACTCCCCTATGATGATTCTTGATCACATAGTTGTGGAATGTTGGATTCCTTGTCAACCTTTAGGACATCAAAGTTTGGTCTACTTGATACCAAATGGTTGGATTTGTGCATATATTGTTACAAGTTTCTTAGGAGTTTCATTTGCATAATTCAGCACTTGAATCTCTTTCCTGTTTTTCTTTTTATAATTTTTTTATGATCATGGTGAAAAAACTATACTGGCATGTAAATAACTTGAGCTGATTTCTTGCTTCATTGGGATTCCAAAGTGCAGTAAGGCATCTGATCGATCACATGATGCATAGAGTAACCTCCTAATGCATATATTACTTATTTGGAATGACATTTTGTCCATGCTGAAAACAATAATGGCTACTATTCATACTCTGAGCCATAAGATTCTGATTTTATATTCTTTTTCATTATTTTAGGGAACCACATGCAGGTTTTTTTCTTTGTTGATATGTGATGAAATTGTGTCATGTATGTTGTCATCATTTATAGAGGCAAAAGAAGGTTACTTGTTCTTTCCAAAGTTTTAATGTTTGGTTATTTTGGAATCATTTGATCATAATACTATATCATTGTGTGTGTATGTCTTAGTCTCTCACTCCTTATCATATATGTAGATGCACACTCAGCAAATTTAAAATTCAGTTGTTGATTTGACTGATAAATTTCATAATCATTCATCTTTGATCTTCTGTGAATATGATATGTCATGTCTGGTGGGCCTGAGGTGTATTCATTGTCGCATGAATAAAGTGTTACCTTGTTATGACAGCTTATACGAGAACTGAGGAGAGGTCGTCCATTTGATGGATGGTCTGAAGGGACGTTGAATTTTCCACCAACATATAAATATGAGTTAAATTCGGAAAAATATCATGGAGAGGATCCAAAGGCTGGGAGGCGGAATCCTGCTTGGTAAACTTTTGAAATCTCATGTTGTCTATTGGTTGCTTCCCTTTTGCCAATTACTGTTAATATGTTTGCTCACACATCTTCAATGAATGCATGATGTGTAAAATGCAAATGGTCCTTTTAATTCTTAACGGCATGGAATTCAATCATGTGTCTAATATGGTTTCTACTTTCTGCCTTGCATTATCTAACATTCGTATTGCTTTGGATGATGTTTACTCTTGAGACTTTCCTCAAGAATTCTGTTTGGGGTATAGAGAAATTTGTCATTGCCAGCTAACCAAAAAGTGTTGCACATATATAGTATAAGATGCTGTCTAGATCAATCCCAATTCATTCATAACTAAGATATTGACTTTACATTTTATTTTATCATGTTCATGATGATATATAGATTGTTTTTATGATTAATCGTTGGACAGCTTACTGTGATTTGCATTGATCTTTTTAGGTGTGATCGCATTCTTTCATATGGTAAGGGAATGAGGCTATTGAAATACCGAAGGGCTGAAATTAAAATGTCTGATCACCGACCTGTGACCGCCACATATATGGCCGAGGTTGAAGAATTTTCCCACAGGAAGCTACAACATGCTCTGACATTCACGGATGCTGAAATTGAAAATGAGGGAGCTGTAACAGACCTGGGGGTTTCAGTGTTGGATTGAACAACTTGAGATTAGATCTGGTGAGTGGAACTTTAAGCCATTTTTAACCTGCTCCCTTTTTCATGTCAATGTTACGTATCTATCAGCATAGTCGACTGCAAGACATTTCACATCATCTGTGTTTCTCAATAGAACTCAAACACATACTCATATTCAGTTTGTGCTGTTGTTATCGAATGTAACATAGTTTTCCGGTGCAGGTAGATTAACCTATGGCAGAACTTGTAAGAGGCATTGGATTTGGGCAACAATTAGCAATTCTATTGTTACTCATCAGATTAATTCATTTGATTGTTTTAATTTATTCCTTTACCATATTTGTATATTGCAGCTGTATAGTAGCTTTTGTGATTCTTACATGTAGGTCTCTGGAAAAAAAAAAATGTTAAGAGCTGGTGTTGGCTCTCTTATATAAATCAATGTTTGTAAAGTTCTTCCAATAACACCTTGAGGCAACCTTTTGTGATCTGCCCTGAAGCTGAAACTTTAGTGTTGTAAAAGATGATAGATTCTTGCTTTCGACATTATGATTTGGTTCACACTTCTTATAGGGAAGAAAACTATGTATAATTACTTTAAGTACACAAATAAGTATATATTTGATGTATGTCATGATGAGGTGATTATGAATTAAGAATAAAGTGATACTTAATTATACGATGATACATATAAACACTATTTTGAAAATCGGAGTAGATCGGTCGGTTCAACTGATTGAATCGAGAATTAGCTCCAAGTCTGATCTAATTAATATTAAAAAGCGGTTTATTTGTTGATTTGGTCAAATCCAATCAAAACAGTTAGAATCAGGTTTGACAAAAAATTTAGGGTATTTTTGAAAAATTTAATTAATTTTGAATAATTTGATTATTTTAAATTAAGTTGGAAGAATTTCTAAAGGTTTATACAGAAAAATAAGTTCAAAAATAAAATTCGGGTATTTGTTATTATATATATATATATATATATATATCAATCAGCTCAATATTATCTACACTTCTAATATACAAATAAAATCTTTTTAAAAAAAAAAAAAATCAAAACCTGAACTAATACTATTTTATATATTCAATTAATTGCGATATCAACCATGTCGCATTAAATTGCATTTGTAATAGTGTGATCTAGATGGAATTGCATCAAGATGTTACAACCCGATTAAATCTAACTTGATTCTGGCACAAGATTCTGTAATTTCGTTTAAATTATTCTATTTCGGTGTGATTCTAACAAAAATTTTAATCAAATTACATTAGCAAAAACACTTTAAATCATATTTGATTTGATTGAATTTTGTTATTTTAAATTTGATTTTAGCCGAATGACACCATCAAGGTGTGAAATAACTAAAATCACACACTTTTTAAAATTTAACTTTTTTTTTTATAATTATTAACTTTAAAATTAACATAAACTAAGTGTAGACAAATATTTAATAAGATTTTGTTAATCAAATTGTCATTTAACATATATTTTGATATTACCGGTCACAACTAAAAAATAAAAAAGTCAAAGCAACACGTGGTATTAGAGGTGGGGATAGACTGAGCTAGATTTAAAATCCGTATAATAAAAACTCTTATGGGTTAGCACACCTATAAAAAGTATAAGATCCACAACCTAATCATATGCATAGGATCAGACCCTATAATAACCGGTCAAACCTAATAATAATAAGTCGATTTGTCAATTTTAATAAAAATTTAATTTTAATATTATAGTTATTAATTAATTTTTTAAATGATAATGGACCGGATCGATCCACAGGCTTTGTATTTAGGCTCAAGACCCAGCCTGAAAAACCTATGACCAGACCTGACCCACTACAGTAGCTAGCTGACCTTTACGGGCTGGATCGTTTTCCCGTGCTTCAAACCAGTCAACCTATTTGACAACTCTACGTGGCGTTCATAGCTGCTACGTGGCACAATTCCAGCGAACTTTTATTAACGAGAAACGATTTCACTTCTTTTAGTTTAACATGAAGAATGCAGCAGTTTACTTCGATCTTACCTAGATTGCTTTTAATGTTCATGATCAAGGTGATGAACTCTTCCTCTACATGTATTTAATCGTAAAAAAATTGTATATTTTCACGATAATTCAGGGTTTGTGAATTTCAAGGTTGATTATTGATTGGTTTTGAGTGAACAGACATGGAAGGCAACGGCTTTTGGATTGTACGGTTACGTGAATTTCACCAGAAATGGCTTCTTGTAAGCTATTTCTTGCTTTTTTTTCTTCATCTGTTTATTTTTTTTAATTGTGCAAATAATTAATGTTAGTCATGTTCAATGTTGGGTTTATTGCTATTTTAGAAATTTATTCATCGGAGATGACAAAATGGATAATTTAATTAACTTCTGGGTTCTGTTGATTCTTAGTTTTTTTTTAATTATGAATAATTTAAAAAAAATCTATAATCATGCTTAAAATGTGGATATTTATGAAGTTGTATAAATGAAAATTTTGGTTGATTAATTTGATAACAATTAAGCTGCTGTCATGACGGATTTTAAAGGAGGTTTATGATAATTTTCAAAACTTTTTGGAGTGCTTGTTGACCAAACTTATGAGAGATCAAGTGAATTTTCCCATTGTAAGATGTAGAAGTTGTATTGCAGACAAAGAAGTGGCTCAATTTGGTTTATTGGTTTATTGAGATTACTAGTTTAAGATGAAGAACTATGCCATCACTTGCTGGATAATGTTGCCACGGAAGAGTAAATTGGAGGGAGTAATCTCTATAGTCATCTCAGATGCGAATGATATATTTTCATATCTTTGATTTTCAGGGAATGTGCCAAACACTTCAAACAAGAAGATATGGAAAAACGTATAGATGGGAAAAATTGCATGGTTACAGGAGCAAATTCTAGAATTGGTTATGCAACTGCAAGGGTCTTGCTTCATGGTATTTATTATCGTTCGTGTTTACTCTTTGTTTGACTTCATGAAGTTAAATATTATAGATCAACCTTAAAGAGATATATTTTGCAACTAGTAGGCATTATAATTATTGTTTTTCCAGGGAGGTGACTGTCTATATGGTATGCCATAACAGGGAGAGAGGATGAGCTGCTCTTTCTTCAATTCAGTCTAAGACTGGGAATCCAGATATTCATCTAGAGGTATCCTTCTTCATTCGTAGTGCATCCCCTTGCTGTTTGATGAAACTTTAAGATAGCACTTTGTCAGATCAAAACTTGGTAAATGTTGGTTTTTGTGACTTATATTTCAGGTGTGTGATCTTTCTTCTATCAATGACATCAAGTCTTTCACATTCAGATCTTCTTCAAAGGATATGCCAGTTCATGTTCTGGTGAAGTTTCCTTCTCTGTTTGCTTTTTGCATCTCCATCAAATGTTAATTTTTTTGTTTATGTGATTACTTTATTGTGTTATGCTCTCTCTTTTTTTCTGGGGGTCTCCTTTGGAGAACAATATATCTTCTCCAATTATGCAACCTTCCAATTTATGTCTGCCTGATGCAACTAATATCTATTATTTTTTTAATTGTGAATTTGATGAAAATCTGATTTTTTTTTTTTTCTACTTTACTGCCTTTAGGTTAATAATGCTGGCTTATTGGAGCAAAAATCTGGTGATCACAGTTTCTTCTGGTGAAATGTATTCAGCTCCCATGACTACAGATCTACAGGCGCCTGTTTTTTGAACTTAGGGGTTGCATCAATCAAATCACTGATACTGAATTTTGAATATTTGTTTTCAAGCAGTTTAACAATGGCAAAATTGAAAGGGTGGAACAATATGCTCGAAACAAGCGAGTTCAGGTATTTGATAAAGTGATAATTTGTACATTATGAATGACCTTTATATGACATCTTTATAATATTAACATTTGAATGATGAAGCTAAATAAAATTTTTGGTTGAGTTTCATCCATAGAATAAACTGAAACTTTTGCTGGAGTTACTGAACATGGTGACCATCTACTTTGTGATTTAGATGTTTTAGCTAGATATGAATTTGCGGATTTCAAACAAGATATCTTTTTAACATCTTCACTAGTATTTTGCTTCAAATTTTAGTCAATAAGTAAAAGCTTGGAATCTCAATTCTTGTCATTCTATTCCAGGTTTATTAGGTAAGCGGTGTTAACAACTAGCATATGTATTACAATTGTCTGAATCAGTTTAACTGTTGTCATGCTATTTCTCCTTGTTGATTAGGTGGCACTGACAAAAATGTGGTCTGAAACGTACAAGGAGAAAGGCATTGGTTTCTACTCGGTGCACCCCAGTTGGGCTTGAGATACCCGGAGTGGCGAAGAGTTTGCCTATCTTTATCTAGAACTTTCATTTATTTTTATCTAGAACTTTCATTTATTTTTATCTAGAACTCTTTGTTAAGATTGTTTATACACTTCAGGTTTGCAGGCAAGCTTAAAACAAGTGAGGAAGTTGCAGACATTGTTGTCTGGCTGGCTTTACAGCCAAGAGAGAAACTGGTACCTGCTGCATTTTATTTTGACTGAGCTGAAGCACCTAAACACCTGACGTTTAATTATAACCATCTTCATCTTCTACACCAGAGTTTCCAGAGTCATTTGAGTTCTTTTGTCAGACTTGAATAATGTAGAATGTTAACGTGTGCCATGTAACAGATTACAATTTCATTGCTGCAAATTTTGCATAAACAGATATATGAGCAGGCTTGATGCTACTTATTATAGCCAACCCTTCAATGGGAATTGAAGGTCAAGGGGAAAAACATTCGAAATTACAGATGTCATTGGAATATCACATGTGGAAGATAATGCCAACAATCTTCTTCACTTATGTTCATACTTGGCAAATACTTTGTGAAGTTTTTATGCTAAAATACATGACCATTTACACAGTTCCGATTTGGAATGCTTGAGGAGTTCAAGAGGCTTGGCTTTCTCGACCAGTACTGCTGAAATCTTTGCCTTGCATATTCCATGTAATCAAAGTCAATTTTGTTCACATAAGCCTGTAGAAAATCATTGATTAATACACGTTCATACGACAGAAGAAAAGAATCGGGAATGAGAACCAGAAATTCATACCGAAATGATTCCCCATAAGCCCCAAAAGAGATGGTTTGCAAGAGTATACTTCTCTGCATCATTCGCTAGCTGATCTACTTCACTTTCACTGGGTTGATTGCCTGTACACATAAAACAAAAAACCCAGTGTTCAAATTTAGAATTGCATGATGGTGAAAACTTGGCAGAATAAAACAAATTGATGATACTAATTGTTAGGGTTGCATTCAAACCGAACTTATTTGAGCTAGAAAAATGAGTTTCATTAGAACGAGATCAAAACAAGTTGGCTCAAGCTAACTTGAGTTTAAGCTTGAATTTGAGAATTAAATATTTTTGAATTTAAGTTCAAGCTTGAGGAATGTTCGACTCACCAAACTCACAAACCTAGAAAAATTTGATATGAATCAATTAAAACAATGTCATTTTTGTTATTTTTTAATTGGCTACAGTACAGTGGAACTCAAAGCCCAAATCGACTTGACACTATAGCCGAACTTGAGTTCGGCTCTCCTCAAGTGAACTGAGTTCAAACAACTCTGAGACGAGCTTGAGCTTAAGCTCAAGTTCGAGTTCGACTCTCTTTAACTCAAGTCAAACTCGAATTGGCCCAAACTTGAGTTTAATTCGGTTCGAATCAACCCTACCAACCGTCGATTTTAAAATCCAGTCATTCAATACCCACAGACAACAAAATCTCTTATGCATTGCACGGCTATTTTTTACACTCAACTTGATGTAGCTCCTTGAGCTAAGTTGCTTTCCTCATTATTTTCTAAATGTTCTGAAGGTTGGTCAAGGTTCCTACCAGTGTTATGAATAAATAACCTAAGAAGATATCAGATTTGCACTAAATTATAGCAAACTGAGCAGAGGGTAGAATACTAAAGAAGGAAATCAAAATTTCTCCTTGAAATTTGAGTCTCAAAAGGTCATATCAAAAGCTATTTATCAATGGAAACCAACCATCAAAATTCTATATAGAGATATATAGACTAATCATGCATTCAAAATGTGACTTCTTGCCTTCTGTTTCATTAAAGTGAACAGAGACTGTAGACTAACCTGCAGAACTCAGATATGCATAGATAAATCTTTGGCGCTCCTTCAGTCCTAATGTTGAATGCAGTTCAAAAAAACTAATTAGTCCAGATATGGAATATAGGCATACTGAAGCGAGACAAAGGTAGATTTTTGAAATTAATGAAACACAAGAATAACTAAGTATGCATGGTTACTAACCTGGGTATATACTGTAGTCCAAAATGTGAGGCGTATCAGTATGATAATTTGCCGCCATTTCACAAAAGTGGTTTGCAAGGTCATAAGCAACAGGATTGAAACTTGCATACTCATAATCCTGTACAATGAACAACCAATTTCTAAAATTAAGCAACATAGTAATTGGGAAGTTTGACAGATCCTCAATAAGAGATCAAAATAATTAACATCTGAAACTGACGGAATAATACAAGGTCACGGACATAAGTAAACACAACAGCATGAATACTTACAATTATAGTGATTGCCCTCATCTCTTCATCCATCATTATGTTGCCATATTGAAGATCATTGTGACAAAATCCAATCTCTTGATTGGGCTGTGGCAACTCCTGCTCTAGCGTATGGATCTCCTCCTCCAGAGTATCCAACTGGAATTCCTTTTCATCTTTAGTGGAGCACAAACTTCTGGCCTTACTCAGCCAGTTCCTATGGAGAAGAAAAAAAGGCATTTTTATCTTCAATTCTGCAAAAAGGTAAGCACTAAGTTTTTCTGAACATATCTGTACCTCAGTCTGTCCCAGAGAAGTACATATTTTGGACCAGGCATATCAAGATTGTGGAACTCTCTCATCTTAGCTGCTACCAGAGCAGATATTTCAGGATCACGAAGGTCAACAGCTGATAGTGTCTGAAAATTCAACAAAAAGAAAGAAAACAAAAGATTTATCCACCACAAATACAGATAAAAATAGGCATCAAGTCCTCAGAAATATATTCCCTGAAGCTCATATTTTGGCTTAGTTCAGATAAGAAAAATTAAAATCCCTGCCGCGAATTTTCTGTTGGAATCAAACTTAAAGAAAAAATGGAAACTAAAAGTGGCACTGACCAGGTTGGTATTGATTCAACTAAATGGAGTGCAGGGGAAGGGGACAACAGCAAGTAAGTCCTTGGTTTGAAGTTCAGCTACCTAAAATCTAAAACAATTTTACAACTGTAAAAATTATTGGGTTTGTAATCTTCTGCATATCGAGTCAGACAGTTGATAGTGTTCATAGGCAGTTAGGCAAAACAGAAAGAAAAACCAAGAAAAGAGGAGCTTTGAGTAGGAGCACCCCAATACCAAAACAAGATATGGGAGAAGATCCTATCTTGAACCAGATCTGCCAACTCTTTCAACTTAAGGCACAAGCTGTACAAATAAATGGTTTATTTCACATAAATTAATTCATTGTTTCTAAATTAACAAAACTACAGCATCAGCTACAACTGAGTCTGATTATACTGCAGAGGTGCAATGCACCATCCAAATGAGTACAGTAAAATTAAAGCATTTAAATTCAGCAAAATTAACAAGCATCAGCACAAACTAGTAACATCTTTTTAGTATCATCATGGAACCATATTGCTTTATTTACTGAAATTATGATCATGATGTCCCATCACTCCCTTGCAACTAGTCAATCTCAATTCAGTAAAACGTCAAATTCTAAGAATCATCCCACAGGCCAATTAATCTAACATGGTTACAATTTCATGATAGGTAAATCATTTATAAAGAAGTAATAACTTAAAAGTTAAAACAGATTTACATACCCTGGCATGAATGAACTCCTCAATTCTTCCATCAGCGAACCGCCCAAGAAGCCTTGGCCCCTGTCCATGCCTAGACAAGCACTCAAAAGTCTTAATTTCATCATCCCTGTTGAAAAAGATCTCTACCCCTTCTCCATAAATCCTAACCAGAACTTTCCTAACAAGACAACCATTCTTTGCAGGCCAGTTAATCTGATAAACCTCATTAGTCATAGCACCTTTCAAAGGGGTGACCTCCAGTGCATCCATATCTTCAATAACATCTCCCCACTGAGAAGCCACAGCTTGAAGAACTTTCTTCAATTCCTCAGGAGACGAACTCGGTATCAATCCATTATTCTTAACAACCATCTTTCTGTCAGTACAACACACTAATTACAAAAATAATAAAACTTCACCTCAAGCAAAGGGTTTACAACCTGTCAAGCAAACATGCAACACAAAGTGAACAAACCCAGTTGAGATATAACTCCAAAGAATTGACAAAAAAATCAATACTTTAAACAAAAGAATCAAATCATTCGTCAAAAAGAAAAAGGAAAAGATAATCCATTACCTTATAAAAGAAAGCTAAAACCAGTCAAGAAAGTTGTAGGAAAGGCCAAAACTAGAGAATCAAACAAGCCTGAAAGCATCAAGAAAAGAAAACCCAGAAAGCCAGCGAAAATGGTAAGAACGTTCCACTAACCATTGTATGGTCAAACATATATACAGTTTGATTCCAGCAATGAGAAATTAAATATCCGCGTTGTCACTTTCGATGGATGGCATTTATGACTTTAAGATACAGTGACAACAATGCTATTAACATAACTTTTCTTTGAAGTTATTTGGAATTGAATATTTTTCAAATTCTAAAATCACACGTTTATTTAATTATTTTAAATTAATGAGAGATAAATTAAAAATTCAATTTTGATATATTATTAAATAAATTTTAAATAAATTTTTTATATATAAAATATTTTTTTTTTACTTTTCAAACTACTAAATAATATTA
This sequence comes from Mangifera indica, assembly GCF_011075055.1. NCBI lineage: Eukaryota > Viridiplantae > Streptophyta > Magnoliopsida > Sapindales > Anacardiaceae > Mangifera > Mangifera indica. The sequence goes on along the minus strand of NC_058147.1, from coordinate 7,870,906 downwards.
TTGTTTATAATCATTAAAAAATTATTATTTTTTAATAAAAGAATATAAATTTAAATACTAAAAAAAAGTTAAAACAAAAACGTTAATTTTTTTTTTTGAAGGAGGCACTAATAACAGACTATTTTTATTAAAAGAAAAATAAAATATATTTATTCATCATCATTTATTAAATATTTATAACCATACTTTCATTTTTCAATTTATACACCTTATGTAATTTCAGCCTATTATAATGTTAAATGATATAGAGTAAAGTAATATTATATATATTTATTTTAAATATATGAATAAATATATATTTATATAGTTATTATATAATTAAATATTATTTTATTCTTAATTTTAAACTACTTAATTTTATAATGACACATATAAATGTATATTTATTTATGGGTAAAAGACTATTTTCCACTTAAGTTTTAACTTAATTTTAAAAATATACATGCAATAGATAAAAAACTCAAACATCCACTTATCTCTAAACTGTTGTTAAATATAAGGTAAAACAATTATTTAATAATAATATTAAAAAATATATAATTTTATCTCATTTTTTCTCTCAAATTTTAAAAATTAACATCTCACCCCATGCTTGAACTTTGAAAAGTAATTTTTCGTCTCTCAAATCCCTAAGTTTTTTCTTTACCTATCCCTCCTATCATCGACAACTGATGTGAAGCATTGCTGGATAATGAGTGTCGTCCAGATTTGGATGACAGAGCGTCATCCAGAGATTTGAATGATGAAGCGTTATCCAAATCTTGACAAGGGTCGTCATCCAAAGGTTATATTCTAGATGAATCCATTTTGTTTCTTTGCTATTAGTCTGTTATTTGCTAAAGAAAGTGGTCGAATTTTAGACTTGGTATCCTAGAGAGGAAAAGTACAATATTTAAAACTTAATTTAAAGAGAAAATATTAGTTTTTCAAACAAAAGAAAAAAAACGAGATATAATTTTAATTATTTTAATATTAATGATAAAATAACAATTTTATCCCTTAATCATAACAAAAAATTTGTGAATGTATCATAACATATTAAAATTTAAATGAATATTTAAATTTGTTATTTGCCGTAAAAATATGTTTATCATTTTACCAAAACTTGGGTGAGAAATAATTCATTACCTTTATTTATTTATTCAAAATATATACAAATTAATTTAGTGTATGGCGTCAGGATAAGGGGTCATTTCAAATATTATGTAAGACAAAAATAATAATTTACATTAAAGTCTCGATTATGACACTTGCCTATAAAATTGTTATTAAAATTAAGCAAATCCTAACGGGTTAAATTTGTCAAACTTGGAATCAGTGTTCAGATTCCATGATTTTGACTTCTGCGATGCCGTATTTAATGGAGTACCTTCCTTGTTCTTCATCGGAACAGGAAAAGTAAAAACCTGAAGAGAAGTCAAAGTCTTTTAGCCTGAGAAATGGGTAATTGCCACGTGGTTGTATGGATAAGCCATTCACCCAGCAGAAATAACGGTCTCTACACGTTATTAAATGAACTAAATTATGATATTATTTAGGCCAAAGTACTGTGTCCCACCCAAAGTTTGGCATAATGACAGAAGACACTTTTAGGATTTTAAAAACCAATCTATCTTCACTCATTCAAGAATTTTATGTTAAAGTTAATGATAAAATCATTATTTTATCAGCATAATGACAAAAGACACTTTTAGGATTTTAAAAATTTAAATATTTACTCAAAATTTAGTTTATCTTCACTCATTTAAAAATTTTATGTTAAAATTAAAAGTAAAATCATTATTTTATCAGTAATATTAAAATTAATAAAATTATATCTCATTTTTTCTCTTTTAATTTAAAAAATTAACAATTTTTTCACAAGATTATGTTTTAAAATTTTCATTTTTCCCCCTGAGGTTTGATATTTTAAAATCCGACCACTTTCTCTGGTGAATGATAACCTCTTCCTTTTGCGTTTCTCTCTCGATGGTGCTCTCTTCCAGTGGCGTTTCTCTCCTAAAGGACGAAACATTCGTCTAGATGATAAAAGACGATGTTTCATCATCCTAGATTTAGATTGCAAACCAACGATTATCAGTGGCTAGGTTTAGATTGGAAATCGATGGTGAACGATGAAGAAAAAAATAAGGGATTTAGGGGGGGGGGGGAGGAATCACTTTTTAAAGTTAAAGCCTAAAGTGAAATATTAATTTTTAAAAGCTATGATGAAAATAAGATAAAATTATAAATTTTTTAATATTATTAAAATAATAATTTTACCGTTATATTTAATAGTAATTTTAACGAAAATTTATACATAGATAGGTAATAGAGTTTCAAAACCCAATAGGTATGTTTTTGTGATTGTATCAAACCTTGGGTGGAAAACAGACCTTTGGCCTATTATTTAATGATTAACTAAACATGCTTAAGAATAATAATTAAGTATTCTGACCAACAAGCCATACATTTAATTATTTATTATTAAAAAATCTATTATTGACGTGGCAATACAAAACGCTCTAAGAGAGAGTCGTTTTCACACATTGTGCTGCTTTGAAAAAATGTTTGTCTACAGCCGCAAAGGTAGACTTTGTGCTTCATTATAAGCCACAGATTCAAATCAATAGCTGGGGCATAAAGTTCACCCCTCTCCTGTCCATCCATTTTTTCCATATGAATAGAATACACTTTTGTCCTTCTGACAGAATGATTCATCCGTAAAAAATATATTAAATCGATAAACATTAAAATTAAAATTCTTATTATATAAAATTAATTAATTTATATTTATATCTAATTTAATATATTTTATATTATTTATTTTTATTATATATGAGATTTTTTTTTAATCCACGTTAACTGTAACCACTATAAATTATTAGACTTGTCATTTGATAAAATCTATTTAGATAGAAAAACACTTTATACTATTAGATTTATCATCTGGCTTATATCAAGAATATATTTAACCTATAAGGGTGCGTTTGGTTAAAGGTTTTTAAGATTACCTTGGTAATCTATTTTTTATTCCCTTGTTTGGTTTGTCAGTAATAAAAAATTACAGTAATCTTCTATTACCAATGCTGACGTGACAGGTAATATAGGTGGTAATCTGATTACTACCTTCACCTTAGGGATTTAAAGATTACTGGGGTAATCTTGAGTTTATTATAAAAAAATTATTATTTATTAATTTTTTGAGATAAAAATAAATTTATTTTTAATTAATATGACAAATAATATAAAAAATATTTTAAAATAATTATATTTAAGGGCATTTAAGTAAAATATTTTGCTAGTAATATTTTATTATCTTTAACCAAACACAATAATTATTTATACCTATCAAATTTTATCAAACATAATAATCATTTATACCCAATAATCTTCTAAGTAATCTATCTTCAAGGTAATCTTTCTATTTTAGTAATCAAACATTACCCAAATCAAACACCCCCTAAGTATAGAAATCAAAACTCATATTACACAAAATCAATACCATATGAATGAGAAAGTAAATGATTTACAAACAACTACTGGAAACACAATGCACAAAAGGCATTCTTCCTGATATAAAAAGATTCATTTCCAAGAGACTGAAGTGACTGTAATTCCAAGTAAAACGCGCAAGTAATCGAATGGCTTATCATCTCCTACACAAACCAGTGCGAAAGACATGTTAGATGCATCTCTAGAGCTCCACAACTTGTTCTTCAACACCAGCCTATCTGTAAAATCAAAACATCAGTTCGGAAACATTACTGCCATCAAGACACAGCCAAACAAGGATAAAAGTCTAGCAAGCAGCCAAGCATATCAAAGCAACCGTCAAAAACACAATGCATATAAACTAAAGGTCATACTGCAGCATCAATATTAATTGCGAATTAACACTCTTTTACAATAAATGATAGGTTTCGTAGACGAAAGTCAGGAGAGTCCATTTTGTTTAATGGTATTAATCACGAAGTTTGTCACACAGAAATAACAACAATCACTAAATATAAAAAAACGATATTTTTTAATTGAAAATTAAATTTTTCATAGTTGTTCATATAGCTTTCTCCACATAAAACATTTACCCAAAGCCTTACCGAAGTCGTTACTAAAATGAAAAAGAAAGAAAGAAAGAAAAAAGAACACAGCTCAAAACGCTAGTTTAATTCCATATTCTACAGTTTCACGAGCAACCAAAACAGAGAATAGAGTGACAGAAATGAGTTACGAGGTTGGTTCGTTTGAGAGCTGCCGGCAGACATTGATAAAGTTGAAGGGTCCACCGGCTTCGTGCGAACCTATGTAGCACGAAAACGGAAACGGAAAAACGTGAAAACGTAGAAACAAAAATATGAAAATGTATTTTTTAAAAAATATAGGAAACGAAAACGTGTAAAAACTTATAAATATGAAAAATATAAAAGTTTTTTTATAAATACAAAATTTTTTATTAAAAAAATACATAAACTTGTATAATATAAAAATAAATAATAAAAAAAGAATGAAGAGGAAAAATACTATAAAATAAAATTATAGAATTTATTGTAAATTATTTTTGAGCAAACACATATAAATATTTAATAAAAAAACAATAATACACATCAATCTATATGATATGTCGGAGAAGAGATGAGTAACACATCAAAGAGTAGAGAGGAGATGAATTCAATATGAGATTTAAAGACATTTTCAGTTTGAAAATATAAAAGATATGTGTTTAATCAATTTCATAATTTTTCTTTTAAAAGAAATGTGTTTCAAAATTTTTTAAAAATTTCGAAATGACCTGAAACTTTTTCTACAAGTTTCGGAGAGTTTCAAAAACGAAAACGTTTTTGAAACGTGGAAACACACCCATTGTAAGTTTCCGTACTACTTTGGTGCGAACAATCAGTTTAACTGCAAGTTGAAACGAAACGAAATTATTTGAAACGACAATTTCCGGAAGAGATGACAGAAGTGAGTGTAAAGATAGTGAATTTTGAATCAGAAGTGGGCTATTTTCTTAGGATGAGTACATTGTCTGAAAGCTGTTCGGCAGTCTCCGTGATCTCCTCAAGGTCGGGCCGGCCTCCGGTGGAGTTTGAAAATATTATAAAGGCCAAAACACATGTTCCCACCTAAGGTTTGATGTAATCTTTATTCCCCCCTCTTAACTTTCAAAAACTTAAACACCCATCCATAAACCAATTATGTTAAAAATTTCAAATAAAGTTAGGGGTAAAATCGTTATTTAATAAACAAATTTATAAAATTAAAATTTTATCATATTTTTCACTAGGTTTAAAATCTATCGTTTCCCCCTATCTAAGGTTTGAGAAATAAATATTTTCTCCTTAGGGGGCGTTTGGTTGGGAGATTTTAAGATTACCTTGGTAATCTATCTTTTATTCCCTTGTTTGGTTTTTTAGTCATAAAAGATTACAGTAATCTTCTATTACCAATGCTGACGTGACAGGTAATATAGATGGTAATCTGATTACCACCTTTACCTTAGGTATTTAAAGATTACTAAGGTAATTTTGAGTTTATTATAATTATATTATTATTTATTAATTTTTTTAGATAAAAATAAATTTATTTTTAATTAATATGACAAATAATATAAAAATATATAAAAATAATTATATTTAAGGCATTTAAGTAAAATAATTTATTAGTAATCTTTTATTACCTTTAACCAAACACAATAATTATTTATACCTATCAAATTTTATCAAACATAGTAATCATTTATACCCAGTAATCTTTTAAGTAATCTATCTTCAAGGTAATCTTTCTATTTGGGTAATAAAACATTACCAAAACCAAACGCCCCCTTAAGGTTTATAGTTTTGTCTTGCTATTGCTCCTTCGGTGACCGAAGCGAGCCAACCTCCATACCAGCGCTCCTCCCTCTCCTGGATGACGACAAATCGTCGACCAATCAAAGGTGGGTCAACGATTCGTCAAAAAGAAGACGAAACAAATCTATGTGTCACATAGATTTGTTTCTTTAAACCGATTTGTGTGTTGGTCGATGCACAAATCGATCGAAAGAAGACTTTATTTTTTCTCCCGCCTGATCTGTGCATCAGCCTATGCACAGATTGATCAGTTGAAATAGATCTGTGTGACGTGTAGATCTATTTTGTCTTCCTACCGACGAATAGTCAACCAGGCTGGTCGACTATTCATCATCATCCAAGAGTGGGAGGAGTGCTAGTATGGAGATTGGCCAACTCCGATCATCAAAGGAGCAACAACAAGCTAAAACTACAAACCCTAAAGGGGAAATGTTTATTTTTTAAACCTTATGTGGGGGAAAATGATAAATTTTTAAACCTAAAGGGAAAATGTGATAAAAGTTTCATTTTTTAAATTTTTTATTAAATAACAATTTTACCTCTAACCCCAACAAAAATTTTTAACTGAAATTGATTTATGGGTTGGTGTTTGAGTTTTTTAAAGTTAACTGGGGGGACTTTAGAATTATATCAAACCTTGGGTGGGAACAAGTCTTTTGGCCTATTATAAACACCACAAGGTAAAGTTGAGGGTTAATTTTGAACTCCCCTGAGGTTTGTACTAATCACTCAGATCTCCTCTATAGTTTTAGAATCATTCTTGTATTCCCTTCAAGATTAAATTACTAGACTACCCATACAGAAATTTAGGAAGAAAACAGGGCAAATGCCCTTGATTGTCTTAGAAAATTTTGAAATAAAGAAATTAGATATTAAATTTGTTAATTGGATTGAAATTATTTAGCAAATTTAAAGGTTATAATTGAGTTAAAAATAAATAAAAAGCTATGGCCTGATAATTGACTTATGGAGACTTCCCAAAATTTATTAAAATAGTAAAGTAAAGATCACAAGATTGCAATTATATGTTTAAAATTCTAGAGCCTAGTTAGTGAAAATATAAATTATTTATAATTAATTTACATTTTAAATATATTATTTTGAATATTTAAACCTAAAATATATTAAAAACAATATATTTTATAAGTTTCATATTTTTGTTTTTTTTTTACATTTTTTATTTTTTATGAATTTTTAAAAGTACGAAAATATCTCTTGTATTTTAATTAATTACATAATGTCACAACTATATAAAGCTAAAAACTCAATTTTTTTATTATCTAAATCTCTAACCTCTTTCAATAATTTTTTGTAATGATTGAATTTTAATTATATATTATATTATATTGGATAGTCAATTAGATGTTTTACATTTAAATTATTAATCAGAAGATCTATAAGAAGTGTTAAAATTCTGATTGATATTACTGTATTTTTAGAAACGTATTATTAATGATGTGTTATATTAAACTTATATATATATATATATATATATATATATATATATATATATATATATATATATATATATATATCCGTATCTTTTTCACATTCGAATTTTTTGACCCATTTTTTATAAACGTATTTTTCACCATTTATAGTATTATACTCATATAATTTTTGTAACTTTTTTTCTATTCTCATATTTCGTAACTAGATTTTAGAAAGGTTAAATAACTATTTTTCAATCATACTTTGATAAAATAATAATTTTTCACTCTTTAATTATAGATAGAAAAATAAGAAAAAAAATCTATTTTTCTATTATAAGAATAAAAAAATTAATTTGCCCAACACCCTAGAATATTTTCTCAATACCGTTTATGAAAACAATTTTCATTGATTGGAAAATAAGAAAATTATGCAATATTTAATGAACCTATATAAACCCAAAAAAAATATTTTAGTTTTAAGCATATAATTTAATGAAACAACATCAGACACTTTTCCTCCTCACAATTGTCTTTCTTTTCTCGTTCCTATCCTCTTCCTCCTTATAATCGTGACCCCTATCCAAACACACTTTCTTCTCTTTGCCTTATATTTTTCCTTTTCCTCTTCTTCCTCCTTACCCTCTTCCTCCCTCCTCCATTTGCCTCCAAGCAAACAAAGGTTTTTAGGGTGATGATTGAGGTTGAATTTGCTGGATAGTTATGTTATGCGAGCCCCTATACAGCTTCATGCAAGCAAAGGTTATTGTTGTGTGTCCTTTGTTTTAAATTATACTTGTTGGATGACGAAACTTCATCCATTCTTTGGATGATACTCGTTATCTAAAGTCGTCTTTTGAATAACTCCGTCTTGTTCCTCTATTGTTAGCTCTCCGTTCGTTAGAGAAAGTGATTGGATTTAAGGTTTGGTATCTCAGGAGGAAATTGAAAATTTCAAAACTTAATATAATTTTAATTATTTTAATATTACTAATAAAATAATAATTTTATTCCTTAACCTTAACAAAAAATTTATGAGTGTGTCCTAACGAACTAAAACTTGAGTGGACATTTGAATTTTAGATCTACCATATACATTTGTCATTTCACCTTATAATTAAGATTAAAAGTAGCCAGCGACTAATCACTTATTTTTATCCTTTCATTAGAAATTTCTATATATATATATATATATATATATGATGAATACACAAAATATTATTTTAAAAAGTTACCTTGTAAAGAGGTTAGGAAATAGGTGTCAATCAGTTGTTAACTTTTGAATTGTTGCTCCACATCATAATCTATGTGGGGTGATCCGATTATGATAGCTTCATTCATGGCCAAAGAACTTATTCCCACCCAAGATTTAGTAAAATCCCAATTTTTTATAGATTAATTTTTAAAAACCTAAATATCCACCTTTATATTAAAATTTATAATTTAGATTAAAGGGTAAAAATATTATTTACCTAGATATATTTTAAAAACTAAAAACTTATCACATTTTTCTCTTTAATTTAAAAATTTAACAATTTTCTCTATCTAAAATTTAAAAAATGACTATTTTTTTCTTAGGATTTTTTTCTATCATTAAAGACGGTAAAGTTTGTCATCTCAAGTGATAAGAAAAAACTTTAAAGAGAAAATAGTCATTTTTCAAACTTTAAGTAAGGAAAAATTGTTAGATTTTTAAATTAAAATGAAAAAATATAATATATTTAATTTTTTTTTTTTTACCTTAACGCTGATAATAAATTTTAACAAGGATAGATATTTGAGTTTTTGAAAATTAGTGAATGTAAGTTTTAGATTTTACCAATCCTTGGGTGGAACCAAGTCTTTTTTGACCTTTATTCATTCATATTTAGATAAGAAAATTTATAATTTGGTAATTTCAAAGCATAGTGTTGATGTATACGAGTTCTTATGAATCAGCAAATAAATTGCCCTTCAAATTAAGAGAAGTGTGCACTTAGGTAACCTAACGGTGAAAATGAACATGATCAAGGAAGGTCAGTAAGAATTTTTATTAAATTTGAGAAAAGATAATAATTGATAATTTCTAAGACCTTTGGGATTTTGTCAAGATGGCTTCTTAAACCTTGAGGGAGAAAGATAATGAATGACATATGTTATTCAAGTATCTTCGTCTTCTTCGGTGTTGGGCTCCTTTGCCTCTACATTGAATTTTTTTTTTTATTGAGTAATGAGGAATCTCATATTTTTTTTTTAGTAACGAGGAATCTCACTAGATTGGATCGTTCTTTTGAGACAGTATCAATTACATCAAATAAGTTAAACTCTAAATCTAGTAATTAATTCTATATCCACTGAACTTACATTGGATTAATTCTCTTTCATGTTTAGGCAGATGATATGAGCTTCCAATTATGACTTTAGCACCTTTGTTTGTCAAAATCTAATTAGGTCTCAGGAAAAGGGTGTTAAAGTCATATACTGAGTTCTAGAATTCAAAAAGTTTGGTCATGTTCATGGAATTGAAGATAATTGGGTTGACTTTTAGGAAATAAGAGAAATAGATATATTTTTTTTCTTTTAATCCTAAATTCGACAGAAATAAAATGCCTAATATACCCTTATAATACTAGTGAATGATAATTACTGTTAAACTAAGCCCCAGTTTGGGAAAAGCAACCGTTTAAAGCACGACAATAGTATAAATAATAAGAGATAGGGATGCGCATAATTTGGTTCAAACCGTAAAACTGAACTAAACTATTAAAAAATTTTGATTTTGTTTATAAAATAATTTGGTTTAATACAAAGTGATTTAATAAGGATGAAAAGGTGTTTTTGGTTTTTAAAAAATAATAAGAGATCAGATTTCTAGACGATTTTCATCAATCCGTGCCCTGAGAGGAAAGGGGGAGAGGCCGAGAGGGAAAGATAAGAAGGGAGAGAGGAAAACCGATAGCTGAAGATGGCGGATCATCGTCAAAGAAAAGAAGAAAAAAAATCTAAAATAAAATTATTATTTTTCAAACTTTGGGTGAAAATATTACGATATTTTTAAACCTGAGGGAAGAACATGTAATAAATCCTTAACTTTTTAAATTTTCTAAGTAAATTATGGTTTAACCCTAATTTTAACTGAGATTTTTAATAAAAATCATCTCATGGATAGGTGTTTGAATTTTTAAAAGTTAGAGAATAGTAAAACTTTAAGATATCATTATACCTTGAGTGGAAACAAGTCTTTTGGCTTAAGAGATTTGACATAGACTTAGATAAATCACGTAAATAAATGTGATTTTTGACAAGAGGGAAGTGTTGTTTTATAATTCACATAAAATAACAAATAACATTATATATACTTAATTTTATATATTCGATTAATTATTAAAATAATATAATATCATGTGATTAAATATTAATTTATTTTTAATTTAAAATTAATTAATTATATAATAATATATTATTTAAATATTTAATTTGATATTAAAAGCTAAATGTATATGATTTTATCGTTTATTTATTAATTCTTTTGGGTATGGTAAATGAATATATAACAAGGAAATCTATATGATAAATCATGATGGGCGCTGTGTGCGACGTTATAAGACCTTCCGCCCAATCTCTCCCCTTCTCTCCTTTTTGTCCCTCTTTTTATCTACCTTTCTAACTGATTTCCCACCCCACTACCATACAGATCTTAAAAATTTTAGCCTTAGCCCTCACATTCTTTTTCTTTCTTTTGTAGCACCTCCATGTTTCCTAATGGACACCCGATAAGGAAAGTGATCATAATAAAATCTCATAAGGAATCTTTCAACAGGCCAATCAACTGTTATATTATTTAGTCCTGTTTCACCTTATCAGGACGAGGCGGCTCTGGCAATAATTGCCAGGGAGCGAGGCCGGTGAAAAACCATGGCCAAAATTCAAAGCTCCAAGTATGTCTTCTGTTTAGTTTCTTCTTTGATTCTGAATCTCATCTCCATCAGAAATCTTTATGTGGGTAGCAAGTGGAATCTCAGTTGGAGCAGCAGAGCAGCAAGAGAAGCTGAGACTGTCGCTGCAATCTCATGTTCCGGCCATGGCAGAGCTTACTTGGATGGGATTGTTGTCGACGGCGAACAGCCAGTTTGCGAGTGTAATTCTTGCTACTCCGGCCCTGACTGCTCTCAGCTTTTGCCTGATTGTGCTGCTGACGCTAACGAGTACCTCTTTCTGTCTCTCTTTTTATTTTATTATTATTTTTTTTTTTTCAAACAAGGAATCCTATGGATTGTCTTTTTGGGTGGAATCAATCAAACCGAACAGGCAAACTTTGGGTATAATCAGCAGCCCCACATCCACGGAAGGAAGAGTTTGTTCATGAAATGTTGCTAGGCTCAATATACATCTTTCTTCGTTAGCCTAGCCGATATAAAAAAACTAAGAATTTAAAAATCAACTAAATAAGCAGTGAAGTTTCGGTTTATAAGTGAGATGAACTCGTATGTTTGAGAGACAAATCAATCGAAAAAAGTCAATTTGATCACTAACATTTTGTTTTTTGCAGTGGGGATCCGTTGTTCTTGGAGCCTTTCTGGATGCAAAATGCAGCAAGCAGTGCAATCCTAGTAGCAGGATGGCACAGAATGAGTTATACATATGCAGATCTCTCTGTCATCTCTCAAGAGCTTGAGAGGCACATCCGAAAACTCCATGCCGTTGTGGGAAATGCAGTTACAGAAAATAGATTCATCATTTTTGGTGCCGGGTCAACCCAACTCCTTAATGCTGCTGTCCATGCCCTTTCTCCTGATAACTCCTCCTCACCTGCAAAAGTTGTGGCTACAATTCCTTTTTACCAGGTTCGCATTCGTCCGAACCCATCGAATTTGTATTCTCTGAAAAGCATTTTGCAAAAGCCTGATGATGTATTATTTCTTTGGTATTACTTTGATGGTTTCCAGGTTTATCGAAGGCAAACAGACTATTTCCAATCAGTCGATTTTCAGTTCTATGGAGATACATCTCTATGGAAGAATACTTCAGATACTGGGAAGAATTTGATTGAGTTTGTAACAGCACCAAACAACCCTGATGGAAAGATGAACAAGGCAGTTCTTCAGGGGCCAAATGTCAAACAAATTTATGATCATGCTTATTATTGGCCTCATTTTACACCAATTTCAGCTCCTGCAGATGGAGATGTTATGATTTTCACTTTCTCAAAGATGACTGGCCATGCTGGCTCCAGGCTTGGGTAACAAGCAAAAATTGCTGCTCAATATGCAATTCTACTTTCTTCATAAGCAAAAATATACATATTCACTTTAACTACACAAATAGATACATATTTGATGTGTGTCATCATTTATTTTGAATTAAAGATAAATAAACATTCAATCACATAATGACACACATAAATATGTACCAATTTATATATTCAAAGTGGATACTCATAGAAATTCTCCTTTCTTTAGGCTTTTATTCAAATTCAATAAATGCTAGTTGTATATTTCATTATAGTTTCATCCCTAACGAAAACTGTGCAGGTGGGCATTGATAAAGGAAGAGAGTGTGTATGAAAGAATGACAACTTATATGAGTTTTAACACCATGGGGGTTTCTCGGGACAGTCAGCTAAGAGCATTGAAGCTTGTGCAAGTAGTGCTGGAAAACAGAGGAAAGGAGATATTTGAATTCGGATACAAAACAATGAGGAGCCGGTGGGAAAAGTTGAGCAAGATTATATCACTATCAAAGCGATTTTCTCTCCAGGAAATTGCTTCTCAGAATTGCAACTTCTTCCACAAAGTCAGGCCAGCTTCACCGGGTAATTGTTCTTAACACTCTTCGTTCCAAGCTCTTCCAGATATAGTTTATAAATCAATAACCCTAATTTCAACATTTACGCATAAGTTATAAAACAATGAAGTGAAACTTTAGGCTTATAAGAATACTGAAATGTCATACAATTTCAATCCGTAGACCTCCCACAATTATAGCCCTTGAATGACAACTTTGAAAAAGTAAAACTATATTATATTAATTTCATGTGGTATGTAGTCAATATATGATAGGGTATTAAACTCTATCAAAAATCCAATATACTTTAAACTTACACTAATATGGTCTACTAGATCATAATATTTTAGTATATTGAGTTTATTTTTACTAATCACTTAAAGCCCATATTAATATTAGTTTATATCAGGAATTTTTCTCTTATAGTTATCCGGCAAGTTGAGAGATTCCATTTTCTAACAAGTTGATAAATGTTTGATCAGCTTATGCATGGTTGAGATGTGAGATGGAAGAAGACAAAGATTGCTATGAGGTTCTGAGAGCTGGAAAGATTGAAGGACGAGAAGGTAGCAAGTTTAGTGCAGAAGATAGGCATGTAAGGTTGAGCCTAATCAGAAGCCAAGATGATTTTGATATGCTGCTGCAGAGATTAAACAAATTAATCTCAGAGGAAGATGGTGATAATTACAAAACTATGTGAAGAAAATTTATGTGAACAGTTATCAGTTGATTACAAGCTTCCTCTTGTACAAATAAGAATAAATTTGAAAGCTGGTCATGTCTATTGACCTACATGCTTGTTCCTACCCTCTTCCTCCTCTTGTATTAAGTATTCAAAACAATATTATAAAAATGACTTTACATTTAATACAAGTACAATTGATACTATAATTATAATTAGGGCAAAAGAGTATTTTTTTTAATCCAAGTTTTAGTTCAATCTTAAAAATATATTCGTAATACATGAAAAACTTAAATATCCTTCTATCTTTGAACTGTCATTAAATATGAAAGTACAACTGTTATTTAACAATAATATTAAAAAATATATAATTTTATCTCATTTTTCTTCTCAAGTTTTAACAATTAATATTTCACCTCATATTGAACTTTGAGAAGTGACTTTTTTTCTCCCAAATCCTTAAATTTTTTTTTCACCCCTCCTTCTACCCACCGACAACCAACATAGCTTGTTGTTGGATGACGAAGCTTCGTCTATTTTCTGGATGACACTCATTATCTAAAGTCGTCTTTTGAATGACTTCGTCTTATTCCTCTATTGTTAGTTCTCCGTTCGTTGGAGAAAGTGATTAGATTTCAAGTTTGGTATCTTGGGAGAAAACTGAATTTTTTAAAACTTAATATAATTTTAATTATTTTAATATACTAATAAAATAATAATTTTATTTTTTAACCTTAAAAAAAAAATTATCGTTTAAGAAAAAACCACATACATTTGTCATTTCACCTTATAATTAAGATTAAAAGTAGCCAACGACTAATCACTTATTTTTATCCATACATTAGAAATTTCTATATATATATATATATATATATATATATATATATATATATATATATATATATATATATATATATATATAATGAATACACAAAATATTATTTTAAAGAGTTACCTTGTATAGAGGTTTGGAAATAGGTGTCAATCGGTTGTTAACTTTTGAATTGTAGTTCCAGATCATAATCAATGTGGGGTGATCCGATTATGATAGCTTTATTCATGGCCAAAGGACTTATCCCCATCCAAGATTTTGTCAAATCCCAATCTTCTATAAATTAATTTTTAAAAACCCAATATTTGTCTTTATATTAAAATTTATCATTTAGGTTAAGGGTAAAAATATTATTTACCTAAACATATTTTAAAAACTAAAAATTTATCACATTTTTCTCTTTAATTTAAAATTTTAATAGTTTTTCTTATCTAAAATTTGAAAAATGACTATTTTTCTCTTAGGAATTTTTTTAATCACCAAAGACGGTAAAATTTGTCATCTCAAATTATAGAAAAATAATTACTTTTCAAACTTTAAGTAAAGAAAAATTTTTATATTTTTTAAATTAAAAGGAAAAAATATGATATATTTTAATTTTTTTTTTACCTTTAACACTAATAATAAATTTTAACAAGGATAGATATTTAGGTTTTTGAAAATTAATGGATGTAAGTTTTAGATTTTACCAATCCTTGGGTGGAGCCAAGTCTTTTGACCTTTATTCATTCATATTTAGATAAGAAAATTTATAATTTGGTAATTTCAAAGCATAGTGTTTATGTATACAAGTTCTTATGAATCAGCAAATAAATTGCCCTTCAAATTAAGAGAAGCCTGCACTTAGGTAACCTAACGGTGAAAATGAACATGATCAAGGAAGGTCAGTAAGAATTTTTATTAAATTTGAGAAAAGACAATAATTGATAATTCTAAGACCTTTGGGATTTTGTCAAGATGGCTTCTTAAACCTTGAGGGAGAAAGACAATAATTGACATATGTTATTCAAGTATCTTCGTCTTCTTTGGTGTTGGGCTCCTTTGCCTCTACATTGAAATTTTTTTTTTTTATTAAGGAGGAATCTCACTTTTTTATTTGAGTAACAAGGAATCTCATTTGATTGGATCCTCTCTTTGAGATAATATT
Organism: Mangifera indica; assembly: GCF_011075055.1. Lineage (NCBI taxonomy): Eukaryota > Viridiplantae > Streptophyta > Magnoliopsida > Sapindales > Anacardiaceae > Mangifera > Mangifera indica. The sequence continues at coordinate 7,855,224 of NC_058147.1, read as the reverse complement.
AATCACATCGAATAAGTTAAACTCTGAATCTAGTGATTAATTTTATATCCACTGAACTTACATTGGATTAATTCCCTTTCATGTTTAGGCAAATGATATGAGCTTCCAATTATGACTTTATTACCTTTGTTTGTCAAAATCTAAAAAGGTCTCAGGAAAAGGGTGTTAAAGTCACATACTGAGCTCTAGAATTCTAAAAGTTTTATCATGTGCATGGAATTGAAGATAATTGGGTTGTCTTTTAGGAAATTGAACAAAAGTTTTAGTTCAAACCATAAAATTGAACAAAACTGTTAAAAAATTTTGGTTTGGTTTAATACAAAGTGATTTGATAAGGATGAAAAGGTGATTTCGGTTTTAAAAAAATAATAAGAGATCAGATTTCTAGATGATTTTCATCAATCTGTGGCCTGAGAGGAAAGGGGGAGAGGCTAGGAGGGAGAGATAAGGCGGGAGGGATGACGACCGACAACTGGAGTTGGCAGATCGTCGTCGAAGGAAAGAGGAAAAAAATCCTAAGGTGAAATCGTTATTTTTCAAACTTTGGGTGGGAAAATTACAATATTTTTAAACCTGAGGGAAAAACATATAATAAATCCTTAACTTCTTAAATTTTGTCGTAAATAATAGTTTTACTTTTACTTTAACTGAGATTTTTAATAAAAATTGTTTCTTGAATGAGTATTTAAATTTTTGAAAGTTAGAGAATAGTAAAACTTTAAGATATCACTATACCTTGGGTGGAAACAAGTCTTTTGACCTAAGAGATTTAACATGGATTTAGATAAATCACGTAAATAGATGTGATTTTTGACAAGAGGGAAGTGTGGTTCTATAATTCACATAAAATAACAAATAACATTATATATAATTAGTTGTGTATATTCAATTAAGTATCGAGATGATATAATATCATGTGATTAAATATTAATTTATTCTTAATTTAAAATTAATTAATCAGATAATAATATATTATTTAAATATTTAATTTAATATTTAAAACTAAATATATATAATTTTACCATTACATAATTAATTCTTTTAGCAATGCTAAATGAATATATAACAAGGAAATCTAAATGATAAATCATGATGGGCGCTGTGTGCGACATTACAAGACCTTCCTCCCACTCTCTCCCTTCACTCCTTTTTGTCCCTCTTTCTATTCTACCTTTCCAACTGATTTCCCATCCCTCTACCATACAAATCTTAAAAATTCTCCCTTAGCCCTCACATTCTTTTTCTTCCTTCTAGCAGCAGCTCCATGTTTCCTAATGGACACCCGAAAAGGAAAGTGATTATAATAAAATCTCATAAGGAATCTTTCTATAGTCCAATCAACTGTTATATTATTTAGTCCTGTTTCACCTAATCAGGACAAGGCGGCTCTGGCAATGATTCAAAAACTATGGCCAAAATTCAAAGCTCCAAGTATGTCTTCTGTTTAGTTTCTTCTTTGATTCTGAATCTCATCTCCATCAGAAATCTGTATGTGGGTAGTAACTGGAATCTCAGTTGGAGCAGCAGAGCAGCAAGAGAAGCTGAGACTGTCGCTGCAATCTCATGTTCCGGCCATGGTAGAGCTTACTTGGATGGGATTGTTGTCGACGGCGAACAACCAGTTTGCGAGTGTAATTCTTGCTACTCCGGCCCTGACTGCTCTCAGCTTTTGCCTGATTGTGCTGCTAACGCTAACGGGTACCTCTTTCTGTCTCTCTTTTTATTTTATTATTATTATTATTATTTTTTCAAACAAGGAATCCTATGGATTGTCTTTTTGGGTGGAATTAATCAAACCGAACAGGCAAACTTTGGGTATAATCAGCAGCTATGTAGCACGGAAACGGAAATGTGAAAACATATTTTTTTAAAAATATAGGAAACGGAAACGTGGGGAAACTTATAAATATGAAAATATAAAGGTTTTTTTATAAATATTAAATTTTTTATAACAAAAACACATAAACTTGTGTAATATAAAAATAAATAATAAAAAAAGAACGAAAAGAAATAATACTATAAAATAGAATCTTAGAACCTATTATAAATTGTTCTTGAATAAACACATATAGATATTTAAGAAAAAAACAACAATACACATCAATCTATATGATATGTTGGGAAAGAGATGAATAACACATCGAAGAGTAGAGAGGAGATGAATTCAATATGTGATTTAAAGACATTTTTGGTTTGAAAATACAAAAGATATATGTTTAATCGATTTCACGATTTTTCTTATAAAAGAAACATGTTTCAAAATTTTTCAAAAACTTCAAAATGACCCGAAACATTTCTTACAAGTTTCAGAGAGTTTCGAAAATGGAAACGTTTCCGAAACGTGGAAACGCACCCCATTGTAAGTTTCCGTGCTACTTTGATCAGCAGCCCCACATCCACGGAAGGAAGAGTTTGTTCATGAAATGTTGCTAGGCTCAATATACATCTTTCTTAGTTAGCCTAGCCGATATAAAAAAACTAAGAATTTAAAAAGCAACTAAATAAGCTGTGAGTTTTGGTTTTATAAGTGAGATGAACTCGTATGTTTGAGACACAAATCAATCGAAAAAAGTCAATTTGATCACTAACATTTTGATTTTTACAGTGGGGATCCGTTGTTCTTGGAGCCTTTCTGGATGCAAAATGCAGCAAGCAGTGCAATCCTAGTAGCAGGATGGCACAGAATGAGTTATTCATATGCAGATCTCTCTGTCATCTCCCAAGAGCTTGAGAGGCACATCCGAAAACTCCATGCCGTTGTAGGAAATGCAGTTACAGAAAATAGATTCATCATTTTTGGTGCCGGTTCAACCCAACTCCTTAATGCTGCAGTCCATGCCCTTTCTCCCGATAACTCTTCCTCACCTGCAAAAGTTGTGGCTACAATTCCTTTTTACCCGGTTCGCATTCGTCCGAACCCATCTAATTTGTATTCTCTGAAAAGCATTTTGCAAAAGCCTCTGATGATGTATTATTTCTTTGGTATTACTTTGATGGTTTCCAGGTTTATCAAAGGCAAACAGACTTTTTCCAATCAGTCGATTTTCAGTTCTATGGAGATACATCTCTATGGAAGAATACTTCAGACACTGGGAAGAATTTGATTGAGTTTGTAACAGCACCAAACAACCCCGATGGAAAGATGAACAAGGCAGTTCTTCAGGGGCCAAATGTCAAACAAATTTATGATCATGCTTATTATTGGCCTCATTTTACACCAATTTCAGCTCCTGCAGATGGAGATGTTATGATTTTCACACTCTCAAAGATGACTGGCCATGCTGGCTCCAGGCTTGGGTAACAAGCAAAAAATTGCTGCTCAACATCCACTTTTACTTTCTTCATAAACAAAAATATACATATCCACTTTTAACTACATAAATAGGTGCACATTATTTATTTTGAATTAAAGATAAATGACCATCATGATGAGACACATAGATATGTATCCATTCGTGTATTCAAAATGGTTACTCATAGAAATGCTCCTTTCTGCACACTTTTATTCAAATTCAATAAATGCTAGTTGTATATTTCATTATAGTTTCATCCTTAACGAAAACCATGCAGGTGGGCGTTGATAAAGGAAGAGAATGTGTATGAAAGAATGACAACTTATATGAGTTTTAACACCATGGGGGTTTCTCGGGACAGTCAGCTAAGAGCCTTGAAGCTTGTGCAAGTAGTGCTGGAAAACAGAGGAAAGGAGATATTTGAATTCGGATACAAAACAATGAGGAGCCGGTGGGAAAAGTTGAGCAAGATTATATCACTATCAAAGCGATTTTCTCTCCAGGAAATTGCTTCTCAGAATTGCAATTTCTTCCACAAAGTCAGGCCAGCTTCACCAGGTAATTGTTCTTAATACTCTTCGTTCCAAGCTCTTCCAGATATAGTTTATAAATCAATAACCCTAATTTCAACCCCTACACATAAGTTATAAAATAATGCAGTGTAACTTTAGGTTTATAAGAATACTGGAATGCCATGCAATTTAAATTCGTAGAGATCCCACAATTATAGCCCCTGAATGATAGCTTTCAAAGAGTAAAACTATACTGTATTGGTTTCAGATGAGACGTAGTCAATATATAATAAGGTATTGAACTCTATCAAAAGCCTAATACACCTTAAGCTCACACTAATATGTTCTACTAGATCATAACCTTCTAGAATAGTGGGTTTATTTTTACTAATAATTTGAAGCTCATATTAATGTTAGTCTATATCAAGAATTTTTCTAGGGAAATTATAATAAATGTCTAAAACTAAAGAGTGTTAAGTGACATTGTCCAAAATCCAAAAGATTAAGCAAAAATGCCCTCAATTTGAGAAATGACCAAACTGCCGTTATATATAAACCCACATTTCTGGTGGATTTACTATTCAAATTCAGAGAAAATTTTGATCTCCCACGGGTCTCCCACGAGTGCAACGAGTTTCCATTTTTTCTGTTGACTTTTCGTATTTTTCGACAACCGAAAATGACAAATAAGGATAGTACATCATCTCACTTCTTGTTTGAATCAATTTATTATTAGGAGTATTGAGATTTGAGGGAGATTTTGAGGTTTGAATGTTTAGGATTCCGATTTTTGAACAAGACATAAAATGTTTTGATTCTTGATTGTTTTGCTAGAATTTCTTAAGGGGTTTTGTGTTATTGGATGTGTAGATTTGATTTGTATTGAAATTAGAGGCTGAAATGATGATTTTTGGCCGGAAGATGGGTTAGATCTGTTGGTGCTACGGTAATCTTCCACGGGTGCTCGTGGGGTGGGGGAAAAATTTAGTGTTTTCAAAATCTTAGGGGGACGGGGAAAAGGGGGAGATCTATGGGGGTTCGTGGGAAATTTTACACTGAACTGTGAGGCAGTCCGTGAAAACTATGGGTTAGGTGGAAATTTACTTTTTTTAAACTATAGAGTCTGTAGGAGATTAGAAAATTGATAAGGGGTCAAAGGAAAATTATTGGATCTGTTAAGAGTGGAAAATTTATAAGGGGGTAAATTGATATTTTTCACACTTAGGGTTTTTCAACGTGTAGCTTTTGAATTTTATATCCGTTTTTCCTATTTTAGGGTTTTTTTTTTATATGTAGTTTTCAAATTTGACATCCGTCTCTTTATTTTTGTACTTTTTTAGACATGTTTTACGATGTAATTACGAAATTTCAGATTGATTTTTTGGTTTTCTCGTTTTTAAGCTATTTGAACGTATAGTTTTCAAAATTTAAATCAGTTTTTTCAGATTTTCAAACGATTTTTTTATTGTTGACATTCTAGGGTATTTCAACGTACAAAATTAAAATTTCAGTTCCGATTTTTGTTATTTGAGGATATATTGATTCGTATTTTTCAGATTTTTGAGTGATTTTTCGATTGTTAACATTCTAGGGTATTTCAACATACAGAATTCGAATTTCAGTTTCACTTTTTTTATTTTTGTCATTTTAGGATATATCGATTCGTGCTTTTTAGATTTTCAAGCGAATTTTCAGTTGTTGACATTCTAGGATATTTCAACGTATACAATTCGAATTTCACTTCTATTTTTCTAATTTCTACCATTTTAAGATTTTTCGTTTTTCACATTCTAGATTATTTCTACATGTAGATTTCAAATTTCATTTTCATTTTTCAATATTTGTCAGTTTATGATATATCGATTCGTATTTTTTCATTTAACCCCCTATAATTATCTTAAACTTCATTTAACACTTTTGTATGTTGTATCAAAATATATCTATTTATTCTTAACATGTTATTTAAATCCTTTATATATTATGTAATATTAAAATGTCCCTTATATTTTTCTAACACTTTTTAACTCCTAAATTATTATCAAATATCCAAATACCCCTTTTATATGATATACAAACTAGATTTAACAAATAAAATTAAGTTTTGAGTTAAAATTCATATAAATACTTTTTTTTCATGAATTAATTGTTTTCGACTCAAATTCAAAAATGCGAACTTCTTTCTTCTGAACGAACCCATAGTAATTGATATTAAGTAAAAATGAGAGTGAGAGTGAATGTTTAAGTGATATAAGAAGTGTAAGTAATGAGAGTGAGAGTGAGAGGGCTTATATAGATGTGGTGAAGGGTAATTTTGGTATTTAAAAAAAATATGGTGTTTTTGCTTAGGAATAGAAAAAATGGGTATTTTTACTTAGAAATAGGAGAAATGAATATTTTTGCTTAATAAAAGGATAAAATGGGTATTTAATATAATTTCCCATTTTTCTATTATAGTTATCCGGCAAGTTGAGAGATTCCATTTTCTAACAAGTTGATAAATGTTTGATCAGCTTATGCATGGTTGAGATGTGAGATGGAAGAAGACAAAGATTGCTATGAGGTTCTGAGAGGTGGAAACATTGAAGGACGAGAAGGTAGCAAGTTTAGTGCAGAAGATAGGCATGTAAGGTTGAGCCTAATCAGAGGCCAAGATGATTTTGATATGCTGCTGCTGAGATTAAACAAATTAATCTCAGAGGAAGATGGTGATAATTACAAAACTATGTGAAGAAAATTTGTGTGAACAGTTATCAGTTGATTTCAAGCTTCCTCTTGTACAAACAAGAATAAATTTGAAAGCTGGTCATGTCTATTGACCTACATGCTTGTTATAAAATGTTTGTACTTTGCACTACAATTATATATTTCCGATGCCACATTACTGGGCTCTCATTGTCTGTGGACAATTTGACAAATAACTATGTTCGGCTGTAAACCAATCCTTGTCGGTGAGCATTGTAATATAGCATTCTTAGTATTTATAAGTTATAAAAAGATTACAACTACTAGGGTTAGGCTCGAACCGAGCCCGAAATGAGCCGGGCTTAGTCGAGTTTGAGCTACTCGTCAGATTTTCTAATTAAAATTTTTGATACAAAACGACGTCGTTTTGACTAATATATATTAAAAATGATGTCGTTTTGATAACGAAAAACGAGCTGAGCCGAGCCGAACCGAATTCGAGCCCGAAATGAGCCGGCCTTAGCGGAGCTCGAACTCAAGCCACCCATATATGAACCGAGCCAAGCTCGAGCTTGAATCCAGCCCTAACAACTACATGCATTTTATTTTATTTTATAATGATGTTATATGTATAATTTTTGTGCACAAAAAAATTACACAAACTGATGTGACAAATGTCATATGTTAAAAGTATCTGCCACATCAACGTCATTGTTGGAGACTAAAGAGTACCACATTAAATAAAAATAACATAAGTGAGTGGTATATAAATGTAATAGATTAAATTTTAGCACAAACTAATTAGTTTTGTATATGGGTTTCGATCTCCGCATTTATAAGTGCAATATATTTTTACATGGTATTAACCTATGATAGTTGCACTTAAGAAAGAGTGTTAAAGACTAAAGAGTCTAACATCAAATAAAAAATAAAAGTGTGTTAGAGTGAACCTTAATACAAGGTAATTGATTTTGTATAATATGAATTTGTATAACCCAATATATTTTTACAGTCACATAAGCACCATATCCGTATGTATAATTTTTTTTATGTACAATAATTATTAGGACTGGATTCGAACTGAGCTGGCTCGAGCTCACTTCAAACGAGTCCGAAATGAGCCAACCTTATACGAGCTCGAGCTCAAGCTATTCGTCAAATTTTTCAATTAAAAATTTTGATATAAAATAACGTCGTTTTAGTAACAAAAAATTAGTCGAATCGAGTTCGAGCTTGAGCTCAATTATAAGTAAACCAAGCTAAACTCGAGCTTAACTCGATTCGAATCTAGTCCTAATAATTATGCATATAACATTATTGTTTATTTTATCCATAGTCACAGGCTTAAGGAGGGTTATGAGTGGTCTACGGACTCTTCTTGAAATTAAAAAAAAAATTTCAATATTATTCTAAAATTTATATTGACTTTGGTAGATTTTATTATTTATAATTGTTATTTTTATATTTTATTTTTATTCAACTTTAACTCCTTAAATTTTATCTTTGTACTCATCATTATCCTTAGTGACAACATGTAATTAAATAAAATGATTGATTGTTTTTTATTTTATTTTAAAATCACCTGATCATATATTATCACATTAATTTATATTAATAAATTAGTAAATTTTATTTATACATCTAACATTATTCTTATTAGAAAAAATGTGAACCATTAGTCTCATTAAGGTTAGATTCGAATTGAGCCAATTCGAGCTCAGTTCGGTTTATATATAATTGAACTCGAGTTTGAGCTCAAGCTCGTCCAGCTCGTGGAAGTCAAGCTCAAACTCGGCTCGAATTCAGTTTGACTTATTTTTTGTTATTAAAACGATATCGTTTTAATACATATTTGTTAAAACGATGTCATTTTATATTAAATTTTTTAATAAAAAAATTTAACGAATAACTCGAGCTCGACCAAGCTCATATAGGATTGACTCGTTTCGGGCTTATTTAAATTGAGTTTGAGCTCCAGCTCAAACGAGTTCGGTTTGAGTCTAACCTTGAGTCTCATAGAAGTCTTCGACATAACGAAACAACTCAAAGGGAGAAAACAAGTAGCGTTAATGATACAAGGAAGGTGATCAATGAACAAAATTTCACCGAAAAAAGAACTGTTTGATCTACTAAATGTTTAAAAGTTGGTTATTGATTAATTCATCTTAATCTAAAAAGTAACCCAATACAAATTAAATATTTTGATGGAAAATGCAACAAAAATATATAATTTGATAATGAACATTACAAAAATTACTTTCAAAATTAAAATTTCATCAGCTTTTTAAAAATGATTTCACTCTAAATGATGATTTGTCATATAATGTGATTCATAATTTGTAATTAAGAAGTAAAGGCTTGCATTTGAGATATGCAACATTACACAAAATTCTTCATAATTTGAATAAAATAAAGGTCAAAGGACTTATCCCCATATAGAGTTTACTCTTTTCTTAAGTTTTTCATTTGTTATTTTTAAAAAACTCAAAGATCTATTTATTGTTTATTAAAGTTAATTAAATTCGTTAGTTTTAAAATTTTATCATATTTCTCCTTTAAACTCTAAAAATTTACAATTTTCCTTCAGACTTAAGTTTTGAAGAAATTATATTTCCCTTTGCTAGGTTTAGGGTTTCTTCGACGACGAACTCTCTCCCTTCTCTAATGATGAACGTCTTCACCTTTGATGAAGATGTTTTATTTTCCTCTTTGGACAAAGATAATTCATCTTCATCTCTAACAAAAATGTTTGTTGCCGAAGAAGTAAGAAAGTTTGCTGACAGAGGGAGAGGTTGTTGGAGAAGGGAGAGAGTTTGTCATCAGAGAAACCCTAACTTAATAATAGGAAAATATAAATTTTCAAAACTTAAGTTTGAAAGAAAATTGTTAATTTTTAGTATTTATGGAGAAAATAGAAAAATTTTTTAATTTTATTGATCAAATGATAATTTTATCCTTAGAACTCCTGAATTTTATTAAATTTAATAATTTATGGGTGAATATTTAGATTTTTGAAAAATAACAAATAAAAACTTGAGAAAAAAAGTAAACCTTGGGTGGGAATAAGTTCTCCGGCCTAAAATAAATAATAACAATTCCTAAATTTAAATTGAATGATTGAAAATAAATTTAAATTAGGGTTTAACCGTAAAAGATCACCTTAGGCCCAACCCAAAAAAAATTAAAAAAGAGAGAATTGTTACAGTACGCCGTTTTGAAAACATATCGACTTACCTTCTTCGGTCTTTACTCTAATTCACTTGCTGCCACTTCTGTTCAGCCCTCTCCGCCGTCGCCATCGGGAACCTCCGCAACATTACTGGTGATTTTTCTTCTACAAAATGTCTCTTATCTGTTTGTTTCCCGATATTTTTTTTGAAATTCATATTTATTAATGATTTTTCAATATTTCTATTTTGTTTGTGAATATATGTTTCTAGTTGTTTGTGTTTATTTAATAAACTGCGACATTGGATAATGTATTCTTGTTCTATTGAAGTTTCTGGATTTGATTACAAGGTTATTGTGTTTTAATAATGCCTAAGTAGAGTACCTGTCTGGGGATTTGATGGTGTGTGTTTGAAAATCAGAGTTTCAGATCTGAATTCATGTTGAGGGCTCAAAAGTCAGCTTCTTGAATGTTGTTTCCATGAATAAATTCTGTTAGGTTCAAGTAAATGGAATGTCTGTTGGTAACCACTCAAATGCTCTGTGTTTTGTGCAATTCTGCTGTTGTTTTTAATTGATTCTCTCTAAAAATATATAGTAACATCTTTAGGCTAATCCCATATTGATCAAGTACATAACAGATACTCATTCCACATTGCTTGGGAATGATGAAAGAAAATCGATTAAATAACCCATGAGCTCTTAAGTTGTGTCAAGACACGTTTTTAGTTATAAAATCCAACAACAAAACTGTGATGAATTATGTGTCCAAAACGGATGTTACAAATGATATTGTTGCCATAGTGGGACAAATTTAATAGAGGATATTGAGTCTGATAATGGGGGTGAATGTAAAACACTAGGCAAATCTCAAATTTGGTAGCTCTTAAACTGTCAAGACACTTTTTAAATTATAAAATCCAAAAACAAAACCGTGACAGATTATGTGTCTAACAGTGGACCAGGATGTTACTTATAGATTTGTCAACCTTAATTATATATGTCACTTTATGTTCAAATACTGTGTAGAAATTTTGTCTATTTTGTTTTTCCATAGCTGGTTAATATGAAAATCAGGGCAGGGGTATCCCCTATGTTGGTAGAGATTATTTTTGTGTTTGTTGTTTTATGGAGATGAGCGGATAGAGAATTAGTTATTTTTCTTGCTTTTCTTTTCTTTTTTTGAGCTAATTATATTTTTGTTATCACGCTTAGATTTTTAATAAATGGAGTGAATATCATCATTATTGTAAAAAAAAAAAAAAAAAAACCACAATGTTTGGAAGTGAAATTACAATTTGATCCTTATTATTTTATTTTTCAAAATTTTCCTATAACCTCAAATTAACAAAATTAAAAATAAATTTTTTAAATATCAAAATTACATAAGAATCCACTTATATTCCTTTGCACCCTCTTCTTCCTTTTTTTCTAGTATCAGGCTGGGAATGATGACAAATGATAATAGTAGTTACACTAATAGAAGTATAGAAAGGTTTATTAATGACATATAATTATATGTTTAGGGTGAATTATAATTTTTGAAAATATTTGGGGTGCTAACATATTTAGGGGATTTCGGAAATTCGGAAAAAAGTTTAGGGTGTTTTTGAATTTTAAAATTTTTATTACGCCCCTCTATAGTTTCAAAAATGATGTTTACACCCTTAAAGAACTATATAGAACACAATAAATTAGGGGTGTAAATATCATATTACAAAATATTGAGACTATAATAGTTATTTCAATATATGTGAGGCGAATATCATAATTTTGAAGGAAGGCATCGCGAGTAGGGTTTTCAATAGATTTTTGGGATTGGTTTGTGAGTTTTAATTTTTTTAAGGGTTAAATTATCATATTTAAAATGGTTGGGTTTGATTTGTAAATGAGTTATTTTTAAATTTTTTCCAAATTAATGGATGGTAAAACTATCACTTTGCCCTTAAATTGTTAGTTTTTGAAATAGAGTTGTTTGATTTTAGGTGAGAAAACATTATTTATGTCATCTAAGGGTTTTAGGCCAAACCGTAGGTGGAAAAATGTAATTTATTCATTTAATTATTTCATATAACAGTAATAGTCTTTTATTGAAAATTGAATTTTATTAGTGGTTAATTTTCATTCCTCTCTAATATAATTTTTTTATGGTTACATATAGCCCTAAATTTCATAATATATAAATTTATAAGTTTTTGGGTTTAACACAGGCAGGAGGGTTTCTCTTCTTCAGTAATCTGATCAGCACGGGACCAAACTACCAAATCTCTCTTTCTGCCCTTTTCTAATTCTAGTGTCCCTTCATATTGCGGGATATTTATGATGATTGGTTTACAGAATTCAGCTGGGCTACTTTCTAATATCAGTCAGCGACTCCTTCAGACTGTTACCGTGAGTTCTCCACTTATGCACTAATTCTTTGACATCCAAGTTGATTCTGTTTTCAGAGCTTTAGGCTGTGTCATACTTGCTGGTTGTTGTATGGTTTATATTATTCTGTGTTTAGTTTGAGGTTTAGGGTTAAAAATATTGAGAGTTGGCTTTTCTGATCTCTCTTTTCTATTATTGGGTGTGGGTTTTTATTATTTTCATTATTTTTTTGGGGTACTCCCGGTAAACAAAGTAACAGAAATGTTGTGTTGCTTGTAATAGCATGTTTATTTATTTTGAAAGTAATTGATTGTTAAGATTCTAGATCTTGAAACTTTTCGTGTGGATTTCTTTAGCTTAATGGTTTTTTAGGGTTTATGTGTTTATGTAACATTGTATCAGATATTGTTTGCTTGCTAAGGAGCTGTAGGAAAATATTGAGTTATTGATTTCTTCTGGCATAATTTCTCAGCCAGAATCTGGGGTTTATAGGATGTTCCATAGATAAATTGTTTTTGTTTTATGTCCTCTTAATAGACCAAGTATGATAAAGTTGGCACTAAATTATTTACCAAATATGTTTTATGTTTTTACTTAGAGGCATGAAAAGTTCTAAAACATGATTTAAATAATATCTCAATAGTTTTATCAGGCACAAAAAGACCATAGAGCGGAAGCTTTTTCCAGTTTCAATACCAGCAAATTTATATGGCATTCCATAGAATTTGTTTTCATTTCCACAAGCCCTGCAACAACAAAATGGTGTCACTATATTATGTTGGCCTTATCCTCTGTCCGTACCCAATTATTTATCTGCTCTACTGCAGTGCATTCCATAATCCAAACTAACTGTTCAACTAAGCTTGGTTGAGTTTTTATTTTAGTTAGTGGGTCCCAATTGATATATCATCTAAATTCATTCTCAAAACATTTTGTACAACAATATGGGGATTATGGTTTAACACAATGGTGTTATCTTATTTTCTTTAGTCTCGTGGTCTACGCTTTCAATGCCTTCGTGTGGGAAACACAGAGATCCCAAATGACAAGAGACTTGAAATCTCACTTCAGCACATTTATGGAGTAGGTCGCTCTAGAGCTTGCCAAATCCTCTGTGAGCTCAGCATAGGGAACAAACTTACTAAGGATTTAACTGGAGTGGAGCTCAACAGTCTTCGTGAAGAAGTTTCAAGATACTTGACTGGAGAAGATTTGGTTAGCTTTCTCTTCTGCTTCTACTTTAAATAAGGCTTTTCCTTGTCATTATACATTTACTTTTGTGTTTTCCAGAGGCGGTGCATTAAAAACGATATAGGGAGATTGGTGGACATACAATGCTACCGTGGGATTAGACATCAACAAGGCTTGCCTTGCAGAGGACAACGAACCAGCACAAATGCCAGGACACGGAAGGGTAAGAGGGTTGCAATTCCAGGGAAAAAGAAACCCACCCGTTAAATCTAACAATTGATTGTTTTGTGCAATCAGAGAATTTGGATATGCATAAGATTTGAGACAGATTAGTGTTTTATAGGTTGATTAGATCCTATTCAAGTTTTCCCTTTCTTGGAAGTGCCTTTTGTTACTTGTTGAACATAGAATTTGTTTCTGGTGTTTCCAGATGTGACTTATTTGTGCTTTTCCCTGCATAAATTTAATTTTGCAGATTAACATTTTGTCAATTGGGACATCTTTTTTCATGTTATGTTCTGTGATAGATATAAATGTTTGAGATATTACTAATATTGTACTGCATTATTCAGATTAATCCATGATGAAATTTAAAATTTTTGTTTCACATTAGATTTTAAAATTAATCAACATCATAAAATTATGGCTTGCTTTTCATCATCCAAATTATTATCATTGAAGCTGTTGTCAAATAACATATACTCAGATAACTTTGATCAAGATTGAATACATGAACCAAGCACCACATTACTCTGAAAATTGCCGCAATTGAGCCATAGGCTGCTTAAGAATAGGAATTTGCTCTCTGGAAAATGATCACTCAAACCAATTCCACGTCTGAGCAAACTCTCCAAATTTACGATCAAACTTCTCTTCAGCCATATTAGAAACAACAAAATTTACAACGCTAGAAAAGAATTCCGCCCAAATGTAAGTCTAGACGAATCACAGACAGGAAGCCAGTGTGATCTTAGAGCTTATCTATCTTCAATTCTGCCTCACTTCAATGAAAGCTAGTTGCTTGTGCAACAGATGCAATCATCAAGCAAAGGAATGAACACAAAATGAGGAACATTCCAATCATCAATAACTTGTTTACTCAACCGCACAGAGTAGCTAAAACACATTCCTAATATAAACAATACTTCTTTTTTGGAGAAAAACTAAAACTGAATTCAATATATGGGTAACTTATCAGTTCAAAAGGCATTGTATACGTGCCAATCACAACATTACATCCTCCTTAAAATCCAGGTTAAAACAGTAGCCATAATCTCTGGCTGACTCGCAAAGACCCTGAAGCGAAAGAGGCAGTATACTACTCTTGACTCCTTGAACAAAATCAATGCCTACACGTTACAGGCCAGAGTTTGCACTGTTACCTAGAGACGAAAGGTGCAGTTCCAGTTTGAGGCCTAGCTGCAGCCGTTGCAGTTGCAGGCGCCGAAGGCTGACCCAGTTGGGAATTCTGATAAGCTCCCAGACCCTGGAAAGTAGCCTGAGAACCATAACCACCAATCATACTTGGATTCAAAGCAGTAACACCCTGTTGCACACCAAACCCTGGATTCAATCCCATTGGTGAATTCAAGGACTGCGTAATCCCACCAGCGAATGCACCACCCAAAACCGGGTTCAAAACCCCCATGGCAGCCGGATTCTGCCCCAACAAAACAGCACCGGGATTGAACCCTAAAGCTAAAGCCGGCATTATTGCAGCATTAACACCTGCAGCCACAGAAGCTGGACCTGCTGAAGCATTATTATTATTATTATTCTTAGTACTGCGGCCTTCAACAGCAACAGAGCACAGCAACTTGAAACCATCAAAAATTTTCACAGGTTCCTCCAAAGCCTTCTTTATTCCCTCGAATGTCTTATACACAATTATAGCAAAACCTCTAAACTTCCCGGTCATTTTATCAAACCCCAACGGCCCATCCTCAATCTCCCCATATTTCGCGAAAAACGCCCTGAGCTTCTCGGCACCAATCTGCGGCCCCACATTCGCCACATACAATTTCCGAGAACTCATCTCAGAACCCGGCTGGTTCTGAACAGGTCCAGTGGAAGCTAACTGGCAGGCGGCGATCCGATTTCCGATCTTCTTCTGCGGCTCCTTCAATGCCTTTCGCGCAGCGGCGCGCGTCTTGAAGAGGACAAAGCCGTAGCCTTTAGAACGGCCGGTAGTTTTATCGGTGACGACATTGCATTCCTCGATGGCGCCAAAAGGTTTGAGAGCAGCGATTAGGGTTTCATTAGTGGCATCCCACCCAAGGCCGTGGACGAAGATCTTGCGGTGGACGGGGTCCGACTCGGCCAAGGAGATGATTTCGGCGGTAACTGAAGGGTCAGATTGAGCGGCTTCTTTGAGAATCGCGATAAGCTGGTCCTTGCTAAAGGGTTCTAACAGTTTCTTAACCTTTCCCAGCTTGGATTGCTCATCATCTTGTTCTTCTTCGTGGTCTTCGTCGTCATCCTCATCTTCTTCTTCTTCTGATGATTCTTCTTCCTCTGAAGATGACTGAGATGATGGTCGTTTCAGTTCTTCAACTTCATCAGATTCTTCTGACTCCGATTCTTCGTCGGAAGATGAGGAAGCGGATGATTTGAGGGCTTTGGGTTGATGCTTCGGCTCTTCTTCTTGCAGCTTTCGCTTTTTTGCCATGAGAAAACTGGAGAATCTTCAAACAAACCCAGAAGCACAACCGCAGTAAGCGTTACTAACTTCAGCTGTATAAACAAACCCTAATATTTATAGAGAAATTAAATTTCCGGTTATTTTTTAAAAATAAATTAGTCAAAAACTCAAGGAGTAAACTAATTAAATTATATACAATGAACAAAAATTTTGACCGTGAGTGTAGAATTGTATATTATATTATGTATCAAAAATCTAATTTTATGTATCATTTATTATATCATATTATATTTATTATATGACATAGTTTTTAAAAAATAAAATAATAAAAATATATAATTGACATATCATCATTTTAGAAAATATTACAAACACATTGAAAATTTTTACATACATCTCTATTACATCAATATTTTATTTAAAAAATATATTGATTTATATCGATAATATGTATCATATCACAGAACATATATCATATCGTATAATAATTATGATATACCTCATAATATGTATCATTTTTTATCTATATCATATCATATCGTATAATATTAATAACTATGATTTTGACATTTTTTTTACCCTAGTAACCATTTTTTATTACATATTCTTATATATAAAATCTCACGCAATAACAAAATTGTTAAATATAGATATTAAAATCCATATGTCCGCTTGTATATTTTTCTTAAGTTGATAGGTTGTTATATTATGACAAAAATAGGTAGTACAATAGAATTATCATGAGTTACATCAAATTTTAATCTTCTAATATGTAAGATAATCATAGATGGTACAAGATAAGATAAACATTTGGTGCACAATTATACACTATGATACACTTCCGTGAGTCATCCCTTATATAAAAAGGCGCAGTTTCATAATTTCAATACTTTTGCAAATACACACATAGTCACACTAGTCCACCTTTACTCATAATTATGCACAAGTGTTCTAACGGACTATCTTGTGCACCTTCTAGCCTCTTTGAGTTTGTGTTTCATGTGAATACTAAGATGTGATTTTACGCTTATATTAAGAGTAAATACTAGCACATTACAACAACCAAAAAGATGAAAGAGTCTCCAACACTGATGATTTTCTTAACATCGTATAGTTGATTATTAATTGTCATGCCTACACTATAATCTAACGATTATTAAATGGATTCTTGATGGATTTATGGTAGTTTGATTGAATATTTAAAAATTTTAATTATTTATTTTGTTGTGTATGCATGTTATATGAATTATAAAACCTAACTGTCACGGTATCTCACACTTAATTTATTCAAAAAATATATCTTTCTTAACCCTAGTCTTGATGAGATTATTAATTTGTAATTTTGTGATCAAGAAAAACTCATATCGACTTAAACGAGCATCAACTTTATTAAGTTGGAACCAAAACTTCTCCTTTAGGGTATTTTTATGGATTTCTCTCAATAGCACTAAATGTATCAATACACTACTAATTCTGGTGATGTTTAATTGAGAAAGGGCATCAAATATGTATTTCTAAATAACATTTATTGATAATTGTTTAGCCTCATCTGTCTTTCATTAATAGCCTTTTTTTTAACCTTAGCCATTACTTGCGCTTTGGAGTGGGAGTAGCCAAGTCTTGAGATTTTCTTTTTCAACTAGCTTATAACACTCTACTCCAGAAGTCTTGCTTTTTGGGGGTAAAGTATTATTGTTTAGTCCATTTTAAACCATAAAAGGGTAATTAAACATTTAACAATTTCAAATTACCAAAATGCCTTCAATAAAAAAAAAAAATCACCGAAACAATCTCAAAGTATCAACATTCAACAATCCTTTTATAATGTGTGTACATGATCTATAAAACAAACATAAAGTCAAAACACAAAAAAGCACTAACATTGACATTGAGATCCCTTGTACATCACTCTGAGTTGACTTGTTACTTTGTCGTTACCAATCATTTCTTATCTACAAAATCATACAAAATAGAGTGAACTTAATAAGTATAAACATCTATCTTATAAAAAATTATATTTCATCTTCCCCTTTCAACATCTATAACACATTCCTAATCTAATTCTTTCTTGTTATTTAAGGTTCGTATCTAGGCTCTATCTCAGATGTCTTGGAATGTGACACATGTAAGTCAATTCAACTTTAATAGTGAAAGCATTTTCATAAAAATCGTTTCTTATCATTTTCTCATCTTTAAGCTAATCCGACTAGGCTAGGAGAGGGATTCGACACCCTAGCCATGTGACTTAATGTTTATGCATCTCTCTACATACATCAGTTGTAATACCTATAAGTACATTCTGAGAACATTCTAGTCATTTTATGTTATTTAAATTGTTTAATTTTGAAAATTTGTGAAGATGAACTATTATATATGTTTGTTGTACACTTGTTCATGTGCTAAAATCATTCATGCAACATGAACAATCATGAAATGGATAGTTTTGGAAATTGAATATGATGAATGATCGTGCATAATAGATATATGATCGTTCACGAACTATAATTATAAATAAATCACGTCTACAAGTGTAAGGGAACACAACTCCCCACGGTTGTAATTGCTTGAATGGTCATGCATAGTAAATACATGATTATACATGATAGTTTTTATTTGGAAAACTATATAAAGTGAAGAGTATCCCGTCAAGGATTTTTTTTTTTTAATAAAACTTTACATTTATACATACGAAAAAACAAGCGAGGGATCCACGTGAAGTTAACGAACGTTTTGAGTGTTGATCGTGATTAGTTATCGTTTATCTTCCTCTTTTTAAAAGATATTTTGTTCCATAAACAATTAAACATAGTTTGAGTTGGTGTAGTCAAAAGGAACTTTGAAAAATTCTTAATGTGAAATTAATTGTAGGTACCACATATATAACGACTCATCTACAAAATATAACTTTTACACATAAGTTTAGATATAAATCAAATCAAGTTCAAATAACCTTTAATTTGAATAAAAAATAGGTAATTTGAATTTGTTAAATCAAAGTTAACGGTAATTAAAGTTTGATTTAGTCTTTAAATTTAAATGTTGAAGCTCAACTTAAGTTCATGACTTGGATTCATGATTTAGATTTATAACTTATTGAAAAAAGATCTCATTTTATTAAATAATGAACAAAATAACGTTATTTTGACAATTAGTTAATGGCTCAAATCGAATTGCGAACTAAACTCTAATTAATTCGAGTCATCCATCTAACTCATGAACCAAACTTAACAGAACTCACTCTAACTTAAATTTGGATTGATTTAAAAAACGAATCAATCTTTTCAATTTGAATTTAATCTAAATAAATTCAAATCAAATCAAATTAAACCAAACCCGATTTCACATCCAAACTAACTTAATTTGGGTTCAACCCTCTTTACATGAGTATAGGTCTAAACACCTAAAGCCCATACTGGTTTTCTAAGCCAGTGCGTGAACAAGCCGCCCATCGGTCAGTCAATACTTCTATCAGTTGAAACACCAATCCGACCGGTCAGAGTGGGCTAAATGTACACCCCGGTCCAATTATTATAACTAAAATAACAACAAAATTTAATATACTTATTATTACAATAAATTTATGTGCATAATTTACTTATATAATTTTATGTATAAATAATAATATATTATTATATAATTAAATATTATTTTATTTTTAATTTTTAATTATTTAATCACACGATTACATATTGTTTATACAAAAAAATTATGCACATATACCATATTTTAGTAATGTATAATAATTTCTAATAAAATAATTATGTTAAATTAAGCTAGTGTATTCTAACTCCAAGTTCAAATAAATCCAACCATATCAGTTTTGGGTGAAGGTATACTTTTATCAATAAAATTATATATACTCATTTTTAAATATATAAATATGTATACACTTAGTGTTATTGTGTGATTAAGTGATTTTGAATTAAAAATAAAATAATAATCAATTATGTAATGACACATATAAGTATATATATATTTATATATTCAAAACAAGTATGTCTAGTATTGCTCTACTGTTATACATCACTGTCCATGCTTAAGCTCCAACATCAAGCATTTTCTCAAAACTTTGCTTCTATAACTATAACCATCTTTCGACTAGCCCATTCTTCTTTCCTTTGAAATAATTTTCATAAAACTAGCATTACTTCTCTAATAATCTAAGGAACTGCCAACATTTTTTCCCCAAAACACATGCAGAGATTCTCCATAAGTTTTTATCAGTTTCTACAAACCATTTCTAATCTTCGGCAGCGCTTTACTAATTATTCAATAAATAATGCCCAAGATTTTTTTTGATAGAAGAAAAAAAAAATCAAACCCGTGTATCGCACTCATGCAGAACACCAAATTGCTAATCGATAGAGTTTTCTGTATTGTATGAAGAATTTATAGTAAATTTGGGATCTAGGACAAATAAACCTAGCAAGCGCCGAGAGAATGAACAAAAATGAATGTTTATATATTTCTTTCAATGGTACAAAATATGGAAGAATGTTTCTAAGTCATATCATAACTGACCTTTTCGGAGGTTGTCTCTGCTTTCCAAGGGTGAATAAGGTTCTCCTCTTTAATAAAAAGCATAGGAAAGCTAAGACTATTACCAGGAAAAAACAAATTTCGATGTGAAACCTCCAATAAAACTTGGTTGTTACACCACTGCCGCAGTCACAGATGCTTCGTAGTAAATTGCCCTCAAGTGTTTCATCTGGATCAAGAATGAAATCTACTGTCACAGCTTCTTCTTCCAACCAGATGGTGGTTGACTTTGATTTGTACCCTGGCGCTGAGGCTATAACTGCAGCAAAATGTTTGCGTTCGTAATAGAATTACATTTTGGAACCAGACAGAGGAATTGCAAGTTCATCTAAGACAAGAAACCAGTTTAGGTAGACGAAAATAATTATTGACAGTTTTTGGTCTTTTTACAATCGTGGAGATTCCATTTATCCCAACTACAACCTAAAATCAGATCGAGAAATTCCAAATTGTTAAATAGGTCCAAAAAAATTTCAATACCACTAGAATCAGCATTCCCCAAAACTACTGAAACCCAATGAAAACATTTTTATAAAGAAAAAGAGAAACAGCACCGTCACCCATGTAACAAATTGTTTGTACACTGCAGATCTGAAAATGCCAGTACTAGGAAGAAGAGACTCTGCTCAAATCTATGTTTGGGAAGCAGAGACTCTTCTCAATATGTAATCCATGAAAAAAGTACTAAAGTTTAAATCTATTTGAGTACATTTTCAGTGATAATCATCAAAATCATATAACAATTTCAGAAGAGAATGATAAGTATAGTTCATAAAATGTAGTCGGCTAAATGTTGTGACTCGAGCCGAGCCAGCTCGAGCTCGGCTCGATCGAGCCCGAAACGAGCTGGGCTTGGCCAAGCTCGAGCTGGCTCAGTAGATTTTTTTTTTAAATTTTTTATACAAAACGACGTCGTTTTAACCAATATATATTAAAAATGATGTCATTTTGATAACAAAAACGAGCCGAGCCGAGTCGAACTTGACCCCGATACAAGCCGGCCTTAGCCGAGCTCGAGTTGGCTGTGAGCCAAGCTCGGCTCGGCTCAGCTTGGCTCGGCTCGGCTCGAATCCAACCCTATGTCATGCAACTAAGTAGAAATTTAGACCATTTTGAAAAATGTTTAATAAAAGCATCTAGTGTGCAGTAGTATCAAATTTATATCTCATGTATCACATGAATTGACATTGAACGATACTATGCATATCCACTAGGAGTACACAAATAAGTATACGCTTATATGTTTCATCACATATTTGGAGTTACTTTATTATTAATTCAAATCACATGATAACACACATTAAGTGTGTACCAATTTGTGTATTCAAAGTAAGTATACATAGTTTAATTGATTGACATTCACATGCCCACTTATTAGTGATGGAATGTTCATTTGGGGAAGAGAAGCACAAAACAACATTTCTTAGTTATGTCAGCCATCACTGTAAAATTCTGCTTGGGTCATTTTTAGTTGAGTTATCTCAAAATCGGCCTGTGAAAAGAAGCTTTAATTGATGCTAGTAATTAATATCAATACCTTCGTACTTCTTGCCTGGTGCAAGTAGCCGATGGTAATCAGCAAATGCTCTACCAGATTTAACCTGTTAAGCACTCACTAAGTATCAAAGCTCATGTTATGCCCAAAATTTTAAAAAAAAAAAAAAACCAGTCAAATGACAGCTTTGCATGACAATAGCTTACCCTAGAGGCTAGAACTAATCAACCCAGAAGAGCAATAAAAGAAACAAAATAATGATGATAGATTCAGTGAAAATCTTGTAGATGTTAAAATGCTGTGCAAATTCAATTTTGAAAGAGGGGGAAAAGAGGAAAAAAACATGATTGGTGAAGTTTCTTCTGTTCAATGTGTGAGTGAAATATTGTTACTATATAATGAAAATTAAGCAGCACAGTCGACCACTCCCACTCCCCTGTTTAAGAAGAAAAATTCAACAAATAAAAACACTTTCTAAAAACCTACCGAGTTCATGAAGATTTAGATGCCATTTTATTCAAATCTGATATAAAGGACATGTCAATCACACTGTATAGGTATATTATTTGCAAACCATATCATTGTACAAGTGATTTTATGCAACATTGGACCAAGTTAGGATTCTATGACCTCTAATTTAGACCCAGTTAGGTTTATGCTGTCCAGTGTGTGAATGAAATATTGTTACTGTATAATGAAAACACAGCAGCAAAGTCTACTGCTACCCCTCTGTTTAAGAAGAAAAATTCAACAAACAAAAAATCATTTTAAAAACCTACCGAGTTCATAAAGATTTCGATGTTATTTCATTCAAATCTGATATAAATACATGTCAACCACACTCTATAGGCATATTATTTGGAGACCCTATCATTGTACAAGTCATTTTATGCAACACTGGACCAAGTTAGGATTCTATGACCTCTAATTTTAACCATTCAATTACATTGCTAATATAAATGACCAAGAGAGAACATTTTTTTAGCATTTACACTCTCCTTTGCTATCCAACAAAAATATACAACCCAAAAATCACCCAAGAAAGAAATGACAAGTGCACAAATCTTATAAAATTGACCTCACATACATATATTGATGCAAACATTTATATGGTTATGAATATACCATGTAATTTATTCCCTTGATTGTGATTGAGCCAGGTATTGGCCTTCCACTGTCTGATGAAAATATCCTTCCATGAACTCCAGTCTAAACATGCAAAAGTCATTTAGTTTAATGCTTACATTAATTTATAGGGTATATTGTAGAAATAAGAGATTACTTTTATTCATGTATTCCATAGAATGCATGCACAATTCTTTCAGAAAAAACAATAATGTGCAGTTTACAAAATTCTCTTACACAAAGTAATGTGATTCCTCAATAACAATTTGTTAGTGAACAGTCTTAAATATGAATACAAGAATAATAGGTAATAAAGCTCAATTTTTAATTTTATATTTCTTTTTGCTTTTGAGCAAGAAACAAGAAACTTTGTTCACCAAAAATAGAATGATATACGAAGTGGATCAATAGTCCAGCATTTGAGCAGAAGTACTCTCATTGATCCCTCACAGATCAACTTAAGCCTTTGAATAAAGGAGTTATTTAATATGATATCAGAGCTAAGTTGAACAATAATCTTTTTGCTCAAATCCATTACATTGCAAAATTAAGTAATAATAAGTTGCATTTCATTGTATTTGGATTTTATTTGAAATTGCAATTGTATTCAAATCATGAGGAAAAAAATGTGCCTTGAACATGATGGAACATGTTAGAGCTTAAATAATATAACTGAAACTTTAGTTATTAGCTTACCCATGAGCATAT
The DNA here is from genome assembly GCF_011075055.1 of Mangifera indica. Classification (NCBI taxonomy): domain Eukaryota; kingdom Viridiplantae; phylum Streptophyta; class Magnoliopsida; order Sapindales; family Anacardiaceae; genus Mangifera; species Mangifera indica. Next base: position 7,831,500 of record NC_058147.1, on the reverse strand, counting down.
GCAGACCACTTACATCCACCAGAAGAAAAAAGAAAATCACAAGAGGAAAATATAATCTCAAATTCTGTCCAATTTTCATAGACAAAATTAATGGAACATGCTTGAATTTATTTGAAAACAAGCAACTTTATCATGCAATTGTACATGAGGAACAAGATAATTATAAAGTAAAGCAAAGTGTACCTTTACAACACTTGCAACAAGATTAAGCATGCTAATTTTGTTGTATTCCCAAATAGTTGGAAGCTGCATCAAAGTTAGAAAATGGGTCATGCCAACACTTATCCTTACATACGTATTATAACCAGTGAACAGGTTACACAATCCGGTACCAATTAGATAAAAACCAAAAATAGCCAGCCTATCTCTATGAAGTAGACCTGGCCACCGGCCAGTTTGGCCCGTGAACCGGACCGAAACCGGCTCGGATAAAACCGAAACTGGAACCGGATTGAACCGGAACCGAAACCGGATTTTGACGGTTCGGTTTCGGTTTATATAATTTGAAATCGTAAACCGCCGGTTCACATCCGGTTTATGAACCGACGGTTTAGGGTTTCTGAACCGGTAATTTTTTTTTTTTTTGAATTTTTTTTTTTTTAAATTAAAAAAAAAGGAAGGGAACCGTTGGTTCCCTACAAATATGCAAGGGACCAGGTCCCTCCTGCATATTTCAAAATCTTTTGCAAGGGGTTAGTCCCCTGCAAAAGATTTAAATTTTTTGTAAATTTCGTTTCACCCCCTTTTTTTTTTAATTTTTTATAAAAAAATTTCTATATATATTCATTCAATCTCTCAATTCTTCCACACTAAATCTTTGAAACTCTCTCATTTACTCTCATTCTCATTCTTTCAATTTTTAATACTCTCTCAATTTTTCAATCAAATTCTCTCAAATTTAATTAAATTCTTTCTTTATTTTTTATTAATTTCTATTTCTATTTTTATTATACAATTCATAATTAATTATAGAATTTATTTCTATAATTAATTTTTTTTTTTAATTATCTTTCATATTTAATCATATAATTTATTTTTTATTATGCAAAGGTAAAAGAATTACGTGAGCTTTAATTATTTTAAACCTCAAGAAGATACGTAGAAAGCTTAATTGAAAAATTAAATTCAAGCATTTCTTTTAATTTTCAATTGTTGTAATTAATAATTTAAAAATTAAATCAAGATCATGTATTAGAATTGACGGTTCAATGTCGGTTTTGAATCGGGGTCATAAATCGGAACCGTCGGTTCCGCACCAGGGTCATGAACCGGAACCGTCGGTTCCGAACCGTGAACAAACCGTCCTATTACGGTTTTGATTCAGGGTCCTTAATTTTTCGAACCGTGAACCGGCGGTTTCGAACCAAAACCGCCGGTTCATGAACCGTGGCCAGGACTACTATGAAATGCAGACAATCTATGACACTAGTCACACTACAGTGTATATCTTCATCCAAGTCAAAATCACAAGGAAAAGATTATTAAAACAGAGATATAACCTCATTAGCATTAGGCCATTTGTCGTCACTTATCTCCAAGGTCAATTCAAGACAACCACCATGAATGTAATTCCAATCTTGCATGCCACCATATATTGGATACCTGCAGCAGGGTTTTGGTTGAATCAATTGCAGGACTTTTAAATAAAATATTGTTTTGAAAAAATATATTATGAGTTGGAAAGTCAATTCGCTGAAAGAAGAATGAGGAAGTAACTCTAAATTAAATTCACATTAAACCAGTTCTTTATATAATCAAAACTAAAAGAATTTTAACAGTGTCATACCAAAATGCTCCATTTATAATCCCTCCGTGAAATTCTTTGCTCAATGACATGTTACGGTGAGAATGACTATATGAGCTTGCCAAGAACTTGAATGTTTGATCATCAGGACATCCATAATAATTTCTCCTGAAATTGATCCACATTAAACAACAAAAGTAATGAAAAAAATGTTTGCCATTTGAAGAATATTTAAACTGTTCATATACAGTAGGGATTTTGTTTTCATTATATCATCAACGCTCTAAAATTTGAGAAAAGCACATGGGATCTATTAATTGTTTGAACATAGAAGAGTTCCAAGGAGCTAAAACCCCTTAGTATTTCAGAAATGAGACTCCTAGATAATTGAAATCCTGCAGCAATTGATAGAAGATTATATTACATGAACAAATAGCAAGTTACCATAAACCTACAAAATCTTCCAAATGTAATAACAAAAAGATGGAAACCAATGATTCGAAAGCACAAACTGGTGACATAGCTAAGCCACTAAGAACCATCAGAAAATAAAAAGTTTGTTAAACACATCAAACATATCAAATCAGTTAATTAGAACAGTATGAGTATGATTAGGCAAGGGCTGAGAAATGCTAATCTATTCTAAAGTGATAAAGAAGCTCATGAGTTTTTATAACGGAAGGAAACCAAAGACAATACGGTACAAAGGTAGGTTGTTATGATTTGAGAGACTGTTCTTAAAAACTAGGATAATCACCTTTTATCATGAGTGCCATCCCATGGATAATTTGCAACAAGTGCACCCTGTCAGCAATGAAAAACAATATCAAGGATTTTTATTTCCACATCTTATGCAAGTCTTCTTTAAACAAGATTAAACATTCAATCTAATGCTAATTGAATTCCCTATAAAAAGGTAAATAAGAAAATACACACACACACAAGGAGTCTCTTTTCAAAACACCCTTATTTCAAGCAAAATCCGGACCTCATTGTGACCATAATATTCATCTTTCTTGTCCGAATCTTTAACATGTGTTGGAGTTTTTGCCAACATTTTAGTGTACACCTTTTTCGCAAGGCTTTTCATCAACACATAAGCACTCCACTTTTGAAAGGTTTTTCAGTAAGCAATCTCTAAGTAGTTAGTAGGCACTAGGAAATTAATATTGCTCAAGAAACAAGGTGCACACCATGGTTACCCCATTACTAAGTTTATAGATTTGACTGGAAAACAAGTATTACCCCATGCAAAGTGGCTGAGGCCGTGAAATGCATCTCCCTCAACCAAGTCATTATTGCCCTTGTTTCAGGTTGTCGTGCATCCTCATCATTGTTCATAGGAAAGAACTGTAATGTTATATTAGTCCAAGTCTTAATTAAACTAAAAGTAATAAACAGTACAAAATATAGCAGCTTCTTTTCATAATTAGAAGTAAGAATATGCAAAATTTCAAAGAGCACCTGGTCTGGAAAATCTCGATTTAGATCGATATTATTAGCATTACCACGCCTCTTGAGTGCAAACCCGTCAGGGTTCAATGATGGAAGTATATGAAGGTGCACATTTTCTACAATCAATTTAGCCTGTAAAGAAAAACATTCTCCAATAAGCTAGCGTTTTGGAAGTATTAAAACTTTAAGTCCTTTAAACAATCTAGGCTGCAGAGGCAAATGAATATTCCAACATAAGTTATCACGTTGACGCTGAAAGAAAAATAACAAATAGATGCCTATTAAACAATCACGAGTAACAGAGAACTGTCAATAATTAGTAGTGAACTACTCTAAAACATTTTGCAAACACTTTTAGAAAATACAAGCCTTTAAAATGGCAGTAAGTTGCAGACAAACTACACAGAAACTTGGAATATTCTAAGAAACATATCAACGTTTAAAGCAACAATTAAGAAGCCAACAGCCCAACAAAAAATGAACAAATAATAAACATGATAAACTTGCCACGTCAGGGAGGAAAAAGAATAAAATTATAAAACTGATTTCTAGTGAAAAAAAATAAAGAAATACCAAGGGATCTTTCATATGGTTGTCACATAGCCAGTTTGCAAGAAGTAATGTAATTTCACGACCAACAGGTTCATCTCCATGGACATTCCCAATGAACTGCAATATCCAACATATCAGCATCAAGCATCCCAAAACCCAAATCACAGTTTCTCAAAGACAGTTTCCAGACCATGAAGCTACAGGTAGATAAGTTTACCAAGAAGAGAAAAAAATACTGTCCTATAAACTGGATGATTAGACTAGATATATATGTGCTCCAATGATGGGTTTTTTTTTTTTTTTAATAATAATGAGAAACTATGCTCCATTGATTTGGTTTGCTCACCACCATTATCATGTGTTATCCATAGAGGGCGTTTATCAGATAACATAAATTTAAACTACTTCATGAACTTAAAAAACAGCTCATATTGCACATGACAACTTTGTAAAGCATTGACAAAATGGAAATTTTTCAAGGAAAGGAAAAGAATCGGCTAATAAGATTTTGTTGCAAGCATTCAAGCAATTAATCTATATGTTTTATCATTTTCTTTTAACTTTGTTCTTCTTTGGATATTGCCTCACGACTGCCAATTCAAACAGAACAACTGCACCATTTCTTGTCTTAATAAAGGTCTTCCCCAGCTCAGATACAGTTATGAGCTTGACATTTTCCATTGAAAACCAAAAACCTTTAGTGTTTGAAACCAAACGATAGAATTGGCAAATTAAGTCTTAAGAGCAAGTGTACCATGCAAATGATAGGTTATCACCTTGAATGCAGGTTCAGGCTCTTCCGCACCAGGCTTGTCCGAAATCTCCATCACCCACTACAACAAATACAGAGCCAGACAGACCTATTTAGAATTTATATTTTTGCATCAAATAGCAACTCTAATACAAAAAGAGAGTGTACTACCAGTGGAAATCCATTCACACTCTTTCCAATACTGATAATCCAATCCAGAACCCCCTCAAGGAGAGAAACAAAAACAAGTTAGCATAAATCACTATGGCAAGCTTTATAACATCATATTAACAACCAAAATAATCCAATCATCAACCAGAAGCAGGGAAAAGTTATTTCAGCATAATGCAAAAGCCTGATAATATTTCTAGGATAACATGGTTTTTGTATCATTAAATATTAAACTATAATGATAATCATTAGAATTGTAATATTGAACTCAGAACTAGTAAAAAGGATTCTCCAAATAATCGTGACTGCCAAAGCTACATTCTTTTTTTTTTTTTTTTTTTTTTGTAGAATACAACATAACATTTATAATATGGAACATCATACCAGAAACATTCAAGAGTAATCAGCAGCAAATATTAGCATAAACCATTCTAGTAACAGTAGTAGGATAACATCATATGACTGATGACAAAATACATTGTTACAAGCTGATATTCATAAGGTCATTCCAAAGTAGAAATTTGAGTTCAATAATAAAATTACGAATTAAAAATCAATCTTAAAAAAATCACCTGTAAATCCTAGAAATGTTACTACATCTACGCCCAAAATCCTTGACAGCTTGCTCCAGATCATAATTAGTCATGTAACCTTTAGCCTTATCAATACTGTCACTAAAAAATCAATCAAACGAAAAATAAACACATAATATCCAAAATACAAGCTAAAATAAAAGCAAAAGTGTTTTCTATAACAACACTTAAAAACTAATTTCCAAAACGGAAAACACTTTTAGCAAGAACATTAAAGTGATTTAGGAAAAAAAAAAAAAACTAAAAAGAGCTTTCCAAAAAAGGCAAAAAGCAACTATCAACTTAAACAATAACAGCAAGAGCACACCTATTGTGCGAGTGATTCTCCTCGAGTAAAAGCCTTGTAGCTGAACCTGATAAATCAGAAATCAGTCAAAGATCATTCATTCGATTATAAAATCGAAGTCAAAGAAAATAAAGTCAACGATGTGAAAATTCAGATCAAATGAGAAAGATATTACCTGAAAGGCCGCCTCTAGAGAGAACTGAGGATAAAGTGAGAGAAATATATAGAAGAAACAAGATTAGCTTCATTATATTAAACTAGAGTAAATTAAAATTTTCGAACTTGAACTTGAGGTTGAGCTTTGCGTTAGTTCTCTGTATTTATTTCTTTCTTTTTTTTTTTTTTCCGTGTTGAACGCCGAACAGAGTGAGGGAGGAAGACGGTCAAGAGAATCGATCGCACATGGAAAGCACGTGACGTTACTTGGATTGGAAGTGAATTTGGGCTAATTCGTGGCCCATTTGAGGAAACAGTAGATTTTCAGGCTAAATGAAAATTAACTATATTTTAGTGGGCTTTTAAATATAAGTATGTAACCCCCCAAAAATTGCAAAAAATATGCATCCGAGTCCGATCATATTTTCACCCAACTCCATCAAAATTGTTGTGTATGTTAAAAAAAAAAAAAAAAAAACTCTAAAAGAAGATTGAGATATAAAGAACAATATATAGAAATTTCTCTTTTACTTTGAAAGCTTTCAAGCAAAGCTTACACTAAAATATCATGAAATATAATTATTTAATATCTTATAAAATGGATTTTATATATGTTTAAACTATCGTAGGATAAAACATAGTTAGAAAAAAATATCATATGTATTTTGTTTAATATATGATACATTTCATGAATTTACTCCCTTTATTTTGTGGTAGGATGATACGAGTTAATTTGGTTATTTGTTGAATCACCACATGCAGATATTATACACTAACATTTTAACTATTGATATTGATAATATCTTAGTGAATAAGTTCATAAAGTTGTCATAATAACATATTTGTTTGATATCAATCTTTCAACTATGTTAAAGCTCATAAGTATAAAAGAATTTCGATTAAATATGTTTAGTTTTGTCTCATTTAATATATCCTCCTCTAATTTAGACAATACAAATTGCATTATTTTCATATAATATGAAAGAAATGTATGTGATAAAAGGAATATTGCATGTATTTCAAATGTGATGGATGATAAACTGTAACCATATGCATTTTTTGTTAGCTTCATAAAAAGCTAAAATCTTTTGATGATTCAAAATGTTGAAACCAAAGTTTGTTGAGTAAAGCGTCGTGACATTGATATGTCATTATAAATGAAAACATATCTCATCTACAAGTGGGTTTTATGAAGATCAAAAAAACAATCAACATTTGTATATCCAACTGAATTAGGATTTATAGGAAATTTGATATAATAGAATAAGAAGTTCAAGATTTGTGTTCACCAAACATTTGTCTATTAAGAAGTTCAAGCATTGTTTGAACTTAAATTAATATTCAATGTTAAGATTTCCCCTTAAGGACTCTTGTGAAAGATGTGGAGAATTGTATTGAAGAATGAGGTTTTTTATTCTTATTGGTGAATTTAGGTTAAGGTGGAGATTGTTGTATAGTTGTAATCCAAATTCTGCAAGGGGTCATGTTGCTTAACTCCACTTTCGTTGGTTGCTCTTGCCTTCCACTCCTCCCTTATTGTTGGTCATTTTGCCTTGTTACTCCTTTCTTGTTGCTCTTCATTTTTACACTCTTTGTTTCAATACTTTTAGATCATTATTTGTTATTGCTCTTTAGTGTACCCTCACATAAATTTGTAATTTTGCACGGTAAATGTAAAACAAAAACAAATAAATTTGTAATTATCAAGACTTTAACAATAAAATTATACGTACACACTTTTAAATACATAAATAAGTACACGGATAATGTATTATCATATAATTAAATAATTTTGAATTAAGATTAAAGTAACACAAATCATATAATTACACATTATCTATATACTTATTTTGTGGACTAAAAATATATACACAAAATATTACTTTAACTTTAATCTAATAAAGGACAAGTATTGATATCAACATTATTCTTAAACGATATATACGAAGGTTTCAACTCTTCAATAATTGACCATACAAAATATAAATTGTGAAATGACCAATCCATCACCATTCACATCAACCTTTTATAAAGTTATTTTGTAACTTCAATGGTAGATGCATTCTCCCACCTCATTCTTTACCTAATGATGGAGAGATATAAACTTTTTTTTGGTAAGATTGGCATAAGATATTATAAAGAATCAAACATAAAAGTGACTTTAGTAATAATGTTTATGCTTTAAAGTTTAAAGCCAAATCAAATCAGTCCATCACAAATAGATTAGTGCACAATATTAACACTAAAAAATTTGTTATATGCCGTAATTAATTTCTTCAAATTGTAACATAACTGAATAAACGGTAAAGGTTAATAAAATTGATACAATATTAAAATTTAAAAAAAAAATTTGAATTCGAGTCTTTACCATATTTATCAAACTTTAATTTATCTAATATAATAATTATGATTTCAATCATTATATTTTGAGTTTACCCATTCAATTAACACGGACAAATCTTAGTTATCTGTCTGTACATGTGTGTAGGTGTGTGCATATATATATATATATAGCTAGCAACTGCGTGAGGCGAGCGTTGTGGTATTCGCGTGCTTTGCTGGCCATGACACGAGCCCCCTAATTTCTTAACTGGAAAATTAGCACTGTAACTACGACACGCCTCATTACTTCCCTCTCTAGCATTTCACTGTAACAATTAGTGAAACACTTTAACTACATTTGAGTTTTCTCAATTTCTTCAATCACGTTCAACAAGTTTCCAACTCCTTCTCGTCTCTATTTCACGGTACGTACGACGTAGTTTTAACTTGCTTCTCTGTGTGTGTGTTTTTTAGATCTGATCTGTTATGTTAATGCTGAATTGAATTGGTTGTAACTGTGATGTGATTTGTTGTTTGTAGATCTGAGTTTTGAAGTTAGAGTTTAATTGTTTGGTTTAGGTTAATCCGAGGATGTTTCGCGGATCTGGTTGTTTGGATGATGAGATTTTTTTTTTTTATGATGTTTGTTTATCGTAGCTGGATTTTTTTTATGAACTGAGGTGAATCAAGCGTTTTGTTTAAAATGTGTTTGAAATTGAATAATTGCTGGTTGCAACTAGTTTATGATAAGATGGAACATTAGATTTGTAACATGAAGCGTTATATCGATCACATTTAGCGTAAGAATCCTAAATATGACATCTATCTTTATAACGTGGACACTTGATTTTATAGATTGACTTGTGAGATTGAATGAAGTGGTTAAAAATTGTTAGTTAAGGTTTTATCTTTGTAAAACTAATGACATTGTCAGCGTGGTAAAGTTGGTAGTTTTTGGGTTCAGTTGGTGGAAGTTATATTGGGCTGGAGAGGAAGTTATACATATGACTCAGTGTGTAATTAGGGGACACTTTAGTTATCTTTCACTAGAATTAAATTCTGTTTTCTGTTTTGTGATGAATTCATCAGGATGCTGTTCCACCTGCTTTTTGTTTCTATAGTTTTATTTGAATTGGTAGACGGAGAATTTATAGCCTCTAAAATGAAGTAATGTGCACAATAATTAGTCTCGGACAGTTTATTTGTGAAATTGTTTGTATTGGCAAAAGTTTTATAGGTCTGATACTGTTGAAATTAATCAATGGGGGTAGGACTCTCTTAAGATGGGAAAGGTCAATGAATTTGCTAGAACTTGTCGATTTTAAAGAACTTTGGACCAGGAAAAAACATGAACTGAGGAAATTCTGGTAAAACTTATGGCATTGAGATTATTAACTGTTGCTCTTGGAGTGAAATGTATTAAGAATCATATATCCGTCTAAAAGGTTGAAAATTACAAGTATGTGAGCTAATAGGTAAATTTAATAGATTTTTTTTGGTTCAGTATGATTAAGTTATAAAGAAGAGTAATCGCTACTTGGTTGAAAAGGGCAAGTTTATGGAACTGGAGATTCAGATTTTCCTTTCCAACATTTGATATGCTTCTGACACAGTTGTCGTCCATTATTCAGGTTGTTGCATCACAGCCATATCATATATATGGTACATGGGGGTAAAAATTTTTTAATCTATCTGTCAGAGTAATGTATAAACTTTTCATCATAAATAATATAGCTGCTGAGGACTACGACTTATAACAAGAAAATTTTATCGTCTTATATTTGTTGCAATCTTTGGTATTGTTCAAATTGGTTTTGAGCATCTGAAGTTTATTTCCTCTATTATTGTTTTCCAGCCCAGGCCTTTTTTTACTGTAATTAAGTCGATGAAAAATATTTGCAGTATTTTTAGTTCTATACCGATGCTATATATGTGTCCTTATTCAATTTTGTTTTCGTAGGATCCATCACTGTGAATGAGGGTAAATGAATTGGATTTCACATGTAAGTGGAGGGGTTGCTCTGTGATTGTGAGGGATAAAATACTTGAGGCATTTCATCTGTAAGAAATATATGAAAATGTCTCCTGCCAGCAGGGCAGATAAGAAGGCAGCTGCAGATGCAGCCGCTTGGATGTTCAATGTTGTCACTTCTGTTGGGATTATTATTGTCAATAAAGCATTAATGGCTACATATGGCTTTAGTTTTGGTAAGTTCCCCTTTATGAGATAATCATTTTCTCTCATATTTCTTTGTATATGGCTAGGAGGAGTTGCATTTTTTACTATCATAAATTAGCTCATAACGTGAAGATAATCATTTTCATCTGTTATCATTTTCAGAATGTACTAAAATTGTAAGTTTCAATTTACTCTTTGTTGTGCTGTATTTCTGGTTGATTACAATCTCTTGCAGCTACAACATTAACCGGTTTGCATTTCGCTACAACAACCTTGATGACGTCTGTTCTAAGGTGGATGGGATACATCCAACCATCTCATCTACCCTTCCCGGAGCTTCTAAAGTTCATTATATTTGCAAACTTTTCCATTGTTGGAATGAATGTTAGTCTGATGTGGAACTCAGTGGGTTTCTATCAGGTAGATCTTTTTGCTCCAGTATTTAACTATTGATTCTTTAATATTGTTTGGGAATGACATATTAAGTTCGAATTTAGATAGCAAAATTGAGTATGATCCCTGTATCATGCCTTTTGGAAGTTGTATTAGACAAGATTCGATACTCCAGGGACACAAAGCTAAGCATATCAGTTGTTCTATTGGGTGTTGCTGTTTGCACAGTTACCGATGTGAGTGTCAACACCAGAGGCTTCATAGCTGCCTTTATTGCAGTTTGGAGCACATCTTTGCAACAGTATGTAAGTTTCCATTCCTTTCTATCTTATTAACTCTTGTTTGTAAAATCAGTAATGGATTTGTCTACACAAAACTTGATTAAAATTTTCTTGTTCAAAATGAGTGGATAAAATAATGCTGTCAATGTTTTAAGTGCAGTATGTACATTACCTTCAACGGAAGTATTCACTGAGCTCTTTCAATCTATTGGGACATACTGCTCCTGCCCAGGCTGTCACACTGCTCTTGATCGGCCCCTTTCTCGATTATTGGTTAACAGGCAAAAAAATCAATGCCTTTGACTACCAAGCAGCTTCAGTGGTAAGCACAACTCAAATCTAATCCTCTTTCTGAGTGTGTTTGTGTTTTAAGAAACCTTCATTCAGGAAATAGAAAGAAACAGAATGCCCGCACAGCTCATAGTTGCATCATTATCTGCAGGTATTCATAATTCTGTCATGCACAATTGCAGTAGGGACGAACCTCAGCCAATTCATCTGCATCAGCAGATTCACAGCCGTATCATTTCAGGTACTCGGTCACATGAAGACAATCCTGGTGTTGGTCATGGGTTTTCTCTTCTTTGGAAAAGAAGGTCTCAATCTGCATGTTGTTCTGGGTATGATCATTGCTGTAATCGGAATGATCTGGTACAGCAATGCCTCAACAAAGCCCGGTGGAAAGGAGCGTCACAGCTTCTCACTACCGATAACCAAACAACAAAAAAGGGATTCTGCTGAACATGATGGGAGAGTCTAATTATTTATACAGGAAGATAAGTTGAGTTGAGCATAGAAAGGTAGCTGATTTTAGGAAATTTTTATTATTATTCATCATTTGAGATTACAGATCCAACCCTCTTGATTCTTATTTTTTTTGTTTTTGCTTGATTCTGTAATTGTTAGTTTATATCCATTTGTAATGAATCCCATCAAGGGAAAAAGGATGTGATTGAGTTAGGATTATAGGTTACCTCTGTTTCACCTTCATAAGTCACGATAATTGTTATTCTTTTTTCCATTTTTTAGGAGTTGGTATTTTATTTGCTACAGATTATTGAAAAAAAAAATTGTTAAATCATTTAGTTGGAAAATATTATAAAATTGTACTCATATAAGTTACAAAAGGAAATGTTATAATATATAAAAAGAAGGGAAATTTTAGAAAATGGCCAAAATACCCTCTCATTAAGCAAAAATGCTCAAAATCACTATTTTCAAGCAAAAATACCCAAAATCACTATTTCTAAGCAAAAAATACCAAAATTACCCTTCCTCTCATTTATTTAACTTCTCACTCACTATAAGGGTTAAATGTAATTTTAGATAAATATGGAGGGTTTTTGGATATTTTATATTGTAACAGGTTTGCTGTTACATAACAAATTTCAAAAAACCCACTATATTCTAAGAAATCTTCGTTGGCTTCCCAATATTTTAAAAAATCTATTTTACCCCCTCTAACCCACGGTCAATGTTTGCTGACCGTGGGAGAAATCGTTTGACCGTGAGACATTGACCGTGGGAGAAATCGTTTGACCGTGGGAAACACTGTTCCCACGGTCGAACTGCCGATCCTTTGCAGCCATTTTCGGCCAAAATTTGGTTGTTTCGGCCTCCGATTTTCACATAAATCAAATTTACACGTTGTATAACACAAAACCCCTCAATCAATTCAACGAAAACAACCAAGAATTAAAACATTTTAAGCATTGTTCAAATCGAAACCCTAAAATTTCAAACCCCAAAATCTCAATCAAATCTCAATAATATGAGTAATAACTTGATTTAAATAAGATTACGGAAGATATACTAACCTTATTTGTCATTTGCCGTTGCCGGAAAGCAAAAAAATCGACGAAAATCTGATTGGGAAGTTTCAAACCGTGGGATGAGCGTGGGAGAATGGAAAACCCACGGTCAAGTAGTAAATTTCAGAAAAACCTGTCGTGGGCTAAGGACTCTCCCCGACACCCCAATATTTTAAAAAAGCTATTTTACCCCCTAACCCACGGTCAATGTCTACTGACCGTGGGAGAATTCGTTTGACCGTGGGAAACACTGTTCCCACGGTCGGACTGCCGATCCTTTGGCAGCCATTTTCGGCCAAAATTTGGTTGTTTCGGCCTCCGAATTCCACATAAATCAAATCTACACGTTGTATGACACAAAACCCCTCAATCAATTCAACGAAAACAACCAAGAATCAAAACATTTTAAGCATTGTTCAAATCGAAACCCTAAAATTTCAAACCTCAAAATCTCAATCAAATCTCAATAATATGAGCAATAACTTGATTCAAACAAGACTACGGGAGATATACTAACCTTCTTTGCCATTTACGGTTGCCGGAAAGCAAGAAAATCGACGAAAATTTGGTCGACCGTGGGAAAGTGGGAAATTTTGAATTTTCTTTGAATTTGCACAGTGAAATGACCGTGGGAAGTAAGGAAATTTGTTGTGTTTATATATGGGGGCAGTTTCGTCATTTCACAAAACCTGGGCATTTTTGCTTTAACCTGAATATTTTGGGCAATTTTACTTAGACCCCCAAAATTTTAGCTATTTTTTATAATTTCCCTAAAAAGAATGTAGTGGCTATTAATGTCTACACGTTTAGGAGTCTTGTGATCTTCATCTTCGTTAGACACACAACTCTATTAATTTTTTATATTTTATATTATATTATATAATACAGATTTTTTTAAATAAAATAATAAAAAAATTTAATTTCATATTATAATTTTAAAAAATTTTATAAATATTTAAAAAAATATAAAATTATATATATATATTTTTTATCACATGATCCTTTTTTTGAAAAGATATATTAATTAATATTAATTATATATATCATACCGCATAATATAATAAATATATTATATTAATTTCATATATTTTAAAATATATATTATATCATAAAATTTATATAATATATTATAAAATACTATTAACCATGTTTAAGATGACATCAAAATACAGATTTATATATGGAATTGCAAAAATTCCCCAACCAATAAATAAGTAGGGATACATTTGCATAAACTAACTTGAATTTGTTTGCAAACTCGTTTCAAATAAATCCAAACAAACTAAGCAATCTCAAACTCATGCCTAAAGATTTTATATTATCAATTTTAAGCTCATCAAGTTGCTAAGCCTAAAAAAGCTTAATTCAAATCAATTAAAATAATATTATTTTAATTAATATATATTAAAATAACATCATTTTAATTACTTTTACTTTTAATTTAGCTATAGCATCATATTAAGCTCAAACTAAACTTGATTATCGGTAAACTTAAGTCAAACTCAAACTCACCTCATTTCAAATCATACAAAACTCAAACTAATTTAACGGAAACTCATCAAGATTAAGACTAGACTTGAATTTGACAATTTAAAGCCAAGCCAAACTCAAAGTGGCCTAAACTCTAGTTTGATTCGAACCCACCTTTATAATTGGTACCTTAGTACTCCTATTCTATGTATTCCAAAGATGATCAATAAAGACACCGCATTAAGCAAATTTAAGTTTGAGAACAGGTTGAATAAATATTTTTTGAAACATCTTCCTCTACTAATGTCAGGAACAACTCAAACTAGTAAATAGAAGTTCCTATAACATTTCAGTATATAGAATTGGAAAACATAGACATAACAGGAGTATGGGCAGCAACAAAAATGTATCTAATGAGAATGATGAATAAAGGCAAAAGGTAGACATGATTAAAAACTCATCCAAACTAAAAAAACCAAATCTAACAGTGTCTTAAGCAAACATTCCCTGAAACAAAAACCAAACTCTGACCATATATATAATTGTTCAAAACAACAATAAGGAGAAGCTCAACGCTTTTTGGAGACACCGACAGTCTTTCCACGGCGACCAGTTGTCTTGGTGTGCTGTCCACGGACACGGAGACCCCAGTAGTGCCTCAGACCACGATGGTTCCTGCATAATGGTTGACAACATTATAAGCTGAGTCAGGCTCCGTTGGATAACACAAACTTGTATCTTTTCATAGGTTAGAAGTGCATTTGCTGGTAAACTATTCAGCATAATTCCCTATTCTAGGGATAGGGCCAAATACATTACAAATTATTATTTGTATCAAATAAAACAGGCCCCTTAAAAGAATTGCCTTATGGCACAGTCAAAAGTAGAGATTACCTAATCTTCTTCAGTCGTTCCAAATCATCTCTCAACTTCATGTCCAATGCATTTGATACCACCTGAGAATATTTTCCATCCTTGTAATCCTTTTGTCTATTCAAAAACCAGTCTGGTATTTTAAACTGACGGGGATTTGCAACAATGACCATGAGATTGTCCAGCTCAGCAGCAGTCAGTTCACCAGCTCTGAAAGCAATGACAGAATCATTTTTAGATGTATAACTCGAACTGAATATATTTTTCAGTTTCCAACTTCAAAAGGAAAAATAAATCCCGACAAAAGATTGAACCATCCCAGAAGGAAAACCAACTATAAACTATTCACTGTAATCAATTAAACAATAATGCAACAATGAATCCGAAACTATATGTGATATATAAAATTTTGAAGTGGAAACACATGTTCAGATTTATAATATTTATTATGAATTGACCTTCAACTTTTGAGTTAGAAAGAATGATCTAATTAATTTCTCATAATTAAACTTAAAAAAGATAACATGAGACTTTCATAAATTGCACACAAAGCAGCTTTCCAAAAAAATTAAAGATGGGCCACAAAATCAAAATCTCAAGATGGCAAATTAAAATAAGAAAACAAATAGATCCAATCAAATCAAGCCTAACAACACTATCATTGCCAGATTCAACACAAAAAAGAACAAAAGGTTAAATATATACACAGACAACAAAAAGAGAAAAGCATACCTCTTGTTCATGTCAATATCAGCCTTCTTGCAGACAATGTTAGCAAATCGCCTGCCGATACCCTTAATTGAGGTAAGAGCAAACATTATCTTCCGTTTCCCATCGACATTTGTGTTCAGCACACGCAAAATGTGCTGGAATTCTTCGTTCGCCACCAGAGACTACACTCACACAAAAAGAAAAAACTCGAAAATCAGCAACATATTCAAGCTAATCAAAGGTTGAATACTTAAATGGTAATTCAGTAAAAACAGCCCAAACCTGGATATCAAACAGGTAAGAAATGAAATCCGACAAACAAACAAGAGTTCACAGCAACAAAAAAATTATTCAAATCCAATGACCCTAAAATCAATAATTCACTCAAGCTAATAACCCTAACAACAAACTTCGACGATTTTCAGTTAAAACACACGAAACCCACATGTCAAAACAAGTAAAGAAAGAAAATCCAGTTACGAAAACAACTTTGAAAAAAAAAAATCACAGCTTGAATAACAAAACGTAATCTATGTTACCCACTTCAGATCAAAACAACGCTACCCTAGATAGTTAAGTGTTAAAGGAGATTGATATGATAAGTTTACCATTTTGGACGCAAAGAATGATGCGTAAGAGAGAACAGAAACTCTTCGGCGTCGAGGAAGCAGAAGCAAATAGCCAGCTGAGAGGTTGATTTAGGGTTTTTAAAGTGCTATATGGTTGATCATTTACTTCGGTGTCGCTAGGGTTTTGTTTGCTTTAAGACGATTTTACCCTCCTGAACGCCCATAATACCGAATTTATCCTAAAAAATGTTACTTTTTTAATTTAGTAAAACGATTTATTTTTTTTCTACTTGAGGATAAAAGAGAACATTTTTTATATAAAAAAAATATAAGTTTAAGTTTTTGTTTATAATATAATAAAATCAAATTGTTGTGAAATCAATTACTGAATTCAAAATTAATTTTGTTCGATATGATTAATTCAATCTTAAAAATAATAATTTGATTCAAATAAAATTTTTCATTTGAATAAAATTTCTTATAAAAAAAGGATAATTATTTTTTTATCCTCAGTGACATGGTAAAACGATTATTATAACATGTAAAAATTTTTATATTTATTTAATCTTAGATTGGGAGAAAGATCACGTCACATCCGTACAAAGTTAAGACAATAAATTTTTATTTTTAACCGTATAAATTTTTTAATTTTCATTATTAAAAAGTATTTAAGTTATTTATATTATTTAATTTAGACTATTAATTATAAATAAAAAACAAATTAATATGTGATAAATAAAAATAAAAAAAATGATAAATGAAATAAAAATAAAAACATTGAGTCCAAGCTTTATGTATTTTTAAGACAAACAGACAAGTGGAAAAGATTAATAACTGTTAGGAGATATGTTAGAAAGTTTGTTATACGGATCCTAGGGTGAGTTGGGATGATATTATGTTATTAATAAACTTCGTTTATAATAATAATAATTTGATAACGATTAAGATGACACTTTATAAGATACTATATGATAAGAAATATTATTCTCCTTTACGATGAGATGATATGGTAGTGGAAGATTCTTTGATCTAAACACTTGGACTAGGGATGGTATAAAAAATGATTAAAAGATATTCAATTAATCAGATAAAGAGTGAGACAAGTCCAAGACAAACAAAAGGGTTATTAGAGATGGAGTCTTTATTAAGTTAGCCCCTACAAGTATATTATAAGGTTTAAGAGGAAAGACAAGTTAGCTTCAAGGTTTATTGTCCAATTTTAGGTATTGAAGATGGTTGATAAGGTAGCATATAGAGTTAAATCGTCAACGAACATGAATTGCATTCACAACATGTTCCACATTTCATTGCTTCGCAAATATATTGAAGTTCTTTCACATGTACTAAGAACCAAAGAGAGAGTTATCAGAGAATCTAAATTATGAGGAAAGATCGATCCGAATTATAAATAGGAACATCAAAGAGCTAAGAAATAAGTAGATTTAGTTGGTTTAAGATTCTTTGAAGGAATTATAAGGTGGAGGAAGCAATTTCAGAGGTGGAGAGGAGATGAGAGTGTCATCTCATGCTATTCTGATGAATTTTGGGAAGAAAATTCTTATAAAATGAAATTATAACACTTATATGTGTGTAACAGGGTTAATAAGTCAAAAACAGGCTAAGGATTGTTTATATATAAAATTTTAAGTTGTCAGATACCCATGCATAAAAGGGCATACCCATTTATGTCATATGAATTAAATAGATAACATGTCAAGTAATATTATTTATAAAAGATCAACAACTATTCATGTCTCCAACAATTACAATTTGAATTCCATTTAAGTGACATGTTAGGCACAATTTGGTCACTTTTCATTTGCACGTCTCTTTTACAAATAGAGTTGATTGAGTTGTTCTAACGATTCGGAGCAGATTCCGCCGGCTGAAAATGTTTTTCCGGTCAAGAGACAAAGGGAATATCGGCATCAATCCCTTCTTGCTGGATACCAAGTGGGAGTTCAGAATATGAATATATGTTATGAGGATAATAACAAATTGGGTTGAATGTTTCTGGGACTGTTTTTGTGCTTCTGTAAGCTGAATAGGGACCTGATTATATGTTTGATCTGGTTGAGAATCCAAATTCTAATTTATGTAATGTAGTGATTTTTGGTTAAGGTAGAACAAGAAGAATTTTTGTGCTGGGTTTTTGAGTCTTCCTGTGAAGAAACCAAATTTATTTAATAAAAAAGTTTATCCTACTATATTTATAAATTAGGACAAAATAAGATTCAATATATACATATAAATAATACACAAATGTCAGAAAAAGAAGAGAGAAGAGGACAAAAACGTTGTCTAAGTTTTTTAATACAGATCTATGAAAGATTTTTGTTTCCTCTTAATTTCATTGTTGAATCACTTTGATTTTTGAATTGCTGGTAAAAGACGCATTGTTATTTATTTTGAATAGTGGAGATTTTATTTTGTTTTTTAAGTTATTATCTATGTTTAGATGTGACTAGTTGTTTGATACAGTTCTTTTTATATGACTTTTAAAAAAATATTTTTTTCTCTTTCGTATATTATTAGATTGCTCTAAACTTTTGACAGTATTTTAAATAAATCTAGTGTTATATTTTAGACAGTGGATATTTATTTTTGGTGTCTGTAATATGAGATACAGACTTACAAGTTTACTGTGATATTTTTTATTTTTCTGTAATAGTGTTATTGTTTTATTTTGTTGCTTTGTAGAATAATTACTATTCATACACTAAAATCAGTGTATTATTTATTATTTTGAATATGATATATTAATTTATTTGAGTAATGCTCCGTAGTTGTACTCTTTACATTGAAAAAATTTTCACATTAAATTATAATATTATTTTTTATTATATTTATTTTTTATTGTTTAATATAATAAAATCGTATTTTAATTTATTATTTATTGTCACATAATTCAATAATTCATTACGTAGAAGAGAATTTGATTTTAATCATCCCAACACTTTGTACTGAGACCTGTACTGAGACCTGTTCACTTATTGTGCCCATTAGTGTACTCCTTCGCCCATAACCGCAGGAGAAACTATGCTTGGGTTGGTGATGTTTTGAGCAGGAAAATTCGGCGAAGAGAGTATAATCGACCATTCTAAAAACAGAAACGATTGTACAACCATTTTCAAGACACACTCAATCATTCTTTGATTAGGGTAGAACAGTTAATCTAATATTTACGATATGTACGATTATTTGTGAAACATAAGATGGATTACAAAGAATAACCGTGCAAAAAAGTGTAAATGTTTGTGTGTGTGCATGATGAGACGAATCTACCTATATGTACAATCTCTAATCTAATATGCCTGCTCATCCAAGCTATGTAAAAAATTGAGAATAAGAAAAGAAAATCGAAATTAAGAAAGTAAGATGATTGAGACATAAACCATCAAATGTAAGAGACAATGTGAAACCGCGGACTATATCATACACAAATCAAACTTGAGGAGAGTCAAATTACTCTTTAACACAAACATAAAACATCATCATCATGGCTCTGTGTCTATTGTTTTACTATACACAATCATCCTAGCAAGATTTTCAGGGCTGTATGACAACGCTTTGTGCCTAGAAGAATAGTTGAGCGTGTTGTTCAAGCCATAGTTTTCTAAGCCAAATTGACAATGAGGTTGATTTCTATCCGTAAGTCTCACTTGGAAAAATAAATTATAGTGACAAACCTGAAGTAGTTGCTGAATTTAATTGGTGTCATATGGAAATAGTACAACCCAATTCCTTGGCAGCAATGTCAAGAAATTTAGTAGGCATTCCTCTTGCGATTCGGCTGTGAGCTTCCCAAGTTAAGCATTTTTCGATGTCAGCTTGCCAGTCAATAGCACCTATGTTAAAGTAATGATAGGAGGGACCATTGATGCCGTTTCTGCCCAGTGGTTTAGGATTAGGCTTAACTGAACTTGTATGCAGAATATCACGAAGAACTGAAATGCTCAATGCACGGACATGTGCGCTTGGATGAGAGAGGCATCGAATGGTAGCTGATACACGACACTGCAAACATTGACCCAGCAAAAGCACGAGTAAAGTTTCTTCATTAGAACATACGAGTAATTACTTCTTTTCTGTTTGTCAATGTTTGATCATGAGATCTCATTCTTTTTTATTCTGACTCAAATGTCACTAGACTGCATTGAAAGCCTACAAAGCATATTTTGCATTTGTGAAAGGACTCTTTACCTTTAACAAGTTTGAAAGGCCATCAGCAACAGCTAACCCAGACTCTCCCCACTGCAGGACTGTCTGAATTGCTCTAGCAGTTGCTTCAAGTAACTGCACAGTCAACACAGATCGTAAATAAATCAGTGAAGCTTTTGAAGTAAATTGGAAAGCAGGTTGTGCAGTGGCACAACTTCATAAAAGGTCATAAACCTCCTGTCAATCAAATTTCTGTCATATAGTTATTTGTAAAGAACATCAGGTGATTGAAGTTCAATCATCTTAAAGAAAATGCCTACTAGGCAAGCTAACTAAATGTCTTGATATTTAATGGGATATATCATGTAACAGCAGAAAGACTTATAAAAACAATTATAAGAAATGTTACCTCCAATTGTGGCAGAGTGCAAGCTTCGCCATCAACGAGCATTCCATCAGTAGCACGTAGAAGCAGATCAGAGGCACTAGCCAATATTACCAGTGACTCAGGACTGTCATGATTTCTCATGAGCTCCACAATCAGTTTTACAATACGCTGGTTGATTCTCCACATCTTCTGACCTTGATCATCATCTTTGGCAATCCAAGGCTGCAATTCCCTCTCCGCCTGACAAGTAAAGGATGTGTACGTGACTAAAAGCAATATCAAATACGAAGAGGGCTAATAATTTAAACCATAGTAGGTGATACCTCCTCCAGTAGAGGGCAATAAAAAATCATATATGCTTTTATATTAAACTATTCAGAAACAGCAGAATAAAACTTATGTTGGCCCATTAAGGACATGAAATCACCATTAGGTAAATCAGGTGCCGGTAAAAACCAGTGCCTACTAAGAAAGTGAACTATTTACTTCATATGGAAAATATTAACGGGTTGAACAAAATTTAGACCTGAAGAACAACAGCTGTGGCTGCTTTTGTTGGCGACGATGATACAACATTGCATAGTGCATCAACTACCTAAATACATCCAAGTAAATGGTCAGAAAAGAAATTAAAAAAATATATGAAACCAAGCAAAATTGAATCAATTACATTGACTGTTCTACAGCTGCATACGGTCCCATGTATATCACTTACATAAATTGAGGTGCTTCTTATACAACGCTTTTAATGCATATATATATAACACAAAGAAGATACAAAAAATAGTACATTGTTTGAACAGTTCTGTCAGATGGTATTAGAATCAAATCTCATGTTATAGTGAATGGCAGCTGTATGTGTCTTGTGGAGGTGATTTTTTTGGCGAGGGGTGAATGGGATTGAAGCCACTGAAAAGGTGTGAATTGACATAAGACAGAACAGTTTAGAAGCTTTACAATCAAATGGTATATCCAAATACAGTGCAAGTGTTGGGGATCAAATGCTTGAGACCTTTATAGGTTAAACTGTAATTAGTGAAGTTTGGCATGCCTATTCCTTTCTGTCATTCTGTCAAATTAGACCACACCCACTATGCTGGGTTGGGCACAAGCCCAGAGCCTAATATGTACCTTTCTCATTACTTCAGCGGAATATGTTATTTTATCTCTTTTTGTTGGGTTGGCAATAGTTGTCATCTATTCATGATATTTTTTTTTCTACATTGCAAAAAAATAAAAAAGAAACCTAATCTTTATTATGATAACAATTAAAGTCTCTCACCTAAGCAGCTTGCAAAGTAAAGAAGTCCAAGGTTCTAACAAATATACAAGGTCTTGTAATGCACATCTACATTGCAAGCAACCTTAATTGGACTATCCTAAATGGGCACAGATAAACTTTTAAAGCATATAAGATATGTCAATAAAAATTCCCAACATTAAAAGAATTGGAGAGAAACAATAGAGAAAAGCCTAAAACATGTCAAGTGTGCAACTTCTATCAACACAATATATAGGCTTTTGTAACGTGACAAGTTCTTTTAGGCTCCTATTATTTTCTGAATAATTGTTTCCCACCGTATTTCAACTAGTAGTTACAAATCTACTTTAATTCTTATCAAGTGCCAATAAGATCAAGAAAATGAAAGAAAATTAATTCAAATTCAGGAAACACATTAGATTACCTGTCTCCATCCTTGTTGGGCAGAAGTGCTTTCAGCACTAGGCTGGGTTTCCGGGGAAGCAATCAACTTGTTCCATAGAAGCGAAACAACAGAAAAACATAACTCTTGTTTCTCTGCAAGCACTGATCTTAGAAGAACTTGCGCGCTGCAACTAAATCCAATATGCCTGTCCTTAGTAAGGAAATTGGCTAAATCTGAGGCGTCCAATGGGAAACTGGCAATGCCTTTACCCAAAGTATTTCCTATGCCTTCACCTGAATATGATGCCCCTTCATTTCCACGATGAATTTTTGAATGGGCTGAATCTTCATATTGAGAGAAAGATTGTTGCACTGAATCAAAACAGCCACTGCTTGTACGTTTGTTCTGTTTTCTGCTACCAGAACATACAATAGACTCCTTCCATATAGGCGTATGCATTAAGTGTGCTTCTAATGGCTCAGCCTTGTTAACAATTGAAGCAACAGCTTTGCTGTGAATATCTATGAGATTATATAGAGATGTTGCCCTAGAATAAATTTCATTATCCCACTTGCATCTAACCAACACAGAGAGAGCATGCATGCAAGCTTTTGATCTTCTAAATAGTTCTGAAACATGTGCAGCAACCATAGCTGCAGCAACTATCTCGTTAGAACTGTAACCCCATGAGGTGCCTATAGATGATGGCTTCAGTGAAAAAAGTGCCTCTAAAATTGCCAAGATTCTGTGAGTATGATGAATGGCTGAATCAATACTAGTTCTGCACTCATTGGTGGATCCATTTACTTTGGCAGGCTTGGCTATAGCTTGGCCGTCTTCTGAATTTGAATGATTAATACCCCTTGAAATCAGAGGGAACAATTGAAGCTCACAGGCAAGAGCACAAACAGCAGCCAAAACATAAGAATCAAATGCTGCTACAGGCCCTTGTTTTTTCAGCTTCCTAGATTTTGAATGTCTTGGTTTTTCATATGTCACATGTAATTCCTCCGTGCTCTCATCAGGAAAGTAACTTTCTTCACCTCTTGGTCTCTTGCTCCCACTGTTCTGAGCTTCATGACTAACACATACAGTTAAGACAACAAAAAGCAGGCGTGAAGCAAGCTCAACAGAAGCACATGATTCTAGAAAGAGTGAATGGACCATTGTTCGAAGCTCAGCCACGGCAAGGTTTTTGGAGGCAGAACCTATGCTGGTTAGATATCTAGTTCTTCTATTGTGCTCTCTGGAGGACTCGGATGGAAATGTTCTCTGAAGGATTGCTTCGACAGTGGCAACAAATATCTTCATAAGACATGCTTCCGACGGACTTCCACGAGGAAGATATTCCATGACCTTCAGAAGAGGTATGTAAAGGTTCCACGATAATATGGGAGGTTGCAATGGAGTTGCAACGATGATTTCAGGTAGATCGACGGCTGAAGAACTCAACGGAATCAGTCCATAAGCAGCTTCCCATATGGTACAAATTCTCCATTCAACCTCGGGGCCATGGGCACAAAGCACAGATGCAATCCCTTGGGCAGTGGCCTCAATGGTTGCTTCAGCCGCAGGCACTTCTATCTGGTAGGACAATGTTGGGATGATGACCAGACACAGCAGAAACAAAAATATTAACAGAAAAAAAGAAACTTAGAAACTCAAATGCAGCAGAGAATGAACTGTTTTCCAGCAACCAAAATCATAAACCTCAAGAATGAAAGTGTAAAAAGCTGACAATTAACATTTATAACCAATACCTGCTTCCTATAGCTTGAAATATAACCACCAGAATCTTCATGCAGAACTTCAAGTCCCTCGACTTGCCTCAATGGAGGAAACAGTAATGCAGGTTGTGAGAGTATACGAAAAAGTAAAGCTGCAGCAGCATCGGCAGCTACACCTGCTCTCATGGACATTGCAACACCTATTGCACGCAAAAAATGCAAATGCATCCAGTTGCGAGGGAGCTGCATTAATGAAAACAAATTATTAAAACAACATTAATAGATTCCTTCTATTAGTTCCTTCTTGTGTACAGCTAATGTCAGTTTGTTCACTGGCTTAACAAAACAGGTGAGATCACAGGCACATCATTCATAATGCTTCAAATTTGACATTAGTACCTAGGCTATTAAGAAACCAGTGACAGCTAAACCTTACATTCAATAATAGTCAAAGCACAGAAGTGTTTTCAGAAGTCTTATGATTGAAGTCAATGACTCAGATATTCTTTATAAGTATTAGAGTTGAACACAATAGCCTTTTGAGCAGTGCTATATGCACAACTTTGTGCACAAACAATGACATGTCACTATGTGATTGAATAGTTTTAAATTAAAGATAAAACAATACCTAATCACATGGTGACATATCATTGTTTGTGCACATAGTTTTATTGCAGCCTTTTTATTACTTAGGTGATCAGTCTAGTTAAATTGAAAAAAAATACTTCTGACTTAGATAACCTAATACTCAATTTACAAACTAAGGGATTGCCAAAATTTTGAATGAAATGGGTAAAATAAAACTGAGATGGATGCAAGCAGAGGATCACAACACCTTGAAAACATGTAAGCAAAAGTATTCCACTTACCCTTATGCCAGATGCATAATCTTCCGCTGCCCGGAGAAGTTCCACAAGCTGTACAGCAGCATCAAGTGCATCTGGAGCCCATGAAGGCGGTGCTTCCAGAAGTCCAAGAAGAAGTCTCTGAGTAGCACTTGGAGTTGCAATGGCATAATAACTGATGTAGAAAAAAACAAACAGAATGAAAATTACTAGAATAAGAACAGCATCTAAATTTAGTGACAACTGTCATGTTCAACACTTGGAAACATTACATCCCGGTCCATCCAAGTTCATGGCCTCTTTAGACAATTTCAAAAGGATAAAACTTCAGACAATCGGTATATACTTTACAGTGCCTATATGTGGTGCAAATATATTTCCATAATTTTTTTTACTTTCAGCTAATTTTAAGCTCCAACAGGAAACTTTGGTAAAGATATATTCTAGAAGTAAATTACCCAGCATATACATGAATAATAATGTCCCATATCCAGATTTTTAGGGATATATCATGTTCAACACATAGGTCAGCCAAAATTAAAACAAACAACTCATGTTCATGCTGAAGGAAAACCAGACAAATGCACTAGAAGGTTAATAACTTTACCGATGAAATAAACGCGCATATGGCTCAAGAGCTGGAAGCCCAGCAACAAGATGTTCATCCAAAGCTGTCGTTGCAGGTGGAAGTAGAAGTGCAGGGACAGCAACTGCTGTTAAAGTAGCAGTCTCATAGCGCGCAACTTCATCATCACACACACTTAATATAACACCAGCACCATTTGCAACAGCCCACCTTGGAGTTGATGGCATGAGCTGAGGATGTTTACCAGATCCACGAGAAGAAGCTAGCTCGGAAAAAGTGGCCAATTAGTTAATGAAATAGAACAAAATTACAGGTGAAATCTTTCTTATCCAAATATAAAACGAAAACTCAAATAATCAAGACATTCATGTTCTTTGTCAGTAAAACTTGACTGCAACTATTATCATTCTAGAAAAATGTAAACTTAATTGGCCATTAGTAAAAGCACTAAAGATGCTTCAAAGTTCACTTCTTGAAACATATTTTCTACTAGTTCTTTTAGGCCAATAAACAATATATATGCTTGGAAACCATCCAATTATTGTAGCAAAAGATTTTTTTAAGGACATATTTCTTTTTATTGATACCCAAAAATCCTTTGAGCTCTTTACAAGTTTACAGATTCAAAAGTACCAAATATTTCTATTATAAGCAAAAAACTTGTGAGTTATTATGTTGGTGACTTCAACAAGTGTTGAACCCACAAACTCTTGTGGTTAAAATAAAAAATCATACCTGTCAAGATTCCTGAAATTAATCCTAGAATTTCTACTCTAAATTTAGAAAGAACTAGGAATTAAGAAAAAATTCACATGTCTTGATCTGACTTGCATTTCCAGTTATTATATTTCTTCTATTTATTTTTTCCTTTTATTGAAATTCTCCTATTTAGATGAGGCAATCTCCTCTACAAGTTGAAAAACTCTATTCTCAATGAATAAGAAGGAATTTACCTAAAACTTTTACATAGTATCAAAGTCTCCCCTTTTTATTTGTCAGGCTTACTCACCCATACAGTCCTTGCCTTCATTGCACCTTCTTCAAGACCCTTCGATCTTTAAACTGTTTGCATAAGGATGTTGACAACCTCCACAAAAGTTTGTTTCATCCAGTCTATTACCAATTCTATCAACGGATGCTAGAATTTTAATTTGTCCTATCATCTTGATGAAACAAACTACCTACAATGGAGTCAAATCGTCCAATGCCTTCTCAAGAGTAAAGGAAAGATGGACCACCTAACCAGAATTAGCCCAAGCACCAAAGGCCCAACATTCAAGAAGTGGGATGAAAAGGATTTCATGATTATGTCATGGCTACGGAATTCCATGAAACCAAAAGTTAGTCAAAATTTGATGTTTCTCTTCATCGCAAAAGACTTAAGGGAGACACTAGAACAAACCTATTCCAAGAAGAAGGATATCACTCTAATCAGTAAGTTAAAAAGTTCAAGTAGCATGAACATGTGAGAATACCCGGAACTTGACCACCAATAGGCACAAACGAAGTACATATTAAGTCACTATCCAACTCTTCCTTTATAAAATATCTATCAACTTTAAAATGTTGTGTCCTATCATGTTATACAGGATTATAAGCAATTTTAACATCTTATTTATTGTCACAATAAATCCTCATAAGACCCTTCCATTTAATTTGCAACTCATCCAAGATTATTTTAAGCCATAATAGCCCACAAATTCCCAATGCCATTGATCTGAACTCGGCCTCTACGCTTGATTGAGCCACAACATTTTGCTTTTTACTCCATTTTAAAAGATTACCTCCTAAAAATGTACAATACCTTGAAATTGATCTCCTATCAATAACGGATCTTGCATAGTTTGCATTAGTATAGGCTTCAAGTGACAAGTCTTCTATTTTCTTGAAAAAAATTCCTTTGCTCAGTGATCATTTTAGATACTGTAAAATTCAGTGAACTACCTTGAGATGTCCTTCCTTAGGATTATGCATGAATTGGCTTACACCGTTGTTAGAACCCACATTTATGTAAAGAAAAATAGAAGGAAACAATTATCTCTCTTGACACATGGCAACTTTAGAGTGGAGCAAGTGGAAGTTTCAACATCCCCTGGCCTTCCACAAACAAAAGATATTGACGGCAGTTATGAGGAAGAGTAAGCAACATGAAAACAGAAAAAAAATAAAAGGAGAAACTGATGGCAATTATGAGGAAGAGAAAGCAGCAGGTAAACAGAAAACAAATAAAAGATTGTGGAAGTGCACCAGGCTAGGAAGGAAAAAATAATATGCAGAACCTGAAGGGGAGTTGCAGGTCTCATAAAAATCTGCAAAATTTGTCTTTAATTTGCATTATACAATACATTTTCTGTTTAATACATTGCTCTGTGGATTCCGTTGCTGGCAAAAGTGTTGAGTTGTTGCTAGCTTACAGTTTTGGTTGCTTAAGTTTTTGAAGAAATTCAGGTGACTAGAGAGTGATTGAACCGCTGTAGAATAAGGCAGGTTCCTGTGCAAAGAAAAACCCAGGTGTGCAACAAACTCACAACATAAGCTACATCTCATCTAGCATCAAACAAATAAATGAGTCTTCCGTCAAGTTCTTGGTAGGAGCTTTTATTTACTGCAATCTCATCTAGAGCATCTCTAAGATTAGGCTTTATGGGTGTGTCAACTGCCTTGTTTTCAAACTTTTCAGGTTCAATCAACATATCAAATTTTAAATTTCTTTTCCCTTTTACAATACTCATTCCCCCTCATATATAATTCCTTAAATATTATCCTAATAATATTTTTATCAAATATTATCCTATAAATATGATCCTAATCTTAGATATATTATCCTAATCTTAAATATCTAATCCTAATCATATATTTTACCCTAATCTATTATTATTAATTCCTAACATTTCCTGCCCCTTAAAAACCACCTTGTCCTCAATAGCTGTGTCATTTGACCAACAAGAGCTCCTAGTTGTATGTTGGCTTTCTTGGGCTGCTTGTTATATGCAATTGATTCAGATTTATTTCTCTAGAGGCACTCTCAATTAAAGCCCTAATACTTGGACTTATGTGTTTATTGGATCATTTGATGTATGGCTCATTAATTTTCATACCTCTTAATCTTCTAAAGTTCAATTTTTTTGCTGGTGTAAGACATAACACTAATAGTAAGGGCTTAGTTGTAATTGGAGATGGCCAGCTTGACTTGAGTATGGCACAGTTGCAGATGGCTATCCACCAATTGTTGCAATTCACCACCGTTTACCTTGAGGACAAGGTGGGACTCCTTGAAGAGGTATTGTTAGGTCACTCATAACAACAATGTACAAAAAGAAATTCAAAAAGCAAAACAAGAAGGTTCTAGCATTGGGCAAGGTGTACAAATCCAACACTATACCCCCAAATTTTGAGGTTGAAGGAGAGCACTCAATGGGCGACAAGCTTAGCCAAAACCAACGTCTAAGAAGCAATGAGAACTCATTAGGGTGTTGTTAGATGTCTTTGGCAACATGGGAAGCCAAGAAGCAACATGTTGGTTAACTTCAGGGCAGCGTGTGAGAAGGCACACGTGCAGGGGCGCAAAGGGGAGTGTGCAGGGGCTTGACATTGTGTGCATAGGAGCAGCACATAGCTCGAGAGCGAGCACATGAGCGAGAACTAGCGAGTATGCTTGTTCATACTTGAAACAAAGTCCGAGTAAGGCTAAGAGTTGATGGTGATCAACAAGTGCAGAAATGTTGCACCAAACATAGTCAGGACAGGTGAGACTGCAGAGTCAGGGCTATGCGGAAAGGTGTGTGGCACTTGGGCATAGCTACATATCTATAGAGATGCTTGAGAGCGGAGCATAAAAGGTGCTAGAGGGAGGTCTTATGCACCTTAAAACGAGCTGGTTGACTGAAGAAAAAGGTTGGCACGGAAATTACATGCAAGGTGCGAGAGTGGCGCATTGGACTGGGTGACATGGAGTACATTGCCTAGTTTCATGGGTTTACATGGGAATTAAGGTGAGCTAGCAACTAAAGTCAGCTGCTAAGTGTACAAAGAGGATAAGATATATCTTGACAGTTGGTTGGAATCAAAATATATGGATAATGGAGCAAGTTATGGAGTGATTGAGATAATCCCCAAAATCATGCAAGAGCAAATCAAGGAGGAATTGGTGGTAATTCCTACAATCAAGCTAGAGAGATTGGGAGAGCAATTATGAGAGTAATTGTCGGGACTTTGTATCTTGTAAATTGTATAAATAGAGGTATAGAGATAGAGATATAGAGGGATACACACTTAAGATAAACACACATAGAATAGAGAAGTGTCTAGAGATACACACATTGTGAGAAAAAATATAGCTTGTAAAATGGAAGTGAGTGAGTGGGTGAGAGACCAATTGTTGTAATCCTTTTGTATGATTTATACTTACCCATAAAAGGTTGGGTTTAACCCGTATTTTCATTGTGTTTTTATTATACTTAATGCTTTGCAACCACACATAAGCACAGAAATCACTATAGCATACTATAGTGTTTTCATCGCACCTAGTTGCAAACCTGTGAGCAGAGTTTGCGGAATGCTGAGCAAAGTGCAGCACACTTGATTGCATCACAGGCATTGTTTTTAACCCATTTGCAAGCGAGGAAAACGCCTTTGTGACAGCTAGCACATCAGCCCAAAAAGGCAAGGTGGACAAATACTGCAGCTAGCAAATCAACCTAACAAGATAATGTAGGCAGCATAAAAAGGGAGGTCATAGGAGAAGAAGGGTGATTTGATTTGCCTGAATTAAAAGGAAAGGTGTGAGTTTGCAAGGGAACTAGTTCCCCTGTTGCCAACTTATCTTCTTCATTTTTCCAATCATCAATTTGTTATTTCTACTTTTCAATTGTGTGAAGGATTGAAGATTATAATACATAACAACAGCTGATTAGACCATATGCTAATTGTGCTCATGTTTGGAGTATTATTAAAAACATATTGTTAGAACCTATTAATCATACTGTAAATGTTTGTAATAATAATCCAAATACAACTACAATTGGTATATAGTATAATGAACAATTGTTATTTATTATAATCAATCACTAACTTTATATTGTTCAATCATTCACATAATTGAAAAAGTAGAAATAACAAATTGATGACAAAAAAATGACAAAGACAAACTACCGACGAGGGTAATAGCTTCCCTACAAACTCACACCTTTCCTTTTAATTCAACCAAATCAAATCACCTTTCTCGTCCTATTGCCTCCCTTTTTAAGTTGACTATATTGCTTTGTTTGGTTGATTTGCTAGTAGTAGTATTGCCTTGTTGGGTTCATTTGCTAGTCATAGTAACATATTTGTCCACCTTGCCTTTTTGGGTTGACGTTCTAGCTGTAGTGTTGGATTTGTACACCACACCCAATGCTAGAACCTTTTTGCTTTGCCATTTGAATTTCTTCTAGTATATTGTTGTTATTGGCGGCCTAACAAAATCAAATCAATGCTCAAGAGTTGGAGTCTTTAACTCCTTTTCATTGTAGATAACAATGAATTTAGTTGGCAAGATCTCTCGAAGTTATATGAGGTCTTAATTCATAATTTACTCCAACTGAAGTCAGAGAAGGGTGAAAGAGGGATTAGTAAGTGGTATTAAGATGATGCCTGATTACTTCCACCGGATTGAAGTTTAGTCAAATTACCAGAAGAAAATTATGAATATCTATAACAATTTCTTAATGTTGACATTTGTGAGTTATACTCCAGCTGTTTCTCTAAGGATTTTGGTATGATCTCTAAATAATTCCATTGTTTATGAAGCACTCACAGAAGCAAGAGCCTATTGAGTAAATCTATTTGTATTTAGTGATAACCCAATTGCTTGTGCAGTAGTCAAAAAAGCATAAGTCTTTGAGCAATTTTATTACTTTCATTTTAGTAAAGACACAAGCTTCAAAGTAAATAGACTCTTAAAACTATAAAACTTGAACTAACATAAAGAAGAATGTGAGGGTATCAATGAAATTCAAAGACAAAAGGCAGAGTTTGGGGATTCAAAAAAACAATAACTATATTTTCCAGAATAAATAATTCTACTAACCAGCTGTAGGTGGTTTGAGCTCTCCAGCTGCATATCTACCCATAACACCACTACACCTGTTTACACATAATAAGGTTTGTGAGATTAGACAAAACAGCAAATCGCATCCAATGTTTTAAATCCAATGATAAATCAGAAAAAGAGAAATGGCATAAAGGGAAAATACTAATTTAACTAAAGAAAAACTTCTAATTGAGAGCAATTAATATTAGAAAAGGATTTCAATTAATAAATGAACAGTCAAAAAGTCAAGTAAAAATGCATGAACAAGAGTTTTGCTATTAAATTGGTAGTCAATCTACTTTCAGTAAATGCAAAGTAAAAGTTGAGAAATTATAAAGACTCTTTCATCCTACAAGCTTGGTAGTTAACTAGAAGATTGTAGTAGGCTAGTGCAATCCATTCAATATAATCATTGTATTCTAATAGTAAAATATCAGTTTTTTCTCCATGATTCTTGAATATTCTACTGCTTTTTGGCTTTTCTTTTGATTTCTCCTTAAGAAATGGCTCCAACAGTGTTTGAGTAAAATCAGCCCCAATCTGTTGTTCTACTGGCTATAATTATCTTTTTTCACATCACCAACCATAATGACAACATTATGCAAGAATGGAACAATTCACTCACCAACGGAAATAGTCACTTCTGATACCAAGCGGTGCAGCAAGCAATATATCAGTAATCCAGGGAGATAAAGGCCTCAAAGGTTTCCTCTCAAGTTGCATCAAAGGCACATGAGAGGATTCCCCATCTCTAGATTCACTAGTAGTAGCCTGGCTACCACTGTTGCTTCTCTCTGTTTCACTATTTTTTTGTTCCAAATTGTATATTGGGCGATTATAATGGGTCAAAATTCGCAAAATTTCACCACATGCCAGAGCCCATTGTTCAGAGTACTCATTCTGTAAAAAAAATGTAATTGTATGAATTACCACTATGAACTTTCTCTTCAACTGGTGCAGTATATTCCATTCTCTATTG
Source organism: Mangifera indica (assembly GCF_011075055.1). Classification (NCBI taxonomy): domain Eukaryota; kingdom Viridiplantae; phylum Streptophyta; class Magnoliopsida; order Sapindales; family Anacardiaceae; genus Mangifera; species Mangifera indica. The sequence goes on along the minus strand of NC_058147.1, from coordinate 7,798,781 downwards.
AACAAACTTGACTGGAAGATATAGATATTGTTGTTTAAAATTAAAAGCAGTATGAAGCACAGTTTATGAGGAACAAACAATATTCAGCATGTTCTTTAAGAAGGAAATTCACATTTATTATTCAGTATCATACCTCGGTGCTAGGACAGACTACAGAAATGAAAGAAGCAAATGGAGGAGCACTACTATCATACACCAGTGTTCCATCAATGATACATGAAATAATTGGAAGAATAACAGCGTGCCCATGCTCCGGATGATGAAGAACAAACATTGCTGTACATTGAACAAATGCAAAAAGTAGAGTCATATAACAAGAAAAAAAAATCTTGACATCATATTGTTCTATACACTAATATGGGTAAAGAAGCAATACCCAAAACATCATCAAAAAGGCGCTTCTCCTTCGATGGATAACGGTTTCGAATCAACTGCACAAGCATGTAATGAGTAAGCAACATCTCTAAAGATCTCTTAACCAAGTCTTTCTGCAAATAATCACATTTTTTACACTGAACTGAATGAACGAGTAGAGTTTACTTTCTTTTCTGCTAGACATGATAAATTTTATACAGAGATAAGAGTATACCTCAGCTATATCCTCAGGAAATTGTTCTGATGTGAATTGGCCAAGGTACTCAACATACGCTGTAGTTTGAACCTTTAAAGAGCCAAGAGATGAACAAATACACAATCAATAGTTGTATTAACGGAATTGCAAAGACAGGACTCTATCAACTAAAAATTAAAAAAACATAGATAACCGAACAGAAGATTTAAAATAAATAAATCATAAGATAATACATTATATTCACAGTCAAATGTTTTAATGAAAAAGATTATAATTTAAACATGCAGAAGAACAGTAACGTTTCTGAGGTAGACACTCAGTTATAGCATAATTAAGACTGAGAACCTGTAGGTATATCAAGGGTGTAGGTGACAGCATTCAGAGAGGGATCCATGACCTCACTTATTGCAGGAGTTTTATTTCCAAACTAGAATACTCTTCTTACTTCAATCTCGTATATGATAGAAAATAACAGAGACACTGAGCTTTATTTTATTTTCCCTATATACTGATAACTGTTTCTACCCAGACATCATAATCTAAGAACAAATTTCCACCAGAATTAGTGCCCAATCAAGAGACGAAAGAAGAGGCACAAAGATCTCAGAAATTAGGGATATAAGCACAATTTCTTTTTCTTTGCAATATGGAGAGCAAATAATGTAGTAAAAGCAGCTACCATATCATCATCCTTGACCCAAATTAGTTACAAAATGGTGCTCTTAGTTATATCAAAATCAGGATAAATCTATCCACCTTCCCAAATTCTCCAAAGGGCTAACCCCAGTGATTCCAAATTGCATCAATAATATCCCAATATCTCTGAATAATTTGAAAATCATCACACACCTTTAAGCTATTTAAAATTTGTCAAAACTGGATGGAGGCCGTCAATGAAAAATTAGTCCCATAAAGTCAATTCAAATTTTAGTCACACCTATATCAATGCCTTTGTCCCTTAAATATATAAAGTGAACGCATTCAGAGAAAGAAAAATTCATTAGTAAGGAGGTAAGAATAGCAAGCGAGTAAACAACATCAACACCAATTAACACAATAGACACCGAGTGTTTCCATCCTCTCAATAACTTTTAGCCTAAGTCCTTCCCAATGCACCACAACAGTCATAACAAAAAGCAGTCCAAGCAGTAGCAGTTCTACCCTCAAATTTTTCTCTTTAGCATGCCAAAAAACTGTTTCTACCACTGAAAAAGCAATTACTCCTAGACATGGACAACACAATAATTACTGATTCCAAGGACCTGATCACTGTGGACTGCTTCAAGAATCAAAATACGAGAAAATTATGTGTTAACAATCGGATGGCAATTCTGCTCTATATGTGCACCGTTTTCTGTAGACACCAATGCCGCCAATAGGCAGAAATATAAAGCATAAAACATGCTTTCTTTTATTCATTTAAACTATTTAGGGAACTTCCCCTCTAAGAATGGTTGAGCCTACTTTTGGTTTCAGTTATGTTAGACTTCTTTGCAGAGATTAAATTCATAATCTAGATATTGACTGCTTGCATGCAAATACGAATCAAAATCTGTTAAGGAGCTTCCTGAAGCAGGTCAAGGACACCCTCAACTCCTTTCACCGACTTGGTGATTCAGGTCACATTGTAGAACAATAAAACATCCATTGGCAAATTTGATGCAACTTAATCATAGGAAATGAATCAAAACAGAAACTTTTGAAGGAGAAAACTTCCGGAATACATGACTTCATAGAACTCTCAATTACAATCTCCAAAATTTTATTTTATATATAGTTTTTTTTTATATGAGACCACCTCATTCTCTGGGCACTTCAATTCAGGGATGAGCAGGAGCAAAAATACATTTCAATAAACAAATAGTTTTGCTAACGGAAGACACTAAGACCAGTGTAAAAGGATTAGAAAGAGCAAGAACCAAACAATAATTCAATATATTTCAATGTGAAGCCTAGGCCTCAGAGGGCTGAATAACAAGATGGATGGTGCAAGATTTAAAGACATAATCAGATTATACCAAAAAAGCTAACAATATGACTGTGCATGAATTGATTGTCAGCTTATTTTCTTTTTCTTTTTTTCTTTTTTCTTTTGCAAAGACTATACCAGGTAGAAGATAGGGACATATTTGGTCTCCTTTTTTGAACCAAATCATTTGTATTGAGTTTCCTTGTAAACACCTTCACTTTGCTAGGTCCTTGGGCATTCTGTATCATTTTAGAGTGCTTAAAAGATGGAGCCATAGAAATATCAATGCTATTACAGAAAACTTGCAGAAAGTTTTATCGACAATCAAGTATCCAAACTCTCCTATCATTCTGCAATTAATTAAAACTACCAAATCCAATCATCTCAAGGAGGTCAGTACACAATTGAGTCTCTCTATTTTTAAACTTCCACAAAATCTAAGATCTGACCGCAAGTAGAAGGTGATGCACCCACCATACAAAAAGGTGCAGCAAAAAAAGTAAACAAGATTTATACAAAACCATTAAATTAAAGTTTTAAGAAAAAAATTGAAAGCAAACAACATCCCATATCAAACTGACAATCAAGTATCCAAACTCTCCTATCATTCTTCAATTAATTAAGACTACCAAATCAAATCATCTCAAGGAGGTCAGTACACAATTGAGTCTCTATATTTTTAAGCTTCCACAAAATCTAAGATCTGAACCCAAGTAGAAGGTGATGCGCCCACCATACACAAAGGTGCAGCCAAAAAAGTAAACAAGATTCATACAAAACCATTAAAATAAAGTTTGAAAGAAAAAAATTGAAAGCAATCAACATCCCATACAAAACTGACAATCAAGTATCCAAACTCTCCTATCGTTCTTCAATTAATCAAGACTACCAAATCCAATCATCTCAAGGAGGTCAGTACACAATTGAGTCTCTCTATTTTTAAACTTCCACAAAATCTAAGATCTGAACCCAAGTAGAAGGTGATACGCCCACCATACAAGGTGCAGCAAAAAAATTAAACAAGATTCATACAAAACCATTAAATCAAAGTTAAAAGCAAACAACATCCCATATAAAACTCTTGAATATAGGAATGCCTTAAAATATATATTATTTAAAATAAAATATAAAATAAACAAATAAGAATACATACCCAGAATGTTTTCTGGTTTATCCCCAACCATTTCAGACACAAAATTCTCTCAAAACGATACAAAATTTTAATGCATTCCATCAGTAAATCAAATCTATCTTCATACTTATTCAAACAAATTAGAGATAACAGACTAGCAGAACATACTTCCATTTTCCGGTAACACAATATTTTATATGCATTTTAAACATCACACAGTAGGACCCTTGTCATTGGCTTAAATTTGTGAGTTTATTGTTTATTCAACACAGCAAAATCATGTTATAATCGTAATCAAGATAGCAGTGCTATTATTACACACACCAATAAGCATGAAGCCCAGAAACTCTCACATAAACTTCACTCTTAAGTTTTGTGTAGACTGCAAAACTCATGTGCTTGGTCAAGGCTATCTATAATGTTGATTATGTTCATGCTAACACAATAAAATTCTGCAGCATTCATTTCCTTATAAATAGAAACATAACCCTACTTGCAAACCAGCAAGCATGCACTGAAATCCAGAAATTATCACATAAACTTCACTCTCCGGTTTTATATCTACAAAAACACCCATTTATTCCATTGAGGCTACCCCTAAAATTACTTTCTTCACACTAATTAAATATTGTTCTGCAGCAACCATTTCTTTAGACTACTGTATTAAACAAAATAAAATACACAAAGCAAGCAAATGCAACCAATATTCAATAAGCCAAAGAAAGATTCATCAAAGCAATAGGGAACACTTGTACCTTTCGTTGTTGAGCATCTTGAGGTGGAGGCCAAAACAATGAGGAGAATTGAAGACCATCAATCCACCTCTCAGATGAACTGGCCATCTAAAAACACAATAATTATCTTCCAAACCCAATATTAACTTTTTTTGTTTTTAACTCGCCAATCACACGCAACAACAAACGACGCAAACTCTACCAATCAAGAATCAAAATTTCGTAATTTAACATCCCAATCAAGCGTCCAAAACGACGTCAGTTTTGCTTCTTGTTGCTGAAAAAGAATCAATCCACTACAGATCCTCAACCTCTCTCTCGCTGCTTCTCAACACTCTCAGACTTCAAAAATCTCGATATTTAATAGCTAAAATTACGACACAAATCCAAAATTCTGCAAAAGAAAAATAAATTAAAAATGAAGAACAGAGACTCTAAACACTTAACGAAAAGTAAAATTAATTCACATAAGTGCTGAAGTTCAATCCAAGTCATGAAACCACACAACAGACAAAAACGTTTTCTTCATTCTTGTTTTCTGTTTTCCAAAAGCAAAAAGAGTCGCTACCTGTTCAGTCAAGCTACAGCAGATCAACGAACAAATCTTATTAATGAAAAAGGAAAAGAAAAAAAAAACTACACCAAAAAATGTACCTAAAATCAGTCTCAAACTCTCCTGAACTCGCAAAAAAATAAAGAAAATAGAACTTACAGAGCAAGGAGGAGCCGATGGCATCTCTATCTCTTTTGTTAAGAAACAAAAATCAAAGCTAAAATTTGAAGACTTCTTGTTTCTCTGTAAAGCATACAATTGTCACAGTAAAAATAAAATAAAAAACCAGAGAGATCTTTTTTTTTTTTAATTTTAATTTTTTTAAAGATTTTTGTTTATTTTTTGGTTCCTCGGAATTTATTAAGAGGCTGTAGCTTCGGCAGAGGAGAGAAGAGATCTTTAGTTGTGCTTAGCTTAATGCATACGTGGCAATGATATTTTTCCCTCTCGCCTAAGAGGGCCGCGCTGCCACGTCATGGCGTTGATTATCATGGCATGTATGGATGTCTGATGGATATGCATGGGATGATAAAGGAGACAAGGGAATGAAAAAAGGGAAATGACGTGGATGCCCTTCTTTATTTATTGAAAGATTGATGATCCAGGGGGGAATTATTGTGTCCAAGATGTAGTGTTAATTTAAAATGTTTGCTGTCAACTGTCAGAAGATATTTTTGCATGGGTTTTGTTGAGATTGTAGGTGAGGAGTACCTCTGCCTTATACCTGGACCAGTGTTTCAATTATTTACTATGGACGATATTTGTAGGATATTTATTTAGAATATGACATTAAACGTGACAAGTAATTAAAAGAGCTTTTTTTAATATAAATATTTTCATTATTGTTACTTATAAATTAAAAAAATAAATAAATAATAAATAAGATTGTTAACCGTTTTATAATTGCCTTTGTTTATATAAGACTCACTATATTTATTTGATAATATATTTTTTATTATTGATATTATTTTATTTAATTTATTAATTAATAAAATATTTTAATAATATTAATAATGTAACAATTAATCTTAAATTTGTTATACTTTTATTTTTATTTATTAATTTTTTTAGATAAGAATATTTTTATTTTTAATAAAAATAACAAATAATAATGAGAATATTTTTAAAAAAATTGTATGTTAAGTGTTGACAATAAGATAACAATTTGAAATAAATAATTTAATAACATAAAAAATCTCAATATATCATTAATATAAAGAATATTTTTAAAAAATATTTTTTGAATAAGACAATTTAGTTTAAGCAAATACAATATTAATTTATAACTAGTATTTTTTTTAAAGGTATTTACATAATATTATTTTATTATATCAATTAAATATAATAATTATTTATAGACTAAAAAACTTATTTTCACCCAAAGTGTAGTATATTTTTAAACTCCCATATATAAAATTTCAAAAACCAAATATATCAATCCATGAGTCGTTAAGATTAATAAAATTTATTAATTTTATGGGTAAAATTGTCATTTAATCACATTTTTAATTGAAATCGGCACCATCTAGTGATTGATAGGACCTGAAATTGGCATGGCATGGTGTGTTTTTTTACCTGGTTTCCACTTATTGCTGCCTAAAATTGTAATATGTTACAAACATCTTTAATTGCTTAAATGGTGGACCAATTTCACCCATATTTTTCCAACAAAACTTCCTCCACAAACTCCTCTCTTGCACAAAATCTATCTGCAAATCTTCTTATGTGTGTGTGTATATATATATATAGGTCAAAGGACTTATTCCCACCCAACATTTATTACATTTTCAAATTGGTACCTCTAAATTATTGAAAACTCAAACATTTATTTGTGGATTGTCAAAATTAATGGCACTAATTAACAATATCTATTTTCTTTCATATATTTAGAAAACTAACAATTTATTTTCAAGAGCAAACTTTGAAATATTATGATTTCTCCTTTAGGGTTTTTTTTTTTCTCTCTCCCTTTTTTTTGGAATCGAAAAAATAGAGAGAAAAAAGAAAAAACCCTAAAGGGGAAAAATTATAATATTTCAAAGTTTAATTTGAGAGAGAAATTATTAGTTTTTTAAATCTAAAATAAAAATAGATAATATTTTATTATTTTTAATATTAAATAATAATTTTATCCTTAAAATTTAACTAATTTTATTAATTTTATTTATTTATAAATGAATATTTGAGTTATAAATAGTTAAACGACACTGATTTGATAATACAAAGGTCTTAGGATGGGAATGAGTCCTTGGCCACAAATATATATATATATATATATTAAATTTTCTCTGTTTTTATTTTCAGATCATGGTTTTAAAATTAATCATAATCTATTTTCATATTTAAAATATGGCGAGTGGACTTATGATGGTTTTATAAATGATATTGAAACAATTGATTCAATTACGTCTTATAATAATGTTAAACATGTATGTAATTCACGTGACGTGTAAGGCACATAAGCTACGAATCGACATCCACTTAAACCGTTTTTGACTTTACATTAATTAAATCTTAACACTTAATCGTGTGAATTAAAGGGACTAATCAAAGGCTTATATATATAACTTTGACTATTATTCTCATGGTGGGTTGAAAGGATGATGAGCACAAAACATGATGAATATTATATTAATTTAGACTTTCAAAATGGACAACGACACTAATTAATTAATTATTTCTAATTAAGGAAATTAAAACAAAATTAGCACTTTAATAATTTAATTTGGCCACGATGAAGTTGCGTAGAGTGGTTGACTTCTCAAAATTGAGATAAACTTAAAAACAACACAATTATTTTCCCCACTTTTGAAGTGGAGAAAACACACTAATATAATTTAATATTGTTTGACTTGTGCAAGTCGGAGAAATATAAATAAATAACTCCAATATTTCCTCCTATAGATTCAACACTTAATAATTTTTCCATGTTTTTTTCTGGTATAGTGGGAGATTTGGTCAAAAGCATAAGAATATATATTTTTTAAGTGTAATTATTATAAGGTATTAGACTTATTGTTTAGTTAGATAATAATATATTACGTTTATAAGGGTGAAGATCGAAATTCATATTACATAAAAATAATTAGCTTGTGTTAAAGTTTAATATACTATACTTATATATTACTTATTTATATTATTTTTATTTAGCTTGTGTAGGAATATATCGACTCTATAAGTATAAAGATCGAAACTTATATTACATAAAACTAATTAGTTTTTTATTTTATTTGATGTAATCACTCTTTTAGTCTCCAACACATTTTTTTAAGTGTAATCACCATAAATTGTTAAACTCGTCATTCGGTTAGGTGGGAATATATTATGTTTATAAGTATGAAGATCAAAACTCATATTACACAAAAATAATTGGTTTATGTTAAGATTTAATCTACTACATTTATATATTACTCATTTATATTATTTTTATTTGACGTGAGAGTCTTTAGTCTCAAACAAGAAGAACTTGAAAATTTTAATATTTGAAAACAAATATTTCAATTAAAACCAATAAAATTATGTAAACACATTTTTAAGTACATAATTAGATATAAAAATTATGTGTTATCATGTGATTAAGTGATTTTGAATTAAGAATAATATAACATTTAATCATAAGATGACATATAATTTACATACCTAATTATGTATTTGCTCGTAACATCACTCTAAAATTTCCTCTTTTACTATTAAATTATCTATGAACAAGAGTTAAAATTAAAAAAAAAATGTGCACACTTTCGAATACACAATTAGGTATACAAGGATTTACTATTAGCAATAAAACTATGTATACACATATTTAAATATACAATTATGTATATAAATGATTGGTCATTATTATGGTAGTCGAATTGCATATTGTAATATGTATCGAAAACTTAATTTTTCATATCATATATTGAATATCATATCGTATTATACAACTTTTAGAAAATTAAATAATAAAATAATAAAAAACTCTAATGACACCTCATTATTTTGAAAAATATTATAAACACTCTTAAAAATTTAGAATTTTTCATATACACTCTTACTATATCATCATTTTCTCTAAAAAGTATATCGATCTATATCAATAATAAGTATTGCATCATACAATAAGTCTATTATATCGTATTAATTTAATACACCTCATAATACATATAATTTTTTTATCTGTATTGTATCGTATCGTAAAATACTAATAATTATAATCATCATATAATTCGATAATTTTAAATTAAATATAAAATAATAATTAATTACAAAATGATATATTATCTATATATCTGTATGTACCATAAAATGTGTGCATGGAACATTGTTTTGATATTTCCCCTCTCATTGCTACTATTATCCATGAACAAGAGTTTAAATTAAAAAAAAGGAGATATCCATTGAATTTTCGCCAAATTAATATTCTTCTACCTATAATATAAAGCAACAAAATGCCTCTTATCATATTAGTAGGGTTAGATTCAAATTGAATTAAGTTCGAGTTCGATTTAGTTTATATATAACTGAGCTCGAGTTCGAGCTTAAGCTCATGAAAACTAAGCTCAAACTCGATTCGGTTCGTCTTTCATGATTAAAACTACGTCGTTTTAATATATATTGATCAAAACGATATCGTTTTGTATCAAAATTTTTAATTGAAAAATTTAATGAATAGCTTAAACTCGACCGAACTCATATAGAGTTGGCTCGTTTTGGGCTTATTTGAACCGAGCTCAAACAAGCTCGATTCAAATCTAACCCTACATATTAGAATCAAATATAAACTTGACATATTTTTTTTATATTTCATGAAATCATACACCATAGCTTCTTTTTGTTGACTACACATATAAATTAATGCATTTTTAAAGGAACATTCAACGTAATTTTGTATGATTGAAATTGGTCAAATTTTTTTCATAATGAAATTCACCTTACATATAAAAAAATTGCCTTTTTAATATTAGATAATTTATTAAAAAGTAAATCAAATTGATAATTAAGTGCACAAATGAAGGAAAAACAATGTTTTTTAAATAAAAGTAGTAATCAAATTAGTTATTTCACTAATTTATAGTTTAATCAGTTTAATTTATTATAAAATTATTATATATTTTATTAAATAGTTTCAAATACTTGTCACAATTTTTGAATATAAACATAATTTCAAATATATTAATTAAATAATTGATATTTTATTTTATATATATATAAATCAATTATAAATTTTATTATTAAAACAATTAAAATCTTATAAATTATAATTATTTTAAATTTTAATGAAACAAAAATTATATAATATTATATATTCCAATTTTATTGATTTTTAATAATTTTTTTCACTTAATAAATTCGATCAAATTTTAAATAAATTAATATTTATATATAAAATAAATTAAATTATAAAATCATACTAAATTATAAATAAATTTAAATTTTAATCGGGGGGATCGACTGATCCGGTTTCATTTTAAACGTCCAGAAAACAATACTAAAAAAACCGCACATTCATAATATATTCTTGCAGACGTGGGCCCAGATCAACGGTCACGGACTGCACAAAAGGAATCAAACCATGCTCGTGAGTCCGTGTCGACACGTGGCTAATATTCAATGGCTGAGAGCCGCTCAAAAATATCTGGTCATAAGCGCACCACCACTCCCAAGATATTTTCCTTTTACCAAACGTAAACAAAACACTGATGTAACGTGGACCAATCACCGCCCTGCTACAGATATATACATCTTCGATCTCGCCTAACATACACGTGGCTCAATGCTGTCGTAGGAATATATCTCCGGATCTTCGCGTTCAACCCACTTAATTTCCGTGGGGGCCCTTCATTTCACCGCCTCACCATGCATGCTTTTATGTCATGTTATGCATGTATACACATTCATATAATCATGCATCATTCTAAACATGTCGTTCTCTCATTGGTCAAGGTTCAAAGATTGACATCTACCGTTGACCCGCAAGTATTATCGTAAGTTTTGGGCAAGATGATACAATTCCGATATATCAATTTTAATATAAAATTATTTTTGTAAATTAGTAATAATTACTATCTAAGGGTAAATATTAATTGAACCGTATCAAATTCAAATATTTTTTAATTTAAATTTGATTTAAATAAAAAAAAATTTGATTCAAATTTAGTTCGAATTTATCAAACTAATAATAAAAATAATTTAAGTTTAATTCAAATAAAAATAATTTGATTTAAATTTATAATTAAGATATGTGAATTAACTTGAGTTAAGTCCAACACTATTATTAGCTCAAATAATTGGTGCAAGAAGTTTCAAGTAATTAGTTAAAATTAAACACGATAAAAAATTAATAAAAAATACATAAATCATGCAGAATATTTGAATAAAAAAATTATATAGATTAGCTTAATCTTACAATTATTGATTAAAATAGAACTATCTAGAACGGCAACGTCCCCAACAAAGACATAAAGTTGACACAAGTGAGTTGAATGTCGGTCACGCATTTGCAATAAAAAATTACAGAGTCATCACTTGTCGGTATCATTTTTGTAAAAATTAGTGGAAAATAGGGGCCCAATTAAACCGTTCTTCCAATTTACCTCCACGTTTCATTAACTTTACTCTTACCGGGTCCCATTTGGTGATATTGGACGGCTGAGATAGACGCATTAAACTTTGATTAATTAGTGATTAAAATATGGTTGGGACGGTTTGAAATTGATGCTCTAGGTTAGTGAGAAGCCAAAGCATGGTGTGGATTTTCATTTGGTTTTTTATGTCATGATTTTCATGTAGATGTGAAATGTGAATATTGGTACATTGATTCTTGTGCTGAACAGAATTGTGATTAGATGTAAGAAGGGGTGAATACAAAATATTTCTCGACTTTTTATTTTCAACCTTCGTACGCATGTGTTAGAATTAGGTTGGACAAATTTTTTTAATATAAAAAAAAAGGGAAAATGACTCTTTCCCACCCATTTTTTAGTCTATCTCAACACAAACCCACGTCTGATAAAAAATCGAAACATCTACCCAAAGTTTAATCTGTTTACTCCCATCCACATATTTTCTATTAGATTAATGGGTAAATTCGTTATTTTATTAATAATATTAAATAATTAAAATTTTATCTCATTTATCTCCCTTTAATTTAAAAAACTAACATTTATCCCCTGAATTAAGTTTTAAACAATTCACTTTTCCCTCCTGAAATACAACCACTTTTTTCGACGACGACGGAGAAGTTTTCGTCTAGAGGTTGACCACCTCTGGACAATGATCGTCATCTAGTCTGGACGACGTTTTGTTGTATATTCTAGACAACGTTTTGTCGTCTATTCTGGACGACGTTTTATCGTCCATTCTGAACGACAAGCGTCGTCCAGAGAATGGATGACGCTCGTCACTCTCCCTCCAGCCACGTCGTCGCCGATGACAGGAGGGAAAGTGAAAAAAAATTAGGATTTGGGGGGGTGAAAGTCACTTTTCAAAGTTCAGGGATGGGGGTAAAAATTAATTTTTAAAATCGGAGAGAAAAATGCGATAAAATTATATAACTGGAATATAAACAGTAAAATGACGGTTTTACCCTCTATTTAATGGAAAACTTAACGGCAGTTTAGAGATAGGTAGGTGTTTGGGTTTTTCATCAGACGTGATAGAGTTGGATTCGAGCCGAACCAAACTCGAGCTCGCTTGAGCTCAGCTTGGCTTGACTTAAGAATAATATAGCTCGAGCTCGAGCTCGTCGAGCTCATTATGCTTAAGCTCGAACTCAGCTTAAGTTCGGCTCAACTCGCTTCGAATTTGAATATTCGTTATTAAAACGACGTCGTTTTGTATCCAAAATTTTAATTTATAAACTTTGACAATTAAGTTCGAGCTCGCGCTGGCTTAGGGCCAGCTCGTTCGAGCCAAGCTCAAGCTCGAACGAGCTTGGCTCGAATCCAGGCCTAAAACATGAGTATATCTTCCGTCATCATGTTTGAATCAAATTATTCTTTATATTATTGAGATTTGAGTGAGATTTTGCAGTTTGAAACTTTAGGATTTCGATTTTGAACAATGCTTGAAATGTTTTGATTCTTGGTTGTTTTCGTTGAATTTGTTGAGGGGTTTTGTGTTATAGGCTATGTAGATTTGATTTGTGTTAAAATTAGAGGCCGAAACGACGAATTTTTGGCCGAAAACTCCTTTCGAAGTGATCGATAGTCCGACTGTGGGAACAGTGTTTCCCACGGTCAAATGATTTCTCCCACGGTCAGGAGGGATTGATCGTGGGTTAGGGGGGTTAATTAGCGTTTTCAAAACATTAGGGAGCTGGGCGAGCGTCCTCAGTCCACGACGGGCTTTTCTGAAATTTGCCACGTGACAGTGGGTTGTTGCCTTGTATACTGTGGGTTGGGCGGAAATTTGTTTTTTTGAAACTGTAGGGGCGCTAAGAGATTAGAAAATTACTGAGGGGTCAGGGATAAATATTGGATCTGTTTGTAATAGGAATTTTTTTAGGGGGTAAATTAAAATTTTTCTTATCTAGGGTTTCTTAACGTGTAGTTTTCGAAATTTATATCCGTTTTTTCTGTTTTAAAGTTTTTTCATATGTAATTTTCGAGTTTGAGATTCAGTTTTTTGAATTTTGTGTTTTTTGGCACATTTTACAATGTAATGATGTAATTTCAGCTCAATATTTCGATTTTTTTTGTTTATACGATATATTAATTTGTATTTTTGAATTTCAGTTTTGTTTTTCTGAATTTTACCATTTTAGGATATATCGACTCATATTTTCCAGATTTTCGAAGAATTTTTCGATTGTTATCATTCTATGGTATTTCAACATTTAGAATTCGAATTTCAGTTCCGTTTTTTCGAGTTTTACCGTTTTATGATATATCGACTCGTATTTTCCAGATTTTCGAAGAATTTTTCGATTGTTGTCATTCTAGGGTATTTCAACGTATAGAATTCAAATTTCATTTTCATTTTTTAAAATTTTACCGTTTTATGATATATCGACTCGTATTTTCTAGATTTTTGAAGAATTTTTCAATTGTTGTCATTTTAGGGTATTTCAACTTTTAGAACTCGAATTTAAGTTCCGTTTTTTCAAGTTTTACCGTTTTATGATATATCGACTCGTATTTTTCAGATTTTCGAAGGATTTTTTCATTGTTGCAATTCTAAGGTATTTCAATGTTTAGAATTCGAATTGAAGTTCCGTTTTTTTGAGTTTTACCATTTTATGATATATGAACTCGTATTTTCCAGATTTTCGAAGAATTTTTTTATTGTTACCATTCTAGGGTATTTCAATGTTTAGAATTCGAATTTTAGTTCTGTTTTTTCGAATTTTACCGTTTGAGGATATATCAACTTGTATTTTTTAGATTTCTAAAGAATTTTTCAATTATTGACATTTTAAGGTATTTCAAAGTATAGAATTTGAATTTTAGTTCCGTTTTTTAATTTTCACCATTTTAAGATACCGAAATCTTATTTTTTACCTTTTGTCATTTCTTTTTTTATTGTTTTCTATTTTTCATTTTTGTATGTGGGTATGTGTATGATGCACTTTATCTGTCATTATGTATAGATATGTATTTGATTTTATTTTTTAAATAACTTGTCACAAAAATAATTATTTCTTATTTGAGTTATGTTACTATCAAATGTTAGATGAAATAAAAAAATACTCAAACAACTCATTCTAACAAATATAAAAGGAAAAAATTATTTGCACCAAAGTTATTACATCACATATCAATACAATTACACATTTGCAACAATAATAAAAATACATCGGTTATATATAACTGAAGTACAACAATGATGAATCATATAACTAACAAAACTGATTTCACCGCATGTCAAGATCTTGTCCCTTTGCCTTTTTTAGATGAACGTTGTGGGCCGGAGCTCGACACGGGTACTGGGCTTTTACATTGGGTTCGTACATGTCCTAGTTCATGGCAACGACTACAAATCCTCGATGTCACATTTTCTCCCTACGAAGGTCATCGATTTTTGTTGGAGGGGCGATCCGGACGACGACTATCGAGGACGAGGGGCAGAATAACCATTCCTTATGGTGAGTGCAACCAATCACATTGGTTTCCAAGATGATTGATAGGTTCCTGATATATTGCACGATAGATATCGGTCCGAAAGAATGGATGAACCCATGCATTGACATTCGTGAGCCTCATATGTCGTGCAATGACAATGACATGCTTGCATGGAATACGTGAAAGTTGAAACTTTCTACATGTGCAAGACATTTCATCGAAGTCCACAATATCCATGAATCCATCAAAACCGACAACCTGATACTGAGTAGGCGTAATTGACCGAACCTCCAAACGTGCAGACTTTGATAGACAACTGTTGATCTTCTCCTCCGCCCAAGGGGTGACAAAGTTAGGACATTCATCTGTAATTATGAGTGAATATTAACAACACATTTGATAATAACCAAAACTAAAGGGAAAAAGTACATGAGAAAAAACTTTTAATTAATAACGATTTTTTTATACTTACTTGCATAGTTTCTCCTCTCGTAAAACCATCGTTGCATAGTATCACGAATGAACTCCAAGAGCATTGTGATATGTAGGCCCCGTGCATGTCTGACAAGGGCATTAAATGACTCAGCAATGTTAGTGGTCATGATGTTGTATCGATGTCCTAGAAAGTACATTCTACTCTAATGCTCAAATCCGACATCACGTAGATAAGCTCTAGCTTGAGGGTTCATTGAGTCAAGAGATTACATCATCGCCCCAAATTCTGATTCTGTGTATGATTTTGTGACTTTCCAATATGCACCCGCAACCTGTAAGGTGGTAAAAAATATGAGAACTGATTATAATCAAAATGTATGAAAAGGATAAATTGTTACAAATTTGATTACTTGTTTAAACACTATACCTTTGAGTCTCGTTTATACTTTGTCCGCATGTTACACAGAAGATGATGACAACAACATCCATGGTGGACATCTGGAAAGACTTCAGCCATTGCCGAGTATATAGCATGATGTCGATCTGAGATTATTGTCAGTTCAAATAGGTCATTGATACATTCTTTAATCCTCTTGAGAAACCAACACCACGTGTCGTGATCTTCTTTTTTGTAGACACCGAAACCAATGAGATATATCTAGTTATTACCATCAAGAGCCACTGCAATGAATAAATGCCCCAGATATCGACCTTTAAGAAAAACAGTGTCAATGCAAATAACATGATGGAGATATTCTCTGAATGCACGAATAAAACATCTTAATGTCATGAAAAAATTCTTAAATCGATGGTCATCATCCGTTTCAATAGCAGTAACGGTGCCCGGATTAGTACGTTGTAGATTGTAGCAATAATCTGGTAAAAACATAAATGATTCCTCCGGTGAGCCCCTCAATGAATTTATAGCCCAGTTTATTGTCCGCCAAGCCTGTGAATATGAAATATCAATTTTATATCGGTCGGCGATGTCCACAATTATTTCCTTAGGCCAATAAATTCGATCAATCATCACAAACTTTGACCTCATTAATTGACCTAAAGCTCGAACCCCAGCTTGTCTGTGATTTGACATGATTTGATCAACTAAACATGTATGGGTAGGATTCATAAAGTTGATTTGAAACACTTCACCGACTGTGGACCTAGTTGCATGTATATACCACTCACAATTTTTAGCCTTGCACTTAATTTCCCATCGTTTCTTGTCAGACTTTTTTACCATGAATTGAAATCTTTTAAGTAAGGCGAATTGCTTCACAACGTCTTTCAATTGAACTTTATTATAGAAAATATCACCAACCTTTACACCATTCTCCTCTCGGAACGATCTGGAACCACCTAATGATGTTGATGGTTGTGGAGGAAAATCAGGAAGCCACCTAAACGGATCAGTTGAGACATTGTCAAAAAATAGCCCAAAATAATTTTCACCACCTGAAATAGGATCTTCAAGCTACAAACTATCTATACCCTCGATAACTGATGTCGTATACTCATGCTCTACATCTTCAGAAGGAATATCAGACATATCATTTCTATCAAAGTCACCCTAGTCTGGAACTCTATCTTTTTCTTCATGAGCCCATGAGTTTGCAATGTACAACAGGTCATTACTAAAATCAATCAAGTTTTTCAAATCGTATTCTTTTTTGACCCCACTAATTTCTTCTTCTTCTTCTTCATCTTCATCTTCTTCCTCTTGCCTTTCAATTGGGGTACATATAACAAAAATAGGAATACATTCTTGTAAGTACTGAGACATATCAATAAGACCCTGAATATCTTCATCATTTTTGATCTGTACGGGTAGTCGAGCTCAATTTTTCTTGGCTTCATTGATAGTTGAAGGTAGTTTTTCATTGGATCAATACCGCAAGACTCCTTCAAAAGCTCAATAAATCCCTCGAATGTTATTCCATAAGGAATTTTAATCAACTGTTTGGATCCTCCAACATATTTCATTGTGTTGTTGCCACCTTGAATCCATTCTCCTTGGTAATGAACTGATGCATAACCATCCATTTTAATTATCAATCCTGCAATGACAAGTTTTTGAAAATAATTATTCATTTATAACAAAAAATCTGTAATAACTATGTAAAACGGTCTTATAATTATTAATATAAAAAAACCCCTCATATTTTTTAAATATTTTGTTAACCCCCTATAATTATTTAACAATTTATATAACACCCTCGTATGTTATATTGTATCAAAATACATTTATCTATTCTTAACATTCCATTTAAAACGTTTTTATAATGTTTAATATAAAAAAACCCCTATATTTTTTTAATATTTCATTTAACCCCCTATATTTATCTAACAATTTGTTTAACCTTGTATCAAAATGTATCTATTTATTCTTAACATTTCATTTAAAACGTTCTTATATTGTTTAATATCAAAATACCCCATATATTTTTTAATATTTTGTTAGCCCCCCATACTTATTTAATATTTCATTTAATATCCTCATATGTTTCCTATTATCAAAATACATCTATTCATTCTTAACATGTTTTTAAATCCTTCATGACATTATGAAATATCAAAATACCCCCATGTTTTTCTTAACATTTCATATAACCCCCTATAATTATCTAAACTTTCATTCAACACCATTTTATGTTCTCTTGTATCAAAAAACATTTATCCACTCTTAGCCTATTATTTATTTGCTTCATGTATTATGTAATTTCAAAATACCCCCTATATTTTTTAAATATTTTTTTTACCCCCTACAATTACCTAACATTGCATTTACCACCCTTTTATGTTGTCTCATATCAAAATACATCTATCTCTTCCTAAAATTTCATTTATAATGCTTTCTATATTGTATAATATCAAAATACCCCCCATATTTATCTAACATTTCATTTAACCCTTATATTATGATATATAAACTAGATTTAACAAATAAAATTAAGTTTTTAGGCTAACATTGGTATAAATACCTTTTTCTCATGAATAGTCTTTTTTCGAATTGAATTCAAAAATATGAACTTTTTCCGTCTGAACGAACCCCTACTAATTGATCTTGAATAAAAATGAGAGTGAGAATGAGTGTTTGAGTGATATAAGAAGTGTATATAATAAGAGCGAGTGAGGAGGGTTTATATAGATGAGGGGAGGGGTAATTTTGGTATTTTAGAAAAAGCTATGGGCATTTTTCTTTAGGAATAGTGAATTTGGGCATTTTTGCTTAATGGAGGGGTATTTTGGCCATTTTTAATAATTTCCCTTAAAATATGGTTGGGACGGTTTGAAATTGATGCTTGAGGTGAGTGAAAAGCCAAAGCATGGTGTGGATTTTCATTTGGTTTTTTATGTCATGATTTTCATGTAGATGTGAAATGTGAATATTGGTACATTGATTCTTGTGGTGAACAGAATTGTGATTAGATGTAAGAAGGGGTGAATACAAAATATTTCTCGACTTTTTATTTTCAACCTTCGTACGCATGTGTTAGAATTAGGTTGGACAAATTTTTTTAATATAAAAAAAAAAGGGAAAAGGGCTATTTCCCACCCATTTTTTAGTCTATCTCAAACACAAACCCACGTCTGATTAAAAAACCAAAACATCTACCCAAAGTTTAATCTGTTTGCTCCTATCCACATATTTTCTATTAGATTAAGGGGTAAATTCGTTATTTTATTAATAATATTAAATAATTAAAATTTTATCTCATTTATCTCCCTTTAATTTAAAAAACTAACATTTATCCCATGAATTAAGTTTTAAACAATTCACTTTTCCCTCCTGAAATGCAGCCACTTTTTCGACGAAGACGGAGAAGTTTTCGTCCAGAGGTCGACCACCTCTGGACGACGATGACCTCTGGACAATGATCGTCGTCCAGATCTGGACGACGCTTCATCATCCAGATCTTTGGACGACAAATCGTCGTCTAGTTTGGACGACGTTTCGTCGTCTATTCTGGACGACGTTTTATCATCCATTCCGGACGACAAGCGTCGTCCAGACAATGGACGACGCTCGTCACTCTCCCTCCAGTCACGTCGTTACCGATGGCCGGAGGGAAAGTGAAAAAAAATTAGGGATTTGAGGAGGTGAAAGTCACTTTTCAAAGTTTAGGGATGGGGATAAAAATTAATTTTTAAAATCGGAGGGAAAAAATGCGATAAAATTATATAACTGGAATATAAACAGTAAAATGACGTGGGGTTTAGAGATGGGTGGGTGTTTGGGTTTTTCATCAGACGTGATAGGGCTGGATTCGAGTCGAATGAGCTCGAGCTCGCTTGAGCTCGAACTTGGCTTGACTTAAGAATATTATAGCTCGAGCTCGGGCTCGTCGAGCTCATTATGCTTGAGCTCGAACTCGGCTCGAGTTTTGCTCGGCTTGCTTTGAATTCGAATATTCATTATTAAAACGATATCGTTTTAATACATATTAGTCAAAACGACGCCATTTTGTATCCAAAATTTTAATTTATAAACTTTGACAATTAAGCTCGAGCTCCGCTCGAGCTGGCTTAGGGCCAGCTCGTTCGAGTCGAGCTCGAGCTCGAGCTCGAACAAGTTTGGCTCGAATCCAAACCTAAAACGTGAGTATGCTTTTGAGATAGGGCTAAAAAATGGGTGGGAAATAGTCCTTTTTCCAAAAAAAAAATTCTAATCAAATTGATTCGTTAGCAAAGGGAAAACCTATCCAAATATAAAGAATTTTTATGAAAATTGGTATAGAAAGTAGTGTGTGTGGTATATACATGTATATATATATAAAAAGTTATGTAGGTTTGTCAGAATTTAATTTAGAAAGAAGAGTGAAAAGGTATATTTATGATAGAAAATGAAGTATTTGCTACGGAAATGGGAAAATCATGTTGGTGCCCAATACGCGTACTCATGCTTACTAATCAAATCATGCCTACATATACCTTTTTTTATGAAAAGAGGATAAAATAAAAATTTTTAGTTGGCCTTTTGAGTGGAAAATAAAAAATTTTGATTGCAAATTTACATCTAAGGGTATATGATTTTTAATAAATAAAATAAAAAATATTAAATGATATTTTATTTGACGTTGTTTTTAAAAAGATAAATTAATATTTTATAATAGACATAATGAAAAATATTATATACCACAAATAATATAAAAATACCATAATGTCTTTAATTTCATAATTCAAAAAGTAAAATCACATTTTAGTTTGAATTCGGCCATTAGAGCTAAATGTGCCTACCCACAATTTTCTCTTGACTAAGGCAATAAAATCACTTGAAAGTTTTGGGCTAGGGATCCTCAAGGCCCGATGAAGCCCAAATTTAGACTAGAAATAGCAAGCTCATGTAAGAGGATCTGACAACTTCACCCAAAAGCTGATGGGCTTCGACCCATTCAGTAATTACTTTAGTGATTCACTTAAGCTATTCATGACATCTAACGTCACACTTCGACCCATTTGAATTACATATAAATTAATTAATTTTGGTTAGATTGATGCTATCCTATCATATTCCATGTATAATAGTTGATCGTGTATCCTATTAAATATTAAAAATTTAATTTTTTATATCATATATCAAGTATTATATTATATAATATAGTTTTTAAAAAATAAAATAATAAAAAATATAATTGATATATTCTTATTTTGAAAAATATTACAAATATTTTTTAAAATTAAAAATTCTCATATATATTTTTACTGTATTATCATATTCTCTAAAAAGTGTAATGATCTATATCAATAATATATATCTTATCGTATAATACGTCCACTATATCGTATTAATTTGATATAGCTCATGATATATATTATTTTATATTTATATTATATTATATCATATAATATATATTATATATCGTAAAATATTGATAATTATGATTTTATGATAATTTATTATTCTCTCAAAAATTTGTACTAAATTTCATATCTTTCATAATGTATCACACTATTTATGATACTATAGGTAAATAAAGTGACGATGTATTGAATAATAATACGATAATGCTCGTAGGATGACACGTGAAATTTATAATAAAGATTTAAAATAAATAAAATTATCATGGGTAAGTCTCATTGAATACTTAATAGTTGAATTAGTTGTTGCACATGACACATAATGTTTAATTAATCAATGTTTTGTACTCACATACATTTACCATAGCTCCATTCAAGTAAAGGATATTGTTTTTAGGGAATAGATTTCCTGCTTGGCCAAAAGAATTACTCCCACCCAAGGTTTGGCCTACTTTGTTAAATTTCAAAAACTTAAATATCTATTCTTCTATTAAAATTTTTTATTAGAATTAGAGGTAAAATCATTAAATAAAAAAATATATAAAAAATTAAAATTTTATTTCATTTCTCCTTTTAGTTTTAAAAACTGATAATTTTCTTTCATCCTAAGTTTTGAAAACTCATTTTTTTCTCTTGTTAAGTTTAACTCAAAACACAACACATTTCCTGGTAAGTACTCCACTTCGACCACTTCTATGCCAGTGACTTTTTTCTCTAGAGCTATTTGTCACTCTTAACAATAGACAATTGGGCAAAGTTGGTTGAATCCATCGAATTTTCATCATCTTTCTCCTTCACTGTTTTTATCAAAATTAGTCGTTTTCATTGAAAAAATTTGTCGTCGTTTTGAGCGAAATCAATCGTTCAAGGTTTTCAACCATTGAGAAATACTTTGTCTTTGTCGACAATCGACCTTCAATTTCGAATCCTTTGTTGACAATCCTCTTTATTGTTTTGTCCTTTGTTGTCCACCCTTCATCGTCCATCCACCCTTTGTCTTTAGCCTTTGTTCTCCTCAGTAGGGAAAGAACTACAATTGTTGGCCAAAAAGGGCACTGAAGAAAAAAGAAGGAAAATATAAACGCTAGGAAGGGAAAAGGTGATTTTTCAAAACTTAGGGTGGAGAAAAATTGTTAAAATTTAAAATTAAGGGGGAAAATGAGATGAATTTTTAATTTATTTATATATTTTTTAAACAATGATTTTATCCCTGATTCTAACAGAAAATTTTAATAGAAGAGTATGTATTTAAATTTTCAAAACTTAATAAGTGTAAGTTTGGAGTTAGACCAAACCTTGCGTGGGAACAAGTCTTTTGGTCCCTGTAACACCCTTCCCTAGAAGTACTACCTACCGAAGGAGAAATGTTACGAATTAATATCCGAAACGTCTATTTTTTTCTTTTAAAATACTTTAAAATAAACTCATCACTAAAAGTGTTTAGAAAGTATTCAAAGAAAACTGAAAATCTGGAAGCAAACAAAAGATATATATACTTATATGAAAACTTATCTGAAAGCGTCTAAAAACAAAGAGTAATCATATACAACTGTACAATCATCTCAAAAAGGTCAAAAGTCGACAAGAACATGTTACTGTATGCATGTAATATAAACCAGAGATAACCTGCTCCAGCCAGATCTATCTTCGCTGACCTGACCCTACCTTGCAGCTACCTCGATCACCTGTACCTGCAATTAAGAAAGAAAAGGAAGTGAGAGATAAGAACACTCAGTAAGGAGAAAAAATTAAGTAAACTATCTCATTTATTGTTCTAACTCACTCTCGAGACTCAACCTCACTCATAACCCCTATAAGAACTCGAGGGGATAATCTAGTTCATGTTTTACTATTTGAGTCATACTTTGTCCTATATGGTGTCTATTTGATACTTTTTGGAAGCTGTCTATAGGGATTTGACACTTTTCTAAGCTCGAGCTCTTTTCCTTTCTCTCATTACACCATTTTGAATCTGATTTGAGTTCTATTATGAGCATGCTCTACTGCGAGTGGACCCTACTGTGGGTCTATATCCTACTACGGACGTGTCCTACTGCAGACGGTGTAGTGTAAAGTACCCCCTCATAGTTCATAACATGTATGCGTGTCTTATATCTTACTAATCTTGCTTTCATCTAAATCTATTCATAACTCACTAGTCCATACTCTTGGAATGACCCCTGAATCTTGAGCCCCAAATTCTTTTTCTTGCTTTTCTTCTTCTTGCTTTTCTTTTTCTCTCATTTCTTTCCTTTCCTTTCCTTCCCTTTCTTTTCTTTCTTTCTTCCTTTCCTTTTTCTCCTCCTTTTCTTTCTTTCTTTCTTTCTTTCCAAAAACTGTGAAATACTATTCACAGAACAGTCATTTGGTAGGACAACCTTATTTTTCATATAATTTAATAGCCCAAATGATTTCTAATTCATACAAGCTATATATCGTTGAAAAGAGGATTCAAAGATCTTTCCAACAAGCTATAATAGCACTCATAATTCAATAGATAAGACAGTCAAACTATGGGATGAAATTAGTGGCAAAAACTGTCTTCACTGTTTATTTGGTAAAACAATCCTTTTGTTTCATACAATATTTAATAGTTCAAATGATCTCTAATTCATACAAGCTATATATCCCTGAAAAGAGTATTCAAAGAGATTTGCAACAAGATATAATAGCACTCATAACTCATTAGATAAGATAGTCAAAATGTGAGATGAAGTCAGTGGCAAAAACTGTCTCCTCTGTTTATTTGGTAAAACAGTTCTTGTGGTTCATACAATATTTAACAGTCCAATTGATCTCTAATTCATACAAACTATATATCATTGGAAAGAGGATTCAAAGATATTTCCAACAAGTTATAATAGCACTCATAATTCATTAGATAAGACAGTCAAAACGTGAGATGAAATCAGTGACAAAAATTGTCTCCTCTGTTTATTTGGTAAAATAGTCCTTGTGGTTCATACAATATTTATCAGTCCAAATGATTTCTAATTCATACAAGCTATATATCATTGAAAAGAGGATTCAAAGAGCTTTCCAACAAGCTATAATAACACCCATGATTCATAAGATAAGATAGCCAAAACATGAGACGAACTTAGCGGTAAAATTGTAAATATTGTCCAACTCTCTGCCATCAACAAAATCACACACATAGACACCTCAAATGACAAAACAACATTTCTCAACTTCAAAATCATCATTTATAACATAGATCCAAGGAACTAAAAGCTTAAAATATGCAACATATCAAAGATGATACCCCTTACTTTATTTCAAGCCAATTTTTTTGCAAGTTGACTTCCTTTTCCTTGTCTTGCTTCTTTTATCACCAAAATTACCTTAAATCAACACCAAAACATACTAACATATTCATATAACATGCATCCAATACATATATAAACATAGGTAAAGGGAAAAGGAAGAGATCTTTTGGTTACCAAAGCTTCCAAAGTGCTTCATTTTCTTTTCTTTCCTTACTTTTCTTCCAAAACTCCTTCAAATCCTTCATTTTTCTTCAAAAAAACAAAGAAAAAGCATGAAGAAGGCTGGCTGCTGGATGAGGCGGAGAAGATGATGGAAAAAGGGTAAAAGTTGCCTTTTTGAGTTTTCTCTCTCTTTATATAATCCTTATCTCATTTTCATTTTCTTTTCTCTTTTCTTTCTTCTTCTTTTTTAATTTCTTTATGTATATCTATATATCTATATAGATATATATATAAAAACACACACACATATGCATGTGAACATATATATTTAAAACTGGAAATATCTCGAAATAAGGTCAAAAGACATAAATGCCCCTGAAACTCACCTGAGGGTATTACAGTCCCCCGACTTTGAATCACCTCATTACATTATGCATAATTTGATGTGTTATGGCTGAGTAGTTTTAGTTAAATTTTCTAATCCAGTGACATGGCTGATGGCCCTACTCTTGTATGAATAGGTCTCTACATGATGTGTATAGTTTCTTTAAAATGTAAGTGCGTCTTTAGATAAGGATGTCGAAAAGAATTTTATATTTAGGGATGTGCATAATTCGGTTCAAATTGTAAAAATAAATCAAATTGCTTAGTTTGATTTATAAAATAGTTTACTTTGAGTTAATAAATTATTGAAAAACAGTTTTTAGTTTGAATTGTGATTTAGACGATTTTCAAATCAACTAAATTATAAACCATATTTAAAAAAAAAAAATTATATTTAACATAATTTTTTAATAAATAATTAGTTGTACAACTTGTTTTTTCATATTTATTTTGTCCTTTTTTTATAAATATTATAAATATATATTTTACATTTATTTTATATGTTTATATTATATTGTAGAAAATTATAATTCAATTAATTTTTAAAATAATATATATTTAAAAGTAAATGATTTTAATAAGTTCAAACTCAATCAATTCATGTTTTCAATAAAAAATTTACCACCAGACCAAAATTTAGCTTCTATAGTCCGTTGAATTAGAAGTTTCTCTAACAACATTAAAAATAAGCATTTAGTAAGATAATTTTAATTTCATTAATAATAGGAATACAATTATACTATCAAGTAAACGAGGGATAACTTGAAGATAGTTTGAGTGATAAAATAGATTTTATATATAAGAGAATATAAGTTTAAGTTTCTTTTGGTAATATATCAATATCAAACTTTTGACTTATCTGATTAATTGGTTCTACTGGTTATATGGTTCGTTAAAAAAAAAAAAAAGGGTAAAGACCCTTATCAAAATATGCATGGTTTATTATGAACAAGAAATGTGCATTGTGGAGTTACTTAAGATACCACAAGTGAGTTCACTTGTTATGTTTTATGTGACATTAGGATCAGGTAAGTGTATATTGGTAGAATGATCAAAATCAAAAGTTTAACTCGTTATGAGTGACATAATTTATCCGTTAAGATTATGTGAGTTTATCTCTCTCAAAATTTTACTAAAAATTACATATAAATAGAGCAATAGATTGTGCGGTATGCCAAGAGTTGTCACTTGATAAATAATTAAAAATATTATTTAATTAAATATTTAAATGATATGTCATTACCATTCGTGCGACCTGCAAATTGCAAAAGGGTCTTTTACCATGCAACTTGAACTAAGTGGTCACCACCGAATTCTTCTCTCCATCGTATAAAAGGCGCCCCATTTTCTCAAAACCTCGCTTACATCTTACCAATCAGTAACCCACGAAAAAGAAAAAATAAAAAAAAAATCTCTGAATCAAACTTCTAAATCATCCAACAATCAATCTCTTCTCTTGATATGGGCAAGAAGAGAAAATCAATCGCCACAAGCCTCGATGAAGTGGATCAAAGCATGTACGCGTCGTTTTGCAGCGCGGCGAATTCACTCTCGCAGCTTTACACACAAGCCATGAACCACCAGAAACACTCTTTCCAAGCTGGTGAACGCCACGGCCTTGTGAGTTTTTTCTTCATGTCTGTTCATTTAACGACGAAAGATTTGTTTTTTCCTTTTTATTGTGCGTTATATCTAATGGGTCTGTTTTTTAATTGGTGCACAGATAGATGGATGCATTTGTTTGATACATTAATTTATTTGTTGTCTTTATAATGTTGGATGTGATTTTGAGTGTACGGATTATAATGAATTGTGTTTGATTTAATGAATTAAATGTTATGGGTTAGCTGTGTGGTTTGATTCCTCGAGGCCGTTTATTGGTGAAAAGCCCTGAGGTTTTTGTTTCCAAAAGATTATAGGGTTTCTGGAACCCTATATTTGGACTTGAATTCGAGGAATTTTGCACTGCAGGCGGTTAAGGATTTGGTGTTTTCACTGGAAGAGGAATTTTGTTTTTGGGTTTTGATTTTAAGTTGAATTTTGACTGTTAATGGCTAATAGGTTGATAATGAGAGGGGGAATATTTTCTGGTGGAAAGACTGAAAATATTCGATTGATCATTTTCTCTTTTTCTTATTCCTTTTGCTCTTGCTCTTGCTCAATGAAGTTTAAGATAGTGTTCACATCCAAACTTTTTGTGACTAGCGTGTGCTGCCATGTGGTTTAATAATTGATTCTGGTTACAGCTTTTTTTTACTATTTGGTTTTTATGCCATTTGGGGATACTTGATACTCTAGCCCTTGTTTTAGTTGCAGGCAATGACAAATAAAGTTCTCATTTGCTACATAAATGTATTATTTCTCTAATGATTTTGGCCTTAATCTGTTTATTTGCTATTTTTTTAAAAAATAATTTGTTGGCAGCTTGCTTTTTATCTCAGCATTTTATGTATCTAATCTGGTTATCTTGTTATAGGAAAAACTTTATCAGTGGATCTGGAGACAAGAAGAAGGAGGATCAAGAGTGACAACAGTTGATATTCTCAATTACCTTCAGGTTGATGTTGATTTGTTTTTGTGCCTGATGTTTCAATGTTATGATATTTTTTTCGCTGAATGTGTTTAAATAGCAAACAGATTGGACAACCATGCACATTAGCTCGTTCTCTCTCTAAGACAAGTACACACACATGTGCACTTGCAGAGAAGTATATTGCTGTACAACTGGCTATTACTGATGTACACTTCTGAACTGCATTAAGAGGTCATCATATGTGATCTTTTAAGTGTGGCTGTTTCTGAAACATTTGTGTTATAACCATGCTTGCACCTTATTGCAGGTCATGGTCTTTGTAATCTTCCATAGGTTAGCACCATTGTAAATTAATCCTAGCATTTGCTGCATGGAACAACCTTTTGGCATCTGCTGTTGGTTAAGGGTATCTGACATATCAAGGAAAATTTTAGTAAATATGATTTATTGAGAAGAGTAAATAGTTGAAATTTCAAAGTTTTCATGCAAATTTAGTTACTATGTCAAGCATAATAGATTTTGTGTGGTTATACTTGAGATCTTTTGTATTTGCATACTTTAATTTGCTGAATCTGTTTTTGGTTATGATTAGAGTAATATGATTTTTGGATTAATAATGTAATAAATGATTGTTAAAATAAGAACATTTAAAGACCTATTGAGTGATGTCTAGATTGCAGATTGAAGATTCCTGGAAAATTTAAAAAAAAAAAATTCTTACTTTACATGCTATACTGTTGGAAACTAAGAAATGACTAACTTTCTGCTTACATTTAAGACTCTTGGACTGCCTTCTTGGCTTCTAACCAGTAGTGTTATGTGCTTTTGGGTTGTTGTTTAATAATTCAGTCATGTAAGATTCTTCCAAATCCAAGTTTGAGTAGAAAATCTTTTTTGCGTTTGTAGACTTTGAAAGATGTTTGCAAATATTCTTCATCAGATATGTTAGAATTTGAACATGCATCATTGATGAAACCTTTGTCAGCACTTAGATGGATTGGGAGAGATAAAAAAATCAAATGAGCTTAAATTTGTACATCTTTTTTCCATTTTTAAAAAAAATTTATTTGGGATGTAAAAGTAATATGGGTTCTTTGCAGAATGAGCTAGATTACAGTGGAAAGGAGCCATCAATGTCCCCTAGAGCACAAAATCGGCATCAGCATTCCCAAGCCACACCACAGTTAATGAGTTCTGGCATCTCTGTCTCTTCGGGTCCATCTGGCCAAAGCACCGGGCAGGGAACTCGCTCTGAGCACTGTGATCAACAATCCAGAAATTCAGTTTTCTCTAATGCCTTATCTAGCCCCATTCGTCGGAGCCTTCAGCATTATCACATAGCACAAGGAGGAGGCTTTGGCAGTATGCCTCCTGCCATTGGAAGCAGGAACAATGATCCCAACTTTCTTCAGCACCAAAACAGGGATTCAAACAGTTCCAATGATTCTTCGATGGACATGCATGCTGACTAAAATTGCTATGAGACCAAATCCAGAAGCATCTTTCCATAAAAAGGCTTGGACAGGCTGCTGCAATTGGGACACTATTTTCTTCATCATTTTTAGCTTATGGAATTGATTACTATATACAAGAATAAACACATGATGCTGGTGACTTGTTGAAGCGCGTGAAGAAGAATTGTGTGTGTTCTCTCATGAGGTAAAAGGCAATGTGATTAACACCATCGCCTATTAGTTACTGTTTTCATTTGAATCTAGTCGTTTGAGTCTCTTAAGCCATATCCTTTTTGTTGAACCGACTCTGCTACTTATTAACCAGTACTGTTTGTTATATTATCACTGCATGATCGCTTCCCTGAACTTTTTTGGTTTATTATTATTTTTTAAGTTATGTGAATGTATTCTTCTGCATATCTGCTGCATGTAGCATGTTCCAATTTGCTTGCGGATTCATCTAAATAGTCAGGAAAATATTGGTTATTTTTTAGGTTGATTCATTGTAGGAAATGTGAGTTACATTTATGTGAACAAGATCAACATAATTTCCGATTTGTGTTGGTTACTGCACAAGTTATTCTTGCTTGCATTTATTCACTAGTCTGTCCTTCATTGCATAACTAACAATAAACTTATTAATGTTTAAGCCAAATCAATGTACTATGAGTGAGAGAGGATGCTAGCCTTGATGGGCGCCCAAGACAAGGGAGTTGTCTCCCATGTTGGGGTGATTGAAATTATTTTTTGGGCCAAATGACTTATTCCCAACCGCAAATTGTTGTTTTCTCAAGTTCTCATCTTTTAACTTTGAAAAATTTTTTTATCCACTTATTGATTGTTAAGTCATTTTATCTATAATATTACGGATAAACTAAAATTTTATTTCATTTTCTTCCCCTAAACTCTAAAAACTAATAATTTTTCTCTTAGGTCAAGTTTTAAAAAACAATATTTTCCTCCTTAGGGTTTACTCTATAATCTCTGGTGCCATCTCTAATCGTCTCTTCCTCTTAATGCTTTCTCTCTCTTTAATGGCGATCTTTCTCTCCTTATCTCTCCCTCTGGTAGCCTAGTGAAGCTGGAAAGACGAAGACGTAGATCTCTCGTTTTCGTCTTTCCAACGAAGCTTCCTAGAAGAAGACGAGTTGAATGCTTTCCCAAAAGAAGATGAGTGTCTTTATTGTCATCTTTGTCTTTCCAGACAAAAACGAGATCTTTCGTCTTCCTAGATGAAGACGAGATCTCTCATCTTCGTTTTCCTGATGAAGTTCTTTGTTTTCTCGGCTTTGATGTGTTGTTGAAGAGAGAGATGAGGAAAGAGACCGTTGTTGGAGGTAGAGGAAGTGTTGGGAGGGAGAGACCGTTGGAGATGACGTCGGAGGAACGACCGGAGATTGAAGAGTATACCCTAGAGGGGAAATGTTGTTTTTTTAAACCTGAATTTGCGGAAATTGTTAGTTTTTAGGTTTTAGAGGGGGGAAAAGAGATAAAATTTTAAACCTAATGAATTTGATTAACTTTAACAGTCCATGAGTGGGTAAAAGAGTTTTTTAAAGTTAAAAGGAGAGAATTTAAAAAAGCAACAATTTTTGGATGGGAATAAGTCCTTTGGCCTTATTTTTTATAGCAGATGAATTATAATGGAGTCCAACAATTTGTAAACCTATTCTCTAGTCCATGTTGGATTGCAGCTTTGACAAGAAATGAATATGAATTTTACCTACCAGCCACCATTTGCACTTGCTCTAGCTTGCTGTTTTTGATTGATGATTTTTCTCCGTTGAGCTTATGGGGTTTTTCCATGATATTGGAGTAATACTGTCAAGCTTCATAACAATTTCCATTGTTTATTTTGTATTGGTCTTGTTTACCCTAATATCTACATGAATTACTGTTGCATGAAGGGTTTCATTCTTTTATCAAAACCTTGCCTTCAGTTGAATTGCTAGTCTTCATTGGATTTATATGACCATCAAATTTGACCGTACACATGAAGCTTGACAGAGATAGGGTGTGTCTAGTATTTTAGTGACATGACACATTGCTAGAAGCGTGTAGATAGTTCACATCAGTAACATGATGGTAAAACTTGAATGGAGCAAGTTTTGCTCGTCTCTCTGTACATATGGTCATATTTTGGTCATAACTTTCTTAGTAGCTATCTAATTGTAAAACTAAGAAAAGATGAGAGACAGGACTACCATTCATGTTTTTATAGCTCAAACCTCAATCATTATTTGGGTCAAATTGTCATGACAAGGTTGCACAATGGGAATCTCAAAGTAAAAAGAAGATTTTTTAAGATCGAGGGCCAAGATTTGATCAAGAAAGTTCTAATGGCTCAAGATTCTTCTGAGAAATCAAAGGATGACATCAGAACGATAACTCTAGCGTGTATACAAACATACACTAACTAGAAGGAGGAGTCGAGAGGGACATTATCAAGAACTCAAGAAGGAGAATGACAATCTTTGGTTAACTTTGGGAGTTGTTTTCAAAGAAAAAAGTGGCATTGAGGTGACATCTTTTGTAATATGCATAGGTATGTGATGAGATTAAAATAGTAATTTCATATAATTTATTGAATTAATTAAGTATGATATATATGTGGTTTATGAAATGTTGAAATTAAGTCAAGTGTAGAAGAAGAGAAAGGTTGAATGACCATTCCAGAGTTTGCAACACCTGTTCCATATTGGTGGAACACTCATTCCAACAACTATATGGATGAAAATCTATAAAAGGAGGCCATTATCCAATTAGATTTATGTATATCCTATATTGCTCACGATAAAAAAAACCCTAACGGCTCCCAATTGTCATTACAACCCTCAAATGCTTGATTTAGAGAAGAGATTCAAGGCTAAAGGATTATTTATTCAAGATATTTTAGGTAAGTAAGGATCTTTTATACTTTACACTTTGATTTATGGATATTTGATTGAAATCTATACACATGTAAATATAGGGTGTAGTACGGTGATATGTAGAATATGTTGCGAGTATACTATGATGTGATGATATTTTATATTGATTATTGTGAATGTTTGAGAAGTGATATTGATGGAAATGTATTGTTGTTGTTATCACATGTTTCAATATAGATTGATCTTGATATTAATTATACATAGTAGAAAGTGAAGTTGAAACAAATATTAGAGAATTGAATTAGTTATGATGTGAATTGTGGCATTGGATTGATTGATTACATTGCAAAATCTATAGTTTTGTTGAGATAAATACGATGGAACACCTTAGGGTTTAGGGTTTAGGGTTTAGATACGATGGAACAAGAATAGTCGTTTTATACTAAAGTTTAGATGATAGATATCATGATAAAACACCTGTTCTAAAGGCATCAACAATTGTTCCATACACATAGAATAGTTTGCAATGAAATTTCCGTTCTGAAAAGGACAACGACCATTCTATATTAATAATGATTAAGGATCTAAGATGTGAGAATAGTTGTTGTAGAGCCAAGAACGATCATTCCAAAGCAAGAAGGAGAACAATTGTGTTAAGAGTTATAAATGCTCGTTTCATAACTAAAAAGGTGAACAAATGTTCCAAGTACATGTGTGTATAACTCAATCCCATGAGTTTTATAGTTTTATGAACAACTATGAAAACATATTTTTTCGTAAGTTTTATGACATGTTTTTTTAAAAAGTTATTGCAATAGGGCACTTGTGATATCCTTCATACATATGTTTGCAGTTGGGCACACCTACAATAGAGGTGTTATGATAGTCCATTTATGTTTGTGTGAATGAAAAGGAGGATTGTGAGAGTTTATGTGACTCACGTGGTCATATTGTCTAATCTGTATCTCAATCTAGTCCTTTTAAGTGAAAAAAGATTTAAGTTATCGATTCTAACGATGTGTTCACATTGGAGAAGATGTATAAGCTATCATAATATGAAATGTTATTGAAATCAGGCCAGACTGGCCAATTTGGTTGGTTCAACCATAAGTCGATCCATGGTCTGATCGGGTTTACATATAAAAATTTGTTTGTTTGTTTATTTGTCTTATGTATATGCATTTGTAAAGAAATGAAAACCGAAATAGTGGTAGTCGATAACATTAAAAGATTATGATTGATTAGGGGGTTAAGAGTTAGATAATTGTCAATAAAAGTAAACAAATATTAATTAGAGAGAGAAGAGTTGTTATTGAAGGAAAACAAATATTAATTAGATAGAGAAATGTTGAATTAAATTGATTTTGAAGGGCTAAAATAAGTCAATTATTTATAAAAGTATTTTTAATAGGAGAAAATACATCACATATTTTTTGTTTAAATACATATGATTTATGTTTAAAAAATATGATAATTTTTTAATAATATTTAGAAAACCCATAATAATTTAAGAACTAGTTGAACCGTTCAAACTATAAACTAGTGAGACTCTTAGTTTGATCATCGATCCGGTTTTAAAAACATTGATGATATGCAGTTATGCATAATCATCACCATTTATACTATGTAAATTGTTCACATCTAATATAAAGTGTTCACAGTATTTAGATAACATATTAAATGTAAAATGATTGAGTCGATCAAATAAAATGCATCACATTAAACATAAAATAGTGATGTTATACCCAACAATCTTTAACGTGTAATGTTCGCGATTGTATGCATACCACTCAAATCATATAGATATGCATACTTAACAAAACATTGAGGCTCCATGCGACTATGAAACATGACAATGCCCTCACAACTTGGCTAAAAAAACCAAAAAGTGGATAAGAGTAAATATCTTTTTTGTCTTTTTTAAATTTCTTATGCAATCCCTTAATATATCTTTAAATCCTCTCTCTTTCCAAATTCTCTTTTAGATTTCTTTTGGATCACTTTTAACGGGAAGGAAAAAGATAAAAAGAACTCTTTGTAATTTTTCCCCAAAAACACATTAGAAAAAAAGTGAATTTATAACTATGAATGTAAGTTTTACTGCAACAACTAAACCATATTCTCTATCTTGTATTTTATATATATATATATATTAACAAACGAACCGAAGCCTTTAAAATGGAGATACTTAAAAAAACAACCTAAACTTATCTTGGCCTTTAAAATGGGCCAAGAGAATAAACTGGCAAAGCTAGACAATGAAAGTGAAGAATCCAAACAAACAAAGCTAAAAAAAAATTACAAAAGGCATCATAGGACAAGTCCTAGGATGTGAAAAAAGGATGAGCCCTAAGCCAAAACAACTAGGGAGAGGACTCCTAGGCCAAAACACCATGCATTGTGTTTACTACACATTAATTTTATAATGTATTGTCGTCATATTTCTCATCTAATGTCTTAGTATAATTATTTTATTACAACTTCTTATATTGAAAATTATCCGTACATATATCGGATAAGTGTAATTTACGAATATGTTGGATTTTGGTTTTCTTTTTTCGAAAAAAGTTTTTAAACGAAAAGATTTTTTCATTTTTTCTGTTACCCTCCCCTGCCCTGGACATTCTTTGAAGTCCCCATACTTTGATGGCAGACAGACCGAATGACTAGTAAAACTGAGAGATCATTTTAGTAATTTCCCATTTCAGGTAAAATATGAGAATGTTCAACATTTAAGATGGGTTATAAGTAAGTTGGAATTACATCTTCACAAATAATAATATTTAATTTATCATCAATTAATATCTATTAAAATATAAAATTTAAATTTAAATAAATATATAATAATATCCAACTGGTCTTGATGTTAAATGTTGAGAATCGAAGACAGAAATTAGGGCAACGTCCAGTGATAAGTAGGCTCAAAATTGGGGAATGAGTGAGTGAGCCCATGTCATCTCTCCCACGTCACAGGGACATGATTGGAATGGGTCATCACCTAATCATATTTATTTATGACCATAAATGTCAACAACATTTATTAATTACATGTCTTTTTATTTTTAATTATCTCATTTCTATTAACTAAGTTGTGATTTATATATTAGTCAAAGGGGCTGTATTTTAAATAAATAAATGAGTAAAATAAATACCTATTTGATATCATTTTGGTGAATGGTCAAATAGAGATAAAGATAAACGGTTAGACGCGTCTTCATCTTAGACAAAAACTATTCATCTAAGACGAAAATGGCCAGAGAGAGAGAAAAATCAAAAATAAAAGAGAACGCGTTTAGAGACAACAAAATTTATTATCTCCGATAACGGAAAAAATCTTAAGGGAAGATAATTACTTTTTAAACTTTGTGTGAGAAAATTGTTAAAATTTTAAATTAAAAGGAAAGACGAATGTGATAAAATTTATTTTTTTAATTTTTTAACTAAATAACATTTTTATTAATAAAATGATAAGTATTTAAATTTTTAAAACTTTACGGATAGAAGTTTGAGAATACACCAAACCTTGGGTGGTAATAAGTCTTTTGCCCTTTATTGTTTGAAATTAGAACATTTAGATTGTGCCCTCCATAAAGACTCCTTTTTTGAACTTTCCACCATTATTTCATGTTTTGTTCTTAAACCCATATACCATATTTAATTATTTTATAGTTATAAAATTATGAAATAAATGTTAAATAAAAGAGTGCGGCAAACAGAAGCAAGCTTGCTCTTTATATAATTACTACAATTTTATATAGAAATTTCTATACTTTCCCATAAGTGAAAAAATACAAAAATTAAAAAAAATAAATAAAAAAAAGAGGAGGGCCCATTTGGTAATTGACATCATGGACCAACTAGCCACTGTCCCTATCCTTCTTTAAATAAATAATTCCAACCATTTGAAAGCCCAAAATTGTTTATTTTAATTTTCTTTTCTTCCCATTTTCAATTCCTCGCCGATTAATTTCCCTTTCAACAGGCCGCCGACGCCGATTTACTTACTTAACTAGATTTCTTTCTCAGATCCGTTATTTCTCCCGTCAGGTAGGACCTTAACTCTCTTCCACCACCCCGTTTTGATCTGAATATTTTCTGTTTGATTCCCGGGAAAATGAAAAAAAATAAAACATTGAGTTTCGACATTGTGCTGACTAATGAGCTCTCGTTTGTTTAGCTTTAAAAGTGGTGCATGTTGTTGTAGCTGATTTGATTTGTTTCTGTTCTTGCTTGGTTGCTTTCAAGTCAAACAGATCTTCAATTGTGATGTTTAGCAGTAATTATGAATTCAAGTGATCTCACAGTTCTTCATCGTGTTTTGTTTTTGTGTGAGTCTCATTGAAATGAGAATGTTTAATTTGTTGTTTGGACATGGACGGGTTCATTACTTGAAAAGTTTAATTTTATAAATTAATATATGTATATGATATGATGACTGTACAAATGATGTGGCATGATAAGACTATTGTTTATGGGTTTTAGGCTGTGGTCAAATTACAATGTTTAATGGATTTGTTTAAAGTTTTTTAGGATTTGATTTTAAACAAAATTGGTTTTTGTCAATTGGGGTTGGGGGTTTCTGTTTACTCTGCTTTGTGTGCGAAACTGAAGTTGCTAATTGAAAATCTGTCGTTGATGATGTGACTGACTTTGAATTATTGGCGGATGAAAGGCCGGTGAAGAAATTATTGTGAGAGTGAGCGGCAAAACGGAAATTATAGCTTATTAAGTGCCCAGATGAGCAGAACTGATGTTATTGGCAGTTGAAGGAGGAGGGTTCTTCTCTTCTTCGGCATCTGGGTATAGTAAGGGCCTGACCCTTCTTCTATTGGGTCAGAAAAACGAAGACAACAAAGAGAAACCCATGAGAGTTTCCCCGTGGAATCAGTACCAGTTGGTGGACCAAGAACCTGACTCTGACCTCCAGCTGGCTTCCACCGCCGAGAATAAGCTTTCCCGCGGCTGCGCCTCTTTTGTCTGCTTTGGTCGCGCTTCCGCAGGACTTGACACCCCATCGGCTCCCAAAGTAGGCCCTACCCAGCACCAAGATGGCTTACCAGGGTCTCTTGCCTCTGACCAGAGAAAGGATAAAACAGTTGATCTTGAGGATGAAGATGGTATTGTAAGAAAGGTTTCTCTTAGGAGTAGCTTAAAGAAGCCATCACATAACATTCGAGTTCCCGCTCAAAATGTTAATAAACACGACGAAGTGAGTGAAAAAGGTAGTGATATCCCTGGTCACACAGAAAGGAGGAAAGTTCAGTGGACTGATGCTTGTGGCAGTGTACTTGCTGAAGTTAGAGAGTTTGAGCCCAGGTAAGGGAAGTTTTCATCCCTAGATGAAATGTTTTGACTATATTTTTAATTTTAAATTATAGTTTCTTTGTGCACATGTACTGTTTTTGTCTCTATTCATGGTTTATCCGTGTGCACAATGAGCTCAATTTGATACTTCTGTGTCTTACTATCAATTACTTATGCATAATTGTCATGCTAATAGCAGTTCCCATCAAGCTACTCATGGCCCGATTATTCTCTGGACTGAACTTCATTGTTACTTCTTTCAAGACTATTAAGTAAAGTATGAGTCAGGAAATTTGCTTTTCTTAGATTATTTGTTGTAACAGTTCATTTTGCCGGATAAGGAAAATGCACTGAAGCTGTTGAATAAGTTTTGTCCATCCTGTTGCAATACATGGTGATTCAAAACAGGTTGGATGATAGGCCATTTTAACCCAAGTATTTTAACTTAAAATGTTTATCCATTCAATATCATTTCTATCTAGTTCTGAGTGCTTCAACCATTTTGCAATGAAAAAAGTAAGGACTGAATTTAGAATTTTAATGATGTCATGATGAACAATGACTTTAATTAAATTGGAACTCTTTATTGGAGATAGGCCTTTCAGTTATATTGTGATGAACTGTGACAGTCAGTAAATGAGTGGGAAGTACATGTAACTCATATTAGTTATGTGATACCATTATTGCTGTTTTACAAAAATGCAAGAACTGGGTTCTGTTAAAATAGTAAACAGGAGACCATATTAATCCATTTATTGTTGTAAAGGTATCAAGAAATCACCAATATAATTGGAGTAGACAAGATTAAAGTGCTGCAGCACTAACTTCTTAATGCAGGACATGGTGATTGTAATAATATGATTATGAGGGTTTCTTGTTTGATGTATATGGTTATTTGATGTCTTGAAGTTGGCATGCAAGATAACAAGTGGGATATATACTGATAATGATTTGAGGGTTGTATATGAAACCATTTGGAGTTCTCTGTGTTATATATAAAAGGGTTTGAAGGTGGCAAATCTGATTTTCTTGTCAAACCAATAGGGGATGCCGGGAGAATATATTACAGATATAAGTTTTACATAAGGTAGACCCATACTGTTGACATTCCATGACCAGTCTGCACAAGATCAACAACAATGTTCTTGTGAATGGGAATCACAATTTGCTTTTAAGTTTGCATTATGTAGTTATGGTTCTGACAGTATGGGGTGGCACCTTGATTTTAAAAGGTGTGATTTAACACTCATTGGAGGTTAGTTTTCCTGATTCTTTCCGAGTGAATAAAAAAATTTGTGCATTAGCAAATGCATAATTTGGATTGGACTCTGAACGTACCTTCACCAACAACTCAATATAATTCAACAAACACAATATCCCGACAAATTCGAGAGTGCCAGAAACCTCTCCCAAGGATGGATTTGAGCGCTAGCTCTCTTCTTAGGGTTTCCACAAACAATAATAATTTTCTTGTCTCCTCCCTTTTTCCCCTTTCCCCTTCTTTTATATTGTTTGTTTTTCTTCACACGTTTTGTGCCTTTTCCCCAATGTTGGCCGTGTGGCCTTACCCCCCTTGGATTGCTCCACCTCATCACAGTATACCAAAGTCCTAACAGCCTCCCAGAATTGAGTCACTTGGTCATTATTAGAGAAATATGCAAACTTACATTCCAGTTGATGCTAAGTGATTACTGTGAAAGTTGGAAGGCCACGATTCATAATCTATTCTTGTTGTTTCATATGGGCACTTAATTTTAATAAAGGTTGGTATTAAACACCATATTCTCTTACCATTTTTTTCTTTCAATTTTTTTGCTTGGTAAGGGATTTCCTTCCCAATTGATACTGGGAAAGTTAAGCATATTTTTCATCACTATTTGATTTTTCCTTATCTGGCATTCCCTTATTTTTAAACCTACCGGTTGGTTTTTGAATGCTGAAGTACCTTGAAAGATAAGTTCTTGCCAAGATCAATGAATATGGAGGATTAATGGATCTGGTCAGTGTCAAAACAGAAGGCCATATATTCATATGTCCTCAGATTGGTGCATCACACATGGGGAGTCAGAAAGTGTAAATACTATATTTCTTCTGCACTTTGTATCTTTGAGATCATTGTCCATTGTCTTTTTGGGTGGCAAGATTAAGTAGGCTATCCTGCATTTGTACATTTCTTTGTTCATTGCTAATAGTGCTTTTGGAGAAGAGAATAGGGCTATGCTTTGTGGAGAAGAATAGAACAGTAGACTTTGCATTTTTCATGCCCCTTGTTAATAAAAGTTCCTGTTCATTCTTCATAAGATTCATATCAAAATATTGGGTTTGTGAAACATCTAACTATGATTTTAGATGTGAGCCATCAAAGTAAAATATGTTGGAAAAAATGAAATGAGCATACAATGATGTTTTAGTGTTACTCCCTCTGCTCAATGAAATTTATAGTATATGATTAGCATTTTAACGAAATATGTTGAGTAGAGGGAGTAATGCTAAAACATCATTGAATTTATAGTAAAATATGCTGATCTCAATGGTGTTTAGTATTTTCTTGGATATGGGTTCATATCTTGTAGCCTTTTCATGTATCTGAAGAATGTGCTTAGATGTGTTTTTAAATGTCTGTAACTTCTTGTCTTGCGCACATATTATGTTGGCGTTGTCCATATGTCTGTGTTACCATATCAAGCGTTTGATGACTTTGAGAAATTGATGCAATACATTTTAAAAATTCTTAAGCAGTCTTTTACATGTTCAGAGTGTTAATAGATTTAACTTACTAAGATCAGATATACGGAAAGCATCCTTGTTCAACATGCTTATTTTTAAACTCATGCTAAGCATATGCTTGTTTATTCTCTGAAGGCAAAGGGTTGTTACATTCATTTACTTGCTTTTCTTCTTTTTCTTTTGAGAATGGATTAGCTTAGAATTTTTTTTTTTTTTTTTTGTAATGGCAGTGAATTGGGCGGATCAGATGACGAATTTGACAATGGAATTGAAAGAAGCTGTTCATGCACAATCATGTGATTTTGTTCTCACCAACACCATTTGTGGACTCACATTTCTTAAGATGCAGCAACGCATCGGGTAAGATTACTAGTAATGCCATTGGTCTGATTTTGGCCTGCTTCAACTGATTTCTGGAGAAGGGAAAGCAAGTTTTGGATCTCTTGCCACAAAAGAATGATACAAGGATAGGAGCTTCATTTCTGATCACTTTTGTTGGATTGATCATTTGTGTGTATATTTATTTGTTGAGGATTTCAATTTTGACACTCGGATTCTCTTTGTTTTGTTATGCTCTTCTTCTTGTTTCGCCTTTTGCTACTGTTTCTCGTTTTCATGTCAAGTGATGTTAAAAATTTCATCTCCTACGATACAAATCAATGCGACATTAATTATGGTGGTAGCCACCCTAGTTTAGCATTACCCTGCCCACTCGCACTAAGAGCGCGTCAATTTAAACAGCCATTTATAAATTGCACGTGCTATCGCTATCCACTTGCAGTTGGCGACAAGTGAACAACAGCTAGTTTCTCTTTTGGATAAATTCGTTTGGGTCCCTAAACTTTTGTTTAATAAAACATCCTTTAATATTGTAACGTCGTAAGTCACAACAATATTCCTATATTCTCTACTGAGGAGGAATAATTAGTTTATCTCCATATATATATATATATATTTGCTTTGATAATCAGACATTTCGTTTGTATTAGTTAGATGAATAATTTTAAATTGTAGTAATCAGATTTATAATCAATATACTAGATAAGTCAGTATTTTATGAGGATGATAAAAACTCAAACTCAAACATTTTCTTGTTGTAATATTTTGTTAGTTTTACTAATTTTTAAGTCTTAGTTGATATCTTCCGTTTACATTACAAAATAAATTTTTATTGTGTGAGTGGCTCTTTCACTTAATATGATATACATAATAATGTTAGTTGCGAAGATAAATCATTTGACATTACAAATTCGAGAGAAAATTAAAATAATCATTTAAAAAACTCCTTTTAAACTTAATATTGCATTCAAAATAAATTGAATGTGTTTAAGAAAACAGAGAGAAGAAAAAGTGAAAAGAATTCTTATTGTTCTAAAGAGTTGTTATAAAATAAATAAAACATTTAATTGGAATATGGAATCATCTTTATACAATCACTAATTTTTCCCAACTATTCCTTGTGATAAATTTCAAAATTTTAGGACCTCTCTTAGATGGAGTCAAATATTAGGGATTTCAAAAACTTGTTCCTTTCCTCGTCACCTTATGGTTCATCTGTCTCTCCTTTGAAAACATGGCAAATCTTTGTCCACACAGGCCACACCTCTTCTCCACCATCTTTTTCCTTTAATTCCCTGAAAACAAGAACACAAATTCAACAAAAACAGAAGCAAAACAATAACACATATACAGATAAAGCAGAAAAATGAAAATGTCAGTAGCTTCTTCAATACCGTGTATCAAAATCCCAAGTCCATCAACCTGTTGCTCTTCTTCTCCTTCGTCTTCTTCAAGCTCATCACTTTCGCTACCAAGTTCCTCTTTTTATAGATTTTCAAGAGCAAAACAGCGGCTTGGTGGTGGGGCATTTTCTGTAACTTGTTCCCAAGATGAAGGGCCGATTAGGAGACCTGTGGCGCCTACTGTGAGAGAGCCTTTACCGCCCTCTACATTCAAACAGCCTGTCCCTCCATCGCCGCCGCCGCCTACTCCAACGTCGTCGTCTTCTTCGGTGGCTCAGCTGCCTAAGCTGGCTGTGGTGGCTAGTGGCATAGGTAAGAATGTGATTACTTTGGAGTTTCAGAGGCAGAAGGCAAAGAAACTTCAGGAGTATTTCAAGCAGAAGAAGCTTGAGGAAGCTAATGTTGGGCCATTCTTTGGGTTCATGGGAAAGAATGAGATCGCCAATGGCAGGTATTTTTTTAACTTCTATTTATATGGGATTTGGGAAGGTCAAACGGGTACCTTGCCTTGTGAGGATTATTGCACTTTTGTGTTGAAATTGAATTGCTGAATTAGATGGAAAGAAATAGTGATTCATTGGAGGTATGAAGAGATTATGATGTGGAAATCTGTGCTGTGCTAAGAACAAAAGCAAAAGGCAGATGAATTGTGTAGAATCTATGAAATTTTTGCGTATTTGGTTCAAATTTGAAGTTCAATCAAGGAGTAAAATTCCTTGCTATGATGTTAATGTTTCCTTTAAGTTCCCAGTTAAATTACTTTTAAGATATCTGCGCCTTTCTGTGCCCTTAAAGAAAGCATTCATTTTGCACATATTTTCACTTCCATTAAAACTAGTAGTTCAGTGAAATCGTGTTTAGAGTGGTATAGTAAAAGTTGTGTGTAAAATCTAGTAATTATTAGTTTAATGGAGTTTCATGTTCAGTCTTCCATTTCCATCAATTGATGTATGGAAGTTTACTCAGCAATGCTATTTTACTTTTAAAGATGGGGTTAATTACTATGAGCCAAATTCTTTAGTATAATGCAACATCTTGATTCATTAGCATTTTTTTTTTCATTTGCTTGAGTCCATTTTTGGCGATTCTTTAATAGGCCTCTTCTTTTTCAACCTCTGTATTGTACTCTACTGGTTTTACAATATAGTTGTAGTTTCTCAGTCAACCTATGTGTAGCACCTGCATATTGCTATTAGTCTAACGACTCTTAACCTCAACAAGCAATATCAGCATCCTTTTCCAAAGGAAGGAGAATGTCTGCTCTGGCATGCTATTCGCCTTTAGTAGAACCTCTTTTTTTTTTTTTAAATGATAAATTCAAACAAAAAGAAAGATCAACTTGTTGAAGATTAGGGAGTCAATAAACTCTGGACTCGCCTCTTGCTATGCATCAATATATGTTGGCGTCCTAAAAGTTACATTTGGACTGGACAAATGTACAATAATGTTTGTTTGCTGTCAGTTGTTATGTGATAGAACTGGAATTTTAGTCAGTAACATTTTGTTATCCTGAACTCATAACAACTTCTAGATGCTCTTAATTCTGTGAGTAATAGTTTGGGTTCTTATACAGTGCCTTCTCTGATGTTTACTAGTTTTGGTTGGCAGGTGGGCAATGTTTGGTTTCGCAGTTGGAATGCTGACGGAATATGCGACAGGCTCGGACTTGGTTAATCAAGTGAAGATCCTTCTTTCGAATTTTGGGATAGTAGATCTGGAATGAGTTATCTGCTTGACCCCTTAAACCTTTATACTTTTTGGGTTTCTGTAATTATTGTAGCTATATCCACCGTTTCATCTGCAACTTCTTCTGTTACACATTTCATATTCTCTTGGTTTATCAGTTGG
This sequence comes from Mangifera indica, assembly GCF_011075055.1. Classification (NCBI taxonomy): domain Eukaryota; kingdom Viridiplantae; phylum Streptophyta; class Magnoliopsida; order Sapindales; family Anacardiaceae; genus Mangifera; species Mangifera indica. The sequence goes on along the minus strand of NC_058147.1, from coordinate 7,755,252 downwards.
ATATCAAAGGATGTATTTACACAATTTACTTGATTCACAAGTATACAAGTTTATGTTTGAGCAGGGCGCGAAATCCGGTGAGTTGCCTCCTTTTCTTTTAACAAAATATATGCAGAGAATATGCTTTCTGTTTCTTCATTTGAAGTTGAAAATAAAATCTGCTGAATTCACGAAGGCTGCATAGAAAGATCTGAACTCTGAAGTCTTTAAAACAGCATAAACAAAGAGAAAGATTAAAAAAAAAAAAAAAGAGAAGAGAAAAAGAAAACTTGTCATGTTGATGTTTGGTTGGAGAGAAATGATTTTTTTTTTTTAACATTGAGAGATAAATTGAACTGGGCCTAGGTGGATCTTTATACAAAATGGCAAGTCCAAAAAAGAAAAATCAGTTTGGAGGTACATGCAAGCCATAAATACCATTTGGAAATTAATTTTGGAACAGTAGAACAGCCTCTATTATAAATGAACAAGTGACCCTTTGTCAATTTATCTCAAAATCGGTTGTGTGATGTCATAAAAAAGGTGCAGTTTATTGGATAATGTTAATGTTAGCCTAATCTTCAACATCATAAACCAATTACTGTAACAGCAATCTTGGTTTTGAAAACATTTTTACCAAAGCACATTTCAAGGTAAAATCTCAATCCAATGCAGTGAATCCTTTAAAAAGGTTTGTTCCTAATGCAAAGTGAAGTTCTTTAGTTCTAGATAAGAGAAAAAGGAAACAACAAAAGAAGAATAAAAAGTTCTAGCACAGTAAGTTGATAATTAGCGATTGCCAATCATAAAGGCAAAGCATGGTTATGATCATCATTTGCATAGAGGTTAATGGACAATATTTCTTTCTCTTTTCACCGAATTTCTTAAATTTGACAGCTTACAGTTTGAGAGCAAGAATCATCAGGCACCTAACTAGATTTCTAATGAAGAGAAATAGAGCTACAACAGAAGAATTTGTCATTAAAACATTCATTTGATTATAGCATAGACTAGTGTAAGAAGAAACGTGATAGTTACAAGTCGCAATGCCCTTCGGAGGAACAACAACCTTGCCTCTAGTCCTAGTACAAGAGCCTCAATCCTTGCTACACGAGCTGCCAACATGTCCAACCTCCTTTCCCAGGATGCTACATTGTCAATGCCATCTGCAATACTAAGGAGAGAATCTTCATGCTGAGGTGAATCACCTTCCCATGCCTGATAGTGACACATTTTCACTTGTTGAAGCTTACTGCAACAACAGATAAACTTTGATAAAGCCATAATCATTTCAGCATTTTCCCATTTCCCCTAACCTCAGCATTAACTTTGTTAAAGTTTCAACTCATCCTTTTTCAGTCAAGTAATGCCAATCAATTCATGAATCCTCACATGATTATGTTATAGGATAGACAAGAAGTAATATTATCCTCGAGTTTTGATCATTACCCAAACCATGCTTATTTTAGCATTCTAGCTTTGTTATAACAGAAATGATTCAAAATTCACAAGCCAAACATTCTAATTTGACAAGAAATCTGTTTCCAATAATGCCATAAATGAACTTGGCAAATGCATATTAAAAACTTACATAAAAAGAAGCATATGAGCAACTACACAGGCAAATTATGTATGCATATATATGAGCATGCAGGAGGACGCGTATGTGAGTGTGTCTATCATATACAGGAGGATAACTTGGAAAGCGGCAATTCGCAAGAATCTCTGCTTCAATGTGGATAGAAATGGAAAGAAAAATGACATAAAGTTCTAAAAAAGATGAAGATTTTTAGTATATCATATGTTCTTGAACCTCCAATTTAATTGACTGTTACCAGCTTTTTCTTACTTCTCATTGCTGCTTTTCTTCCCTCCTACACATAGAATCAGATTCCTACAAATCAAGACTTGCACAAAACAGCACATTACTCAACCTAGCCAAACCACAAAAAAGTTCTAGCATTTGTTAATTCACCCTCTTTTCTCAAAAAACTTGACAACAAAAATGTAAAAAACAAATGACCATATTATCAGGGTAATCCTATAACACAGGGATAGAAATATCCCTGGCATTATCAAGATCAACATATTGGTAACAGTAATGCCACATTTGGAATGTTTAACATCATTTTCACTTTGAAACTGGTACTAACATAGTACTCCACTTATAGATTTAGGCTAAATTAAAGCTAATAATCAGTTAGAATTTGCTCAAGCACAAGTATAAAAGCATGGTGTTGGTGTGTGCTCCAGAAAACACGAAACTTGAATCCCTTTCTCTGTTCATCCCACAGACAAAAAAACAAGATTTTATACATTTTATGATCAAGAAACAAACTTTTCATCATGGAAAATCTTGGTTAAAGCTAAAGATAATCAAACAAAATTACAAAGACTAAATTTTTATCAGCTCTGACTAGTAAAAAATTGAACTTTGAAGCATTTACCTGAAAGTGAGAAGAGAGCAAGATTAAAACTGAACTCGAAAGCTGAAAATTTCGTAAGCTTTAATGGGAGGAAAAAGCGCTTTGAAAATTCAAAGGCCAGCCTCGATGGTAGAGAGGAACAATGTGTGCAAATTAGGTGGTAGCCTGAAACCAGAGGAACAAAACTCGCCACTTCAGACTAGACCTGCCCCATGATCTGATGACGTGGCAACATCACAGTGGAGTTTACCAAATGGCGCAAATCGAAGGCCAAGATTTCTTTGTAAATACTCAAAATATCCCCGTGATAGTAGTCCCATCCCATATATAAGATTTAGCCAACGGGCTACCTGTATATATTGTTGAATATATAATTAAATATATATATAATATTATTATATAATTAAATATTAATTTATTTTTAATTTAAAATTATCTAATTATATAATAATATATTATATATTAAAAAATATATATAAATAGTTCTATTATTCTATCACTCTACGTTATGTTTGACATTACAAATATCAATTTAAGAATAAATTATACAATGTAATATCACTGAAATTTTCTTATAATGTTTGCTAAATCCGGTGGACTAGGCTACCATCTCTTGGCTTTTTATGCTCAGCAGAACTCTTCACAGGCCAATTAAAAGATATCAGATTTGGGCATGCATGCATTCAATCAATTTTTTTATTTATTATAGGCAAAGGGACTTGCTCCTACCCAAAGTTAATTGCATTATCAAGTATTTGTTAACTATTAAAAACTCAAACATTTATTTATAAATAATTAAAATTAATAAAATTAGTTAATTTTTAATGATAAAATTATTATTTAACTAGATATATATTAAAAATAATAAAATATTATCTATTTTCCTTCTAAGTTTATAAAATTAACAATTTCTCTCTAAGATTAAATTTTAAAATGTTATATTTTCCTTATAAGGTTTCCTTCTTTTTCTTTTTCTATTTTTTGACACTGTTATCGATCGACTTCTCTCTCTTCCCTTTTTTAATGTTCGTAACTGGATGAAGAATGTCCTTGTCACAAAGCCGATTTGTCTTCGTCTAGTGACGAAGACGTTCTTTATCTGATTACTAGCATCGGAAAAGGGAGAGAGAGAGAGAAGCTGACTAGTGACACCAACAAAAAGAGGGGAAAAAAAGAAAGAAACTATGGAGGAAAAAATATAACATTTTAAAGTTTAATTTTATGAGAAAATTGTTAGTTTCCTAAACCTAGAGAAAAATAAATAATTTTAATTAGTTCTGTTACTTTTAACAGTCCAAAAGTGGATGTTTGAGTTTTCAATAGTTAACGGATATTAATTTGATAATACAATGAACTTTGGATGAGAATAAGTCCTTTAGCCTTTATTATAATCTAAAAATCCTTTCGATAACCCAAAAATTCTTTTATTTGCATTGCAAGTCCGAAATCAAAATTAAGCATCTACGATCTACCAAACCTAAAAATCCTTTAGATAATCCAAAAATTCTTCGTACTTGCATTGCAACAGTTGAAACTACGTAAACCAAAGGAAATAAAAATGTAAGTCAATTTGTTTTTCACTCTATTCCTCTGTTCTTTTTAGCGGAAAAGGCAAAGAACAACACCCTCCAAATTCGCTTTTCAACAACAATACAAAAATGCCGGCCTTTTGCCTATGCCAATGGTCGGCACTTGTTTATCGTCTTCTTCTCCCATCACTTTCTCGTCTCAAACTTAACTCTACAAGTGTCTCTCTTTCTTTCTTGTTCTTCGACCTGTATTATGCAATTTGTCAAGAGTCTTTTAAACTGAAATTTGACTGGATAAAAAAAGTCATAGGATGTGTACAGGCTAAGACTGGATGAACTCATAGGCTAAAGGGTTGACCAAGTTCAAAAAGGAAAACGGTTATGTGGGGAGAGTCATGATGGGCTACAGGAGATCCACAGGTCAGAGATACAATGAGACAGAACTGGGTGGCGCTCGGATTCTGAGGCCTGAGTTGCGTGTTGTTCCTGAAATTATTAGGAAGGTGATATGAACCTGACAGAACCATACTTTTCAATATAGAAAACAAGTATGATATTTTGTATTTAGAATTCTAACATACCACTATGCTTCACAGCCTCAACGTCTGTGCAAGCTAACTGTGCGTTAATTCCCTACTAGCCTTAAGTGAATATTACAATGCCGATATCACCATCTGTGTCTCACAATTACAATTAGAAGACATAATGATGACTCTGATACTAAATGATACATATCTTGAGAGAATCACACCTAAAAAACTAGCTATTAAGATGGGAGAACCCTAGACCATATAAGTTTCACACTAGTCGTTTATACTTTTCAATCTGAGATCTGAATCTCATGCTTTACATTTGAGATCCTAATAGAAGGGAAGGTGATTAATGGTAGAGTGAAAAGAGGTTTGCAGAGTGGAAACAATAAGGAAAGCGAGTTTGTTGGGGGATGGCCTAAATAGCTCATTTATAATATTCCTAGAGAGGCTTTGGCAGGTTTGGCTCCAAAAAGCGCCGAGTTTTATGATAAACTTGACAAGGTAGAACTGATTTTTTTCCCCAATTTTACTTTGGTTTTCATTTATTGCGCTTCCTTTAACCGATTGGAATGATTGATTTTCTGCAAATTTTGTTGATCCAGGAAAAGGGTTTTGATGTTATGTTCTCTGCTTAGGCCTATCAATTGAATTAGGCTCAAGTTCAGTTGTGATTAGCTTTATTTTGGTCTTACAAACTTTTGTTTTCCTGAGTTTCTCAGAAAAAAAAAAAAAAGGCAATTGGATTGCTAATTTGGCTGTATTGGTTTGGACTGTTGCACGGGTCGGGCAGCGTACTTACAGTAATGTGTATAAAGCTCCAGATAGGGAGACCGGAAAGATTGTTGCCATGAAGAGGCTTCAGTTCGATACATCGGAGCCTGAGAGTGTGAAATTTATGGCAAGAGAGATTATGATTTTGCGGAAGTTGGATCATCCCAATGTAGTAAAGCTTGTAGGATTGGCAACATCAAGAATGCAATATAGTCTTTTTCTTGTTTTTGATTTCATGCAGTCAGATTTTGCTGGAGTCATCTCCCACCCTGATGGCAGACTCACTGAACATCAGGTGCAAATGATGATTATTTCATAACTGATTTTGGTGGTCTGAGTTTTATTAATTTGTCGCTAAAGTTTGAGTTTTTGTTATGCAGGTGAAGTGTTATATGCATCAACTGCTTTCAGGCCTGCAGCATTGTCATGAAAGAGGGATTTTACATCGTGACATCAAGGGATCAAACCTGTTGATTGATAAAAATGTGTTGCCAAAGATTGCAGATTTTAGGCTTGCCAATTACTTTTCTCCCAAGCAAAAGCGCCCTCTCACAAGCTGAGTTGTGACGCTTTGGTATAGAGCCCTTGAACTGTTGCTGGGCACCACAAATTATGGTGTAGCCATTGATTTATGGAGTGCTGGAAGCCTCCTGGCAGAAATGTTTGCAGGCAGGCCAATTATGCTTGGTAGAACTAAGGTGAAACCTCGCAATCTTGCTTCAGTTTTGTCAACTAAAGGTTCAAGAAATCTTTGTATTAGTTGTTAGTTTCTGATAAGATCAAGTTTTAATGCATTCAGGTTGAGCAACTTCACAGGATTTTCAAGCTATGTGGTGCACCATCAGAGGACTACTGGAAAAAATTGAAGCTGTCAACAACTTTTCAGGCCACCAGCATAGAAACCTTGTCTATTTGGAGGCTTCCAGGATTTTCCTGAATCTTCTTTGGGTCTCTTGAGCTCTCTGCTCGCATTAGATCCTGCATATCGTGGCTTGGCATCTTCAGCCCTCCAAAATGAGGCAAGTAAAATACTAATGTCAATGATTTGCGAATTCTATCGCCAAATCTCATGCTAATAAGTTCCTTCTGCTTGCAGTTCTTTTCCGTAAGTCCACTGGCAGGCGATCGAAAATAGAATGTAATCAGGAAAAATTGAAGCTTCTTGTTTAAAATTTGCTATAGTTTCTCTCTGTGTAGTTATTCTGTAACTTATTTCTGATCACTTCATTAACTTCCAGGAACAGAAGATCAAGAATGAAGAATCGGTCTAAAACACATCACGAGTGCAGAAGTAAAGATCAAGCGTCTGAACTACCAAAACAAGAAAATGAATCAAATAATGAGGTAAAGTTTAACATTTAAAATTCATAAGCAGTCCCTTCTATAAATGAAATCGTAAACAAAACAATATGTATCAAATGCAAGTTCTATTAGAAGACTATAGAGTTGCAGATTAGTTGAATGGTTATAATTTTCAGGAGCCGGAGGTGGAGAAGATTGTGGAGCTAGATGTGCGAAGCCACAAGCCCCGCATCAGCACCAGCAGCGCGACATCCAGCGTGAAGCAAAGCAACCAGTTGGAGATCTTGCCTTTCCTGCTCTCTCCAATGGCAGCTTCGAGTCAAAAGTTGTTACCAGAAACACATGATCATCCCAATGCAAGCAAGAAGATCAAGAACCGGCCTCCATTACCCACCTTCAGAACTAGTTCTAACAATTATAATGACACTGACATTGCTGTTAACAAATACAAATTAAATCGAGTCCATAGGTCTGCATCCACCAGAGAATTCAGAAAATTGAATCAAAACAAAAACTTAGGAGCTCTATGCATTGATCATTAGACTGTGAAATTATTTTCTCTTTTTTTCAGTTATAATTTTTTATTTCCATATTTGTTTCTATACATTTTTTTATCCTCTTTAGACAGTGTAAAAGTCAATACATACACCATGATTATGCTCTACAATGCATCTAAGATTTGTGCTTCAGGGTTGTCCTGGTGATTGTAAATTGTAGCTTGCTTAATTTAAAGCAAATGTTTTTTCTTAAGTAATAGATAACTAAAATCGATATTGTTCTCGGCTGTTAACAAATTCATGAATTGTGTCATCGGCTAAAATTTTTTATATGCCCTTGTGGCATCCTTGATATTGTATTCTCAATGATCAGTCTGGTATACACATACATTATGATTTAAAATCACTAGTTTTGTCCTACTTTAGACTCATCAGAGTAACAAGTTTAACTCCTGATCAGTTTATGCATAGATGGTTAAGTCTCTTTTCAATGCGTCCCTGACTATATTGCACACGCTCCATGGATAGAGCGCCCCAATTAAGTCTATATTCGAAATGAGTTTGTTTGAATTTTAAATAAGTTTTATTCAAATGAGCCTAATATACATGAACCCAAACCGGAGCTAACAAATATTATTACATCCAAACTCAAACAAAAAACCAAGTACTAGCCAGGTTCGGCTTACATGACTGCAATAAATGTATTTACTCAAATAGTCAATGCAAGGAGTGGAATCGGGCATTAGGTGGGGGTTTGGGCATTCGGATTAGTAAGGAATGGAATTGGGCAGCGGTTTCTAAGCACCTGTGGAACCTTTTGCCACCAAAAAGTGACTCTACTTGGGTTAATTGGATGAGGAGGAATATGTTAAAAATGAGATCATTGTGAGAAAACGAAGCGATGGGTGAGTGTCCTTGGTTCTGGAAGAAACTTATGAAGCTTAGAGAAGATCTGTATTTTAAAAAGAGAAGCTGGGCTAAGGAGGGAAGACTTAGAAGGAGGTGGATGAGAAAGGTGAAAATTTTATCTAACTTTTTTTCTGTTTTTGCAGGTTTCTCCAAAATCACCATGCTGTTGATCTGTGATGATCCTGGTTGTTATTGCTTTTCGGTATCGTTGTTTAATTTTTGCAGTACTTTTGAGCTAGTGATGTCAGGTTGCTGCTAGTTCTATTGGCTGCATTGCATGACTTGAGAGATGCTGTCTCTCATGCGCTGCCCAGTTTGTTTGCTACCTTCTGCCTGGCAGCTTCCATTGTTGATCATCTCCTCCCTTCAAGTCTGTCATTCTCCTCTGGTGGTGTGCTGCTGCTTCGCATATGTGGTTGGCCTGGTTTCCTAATTTCCTTTTTGTAGATCAAGTTTTTGTCCAGCTTGCCCAGTTTCTACTTCTTCAGCTTGAGTCTAGAATTCCAGCCGAATCCTTCCTTCTTCTCTTCTGATTTTCTGTTGCATCTTCTTTGGGGTTGTAGTCTTGCAGCATGTGTTTCCTTGGTCTCCCCTCTTGTAGATGGCAATTTTTGGTTGCTGCTTTCAGTCTTGCAGGCTCCCCTCCCAACAGTCTACCTCCTACTTTCCTATGAGCTCCCCAAGTCAGCCATAAGTTCTCCTTTGGTTGCACATATTCCAGCTTATAGAATTTATGGCAGAAAATTGTTTGTGTTGAACTCCCTCATGGTTCTGCAATTTCAAAGGTATCCCAGTCTCCTTGTTCACCTCCTTGCTTCCCTGCCTCCTGCCCACTTTGAGCTGAAAGTTGGCTCTCTCTGGACAACTTGGTTCATGCCTTCCTTTAATTTGTTTTGCTGCAGCATTAGGCTGCCTGTTGATGGTTTATTTAGTCTTGCCATTTTGCTTGTTTTGGTCTTTTTGCTCACAGGCTTGCTAATTTGTATGTATTTAGCGTTTGAAACATGTATAGCTCTTTGTGTTCTCCTCTTGAACTCTGTCATTGTGAGAATGGTGGTAGGTCTTCAAGAAGAGAATGCTAGAATGTTCCTTTTGTTGTTTTGATAATTTGGCTTGTTGTAGTTCTTTGACTTCCCTTCGATTCTGAAAGAGTGAGCTTAGGTTGTTTAGGGTTCTTACTTGAGGTCTTTTCTTGTTGTTAATATATTCTTTAATTACCAAAAAAAACAAAAAAAAAACTTCTCACATTTTTTTCTCAATTAACACATCCTTTCATTTCATTTTACTTTCTCCATTAACCCAACTTTTCACTTTTCTCGATTAACACAACTTTTCAGTTTTTCAGCCTTCAGGCTTCAACACTTAACTCCTCCATTGGCCATAGAATTCCAAAAAGATTTTAGCTCAAGCAGCCATTTTATTTCTCATCTGTGACATTTGGTTGCCCAAGTTGCTTTGTCAAGGAGCTTGTTTGCATTTGACGATGAGCCAATGGAGTAAAAATCAAGTTATTCTCTGAACCAAATGGTAAGTCATTTTCCCGGCGATGACAAGTCATTTCTTGCGAAATCAACTATAAGTTTTTATATTGCATCCTAATTTTGGATTTAAGGTTTCTAATTTAGTTGAACTGTATTTTGGGATTAAGGTTTCTGTCTAGTGAGACGAGTCATTTCCGAACTGATCTTGAACTCCAGTTCTGACGACCAAGCCAATCACAATAAGCCAATCTATCAAGTTAGGCAAGCTCGAGCCAAAGCTCGGGCTCACCAGGTAAAAATCGAGCTGAAACCTAATCGTATCATGTTTAAGTTCGATTCAGTTTGAATCTAACCCTAACCCCAACAAACAACAATAAAACCACGAAACTAATAAATATGCACACACACTCTTTTGCACGCCAATTATTGTGTCTGTCCAAGCTCTTGTCATAATCACTAATCTTGAGCCATGACATGATGTTATCACATACCGATAATTATTTGCAAAGTTTGTTGTTACTAAGTAGAAGTGGTAGTGGGTCATGCCGAGCCAAGTTGGATTGGCTTTACCATGAACTATCGTGCCTATAGGCCATCTGAGGCCTAAACTTGCATAATAGCAGGCCTTGCAGACCATACGACCCGCAATACGACTTACACTATAGTGGGTCATGTCGTACCAAGCCTTTAATGGGCCAAACCCTAGGCAGGCCACTCCATTAATGTTATTAATAAAATAATTTTTCATTAAATTTTTTTAAAATTATGTTTTATAATAAAAGAAAACATGTTAAAAAATTGAATTCTGATTAAAATAAAGGTAAACATATTTATAATAAGTGAGTTGAGTTTTTATAATCAGTTTCACTTATGTAAGATAATTAAAATTTATGTTTGATTGAAACTTAATACTCAACCTTTATATAAAGTGAATTAAATAAAAATGTTAGAGAGTTTATAATTTTTTTATACTTTAATTATTTTTAATTTTTAATTTTTTGTATGACTAGTTGCATCTAGGTTCATGGTACAATCCTTAGGTCTAACACGACGTACTACAATAATGGGTCACACTAATAATGGAGGACTCGGTTCAAGTTAGGTCAGGTCAGGTCATCCTTGCTATGTCTATTATAAAGTAAATAATGCAATGGAGGAGGCAAAGATATACATTGGGTATCATTTTGTACTATTTGAAGGAAGATGATATCACACTATCGCAATTATTTTAGAATACATCACTTGTCGATACTAATTAGAGGGTGTTTGATTTAAAGAATATTTTATTATTAAAATACGAAGATTACTTTGAAAATAGATTATCTTAAAGATTACTGAGTATAAATTATTACTATATTTGATAAAATTAAGTAAAAATAGGTAAATATAAATAATTATTGTATTTAATTAAAGATAATAAAAAAATATTAGTATATTATTTTATTCAAATACCTTTAGATTTAATTATTCTAAAGTATTTTTTTTGTTATTTATTATATTAATTGAAAATGAGATTATTTTTATCCTAAAAATAATTAATAAATAAAAATATAGTTACAATAAAATTAAGATTATTTTAAAATCTTTTAATAATTAAAGTAAATACGATAATATTATTAATAATAAAAATTATTAATTTTTTTTATTTATAAATTAAATAAAATAATATAAATAATGGAAGGCAGGAGGACACCTATAAACTATTAACAAGTGTAGCACTCATCCTGAAAATTATACCGAAACATAATGCGCCAAGCATGGCCCATCAACTCATGCATGCGTTAAAAATTTCCAATAAAAACGTTGGCTAAATCACTAATGCCTACTCAAGTTTTAGTACATTTTTAAAACGCCCCTATAATATTTTAAAAATATGAATATTTATCAATAAATGGTTAAATTTAATCAAAATTATTAATTATAAGAAATAAAATTATTACTTTATTAATAAAATTAAAATAAATAAAATTATATTTTCTTTTCTTTTATTGATATAAAAAACTAATAATTTTTTTAGGATTAAATTTTAAAAAATTTATTTTTTTCTTTAAGTTTTGAAAAACAAATCCGACCAACTATCAAGTGAATGGTGACCTCCTTCTACGACAATCTCCTTCGTTATCTAAATCTAGATGATGAACGTTGCCTCTCGTGATGATAAGTGGTCATTCTTCGTGGTCAGATATAAAAGATGGATAAAAAGTGTTAATCATCAGTCAGAATGATGGTGACCGAAGAAGAGAAATAAACTTTAGGGGATAAAATATTAATTTTGAAAATTCTAAAAATAAAATATGAGAAAAAATGATATTAACTCTTAAGGTTTAGAGTTTACTAGTAAAATACCGATTTTACTTTTATTTATAATAAAAAATTTTAACAAAATTAATTTATATATGAATATTTAAAATTTCAAAATATTATAAATATATTTTTGAAAATAGATTAAAACTCCAAAAAAGTTTAAAAAAAAAAAAAAAAACTAACATGTCATATTTCAAAGCTGAATCGATTGTAAATTAGAAATTAAAGATTTGGTCAGATTCGGTTGGGGTGTCAATTTCAATCAATAATCTCCTTCTCTTTCCACTCAGACCGCAATAAAAAATTTCTGCATTTTTGTTTTTAGTTTTTGGACATTTTGATATTCCCTCCCTTCCCTGCTAATTAATTGTCTAAGATAGCAATAATTAATTATTAATTCATGCACTTAACAGTTTAGCTGACTTTGTTGATTGGTCAAGCCTAACTAATTAATGTTAATCCTCTTCCTAATTACTTCAACTTGATCAAGTGTGAATCCTTATCAAAATCCCCAAGACTTGCCTCAATCAATCCCATCCCAGCAAAATAATTTCAACTTATCAAATAATTATTGATATTTAAGGACGCAAAGTTCAGACTTAAATGATTCCAAATTGAAACGTATGAGATTCTGATTGTTATTAAAGAATAAAATTTAGAATGATGAAATTTCAAATTTAGTTCAAACTATAAAATCGAACAAAATCGTTTAAAAATTACGATTTGATTTGGTTTGTTTGTAAAATTATTTGTTTTAAATTGATAAATTTTAAAAAAATAATTTTTAATTTACATTATAATTTAGGTAATTTTTAAACTAAACCAAACTGTAAATCATATTTTTTTAATATATATATATATATATATATATATATATATATATATAAACTATATTTGATAGAATTTTTTAATAAGCAGTTGTTTTTATTCATATTTATTTTATTATTTTCTTTACTTATATATTGTATAAATATTTCATATTTATTTTACATATGTATTATATTCAAGAAAATAATAATTCAATTAATTTGATTAAATAATATATATTTAGAAATTCATGACTTTAATAGGTTTAAACTGTAATTTAAATCAGATCAAACCATATTTTTTCAGCTTGATTTAAAACTTAAAATGGTTTGGTTTAATTTAAAAATCTTTTAAACTATTTTTTTCATTTTGATTTCAAAAAAACTTTCAAACCACATCAAATCTGATCATACACACTTCTGCGAGTGCATTATGTTTTTAATCAAAATGTTGAGAGAGAGAGTATTTGATGATTTTTAGCATACCCTTTTCAATTCTTCACCACCTAAATTAATCCACAGCTTGATTTTGTAAAATAAAGAAAAAAGAAAAACTGAAACAATGAACAAGATAGAGAAAGAAGAAATAACTGAGTTATATTTGCCATCAGATCCAAATTACACCCCATTAAGTATCCACGAAAAGAGAAGTAATTTCAACATCTCTTTGTGTCATTTTCCTGAGAAAATATAAATTTTCCCAGAACATAAACCATGGAAACACAAAACTTTATACAAGCAAAAGCCATTGAAGTCTCAACAATCTTTGAATTGATTAAAGATTGTTAATAAACTATATATATATATATATATATATATATAAATATACTCAAACACTGCTATAACGAGCATCAGAGAACTTGTTCTTGATCCACTTGAAGCTGTTTCTGACGCTGGATTTAACCTTACCTTCGACGGTGAAAACGTTGTAAGAGGCTATTCTTTTCTTCCTTTTAAGCGCTGGATCGGCTGATGTTGCGAAGCCATTTCCTTTGCCGTACGGGCCGTTGAAGGTGTATGAATTTGATCGATCTTCCCACCCGAATTCTTCTGAAAAAGACGATGAGTATTCTGGTAATGACTTGCTCTTCTCCATCACTTAATTTGCAGCACTCAATCACTTTTATTTGTTTCTCTTCACGGGATTTAGACTTTGTCTCTCTATTTATACAACTGGGATCAAACTGTTGAGTTTTGGTCCACATGCCCTTCAGCAATATTTGATTGGTCAAAGAATGGACGGTCCTGATTGGATAGTAGCAAACATTAGGCGAAATTTTGGATTTAGGAAGAAAAAATTTTAGTCTTTTTGTCTTTTCAATGCTGAAATGTAAAAATAAAATTATGCTATAAATAAATTACTATACAAATAAATTTATTAATATAAATTAGTGATAATTTATCATTAAAATATATGATTGTTTATATTTTTTCTCACATTAAAATTATTCAATTATATATAAAAAAAAAAACATACACGGAGAGAGAGTTGAAGCTTCTAAAACAATGGACCCTAACTATTACAATTCTGTGGGTTTTTATATATCCATGGTAGAATTACATAGAAACCCTCTAGTTGTTTACAAATTGTAACGCCATCCTTCTAGTTTTATAACAGTGTAATTTAGTCCTAGGTTTCGTTTGCCACATGTATTAACAAATTAGATACTTTTATCTCAGTTTATACAGAAAAATTTGTATATATAATGTTACATAAAATATAATTTCATTTACTTATATATATATATATATATATATATATATATATATATATATATATATATATATATATATTCACTTACAATTATGGGATTTTTTAGACCTTTAATTTATTTTTAAGATGATTCTCATGGGATAATTTTAAGGATCATCTATCTAGTAAAATAGAATGGATGATCCAGTGTGGCGGCAGAGCAACTGTGATGTTGGAGCGGCAAGGGAGGTGATGATAAGTGAGGCGTAGAAAAATGATGAGGGTAAGTGGGTGGTGGTGATGGGGCCAAGTGTGGGTAGCATAATTAAAATGAAATCAGAAACAATAAATTGGGGACCCAGATGAGTGTTTTTAGGCTTTTCATTTTAACAAAATAAATAAATAATAAGCAGACAAAAGTAAGCCCTGTTTTATTTGGCAAAGGTGATGATGATGCCCAACCAAACGGCAGCCTTGCCTTTATGCAAAGTTAATGGACTCAGCTTCCAGTTCTACTTTACACAAATGCTGGTGGCTTAATGCTTTTGTGGGCCTTCTGTGTTTATTTATCACCCATAATTGATTTATCTTCATCACTGTCATCCCCACTTTATCTTAAAATCTTTTTTCCCACTTTGCAACTCTAATGTTTTGGTGTGTGACACCGTCTATGCATCTTTGTAGTTAGCTCGCAACCCTTTGATTTTTCATCATGACTAGGAATGGCAATGAGGGGATTTTAATCTTTGTCCTCTTCCTTGGTTTGCCCTCATTGCGGAGATTAAAAGGATTTTCTATCCCTTCTTTGTGAAGAAAAATCTCTTTTCTATTTCTACTTTTGTCTCCACAAGAAAATTTTTTCTCTTTGTACATTTTAAACATAACATTAATATATTAAATAATTAAAATAATTAAAATTAAAACTAATTCACTATTTCAATTATCAGAAATATTATATATTGATTATTTTAATATATACAATAAAAATATAAATAACTTAAAACTATAAGAATATATTAATATTTTAAACAAAAATATTAATTTGAATGGAAGAGGATAGAGACGGGAACAGAAATGAGGATGGGGAAGGGATGCATGTATCTTCATCCTCGACCCATTTCCAATTGTAGGGATATTTTTGGTCTTTGATCCCGTCTCCATTTCTATTTCTATCAGAAAATTCTTTCTTCATTAGTCAATGGTCCTAAATTTGGATCAAAATTATCATCTCTAATCATGACACACTTCAAATTGGTTTTCATGGGTAATCTTGATTAAATTCCCTAAAATCTTCATCAAAGTATTGTTAATCAATTGCATATTAAAGCTTAGACAAATTTTATAGTATTTAGATATATAATAAGAAACCTCTGATTACGATGTATTTCTGCACACAAATAGAAATTATCCTATAGTCTGACGGAATATCTATCCAAAGTGACATAACAGAAGACAAAAATTTTCATATACCTGTGCTGAAAAATTGACTAAAGAGTATCTTTGTCTGTATGAATAATGAGTTTAAATTTATAAAGAATTAATAATATATTATTACATAATTAAATATTATTTTATTTTTAATTTAAAATTATTCAGTCATATAATTACATATTATTACTTATGCATAAGTTTATATTTATTATTTATATATATAATTTTATTATTTGTTTTCCGAAGCAAATATGTAAAATTTATTTATCAATTTTTATAAAACATATTATTGATGTTATTGGGAAATTTGATGCGAGGGTCTTTATTTTGATATGTGGAATACATCCGATGAATTATCATTTTAAAATCAGATAAAATTTGAATATTTAAAACACCATGCTCTTTATCGATTTCGAGTCCAAGTTTAGTAGCCCCTTTAAGGTATTATTTTCATTTTCACTAAATGATAAAATTTTCTCGGCAACCAATCACTTTGTATGATAGAAAAGAGATGCGTGCATGCATGCACGCAGAAACTGAATGGGGTTAAAGTCTTAAAATCATTAATTGAAGACTGGAATAATCTGTTTTATTGCATGCAAAGAATCGACAGGAGTGCTGCTTTTGTTTCCTTTTCTTGTAGCTTGGCGACCTCCCTGTACTCATTCATTGAATGATAATTATTAATGCAAAATGGAACTCACTCACTCAAGTGGTGAGATGGAATTGGTAGGGTTAAGTTTTTGGCTTATTAAAAAAAATAGAGACAAGTTTTAGGTGAGACCTCATATTATATTGATTCTAAAGTATTTGACAGGTGAATCCATAAATAATAATATTATATGTATAAATTATATAAATAAATAACGATGCATTATTATATAATTGTGTAATTTAAAATTAAAAATAAAATAATATTTAATCATATAATAACATATGATTATATGATTAAATAAAATATAACATATGATTATATAAATAAACTATTGTTTGAGTGTAAATCTACCCAGAATTTTTCATACCTATATATAATATAATCAATAATATATAACATATTTATATTATTCTCTAAATAAATAAATAAAATTATCTATAACAATTCTTTTTTTTTTAATAACTTAGGACTCTGTCCATATTGGTTAGATAGATAAATTTGAGATATAGTTATTAGATCTGTAATCACTGCATCAAATGAGTTAAGGTTTAATAAACGTAACAAAAACTTGAACCCAAATCTTTTCCGTAAAAGTTGTAATACTCCATCAGTTTTGCTAATCTTTAGGGTCTTTAGTTATATATTTTGACATTAATTTCTCGGGATAATGTATTAACTCTATTATTTATGAAGTGTAAAATAATATTTTTAGTTCAATCTATTAGGCAATGTGTAAATTTGTATAATATCCTGATGATTTAAGCTTTGTTTGTAACCTTCTGTAAACAATTATTTTCCATTAAATATAGAGGAGAAACTTGTTTGCCCTAGTAAATTGTATATGAGTTTCAGTCAAATAATATAATGAATTGTTATAGATATAGGAAAATTTTGAGCAAGAGTATTGTAATTGTAATGTTCCACCCAAGTTTTAATGTAAAGACAAATATATATATATATATATATGAGATTTTAAAAACTTAAACATTCACCTATAATCCAATTTCTGTTAAAATTTTTAGCTAGAATTAGGGGTAAAATCATTATTTACTAAAAAAATTTTAAAAATTAAAGTTTTATTACATTTCTTCTTAGGTTTAAAAATTTTATAATTTTTCTCTATCTAAAGTTTTTAAGTTTTGAAAAGTGACAATTTCACCCCGAAATCCGTTCTTCTCTCCAACGACGACGATCATCTGAAGATGAGGCGGAGAGTCAACGACCATCTCCAAAAACAGAAGAGACATCTTTGTCGACTCTCCGTCTCTTTCGAGACAAAGAGACACATCTCTTTGTTGTCTCTTTATTGGACGACCTCCCACGATAGCCATCCAAACAATTTCGATGGTGAGGGTAGGAAGAGGATGGCACCGGTGACGGTGTGGTGGCCAAAAAGGGGAGAAAAGAAAAGCCAAGGTGGGGGAAAATAATTATTTTTTAAAATTTGAAATGTTTAGACATGAAAAAAGTTATTAGTTTTCAAAATCTGAGGAGAGAAATGAGATAAAATTATAATTTTTTAAATATTAATGGTAAAATGTCAGTGTTACCATTGACTATAAAAGAAAAGTTTAACAAATTTTGGGTTATGGGTAAATGTTTAAATTTTAAAAAATTAGATGGTATGAGGTGGGAGTAGGGCTCGACTCGAATCCAGCCCTAGGTGGGAGTAAGTCTTTTGGCCTTCCATCATTGATGAAAGGTGTGAGATCTATAGAGTCAAATCATGTTTACACTTACAATTTTTAAATGGAATAAAAATTGTATCTAATTCACTTCATGGAGGAAGATGCATATAACATGAACGAATTCTTGAACAAGTTTGAAAGAACATATTCTTCTTGCTTGCAGAATTAGAATTGTTCAGGCCAACGACCAAATCTAAACCTATTACAAACATAATATCAAATTTCCCAACATTTTTCATGCACTAAAGTTAAGCAAATGGGATATCCTCCATTATCTTACTACAAATTAAAAATTAAAAAGTTCATATGCTTCCATTACTACAAAAATTCCATAATGAAATTTTCCATTTTCTGATGTAATTTTTAATTTAAAAAAAAAAGCTTCTAAATAGTGATTATAGAAAAATTATCATTAATATGCATGAAGATTCCACAACAAATGGACAAAGATGGAAGAAGGTGCCTTGTATATATTATAATATAATAAGTTGCAATTCATTTTGAAACTAAAAGGTAATATTATACGTATATATTTTTTAATACATAAACATATATATATATATAATATGTTATTGTGTGATTATATGTTACTTTATTTTTAATTCAAAATTACGTAATTATTTGATAACACATATTAAGTATATATATATTTATATATATTTAAAATGGATATGTATAGTTTTATTTTTAAAAAAAATTAGAATCTTCAAAACATAGTTATTAGTATCCTATGATACCATATGATATAAGAAAAAAATGATACGTATCGTGAGATATATCATTTTAATATGATCTAGTAGACATATTCTATGACACGATACGTATTGTCGATACAAATTGATACATATTTTTAAAGAAAATAATAATATAATATGGATATATATGAGAAATTTACAATTTTTAAAAGTTTTTGTGATATTTTCTAAAATGATGATATGTCAATTAAAAATTTTTAATTTTTTTATTATTATTTATTTATTTATTATTTTTTAAAAGGTGTCTCATGCGATGCAATGCAATATAATATAATATATAATATAAAAAACTAAATTTTCAATACATAATTCTACTAGCATGCTTCAAAGTTCTTCAACTCTCTATATAAATAATCTTCTATTGTAATTGAGTGCCCTGTGTTGGGCCCGATTCTGTCTTCTTCATTATTGTAAGCCTTATCAAAGACCAAGTAGTTTTTAGTACTTCTTAAATTTAAACTATTTTATGTTTGAAGCTTCTTACATAAATATTAATATTTCATAATAAAGTAATATTAATTATATATTATTATTGTTGATATTAATTACATAAATATTAAGATGACTGGGAAAATAAGTGTTTGGTTCCAAAGAAAGTAGAAAATATTAATAAATCGGATTGATATTAATCCCCCGAGAAATAATATTTAAGTTAATTTAATTATGTATTAATCTCTCTCTCTCTCTCTCTCTCTCTCTCTCTCTCTCTCTATATATATATATATATATATATATATATATATATATATATATATATATATATATAAAGTTAATAAGGAATTTTGTAAGAGTGATTTTATGTGTATTCATTTTGAATATACAAATAGGTACGTACTTATGTATAT
This sequence comes from Mangifera indica, assembly GCF_011075055.1. Classification (NCBI taxonomy): domain Eukaryota; kingdom Viridiplantae; phylum Streptophyta; class Magnoliopsida; order Sapindales; family Anacardiaceae; genus Mangifera; species Mangifera indica. Next base: position 7,735,648 of record NC_058147.1, on the reverse strand, counting down.
CATTATATGATTAAGTATTGTTTTATCTTTAATCTAAAATCATATAATCATATAATCATATAATAACACATATTAAATATATATATATTTATTTATATAGTCAAAATAGGTATATATACTCTAATTGAATTATGTAAATAAGTTTTTTTCTTTCTTGAAATTATAATAAGAATGTGTTAAATTATTATGAATTACACGAAATAGGCTTGGGCTTAGGTTAATTTCTTGGAAGAGACATATTAGGCAGAATGGGCCTTAATGCAGAGATTGGGCTGTCCATCATATTTTGTCCCTGTAACTAAACCAATACAGATCCTTGTCCCCTCTCTCTCGCCATCATTTTTTTCTGCCTTACTTCTCTTATCATTCAAAAGTGCACTCCATAACTAAGCAACCAACAAAAAGAATTTATTTATTTTAATTTTAGTCTTTCAAGGAAATTAATATCTTCATGACAATACATCTCTTTTATATTAAATCCGTCGCTGGCTCAATCACTACCGATTGTTCGACAAAAGTCCCAATGTTCATGAATACCTTTTCTCTTGCATACATGAGGTCAGATGAGACAGTTTGTGTAAATCTAGAGAGTTGTTGATTGGTTCAACTACTTTGTATTTTCTTATTCAGAGATAATTATCTGGTTAAAAATTTTTTGAGGTAGGTTAATATTAATTATGTTTTTTATTTAATAAAATTAGAAAATTGAATATTTTAATGTTAGTTTATAAATGAGTTTGAGTAATCAATAAAGATAAATCTAATACACTTAAAAGTTATGATTTAAGTAGATAACATAAATGTAGACTTCGAGATTTATTAAACAGGAACCTACAATATATTAGTTAAGTTTCTATTCTAAAATTTGATACAGTATAACTGCAGTATAACTTATCTTATTAAAGACTGTCATTCAGAGAGATTTCTGTAGTGAAAGATCAAATCACATCGAGAAGTAATATTGACAGGTATTTTATTTAGTTTATATAAAATAAATCTTACATATATTTACAATATCAAGGTGGAAACCCATGTATTTGCATTATTTGACAAAATACGTATAGATGATGTAAGTTATCTATATATTCTTGGTATAAATTGTTTACACGTTTATAATAAGATGCTAGGTTATTGAGATGTTAAGAACACGTCAAGGACTTGTCAATCGACAGTTGATACTATCGAAGGTATAATTACCAAGGGATGAGTCAATTTTCGGTTATCAATTGTATACATGGGTAGTTAAATGTTACTAGGTTTTGTTGACACGAAAACTTCTAAAAATGCACACCAAAAAGTGTTGTCCAATCTTATCATATAAACATAAAAATTGTTTGATGATTTTGAGAAGGCTTTTAAAAATGCCAAAAATATTTCTAAAAGACAATAATTGTGCACTGATTTTGACCTTTACCTGCAAAAATGTAGTACTCTAATTTCTAATGACGAAATCAGCTTAAATCGGCTAATTATTTAATTCATTAATCATGATTTTGACATTGAATTATGTCCATAGTTATGTTATTAGCGTCTATAAGAAGGATTTTGACATAGAATGGATAAAGGGTACAAGAGAATTATTGAGAGCCCCTTGTCTATTATATCTATCAAATAAAAGTAGGCTTATATGTAGGTACACTTTGTTGTTTTTCTAATATAATAACGAATTTAGAGATTTAATCTTATTATGATTCTATAAAAATAAGACAATTAGATGAATTATGTGATTCGAATTGGTAAGAAGTGATAATAATCCTATGTAGACATGAGACAAAATAGGAAATAATAATCTCGTAGATGTAAAAGGGTTAAATTACAAAATTGCATTCTCCTCAATATTTTCGGATGGAGGGGCTTCTAAGTTAAACAAAATGTTTTCTTCCCTTTTCTTATTTCTTTAGCCGTGAAAGACACTATTGCTTTCATTGAAGGATGCAAGTTAAAAAATCACTTATTTTAGTGATTCAAATTTCTTAATTTCAAATTAAATTACAAGGTGCAAGGCGTTTTTTATAATTCATACTTTATTTCTTGAAACAACATATAAATTTCATTTTATCATTATTGCATATGATATGAACATGATCTAAATTATTTAATTTTGTTACCAAAATCTTTCATTCTATTTGTATTTTGAGATGATAAGTGGGTAAGTGATACATTTGGTTAATGATTAAGTGGCTTGGTGTTGGCTAGCGGCTAGTCATCTCTCAGGTGTTGGTTTTGTATGTTTGGTCAGGGAAAAATTTTATCACATAATAATTATCTTCTAGTTTCTAAAGTGTGAGTAAAACTTTCAAAACTTTTCACCGTTTTGCACAGATTGCTAACATTAATTACATCACCAATGGTCTCGTTCAATTATGTTGTTGTGTTAAATGTTATTGATTGTGATCAATTTGTTAGAGCTACTTGGTTTTTCGTGATAGGTTCAAATGTTCCTGTGAGAGTTACATTATTGTTGGGGTTGGATTAGTCACTTAAGGCTCTTCTATCCCATATGGGAAGGTGCCTTCTAGTGGAAGACTAGAGGAAAAAGTGTGTTTTGTTGTATAATTGAGGGGAACTTTTCTCTGCCCTTCTTCTACAAACAAATTACTGATTCAAAAATCTATACACATCAAAAAGTACACAAGACTAGGCCTTAGCGCAAGGAGATGATACTGATAATTGGAATTATTGAAGTAATTTTATGTCCACTATTTACAATAATAAATGGAATTAATAACGAGTAAACAAGACTATGTGAGTGAGTTTGTGAAACTAGATATTTTTAATGTAGTTTGGCTTTTTTACTCAAGAATTTATATTTACGATTATATTTTTCAGATCTTTGAGAAGAATTATGATAAAGTATCGATAAAAGATGCAAAAGAATTATTAAAAACCCTTCTCACTTTTGTATAATAATTTATAACAACAAGTTTTAGGGTTTTTACAAATTCTTAAAAAGTTTAGGGGATTTTTTAAAACTTTTAAATATCAATATACCCTTTAATAATTTCAAAAATTATCTTCACATCTCAAAAATAAATAAATAAAATGTAATAAATTAGTGCATAAGTGTTATATTACAAACTATCATAATTATAAATGTATTTTTAAAATATATATGGTAAATATGATAATTTTTTAAATAAGAAAAAAATATTTATTGTCTATAATAAGTTTCGAAAGATGACAATCCTTTCTTTACGTACACTCGTATTATAATATTTTTTTAAACTTAAAACAGGAAAATAATATAGGGAAATTGAAATTTTTAGCACTATTTTATTTTGTGTATACAAAATTGCCACTTATCCTAAAGCTTTAACAAATATACCACAACAGTAACCACCTTCCCCAAAATACCCCTCTTTAATCTTTCATGCATAAATTCTCTCTCTTCTTCTCTACAACTTTTTTTTCTCTTCTTCCTCTTCTTCCAAAGTGATAAAAGAATCACTCTCACTTCTTCCTCATCTTCAAAAACAAAAGTAGGAAAGAAAAAACTGAATTTTTCAGATTAAGAACTCTGTTAAGTGAGGATATAAAAAAAAAGAGCAAACGACAAAAAAACTCAACCATATCCATTTTATACCCTAAAAGAGATGACCATCGAAGAAGATTAATTAGTATGATTTAACTGAAAAAAAAAATTAGCATTTAAGGATTAAAATTGGAAAAAAAAATTTACATTTAACAAAAAAAAATAAAAACGTTAGCTGGGTTTATTGGGTTGGCGTCAACGCTAACCCTCACTGTTCCCAGCTTTAAGTTTTTTTTTTTACGTTTTTTTTCAGTTAAACATAAATTTTTTTTTTTTCAGTTCAAATCCTTAAATGCTAATTTTTTCTAGTTAAATCCTACTAAATGGTCTTCTTCGATTGTCATTTTTTTTCAAGATATAAAGTAAATGTGGTTGAGTTTTTATGAATTGTTCTTTTTTTTTTATATTCTTACTTTGAAGAATTTTTAATCTAAAGAATTTAGTTTTTTCCTTCATGTTTTTGTTTATGAAGATGAGGAACAATAGAGAGTGATTCTTTTATCACTTTGAAAGAAAAGAAAGAAGAGAGAAAAAAGTTACAGAGAAGAAGAGAGAGAATTTGTGCATGAAAGATTAAAGAGGGGCATTTTGGGGAAGGTGAGTACTGTTATAGTATATTTGTTAAAGCTTTATGATAGGTGATATTTTTATATACACGAAATAAAATAGTGATAAAAATTTCAATATCCCATGTATGTATTCGAGCAAAACTCATAGGCTAAAGCCAGCCTTATAAAAGTGGTGACCCATTCAGACGCCAACTCTCAGCAACAACTACAAAATTAGATAACAACACACTCTAGCTTCTCCATTCTTGCAATCATGCTGAAAGCAGCTAATCCTACTGCATTCTCCACTTCTCTGCCACCACCTCAATCTGCTTCTGATTGTCCACCTCCTTCTGCTTCTTCTTCTCAAACAGTTGCAGCTTCTTCTTTCGATTATGTGCCTAATTACTTACAAGAAGACGACCTCACTCAACAACGGAGGGACTTCATCTCCTCACTCCCTACCCAAACAGGCTGGGTCGCCAATCACCTCCATCAATATCAAGGCTTCTGGCACACCACCCGCCAGCTCCAAGGAGTTTTAACTTCCCAAAACCACTTCCACGCTCATGATTCCGATATCCTCCTCGTCACCAATCCCAAATCCGGCACCACTTGGCTCAAAGCCTTAATATTCTCCTTACTAAACCGCTCAACACACGCATTTAACAATCCTCAACACCCTTTGTTAACCAACAATCCTCACGATCTCGTACCTTTCATAGAGCTCAAACTTTACATCGAAAATCAGGTCCCTGACCTCTCCATTTTCGCCTCTCCAAGGCTTTTTTCAACTCACTTGCCTTTCGTTTCTTTGCCAAAATCCGTCGTTGACTCTCGCTGCAAGATTGTTTACTTGTGCAGGAATCCGAAGGACAGTTTTGTTTCACTATGGCACTTCACGAACAAGCTGAGACCGAAAGATAAAGACGCGAATTCGCTAGAGGAAGCGTTTGATAAGTTCTGCAACGGTGTCAGCCTGTACGGACCGTTTTGGGAGCATGTTTTGGGGTACTGGAAGGAGAGTTTGGAGAGGCCGGAGAAATTGTTTTTCTTGACATTCGAGGAGATGAAGGAGAAGCCAGCAATGCAGTTGAATAGACTGGCGGAGTTCTTGGATTGTCCATTTTCGGAAGAAGAAAAATTGAATGGGACGGTAGATGGGATATTGAACATGTGTAGCTTCGATAGTTTGAGGAAGCTGGAGGTGAATAAGACGGGGAAAATGTTCTCCGGCGAGGAGTTTAAGGCATTTTTCCGACTGGGAGAGGTCGGAGATTGGAAGAATTATTTGACGGATCAGATGGCGGAAAGGTTGGATGGGATTTTTGAAAGCAAATTTCATGGTTCTGGGTTGAAGCTTTAGTTCTCCTCTACGTGATTGTTGAATTATTATTGTTATTTTTTGCACGTTGATTCTGGTGTCCTGAAACGTTAGAAAGTAATTTATTTGATGGTTTTGTTTTGACGTATTGAAATGATCTCAACGAGTCCATTTATAGGAGGAAGTTATTATTTAAAATTTATTAATAATTATAAAAATAAAATTATTATTTAACTAATAATATTTAAAAAAATTAAAATTTTATTTTACTCTTATCCCATAGTTTAAAATACTAATAATTTCTCTCACTTAAAAGTTTGAAAAGTTAATTTTCCTCTCTCAGAGTTTCATTCTTTTGCTTTCTTCTCTAGTGATGTTATCTGGCCAACCCCATTTGCTGACTCTCCCTCCCACGTCTTGAATGATGACAAGGCCATCATTCTTAGGCCATAAACACAACGAATTGTTCAAATTCGTCCGTCAATGAACGCATTCCTTTCCACCATCTTCGTAGTATTCATGGTCAGAGTACAATTTGGATATAGACGTATTAACATCATAAGATTCATTTAATACCCATTAGTTGACTAGACGAAGACAATTCGAAGATAACAAATCAGTTTCATCTCTTTATTAGATGAAGATGAAATTGCTCTAATGGAAAGGTTGACAATGAGAGAAGAAAATGGTGGGAATGTCAACGACGATATGAATGACATGGGGTCATTGAAGAAGAAAAAAAAAAACCCTAAAAAAAAAAAAATTTTTAAAAACTTAATTCTAAAAAAAAAAATTATTAATATTTTAAATTAAGAAAAAAAATTACTGTGCATGCGCTTTTCAAGCACTCCCATCATATTATATTTCCAACCAAAGCTTACGTCAGTAAGCATTATGATAATTAATAAATAAACAACTTGAGGAAAAGCATATTCGGTCATTCTTGGCTTATTTATCAAGTATAACTTCTTTATTTTTTTGGCTCGACTTTTGTTTACTATTTCATGTTCCCAATTGGAGCCAACTGCTTTTATTCCCACCCAAGGTATACAGTATCTCCCAACTATTATCCATTAAATTTAAAAGATTTAAATATTCGTTTGTAAATTTTATTATTATTAATAAAGGTAAAAATATTGTTTAAAAAATTAATTTATTCATTTTTTCTTCTTTAATTTTAAAAATTAATAATTTTTTTATTTTTATTTCAAAAAATTATTTTTTCACTCCTCCTGTAACATTTCTAATCTAACAGTTTAGCGTATTGTAAAGATATTATTTACTTTGGACATACAGTTTATTATGATTTTGCTTCTAGATTTTATAATCTAAAACATGTTTTATCAATTTAAAGAGTTCATAGAGTATTTAATCAGTCAAATCCTCTCACCCTTAATCGATGTAGAATACATAGATAAAATACAAACAGACCTAACATCTCTCTCGTCCTTTGTTGATGTGAGATTTGTCTAAGGGTATCACACTTACCATCTAGGGTTCTCATATTTTAAGGTTAATTTGTCCCCCTCAAAGTTCAAAAATATTACATTTACACCCCCAAAAATGTATTTTCTTTATCTGGCGACCATTCTTTCCAATGATTCATTACGAGACATCTCCTCTCCCTTTTCGATGGTTTCTCAATGCAAAAGCCACCCAAAATTCGATTAAAATGGTTAGATTTGTTGCACGGATCTATGTAATTTTGTCACTCAAAATTTAGCTAACACACAAATCTGTGCAACAAATAAGAGAAGAATAGTGCCTCGAAAAGGCCAAGGGATGACTCCTCAACTGTGGTAAGGTATCTTTCTCTTATTTACTTACACTTCTAACATTGCCTCTTGTGATATTCCAATATCAGGAATAGGAGGACTCTTAGAAGAAAAGGGCTTCTTCCTACTTGAGTAGAGATTTCAAGGCCCATTCTAAGTGAGTGGGCTATTGTCTACCAATTTCGAGAGGTTGAGTCATCACCTACGAGCTCTTCAAGAGCAATTTTGATTGCCCAATTCCACCTATTTGAGTTAGGATTCAATATTCCTTTCAAAAGATGGGTGTTTTCTAGTCTTCGAATAACCTCTTTGATGAGGTTCCAAATGAGCCTATGAGAGTAGTGTGGATCTCATTCAACCAAATTTTGGATGGTTTTCGAACCAAAAAACCATTGAAGAGGGAGAGAAGGTGCTGATGGTAAGGTAGACAACACAACTAGAGTGAATTATTGAAAGAACGGTTGTCGGAAATAGAGAATACATTTTTGGAGGTGTAAGTATAATATTTTTGAACTTTGAGGGGGCGGTTGTTAACTCTAAAATATGAAAATCCTAAATAATAGGGGTGAAAAAATAATTTTTTAAACTAAATTTAGGAGAAATTATTAGTTTTCGAAATTAAGATGAGAAAAAGAAATAAATTATTATTTCTTTAAATAAACTCTCTAAATGACATTTTACTATTGACAGTACAAATAAAATTTAACAAATAAATTATTATTTAGATTTTTAAAACTTAGTAAATAAGAATTTAGAGATGAACTAAACCTTGGGTGGGAATAAATCTTTTGGCCTTTAAAATTCGTGAGGTATATCTCACCTATTCTAGTCTAATCTCAAATTTCTTCTTCTTCTCTTTTTTTTTTCAACAGTGAAAATTTAAAAGTGTATAGTCCCTAATTTATTTTTCTTCTCTCTTTTTGTTTTTTCCTTTTTAACAGTAAAAATTTAAAAGTTTATATTAGTAATTATCTATAAACAAAAATGACAAAAGAGTTATTTAATGGAATGGATGTTTGACATTAAATATATAGTAATAATATTATGCAACTAAGAACTAAACATACTATAATTAAAATAGAAAACTATATAAAAAATTGATGATTTCAGACAAATTGACTTCTCTTCATCGATTCTAGACAAATTGTGTCAGAAGAGTGTGACTTTCATATTGTTGATGAAGGAGGGACATCACTGGAAGGGATAAAGAGCGCTAGAGAAGCTGGCCGTTCGATAGAAAATTATCCTTAAAAAATTGAAACTCTAGAGGGGTGGAATGTAACTTTATAAAGTTTAAATTTGGAGAAAAATTGTTAATTTTTAGGGTTTAAAAAGGAAAATAATATAAAAATTTTATATTTTTTAATATTATTAATTAAATAACGATTTTACTTTTAAAACTAACAATTTATAAGTGGGTATTTAGATTTTTAAAACTTTATGGGCAAGGGTTTATGAGTTGAGTAAACCTTGGGTGGGAACAAGCTTTTTGGCCTTCAATTAATATATAAATGTTTAGGCATCGTTTGGTGGACCAAATGGAATGAGGAGACTTAAAACAAAGAAAAGGAGTTGAGAAAAAATTAAAAAGTTTCCCTAAGCATATTTATTTACAGAATAGTTAATCTAATCTCTTTTTCCTTTTGTGTTTGACAAGTATCTGAGCCATCCAATTTGATGCAGTTTAAGAATTTTTTCAAACCAAATTGAAATACTAGTTGGTCTGACTTGGATTACAATGTATAATATAATATAAATATGTAAAATAAATATAATATATATATATATATATATATATATATATATATATAATGAAAATGATAAAATAAATATGAAAAAGCAAATTGTATACCTAATTGTTTTTTAAAATTTTTTGTCAAAAATAGTTATATATATACTTTAAAAAAATAATTTACAGTTTAGTTCAGTGTAAAAATTGTCAAAACTGTAATCCAAATTAAAAAAAAAATGATTTAGAAAATTTTTAACTCAAATCATACTATTTTACAAACCAAACTAAACTGTAATTTTTAAGCGGTTTGGTTCAATTTTATGGTTTGAACCAAATTATATACATTTATAAAATAAATAATGTTTGAGAAGAGTTTAGAAAATTTATTGCATTATAAAGAGCATTTAAAGAGATTTTTTTTTTTTTATTATAAAAGATGTTTACTTAGCTACAAGGAATGAAAATCAATTAGATAAATGAGTTAAAAATCAGTTCCCTTTTTAAGTGTCCTTAGCATGAATTATTTCGTTTTCTGTTTTTATCTTTATCTCTGAGAATTCAATGCACTATTTCAAAAGTTAGATTTCTAGCTTTCTTGCTTTCCTTTTTCCTATGGAGCATCAAAGCATACTTAAAAAATGTTTACAACAGGGCACTTAATTAAGAAAGTTCATTTACATACTTTATATAGAATTTGTTCGATCCCAATGTGTTACACATTGATGACAAACAAAAATAGGTAAAAAGAAACTAATTTGTCTAAGATATGAGTTATTTAAGGACCAAGATAGACTACAATTAAAAAACGCAGAGTATATGCAAATGAACGACCATTCACATATAATGTACTCATGTTCACAGACATATTGTAACATGTTTATGAAAATGTACAACCCATGACATCCAATCGTTACTGTCTATAGATTTTTTGAACATTTCAAATTCTTGATGAACAATCGTACATGATAGACACAAAATTGTACATGGCATGTATGAGGACATTCAAGGCCAAAGGGTATCATTCACACAATGGCCTATTCATCTTTAAACAAGTCAACATATGATATAACTCAACAAATGATGAACGACTGTGCATGAAATAAGCGCATCAATTCACTCTTTGTGTCAAGGCATGCATGGGTAGAAGGTGTCGTTTGTGTAATGAATTGTTCGTCTTCAAATGTGAGAAAAAGTAAATATTTTATGAACAACCATTCAAGATAAATGCAGACTTGTATATAAGCAAATTTCACCTATGTATACAAAATTAATAAATCATTCATTAAAGATGTTACAGGGTTTGGAATTTTTCCAAGGAAATCATGTAACACAATGAAAACTCATGCATTGGTAGTGCACGATTGATACAAATTGAATAGTCAACTGTTGGGATGTTGACTGAGGTTAACTTTGTTTAAAAATATGATTCTGTTGTTAGGAATGAATGTGCATTCATATTGAATGATCGTTCATCAACACATTTCACCAAGAAAAATTTCTCTTTCGGCTATCAATGGTTACTCGTAAGAAGAAGTTTATGAAATGAATGTAAAAAGTGTTTTTCTTAATGGTTTTATACAAGATGTGTATGTTGAACAACTTCCCAATTTTAAAAATAATGAATTTCTAAACCATATTTTCAAATTAACAAAATGTTTTATCGATTAAAACAAGTTTCTAGTTTGATATGAAAGAGTAAACACATTTTAAATTGACGATGATGTAACACTCATAAGTATATTCAAAGGTATTTATGTCATTTTCCTTGCATTTTGATTTAATTATGTGTTGATTGGAGTGCCTAAGCGGTCATGCACCACAAGGGTAGACGCCCGTGATTGCTTTAAGAAGGGTAAAATGGTCATTTTTCATTGAGTGAGTGAAAATGTCTAACTATTAAGGACGGATGGTAGTGCATGGTTAGGAGTACACCAATGTGTTCGTTCGTTGAATTTAAAATAGATACGATGAGTTTTTCCCATGATTTTGGAACATGTTTTAAATTAAATAAGATCAGCTTTTACATATACTAAAGATGAAATTTTAGATTGGATAATGCAAAATAATGTTCAACTAACATTTAGAATAATTCATAAGTCTACCTTTAGGTCTGATATCCTTAGGAGTTATGAACTCATAAAATTAAAAATTATAGAAAAACTAAGTAATTTTAATAATGTTATTTTAATTGCTTATGATTTTTGGACAGTATCTAGTCAAAATATGGGATATATTTGTGTAATTGTCCATTACATTAATTTCGATTATGAGTTGTACAAAAAGATTATTACATTTGAGTCACTAGAATATCTTCATTCTGGTGTTATTATATATCAAACATTAGTTAATATTTTTTATGAGTATAAAATTAATAACCGTATTTTTTTCAATTACATTAGATAATACACAAAATAATAATAGAGTAATTGAATTAATATTGCATAATTTAAGTGTACCCTTTGTTGGGAAATTATTTTATATTAGGTGTGTATATTATATTATGAATTCAATAGTTTAAGATGATTTAAATTTAACAAAAGATTAAATAGGATAAATTAGACATATCATTGTTTATATTTCATTATCCACATCATGGACACAAACATGTTACAAACGTGTAAACAAATGGTGTTAAAACAAAAAAGAAAATTAAAAGTTGATGTTAGAACTAGATAGAATTCAACATATTTTATGTTGAAAGTATGTGAAGAATATGAAGTATTTGTAACACGATTTTTCAATATACAACTAAAAGAGTCCAAAAACTCAGTTTTGTTTTTTAATTGAATGTGATTTGGACATTGTTAATGTTCTAATGAACATGTTAGATCCCTCAAAAACAGTCATTGATCAATGTTAAGGTGTGTATTATTCACCACATATTTAGTTTTATATAATATGGTAGAAATTAGTAATAGTTTTAAAAAATATAGGTATCATAATGTTTTTCAAGAAATTTTTAGACAAATGGAGAAAAATATAAAAAATATTGGAAAGCTGCACAATTACTTTTTGATGCATCCACCGTTTCAGAGCCTAAGGCCAAATTATTAGGATTACAAAATTGTTTTGAGTCAAATTATTAGGAGTACAACAGGGCACTCATAGAATAGAATATATTCAATATTTTTTTACTCGAAATGTGTAATTTATGAACATAAATATGGAAGGATGTCATATACTCTCGATCTAAAAGTAAGTTTATGTGATTCATCCATATGTAAATTGCATATATAGTTTATTTTGTGTAAAGGTAAACAACAAGTACATTAAAGTTCAAATTATAATGAGTTTTATAATTATATTAAATATTAATCATTTTCCTGAAATTATAAATCGATATAATAATATATTTGATGTTTTAGCATAGTAAAAAACACATCAAACCAGTTATCTTGTGTTTTTTGTCATGATATATGATTTACTAATATCTCTAGTGACTACTATAGCATTAAAATCAATTTTTAGTGCAGATGAATGTATATTGTATGATAGGTTATCAAACTTACACTTTAATATAGTCGAAACTATCATTTGTATAAAGGATTGGAAGACAATTGAATATAAATTACAAAATCAATTAGCAGAGGATATATCGGAAGAATTCAAGAATTTAGACGTTGAAGATGAGTAGAGAATATATAAATCGAACTTATGTTTTGTATATTATGTAAACGAATTGATTTATATTATCTTCGAATTTTTTTTAATATGCAACCACAATATTCCTCTACTACAAATAATGGATTATTAATAAAATTTTCGAAATACTATCCTCAGTTTTAGTAATTTAAAAATGAATTTTCTTTAATTTTATATAATTATTAAATTAAAAATATTATTTATTATTTAATTAATGAGTGGGCTAGTAAAAGCCTATACGCCAACTTGTTAAAGGTTCGACATAATATGACCCTTTAAAGTGTCGATTGTGTCATCGGTCAATTGAGCCCATAAAACCCGCTACAATGCAAGTTTTAACCTAGCACAACCTATAAACATTATGGCTTGCACGAGATTTGACCTGACATAACCCACCACCATCTCTAATCTCGCATACCCTTGAGCTCATGAACAATGCTCTTCAACAATATTTTTTCATCAAAACTTTCACTTTTCATATGCGAAAAGTTATATGAATAAAACTCTGTATATCTAATTTTCATTCCACAGAAACTTGAAGTTGAATTTAAAACACTTAAAACGATTCAAATTGAACAATTGACTATCATAGTGGACCAAATCAAACATCTTCCAACTCAAGTTCGATTTGGTTACCAACCAAGTGTAGAACTCTGACCCAAACTTAATCCATATGAACTCCAGCCAATCTAGCTTTCACTTCTAAATCGACATCCACATACAAACACCCAAATTAATAACAAAACACTGGGCCTAAGAAACAGGGTGCCTCATATATTCTACTTTGTTTAATGGACACCATCAACTATTTACAATCCTATCGACATTTTATAAATATAAACTGAATATCAAGAAAACAAATCAAGGCATGGTTTTTATACCTACAAAATCCAAATTCATAATGCCAACTCTTCCAATTGCTGAACCACTTCCTTCATTGCCGGCCTCTCTCTTGATTTTTCATTAGTACAATCACAAGCAATCCTAAAATACTGCTTTACCTTTATTTCGTTTAATCCTTCCCTTGATATATTTGAATCAACCATTTCAATTTCCCTATTTTTCTCCACCATTATTCTAGTCCACTCCACAAGCCCAACTTCCCTGCCATCGATGTTCACCGGCCAATTGGGCCTCCGTTGCGTTGCAACCTCTATCATTAACACCCCGAAGCTATAGACATCGAGCATGACAGTTGCTGCCGTGTTCCCACCCATGTACTCCGGTGGCATGTACCCCATTGTACCAGCCACCTGTGTTGACACGTGAGAATGAGATGTGTCGATCCTCCTAGCAAGCCCAAAATCAGCGATATGGGCCTCAAAATTGGAATCCAATAACACATTACTCGCTTTGATGTCTCTATGGATAATGGGCTTATCAAGCTCATGTAAATAGGCTAGCCCATTAGCCACACCCGTCATCACTTTCACTCTCGTCTCCCAGCTTAACGGTAACCGGCAAATTGACATCGAGTGTCTTGAATTGTCCACGTCATCACTCCCCGTCGACGTGTCATGCAACCATTGGTCAAGGTTCCCTTTCTCGATGAACTCATAGATCAAAACCCGATCAAAATCCGAAACGCAGTACCCGAGAATCTTAACGATATTTTTATGGCGGAGCTTCCCGAGAGTCTCCATCTCGGCCCGAAACTCGCGAAATCCTTGAAAGGCGTCCTTGTCAAGCTTCTTGATGGCGACAGTGACGTTGTCTGAGAGCTTGGCTTTGTAAACGAAGCCGAAACTGCCGTCGCCAACGATGAGATCGGGGGAGAAGTTCTTGGTGGCTTTGAGGAGCTCCGCCATGGAGATTTGATTGAGAGAAGGATCGAAGGAGGCGCTGTCGTAGGTGGCGATGGAGGTCAACTCGGCGTGGGACTGCGTGCAACTCAAGTTCTGGGTCCGGGTGTCGGGTTTTCGGTTTTTTTTGCAGATGAGTAAGATGAAGGCGAAGATTAGTGTGACTACAATGAAACTGGCGATGGCGGCTAGGAGGCCTTGGAGAGATGAATCCACGCCCATGGTGGTGGTTTTGAAACGAGAGAAAGAGAGGAGTTTGGTTTTTTAAGATTATTTGGTAGAGAAAGGGAGAAGAGGATAAAGAAATGGTGCAGCCATTATCGTGAGGGGTTTTTACAAGGAAGATGAAGGGAGAGTCGTCGTGGACAGGATGAGTCAACGAAAGTGGGGTGGGATTTGGTGGAGGGGTGTGGACGTGGGAATATTGATCTTGACCGTTCATTTTTGGGAAGGGGACCGCTCTGTTTTGTTGCTCCGTATTTTAGAAAAAAATTTCAATAAATTATTAAAGGTAAATGGATTTTTTATCATTTGAAAACATCATAAGATTATTAATTTTTTTTTATTAATTCTAAATTTATTAAGATTAATTAGTGTTTTTATAATTGAATCAGATCCAGTGAAAAAAATACTTCAATTCAACCAACAATTATACTATTTGGCAAATGGTCGGACACGATTTAAAATAATTTTATATAATTAATTAATAAATATATAATTTAAATTATTTTATTATTAAGATAAATTTAGTCTTATATTATAAATACATCTTAGGTTCAAGTCGCAATAATGATTTTTTAATTTTTTATTTATATTTTTCCATTCATGGAGTTAAAATACATTTTCATCCATTAAATAAATAAATCACTTCTTTTTTTAATCTAAACATGACTTGTAAATGTATTAACTTTAATTCTTTAATTTTTGAAAAAAGAATTGTTTTACTTCTTTTTCTTCTTTTTTTTTTGTCTTTGTTCTTCTTCTTTACTTGTACCTAACACAGTGACTAAACTCAAATCTATTACGGCATAGATACATTAAAGTCAAATTTGTCACGTCACAAATATAATAGTAATTTCACCTCACCACCACCACCATCATCATTCATTGCCAAATAGCCTTTTATTCATATTGGGTGTTACTAATTTCGCAAGTTTGGGTGTAGTCCACACGGTTAGAGAGATTATTGAGTTGTGGGTGCTTTTATCGAAGGCTTAAGGATTGATCGATTTGATCAATTAGGTCGGTCTATAGATTTACGTGGATATAATAAATCATTGGTGGTCTTCGAGCCGTTTTTGTTGTGGTTCAGATGGCATGGAATTGGGGTTTGGATTTCCCAAGCTAATATGGGTGTTGCATGGTTATAGCTTAGGCAAATGAAAGGAGGAATAATTAAAAAAAAAAAAAAAGAGGAAAATTATTCACTCAATAAATAATACATGAAACTATTATACATGTATCTAATTTTTTAACAGTATAATTTAACTGTTGTCTCATTTTTTAAATAGTATAATTCAATAATTCTAAGTTGACTTTGATTTAAAAATTACTGTCAAGATACTGTTACCCTTTTTATTTGATCTTACAAAAATGTGAAGTAATGATATCGAATAACCATATGTTAAAATCTTTAACTGTTTAATTTGAGCCTAAATAGTAAAATGCAAAATAACGAAATTCTAATTTACTCAAATAGTGGTTATAAGTTCTGTTTTTATACTATTAAGGGTTTACCTATTTTACAAAATCAAACAGGGTTCTTCTGATCTATAAAAAAAAAAAAAAAAATCATATAGGCAATATATAATTTATGATTAATCTATAAATATTATCAAAATAGACAGATTTAATTTATTATTTGTAGTGAAAAAATAAAAATAAAAAGGAAGGCTTGATGTTGACGATACATAGAGAAAGGAATGGTCGGTGATGTAGAGAAGGAGAACACTTGGCAAATTGTTTGAGTGGTTAGGTTTCTGAGTATAATTAGTCAAAGAGTACTTAACACACTATTGCTACGTTGATGTTTTAGATTTTGAAAATTCAGTAGATTTCCAATTCCAAACATATAATTTGACTATTATTATTTTATTTCTTCAACATTATTAGGTTTTATTATATAATAAATCATGATGATGGAGAGATTATGCTAATTTTTTAATCTATATCATAATTATATTATTTAGTTTAAGTAAGACCCGTTAGAACAATAAAATTATATATACAAATAATATATATAATTTTATAAAAAAATAATAATTTGTCAGATATTATTTTATATTTAATTTAAAATTATTCAATTATATGATAACATATTATAATATATATAAAATTATCTATATAATATTACTCCTTATAAAAATTGTAATTGATATATATAATGTATAAACGGGGTTTTGAATAAATAAAAAAATCAATTGTTGAAAATATTTAAAACAATAATAATTGGTTTTATTTAAAAAGCGGGTCGTTCATATAATATGAAATGTTACATCTTTAATATTCCCACTTGATAAAGTAAATTATGTTTCTCTACCCAAGGTTTGGTTCAAAAACACTTTTCTTCTCAAAGTCAAACTGCTTGAAAAAATTAAGGATTTAAAAGGGGTTAAATAGTAATTTCATTATGCAAAAGTTTGAAAATAAATAACCCTTCTACAGTTGTTATATTAACATTTTAAATATAATAGTTTAATTCTTATACAAATTTAAAAACCTACAATTTAATCATTTTATTACAATCTCATCATCATCAATGATGAAGTCCATATCGAATGGAGTGGAAAATATTGATACCAGTGGGATGAGCTATATAAAGTCATAATCAGAATCGGATAGAATTAAAAGAGAAGAGATTGACAAGTGAGATATGTCGTCGAAGATTTGTCAAGAAAACAATTATATCAAAGGGGTAATGAGTCCATGATGGAGAGATCGACATATGAAGTGCCTGTGAAAATGGAATCAACATCGGATGGAGTTGGAAATGAGGAGACTAATGTGTGAGATATGTTGTTGGAGTTCTGTTGATACAAAATGAATGAAAAATTATGATAATAAAGAGGGAATAAGTTGAAGAAATAAATTATTATTATATTTTATAATATTTGCATACATAAATAATTTTTATATTTAACTGATAAAAATAAATTGATATTGTAATATTATTTTAATATAAATTAGTATTTTGATTAGTTAAACTAACATGTCTTCTGCTATAACTTTTTATTTGTGGTTTTTTTTTAAAATATCCCCTATATTAATAATATATTAAGATTTTTCTATGTTGTTAAATTATTAAATTAATTGATTAAATTATCTTTTAAGTTATCACATTATAGCTTTTTTTTTTTCCAAACTATTCACCATGGTAATTGTTACTTTAATTGAAAAAAAAAACAAAGGTATTTTTGTCGTAAAATTTTATCAAGAAAAGATATAATTGTAACGAAATTAAGATTATTTTGATAATTATTCATTAATACTACTATAATAATCTATTAATACCCTAAGGGGGCGTTTGGTTTGGGTAATATTTGATTACTAAAATAGAAATATTACCTTGAAGATAGATTACTTAGAAGATTACTGGGTATAAATTATTACTATATTTGATAAAATTTGATAGGTATAAATAATTATTGTGTTTGGTTAAAGGTAATAAAAGATTACTAGTAAATTATTTTACTTAAATGCCCTTAAATATAATTATTTTTAAATATTTTTTATATTATTTTTCATATTAATTAAAAATAAATTTATTTTTATCTCAAAAAATTAATAAATAATAATTTTTCTATAATAAACTCAAGATTACCCCAATAATCTTTAAATACTTAAGGTGAATGTGGTAATCAGATTACCACCTATATTACCTAACACGTCAGCATTGGTAATAGAAGATTACTGTAATCTTTTATTACTGACAAACCAAACAAGGAAATAAAAGATAGATTACCAAGGTAATCTTAAAAACCTTTAACCAAACGCACCCTAAAGGATATGTTTGGTTCAGAGAATATTTTATTATCTAAATTGAAATATTATTACAAAGATCTATTTCCTTAAAAATTAATAGGTATAAATTAATAATGTATTTGAATAAATTGATATGCATAAATAATTATTGTATTTATTTGATAGTAGTAAATATATTCTGAAATATTATTTTATTTAAATGTTCTTATTATATTAAACTAAATTTATTAAATAAGGGTATAACTGTAATAAAATTAAGATTACTTTTATAATCTTTTAATACGAAATGAAAAGGCTTTATTACTTGTCACGTCAACCTTGTAATAAAATAATATTTTAATATTTTAATACCTAACGAACCAATCAAAGGAATAATATAAATAAAAGATAGATTATCAAAATAATTTTTTATATCCGAATCAAAACACTCACAGTGTAAGTGATATCAAATAACCTTATATATTACATATCACATCACATTAGTAATGAAAGATTGTTCCCACTTAAGGTTTATTGAAAACCCTAACTTATATCCGATAAATATAAAAAATCTAAACTCTTACCTATAAACTATTAAAATTAATATATTCAATTAATTACAAAAATAAAATTATTATTTAATAATAATATATTAAAAATAATAAATTATCTTTAATATAATATAACTTATATTAAAATAATCTTCATCATTTTTAAATTTTTTTTCTTTGGTCATAGTATTAAAGACGATAGAAGAATTATATTTTAAACATGAATTTATACGTAAATTTACAAAGAGAAAAGTCCAAAATAAGTATTAAACACGGTATTATTCAGTTTGAATTGACTTAGGTCATCAAATTCAGTGTACTACATTGCACAAAATTCAAACGGTCAAAATGACCTTTCCCTCCTGCTTTAAACAGAAAATTTAGGTAAAGCCCGCAGGGTCGCAGACGACAATGGTGCCAATTGATTACGTGGCATGTTGGAAAGGGACCCACACGGCTTTGCTTGGGTTTGTAATTAAATAACAACATATAGAAGTGCAAGGTACGCTGCAATCCCACCAAATTATACCGATAATTAGGGGATAATCACCAATTAAATTCCGTAATACCATTTATTCTCGATTCATCTACTATGTTTTAAAAACACTGAAAGACTTATTTCTATTTAAGATACAGTAAAAGCTCTTTCAAAAACTCAATTATTTATCTATAAATAAAATTCAATTAAAAAAGCTTAATTAAAGTTAAAAATAAAATTATTACTTAATCAAAAAATTTATTAAATAATAATTTCACCCTTAACTTTAATTGAATTTTTTAACAAAATTTTATTTATAAATAAATATTTAGATTTTTAAAAATTAGAGAAAATCACTTTGAGTTTTTATTATACCTTGAATGGAAACAAGTTTTTTGGTTTTTTAAAAATCTAAAATTTCACCCACTATCCATTTCTATTAATGTCTTATATTAGTTTAGGAATTTAAATGATTGATTAATCTTTTCTTAGTGTAATGCTCAAAATATCGTTATTAATTAATTCAGTTAAAACTATTAATTTAAACTAATTAATTTAGTAATTTAATGTATTACCTTTAATAATGTAATGACTAAATTACCTCTTATATTTGAATTGAAATTAAGTCAACGTAATTAACAATAATTCATTGAATTTATAGTTTGAGGAAATTGAAATCAATGGCTGGAAAAATGTGTTACCTGATACGGTTTCACCTCCCGATGATTTGGGTGCGCAGTAGCGGCTATGCCAAGTTATTGACAGTTCCATTGAATTTCTACTGGCATGCTTCTACGGTAGAGGCATTAGTTGGCCGAGGCCTAACTTTGGAATAGGGCCCAACCCATCTGCCTTTCAAGCCAAGTCATGGGCCTAAGTGTTAGCCTCATGGATCAACCCAATTATTACTATTTATAATATATTTTAAAAATATAAATAATTAATTAATAATTATAATATAAAAAATTATAAATATTTAAAGAAATAAAAATTTTAAACTTAAAAAAATGAGTTTGAGTTTTTTGGATCAATCTCAAATGTATGAGATAAGTGAAATTTTAGTTTACTTAAGAATATGTTGTTTAACATTTATTTGTAGTGAGTGAAGAAGTAAAAGATTTTATTCTTTTAGATGTGAGGCTCTTTACAAAATATAAAAAATAAGAAAACAATCACTCATTCCATTTATATGCTATAAATAAAGGTTAAGCAATCAAACTTATGTTTTAGATCCCACATTAGTGAGATTGATCATGAAAACTCAACTCACCTATTATAAATAAGTTTGTCTTCTTTTTATTCTTAATTTAATTTCTTAACATGTTTTTTAATTACAAGAAAACATAATTAAAAATTTTTTTTAATTAAAGTTAATGGTTTAACCCATTTAAAGTCTGATTCAGCCCATTTTATATAGAGTCGATCAAGCCAGAAGGCTTGTTATTATATTGGCCTAAGGCCCAACCATAGTCTTGATGGGTGAGTCGGAGCTAGGGTGGTCGGCTCATCACCATTTCTACTCTAGAGTGAAATCTCGTGGCTTGTTTTGATTTGGGGGGATACGCATTGTCAACACCCAAAAGATGGCACAATGGAAGATAAGAATTTTACCGGCATAGAAGTTTGGAAGAAGTTGATAAGAAAGTGAAGGTGAAAAAGCAAGTGCTCCAAAAGCTACATGCCTCTGTTAGTGGGTTTGAGGAGGATAATTACGCATCAAGGTTAGATGGTTTGTCAAATGTGCAAATGTTTTATCTGACTTCTATGTATTTTAGCTTTTGATGTGATTCAAACATATGGTCATGGGGAGTCCTATAAATCTGGTAGATCACCTTGGGCTTCAGGCATAATTAATTGGAATAATTAAATATATCATGATCAAATTTTGTGAAATTCTATAAATATAAATTTACGTACTTGAATTCAATATTTTGATGAAGCATCTTCGAATATGGCGGGAAGTACGATTTTCACGATCCATTTTGCTTCATGTATTGCATTTCAATAAGAAACTAGATTACTGTGCTTTGGGTTTTTACAGGAGAAGAAGAAGTAACTTTCCTTTTGATAAAAATGGTGTGATAATTTTTATGGGGACATAGTTTAAACAATTTATATATGTCCAATTAAAACTTGATTTTGTAATGTATGCACTAATACCTAGTTTAGTTGCCTTAAGGGTGTTTGTCCTCTAGTTCTATGCGGCAAGAACAACTAACAAAAGCCCTTATTTCCTCATTACGGATCATATACACTTTCATACGCTCCTACAAGCAGGAAGTGATGGTTTTTCTAAATGAACCTATTGTTCATGTATCAGGTTACGCCTAGCTGACTTTAGTTCCATAATCAGATTTGACATTCAATCAAATTCAACAATCAACTGTCTTTATTTAGGGACTACAATTCCTCCAAACTTTTCAATTAAAAACATGTTTATAACATATGTAGTTGAATATTACTGGTACTTATATATCAAATTGTTATTCATAAAACTGATCAAGATATCACACGAAGTAAGTCTTCCTTCTTACATGCGTGATGTGCATCCACATCACATTTGTGTAAGGTACTCATTTGGGTTTTTATCTCTTAGGTAGTCGCAACTCTATCTTAACCTGATCTACAACCTCCAATGCATTTTGCTCATCTAAGATATTAAGCATTCTAAATGTCATATATTGTAATTCTCTTTATTCAGTATCATTTTCATTTAAATTAGTCATCATTTTCTAGGATGTTTTGGTTAACTAGATTACAAAGACATATATATCAAACACAATGTTATCAATGCAATGAAATACACATCAATTATCGTAATTTTGCATTAAAATTTAAAATATATTACGTAAGATATAAAATTGAAAGTTCACTACATTTTCAATCATCTTCAATGACATATATGTTTGATATTTTAAACTTTAATTTAATTGCACCAATATTATCTATGAATGAGAATTTTATTAAATTCTACCAATTTCAGAATTTTTATATTTAACAAATATAAAATATGATACAATGAATGCATAATCTATTTTGACTAAGATTATTTCATCAACTCGTATTGATCTTTGAGTTATTTTATCCATTGACCGACGGGTCTTGACCAACCCGTTCACCAACAGGTTTGGTAATTAGGTTTTTCCAATCGGATTTTGACTCGAAATCACGCATAAACCCTATAATTTCTGACCTTCTAATTGGCGACTTCTGACAACTTTCCGATGACGACACCATTATGCTTTTGTAGCCCACATGTTGGAGAGTCTTCTGGTACCAACAATGACCTCCGACATCGTCATATTTCAACGATACGACGACTAGAAAAAGATGCCTTTTGGTCTCGGTTTTGGCTCTATTTTGGTCAATTCTGATGATAATTCTATTGGTTTTTTAATTTGAATGCATGTAATACTATTCCAATCAACCATCCAACATGTTTTCCAACCCCAATTTCATGTAATTTTGGTCGAATTGAATTCGTGCCCAAAACAATTTTTTTTTTAAACATAATTTCAATCTAAACACAAAATTCAAATTATCATCTCTGTAGTATACATAATTTCATCCACAGAAAACATGACATATATGCATCCTAGACTCTGATACCAATATTGAGAATAATCAAACATATCAGGATCAAATTATGTGAAATTTTGTAGAAAGAAATTTCTGTACCCAGATTCAATATTTCGATGAAGCATCTTCAAATATGGCGCGAGGTATTGATGTTAGTCGATTTCCATGACCTATTTTGCTTCATGTATTGCATTTCAATAGGAAACTAGATTACTATGCTTTGGCTTTTTACAAGATAAGGAGTAACTTTCTTTTTGATAAAAATGGCGTGATAATTATTATAGGGAGTCAGTTTGGACAATTTATATATGTCCAACTGTCCTTCAACTCTCTTTTATAATTACCTTTGACAATTATATTAAACCGGATCGGGTCAACCTGTCATAGGTGAACCCGAATCCAATATTATCATTCAAGATCCTTTCTAGCCAATTTGGCCAGATTCCAAACTCTGGTGTTTGTTGCTATAAAATCTGGAGTTGCGGAGCTTGGTTCAGTCAAATTAATTCCTATATAATACATAAAATTATATTATATGTTCATTTTCTTCTTGGAAATAGAGTCTCTTACTACGTTGTGTCTAGTGTCGATACATTTGGGTATCCTATAAAAATTTAGGATTTTTTATTTCAATAGACAACTATTGCTCTAACAATATCATCATATTTACTCATATTCACGAAAAATCTTCTAAACCAAACAGTTTCTTGCACATTTACTGAATAGAGTATATACTACTCCAATTCTATGCAATTGAGAATTAATGCTCCCACTATTTGAAATAGATTAAAGTTTAATCTCAATGTTCTCACTAGGGTAAGATGAATGAAGCAAACAATTAAGGATCATTACTCTCATTATCCGAAATAAGTTAAAGCTCAATTGCATTTGATCTCACTATCTAGAACAAGTATTTTCTTAGGCTCAATTGATGGTCGTTATACCCATTCTCATTATTTTTTTATCTTATTCAGATGAAATCTTTTATCAATATCATCCTTATTAAGAAAAATATCTTCTATGAATGTAGTATTTTATAGTACAATTTCAGTTAATCTTCCAACATAATTCTCTATAATAAACATATACCCTTTGTAGTGTTCAGTATATCTGATAAAAATACATTCATTTTTTCTCAATCCCAATTGTTCAAACTTATGAAAAAAGCTATAGATAGACATTGTTAACCACTAAGATTGTAATCAAGTAATATAGGTTTTTTACCTGCCTCTAACTCATAAGAAGTGGAAGCAACCGGTTTAGTAAGTAATTGGTTAAGTACACAAACGGCAATAAACATCATATCATCATAAAGTGACTTAATGTTTTGTTTGCACCTTTATTGATTTAACCATTTCTAATAGAGTTCAATTACTCTTCTCCGCTACACCGATTTATTACGAAGTTCTTGAAATTACTATTTACTATACTATTCTTTTTTCATTACTCGGTTTTTTGAACTTTTTGAACAACCGCTCAAGACCTCATTGAGTTTTTTAAACTCTTATCTATTTTGTTTAATTGATTCTCAACCTCAATTTTATATATAATGTCTAAAACAGTCTACTACTTCTGACTTATAAGAGATCAAGTAAATAAGACCGAATTGAACATTATTATTAACACTAGTAATGAAATATGAGATATTTTCTCAAACTTTACATTCATAGGAAAACATATACTTAAGTATATAAATTACAAAGGAAGTTAAGCTCTTACAACTTTGTCGAATGGTTTTCTAGAAGTTTTTTCAATTACGCAATACTCACATGTGAACAATTTTATTCATGTGAAAGTTCCTAATAAACTTTTATAGGCCAATTTATTCAACCCATCTTAGCCAACGTACCTAATTTAACATGTCATATATTTACATTCATATTTATACATATAAGAGAAACAAATAATGAAAAACTTAACATTATCAAAATGTAAAGTGACAAACACCATACAACTATTCAACCAATAAACCAAATCTATAGAAGTCAATTATATCACATTTCAATAAAACACCCAGAGAAATTCAAATTATATCATAGTTTAAGAAGAACAAATACTTTGACCAAGATTCATTGAATATATTTAGAGTATATTGGATTTTGTGTAGGTATAAGATTTGACTACCTCGTAAAACTCATTTGCTCGTGTCTATTCCTCTTACTACAACCTTTGTGTTGTTGTCTACATACATTCAATTCACTTTATTTAGAATTCGACAAAAATCTATTAAACATCTTCTATCATGAGCTACTCAATCAGTGACTTTTGAGTCTATAATCCACGTAGGATAATACTCAATTAATATCATAATACTAGAAAATAAAGTTTTATCACTTTATGTTGAACAAAACGATCATTTTCAGCTTCGTTTATTCATAGACGATATAATTCTCATTGCTTCTATTGCAACTATTTATCTTGTTTTCGTCTCTTCTTCTAGTACTTCTGCCACTTTCCCATTTCAATTCCTTGTTCTTATTCTTTGCGCATTATACAATCTTCTTCCCATATTAGGACTTGAGCCACCTATTTTTAAAACTTGATTTTGTAATGTATTTACTAATACCTAGTTTAGTTGCCTTAAGGGTGTTTGTCGTCTAGTTCTATGCGGCAATAACAACTAACAAAAACCCTTCTTTTCTCATTGTGGGTCATATACACTTTCATACGCTCCCACTAGTAGGAAGAGACCGTTTTTCTAAATGAACCTACTGTTTATGTATCAGGTTAGGTCTAGCTGACTTCAGTTTCATAATTAGATTTGACATTCAATCAAATTCAATAATCAACTGTCTTTATTTACGGACTACAGTTCCTCCAAACTTTTCAATTAAAAACATGTTTATAACATATGTAGTTGAATATTACTGATACTTATATACCAAATCATTATTCATGAAACTGATTAAGATATCACACAAAGTAAGTCTTGTTTTTTATATGCGTGATGTGCATCCACCTCACGTTTGTGAAAGGTATTCATTTGGGTTTCTATCCCTTAGTTAGTCACGACTCTATCTTAACCTGATCTACAACCTCCAATGTCTTTTGTTCATCTAAGATATTGAACATTCTAAATGTCATATATTGTAATTCTCTCGATTTGGTATTATTCTCATTTAAATTAGCCATATTTTCTAGGATGTTTTGGTTAACTAGATTACAGAGACATATATATGAAACACAATGTTATCAATACAATAAAATACACATCAATTATCGTAATTTTGCATTAAAATTTAAAATATATTATTAAAATACAGAATCGAAAGTTCACTACGTTCCCAATCATCTTCCATGATATATATGTTTGACATTTTAAACTTTAATTTAATTACGCCAATATTATTTTTGAATGAGAATTTCATTAAATTCTATCAATTTCAGAATTTTCATATTTAACAAATATAAAATATGATACAATGAATGTATCATCTATTTTGCCTAGGACTATTTCATCAACTCGTATTGATTTCTGAGTCACTTTATCCATTGACCAACGGGTCTTAACCAACCTATTGACCAATAGGTTTGGTAATTGGGTTTTCCCAACCGAATTTTGAATCGAAATCACGCATAAACCCTAGAATTTCTGACCTTCTAATTGGCGACTTTCTGATGACAACACCATGAGGCTTTTGTAGCCCACATGTTGGAGAGTCTTCTCATACCAATAGTGACCTCCGACAGCGTCAAATTTCGACGATACGACAACTAGAAAAAGATGCTTTTTGGTCACGGTTTTGGCTCTACTTTGGTCAATTTTGATGATAATTCTACTAGTTTTTTAATTTCAATGCATGTAATACTATTCCAATCAACCATCCAACATGTTTTTCAATCCCAATTTCATGCAATTTAGGCCAAATTGAATTCGTGCCCAAAACAGATTTTTTTTTAAACATAATTTCAATCTAAACACAAAATTCAAATTATCATCTCTGCAGTATACATAATTTCATCCACAAAAAACATGATATATATGCATCCTAGGCTCTGATACCAATATTGGGAATAATCAAACATATCAGGATCAAATTCTGTGAAATTCTGTAGATAGAAATTTGCGTACCCAGATTCAATATTTCGATGAAGCATCT
Organism: Mangifera indica; assembly: GCF_011075055.1. Taxonomy (NCBI): domain Eukaryota; kingdom Viridiplantae; phylum Streptophyta; class Magnoliopsida; order Sapindales; family Anacardiaceae; genus Mangifera; species Mangifera indica. The sequence goes on along the minus strand of NC_058147.1, from coordinate 7,708,625 downwards.
TCGAATACAGTGCGAGGTATTGATGTTAGTCGATTTCCATAACTTATTTTGCTTCACGTATTGCATTTCAATAGAAAACTAGATTACTATGCTTTGGCTTTTTACAAGATAAGGAGTAACTTTCTTTTTTATAAAAATGACGTGATAATTGTTATGAGGAGTCAGTTTGGACAATTTATATATGTCCAACTATCATTCAACTCTCTCTTATAATTGCGCTTGACAGTTATATTAAATCGGATCGGATCAACCTATCATGAATGAACCCGGATCCAATATTATCATTCAAGATCCTTTCTAGCCAATTTAGCCAGATTTCAAACTCTAGTGTTTGTTGCTATAAAATCTGGAGTTGCGGAGCTTGGTTCAGTCAAATTAATTCCAAAGGAACAAACCGTTGCGGAGATGGTCAAAACTATATTTTGGGGATCAAGTTCTATGCAGAAGACAATTCCAAAGATTTTTAGGTGTGAACTAAGTGTGGATGGCTCAAAATCGCGATCAACCAGCATTAACTTTTCCCTTAAAGCGGAAGATGATTTGAGTTTCGCTTTAGACTCCTATGACTTACAAGCAATTGGTACGAATCAGATTTACGAAAATTCATTGTCGATCTTATGATAATGAAACAAAATTTGTTCCGCATTTGAACCAAATGATTGTCAGGGGCTATAATGCGCAAGTAAAGGTGTTTGGTTAGGAGTAGAAGGATGACTCTCCATCTCAAGCAGATGAGAGAAACCAAGGAAGAGAGGCAGAAAACCTGCGAATGAGAGAGAACCGTTGAATCACGCAAGAATAAACAAACAGAGGCGTGAGAAGTTTAAACAGCAGATTTGATTTTGATTTGGAAGGCAGTGGATTTGGTAAGCAAGTTAACGGTGGGGATTTGATTTTAATTAAGCACCAAAAATAATAAAATAATATTTTAAACTTTAAAAGGTAAAAAGATTTGTATTATAATAATATATATTAAAAGTTAGATTTTTATTACATATAAATTACCTATTTTACCTTTGCTTAAAATCATTAACAGTAACAATTTATGAGTTGGTGTTTAAATTTTCCAAAATTAACCAGTGGAAATTTGCCAATGAACTAATCCTTGGGTAAAATAAATCTTTTGGCCTAAAATTTAACTCAAAGAATGCCAAGTTTACTTTTCATCACATTATCTGGACACCAAGTAATTATTATGTATTTGTTCATGGTGTATGTACTGAATTTCGGCAAGCAGAGAGTATAAATTTGTGTATAAATGATGACATATTACTATATAATTGGATGTATATCTACTTCAAAATTATTTAATCACATGCATAATATATTATCATTTATATACAAGTTTGTGTTTATTATTTATGCATATAGTTTTATTGTGGCAGGATTAATTGTTTAAGATAGATAAACCAGAAAATAATATATACATGAATGAAATATTGGAGATTAAAGTGCATTGGATTAGTGCTAGAATCTGAAGCTGAAAAACCCTATGAAAGAGCTAAAAAATGACTCCATTCTCTCTAAATATTTGATAAATTGAAGTTAAATGGATATAAGGGAATACTTACCGGCATTTTCAGAATCCTAAATACTTCACTTCGTTAGAATTGTTTCCGTCGCTAGGTTTCACTTGGTTGAGTGTTCTTTTTGGAGTGCATGCAACGTTTTTGATAATGGAGGAATACATATCAAACTCTGCCTTCAGTTTCAAGCAGCTCGCTTCGATCCATTTCTCAGCTACACTGGTGGCCACACTGTCTTGGTTGTCCCTCTCATGCTCCTCGATAGCTGGGCGTATTTCATCGTACAAGGACGAAAGCTGGGAGGTAGCCTCCCTCTTCAGTTCCTGCAAAAACTCAGAAATTTCAAGGGGAGTCGAAAAAATTTGTTAACATGTTCCAACCTAATCACCACCGCACAGAGCCTGTTGGATTTAATGTTAAAATGACAAAAGCTGGAAAATTCTTCCACTCTATTATCATAGAGAGTAGTAATTCGCACCTCATTTCTGAGAATCTCCACTCGTGCTTCTTTTGATGCCAAGAGTTGGGCAACATGTTTTGCGTCAACTTGCTTTTGCGAAGGATTTTTCAACTTCCCATCAGAATACAGCTGTGACCTTTTCCTTGGCACAGGGCCTGGACCAATGTGATAGTTACGACATGCACTGTTACTTCTGATACGAGATACCATTGCATTCTTCTGTGGAAAGGCCTGTTGAGTATCTTTCAAATACAATTTCGTGTCTTTACTTTCTTCTGTTTTTGGTGCAATATTCACAGCTACATCTTCCATCAGAACAGATTCAAGTGGCTGAACAACAAGAGAAGTAGATTCCAACAGGGGTTCGCTTTTAACACCAACACTCAGTGCCATGGCATAGTCATTTTTTCCATCAGCATCAGTTCCAGGTTTCAATGAATCCATACTTTTGAGAAGCTTGGTGAAAGGCTCATCTTCTCCAGAATCATAAAGTGGTATGTTTTCCACTGAATACCTGTAATCAAACAGGCAGATCAAGATAAACATGGAAGAAAAAAAAGAAAAAAGCACCCGAGGAATTGAAAAAGAAAAAATTGCATTTAATGATGAGTTTCCAGTACCATATGCAAAAAGGTTTTCATATTTATGAGATATCTATATTACGTACACATTTACTAAACTGCATGAGCTTCTGTGGCAACATCAGGAAAGAAAAGGAAAAGACGGTCCACTTTTGCAACAATTCGATACATTTGAGAAAACTAGAACTTTTCTGTGATCTGACATCATCTTTCACGTTTTAAGAATAGCATAAGGTCAGCAAATTGTTAAAGACTTACATGGGTTCTGTTCAAAATAGTTAAGTGAAAGCAGTGATGAGAGTGATGAGATTAATTAGGTTCTGAAGTCCCTCTGGAAAATTTATTGACAGTTAGGTAAACAGCAGAAGCAAACCGGACGACAATAGCACGGTTGAAACAGCGAGGAGTTAATCACTAACTGCCTAAATTAGCACTTTTACCCTGTTAATGTGAACCAGCGTCCATCACATCCTCTACATTTCCAATGTGAAGATATCAAAATTTATCACACTCTAAAGGTATGCTAGTGAAGTAGGTATTACCTTGCTGAGGGAGAGGAGAAAACAAGTAGCAAGTAGACACTAGACATGCATGATATATACAAAAGAGCTCCAAGCACAATACTTCAGAGGCTCTTAAGAATAAATTTAAGACTTCAAAACTTCTCTCAAGGTAATCTGACTCAAGTTTAAGATGCCTTAGGGCTTTGTAAGAGTCCCTTCCAAGGAAATTAGGCTTTAGCATTTCATTTGACTTATGTCCTGTTCTTCAGTGATTAAAGTCATCTTTTTAAGAATGCAGCTAGGTAAATAATGAACAAGGAGAGTAGTGCATCAACAGTTTGTGCAGCTCTACAGTTTCATGGCAAAGAGTCCCAGGTATAAATTTCTTACAAATCTAAAAATAATTAAGAATACTAAAAATTCAACCATCATCCAAGTCCATATTCTTCTAAAAAATTTGCCCAGAGTCAAGCTGTGTACATTTGGCACAATTAAATTGTGTCTCAAAATTCATCCATATATTGAAAGTCCAATGGTTGGCTTCCTACTGAACCAGCCAGGAGAGCCAGGTCAAAACTCATTTTCAGATGACATGAGTAATTTCAAGTATACTGCTGATATATATTCATGAACTGAAAATGATTATGTTGAAGACCAGCAAACGCCAATGAATGAATCATTAAGAAAAATCATAATTGAAGTTAGAAATAACCAAGAGTTCAGAGCATTGGAAATACCAAGTTGCAAATAGATGGATCATTAATGATAATGAATTACCTGTCATCGTCATCCTCCCAGAGATAAGTATCCTCCTGTCAAGAATTTGCAACACATTGGCAAAATAAATTATAACTAAATCAAATGAAAGAGGTTCAGTTTTCACTTTCATAAACAAAAGGGCCAGAATGAAGCAGGAAAATACGATAAGAAAGCTAAAAACAGAATTATATGAAATAGAACCTTTGGCTCACTGATGCCCAAATCAATTAAGAAAGCCCCCAACATGATTCTTTTTAGACAAGCTTCACAGGAGGTAAACTTCACTAAATATTGACAAACCAGGGTTATGAAGCAGAATAAAATTTATGTTTATCATTAGTTGGCACATAGCCCAAAAACTAAATCTTGTCCATATCTCTCAACAAATTTATCTCCGATTTTAGGAACCAAAGGTTTCACCAATTAGGATCTGATATAAAGCCTTTCATTTCTAATAGGGTTACATTTTTCTTCAAAATCCTTATGCAAGTGTTTCTCAGAACATATTTGTCAAAAGCGAAAAGCGCCAAAAGGCAATGAGGGATGCTATTGCCTAAGCGAAAAAGCGAAGCAAAAGCACCGCTTTTTGACCAAAGGCGATTAAAAATTTTCATTTATTTTTATTTTATTTTCATTAAATTTAAATTATTTGTTACTACATCAATAATAAAAAAATTGATTAACAACTGCATCAACAATCCCAAAATTGACAACAATTAGTTATAATATCTAGGCTTCTCTGATGGCTATTTATAAGAGATCAGTGAACCTATCTGATGACCTTAAATCTCTCCAACAACTTCTTTGGCAAACCTTAGAACTCGCCGACAACTTCTTGACAACCTTAGAACTCACTATTGATCTCTCAACAACTTTAGAAATTATTAGTAATCTTTTCAATAATCTTAAACCTCACTGGAAACCTTAAAAATTGTCAACAGCCTCTTATCAAATTGAAAATTGCCCAAAACCTACCTAAAAACCTGAAACTGTGTTAAAAACTGTCTAGAATTTGTCAATAACCCTATAATCTAGTAGTGGATAACCTAGGTGATAATAAAGCGAGCTTTTTCAGTGCCTAAAGCTTCCCTCAAGGCTCCGAAAAAAACACTAATAGCGATCTCCTTTGAACCACTAGTCACCTTGAGTAAAGTGTCGGTTAAGCTTGCCTGAGACTCGCCTTTGATAACTATGCCTCAGAACCAATTTGTCAAATAGGTTGGAATCCGGACATAGCTAAAATAGAATGTCAACCTCCCAGATTACAGTCTAACTGAACAACAAATATCAGTTACATGCAGGACAGTGTAAACAAAATTGGGCAAAAATATAAAGAATGTGAATGTCCATTCTAAACAGTGAATCATGCAAAATAAGTCACTTTCTAATATAGATACCCCCAAATTGGTTCCATTATTTAATTAGTCACAATTCACTTGCATATTATGTTGCACTAGCATGTCAGATAGATGGAAAAGGCATCTCCAGATGTTTACTTCTACATCCATAAGTAACAGTTACTGCCATATAGAAACATATTTTTAACACAAGCTAATAGAACAAGAACTCATGAAGTCAAGAATTTCTGTAAAAATCAATTTTATTTTCAGGGCCTCAGTTTCAAGCACACTACATGATCAAAAAATTTTCCATACTTCTTCTAAATTCATTTCATTACAGATCAAAGTCTTTCAGAATCTACCTGGAAACCACGAGATTTTGCTCCAAGAAATCCAGTACAACTGGCTGCACCACAGAGACAGCGAACTTTATTGCCACCATACCATTCAAAATTATAATCATACCCCAGTTCAGTTCCAACAGAAATATCTTGCTTTGCAAATATTCCAACCCTGGTTTCTCCCAATACATTCCACTTTCTTGTCTCACAATTTGGTTGGCTGAAAACTAGAAAGAAGAATGAATTAATGTCAACTTTGAACACTGTTATCAGTGAAAGTGCCTCAAACTATTGACAACAGTATTAGTATATCTATCTTTGCCCCAACTTTTGCTATCACTTAAGTGGCTCACCATGAGTGATTTATAAATCTAGCATGGCTTCCCTTTGCAGTGGCATCAATGGATTCAGCAGCATTGAGACAAATGATATATGCATCCTTCAGACCTGTGTTAGGCCAAACAAAAGGATGAAACTAGTTTCCAAAGATAAGGAAAACAATGTAATATAGCATGAATTTGATAATTTTTTTCCACCTTGAATTTCATAGGTTTGGGACCTTCTCCTTGCTTCTTTCCATGATATCACTTCACCACAGTATTCAATAATAAATTGCCCTGCCTGCAATATAACCCAAAAGGCAAATGGCAACACATGAAAATTATTCCAATGGTACCATGCTCATTTTACACAAGAAAATCAGTATTAATTATGCTCTTCCAGATGAAAACTTCATTTATATGCATTAAAAATCTACAAAGCATAATATGCTAGCATGCCTACAATAGATGCAATAAGCAGATAAGATATCCTGATCTTTTGCTTAAAATCAGGAATGCTCAATGATCTTATTGAGTGAATTTTGCAAGAGCTGAGAATCCAGAAAAGGTAATGAAAGCTTCATTGATGACAATAAGAATAATGCTAGTTTGGTAAGTAATACCTTCATATTCTCATCAGCCAAAAGACCCCACCCACGGCCTTCAGTTTTAAACAACTTCGTCTTAGCATATTCACACCTCTGAAATCTCTGTTGAACAGTTAACATATGTAGCATCATAATTACACCGAGAAAAAAAAAATGACAATATTACCTTCATGATGCATAAACAGGGAATTCATGAACACAAAAAATATCAAACTTTAGAGTTAATCTAATTATGCCACTGTTCAAATATTTTACCTAAGTAAACAACTTAATAAATGCATGGAAATAAACTATATGTCCAGTCATAAATGCAAAAGTAATATGAGGGTGTGGAAAGGCCGATTTAACGTATATGTTGTAACAAAATGAATTTAGCATGTGGATGCACAGTATTTTTTCCTATTTATTAAGAAATAAATTTACATACACTTCATAGATATCTGTGCTTAGGAAAATGAAAAAGAAAGCAAGAGAAATTTATGTGCAGTGACATATTAAAAGGAAAATAACACAGATTCAAGTCAAAATCACACGATATGACAAGTTTAAAAAAAGTGACAACAAAAAAGGAATCCCTTCTAAGTAAAAAAATTCTTGCAAACTTACATTATCCACCTTGTGCAAATCATTAAAAAAGTAATAGCTACATACAAAGGAAAAACAAAGAAAAGTAGCAAACATTTCTCATTTTTATTCATTACAAGTATAGCATGTACAAAGGCAGTGAAAATTCAAATATCAGAAGCCCTCACTCACAGATATGACATAATGCGAACAAAAGAATATACACACATGTCTATGCACAAAAAGGTGCAACCTCATCTACATAGGGGATTACTTGAGTAGATCTATGTGCTTTGCTGCTAACCACTGCTGCCTTTGTTAGTTCCCCTCAAATTTTCCAGTATTTAAAGATTACTCTATGTATTTATCCATGGAAAATTTATTAACATTCCAAAATCTCAAGAACATCAAGTATAATTAAAGGCCACAAACATTCCAACCAATTCAATTCTCCCAAAAATTCCAGCCAAAATAAAAGGACAGTGTTACCAGCACAACATAACAATGTCTCATTTCAAACTGTAACATGTTCTCCAAACCCAAAAATCTTAAAAAACTCCATGCAAACCACTCATCAACTGACACCTTCCCATAACAAGAATGCATAAAACCCAATTCCTGTTTAGTCCAGTACAAAATAAACTTCCAACCATGAAATCCATTCAATCATCTAATTCATTGAAACACAAAGAGCTCTGACTAAATTTTTACGAAAACTCATTAAAGACACAATTCATCAAGCTGATGCAAAGAAAACACCAAATATGTTTACAAAATCAAATATAAAGAGTGACGAACAACTTATTCATAGTAATTGCAAAACAAAATTCAATCCATATATAAATAAAAACAAAGAAAATATACTTGATTTCTGCAAAAAAAATACCACAAGGACAAAAATCCAGGAGTACATTAAGTGCTTGTTAACAAATTCAAACACTTTAGCATATTCAAACACCCTTCTCAACACGCACTCTGGATTACTGGCATCCTATTCAATAACATTAAATGAAGCCTTCTCATAACAAGAATGTATATAACCCTATCCCTGTTTAGTCCCGCACAATAAAAACTTCCAACTATGAAATTGACTCAATAATGTATTTCGTACATATAAAAATAACTCTAAATAAATTTTAGAAAACTCACGATACGCGATTCACTGAGCTGATGCAATAAAAACACCAGATATGCTTACAAAATAAAATTCAAAAGGTGACGAACAGCTTATTCATAGTAATTGCACAACAAAAGTCAATCCATACATAAATATAAACAAAGAAGGCATACTTGATTCTTGCAAAAAACACCACAAGGACAAAATCCAGGAGCACATTCAGTGCTTGTTAATAAATTCAAACACCGCTCTCCACACGCACTCTCTGGATTACTGGCATCATATTTACATACACAGACGGCGATATCCTCATCCTTCTGCTTCTTATGCCTGCAAAATTTTGATGCATTAATTAAATTAATTTGGTAATTTAATATCATCGGAGAAAATAAATGAATAATTTGGAAGTTTACTCACTTGCGCTGAAAGAATTCGTTTTGATGAATATGTCTGTACGCTGCGAGTTGCTCTTCTTGTTGTTGCTGTGACGGGGGATCCACAGAAGAAGAAGAGAACACAGGTATCATTTCTTCGCTTGCGTACATAATTGCTCAGAAACTCTTTCCTTCTCTGCTTGTCCGGCTACGAAACTGTGATGTTATTATTAATTTGAGAACAATGTAGGTTAAGGGTGAGCAAATATCCGAACGGGAATCGTATTTGGATTTTGGTTTCGGGCAAAAACCGATACTAATTTATTTTAGATAGATTTCGATTCTAATTTTTTAAAACCGATAAATTCCGGTTTCAAACATTTAAGAACCGGATTTAATGCACAACAGTTCTCCCTTAATCATCAATCCCGGCCGGTGGTCTTTGATTTATTGGCATTAATGGTCTTTGATTTATTTTGCTTTGCATTAAATGCCAATAATAGCAGCTGTCACAAATTCCCTTGTCACTCAAATTCGTTACTTTCTGTCCAATTGAAAAGCTTCTTCTGCTTCTACTTTCAATTACAGAGAGAACGAGACCTTCGCTTCGTCTTCTCTCCATACTGATATTTTTCCAGTGGGCAAATTCATTTTGGCTGGTTAAGGATGAATTTGCTCCAAATTTTAAACATTCATAGTTCTGACAGGGAAAAGGAAGATGGTCTTAGGAGAAATTTTAATTATCGGTTTGGATAAAAACCAAACCCAATCTGGAATCGATCATTTCGATTCCAAGTAGGAATATATTATAAGGGGTTCTAATTCCATTTTCTATTTTTAAGAATAGATCGGTTTTTATTCCAATTTTTGGTTTTTTAACAAGATATTCAAAACCATCCACCCCTATTACGGAGGAGGGGAAGAATTGGGTGAACTTGTAATATTTTAAAATTCTTGAGTCCTATAAAGCTTTGAGGCTAGGTCTGATAAGTCTCAAGACTGAAGGGCTTCAATAGAATTTCAAGTACTGAATTACATTTTCCGAGCCAAGGTTTAAATTAAAACCCATTTTCATGCCTATTCGACATAAATAATAATTTTTCACTCAAAAAAAAATAATGCTTTCTTCCTTAAAATTAAACTCAGTTAATAAAAATAAAATTAATATTTTATCCTTATTATTTCACTTTTCTTAATTATTATAAAACCGTAAATTAAAAAAATAAAAATAAACTTTTAAATATTTAAATTATATTTAAAAATTTCTTATTTTATTTTTCTTTCTCACTCACCACTTCTTCCTCTCTTTCTAAAGACAGAGGAGTTTTTATAGTATAATCCAATATCAAGGGGAAAAATTATAATTTTTGAAAAAGATTAGGTCTTTTAGAAATTTTTAAAATATCAGTTTGCCTCTAATTAGTTTAAAAAATAATAGTTATATCCTATTAGTTTAAAAATAAAAATATTTTTAACATGTTTAAAATATTTTATTCTGATATAAAATTGTTACATTTATCTTTTTGAAAATTTTCAAGTCAAATTTGGTATTTTTAATGTAAAGTATGCTTGGTTTAGACTTCATTCACATTCCTTTTCCATGATAGTGGGCTATAAAATAAAGCTGTGTTTGGAGAATTTAATGTTCTGAAGTTCACGGTCCGTGAAAATCATGCCAAAATTTTTTGGAAGGCATTTAAGTCAGTAAGTACATGGAAACACGAGGGAGAGCAATCCCAAAGAATCCGCTAGGATGTGTTATAAAGCCAGATGGCTTTCCACCAAAGCAAGTAAAAAAAGGCAGTGGGAATTCATTTATTAGAGCAAGAAGAAAATGGTAAAGTGACGCAGGAGAAGCAAATAAAATGGTTTTAGTCAATGTATTGGGTAAAAAGGAAGGTGGCAAACTCCATATAAACCCCCCTTTTCTCTATTATTTTCACACAATTCTTTCTTTCTTTCTGCTTCTTCTTGTTTCTTTATTCCTTCTGCCGTGCTTTGGCTTAATAATTTTATTTAGCAAGTCAATTACTTTATTATTTTTATAACACATTATCAGCACGATCAATTCAGATATATTATATTTTTATATTATGTCATTATGCTGTTTAAATATTATAAATACGAATATCTCAATTGTGATGTTCCAGTTGACTTTTAATTTATGTTATATTTTTGCTTAATTTTTCTTTATAATTATACAATATTTATAACCTGAAGTTTACAAAATTGTAAATCTGGACCTGAAGTCCTGAAACTCTTGAATCTAGACTTAAAGTCTGGAATATCATAAATCTGAACCTGAAGTTCTGAATCTTATTTGTAACTTGAAGTTTACAAAATTATGAATCTGGACCTGCAGTCCTGAATATCATGAATCTGGATCTGAAATCCTGAATATCATTCGTAACCCGAAATTTACGAAATTATAAATTTGTGACCTGAAGTCATAAATATTATTTGTAACCTGAAGCTTACAAAACCAAGAATCTGGACCGGAAGTCCTGATATTATTTAAATATTTATTTTTATTGTATTCCATTTATTTAAATATTTATTTATTCGCATCTTTATTTATTTGAATATTTATTTTTATTTATATCCGATTTACAACCTGAAGCTTGTAAAATCGTGAGAAAATCATATATATGGGCCCGAAGTCCCGAGTTTTACGATTTACAACTTGAAGTTTGTAAAATCATGAGAATACATGTTTATGGGCCGAAAGTCTCCAGTTTCATATATATGGGCCGGAAGTCCCCAGTTTCATCAAAGTCTTTATTTTAATAATGATATCACCTTTGCAACCTGAAGTTTGCATAAAGTGTGAAAAATATAGACTTGAAGTCCAAAACATAATCAAAATACGTATTATAATATTCTGAAAACTAATTACAAAACTAGAAGTTTTGTATATATGAGATAATATATGGACCTGAAGTTTCCAAAATTAATCTCAATATTTCTCCTACAAAATCAGTTGTTTTGTAAATATGAAATAATATTTGAACTTGAAGTTTCAAAGATTAACTCATATATATTATTTACAAAACCAGAAGTTTTGTAAATATGACAATAATTGAACTTGAAGTTCCTAAAATTAGATGGATAATATTAAATGGGCTTTTTACATGAGTCTCCACCTAGAATTTGTGAGCCTTGAAAAACTAACTAAATAAAATATTTCAGAAAGACAAATACAAAACTATTATCTTTTGACATCATATCCCTAAAGGATTACAAGACGAAATATGAATACAATGACTTTATATTTAGTATAACTCTATAATATTCAGAATCTTTTCCTGAATGTGAAAGATAAAATATTCTCCACATTTTATTTTTGCTCCTGTAGTAGCACTATCAGAAAAGAAATTCTGAATTAATATTTTCTTATTATACATCGTTCCCTGAAGTGAACGCAACTACCAGAAGTAATTATTATAAGTATGAAATGCCCAAAATTTTTATAATTAAATCCATCATATATATTTATTTTGGAGTCATGCATATTATTTTGTATTTTATTTTCATGTTCTCTTCCTTTCAATATTTTGTGTACGTTATAACTAACGTAATTTTTAAATGAAAGGAAATGGACTCCAAAATTGAAGCGTTGACTTCAAAAGCTGATGTAGGAGATATATGTTTGGTGGATAGTGCAACAACACACACAATTCTTAAAGAAAAGAAATTTTTCTTATCTTTAGCATTAATTGAAGCTAAAGTAACCACCATATCAGGATCAATTGATCTGATAGAAAGCTCCGAAAGAGCCACAATTATGTTAAACAATGGGACCAAAATAAACATCGATGATGCATTATATTCAAGTAGATCCAGAAGAAATCTATTGAGTTTTAAAGATATAAGAAAAAATGGTTATCATCTTGAAACCATAAGTGAAAATGGTGCAGAATTCATCTGTATAACTAGTAATACCTCCGGAAGAAGGCTTATACTAGAAAAATTGTCTGCTTTATCATATGGATTGTATTATACAATCATAAAGGCAATTGAAACCTACGCAGTATCGAACCGGAAGTTCGTTGATCCAAAAGCATTTATGCTTTGGCATGATCGTTTAGGCCACCCAGGATCTACAATGATGCGTAAGATTATTGAAAATTCACATGGACATACATTACAGAATCATAAAATTTTATTGTCCAATGAACAATTTTGCACTGCCTGTTCTAAAGGCAAATTAGTAATAAGACCATCCCCTCCAAAATTAGAGATGAATCCCCATCGTTCTTGCAAAGGATTCAAGGGGATATATGTGGACCCATTCACCCATCAAGTGAGTCATTTCGTTATTTTATGGTCTTAATTGATGCATCTGCACGATGATCTCATGTTTGTTTATTGTCTACTCGAAATGTTGCATTTGCTAAACTGTTAGCACAAATTATCAAATTAAAGGTACATTTCGTAGATTATTCGATCAAGTCAATACGGCTAAATAATGCTAGTGAATTTACATCCAAAATATTTGATGATTATTGCATGTGTATGGGGATTAAGGTTGAACATCCAGTCCCGCTTGTCCACACACAGAATGGATTAGCTGAGTCTCTTATCAAACAACTCCAGGTAATTGCACGCACTTTATTATTAAAAAGTCAACTACCTACTTCTATGTGGGGACATGCTATATTACATGCTGCAGCGTTAATTCACTTGCAACCTTCTTCTTATCATCAATATTCTCCCCTACAATTGGTTCTTGGTTACCAACCTAATATATCTCATTTGAGAATATTTGGTTGTGTTGTATATGTCCCTATTGCGTCTCCTCAACGCACAAAAATGGGACCCCAACGTCGTTTAGGAATATATGTTGGATATGATTCACCATCTATTATCAGGTACCTGGAACCATTAACAGGTGATCTCTTTACTGCACGATTTACAGATTGTCACTTTGATGAGACAACTTTCCCATCTTTAGGGGAAAAGAAAATGCCTCCTGAAGTTAGGCATGAAATTACTTGGTATGTACCTACCATGTCTCATTTAGATGCTCGCACATCCCAAAGTGAAATTGAAGTACAAAAGATAGTGCGATTACAAATTATTGCCAACCAAATGCCCGATACATTTGTAGATACGGCAAAAGTGACAAGATCACATGTTCCAACTACTAATGCACCAACAAGAATCAATGTGACTGTTGAACAGTCCATTCAAACCATGATTGATCCATCTACCTCACGCTAGAAGCGTGGTAGACCTGTTGGATCGAAGGATACTATTCCTCGAAAAAGAAAGGCAAATAATGAAACAAATATTCTTCCAGAAGAGGTTATGGTCCCTGAAGAGACACAAGCCCCTGAAGTGGCACAAACCCCTGAAGTGGTACAAAATCCTGAAGAACAGGAAAATGAGAATATTGAAATATCTTTAAATTATGTTCATACACAAGAAATGTGGAATCGTGAAATAATTATAGTTGATGATGTATTCTCATTTGCAGTAGCTACTGAAATTCTGAATGATGATGATTTTGAGCCACGTACTGTGGCTGAGTGCAAACAAAGATATGATTGGCCTAAATGGGAAGAAGCAATTCAAACAGAATTAGCTTCTCTAGCAAAACATCAAGTGTTTGGGTCTTCCAACACCTGAAGACGTACAACTCGTTGGATATAAATGGGTATTTATGAGAAAAAGAAATGAGAAAAATGAAAATGCTAGATATAAATCCAGACTTGTAGCCTAAGGCTTTTCCCAAAGGCCCGGTATAGACTTTGATGAAACATATGCACCTGTAATGGATATAATCACATTCAGATATTTAATCAGTTTAACAGTCTCTGAAAAACTGGATATGCGTCTAATGGACGTAGTTACTGCTTATTTATAAGAAAATTTAGATACTGAAATTTATATGAAACTCCCTGAAGGATACAAATTGCCTGAAGCAAAAAGGGTCAATTCAAGAGGCTTGTACTCAATTAAATTACAACGATCATTATACGGATTAAAACAATTCGGACGTATGTGGTACAATCGCCTTAGTGAATATTTGAAAAAAAAGGACTATGTGAATGACCCTATATGCCCATGTGTCTTTATCAAAAGGTCAGAATCGAGATTTGCTATTGTAGTAGTTTATGTTGATGACATGAATTTAATTGGGACTCCTGAAGAGCTCTCAAAAACTGCTGAATATCTAAAAAAAGAATTTGAAATGAAAGATTTGGGGAAAACAAAATATTGTCTTAGCCTGCAGATCAAGCACAATTCAAATGGAATACTTATCCATCAAGCAGCGTATATTGAAAAATTATTAAAACGCTTTAATATGGATAAAGCTTATCTTTTGAGCACCCCAATAGTTGTTCGGTCTCTTGATCCAAAAAAGGACCCATTTCGTCTTAAAGAAGAAGATGAAAAGATACTTAGTCCTGAAGTACCATATCTTAATGTCATTGGAGCCTTATTATATTTAGCCCAATGCACAAGACCGAATATATCCTTCGCAGTTAATTTATTGGCCCGATTTAGCTCTGCACCAACCCGTCGCCATTGGAACGGAATCAAACATATACTCCGTTACCTTTGTGGAACTAAAGATTTGAGATTATTATATTCTGTCAAATCCCCTAAAAATCCTAGTTTGGTTGGATATGCAGATGCTGGTTATCTTTCTGACCCCCATAAGGCCCGTTCACAAACGGGATATGTTTTCACTTATAATGACACAGCTATATCAAGACGCTCCATCAAGCAGACCTTGGTTACAACTTTTTCAAATCATTCAAAAATTTTAGCTTTCCATGAACCCAGCCGTGAATGTATATGGTTATGGTCTGTCATCCATCATATTCAGAATGCATGCAGTCTTCCGTCTAAAACAAACACTTCTTCCATATTACATGAAGACAATGTAGCATGTATAGCCCAAATTAGAGGTGGGTACATCAAAGGAGACAGAACCACACATATCTCACCGAAGTTCTTTTACACTCATGGGCTCCAACAGAGTAAAAAGATTAATGTCAAGCAAATCAGATCCAGTGAGAATCTTACAGATTTGTTCACTAAGACACTACCGACATCAACATTTGAGAAGTTAGTGTATAACATCGGTATGCGGCGGCTCAACACGCAACCAAGTTAATCCTACTACAAAAAGGGGGAACGTTCATCAGGAGGAGCGTTCATCAGGCAAAATTTTGAAGTTTATCCAATATTGGACAAAAAGTGCACTGTATTCTTTTTTCCTTCACTAGGTTTTGTCCTACTGGGTTTTCCTAATAAGGTTTTTAATGAGGCAGTTTAAGCACGTCCAATGCCAACTTATAAGACATTTAATAATTATGTTCCTTTGCTTTGGTTTTTATCTCATTGGGTTTTTCCTTAGCAAGGTTAATATAATTATCTGTAAGTAGTGAAAATCCAAGGGGGAGTGTTATAAAGTCAGATGACTTTCCACCAAAGCAAGTCAAAAAAGGCAATGAGAATTCATTTATTAGAACGAAAAGAAAATGGCAAGGTGACGCAGGAGACACAAATAAAATGGGTTTTAGTCAATGTATTAGGTAAAAAGGGAGGCGGCAAACTGCTATATAAACCCCCCCTTTTCTCTATTATATTACACACAATTCTTTCTTTCTTTCTGCTTCTTCTTGTTTCTTTATTCCTTCTGCCGTGCTTTGGCTTAACAATTTTATTTGGCAAGTCAATTACTTTATTATTTTTATTACATGATGAAATTTTTAATTATTTATCAACATCTCTTAATTTTTAAGTAGTTTGTACTAGTTAGGCCAAAAGACATGTTCCCACCCAAGTTTAATATATTTTTAAACACTCATTTATAGAGTTACAAAAACCCAAAATTTACCCATCATTCAATTTTGTTTAAATTTTTGTATTAGTTATAAGGGAAAAATTATTATTTTGTCACTAATATTAAAATAAATAAAATTATATATCATTATTCTCTATTAGTCTAAAAAACTAAAAATTTTTCATCTAAAAGTTTGAAAACTTATATTTTCCCTTTGTTAGGATTTGATTTTTTCATTTGGGGCTTTTCAGCTATTAATCGATTCTGATTGTCAGATGGTTTTCTATACATTTCTCTCTTTGGTGGTTTTTCGATATGGAAAACACCCAAAATTTGATCGAATAATATTGTACAAATCTATGCAACATCACATGGATCTATGTATTATCTGATTAATACACAAACGGTTAGTAGATGCACATATCCGTGTGACATCACACAGATCTGTATAACATCATCCTACCATTTTTGACTAAATTTATAGTGATTTTTACATTAGAAAACCACCAAAGAGGGAGATGCATAGAAAATCGATCGACAATTAGAGTCGATTGGTCATTAGAAAGCCCCAAATGAACGAATAAATCCTAACAGGAAAAAATGCAAGTTTTTAAACTTTTAGGTGGGGGGAATTTTTAGTTTTTTAAACTAAAAAAGAAAAATAAGATATAATTTTATTTATTTTAATATCAATGGTACAATGATAATTTTACTCTTATAATCAATAGAAAAATCTAATTAAAATTAGATTATAAATGAATATTTAAGTTTTTAAAACTCTATAGATATATTTTTTCCATCAGACTAAAACTATTCATTAATATTTACATAAAATCACAAATATTTGTCCCATTCATCTTACAAGCCTCATAGCAACAAAAATTCATACTTGTCAAATACTGACGAAGTTTGTTGAAATTTTGACAATCAATGCTTACATAATTATATTACACTTTAACTTATAATTAGTGGTTGAAATTAATTAAATTATAATGGATGCTACATAAGATGGATATTGTTCCTCTCTTGATTTCAATGTAACTATAAATTGTTGTTTGACCTAAAAAATTAAAAAAAAAAAACTTTATATGATCCAAGCCAACTCCATTTCCAAAACTGATTCAGTTTGATTCAAGTTTGAATCAAAAGATTTAACTTGTTTTAAATTGAATCAAACTTGAGTTAGAAGGTGTTCAATTTGAATTTATAGCTCAAATCGATAATTTAAATTTGTGACTTATTCAGTTCAAATTAGTTCAAATTGATAGTTTGAATTTATCTCGATTCAATTCAAATTCATGATTCTATAAATAAATTTGAATATTATTTAGATAAAACGATATCGTTTTATCAATGAACTATGAACTCAAATAATAAATTCAAATCATCAATTCAAACCATAAATTCGAGTTAAACCGAGTTATAAATTCGAACCATTGATTCAAACTACGAAATTAAATTAAACTTAAACTGAATCAAACTAAACTATTTATTGAACTTGAGTTGAACCTAATTTTGGTTCGATGAACTCGAGACATACCATTTTCTATTCCAACCAAAGAGCACTTACGCTTGACTGGTTTATATCCACCCCCAAATATACTTGCAAAAGATGATTTATATTAAATACGTAAAGTAATTTTTCAAATTGTGTCTATAATTATAAAAATGGTATAACGTTTAAAAAAATCATTTGTAAATATATTTCAATTGTATATTTGTTTTATGAAAAAAGAATTCCAAAAAAAACCAACCTTAAATTAAGCTGCCATTACTTTAAATTATAAAATTTGACCATTTTTAGAAATTTTATAATATTAAAAAACTAACAAAATCCCCAAATTCTCCCCTGTTCACATTTCAAAAGGTTTATTTTGAAAAGTGTACTTTTTATATTGTCTTGTATTGTTGAATTCCTGTTCTTTACATATAATTCGATCTGTATTTTCAATTTCAGTTTTGTTTTCTTAACACAGAAACAACAGAAGATTTCTGATTTCCTTTTCTCTTTTCTTTTCATTCTTTTCACTTCACAGCACAAACCCAACACAGAACCGCCATCTTCAAGATCTCTCCCTCTGTTTCTCTTTCTCATTATTTCCAAAAACCCCTCCTTCGAAACCGGGCTCTAACCCTAGAATTTACTCTTCAATTTGAGTGTAAGTTCACGGGGTTTTGCGGGCGGGTTAGAGTCTTTCCTTGTTTATTTATAATCGATATGAACAACAGCGACAACTCCTGTAAGCTTGCTAGTAGTTAAACAAGCAAAACGACAGCTTGAGATTGTCGTTTAATGGCTAAGCGCGTCTACGAGGCCTGGAAGGGCAGTAATGTAAGAGTTCTTCACTTTCTGCTTTATAGTTTTCGGGTTTTCATTCTTTTCGAGTGTTGATTGTTCGTTCTCTTGGTTTGATTTTTTTTTTTTGGTGATGAAATTACTGGGATTTTGGGTTTAGTTAATTGGGTTTGAATTAGGTTTTCTCATTGGAAGTCAGTTTGTGTTTAGATAGTGATAGGATTCGAGAGTTTCTGATTGATTGCTGAGAAAATATAAGGGGGGGGGGAAAAGGAGATAATTGAAGTTTTTGGGTTACTTTTACTTGTTGCTTTAAAGCATTAGCTGTGTTTTATTTCTCATTGATAAACTAGATAGTGAACAACTATTGCTTTGTATTTTACTGTAACGGATGAAAAAGGGAATTGATAGGCTAGTGGCTTGTTTGATTTAAGATCCGTTTCCTTGTATGTTAGCTATTAGAAAGTTTGTTTAGTTATTATTAAACAAGGAATATTAGTTTTTTAGTTAATAGGAAGATAAATTTGGTGGCATGGAGGGGCTATCACGCTTAAATCTCAAATTCTGAGGTTTATGTCATCAATTGTGAGGTGATTCTGAATAATACTGACGATGCAAGGGTCATAGGATGAAGAGTATTATTTTTCTAAATTTAACTGTGAAAATGAATGAGCAGGATACATTCAATTAGGATTGAGATGGAAATTGAACTTTTGGCCTGCAAATGAATGATAGTTGTATCAAGGATTGGAGTTGGAGTTGTCAAGTGAGGTTAGGGTAGAATGATAGTGGCAGTGCTGTAAGGGTTTTTTTTTTTTTTTGCATGTGGTGCTGGTACATGAAAACTTTTTTTTTTTTTTTGGTATCAAAGGATGACATAGAGTTGGGAATAATACAAGTTTGGATGATGTGATATTAGTTTCTATCAAAAATGCTGCAACCAATTCATATGCTGGATTGATTATGAGGTATTGATACTTATGAATGCATATCAAGGAGTGTCATTGAAGCTCAAAGTTCACCACTTGGCCTAACTTCTCCACAATACGATTATTATTATTATTACAAATTTTTTGAATCAGAATGAAGGATTTCTTGTTCACTTTTCTAGGATTCTGAATGGCACTTTAGAGGTTTCTGTTTAAACTCTGAGTCAGACTCTGAGTTCCATTCACTGCTTTGACCTTGGGTTACACAGTTTTAATTATATATTAGTGGCTATAATGACATTCTCTCAAGTTTGATGGCATATTGCAAAATGATCCATACAATTAAGTGCTTTTGTGGTTTGTTTTAAACTCAAATGCTATTAGAAGAAAAGGTTATCAAGGCTACCACTCATCTAGGGTCTGTCAATTTTGTGAATGTTGCCTTTTTTTCTTTCGTTTTACTTTGTCATTTAAGGGATGTAATGCTAAAAAACTTTGTTTACTTTAATAGTTGAAAACTGGCTCAATATGTGATGGAATTAAAATACAGAAAAAGGTAGTTGTGGGCTTGTATTTGTTCCTGCTGTCATTGCTAGCACAAATGTGGCAAACCATAGAAAGGGGAGCATTAGGAACTGGCACCTGTTTGCATTTCCATTCTCCAAACAAATGTTATCTTGGGTATTTTGTTAAGGTGCAGTGTGATGGATATTAATCGAAATTATCATGAACCAGTGCTTAAGAAATTTTTTTTCTATGAGAAAAATGTCAGCTATAAAGTGGTTGCAAGCATTTTACTTCAACCCTTTTCCGTCAGATTCTTTTATTTTGGTCCTTTAGCAACTAGGATAGGTGTGGATTAATTGCTTTACTGAGTGGAACTAATTTGTGTGGAACATTAGATGTCAAATCTTAGTATGACAACTTTTAAGAAAATTGCTTGTATAATGTAGGAGAGGTTGAAGAAAAACAATGTCTAGACAATGAATAATAGTGTAAGTGAACTGATCGATGTTTAAAACATTTTTTTTTAATCGTGGACCTGATGTGATGGATGAATATAAATAATCTGGGAATTGGTGTTTCTGGAATTCTTAGTGTTACAGGCTTAATTTATTTCCTTGTAAGCTAGTATTTATAGAGATAGTTTGACGGGTTTTGTTTGAGATCATATAAGTATATTCTTTGTTTTCATGTTATTTATCTTTATGTTAATTTTGTACAAGGTGGCTAAGAAATTTGATATGAAACTGATAGTGGTGTGGCTAGATCATCTTAGATGCCTTATGAACTGTATTTCCGAGAGTAAATTGTTCTACACAGCTTACCGTACAATGACTTTTAATGTGCTAGTGTCAAGGTTCAAAAAATGTTTAATGGCACGGTTTCCAAACTCTTAAATCTCAAATGACATGACCTGCATAGTTAAGTAGCCATTGCTAAATAAGAAGTTAGTATGAGGTAGTTCAGTTAATGACAAGTTGATTCAGGCTTTTTAATGGAAATTGCTGGCTAATTCTGTGCCCTTTAGGAGACTACCAAATTGGTTGTTCAAAATATTTTGGTTGTTTGTACATTTTTATGCATACTTGTTATCCAATTAGAGTTTTGAAACTTTAGCATGAATATGCATGCCTGTTTTTCATATGATACTGTAAAAAAGGAAATAGAGGCATACTAATGTTTATGTAATGGTATTAACATGGATTTCATGACTGCCTGCTGTTCTATAGAAAAAGTGGTTAGGATTCTTTATTTAATTTTTTTCCTTCATAAATGTTGTTGCTCTGTGTTGCCAAATAAATGATAATTTCTATTCAATGAATTCCTGAGCTAGAAGATTATAATAGTTAATTATATACTTCTTTTGATGCATAATTTATCCCAAATATTTGCGAATGGTATGCTTGTAATTTACGTTACTAGAAAAAAAAAATTAATGAGCCTATATGAACTTATATTAAATCCTCTTGTACATTCCGATGGTTGATGTTGCAATATTTTGAAGGTTATGCATTTGAATGAAAATTATTATCTGTTATTGAGGTATGTGACTCAGAATGACTGTTCAATGGCTTGTTTTCAGGGTTGTCAAATACAGTTAATAAAATTTGTAATCATTTAGTGCATCTGATCCTCTAAATTAGGCTGTACAAATTAAGATTCTGATTAATTTTTTTGAGCTCTATATCTGGTTATTTTATGAAACATGTATCATACAATTGTTTTTGTGGACTGTTGCTGAATTTCCACCAGTATATCTTACTCTATAGCGGTTTTTCTTCTCATAGATAGATAGAAGTTATTGCCCAATATATAGAAATATCTGCAGCTGCAGCACACTGTTTACTGCTTTTCCTCATTCCCTTTTGTGAACCTTCTTGTGTTTTTTTTTTTCCAGATAAGTCAGTAGAGATCTTGGTAAATAGTCCCTATGTAACAGGTGCTGCAGAGGCCTTTCTTATTTTACATGTTGGAAAATTCCGTGAAAGCCATATGCATACATAGATATTTTGGCAGTTGGTAGTGTATACTAAAAGTTGATATATAGTGTATAGTTTAATATCTTTTAATCACTGATATTACCTTATCGGATAAAGATCTCACAGTTATATTTTGTAAATGCTTGTTGGATTGTAAAAACTAACAAATTGCATTTTAGTTCTTGGATGCAATATCTAGACCTTTGAACTATGGTCAGTGTCTGATGACTTTGATTGTTTTAATGAACATTAAATATGGTAAATGGCAATTTATATGAATAATGTTTACTGGTAGAAGGAGCATGACAACAGTTTTGGTGTTTTCTTTGTAGTTTTCAATCTGTTTCTCATTAATTAAATGCTGCATCTTTTGATCCTTGATGGCTTATTGTGCTTTGAGATTTTTTTAATATTTTAGTTTATTTTATTTATCCATTAACGGTTAGGCTTTGAGAAATTGTGGATTTAATCTTACTGTTTTACTTATCTTTTGCAGAAATTCTTCGTCGGTGGGAGGTTGATATTTGGGCCAGATGCTAGGTCATTGCTTGTTACATTATTGCTGATCATTGTTCCAGTAGTTGTCTTCTGTGTTTTTGTTGCTAGGCACCTTCTCCATGAGTTTTCTCCACACAACACGGGATATGCAATTCTGGTGGTAGCAATTGTTTTTACCATCTATGTTAGTCCTCTTTATCCCTGGGCGCTTGATTTTAATTTTTACTGTATGGATTTTATCTAGCATTCTGTTGCTGAGAGTGTTTATATGTGATGGATGACTATGTGCATGTTGTTGTTGACTGTTGGACTCTAACACAGTGGCAGAATATGGATGCCAATCCTAATATTGTTATTTGTCAACAGTCTTCATTTGGTTTGTTTATGATACTAGTTAAAATTGAAATGGACTGTCTGACATCCAAGTCCTTCTCTGGATGTGACTTTGATGTTTAGACATTTGCGGTTCTACCTTAAAAAATAATGTGTTGCACTTTGAGGTTAGAAGTCATACGATAATCCTTTTATTTGTAAAATATGTGTACTTTTGGGTTATAGTTTGAGATGGCATTCCACTGACTTTTATAGTTATTGACAAGTGGCCTACACTTAAAATGAGGTGCTTAAATAAAATCTTTTGAAAGATTTCCACCCATTTTGATTCACTATTGGTTACCTTGTCTAGCCATCATATTTTGTCAAATTGCAGAATTTTTTTTGCATGATATTTCTTATGGTGTTATCTGAACTTAGTCGTGTTGATTTTGATAGGTCTTGGTTCTCCTTTTTCTCGCATCGGCACAAGATCCAGGTATCGTTCCACGTAATTCACATCCACCAGAGGAAGAAATGCGCTATGATTCATTTTCATTTGAGATGAGGGGAAGACAAACCCCGAGCCTTCAGCTCCCTCGGACTAAAGAAGTTATGGTTAATGGCATTCCTGTGCGAGTGAAGTACTGTGACACTTGCATGCTTTATCGTCCTCCCCGCTGTTCACACTGCTCCATTTGCAATAATTGTGTGGAGCGTTTTGATCACCACTGCCCGTGGGTGGGCCAATGCATTGGACTGGTATGCTGTCTTAGCCAATTAGAGAGCCAATATAACTTGATATTCTTGATTAAAGTTGTGCTGGCCATTTCTGGTTTCTTTAATTAAGTGTTACATAACAGATCTAACTGTTATTTTTGTATGCAGCGCAACTACCGTATGTTCTTCTTGTTTGTTTCTTCATCAACCCTTCTCTGCATCTATGTTTTCTCCATGTCAGCTTTGTACATTAAGATTCTGATGGATGATTACCATGGCACGGTCTGGAAGGCAATGAAACAGTCTCCTCCATCTGTCATACTAATGGCCTATTGTTTCATTTCCCTGTGGTTTGTTGGTGGACTCACAGGCTTCCATCTGTATCTCATTGGCACAAATCAGGTCAGTTGATATATTCTTGCTTTTATATCTTTTGGTAATAAAATGTTATAATTTGTTGTCACTGTTTTGTGTCAGTTACTGCTAAGTAAAAGGAACTTCAACTTCCCCTTGATATGTGGCAACTGGCAAATATGATAGGATTCAAGTCTTGGTCTGCTAAGTTGATACAGACAAAATGCTGTTGCTAACAAATCTTTGCAAATCTATGGAAAATAAATCTTTTGGTTTTCAAACTTTATTCTCCGGCTGCATATGTAACTGGATTTTCTGTGTGATTGTATTTCTAAACCAGCAAATGGTTTTTCCGAAATGTTATGGAGCAGTTCCTTAACTAATGATGGTTCAATTGTGGCTGTGAAAGGTGGAAAATACTTTGCACAGCCTTTCCTCCCTCTGCACTTTCCCCCAGCTTCCTGAGAATATATGAAAAAAATAAATTGTGGGATTTCAGTAAATGGCTGGAAGTGTTCTGTCAAGGACTTTAATCCTGCCAGTGGCAAGGGGAAAAAAATAAACATTGTTTCTTGAGTATCTCTAGTTTTCAAGTGCTACATATTTGAGTTCTTGCTGATAGATTTGGTTTAGCTAGACTGGCAGTATGCAATATGGATAGAATTATAGCAAAATATCATTATAAGCTTATACGTTTATTTTCTCTTTCCTGGAATTCATATCTCATGCTATGTAAAAAAAATAAAATAAATTTTTTCATTGGTTTAGCTACTCTAATCTTACTCCATGTTTTCCAGACTACCTACGAAAATTTTCGCTATAGGGCTGACAACAGGATCAATGTTTACAATCGTGGTTGCATGAATAATTTTCTTGAAGTATTTTGCACCAAGGTAAAACCCTCAAGGAACAACTTCCGGGCTTTTATTCAAGAAGAGGTACCAAGGCCTTCTATGCCCCGCACTCCGGAAGCAGAAGACTTGGGATGTGGAGATCCACGTTCAAAGGTTGAAGATGATCTAGATATTAGTGAAGATCTATTGAAGATTTCCCAGCGTCGTAACATTGAAGAAATACATGAGGACATCCGTGATAGAGGTAGCAATGGTCCTCCCCATAATGCCTCAGATGTTGAAAATGTTATGAGTTCAGATATCCGATCTCCCCCCATTCGGGCAGACACTCGGCACTCAAGTTGTGGAAGGAGAAGTGGAAGCTGGGAAATTTCACAGGACGACATTGCCAACTCCACTGTCACTGAAAGCAGAGGCTATGCTACTCCAAAGGAAACACGCCAATGATATGAGGTATTTAACTTGATCTTCGCATGATTGCATAAATGATGTCTGATTTCTTGGATCTGTTTTCCGTCACTAGAAATCAACGGTAGACCCTCAGGTAGTCAAATTGCTTCCCCATCTCGGCCTAAAAAGCCTTCTTTTGTGGAAATTCTAGCTTCCTTTCTCCTCCTTTGGGAAGTAGTCAATAGGAATGTGTTTGTAATTGTTTAAGAAGATAAAAAAGGGATAGTGATTTTCACCATTTTTATTCTTTGTTAAGAACACTCTGCTACCTTGGATTTAGTATCTGGTGCTGGCTTTATTCTTTCTGTAAATAAATTTCATGACTCAAAATCTGTGCATTATAAACCCCTTTTCCTCTCTCACTGCTTGGTTGAAAATGAAATTGCATTTCAGGCTATATATTTGATGCAGTTTTGCTTATCTTACCTGGTGTAGAGTGATTATAGAGTCAATCACTGGACCCAAGGTTTTATCTGCTTGGTGTAATCGCCTTTACCTCAAAGGAACGATCTAATTCAAGTAAAGTTTTCTCAGTACCAAATGCGCACACACACACACATTACATAGCAAGTTCTAGAAGCCTTCCAAGTACAATCCATATACTTTCTCAACCACTAATTGTGCTTTAAATTAAAGACAAAACAAAGCATCCTTAGAAGCTAATCACATCTCCAGTAAGCATTAACATTGATTAAACCAATTAGCCCTTCATAAGCAACTATGCTTGAACCCAAACCCATTTCATTTCCTTTCCTTTCTTGATGGCTGCTCTTCGCACTTCTACATTGATGATCATAACACAAGTGTTATCCATTTCTTTCTTCTTACTTCATCAGTCTCCCTTGCCCGCAATCACTGTCCCTACATTGAACATCGAAGCTCCATCCAGTTTAGTTAATAGAGTTTGCAAAATGACCACCATTTGTAGCTACAAAGATTGCATAGCTGCTCTCGCATTAGACCCCAGGGCCTCATCCACATCAAACCCAAAAGCCCTGGCAAAGATAGCTCTAAAGTTGGTTGTATCTAATTCCACAAACAGCAAAAAATACATCGAAGCAATGGCTAAGAAGCAATGCTTTTCGCTCAGTTTGAAGTCGGCCCTTGAGTACTGTGTTTCCCAGTATGAAAGTGTTGTAATTCCATCATTCAAAATGGCTTTGAAAGAAGTAGATGAGGATCCTTTGACTGCAAACTATGATGCAAAAGTTGCTTCTGATGGTGCAAATTACTGTGAAGAGAAGTTGAGCTGTGAAGGTTGTCATGATGTTGCTTCAATCACAACTAGAAATTATTATGTGAAGATTTATAGCGACATTGGATTTGCTGTTACTAATATGATAAGCCCAGTTGATCATTAATCCTTTTAAACTCTTGAAATATAAGAACTTATTATACAAAACTTTTGAAAGGGTGGAGTTAAGCTTAGCTTAGTTGTATAAAAATTTTAAATTTTCATAAAATAAAATAGCATTTTTATCCCTTATTAAATTAACTTTCTGGCCATCTTTAGTTTTTTAATGTAACAGTTTAGCCCCCATAGTTGTAACTTAATTAGCTGATATTCACTAAATGTCACATTTTGACCCCCGGCATTTTTTTCTTGTTGTACCCCTGCTTTGAACATCAATTTTCAAAGCGAGTAAGTCAACCTTAGATCCAGTAATTGATTTCACAACTATTACATTAAGTAAATCAAAGTTTGATTTTAATATAGGTTTGTTAAGTCTTGTACCCAAAATCTCCTTCTTAGGGATTTCAAACTCACGCCACTCAAGCTTTTTACATAGCATATTCCTCAAAACTTCCAAATGTAGCCCAAAACTTATTTACTTCTGCATTTCTTTCTTCAAGCACCAATTTTCAATTGAATTAAACTAGGGCTTATTTTGGACTAGGGTCGACTGGGGTTTGGTTTGGGTTAGTCGAGCTTACTCAATTACATGTTTGTGTTCGTTGTTTTAGGTTCATGTTCGGGCTCGTTTGAGCTAAGTTTGTTTTAAATTCGAATAAGTTCGCTTTGAATTTAACCCTATCTTTAGGTAGGGTTGGAAATGACATCGTTTACTAAGAGTTTAAACAAGTCATGTTTGGCTCATGAGCCGAGCACGACTCTAGTTTGGGTTCGAGTTTGGATTTGTTTCTGGTTTTACTTTCTACCTCATACTCAGATTTGTATTTGTTGTCTTAGACTAGTGTTTAGGCTTATTCGAGTTAAACTCGTTTTGAGCTCGAACAAGTTTACTTTGAATTCAACACTAAATTAAACACCCTTAAAAAGGAAAAACACGTCACCAAATAATTACCCTGATTAATATTTTTATTAAACCCTTAGCCCTTGAATCTCAGCTAGAAATTAACCTGGATGCACCCTAAAAACCCAATTCTTCATTTTCTATTCTTATATTTCAATGGCTTCCCATCACAATTCTCCTCCATTGATGATCATAACACAAGTATTATCCGTTTCTTTAATATCTTCTTCACTCTCCTGCTTGGGCCATTGTCCACGATCCAATATTGGAACTCGTTGAGTATAAAATAGCTCTGCTTATCTTTTTTCGCATGAACCAAATTATTCAATTATTCCAAAATACTAAAAGAGTAGAACAAATATTAATCCTTTTTCCGAGCTAATCAGCTAAAAAAAAAGGACAGTTCATAGTGTAATTTTTTTTTCAATGCAATAACGAAATAAAGTTATGTAGTGTATATATATATTTTTTTTAGATAAAGGGGTTTTTCCTGATCCAGTCATTAAATTGACAATAAAACTAGAAAATTAGTACTCTTTAAATAAATAAATATTTGTAACAATTTCAAATGAAATTAGTGACAGTAATAAAGTGGCCCTTGCATTTCCAATTATTGAGACTCACAAGTCTAAGCTTTGCCAAAAAATTACCAAAAATACTTACCAATAAAAAGGCCAAAGAACTATTTGCCAGTCAAGTTTTGATGAAATGATAAATATAGACTTGCGACAAATAAAAAATACAAATATTTATTTAAGTTTTAGTTTGTTAAGACACATTCACAAATTTTTTTGTTAGAATTAAAGGGTATATTATCATTTATCAGTAATATTAAAATAATTAAAATTATAACTCATTTCTTTTTTTGATTTAGAAAAGTAATTATTTTTTCTCAGGATTAAGTTTTAAAAAATTAACTTTTCTCTCCTAGGACACCAAACTTGAAATCCAATCACTTCTGTCGGTGAATGACAACCTTATGCAAACGAAAGAGTCGTCGTCTATTGGACGACAACCATCCTTCAATTTAAAAAAATAATAAATTTTTTATTATTTTTTTAGGTGATGAACAATATTTTATATATATATATATATATATACACACACACACTTTTGAATATACAATCAAATATATAAATGATGTATCATCATATGATTAAGTATTACTTAATTTTTAATATAAAATCACCGATCATATGATAACACATATTTTATTTTTTAATGATTAACATAATGAAGGGATGATTGATTGAAATGGGTAAAAATTGCAAGCGAAATGTTATATTATCATGATCAAATGTGTTTTTTTAATAGTTGAGAATTTTCATTTAAAAAAAAAAAATTATGTCACTTTGAATCAATTTGGGTTGATTTTGTATCAACTCAGAGATGACCCAATTCCAATCTAGGTTAGCTCAAATACATCCAAACTTATTTTGTATAAAAAAAAAATAAAATTAGCACTAATCCAATATTATTTATATCATATCAAATTAATGAATTATGTAAAAAATTACCAACTCGTATTAACATGATATTTTCTTTTAAGTGATTGTATTTATTAAAAAAAATGTGGGTCAAAACTTTTAAGTTAAACTCTTAAATATTGTTTATACTTGCTCAAAGGAATATATTTAATAGTGGTAGAAGACAAATCATTGATTGAAGTATGTGCAACACACAAATCTATATGTTGTACAAATTTCAATGGACAATTCATCGACTGACCTTTGATTCATCTTCTTTTGATATATTAGAGGGTGTGTCAGTATAAAAGGTTGGTCGAAAAACAGTTGCCAAATAAGGAAAGAGAAAAAATAAAACTCTAAGAGAAAAATTGTTACTTTTGAAATTTTGGATAGAAGAAAAGTGTTAATTTTTAATTCTGGGGAAGAAAAGTAATAAAATTTTTATTTTTTAATAATTTTAGCTAAATAGTATTTTTTATCTTTAAATCTAATAATAAATCTTAATAAAATGATGAGTATTTGGGTTTTAAAAAATTAGTATGTATCAATTTAGATTTTGGCCAAACATTAGATGGGAATAAGTCTTCGGGCCTTTTTAAAAATAGAAATTTGGCTCATAAAAAATAGCTAATTTATGGATTACTCATAAAAAATGTTGGCCCCTTTGCTTACTGCAAAGTTAAGGCCCAAAATTCAGCCCAAATGGGGCCGAATGAAGCCCGGAAAAAATCTTCATTCTTGTTTTCTTCAATATTTAGGCGTCTTTTATAACCACTTAAAAATAAAAATACATACAATATATTTATCTGGCCTCAATTTCTTGGTATCAATTTGGTCTGGCTTATACACTAATCCCTAATGAAAATCTGCTTGAGATCCATCCAATCCAATGATAGCCCATCATTTTGTTTGTAATCTCTCCATCACTTCACAAATTTTAATTGAAATTTCTCCAAAATGGACAAATCAAAACATGACAACACACAGTACCCTTTTGATGATAGATGAACAAATTAGGTGACCCATCTATCCCAAGTTGCTAAAAAGTTAATCTTTTCAAATCATTTAAAACTTTTATATTATCACATAATTTGACCTCCCATTGACCCACAAAACCCAAACCCTAAAAATCTCAAATCCCCCCACATTGGAGCCATTCAATTTGCTACAAGGCAGGCAGAAAACCAATTGTTTGGACTACTTCATTTTCACTAAGTAGCAATCTATCTTATTCCAAATCAATCAATCAAAGCATAGTTTGGCTTGTGTCATTTCTAATTTTCACCAAACATGAGCCTCACTTTCATCAATCATTACTTGCTCTCTCATTAAAGCTCCACTTCTCTTTTTTTTTTGCTACCATTTTTGTTCTATTATTGATTTCAATTTTGTTACTTGAAATGTAGCAAGCATGGCTAATTTTCTGTTGATTTGGGATTTCTTGGTTGTGTTTTTTTGTTGGAGTTTGTGATTAATTTCTTGTCCATTGAACTTTGGACATGAACCAAACCCTAACCAATTTCTTGGCCTTGAAGCATCTTTAAATATAAATATCATGTCCCTTCTAAATTGGAATATTCTTTTATGGTCTACAAAGTAAACTTTTTCAATTAGGCATCCTACTTAGATTTGGATCACTAATAATTATTCAATTTTTGTATGTCATTTATCTAACATAGTTGAAATTGGATTTGGAATAAACTCAACCAAATCTAAGTCTAAGCAAAGCATATATAAGTTTTTTTTAAAGCATTCAACAAACCTTCGAAGAGAGTAAAATAATATTTTACAAAAGAGTAATATTACCGATAAAATTATGTATATCTATTTTAAGTATACAAATGTGTATATATTTATACGTGTTATTATATGATTAGATAATTTTAAATTAAAAATAAAACAGTATACAATCATATAATGTCGCATGTAAGTATATACATATTTGTGTATCTAAAGTGGGTATGTATAGTATTATTCTAATATTATATATACAAACAAATTATATAAATTTATTTATATAAATAAATGTGGTAGCATTTGATTCAGTGATTTTGAAGCGAGAAAAAAAAAAGTAAAGAATTATATTACCTAATCACAAGGTGTCATATCAGTTTATATAGATAAGTTTTTACAATTTGTTTGTATGCATATTTTTTAAATGAATACAAAATCATTTATCTAATGTAATTCAGTGTATAATTATTAATATTTTATGATACACAATACATATTTTATAATACGCTATAATAAAATTGGAAAACAATATGTGTCATAAAGTATATCAAAAACTTTTGATAGAATAAATATACTCTATGTCTATGATATTATATATGTTATCGATATAAATTAATATATTTTTTTAGAGATTTTATAATATGATTAGATGTATTTAAAAAGACTTTATAAATTAAAAATATATTTAAAATATTTTTTAAGATAATAATGTGATAATTAATTAAAATTTATTATTATTATTATTATTTTTTTAAATTACATCTTTCAATAAAATATAATGCATGTGACTTTGCAAAATGGGTTAGGGGTTAAATGGTAGGTGAACAACAATTGCCCCACCACTTCACTTTGGGTCAATTCACCCCCAAATTTATAAACTTTATTATTATACTATTCTCACAAACCAAGAAACATTTAGCGCACGTGTCCAAAAACGAAGACGGTCGAAGAACTTACGGTCACCAAGCTGTACACGTCAGTCAGACTGTCCCTTGAAGGGGACGGAAAGACAAGGGGTCTAGTTTGGACTGGACAAGGACAATTGCGTCATTAAATGTGGCACACGTGACACATCTGTTGACGTGGAGGGGCCCGCAGTGATATGAAACCTGATCCGCTGGGCTGGACGGCACGTGTACATCCACATGCATAATGATTCAGCTGTTTTTTACAAAGTGGTCTAGAAAATGACACGTTACAATTTGCCTGAGACGTAATCCGCAATCTCAAGTAACCCCCTTTCTGCCTGGCCCCATAAATATTAATTTTTCTTTTCTTTTTAATTAATATTAAAAAGAATCGCAAGGCAGTAATTTTATTTTTAAAATGATAAAACTATTTACAAAAGATTTTAACAGTTTCTCAATAATTTTATAAGAAGAAAAAGAAATTAATCCTAATTTTTTATAAGATTATTTACTCATTATTCCAAAGTGAGGGACAGACTTGGAAATTACAAATTAATTAAATTATATTAAAAAAATTAAGTAATTTATACAGCATACACAGTCAAGATCCGTGGGTATATATTTTAATAAAATAAAACATTAAAATAAAATATTATTATTTAAATATTTTAAACAAGTACGATGTTGTTGATAAGTTCGTAGGGAACAATCCCTTTTGGGAATATAAAAACAATAGGTTGATGACGTAGCAAGCCTCATCCGTTCGGTTCCACCGAAACATAGTTGATTAATATTAAATGGGATTATTAATAGATAATTAGGAAAACATTATTATACTTATTTTTTAACCCAAAAAAATCCATTTAAATTGGATTATAATTTAATTATTAATTTTATAATTATTAAATTAAATTAATTAAAATTTTAATTTTAATATATTATTAAAAAAATTTATATTTATATTTTTTTTTGTACATAAAATTTTTTCTTTCAAAACCCATTATTTTCATCTCAACTATATCTACATTTGAAATTGGAAAATCATTTCTCACATTCAAAAAATTACACTAAAACAATTCCATTCAATAAAAAAATACACCAATTCAATACAAAATTTCACTGAATTATACCATTCTAATACGATTGTAGTTGAAATCAATTGTATAATTTTCTTTGATTCTAACTGAATCACTTATCATACTAATGTGATTTAAACCTGAATCGCATCAAAATAATGTAATTAAAATATTATTGATAATAAATATTTGTCTAGGATTGTTAAAATTTACTTTTGAAAAATAAAAAAAATATGATCACCGAAGTCAAATTAATCAACCTGAAGAAGGAGGAGGATGGTGACTTGAGTGCGTCCATGGCGGCACTTGAAAAGTTGACCCGCTACTTTGATTTGGATTAGTATTGTTCTGGGGAGGCCTTAGGAAACTGAGCTGTTGTTGAGGATCACTGAAAAGCAGAGGAAGTGTCGGAACAGAGGAGGAAGAAGAACCCGAAGACGACGGTGGCCGGATAAAATAAGACGGAGAAGAAGAAGAAGATAACAATGACGAATGAGCTTGAACGGAACCCAGTTGTGTATTGGACTGAAGGAACGGTTGCAACAAAGTGGGGGGTTGGTTTTGGAAGATTTGGGAGGGTTGATTTTGCAAGAGCTGAGAGTAATCATAATAGTCTTGATAATTTTGCGACATGAAAAAGGGCGGCATTGGAGGTGTAATGGTGGTTGTTATCGTCGTCATTGACGGTTGTTGGTGGTGAGGTTGATATGGTGTCAAAGAAGTTAAAGAGGATACTAGAGGTGTTTGGCTGGAGGGAAGATTTTGGTGGTGTTGTGGTTGTGGGGGAGTTAAAAGTCGAACATTTTCCGGGAAATTGAGTTTGGCGCGGTTGCCGCGGAACCTCAAGGCGGCTTCGTCGTAGGCTCTGGCGGCGGCTTCGGCGGTATCGAAGGTGCCCAGCCAAACTCTTGCTGCTTTATGCGGGTCACGAATCTCTGCAGCCCACTTGCCCCATGGCCTCTGCCTGACTCCCCTGTATCTCCTCCTCCGCTCCCCGGCCTCTTCATTTGAGACACTGCTTTCCCTCACAGTCGTGGCGGCCGTGGCCGGGACTGTAGTGGCAGACGGCGGTGTTGCTGCAATGGCGGTTGGTTCTTCTGTCACTGTAAAATTAAAATAAAATAAATGAGTAACAAAGAAATCATAAAACAAAAATACAAATTAGTGGAGAAGTTTATTGCTTTAAAGCAAAGCAATAAATTTTTTTCTTTTCTATGTTAATTATTATAATGATAAGCCACATAATTTTAGTTTAATATAATTATTATTAATGGAGATAATAATAAAATGAAAAAGTTAAATCATTTAATTTTTTTTTCTTAAGAAGAAAATTAAATGAATAAAAAAAAAATCTAACCAGTTGCACCACCGGAGGAAGATGAATCTCCATGGCTAAAACCTCGATAAACCCTTTGAACAGACTCAGCTAAACTGTCCTCTTCTCTTTCTCTCTTTTGTCCAATCCAAAACCCCGAGCCAGCTGAAGAAGAAGAAGTTAAAGAAGGAGAAGCAACCGCACCGCCGTAGCCGACGCCACTTGACGTCGTAAGTTGACCTTCACCTCCCAGCCCGGAACCCGAACCTGAACCCGAACCCGAAACAACTCGAGTAAGAGCCGAAACCATAGCCGACATCTCACCAGCTCGACTGTAGCTATAAAACATTTGTGGATTGTTATTCACTTGTCGAAAATGAGATAACTGTGATTCTATTTCGTGACTATCATCATCCTCCTCTCCGCCGCTGCCATGATGGCTCGCCGGAATGTTACCTGAGCCTCTTTGGTTCGCCACCTTGAGTGAGCACATGAAAAATAAATTTTCCCTATGTAGTTATTAATAATAATAATAATAATAATAATAACAAAAATGTCAATGAAAATGCTTTTGAGGTGATGCAGGGGTTTTATATGTCGCTAGCGAATTCCAATTTGAACAGCAAAACAGGCAGCCGTCACAGGAACAGTGTCTCTTTCACCGCCCCAGTATTTATCTTTTTATAAAAACGTTTTGTGAAATTGCAGCTTCGTTTTTCATTTTAATAAATTTTAAAAAATTGCGGTTTTAAGCCCATTTTGTTATTTCGGCTGTTCAAACACATGTAAAACAGGCTTTCGGTTCGAATTGAGTTCTCCTGACTGACGTGGCATACTTTACGTCATCCGTAATCGAGCTTCGTAATTTAGATTAATGCATCATTAAAATTTTAATCACCCCATTTAGGCAGGGATTAGATTAATTAATTGGGTGTCCAAGTGAGGCTTGTTGTACAAGTACTAGGTAAAGCCGGACTGGAAGAGCTGGGTCGCGGCTAAGAAAAGGCTTTACTTTTTGTGAGGTTCAATTTGACTAGAGATACTGTTGTTTTGAGAAAAACATGGATTGCACAATGGGAAAGATCTAGCCGTGGAAAACTTGTTTTGTCAAGGGACTTTAATTTAACAGGGAAGTTTCTTTTATAATCCAAACAAAAACATGTCTTTTTTTTTTTTGACAATATTTAAAAATATGTCCATACGGGAACCACAAGCTCTAATTTTTTCACCCTTTGTAAAATATTATATTGTCTTTTTTTTTTTGGGTCAATATCCATGTGCCGTCATACGACGTATTAAGATAGATTTTAGAGTGAGATTGATTGAAGATATATTATTTTATTTGATTTGTAAATAATAAAATATTGTAGTAATATAATATATAATATATAAAATAATCTTGTTATCACATTCATTTTGAGTATTAAAATATTAAGTAATATTTATTTTATTATAATTTTATTATAATTTATTAATTTTTAAGATAAATATATTTTTATTTTCAATTAATCTGACAAGCCACATCAAGAATATTTTAGAATAATTAAACTCAAAAACATATAAGTAAAATAATATTTTAGTAAACCAAATACAATAATAATTTATTTTTAATGATTTTTATTTAATTTTATCAAACTTAATAATAATTTATACTTAATAATTTTTAAATAATTTATCTTTGTGATAATTTTTTATTTTTTATAATAAAAAATTAACAAAATCAAGTGCATTCTTAAGTATTTTATACTTAATTTTAAGACAATCCAATATAATAGATTTTATGAAAATCAATTTTACAATGTTAATAAATAAGATAAAAGAAACATTTAAATATAAAAAATGTAAAAAAATAAATTAACGTATAATCATCATTATTAGCATAAAATCTCAACATAAACTTATTTTTGGATTCAGACATATGAATAAATTTTTAAGGTTTTTTATATTTATAAAATCCGATGTTTTTTAATTTTATTTTTATAAAAATAATAGGATAAGATAAGTTTAGATTTTTTTTTAATCATTTTAGTTTTTCTTTTTACAAGCAGATTAAAAATCATATTTTTAAATCATTTAATTTATATATTAAAATGAATAATTATGTTATATTAAAACACAATCTAAAATACGTAATAAAAAATGAATTTGTACGAAATAAAAAGTTAAAAATTAGATCTCTGTAAATCTGCATAAATTAATCATGTAAATAGTAAAAGCAATCATCACTGATGACGATTACTAATCAGAATCGAAATTGGAGTTGTACAATTACAATCTTTCTGTTAAGTTTTTTTGTTATAATTGGATGGTTTGATTTGAATCGAATTTATTTAAGTTTGGTTTGATTGAGTCTGAAATGAGTCAGTCATATACAAATTCAATCAAACTCGAGCTCTACTCGCCAAAATTTTTAATTAAAAATATGATATAAAATGATATCATTTTGACTAATATATATTAAAACGACGTCGTTTTAATAATAAAATGATTCAAAATTCAAAATTGAAATGAGTCAAACCGAGTTAGAGTTTAACTTTCACAAACTCTGTTATATACGAATCGAACTGAGTTAAAGCTCAACTGGATTCGAATCCAACCCTAATTGGATCAAAACAATTATTATTTCATCATTGTGGTAAAATTAAAATATTAAATTAACAAATGCTTTACTTGTTCCGTGCACATTCCCTTTCATGCATTATCTAAATAAAATATGGTCAAAACACGTTTCTCTCTTCAAACATGCTTGTGTATGAATTGTAATACCAACTTTATTTATGTTCCTTGATTGATGCAAATTGCACTAGAATCATCCAATTCCAGTGGACCGATGCCTAAATAAAACAATTTATATTGCTTTTTTATAGATAAAAATATTATGGAATCATTCAATTCAATTCAGTTCTAGGAACTTAACCCAGAACCAGAATAGGCATATTCTTGTAACACAGCCAAATCTGTATTGAACTTGTAGGATGATATTAAAAAATTCAGGTGAATTGAATTAGAATATTTATGAAAATAATAATTTTTTTTTGGGGGTTATTGACTTATTGAGTAATAATAATATAATAAAACTATAAATATATATATTTTTATATAATTTAAATATATATATTAAATAATTTAATTTATTTAAATTAAATTTAAAATTATTTAATTATACGGCGTTGAATTGACAGAAAGGAGGAACAAATGAGAACGAGTGGAATTGGGTGAACATATGAGGAGCTTCCAGAAGCGAGGTGGGCTAGGTAATCTGGTCCGGGTTCGGTGGAAATTATGTGTGATAATATAATGATAATGACAAAGAAGAGAGTAAATCTTAATGTGGACTTTGGTCAACTCTCTTTGATCACACGTGGACCCGAAAGATTTCCTACCAAGAGGGAAAGCAATTGTAATACTTATCTCCAATTCTGTATAATAATAATTTAACATTTTAATCTACACAGCATCCATTATAGCATCGTGTCTTATCAAATATTAATTATTTTGAAAAATATATATTGGTTTATTATTATTGTTATTATATTTTTAATATAATACGAGCCTAATAAAGCAATACAAAATCATAAATATTGAACAGCGAGCAGAATTTCAGTGCATCTGAAAGCCAGGGTTCCTTTCTCTAAAAGGTGTTCAGTGTTCACACGTGTAGAAAAGTTGTTCAAGCAATTGAAGATTCATACAAAGCATAGTAGTTAAATGTATATTATACTGTATATTAAAATTTTAATTTTACATATTTTATATCCATTATTATATTATATGATATAATTTTTAAAAAATAAAATAATAAAAAACATAATTGACATATTATTATTTTTAAAAATATCATAAACACATAAAAATTTAAAATTTTTTATATACATTTTTACTGTATTATCATTTTATCTAAAAAATGTATTGATCTATATTAGTAATATATATAATATCATATGATACATTTATTATATCGTATTAATTATATTACACCTTATAATACTTATATCGTATCATAGAATATGTATTATGTATCATAGGATACTAATAACTATACGTAAAAAACAATTAATCATTAGAGTTTAAATCAATAATTAGAATTTGATACTTACAAAAATATAAGTAATTGTAGGGGTGTACACGATTTGGTTTTATAAGGTTTGAGAATTTTTTCAAACTAAACTGATAAAAAAATGCTTTGAAAAAATTTAAAACCAAATCAAATTGAAAAAATGCAATTTGATTCAGTTTGAATTACGATTTGAATATATTAAAATTATTTACTTTAAAATATATATATTATTTAATAAAAATTAATTAAATTATAGTTTTCAAGAACATAATATAACGTGTAAAATAAATATAAAATATATATATAATATACATGTAAAGAAAATGATAAAATAAATATACAAAAAAATAAGTTGTACATCTAATTACTTATTGAAAAATTACGTCAATTATAGTTATATATATGTATGTATATATTTTTAAAAAATGCGATTTGAGTCTATTTGAAAATTGTCAAAACTGTAACTCAAACTGTTTTTAAAAATGTATCAACATAAATTAAATTATTTTACAAACAAAATCAAACTATAATTTTTAAATAATTATATTCGATTTTATAGTTTGAACTAAATTACACATACCCCTTTAAGTAATTTGATTTTGACTATGCATATAGTTTAAATAAAGTTTTATAATTTATACCAATCATCCGGTGGAATTAATATAAAATTATTTTCACCCTAATACATATAAAGACTAAAATTTTGCTGGTTACACTAATTCTTGATGTATAAAATTATCATTAAAAGTTTTCAAGTTTTAAAAAATAATTATTTTATCTTAAATTTCAAAGTTTTATTTCTCTTTTCTTCGATGATGATGACCATCTGAAGACGAGATGAAAAGATGGAGAGACAGAGAGACATAGTATATTTATATTTTTTTTTAATTACCATATTTACTAACAAGACAGATAGAAGTTTATTGTATAACACTTATTGATTAAAATTAAGGGTTAATCATATCTTGATAATGAAATTAATTCTACCTTTCAACGTTTACTTGTTTTTCTTATTAAATTCAGACCACGTTCTCACACACACACACACACACACACACACACACATACACATACACATATATACACATATATATATATATATATATATATATATGTTCACACGGTATAGATAAGGTTAACTAATAATATTAAGTGGTTACTTAGATTTGAATTATATATTATTATTAGGGCTATTTTCGAATCAAAAGTTCAATTTGAATACGTCGAAAATGAACTATCCCTATAAAAGCTCGAGTCTGAGCTACTCATCAAACTTTTCAATAAAAAATTTTAGTATAAAATAATATCGTTTTGATCAATAT
Source organism: Mangifera indica (assembly GCF_011075055.1). Classification (NCBI taxonomy): domain Eukaryota; kingdom Viridiplantae; phylum Streptophyta; class Magnoliopsida; order Sapindales; family Anacardiaceae; genus Mangifera; species Mangifera indica. The sequence goes on along the minus strand of NC_058147.1, from coordinate 7,669,299 downwards.
GTATTAAAACGATATCGTTTTAATAACGAAATAATTAAAAATTTGAACTCAAAATAAATTAAGTCTAATTCAAATTTGACTTTTACGAGCTTAATAAACTCAAGCTTTACTATATATAAATCCCCCCCCCCCCCCCCCCCCCCCCCCCCCCCGGGGGGGCGGCGACTAAATTCCAAAAAGAATCACCAAATTTCGATTTAAAAAAAAAACCATGTTTATCACAACAGATAGTTTCATATAATATAATATATTATTACTATTAATTTACTGAACTTTGGATAAACATTACACCTGTCATCTTAATTATAGCATGTTTTCACGAATCCCGAGGCATCAATCCATATTATTAAAATAAATATTTTGTGCAGGTTATTTGAATCGAGTTTATTTAAATTCAAACTTAAAACAAGTTAATTTCAAACGAGCTCAAATTACTTGTTAAATTCATAAACTAAAAATTTTGATACAAAATAATATCATTTTAACCAATATATATTAAAATGATATCATTTTAATAATGAGTTAGATAAAGTTTAAACTCTAATTGAGTTCAAGTTTATTTGCAAAGAGCTCGACTAGTTCGAGTTTGTGCTTAACTCAGCTTGAATCCACTCTTACTTTTCTTTAAAAAAATTACGAATATGATTTATTTATTTATTTAATACCAAAAGCTTATTTCTCTTCCAAGTTTTAACATAAAAATAAATACATATTTATGAAATTTTAAAAATTTATTTATAAACTAATCTTTGTTAAAAATTTCAATTAAGGTTATAAGTAAAATTGTCATTTACTAAAAAAAATTTAAAAATTAAAATTTTATTCTATTTTTTCCTTTACATTTAAAAGTTTTATAATTTATTTTTTATTTAAAGTTTTTAAATTTTAAAAAGTAATTATTTTACTTAAATCTCTAAATTTTTTTCTCTCCCTAGCAACAATGATCATTTGAAGATGAGACAAAAAGTTAGAATATTTTAATTTTTGAATTAAAAAAAAATTTATATTTATAATAAACAACCATTTTAATTTTAATTTTAACTAATATTTTTAATAAAAATTTAATTATAAATAAAATTTTAAAATTTTATAAATACATTTTTATCCTAATATTAAAATGTCGATAGAAAATAGTGATTCGGCTGTTGTTTAATTATATCATTTCAACACAAATCTTTGGAGACGGGCTTCCCTTATCCGCTTTTTGATTTGTCAGCCATATCTCAAGAAATTGACACGTACTTTGGCACGTGACTTCCATTTTTAGTAAACTCATGTATTTTACATGAAAGTAATCGAAGAATTTTGCCTACGATCTCCACAGAGACGCATAAATTTAATGCATAACAATTTCACCCTCAGTGTTTAAAAAGAATTCTAACAATTACACCCCCAATGCTTTACATTCCTGTCAATGTTGGGTCCCTAAATCTCCAGCCGGGTAGGAATTTAGGATTTTTTTTATAGGAAATATAAATTTTATTTCTTTTTCATTTAATTAAGAAAAAAAAACTTTATTTCTCAACCATGTTTATCAATATTTATATGTGTAGATTAAGTCAACCGTACAATATCGTACTATAGAAAATAAAATAAATGTAAAAATCGCCCAACTAATTTGACTACTAAAATTATAAACTAATTAAATAAAAATAATTTTAAAATGACATAAAAGAATATTAATTAAATTTTAAAATGTCGATTTTTGTGTAAAGTCTCACGCATGATAATTAATTATTATTTGTTATAACTTTATACAGTTTTCGGTGATTATAAACCTTTTGTCGGCTGACATTCGAGGAGAAATTAAAGAATTTTGTTAAAGTTTTGGAAAAAGAAAGACGAACACCAGATCTTGTCTGTCGACGCCACCTGAATTAAATCGTTACAAGAAAAGGACGCTCCAAACTATATAATAAATTGAAAATATTGAAACGAATTCTCATATATTATATAGTAATTTGCATTGCTTCAAATTGCCTTATTTAATCTATAATGTAGCCCAACAAAATCCAATTAATTTGAATGGATTACTATGGGTATCAATATTCTATGATACGTAAAATATATCATACGATATGATACAATATAAATAAAAACTAATAAGTATTTTAAAATATATCAAATTAATATAATATAGTAAATATATTATATGAAAAACTATGATGTAATATAGATGTATATGAAAATTTTTAAATTTTAAAAAGTGTTTGTAATATTTTTTAAAATGATAACGTATTAATTAAATTTTGTTATTATTTTATTAACATTTTCTTATCTTATTTTTTAAAATATTAATATAATATAATATAAGTAAAAAATGATATGTATTTTAAAATATATCAAATTAATATAATATAGTAGATGTATTATACGATATGATACATATTCTCAATACAGATCGATACACTTTTTAAGAAAAATAAAGATATAAATGAAAATTTTTAAATTTTAAAAGGTATTTGTAATATTTTCTAAAATAATGATGTGTTAATTAAATTTTTTTTTGTTAATATTTTATTATCTTATTTTTTAAAAGGTGTATGCTATAATATAAAAAAATAATTTTTTGATATACAATACGATACGTGATTCAACTACCATGTGGATTATTATAATATATCTTCAAAAAAATTATTTTTGTAATAAGTTGGATTTTTTTTAACCAATTTTGGATAAAAAGAAGAATATATAAATTCAATCACGTATTAATATTAAATATTTCTTTAATTAGTATTTGATATAATTTGAGATTTTTTGTCCATTTCAATTCTTTCCTTTGTTTCAAGTTAAAGGAAATTTTCATTTATTTAGTTGAAAATGTGATTAAAAATTAAATTTCTAAGTAATTTGTTTTCTCCAGAATTATGCCATTTCTAAGTTATTTTACCATAAAATACAAGGCCAAAGGAATTATTCCCACCAAAGGTTTAGTCAAATCTAACTTTCATCCATTAAGTTTTAAAAACTCAAATATCTACCTATAAATTATTAAAATTAATAAAATTCATTAGTTTTAAAGGTAAAATTATTATTTAATCAGTGATATTAAAAAAATAAAATTGTATTTTATTTTTTTCTTTAAATTTTAAAACTAATAATTTCTTTTATGATTAAACTTCGAAAAATTATATTTTCATCTTAATTTTCAGTTCTTCAGCTATTTACTGACAATGTCTCTCCCTTTTCGATGTGTCTCTCATTCTTGGCAATCTTCTCCCAATATTATTGATGAGTTTTTCTCACATTTTTATCTCATACGAAAACAAATATTCATCAATTATGTCATTTTTCCACAATTAAACTTGTTGACTAAATAACTTATTTTCTCCAAAGTTATGCCATTTCTAACTTATTTTACCATAAAATACAACCATAAACTGCCCATAAACCTCAAATAGCTTAAATAAATTCAGTATTAATTATCAATAAAACTAATAAAATAAAGAAAAAAGACAAAAAAGAAGCATGTGTGGAAAGTTTGATGTCGGCAACGGCAAGAAGAAAAGAACAATACAACTTAATTTTATACTTGCCGAAAAACAAAGTCAAAGAAAGGATTATTTGGGCAACTAAATAATTAAAATAAAAAAATGGAAAAAGGAAGAAATTAGTCAGATTCAATGTCCATGTGTTTAAAATAATGAAAAATATTGTACAATCACGACTGCTTAGAATTTAGATAGGCCCAACCAATACGTGCCCACCTGCCAATCCCACCATCTATTTTCTTTATTTTTTTTAATTTTATTTTATTTTCTAAGAAAAGTGGATTTTTTTTTTCTACGTTTATTGGTCAATTTATTCTATTTTGTCCTTAAAAGTTGTATGAAGCACCAAGTGTGGAATAATCCTTTTCTGATTGGCTAAAATATTATTTTTCATCTTTTGAATTTGAGGGTCTAAATTTTTTACACAATATTTTGACTATGGGATTCACAGAATTTTATATATTAAAACTATATATATTTTAAATATATAAATTTGATAAATATTATTAAATAATTAAATAATTTTAAATTAAGAATAAAGTGATTTCAATCAGAAGATGACATATCATATATATATATATATATATATTCAAAAATGGATACACATAATATTATTTAATTTTATATTTATACAACTAATATAATAGGTAAGATTAGGATGTGTAAATCAATTATGAAATTTACAAAATTAAAATGTATAAATGTACTATTGTTGTCCTTTTCATAAGAGCCTAATAATAACCCATAATAGAAATGTTTACGTTGTTCCGAAAACGAAAGAAAGAAATTCGGATAACCAATGAGATGACATTTCATAATGTAATTATCAATAGATATATATATATTTTTTTAAATTTTAGCATATGATAAATGAGCTTCTACATTTCCTCATACATTAAAGCTTTGTTGCTAAAATTATTTCCTTTTCTTGAGTTTTAAACATAATTATGAATTAAATCAGGAATTACTTTAAAGAAAGAAAATTTCTCTAATATTCTTCTCTTGGGTTGCCTTTTCAGCATTTCTTTAGAAAGAAATGTGAACAAGATGGCAAGTACAATTTAAATTCCTTATTGCTCAAGTTTAAAGATCCTGCATTTTAAATGCATGAATTTTCCTTATTCCATCTACCCTTTTTACTTTACACTTTTTTTCCACAAAAATATATAAAAAATAATTATAAAGTCTTTTTCCGTATTCTATTTCTTATTTAAATATAACAAAAAAACTCATTTATCCCATTCTTCATGACATTGAGTATGAATTATCGTCTTAGATGAATATCACATAATCAGTTAGAAAGAGAAGAGACGTGTGAGAGAAACTGTCAGAGAATGAACAACATTCGATATAATAATATAAAAATAAATATAAAACAATTATTTTCATTTTAAAAACAAAATTCATAAATCTTGTTAAACGTGCATTACATGCATTTTGTATTATTATCTTTCTTTATGTAGAAAATGAAATAAAGTAAGAGAAAAAACACAAAAAAGTCACATAAAAAGACATAAAATCAATAAGGAGCCTTATGTTAAGCATGCTTAAGATAATTATAATTAATCATAATTAAGCATTGTTTAGTGATTTAAGTTCATTGCACATTTCCCATCTTTATCCTTTCGGTGTCATTGCCCATCAACCTCAAAATTATGCCTCTACTTCATAATGAAAAGCCATTCTCATTATAATATATTAAAAATTAACGAGTAACATCATATATATAATTTTTATGTATAATTTTATAAATAAATAATAATAAATTATTATATGATTAAATAATTAAAAATTAAAATAAAATTTAATTATATAACAACTCATCATTATAAAATAATTTATAAAAATTATATATATAATTTTATTAAAAATTAATAATCATAAAAGGTTAGAGTATTCTTGAATAAAGAGAAGTTTGAGTAAACTTTTTATGTTTTGATGATTGAAAAAACTAAGAAAGAAAATTTTCTTCAATGAAATGACTTCAACGATGATGAGCACACGTCACATGTCAAATAACAACTTTATTTCTTCTTCTATATTTTTTATTTTAATAAAAAATAATGGTTAAAATTTTATTTTTTATTATTAAAAATAATTAATGATAAGAAAAATATTGTCGTCACTAATCATTATAGTTTTTTTGGTTAAAAATACTCTCATCGTTAATATTTTAATGGGAGACATTATCTTATTAAAATTAAATAAATTTATAACTTTAATAAAAGAAAAGTTGTTGTTAACAATATAACAAATACTTATACACATTTTTTTTCAGTGACGCACATTTTAATTGCATATATGAATCATCTTCAACATCATCGTTTGTTTAATAATATAATGAGATGACTTCAGTTTTCTTTTAAAATTATAAATTCTAGTTTGTTACTTATCATTATAAATACTATTTTTATTATTTTAATCATAAATTATTTATATTTCTATTAAAAATAAAAAAAATTATAACTTTAATAAGGGCAAAATGGTTGTTAAAAGTTTATTTCTTATCATTAAAAATTTTTAACGACAAAAAAAGTATTATCGTCGCTAGTCATCACAGCTTTTTTTATTAAAAATATTTTTATCGTTAATACTTTTAACGAAAGAAACTATAACAACAAACGACAATGAACGTTTTTACATCGTTAAAACTTTTTAACAATAGAAAATAAACTTTTAACAACCATTTTTTAAAGTTAAAACATAAATTTGTTTAGTTTTAACAAGAATTTAAATAATTAATCGTTCAAATCATAAAAATAGTATTTATAATACTTAGATATTTGTCTACTTATTATTTTTTCTTTATTATTGTCAATTTTTTTTTGTAATATCGTATTTTAATTATATATATCAATCAATCATCTTTAATATCATCATTTGTTTTATAATATGAATGAAGTGACTTTATTTTTTTTTTAAATTATAAATTCTTGCTACTTATCTATACCTTTTAATGAATCACTCTATCTTTTTTAATCTTAATAATCAATCAAATATACTATACAATGGCAACTCTTCTCAAAAACTTCTTCAACTTTTTTCACGCCGCAAATAGTTCATGAATTCAAGTGGAAAACCCCCCTTGGGATCTTCAAAAAAACTGTTTTTGTCTTGATTTTCAAATATATACAATGAATTGGGACAAAGACGATTTTTTTTTTTATCGTTTTCAAGGAAAGCAGAAATGGATTATCTCATGGCTCATGCCAAGAGGATAGAAACCCCCCAATTGACAAAAATGTACATTGCAAAGGATGAAATTTGATATGAAATTTCATTTTGAATTCATCCAGAAAAACAATTATAAAAAAATTATTTACATGATAGATTCATGTGCATTTGTCTTCATCCCGGGCCTATAATTCAAAAAATGATGTGGTATTGAAGGTATTGAAAGACGTTTATCTAAGTATAAAACATAAAAAATATATTAGGTTTGTTTATATATTTCACATCATTTAGGTTATTAAGATGATAATTAGGTAAGTAGTCTGTGAATTTCTTAAATTGTGAAAATACGTTTTATCATTTATGTATTTAATTATATATTCAAAACGTCTAACATTGCTTTATTTTGAATTTATTTTTTAAATATAAGAAGGAGAAAATCTTTATCTTATTTAAACATCGCTGATTTAAACTATTCAATTATCTGATGATATGTTATTATTTATATACAAAATTGTATATATAATATTATTTAAAAATCTTTTATACGTGTTTTCTGTATCTTATCAATGATTGATACATATTTATTGTACAAAAGACTTTTTAAGTTAGAGTTGTACATATTTTTGTGATAATAGCACTCCAATTGCCATCACAAAATAAATTATAAAGTTCATTAAGAAATGAAAGAAGCTATTAATTGGTGAGAAAATAAAGAGCAAGATGAACATGATTTGGAGAGGAGGTTTTCTAGATTATGATTTTGAATACAAACTATGGTTGGTGCCAAAAAAGTAAAAAGGTATGACTAATAAATTTGATGAGTAATTAACTATAAGTATGTTTTGCAGACGGACCTAATGAATCGGGCCCGAATTAGGCCTAAATGAGATTCAAAATCCATTATACGCCAAAACTTCAACTTACATCAGTTTGTCTCTCATTGCGGATTGCCATTGCAACATTAGCGATTCAAAAGCCACCTTCTCCACCCTCTCATAAGAATATTTCACCAAATCTTCATTCCAATTGGCTTCTTTGGTGCAATATTCACAAGCTCATATGTAAAATCTTGCATTAAGGACATTCTCGTTGTGGAGAACATAGGCACGAGTATTGCACACTTTGTCCTTGGAGATAAACTATTGGGAATGTGATGTGGGGGAAACATTAGAGAAAGTGGTGACAAATCCACTTAAGTTATTAAGGTTTGTCCAATTCAATTAACAAGTCTAACTACATATATAGAAAATCAATTTATTCAGCATTTTAAATACCTTCTTATCGCTAGTAAAGTTGAATAACTATGGATGATGTAATTATTAATGCGAAAAAACCTATCTATTTATTTGGCTATGCCAATAAACTAATGTGGAGAATTTTTTTTACATAAATGTTATCTTGAAGACAAGGCTACAATTATGAGGTCACAAGTTAGAATCGGTTTGACTTTTACCACATGGATCATCCATCATGACAAGTTGAAAATAAAATAATAAGGCAAAAGAAATGGTATCATTTCACTGAAGAATATATTGATATATATTACATCTATATATATTTGGAGTTTTTTTTTTTCGATAACGAGAAAATTTATTCGAATTGAATCGTTACTTTTAAGACTGAAACAACCACATTGAGTATTATTATATTAATTTTTAAAAATTATTTATTTTATTTGTTTTGTTAGTTTATAAATATCAATCCTGATGTGGGTGATCTGATTATATGATTTCAAGTCAAATGTATCTAAAAGGGTTTTGATGGTTTAATGGGTTTTTAATTACCATATCATTAAAGATCATAAGGAGAGCTTGGACCCCTTTAATATTATTATTTTTTACCATTTTACTAGTATGAATATGATGAAAATCAAAGCAAGCTAATCCTTAGGTCAAAAGATGTGAATGTGAAAGAGCTTGCTATACTTGACTTGTTTGCAAAAATAAGAAACTAAAAAACATATGTATTACTAAATACATCCATTTCAATCCATATCTCACTCTCACTCCCAATTCAGAATATCAATTTGTCCTGTCCTAACTCATGACTATACTGAAACACCTTGCAAACTTTCCTTTTCATCTACCTGTAAAGCAAAATAAAGTCTTCTCCCAAATCCAGTTGATTCTTCTGGTACTCTACCTTTATCATTTTTGACTTTGCTAGCATGACTTCTCTTCACCTTCAACAAGAACTTTAAATATTCCATGGCCGGCTCTTCATTGCGGCTGAAGCGCATCTCAGTCTCAATCAAATCATTATATCTATAAGTAGAAATACCCAATCATTGGAGATCAAGAAGCTCCTTTCCCATGTGCAGAAAAGGAAGCTGAATGCACTATGCAACTTGCTTGAACCCCAAATAGATGTTGACAAGACTTTGCAGACCAATTTAATAGACTGAGAGAGAATATATATTTAAGTAACCTTTGTCTTGGTGGAGCAAGATTTCTCAGCTGTCACTCACTCCTCTCAGTTCAGAAGATCAAGATTGAGCATTGGAATTTTCTGCTCATCTATCTTAAGCCTTGTCAGAGTCACAGCATCAATTATTCAACTTTGAGTCAGCATATTTTGCTTCCCTTGGAAGGAATCTCAGAGAATCTGGTTCTCTTGAAGAGATATCAAATTTGAAATGGGATAGTCTCACCATGGTGAAGCCACTGAATAAAACAGAGACACGTATTGGCAATTGTATTGCGGCCCAATGATTGGAAATTATCCTAGGCCTGTCACTGTTGATACGTAGAGAGAGTGATCTACGCTTGAAGTAATCTAGCCCAGCAACTTTATACAGTGAAAATTTTAGTGCACAGACTTTAATCATGTAATTTATAATGAGACTATACATCATCTTCCAGAAATCAATTCATTTCCCTTGTTAAAATATGAAGGCAGGCCATGAACTCTTCCCAATTCTCCAATGAACATATCAGTGTTCTCCCACACTGGCTCCAACTGGTTGGCTTTTTCCTGTTTCAAAAAAAAAAACCCACCATTTCATGTCAATATTAAACAACAAACAGGTTTATCTGTTCAGAGCATTATTGGGAATTCAGGGCAAAAGAAAAAGTTAACACTGTTGTTCATTATGTTTCATTCCATATCGGCATGTCAGTCTTCTTTGATCTAGGCTTCTGAAGTTGGATTTATAAGTTTCAAACAATTAATGGATCACCAGATCAATCATGAAACCAAAGCTTATGGAACATTCAAACATGCTTTAAAGCAATAATCAGGAGTATTAAAAATGTAAAACAGGAACTGCATTCATAAGCATGTAGAACCTAAAGTCACAGAGGAAACCAGATACGAGATAGCACAATCATACTTGGGGCAGCGGGGTTCCCACATTGCAAAGGGTGGGAGTAGCATGAGTGAGGTAATGCATTGCTGAGACATCAAGTGGTATGTTTAGAGAGCAGAAACAATGTCATTTTTGTGGATATCTATAGCAGACCTCGTCAACATTTGCTGTGGCCTTTCCACAACCTTGCCATCAACCTGTAAAAGGGAGAACCTCTCTGAGGTTTTGAAGCCAAAATAATCATAGCTGAAATCTGTGTGATAGATAAACTCACTGTCCAGCCCCGCAGCATTCTGGACCAAACAAAGAGAAGAACTTTCAAGTCATGGCTGGCTCTTTACGTAGAGCTGTAATTACAGTTAAGAAATCATTAATTTCTTAACTCAATATCTATGATTTCAAATCAAATCTCAGCATAATAAAGCAATTTAAGTCACAGATTATAGGCTAGTAGCCTAGTAGACAGATGCTCATAATTAAATTCTTTCAAATAAGCTCAGTAAATACTAACATAGTCAAAACTAGCACCAAATCTCAAGTGGTCAGACGCTAACACAGTCAAATACTAAATTGGGTTAACCAAGAAGCCAAAACTAATAATTTTCACGAACAAAGGCATAAACAGAATGTTTGACAAGTTAGCATAGAATCGAAATATAAAACAAACATTTAACATTACAGTTTACTGTGTCATATCCCATTTAAGTTGGGCCACCCCCGCTTTTGGGTTTCCATACCCTGGACTTTACGTTCATAATTCTGTCAAATTTCATAAATTCTGCATATTATATTACAAAACACTATAATTAACAAATTTGAGAAATTAGAAAAACTTGTTTGAGCCACATTGGTGATGCAAAGAGTACTGATTTTCAATCTCAGAACAATGTCTTCCTCCCCAAATTTTTAAAACGCGTTGATAAGGAAAAATGAAAAAATGGGATTCAAAAAAAAAAAAAACTCTTATGCGCTTTTTTAATCTAAAAACTGGGAGAGACCCTGTTTGTATTATTTTAATTACCAAGGGTAAAATGGTCAGTTGGGTTTTACAGTAAAAAACCCAATAATCTTTATATTAGTCTACACTTACAATCCGAAATTAATAATTATAATATGAAGTATACTCGTTGTATTTCTTGATGCTCACATTGAACTCATAAAATAAAATCTTTCTTAACCACATATTCACCGGTTTTATTAAACCACATTATTCCATCATGACAATCATTGCAGCAGCTGTCTCAGCAGCCAAATGATCAATCTGCGTGGTGGTGACACCATATCGAGGGCTTTCTGGGCCACAAGCACCGTGTCATACTGCCCTTCACGCAGCCTGCAGCTCAGTTTCTTTAACCGAGCCGCGATATTAGCGACATGCATAACACACATTTTTGTAGGTCCCTCAGTTGGGATTTTCATGGGGCAGGTGGTGTGATTCATTTATAAAGTTGAACAATTAATGACAACGGAGAAGAAAGAGCCAATGGTTTGAATTTGAATGAGAAGCTGGCTTATAACATTAATTTATTGTTGTTGTTCGGATATGATCTGAACACCCCTTGTCTCAAGTTCGACTCAAGTTCTTTGAGTCAATATTAAAGATGGTTCAAATTCAATTTGAATAAAAATGATTTAGTTTGAGTTTAATTCAAATTTAACTCAAATTTATAATTTAAATTCATGGCTGAAATATGTAACTTAAATTCATAGTTTGAATTCGTGACTCATTGATAAAATGCTATTATTTAACAATTAATTAATATAATTCGAATCGAATAATAAATTCAGTTCTAATCAAATCAAACTATTTACTTAACTTGTAAGTTAAATTGAGTCGAACTTTTTCTAACTTGAATTTGATTCGATTTTAAAACAAGTTAAATTTCTTAATTCAAACTCGATTCAAATTTAAACTAAACGAATTTGAAACGAACCAAGTTACTCGATTCAGATCCAATACTACTCTTGTTTTGCTTAGAAGATTTCCGCCAAATCACAACCAGAATGAACTATGGGCCGTCTTGGGTCGGGTGGGCTTTGAGCTTCAGGTCGTAATGTCGTCCCCGGCATGAATAAATTTTGTAGTTGAAAAAGAGCTCTAAATAAAATAAGAAGGTGTTTTTTTTTTTTCTTTTTTAAATTTCAATACTAAAAAGTTTATAACTTTGAATAAATATTTGGTAAGTTCAACCAATATAATTAATATAGTTTGTTGGGATCCAATGAGTTCAACCAAAATAATTAATATGGTTAGTTCATATCTAATAACTTATAATTATTATTTGTGATGAGGAAAAGCTATAAATTGCATTATATTTGAAAAATATATTAAGATCAAATCATGAAAGTGCAAAGACATATCGTATCCACTTAAAATAAATAATAATATATTATTATATTATTAGATATTATTTTAATTTAAATCAAAATTTTTTAATATTAATTCATTGGCTAGACGATGATAAATCATCTTTATTCGATTGAAAATATTGTCTGACTAAATTTTTATAGTTAAAAGGTTGATAACGAGAGAAGGTCGTGGTGGGAAGGCTAGTCAATAATGGGAATTTTCTTCGGTCGCTTAAAAAAAAAGAAAAAACTTAAAAGAAAAAGTGAATTTTTTAAAACTTAATTTTAGAGAAAAATTACTATTTTCTTTAAGCAAAGAAACAAAATTACATAACCTTTTAAGATTTTATTCTTGTTTTTAATAAATTTTTTTAATAAAAGTTAACTTATAAATAAATTTTTAATCTTTCATAAATATATATCTGTCTTTGTGAAAAATAGTGCTTTGCCCATGTTTAATTGTGATTAAAAGTAAAATTAGGGAGAATTCTCCTTTATTAATCTAGTGCGAGATATCCTATCCGGAGATAGAATGATGTTAAGAAAGCAGCCAAACAAGGAGCGTAATTACAGAAGAAAAAGTAAACCGAGACCAGAGACGACTTGGAGAAATTGTGTGACCTGAAATCTGTGGATTTCTCCCTACATCTCTGCAAAATCCGGGCTAAAAATGACAGAAGATAAGGAATCTACCTCGATTTCACTGAGCCAAGGCCTCACTCCTCACGACCCCGACGATGTCCCCAAGTCGCCTCCTCACTCCCCCAATTCCTCCACTCGCAAGGTAACTAATTTATATAATTTAAACTTAAATCTCATTTTAATTGTCACTTAAAATTGCCTGACTAAGAAGTTAATTATGCTTAAGCGTTGAATTTTTTGTTATTGTTTCATTATGGCATCTGTAATAATGTGGATTAAGTTTTGGTACACTTTGATCCAGTTTAAACAATTCTCTAACAAATTTAGATTGAAGGAATATTTATAGCATATGAGAGGCTGGTGGTTTTTAGAAGGAATCAAGGTCTTTGGAGAAAGGGATTTTGGAAATTGAAAAAAATAAAATAAACTGTCCAATTTAGAACTTTGAACTCAGTGAGACTCACGAAGTTTCTCATAAATTGGGTGAAACCGTTAAATCCAAGACCAAGCATCGGAAGACCGTGGAGTTGTTTGAACTTTGAGCAGTGTAAGAAGCAAATTTTTGTAGTGGTATATTTTTGTATGTAGCTTTTGAAAGAAAGATATAGATCTTGTTGCTTTACAAAAGTTTTGCAGCTTGGTTGTCTCGTGCACCTTTTTATGCCAATCCCAAAATTTTTGTCTCTCTTCATATGGACCCCCTCTCTTTAATGTACACTCGAGCAATGGCTTCTTCAGATATATTGACTAGTTGTCTATTGGTGCAAGCTATAATTGATGTGAATTCACCTCCAAGTAAAATGGATTCAACATCAGGGCAACCAAAGAACCTTCATTCGACCCAAGGAAAATCAAAGAAAGAAACCAATTGCTGTTCTAGCATGAATTTGGCCTGAAAAGATATAAGTAAGATGACCCAAGTTGATCAAGGGCAGCCCAATCCAGTCAAGCGATTCACTTGTTCATCAATAAGCCCAATTCACTCATGGTGTAATTTAATTAGTTGGAGTCCAAGTGTTCAAGATGGGAGGGAAAATTCAAATGTTATTCAAATGATGACACATGAAAGCAATTAATTCTGGAGAGCATGAAGACAAAAAGGTGGCTACAATTAACTCAAGGGGACAAAGACAAGGTTGACAGTCTTACATGACTATGTCTTCTTTTCATTTTGGGGAATTATTATGATTATGAGATAACTTGTTTTAGTAGTCTTACTTAGCTTTTGGAGACACTAAGGTTAGCTTATTAATGTGTCCCATATTTAATTATTTTCTTTGTTTGACATGTAATCTCTCTCCTCCTTTGACACCAGTTGTATAACCATTATAAGGTCTCCTTCACCATTTTGTAAGATTTGAATATTGAATTGAAAAGCTCTTGAGAGAGTGTTTGTCTTAATCCTTTATCCAAATTCTTGCCAAGATCTAGTGGCCTTAATCTTTAAGCTTGGAGATCTTTTGGCATATTTCTTATTTTCTTTAGCCCAATTTGGAGATTTGGTGTTCGTTGGATTAAATTGACTCACTCCAAATGTATGAATTTGCATTGAGTGATATTAGAGCTTAGGTTGGTGGATTGAGTTTTCTTTTTGTCTTTTCTCTTCTTATACAACCGATTTTCAACTTATTTTTGCTAGTTTTTCTTTACTTTGAACAAAAAACTTCATTTTGCCAAGTTACACCACACCATTTTAAGCCTATTTCCACTAAACTGAACCATTTCAAACCTAAAATACTTTCCAAACACATTTTCACTTAACTCGCTTCCAAAACACCTCTACAACATATCCTGTAACCAAAACTTATGCAAACAATGGCCAAAAAAAAAAAAAACCTTTTCTCACTTGATTATCGCCTTACACACTAAAATCAACCCATTTACACTTTTTTTTTTTGAAACACTAAACACTAGCTATGTCACATAAGAGTAGCTCTTCATCCCCACCTTCACCATGGGAGTTAACCACTAGAAGACTACATGAAGAGTTCAATGAACTTAGAGAGCAATTAATTGAATTCCTCCAACTCTTGAAGGTACAAACCGAAAATCAAAACCCACCCAACCAGGAACAAAACCACCTACTCAACGGACAACCAATACGTCCACCACCACGAACAACCTATTATGAGAGAGAAATTAATGTTGATAATGACTTTAGTGGATCTGGAGTGGAAGGGAGAATGATGATGATCAAGGGTTCAAGATTGATATTCTGGAGTTTGAATCCGGATGAATTCTTAGATTGGTTGAATGAAGTTGAACCGGTATTTGAGTTTAAAGAATTCTTAGATGTAAAGAAATGCAAGGTGGCAGTTCCCAGGTCCAGTGATTATGCTTCTGTATGGTGGGAGAATGTTAGAAAGCAAAGAGATAGAGAAAGAAAAGATAAAGTGAGATCTTGGGAAGAATTGAAGTTGTTGATGAAGAAAAGGTTCTTGCTCAAGAGCCACAGGCAAGACCTTCATTTGAAAATGCAAAAAGTCAAACACAAAGAAAAGGAATTGAAGAACACAAGTGTTCAAGATGGGAGGGAAAATTCAAATGTCATTCAAATGATGGCACATGGAAGCAATTAGCTCAAGAGAGCATGGAGACAAAAAGGTGGCTGCAATAAACTCAAGAGGGCATGGAGACAAAAAAAAGTGACCGCAAGGTATTCCTGTTGTGGTAAAGAGAAGGTTTTCATTCTTAGGTGGCTACTTGTTCTTTCCATTTTGGGGAATTGCTATGATTATAGGATAACTTGATTTAGTAGTCTTACTTAGTTTTTTGGGGCTACTAAGGTTAGCTAATTAACTTGTCCCATATTTAATTAGTTTCCTTGTTTGATTTGCATTCTCTACTTTGGCACCACTTGTAAGACCTTTATAAAGTCTCTTCCATTTTGTATGATAGAGTTGTTGAATATTGAATTGAAAAGCTCTTGAGAGAGTGTTTGTCTTAATCTTTTATCATAATTCTTCTCAAGATTTGGTGGTGGAACTCCATAGCTGGTGGCCTTAGCCTTTGAGCTTGGAGATCTTTTGGCACATATCTTACGTTTGTGTTGTTTGGACTAAATTGACTCACGCCAAATGTATGAATTTGCATCAATAATTTTTCCAAATGTAAATAGGATGCTACTTATGCTAGAAAAAAGAAAAAAATAATAATAATGAACAGGGTCTAGTTCAGTAACTTTCAAAATATTCTCTGTTTCAGTACTGCACAAAGAACTATTTTCATGTCTTGCCTAATTGACATTTCCATTTCTTCAGGCTTGTTATGCTGTTCTACAGAGTTGGGTCTCAAAGAAGTTCATGACTGGATGGTAAAAAAGCTTAGGAAGAGACCTTTAGATTTCTTTCTGGTGTTTTGTTTATTTACATATGTTCTGTGTGTTTATCTGTTGCATAGTTTTAATGGTAAAATTGCAGTGTGGTTCTCTTTCCAGTTGCTGTTACATTTTTAGTGACATGGTGGTTCATTGAGTTTGTTGATGGTTTCTTCAGTCCAATATATGCAAGGCTTGGCATAGACGTATTTGGTAAGCTTCAAAGCAGCAATGGGGTGTTCTTCCTACTCTAAAGTTTGGGTCTAGATTTTACTTCTCAACATTAATTTATGGGTGAGGAAATCACGATATTGACATGGTTTTCCCTTTTCAAAACAGAGACTATAAGATGTACCAAGCAAGTGCTAAGTTGTTGATGTTAGGAAAAAATCAGCAGTAAGCTTTTTGTGTAGTGGACAGAAGCTTAACTTACTAATTGAGTGCCTTTTTGGTTACATATTAGGAATTAAGTGCTACTTGTGCTTTCTATTGCTATGGAAAATGAGTAATAAAACCGTACAAGGAAAATATAGATATAAATTCTGATGGGTTCTAGATATATGGGGTAATTTTTTGTTGATATTATATTATAAAGAAGTGTCTGTGGATCACAACCCTGAGTTCTGGTCCATGATTACTTTGAGGCCTCCATGAGCCATACATCTCTGTTATATCTTCCCACTGCTGTCTTTGTTTAAATTATATTTTTGTATGCAGGCCTTGGATTTCTTACATCTATACTTTTCATATTCTTTGTTGGTGTATTTGCTTCATCATGGTTGGGTTCCACTGTGTTCTTGATTGGGGAATGGCTTATAAAGAGGATGCCCTTTATGAAGCACATATATGCTGCCTCTAAGCAAATTAGCTCTGCCATTTCTCCAGGTAGTAGTCAGTAGTGCAGTTTTCAAGCAAAGTTTTCATTAATTAAATTGCTGAGTATCGTCGTTATGGGGTAGGTTTTATGATGCCTTTTCCTTACAAGTCATCTGGTAGTGAATAGATTCTACTGTGGATTGACGTTTCAATCGGGATGACTACGTTATATGTTCTGTTTATTTATTTTTGGGCTTTTTATTCCTTGTTATGTTTTTCTTCCGTTGGAAGAAGTTTCCTAGAGGATTCTGAGGAAGGCTTACTTTTCAACTGGCCAGCTAGAAACCAGATTACTTCACGTAGTTACATGCAACATTGCTTAAAATTCTTTGTGAACAGTAAGCATAACATAAGAAACTAGAAATACAGATT
Organism: Mangifera indica; assembly: GCF_011075055.1. Lineage (NCBI taxonomy): Eukaryota > Viridiplantae > Streptophyta > Magnoliopsida > Sapindales > Anacardiaceae > Mangifera > Mangifera indica. Next base: position 7,651,772 of record NC_058147.1, on the reverse strand, counting down.
ATAAATTAGTGCAAATCACATGCCCAAACATTTCTTCCCTCTCTTCCCCACCCCTAGCAACAGATAAGGTGGTGGCCATGGACAGATAAGGTTAAGCCAAGATGATAAAAAGAGTTGGCGGTATGAAAACCTGTAGCTGAATCCATTTAATATATAAAATTTAAAAATTTTTTATACTTTGAAATGCAAAAATTTTATTGGCTGGGACTATTAATGGATCATGATTTAAAATATCGTCTTAAACTACATAACTGTCTTAAACTCACATGTGAAAGTACAGGAGGTGTGTTCCTTTGATTTCTTCCTTTTGAGGGGAGTTCACTTATGATTTGATTTATGTGAGCATGCATAAAACTTTTCTTCTGGTGTGTGCTTCACTTTTGATTTGTGTAATATATGTGTGACATTGAAGGGTATCAACAATTTAATAATTTTAAAAGTCAATAATGAATTTCCATTTTTTTTCTTACAGGCCAGAATACCACCGCCTTTAAAGAGGTTGCAATTATTCGTCATCCTCGCATTGGCGAGTATGCATTTGGTTTTATAACATCATATCTTGTTCTTCAGGTAACTGTTACATCTAAAGTAGCTGATTATTTCCATGGTACTTTGCTCCCTGAACAAGCCTTAGTGGTTCCAAAAATTTTCTTGTTACTGGTTAAAAAGTTCCATGATAGTATGCATAGAATTTTTTTCAGCTAATTACCAGTTAAAAAGTTATTTGGTTTAATCATGCTCTATCAGGAAGAGCAATAAATTCTCTTGGAATTTGAAAAAAAATTGAAATAAATATGAGCAATAGTTTTTGCTCAGCAGTGCTTTTTTAGATTAAATTGTTAAAGATATGCTGCATTTGCTGGTTTAACCATAGAAGATGATGTTCTTATCAGTGCGACTGGCCATTGCTTGGTTCTATCAAAGATACTCAATGATTATGTAATTTGTCTGTTTATTGCAGAGGGATGATGGAGATGAAGAGCTATGCAGTGTTTATGTACCAACAAACCATTTATACATTGGCGACGTATTTCTGGTCAACTCTAAAGAGATCATAAGACCAAATTTGTCTGTTCGAGAAGGAATAGGTCTGTTTCTTCCTATGACTTAAATATCAATATTTGTTTTTCCATTCTTTAGAAGTGCAGTTTTGTGTCTTCTGTCAATTCAAACTCTTAGTTTGGTTTATCTTTGTGAATGGTATCAATTGTAATTATCTGGATTTGCTTTTGTTCTTCATAGTATAACATGAAAAATATAGCTAGGAATGCTTGGGATTTAAAGTTGCGGAACTTGTTTAATATATTTACCCCTCCATTGACTTCACTTTCCTTGTCTGCAGAGATCATCATCTCAGTAGGCATGACAATGCCGCAGTAATTTCTCTGGTAGAAAGACTTACTCATTATCAAGGCAACAGAATTCCTCTGAACAGGATAATATGAAGATAAGAGGAGACAGGTGATTCTGCTATTTCTTCTATGTTTTCAAATCGAAGATTAATGAATGGTTAACTAACAAGCCATCAAATAATACTGATGGTTTGCCTTTGGACCAGATTTACATGATATACAAGCTCTTGTTCACCCAAATACTTTTTTATATCTGGAAAACGAAGACATCTCTGTTCTTGTAACATCATCACAATTTTACTTTTTTCCTTTTTGCATTGAGACCCAACATGTACATATTTTTCTCAAGTTGTATAATTACAAAAAGATATCATTTGTCAGATGCACATATTTTCTTGAAATGTAGTATAATTCGGTAAGCTGTTTTCTGTTTCCAAAGGCAGTATCTTCGTGTATAGTCAGAAACCTTAAAAACAATATAGCACAGGTTCTATTGACCAAAAAGAATTAGTACAAAAATACAAATCATAGAGCAGAATGATCGTCCGTACAATCACAAAATAGTAACATATACATATGTACTAGCAATGTAGTATTTGTATTTGTTGTGCATTTTCTTCATTTCAAACTTGTTTTTATACAAAGAAAATTAGAAATACAGTAAGTTACCGCCTCTTCCTTTGAGCTGTGGGGGGTAATTTCTCTGATGGACCAGAAGGAAGCTTCTGACCAGTCTCCCGTTCAATTCGGATCTTGAGCTCCCTCAGTATCCGAATTTGTCCCAACTTTTCTGGAGATAATTTGTCCCAGTAGATACCTACCAAGTGAAAATAGTTCATTTTATGTAAATATGTATACCCAAAAGATGAATTCCTTTTCTGTGAAATTATGATCAACAAAGAACACAAAAATTCTTATCTTATCATCATGCATGCCTGTAGTGATCCTGGATCATATTCATAACATGTGGAGGATTTCTTTGTGTCCAATGCCCAATTAAATTTCAAGGTATTCTAGATATGAACAAGATAGCTTGTCCACGAGAGCTAGAGGCCTTTCAGAAGACTCATTCATCAGGGCAATTATATGAAAAAACTTATTTTGTATCTCTTTACTCATCAACAGCATCAAGGAAATATACGCTTGAAACGAAATTGCCTTATTCTTGAAAAAAGACTGCGACAAAGAAGTAACGCACAAAAAATAAAATTAAAAAAAAAGTTTTACAAACCTTGAGGCTTTGGGATAGTTGTGTTGGTGAAAATGACTTGAGTGGGAGTGCATATAATGTCCACAGGAACATCATGGATCAATAGTTTCTCGACTGGAATATCATCCACCAATTGACAGTCATGCACTACAAGAGTAGTTCACAGATTTCTTTTAGTGCAGACTGACCAAATGAAAAAACTAAATATCATAAGGAAAAAACATGCGATTCATAATATTAAAAAGCTCTAACATGCATATAAAGCTCCATAAAATTGTACATCAGTCATGAAATGGAGAGGAAAGAAAACATAGGCATTCAAAGTAGGCAAACCCACTGCACCTACCAGAAGTGACAACAGGTGTTGAATCATCGATAGCTCCCATACACCGCAGCATCCCATATTCAAGTTCTGCAAATCCCTGAAAACCAGATCCTTTTCTAAGGGAAAAAAGAGGAAATCCAATTTACTGGTCAATATCTATAATCCAAGATACATTTTTACCTCTATGAAACTCTACACTCAATCAGCTCAATTTTCATAGAGACAGAAGCTTGGGGTTAGATAATTGAAAATCTTCTCTAAGCAATCAAAACTTCAACATAAGTATGCCATAAAAAATTCAACCAAAAAATTCAACCACATTTTAAACACTAAAGTTAATCAAAGACATCATGTACAGGTCTGTGAATACAATTTCTGAATTGTCACACAAACCATCCTTTCCGTTCAACAAAGATGAATAGTTACAGCCAATATCAAATCATGTGACTATGAGATAGAAGTCAATTTTGACACCCCCATCTAAACCACATAGCTTTATTAGCAGCTGGCATCCAATAAGTTCCATGTAATGTAAAGCACAACCACCCTCTACTTTTCACAGGACCATTACTGAAGAAAATTTACATTATAAAGAAAAACAATTCATCTTAGTTTCTACATATTTAGAACTTGTCTTCTCTATCAAGAGTGTACCCTAGATAAACTTTTTATTCAATAAGACATAACATGTGTTGTTAGTTTTTACCTCTCCCTTGCCAAGTCGAGCCCCTGTCTTCGGGTCAACAGCAACAGAACCAATGACAATTAGATCTACCTTGAGTTTTTCATCCAACCCAATAGGTCTTCCATACTTGGCAACTCCTACAGAGGTGCACGCCTCATTGATTGTACTAGGACTTAACATACTTGACTCAAGTACAGAAAAAAAGCCCGTCCTCAAACGCGGCTGTGGAGTTAACAACTGCTTCCCACCTGTTCATGGATGATCACTTAATGATATCAAGTAAAACATCAATCTAAACGCAAACAATCTTCAGAGTTCATTCATTATCATTATACAATGCTGTTTTTCATTATTGTATTTAGAACCCTATACAGCATTAGATAATGTCAATGTACTACTACAAAATATTTAGTAACTCATTTCCTATTTTTTCATTTTTTGCTCACTCGTAAACATTAAATTTTACCTTTACTATATATCAAAGATAAGGCTGGACTCGAACCGAGCCAGTTCGAGCTCCCGAAACGAGCCGGCCCTAGACGAGCTCGAGCTATTAGCCAGATTTTTTAATTAAAAATTTTAATACAAAACAAAGTCATATTGACCAATATATATTAAAACGATATCGTTTTAATAACCAAAAAACGAGTCAAACCGAATTCGAATCGAGTTCGAGTTCGAGTTTGACTTTCACGAACTCGAGCTCAACTATATGTGAACCGAGCAGAGCTCGGCTCGGCTCGAATCCAACCCTAATAAAAAAGATTTACCTCATCTTTATCAAAACATTCTCATTCTAATACAACGGTTTACAAATACTCAGGCATTACTGTAGAAAAATTATTATCATAAAAATTCTCATTCAAAATGGAATAATCACACTGTTGCTAGAACACTCAACACCGTTTATAGGTTGAAATTAATCGGGAAAAAAAAAAAATCATATAATTGAATTCCATATTTTCCCAATAAAATTCAATCTTTTTTAACACATTTTAATATTAAAGTTCGGATTCATTCAAGGAGTTGTTACTGTGACATTGTGATAACTAACCAGAAAGTGTTAGAAACCTGACTTGCTTCTGAGGCGAATCCGGGTTAACCTTCACACAACCCGAGATCCGAAACTCCTCCAACCCACCCAGCTGCCATAACCCGAATCAAAAACCTCACAAAAAAATTAAATATTAAAGATTAAACAAAAGCCTAAAATAAGAGGTTTAAATTTTATTACATTTTTGGCGGCAACGGCAGCGCCAACGAAATTGGGGATCCGATGGTGAACGGGTCGGGGGTTCTGGGCGAAATTGCGGGTCTCCATTAAATCCCAAATCTCTCTCGGATTACCCATTTCCATGCTTTAGGGTCATCATCTGTACCCATTTCCGTCTCCCTTTTTGAAGTCTCAGCCATGGATTGCCGCGCCTTGGCGTCAAGGCTCAACCGCTCAGCTTCATAAGCCGACTCGTCGAAGACGATACCGTTTTGGCCTTTGCTTTTACTTTCCAGTTTGAAGTTGAATGATTTGGTCAGGGGAGTTGAGAAAAAACGGGATTTAAAATTTATGGTGGTTAAATAATAATAATAATTGGATTTGTGTGTAAATGGAGCTGAAGGTCGGACCATGTTTGAATCCATTCTAAGGATTCGGGTTCGGTTCCTGAAGTGAAGTTGAAGATAGAATGTTACGTGCTGCGATTTGAGAAACAAAGAAATAAGATAAGGACTGAACGGTTCTGATCTGTGGTACAAAGTAATTATAAAAAAATATTAAAAAAAGGTTTTTTTTTTTATATTTATTTTTCTTATGTAAGAGTATTTATGAGACTAATACGCAAATCTGAGGTAAATGAATTAAAATAGTCTCACATAATTTTAGGGGCCACATATAAAAAGCAAAAAATAAAAAAAAATGTATTTATAAAACCAGATTCAAACCCTTAATTCTTAGAATAACCACACAATGCTTCTTAATCCATAGACAAAAGTAAAGAAGAAACTCAAGACTCCTGATGAACATTGAGGGGGAGAGAGAGAGAGAGAGAGAGAGAGAGAGAGAGAGAGAAGGTGAGAGCAAAGAGAGGAAGAGGGGGAGGCAAGGAGGAGAGGAAGAATACGAACTGGAAACATAACGCTTCAAGATCATAAACCAGTTGGGGCAAATGAAATTCAACAAAACCGACTCGATCAGCTTGATTTACAAGATATATACAAGAAAAATAATACATAAGACATCCCTAACCCAGAAACAGTTCTCTCTCTCTTTCAACTCCTCAAACTGACCATATCTGCAAAAATATCTACCCCAAATTGAACAATCCTAACAAAAATTACTGGGTACATGCACAGAAGATGAAATCAAAGTTGATGAGGAAATAAAAGCTATCAAAGACTGGGTTTACCACTGTAAAATAAGTTAATCCACCGTTAGTACAGGAAATGAGACAACGAAGATGACAGTCACCTACATAAAAAGGTCCTTGTTCTTAAATGAATCCTTAATCCTTGGAGTGTTCAGACATATTAACCCTGTTACTGTGAGTTTTCTCTTATCGACTGTAACTGGGAGAAGGAAATTCGGATTATAGACCCACCAAGAGAGCTAGCATGCTTGCACACAAGGGCTTCAGTGGCCTGCTCCTCGGTTTCAAACATAACAAGAGCCTGCTTCTTTCCGTTCATCTCGAAGAGCTTGGTATTCACAATGGTGCCATGCTCCTCTAGGTGGCTCACAATCTCCTCTTCAGTGACATCTTGTGGCAGAGTGGAAAGGTGGATCATCTTTGTCGGTGAGCAGCAATAACGGTAGTTCTTCGCAGCATTACGGTTAAAGCGGTTGAGATTTGAGTTTATGTACTCATGTGTATCAGCACCCTGTGTTATGTTTTGATGCTTAGAGAAATTGACCTCCAATCGCTTTCCAAACAGTATGGCTCCCTGTATCATGATAAAATGGTTCACTAATAGTAAAACTGCAAAGTTTACCAAATGCAATACAGAGACCATCAAATTAAAAAATGAACTCAATTCAGAAATATTAAAAAAATTTTATCTGGACCAGCTGTCTTAAAAAATTCAGCTAGTTAGGAAAACTCTCCAACATAACATCCAAAGTAGAGTGCAAGCCCTCAATTGACAGAGGAACACCAACCTTCTCATCCAAATAACCAAGACCATAAATTTGTAAAATCTTGAGACATGGCTTAGACTGATTTGGACAATGCCACCCAAAACACCAGTCTATTGATGCAGCACATCCTCCTATAAAGCCCAGGATATCCTCTTAATCATCTAATGTGGGATTTCTAGGACTTTATAATCGCCCCTTGAACAATGCTGAGTTTATTGTCGGGAGAAATTACTCCACCACATTGAGATGTTTTTGAAACTTGGGTTTTATAAAGACAATGAGTCACTCCACCCCATAAACCAATCTTTTGTATTGGATATTCATGTCTCCTCCACATGTTTTACAAGAACATTGACATGAACAAAAGAACGAATCATCCTTGCTCACTTTTCTGGTCTACATTTTCAGAAGCAAATAGCTAATGTAAATGAAGTGCAATCTGTTTTCGACAATTTTCTTTCCATCTTTTTTATTTGCATTATACATGTATGGAAACAAAAGGCTGCTACCTTTTAAAAGTCGACCAGATAAAAAAAGAAGGTACTTTAAAGCCTAAATATCTCACTGAAATTTAAATACAGACCATAATTTTTAATCCAACCACAGTTGTTAAAAAGGAAAAGCACTTTAAGGCAATGAGGGTCCTATTGCCTAGGCGAAAAAAGCAAGGTGAAGGTGGTGCCTTTGGACCAAAGGCGATAAAAAAAAATTAAAAGGGATAATAAGCAAACAAGAAAATGGAGCAGAGGGTTAAGTCAAAGAGAAGAAAAAAGGGTAAAAAAAAGTTGGTAGGAAGAGAAATTTAATGCAGCAAGTGTAAAACTTTAATTAAGGAAATAAAATTATCAATTAAATATTATTATTTCGTCACCATCTCTCCAGCGACCTCTACAACAACCTCAGAACTCGTCAATAATCTCTCCAACAATACCTTTTTATGACCTCATAACTGGCCAACGACCTCTTTGGCGACCTTATAATTCCTTGTTGGCCTCTAAGATGACCTTGAAACTCGTCGATAACCCTCAAAATTGCCTCAGACATCACCAAAGTCTTGTGTGATAATAAAGCGCACTTTTTCAAGGCCTAAAACTTCTCCAGAAGTATCAAAAAATCGCTAACAGAGATCGCCTTTGGACCATCGGTCGCCTTGACCATACTCAAGGTGATGGATTATAGTAGTAGTGCAAATCAAATAATCAACCCCAAGAGTTTAGATGCCAAACCAAGAGTTGATTAAAGGGGAAATTTTTGGGTGCAACAGATGCACATGCATCTCACCAATGAGGGAGTCTCACATCAGCACACATGTCATGCATGTATTCTCTCATTGGTTGGACACATGCACATCCATCAGCCAAAGATTTTCTGCCATAAAAGATTTTGATTTCCAAAATAAGCTGTTAGGCACCTAATTACCATGGACTACAAGAAGAAAGTTAAGGGTGAGAGTAGAAGAACTTGGCCTGTTGATGAGGTGGCAAATATGTGTGATGTTTAGGAAAGCTGATGAAAAAGGCATGAGTGCTATAAAAGAAATAAGAAAGAGGAGGGAGATTGTTTTCTAAGATTTCCGAGCACTTTGGTTGATTGAAGGAGTGCGTCTAGCCTCTTACTAGACAATAGTAGGGAGAGAATTCGGCCTTTGGAAAGACGGAATTGGGAGTGTTTTAGATTTAGCCTTATTGTTCTTTGTAAATTCAATAACTTTCAATACATATTGCAGCTCTTTTCTTCATTTCCCTGTCAATTACTTGATTTCCATTGGTTGAGAAATTGGAACATTGTTGAGGTACCTAGCATAAGCATTGTCATCTCTATTTCCCAAAGGTCTTAGATTTGAAGTTTAAATTAGTAGAAGTCAGTCAAAGGTCTTAAAAATTTAGTTTTAACGAGAACTAATGTTATTCATACACAAGTGCAATGTTTTCTAAGAGTTGATTAAGTTGTATTAAAGCTCCACATACAAGTTTGTACATTGTTCATTTGGTGCTTGAATGACTCAACAAAAAATTTCCAAAAATAAATCAGTACCGCGTTTTGGTTGGTTTAACACAAACTGACCAAGTCACAAACTTTGTCAGTGATCATATTTTGGCCTGAAACACTACCCAAATCCTCAATTCTACCATGTGGTTCCAATATCCTACCCTTATACTTAGGCCTCGAGTGAAAAGAGTCAAAAAGACAAGTGTAATTTTTGCAGTTTCCCTTCAATTGTCAAAAAAAAAAAAAAAAAAACAAAATAATCATAGGAGATGCACAAACAAACCTTCAGAAAGTGCACTGCCAATTCAGCCTGGAAGCCGTCAGCCATCTGAACAAGTGCATGATCTGGTTTATTACGGAGAAGTTTAATTCTTATGATGTTTCCATAGAGGGAGAACATGTTGAAAAGCTTATCCTCATCTATCCTCTGCATTGCACAATAATATTCAAGAATGAATGCTGGAAATCTTAAAACTTCATATATTCTAAGGAGAAACAGGCAAAGAATAAGATCAAAGATGACTTACATCAGAATTTAGGTTGGACACTAAGATTGTACACCTCTCATTTGTCCCTGAAATTCCAGGAGGTAAACTTCCCCCAAAGGCAGCTGCAATTGCAGCTGCATTGGCCATCTAGTTTTCAAGAACAGAACAACAAAATCATTAAATCATGGTTGGCAAATCTAAAGAAACATAAATTAACATAATGGCTTTTCAAGATAACTACGATACACACATATGACAATTTAGTGCAATTGAAGAGAAGTAACCGTCAACTTGACACGAGCCAACTCATCAGTAACATCTCTTAACAAAGAGATTCAAATAATATCAACCATTTAACAAAAAAGAACTTTTAACATGTCTATAAAACAAATACCATACCCACGAACAACTTTTACGTTAAAAATAAATTAACGATGTTACAGTGAAAAAATACGGACGTATTTGGCATCTGCAGCTGTCCATCAGTGTCACAAAGTTTGGCCCTGGTTAAAATTTCTTTAAACCCACTATTAAACTGACAAATTTCTATTTCAGTTTCCAACGCATTCACTGAAGGATATAAAAGCTGGCAATGCAGAAAAAGGCTAAAAGTTGGCACTAATTAGGTTAACACAGTAAACAAAATTATACAATCATATTAAAAAGTTCAAGGGGAAAAGAAAGCTAGAAGTAGGGTCAGCCCATAGATATCCACAAAGTTCCCAAATAGTAAGTATAGATGCTAATAACCACCAGCTCAGAAAGAGATGCCTCATATAGCACTTATAGTGTGAACTGAATATCACTAACCTGCGGAAATGGAACTGGAAAACAAAAAAACAAAAATATAGATCAGTTAATGAATAAAACATGATTACAATCGGTAAGCAAAAGGTAGAATTTCCATTTGGAACCACCAAATTAAGCACCTGCCCTGGCTCCAGGGGCATACATACCTCCTGCATCACCATACCCAGACTGTTATACCAAAAACAGATACAAAGTTAGCATACAAAGTAAATAATAGCAACAGGAATATATTAACCATGAAGCTTAAGTACAGAATAATAACAAGAGATCGAGAAATATACTTGTGAGGATCTGCCTTTCTGTTCTGAAGGAAGATTTGGATTTGTGAAGTCCCTAATCAACAGGAAAGAAACATAAAAAGATAATTTAGAACAGATAAAAGAGAACAAATTAAGAACCCAAGCGAACTATCCAACCTTGACCGCTCATTATTGTAGTTCACTTGTAGCTCATCAAGGCTGTATCAAAAAAAAGAAATAAAAAAATTAACCACAAACTAAAAAACAAAAAACAAAAAATAGGATATGCTTGTGAAGATAGTTATCGTGATCAGACAATGACAATAGTAAATTTTATAGAATGTTAAAAACCTACTTTGAGAACTGAATGTCTAGCTGACAGCAACCATCATAAATATTGCGACCCTATGGAGAAGCCAAATGTTAACTCTTTTCAGAAGCAAGCCACTAGAAATCCCATAAACAAACTTGTAGTTCAGAGTAGCTTAGTAAGCAAGAGACTGTGTAGCACCTGAAGAGAAGTTCTAGCTACTACAGCACTTTGGCGTAATTGATACTGGATTAGAGCTTGAAAACCTACACACAGTTAGAAAAAAAAGATGAAAAGAAGGGGGGGAAAAAGTCAAAACACCAGACACAAAGCTCTGTGACTATTGCTTTTTCTTAATTACAAGAGATAAGAAATGTCTACACAAGCACTCCAACTATGATAAAACACAACAGATATCACAGCTTCAAAGCTATTGTTAGAATACTGATCATCAAAACCATGAAACAGAACATTTATCCATTGAGCTAACCAGCTGACTTCTGGAATGTGACGATCTTCTCCACAAATCCATGAGTAGTAAAAACTTGATGCAGCACTTCCACAGTAATAGGATAAAGCATGTGATGAATTGTAACTAAGAGGATTCGGTTCGGCTATGCATCCAGAGAGTGCCCAACAGCAAACCAGCAAAGAGACAGAAGAGAGAGAAGAGAATAAATAGAGAAATAAAGACAGCAGGAAGGGAATATAGAGAGAAGTAAAGATAAAGAAAAGAACTAAAACAAACAATCATCCACAGTGCTTAAAACAAAGAAATATGAGATTATTAGAACAGAAAATACAGAGAAAGAGCAAAAACGTCAATAAAAATAATGATTTTGCTGGCTATTTGCATTTGATGATGTAAAGTAACTTCAATACCACAGTTGCACTTTGAAGGTTGAAATACATGCACCTCTATGCATCAAACTGTATTACAGAAAATATTAAAATGCTCTTTCTTTTTTTTTTTTTTTTAAATTCACAAAGGTTCATATTCTTTATTGACAAATAAAAATTAAGTATAAAAGAGATCAATTTGCCAGTGCCTAGTTCTGATAAGAAAAACAATCTTTAAAATGATTCTCTTGTTTGTCAAATACAAGCAATTATTTACTAAAACTAAATTGTCTCTCTGACATTACACTAAAAATGGTGGACCAGCACTGCTTTACAGCACGTGGTAATACTTAGGCCTTACACTAACTCGCAAACCGAGATATTGAAACTATATTTTTTTTGGCAATCAATATGCACAATTATCCTGTTACTATCTATAGTATTACCAAATTTAGCATTCCATTTTATATACTAATTTAGATTAGTTCCTGCTACAGGTTATGTCAACATGTAAGGTGATATCATCAATGAACTGATACAATCTAATTTAAACATTATGTAGATGCAAAAAATTAAATGAAAAACGGGATAGGAACATCAACACTACATCCCTATTACCCTGAATAATATATTGATCATTATCACAAAAAAAAAAAAAAAAGACACCAATTGTTCCATTCAAGCTCTTTTATATTTTCCCTCGTACATAAATGTATGCATGTAATTTGAATTTTACATATCAGGCTCAGGTACCAACCTCATCCCCTCGTCCCTGAGTATTTTGATCCATCGTTGTTAACTCCTGATGCGATGAGAACTGAACATAAACATTCCTTCCCCTGTGATGACACAATTCTAACTTCAAAAATAGAGGGACATGACTGTATTTTAATATCTTCAGTACATACAGGTGATATTTACAAGCACAAAATGTAAGATCATCAAAGAAGGATTTTCCAAAGCAAAAATTTGCAATATTTTCATGCCTTATTGATGGTTGGACATTTGTGTAGTACTGGAGAGCAGCCATGGCTGAAGGAACATCTTGCATTTGGAGGAGAGCCTAAACACAAGGCAAACAAAATACAAACATCAAATCTTAAGGCTTAGCTAGCTTCAGACGGCAAGCAGCTACCGTATGTGCAAGAAATAACAAACCTGATTTTTTGCACGAAGCATCACAAGCTTAGTTATGACTCCAAATGGCTGGAATAGCTGAAGTAAATCATTCTGATAAACCCAGAGCAAGTCTATTAGATGATGTATAAGAAAAAGAAGAAGATGCATCCACAAGATACAAATGAAACACAAGAAACTTAACTCATCCCAAGTTTCTAGCCCTTACGTTCAATGCACTAGGCACCTAATTACATAATAATATTGCTTTTTCCAATAAAACTAACTACATGAAACAAACTTAAGTTAAATAGCAGAAAATTGACAAAGAACATACTTCAGAAATCTCATGGCCCACATTGCGAACGTGAATAACTTTGGAAGGTTCAGCCATTGAAATTGAAAATCACCCTGTAACAAGGCCAACCACAGAAACATTTCAGCTTCTAACGCAGCATTAATTTTCAACATGTAGTTACCAATTATTGAACACTACCAATGCGCATTAAGTACCTACTTAACAACCCAAACTAAACAAAAATACATAAAAATAAAACTTTCCACTCAGATAAGTTCCAACAAACGAACAATCTCTATAGCGCCAAATTCACATAACTCATAATCACATTAGTTAATGTTAACAACATGACGTCGCTAGAGACATTTCGAGTTACTAGAAACGTAGATTGATTCAGGTAACAAAACGGCCTAAGGCTTCGCATCTAAACAAATTAGCAACTACAGATAAAACGTCGTCGTTCTGACTTTTGTTATTCCTTTCAAACAAACAGAGAAAAATCGCGAAATCGAGGAGAAAGAGAATAAAAAAGACCTTGCCTGAGAGAAAGTGACAGAAAGAGGAAAGAGAAAGAGAGAAAGAAGATGACTCAGCAGTTAAAGTGTAGACAGATTGCTTCGCATGTTCAGTTGTGATGTGTCGAGTCGAGAAGAAGAAGAAGAGGGAGCCTGAAATAGTAGACTGATTGCGTTGCCCTATCTGTTTTCTGCCTCTCGCCCTAAAAGCATTGACTTTTATACGAGTTATGTTATTGGGCGGGGCCCATGCCCATCTTGCCGGACCCATTTTATCAACATATTTTTTTAACTTTTGGGTTTTACTACGTTACTGGCACCGTAACGGTGTTAGTTAAAAGGCCGTGGCTTGGTAACTTTTGCTGTTGCTGATCTAAAGCCAATGGCCTTTAATGGGCTCCTAGTTTTACCGAGATGACAAGGGAGCTTTTGTTGCGGCTCAAGGTTAGTTAGCGTGACAGATGTTTAGGAAGACACAGTTAATCAGCGTATTCAAGAGTTAAGTGTATATGATTATTGGTTTCATAGATATATTGTTATTTTTTGGATACTTCAACCATGAAGTTTGTGTAATATAGTTAAGGGTACATTAACGTCAGATTAGGATATTTTCATATAAAATAATCGATAATTAAAGTCATTATCTTAATGAGTTTAAAGTAGGATAAAATCAGTGACATAAATCATAATATAACTATATATAAAACTAATCTTCAATAAAATAATATCTCGGATACCATATGAACAGGTCAGAAATTTTAGCTTTAATACTTTTTCCTTTGTAATTTAAATTTTTGGTGTAATCATAAGGGGGTAAAATGATATTATATGCTAATTACATCATCTAACTCAATAACACGTCATAAATTTTAGAACGGGAGTTTATTTTTATAAGCTTATAAGGTTTATAGTTTAATCATCCTTTTGATTCAATAATAGTGTTTTTGCTTTTGGAATATTCATGGCGGTGGTTTTCTAATTGTAATTGGGTTAGAATGGAGTTGCTCAAACCATAAATAGGGTAAGAAGACAAATATGGGTCCAATAATGGAGTTCTTATGAGCATTAAAACATTAATAAAGGACCGGTAAGAGTGTGTGTTGGTGCGTTCACTGTCTACACTGACATTTAAGTTAACACTAAATCTTAAGCATGATAAAATGCTTATGCCCTGTGAATAAATGTTGGCAACAATCAGCCATGTGGGTACAAGGCTTACCACAGGTTAGAGGAGTTGAAGGAAAGAGCCATGGGCCTAGGCATGGGGTGAAGGAGACAGTACTAGGGATGGCAACGGGGAGGGGTGGGGAGGGGATTTTAATCCCCGTCCCCGACCTGTTCTCGCTACAGGGATAAAAATGATTCCCTGTCCACTCCTCGCAAAGAAAAATCTCCTCTTCATCTCCTCTCTATCCCCGCAGGGAAAAACCCCTCTCTATACTCGCAAAAAAAAAATATTTTTTTTACTTTTTAATCACAAATATATATTAACTACTTTAATATATACAACAAAAATTTAAATAAATTTGAAAAACATAAATAATTTAAAACTATAAAAAATATATTAGTATTTTAAATAAATATATTAATATAAAAAGAAGGGGGTAGGAGCGGGGAGGGAACACATGTATCCCCATCCCCGATTACAGAGATTTTTTTTATCTCCATCCTTGTCCCTTTCCCATTTCTATTAGAGAATTTCTTTCTCGTTAGGGTTGGAGAAGATCAAGGCCCCTAAAATTAGACTCAAATTGTCATCCCTAGACAACACCTACTATGGAAAAAGGATTACCTCAAACCTATTCACTTTGGGAGGAGCTGGTTGGATAGGGGAAGGTCCATGCTTGGAGGACCAATAATATCCCTAATTAGGAAGGTGTCCCTAGGATATGCAACAACAAGGTTGTAAGTACATTTTAATGGTCATACTAAAATTTTTAATTTTTTTTTATTGAGTTTATTTTGGACATAATAGAAAGATGTTAAAACAATTTTGTTAAAGAATGAAGCAGATTAGTATCGACCTGTCATAAAACACCTTAGCGTCGTAAAAGTTAACACCAGTCATTAGTGATTGTCTAATATCGGATAAGGTGTTAGTTTAATCCATACATTCACTTCAAATGACATTCTAAATGACAATGTCTTTGTAGATGGCCATGACACAATCAATAATTGTTGTTTCATGCTCAATCCCAATCTAGATCCATGTGAGTTTGACCTAATTTCCAATGACATCTTTTATAGTGTAAGTGAAATGATGTTCAAGATTTTGTCAACACAAACATAGATGGTTAAGGGTCCTATAATAAATTGACCATTAGATGGGGCGGTAGAATTTGTTGTTGCATCATTATAAGAGATAATAGCAAGTCACTAACATAGAAAGAACCCCTAAGAGGTAAAATACAAATTCATTTAATATTTTACTACATTTGCGAATCTATAGTTTTAGCTAATTTTGTTAATGTTTTATATGATAATTTAATTTCTATTATATTTCTAATAAGATATCAATATTGATGTAATCATCGATATACTAGTTCAAGATGACTCTTGCAATATGGGGTTGATATGAAAATTTTGAATATCGTATATATTACTAGTGTCTTTCCACAAAAGATATGCAATTGTTTATTAAAGGAAAAATGGTTTCAACTAAACTCTTATACGAACCCAATCAAGTCATGGAGGAAGTGTAATATTACCATGCTTGAGTTAGATGAGCATGATCCAACGGAACTATACAACATTCTTCAATCGGTATAAGGATGTTACAAAGGACAATATGTGTGGCACTGTTCTTTTGGCCCCTAGGACAAAGGCCCTTCTGGATGCCAATATTAACTTCAGGCCAATGGCTATGGGATGATGTAAGCGTATATCCATTAGACATTCTTGTTTTCGTTTTTTTTCGGTTATAATTGATGTGTTGTCAAAATGTCGTTTCCATTTTCATAACACTTGGATGGTGATTTGAGCCTACTATGTCGACCATTGACACCATCAACAATCAACCATTGCCGAAGTCCATCCAGATTGAACGACAATTAATACCACTCAGTGGCCTATTAATATATTACACTTTTTAATAATAAAATTATACATATTCACTTTGAATATACACCAAATATAGAAAAAAAAAAGTTTCCTTACAAAAACTGCTCACCGAATTAGCATTTCTATCACAAAATTAACAATTTTGTTAAATATACCGCTCAAATATGGAGAACAATAAAATAAGGTAGTAAATTCAAATTTTAAAATTCTCAATTGAAAAAAAACATGACCACCTTTGTTCCAAATCCTTCTCATCTCTAGAAAAAAGGACCTAAATAAATCAAAAATCAGAAAATCGTCTTTTAAGAGACAATGTAAATTGCGAAGGAACTTAAAAGCACAAAATTTACTATGACAACCCAAAATTCTGCACTTCTTTGTGTAATCAAGCCTTCATGCGTCCATAGAACTTCTGTTTCTCCTGTGTTGTCTGGAAACGACCATGACCAAACTTGGAAGAGGTGTCCACGAACTTGAGTTTGATTTCCTCAAGAGCCAAACGAGATGTCTGTGCAAGCAGCGATTGGCGAAGTGTAACCACCCTCTTCTTAGGTCCAACACAGCATCCCTTGATCATAATGTAATCATCCTTTACTACACCATAGTGAGGGAAGCCACCCATTGGAGTGATGTCCTTCTCAGTCCTGAATCATTACACATGCCAGAAGACAGCAAATCAGAAATCAAGATAACCAAAAACTATCAACACCAATAACATGATCATACATAGGATAATTTCATGGACTCCACAAACTAAGTTCCACTGAGGTTGAAAAGTACAACTAGGTGCATCAAATAAATGCTTCAAAGTCATATTATAATCAATTCATGAAATCTACAGTAGAGAATGGAGATAATACAACCATATTATTATGTAACAAGTATAAAAAGGCCATCAGCAAAATGAGAAACAAAAAATCTCCAATAAAAATTAAGTTACTTAATTGGACATGAAAACTGACCTGTCATATTCAGTAATAGCAGTGTGGGACTCCTGCCCACTTTTGCCAAGCTTGTAGATTTTCTTGTTCATTTCAGTACGGTGGTGGTATCCGTTCTGACCAGCTCGGGCAACTGTAAATGAGACTCTAGCAGGATGCCAGGCACCAATACAAGCCACCTTACGCAGACCCCTGTGAGTCTTGCGAGGAAGGCGAGTGACTCCCCAACGAGTGACAACACCTTCATAACCCTTACCCTTGGTGACACCAATGATGTCAATCATCTCATCCTTCTGGAAGACAGCATTAATGGGGATTTGCTTTTCAAAGAACCCATATGCATAGTCAACCTTCTGAGCAATGGTTCCACCATTGACCTGGATCTCCATCAGGTGAGCTTTCTTCTGTTTCAAACCCTTCATTTTCCTAATCTTTAGGACATTGATAAAAAAACATTTACACATTAGTCTGGAGTAATGGATTAAGGAACGATAAATTAATTAAATCAGTGAGGCAACAAAATTCACCAATCAAGTATTATTACCTGAGTGTGTGCCAAAACTCGGACAACAGTTGCATATTTCTTTATCTTCTCCAGCTGTGCCTGAATGTTCTTCTTTCCCTCTTCTGACTCATATTGCTTTGAGTACTTTGTGAAGGCCTTCTTCTTGGACTTGCACCAATTCTTATAGAACCTTCTTCTCACTCCCTCACTCAGATGCTGAGCCCAGACAGTGTTCAATGACCTGAGACCACGTGGTGTCTTCACATATCCCACAACTCCAACGACTACCATTGGAGGAGTTTCAATGACAGTCACAGCCTCACAAGCTTCCTTCTTATGAAGCTCTACAGAGAAGAAAAGCATAGATCAAGATAAATATTGCAACATGACATCTCAAGTTTCAAAAAATAAAATAAAAATAAATCCGAAATAACATCATTGAAATGTGAAATTAGAAAAACATAATCAATGGAGCCATTGACTTACTAGACCCAGGTTTCTCGACATCCCTGACAATATGGGTCATACCAGCCTTGTATCCAAGGAAGGCAGTGAGCCTGCAGGGTTTGCTAGGGTCATCCTTGGGGAAAGCCTTCACTGCAAATGTACAAGATAGATATGGTTAGACTAATAAAATATCTGAGCTAAAGTGTACCAAACTATTAAAAGCATATGCTAAGATACAAAGCAACATCACAAAACCTCAAAAGAAACATTGTTTTTCTTTGCCATCTCGAAATTGAGTTCAAGATAGGCCCGTTTAATACTACAATTATCTTCAAAACTATGTATAGAACACTTAACATAAAGAAAAATCTAAATCCTAAGTTCAGACTTAATAAGAATACAGAATTTAAATGGTATGAGCAAGGACTACGAGTTTGGTTAACATTGTCAGAAGTTCAAAGTAATGAAAAGAATACTAATGTTATACCTTTTCCTCTGTGACGAGCAGCACGCTTCCTTGGTAGAAATCCAAGGGACCCATGCCTTGGGTGCTCAAACTTCCTGTGAGACATTCTTCTCCTCCTCTGTAACATAAAAATACCAGACGATATATTAATACCCACTAAAGGAAAAATCAACAGTAAATATATTCAACTCAAATAAAAAAAATCCTACGACCTTTCATTTCTGTAGTGAGAGAATTCTGTTAGAACCCAAAACTAGTAAAACAAAATCTACATCTAGTAATAAAAAAACAACATTTGAATATAACTGATTTCTAATGTTTAATGAGATATAAATCATAAACGAAATCGGCAGATCACTTACATAGGTGATAAAAATGATAGCACATTAGGTTGCAGAGAAAGAGAACAAAACATAATCAGTCTGAAAAGAGATTCATTATTTAGACACTGTAAGAAAATCCTAAACGACATGACAAAATGAGATTCAAATCAAATTTTCCATTGTATTCGTTCATTTTCTCGGAAACCAAACACACGCACGCAGTTGATCTATTAAAGTAAACAGAGGGATGGGAGAGGAGGAAACCTGAGCTGCGGCTACTGCTTCCTCGTGCTCAAACTGGCGAGAGGCTTCAACCCTAGTTGATGTTGTTTATATAGTAACAGAATTTCCAATATGCCCCAATAGTTTCTTAAACTATCAGTGCTCCATCATTTAATTTCCTAATAACAATTCCCCATCTAATGTTTGCCTAATTACTGTTCACCCTTTTTCCACCCATCGTGTAGTTACGTTAGTGAAATCTATCAACACGTCCCATTCACTAAAAAGACAAGGCCAAACGGCTATTTCCAACCCAAGGTTTGATATTTTCTCAAATGTTTCCCCTTTAACTATAGAAACATCAAATACCCACCCATGGCTTGTTAGATTTAACAAAACTCTAACGCTTGAAAATTTTATCTCTTTTACCCCCTTAAACTTTAAAAACTAAAATTTTTCCTCAGCCTAAGTTTTAAAAAATGGCAGTTTCACCCTAGGGTTTGGTTTTAAAATCTCCGACGACCGTTCCGGCTTCATTATTGATGACCTCTCCCTCCCGAAGTAACCTCTCCTTCCGATGAATGTTTTCCTCCCATTTGGAGGCTCGATCGATGTCGAAGATGTCTTAGGAGACGAAGAACTTTGTCGGGGAAGACGAAGTTCTTCATCTCCCCAGACGAAGACGAAGCCGTCTTCTTCGTCTGGGAAGATGATCGTCTTCTCAGAAGAAGACCTATGGGAAGATGACCGTCTTCCCAGACGAAGACGACGGCTTCGTCTTCGCCAGTTCTTCGTCTTCCCCGACGAAGTTCTTCGTCTCTCAAGGTGAAGACGAAGCCGATCGAGCCTCCAAATAGGAGGAAAACATTCGTCGGAAGGAGAGACTGCTTCGGGAGGGAAAGGCCATCGACAATGGAGCCGGAACGGTCGTCGGAGATTTCAAAACCAAACCCTAGGGTGAAACTACCATTTTTTAAAACTTAGGCTGGGGAAAAATTTTAGTTTTTAAAGTTTAGGGGGGCAAAATTAGATTCTATTTTAGTTTATTTTTAATATTATAACAAAAATGACATTTTTACCCTTACTACCGTTAGGGTTTTGTTAAATCTAACCGGTCATGGGTGAGTGTTTGATATTTCTATAGTTAAAGGGTGGAAACTTGAGAAAACATCAAACCTTGGGTGGGAAATAGTCGTTTGGCCAAAAGACAATCATATTTTATGCTAGATTTATAATATTTACTGAGGCAAAATAATTTTAGGCTCCAAAAATTTATAAAATATATGTTCACCCCTCATTTATATTAATTCATAGGTTAAAAATTATAAAAAGGTAAAATAAAAATCATTTGCCATCAATTAACTAATCGAACACAAACATGTCCTAATTGTACTTGGGATAGTATGAGTTAGTTGAAATAGCACTTGGGATGGTGCAATTTAGTTAGATCACATTTGACATGGTACAATTATGTTAAAATTACACTTGAGATAGTATAATTCGGTATGAATCACACTATCTTAGTGTAATATGGTTAGTCGTACTAAATGATTCTAGCAAAATTACACCTAAAATGGTAATCACATTATTTTAAATGCGATTTTAACTAAATTATACCATTTAAAATATGATTATGATCAAATCACTCTGTCAAAGTTGTATTTAAAAATATTATTTTAATCATATGAAATAGAGTAAGTTATGATTTTATTTTTTATTAGGGATTTTAGTGATCAATTTTTAATTTAGTGAATGAAATGAAATTTGTTTGATATTAACACTTAGACATAAATTCTATAAACTAATGAAATTACCTTTTTAATAGTGGGAAGAAAAATATTGTTTTTCAAACATAAAAATATGTTCTGCTAAAAATTTTACAAATTGGGGCTCATGCAACCCTGGGCCTTGACCTAGTGGCAATTTTAGATTTGTAAAAATTATTTTCATGCTTTTAACAAACCAAAAATAAAAATTAGGAAAACATTTTCAAATTTTTTAAACTTCATATATTCATTTCCCCTTAATGTATAAGTACTTTTAAGGTTGGGTTTGGTTAATAGTATTAAAATATTAGTTTGATAATCTGTTTTTATTATTTACATTAATTTGTTTAATTTATAAATAATAAAAAATTATGATAATCTTTTATTATTAATGGTAATGTGTTATATTTTTACTTATTAATTTTTTAGAATAAAAATAACTTTATCACTGCCTATATCTCAATGTAAATCCACGATAATTTTTTGTTCCATAGTCATGAGTCTATTTATAATTAGTCAATTAAGAATTCTCATATGTACTAGTATTAGCTAGTGTATTAAAGATGCAGCATCGATTATCTCGAGAGGCCACAATTACCACAAGCAAACATATTAATGATAAGGAACAAATTTTTGCTATGCTACTAATACTTGCTTTGCTATTCTGCCCAAGCTCGGCTGAGAAAGGGTTATGCAGTGTAAAACAAAAAAAAAATATGCCAATTGGGCTAGACATACTATAATTAAAAAAAAAAAGTAACACTACTCTATTTTAACAAAAAACCTACACCCAAGTTCCATAGCTTTGGGTTTGTTATCCCAATCATGATTTTCCTACCCCAAAAGGGAAGGTCCTTTCTTTTTTGGCAAGTTGTACGTGATGAGGGATTCGAACCCGCAACATTGTGATTCATAGCCACATGCTATAATCCTTTGTGCCTTGTCTACACTGGATCAGTTCCCAAAAGTACCCTTAAAAAAAAAGAACATTTTCTCTCCTCAACCATTTTAGGTTAAGAAGATGTGAAAACACCTTTCTCTCTATAAGAATAAGAACATGGTGCGTTCCAAGGTGCGAAGTGGAAGAGAAGGGATTTCATAATTAGGGTTTTGAGTAAGACGATCTTTTTATTTTTTATTTTTTAAAATTAATAAAATAAGTAATACAAAAAGTATTTTAGAATAATTGTACTCAATGACATTTAAGTAAAATAATATCTTATTATTTTTATATTAACTCAAACCAAGCACAATAATTATTTATACATATCAATTTTTATCAAATACAATAATACTCAGTAATATTCAAAGTAATATATTTTTAAGTTAATCTTTAATTTTTAGTAATAAAACATTATTCAAACCAAACCCACCGTTAGTTTGTTTTATTTTCATTGTTTTACAATATATAAACATAAATGGTTGGACTCATCCTATTGTTTCCCATTCTCATAAGTGTTGTGCTCATATACTTATTTGATTTGCAATTCTAAAAATAAATTTCAAAATATGTAATACAATAAAAAAAAATAGCAATAATATATATATACATTTTTAGTATCTAGCTAATATATCTTCTGATTAAGTGTTATTTTATCTTTAATTCAAAATTACTCAATTATATAATGACATATCAACTGTATATTCAATTGTATACTTAAAAGTGTTAACACATAATTTTATTGAAAAAAAAAACTAAATAGTATCCAAATATTTTTAGTATACAAAAGCATATGTATGTACTGTTATTCTTAGTGTCCTAATACTAACGTATTATATGTACAAAAATAACATTTATGGTCAATCCTTTATTAATATATCTTTATATCCTCTTTGCATTCATTTATATTGATTGTAGGTTAAGCAAACATTTGCACCTTGGGTATCATATAAAAACTTTAGAATTATGCATATGAGAAACATACATGCTTGAAGACGGGATTATAAAGTGATAGTCAAAATTCATTCGCCCGCAATCAAGTTTGAAAAAAAAAGAGTCAAAACAATTTATTTATGATAAGATTGTCATGTGACATATATCTAACAAGGGCTAGCTTCTCTTAGCTACCCAAACGTAAACTCGAGTAAGGGCAATCATACATTTTTTAGTAATGAAAATGTATTGGACTCATACTATAAAAGCAATTTGTTTAGTAATAATATTGTTTGTTAAAAACAATTCATTTTGACTATTCACTTGACTATTTTTTATCTTGATTGATTCCATGTTTATTAACTTGTGTTTGGATGCACAGATAATGTGACATCATGTAATTGAGTATTATTTTATCTTTTATTTAAAATCATCAAATCACATGATGACATATTATCTATGTACGAAAGATGTATATATATAGTGTTATTATATAATAATAGACTAAGCACATGGTCAATAGTTTATGTATATAATATGATGATTTATCATTTTATGTTGAAAGTAAATAGAGTTTTCAAATACCTTGAATAATAGAAGAATAAGAAAAACTAAGTGCGAAGGTAAAATAGAACTTGTTCTTAAACTGATTATGGATTATCTAAGAGGATATTTCGTTGAGAGAAGTCATGAACTAAAATTAATTTATGAGATTATGTAATCGGTACATAGATTAGAGATCGACTTTAATTCTTTAGTAGCATAAATTTAAGCTAATCATAAATATCAATTATAATATGTTATTGTGCGAAAGTGTATTATTATATTTTTAATTTAAAATTACTTAATTATATAGTTATATATTATTATTATTATTATTATTCCTAATTTAATACCCTTTAAAAATATACTTAATTTTATTGTTTATATTTATATCTTAAATCTCTGGATCTCTTGCCTTGTTGGTCTAGTCCGGTTCCATCATAACTTTGCCTTGGTGGTCTTAGTCTGATTACATCATGGAGTTGCATCTATAATACAACGTGATACATCGTGGCTTTTATTTTTCACAATGGCCAAAAAATTTATTCCCACCCAAAGTTTATTTTATAATCAAACTCTCGTCTGTTAAATTTTGAAAATTTTATTTAATATTTATTTATTAATTTAAAAAATTTAAAATTATTATTAAATTATAATTATCATTTAATCAATAAAATAAAAATAATAATCTAATTTTTTCGCTTTAATTTTTAAAAACTCATAATTTCTCTTCAATTTAATTTTTGAAAAGTTACATCTTCCTTCTTATGATTTAATTTTTCTTTTTTACATTTTTTTACGATTGGAATCCTGTTGACAGATTACTTTCTTCATCTAGTCTCTCTCCCTTTTGACACTCTCTTACTCTGACTAAAATCCCCCATGGTTGAAATTGCACAAATTGAAGCATCAACTTGAGCCCAATGAAACCTTAAGCCGAAGATGAACTAAAACTCTACGCCGAAGACAAATATGTCATGCACAAAGACAGAGTTTGATACGAACTGAAGCATCAACCCATTTATGGAGATGGGCCAATGAAGATGCACGATGACAAAATTGCATGAAGACATGCTGATTCGTGAGACGAAGATACAACTAGGTCATGAGTCGAGTCCTTTAGCCATGACGTCTTCGTCTTCAGCTCACATTGACAGAATGAAGAAAGATAAACACCCAATAATTGTCACCACCACAATATTTTAATGGAAAATAAACTTCAAGAATTTAATGTGATATTTCCTTTATAACTAAGGGTAGAGATGACAATGAGTTGTGTCCAGTCAAGTCTCATTGGCTCATCGTGCTTAGGGGTTGGTTTATGCCAAAGCCTACTAATTGGCTGGCCAGACTATCCCTTTAGGATTCTAGGGCTTGGGCCCTGGGTCATGCCCTTTGCTGGTTCTTAACAAGTTAACTCGTCGTGCAACTTTTTTAATTTTTTAAAATATTCAACTTAATAATTTATTATTTATAATCATTTTCAAAACAAGCCAAACAGAGATATTACCTCTCAAATTTTATTAAAAAGTTATCACTTATGACAAAGGAAAACCGTTGTTATATGATAGAAAAATAAAATAACTAAATTATAAAATTTACAAGTATCAATATGGATTCATCATCCTTTGGCTTGAATAAAAAATAATTCAGTTCGAGTTTATCAAGCTAAAATTAAGTCTGATTTGAGTTTGATTAGGATAAAAAATAGCTTAGCTTGATTCAGTTCGAGTTTGACTCAATTTTATAATTCAAATTAATAATTTAAATTTGTAGTTTGATTTGATTCGAATTAACGGTTCAAATATATGATTAAAATTCGTAGCTTAAGTTTATAGTTCATTGATAAAACAATGTCATTTTACTTAAATAATATTTGAAATTTCTTATTTGAGTTGACTCGAGCCACAAATTCAAGCTGATTCAAGCTATGAATTCGAATTGAATTGAGCTATAGTTTGAACTATTGATTTAAGTCCCAATTCGAGTCAAATTGAGCTAAACATATCTTAGTTCGAATTCAGTTTAAATTAAAAAATGAGTCAAATTTTTTAACTTGAATTCTATTTAAATTTGAATCAAACAAATTTGAACTGAACTAAATTGAGCTAAATCAATTTTTGAAACTAAACTACTTCGTATCACATCTTGGGCTAGGCATAAATCACTCAAAAAAAAAAAGAAAAAAACAATGTAATATTCCATTCTTACTCATTTTCTCACATAAACCAAAGTATGACGGAATCTAATTCACCCAATTCCCTTCTTTATTCCAAATTCAACAAAACAGTGGTCTTTTGACTCTCATTTCCAGTCTTAACATAAATAACAATCAATCTAACACAGCATATTTTATTAACGGGAAAAGCACTATCTCCCACCCAACTTTTAACCTAATCTCAAATCCACACTCATGAGAAATGAAAGACCCAAACTCTTACCCATAACTAAACTTTTATTAATTTTTTCTGTTAAAGGGGGGTAAAATAGTTATTTTATTGTTTATATTAAAAGTTATAAATTCTATTACTTTTCGCTTCCCCAAGGTTTTAGAAACTAATATTTCACTTTTACTTAAAGTTTTTAAATTTTAAAAAATAACATTTTCACCCCTAAACCTAGGGTTTCCATATTTTTTAAAACTCAACCACCTCTCATAACTTTCAAAAACAACAATTTCACCCTTACTCTTTAACTTCATCTTTCAGCGTCGTCTCTGACCTCCTCTTTCTTCTGGTGCGATAGTGATGGTGTGATAAAGAGATCTCCATCTTGTCGCATAACCTAGATGACAAAGGAAGACACTTCATCGTCCTTTGTTGCTCGTCGTGTCATTTAGACGCGATGACAAAGTGTTGTCCTTCGCTTGTTCTTTCAGATTTGGACGATGCTTCGTCATCCAAATTTGAGCAATGAAGGTTTGTCCTTCATCGTCCTTTGTAGCTAGAGAAGGGAGATCGGTGGAAAGCGTTAACCGTCAGTGGTAGCCAGAAAAGAAAACAAACCTTAGGGGTGAAATCTATACTTTTTTAAACTTGGAGGTGGGTTGAAGTGTTAATTTTTAAAACCTAGAGGGGGAAATGATAAAATTTTAAAGTTTATAGATAAAATGACAATTTTACCCCTGTCTCTAACTAAAAATTTGGATGACAGTTTGATCATGAGTGAGAGTTTGGGCTTTTCATTTTCAGTGGGTGTGACTTTAAAATTGGGCTAAAATTTGGGTGGGAAATAGTCCTTTTCCCTTTATTAACATATTTCTTGCTTCTTAATCTTAGGCCGCATTAACCATATGATTAACTCACCTGGTATATTAGATAGAGTAATATTATGCATATTTATTTTGAGTATATAAATATATACACACTTATATGTGTCATCACATGATTAGAGTTATATTATATTTAATTCAAAATAACTCAATTATATAATAACATATATAAATATGTATATATTTGTGAACCCAAAATGAATATATATAGTTTTATTTTATTAGATAATCAAACTCTGTCATCATCATTCAATTCAAAAATGAATTGAAGAACTTAAAGAAGTCTCCTACTTACTTGGTTAAGTTGATTTATGCCTATTTAGTCAAAATAAGCATAAATGATAAAGTTCAAACTCTAAACTTTGATGACATGACTTAATCATCAAGGCAATACTTTCAGTCTTAGAACTCTGATGATATATTCACAATTATCTAAAATACACATCCATATTCTATACTGAGTTTGTGATGCCACTTTATGTACAATGCATGTAAAACATTGATAGTGAAAATATTTTATTTGAAACATTATTTGAAGACTTTTTCTTTGTGTCAATTGGTCTAGATTGAGACAAAGATTAGATACCATGGCTAAGTGAGTTACATAATTGTGCAATCTCTTTACCTACACATATTTATTAGACTGTAATATCATAACTATGCCCTGTTGTTAGCGTGTGTAGAGAAAATCTCATAAACGTTTGATCGTAACAACCTTTATAAAAACATATCTAATAAAATTATCATAAGAAACATATTTTCATGGGTGTTGTGAAAATTGAAACTACAAAACTATGAAACATGTCTCATACATGTACTATGGGCATCTTAAGTCATCACATGTCCTACATGATCAAGTCTCACACGTGTTGTAGATATCTAATTCCTCATGTCATACTAGATCATTTCCATAACATGGTTTACCCTAAATTTGGGAAAACGTGCATAAAAATATGGTCCCATGAAAAACTATATTGAGATATGTTTTCACGAAATCTATGTGCATGCACTCGTGCCACTAAACCATATAACTCAATCTCGTATTTCTCTTTAACCCTTAACCCATATTATGTTTATATCATAATTCATGTGTAACACTTTTTTTGCATTACTTGTACTACTGTGTATTCTATATGTCCCCAAATATTACTGTGATATCACTACAAACAAATGAATATATTATATACTGTCTATAAATTTATTAATAAATTTATAAAATACTTAAAAAATTAATAGATTTATAAAATTATAAATAATAAATTTATAATTTTTGGGACAAATAGTTATTTAGTTTTAATAAACACAAGGTAAATTTTGTCTTTTCAGAAACTTTCTAAAAAATAAAGATATTTATTTGGAAAGAAAACTATTGAAAAAAATGTAATTATTATTTTTCCAAAAAAATTAATTAATTTAATAAAGACGTACTTATACTTGGAAAGAAAAAATTCTGTAAATGTAAGTATAATTAAAAAAAATACAAATATTTAGAAAGAAATCTTTCATAAAAGAATGTAATTTTATGGCTAAAAACTATTTTTTGGTTATTATACCACTAAAACTTTTGTTTTTTCTTAAACATATTTGGCCGCGTATATTTAGGGTTAGGCTCGAATCGAACCTATTTGAATGAGCCCAAAACGAATCAGCTTTATAGGAGCTCGATCAAGGTTGAACTATTTGTCAAAATTTTTAATTAAAAAATTTGATACAAAACGACGTCGTTTTGATCAATATGTATTAAAATGATGTCGTTTTAATAACGAAAAATGAGTTAAACCGAATTCGAATCGAGTTTGAGTTTGGCTTTCATGAGCTCGATGAGCTTGAGCTCAACTATATGTAAACTGAGCGGATCTCGAATCCAACCCTACGTATATCATTGTATTTTGAAATCATTTATCATTTATATTTAAAGTTATTTAGTAAATATTTAATATACGTAAAAATTTGTAACCAATTCGACCAGTGGGTCGGTTGGGCATTGACCTGGACCTGGTGTACAAACTTTCCTTTTGTGGTTGAGTAATATTTTGTATATTTATTTTTTATATATAATTCATATATATAAATAATGTGTTATTATATAATTGAATATTATTTTATCTTTAATTAAAAATTACTTAATTATATAATAATATATTATTTGTATATATTAATTATATATAAAAAATATGTATATATAATTTTATTATTTGTGATTTGTTAAGCCCACTCTTTTCTTTCAATCGAAAGATTCACAAAGCCACTCACATGATGCCAAAGGGATTAACCCATGCGGCACAACTCAAAGGACCTTATCCATTTGAGGAAAGCAACACCCACTCTTAAAGGTTTTTAGTTTGAGTAATATTTTATTATCAAAATAAGTAAATTATGATTATTTAAAAAATTATTGGGTATAAATAATTACTATGTTTGATAAAATTTGATAGGTATAAATAATGAGCAATACTATGTGTACCCACTTTGGATACACAAATGTATACACATTCATATGTGTCATCATATGATTGGTTATTGTTTTATTCTTAATTCAAAATCATCCAATCATATGATGACACATATAAATGTGTATATATTTGTATACCTAAAGTGGATACACATAGTTTTATTGATAAATAATTATTGTGTTTGGTTGAAGGTAATACAAAAATATTAATAAATTATTTTATTTAAATATTTTTAAATATTTTTATATTATGTGTTATATTAATTAAAAATACATTTATTTTTGTTGTAAAAAATAATAAATAATAATAAAATTATAATAAAATCAAAATTACCTTAAAATTTTTTAATACCTAAAATGGAGGAGATAATTATTATCTATATTATCTATTATATAAATAAAAAAGAAAATTACTAAAGTAACCTTTAAATTTTTATATTAAGCATATTGTCAGCCAAACTACTGCACGTGCTACCTCCTTCACTGACTACTACCTAAATTACCACAACACGCTTGTTCACAAACATGTCAAGCAAATGCAGCGAGTTGTTCTTTTTTATACTCGACCATGAGAAAATAAGGCTTCAAAGAGAACGTCAACGTTTTTAGGAGCGGGAAACTGCTCTTTTGAAAGTTTAAAAGCCAGTTTAAAATTATTTGGAGCGCAACGGCAACGAAGCATCTTTTTTAAGAGTTTCAAAAACTTTGAAAAAATTACCAATCTGATTGTTTCTCATTAGCTCTTGTTTTATCTTTGAATGGAAGAGGAAGAGGAGAATATGGATTATCATTCAATGAAACGAAAGCAACTTCAAGCACTGTGCAAACGCCATGGTATACCGGCTAATTTGTCGAATTCTGAGATGGCTGATCTGTTATGTTCGATTTTCAAGGTTATTTTTTGTTTTTGGTTTCATTTATGATTTTTTTTGGTAATTTTGTTTATTTATTGGATTTTCTTTTGCTTGCTTGTTTGGTTGATGAGAAAATGGAAGAAATCAAAATAAGTCTGGAAATTTGACTTGTCGGTTTTCTGAATGTTAGTTTAAAGGAAATAAATGAGTTAAAGTGACAAATAGATCGAGATTTCATCATATATTTTTAAATTGTAGTCAATTTTGACTGGACTTATGTTCTGTTTAGTTGGTAAAAAAATGGAGGAAAATTAATTAGAGGCTGGATTTTTTCTGTAATTTTTGTGGGATGAACAGGTGGGGTTAAAATTTTGTGTTTCTTTTTATTTTTTGTTGATTGGATGAAGTAAAATCCATAATATTTGGCTCTAATGAATATAGTTTTAACAGGAAAAGCAGAAAGTTGTTTCACAACGCAAGTCTTCGCTGAAGAATTCAGCGAAGAAAGTGAACGGAAACCATTCTAAGGTTGTGAAGAAAGTGAGATTTAGTCCTGAAAATCAGACGATGTTTTATGAGCCTTCAGGGTATAAACGGGCAGGTAGGACAAGGGCTTCAAAGAAGTCCTTGTCAAAAACGCAGAATCAAGCTATAGAAAGTGAAGTTTTGTCACCTCCTACCGGGAAGAAGAGAGCGAGAAGAGATCTGAAGAAACCAACTGCGAAGCTGAGTGTGAATAGTGCGGCTGACTGTGATGCTAATGCCGTTAGAGGTGTGATTGTCGGAGAAGATGCTAAACTTAAAAATTTTAAGAGGGGCGGGAGGATCACCAGGTCTCGGGCTCAGTCTGTTGGTGAAGCGTCTCAGAGTGGAGAGTTTCATCAACTCGGTGGACATAGTAAAGTTGTGGGTAGAACTGCTCTGGCTGGAAAATCATCTGTAACCCGGAAAAGGAGAGTTGGAAACGAAAGCCTTTCCACAGATGGTGCAGAATCTGACCGGGTTTTGCGGCGTATGAAACGAAACGTAACACAGGATGAAGGCTTTGAAATATTTCCTGAGAATTCACTAGTCGGACGTACTAGTAGGATCACAAGGTCTCAAGCAAAAACTGTAGTGGTTGTTTCTGATGCTGTATGTGAAACTGGGGAAGAGACCATTCAGCTTGCAGAACCTGGGAGGAGTCTTGGCCGATATGCTTCTAGAAGGAAATCTGTCGTGGTCCAGACGGGTAAGGTAGGGAGTGAAGGACTCGAGGTGAATAAAGAGATTATTAGTATAAGATCAAGAAGTATTGATTTGGGAGAGTCTTCGGAGCTTGAAGCAATTATAGAACCTAGTTTAGAACATGAAAAGGTTAAGAATGTTGTTATTCCCAGTGGCCCTAAGAGGAGAACCAGGCGCAGCAAGTCTACTGTTCGAACTGATGAAGAGTTGGAAATCCGTCAAACCATCGGACAGAAAGATGCTCCTTTGACTGAAAAACTTCCAAGGAGGTCTAGAAGGAATGTTGTAGAGGCTGCTGAAGCCGATGAAGTTTTACAGGAAAAAGAGCAAGGTGTTAAAAAGGACGAAGGCTCTGAAATTTTGAGAGGTAATAAAAGGAAATTTAAAAGTATCAGTAGGATCACAAGGTCTCAGACGGAAACTGCAGAGAAAGTTTCTGCATTGGAAAGTGAAATTGAGGGAGAGAATATGCAGCATGAAGAAACCTCCAAGGGTCGTAGTAGGTATGCTTCTAGGCGAAATTCTATCGTACACCAAAAGAGAAAGGCTGAAAATAACAAAATTCAGGAGAAAAAGAAGGCTAGGAAACGATCAAGCAACACTGATTTGGAAAGAGCTTTGGAAGCAATTGTAGAACCTACTATAGAAATTCAGATGCTTAGAAATGTTTCCGATTTCAATGGGCCTAATAGAAAAAGTAGGCGAAACACTGTAATGATCAAATCTAGCGCTTCGGTTGATAGAGAGTTGGAAACAGATAAAATTGTTGGACAGGAAGATGCTTTGATAAAAGATCCTACAAGGAGATCTAGCCGAACTGCTTCTAGGAACCAGTCAACTGTAGTCTCTTCTGAAGTAAGTGGAATTTCTCTTGACTCGGGAATGGTTAGGCAACAGAAACGAAAGCAAGAGCCAGCTCTGGATGAAGATATTTCTGTGACCAAGTCCAAGACTCTGGAAGAACAACCCCTAAGGCGATCTGCACGCAATACCTCCAAGAATGACACGGTGGAATCTGCACGTAAACCTGCTGGAAAGAAGCATCAAAATAGATCTCGAAAGACAATTGTGGTGCAAGAGTTTCCACCATCTGATAAAGTTTTGTCTCCAGAAGATCCAATGATAGAAGATGCCAGACTGGTAGGGGCAGAATCTGCCAGGAACAAAGACAAGCTGGATGCAAGCTGCGGCAAACAAGTACTTGAAAGTTCCAGCAAGAAGAGGAATGCATCCCAAATGAAAGTTAAAGCAAATAAGAAACTTCATTCTGTTCATGTTTCCACCGTAATTTCTGACCCAGAGAAGGCTGAAGATACTGCTTTTAATTCAGAGGAAACTCTAAACTCAACACCAATTAAGCAGCTAGATGTTTCTACAGACCAGGTTACACTGAATTCCGCAAGTTCATCTACGATTGTTCTTGAGAGGCAATGCAGTTTGGTGGGAGATGAGAAAATCGAACCTCTCCTTGATGAAACTTATGAGGTTGATAAGCTTGAAATAAAAAATTATGTTGGCAAGGTGATTTCATCTGAAATTACATCTCCAGCTGTTGGTCTCTCACCTGCGAACCAATCAAATGATTTGGGTGAGTGATCTTTTATTTGCTTTTGTTGTTGTTAATGACAATGTTACATATCTTTTTTTAGTAGCTCACTGTGTTTATAACAATGTTTACCTGAACCTTCTAACTTCACAGACTTGGATAACGTACTTCAAGCTGAAGAGCCATCAATCGGAAAAAACAAAAACCACGGAAGTAATAATGAGGCTGATCATTCAAACAAAGATGACATAGTTTCAGTTCAAGAATGTCAGAACTTGGTACAATTAGAAGATGCAGAAGACACTACTGCTGCACCAGACATTCAGGAGGCAGATTTTGAGGAGCATCTGGATGAACTCAGCAGAAGCAGCTCAGAGAAAGAGTCTGATCTTCTCCAGGAAGCTGAAGAAAGAAATGTAATTGATCCTTCCGATGAAGGAGGAAACTCTCACACAGAAAATTTTCTCCAGGCTATCGAAATCCACGAACTTACAGCAGAATCCCATCCTCTTATCATTGAAACTGCTACAGAAATCCAATTGACCTCACGTGTTGCTAATGTTGCAGAGGCGACTTGTGAACGTACATTAGAAAATGAAGGTCCTCAACATTACGTATAAGTGATGTTTTAGTCCTTTGAAAGTTATAATTTCTTTAAGTAGTTATTATCCATCCATCAAGCCTTTAATTCGTTTTTTTGAAGAAGTGAATAATAGCCCCGTGAATCATTTTGACTTAAATTCTCTTTTTGTGTATGCAGAAGTAAATAAGGCTGAGACTCAATCTCTTTCTATATTGACGGGGTTAGAAATAGGCAATGAAATTGGTAGTGAAAAAGAAGAACCATCTGGCAAGGGAATAGTATTTTCTGATGAGATTGTATGCAGAGGTGAAACATCTATAGGTACTGCACTTTGTGGTCTTGCAAAGACTGAAGATGGTGTGACTAGTTACGAGAATAAGCTGGATGAAACAGTTCATAATGAAAGAGCATCACAAGTTGGTGAAGAGAGTCTTAATGATGGCTATGAAGAAAACCTTTTGGTGGGTGGCAGTTCCATTTTCAAGACACCTGGTAAAGATGACACAAATAAAGAACATGAAGTCTCAACGAGATACTCTGTAGATGCTGTGGAGAAAGAAGACGAAGACTCAGAGAAAATCTCAGATCATGTTTCTTTGGAGACTAGAGAGAGATGCACGCTCGAACTTTCTGATGCAAAAGAAGTCAATCTGACCACCATGGAAGAGAGGGGTACTGAATTACTTTGACTGATTTTTTTATTAGTTTGTTTAAGTTTAAAATAACGGCTTCTTATCTTTGTTCCAGCTCCTTCTACTGCTGACAAAGTGAACTTCACTGAGCTTGCCCTACTAAAATGTAATGACGAACTTGGTAAAGGTCAGTGGCATAGTCAAAATCTTGTTTTGCAGTGCTCTGACTTGTGACTACTAACACATGTGAGAAGTATAGCCGTGATCTCAAAGAACGAATTAGAAGTTCTTAAATCAGTTTTACTTTGGCTTAGGCAAATGCTAATTATTTTTTTTCCTGCGGCAGTTTCTAGTTGTGGCACCCAAAGTTCATCTTTCAAGGGTAAGCAGTCGCAGCACAATGACATTCCAGAAGACTTGAAGGAAAAGCTGAATGAGGTTGCTGAGAATGTTTTGAAGACGGAAGTTCAAGCAGAGCATTCACCTCAATTTGCTTTAGAGGATCAGGGTAATCTGAGAGATGCCAATGGCACTTCTGGCAAAGTTTGTGACTTCGTTACAAGTGCAGAACTACAAGTTAGTGCTGATGTTAGCACTTGTAAAACATTTCCGATAGAAAAATCTGATACTTCAAGTGGTTCAGAACTTGGTAATCATGTAGAATTGGCTGGAGAGAACAACTTAACTGTTGGCATTGTTGTTGAGCGGACTGCTGATGTTGTCACGGAGGAAAAGGCAGAGTCTGAGATAAAAGTTGAGCTTGTTGACGTAAGTGATGAAGAGAATGTGGCTTCACAGGTGAAGGAAACTGCTAGTAAAAGCTTGACGGAGATCATATCTAAGGAATGTGAAGTTCCTGATCAAAAAGCAGTTGAAATAGCCATAGAGGGCGCTGAGTGCAAAGGAGTTGGCGAGATGAAGGTGGAAGAATTCAAAGCTGAAGATGATAATTCCAATGCTGAAGTCAGTGATGTTAGTGCTTTAGCAAAAATTCACGGTAATCTCCTGGTAGAAGAAGCTACAGAAAGGCATGATGATTTTATTGAAATGATTATAACTGCAACAAAGGCGACTACAAAGACAACGGTCACGAAAACAATGGACTTTTCAAATGCTAACAATGGAGAGACTTCGATAGGAATGAGTCCAGTAATGGATATGACATTTACGTCTGAATTTGTAGACGTGAATGATCCTGCTCCTGGTTTGATGAATGAGGCCGTATCCGCTCATTGTAATGATAAAGAGACAAGGTTGAGTGAAACTGTGAGCTCTGTGCCTCACATTGATGAAGAAAAATTTGGTGATCTTGAAAATCACGAAGAAGAAAATGTCTTAGAGCTGCAAAGATGTCCATGCATAACTTCAGACAAACTTATTTTTACCAATAACAGAGCCGCAGTTAAGGAAGCCAATATAGGAGACGAAGATTGGATTTTAAATTTCAAGGATAATTATTGTGATGCTCATCAGGAAGATAATGTTGATGCCATTCCGCAAATTACTGAAAACAATTCAGATGATTGCTCGCTACAAGTGGGACTTTATACTGACGGTGCAAACTTCGGAGTTGCAGCAGACGATGCAGGTGAAATTTCCATGAAAGAAAAAGCAGATTCTCAGAATATTGAGGATAACAATGAGTGGGTTGAAACGCCAAATTTATCCCAGACGATAAAAAATGGAACAAAATGGGATGAGAAAAACTCTTCACAAGGCAAACCTGAAAAAGGTTTGAGTATTGCTGCCGCTGCACATTTGAGTGTTCTACCATTTCCTGGTTAGTGTTTTTGCTCATGAAGTGTGTACTTATAATTAGTTAGACCTTTTTTTTTTTTGTCAAAATTAAGCAATGAAATTTCCTTAATGCTAAATTTTTCATCATCGAAGCTGCTGATCCTTTTATTTGCTATAGAATTTCATGCTACAGACATGGATTCACACTTTGAGATAGATGATGAGGCAAAAGAGAAAACAAGTTTAAGGCACCAGGAAGACAAAGAAGATTCAAATGATCCTATTGAAGATAATGCAAGGACTAGAAATGAGCAACTTGATGACCACAAGACTACATTACTAGAAACTGCTTCCATTGACGAAATTGATAGCTCGACTTTGAAGGAGCCTTCATGTAGTAACAGACAAAAAAGCATTGCCGAAGTGGGTGAGGAAGGAGTTCCTTCTGAGAAGCTCTCAGACATGATTGTCACTGCAGACATTGAAAAGTTGCATCCTGTTTCTTCATCAACACCTAGAATGACAGTTGATTGCTCTGCCTTTTCACCAATAATTGTTCATTCCAACTATGGTAATAACTCACTGCCTCCAAAAGGAAAGTACTAAATTATATTAGACGATGAATGCTCATTATTTATTTACTTTTTCCAGGAATAACTGAAAATAAATCCTCCGAATTCCACCTTGACTCACCCCGGCTCACCAGTTGGGAAATGAGCAGAATTTTTGGGAGTAGAGATCAAGCCGATTTTAAAGAAGAAGCTGGGAGGATCTCGGAAGCCAATTTGATGGCTCACTATTGTGAGAATGCCATGGAGATGAAAGAAAATTTGGTGACCGGCGAACAAGGTGATCAACAGGATACAGAAAAGTGGATTGATGACCAGGAGCATCATACTCACCTAGATGTTTTAGATGATCCCCCTCGTGATAAAGAAGAATTAAAAGAGCTAAATGGATTGCTAGCAAGCAATCCAGAGTATGTTGAGTTTGATTTGAACAGGGACAAATTCAATGCTTCTGCAGAGAAGGTTGTGTTGGCAGAAGCTGCTGCAAGCTGTGACAGTGTCATTGATGATTTGGGGAAGACCAAGGCAGAATTCGCTTCTGTTGAATCAAAAGAAGCAGAGAATATTGTTGTTGATCCTGACGTTTATAATTGCAGAGGATCAAGAGGAGGTGCAACGGACATGATTCACAGAGAAGCCTCTAAATTAATAGATATGGTAGAGGAGATTGAATATCGAGGAACCACGTGGCCAGTTGAAGATTGTGAAAATACAAAGAAAACATCAGATGATATTGCTGAGACAATTCATCAGCGTATTCTCTCCAGTGGCAGTAAGTTGGACAAGTAAAGCTTTCAGAAATTAAATTATTTCTGAAAAATATAATCCTGCATAATACAGTGATTATCTCCGCTTATTAAACTACATGTCTCTTTATTTCATGTTTTTCGAATCTCATCTACTGAAATCATAAGAAAAATGGACTTATTGTTGTTGCATTTGATTCATCGATAACATGTATGCACTTACCGTAACACAGAAGAAATATTTGAGTGTGAGGTAAGCGGTGAAGAGTACAACAATGGTACAGAAAGGCCAGAAAGATTTAATGAAGACACAGGTATATTTTTAAGGTGGAGAATTTAGGTGTCATACGTACAATAAGCGCTGAATCATTTTCTTTTTTGCAGGCAAGAGTCACAGATATGTCATTTCGCTCTTTTCTGAAGATAATGAAGCTGCAACAGGGGAATGTGATTCAACAGACAGATTTGGTGTAGAGAATAATGTGAGAGATCCTCAGGAAGTTGTTGAGGACGAATTTGATGAGAACGAACGTGGTGCAAATGAAGCCAATTCTTCACCCAAATATGGTCAGTTATAAAGGCCTAACGTGTGTATAAGTTTTAACCAGTAAAAGTTACTAATCAATTAGTTTTCTATCCCTGGGACTACAGAAAAAAAAGCCTTGGAGGTTGATGCTAAATCACACATATTCACCAGCCATGAATTGAACTTGTTTTCACAACCTAGAGAGCAAGATGAAACTAAAAATTCCAATGCAGAGGCCTCTGACACCAATGCGATAAGTGAGGATGCCGCGGAAATAAAAGAAACTGAAATGACTATTGAACAAGTAGCTCCACAAGTTACTGAAGAGCACCAGCAAGAGCATGAGCTTGCTATCATTCATGGCACTCCCAATGGCAACAACTGTGAAAATGAATCTCTCAAGCTTGAGAATACAAATTCATCTTCTGCTCGAGGTAATACAATATTTCAGAGTAGCTTTTAGCAAAAGAAATTACACTCAGTTTGAATAACTCTTGAGTTGTTTGCTTCACGGAAACTGCACCCAGAGATGCATGGAGATGTGAACTTAACTTACTATCACCTCAAAATGAAAGTCCGGATACAAAAGTGGGCAGCAAAACCTTGTTCGCTAAGAAATTGAATTCTTCAGTGAAGAAAGAGAACAGTAAAAGGGCTTTGATTCAGAAGACGCCGAAGCTCTCTCTACATGACATGAAAGAAAATGCATTAAGCACCATGAGAGGGAAAACAGGTAATGTGACTACCCAAAAAGCATTGTCAAAGAGGAGAGCTTTGGGGGATCTCCAAAAGAAATAGATCTTACTAGTGAATTCAATTTCTTTTGGAAGAATTTACCTTGTTTTTAGCAATTTGGCCATTTCCTTGAACAGAGATTTCAGAAGTTGATATCTTGTCAGCAAAGAAAAATTACCTGTTTGTGTATTGATTGGTGGGAAAACTGTGAAAAATCAGATGGCACTTTGTATCAAAGGCCCTTTTATTAGGCAGGGGGCCTATAAATTATGTATGAAACTAAAATTTTTTATGTTCACTTTGAGATTACAAGCATCACCTTATGAGTTCAAACCCTTGAACCAACAAAATCCACATTTACAAAATAAAGACAAGAGAATCAATGGAAGCTTTGGCAAAACAAATATCCATCTCAAACCACCCCAATCCCTCTTGTATTTACAAACAACTTGCCACCATTTTCCTCTGGCTTATCTTCTTTCAAGTATCTCACAACCAACAGCACTGCGTTATATCGAGTCTTTGCCTTCTGCCGAAAATTGATCCTTTTCTACATGAAACTTGAACATTCTAAGCTTTCTCAGTTGCAATCCAACCCACAAACTTCTAATACAACACCACCTTTTGACACGAATGGGTTGACTCTTGCCCATAGAAGGGAGAAAATTGAAGCTAAAAGTATTGACCAGACAATAATGATGGTTGGAATCCTGTCTTGTTTTCCCATGAACCCTTTGAGGAATGGGTAAAGATGGACAATGACCCATAAGGCAAAAAAGAGCCTCCCAAAGAGAGGACCCCATGAATCGTAGCCATTACTGATGGCATCTGCAACTCCTATTATGACTCCAATGATGTTTATGATTAACAAAGTCAAGGGAGGGATCAGTAAAGACGTCCACTTGAAGAGGTAGAGCTCGGAAAATTCTCCATCATCGGCTGCTTTGGAGGTTACAGTGAAATTTGTGTTTACTCCAGCCAGCACCTTGAGCAGACCTTGGATGAGAGCAAACAAGTGTGATGAGACACCACCAATCACCCAGAACTGCTCGTTTCTCCACCAGTCATGTATGCCAACACCTCCCCATTGCATTTCAAGGATGCTAGTTGCGGCAATGGATATAAACATGGCCATGAAAATGATACTGGCATAGTTGCTAATCTGCATAACATAGAAAACAAAGCCTTGAGAGGACTTCTCTTGAAAGATATCTATCTAACTAGCTAGCCCAAAGTGTACCTAAAGATATTCAAGTGATTGGAGCCAAAACATCTCCCAAGTATGTTAAATAAAAGGTACTTTTCTGATAGTGGAACAAGAAAAATAGGAGTTTGTTCTCAACACTACAGAATGATAAGCATCAAGAAAGTTACCTCAGGGACAATAAACTTCCCAGTAAGGAGGCAGACAGCTGGCAATGTACAGTATATGATCAAGGGAATGGATGTCAAGGGGTAAACAACAGAGTTTATATACGAGAAACGCTCCAGTGGTTTCAAACCGCACCCAAACCCATACCATATCGGACAATGCCTGCTAAAAAATATCTCAACAGATCCCAAAGCCCATCGGAGAACCTGGTGTAGACGATCTGAGAGGTTAATAGGAGCTGAACCCTTGAAAGCAGGCCTTCTGGGTATGCAATAAACTGATCGCCAACCATGACAGTGCATTTTGAACCCAGTTAATATATCTTCTGTTACAGATCCATATATCCACCCAACCTGCAATAAATTGAAATTTAGTCAATATGAAAATATATGGAAATAGATGTCAATCATGGTGGAAAATACTCGCATAGCTACAAAACTTTTAACAGTGACTGAATACCTCTTTGCCCCACTCCGTTTTGTCCTCATAACCACAGCTAATCACATGTATGGCTTCTTTCAAGAGTGATGCCGATGAAGCTCCTCTAGGAACTCCACCTTCTTCCATAAGTGTTGAAGCTATGAAAACAGGTGATTGTCCAAATTTCTTCTCAAACTTTAGTTGGGACATCAGAGCTGACTTCTCATTATCTACTCCTGTCATACATCACAACAGCAACATTAATGACTTTGGTTTATTACAATCTAACAGAGGAAAAATTCTAGATTTCTCATGCTCTCCAACTCCAGTTCCAGACTAATGCTCTAATTATGAAAAGATTGGGGCGACTTTTATGAGGAAAGGTAACCATGACAAATTGTTATCTTTCATTTGTTTCAGTTGATTAGCTATTTTAAACTGCCTTCATAAGATGTTGTAGATGAGACTTTGGATTTCAATTTGAAGCCTCTGCTCACCTTCAATTCCCTCCTCGATGTTTTCCAGAGCATGTATCTGCTTTGAAGTCTCCTTGTTGTTCTTTTTCTCGTTGGACTTCACTTTTTTACTTTTCCTTTTTGATTTGCAACAACAGCAACACCATTTTGGGAAACAATTGCAGGTTTTCCTTGGAGGTTTCTTCTTGATGGGGGCATCATATCCATAAAGTGCCTGCCTCCTGAAGACACACCCAGTTCCGACATAAATAGGCCCTTGGATCCCATCCAATCCTTTCATGTTGATCTATATTAAATTGAGAAAAAGGTATCAGATTCTCTCAAAAGCCACTTCAAAAGGGACAAAACTTCAATAATACCGAGATTTTTACTTACATCAAAGAATACAACATTGCGATTAGAGTATCTATCATTACGATCAATTCCATCAAATCTTTGAGGAAATTGCACATAACAGATTTTCCTTCCTGATGTGGGGTCCATCATGAAGCACATGGCTTCACGAAGTGCTTTACTGTTGTTTATATAATGATCACAATCAACATTCAGCAGGTAAGGAGCATTTGATATGATTGCTGAGACTCGAATCTGAAGCAACAAGACTAACAATTAGAGAAAGTAACAAACAGAAACAAATACCAGTACAGTTCAGACAAGAGAGATAGAGAGAGAGCTCTACCAAAGCATTCATTGCTCCAGCCTTTTTGTGGTGATCAAATCCTGGTCTCTTTTCACGAGACACATAAACCAGACGAGGTAATTCATTTCCTTCAATATCACGAACCCCATTATGGCCAAGGAAGACCTGTCAAGAGAAAAATAAGAAACACTATTAAAAGAAGAAACTTTTTTTAACTTAATATGTACAATAACCTAACTAAAATATGGCATCAGCCCTCACCTGAATCATTCCAGGATGATCCCTCACATTATTCCCTGGCCATGGAGTTCCATCCTGCATTGTCCAACCATCCTCAGGAACTTTCTGTGCCGTGGCAACCAACCCATTTATCCGAACTTTAAACTCTTCATATTCCCTCTATCAACGCAAAGACAAAAACAGATATAGAAAATCATTGTTTAGAACCAACACAAAATTCAATATGAGAACAGGCATAAGCTTAGCATTTCCAATACAAAATCCAAATATGTGAAATCCATTCCTACCAGATGATGCTAGTAACTATCTTTTGCATTTTAGATTAATACATTCAAGTGCATCTCAAATTCTACAGGTATCGAGAAAAGGAAAAATTCAACAAGGAGAAAAGCTCCAAACCTTCATGGCACGACGTTCCCTCACAAATGTTGGGTCTACTTTATTTTTTAAATAGTCAACCTTCTGGGCAAAATACCACTCTGGAGCCCGGGGCTCAATACTGAACTGCTTGCAGAATGGGATCCATTTTCTAGCAAACTCAGATGTCTCAGAGAGGGCTTCAAAAGTGAGCATGGCAGCACCATCATCTGAGACATAGCATGCAACTTTGTCGACAGGATAATCTACAGCAAGGATGGAAAGAACCG
The DNA here is from genome assembly GCF_011075055.1 of Mangifera indica. Classification (NCBI taxonomy): domain Eukaryota; kingdom Viridiplantae; phylum Streptophyta; class Magnoliopsida; order Sapindales; family Anacardiaceae; genus Mangifera; species Mangifera indica. The sequence goes on along the minus strand of NC_058147.1, from coordinate 7,609,646 downwards.
TGTTTGCAGTGATAAGTGGAGGCTCTTTCATAGGATCAACCGTACTTACAAATATATCTATATCGGCTAACTCAGATGGCTTTCCTTCTTTCTCATACCTGAAAAAAATGTTAGACATCAGATTACTACTTTTTCATAACACAAAAATATCAACAAGCACAGAGATAGAGGGAATACCTCAGTGACAAGCGATCAAGGTATGTTTCTCGTACAATTGGGTACCATTTTGGAAACTGATCAAATATCCAAGAAGCAGCAAACCATATTTCACAAATTACTGATATTAGCCACAGCAAATAAGCATCATGCACTGGATGGAGAAGTCTATAGTGGAAAAAGAGGCCAAGAATCACAAGCCGGATTATGATAACAATTCTGTATGGATTTATCTTGCTTGAAGGTATAGGTAGCTTTCTTGAGAGTGGCTGCCTGCCTTCATCCATCCTATGAAAGCATTGTACAAATGTTAAAAACTTAATTATATAAGAGAAGAAGGGGAAAAAAAAAAAAGGAAACATGAGAGCCATGAGAAGCATGCCCTAAATCACCAAATCCTAGTACCCCTGCTGCCCTAAAAGGGTCAATAGTTAATTCAGCAGAGTAGGAAGTTAGCTTGATTAGTGATGCCATTATGCATGTATGACCAGTCACACTCTGACTAAAGCAGTTAATTTTCCAGTGTAAATCATGTGTCAGTTATTATTTTACCAAATAAAAGAAAATAACTAATTGATTAGAAATGTAATAACTTTATGAAGGGTGCAAGACAAAAACACCTACATGGGTAAATCAGGGTCATCCAGTCCATCTCCATCTTTGTTTCCATCACCATTTCCTCTTCCATGCTTGACAACTTGAAGTTTTTCATTTTGCTTTTTCTTCCACTCCTCCATTCGCTCCTTCCATGCAACAGTTCCATAGCCGTATACTGCCAAATCTTTTTTGGGATCCATAGGTCTGGGGGGCACTGTAACAGCAATCAACATATATGCACTAAGAGACAAAGAAACTTACCTGGAGACCCTTATAATTCACAACATTGATCGCAAACATTACAAGTGATGATATTTAACAAACTTACAAGTCATTGAAGAATCAGGAAATGCCATAGGATGAACCCGCTTTCCGCAACCCATAAATGGTGGAATAATAAGAGCATGCTTATCAGAGGAAATCCCAACATCCTTCATCAATTAAAGTCACTATTAAACGCACGAATTGCACAGAATTATAATTAAAGACATCTGACTAATAGCAAGACACTAAATTTAATCCACCTCTTGGTCGTAGGTCAGGAGAGGGATCTCTTCAGCAACAGAAGCAGAATCCATCTCAGATGGTGTCGTGACTCTAGCTTGGTAACCACGGCCAGTATTAAGGCGTGCAGACAGTATGGCCTCAGCAATGCTATGAGGATCTCTTCTGCCATTGCAAGCGATATCAAACTCATTCTCCAAATCATCAGTATCATCTTCTTCTTCATCTCCTTCTACTCTAGGACTCCCTGAAGTTTGGTCACATTTCAAGAAAAACAGATTTAAAAAAAGATCTGCTACAGGGATTTTATTATAAAAAATTAAACAGTTGACCAAAATGATGTCGAGAGAGCTAACCTTTCAAGCGCTTGTATCTAGTTTTGCATTGAGGGCAAGCTTGATTGCCCTCTCTTCTTTCATATTCATAGCAAGGCCTACACACAGGGAATGCACATTCATTACAGGCAACAAATGGCTCCCCATTGTCAGCTATTTCTATTTCATCCCCACAGATCTGGCAAATTTGACCACTCAATTCTTTAACAGACGTTACCTGCAATTCACAATAACCATGGCAAAGTTCATCTACATTGGAACACCAAACGGAAGATTGAAGAAAAGCATGAATTATAGCTAATTTCACTAAGAACATACTTATTTATTAAGATTCTCATCCAAGAGTTACAGAAATTTTTTTGAGTGGCACTAAAATTTAGAAACAAAAAATAAATTGGAAAAAAGATAATTAATTAAAACACTTTGGCTTAGAATCCAACCGACTTAAGAGAAAAAGAAATTAGACATTTTGGGATAATAACACTCTATCAAGCTGAAGAAAACTACCTAAAACAAGAATGAAGATTTTCTGAGCCGAAACATAGTCCAAATACACTTAACAAACTCAGTCTTTTAAGCTAATATGTGTGCAACTGTTAACAACAAAATATTTTTGAAAACAGTTTGAAAGAAAAGAAAAAAAACATATTACCCTGTTAAACCAACAAAAAAATCAATTAAAAGAAAAGAACTCAGAAGTAGAAGGAAATTGCTAATGCGAGTTGATTTTGGACTAAATCTTCCAACAAAAACTTTCCAAGAGCAAATGGGCATCTTCAATATCCTAAAAGAGGATTAAAAAGCTAACTTCCTCATTCTGAAGACAGAAGAAACATAAAAAGTGCAAATCTTTAAGGCCCTCACTCCTTCAATCTTTCAAAAATGCGGTTAAAGAGTAGATGAAGAACAAGAAGAAGATGAGGAGGAGGAGGAAGAGAGCACTTACTCTTGCAACCTCATCAGCATTGATAAGAACAAACTCATTCCTGTTATGAGAACCTGCGATAAGTCTCCCGTTGGTAGCCATTAATGCACAACACACACTCAATGCCCCCAAAACAAGCACAAACCCACTTCACAAAATCATTCTCTCAATCGCCAAGAGGCCACCTTTGCGTCACCTTTTCTATCTCTGTTTCTCACTCCCTCGGTCTATATATATGCAAATGCAGAACCGTGATTTTTGCGCATTCTATCATGTGGGGTTGGTATTCCTTGTAATGGGTGCCTTCCAGAGTGGGCTAAAACTATCAACACATGCTGAGTCACACAAACTCAGTACTAACAAGCAACAAACAATGATGCCTCATTGCCATGTAAAAAACTAGACATAAAAATAGTCTTTGTTTTGTTTCAGTATGGAGTGTTCGATTGATTCTGTCTTTCTATCTTGATCCTTTGACACGAGATTTTGATCCAAAATTCTTTAATATAAAAGATAATAAACAAAAATTTAATTCAGCCCAACACAAAACAAACGCTATGACTTTTTTTTTTTACAGTGATTACACTCACATGTGAAGGAAATGGAGCTACTGGTGGTGGTGGAGCCACCGCCATTTGGACGGCGGTGATGCAAGGCAGTTTGGTAATTTTAATGTTTATGTTAATATATATATATATTTTAAACGTTTTTGCAATTTGCTGAAAGTGAGGGTTTTATATGTCACGGTTTCGCCGTGGGATCAAAAGAGAGTTAAAATGGAGAAATAAAATGTCACGTGCGGTTCGTGCGAGTAAAGCGTGGGGGCGAAGGCCCCGGAATTACGTAATATCTCGCGAGAAAATTTTAAGGAATTGTCTCAAGAGATCTTTAAACTCGTTCATTCCACTTTCGTATTGACCAAATTACCCTTCTACTCAAGACATCACATGAGCATTCTTACATAACCCATTTTCCTTTTTATTTTCCAAACATTGTAATATTGTAAGATATTTTTATGATAATATTTTTAGTTATATCATCAAATATCTTAATTTTATAATTAAAATATAATAAAACTATATATATTTATTTTAAATATATATATACATATCATTACGTAATTGTATGATTTTGAATTTAAAATAAAATAATACGTAATTATACAATAACATATATAAATATGTAAACATTTATATATTCAAAATAAATATAAATATTATTTCTTATTAAAATATGTATATATGATAACTTATTGTATATTCATGATTAATTTATGTTAAATATTTTTAATAATAAAGGTTTTAATTAAATAAACTATATTTTTAATATACTATATCTATATGCATTAGAATTAAGGTGTGACATTTAATTTGTGAGGAGCAAGAATTACAGATAAGGTCAAGTCTTATTTCAACGATGTTTATTATTTAATTATAATTATTTTAATTTGTAAGTAATTAGTAGTTAATCCTTGTTAATTTACTATTAATGATTAAAATAATTAACCTCACATTAAAGTGGTCGCCGTTGCAGTTGTTTATTATCCTGTCAATTTGTTCTAGATTATTGAACATATAACATTACTTTGTGGCCAAAATCCAGCATATGACACTAGGCTAGAGTTTGTCTTATTTGATGTGATTGATTTAATTTAAAAAATAATAATTCGATTCAAATGAGATTCCTCGTTGACAATAAAAAGAAAAATTCAGAAAATTGAAGATTAATGAATTATATGTAGGAGGCCAAACGACTATTTTCCATTCAAAGTTTGGTGTAAACTCACTTTTTCATCGGGTAACTTTTGTAAATTTAAATACCTATTTTTCTATTAAGTTTTATTATTATTATAGGAGATAAAATCATCATTTAATTAAAAAATTTTAAAAACTACAAATTCATCAAATTTTACCTCTGTTAAGTTTAAAAACTAACAATTTTATCCCATGTTTTTCCACTTAAGGTTTGAAAAATCAAAATTTCTCTCCTAAGGTTTTTGTAGCAATCGTTGGCGATCGGAGACAATGGCTACAGCGACATTCTCTCTCCTTCTCGGTTTCTCTCTCAATCATCATTTATTTTTAACTATTATCAGTTATCATCGGTTAACGTATAAAATAACTCAAATTTGGGTATTTTTGTAAAGTGACGAAGAGATTTCGGATGACATGCCTTATTTATTTATTTATCTTTAATTTTTACCAAACATATCCGAGATTGGGACCTCTTTTTGCCTCTTTCTTCAAGAACTTGTATTAATTTCTTTTCATAAATGAGAGAAATCCATTAATTCAATACTGATAGTTGCAGGCTGTGCTGTTGCTTTATATGATTCTGATGATTCTGATGATTCTAGACAAACAAATAATTCCCCTCAACAAAGTCTCTTGTAATGTCACTTCAATAATATAATTATTTCATAGCAACCATTTGATTTTGATCATATAATATGAAGTACAATATAAACATTGAAGACATAAAAGAAGGTGAAGGGTCGCTTTAAAATGACGTGAATTTGACATTTAAAGTTGATAATTGGGAAAGGGACACTTTCCCATCTAAATTTTAGTGTAATAATTAATATATATCTCACAAAAAAATTTAAATATTTACCTAAGTTTTAATTTATTAAAATACACTTATAAATTTTATATTAAGATTAAGAAATAAAATCGTTATTTTACCAGTAATATTAAAATAATTAAAATTATATCACATTTTTCCTATTAATTTAGAATTTTTGTTATTAATTAAATTTTAAAAAATTCACTTTTCTCATTTAGGATAACAAACCTAAAATCTTTATATTTTCTCTGGCAAACAATTGACCACCAACAGAGAAACAAGATGGAGTCATCCAGCAAGGACAATGCTCTGTCATTTATTTAATGCATTGCACTGATCATCGGAGAAATGAGTGAAAAAAAAACTTATATATTTAAAGAGAAGTCATTTTTTAAAGTTTAGATATAAAGATAAATATTAATTTTTAAAACTGTAAAAAATAAAATAAAATAATATATTTTTTAATATTATTATTAAATAATAAATTTATCTTTATATTTAATAAAAAAAATTTAACAATAATTTAAAAACAAATAAATATTTAATTTTTCGCTTATTACAAATATAATAGTGAGTGTTAATTAAAATTTGAGTATGAAATACTGCTTTGAGAGTGTGCAATGTACCTTGTCCTTGATCCACCGACGATTTGTTTTTTTTTTTTTTTTTGTAATTTTTAATTTTCCCAATTTAGATAACGACAATCAATTATTCCATATGGGGTGGGTAGAATTGGAGTTTTCTGTTAATATGGAATTATACTAATCACACTTATATAGCTGAATAGTGTCGGCGATGTTATCTTCATTACTTTTTCAAAAAGTTTGTCAACAGAGTGTCAGTTCAAATCTAATAATTTTGATCAAGGCTTCATCAAAATAATTTCATGATAGAGAAATCTCTACGAATTTCCCTTTTTTTTTTTTTTTAATTTGAAGTTGCTAAATTATTTGGCCAAGGGACAGGTAACTAAATTTTTTTTTATTAGAATAAAGTTATATCTATAAATAATGTAAATAATTTTATATATAAATAATAATATTTTATTCTGTAATTAATTTTAATTTTATTCTTAATTTAAGCTTGTAAAATTATATAGTGACATATCAATATTTGTACAAATAATAATAATATCTTCATTACTTTTTTCTTAAGTTTCTCCTTTATCTTTCAAAAATTCAAATACCTATCTATATATTAAATTTTTTTATTAGGATTAAAGATAAAAATGTTGTTTAATGAAAAATATTAAAAAAACTAAAGATTTATTATATTTTTCTCTATATTTCAAAATCTAAGAATTTTTCTTCACTCAAAGTTTAAAAAGTAATTACTTTTCTCTTGGAGTTTATATTTTTTTTCTTGTTGCTTCTCTGATGACTATTTTCCTTGTTGTTTCTCTTTAAAATCTAAAGAAAAAATGTGATAAATTTTTAATATTTTTAAGTAAATAATATTTTTATTCTTAACTTTAATAATAAAATAGGTAGATGTATATTTAAATTTTTGAACAATAAAAATGACGACATCGCAAAAGAGTAATCATTGGATGGGAATACATCTGTAGGTCCTTTTTATTGTACTTATCCATATTCATCCATCTCCTTTCATGTACACACTTACCAGAAGGGAATGGGAAGATGAAACTAGGACAAAAAGCAAAAGGTGTCCATAATTGTGAAGAATGTAGAATTGGGGTCAGGTTTCTGAGAATTCTTCTGTTCAACTCAACCCTACAAATGGTCCAATTGTCCCATACTGACTAAAAGGAACCCAAAGAAGTTTTGGGTGGTTTCCACTTCAAGGGAAGACAAAGTTCTCAGAGAAGTTTTTAACTCATAAACTTTGGCTTAATTATAGACCAATTCCAGACCAAGTACCTCTAGCTATAAGTAGAATTATTCTATAAGTTTTTCTTAGTAATTAGGAAATTTTCTCTGCGTTAAATCATTATTTTTTGAATTGAATCAATTATACTGAGTAAGATAAATACTGTATCTAATAAATACTTTTATGATTACTGAAATAAATAAATAAAAAATTTGATTTTAATATATCATTAAAAAAACTTAAATTTATACTCTTTTTATGTAAAAAAATCTCTTTCTCTACCTCCAAATTATCTCTTGAGGGCGTTTTCTTCCATAACTTGGCCATTGTGCTTCTTCTTGACTTTCAAAAGCTGATAAAATTAGACAATTAGAACGTATTTAAAAGTTTTTTGTGTTTATATAATAAATTAATATAGAAAAGTTAAAAAATTAAAAAAAGGAAGACCTAAAATAAGCAATGATTTTGACCCCACAATGGAAAATGTGGAAAGTTATACGGTAGCATTGGATTCTTAAAATTATTGTCGGTTGCATCATTAGCAATTAGAAAAGTCATAGTCCACTATCAATTTCCCCACCATTTATATTACACGTGGCATGATCATGTGGTGACGTACGTATATGCCTTGACCTTTAATAAATAGCACACCAACTCACGTTCATGGAACGCGTCACTTAGGTAGCTAATCATCCGCATCTCTATAGATTAATTAATGGGAAAAGGACTATGTCCCACCCAAATTTTAGCCCAATCTCAACCCACGCCCACGAGAGATGAAAAGTCAAACTCTCATCCATGACCAAACTTCAATTAATTTTTCTGTTTAAAAGAATAGATAAAATAGTTATTTTACTGTTTATATTAAAAGTTATAACGTTTATTACTTTTCAACCCCAGATTTTAGAAACTGATATTTTACCTTTATCTAAAGTTTTTAAACTTTAAAAGTAATATTTTCACCCATAAATCTAGGGTTTTCATATTTTTCAAAGCTTAATCGCCCCTCATAACTTTCAAAAATAGTAGTTTCACCCCTACTATTCAATTTTATCTTTCGGCGTTATCTCCGACCTCCTCATTCTGTTGGTGCTATGGATGTGGTGCAACGAAGAGAGCTCTATTTCCTCGTTGCACGTTGCAACGAAGAGACAGAGATCTTTTCGTCGCACAACGTAGCTGACGAAAGACGACACTTCGTCATCCTTCGTCACTCGTCCTATTATCCAGACATAACGACGAGGACAACAAAACGTCATCCTTCATCTGTTCTTCTAGATCTGGACGATACTTTGTCGTCTAGATTTGGGAGATGAAGGTTCTTCCTTCGCTGTTCTTTGTAACCGGAGAAGGGAGATCGGTGGAAAGAATCAATTGTCGGTGGTGGTTGGAGAAGAAAGCAAATTCTAGGGGTAAAACTAAACTTTTTAAACTTTGAGAATGGGTTGAAAGTTAGTTTTTCAAACTTGGAGGGGGAAAATGATAAAAATTTTGAAGTTTTAAACTTTACAGGTAAAATGATGATTTTACCTCTGTTTCTAATTAAAAATTTGGATAGTAGTTTGACTATAAGTGAAAGTTTGAACTTTTTATCACTTGTGGGTGTGATTTTGAGATTGAACTAAAATTTGGGTGGGAAAGTTTTTTCCCTTAATTAATTAATTGGATAAATTTGACCTACTTAGAAAGCTTTCCCTCTTTTAATCCAAATCAATATTGACAATAATAACCCTAATGCGTGACACGTGAATCAAAACTTGATGGCTTCATCTAACAAATATTAGCCTTATAAGAGAAAAAAAATTTAAAAGGAAGAACAGTTCCTTTTTTTTTTTTTTCCATTATTGATAGGTTTCCAATTAGAGGTATCGATAATTTAGGCTAACCTAGCTCTGGCAGCACCTACCATAGTTAAAGTTAATATAGTATCGAATCTTACAAGTTAGGGTTGATCAATAGAAAATATGAGATCTATAATCCTCTCCTATATAAATCAAGTCTTATATTAACAATCAAATTAGGTCTTATAGTAATAGATCAAATCGAATCAAATCCAACAGTAACAGATTAAATAAAAAAACCTATTGGTTTGACATGACCTATTACAGTAGGAGGCTAGATCATTCTAGATTAGACTATTTTTTTCTATTTCAAATTACATCGTGGGTAAAGAAAACCTACTTGACATTTCTATTTTTAATTATAAATTTAAATTTTTTTTTTTATTTTCTATTAACTTTTTTCGGTGGGTTTTTTAAAAATTTGTTATAAACATATTTAAACAATAAAAATATCTTTATTATCTTGTAATATTTATTAAAGCTAAACAATATTATACTCCAAAAACTAAACTTTGTTATTTAAATTTTTATTGTGTTAATTTTTGGGTTAATAATTATAAAAAATAATTTAAAATTATTGTTGATGAATTGATAAAGCTTATTTTCGACCAAATAATATTTAGGATTATACAATTCAGTTAAAAATCAAATATGATAAAATTACCTTAATATCCTCCTACAGTTAAAGGTAACGAAAGAATTGAATGGAAGATGTAAACCAGTCATTAATGCAATAATAAATAAAAAAATTATTGGGAAATAAATTTATAATTCTAAAATGCTTGGTTGCAATTTCCTTGGGTATGCCAATGATGTGATTAATGGTTAATCACGACATATTAACGAATTGCGTACACGTAAGCATGTGGGCCATGAACACCAATTATGAGGAAGTCCACGTAGGCCCCCATATGAAATTGTCTGCCAGCTTGAGCTTGGTGTCCCTTCTTTCGTCGGTGCAACCATTGAAAATAAAAAAACGGAAAATTAGAAATTTATAGCTGACGTAGAGTATTCGTTGAACAGGGACCACGAGATCTGAATTGATCTGACGGTGAATATAAGCTCACGTGTGAAGGTTTACTTGTTTTGGCAATTTGCTATTAGTTTTGACGTCATTAAAAATTTATAAAATTTTATTTTTTTAAAAATAATTTTAGCAGTAGATGCTCTGTTAAGTTGAACAGTATTGGTCTAGGGAAATCTAAAAGCCCGCCGGCCATTAAAAGGAAAATATAAAAAAATTAAATACGAGGTTTTACTAATTTAATGTGATTGATTTAATTTAAAAAAATTAATTTGAATAAAATTATTCAATACAAAAAATTTAAATTTAAAACTTATTTCCCACCAGAACTTTGATGAAGTGAATTTTTTTTTTAAGTTTAAAAAATTAATTTTTTTTAATCTAACAATTCATATTATTGAATTATATTTTTATCATATCAGTTTGAGTTTTATATCAATGACTTTAAACCCTACTCTGACTTAAAATAGAATCGTATTAAAATTTTTCAATCCTAAATCGAATCAAAATATTCTCATATTGATCTGATCCAATGTAAATCAATCTAAACTATATAATAAATAAATATAATAAATAAAGGTATTTCAAAATATAACATGTGATGATATGATTTATTATAAAAGAACACATTTTATCAAATGTTAAAAAATAACACAATTTGTTACAAAATAATATATAAAAAGATATTTTGATATACAACGACATTTTTTTAAATAAAATTAATCTATTTCAAATTAATATTAATTTTTTTATTGTCTTTATATGATTATATGTAAAGATAAGAAAACATAATATCATATTGAATAACTCAAATAAGTTTACAGTCTTAACTTCAAAATAAAATAATTGATAACGAATAAATATAATAATTACTTATTAAATATTTAAGAAATTTAATTTTTAATCTGTATGATAAATGTAATTATTATAAATATTAAAACTAATAACAAATATATGAATATGACAAAACTAAACATAATAAGTTTAAATTAATAGTACTTATAACACATAACAAAAAATCAAATAAACTTAAAATAATTTTTAGGAATCTATCAAAAAGAGTTATTAAATTATAATGAATGTTTTTGGATAATGTAAATTTAATGTTTGGTAATACAATATTGAATTATTTATTAATTTAAATTAGTGAATATAGATTTTGTGGACTGAAACTTGCCCTATAAAATAAAAAAATAAAAGATATTAAAAATTTCTGATATGCAATATTTTGTATAAAATTTTTGTGTCAATTCAAATAGACTTTGTGCCAACCTATACTCGATTTGATTTTTTGAGGGTTAACCATAACTTGGTCTGAATTATTTTTCGTGTAAAAAATTGTAACCCTAATCTATTTTTTAATATCATATCGTATAATATTAATAATTCATGTCAAATTTTATCAGCTCTATAAATATTTTCTGCCGTGAGTAAAGTTAGATAACAACTCATCAAATATATATATATATATATATATATATATATATATATATATATATATGCATAATTTTTAAAATAATTTATAAATTCGTCAATATTTTTTATTATTTAATAAAAGTTCACAAAACTTATAAAATTTTGTTCCTGACAACTGGCGATTACTCTTTCTCTCGGTGTTGCCACCTCACTTCCTTCTCTTCCTTCGTTAATTTCTTCTGCAACTCCAACGACTTCTACGGAACTCGAGCTTCACCTTGCAACTTTCCTCTTGTTGCCACCGTTAATCTATACCATTCTTATATTCCTGGGTTATAAATATATTTTATTTCCCACATTTCTTTCACGTTCAGAAAGCAATCTATTGCTATTTGCCTCTTTCCTCCATATCTTGTCACAACTCGATCTTTACTGTGCTCACCTTCCTCTTGTTGCCACTTCCAAAGTTTGCTTTTGGATTTTGTCGTCAATTTCTATGAAGTACCGCTATGCATCCCCCGCACAAAGCGTCAAAGTGCCCGTGCCAGCCTGCGCACGGGGTGCGTCTCTCGGTCATTGTTTGCTGACAACAGGTCTCCACGTGCAGGAAGCATCGACTTTTGATTAAACAAAATCTAAACAAATTCTCTATTGATTAATTAAAAATATCACTAATTTAAAGGAGCATACTTTAATGATTAGTCACGTTTTGGGCTACAACTTTTGAGAAAAATGATAAGCCTGAGAATGATGAACACCTATGAGAAGGAAAAAGGTCAAGTCAAGATCTTCAATTTGGTATTTGCAAGTTCTTAAAACCTTGAAAAAGGCTAGTCAATTAAGCCTCAAAGGGCTCTCATGATTACATTTGGGTAAAGGTAGAATTAAACAAAAGAGTTTAATCTCAACAATGTTGAACAAGCATGTAACTTTTTATATTTTGATCACATGATTGTGGGAATTGAGTTTCATGCTTTTATCTTTATTCTTCTTTAAGATGGAAAAAAGAAAAGATAATGAACACCCTCTAAGCATTCTTTCTTATGTAAATTACCTTGAAGTCTTCTGCCTTTTAACTGAAGGCACAAATTTCAGGAAGAGAAATTCCTTGTTATTTTCTTTTAACAAAGACCCATCTGAATTAGATCATTTATTTGAAACAAAATCAATTACATTAAATAAATCATTTGATTTTAAAATATTATTAAAAAAATTTAACCTTAAACTTTTTTTTTGGATAAATATATATATATATATATATATATATATATATATATATATATATATATATATATATATATTAAGGTATCCTTTGAAGGCTTATCACACTCACCTGTCACTGTACATGGGGAATCAGAACTATGAGCTTTGGTGGCATAATTTGTTTCTGATTTCAAGAAAATACAAAAGAGCTTGTCAGGAATATGAGTAGACATCTTATATCGAATGAGACTTTCCTTTATTAGGAATCATAATGCCAAATGAAACAAACCAAATATCACGAAATTACGTACTCCACTTTGCAACTTACCTATCAATAAAACTAGTATACGTATTTTATGTTCATAAAATAAATATTGGTGACATATTATTATTATATAATTAAATTACTTTAAATAAAAAATAAAATAATACCAATTATTTTATATATATAAAATATATATATGTAGCATTGCTTTTTACCTAATAATTTTTCAGCAAGTAATCAAAATAAAATTATAAAATTGAGAATTTGATACCAAATGTAAGTAAGACAATGCTAGCAATGGGTGGATGCAGATGGTTCAAATTTTGGGTAGGAATCATAGGATAGCATCAAATTCATGAAAGCCAGGCCCATATATTCTCTATAAGTCTAGCTCAAATTCAAGAACTAGGCCTGGAATCCTAGTTCTGGAATGAGGGTTTTAGTCTCCATGGAACTTTTTTCCTTCTGTATGTAATTAACAAGTTGAAATATTCCTGTCTACTTGAGTGAAAATTAATAGGGTTGCAATTTGCAAATGAGCCAAACCACTTATGAGCTATTTCTGGCTCGACTCAACTATTGTCGAGTTCAACTTTGCCGTTTCTCAGTTTATTGTTTTCCAGTGGCCAAACGACTATTTCCCACCCAAGGTTTGATGTATTCTCAAAAGTCCCCCCTTTAACTATGGAAACACCAAATACCCACCCATGACCGGTTAGATTTAACCAAACCCTAACGCTTGAAAATTTTATCTTCTTTTGCCCCCCTAAACTTTAAAAACTGAAATTTTCCCCCCGCCTAAGTTTTAAAAAATTACAGTTTCACCCTAAGGTTTGGTTTTGAAATCTCCGGCGACCTCTCCGGCTCCGTTGCCGACGACTGCTCCCTCCCGAAGCAACCTCTCCTTGCGGAGATCTCTTTCCTCCCATTTGGAGGTCCGATCGACGCCCAGAGACGCCGTGGGAGACGAAGAACTTCGTCGGGAAGACGAAGTTGACGATCGTCTTCCCAGAAGAAGACCTCTGGGAAGACGAAGAACTTCGTCTTCCCGACGAAGTTCTTCGTCTCCCACGACGTCTCCGGGCACCGATCGGACCTCCAAATGGGAGGAAAGTGATCGCCGGAAGGAGAGGTTGCTTTGGGAGGGAGCAGCCGTCGGCAACGGAGCCGGAGAGGTCGTTGGAGATTTCAAAACCAAACCCTAGGGTGAAACTGCAATTTTTTAAAACTTAGGCGGGGGGAAAATTTCAGTTTTTAAAGTTTAGAGGGGCAAAATTAGATTCTATTTTAGTTTATTTTTAATATTATAGCAAAAATGACGATTTTACCCCTACCACTATTAGGGTTTGGTTAAATCTAACCGGCCATGAGTGAGTGTTTGGTGTTTCCATAGTTAAAGGGGGGACTTTTGAGAAAACGCTAAACCTTGGGTGGGAAATAGTCGTTTGGCCTTTTTCAGTTTGGTAAGACCACGGGCTTAGACGAACAATATAATACAATAAACTCATAAAAATTTAGAATCTTGTGCTTATGCCCCATAAATTTTACATTTACCTTCCTACAAGTTATATTTACTCCTCTTTTATCTCTTATTATGAAAATTAGTCTGGCCCTTCAGCTTTTGAAATTCACATGTATAACCCAACACCAACATTTGAATATTAGTATAATTGATATGTATATATATAACCTACGAGGTTAAATGTAATTTTTGGACCTGAACTCAAGTTTAAACCCCACATCTACCCTATTGAGCTGAGCTTGAGTTATCAATACTAGACTCAGCTTCCAAATATTTCTCAGCCTACGTACTTAAGGAAGTAAAATTGAATAGAAACAATCTGTGATTTCTCTTAAGCCGTCTGCTGCCATTTTGAACCGTCTTCTTGTTTAGAATCAAAGAACTAGCATAAAGATGTTTTGTAGTGAATAATTTGGGTAGCATTTATAATAAATTAAACAACTTTTTTACTACTTCAATGAGAACTAACCAAAATACATTATCAATTATTAATTTGCTAATTAGGATAAGCATACTTTAGTGATCGGTGATATATATTTGAGTTTGAATCTATGACTTTCGGGAAATTGAGGAAAAGTTTCCATAAGCATGAGATGGTTTAGATCTTCCGTTTGGATTTGTCATTTGTTTAATGTTTAATTCATCTTTCAAGTGAGGAAAGGCTAGTTAATCAAGATCGAGATTAAGCCTCAAGTTTGCTTAAATGGGAAAAATAACATGCCTACAAAGTTTAAGCAAGAAAATTAGACATTGTCTGTGCCTTTGAGAATTATGCATTACTATTTTATTGACATGTTCAACAGTAGTGGGTATTAGTTCACATTCTCAATTTCGCGGGTATTACTTACGCTTTACTTCACGTAGAGGTGGATACAAACCGAATTGCGTTTAAATATCATTTTGACTTAAGTTCAGTTTGAATAAAAAATAGTTTAGTTTGAGTTCGGTTCAAATTCATCAAACTAACATTAAGAATGGTTTGAATTCGATTTGAGTTTAACTCAAATTTATAGTTTGGATATGTGACTCATATTCATGGTTTAAATTTGTGACTCATTAATAAAACGACATCGTTTAACAATTATTTAATATAATTTGAATCAAGTTACGAGTTAAGTTCAAATGAAATCAAACTATTTATTCAGTTTGTGAATCAAACCAAACTGAGCCAATTCGGTTCATATCCAACCCTAACATTACATCCTCTTCAAATGGTTATTGTAGTTAGTGAATCATCAAACTACCACACGTGATTCCTTGACACAAGATGTGCCAACCATGTGTGGTAAATATGAAGCTCTTTGTTGATTTGAATGCGTCATTCCACTTCAAGGTCGAGTTTGCTAATGACAACACCATACTAGTGATGGGAAAAGGAAGTCTTCAAGTTGAGAATCGAAGATCAAAAGTACATCTTTAACATATTTTATGTGCCAAATATAAAGAACATATATAAATAGACTATTAGAATGACACTTTCAATTACAGATACTCTCATACCAGCATGTACATAAAATATTTTATAGGTCCTATGTGATAATCTATACTTTCCTACTAAATTTGTGAGTAAGAGATCACATAACAATGACTGATGAATTTATACCAAAAAATACACAACATTGACACCTTGTGTTAAAATTCCCGCAAAATTAACATGATATCTTTTATTTATGCCAAATGTCACACCACATTAGAGCCTCGTGTTAAAGATCATACAATAGTTTTACAAAATCTCAATCTTATAGTGACTACTCACTTTAATTCTATGCCACAAACCACACAAGAGTGGTGAACATTCTATTTCTCATCCTAAGATCACACAACAGTGACATGCACCGATTTATTTGGTCAAATATCACATATTATTGACTCTTAATCATAACTTTGTGCCACTAAACACATAAGCTCGTTATTCTACATCTTAGCCATTTTCACATAGTTTATGAATTATTAGACCTCATCAATTTTTAATTCATTCATCTCATACTTCATGCCTTAGATCATGCAATTTAATGCACTTATTTGCATCAAATTGCCTAATTCCCAATGTATAGGGTTGTTAATCATTTATATAGCCCTTGTTGCACACAACTTATAGATAAAATTAACATTTTATTCCTAAGAACGGACTTACAGAAACAATGTATGATCGTATATCATTTGTCTCACATGCACGAGTGTCATTGTCCTAGTTACAACCGTGCATCCTTATATGTCATCATGATTGTTCATTCCATGAATGAGTGACTATTCATCATCTTTAACCTCTTGAATGAATGATCCTTCTTCACCATGAACAATCATTCAAACCCGTCTATATGTCTAATTCTTTAACTTTCAGTGATTGGCTCTATGCACTAAAGCATGAATAGAGATAGATTTGGGTCGAATCGAGCCTGAACACCCTTTGACTTGAGTTCAACTTGAATAGAAAATTGCTAGTTAGAGTTTGGTCAAGCCAAAATTATGTCTGACTAGGATAAAAAATAGCTCAACTTGGTTCGGTTTGAGTTTGACTCAATTTCGTAGCTTGATTCGGATCGAATTAATGATTCAAATGTATAACTCGGATTCGTGACTTGAGTTTGTGGTTCATTGACAAAACAATGTCGTTTTATCAAAATAATATTCAAAATTTTTTATTCGAACTGAACCAAACTACAAATTCAATCTATCAATTTGAACTACTAAATTTGAGCTAATTTAAGCTAAATCGAGCCACAAATTCGAAACTATTGATTCAAGTTGAACACCTCTTGACTTAAGTTCGGTTCGATTTTAAAAACAAACCAAATTTTTAGGCTCAAATTCGATTCAAATTTAAATCAAACAAATTTGAGTTGAGCTAAATTGAACCAATCAGACTTGGATCATATCTAGGCCTATGAAAGTAAATCGGTAAGGCCCTAGGTCATGAATGACATCCCTTTTTCAATGGTAGCATTATTATTCAATCAGATTCTAATTTTACAGGAATGATTTCATACAAAGCTTCACAATTTACATTACTATTATCATGATATACATTTCCAGCATGCTCAAGGTCATATTAACTTTAAGTTTGCACTTAAAATTCGCCACAATCATGATCTCCATTAAGGCCAAATTCAAATAGAATTTATTCGAGTTTACCCTTGAACTCGGTTCAAACAAGCCCAAAACAAACTAAGCTCAAACGAGTTGGAGTTTGAGGTTGAAAGTTTAACATTTTCGAATTTAAGCTTTGGAATGTTTAGTTCGTCAAGCTTATGAGCTAAAAGTTTTGATACAAAATAACGTCGTTTTAACCAATATATATTGAAACAATATCATTTTAATAATGAGCTAGTTAAAAGTTCCATTTGAATTCGAGTTTGAGCTCAATTTCATGTCAATCGAGTCGAGCAGCTCGAATCTAGTCTCTCCATAACACAATAAAAGATACAACATGCTATTGCATCTTGTTTTCTTGGTGATTTACAAGTCTTTACGTGACAATGGACATGATTCCATATGAATTTCATAGATAAGTCAGCAAGAATGGTCGTTCAAGATTTATGAACATCTGTTCACCACAGTCTTCAAGGTTTATTTTCATCAACAATTGCTTTATATTATGCATAATGCTGTGTAAATCTGTCATTGCTTTATATTTTTCAAATTATTTTCAAATAATAATAAGATAACCACACAATCAATTTTAAGTGATTAATCTTCAATCTTTTCAATCTTCACAACGTTCATAGATATTAATGTCAAATGATGCAAATCTCTCTATAAAACCCTAGCTTCACGAGGCCAATTAGTAACTAATAAACTAACTAGTACTCACAAAAATGGCTTCTTATTCTACAACTTTGAAGCTCTCCTTATTAACCGTTGTAGAAATATATCAGGACTATAAATATGAAGATCAAAATTATATTACATAAAACCAATTGATTCGTGTTAAAGTCCAATCTACCACACTTATATTGTTTTTATTTAATATGAGACTATTTAGTTTCACAAACCTTCTTTTAAGTGCAACTATTATAGACTATTATGTTCATAACCTATTTGGTTTTGAACTCTAATACTATATAGAAATATATTATATTTATAAGTGTGAAGATCAAAACCCATATTATATAAAATTAATTGACTCGTGTTAAGATTTAACCTACCACACTTATGTAAAACTTACTTATATTATTTTTATTGAAGGTGAAACTTTTTAGTCTCCAACAACTATTCTTTCAACATTTTTCTGGCTTCCAGCGTGGTCACTGCATGGTCATTGTTGAACCTTAGCTCATCAACTTTTGTCTGGCGCTAGAAATTGGACGGTGGTGATGACAATGATCAGCCATCGAGTTGGTTTTGGTTCCATGAGTGCATGCATGGCTTGGGATTTGGTTTTGGTTTTTTGAAAATGATTTGAATAGTTAATATGTGTGAGTGTTTCATTGTTTATCCGAATCGTGTGTTTGTATGAAGTGAGAGTGATTGTGTTATAAAATCATGTATTTGTTTTAATTTAATATATAGTTTTCTTATATAAAAACATTAGTGGAAAATGTTTAGTTCTATGCATACAAAATTTGTATCTTTTATTTAAAATTAAGTAAGATAGGTAAATTCTAATTGCCTTTAAAACATGCATCAAAAAATCGCCGGGCAAGTAAATATTCCAACAACTAAAGCTAGTAATTAGACATTTGATTACAGCCATGACCGTGAACAGCGGGCAGTGGTGGTTAAGTTACATTTATTTGCCCATTGGGTAGACACTGCATGGCATCACCTGCCGTGCCTAGGCCGCGTACGGGCTAGGTTGGCTCGCTAGTCTTGAAGAGTCTAAAGTATATCTCAGAGTTTCATGAATCACACCTATGCGTGCTCTAAACAAATCGGTCAAAAAGCTTTTGTAGATTGACCCTGTCATATAATTATGTTTATAAATTTTCAACCAGTTCTAATCCAATAACATTGAAAAAATAAATAATATCGAAAAGATAAAAATAGTTCTGGGATATTGAAAAACTCCATTTCTGTTACCCAAAAACCAAATTACAAGATTGAATTAGATCGATTTTAAAATAGCTAAAAAGGGTTACTTTCCCAGTATGTACAATTAAACTAGAACATCAACTAGAAGATGATTTGTTTTTTTAAGATTTCTTTTTCCTCAGGATCCTCAACTTCTTCCAGTTGCCAGTATTTTCTGAAGCATGACAATGCCCCATTTCAGCTTCAGCTTCAGCTTCTGTCCAGAAATTACATGGCGCAGCCAAATCGCAAACATAACAGTAACACTGCATCTCATTAATATTAGAAGCTCAGATTAAAATAATAATTAACATTTAATAACACAGATAATTGAAAAACTTGAACTTGATTGCCAGTTCGCAGAAGTTCTCATGAGGTGTGGTTTCAAATGGATATTTCAAACACAAATGTCTTGAATGTGGGTAATCCCTGCAAGCCACCAATCAACAGTATATCAAAATTACCCACTTCACCAAAAAAAAAAAAAATGCAATTGCAGGGAAAACAATCGTATATAAATAAACCTGGCCTTTTTCAGCAATGACAGAAAGGTCTTCAGCATGATTGTTGGAAATAGAGAGATGGGTGAGGTGAAGGGATTCAAATGGGTTAAAATCAAGAATGAAGCAATCCTCTTTCTCGTCAAAACTCTTCAAGTCCATGTTTCTTTTGAGGCAAAACATGGATCTAACTGGAGTCTCTTCTTTTTCTTCTTCTTCTTCCTTCTCTGGTGATATCTCGATCATCTCCATTTTGCCAATTTATATCTTGTTAAACCCTAAACCTTGACAGCATCGGTGAAGAATGGCTTAAATGATATAAATATCAACTGGGGAAGGACTGCTCGATGGCGGATGGCCCGATTGATTAATTGAACTGGGAAGAAGAGCCGCCGTGTATAAGTTACTTTATATCGGCCCATAATTAAGGCCCAACTTAATTCTAATTAGGGCTCCATTACTTAGACTAAAGATATTTCACTTTGTAAAAATATATTCGTTATTAAAATTTTAATTATTATTTCGGATATGAAACTTAATAATTTGCCTTAAATTAATGTGAAACTCTTTGGCACATCTCATATCTGCAAAATATGATGTTGGACATGTGTGTATCCCAAATCGGTTATGAATGAGAAGATTTGATTGGTTAAATAGTGTGTACGTTTTTTAAGTTATTAAGACGCGTTTTGAGTTATAAAATTCAAAAACAAAACCATGATAGGGTGTGTATCCAAAATGGATAATATTTTGACAATTAACTGAAATATTAAACCAGAGATGTTACAATTAATATATATAATTAAACAAAAAAACTAATTTGCTTACAATATATTAATAGGTGCATTTATGATAAGAACCATATTGGTAGACTTCAAATTGGAAAGGCAAGTATTGGTGTTTTCAAATTGTTCATGTTTTCAAATTAATTTGATTATCCTTTCAAGAGATAAACATCGAACCAACCACTAAACTATAAATTTATTGGTATTATTGATGCAATTTTTCCTTATCAACTCATGTATTTAATTTAAAAACTAACGCAAGACAGATTATTGAGAAGACTTGCGAGAGTGTTTAAAAAGGAGTTAAGATGGGTAAAAGAAATAAACGTAACATAAGAGCCTTTATATAGTTTAGTCTAATGATCACAATGTTTAGATCCATATTGT
The DNA here is from genome assembly GCF_011075055.1 of Mangifera indica. Classification (NCBI taxonomy): domain Eukaryota; kingdom Viridiplantae; phylum Streptophyta; class Magnoliopsida; order Sapindales; family Anacardiaceae; genus Mangifera; species Mangifera indica. The sequence continues at coordinate 7,588,778 of NC_058147.1, read as the reverse complement.
TTTCACTAACTTGAGTATAATATTGAATGATACAAAATGTTATGTGTTGTGTTTAGTATTCTTTTTGTTTTTCCTTTTCTCTCCTCCCCATCTTCCCTTTCTTTGTGTCTATAATGCTTTTTGTGTGTGTTTAATAGCTTCCTATATTTTCATGAAATTTAAATAACAAAACACATGAGATTTATGGTTCACCTTATTAATAAAATAGTACCGCACAAAGAAATCAAATTCTATCTCTAATCTATTTGATTTAATGGTATAAAATAAAATTGATGCTAAAATTAGTTTATCTCTTCTCAATCTCAAAACTAGACATCCAATCCTGCAAATGGCAACCCAACATTTGCAAGCATTAAAGTTATTATCTTGTAGTTAACATAATCCAAAAATTCATCAATCATAATATATTTCATAGATCAACTTATACATGACTATATTATAAGAAGCTTATCTATTCATGACTATATACAGCAAATCAATGAACTAAAATAATAAATCCATCATTCACAAACAAAATATTCAAAAACTTAGGCAAAAGACCACAAACAAGGACTTCCTTCAGTCACCCATGAGTTGAAATATTGAGATTTAGCCTTCCTTGAATGTTTTCCACACTCAAAAATTGATATGGAGTTCAAAGATTCAAGATTATTCAAAGCAAAAAAAAACCTAGATCAAAATAGACTATTGTTCATGTCTAAGAAAAATCACAATTGTCCAATATACAGAAATGATGGAACGATTGTTCTACACTTTGTAACATCCGTTTTGGACAACTACCCATTTTGCATGGCTTTTCCTAATTGTTTGTGGAGCTATTTGGCTCTCTTTGGTACAACTTTGAACACTTGTTCCTTTTAGCTTTCTTGATCATTCATGGTTGAGAATGACCCAGTCATTTGCTCTTTAGACATTTTGCCCAATTTGGAGTTTTTGGGGTTTTGACATGAATGATCATTCATTGAACTAGAACGGTTATTCCCCTGGTTGAATGCTCTTTTTCACTAACTTTCTATGATCTATCATGATTTGCAAAGTTCTCGTTTCAATCTCAATCTACCATATTTTCCTACAAAAAATGCACATAATTGAAATTAGGGTAGTATTGGGATTGCAATGAATTAAAATTTAATGACAATGACATAGTTGGGGGGGGGGGGGGGGGGGGGGATAAAATATAGTTTAAATGTGAACTCATTCGTAGCCATAATAAGTTTGAGTGCCCAATGATTTTGTCAACGATAAGCTTATCGAGGTCATGTTTATCCTTAGATAGCTCACAAAATTTCTTAATCTGTTCATTTTGGAAATTAGTTAAGGTTGGTTTCAAGTGCTTAATTACAAGAAAGAAACAAGAAATATGAACAACCTACATAAACAAGTCAAAAGGAAAACAAGACTATCCTCGGATGACCTACCCATTTCTTGAAACTGTCCACCTTAGGAGTAAAGGAAAAAAATATTTGCTCTTCCAGTCACCCATCTTATCTTCATGTGGGTGAGTCCCTTTAAGTCCTTCACTGCCTAATTGGACAAGATAAAAACTTTGGTGCCTTGGGATTCTCCTTCAAGATATAAAGGTATATAAGCTTTTTTGTAGTAGCTTTGCCTATCCCAAACAGACGATACAAGATATACAATCCCAAGATACATTGATATGCATTTAGGGGTAGTTAGAAAGAAACGACCTTGAACATGTCAAACACTGCTTGAATGAATAAGTGCAAGGGTAAGGTTACCCTATATCTCAAGATTGCCTTTGGAAGTGTTGCCTATCCATTAAAAAATGATGATACAAACACTTGATTGAATATCATAAATATATGGATAACCCATAACACTCTTTAACTCGAACTAAGAGGGTCACAAAAATAACGCCTCACCACCCTTTACATGGGTCAAGGCTACATTGACTCAATCCAAAAGGACATTCTCTTTCACCCACTCTTCATTGGGTATGGTCCTATTAGGTTGGGCCTTAAGATTCACTTTTATAGGAGGTTTCAGTGTGACTCACCTTGAAGCCCTCATTCTGTTATGTGCCAAGTGTGATTTCTCCTCAGATAGTGAGTCTTTTGACTTAATATAGAAACACATACCATCAACATTAGAGCTCTTAGAAGACATTTGAAATACACAAAGATATATGACTATCAATCAACTCAGACTTTACTTGATGACCATCTCAACATCCTAAAAAGTAAACCTTAACTAACTTCACTAGAAGCTTTACTCAACAACCTAATGAAAAAAAGTAGAAAAGTCTAACCTTGAAAAATTTTTGAGAAGAAATGCACGAAAGAACTTTCTTGTGAGCATTTTAAGCAAAAGCTAAAAGTGATATGAACCATCCAAAATAGCACTAAAACACATGTTGACTATCCAACCATTGACAATGGATGTAACCTATAAGATATCATGACTTTTGAATTGATTTGATAGGCACATAGCTTGAGCATGCGACACATTAAATGCTTAATACCTACAACCATATTAACAATTGCAAAATCTTGGTTGTCCATATGGTGTTTATTCAAGTAAAAGAGGCAAAAGTTTTCATAGTGCACTCTAAAAACTAGGGTAAATTGTTATACGGTTAAAACTCTTTAGGTAAACTCATATGTACGACTTCTAGTGGCGACCAATGACCAGCAAACAAACATTACTCACCTATAGGGAAAGTGTGTACAAGACATAGTTTCTTCTATAAACCTAAAAGTAAGAAACATGGACTAAATTTGTTGTGACTTTCATAATCTATTAGACATTAAATAATTGTTTCTTATTATCAAGAAATTACTCCACTCACTTTTGACAATCACAATTAAAGTGTAATTACTTTTCTATTATATCGAAACTATGACCATGTCCATCAAGCCACTGACTTCAATTTTATCTTAGTTGCATATGCAACATTAACTTTTACTACTGTAAAACCTTAATAGTCAAAAGAATAAAAAAGGGAAACAACTTTCAAAAAAGATACAAATACTATTGTTTCACTATTACAACTTTATAATATCTCTATAGTCAACTAATAATAATATTGTAGACATAAAAATAGAGAAACCTTAACAAAATTAATTAAATTCTGATAATAAAATTATATATATTAATTATATATAAATTTTTTTATATAAATAACAATATTTTATTATATAATTATATATTATTTTATCTTTAATTTTTAATTATTTAATACTTATCAAACTTTAAATTATTTATTTATTTTTACCTTCCTTAAAATTAGAGTAAATTATTGAAACTTGAAAACCAAATAATCCCTAATGAGCTTTAAAAGAGAAAGCAAGAGTAGGGCATCTGGAGAGAATATCCAAAAACAAAAAGGACGATTGATTGGGTGAAGTGGGTCACTAATTGGGATTGGCAGTGACAGGAACCTGCAAAGCTTTCTTTGCATTAATTTCAAATGTCATCTCCAACGTCAATCAGATTTCGAGGAGATGTTGAACCAATAATATTAAAATCATCATCAGCAATTCACGGATTCTATCCATGTAAAGCGAATTTAGTAAACATAAAACGGGATAAGCATCGCTTAAAGTGTATTTAGTTTAGATATTATCAAGTATAAAAAATTATTATAATGATAAATTATTATTATATTTAATAAAAATTAATAAATATAAAAAATATTATATTTAATCGAAAATAATAATAAAATATTATTTTATTTAAATATTAATAGATATATTATTTTAATATATATATTTTATTATTTGTTATATTAATTAAAATAAATAATGTTTTAATTTTAAAAAAATTAATAGATAAAGATAAAATTATAATAAAATTAAAATTATTTTGATAATTTTTTAATATTTAAAATAAAGATAATAATCAAATTATTATCCATATTATTTATTATCTTATCATTAATAAATATAAAATTATCATACTCTTTTATTATTAACAAACCTAATAAGTTAGAAAAAAATATTAAAGGTTAATTCAGAGTAAAAATAATAATTAAAAATTTACTAAAACTGAGTGGAGTTTGATCTTTGCTTAATTTGGATAATAGGATATGATATGATTATGATTAATGGATGGTACTAAAGGCTACACCTAGTTAACATCTAATTATAATATTATATGTATAAATAATATGTATAACTTTAAATAAAAATAATGATATATTATTATGTGATTAAGTAGTTTAAATTAAATATAAAATAATATTTAATTATATAATAACATATTATTATTTATATATAATGTTGTACATATAGTTTTATTATAAATATTAAAAGGGGTAATTAATTAATCTATTATTGAGATGTTTTTGCATTTTGATATAATTAATCAATAAAACTATGTAACCCACTTTGGGTACATAAATATATACATATTTATATGTGTCATCATATGATTGAGTGATTTTAAATTAATAATAAAATAATACACCATCATATGATAATATATATAAATATATACATATTTATGTATTTAAAATGAGTACATATAATATTATCTATAATTAATTAGGGCACTTAACTAAAATTTGGTTCATTTGGTGAAATCACATGATTCATGTTTCTATTTCAACTATAATTTTATTGTTTCATCGATGAAATTGGATGGTCCACCACTCAATTTTAATAAAGTCATGACACTATACCTCTATATATATATATATATATATATATATATAAATATCTAATCACTCTCTTTTGTATTGAAAATAGCTATTAACTTCAATGTTGTATTGGCCAAATGACTATCTTCCACCCAAGGTTTGATGATGTTTCACCCGTTAAGTTTGAAAAAAATCAATTTTCTACTTATTTGTCAAAATCATTTGTTAATTTTAACAGTGAAAAGAGTATTTATGTTATTTTATTCAAATATTATAATAAAAATATATTGTAAGTGTATCAATGTTATTTTTTAAAAATTTGCTAAGTTATTTAGGAAATTAGTGTATTCATCCCATATATTTTGAACTTATAATATATTCTTAAAAGTTTGTAATACAACATTTATATCCCTAATTTCTTGTGTATTTTGATAGTATAATTATCAATTTTGAAACTATTGAAAAATATATTAAAATTTAAAAAATGATAAAAACACCCTTAGACTTTTGTCAAATTAAAAAAACCCTCATAAAAATTTTATTAACCTCTCTAATATTTTTAAAAATTATATTTTATCTCTAAACATATGATTACACATTCTTGACATCTCTATCTATATTTGTATTAATATATTTTTTATTATTTTTAATTGAAATAAACATAAATTAAGGTATAAAATTATTTAATAAAATTTTATTTAGGTTGTGAACCTTTTTGTCTTTTAGTAATTTATAAAAAAAGTTAACAAAATTTGTTGAAAAATTTAACAAATAGATAGAAAATTACGTTTTTCAAACCTAACAGATAAAAAGTGATTTCATCAATCCTTGGGGGGGACTTTGTGATTTGGCCTTAGTAGAGCGATGAAATGAGATAAGAAGTCAAATGTAATTATGTAATAAAAACATCTCAAACATCATTATTATAAGCATTACATGACAAAGGGCAAATTATCAAACCACCCACAAAGTCACCCACACTCACAAATTATTTAGGGCAGCTGCTTACTGATACATTACGTAATTAACAAACAAACATAAACACAAAGTCCGGGAAATTAAGACATAATTACTATAATTATTCAAGAAGCAAGCAAGCAAGCAACACTTAGAAGAGATGGTGGTGCTTCTTGCCATGAGCCTCTTCCTCTGCTTCCTTGGTCTCTTTCTTCTCATGGTGCTCATGGAAGGCGAATCCTCCGGCTCCAACGGCTGCTGCCGCTGCAATCTCCTCCTCGATCTTGTGCTTGTGTGCATGCTCTGGATCTTTCCCCGCCTTGTGCTTCTCATGCTGAAATATTTTCAATATAATTTAATAAATCAATTATCAAATAAAACATATATACCCATGATCACTATATTATTTTTGCCTACAAATATGTATATATATTTTATGAGGAGGAATCCATCCGAGCCAAAACCTAGTAATTCAAAAGTTTCAACTTATTTTGGACTAGTGAGTCTCAAATCCTTGCTCTTTCTTGGGCTTTGTGAAGGGAGTCTTCAACTTTTAGCAGTTAAGCTATACGTTGAGGCTACAAATATTTTTTATAATTACTTACTTTAATCTCTATTGAATCTTATCTAGTGATGTGAAAAGTATTATAACCAAAGCCGGCTTTGCGAAACAAAAGTCAGGAGATTTCTGGTTATAGGAAAAGGAAAATAGTGAAGTAATTGAAAGTTATTATACCAAAGCGTAAGCACCAGCTGCAGCAGCTCCGAGCTCGCCTAGGTGCTCAAGGTGCTTGTGGTGCTTCTCCTCCTTCTTGTAATCAACCTCCTCCTTGCGCTGATCATCATAGTCAGACCGCGGCGGCTTCTCTCCATAAGCAGTCTCGGAGTAGGCAGTGGTCACGCCGGTACCGTAAGTATTTTCGGAGTAGGCGGTGGGTCCATCGCCACCATAAGTAGTATCAGTGCTGTAGGCGGTGGTCTCGGAGTAGACGACGCCTTCCTCGACTGGTTTGTCCTCGTCTTTGTGGTGATGGCCGAAGAGGTGGTGGTGGTGGTGCTTCTCCTCCGACATGGTGAGATAAAATTTGAGAGCAAAAGAGAACTTTAACAAAGTAAATATTATAAGAGATTTGTGTGGTGAGTGGCTGGGGGGAAGTGAGGGTATTTATAAGTGTTGGGGGGAAACTCGGCAGACTTATTATCTTGCCATTGTGAACAGTTGGTGACAGTTAATATATATTTTTTAAGTCGGCATTTAATTTTAATTAATTTTATAATATGATTGGTTTGATTAATTTAATTTTTAAAAAATTTGAAATTGTTGAAATATTTGTTATTCAAGTTTCTTTTCAAACAGGGAAATTAATTGGACCTCAAGAACTTGTGTGTCCTTAATAAGTGGACATGAGATGGTCGACATAGTTTGTTTTTAGGCCGAAAGACATATTCCCACCTAAGCACATGCAAGCGCACCTCTTATTCAATCACTATCAAAAATTAAATTTTCATTTATAGGTTATTAAAATTAATAAAAATAATTTATTTTAAAAATAAAATTATTATTTAATTAATAATATATTAAAAATAATAAAACATTATCAATTTCTCTTTAAATTTAAAAAATTAATAATTTTTCTTAAAATTAAACTTTGAAACCTTTTCTTTTCTCCCTAAGGTTTAGGGTTTTGTTCCCTCCCCTTTTCCGACTTCAGAACTGGCTGGTCTCTCTTTCCCTCCCATTTTTCAGCATCTCTTTGGTGTCTTCCTTCACTGTGAATCGTTTTCATCTTTAGACAAAAATGAATCATTTTTGTCACTGGATGAAGGAGACGTCTTCGCCCGAGAGGTTGGAGAGGCATTGGAAAAGAAGAAGGAGAGCAAACTTTGCTAGTTTTGACGTCAGAAAAGAGAGAAAGAAATCATAGAGACAAATATAATATTTTAAAGTTTAATTATAAAAAAAATTATTAGTTTTCTAAACCTAAAGGGAATGGATAATGTTTTATTATTTTTAATATATTACTAAATAATAATTTTATCCATAAAACTAATTATTTCTATTAATTTTAACTATCTATGGGTGAGGTTTGAATTTTCAATATTTTGGGGTGGGAGGTTGGAGTTACATCAAACCTTGGGTGGGACATAGTCATTTGGCCTCGTTTTTACATGTGATTTGATGCATGCTTTTGTTTGATCATTAGAACATCCTTTTTAATGGGTTAATTACATCCGTTAATTCTTGAGAGATTATCAAGTTCAAGCGTCGCAATCCAAAAGCTATTAAATAACATTATCGGAGTTTTTGTTTTACAGTATTTTCTGGGATTTTGCCATTATTTGTGACCGTCAATCACACTAGTAGATAATCGCCCTTTTATGTGTGGAATATCACTTCAAAATTGCAATTGTATTACTGCTAAATGTATAATTACCAAACTAATCAAAGTATTATTATTTTTAATTAAATTTGGCCTGTATACGTAGCTATTCATCAAATTTAATTATAATCAATCATTCCATACCCAAAATTAATTTACATGCTTTTAAAGATAAACTTTGTTTACCGACTTTGGGTAGAACAATGTGTTAAAGTGTCGAATCTCAGGCGCAAGTCCAGGGGATCCAAATTCCATTCTATATTCTCATAGATGGACTTAAGTACACACAATACCACCTTTAAATATGCATGTATTAAAGTGAGAGATCGTAATGACGGGTTATTAGACTAATTTCACAAGAGTATGGTAGATGTATACATAATTCTATTCAAATTATAAAACTGAACCACTACAAAATTACAATTTAGTTTGAATTAGAAAATTTTCAAACCGTTTTTTTTTTAGTTTGGACAGTTTTTAAATATAACTAAACTGTAAACTGTATTTTTTTAAAATACGTATATATAATTATATTTGATAAAATTTTTAAATAAGCAATTAAGTGTATAATTTATTTTTCTCATATTTGTTTTATTATTTTTTAACATGTATATTTTATATATATATATATATATATATATATATAATATATATATATTTCGTATTTATTATACTTGTTTATATTATGTTCTAAAAAAATTATAATACAATTAATTTTATTAATCAGTTTAAACCATAATTCAAATAAGATCATACCGTATTTTTTAGTTTTATTTGATTTGAAAATTTTAAAGCATTTTTTCGGTTTTGTTTGAAAATACTCTCAAACTGTATCAAACTGAATCGTATACACCTCCAGAGTGTTTGTGATTGATTGTTAAAAAAAAAAAATATGGTCAAAGACATTTGATATTTAACTATTTGATAGGTATAGATAAAACAAACTCCTAAAAAGATGAATTTTATGAAACAAAATATAGAATATATTATGGACCAAAGGACTTATTCCCATCCGAAGTTTGTTCTTTTCTTAAGTTTTCACCTATTATTTTCTAAAATATATAGCCATGAATTATTAAAGTTAACAAAATTTGTTAATTCTAGAGATAAAATTATCATTTAACTAGTGATATTAAAAAAATAAAACTTTATTTTATTTTTCTTAAATCTTAAAAATTAACAGTTTTCTCTTAGACTTAAGTTTTAAAAAATCACATTGTCCCTCCAAGGATTTCATTTTCAACCTATTTTTCTCCGACAACCTCCCTTCGACCGTGACCTCTCTTCTTCGTCGCTGACCTCCCTTCGATCATGACTCCTTCCATCGTCTCCACCTTCGACAAATCGTCTTTGTCAGAGACAAAGACATCATCGACATTTGCGTCTTCGTCTAAAGATGAAGGTGATTTGTCTTCATTAGTTAGAGACGATTCGTTTTTGTTAGTTAAAGACAATTCGTCTTCGTTAGAGGTGAAGATGACGAAAGGAGTCATGGTCGAAGGTGGAGAAAAGAGGTCACAATCGAATTTCGATCACTGAAAAAGAATAGGTTGAAAATGAAACTTTTGAGAGGGAAATTGTGATTTTTTTAAAACTTAATTTTAATGAAAAATTGTTAGTTTTCTAAACTAAATGAGAAATAAGATAAAGTTTTATTATTTTTAATATATTATTGATTAAATAATGATTTTTTCTTTAAAACTAACTGATTAAATTAATTTTAATAATCTACAAGTAAATATTGAAAAATAATAAATAGTAACTTAAACTTTGGATAAGACTAAGTCCTTTGGCCAATATTATATCTCACAAATGGAGAATGGACCCCTTTTTGAACTTTCAATAAAGTGCTAGAAGACTTTTGCTACCAACACAAATGTGGTAATTAAGTTGACAATTTCACATAAAGAGGACATGAATTTCAATGCATCGGTTACAGGATTTTTGGGATTAAAAAAAAATAATAAAAAAGGATTAAAAAGCCAAGGATGAGATTGCTCCATTCTTCTTTTCATCACGTATCATATAATGGACGGTGGTAGGGTCACATTTTGAATGGCAGTTGCAACTTGTGTCGGCAAGACTAATATCTCCCTTCCATATTTACTTGAATTATAAATATATATGGTATATATCATCATAACAAAGAATACTAATAAAAAATTATGAATCAGTTTCTTAGAAAAAAAAAAAATTATATAATTAAATATTATTTTATTTTTAATTTAAAATTTTTTAATCATATGATAACATATATAAATATATTTTTATTTATATGTTTAAAATAAATATACCTAATTTTGTTAATAAAAAAATCAATGTGAAACTCAAACTTGATTATCTTGGTAAAATATTTGATTTCCCATATTGCTACACAATTATGATAAATATGAATAATAAAATATAAATTTTTATATATTTTAAACTTTTTGTCAACTATTTTTGATTTAGGTGTTTGGTTAATTATGTAAATTAAATATTTCATGAAATATCATTTTCAAATAAGAGAGAGGATAAGAATGATGTCATGTCCCTTTCGAGTTTTCGACAATATTATAGAATGAACCATTTCGTGATATTTATGATATTTTTTTTTTAGTGCAAGGATATAAAATTTTGAGTAATCTAATAATGTGAAATTCTTTTTTATTTTTTATTTATGCATTCAATCCATATGAATAGATGTCCCTAATTATGCGGATGCACATGAGCCTTCGGCAAAGGCACATGAAATGTCAATGTCATTTATGTGCAATATATGGTACCACATTTTAAGAACAAATAAATAGTGGGCAACTTCAAATCACATCAATGAAATTTTTTAATATTTAGAATATTAATAATATACAACTCATACTTTTAAATGATGTTATAATTTTTAAAATATTTGTGAGATCATAAATTAGATAAAGAATAATTTATTAGAAAATTAGGTGTAATTAAGGAGGAATGCATATGTTGTTTATAAATTCAATGTTCAACCGAAGGGGGTATGACTATTTTTTACGTAACTTTTAATCCAATTTAAAAAACATATTTACGATATTTTAAAAATCTAAATCTTCACTTATAAATTAACTTTTATTAGAATTTTTGGTTATAGATAAAGGTAAAATAGTTATTGTATCACTAAACTTTAAAATCTTAAAAGTTTATATTATTCCCTCCCCTCATATTTTAAAAATTAACACTTCACCTCAATTTTCAAAGTTTGAAAAATTAACATTTCACCCCTAGGGTTTGTTTTCTTTCTCTAGCCATCATCATTTTGATCGATAATTAACTCTTTTCATCTTTTAGATTCGATTATGAGAGATGACGTTCGTCGTCCAGACGAAAGACGACACTTTATCATCCTTTGTTGCATTTTTCAGATTTATTTAGACGACAAAGGGTCATTTTTTGTTGGAGAAGATCGATAGTCAGATTTTTGAAGCCAGTAGAGATGAAATTTAGAAGTGAAAAAAAAATAAATTTTTTAAAACTTAATTATAAGGAAAAATTATTAATTTTTTAAACTAAAAAAGGAAAATGATATAATTTTTTAAGATTTTAGGGTTTAATATTAAAATAATAATTATATTTTTATTTCTAATAAAAAATTCTAATAAAAATTAATTCATATATAAGTGTTTATATTTTTGAAATATCACATATATATTTTTAAGAGTAAGTTAGATCTTGGATAGCTGGTAGTCCTTTTGGCCTCAACCAAATTTAGAGAAAAATATAAAGAAAAAAAAAAATCCCAAATGAGCAGTATTTTGTCTTGTAATGAAGCGCCAAAAATATCCAAAATGTTAGGAGTTAGGACTATGGATAAGCGTTAAGAAATTAATGGGCCCCATTGAAGCAAAATCGTTTGGCCACGTATCATCATTGGGAGAATGATTGAAAGTTAAAGCAGAGTGGGGGATGGGACCATTAGCTTTGTGTGGTAGATTGTTTAATCCAAATGGTTGTGATGTAAAATGGCGAAACGTGTAATCTAAACCTACTAGTCCAACAATTTATTTAATGTGATGAATGTGGATGGACGGTGGGCTACAATACAATTATGAGGTTTTAGTTTTTCGGTTGGGGTAGGGTTAGAGCCAGCCCTTTGCCATGGGAGTTAAGTTATCATGATGTACGAACAACGCTAGTTTCTTATATGAGTAGCGCTAGTGTAAAGTTTTGATCTATGAGATTTTAAAAATTTATTTATTATTTAATTTTTATTAAATTTTTTATTAGTTATTTTTTTAAGTAATATTAAAATAAATAAAATTTAATTTAATTTTTTTTATATTTTAGAAACTAATAATTTTATTATAATATTAATTTTTCTAGATTTAAAAAGTGATTTTTTCCCTTCCCTAAGGTTTTGTCCTCTTCTCTCTTTGGCCATTATCTTCGACACTGGTGACTTCCTTTTCTTTCCCTTTATCGCTAATGAATAAAGATCGACAAACTTAGAGAGAATCGACGAAGAATGAAGAGCGAAGGGGAGTGCGATAAACAATGATGAAGAACAAAGGGGAGTGCGATAAACAATGACGAAGAACAAAGGGGGAGAATAAACTTTGAACGAGGAGAATAAGCTTTAGACGAAGCTTTCGTCGTGTGATTTGTCTTCTCTCTAAACTAAATCGACAAAAAACAAAACAGTTCGTCGTCGTTAAGGCTGCAATTCGTCTTCCCCCCTTCGTTCTTCATTCTTCATCGATTCTCCTCTAGGTTTGTTGATCTTCAGAAGTCGACAGCAGAGAAAGAGGAGGAGGTCACCAGTGCCGAAGATAGTGGTTAGAGAGGGAAGAGGAAAAAACCCTAGAAAGGGAGAAAAAGTCAATTTCAAACTTGAAAAAGTTGAGGTTAAGATGAAATTGTTAGTTTTTAAAATCTGAAAGAAAATAGAATTAAATTTTGTTTATTTTAATATTACTAATAAAATAATAATTTTACCTTACAACAAATAAAGAATTTTAATGGAAGTTGGATGATGGATGAGTGTTTTGACTTTTGAAATCTTGCGGGTTAAAGTTTAAAAATACACTAAACCTTGGGTGGAAATAAGTCTTTTGGCCTATGAGTAAATTACATTTTCCCACCCAAGGTAAACATAAAAACATTTGTACCTTTAGTTGTTATAATTAAAGCTTTTTCACCAAAAATAAACTCTATTTCAAAAAAACTTAACGATGTAAGGATAAATAGTAATTTTACCATTTGATAATTTTAAAAACAAATTAAAAATAATGCTCTTGTAAATCAAATTCAAATATTTTAAATATGATGATTTAACCTTTAAAAAGGTTAAAAACTCACAAGTAAATTCTTAAAATTAAAGCACCGCTCCTTCAAAATTTTTTTTATTCATGCCCATATATTTTAAAAACACCATATTGACCCCAAAGTATGTAACATAAAATTTATATCCTTAATTTATTATGTTTTGTTTAGTTTTAAGGAATGCAATTATCATTTTTGAAACTCTCCAAGGACATAATGAATTTTTAAAAAATTCAAAAACAATTTTGAACTTTTATCAAATTTTCAAAACCCTCAAAATTATAATATTCACCATATATTTTAAAAATTAATTATGCTTAATAGTTTTGATATGATACTTGCATATCTAATTTGTTGTATTTTATTTAGTTCTTCAGAGATGTGTGACTATCATTTTTTAGATTACTAGGGGGCATATTAAAATTTAAAAATTTAAAAATCTCTAAACTTTTTTAATTCTAAAAAAACCCTTTAAATTTTCATTAACATTCCTAATATTTAAAAAAAAAAAAACCTTTTATCTCTCAACATATTAGATATTTAAAAGGTTTATTTTTAATTTTTTTTAATTTAAGGTTATATGATAATTTTTAGAAATGAAATAGTAAAGATAAAATGATAATTTTACTTCATAATATATATATTTTTATTCACAAAGTTTGATTTTGAGTGAGAAAATGTTATTATGCCAACCAGAAGTGAAAACATGTTTTTAGGCTAGACCTTGAATGCAAAAGTGTAGTTTACTCTTCTCATATTCGTTAAGTGTAACACACAACACATAGATATTTAAGATTTATTTGATTGTTGAAATATATATATATATATATATATATATATATATTATTACAATAAAACTATGTGTATAAATAATATGTACAAATTTATATATCACCATATGATTAGATAATTTTGAATTAGAGATAAAAATAATAGTAAATCATATTATAATATATCATTATTTATGTATAAGTTTATACATATAATACTACTTTTTTTTATTATATTTTATATTATTAATTAATGAATTTAAGATTCAATTTCTAATATTATTAACGAATAAGTTTAAAATTCAATTTATAACCCAATCCAAGCTTAATATTTGATCAATGGCAAATGACCTCCTTAGTTAAGAAACTTGGTTTGCTACCAAATGTCATATCTAGGTTTGTTTTGAGATAGTCAATTATGAATTTAGAGTTAGATTCAAATTGAATTTATTTAAATTTGAAAATAAATTCAATTTGAACGAACCTAAAATAATTTTAACTTAAATAAATTTAGATACGAGAGTTACATATTATATCTTGATTTACTTTAAATCTGTCTAACAAGGATTTTCTTTTGTCATGATATCTTGATTGATTGAGAAAATATATAATTGCTTTGAGAGATTTGTGGTCTACATAAATTGCTTCAGGAGAAATGCCCTTTTTGTGAAGTTATCCCCCCACTACAAATTAATTGTGTTTATCTATTTGATAAAGAACCATAAGGGTAGTCACTTGCCCATTATTTTCTTACCTTTGACGAGGTGTCTCTGAATCAGCCTAAAAAGCCAACGATATTGGTTGTTTGTTGGCTTTATTTATAACTTTCTTTTGCAAAACAATAGGAGTCTCTCAGGTCCTGAATTCGAGATAAGAATTCGAAGAGGAATAGAGAAAATAAGTTTATTAGAAGACAACATCTTACAGTAATTAGTGCAATTACTTTATTATTGATGCCATGACTATGGCACTTTTAGGTGGTTTAATAATGCAACATGAAAATCAGAAAAAACATCCTTCTACAGTTGAACACTAATAATGCAGCATTATTATCCAACTGTTGAATCATGAAAAGATGTTCTAAATCATTGTAGTGTTTGAACAAATTAGTGTACCTTTCGTTCAATCAAATCATATTTTATCAAAATGCATTTTAAAATTAATAAAATTATGTATATTTATTTTAAATATATAAATAAATATATATTATGTATATAATTATATAATTAGATAATTTTAAATTAAAAATAAAATAATACCTAATCATATTATGATATATATAAATATATATTTATTTATATATTTATAATAAATACATATAATATTATATTAAGTTTGATTCATTTTATGATAAGTTGACTCAGCCTATTTGGATAAACTGTCTTAATGGCATTTAGAGGTGACAGTTAACAGTTATTTAACAGTTGAGGACATATTTAAATGCAATAAAACTATGTGTACCTATTTTGGATACACAAATATATACACATTTATATATATTATCATGTGATTGGATTTTTTGAATTAAGAATAAAATAATAGCTAATCATATGATGACACATATGAGTGTGTATATATTTATATACCAAAAATAGGTATACATAGTATTGCTCATTTAAATGTCCCAAAAACTGCCGCTCCTTTATTACTACTGATACGTAAAACTTTTCCCTTCCTCCCTACAATATGCAAGCCCAGTAGAAAACAAAAAATCTCCTTCATCATTGAATTTAGAAACACAGTATTCGGATAAATTGTTGTAGAAATTGATTAATAATAACGCAATGGATGCTACGAATCATTCAAACGAAAAATTCGACGAAATCCGGATACATAATTTACAGTTTTATGATTTATATAATTTGGCATTTTATTTTCCAATATTAGTATCAAAGTTTGGTTGTTGTTTATGCCAATTATTCTGTGAACTTTTGCATCTGCCATTCTGGATTTTTTTATTAAAATTGATTAAAATTTCAATTTTGGGTTCGAATTAAATTAAGCAAAATTGCATGAAATTGATGTTAGAAACATGTTAGGATGATGCTTGAAATTGTTTTACATGATTGGAATTAAAAATCGCATCAAGACGAGCCCTGAATCAATGAAATTAGAGGCTAAAACTAAGCCAAGCCATGATGTTCATGTTGCCATTTCTTCATATTTTGGGAACGTTGACACCGAAAGTTGGTACAATAAGGACTGTTGGCATTCTTTGTTCAATAGCCCTATGGATTTCTACTTGATTGATGGCCAGAATCGGTGAATTGAATGAAGACAATCTTAGGGTTCTTCCACTATTAACGAGTTGCAAGTGGGTTGAGAAAACCTATTTGTCTGACCTATTTGGTCAATAGGTCATGTAAACTCATTGGTCAATGGGTCACTTGTTAGTTAGTTGAGTTGAACCAAACCGATCAACACCTGTCTGGTTGGTTGACCGATCAACAATCAATGGCTGATCAGTCATCGATTGATCGATCAATGGCCTTGGTCAATGACAAGTCTCTCACCAATGTGTGGAAGCGTGTGTGATCCCTTCTCCAACACATGAAGATCGATTTCGGTGTGTGTCAACGCGTGAAGGCACATATAGATGTTGTTTCGACATGTGGGACTATGTTTTTGGCTCATGAGAGCGTGTGAAAACCCCTTTCTGGTGTGTGAGAGCTATTTGATACTCGGATTGGCACGTGGAACAAATCCAATGGTTCCTACTACATACAGATGCGTGTAATACCTTATTCCGATTCATAAAAATATGTAACAATATTTCAAAATACGTGTTTCCTAACCATGCAAACTTGATGACTAAAAACCACTATTTGAAGTATAAGATGTGATCATCTGATAGTCTGATGGTATATGTTAAGACTATATATGTAATAAATATTTAGACTTAAAAGTAAGTCTCATACTTTTACTTGAAAAAAAAAAATATAAAGTCTAATTATGTCCATGTTTAACCATTGGATTCCCATAATAAATAATTTTTGTACTAGATGAGACATTAGTTTTGTTGTCAGAATCTTAGGGAGATATCAACGTAATTCAAGTTTGTATCATTGGAAAACTGCAAAGAAAGTTATAAAATACTTGTAAAGAACTAAGGTTAACATGCTTACTTATAGAAGATTCATTCATTTTGAGGCGATTGGATATTTAGATTCCGACTATGTTGGATGTGTTGATACAAGAATTGTTGAATATTAGTAGAAGTGAAAAAATGCATGATTAGAGTGGAAGTTGTCATACTAAAACTTCCACAATTGTTGTTTTCCACTATTCATATATTATGATTGTGAAACTTTATTTCAAAACTTGGAGTTGTTAACAATATTGTCAGGTCACTGAAAATCTAACATTGCCATAGTTTTTTTTTTTTCTTAAAAACATGTATTCTAAAAATGTTAAACATACGAAAATAAGATATTTTGTTGTTAATGAAAAGGTTAAAAAACAAGGAGTGTTAATTGAATATATTAGTGCTGATCTTATGCTTGTAGATCTTTTAACAAAAGGATTATGTATCTCTCAAAACATTTAATAAACATGTTGAAAAGATGGGTATTATTGGTCATTAATGATATTATATTATGTTTATATTAAGTTTATACACTTTGAACTCATTTATGTGTTTCTAATATTTCATATTTTTTATTTGTATATATAATTATTTCAGAATTATGTTGACAAAAACAGTTTTATAATAAGCAAATTAAAGTTGAACCATCATAATTATCTTTATTAAAGACCATGTTAAGTTGAAAGTTGGTGTTGTTATACATGGAAGGTACTGTGTTAAGAAAATGACATATAACCCCCATGACTTATATTAATATTTCAATTTAATAATAATATAATGTTATAACCAATATAAGAAAGATTTGGCATAAAAATTGTGTGCACATTAGGTTCTTTTTATTAAATTATGAAAGTAATATCATATAAGTGAAGCGGGAGAATGTAATATTTATGACTCACATGATATTAATAATTTATTTTATTAAGTATAATGATATTTATTTGATAAAATAATTAATACTTAATAAGATTTTTAATATCTAAATTTTATTAATTAATATAAAGATTTGACTTCTTACAATGAAAACATATAATTTTTTATAATGAAAAGAAATGACTCTTTATAATTAAAAAAGATAACTCTTTATAAATATGATACTTTTGATAGGAATTCATAATTAACTTTATAAATAAGAGTTGATCTTCTCTCGATCTTCTCTTTATCCCTTCTACAATTATAACACATTAACAACAACAACTTATAAATAAAAAAACTTATGTTTTTTGTATCTATCATCAAATCAAGTCGGCAAATGAGAGAAATCAATTTCCTCTAAATTTTTAATTAATTGTACTTATATTTGATATATTTCAAAATGTGTTGGATTAATATATATATTTTTATTTTCAGTACATATAAAAAATATGAAGTTTAAATCAATGATCATAATGGCTTTGATGCTTTACTGGTTCTCTCTTAATGCAATTAACTGCTACTTACATAAAGAAACTATTTCTGATTACATCACTTTTCTTAACTCCATGCTAAATTGATTTTATATTATTATCTGCATTTAGATAAATGGTTTTATTCACTTTGCGCGGTATTTGAATTTAATAATCACAATTTATATAATTATATTAATTAATCAATATTGATTACTTCATCATACAGCCACATAATTGATAAAATTAGTCGGCTCTTTCTTTATAATAAAAAAATGGCCACATAGTTAAACTATTAACAATTTATAATTATTTCCATACCTGTTAGTTGTTAGATCATAAATTTTGGTTTATACTTTCATTTTTCGTCACCATTATATATATATATATTTATTTATTGCCCGTAACTGCTAAATTGAAAAACTTTTTTTAATTGCCAGATGTCTTTCTTTTTTATTTCTAGGATTTTTCCAGTGAATAATAATTTGAATAAAATTAAATTAGTGTCCATTTAGGAAAAGGAATTCCTTTAGAATTAGTTATATGAAATCAGAGTCACCAGAGGATTCGAATTGAACCATTATAAAATCGTTACACTCTTCAGCCTTTCAATTCAATCATTTGTTACACAATTCTTCCGGCACTACATTCTTAATTTGTATTGCGTTCCTTATGGCTCGTCGTAACTTAGATATCCCCGTTCCTTTTCCCTATCTACCTCAACTTCATTCTGCTGCCTACCGGCAGCCTTACTGTGCATATCCTACACTTGTGCAACCTTTTGTTCATGTTCCCCTTGTTGATACTATCGGCAGGATTGATCAAGGATATTATGTTGGAGATCTGGGTTGTGGATATACACTTGTTCCAGGCTTTCCTACACAGGCTATGAACCATGTGTCTCCATATTTGGCTCTACATATGAATCCAGCTGCCACTATGCCACCCGCAGCTTTGAAGGATAGCATCAGGAAGCAAATCGAATACTACTTCAGCGATGAAAATCTTCGTGATGACCCGTACTTGATCT
Organism: Mangifera indica; assembly: GCF_011075055.1. NCBI lineage: Eukaryota > Viridiplantae > Streptophyta > Magnoliopsida > Sapindales > Anacardiaceae > Mangifera > Mangifera indica. The sequence continues at coordinate 7,569,299 of NC_058147.1, read as the reverse complement.
CACTGATGGATGGCCAAGGGTGGGTTGCTATATCCAATATTGCAGAATTCAGGAGGGTAAAAAAGATGAGTACAGATATATCCTTTATTCTTGGTGCGTTGAAAAGCTCGACTTCTGTAGAAGTTCAGGGTAATTTGATACGAAGATGGGGTGTGTGGTGGAAGTGGATTTCAGCTCAAAAGTCATAAATTTTGACTTCTCTTATCACCATCAAGGTTGCACACCCAAGATTTCTGCTTTTCGGCTTGTTATCTTCTGAGTCCAGTGTTAAATCAGCATTTTGTTTTAAAGGCAATGGTTGAACAATTAATTAAAACTATTTTTTATTTGCTCTTCATAAGGTTTACTTTGTAGAGACTGACTATTTTCCTAAACCTCAAAATGGCTCTTCTTTAAATCCTCATCTGTGTACTCTCTTTTGCTCTCTTCTCTCCTGCGCGTTGCTCTCTGCCTTATCTCCCTCGGTCTCCGCGGTTTGTTGGCCAGTCGCGGTGGTTTAGGAACTCTGTTGCATCGACCACAGTTGCGCCCAGTAGACTAAGATCAGATGTTAATATTGCGTAAAAGCAAAGGGTCTAATATTTGACATTTGTGATCTAATTTAATAATCAGACTTTGATTTTACTCAATTTAATTATTTATTTATTATTATATTTACTCAACGTACCATTAGAGCTGAGGATTAATCCAACATTATTAGGAGTTTGAACACAAGTAAATTCATAAAAATAAAAGTCTCTCTTATCAACATGCACTGTGCCTTTGAGAGATTTACAATTTAATTTTTTCTTGACTATGCAATATTAATGATGAACATTATGATGATAACAATGACAATGATAAAAAAATTGAGATCGATGGTATAAGGGTTGAGTCATGTTCATACGGACATAATATTTCGTGCTTTAACCATAATTCAAACGAACCATCTAAATGATGGGTGTAACATAGCTTCTAGTTTTAACATTAAAGTATCTCATAGATTATGCATGTTTGAAAATCTTAGGATGAAATTTGATTAAAAACGTTTTAAAAAAATTTTGAGATTATTAAGCACAGGCCTTTTGCAGTAGCATGACATTATAGTTTTTTTTTTTTTTTAATAGAGAAATTAATTAAATTAATCAAAATTTGAGTGGTGAATACATGTATAATCACAACTCCATATTTTGTACTCACATAACCATCACATTAGAGTTGGACTAAAATGCTCCCACATGCAATGTGGATTTTCACAAACTGTCTAAAATCTTCATGCATTCGCTTCAATATTCCGACTATGTTTCCAACAAAATACCAACCAACCAACAATACTCCTTTGTCACTATCAATATTTGTAATGTCTCCTATTCTCTCGACTTTCTTCTTTATCTTATTTCTTGTTCATTGTCGATCTTCATAGCTAATCGGTCTTCTTAGACATTGTTAATGTTTTTTGTAGTTCTTCCCTCAAATTTGACTTGATGTTCATTTAAAGTATGGGAAAAAGGGTTAAAGTTTATTGTTTCAGTCTTAAATTATACATATTTATAAGTAAATTATTGTTTTGCAGAAGTATTACATGATTTGAAGGCTTTATACTATAGCTATGGTTTTTGGCTTTAGGTTTGAATATAATTATTGTTTTGATGATTGAATTGTGGTTGAGTTGTGAATGTGGTTGAGATTGAAGACAGTTGGGACCTATTTGCATGAAATTGAATTAGTTTCTAATTGATTTGGAAAATATTGTCACAATATTGACGCATTTTGTCACCTCGTGTAAGTTATCTAGTTGGAATAATTTTATTCCAAGGGGATAAACAATTGTGTATGAATTGATTTAGCTTTATTTGGGGGTGTAAGTGCATGGATTTAAATATTTAAGGGTTATTTAAAATTTTTCACTTAGCACATAGATATAACAAGGTCAATTGTAATGATTTCAAAACATGGGGTACTTGATTTTACAAATAAAACAAACACTTAGCATAAAGATATGCTAATTGTGTAAAATCTTTTGTTTAGAATTGATTTGGTATAGTAAAAGATAATTATAAACATTTCACGTTAAGAGGGGGTAAAATGGGGTAATTTTTATCAATATAACAAGTATAATGAAGAGGATCTCCCACCCAAATGATTCAAAACCACATAAAAATCATCTTCATCTCCATTTTATGGACAAGAGAACATCTAAGGCTTATCACACGAGTGATTTAGTAGTCGAAGAATCAATTGTATATATTATTTTTACTTCTATGTAGTGGATACTGGTAGGCCATGAATGATTGTTTTATAACCTCATCGCCATGGTGCAATCTTAGATCGATGTCTATATCAATGGGGAATAAAAGATCAAATGAGTTGGATAGAGCATTTTGTTGATGATTTACAAAAGTTACATTTGTTATACACACACATACACATGCACACGTGATGCTTTCATAAGGATTATCCCTAGATCAACACAAACATTACATAATTGCATGGTAAGGAAACCACTTACCTGAAGCCTTTATATTGTTCCTTACAACAAAGACCTAAGCCAAGGACTAAGACATTAGAACGATTAAAATTAAGAAGCAACTACTACACATTTGGATGGGTCTCTTGCATTTTGTACCTTGAAGGATGCAACATTGGTAGATTGGAATGATGATGCATGAAATTGAAAAATAATAGTAGGACATTGAAATTGTTTGATGTCAGTGTAAAGTTGGCTTTCAATCGCCTTTGTTAATGCTTGGATTGTGGTTGATAGACACTGTAAGTTTGAATTATATCATTATTAGATTTTAATTCAATAAGGTTCAATTTTTTATATAATTTTCATTTAGGCCCTTTGAAACATAACCAACACTTGTCTAGGTTAACGATCACTTAAAATTGGATAATCGTTGACTATATCTTCATCCAAATCTTTTTATAGTCCACTAGTGATAAAGTTCACATGGGAATGAAGTATAGAAAGCCCAACATTCTTATGTATTTCATCTGTGGTTAGAGAGGGACTAGTATTTCATTACCTGGAGCTTAGTGTATTAGCTAAACTAACAACATATTTATGATAGTTTTGATAGGTTTTATATTCATCTAGCTAGGTATTGAAAAATAGATCTTTGTTTGTACACTTATATACATGTTAACTTCAAGAATAAGCCTCCGATATATAGAGAAATTGACTTTGGTTGAATGATCTATCACTATATATGACTTGATGAAAGCTTACACCGAACATTAAGGGTAGACCCGACGGCGTTAAGGAGGGTTACTAGATCTCCCTTCGGTTTGAAAATTTTGAATTACTTTCTTTATAAGAAAAATGAGTATTAGCCTATAGTTTTGAAAACGACTAGTTTAATATATTTAAAATATCAAAATGATTCCTAAAATTTCGCATTGACTTTTCTTATATTTTATTATTTCTTAATTGACCCGTTATATCATTACTTTTATTTAATTTTGACCCTTCTATACTATATCTCTGGGTTTGCCATTGTCAAACACCTTGACAAATTTGCAAATTTGATGCTTCGTGGTCATCTACCTTGTTAGACTACTTACATTCATTTTATACAAAAACAATATTCATTTTATAATTTATTACAATATTTTGTATATAAACTATCCAATTATACAATTACATCAATCCAATACATTACACATGCGTTGAAATTGTATGAAAATCAATCAAATAGATTATAGTGTTACATCAATCAATAGTTTTTGAACAAGATCCAAGACCACTAATGTGAATGACCATAGTTCATAGTTATCTTCTATCGTAGTTCATTGTCTTATGTACCTAACCAAGGTAATTGCATCAATTGTTTTTATCAATATTGCAACAATAATAGATAAGAAATATAAGATGATTCAACTTAAAATATGATTCATCACTAAAAAAAAGAAAAATTCATACACCAAGTAGTAAAATTTCTTTACCCAGAATTAGTCTAAAATTATTGCTCTTACCCCTATCATGACTCTTGAAACCCTAAGATATTTACTATTACTATAACACACATCTTCAGATGAATATATACCCATCGAAGAGAATACATATATGAAGAACGTACTAGCTTAATATTTATCAAGTCATGACATTTTAAACTTTGATGCAATGGAAAATAACTTAATGTTAATAAATGGGTATGGAATTAATACTTCTTAAAAATGCATGCAAAAGGTGTCTAAATTAAAACAAGAATAAAACTATGTATATATATTTTTAGTACATAATTTGGGTACACAAATGATATCATTATGTGATTGGATGATTTTGAATTAAAGATAAAATAACATACAATTACATGATAACACAGTATTTGTATACTTAAATTATATACCAAAAGTGTGTACACATAATATTGCTCTGAAAACAAATCTATGGATGGTCTCAAACCAAACATAGTAAATGTGCATACATAAATGATCTCAAAATGCATAAAACAAAAAACATGAAAAATCTCATATCCCTCATGCATCTAGCTTAGCTAACATCTACTCCCTCTATAATCTCATTACCCATCTCTTACCTTTAAAACAATCAAAACGAATACATGAATGCTAAACACTCAGTAAATTGGTGGCCTATCAAGTACCATCATATGCAAGTAGCTCATATTATAATCTTATTGTTCCTTTCTCTTTCTAGCTAGTGTATTCATGTGCACAACTCAAGTAATCAGAACATCTCTCTCTTGTCCCTTCTCTTGACAAACATACACTTAAACTCATCTCATTAGTGTATTATTACACATAGTCAAGTCATCAGGACATCTTTGCATCCTTCGTGCATAGGTGTTCATAGCAGTTTTATTCACTAATATTGCATTTCCTTCTCGTCTGAACCATGATAATCTAATAACTTTTGCTCATGAATGACCATATGTCTTACATGCATGACGTTCATGGCATTAACTTTACTTTTTTACCCTTGAGTGATCATTCATATTTCACAAATGATCCACCATGCACGATAGTTCATAAACTCTTATATTAAATTTTAAGGGATTTAAATATGTAAAACAACCAAAATACTGTTAGGATGTATTTGTGGGTGTTACAATTACCCCCAAATACCAAATAAGTCTATACATGAGATTTTATGTGGTTGTGGCATCCATGAGCCAAGACGTGAAATTTAATTACCCCCATGTTTTAACATCATTATCATTTAACCCCCTATTGGTGTGATATTTTTACAATTACTTTCCAACATGCCAAATCAGTTCTAAACCAGAGACTCTACACTGTTGGCATATGTATGTGTCAAGTGGAAAGTGCCCTTAACCCCCAATATTTTAAATTTTGTGCTTACCCTTCCAAAATAACAAATTAGTTCATACATGAATGTTTATCCAATTGACAACTGTATCAATTTGGTAACCTACACCAATAGTCAAAATGCATAGTGTTTTAACTATGTTTCCTAAATTCAATCTCATGTGGTATGTCCCCATTATCTTCAATCCTAACCACATTCACAACTTAATTACCAAAATAACAATTAAATTAAAAAGAATAAATTTTTGACTTCCTATCTGTGTTCTAAAACCTTACATTTATGAGTAACAGCATTAAAACAAGTAGTATCCGTGAATTTCATGTTTTAGAATTAGGTTTACACATTTTAAGTATAGATTGAACTTGATACTTCTTCACTTGATTTCGTGTTTACACATTAATTTAATTAACTTCCCTCATTTTTCTTTGGCATTGTTATTTAACTATAAAAATATTTTAAAATTCAATAAAACTATATATATATATCTATTTTATGTACACAAATATGTAAATACTTATATGTGTCATTATTTGATTAGATGATTTTAAATTAACGATAAAACAATAATCAATTATGTAATGACATATATAAGTGTATATATATTTATATAACTAAAATGGATACGTATAATATTATTCTTTAAAATTTGTAAAGGTCAGATAACTACCTATTTTAATAGATATAGGACAAATTGCTGAGTGGCTGAATTAACCGAAGCTGTTGATTGATAATTTTCTGTAATTTGATTGATGGAAGCTAACATATTTTATTAACCCACAGGATTAAGAACTTAATGCTTACTTTTTATCCGATGAAAATGCAAATTATCTAATATTACAGCTTAATATCTTCCACATCAATAAATCCAAACGCAAACTATATTGGCCTTCTTTCTGAAGGTTTAAGCCAATTATAATTTCGATTTTTTGTTACTAAAATTATATATCAATTCTGGAAGACAACTAAGACTTCATGAAGCAGACTGGAAGAAGCAAATTTAAATTCTCTAATTTTCAGCATTTGATTAGTCAAGTAACTGACTTTTCCAAATTTTGAGAATGGATTAAGTCTATTGTAAAACAATGGTAAATAGAAGGCCAAAGGACTATTTCTCACCCAAGTTTTAATGTATTCTTAAAATTAAACTTACAGGACTTGAAAAACTTTAAGTTTCATTTATAGTAAAATTTTTTATCGGAGGTACAGGTAAAATATTATTTTACTAATAATATAAAAAAATATAAAATTTATTATATTTTCCTTTTAAGTTTTAAAAATTAAACATTTCACTTTTATCTAAATTTTCTAACTTTGAAAAATCACATTCTCTCTCACTCCCCTCCCCCCCTTCAAACCTTCTTCCCTTCGACCACCATCTCTAATGCCGATGACCTCCCCTCTCCACCTAAAATATTGGCTAACGTCTCTCCTCTCCATATCTCTTTATCTCTGACGAAGAGATGAAGAGATAGTCTTAGGAGTTTTAGCATTTGTTTTCACATAAATCAGCTAGGCCGATGAGATGAACAAGGTATATCACAAACATTTTTCATTGGTACAACACCAGTAATTCAAACACACGAGGAGAAGGGGTATCATCCTGTCTGTTCTTCACTTACCAAATTTCAATCTAACAGCTTGATTTCATCAATTTTTGGTAGAACCTGAGCATGCAAGGCAAAAAGGTTGTTTAAGGGCATGATCAATAGTTAAAAGGTTTCGATATGTCAGTTATTATGAAAGTTGCAAATACGAAAAGCTCACCAGACTACTGCTTAACGCTTAATGAATTTTCGATTCGTTGGAAGAGCTGATCTAAACATGAAAATCACTGACCAACTCCCAACTCAAAATAGATCTAGAGTTACCCATGGCTATAAAAAAATGAATACTAAAGCACACGTATGCTGCAGATGCTGTCTAATATATAAGCCATTGATTGATTCTTACTGCATGAAAGATATATTCCCGATCAAGCAACAGATGTCAACATTCTGGATGATCCCCAATTGAACATGACAGAATCCAAACATATGAAAACTAATGTAGCAAGAATCAATTCAACAAAAATTAGGGCAACTGGCTAAAAATTAATCCATTCAACTACATGTAGCATGCACGAGGAGATTATTGTCAAAGCCTTCATGATATTTTCGTGGCAATTCTGTTTATTTTCACTAAGTAAAATTTCACTACCTTATTCTTATCTTTCAGGGCAGCACAAACTTCATCAAGGATTGGAGACATGAATTGACACGGACCACATCCACACTTGCCTCTCTCTCTCTCTCTTTTTTTTTTCCTAGCATTTTTCTAGATGAATAATAATAATTAGAATAAAATCAAATCAGTCTCCAGTTAGGAAAAGGAGTTTCTTTAAAAATAGATATATGAAATCTAGTCATTATAGGATTAGGATTGAACCATTATAAAATCATTACACAGTTCTAACTTTCAGATTCATTATTTTCATAGACAATTCTTCTGGCTTTCCTTTCTGTGCTACACTCTTGATCTGTGTTACGTTCCCATGGCTCACCGTAATTTAGATTTTCCCATTCCTTTTCCTTATCAACCTTGTCTTCATTCTGCTTGCCGACAACCTTACTCTGAACATCCTGCACCCGTGCAACCTTTCAGGATTGTTCCAGGATTTTATGCCAGAGATCTGGGTTGTGGATATACGTTTGTTCCAGGCTTTCCTACACCGGCTAACAACCATGTGTCTCCATACTTGGCTTAATATCCTATGAATCCAACTGCTACCATGCCACCCGCAGCCTTGAAGGATAGCATCAGGAAGCAAATTGAATACTACTTCAGCGATGAAAATCTTTGTGATGACCCGTACTTAATCTCTCTGATGGATGGCCGAGGGTGGGTTGCAATATCCAAGATCGCAGAATTCAGGAGGGTGAAAAGGATGAGTACAGATATACCGTTTATTCTTGGTGCATTGAAAAGCTCAACTTCTATACAAATTCAAGGTAATCTGATACAAAGACGGGGTGTATGGTGGAAGTGGATTTCAGCTCAAAAGTCATAAATTTTGACTCCTCATTATCAATGTTGTACACCCAAGACTTCTGCTTTTCGGCTCGTTATGTTGTGAGTCAAGTGTTAAGCCAAGATTTCGTTTAAAACACAATGGTTTATTAGGTATCTCCATAATAGAATAATTAATAAAAAGGTCAAATGACTATTTCCCACCCAAGGTATGCTTCTTTTGCAAATCCCCCCCAACACCCCCCCTCGCGTTAACTTTGAAAATCTCATTTATCTACCTATAAGCTGTTAAAAAAAACGTCAGGTTGATGGATTCAAGGGACAAAATCATTATTTTATTTGTAATATTAAAAATAAGCTTAAATTTAATTTCCTTTTTATCCCCAAACCCTAACAACTAACAATTTTTCCTTAACCCAAGTTTTCAAAAATAACATTTTCCCCCCAAGGGTTTCCAAACTTTCAGATTGAATTTTTCGGCAATGACCGACGATCTCCAGGCGACGTCTTTTCCTCCTCAACGTCTCCTCTTTCCGACCGTGTGACGTCTTTTCCTCCTAGGCGTCGTCATAGATGAAGATGATGCGTCTTCGTCTCTACAAAGACGACGTTTTTGTTGACGACGATGTCGTACAACATCGAAAGTGTACGATCGGAAGGAGGGGCCATCGGAGAGGGAGAGTAGGTGCTTAGAGATCGTTGGTCGTCGTCGAAAAAATTGGATCTGAAGGATTTGGAAACCCTAGGGGGGAAATGCGATTTTTGAAAACTTGGGTTGGGGGAAAACTTTTAGTTTTTAAAGTTTAAGGGAGCAAAAAGAGATAAAATTTCAAGAGGTTAGGGTTCCGTTAATTTTAACTGCTCATGGGTGGGTATTTAATATTATCAAAGTTAATGAGGGGAAACTAAGGATGCAACATACCTTGGGTGGGAAATAGTCCTTTGCCTAATAAAAAATACTTTTATATATGTTCGTCTCTTAAGTTTACTTTCAATTTAATACAAACCGACTGTGCTTTCAGTAAAATCATATGTGTATATATTAATATTATAATTATTATTTTTCCCTTAACTATATCTATTCAAAATTTGGAAATTTATTAATTAATAATTTTTCAATAATATATTTAACACACAGGATAAATTTGCCTAATTCAACATGCATTGTGCCTTGAAGAGATTCACAGTTTAATTTTCTTGACTATGCCATATTAATGACGGACATGATGATAACAAAGAATTCGAGATCGACGCTATAAGTGTTGAGTAATGTTCATACGGATATAATAGTTCTTGCCCTAACCATAATTCAAATCTCAGGATGAAATTTGATTACAAATTTTTCTTAAAAAATGTGAGATTATTAAGCACAAGCTTTTTAATGTAGCATGCATGTGGCATTATAGTTTTTTTTTTTTTAAAATTAAATTAAATTATATTAAATTAACCAAAATTTGAGGGCTCAATACATAAATAATCGCAGCTCCCAACTTTATGTTCATACAACCATCATATTGGGATTGGACTATAATACCTCAACATATAAAGTGGATTTTCACATATTCTCTCACATTTTCATGCACTCAAATCAACATTCCGACTCTATTTTCAACAAAATATAAACCAACGATTGACTATACTTGTTTGTTGCCATCAACAGTTGTGTTTTCTCCCATTCTCTTGACTTTCTTCTCCATCTTACTTCTTCTTTGTCATCAATCTTCATAGTAGTTAGTCTTCTTTGATATCATTCGTGTTTCCCATCATTCTTGTTAAGTAAATTATTGTATTTTATTATTTGAAGTAAGGTTTCTACCTTAGTTATAGTTTTTGGGTTTAGGGGTGAATATAATTATTGTTTTAATGACTGAGTTGTGAATATGATTGAGATTGAAGATAGTTGGAACCTATCGGTATGAAATTGAATTAGTTTTTAATTGATTTTGGAAAATTGTCAAAATATTGACATATTTTATCACTCGGTGTAAGTTACCTAGTCGGCATAGTTTTATGCCAAGGGGATGGTGTAAGTGCAAGAATTTAAAATGTTTAAGGGTTATATGTAATTTTTCACATGGCACATAGATTCACCAAGTGCACAAATTGTGGAGTTTAGAATTGATTTGACATGATAGGAAAGAAAGAATGGTCATTGTATATTTTTCACATTTAGAGTGGTGAAATAAAAGGTCAATTTATAATGATTTCAAAACATGAGGGTACTTGATTTCACCAATAAAACAAACATTTGGCGTAAATATACGTCAATTGCATAAAATCTTTGGTTTAGAACTTATTTGATGTGATAAAGCGTAATTGTAAATATTTCATGCTAAGAAGAGGTAAAATGGGGTCAAAGTAATGATTTCATAAAAAAATAGAGGTAAGTAATTGTACTAATATAAAAGGCATGATGAAGAGGATCTCCCAACGAGCCATTGAGAACCACCTCAAGAATTAACTTCATCTATTTTGCATGGACGAGAGAACACCCAAGGTCCATCACACCAAGTGATCTAGTAGCCGAAAAATTAGTTGTGGAATTTGTTTCGCTTGCAACTTTTATGTGGCAGATGTTGGTGAGCCATGAACAACTATTGAGGTGTTCAAAGGATAAGTCTTATCCATATTAAAACTTTTTAATAATTTTTTAATATATGTGCTTGATGGATAAATATTATATTTGAATTATGCTCGATCTATAGGCCGAGACAATATTTTATTTTTTTTCAAATCCTTCATTTCAAATTTTTTTTCAAGTATTAATAGTTTTTGAGAGTTCTTCAAAAGTCCTAATTAAATTCATGTCATCAACATAAATTGCTATAGTGACGAATCCTAATTTTGATATTTTAATAAAGACATATGGACATATAATGTCATTTACATAACCCTATTTTTTCAAATAGTCTCTAAGGTGATTGTACCACATTCTTCTGGATTGTTTTAATCCGTATAATGATCTTTATAATTAATTGAGTATATGCGTTTTGAATTGACCATTTTTGCTTCAGACAATTTAAATCCTTCAGAGAGTTTCATATAAATTTTAATATCCAAGTTTTCATACAAATAAACGATAACTATGTCTATTAGACCCATATCTAGTCCTTCAGAGATTATTAAACTGATTAAATATTTAAATATGATTATATCCATTATAAGTGCATATGTTTCATCAAAGTCTATGTTTGGCCTTTGGAAAAAGTCTTGGGCTACAAATCTGTCTTTATATTTAATAATCTCATTTTTTCTTTCTTTTTCTTACAAATACTTATTTATATCCAACAGATTGTACGTCTTTAGGTGTTGAAACTACATACCTAAACACTTGATGTTTTATTAGTAAAAGTAATTCTACTTGAATTACTTATTCCCATTTAAGCCAATTATGCGTTTGTTTACAATCACTTATAATACATGATTCGAAATCATCATCATTCATAATTTCAATAATTATTATAAATGAGAATATATTATCAATATTAACCATTTTACAATTTTATATCTTTCATATATAAACATAATTTAAAATATTTTAGTATTCTCATTTTTCTATCCATTAAGATTTTATACTACACTCAAGTGATAACTATTACCCAAAGCAAAAAATGTTTCCTACTTAAAGTCACCGTTGGCTGCTTTATGCACCTGCAAACATAAAATGTTACGGTGGAAAGTCATCAAATGCGTAAAACCTACCTTTTTCTTTCCCGTTCTCTGTTTACTAACTAGGTAGTATTCTGATTTTAAACTGTATAGTTATGATTAGTCCATGCATCTTGACTCAAAACTTACGACGCGTCTGTTCACCCAACGTCCTTTTTTACCCAACCAATAATAACACGCCACAGCTAAAAAATTCACGGTGTTAACGACACGCGAATAGAACAATACAACGCAACTTTCCCTTATAATTTGTTTACACGCCATCCCTTATTATTCTTATTTTTTCGGGTATTGATTAATACAAATATAATTATTTTTTAAATTGATTTCACTTTTAAATGAAAAAAATTATGAGATTTAAGATTAATTAGATAGGTTAGTCTGTTAATCAAATGTCAGATCAATCAAATTTTAAAAATAAATTAGTTGATTAGGTACTTGACCAGCTGACCAATCATCCAACCAATTATCGGACAAATCTTGAATCTTATAATCTTTTTTTAAAAACAAAATCAACTTAAAATGTGACTATATTTATATAATTAAAAAAAAGATGATTATATATATATATATATATATATATATATATATATATATATATATATAATATATATATATATATATATATATATATATATATATATATATATATATATATATATATATATATAAAAAGACAAACAAAGTGGCTATTTTAATCTATTTCCCCTTGTTTCCACCGTTTTCTCATATCTGAAACCAACATTTCAACTCCTTAATGTTTTTTTGAGTTCATCAACTAACATATCCGATTAGATTAATTTTTAAAGATAAAACCATATAGTGTTGTAATAACATCCACAACAAATCTAACTTCCAGAGTTATTTTCAACTCGTTAAGCAATGGTTAATGGGTGAATGATAGGTGAGTATTTGATTTTTTTAAATTTAATGGGTGAGAATTTGTGAGTAGACTAAGCCTTTGGTAGGAGTAAGTCATTTGACCAGTACCACTAATTTATGATTAAGCTAACAACACTGATAATTATAAACAAATCAATTACAGAAACTATGAATTTAAATAATTTTAGTGTATGAGGATATTTTTGTTATTATATTTATTAAAAGGGTAAATCAATAATTTATGATTAAACGAATAAAAAACATTAGCATAATTAAATGGTAGACGCGTATTTAATTTTTTTCAAACTCAATGGGTAAGAATTTGGTAATGGGCTAAACTTTGGGTGCGACTAAGTTTTTTGGCAAATAAGTCCAACAAAAGTCCGACAAAAGTCAGACAAGGCGTGCGAGCGGCCTTCTTTTACAATTTCAGGAAAGTTCAAGGAAGTAGCATTGCAGATGAAGCGAACCTACTTTCATGATAGTTTTTTTTTTTTTTTGGAAAAATATTATTATTTTCGTTGCTGAAGATGTTACTCTAGCAAACTTTCTATATTGCTTCTCCCGAAGTTGCTGGTTAATTTTTGCAGAGTGATTAAAGTAGGATGGCTTCTTCTTCTTCCACTACGGTTGAAGTGAAAAAGCATGATGTATTCCTCAGTTTCTGTGGTGTTGACACCCGCTACACTTTTACCAGCACTTTACTTGGAATTTTGCAGAGCAGTGGTATTGATGTTTTCATTGATAACGAACTTAAGAGAGGAGAGCACATTTCTTCATCTCTTATGAAGGAAATTTCGGATTCCATGATTTCAGTTATCATTTTCTCGAAAGGTTATGCATCTTCAAGATGGTGTCTGGAAGAACTTGTGAAGATCTTGGAGTGCAGGACTACGGAAAAACAGGTGGTAATACCAGTTTTCTATCATATCAATCCATCAGATGTAAGGCATCAAACTGGATATTTCGGAGAGGGATTTAAAAAGCTTCTAGGAAGTTTGGATAAGGGGAAGTTAGAGAGGCTACAACGGACAGAAGAACAATGTACAGAGAAGGTGCTGCAGTGGAAGAATGCTTTGAGAGAAGCAGCTAATGTATCCGGCCGATCAACAGAAGAGGACCCGTAATTTTCTACTCTTTAATTTCGTACCCTGCAGTGTCAGCTGATTAATTTGATTTTCACATTATATATAACATTTTGTTTTTCACTTTTGTTAGATTTTTCCATCTCTTAATGATTTATTGCATTATAACACTTTGTTTTTTATTTTTGTTAGGTTCGATTATAGTCTTGCAAATAAAGTTCTCCAAGATATTTGGCTGACACTAAACAACATGATCCCGACTAATAATTACGGAGATTTGGTTGGTGTTGCATCAACCATCCCCCATGTTATAGATTTATTGAGCACTCGGTCGGGAAATGTCCATGTTATAGGAATTTGGGGAATGCCTGGTATAGGTAAAACAACTATTGCAAATTGTGTATTCAACCAAATAAGAAGTCGTTTTGAGGGTTCTTATTTTGCTGACAATATTAGGGAAAAATCAATGAGTCCTAACCAACTAAAACCAATGTGGCAAGAACTTCTTTCAACTATTTTTAAACGTGCTGATTTGGTGATAAATTCCAAAGTAACAGAAACAATGCTTAGACGAAAACGGGTTCTTATTGTTTTTGATGATGTGAAAACTTTGAGTCAAATAGAATATTTAGTTGGAGATCTTTATTCCTTAGGTCCAGGAAGTTGAATTATTATAACAACTGCAGATAGACAAGTACTTCGAAATTGTGGAGTGTATGAAAGATATATATATGAGATGAGGGGGTTGCCTGAGGATGAAGCTCTCCAACTTTTTAGTCGGTACGCTTTTAAGCAAAGTAATCCTAACAAAGATTATGATGACCTATCAAAAAGGGTTGTCAAATATGTTGAAGGTGTTCCATTAGCTCTTAAAGTGTTGGGCTGTCATTTACTTGGTAAGTCAAAACAAATTTGGGAAAGTGCAATAAATAGATTAGAAATAATTCCTCATAAGGATATTCACAATGTACTAAAAGTATGTTATGAGGGACTGAGTGATTATGAACAAAATATGTTTCTAGATATTGCATGTTTCCTTAAGTTGGAGAATATAGAATTTGTGATGGACTTCTTGAATGCTTATTACTTGGAGGCTGAAATTGAAGTAAGTGCTCTCAAAGACAATTGTCTCATGAACATATCAAGAGATAATAAGGTAACAATGCACACTTTGCTTCAAGATATGGGAAGGGAAATTGTTTGACAAGAATCCCCAAGAAATCCTGGTACACGTAGCCGTTTATGGTACCATAGAGATATTGATAGTGTATTGAAGGAAAACAAGGTAAGTGTTGAAGACATTTTATAAAGTTAGATTTGTTAATTTATATATACGAGATCTAACATAATATCATCTATATAAAATGAATAATGTTGTGCATAAATTTTTTTTATAATACAATTGAGTATATAGATGATGTGTCATTGTATAATTGGGTATTACTTTATTATTTATTCAAAATTATCCCATTATAAGATAACACATTATCTATATACTCAATCGTATATTAAAGAGTGTGTACATATTGTTTTATTGTATAAGAATTATGTTTCGACTTTTGTTAGGTTGGCAAAAATGTGTTTGAGTAGTATTATGTGCACAGACAACGACGTGTCATCATATGATTGGAGGTTAGTTTATCTTTAATTTTTAATTATCCAATCATATGATGACACACCATTGTTTGTACACATAATTTTATTGAATGTGTTTTGGTCCATCTGTTATCATTTTTCAGGGCTTATAAACTCTTAATAAGTTTGTAGCTAAGAAATTTTCTTTCCATGGTATCAGATGTCTAATGCAATCGAAGGCATATGTTTAGACATGTCTCAGCAAGTAGAGGACATATACTTACAACCTTCTTCTTTAGGAGTGATGAATCAACTGAGATTCTTTAAACTACATAACTCAGTGGATAATATCAATAAGGTGTATGTTTCCCACAGGCTTAGTTCTATTTCCTCTGAGCTACGATACGTATGCTGGTATGGATGTCCATTGGAATCATTGCAGCCAAATTTTCTGTCAAAGAACCTTGTTGCACTTGACATGCCTCATAGCCATATTGATCAACTTCGGTCAAGTGTTCAGGTAATGCAGTGATTTTTGTATTACGATATATTCTTCTTCTGTTGTCATTATCAGAGTGCTAATTAATTTAGGTTACTTTTTATGTTACAGCTTGTTAATTTGAAACGTATTGATCTAAGTTTTTCTAAACGTCTGAGAAGCCAAGATCTCTCATTGACTCCAAATGTTAAAATTTTGGTTCTGGAAGGTTGTACAAGTTTACATGAGATTTCCTCGTCCATTCTCGGTTGCAAATATGAGCTTCATATGTTAAATCTAAGGCACTGCAGAAGCCGTGAGAGTCTTCCAACAGACATTCATGTAGCATCTTTCGAAAAAGTTATCTTATCTGGATGTTTGAAACTCAAGCAGTTTCCACAGGCCTTGTGGGATATGAAAGAGATATATTTAGAGGAAACTGCAATCGAGGATTTGCCCTCATCAATAGAGAATTTATCCAGACTAGTTATATTAAATCTTAAGGACTGCTCAATGCTTCAGGGGCTCCCAAGCAATATCTACCAGTTGAAATCTCTTCAGTATCTCAGTCTGTCGGGGTGTTTAAAACTTGATGGATTGCCTGATAAATTGGGAACTTTAGAAGCTTTGAGGGTGCTTAAAGCAGAGAGGGTAGCTACAAGAGAAGTACCAACATCAATTCTAAATTTAAGATGTCTAGAAGAGTTAGATCTGACCAACTGTAGTATTGTGAAGTTGCCGAACAATCTTGGTCAGTTATCATCGCTAAAAAGTTTACTTCTTGGCAGAAACTTCTTTAACAGCATTCCAGAAGGTATAGAACACTTGTCTGAATTATCTTATCTTGATGTAAGCTATTGCGAGAGGCTTCAAGTCCTGCCAAAGCTTCCAAGCAAATTGGACAATATAAATGCAAACAATTGCGTTGGAAGAACCACTAAGTTTACGAGATCTTCTGAAAAGAGATTTTTCTCCCAGCATAAGATTTAACTTCAGCAATTGTTTCAAACTGAATCAAAATTCTTGCAGTAAAATTATGAGACAATTTCAAATGTCAGCGAATCTTCAAATTTCAAGGGTATGTATGGTTGGGAACAACTAAAAGGTCTCCACACTCTTCCTTATTTCTTATAATTTCCATTACTGGTTAACTTCAATTTATTTATTTATTTTTTTACAGGGATTGGGACAGGGAATTTTTCTAGAAACTGATAGAAGTTATTTCTGTTTTCCGGGAAGTGAAATTCCAGAATGGTTTACCATGTATGCTACAGGTTCTTCTGTAATATATCCATGGCCAAATTTTTGCAGTAGTGAATTGACTTCTCTTCTTATCTGTGTTGTGGTGGAGTTTCGAGACTATAAAAAAGACCAAGGTTTGGCGATTGGCTTGGACTGGTTGCTCGAGAGAGAAGATGGTGCAGAAGAAGTTATCCATGGAACTTGGAGTGTATGGGACGATGGTACTGGACCCGACTATGTGGAATCAGATCACGTATTCCTGGGATTTTATCCTACTTTCAAGTTCGATGATCCACTTTTACCTAGAGATGAAAGATATCGTGGCATACGCATCCGATTTCATGTTCAGAATTCATATGCTGAAAGACAAGACTACTGCAACGTAATGGAGTGTGGATTTTTCGGTCGACATCTGAATCCATTCACGGTAAATAAGTTGCCATTTCTTTTTTCCTTTTACTGTGATGTCTATCTTTTTAAGATTTTATTTTACTTCGATTCTCGGATATATGCGCCACATGTTTATCTTTCTTTATTGCATCTAACCATTACCAATACCGTTTGTCATTGGTTTTTATTAGTTATACTTCACTTATGATCTGGGCCAAATGTTCTACAAACAAATTCTCTTCTTATTCATGTAACATTGATTCGTTACTCTAGGGTATAAGAGTAAATATTTCTGTTAGATTTATTGATAGGTACCTATGACCACTCAATTTATGTGGCCACAATAGGATTGAATTGTTGCTCAATCTAATATTGTTCGATCATGGCTGCAAACATTTGTCAATGTATATCAAGAGTTTCCTGATAAAGACACTAAATTATTGTCTCAGCCTCAAAGAGACATTAGTTTAGGAAAAGATCACATTGTATGATAATTGAATTGTTGACAGGTACACATCTATAGTTGACATTGTCATTTTGGTGGTCATGATGTTTTGCTAGATATCAATCTTAGTTTGTGTATGGATGACTAACGAATTGCATATTTATCACGAATATGTTCATTACCAACATCATGAAAAGCCTATTTGGTCATACAACAAAAGGGTACATTATGACATGAAAAGGACCTGGGCTGTACAAAGTGAATCATGCCTAAAATCTGAGATGACAGTTATGAGTTTCATGGGATAGTTAGACTAAAGTATGAGTTTTTCTTCTTAAAAGGTCAAACTTAAATAACCCAAAAAATGGATGAGCTAAAGTAGAATATTGAGGAGTTGCTTTTATTCAATTTACATGAAGAATGTTTAAATATTTGATGATGTTAGGTCATGTGAACGGTCGTGTATGATGGGTGAACAGATGTTCATTATCTCGAGTTAACCTTATCTAATAATCTTATTATGTATCCTAAATATCTAGAATATCGTGAATATGAGGTAATATTGTGATATGATATGATTCATATGAATGATTGTACATAACTAGCGAATGATTGTTCATCGTTTTCTATATAAAGTATCGTTTTGAGACTTTTTAACATTTTTATGAATTTTCACAAACACTCATATTATTTCATCCTCTAGAGATCTTAGCAAACTCAAGGGTTCATTGATCACCTTTAACGTGATGTGTGTTTTGTGTGGATATTGTAGAGAAGTCACATGTTTGGTAGAAATGTGATACACACCCATCACAAGAGTAAAAGACGAAGGAGCTATCAATATGAGTAAGTTCTTCCAAACCCCTATAGTAGTTTTTAATATACATGATGCATAATATGATATCTATAAACTGATCCTGATGTGTTCACGGTGGAATGTTTTGGTTTTAAACTTTTAAAATTATTTTTGTTGTGATTATAGTCATTTTGAGACCATGAATTAACCTACAAGCACTACAGAAAAAATGGCTTTTACTAAAATCTTTGAAAGTCTATTTTTTGTTGTTAAAGATCTTTAGTGATAGGAAAAATTCCATTGTGGACTGCCATTATAACCTCTGCTGTTAAAAGAATTAACAACGAAAAGAAAATTTTGTTGTTAGTATATATAACAAGGGTTGTAAATCACATCATTAAAAATAATAATAACATCAAATATTTCTGTTGTTAAAACAATGTATTTGATAATTGAAAACAATAATAATGATAAATATTTTTATCGTTATAATAATATTTATCCGTTACTAAATATAATATCAATGATAAATATTTTTATTATTATAACAATCAAGACTATAATAAAAAGAAAATTAGTCATTAAAAATTTATTTACTATCGTTATTGAGTTTTAACAACAAAAAAAATTCTTGTCGTCGTCTGTCATTATAACCTCTACGCTAAAAGTATTAACAACAGAAAGATAAGTCTCATCGTTAATATAAATAACAAAATGTATAAATCTCATCATTAAAAATAATAATTTCAACAATGAATATCTCTGTTATTATAACAATATTTACCCGTCACTATATATAATATTAACGATAAATATTCTTGTCATTATAATAATATTATCGGTTATTAAACATAATATTAATGATAAATATCTCTGTTATCATAACAATATTTATCGGTCTCTAAATATAATATTAATGATAAATATCCTCATAATTATAACAATTTTGACAATAAAATTTTCATTCTTAAAATATGATCATGAACATAAAAATCTTTGCATCACATACAATCAAATGTTTTATGATTCACTTGTATCTTTGAGTATTTACAAATTGTGAAGAGAGATGATAATATTAAAGTGTGCAAAACATACATATATATACATATTCTAACATATATTTTTTCTCACAAATTAAGTTTCAAACAAAGCAAAGGAAACCAAAATATATCGAATCAACCCTAATGTCAATCCTACCAAATTAATACTCATAAAAAAAATCCTCCAAACAACCAAATATTTTCATGAAAAGCCACAAGAGTCCTTAAACTCAATAAGTATTTGACAAAATCCTTCTCATTTCACCGTCATAATGTCAATCTACAAAAGCCACTTTACTGTCTATTAAAATAAATAATAGAGACACAAAATGCGAGTAGGGTGGTACAACAAAAGCGATCATTTAATGATTTCTTGTTGTTTACTTAGGTCAATAAGCACCACGTGACAGAAAGATCAATTCCCCTACTATTTTACGACTGTTGCAACCCAAATTACAAAATAAACTATTAAAATTTTAATAGATGCTTATTTAGGCATCATAAATATATTGAAAAAACAATTCACTTTAATTTTAAACCAATCAATAAACATTCTATTCCATTCCTGATATTCCATCCTCTGCAAATTTAATATTTGAGACTGAAGCAATTATCTCTGTGAAAAATGATCTAGAATCAGGTGCCTCTTGTTCCTCGAACCTGTGTGCAAAGGATATTAGAGGAAACCGGAAGGAAATTTCTATCCGATGACATAACTGAACAGATACTTTTCCCTATCTTCCAAGAGTAAATGTGCCCGAGCCAATGATATATCCACCTTTTTTATTCGTTCTACCACAAAAGACATTAAAAGAACAAAACCAACATAAACACTTACAATTTAGCATGAGAAACACACAAGCTGACTGTCGCAAATCAATAAACCGTCTTGAGCCTTTTAAACTGCTAAATGCTAATAAATTACATTGAGTAGGATGGGATTTTGCAGATGTTATCACTTCTGCAAGAACAAATGAAAATGGGTTTAAGGTTTCAGCAAGACATCAGTAAACAAAATGATAAAACTTAAAAACAAATAATAAAACAAGCAAACCAAAAACCGGGGGAGAGGAATAGTAAATTGGTCAGGAATCTATGAGAAATGTCAGAAAACAAAGTTGGTTAGTAAAGTGGAAACCAGAGCATTCAGGCCTAGCAAAAACCAACTAGCCTAATCAACTCAGTTTCCTACACAAACACCATCAATAGCCAATTTAGTCCCCAGAATATTTAAAAATAAAGGTAAGGAACAATGTGGAAATATCCAAATTTACGCACAGAAAAGAGACAGATATGAAAAGGTGCAGGGTGAGAACATGAGAAGAAACAAAAGCTTCCATGAAAAATGTAAGTGCAAGAAAGCATATTTCATCATATCAGAATCCACCGAAAAGGGAGGACACTGACAAATTTTTCAATAATACCCTGAATGCCAAGATCTTAGTATGTTTACCGGTTAGATCCTCCTCGTTTGCAGGCTTGACATCAACAATATTGAAACTCTGATTGCTAATCTCCAAGTTCCATAGAATGCCCCAGTGTAAAATCTGAACCACTCAATTACCAGCATCAATTTTCAAAGGTTTTAGTATCAGGGGAGGTATCAAAAGATGATGAAAACTTGAGGAATTATGAAGAAATTAGATGCCATCAATAGTGACGTAAAACAGTAGTACTGATAGCTGTGACTTGACATTACTGTCAAAGTACATGAGCTTTAGGTTGCATGAGGAACAGAATTAGGAGAGAATAGATAGAAAAAAATAGTGCACAATACTTTAATGTCTAAAGTAAAATATTTTTTCTAGAAACATATATACACATTTACTAGGGTGATCAAAACTGTCCAATTCTGATAAATATAACAATAATCATCAATCATAGATAGGTACTAAGAATTATCTTAAAACAACATCCCAATTTGATTAAAAAAGAAGATAGGTATCCTTAAATTCTATTGAAGAAAAAAATAAATAGTGATAACTAAAAATAATCTAAACTGATTTGTTTAAACTCTTAACTACTAATAACTCAATCTTTAAAGTAATTTTATTGCCTAAATTAATGTCACAGACAACTCAAAAGAACAGATTTTGTCAAAATTAGAATAACAACAACTCAGCAATAAAACATTTTTTTCCCAAAGCCTTTTCACAGAATTAGTGAACATTTTACAAATCATAGAACTTGAAGACTAATTATAATGTAAAAGCTGTCTGTACTCTTGTCTGGTTTTTTATGCTTTTGTAAACCTGTATAAGGCACCTCCACTTGTTTTAGAAGGCATCCTGAAACTTACAGCGTGTTTGTTCACACATCTTTTTTTAGTCGACGAATAATAACACACCACAGTTCAAAAATTCACTGTATTAATGACATGTGCATAGAACAATACACATTCCAGCTCCTCGATATTTTTTTGAGTTCATATATGAAACTCATCAACTACCATATCTGATTAGATTATTTTTTAAAGATAAAACCATATAGTGTTATAATCACATCTACAACAAATCCAACTTCCAGAGTTATTTTCAACTCGTAAGTAATGGATTATGAATTATAAAATTTAGATCTAAAATTGAGTAGAACATCCACCATAATTAGTATTTTTCATTTGATTTAAAATCAGTTAATTTTTAAATTAATTCAGATTTAGTTTATGATTTTTTTTTAAATTGAAAATTCATTTCAGTTCAAAAAATTATCAAATCAATTCAATTAACCGATTTTAAACATATTGTAACTATTTGTTTAAACAGGTGAGTGCTCATATTAGATAAACCTGGGTATTACTAGAGAACCGAGTTTTAATTTTTTTAGTGAATCTTGAACCCTGCCATCATAACAATAATAAAGTATTTTCACCAATGTCATCAAAGACAAAAGAGGCAAAATAATTATTATTATTAGTATTATTATTATTATTATTATTATTATTATTATTATTTTCAAGTTACGACAAAAGGGGCAACAATTTATTTTCACCAATGCCAGTTGTTTCCTCCAGCTTGACCTGGATTCATCTTCTTCTCCAGTGATGCTTCTGCTTCTTTTCCTTCTGTATTTTCAGACATTTTTTTCCATAATTTTCCTTTTACCTGAAAGCAAGAGCAAGTCTTTATACAACTGTATACGTTGTAACAATTGATAATCAGCTTTTCATAGTAGATTTTATTACCTTGTGCCCAGTCAAAGTTTACAGAATAGATTTTTCAACTATAACATGGGTTGAGGTTAATAATTTGGGTGGTCAAGCTTTGTTTATTGATGAGATTGGTGGGATGAGATTGAAGATCTTGACCGCATTGATGACAAGAAATAAATCAATTATATAAAAAAGTATTTTTTTATTATATTTATTAAAAAAGATAAATCAATAATTTATGGTTAATCTATAAGAAAATAGGTGAATGATAGGTAAGTATTTGATTTTTTTAAATTTAATGGGTGAGAATTTGTGAATAGACTAAGCGTTTGGTAGGAGTAAGTCATTTGACCAGTACCACTAATTTATGATTAAGCTAACAACACTGATGATTATAAACAAATCAACTACAGAAACTATGAATTTAAATAATGTTAGTGTATGAGGATATTTTTGTCATTATATTTATAAAAAGGGTAAATCAATAATTCATGATTAAACGAATAAAAAACATTAACATACTTAAATGATAGGTGCGTGCTTAAAATTTTCAAACTCAATGGATAAGAATTTCTTAATGGGCTAAACTTTCCGCGGGACTAAGTCTTTTGGCAAATAAGTCCAACAAAAGTCAAACAAGGCGTGCGAGCGGCCTTATTTTACAATTTCAGGAAGGTTCAAGGAAGTAGCATTGCAGATGAAGCGAACCTACTTTCATGATAGTTTTTTTTTTTTTTTCAGGAAAAATATTATTATTTTCGTTGCTGAATATGATAGCAAACTTTCTATATTGCTTCTCCCGAAGTGGCTGGTTAATTTTTGCAATGTGATTAAAGTAGGATGGCTTCTTCTTCTTCCACTACTGTTGAAGTGAAAAAGCATGATGTATTCCTCAGTTTCTGTGGTGTTGACACCCGCTACACTTTTACCAGCACTTTACTTGGAATTTTGCAGAGCAGTGGTATTGATGTTTTCATTGATAACGAACTTAAGAGAGGAGAGCACATTTCTTCATCTCTTATGAAGGAAATTTCGGATTCCATGATTTCAGTTATCATTTTCTCGAAAGGTTATGCATCTTCAAGATGGTGTCTGGAAGAACTTGTGAAGATCTTGGAGTGCAGGAATACGGAAAAACAGGTGGTAATACCAGTTTTCTATCATATCAATCCATCAGATGTAAGGCATCAAACTGGATATTTCGGAGAGGGATTTAAAAAGCTTCTAGGAAGTTTGGATGAGGGGAAGTTAGAGAGGGTACAATGGACAAAAGAACAATGTACAGAGAAGGTGCTGCAGTGGAAGAATGCTTTGAGAGAAGCAGCTAATATATCCGGCCGATCAACAGAAGAGGACCCGTAATTTTCTACTCTTTAATTTCGTACCCTGTAGTGTCAGCTGATTAATTTAATTTTCACATTATATATAACATTTTGTTTTTCACTTTTGTTAGATTCTTCCATCTCTTAATGATTTATTGCATTATAACACTTTGTTTTTCATTTTTGTTAGGTTCGATTATAGTCTTGCAAATAAAGTTGTCCAAGATATTTGGGTGACACTAAACAACATGATCCCAACTAATAATTACGAAAAATTGGTTGGAGTTGAATCAACCATCTGCCATATTATAGATTTATTGCGCACTCGGTCGAGAAATGTCCATGCTATAGGTATTTGGGGAATGCCTGGTATAGGTAAGACAACTATTGCAAATTGTGTATTCAACCAAATAAGAAGTCAATTTGAGGGTTCTTATTTTGCTGAAAATATTAGGGAAGAATCAATGAGTCCTAACAGACTAAAACCAATGCGACAAGAACTTCTTTCATCTATTTTTGAACATGCTGATTTGATGACAAATTCCAAAGTAAAAAAAACAAAGCTTAGACGAAAACGAGTTCTTATTGTTTTTGATGATGTCACAACTTTGAGTCAAATAGAATATTTAGTTGAAGATATATATTTCTTTGGTTTGGGAAGTCGAATCATTATAACAACTACAGATAGACAAGTACTTCGAAGTTGTGGAGTGGATGACATATATATATATATGAGATGAGGGGGTTGCCTGAGGATGAAGCTCTCCAGCTTTTTAGTTGGTACGCTTTTAAGCAAAGTAATCCTAACAAAGATTATGATGACCTATCAAAAAGGGTTGTAAAATATGTTGAAGGTGTTCCATTAGCTCTAAAAGTGTTGGGCTGCCATTTACTTGGTAAGTCAAAACAAATATGGGAAAGTGCAATAAATAGATTAGAAATAATTTCTCATAAGGATATTCAAAATGTACTAAAAGTTTCTTACGAGGGACTCAGTGATGATGAACGAAATATATTTCTAGATATTGCCTGTTTCCTTAAGTTGGAGAATATAGAATTTGTGATGGACTTTTTGAATGCTTGTTACTTGGAGGTTGAAAGCCAAGTAAGTGTTCTCAAAGACAAGTGTCTCATGACCGTATCAAGAAATAATAAGGTAACAATGCATAAATTGCTTCAAGATATGGGAAGGGAAATTGTCCGACAAGAATCCCCAAGCAATCCTGGTATACGTAGCCGTTTATGGAACCATATAGATATCGATAATGTATTGAAGGAAAACAAGGTGAGCATTGAAGACATTTTGTAAAGTTGGATTTGTTAATTTATATATACTAAATCTAACATAATATCATCTATATAAAATGAGCAATGTTGTGCATACATTTTTTAAGAACACAATTGGGTATACAAATGATGTGTCATTGTGTGATTAGATATTATTATTTTTATTTATTCAAAATTATCCCATTACAAGATGACACATCATCTATATATTTAATTGTGTATTTAAAAGTGTGTACATATTGTTTTATTGTATAAAAATTACGTTTCAACTTTTGTTAGGTTGGCATAAATGTGTTTGAGTAGTGCCATGTGCACAAGCAATGACGTGTCATCATGCGATTGGATGTTAATTTATCTTTAATTTTTAATTATCCAATTATATGATGACACGTAATTGTTTATGCACATAATTTTATTAAATGTGTTTTGGTCTATGTGTTATCATTTTTCAGGGCTTATAAACTCGTAATAAGTTTGTAGCTAAGAAATTTTCTTTCCATGGTATCAGATGTCTAATGCAATCGAAGGCATATGTTTAGACATGTCTATGCAAACAAAGATCATATACTTACAACCTTCTTCTTTTGGAGTGATGGATCAACTGAGATTCTTTAAACTACATAACTCAGTGAATAATATCAATAAGGTGTATGTTTCCCACGGGCTTAGTTCTATTTCCTCTGAGCTACGATACATATGTTGGTATGGATGTCCATTGAAATCATTGCAGCCAAATTTTCTGTCAGAGAACCTTGTTGCACTTGACATGCCTCATAGCCATATTGAACAACTTTGGTCAAGTGTTCAGGTAATGCAGTGATTTTTGTATTGCGATATTTTCTTCTCATGTTGTCATTATCAGAGTGCTAATTAATTTGCGTTACTTTTTATGTTACAGCTTGATAATTTGAAACATATTGATCTAAGTTTTTCTAAACATCTGAGAAGCCAAGATCTCTCATTGACTCCAAATGTTAAAATTTTGGTTCTGGAAGGTTGTACAAGTTTACATGAGATTTCCTCGTCTATTCACGGTTGCAAATACGAGCTTCATATGTTAAATCTAAGGCACTGCAGAAGCCTTGAGAGTCTTCCAACAGACATTCATGTAGCATCTTTCGAAAAAGTTATCTTTTCTGGATGTTCGAAACTCAAGCAATTTCCACAGGCCTCGTGGGATATGAAAGAGATTTATTTAGATGAAACTGCAATCGAGGATTTGCCCTCATCAATAGAGAATTTATCCAGACTAGTTATATTAAATCTTGAGGACTGCTCAATGCTTCAGAGGCTCCCGAGCAGTATCTACCAGTTGAAATCTCTTCAATATCTCAATCTCTCGGGGTGTTTAAAACTTGATGGATTGCCTGATAAATTGGGAAATTTAGAAGCTTTGAGGGTGCTTAAAGCAGAGAGGGTGGCTACAAGAGAAGTACCAACATCCATTCTAAATTTAAGATGTCTAGAAGAGTTAGATCTGACCAACTGTAGTATTGTGAAGTTGCCGAACAATCTTGGTCAGTTATCATCGCTAAAAAGTTTACTTCTTGGCAGAAACTTCTTTGACAGCATTCCAGAAAGTATAGAACAGTTGTCTGAATTATCTTATCTTGATGTTAGCTATTGCGAGAGGCTTCAAATCCTGCCAAAGCTTCCGAGCAAACTGGACAATATAAATGCAAACAATTGCATATCATTGGAAGAACCACTAAGTTTACGAGATCTTCTGAAAAGAGATTTTTCTCCCAGCATAAGATTTAACTTCAGCAATTGTTTCAAACTGAATCAAAATTCCTGCAGTAAAATTATGAGACAATTTCAAATGTCAGCGAATCTTCAAATTTTAAGGGTATGTATGGTCGGGAACAACTAAAAGGTCTCCTCACTCTTCCTTATTTCTTATAATTTCCATTACTGGTTAACTTCAATTTATTTATTTATTTTTTTACAGGGATTGGGACAGGAAATTTTTCTAGAAACTGATAGAAGTTATTTCTGTTTTCCGGGAAGTGAAATTCCAGAATGGTTTACCTTGCGTGCTAAAGGTTCTTCTGTATGGTATCCATGGCCAAATTTTTGCAGTAGTGACGTGACTTCTCTTCTTATCTGTGTTGTGGTGGGGTTTCGAGACTATAATAAAGACCAAGGTTTGGCGATTGGCTTGGACTGGTTGCTCCAGAGAGAACATGGAGCAGAAGTAGTTATCCATGGAACTTGGAGTGTATGGGACAATGGTACTGGACCCGACTATCTGGAATCAGATCACGTATTCCTGGGATTTAATCATACTTTCAAGTTCGATGATCTACTTTTACCCAGAGATGAAAGATATCATGGCATAGGCATCCGATTTCACGTTCAGAATTCATATGCTGAAAGACTACACTACTGCAACGTAAGGAAGTGTGGATTTTTTGGTCGAGATCTGAATCCACTCAGGGTAAATAAGTTACCATTGCTTTTTCCCTTTTACTGTGTTATCTATCTTTTTAAGATCTTATTTTACTTCGATTCTCGGGTATATGTGCCACATGTTTATCTTTCTTTATTTCATCTAACCATTACCAATGCCATTTGTCATTGGTTTTCATTTGTTATACTTCACTTACGATCTAGGCCAAATGTTCCACAAACAAATTCTCTTCTTATTCATATAACATTGATTCAATGTAAATTAGAATCTTCCCCTATTCTAATTTCACTTACACTTGATGGAGAAAAATTTTGTGATAAATATTAGTTTGTTATCAATTTTCTCACTTACAACCGAAATGAAACCACTCTGTATCCTCCCACTCTTACCGAGGTTCTAGTTCTTTCTTGAATCATTCATATATATAGAAATCCTATGAAAGATTTATCAAAATTGTGGAATTTACTTCATCTCAAATTAATATTCCAATTAGAATATAATTTTTCTAATTTTTTTATGTATAATTTTTTAGGAATTTAAATAAAAGTCTTATTAAGATATGAATTATGAGTAATATTAGGAATAGTATTTCAGATATTAAGTACAAAAAAGGTTAAATTCTAGAGCTAGAAATGGAATACAATAGGAAGAAACTATTACAATTAGAGAGTGAGAATCACTAAAGGGAGGTATAGAGTGAACCAATTTGTGAGGCTTGCTAGAGCCTCCTATAGTTTTTTTTGAAAAATGGACATGGCTCTCTTACGGAGAATAAACCACTATAAACCTTGTGCATGTTTATGGGGGTTACGTTTAGTCTTTTGTTTGTTATATTTTTATCTTCATAGGGATTTAGGATTTGCTTGCATTTGGTTAAATCCTGACAAAATTTACTGATATTTGAGCTTGGAAATAGATTACACATTTAGGAAGGTGCAAATTGAAGATCATTTTTATGGCAGAAAATTGCATCTACCTCTTTTAGGAATGCGACTAGAAAAGATGTCATTTGAAGACTGAGAATGTTTTAAGTGCTCTAAAATCAATTATCACATCTATGTATTAGAATTGTAATTATATTTTTGTTAATAAATCCGATTATTTTTACTTAAAGTAAATTCGATTAATATCCTATGTTCACATATATTGTCTATTCTTGTTAGTAATGTTCATAATCCTAATATTAACTTGGCAATAGACAAATGTAATATGGTTAAAATTATCATAATATTGAACACTTTTATCGAAAAACAATGATAGCTTTCATGTGACAAAATGGCTTGCTTGATAGTGTGGTACAACATATAGATCTAACCAATCAAGTGGATTTCATATAGATGCGTAACCTATTATTTATGGAACACATCCTCTAACAAACGATGTTATATGTGATTCTTCAACTTGAGTTACTATACCATTTTGTACAAAAATTGATGTAGTTCGACACCAACCTAACGTAGTCATTAAAAAATTATTATTAAAATGGTAGTGATTGATCATACTGAGGATTGTATGAAGGTTATATTGGATTAATATATAATTTATCACTTTAGGGTATAAGAGTGGATATCTCTGTTAGGCCTATTAACATGTATCATTGACCACTGAATTTATGTGGGCACTATAGGATTGAATTATTGCTCAATCTAATATTGTCCAATCATTGGTACAAACACTAGTCAATGTTTATTAAGAGTTTTATGATGAAGACACTAAATTATTGTCTCACCTTCAAAGAGACATCAGTTTAGGAAATGATCAAATTATATGATAACTGTATTGTTGACAAGTACATATCTATTGCTGACACTATTATTTTGGTGGTCATGATGGTTTACTAAAAGTCAATTTTAGTTTGCGTATGAATGACTAACGGATTGTAGATTTATCACGAATATGTTCACTACTAACATGATGAAAAACCCACAGGTCACAAACAAAAGGGGTACATCATGACATCTAGAGAACTTGGGTTGTACAAAGTGAATCAAGCCTAAAATACAAGATGATAGGTACGAGTTCCATTGGATGGTTGGACTAAAGTATGAGTTTTTCTTCTTAAAAGGTCAAACTTAAATAACGCAAAAGTGGATGAGCCAGAGTAGAATATTGGTGAGTTGCTTTTATTCAATTTACATAAAGAAGGTTTAAATATTGGATAATGTTAGGTCATGTGAATGGTCATGCATGATGGATGAACAAATATTCATTATCTCAAGTTAACCTTATTTGATATCTTATTATACATCCCAAAGATATGGAATATCAAGTATATGAGATGATACTATGATATGATATGATTCATGTGAATGGTTATACATGATTAATAAATAATCATTCATTGTTTTTTTTATAAAAGAATCGTATTAAGTCCTTTTAACCTTTTAACTTTTTCTTGAATTTTTACAAGCACATATTATTTCATTCTCTAAAGGTCTTCGCAGACTCAAGTCGTCGATCATCTTTAACATGATGTAAGTTTCATGTGGATACTACAGTATGTAGATGTCGACATGTTGACTCCATTACAAGAGTAAAAGACCAAGAAACTGTCAACAAGAGTAAGTTCTACTAAACTAAACCGCTATGGTAGTTTTTAATATACATGATGCATAAGATGATATCTGTAATCGTACCCAATTCTGTTCCTGGTGGAATGTTTTGATTTTAAACTTTAATATTATTTTTGTTGTGCAAAGTCATTTTGAGACCATGAATTAACCTGCAGACACTACAAAAATATAACTTTTAATAAGAGAAAAAATACTCATAAAAAATCCATTAGGCATAATTAAATATCTTTAGTGGCAAAAAAAATCTCATTATCAACCGTTCTTGTAACCTTTACCACTGAAAGTATTAATAGCAAAAAGAAAAAAAAATTATCATTGATATAAATAACAAGGGATATAAGTCTTATCATTATAAATATTAATAACAATGAATATTTTTTTCACTGAAACAATGCATTTGATTGTTAAAAATAATATTTCGATAAATATTTATGATGTTATAGCAATCATTAAAATATACATATATATATATATATATATATATATATATATATATATATATATATATATATATATATATATATATAACAAAAGGAAAAATTAATCATTAAAAATCTATTTACCGTTGTTAAAGAGTTATAAGTTTTAATATCGAGAAAAATCTCATCATTGTCCATTATTATACTTCCACTGTTAAAAGAATATTAACGATGAGAAGGCCAGTCTCATAATTAATATAAATAATGAGAGATGTACATCTCTTCATTAAAAATAGTAATTTCAACAATGAATATCTTTATCGTTATTATAATATTTACCTGTCACTATACATAATATTAACAATAAATATTATCATTTTCACAACAATATTTATTAGTCACTAAACATAATATCAACAATGAATATCTCAATCCTCATAACAATATTTATTGGTCGTTAAATATAATATTAATGATAAATATCCTCCTCATTATAACAACATTGATAATAAAATTTTGATTATCAAAATATACTCATTGACATTAATTATATTCTAATAACAATTATTTTAAAGTTTCTATATGATCCACAATTATAAAAAATAAGAACAAAAAAACTATAAATTTCCTATAATGGTAACTCTCCCTATAATCAAAACCAAAAAGTTGTTACAAATAACATAAGAATCTATTTATCAAACACTATCAAGTGTTTCATAATTCACTTGTATCTTTAAGTAGCTACAGATTGTGCAGAGAGAATATATGATTAAAATGTGAATAACATACACACACACACACACACACACACACACACACACACACACACATACACACACATATTCAAATATATATTTTTTCTCAGTTACCTAGCAAAAACCAACTGGCCTGATCAACTCAGTTACCCACACAAATACCATCGATAGCCAATTTAGTCCCCAGAATATTTAAAATAAAGGTAAGGAACAATGTCAAAAATTTCCAAATATATGCACAGAAACGAGACAGACATGAAAAGGTGCAGGGTGAGAACATGAAAAGAAACAAAAGCTTCCATGAAAAATGTAAGTGCAAGAAAGCATATTTCATCATATCAGAATCCACTGAAAAAGGAGGATAACACCAAAAAATTTTTCAATAATACCCCAAATGCCAAGATATTAGGATGTTTACCGGTTAGATCCTCCATGTTTACAGGCACAACATCAACAATATTGAAACTCTGATTGCTAATCGCCAAGTTCCAAAGAATGCCCCAACATAAAATCTGAGCCACTCAATTAGTAGCATCAATTTTCAAAAGTTTTAGTACCAGGGAAGGTATCAAAAGATGATGAAAACGTGAGGAATTATGAAGAAATTAGATGCCACCAACAGTGACGTAAATCAGTAGTATTGATAGCTGTGACTTGACATTTATTGTCCAAGTATATGAGCTTTAGATTGCATGAAGAAAAGAATTAACAGGGATAAATAGAAAAAAATAGTACACAATACTTTAATGCCTGAAGTAAAACAATTTTTTCTAGAAACATATATACAAGTGCTAAAGAATTATCACCAATCATAGACAAGTACTAAAGAATTATCTTAAAACATCATCCTAATTTGATTAAAAAAGACGATAAGTATCCTCAAATTCTCTTGAAAAAAAATCAATAACGATAACTAAAAATAATTTAAACTGATCTATTTAAACCCTTAACTACTAGTGATTTAGTCTTCAAAGTAATTTTATTGCCTAAATAATATGTCATAGACAACTCAAAAGAACATATTTCGTCTAAATTAGAATAACAACTCAGCAATAAAAAATCTTTTCCCAAAGCCTTTTTACAGAATTAGTGAACATTTTACAAATCATAGAACTTGAAGACTAATTATCAAATCTCATTTCAAACTCATTCACACAAATAAAAAATTGACCATAACTAAACCTTATAATCCTTCAATTATCAAAAACAAAATGCAATCATTAGAATTTGAACACTTTATTGAAATTGGAAGTTGCACAATACTTAATGTACCAAGACTGTTATTGCACAATATTCAAACATAGGAATATACTGAGTTAATGTAGCAAAACTGTTACTGCAGTCACCAAATTTGAAAATGTATAATTTTCCCTGCATTTTTAAGCACATTGATGTGTATTCTTTTACATCTACAAATTAATGTGCTGCTAACTAATAAAATCATACAGAGTACCAAAAAATATTCATATAGAATACAAAACCAATAAAATTCAATCTCAATTGCTAAAAAAGTGTAACGAACATCTTGTTTGAATTGCAAATCTTGTAAATGGCCAAAGTATTTAGTGTGGCAAATAAAACTGAAATTTTAATGGAGGAGATTAGTGTATTGTATACACAGGTTGATGCCCCATATTGATGGGGAAACACATTTTAGTGAAACAACATAAAATAAGATAATAAAGCAAGCATAGGCAGGGTCCAATATAAGCCAAAGACATCGACAAGACAAGTTTGAAAATATCAACTTACTATTACAAAAAAAAAAAAAAAACACTCATGTTTCCTGTTATGCCAAAACTTTTACTCCAATCTTCTAACTATCTTTTACTTTCAATCCACTAACACAATAGAGAAACACTAACCATATACATTTCACATATATGGTTTTTGTGAGAAAATTTTTCAACATTTTGAAACTAGCCATAAACCATATATATTTCATGTCTTCACGTGCACTACCATCCACAAAATTACAGTTGATATCAACATTGTTTGATATGATAGATGATTTTACACTAAAATTAAAAAACAAATGCATTAATGCTTACTGGTCAAAAAAGAAGTCTGAATATCTCTATGTAATGGAATGGTACAACCTGAAATGTCCCTTGATCTTTTCATTCTGCCTCCAAAACCTGTGTTAAATTTTATACACGATATAACAAATAATATAAGAAATTAGAGAAAAATTGAATCTAAAGTGCATTTTTTATTTCTCACTTTATAGACTGACTTTAAATAATGATTAACAAGTAACTAGCAACTTCATGCTAATATACAAAAATTACATAGAGGAATTAAGCATAAAAATTAACACATAAATACACACTGACAGGCATCCACTGAGGAGGCCGAATTGTGCATTTTCCTCTCTTCTTCAAAGCCACGACATGCCACTGCAGCACTTTAATGAATATTTGAGAGAAGAAGGGACCAAAATAATCCTGCCATTTGAAACAACTAGACCATTAAAAATTATCATAAACTAAAGGCTTCGATTTCACAAAGAAGGGGAAGCTTAGAAAATACACAGATGAAATTGAGAGAATCCATTCTCATATTATGCACAATCTCCATTAACTCATCTTCTACCACAAAGTCAACCTGCTCAACAACAATTCAAAAACTGATCGCAAAAATAAGATAAATTAAAAAAAAGTTAAATTAATATAGAAATTGAAACGTGTTCTTTCGGATAGTGTCGAAAGCTTTAGGTAAAATCGAAGGAGAGAAAGCGTGAATCTAACTGAAATCTTTGACTGCTTCTTTTTGCTTCTCCAAGTTCCTCTCACGAGAAATCTTTGACTTCTGCCCTGCCTCCTCCCATTTTCTTCTTTTTGATGTCACGCTAGGGCTCAGGTGAGAAACACAAAAGTACTAAATGAAATAAAATTTGATGCCAATAGTTTTCAAATATCCAATTTGGTGATCGGATTCAATGATGGAAGAAAGATAAGGCAAAAAATGAAACAAAAACAAAAACCCCAGATCACTAAAAATGAGTCAAGGAGAGAGAGGAGCGCTCGAGAAGAAAATTTTCTGTATTTTTATTAAAAAAATAAACGCACAAGTTCAAACATTCGACACATTTACGTATAAATAGATCATCACAGAATGGCCCTTCTTGTCTCTAATAATTACTTGAGACACAGATCTTTTGACTAATGACATTTTCATCCATATACTCCAGTAGGTGTACTCTTGCTTTGATTCTCCTTTGAAAAAAATTAAAAAAAAGAAAGGCCAAACGACTATTTCTCATCCAAGGTTCGATGAAATGATATTCCTACAGTTTTTGAAATGCTAATCTTCCGCCTATTTGTCAAATTTTATTACAAAATCTATTAATTTCTTTTTATAAAATTCTTAGAAAGACGACAAAAAAATCAAATAAAATAAAACTTTACTCTTCAAATTTATATAAATTTCAATTAAAAATAATAAAAATTATATTACTAATTATATAGATATAGGTGTTGATAATATATACTTATATATTTAGAGATGAACTAAAATTTTTGAAAATGTTATGGTTTTCAATACAAATTTTAAGGGGTTTTGTGAAATTTAAAAAAAATCTGAGGTATTTTTAAAATTTTAATAGACCCCTCGATAGTTTAAAAAATTGGCCTTTACACCCTAAAAACTAGCCTAAGTAATTTGGTAAAAAATGTTCATATTGGATATTATTCTAATAATGACAGGTTTGTAAGCGTTTTAGTGAGAAATTTAAAAAACTTAAAATTTTATAAGAATATATATAATTGGTCTTTAAAATTATGATAATAATACGGCCAAACGACTATTTTCCACCCAAGGTATGTTGTAATGACAAGTTTTCACCCTTTAACTATAGAAACACCAAATACCCACCCATGACTGGTTAAATTTAACAGAACCCTAACGCTTGAAAATTTTATCTCTTTTTACCCTCCTAAACTTTAAAAACTAAAATTTTTAGAGGTCTTCTTCTGGGAAGACGATTGTCTTCCCAGATGAACACGATGGCTTCGTCTTTGTCTGGGAAGACAAAGAACTTCGTCTTCCCCGACGAAGTTCTTCGTCTCCCAAGACGTCTCTGGCGTCGATCGGCCCTCCAAATGGGAGAAAAGAGATCGCCGGAAGGAGAGAATGTCTCGGGAGGGAGAGGCTGTCGGCAATGGAGCCGGAGATGTCGCCGAAGATTTCAAAACCAAACCTTAGGGTGAAACTGACATTTTTTAAAACTTAGGCTGAGAGAAATTTTAGTTTTCAAAGTTTAAGGGGGTAAAATAGATTATATTTTAGTTTATTTTTTAATATTATAGAGAAAATAACGATTTTACCCTGACCATCGTTATTTTTAACTGGCCATGGGGTGGATATTTGGTGTTTCTATAGTTAAAGGGTGAAAACTTGTCATTACAGCATACCTTGGATGGGAAATAGTCATTTGGCCTAATAATACTTATAACGAGAGGATAAATATAATGGTTGGATATTTATTTTTTCATTAATTTTTTCTTGTTAAAACTCTTTTTTATAATTAATATTTATTAATTATTAAACATAATATCAATAATAAATATGATTACTATTATAACTATATTTACTAGTTACTAAACATATATTAACAATAAATATTTTTATTGTTATAAGTAAATATACCGATCATTATACATAATATTACTAATAGATATTATTGCTCATTGAACATAAAATTAATTATGAATATTTTTGCCGTAATACCTATATACACTGATCAATAAAATAACAACAAAAGTCATGAACAAATTATATTAAATAAAAAACATGTCAATCCAACGATCAAATAAAAATATAGATTATACAATTAAAAAATAATTCATAAGAAGTCTTTCGTTTATCTAATATTAATAATCATTCCAAAAGTTACAAAAGAATCATGAGGAAATATATTAACAATTAAAATAGCTAAAGAATGTTTTGAAAAATTTTGAATCATTTGGTTAAAGAAAAAAAAAATACTTTAAGATTGAATGTCTCTTTATACCTAGAAAAAAAGAAAGAGTCACGCTCTTTAAACGTCCTAAGAAAGAGGCTTAAGCCATCGATTCTAACCCGTACATCCCAGGTGTGGTCCACTTTACCTTTTTTAAGTTACTTAACTTGCTTTCTCCGTCTTCTAGCCCGAAGTCAGTCTCTTAGCGTAAGCTTTCGAAGTGGTTGAAGTATGGAATGCGGTTTAGGTTGCGGGTCTAGTGCCATTGCCCCTACCTTTATTGGAAGTCCTGGACATTTCCTTCTTTCTTCCTTTGTTTTTTTCTTTTTAAGAGCTTTTCTGTATCAAGTATTTGTTCTTTGTTGTTGGCAGGGAGGAAATGGTTTTCTTCTTCCTTTTGTATCCCCATCAGCCTCTCGCCTCTGCATCTGGATTTGTGCTTGGAACAGTCTTCTCTCTTCTACATTTGCACTCGGAAGATCTCGAGATCTTTATCAGAGTGGTGAGATTATCCCTTTCACTCTAAACCCATAATAGAGAATGGTGAATTAGACAAAACATTATTTATAGATGTATGCAATGTAAACTTGGTAAAATGATACTTACTGCATGAATAATTTTGAAGGAGCTCTCATTATCACATGTAACAAGTAAGTCACTCTTTCTATCTTTGCTTTTTGGAATTATGACCTATAAGAAGCACATTGACTCTTAAAACATAAATTTTGGCCTAAAGTAACTAATAAAAAAAAAATTAAAGAAAAAGCATTGTGTATTGAGATGTTGGATGAAGGTGTGTGTCCTGATGTCTTGACATTTAGAGTGCTCCTAAATGAGCTTTGCAAGAAAAGGAAGTCAATGGATTGAAAGGAGTTGTTTGATACAATGATTAGTAAGGAATGCAGACCTAATGAATATAGCTATACGTACTACTTTGATGAATTGGTATTGCAAGAATCCAAAAGTTATACAAGTTATGAGTCTTTATTCAAAAGGTGTTAGGCCAGGCCACAGGTTGCTACCTATAACACATTGTTAATAAGTCTTTTTCTTACATGTAAAGATAAATATGCAAGGAAACTATTTGGGGAGCGGCAACTGAATAATGTTCCACCCAATTTAATTACATTTAATATTTTAATTGATGGGCTCTGCAAAAATATGCTATTAAACTATTTCATACTTAATAAAATAGGAACTTTCAGCCTGAAATCATCTTTTTCTATCGTCTCATTGATGGAATATGCAAAACAAGGAAACTCAACAAATCTTGGGAGCTATTTCATAGATTGTATATGAAGATTTGGATCCAGATGTTGTGACCTAATGATTGA
Source organism: Mangifera indica (assembly GCF_011075055.1). Classification (NCBI taxonomy): domain Eukaryota; kingdom Viridiplantae; phylum Streptophyta; class Magnoliopsida; order Sapindales; family Anacardiaceae; genus Mangifera; species Mangifera indica. The sequence goes on along the minus strand of NC_058147.1, from coordinate 7,531,205 downwards.
AGGGCTCTTGTAAAGAAGGGCTCCTAGAAAAGCAAATGATTAATTATTTAAACATATTTTAGATGTTGGAGTCTTAAGTGTGTGCTTTGATAGGTACAACCTAAAAGTACAAAATTTATATCAGTTTATAAGAAATGGATTAAACATCATCCAACGAAACATCAGGAATACCTTATGAATTTGTACATTGAATCTCGAGACTCAAGGTTCATCAATGGGTGGTTCTGTGAAAATATATATATTCAAACATATCTTTTTTTTTTAATCCCACAAACTAAATATCAAACAAAGTAAAGCAAGCAAAAATAGATCAAATCATGTCACACCAATGGAAGTATCTCTAATACATGGTTTGTAGAAATAAGGTGAAGAAAGTTTCTTGAAACAAGACCATAAGCTAATTACCCAATAAATTATATACGACTAAACTTTTAGTTCAAGGAGTCAAACCATTAAACAACTAACACTACATTTACCAACTGTAAAAGCTTATGTTATATTAAAATGAATTAGTGAAATCTATAATTATATAAATTTAACAAATTTTAATGGATAACACAGCATAACATATAACAAAGCAAAGTCAGTTTGTATGCATGACTAGTTGTGCAGTATTACTCCAATATCAATACAATAGAGAATATATGGAACGAGTAGAACTTCAGACTTCCTGTGTCCATTATATTTCATAGCACCAGTAAAAAACATTGAATTTTCAGGCATTTAAGTCTAAAAAATATCTGGTATCAAAAGATTTCTGGCATAGATACTTTTTGGAAAAAAAAATGTTAGGATCCCAAATGTAAGGTATGAGATTTGAATCCCACATTGGAAAGTATGGACAACTAGTGTGGGGTTTATCTGGCCTTAGGCTCTCCCACCTCAATAGCTAGCTTTTGAGGTATAGTTCTCCTAAGGTTCATATCATTTGGTATCAGAGTCATCATCATATCTCTCAGTTGTAATCGCGCAACGCGGGTGGTAACGCCAGCATTGTAGTGTTCGCCCGGGGCTAGCAGGGAGTTAGAGCACAGCTAGCCCGCGTAGACGCCGAGGCTGCGGAGCGTCATGGTATGTTAGGATCCCAAGTACAAGGTATGAGACTTGGATCCCACATTGGAAAGTATGGGCAACTAGTGTGGGGTTTATATGGTCTTGGCCCTCCCATCTCAATAGCTAGTTTTTGAGGTGTGGTTCTCCTAAGGTTCGTATAAAAAATCCCTTAAGAATCAAAAATAAAAGGTGCATTACATCAAGATAATACTCATTATCTAACAATTTTAGAAATCATACCAGCTGCTACAGATGAAAGCATTGTAGTGTTCGCCCGGGGCTAGCAGGGAGTTAGAGCACAGCTAGCCCGCGTAGACGCCGGGGCTGCGGAGCGTCATGGTATGTTAGGATCCCAAGTACAAGGTATGAGACTTGGATCCCACATTGGAAAGTATGAGCAACTAGTGTGGGGTTTATATGGTCTTGGCCCTCCCATCTCAATAGCTAGCTTTTGAGGTGTGGTTCTCCTAAGGTTCGTATAAAAAATCCCTTAAGAATCAAAAATAAAAGGTGCATTATATCAAGATAATACTCATTATCTAACAATTTTAGAAATCATACCAGCTGCTACAGATGAAAGATAAGTCTTGTTTTTTATTTTCCTATAACATATGGATAACCTACAATCAAGCTTTTGTGGTTATTTCAAATTGCTCAAGAAATTTAAATATTTCATTGCACATTATAGGTAGATTTTAGTACTTCTAATGAAAGTTTATTATGTTGGGGATACTTGAGACTGTATTGTTTGTTTGGGTATGTAGGGTCTTCATGTGTTTTGAATATTCAATATCAATTATCTCTTCATGCCATGCCTCTCCACTCTCATCTTACCCCATTATTTTTTTCCTTCTATATTATCTCCCCTTAATTTTCTATCTGTGATAATCGAGATCACAAAGCAAAGAAAGGGACAGTGGATGGAAATTGAGGAAAGCAAAGAAAAACTAGAAGACAAGTTGAGAAAGAAATTAATGAAATATTTCATTCCTATTATATATTATTATCTAAAATGCTTCTATAACTTTATTATAGATTCCCCATCAATAAACCTAATATACATGTGTCAAACAGAGTACTCACCCTTCAGAGTCATCGATAGGTTCATTTATTAACTGAAGGAATTCTGCCTGGTGTTATTGAATTAATCTTAAAAGCTGCGGGTTTTGCTTTCCAAGCTCCTGAAGCATAGGCTGTAACACAGAAATAGCAGTCTTAACTCCAATCAAAGGTCAAGATTAACTAAAATTAACTGATTCAAAGCAAAAGAAGAAAAAGAAAAAGTTATGGACCTGTAAAATCCGTGGATTTGATTTCACCATTCAACATAATGCTTGAACTGAAATGCTAATAAAGTTACAGAAAACAATTAGTCAGTGGTAGGAAAAAGTTTCAACAGTCAATTAAGCATATCAAGGCCTAATCAAGTAATTCTTCAACATAAGCAGAAAATATTGTGAAATCCAACCATAACCCAAACTTTCTGAGCATATTGATCAATAATTACTTAAAAGATGTATGAATTAGAATAATTATCAAATATTCATAAAAACATGTATTTCTGAGTAGATTATGTCATGGTTCATTTTCTTATGATAAAAATGACCCATTACATCAACTTCAACACTGCTAATCCTACAACACATCAACAAAATCATATTAAATGGAATGTAGCCAACACATGTTAACTACAGGACAATAATTGAAAGGAAATTGAACTCAACACATTCTGTCACTGCAACGTGGTGCTTCAATAGAATCAAATAAATAAAACAAATAGTGAAGAAACAACACTTAGACAATACATGAATAATCATACTAGTTGATTGCTTCCAAGAAAGTCCAAGGATCCAAGTCCACCGGCAGCAGCACCAGAAAGTGTCTTCCGAAAGTGGACATAATAAGTGAAGTTTCTCCCTTGAATTAATTGAATCAATTGACATGAAATAGGCCTACCCGTGAGTCAAGTGCTAATTTTGAACTGGTGTGATTTTGCTTACAGGATCCAAATGAACCACCAATGAGATTCTTGTTAGATGGAATGGATCATCTATGACATCTAGTGCACAAGTATATTAAAAGTTAATTGAGTTTATTATTATACAACAACGCCTACCAGACATCCAAGCACATATTTTTTTCCCTTCATGACAATTATGAACAGATTACAAATTACGCAGTTTTTATTGAAAATCGCACATCAAACGTCCGTTATTCCTAAGTGTGTAAGACTTTGTTCCACAAAGGCAGTAACTCAAAATGAGCATCATCATCATCATAATGCACTTAGACCTTGTTTTAAAAATTTCAATATTACTATGTAGGAATTTTATCAAACACTTTGTGAGCATCAAAATGCACTAAAACTTTATTATCAAAAGCACTTGCATTTTGATGCACGGAGTTGCCTTGGAAATATGATTAACAGAAGAATCTAGAAAAGAGAAGATGAATTACAGAATGAAGAAGAAGGAGAGAATTTGGTTCATGAGTTTTGCGCCAAAAACTATTCTATTCAATTATTCCGAAATTTTTTAAAGCATAACACGCTCGTCCAATTAGACGACACCGTATCAAGACAAATATAAACGACACCGTTCCACAAATGCTTTCCATTAAGAACCGACTCATACGGCACCGTGTCATGATTCAACTGAACCACAAGTCTTCATATTTTCTCCTTCCTGCCGCCACCAACGAATGAAATTGTTTAGTCCGCAACACATTTCTTCCAATAACATGCAAAGACAAATGAATGGTAAGCAAAGACAACTTCATTCTGCTGCTTACCAGCAGCCTTACAGTGCACATCCTACACTTGTGCAACCTTTTGTTCATGTTCCCCTCGGTGATGCGGTTGACGCTGTCGGCAGGATTGATCAGGATTTTATGTTGGAGATCTGGGTTGTGGATATACACTTGCTTTAGGCTTTATTGCACAGGCTATTAACTAATCTATATTTTTCTAATATTTTTTTAATTATTTTATAAATATTATCGATCATATATCAGTTATCAAAAACCCTAAATATTAAAATTCTTTTTTGTAATTAAAATTTATCATTGTCGGAGACTTTTTTAAATTGAAAAAATAAAAAAAATTTAAAAATTTTTAATACTTCCGATTTATAAAGTTTTGAACCATCGATTTATGACGGTTCATGAACCGGCGCTTCGACAATTTAAAAATAAAAACATCTCAACCGAACCATCAGAATCCGATTTCAATTTCAATTTAGACTAGTTTTGATTCTGATTTTATACATATCAGTTTTAGTCTAGTTTATAGGCCAAACCAACCCATGACCAGGTCTAACTTCAAGTCTAACCCAACAGACACCCAAACTATCAATCATGTGTGGATAGCTAAAATAAAAGTAAAAACTTAAGCTGAAATTAGAAAGCATAAACAATGTAAAGTTTCCATTAAAAAACCGAACAAAAATTTGATTTAAAAAAAAGATGTAATAGTGATTGGCCCTTGCCAGACTTCTTGTTTTTGGACAAGATCCCTTGGATTAAGGGATGATTAATCTATAGGTTTTGATTGCAATATAACGTTATTTTTGAATTTTTAGTTAAATTTAAAGTATAAAATTCTCTATTTGATTATGTATTATATTATATTATATTATTTTTAATAGTTAATTAAATATTTTATATTTAAATTATTATATTAATTTTCAATAATAAATTTGTGAAAAGCACTTTATTATAATATTATTGTATTTTCAAAAACATATTATTAATAATATATCATATTAAACTTATATATACATATTTTATATTTTTTATATAAATTTTAAGAACATTTTTTTTATAAATATATTATTTTTGTTATTTATTATATTATATTCGTATAATTCATTAACTTTTTTTTTTTCGTTCCCTGTTTACCAACTAAGTGGTAAAGCATTCCCCTTTTTGATTTGAAGTTGAATGGTTATGATTAGTCCACATATCTTGACTCAAAACTAAACCGTCATGAAACGTATGGTGCATTTGTTCATACAACGTCGTTTTTCAATCAACCAATAATACCACACCATAGTTCAAAAATTCACTGTGTTAACAACACGCAAAAAGAACAATACGATGCGGCTTTCCCTTATAATTTGTTTACACGTAATCCCTTATTAGTCTCATTTCCACCGTTTTCTCATCTCTGAAGCCAACATTCCAACTCAATGTTTTTTTGAGTTTATATATGAAACTAATCAACTAACATATCTGATTCTATGGTTAGTAGTTTGTATTCCATAATTAATATTTTTTATTTGATTAAAATCAGTTAATTTTTAAATCGATTCAGTTTTACTTTAAAATTCATTTTAATTCAAAAAAATTATCAAATCAATTCAATTAACCAATTTTAAAAATATTACAACTATTTGTTTAATCAGATGAGTGCTCATATTTGATGAACTTGTGTGTTAATGGAGAACCGAGTTTTAATCTTTTGGTAAATCTTGAAATCTGTCTAGTCCGGTTGCCGTTGAGTTTTTCTTACAAGATGCAGATACTCCTGACCCCCGTCTGGATATTGATGCTGCCACAACTCTTGACAAAGATCTCCAAAGAAGTGCTCCAGATCATGTGACATCTGACGCACCAACTTTAAATTATTAAAGTTTTCACGTGTTTCATGAAAAGTCTTGCATGGCCCCCTCTATTATTGAAAGCTTTTCTAAAGCTTCGCTGCATGTCCCTTACAATGTAAAAGCTGTCTGTACTCTTGTCTGGTTTTTTATGCTTTTGTAAACCTGCATAAGGCACCTCCACTTGTTGTAGAAGGCATCCTGAAACTTACAGCGTGTTTGTTCACACAACGTCTTTTTTAATCAACGAATAAGAACACACTACAGTTCAAAAATTTACTGTATTAATGACACGTGCATAGAACAATACGCATTCCAACTCCTCGATATTTGTTTGAGTTCATATATGAAACTCATCAACTACCATATCTGATTAGATTAATTTTTAAAGATAAAACCATATAGTGTTATAATCACATCCACAACAAATCTAACTTTCAGAGTTATTTTCAACTGGTAAGTAATGGATTATGAATTATAAAATTTAGATCTAAAAATGAGTGTTTTTCAACATCCACCATAATTAGTGTTTTTTATTTAATTCAAAATCGATTAATTTTTAAATTAATTCAGTTTTAATTTATGACTTTTTTAAAACTGAAAATTCATTTCAATTCAAAAAATTATCAAGTCAATTCAATTAACTAATTTTATACATAGTACAACTATTTATTTAAACAGATGAGTGCTCATGTGAGATAAACCTGGGTATTATTGGAGAACGGAGTTTTAATCTTTTAGTGAATCTTCAACCCTGCCATCATGAACAATAATAAAGTATTTTCACCAATGTCATCAAAGACAAAAGAAGCAAAATTATCATAATAATAATAATATATTATTATTATTATTTTCAAGTTAAGACAAAAGGGGCAAAAATTTATTTTCACCAATGCCAGTTGTTTCCTCCAGCTTGACCTGGATTCATCTTCTTCTCCAGTGATGCTTCTGCTTCTTTTCCTTCCATATTTTCAGATTTTTTTTTCCATAATTTTGCTTTTACCTGGAAGCAAGAGCAAGTCTTTATACAATTGTATAATTACAATTAGCACTAGATGTTGTAACAATTGATAATCAGCTTTTCATAGTAGATTTTATTACCTTGTGCTGTGCCCAGTCAAAGTTTACAGAATAGATGTTTCAACCATAACATGGGTTGAGGTTAATAATTTGGGTGGTCAAGCTTTGTTTATTGATGAGATTGGTGGGATGAGATTGAAGATCTTGGCAGCATTGATGACAAGAAATAAATCAATTATATAAATCATTAATTTATGAAAGTATTTTTTTTAATATATTTATTAAAGAGGATAAATCAATAATTTATGGTTAATTTATAAGAAGATAGGTGAATGATAAGTGAGTATTTGATCTTTTTAAATTTAATGGGTGAAAATTTGTGAATAGACTAAGCCTTTGGTAGGAGTAAGTCATTTGACCAGTACCACTAATTTATGATTAAGCTAACAACACTAATGATTATAAACAATTTAATTACAGAAACTATGAATTTAAATAATGTTAGTGTATGAGGATATTTTTGTTATTATATTTATTAAAAGGGTAAATCAATAATTTATGATTAAACGAATAAAAAACATTAACATAATTAAATGGTAGACGCGTATTTAATTTTTTTCAAACTCAACGGGTAAGAATTTCTTCATAGGCTAAACTTTGGGTGGGACCAAGTGTTTTGGCAAATAAGTCCAACAAAAGTCAGACAAGGCGGCCGAGCGGCCTTATTTTACAATTTCAGGAAGGTTCAAGGAAGTAGCATTGCAGATGAAGCAAACCCACTTTTATGATAGTTTTTTTTTAGGAAAAATATTATTATTTTCGTTGCTGAAGATGTTACTCTAGCAAACTTTCTATATTGCTTCTCCCGAAGTTGCTGGTTAATTTTTGCAAAGTGATTTAAGTAGGATGGCTTCTTCTTCTTCCACTACGGTTGAAGTGAAAAAGCATGATGTATTCCTCAGTTTCTGTGGTGTTGACACCCGCCTCACTTTTACCAGCACTTTACTTGGAATTTTGCAGAGCAGTGGTATTGATGTTTTCATTGATAACGAACTCAAGAGAGGAGAGCACATTTCTTCATCTCTTATAAAGGAAATTTCGGATTCCATGATTTCAGTTATCATTTTCTCGGAACGTTATGCATCTTCAAGATGGTGTCTGGAAGAACTTGTGAAGATCTTGGAGTGCAGGAATACGGAAAAACAGGTGGTAATACCAGTTTTCTATCATACCCCATCAGATGTAAGGCATCAAACTGGATATTTCGGAGAGGGATTTAAAAAGCTTCTAGGAAGTTTGGATAAGGGGAAGTTAGAGAGGGTACAACGGACAAAGAAGGTGCTGCAGTGGAAGAATGCTTTGAGAGAAGCAGCTAATATATCCGGCCGATCAACAGAAGAGGACCCGTAATTTTCTACTCTTTAATTTCGTACCCTGCAGTGTCAGATGATTAATTTAATTTTCACATTCTATATAACATTTTGTTTTTCACTTTTGTTAGATTTTTCCATCTCTTAATGATTTATTGCATTATAACACTCTGTTTTTCATTTTTGCTAGGTTCGATTATAGTCTTGCAAATAAAGTTTTCCAAGATATTTGGTTGACACTAAACAACATGATCCCGACTAATAATTACGGAGATTTGGTTGGTGTTGCATCAACCATCCCCCATCTTATAGATTTATTGAGCACTCGGTTGGGAAATATCCATGTTATAGGAATTTGGGGAATGCCTGGTATAGGTAAGACAACTATTACAAATTGTGTATTCAACCAAATAAGAAGTCATTTTGAGGGTTCTTATTTTGCTGACAATATTAGGGAAAAATCAATGAGTCCTAACCAACTAAAACCAATACGACAAGAACTTCTTTCAACTATTTTTAAACGTGCTGATTTGGTGATAAATTCCAAAGTAACAGAAACAATGCTTAGACGAAAACGGGTTCTTATTGTTTTGGATGATGTGACAACTTTGAGTCAAATAGAATATTTAGTTGGAGATATATATTCCTTAGGTAGAGGAAGTCGAATTATTATAACAACTACAGATAGACAAGTACTTCGAAATTGTGGAGTGTATGAAAGATATATATATGAGATGAGGGGATTGCCTGAGGATGAAGCTCTCAAACTTTTTAGTTGGTACGCTTTTAAGCAAAGTAATCCTAACAAAGATTATGATGACCTATCAAAAAGGGTTGTAAAATATGTTGAAGGTATTCCATTAGCTCTTAAAGTGTTGGGTTGTTATTTACTTGGTAAGTCAAAACAAATTTGGGAAAGTGCAATAAATAGATTAGAAATAATTCCTCATAAGGATATTCACAATGTACTAAAAGTATGTTACGAGGGACTGAGTGATGATGAACATAATATGTTTCTAGATATTGCATGTTTCCTTAAGTTGGAGAATATAGAATTTGTGATGGACTTCTTGAATGCTTGTTACTTGGAGGCTGAAATCGAAGTAAGTGTTCTCAAAGACAATTGTCTCATGAACATATCAAGAGATAATAAGGTAATAATGCACAATTTGCTTCAAGCTATGGGAAGGGAAATTGTCCGACAAGAATTCCCCAGAAATCCTGGTACACGTAGCCGTTTATGGTACCATAGAGATATTGATAGTGTATTGAAGGAAAACAAGGTGAGTGTTGAAAACATTTTATAAAGTTAGATTTGTTAATTTATATATACGAGATTTAACATAATATCATCTACATAAAATGAATAATGTTGTGCATATATTTTTTTATAATACAATTGGGTATATAAATGATGTGTCATTGCATAATTGAGTATTACTTTATTATTTATTCAAAATTACCCCATTATAGGATAACACATTATCTATATACTCAATCGTGTATTAAAAAGTGTGTATATATTGTTTTATTGTATAAGAATTATGTTTCGACTTTTGTTAGGTTGGCATAAATGTGTTTGAGTAGTGTTATGTGCACAAACAATGACGTGTCATTATATGATTGAATATTGGTTTATCTTTAATTTTTAATTATCCAATCATATGATGACATACCATTGTTTGTATACATAATTTTATTGAATGTGTGTTGGTCTATCTGTTATCATTTTTCAGGGCTTATAAACTCTTAATAAGTTTGTAGCTAAGAAATTTTCTTTCCATGGTATCAGATGTCTAATGCAATCGAAGGCATATGTTTAGACATGTCTCAGCAAGTAGAAGACATATACTTACAACCTTCTTCTTTAGGAGTGATGGATCAACTGAGATTCTTTAAACTACATAACTCAGTGGATAATATCAATAAGGTGTATGTTTCCCACAGGCTTAGTTCTATGTCCTCTGAGCTACGATACGTATGCTGGTATGGATGTCCATTGGAATCATTGCAGCCAAATTTTCTGTCAAAGAACCTTGTTGCACTTGACATGCCTCATAGCCATATTGATCAACTTCGGTCAAGTGTTCAAGTAATGCAGTGATTTTTGTATTACGATATTTTCTTCTTCTGTTGTCATTATCAGAGTGCTAATTAGGTTACTTTTTATGTTACAGCTTGTTAATTTGAAACGTATTGATCTAAGTTTTTCTAAACGTCTGAGAAGCCAAGATCTCTCATTGACTCCAAATGTTAAAATTTTGGTTCTGGAAGGTTGTACAAGTTTACATGAGATTTCCTCGTCCATTCACGGTTGCAAATATGAGCTTCATATGTTAAATCTAAGGCACTGCAGAAGCCTTGAGAGTCTTCCAACAGACATTCATGTAGCATCTTTCGAAAAAGTTATCTTTTCTGGATGTTCGAAACTCAAGCAGTTTCCACAGGCCTCGTGGGATATGAAAGAGATATATTTAGATGAAACTGCGATCGAGGATTTGCCCTCATCAATAGAGAATTTATCCAGACTAGTTATATTAAATCTTAAGGACTGTTCAATGCTTCAGAGGCTTCCGAGCAATATCCGCCAGTTGAAATCTCTTCAATATCTCAATCTGTCGGGGTGTTTAAAACTTGATGGATTGCCTGATAAATTGGGAAATTTAGAAGCTTTGAGGGTGCTTAAAGCAGAGAGGGTGGCTACAAGAGAAGTACCAACATCCATTCTAAATTTAAGATGTCTAGAAGAGTTAGATATTACCAACTGTAGTATTGTGAAGTTGCCGAACAATCTTGGTCAGTTATCATCGCTAAAAAGTTTACTTCTTGGCAGAAACTTCTTTAACAGCATTCCAGAAAGTATAGAACAGTTGTCTGAATTATCTTATCTTGATGTAAGCTATTGCGAGAGGCTTCAAATCCTGCCAAAGCTTCCAAGAAAATTGGACAATATAAATGCAAACAATTGCATATCATTGGAAGAACCACTAAGTTTACGAGATCTTCTGGAAAGGGATTTTTCTCACAGCATAAGATTTAACTTCAGCAATTGTTTCAAACTGAATCAAAATTCCTGCAGCAAAATTGTGAGACAATTTCGACAGTCAGTTCATCAAATTTTAAGGGTATGTATGGTTGGGAACAACTAAATGGTCTCCTCACTCTTTTTTATTTCGTATAATTTCCATTAATAGTTAACTTCAATTTATTTATTTATTTATTTTTTTTTACAGAGATTGGGACCAGAAATTTTTCTAAAAACTGATAGAAGTTATTTCTGTTTTCCGGGAAGTGAAATTCCAGGCTGGTTTACCTTTAATGGTATAGGTTCATTTTTAACTCTGGCTCCATGGGCATTTTTTCGCAGTAGCGAATTGACTTCTCTTCTTATCTATGTTGTGGTGGAGTTTCGAGACTATCATAATAAAGACCAAGGTTTGGCGATTGGCTTTGAGTGGTTGCTCACGACAGAAGATGGTGTAGAAGAAGTTATCCATGGAACTTGGAGTATATGGGACGATGGTACTGGACCCGACTATGTGGATTCAGATCACGTATTCCTGGGAATTGATCATACTTTCAAGTTCGATGATCCACTTTTACCTAGAGATAAAAGATATTTTGGCATAAGCATCCGATTTCATGTTGAGAATTCATATACTGAAAGACTAGACTACTGCAAAGTAAAGAAGTGTGGATTTTTTGTCCCAGATAAGAATCCACCCCAGGTAAATAAGTTACCATTTCTTTTTCCCTTTTTCTGCAATGTCTATCTTTTTAAGATTTTATTTTACTTCGATTCTCGGATACATGTGCCACATGTTTATTTTTCTTTATTGCATCTAACCATTACCAATGCCATTTGTCATTGGTTTTCATTTGTTATACTTCACTTACGATCTAGGCCAAATGTTCCACAAACAAATTCTCTTCTTATTCATATAACATGGATTCAATGTAAATTAGAATCTTCCCCTATTCTAATTTCACTTACACTTGATGGAGAAAAATTTTGTGATCAATATTTGTTTGTTATCAATTTTCTCACTCACAACCGAAATGAAACCACTCTATACTCTCTCACTCTTATCGAGATTCTAATTCTTTCTTAAACCATTTACATATATAGAAATCCTATGAAAGATTTGTCAAAATTGTGGAACTTACTTCATCTCAAATTAATATTCCAATTAGAATATAATTTTTCTAATATTTTTTATGTATAATTTTTTATTTAAAAAATATAATTAAGAATAAAAATATAATTTTTTAGGAATTTAAATAAAAGTCTTATTAAGATATGAATTATGAGTGATCTTAGGAATAGTATTTCAGATATTAAGTACAAAAAAGGTTAAATTCTAGGGCTAGGAATGGAATACAATAGAAGAAACTATTACAATTAGAGAGTGAGAATCACTAAAGAGAGGCATAGAGTGAACCAATTTGTGAGGCTTGCTAGAGCCTCCTATAGATTTTTTTGAAAAATGGACATGGCTCTTTCACGGAGAGTATCGTGTATTAAAGAGTGTGTACATATTGTTTTATTGTATAAGAATTATGTTTCGACTTTTGTTAGGTTGGCATAAATGTATTTGAGTAGTGTTATGTGCATAACTTTTGTACACAGACAACGACGTGTTATCATATGATTGGATGTTGGTTTATCTTTAATTTTTAATTATCCAATCATATGATGATATGCTATTGTTTGTACACATAATTTTATTGAATGTGTTTTGGTCTATCTATTATCATTTTTCAGGGCTTATAAACTCTTAATAAGTTTGTAGCTAAAAAATTTTCTTTCCATGGTATCAGGTGTCTAATGCAATCGAAGGCATATGTTTAGACATGTCTCAGCAAGCAGAGAACATAGACTTACAACCTTCTTCTTTAGGAGTGATGGATCAACTGAGATTCTTTAAACTATATAACTCAGTGGATAATATCAATAAGGTGCATGTTTCCGACAAGCTTAGTTTTATTTCCTCTGAGCTACGATACGTATGCTGGTATGGATGTCCACTGGAATCATTGCAGCCAAATTTTCTGTCAAAGAACCTTGTTGCACTTGACATGCCTCATAGCCATATTGATCAACTTCGGTCAAGTGTTCAGGTAATGCAGTGACTTTTGTATTACGATATTTTCTTCTTATGTTGTCATTATCAGAGTGCTAATTAATTTGGGTTACTTTTTATGTTACAGCTTGTTAATTTGAAACGTATTGATCTAAGTTTTTCCAAACGTCTGAGAAGCCAAGATCTCTCATTGACTCCAAATGTTAAAATTTTGGTTCTGGAAGGTTGTAAACGTTTACATGAGATTTCCTCGTCTATTCACGGTTGCAAATACGAGCTTCATATGTTAAATCTAAGGCACTGCAGAAGCCTTGAGAGTCTTCCAACAGACATTCATGTAGCATCTTTCGAAAAAGTTATCTTTTCTGGATGTTCGAAACTCAAGCAATTTCCACAGGCCTTGTGGGATAAGAAAGAGATTTATTTAGATGAAACTGCAATCGAGGATTTGCCCTCATCAATAGAGAATTTATCCAGACTAGTTATATTAAATCTTAAGGACTGCTCAATGCTTCAGAGGCTCCCGAGCAGTATCTACCAGTTGAAATCTCTTCAATATCTCAATCTCTCGGGGTGTTTAAAACTTGATGGATTGCCTGATAAATTGGGAAATTTAGAAGCTTTGAGGGTGCTTAAAGCAGAGAGGGTGGCTACAAGAGAAGTACCAACATCCATTCTAAATTTAAGATGTCTAGAAGAGTTAGATCTGACCAACTCTAGTATTGTGAAGTTGCCGAACAATCTTGGTCAGTTATCATCGCTAAAAAGTTTACTTCTTGGCAGAAACTTCTTTGACAGCATTCCAGAAAGTATAGAACAGTTGTCTGAATTATCTTATCTTGATGTAAGCTATTGCGAGAGGCTTCAAATCCTGCCAAAGCTTCCGAGCAAACTGGACAATATAAATGCAAACAATTGCATATCATTGGAAGAACCACTAAGTTTACGAGATCTTCTGAAAAGGGATTTTTCTCCCGGCATAAGATTTAACTTCAGCAATTGTTTCAAACTGAATCAAAATTCCTGCAGTAAAATTATGAGACAATTTCAAATGTCAGCGAATCTTCAAATTTTAAGGGTATGTATGGTTGGGAACAACTAAAAGGTCTCCACACTCTTCCTTATTTCTTATAATTTTCATTACTGGTTAACTTCAATTTATTTATTTATTTTTTTACAGGGATTGGGACAGGAAATTTTTCTAGGAACTGATAGAAGTTATTTCTGTTTTCCGGGAAGTGAAATTCCAGAGTGGTTTACCTTGCGTGCTACAGGTTCTTCTGTATGGTATCCATGGCCAAATTTTTGGAGTAGTGACTTGACTTCTCTTCTTGTCTGTGCTGTGGTAGAGTTTCGAGACTATAATAAAGACCGAGGTTTGGCGATTGGCTTGGACTGGTTGCTCCAGAGAGAACATGGAGCAGAAGTAGTTATCCATGGAACTTGGAGTGTATGGGACAATGGTACTGGACCCGACTATCTGGAATCAGATCACGTATTCCTGGGATTTTATCCTACTTTCAAGTTCGATGATCCACTTTTACCCAGAGATGAAAGATATGATGGCATAGGCATCCGATTTCATGTTCAGAATTCATATGCTGAAAGACTACATGACTGCAACGTAAAGAAGTGTGGATTTTTTGGTCAATATCTGAATCCAGTCGAGGTAAATAAGTTGCCATTTCTTTTTCCCTTTTACTGTGTTATCTATCTTTTTAAGATCTTATTTTACTTCGATTCTCGGGTATATGTGCCACATGTTTATCTTTCTTTATTGCATCTAACCATTACCAATGCCATTTGTCATTGGTTTTCATTTGTTATACTTCACTTACGATCTAGGCCAAATGTTCCACAAACAAATTCTCTTCTAATTCATATAACATTGATTCAATGTAAATTAGAATCTTCCCCTATTCTAATTTCACTTACACTTGATGGAAAAAAATTTTGTGATCAATATTTGTTTGTTATCAATTTTCTCACAACCGAAATGAAACCACTTTGTACCCTCCCGCTCTTACCGAGGTTCTAATTCTTTCTTGAACCATTCACATATGTAGAAATTCTATAAAAGATTTGTCAAAATTGTGAAACTTACTTCATCTCAAATTAATATTTCAATTAGAATATAATTTTTCTAATATTTTTTATGTATAATTTTTTATTTAAAAAATATAATTAAGAATAAAAATATATTTTTTTAGGAATTTAAATAAAAGTCTTATTAAGATATGAATTATGAGTAATATTAGAAATAGTATTTCAGATATCAAGTACAAAAAAGGATAAATTCTAGAGCTAGAAATGGAATACAATAGAAAGAAACTATTACAGTTAGAGAGTGCGAATCAAAAAAGGAAGGAATAGAGGGAACCAATTTCTAAGGCTTGCTAGAGCCTCCTATAGTCTTTTCAAAAAAATGGACATGGCTCTCTTACCGAGAGTAAACCACTATAAAGCTTGTGCTTGTGTATAGGGGTTACGTTTAGTCTTTTGTTTGTTATATTTTTACCTTCATAGGGATTTAGGATTTGCTTGCATTTGATTAAATCCTGACAAAATTTACTGATATTTGAGCTTGGAAATAGATTACACATTTAGGAAGGTGCAAATTGAAGATCATGCAGAAAATTGCATCTACCTCTTTTAGGAAAGCGACTAGAAAAGATGTCATTTGAAGATTGAGAATGTTTTAAGTGCTCTAAAATCAATTGTCACATCTATTTATTAGAATTGTAATTATATTTTTTTTAATAAATCTGATTGTTTTTTACTTAAAGTAAATTAGATTAATATCCTATGTTCACATATGTTGTCCATTCTCACTAGTAATGCCCACAATCATAATATTAACTTGATAACAGACAAATGTAATACGGTTAATATTATCATAGTATTAAACGACATTATCAAAAAACAATCTTGTTACAAAATGGTTTGTTTGACAGTTTGATACAACATATGAGTGTATATTAAGTAGACATATTTACTAGATCTAACCAGTCAAGAGGATTTCACATGGACGCGTAATCTATTGTTTATGAAACACATCCTCTAACAAACAATGTTATATGTGATCCTTCAATTTGAGTCGCTAGACCATTTTATACAAAAATTGATATAGTTTGACATCAATCTAACATAGTAATTAAAAAACGATTATTAAAATGGTAGTGATTGCCCATACTAAGGATTGCATGAAGGTTATATTGGATCAATATATGATTTATCACTCTAAGGTATAAGAATATATATCTCTGTTAGGCCTATTAACAAGTATCAATGACCACTAAATTTATGTGGCCACTATAGGATTGAATTATTGCTCAATATAATATTGTCCAATCATTGGTACAAACATTAGTCAATGCACATTAAGAGTTTCATGATATAGACACAAAATTATTGTTTCACCTTCAAAGAGATATCAGTTTAGAAAATGATCAAATTATATGATAATTGTATTGTTGACAGGTACATATCTATTGCTGACACTATTATTTTGGTGGTCATGATGGTTTACTAAAGGTCAATTTTAGTTTTCATATGAATGACTAACAGATTGTAAATTTATCACGAATATGTTCATTACCAACGTAATGAAAAACCTATAGGTCACATATAAAAGGTGTATATCCTGACATTTAGAGGACTTGGGTTGCACAAAGTGAATCAAGCCTAAAATCTAAGATGACAGTTATGAGTTCCACTAGATGGTTGGACTAAAGTATGAGTTTTTCTTCTTAAAGGGTCAAACTCAAATAACCCATAAATGGATGAGCCAGAGTAGATTATTGGTGAGTTGCTTTTATTCAATTTACATATAGAAGGTTTAAATATTGGATAATGTTCGGTCATGTGAATAGTTATGCATGATGGGTGAACAAATGTTCATTATCTCAAGTTAACCTTATTTGATATCTTGGTATGTATTCCAAAGACAAGAAATATCAAGTATATAAGATGATATTGTGATATGATATGATTCATGTGAATGGCCATAGATGATTGGTGAATAATCATTCATTGTTTTTTATACAAAAGAATCATATTGAGACCTTTTAACCTTTTCTTGAATTATCACAAACACTCGTATTATTTCATTCTCTAAAGGTCTTAGCAAACTCAAATCGTCGATCATCTTTAACATGATGTGTGTTTCATGTAGATACCACAAACCCCTTTTGATTTACGCATGTACACTCCATTACAAGAGTAAAAGACGAAGAAATTGCCAACAAAAGTAAGTTCTACTAAACTAAACCCCTATGGTAGTTTTTAATATACATGATGCATAAGATGATACCTGTAATCGGATCCAATTGTGTTCCTGGTGGAATGTTTTGGTTTTAAACTTTTAATATTATTTTTGTTGTGCAAAGTCATTTTAAGACCATGAATTAACCTACAGACACTTAAAAAATATAGGTTTTAATAAGAGAAAATATAGTTATTAAAAATCCATTACGCATAATTAAATATCTTTAGTGACAAAAAAATCTCATCAACTGTTCTTATAACCTCTACCACTAAAAGTATTAAAAAAAAAATTATATCATTGATATAAGTCTTATCATTATAAATATTAATAACAATGAATATTTTTTTTGCTAAAACAATGCATTTGGTTGTTAAAAATAATATTTATGATAAATATTTTCAGTGTTGTAGCAACCACTAGGGCTGGATTCGAATCGAGTCAAACCGAACTCGAGCTCGGCTTGATTTATATATAGCTGAACTCAAGTTCAAGCTCGAGCTCGAGCTCGTGAAAGCCAACGATAGAGCTCTTATAGGATTGACTCGTTTCGGGCTCATTCAAGCTTAAGCTTGAATGGGCTCGGTTCGAGTCCAACCCTAGCAATCACTATTCGTCAAATTTTTCAATTAAAAATTTTGATACAAAACGACATCATTTTAACCAATATGTATCGTTTTAATAACAAAAAATGAGTCAAACCGAATTCTAATAACAATAAATATAAATAACAAGAGAGCCCGAATCATTATTAAAAATAGTAATTTCAACAATGAATATCTCTATCGTTATAATAATATAACTCGTCACTATATATAATATAAACAATGAATATTCTCATCATCACAACAATATTTATTACTCACTAAACATAATATTAACGATGAATATCTTGATCCTCATAACAATATTTATTGGTCTTTAAATATAATATCAATGATAAATATCCTCCTCATTATAACAACATTGATAATAAAATTTTGATTATCAAAATATAATCATTGACATTAATTATGTTCTAATAACAATTATCTTAAAGTCTCCATATGATCTACAATTATTAAAAATAAGAACAAAAAAACTAGAAATTTCCTATTATGGTAACTCTCCCTATAAGCAAAACCAAAAAATTGTTACAAATAACATAAGAATCTATTTATCCAATACTATCAAGTGTTTCATGATTCACTTGTATCTTCAAGTACTTACAAATTGTGCAGAGAGAATAACTGATTAAAATGTGCATAACATGTATATATACACACACACATACACATATTCACATATATATTTTTTCTCATAAACTAATTATCAGGCAAAGTTAAGAAAAAACAAAATAAATCAAATCAACTATAATGTCAATCCTACCAAATTAATAATGTCGAAAAGAGCATCCAAAATTTATCATATTTAATCTTTGGAGCATTAGCATCAATCACTCAGAGATACTTCCTAGAATCAGATGAAAAATGCATAAAAGTACTAATCAATCATAGTCAAACATAAATAGAATGAACTACACAATAACTAACCAAAATCCTCCATTGATAATAACCCTAAAACTAAATAATAAACATCAAGCATTAAAGAAATTAAATGAGCAAATCAATTCAACCATCTTAAATGAAAATAACATATGGCATGAGCAATTTAAGTATCACGTTATAAGGAGACCAATTCCTCAACTATTTTACAATTGTCATGTTTTTGTAACACTGCAACCTATAAATTACAAAATAAACTATTAAAATTTTAATATATAATTATTTAAGCATCATAAATATATCAAAAAAACAATCCACTTCATTTTTAAACCAATCAATAAACCTTCTATTCCAT
The DNA here is from genome assembly GCF_011075055.1 of Mangifera indica. Lineage (NCBI taxonomy): Eukaryota > Viridiplantae > Streptophyta > Magnoliopsida > Sapindales > Anacardiaceae > Mangifera > Mangifera indica. The sequence continues at coordinate 7,511,977 of NC_058147.1, read as the reverse complement.
TCCTCAAATTCCATCCTTTGCAAATTTAATATCTAAGATTGAAGTAATTATCTCTGTGAAAAATGATCTAGAACCAGGTGCCTCTTGTTTCTCGAACCTATGTACAAAGGATATTAAAGGAAACTAGAAGCAAATTCTATCATATCCAATAACATAACTGAACAGATGCTTTTTCCTATCTTCTAAGAGTAAATGTGTCCAAGCCAATGATATATCCACCTTTTTCATTCGTTCTACCACAGAAGACATTAAAAGAACTAAACCAATGGAAACACTTACAATTTAGCATGAGAAACACATAAAGCTGACTGTCACAAATCAATAAGCATCTTGAGCCTTTTGAACTGCTATATGCTAACAAATTACAATGAGTAGAGTGGAATTCTGCAGATGTTATCACTTCTGCAAGAACAAAGGAAAATAGGTTTAAGCTTTCAGTAAGACATCAGTAAACAAAATGATAGAACTTAAAAGCAAACAATAAAACAAGCAAACCAAAAACCAGGGAAGAGGAATAGCAAGTTAGTCAGGAATCTATGAGAAATGTCAGAAAACAAGGTTGGTTAATAAAGTAGAAGCCAGAGCATTCAGGCCTAGCAAAAACCAACTGGCCTGATCAACTCAGTTTCCTACACAAATACCATCAATAGCCAATTTAGTCTCCAGAATATTTAAAATAAAGGTAAGGAACAATGTCAAAAATTTCCAAATATATGCACAGAAAAGAGACAGACATGAGAAGGTGCAGGGTGAGAACATGAAAAGAAACGAAAGCTTCCATGAAAAATGTAAGTGCACGAAAGCACATTTCATCGTATCAGAATCCACTGAAAAAGAAGGATAACACCAAAAAATTTTTCAATAATACCCTGATGCCAAGATATTAGGATGTTTACCAGTTAGATCCTCCACGCTTGCAGGCATAACATCAACAATATTGAAACTCTGATTGCTAATCTCCAAGTTCCAAAGAATGCCCCAATATAAAATCTGAACCACTCAATTAGTAGCATCAATTTTCAAAAGTTTTAGTATCAGGGAATGTATCAAAAGATGATGAAAACGTGAGGAATTATGAAGAAATTAGATGCCACCAACAGTGATGTAAAACAGTAGTATTGATAGCTGTGACTTGACATTATTGTCCAAGTATATGAGTTTTAGATTGCATGAAGAAAAGAATTAACAGGGAATAAATAGAAAAAAATAGTACACAATACTTTAATGCCTGAAGTAAAACAATTTTTTCTAGAAACATATATACAAGTACTAAAGAATTATCACCAATCATAGACAAGTACTAAAGAATTATCTTAAAACAACATCTCAATTTGATTAAAAAAGAAGAAAAGTATCCTTAAATTCTCTTGAAAAAAAAATCAATAGCGATAACTAAAAATAATCTAAATTGATCTGTTTAAACTCTTAACTACTAGTGATTCAGTCTTCAAAGCAATTTTATTGCCTAAATTTAATGTCATAGACAACTCAAAAGAACAGATTTAGTCAAAATTGGAATAACAACAATTCAGCAATAAAATAATCTAAATTGATCTGTTTAAACGCTTAACTACTAGTGATTCAGTCTTCAAAGTAATTTTATTGCCTAAATTTAATGTCATAGACAACTCAAAAGAACAGATTTAGTCAAAATTTAATGCCTAAATTTGATGTATGCAATGTAAACTTGGTAAAGTGATACTCATTGCATGAATAATTTTGAAGGAGCTCTCATTATCACGTATAAGAAGTAAGTCACTCTTTCTATCTTTGCTTTTTGGAATTATGACCTATAAGAAGCACATTGACTCTTAAAACATAAATTTTGGCCTAAAGTAAATAATAGAACAAAAATTAAAGAAAAAACATTGTGTATTGAGATGTTCAATGAAGGTGTGTGTCCTGATGTCTTGACATTTAGAGTGCTCCTAAATGAGCTTTGCAAGAAAAGGAAGTCAATGGACTGAAAGGAGTTGTTTGATACAATGATTAGTAAGGAATGCAGACCTAATGAATATAGCTATATGTACCACTTTGATGAATTGGTATTGCAAGAATCCAAAAGTTATACAAGTTAGGAGTCTTTATTCAAAAGGTGTCAGGCCAGCCCACAAGTTGTTACTTATAACACATTGTTAATTAAGTCTTTTTCTTACATGTAAAGATAAATATGCAAAGAAACTATTAGGGGAGCTGCAACTGAATAATGTTCCACCCACTTTAATTACATATAATATTTTTAATGATGGGCTCTGCAAAAATGTGCTATTAAACTATTTCATACTTAATAAACTAGGAACTTTCAGCCTGAAATCATCTTTTTCTATTGTCTCATTAATGGAATATGCAAAACAAGGAAACTCAAAACATCTTGGGGGCTATTTCGCAGATTGTATATGAAGATTTGGATCCAGATGTTGTGACCTAATGATTGATGGGCTTTTGTAAAGAAGGGCTCCCAGAAAAGCAAATGATTAATTATTTAAACATATTTTAGATGTTGGAGTAAGCGTGTGTTTTGATAGGTACAACCTAAAAGTACAACATTTATATCAGTTTATAGGAAATGGATAAAACATCATACAACAAAACATCAGGTCAGGAATACCTTATGAATCTCCCTCTCAAATTTGTACATTGGATCTCGAGACTCAAGGTTCATCAATGGGTGGTTCTGTGAAAATATATGTATTCAAAAATATCTTTTTTTTAATCCCACAAACTAAATATCAAACAAAGTAAAGCAAGCAAAAATAGATCAAATCATGTCACACCAATGGAAGTATCTCTAACACATTGTTTGTAGAAATAAGGTGAAAAAAGTTTCTTGAAACAAGACCATAAGCTAATTACCCGAGAAATTATATATGACTAAACTTTTAGATCAAGGACTCAAACCATTAAACAAATATCACTACATTTACCAACTGTAAAAGCTTATGTTATATTAAAATGGATTAGTGAAATCTAGAATTATATAAATTTAACAAATTTTAATGGATAACACAGTATAACATATAACAAAGTAAAGTCAGATTGTATGCATGACTACTTGTGCAGTATTACTTCAGTATCAACATAATAGAGAATATATGGAACGAGTAGAACTTCAGACTTTCTGTGTCCACTATATTTCATAGAACTAGTAAAAAACATTGAACTTTCAGGCATTTAAGTCTAAAAAATATCTGGTATCTAAGACACATCAAAAGATTTCTGGCATAGATACTTTTTGAAAAATAAATCCCCTAAGAATCTAAAATAAAAGGTGCATTACATCAAGGTAATACTCAATATGTAACAATTTTAGGAATCATACCAGCTGCTACAGATGAAAGATAAGTCTTACTTTTTATTTTCCTATAACATATGGATAACCTACAATAAAGCTTTCATAATTATTTTAAATTGCTCAAGAAATTTAAACATTTCATTACACATTACAGGTAGATTTTTATACTTCTAATGAAAATTTATTATGTTGGGGATACTTAAGATTGTATTGTTTGTTTGGGTATGTAGGGTCTTCATGTGTTTTGAATATTGAATATCAATTATTTCTTCATGCTATGCCTCTCCACTCTCATCTTACCCCATTTTTTTTTACTTCTATATTATCTCCCCTTAATTTTCTATCTGTGATAATCAAGATCACAAAGCAAAGAAAGGGACAGTGGATGGAAATTGAGGAAAGCAGAGAAAATATAGAGGACACTCTGGGAAAAAAATTAATGAAATATTCCATTCCTATTATATATTATTATCTAAAGTGCTTCTAGAACTTTATTATAGATTCTCCATCAATAAAAATAAACCTAATATACATATGCCCAATAGATTACTCACCCTTCAGAGCCATCAGTAGCTTCATTATTAACTGAAGGAATTCTGCCTGGTGTTATTGAATTAATCTTAAAAGCTGCGGGTTTTGCTTTCCAAGCTCCTGAAGCATAGGCTGTAACACAGAAATAGCAGTCTTAACTCCAATCAAAGGTCAAGATTAACTAAAATTAACTGATTCAAAGCAAAAGACGAAAAAGAAAAAATTATGGACCTGTAAAATCTGTGGATTTGATTGCAGCATTCAATATAAAGCTTGAAACTAAAATGCGAATAAAGTCACAGCAAACAATTAGTCAGTGGCAGGAAAAAGTTTCAACAATCAATTAAGCATATCAAGACCTAATCAAGTAATTCTTCAACATAAGCAGAAATTATTGTGAAATCCAACCATAACCCAAACTTGCTGATCATATCGATCAACAACTACTTAAAAGATGTATGAATTAGAATAATTATCAAATATTCATAAAAACATGTATTTCTGAGTGGATTATGTCATGGTTCATTTTCTTAAGATAAGCATGACCCATTACATTAACTTCAACAATGCTAATCCTACAACACATCAACAGAATCTTATTAAATGGAATGTAGCCCAGACATGTTAACCATAGGACAATAATTAAAAGGAAATTGAACTCAACACATTCTGTCACTGCGACGTGGTGCTTCAATAAAATAGATAAAACAAATAGTGAAGAAACAACACTTAGACAATACATGAATAATCATACTAGTTGATTTTTTCCAAGAAAGTCCAAGGATCCAAGTCCACCGGCAGCAGCACCTGAAAGTGTCTCCCGAAAGTGGACATAATAAGTGAAGTTTCTCCCTTGAATTAATCGAATCAATTGACATGAAATAGGCCTACCCGTGAGTCAAGTGCTAATTTTGAACTGTTGTGATTTTGCTTACAGGATCCAAATGATCCACCTATTAGATTCTTGTTAGATGGAATGGTTCATCTGTGATGTCTAGTGCATAAGTATATTAAATGTTAATTGAGTTTATTATTATACAAAAACGCCTACCAGACATCCTAGCATATATTTTTTTTCCCTTCATGACAATTATGAACAGATTACAAATTACGCAGTTTTTATTGAAAATCGCACATCAAACGTCCATTATTCCTACGTGTGTAAGACTTTGTTCCACAAAAGCAGTAACTCAAAATGAGCATCATCATCATCATAATGCACTTAGACTTTGTTTTAAAAATTCTAATATTACTATGTAGGAATTTTATCAAACACTTTGTGAGCATTTTGATGCACGGAGTTTCTTTTGGAAAGATGATTAACAGAAGAATCTAGAAAAGAGAAGATGAATTACAGAATGCAGAAGAAGGAGAGAATTTGGTTCATGAGTTTTGCGCCAAAAACTGTTCTATTCAATTATTCCGCAGTTTAAAAACATAACACGCGCGTTCAATTAGACGACACCGTATCAAGACAAATATAAACGACACCGTTCCACAATTGTTTGCAATTAAGAACCGACTCATACGGCACCGTATCGTTATTCAACTGAACCACAACTCTTCATATTTTCTCCTTCTCCCGCCACCAACGAATGAAATTGTTTAGTCCGCAACACATTTCTTCCAATAACGTGCAAAGGAAAATGAATAGTAAGCAACTTAAGGCTAAAGTTTTAGGAGACATCTTCCTTCTTTATTTCTAGCATTTTTTCAGTGTCTATTTAGGAAAAGGAATTCCTTTAAAATTATTTACATGAAATCAGAGTCACTAGAAGATTAGGATTGAACCATTATAAAATCATTACACTCTTCGGCCTTCCGATTCAATCATTTTTTACACAATTCTTCTGGCTTTCCTTTCTGTAGCTCAGCGTGATTTAGATATGCCCGTTCCTTTTCCCTATTAACCTCAACTTCATTCTGCTGCTTACCAGCAGCCTTACAGTGCAAATCCTACACTTGTGCAACCTTTTGTTCATGTTCCCCTCGGTGATGCGGTTGACGCTGTTGGCAGGATTGATCAAGGATTTTATGTTGGAGATCTGGGTTGTTGATATACACTTGCTCCAGGCTTTCCTACACAAGCTATTAACTATGTGTCTCCATATCTGAACTGAATCCAACTACTACTTTGCCACTCGCAGCTTTAAAGGATAGCATCAGGAAGCAAATCGAATACTATTTCAGCGATGAAAATCTCTGTGATGACCCGTACTTGATTTCACTGATGGATGGCGAAGGGTCAATATCCCATATTGCAGAATTCAGGATGGTCAAAAAAGACGAGTACAGATATATCCTTTATTCTTGATGCGTTGAAAGGCTCGACTTCGGTAATTTGATACGAAGACGAGATGTGTGGTGGAAGTGGATTTCAGCCCAAAACTCATAAATTTTGACTTTCTCTTCTCATTGTCAATGTTGTACACCCAAGATTTCTGCTTTTCGCCTTGTTATGTTATTAGTCTATTGTTAAATCAAGATTTTGTTTAAAAAGCAATGGTTGAATAATTAATTAAAACTATTTTTTATTTGCTCTTCTTAAAGTTTACTTTGTAGAGAATGATTATTTTCCTAAACCTCGCAATGGCTCTTCTTTAAATCCTCATCTGTCTACTCTCTTTTACTCACTTCTCTCCTGCGCGTTGCTGTCTGCCTTATCTACCTCACTCTCTGCGGTTTGTTGGCCAGTCACGGTGGAACTCTGTTGGATCAATCACAGTGGCGCGCAATCAAAATAATTATCGTATGCTAATATTGCTTAATTAATTTGCCTAATTCAGCAAATTGTGGAACTTTAATTAGACTAAAATCAGATGTTAATATTGCGTAAAAAGAAAGGGTTGAATGTTTGACACTTTGTGATCTAATTTAATTGTAATCAGACTTTGATTTTACTTATTATAATTATGTATTTATTATTTTATTTACTCAGCATACCATTAGAGCCGGAAGATTAATCCAACATTACTAAATTCATAAAAATAAAAATCTCTCTTATCAATATGGATAGTGCTTTCGAGAGACTTACAATTTAATTTTCTTGACAATGCCATATTGATGATGAACATGATGATGACGAAAAAGAATTCAAGATTGATGGTATAAAGGTTGAGTCATGTTCATATGGATAAATAGCAATATTACATTAAGTATTGTGGTACATGGAAGAGATTGTGTCAAGAAAGTGACATACAACTGTTATAACTTGCTTTAATATTTTAGTTTAATAATAATATAATGTTATAACTAATGTAAAAAAGATTTTGGGATAAAATTTTGTGTATATTACATTCTTCTTATTAAATTATGAAAGTAATAATATATGAGCTACGTGGGAGAATGTAGGATTTATAGTTCACATGACATTAAAAATTTATTTTTATTAAGTATAATTGTATTTATTTGATAAAATAATTAATATTTAATAAAATTTTTAATACATTAATTCTATTAGTTAATGTAAATATATAACTCTTATAATGAAAAGAGAAAACTTTTTATAATAAAAAGATGTCAGTTTTATGATGAAAATAGGTGACCCAATTAACTTCATATATAAGTAAGAGTTGGTCCTTTTTCTATCTTTTACATTTACACTTAAATGCAACACACTAACAACAACAACTTATAAATTGAAAAGCTTAAGTTCTTTTTATTCATTATTAAGTTAAGGAGTTAACTGAGAAAAATCAACATTTTTTAAATTTTTCATTAATTCTCTTATGTTTGGTACATTTCAAAATACAACAAATCAAAATATGTTTTTCTGTCTTCAATCTATGAACATGCAGTTTAAGATCTATGAAGATGATAATTTGATTTTTAATTGTTTTTTTATTAATGTAATTATGATTTATATGAATGATAGTTTGATGCTTAATTATTTTTTCATGAATGTAATTATGTCTTACAAAAATATACAAACCTAATTAATCCTAATTTATAATACAATCATTATGACTTAATGTTCTTTTCCGTTAGGGCAAATGATGTAGAACAAGGGAAATATTTTAGAGAATTAATATAATATCTTTAGATTCTTTTTATATAGGGTTTAGGCTTTTTTAATTAATATTTACTTTTAAAATGATTTTTTTATTATTGAGAATGATATCCATGTCACTTTAATTTGATTCATCCATAAAGGCTAAATGTAGGATATAAATCATCTATTCTTGTTAAATCTCTTTGTATAAAATCAACTACTGTGATATTTAATTAACTATATTATGTGTTTGAGAGATGATATTTGAATATTGACTACATATTGTAATTGAAAGTATTAATACTATAATTTGAAAATAAATTTCGTATGGTATTGTGTTAGGTCTAATGACAACTTAAATAATTTGATTTAAAATGCTATACTAATTTTAACCAAATGTTTCATGAAAAATGATAAAATTAGGATTAATATTACCGTATTTTTTTAACATATTTTTGACGATATATTATACTAAACCTCTATATACACGTTTCATATTTTTTATTTGAATTTTATGAACATATTTTTACAAATATATTTTTTATCATTTATTGTATCATACTCATATAATTTATGTACAATTTTTCTATCATTCCCCTATTTACTAAATAAGGTTTCTAGGATGTAGAGCCATGTGGGACCTTATCCCATAGTCCATAGATGGACTTAAAGTTCTTGTAGTACATGTGTGAGATCTAATTTTGTAGCACACATGTGGGTTTACAGTTTCATTATAAATGTGTGGGATATTTGTTTCTATGCATTTTACAGTTTTATAACACCTTGAAAATATGTTTTCTCATGAAAGTTTTAAAGAAATATTTTCTAAGAAGGTTTTCTTGAGGAGATACCCCTAAGATTCTTTATACACAAACCCGTAGTAATTCTTATATATAGTGTTCTAATAGATGTGTATGGAAATGGATTACACAATTATGTTATTCACATGATCAGGGTGTTGAATTCTTGTATCAACCTAGTCCAATCAACATAACTACAATTTTTAGAAAATGATGATTTATGAAAATGCTTACACCAATTGTTTGATTAATGATGTTTTTCATGCATTACATTCTCATGTTAAGGATGTAAATGGTAAGTATGGAAAGGAACTAATTGTTGAGTGATTATCCCTCACTCATTTTTTTTAATTAAATGTTTTGTAGATAGCAAGTGATCAATATGAAAATCCTTTCAATGATACTATGTAGATTTACTACTAAACAAAAGTCTTCTCAATCATTGTCACAAAATAGATAGTCTATTTGTGTTCCTTGATGTATAGTGGATAGAAAATGTATGAGGTTGTTGATGTTGCAAATGTTTGCTGGTCGTAATTGCTTAGATATGTTCTCTTGAAGTAATGCTTCTTGTGGAGACATCTTGTGATGTAGGACAAGCGGTAATAAGATTATGATATCGTTCACAAAGATATTTAGGGTTGATATCGTTTAACGAACGCAAAAGGATAAACAAAAATTCAATACAATTTGTAAAACAATTCTTAAAAAGTTCAAATTGAATTTTATTAATAATCTAATAATTGATTAACTATGAAAACTTAAGCCCTTTGTATAGGCAATTGACTTTCCTAATTAAAATAAAAATTCTAATTCTACTAAAATATAAAAAAATGTTAAAATAGGACAATAGTTTAACTGAAATTAGAATATTAACTAAATCCAAATTTTAGGAAACTTAAGACTGTAAGAAATAAATTTAATAGACTCCTAATTAAAATTAAACTTTCCTAAACAACTAATCCTAAAGCTTTTTATTTCCTAAATTAAAATAGGATTTTAATATTAATTAAATACTCACTTAACTATTTTAGACTAGGAAATTTAATTTAAACCAAACTCCACAAGGAAACATGATTTAAATCAAACTCTACTCAACTACGAATCATTATTTAACATGTATTAGGCTTCCTACATGGCTCCACATCATCTTACATACCCATATCATCATGTCATGTCATCAAATAAGTTGCCACATCATCACAAGCTTTCATGTCATGTGTCATCTCATCCTCTTGTGTTTGGGTTATTTCTTCCATGTTTTTAACACTTTCTACCCTACCACCTTCTTTTCATGACCCTTTATTAATCTTTTCTTCATTTACCTCGCAGATGTTGATGGAAGACATTGATCTAGTTATCTCTCTATCTGCCCTCTTTCTCAAGATAGATAAGCAAGGTTTTTATCACTACCAGCAAGAAGCCAACCTCCCTCTTGTCTTAGATTATCCTTTGACACTTTTTCTATTCATGCTTCAGCCTTGTTTTCCTTCCACGAATTGAATTCTTAGTCCCCCATCATCTTGTGGACAGGAGAATAATGCATAACAAAGTTCTTTCACTTGGTTGAGATTCAACATTTGAAGAGGGATAGGCTTATCCGTAATCATTGTACTATTAGAATTTCTAATTCATCTAATTACTTAGTATCTAGATAAATGGTTTATTCACTTCATTATTTTCATAGCTGTTAGTTGTTATATCATAAATTTTGGTTTACATATTTCTTTTTTATTTCTAGGACTTTTGCAGTGAATAGTAATCCGAATAAAATCAAATTAGTGTCCATTTAGGAAAAAGGAATTCCTTTAAAATTAGTTATATGAAATCAGAGTCACTAGAGGATTAGGATTGAACCATTATAAAATCATTACACTCTTCAGCCTTCCAATTCAATGCTTTTAAAGATAGACTTTGTTTACCAACTTTGGGTAGAACAATCTGTTAAAGTGTTGAATCTCCAATGCGAGTCCAGAGTCCATTTTCTACTCTCATAGGTGGACTTGAGTACACATAATAACACCTTTAAATATGCACATATTTAAATGAGAGATCGCAATGATGAGTTGTTAGACTAGTTTTAGAAGAGTGTTGTAGGGGTGTACATAATTTGATTTAAATCATAAAATCGAACTACTAAAAAATTACAGTTTGATTTGTAAAATAGTTTAGTTTGAGTTAGAAATTTTTTAAACCGTTTTTTTTTTTTTTTCAATTTGGGTAGAGGTTTTGATAATTTTCAAATAGAACTAGACTGTAAACCATATTTTTTTAAAATACATATATATAATTATATTTGATAAAATTTTTTAATAAACAATTAAATGTACAACTTATTTTGCTCATATTTATTTTGGAAACTAAACCCTAGGGAGGGAATGCCATTTTTTAAAACTTGGTCTAGGGGGCAAACTTTCAGATTTTAGGGTTTTGGGGGGAAAAAAGATTAAATTTTAATTTATTTTTAATATTATAGGTAAAATGATAATTTTGTCCTTGAAACTAATAGGCTTAACCCCCATAGGTAGGTGTTTGAGAATTTTATAATTATGAGGTGAAAACTTGAGATTAGAGGATACTTTGGGTGGGAATAAGTCCTTTAGCCTAAATTATAAATATATATTGTATATATCATCATAATAGAGAATACTAATAAAAATTTATGAATCAGTTTGTTAAAAAAAAAAATACTATGTATACTTATTTTAAGTATATAAATATATACAATATTTATATATATTATCATATAATTGAATATTATTTTATCTTTAATTTAAAATTTTTTAATTATATGATAACACATATAAATTTATCTTTATTTATATATTAAAAATAAATACATATAATTTTATTAATAAAAACATATCGATGTGAAACTCAATCTTGATTATCTGGTAAAATATTTGATTTCCCAGATTGCTACACAATTTTGATAAATGTGGATAATAAAAAATAAATTTATATACAAACTTTTTGTCAATTAAATTTAATTTAGGTGTGTAATTAATCAGGTAAATTGAATGTTTCACGAAAACTCTTTTTACAAAGATCATTTTCATGTAAGAGATGGCAGAAGAATAATGTCATGTCCCTTTCGAGTAAAATATTATAGAATAAGCCATTTCGTGATTTTTATGATTTTTTTTTTTAGTGCAATGATATAAAATTTCGAGTAATCTAATAATGTGAAATTCTTTTTTTATTTTTTATTTTTTATTTTCTATTCAATCCATATGAATAGATGTCCCTACTTATGTTGATGCACATGAGCCTTCTGCAAAGACACATGAGATGTCAATGTGTTTTTAATATTGTTAGTTTTTTAAATTAAGGGGAGAAAATGAGATAAAATGATATATATTTTAATATTATTGATAAAATAACGATTTTATTTTTAACCATAACAGAAAATTCTTAAGTGATTAAAAATGAATTAAACTTTTGATAGATATTTGAAATTTTGAAATCTTGTACATGAATATTTGGAAATGCAGTAAACCTTGGGTGGGAATATGTCTTTTGGCCATTTTAAAATTCTATATGACTCACTCATATAATAAAATATTAGCCAAACGACTATTTTCCACTCAAGGTTTGATGCAAACTCAATTTTTTATTTACTAACTATTGAAAATTCAAATATCTATTATTTTGTTAAATTTCATTATTACTATCAAGGGTAAAATTGTTATTTAATAAAAATATTTAAAAAACTATAAAAAAAAATCACATTTTACCCCATCAGGTTTAAAAACTACCATTTTATCCCCATCAAGTTTAAAAACCAACAATTTTACCCCCTAGGATTTTTGCAGTAACTATCGATGGTGATTGCAACATTCTCCCTCCCTCTCGGCTGCTCTCTCAACCACCATCTATTTTCGATTATCATCGACTATCCTCATCTCTCATCAGTTAATGCACAAAGAGACCCATATCTAGGTCTCTTCATCACACAATAGAGTAATGAAGAGACCTAGATCTCTTTGTTGCATGATGACATGATGAAGGGATCGAGATCTCTTCGTCATATGATAAAGAGACCCAAATCTCAGTCTCTTCGTGCATTGGCCAGTGAGGGGAGAGGATGACCGATGATGGTTAGAAATGGATAACCACTGAGAGAGAAGCTATAAGGGAGGGAAAACACCATTGTTGTCATCGTCTCTGGCCGTCGACAGTTGCTTCAAAATTTTTAGGGAGAAAATATAAGTTTTTCAAACTTTGGGTGAGGGAAGGTGGGGTAAATTATTAGTTTTTAAACCTAAAGGATAAAATATGATGTATTTATAATTTTTTAAAATATTTTTATTAAATAACAATTTTATCTTTAATAGTAACAATAAAATTTAATAAAAAATAAATACTTAAATTTTTAATAATTATCAAATATCAAATAAAAAATTGAGTTTGCATCAACACAGGCCGGAAAATAGTCGTTTGGCCTAAAATATTTATCTACAAGTTGTGTTCATCAATTGGAGCCACAATTTAAGGCTTTGAAACTCTTATTTATCTACAAGTTGGCCTAAAAATTCACAACTATTACGAAATTCAGTTTTCCATAATCAATTTCAATATCTTGTTCTTAATACTATGATTTGATTTCTTATTACAAAACCTTAAATGAAAAATTAAAATCCAAACCCTAATGAAAATAAACCCTAATTTGGATTTTCAATCAAATCTTAGTTTTATAAAATTTATCTTGATTTCAATTTCCTAATTCAGATTCTCTAACCTCATACATACTGCTCTGATATCACATATAAGATTTATTTTGCAAAAACATAATAAAATAGATCATCCAACTATAATCCCACAATTTATGCACAAATTATAAAATATTGAATTAGACTTTAGAGTTTTAGAAATACATAAATCTCCATGCAATTTGAAACTGAAAAATCTATTGAAATCACATGAAATTATTTGCTGAGATTACCTCTCGATGTGACTTGGTTTTCTACTCCAAAAACCTCCATAAATGACAACTTTAAATGGAAAAACTATACTGCATTAAGTTTTGGAACAGAGACCTAGCCAATTTATAGTAGGTTAATTGACTCCCTATCAAGATCTAATAAACCTTAAGACTCACGCTTATGCTGTCCACTCAGATAATAACTTTTAAGTGTATTATGTTTATCCTTATTGATCACTTAAGTGCATCTATAAACTGGTATTGAAGTATTCAATTATTTAGTTTTATTAAACAAAACTATAATTAATGTTAGTTCACATCAAAGATTTACATATTAAACTTGTTGGAACTCGTATTTGTGCATGACTCATTTGATAATTTTACAGTTCGAATCAGCTACTCAAGACTTGTGCCCGTCGAGTTTGAAAAATGAAAAATTGAACATGAAGCAAGAAGACTCACAAGTCACAATATTCAACAAGAGAAACGACACCAAAAATTTTATCAATAAATTAAAATTCAAAACCCAAAAAAAAGCATCAAAGTTACATACCCTCGATGCAGGTGAACAACTGAGTTGAAGGATGCGGAGTCGTTGCAGAAAGTTGAAGGCTCTTGATCAGGCAGTCGGCATAACAAGACTCTTGAGCAACAGAGTAAGTGAAAATCGACTAGTGAATGAAAAGCGTCCCACGGAAGACTCTTGATTCTACAGTTGATGGAACAAAACTCTTGAGCAGCACGAACAGTAAACGCTAAAGAAAGTTGAAGGCTTGGAGTTTCGCCATAGAAAGTTAAAAGCTTGGAGTTAATGCCAGAGAAAGTTAAAGGCTTGGAGCAACACGGACATCAAACGACATTAGTGGCGATTGACAAGCTTGAACTTGAACACTTGGCGTCGTGCAGCGGTGACTTTAGTTTTAGGTTTGATTTTATAATTTGAAATTTGAAACACGTTTTCAAGAATAGATTTTTAATTAGATTTTTTTTAATGCTATAATTATCTTCCTGAAGCATCCACTGGAAACTTTCCTTATTCTATAAAACAAGGGAAAACAGCTCCCTCACAGAGTAACATATTTTTAAATTTTACACAAGTGAGCCTAGCTAGGCTCGTGAGCCAAGCATAACTTATATTTGGGTTTGGACTTATGTTCGTTTCTCACTTTAACCTCAAGCTCGTGTTTGAGCTTATACTCATTTAGGGCAAGTTCATTTCAGGCTTGTACTAGTCTAAGACAGACTCATTTCAGGTTTATTCTAACAAAACTTGTTTCAAGCTCAAACAAACTCACTTTGAGTAGACTTGGTCACAGTTTATGAACCGTTGATTTCAGTTCAGAATCGTCGGTTCACAGTTAAAAAAAAAAGAACTCTGAATTGGAACCGTTACAGGACAGTTCATAACCAGTTCAAAACTGATATTGAACCAATGGTTCTAGTTCATCGCCTCGGTTCGAAATTGACATTGAATCGTCAGTTTTAATACAAGGCCTCGATTTATTTTGTAATTAATAATTAAAATAATCAAAAATTAAAAAAATTAAAAAAAGACTTGGACTTAATTTTTCAATTAAGCTTCCTATGTATCCTCTTGGGGTTTAGAAGAATCAAAGCCTAGTAGTTCTCTTATTTTTGCGTATCTAATAGCCGGTGGTACCCCCTTATCTTGTCATTCACCTCCGTTATCTTGACTACTGGTTTTCGTCATCGAACTATCTGTAGTTAAATCAAGGGGTTTTTCAGTAA
The DNA here is from genome assembly GCF_011075055.1 of Mangifera indica. NCBI lineage: Eukaryota > Viridiplantae > Streptophyta > Magnoliopsida > Sapindales > Anacardiaceae > Mangifera > Mangifera indica. Next base: position 7,496,690 of record NC_058147.1, on the reverse strand, counting down.
AATCCACTTTTATATCTTATTGGCGTAATTCGGCTCTTATCCAATCATCCACACATACTTGAGCTTCAATAAATTCAGAAGCTAAACTTAATCGCCTCTCATCCAATACATTGCCCCTTAACTAAAAGTTTATTCTACTACAACAGTTGATGATGGTACTGCTAGGACTTGTTTAGCAATAGCTGCTAATATTGAAAATGTTGATGTATGTCGACTCTACTATTTTAGAACTAGAAAGTCTTTACTTATATTGTTGTCATCAAACTCAAAGGTAATAGTTTAATAAATATCAACCTCCGAGGTGGAGTTTGATGTTTCTCTTGGTCTTTTGCCCTTTTGCATCATAATACAATCACCATAACTAATATTTTGATTGGTGATGGGGTAGTAGATGGTAGAGAGGAAGAAGTAGGGCTGGATTCGAGCCGAGCTTGGCTCGGCTCGGTTCAGTTCGAGCCCGAAACGAGCTCGGCTAAGCCGAGCTCAAGCTGGCTCTAGTTGGCTTGGTATATATATATTTTAAATTTTTTATACAAAACGGCGTCGTTTTGATAAGAAAAAATAAGCCGAAACGAGCTGAGCTGAACGCAAGCCCGAAACAAGCCGAGTCGAGCTCGAACCGAACTCAAGCCTCTCATATATGAACCGAGCCGAGCTCGAGCTAGCTGCAAGCCGAGCTTGGTTCGGCTTGAATGCAGCCCTAGGAAGAAGAACCACCATGGTTACCATAAACTAATGAATATTTAGTATAAATTTTTTTAATTAAATTTATAATGGTGGTTATAGTTAATGGAATATTAACTTCATTCTCATAATCTAATTGCATGCATTCATAATATAATGTTAAATAATCTGTAACATCATCTAATTTAAACCTAGGATAAAAAAACAAACAATAAGAAAAAAATTTGGAATTTTTTTCTAGTAATTTATCCATTTTGTTTTCATTAAAAAAATAGCTTCTTTTAAAATAACATTTTATTCGACCTCTTGTAAAGCCCTAATAATATTAAGAAAAGCAAATGAGAAGTGGGATAATAACCCTACTTAAAATATAAGTTGCATTATTAAAATTTCTTAATACGTTTAAAATTGTCTTACAAATATCCCAACGTTGAGGATACAATATAATTTGTGACATATTTTGTAAAATAAATGTGTATAATAATTCTCTATAATCAAAAAACTCATTATGTAATTTATATGTTGAATTCTAATGAGTCAACACATCTTTAGGAAATCTTTTTGGTCTTTTATTATGTATTTTACAAAATTTATCCCATTTTTTTATTGTTTGAGGATGTGTCCATAAAAATGAAATTGTTGTTTTTATTGGACTAATATAATTATTAAGATATCTTAAACTATTTTGTACACATAAATTTAACATATGACATGCATATCTAATATGAAAAAAATCTACCACCTAAATTGGGTTTGCAAATTTTTGTTAAATTAGTAATTGAGACTGTATTTGTAGCTACATTATCAAATAAAATTGAAAAAATTTTAAAAACTAAACTATATTTTTTTAATATTTCTTTAATTATTCTTAAATATTATCGGTCACATGTCGGTCATCAAAAACCCTAAATACTAAAATTGTTTTTTGTAATTGAAATTTATCATCTATCCAATGACAAGTTATACCCATATAAGAGTGAATTTGCCAATAGTCACTTCAAATATCACTACATATAGACACACGTCTATCTAAATTTGTAAATAATTGAATTAATTCATTTTTTTTGTTTTTATATAAACTTAATAATGATCTTTTTAATGTATTTCTTGAAATAGTTTTATGTGCAGGATTTAATACAGTTTTATAATAATTATTAAAACTTAAATTTTCACCAAAACTAAACGCTAAGTGATTTATTGCTACCATTTTTATAAATTATTCTTTACTTTTATTATCATTATAAATAAATAAAGATTTATGCGAAGAATCATATTCGGTTATTTGTGTTTAGCCTCTATTTTGCCCCATTTTTTAGATGTTTTGACTCAAAGTGCTTTTTAAATGCTCCATATCCATCTCCTTACCTGAATTTATAAATTTGTATACAATAATTGCAAACAACTTTAAAATTATCATCTTTTTTTTTTATATTTTCTTGAAATAAATCTTCAAAATATCAAAAGTAATAATTTTTTTGGGTTGTTGTTCTATCTTCATTTGTTGTTGATGTTGTTATTGCTCCACCTCTACATATTAACTTCCACTTTCTTATGTTGAAAAATTGTATATAAATTGATCTTTATTCACATTTGATGTATATGAATATTGACCGAATCTCTTATTACCAAAAAAATTTCCATTATTTGTTATTTTTTTATAATAAATAAAATTAATTATATAAATAAATTATATAACTAATTATAAAAGATAATGAGAAAATAAATAAATAATAAATAAAATTAATTATAGAGATAAATTATATAATTAATTATAAAATTGTATAATAGAAAGATAATAATAATTAAATTATAGAAATTAAAATTGGAATTGATAAAAAATAAAGAGGGCACTTAATTGAATTTGACAGAATTTGATTGAAAAATTGAGAGAGTATTGAGAATTGAGAGAATAAGAAATGTGAAAAAATGAGAGAGTTGAAAGATTGAGTGAATATTTATTAGGGAAATTTAAAAAAAAATTATATAAAAAAAAGGGGCTAACAGATATTTGCAAAGGCTGCCTTTGCATTGAAGTTTTGTAAGGACCGGTGGTCCACTGCAAAAACCTGAAACATTTGTAGGGGACTTTCTTAAATTTAAAAAATAAAAAAATTTAAAAACTTTTTAATATTTCCGGTTTATCAAGCTTTGAACCATCGATTCATGATGGTTCATGAACCGGCGGTTCGATGATTTAAAAATAAAAAAATCTCAACCGAGTCATCAAAATCCGATTTTAGTTTCGATTCAGACTAGTTTTGATTCTAATTTTATACGGATCAGTTTTAGTCTAGTTTACAAGTCAAACCAGCCCATGGCCTAGCCTAACTTCGAGTCTAACCCAATAGACACCCAAACTATCAATCATGTGTGGATAGCTAAAATTTAAGTTGAATTAGAAAGCATTAACAATATAAAGTTACCATTAATAAACCGAACAAAAATTGATTAAAAAAAAAGATGTAATAGTGATTGGCCCTTGCCAGACTTCTTGTTTTTGGACAAGATCCCTTGGATTAAGGGATGATTAATCTATAGGTTTTGATTGCAATACAACGTTATTTTTTATTTTTAGTTAAATTTAAAATACAAAATTTTCTATTTGATTATGTATTATATTACATTATTTTTAATAGTTAATTAAATATTTTATATTTAAATTATTATATTAATTTTTAATAATAGTTTATAAAAAACACTAAAATTATTATAATATTATCGTATTTTTAAAATTATATTATTAATAATATATCATATTAAACCTATATTTATATATATATTATATATTTTTTATATAAATTTTAAGAATATTTTTTTATAAATATATTATTATTTTTATTTATTCTATTATATTCGTATAATTCATTAACTTTTTTTTTTCGTTCCCTATTTGCCAACTAAGTGGTAAAGCATTCCCCTTTCTGATTTTAAGTTGTATGGTTATGATTAGTCCACCAATCTTGACTCAAAACTAAACCCATCCTGAAACTTATGGTGTGTTTGTTCACACAACGTCGTTTTTCAATCAACCAATAATAACACACCACAGTTCAAAAATTCACTGTGTTAACAACACGCGAATAGAACAATACAACGCTGCTTTCCCTTATAATTTGTTTACACGTGATCCCTTATTAGTCTCATTTCCACCGTTTTCTCTTCTCTGAAACCAACATTCCAACTCCTCGATGTTTTTTTATCGATGATATTGGTGGAATGAGATTAAAGATCTTGGCAGCATTGATGACAAGAAATAAATCAATTATATAAATTATTAATTTATGAAAGTATTTTTTATTATATTTAGTAGAAAAAGATAAATCAATAATTTATGATTAATCTACAAGAAGATATTAATAGAATTGAATGATAGATGAGCATTTGATTTTTTTTTTTTATTTAATGGGTGAAAATTTGTGGATAGACTATGCCTTTGGTGGGATCATTATATTTATAAAAAGGGTAAATTAATAATTTATGATTAAACGAATAAAAAACATTAACATACTTAAATGATAGATGCGTGCTTAAAATTTTCAAACTCAATTGGTAAGAATTTCTTAATGGGCTAAACTTTCGGCGGGACTAAGTCTTTTGGCAAATAAGTCCAACAAAAGTCAGACAAGATGTGCGAGCGGCCTTCTTTTACAATTTCAGGAAAGTTCAAGGAAGTAGCATTGCTGATGAAGCGAACCTACTTCCATGATAGTTTTTTTTTTTTTTTCAGGAAAAATATTATTATTTTCGTTGCTGAAGATGTTACTCTAGCAAACTTTCTATATTGCTTCTCCCGAAGTTGCTGGTTAATTTTTGCAAAGTGATTAAAGTAGGATGGCTTCTTCTTCTTCCACTACTGTTGAAGTGAAAAAGCATGATGTATTCCTCAGTTTTTGTGGTGTTGACACCCGCTACACTTTTGCCAACACTTTACATGAAATTTTGCAGAGCAGTGGTATTGATGTTTTCATTGATTACGAACTTAAGAGAGGAGAGCACATTTCTTCATCTCTTATGAGCGAAATTTCGGATTCCATGATTTCAGTTATCATTTTCTCGAAAGGTTATGCATCTTCAAGATGGTGTCTGGAAGAACTTGTGAAGATCTTGGAGTGCAGGAATACGGAAAAACAGGTGGTAATACCAGTTTTCTATCATATCAATCCATCAGATGTAAGGCATCAAACTGGATATTTCGGAGAGGGATTTAAAGAGCTTCTAGGAAGTATGGATAAGGGGAAGTTAGAGAGGGTACAATGGACAGAAGAACAATGTACAGAGAAGGTGCTGCAGTGGAAGAATGCTTTGAGAGAAGCAGCTGATATATCCGGCCGATCAACAGAAGAGGACCCGTAATTTTCTACTCTTTAATTTCGTACCCTGCAGTGTCGGCTGATTAATTTAATTTTCACATTATATATAACATTTTGTTTTTCACTTTTGTTAGATTTTTCCATCTCTTAATGATTTATTGCATTATAACACTTTGTTTTTCATTTTTGTTAGGTTCGATTATAGTCTTGCAAATAAAGTTGTCCAAGATATTTGGTTGACACTAAACAACATGGTCCCCACTAATAATTACGAAAAATTGGTTGGAGTTGAATCAACCATCCGCCATATTATAGATTTATTGAGCGCTCGGTCGAGAAATGTCCATGCTATAGGAATTTGGGGAATGCCTGGTATAGGTAAGACAACTATTGCAAATTGTGTATTCAGCCAAATAAGAAGTCGTTTTGAGGGTTCTTATTTTGTTGAAAATATTAGGGAAGAATCAATGAGTCTTAACAGACTAAAACCAATGCGGCAAGAACTTCTTTCATCTATTTTTGAACATGCTGATTTGATGACAAATTCCAAAGTAATAAAAACAAAGCGTAGACGAAAACAAGTTCTTATTGTTTTTGATGATGTCACAACTTTGAGTCAAATAGAATATTTAGTTGAAGATATGTATTCCTTTGGTTTGGGAAGTCGAATCATTATAACAACTATAGATAGACAAGTACTTCGAAGTTGTGGAGTGGATGACATATATATATATGAGATGAGGGGGTTGCCTGAGGATGAAGCTCTCCAGCTTTTTAGTTGGTACGCTTTTAAGCAAAGTAATCCTAACAAAGATTATGATGACCTATCAAAAAGGGTTGTAAAATATGTTGAAGGTGTTCCATTAGCTCTAAAAGTGTTGGGCTGCCATTTACTTTGTAAGTCAAAACAAATTTGGGAAAGTGCAATAAATAGATTAGAAATAATTCCTCATAAGGATATTCACAATGTACTAAAAGTTTGTTACGAGGGACTCAGTGATGATGAACGAAATATATTTCTAGATATTGCATATTTCCTTAAGTTGGAGAATATAGAATTTGTGATGGACTTTTTGAATGCTTGTTACTTGGAGGTTGAAAGCCAAGTAAGTGTTCTTAAAGACAAGTGTCTCATGACCATATCAAGAAATAATAAGGTAACAATGCATAAATTGCTTCAAGATATGGGAAGGGAAATTGTCCGACAAGAATCCCCAGGCAATCCTGGTATACGTAGCCGTTTATGGAACCATATAGACATCGATAATGTATTGAAGGAAAACAAGGTGAGCATTGAAGACATTTTGTAAAGTTGGATTTGTTAATTTATATATACTAAATCTAACATAATATCATCTATATAAAATGGGCAATGTTGTGCATACATTTTTTTAGAACACAATTGGATATATAAAAATAAATGATGTGTCATTGTGTGATTAGATATTATTATTTTTATTTATTCAAAATTACCCCATTACAAGATGACACATCATCTATGTATTCAATTGCGTATTTAAAAGTGTATACATATTATTTTATTGTATAAAAATTACATTTCGACTTTTGTTAGGTTGGCATAAATGTGTTTGAGTAGTGTCATGTGCACAATTTTTGTGCACAAGCAATGACGTGTCATCATGCGATTGGATGTTAATTTATCTTTAATTTTCAATTATCTAATTATATGATGACACGTCATTGTTTGTGCACATAATTTTATGAAATGTGTTTTGGTCTATGTGTTATCATTTTTCAGGGCTTATAAACTCGTAATAAGTTTGTAGCTAAGAAATTTTCTTTCCATGGTATCAGATGTCTAATGCAATCGAAGGCATATGTTTAGACATGTCTATGCAAACAAAGATCATATACTTACAACCTTCGTCTTTTGGAGTGATGGATCAATTGAGATTCTTTAAACTACATAACTCAGTGAATAATATCAATAAGGTGTATGTTTCTCACAGGCTTAGTTCTATTTCCTCTGAGCTACGATACATATGTTGGTATGGATGTCCATTAAAATCATTGCAGCTAAATTTTCTGTCAGAGAACCTTGTTGCACTTCACATGCCTCATAGCCATATTGAACAACTTTGGTCAAGTGTTCAGGTAATGCAGTGATTTTTGTATTGCGATATTTTCTTCTCATGTTGTCATTATCAGAGTGCTAATTAATTTGCGTTACTTTTTATGTTGCAGCTTGATAATTTGAAACATATTGATCTAAGTTTTTCTAAACATCTGAGAAGCCAAGATCTCTCATTGACTCCAAATGTTAAAATTTTGGTTCTGGAAGGTTGTACAAGTTTACATGAGATTTCCTCGTCTATTCACGGCTGCAAATACGAGCTTCATATGTTAAATCTAAGGCACTGCAGAAGCCTTGAGAGTCTTCCAACAGACATTCATGTAGCATCTTTCGAAAAAGTTATCTTTTCTGGATGTTCGAAACTCAAGCAATTTCCACAGGCCTCGTGGGATATGAAAGAGATATATTTAGATGAAACTGCAATCGAGGATTTGCCCTCATCAATAGAGAATTTATCCAGACTAGTTATATTAAATCTTAAGGACTGCTCAATGCTTCAGAGGCTCCCGAGCAGTATCTACCAGTTGAAATCTCTTCAATATCTCAATCTCTCGGGGTGTTTAAAACTTGATGGATTGCCTGATAAATTGGGAATTTAGAAGCTTTGAGGGTGCTTAAAGCAGAGAGGGTGGCTACAAGAGAAGTACCAACATCCATTCTAAATTTAAGATGTCTAGAAGAGTTAGATCTGACCAACTCTAGTATTGTGAAGTTGCCGAACAATCTTGGTCAGTTATCATCGCTAAAAAGTTTACTTCTTGGCAGAAACTTCTTTGACAGCATTCCAGAAAGTATAGAACAGTTGTCTGAATTATCTTATCTTGATGTAAGCTATTGCGAGAGGCTTCAAATCCTGCCAAATCTTCCGAGCAAACTGGACAATATAAATGCAAACAATTGCATATCATTGGAAGAACCACTAAGTTTACGAGATCTTCTGAAAAGAGATTTTTCTCCCAGCATAAGATTTAACTTCAGCAATTGTTTCAAACTGAATCAAAATTCCTGCAGTCAAATTATGAGACAATTTCAAATGTCAGCGAATCTTCAAATTTTAAGGGTATGTATGGTTGGGAACAACTAAAAGGTCTCCACACTCTTCCTTATTTCTTATAATTTCCATTACTGGTTAACTTCAATTTATTTATTTATTTTTTTACAGGGATTGGGACAGGAAATTTTTCTAGAAACTGATAGAAGTTATTTCTGTTTTCCGGGAAGTGAAATTCCAGAATGGTTTACCTTGCGTGCTAAAGGTTCTTCTGTATGGTATCCATGGCCAAATTTTTGCAGTAGTGACTTGACTTCTCTTCTTATCTGTGTTGTGGTGGAGTTTCGAGACTATAATAAAGACCAAGGTTTGGCGATTGGCTTGGACTGGTTGCTCCAGAGAGAACATGGAGCAGAAGTAGTTATCCATGGAACTTGCAGTGTATGGGACAATGGTAATGGACCCGACTATCTGGAATCAGATCACGTATTCCTGGGATTTTATCCTACTTTCAAGTTCGATGATCCACTTTTACCCAGAGATGAAAGATATGGTGGCATAGGCATCCGATTTCATGTTCAGAATTCATATGCTGAAAGACTACATTACTGCAACGTAAAGAAGTGTGGATTTTTTGGTCAATATCTGAATCCAGTCAAGGTAAATAAGTTGCCATTTCTTTTCCCCTTTTACTGTGTTATCTATCTTTTTAAGATCTTATTTTACTTCGATTCTCGGGTATATGTGCCACATGTTTATCTTTCTTTATTGCATCAAACCATTACCAATGCCATTTGTCATTGGTTTTCATTTGTTATACTCCACTTACGATCTAGGCCAAATGTGCCACAAACAAATTCTCTTCTTATTCGTATAACATTGATTCAATGTAAATTAGAATCTTCCCCTATTCTAATTTCACTTACACTTGATGGAGAAAAATTTTGTGATCAATATTAGTTTGTTATCAATTTTCTCACTTACAACCGAAATGAAACCACTCTGTATCCTCCCACTCTTACCGAGGTTCTAGTTCTTTCTTGAACCATTCACATATATAGAAATCCTATGAAAGATTTATCAAAATTGTGGAACTTACTTCATCTCAAATTAATATTCCAATTAGAATATAATTTTTCTAATTTTTTTAGGTATAATTTTTTATTTAAAAAATATAATTAAGAATAAAAATATAATTTTTTAGGAATTTAAATAAAAGCCTTATTAAGATATGAATTATGAGTAATATTAGGAATAGTATTTCAGATATTAAGTACAAAAAAGGTTAAATTTTAGAGCTAGAAATGGAACACAATAGGAAGAAACTATTACAATTAGAGAGTGAGAATCACTAAAGGGAGGTATAGAGTGAACCAATTTCTGAGTCTTGCTAGAGCCTCCTATAGTTTTTTTTGAAAAATGGACATGGCTCTCTTACGGAGAGTAAACCACTATAAACCTTGTGCGTGTGTATGGGGATTACGTTTAGTCTTTTGTTTGTTATATTTTTATTTTCAAAGGGATTTAGGATTTGCTTGCATTTGATTAAATCCTGACAAAAATTACTGATATTTGAGCTTGGAAATAAATTACACATTTAGGAAGGTGCAAATTGAAGATCATTTTTATGGCAGAAAATTGCATCTACCTCTTTTGGGAAAGCGACTAGAAAAGATGTCATTTGAAGACTGAGAATGTTTTAAGTACTCTAAAATCAATTGTCACATCTATGTATTAAAATTGTAATTATATTTTTGTTAATAAATCCGATTATTTTTTACTTAAAGTAAATTCAATTAATATCCTATGTTCACATATATTGTCTATTCTTGCTAGTAATGTTCATAATCCTAATATTAACTTGACAATAGACAAATGTAATAAGATTAAAATTATCATAATATTGAACGATTTTATCGAAAAACAATGATAACTCTCATGTGACAAAATGGTTTGCTTGATAGTGTGGTACAACATATAGATCTAACCAGTCAAAAGGATTTCATATAGATGCGTAACCTATTATTTATGGAACACATCCTCTAACAAACGATGTTATATGTGATCCTTCAACTTGAGTTACTATACCATTTTGTACAAAAATTGATGTAGTTTGACACCAACCTAACGTAGTTATTAAAAAATGATTATTAAAATGGTAGTGATTGATCATACTGAGGATTGTATGAAGGTTATATTGGATCAATATATAATTTATCACTTTAGGGTATAAGAGTGGATATCTCTGTTAGGTCTATTAACATGTATCATTGACCACTGAATTTATGTGGGCACTATAGGATTGAATTATTGTTTAATCTAATATTGTCCAATCATTGGTACAAACACTAGTCAATGTTTATTAAGAGTTTTATGATGTAGACACTAAATTATTGTCTCACCTTCAAAGAGACATCAATTTAGGAAATGATCAAATTATATGATAACTGTATTGTTGACAAGTACATGTCTATTGCTGATACTATTATTTTGATGGTCATGATGGTTTACTAAAGGTCAATTTTAGTTTGCGTATGAATGACTAACGGATTGTAGATTTATCACGAATATGTTCACTAATAACATGATGAAAAACCCACAGGTCACAAACAAAAGGGGTACATCATGACATCTAGAGGACTTAGGTTGTACAAAGTGAATCAAGCCTAAAATACAAGATGACAGGTATGAGTTCCAATAGATGGTTGGACTAAAGTATGAGTTTTTCTTCTTAAAAGGTCAAACTTAAATAACCCAAAAGTGGATGAGCCAGAGTAGAATATTGGTGAGTTGCTTTTATTCAATTTACATAAAGAAGGTTTAAATATTGGATAATGATAGGTCATGTGAATGGTCATGCATGATGGATGAACAAACATTCATTATCTCAAGTTAACCTTATTTGATATCTTATTATACATCCCAAAGATATGAAATATCAAGTATATGAGATGATACTGTGATATGATATGATTCATGTGAATGGTTATACATGATTAGTAAATAATCATTCATTATTTTTTATATAAAAGAATCGTATTGAGTCCTTTTAACCTTTTAACTTTTTCATGAATTTTTACAAGCACATATTATTTCATTCTCTAAAGGTCTTCACAGACTCAAGTCATTGATCATCTTTAACATGATGTAAGTTTCATGTGGATACTGCAATATATTGATGTCGACATGTTGACTCCATTACCAGAGTAAAAGACCAAGAAACTGTCAACAAGAGTAAGTTCTACTAAACTAAACCGCTATGGTAGTTTTTAATATACATGATGCATAAGATGATATCTGTAATTGTATCCAATTGTGTTCCTGGTGGAATGTTTTGATTTTAAACTTTAATATTATTTTTGTTGTGCAAAGTCATTTTGAGACCATGAATTAACCTACAGACACTACAAAAATATAACTTTTAATAAGAGAAAAAATACTCATAAAAAATCCATTAGGCATAATTAAATAACTTTAGTAGCAAAAAAAATCTTATTGTCAACCGTTCTTGTAACCTTTACCACTGAAAGTATTAACAGCAAAAAGAAAAAAAAATTATCATTGATATAAATAACAAGGGATATAAGTCTTATCATTATAAATATTAATAATAATGAATAATTTTTTCACTAAAACAATGTATTTGATTGTTAAAAATAATATTTTGATAAATATTCATGATGTTATAGCAATCATATGTGTGTGTGTGTATATATATATATATATATATATATATATATATATATATATATATATATATATATATATATACATACATATATAAACTTATAACAAAAGGAAAAATTAGTCATTAAAACTCTATTTACCATTGTTAAAGAATTTTAAGTTTTAATATCAAGAAAAATCTTATTATTGTTTGTTATTATACTTTTGCCATTAAAAGTATTAACAATGGGAGGACAAGTCTCATCATTAATATAAATAACGAGAAATATTCTCTATCATTATGATAATATTTCTCTGTTATTATATATAATATCAATAATAAATATTCTCATCATCACAACAATATTTATTGACCATTAAATATAATATCAACGATGAATATCTCAATCCTCATTACAATATTTATTGGTCTTTAAATATAATATCAATAATAAATATTTTTATTATAACAACATTGATAATAAAATTTTGATTATTAAAATATAATCATTGACATTAATTATGTTTTAATAACAATTATTTTAAAGTCTTCATATGATCTACAATTAGAAAAAATAAGAACAAAAAAACTATAAATTTCCTATTATATAAACTCTCCCTATAATCAAAACCAAAAAATTATTACAAATTACATAAGAATCTATTTATTAAATACTATCAAGTGTTTTATGATTTACTTGTATCTTCAAGTACCTACAAATTGTACAGAGAGAATATATGATTAAAATGTGCATAACATATACACACACACACATATATTCAAATATATATTTTTTTCTCAGAAACTAATTATCAAACAAAGTAAAGAAAAACAAAATAGATCGAATCAATTATAATTTCAATCCTGCCAAATTAATAATCATGAAAAAAATCCAACCAAACAACCAAATATTTTCATAAAATGTCACAAATCCTTGAACTCAGTAGTATTTGACAAAATCCTTCTGAATTCACTGTATCATAATGTCAATCTATAGAGGTCACCTTACAGTTTATTAGAATAAACAATAGAGTCACAAAATGCAAGTTGGGTGGTATAGCAAAAACAATCATTTTGAAGACAATAAATATACCACAGTTTAACCAAAAAAAGCATCCAAAATTTATCATATTTAATCTTTGGAGCATTACAAACACTAACGTATGCCATCAATCACTCAGAGATTAATTCCTAGAATCAGATGAAAAATGCATAAAAGTACTAATCAATCATAGTCAAGCATAGCATAAATAGAATGAACTACACAATAACTAACCAAAATCAGCCACTGATAATAACCCTAAAACTAAATAATAAACATCAAGCATTAAAGAAATTAAATGAGCAAATCAATTCAACCATCTTAAATGAAAATAACATATGGCATGAGCAATTTAAGTATCACATTACAAAGAGACCAATTCCTCTACTATTTTACGATTGTCATGTTTTTGTAATGCTGCAACCTACAAATAACAAAATAAACAATTAAAATTTTAATATATAATTATTTAAGCATCATAAATATATCCAAAAAACAATTCACTTAAATTTTAAACCAATCAATAAACCTTCTATTCCATTCCTCATATTCCATCCTTTGCAAATTTAATATCTAAGATTGAAGCAATTATCTCTGTGCAAAATGATCTAGAACCAGGTGCCTCTTGTTCCTCGGACCTATGTACAAAGGATATTAAGGGAAGCTAGAAGCAAATTCTATCATCTCCAATAACATAACCGAACAGATGTTTTTTCCTATCTTCTAAGAGTAAATGTGTCCACGCCAATGATATATCCACCTTTTTTATTCGTTCTACCACAGCAGACATGAAAAGAACTAAACCAACAGAAACACTTACAATTTAGCATGAGAAACACATAAAGCTGACCGTCACAAATCAATAAGCCTTCTTGAGCATTTTGAACTGCTATATGCTAACAAATTACAATGAGCAGGGTGGAATTCTGCAGATGTTACCACTTCTGCAAGAACAAATGAAAATGGGTTTAAGCTTTCAGTAAGACATCAGTAAACAAAACGATAGAACTTAAAAGCAAACAATAAAACAAGCAAACCAAAAACCAGGGAAGAGGAATAGCAAATTGGTCAGGAATCTAAGAGAAATGTCAGAAAACAAGGTTGGTTAGTAAAGTAGAAGCCAGAGCATTCAGGCCTAGCAAAAACCAACTGGCCTGATCAACTCAGTTTCCTACACAAATACCATCAATGGCCAATTTAGTCCCCAGAATATTTAAAATAAAGGTAAGGAACAATGTCAAAAATGTCCAAATATATGCACAGTAAAGAGACAGACATGAAAAGGTGCAGGGTGAGAACATGAAAAGAAACCAAAGCTTCCATGGAAAATGTAAGTGCAAGAAAGCATATTTCATCATATCAGAATCCACTGAAAAAGGAGGATAACACCAAAAAAAATTTCCATAATACCCTGAATGCCAAGATATTAGGATGTTTACCAGTTAGATCCTCCATGTTTGCAGGCATAACATCAACAATATTGAAACTCTGATTGCTAATCTCCAAGTTCCAAGGAATGCCCCAATATAAAATCTGAACCACTAAATTAGTAGCATCAATTTTCAAAAGTTATAGTATCAGGGAAGCTATCAAAAGATGATGAAAACGTGAGGAATTATGAAGAAATTAGATGCCATTAACAATGATGTAAAACAGTAGTATTGATAGCTGTAACTTGACATTATTGTCCAAGTATATGAGCTTTAGATTGCATGAAGAAAAGAATTAACAGGGAATAAATAGAAAAAAAATAGTACACCATACTTTAATGCCTGAAGTAAAACATTTTTTCAAGAAACATATATACAAGTATTAAGGAATTATCACCAATCATAGACAAGTACTAAAGAATTATCTTAAAACAACATCTCAGTTTGATTAAGAAAGAAGATAATTATCCTTAAATTCTCTTGAAAAAGAAATCAATAACGATAACTACAAATAATCTAAACTGATCTGTTTAAACCTTTAACTAATAGTGATTCAGTCTTCAAAGTAATTTTATTGCCTAAATTTAATGTCATAGACAACTCAAAAGAACAGATTTCGTCAAAATTAGAATAACAACAACTGAGCAATAAATGATCTTTTTCCCAAAGCCTATTTACAGAATTAGTGAACATTTTACAAATCATAGAACTTGAAGTCTAATTATCAAATCTCATTTCAAACTCATTCACACAAATAAAAAATTAACCACAACTAAACCTTATAATCCTTCAATTATCAAAAACAAAATGCAATCATTAGAATTTGAACGCTTTATTGAAATTGGAAGTTGCACAATACTTAATGTACCAAGACTGTTATTGCACAATATTCAAACATAGGAATATACTGAGTTAATGTAGCAAAACTGTTACTGCACTCACCAAATTTGAATATGTATAATTGTCCCTGCATTTTTAAGCACACTGATGTGTATTCTTTTACACCTACAAATTAATGTGCTGCTAACTAATAAAATCATACAGAGTACCAAAAAATATTCATACAGAATACAAAACCAATAAAATTCAATCTCAATTGCTAAAAATGTGTAACGAACATCTTGTTTGAATTGCAAATCTTGTAAATGACCGAAGTATTTAGTGTGGCAAATAAAACTGAAATTTTAGTGGAGGAGATTAGTGTATTGTATACACGGGTTGATGCCCCATATTGATGGGGAAACACATTTTAGTGAAACAACATAAAATAAGATAATAAAGCAAGCATAGGCAGGGTCCAATAGAAGCCAAAGACATGGACAAGACAAGTTTGAAAATATCAACTTACTAGTACAAAAAAAAAAAAAAATGCTCATGTTTCCTGTTATGCCAAAACTTTTACTCCAATCTTCTAACTATCATTTACTTTCAATCCACTCACACAAAAGAGAAACACTAACTATATATATTTCACATATATGGTTTTTGTGAGAAAATTTTTCAACATTTTGAAACTAACCATAAACCATATATATTTCATGTCTTCATGTGCACTACCATCCACAAAATTACAGTTGATATCAACATTGTTTGATATGATAGATGATTTTACGCTAAATTTAAAAACAAATGCATTAATGCTTACCGGTCAAAAAGGAAGTCTGAATATCTCTATGTAATGGAATGGTACAACCTGAAATGTCCCTTGATCTTCTCATTCTGCCTTCAAAACCTGTGTTAAATTTTATAGACGACATAACAAATAATATAAGAAATTAGAGAAAAATTGAATCTAAAGTGCATTTTTTATTTCTCACTTCATAGACTGACTTTAAATAATGATTAACAAGTAACTAGCAACTTTATACTAATAAACAAAAATTACATTAAGGAATTAAGCATAAAAATTAACACATAAATACACACTGACAGGCATCCACTGAGGAGGCCGAATTGTGCATTTTCCTCTCTTCTTAAAAGCCACGACATGCCACTGCAGCACTTTAATGAATATTTGAGAGAAGAAGGGACCAAAATAATCCTGCCATTTGAAACATCTAGACCATTAAAAATTATCATAAACTAAAAGCTTCGATTTCACAAAGAAGGGTAAACTTAGAAAATACACAGATGAAACTGAGAGAATCCATTCTCAGAAATGCTAATCTTCCGCCTATTTGTCAAATTTTATTACAAAATCTATTAATTTCTTTTTATAAAATTCTTAGAAAGACGACAAAAAATCAAAAAATTTGAAAAAAATCTAAGGTATTTTTAAAATTTTAATATACCCCTCAATAGTTTAAAGAATTGGCCTTTACACCCTAAAAACTAGCATAAGTAATTTGATAAACAATATTCATATTGGATATTATCCTAATAACGACAGGTTTATAAGTGTTTTATTGAGAGATTTAAAAAACTTATAATTTTAATGAGAATATATATAATTGATCTTTAAAATTATAATAATAATACTTATAACGAGAGGATAAATATAACAATGGGATATTTATTTTTTCATTAATTTTTTCTTGTTAAAACCTTTTTTTATAATAAATATTTAATAGTTACTAAACATAATATCAATAATAAATATTGTTATCGTTATAACTATATTTACTAATTACTAAACATAATATTGACCGTAAATATTTTTATTCTTATAAGTAAATATACCTATCATTATACATAATATCAACAATAGATATTACTGCTCACTAAACATAAACTTAATTATGAATATTTCTACAGTAATATCTATATACACCAATCAATAAAATAACAATAAAAGTCATGAACAAATTATATTAAATAAAAAACATGTCAATCCAACAATCAAATAAAAATATAGATTATACAATTAAAAAATAATTCATAAGAAGTCTTTCGTTTATCTAATATTAATAATCATTCCAAAAGTTACAAAAGAATCATGAACAAATATATCAACACTTGGATGTCTCTTTATATCTTGTCTTGTCTCAACCCACTCTTCTTTCTTGATTAGAGTGGTGAGATTATCCCTTTTATTCTAAACCCATAGTAGAGAATGGTGAATCAGACAAAATATTATTTATAGATGTATGCAATATAAACTTGGTAAAGTGATACTCACTACATGAATAATTTTGAAGGAGCTCTTATTATCACGTATAACAAGTAAGTCACTCTTTCTATCTTTGCTTTTTGGAATTATGACCTATAAGAAGCACATTGACTCTTAAAACATAAATTTTGGCCTAAAGTAACTAATAGAACAAAAGTTATACAAGAATCCAAAAGTTATACAAGTTATGAGTCTTTATTCAAAAGGTGTTAGGCCAGGCCACAGGTTGTTACTTATAACACATTGTTAATAAGTCTTTTTCTTACATGTAAAGATAAATATGCAAGGAAAATATTTGGGGAGCTGCAACTGAATAATGTTCCACCCAATTTAATTGCATATAATATTTTTATTGATGGGCTCTGCAAACATTTGTTATTAAACTATTTCATACTTAATAAAAAAGGAACTTTCAGCCTGAAATCATCTTTTTCTATCGTCTCATTGATGGAACATGCAAAACAAGGAAACTCAAAAAATCTTGGGACCTATTTCATAGATTGTATATGAAGATTTGGATCCAGATGTTGTGACCTAATGATTGATGGGCTTTTGTAAAGAAGGGCTCCTAGAAAAGCAAATGATTCATTATTTAAACATATTTTAGATGTTGGAGTCTTAAGTGTGTGTTTTGATAAATACAACCTAAAAGTACAGAATTTATATCAGTTTATAAGAAATGAATGAAACATCATACAACAAAACATTAGGAATACCTTATGAATCTCCCTCTCAAATTTGTACATTGGATCTCGAGACTCAAGGTTCATCAATGGGTGGTTCTGTGAAAATATATATATTCAAACATATCTTTTATTTTAATCCCACAAACTAAATATCAAACAAAGTAAAGCAAGCAAAAATAGATCAAATCATGTCACACCAATGGAAGTATCTCTAATAAATGGTTTGTAGAAATAAGGTGAAAAAAGTTTCTTGAAACAAGACCATAAGCTAATTACCCGAGAAATTATATACGACTAAAATTTTAGTTCAAGGACTCAAACCATTAAACAAATAACACTACATTTAACAACTGTAAAAGCTTATGTTATATTAAAATGAATTAGTGAAATCTAGAATTATATAAATTTAACAAATTTTAATGGATAACACAGCATAACATATAACAAAGCAAAGTCAGTTTGTATGCATGACTAGTTGTGCAGTATTACTCCAGTATCAACACAATAGAGAATATATGGAACAAGTAGAATTTCAGACTTCCTGTGTCCATTATATTTCATAGCACCAGTAAAACACATTGAATTTTCAGGCATTTAAGTCTAAAAAATATCTGGTATCTAACACACATCAAAAGATTTCTGGCATAGATACTTTTTGGAAAAAAAATCCCCCAAGAATCGAAAATAAAAGGTGCATTACATCAAGATAATACTCATTATGTGACAATTTTGGGAATCATACCAGCTGCTACAGATGAAAGATAAGTCTTATTTTTTATTTTCCTATAACATATGGATAACCTACAATCAAGCTTTTGTAGTTATTTTAAATTGCTCAAGAAATTTAAATATTTCATTTCACATTATAGGCAGATTTTAGTACTTCTAATGAAAGTTTATTATGTTGGGGATACTTAAGATTGTATTGTCTGTTTGGGTATGTAAGGTCTTCATGTGTTTTGAATATTCAATATCAATTATCTCTTCATGCTATGCCTCTCCACTCTCATCTTACCCCTTTTTTTTTCCTTCTATATTATCTCCCCTTAATTTTCTATCTGTGATAATCGAGATCACAAAGCAAAGAAAGGGACAGTGGATGGAAATTGAGGAAAGCAGAGAAAATATAGAGGACACTTTGAGAAAAAAATTAATGAAATATTCCATTCCTATTATATATTATTATCTAAAGTGCTTCTAGAACTTTATTATAGATTCTCCGTCAATAAAAATAAACCTAATATACATATGCCCAATAGATTACTCACCCTTCGGAGCCATCAGTAGCTTCATTTATTAACTGAAGGAATTCTGCCTGGTGTAATTGAATTAATCTTAAAAGCTGTGGGTTTTGCTTTCGAAGCTCCTGAAGCATAGGCTGTAACACAGAAATAGCAGTCTTAACTCCAATCAAAGGTCAAGATTAACTAAAATTAACTGATTCAAAGCAAAAGACGAAAAAGAAAAAATTATGGACCTCTAAAATCTGTGGATTTGATTGCAGAATTCAATACAAAGCTTGAAACTAAAATGCTAATAAAGTTACAGAAAACAATTAGTCAGTGGCAGGAAAAAGTTTCAACAATCAATTAAGCATATCAAGACTTAATCAAGTAATTCTTCAACATAAGCAGAAAATATTGCGAAATCCAACCATAACCCAAACTTTCTGAGCACATCGATCAACAACTACTTAAAAGATATATGAATTAGAATAATTATCACATATTCATAAAAACATGTATTTCTGAGTGGATTATGTCATGGTTCATTTTCTTATGATAAGCATGACCCATTACATTAACTTCAACACTGCTAATCCTACAACACATCAACAGAATCTTATTAAATGGAATGTAGCCCACACATGTTAACTACAGGACCATAATTGAAAGGAAATTGAACTCAACACATTCTGTCACTGCGACGTGGTGCTTCAATAGAATCAAATAAATAAAACAAATAGTGAAGAAACAACACTTAGATAATACATGAATATTCATACTAGTTGATTGTTTCCAAGAAAGTCCAAGGATCCAAGTCCACCGGCAGCAGCACCTGAAAGTGTCTCCCGAAAGTGGACACAATGAGTGAAGTTTCTCCCTTGAATTAATTGAATCAACTGACATGAAATAGGCCTACCCGTGAGTCAAGTGCTAATTTTGAACTGGTGTGATTTTGCTTACAGGATCCAAATGATCCACCTATTAGATTCTTGTTAGATGAAATGGATCATCCATGATGTCTAGTGCACAAGTATATTAAAAGTTAATTGAGTTTATTATTATACAAAAACGCCTACCAGACATCCAAGCATATATATTTTTTCCTTTCATGACAATTATGAACAGATTACAAATTACGCAGTTTTTATTGAAAATCGCACATCAAACGTCCGTTATTCCTAAGTGTGTAAGACTTTGTTCCACAAAAGCAGTAACTCAAAATGAGCATCATCATCATCATAATGCACTTAGACTTTGTTTTAAAAATTCTAATATTACTATGTAGGAATTTTATCAAACACTTTGTGAGCAACGCAATGCACTAAAACTTTATTACCTAAAGCACTTGCATTTTGATGCAGGGAGTTGCTTTTGGAAAGATGATTAACAGATGAATCTAGAAAAGAAAAGATGAATTACAGAATGAAGAAGGAGAGAATTTGGTTCATGAGTTCTGCGCCAAAAACTATTCTATTCAATTATTCCGCAGTTTTTAAAAACATAACACCCGCGCTCAGTTAGACGACACCGTATCAAGACAATATAAACGACACCGTTCCACAATTGTTTTCCATTAAGAACCGACTCATACGGCACCGTGTCATGATTCAACCGAACCACAACTCTTCAATTTTCTCCTTCCTGCCGCCACCAACGAATGAAATTGTTTAGTCCGCAACACATTTCTTCCAATAAGATGCAAAGACAAATGAATGGTAAGCAAAGACAACTTCATTCTGCCGCTTGCCAGCAGCCTTACAGTGCACATCCTACACTTGTGCAACCTTTTGTTCATGTTCCCCTCGGTGATGCGGTTGACACTGTCGGCAGGATTGATCAAGGATTTTATGTTGGAGATCTGGGTTGTTGATATACGCTTGCTCCAGGCAGGCTATTAATTATGTGTCTCCATATATGAATCCAGCCGCTACTATGCCACCCGCAGCTTTGAAGGATAGCATCAGGAAGCAAATCGAATACTACTTCAGTGATGAAAATCTTTGTGATGACCCGTACTTGATCTCACTGATGGATGGCCAAGGAATGTAAGATTTATCATTTACATGACATTAAAAATTTATTTTATTGAATATAATTGTATTTATTTGATAAAATAATTAATATTTAATAAGATTTTTAATACATAAACTTTATTCACTAATGTAAATAATGTAAATATATGGCTCGTATGATAAAAAGAGAAGACTTTTTATAATAAAAAAATATAACTCTTTATAATGAAAATAGATGACTCTTATAATGAAAAGAGAAGACACTTTACAATAAAAAGATGTAACTCTTTATGATGAAAATGGATGAGTCTTTTTAAACATGTGACTTTTGATAGGAAATCACAATTAACTCTATATATAAATAGGAGTTGATTCTCTCTCTATCTTTTACATTTACACTTAAACGCAACACACTAACAACAACAACTTATAAATTGAAAAACTGAAGTTCTTTTTATCTATCATTAAGTTAAAAAATTAAGTGAGAGAAATCAACATTGTTTGATTAATAATGTTTTTCATCTATTACATTCTATGTCATCAAAGTTTTGAGTCTCTAAATGTGCTATAGATGACTAAGTTCATATGTTAAGGATGTAAATGGTAAGTATGGAAAGGAACTAATTGTCAAGTGATTATCACTTACTCATTTCTTTTAATTAAATGTTTTGTAAGTAAGAAGTGATCAATATAAAAATCCTTTCAATGATATTGTGTAAATTTACTATTAAACAAAAGTCTTCTCAATCATTATCACAAAATAAATGGTCTATTTGTGTTCCTTGATGTATAGTGGATAAAAAATGTATGAAGTCATTGATATTGTAAATGGTTGTTGGTCGTAGCTGCTTAGACATGTTCTCTTGAAGTAATGTTTCTCATAGAGACATCTTGTGATGCAGAATAAGTGGTAATAAGATTATAATATCGTTCATAAGGATGTTCAGGATTGATATTGTTTAACGAACGTAAAAAGATAAACAAGAATTTAATGTAATTTGTAAAATAATTCTAAAAAAACTCAAACTGAATTTTATTAATAATCTGATAATTGATTGACTACGAAGACTTAAGCTTTTTATATAGGCTATCGACTCTTCTAATTAAAATAGAAATCATAATTCTACTATAATATAAAAATTATTAAAATAGGACAATGGTTTAACTAGAATTAAGAATATTAACTAATTCCAAATTTTAGGAAACTTTAGACCTAGGAAATAAATTTAATAGACTCCTAATTAAAATTAAGCTTTTCTTAACAAATAATCCTAAAGCTTTTTATTCCCTAAATTAACATAGGATTTTAATATTAATTAAAGACTCACTTAACTATTTTAGACCAAGAAAGTAAATTTAAACCAAACTTCACAAGAAAACATGATTTAAATTAAACTCTACTCAACTAAGAATCATTATTTGACATTTATTAGGCTTCCTATATGGCTCCACATCATCTTACATGCCCATATCATCATGTCATGTCGCCAAATAAGTTGCCACATCATCATAAGCTTTCATGTCATGTGTCACGCCATTCTCTAGCGTTTGAGTTGTTCCTTTCATGTTTTTAACATTTTCTATCCGATCACTCTCTTTCCATAGTCTTTTATTAATCTTCTCTTTATTCACCTCGCAGACGAAGACGGAAGACATTGATCTAGTTATCTTTCTATCTGCCCTCTTTCTCAAGATAGATAAGCAAGGTCTTTATCACTACTGGCAAGAAGCCTTAAGAGAAGAAGCCATTTCTAGTGGAAGTGGCTGGGAGTTAGCCTTCATGCTCTTATCTTCCTCCTCATGTGGTAAGGAATTAAGAGCACCATCAGTAGACCGCACCAGTTTATACTGATAACTTGCAGTCATACCATTCTTGTAAACTGTCTTTTACCTAACCTCCCTCTTGCCTGGGATTATCCTTTGGCATCTTTTCTGTCCATGCTTCGGCCTTGTTTTCCTTTCACGAATTGAATTCCTTAGTCCCCCATCATCTTGTGGATAGGAGAATAATGCATCACAAAAGTTCTTTCACTTGGCTGAGATTCAACATTTTACTATTAACTTAAATCGAACAGTTCCTTTTTACATTTTTCAAGAGAAAAAAATGACGGAAAGAGAACACAATGCAGAAGATCTTTGAAGAAGAACCTAAAGGTAATGTAGGACACAAACAGCTATTAGAAATTGGAAAGTTAAGTTTGAAGAGGGATTAGGCTAATTCGTAATCATTGTGCTATTAGAATTTCTAATTCATCTAATTACTTAGTATCTAGATAAATGGTTTATTCACTTAGCGTAGTATTTGAATTTAATAGTCACAACTGATTATCATTATTGATTTCTTCATCATATAATCACATAACTGATACAATTAATCAGCTCTTTCTTTATAATAAAAAAATGGCTACATAGTTAAACTTTTCATTTTTTCCATAGCTGTTAGTTGTTAGATCATAAATTTTGGTTTATATCTTCATTTTTCATCACCACTATATATATATACACATACACAAAAAAATATATATATCTTACCCGTAACCGCTAAATTGAAAAACTTGTTTTCATTGTCAGACATCTTTCTTTTTTATTTCCAGGATTTTTCCAGAGAATAATAATTAGTCTCCATTTAGGAAAAAGGAATTCCTTTAAAATTAGTTATACGAAACCAGAGTCACTAGAGGATTAGGATTGAACCATTATAAAATCATTACACTCTTCAGCCTTCCAATTCAATCATTTGTTACACAATTCTTTTGGCTTTCCTTTCTGTACTACATTCTTAATTTGTGTTTTGTTCCCCATGGCTCAACGTAATTTAGATATGCCCATTCCTTTTCCCTATCAATCTCAACTTCATTCTGTCGCTAACCAGCAGCCTTACTGTGCACATCCTACACCTGTGCAACCTTTTGTTCATGTTCCCCTCGTTGATGCTGTTGATACTGTCGGCAGGATTTATCAAGGATTTTATGTTGGGGATCTGGGTTGTGGATATGCACTTGTTCCAGGCTTTCCTACACAGGCTCTGAACTATGTGTCTCCATATTTGGCTCCACATATGAATCCAGCTGCCACTATGCCACCCGCAGCTTTGAAGGATAGCGTCAGGAAGCAAATCGAATACTACTTCAGCGATGAAAATCTTCGTGATGACCCATACTTGATCTCACTGATGGATGGCCAAGGGTGGGTTGCTATATCCAATGTTGCAGAATTCAGGAGGGTAAAAAAGATGAGTACAGATATATCCTTTATTCTTGATGCGTTGAAAAGCTTGACTTCTGTAGAAGTTCAAGGTAATTTGATAAGAAGACAGGGCGTGTAGTGGAAGTGGATTTCAGCTCAAAAGTCATAAATTTTGACTTCTCTTCTCACCATCAATGTTGCACACCCAGGATTTCTGCTTTTCGGCTTGTTATTTTCTGAGTCCAGTGTTAAATCAAGATTTTGTTTAAAGGGCAATGGTTGAAATAATTAATTAAAACTATTTTTTATTTGCTCTTCTTAAAGTTAACTTTGTAGAGAATGACTATTTTCCTAAACCTCACAATGTCTCTTCTTTCAATCCTCATCTGTCTACTCTCTTTTACTCTCTTCTCTCCTGTGCGTTGCTCTTTGCCTTATCTCCCTCAGTCTCTGCTGTTTGTTGGCCGGTCGCGGTGATTTAGGTACTCTGTTGCATCAACCACAGTTGCGCCCAGTAGAAGATGATCAGATGTTAATATTGGGTAAAAGCAAAGGGTCTAATGTTTGACACTTGTGATCTAATTTAATTGTAACCAGACTTTGATTTTACCCAATATAATTATTTATTTATTCTTTTATTTACTCAACATGCCATTAGAGCTGAGGATTAATCCAACATTATTATGAGTTTGAACACAATTAAATTCATAAAAATAAAAGTCTCTCTTATCAACATGCACTGTGCCTTTGAGAGATTTACAATTTAATTTTTTCTTGACTATGCCATATTAATGATGAACATGATGATGATAAAGACTTCGAAATCAATGGTATAAGGGTTGAGTCATGTTCATACGAATATAATATTTCATGCCCTTGTCGTAATTCAAACGAATCATCTAAATGATGGGTATAACATAGCTTTTACTTTTAACATCAAAGTATCTCATAGTTTATGCATGTTTGAAAATCTTAGGATGAAATTTGATTGCAATTTTTTTTTTTTTTAAATTTTGAGATTATTAAGCACAGGCTTTTTGAAGTAGCATGACATTATAGTTTTTTTTTTTAATGGAGAAATTAAATAAATTAATCAAAATTTGAGTGGTGGATACATATATAATCACAACTTCATATTTTATACTGATATAACCATCATATTAGAATTGGACTAAAATGCTCCCAGATGTAATGCGGATTTTCACAAATTGTCTAGCATCTTCACGCATTCACTTCAATATTCTGACTATGTTTTCAACAAAATACCAACCAACAACACTCCTTTGTCGCCATCAGTATTTGTACTTTTCTCCTATTCTCTTGACTTTCTTCTTTATCTTACTTCTTGTTCATTGTCGATCTTCATAGGTAATCAATCTTCTTAGGCACCATTCATGTTTTTTGTTGTTCTTCGCTCAAATTTGGCTTGATGTTCATTCAAAGTATGGGAAAAAATGTTAGCGTTTATTGTTTCAGTTTTAAAGTATACATATTTGTAGGTAAATTATTGTTTTACAAAAATATTATGTGATTTGAAGGTTTTGTACCATAGCCATGGTTTTTGGCTTTAGGTTTGAATATGATTATTGTTTTGATGATTGAGTTGTGAATATGCTTGAGATTGAAGATAGTTGAAACTTATTTGCGTGAAACTGAATTACTTTCTAATTGATTTGGGAAATATTGTTAAAATACTGACACATTTTGTCACTTGGTGTAAGTTACCCAATTGGCATAATTTTATGTCAAGGGGATAAATAATTAGGTATGAATTGATTTAGCTTTATTTGGAGGGTGTAAGTGCAAGAATTTAAAGATTTAAGGGTTATTTGTAATTTTTCACATAGCACATAAATATACCAACTGAATAAATTTTGAACTAATTTTACATGTTAGGGTAGGCAATTATAAACATTTCACGTCGAGAAGAGGTGAAATAAAAGGTCAATTATAATTATATCAAAACATAGGGTACTTTATTTTACTAATAAAACAAACACTTGACATGAAAATATGCCAATCGTGTAAAATTGTTTTGTTTAGAATTGATTTGGTATAGTTAGAGGTAATTGTAAACATTTCTTGTTAAGAGGTGGGTAAAAAGGGGTAACTTTTACTAATATAACAAGTATGATGAAATTGATCTCCCACCCAAACGATTCATAACCACTTATATATTATCTTCATCTCCATTGTATGGACATGAGAACAATGAATGCCTACCATATCAAGTGATTTAGTGTTTGAAGAATCAATTGTATATATTATTTTTACATCAATGTAGCAGATGTTGGTGAGCCAAGAGCGACTGTTTCATAGGCTCATTGTCATGGTGCAATTGTATATCAATGCTTATATCAATGGGGTAAAAGATCAAATGAGTTTGATAGAGCAGTTAATCAATGATTTACAAAAAGTTATGAGTGTATCTCGGATGGTAAGGAAACCACTTACCTAAAGCCCTTATATTGTTCCCTACAACAAAAACCTAAGCCAAGAAAATTAAAAAGCAACTACTACATATTTGGATAGGTCTCTCGCATTACATATCATGATGGATGCGTAATTGGTAGATTGGTATGATGATGCATGCAACTGAAAAATAATAGTAGAACATTGTAATTGTTTGATAACAAAGTAAAGTTGGGTTTCAGTCACCTTTGTTGATACTTGAATTGTGGTTGATAGACACTGTAAGTTTGAATTACATCATTGTTAGATTTTTATTCAATAAGGTTCTATTTTTGGTATAATTTTCATTTAGGCCTTTTAAAACATAACCTACAAGAATTTTTATGGCTCATATAACATTAAGATTTTATTTTATCGAGTATAACAGTATTTATTTGATAAAATAAATAAATACAAGATTTTCGATACCGAAATTCTATTATTTAATATAAAGATATGACTTTTTATGATAAAAAGATATGACTATTCATGATAAAAAAGAGGTGATTCTTTATGACTTTGGTTTGACGGTCTATCACTGTATGACTTGATGAAAACTTGCACCAAACACTACAGGTGGACCCATGAGGGGTCAAGGATGGTCACCTAACCCTTTTTGAGTTTGAAAATTTTGCATTGCCTTCTTTATACAAAAAATGAGTATTTTAATATGCTTTTAGTTTTGAAAAATTACTAGTTTGATATATTTAAAATATCAAAATAATCTCTAAAATTTTACATGAACCCTTATTAGATTTCATCATTTCATAATTAACCCCTTATATTATTACTTTAATTCAATTTTGACCCCTTTATACTATATCTTTGGGTCCATCATTGCCAAAAACCTTGACAAATTTGCAAAGTTGATGTTTCGTGGTCATCTACCTTGTTAGACTACTTACATTCATTTTATACAAAAACGATATTCATTTTATAATTTATTACAATCTTTTGCATATAGACTATCCAATTATGGAGTTACATCAATCAATAGTTTTCAAACATGATCCAAGACCACTATGTGAAGAACCATAGTTCATAGTTATCCTCTATCATATTTCATTATCTTATGTACATAACCAAGTAACCTCATTTGTAGTTTTTATCAATATAGCAACAATAATAGATAAAATATATAAGATGATTTGACTTAAAATATGATTTATCACTAAAAAAAGAAAAATTCATGCAATTAGTAGTAAAATTTCTTTACCCTCTATTAGTCTAAAATTATTGCTCTTACCTCTATCATCCAATATTTTTTATGTTTAATTTTTTATTTAAAAAATATAATTAAGAATAAAAATATAATTTTTTTTAGTAATTTAAGTAAGAGTCTTATTAAGATAAGAATTATAAGTAATATTAGGAATAGTATTTCATATATTAAGTACAAAAAAAGTTAAATTCTAGAGTTAAAAATGGAATACAATAGAAGAAAATGTTACAATTAGAGAGTGAGAATCACTAAAGAGAGGCATAGAGTGAACCAATTTGTGAGGCTTGCTAGAGCCTCCAGTAGTTTTTTCAGAAAAATGGACATGGTTGTCTTACGTCGAGTGAACCACTATAAACCTTGTGCTTGTGTATGGGGGTTATGTTTAGTCTCTTGTTTGTTATATTTTTACCTTAATAGGGATTTAGATTAAATCCTGAAAAAATTACTGATATTTGAGTTTGGAAATAGATTACACATTTAGGAAGATGCAAATTGAAGATCATTTTTATGGTAGAAAATTGCATCTACCTCTTCTAGGAAAGCAACTTGAAAAGATGTCATTTGAATATTACGAATGTTAAATTAAGTGCTCTAAAACCAATTATCATATCTATGTATTGGTAATTGTAATCATATTTTTGTTAATAAAATAAAATTCTCTTAATCAGGTTGTTTTGTACTTAAAGTAAATTAGATGAGTATCCTATGTTCACATATATTGTCCATTATAGTTAGTAATGTTCATAGTCCTAATATTAACTTGACAATGGAAAAACGTAGTACGGTTAGGATTATCATAGCATTGAATGATCCTATTGAAAAACGATGATAAGTCTTATGTAACAAGATGGTTTGCTTGATGATCTAGTATAACACATGGGTGTACATTGAGTAGATGTGTTCGTCAGATCTAATCAGCTAAGAGGATTTTATATGGGTGGTCAACCTATTGTTTATGGAACACATCCTCTACCAAATGATAGTATATGTGATCCTTCAATTTGAATCATTAGACCATTTTGTACAACAACTTATATGATTTGAAACCAATCCAACACCATCATTAAGAAAAGATTATTAAAATAGTGGTGATTGACTATATTGAAAATTGTATGAAGGTTATGTTGGATCAATATATGATTTATTACTCTAGGGTATAAGAGTAGGTATTTCTGTTAGGTCTATTAACAGGTATCAATGAATAGTCAATTTATGTGGCCATAATAGGATTGAATTGTTGTTTAATCTAATATTGTTCAATCATGGGTACAAACATTAGTTAATACATATCAAGAGTTTCTTGATGTAGACACTAAATTATTATCTCAACCTCAAAGAAACATCAGTTTAGGAAAAAATCACATTGTATATATCTATCGTTGACATTGTCATTTTGGTGGTCATAATGTTTTGTTATATATCAATCTTAGTTTGTGTATGGATGACTTACGAAGTGTAGATTCATTACAAATATGTTCATTATTAACATGATGAAAAGTCCATAGGTCATACACAAAAAAGGTACATCATGATATGTAGAGGACTTGGGTCGAACAAAGTGAATCATGCCTAAAATCTGAGATGATAGTTATGAGTTTCATGGGATAGTTAGACTAAAGTATGAGTTTTTCTTTTTAAAAGGTCAAACTTAAATAACCCAAAAATGGATGCGCTAGAGTAGAATATTGAGGAATTGCTTTTATTCAATTTACATAAAGAATGTTTAAATATTGGATAATGTTAGGTCATGTGAACGGTCATGCATGATGAGTGAACAGATGTTCATTATCTCGAGTTAGCTTTATTTAATAATTTTATTATGTATCCCAAAGATCTAAAATATCGTAGATATGAGTTAATATTTTGATATGATATGATTCATGTGAATGGTCGTTCATGACTACCGAATGGTTGTTCATCATTTTCTATATAAAAGTATCATATTGAGACCTTTTAACATTTTCTTGAATTTTCACAAACACTCATATTATTTCATCCTCTATAGATCTTAACAAACTCAAAGGTTCATTGATCACCTTTAACGTGATATGTGTTTCGTGTGGATACTGCAAACATATTGTTTTATCAATCTTATTTTAAAATGAATGCCCCAAAGACGAAGGAACTACCAACTGGAGTAAGTTCTACTAAACCCCTATAGTAGTTTTTAATATACAAGATGCATAATATGATATCTATAAATCGATCTTGTCATACTCATGATGGAATGTTCTAGTTTTAAACTTTTAAAATTATTTTTGTTGTGCTTATAGTCATTTTAAGATCATGAATTAACCTACAAACACTACAAAACAATGGCATTTACTACCAGGGAAAATATTTATTAAAAATCTTTAGTGACACAAAAAATCCTATCGTTAATCGTCGTTATAAACTTTGCTGTTAAAAGCATTAATAACGGGGAAAAAATTTTATCGTTAATATATATAACGAGAGATGTAAGTCACATCAATAAAAATAATAACAATAATGAATATTTTCATCGCTAAAATAATGTATTTGATCATTAAAAATAATAACAATGATAAATATTCCTATCATTATAGTAATATTTACTAGTTACTAAATATAATATCAATGATGAATATTCTCGTCATTATAGCAATCACTACAAAAAAAAAGATTATAAAAAAAATAATCGTTAAAAATTTATTTACTATCGTTAATAAGTTTTAACGATCGAAAAAATTCTCGTCGTCATTCATCGTTATTGTTTCTGTCGCTTAAAATATTAACGATGGGAAGACAAGTTCTCAATAATGAATATCTCTATTGTTATAACAATATTTATTTGTCACTATATATAATATTAACAATGAATATTTTCGTTATTATAGTAATATTTATTAATTATTACACATAATATCAATGATAAATATCTCTGTTATCATAACAATATTTATCGGTCTCTCAACATAATATCAACAATAAATATCATCGTCATTATAACAATATTGATAATAAAATTTTGATTCTCAAAATATAATTATTGACATTGATTATATTCTAATAATAATTATTTCAAAGTCTTCATATGATCTACAATTATATAAAATATGAAAAAAACTATAAATTTCCTATTATGGTAATCTTTTCCTATAATCTAAACTTAAGAGCTGTTACAATATAAGAATCTTTGTATCACGTACAATCAAATGTTTTATGATTCACTTGTATCTTCATATACTTACAAATTGTGAAGAGAGATGATAATATTAAAATGTGCAAAACATACACATATATATACACATTCAAACATATATTTTTCTCACAAACTAATTATCAAACAAAGTAAAGGAAACTAAAATAAATCGAATCAACTATAATGTCAATTCTACCAAATTAATAATTATGAAAAAAAATTCCTACCAAACAACCAAATATTTTCATGAAATGTCACAAGTCCTTAATAGTATTTGACAAAATCCTTCTCAATTCACTGCCATAATGTCAATCTATAGAACTCACTTTACTGTTTATTAAAATAAATAATAGAGACAAAATGCAAGCAGGGCGGTACAACAAAAGCAATTATTTAATGATTTCTTGTTGTTTACTTAGGTCAATTTTACGAGTCGAAAACTTACCATATTAACCTACTTAAACAATAATCATCAGATGAGTAGAAACATTTCATGAGGACAAGAAATATAACACAGTTTAGCGAAAGAGAGCATCCAAAATTTATCAAATTTAATCTCATTGGAGCATTAAAACACTAATGTATGTCATCAATCACTCACAAATCAATTCCTATAATCAGATAAAAAATGCATAAAAGTACTAATAGCAAATCAATTCAATAATCCTAAATGAAAATAACATATGACATGAGCAGTTTAAATACCACATGACAAAAAGATCAATTCCTCTACTATTTTATGATTACTGCAACCTACAATTACAAAATAAAATATTAAAATTTTAATATATGCTTGTTTAGGCATCATAAATATAATGAAAAATCAATTCACTTTAAATTTAAACCAATCAGTAAACATTCTATTCCATTCCTGATATTCCATCCATTGCAAATTTAATATTTGAGATTGAAGCAATTATCTTTGTGAAAAATAATCAAGAATCAGGTGCCTCCTGTTCCTTGAACCTGTGTACAAAGGATATTAGAGGAAACTGGAAGCAAATTTCTATCCAATAACATAACTGAACAGATACTTTTCCCTATCTTCCAAAAGTAAATGTGTCCAAGCCAATGATATATCCACCTTTTTTATTCGTTCTACCACAAAAGATATTAAAAGAACAAAACCAACAGAAACACTTATAATTTAGCATGAAAAACTGTTAGGATCCTAAGTGCAAGGTATGAAACTTGGATCCCGCATTGGAAAATATGGACAACTAATGTGGGGTTTATATAGTTTTGGACTCTCTCATCTCAATAACTAGTTTTTGAAGTGTGATTCTCCTAAGGTTCGTATCAAAAACACAAAAGCTGACTGTCACAAATCAATAAGCTGTCTTGAGCCTTTTAAACTGCTAAATGCTAACAAATTACAATGAGTAGGGTGGGATTTTGCAGATGTTATCACTTCTGCAAGAACAAATGAAAATGGGTTTAAGGTTTCAGCAAGACATCAGTAAACAAAATGATAAAACTTAAAAACAAATAATAAAACAAGCAAACCAAAAACCGGGGGAGAGGAATAGCAAATTGGTCAGGAATCTATGAGAAATGTCAGAAAACAAAGTTGGTTAGTAAAGTGGAAACCAGAGCATTCAGGCCTAGCAAAAACCAACTAGCCTAATCAACTCAGTTTCCTCCACAAACACCATCAATAGCCAATTTAGTCCCCAGAATATTTACAATAAAGGTAAGGAACAATGTGGAAATATCCAAATATATGCACCGAAAAGAGACAGACATGAAAAGGTGCAGGGTGAGAACATGAGAAGATTCAAAAGCTTCCATGAAAAATGTAAGTGCAAGAAAGCATATTTCATCATATCAGAATCCACTAAAAAAGGACACTGAAAATTTTTTCAATAATACCCTGAATATCAAGATATCAGGATGTTTACCAGTTAGATCCTCCTCGTTTGCAGGCTTGACATAAAAAATATTGAAACTCTAATTGCTAATCTCCAAGTTCCATAGAATGCCGCAGTGTACAATCTGAACCACTCAATTACTAGCACCAATTTTCAAAGGTTTTAGTATCAGGGGAGGTATCAAAAGATGATGAAAACTTGAGGAATTATGAAGAAATTAGATGCCACCAGTCGTGACATAAAACAGTAGTATTAATAGTTGTGACTTGACATTACTGTCAAAGTACATGAGCTTTAGATTGCATGAAGAAAAGAATTACCAGAGAATAAATAGAAAAAAAATAGTGCACAATACTTTAATGTCCAAAGTAGAACATTTTTACTAGAAACATATATACACATTTACTAGAATGATCAAAACTGTCCAATTCTGATAAATATAACAATAATCATCAATCATAGACAAGTACTAAAGAATTATTTTAAAACAACATCCCAATTTGATTAAAAAAGAAGATAAGTATCCTTAAATTCTATTGAAGAAACAAATTAATAGTGATATTTAAAAATAATCTAAACTGATTTGTTTAAACCCTTAACTACTAGTGATTCAGTCTTCAAAGTAATTTTATTGCCTAAATTAATGTCTTAGACAACTGAAAAGAATAGAATTCATCAAAATTAGAATAACAACAACTCAGCAATAAAAGATTTTTTTCCCAAAGCCTTTTCACAGAATTAGTGAACATTTTACAAATCATGGAACTTGAAGACTAATTATCAAATCTAATTCAAACAAATAAAAAATTGACCATAACTAAACCTTATAATCCTTCAATTCTATCGAAAACAAAATGCAATTATTAGAATTATTCAAATTGGAAGTTACACAATACTTAATTTACCAAGACTGTTACTGTACAATATTCAAACATACGAATATACTAAGTTAATGTGTCAAAACTGTTACTGCACTCACCAAATTTGAACATGTATAATTTCCCCCACATTTTTAAGCACAATGATGTTTATACTTTTACACCTACAAATTAATGTGCTGCCAACAAATAAAATCATACAGAGTACCAAAAATTATTCATATGGCATACAAACCAATAAAATTTAATCTCAATCGCTAACAACGTGTAACGAACATCTTGTTTGAATTGCAAATCTTGTAAATGACCAAAGTACTTAGTGTGGTAAATTAAATTGAAATTTTAGTGGAGGCGATTAGTGCATTGTATGCACGGGCGATGCCCCATTTTGATGGGGAAACACATTTTAGTGAAACAACATAAAATAAGATAATAAAGCAAGCAGCGGCAAGGTCCAGCATAAGCCAGAGACATGGACAAGACAAGTTTGAAAATTCCAACTTCCTAGTACAGGAAAAATGACGCTCAAGTTTCCTGTTATGCCAAAACTTTTACTGCCAATCTTCTAACTATCATTTACTTTCAATCCACTCACACAGTAAAGAAACACTAACCATATATATTTCACATATATGGTTTTAGTGTGAAAATTTTTCAATATTTTGAAACTAACCATAAACCACATATATTTCATGTCTTCACATGCACTCACAATTGAAATCAACATTGTTTAATATAATAGATGATTTTACACTAAAATTAAAAAATAAATGCATTAATGTTTACTGGTCAAAAAAGAAGTCTGGATATCTCTATATGTAAAGGAATGGTACAACCTGAAATGTCCCTTGATCTTCTCGTTCTGCCTCCAAATCCTGGGTTAAATTTTCTACACGATATAGCAAATATTATAAGAAATTAGAGAAAAATTGAATCTAAGTGCATTTTTTATTTCTCACTTTTAAGACTGACTTTAAATAATGATTAACAAGTAGCTAGCAACTTTATATTAATAAACAAAGATTACATTCAAAAATTAAGCATAAAAACTAACACATTAATACACACCGACGGGGATCCACTGAGGAGGCCGAATTGTGCGTTTTCCTCTCTTCTTCAAAGCCACGGTGTGCCACTCCAGCACTTTAACGGATATTTGACAGAAGAAGGGACCAAAATAATCCTGCCATTTGAAACAACTCAACCATTAAAATTTATCATAAACTAAACTTAAGAATAACATAAAAGCTTCGATTTCACAAAGAAGGGGAAAATTAGAAAATACACAGATGAAATTGAGAGAATCCATTCTCATATTAGGCATAATCTCCATCAATTCATCTTCTGCCGTAAACTCAACCTGCTTAACAACAATCCAAAAACTTATCACAATAATAAGATAAATTAAAAAAAGAGTTTAATTAATATAACAATTGAAACGTGTTTGATGTGAATTGAACAAAGAAGAATGGGATTTCTGGCGCAAAGATGTTTGAAGATCTCGCAATTCTGGTGATTGATGGATGAAACCCAGAAGCTGTCGTCGTTGGCAATGGAAGAAGCCGTTTCGGCAAATGAATATTAATAGCACGGCGTCGTTTAGTACAATAGGAATTGTATAGCTAAATTATACGGTCTCGTTTGTGTTGTAAATAATAGAGTAATGCGTCGTCGTTTACATCAGTCATGCGTTGCGTTTTGGAAAAGTTAATTCAGCAATTGTGCAAGTCGGAAAATTTGAGGGGCAGTTACTCAGTTGCAATTCTATGCCTTCTGTTCTTCTGTTGTTCTCTGAATCTTTTCTAACCCTATTCAATCTCTTTCTGTGATTCCAATTTGATAGTTAGCAGCATCAGTGTTATGGAGAAAAACAGAGAGATAGTAGAATCAGATTGACCAGACTGAAAGTTTACCCTCGGCGGCGTCTTTTTGCTTCTCCAAGTTCCCCTCACGAGAAATCTTTGACTTCTGCCCTGCCTCCTCCCATTTTCTTCTTTTTGATGTCACGTTAGGGCTCAGACGAGAAACACAAAAGTACCAAATGAGATAAAATTTGATGTCAGTAGTTTTCAAATATCTAATTTGTTGATAGGATAGGATCCAACGATGAATGGCAGATAAAGCAAAAAATGAAACAAAAACAACTGCCTTAGACCACTAAGAATGACTCTACAAGAAAGAAAGTTTTCTATATTTTTATTAAAAAAAATGAGCGCATAAGTGCAGTACAAATGTTTGACGCATTTATGTATAAACAGATAATTACAAATTGGCCCTTCTTGTCTCTAATGATTAATTGAGACACAGATCTCTTGACTAATGACATGTTCATCTTTTTTTTTAATTCTATTAAAAAAAAAGAAAAAAAGGTGAAATGAGTATTTCCCTCCAAGGTTTGATGAAATTAAATTGCCACCATTTTGAAACGCTAATCAGCCGCCTATTTGTCAAATTTTATAATAAAATCTATTAATTTCTTTTTATAAAATTCTTGGAAAGATGAAAAAATCAAATAAAATAAAACTTTGCTCTTAAACTTTATATAAATTTCAATTAAAAATAATAAAAATTGTATTAGTGCTTACATATATATGAGTAATAATGATATATAATCATATATTTTAGAGATGAATTATGATTTTTGAAAATATTATTAGTGTCAATAAAAATTTTAAGGGTTTTTATAAATTTTAAAAATATTAAAATATTTTTAAAATTTTAATATACCTTTCAATAGTTTAAAAAATTGATTTTGACACTCTAAAAACTAACTTAATTAATTTGGTAAAAAATATTAATATGAGATATTACCCTAAATATGACAGGTTTGTTAGTGTTTTAATAAGAGATATTAAAAAGCTCATAATTTTAATAATAATATAGATAATTAGCCATTAAAATTATGATGATAGTATTGATAACGAAAGTACAAATATAATGACGGGATGTGAGCCATCTTGCTCTCTTTATCCATGCCAGACGTACCTTCCTGCAAATCTTGATGTTTGTAAATGTCTACAGGCAGATTCGTTTCAAGTTTGTCCACATTAACTAAGAATTTGGACGAAAATAGGTTGAAACATCATGCAAGGTTAAGCAGGAAAGACTGGAGACTGTTTACTGGTGATCTGTCTAATCCGGTTACCATTGATTTTTTCTCACAAAATCCAGATTCTCCTCACCCCCTTC
This sequence comes from Mangifera indica, assembly GCF_011075055.1. NCBI lineage: Eukaryota > Viridiplantae > Streptophyta > Magnoliopsida > Sapindales > Anacardiaceae > Mangifera > Mangifera indica. The sequence goes on along the minus strand of NC_058147.1, from coordinate 7,459,478 downwards.
TGGTCCTCTGGATGTTGTGCTGCCGCAACTCTTGTCAAAGGTCTCCAAAGAAGTGCTCCAGATCATGCCAGCACACATCTTCCAGCTCATGTGACATCTGATGCGACAACTTTAAATTATTAAAGTTTTCACGCGTTTCATGAAAAGTCTCCATGGCCCCCTGCAATATTGAAAGCTTTTTATTATTAAGTCTTAATGATTAAAGCTTTGCTGCACGTCCCTTACAGTGTAAAAGCTGTCTGTACTCTTTCTGATTTTAAACTGTATGGTTATGGTTAGTCCACGTATCTTCAAAACTGAAGCATCCTGAAATTTACAGCGTGTTTGTTCACACAACGTCATTTTTTAGTCAGTCAACGAATAATAACACAGTACAGTTAAAAAATTTACTGTATTAATGACGCATGAATAAAACAATACACATTCCAACTCCTCGATATTTTTTTGAGTTCATATATGAAACCCATCAGCTATCATATCTGATTAGATTAATTTTTAAAGATAAAACTATTTAGTGTTGTAATCACATCCACAACAAATCCAACTTCTAGAGTTATTTTCAACTCATAAGTAATGAATTATTAATTATAAAATTTAGATTTAAAAATGAGTAGAACATCCACCATAATTAGTATTTTTTATTTAATTTAAAATCGATTAATTTTTAAATTAATTCAGTTTTAGTTTATAATTTTTTTTTAAAATTAAAAATTCATTTCAATTCAAAAAATTATCAAATCAATTCAATTAACCGATTTTCAACATATTACAACTATTTGTTTAAACAGATGAATGCTCATATTAGATAAACTTGGTTATTACTGGAGAACCGAGTTTTAATCTTTTAGTGAATCTTGAACCCTGCTATCCTGACCAATAACAAAGTATTTTCACCAATGTCATCAAAGACAAAAGAGGCAAAAGAGGCAAATATATTATTATTATTATCAAGTTAAGACAAAAATTTATTTTCACCAATGCCAGTTGTTTCCTCCAGCTTGACCTGGATTCATCTTCTTCTCCAGTGATGCTTCTGCTTCTTTTCCTTCCGTATTTTCAGATATTTTTTTTCCATAATTTTCCTTTTACCTGAAAACAAGAGCAAGTCTCTATACAATTGTATAATTACAATTAGCACTATATGTTGTAACAATTGATAATCAGCTTTTCATAGTAGATTTTATTACCTTGTGCCCAGTCAATGTTTACAGAATAGATGTTTCAACTATAACATGGGTTGAGGTTAATAATTTGGGTGGTCAAGCTTTGTTTATTGATGAGATTGATGGGATGAGATTGAAGGGTTGAGATTAAAGATCTTGGCAACATTGATGACAAGAAATAAATCAATTATATAAATCATTAATTTATGGAAGTATTTTTTTATTATATTTATTAAAAAGGATAAATCAATAATTTATGGTTAATGGGTGAATGATATGTAAGTATTTGATTTTTTTAAATTTAATGGGTGAGAATTTGTGAATAGACTAAGCCTTTGGTAGGAGTAAGTAATTTGACCAGTACCACTAATTTATGATTAAGCTAACAACACTGATGATTATAAACAAATCACTTACAGAAACTATGAATTTAAATAATGTTAGTGTATGAGGATATTTTTGTTATTGTTTTTATTAAAAGGGTAAATCAATAATTTATGATTAAACGAATAAAAAACATTAACATAATTAAATGATTGGTGCGTGCTTAAATTTTCAAACTCAATGGATAAGAATTAAATGAATGGGCCAAACTTTGGGTGGGACAAAGTCTTTTGGCAAATAAGTCCAACAAAAGTCAGACAAGGCGTGCGAGCGGCCTTCTTTTACAATTTCAGGAAAGTTCAAGGAAGTAGCATTGCAGATGAAGCGAACCTACTTTCATGATAGTTTTTTTTTAGGAAAAATATTATTGTTTTCGTTGCTGAAGATGTTACTCTAGCAAACTTTCTATATTGCTTCTCCCGAAGTTGCTGGTTAATTTTTGCAGAGTGATTAAAGTAGGATGGCTTCTTCTTCTTCCACTACGGTTGAAGTGAAAAAGCATGATGTATTCCTCAGTTTCTGTGGTGATGACACCCGCCACACGTTTGCCAACACTTTACATGAAATTTTGCAGAGCACTGGTATTGATGTTTTCATCGATTACAGTTTTCAGAGAGGAGAGCACATTTCTTCATATCTTATGAAGAAAATTTCGCATTCCATGATTTCAGTTGTCATTTTCTCGAAAGGTTATGCATCTTCAAGATGGTGTCTGGAAGAACTTGTGAAGATCTTGGAGTGCAGGAATACGGAAAAACAGGTGGTAATACCAGTTTTCTATCGTGTCAATCCATCAGATGTAAGACATCAAACTGGATTTTTCGGAGACGGATTTGCAAATCTTCTAGTAAGTATGGATGAGGGGAAGTTAGAGAGGGTACAAAGGACAGAAGAACAATGTAAAGAGAAGGTGCTGCAGTGGAAGAATGCTTTGAGAGAAGCAGCTAATATATCCGGCCGATCAACTGAAGAGGACCCGTAATTTTCTACTCTTTAATTTCGTACCCTGCAGTGTCAGCTGATTAATTTAATTTTCACATTATATGTAACATTTTGTTTTTCACTTTTGTTAGATTTTTCCATCTCTTAATGATTTATTGCATTATAACACTTTTGCTTTTCATTTTTGCTAGGTTCGATTATAGTCTTGCAAATAAAGTTGTCCAAGATATTTGGTTGACACTAAACAAAATGATACCGACTAATAATTACGGAGATTTGGTTGGTGTTGCATCAACCATCCCCCATGTTATAGATTTATTGAGCACTCCGTTGGAAAATGTCCATGTTATAGGAATTTGGGGAATGCCTGGTATAGGTAAGACAACTATTGCAAATTGTGTATTCAACCAAATAAGAAGTCGTTTTGAGGGTTCTTATTTTGCTAACAATATTAGGGAAAAATCAATGAGTCCTAACCAACTAGAACCAATGCGACAAGAACTTCTTTCAACTATTTTTAAACGTGCTGATTTGGTGATAAATTCCAAAGCAACAGAAACAATGTTTAAACGAAAACGGGTTTTTATTGTTTTTGATGATGTGACAACTTTTAGTCAAATAGAATATTTAGTTGGAGATATGTATTCCTTAGGTAAAGGAAGTCGAATTATTATAACAACTACAGATAAACAAGTACTTCGAAATTGTGGAGTGTATGAAAGATATATATATGAGATGAAGGGATTGCCTGAGGATGAAGCTCTCAAACTTTTTAGTTGGTACGCTTTTAAGCAAAGTAATCCTGACAAAGATTATGATGACCTATCAAAAAGGGTTGTAAAATATGTTGAAGGTGTTCCATTAGCTCTTAAAGTGTTGGGTTGTTATTTACTTGGTAAGTCAAAACAAATTTGGGAAAGTGCAATAAATAGATTAGAAATAATTCCTCATAAGGATATTCACAATGTACTAAAAGTATGTTACCAGGGACTGAGTGATGATGAACAAAATATGTTTCTAGATATTGCATGTTTCCTTAAGTTGGAGGATATAGAATTTGTGATGGATTTCTTGAATGCTTGTTACTTGGAGGCTGGAATCGAAGTAAGTGTTCTCAAAGACAATTGTCTCATGAACATATCGAGAGATAATAAGGTAACAATGCACACTTTGCTTCAAGATATGGGAAGGGAAATTGTCCGACAAGAATCCCCAAGAAATCCTGGTACACGTAGCCGTTTATGGTACTATAGAGATATTGATAGTGTATTGAAGGAAAACAAGGTGGGTGTTGAAGACATTTTATAAAGTTAGATTTGTTAATTTATATATACGAGATCTAACATAATATCATCTATATAAAATGAACAATGTTGTGCATACATTCTTTTATAATATAATTGAGTATATAGATAATGTGTCATTGTATAATTGAGTATTACTTTATTATTTATTCAAAATTACCTTATTATAGGATAATACATTATCTATATACTCAATCGTGTATTAAAGAGTGTGTACATATTGTTTGATTGTATAAGAATTATGTTTCGACTTTTGTTAGGTTGGCATAAATGTGTTTGAGTAGTGTTATGTGCATAACTTTTGTACACAAACAACAACATGTTATCACATGATGGGATGTTGGTTTATCTTTAATTTTTAATTATCCAATCATATGATGACACAACATTGTTTATACACATAATTTTATTGAATGTGTTTTGGTCTATCTATTATCATTTTTCAGGGCTTATAAACTCTTAATAAGTTTGTAGCTAAGAAATTTTTTTTCCATGGTATCAGGTGTCTAATGCAATCGAAGGCATATGTTTAGACATGTCTCAGCAAGCAGAGAACATATACTTACAACCTTCTTCTTTAGGAGTGATGGATCAACTGAGATTCTTTAAACTACATAACTCAGTGGATAATATCAATAAGGTGCATGTTTCCCACAAGCTTAGTTTTATTTCTTCTGAGCTACGATACGTATGCTGGTATGGATGTCCATTGGAATCATTGCAGCCAAATTTTCTGTCAAAGAACCTTGTTGCACTTGACATGCCTCATAGCCATATTGAACAACTTTGGTCAAGTGTTCAGGTAATGCAGTGATTTTTGTATTACGATATTTTCTTCTTCTGTTGTCATTATCAGAGTGCTAATTAATTTAGGTTACTTTTTATGTTACAGCTTGTTAATTTGAAACGTATTGATCTAAGTTTTTCCAAACGTCTGAGAAGCCAAGATCTCTCATTGACTCCAAATGTTAAAATTTTGGTTCTGGAAGGTTGTACAAGTTTACATGAGATTTCCTCGTCCATTCACGGTTGCAAATATGAGCTTCATATGTTAAATCTAAGGCACTGCAGAAGCCTTGAGAGTCTTCCAACAGACATTCATGTAGCATCTTTCGAAAAAGTTATCTTTTCTGGATGTTTGAAACTCAAGCAATTTCCACAGGCCTCGTGGGATATGAAAGAGATATATTTAGATGAAACTGCAATCGAGGATTTGCCCTCATCAATAGAGAATTTATCCAGACTAGTTATATTAAATCTTAAGGACTGCTTAATGCTTCAGGGGCTCCCAAGCAATATCTACCAGTTGAAATCTCTTCAATATCTCAATCTGTCGTGGTGTTTAAAACTTGATGGATTGCCTGATAAATTGGGAAATTTAGAAGCTTTGAGGGTGCTTAAAGCAGAGAGGGTGGCTACAAGAGAAGTACCGACATCCATTCTAAATTTAAGGTGTCTAGAAGAGTTAGATCTGACCAACTGTGGTATTGTGAAGTTGCCGAACAATCTTGGTCAGTTATCATCGCTAAAATGTTTACTTCTTGGCAGAAACTTCTTTAACAGCATTCCAGAAAGTATAGAACACTTGTCTGAATTATCTTATCTTGATGTAAGCTATTGCGAGAGCCTTCAAATCCTGCCAAAGCTTCCAAGCAAATTAGGCAATATAAATGCAAACAATTGCATAAGTTTACGAGATCTTCTGAAAAGAGATTTTTCTCCCAGCATAAGATTTAACTTCAGCAATTGTTTCAAACTGAATCAAAATTCCTGCAGTCAAATTATGAGACAATTTCGAGTGTCAGCGAATCTTCAAATTTCAAGGGTATGTATGGTTGGGAACAACTAAAAGGTCTCCACACTCTTCCTTATTTCTTATAATTTCCATTACTGGTTAACTTCAATTTATTTATTTATTTTTTTTACAGGGATCGGGACAGGAAATTTTTCTAGAAACTGATAGAAGTTATTTCTGTTTTCCGGGAAGTGAAGTTCCAGAATGGTTTACCTTGTGTGCTGCAGGTTCTTCTGTAACGTATCCATGGGCAAATATTTGCAGTAGTGAATTGACTTCTCTTCTTATCTGTGTTGTGGTGGAGTTTCGAGACTATAATAAAGACCAAGGTTTGGCGATTGGCTTGGACTGGTTGCTCAAGAGAGAATATGGTGCAGAAGAAGTTATCCACGGAACTTGGAGTGTATGGGACAATGGTACTGGACCCGACTATGTGGAATCAGATCACGTATTCCTGGGATTTTATCCTGCTTTCAAGTTCGATGATCCACTTTTACCTAGAGGTGAAAGATATCGTGACATAGGCATCCGATTTCATGTTCAGAATTCATATGCTGAAAGACTACACTACTGCAACGTAAAGAAGTGTGGTTTTCTTGGTCGATATCTGATTCCAGACAAGGTAAATAAGTTGCCATTTCTCTTTCCCTTTTACTGTGTTATCTATCTTTTTAAGATCTTATTTTACTTCGATTCTCGGGTATATGTGCCACATGTTTATCTTTCTTTATTGCATCAAACCATTACCAATGCCATTTGTCATTGGTTTTCATTTGTTATACTTCACTTACGATCTAGGCCAAATGTGCCACAAACAAATTCTCTTCTTATTCATATAACATTGATTCAATGTAAATTAGAATCTTCCTTATTCTAATTTCACTTACACTTGATGGAGAAAAATTTTGTGATCAATATTAGTTTGTTATCAATTTTCTCACTTACAACCGAAATTAAACCACTATGTATCCTCCCACTCTTACCGAGGTTCTAGTTCTTTTTTGAACCATTCACATATATAGAAATCCTATGAAAGATTTATCAAAATTGTGGAACTTACTTCATCTCAAATTAATATTCCAATTAGAATATAATTTTTCTATTTTTTTTATGTATAATTTTTTATTTAAAAAATATAATTAAGAATAAAAATATAATTTTTTAGGAATTTAAATAAAAGTCTTATTATGATATGAATTATGAGTAATATTAGGAATAGTATTTCAGATATTAAGTACAAAAAAGGTTAAATTTTAGAGCTAGAAATGGAATACAATAGGAAGAAACTATTACAATTAGAGAGTGAGAATCACTAAAGGGAGGTATAGAGTGAACCAATTTTTGAGTCTTGCTAGAGCCTCCTATAGTTTTTTTAGAAAAATGGACATGGCTCTTACGAAGAGTAAACCACTATAAACCTTATGCGTGTGTATGGGGGTTATGTTTAGTCTTTTGTTTGTTATATTTTTACCTTCATAGGGATTTAGGATTTGCTTGCATTTGATTAAATCCTGACAAAATTTACTGATATTTGAGCTTGGAAATAGATTACACATTTAGGAAGGTGCAAATTGAAGATCAGGCAAAAAATTGCATCTACCTCTTTTAGGAAAGTGACTAGAAAAGATGTCATTTGAAGATTGAGAATGTTTTAAATGCTCTAAAATTAATTGTCACATCTATGTATTAGAATTGTAATTATATTTTTGTTAATAAATCTGATTGTTTTTTACTTAAAGTAAATTAGATTAATATCTTATGTTCACATATGTTGTCCATTCTCACCAGTAATGCCCATAATCCTAATATTAACTTGACAATAGACAAATGTAATACGGTTAATATTATCATAGTATTAAATGACTTTATCAAAAAACAATTATATGACAAAATGGTTTGTTTGACAATTTAGTATAACATATAAGTGTATATTGAGTAGATATATTTACTAGATCTAACCAGTCAAGAGGATTTCACATGGATGTGTAATCTATTGTTTATGGAACACATCCTCTAACAAACAATGTTATATGTAATCCTTCAATTTGAGTCATTAGACCATTTTATACAAAAATTAATATAGTTTAACATCAACCTAACATAGTCATTAAGAAATGATTATTAGAATGATAGCGATTGGCCATACTGAGGATTGTATGAAGGTTATATTGGATCAATATATGATTTATCACTCTAAGGTATAAGAGTGGATATCTCTGTTAGGCCTATTAACAGGTATCAATGACCACTAAATTTATGTGGCCACTATAAGATTGAATTATTGCTCAATCTAATATTGTCCAATCATTAGTACAAACATTAGTCAACGCATATTAAGAGTTTCATGATGTAGACACTAAATTATTGTCTCACCCTCAAAGAGATATTAGTTTAGAAAATGATCATATGATAACTGTATTGTTGACAGATATATATCAATTTTTGACACTATTATTTTGGTGGTCATAATGGTTTACTAAAGATCAATTTTAGTTTGCGTATGAATGACTAACGGATTGTAGATTTATCACGAATATGTTCACTACCAACATAATAAAAAACCCACAGGTCACATATAAAAGGGGTACATCATGACATCTAGAGGACTTGGGTTGCACAAAGTGAATCAAGCCTAAAATCTAAGATGACAATTACGAGTTCCATTAGATGGTTGGACTAAAGTATAAGTTTTTCTTTTTAAAGGGTCAAACTTAAATAGCCCAAAAGTGGATGAGCTAGAGTAGAATATTGGTGAGTTGCTTTTATTCAATTTACATATAGAAGGTTTAAATATTGGATAATGTTAGGTCATGTGAATGGTCGTGCATGATGGGTGAACAAACGTTCATTATCTCAAGCTAACCTTATTTGATATCTTATTATGTATTCCAAAGACATGGAATATCAAGTATATAAGATGATATTATGATACGATATAATATAATTCATGTGAATGACAATACATTATTAGTAAATAATCATTCGTTGTTTTTTATATAAAAGAATCGTATTGAGATTTTTTAACCTTTTCTCGAATTTTCACAAACACTTGTATTATTTCATTCTCTAAAGGTCTTAGTAGACTCAAGTCATCGATCATCTTTAACTTGATGTGTGTTTCATGTGGACACTGCAGGACCCTTCTGATTTATACTTCGATGCTCACTTAGAATAGTAAAAGACGAAGAAACTGCCAACAAAAGTAAGTTCTATTGAACTAAACCCCTATGGTAGTTTTTAATATACATATGCATAAGATGATATCTATAATTGGAGCCAAATTGTGTTCTTGATGGAATGTTTTGGTTTTAAACCTTTAATATTATTTTTGTTGTGCAGAGTCATTTTAAGACCATGAATTAACCTGGAGACACTACAAAAATATGACTTTTAATAAGAGAACAAAGTCATTAAAAATCCATTACGCATAGTTAAATATCTTTAGTGACAAAAAAATCTCATCATCAAATGTTCTTATAACCTCTATCACTAAAAATACTTAAAAAAAAAAAAAAAGATTATATCATTAATATAAATAACGAGATATATACATCTTATTGTTATAAATATTAATAACAATGAATATTTTTTTCGCTAAAACAATATATTTGATTATTAAAAATAATAATATCAATATTGTAGCAATCACTATCTATATATATATATATATATATACACACTCTATTTACCTTTGTTAAAGAATTTTAAGTTTTAATATAAAAAAAAATCTCATTATTACTTGTTATTATACTTCCACCACTAAAAGTATTAATGATGGGAGAACAAGTCCCATCATTAATATAAATAGTGAGAGATGTAAATTTCTTAATTAAAAATAATAATTTCAACAATAAATATCTCTATCGTTATAATAATATTTCTCCATTACTATACATAATATTAACGATGAACATCCTGATCCTCATAACAATATTTATTGGTTTTTAAATATAATATTAATGATAAATATCCTCGTTATAACACTGATAACAAAATTTTGATTATTAAAATATAATTATTGACATTAATTATGTTCTAATAACAATTATCTTAAAGTCTCCATATGATCCACAATTATAAAAAATAAGAACAAAAAAGCTATAAATTTCCTATTATGGTAACTCCCCCTATAATCAAAACCAAAAAATTGTTACAAATAATATAAGAATCTATTTATTAAATACTATCAAGTGTTTCATGATTCACTTGTATCTTCAAGTACCTACAAATTGTGCAGAAAGAATATACGATTAAAATGTGCACAACATACACACACACACACACACACATATTCAAATATATATTTTTTCTCAGAAACTAATTATCAAACAAAGTAAAGAACAACAAGATGGATCGAATCAATTATAATGTCAATCTTGCCAAATTAATAATCATGAAAAAAAGTCCAACCAAACAACCAAATATTTTCATAAAATGTCACAAATCCTTGAACTCAATAGTATTTGACAAAATCCTTCTGAATTCTCTATGTCATAATGTCAATCTATAGAGGTCACCTTACAGTTTATTAGAATAAACAATAGTCACAAAATGCAAGTAGGGTGGCATAGCAAAAACAATCATTTAATGATTTCTTATTGTTTACATAGGTGGATTTTACCAGTAGAAAACTAACCATATTAACCTACTTAAACTATAATAATCAGATGAGTAGAAACATTCCATGAAGACAATAAATATACCACAGTTTAACCAAAAAGAGCATCCAAAATTTATCATATTTAATCTTTGGAGCATTACAAACACTAATGTATGCCATCAATCACTCAGAGATAATTCCTAGAATCAGATGAAAAATGCATAAAAGTACTAATCAATCATAGTCAAGCATAAATAGAATGAACTACACAATAACTAACCAAAATCATCCATTGATAATAACCCTAAAACTAAATAATAAACATCAAGCATTAAAGAAATTAAATGAGCAAATCAATTCAACCATCTTAAATGAAAATAACATATGGCATGAGCAATTTAAGTATCACGTTACAAAGAGACCAATTCCTCTACTATTTTACGATTGTCATGCTTTTGTATCGCTGCAACCTACAAATTACAAAATAAACTATTAAAATTTTAATATATAATTATTTAAGCATCATAAATATATCAAAAAAACAATCCACTTCATTTTTAAACCAATCAATAAACCTTCTATTCCATTCCTCAAATTCCATCCTTTGCAAATTTAATATCTAAGATTGAAGTAATTATCTCTGTGAAAAATGATCTAGAACCAGGTGCCTCTTGTTCCTCGAACCTATGTACAAAGGATATTAAAGGAAACTAGAAGCAAATTCTATCATATCCAATAACATAACTGAACAGATGCTTTTTCCTATCTTCTAAGAGTAAATGCATCCAAGCCAATGATATATCCACCTTTTTCATTCGTTCTACCACAGAAGACATTAAAAGAACTAAACCAACAGAAGCACTTACAATTTAGCATGAGAAACACATAAAGCTGACTGTCACAAATCAATAAGCCATCTTGAGCCTTTTGAACTGCTATATGCTAACAAATTACAATGAGTAGGGTGGAATTCTGCAGATGTTATCACTTCTGCAAGAACAAATGAAAATGGGTTTAAGCTTTCAGTAAGACATCAGTAAACAAAACGATAGAACTTAAAAGCAAACAATAAAACAAGCAAACCAAAAACCAGGGAAGAGGAATAGCAAGTTAGTCAGGAGTCTATGAGAAATGTCAGAAAACAAGGTTGGTTACTAAAGTAGAAGCCAGAGCATTCAGGCCTAGCAAAAACCAACTGGCCTGATCAACTCAGTTTCCTACACAAATACCATCAATAGCCAATTTAGTCCCCAGAATATTTAAAATAAAGGTAAGGAACAATGTCAAAAATTTCCAAATATATGCACAGAAAAGAGACAAACATGAAAAGGTGCAGGGTGAAACATGAAAAGAAACAAAAGCTTCCATGAAAAATGTAAGTGCAAGAAAGCATATTTCATCATATCAGAATCCACTGAAAAAGGAGGATAACACCAAAAAATTTTTCAATAATACCCTGAATGCCAAGATATTAGGATGTTTACCAGCTAGATCCTCCATGTTTGCAGGCATAACATCAACAATATTGAAACTCTGATTGCTAATCTCCAAGTTCCAAAGAATGCCCCAATATAAAATCTGAACCACTCAATTAGTCGCATCAATTTTCAAAAGTTTTAGTATCAGGGAAGGTATCAAAAGATGATGAAAACGTGAGGAATTATGAAGAAATTAGATGCCACCAACAGTGATGTAAAACAGTAGTATTGATAGCTGTGACTTGACATTATTGTCCAAGTATATGAGCTTTAGATTGCATGAAGAAAATAATTAACAGGGAATAAATAGAAAAAAATAGTACACGATACTTTAATGCTTGAAGTAAAACAATTTTTTCTAGAAACATATATACAAGTACTAAAGAATTATCACCAATTATAGACAAGTACTAAAGAATTATCTTAAAACAATATCCCAATTTGATAAAAAAAGAAGATAAGTATCCTTAAATTCTCTTGAAAAAAAAAATCAATAGCGATAACTAAAAATAATCCAAACTGATCTGTTTAAACCCTTAACTACTAGTGATTCAATCTTCAAAGTAATTTTATTGCCTAAATTTAATGTCATAAACAACTCAAAAGAACAGATTTCGTCAAAATTAGAATAACAACTCAACAATAAAAGATCTTTTTCCCAAAGCCTTTTTACAGAATTAGTGAACAATTTACAAATCATAGAACTTGAAGACTAATTATCAAATCTCATTTCAAACTCATTCACACAAATAAAAAATTGACCATAATTTGTAATCCTTCAATTATCAAAAACAAAATGCAATCATTAGAATTTGAACACTTTATTGAAATTGGAAGTTGCACAATACTTAATTTAGCAAGACTGTTATTGCACAATATTCAAACATAGGAATATACGAGTTAATGTAGCAAAACTGTTACTGCACTCACCAAATTTGAACATGTATAATTGTCCCTGCATTGTTAAGCACATTGATGTGTATTCTTTTACACCTACAAATTAATGTGCTGCTAGCTAATAAAATCATACAGAGTACCAAAAAATATTCATATAGAATACAAAACCAATAAAATTCAATCTCAATTGCTAGGAAAGTGTAACATCTTGTTTGAATTCCAAATCTTGTAAATGACCAAAGTATTTAGAGTGGCAAATAAAACTGAAATTTTAGTGGAGGAGATTAGTGTATTGTATACACGGGTTGATGCCCCATATTGATGGGGAAACACATTTTAGTGAAACAACATAAAATAAGATAATAATGCAAGCATAGGCAGGGTCCAATAGAAGCCAAAGACATGGACAAGACAAGTTTGAAAATATTAACTTACTAGTACCCAAAAAAAAAATAAAAACACACATGTTTCCTGTTATGCCAAAACTTTTACTCCAATCTTCTACCTATCATTTACTTTCAATCCACTAACACAATAGAGAAACACTAACCATATATATTTCACATATATGGTTTTTGTGAGAAAATCTTTCAACATTTTGAAACTAACCATAAACCATATATATTTCATTTCTTCACGTGCACTACCATCCACAAAATTACAGTTGATATCAACATTGTTTGATATGATCGATGATTTTACACTAAAATTAAAAAGCAAATGCATTAATGCTTACTGGCCAAAAAAGAAGTCTGAATATCTCTATATAATGGAATGGTACAACCTGAAATGTCCCTTGATCTTCTCATTCTGCCTCCAAAACCTGTGTTAAATTTTATACACGATACAACAGATAATATAAGAAATTAGAGAAAAATTGAATCTAAAGTGCATTTTTTATTTCTCACTTTATAGACTGACTTTAAATAATGATTAACAAGTAACTAGCAACTTTATACTAATAAACAAAAAATTATATAAAGGAATTAAGCATAAAAATTAACACATAAATACACACTGACAGGCATCCACTGAGGAGGCCGAATTGTGCATTTTCCTCTCTTCTTCAAAGCCACGACATGCCACTGCAGCACTTTAACGAATATCTGAGAGAAGAAGGGACCAAAATAATCCTGCCATTTGAAACAACTAGACCATTAAAAATTATCATAAACTAAAAGCTTCGATTTCACAAAGAAGGGGAAACTTAGAAAATACACAGATGAAATTGAGAGAATCCATTCTCATATTATGCACAATCTCCATTAACTCATCTTCTACCACAAAGTCAACCTGCTCAACAACAATTCAAAAACTGATCACAAAAATAAGATAAATTAAAAAAAGAGTTAAATTAATATAGAAATTGAAACGTGTTCTGGAGAAAACAAAGAGATAGTAGAATCGGATTGACCAAACATCCTTTCGGATAGTGTCGAAAGCTTTAGGTAAAATCGAAGGAGAGAGTTTTGTCATTAGATGAATTTGAGAGCGTGAATCTGTTAGGAACCCAGTTTTTATTCAACCAAAACACAAAATACATAATAACTAAAATATTTCATTACTAAAAACATTACAAGATAAACCGAACAATTCGAGGAGTTCGGAACCTTTCATTTTCCGGCCATTCGAGGCGTCGGAGACCTCCCTAAATCAACCAAAGGTGGCTGCCCTCAAACCCAAACCCTAATATTTTTCTTCCCTCCTTTTTTCTTTTAAAACTCAAACATATATTTATAAAAGAAATGAGCCATTGGATTGGGGACAAGTGTCCCAATCCTAACATTTCCCTCCCCTTCAAAATCATCTTGTCCTCAAGATGAGTTTTTTTTTTTTTTTTAAATTTTCCTTTTCTGATTTTTTTTTTTTTCACAGCTGTCTCTTCCTATCCAAGGCAGTTTCCCGCCCACTGTTTTTACTTTTTTTAATTATTTTTTTTTTTTATACAGCTGTCTCTTTTTTTTTTTAATATATATATTTTTTTCTCTCTCCTCTGCTTCTTCACTTTTCTTTTCTTCTTTCCAACGCCCAATTCTCTTCTTTTTCTCTTCCCAATAAACCTACCCACTGCCTCCACCCTTTCTTTTTTTTTTTTTTTTCTCTCTCTCTCCTTTCTCTTTTCTTCCTTCCGTCGCCTGACTTTTCTGCTAATTCCATATCGGTCTGTCCTACGAAATCAACAGGAAATTTGCAGTTGCTTTAGCAGCTCCGGTGAAGGCGAAAAAAGAGCTTCGGTTTGTAAGCAGGAAAGAGAGCAGCAAATTCTGGGCATTCATGTGGAGCAAATTCTCGAACAAGAGCAGGGGATTCTTTTGTCCGAACACCGGATTCCCTGTGATGATTTTTCTTCAAGTCAGCCTCATGAACATTTTCTGGCGACTCTTCACTTTTCCGACCATCAGCTATCTTCTCCATTGGATCGAACGCGCTCTGATACCATTTGTTAGGAACCCAGCTTTTATTCAACCAAAACACAAAATCAAAACACAAAATACATAATAACTAAAATATTTCATTACTAAAAACATTACAAGATAAACCGAACAATTCGAGGAGTTCGGGACCTCCCATTTTCCGACCATTCGAGGCGCCGGAGACCTCCCATTTTCCGGCCATTCGAGGCGTCGGAGACCTCCCTAAATCAGCCAAAGGTGGCTGCCCTCAAACCCAAACCCTAATATTTTTCTTCCCTCCTTTTTTCTTTTAAAACTCAAACATATATTTATAAAAGAAATGAGCCATTGGATTGGGGACAAGTGTCCCAATCCTAACAGAATCTAACTGAAAGTTTAACCTTGGCTACTTCTTTTTGCTTCTCCAAGTTTCTCTCACGAGAAATCTTTGACTTCTGCCCTGCCTCCTCCCATTTTCTTCTTTTTGATGTCACGCTAGGGCTCAGGTGGGAAACACAAAAGCACTAAATGAGATTAAATTTGATGCCAATAGTTTTCAAATATCCAATTTGGTGAGCGTATTCAATGATGGAAGAAAGATAAAGCAAAAAATGAAACAAAAACAGAAACCTTAGATCACTAAAAATGAGTCTAGGAAGGACAAGAAGTCTTTCGTTCATCTAATATTAATAATCAGTCCAAAAGTTACAAAAGAATCATGAACAAATATATCAACAATTAAAATAGCTAAAAAAAAGAAATAGATTTCATAGAAACAAAAAATCATCAATCTCAAGATTATCATGTAGGAGATTTAAAAATATAATACCCATCTAACAAAAAGTTGCCAAAATGCTTTCATATCGTCTAGTTTTAAACATTGTTTTGAAAAATTTTGAATCATTTGGTAAAAGAAAAAAATACACTTTCAGATTGAATGTCTCTTTATATTTTGTCCTGACCCACTCTTCTTTTTTTATCAGAGTGGTGAGATTATCCCTTTCACTCTAAACCTATAATAGAGAATGGTGGATCAGACAAAATATTATTTATAGATGTATGTAATGTAAACTTGGTAAAGTGATACTTATTGTATGAATAATTTTGAAGGAGCTCTCATTATCACATGTAACAAGTAAGTCACTCTTTCTATCTTTGCTTTTTGGAATTATGACCTATAAGAAGCACATTGACTCTTAAAACATATATTTTGGCCTAAAGTAACTAATAGAACAAAAATTAAAGAAAAAGCATTGTGTATTGAGATGTTGGATGAAGGTGTGTGTCCTGATGTCTTGACATTTAGAGTGCTCCTAAATGAGCTTTGCAAGAAAAGGAAGTCAATGGATTGAAAGGAGTTGTTTGATACAATGATTAGTAAGGAATGCAGACCTAATGAATATAGCTATATGTACTACTTTGATGAATTGGTATTGCAAGAATCCAAAAGTTATACAAGTTATGAGTCTTTATTCAAAAGGTGTTAGGCCAGGCCACAGGTTGCTACCTATAACACATTGTTAATAAGTCTTTTTCTTACATGTAAAGATAAATAAGCAAGGAAACTATTTGGGGAGCGGCAACTGAATAATGTTCCACCCAATTTAATTACATATAATATTTTAATTGATGGGCTCTGCAAAAATGTGCTATTAAACTATTTCTTACTTGATAAAATAGGAACTTTCAGCCTGAAATCATCTATTTGTATCGTCTCATTGATGGAATATGCAAAACAAGGAAACTCAACAAATCTTGGGAGCTATTTCATAGAATTGTATATGAAGATTTGGATCCAGATGTTGTGACCTAATGATTGAAGGGCTCTTGTAAAGAAGGGCTCCTAGAAAAGCAAATGATTAATTATTTAAACATATTTTAGATGTTAAGAGTCTTAAGTGTGTGCTTTGATAGGTACAACCTAAAAGTACAGAATTTATATCAGTTTTTAAGAAATGGATTAAACATCATCCAACAAAACATTAGGAATACCTTATGAATTTGTACATTGGATCGCAAGACTCAAGGTTCATCAATGGGTGGTTCTGTGAAAATATATATATTCAAACATACCTTTTTTTTTTAATCCCACAAACTAAATATCAAACAAAGTAAAACAAGCAAAAATAGATCAAATCATGTCACACCAATGGAAGTATCTCTAATACATGGTTTGTAGAAATAAGGTGAAGAAAGTTTCTTGAAACAAGACCATAAACTAATTACCCAAGAAATTATATACGACTAAACTTTTAGTTCAAGGACTCAAACCATTAAACAACTAACACTATATTTACCAACTGTAAAAGCTTATGTTTTATTAAATGAATTAGTGAAATCTAGAATTATATAAATTTAACAAATTTTAATGGATAACACAACATAACATATAACAAAGCAAAGTCAGTTTGTATGCATGACTAGTTGTGCAGTATTGCTCCAGTATCAACACAATAGAGAATATATGGAACGAGTAGAACTTCAGACTTCTTGTGTCCATTATATTTCATAGCACCAGTAAAAAACATTGAATTTTCAGGCATTTAAGTCTAAAAAATATCTGGTATCAAAAGATTTCTAGCATAGATACTTTTTGGAAAAAAAATTGTTAGGATCCCAAGTGCAAGGTATGAGATTTGAATCTCATATTGAAAAGTATGGACAACTAGTGTGGGGTTTATCTGGCCTTAAGCTCTCCCATCTCAATAGCTAGCTTTCGAGGTGTGGTTCTCCTAAGGTTTGTATTATTTGGTATCAGAGTCATCATCATGTCTTCCAGTTGTAATCGCACAACACGGGTGGTGACGCCAGCATTGTAGTGTTCGCCAGGGGCTAGCAGGGAGTTAGAGCACAGCTAGCCCGCATGGATGTCGGGGCTACGGAGCGTCATGATATATTAGGATCCCAAGTGCAAGGTATGAGACTTGGATCCCACATTGGAAAGTATGAGCAACTAGTGTGGGATTTATATGGCCTTGGGCCCTCCCATCTTAATAGCTAGCTTTTGAGGTGTGGTTCTCCTAAGGTTCGTATCAAAAATCCCCCAAGAATCTAAAATAAAAGGTGCATTACATCAAGATAATACTCATTATGTAACAATTTTAGAAATCATACCAGCTGCTACAGATGAAAGATAAGTCTTATTTTTTATTTTCCTATAACATATGGATAGCCTACAATCAAGCTTTTGTGGTTATTTCAAATTTCTCAAGAAATTTAAATATTTCATTGCACATTATAAGTAGATTTTAGTACTTCTAATGAAAGTTTATTATGTTGGGGATACTTGAGACTGTATTGTTTGTTTGGGTATGTAGGGTCTTCATGTGTTTTGAATATTCAATATCAATTATCTCTTCATGCCATGCCTCCCCATTCTCATCTTACCCCATTATTTTTTTCCTTCTATATTATCTCCCCTTAATTTTCTATCTGTGATAATCGAGATCACAAAGCAAAGAAAGGGACAGTGGATGGAAATTGAGGAAAGCAGAGAAAAACTAGAAGACAAGTTGAGAAAGAAATTGATGAAATATTTCATTCCTATTATATACATGTGTCAAACAGAGTACTCACCCTTCAGAGCCATAAATAGGTTCATTTATTAACTGAAGGAATTCTGCCTGGTGTTATTGAATTAATCTTAAAAGCTGTGGGTTTTGCTTTCCAAGCTCCTGAAGCATAGGCTGTAACACAGAAATAGCAGTCTTATCTCCAATCAAAGGTCAAGATTAACTAAAATTAACTGATTCAAAGCAAAAGAAGAAAAAGAAAAAGTTATGGACCTGTAAAATCCGTGGATTTGATTGCACCATTCAACATAATGCTTGAACTGAAATGCTAATAAAGTTACAGAAAACAATTAGTCAGTGGTAGGAAAAAGTTTCAACAATCAATTAAGCATATCAAGGCCTAATCAAGTAATTCTTCAACATAAGCAGAAAATATTGTGAAATCCAACCATAACCCAAACTTTCTGAGCATATCGATCAATAATTACTTAAAAGATGTATGAATTAGAATAATTATCAAATATTCATAAAAACATGTATTTCTGAGTGGATTATGTCATGGTTCATTTTCTTAAGATAAGCATGACCCATTACATTAACTTCAACAATGCTAATCCTACAACACATCAACATAATCTTATTAAATGGAATGTAGCCCAGACATGTTAACTATAGGACAATAATTAAAAGGAAATTGAACTCAACACATTCTGTCACTGCGACGTGGTGCTTCAATAGAATCAAATAGATAAAGCAAATAGCGAAGAAACAACACTTAGACAATACATGAATAATCATACTAGTTGATTGTTTCCAAGAAAGTCCAAGGATCCAAGTCCACCGGCAGCAGCACCTGAAAGTGTCTCCCGAAAGTAGACATAATAAGTGAAGTTTCTCCCTTGAATTAATCGAATCAATTGACATGAAATAGGCCTACCCGTGAGTCAAGTGCTAACTTTGAACTGTTGTGATTTTGCTTACAGGATCGAAATGATCCACCTATTAGATTCTTGTTAGATGGAATGGATCATCCGTGATGTCTAGTGCACAAGTATATTAAATGTTAATTGAGTTTATTATTATACAAAAACGCCTACCAGACATCCAAGCATTTATTTTTTTTCCCTTCATGACAATTATGAACAGATTACAAATTACGCAGTTTTTATTGAAAATCGCACATCAAACGTCCGTTATTCCTAAGTGTGTAAGACTTTGTTCCACAAAAGCAGTAACTCAAAATGAGCATCATCATCATCATAATGCACTTAGACTTTGTTTTAAAAATTCTAATATTACTATGTAGGAATTTTATCAAACACTTTGTGAGCATCGCAATGCACTAAAACTTTATTACCAAAAGCACTTGCATTTTGATGCACGGAGTTGGTTTTGGAAAGATGATTAACAGAAGAATCTAGAAAAGAGAAGATGAATTACAGAATGAAGAAGAAGGAGAGAATTTGGTTCATGAGTTTTGCGCCAAAAACTATTCTATTCAATTACTCCGAAGTTTTTAAAAGCATAACACGCTCATGTGTGGATAGCTAAAATAAAAGTAAAAATTTAAGCTGAAATTAGAAAGCATAAACAATATAAAGTTTCCATTAAAAAACCGAACAAAAATTTGATTAAAAAAAAGATGTAATAGTGATTGGCCCTTGCCAGACATCTTGTTTTTGGACAAGATCCCTTGGCTTAAGGGATGATTAATCTATAGGTTTTGATTGCAATATAACGTTATTTTTGAATTTTTAGTTAAATTTAAAGTATAAAATTCTTTATTTGATTATGTATTATATTATATTATATTATTTTTAATAGTTAATTAAATATTTTATATTTAAATTATTATATTAATTTTCAATAATAAATTTGTGAAAAGCACTTTATTATAATATTATTGTATTTTCAAAAACATATTATTAATAATATATCATATTAAACTTATATATACATATTTTATATTTTTTATAAATATATTATTTTTGTTATTTATTAGTCTCATATCCACCGTTTTCTCATCTCTGAAACCAACATTCCAACTCCTCAATGTTTTTTTGAGTTCATATATGAAACTAATCAACTAACATATTTGATTAGATGGTTAGTAGTTTGTATTCCATAATTAATATTTTTTATTCGATTAAAATCAATTAATTTTTAAATCGAATCAATTTTACTCTAAAATTCATTTTAATTCAAAAAATTATTAAATCAATTCAATTAACCTGTTTTAAAACTACTACAACTATTTGTGTAAATAGATGAATACTCATATTTGTAAAGCTTTGCTGCATGTCCCTTATAATGTAAAAGCTGTCTGTACTCTTGTCTGGTTTTTTATGCTTTTGTAAACCTGTATAAGGCACCTCCACTTGTTGTAGAAGGCAATCGACAATTAATAAAAATTTTACTCTTTTTTCCCCGTTCCCTGTTTACTAACTTGGTAGTAAAGCATTTCCCTTTCTGATTTTAAACTGTATGGCTATGGTTAGTCCACGTATCTTCAAAACTGAAGCATCCTGAAACTTACAGCGTGTTTGTTCACACAACGTCGCTTTTTAGTCAACGAATAATAACACACTACTGTTCAAAAATAATTTTCAAAGACAAATGAGGCAAAACAATAATAATAATAATAATAATAATTTTCAAGTTAAGACAAAAGGGGCAAAAATTTATTTTCACCAATGCTAGTTGTTTCCTCCAGCTTGACCTGGATTCATCTTCTTCTCCAGTGATGCTTCTGCTTCTTTTCCTTCCATATTTTCAGATATTTTTTTCCATAATTTTCGTTTTGCCAATAAGCAAGAGCAAGTCTTTATACAATTGTATAATTACAATTACCACTATATGTTGTAACAATTGATAATCAGCTTTTCATAGTAGATTTTATTACCTTGTGCCCAGTCAAAGTTTACAGAATATTATTACCTTGGGACTAAGTCTTTTGGCAAATAAGTCCAACAAAAGTCCAACAAAAGTCAGACAAGGCGTGCGAGCGGCCTTCTTTTACAATTTCAGGAAAGTTCAAGGAAGTAGCATTGCAGATGCAGCGAACCTACTTTCATGATAGGTTTTTTTTTTTTTTTTTCAGGAAAAATATTATTATTTTCGTTGCTGAAGATGTTACTCTAGCAAACTTTCTATATTGCTTCTCCCGAAGTTGTTGGTTAATTTTTGCAAAGTGATTAAAGTAGGATGGCTTCTTCTTCTTCTTCCACTACGGTTGAAGTGAAAAAGCATGATGTATTCCTCAGTTTCTGTGGTGTTGACACCCGCTACACGTTTGCCAACACTTTATTTGGAATTTTGCAGAGCAGGGGCATTGATGTTTTCATTGATAACGAACTTAAGAGAGGAGAGCACATTTCTTCATCTCTTATGAAGGAAATTTCGGATTCCATGATTTCAGTTATCATTTTCTCGAAAGGTTATGCATCTTCAAGATGGTGTCTGGAAGAACTTCGGAAGATCTTGGAGTGCAGGAATACGGAAAAACAGGTGGTACTACCAGTTTTCTATCATATCAATCCATCAGATGTAAGGCATCAAACTGGATATTTCGGAGAGGAATTTAAAAAGCTTCTAGGAAGTTTGGATATGGGGAAGTTAGAAGGGGTACAACGGACAAAGAAGGAGCTGCAGTGGAAGAATGCTTTGAGAGAAGCAGCTGATATATCCGGCCGATCAACAGAAGAGGACCCGTAATTTTCTACTCTTTAATTTCGTACCCTGCAGTGTCAGCTGATTAATTTAATTTTCACATTATATAAAACATTTTTTTTTTCACTTTTGTTAGATTTTTCCATCTCTTAATGATTTATTGCATTATAACACTTTGTTTTTCATTTTTGTTAGGTTCGATTATAGTCTCGCCAATAAAGTTGTCCAAGATATTTGGTTGACACTAAACAACATGATCCCGACTAATATTTACGGAGATTTGGTTGGTGTTGCATCAACCATCCCCCATGTTATAGATTTATTGAGCACTCAGTCGGGAAAAGTTCATGTTATAGGAATTTGGGGAATGCCTGGTATAGGTAAGACAACTATTGCAGATTGTGTATTCAACCAAATAAAAAGTCGTTTTGAGGGTTCTTATTTTGCTGAAAATATTAGGGAAGAATCAATGAGTCCTAACCGACTAAAACCAATACTGCAAGAACTTCTTTCAACTATTTTTAAACGTGCTGATTTGGTGATAAATTCCAAAGTAACAGAAACAATGCTTAGACGAAAACGAGTTCTTATTGTTTTTGATGATGTGACAACTTTGGGTCAAATAGAATCTTTAGTTGGAGATATGAATTCCTTAGGTCCAGGAAGTCGAATTATTATAACAACTACAGATAGACAAGTCCTTCGAAATTATGTAGTGGATGAAAGATATATATATGAGATGAGGGGGTTGCCTGAGGATGAAGCTCTCCAACTTTTTAGTTGGTACGCTTTTAAGCAAAGTAATCCTAACAAAGATTATTATGACCTATCAAAAAGGGTTGTAAAATATGTTGAAGGTGTTCCATTAGTTCTTAAAGTGTTGGGCTACCATTTATTTGGTAAGTCAAAACAAATTTGGGAAAGTGCAATAAATAAATTAGAAATAATTCCTCATGAGAAAATTCACAATGTACTAAAAGTATGTTACGAGGGACTGAGTGGTGATGATAAGAATATATTTCTAGATATTGCATGTTTCCTTAAGTTGGAGAATATAGAATTTGTGATGGACTTCTTGAATGCTTGTTACTTGGGGGCTAAAAGCGAAGTAAGTGTTCTCGAAGACAAGTGTCTCATTACTGTATCAAGAGATAATAAGGTAACAATGCATAAATTGCTTCAAGATATGGGAAGGGAAATTGTCCGACTAGAATCCCTAAGCAATCCTAGTATACGTAGCCGTTTATGGTACCATAGAGATATTAATAGTGTATTGAAGGAAAACAAGGTGAGTGTTGAAGACATTTTATAAAGTTAGATTTTTTAATTTATATATACGAGATCTAACATATTATCATCTATATAAAATGAACAATGTTGTGCATACATTTTTTTATAATACAATTAGGTATATAGATGATATGTCATTGTATAATTGGGTATTATTTTATTATTTATTCAAAATTACCCCATTATAGGATAACACATTATATATATATTCAATCGTGTATTAAAGAGTGTGTACATATTGTTTTATTGTATAAGAATTATGTTTCGACTTGTGTTAGGTTGGCATAAATGTGTTTAAGTAGTGTTATGTGCACAACTTTTGTGCACAGACAACGACGTGTCATTATATGATTGGATGTTGGTTTATCTTTAATTTTTAATTATCCAATCATATGATGACACATCATTATTTGTTCACATAATTTTATTAAATGTGTTTTGGTCTATCTATTATCATTTTTCAGGGCTTATAAACTCTTAATAAGTTTGTGGCTAATAAATTTTCTTTCCATGGTATCAGATGTCTAATGCAATCGAAGGCATATGTTTAGACATGTCTCAGCAAGCAGAGGACATATACTTACAACCTTCTTCTTTAGGAGTGATGGATCAACTGAGATTCTTTAAACTACATAACTCAGTGGATAATATCAATAAGGTGTATGTTTCCCACAGGCTTAGTTCTATTTCCTCTGAGCTACGATACGTATGCTGGTGTGGATGTCCACTGGAATCATTGCCGCCAAATTTTCTGTCAAAGAACCTTGTTGCACTTGACATGCCTCATAGCCATATTGATCAACTTCGGTCAAGTGTTCAGGTAATGCAGTGATTTTTGTATTACGATATTTTCTTCTTCTGTTGTCATTATCAGAGTGCTAATTAATTTAGGTTACTTTTTATGTTACAGCTTGTTAATTTGAAACGTATTGATCTAAGTTTTTCTAAACGTCTGAGAAGCCAAGATCTCTCATTGACTCCAAATGTTAAAATTTTGGTTCTGGAAGGTTGTACAAGTTTACATGAGATTTCCTCGTCCATTCACGGTTGCAAATATGAGCTTCATATGTTAAATCTACGGCACTGCCGAAGCCTTGAGAGTCTTCCAAAAGACATTCATGTAGCATCTTTCGAAAAAGTTATCTTTTCTGGATGTTCGAAACTCAAGCAGTTTCCACAGGCCCCGTGGGATATGAAAGAGATATATTTAGATGAAACTGCAATCGAGGATTTGCCCTCATCAATAGAGAATTTATCCAGACTAGTTATATTAAATCTTAAGGACTGTTCAATGCTTCAGAGGCTTCCAAGCAATATCTGCCAGTTGAAATCTCTTCAATATCTCAATCTGTCGGGGTGTTTAAAACTTGATGGATTGCCTGATAAATTGGGAAATTTAGAAGCTTTGAGGGTGCTTAAAGCAGAGAGGGTGGCTACAAGAGAAGTACCAACATCCATTCTAAATTTAAGATGTCTAGAAGAGTTAGATCTGACCAACTGTAGTATTGTGAAGTTGCCGAACAATCTTGGTCAGTTATCATCGCTAAAAAGTTTACTTATTGGCAGAAACTTCTTTAACAGCATTCCAGAAAGTATAGAACACTTGTCTGAATTATCTTATCTTGATGTAAGCTATTGCGAGAGGCTTCAAATCCTGCCAAAGCTTCCAAGCAAATTGGACAATATAAATGCAAACAATTGCATATCATTGGAAGAACCACTAAGTTTACGAGATCTTCTGGAAAGAGGTTTTTCTGACAGCATAAGATTTAACTTCAGCAATTGTTTCAAACTGAATCAAAGTTCCTGCAGTGAAATTATGAGACAATTTCGAACGTCAGTGAATCTTCAAATTTCAAGGGTATGTATGGTTGGGAACAACTAAAAGGTCTCCACACTCTTCCTTATTTCTTATAATTTCCATTACTGGTTAACTTCAATTTATTTATTTATTTTTTTACGGGGATTGGGACAGGAAATTTTTCTAGAAACTGATAGAAGTTATTTCTGTTTTCCGGGAAGTGAAATTCCAGAATGGTTTACCGTGTGTGATACAGGTTCTTCTGTGAAGTATCGATGGCCAAAGTTTTGCAGTAGTGAATTGACTTCTCTTCTTATCTGTGTTGTGGTGGAGTTTCGAGACTATAATAAAGACCAAGGTTTGGCGATTGGCTTGGACTGGTTTCTCCGGAGAGAAGATAGAGCAATAGAAGTTATCCATGGAACTTGGAGTGTATGGGACAATGGTACTGGACCCGACTATGTGGAATCAGATCACGTATTCCTGGGATTTTATCCTACTTTCAAGTTCGATGATCCACTTTTAGCTAGAGATGGAAGTTATCGTGACATACGCATCTCATTTGATGTTCAGAATTCATATGCTGAAAGACTAGACTACTGCAACATAAAGATGTGTGGAATTTTGGGTCCAAATCCAAATCTCATTGCTGGATTCGAGCTGAGCTGAGCCGAGCTCAAGCTCGGCTCGGTTCATATATGGGTGGCTCAAGTTCGAGCTCGACTAAGGTCGGCTCGTTTCGGGCTCGAAGTCGGCTTGACTCGGCTCGACTCATTTTTCGTTATCAAAACGATATTGTTTTTAATATATATTAGTCAAAACGATGTCGTTTTGTATAAAAAATCTATCGAACCAGCTTGAGCTTGATCGAGCTTAGCCAAGCTTGGCTCTTTTCGGGCTCAACCAAGCCGCTCGGCTCGAGTCCAGCCCTACCAAATCTGAATCTTTTTTCCTTTGGTCGAAATGCTGAAAGATGTGTGTAAATAGGTTACTATTTCTTTTTTCCTTTTACTGTGCTGTCATCTTTTTAAGATTTTTTCCTTTTACTGTTTATCTTTCTTTATTGCATCTAACCATTGCCAATACCATTTGTCATTGGTTTTTATTTATTATACTTCACTTACGATCTGGGCCAAATGTTCCACAAACAAATTCTCTTCTTATTCATATAACATTGATTCAATGTAAATTAGAATCTTCCCCTATTCTAACTTCACTTACAATTGATGGACAAAAATTTTGTGCTCAGGATTTGTTTGTTATCAATTTTTTCATTTACAACCAAAATGAAACCACTTTGTACCCTCTCACTCTTACCAAGATTCCAGTTCTCTCTTGAACCATTCACACATGCAGAAATACTATGCAAGATTTGTCAAAGTTTGTGGAACTTCATCTCAAATTAATATTCCAATTTGAATACAATTTTTCTAATATTTTTTGCGTATAATTTTTTATTTAAAAAATATAATTAAGAATAAAATATAATTTTTTAGGAATTTAAATAAAAGTCTTATTAAGATATGAATTATGAGTAATATTAAGAATAGTATTTCAGATATTAAGTACAAAAAAGGTTAAATTCTAGAGTTAGAAATGGAATACAATAGAAGAAACTATTATAATTAGAGAGTGAGAATCACTAAAGGGAGGCATAGAGTGAACCAATTTGTGAGGCTTGCTAGAGCCTCCTATAGTTTTTTCAGAAAAATGGACATGGCTCTCTTATGGAGAGTAAACCACTATAACCTTGTGCTTGTGTATGGAGGTTATGTTTAGTCTTTTATTTGTTATATTTTTACCTTCATAGGGATTTAGAATTTGCTTGCATTTGATTAAATCCTAACAAAAATTACTGATATTTGAGCTTGGAAATAGATTACACATTCAGAAAGGTGCAAATTGAAGATCATTTTTATGGTAGAAAATTGCATCTATCTCTTTTAGGAAAACGACTAGAAAAGATGTCATTTGAAGATTGAGAATGTTTAAGTGATCT
The DNA here is from genome assembly GCF_011075055.1 of Mangifera indica. Lineage (NCBI taxonomy): Eukaryota > Viridiplantae > Streptophyta > Magnoliopsida > Sapindales > Anacardiaceae > Mangifera > Mangifera indica. Next base: position 7,432,251 of record NC_058147.1, on the reverse strand, counting down.
AAAATCAATTGTCATATCTATGTATTAGAATTGTAATTATATTTTTGTTAATAAATTGGATTGTTTTTTACTTACAGTAAAATAAATGAATATCTTATATTCACATATGTTGTCAATTCTCACTAGTAATGTCTATAATCCTAATATTAACTTGACAACAGACAATTGTAATACGGTTAAGATTATCATAGTGTTGAACGCCCTTATCGAAAAATAATGATAACTCTAATGTGACAAAATGGTTTGCTTGATAGTTTGGTACAACATGTAGATATATATTGAATAGACGTGTTTATTAGATTTAACCAGTCAAGAGGATTTCATATGGATGTGTAACCTATTATTTATGAAACACATCCTCTAACAAACAATGTTATATGTGATCCTTCAACTTGAGTTACTATACCATTTTGTACAAAAATTGATGTAGTTTGACATCAACCTAACGTAGTCATTAAGAAATGATTATTAAAATGGTAGTGATTGATCATACTGAAGATTGTGTGAAAGTTATATTGAATCAATATATGATTTATCACTTTAGGATATAAAAGTGGATATCTTTGTTAGGCCTATTAACAGGTATCAATAACAACTAAATTTATGTGGCCACTATAAGATTGAATTATTGTTCAATCTAATATTGTCCAATCATTGGTACATACACTAGTCAATGCAAATTAAAAGTTTCATGATGTAGACACTAAATTATTGTCTTAACTTCAAAGAGACATTAGTTTAGGAAATGATCAAATTATATGATAACTGTATTGTTGACAAGTACATATCTGTTGTTGACACTATTATTTTGGTGGTCATGATGGTTTACTAAAGGTCAATTTTAGTTTGCGTATGAATGACTAACGAATTGTAGATTTATCACGAATATGTTCACTACCAACATGATGAAAAACCCATAGGTCATTTACAAAAGGGGTACATCATGACATCTAAAGGACTTGGGTTGCACAAAGTGAATCAAGCCTAAAATCTAAGATGATAGGTACAAGTTCCATTGGATGATTGGACTAAAATATGAGTTTTTCTTCTTAAAGGGTCAATCTTAAATAACCCAAAAGTGGATCAGCTAGGGTAAAATATTGGTGAGTTGTTTTTATTCAATTTACATAAAGAAGGTTTAATTATTGGATAATGTTAGGTCATGTGCATGGGCGTGCATAATATATCATTATCTCAAGTTAACCTTATTTGATATCTTATTATGTGTCCCAAAGATATGGATTATCAAGTATATGAGATGATATTATGATATGATATGATTCATGTAAATAGTCATACATGATTAGTGAATAATCATTCATTGTTTTTTATATAAAAGAATCGTATTGAGACATTTTAACCTTATAACTTTTTCTTAAATTTTTACAAACACTCATATTATTTCATTCTCTAAAGCTCTTAGCAGACTCAAGTCATCGATCATCTTTAACATGATGTGTGTTTGATGTGAATATTGCAGTATCATAATTTCGACTGATACACTCCATTACAAGAGTAAAAGATGAAGAAACTGCCAGCAAGAGTAAGTTTTACTAAACTAAACCCCTATGGTAGTTTTTAATATACATTATGCATAAAATGATATTTGTAATTGGATCCAATTGTGTTCCTGGTGGAATGTTTTGATTTTAAACTTTTAATATTATTTTTGATGTGCAAAGTCATTTTGAGACCGTGAATTAACCTACAAACACTACAAAAATATGGTTTTTAATAAGAGAAAAAATAGTCATAAAAAATCCATTAGTCATAATTAAATATCTTTAGTGGCAAAAAAATCTCATCAACCGTTCTTGTAACCTTTACCATTAAAAGTATTAACAGCCAAAAAAAAATTATCATTAATATAAACAACAGGAGATATAAGTCTTATCATTATAAATATTAATAACAATGAATATTTTTTTCGCTAAAACAATGTATTTGATTGTTAAAAATAATATTTTGATAAATATTTTTAATGTTATAACAATAATTAATTTATATATATATATATATATATATAGAGAGAGAGAGAGAGAGAGAGAGAGAGAGAGAGAGAGAGAGAGAGAGAGTTATAACAAAAAGAAAAATTACCCGTTAAAAATCTATTTACCGTCGTTAAAGAGTTATAAATTTTAATATTGAGAAAAATCTTATTATTATCCATTATTATACTTCCACCGCTAAAAATATTAACGATGAAAAGATAAGTCTCATCATTAATATAAATAATGAGAGATGTAAATCTCATCATTAAAAATAACAATTTCAACAATGAATATTTCTATCATTATAATAATATTTACCCGTCACTAGATCTAGCTACGGTTCATGAACCATCAATTTCAGTTCGAAACCATCGATTCACAGTTCGAAAATATAAGGACCCTGAACCGAAATCGTAATAGGACGATTCATCCACGGTTCGGAACAGACGGGTCCGGTTCATGGCCCCAGTTCGGAATTGATGATTTCGATTCGAAACCGATATTGAACTGTCAATTCTAATACATGATCTTGATTTAATTTTTAAATTATTAATTACAATAATTGAAAATTAAAAGAAATGCTTGAACTTAATTTTTCAATTAAGCTTCCTACGTATCTTCTCAGGGCTTAGAAGAATCAAAATCTACATAGTTCTCTTACCTTTGCATATCTAATAGCTGACAGTACTCTCTTACCTTATCATTCACCTCCACTATCTTGAGTATTATTTCTCGTTATCGAACTATCCGTAGTTAAATCAAGCGATTCTTCATGGAAGTCCGCTTTTATTTCTTGTTGACGTAATTCGACTCTTGTCCAATCGGCCACACATACTTGGGCTTCAATAGATTCGGAACCCAAACTTGATCGCATCTCATCCAATATATTACCCCCTTAACTAAAAGTTTGTTCTACTACGACAGTTGATATTGATGCTACTAGAACTTGTTTAGCAATAACTGCTAATGTTGGAAAAGTTGATACGTGTTAACTCCACCATTCTAAAACTGGAAAGTTTTTACCTATATTGTTGTCACCGAACTCAAAAATAGTAGTTAAATAAATATCAAGCTCCGAGGTGGAGCCTAATGTTTCTCTTGGTCTTTTGCCCATTTGCATCATAATACGATCACCATAACTCATATTTTGGGTTGATGATGGAGTAATAGGTGATAGAGAGAAAGAAAAACCACTATAAATTAATGAATATTCAACATAAATTTCTTTAATTAAATTCATAATATTAGTTATAGTTAATGAAATATTAATTTCATCTAATTGCAAACATTCATAATATAATGTCAAATAATCCGTGACACCATCTAATTTAAATATAGGATCAAAAAAACATGTAACAAGAAAAAGTTTTGGAATTGTTTTATAGTAACTTAACCATTTTGTTTTCATTAAAAAAATAGTTTCTTGTAGAAAATATCTTGTTCAGCTTCTTGTAAAGCCGAATAATATTAACAGTTTTATTTAAAGACAAATGAGAAGTGGGATAATAAACCTCATTTAAAGTATATGTTACATTATTAAAATTTCTTAACACATTTAAATTTTTTTTACAAATATCTAATGTTGGGATATAATGTAACTTGTGACACATATTGTGAAATAAATGAGCATAATAAATCCCTATAATCAAAAGACTCGTTGAATAATTCATATGTTGAATTCCAACGAGTCGGCATGTCTTTAGGAAATCTTTTTGGTATTTTATTATGCTGTTTACAAAATTTACCCCATTCTTTCATAGTTTGGAGATGTGTCCATAAAAATGAAATTGCTGCTTTTATTGGACGAATAAAATTATTAAGAGAATATAAACTGTCTTATACACATAAATTTAATACATGACATACATATCTAATATGAAAAAATCTACCATCTAAATTAGGTTTACAAATATTAATTAAATCATTTATTGAGACAGTATTTAAACGTGCATTTTCAAATGAAATTGAAAAACGTAATTTATATTCTTCTAATATTCTTTTAATTATTCTATAAATTTTATCAGTCGTATGTCGTTCATCAAACATTCTAAATGATAAAATTCTTTTTTGTAATAGAAAATTGTCATCTATCCAATAACAAGTTGAACCCACATAAGAGTGAACTTGCCAATAGTCACTCCAAATATCACTACATAAAGATACACGCCGACTAAAATTTGTAAAAATTTGAATTAATTCTTTTTTTGTTTTTTATATAAACTAAATAATGTTCTTTTTAATGTATTTCTTGGAATAGTTTTATGTGCAAGATTTAATGCAGTTTTACAATAATTATTAAAACCTAAATTTTCACCAAAACTAAATGCTAAATGATTTATTGCTACCATTTTTGTAAATTCTTTTTAACTTTTATTATCACTATCCATAAATAAAGATTTGTGTGTAAAACCATCCTGATTATTTGTGTTTAGCCTTGGTTTTGCCCCTTTTTTTCGGATGCTTTGACTCCAAGTGTCTTTTGAATGTCTCGTATCCACCTCCTTATTTGAATTTATAAATTTGTCTATAATAATTGCAAGCAACATCGAAATTACCATTCTCCTTTTGTATTTTCTTGAAATGAATTTTGAAAATATCTAATGTAAGAATTTTTTGAGAGTGTTATTCCATCTTCATCTGTTGTTGATGTTATTGTTGCTCTACCTCTTCATATTGACTTTCATTTTCTTGTGTTGAAAAATCATCTATAAGTTGATTTTTATTCACATTTGATATATGTGAATATTGACCAAATCTCCTATTACTGGAAGAATTTCCACTACTTTCCATTTTTTGATAATAAATAAAATTAATTATATAAATAAATTATATGATTAATCATAAAAGATAATAAATAAATAATAAATAAAATTAATTATAGAAATAAATTATATAATTAATTATGAATTGTATAATAAAAATTGAAATTGAAATTAATAAAAAATTAAAAAAGAATTAAATTTAAGTGAATTTGATTGAATTGAAAGATTGAAAGAGTATTAAGAGTTAAAAGAATGAAAATGAGAGTTTGAAAGATTGAGTGAGAGAGTAAAGAGATTGAAATTTGAATGGATATATATAGAAAAAAACTTTTTTGAAAAAAATTAAAAATAGGAGGTGAATTGAGATTTTAAAAATTGCAGGGGACCAACAATCCCCTACAACTTCTCTGATCCTTCAGGCTTCAGCAAGCCAACGGTTCCCTGTGCAGGGAACCGTTAGCTGTTTAAATAAATTTAAAAAAAATTCTAATTTTTTCGGTTCAGTACAGTAAACCGCCGGTTTATATATCAGTTCATAAACCGGATGTGAACCGACGGTTTCACGGTTCAAATTTATGTAAACCGAAACCGAACCGCAAAAACCTAGTTTCAGTTCCGATTCAGTCCGGTTCTGGTTTTATCCAGACCAGTTTCAGTCCGGTTCACGAGCCAAACCGGCCTGTGGCTAGGTTTACCCATCACTATACATAATATCAACAATAAATATTCTCATCATCACAACAATATTTATTGGCACTAAACATAATATCAACAATGAATATCCCGATCCTCATAACAATATTTATTGGTCTTTTAAATATAATATTAAAAATAAATATCCTCCTCATTACAACAACATTGATAATAAAATTTTGATTATCAAAACATACTCATTGACATTAATTATGTTCTAGTAACAATTACTTAAAGTCTCCATGTGATCCACAATTATAAAAAATAAGAACAAAAAACCATAAATTTCCTATAATGGTAACTCCCTATACTCAAAACCAAAAAGTTATTACAAATAACATAAGAATCTATTTATCAAATACTATCAAGTATTTCATGATTCACTTGTATCTTCAAGTACCTACAAATTGTGCAGAGAGACTATATGATTAAAATGTGAATAACATATATATATATATATACACACACATACGCATATTCAAATATATATTTATTCCCAGTTACCTAGCAAAAACCAACTGGCCTGATCAACTCAGTTACCTACACAAATACCATCAATAGCCAATTTAGTCCCCAGAATATTTAAAATAAAGGTAAGGAACAATGTCAAAAATTTCCAAATATATGCACAGAAAAGACAGACATGAAAAGGTGCAGGGTGAGAACATGAAAAGAAACAAAAGCTTCCATGAAAAATGTAAGTGCAAGACAGCATATTTCATCATATCAGGATCCACTGAAAAAGGAGGATAACACCAAAAAATTTTTCAATAATACCCAAAATGCCAAGATATTAGGATGTTTACCAGTTAGATCCTCCATGTTTACAGGCACAACATCAACAATATTGAAACTCTGATTGCTAATCTCCAAGTTCCAAAGAATGCCCCAGTATAAAATCTGAGCCACTCAATCAGTAGCATCAATTTTCAAAAGTTTTAGTATCAGGGAAGGTATCAAAAGATGATGAAAACGTGAGGAATTATGAAGAAATTAGATGCCATCAACAGTAATGTAAAACAGTAGTATTGATGGCTGTGACTTGACATTATTGTCCAAGTATATGAGCTTTAGATTGCATAAAGAAAAGAATTAACAAGGAATAAATAGAAAAAAATAGTACACAATACTTTAATGCCTGAAGTAAAACAATTTTTTCTAGAAACATATATCCAAGTGCTAAAGAATTATCACCAATCATAGACAAGCACTAAAGAATTATCTTAAAACATCATCCCAATTTGATTAAAAAAGAACATAAGAATCCTCAAATTCTCTTGAAAAAAAAATCAATAGCGATAACTAAAAATAATCTAAATTGATCTGTTTAAACCCTTAACTACTAGTGATTCAGTCTTCAAAGTAGTTTTATTGCCTAAATTTAATATCATAGACAACTCAAACAGATTTCGTCGAAATTAGAATAACAACAACAATAAAAGATCTTTTTTCCAAAGCCTTTTTATAGAATTAGTGAACGTTTTACAAATCATAGAACTTAAAGACTAATTATCAAATCTCATTTCAAACTCATTCACAAAAATAAAAAATTGACCATAACTAAACCTTATAATCCTTCAATTATCAAAAACAAAATGCAATCATTAGAATTTGAACACTTTATTGAAATTGGAAGTTGCACAATACTTAATGTACCAAGACTGTTCACAATATTCAAACATAGGAATATACTGAGTTAATGTAGCAAAACTGTTACTGCAGTCACCAATTTTGAACATGTATAATTGTCCCTGCATTTTTAAGCACATTGATGTGTATTCTTTTACACCTACAAATTAATGTGCTGCTAACTAATAAAATCATACAGAGTACCAAAAAATATTCATATAGAATACAAAACCAATAAAATTCAATCTCAATTGCTAAAAATGTGTAACGAACATCTTGTTTGAATTCCAAATCTTGTAAATGACCAAAGTATTTAGTGTGGCAAATAAAACTCAAATTTTAGTGGAGGAGATTAGTGTATTGTATACACGGGTTGATGCCCCATATTGATGGCGAAACACATTTTAGTGAAACAACATAAAATAAGATAATAAAGCAAGCATAGGCAGGGTCCAATAGAAGCCAAAGACATGGACAAGACAAGTTTGAAAATATCAACTTACTAGTACCAAAAAAAAAAATAAAAAAAAGAGAGAGTCATGCTTCCTGTTATGCCAAAACTTTTACTCCAATCGTCTAACTATCATTTACTTTTAATCCACTAAACACAATAGAGAAACACTAACCATATATATTTCACATATATGGTTTTTGTGAGAAAATTTTTCAACATTTTGAATCTAACCATAAACCATATATATTTCATGTCTTCACGTGCACTACCATCCACAAAATTACAGTTGATATCAACATTGTTTGATATGATAGATGATTTTACACTAAAATTAAAAAACAAATGCATCAATGCTTACTGGTCAAAAAAGAAGTCTGAATATCTCTATGTAATGGAATGGTACAATCTGAAATGTCCCTTATCTTCTCATTCTGCCTCCAAAACCTGTGTTAAATTTTATACACGATATAACAAATAATATAAGAAATTAGAGAAAAATCGAATCTAAAGTGCATTTTTTATTTCTCACTTTATAGACTGACTTTAAATAATGATTAACAAGTAACTAGCAGCTTTATACTAATAAACAAAAAATTACATAAAGGAATTAAGCATAAAAATTAACACATAAATACACAATGACAGGCATCCACTGAGGAGACCGAATTGTGCATTTTCCTCTCTTCTTCAAAGCCACGACATGCCACTGCAGCAGTTTAATGAATATTTGAGAGAAGAAGGGACCAAAATAATCCTGCCATTTGAAACAACTAGACCATTAAAAATTATCACAAACTAAAAGCTTCGATTTCACAAAGAAGGGGAAACTTAGAAAATACACAGATGAAATTGAGATAATCCATTCTCATATTATGCACAATCTCCATTAACTCATCTTCTACCACAAAGTCAACCTGCTCAACAACAATTCAAAAACTGATCACAAAAATAAGATAAATTAAAAAAAGAGTTAAATTAATATAGAAATTGAAACGTGTACTGGAGAAAACAAAGAGATAGTAGAATCAGATTGACCAGACATCCTTTTGGATAGTGTCGAAAGCTTTAGGTAAAATCGAAGGAGAGAAAGCGTGAATCTAACTGAAATCTTTGACTGCTTCTTTTTGCTTCTCCAAGTTCCTCTCACGAGAAATCTTTGACTTCTGCCCTGCCTCCTCCCATTTTCTTCTTTTTGATGTCACGCTAGGGCTCAGGTGAGAAACACAAAAGTACTAAATGAGATAAAATTTGATGCCAATAGTTTTCAAATATCCAATTTGGTGATCGTATTCAATGATGGAAGAAAGATAAAGCAAAAATTGAAACAAAAAAATCTATTAATTTCTTTTTATAAAATTCTTAGAAAGATGACAAAAAAATCAAATAAAATAAAAGTTTACTCTTCCAATTTATATTTCAATTAAAAATACTAAAAATTAAATTACTAATTATATAAATATAAGTGTTCTATCTGATCATATGCTTGTCGCATATCCACCTTAACTGCCACATATCCATCCTTGGTCTTTGATTTTTTCAAAACATGAACCCGCTCTTGTGCAAGGATTGCTTGATGGTGGAGCTTTTTTAAAATTTTAATATACCCTTCAATAGTTTAAAAAATTAGCTTTTACACCCTAAAAACTAGCCCTAGTAATTTGATAAAAAATGTTCACATTAGATATTATCCTAATAACAACAGGTTTGTATGTGTTTTAGCGAGAGATTTAAAAAACTTATAATTTTATAAGAATATATATAATTGGTCTTTAAAATTATGATAATAATACTTATAACGAGAGGATAAATATAACAATTGGATATTTATTAGTCACTAAACATATATTAACAATAAATATTTTTATTGTTATAAGTAAATATATCAATCATTATACATAATATCAACAATAGATATTACTGTTTAGAAAACATAAAATTAATTATGAGCATTTCTGCCGTAATATTTATATACATGGATCAATAAAATAACAATAAAAGTCATAAACAAATTATATTAAATAAAAAACATGTCAATCCAACAATTAAATAAAAATATAGATTATACAATTAAAAAATAATTCATAAGAAGTCTTTCGTTTATCTAATATTAATAATCATTCCAAAAGTTACAAAAGAATTATGAACAAATATATCAACAATTAAAATAGTTAAAGAAACAAATTAGATTTCATAGAAATAAAAGATCATCAATCTCAAGATTATCATATAGGAGATTTAAAAATATAATACCTATCAAACAAAAAGTTGCCAAAATGTTTTCGTAGTGTCTAGTTTTAAACATTGTTTTGAAAAAATTTGAATCATTTGGTAAAAGAAAAAAAAAATACACTTTAAGATTGGATGTCTCTTTATATCTTGTCTTGACCCACTCTTATTTCTTTATCAGAGTGGTGAGATTATCCCTTTCACTCTAAACTCATAATAGAGAATGGTAAATTGAACAAAATATTATTTATAGATGTATGTAATGTAAACTTGGTAAAGTGATACTCATTACATGAATAATTTTGAAAGGGCTCCCATTATCATGTGTAACAAGTAAGTCACTCTTTCTATCTTTGCCTTTTGGAATTATGACCTATAAGAAGCACATTGACTCTTAAAACATAAATTTTGGCCTAAAGTAACTAATAGACCAAAAGTTAAAGAAAAAACATTGTGCATTGAGATGTTGGATGAAGGTGTGTGTCCTGATGTCTTGACATTTAGAGTGCTCCTAAATGAGCTTTGCAAGAAAAGGAAGTCAATGGATTGAAAGGAGTTGTTTGATACAATGATTAGTAAGGAATGCAGAACTAATGAATATAGCTATACGTACTACTTTGATGAATTGGTATTGCAAGAATCCAAAAGTTATACAAGTTATGAGTCTTTATTCAAAAGGTGTTAGGCCAGGCCACAGGTTGCTACCTATAACACATTGTTAATAAGTCTTTTTCTTGCATGTAAAGATAAATATGCAAGGAAACTATTTGGGGAGCGGCAACTGAATAATGTTCCACCCAATTTAATTACATATAATATTTTAATTGATGGGCTCTGCAAAAATGTGCTATTAAACTATTTCATACTTAATAAAATAGGAACTTTCAGCCTGAAATCATCTTTTTCTATCGTCTCATTGTTGGAATATGCAAAACAAGGAAACTCAACAAATCTTGGGAGGTATTTCATAGATTGTCTATGAAGATTTGGATCCAGATGTTGTGACCTAATGATTGAAGGGCTCTTGTAAAGAAGGGCTCCTAGAAAAGCCAATGGTTAATTATTTAAACATATTTTAGATGTTGGAGTGTTAAGTGTGTGCTTTGATAGGTACAACCTAAAAGTACAGAATTTATATCAGTTTATAAGAAATGGATGAAACATCATCCAACGAAACATCAAGAATACCTTATGAATTTGTACATTGGATCTCGAGACTCAAGGTTCATCAATGGGTGGTTCTGTGAAAATATATATATTCAAACATATCTTTTTTTTTAATCCCACAAACTAAATATCAAACAAAGTAAAGCAAGCAAAAATAGATCAAATCATGTCACACCAATGGAAGTATCTCTAATACATGGTTTGTAGAAATAAGGTGAAGAAAGTTTCTTGAAACAAGACCATAAGCTAATTACCCAAGAAATTATATACGACTAAACTTTTAGTTCAAGGACTCAAACCATTAAACAACTAACACTACATTTACCAACTGTAAAAGCTTATGTTATATTAAAATGAATTAGTGAAATCTAGAATTATATAAATTTAACAAATTTTAATGGATAACACAGCATAACATATAACAAAGCAAAGTCAGTTTGTATGCATGACTAGTTATGCAGTATTACTCCAGTATCAACAAAATAGAGAATAAATGGAACAAGTAGAACTTCAGACTTCCGGTGTCCATTATATTTCATAGCACCAGTAAAAAACATTGAATTTTCAGGCATTTAAGTCTAAAAAATATCTGGTATCTAACACACATCAAAAGATTTCTGGCATAGAAACTTTTTGGAAAAAAAATTGTTAGAATCCCAAGTGCAAGGTATGGGACTTGGATCCCACATTGGAAAGTATGGACAACTAGTGTAGGGTTTATATAGGCTTGGAATCTCTCATCTCAATAGCTAGCTTTTGAGGTATGGTTCTCCTAAGGTTCATATAATTTGGTATTAGAGTCATCAACATGTCTCCCAGTTGTAATCGCGCAACGCAGGTGGTGACGCTAGCATTGCAGTATTCGCCCGGGGCTAACAGGGAGTTAGCGCACAGTTAGCCCGCGTGGACATCTAGATTGCAGAGCATGGTGGTATGCTAGGATCCCAAGTGCAAGGTATAAGACTTGGATCCCACATTGAAAAGTATGGGCAACTAGTGTGGGGTTTATATGACCTTGGTGTCTCCCATCTCAATAGCTAGCTTTTGAGGTTCGTATAAAAAATCCCTCAAGAATCTAAAATAAAAGGTGCATTACATCAAGATAATACTCATTATGTAACAATTTTAGAAATCATACCAGCTACTATAGATGAAAGATAAGTCTTATTTTTTATTTTCCTATAACATATGGATAACCTACAATCAAGCTTTTGTAGTTATTTCAAATTGCTCAAGAAATTTGAATATTTCATTACACATTATAGGCAGATTTTAGTACTTCTAATGAAAGTTTATTATGTTGGAAATACTTAAGACTGTATTGTTTGTTTGGGAATGTAGGGTCTTCATGTGTTTTGAATACTCAATATCAATTATCTCTTCATGTCATGCCTCTCCACTCTCATCTTACCCCATTATTTTTTTCCTTCTATATTATCTCCCCTTAATTTTCTATCTGTGATAATCGAGATCACAAAGCAAAGAAAGGGACAGTGGATGGAAATTAAGGAAAGCAGAGAAAAAATAGAAGACAAGTTGAGAAAGAAATTAATGAAATATTTCATTCCTATTATATATTATTATCTAAAATGCTTCTATAACTTTATTATAGATTCCCCATCAATAAACCTAATATACATGTGTCAAATAGAGTACTCACCCTTCAGAGCCATCAATACGTTCATTTATTAACTGAAGGAATTCTGCCGGGTGTTATTGAATTAATCTTAAAAGCTGTGGGTTTTGCTTTCCAAGCTCCTGAAGCATAGGCTGTAACACAGAAATAGCAGTCTTAACTCCAATCAAAGGTCAAGATTAACTAAAAATAACTGATTCAAAGCAAAAGAAGAAAAAGAAAAAGTTATGGACCTGTAAAATCCGTGGATTTGATTGCACCATTCAACATAAAGCTTGAAACTGAAATGCTAATAAAGTTACAGAAAACAATTAGTCAGTGGTAGGAAAAAGTTTCAACAATCAATTAAGCATATCAAGGCCTAATCAAGTAATTCTTCAACATAAGCAGAAAATATTGTGAAATCCAACCATAACCCAAACTTTCTGAGCATATCGATCAATAACTACTTAAAAGATGTATGAATTAGAATAATTATCAAATATTCATAAAAACATGTATTTCTGGGTGGATTATGTCATAGTTCATTTTCTTATGATAAACATGACCCATTACATTAACTTTAACACTGCTAATCCTACAACACATCAACAAAATCATATTAAATGGAATGTAGCCAACACATGTTAACTACAGGACAATAATTGAAAGGAAATTGAACTCAACACATTCTGTCACTGCAACGTGGTGCTTCAATAGAATCAAATAAATAAAACAAATAGTGAAGAAACAACACTTAGACAATACATGAATAATCATACTAGTTGATTGTTTCCAAGAAAGTCCAAGGATCCAAGTCCACCGGCTGCAGCACCTGAAAGTGTCTCCCGAAAGTGGACATAATAAGTCAAGTTTCTCCCTTGAATTAATTGAATCAATTGACATGAAATAGGCCTACCCATGAGTCAAGTGCTAATTTTGAACTGGTGTGATTTTGCTTACAGGATCCAAATGATCCACCTATTAGATTCTGGTTAGATGGAATGGATCATCCATGATGTCTAGTGCACAAGTATATTAAAAGTTAATTGAGTTTATTATTATACAAAAACGCCTACCAGACATCCAAGCATATATATTTTTTCCCTTCATGACAATTATGAACAGATTACAAATTACGCAGTTTTTATTGAAAATCGCACATCAAACGTCCGTTATTACTAAGTGTGTAAGACTTTGTTCCACAAAAGCAGTAACTCAAAATGAGCATCATCATCATCATAATGCACTTAGACTTTGTTTTAAAAAATTCTAATATTACTATGTAGGAATTTTATCAAACACTTTGTGAGCATCACAATGCACTAAAACTTTATTATCAAAAGCACTTGCATTTTGATGCGCGGAGTTGGTTTTGGAAAGATGATTAACAGAAGAATCTAGAAAAGAGAAGATGAATTACAGAATGAAGAAGAAGGAGAGAATTTGGTTCATGAGTTTTGCGCCAAAAACTATTCTATTCAATTATTCCGCAGTTTGTAAAAACATAACACGCGCGTTCAATTAGACGACACCGTATCAAGACAAAAATAAACGACACCGTTCCTCAATTGTTTGCAATTAAGAACCGACTCATACGGCACCGTATCATTATTTCTAGGATTTTTGCAGTGAATAATAACTAGAATAAAATCAAATTAGTGTCCATTTAGGAAAAGGGAATCCTTTAAAATTAGTTATATGAAATCAGAGTCACCAGAAGATTTGGATTGAACCATTATAAAATCATTACACTCTTCAGCCTTCCAATTCAATCATTTTTTACACAATTCTTCTGGCTTTCCTTTCTGTAGCTCAGCGTGATTTAGATATGCCCGTTCCTTTTCCCTATTAACCTCAACTTCATTCTGCTGCTTACCAGCAGCCTTACAGTGCAAGTCCTACACCTGTGCAACCTTTTGTTCATGTTCCCCTCGGTGATGCGGTTGACGCTGTTGGCAGGATTGATCAAGGATTTTATGTTGGAGATCTGGGTTGTTGATATACACTTGCTCCAGGCTTTCCTACACAGGCTATTAACTATGTGTCTCCATATCTGAACTGAATCCAACTGCTACTATGCCACTCGCAGCTTTAAAGGATAGCATCAGGAAGCAAATCGAATACTATTTCAGCGATGAAAATCTTTGTGATGACCCGTACTTGATTTCACTGATGGATGGCGAAGGGTCAATATCCCATACTGCAGAATTCAGGATGGTAAAAAAAAACGAGTACAGATATATCCTTTACTCTGTTAGGATCCCAAGTACAAGGTATGGGACTTGGATCCCACATTGGAAAGTTTGGGCAACTAGTGTGGGGTTGATATGACCTTCGGCTCTCCTATCTCAATAGCTAGCTTTTGAGGTGTGGTTCTCCTAAGGTTCATATCATTTGGTATCAGAGTCATCACTATGTCTCCCAGTTGCAATCGTGCGGCGCGGGTGGTGATGCTGGCATTGCAGGGAGCTAGCGCACAGCCCCACAGCGTGGGCGCCAGGGTTGCAGAGCGTGGTGATATGTTAGGATCCCAAGTGCAAGGTATGAGACTTGGATCCCACATTGGAAAGTATGGGTAACTAGTGTGGGGTTTATATAACCTTGGGCTCTCCCATCTCAATAGCTAGCTTTTGAAGTGTGGTTCTCCTAAGGTTCGTATCATACTCTTGATGCGTTGAAAGGCTCGACTTCGGTAGAAATGGAAGGTAATTTGATACGAAGACGAGGTGTGTGGTGGAAGTGGATTTCAGCCCAAAACTCATAAATTTTGACTTTCTCTTCTCATTGTCAATGTTGTACACCCAAGATTTCTGCTTTTCGCCATGTTATGTTATCAGTCTATTGTTAAATCAAGATTTTGTTTAAAAGGCAATGGTTGAATAATTAATTAAAACTATTTTTTATTTGCTCTTCTTAAAGTTTACTTTGTAGAGAATGATTATTTTCCTAAACCTCGCAATGGCTCTTCTTTAAATCCTCATCTGTCTACTCTCTTTTACTCACTTCTCTCCTGCGCGTTGCAGTCTGCCTTATCTACCTCACTCTCTGCGGCTTGTTGGCCAGTCACGGTGGTTTAGGAACTCTGTTGGATCAATCACAGTTGCGCGCAATCAAAATAATTATCGTATGCTAATATTGCTTAATTAATTTGCCTAATTCAGCAAATTATGGAACTTTAATTAGACTAAAGTCAGATGTTAATACTGCGTAAAAAGAAAGGGTTGAATGTTTGACACTTTGTGATCTAATTTAATTGTAATCAGACTTTGATTTTACTTATTATAATTATGTATTTATTATTTTATTTACTCAGCATACCATTAGAGCCGGAAGATTAATCCAACATTACTAAATTCATAAAAATAAAAATCTCTCTTATCAATATGGATAGTGCCTTCGACAGACTTACAATTTAATTTTCTTGACAATGCCATATTGATGATGAACATAATGATGACGAAAAAGAATTCAAGATTGATGGTATAAAGGTTGAGTCATGTTCACATGGATAAATAGCAATATTACATTAAGTATTGTGGTACATGGAAGAGATTGTGTCGAGAAAGTGACATACAACTGTCATAACTTGCTTTAATATTTTAGTTTAATAATAATATAATGTTATAACCAATGTAAAAAAAGATTTTGGTATAAAATTTTGTGTACATTACGTTCTTCTTATTAAATTATGAAAGTAATAATATATGAGCTACGTGGGAGAATGTAGGATTTATAGCTCACATGGCATTAAAAATTTATTTTTATTAAGTATAATCGCATTTATTTGATAAAATAATTAATATTTAATAAAATTTTTAGTACATAAATTCTATTAGTTAATGTAAATATATAACTCTTATAATGAAAAGAGAAAACTCTTTATAATAAAAAGATGTAAGTTTTTATAATGAAAATAGATGACTCTTTTTAAGCAAGTGACTTTTGATAGGAGGTCACAATTAACTCTATATATAAGTAAGAGTTAGTTATTTCTCTATCTTTTACATTTACACTTAAATGCAACACACTAACAACAACAACTTATAAATTGAAAGCTTAAGTTTTTTTTATCCATTATTAAGTTAAGGGGTTAATTGAGAAAAATCAACATTCTTTAAATTTTTCATTAATTCTCTTATGTTTGGTACATTTCAAAATACAATAAATCAAGATATGTTTTTCTGTCTTCAATCTATGAACATGCAGTTTAAGATCTATGAAGATGATAATTTGATTTTTAATTGTTTTTTTATTAATGTAATTATGATTTATATGAATGATAGTTTGATGCTTAATTATTTTTTCATGAATGTAATTATGTCTTACAAAAATATACAAACCTAATTAATCCTAATTTATAATACAATCATTATGACTTAATGTTCTTTTCCGTTAGGGTAAATGATGTAGAACAAGGGAAATATTTTAGAGAATTAATATAATATCTTTAGATTCTTTTTATATAGGGTTTAGGTTTTTTTAATTAATATTTACTTTTAAAATGATTTTTTTATTATTGAGAATGATATCCATGTCACTTTAATTTGATTCATCCATAAAGGCTAAATATAGGATATAAATCATCTATTCTTGTTAAATCTCTTTGTATAAAATCAACTGCTGTGATATTTAATTAACTATATTATGTGTTTGAGAGATGATATTTGAATATTAACTACATATTTTAATTGAAAGTATTAATACTATAATTTGAAAATAAATTTCGTATGGTATTGTGTTAGGTCTAATGACAACTTAAATAATTTGATTTAAAATGCTATACTAATTTTAACCAAATGTTTCATGAAAAATGATAAAATTAGGGTTAATATTACCGTATTTTTTTAATATATTTTTGACAATATATTATACTAAACCTCTATATACACGTTTCATATTTTTTATTTGAATTTTATGAACATATTTTTACAAATATATTTTTTATCATTTATTGTATCATACTCATATAATTTATGTACAATTTTTCTATCATTCCCCTATTTACTAAATAAGGTTTCTAGGATGTAGAGCCATGTGGGACCTTATCCCATAGTCCATAGATGGACTTAAAGTTCTTGTAGTACATGTGTGAGATCTAATTTTGTAGCACATATGTGGGTTTACAGTTTCATTATAAATGTGTGGGATATTTGTTTCTATGCATTTTACAGTTTTATAACACCTTGAAAATATGTTTTCTCATGAAAGTTTTAAAGAAATATTTTCTAAGAAGGTTTTCTTGAGGAGATACCCCTAAGATTCTTTATACACAAACCCGTAGTAATTCTTATATATAGTGTTCTAATAGATGTGTATGGAAATGGATTACACAATTATGTTATTCACATGATCAGGGTGTTGAATTCTTGTATCAACCTAGTCCAATCAACATAACTACAATTTTTAGAAAATGATGATTTATGAAAATGCTTACACCAATTGTTTGATTAATGATGTTTTTCATGCATTACATTCTCATGTTAAGGATGTAAATGGTAAGTATGGAAAGGAACTAATTGTTGAGTGATTATCCCTCACTCATTTTTTTTAATTAAATGTTTTGTAGATAGCAAGTGATCAATATGAAAATCCTTTCAATGATACTATGTAGATTTACTACTAAACAAAAGTCTTCTCAATCATTGTCACAAAATAGATAGTCTATTTGTGTTCCTTGATGTATAGTGGATAGAAAATGTATGAGGTTGTTGATGTTGCAAATGTTTGCTGGTCGTAATTGCTTAGATATGTTCTCTTGAAGTAATGCTTCTTGTGGAGACATCTTGTGATGTAGGACAAGCGGTAATAAGATTATGATATCGTTCACAAAGATATTTAGGGTTGATATCGTTTAACGAACGCAAAAGGATAAACAAAAATTCAATACAATTTGTAAAACAATTCTTAAAAAGTTCAAATTGAATTTTATTAATAATCTAATAATTGATTAACTATGAAAACTTAAGCCCTTTGTATAGGCAATTGACTTTCCTAATTAAAATAAAAATTCTAATTCTACTAAAATATAAAAAAATGTTAAAATAGGACAATAGTTTAACTGAAATTAGAATATTAACTAAATCCAAATTTTAGGAAACTTAAGACTGTAAGAAATAAATTTAATAGACTCCTAATTAAAATTAAACTTTCCTAAACAACTAATCCTAAAGCTTTTTATTTCCTAAATTAAAATAGGACTTTAATATTAATTAAAGACCCACTTAACTATTTTAGACTAGGAAATTTAATTTAAACCAAACTCCACAAGGAAACATGATTTAAATCAAACTCTACTCAACTGAGAATCATTATTTGACATGCATTAGGTTTCCTACATGGCTCCACATCATCTTACATTCTCATATCATCATGTCATGTCATCCAATAAGTTGCCACATCATCACAAGCTTCAATGTCATGTGTCATGTCATCCTTTTGCATTTAGGTTATTCCTAACATGTTTTTAACGCTTTCTACCCTGCAACCCTTTTTTCATGACCCTCTATTAATCTTTTTTTCATTTAACTCGTAGATGATGATGGAAGACATTGATTTAGTTATCTTTCAATCTACCCTCTTTCTCAAGATAGATAAGCAAGGTTTTTATCACCACTGGCAAGAAGCTAACCTCCCTCTTGTCTTATATTATCCTTCGACATTTTTTCTATTCATGCTTCAGCCTTGTTTTCCTTCTACAAATTGAATTCCTTAGTCCCCCATCATCTTGTGGATAGGAGAATAATGCATAACAAAAGTTCTTTCACTTGGCTGAGATTCAACATTTGAAGAGGGATAGGCTTATTCGTAATCATTGTACTATTAGAATTTCTAATTCATCTAATTACTTAGTATCTAGATAAATGGTTCATTCACTTCATTATTTCCATAGCTGTTAGTTGTTAGATCATAAATTTTGGTTTACATATTTCTTTTTTATTTCTAGGATTTTTGCAGTGAATAATAATTAGAATAAAATCAAATTAGTGTCCATTTAGGAAAAAGAAATTCCTTTAAAATTAGTTATATGAAATCAGAGTCACTAAAGGATTAGGATTGAACCATTATAAAATCATTACACTCTTCAGCTTTCCAATTCAATGCTTTTGAAGATAAACTTTGTTTACCAACTTCGGGGTAGAACAATGTGTTAAAGTGTCGAATCTCCAATGCGAGTCTAGAGTCCATTTTATACTCTCATAGGTGGACTTGAGTACACACAATAACACCTTTAAATATGCACATATTTAAATGAGATATTGTAATGATGAGTTGTTAGACTAGTTTAACATAATTCGATTTAAATCATAAAATCGAAATACTAAAAAATTATAGTTTGATTTGTAAAATGGTTTGGTTTGAGTTGAAGTTTTTTCAAACCGTTTTTTTTTTTTTTCAATTTGGGTAGAGGTTTTGATAACTTTCAAATAGAATTAAACTGTAAATCGTTTTTTTACAAAGACATACATATAATTATATTTGATAATTTTTTTTAATAAACAATTAAGTGTACAACTTGTTTTGCTGATATTTATTTTGAAAACTAAACCCTAGAGAGTGTATGTCATTTTTTAAAACTTGGTCTAGAGAGCAAACTTTCGGTTTTTAGAGTTTTGGGGGAAAAAAGAAGATTAAATTTTAATTTATTTTCAATATTATTGGTAAAATGATAATTTTATCCTTGAAACTAATAGACTTAACCCCCCATAAGTGGGTGTTTGAGAATTTTATAGTTAAAAGGTGGAAACTTAATATTAGAGGATATTTTGGGTGGAAATAAGTCCTTTAGCCTAAATTATAAATATATATTGTATATATCATCATAACAAAGAATACTAATAAAAATTTATGAATCAGTGTGTTAAAAAAAAAATACTATGTATACTTATTTTAAGTATATAAATATATATAATATTTATATATATTATCATATAATTGAATATTATTTTATCTTTAATTTAAAATTCTTCAATCATATGATAACACATATAAATATATCTTTATTTATATACTAAAAATAAATACACATAATTTTATTAATAAAAAAAATCGATGTGAAACTCAAACTTGATTATCTGGTAAAATATTTGATTTCCCAGATTGCTACACAATTATGGTAAATGTGGATAATAAAAATAAATTTATATACAAACTTTTTGTCAATTAAATTTAATTTAGGTGTGTAATTAATCATGTAAATTGAATATTTCACGAAAACTCTTTTACAAAGATCATTTTCATGTAAGAGATGGTAGAAGAATAAAGTCATGTCCCTTTCGAGTAAAATATTATAGAATGAGCCATTTCGTGGTATTTATGATATATTTTTTTAGTGCAAGGATATAAAATGTCGAATAATCTAATAATGTGAAATTCTTTTTTATTTTTTTATTTTCTATTCAATCCATGTGAATAGATGTCCCTACTTATGTTGATGCAAATGAACCTTCAGCAAAGGCACATGAGATGTCAATGTCATTTTAATATTATTAGTTTTTTAAATTTAGAAAAAAAATGAGATAAAATTATATATATTTTAATATTATTGATAAAATAACAATTTTATCTTTAACTATAATAAAAAATTCTTAAGTGATTAAAAATGAACTAAACTTTAGATAGATATTTGAAATTTTGAAATCTCGTATATGAATATTTGGAAATGCAGTAAACTTTGGGTGGGAATATGTTTTTTGGCCATTTTAAAATTCTATATGACTCAATCATATAATAAAATATTGGCCAAACGACTATTTCCCACTCAAGGTTTGATACAAACTCAATTTTCTATTTACTAACTATTAAAAATCCAAATATTCATTATTTTGTTAAATTTTATTGTTATTATCAGGGGTAAAAATTGTTATTTAATAAAAATATTTGAAAAACTATAAAAAAAAATCACATTTTACCCCATCAGGTTTAAAACTACCATTTTATTCCCATCAAGTTTAAAAACCAACAATTTTACCCCCTAGGATTTTTGCAGTAACTATCAATGGCGATTGCAACATTCTCCCTCCCTCTCAACTGCTCTCTCAGCCACCATCTATTTTTGACTATCATCGACTGTTCTCATCCCTCATCAATCAATGCACAAAGAGACCTATATCTAGGTCTCTTCATCACACAACAAAGTAATGAAGAGGCCTATATCTTTTTGTCGCACGATGACATGATGAAGGGACCGAGATCTCTTTGTTGTGTGATGAAGAGACCCAAATCTCAGTCTCTTCATGCATTGGCCAGTGAGGGAAGAGGATGATTGATGATGGTCAGAAATGGACAACCACTAAGAGAGAAGCTGTAAGGGAAGGAGAGTACCATTATTGTCATCGTCTCTGGTCGCTGATAGTTGCTTCAAAATTTTTAGGAAGAAAATATAAGTTTTTCAAACTTTGGATGGGAGAAGGTGGGGTAAATTATTAGTTTTTAAACCTAAAGGGTAAAATATGATGTATTTATAATTTTTTTTAAATATTTTTATTAAATAACAATTTTATCTTTAATAGTAACAATAAAATTTAATAAAAAAATAAATACTTAAATTTTTAATAATTATCAAATAAAAAATTAGGTTTGCATCAACACTGGGCAGAAAATAGTCGTTTGGCCTAAAATATTTATCTACAAGTTGCGTTCATCAATTGGAGCCACAATTTAAGGCTTTGAAACTCTTATTTATCTACAAGTTAGCCTAAAAATTCACAACTATTACGAAATTCAATTTTCCAGAATCAATTTCAAAATCTTGCTCTTAATACTATGATTTGATTTCTTATTATAAAACCTTAAATGAAAAATTAAAATCCAAACCCTAATGAAAATAAACCCTAATTTGGATTTTCAATCAAATCTTAGTTTTATAAAATTTATCTTGATTTCAATTTCCTAATTCAGAGTCTATAACCTAATGCATATTGCTCTGATATCATATGTAAGATTTATTTTGCAAAAACATAATAAAATAGATTATCCAACTACAATCCCAAGATCTATGCACAAATTATAAAATATTGAATTAGACTTTAGAGTTTTAGAAATACATAGATTTCCATGCAATTTGAAACTGAAAAACCTATTGAAATCACCTGAAATTATTTGCCGAGATTACCTCTTGATATGACTTGGTCTTCTACTTCAAAAAACTCTCTGAATGACAATTTTGAATGGATAAACTATATTGTATTAGGTTTTGGAGCAGAGACCTAGCTAATTTATAGTAGGTTAATTGACTCTTTATTAAGGTCCAATAAACCTTAAGACCCACACTTATACTATCCACTCAGATTATAACCTTTAAGTGTATTACGCTTATCTTTATTGATCACTTAAGCGTATCTGTAAACTAGTATTGGAGTATTCAATTATTTAGTTCTATTAAATAAAACTATAATTAATGTTAACCCACGTCAAGAAATTTCTAACATATTAAACTTGTTGGAACTCATGTTTGTGCATGACTCATTTGATAATTTTAAAATTCGTATCAGCTACTCAGGACTTGTGCCCGTCGAGTTTGAAAAATGAAAAATTGAACATGAAGCAAGAAGACTCACAAGTCACAATATTCAACAAGAGAAACGACACCAAAAATTTTATCAATAAATTAAAATTCAAAACCCAAAAAAAAGCATCAAAGTTACATACCCTCGATGCAGGTGAACAACTGAATTGAAGGATGCGGAGGCGTTGCAGAAAGTTGAAGGCTCTTGATCAGGCAGTCGGCATAACAAGGCTCTTGAGCAACACAGTAAGTGAAAATCGACTAGTGAATGAACAGCGTCCCACGGAAGACTCTTGATTCTACAGTTGATAGAACAAAACTCTTGAGCAGCACGAACAGTAAACGCTAAAGAAAGTTGAAGGCTTGGAGTTTCGCCATAGAAAGTTAAAAGCTTGGAGTTAATGCCAAAGAAAGTTAAAGGCTTGGAGCAACACGGACATCAAACGACATTAGTGGCGATTGACAAGCTTGAACTTGAACACTTGGCGTCGTGCAGCGGTGACTTTAGTTTTAGGTTTGATTTTTTAATTTGAAATTTGAAACACGTTTTCAAGAATAGATTTTTAATTAGATTTTTTTTAATGCTATAATTATCTTCCTGAAGCATCCACTGGAAACTTTCCTTATTCTATAAAACAAGGGAAAACAGCTCCCTCACAGAGCAAGATATTTTTAAATTTAACATAAGCGAGCCTAGCTAGGCTCGTGAGCCGAACACAACTTATATTTGGGTTTGGACTTATGTTCGTTTCTCACTTTAACCTCAAGCTCGTGTTTGTGCTTATACTCATTTAGGGCAAGTTCATTTCAGACTTGTACTAGTTTAAGACAGACTCATTTCGGGTTTATTCTAACAAAACTTGTTTCAAGCTCAAACAAACTCACTTTGAGTAGACTTGGCCACAGTTCATGAACCGTTGATTTTAGTTCGGAATCGTCGGTTCACAGTTAAAAAAAAAAGAACTCCAAATTGGAACCGTTACAGGACAATTCATAACCAGTTCGAAACCGATATTGAACCAATGGTTCTAGTTCATTGCCTCAGTTCGAAACTGACATTGAATTGTCAGTTTTAATACAAGGGCTCGATTTATTTTGTAATTAATAATTATAATAATCAAAAATTAAAAAAAATTAAAAAAAGACTTGGACTTAATTTTTCAATTAAGCTTCCTATGTATCCTCTTGGGGTTTAGAAGAATCAAAGCCTAGTAGTTCTCTTACTTTTGCGTATCCAATAGCCTATGGTACCCCCTTATCTTGTTATTCACCTCCGTTATCTTAACTACTAGTTTTCGTCATTGAACTATCTATAGTTAAATTAAGGGGTTCTTCATTAAAGTCCACTTTGATATCTTGTTGGCGTAATTAAGCTCTTATCCAATCATCCACACATACTTGAGCTTCAATAGATTCGGAAGCTAAACTTAATCACCTCTCGTCCAATACATTGCCCTCTTAACTAAAAGTTTGTTCCACTGCAACAGTTGATGATGGTACTGCTAGGAGTTGTTTAGCAATAGCTGCTAATATTAGAAATGTTGATGTATGTCGACTCTACTATTCTAGAACTGGAAAGTCTTTACCTATATTGTTGTCATTAAACTCAAAAATAATGGTTTAATAAATATCAACCTCCGAGATGGAGTTTGATATTTCTCTTGTTCTTTTGCCCTTTTGCATCATAATACAATCACCATAACTAATATTTTGATTAGTGATGGGGTAGTAGATGGTAAAGAGGAAGAAGAACCACCATGATTATTATAAACTAATGAATATTTAGTATAATTTTTTTTAATTAAATTCATAATGGTGGTTATAGTTAATGAAATATTAACTTCATCCTCATAATCTAATTGCATGCATTCATAATATAGTTTTAAATAATTTGTAACATCATTTAATTTAAATTTAGGATAAAAAAAACAAACAATAAAAAAAATTTTGGAATTTTTTTCTAGTAATTTATCCATTTTGTTTTCATTAAAAAAATAACTTCTTTTAAAATAACATTTTATTCGACCTCTTGTAAAGCCCTAATAATATTAAGAAAAACAAATGAGAAATGGGATAATAAACCCCACTTAAAGTATAAATTGCATTATTAAAATTTCTTAATACATTTAAAATTGTCTTACAAATATCCTAATATTGAGGATACAATGTAATTTGTGACACATTTTATGAAATAAATGTGCATAATAATTCTCTATAATAAAAAAACTCATTAAGTAATTTATATATTGAATTTCAATGAGTCAACACATCTTTAGGAAATCTTTTTGGTCTTCTATTATGTATTTTACAAAATTTATCCCATTTTTTCATTGTTTGAGGATGTGTTCATAAAAATGAAATTGTTGTTTTTATTGGACTAATATAATTATTAAGATATCTTAAACCATTTTGTACACATAAATTTAACATATGACATGCATATCTAATATAAAAAAAATCTACCACCTAAATTAGGTTTGCAAATTTTTGTTAAATCAGTAATTGAGACTGTATTTGTAGCTGCATTATCAAATGAAATTGAAAAAATTTTAAAAACTAATCTATATTTTTCTAATATTTATTTAATTATTCTATAAATATTATTGATCGCATGTCGGTCATCAAAAAACCCTAAATACTAAAATTTTTTTTTGTAATTGAAATGTATCATCTATTCAATGACAAGTTATACCCATATAAGAGTGAACTTGCCAATAGTCACTTCAAATATCACTACATATAGACGCACATCTATCTAAATTTGTAAATAATTAAATTAATTCATTTTTTTTGTTTTTATATAAACTTAATAATGATCTTTTTAATGTATTTCTTGAAATAGTTTTATGTGTAGGATTTAATGCAGTTTTATAATAATTATTAAAACTTAAATTTTCACCAAAACTAAACGCTAAGTGATTTATTGCTACCATTTTTGCAAATTCTTCTTTACTTTTATTCTCACTATAAATAAATAGAGATTTATGTAGAGAATCATACCTGGTTATTTGTGTTTAGCCTGTATTTTGCCCAATTTTTTAGATGCTTTGACTCCAAGTGCTTTTTGAATGCTCCATATCTACCTCCTTGTCTGAATTTATAAATTTGCATACAATAATTGCAAGCAATTTTAAAATTACCATCTTGTTTTTATATTTTCTTGAAATGAATCTTCAAAATATCGAAAGTAATAATTTTTTTGGGTTGTTGTTCCATCTCCATTTGTTGTTGATGTTGTTATTGCTCCACCTCTACATATTAACTTCCACTTTCTTGTGTTGAAAAATTGTATACAAATTGATTTTTATTCACATTTGATATATATGAATATTGACCAAATCTTTTATTATCTAAAAAATTTCCACTATTTGTTATTTTTTTATAATAAATAAAATCAATTATATAAATAAATTATATAACTAATTATAAAAGATAATGAGAAAAAAATAATAATAAATAATAAATAAAATTAATTATTGAGATAAATTATATAATTAATTATAAAATTGTATAATAGACAGATAATAAAAATTAAATTATAAAAATTAAAATTTGAATTGATAAAAAATAAAGAGAGGACTTAATTGAATTTGAGAGAATTTGATCGAAAGATTGAGAGAGTATTGAGAATGGAGAGAATAAGAAATGAGAATGAATGAGAGAGTTGAAAGATTGAGTGAATATTATTAGGGAAATTTAAAAAAAAAAAAAATTATATAAAAAAAGGGGCTAACAGACATTTGCAAAGGCTGCCCTTGCATTGAAGTTTTGCAAGGACCGTTGGTCCACTGCAAAAACCTTAAACATTTGTAGGGGACTTTTTTAAATTTAAAAAATAAAAAAATTTTAAAAATTTTTAATACTTCCAGTTTATAAAGCTTTGAACCATCGATTCATGACGGTTCATGAACTGGCGGTTCGACAATTTAAAAATAAAAAAATCTCAACCGAACCATTAAAATCCGATTTTAGTTTCGATTCAGACTAGTTTTGATTCTAGTTTTATACGGATCAATTTTAGTCTAATTTACAGGTCAAACCAGCCCATGGCTTGGCTTAACTTTGAGTCTAACCCAATAGACATCCAAACTATCAATCATGTGTGGATAGCTAAAATAAAAGTAAAAATTTAAGCTGAAATTAGAAAGCATAAACAATATAAAGTTACCATTAATAAACCGAACAAAAATTTGATTAAAAAAAAAGATGTAATAGTGATTGGCCCTTGCCAGACTTCTTGTTTTTGGACAAGATCCCTTGGATTAAGGGATGATTAATCTATAGGTTTTGATTGCAATACAACGTTATTTTTTATTTTTAGTTAAATTTAAAATACAAAATTATCTATTTGATTATGTATTATGTTACATTATTTTTAATAATTAATTAAATACTTTATATTTAAATTATTATATTAATTTTCAATAATAGATTTATAAAAGGTACTAAAATTATTATAATATTATCATATTTTTAAAAACATATTATTAATAATATATCATATTAAACCTATATATACATATTTTATATTTTTTATATAAATTTTAAGAATATTTTTGTTATTTATTCTATTATATTCGTATAATTCATTAACTTTTCTTTTTTGTTTCCCTGTTTACCAACTAAGTGGTAAAGCATTCCCCTTTTTGATTTTAAGTTGTATGGTTATGATTAGTCCACGCATCTTGACTCAAAACTAAACCATCCTGAAACTTATGGTGCGTTTGTTCACACAACGTCGTTTTTCAATCAACCAATAATAACACATCACAATTCAAAAATTCACTGTGTTAATGACACGCGGATGGAATAATATAACGCGGCTTTCCCCTATAATTTGTTTACACATGATCCCTTATCAGTCTCATTTCCATCGTTTTCTCATCTCTGAAACCAACATTCCAACTCCTCGATGTTTTTTTGACTTCATATATGAAACTCATCAATTACCATATCTGATTAGATTATTTTTCAAAGATAAAACCATTTAGTGTTGTAATCACATCCACAACAAATCCAACTTCCAGAGTTATTTTCAACTCATAAGTAATGGATTATGAATTATAAAATTTAGATCTAAAAATGAGTAGAACATCCACCATAATTAGTGTTTTTTATTTGATTTAAAATTAATTAATTTTTAAATTAATTCAGTTTTAGTTTATGATTTTTTTAAAATTGAAAATTCATTTCAATTCAAAAAATTATCAAATCAATTCAATTAACTGATTTCAACATATTACAACTATTTGTTTAGACAGATGAGTGCTCATATTAGATAAACCTGGGTATTACTGGAGAACCGAGTTTTAATCTTTTAGTGAATCTTGAACCCTACCATCATGAACAATAATAAGATATTTTCACCAATGTCATCAAAGACAAAAGAGGGAAAATAATAATAATAATAATAATTTTCAAGTTAAGACAAAAGGGGCAAAAATTTATTTTCACCAATGACAGTTGTTTCCTCCAGCTTGACCTGGATTCATCTTACTTCTCCAGTGATGCTTCTGCTTCTTTTCCTTCCGTATTTTCAGATTTTTTTTCCATAATTTTCCTTTTACCTGAAAGCAAGAGCAAGTCTTTATACAATTGTATAATTACAATTAGCGCTATATGTTGTAACAATTGATAATCAGCTTTTCATAGTAGATTTTATTACCTTGTGCCCAGTCAAAGTTTACAGAATAGATATTTCAACTATAACATGGGTTGAGGTTAATAATTTGGGTGGTCAAGCTTTGTTTATTGATGAGATTGGTGGGATGAGACTGAAGATCTTGGCAGAATTGATGACAAGAAATAAATCAATTATATAAATCATTAATTTATGAAAGTATTTTTTATTATATTTATTAAAAAGGATAAATCAATAATTTATGGTTAATAGGAGAATGATAGGCGAGTATTTGATTTTTTTAAATTGAATGGCTGAGAATTTGTGAATAGACTAAGCCTTTGGTAGGAGTAAGTCATTTGACCAGTACCACTAATTTATGATTAAGCTAACAACACTGATGATTATAAACAAATCAATTACAGAAACTATGAATTTAAATAATGTTAGTGTATGAGGATATTTTTGTTATTATATTTATAAAAAGGGTAAATCAATAATTTATGATTAAACGAATAAAAAACATTAGCATAACTAAATGATCGGTGGGTGCTTAAAATTTTCAAACTCAATGGATAAGAATTTCTTAATGGGCTAAACTTTCGGCGGGACTAAGTCTTTTGGCAAATAAGTCCAACAAAAGTCAGACAAGGCGTGCGAGCGGCCTTATTTTACAATTTCAGGAAGGTTCAAGGAAGTAGCATTGCAGATGAAGCGAACCTACTTTCATGATAGTTTTTTTTTTTTTTTTTTTCAGGAAAAATATTATTATTTTCGTTGCTGAAGATGTTACTCTAGCAAACTTTCTATATTGCTTCTCCCGAAGTTGCTGGTTAATTTTTGCAGAGTGATTAAAGTAGGATGGCTTCTTCTTCTTCCACTACGGTTGAAGTGAAAAAGCATGATGTATTCCTCAGTTTCTGTGGTGTTGACACCCGCTACACTTTTACCAGCACTTTACTTGGAATTTTGCAGAGCAGTGGTATTGATGTTTTCATTGATAACGAACTTAAGAGAGGAGAGCACATTTCTTCATCTCTTATGAAGGAAATTTCGGATTCCATGATTTCAGTTATCATTTTCTCGAAAGGTTATGCATCTTCAAGATGGTGTCTGGAAGAACTTGCGAAGATCTTGGAGTGCAGGAATACGGAAAAACAGGTGGTAATACCAGTTTTCTATCATATCAATCCATCAGATGTAAGGCATCAAACTGGATATTTCGGAGAGGGATTTAAAGAGCTTCTAGGAAGTTTGGAAAAGGGGAAGTTAAAGAGGGTACAACGGACAGAAGAACCATGTACAGAGAAGGTGCTGCAGTGGAAGAATGCTTTGAGAGAAGCAGCTAATATATCCGGCCGATCAACAGAAGAGGACCCGTAATTTTCTACTCCCTAATTTCGTACCCTGTAGTGTCAACTGATTAATTTAATTTTCACATTATATATAACATTTTGTTTTTCACTTTTGTTAGATTCTTCCATCTCTTAATGATTTATTGCATTATAACACTTTGTTTTTCAATTTTGTTAGGTTCGATTATAGTCTTGCAAATAAAGTTGTCCAAGATATTTGGGTGACACTAAACAACATGATCCCGACTAATAATTGCGAAAAATTGGTTGGAGTTGAATCAACCATCTGCCATATTATAGATTTATTGCGCACTCGATCGAGAAATGTCCATGCTATAGGTATTTGGGGAATGCCTGGTATAGGTAAGACAACTATTGCAAATTGTGTATTCAACCAAATAAGAAGTCAATTTGAGGGTTCTTATTTTGCTGAAAATATTAGGGAAGAATCATTGAGTCCTAACAGACTAAAACCAATGCGGCAAGAACTTTTTTCAACTATTTTTAAACATCCTGGTTTGTTGATAAATTCCAACGTAATAAAAACAAAGTTTAGATAAAGACGAGTTCTTATTGTTTTTGATGATGTGACAACTTTGAGTCAAATAGAATGTTTAGTTGAAGATATGTTTTCCTTTGGTTTAGGAAGTCGAATCATTATAACAACTACAGATAGACAAATACTTCGAAGTTGTGGAGTAGATGACAAATATATATATGAGATGAGGGAGTTGCCAGAGGATGAAGCTCTCCAGCTTTTTAGTTGGTATGCTTTTAAGCAAAGTAATCCTAACAAAGATTATGATGACCTATCAAAAAGGGTTGTAAAATATATTGAAGGTGTTCCATTAGCTCTAAAAGTGTTAGGTTGTCATTTACTTGGTAAGTCAAAACAAATTTGGGAAAGTGCAATAAATAGATTAGAAATAATTCCTCATAAGGATATTCACGATGTACTAAAAGTTTGTTACGAGGGACTAAGTGATGATGAACGAAATATGTTTCTAGATATTGCATGTTTCCTTAAGTTGGAGAATATAGAATTTGTGATGAACTTTTTGAATGCTTGTTACTTGGAGCCTGAAAGCCAAGTAAGTGTTCTCAAAGACAAGTGTCTCATGACCGTATCAAGAAATAATAAGGTAACAATGCATAAATTGCTTCAAGATATGGGAAGGGAAATTGTTCGACAAGAATCCCCAAACAATCTTGGTATACGTAGTCGTTTGTGGAATCATACAGATATTGATCGTGTATTGAAGGAAAACAAGGTAAGTGTTGAAGACATTTTGTAAAGTTAGATTTGTTCATTTATATATACTAGATCTAACATAATATCATCTATATAAAATGAGCAATGTTGTGCATACATTTTTTTAGAACACAATTGGGTACATAGATGATGTATCATTATGTGATTGGTATTACATTATTACATATTCAGAATTACCCCATTACAGGATGGTACATTATCTATATACTTAAATGTATATTCAAGAGTGTGTATATATTGTTTTATTGTATAAGAATTATGTTTTGACTTTTCTTAGGTTGGCATAAATGTGTCTGAGCAGTGTCATGTGCATAACTTTTATGCACAGACAATGACATGTCATCATGTGATTGGATGTTGGTTTATCTTTAATTTTTAATTATTCAATCATATGATGACACATTATTATTTATACACATAATTTTATTGAATGTGTTTTGGTCTATCAGTTATCACTTTTCAGGGCTTATAAACTCTTAATAAGTTTGTAGCTAAGAAATTTTCTTTCCATGGTATCAGATGTCTAATGCAATTGAAGGCATATGTTTAGACATGTCTCAGCAAGCAGAGGACATATACTTACAACCTTCTTCTTTAGGAGTGATGGATCAACTGAGATTCTTTAAACTACATAACTCAGTGGATAATATCAATAAGGTGTATGTTTCCCACAGGCTTAGGCTTAGTTCTATTTCCCCTGAGCTACGATACGTATGTTGGTATGGATGTCCATCGGAATCATTGCAGCCAAATTTTCTGTCAAAGAACCTTGTTGCACTTGACATGCCTCATAGCCATATTGATCAACTTCGGTCAAGTGTTCAGGTAATGCAGTGATTTTTGTATTACGATATTTTCTTCTTATGTTGTCATTATCAGAGCGCTAATTAATTTGGGTTACTTTTTGTGTTACAGCTTGTTAATTTGAAACGTATTGATCTAAGTTTTTCTAAACGTCTGAGAAGCCAAGATCTCTCATTGACTCCAAATGTTAAAATTTTGGTTCTGGAAGGTTGTACAAGTTTACATGAGATTTCCTCGTCCATTCACGGTTGCAAATACGAGCTTCAAATGTTAAATCTAAGGCACTGCAGAAGCCTTGAGAGTCTTCCAACAGATATTTATGTAGCATCTTTCGAAAAAGTTATCTTTTCTGGATGTTCGAAACTCAAGCAGTTTCCACAGGCCTCGTGGGACATGAAAGAGATATATTTAGATGAAACTGCAATCGAGGATTTGCCCTCATCAATAGAGAATTTATCCAGACTAGTTATATTAAATCTTAAGGACTGCTCATTGCTTCGGAGGCTCCCAAGCAACATCTACCAGTTGAAATCTCTTCAATATCTCAATCTGTCAGGGTGTTTAAAACTTGACGGATTGCCTGATAAATTGGAAAATTTAGAAGCTTTGAGGGTGCTTAAAGCAGAGCGGGTGGCTACAAGAGAAGTACCAACATCCATTCTAAATTTAAGATGTCTAGAAGAGTTAGATCTGACCAACTGTAGTATTGTGAAGTTGCCGAACAATCTTGGTCAGTTATCATCGCTAAAAAGTTTACTTCTTGGCAGAAACTTCTTTAACAGAATTCCAGAAAGTATAGAACACTTGTCTGAATTATCTTATCTTGATGTAAGCTATTGCAAGAGGCTTCAATTCCTGCCAAAGCTTCCAAGCAAATTGGACAATATAAATGCAAACAATTGCATATCATTGATAGAACAAAATTTTCTGCTAAGAGTTTTTTCTTACAGCATAAGATTTAACTTCAGCAATTGTTTCAAACTGAACCAAAATTCCTGCAGTGAAATTACAAGAGTAATTATGGGACAATTTCAAATCTCAGCGATTCGTCAAGTTTCAAGGGTATGTATGGTTGGGAACAACTAAAAGGTCTCCACACTCTTCCTTATTTCTTATAATTTCCATTACTGGTTAACTTCAATTTATTTATTTATTTTTTTACAGGGATTGGGACAGGAAATTTTTCTAGAAACTGATAGAAGTTATTTCTGTTTTCGGGGAAGTGAAATTCCAGCATGGTTTACTGTGCGTGCTACAGGTTCTTCTGTACGTTATCCACGGCCAAATTTTTGCAGTAGTGAATTGAGTGCTTTTCTTATCTGTGTTGTGGTGGAGTTTCGAGACTATAATAAAGACCAAGGTTTGGAGATTGGCCTGGACTGGTTGCTCGAGAGAGAAGATGGTGCAGAAGAAGTTTTCCATGGAACTTGGAGTGTTTGGGACAATGGTACTGGACCCGACCATGTGGAATCAGATCACGTATTCCTGGGATTTTATCCTGCTTTCAAGTTCGATGATCCACTTTTACCTAGAGATAAACGATACTGTGGCATACGCATCCGATTTCTTGTTCAGAATTCATTTACTGAAAGACTAGACTACTGCAACGTAAAGGAGTGTGGATTTAGTGTTTTGGTCAACACAATAAACCGTGCAAGGTAAATAAGTTGCCATTTCTTTTTCCCTTTTACTGTGATGTCTATCTTTCCAAGATTTTATTTTACTTCGATTCTCGGATATATGTGCGACATGTTTATCTTCCTTCATTCCATCTAATCATTACCAATACCGTTTGTCATTGGTTTTTGTTTGTTATACCTATGATCTGGGCCAAATGTTCTACAAACAAATTCTCTTCTTGTTCATGTAACATTGATTCAGTGTAAATTAGAATCTTCCCCTATTCTAATTTCACTTGCACTTGATAGTGGAAAAATTTGTGTCAGGATTTGTTTGTTATAATTTTTCTCACTTACAACCAAAATGAACTACTCTGTATCCTCCCTCTCTTGGTGAGGCTCTGATTCTCTCTTGTACCATTCACCTAAGTAGAAATCCTACGAAAGATTTGTCAAAAATTGTGGAACTTCACCCAAATTAATTTTCCAATTAGAATATAATTTTTATAATATTTTTTATGTATAATTTTTTATTTAAAAAATATAATTAAGAATAAAAATATAATTTTTTTTTGTAATTTAAGAGTCTTATTAAGATAAGAATTATAAGTAATATTAGGAATAGTATTTCATATATTAAGTACAAAAAAGGTTAAATTCTAGAGTTAGAAATGGAATACAATAGAAGAAAATGTTACAATTAGAGAGTGAGAATCACTAAAGAGAGGCTTAGATTGAACCAATTTGTGAGGCCTGCTAGAGCCTCCTGTAGTTTTTTCAGAAAAATGGACATGGCTCTCTTACGGCGAGTGAACCACTATAAACCTTGTGCTTGTGCATGGGGGTTATGTTTAGTCTCTTGTTTGCTATATTTTTACCTTCATAGGGATTTAGATTAAATCCTAACAAAAATTACTGATATTTGAGCTTGGTAATAGATTACACATTTAGGAAGATGCAAATTGAAGATCATTTTTATGGTAGAAAATTGCATCTACCTCCTTTAGGAAAACAACTTGAAAAGATGTCATTTGAAGATTAAGAATGTTAGATTAAGTGCTCTAAAACCAATTATCATATCTATCTATTAGTAATTGTAATCATATTTTTGTTAATAAAATAAAATTCTCTTCATCAGGTTGTTTTTTACTTAAAGTAAATTAGTTGAATATCCTATGTTCACATATGTTGTCCATTCTAGCTAGTAATCTCCATAGTCCTAATATTAACCAAACAACGGAAAAACGTAATACAGTTAAAATTATCATAGCATTGAATGACTTTATTGAAAAGCAGTGATAACTATCACGTAAAAAGATAGTTTGCTTGACAGTCTAGTATAACATATGGGTATATATTGAGTAGACATGTTCATTAGATCTAATCAGCTAAAAAGATTTTATATGAATGATCAACCTATTGTTTAAGGAACACATCCTCTAACAAATGGTAATATATATGATCCTTTAATTTGAATCATTAGACCATTTTGTACAACAATTTATATAGTTTGACACCAACCCAACACAATCATTAAAAAATGATTATTAAAATAGTAGTGATTGACTATATTGAGAATTGTATGAAGGTTATGTTGGATCAATATATGATTCATTACTCTAGGGTATAAGAGTAGATATTTCTGTTAGGTTTATTGACAGGTATCAATGACCACTCAATTTGTGTGGTCACAATAAGATTGAATTGTTGTTCAATCTAATATTGTTCGATCATGGCTACAAACATTAGTCAATGCATATCAAGAGTTTCTTGATGAAGACACTAAATTATTGTCTCAGCCTCAAAGAGACATCAGTTTAGAAAAAGATCACATTGTATGATAATTGTATTGTTGACAGGTACATATCTATTGCTGACATTGTCATTTTGGTGGTCATGATGTTTTACTAAATATCAATCTTAGTTTGTGTATAGATGACTAACGAATTGTAGATTTATCATGAGTATGTTCATTACCAATATCATGAAAAGCCTATGGGTCATACCAAAAAAGGTACATCATGGCATGTAGAGGTCTTGGGTTGTATGAAGTGAATCATGCCTAAAATCTGAGATGACAGTTACGAGTTCATGGGATGGTAAGACTAAAGTATGAGTTTTTCTTCTTAAAAGGTCACACTTAAATAACCCAAAAAATGGATGAGCTAGAGCAGAATATTGAGGAGTTGCTTTT
The DNA here is from genome assembly GCF_011075055.1 of Mangifera indica. Taxonomy (NCBI): domain Eukaryota; kingdom Viridiplantae; phylum Streptophyta; class Magnoliopsida; order Sapindales; family Anacardiaceae; genus Mangifera; species Mangifera indica. The sequence continues at coordinate 7,396,342 of NC_058147.1, read as the reverse complement.
ATTCAATTTACATAAAGAATATTTAAATATTAGATAATGTTATGTCATGTGAACGGTCGTGCATGATGGGTGAACAGATGTTCGTTATCTCGAGTTAACCTTATCTAATAAGCTTATTATGTATCCCAAATATCTGGAATATCAGTTATCATTTTTCAGATGTGTGGATATTTTGGTCGACGTCTGATTCCAGTCAGGGTAAATAAGTTACTATTTCTTTTACTGTACTGTCTATCTTTTTAAGATTTTATTTTACTTCGATTCTCGGATATATGTGCCACATGTTTATCTTTCTTTATTGCATCTAACCATTACCAATACCATTTGTCATTGGTTTTTATTTGTTATACTTCACTTACGATCTGGGCCAAATGTTCCGCAAATAAATTCTCTTCTTATTCATATAACATTGATTCAATGTAAATTAGAATCTTCCCCTATTCTAATTTCACTTACACTTGATGGAGAAAAATTTTGCGGTTAGGATTTGTTTGTTATCAATTTTCTCACTCACAACCGAAATGAAACCACTCTGTACCCTCTCACTCTTACCGAGGTTCTACTTTTTTCTTGAACCATTCACATATGTAGAAATCCTATGAAAGATTTGTCAAAATTGTGTAACTATTTCATCTCAAATTAATATTCCAATTAGAATATAATTTTTCTAATATTTTTTTATGTATAATTTTTTATTTAAAAAATATAATTAAGAATAAAAATATAATTTTTTAGGAATTTAAATAAAAGTCTTATTAAGATATGAATTATGAGTAATATTAGGAATAGCATTTCAGATATTAAGTATAAAAAAGGTTAAATTCTAGAGCTAGAAATGGAATACAATAGAAAGAAACTATTACAATTAGAGAGTGAGAATCACTAAAGGGAGGTATAGAGTGAACCAATTTCTGAGGCTTGCTAGAGCCTCCTATGGTATTTTCAGAAAAATCGACATGGCTCTCTTAGGGAGAGTAAACCACTATAAAGCTTGTGTTTGTGTATAGGGGTTATGTTTAGTCTTTTGTTTGTTATATTTTTACCTTCATAAGGATTTAGGATTTGCTTGCATTTGATTAAATCCCGACAAAAATTACTGATATTTGAGCTTGGAAATAGATTACACATTTAGGAAGGTACAAATTGAAGATCATTTTTATGGTCGAAAATTGCATCTATCTTTTTTAGGAAAGCAACTAGGAAAAGATGTCATTTGAAGATTGAGAATGTTTAAGTGCTCTAAAATCAATTGTCACATCTATGTATTAGAATTGTAATTATATTTTTGTTAATAAATCAGATTTTTTTTTACCTAAAGTAAATTAGATGAATATCTTATGTTCACATATGTTGTCCATTCTGGCTAGTAATGTCCATAATCCTAATATTAACTTGACAACAAACAAATGTAATACGATTAAGATTATCATAGTGTTGAACGATCTTATCGAAAAACAATGATAACTCTCATGTGACAAAATGGTTTGTTTGACACTCTGGTACAACATATAAGTGTATATTGAGTAGACGTGTTTACTAGATCTAACCAGCCAAGAGGATTCCATATGGATACGTAACCTATTGTTTATGGAATACATCCTCTAACAAACGATATTATATATGATCCTTCAACTTGAGTCATTGGACCATTTTGTACAAAAATTGATATAGTTTGACTCCAACCCAATGCAGTCATTAAGAAATGATTATTAAAATGATAGTGATTGACCATACTGAGGATTGTATAAAAGTTATATTGGATCAATATATGATTTATCACTCTAGGGTATAAGAGTAGATATCTCTGTTAGGCCTATTAACAGGTATCGATGACCATTGAATTTATGTGGCCACTATAGGATTCAATTATTGCTCAATCTAATATTGGCCAATCATTGGTACTAACATTAGTCAACACATATTGAGAGTTTCATGATGTAGACATTAAATTATTGTCTTAGCCTCAAAGAGACATCAATTCATAAAAGATCAAATTGTATGATAATCATATTGTTGACAAGTACATATCTATTGTTGACACTATTATTTTAGTGGTCATGATGTCTTACTGGAAGTCAATCTTAGTTTGTATATGAATGATTGACGAATTGTAGATTCATCATGAATATGTTCACTACTAACATGATAAAAAACCCATGGGTCACATATAAAAGGGATACATCATGACATCTAGAGGACTTGGGTCATACTAAGTGAATCATGCCCAAAATTTGAGATGACAGTTATGAGTTCCATTGGATAGTTGGGCTAAAGTATGAGTTTTTCTTCTTAAAGGGTCACACTAAAATAACCCAAAAATAGATGAGCTATAGTAGAATATTGGAGAGTTGCTTTGATTCAATTTACATAAAGAAGGTTTAAATATTAGATAATGTTAGGTCATGTGAATTCGGGTTAGATTCAAAGTGAGTTTATTTGGGCTCGAAACGAGCCCAAATTGAGCTGCCTTAAACGAACACGAGCGCGAACACAAGCTTATGTTTCAAGCAAAAAAGGAACCTGAACCCAAACCCAAACATGAGTTGAGTGAGTCGAGCTTGGCTCACAAGCCAATCATGGCTCACTTAAATGGTTAATTTTTTTTAACTTTGGAAGAAATGACATCGTACAAGCTGTCTATGCTTTTTCTTTTCTTCCATAGTTTGTCGGTTCCACTTTCAAAAACTTCTCTTGATAAAATTTTAAAAAAACCTAAGACTCAACCTAAAGTTAACTAAACCTAAGTTTCTCCATTCGTTGTCGCACAATCCATCTAGACTAGACAATTGTTCATAGTCACTCTTTGATAGTCGACAGTGCCTCCGTTTAGCCACTGCAACTTCGATGTTTTCTGTTGCATTTTCACTAGTTCACGACTTCATCCCACTTTTGATGTTTGTTTCGGTGGTTCTCTAGCAAACATTTATCGTTCGGTGATATCAACAAAGTCAGTATTCGATGGTTCTACAACTTGTATGACTTACATATTTTTCTGCATCTTGTTTGGCTCATATACATGAGATTCTTCTATATATTGGGTTCTACTGCTTCTGAGTATTTCATTCTGCTACTCTTACATTTGTTGATCGAATTCAACCAACCTTGATTTAAAGTCATAGAAGGGTTACAATTCATATGTAAGTCCTAGATGAAGCTTTTAGAAAGATCAATAGTACTTTAAAAATAAAATAAAATAAAATTTTAGGAATGAAGAAGCAAAATCTATGATCCAGTTATTATGATGGCTATCCCCTTCTTTTAGGATTAATTTTATGTCTAGGATGATGAGATATGAGTTGTAATGATCCTATGTTTTGTATATTTTAATGAGTCCTTTCCATATATATAGTTTTGAGAGTTTTGAAAAGCATTTGTTCAAGGAAATTTTAGTACAAAGCCTTGAAGATACAAGCTATTCAAACAAAGAATGTTCAAAAATTCATATGCCTTTGTCCACATTTAGCCACAAAAAAGATAAAATTCAAATTCAGAATATTGCTTCTCTTGTACTTCTTTCAATTGCAGAAGTTTTAGTTTAAAATATTCAAATAAATTTTTAATATAAATTTTAACTCCCGGATGTGTTATTTGGTTTCAATTTAATTAAATTTCTTTCTATTGAAGTTGATTTATACTTTTATTATCAAATGTGATGTTGCCTATTTGTAAGCGTTTGAATTTGGAAATGGTTATTGGTTAATAAGTTACATCTTATGAATGTTATAGAAGAGGGGTTTTTGTTACCGAGATTGAATTTTGGTGTTCTAAACATAAGCTATATTTAATAGAATTAAGGTCGTCTACATTGTATTAAGATTGAGGTGCCAAAATGCTTGAGGTTTAAGCTTGAGTTGAGTAGTCTAGTTATCATTACTCTTTTTTATGATGTATTTATTTTTAATTCCTTGATTAATAGGTAGTGAACCCGGTGAGTACTGATGAAAAAATATTGTGCATGATTCATATCAAAGCAATATTGCAAATGAGTTTATATGATAAACCCTTCATTACAGTTTTTAAGTATATATATTGGCTATAAAATTACAACACTAGTTGATTTAATGTTTGAAATTGTTAGATGATTGATTAGAAAGAATTAATGTTAAAGTATCATCATAGATGAATACAAGATCAATGTTTAAATGTTAATTAAATGTTTTTCAAATGTGATTTCATGATAGGTGAATATAAGAACAATGTTTAGTTGGTCCACTAACATATTTTATTTTTTTATTATGTAAATCAAATCGAAAGAATTGTTTGGTTTCCTTCTATGACTTAATTGCACTCAGAGAAAACACAATCCTGTTGCCAATGTCATTAAAAGGGAAGGAAATAGCAATTCAAGAACTTCAATTGCGTGATTCAGTCGATGATACAGAAGTAAAGACGATTTTTACAGAATATCATAAAAGATCTAATGATATTGAAGATGAAGATGTTGGTGAGCAAGAAGATCTTATGTTTAAAAGGAAATTTAGCTCATCTATTTAACTAGTTATCCCACCCAACAAGAAAAGAAAGACATATGTTGTTCGAGAGTGTTTTCCTGAAAACATGATTGTAACAATAAGGGGTCACAATTTGTTGTATATAAGTTCTGTTACAAAAAAATGAAGCTATAAAATACACATTTAACAACACACCTTTCTCACCATATGAGACAAATGTGTCATGACAAAAAAGGAAATGAGGAAACAAAGTGCTGAGAAATGACAAACGTTGTTAAAGTTTTAGCCATCAGAGGGAAATTGCCTAGGCCCCCTCACTCCACCAACCATGAGACCAAACGCAAAATATAATCATGAAATAGTACGATTTAATATTTAAGTAACTTGTTTGATTATTTACCATCAATTTTATGCTAATTTGTGTTAAAATACTTAATTAGTTTTGTGATTCAATATGTAGATCCAAGAGGCATTGACTTACATGATTTTGATTGATGAATTGTCATTCTCTTTTGTTAAGCATATTGGATTCAACTATTTTTGTAGTATTCTACCACCGCTATATAAGAGAATTGACAAAAGCAAGTAAAATCTTATTGTGATTGAGTTGTACAAGCCGAAGCCAAAAAATTGAAAAACTTTTTAAAGAGTTAAAAAGGGTAAGCGTGACAAAAGATTTATGAAAGTCAGATGCATAGAATATCGAATATATGATAATCACTGTGCATTGGGTGGATCAAGAATGGACATTAAATAAAAGCATTACAAGCTTTGTCTATGTGCCTCCCCCAAGAAATAGGCAAACTGTTGTGTAGACTCTATACAATTGCTTCAAAGATTGGGGTATTTAACACAAAGTAAAGTGCTTAAAATCTTGATTGATAACATGTGTTATTTTGTTTACTAGTACATCTTGATTGATAAATTTGTTAATTCGATGTTAATAAGGATTTAGTGTCACAATGGACAATGCATCTATGAATGATAAGTGCTTAAAATCATTGAAGAAATATTTTAAGATGGATAAATCAATAGTTTCTGGGGGATTGTTATTCCATATTAAGTGCACGACTCACATCGTCAATATGTTTGTTTAAGATGGTATTGTTGAGATTCAAGATATTATTAATAAAATAAGGGACGATGTGAAATATGGGTGTGCTAGTGAGGTTAGGCAATGAGACTTTGCAAGTGCTACACATATTTGTGGGATTAAAGAAAGGAAATTGGTGTTGGATTGCCCAACCAGATGGAACAACGCATATAATATGCTTGATGTGGCGTTGATTTTTCAGGAAGTTTGGCCACAATATAGAGCTAAGGAAGGAAACTACTTGCAATATTTGTCAAATGAGGATGAATGTAACAAATTGGCTATTGTTTGTGATTTTTTAAAGAAATTTAACAATGCAAACAAGATTGTATTTGGAATTGACTACCTAACAACCATTTGTTCTTCATGGAGGTTTTTAGAATAAAAAAACCGTTAAAAGATAGAGAATTTAATCCAATTGTAGCCTCAATGGTTAGATCGATGATGTCAAAGTTTGAAAAGTATTGGGGTGAGGTTAATCTACTTATGGTGATTGCAATTGTTCTAGATTCGCGGTAATAATCTTGCTTATTGGTATAATATTTATTAATGTTGATCCAGTATATATGGAGACAAACTAATTTCTCGTTATCATAGGTATGAATTTGAGTTTATAAAGTTTGCTTATCCTATTTTATACCTGGAATATGATGTGGAGCTTGAGCTAGATAACTTCTACCATACAGTTGACAAGTTATATCATGAGTATGTGGAAATTTTGTTAATAGAGAACCCATCCCTCTTCCCCACATCACATATGGGATAATCTACCTCAGGTTTTATATATTAATAATTTCATTATACATTAATATTAATTCTCATAGAGTTTTAGATTTTTTTATAGTCATGTCATTTTAATAATAAACATTGTAGGAATACATTTCAATTCATATCTTCACATAGAATGATAGATGATTTTGATATTTTGTTGCAATAACATGCGAGTCGTAAGAAAAGTCGAAGTGAAGCCTCGGGAAAGTTGGAATTGGAAATGTACCTAAAATCCGATGTATTTGAGTTTGAGAGAGTGCAGAGTTGATGAAATTTAACGTACTTAATTAGTGGTTTGTTAATCAAACTAAGTATAAAGTTTGGCCATGTATGACAACTAAAATTCTTGCAATTTCGATCTCTATAGTAGCTTCAGAAAGCACTTTCAGTGCTAATGGTAGAGTAATTGACCTGTATAGGGTATTTCTAGCACCAAAAACTGCAAGCATACTTATATGTGGAGGTGATTGGATTCAAGCCAAACATCAGGTAAAGAAAACTAATGCAGGTATGACTTTAACTTTATAAGTTCATATACTTAATGATTTTATGATATCAAAAACTGAGTTAATAAACCACACCTTTTGCTTTATTGAAGATTGATGCTAATATTGAGATTGACATAGTAGACACTTAAACGGACACATATTAGAGGATAATGTAATTTTTTCGTTCAGGTAAGAATGAATTTTGCACAGATAATATAATTGTTTTTACATTTATTCATTATCTTGTTGATGTTAAATGTAATTGTTCTGACATATCATTTTCTATCTAATTAATGTTGGGGATATTGACTTATATTGGGGATAATGAAAATGCTAGTGTTATTATTTTTATTCTTGAATTGATTTTCCAAGTGTGATGAATGGAATAAATTGACTATAGTTTGTGAAACTGCTTGTTGATGTTTGACTGAGGTTTGAAAGGAGGGATGAAAGTTATGGAACTATGACATGAAATTGGCTTGATTTAGGTTTGATAGGAGGTAGCTTTATTTTGGCCATTTATTCATGTTTAAGTAACTTTAAATATACTAAAATTATGCAATTAATGTGTAATGTGAACTACTGTTATTTTGTATTATGTCTTTGGAAACAAATATTGAGGAGAAATCTAAACTTTATATTGAATGATGTTAATGGGATGCAATATATATTTTGGATGGATAATATTCTGTACATATGTATGAATTTGAGATTCTTATTTATACAACAATATATATTTTTCATACTGTACAATGTATATATGAATAATCCAAAATTTGACACGAGCCTGAAGTCCAGCCTGCTGACCCTGAAATTCAAACCTGAAGCTAGGTTAAAACACATGAACCAAAGTTAAGTGAGACTCGATCCCAAACACTAAAATTATGAAACGAGTCAAACACGAACATATATTTAACGAGCTCCATGAGCTTAAACCTAAGCCTGAGTCTCAACTCACTAAAAACGAACCAAAAACAAGTTAAATCCTATTTGGGTTTGGCTCAATTTGTATCCAACCCTAATGTGAATGGTCATACATGATGGATAAACAGACGTTTATTATCTCGAGTTAACCTTATCTAATATCTTATTATGTATCCCAAAGATTTGAAATATCATATATACCAGGTAGCATTGTGATATGATATGATTCATGTGAATGATCGTACATGATTAGTAAATGGTCATCATTGTTTTTTTTTTATTATAAAAGTATCGTATTGAGACCTGTTAACCTTTTCTTGAATTTTCACAAACATTCATACTATTTCATTCTCTAAAGGTCTTAGAAGACTCAAGGGTTCATCGATCACTTTTAATATGATGTGTGTTTCATGTGGATACTGCAGAGTTGTCCCATCTTGATTTAAACATGATACACACTCCACCACAAGAGTAAAAGAAGAAGGTATTGCCAACAGGAGAAAGTTCTGCTAAACCGCTATGGTAGTTTTTAATATACATGATGCATCTATAAACTGACCATATTTTGAAAATTTTTGTGAGAAAATTTTTCAATATTTTGAAACTAACCATAAACCATATATATTTCATCTCTTCATGTGTAGTTACAGTTGATATCAACATTGTTTGATATAATAGATGATTTTACACTAAAATTAAAAAATAAATGCATTAATGTTTACCGGTCAAAAAAGAAGTCTGGATATCTCTATGTAATGGAATGGTACAACCTGAAATGTCCTGAGTAACTAGCAACTTTATATTAATAAACAAAGATTACATTAAGAAATTAAGCATAAAAATTAACACATTAATACACACCGACGGGGATCCACTGAGGAGGCCGAATTGTGCGTTTTCCTCTCTTCTTCAAAGCCACGGTGTGCCACTCCAGCACTTTAACGGATATTTGAGAGAAGAAGGGACCAAAATAATCCCGCCATTTGAAACAACTCAACCATTAAAAATTATCATAAACTAAAATTAACAATAACATAAAAGCTTCGATTTCACAAAGAAGGGGAAATTTAGAAAATACACAGATGAAATTGAGAGAATCCATTCTCATATTAGGCATAATCTCCATTAATTTATCTTTTGCCATAAACTCAACCTGCTTAACAACAATTCAAAAACTGATCACAATAATAAGATAAATTAAAACAAGAGTTAAATTAATATAGAAATTGAAACGTGTTTGATGTGAATTGAACAAAGGAGAATGGAATTTCTGGTGCAAAGATGTTTGAAGATCTGGCAATTCTGGTGATTGATGGAAGAAACACAGAAGCTGTCGTCGTTGGCAGTGGAAGATGTCGTTCCGGCAAATGAATATCAATAGCACGACGTCGTTTAGTGCAATAGGAATTGTATGGCTAAATTATACGGTGTCGTTTGTGTTGTAAATAACAGAGTAATGCTTCGCCGTTTATATCAGTCATGCGCTGCGTTTTGGAAAAGTTAATTCGGCAATTGTGGCACGAATGTATTGTACAGGTGGGAAAATTTGAGAGGCAGTTACTCAGTTGCAATTCTATGCCTTCTGTTCTTCTGTTGTTCTCTGAATCTTGTCTAACCCTATTCATTCTCTTTCTGTGTAATTCACATTCGATAGTTGGCAGCATCAGTGTTATGGAGAAAAACAGAGAGATAATAGAATCAGATTGACCAGACGTCCTTTCGGATAGTGTCGAAAGCTTTAGGTAAAATCGAAGGAGAGAGTTTTGTTATTAGATGAATTTGAGAGCGTGAATCTAACTGAAAGTTTACCCTTGGCGGCGTCTTTTTGCTTCTCCAAGTTCCTCTCGCGAGAAATCTTTGACTTCTGCCCTATCTCCCATTTTCTTCTTTTTGACGTCACGTTAGGACACGAGAAACACAAAAGTACCAAATGAGATAAAATTTGATGTCAATAGTTTTCAAATATCTAATTTGTTGATAGGATCCAACGATGAATGGCAGATAAAGCAAAAAATGAAACAAAAACAAATGCCTTAGAGCACTAAAAATGATTCTACAAGAAAGAAAGTTTTCTATATTTTTATTAAGAAAAATGAACGCATAAGTACAGTACAAATATTTGACGCATTTATGTATAAACAGATAATTACAAATTTGGCCCTTCTTGTCTCTAATGATTATTGAGACACAGATCTTTTGACTAATGACATATTCATCCATATATTCCAATGGTATACTGTTGCTTTAATTCTATTAAAAAAAAAAGAAAAAAAGGTGAAATGAGTTTTTCCCTCTAAGGTTTGATGAAATTATATTCCCACCCTTTTGAAGTGCTAATCAGCCGCCTATTTGTCAAATTTTATAACAAAATCTATTAATTTCTTTTTATAAAATTCTTGGAAAGATGAAAAAAATCAAATAAAATAAAACTTTGCTCTTAAAATTTATATAAATTTCAATTAAAAATAATAAAAATTGTATTAGTGCTTCCATATATATGAGTAATAATGATATATAATCATATATTTTAGAGATAAATTATGATTTTTAAAAATATTATTAGTGTCAATAAAAATTCTAAAGGTTTTTATAAATTTAAAAAATATTTTATTTTTTTTATTTTTATTTTTATTTATAAATTTTAATGATAATATAGATAATTAGCCAATAAAATTATGATGATAGTATTGATAACGAAAGTACAAATATAATGACGGGATGTGAGCCATCTTGCTCTCTTTATCCATGCCAGACGTACCTTCCTGCAAATCTTGATGTTTGTAAATGTCTACAGGCAGATTCGTTTCCTGTGTACTGCACCCATGATCTGTCTAATCCGGTTACCATTGATTTTTTCTCACAAAATCCAGATTCTCCTCACCCCCTTCTGGTCATCTGGATGTTGTGCTGCCGCAACTCTCGCCAAAGGTCTCCAAAGAAGTGCTCCAGATCATGCCAGCACACATCTTTCCAGCTCATGTGACTTCTGATGCGACAACTTTAAATTTTTAAAGTTTTCACGCGTTTCATGAAAAGTCTTCCATGGCCCCCTGCAATATTGAAAGCTTTGTATTATTACGTCTTACAATGTCCTGTCCATTAATTATTAAAGCTTTGCTACACGTCCCTTACAGTGTAAAAGCTGTCTGTACTCTTTCTGATTTTAAACTGTATGGTTATGGTTAGTCCACGTATGTTCAAAACTGAAGCATCCTGAAATTTACAGCGTGTTTGTTCACACAGAGTCGTTTTTTAGTCAGTCAACGAGTAATAACACACTACAGTTCAAAAATTTACTGTATTAATGACGCATGAATAAAACAATACACATTCCAACTCCTAGATATTTTTTTGAGTTCATATATAAAACCCATCAACTATCATATCTGATTAGATTATTTTTTAAAGGTAAAACTATTTAGTGTTGTAATCACACCCACAACAAATCCAACTTTTAGAGTTATTTTCAACTCATAAGTAATGAATTATTAATTATAAAATTTAGACCTAAAAATGAGTAGAACATCCACCATAATTAGTATTTTTTATTTAATTTAAAATCGATTAATTTTTAAATTAATTCAGTTTTAGTTTATAATTTTTTTTAAAATTGAAAATTCATTTCAATTCAAAAAATTATCAAATCAATTCAATTAACCGATTTTCAACATATTATAACTATTTGTTTAAACAGATGAATGCTCATATTAGATAAATTTGGTTATTACTGAAGAATCGAGTTTTAATCTTTTAGTGAATCTTGAACCCTGTCATCATGAACAATAACAAAGTATTTTCACCAATGTCATCAAAGACAAAACAGGCAAAATAATTTATTATTTTCAAGTTAAGACAAAAGGGGCAAAAACTTATTTTCACCAATGCCATGCCAGTTGTTTCCTCCAGCTTGACCTGGATTCATCTTCTTCTCCAGTGATGCTTCTGCTTCTTTTCCTTCTGTATTTTCAGATATTTTTTTTCCATAATTTTCCTTTTACCTGAAAGCAAGAGCAAGTCTTTATACAGTTGTATAATTACAATGAGCACTATATGTTGTAACAATTGATAATCAGCTTTTCATAGTAGATTTTATTACCTTGTGCCCAGTCAATGTTTACAGAATAGATGTTTCAACTATAATATGGGTTGAGGATAATAATTTGGGTGGTCAAGCTTTGTTTATTGATGAGATTGATGGGATGAGATTGAAGGGTTGAGATTGAAGATCTTGGCAACATTTGATGACAAGAAATAAATCAATTATATAAATCATTAATTTATGGAAGTTATTTTTTATTATATTTATTAAAAAAGATAAATCAATAATTTATGATTAATGGGTGAATGATATGTGAGTATTTGATTTTTTTAAATTTAATGGGTGAGAATTTGTGAATAGACTAAGCCTTTGGTAGGAGTAAGTAATTTGACCAGTACCACTAATTTATGATTAAGCTAACAACACTGATGATTATAAACAAATCACTTACAGAAACTATGAATTTAAATAATGTTAGTGTATGAGGATATTTTTGTTATTGTTTTTATTAAAAGGGTAAATCGATAATTTATGATTAAACGAATAAAAAACATTAACATAATTAAATGATTGGTGCGTGCTTAAATTTTCAAACTCAATGGATAAGAATTAAATGAATGGGCCAAACTTTGGGTGGGACAAAGTCTTTTGGCAAATAAGTCCAACAAAAGTCAGACAAGGCGTGCGAGCGGCCTTCTTTTACAATTTCAGGAAAGTTCAAGGAAGTAGCATTGCAGATGAAGCGAACCTACTTTCATGATAGTTTTTTTTGAGGAAAAATATTATTATTTTCGTTGCTGAAGATGTTACTCTAGCAAACTTTCTATATTGCTTCTCCCGAAGTTGCTGGTTAATTTTTGCAAAGTGATTAAAGTAGGATGGCTTCTTCTTCTTCCACTACGGTTGAAGTGAACAAGCATGAGGTATTCCTCAGTTTCTGTGGTGATGACACCCGCCACACGTTTGCCAACACTTTACATGAAATTTTGCAGAGCACTGGTATTGATGTTTTCATCGATTACAGTTTTCAGAGAGGAGAGCACATTTCTTCATATCTTATGAAGAAAATTTCGCATTCCATGATTTCAGTTGTCATTTTCTCGAAAGGTTATGCATCTTCAAGATGGTGTCTGGAAGAACTTGTGAAGATCTTGGAGTGCAGGAATACGGAAAAACAGGTGGTAATACCAGTTTTCTATCGTGTCAATCCATCAGATGTAAGGCATCAAACTGGATATTTCGGAGACGGATTTGCAAATCTTCTAGTAAGTATGGATGAGGGGAAGTTAGAGAGGGTACAAAGGACAGAAGAACAATGTGAAGAGAAGGTGCTGCAGTGGAAGAATGCTTTGAGAGAAGCAGCTAATATATCCGGCCGATCAACTGAAGAGGACCCGTAATTTTCTACTCTTTAATTTCGTACCCTGCAGTGTCAGCTGATTAATTTAATTTTCACATTATATGTAACATTTTGTTTTTCACTTTTGTTAGATTTTTCCATCTCTTAATGATTTATTGCATTATAACACTTTGCTTTTCATTTTTGCTAGGTTCGATTATAGTCTTGCAAATAAAGTTGTCCAAGATATTTGGTTGACACTAAACAAAATGATCCCGACTAATATTTACGGAGATTTGGTTGGTGTTGCATCAACCATCCCCCATGTTATAGATTTATTGAGCACTCCGTTGGAAAGTGTCCATGTTATAGGAATTTGGGGAATGCCTGGTATAGGTAAGACAACTATTGCAAATTGTGTATTCAACCAAATAAGAAGTCGTTTTGAGGGTTCTTATTTTGCTAACAATATTAGGGAAAAATCAATGAGTCCTAACCAACTAGAACCAATGCGACAAGAACTTCTTTCAACTATTTTTAAACGTGCTGATTTGGTGATAAATTTCAAAGCAACAGAAACAATGCTTAGACGAAAACGGGTTTTTATTGTTTTTGATGATATGACAACTTTTAGTCAAATAGAATATTTAGTTGGAGATATGTATTCCTTAGGTAAAGGAAGTCGAATTATTATAACAACTACAGATAAACAAGTACTTCGAAATTGTAGAGTGTATGAAAGATACATATATGAGATGAAGGGATTGTCTGAGGATAAAGCTCTCAAACTTTTTAGTTGGTATGCTTTTAAGCAAAGTAATCCTGACAAAGATTATAATGACCTATCAAAAAGGGTTGTAAAATATGTTGAAGGTGTTCCATTAGCTCTTAAAGTGTTGGGTTGTTATTTACTTGGTAAGTCAAAACAAATTTGGGAAAGTGCAATAAATAGATTAGAAATAATTTCTCATAAGGATATTCACAATGTACTAAAAGTATGTTACGAGGGACTGAGTGATGATGAACAAAATATGTTTCTAGATATTGCATGTTTCCTTAAGTTCGAGAATATAAAATTTGTGATGGATTTCTTGAATGCTTGTTACTTGGAGGCTGGAATCGAAGTAAGTGTTCTCAAAGACAATTGTCTCATGAACATATCGAGAGATAATAAGGTAACAATGCACACTTTGCTTCAAGATATGGGAAGGGAAATTGTCCGACAAGAATCCCCAAGAAATCTTGGTACACGTAGCCGTTTATGGTACTATAGAGATATTGATAGTGTGTTGAAGGAAAACAAGGTGGGTGTTGAAGACATTTTATAAAGTTAGATTTGTTAATTTATATATACGAGATCTAACATAATATCATCTATATAAAATGAACAATGTTGTGCATACATTTTTTTATAATATAATTGAGTATATAAATGATGTGTCATTGTATAATTGAGTATTACTTTATTATTTATTCAAAATTACCTTATTATAGGATAATACATTATCTATATACTCAATCGTGTATTAAAGAGTGTGTACATATTGTTTTATTGTATAAGAATTATGTTTCGACTTTTGTTAGGTTGGCATAAATGTGTTTGAGTAGTGTTATATGCATAACTTTTGTACACAGACAACGACGTGTTATCATATGATTGGATGTTGGTTTATCTTTAATTTTTAATTATCCAATCATATGATGACACAACATTGTTTATACACATAATTTTATTGAATGTGTTTTGGTCTATCTATTATCATTTTTCAGGGCTTATAAACTCTTAATAAGTTTGTAGCTAAGAAATTTTTTTTCCATGGTATCAGGTGTCTAATGCAATCGAAGGCATATGTTTAGACATGTCTCAGCAAGCAGAGAACATATACTTACAACCTTCTTCTTTAGGAGTGATGGATCAACTGAGATTCTTTAAACTACATAACTCAGTGGATAATATCAATAAGGTGCATGTTTCCCACAAGCTTAGTTTTATTTCTTCTGAGCTACGATACGTATGCTGGTATGGATGTCCATTGGAATCATTGCAGCCAAATTTTCTGTCAAAGAACCTTGTTGCACTTGACATGCCTCATAGCCATATTGAACAACTTTGGTCAAGTGTTCAGGTAATGCAGTGATTTTTGTATTACGATATTTTCTTCTTCTGTTGTCATTATCAGAGTGCTAATTAATTTAGGTTACTTTTTATGTTACAGCTTGTTAATTTGAAACGTATTGATCTAAGTTTTTCCAAACGTCTGAGAAGCCAAGATCTCTCATTGACTCCAAATGTTAAAATTTTGGTTCTGGAAGGTTGTACAAGTTTACGTGAGATTTCCTCGTCCATTCACGGTTGCAAATATGAGCTTCATATGTTAAATCTAAGGCACTGCAGAAGCCTCGAGAGTCTTCCAACAGACATTCATGTAGCATCTTTCGAAAAAGTTATCTTTTCTGGATGTTTGAAACTCAAGCAGTTTCCACAGGCCTCGTGGGATATGAAAGAGATATATTTAGATGAAACTGCAATTGAGGATTTGCCCTCATCAATAGAGAATTTATCCAGACTAGTTATATTAAATCTTAAGGACTGCTTAATGCTTCAGGGGCTCCCAAGCAATATCTACCAGTTGAAATCTCTTCAATATCTCAATCTGTCGTGGTGTTTAAAACTTGATGGATTGCCTGATAAATTGGGAAATTTAGAAGCTTTGAGGGTGCTTAAAGCAGAGAGGGTGGCTACAAGAGAAGTACCAACATCCATTCTAAATTTAAGGTGTCTAGAAGAGTTAGATCTGACCAACTGTGGTATTGTGAAGTTGCCGAACAATCTTGGTCAGTTATCATCGCTAAAAAGTTTACTTCTTGGCAGAAACTTCTTTAACAGCATTCCAGAAAGTATAGAACACTTGTCTGAATTATCTTATCTTGATGTAAGCTATTGCGAGAGGCTTCAAATCCTGCCAAAGCTTCCAAGCAAATTGGGCAATATAAATGCAAACAATTGCATAAGTTTACGAGATCTTCTGAAAAGAGATTTTTCTCCCAGCATAAGATTTAACTTCAGCAATTGTTTCAAACTGAATCAAAATTCCTGCAGTCAAATTATGAGACAATTTCGAGTGTCAGCGAATCTTCAAATTTCAAGGGTATGTATGGTTGGGAACAACTAAAAGGTCTCCACACTCTTCCTTATTTCTTATAATTTCCATTACTGGTTAACTTCAATTTATTTATTTTTTTTTTTTACAGGGATCGGGACAGGAAATTTTTCTAGAAACTGATAGAAGTTATTTCTGTTTTCCGGGAAGTGAAGTTCCAGAATGGTTTACCTTGTGTGCTGCAGGTTCTTCTGTAACGTATCCATGGGCAAATATTTGCAGTAGTGAATTGACTTCTCTTCTTATCTGTGTTGTGGTGGAGTTTCGAGACTATAATAAAGACCAAGGTTTGGCGATTGGCTTGGACTGGTTGCTCAAGAGAGAAGATGGTGCAGAAGAAGTTATCCACGGAACTTGGAGTGTATGGGACAATGGTACTGGACCCGACTATGTGGAATCAGATCACGTATTCCTGGGATTTTATCCTGCTTTCAAGTTCGATGATCCACTTTTACCTAGAGGTGAAAGATATCGTGACATAGGCATCCGATTTCATGTTCAGAATTCATATGCTGAAAGACTACACTACTGCAACGTAAAGAAGTGTGGTTTTCTTGGTCGATATCTGATTCCAGACAAGGTAAATAAGTTGCCATTTCTTTTTCCCTTTTACTGTGTTATCTATCTTTTTAAGATCTTATTTTACTTCGATTCTCGGGTATATGTGCCACATGTTTATCTTTCTTTATTGCATCAAACCATTACCAATGCCATTTGTCATTGGTTTTCATTTGTTATACTTCACTTACGATCTAGGCCAAATGTTCCACAAACAAATTCTCTTCTTATTCATATAACATTGATTCAATGTAAATTAGAATCTTCCCCTATTCTAATTTCACTTACACTTGATGGAGAAAAATTTTGTGATCAATATTAGTTTGTTATCAATTTTTTCACTTACAACCGAAATGAAACCACTCTGTATCCTCCTACTCTTAACGAGGTTCTAGTTCTTTCTTGAATCAGTCATATATATAGAAATCCTATGAAAGATTTATCAAAATTGTGAAACTTCCTTCATCTCAAATTAATATTCCAATTAGAATATAATTTTTCTAATTTTTTTATGTATAATTTTTTATTTAAAAAATATAATTAAGAATAAAAATATAATTTTTTAGGAATTTAAATAAAAGTCTTATTAAGATATGAATTATGAGTAATATTAGGAATAGTATTTTAGATATTAAGTACAAAAAAGGTTAAATTTTAGAGCTAGAAATGGAATACAATAGGAAGAAACTATTACAATTAGAGAGTGAGAATCACTAAAGGGAGGTATAGAGTGAACCAATTTTTGAGTCTTGCTAGAGCCTCCTATAGTTTTTTTAGAAAAATGGACATGGCTCTCTTACGGAGAGTAAACCACTGTAAACCTTATGCATGTGTATGGGGGTTATGTTTAGTCTTTTGTTTGTTATATTTTTACCTTCATAGGGATTTAGGATTTGCTTGTATTTGATTAAATCCTGACAAAATTTACTGATATTTGAGCTTGGAAATAGATTACACATTTAGGAAGGTGCAAATTGAAGATCAGGCAGAAAATTGCACCTACCTCTTTTAGGAAAGCGACTAGAAAAGATGTCATTTGAAGATTGAGAATGTTTTTAAGTGCTCTAAAATCAATTGTCACATCTATGTATTAGAATTATAATTATATTTTTGTTAATAAATCTGATTGTTTTTTATTTAAAGTAAATTAGATTAATATCTTATGTTCACATATGTTGTCCATTCTCACCAGTAATGCCCATAATCCTAATATTAACTTGACAACAGACAAATGTAATACGGTTAATATTATCATAGTATTAAACGACTTTATCAAAAAACAATTATGTGACAAAATGGTTTGTTTGACAATCTAGTATAACATATGAGTGTATATTGAGTAGATATATTTACTAGATCTAACCAGTCAAGAGGATTCCACATGGATGTGTAATTTATTGTTTATGGAACACATCCTCTAACAAACAATGTTCTATGTAATCCTTCAATTTGAGTCATTAGACCATTTTATACAAAAATTAATATAGTTTAACATCAACATAACATAGTCATTAAGAAATGATTATTAGAATGGTAGTGATTGGCCATACTAAGAATTGTATGAAAGTTATATTGGATCAATATATGATTTATCATTCTAAGGTATAAGAGTGGATATTTCTATTAGGCCTATTAACAGGTATCAATGACCACTGAATTTATGTGGCCACTATAAGATTGAATTATTGCTCAATCTAATATTGTCCAATCATTGGTACAAACATTAGTCAATGCATATTAAGAGTTTCATGATATAGACACTAAATTATTGTCTCACCCTCAAAGAGATATTAGTTTAGGAAATGATCAAATTATATGATAACTGTATTGTTGACAGGTATATATCAATTTTTGACACTATTATTTTGGTGGTCATAATGGTTTACTAAAGATCAATTTTAGTTTACGTATGAATGATTAACGGATTGTAGATTTATCACGAATATGTTCACTACCAACATAATAAAAAACCCATAGGTCACATATAAAAGGGGTACATCATGACATCTAGAGGACTTGGGTTGCACAAAGTGAATCAAGCCTAAAATCTAAAATGACAGTTACAAGTTCCATTATATGGTTGGACTAAAGTATAAGTTTTTCTTTTTAAAGAGTCAAACTTAAATAGCCCAAAAGTGGATGAGCTAGAGTAGAATATTGGTGAGTTGCTTTTATTCAATTTACCTATAGAAGGTTTAAATATTGGATAATGTTAGGTCATGTGAATGGTCGTGCATGATGGGTGAACAAATGTTCATTATCTCAAGTTAACTTTATTTGATACCTTATTATGTATTCCAAAGACATGGAATATCAAGTATATAAGATGATATTATGATACGATATAATATAATTCATGTGAATGACAATACATTATTAGTAAATAATCATTCGTTGTTTTTTATATAAAAGAATCATATTGAAATTTTTTAACCTTTTCTCGAATTTTCACAAATACTTGTATTATTTCATTCTCTAAAGGTCTTAGCAGACTCAAGTCATTGATCATCTTTAACTTGATGTGTGTTTCATGTGGACATTACAGGACCCTTTTGATTTATACTTCGATGCTCACTTAGAATAGTAAAAGACGAAGAAACTACTAACAAAAGTAAGTTCTACTGAACTAAACTCCTATGGTAGTTTTTAATATACATATGCATAAGATGATATCTATAATCGGAGCCAAATTGTGTTCTTGATGGAATGTTTTGGTTTTAAACCTTTAATATTATTTTTGTTGTGCAGAGTCATTTTAATACCATGAATTAACCTAGAGACACTACAAAAATATGACTTTTAATAAGAGAACAAAGTCATTAAAAATCCATTACGCATAGTTAAATATCTTTAGTGACAAAAAAATCTCAACATCAAATGTTCTTATAACCTCCATCACTAAAAATACTAAAAAAAAAAAAAAAAGATTATATCATTGATATAAATATCAAGATATATGTCTTATTGTTATAAATATTAATAACAATGAATATTTTTTTTCGTTAAAACAATATATTTGATTATTAAAAATAATAATATCAATATTGTAACAATCATTATATATATATATATATATATATATATATATATATATATATATATATATATACACACTATTTACCGTTGTTAAAGAATTTTAAGTTTTAATATAAAAAAAAATCTCATTATTACTTGTTATTAAACTACCGCCGCTAAAAGTATTAATGATGGGAGAACAAGTCTCATAATTAATATAAATAGCGAGAGATGTAAATCTCATAATTAAAAATAATAATTTCAACAATAAATATCTCTATCGTTATAATAATATTTCTCTGTTACTATACATAATATTAACGATGAATATTCTGATCCTCATAACAATATTTATTGGTTTTTAAATATAATATTAATGATAAATATCCTCATTATAACAACATTGATAATAAAATTTTGATTATTAAAATATAATTATTAACATTAATTATGTTCTAATAACAATTATCTTAAAGTCTCCATATGATCCACAATTATAAAAAATAAGAACAAAAAGGCTATAAATTTCCTATTATGGTAACTTCCCCTATAATCAAAACCAAAAAATTGTTACAAATAACATAAGAATCTATTTATTAAATACTATCAAGTGTTTCATGATTCACTTGTATCTTCAAGTACCTACAAATTGTGCAGAGAGAATATATGATTAAAATGTGCACAACATACACACACACACACACATATATTCAAATATATATTTTTTCTCAGAAACTAATTATCAAACAAAGTAAAGAAAAACAAGATGGATCAAATCAATTATAATGTCAATTCTGCCAAATTAATAATCATGAAAAAAAATCCAACCAAACAACCAAATATTTTCATAAAATGTCACAAATCCTTGAACTCAATAGTATTTGACAAAATCCTTCTGAATTCTCTATGTCATAATGTCAATCTATAGAGGTCACCTTACAGTTTATTAGAATAAACAATAGTCACAAAATGCAAGTAGGGTGGCATAGCAAAAACAATCATTTAATGATTTCTTATTGTTTACATAGGTGGATTTTACCAGTAGAAAACTAACCATATTAACCTACTTAAACTATAATAATCAGATGAGTAGAAACATTCCATGAAGACAATAAATATACCACAGTTTAACCAAAAAGAGCATCCAAAATTTATCATATTTAATCTATGGAGCATTACAAACACTAATGTATGCCATCAATCACTCAGAGATAATTCCTAGAATCAGATGAAAAATGCATAAAAAAAGTACTAATCAATCATAGTCAAGCATAAATAGAATGAACTACACAATAACTAACCAAAATCATCCATTGATAATAACCCTAAAACTAAATAATAAACATCAAGCATTAAAGAAATTAAATGAGCAAATCAATTCAACCATCTTAAATGAAAATAACATATGGCATGAGCAATTTAAGTATCACGTTACAAAGAGACCAATTCCTCTACTATTTTACGATTGTCATGCTTTTGTATCGCTGCGACAATTACAAAATAAACTATTAAAATTTTAATATATAATTATTTAAGCATCATAAATATATCAAAAAAAAAATCCACTTCATTTTTAAACCAATCAATAAACCTTCTATTGCATTCCTCAAATTCCATCCTTTGCAAATTTAATATCTAAGATTGAAGTAATTATCTATGTGAAAAATGATCTAGAATCAGGTGCCTCTTGTTCCTCGAACCTATGTACAAAGGATATTAAAGGAAACTAGAAGCAAATTCTATCATATCCAATAACATAACTGAACAGATGCTTTTTCCTATCTTCTAAGAGTAAATGCATCCAAGCCAAAGATATATCCACCTTTTTCATTCGTTCTACCACAGAAGACATTAAAAGAACTAAACCAATGGAAACACTTACAATTTAGCATGAGAAACACATAAAGCTGACTGTCACAAATCAATAAGCCATCTTGAGCCTTTTGAACTGCTATATGCTAACAAATTACAATGAGTAGAGTGGAATTCTGCAGATGTTATCACTTCTGCAAGAACAAACGAAAATGGGTTTAAGCTTTCAGTAAGACATCAGTAAACAAAACGATAGAACTTAAAAGCAAACAATAAAACAAGCAAACCAAAAACCACGGAATAGGAATAGCAAGTTAGTCAGGAATCTATGAGAAATGTCAGAAAACAAGGTCGGTTAGTAAAGTAGAAGCCAGAGCATTCAGGCCTAGCAAAAACCAACTGGCCTGATCAACTCAGTTTCCTACACAAATACCATCAATAGCCAATTTAGTCCCCAGAATATTTTAAAAAAAGGTAAGGAACAATGTCAAAAATTTGCAAATATATGCACAGAAAAGAGACAGACATGAGAAGGTGCAGGGTGAGAACATGAAAAGAAACGAAAGCTTCCATGAAAAATGTAAGTGCAAGAAAGCACATTTCATCATATCAGAATCCACTGAAAAAGAAGGATAACACCAAAAAATTTTTCAATAATACCCTGAATGCCAAGATATTAGGATGTTTACCAGTTCGATCCTCCACACTTGCAGGCATAACATCAACGATATTGAAACTCTGATTGCTAATCTCCAAGTTCCAAAGAATGCCCCAATATAAAATCTGAACCACTCAATTAGTAGCATCAATTTTCAAAAGTTTTAGTATCGGGGAAGGTATCAAAAGATGATGAAAATGTGAGGAATTATGAAGAAATTAGATGCCACCAACAGTGATGTAAAACAGTAGTATTGATAGCTGTGACTTGAAGACTAATTATCAAATCTCATTTCAAACTCATTCACACAAATAAAAAATTGACCATAACTAAACCTTATAATCCTCATTATCACGTATAAGAAGTAAGTCACTTTCTTTCTTGACCCACTCTTTATCAGAGTGGTGAGATTATCCCTTTCACTCTAAACCCATAGTAGAGAATAGTGAATCAGACAAAATATTATTTATTGATGTATGCAATGTAAACTTGGTAAAGTGATACTCATTGCATGAATAATTTTGAAGGAGCTCTCATTATCAAGTATAAGAAGTAAGTCACTCTTTCTATCTTTGCTTTTTGGAATTATGACCTATAAGAAGCACATTGACTCTTAAAACATAAATTTTGGCCTAAAGTAACTAATAGAACAAAAATTAAAGAAAAAACATTGTGTATTGAGATGTTCGATGAAGGTGTGTGTCCTGATGTCTTGACATTTAGAGTCCTCCTAAATGAGCTTTGCAACAAAAGGAAGTCAATGGATTGAAAGGAGTTGTTTGATACAAAAATTAGCAAGGAATGCAGACCTAATGAATATAGCTATATGTACCACTTTGATGAATTGGTATTGCAAGAATCCAAAAGTTATACAAGTTAGGAGTCTTTATTCAAAAGGTGTCAGGCCAGGCCACAGGTTGTTACTTATAACACATTGTTAATAAGTCTTTTTCTTACATGTAAAGATAAATATGCAAAGAAACTATTAGGGGAGCTGCAACTGAATAATGTTCCACCCACTTTAATTACATATAATATTTTTATTGATGGGCTCTGCAAAAATGTGCTATTAAACTATTTCATACTTAATAAAATAGGAACTTTCAGCCTGAAATCATCTTTTTCTATCGTCTCATTGATGGAATATGCAAAACAAGGAAACTCAAAACATCTTGGGGGCTATTTCACAGATTGTATATGAAGATTTGGATCCAGATGTTGTGACCTAATGATTGATGGGCTTTTGTAAAGAAGGGCTCCCAGAAAAGCAAATGATTAATTATTTAAACATATTTTAGATGTTGGAGTAAGTGTGTGTTTTGATAGGTACAACCTAAAAGTACAGAATTTATATCAGTTTATAAGAAATGGATGAAACATCATACAACAAAACATGAGGTCAGGAATACCTTATGAATCTCCCTCTCAAATTTGTACATTGGATCTCGAGACTCAAGGTTCATCAATGGGTGGTTCTGTGAAAATATATGTATTCAAAAATATCTTTTTTTTAATCCCACAAACTAAATATCAAACAAAGTAAAGCAAGCAAAAATAGATCAAATCATGTCACACCAATGGAAGTATCTCTAATACATTGTTTGTAGAAATAAGGTGAAAAAAGTTTCTTGAAACAAGACCATAAGCTAATTACCCGAGAAATTATATATGACTAAACTTTTAGATCAAGGACTCAAACCATTAA
Source organism: Mangifera indica (assembly GCF_011075055.1). Lineage (NCBI taxonomy): Eukaryota > Viridiplantae > Streptophyta > Magnoliopsida > Sapindales > Anacardiaceae > Mangifera > Mangifera indica. The sequence goes on along the minus strand of NC_058147.1, from coordinate 7,372,328 downwards.
ACAAATAACACTACATTTACCAACTGTAAAAGCTTATGTTATATTAAAATGAATTAGTGAAATCTAGAATTATATAAATCTAACAAATTTTAATGGATAACACAGTATAACATATAACAAAGCAAAGTCAGATTGTATGCATGACTACTTGTGCAGTATTACTTCAGTATCAACACAAAAGAGAATATATGGAACGAGTAGAACTTCAGACTTCCTGTGTCCACTATATTTCATAGAACTAGTTAAAAACATTGAACTTTCAGGCATTTAAGTCTAAAAAATATCTGGTATCTAAGACACATCAAAATATTTCTGGCATAGATACTTTTTGAAAAATAAATCCCCCAAGAATATAAAATAAAAGGTGCATTACATCGAGGTAATACTCATTATGTAACAATTTTAGGAATCATACCAACTGCTACAGATGAAAGATAAGTCTCACGTTTTATTTTCCTATAACATATGGATAACCTACAATAAAGCTTTCATAGTTATTTTAAATTGCTCAAGAAATTTAAACATTTCATTACACATTACAGGTAGATTTTTATACTTCTAATGAAAATTTATTATGTTGGGGATACTTAAGATTGTATTGTTTGTTTGGGTATGTAGGGTCTTCATGTGTTTTGAATATTGAATATCAATTATCTCTTCATGCTATGTCTATCCACTCTCATCTTACCCCATTTTTTTTTACTTCTATATTATCTCCCCTTAATTTTCTATCTGTGATAATCGAGATCACAAAGCAAAGAAAGGGACAGTGGATGGAAATTGAGGAAAGTAGAGAAAATATAGAGGACACTTTGAGAAAAAAATTAATGAAATATTCCATTCCTATTATATATTATTATCTAAAGTGCTTCTAGAACTTTATTATAGATTCTCCATCAATAAAAATAAACCTAATATACATATGCCCAATAGATTACTCACCCTTCAAAGCCATCAATAGCTTCATTTATTAACTGAAGGAATTCTGCCTGGTGTTATTGAATTAATCTTAAAAGCTGCGGGTTTTGCTTTCCAAGCTCCTGAAGCATAGGCTGTAACACAGAAATAGCAGTCTTAACTCCAATCAAAGGTCAAGATTAACTAAAATTAACTGATTCAAAGCAAAAGACGAAAAAGAAAAAACTATGGACCTGTAAAATCTGTGGATTTGATTGCAGCATTCAATATAAAGCTTGAAACTAAAATGCTAATAAAGTTACAGAAAACAATTAGTCAGTGGCAGGAAAAAGTTTCAACAATCAATTAAGCATATCAAGACCTAATCAAGTAATTCTTCAACATAAGCAGAAATTATTGTGAAATCCAACCATAACCCAAACTTGCTGAGCATATCGATCAACAACTACTTAAAAGATGTATGAATTAGAATAATTATCAAATATTCATAAAAACATGTATTTCTGAGTGGATTATGTCATGGTTCATTTTCTTAAGATAAGCATGACCCATTACATTAACTTCAACACTGCTAATCCTACAACACATCAACAGAATCTTGTTAAATGGAATGCAGCCCTGACATGTTAACTATAGGACAATAATTAAAAGGAAATTGAACTCAACACATTCTGTCACTGCGACGTGGTGCTTCAATAGAATCAAATAGATAAAACAAATAGTGAAGGAACAACACTTAGACAATACATGCATAATCATACCAGTTGATTGTTTCTAAGAAAGTCCAAGGATCCAAGTCCACCGGCAGCAGCACCTGAAAGTGTCTCCCGAAAGTGGACATAATAAGTGAAGTTTCTCCCTTGAATCAATTGACATGAAATAGGCCTACCCGTGAGTCAAGTGCTAATTTTGAACTGGTGTGATTTTGCTTACAGGATCCAAATGATCCACCTATTAGATTCTTGTTGGATGGAATGGATCATCTATGATGTCTAGTGCACAAGTATATTACAAGTTAATTGAGTTTATTATTATACAAAAACGCCTACCAGACATTCGAGCATATATTTTTTTCCCTTCATGACAATTATGAACAGATTACAAATTACGCAGTTTTTATTGAAAATCGCACATCAAACGTCCGTTATTCCTAAGTGTGTAAGACTTTGTTCCACAAAAGCAGTAACTCAAAATGAGGATCATCATCATCATAATGCACTTAGACTTTGTTTTAAAAATTCTAATATTACTATGTAGGAATTTTATCAAACACTTTGTGAGCAAAATGCACTAAAACTTTATTACCTAAAGAACTTGCATTTTGATGCACGGAGTTGCTTTTGGAAAGATGATTAACAGAAGAATCTAGAAAAGAGAAGATGAACTACAGAATGAAGAAGAAGGAGAGAATTTGGTTCATGAGTTTTGCGCCAAAAACTATTCTATTCAATTATTCCGCAGTTTTTAAAAACATAACACGCGCGCTCAGTTAGACGACACCGTATCAAGACAAAAATAAACGACACCGTTCCACAATTATTTGCAATTAAGAACCGACTCATACGGCACCGTATCATGATTCAACTAAACCACAACTCTTCATATTTTCTCCTTCCTGCCGCCACCAACGAATGAAATTGTTTAGTCCGCAACACATTTCTTCCAATAACATGCAAAGACAAATGAATGGTAAGCAAAGACAACTTCATTCTGCTGCTTACCAGCAGCCTTACAGTGCACATCCTACACTTGTGCAACCTTTTGTTCATGTTCCCCTCGGTGATGCGGTTGACACTGTCGGCAGGATTGATCAAGGATTTTATGTTGGAGATCTGGGTTGTTGATATACACTTGCTCCAGGCTTTCCTACGCAGGCTATCAACTATGTGTCTCCATATATGAATCCAGCTGCTACTATGCCACCCGTAGCTTTGAAGGATAGCATCAGGAAGCAAATCGAATACTACTTCAGTGATGAAAATCTTTGTGATGACCCGTACTTGATCTCACTGATGGATGGCCAAGGATGGGTTGCAATATCCCATATTGCAGAATTCAGGAGCTAAGTGGGAGAATGTAAGATTTATCATTTACATGACATTAAAAATTTATTTTATTAAATATGATAGCATTTATTTGATAAAATAATTAATATTTAATAAGATTTTTAATATATAAATTCTATTGGCTAATGTAAATATGTGACTCTTATGATGAAAAGAGAAAACTCTTTATAATAAAAAAATGTAACTCTTTATGATAAAAATAGGTGACTCTTTTTAAATATGTGATTTTTGATAGAAAGTCATAATTAACTCTATATATAAATAGGAGTTGATTATCTCTCTATTCTTTATATTTTCACTTAAACACAATACACTAATAACAACAATTTATAAATTGAAATACTGAAATTCTTTTTATCTATCATTAAACTAAGAAGTTAAGTGAGGGAAATCAATATTTTTTAATTTTTTTATTAATTTTCTTATATTTGGTATATTTCAAAATCTATATATAAAACATACAGTTTAAGATCTATGAATATAGTAATTTGATGTTTAATTGTTTCTTTATTAATGTAATTATGATTTATATGAATGATAGTTTGATGCGTAATTATTTTTTTCTAAATGTAATTATGTCTTATAAAAATATACAAACCTAATTAATCCTAATTTATAATACAATCATTATGACTTGAAGATATTTCCCATTGGGGTAAATGATGTAGAACAAGATAAATATTTTAGAGAATTAATATAATATCTTTAGACCTTTTTATATATATAGGGTTTAGGTTTTTTAATTAATATTTACTTTTTAAATGATTTTTTATTATTGAGAATGATATCCATGTGACTTTAATTGGATTCATCTACAAAGGCTAAATGTAGGATATAAATAATTTATTCTTGTTAAATCTCTTCATATGAAATCAACTATTGTGATATTTAATTAGCTATATTATGTGTTTGAGAGATAATATTTGAATATTGACTATGTATTGTAATTGAAAGTATTAATACTATAGTTTGAAAATAAATTTCGTATGGTATTAAGTCAGGTCTAATGGCAAATTAAATAACTTGATTTGAAATGCTATGTTAGTTTTAACCAAATGTTTCATGAAAAGTGCTATGCTATGCTAATTTATCATTCATTGTATCATAGTCATATAATTTTTATACAATTTTTCTGTCATTTCCCTGTGTAGAGCCATGTGGGACCTTATCACATAGTCCACATATGGACTTAAACTTCTCATGGTACATGTGTGAGATCTAATTTTGTAGTATATGTATGGGTCTATAGTTTCATTATACATGTGTGGGATATTTATTTCTAAACATTTTACAGTTTTATAACCCCTCAAAAATATGTTTTTTTATGAAAGTTTTAAAGATATGTTTTCTAAGGAGGTTTTTGTGAGGAGACACCCTAAGATTCTTCATACACACGCCGGTAGTAATTCTCATATATAGTGTTCCAATGGATGTGTATAAAAATGGACTACATAATTATGTTATTTACATGATCAAGGTGTCGAATTCTTGTATCAAGCTAGTCCAATCAACATAACTACAATTTTTAGAAAATGATGTTTTATGAAAATGCTTACACCAATTGTTTGATTAATGATGTTTTTCATATATTAAATTCTATGTCATCAAAGTTTTGAGTCTCTAAATGTACTATAGATGACTAAGTTCATATGTTAAGGATGTAAATGGTAAGTATGGAAAGGAACTAATTGTCAAGTGATTATCACTCACTCATTTCTTTTAATTAAATGTTTTGTAGGTAATAAATGATCAATATGAAAATCTTTTCGATGATACTGTGTAAATTTACTACTAAACAAAAGTCTTCTCAATCATTGTCACAAAATAGATGGTCTATTTGTGTTCCTTGATGTATAGTGGATAGAAAATGTATGAAGCCGTTGATATTGTAAATGGTTGTTGCTCGTAATTGCTTAGGCATGTTCTCTTGAAGTAATACTTCTCATAGAGACATCTTGTGATGCAGAACAAGTGTTAATAAGATTGTGATATCGTTCATAAGGATGTTTAGGATTGATGTTGTTTAACGAACGTAAAAAAATAAACAAGAATTCAATGCAATTTGTAAAATAATTCTAAAAAAACTCAAATTGAATTTTATTAATAATCTGATAATTGATTGACTATGAAGACTTAAGCCTTTTATATAGACTATTGACTCTCCTAATTAAAATAGAAATTTTGATTCTACTATAATATAAAAATTATTAAAATAGGACAATAGTTTAACTATAATTAAGAATATTAACTAATTCCAAATTTTAGGAAACTTTAGACTCTAGGAAATAAATTTAATAGACTCCTAATTAAAATTAAGTTTTTCTTAACAAATAATCCTAAAGCTTTTTATTCCATAAATTAACATAGAACTTTAATATTAATCAAAGACTCACTTAACTATTTTAGACTAGGAAATTTAATTTAAACCAAACTCCACAAGGAAACATGATTTAAATTAAACTCTACTCAACTAAGAATCATTATTTGGCATTTATTAGGCTTCTTACATAGCTCCACATCATCTTACAAGCCCATATCATCATATCATATTTCCAAATAAGTTGTCACATCATCATAAACTTTCATGTCATGTGTTACATCATTCTCTAGCGTTTGAGTTGTTCCTTCCATGTTTTTAACGTTTTCTACCCCACCACTTTCTTTCCATAGTCTTTCATTAATCTTGTCTTCATTCACCTTGCAGATGAAGACGATGGAAGACATTGATCTAGTTATCTTTCTATGTGCCCTCTTTCTCAAGATAGATAAGCAAGGTCTTTATCACTACTGGCAAGAAGCCTTAAGAGAAGAAGCCATTTCTAGTGGAAGAGGCTGGGACTTAGCCTTCATGCTCTTATCTTCCTCCCTCATGTGGTAAGGAATTAAGAGCACCATCAGTAGACCGCACCAGTTTATACTGATAACTCTCAGTCATACCATTCTTGTAAACTGTCTTTTACCTAACCTCCCTCTTGCCTTGGATTATCCTTCGGCATCTTTTCTGTCCATGCTTCGGCCTCGTTTTCCTTGCACGAATTGAATTCCTTAGTCCCCCATCATCTTGTGGATAGGAGAATAATGCATCACAAAAGTTCTTTCACTTGGCTGAGATTCAACATTTTACTATTAACTTAAATCGAACAGTTCCTTTTTACTTTTTTCAAGAGAAAAAAAAAATCACAGAAAGAGAACACAATGCAGAAGATCTTTGAGGAAGAAGCTAAAGGTAATGTAGGACACAACAGCCATTAGAAATTGGAAAGTTAAGTTTGAAGAGGGATTAGGCTAATTCGTAATCATTGTGCTATTAGAATTTCTAATTCATCTAATTACTTAGTATCTAGATAAATGGTTTATTCACTTAGCGTAGTATTTGAATTTAATAGTCACAACTGATTATCATTATTGATTTCTTCATCATATAATCACATAACTGATACAATTAATCAGCTCTTTCTTTATAATAAAAAAATGGCTACATAGTTAAACTTTTCATTTTTTCCATAGCTGTTAGTTGTTAGATCATAAATTTTGGTTTATATCTTCATTTTTCATCACCACTATATATATATACACACACACAAAAATATATATATATCTTACCCGTAACCGCTAAATTGAAAAACTTTTTTTCATTGTCAGACATCTTTCTTTTTTATTTCCAGGATTTTTCCAGAGAATAATAATTAGTCTCCATTTAGGAAAAAGGAATTCCTTTAAAATTAGTTATACGAAACCAGAGTCACTAGAGGATTAGGATTGAACCATTATAAAATCATTACACTCTTCAGCCTTCCAATTCAATCATTTGTTACACAATTCTTTTGGCTTTCCTTTCTGTACTACATTCTTAATTTGTGTTTTGTTCCCCATGGCTCAACGTAATTTAGATATGCCCATTCCTTTTCCCTATCAATCTCAACTTCATTCTGTCGCTAACCAGCAGCCTTACTGTGCACATCCTACACTTGTGCAACCTTTTGTTCATGTTCCCCTCGTTGATGCTGTTGATACTGTCGGCAGGATTTATCAAGGATTTTATGTTGGGGATCTGGGTTGTGGATATACACTTGTTCCAGGCTTTCCTACACAGGCTCTGAACTATGTGTCTCCATATTTGGCTCCACATATGAATCCAGCTGCCACTATGCCACCCGCAGCTTTGAAGGATAGCGTCAGGAAGCAAATCGAATACTACTTCAGCGATGAAAATCTTCGTGATGACCCGTACTTGATCTCACTGATGGATGGCCAAGGGTGGGTTGCTATATCCAATATTGCAGAATTCAGGAGGGTTAAAAAGATGAGTACAGATATATCCTTTATTCTTGATGCGTTGAAAAGCTTGACTTCTGTAGAAGTTCAAGGTAATTTGATAAGAAGACAGGGCGTGTAGTGGAAGTGGATTTCAGCTCAAAAGTCATAAATTTTGACTTCTCTTCTCACCATCAATATTGCACACCCAAGATTTCAGCTTTCGGCTTGTTATTTTCTGAGTCCAGTGTTAAATCAAGATTTTGTTTAAAAGGCAATGGTTGAAATAATTAATTAAAACTATTTTTTATTTGCTCTTCTTAGCGGGCGTTTAGTTTGGATAATGTTTTATTACTAAAATAAAAAGATTACCTTGAAGATAGATTACTTAGAAGATTACTGAATATAAATAATTACTATGTTTGATAAAATTTGGTAGGTATAAATAATTATTGTGTTTGGTTAAAGGTAACAAAATATTACTAATAAATTATTTTATTTAAATACCCTTGAATATAATTATTTTTAAATACTTTTTATATTATTTGTTATATTAATTAAAAATAAATTTATTTTATCTCAAAAAATTAATAAATAATAATATAATTATAATAATTATAATAAACTCAATATTACTCCAATAATCTTTAAATACCTAAGGTGAAGATGGTAATCTGATTACCACTTATATAAACTGTCAGGTCAACATTGATAATGAAATATTACTATAATTTTTTATTACTGACAAACTAAACAAAAGAATAAAATATAGATTACTAAAGTAATCTTAAAAATCCCCAACCAAACACCAAAAGTTAACTTTGTAGAGAATGACTATTTTCCTAAACCTCACAATGGCTCTTCTTTAAATCCTCATCTGTCTACTCTCTTTTACTCTCTTCTCTCCTGCGCGTTGCTCTTTGCCTTATCTCCCTCACTCTCTGCGGTTTGTTGGCCGGTCGCGGTGGTTTCGGTACTCTGTTGCATCAACCACAGTTGCGCCCAGTAGACTATGATCAGATGTTAATATTGGGTATGTTTGACATTTGTGATCTAATTTAATTGTAACCAGACTTTGATTTTACCCAATATAATTATTTATTTATTCTTTTATTTACTCAACGTACCATTAGAGCTGAGGATTAATCCAACATTATTATGAGTTTGAACACAATTAAATTCATAAAAATAAGTCTCTCTTATCAACATGCACTGTGCCTTTGAGAGATTTACAACTTAATTTTTTCTTGACTATGCCACATTAATGATGAACATGAAGATGATGATGATGATAAAGACTTTGAGATCAATGGTATAAGGGTTGAGTCATGTTCATACGAATACAATATTTCATGCCCCTACCGTAATTCAATCGAATCGTCTAAATGATGGGTATAACATGGCTTTTACTTTTAACATTGAAGTATCTTATAGTTTATGCATATTTGAAAATCTTAGGATGAAATTTGACTACAAATTTTTTTTTTTTTAATTTTGAGATTATTAAGCACAGGCTTTTTGAAGTAGCATGACATTATAGCTTTTTTTTTTTAATAGAGAAATTAATTAAATTAATCAAAATTGGAGTGGTGGATACATATATAATCACAACTTCATATTTTATACCCATATAGCCATCATATTAGAATTGGACTAAAATGCTCCCAGATGTAATGCGGATTTTCACAAATTGTCTAGCATCTTCACGCATTCGCTTCAATATTCTGACTATGTTTTTTAACAAAATACCAACCAACAATACTCCTTTGTCGCTATCAGCATTTGTACTTTCTCCTATTCTCTTGACTTACTTCTTTATCTTACTTCTTGTTCATTGTCGATCTTCATAGGTAATCAATCTTCTTAGGCACCATTCATGTTTTTGGTTGTTCTTCGCTCAAATTTGACTTTATGTTCATTCAAAGTATGGGAAAAAATGTTAGAGTTTACTCTTTCAGTTTTAAAGTATACATATTTGTAGGTAAATTATTATTTTACAAAAATATTATGTGATTTGAAGGTTTTGTACCAAAGCTATGGTTTTTGGCTTTAGGTTTGAATATGATTATTGTTTTGATGATTGAGTTGTGAATATGCTTGAGATTGAAGATAGTTGAAACTTATTTGCATGAAACTGAATTACTTTCTAATTGATTTGGGAAATATTGTTAAAATACTGACGCATTTTGTCACTTGGTGTAAGTTACCTAATTGGCATAATTTTATGCCAAGGGGATAAATAATTAGGTATGAATTGATTTAGCTTTATTTGGGGGGTGTAAGTGCAAGAATTTAAAGATTTAAGGGTTATTTGTAATTTTTCACATAGCACATAAATATACCAACTAAATAAAAACTTGAGTTTTGAACTAATTTGACATGTTAGGGTAGATAGTTGTAAACATTTTATGTCTAGAAGAGATGAAATAAAAGGTCAATTATAATTATATCAAAACATAGGGTACTCGATTTTACTAATAAAACAAACATTTGGCATAAAGATATGCCAATTGTGTAAAATCTTTTTGTTTAGAATTGATTTGGTGTAGTTGGAGGTAATTGTAAACATTTTATGTTAAGAGGTGGGTAAAAGGGGGTAACTTTTACCAATATAACAAGTATGATGAAGCTGATCTCCCACCCAAATGATTCATAACCACCTATATATTATCTTCATCTCCATTGTATGGACATGAGAAAAATGATGGCCTACCACATCAAGTGATTTAGTGTTTGAAGAATCAATTGTATATATTATTTTTACTTCTATGTAGCAGATGTTGGTGAGCCAAGAGCAACTATTTCATAGGCTCATTGTCGTGGTGCAATCATGTATCAATGCTTATATCAATGGGGTAGAAGATCAAATGAGTTGGATAGAGCAGTTCATCGATGATTTACAAAAAGTTATGAGTGTATCTTGCATGGTAAGGAAACCACTTACCTAAAGCCCTTATGTTATTCCCTACAACAAAAACCTAAGCGAAGGACTAAGACATCAGGATTATTAAAATTAAAAAGCAACTACTACTCATTTGAATAGGTCTCTCGCATTTCATACCATGATGGATGCAACATTGGTAGATTGGTATGATGATGCATGCAATTGAAAAATAATAGTAGAACATTGTAATTGTTTGTTGACAAAGTAAAGTTGACTTTCAATCACTTTTGTTGATACTTGGATTGTGATTGATAGACACTGTAAGTTTGAATTACATCGTTGTTAGATTTTTATTCAATAAGGTTCTATTTTTGGTATAATTTCATTTAGGCCTTTTGAAACATAACTTACAAGAATTTTTATGGCTCATATAATATTAAGATTTTATTTTATTGAGTATAATATTATTTATTTGATAAAATAAATTAACACAAGATTTTCGATATCGAAATTCTATTAGCTAATATAAAGATATGACTTCTTATGATAAAAAGATATGACTCTTCATGATAAAAAAGGAGGTGATTTTTTATGATTAAAAAAAAACAACTTTTTGCTAATGAAAATATGTGACTTTTGATGGAAAGTCACTATTAATTTTATAAATAGGAGTTGATCCTCTCTCTATCCCTTAACACACATTTTCTCACAACACTTACATTATAACACACTTACATATTTTATTACACACCCAACACACTAATAGTAACAACTTATATATAAAAAAAAACTTTAAGTTATTTTTATCCATCATTAAGTCAAGGGGTCAAATGAGAGAAATCAATATCCTCTAAATTTCTGCATAAATTCTCTTTATGAGTGATATGTTATAAAATATGAAGAATCAAGGTATATTTTTCTATCATCATTTAACGTGAAAAACATTAAGTTTAAGATTTATGTGCATGATAATTGTTTCTTTACAAATGTAAGAATGACTTACATTATGGGCATAATTAATTGTTTTTTTTATGTATATAATAATTACTTACATTATGAGTATAATAGTTTAATATTTAATTTTTTTTTTCTTAACGTAATTATGTTTTACATTATTGATAGTTCAATGTCATGAATATAATTATAATTTATATGAATTATAGTTTAATATTTAACTGTTTCCACTTAAGATAATTATTAATAACTTATATAACCAACACTTGTATAGGTTAATGATCACTCAAAATTGGATAATCATTGACTATATTTTCATCAAAATCTTTTTAAGGTCCACTAGTGATAAACTCCATGTGGGAATGAAGTATAAAAAGCCCAACATTCAGTGGTTGGAAATGGACCAGTATTTCATGCCCTAGAGTTTAGTGGATTAGGTAAACTGATAACATATTTATAACTATTTCAATAAGTTCTATATTTATCTAACTAGGTATTAAAAAATAAATCTTTGTTTATAGACTCTTAAAAAAGCCTTGGGTATGTGGAGAAATTGACTTTGGTTTGATAATCTATCACTGTATATGACTTGATGAAAGTTTGCACCAAACACCAGGGGTGGACCCATGAGGGGTCAAGGATGGTCATCTAACCCCTTTTGAGTTTGAAAATTTTGAATTGTCTTCTTTATACAAAAAATGAGTATTTTAATATACTTTTAGTTTTGAAAAATTACTAGTTTGATATATTTAAAATATCAAAATAATCTCTAAAATTTTACACTAACCCTTATTAGATTTCATCATTTCATATTAACCCCTTATATTATTCTTTAATTCAATTTTGACCCCTCTATAGTATATCTTTGGGTCCATCATTGCCAAACACCTTCACAAATTTGCAAAGTTTATGCTTCACGGTCATCTACCTTGTTAGACTACTTACATTCATTTTATACAAAAACGATATTCATTTTATAATTTATTACAATCTTTTGTATATAGACTATCCAATTATGGAGTTACATCAATCAACAGTTTTCGAACATGATCCAAGATCATTATGTGAAGAACCATAGTTTATAGTTATCCTCTATCGTATTTCACTGTCTTATGTACGTAACCAAGTAACCTCATCAGTCATTTTTATCAATATTGCAACAATAATAGATAAAATATATAAGATGATTTGATTTAAAATATGATTTATCATTGAAAAAAGAAAAATAAAAAACACTTAGTAGTAAAATTTCTTTCCCCTCTATTAGTCTAAAATTTTTGCTCTTAACTCTATCATAACTCCTATAACCCTAAGATATTTACCATTACTATAACACCCATCTTCAAATGAATATATACCCTTCGAAGAGAATACATATATGAAGATTGTACTAACTTAGTTTTTATGAAATCATGACATTTTAAATATCAATGCAATGGAAAATAACTTAATATCAATAAATAAGCATGAAATCAATACTTATTAAAAATGCATGCAAAAGGCGTCTGAATAAAAACAAGAATAAAACTATGCATACATATTTTTTATACATAATTTAGGTACATAAATCACATGTCATTATGTGATTGGATTATTTTGAATTAAAGATAAAGAAATACTCAATCACATGATAACACATTATCTATATACTCAAATTGTATATCAAAATTATATATACATAACATTGCTCTAAAAACAAATCTATAAATAGTCTTAAACCAAACATAGTAAATGTGCTTACGTTAATGATCTCAAAATACATAAAACAAAAAACAAGAATAATTTCATATCCCTCCTTATGCATCTAACTCAACTAACACTTGCTCCTTTTGCAGTCTCATTACTCATTTCCTACCTTCAAAACAATCAAAACAAATACATGAATGCTAAACACTTAGTAAATTGATGGCCTATCAAGTAACATCACATGCAAGTAGCCCATATTATAATCTTATTGTTCCTTTCTCTTTCTAACTAATATATTCATGAACACGACTCAACTTATCATAACATATCTCTCTTGTCCCTTCTCTTGATAACCATACACTTAAACTCATCTCATTAGTGTATTATTGCACACAATTAAGTCGTTAGGACATTTTTGCATCTTTCATGCACATGTGCTCATAACAGTTTTATTTACTAATGTTGGGTTTTCTCCTCTTCTAAACCATGATAATCTAATAACTTTTGCTCATAAATAGCCATATGTCTTACATACAAGACATTCATGACATTAAATTTACTTTCTTGCCCTCGAGCGATCATTTATATTTCATAAATGATTCACCATGCGCAACATATTATAAACTCTTATATTAAATTTTAATGGATTTAAATATGCAAAATAAACAAAATACTATTAGCATGTACTTGTGGGTGTTACAATTATCTCCAAATACCAAATGAGTTTATACGTGAGATTTTATGTTGTTTTTGCATCCATGTGCCAAGACATGAAATTCAAATACCCCCACGTTTTAACATCATTACCATTTACCCCCTATTGGTGTGGTAATTTTGCAATTACACTCCAACATGCCAAATCAGTTTAAAACCCCAAGACTCTACACACTTGGTATACGTATGTGCCAAGTGGAAAATTTCCTTAACCACCAATATTTTAAATTTTGTGCTGACCCTCCCAAAATAACAAATTAGTTCACACATGAATGTTTATCTAATTGACATACAACTGCATCAATCTGGTAACTTACACCAACTGTTGAAATGCTTAGTATTTCACCTATGTTTCCTAAATTCAATTTCATGCAATATGTCCCTATTATCGTCAATCCTAACCACATTCACAACTTCATTACCAAAATAATAATTAAATTAAAAAAATTATCTCCCTAACTGTGTTTAAAACCTTAAATTTATGAATAATTGCATTAAAATAAGTATTATCCATGAATTTCATGTTTTAGAAGTGGGTTTACACATTTTGAGTAAAGAATCAACTTGATACCTGGGTGTAATGCTCTTTTTCACTGGATTTTGTGTTTTCAAAGTGGGATTTTGCAAAGGAGATATAGAGATGGATAGGGTTAACTAATTAGGGTTTTGTTAAAAGGATAATGATGAAAGCAAAATTATATTGAATTAAGCTAGTTGATTACATTAAAATTATGTTTAATTAAATTAGTTAGTTATATTGTTATAAATTTAAAGTTTTTTTTTTTAATGAAGAATCTCACTCGAATCGGTTTGCACTTTTATGGGATCGACCAACCACACCACATAGAACAAACCCTGTGTTCAGTGACATATTATAAATTTAAAGTTGTTACCTATATTTGTATTTAAGCTTAAAATATGATTAATTTAATTAATTTCTCTCTTTTTTTTTCTTTAGTATTGTTATTTAACTATAGAAATATTTTAAAATTTGTAAAGGTTAGACAACTTCCTATTTTAATAGATACAGGACAAATTGTTGAGTGGCTGAATTAGCCTAAGCTGTTGATTGATAATTTTCTGTAATTTGATTGATGAAAGCTAACATATTTTTCTAACCCACAGGATTAATAACTTAATGCTTAGTTTTTATCCGACGAATATGCAAATTATCTAACTATTACAGCTTAATATCTTCCACATCAATAAATCCAAACGCAAACTATATTGGTCTTCTTTCTAAAGGTTTAAGCCAATTATAATTTTGATTTTTTGTTTCTAAAATTATATATCAATTCCGGAAGACAATTAAAATTTCATGAATCAGATTGGAAGAAGCAAATTCAAATTCTCTAATTTTCAGCATTTGATGAGTCAAGTGACTAACTTTTCTAAATTTTGAGAATGGATTAAGTCTATTGTATAACAATAGTAAATAAAAGGCCAAATGAGCATTTCCTATCCAAGTTTTGATGTATTCTTAAAGTCATATTCACGAGGTTTAAAAAACTCAAAGTCTTACCAATAGATCAACTGGGGTTAAAATTTTCTATTAACGACAGAAAAAATCGGCCCTTTACTAATAATATTAAAAAAATATCAAATTTGTTATATTCCCCTCTTAAATTTTACAAACTAAAAATTCTATCCCTACCTAATGTTTTCAAACTTTGAAAAGTAACATTCCCTCTCTCCCCCCCCCCCCCCCCCCCCCCCCCCCCCGCTTCAAAACATAGGGTTTTTTCTTCTTCCCTCCTATCACTATCTCCGATACCAATTATCTCTCCTCTCCACTCTAAAACATTGGTCAATGTCTCTCCTCTCTAGATCTCTTCATCTCTAATAAAGAGATTGGAATTTTTATCAGGGACAAAGAGATTTGGAGATGTCTTCGTTGGGATGAAGAGACAATCTCAAGAGTGTTAGCATTTGTTTTCACAGAAATCAGCTAGGCCGATGAAATGAATAAGATATATCACAAACTTTTTTCACTGGTACAACAATAATTGTTCAAATACACGAGGAGAAGGGGTTTATCCTGTCTATTCTTCACTTACCAATTTTCAATCTAACAACTTGATTACATCAATTTTTGGTAGAACCTGAGCATGCAACGAAAAAAGGTTGTTTATGGGCATGGTCAATAGTTAAAAGGCTTCGATATGTCAGTTATTATGAAAGTAGTAAATATGAAAAGCTCACCAGACTATTGCTTAACGCTTAATGAATTTTCGATTTGTTGGATGAGCTGATCTTTAGTCAAAGCACCCTCCTGAGAAATAATCAAACATGAAAATCATTGACCAACTCCCAACTCAAGAATAGACCTAAAGAGTTACCAACGGCTATAAAAAAATGAACACTAAAGCACATGTATGCTGCAGATGCTGTCTAATATATGAGCACTGATTGCTTCTTACTGCATGAAAGGGATCTTCCCTACCAAGAAACAGATGTCAACATTCTGGATGATCCCCAATTGAACATAAGAGAATCCAAACATATGAAAACTAATGTGGCAAGAATCAGTTCAACAAAAATTAAGGCAACTGGCCAAAAATTAATCCATTAAACTACATGTAGCATGCATGAGGAGATTATTGTCAAAGCCTTCATGATATTTTCGTGGCAATTCTGTTTATTTTCAATAAGTAAAATTTCACAACCTTATTCTTATCTTTCAGAGCAGCACCAACTTCATCAATGATTGGTGACATGAATTGACACGGACCACATCCACACGTGCCTCTCTCTCTCTCTCTTTTTTTTCTAGCATTTTTCTAGATGAATAATAATAATTAGAATAAAATCAAATCAGCGTCCATTTAGGAAAAGGAGTACCTTTAAAAAAAGATATATGAAATCTCGTCATTATAGGATTAGGATTGAGCCATTATAAAATCATTACACAGTTCTAACTTTCAGATTCAATATTTTCATAGACAATTCTTCTGGCTCCCCTTTCTGTGCTACACTCTTAATCTGTGTTACGTTCCCATGGCTCAGCGTAATTTAGATTTTCCCGTTCCTTTTCCCTATCAACCTTGTCTTCATTCTGCTTACCGACAGCCTTATTATGCATATCCTACACCCGTGCAACCTTTCAGGATTGTTCCAGGATTTTATGCTAGAGATATGGGTTGTGGATATACGTTTGTTCCAGGCTTTCCTACAACGGCTAACAACCATGTGTCTCCATACTTGGCTCAATATCCTATGAATCCAACTGCTACCATGCCACCCACAGCTTTGAAGGATAGCATCAGGAAGCAAATTGAATACTACTTCAGCGATGAAAATCTTTGTGATGACCCGTACTTAATCTCACTGATGGATGGCCAAGGGTGGGTTGCAATATCCAAGATCGCAGAATTCAGGAGGGTGAAAAGGATGAGTACAGATATACCCTTTATTCTTGATGCATTGAAAAGCTCAACTTCTATACAAATTCAAGGTAATCTGATACGAAGACGGGGCGTGTGGTGGAAGTGGATTTCAGCTCAGAAGTCATAAATTTTGACTTCTCATTATCAATGTTGTACGCCCAAGATATCTGCTTTTCGGCTTGTTATGTTCTGAGTCAAGTGTTAAGCCAAGATTTCGTTTAAAACACAGTGGTTTATTAGGTATCCTCATAATAGAATAATTAATAAAAAAATACTTTTATATTTGTTCTTCTCTTAAGTTTACCTTCAATTTAATACAAACTGACTCTGCTAATTTCAGTAAAATCATGTGTATATATTAATATTATAATTACTATTTTTCCCTTAACTATATCCATTCAAAATTTGGAAATTTATTAATTGATAATTTTTCAATAATATATTTAACACACAGGATAAATTTGCCTAATTCAACATGCATTGTGCCTTGAAGAGTTCACAGTTTAATTTTCTTGACTGTGCCATATTAATGACGAACAGGATGATAACAAAGAATTCGAGATCGACGCTGTAAGTGTAGAGTAATGTTCATACGGATATAATAGTTCTTGCCCTAACCATAATTCAAATCTCAGGATGAAATTTGATTACAAATTTTTCTTTAAAAAATGTGAGATTATTAAGCACAAGCTTTTTAATGTGGCATGATAGTTTATTTTTTTCAGAAAAAAAAAATTAACCAAAATTTGAGGGCTCAATACTAAATAATCACAGCTCCCAAATTTATATTCATACAACCATCATATTGGGATTGGACTAAAATACCTCAACATATAAAGTGGATTTCCACATATTCTCTCACATTTTCATGCATTCAAATCACTATTTCGATTCTATTTTCAACAAAATATCAACCAACGATTGACGATACTCCTTTGTTGCCATCAACAATTGTATTGCCTCCCATTCTTTTGACTTTCTTCTTCATCTTACTTCTTCTTTGTCATCGATTTTCATAATAGTTGGTATTCTTTGATATCATTCTTGTTAAGTAAATTATTGTGTTTCATGTCTGAAATAAGATTTCATACCTTAGTTATAGTTTTTGGGTTTAAGGATGAATATAATTATTGTTTTAGTGATTGAGTTGTGAATGTGATTGAGATTGAAGATAATTGAAACCTATTTGCATGAAATTGAATTAGTTTTTAATTGATTTTGAAAAATTGTTAAAATATTGACACATTTTGTCACTTAGCGTAAGTGCACATAGATTCACCAAATGCACAAATTCTTGAGTTTAGAATTGATTTGACATGATAGGAGAGAAAGGATGGTAATTGTATACATTTCACATTAAGAGTGGTGAAATAAAAGGTCAATTTATAATGATTTCAAAACATGAGGGTACTTGATTTTACCAATAAAACAAACATTTGGCGTGAATATAGTCAATTGTGTAAAATCTTTAGTTTAGAACTAATTTGATGTGGTAAGAGGTAATTATAAACATTTCATGCTAAGAAGAAGTAAGATGGAATAAAAGTAATGATTTCACAAAAAATAGAGGTAAGTAATTGTAGCAATATAAAAGACATGATGAAGAGGATCTCCCAACCAACCAGTGAGAACCAGCTTAAAAATCAACTTCTTTTATTTTGCATGGACGAGAGAACAACCGAGGTCCATCAAATTGAGTGATCTAGTAGTTGAAAAATTAGTTCTAGATTTTGTTTCGCTTGCAACTTCTATGTAGCAGATGTTGGTGAGCCATGAGCAATTGTTTCGTAGCCTCATTGTGATGGTGTAACCATAGATCAATGCATATATCAATAGGGTAGAGGATCAAATTAGTTGAATAAAAGATTTTGTTGACAATTTACAAAATTTGTAGGTGTTTGATGATGTACGCATGTATGCATGTATATGGATGTTTTATTCTTTTGATGCACATCCATCTCAGTCACTAATTACATATCTTTTCTTTATAAGATATGATTGTTGATGTTAAGATCAACCTTATGGATCTTTCAGAGCAATTATTGTGTACTACTTATCTAGTCACAAGCGTTGCTCCTTTCAAGATTATCTCTAGACCCACACAAACATTACACAGTCGTATGGTTAGGAAAACATTTACCCAAAACCCTTGTATTGATCCCCTACAAAAAAAGACCTAAGCCAAGAACTAGGATGTTGGAACCATTAGATTAAGAAATGGCTACTACACAATTAGATGGATCTCTTGCATGGGATATCATGATGCACACAATATTGGTAAATTGGTATGACAATCAATTGAAAAAGATTAGTGGGACATTGTTATTGTTGGATGACAAAGTAAAGTTGGCTTTTAGTCACCTTTGTTGACAATTGGACAATGGTTGATAGGCATTATAAGTTTGAATTGCATCATTAATAGATTTTAATTTAATGAGATTATGTTTTTAACATAAATTTCATTCTTGTAGCACATTGTCACATACTTAGGCCTTTTGAAACGTAGCTAACACTTGTCCTATTTAAAGGCCACTTAGAATTGGATAATCATTGACCTTACATTGAAATCTTTTTAAGGTCCATTGGGTATAAAGTCCACATGAGAATGGAGTATAAAAACCCCAACATTCTTGTGGATTTCATAAGTGGTTGGAGAGGGACCAGTGTTTTCTTGCCTTGGAGCTTAGTGGATTAGGCAAACTAACATCATGTTTATTATAGTTCTAATAGGTTTTTATATATTCATCTAGTCAGGTATCTAAAAATAAATCTTTATTTACAATTTTATTTACCACACCAGTCAACTTGAAGAGTGAGCATTGAGTATGTGGAGAAATTTACTTGGTTGGATGATTTATCACTATATATGACTTGATGAAATCTTACATTGAATACCTTGACAAATTTGCAAAGTTGATGTATTCATGTCAAACATACATCCCTAAGATGTTGATGTGGTCCTTGTACGAGTTAGATTTCAAATGTAAAGTTAGTATCATTCCAAGGTCATTGATGAGACAACATCTCATAATAGGGTTAACAATTGAGTGAATATGACATCTTTATATAAAGATTCATTGAGTGCTTTATTTAAGATTATCCAATTGTTTCGTGTTCATTTGCCTTGTTGGACTACTTTTATATAAACATATTCATTTTGTAAATTATTACAATCTTTTGTATATAAAATATACAATTATAGAGTTACATTAATCAAATACATTGTAGATGTATTGCAATTGTATGTAAATCAATTAAATAAATTATAGCGTTAAATCAATCAACATTTTTCAAATAAGATTCATGACCGCTACGTGAATGACCATAAGTCATTGTTATCCTCCATTATATTTCACTGCCCTTCATACATAACTAAGTCAACCACATCTATCATTTTTATTAATATTGCAACAATAATAGCTAAGATATATAAGCCGATTTAACATGAAATATGTTTTATCACCCAAAAAAGAAAATTTCATACACCAAGGGGTAAAATTTCCTTATACCCTACAAACTAGAATTATTACATTTAACCCTATTATGAGGCCTTAAACCCTAACATGTTTATCGTTGCCTCTGATGTTAAATAAGTCTATACCTGAGATTTTACATGGTTTGTGTATCCATATGCCAAGAGGTTAAATTTAGTTATCCTCGATTTTTTTAACATCATTTCACTCTCTCTTGGTATGAAATTTTTATAATTATCTTCCACCATACCAAATCAGTTTTAAACCTGAGACTCTACATAGTTGGCGTATGTATGTGCCAAGTGAAAAATGATCTTAACACCTAATATTTTAAAATTTGCACTTATCATCTTGAAAAAATAAATTAGTTTAGAGATGAATGTTTATCTAATTGACATACAACTACATCAACATGGTAACTCGTGTCAATTGTAGAAATGTAATAATATTTCACCTAAGTTTCCTGAATCGATTAAGAGCCCATTCAATCAGATGCAATATGTTTTTACTATCTTTAATCCCAACTGCACTTACAACTTAATCACCAAAATAATAATCAGATTAAAAAACACTTTTGGCTCCCTAACTGTGTTCTAAAACCTTAATTAATGAATAATTACATTAACATAAACATTATTCATGAATTTAATGTTTTAGAAGTGGGTTAACACATTTTGAGTAAAGATTAAACTTACTACCTAATTGTAAAGTTTTTTCTTGTTTGATTTTGTGTTTTCCATGTGAGATTTTGCAAAGGAGATACAGAGATTGGTAGGATTAACTTACTAGATTTTAGTTAGAAGGTTAATGATAAAGACAAAATATAATTAATCAAGAGAAGACATTGTGAAGGAATGGGAACCAATTAATTCCAATGAATACCTCACAAGATCACTTAACGTAAGAATGCCAAGTGCTTGAATTCAACATCAAATTTTTGAAACAAAAAGCATCGTGCAAATTCCCAGGAGTTATAGCATTTGCTCATCAAAAAATTTGTTTTCACATAAATCGGCTGGACTGCTGAGATGAACAAGATATGTCACAAACTTTTTTCATTGGTACAACACCAATTATTCAAAAACACAAGACGAGAAGAAGGGGTATCATCCTGTCTATTCTTCACTCACCAAATTCCAATCTAATAACTTGATTACATCAATTTCTGGTACAACCTGACCATGCAAGGCAAAAAGGTTGTTTAAGGGCATGATCAATAGAGAAAGGTTCTGAAATGTCAGTTATTATAAAAGTTGTATATATGAAAAGCTCACCAGACTATTGCTTAACGCTTAATGAATTTTCGATTCGTTGGATGAGCTGATCTGTATTCAATGCACCCTCCTGAGATATAATCAAACATGAAAATCATTGACCAACTCCAAACTCAAAAATAGCTCTAAGAGTTGCCAATGGCAATAAAACTCAAACAATAAAACACATGAATGCCGCTGATGCTGTCTAATAGTGGCTTAAACTATAAAATGCACAAGCAATTGATTGCTTCTTTATGCATGAAAGAGATCTTCCCTGCCAAGCGACAAATGTTAACAATCTAAAAATGTGAAAGCTAATGTAGCAAGAATCAATTCAACCAAAATTAACGCAACTAAAAATAAGGTCAGAAGTCACCAGTCACAATCCTCATAATTAAGGCAACTGGCTAAAAATTAATCCATTCAACTACATGTAGCATGCATGAGGAGATTATATGGTCTGTACATTTTCACAAAGTACAATCCAGGATTATGTAAAGTAAGAGTTACAAACAATAAAAATTAATTCAACTTACAAATCGATCAAAGGGTTTCCCATCCTTGAACAAAATGAAAGTTGGCAAGGCCTCTATTCTGTATTTATCAGCAATCTTTGGGTACTTCTCAGTATCAACTTTCACAACCTTAATCTTATCTTTCAGAGCAACACCAACTTCATTGAGGATTGGAGACATGAATTGACAGGGACCACACCTGCAAACCATTACATGAGTTCTTTGCTTTTCAATATTAATCCATAATTCAACCAAATTTGATGTCTTACTATTTTCTAAACTAGAGATGCTCTGCTCAATGACTTACAAAAATCACAATCTTCTTTTATCTATCCACTTAACATTTGCCAACAAGAAAAGACTCTACATTTGCATATATATCACAAAATTAAAAAATCTCCCAAATTGTGTAATCCAGCACAACATTCAAAATGGTGATTATGTAAATTCAAGAAAAGACTCTCTTTCTTTCCTTTCTCCATGTAAAAGAAAGAGAGTAGAAAGGAAGAAAATAAATTACCATGTCGCATAGAAGTCAACCAATACAGGTTTGTCGGAATTTTCCAACAAATCATCAAGTGAGGAAAATGTTTGCTTCTTTGCTTCAACCTACAGTGGTTATTTCACCCAAATAACCTGTCAGTCATTATTTAACAAGAGCAGTTTGAACTTAACAATCTACCCAAATCCAAATACCCTTCTAAGAAAGAATTAAAACCCAAAAGAAAACATGTGAAATGTGCTAAGTGTCACAAATCAAGCATCCAACAAAGCCAGGACTAATACTAACAGCCAGTAAAGTTAATACACATAATTGAGCTTTTATAATAAACAAATAAATGTACCACAAGAAACTTAAATAATAGAAATAAGCACGTTATTTGTAACTTTTATCCTCAATGAAACCTATAGTCAAATCATATTAGTGTGAATACCCATAATACAGAGTCAATATGTAGACTGCCTCTTTGACATGAAAAGCATGTCACCATATGCTTGCAGTAACTTGGGATCAAACTTGTCATTAAATCGCTTGTTGCTAGACAATTATTGTAAGAGAACCAACACTAAATATCATAACTACATCACAAAGAAAATTAATAACATACCTAATTGTATACAAGGATCAGTTTGTATTAAGCAAAAAATTTACAGTACAAAGTGCTGACCTGATTATTATGCTAAGTTAGTGCACTACAAAGAAATTGTTGGCCGTATCACACATGGTTGTTCTGTAGCTGCTGAGCCAGCAGGTAGTTAGAGGACTGTTAAATAGAGATTATGTTGAGAAACAGATGACTTTAGTCACTGAACTTCTTTTATATAGAACACTCTTGTAAACAGTGTTTGACAAATAACAAAAGATAATTGACAGTTTCCCCTCTAATAATTCTTTTGCTTGAAGTAGGCAAAATGAAACTATGGACTGGTTTGTCAGTTAACATTTTATAGTCAAGGAATCATTTCCTTCCAGAAGATAAGAATCTTAATATATCAGTTTACTCGTAAGGCAACAAATCATTAATGAGGTAGGAGAGAATACAGTCCGTATACTTGCACAAACAAAAACATCACACTTTGACATCAATGACCACAACGAAAAGCTCCCAAGATAAACTGAATTCTTTCTTAAACCCGTGATACAGTTGTCCTTAGCTAGCTCAAGCACATCAGCCTTAAGCTAAGGCCTGATAAAGGGTAATGTATATCTCATCCTACATAAATCAACATTAGAAGAACCTTGAGGACTCTTCAAGAAAGAAGTGCATAGAATGCTTGAAATTTTTTTAGCATGAAGTAGCATTGCTTTGATAGGAAAGAAAAGAGGATTTTAAAAGGCAATAGTTCCTTAAACTTGAGGTAAATATTCACTTCTTCACAAGAATTATAGAAAACAAAAAATGGCCCAGAAGCTTCCCACACACGATGAATTTAACATCTTCTTTAGAAAGCTACTAATGAAGACATACTATATAACTGTGAAACTCAACTGTAAAAAGTCATCTGCCGACAACTTCGACCCTAACAACACATGTCAATTCTAATATCATACAATCCTGAAAATCTAGAAATTTACCCCCGAGTTAATTTATTTCACTGAATTACTCTGTCCTCACAAGTAATTTCATTTATAGAGATTCTCGGCAATCTTTAGGGTGCATATAGTTCAACTTTTAGAATAAAGAATTATTCACCATCCATAATGAATTTTAACAGTATACATAATTCTCCTAAAACAAACCAAAAATTCTTCAGCCAAGTGAGCTAAAAATATGACTACTTCTCGAACACGACATATAATAAATAAAGTAGTACCGGAGGAAGGAAACGAGGCCTGGAGGGAGAAGAAATCCGGCTTTTGTTAATAATTTGAATCTGACGGAACTGTACAGGGAACTGCAGAAAAGATATAGACGAGAGTTTGGAGAGATTTCTAGAAGAAGCAGCAGCAGCAGCTTTGGTATTCAAGGAAGGAATCGTTGAAGCCGAAACTGAAATCGCCATTACAATCGAATCTCTAGAAACGAGAATAAATATCTGATTATTTTTTGTTTGGTAGAAAGAGAGACAAAATGTTGCCGAGTTTAAAGGAGAGAAACGGAGGTGAAGCAAAGACAAGTGTGTGCGAATTGTTTTGTTGTGAAGCGACGGCTGAATTTGGTGCGGGTGGGTGTAGGATGATTAGATGGGATTTCTGGCTTATGAGTCGTTGATGGTGGACTACGGTGGGGAAATGAGAGATGGATGAGAATCGAGTGGTCGGTGGTTGGTGGTTGGATTGGGGTTGTACTTAACTATCTCAAGTGAAGAATTTCTGTTGGAACGTACCGGTTTGCTGGTATGTGGCGCAGCCTTGGCTCCATATTTTTCGGAAATTTCCCAACTCCACGCGCCATCTACAGTGTATTTCTATAATTTCTCATCGTTTTATTTTTTAAAATATTTGTATGTAAAAATCGCCTACATAATTACGAGGCATTATAGTAATAATCACAAAAATTATTTGATCCTTCCTTGTCTTGGTTCAGACAGGCCAAGGATTATTCTTCACCCAAATTTTAATATAAATATAAATACACGCTTATAAAAAATTAAAATTTTAAATATTTATTTATGAATTAATTTTTATTAAAAATAAAAATAAAATAATCATTTTATCAAAAAATCTAAAACCTTAAAAATTTATATCTTTTCTTTTACTCAATTTAAAAAAAAAAAAATTTCTTCTATAATTAAATTTTTAAAAATTCATTTCTCTTTTAAATTTTTTTTTTTTTCTCGGATGACCAGAAAAAATTTTCGCTATTGATTGACCTTCTCACCACAACCTTCTTCCATCGTCAACCTTCCAACTATAAAAGTTTTGTTGGATGAAAATAAACTGTCTTTGTGTAACAAAAGACAAAGATAATTTATCATCCAATCAATAAATCGACATCAGAAGAATCTTCAAATATGGGCACCAAATACACACGATGACTTTTTGATGCAATATGAAGATGAAGTCATAAAAACTACAGTAGAAAGAAAGTTAACAACAAATATTCAAGGGCACATCTGAAGGTCAGACAATATTTGCAACTAGTCATTCTTGAATAGGTAAAGGTGGTAAAGCCTCATGCATAATTGACCCATTTTCAGAGGCATCTCTGACAAGAAGAGTATCTAAATGAAATGAACCCCATCAAACTCCTTGTAACAAAACAATTGCATTACATACAACTACACTTATCTCTAATATTGGAATGCAAGAGTCAGAATCCGTGTAAGATGACAATTAAACAGTAATTAATCATCCATCACTCGTCCAAGTGAAGGCAAGGAGAACGATGGTGAGAGCTGAGAAAATTGTTGCACAAGCGAACAACCACATGCCTTTGCTAGGGCCTTTCCGCTGGCTATCTGGACTGCCCAGCTCAACCTCTTTGAGAAGCTGCTTGATCTTGTTCAGGTCAGAGTCCTTGGCTGCCTGGAATAATCTGCCTTGGATCTTCTCAAGTTTGTTGAGTCTTCTACCTCTGGTGGCGTCCTTGGTTGACCAGATGAAACTAGTCATCTTCCAGAGCAGGATGCCCACATATATGGCTACAATACAATCAACAGAATAATGGTGGCGTTCACGTATTTCTCTCTGGGCACTGTGCAATACAAGTAACCATATGAGTGCTGAGCTGAAGCCTCCATAAGCCTCCTGCAAACATTTTTATGACACATAAAGGTTGTTAAGAATTGTAATTAATCTTATAATGTTAGTGGCACTGGCCAGTGGATGGGATAAATACCGTCCAAGCCATTGCTGTCAGTACAGCGACAAGCATGTGACCACTGTATATAAGGTCGTTGCAGCCGCCTCCAGCCTTTTTCAGTAGACTGTACCATGAAGATCCTTCTGAAGCAGTAGGTCGTAGAAAATCAATTAGGAAGCTCATTGAACCCCAATCTGGTTGGTAGTCACTAGGGTAGCTTCCAACGCTGGCTGGAAAGGAGAATAGAAATGTTAGTAAAACTTTTCAGTTAAAAATGAAAGAGGCCTCTAAAATATATTTAAATATCAGATACTATTGAAGGACATATGACTGAAAAACAAAATATTCATTATTTTTCACCAACAAAAATCAACTGACAGAAAGTCCTGCTAGGAACTTGATTTTCATTAAAAATTATAGTCTATCTAAAATTGAAGAATCAGGAATCTTGAATCTCAAACAAAACCAGAAAGGACTATCATAGCCATTATTAGATTAAATGAGTACTGAATGTATGGTATAAGCAACTAATATGGGACACATCTCATTTAGAAATTCACAACAAGAAATTAGCACGGCTGGATACATCCGAATGTTGCAACTGCTTTTAGCTAACAAAAGTGGTGAATTAAAACAAAGACCAATGAATATCATTCAATCATGTAATGCTAAGGTAAGAAGAAAATGAACATAAAATAGCAGATGACTTCAGCCCTTGGTAAGACGTTTGGGGCCTATAGAAGAGAATCCAAACGTATCCAGAGAGCAAAAAAAAGTACATTAATTTAAACTGAAAAGACATACCATAAGCTATATCCTGTTTTATTATCTGATTAATAGCATTTGCATCTTCAGCATAGGGGACATAATATTTCTGTGCCCAGGAATGAGGATAGTTAGGGACTTGAAACCGAGCTGAAGCACACCAAGGCCGAGCTGATGGCAGAATGGTAGACACAAATGTTATGGCCCGAAGGAGACGACCAATTGCCATGGTGAACATGTACCTTGCACCTAGCCCAAGGCCAGGAGCTTTCACAGAGTCAAATAGAACTGAGAAAGCTAGCATCATAAACAACATCAGAAAATGGTGCAACCCAATGATGCGAGCTCTTAGTATCTCAACTACTGTTCCAGGAAGTTTCTCATTCAAAGCCAAAAGCAACCACTGGCCAGTGTCAGGAAGAGGAGGCGTTTCACTGTTGCACAATTTGAAGCCAATCAATTATCCTGTTTTTAAGACATAAGGTAATATTTGAAGATGAAATAATTTAAGAACTGAAGGAATTTCCCATCAAGAAAAGTTATAAAGAGCAATGAACCATGTGAAGACAAAATATTGTTCACGTGCACAACACACAACACATCAATTTGGGATCACTATGAGATAAAGTTGTTCATTTGGCAATTTTTAAAACAAATGGAATGCCGTATGTTTACGAATTTAAGCTGAAAAGTGAGAACTCAACATTAAATAAACCAAGGAAATGCACATAACACTACATGGTCTATACTGACAGCAACTTAAGTGTTACATTAAGTAAGATAGAAATACTGATGTCCTTGCTGGATGTAAGATAGAAATATTGATGTCCTTGCTGGATGTGCTGTGAAAAAGATATTTAATACAAATAGCCAGACTTCCTTATAAACCTCGTACTCGACAAATGACTAATGACCATGCTTATTGTAGTAACACCATCTCATGAAAAGACATGTATCCTGTGAAAACCGATAAATGCTTAACATGGTACAAGATGAATCATGAAATTAACTCCCTTTAGTATATTAATTGATACTGGATTAATTAACAGTGAAAGAAAACAATAAATCAAGCTCCTCATCAAAGAGCTAAACACATAAATTTAAATCTGACATCCGTAGTTCCCACTACTTCAAATCTGTACAATCAACATTTGGTAATCAAAAAATTATCCCAAAAAAGAAAAAAAAAAACCACCATGGAAAAACCAACATCTCCAATGTCCTCTTTCACAAACCATTGAGAGTTGGAAGGCCTGAATTCTAATGAAAAACCTTATAACAAACACAAATCAAACATGATTCCTCAAATTGAATTCACTATAACAGCAAATTATCTCTAGCCCTAGGAAATGTTTAAAGTGCACTGAAAATTAGAGAAGGCTAGCAAAATTGCCCCTACGAAGAGTAATAGGGTCAAGTTGAAATGACTACACAGCAAATACCAGCACTTCATATTTCACCATCTGGGTTACTCCACTTGCTACTCAGAACCACTATTTGAAGCAAGAGAGACTCGGACAAAGTCACAAAGAACACATACAAATATGAGCCATATAAGTGATCCAAAAATATTGTGCACCAACACCAACCCAGATAATAAAGCTAAAATCACACAAAACGAGCAACCCTATTCTTCAAATTTACACTGATTCACCATCTAGTAAATTAATTTTCAACAAAAAAATCATACCATGAAGTTCATACAAATAACAAGAACAACAATAGTAGGAACAATTAACACTGGAAATCAACACATTGAGAAAGCATGAAACCATGAACCATAGTTGTCACAAGCAAAAAGTTCAAAAAACCAATGAAGGGGCCCTATCCCCTTGGCAAAAAGGCGAAGGCATCGCTTTTTTACTTAAGGCGATTAAAAATTGTATTCTTATCATAATGAATCACAGGTTACAAGTAATGTTACATATATAATTTGAATATTCTAGGCAAGAAAATTGATATCTCTTTCCCTATCATTCTGTTTTCTTCAAAAACTGTTAGATATTGGTTTGGTTATATACATATTATTCTTGTAGACATTGTTGGTAGCAAGTGATAGATCTTTCACATGCAGCACGATAAATTTGATCGTTTCAGGTTGAGTCAGGGATCCAGCTACTGAATGCAGATAGACGAAGATGAGGAAGATAGAAAGGGGAAAAGATGGATGAAAGGACATGTAGGTCCATGTATTTGGAAGTTTATGCATTTTATTTCTTTTAGAGTGTGTGAGCAGAGACTTATATTCTGGAAGGCTGTGTTATGTTAAGAAATTAATTCTTATAATAGAATAAATTATTAATTTGACTTTTTGTCTAAAAGCACTGCCCATAACTACTGAATTCTTCCCTGAAATCTCAACTTTTTTGGATCTTTCTTTACTAATTGCACCAAAGTTCAACAATGTCTTTTTTTTTTTTTTGGCCTTCAGAATAATTCTCATAATTTGTCATAATACACAATTAGCATACAATTTTTTTACACTATTAAATAAGAAAATCAACTCACAACTAAATCAATGACAAACCCATAAATATATCTAATTCAAACCCAATTCAAAGCAACTGAATAAACCCACAAAAACCACTGTAATAAAAAACCAAACAAATCAAACCCAAGAAAGGAAAGAAAAAAGAAAACATGGCATGAAGGAGAGATTACATGGCTCATGTCAAAGCTATACTTGCTTTGGCAAAGCCATGCAAGGCAAGATCCGGCCATGCCTTGGGCAGGCTAAACCACTTCAGCCATGATCCCGGCAGGCCTTGCATCAGCAAAGCCATACAAGCAAAGAGATGGAGATGTGCACTAGTTATCTGTGGGTTGTGAAGGCAACAAAGTTGTTGGTGGCAGCATATGGAGGTGAAGATGGGTTGAGTGGACTGTCAGGAAGTCTGAGACCGTGCCCAAAACAGCCCACGTTTTGTCGGCAACCCTCAAATCTAGCCAGAAATAGCCCAAAAGTTGACATAAAGCCTCAAACTATGTTGGAAACAACCCAGAGATTGTCAGTAACTGTCAAATCTGGTCAGAGATAGCTTAGGGTGATAATAAAGTGTGCTTTTCCAATGCTTAAAGTTTCTCCAAAGGCGTCAGAAAAGCACTAAATCTTCCCTCCTCTGAAGTATTGGTTGCCTTGACCACTGAAAGGTGATGGCCACATCACCTTGAGTAAAGCCTCGCCTAGGTGTGCCTGACAACTATGCCAGGAACAATATGGGAAAAAGAAATGTTTTAGCTGCATAGGACTCAAAGGACTAGCACATGTGAATGCCTTTGTAGCTACCACTAGTAGGTCAAGTCCTTGGCATTGCCTTTTTTCATTCCAGTCATGGTGAGAAGTGCTTCAAACCAAAAATAACGAAATAAGAGAGAAAGAAAAAAAGGAGAGAAGCATCAATTGCTACCCTAAAAATAAATTTATCAGTTCTCAACTGAAACTTTCTCAATTCTTAAACAACGGTATTCATGAATTTATCCATACACGGCCCCCAAAATAGACATAGTATCACCATGGCGATCCAGACAATACCTTGAAACAAATGATTACAAAATGCCTTCAAAGACGCATTTAAATAAACACTGGCACAATAGATATAGAGCAAATAACCATGTAGGAAAAAAATTGGAAGAAATCATGATCCAGAAACTAATTACAGTCCATCAAGACTACAAACGGCGGCATTGAAAGTCATCATAAACAAGAGTGATGCTTTACAAAAGCATCAAATCTAAGTTATTTCGTCAATGCCCATAATACCTCTTTTTCCAACGGAAAAAGATCAACAAATAGAATCAAACTCCATGCACCAAAACAAAATCCAAATCAAACTCAGACCACAGCAACTAAGCAGCAAACAATATACACAACGCCACAACAGTTTTCGACAAATTCGCGATCTGGGTTGAACAGCAGATCCAAAAATAACAAAAAACCAAATTCGACCCACAAAATATAATAACAAGCTTAACTAAACACATAACAAACACAAAAACAGGTAAGATTAGAACACAAATCAAGCTCGACCCAGAACAAAAGAACTATGCCAACCAACTCGACGCACTTTAAATAATTCAAACCAAACACAAAACAAAAAAATGAAAGTCAAACCAGTACTTTACCTGTGCCAATCGAGGCCGAGCACGGCGGTGACAAACCTTACGGACAAAGCCTCAAAGAGCAGGGCAGAGAGCATGAAAATCATAGAAGCAAGAAACGGAATTGCAGCTTTGAACTCGGCAGTCCAATGTTTGTAAAAGGGCACCCGTGTTACGGCGATCAAACCCAGTACAGTCCATAGCAACGGCTGAAAACGCGCGTGCCACGTCGGCGAAATGTGGCGCAGGTAGTCTATTAATACATAGGACATGGCGGCGATGCCGAGGCCCCCGCCGGTTCTCGCCGCCGCCAGGAACCGCATGGCGGTTGTGAAGATAAAGTGTAGTTATTGTTAGTTAACCATATAGAGAGTTGAAGCTAAAGCTCTGGGTCTTGTTGTCTAGTAAGCCTCAAAGTCCACTTCTTGTAATAGTTAATTAATTAATTAAATTAATTAATATTAGTATTAATTAATTATTCAACTTTTGTTTTCTTATCCATGCCATATATATGCAGAGAAATAGCATATATTGGAGGAGTTAAAAATATAATTGAATAAATAAATAGAAATAAATTAAATACAAAAAAGCAGAGATAATCTCATTATATTACAATATTTCATGTTTCATTATAGTTTATTTTATTTTAATGTTAAAATTACGATTATAAAGTAAGTATTTCTAAAATTGATTTTTGAATACTTGTTTTATTTTTATTTTTCTGATTTTGAAAATAAAAACCATTCTTCAAAAGCCATGCCAAATGGGCCTCATTTGCAAGGATTGGGAGTGGGCAGCTTGAATGAAGGCTATTTCACAAAATTGATGGAATGGTTGGAACTCAAGTCATTTAATTTTTATTTTACCCTCTTCATATAATATATCTTGGTTTTCCATTGTTTTATCATTCTCTCTCTCTCTTTTTTTAAATAAACGAATCTACTCGTATTAGTTAGATGATAAACCTATAGTTTAATGATTAAACTCGTAACTACTACATCAGATAAGTTAAAAGTAAACTTAAAATATAATAATTGAATCTATAACTACTGCATCAGATAAATCAAGAATAAACCTAAATACAATGATTGGATTCATAATCACTGTATCAGATAAATCAAAATTTTACAAGCATGATAAATGTTCGAACTTAGGTCTTTTTCCTAGAAATTTTAATGCTATATCGATTTTATTAACCCTTAAAGTCTTTCTTGATAAATAATTTATCATTCATTTGTTTATATGGGAAAATGATTCAAGCTATTTATCATAACAATAATAGCATTTGTCATTAGTTTTGAATATCAAATTAGGTTTCGTTATATTCAAAATATTTGAAGGTGTAGTTAGGGTTTTAGATTTTTGGTATAACAGTTGGGTAAATGTTTAGGGTTTTAAGACCATTTCAATATTAAATAATAAACCCTACAGAGCTTTTTAACACGAAAAATGCGTTTAGTAAGACTGGATACTGATGATATACATGAGATAACTTAAAATCACTTACTATGTAGAAAGGCAACTAATGGGATTAAAGTCTATTAGGCCTTTATTTTTCAGTCCGACCGACCTTTCAGGTCTAAATTGATCCTATCAAATTGATAAAGTCTAATTTACTGTACCAAGTAAATGTTTACGAACTTGACAAAACGACACAAAGCTTAGCTATGTCCTCTTAGGTCAAACAATTTTGCTCCATTAACCCTACAAGAATGCTTAGCTACTGTATGAATCATTCGTCTCTCTCTATTTAGACAATATAAATTATTATTTTAGGGCGGCCAAAAGATTTATTCCCACTCAAGGTTAAGTGGAAATTTAAACTTTTATTCTTTTATTTTTAAAAACTTAAATACCTACTTTTCTATTATAATTTACTATTAGGGTTAAGGATAAAAATGTTATTTAAAAAACTAAAAATTTAGTATATATTTTATCCTTTAAGTTTAAATTTTTCTCACCCAATATTGAAAAATGGCCATTTCGCCCACCCAATCCTAGGTTTCATACTTTTAAAATTTTTCTCTTCAGTCACCCCCAAACTTTTAGAACTTTCATTTCACCCTCCAAATAGTTTCTATCTACTACCTTTCTGTCAGTGACCTCTTCCCTCCCTCTCCGACCATCCCTCTACCCAAGATCAAGTGGTTGATTAGTTTAGCATTCATCATCGACGATTTTGCTCCCTTCCAACACAACGGCAACATAGTTTTGTGGCCTCTCTTCCTCCTCTCTCTCTCGATTTTAGACGACAACGAAGCATCCGACTGCAATACAGTTTTGGCAGGATGGTTCATCTTGAATATATATCAATAAAATTATATATATCAACTTTGAGTACATAAATAAGTATACATTTGATATATATAATCAAATAATTGATTGAATTTGAATTAAGAGTAAATAACATACAATCACAAAATGATATATTATGTGTACACATTTATATACTCAAAAGTGAATATGCATAACATTAAAATATATATATATATATTAATATTTTTTAAAAATCGCTAGAATATTTAAGACTAACTATCTCTCATGAGAACAAAATTTAGAGAAAAAAAAATAAACTAAAGATATATACGTAATGTAACAAGATATATATATTATATAAATTAAATTTATAATTGGGACAATCAAGACCGGCATTGCTAAGCAAATGCAAGTTTACCTTAACTGGCTAAATGTTATATGAAAACTCCAAAGAGGTGAAGATCACAAATTATATAATATATATTGTTGTAATCAACTTTAAAAATGTATATTGATGCATCTCCTCATTATTTTTTCTTCTCCATCTTGGCTCTTAATATATATATATATATATATATATATATATATATATATATATATATATATATATTCTTCAGTCGAAAATGAAAGCTATAGCTGGGATTATCTCCTTCGATTAATATTTCCTACAATACCTATTACTGTCTTCTTAATAAATATGATTGTTTTCTTTCTCAATCGAGGACCCCTCGTTTGCATCTTTCATTATAAATATGGCTTTGCTTTTAGTTAATGTCCCAAGGTGATTCAAGTCCAGCTATTAGATAGTGACTACTTTGATAATATTGTTAACAAAAAACATTAAGTTTGATCCTTCAAATAATTAAGTCAAACTTTTACGAAGTTGGTAATCAATAAAGTATACTGTCGATGGAGACATGCATATATGAAATTATATACAATTTGGAGTAATAAATCTGAATTTTATCTCTTTATATAACTGAATCGCAAGTGAGGCTAAGTATGATTCTGTAACAATAAGAGAGATGACTAAATCAATGAAACAATTGATACGATAAATTATCACCAAATCGTATCAAGATTTATATAACGAAT
Source organism: Mangifera indica (assembly GCF_011075055.1). Lineage (NCBI taxonomy): Eukaryota > Viridiplantae > Streptophyta > Magnoliopsida > Sapindales > Anacardiaceae > Mangifera > Mangifera indica. The sequence goes on along the minus strand of NC_058147.1, from coordinate 7,337,761 downwards.
TAATGCAATAACCCTTATATTAATATTATTGTAAGAAACTATTAACTTACCTGATTTAGTAATTATGGAACTAATCACTAAATTTGATATTTGTCATACTCAATGTGATTGATTCGACTCTGACAAAACAACCCCACTCAGATGAGATTTTTTGTTACAAAAAAAAAATCATCTTAATAATAGTAATAATAAATCAAAATTTATTTTTTACGTTAAACTTCTTTAAATAGTCCTAAAATCCCTACTTTCAAAAATAATCAAAAAATGAAAGAAACAGTTAAAATCAAACTCTAAAACCGGAAAGTTTCAAGATGATTATGTCACACCCACGCCTACGCACAAAGAGTATTTTGGTCTTTTTATATTTTGTTTTATATAAGTGTTTATTTAAAAACACCTTGTATGATAGTGTACATTAAAAATGAATGCCTATGTATGAGTAGAGAAGGTAGGGCTGGATTCGAACTGAGCCAGTTCGAGCTCGAGCTCGGCTTGGCTCGATTCAAGCCCGAAACGAGTCGAGCTCTACTCAGCTCGATCGAGTTCGAACTGGCTCGGATTGGCTCAGTTGATTTTTTTTTTAAATTTTTTATACAAAACGGCGTCGTTTTAATTTTTACATATACAAAACGATGTCATTTTGATATGAAAAACGAGTCGAACCGAGCCGTAAACGAGCCGAGCCAAAAACGAGCCGAGCTGAGGTCAGCTCGAGTCAAGCTCGAATCGAACTCAAGCTGGCTATAAAAAAATCGAGCTGAGCCCGAGCTGGCTGCGAGCCGAGTTTTGAGGCTCTCACTCGGCTCAGCTCAACTCGAATCCAGCCCTAAGAGAAGGGCATAATGATGAAAACAAATAAAATAATATCCAGAGGTTTGTCAAAAAAATGAGAGCCTCAAAACTCTCACAAACCCGCCGTTTTGTGGTTGCTGTGTTTTCTTTTGAAATGCTTCTTGATGCCAACTAGATCCCCTAAAGCATGACATGGGTCATGGTGCCAAGACTAACAAGTTTATAACAAATTTTGATATAAATACATATTGATATAGAAAAAAGATTTTGTAAGCAGGATTTAGAATATTTAACATATCGATAAAATTATGTATATGCCTTATATTTGATCGATCGATAAACTCATGATATAATAATCAAACTTACAATCATTACATCAAGTAAAATAAGATCTTATAAGTGTGATAAAAACTCAAACTCAAATTTTTATCTTGAAAATTTTAATGTTCTATTAGTTTTATTAATTTTTGAGATCAACGATAATATATTATGATTTGTATATAAAATTATATATATAATTTATACACATAACACTACTCTTAACATATATATGATTTATAGATTAATAAGAAATTGAAATGATATATTAATTTGTTAAATTAGAAATTAGAAAAAGATGATTTGATAACTTTATAACTAAAATTAAAAATAATTATTTTGAAGCATACAATTCCGTTCATGATTGCATTACCAAGAGATTATATATAAAATTAAAATTAAAATCTTACATACCAAAACATCTATTGTAATAAAAATTTTGTATTCTTGTGTTAAGTAGGTTGAATATATCCATTCATGATTGTGTTGAGTATATTAAGCGACTAAAATTAGAAAAAGATAGAAACCCTAGGCTTGGGAGTGGGGTAAGAATGAATTTTTTAAAGTTAAAAAACTTTAGATAGAAATAAAGTTATTAACTTTTAAAACTTGAGAGAGAAAATATAATAAATTATATATTTTTCAATAATATTATAAAATAATAATTTTACTTTTAACCCTAATTAAAAATTTTAACAAAATTTTTATAATATTATAAAATAATAATTCATAAATAAACATTTGAGTTTTTTAAAACTAAAAAATAAAACTTTAAAGTTTTACTATCCCTGAGATGAAAACAAGCCTTTTGGCCTACTTTATTTATTCATCTAGTAGTTTATATTTTATAAGATGATAAGAACTTAAAAAAATTTAGAATTTGGGAATAATATATTATTTAAGAATTTTTATAAACAAATAATATATTATTTTTTAGCAAACGAAACGACATTGTCTTGATCCAATGATCATGGCGACCATCAAAGCAAGGAATTGCCAGTTGCACATAGTTTTCTGAGGCCAAGCCAAGGCCCATCAACTGTTGATTAAAAAAAAAAAAAAGTGATGAAGCTGCCAAATTTTTATACATCTCACGACACTCTCTCCCTTTTTGGCTCACATCTATTTGAAACTCACTCTACTAATGGGTTTGGTAAAATTATTAATATATTTGATAAATATTAAAACATATAAATAATTATTATATTCCATTAAATGTAACAAAAAATATTAAATTATTATTTTATCTAAATATCTTTAAAAATAATTATTTTAAAATATTTTTTTATGTTTTTTATTATATTAATTAAAAATAAGAATATTTTTTTCTTAAAAAAAAGATAGAATTATAATAAATCTAAAATTATTTTGATAATTTTTTAATATCTAAAATAAAGGTAATACCTATCATATCATCAGTAGTAAAAAAGATTAAAAATATATATTACTAACATAATATTTGAATACTTGAATCAAACACTTTTTATGGTGTAACTTTAGTTGAGCTACTCATGAATAGTTGGGGTTCAACTCGACAAATGTTGAATTAAGCTCGAATTCGAATTATTCAGGTTCAGTTTTTAAGCTAAACTTGAGTTTAAGAATGTTTGACTTGATACTCTCGCAAGCTTATGATCCGGTTTGAGTTAAATAGTTTTAAATCTTATTCTTACACCTCTAAAATTTTATTTTTGTACAATATATATATATATATATATATATATATATATATATATATATATATATATATATATATATATATATATATATATATATATATATATATATATATTTGAAGTTAATATGTATTAATTTTTTGAGTTGAGTTTAAATCAATTATACTTGTTTCAAATTCGAGTTCAAATTGAAACTTCACCAACCTGGTGAGCTCAAACTCCTTTTTAGACAATTGAGCTTAGCTCTAAGCTACTCAATAATTGGCTCAATCCGATTACTCTCATATTTGATATCACTAATTATATTAAAATGAGTAAAGACAACCAAACAGAGACAACTACATTTATTTCATACTTTAGAATAAATAGCCTTTTAATTCTTAATACAATTGAGAAAAAAAATAAGATAATGATTAAGCATGAAATCACAATCCATAAAATATGAAACCATTTTTTCACATATTGCAACTACAAACAAAAGACTAGGGACAAACAAAACTAATATTGCTGAATACTTGATTAAATAATCTTTTTGGCTTTATCAAATGACATAAACGACCATATTTTATCATATCAAGGAAACCTGACCTTGGTTTTAAAAGAACTTATTTTCCACGGCAGTTAGACAAAGCAACAATTGCATAACTCCAAACAGAAGTTAGGAATCTCTCCAAATCTGCACTGTTAACCAAAAAAAATAAAATTAGATTTGAACCTGATTGTATCATATAGGGCAAAGGAATATTTCCCACCCAACTTTTGGTGAAGAGGCAAATATATATTCATAGCAGTTGAAAAACCAAAATACTTACTTAAAGTTTTATCCATTACTACACACCCAAGAATTTCCGTTAGGGTTTAGAGTAAAATTATCATTTTACTTGTAATATTAAAATAATTAAAATTATATCTTATTTTCTTTCCTTGGTTTAAAAAACTAATAATTTTTCTCTTAGATTAAAGTTTAAAAAATTCACTTTTCCCCTTTAGGGTTTGATATCCTGAAATAGGGTTAGATTCGAATTGAATCAAGCTCGAGTTCGAGCTCAAGCTTGACCGAGCTCGGTTAAGGCCAGCTCGTTTCGGGCTCAAATTTGGCTCGGCTCGTTTTTCATTATCAAAACGACATCGTTTTTAATATATATTAGTCAAAATGACATCGTTTTGTATAAAAAATTTTAATTAAAAAATCTGACGAATAGCTCGAGCTCAGCTAAGCCCGGCTCGTTTCAGGCTCAACTGAGTTGAGCTCCAACTCGAGCTGGTTTGGCTTGAGTCCAACCCTATCCTGAAATCTAATCACTTCCTCCGATGAATAGCAGCCCTCCTCTCCAATGTTTCTCTCCTAAAGAACAAAACCTTCATCTAAACAATAAAGGTGTTCTCTCCAAACAAAACATCATCCAAACAAACAGACGCTTTGTCTCGTCTGGATAACAAAGGACAATACTTTATCGTCCTTAGGAGAAGAGAGGGGCAGTGATGGAGATAGTGGCCCACTCTAGGTTAGAAACAGAAGATCGCCATTGGGTGGAAAGGTGAAGAAAAAAACTTAGGGATTGGGGGGCAAGGGGAGGGGGGGGAAATTGAGGTCTAGGGTAAAATATTAATTTTCAAGATCTAGAGAGAAAAATGAGATAAAATTATATATTTTTTAATATTATTGTTTAGTTTATTTTAGAGAATTTTGACAATCATTTCAGGACCAATTGGGAGGCTGATAAAATGTAAGCATTAAATTTGTCAATATTTTTGGTTTGGGTTTTGATGCCTTTGACTTTTATTTTTTTTTTTTATTGTCAATATTTTATTTTATTTTACTTTATATTTTACCTTTAAATATTTATATTTTATGATAATCTTAATAGAAGTTTAAGGATGGGTGAATTTATCGTAAGTATGTCTTTAACATTATACCAAAACTTGGGTGGGAGCCCTTTGGCCTATTATATATTCTCAACTCTACTTCTTAGAGCTGTGACACCCATTCCAAGAAGAGTGAAAGAAAAATATTAAAATGTCCTACTTTTATATGCTTTTCTTTCTGGCTCTTGGAGCCTTAATGAGCTTCAATAGATGTCATGCCGATCCTACTGATGGCTTCTGCCTTGTGCCACTAACAGAATCGAACTTTGAATTGCAAAAACCTTACGATACGCCACTCAACCAACGCTACATTTATAAAACTTTTATTTCACCCTCCATATAGTTTCTATCTATTGCCCTTCTGTCAATAATCTCTTCCCTCTGTCTCTGACCATCCCTCTACCCGTCATCCCTCTACCCGAGATCAAGTGGTCGGTCAGCTCAGCATTCGTCACCGATGATTTTGCTCCCTTCCGACACGAAGCAACATAGTTCTGTGGCCTTTCTTCCTCCTCTCTCTCTCAATTTTAGACGGCGACAAAGCATCAAACGACAATGCCATTCTGGGGTGATGGTTCATTCTGAATATATATCAATAAAACTATGTATATCCACTTTGAACATATAAATAAATGTATATTTGATATATGTTATTAAATAATTAGTTGAATTTGAATTAAGAGTAAAATATCATTCAATCATATAATAATGCATCATGTATACGTATTTGTATATTCAAAAGTAGATATGTATAACATTGTAACATATATATATATATATATTGAAAAATCACTGAAATCTTTAATAGTACCTATCTCTCATGAGAGCAAAATTTAGAAAAAAAAAAAAAACTGGAGATATATACGTAATGTAACAAGATATATATATATATATATATATATATATATATATATATATAAATTAAATTTATAATTGGGACAATCAAGACCTGCATTGCTAAGCAAATGCAAGTTTACCTTAATTGGCTAAATATTATATGAAAACTTCAAAGAGTTGAAGATCACAAATAATATAATATATATTGTCGTAATCAATTTTAAAATGTATTTGATGAATCTCCTCATTATTTTTTCTTCTCCATCTTGGCTCTTAATATATATATATTCTTCAGTCGAAAATGAAAGCTATAGCTGGGATTATCTTCTTCGATTAATGTTTCTTACAATACCTATTACTGTCTTCTTAATAAATATGATTGTTTTCTTTCTCAATTGAGGGACCCCTCGTTTGCATCTTTCACTATAAGTATGGCTTTGCTTTTAGTTAATGTCCCAAGGTTATTCAAGTCCAGCTATTAGATAGTGACTACTTTGATAATATTGTTAACAAAAAAACATTAAGTTTAATCCTTCTAATAATTAAGTCAAATTTTTGCGAAGTTGGTAATCAATGAAGTATACTGACGATGGAGATGTGCATATATGAAAATATATACAATTTGGAATAATAAATCTGAATTTTATCCCTTCATGTAATTGAATCACAAGTGAGGCTAATTATGTTTCTATAACAATAAGAGAGATGACTGAATCAATGAAACAATTAATTCGATACATTATCACCAAATCGTATCAAGATTTATATACCGAATGAATACAATATCCCTTATATTAATATTATTACAAGAAACTTTTGATTTATTTGATTCAGTGATTATAAAGTCAATTATTAGACCTGAGGTTTGACTTGTTTGGTATTGTTAGTTTGACTCCAAAGGTATAATCTAACTTAAATGAGATCTCTCGTTACCTAAAAAGAAAACAAATCTTAATAATAGTAAGAATCAGTCAAAATTTAATTTTTGTGCTAAACTTCTTTAAATAGTCCTAAAACCCCTAGTTTCAAAAATAATCAAAAAAAAGAAAGAAACAGTTAAAATAAAACTCTAAAACCAGAAAGTTTCAAGATGATTATGTCGTACCCATAGGTACACACTAAGGGTATTTTAGTCTTTTTCTATTTTGTTTTATATAAGTTTTTATTTAAAAAAACCCTTGTACAATTGTGTACATCAAAAGTGAATGCCTATGTATGAGTAGAGAAAGGCATAATGATCATTTTGTGCATGACAATTTAAAGAGCTCACAAACTATTTAAAGAGCTCTTTAAATTTGATTTTATATGTATTTAAGTACCATTATGATTTTGTATTTGGATTTTACAATCCAAGATATATTTTGACAATTTAAAGAGCTTACAAACTATTTAACATGTTTTATCTTAGCATTCTCAAACGATGTGAGATGCATATACAAACTCAATGTCTCTCTCGTACTTGGCTAATGTGAGATTCAGCTAAAGGTGTCACATTGACCTCCATATGTGACTTAGTATCATTGCTAAGATTTACTCAATTATCTGCTTAAAAGAACACGTAGAGTGACTCTGATACTATTTGTAACATATAATTGATACAAATAGTCCACTAAAGGTGTCACATTGATCTTGTGTGGTATGACAATCCGCAAGAAAAATATGGAGCATGATAATCTTTTGTGCAATGCTGCCATATTCGAAAGCGAAAAACAGGCTCAATGCCAAATCCTATTTGATGGTGGAAAAATTATTCTGGAGTTTCTTTTAATCATGCAGTTTATTGCAGGGCTCACAATAACCTTTCATCTCAGCGTAAATTCTTGGCAACCTTTCCATTTCCAAGAATTTATACTATAACAAGCCCACCTCTCCTTGAGAATAATATTAAAGAGTCATTTTTTTCGTAGAAAAAGTTTTATGTGTACTAATTAGTTTAATTTGTTGGAAGTTTAGAGATTCCACCAGATATTTCAGAATTAGATGTTATATCTTTATCTTCAAACTATTCATCTTTGTCAAAAAGGACAATCGATTTGTTAAAGAAAAAGGTAAAAAGGAAATCTGGTTCAGAAGCATTGCAAATAATTTATTACTGCATGCTGCTTTTCAAGGAACTGGAGGAGGCTAATGTGTAGTCATCTGGTATTGTAAATATCTCTAAACAAATCTCATATTGATAAAATATGAGAAAAATATTAGGTTTGTATATACATCTCACATCATTTAAAAATATTAAGATAAAACGAGTTAAATACCCTATAAGTTCATTAGATTGTCAAAATGTGTTTCAAATTGTAAAGTTCAAAAACAAAATTATGATAAAATATATGTCTAAAATAGATAATATTTTAATTGTAGATTTATCTATTGGACCAAAGATTTCTACTTTATGTCCTTAGGTCACCTTTGGAGATCTTGAACTTGCCTCCTTAGATTGTCAGTCTTTATATCTTTTAGGTCTTGTTAGAGATCACAATAGTCTCCTTCAAGTGTGCCTTCATGCCTTTTTCCATTGTGATCTCTCCTACCTCAACCACATTTCATTTGCTCAACTTTGATACAAAGTGATGTCAAAAACAAGGAGATGACTGATCAATCAATAAAATACAATTGATACATTTACCACCATTGAATTATTTCAAAATTCAGATACTGGATGAATGCAATAACCCTAAAGCTAATTAATCTCAATAATCAATAGTAATCACGCCAAGTCTAATATTTTCAAGCTAAACAACCCTTTAAATAGCCCCGAAAACTCTAGTTCCGAAAATAAACAATAAAGGAAAAAAATTAAAATATACCTCTAAAATTGAAAAGTTGTAAGATAATTAAATCTTTGTAGACTCGATGCAATAATCATTAACTTGATAGAACACTTGTTTTGTACTTAATTCTAGGTCGCTTAGAAGGAAACGACCCTATTTGCATGCCCATTTGACTTCTCATGCCACAAGTATTGATAGAATACCCTATGGAATGAACATGGTAGTAGGAACCGGCTAAAAGGGTTTTTGAAATGACTAAAAGTATATTTTTGAAGTGACCTATATATAAAAAACTTTATTATAATTTACTACGTTTAAAAGACTCGTTTGTAACTTATGAAACATCCATTTAATAATCCGCATAAAGTTAATGGTATTTATTACGTAAACAATAGGACTAAATTTAACTTAAAAATTAAATAAATTTATATTTATATAAAATATTTTTTAATGTAAACATCTTAAAATTTTAGTATGCAAGTCAAAGGTGATTGTCTATTCACTAACTTTATAAACTTAATCTGATGTTCACATTTGACCTCTATGTTAAAAATAACAAAACTTTCCCTTATTTGATAAAGTAATTTGCTAATAACTTAATTAAAAAACTTACCAAAATTTTGTTGGACCGGAACAAACTATAGATAAATACCCCCTCTTCAAGGAAGAAGAGAGTAGTTCATTGCAAACTTTTCTCTTGTATTTGTCTTCATCTTGCTCTGCAAAATTGCTTCTCTTTCTACTAAAAATGGAGGAGAGAACTCACAAACCTCATGTTCTAATCGTTCCTTATCCAGCTCAAGGCCACATAAACCCTATGCTTCAATTCGCCAAACGCTTACTTCCCAAGGGAATAAAAGCCACTCTAGCCACCACAGTCTCCACCTTCAAGTCCATGCATATAAACCCAACTACCTCAGTCGCCATCGAAACAATCTCCGATGGTTTCGATGAAGGCGGCTACAGCGAATCCAAGAGTGCCGAAGTTTATGTAGAATCTCTCAAGCGAGTCGGCTCAGAAACTTTGTCAAAGTTGATTAAAAGGCTTGGTGAAAATGGTCAGCCTGTTACTGCTGTTGTTTACGATGGGTTCATGCCTTGGGCACTCGATATTGCTAAGGAGTTTGGGCTCCTTGGCATGGTGTTTTTTACTCAAAGTTGTGCTGTGAACAATATTTATTATCATGTTTATAAAGGGCTCCTTTCTTTGCCACTCTCAGAGACCTCTGTTTCCATTCCTGGATTGCCTGTGCTTCAAGCTTCGGAGACGCCGTCGTTCATACATGATTTTGGATCCTACCCAGGTTTCTATCATATGGTTGTGAATCAATTCTCGAATATTGACCAAGCAGATTGGGTGCTTTTTAACACTTTCTATAAATTAGAGGAAACGGTAAGTAGATATTTATATGGTAATTCAGCGGAATATGTTGATTTAATTTTTTCCCGTATTTGCAAGAGTAATATTATATTAACAAACAAGTATAAACTTATAAAAATAAAGGTAATATTATACATATCTATTTTGAATATATAAATATATACACACTTATAATCGTTATTATATGATTATGTGTTATTTTATTTTTAATTCAAAATTACCTAATCACATGATGATACATATGAGTGTGTATATATTTATATACCTAAAATAGATATGCATAGTATTACTCTAAAAATGAAGCGAGAAGATATTTGATTTGGTAATTTTGAAAAAGAAAGAAATAAACAATTCTATCATCTAATCACAACCAATCACTTTAATTTGTATAAATAAATTTGTAAAATTTGTATGAATATATAGTTTATTCTATTTCCAATCTTTGTATCCAATTTTAAAACAATTAAATGATTTCAACAGATAATGTGCACGATTTTGTATACAAATAATGATATATTATCATGTAATCAAGTATTATTTTATTTTTAATTTAAAACTATCTAATTACATGATAACATATCATTATTTATATACAAAATTTAACATATTATTTGTGCATATTGAAAAACACAATAAATAAATATTTTTATATGAAATAAGAAAAATAGACCATATGAATTTTATCAGGAATGCCCACTTCAAATGATTCTTTAATTTATCAATACAACTTTACATATATATTTTTTATACACAATTTGAATATATATATGATATATCATCATATAATTGAATTATTTTAAATTAAAAATAAAATATTATTTAATCAAATAATAACATAACTTTTATGTATTCAAATTATGTATGGAAGGTGTCTACTTCTCTTATTTTATTAGTGTCCAAAAATTTGTCTCAAATGTGTACAAACATATCTGAAAGGTGGTGGACTGGCTAGTAAATCAGTGGAAGCTGGGGACGATAGGGCCAACTCTTCCATCATTTTACTTAGACAAAGGTCTTGAAGATGATAAAGACTACGAAATCACTCTATTCAAGCCAAAAACCGAAGCCTGCATGAGCTGGCTAAACGATAAACCTAAAAATTCAGTCGTCTATGTTTCATTCGGAAGCATGGCTGAAGCACAAGAAGAACAAGTCGAAGAACTGGCGTGGGGATTAAAATCAAGCAACTGCTTCTTCCTGTGGGTGGTTAGAGAGACAGAAGAAACCAAACTACCGAAAGATTTCAAAGAGGAAGCATCAGAAAATGGTTTAGTGGTGAGCTGGTGCCCACAATTGGAGGTTTTAACGCATGAATCGATCGGTTGTTTCGTTACGCATTGTGGGTTGAATTCGGTTCTTGAAGCTTTGAGCCTTGGGATTCCGATGGTGGCGATGCCACAATGGTCTGACCAAACGACGAATGCGAAGTTTGTGACAGATGTTTGGAAGACGGGGATCAGAGCTTGGAGTGATGAGAAAGGGATTGTGAGAAGAGAGGTGGTGGAGATGTGTGTTAAAGAAGTGATTGAGGGAGAGAAGGGGAAAGAGATAAAGGAGAATGCAAAAATTTGGGAGGGTTTAGCCAGAGAGGCTGTTGGTGAAGGTGGGAGTTCTGATAAAGCCATTGATGAATTTGTAAATAATGTCTTGTTACGTTGAAGACGCAATGTATTTACTATAATAACCAAACAAATAAAATTATGTTTATAATATAATTGGATATCCAAATAATATATTCAATTATATATTTGTAAATGTATAAAATATTACTCTAAAAAAAAACTTTTATGATTGTTGTAAATAATGTTTTGTATAATATTATAGTATATTACATTTTCCAACCTTGCTTTTTCGAAACAATAAAATTAAATACATAATTTTTATATATAATTTTATATATAAATAATAATATATCATCATATAAGTTAATATTATTTTATTTTTAATTTTTAATTATTTAATTATATAATAATACATCATTATTTATGCATATAATACTTTTTTTTAAAATTTAATTTTAACCTTTAAATATATATATTCCAAATTTTGACCCAATTGATAATTCCATTAGAAAAAACCTCAGTCATAAAAATCGTTTGTACTTTCCCAGATCTAAATTTAAAATAAAAATTCTGAAAATATCGGAGAAAAGTATTAAAATAGCAAAACCAGTAATAAATTAAAGAAATACATTAAAAATCTGGATAAAAATAAAATTTTATGAGAAAATGAAAAATAAATTTATAAAAAATGAAAAAGAATATAATAGATTTGAAATTAAGAAAAACGAAATTTTGAAAAAAAAAAAAAACTCAAAAAAATGAAGAAGGCTTTTAAAAAAATTGAAATGTGAAATAAAAATAAAAATTTTATCCAAAAACATAAAAACTATGAAAATGAAAAAAATAAAGAATTGAGAAAGTGGGAACAAAATAAAGATCTTCAAAACAATTGAAAAATTAAAAAAATAAACTTAAAAATTTAAATCGGTTCAAATTTACCCTAATCAAGTTTTAGTTGGATTTTATTCTACTAGTGCAATTCAATAAGATTAAATTTAGTATGTGACAATTAAGGTAGAATTACATTTGAAAATATATGATCTAACCAATATTAAACTAGGTTAAGTGTGATTTGGGTTTGGTGAGATTTGGACTAAATCTCATTGATAAACATTCAATTTTTTAAATTTTAATCTATTTGTTATTTTAAATCATTAGATTACCTCCAATTGTTTCAACTTTATGTGTTTTTCCCTTTTTTTTAAGAAGAAAAAAAAAAGAAAACACATAAAATTGAAACAATCGGAGATAATCTAATAATTAAGTTGTCTAACATTGTGTTAAGATCGTTTCCTAGGCCAAATAACTTATTATCACACAAAGTTTATTGTTTTTCTATATTTTTATTCATTAACTTTAAAAAATTTTAAAATGTACTTATGAAAGATTAATTTAACATTTTTTTTCAGTAAAAAAGATATTTAGATAAATTTACTTTCTTGACAAACGATCAATGAGGCAAAAGATCAAACGGCCACGGATGAAACTCATCAACCAGATGAAAACAAATAAAATAATATAAAGAGGTTTGTCAAAAAATGAGAGCCCCAAAACTCTCACAAACCCACTGTTTGTGGGTGCTGTGTTTTCTTCTGAAATGCTTCTAGATGCCAACCAGATCTCCTAAGGCATGACAAGGGTCATGGTGCCAAGACTAACAAGTTTATAACAAATTTTGATATAAATAGATATTAATATAGAAAAAAAAAAAATTCGCAAGCAGGGTTTACAATATTTATCATAAATATGATTTATAGACTAGCAAGAGATTGACATGATATATTAATCCGTTTAATTTGAATTTAGAAAAAGATCATTTGATAACTTTATAACTAACAAAATCATTATTTTGAAGCATACAATTCATGAATGTATTACCAAGAGATTATATATAAAATTAAAATGGTTGGTCATAAGCCATAACCTAAAATCTTACATACCAAAACACTATTATAATAAAAATTTTGTATTCTTGTGTTGAGTGGATTGAATATATCGCTTTCCCATGACGGTAACGTTTGATATTATTGAGCCAAATTTTGATTCAACGCATTTGGAGGCTGTTTAATTTTCCCATGACGGTAACGTTTGATATTATTTCCCATGACAAATATTTTATTTGATTTGAAAAATGGAAGATGTGAAAAAAATTAGAGAATCATGAAGTTATAAGTTGGCCAATTAAAATATTATTGGAGACAATCTTAAGGATTAATTAAAATCATAAAGAAATTAGGCCAAAAGACTATTTTCCATTGAAATGACAAAGTTTCATCTGTCAAGTTTGGAAAAGCCAAATACTTACTTATGAAAAGTTTTTATTAATGAAATCCCTTAGAGGTAAAGACACAATTGTCATTATACTTAGCTTTTAAAATTCTAATTTTAAAAATATTTATAATTAAAAACTATTATTTAATAAATTGTGTGGGACTGATAATATATATTTTTTTTAAAATAAGCGGTGGAACAATATATATGATTTTAATATCGACCAATTGTATTTAGACACGTGACTAAACATTTAGTATGGTTCATTTGTACATTGATACATGACAATAATCAATACATCATTCCGAAATGTAAAAGTCAAATATATTAAATATATCACATGATTTGATATTAGATTTACGTAACTCACAAATTAACTTACAGATGGAAAGCTAACACGTGAAGGGTGAGATTGTAATTTAATACATAATGAAAAATATCTTCAAATAAAATATTAAAAATATTTTATTTTTAATATTTAATATTTAATAACTTTTATTTTTTTATTTTTTTAATAGATTGTTGCATTAATGAAAGATTTTCACATAAATTTAATGAAGTGTAGAAATAATAAGTTGAGAATACTCCATTATTAGGGAGCTTGTGTGTGCATGTTTATGGAAGATGAAGGTGACGATGTGAAGATGCCTAATAAAATTCGTGCCTTGGGTATTTAATTATGTTGGTAAATTGTGGTAAATTAGTAAATTAACCTTAATTCTATTGATTAAATTATGTTTGAGATGCTTCTGTCATTGTATTAGAAAATGGTAAATCAGTAATTTATTTGAATGTTAACAGAAAACACTAACAAAAATATATTGGTATTTGGCTTTTTCAAATATTACTGGTGGGACTATAGTTTCATCAAACCGTGGGTGGAAAAAGGTTTTTTGGCCTTAAAAAATAAACCTGCTTGAGTGTGGTAAATGAATCATCCACCGTATATCATAAACTTTCTAAATTCTTTATTTATTCATTTGGTAGTTTATATTTTATAAGTTGATAAGATTTTTAAAAAAAATTCGAATTTGGGCAAACCAAGAAGAAGAGTTGATTGCAACAAGAATAGAAATTCTGTTTTTTATTTGAGAATTTTTATAAACAAATAATATATTATTTTATATTATTATATTACAAAAACAGAAATATTATCACAAAAATGAATTACTTAAAAAAACATTAGATATAAATTATTAATATATTTGATAAAAATAGATAGATATAAATAATTATTGTGTTTAATTAAATATAATAAAAGCATACTAAATTATTATTTTATTTTAATGTTTTTAAATATAATTATTTTAAAATATTTTTTATATCACTTATTATATTAATTGAAAATAAAAATATTTTTTTCTTTAAAAAAAAGATAAATATATAATAACATCAAGACTACTTTGCTAATTTTTTAATATCTAAAATAGAAGTGGTATCTATCGCATCATAATTGGTAAAACAAAATTAAAAAAGTATATTACCAATATAATATTTGAATACTTGAACCAAACACCCTCTAGGGGTGTAAGTTAAGTTGAGCTACCCATGAGTAGTTGTGGCTCAACTCGACAAATGTTGAGTTGAGCTCAAATTCGAGTTATTCAAGTTCAGTTTTTAAGCCAAACTTGTATTTGAGAATGTTTAGCTAATAAGCTTGCAAGCTTACAGTCTAGTGTAAGTAAAATATCAATACGTCTTAAATAGCTTTAAATTTTACTTTTATACCCCTAAAATCTTATTTTTGTACTTCATATATATGTATATGTTACTATGTTAAAATGTAAAAGTTTGAAAATTAGGAGATTAAAATTTGATTTTTTAAATTGAGCACAAATCAATTATATTTGTCTCAAACTCAAGATCAAATTGAGACTTTATCAATTTGGTAAGTTTAAACTCCTTTTTAAATAATTGAACTGAATTCAAGTTAGCCAATACTTGACTCAATTCGATTACACCCATTTTTTATGCGACTAATTATATAAAAATGAGTAAAGACAGGGAGACAGAGACAACTAAATTTTTTTCATCCTAAGGATAGCCTTTCATTTGGCACCACAATTGAGAAAAAGATAAAATAATGATCGACCATGAAATCACAATCCATAAAATATGAAACCATTTTTTCAGATATTGCAACTACAAACAAAAGACTAGGGACAAACAAATCAACCATTTAAAAACCAATACAATAAAACATTTAAAAAGAAATAAACTAATATTGCTAAATACTTGATTAAATAAGCTTTTTGGCTTTATCAAATGACATAAACGACCATATTTTATCATTTTCAGGAAACCTGACCTTGGTTTTAAAAGAATTTATTTTCCACGGGTAGTTGGACAAAACAACAATTGCATAACTCCAAATAGAAGTTAGGAATCTCCCCAAAATCTGCACTGTTAAACAAAATTAGATTTGAACCTGATAGTATTATATAGGGCAAAGGACTATTCCCACCCAACTTTTGGTGAAAAGACAAATATATAACAGTGACAGTTGAAAAACTCAAATACACATCCAGAGTTGGTCTATTACTATATACTCAAGAATTTTTTGTTAGGGTTTAAGGTAAAATCATTATTTTACTAGTAATATTAAAATAATTAAAATTATATCGTATTTTTTCCTCGTTGGTTTAAAAAACTAATAATTTCTCCTAGGATTAAGGTTTAAAAATTTCACTTTTCCCCTTTAGGGTTTGATATCTGAAAATTTGGTCACTTCCTCCAACAAACAACAACCCTCCTCTCAGGTGTTTCTCTCTCGAAAAACAAAACCTTTTTTTGGATGACGAAGACATCGTCTCTTGACAAAGCGTCGTCTAGACAAGCTGATGTTTCGTCTCGTCTAGATGACAAAGGATGACACTTTATTGTCTTTTATTGTCGTTCATCATCCCTAGGAGAAGAGAGACAACAATGGAGACAGTGGCTTAGTCTAGGTTGGAAATCGACGACTATCAATGGCTGAAGAGTGAAGAAAAAACACTTAGAGATTTGAGAGGGGGGAGGGAAGTCATTTTCAAAGTTGAGGTCTAGAGTAAAATATTAATTTTCAAAATCTGAAAGAAAATGAGATAAAATTATATATTTTTTTAATATTATTGTTAAAATAATTGTTTTATTCTTATATTTAACATTTAACAGTCATTTTAACGAAAGTTTAGAGATAAGTGGATGTTTAAATTTTTGAACAATCTTAAGTATGTCTTTAAGATTATGCCAAAACTTGGGTGGGATATCATTCTTTGGCCTATTATATATTGTCAACTCTACTTCTTGGAGCTGTAACACCCATTCCAAGAAGAGTGAATGAAAAATGTTAAAATGTCCTACTTTTATATGCTTTTCTTTCTGGCTATTGGAGCCTTGATGAGCTTCAATAGATGTCACGCCGATCCTACTGATGGCTTCTGCCTTGTGCCACTAACAGAATCGAACTTTGAATTGCAGAAACCTTACGATACGCCACTCGACCAACGCTACATTTATAAAAATGGAGCGCACAAATTATGGGTTTATGCTGATGACAAGCCACATAACTCTTACAGTCACACTCAACCGCGCACTGAAATTCGCATAAAAGTATCCTCATAAATTTTTCTAATTTATATTGCTGTTCATGACAATCACCAACAGTTTGATATTTGAGCAGGGCCTTGACTATTCAAGCGGAGTTTGGCAATTCGAAGGCTGTGGTTTTGTGCCAAACGGAACCTCGGGCGCTACAATAGCTCAGATTCATGGCGCTGCTCATGGCGCCACCACCTTCATTTTAAGGATCTATGACGGCGACATGAGGTACTACAGCCGAGATTTGGCGGCCACGGGTATGTATGACAAGTGGTTTCGACTCAATGTAATACACGACGTGGATGGCGGGACAGTGACTGTTTACATTGACGGTGTTCAGAGATTCTCAACAATGGATAAAGGGCGAGGAAATGGCATGTATTTCAAATGTGGAGTTTATGCTGCACCAGCTAATATAAGCTACTACATGGAATCCATGTGGAGAGACATCAAGATATATAAGAAATAACAGTGAAGAATAAGAATAATGTTTATTATTATCAGCTTTGTGTTGCATATAATAAGCTCCATAGAACATACTCCTGAAGGAATATTATCCCAACTTCCAAACTTTGTTACTGGATTTGTTAAAAAGGCAATAAGCTCAAGATGATAGATGCCTCATTACAGGTGCACAAACCATCTTTACATTTTGGCCATTTGCCTGCGAATTTGATGTTAAAAATAATGGTGACATATGACTCATGAGACAGGACAAATAGGAGTTGCTTTGTGTATCATTTTAAATTCAACAAAGCATTACATGTGAATCCCTTCAGGAATAATTGAACAAAGTACTATAAGAAAACAATTATAAGCCAGCCAGTAATAGAAAACTAGTTTAGTATGTGTAGATAGGGTCAATCTCTTTACATTGACAATGCTTCCAAAAGAAGAGTATTCCATTTGTGTATTGCCGACGCCCCGGGGCCAAGGACAATCCAAGGATTTCTTGATATTCATAACCTATGAAACTTCACAACTTTAGTAGACAAGTTTGTTGGTAGTCAGCTTTTTGTCTCCCCTCTCTCTTCATTTATGCAGACGCCATGTTCTTTTAAGCCGCTAGCGGCTTTATCCGGCAGCTGGAACCCAAGCTTTGGTGTTGCGAGTTGACTTGCGTGCCACCAAGCCAATTAGGGTTTTAGTTTGTTTAGTTTCTGACTCTTCTATTTAAGCATTGAATTAGTTTATTTATTTCCGACTCTTTTATTTAAACATTAAATAGCTCAAATTATACAATTTCAACGTTATATGGATATAATTAAAATCTCAATTTAATACTTATTTTACCTTTACCTTTAACTATAGAATGTTAACCTTTTAAACAAGTTTTTATCTATATTCTTATATGAAAATAAATTTAAAAACAACGAAATTATGCATCAAAATCATCTTGATCCAAGTAAATAATATTTCATCATATTTTTTAATAATTTATTTGAAGATTTGAAATTAAAAATTTGAGATTTTTCTGTATAGTGAGGGATCCTACTTTATTTATTTATAAGTTGTTTTCGTTTTGTTATTAATTTAGTTATAAAAAGTGTTTATTTATATCATTTTTTCATTAGAATGAAAGAATGTCTAATTTTTTAAATCGAATTGATAAAAAACACAATAAGTTGATTTAATTGGAAATAATAGACAAATAAGAATGTGGTAGACAGGTAGGCACATAGGTAAGTTTTTCTAAAATCTTAAGTTATTTTGGTTTATTTCCAAGTATTATGATATTTTATAATATTTGATAAGGGTGTTGATCCTCTAATACTTTGATTGTTCACTTATCTAGCAGAATTTTGTATTTTCCTAAATAAATGATTGTATTATACTTCAATACAAGTATTTATCACAAACTAGTCAATGTGATAGGAATGAATATACTTATCCTTGGGATAGGCATTCCTTTATGATGAAGTATATCCTAGTTTTATCACGGAATGATAGTTTTTATCTTTAAAACGACCATTCAATCAAATTTGGTTCAATAAACACGGAGATTCTCACTAAAATTCCTTATACTTCAAGCCAAATTTATCAGTTTCACATTGTAGTGATTTGACTCACTTTTATTTTAAACTCACTCAAATCATGAGGCTTTGATACTAAAGGTGAAAGTCAAGTCGAGCTACTCACAACAAACTACTTGAAAAATCTTATTTTTTGAAGTTTTAATATATAGTATATTTGATAAATGTATAAATTATACGGTTAAAATATAATAATTTTAAAATAGGATGTTAAAAATAATTTGAGTTGAGCTCAAGTCAACTAACATGTCTCAAGCTTGAGATCAAGGTGAGACTTCGCCACCTCCTTCACTAGCTTGATAAACTTGAGTTCTTTTTTAAATAATTGAACCAAACTCAAGCCGAGTAATATTTGATTTGACTCAATTTAATTATACTCTCTCTAATATCAAATGGTAATATAAAAATGAAAAAAAAAAAGCAAGAAGATAGAAAGAACTACAATTCATACTATATAAACATTTTAATTCGCAATACAAATGAGAAAAAAATAAAATAATTATTAGATTAGGGTTATATATATAATTTTGTGTACAAATAATAATATGTTACCAAATAATTAGATAATTTTAAATTAAAGATAAAACAACACACAATCATACTATGACATGTCATTGTCTATGTAAAAAATTGTGTATATTGTTTTTTCACCTAATTTTATTGTAATTATTAACCATGAAATCATAATCCATAAAATATGCAACCATTTTATCGCATGTTGCTAATGCAACCAAAGACTAGGGACAAAACAAATCAAGTATTTAAAAACCAATACAATTTAAAATCAAAAAAGAAATAAACTAATATTGCAAAAAACTTGGTAAAATAATCTTTTTGGCTTGATCAAATGAGCTAATCGACCATATTTTAACATAGTCAGTAAACCAGACCTTAGTTTTAGAAGAATTTATTTTTCATGGTACAAAACAACAATCGCATAACTCCAAACGGAAGTTATGAATCAATCTCCCCAAATTAATCTGCACTGTTAAAAAATTACATTGAACATACTTGTATTATATATATATATATGTGTGTGTGTGTGTGTGTGTGTGTGTGTGTGTGTGTCTATGCGCGCGCGTGTGTATATATATATATGTACACATATGTATGTATGTATATATTCACTATACTTCATGGGGCTCCCACACCCATTATGAAAAATGTTAAAATGTCCTACTTTTATATGCTTTTCTTTCTGGCTCTTTGGAGCCTTAGTGAACAGCTTCAATCGAAGTCATGCCGATCCTATTGATGGCTTCTGCCTTGTGCCACTAACAGAATCGAACTTTAAATTGCAGAAACCATACGATACGCCACTCGAGCAACGCTACATGTATAAAATTGGAGTGCACAAATTATGGGTTTATGCCGATGACAAGCCACATGATCCTTACAGTCACACTCAACCGCGCACTGAAATTCGCGTAGAAGTATCCACATTAATTTTTTCTAATTAATATGGTTGTTCATGACAATCACTAACAGTTTGATCTTTGAGCATGCAGGGCCTTGACTATTCAAGCGGAGTTTGGCAATTTGAAGGTTATAGTTTTGTACCAAACGGAACCTCTGGCGCTACAATAGCTCAGATTCATGGCGCTGCTCATGGCGCCACCACTTTCATGCTAGCGGTCTATGACGGAGACATGAGGTACTACGACCGAGATTTGGTGGCTGCCGGTATGTATGACAAGTGGTTTCGACTCAATGTAATCCACGACGTGGATGGCGGGACAGTGACTGTTTACATTGACGGTGTTCAGAGATACTCAACAAAGGATAGAGGACCAGGAAGTGGCATGTATTTTAAATGTGGAGTTTATGCGGCACGAGCTAACATAAGCTACTACATGGAATCCATGTGGAGAGACATCAAGATATATAAGAAATAACAGTTAAGAATAAGAATAATGTTTATTATCAGCTTTTTGTGGCATATACAAAGCTCCATAGAACATAATCCTGCCGAATTTTTTGTACTGCATTAGACTGGCTGAATTTTATGGAGTGTCCAAGCTGAAAAGTCACAAGAAAGCTGAATTTTTATTCGTTGTTAATTAATATTAATCACTTCCAAACTTTGTCACTGGGTTTGTTAACAAGGCTATGTAGCTCAAGAAGATATATGCCTTATCACAGGTGCACAAACTATCTTAACATTTTTGCCATTTTCCTGTGAATTTGGCGTTAAAAATAATGGCAACATATCACTGATGAGACTGGATAAACAGGATTTGCTACTCTGTGAATCATTATAAATTCAACAAAGCATTACGTGTGAATCCCTTCTAGAATAATTGAATAAAGTATAAGAAAAAAATCATAAATCAATCTGATATCACTCCCTCAGATTCCATAAGCTAGCCAGTAACTAGAAAACAAGTTTAGTTTGTGTAGATAGGATCAATCTCATTATATTAATAATGCTTCCAAACTGAGGCTAAACTTTGTTTAGACAAGATTTTCGAACTGGGGCCGCTAGTGTTAAGATTGAGAAGTTCGTACAAAATAAGGACTGTTATTTCAGAATTCAGATTCCGCAATACACAAATGGAATACTCTTCTTTGAATTATTTCATTTCATTTTAAGATTCTACAGTACAGAAAATTAATTTCCAGTGAACCCGCAAGGGCAATCCAAGGATTTCTTGATATTCATAAGCATAGAATGTATGAATCAGCCTGGTAAACTGATTGGTTACGCTACAACTTACGGAAGTTTACAACTGTAGTAAACAAGTTTGTTTATTCCGGCTCTTTCATTTAAGCATTAAATAGGTCAAATTGAGTTTTGCAAAAATTTTGCGACCTCTAAGCCTGAGGGTGCTAGTCTGCTAGCGAGCTGCAGTCTCAATTTATTTTGTCTGTCTTTACATAATCTCCCTTACATAATTGTTTTATAAGAAAATGATTATCCAAATTGTCTTTTAATAGGGTGATTTCAATTCATATATCCAATCTAAAACGTGTTTATTATGGAATTGAATTATTATTTTTTATAATTTGAATGAATTTTATGCACAGTTAGGAGTGATGAAATTATCTTTGGTTTATATATTTTCTTAAGGATGATATGTACAAAATTAGATGTCTTGTTATTTGTAAATTTTTTTCATTTGAACTCTCCTTCCAAATTTTATATTTATTTGTAGTTATTCAATCTATTAATAAAAATAAATGGAAGTGTGCATATGATAACATATGGAAAGAAGCAAAAATCTAGCTAAGTATGAAGGAAATCATAAAATATTCATTTAAACTAGAAAAGGCCTTAAGTATTTTTCTCATAAAGAAAATGATACGTGAAAAAGGATTGCTATAAGTTTAAGGTTTGGATTGAAAAGAAAAATAATAAAAGTGGTGTGATACCTTTAAAGAGCTAAATATAACGTTTTATGTATACATAAATTAATAATTTGGAAGCATTTGGTTATTCGAATTCAAATTTTGTTAGTTGTGTTGATTCAAGAAAATCAAGCTTTGGTTATATTTTTATGTTTGCTAGCTAAGTTGTATTATAGAGAAGTATCAAACAATTATTGACTGTTATATCTATCATAAAAGTTAAGTTTATCACTTATTTTAAGATTATATCACATAGTATACGATTAATAAGTTTCATATTTGGGTTTAGGATCATAGATTCAATTACTAAACCTTTAAAAATTCATTATTAGCTAAAAATCAAAAAAGTTGTAGCTAAAGTAAATACATCGATACTAAATATTTAACCAAATGGAAACATATTAAAGTGAATTAAATGATCATTATAATATATGAGCACTAAATTGATTATTGATGATCATTTAATAAAAAGCATACCACAAAAAGTTTTAAGGATTATATAATACGACTAAGGGTTGATATCATGATGTAATTGTGATGGAAGTAGGTTTCATCATGCAATATTGATGCATAAAAATCTCCATGTAAAGAAACTTTTATTTACTTTATTTGTTGTTTATTCATTAAGTTATTTATGGGTAGATATTAAAGAAATGGAATACATTGCAATGCATAAAAAATAATATGTTCTTATTAGACTTTCTATCATAATTCGTATACTTTACTTCAGTATATGCATTGATAGATTAAGAAGAAAATATCACCTTTTCTCCACTTGTACTGTAATTGCTTACAGGCAATGAATTCAGTTGATAGCTAGTGGAGTTAACATTTCACCTTCATGTAATTGCTCCAGGGAGTTAATTAAGCACTTGAAGTGGTCCGTATACATTGCTCCAGGAAGAATCTATATTTAGGGAACCCTTGTATAGGTCCCCTTATTAGTGATCATGTAAGTTTGAAGAGTTTTCAAACGTTTCACATACATCATCATTTACTGTGAGAATTGTACAATCTGGAAGAGTTGTGCATCCGGTAAAACTTCATTATTAGTAAACACTTAAAAGCTAAGCAATGATAAGAGGTTAGTTTTATATTTCGCATAATTAAACTTAATTCTATTTATATATAGTTTGGGTTTCATGCATAAATAGAATGTTTAATGTGTCGAACAATGTTTAATTAGGAATTTATAGAAGAATAAGATCGTCCTTTATTTAGTTCAAAATTTATAATTCATTCGTGGGATTTGCTTAATAACATTGTTACAATCGATTGATGTTACATGTTATCGGATCTCTGCTATTTTCTGAATAATTGCTGTACTGGTTAGTGATTTTAATCTTCATCCTGACGGAATAAACTATAAGCTAATCAATTGAAACTAAATAAAAACTCTCAACTACTGTGGATGGGTGCAGTATGATAAAATGTGAATCTATTTTGCATGACAAAGACAATAAACTATAAGCTAATCCATGAAACTATTGTTGAATGTCAACTATTGTCCCTCGGCTCGTTCATATTAGCCAAAATTTCTTGCTGTGGTCACCCTGAAAGCAATCACTGCAAGATTCGTAACCTGCATCAAAAACATACTACAAAAGATGAAATAAACTTCTTATTTATGTTGCCAAATCCAATTTTCAACAACACAGGCATTAAGAATATCGTTAAACATAAACTTTTCACAGTATCCAAAACACATCCATGGGGAAATAATAACTTGAACTTAACGTTATTGAATGATTTAGGGCAACAACTAAGGCTCCAATGTTGTCTGGAGGTGGCCAATCTGACATGGTAACAGCCTGTAAATATTTCTTCGGGAAGCGAATTGTAACAGCAACTCACGAAGCCTTTAATTGTTTCATAATATTTCATGACAATGAAACCTTCTTACTTCTATGGCCTCCTCGCTTTCCTGCTGCTTGCATGCTCTTTGAATGACTTCAAACTTTGTGCTGCTGTCGATCCTGCGAAAGGGTCCACCCAGGTTCCCTTAACAGACCACAACTTTGAATTGCAGAAACCATATGATATTCCTCTTGCAGGACGCTATAGTTATGAAAATAGAGTACATAAATTATGGGTTTATGCCACTGACAAGCCACATGACCCCAACAGCCATACCCAACCACACACTGAAATTCGCATAAAAGTAATTAATAAAACTATGTGCATTCATTTTGAATATACACATGGATATACACTTGATGTTATTCGATAATTTTGAAATAAAAATTAAAAAACATTCAATCATATAAAGACACACATCAAGTGTGGCAATTTCAAGGGCATGGATTTGTGCCAAATGGGACCTCAGGTGTGACAATATCACAGATCCATGGGGCATTCATATAATTTTGTTGCATGCATCTGTGATGATTGAGTTGGCTTGAGCATTGATCTTGGAGGGGAAACCAGAGAGCAGTCACAGAGGTCTGGAGTGGCCTTCCCAGGAACCTATCAGCAACTCACACGATATATCACTTCTGAACATTCTTCACTCGATAATGTTCTTAGAGTATCTAACTAATGGTTATACCAGTCAGATGCAGAATTCTCCACCAGCAGTGGACGTTAAATGGTAGAAAGCATGTAAAATGGAACAACCGATTTGTAGATATGAAAAATCAAGCCCTTAGGACTTCAGATTTACATTACACAAATAAAGATGCAAGAAACACTATATTGTTATTAATATTTTGAGAAAAATCTACACTGCTATGCACTTCTATATTTTTCTCCTCTATTAAACAATCGGGTCTCTTTGATTATAAGCGACACATGAAAAAATTGAGGCCAATAGAAAAGAACTGCCAATGAAATGAACGAATAACTTAACTAAAATGATAGCAATGAAATAATTGAGAAAAAAATACCTAAATATATCACGCTATAAGTTCTCTATGAAGTTTACACACCACCACAAGGCTGACAGCACCACCTTCCAATTTGAATAAAGAACCACTGGACAGGATTTGGATTATTGTCTCTTTCCAGTGATGGAGGAGGCAGTGGTAGTTCAGGAGGTAAATGCCAATGAAATGCATGAACTGCAGCTGTCACTCCATCTTCATTCTCTATTGACTTTGCCAACTCCATTGCTCGAGATTTCACCTGGAAAATCAAAGTCTAGTACAGAGACAAAACTTCTTTCAAGTATTGAAGCGTATTTCAACTATCGCTTCTAAGTTCATGAAAACAAAAAGGTAAACTATACATTATGTATTAATAATGGTTCTCAAATAGCACCCAAAAATAAAATAAAAAGTCACTCAATGCAATATGCAACAATACCTCTGGCTGTAGCATAAATGTTATGGCATTTGAAAGATTTTCAATGCTAAGTTGAGATATTGGTATCGGTGTAGGTCCAAGCCCTCTGTCCTTTATCCTATCACCCCAAAAGAACTGATCTCCAAAGAAAGGAACTATAGTTGTTGGACACTGTAATACACAAGTTTTAAGTTAGACAAAACCTACCAGTGAAAAGGCAATCAGTTATTCCACCTACCTAATAACCAGTTGCAATCAAACAGTCTAAAAGATCTATTCATAAATGCAATCAAGTACAAATGGAAAAGTGAAAAGAATGTTACCCCAGCTCTTAATCCTGTTGCTGTCGTTCCAGCACCACCATGATGAACCTGCATATATTGGGGCAATATAGTTTCAATGTTAATGGGATTTTATGAGCATAATTATAGAAAATTCATGTAAGAATGCTCTAAGAAAAAACTCAACATCAGTGGCAGAAACAGGGAGGAAAAGGGGGGGTGCTCATCAGCCTTCACATTCCTAACCTTAATTCTAATGCCTAGTGAAATCAAAAAGAAAAACTCAGAACAAGTAAATCTTGCAACCAGATTCCAACAGGTTGATAAATTTATATGCTCTTTCCTTTTCTTTTCTTCTATGTTGAACTTTTTTCAGTATTTACATCAAGAAAGAACCTAAAGAGCATTTGAATAGATATTCGTTCTATTTCACCATGTAAAAGTTGACTAATCACAATTCTCACTCAACAGTCTAGATAATTTATTTTTTGGCTTTCATGTTCAGAAGAATTCATTTATTGGATTTTACAATTCTCAAAATTGCTGCTAATTTTTTGTTACTTAGGGACCATGCTCATACTTTGGTCTGTCTATATTCAAAATTGTGTATGCTCCATTGCCACATGCTCTTCCTCTACCACTAAATATAGGCTGTGATATCAGCTATCCAAACTCTCTAACAAGTAAAATGCATCCACATAAAAAAGTTCACCATAAGTTCAGAAGACTTACCACGGCAGAACATTGAGGAAACAACCAATCGTGAGGGCAGTCCTCCACAAGGAAAATATTATCAGGAACTTCTGTCACTGCACGGTGTGAAATATTTTGCAACAGATATTATGCAGATCAATTTCTCATAGAAAAAAGAAATAGTGCTTATATTTTAAACAGAAAATTAAAACATAATTGCAAAAATGACTACAGAAAAGCCAACATATGTAAATACTTGGCCATTGCAATCATTACAAAAACACATTTCTCATTACTGACAATGTTCAATGTAGCAATAGAAAACTACTATTATTACCATCAAAACATTGGAATGAAATCACGTGTTACTTTTAAGTATTATTCAAAGCATATGGATTTCATACAAACCCTTTTCAGAATTTAATGAATGAATTGAAAGATTCTTATATGAACCTCAAGAAAATCACATCTCAAAAACTAATTGTTGAGATTAAAGAGTACAAAGCCATATAAAACTTACACCAGAAGTCCATACTTTCCGATAATGATTTTCAAGTTTCATACCTTGCACTTGAAGTCCTAATAGATTCGAATACAAGACTACGTAGTTAACCAGGCTTTGATACCATGGTTACTATTAAAAACATATTTGAATGGGATTTCTTTAAATAAAAGATGAAAGGAAAAATGCTTATCGAAATAAACAGAATTATTACTGATAAAGCAATTTGAATGGGGTTTTCTACTCACAACAAGCAATTTACAATTAACCCATTCTGAAAAGAAAATGTATTTTGCATAATTGGAGGTTCATCAACCCAAATACTACAATCGGCAATATATTCTTTAATCATGCAGTGAGAATTCAAGAAACCAATAGGTGGGGAAAACACAATGGTAAACAAAAAGGAAACTACTTACAACTTCCAAGATCTCCCCAACCTCGGTCAACTATTCCTCTTTGTCCCGTATCTTTTAGTGCCTCTAATATAATGTCAGTAGTTTTCTTAGGATCATCAAGAGGCTGAGAAGCAAGCGGAATAAGAAATAATATTACATGATTATGCAGACGGTCCTTTGAGTAATTAACTATTCAGTAAGAAATGAAAAAAAAATGTGCAAATTCAGATTGTCAAATGTGGAGTGCAAGATACAAAGCCAGGCCAGGAGTTTTTTAATTCAGAAATGATAAAAGAGCAGCTGGGGATACATATGGTATGCCGATGTTTAGAAATAACTTCATTATATTCATCAAAATTAACAAAAAATAATGATTTCATGAAGCCATGGTAGATGACAGAAATCACATCACAATATCAAACAATTCACAATGAGTTTAGTGAGGTCACCAATACCATGCTCCCAAATCCAATATATATAGGTTCTGGGCCTGTTTTAATCCATTGAACAAACTCTTCTCGTGGTTGATACTCTGACCCAAGGTTTAGGAAACAATATCCAACAACATCAACTAGAGGCCCCCAGTCTGCAATTAGTTAAATGAAATCAACTTTTCCAATCTATAATATAGAAGGCAGAAATATTTGCACTGGCATTTACAATCATACAGTAATCACCTAGATGGGAAGAAGCTTAATTGATCAACAGAAGCAGGGCTGGATTCGAGCCGAGCCGAGCCGAGCTCGAGCTCGGTTTGCATATAGTAGAGCTCGAGCTCGTGGAAGCTAAGCTCGAACTCAATTCAATTCGTTTTGAGTTCGAGCTCTTAACTAATTCGTTATTAAAACGACGTCGTTTTAATACGTATTGGTCAAAACGACGTCGTTTTGTATTAAAATTTTTAATTCGCAAATTTGACGAGTAACTTGAGCTCGAATCCAGCCCTGAATAGAAGTAACTAATTCATACTGCAAAAGGAATCTCTGAAGAACACATGAAGTTGATTGCAATTTAAAAAGTCCAACTCTTTTGGCGAATAGAAATAGATATAATGTTTCTGTGAAGAGAAAATATTGAGAATGACACTAAATTCAACTATCTCTATTCAAATTCTCAGCAATTAAGGAACTCAGTCTAGAATGATAATAACATTAAGATTTTATGCAACACAATTTGTAGTACTAAACTTTGAAGGTATTTAAACAGCAAAAAAAGTTTGGAGTAGCAAATTTGCAGTGATAATATAACTACACAAAATCAGGTTTAGGTTAGATTATTCCATCAAGCTAGAACCTTGTTAAACCAGACCTGGAGGAGATAAACTGGACTGTGTTGGCAAGCAAAATGTTGACCAATTCAAAGGTCCAATAAAATAAGACAAATCTAATAGTGAATTAGTTTTGTCAATGCACCTTGCATCCATCAGAGATAGAACCAGCCAAAGAAATATGTCACACCCTAAGTTACTCTCCTATATGCTACTTAATCAAAAGATTCAGGCATAAAGCAAAAAAGACAGCATAATTCTAAATTTAAATACCATAATATCAGGGGATACTCATTCAGACATCAATTGATTATGCATGAAGTAGAAAATACAACATGGATTAGAGCAAGGTGTAGATCAATATTTACGTAACATAACTGTGTTGAACAATGTTGAAAGACAGCATGGTATGAATGAACAAGTTTCACATCATAACATTCATGTAAATAGAAAAAATAGGATCCCTACCACTTGGCTTTGGCACAAGATGAGGACTCCACATATAGCCCGTTGGCAAATGAGTTATTGATCCATGATATGTACTGAAGTATGCAATAGGAGAAAGCTTCAACTTCCTTTTCCTGAAGTCATTAATATAACTCCTTATGCCCCACCATATCAGTAAATCCACTACTATATATGAAAGCTGGATTCAGAAAAGGACAAAAATGAACAGGCCAATTTGTCACTGAAAGTAAGAAGGTTTAACCAATAAAGAAGATATCATTCATATAAAACTAACATACCCAATATCCAGCACTTTGAGGTACCCGTGCCAGTGGATGAGGAAATTCATGAGTTGGCCTGCCTAATGGAAATTGAAGTAAGAAGGCATAACAAGAATGAAGTTTTACTTACATAACAAGTAAGATGCTTATCAGAAACAGTATCCTTCTCACTTTAATTGCACAACTCTAAAATGTTAGATATTTAAAACAGTAAACTCTATGCTTTAAGAAAGCAATATAATTTGTATATCAACAAGCAAGGATAGTCAAACTCACGTCCAAGGCATTGTGAAGAAGATGTGAAGGGGTACGCCAAGAGCTTCAGCAACATGTGCATGCCCTGCAATCCAAAGAACATGTTGGAATTCAATGTTACAAACACACACACACACACATATATATATTAAAATTTTATTGAATGAGAAGAAAAAGTAAACCATTTGCCCTCCCCAAATACTATCCAGTTCTAATTTGAAAGGAATGTGAAAAACACATAAAACCGAAACACAAGCTAAATGTACATCTAATCAAATTTCAGAGTTCTAAAATATCTTGTAAAAATTAACATATGAGTGATTCAAAGGGATGATGACAATATTAGAATAACAAAGCATTTTCCAGAACTCACCATAAGCAGGAGGATTTGCAATAATTGCCTGAGCTCTAAAAGGCACACCAGTTTCCATATCTGGCTCTGTGCAAGCCGGAAGAAGAGATTCTATAATGGCCTTTAGTTGCTTTCTTTGTATTGATATCTCTCCTGGTCCAGATGGGATCAAACCTTTATTCCGAGCCATATCTAAAATGAAAATCATAAGAGCTAAGAAACTATGAGTAAAAATGGATCCTAGAAAGAGATCCCTTCCCTGATAACAAACAGGTATATTTGCACCCAAAGATTTAAAAAAAAAAAACAAAGGATATTCCCTAATTAGGACCTTACATCCTGCCAAAACCCGAGGATCACCGCCCAAAGGAAAAAAGTCTACACCAGCTGACCTCACAAAATTTCTGAAGTTAGCATGTGTTGCCAACCTAACATGATGTCCAAACTCCTGAAAGCAAACAACGAACCATGTCAGATGACATACTAGCAAAAAGAAAAAAGAAAGTACTTATTCGAAAAGATATCAAATTGAGCAGAATACTGCAATGAAGTAATTCCTAGGTCTTCTTAATTATAAATTACCTAACGGAAAATCAACTATAATATGCATATCCTTTGAAACATAGGTTCCTGGATACATACAATACAGTCACATTCATTGATAATTATTTTTCCAGAGCACTGTAGAAGTCCTGATATGTAACCTAAATATGTGTTCATGGTACTATGATTTTAAAAGAAGCTGAACTTCTTGTACCACACCCTATCCTACATCCTCTGAAGTCAACATCAAATTAAAGCTATCCTTTTAGGAACATAAAAGTCATTTGCTTAAATTGTGAATATGTATATGTGATGTCAGAAACCAGTGAAATAAGAACAGAATATCATAGAAAAAAGAGTTAAAAAGGGTTTAACATAACTTTGAAAAAGAAAAAGTAACAAGAGAACATAACATTAGAGCAAAGCAGAGAACAATGAAAAAAATAAATTATGTCAAACATGCCTGAAGTCTCTTGGCCATAGCCAGGAACGGTTGTACATCTCCTCTTGTTCCCACAACAAGCACGGCAATTTCCAATCTTGGAATTGATTTGTTAGATTCATAAAAACTGGTACCAGCAAAAGAGATAGGTGGCACTTCAACAGGCTGAAACTCTAATAATTCTGAAGCTACAGGTGCGCCTTTATTTAAATCAACTTCAACAGTGCCATCATTTTGGATCCTGACTAGTTCCACAATCAGCTTTTTCTGAAGGAAAAAGATAAGGAGAAATCATAAACAATTAAAGGAAAGAAAAGGAAATTCAAACAATCACAAGCATAGACACTAAGGCAAGATAATAATGAAATAAAATAAAAGATAAACATCATTTATCTCTTCCTTAATAACATTAAAGGATGAGTGGCTCACAGTAAGGCCACAACAAATGGTTCGAGATAAAACAAAGTTAGTCAGGACTTTGTAATAAGGAAAGAAATATCCATGCAGCCACAGTTGCCCCAGTTATTGATCAATGAATCAATAGTATTTCTAAAACTACAACTTTGAACTCTTCAGACACACTAAATTGGTGTATAATGCTGTAAAACAAGGGCTATGTCATACTCCCAAAAGCAGTAAACAGGGAAAAGCATTCACAATATGCAGTTACACAAACAAACCCTATGTATTTTTGCGAACTATAAAGAACAAGTTAATATTTTATATATACTACAATATAAACCAGTGTTTGTGAATAGGCAGGCATCTGGAAAATCAGAGTCTCATGCATGCAGTTCTGTATCTAACTGTTCAGGTTCTCATTAACAGGCAAGGGCATTAAATATATCCAATGTATGTAATTTTGTACCTTTTCACGCTCTGACAATCTATCCAATTTCAGGTGATGCCATGGTACCATCTTCTTTTTTGTCATGGACCCTGAATATAAAATCCCATCATCATCAATTAGTGAATTGTTGTAAGCAGTTATAGGTGAAGAAATGCAATGATCCAAGCCTTCAAGAACAGATGCTTTGACATCAGTGCATATATTAATAAATTTTGTATTAAAGGAAAATGAAAAATTCCTCAACTATTTACTGGATTCCTTACATACAAAATTTAACCCAAAAAAAAAATATATAGACAGCTGACGGATTCAATGCTTAAACTGTTACCAAAATAACCTAAATAAAGGACGACAAAGTACTCCCATCATACTAATAGGTGACCTCAAACTTAGAGATGAATATAGCACACAAAACAAGCAATCCCTATTCTCCATCATATTATGTTCTAATTACTAGTTAATCACATTAATATAATGTCAGTGCTACAGTTATATATGGCTAAGATTACAGTCACTTTCTTTTAGCTCAGATGCAGTAGTAACAAAAAAACTATATCCAAAAATGCAACCCAGATTACATCCTATAGTTCTGTAATAGATCTTCAGTCCAATTTAGCATAACACATTTTAAGCCATGATTTAAAATTAATGTATTCATTGCTGGAATCTAACTGATAAGGTAAGTTGTTGATACCTAATTTTTCATCGAAAGAAAAAGGTATTATGAAGTGTTATAAGAAAGATGACATCATCATTTACAAGCGCTAATGCATGAACAGGAACAAAAGGAACTACAATTCAATGTTGCTGGGTACTAACCTATTCGAGGTGAAGAACTAACACTCCAGTCTCTAGCCTCGAAAATCTCCAAAATTGATGGCTGCTTTGATGAACTTGTCCCCTGATTTTCTTCCTCATCAAATGAGCCTGCACTGTAATCTTCTTCTGAAGACAAATAATCCACTTTAATTGATGTATCAGCCACATCAGTCTGCTCTACATCCTTCAGTTTCTTGCTCTGGCTTAAACCTTCCCCCTTCCCTGAATCTTGCAATGGATGGTCAAATCCATTACTCCCCATTTCATCAGAACCACAACTTCAACAATTAAACTCCACCAGGGCACTACCACAAAACCCGACTTTTTCAATCTGCACCAGACTTTTTAAATTTGACAGCAAATATTAGAACGCAAAATGCTCAAGACTAGAGTAAAGAACTAAAATCACCAAACAAACAGCTCTAAAGCCCTCTAACAATGCTAAACAATCTCAATTCGCCAAATATCAAAGCTCAAGCCTCAATAGACGAACAATTTAACAGAAAAGATTCATATCCAAACCCTCCGACTCAACCAGCAAAGACTCACAAATCCAAAACCCTTCAAAAAAAATTTCTTATATTCAACCCACCTTCACAGATCCTTAATCAAGAAGTAAAACCAAGCGGGCCCCAGAAACTAAAACACGTTGAACTACAACGACCACTTCCCAGAAGTCAGAATTAGAATTCAAAGATTTGGACGAAGTGAAGGCACGTCCAAGTCCAAAAAATATAGTAACGGAATCATCAACTTTATTCAAATGCTAAAATATACTTTACCCAATCAAGCAAACAAACAAAACGGCACACCCTCCAGTCAATCAAACCTCTAGAACGTTAGGCGAAGCTAAAACTCAAAACTCAAAGACCATTAAACACTAAGACAAATCGAAGAATCACCTAGAAAAACAAGTAAAGCTTCACTTTTTTTCACGACAAGAATGAAACAAAGAACATGACAGCTGGAATTGATACGAAGGAATGCAGCTGTACAGTAAAAACAAAGAATAAACAATAACCTCTTAAATTGCTCACAAAACAGAAACCGAAGTACTGAAAGAACCCTTTTTAAAATATAGGGCAGTTTAGTTTTAGCATGAAACTTGGTTCATCACTGTGATTCAAAACGGGAAGACACGGTTGAAGAGACAACAGAGAAAGGAATTCTAAAGGGTGCAAAGGAGTGAATTTTATATTGCTGAAAAGATTGATATTATAAAAAATGTGTTGGAACGAGAGAAAGGTTGAAGAAAAGGTGGAAATTTGTAAGGCTTATGTTGTGCAGAGGAATAGATCGTTGGTGAATGATGAGATGGGAAACCAGAGCCAGCCACAGGCCCACAGCCAACATAGCAAATTATAAACTTCTTGAAATTGATACTCCACTCGCTAGTGCCTTAAGCCATAAGATCACTCCGTCTTCTCCAGGACAAAAACAAATTTCCCAGCCGCTGTTTGGTGAAAGTGTCAGGTCTGCAAAATCTGCGGATAAAAAATTTCCTCCCAAAACTTGGAGGGAAAATGTGATTAACTTGTGCAATTATTTTGGTAATTAATTACTCACGACCTTTCCAATACTGGAAATTCTCACTTAAATTAACAGTGATTAATTAAATTTGAACTTTGAACATTATCCTAACTTTACAATAACAACAACAGTATGTAAAAGGCCAAAGGACTCTCTCCCATCTAAGTATTAATTTTTAAATATATTTTTATTAAGATGATTTTTTATTAATATATATATTTTTTATAATTTTAAGCTAGATATTTATTATAATTCATAAATTTATTATAAAACCCTCGATCAAATAAATAATATAATCAATATATACAATTAAACAATAATAATCTGCCAAGTCTTCCAATCCAATTTGAATTATATATAACAATTTATTTATTTTTATGACAAAAAGCGACAATAAATACAAAAACACAGGGAAAAAGGCTTGAAGATGAAAAGCATTCATTTTATTAGAATCAAGATATTTTTGACAAATGGAAGGGTCAAAAAGTGGAGTGGTGTCACTAAAAGTGTCAATTCCCCATTTAGTAGTCAAACTAACGTCATTAACTATAACTTTTTAATTTTATATTTGAAATTATTAAAATATATGTAGATTTTACATAAAAATAAATGTGAAACGTATTTGTTAATTGTATATAATCTGAATTAATTAAAATAATTAAATCTTCTAAAGTAAGCAATCTTGGGACAGTAGGGAGCTAGGGATGGCAATTTTGATTCAATTTTAGGGGTTTTGACCATCTTTAATCTTAATAAAGAAGGGATTTTCTGATAAAAACAGAGAAATAGATGGATACGAGAATAAAAAAAATTTTGTAATCGAGAACAGAGATATATATGTTCCCTCCCTATCTTACCTTGCCCCCCCCCCCCCCCCACCACCACCTCTGTCCCCGT
Organism: Mangifera indica; assembly: GCF_011075055.1. Classification (NCBI taxonomy): domain Eukaryota; kingdom Viridiplantae; phylum Streptophyta; class Magnoliopsida; order Sapindales; family Anacardiaceae; genus Mangifera; species Mangifera indica. The sequence goes on along the minus strand of NC_058147.1, from coordinate 7,302,491 downwards.
CGTCATCCCCATCTCTATCTTCGTCCCTTTATATTAATATATTTATTTAAAATATTAATATATTTTTATAAATTTAGATTTTTTAAATTTATTTAGGTTTTTGTTATACATATTAAAGTGGTTAATATATTATATTTATTATATTTGAAATAGTAGATTGATTTTAATTTTACTTAATTTTATTATTTAATATATTTATATTGTGTTTAAAAAATATAAAAAAGAGATTTTTTTCTTGTGGATATGAGGATGAGATTTTTTCTCACGGGGATGAGAAGAGGATGGAGAGGAGATTTTTCTTTATAAGGAGGGGATGGAGAAATCATTTTTATCCTCGTAACGGGAAGGGGATTGAGATCCTCTCCTCGCCTCTCTCTGTTGCTATCCCTATAGGGAGCCTCTTTGGCGGACTTCTTGTTTTAATGTTGTCCAGTATGCACAATTTGATTTAATACACTTTAAAAAAAAAATTATATTAAATTAAATTAAATAAACTATTTAAAATTTTAAATCAAACAAAAGAAATATAGTATGATTTGATTTTAATTACAGTTTAAATATAATAAAATTATTTATTTTTTCATATATGTTATTTAATTAAATAAATTGAATTATAATTTTTTAAAATATAAGATAAACATATAATATATATATATATATATATATATATATATATATATATATATATATATATATATATATATATATATAATACACATGTAAACAAATGATAAAATAAATATAAAAAATGTTATACTCCTAATTGTTTATTAAAAAATTATATCATATGTAATTATATGTGTATTTTACAAAATACGGTTTATAATTTGATTCATTTGAAAATCACCCAAATAATAACCTAAACTGAAAACTGTTTTTAAAAAATTTGTCAATTCAAACCTAACCATTTTATAAACTAAACCAAATTATAATTTTCTAATAGTTTGATCCAATTTTATACTTTGAACTAAATTATGCCCAAACATAATGATATCCTTACCAAATAAGAGTTAAACTTATTTAATTAAATATATAAATAGTTTCCATTAATATAATGATAAGATTTCTAACCCATTATATTCACCCGGTTTCATTGCTCTAATTTTAATTATTAGTTTGTTTGGTAACATAAGAAAATAAGTTAACAAATCTAATGGTCAAAATTGGTCCATAATGTTAGGATAGAAAAAAATATATTTTGCCTCATTATTAATATTTACGCTAACTTATAATTAACAATTACAAATGTTATTTATATAAATATAAAAAATAATATTATATATACATATTTTTTATATATAATTTAAATAAATAGATAATATATTATTATATAAATAAATATTATTTTATTTTTAATTTTAAAAAAATTAATTATATAATAATATATTATTTATATTGTTAAATTATATTAAAAAATTTATGATTATGATCAATGGACAACTATAAATGTCGTTGTCACAATCTATTAATGCCCATTTATGAAATAAAATTTGAAATTCAAAAGGTAATAATTCATTGAATTTTGTTGGTATGGGCTGGCAGCACCAAATCATTTTCAATAATCTGTTTGAACTTTCAAAATCAATCATATCTTGTTTATGCCATTTTTTGAAAAATTATAAATTAAAATATTAACCCAATTAGGAAAATAATAAAGAAAGGAAAAAAACACACAATGTTGCAAGAGCTACTAAGTTGGGTTTCGGTTTATGAATGCATAGAAGCCCGATCCATTACAAGTATTAAAATTTTTGAAGAAAAATTAGATTCGAGTTTTTACCACATAAAAACTTGATTTGAATTATTTATAAAAAGGAATAATAAATTATAAAAATTAATAAAAAATTAAAATTATATAATACATACTTATAATATACAAAAAGTAATTTAATAAAATTTACAATAACTAATCAATTAGTTAATCAACTTCGAATTTTCATCTCATTAGATGGATGAGTAACTTATCATCATTTCCTTAATGACAAGAGCCCTTGCCCGATTGATAGTAACAAGGCACAAATAAACATGTTCTTCAAGCTCTTCAACTTGCTTCTGAAATCCAACATGGCTCTTCTTAATCTCCTTCACCAAATGCAAACAAAATTTATCATCTTTCCTATCCAAACAGAATTTAACCATCGCCTTATTGTGTTCAATTTCATCGTGAAGCCTCTCAACAAGTCTCCCCATCGTGTCAAAATCCCTGTTCAAAATATAAGTCCCTTTGGCCGCCACATCGATCTGCTCTCGAACTTTTGTCAGGAATCTGCTCCTTAAGAATTTGAAGCTGAATTGCTTTATCCGGAAACACTTCGCCGGGAAGCTGAACAGCACTGGCCCCATGAGAAAGGCCGTAAGGGTATGTGCCGCAAGAACGACCGCTGTGACAGCGATTAGGCTGCAAGCTGCGGTTATGCAAATTCGTGTTGCTTTATTTGCATACTTGATCAGCTTGATTTTCCGAGTAATCTTTTTTCTTTTCGATTTTAAATGGTGCAACACTGCTGAGTACTTCTCGTGAATGAGATTGAAGTCGGTTTTATTCGGATTGGAAAGCGGATTGTTTAGTATAACGAACGAGTTCAGCTTGGAGAAGATCGAAGGGACTTTTTCCGGAGAATAATAGTAGTCTTCAATGGAGTCGAGTGCGCATTGAATGAACCGATATTGGCATTGGATACGGCCGATTTTCTTGAGAAGATGGGCGCAAATAATTGAAGCTTCAGCGCTTATGTCAAAATAATTAAGCACGAGGCTCTTCAGGTCAGGCAGTTTTGAAAGAATAGCCGATTCCAGAAGGCTCGAGATCGTCTCTTGATCAGGTTCCAGGAGGATTTCTGAAAACTTTTTGTGGCAATAAGATGGAGAAGAAGGCTCGTCGTTGACCAATAATTGAGCTTTTGAGAAGAATTCTGCATAAGATTTTGTTCTTAATGCACTAACATATTCTTCGTTCACATTCAAGCGTACTCCCTTTTTGTCATCATCTGAAATTCATAGTAAAATTTCCATTTAACTATATATAATATAAGATACATATATATGCATGTATACATGATCAGATAAATATTTCAACATACCAGATTTTTTGAATTTTGCAGCTCTAAGTTTTCCCCACATCTTGAGTTCTATCTGAATTTTACAGGAACAAAAACTCAACAGTTCTAAAAAATTCAAGGAGAAATTCAGAAACCCAGGTAGATTCTTTATAAGATTTAAAAAGGAAAGGAAGAACCAGAAAGGTTTAAAGAGCTATTGATTATCAAGATCATCAACTTTTATCAGCTGAATTAAGGATTTTGTTTGGTTTATATGCATAAAGCCTATCCAAACGGTGGTTTAAGAATTGTATTTGAAGCTACAGAAATATTTTGGATAAGCTATAAAAACCCTAATCTGATGAAGAAGAAGGGAAAAAGAAAAAAGATTTACTTGTTTATCCAATATTTGCTAATTTACAAGCTTTATTGCTGATTATTTGGTGAAGAACGTTCCTTTATTGCTCTTCTAGCCTCCTCTATTGTGTCTTGGCCTTCATTATGCATGTAACTTGTCGTCGTTACATTGTTGCAAGATTTTGTAAACTACTTGGTATGAGGCCACCGATGTTTTCCTCCTTTGCAAGTATGGCATGCAATTACCATACTACCCTTCATACTAATCACATACATAATATATATATATATATATATATATATATATATATATATATATATATATATATATATATATATATATATATAAACTCTTCCTTTACTTCCATCGATCATTTTATGATCATTGACTAAATTCTATGAGCTTGATTATATAAGTTTAATGTTGAGTTACATGTTAGATATGGGAAACCAACAAGCTAGTATCTATCAATATCACTTTCGTCATCCTCAATAAATGTTATTAATAATTTAATTTCCTTTTACGGGTCTCCAACCTTATTTAACATCTATCTTCATGGTGTAGCCATGAATTTTTATAGAAAAATGGCAAACAAAATAATAAATTACAAGGGCATAAAAGGCAATAATTCTCCTGGTATATAGTTGGGTTTCGTTTGGAGAACAGTTAAAAGGAAGATTGAGGTTTGGTTGCAGGAGAAGACAACCTGGAAAGTGTAAAGGGAGAAGGAGAAGCCGATCTTCCTAACAACCCTCATGTTTTTCTGCTGTGAATTAGTGTCTTAAATATTACTAAAGTCTTTTTTTTTTTTTTTTTTGAATAAACAAGGGGTCTGTTGATGTATATGATATATACAAATGTGGAGCTTATAATATATAGTTTTCATGAATCATGCACGAGAAAATTAACACATTCAAAGAACTAACAGGTTGAGAAGAGATAAAGCCATGTATGCAAGCAATCAATCTCTCTCTTGAAGAATTAATATTCAACCTATGCAAAGGAGAAGTGAATAGATATTTCAATTAGATCATATGACAAATTTGGCCCGAATTTAAGTTGTTCGCCTTACCTTTACTCTAATGGAGAAGGGAATCCCTAACAAAAGTAGAGAAAAATATAATGACAAGGATACATATGTGTCTTACCTTGTATCTATCATCATCCCAATCCTGTGATTTTATATTAATATATTTATTTAAAATATTAACATATTCTTATAGTTTTAAATTTATTTATTTATTTAGTTTATGCAAATTAAAGTGGTTAATATATTTTATTCCTGACATTTAAAATAGTGAGTTTGTTTTAATTTTAGTTAATTTTATTATTTAATTTGTTTATATTAGTTTATTTAGAAGGTATGAGAGGAAGAGATTTTTTTCTCACAGCTAAAAGATGAGGAAGAGATTTTTTTCTACAAATAAGAGACAGAAATTTTTTTTCATCCCCACAACAAAGATAGTTTACGGAGGAAGATTAATATCTCATGTGGGGACGAAAAATAAGATATTCGATCACACCCCTTCTTTTATCATCCCTAATCTCAATTTTGTGAGAAACAAGGTAAATTAATTCAAATAATTATTTTTAATCAAGTAAACATTTTGTCAAATGTTTATCATCAAATAAAATTACCTAAATTAACCAGAATTAAGATATAGATTTTTGAAATAAAATAAGCATGTTTGTTATTATATGTTTAAGGATTAAGTAAATTATTAGGTATTACCTTAAAATAAATTTTTTTATTTTCATAATTTTAAAAGTCTATAAAATATTTATAAATTATTGTTTTTCACCCAAATTTTAGCCCAATCTCGACCCACACCCACGAGAGATAACAAGCTCAAACTTCCATCCATAGCCAAACTTCTGTTAATTTTTTTCTATTAAAAAAAGGGGTAAAATAATTATTTTATTGTTTATATTAAAAGTTATAAAGTTTATTACTCCCTCCAGGTTTTAGAAACTTAACATCTCAACTTTACTTAAAGTTTTAAAACTTTAAAAAATAACATTTTCACCCTCAAACCTAAGGTTTTCATATTTTTCAAACTTAGTCGCCCCTCATAACTTTCAAAAACAGCAATTTCACTCTTACTTTTCAACTTTATCTTCCGACATCGTCTCCGGTCTCCTCCTTTCTTCTGGTGAGACTGCAATGATGCGATAATGAGATCTCTTTTCGTCGCACCACCTAGATGATGAAAGACAATGAAATGTCGTCCTTCGTATGTTCTTTTAGATTTGAACGACTTTTCGTCATCCTTCGTCATCCTTTGTAACCGAAGATGGGAGATCGGTGAAAAGTGTTGGTCGTCGATGGTGGTCAGAGAATGAAGTAAACCCTAGGGGTGAAATATAAATTTTTCAAACTTTAAAAATGAGTTAAAGATTAGTTTTTAAAACTTGGAGGGGGAAAATAATAAAAATTTTAAAGTTTTAAAGTTTATAGGTAAAATGATGATTTTACTCTTATCTCTAATTGAAAATTTGAATGATAGTTTGACTATGGGTGAGAGTTTAGGTTTTTTTATCTCTCGTAAGTGTGAATTTGAGATTGGGATAAAATTTGCGTGGGAAATAGTCATTTTCCCTCAATAATATTATTGCTTGTACACATCAATAAGGCCCATCTCTTCATAATGATAACATTTTATTTTCCAGAATATTGTAGAGTGTGAGCGACTGAGTTCGTTGTCCACAACAATTCAAATTTCTGCTGTATTCAAACTTAAATAAAAAGAAATCTCAATATGGAGATAATTAAAATTAACCTTATTTATTTATTTATATTAGTTCTAAATCCGATTAATTTAAATTCAGAATCCTTACCAAGTTTTATAATTTCTCCAATGTGGGGGGTTGAGTTTAGCAGCGGCGAAAATTCAGTACGAACGGTTGAAATTTCTTGCTTCTTCTTAATTCACTGATACTTTCGGCCATGTTACATCAATTAATCAAATGAGTGCAAGACACGCCACGTTAACGAAATCCAATCTCTTCATTTCGACCATATAATTAATCTAATTAATTTTGTTCTTTTCTCATCAATCATTTTGGTTTAAAGTTTTAATTTAATTTAGTTTAATCTAATCTAATCTAATCCAATTATGGTTTTAATTGGAAACTAATGTAAGTAAAAATAAAGTGAAATTTAATGGTTCTAAATAAATATTGAAATCAAGTTTATTCAACTAATTTTGTTTACCATTTGGCAAATAACAATAGTAATGTAATATCCTTCATACTGAATTGATTAACTCACTTAAATGAAATTTATATTTAATAATCGTTCCTATAAATACTACACTTTCCCTCCTATTTTTTAATGTATTTCCGAATAAAAAATATCATTTTTATTAATGATAAAGATATAATCTTTGTCAATAATGAAAACGATTATTTTCGTTTCGAAGATGATATATTTGTGTTCTTCATCTAAAAATGCATAGGAAAAGAGAGAAAGAGTGAAATTAAGCCAATAATAACAACAACAAAATAGATAAAAGAAAGAAATTTTAAGAAAAATAAAATATTTAAAATTTTAAATATAAAAAATTGATTAATTTTTTAAATTTAAAAAAATTAATTAATTATATTAATTTTAACCACCAATTTACGAATGCAACCAACAGGACCTTCGGCCATTAAGTCTCTCGATCTTTGGAATAGTCAATTGCGAAATCCTAAGTTAGGATGCCACATCACAGGCCTTGAGACCCATATTGAATTGATAATGGGCCGGGTTAATCCATGGACCATGCTTTTCACCGTGGGTACTTCACCCAGATCCAACGATTGATAATAATCCACACACCAATTCCAAATCGACACGACGCCCTGACTTAACCAGTCAAAATTAAAATCATTCTGTCATCCATCGTTTAATAAATGGCCAAAATCTGTTAAAAATGCCACACTCTTCCCACCAAAGGTTTAATGTAAATCAAACTCCCACCCACCAACTTTCCAAATCCAAAATCTTACCCATATATCAAATTTAGTTAAAACACTCAATTAAATTTGAGGGTAAAACTATTATTTCAATAACAATATTAAAAAAATATATAATTTGTTATATTATTTTTTTATGTTTTAAAAACTAATAATTTTATTTTTATTAAAGTTTTTCAGTTTTAAAAAATCATATTTTTTATCCAAATTTAGATTTTTGTTTCACTTCTCTAACCATTATTTTCATATCCAACGATTATCGAATCTACCCTAAATGATTGCCATGAAAGTCCCTTCACCTCTTGGCCACAAGACTCGTTATCTAGACAAATCCTTTGGAAGCGTCGTTATTTAGAAAGAAGATTTCAGAACCATCTTTTATCTTCATTCCCAACTTCATTTTGTCAACAACCATCGACAAAATAGAAGAGATAAAAGATAGATAGCCGACGAGAAATCAAAGAAAAAGAGAGAGGTCATTTGAGAGAAAAAGAGTGTTGACTGATACATTCAATGAAAATAGATTAATGATAATATTTTAAAGGCCAAACGACTATTTCCCACCCAAGGTTTGATGATTTCTCAAGTTTCCACCCTTTAACTATGAAAACACCAAACACCCACCCATGGCCGGTTAGATTTAACAAAACTCTAACAGTGGTAAATTTAATCTCATTTTCCCCCTTAAAAGTTTAAAAACTAACATTTTTTCCCTAAGCTAAGTTTGAAAATATCACATTCCCCCCCCTTAGGGTTTGAAAATATCGCATTTCCCCCCTAGGGTTTATCTCTCCGGTGCCATCACCGACCATCTTTCCCTTTCGATGGTTTCTCTTCCACCGACGACCGCCCTAAACTCTTGCACTACTCATCCGACGCAGAGATAAGTCGTCTGGGATGAAGATGAAGATTATCTGACGACGATGATCGCAGTTTTCTTCATCGTAGTTGGAAGATGAAGACGAAGATTAAGCCCGATCGCAGTTGGAAGATGAAGACGACGACGACTGGGAAGACGAAGTTCTTCGTCTTCCACGGCTTCTCCGACTCCGATGGGGGGTCCAAATGGGAGGAAAGAGATCGTCGGAAGGAGAGGATGTTTCGGGAGGGAGAGACCGTCGGTAATGGAGCCGGAGATGTCGCCGGAGATTTCAAAAAGAAACCCTAGGGTGAAACTGCGATTTTTTAAAACTTAGGCTAGGGAAAAATTTTAGTTTTTAAAGTTTAGGGGGGCAAAATAGATTCTATTTAAGTTCATTTTTAATATTATAGAGAAAATGACGATTTTACCCTTGCCACCGTTAGGGTTTTATTAAATCTAATTGGTCATGGGTGGGTGTTTGGTGTTTCCATAATTAAAGGGTGAAAACTTGAGAAAACGTCAAACCTTAGGTGGGAAAATAGTCATTTGGCCTATTTTAAAAGCTAAAACCCTTAAGGTAGGAGTGAAACAATGTTTAAAAACATTAGAAAAAATTATTATTTTTCAAAAGTAAGGTGAAAAAAGTTAAATTTTTATTTTTTATTAATATTATTGAAATAACAGTATATTTTTTAATATAGGTTGAGTTATAGGTGAGATTTTTAATTTTTAAAAGTTGATGGATAAAACCTTTCATTTACATTAAACTTTGGGTGTGACAACTCTTTTGGCCGTAACCTGACTGTCTCGATCCTTCCGTTTACTGTCAGCTGTCACAGCCTCCGCCACTGTACCGCACCACCACAACGACGAACCACACGCTCTCCATCACTTTTTTCACTCAGTCACAGAGTCCTCAGTCAGAGTCAGTCTCCCTGACCCTGATCCCAACAGAATAACAAACCAGAAACGCGTCGACAAATTCCCAGACCCTAGAAAACACATTTTGTTATTTTAATTTAAACTAAACAGTGAAGAAGCCGAGTCAAAAGAGAGATAAATCTAGAGGGAATTGTTCAGTAGAGGACCCCTGAAATGGCGTCCTCTAAACTCATGAAATCTTCTAATTCGCCAAATTCGGATCTCTCTAAACGTCCTTCTTCTTCTTCTGTAAAACTACAGACTCAACAACAACAGCAACAACCACAACGGCAGCAGACTCTCGCATCAGCAATGACGGTGGATGGAATTCTCCGCAACGTGTACAACTCGACGGCGGTGTCGACGACGACGGAGGCCACTATGATTGACGCGCGGATCACGTTGATCGAGACGAACGATCATAATATTGATAGTAAATATGGTACTAATGATCAGAGTGAGGAGCAGAACAGTGTCGTTTCCATGAGTTTGGGGAAGAGTGTGGATGACGTGTGGAGGGAGATCGTGTCGGGGGAGAAAAACGAGATGAAGGAGGAGGCGCCGAACGAGATAATAACGCTGGAGGATTTTTTGGCGAAGGCTGGAGCTGTCGATGACGTGGATGAGAAAGGTGGAGCTGACGTCGACTTGAAGTTGCCGATTACGGAGCGGTTGAGTGGTGGGGTGTATGCATTTGATCCGGTCCCATCGCCTAGTCCCTTTCAAGTGGAAGACGCGATTGTGGGGTTCGGAAATGGAGTGGAAGTGATTGGTAGTGGTGGTGGAATGAGTGGAGGGAGAGGTAAGAGAAGGAGAGTGATGTTGGAGCCTTTGGATAAGGCAGCGCAGCAGCGGCAGAGGAGGATGATCAAGAATCGTGAGTCCGCTGCAAGGTCTAGGGAAAGGAAGCAGGTTGAAGATCGTGCTTTCTTTTTGTGGAAATGATTGTTTTTTTTTTCAGAAACGTAATTTATTTTATTTGTTTATATATTATATTTATTTATTTTGCAGGCCTATCAAGTGGAATTGGAGTCCTTGGCAGTGAGGTTGGAAGAAGAGAATGGGCGGCTGTTGAAAGAGAAGGTAATTCTACTAGTAGAATGGTTTGACCGAAGGATATTTGTTTAGTTAATTGTATTTTTTTAGCAGCTTTCTATACTTTTTATTTGATATTGGTGATAGTTATAGTGTCTGAAACCTATTTGAGAAATTATCATTGTTCACTGGGGAAACTGAATAAGATTAATGACTGATTTATGATATCTTGCAGGCAGTCTAGATTTTTTTTTTTTTTTCTGAGTAGTAGTACTATATATGTTTATTAGATTCTCAAATGGTTTTATTAGTTATCAGTTTCCAAACGGTTTTATGAGTTATTAGTTTAATGTTATTGTGCTGTGTGAGTGCAGTTATGTTTAGCTGCCTGGTATTTTGCCTTACGAGCTCCTATGTTGTAGTTATTTGTGCATATGTGAATGATTTTATTTAGTTTGTTTGGGATGAAGGGGTGAGATGATATTCTCTAAAAGCAGATATCAAACATAGCTCATTTGTGTTCCTTCTGTGACATTGTCATATCTCTTATTCTATGTGGGTAATTTGGTCAGGTTATGAAACACAAATGTATTTCTGTGCCTTAAGTTTAAGTATTTTGGTCTTTTTACAATCAAGAAATAATGCTTTTCCCTTGTAATCTCTTAGATTCATATTCCTGGTCTCCTTGACCTCATGTTTTTCAATTCCATTTATTGTTAGATGTGCCTTGACTTCTCTGGTAAATCTCTGTTAAGTTACTTACAGATGGCACAAGTCGAGAATCTCTTTACATTTATGAAATATGAATTGATTCAGTTTATTAACCTTTTCTTGGAGAACTGAACTGATTGTTTTAATGCATATTGGACTAGTCAGTATAGACCACAACACTGACAATGTCATAACAACATCAAAAACTGCATTTCTTAATTATGCTCTGTTCGTTTGCTAATTCATTGGTCCCCAATTGAAATTTGAAATTTTAAACCTTTTGGCTCTCTTAAACTTTGTAATTGACTTGATAGAAAAATTTTGGCTTATCTAATTAGATGGTCCTAGTAGCCCATCCGATGAACATCTTTTTTCTGTTGGTTTTCTTGATGCACATTTGGTTTATATTTCCTAAAGTATGAAATTATATAGACTTGTGAAATTAGAACATGTGACGATGACTATGGCACTGTTTCCAGAAATAGTGTGTATATATTTTACAGAACTAGTCGCTTATAGTTTATGGCATTTCCAGCAATGTTTGTAATGCCAATAAGTTTGAGGGAAGACTAGTTTTGAAAGAAAAGAAAAAGAGATTGAAAACCTATTAGTCTGATTGGTCATAATGGATGTAGTTAGGGTGAATTCGCTTTAAATAAAGTGAAGAATATGGATGATTATAACAGTGTATCTCAGGATCACTTGTTACTTTTTTCATTCCCTTTGTTTTATCGTTCCAAGTGCTCCTTTTTAATTGAAATGGATACATTATATCTCAACGATAGTAGCTACAAGAGCCTTAGAGAAATTTAGCTTTATTGTAACGTTTTGTGCTCATTGTTATATTCTTCTGCATCTGATTTATGCTATAAAATTATGTATAATAATTTATGTAGGTTGGTAGTTGAATTATTACTGATTCCATTGTGGTCCAAAAATGTGGTTATATTGAACTTTGTATAAATTTCTACTCTATTGTTTGGTTGGTGCAATGTGGTTTAGATTTCTGCTTTTGTCCAATTTGATTTAAATGATAGCTTGGTCTGTAATTTATATGTGAACAGAAATTTGCTCAAGTTGCATTATTATACCAATTGATGTTTAGAACCTAGTATTCTATTTCAGTTTTCTTTAGGTCTTGTTGGCAAGTTGGAATTTTCTTATTCCTGACTAACTTAATGTCTTCATGTGTAGGCTGAGAGCACCAAGGAAAGGTATAAGCAGGTACAGTTTTTGTTGTCTTCTTCTCAATAAGCAATCATTGCATTTTGGTATAGGAAATGATTATCAGGTCATTGGTGAACTAATTCAGGACCAAAACAAGAAATCCCTTTTCTGAGCTATATTCAGGTTTGCAATTATATATGTAATAAGGGACAAGCAAAATTGGACAATTATATGCTGAGAATGATAACTCTGTTAGCATACACACTTCAGACAATCTTAGTATCTTACATCTTTAGTAGTCAGTATGATTTGGATCACTTTTTTAAATTAAAAAAAGAGTTTTGTAAATTAAATATAAATTGGCTATTACCCATTATCTTTACTAATGTTTTCTAATTTTATAATAGTATATATACATAATTGGTTCAGTTTGGTTTTTGAGATATGATACATCTCTAATCGCTGAAGTGAATCAAATATAAATGTGTTTTAAATTGCACGAACATGGAACTGTAGAAAGCCAAATAGGTTGGATTGGCTTAGTTTTTTGATGCAACATGTTCTCTTTCAGAGCCCTATCTGTTAATACACAACCTTCAAAACATTTTCAAAATGGATCATTATCTCTTATCCAAGTACTTGTGTATCTAGTTAGAACATTCTTGGAAACATTTTTCTTTAAATAATCTGAACTTGAGGACCATAAGTCTTCTAGGTGCTCCCTGACCAGTTAAGTTTGTAGTATAAGATGTTATTCTCAGGTCTCAAAACTCAACATCTTATTGTGCTTAAGGGAATTATGTCTGCATTGTCTTTTCTTTTAAATTTACTAGTTATTTCATTTATCAGAAACTAAAAGAAGAGCTAATGTGAAGGAAACTGATTTACTGAATTAGTTACTTCATTAATGATTTGACCTTCAGGTGTTGATTTCACGAGACATTAAATAACTAGGACAGTAAACTGAGTTACTCCTTATCTGATTTGATTGTTGATTTATACTGCAGCTCATGGAAAAAGTGGTTCCAGTTGTTGAGAAGCAAAGACAACCACGTATTCTTCGGAGAGTTCTCTCAATGGAATGGTAGGTTATGCTTTGTTCTGAGTGTCATGCCAAACAAACACCTTTCTCTACTCTGATATTGGGATGAAGTATTCCACCAACATCATTTTGGTGAAATATCTTTATTTTAAAAGTAGTTATTTCAACCAGGTGATCGTTTGAGAGCAGAAGAAGTGATTATTAATACAAAGATGGAAATTAGATTCCATCCTCTAGAGTCATTGAAAATTCCTTACTATTAAAAGAGAGAGAGATGACTTGCTCCAAGTGAGATAATGTAGATAGTGTAAGTAGATTTGTCTAGCTAGGGGGTGTCGCTATGAGGAACTTACTGTGTTTCTGTGTTGATGAGTAAATGTCAGCTCTTTAACACAATATAGATTGCTTTGCTGAAAATTCCTTGCTTTGTGAAGTTTCTGGAGTATTAGTGGATGACAAATTTATGTCATTTCCATGGGATGTCATATGTCATATTGCTGGTTTCTAACACATGGATAAAACGATTGGACCCCGGAGAACCTGATTATTTGCCAATAATATATATATTTATATATATATATATATTGATTTACTAGTTCAATATGAATCTGTAGTTCCAAAGTTTTCTGAATTCAGATTGGTTTGATTCCTTTCTCTGCAATTATGTGATAAGCTTTTGTTCTGTGTAAACCTTCACACGGTTATGCTTTTAAAAGTGACAGTTTCCCAGCAACAATACTGGGGATAGCATAGCTAAAGCAAATCAAGATCCATGTGAATTAACAATTGATGCAGGTTCCACGCGGAAGCAACTGTTAGGAAAATGGAAGAACAGCAGGTGCTCATGTTTTGTCCTCCTATTCCTATGCTACTGCTTTTGATAATTTTATTATTAACACTTTTATCGTCTTCATCTTGGCCTCTTTTGTACATGCTTTTTGAAAAAGCACTTTTGTTACTCTCGATCCCATTGTCTTTTAGCTATTGTCTTTACGTTTTCAGCAGAACTTGGCTGCAGCTGCATTGAAAGTTGCAATTTGTATTAAAGCTCTTGCTCCATATACCCACCATTACAGTTTAAAAGTACTTTAAAAAATTCTTTTACAAAGAAGCACTTAAAAAATAAGCACTTGGGCATTTTTACTTATAATTTTCCTGTCAAGTATACTCTAGAATTGTTCTTATTTTTATTTTTTATGAAACCAATATGATGAGGTTGAAGGAACATAAAGTAAAACGGAGGGAAGCTGAATTGTTGTCTTTTATACTGAGAAAAATCTTGTAGTATCTTAATTTTACAGCAACTTTTATGTCGTTTTCTTCAAACCCTTCCGTATGTGTTCTCCTTGTCCTTTTAATCTTGTCTTTTTCATCTGTAATTCATTCCTTTTGTTTAAATATTTATTTGTTAGAGTTCTTCCAACACTTGAATTTCTTTTGAAAATCATGTTTGCATTTAGAAAATTAGGAAGATTGAGAGAGAAAAAAGAAATTTTATGTGACATGAAGAAAGTTTTAGTCTTTTGAGAGAGCCCTTAAATCATGTTGAACTTGGCTTAATTTTCAAGATGATATTTATTGTATGACCAAAGCTTCTTCTTTTTCATTTTGCCGGTAAGCATGTATGAAATTTCTTTAAAAACAAACTACTAATAGAGGCTGCAAAATTTCTTAGTTAATTCTCTATGGTACACAAAATGGCAGGTGTTTCTGCCTTCAGTTTGACTATAATATGGATTTTTTTTATAACAAATAATCTTATTCGAATTGAATCATTATATTTGTGATGGAATTAATCGTATCGAGCAAGATAAACTTTAAATTTAGTGATTAATCTTATAATTACTAAATATGGTAAGTTAAGAGTTAGATCATGATATGTTATTAAAAGATATTTGAATTTATACTCTTTTATATATAAAGATTATTTTTTTATAGTTTACACAATCTTGAAGGTTAATATGGACTTTTTTATTTCGGAAAGCTATTTTGCATATATAAGAAATGTTAACTTCCCTGTCTCAAGGTAAAAAGCGAGATTTTATTCCCTCAAAAAACATGAAAATGTGGGCACCATTACATTAAACAAAGCAATAAAAAAAAGGTAAAGAAAAGTTAAAGATTTCATAAAAGAAAGTAAATTAGATTCCCCACAAACAAACACTCGTAAATTCTCTGTTGTTTATAAAGACTGCATGGAGATTTGCAAATATAATATAATAATAATATTATTATTAATCACAGAGCTAATCATTTTAGAATAATAAACCCAATCGTTTTTTACAGTCATAACCCAATCCAATTTTCCTTTTATTTTAAAATTATTTCATTTTACTTTTTTTTTTTTTAAATAAAGTTAAGAGGTTTGTTTTTTCCACCAACAAAATCATCCCAACTTTTATTGTTTAAAATAATAATAAAATCTGACAGTCTCCCACTTTCATTCTCAAAAATCTTTCATGGCAAGCCAACTAGCCGAGCAGCTCTGACATCTCCTACTTCTTTCTCCCCCACCATGTTTCACCCACATAAACGTATACAATTTTTTTTCTTTTTTTATATCTTAAAATTCATGTAGGTGCTCATGAACAAACTCAAATCCCTGCTGAATTCAATAATTTTTTGGGACAAACCCAAATTTAAAACTGAATTGGAGCTCTCATCAAAACCAACAATTTTAGAAAAATAGTAAAATATTGAGCTTTTGACTATGTAGGTTTCCATGAGAAAGTTTCGAACCTTGAAAACTTTCTGAAGCAGTCAACAAGAGAAAGCTTTTGATTATGTAAGTACCTATGAGAAAACTCCAACTTCAAACCCCATCCTATCAAACCATAAATATGTTAAACAATCAAGATAGATGTATTTTAATTTGGATATTAACAGTAATAACTCATTATATAATTAAATTTTATTTTATTATAAATTTAAAATTATTTAATTATATAATAAATTATTATTATTATTTAAATTAATATTAATTATGGATTATTCAACTAAACCCTATAAATAAATATACATTGATTTTACAAGAACGTCATCATAACTCATTGTTTTCTTGAGTTATTGACGAGAGATCTCACGTGAGCTAATTCATTTACATTAATTTGGATTTAATAATTGAATTTACAATTATTAAGTCAGATAATTCAATAATATCATCTTATTTTGATGTTAGTATACCTCGAATTTATATATTTTCTTAAATCTTATACAAGGATTTCACAGCTTTCACTATAGATGGAGGGCAATATTTGTTTTAATATAAAGGTCTCGGATTAAAACACAAATATTTGCGGGAACTTTTGTGCACTAAATAATGTCGAATTGTGAAGGTGAACTGTAATGGTAATGGTGGCAATATTACTGATGCCATGTATGCACATTTTTCAAAATTCTCTCTTCTTTTTCTATTTTTTTATTTGATGTGACAAAAATCATTTTTCTTTTGCTGTTAACGCAGTTGCCTGCCAGCAAGATAAAGTCACAGAGGCCTTAACCCTTTGAAAACTAATCATTTCATTAACCCTGCCTGCTTCCCTCACTTCACTTGAAGAAGATGCAAATGCCATCTTTCCTTCTCATTTTCTTCCTTTCTCTTCTCTCTCTTTTCTCTCAACCTTCTCATTCCACCACCATTCTTGTTGATGGTGTTTCAGAGTGGAAGAATCCAACTGTTCATGTAGGAGATTCCATCAGTAAGTAGTTTTTTTTCCCTTGTTTTCTTTGTTTTTGCTGCCACACTTGTATAAGTTGCTTCATCTTTCTCCATTTTTGCTCAGTTTTCAAAAGCAAGTATAACTACAGCCTCTACATTTTCAAGAACAAGGATGCCTTCAATCTCTGCAATTTCACTCAAGCCACTCTTCTCACCCGAAAAAACTCCACCTCTTACACAGTAAATCACTCAAAAATCTCTTTTTTTCTATAAAAATTTTGTTTTGAACTCTAACATTTCATATAATGTCTCTTTAAGTGGCATCCTTCACGCTCTGGTTTCTTCTACTTCACCTTCAACAATGGCTTGCTGAAAACGTGCCAAGACGCTCAAAAGCTCTCCATAGAGGTGTTGTTATCGCATGATGCAAGCATTATTTCTCCGCAACACCCTCCAATGGAGGCTCCGGCACCGGTTTCAGGCGGTGGTATTTCGTCTTCTCCAGCATATCCATGGCCTTTCCGCCCCCGCCAAGAGGGTGCTTCTCCAGGTCCAGCACCGGTTAGTGGCGAAGCTACTTCTCCTGTGACAATGCCATCATTGGGGCCGGATAAAGGAGGCGGCATGCCTTTTATTAACAGTAACCCCGCCGTTCCTTTGCCTACTGGTGAAGTGGATTCTGCTACTATAAGACCTCTGCCCACTTCAGGCCAATCCAGACAGGTACATAAATTCATTCATAATTTTGCACTAACAATAACAAAGACACGAGGATTTATCAAAATATTTTGCAAATCTCTAAGAGGGTTAACATCATTCCAAATGCTGGGAAGAATCCGACCTCTGAGAACTTTCAATATATATACATAGGTGAATGATTTTTTTAAAATTCTTTTCAAGAAACAAAGTGATAAAAAATGGAGAGTTTGTAAGTAAACTTGCACAATTTTAACTCTCAATAGCTTTTGAAAATAACAAGGATGTGGTTCATGCTAAAGTGGAAAATGCACGGGGGTTGGTTTGATGCAGAGTTGATTGGGAGTTGCTTTTGATAATGGTTTGTCTTGTTGGGTGAAAAATGCAGGTGGTGGTGGGGTTTGTGGCAGGTCAAATGGTCATATTTTCTGCAGTTTTCCTGCTGCTGTAAAAAGAGGTGAGACAAAAAATTGTGGGCATTTGTATAAAGGCAAGTAAACAATTATGTAGAAGCTAGCAGCAGTAGTTTCAGGCTTTAGTAGTTTTTTGGTTATTAAGAGAGAGTAAAGTAGCTTTAAGAGTTATTATATGTAATTTACCATATTGCAGGATGTATGGTGATTGATGCTTTCTTTCTGGTCTCTACTTTGGAATCATTATTAGCACTTTTGATCTTTTGTTTTGATTTGATTTATGCCATTTGATTGCCTGCTTTTTTTTTTTTTTTTCTCTTTATTCCCACCTCTTTGCCTGCTTATCTTAATCGGATCACTGATGGCATTTTGAATTCCTAGGACCTCTGACCTATTGGGGAAAGTGAGTATTTCCCCTTTGGGCCTATTTGGGAGTTAGGACTCAACACAATGGATAAGACTAAACTATTTTCTGGGATTTTAGTCCAGCTCCATCTTTAAAAATTCGGTCTAATTTGACCCAATATTGTATTTTCTAACACGAGTTTATAATATTTAACAGTTTAAATTCAGGCAAAAAAAAACTTGTCTATCCAAGATTTAATTAATTATCAAACTCCCGCTTATTAAATTTTAAAAATTTAAATATTAATCTATTAAATATTAAAATTTAACAAAATTTATTAAATTTAAATATATAATTATTATTTAATTAATAATATTAAAAAAATAAAATTTTATTTTATTTTCTAACCTAAATAGTAAAAACTAATAACTTCTTTACGAATTAAATTTTGAAAACTTAATTTTTCCCTTCTATGGTTTTTCTCCAGCAATGGAATCTGGCCAATGGACATCCCATATTCTTCCTCCTTTGAAACCAAATGCATTTGCTCTTCCCCCAAATGAAGATGAAGTCAGCGCACTATGTCTGATTCAGCGTTTGTTTGCTCGAGTTTCACTTGAATCGAGAGTGATGCATTCAATGCTCTTCGTCCGATTTGGCCCTTTGGTTTTGCCGGTGGAAGAGCAGACATTTTAGGGAAGAAAATGATTTGATTAAGTATACTCTAGAAGCAATAAGTTAGTGGAGAGATCGGAGATAAGTCGACGGCTAAATTTTTAGGAGAAAAGGGAGAAAACCCTAAAAGCAATAAGTCGGCTGTTTTTGACAGAATGAAATTGAAGATAGAGAAAGCGAGAGAGCCAACGAAGATAGATGGAAAGACAAAGTCGGCTGGTTAAATTTTGTCACCGAAAAAGAAAGAAACTCTAGTGAGAAATCTTAAATAGAAGGGAAATTGTTAATTTTGAAAATTTTAAAAAGAAAATAAAATAAAATAATATATATTTTTTAATATTATTAGTAATTTTGGGAGGAAACATGAAATGATTTTAAACTAAATGTGTAAAATGGTGATTCTTGAAGGGAACTTGATCCGGTATATTCATTTTTTTCAAAGAAATTTCTGAGGCAAATGATGAAGTTGTTCAATTCTGCATTGAGTTTCACCTTTGCTTGGAAAATTCAAAGATTGTTTGCTTTGGCCTTCTGCATATAATATTCTTTCTTTGCAATGATGTAGAAAGTTTTCTAAAGGCCTTTTGAGTATTCCATGTTAAAAGTTTTTTTTTAAATCAAATCCATCAAGACGTGCTCATAAGTTTATACAAAAAATATTAAACAAATTGACGTCAATATAAAGAATTACAGCAGAAATCATGTTTTGGTATCAACAAATTGACATTACTTCTCACTAAAGGCCAGAAAAGTTATATGTGGAGAAGCAATGAATATATGCTTTTTTCTCGTGAATAAACACCAAGAATCTCTGTTAGCTAAACCTGTTAAAATGCCTTTGGCCTTCATGTTTCTGTTCCATTTCTCAACTTACTATTACTAGCTAAGAACAAGTAAAACAAGGGTAGCAATGGAGCTTGAATTAGAACTCAAGATCACCCATAACAGGGATGATTTGACTTCGAAAATGGCTGATTTTAAGATCATAAAAGACCCCTCTGGCCCTCTCTTCATGTCTTCAGAAACTGAATCCAAGTTCATCCTTATTGGCCATCTCCAAGGTCTCTTGTTAATTTCTAGTCCATTTAATCTCAATTTTTATGCTTTATATTGGTATAGTGTTCCATTTGTGTCTTATTTTTGTGCTAATTACACAAAATGCAGGTTTCAGGAGAGAGAACATTGATATTGAGATAAATGAAACCGGAAATCGAATTGCAATTAATGGGAAGAAGCCTGTTCAGGAGATGGTGTTGAAGGGTTGGATTATGTGCAGGAAAGAGGTGGAGGTAAGGGCTTTCAGGAAAGTGTTTCGGATTCCAGAGAGGGTGAAGTTAGATAAAATTAAGGCCAACCTGAATGATGAAACATCAACTCTAAAAATTGTTATGCCAAAGTCGGAGAAGGGAGTTTTTGGGGTTGGGATTGAGGAAGTGGAGGAAGAGGGGGAAGATAGAAGGAGAATTGAAGCTGATAAGGCTCCTGGAATTGAGAAAGCTGAAGAGGAAATTCAGAAAGAGTCCGAAAAGCCAATAGAAAAGGAAGAAAATAACCAGGTTGTGGAAAGGGAGGTTCCTGAAACTATACGCCAAAAGAACGGAGGTTTGGGGGATTTTGGTCAGTTTTTGGAAAAAGTAAGTGATCAGGGAGGAGACTACGCTGGGGAGGCTGTAAAGGAAAGACCTGAAGCATCCAAGGAAAAAATTTCTTTGGAAGAGCAAAGGGTTGATCAGGATGAGTCTAGGACATTACCAAATGAAGCTGAAGAGGTTCCGGAAAGAGTTGAAGAGCAAGTCGAGGAAGAAACCAAAGAGCCTGAAGTTAAACGATCGGAAGAAAACGACCAGGTTATGGAGAAATCACATGGAGGCCCTGAAACAGAGCCTCAGGCCAGTACTGACAAGGAGGAAGCAGCTGAGAAAGAGAGTGATCGTTCACAGAAAACAGAACCACGACCAACAGAAGAAACTCAGAGAGAAAATCATCCCGAAGAAAGAGCACAGGTACAACAATTGGAGGAACTGGTTCGTAGTCCAGAAAACGCTGAATATAAAAATCTTGGAGATGCTCAAGTGACTGCTCCAATGGAACCTTTAAATTCAAAATCAAATGAGATTGAAGAGGAAGAAACAACTCAAGAAAAGTATCAACGGGAAACTGAAAAGCCTGGAGAATCACCAAGACGGGAACCTGGAGAAGAAGTTCAAGAATCAACAAAGCCTGGATCCCATCAGGAAACTGAGCAGCAAAAAACTTCAAATCTGAATAACTTGGCAGATCAAGCTAGTGAAGAACCTCAAGGGAAAGAACATAAAGAAACAGAAACCAGAGAAGAAACATTTGAAGAAAAAGTCCAGGAACATGCATCTCAGGAATTGAAGGAACAAAAATCCCAGAATGAGGAAGCACCAGGAATGAAGAAGCAAGCTACCAAAAAGTCCAAGATGCCTCCTCCCCTTGTGGTTGCAGGATCAGCCTTACTTGTATATATTTTAGTGCTCGTTTCCAACTTCCTTAAAGCTAAGAAAAGATAAATAACCATGGGTGGGGTTGTGATAAATCACGCATATTTCTTTTTCTTTTTACACATTATTTATTAATCATTAAATCAATATAATTCTCTGCTTTTTACTGATGTGACTGACAAAATTTTATATCAAATGCGATTCACAAATATTGATGCTGCTTTTTTTAATTTTTCTAATCAATATAAATATATAATTAATTGACAAAATTTAATCAACTTTTCAACGCGTTAGTCTATGTAATATAATCTTGTCGGGGATGATAATGAAGCTATTGAACAGTGTGTGCAGATTAAAAATAGAGAATATTTATTATGTAGTTCGGCTTATTGTTCGATACCGTAAAGTCAATTATTACATCTGTGTAATCATTAAATTGTGTTTTTTTTATCGTGATTTTTTCTCTTAAAAGTAGATGAATGTTCTCGATATGATTGAATTTTGATGAAAAGATTGGTACATATCAATTGATTATGAGAATTTTACATTCACATTAAGTGTTCATTTAAAAAACATACATAATTATGATATTTTCTTACTAAATACACAAGTAATATAGTAGAACTATCATAGTATTAAATATCCATCAAAAGATAATAACAAATCTCACTTATCAAAGTTGTTTGCCGATGGCTTAGTGCAATATATGGATGCAAATTGTGTAGATATGTCTATTAGACTAATCCGACAAAAAGATTTCCTATAGGTGCTTACTCCAGTATTTATAGAATATATTATTTATGATGATACATGTGATCATTCCACTTGAGATCATTGGATCGTCTTGTGCAATGATCGATATAGTTTGACACTAGTTTAACGTAATCCTTGAGAAATAATTATCAAAATTATGGTAATCGATCATATACAGAGATGTACAAAGGTTATGATGGATCAACAAATGATTCAAAAACTTCAAGTATATGAGTTAATATCTTAGATAGACTTGCTAATGGATATCAATGACTATTGAAACTTGCTGCTACAATAGGATTAAGTCATTGTTCAGTCCAATGTTATTTGATCATTGATAGAGACGTCAATCAACGCATATTGAGAATTCCTTGAGGTAGACACCAATTTTGTATCTCAATCTCAAAATAAAAGTCGTATCATAAAATGATTGAATTATATGATAACCATATTGTTGACATATTAAAGTGAATCACTAACACTTTGTTTGATGAGTTATTATGATGTCTTGTTAGAAGGTAATCCTGGTTTGTGTATAAATGGTTGTTGGATTGTAGATTGAATCTGTTCATTACCAATATAGCAAAGAGCTTATTGGTCATACAAAATAGGGATAGATGTTGATTTCAAAGGTTTTGGGTTGTATGTAGTGATCCCAAGATGCCTTTCTACACCTCCTATATTTCTACCACCAACAAAAGTTGATAAATGCAGCATTTTGGATGCCATAACTTCACATGGTTACTTCTTAAGAGAATGCAGTGTAATGCACTCCATGGTTCACCAAACGTAGAGACTGGATTTGAGCTTCAGGATATTATGACGATGGCTGCAGACTACAACCAAACTGAATCTGAAATCGCATCTCTGCTTGTGGGAGGAAAGGTTCCAATTGTTGTTGGACAGAACACGAAAATCAAGAATTGCATCATCGGCACATTATTGCAAATGGTGATGGTGTTAAGGAAGCCGAGAGACGAAATGAAGGATTTTACCTAACGGTTGGGATTACAGTCATTATGAAAAAAGCAACAATTAACGATGAAAACAAGAAATGGTTGATAAGTTGCACAAACTGTGTACTGCTGCCAGGGGATTGAATCAGGAAAAGATTCTGGGGCTGACGGGAATTTAAGAAGATCCTAAATGACAGGGAACAGCAGTGGACTGCTGGAAGGTGAAATAAGGGAGATGGAACGGACAGAATGGGGGAAGAAAAACGTATTATGAAAATGTTTTGGGCAGCCATTGGCTAAAAGAGGTCCTGGCACTTCGAATTGCTGGGTTTTTATTTTAATTTGCTGCCGTTTTATCTTATATCAATTGCAAGAGAGCTGTATGTGAATATTGTGTTGCTCCTTGTTCATGTATAAAAGAGCAGTACAATTTTCTGGGTTGCTGGTCTATTTCATTTTCTGGAAAATTGCAATTTGTTATGTGTGTGAACTGGTTAGGGTCTTAAGATAGCAGAGGAACCTCTGCAATTATAGAAAAATAAAGCCCCCAGGTTTACTTTTGTTTGTTCTCTTCTTAGCAAACTCATGAAACAAAATTCAACAGAGAAGCAATCAAGTCTTTCTTAGCATCACACACACACAGGCAATGCAAGTCATCTTCATATAATTAAAAGCTCAATAACAGTTAGCAAAAATATAGATATTCAATCTTGAGACAGTATTTGAGCTGTTCAACTCCAACCAGATAAGAAAAGAAGACTACTTGTGAATAATAAAAGCTTACAAGCTTTGCCAGCTAACAAGGTATTATGGTGAGGACCGCTGCTCTGGCTAGCATCTCCAACTCCTTCGGTAGATATGACCAGAATTCAAATTGACCGGGTGGGGATGTTACGTGCCACCAACTGTGCCACTGCTTGATGTCAGGGATGGGACAGCAGAGAGTAAGGGACCCTTTTAACCATCCGAGATAAAGACATGAATTTGTGTGAACTTGAGGCACAAAATTAACAGTGAAGAATTTAGGATCCATACCTGTTGAGCACAGATGAAATACCTTGCTGTAGCAGAAGAGCTAGAAGCAATGACAAAGGAGTCTTCATGAGCAGAATGAAGAAATTTACCTGTGAAAATTTATACAAGTATATGATATCCATATAAATGACAGGGCAGAAGTATATATTTAACTAAAAGCTCTTTCTCAAGACTCTAGATAAATTATTCTGTCGACAACAGAAGCAATTTCTAGCATTTCTACCAGGAGACTGCACCATGTTTGTAGAAATCATTTGAAGGAACTATAAGAGCAGGGGACACAGGTAGCCTAAAATGAGGCAAAAAAGATGTACTGAAGCCAGTATCATGAACATTAAACATACAAAGCTAGAATACAACAGCATAACCAACACTTGAATCCATATCTGAGACCAATATAGAATAACCTTCTCTGGTGATATCCATTATCCCAGCTGAAAATAAAGAATTATGTCAGAGCCAGATTTCTGTGACAGTCATGTAATTTAGGTAATACCTTTACATAAGACACCAGTAATAAAATTATAGTCATCCCGACGTTTCAAGTAAACACAAGGCCATCGAAATCAACTTATATCCTGACTTTCAAATGTTTAGATTCAGATTAAACAATAGACACCAAAATTCAATTGCTTGTCATATCGAACTCCACAATTGAATGCTTTAGGTAATCTTTGCACAAAACAGATTACAAAATACCCGAGAATAATTTCATTTGGAAGTACTTGGGGAAAAGATTCATGATTTCTTAGGGATATCACCAGCAGAAACTCCATCTTCTATGATAATTAACGTTGGAACATTAATCATGGAGTTTAAGAACAGAATATAAAAATCCTGTATTTTCATTCCTACAACAAAAATATTATATTATAGGAAATGGAACAGAGCACCATTTGTATTTGCTAGAGTCATCATATATGGAGAACTCGCAAATGCAAGTAGAATATCCCTTACTTCATATCAGAAGAGGTAACTGGTTCCATAAGCAAGAGAAGTCAGAAAAAAGTGAAAAGCAAGATTGTGAACATCGGCTGTCATGCAAATTATGACAGCAGATTAAACAACCCCACTGAGACAAAACTCATCAGCGTAAAAGAATAAAGAATGAATCCCAACGTCCTCAACTCTTCTTAAACAACTTCACCACATTTCGTAGCTTGGCCACATTATTTAAAATCATTTAAACTCTCTAAATACAGTGAAACATTGAACACTCAATTGATACTCTATGCAGCTTGTAATTGCATTGAAAACAAAAATATAATAACAAAAATTTATGGTGAGACTTTGCTCTTTCCAACGCACAGCATGAACAGAAGCCAAAATTAGGGGGAAAACAGCCAAAACAAAAACAATTGCAAAACCAAGATGCAATTTACTCAGAAATTAGTTTATACAACAGAAACACAAAAGATGGACATCAGCATCGTGCAATGCGACATTCTCATTCCATATCCTACTTTCTTGACACAATATATGCTGTTAATACAATGAAAATTTTCCTTCTTACCCCGTTTATTTCCAGCGCCATCCTCAAACAGTCTACCTTCATCTTCCAGACATTCACAAAAAAGCCGAGATACCACAAACCCATTTGCAATTTTCACATTTGACACCTATAATCAGATTTTCAAATAGAAACTATTCAGGACCGTGCGTCCTTCCCAAGCAATCAAGCCCTTCGGTTCGGCTGCGCACGATCTTATGGAACACCTCTCTCACTTGTCTTTCCAACGGGTCCAATCCCTCCTTTATTGTTTCAAAAACCGTTGACAATTCTTGCACACTTTCTCTCACCTCGTTCTCCTTCTCCTCAGTCAGTGGATACTGAATAGAGTCCAACAGCTCATTCATCAACCTCGTGCTTTTCTCAATCTGATGAATCTCCTTCATCAATCCACAAGCATTTCTCCTGTCTCGTTTCTTCGACTCCTCCAAAATCTTCTCGTGCAATACCGTCATCGGCCCCACCCAAATAAACTGCCTGGACAACGGAAAATGCACTTGCAAACCACGATCCTGACAGGGAATAGCCGCCACAAGCGCCCACATTACAAACAACAACACAGAACTCATGGTGAACACCAACACAGCAAGCCCATTTGTAGACATAATGTCATTACCCCTTGGAGCATACAAATTATTCCCAATCGCCTGCAACTGCCGGGCAGCCGACCAAGACCTCGAAACACTCCACGACAACGATCGAAAATGCGCCAAGGTTCGATCCTTCATGTTATTCCTTCCAAAAGACCGGTTCCTATGGGCCAAAGCAGAGCCGGAATCTTTCTCATCAAGCATACTAACAGCCAAATCAATCACAGCCTTCTTAGCTCGCCGAACATGTCCTTCACACAACATTCTCCGATCATCCAAAGCAATAAGAACGATTTCAATAAGCTTCTGCCACTGTCTGATCTGCTCAATCCCATCCCGAATAGCATTACAAACATCAAGCGCCTTCACGCTCCGTTCATAATACTCCGCAATAAGCCGATCCATCGGCGCCTTCTGAAGCTGCGACTGATTATTAAACAAAGCAACACGAAACTCATCTTGCGAAACGAGGAACAAATCCAGAAGCTTCTGAATCCAGGCAAGCGAGAGCAACTCGTCCGAACCGGACGACAACTCCATGAAACGGTCCGAAATCTTCCGCTGGAAAGCCTCTAAGTCGACCTCGAGCTCGGAACCGGAGACGTTGTCGGCATCCATGGAATGTATGGCTTGATCACGGCGGATACTAACAACGGGACGGTTGAGATTGCAGAAAGGCGCCGGCGATGATCCCTGACAATCGGTGGCGGGCATGATTGTACGAAAGAACGGAAATTGAGATGGTAATGAGCGGAATGGGGGATTTTATTGAGGGAGCTTGGACCGCGTAATTTGGTTGTTGGAAAGAGAGAGCTCTTCGAACAATCGTGCAAGTCATTGTTACTATAAAAGGATTTTACTATTAATTAATATTAATTAATCAAATAAAATTCTATGACGTTTTAATTATATTTTATATGATATTTATTTCTCACACCATAGGTTATTTTTTTTAATTATATGAAATTTTTTTCTTCATTTTAATCCAATAATTTTTGCGTTTGATATTCCTATTCCTGTACACGCGGTACGGTAGGACACGCAGCGGACACGGCCACTCGGAAGACATCAGAGCCGTTGATTCAAAACAAATCTTTGTTTGGTTTGTCCACGCGGCAGGAAGCCACTTTTTAACTGACAACTGCCACGTCATTCCGGAGGTTTACGACATGCGGCAGCTCCAGCCGAGTCTTCATTTGCAGGGGAGTGACTTGTTCTTTTCTTTATATTATTTCTTCTGGAAGAACACACCTCGTATTGACGATATTACCCCTAATAACACCACAGTATTATCCCTATCTTCTTTCCAATTTATCCACAAAATTCGGTAGGAATATATATAGTTATGGTTATTTTTTTAAATAAATAAGTTTTAAAATTGATAATTTAATTAAATTTCTAAAAAAAAAATCATTTTACGCATAACTGAAAATGGAAGTTGTCAATTTAAATTGATAAAACAATAATA
The DNA here is from genome assembly GCF_011075055.1 of Mangifera indica. Classification (NCBI taxonomy): domain Eukaryota; kingdom Viridiplantae; phylum Streptophyta; class Magnoliopsida; order Sapindales; family Anacardiaceae; genus Mangifera; species Mangifera indica. The sequence goes on along the minus strand of NC_058147.1, from coordinate 7,274,832 downwards.
ATAAAATTATCTAGAAACTATAGATTTTGACAAGTTGACCATATGGGACACATCAATAATAATAATAAAAAATTTATTTATTAAGAAAATATATTGAAATGCCTTTAAGTAATATGCAATGGACAAGTCTAAATTATGGAATTGTCATCTTCTAATATAGTTTTTTTTTTTTTTAATTTGACGTAATGATTTCAATAATTTAATGCTGATTGAATAATATTATTTATCACAAAATAAAGGAAATAGTATTTTTATACATTTTAAAATGATAGAGATATATGGCAAATAAGAATCTTAATCTTGATTAAAAGGATGTTTAACCTATTTTTTAATAAATTTTTAAAGTTATCTTGAAAAGCCAACTATGATTAGGACAACTTCCAACATAGCATCGCCACGTATGCATGTTTCAGAGACTCAGGAGGGATTCCGTCTTAATCAAAAAAACAAATGACGCACGCGAGCAGAATGTGATTTTCCCGATATAATTATTTTACATAAATTATTTTTTAATATTATTTTTTTCTTGAGGAGAGACAAAAAAAAGGGTCCAGGGCTTCAACATTTAAGAGATTTTCTGAAGAATCTGTACCCATGTTTATTTTTTTTTCCGTAACTCTTGTTTTTGGTTTGTTGAAATCGTCAGTACAATATTTGGCCTCTGGAGGCAACTTGATTTGGTCAAAGAATTGTTGAATATGCACCTGCTCAATTCATAAAATGGCCAATTTATGCCGAGACAAGTCTAATACAAATGGGTCTTAAAAGTTGGGTGTTGAGAATATCCAGAAGTAATGGCTAGAAGATTCAACCGAATTTTTCACATTGCATTGACATTTAATGAATGAATCTAGGATCACATCTCTTTTAAGTAATTTATTTTACTCTTAATTTAGAATAAGGTCGAGATCATAATGCGTAACAATAAAATTATGAGTATTCATTTTAGATAAACAAATATATACACACTTATATGTATCATCATATGATCAGATAATTTTAAATTAAAAATAAAATAACACTCAATTATAAATAACATATATTTATATACACTTAATTATATACCTAAAATAAATACACATAGTATTACTCAATACTTAAAGCTATTATTTGATGAGTAATATTACGCATATTTGACTTCAAGGGTTAACAAATCTAGTGAAACATTAAAACTTTAAGTCAGATGACCTGAATTCAAATATCTATCAAACTTGTGAAACCCTACGACTTAGGCTCAACCATACATACATAAAATAATACACACTTACATATATTATCACGTGATTGAGTATATGTGTACTTAAAATGGGTATAGTTTTATTGGTATTTGATTTCATCTTTGAATTATTTTATCAAAACTACATTCTAAAATTCTATAATATTTGGAGTATTTAAAACATACATGATTTTATCATAAAAAGAGAGAGATGTTTTGTTAAAGTCTCATATGATAGATTTTAGTGATGATTAATTTATAAGGATTATGATGCATTTTACTTCATACAAAAACAGTTATATCTAAAAAGTAAATAAATATTATATTCTTTTATTCTTTGTTTTTTTAACAAAGAACTATTACTCGAATTAGATCATCCCTTCGAACTTGAACTAATCACAACAAATAGAAAAAATTTTAAATCTAATCATTGATCTCACAACTATTATATTAGTTGAATCAATAATTTGATTTTGATATATCTCCAACAAATTTTAAACTTATCTCCTTTTGCTTGGGTACCCTTGCATTTTTCCACTCAAACTAACCCTTGGACGCTTTCTCTTCTTTTTCACCTTCCTCCTCCTCTTTCGTCTTCTACCAATTCTTCTCCTTCCTCTTCTCTCCTCTACCACCTCTTTCTCTTTCCTTCACAATGGTGGTTATGACTTGTTGAGATGGTTTTATGGCAGTAATGGTTTTTGGGTTGTTGAGATTGTTTTGTGGTGGTAATGGCTTTCAGTTGTTTAGTTTCATGGTAGTAGATTGTAGGAGATTTGGTTCAAAGATAACAACAATAGGTGTTGGGAATGGTTTTGGGTTTTTGAGTTTCATGGGAGTGGATTATATGGGATTAAATTTAACGACGACAATGGTTGATGGTGGTAATGGTTTTGAGTTTTTAGGTTTCATGAGAGCAAATTATAAGGGATTCAATTTAGCAACGATGATGGCAGATAGTGGTAATGGTTTTAGGTTGTTAAGTTTTGTGAAAGTGAATTGCAAAAATTTGATTCAATGATTGTAGTAAAAATTGTGGTAATGGTGTTAAGTTGTTGACTTTTGTGGAGTAAATTGTAAAGGGTTTGGTTTGGCAATGGTAACAACAAGTGGTGGTAATGGTTTTGGGATGTTAAATGCCTTGAGTTTCTTTCCTTTTTCCAAGTCAAATCAATATCTCCTCACCATCTAACAACTAACGTGATTTACCACCATTGATTTCACCAACATGAAAACACTAACAAAGTTGGTTAAAAAAGAAAGATACATGACATTGCAAAAAGTTGAAAAAAATAGAGAGAACCGGGATGTAAAGTAAAAGAATTAAAAAAATGAAGTGAAATGATAATTTCTATCGGTTATTATATCACAGTTAAGTCATTGTAATTTTGGTTTTGTGATTATTCTATCCGATGCGATTTTGGTCACTAGTCAATGAAAGCAAAATAACACTTTTTTCTCTTTTATCATAATTTTTTTTTTTACAAACCTAGTTTTTTTTTTCTTTGGAAAATATGGTTAATGCATTCAACAGACGAAAATTGTTTTTCCACCAAACCTTGGGTGGTAAAATTAATTCACTGTTTATGCATACAAATAAAGAATGGGGTCAGTCACTTAATGACATGGGGACGATAACATTATTATTTAATTTTTGAACGATCAATAAGATTTGGGATTTCTTGTTCTTAGCTTAAGTAGCAAGTAACCAAAACTCTCGCCAGAAAATGCATATTCAGTGCAACAAAAGCTGCCATCAAATTTAACACATGTTCAAGAAAAAGAGAAGTATACTATTTTCAAAAGCTAGATGTAAGTTTATTTATTTCTAATCTATGATAAAGTAAAATAATTTGATAGATAGAGCATACCTTCCAGCCACTTAGAGATTAATTTGTTTTTGGCATTTTTGGCCAGCCTTGGAGAAGCTTGCGACTGGGACGTGTCTGCCTTCTTATTGAATGGTCAAATAATTGTGATCAAAATCTATGGTGGGCCTATGCCACCATTTGATATTGAAAGGACAGGACTTATCTTATTGCATAGATGAAGTTGTCTTCTTTTTCTTCTCCACTTTGTTTTTCCATAACAAAAGCTTGACTTCAAGCACGTTTCTACCAGGCTTAGGTTAGGCAGCATATATGACATAAGAAGACTCATGAATATAATAATCAATGAACTATTAGGCACAATAATTGATTCTTTGGTCCTACTACATTATTGTTGAAATGAAAAATCTGATAAACATTATCCAAATGGGTTTTTATAATTATTGAAGCTCACATTGAACATGTTCATTTACTCGTAATATCACTAGAAGAAATTAGGTCTTAATTTATTGTCACAAGATTGATACATCAATGGAAATAGCTAGCAGTCGGTAGATTGTTGCTTTAAGTGATGATCTCAAAGATGGGACCCTAACTCTTGTTTCTCGTGACATGCCCAAATACTATCAAAAACCCCACAAAGCTCCCCAACCAGACAACACAAGCAGGCTCTAGTCTATAATCTCTCGCCACCTTGACTATGAAAGAATCCATCAATTTCAACCGAATAACTCAAAACAATGACCACAAACAACCACAAGTTTCTCTCTCCATGCTTATTTACTTAAACCCACAGAAATTTGCAGCTCAAAAAGATTGTTGAGTTGATTATAATACTAAAAAAGGAGGGTTAGGGAGATAACAGATAAAGTTTTGGAATCATTCAACCACCATTCAAACTAACAAGTTGTAGTGGGGGGTGGTTTTCACATTTTTTTATTCGCCCAGGGCAAAAAGGATAAAGTTTGAGTGAAAAGATAAAGAAAAAGAATCTCCAGGATCCTCGGCGGCATTAAAGAAGGCCACGTGAAAGTTAAACTGGGAATAAACTGTCTTAGAGAAGCCGAAAAAAGCCATAAATTTCTCCAGGCAGCAAAGGATTTCTGTCGATTGAATGATTATGATAGCAATATTAATGGCCGAAACTTATGGACCAACTCAAAAAAGTATTTGATAGTTAGAGAAAATCATATCGGTAAAAGCATATTATAAATATTGCAAACATCGAGTAGTCTAGAATCAGAGAATCCAATCACATCTCACTTACTTTTCTTCTTCTCAATAGTTTGGTCTTAACGACTCGAGAATCCCAGTCAACATTGCTGAAGGCGACTATGCTTGACAAATACGTAACACTAAACGTAATTTCCAATACATCGACTTTTGGCGGACAGTCAAAACTGAAATCATGCTTCATATATATGTAATTTTGTGCACAGGAATATAAAAATCCATTCATTTACCTTGCGGAATGCATTTTGTCTCAATGAATTGACTGCTTGACTGGAGCATGTGTGGATTCGCTGAAATGACTGCTACCAAATATTGAGGTCAATGGTTCTGATTTACCCAAATTCTTTGACGTGTAACTAAAAAGTAACTTCAAAGATGAGAGGATAGCTGAACCACCACTAGGGACATTGGCTAATGCGACCTTTCAACAAGTTTATATCACTCTCTTTAGCTCCAACATCAACCACGAAAATGCTGCCTGAATCAGACCATCCACCCAATACATCCCTGTCAGAGCACTGCACCACAAATTCACATGAAAAACAGGAGATTACCATCATTTCTCATCTATTAACACCACAAAAAGTTCTCATCATACAGAATAAATAGCTGCAGATTCATAACTGATTGAATGTCACCACTAAATTATATGTTTTACAACTCTACTTGTCTAAAGTATTGTACAGGTTACCATACAGCTACAAAAAATCAAACCTATTCATGAACAAAATGAAAAACTTTCAAAGCAAACATATATTATTGCTTTTCTTCACAACCGAATATCCAGGGTTCAACTTCAAACAGAAAAAGTTAGCCCTGGACCTTATTGGACCTAGAAAACTATTTAAGCCTACAAGAGAATCGTGTCAGTATTCACATGGATGATGGTGAGATAGTCCATAGCTGCTGACACATAATTAAGAAGAATATAATACCTTACTGAATCCAAGCCAGTTTGAGTCTCCTCTAAATGAAAATACCTTACTGCTTCCTTTCCACTGCCCACAGAAGACCTGTAAATATACATTATATATCAAAACAGCAGAGAACAAAAGGAAACTCTTACAAATTGTAAACTACTAAGAAAGATGATCAACATTTTGCGTATATTGCAGATTAACACCACAAAATACTCAACTTCAGCAGTTTAACTATCACATGAAGGTGGTATAATTAATATTTAGCATCAAGTAAGCTGTTTCTCATGCTATTATGGTAACAGCCAAGCACATGTGAAAGTGAATCATGCCATTCCACAGCACAATTTTGTGAACATACATAACAGCATGTGGTCCACTGACTCCCATCTTATCTTTTGGGGCTATGCTAAAATATTTCCTTTTACATAAGTTTATTTACTACCAAATAAGAATCATTCATATCCAGTGCAATTTGTAATGATAAAGGCCAAATTAAATAATTATCTAAGCAGCAATCTGAAATCAGGAATGGAATTAAAGCTAGTTAGCACATGGAGATTCATTTTCTCCTTTAACCAGAAGAGAAAAATTAATTGAAGCATGTTTCGAAATATATTAATGTGGTTCAGGATGATTAAGTTAAGTGATCAAAAGGTGGAGTGACTACAACATCTAGTTTCAAGCATCAAGAAAAAGCAATAATTAAGAGGAAAAGGACCAGTGCACCAAATATTCAAAAGTAATCACCTCATAATCAACCCCTTGCACATAGATGTAATCAGAGTTGATTGATGAAAAAGCAAGTCCTGTTATCTGAAATACCAAGAAAGAAAAGTTATCTTGGGTGGCGACAATGTGTCCCAACAGCCAATCCACAAGCTTAATAAGTTTGAACAAAACAGTGAAAAATTCATTTAACATAAATGTAGCAAAATATAAGTTACTTATTGAAAGGAAATGCATGTCCATCACATTAAATTCTTTTTAGATTTTGTGTTTCCCTGAAGTTAGAAGCCTCATGGGTATTATTCTCTCATCACACAAGCTTATATCCTAGTTCATATAATCTTTATAAGAGTGTTCCACCAACAAATCCACAGCCTCAACACATAACAAAATTTTCGGAACCTTGGTAACTTCAGTAGACATTCAGGAACTAAAAATAACTAGTCTCACTTAGCTGAGGCAAAAATCATCTGCAAAGTAAAGTGTTGACTATATTTGAAGAATATAAGACATAATAAAAAACCAAGTCAACAATGTAACACAACTTTGCAGAATATAGTCCAAAATAATAATCCTGCTCAGCTTTTACTGTAAAGAATGCTACAATTGGACCAGACCTTATAAATATGTTATTATGATCACCTTTATAGGTGATAAAAGAAACATATAATAATAACCGGCAGGTTGTGGATTAAAGGGGTTCTAATGGAGGCTGGTTAAGATTTAATGATAGATGGAGCATCATTAGGCTAGGTTGACTCCAAAGGCCTGGCATATTCGTAGTGGGAAAGAAGTAGGGCTGGATTCGAGCCGAGCCGAGCTCGGCTCGCAGCCAGCTCGGGCTCGGCTCGGCTTTTTGAGGGCCGGCTCGAGTTCGGCTCGTTTTCAGTTCGGCTCGGTAACGGCTCGGCTCGGCTCGTTTTTTATATCAAAACGACACCGTTTTGTATATATATAAAAATCAAAACGACGCCGTTTTGTATAAAAAAATTTTTAAAAAAATATACCGAGCCAACCCGAGCCAGCTCGGGCTCGGCTCGAGCTCGATCGAGCCGAGCTGAGCCCGGCTCGTTTCGGGCTCGAACCGAGCCGAGCCGAGCTCGAGCCCGAGCTGGCTCGGCTCGAATCCAGCCCTAGAAAGAAGTATATTTTTTACTACAAAATTCTTAAATTGCAGCAGTCGAAGAGGCCAGAAGGTCAGTATAAATTAATTGCTGTAACACCTAAATCTGAATAATGGAATAGACTAATTTGAAAAGGGCCCAAAATAATGACAGGAACGGATAAGAGAGTCATTATATCTATTAACTGACCTCATATTTTGAACAGTGAACCCATCTTGATAGTGCCGACCATCTACATACAAGACAATATAAAAATTAAGAGTTAATTCTGTTCAAGATGATGCTTTTGACACCCCCATTCTCACTTCTATGCTAACAAATGGACACGAAAATTAAAATACCATTCTAAAGGGAGGATGAACTACTCAGTCATGCATATTCTAGAACAAAATAAATTAAAAAAAAAACCACAACGATTAGAATGTATCTTGTGCATTGTTCAGATCAATTATGACAAACCTGCGAGGATCATAAATTGTCACAGTACGGTCAGCTCCTGCCACTGCAACATTACCAGTTGGAGAACCACAAACAGCATATAAGTTATCACCAACAGAGCTGCAAATTCGACGTAGACAACCACCATTTTCTTTCATTCTCAAGTCCCATAAAGTCAGCTGTAGTAATTCCAAAAGTTGAAGCAGAAAAGCAAGCATGTAAAGTACAGAGATCTAACTCATCAATACACTTAAGACATTCAAATATACAACAGCACAAAATTTACCTGGCAGCCTTCTGTGACAGCTAATATAGAACTTCCATTTTCATTACTTAAATTCTGCATGAAGCTCAATGAAGATGGATACCAGAGTCTGAAACATAGTTATATGAAAAGAAATCCATGAAAATATAACCACAATTAGGTAACCAAAGTCAAACAAATTGCCTGAACAACAAGAAAATGTCAAGGATTCATATTAACAGAATATTCTAAAAGGAATATAATATAATAGTAAAAGTAACCTACTAAAATGCCAGGGAATAGACAAAGCCCAAAAACTAATTGCTCTAGTCTTATAGTCATACAGTAGCAATTAAAAATAGGCAGTGAAGCATTCAATACAGAGTCACTAATATATACCACATATACATCCAAAATTAAATTTAAACTGAATCCATAGATCTGCATCACAATCATACCATCCCCAATCACGAGATTCTATATTACACATCTCTATCTGAAGTGTGAACATCAAATTTGAAAAATAATCAAGCAAGTTCATAAATTCAACATATTTTCACGCTTCATTTCCTCCAGGTGATATCAATACCAGCATAGTGATAAATGGAGATCATACAAACATACACAATATTACAGACTGTGACGACTATTCAAAGTAACAAGCGGAAAAAGAGTATCAACCATCATACATGAAACTTACGTGCGTAAAGTCCTCAGGTGGATATCTTGATCATAAACATCAATGCTTTTGCTAAAGCAACGTGCAACAGCTGCCTAGAATGAGAAACTAATTAGTGAAAAGGAAACATAATTGAGTTACAAAAGAGTTTAGTCCAGATAAAAAGAAAAAAATACATTTAAAATTTTAAATGACTTAAATACACACAAGAGAAATGCGCAGAAAACAAAAGGAGAAGAGAAAGACATTTATCTTTCGTCCCCTCGAAAAAATTGCCGTGAGCAAAACAAGTTGCATAAATTCACACTGCTCAGTGACTTGTAGATAAATAATATTTAGTTGTCTTGGCCAAAAGATCTACCTCTAATTCTCTTTAAATTGCAACAAGAAAGTACAACACATTAATTCTGGGAAGTACCACAGATGCTCTACAAACTAATGTTACAGATTTTTGAAATGATAACTTCAATCAGTTAGTAAGTTATATACCCACAGGTTGTAGGATGTTTCAACATGCACACTGACTTACCAAACACAGTGAAAACATAATGCCATGACATTTCAGCCAGTAGATCAGAGAAACAGTGTGAAAACTATAGTCTTCAAGATTCTACAGTATTAGATTCACCAATTTTTTTTCCTGCTAACTGACCCATCTATAACATGACCAAACATATAACATTTTCAATAAAGAGACTAGGTACCATGGACCATTGGCTTGGACTGAAGCATAGCCCCGCCCAGCTGCCTTCTCCTACACCACAATCCTGAGGCAATACTGAATAGGTAAGCCTGTCAACATCTGAAAATTTTCAAAGGAAAATTTTGATAAGACATTACATTAATAGGAAACCCAATAGAAATTAAGCAGAAGCTGCTAGGAATTTAATGGATGAAACACAGCTATAACACTTTCATGCAACAAATAAAATGTGTATCATATATCCCTCAGACCAAGTCAAATCATGCAACAATCATTCAGGAAAAGATTGTATGAGTATTAAATCAGGGACAAATACACAAAAAAAAAGTTGCACTTAGCAAACCCAGAAAGGTGGAACAAGAACTGCAGAACATTGCAGGACAATAAGAATAAAATTCAATAGAAAATATAGTTACAGACCACCAATGGCAAATTACTGCTGAAACAAACCAATTAAGAAAGCCCAGAATCAGAAGGATCCTACTTTGCTTCTAATTACAATAATTGAGTGAATGCTAATATTTCCATTATGACAATGGTTCAGACTTCATAGAGATGAGGGAGCAAAGAGTGGTGGCTGGATTTAAACATTTAGCCAAAAGAGAATTGTAAAGATATTATGGATCTTATCAGTGACTGCAATAAAAATGCCTGAACCCGCCAAAAAGAAAAGGGTGGTATAAATTCTCTCTTTTGGGTTTAGGCAATGCCTGCATGCATACAGCATACTGAATACTCAATTTATGAGAAGTATAAGAAAAAAAATAAAGACTAGTAACATAGGCTGAATAATTCCATGCCTTTAAACAAATTTACAAAGAAGGATGGCTTCCTGTTTACACTGTTTCAGAATAGAAATATGTAATACAGGTTTACAATCCAATCCTTATAACAATCTATACAAAGATAGTGAACAATAAATATAAGGAATGTACCTTTACCACTAGTATCCAGTTTTGATACAATGAAGTGACCATAAGAATCCACACTTCCCAACACAAAGTAACCATTACCTACACAGATATGAGTTGCTGTAATTAACAATTTAACTATGCAAGAACAATAGGGGGAATTTCACTGACTTCCTTATACTTTGGTGTAAATACACACAAGTCCCATGAACTAGAAAATAATTAAAAAAAATCCATTACATTAGAGCCTGTTGTTGTCCAACATATTCAAAACTCTCACATGTTTAAGTCCTTTAACTATCATTTCATTCAAATTAAAAAGTTGAAAAATACAATAATTTTCTTTCAGTACTAAGTTGACTACATAATTCCTGTTATTAGATACAAAGTCTTAAGAAATTTGAATTAAAATTTATTCATTTATCTCTTTTAAACTTAAACATCATCTAATACTATCTTCAAGAAGATATGATGAACCAAAAATGTAGCATTCCACTCCAAGAATACACAAGTTACTTACTATCAGTTTCCGCAAGCACAATACTCTGAATTTCTGAACGATGAGGACATCGTTTAAGTAATGAAGCATCCATAGCCTTGGAAAAAAAAGTCAGAGGAAAATGCTGATGGGGTCAATGCAGAACTCAATAGAGAAAAAAATGACATGAATTCCTCTTAATCTCATATAAGAAGAAAACTCCCAAATAGACAATAAAGTCAGGAATTGAAATACTTGTGTCTGTTCAGGGATCAGCAGACTCTCTTTCCCTTTATTGACCAAGGAATCTTCCATCATAATCTACAAGAAGGAAAAAGAATCCAAATTAATTGCTTAAACAGACATTAACAACAAATGATTTCGCTTGTTCTAGGACTAAGAAATTGGCTTCATTTTGCTGTGGCTCCTATAAGCGTTAACTTATAATCTTATATAAATAGAGATTTAAACATAAACTCTTATTTGTTAGACTATTAACCATGTCTTTTAGTTAAAAAAAAAAAAAAAAAACTGTGAAATTACGAGCACACATCACTTTTGAATTCATAAAACAAGAAGGAAAGCTACATTGCACATTTTCACATTATAGATAAATTTAAAAAAAAAAAAAAAAAATAGAGAGAGCTTATCGTCAAACTCTCAAACTGCAAACAAACAACAACAAAAACTGAAAACAGATTTTGGCGTTAGAACAATCTAGAAATTCCAAAATCCACAGTCCACACAAACAGAAGCAAGATTTACAAATTAGCTAAGCAAAACATTTCTATCAAATTAAGCTAAACTGAAAATCATAATCTGAACAATTAAACACTTACAGAAACGAAATTACCTGGACTTTGTAGATGTGGCAGCCAGAGGCAATGTAAACCAAGCACGAAGAGGCGTCCTCATTAACCTGACCAGAAAAGAAAAATAAAAAGAAACCGAATATGAAAAATAGAAGCCAAAGAAGAAAAATAAAGAAATAAATAAAGCGAGAGAGAGATACATGAAGAGCGAGACGAGTTGACTGGATATTTCCAGGAGATGGATAGTCTATTAGAGTTGATGGCACCACTGCCTTTCTCAGATTCTTGACCTCCAGGGACGCCATTGCTGGACGCTTGGTCGCTCGTTTTGGCGGGAATTTTGTTTGTTTGGTTGGTTTGAGGTGATTGAAAGTAATGCAGGGAGGGTTTTGGTCGGGTAGGGATGGAGGGAAAGATGATAAAGGGTTTTCTGTATGTTTAGAAATGATTTAGTAGAAGGGTTTTGTGTTTAAGAAATTTTAAGGATAAAACTACACAAAGAAAGAGTGATTATGATTTTATACCTGAATAAATATTATTTTATTTTTAATTTAAAATTATTTAATTATAATATAATAAATTATTATTTAAATATAAAATTATAAAAGTATTTATACATATAACATTACTCATATTTTATTCTAACTTTTGAGATGGGATTGGATTAATTTAGCGGATAATGTCTAATAAAATTATAATAATACTGTGTATATAATTTTATATATAAATAATAATATATTATTATATAATTAAATATTATTTTATTTTTAATTATCAACTATCTAATTATATAATAATATAGTTATTTATGTATAAGATTATATGTAAAAATTATGTGCATATAAAAAAGTTGACATAAGTCAAAGAAAAAATTTATAGACTGAAATACAAAAGATAGGTGATAGATTTTTAGGTAATTAACAATCATTTTTAAATAAAAGTAAATTACTATTCTTCACCAAGGTAGCCCTGCCATGGTTCATGAACCAACGGTTCAATTTGGAGCCACTAATTCACAATAAAAAAAAATAAAAACTTTAAACTAAACTATGACAAATCAGTTCGTAACTGGCTCAAAATCAACATTGAACTACCGATTCCGATTTATGTCCCTTATTTATTTTTTAAGTAATAATTATAATAATTAAAAATTTTAAAAAAACTTTGACTTAATTTTTCAATTAAATTTTCTACGTATCCTTTTAGGGTTTAGAAGAATTAAAATCTACGTAATTATTTTATCTTCGTGTACCAAATAGCTAGAGATACTCCCTTATCTTATCACTCGTCTTTGCTTTCTTGACTACTAGTTCTCGTCATCGAATTATCTATAGTTAAACCAAAGTGTTTTTCATTGAAGTCCACTTTTATATCTTATTGGCGTAATTCAGTGTTTATCCAATCATCCACACATACTTGGGTTTTAATAGATTGGAGAGTCAAATTTGATCGCCTCTTGCCCGATATATTGTCCCCTTGATTAAAAGTTTGTTCCACTATGACAATTAATATCGAGGCTATTAGGACTTGTTTAGTAATAGTTACTAATGTTGGAAAGATTGATGCATACAACTCACTATTCTAAAATTGAAAAGTTTTTACCTATATTGTTATCATCAAACTTAAAAGTAATGGTTCAATAAATTTCAAGCTCTGAGGTGACGTTTAATATTTCTCTTGGTCTTTCACCTCTTTGCATTATAATACGATCACCATAACTAATATTTTTTGTTTGTGATGAGGCAATAGGTGGTAAAAAGAAAGAACCATTTTGGTTATTATAAACTAATGAATATTCAGCATAAATTTGTTTAATTAAATTCATAATGATAACTATAGTTAATTGAATATTAACTTCATCACCATCATCTAATTGCATGCATTTATAATATAATGTTAAATAATATGTAAAATCTAGAATTTAAAAAAAAAAAAAGCAACAAGAAAATTTTCTGGAATTTCTTTATAAGAATTTAACCATTTTGTTTATATTAAAAAAATTGTTTCATTTAAAATAACATCTTTTTTGGTCTTTTGTAAAGCCGCAATAACATTAAGGACTTTATTTAAAAATAAATGAGAAATAGAAGAATAAACCTTACTCAAAATAAAAATTGCATTATTAAAATTTCTTTAAACTTCTAAAATTGTCTTACAAATATCTCAATATTAGAGATATAGCATAACTTGTGACACATTTTGTGAAATAAATGTGCACAATAATTCCCTATAATCAAAAAACTCATTAAGTAATTTATATATTGAATTCCAACGAGTTGACATATCTTTAGGAAATTTTTTTGGTTTTTTGTTATATATTTTATAAAAATTTACCCCATTCTTTTATTGTTTTGGGATATATTCATAAAAATAAAATTGTTATTTTTATTGAACTAATAAAATTATTAAAATATCTTAAATTATCTTGTACATATAAATTTAACATATGCATACACATCTAATATAAAAAAATCTACTACCTAAATTGGGTTACAAATTTTTGTTAAATCAATAATCAAGATCATATTTATAGTTGCATTATCAAATGAAACTGAAATTTTTTTAAAAATTAATTTATATTCTTTTAATTATTCTATAGATATTATCCGACGTATGTCGATCATCAAACACCCTGTATGGTAAATTCTTTTTTGTAATTGAAAATTATTATCTATCCAAGTTATACTCATATAAAAGTGAACTTGTCAATGATTATTCCAAATATTACTACATATAGATACACGTCTATCTGAATTTGTAAATAACTGAATTATTTTTTTTTTGTTTTTATATAAAACTAATAATGATATTTTTAATGTGTTTATAAGAATAGTTTTATATGCAGTATTTAATACGGTTTTACACTAATTACTAAAATCTAAATTTTTATCAAAACTAAATACTAAGCGATCTATTGCTATCATTTTTGTAAATTATTCTTTACTTTTATTATAATTATAAATAAATAGAGATTTATGTGGAAAACCATACTCAATTATTTGTGTCTGACCTCCATTTTGCCTAATTTTTTTCGGATGCTTCGACTCAAAGTGCCTTTTGAATATTCCATATTCACCTCCTTGTTTGAATTTATAAACTTGTTTACAATAATTGTAAATAACTTCAAAATTATCTTTTTCTTTTTATATTTTTTAAAATGAATTTTGAAAATATCAGAGATAAAAAATTTTTGTGGTTGTTGTTCAATCTTCACTTCTTGTTGTTGTTGCTCCACCTCCACATATTAACTTTCAATTTCTTGTGTTGAAAAATTTTCTACAAATTGATTTTCACACACATTTGATGTATATGAATATTGACCAAATCTTTTATTACGTGAAGAATTTTCATTACTTGTTATTTTTTTATAATAAATAAAATTAATTATATAATTAATTATGAAAGATAATAAGAAAAATAATAATAGTAAATAATAAATAAAATTAATTATAAAGACAAATTTTATAATTAATTATGAAATTGTATAATAGAAAGATAATAATAATTAAATTATAGGATTTAAAATTGGAATTGATTTTATTTAAAAATAAAAAAAGAATTTGAGAGAATTTGATTGAAAGATTGAGAGAGTATTGATAATTGAAAAAATGAGAAATAAAAATAAATAAATGAGAAAGTTGAATGATTGAATGAGTATTTATAAGTAAAATTTTATATAAAAAATAAAAAAATTAATAAACCTAACGAGCCTTTGCAAAATTTGTAGGGACTGTTATAGTCCCCTACAAATTTATACTTTTTTTAATTAAATGAATTTTAATTATTTTTATTTAAAATTAATAAATTTTTTAATTAAATTATTGAGCTGCCAGTTCATAAATCAACAATTCAAAAAAGGAAAATCTGAATTAAACCGTCGAATCTGACGCTGATTCTAATTTAGATTGATTCTGAAAGTTCCAGTTCCCTTTTTACATGGGTCGGTTCTGGTCTGGTTCATGGGTCAAACCAACTCGTGGCTAGGACTACACCAAGGTTTAACAAAATTACATATCACCTGTAAAATTTAGAAACTACTAACATCTATGCCAGAATCGGTTTGAATCGGAATCAGAATTTGATTTTGATAGTTTGATTCAAGTTTTTCTTTATTTTAACTGTCGGTTCATGAACTAGCAGTTCAATAATTTAATTAAAAAAAATTATTAATTTTAAAGGAAAATGATTAAATTTTCTTAATTAAAAAAAGTATAAATGTGACATAGATTATGAAAATGGGTAATGTTGTATGATCTTTGGCCTAGGTTTAAAGTCACTACTGTATAATTTCTAATTCACGAATCCATGTGAAAGTAAAAGGATTATAACTAGATACTTATGAAATGTTTTATGCAAGCGTTGGTATGGGGGAACCAAGGGTGTCAATCTTACAATTCATATGTAATTATGTGCATGAAAAAGGGAAACAACACCAATTATTTCTTATGTGGTCAACGAGAAGCTTCATGTACGCATCCGCAATAGTACCATTTTCGGAAAGCTTTTCATAACAGTCCATTTAGTAAATGCACATATAGAAAAGGGGGGCTGCATCAATGATTTCTCATCCAGCCAGAGCATCAATGCTTAGGAACCCCAAGCTTGACCAACATATGCTATGTGCAAATGGAATATGAGAATTAAATGCAGTGGAAGCATTTTTTAGCTTTCTTCCATGCAGTGGAACCCAGGAGTGCAAGCAAGGAAGAATTCAATGCAGAGAATTAAAAAAAGGGAAATCTTTAAATTCAATGGAGCTCTACCGCATGGAAAAAAAACTAAAAAAATAAAAATAAATCCAATCCGTTCTTCATTTGAAAATTTTTCAAATTTAAATTTTCGTATTTTATAATCATTAATATAACATTAAACAATATTATAACAATTTTAAATAATAAAAACAACATAAAATGACAACATTAAACAATCTAACAATATAAAATCACAACAAAATTAAATTTCACATAAAATCATGAACATAAATCTATCATACATTATTTGATTTTAAATTTTCATAAAGAAAACACATAACATACAGGTTTTATTGTTCAATCACGTATCTTCTCTGTTGAAGATTTTTTTTTTCCATACTGCAAAAATTCCTTCCTCACTAGAAGGCTGAAGAAAAAAAGAGAGATGATATTCTCTTTTTTTGTATGAGCAACATCAATTGAGATATTTTAAAAAAATAAAATACTATTATGATATTTTTATTTAAGTTTTAGAATGAGTGAGATATATATATATATATATATATATATATACACGGTAAACCAAAAAAAGGAATAATTTTATCAATTAAAGCAATAGAAGCAATATCCCCTGTTCAAACACTGAAGCTTTCCCTGGTCTCCCAAGGGCACATTAGAGCTGCAATTTTTCTTCATATCGGAAAACAGCAATCACTTTCAACTCAGTTAAACTGAAAGCAACAAAATTTAAATCACGATCGGTCATCTAAAAACAGTGGGAGAAACTTAGTTTTAAATGCTGTTGCTTCACAAAACAATTTACAAACTAGAATTTCTATAACTTCATTAGCATGAAAATTTTACTTCACAAATGGATTGATAATTTCGTGGTGAAAAGATAAGCCCTCAGATCTCAAAGCTACAAACAGCTTGTATATAGTTTAATGCTAGTGGCATTCATCAACACCCTTACATACCACCCAATAAACAGAAACTTGGAATGGCTGACAGTCTCAAAGAAAAGAAAGAACGAAAGAAAGATGATGACAAAGTGCAAGCGCGTGCGAGAGAGAGAGAGAGAGAAAGGGAACGGTGGCATGTAGTGAGTATTGAGAAACCATGCAGCGACTCTATACAATTCAATTTTCCATCATTGGGCATTCATAAGATCCATTATTCATGAAGATACCATAATCCCATTATCAAATATTGCAACATGAGCTTCCATGTTCAAGCTCATACAGTTTGTATAAAAGTAATAAAAATAAAATTTACATGAGCATAGGCCTCAGATCTCCTACCCAAAACCATGCAATTCACGGCAAAGGTTTTCAATGAAAGCCATCCCTCATCTTAAATGGTGATCAAAAGAACACCACTGCCACCACCACAACAACAACCATCAACAGTGATAACAACAACAACAACAATAATAATAATAATAATAACAATAATAATTCCAAGAAGAAGAAGAAGAAGAAGAAGGTGCCGATGGTTAACATGATGAAGAAAGAGAGAAAGGGCAGTTGTTAACACTTATGAATGGTGGTATAGAGCAGTGGCAAAACTGAGGGCTAACAGTGAAAACTAAAAAGCACTCATCAAATGAGTTTGCATCATTGACCAATGCAATCAATCATACTTCTAAAAGTTTTTTTCGACGTATATGAGGAAAAAAACTCAATTTCTACTTATAGCAAGCAAAACAATCAAAACAAAAGTACTGTAAGATTATTAAAACTCCACCAGACCTTGCAATAGTTTATTAAGTAACCAGCGATTGAAAGTAATCTAAAACATACATGAGAAGTACTATGTCTCATTCAATGTCATCCAATTCAACCTAGCACCTATTAGATTGAGAGAAATATTAATGCAAATCTCGTGAGCATAAACAATTTCTAGACTTTCACCATTGATGGAGACCAAAACTCATGTCAAAATAAATGTGACTATTATTTGTAAAATTACATTCAAAGATCAAAAATACCCCAAGTAAAATGAAGAAATAAAAAGATATTAAATTATAAAATAGAAAGAAACTGAAGACCTCAGAACTTACAAATCATAATTCACAGATGGTGAAGTTCAAGATTTCAGTTAAAAGCCCATCCACAGCACCAATTATATAGAGAAATGGAAAGAATGGCAACAGCAACAACCGCAACCACCTGTAATGCTGGGAGAATTTGACAAGGGATGATGGAGGCCATAATTAAAATTAAAGCATCCATCCTATTTAATAAGTTCCCATCTTTGGGCAGATGTAAAAGAATTTAAAGAACTTTACCCTGTAAAAGCAAAGAATAACCCCCATATATGCAGGCTTTACATTGAAACTCACACAATTCCTAAGTAAACCATTAATACTCAAATAATATAAGTAGGGGAAAACAAAGACGTGTGAAGTATAGTAGCTGGAACCTAAATAAGAAAAGCAAACATAGCTAATGCAAAAAAATGTTCCATGTTAAACGAAAATTTGAAAATTTAGCAATGGAAGCATAACACCAAACGTGGAAATAAGCACGACTACAAATGAAATAGTGACAGGATAAAACATATGAAGAGGCCATCATTTAACACTTCAATTAACTGATTGAGTTCTTTAGTCCTTTAAAATACCAAAACTAGAGAAATAGTCAGAGAGTAAAACACCTCTAAGATTCAGAGGCATCGAAAAATGACATAAAACTTCTAAAAACTAATAGCCCTCAGATCTCATAGCTATAGTCGGTCATTCATGGTATAGAAAAATGGTTCTCATTAAGAGCCCTTACATATCATTATCCATTGTAACAGGAAGATAGATAGACCCATAGAGAGATAGAAAGAATAGAAAGAGAGAGAAAGAGAGATAAAGAAAGTAAAGATGATAGATTGATTATGATGATTGATGGCACTTATAAAAAAAATGAAGTAAAGGCTCAAAACGACAATCCATGCTACCACTCCACACTATGAGTTTTCCATCATTGGGCAAGAGTATACCAAAAAATGGTTAAAATGCATACCAACTTTTAACAAACTATCAGTTAAATGGCTATAAACATAGAACCTATTAGAAATTCACAACAGAGAAATAATCACGGGGAAATTTCTTTTTTTTTTTTCAAAAAAGAGCAATTTTAATAAAGAAGGTGACAAATTTTCATATACCCACAAGTCGCCCGACCATTCAACACAACATCCGAATTTGTCAACCGTAATATGTCTGGATCTAACTTGTTCGGTAAATTAACACCATTATGCAATTAAGGAAGAAACTACCTTAAACAGGTGCAAATCATACTCGAATAGTTATCATATACCGCTTTCAAAGCTGCAGATTTCCATCAATAAAGAAGTTAAAAAATGCTAAAGAACCCGGTACACGTATCATCAACATTCAGTTGAAAGACTAAAATAAAATTAAAAGATTTCGTAAAGTCAATGTATGGTTTTAAAGTGCATGTGGAAGAGAAAGCGAAAGCCCTCAGATCTCATAGCTTAGAAGCAATCATCAGGAGCTTAGAGCTAAAGGCCCGTTCTTCAAAAGCCTTTACACACCACCACACAAAACAAAATGCACGTATATGTGTGTGTATGTATGTATTTATGCAAAAAGAGAAGGAGGTGGCGGTGGCGGAGATGATGCCGGCAGTGGTGAGTTAAGGCTAATGATTGAACAAAATCCCTTTAGCTTTAGCAAACCGGTCAATGAATTTCATTGTTGTCCATCATTGGGCCAAAAAAATTAAAAAATATCGAAAATTTATCAAAGAAAATTCAAAACCCTAGAACTAAATCACGAAACAAAACCCCCAAAAAAAAAAAAATTTCAGTGCCTCCGAGTACAGAGCGAGCTGTTCAGTTTACCTCATGAGAGTCGATTTGAGGGAGAAAACTGGGGTTAAAAAGAGTAGTGGGAAGAATTTTTGGGGGTGATCGGGCTGGGCTTCTTGTGTTTAAAGGCCCAATTGTTCCCTTCTTTTTCACCCCATAAGATAGAATGTTTATTCTTCTGAGAGAACCCATAACATAAATTAGGAGAGAATTTTTGGGAGTTGAAAATAAAAATGACAAAAATTTAGGGGTACTTAGAAAGTGATCAACTTTTTAGGGGTCATTTGATATAATTAAAACCCAAATTTAACCCTCATTTTTACAAACAAATATCACTACCGAACCCTATAATTGTAATTTCAAACTCAAAAAAGGATGCCTGTTACATCCAATCATTTATACAAACATCAATCAAACTTTCATTTATTTGATAATTGTGTTTTTTTCTTTTATTGAATTTATTTAATAATTTGAAAGTATATTTCAAAATTATGAATGATAAAATTGGTTGAAACACTATTTTCTCAATAGAGCATTAAGGGGTGGCTACTATTTTACAGATGCAGGGATCTTTTAATATTTTTCAAATGCAAGGGGGTTGATATTTTACATATGCAAGATGTTCTCTTCAAATGGTGCTTCATGTTTGTTCTATGCCCAAGAGCAACATTTGTAAATAATAATAAATAAGTTAATTTTCATGATATTTTCAATTTCTTATTCTAAAAAAAAAAAACAAAAAATTTGAAAAAATACACGTTAAAAACCCTAAAATGAAAAATACTAATTACCTCCAAATTAAAAAAAATATAAAAAACTCACATGTCACACATACCAAATAAAATTAAACAAGCATACTAGAAAATATAAAAAACTCTTATCATGCGTGATCTTTATGGTGAAAAATATTCAAAACCCTCACCATGTGCATCACACATACTTGAGACATATCCAAAACACTCATCTTCATCTAAATTCACCATGTGTAGCCAACAACATGACTGTGAATTAAGCATGATGATGAAATCACCCAAAATCTCTCATTTTCAAGCCCAATTTTACCAACAATCAATTCTAAACTTATTCTAACACAAAACCATTAACAAAATTCATTTGTATGACACAATTGCCACTATAGGGTAGTTCACAATAGAGTCCAATTTAGTATAGCAGTGCAATAGTGGTGTAGGTGAGTAGAATGCATAGTTAGCTCATACAGTCAAGGTGTCGGATCTCTGTCTTAACCTAGTCTAATCAACATAGTTATTTTTTTCAGTATACAAAGTATTTTGACTAAAACAAGTAAGAAGACATATGATTATCCCAATTTAGGATCCATAGAGATTTTTTAATGATTGAGCAAGACCATAGTTATTCTTGAGAGAGTAATATGAGATTTTAGAGCTTCTTGAGTATTTAGTTAAGAATAATAGAATCCACATCATCTCAGTTGGAGTTTATAAGTAAAATCCTGATGACCTAAATAAGGTGGATTAAGTCAAGTGCATTTTAGAGATTAAGTGAAAGTTTAAATATAGTCTTTTACTTATTGAGTGATTTTCATTCACTTTGCAACTTTTCATGTTTTGCAGGTACATATAATCGTAGTGGCTACAACTGGAGCAATGAATATAAATGTGGCATGAGAGCATACATGTGGCATGAGGGCATAGATGTCATCTCAAATTTTATGTATTTAATTTCAGTTATGATCCTTTGTATGGTTACCTTATATGTCACCTATTTACTTACGGAGGATACTCATGTGAAAGTGTTTTCGAAGAGTGTTACATATGCATATGAAAGTACTTGATATGTCACATATCTATTGAGTGTTTGATACTCATATATTCCCTTTTATTGTTTTGAAAGTATGAGATGAGATTGTTTACAAAAAAAAAAAAAAAGAAGTATGAATGAGATGATAGGGTTATAGGGAGAAGTGCAAGCCACTTGAGATAGATTGCATGGGGAGGGGTATTATAGTTTTCTTGTGATTTATATATATGTTCTTAGATATCTTTGGATTTGAGATTGTTTTTATTTAAGCACATTTATTACATTTTGGAATATGAATTGTGTTTATAGATTATTTTTTATTTAGATATTTTTACATATTTTTCAATATATTTCTATTTCATGCTTGTTAAATGCATTTGAATTATTTTTTAAGAAAATTAAGTTAACATATCTTTTTGGATATGTATTCACTTTGATAGGGATTCGTCTAGGAATGAGTACTACAATGGCCTTGTCATGCCCATAAAATTGTGGGTTTGGTTTGCTATGACCCACAACCATCTCTAGGCAGTTATTATGTTGGTTATGACAATGAAAATTGTTGATTATAACAATGAAGGTTATTGAGTTTTTAACTAAAGACTCCAATTTATCATTTTAGTATTAAATAAAAGAAAGATAGTTTCCCTTTTCTCCTGTTTTTAATATAATGCCTAAAAATCTTTGACACCTTATTATGCTATGTATTCTGAAAACTAGAAAGGGAAGACTTTGTTCTGGATTGACAATCAGTCGTTTCTGCGTCAATTCTTTGCAACAAAATGACATAAACATGTTTGTCTTAATCCATGATTTTATAACCTATTATGATTAAATTAAACAAATTGAGCAAAATAAATATGATTTGTAATTATGTAATTTTGTGGTAGTATGTTGATTTTGCTTACAAACATTGCATTTAATCCATCTATTTTCATGTTGAGAGATATTTTCCAACCGATCATAATTTTTCATATGCCATGACAATTTCCATGTTTGGTCCAAAAATTTCGAACTCTCCCCTTATCCACGACAATAGAAGCTTAACAATCAATAAAATAATTTACGGTTGAAAATTATTCAAACCAAAATTCAAATGGTAAAATGTTTTTTTTTTTTAATTTTAATTTTCTTATATCAAACCAAACTATTATGTAACTCAAACTAAACTAAACTGCAAAATTCAAATATTTCGGTCAAGTTTTATTATTTGAACCGTTTTTTGCACACTTTTACTAATAATTTTCCTAGAATCTAGTATAGTAAATGCAACAAATAATAAATATGTACTTTTCCAATAATTTTTTTTTATTTTCTATTTATTGATTTTCCAATAAGTCCAAAAAATTTCATGATATTTATATTTTTTTTAAAATAAAACTAAACAAGTTACAAAATAAGAAATTCCATAACATTGATCAATAAAATTTTTTAAAGGTTTTAACATTTCTTTTAAATAAATCCAATTTATCAATCATATTCAGTAAAAACTATATAATTAACACGATTCTTTTACTATGTATTAAAATATTTAGTAACTATATTTTTATAATCTTTCTAAGATTTTAACATTAAATGGGTTAAATTCTAATGAGTTTTAATATCGGTTTTTAATTTTTCTTTTTTAATCTCGTTTATTTACAAATGTTATAATATTGTTGTAATCGTGAATGTTATAAGTACATGTATTTTTATTTGTTTCCATTTCTGTATATGCTAAACTTATTCTATCTTGTGCAATTAAATTTATTATATGGTAGACACATCTAACATGAAATGTTTTATCATCAAAATGCATATTTAAATGTCGCAACATTAACTCTATAACTTTATCATTTTATTTAACATTATCAAATGTGATGAAAAAAATTATATATTTGATATTCACTAAAAGTGTTAGCTAATGCTCTATAAATGGTTGCATCAGGATATGAAAATTCAAAAACTCGAAATACAATAATTTTCTTTTGTAATTGTCAATTAGAATTAATAATGAGCCGTTGGATAAATATATCCTAAATATTGGTTATTAGATGTCTCTAAATAAAAATTATTAAAATAAACTCAATTATATTAACTAAGTTTATTTATAATTTTTATTTTTATTAATTTATAATTTTTAACAGCATTATTTTTTATTGTGTCTCTAGGAACTATTCTAACTTCAGGTTATAGACTGTTTTGTATAAACCATTATAAAATACTATTATCACCAAATAAAAATGGTTGATTAGTTGCGATAAGGTACCTAACATAAAATCTTTCATGTTTTGTTGATTATATATGAACTTAGACATTTCCCCATTATATAAGTGGATGAAATGGTGAACGAGGATTCATACACCAATTTTGAACTTGTGAACAAATTTTGTTATTGCCTTTTTAAGTGTTCCTTGACTTTTTTTTTTTACAATGCTCATTGATAGGAACTATTCTAATTTCAGGTTGTAGATTGTTTTGTATAAACCATTATAAAATACTATTATCACCAAATAAAAATAGTTGATTAGTTGCGATAAGGTATCTAACATAAAATCTTTCATGTTTTGTTGATTATATATGAAGTTAGACATTTTCCCATCATATAAGCGGATGAAACGGTGAAAGAGGATTCATACACCGATTTTGAACTTGTGAACAAATTTTGTTATTGCCCGTTTAAGTGTTTCTTGATTTTTTTTTTTTTTTTTTACAATGCTCGTTGATATACTTATGCATGAATCAACATTTTGAAGCTTTTTTTAACATGTTATTGATAAACCAACGTTAGCTGTAAACGTAGGAGCACCGACTTGGAATAGAAGAAACCACAAGGTGCTGATCTTTGAATAAGGGACAGCCTGAATACCATGCGGCATGCCAAACGAATTGAATAATTTCAAACGAATTGGCTAATTCAAAAAACAGTGCCTGTAAGACTGATCTATAGGTGATATAATATTGACTTCAGTTTTACCAGGCTTTGTGACAATTAGGTGCACTTGCTTATCCATCTCTGTCAAGTTCTCTTCTCCCCTAGACATGGTATCCACCAGAGAAACTTGCGGAATAGACAAACAGAAATGCTCAATATAAGTCGCAATATAAGCTTTTGTCAGATAGAAATTATTGGGTGGCTGCCAAAAGGTCTTGATAAAAGCAATATGAATACTAAGGAAAAGATTGCGATGGGCACATACTCTTAGCGGACAAAGGAAACATGGGGGAATCTTGTGTTGTTACTCTGGCAGGCCAAGATGCACCAAATTGAACAAAAACAGATGCTAAATTCCACAGGCAACCCACCTTGGAGACAATGACGACTTAACAAATTTTGTTTAACAGTGACAAAGGTGAAGCAGAGTCGGTGCATTATTTGCCAAAGATTAAATCCAATGATCAAACACAGACAATTTAAGGGGAAATTATTGCTGTCTTCAGGCTACGACAACAGCAAGTGAACAGAAAATAAGTTTACAATGTTCTTTCAGCTCATATTAATGAAAATGTGAGTTTAGTGAACGGAAAACATTCAATAATGAAACATTCAGAGCATACTAACTCGTAGAAATATGAAATTTTAAGGGGAAAAAAGAATACAGAAAAAGAGAGGAAAGATTCTTTGTCGAATGAGCACAGATGCTGTCCTGTAATTGCTAGTCCAACTAGTAGTTGTACGCTGCATAAAACAAACACCCTATAGATTCTAGGAGAGAAACAAGCAAGACCGACTAAAGTTTTCTATTTCTTACCATAATCGCTATTTTCTTCTATTCACATGCCAATTTGGTGTCGAAACTGCTCAAGCAGATTGCGAAAGCCTGAAATGCAGATAAAGGATACCGGTAGTCCATTGTGAACATATCCTTGCCAACCTTACCAAATTGCAGAATGATCTTGTCGTGATCCGACTGGGGTGGCTGTGATGGTGTGGGTGCACCAGCAGCAGGCTGTGTGGCAGCAATTAGCTGGAAGTTTTTCACTGAAGCAACAGTAACTCTTCCTCTAAAGTTGAGGCACCAACACTGCAGCTGCTCATGCCATCTTGGAGCCTTGTTCCGAAGAACTAATGGTCGCTCCTTTCCCTCCTCATCGTCATCACGAATGCCGGCTATGTCAGAAAATCGGGAGCTACTAAACTCAGTTGAACTATCTATTGATTTTGAGAAGTTCCTGAAGGAATCTTCAAGGGAGCGAGGATTAAGCTCTGCCTGGCCTGGGACACTACCACCAGGCTCAAGAGATGAGGCCGGAATTGAGTGCATGGTGCAGTGCATCCTCCGAGGTCCCCTGGTTCCTAAAACATTCAGCTCATATGTGACCTGAGCAATGTTGTAGCTACCAGTGGGAACCTTCGGTGAAACCTTTTTTGAATAGAACCTGCGGCTTCGGCCAGGTGGAGAAAGCTGGGCATTGTTGTAAGGAGGTTGTGTGTCATAAATGATGAATTTTGTGCCAAGAAAATTTGACCTGAAGCACAGAAACACATCATATTCTGTTGCCGTACATAACTATAAAGTTCTGTAAATCTAACGATCAATACTTGAGACCATTA
Source organism: Mangifera indica (assembly GCF_011075055.1). Taxonomy (NCBI): domain Eukaryota; kingdom Viridiplantae; phylum Streptophyta; class Magnoliopsida; order Sapindales; family Anacardiaceae; genus Mangifera; species Mangifera indica. The sequence goes on along the minus strand of NC_058147.1, from coordinate 7,248,690 downwards.
CATATAATGTGATTAATAAATTAAGTTGAACTCTCCATTCACACATCACACAATTTTAAAGTCACCAAACATGTTCATGACACTTAGAGCTTTTTTTTCAGTCAGATTTATAAAGAATTTAACTACATTTTGTTTTTTCAGAGCTATACCATACAGTTTATGATAGATTAATTGACAGAAAGATGAAGCTTTTAATATTGAAAATAGCCATATCCTACCTCAACTTTCCAATGTAAGTACTGCTTGATCTTGATATATTATCAGCATCCATGGAGATTACATACTCTGTGCAAGTGGTTCTCCTAGTCCGTTTTGCAGAAAGAAGAAACTTGCCATTTTCAACAAGCAAAGCTGCAAAAATACAATTAAATTAGAAAGTTTCAAAATAAACGATGTTAGGGAGTAGGAAATCTTATGAGTAGATAAGTTAACCGTCCTGTATAAACCTAAATGAATTTAAGAGTTTGGACTAAAATAAGAAAAATAAGTGATAATGGTACCATTATATAGTTGCATGAAAAAAGTACACAGATATGAATCAGATGATAATTTCCGGACTAATAGCAGGCATCAATTGTAGAAGTTTATAAGCAGAGCCACTTATAATTAACTCAAATTTCCCATACACAGCCTATGTAGTTGGAATCAATTACTATGAAATGCACAAAAAGCCAAAGAGATAATCAACATATACTAAGGCTATCTGATTCAACATTTGAATCAGATTTCTGAAAGATCCCCAACAAGCACCAGCAACTGTTTCCTATGACATAACATTTGAATTTCCACTTGTTTTTAAAAATGAAGTCTTCACTAACAGAACAAAATTACTAAAGACTAGAGAGGTTTTTAAAACATAACATAGGCTTGAACATATTTCTGGACGCTTACTTTAGAAATAGAGATCGTTTGAGCAGGTCAACAAGGTGATTCAACAAAGTTGGAAAATGTTTCCAACAGTCGTACTAGTATCTTTATTATAGAAACAAATCAGTAACTACTGATCAGTTATAAACATGTGTCACTGCTTGTCCCAGTATAACACAAAGCAAATCATAGCGTTGGAATAAATCCGAGGGCTACTCATTGGAAGATTAATACAGCATCATTGAATCGCATAAAAAGAATTAGTAGCCATACTGTTTGATAAAAAACCTTGTTAGTAAACCAACACATATTTAGCCCAAAAAAAAAAAAAATTGACAAGAATAAGAGTTAAGAATCCATAAGTTTTTTGTTCAAGAAAATAACCTCTAATAATAATAAACAAAAACAGTTTTCAATTTTTTTCCATTTAATCCCTAAATACACAAACATGAAATTTTAAAGAATCGTAAGAAATTACTAATAAGGTCATCATAGGTACATTTAAAGGCCAATGGGTGGTCAAACTTCATCATACCAATGCCCACCTATATTTTAGCCTCCACAACACTATACCACTTTTTTATCTCACTCTTTCTTCATTTCTTTTCATCTAAGAGTAGTCTTTTTCTTTTTGACACAGTGCATCTTTCCTGGGCAAGTTTGAATATGACACTAAGGCAAAGCCACCATTTACCTCAATTGAGATTTAACAGGCACATCATGTTAAGACAAAAATTTTGGGGCAAACAAAATATAGAAGAGAAGCTTACCAGGGCTAAGGCAAAGGAAAAGATGGTAAGTCAAATTAGATTTATCCCTCTTAATGAAGCACTGAATAGCCCCATCCCTGGGACCTGGCTGTAAGTGAGAAACAAAACCAAAACCTGGTCAGTCCACATCTGTCTCAATGAAAACATCTCATTAATGTGAAATATATATGTATGCATCAGAATGTTTATACTAAGACTAACAATTCAACAGATACAGAAGTAAAGTAACTGCATATAAAAAAAATTACTAGCTTTTTCCATATAAACCTATCTTATAAGCACAGCAGAAATTATAAAAGTTTCACCTGTTTCAGGGAAACCGGAAAAGTAATCTTCCCACAGAATTCAGGGCTTCTGACAATTTCTTTGCACATTTCCCTCCATGATCTACACACAGCAGCACATGCAACAACATTTTTGCGAGCAGGCCATGTAGTCTCACTTGCCTCCAATCTCTTGATCACATCACGCAAAAGCTCAGGTGGGAGGCCTGCCCATCGGCTGTTTTGGATGACTATGGGCTGGTCATGCAACTCGTGCACTGAACCATGTGATTTTCCCCTATGATGATGACCAGGCAGCCTCACCTCAAAGCTTCGTCTTGATAAACTCCCAAATCCATCCCTCACATCACGAACTATACTTCGGAAAGACATTTAATCCCGCAACTTAAATAACTGATGACTTAATGTAACTTTACAAATGATTGCATAAAGTTATTCGCTTAAGTAATCACCAATCCAAAAACTGTAAAGTTCTCGTATAAGTTACAACTGCAAATAAAAAAAAAAAAAAAGATTTTATATTCAAGATTGAATGCTTAATAACCAAGAAATAAAGAGAAAGATGAAAGACATATAAGGAAAAGAACAAAGCCAGAAAAAGAAGATTCCCAGAAATGAAAAGCTTCAGATGGACCAAAAGCACCAAAAATACCATACTTTTATCAGAAACCATCTTTTGGAAGGTTTTTAAACTGATCTCAAAACCCAAAATCACCATTTATTCAAATCTAAATTTCCAATTCTGCATAATTTTAATCAAAAGAAGAATCTTAACGAAAGAGCAGCAGAATTTAAAAAAAAAAAGGATCAATCTTTTCCCAATAACAAATACAGTCTTGAACTCTAACATATGACTCTAACAAAGATGCAAGAGAATTAAACAAAACAAAGCAAGTAGATAATAAAAAAATCATTTCTTTTCCACACAGTTGAATTTATGTCTCGGCCTTGAAATTTTGTCCTCGATATTCGTGCTTTTTACGTATTCACAAAAATTAAAACTTGAAATATTAAATTAATTTGAGAAAACACCTTAAAATCACAAGCAATGCTTAGATATTAGAACCAACCTCTCATAAGATAACCAAAGATTGATCAAAGATCCATTCTTTCACTTTCACCTCAACACAAAGACCAAAGCTTTCACATTAATTCTGCAGAAAACCAAAAATAAAAACCCAAAATAATAATAAATAGAAAGAAATTCAACCCACTGTGATATCCACAAAAATTCCATCATAAATGGCCTTTTTTGAAAAAAAAAATCAACATAGCAAGCAGAAATGCAGCGTTTTGAAACTCCAGTTCAAGAATTTGAGAAAAACCCCGAAAAGGAAACCTAAAAATCACCCGATCAGACACCCAAAAACCACACGCATCTTCGCAAAACTTCACCGGGAAACAAACAGAAAATGAGCCCCTCAGACAAAACGGAAAAAAAATCATAAAAAAGAAGCGATCTAAAAGAACAGAACAGAACGAGAGATACGATGAAACAAGATCACAAGCGAAACTCACCATCTTCAACTTCATGATGTTTGTTGTCTGTATCAGATCCTTCACTTTTTCACCACACAGAAACACAGTTTCTAACTTTTCTCTCTCTTCAAGACACTAAATCCAGTTTTGTGCTGTGTTAGTTTTGTCCTGATGAAGGAAGATCCGGACTTGAAACTTTTATTCAATCCGCCTTTGGAACTGCCTCAAAGGGAAAAGTTACTTATATTTTTATGATCTTCTCGATATTATTAAGTAATTAATTAGTTTAATAATTCTGCTAACAATGATAAAAAAAAAAAAACCAATACTGCTACTATGTGCTCCGTTAACTATTTTTTTTTTATTAGACATGTAATTACTAATTTACCCGTCACGTTGACTTTTCCGTATTGAATTTCCTTTATCTGATAACCACTGTTTTAACGTCGCGTGCCACCTGTAGCTATGACATAAACTTGGTGACAATTTACCGGCAGAACCATAAGGTTTTCCCTTTTTTAAATCCCTTTTATTATATTATTGTCCGATTCGAGTTTACTTAAGTTTGAAAATTAATTTAGTGTAATTTGATTTAATTTGAATTAAAAAGTTTAACTTGTTTTTTAAATTAATTCAAACACAACTTAAAGAGAATTCTATTCAATTTAATTTATAAATTAAGTAAATGAGTTAATTTAGTTTAAATTTAATTTATGATTCGATTCAAATTATATTAAATAATTATTAAATAATAATCATTCATCTATTATAAAATAAAAAAATATTATTTTATTTATTATTAGATAAAAAATAAGCTCTATTTTTAATTATTCTTATCATATTTCTTATTGATGCTCAAGAATTTCTTTGATTTACATGTGTTTTATAGTAATAATACAATAATAGCCATATATCACTTATTTATTTCCTGTTTAAGTGAGATTAATATTACCCTTTCAAAACTAATTAATTTCTTATTTCAAAGCATATGAAAGCTCGATTTAATACATCAATAAAATTATATATATAAATAATATATATAATTTTGTAAATAAATAACGATATGGACAAATATATTTTCTCAAACTATTAAATTATAATATTTTCTTTTTTGTCTTTCCAGTAGGATTAAATTTAAATTAAACTTATTTAAGTTTGAATTCAAATTAAATTTAAATAAGTTTAAAATAAACTTAGTTTAAACTCAAGATTGATTATAAATTTGAATATTTTTGCACTCAAATTTCAGAGAACGTATTTAACTCGTCAAACTCACAAGTTAAAATTTTCGATATAAAACTATATCGTTTTAATCAATATACGTTAAAACAATATCGTTTTCGTATCGAGTTAAATTCAAAACTCGATTCAAACTTGAATTCTAGTTCAACTCTTTTAAAATTAGTCGAGCTCAAAATTTTTTTAATTGAGTTAGATGAGATTAAACTCAATATTATACAAATTAAATTGAATTTAAATTGAATTCAATTTGAATTTTATTTTACCTTATATCCACATGTAAATATATATTTTTCAACGTATGGGCATGTGGGATATTTTACTTTGACCCTCTTTCTAATTGAGAAGTTGAAGATGTACGAAGATGAAGGGCATTTATAAATATAGATAATTTGAAGCATTTCATGCGAACAAAATAATGACATGGGGCACGCCGTCATCATGGACCTTAGTGGAGAGTACGAATGGCACTTGTGCCCACAACAAAATTACTAATCTATCCAACTATTCATTTCTATTTTTATTTAATTTTTTTATTTAAAGTTTTATTACGTATCCCCCCACAAATAATTTTTCCTAACCATATTGTTTCCTTGTGGTAGTTGAGTTAGGCACTAAACAATGGGGTCGGAGAAACTGAAAGGGCGCAATTGACATGATAGGTTAGGCAATCAAATATCCAATCTACTAATTAAGCATCATTAATTGCCATTTAGGCATTCTTCCGCAACATAATTGACATAATTTCTTTCTAAAGTATAGGGTCCATTCAAAAAACGATAAAACAATAAGAACAATTATCGTAAATTTATATATAAATAATAATATATTATTATATAATTAAATAATTTTAAATTAAATATAAAATAATATCAAATTATATTATAATATATCTTTATTTATATATAAATTTATATTTATTGTTTGTATATGTAATATTACTTTTAGAAAACGTTTAGTTTAAGTAATGTTTTATTATCAAAATAGGGAGATTTTCTTGAAGATAGATTATTTAAAAAATTACTGAATATAAATTATTATTATATTTGATCAAATTTGATAAGTATAAATAATTATTGTTTTTCGTTAAAGGTAATAAAAGAATATTAGTAAATTATTTTACTTAAATATCTGTGAATATAATTATTTTTAAATATTTTTAAATTATTTATTATATTAATTAAAAATAATTTTTTTTGGTCTAAAAAAATTATTAATATAATATAATTATAATAAAATTAATATTACCTTGATAATACTTTAATACCTAAGTTAAAAGTGATAATCAGATTATCACTTATATTATCTGTCACGTCAACATTAATAATAGAAACTTACCATAATCTTTTATTACTGACAAACTAAATAAAGTAATAAAAAGTAAATTATTAAAATAATATTTAAATATTAGAACCAAACGACCTTAAAGGAAAACTTTTATAAACTATAAATATCTTAACTTGGTTTATAAATCAAAGGCCAAATCACCATTTCCCATCCATGGTTTGATGAAATAACATATTCTTACTAGTTAAATTTGAAAAAGTCAATTTCTCACATATATGTCAAAATCAATTGATAATTTTAATAGTTATAAAATATTTATATCATTTTATTTAAATATTATAATAGATGTGTATTCTTGGGCATCAATGTTATTTTTTCAAAACTTACTAATAGTGAATGAATATTTTCTTTATTTTATTTAGAAAATTATTATATTCACCTTATATTGTGAAAATGTAATATATTTTCAATATTTTATAATATGATATTTACATTCTTTATTTATTATGTATTTTAGGGTGTAATTATCAATTTTGAATCTACTGAAAGACATATTAAAATTTAAAAAAATTTTAAAATACCTTTAAACATGTTGAAATTAAAAAAACACCTTAAATTTTCATTAGCACCTTAACATATTTAAAAATTACAACTTATCTTTAAACATATGATTATACGTCATTGACACCACTATCTATATTTGTATCAATAATTTTTTTATTATTTTTAATTAAAATTAATATAAAAGAGGGTATAAAATTATTTAATTAAAATTTCGAGTAAAGTATTATTTAATTTGAAAACTTTTTTGTCTCTTCAGTAATTTTATAAAAATGAAAATTAACAAAATTGTTTGAAAAATTAACAAATGGGTGAGAAATTGAATCATTCAAACTTAATAGATACAAATTGTTATTTCATCAAACCTTGGTGGGAATCAATTATTTGGCCTAAATCAAATTCCAAACTAGAATTTGGTCAACTCGACGATGTATGAACGCAAAAAAAGTGAAAAACAAAGACATGCTTTAAATCTTGAAAACAAATAAATAATTAAAAGTTGAAAAAAAAAAAAACACATTAGGTTTTGGATTTTGGTAATTGATCGGTAACATTATTGAGTTTTTTCGAACTTTATTTTGTAAATCCAAATTTGAAACAAGAATCTCATTTTTTTTTCTTTTTTTTTCAACAAACAGACAATTAAAAATTAAAAATGCCAAAAGACTTATTTTAAGAAAGATTTAGTATAAACTTAAACTCATACTTTCTAATTTTAAAAAATTAAATATTCATCAATCTATTAAATTTTATTGAAATAAATTTGAGTTTTTGTTATTAATAGATAAATAAGTATTTAAGTTTTCAGAAGTTAATAGATATAAATTTGAGTTTACACTAAATCTGGGTGGAAATAAGTATTTTGGCCAATTAAAAATAAATAAAAAATGTAAACTAATCCAAATAATTTGTCATGAGCAAGTTGTGTTGTGGGCACAAGGGATAGTATTTTTTTTTTAATTAAAAATTTAAAACTAAGTTTAAAAATTAAAGTAAAATTGAAGTTTTGGTGTGAACACAAATTGCGAAGCCACTTGCACATTTATAATTCACCTGATGATGTTTTGTAGAGCATGACAGCCATGTATATATTTTTATACTATTATTTATATTTTGATTTATTATAGTTAAATAAGAATTTTAAACCAAATTAATTGCCCACTCTACAACCAAAAATGCTTCTTTATCATGGTGGGATTTTTTTTTTTTTAATTAAAGTATGTATAGTCTAAAGATATGGTTTAAGAGAAGCACATTCTCTCTATATTTAAACATATATAATGCGGTGTTTTTTTTTGTTTTTAGACTTTTTTTTTGGTTTACATTTTCCTTTAGAATAATAAATAATAATTGCATCGAATAAGTGTCTAGTCACGTGGTGAGTGACTAACTATGTAAGCAATATTTAGTGACTACATATGTCATCTATATGTAGGATGACCCATTAGATAAGTAAGAGTTTTTTTACCGAAAATTAGTGAGAATAATAAGTTTTAACGATTGGGTAATTTGGTCAACAATATTTCATCTCTAACTTCCACTTTTATAAGATAGCGATCATATCATAATTATACAAGATAATATAATTAATGAATGTCCTTGAACATATGGATTTACAATAAAATTATGTATAAAAACGATGGATATAAATTTGTACACAAACAATGATATGTTTATCATAATTGAACATGTTGGCAAATTGTTTTCTCATTTCATTGTTGCTTGAGTAGAATTATACCTTTAGTTTTTCATATTTCTGTTGGGTGGATATTTACCAACAATTATTTGGCACTTAAAGGATAACCTTTGAAAAGTTCTTCTTGTTCATCTCGATCAAAGCACTTTTGCCCTGACTCTTTGTGGAAGAAACACATGATCAAAGAATGCCACAAGTGGTCCAGACTACTAAAGCCAGTTAGTTTATTCCAGCCTGTAGAACAACCCATACTTCTTGTTGAGAATTAACTTGCACCACCAATTGAAAGAACAACCAATACTACTTAATATGAAGGCACAATTGAATGATGCTTTCGGAGGTCTAACCAATATCGTCAACACTTTGATCCATTGAATGGATAATATTGTCCCAGTAGCATTAATTGGGACCCATATCTCCTCCCCGTAGCTAGTCATTAAAAGGTCGCAAGCTTCTTATATAGCCTCTCATTTTTGCCATTAGAGACAATAGTAATCCTTTGCGACGTGCATCGCACCATGAACTTGCTATTTTCCTTCAAAATTTCAACATACAATGTGTATATAACAATCTACGTAATAAATGTGTCAAATCTCAATATGTAAAAAATGACTCACGTTAAGCAAATAATATTCCTCATTGTGTAGATAATAACTCATCTATTGTAGGTTTAATTAACTCTATGCTACTGTGCAATAGTAAAAGGAGTGTTTTTGATAAGTTCAAATTAAACTACTTTTTATTCAAGTCCAACTTTAATCAAAGGGTGTTTGAGTTTGATTCGATTCATATTCACCTTTATTCACAAATATGCCTATTGTTAATAGTATTTGAGTTTCTGAAATTGCTCATTTACTCCTTATCTCTAAAACCCTTCATCTTAAATGATTTGTTGGAGTCAAAACTGTTGTATCATGATAATGTTTAAAGGTTAATTTTGAAATTAATTAAAATTTAAACATTATCATGTTGTATGTCAACAAGTTAATAAGCAATGCTTCTTATTTCCTAATATATTTGCTGATTTTAGAAGGTGGAATGTGCTTATGTTGCTTCCTTGTGGAATTGGCATGATTCATTATGTTGTAATTTTTATGTTACAACTCAATAAGCAATGCTTATGTTGGATGTCAACAAGTCAATACACGATTCTTGACTTAATTATAAGTTACTGTGGTACGAAGAAGAAATGGATCAGGTAGGATATAGTTAGCATCTTGTTTGAACAGGCCATGGTTCCAGATTTTATTTTTTTAGGATTTGATCTATTTTGGTTCATGCATTTTCAGTAGGCACCGAAACCCTCATGCCTGTAAGAAGCTACTTGTTGGTTTCATCACCTCTTGAAAATAGTTGTTCTTACAGTTCTTCAAACAATTCCATGTAATTAAAAGGTTTTTTCACCATTAAACCTCCTAGGAATTGTAGTTCAAGAGAAAGATAAAACCTTGAAGTCCTATTTGGAGCACTTCAATGTGGAATTCTCGAAGGTAGCTTACGCCCTATAAAAAAACAGTTTACATGAAGTTCGCCCATAAAAAAAATTTTGGCCTAAACTGCAAGCCAAAGAATGTGTGTCATTGGCGATTTTATATCAGATATCTAAAAAATAGGGTTGAATTTAAAATGAATTTGCTCAAGTTAAAAAATGAATGCAATTCAAATAAGTTCGAAACATGTTTGATTTAGCCTAACTCGAATGCAGTATCCAAAGATGTGAGTATACTCTCGCGGCCTAAAGTTATAAAGTGAGATTGCACCAAGTGAGATCATAAGAAGTTTTGTTGTTACCACAATGACATTGAGCACAACATGAACTGAAGACCTCATTAGGAGAGGATATTTGAAGGAATTTGTGAACTAGTCATGCCCTGCTAGGCAGCAAACCCACAATGTTGAACAATGTAGAGAGCCTCAAGAGACGGTTAACAAGATAAGAAACATTTTCGGAGAACCAATTGTTTGGGGAACGTCTAAACGTGTCTAGAATAAGTATGTCAAAGAGGTGAGGATGTGACCTTCTATCAGCCTCCACACCCTTTAACAAAGAACTTCGAAGTGTTTAAAAAAGGAAGCTGAAACGATCAACTTGAGGAGCAAGATGCTAGGTGGGTCTATCACCCTCACAAAGTAGACAACATTGAAGTCCACGAAATCCTGGTCAACAATGTAAGTGCAATGGTAGGAGATGAGAGTGACAGTTGTGTACAGATGCCAGGTCTGTTAAACTTCTGTAGGAGATGAGAGTGCAATGGTAGGAGATGAGAGTAACAATATAAACAGAATTCATGTAAAACTTCTGTAATTTTCTGGAAAAGGAAATAAAGTTCAGAGGTATTATTCAGTATTAGATTGTCTTTGCATGCAAGTATTTCTAAAAGTTTCCCATTGGACTTTATCCTCACTAATTTTGGGTTAGCATATTTTTTGAGAATGAAAAATCAAAAGATGTTGTTGGTTTCTTTTATGAAGGGGTGTACTATGCACAAATAACTGCTGTTAGAAGTAACTGCTCAAAGTACAAGTTCAGAGATGCTTTGTAAGATGGCACTGTTATTGTTCTGTTGGTGGGAGTGTAAAAAAGGGTGATTCCTCTTTCTCTTTGACTCTCATTCAATTCTTTTGTGTTTTATGGTTAGTAAATTCAATCATTGTTTTTGCTCTTGACTTGAAGGATTGCCAGCATTTACATGTAGTGTGTATGAAAGGATTGTGTGTTGAATTCAAAAATAGATAATAAAAGATTAGGTTAGGTACTTTTTTAGAAATTTTGTTTTGCTCTTTCTGAATTAACTTTTGTTTCTTTGATCTGATATCAGAACCACAAACTTGCCTCAAAATGGCACAAGACTCAAAATTTTCCGGTCTACCAAATGAACTTGCGAAAGAGCACATTTCAAGAACGAACATGTACATCAGTCAGTCTTCTTCACAATTTGAAGGTTTATCACTCTCAAATCTTCAAGTGGTTAGTCCAAAGTTGAACTGTGATCTTGAAGATCATCTTACAGGTTTTGAGATTTGTCCTTCACCTTTGCTTGATGTTAAACCTGATTCTGAAATGCATGCTATCAAGTAAACTAATCCTCAATATACTATTTGGAAATAAATTCATAACTTTTTAATGAGCTAGTTGTTACGGTTTATTTCTGAAGCAATATTTAGCCATCTATCTTGTTCAAGAAGGAGTTGTAAATATAGTGACACAAACTAAAGCCCTTGGTATTGAAAACGAAGTTAAAAATATCAAATCCAATGCTAATGCAGCTGGGCGAAATAAGTATTCTTATGATTAATGGCATTAGTGGGAGTAGTCAGCAAGAGTAGAGCAATATGTCAATTGGCAGTTCTCAAACTCAATTTGTTCCTGAAAAAACCTTTATGAATCAAGGTAGAGGCAAAGGGAAGGCAGGTCATAGTGGCTTGTTATGCTATCACGGTAGGATGCAAGTTACCATGGTAGTCAGCCTATCCAGTCTCATCAGATTTTTACTGCTAGTCAACTCACCAATCTACAAATCAATTTTCTCGCCCATCACAAGGTCTCATGGCGGCCCCTTTTACTGCTGATGATCCAAGTTGGTATATAGATTTGGGGGCTACTGATCATGTGACTTCAAATCTGTAGCATCTTGCTATTAAAGTTGATTACACAGTAAAACAGTGGCTCAATGATTGAACATAACCTACACATGTTCAACTACTTTTTAGCTTCAGTTTTTCCCTATAAGCATCTTAAAAACATCTTACATGTACACAGAATAAAAAAAATCTTTTGAGAGCATCTAAATTCACTAAAGAAGACAATGTCGTTGAATTCTCATCAAATTCTTGTATCGTGGAGGACAAGGACACAAGGATCTCTCTTTTTCAAGGTGTGAATAAAGGAATAAATCAGCTAAGCATACCATCTGCATCACATTTTTGTGTGCCATCAGCCTACTTTCCAAACCATTTTGCACACATAAAAGAAAAAGTTATTGCTGAAGAATTATTCTCTGGTAAAAATATTCCTCTGTGTGGGAATAAAACAGACTTTATTACTTGGCATAGAAGACTAGGACATCCTTGCATGCAAAATGTTTCCAATGTTCTTAAAATTTTTAAACTTTCCTATTTCTAGAATAAATGAATTTCTTTTGTTCAGATTGTTAGTTTGGAAAAGCACATCAAAGCTACCTTTTCTTTGTCAAACTTTAGAGTCTTTGCATCTGTAGAGTTAGTTTATAGTGATGTATGGGAACCATTTTTAGTCGTTGCTAAAGAGAGATTTAGATACTATGTGCATTTTTCAGATAATTATTCTAGGTTTATTTGGATTTTTCTATTGAAAGCTAAATTAGAAGTAAAAGACATGTTTATACGATTTCAAGAACTTGCTAAAGGGCAATTTGATATAAAGCTCAAAACTTTTCAAAGTGATTGGGGAGCATAATATAAAAGTTTGTTGCCCCAGAAAAAAACAAAGAATCAAATTTAGATATCCTTGTCCTCACACTCACTAACAAAAAGAGAGACTTAAGATCAAAAATAGGTATACCGTTTAAATAGATTTAGTTTTGTTTTCACAAGTAGGTATGTTTTTTACATTTTGGTGGGAAGTTTTTCAAACAACCACTTATCTAATTATTAATCAAACACATTCTTCAATTTTAGATTTTATGTCACTTTTTAAATTCTATTTAACAAACAATAAAATTATAAATTAATATGAATCTTAAAAGAATTACACTTTAAAATTTTAAAAAAGGGAAATCGGCTATATTTATTGTGCAAACAAAAAAATCCACCAAATATTGATGAGAACCGATGAGAAAGGAACCGATTTTGAGACTGTGCATTGTAGAAAAAAGGAAGATGAAAGGTTAAGAGAAAAGAAAGAACCAGACAGTGGCTGCAAGGTAAACAATGGAGAAGAATATGACAATAATCCTACCCGAATTCTGTCCAACCCAAAACCCGACCCAGTCCAAAAATCATACCATATAATTCAAACCCAAACAAATCTAAATTAAAACCCAACCTTAGTTTCCAAAAATCAAACACAGGACAATTTTTTTTAATTAATCCTACCACCAACCCAATCAAAATATTTGATCCAGACCCAAATATCAATTTTATATCCACCCACCCTAATGTCAGTTGTTCTTTAACAAGCCTAACACATATTTCATATTTAGAAAACCCACATCCAGCCCAAAATCTTAATCCACTAAAACTCAAATTTAAAAACCTAAAACCAAAAAATATTTCACCCAAAACCCAGTAGGGTCAATCCCATTTCTCAATACTCCATCAGCCCAAATACAACATATTCCCAAGCCCAATCTAATCTACAATTCCTAATAACCCTCACCCCAACCCAAATATACTTAACAACCACACTCTTTCCACTTACGCAGCCGACCCACCAAACCAATCCAATTACACAGCTCCCTTCAAATCAATCCGCACAACTCAGCTCACTTATGGCACTAATTTCAGTCCGCAAATCCAATTACCTGACCCAAAATGCACCTACCCAGCATCTAAGTTGCAGAACCAAAGTCCATTAACCCAATAAACCAAGCTGACCTGAATTGGCCTGCTGCCTCCTAGTCACATGTGCCCAATCCAACCCAACCCTCTAACACTCACTTGCAAAATTCTTCTCCTTCACTGGTTTATTATCCAACCACTAACACCAGTATTCCCCAAACCCAACAGAGCCATGACAGGTATTCAAGACATACCTCCCCTCACCGCTTACATGTCACCACCATGGAATAACGATCTATTGCAATCAAAGCATCGACGTCATGTTCTCCAAATCTGAAAGTTTTACTCACTCACAATGGAACGCCCGAGTCATCGACGTGCTCCAAGCATTCTCACCATTGCCTTGAAAAGATTGCAGAGTGGGAGGTTTGGGAAACTGAACAAAAGAGTGAGTTTTCCTGAGACTTTAGGTCTTAAACCTTTATATGAGTGAAAAAGGAGGTGACGCAGATGTTTACAAGCTTTATGCAATTGTTGTCCATGTAGATATACTTAATGCATCTTTTTTTGGTCATTACATATGCCATGTCAAGGATTTAGTGGAAACCGGAACAGAGTTGATGACTACAAGGTTATGAGTCTGGAACTGAAAGAAGCACTTTCTCAAGGAGCATGTATGCTTTTATATAACAGAGTTGCACCTCGGTCTTCATATTTAATTACTGATGAACCTCCAAGTAAAGAGCAGGTGAAAGCACGAATTGGGGAAATGGAGAGCCCAAATGAAAATGTAGACTATGGAGTACAGATGAAAGGGCATTTAATATTTTTAGTTGCATGTTGTGGTGCTTTTAGTAGCATAAATAATCTAAAGGTCACTTTTGTTCACTCAGGCAATTCTGTGGCGGCAAAACACTTGAACGATGGAAGAAAATATGTTAGTTTGATCAAGTCCTACGTTGTGTTTCGAGGGGTGTCAATACCATCTACTTCAACTCACATTAGGCAATTTAATCTCTATTTTGAGATAGTCGTGGTTGCCGTGTTCAATGGGTCGATCTCCCATGCTAATAGATTGATAGATGTAGCAACTTGTTTGCAAAGTGTGAATCTAACAAGTGGCTTCCAAGTGTAGATCAATGTCAACAACATTGTAATCTCAATTATAAAATTATGCATCCTCCTGGTGATGTGCATTCTAAAGCGCATACTCTCCTGTGTTAATTCCCAATCATGAATCAATCGAGAAAAAAGATTCGCATTTTTTTGCAACAGTGCCTGGAGAGTCAGTTAGAGTTATTGGGATTCCTAACCTTGGAAAAGGTGAATAGATTGATGTGTTCATAGGCAATATTAAACCTAAAGCAGAATTACTTACTAAATGGGATGGCCTTTCAGACAACGAGAATTCCTGGGTGTTGTACAAAAACCCTGAACAATTCTTTCCTCATTTGCACCTTGAGGACAAGGTGTCTTTGGATGGGCGATACAATTTTACGGCCAAAGTTTATACTAGGCAATTTTATCTGATAGAATTCTTTCTAACTCAAGTTTTAGACATCTTTACCTTGCTTAAGTTCACCTCAAACATTACACTCTCAGAATTCGTTCTCTACTATTGACCAGAAAGTTGTAATTCCCCCTGTACCAGTGAAGCAACAAGAGCTGATTCCGAGTCACATGTATCTGTTGACTCTATGCATCTTGCACTTTCTAGATCGAAGACTGGTACTTTACCACCACGAAAAAGTTACTCAGTCTCAACCAAATTCTTAAACATTAGTGAACCATAAAGTGTTAGAGTGATTTGACATATTTTAAATGGTTTAGTTTAATGCAAGAGATATATACTGCCTTGATGAAAAACCAAACTCTGGATTTTTGTTCCCTTGACAAAAGATATGAATGTATGAATGTGGTAGGTCATAAATGGGTGTTCAGGAACAAGTTTCACGCAAATGGTTCAGGTCAAAAATGAAAAACTAGACTAGTGGATAAATGTTTTCAGCAAACTCCAACTGTAGATTACTTTGATACATTTAGTTAGATTCTGAAACCAGCAACCATTAGAATTATTTTTACTCTTGTTGTCACTTATAACTGGAAGATACACCAACTAGACATTAATAATATCTTCTTAAATGGAGAGCTTCAATAAGAGATGTATATGACTCAACTAGAAGGTTTTGTGGTAGCTAATAAAGCAAATTTATGTATGTAAATTGCCAAAGGCTCTTTATGGCTAAAAATATGCTCTTAGGGGGCGTTTGGTTGAGGGATTTTAAGATTACATTGGTAATCTATCTTTTATTCCCTTGTTTGGTTTGTCAGTAATAAAGGATTACAGTAATCTTCTATTATCAATGCTGACGTGACAAGTAATATAAGTGGTAATCTGATTACCACATTTACCTTAGGTATTTAAAAATTATTGAGGTACTCGTGAGTTTATTATAATTAAATTATTATTTATTAATTTTTTTAGATAGAAATAAATTTATTTTTAATTAATATGACAAATAATATAAATAATATTTAAAAATAATTATATTTAAGGACATTTAAGTAAAATAATTTACTAGTAATCTTTTATTACCTTTAACCAAACACAATAATTATTTATACCTATCAAATTTTATCAAACATAATAATTATTTGTACCCAGTAATCTTTTAAGTAATCTATCTTTAAGGTAATTTTTCTATTTTGGTAATAAAACATTACCCAAACCAAACGCCCCCTTAGAGTTTGGTTTGAAAAACTAAAAACAGCCTTGAAAAGTTGGGGATTCCACTTAGATTCCAGTTTGTTTGTGTTCAAAAATAAAAAAGAAATAGTCTATATTTGCATATATGTAGATGATACCCTCTTGACTGAGATAGATTGTACTTACATTCAAACATTGATAATTGACTTAAATTCTCAATTTTCTCTAAGGATATAAGTGAATTGGATTGTTTCTTGATTTTGAGGGACATTAAACAAATAAAAGTTTATCATTGACTTGGGTTTTGACTTATTTGATGTGATTGGTTTTATCTCAAAAAGGCAATATGATTTGGATGAAGTTTGTCGTTAAATAAATAATAATAATAATGCTCAGTGATGCTCCATTCTCATGGCTGCTGGTACAAAGTTGTTTCTTCAGGACAATGAATCTTTTGAGGATCTCACTTTATATAAAAGTACGATAAGAACTCCTCATTACTTGACTATAACAAGACCTGATCTTAGCTCTGTTATAAATAAGCCAAGTCTGTTCTTATAAAGTCCTAAGTTACAATGACTTGCTTGTCCAAAAGTCTTTAGATATATCAAAGGGCCAACTTATTTTGGCCTTCTTTTCAAACCACTTTGTTGTCTGAAGGTTGAGGTTTACATTGATGCTGGTTGGCCTGGTAACATATAAGGCTTGTACTATGCATAAATAGTTGTCTTTAGAATTAACTGTTCAAAAAGTACAAGTCCAGGGGTGCTTTGGAAGCTGACAATGTTAAATTCTGTTAGTGTAAAACAGTGAGTTTAATTAAAAGGCCAAAAGACTTATTCCCACCCAAGATTTAGTACAAACCTAACTCATACCTGCTAACTTTTGAAACTCAAATACTCATCCGTCTATTAAATTTTATTATTACTGTCAGTGGTAAAATTGTCATTTAATAAAAATATTTAAAAAAACTAAAAATTTATCATATTTTAAACTTGGGTTTGAAAATATAACAAATTATCTTCATCCAAAGTTTAAAAAATAAACATTCCTCCTAGAGTTTTTCTAGCCACGTTGCCAACTGTCAGAGACGACAATGGCCATGTTCTCTCTCTCTCTCTCCCCCAACTTCTTTGTCAATCTCACAACCAATGAAAACATGTCTTCATCTCCAAACGAAGACAAATCGTCATCTTCGTCAAGATAAAGAGGGGAGCTTTTGTCGATCGATGATGAGAGAGGGATGGACCAGGATGGAGAGAAAACTCAGCCTTCACCGTCTCTAACTGCTAGCAGTGGTGACTGGAAAAACCTTAGGGAAAAATGTTTTTTCAAATTTTGGATGAAGAAATTTGTTAGATTTTTAAATCTAGGAGAAAATATGACAAATTTTTAATTTTTTTAAATATTTTTATTAAATGACAATTTTACTTCTAATAATAACAAAAAAAAATTTAACAGATAAGTGGATATTCGAATTTTTCAAAAATTAATAGGTATAAATTTGGGTTTGCAATAAACCTTGGGTGGGATTAAGTCTTTTAGCCTAATAAAAACTCACGCTATTACCATAACAAAAAAGGGAGATTCCCCTTTCTCTTCAACTCGATCTCATTCAGTTCTCTTGTGTTTTAGGATTAATAAAAACAGTCTTTGTTTTTGCTCTTGACTTGCAAGATTGGTCTCATCCAACGGCTTCTACAAACTGATTTTGAGTGTCTTACATTATTAGGATTGCCCTTCTTTGTTATCGAGAATCTTGATGGGAGGGCTCTTAGGCAGAGGATGGCTTACTGCATTTACACTAACAAGCAAAACACTTTGATGTGCATGAAGTGTATATTGTGTATATATTTGATATAACTTGTCATTCACATGAAACCACAGTTACTCGATCTCATGTTCAGACAACTTTTTAAAAAAATTGTCTAAAAAGTCTGATTTGAAAAACCTTTTTTCTAAATCAAAACCTTATGCACTTCTTTGAAGCAGTAGTTAATATTATTTTCAAACAACTTTTTAATATTAAAGTTATCCATAACCACAATTATTAGATCCGGGTCCACTCATAATGGATTAATCCGATCCGGTTTAATATAACTACCAAAGACAGTTATAAGAGGAAGTTAAAAGACAGTTAGATATATATAAATTGTTCAAACTGTCTCCCTACGAATAATGTTATTTTTTCAGAAAGAAGCAAAATTCTCTCCCCTCTCCTCTCCTACAAATCAATGCACAGATCATATCTCCCTAATTGAAAATCAGTACGTAGGCAAATGACATCATAGAAATAGACTAACGTTAATATCTCATACAATATACGAAGACGTTTTATCGAAAATTAAAACAGATATGCAAAATCCTTGTTTATATAATTTACAGAATTTTATTCTGGCATGTTAATTATTCCCAACAACAATTAATGTCATATCAAATTCTCGTGCACCAACTCTAAAAACTTATCTAAAGATTGATTGGTGAACCCAGTCTAGACAATGACATGGTGTTTTTGCAAGTCTTTTAGTTATGCCCATGGGAATGACATCCACCACATCTCATACGTTTCACCCTTTCAACGTATACAGACAATCTAGCGTTTTCCTTCTAGCCGGCTCTCAATGGGTAATAGTAGAGTTGGGAATTTCAATACCATCTCTTAGTCCGTTGTGATATGATAGAGAAAAAATTGGGTTAAGGTTAAGGGTAAGGTTTTTTTATACGAAATTTATTTTAAATTAATTTGATATGATTCAAAATTAAATCGAACAATATTAAAAGTTTACAAAAATAATTTGATATGACCTAAATCGATTTGAATGTTTTGAGAAAATATTACTTTAATAGAATTGGTTAGAGATAAGTTATAGAAATATTGAAAAACAATATCATCATTAATTGAAATTTTTATAGATTATATATAATTATATCTTTATATAATTATAATTACTCATATTAATTTTTATTTTTATTTAAATATTTTATTTTATTATTAAATAGTAAAAATTTGATTTACTTAGTCAAATTATAGATAAATTTTAAGGTTTTACTCATATTATAATTATATGTTATATATATAAAATAAAAATTTAAAATTTTTATAGAGTGCATATAATTGTATTTTTGTATAATTATAACTACTCATTTTTTTATTTAAATACTCTTTATTAAGTAGGTAGAATTTGATTTGATTAGTCAGATTATTAACGTGTTTTAATTGTCTCAGATTAGATCAACTCAAATATTAAAAATTTAGGTTAAAATTAAAAATTTTTGATACAATTTTAATTCAAATTAGATTAGAGTTAAATATTTTTAATACAAAATCTAAACTGATACGATATAAATATAATCTGAGATATACAAAATCTAAACATTACCCATTCCACTCATTGAGATATATATAAATATTTTAGATTCGCCAAAGCATGTTCACACGGAAGTCTATCCAATTTGAGTATCGGGCATGGGCATTGCATGGGCATGTTCTTGTTTCCATATATAAGAAAGAAGGATTTCCGATTTGTGATACCTCATGTGTGATTATGTTGATGAGATACACCTTTAAGGATGGAGGAGCTTTCAATTCTTTCAAGCATCTCATCATTAACCTTTTTACTCAAGTGATACGAAGCTTCACATGCCTCTATTCGTTATTTATAGATTATCTTAATAATATATTTTTTATTATTTATATTATCTTATTTGATTTCATAGTAATAAAAAATTATAATAATATTATCAATAGTGATGTAACAAATAATATAAATGATAATTTTTACCTTAAATATTAAAAAAGTATCAAGTTAATCTTAATTTTATTATAATTATATTATTATTTATTAATTTTTTAGTAAAAAATAATCTCATTTTCAATTAATATAACCAGTAAAATAAAAAATATTTTAGAATAATTATACTAAAAGATATTTCAATAAAATAATTTACTAGTATTTTTTTATTACCTCTAACCAAATATAATAATTATTTATATGTATTAAATTTTATTAAACATAATAATTATTTATACCTAGTAATCTTTTAATTAATCTATCTTCAAGTTAATTTTTTAAAAATAAAATATTACTCAAATCAAACACCCTTTAAAAACGAAAATATAATGAAGAATAAGGGTAAATAACTTGAAATCCTATAGAGATGAAAGAGATGTGACAGTGGGAGGAATATAAAGATAATTCAAGTGGGTAAGATTTGCTAGATTTAGGGTGATTGGTTGGAATATATAAAAATTTCTATGATAATTTATTATTTATATTATTTTATTTAAATTATAAATAATAAAATATTTTAATAATTTTTTATTATCAATATAATACAATTTTTTAATTAATATAATAAATAATATGAAAAATATTATATAATAATAAAATCTAATGATATTTAAATAAAATAATATTTTAATATATTTATATTACATTTAACCTAATACAATAATTATTTATACTACTAATTTTTAAAAAAAATTATCAAATGAGTAATGTTATATGTATAACTTTTATATATAATTTTATATACAAATAATAATACATTATCACGTGATTAGATAATTAAAAATTAAAGATAAAATAATATTCAATCATATTGTGATGTATTATTGTTTATACATAAGATTATGTATACGATTTCATAGTTATCAAATATAATAAAATTTATGCAGTAATATTCCAAATAATATCAAATATTTATGGTATTAAAAAAGTAAACAGTAAAAAAATTGACATTTTGTTTAAAAAAATATTAATTTTTAATTATTATCTCTAAATAATATTATTTAATAAAATTTTATATTCAAATTTAATCGATCATTAAAACTAAAGCAGGAAGCCACATGGAGAAACAAAAAGAAAGAATTTCCATCGAGATCGTGGTTTCCATACGCCACCCCAATCCCATTACTATCTATCTTTTTCATATGACTAAATTTCACTGCTTTAATTTTCTTACTTTAAGTGTAAATTACGCTTGATTTTCTTACCATATATTATTTGATAGAACGTTATGAATTTTTTTTTTATTAATTAAATTTCTATATTGACGTAGGAGAGAAAATTTTAGTCTAATAAAAATAGGTCAAATGTTCTAAGTCCAACATTTAAAATATTATGATTTGTCTCCTTGAATTTGGTAATTATATAATTAAGATAATCTTTTTATTTAATTGATATTGTGCAACTACTATTAGAACGAACAAGCTTGATAGTCGAATCACATTTGATTTTTTGACCATATAATCGGATTTTTAAAAAATAAATTAATAAAATAATAAAAATTTTTAATTGATACATTATTATTTTATAATTTTTTATATATATTTCTATTATATTATTATTTTTTAAAATATACTTCAATATATACAAATAATATATATTATATTATATAATATATATTTTAATAATCAAGCAACTTGCACTATAATATATTTATGATTCCAAAAAGTTAGGCGATCAAGTTGCACATAAAAGACAAAGCCCTAAAATTTTTTAATTTAAATGAGAGTAATATCCACAAGAATTGCGTACAAGATTCATTGTCTCGTATTAAAAAATCAGCAAAAAAATGTCAAAAATAAAGTAAATATCAATTTCATGTGTCCCACCTAATCATCAAGCATCACTTATATTCATGAACATGTAACGTCTCATTCTTTTACTTTGTTATACAAATATGTAATTAACAACTAAAATATATACCCATTAAATAATTTATATCCAAAAAAAAAAAAAAGATGCCACTTGCATATTTATTCCTAAATTGGTTTTAAAAACTTTTTATGAAATTCTAAATATTATTTGTAAAGCTTTTCTCAAAACCTTTGTAAACTTTATATACGAATTTAGAAGAGATCATAATTATCGGTATCTTATAATATACAATACACATGAAAAATGATATATATTATGAGATAAATCAAATTAATATAATACGTATCATATAATAAGGTATATATTAATGAGATAGATCGATACACTTTTTTAGAAAAAATAATTGTATAGTAGGAGTGTAAATAAAAAATTTAAAATATTAAAGGTATTTGTAATATTATTCAAAATGATGAAAAGTTAATTATAATTTTTGTTGTTTTATTAATATTTTATTATTTTAAAAATATATTATATGATATAATGCGAGATATGATATAATACAATATACGATATAAAAATTTAATTTTTAATACAAAATATAATACACAATTCCACTAGCATGAAAGAGACCACTAAGCTTTTATCATGGTAAATGCTTATAAAAAACTTGAAAATATGATATACAAAACTTGAAAGAAATCACTTATAAAAAAGATATATCTAAAAAAGAATGTAACGTGTACCAATTCAATATAAGATTTTATTGCATATTTATTTAATAGAGATTACCACTTACAGATTTGAGACTAATTTGTGAGGTTTTTCAAGAAATTAATTAAAATAAGTATAAAATTTTTCCTTTAAACTTTTTTCCGTAAGCTTTGAGTGATTTTACTTTTTTAAGCAAATTTAATTTTATATATATATAAAGGGTGAGAAGAAGTGCGTGCACCCTTCACACCCCTTTCATATATATTCGCATCCACACATACTTGTTCGCATCATCTTATATCCGTTCACACTCTTTTATATCCACTCACACCTTTTTACATCCGTATGTACCTTTTCGTATCCTTTCGTATCTGCACGCACTTCTTCGATCATTGACGGTGTTTCCATTGCAATCAAATTTGGAAGATGAATAGAAAAGGTCAACTGTTGGTTGGATTGATGATGGCTGAAGAAGAGAGACAAACCTTAAAGATGAAATTATAATTTTTTAAACTTTAGGTGAAGATAAAATTATTAGTTTTTAAAACTTAAAAAAAAGACATAAAATTAAATATTTTTTAATAATAATTTTATTTTTATATTTAATGATAATTTTAATTAAAATTTAAAAATAATTTTAAATTTTTAAAATTTTATAAATATACTTTTTTGAAAAGGCGATATCTTGGGCGAAAAGTAATCCTTTGGCCTTCAAATTAAAACCGACTAGAAGAAAAAAAAGGAAAAATCAAACTTAATTTCCTCCGAGATCGTGGCATCCATGCGCCGCCCCGCTGTCTGTCATTTTCATATGACTCAAATTTGACTACTTTAATTTTCCTACTTTTTAGTGTAAATTACGCTTGATTTTTTCTTTTTTCTTCCTTTTTAGTGTAGATTACGCTTGATTTTCTTACCATATATTTGTTATAGGGATTACATCATGATAATTTTTTAACATTAATTATATTTCTCATTTAAGTCCTACATTTTAAAACATTATCCTTTGTCTCCCTGAATTTTATAAATATTTTATAATTAAGATAATCTTTTTATTTAATTAGTATTGTTGTGCAAGTATTACTTTAATAAAGGACACCATTTATTTTATTTATGAATCCGAAAAGCTAGGCCATCAAGTTGTACAAAAGACAAAGCTCATACCTTGGACAATAAAATTTTTTAATTTATATCAGAATAAGTATTGACAAGAATTGCTTTACAAGATGCATAATCTTGTATTAAAAAATAAAATAAAATGTTAAAAATAAAGTAAATATCAATTTCATATGTCCCACCTAATCATCAAGCATCACTTACATTCATGAATTTGCCCTAATGTCTTCTTCTTATACTATTTTATACAAATATCTAATTAACAACTAAATTATACCCATTAAATAATTTATATTGACCCCAAAAAAAAAAAAAATAAAATAAAATAAAAGATGCCATTTACATAATTATCCCAAAAATGGTTAAACACTTTTTATGAAATTCTAAAGATTATTTGTAAACATTTTCTCAAAATCTTTATAAACTTTGACACAAAGGTAAAAGAACGCACTAAGCTTTATATACTAAAATTAATATTATATGTTTATACTTTAAATACATAAAACAATATATATATATATATATATATATATATAATTATATATTTATATATAATTATATAATTGAATATTACTTTATTAATGAGACCCTTAGATAAATCCCATATTCATAAAATATGAAAGAAATGATGCTGGGTTTGTCAATTCATTCTATATCGGTTAGGTATGAAAAAATTTGATTGGTTAAATAGTCAGTGATCTCTTTAAACTGTAAAAACGCTTTTTTAATTGTAAAACCTTGATAATGGGTCAGACTATTAGACCATAAATGTTACATTATCTTCTATTTGAAATTATCATTCAATTACATGATGATACATATTAAGTATAAAACTGAATATAACGTGCACCAATTCAATAAAATGTAGAAAAAACTATTTATAAAAAAAGCCAATTCAATAAAATTTTATCACATATTTATTTGGTAAAGATTACTACTTACAGAATTTGAGACTAGTTTATGAGGTTTTTCAATAATTGTTTGTTCAATGGATCAAACGCCATTTTCGATTAACTTTAATAAATAGTTTATTTATATTATAGTAATGTTTATTTTAATTGAAAACTTTATAAATTATACATATAAATGAGTTTACTAATTCAATACAACAATTGTTTAGACCATACAATAAGAATACAAATTAGACAAAATTACAAAATATTTGTCAAGTATTGTTACATTCAAGAATAATTATAAAAAGTATAAATTAAAGAAAAGATACTAATAACTATACATATTTATTCTTACTAGAAAATATACAAATAACGTGATATATGTCTTTATGTTAATAAAAAAGAATTATAATTACATATATGTTAACTCGTATATTATTAATATAATAGATAATTATATAATTCTTTTATATTGTTTTAATAAGACAAATCTTTTTATACGATAACGTATTGTGCATGTTTTTATATTGATTAGATAAAAATACGAAAAATGTGACACCCATCTTTATATTGATTGAATAAAGATGTAAATAGCGTGACACAAAGTCTTAATTCAAATAATTCACATTAAGTAAAGGTGTAAAAAACTTGACACAAAATTATTTATCCTAGTTAAACAAAGATGTGATTCTATGAATAATGTGAAACACAAATTTTCCTTTTTTTTTTAACCTAGAAAAGAAAATAAAATTGTTGGGAGTGAAAGACTGCCAATTTGGACCCACTAGAGATCCTCCCATTCATCAACTTGAGCCTGCTAACGAAGCTGCTTATTTTCATTTACATATATATAAGCACCTGATAAAAAAAACCAAACTCCCCATATACGGAGCTACGTGTGTACGTACACCTTTCTATCTCTTTTTTCTCTTGTATAAAGCTCTGAACGCTGATGTTTTTTATGTGATCTCGGGCTCTGGATTCTAGGCTTAAGTGGAAGGCTGTCTTTGAGCTCTGATGTGACCTATGGGTTGATTTTTCGCAGATAGGTGATTTTGCTTCTTTCTTTTGATAAGAAGTAAGGATTGGATTTTTTTGACTTAGCAAAAAAAAAAGATTGGATTTTTAATTTTTGATTCCGGTTTTTGACTGTTGGGTTTGTTTAATTTGGTGATTTTGGAGGCGGGATTTTTGTGGGTATGTAAGTTTGGTATTGTAGTTTGTACAATTTGTGATTCTTATCTTGTTTGTTTGGTTTGACGTGATGAGATTTTTGGGTTTCATGTTCGAGTATTTGCGGGAGTTACTTTGATCTGTTGAAATGCTTTGGTAGTGAAAAACAAGAAGTGGGTATTCTTGGTTTTGCGACATAGTGTTGATGAAACATAGATGAATTGCTTAGGAAGAAGCTAGAAATGCATGTGCACTAGGCTATTCATTTGGTTCTGATCTAATTAGACTGATCAATCAAATAATGGAAGGAAATTTATCACAAGGAGGTATGATTCCAGGCGGGGCCCCGTTTGGGGGTCTTGACTTGCAAGGTTCAATGAGAGTTCACCATCAAGCTCAACACCATCCTCACAACTTACACCAACATCACCATCCTATTCCTCACCAGGGGTCTTCAGTCCGTCCCTCAATTAATGAGGGTTTTCCTCTCACAATTGGGACCATGCAAAGTTGTGATCAAACCATAACAATGGCTGATTACAATAAGGGAGAAAGAGGAAAAAATTCAGTGAGTGATGAAGAAGATCCAAGCTTCACTGAAGATGGTGGTGAAGGTCATAATGATGCAAGTAAAGGGAAGAAAGGTTCACCCTGGCAGCGTGTAAAGTGGACTGATAAGATGGTTAAACTTTTGATTACTGCAGTGTCTTATATAGGTGAAGATACTGGTTTTGATTGTGGTAGTGGTGGTGCGAGAAGGAAGTTTGCAGTTTTACAGAAAAAGGGTAAATGGAAATCTGTGTCAAAGGTCATGGCTGAAAGGGGTTTTAATGTCTCACCTCAGCAATGTGAGGATAAGTTCAATGACCTCAATAAAAGGTATAAGAGGCTTAATGATATGCTTGGAAGAGGCATATCTTGCCAGGTTGTTGAGAATCCTCGTCTGTTGGATGTCATAGACTACTTAACAGAGAAAGAGAAGGATGATGTTAGGAAAATATTAAGCTCCAAACATCTATTTTATGAAGAGATGTGTTCTTACCATAATGGGAATAGATTGCATCTGCCTCATGATCCTGCGTTGCACCATTCCCTGCAGTTGGCACTGAGAAATAGAGATGATCATGATAATGATGATGTGAAGAGGCACCAACAAGATCCTGATGAAGATGATCAAGATATGGAGACTGACGATCATGATGAGTTTGAGGAGGAGAGCAGGATGACATATGGCGTGCCAGGGAGCTCTTCTAAAAGGCTGAAACAAGGTGCAGGCCACGAAGATACATGTCCTGGGAATTCTATAAATCCTCACGACTTAAACAAAAGCTCTTACACCCATCCACAAGTTGCACAAACTGATATGAATCAAGTCTTACCTGATAATATGAGAGCTGCTTGGCTACAGAAGCAGTGGATTGAATCTCGCTCGCTTCAGTTAGAAGAGCAGAAGTTACAGATTCAAGTTGAAATGTTGGAACTGGAGAGACAACGATTCAAGTGGCAGAGGTTTAGCAAGAAAAGAGATCGTGAATTGGAAAAGCTGAGGATGGAAAATGAGAGGATGAAGCTTGAGAATGAACGAATGGCATTGGAGTTGAAGCAAAAGGAATTGAGTGCTGACTTCCGTTAATATACTGGTCATCACTCTCTGTTTACAGCAATCATGGAACTTGCATTTGGCCACTCATTTCTGTTGTTGGTAAGCTCCTGTTGATTTTAAATGGAGCACATATTGGATGGGAAAACCTGGTTGGAAATCTTCACTCTTCTTGCATATATTGTGTAGAAGTAGGATTGTGTCAATACCAATGCCTAGTTTTCATGTTTTTGCCTTTAGTGGATTAATATGCCTTTGGTTGAAGAATTTTGTGGTGAATCTTCTTGTTAGACATTCTATTTGCGGTAATAATTATTTAAGTTTGGATATTATTGTAGACTTTTCTTTTCTTTTTTTAATTCAATTGAGATATACTGTTTCCATATATTTATATTGCCATATATTTCTGGTTGTCTATAAATTTTCGCTTGTTTTCAATCACTGTGCAGGTTTTATTATTTAAGATTTATTATTCTGTGCTATGTTTCAGTAAAAAATTATGCAGAACTTTGTTTATTGTGTATTCTTATTTCTAAGGCCTGGTTGGTTTATGGAGGGGCGATTTCTTGAAGATCTTATGAGGTTTTTGTCACTTTCCATGTTCAAATTTTTTCACTGAAGAGGCATTCAGTATTTACTGTCATATTCTGCCATCTTCTTGTATGACTTGCCTGAGGAAATCTCACCTTTTGGTTCATACATTTAATCCCTAAACATGTGTTCATTCTGTAACACTGCTTCCTTTAATATGAGTTTAATGATGTGATGGTACTGTGGCTGTAACAAATCATAAATGACGGCACATGTTAGGACTCCCAATTGCACAAACAAATTAATGTAATAGGAAACTGATCTTTTATTGAATTAAGAGGACAGTTACAGCGAAGAGAGAATACAAACATCCAGGTGCTCCACTTGGAAAGTGACTTGTAAAGCTACTCTGCATATAATGATTATCACCTGAATGTTGAATCCATCATTCCCTTCTACCTAATGCACTTAAATAGCTACTTCTCTCCTTTATTCTCAATCTTGACCTTCTAATTTAAATTTGATAATATTTCCATTTTCTATTATCTTTCCCCTTTAGTCTGATAGTGTTGCCATTTATTGTTGTCTTGCCCTTTAATCTTATAATGTTGCCATTTGTTATTGCCTTCTGCATCCATTTTTGATACCACCGTCCTTTTTTGTTGCCACCTTTCTTTGTTTCTTCCTTTTGTAGACCTTTAATGTCTTCATCTTCCATTGTCTTCTATGGTATGTCCCAACGATCGAGGGCCTAACAATGCCTCCCCCTCCAACTAATGTCATGTCCTCAAGACAAAACAAAGGAAATTGCTTTTGAAATTCCGCTTGATCCTCTCATGTAGCCTTTTCCACCATCTGTCATTTCCA
Source organism: Mangifera indica (assembly GCF_011075055.1). Classification (NCBI taxonomy): domain Eukaryota; kingdom Viridiplantae; phylum Streptophyta; class Magnoliopsida; order Sapindales; family Anacardiaceae; genus Mangifera; species Mangifera indica. The sequence continues at coordinate 7,219,828 of NC_058147.1, read as the reverse complement.
ATGAATGAGAACCTATGAGGTGTTGAATCATGTAGTACTTTCCTGACAGTGAGTGCAACCAGGGGTTCAAACCCTGTAGGTAGCTCATCTTCTAATCTTACAGGTAATTGGTCTAATTGAAACTTTTCACCTATAACCTTTTTAAAGACACAAGGAACATTGGATGAACACAAGATCCTTTAGGAAGTTGTAGATTGTGTGCGATTGAATTGAATATGTTTGCCGCTTGAAATGGTCTATAAAAACGAGGGGAAAGTTCAAACAAATTCGTTGTGCCACAGATTGCTGGCGATAGGGCTAAAGTTTAACATACACCCAATCGCCAATATTCAAAGAGAACAGATATTGTCATGAATTAACATATTTTTTCATTCAACTCTGTGCACACTCTAGGTTGTAGCGTAATTGTCGTAGCACTTTGTCACAGTCTTCTAACTCAACAACGACAATGTCTATTGTAGTATTACTCGGAAGGAATTGTAGGAGTGTTGGTGGTGACCGATTGTACACAATTTGGTAGACAGATATTTTGGTGGTTGATTGAAAGGATGTATTGTACTAGTATTTAGTCAAATGAACCCAATGACTCCATTGCTTGGGCTAATCAGTAGTGAAGCAACGATGGTAGTTTTTGATTGGAAGGATGAATTGTACCACTATTCACGACCTCGATTTAGCAATCAGTTTCTGGATTATATGCAAAGCTCAGTGCATTTTTGTTGGCATCAATTTGAAGTTGTCACAAACATTGTGGGAGATTGGTTGTTGTGGAGTTAGAATGGTGAAGGGTGGACAGTTTTTGCTAACAGTTGAAGATTTTATTTGCAAAGGAGGAAAGTGGGTGGCTAAGTCTCAAGTCTCTTGGGAAATTTTGACCTTTGGATGCGGGCATGGACCATGGGTCACAAAACCCATGTGATTGTTAGATGCGCTTGCTCCCTCATTATTTCCTCTTCCACATCCTTGGCTCGTTCCATTGCAAGAACAAGTTCCTGTGGATTATGCACCTTATTTGCCGTTTGATATCCACTCGAAGACCATTGGTGAAATTACCTAGATATGCCTACTTTTGAAGTCTTAGTATCATACCAGTGACGTATTCAAATTGTTGGATATAATCCTTTATCGTAGAAGTTTGTTGAAGTGCAACCATTGTTTTATATGGATCATAGTTGTCAAAGGCACGCCTCAGGCACGCTTAAGCGATGTTTTACTCAAGGTGACCAATGGTTCAAAGGCGATTGCTTTTAGTGCTTTTTTGACGCCTTGGGAGAAGCTTTAGACACTGAAAAAGCTCATTTTATTATCACCTAGGTTATCCACAACTAGAGTATAGGTTTATCAACAAATTCTAGATAGTTTTTGGCACAGTTTTAGGTTTTTAGGCAGGTTATGAGCAATTTTTAGTCTGATAGGAGGGTTATTGACAATTTTTAAGGTCTCCAGTGAGGTTCAAGATTGTCAAAGAGATTACTAACAAGTTCTAAGGTCGTTAAGAGGTCAATAGTAAGTTTTAAGGTTGTGAAGAGTTTTAGGGTTGTCAAAGAGGTTGCTAAAGATATTTAAGATTGTCGAATAAGTTCATTGATCCTTTATAGATGGTCATTAGAGAAGTCTAGACATGATAACTAATTGTTGTCAGATCTAAAACTGTTGATGTAGTTGTCAGTCAATTTTTTGTTATTGATGTAGTAACAAATAATTTGAATTTAATGGAAATAAAATAAAAATTAATAGAATTTTTTAATCGCCTTGGGTAAAAAAACGACGCCTTCATTTCGCCTGTTTTCTTAGGTAATAGGACCACTCATTGCCTTTTGTCGCTTTTCGTCTTTGACAACTATGATATGGATTGTCGATGTTTCCTCCCTTGAAATGTTGCATCAATTCCGTTGTCAGTGTCTCCCAATCTATGTTTGATAGTTTTCGTTGGATCCATCTCACCCAATAGGTGGTGATACCCTTCATTGCTATCAAGGCCAATTGAACTTTTTGTTTTGGTGAGGTGTTGTGCACCTCAAAATATTGTTTGGCACAATATATCCATCCGATTGGGTCATGTCTATTGAAGTTAGGAAGTTCCACCTTCTTGATTGCTAATCGGGGTTCATCGTCATGGTTATCAGTTGGAATCAAAGGGGGTGATAGTATGTGAGGAGTGTTTGTGACCATGGGTGGGCTGGTGTCTGATCTAGCGTGGTAGTGGTGTTTTGGGGTCATATGTGGAGTCATGAATGTTGAGGTGTTTGATGTAGTGTGGTTCTGATGTTGTGGGATGATATGGGGAGCTCATAGGCGTGGTAGTGATTGAGGAGTTGGTGTTGGGGTGTTGCTGATTCATTGTGGGAAAATCTAGGTCTCCTTCAACAACATTCATTTTGGTGAGTGTCCTTGAAGTGGCGCCAACTTGTCCCATACTGATAGGCAGTCTCTCGCTCAAATTGGATAACATTTTGCAAAGTGTATCTGATAGTTTTCCATTAAGCACTTGAAACTAATTGTCTTGTTCCTCATGTTCTTTTTGCCACAATCCTCTCAAGTCTTTGACCTCCTTCTCCAACAATTCCGCTCGACTATCCATCCTCGTATTAACCATAGACGAATACACTTTTGTGGACCAATGCTCTGATGTCAATTGTTAGGACTCTTGATTGCAGAAACAAATAGTGTAAAAAAATGATTTTTTATGAATTAAGAGGACAATTACAGCAAAGAGAGAAAGAAACATCCAGGTGCTCCACCTGGAAATTGACTTACAGAGCTACTCCACATATAATGATTATCCCCCGATTGTTGAATCCATCATTCTTGGCTACCTAATACACTTAAATAGCTACTTCTCTCGTTCATTCTCAATCTTGACCTACTAATTTAAATTTGATAATATTGTCATTTTCTATTGTCTTTCCCCTTTAGTCTGATATTGTAGCCTTTTGTTGTTGCTTAATGTTGCCATTTGTTGCTGCCTTCCACATCTGCTGCTGTTGCCTTTCTTTGTTTATTCTTTGGTAGACATTCAATCCCTTAATCTTCCGTTTTCTTCTATGGTACATAGCAACGATCAGGGGCCAACAGCACACTTGATGTTTTCAACTCGTTAGGACTGCTAATTGAGTTGTTACTGATGCAGTAAAAGTGAACATTTTCCATCCTTGTCTTGCCATTTAAGACATTAGGATATGTGATATAAATTGACCAATTAAGTGGAGATCATGTTATTTCGTGCCCAATAAGGAAAAAGAAGTATAGGAAGTTAATGATAATCTTATACAGGCCGTTTGATTTCTTGCTATTTCATGCTATGCTTGCTCGTTATGTCAATGAAGATTTTTCTGGACGGTATGCTTGATTATAATATTTATTTTTTAAGAGTTTAGATGAAATTATTGGATTCTTTTCTATTAGTTTAAGCTTTTGGGATTAGTGTTTGCTCAAAATGGCATTAGAGCTTATTTAATCAGAAGGTCTTATTTTTGTATTCCATCTGTTTTATTAGTTAAAATATAACAAAGAGCAACTTGGATCTATATTTGGATCCCCTTGCACATTTATGTGTTCTTGGCCTTTTTGGGTTCATGTAAGAACTGTGCTAATTAAGTTATTATTTCTCTTAATATTGCCATTTATGTGAGCTTGTGTTTTAGAATTTAAACAGAATTGTTGGCCTTTTTCAATAGGCTTACTCTCCTTTTATTAAGGATCAGTTGGCATAAACATTTAAAAGTGATTAAAGTTTTCAGAGAGGAGAGAATTGTGTAGGCTGATTAAGCTGCATATATGAGAGTATGACTAGAGTAAAAGATAAGAATATGTATTTTGTAATAATCTGAAGAAATTAGGATGAAGGTAAAACAGAAAGAATTAGCAGTGTAACTGATGTTCAAAACTCGGGCTACCATCTTTTGAAGTCAGTATGAGTTCTCTGAATTTACCGGATAATCTATGTACGTTTGAAGAGCAATAAAGGCTGCAAGATTTGTGGTGCAAGTTTAAGCTCCAGTTCTCACTTTTCTCAGTTATTTTGTGTATTCACATACACATATGTGTGTCTTCTGTATAGTGATTTGGATTTCCTCTAATTCACTACTTGTTTGGGAGGGTTGATGCTCACATGTGCGGGTGCAGTTTCCCATCAAAATACATTTATGATGTTTGGCTGGTCAATTTTGTTTCTGTTGCATTTTTTTACTGCTATGCATATAGTATTTATCTTCTTTCTGTACAGTTTTCGACTTGTTTTGTTGAAGGACTATTAATATCTGATAAATGATTTATTACATCTTCTGGAAGCTATGCAAATAATGTGCATTTACTTGGTATATTAGCCATCCTGACGAACCTATAGTGATTGTAGATTTTCACAGTTAATTCAGCAGTGTCACCCAAAGTATATTGCTGCATTCATGGCAGAGCTGCTCAAGCTCTGAACTGGTGGTTAATTTTTCACACCCTTTTTCTTAGCCTTCAAACATTTGATGCTTGCATGTTTATTTTTGTAAATGAATTTCTGTGCAATGCATTAAGGACACTAATGTAGAGGCTCCAGTGTATTTTAGCTTAAACCTGAGGCAAGATGTTTAAAGAGAAAATAATCTCCTGAGTATTAGATGTTCTTTTAACCTATGCTAAGTGCTGCTTATCTGTTGCAACGGGTGCACTCCATATCGCTATTCAAAATGGATTTCCCCTGCTTGATGTTGGTTTCTCGGTATATTACTTATGCGTTGTGAGGTAGGATTGGTGTTGGATGCAGGATGTATGAAGCTGGTGAATTCTTCATTCTCATAATCATTTGAGTGAATCAATGAGACAAAAGCATTCATCTTCTTGTTGCAAATGTCCACCAGTAAGGTGTTCGTGAAATTCTATTAGTTCTACAGCACGTGAAGAAGGAAAGAAGGTTTTGGTCAATATTCATGCTATTGCTTTAGCTGTTTTCTTGACAATTTTATTGAAGCTGTCAACCATTGTGTGCTTGTTGCGAGGGAAACTTACAAATGAAAATCAGTTCCAAATTTCTGGTCATTATTTTAACCAATGTTGATTCAGCTAGAGATGTGATTTACAAAATGAAGTGAACATTTTTTCTTTGCTGGTTCGAAGTTTATGATTAAGCTCGTAAATAATACAACAGTTGATTGATAAGGACTGTTGTTTCCTATAGAAAGTGAACGCTTGGAGCAACTCAGACCCACCATTTCTGTCGCTAGAATGTGCAAATAGCTGTAGTTATCAGGTCATTTCCTCATTCAAAATATCTCTCATCATTAATTTCAAAAACAGTTAAGTAGAACTTAGATGATGCTGACTGCGGATATACTTTAAATCAAGTTGGGGAAAAAAAAAAAAAAAAAGCTTTAAAACAACAAGGGCTGGGTTATGTCATGTTTAAAGTGAAAAAAAGTTGGAAATGAAAGTAAGCAGAGGAGGAAAAAGGCTTATCCTGTTATCCAAATGGTGTCTCAATCTCACATCAAGAGAAGTGGACATCAGTAAAGTCTTTGTGCATTTTATTGCAATACAACCTACCATTAACAACATGTCATACCAATAGATAGTGAAACAACTCACCAATTAAATTATCAATTGGTTAGCTGTATTTTCTCTTGTTTATTTATTGATAAGTGATATTCGTACATACTTTTGAATATATAAATAGATATACAAATAATATATTATCATATAATTCGGTGTTATTTTATTATTAATTCTAAATTATTCTATTATATGATAATTTATTATTTATGTATTAATTTTTGTATTTAAAAATATGTATATATAATTTTATTGTTATATGAAATCTTGCTGTGGTGGGTTACTTGTGCTAATCACCTTGCTAATTATGGCAAATTAAATATAAATAATTGGACAAATGATGATTCATAATTTAGGGTTTTCACCTGTGGGCATTATTATGTGTATGCACATGCTTGCATGTTCCAATTATTTATACACAACCAGTTTAAGATCAAAGTATTTTTGCCATTAATTGCAGCTTAACCTTTGGGAGGAGTGAGATTGGAAATATTTATTATTGGAAAAAAATCTTGTCATTGATTTGATTGCAATTGCTTCCAACTCACTCTCACAATCACCTTAGGAAAAAAAAAATTTATATATAGTTTCATACATAAATAATAATATATTATTATATAATTAAATATTATTTTATTTTTAATTTTTAATTATCTAATTATATAATAACATATTATTATTTATACATATAATATTATTCATTTATAAGTATATAATATCTAAATCAAGTTGAACAAGCCCCTGTAGAGCCTTCTATTCATTTGCTACAAACTGTCAGATAAATAGGATATGGATATTTAAAATATTCATTCTTTTTAATTATATAATTCTTCCAGATGGACATACAAATGACATTATACAATTGTATTTGGTTTCTAAAGCAGTCATACTGGCTTTAATTTTATTTTATTTTTTTGTTTTATAGGCAAGTTAATGGGTCACATTCAATTGATTGGCTAAATTTGTGTGCTTGGTGGGTCTTTGAGAATATAAGGCATTCATGCTAACTCTCATATAATATATATATTTTTTGGGTTGCTATTAAAAAACCAGTAAAAAAATATTAAAGAGAATCAACTTGGTGGGTCGCTTAGCTGTTGCCAGATCAATCAAAGGGTTAATCCACATGGTAGACAGAAGAAGATGGTAGTGTACATTCACATTTACAAATCACATGCCACCATGTGAATTTAACCTTTTGTCTTTCTTTCAATTTCTTATGTAACTTTTTCTTTTTCCTCAATTAATCCTGTTCACAAATTAAATAAAAGCCAAAAAGCTAGCTCTTCACTGTTTGCTGTTTAATTTTATTTCAATTTATAAGACATGAGTTATCTTAATTAGGTGGCCACATTTCATTTAAAACATGTTTGCCTAAAGCCTAAAAGCAAATCTATGTGAGTCTTGGTTCAAAATTTCCACATACCTAACAAATGTTTGGTCTTTCTTGACTTGGTATTTATGGATGAATTAACTAATAAGTTTACTAGGCCATATCAAGTTATACAAGGGACAAAAGTTTATATATTGATTTCATCGAGACAAATTGATTTACGTACTGGAATCATGAAATTATATTTCCTAAGTTAAAACTATCAAATATGGATGATTGAATTAACTAACTAATCGGTTAAATTAATTTAGACGGCAACAATTTTAAGCGAAAATGATAGTTTAAACCACTAAAACACATGTACTAATCAAACAATAGAGTGTAAGTTATGGATTCCACATATAATTGAATGGATGAATTGAATATACAATGGTGAAATTTCCTAATGCATTCTTTAAGACCTTTTTGTGTTTTGGTGTGATAAACCAAGAAAAATGATCAAAATTGAACATTGTTCAAACCATGATATAAGTTATGACCAAAATTTATCTAAGTTTGAAAAATGTATGAAATGGGCATGAAACATGAGTTCCACCAACTGAAATTGATAGAGGACCAAGCCTGCGCCCCATGCATGGAGAGGAACCAAGACATGAAGAGTGCACGATCAAGTCCAAATGGATGAAAAAAGGAATAAAGTGAGACAATAGGAGGAAAAAATAAAGAAGAAAATAATAAATTCATTCTTTGTTAGGATTACAATTAGTTTTGTTTTGGAAGTATATCTGGTAGAATCTTAGTCCTGGTTAGATTAGTTTTCTTTTAAAATTGAATCATAGTGCTAGGTAGATTAGTCTTAAAAGTAGTTATTGTGTTACTAGTAAAATTATTAGTTTTTTTTTTTTTTCAAAATATGTTATCCTAGATTCTTAGTTCTAATCAAATTAAAGTCTTTTATTTCTAGTTGAGTTAGTTTTCTTTAATACTTGTACTCGTGTTATAGGAATGAGAAATACTATGTGCACACACTTTTGAGTATATAATTAAGTATATAAATGATGTGTTATCATATGATTGCGTGTTATTTTATCTTTAATTCAAAATCACTTAATCACATGATGATATATCTTTTGTGTCACAAACTGGAACACCTATTCTACTTCAAAAGGGTTGATCGTTCCATTAAGGAACGACCTCATTCTCCTAGCGAAAGCTAAAGATTAAACGTGGAACACTCGTTCCCAAAATTCAACACTCATTCTAGAAGATTTCAAGATAGAAATAGTCCTTTCAAGCAAGCCATTCCTTATAGTTCTCAAAAGTTGAAGAAAGAAGGAACACACGTGCCAAGTCAAGAACAAGCTCGTTCCATATTCAAAGTGTTAGTCATTCAAAAAGATCTTAAGTTGTTCCACTGAAGAATGAACCTATTTTTACACCTACTTGAATAACTTGAAATTGAAATACTCGTATAGAAAAGGTCGTGAAAAGAAATTTGACTATTAAAGAATTGTTTGAGGTCAACTTTTTAGAATAATGTGAGATCTACAAGTGAAGAACGCCCATTCCTTCGTATTGAATGTTTGTTCCATAGGATTGCATTGTAAATTCATATATATTTTTCAGATGCAATGATTCTATTTTCATACCAACGACTAGCTTGCTTCATTCAATGATAATTCAGGTATAAAAGAAAGCATATGGAACATATTCAATGTGAGAGCTCAAATAAGAGAAGACAATCAAAGAAAAGTTATTTTAGAAGCTTATATTTTTCATTGAATCTTTTGAGAGTTTATGCAACCAAATTGTGTCATCAAGCTAATTAGAAGCACATTAATGTAGACAAACTTGTACTCAAATCACACTTAGATGAAATCTCGTATAACTATTATATTAGACAAAAACCCTAATAAACAATTGTGAGAGTGAAATCTTGACAAAATTATAACTAAATCTTGAAGAAGCTAAGGTAAAATCCCAACATCACTAGTGTATCAATTTGATACATGATAATGGAACTTTGAAGAGGTTTCTTTTAAGAAGTGAACGTAAAAAACTTGTGATGAAAACTTTAAATTACGATAAATTGATTAAGCAGTTTTTTCCCTTCTTCCTTTAATTTATTGTTTTTTTATTACTTATATTGTTTGTATAGTTATTAAAATTGATTTACATTGATTAAGTTTTAATTCCACAATATTTTTATAACTCGTATTCACTGTCTCTAGGAGTAACTTAGTCATGTTACTTTTACAATTGATATAAGAATTTGACCCTAGGATTGAAAATCAAGCAATTTGTTTGGGTTAAAAACAATCAATATATGGCTAGCACATTAATATTTCTACTTAGTGAAGGATAATGCATGACTAGGCCACCACTGTTTTGTAGTGTTAATTACACATAATGGAAAATTAGAATGAGACTATATACTAGGTCTATGAATTATAATTTGTGAAAAATTATACAGAAAAGAGATTTTGTATCTAGTGACCTTAGAAAAAATTTACTTGAGAGTGAAGATGAATATACCTTTGATGATGGAAAAAAAAAATCTTAAATGCTATATAAATTAAAATTTTATTTTGTGATTTGGATTTTACAAAGTTTAACAAAGTGTCAACATGTGAATCGATAAAAGAAATGGTGGAAATCCTTCAAACAATTCATAGAGGAACAAGTCAAATGAAGGAGTAAAAAATTGAAATACTTTTTAGAGAATATGAATTGTTTGAAATGAAGGCTGGTGGGAATATCACCAAAATGTTTGAAACCATCAAACTTGTTAAGAAAATTTTGAGATCATTAATTGCATGTTGGAATATGAAAGTAATAGCAATAGAGAAAAAGAAAGAAAAAGATATAGCTCTTAGGATGGTTAATAAAGAGGAGGAAGATAAACATTCTCTTGAAGAAAGAGAATGTGAGCCTTCTAGCAAGGAAGTTCACAAAATTTCTCTCACATATTAATAAAAGTAAAGGAAATAATTTTTAAAAGTATAGAGTGAGGGATGATGATGAAGTTAAGGGAAAGTCAGATATTATTGTTGTAAATGTAAGAAGTCTGGTCACACCAAACAATAATGTCCACAAATTAAAAAAAAGGAAGAAGGACAAGAAGTGAAAGAAGAAAGTTCTCGTGACTACTTGGAGTGGAAGTGTAACACCCTTTTCTAGATGGTTACCCTCTAAGGTGAATATGTATTTAGAGAAAGATGTCACTACTTGGACTTAACTTAGGCATGCTCATAATCTAATCACACATACGTGGAAATATGAAATAAAAATAAATTCCTTAACATCCAAAATCTGCTTCATCTTTACTCATAAATAGTAGTAATGTAAAAAAATTGTTTTATAAAAAGATCATCTCTTAACTAGTCCAATAGTACCATGCAAAAATAATAATAAAACATAACACGACATGATAGTCCTCTCATGCATATTCTTAGCTAAACATGATCCTTCGCAACTATTACTTATCTACTCTTTGCAAAACATGAAAGGAAAGGAAAAACTATTTAACACTCAAAAAGTAGGTGACTACTAAACACTTTCTTTTTGTTTCGCTTTCTTAACCTTTCTGTTATCATATTGTTTTAGACCTCCTATTTCATAAACTTGTTATCATTAACTACAATGATATGAGAAACAATGCATGTTGTAAAACATTAAAACTTGTGAAAGCATTTCATAAAAACATTTTTGAAAATTGTAATTGTTATGTGATCAGACTAGGTTGAGGTAGTAATTCAACACCTTGATCATATGAATAAATCATGTTATTGTAGTCACTCTTTCCACACACACAAACATTAGTGGATTGGTAATCATAACACCATATTGCAAGTGTGCCTACTATAGTCATATGCATGAAGAATCTCACGAGTGCCTCATTGCAACAAATCTTAAGAAAACATATGAATTGTTCCTGAGAATATATATATATATATATATATATATATATATATATATATATATATGTTTGTAAAAGCTATTAAATACTTATGGGATCGAGTCTTGCACACATGACTACGAAAAAAAGTTCCTCATAAAAACTCAAACGCCTTAAATTCTTTAGACGTTCTGTCTAAGCATGTAGTTTTGGCCAATGATAACTATTCATCATGAGGAGCGCTTGTTCCTATCATAGATTCTATTCTTTTATAACATTTTTGCTATGAGATAAAGTTCTCTTTTTCATATTAACCCTACCCATTTTCCTCTACGGTATAATATAACCAAAATTACGGTAATCCTGAGGTTGTAAAAGACCAAAATTTAGCTTAGTCAAAAAAACAAAAAAGGAAGACCAAAATTCATTTAAAACAAAATACTTAGAAATATAAAATAATATAAAATATTACTTCTAACTAGGTAGATAAGTTTCAAGCAAAAGATTCTGCAAAACATAAAAGCAATTTCATACGTATTCAAAGATAATTTCAAGTTGGTTGGATTTAGGATTAATAAAAAAAAAAAAGGGGGCGAAAGTGATGGGTTCGGTAAATTCTGTCCACCCTATTATAATTTTCTAGAAGTTTTAATTATATTTCTATGCTTTGAAAATTGACGTAAGAATTTCCATAGTACAATTTATTCAAAGGTTTTGACATAGTCTCATCTTAAATTTTTGGTGTCAATATTTAATGAAAAAATGTTGAAAATTCTTTCTAAATGCAATAATTGTGCTGGTGTGAAAATATTGATTGCTTTATGCCCATCTAGTATAGTTTGTTTGGTTCAAAATATTGGATAATTAAATTAAATAATGAATTATGATATATTTAAGACAATTTATGTAAACAAATTTATTAATAATTATTATAATATTTATCGATTATTTAAGTAATAATCAAAAAGAGTGTACGATGAACTTTTTTTTAATTATTGAATTATTGGATTTAATAATTTTTTTTCCATTTTAATCCAAAAGCTTAAATATTAGATATATTAGATATTTTAATTTAAATAATGATATGTTATAATATGATTAGATAATTTTATTCTATCCCAGTAATATTATATATATACAATTTTGATACATAATTTGAATATACTTATGATGTGTTATCATATGATTCAGAATTATTTTATCTTTAATTTAAAACTATTCAATTACATGAGTCATATCATTTGTATATTCAAATTCTGTATCAAATATGTGTATACATAATTTTATTGTATCTAATATATGGTGATATATCATTATTTATATACAAAATTATTTATATTGTTTATGTATAAACATAAACAATAAGATATATCATAATCACAATTAGATTATGATATTTATAATCTAATAAACATAAGATATATCAAACATGTAAGAATTGATAATCAACCACTCAATTATTCATATAAGTATAATCTAATAATCATAAATTGTACCAAAGGTATATATGTAATGGTTTAAGTAAAATTAAGGAATCTTGTTAATATAATCGGAAGACAAGCAAGTTAGTCAAAGGTATTTGGAAAAAATAATAATCCTAAAGGGGCGTTTGGTTTGGATAATTTTTTATTATCAAAATAGAAAGATTACCTTAAAGATAGATTACTTCAAAAATTACTAGATATAAATGATTACTATGTTTGATAAAATTTGATAGGTATAAATAATTATTGTGTTTGGTTAAAGGTAATAAAATATTACTAGTCAATTATTTTACTTAAATGCCCTTGAATGTAATTATTTTTAAATATTTTTTATATTATTTGTCATATTAATTAAAAATAAATTTATTTTTATCTCAAAAAATTAATAAATAATAATATAATTATAATAAACTCAAGATTATCTTAGCAATCTTTAAATACCTAAAGTGAAGATGGTAATCAGATTATCACCTATATTACTTGTCACGTCAGCATTGATAATAGAAGATTACTATAATATTTTATTACTGATAAATCAAACAAGAAAATAAAAGATAGATTATCAAGATAATCTTAAAAACCTCCAATCAAACGCCCCTAAGTATCCCCTTCCATCAATTTTTTTTTTTTGAGCTTCCATAGTTTTAGGCTTAGCCACTTGAAGGTAATCAATATAATTACGTGATAATATATATGGGAGGAACTACAGAAGAAATTATGGTTTTAAAAACTCAAATTGCACCACTTGATTTATGATTGGATGTGAAGGATGAGTCTAGGGGAGGTTTATTTGTTCCGCCAGACAAGTCTGAATTGACACGTTCACTATGCCATGTCCATATAAGGTTGTGGCCACTCCTAAAAAAGCATAAATCTTTTCATGAATAAAGAGTCCAAACACGATAAAAAAACCTACCATATATCGGAGTCAGACTTGAACTGAAAAAGCGTCTTTCTTCCGATGAAGCAAGGCCTGGGATATAAAAGAGAAAAAAAATCTACAAAATCCCCATTAAAGCTTTGGAAAAAAGGGACAATATTTTGAAGAGAAATAATAAGAATAAAAAAGAATATTACCGTTTTTGTTTGTCAGATAGATCTGGTGAGCATTGATTTGGTCCTCGTGCTGGCTAGGAAAAGCAGATGAACGGATTTTTTTTTTAATTTCTTGCACTCGGTTGAGGAATTGAAAATTAAATAATTAAAAAATGAAAAAACGACTATTCCTAGTATACATTTTAGCTCAATCTTAAAGTCATACTTATAAAAAATAAAAAATTCAAACTTTCACTTATGACTAAACTATCGTCTAAATTTTTAGTTAGAGACAGAGGTAAATTATCATTTTACCTCTAAACTTTAAAACTTTAAAATTTTTATCATTTTTCTTTTCTAGGTTTTAAAAACTAACACTTTAACCCATCTTTAAAATTTGAAAAGTTTAAATTTCACCCTTAAGGTTTGTTTCCTTCTCTGGCCACTATTGACGACCGACGTTTTCCACCGATCTTCCTTCTCTGGCTACAAAGGATGATGAAGGATGAACCTTTGTCGTCTAAATCTGGACGACGCTTCATCGTTCTTCGTCGTCACGTCTGGACAATGCGACGAGCCACCAAGTATCGCCTTTCGTCATCTGGGTTGTGTGACGAAGAGAGATCTCTTCGTCGCACCACCATCATCACACCACGAGAAGGAGGATGCCAGAGACGAAGCCGGAGACGACGCCAAAAGATGAAGTTGAAAAGTGGGGGCGAAACTGCTATTTTGGAAAGTTATGAGGGGCGGTTGAGTTTTGAAAAATATGAAAACCTTCAGTTTAGGGGTGAAAATGTTACTTTTCAAAGTTTAAAAATTTTAGGTAAAGATGAAATGTTAGTTTCTAAAACTTGGGAGAGGGAAAAGTAATAAACTTTATAACTTTTAATATAAACAGTAAAAATAACTATTTTACCCCTCCCTTTAAAAGAAAAAATTAATAAAAGTTTGACTATGGGTGGGAGTTTGAGTTTTTCATCTCTCATGAGTGTGAGTTTGAGATTGGACTAAAATTTGGCTGGAAAATAGTATTTTTTCCTTAAAAAATATTTAAAATTACAGGGGTATCGCAACTCTTTCTAAAATTATGTATATAATTAATTTATTTATATATATTAAAATGATAGTATATAATTAAATAATATGATTGTTTATTTTTTCTTTTATTTTAAAATCACTAAATAAGATACTATTACTTTATTTTGTACACATAAATTTGTATGATTTATTCGTATATATGTTATTCCTTATTTATATATTCTTTATTTGTCTGATCCACTTATTAATTCATGCATATTTTGACCCACCTAATACTTGGTCCGACTGCTCATTTGCCATAGGAATGGCAACAGAGAAGAGATTTCAATGCCAATGGCCGCAAGAGATATCAATTCTTGTCTCGATTATGAAGATGACAAAGATTCTTTGTTCTTTCTCTGTGAAGAAAAATCTCTCCCTCATACATTTTAAATACAAAATAAATATATTAAATAACAAAATTAACTAAAATTAAAACTAATTCACTATTTCAAATGATATAAATATCAAATATTAACTATTTAAATATATATAACAAAAATATAAATAAATTTAAAAAATATAAATAATATAAAAATATGTTAATATTTTAAGTAAATATATTAATATAAAATGACAGAGATAGACACAAGGATGAGATAAGATGAGACAGAGTAGAGACACATATATTATATTTCCTAATTATAAAGATACCTTTTATTTTTTTTTAATATTTTTATTGAGAAATTTTCTCTCTATTAAACTTGAAAATATTCAAAAATCCTAAATACATACTAAAATTGTCTAGTATGAATATTATCGGGTGTTGAAAGTTTATGCATTTTGATTGCTTCATTAATTTTCAAAGCATGACGAAACATGGATCTCACTATGTGTTTTAACACGTTTTTGGCAACAAAAATATAAATTATCCTTTCATCTTTTAATTTAATATAAATAATTATAAATAAGTTGTTGCGGCTGTGAGGGGAGAAATTATAGCTGCTGCGCTTTCACATTTTGTAGTCAACTTTTCATATTTTACTTGCGTAAGTCCTCTTCTCATCTCTCTCACCCACTCATTCGCAATTTCCATTTCTCCTCTCTCTTCATATTAATTTATTATGGCTTTCAGATGATTCATGCCTTCTTACTTAACTATATATATATTTTTTGGGGATTTTAATTTAACAATAAAATCATATATATATATTTTTAAAATATAATTTATATATATAAATAATATATTATCATATAATTAAATAATTTTAAATTAATTATAAAATAATAATTAATTACATAATAATACATTATTTTCATATATAAATTATATATAAAAAATTAAATACATATAATATTATTTAATTTTTAGATATTTAATGATATTGATTGATTCCTATTGGTCGGGTCTTAGCTTCAAACTTTTGCTGATAATTAATTTGTTAAACAAGAGCGTCTAGCAAGTCCAAAAGTCTTAGCATTCAAATTATATATGTCAACTCTTTCCCTCTAACACGACAAGTTTAATGTCACTCTCTATTATGTTTTTGAGTGTTTGATTTAAATAATTTTTTGTTATTAAAAATAAAAATTACACAAAGATGGATTATTTAAAAATTATTAAGTATAAATTATTAATATATTAGATAAAAATTAATAGATTTAAATAATTATCATATTTTGTCAAATGTAATAAATAAATACAAAGATATTATTTATTTTAAATATCTTTATATTTAATTATTCTAAAATATTATATTACTTGTTATATTAATTAAAAAATAATTTTATCCTAAAAAAATTAATATGTAACGATAAAATTGTAACAAAATCAAAATTACTTTGCTAATCTTGAAATATCTAAAGTAGAAGTGGTAATTTGATTGACTTTTATATTATCTATCAAATTTTTTATTGTTTGATAAACCGAACAAGGTAATATTAATAATAAAGGTAGATTATCGCAGTAATATTTTATTATCTTAAACTAAAGGCCCCTAAGAGATTAATTGGACTCATAATCATATAAAACAGTTTACTATATGTACTTATTTCAAACACATATATGGATACATATTTATTTGTGTCACTATATGATTGAGTGTTATTTATCTTTACTTAAAAATTATCTAATTATATAATAATACATATAAATATATATTCATTTATATATTTAAAATGAATGTATATAATTTTATTAATTAGTTTAGCAACAAATATTAAAAATTAATAGAATTATATATACAAATAATATATATAATAATATATTATTATATAATTAAATATTATTTTATTTTTAATTTAAAATTATTCAATCATAACATCACCCGTTACAAACTAATTATTGCAGGTTTATGTTTACAGTTAATCATAGAAATTAGACAGAAAATTTAATCCGATTCATCAGGATTGTATAATAAAATAAAATTGAATATTACAAATTATTTTATCTGTACCTTAATGTGACCACCTGTATTAAAGAGTATATCGTTAGCATTAACTATATAAAATCACTGAGAAAAAAAGTTATAGTATTAAATATTTACTGTAATGATATTGAAACATAAATTTCGGTCGGACCCATTATTATAAAAGAGAGAGAGAGAGAGAGAGATATTTCCGGTTGTTGTAGATGTAAATAGTAGTGGGGATGCTTTATTTAAATTAAAAATAATATTTTATTACATAATAATATATTATTTATATATTTAAAATTTTATATACATAATATTGCTGGTGTATAAAGTGGGAGGAAAGCATCTACCTACAGTTGCTGGGAAGTTGAGCAGGGCATCTATTCCAATCCAGCCTTGTGACAGCGAAGCCACCACCGTATACAATTCTTATTACAACCCAAATCCATACGTTTAATTAATTTATAAAATTGTTTATACTGATGAAGTTTTAATTGGGGAAGGAAACATTTGAATCAAAATAACATACTGAATTGAAATACGTAATTATACCGTATAAAGGATTTCAGAAGTTAACAAAATTAAGAGAGTATTAAAATTTTCAAAGAAAAAGTCAAGAGTCCTTATCTAATTAATTCGATCTGGATTCTCCGATTATGAAGTATACCTTAAAATTTATAAATCCAATCAGTTCAGGCTTAATTCCCCAGTTATAAAGAAAAAAAAAAAATGTAGTAGCGTAAACAGAAGTTGAGTTTTTTTCTAATGGAGAAGACTTGCGTAAACAGAAATTAAACGGTGTCCCATTTCTCTTTGATGTTTACCTAACTTAAAACATTACCATCTCTTCTCTTGCACGTCTCTATATTTACTAAATTACCCCTACATCTTTTTATCACCAAATTGCCCTTTATGTCTCCTCCTCATAATTTTATTCGTATATAATTAAATATGAGAGAGATCAGATGGGAATCAAATACTATTCTTTCTGATTATTTCTACATTTATTGCCTTATTGATTGGTCGGACCCCACCGTTTTTGTTTTTCAAATAATTGAGCTAATCAATTTCTGGGTCATATTGTAAATATCTTTCTATTTTTTTTATTTTTAATTTTTTAGTTTTCATTCGTTCTTGCAAAGGTCTTCTGGGTACGACTTATTTTTTCAACTCATTTATTGATAAAAAACCCACATAATTTAAGATGTGAATTTATAAAATAATTTATTATTTTTTTAAAAATTTAATTTATATTATAAATTTCAAGAGATATTTTTAAAAGTTTCAAATTACCCCTCAACATCATTTAAAAAAAAAAGGAAAATTAAGGATGATATATATATATATATATATGTAACATGATATTATTGGAAAAAAAAAGTACTTACACTTAAACTATGGTTTAATAATAATCATAGTGATAGAAAGGTAAAGAAAGTGGTCCCAAAAAATAGAGAAATAATACAGGAATGATGGGAGATTGATTGTGGATAATCATGGCCATTAAAAGGGAGGGGGGTGTTATTTAATAAGGTAGGTTGAGAAGTAACTGAAAATGAGCACTATTAAGTAGAATTCATAAATGGGGTGGCCTAATAATATGACCTACATCTAACTGGTTTAATTCAATTTCAACAGTGGAACCCACTTTCAAATGTGTCCCCTTTTTTTAATAAATAAATAAATAAAAAAGATAAGTTTTTTATTATGGAGACAGAATTTTCTTTTCTTCAATTATGAAATCCCAAATAATTATCTTTTGTATTTGTCAAACTATATTATGCATTTGTCGTGATCAAAGTGTTGGTCCCTTACGCCACTCCTCCTGTACTACAGTCTCAACCAATTATTTTGAATTTTATCCCCTCATTCTTTAAAATCTTATTTTTCAGAAATTTTATAATTTTTTTTAAATTTTATATAATCATATAATTTGAAACTCACTTGTACTTGTAAAACCCATTTGAGATAAATGAAAAATCTTTTTTAAATTTTATTATAAAAAAATTAGGTCCGAGATTTTACCTTTTTGTAATGAAACCCAAATTTTAATATGAATGGTTTTACTTTTACAAAGTGTAAAAAAATTAAGTTAATTTGAAATTTTACGGTTTAGAATCATTGTAGAATAATTTTGCTTTTTATGAATTATAAAGGGTATTTTTGTAAATTTATAAGTGGAAAAGTGATTAAGATAAACAAAAAAACAAAATAAACAACCACATAATCACTAATCTGGTGAAGTAATAAAAAATGGAAAAATTAGCTTAAAAGATGAAAGGTCAATGGTGAACCATGTTAGGGGTAAAAAAGTAAATCAAATAGTCTCCACTGAAATCCCAAAACAGCCCTCACAAAAAGCAAAGCTGATTGGCCAAATATTCACGCCAAAAAATAAATAAATAAATAAAAAGAAAGAGTAATATTAAAAATAAAAAATATATGTATGAATAAAAAGTAAGAAAAGCTGACCTACATGGGCCGGCATTTAACTAAATTTAGCTGGACAGACAAAAACCAACTAATTATTACCATCGTCTCTTTGTGCAGCTGTTCATAAAATTCCTTTATTATTTTCTTTATGAATTTATTATTTTAATATTTTTTATATATATCTTTCTGTGCCACTTTTATTCCATCCCTATTGCTCAAAATTATGACCAGTTTTTGAATTAAAAAATCAAATAAAAAAATAAATTATTTAAAAATTTGGTTTGGGGAACAATTTAAAAAAATTGATTTTTTAGTTTAATTACTAATTAATTTATTTTTTAAAATTGATTAATCGAATTAAACTAATTTAAAAAATTAAACATATTTGAAAGAATTAAAAAATATAATAAAATAGAATAATTTTTTAAAATTCGTTTAAAATCAATTAACAAAAAATTAAATTAAGTTAATTAAATATTTTTAGTTCGATTTAAAATCAATTAATTTTTATATCAGTTTGATTTTGATTTATAATTTTTTTAAATTAAAAATTCAATTTAATTCAAAAATTAATAAATCAATTCCACTAACCAATTTTGAACACCGCTACATCCCATGTTCATCTTCTTTTTATAAGATTTTCGTCACCATTTTAACCATTTTATATTTATATATATTATACATTAAATATTACAATTTTTTAATTAAAAATGTAAAAAAAAAAATTCTGGAGCGTTTTTATAGAAAATAAAGTATAAAATAAATATTAAAAAAAGAGAGATGATTCCGCAGCTAAAAGGAAATAAAAAAAAATATTTAAAAAAACAAAAAAAAGCAGAAGCAGCTTCTTGAGATTGACAAGGAGATCCTCTTCCTCTTCCACTCTCTCAAAATAAATAAATAAATAAATTCACTGTAACAATACAATACAATACAATCTTCAGTTCATATACATAAATTAAAATCTTTTTTTGAAGAGAATTCACCTTCTCTTTCTGTTATTGTTTTTCATCTAATTTTTTTAAGCTTTTCGTTTCGTTTATTTTGGAGCTGTAATTGCTACAGCTATAGCTACAAGAAGCTGAGCTTAGACGACGACTCGTATGCTATGCTGGGGGAACCGTCAGTATCCGGCGATGTTGCCACCACAGCCACGAGAGACGATGAAGCTGGAGCTGCTGATAATATCGTTGGCTCAAATTCAGGCGAAGAAGATAAGAGTAGAGTTAATCAGCTTCTTGAAGAAAGTGATCGAAGTTTCGGAGGAAACCGGTGGCCAAGACAAGAGACTGTTGCACTCCTTAAAATAAGGTCAGACATGGACGTCGCCTTTCGAGATGCAAGTGTTAAAGGTCCACTGTGGGAAGAAGTTTCCAGGTGATTTATTTATTTTTATTTTTTTGTTTTTAATATGTGAATTCAAACGCGATTTTCTGTTTCTTTGATTTGAGTTCATCTTTGGGTTGAGATCTGCGAAAATTTTCTCGGGAAGTGTTTTCTTTTCCTTCTTCAGATTTGTTTTTAAGGTTTTCTTGGGAGTGATTGTAATTATTCATACTTTTTTTTTCCCCTTTTTTCTCTCATCTCCTTTTACAAAATTATCATCTTCTGGAAGAAATTCAGTGTGAGAATTTAGATTTGAGACATGTGAATCTGGGTTTGCTTCATTTTCTGGCATTGGCTTTTCCAACATTTCATCGGAAATTGTAAGGTGAATTGTTTCATGTTCATCTAGTAAAAATTCACAGCTGAAGTAAAAGTTAAAGATGGAGCATAGATTCTTTCAACTTGGGCTATAATAAAATTTCCCGATATTATTATAGTTAACTGTGTGTTCATCAATTAATCAATTATTTGTCTGAATTTACAATCATCCTTGTTGTCTTTAACTTCTTAAAGTGGTATCTGAAGTTTTCTTTCTCTTGATTAATTATTACTGTACTTTCTTTATTTTATGTGTAAATTATTTGTTTTCATTGTTGAATTAAATTTCTATACTGTTGTTTACAATTACCAGGAAGCTAGCGGAGCTTGGTTATAATCGAAGTGCCAAGAAATGCAAGGAGAAATTTGAGAATGTTTTCAAGTATCACAGGAGAACCAAGGATGGCCGAACCAGTAAATCTCATGGTAAAACTTACAGATTTTTTGATCAATTAGAGGCTTTTGAACATCATCAAGCTCCTTCAGTGACACCTTCACAACCACAACCGCCCAAGACTCAGCCAACGCCGGTGGTGGCCGCAGCATTATCAGCATCAATGCCGGTGGCTCATAACATCACTGTTACTTCTACTGTTCCATCAACAACAGCAAGCCTGGCAATTCCTTCTACAAATTTACCTTCGGTACAAGTAACAAACCCTCTGAATTATCCTTCTTTTCAGAATATTTCCACTGATCTACCGTCGAATTCGACATCGTCGTCGTCGACTTCTTCGGACCTGGAATTGGGAGCCAGAAGGAAAAGAAAAAGAAAATGGAGGGACTTCTTTGAGAGGTTGATGAAGGAAGTTGTGGACAAGCAGGAAGAGTTGCAGAAGAAATTCTTGGAAACAATAGAGAAACGTGAGCATGAAAGAATAATTAGAGAAGAAGCTTGGCGAATGCAAGAAATGACAAGAATTAATAGAGAGCGAGAAATTTTAGTTCAAGAAAGATCCATTGCTGCAGCTAAAGATGCAGCTGTAATGGCTTTCTTGCAAAAATTATCCGATCAGCAAAACCCCCTTACTGGGCAAGTACAAAATATAAATGTTCCTCCAGTAATACAAATATCTCAGCCACCACCGGCGGCAACGCAGCCTGTAGCAGTACTAGCACCAGCACCGGCACCGGTTCCGCTACAGCCAGTATCATTGCCTCCAGCACCTCAGCCGCAGGCACAACCAGGACCACAATCACAGACACGACAGGTATTAAATTTAGAGATGTCAAATGGGTCAAATGGGGACCAAAATTCAATGGCAACAAGCTCTTCAAGATGGCCAAAAGTTGAGGTTCTAGCATTGATTAATCTAAGGACTAATCTTGACTCTAGGTATCAAGAAAATGGACCTAAAGGGCCATTATGGGAAGAAATCTCAGCAGGGATGAGAAAGCTAGGTTACAATCGCAATGCCAAAAGATGCAAAGAGAAATGGGAGAATATAAACAAGTACTTCAAGAAAGTGAGAGAAAGCAACAAGAAAAGGCCCGAGGACTGCAAAACTTGCCCATATTTCGAGCAACTTGACGCTTTATATAAAGAAAAGAACAAATTTGATAGCTCTTCCAATCAAATGAAGCCCGAAAACTCAGTGCCATTAATGGTAACACCCGAGCAGCAATGGCCGCCTCAGCCTGATCAACTTCGACATCAAGACTCCGCCATGGACGACATCGAGAGCGATCAAATTGGAGAAGAAGACGAGAAAGATATGGGGGATGACGATGAAGAAGATGATGGAAGTGGCTTCGAAATTGTGCCAAACAAACAAGTTGCGGCGGTCGATGCAACCGAAAGGTAATCCCTGTGGTAACTTCGGGTAGGGTTGCGGGGCGCCGGGAAATTCGGATTTAATTATAGTGAGGGGGCATGCACATGGGGCTGTAACATAAAGTCAGTGGGAATTATATGTTTTTTTTTTTTTTGTAATTTATTTAATTTTTTGGCTAAATAAATAAGTTGAGAGAAAGAACGAGAGATTGAGGGTTTCATTGAACAAATAAAGATGGGGCTAGTGTTTTTCTTGTATTTTTTTTTCATATTTTTTTGTTTATTTTATTAGTTAGTTTATGGTGGTGATAAATGATTTCATCTTTTAATTAGTTATTAATTAATTAACCAATACTCAATAATAATTGCATACAAACTTTCTCTTATTATTTTATTATTATAAATTAGTTATAAAATAAATAATTAAATTATTCAATTATAGGTTGATATATCAATTTATATTAATAAAATAATAAAAAAAATTTGATATATAATATTAATGGATAAGTATTAAAGATTGATCTGTAATCATGTGATTCGATAATCTAATTATTTTTATTCAAAATGATTTAATTATATGATAATACATCAACTCATTAAAACTCATCTATCAATGTATAAGGTATTATTTTACTTAGAGTGCTACTACATGTATATAATTTTAGTACATGATTTATGTACATAAATTATATATCATTATGTGATTTGTGTTATTTTATCTTTAATTTAAAATAATCTATATACGTAATGAGACATCATCTGTGTATCTAAATGTATATAAAAAATATGTACATATAATTTTATTATTTTACTTATTAATATCTCCCTTAGTTAAAAAGGATATTCTAAGTCTTAAAGACTATTCACCACAAGTGTATATTTTGATATGTAAATTAACTAAAAATCAATTCAAAAAATAACATTCAATTATTTGAAAGAACTATAAAACAATACGATGTGTATATAGTTTTAATATATAATTTGAATACATAGATAATATATCATAATATGATTAGGTGTTACTTTATTTATAATTTAATATTATCTATTCACATTAGGGATGGCAACTGGGAGGGGCGGGGAGGGGATCTCAATCCCCATCCCCGTCCCTGTAGGGGATATCAATCCTCGTCCTCGACCCGTCCCCGCTATGGGGATGAAAATAATTCCCCGTCCCCTCCCCGAAAAGAAAAATCCCATCCTTGTACCCGCAAAAAAAATATATTTTTTTTACCTTGTAAATACAATATAAATATATTAAATAACAAAATTAAGTAAAATTAAAATTAATCTACTATTTCAAATATCATAAATATAATATATTAACTCCTTTAATATGCACAACAAAAACTTAAATAAATTTGAAAAACATAAATAATTTAAAACTATAAAAAATATATTAGTATTTTAAATAAATATATTATTATAAAGGGGCGGGGAGGGGAAGGATCGGGGCGGGGAGGGGACACATGTATCCCCATCCCTGGCCCGTTCCTGATTGTGAAGATTTTTTTCATTCTCATTCTTGTCCCCTTTCCCGTTAGAATCGGGATCCCTAAAGTCGGGTCTAAATTATCATCCCTAATTCACATAACAACATATATATTTTTTATTAAAATTATGTAAAATATATATATATATATAAAATATGTAAATATAATTTTATTGAAAACTATATATCACCGACCCAATAAATTGTTTGGATTAGTGGTACCTTAATTTATCATTAAAATTATAGAGATTAATAAATTGGAAATGAAAGTACAATAATTCAATAATTAACTAAAAATTGAGGTGGCAATTAATAAAAAAAAATGAAAATGGAGTTAAAATGGGTTAAATAATGGATATTTTATAAAATTGAAAATTGCCAGCCAACAATAAACCTGCATCACATGTACTCGTGGACCTTCAAAATCTAAAGGGTCCACGAGGAATCTTTCAATTTCTTGATTGAAGGACCTATATATTCATAGCTATTTAATTAATTAATTAATTAAATATTCATTGAGATTAATTTATCAACAAAATTATATATATTATTTTTTATATATAATTTAGGTATATAGATAATGTGTCATTATATGATCAAATAATTTTGAATTAAAGATAAAATAATACCTAATCATATAATGACACATAATCTGTAATCTTAAATTGTATAATATAAATGTGTATTTATAGTGTTGCTCTTAATATATAGATTAATTTGATTATTTTATAATTTTTAATTAAGAAAATAAAATTTTTTTTTTTTATAAACTAACCTTTTCCATGTATTTTAAGAGTCATTTAATTGTCCTTTTTCATTTTAAAACTATTTGAAACAGATAAATATTGCATGAGAATGTTGAAAGCCCCTTTATTTCTATCACTTATATAGGTTTTGAAATATAGTCATATTCATTGTTGAACATCTATATTCTGATTATATTCTTCAAAGATTTATTAGAATTAATTAATAGCTTTATTCACCCAGAAATTCAAATTTTTTATTTAAGATAATTCCATAAACATTTATTAAAAAAAGTTGAACAATTTAATTTTCAAACCCTTATTTAATTTTACGTTTGATATATGATATCAACTTTAAATATTTTTATAAATGATATCACAATCTCTACGACACTTGTCCTATATCACGTTATTTAAAACATTCGATCCATCCAAAAGTTAAAAAGAAAAAAAAAATGAAAATTAATTTTATGCTATAACAACATTGACTTGCAGAAAGAGCCTAAAATTATTGTTGCCAACAAAATACGGCAAATATAGTCCATTAAATTGAAAATATGCCCCCACAAATTGATTGGTGAGAATCTTGTGGAAAGATAAGATCACATATATATTCTGTCACCCGGTTACAGTATAAGACAATTAAACCTCTCTTGCTCCCATCATATTCATGTTCACATTCACAAACATTTATATAATATTATTTCGGATAAAGTTACGTAAACGAATACATATATAATGTATTATCATATAATTAAATATTATTTTATTTTTAATTAAAATTATTAAATTATTTAATAATACATTTTAAATATATATTCATTTACATAATTGAAGTAGGTATATATAGTTTTATTGTATTATTCAACCCTAATATCAATTATATCGCACTTTTCTTTTCATCAACTTACCCTCTCCGTTTTTCCATATTAAAAGAGAAATTCATGGATGAGAATTTAGCCTTGCCTCGCTTTCATTTGGAACCACTACTATATAAGAAAATTTCAGGTCATTCAAAGCTACTATCTGTGTGTTGCCAGTTTTTTAATATTAGGGTTAGTTTACTATTTTTTTGTTTTTTGAGCTTCAATGGAATAAGAACAAAGATTGATTACAAGTATAAATATGATTATTAGTATCCTATAATATACAATATGTATTTTACAATATGTATCATAAGATATATCGAATTAATATGAAACAGTGAAAATATTGTACGATAGAATGCGCATTTTATAATACGATATATATTACTGATATAGATCAATACACATTTTTAGAGAAAATAAAAATGTAGTAGAAGTGAATATGAAAAATTTTAAATCGTGAAGGTTATTTGTGATATTTTCTAAAATAATGACATGTTAATTAAAATTTTTTGTTATTTTATTAATATTTTATTCTTAAATAGACGTATCCTATAATACGATATACAAAACGAAAAAATTAATTTTTGATAAACAATACAGTGTAGAATTTGACTACCATGAGCATAATTAAATATGAAGTAAGATGATAGCTTTACATAGGCACTGAAAATGGGGGAACAAGTATTATGGAGCCTGCCTTTATTTGGTCGAGAACTCCACTTAGTCTTGTCTAATAAGTTTGATGTAGAAGGGGAATCTTTGAATGCTAAAAAGTAAAGAAAAATTTCAATTTTAAAGAAATTAGACGGATGATAAATAATAAAATAAACTGATTTTGTATTTTTTTTTTTAAGTTAATAAAAAGGTTCCAAACGGAGTATTTTTCTAATATTTAACGCTTCTGAATCCTGTGATTACACAAATTTGAAGCTCTCTCTCTCTCTCTATATATATATATTGGTTTCAAGGTCAGTTAACCTGCGAATCAAAACGATAAAATGCCTCCCATGATCTCTTGTTCGAGTTCTCTTTCGACCTCCATGGCCAGTTCTTCTCTTATCTTGAGTTAATGGTCAGCATGTGAAAAAATTATGAGCATGGTGCTGTTGCTAGAGAAAAGTGGCTCGGATGGTAATGGAGATGGTGGTTTCCTTTTGGCTTTTGTCTGTGAGACATTAAGTGGGTTAATTACCTACCAATTGATATCACAAATCTTAGAGTTTCATATTATAAATTATTGTAACTTGAATTTTTTTTTTCTTTTGATGTTATGGAAAGTTTGGAAGATGAAAGATGGAAGGTTGGAAAGATGAAATATGTGGAGTAAGTCATTAAAATGGAAATAGTGATGATGATTTTAACCAAGTTAAAGTATTAGTTATTATGAGTTTTGAATATAGAAGGTGGAGTGTGTGAAAAGTAAAAGTACTCTCTCTCTCTCTCTCTATATATATTGTTAAAAAAATATATTTTCCTATTCAGATTAATTTTGATTGAACATGATTTTGATTGATTTAATTTTCAATTTGAGTTTTATTCGATATAATTTTGATTATGATTTGATATAATTTTGATTTATTGTATATTAATTTTTTTATTTTATAAGATTATAATTCTATTTTAGATTATATTATAATATTATATGTTATACAATATTTCTTTAATAATACTGATTGAGTTCATAACTCAATTCACAATTTTACATGATATCAAAGTGACAAAATCCCTCTATATTCCTTAGTTTTAAAATTGACCTTTGACTTTTGCATAGGTTTTTTTCCCCCTTCTTCTTAGTTTTAAAAAGTGAGTTTTTAACGCTTGTTCTAGAGTTTCATCTTGTTCTCATATCAATCGCCCCCATACTTTTAGAAGCTTGTCTTTTACCCTACTACACTTTGAGCAGCCAACAGTTTCCCCCACGATTGCTCTGCCGTCATTTTGGTACCCTCTCCTTTTGGTGACTCACTTAGGCATCATGCTTTATCTTTTTGACAACCTTTTCCTCTATGGAAATCTCCTTGGCCTCATGATGAATGCGTTCAACCTTTCTCTCACTATCATTGTTGTTGGGCTTCTCTCCCAATTCTTTTGTGACTTCTTCCAAAATCATGTACTTACTTGTGTTTTCCTCATCGGTAACAACCTCCTTCTCTATTGTGTCGTGTCTTTGGCCACCCTCTTATACGATTGAACACTTACTCTCGTCCCTCACACAATTAAACATCTACTCTCATCTCTCTTACTACAATTATGTCTTGGTTCTTGTATCTCTCTTGTCAATGGTTTTCCCTCTTGTATTGATGATTCCTTCTACATTGTTGCCACCGACGCTATCTCTATTTTTGAGAACTCTCTTATTGATTTTTCAACAATGATGTTATCTCTTGCTACTATCATAATGTCGTTGACTCATCAACTTTTGTTTTTAATTATAGCTCTGTGAGCTCTCACTATAATTATAGGGGAGTGTTAAATAAAATATATTTTCCCATTTGGTTTAATTCTGATTTGATCTGATTCTAATTGACATGTTGGGTATCAGTGACAAGCTACCTCTTTCTTGTAGTGAATTCCAAAAATACTCCATCATAAACAAAAACATATTACCTTGGAGTATTTGATCTCATGCATTCGAGAAGAGGAGACAAGAGGACAGGATGCAATGGTTGCACAAGAATTAAATGGGAACTCCATTAAGGTAGACCTTGTCACTTCTAATAACATGCCCAGTAATTCCTAAAATACATATTTGAAGCCAAATAATAGCATTGGGAAGAAGAATTTAATATATCTCAATAAAAAAAAATGAAATTTCAATAAAAAGGAATAATAACCATACTCAGCAAATGATTTTTGAAAAGATATGATGTTTCTATCCTTATTTGTGACCTAAATTACAAGAGAGAAAAAAAAAACTAGAAAAACGCTTATAAGATCAGAGACTCCTATTTATCAAGTGATTTCTACTCACTAATTTCCTTTTTTAATTTACAGGTGAGAGGTGATTATAACAGTTGCGTAGCAACAAATAAACGGGCATGGATGCATGACAATGACTTATGTTAGTTGATTATGAGTTATGTAACGAAGATGTTATATATGTATTTATGTATTTGTTGTATTACACACACTTTGGTTTTATGGATTTCACAACATCTTTTGACATTGTTCATTGTTGAAGATTATTAATTAAATGAGATTATTTATGGTATTTTGAATGTTCATTGTTGTATCTTGTATTTTAAATGTAAGCATACATAGGTAAACAATTGTTAAATTAGCACTTCTCTCCGAAAAGTAGAACTTCTTGAAGTGGGTGTTACACATACTTTGGTTCTGAAGTGAAGATTATTGTTTCACTAAGGAGAGTTCATTGTAGAACCTACTTTCATTAAGCATAACAGTCCATCTTTAACTAGTTTTTCTCTCTTATGCTCTCTCATTTGCATTCTTTCATCATCATTTTAAAAAAAAAGAGACGGGAAATGCTGTAACTTGCATTAATTTTTTATGTTACATAAAGTGATAGAGTTGGAAGATGAAAAAGGAAAGTTGAAAAGAGGAAATATGATAGGAGTTAAGCCATTAAACTTGAGCTGGTTATAGTGTTTTTAATCGAGTTAAAATATGAGTTGTGAATATAAAAAGATGAAGAGTCTGTGAAGAGTTGAATATAAATATTTCCTATATTCATTTAGTACACACATCTATTATCAATCTTACATACTTTTTTTTTTATTTTTTTAAGAAAATTCCAACTAGATAAAGGTGTTGTATCTTGAAGGGGACATGTCAAAGTTATTCTCTTTAAAGAGAGGACATGTCAAAGCCCTCCACAGTTAAGTTGCTGTAAAACTACATGGGTTTACAAGTTTTACTAATTGTGGAGGGCTCGATTCTCTTTCAAAAGAGTTGTGCCTCAATATTTTAATTTTAATGCAATTTTTATTATATCTCTTTGCAATAAAAATAATCATCTACCGCATTTTTACCAACATATATATACACAAATGTGTTTTTATAATTGAGAAACCTTTTATAAACTCGACTTTAAAAGAATAATTTATTAAAATAAATTACTTATTTAACTATTAGATTAATATTGACAAGTATTTTTTATGACCTTATTGACCATGTTTATAATATAAATAATAAAATTATATGTATCAACTTTTAAATATTCAAAAAAAGTATATATATAATATGTTATTATGTGATTAAATGATTTTAAATTAATGATAAAGTAACGTCCAATTATATAATAACATATCATGTGTATATCTATTTGTATTTTAAAAAATGAGTTTGCATAATATTGTTGGCCGGCATTGAATGTAAGGGAAATTTGCCTAGTGTCTAAACTTGAAACAACATTAAGAGCCGGCTTCTTCTGCATTGATATTGAAGTCATATAAATAATCAGAAAATTTTGAATCCATCACCTTTGAACTAACAATTAATTAAGAATTAATTTACCAGTAAAAGTTGTATTAATAAATTAAATAATTACACAAAATGGAAGGGGTTGGCCCTACCCCATGTCCAATATCAACTTTTTTTATAAATCATATTATATATAATTCAACTTCATTTCTTATACGTTATTGCAATCTTTTTCAGCAACCTTCGATATTACAAAAAATAATCACTATTAGAGGCTCCAGGGTAGGACAAATGTATAAATATAATTGTGTATGAACAAGCTTTGTTTATTTATTTTTTATTAATTAATGGGGTAACCCTCTTGCATAATTCAATTTAAATATAATTGTTTAAGATTTAGGTGAGTTGAATTAATTCACGCCATATACAGCCAAATTTTAAGTTGACTTACTTGATTTTTAAAATTATTATGTGAACCCATTTCAAAACAGTTAATTAATTGAATCAGTTTGATAATTTTTGTTTTGAAAAAAAAAATTCATAAATTAAAACCGAATCGTTTAAAAGATTAATTGATTTTAAATTGAATTAAAAATATTAATTAACTAAATTGAATTTTTAATTAACTGGTTTTAAAATTTTTTCGAAAAAAAAAAATCAGCATTTGATCTCATCTATATGTAATATAAACTGAAAAACTTTGCAATATTTTATATTTTCTCAGTTATATATATACATGGGCACCAGTTGGATCTTTGATCTGCATATTCAAAAATTTAAAGCTTCTGCACTACAGATTTTTTCCAATATATATTTGAAAGTTTTTTCAAAGTTGACATGATAGAATTCCGTGTTGTTTGATCTACTGGGTGCAGTGAAATGAGTGGAGAATAATGGTTGAAAGCGGGGAAATTGGTATGACATAAAAGTTTGTCATTTAGTAAAGGAGAATTAAGAGCTTATCTTATCCATGGAAAAACCCTACTGAGGAAGAAGATAGAATCTTGTTTTTGAGCAGACTTATGTATGTATGTATACTGATAGCAACAGGAGAGCTAAAGCTATCTTTTTACTTGATCCAAAAACAATGCAAGATTATATAAAATATAATAAAAAAATATCTGTCTATCCATCTATGATCTATCGTTGTTCATTTAGTTATCACCACTCAATTTGTGGGCCTTTTTTTATTCTTTATTGGGTATGCTCCATGCCTTTGCCAGCCCCCGTCAAATTTGGCAAAATTAATCATGCCACCTCCGCACTCCTTCATTTCAACTCTAAGTGGGATATATGGACCATGCTTCCTAATGCCATTCATATATACTCAAATAATTATGAATTATGTTACACTTCTCCCTTTCAAACATGTATGCAGGCAAACGAATTCGGAGTATGGGTAAAAATAGAGATGACAATTGGTCAAATAGAGTCAAATACCTTAATTCTTATGTACATCCTTATCTCATTCCTGATACATAAATGATTAGAAATTCATGTCTCATCCTTACCAAAAAAAATTTTCTCTTCTTTCTCTCTCTTTAAAACTTTTAAGGATCATTAAATAAGTAAAGGTTTAAAAAATATATAAAGAAGGAAACAAATGAACGATCTTTATCTTTGTTTTCATTAGAAAATTCTTAATCTATTTAAAAAGGGGTAGACTAAAGAACTGATTTCATATGTTGAATTGCCATATCTTAAAGACGACTAAATTTGTAGAAAAAATGATAGAAAATCTTTGGAAATGCAGATGCAGAGACCTAGAGAAGGAAAATTTGGAATCAAATGAAGAGAGAGTAAGTAAATTAAATCTTTTGTGATGAAGGATGAAGAAGAAGAAAATGGTAATAAAAAAGTTAAGTGGCTTGTGGGAAGTCAACACAAGTGACACATTGTTATCCAATATATAACTTGGAAGATTCTTTTTCGGTAGTTCCTTTATTCTTCATTTTATTATTAAAATAAAAATAAAAGTCTGACACTCTGGTTTTCACCTTTTTTTTTTTTCCCCCCTTGGGATTTAAAATTAAAAAATATTCTTCATATACTCAAAAACAAACACTACAAACCATTTCTCGCATTTCCATTCAATCGCACGTACAAACATTTGGTTTTTTTTTTTAAAATTTATTGCATTCATGAGAATAATAATTAATCGACCGTATAAAATAAATAAAAAATCCCACTACTATGAAATTTTATTTATTTAACTACAAACCCACCACGTGTATGATCTCCACTCCAGTTCATGCATGCTGAAATTTAATTTTGTTGTCATAAATTGTAATTAATTAATTAATTAAATTACTTTTGACCTTTTTACCGTAATGTAAAAATTTTGATCGATTCTTGACTAAGTTTTTGTCTTGTCTCTTCAATTCACTCACCATTTCCCATTGGAGAAGCTGCTTTTTTGGCTACTATCTCGTAACCGCCACCACCATCTCCACCGCCACCGCCACCGCCGTCTCCACCTTCGTATTCGTCGTCTTCGGTGTCCACATCTTCGCCTTCTTCATCTTCTTGCATCTGATCTGCATTGTGATGGTGATCTTCATCTTCTTGCATCAACGGCCATTGTTGCTCCGGCTGAACCAACAATGGCACCATCGGGTTATTCACCGGTTTCATCATCTTTTCTTTGTACAAAGCGTCCAACTGGTTGAAATACGGGCATGTCTTCGAATCCTCCGACCTCTTCTTGTTGCTCACCTTCACTTTCTTGAAATACTTATTTATGTTCTCCCACTTCTCTTTACACCGCTTCGCGCTCCGATTGTACCCCACGCTTCGCATTGCCACCGAGATCTCCTCCCACAGAGGCCCTTTCGGTCCGTTCTCTTGATACTTGTTATCGAAATCAGTTCGGAATTTTATCAAAGCTTGAACTTCAGCTTTCGGCCATCTGGACGAGCTCGATATTGATATAACACCACCGCTATTGCCATTATGCGGTTTCGGAGTAGTAGTATCGAAATTAATCGTAGTTGTTGTAGGCGCCGGTGGCAGTAGAACTTGTGGTGGTTGTTGTGGCCTAACCGCTACTTCTAGTGGCGGCCCAGCAGGCGGATGCGGTGGATTATTTTCTCGTGATTGGATCAAGTTTATCTGAGGGGGTAGTCCAGAGATCTTCTGCAAGAATGCAACGACGGCGGCGTCTTTAGCTGCCGCCGTGCTTCTTTCTTGAATTAGAATTTCATGCTCCCGATTAATTCGTGTCATTTCTTGAATTCTCCAAGCTTCTTCACGAACCAATCTTTCATGTTCGCATTTCTCGATTGTCTCCAAGAACTTAACCTGCAGCTCCTCCTGCTTCTTGATCACCTCTTTCGTTAACCTCTTAAAAAAGGCCTTCCACTTCCGCTTCCTCTTATTGTTTTTATTACTCCTCCCCACCACTTCCAAATACTCCTCGTCCGACGCCGTCGACGACGAGGTCGAGCTCGAGAAAAGATTAGATGAAATATTGGGAAAACTATGTGATGGAGGCGTTGACGAAATTGGTGTAGGGTTATTTGCTGCAACATGTTGAGTGGTGTTTTGGGCAATAGGGTTTGTTGAATTAGTCCAAGCCATTACGGTTGGAGCAGGAGGAGAAGTAATTACAGTTTGAAATGGAGTTTCCGTTTGAGGTTTTGATAATGAAGATGGTGGAGTAAACGACTGAGAGTGATGCTGATGATGATGATGATGATGATGATCAAAAGCTTCTAATTGATCGAAGAATTTGTAATGTTTGCCCTCTGGTTTACCCGTTCGGCCATCTTTGGTTCTCTTGTGATACTTGTAGACATTTTCGAACTTCTCTTTGCATTTCTTGGCACTTCGATTATACCCAAGCTCTGCTAATTTCCTGATAACAATTACAGTTCAATCACAGCTCTATTTCTGTTTTTATCCCATTGAAAATTCAGCTATTCAACAAAGTTTCTTACCATTTCCACACGTAAAAAATTTACAAACTCATCAAATTAAAAAAGAAATTAGGAAACTTTGAAAAAAAAAAAAAGAAACCTAGATCATATAACTCAACGAAACAAATTCAGCTGCAAATTAAAAGTGAGGATATATTAAAAATAAATAATCTGACCTTGAAACTTCTTCCCATAATGGACCTTTGAGACTGGAATCACGAAACACTTGATCCATATCGGAGCGTATCTTCAAAAGAGCCAAAGTTTCTTGTCTTGGCCACCGGTTTCCGCCGAAATTGCGGTCGCCTTTATCGTCTTCGCCGCCAGAGTTTGAGCCAACATCACCACCAACTTCCTGAGCTCCAATTGGCGCGGCGGCAGGGGCGGCAACGTCCCCGGTGGAGGGGATTCCGAGCACGGGTGATGAGTCGTCTGCAGCTAGCATAGCATATAGAAGACTTACAGCAATTACAGCTAGCAGCTATAGCAGCTCCAAAAATTAAAAGTAATATCAGAAAAGAAGATGGTGAATTCTTTGAAGGGTTTGTTTTTATGAGGATGGGAGCGTTTTTTTAATTATTAATTTATTTATTTATTTCTTGTGGGATCAATCTCCTGTCTACCTCAAAGCACAATTAAGAAAACAAGATCTCTTTTTTTTTTTTAA
This sequence comes from Mangifera indica, assembly GCF_011075055.1. NCBI lineage: Eukaryota > Viridiplantae > Streptophyta > Magnoliopsida > Sapindales > Anacardiaceae > Mangifera > Mangifera indica. The sequence continues at coordinate 7,185,127 of NC_058147.1, read as the reverse complement.
CAATTAAGCTGCGGAATCTTCAGTTTTTTATATAATAATTAAAATTTCTTTAAAAAAAGTACAACTCAAGGCTCACCTGGGGTTTGTTTTTTATATTTATATATCATCAGTAACAAAGTGAAAGAAAGAAAGCAGAAAGAGAAATATATATATATATATATATATATATTTTGAAATAAATTTATTTTAAAAAGGAGGAATAAATTAAGAAAATAATAATAATAATAATGTAAGAAAAAATTTATGATGAGGCGGAAGGCAGTGGCAACAGCTGCAGATAGCGACGATGGGGATAATAAGTTGGGCCATGTAGGTCAGCTTTGCTTTTTGCGGGCGTTTTGGATTTCAGTGGCCGTTGGGTGAGCTTGTATGATTTTACTGAATTACCCTTAACATTACATGAATCCCATTGACCTAATTATTTATTATTACTTAACGCTGTTTCTTCATTACATCATCTCCACTACTACAGTCTTCAGTTTATTCTGGAACAGAGATTTCTACTTCTTATTTATACTTCCCAAATTACCCTTAGTCATTATTTATCTAATTAAATTATGTATATCTGTTTTAAATATATAAATATATACATATTTATATATATTATTATATAATTAAATAATTTTAAATTAAAAATAAAATAATACTCAATCATATGATGATATATATATATGTATACATATTCGTATATTTAAAATGAATACACATAATATTATTCTTATTTACTGCTATAGTCTTCAATTTATTTCACAACAAAGGTTTCTTGTGTTTATATATACTTTCCAAATTACCCTTCATCATTATTTTTCTTTATGGTGTGTTTGGTTTAAATACTATTTTATTATTAAAAGCAAAAGATTACTTTAAAGATAAAGTACTTAAAAGATTAACTAATTATAAATTATTATTATATTTAATTAAAGGTAATAAAAAAATATTAACATATTATTTAACTTTAATTATTTCAAAATATTTTTCTTGTTACTTACTATATTAATTGAAAATTGAAATATTTTTGTCTTAAAAAATTTATAAGTAAAATATAATTATAACAAAATTAAAATTACCTTAATAAACTTTTAATTTTTTTATATTATCTGTTACATCACTATTAATAATTAAATATTAACAAAATATTATTTTATTGATAAATCAAATAAAATAATATCAATAATTAATGATAAATTATTAAGATAATCTTTTGTTCCAACAAACTGATCGGCCTATTAGATTATTGTGTAATATCTTACTTTATTTTTGTTGATAAATGGTCAATGAAACTTCCTCAAATGTGTGATTGAATTGAAGCTAAATTAAGCTGTAAAGGGGCTGAAATAATCGTGTGTATAGAATTAATGTTGTAAAGGGGACCATAACAATCGTGTAACGTGCACATAAAATCAACAAAAATCGTGTAGCCACATGGGTGAAACTGGCCAACCAGGAGATGTCGACCATCAAAACTTGACAAATAATCTTGTCATCAAACTATATATTAAATTCTTATATTAAAAAAAAAAAAAATCTTATCTTAAAATTGAATGGAATTTATAAGTGGTGTGTATAGAATGTTGAAATTGACTTAAACAACTTAGATGTAGGTCATGTTATTAGGACAAGCCATTTATGATTTAAAGTTAGTAGTGACCAATTTAGTTAGGCTGTCACCTACCGTAATAAATGGTATAGAAAATTTTGTTCAAATAAATACCATGTTATTGTGATTATTATTTTTCTATATCATGATTTGTAAATTATTTCAAAAATTTTGGACCATGTTAGATTAAGTTGTTGCACGTTGAGTTTGAGTAATTTTTCAAATAATTAATTGAATAAATGGGTATTTTGAGTAAGTTTTGATATTACGAGTTTGATGGCATTAAATAAAAGGATGATGGGAATATGTTTTCAAATTAATTAATATATGGTTTCCTTTAGTAAGCAAATGACCCTACAGGGTCTTTGAAAGTAATAGAAATATTTTTCAGTTTTAATTATAAAGACAAAGACAAGTTTCGTTTTGTTAGCGGAGTTGAATGGTAATTCATCAACCTAATGGTCTCGATTATTAAATGACGTTGAGCAATTCAATCGAATAAAATGTGACCATTTTTTTCAACACAATTTGAAATTCAAGAGCTCACATAAATTAACAAATTAGTATTCTCAACGGATGGTTTGAGTGATAAAAAACGAGATTTTATGTATAAGAGAGTATGAGTTTAAGTCTTCTTTAATAACATAATAAAATCAAACTTTTAATTTACTTGATTCAATGGTTGTGGGGTTAGTTACTAGATTCAAGATTTATTCTGTTCTGTATGATTGATTCAAATCCAATGAAGCTGGAAAGAAAGAGAGAGTATTGGGAGAAAGAGAGCGATAACAATGGCAACAGAGTAGCCCCTCAAAAAAATATAGGAAAAAAATTAAATCTCTAAAGGAAAAATAGCTATTTTTCAAACTTTAGATAAAATGGAAATTAATAGATTTTAAAATCTAGGAGGGGAATGTGATAATTTTTTAGTTTTTTAAAATATTTTTAACTAAATAACAATTTTATCTTTAATCATAATAGTGAATTTTAACAAATTGATTAATATTTAAGTTTTTCAAAGTTAACGGGTGATAATTTGATTTTTCACTAAACCTTAGGTGGGAAACAATCTTTTGGCCAAAAAAAAAATTAAGGCCAAAAAAAAAATTAAGCGTATAAAAGTAAATAATAATATTACCCAATTATAAATTAGACACATTTTTGATACATAATTCATGTATACAGTGATGTGTTATCATGTAATTAGGTGATTTTAAAACATGTGTCATCATATGATAAAAAAACATTCAATCATATGATAACATCTCATTTGTGTATATAAATTATGTACAAAAAATAAATATACATAGTTTTATTGAAAAAAAAAAAGACTTAAATGTATAAAAGTAAATAATAACATTACCCAATTTTAAGTTGACACACGAATTTATGTAAATAAGTTTTTATAATTTATTTAAATGAATAACTTAAGGGTATAAAAGTAAATGGATGAAGGAGAAGGGTACGTAATTCGTGATGAAAAGAAAGAAGAAAGTTGTCACATTATCTTTATGCACGCACATATACGTGTTACACTAAATAACTTACTTAGGTAGCTAACCAGCCAATTAATTTTAATTTTGTGTCTTTGTTTTTGCCTTGCAAAGGAGGAGACATATTTTTTACTGATTTGTTTTATGTCGATCAATAACTAGATTGCTGTGTTTGCATGGATGCTTTGCTGGCAAATTTTGGTTCTCTTAGATTTGAGAATTGAGAACTGAGAAGGCATGTATGTATGTGTAAATTGCTTGCCCACTATGTCACCAATTTAATGCAATTAATCTTACACCAACTCTCCCTTTCTTAATTTCATAAACAAACACACATCACATGGTGGTGAATAATAAGATTGATGGTTGGTTGTACATTCATAAATTTATACTTAAAAAAAACTCAAGTGGAACAAAATAATCTCATACTACTAGCTTGCTTTCGCTCCATAAAACCTTGTTGGCCTTCTTTCTTTTTATTTCTTTCTTTTAATTAATGATAAAATCTTTATATTAAAATAAAATTTCATTTATATATATATATATATATATATATATATATATATATACAAAAAAATAAAATATATATATCTATTTTGAGTACATAAATCAATATACACTTTATATATTATTATATAATTGAGTGATTTTGAATTAAGGATAAAATAACATCTAATCACACGATAATATATATAATTGTGTATTTAATATAGGTATACAAACACACACACACACACACACACACACATATATATATATATATATATATATATATATATATATATATATATATATATATATATAGATGTAATAGATTATGTCTTATCTCGGTTCAACTAAGTATAAGATTGTTTTTATCATACAAATTATGGCCGTTTAGGTATTTGTTTGAGTTTTACGTAACAATAATATTATATATATATAAAAACAATTAATATAAACTTGAGTATAGACAGTGATATATCACTATTTAATTGAATGATTTTGAATTAGAGATAAAATAATAATACTTAATTATATAGTGATATGTCTTATTTGTACTCAAGTTTGTATTTATTATTTATGTATATAGTATCACTCTTTACATAAACACCCTTCTTGCAAAATGCATATACTAGGAAGGATTTAAATCTTATATGCTGAAACTAGAGTCATTCTTCGGGTGATTTGATTAAAATATTGCTTCTAGCTAATCTTTTTCATATAGTGCAAACATTTCAGAGCATCCTGAGTTTAACAACAATAAAACTATATGTATTTATTTTAAATACACAAATAAATATATATTCTATATGTGTCATTATATAATTTTGTAATTTTAGTTTAATAATAAATAAACATTTAATCATATAATGACATATATAAATATGTATTTATTTATGTATTTAAAATATATAGACATAATATTGCTTGTTTAATAAACTTAAAACAGTTGAAAAACAGGATTAGGATGAATAATTTGAAAGTAAATTTTATATTTGGGGAAATTAGGAATTGTAAAAATGAAAAATGAGTGGAATATGTTAAGCAGAAAATGGTGAAGGACAGGCTGGTGAGGTGGCTCACAAGTCACAATAATAGCAGATTAAGGAAAGTTACATGTTGACAAAAGTGTTAATGCATATAACATGAAGCCCATGTGAATGTACCCTCAAATCAAATGCCATCCATGTGGATTAACCCTTTAAATAACATCCCATTACCTAAGCATTATATACTTTTTATTTTATTTTATTTTATTTTTTTACTTATATTTCTTCCCCTAATAATAGAAACTGCTTTTCTTCACACTTGGAAAAGAAAATTCATTTCCAAAAGTTGATGCCATTACTCCACTTGAATTGGTTAAACAGATAAATTTTAAAATATATTAATCGGATTCACAATTATTGTATTTAATAAGTTAAAATTTTACAAATATAATATAGATTCAAATCCAAACCTTTTTATAACATATGTTTTTAGGATGTGACAATAACTTTTTAATGCCTAAAGTTTTGTGGGCTAAATTTTTTTTTTTCTTTTTTGTTCAAAGAAGAAAAAACATCTTATATACATAGTCTTAAATATAGCTCCATATTATTTGTGGGCTTTTTCATGCAAAATTGCTCATAAATAAATAAAAAAATAAAAATTGGACAAAGAGGGTTATTATTGTTAAAAATTAGATTAATTAGCAAATCTTTTGGTATCCCACCAAGACGACTTTGAGACTTCATTGTTGTTAGATTAAAGACAAGAATCAATTATTTTTATTTCGTGATGGTTATCTCTTGATTGTGACTAACCAACAATTGAATTAGAATTAAATAGCTTAAATTATTATTTTTACCATTTCGGCTTAAATTTCTCCCATTGCCAACGCTATTTTACGATTTCAATTTCAATTTCCACCTACACAAAAAGCCATTTAGAATTTTTTAAGCCACGTTAATATTGCCTCTTCACCTGATTGATCATAAAATCTCTCTCTCCCTCTCTCTATGTATATATATATATATATATATATATATATAAAAGTTACAAGCTAAAGCTCTTGGGGAAGTTGAGCGAAAAGTTAATTTAAGAGTAATTTACAATTTACTATAGCAAATTATGTAATGGGACCTAAGGGTTAATAAAACTGATAGAATATTAAAATTTTTAGGGTAAAAAATCTAGATTCTAATCTCTATTATATTTGTAAAATTTTGACTTACTTTGTGCAATGATTGTATATCTAATTATTGTGTTTTGAGTTTATCTATCTAATAAACTCTAATAAACACAGACAGAATTCCGGTTATAAAAAAAGTATATAATGAAATAATTTTCAAATTATACTTTATATGTATATATAAAAGCTTTTTCGTAATTTATATATTCATTTTAAAGAAGAGACTTGAAAAAATGGATAGAATGAGTTTCATCAATAATTGAGGAATTTTAGAAGTGACAGAGTTTTGTTGGTAATTTTAATAAAACTACATGAATGTAGGTGGAGGAAAGGTTAATTTTTTTTTTTTCACATTATTATTCGCAATTATTTTTTATAATTTCATAATTAATCATTTGTAATTTATCTAACATTCGTCCTTATCAGATTTCTTGCAAAAATAACCGATAATGAATATTCATTCATACATACATGCAGACATAAATCATCCACATAATCAGATGAGCCAAAAATACATAAACATGCAGGACTCTATATATGCATGTGTGTGAACGAACGAGTGGGAAGACCCTAAGGGTAAGCATTTAAACTTCCAAAAGTCTCTTTGGGTCTAGTCATTTTGTGTGTGAGAGAGAAGAATAAGTGGGAAAGACTCTAAAAATTAATAAAATTAATAAAATATTAAAATTTTTCAGATGAAGATCTAGGTTTAAGTCTCTATGAGTCTGATCATTATATTTCAAATTTATTTATTCAACTAATAATGACGGATCTCCGGTTAAAAAAGAAAAACAAGAATGAGTGGGGAAATCAGAAGGACATGAACACATGCATCACAATTGGTGAGCAACAATACAAGTAGAGAAGGGAAAAGACAATCGATGAACAAATTATACAGCAGCAAGCTGCTTATGCCATGAATCAGACTGGGCTGTCTCAAACCTTAAATGGTAATCGACACCTTTCAAATGTTTTCTTATTGCTTGCCAATTGTAGCTGAACAACCAGAATCTGCATGCGAAACTACTCCCTGGATTTATTCTCTATTTATTCCAACTTTTTTAAAATCTAATGTAACAGATTCTAACTTTTATTTATCATCATTTTATTGAAAAAAAAAATTAAAAGTGGGTTTATTTCCATCAAAACTAATATTGGGTTTAGCTCAGACATTTTCAAAAACTATAAAAAAAATTAAAAAATAAAAAAAGGACTGTTTCCTACCCAGGATTGCCGAAATGATAAATTCTTATCCATTAAATTTGGAAAAGTCAAATACCCTCCTATGATCAAATTCTGTTGGTGTCTTCGGCTAGTTTTCAAATCAAATTACTAATGTACCCTAATTTAATGTAATGAAAAAAACACTCCCATAAATTTTTATGTATTTAAATTACATATTTATACTTAGTTTAACTGAATAAAATTACCCTTTATAATAAAAATGAAATTTAATTAATATAATTAAGGCAAATTTACTAATTTAAGTTACCAATATACTGCAATTTATCAATATAATTAAATAACCCGTAACACAAATCTCAAACATCTTTACATCATCACCTTCATCTTACAATAAAGATGCACACACAAGATCATCCTGGATGATGGAGTATACTTTGTTTACTATTTCTACACTTCATTAAATTCATTTGAACGTTCTTCATGAATTTAGCAATTTATTAAAAATTTTAAAAAGATATTACTTCTTAAATATTTAATATTAAAAAATAATATATACAATACAATTCAAAAGAGAATTTTAAAGAGTTGAATATTTTATTTAAAGATATTTTTTTGACATTTATGACCTTTAATTTTTGTCTTATGATCTAATATTAAATAATATGTTATATTAAATTTCTTTGATTTTCACATTTTGGAATAACGCATTGATTCTTCATATGTTAATGCGCAAATGAATCACACTAATCATAATTATAAATTTATTGAGATTTTTATTTCAAATTGCACAAGATTCATTGTTCAACCACGTGTCAAAATACAATTGGTCAATATTAAAACTTTATTTTATTGCTATGTTGTCTTTTTTAGAAAACGTTTATATATAACCCCACATGATTTATAAAATAAATCTTTTTTAATTATCAAAAAAATTAAATTGGATTTTTAATACTAAAGTATAATTACTATTGTTTCTCTACCTCTAACGGATTTTATTAATAAATACACTTTATAGGTAAGTATTTAGAGTTTTTAAAATTCACAAGCGAAATTACCTTGGGTAGGAAATAATCTTTTGGCCTAAAAAAAGTCAAAATCCTTTTGTGAACATATATAAAAAAAAGGGAAATGAATTATGTTAAGCATTTTTTAATCCGTCTATATAATTTTAACTCTCATTTTTTTCATTGTACTATTTAGCCAAAACAATGCAAATGATAAAAAAATACCCCTAAATGTTACATATCTAGGTGGCTTTCCACCTAATTAAGTCAAGGCAAATGCATTAAGCAAGTCAAAGCAAATCAATGGGAATATATTTATAGAATGGTGGCTATATGATGATGGAATTGGAAAATTGAAGGAAGGCATTAAATGTTTTTATATGAGCAAGCCAAATTGTCAAGGGGAGTTGGTAAAAATTTATGTATTCACCTCTCACTTTTTATGCATCTTTTTTGTATCCGGGAAATTCAATCTCCAAATTTCTTTGCTTTCTTCCTTGATTTCTTCCTTGCTTCATTATAAATCTCTCTCAAATCTTCATCATCTTTCATTATACTATAATATTTATAACACGTTATCAATACCATCAGCTCAATTGGTGAAAATGACAAATCTTATAAAACTTCAATATGTTGCCCTTCGATTAAATGAAGAAAATTATTCTAAATAGGCATTGGACACAATTCTCCATCTACAATCAATGAACCTTAGAGAAACATTAAAAGAAGGAAATAATGTATCCCAACAGGATAAATCTAAAGCTACTATTTTCCTTCGTCATCGTATCCACGAAGGGCTACGAGTAGAATACATGGATATTATGAATCCACTAGAATTATGGAGAAATCTGAAAGAAAGATTCGATCATCATAAATCAATTACATTACCAATGACCCAATATGAATGGACTCATCTACGCTTACAAGATTTTAAATCTGTAAGTGAATATAACTCTGTTATGTTCAGAATTGTCTCCCGAATGAGACTATGTGGAGAAAAAATAACTGAAGAAAATATGTTAGAAAAAACTTTCTCCATATTTCATCCCTCAAATATGCTCCTGCAGCAACAATATAGGGAAAAAAACTTTAAAAAATATTCTGAACTGATATCCTGTTTATTGGTGGCTGAACAAAATAATGAATTATTATTAAGAAACCATCAGACACGCCCCGCTAGTACTGCCCCGTTCCCTGAAGTGAACGCAACTACTAGTAGTAGTCATCGTGGGTGCAGACGAGATCCTGGAAGAAATAATTTTCGATCCAGAGGTGGTCATAATAGAAAATCTTTCCACCTTTAAAGGACCAGAGATGAAGCAAAACAGGATAAAGGGAAAATAATGCAGAATAAACCACATAACCATGAAAGTAAATGTTATAGATGTGGTTCTAAAGGTCATTGGTCACATACCTGTCGTACGCCAAGACATCTGATAAATTTATACTAAGCATCTATTAAAAATGCAGACCAGAAGATCGAATCAAATTGTGTTGATAATCCAGACACTATAGATCTGGCAAACTTTGACCTTTCAGAATTTCTTCAAGATTAGAAAATTATGTATATTATAGTGTGTAATTAATACTATATGTTTCTTCCTTTCAAATTTTTTAATAAATAATGTAAATTTTAAAATGAAAGGAAATGGACTCCAAATTTGAAGCGTTAACTTCAAAAGTTAGTGATGGAAACCTGTGTTTAGTCGATAGTGCAACCACCCACACTATATTAAAAGAAAAGAAATTCTTTTTAACTTTATCACCAATAGAGGCTAAAGTAAATAATATATCAGGATCAATCAATCTGATTGAAGGCTCTGGAAGAGCTACAATTATATTAAACAATAAGACCAAATTAAGCATTAATGATGCATTATACTTAAATAGATCTAGAAGAAATCTATTGAGTTTTAAATATATAAGAAAAAATGGTTATTATCTTAAAACCATGAGTGAGAATGATGCAGAATCCATCTGTATAACTAGTAATGCCTTCGAAAGAAGGCTTATACTAGAAAAATTGTCTGCTTTATCATCTGGATTGTATTATACAATCATAAAGGTAATTGAAACCTACGCAGTATCGAATCAGAAGTTCGTTAATCCAAAAGCATTTATGCTTTGGCATGATCGTTTAGGCCACCCAGGATCTACAATGATGCGTAGGATTATTGAAAATTCACATGGACATACATTACAGAATTATAAAATTTTATTGTCCAATGAACAATTCTGTACTGCTTATTCTCAAGATAAATTAGTAATAAGACCATCCCCTTCCAAAATTGGAGGTGAATCCCTATCATTCCTACAAAGGATTCAAGGGGATATATGTGGACTCATTCATCCACCAAGTGGGTCATTTCGTTATTTTATGGTCTTAATTGATGCATCTGCATGATAGTCTCATGTTTGTTTATTGCCTATTCGAAATGTTGTATTTGCTAAATTGTTAGCACAAATTATCAAATTAAAGACACATTTCACAGATTATTTGTTCTAGACAATACGGCTAGATAATGCTGGTGAATTTACATCCAAAACATTTGATGATTATTGTATGTCTATGGGGATTAAGGTTGAACATCCAGTCCTATATGTCCAGACACAGAATAGATTAGTTGAGTCTCTTATCAAACGACTCCAGGTAATTGCACGTACTTTATTACTAAAAGGTCAATTACCTACTTCTATGTGGGGACATGCTATATTACATGCTGCAGCGTTAATTCGCTTGCGACCTTCTTCTTATCATCAATATTCTCCCCTACAGTTGGTCCTTGGTTACCAACCTGATATATCTCACTTAAGAATATTTGGTTGTGTTGTATATGTCTCCATTGCGTCTCCTCAACGCAGAAAAATGAGACCCCAACGTTGCTTGGGAATATATATTAGATATAATTCACCATCCATTATCAAGTATCTAAAACCATTAACAAGTGATCTTTTTACTGCACGATTTACAGATTATCACTTTGATGAGACAACTTTCCTGTCTTTAGGGGAAAAGAAAATGCCTCCTAAAGTTAGGCATGAACTTACTTGGTATGTACCTACCATGTCTCATTTAGATCCTCGCATATCTCAAAGTGAAATTGAAGTACAGAGGATAGTATGTTTACAAATTATTGTCAACCAAATGCCTGATGCATTTGTAGATACGACAAAAGTAACAAGATCATATGTTTCAACTGCTAATATACCAGCAAAAATCAATATGACTGCTGAACAGTCTATTCGTGATGTAACTGATCAATCTACTACACGCCAGAAGCGTGATAGACCTATTAGATCGAAAGACACAATTCCTCAAAAAAGAAAGATAAATAATCAAATGAATATCAATCATGATGATCCAAAGAAAAATGAAAAATCCACATTTTTTCATACTCCTCCAGAAGAGGTTATGATCCCTAAAGAGACACAAGCCTCTGAAGTGGTACAAAATCTTGAAGAACAAGAAAATGAGAATACTGAAATATTTTTAAATTATGCTCATACACAATAAATATGGAACCTTGAAACAATTATAATTGATGATATATTCTCATTTGCAGTAGCTACTAAAATTCTGAATGATGATGATTTTGAACCACGTACTGTGGCTGAGTGCAAACAAAGACATGATTAGTCTAAATGGGAAGAAGCAATTCAAGCAAAATTAGCTTCTCTAGCAAAACGTCAAATGTTTAGACCTGTAATTTCAACACCTCAGGACGTACAACCTGTTGGATATAGATAGGTATTTGTAAGAGAAAAAACATAAGAAAAACGAAATTGCTAGATATAAAGCTAGACTTGTAGCCCAAGGCTTTTCCTGAAGGCCCGGTATAAACTTTGATGAAACATATGCACTTGTGATAGATATAATCACATTTCGATATTTAATCAATTTAACAGTCTCTGAAGGATTGGATATACATCTAATGGACGTAGTTACTACTTATTTGTATGGAAATTTAGACACTGAAATTTATATGAAACTCCTTGAAGGATACAGATTGCCTGAAGTAAAAAAGGTCAATTCAAGAGGCATGTACTCAATTAAAACAATCCTAATGTATGTGGTACAATCGCTTCAGTGAATATTTGAAAAAATAGGGTTATGTGAATGACCTTATATGCCCATATATCTATATCAGAGGGTCAGAATCGAGATTTGCTATTGTAGCAGTTTATGTTGATAACATGAATTTAATTGGGACTCCTGAAGAGCTCTCAAAAACTATTGAATATTTGAAAAAGGAATTTGAAATGAGGGATTTGGAAAAAACCAAATATTGTCTCAGTCTGCAGATCGAGTACAATTCAAATGGAATACTTATTCATTAATCAGCGTATATTGAAAAATTATTAAAACGCTTTAATATGGATAAAACTCATCATTTGAGCACCCTAATGGTTGTTCGGTCTCTTGATCCGAAAAATGATCCATTTCATCCTAAAGAAGAAGATGAAAAGATACTTGGTCTTGAAGTACCATATCTTAATATTATTTGAGCCTTATTATATTTGGCCTAATGCACTAGACCGAACATATCATTTGCAGTTAATTTGTTAGCCCGATTTAGCTCTGTACCAATCTGTCACCACTAGAACGGAATCAAACATATACTCCGTTACCTATGTGAAACTAGAGATTTAGGATTATTCTTTTCTGTCAAATCCCTTAAAAATCTTAATTTGGTTGGATATGCAAATGCTGGTTATCTTTCTGACCCCTATAAGGCTCGTTCACAAATGGGATACATTTTCACTTATAATGATACAACAATATCATGGTGCTCCACCAAACAGACCTTGGTGGCAACTTCTTCAAATCATTCAGAAATTTTAGCTCTCTATGAAGCCAGTCGAGAATGCATATGGTTACGGTTTGTCATCCATCATATCCAGAATGCATGTAGTCTTCTCTCTACAACATACACTATTTCTATATTATATGAAGACAATGCAGCATGTATAACCCAAATTAGAGGAGGATACATCAAAGAAGACAGAACCAAACATATCTCACCAAAGTTCTTTTACACTCATGAGCTCCAGCAGAGCAAAAAGATTGATGTCAAGCAAATAAGATCCAGTGAGAATCTTGTAGATTTGTTCACTAAGACACTATCGACATCAACATTTGAGAAGTTAGTGTATAACATCGGTATGCGATAGTTCAACAAGCAATCAAGTTAATCCTACTACAAAGAGGGGAAACGTTTATCAGGGGGAGCATTCATCATGCAAAAGTATAAAGTTTATCAAATATTGGACAAAAGTGCACTGTACTTTTTTTTCCTTCACTAGGTTTTGTCCCACTGGGTTTTCCTAATAAGGTTTTTAATGAGACAGTTTAAGCACGTCCAACACCAATTTATAGGACATTAAATAATTATGTTTCTTTGCTTTGGTTTTTATCCCACCGGATTTTTCCTTAGCAAGGTGAGAGTAATTATCTGTAAGTAATGGAAATCCAAGGGGGAGTGTTACATATCTAAGTGGCTTTCCACCTAATCAAGTCAAGGCAAATGCATTAAGCAAATCAAAGCAAATCAATGGGAATGCATTTATGGAATGGTGCCTATATGATGATGGAATTGGAAAATTGAAGAGAGACATTAAATGCCTTTTATATGAGCAAGCCAAATTGTCAAGGGGAGTTGGTAAAAATTTGTTTATTCACCTCTCACTTTTTATGCATCTTTTTTGTATCCGGGAAATTCAATCTCCAAATTTCTTTGCTTTCTTCCTTGATTTCTTCCTTGCTTCATTATAAATATCTCTCAAATCTTCATCATCTTTCATTATACTATAATATTTATAACACTAAATATGTAATGGCAACCACCCCAATTTTTTCCCTTTCACTGACCTACCAATCCTACATTCAAAATTTTCTCTCCACCCAATGTTGGCTCTGATTCTTCGATTTTGATCCCTTTTTTAGTTGCAATCATCTCAAAAATGGCTTCATAGCTTAGAAATCATATCATTTTGTCTTTTTTTTTTGTGTGTTTGTTTTAGATTTTGTTAGATATTGCATTTTCAATTTGATATTTTTGTTTTACGATTTGAAAATAGTTCTTATTTGAGGGAAAATGCTTATTTGTTTGTTTAGTTCATGATTTAAGTATGTTTATCGATATTTGTTGCCGAAAAATGAAGAAGCCTAATGTTTTCAGTCAAATTAAACTTTGAGATTTAATTTTTGTAAAGTAAATTTGTGTTTTTTTCAATTAGAAATTGTTAATAAGTGTTGAAATATTGTTTTTGGTGAATTGCGTAAGTAAATTCGTGTTGAAATTTGTTGGTTTAAGCACCTAACATTGTGTTGGGTTTCATTGGTAGCTTGGGAGCCTACGGAGGGCATATGGATATTTGTCAGAAATGACTTACATTGTTTATGTTATTGTTCATGAAACTATTACGTGTTCGTTAACAGACACGATATAGTTAATTTTGGGTGTCAACAAAGATGGAAAACTAAGTGGATTTTGTTATTGTTAATTTTTCTGTTAAACTTGACAGAACAATAACAGAAGTTATTGCTCACGATGACAAAATTATTTTCTCAGTACTCATTTTTTTGGTTGATTTCTGTTTAGTCCATTATTAGCAAATATTGATTTTGTTTACTAACTTAAATGCGATTTTTGTCTTCTTTTTTTTTCAGAGATATGAGATAAAATATCATGAAGGTAAATACAAATTTCATGAGGCCCACCAATTTCAGATCTGGTTAACTGTTTTAGGGTGTGAGGACATAATATCAAACATTTGCTCAAAACTAAATATTACACAGAGAGAATTATTTAGGGCAACATGTTTTGGGCATTTTCTAGACTTGAATGAACATCGATTTAGTGTCATACTAATACATTTATTGGACCTAACAAACAAGTTTTGGTTTAGATTAAATAGTGTCAACACCAATTTTAGCCTTGTGGAGTTCATGTTACATCTAATGTATGAGTTGTCAGAATTGCACCAACCCTTTAAATTTTCCAACACGAGTGACCCTATATTAGCCAAGGAAGGGCTTGAGGCAATAAAGAGTGTCATATCCCTATTCATGATGTTAGTTTTTGAGAAGATTAAGTATGCCACCAATTTATTCAAGCTAATGCTAAAGTTTTGTGGAGGATGACTACTAAGTTGATAAATGTGGTGAGTTTGAGTTAGGTTGAGTTTTGGAAATTGTTTGATGTTGAGTATAAGAAGAGGGATATGACGCACCTACAATCACATAAATTCATTAATCTGCAATAGCAATTCAACATAGTGAAAAAATATGTTACCTTGTTCAATGCTCTAATGAGATATGCCCCCAGTATGGCTAACAGAACTTAAAAGCAAATGGAGAAATTTATTAATTGGTCTCAATCATGTCATAGCTAGAAATGTGATGATGGGAGACCATCCACCACAAACTTATATCGAGACATTGAAGAGAGCAATAAGATTAAAGGTTTTCATGATATAGATGAATAAAGACTCAACACTAATTCCATTAACATACAATAATGGTAAGAGGAATTAGTCTCAGCCTAAAAGATCTGATGTGGGCAAGAGACCCTCTAACCCGAAGATAAGAAGAAATAGAAGGGAAACATGAGACAGAAAAAATAGATGTCTTACCCTGACAAAAATGTGGAAAACAACATAGGGAGAGTGACTAACTGACATAGATCTGCTTCAAGTGCAGACAACCCAACCACTATGCGAGAATTGCACCATAGGCAAATCTAAAGCCGAGTAGCTAGTGGGAGGTGCCAATACTAGGGTTGATACCATTGCTTAGGATCAGACAAACACCAGTCCATTAGTTGTTATTAATTAGCTACTCTTTCATGAAACTCCTTTATATATTTGGATTAATTCTAGAACCAGTCATTGTTTTAGTGCACATGATATTATAGATAGATTGGGATTGAAACTTGTTAGAGTAGCTCAAAGATCTGAGTGAGTTGCCAAACAGGGATAATTTGATTAGTGATCAAGTGTTGGCTGGGGAGTTTGTAATTATTAAGAGTAGGGTGATGTCAGTTGATTTGATTATCTTTTATATGTCTTATTTTGGCATCATATGAGAGGAATGAACTTTTTTAAAAAATATGAAGTTGAGAAATATTGAACTTGATGATAAAAAGTACAAAAAAAAAAAAAAACCTACTCATAACATATTATGTAATCCTCCGTAACATAAAATATCATAATACCTCTAATTTCATATAACAAAAATATAATAACATTTTAATCCATTAGGCATTAATTCATCTATCGAACTCAATCATGCATGCTCACTAACTTCGCTCGGTATTACTAATTGCATTACTTTTCCCCTTTAAAATTGTATTTATGCTTTCAAATAGGAAAAAAAAAAAAAAGCAAATACATCTTTTTACCTGGATTTACTTGGGCTTTTATGCTTGATTTTGTATTTTTTGAATAAAAATTTGAGCATGAGATTTTTGGAAAAGAGAGGTAGACAAAGGATTTTGTTAAATGCTGAAACGTTATGAATGGTCATAGACTTGTCACTATTTGAAATATTTGATTCTAGGCTAAAACTATGGCCGAGAGCATAGACTTGCCTATTTTAATTAAAAGCAATGCTATGTGTACCCATTTTTGGTACATAATTCATGTACACAGTGATGTGTCATCATGTAATTAGGTGATTTTAAAACATGTGTTATCATATGATAAAGAAACATCCAATCACATGATAACATCTCATCTATGTATATAAATTATGTACATAAATTATATATCAAAAATAGGTATACATAGTTTTATTGTTTAATTAATTTCTATCTAAATACTCTACAAAGTGTAATACAATAACCATCTACCCCAAGGAAATTTCAGTTGGGCCACTTGAAACTCGCCCACTTTCCACCTACGAAAAGCCCAAGTGTCATTTTTTTAATATATTTCAAGACCTCAAGCCCAAGTTTTAAACATTGAAAAAGCAATCTCTCTAAAGTTTACCTGTAAATATTTCCTCTAAATGAAGGCCAATTGTTTGAGCTTATAATTGAATTACTCTGGCTTAGCAAAAAAAAAAAAAAAAGAATCACTCTGAGCAAGAGATTTGGATTTTGTTTTTTTTGTTTTTTACAACTTTTTTGTTGGTGATGAGATTAACACCGTTGAAAAGTACATTGAAGTATTATGAAATTCAGTGTAAAAAGATCAAGAGACATAAGAAGATCAAGAGATTATAAAATTTCTGGTATAGTTCAACCCAAAAATCAAGAGCCTATGTATATGATAATGATATTATTTGAGAGCTTTAAAGAAAAGAGTAATAATTAGATGATAGATAGTAAGATGCATATATTTATTGAATGACATCTCTGGATCTTTTATAGGATTTTATGGGACGCCCTGAATCAACTGGAGGAAGGTTTGAAGGATAACATTAAAGAGCGTTTGGTTTGGGTAATATTTGATTACTAAAATAGAAAGATTACTTTGAAGATAGATTACTTAAAAGATTACTGGGTATAAATGATTACTATGTTTGATAAAATTTGATAGGTATAAATAATTATTGTGTTTGGTTAAAGGTAATAAAAGATTACTAGTAAATTATTTTACTTAAATGTCCTTGAATATAATTATTTTTAAATATTTTTTATATTATTTGTCATATTAATTAAAAATAAATTTATTTTGATCTTAAAAAATTAATACATAATAATTTTTCTATAATAAACTCAAGATTACCCCAGTAATCTTTAAATACCTAAGGTGAAGGTGGTAATCAGATTACCACCTATATTACCTACCACGTCAGCATTGGTAATAGAAGATTACTGTAATCTTTTATTATTGACAAACCAAACAAGGAAATAAAAGATAGATTATCAAGGGAATTTTAAAAACTGCCAACCAAACGCACCCTAAGAGGTTGAGTTCTTCTGATAAGTATACAAGCAAGAAGTTCTCCTCGGTCATCTTGACTGGTCTCTCATGCACAAAGATCCGTTATTCTGGCGTGATAACATTAACAACTTTGAAGAGAATGATTGTAATTTTTCTGTCCTTACAGACAGTTTCCCCAGTTTAACCTTCCGACATTTTTCTATTCTGATTGAAATCTGAAAGTGCTTAAGAATGCAGCTTTTGGAGTCGTTAATTATTTTGTTTGAAAAAGGATAAGACTTAGAAAATACTGATGATCATCTGTCTCAGATTCTAACAATTTTGGATACATCCATGGATCCAAGAGCTCTTGCGGTAGCTTGCTTTGATCTCTCGCTATTCATCCAGCACCATCCGGCTGAGCGGGTCATAGTAACAGAGCTCAAGGCAAAGGAACGGGTGATGAAATTGATGAACCATGAGAATGCAGTACCAAAAACTCCCTACTTTGCATTCAAAGACTTTTCCTAGTAGCCAAGTATGGAAGCTTTTTGCAGGTTTAGTTCAATCCCCCCATGGATGAGATGGTTTGTTGCTTTACATCATCAGCTGCAAATAATTGACTCTGATATCAGCTCATTTGAAGGATGTGAACTGTGTAGATATCAATATATATTATTGATTTAGAGAATCTTACCAATGTATACACTAATTATTCTAAAAATATTTATAAACTAGATACTATTTTGATTTAAGATATAAATAAAATAATAAAATAAAATTATGGTAAACAATTTTGATAAAAAATAGTAATAAATTTCATATAAAAATATTATTAGCCGATAATTTGATATGACACATAGGTATTTGTTGATGGCAAGTTAAATAGACAAATGCACAAGAGGATTTCATAGCGGTGTGCACATAATTTGGTTAAAAATGTAAAATCAAATTGAATTGTTTAAAAAATACGGTTTAATTTAGTTTGGTTTTTGGGTTGATAAATTTTTTAAGACAATTTTCAATTTGAGTTATGATTTAGACAATTTTTAAATTGAATCAAATTATAAATCATATTTTTTTAAATATATATGACAAAATTTTTTAATAAACAATTATGTTTATAACTTTTTTTATATTTATTTTATTATTTTTTTACATGTATATTGTACATATATTTTATATGTTTTTATTATATTTTTAAAAACTATAATTTGATTAATTTTATTAAACAATATATATTTAAAAATTAATGATTTTAATAGATTCAAACCAAAATTCAAATTAGACTAAACCATATTTTTTAAGTTTTGTTTAATTTGATTTAAAATAGCTTGATTTAGTTTAAAATTTTTTTAATTATTTTTTAATTCAACTTAAAAATTTTTTAAATTATATCAAACTAAATTGTGCACATCCTTAAGATTTCATATCAATGATAGATTCAACCCAAAATTCAAATTGGACTAAACTAGGCCTACCTATTAAGGCGCCATGATTATTTATTGAATTAAAAATTGGGCTTAACCAGAGAAGTTATTAAAAGGTGAGAGGCATATGTGTCTTTTCATTTAAGCCTAGATAATTATTCATTTGAATAATTATTTATTAATCAATTAATATGAATTAATAGGTAATTGATTTCAAATTTAAAAAAAAAAAAACACCCTATGGATTTTAAAATGTGATGGAACTTTGAAGTGCTTTGAATTTAAAAGTTAATAAATTATTTTAAAATTGAAAGTGAATATTCACACTTTTTTTTTTTTGGTATGTAAGTGAATATTCACTTTGATAATAATTCAATTTTGAATAAATGAATTATTATTATTATTATTTAATTCAATTCATTATTTCTATCCTACCATCCACTGAAATCATCTACGCATTTTTCTCATTTATGGCTAGCACCAAATTGATTCATATTCAAGCTCCGGGGGCTCTTCTTCTTTGGAGAAATGGATCATCAAATACTTGTTAGATACCATGGATGCATGTTTAGAGTGTGTTAGAGGCAGTCACAGTTTGACAATACAGGGAATCTTGATAAGAGAAAATCTTCACTTTGGGAGGTGTGCATTCAGTTGGAAAGCTACTTTCCAATTCACCGTGGCTCAGTTTACCGCAAGAGGGAAAATGCATGGTTATGGCAAAGGTTGTTAAAGGGGCAATTTGACTTAGAAGCTTAGTGAGTGAAATCACCTTCATGTCCACTTCTGTTGTTGTTCATTGTGAGAGTCTAGTGGATAAAAAGAAAAAAGACAAGAAAGAAAAGGTTGAAGAGACGACAACCTTTATATATTTAGCTACCTAGCTCTAGTGGATATGGAGACTCTATTGTGGTAATTCTCATGGCTTTGTTGTTACCGCTTCGGTTTCAGGATTTTCTTCATCATTTGTCACTGTTTTTCTCCCTTTGTTCTTTCCCCACAACCAACCAACAACCAACAACACAGCCCAACCAACACTGCAGCCCATACGTGCAACATTTTTAAATGGACATATTCGTTGGGCTTTTGGGCCATTCTGTGAAGAACCCAAATTTGTTTAAAAGAAAAAACACCACCAATTATATTAATAAATTAAAGCAAAATAAGGGTCATTTCAGTTTCACTGTTGGATTGCTCTAAGTTGAACTACTGATAGAAAACTCATTATTTTTTATTCTAAATGGTGGAGTTCATGTTTTATTTTTCAGATAAACTGTTATATATGTTAAAACATGATTAGTTGTATTATAAAATTCAATTTAATCAGTTTGAAAAAAACAATTTTTTTCGTTTACAATTGGATTGTTCTCAAATATTGACAATATTTTAGATACATCTGGTACTATATTTTGGATGGTGAGTACTAGAAGGAAAATTTTGCAATTAGACATAGACATTTAACTCTATAAGAAAATAGTTTGGAGCGAAAGTCATATAACTTGAGTTGTGTTAATCAATTAAACAACCATTAAGCTTAATGAATTAACCATGAAGACGAAGAGTCTGAGAGGGAGAGATGGAGCTGATTCAATTGAATCAACGAAGATGCAACTAGTTGGAGAGAGTGCATTGGAAGGGAGAGAGATTGGGTTGAAGAAGGTAGCCTATAGGTTGGATTTGATGGCCGAAAAATATAAGAAAAACAACCATATGAGAGAAATGTAATTTTTTAAAATTTAGGTTGATGGAAAAATAAGATAAAATTTAATTTAATTTAATTCTTTAATTTTACTAGTCAAATAACAAGTTTACCTTTAATATTAACAAATTTTATTAACTTTAATAACTAACGGATGGATATTTAGAATTTCAAGACTTAACAAATAAGAGTTTGATGATGATCTAAACCTTGGGTGATAATAAGTCTTTTGGCCTTTCTAAAACTATTAATAAGAGTAGGAGAAGTACCTTTAATCTTTATTTGAAATTAATTTGTCAATAAGCATGGGCAATTGGTAGAGGTGTTAGTGGCTTAAGCCGAGTTATGCCGAATTAATCTTAGTGCAGCCCATCGGATTCAAGCATCAGGTAAGCCTGACAAAAACATAGGGTTTGAGGCACAACCCATGGCCTCTAGGGTTGTGCCCTCATGGGCCCTTAGTAGGCCAATTCATGAATTTTCACAAATCGTTCTACTAAATTAATATTTTTTTATTTTTAATTAGATTTTTAAAAATATAATTTTTTCACATTGAGTAATTAACATCTTTCCATCTAAGGTTTGGTCATAAAACACGTTACACCCTGTGGTTTACATAAATAACATTTTTCACCTAAATTCAAAATTTGTTAAAAAATAATAGGGTAAGGGAAAATAGTAATTTTATTTTCTATTAATTTTAAAAATAAAAAGTAACAACATTTTATAATTTTATTTTCTACAAATTTAATTTTAGATAAAAAATTGTTATTTATGTTTTATAATTTTATCCTAAAAAAAATCTTTCACGTGCAAATTGAAGAGATTTGTATAATAAATTTAGAAATTTTCACATGCCTTATTATTATTATTATTTTTTTAAACCAAATCGGCTTCTCTTACATCCAGGCCTAATTGTTTTTCTAATATAACGGCATATTCAATCATAAATGTCAAGGGAATTTTCAACCCACGTAAGCCATATTAACAAGAAATTAAATCCTACATTAAGAAAAAAAAACTAGGAATATTTATCTACCTCTCTCTACAACTCCGGTGAACTGATTGCTGATTAATCAAGATCCAACGGTATTAAAATGTGGTAACCTCATGGCTTTGTTGTTGTTTCAGCTTCGGTTTCAGGATTTTCTTCATTATTTGTCACTGTTTTTGCTTCTTTGTTCTTTCCCCACAGCACACTATAGAGACCAACAACCAGCAACACAGCCCCAGCAACACTGCACCCCATAGGCGCAATATTTAAAAATGGACATATTTGCATGAAGAATATTAGAATATAAGAATGCAGAGAAAGAGTTGTGTATGGACCTTCCCCAGTAGAGGATTTCTTTAAAAAAGAATGCTGAGAAGATTGCTGTTACAATAAGAGCAACTGGTGTGAACAATGCTGCGAAAACTGGCCCCTTCTTCTCAATAGCCCAAACTTGCAGCAAATAAGTAATGCCATTTACAACCACACCCTGCCAGTGCCATATTAATTGTATTATATAGTCAGAACTTAAAAGAATATGCTGCATAATTACAATGGCGGCACAAAAGTATAAATTTGTGGTTTGATTGATATGATATCTTTCTAATTAATATTTTAGATTTAAATGAAATGAATACTGTTTAAAACATGTCTGTGTATACAAAAAAAATTGTCATTTTATTGATGGGTATGGGGTCATTCAAAAAGATACTGTTTTAATGGGGAGGAGAGCAATGGGGGAAAAGATCTCCAAAAGTGTAACATTTGGATATGGTGCATATTGCTTATTGATCGTTTTAGCAAAAATATCATCAGCAATAAATGTGTATCTCTTTAGGTAGATACTAATTCATTAAAATTAAAAAAAGATATATTCTAGATGAAAATGAATGAGACTTACACAATAGGCCACAGAAAGAAGGTCAATATTCCATCCAAGTTTCCAAGCAGATGGATTATGTCTTTCAGACACAGCAGCCCAAATAGCTGACTGTATGCAACTGAAGAAGCATTGGAGGGTGGTAAGACGTATTTTTGCAGGATACTGCTTAACAATTATACCCTGATAAAGAGAAAAAATATATATATGGCATCAAAATATAAAGGGGAAAAAATTCATCGCGTGGGAGATGATAATAATAACTTGCAAAACAAGCCACAAAGAACAGAATGTGTTGGCTGAAATCATGATGAGAGCGCCTTTGATCCATTCTTCCAAAGATGGATGTTTTCCTGAAGAATGTGGGGTGTTTGCATGCCAATGCAAGATTGGAAGAGAAGGCCCCTTCACTAACGCAAACACTAAAGCCCCAGAAACACTTACAACAGAACCCAACACTTTGGCAATTCCATAAATATGTCTGATGGAAACGCTTTCCATCCTGAAATAATTGTAAAACCATTACTCTAGAATAATTTCAAAAATTTTGAAGTGAAAATGAATTTATTATGTGTCTTGTTTTGATTACCTTAAGAGAGCAGCCAAGACGAACGTAGTGGCAGGAAGAGTGTTGGGGATTGCAGAGGCAAATGTGGCCGTTGTATAGTTGATTCCAACAAGGTAGAGATTTAAACTTAGAGTGAGCCTGCAATTTTTGCATATGGAAGAAATTAGATCGCAATAATTCTTGCTTTGACTGATTGCTAAATGCTGAATAGAATTGTAATCAAGTTCATACATACCCAATCAAGGCAAGTAGGAAGATCTTGCAGAGCAGATAGTATGATAAGGGGGAGGTCTCATTACTGCAAATTACAGGTCATCAACACAATATTATCCATAAGCCTTTGAAATTGTGAGTGATCGAAGCAAACCTTTCAAGAAAGAAAGCGAAAGGAGCTAAGGCGAGGGAGGCTAAAGCCTGACGATAGACCACGAACACAGAAGGGCTTATTCCACCAGCAACTGCAGCCTTAGATAACAGGGCCATGCCTGCGTAAGAAAGCTCAACAAGCAACAAAGCCATATACGGCTTCATTTGCACCATTTTCTTTAGCCTAAAACGCCGCGCTTTTGTAATGGTCAGATTGATTAGAAGCGGTTCTATATATAAAAAAAACACGCTGTGGAGGTTAAAATATATTCCAAAACTATGATTTCCTATGTAAGGATATATATTAAATATGTAATTTCCTGTTTTCTATTATTATAAAATTATTATTTTAATTTTTATTTCCTTATTTTAATATATAAATTCATGTATTATAGGTAACTTATACAACATGAATATAAGTTATTTATATTTTCACATGTTATGAGAGCTATATCTGCATCCCATTGATTTTAAAATCAGTTTATGATACCCTTGAAATTAGGATTTCATAACTTTTTCCTATTGCAGCTACCACCCTTAAGTTTGAAAACTCTCATTTGAACCCCACATAAAGGAAGAAAATTCTTCTTGGCTCTCTGGATTGTTTTCTGGCGCTGATTCCTTTGGTTGCCGGCGGCATTCGTGAGGTTATTCAATTGTTCTTCGATTTCCGACGCCGATCACACCGGCTCTTCCTTTTTCCGGCGGCAGTGCTTTGTTTTCCCCGTCCTGCTTCATCTCTTTCCAGACTACACCGGCACCTCTCAGCTCGTCGTCCAGCCTTTCGGATCTGCCTGGACACTCAGCTCTCCGGCGACCGCACTCGCGACTGTCCGGCGCAACTGTGAGTCGAATATTTGCTTATTTTTGGTTGTTCTTCTGATAGATGGCTGTTTGGTTATTTGGTTGCATTAATTTTTTGTTGGGGTTGTTTGGTTCTTGGGCTGTTCGGTTATTTGGTTTCATAAATTTTTTTGTTGAAGTTTGGAGTTTTTATAGCATATGGTTAAGGCCAAAAGACCTTCCTACCCAGTGTAATCTCAAACTCTTATCTTTTAAATTTTTAAAATTTAAAATCTCACCTTAAACAAAATTTTATTAAAATTTTTAATGAAAATTAAGAAAAAAATTCATTTAATAAAAAAATTTTAAAAATTAAAATTTTATCATATTTTTTCTCTTAATTTAAAAATTTAACAATTTTTTTCATCCAAAATTTAAAGAATAACAATTTCACCCCTAGTCTTTTGGCCTATTGTTAATTGCTTTATTGGCCCATTGAATTGAGCCTTCTAATTCTAATTTGAACTTCTTGGTGGAGTTCTGAATTAATTGGGTTGATAATTTATTTAGTTGGTTAATTTTTTGCGTACTTTTGGAGCTAGACCTGCATTGGTTAGTTGTCAGTGTGCTTGGATTTTTTACCCTTCACAGTAAAAATTATATATTTCCCATCTAATTAATACCATCCTTAATGTGATCAATTATATCGTCTGAACTCATGAGATATCTGGCTTACCAAAGGGTAAAATATTATGACAATATGTGATTGGTGATATACCTCAACCAACCAAATGTCATGACATGAATACATCCAAATATATTGAAATTCTTGAAGAATGGGTAGTAAAAATTATCAGACTATTACTTGGTTTTGTAACACATGCTCAGTCTATCAAACTACTATTTAGACGTTTTGATACTATAAAATAAGTTTGGGATTTGCTTTCAAATCGTTACTCCACTATTAATGCAATTTATCGATTTCAACTTTATAGTAATGTTAGTCGTATGCATCAAAAACTTGGTCAATTTATTAATGAATTTTTTATGTGAGATAACTGTTTTATGGGATTAATTATCATTGTCTGAGCTCAATTGGCATGATGTTCATCTTCATCAGTCTGATTACTTTTTGATTTCCTGCTTGAGTATTCTTCTGGTGTGTGAGTGCAGCTCCTTCCAGCAGCTTTGATCCAGCTTGAGGAGGTCATTGACAGGTTATATTTTTACTTTTGGTGGGAATGTGATAAGTTAGAAGAGTAGTCTACAACATATTGTGGCTTTATCTACTATAGAAGCAAAGTATGTGGCTTTAGTTGAGGCTGTCAAGGAGGCTTTGCGGCTTAAAGGAATAATAAAAGAGCTTGGCTTGGTGGATTTTGTACCTTTTATGTATTGCGATTCTTAGAGTGCCATTTATTTATCTTAAAATAGTGTTTTTCATGAGAGAACAAAACACGTAAATGTTAGGTTGCACTTTGTGAGAGAGATTATTGGCACATGTCAGGTTAAGTTTGAAAAGATTGCATATAAAATTAAGTTTACAGATGTTTTAACAAAGTTTGTATCAATTAACAAGTTTAAGTCAACCTTAGACTTGTTAAATGTTGGTGAACTCTAGTGTAGTAAGATGCAGTAAGACATTTCTCAGATCAATGTTTGTCTGTTTTTCAACAAGGTGGAGTTTGTTGAATGTGTCTCAAACAGTCAAAAGGGTAAAACGGTCTTTTTAACGTTTTTGATTGTTTAGGAATTTTGTGAATTAAGCAGGGGTAGTATGGTCATTGCACCGGAGTTTTAACCTAATTATAAAGGTTTTATTATTCTCCTTTTGGCCTAAGTCATTGACAAACCTAACTAAAAAACTCGATTTTTTCTCTTGAGTTTAGTGTTATTCTCTCTCATGATGGCGCTTGGGTTGTTGTCGGAGAAGTCTGATCAGTCAAGTTTGGTCATCCGATGAGAATATTTTGATTGTTTTTGTTAAGTGTATTCTCAAGTTAAGTTAATATTGTATTAATCTTGTAATCTTGGATGATCTGTTGTACACCGATAGTATTTGGATTTTGATATAATAGATTGATTAGAGGAATACCTCTACCTTGGATGTAGAATTTCATTTACAAAATTCAAACTAAGTAAAACTCGTGTATTTTATTTTTTTTGTTTTGTATTTTACTATTGTTTGCCAAACCGGTAATATTTTTGGGCAAAAATCATAACAAATACTATATGCACTTTGTTATTGCTATTAATTTTAATTCGAGAGTTTAAAGCTAGCCCTTTGGGTCACCAGCTGAGAGAGACCTGCTTGCTCTCTGATCTCTATACACAAGTATGCATGGTCTCAGTACTTTGCCCACAATTTTTGTTGAAATGCTCATGTTCCTCCTGTACGTTTCGTGGCCGTGCCCACAGTTTTTCAAAGAATAATATCTTGATGTTTGTGCTCTTCATGTTATGCATTTATCGAAAGTTCATAAAAAGTTTCCACCCCTAATTTTCACCGAGTGGTTTCATCAAACAATTTCAAACCAATATATTTAGACCCTGATCAGATAGTGGCTTGGTCAAAGAGACAATTCATTGGTTAAGTCTTTATAACATAATTAAATTTTTAATAAATTAAAAAAAAATCATTCAATATTAATTTGTCACTAGATCTCTGACTTAATGACTAAAACACGACTTAGTGTTATACATTATTCAAAATTAATTCAATCTAATAATTAAACCCATTACATGTTTGAAAGAAAAAATTAATTATCTGTCAATTCCTCGACCATATTTAGAAATAACAACCACACACCCAACTATCTAAGAGTAAATTAATTGCGATGGAATAAGATGAAACTTTTTCTTTTTCCTTTGAAGGAAATATGAATTATTAATGCATGTGTTTCCAATTCCTTACGTTGAATAAGATGAAACTTTTTCTTTTTCCTTTGAAGGAAATATGAATTATTAATGCATGTGTTTCCAATTCCTTACGTTGAAAAACCTTTTCTGAATTGGTTCATTCGCTTAAACAACATGATGTTTATTCAGATATGATTTAATTTTATGGATAGAAATTCACAAAACATGCAAAGTACACTGAAAATTCATCCTTTACTTCCATCTATTCTACTGAAAATCACACTCCATGTTTGGTGTCATTTAATGAAGGGATATTGAAATTTTTAGCACTATTTTATTCCGTGTATACAAAATTGCCACCTATTCTAAAGCTTTCACAAATATACCACAACAGTACTCACCTTTCCCAAAATACCCCTCTTCAATCTTTCATGGATAAATTCTCTCTCTTCTTCTCTGTAATTTTTTTTTCCTCTTCTTCCTCTTCTTCCAAAGTGATAAAAGAATCACTCCCACTTTTTCCTCATCTTCAAAAACAAAAACAAGAAGAAAAAAACTGAATTCTTCATATTAAGAATTTTTCAAAGTAAATATTTAATAAAAAAAGAATAACTTATAAAAACTCCAACATATCCACTGTATATACCTTGTAGAAAATGATGATCAGAGAAGATGATATAGTAGTATTTAACTAAAAAAAGATAAAAAATTGACGTTTAAAGATTTAAATGAAAAATAAAAAATTAAACATTTAACTAAAAAAAAAAAAATTAGCGCTTCTTTTTATTTTTGAAGGTTGGCGTAACGCCAACCCTTGGCGTAATGCCAAGGGTTGGCGTTACGCCAACCCATACTTTAAAAAATAGGCGAAGATAAATATTAAAGCAGGGGAAAGGGTAGCGCACGTCAACCCATAAATATTAAAACAGGGAAGGGTTGGCGTGCAATATAATAATATTATATTATATTATAATAATTTTATAATATAATAATATTATTATATATATTATACTACAATAGTATAATATATAATATATTATATTATATATATAATATTATAATAATATATAATATATAATATTTTATATTATAATATATAATATCATATTATATTATTATTATAAAGGTTGGCGAAAATAGTTAGTTTGTTAGCCTTAATAATTTAGGTGGGTCCATCTTTTATAAACTAAAACTATTGAAATAAGAAAATTGACATTATTATAATATAGGGTGGGCTCACCCTTTATAAACTTTGCTTGGAGTAACCAAAAGTTGGCGGAAACGCGCCAAGGGTTGGCGTTTCCGCCAACCTTTATTCTCAGAATTTCACGCTAACATTTTCTATTTTATTTTTATTAAACGTAAAATTTTTTTTTTCAGTTTTAATCTTTAAATGTTAATTTTTTTTTTCAGTTAAATCTTACTGAATGTGATCTTCTTCGATGGTCATTTTTTACACTTTTTTGATGGTTATTTTTTTCCAGTTGAGTTTTTTTGTGCGTTATTCTTTTTTTTTTTAATCCTCACTTAACAGAATTCTTAATATGAAGAATTCAGTTTTTTCCTTCCTGCTTTTGTTTTTTAAGATAAGGGAGAAAAGAGAATGATTCTTTTATCACTTTGGAAGTAGAGGAAGAAGAGAAAGAAGAGAAAAAAAAATTGTAGAGAAGAAGAGAGAGAATTTATGCATGAAATATTAAAAAGGGGTATTTTGGGAAAGATGAGTACTGTTGTGGTATATTTATGAAAGCTTTAGGATAGGTGGCAATTTTGTACACACGGAATAAAATAGTGCTAAAAATTTCAATATCCCTTTAATGAAATGGGTTGAAATGAACCACAGGACGACACTGAAGTTGCTGAGACAAGGTGGTTATTGACACGCCTGATCCAGCTTCTTCAAAATCAAAGCATTGAACCATTGTAGCAATTGCAGTATTCATCAAGGCTAATGCTAAGAGTGAACTGGGACAACTTCTGACCTTTCCTCCTCCAAAAGAAAGATAATTTATAAGTTGCTTCTTCGTTTCTTCATCTGGGTTATTAGATTTTTGTTCCTTCGAACAAACTAAGAACCTCTCAGGCTGAAACTCCTGCGGTTTCTCCCATAAATCAGGATCCCTCATTATGGCACAAAGATTAATGACTGTTATAGTTCTTTCTGTTATATCAAACCCCTTGATGTTACAATTTTCGTAGACTTCCCAGACTAGTACAGGAGTTGGTGGATGCAGTCTCAGTGATTCCTTCACAGCTGCCCGTAAATAAGGAAGATTCGGTACACCTGATTCTTCAACGAGTCTGCTCCTTCCAACAATTGATTCAATCTCTTCCTTAACTTTACTGAACATTTCAGGATGATTAATAAGCTCCACCATTGCCAATTTCACGGCCTCCTCTGCGCCACTGATTCCAGCAACCAAGAGATCCTGTCAGGAAATGAACAAAATTAAATTTTTCTTCTCACTTTTTTCAAAGTTAAATTTTCGAAAGCAAATAATTAAATTCCATTGGAAAAAAAAAAAAGTTACGAGCCGTGGACGGTGACTTGGCGACAATGTCGACTGTACTCGGTGAGTTGTGTCGGGAAGTCAGTCAGATTCTGAGGGAAACGGGGGCTCTGTTGGTGACAAAATCTGTAAATCACCGATCCTCACTGATCATCAGAATCTGACTGACTTCCCGACACAACTCACCCACCCTCAGAATCCGATCCTCACCCTTATTTTTCAAGAACTGCTAAAACGGCTAAAACTAGTTTGGCTTATGCTAAAATTTCGTAAGAAGTACTTTCCAAACCTACAAAGTTCTAAAAAAATGCAAGAAAGTTGTCATTGTAGAACATGCCACGCGAGGGAGTTGCTAAAATCAGAAAAAAGACGAATAGCTGCATAACCAATGAAAGGAAAAGACAGTTGCCATTCCTACTTAATAATTGTTCCTCACTAGCAAAGCCATAAAAAATTGATACGTATCCTGAGGCTAAATCAATTTCCTTTTAAACAATCCATCAATCTGCCGCATCACCACTTCCTTTTCTTCTCACTTTTTTCAAAGTTAAATTTTTGAAAGCAAATAATTAAATTCCATTGAAAAAAAAAAAGATACGAGCCATGGATATACCGGTGATCGATCTTTCACCGTATTTGTCAGTCGCCGTCGAAGCCAACGGAGATGGTGACGTGGCGACAATGTCGACTGAACTCGTTGAATTGTGTCGGGAGGTCAGTCGGCTTCTGAGGGAAACGGGGGCTCTGTTGGTGAAGGATCCGAGATGTACGGTGGAGGACAACGATCAGTTTCTCGATATGATGGAGAAGTACTTCGAGAGACCAAAGGAGTTCAAGCTGTTGCAGGAGAGGCCAAATTTGCATTACCAGGTCTGATATGTATAATTTAATTGCGGATATATGTTTTTCTTTCCGTTTTCTTTTATTTTTATGTTGTTGGTTTTACCTTGGTTGAGAGCAAAGAAAGTAGAGTAAATTTTGACCAAACTGAGTGGGAGGAAATTAATATATTTCTATAATTAATTTTGTAGTGTTTTGTTTGGATATTGATGAGAAATTTTCAGTTCTTGTCTTGAATGTATTGATCGCACTTAGTTCCTTTCTTCCTTCACAAAAGAAAGAGTTCCCAGCCAACAATGATAGGGTTCCCATAAGACCATTGGAGTAAGTTAAGTTTAGTAACTAAAATACAAAAATTGCCTTGGTTATTATTTGACTTGTTTGTGTTTGTTTAAAAAAAATTAAAGAGTTCTTTCCCTTCTGCATTATTAGATGGTTGGGCTTGATGCATAAAGTGAGAGCAGCAATTTTAGGGATGTCTCAGTATTGCTAGATTCTATGGGCACTCTCCTTCGTTAGTCTAGCAGAGAGTGAGAACTGCTGTTGAAAACTGGATAAAGAAGCTTAAATCTTATTTAACGGGAGTGAATTTTAACAAGAACAGATGAAATGATTTTTTTTCTATTTGCTAATGTTTGTCTTGTAAGTTCACATTGGTGTATGTGGGACAATTATTTTAAAAGGTCTCTGGTGTAATGGATTTAAAAGGTTGGGGTCACTCCAGAAGGAGTAGAAGTTCCAAGAAGCCTGGTTGATGAGGAAATGCAAGAGAAATTAAAAGCAATGCCCAAAAAGTCTCAACCAACCTTGCCTAGTGGACCAGATACAAAGTGGCGATACTTGTGGAGGGTTGGTCCTCGGCCATCAAACACCCGCTTTCAGGTTTCACCTTGCTGCTGTTTCAGTCATATTCAATTACTTTGAGTACTATATTCTCATTTCCAT
Source organism: Mangifera indica (assembly GCF_011075055.1). NCBI lineage: Eukaryota > Viridiplantae > Streptophyta > Magnoliopsida > Sapindales > Anacardiaceae > Mangifera > Mangifera indica. Next base: position 7,153,451 of record NC_058147.1, on the reverse strand, counting down.
CCCTCTCATGCAGGAACTTTATTTAGAGCCTGTCATACCTGATGGTTTTCCTGAGTGGAAAGATACCATGGACTCCTGGGGATACAAAATGATATCTGCTATAGAGGTGAGTTGATGCTGGAGTTTGGTTTTTGTATGCTGATTAATACTATTTAATTATTTCTTGTACCTTGATTCCTGGATCAGGTTGTTGCTGAAATGGCAGCTATTGGTTTTGGATTGCCAAAGGATGCATTCACTTCTCTTATGAAGCAGGTAAAAAATGTTTACTAGTTCTATTATAACTAATTGTATCATTTAGTGTCTTCAAATCTATCTCGAACTCTTTGCTGGTAATTTTGTTTCAGACTAAAATCAGAATTCTATAAGTAAGCTTTTTATGCTGACGATGGTCTAATAAAACAGTTTTTAAAAGAGCTTTGATTGGAAGTTTACTACATTCTATCACACTGCATGTATTTCTCTACTTTATCTGAAAAGCGGGAATACGCTAATTCCTTTGCTTTTTCCATTCTTAAATGATGGCATTTGACTCCTTAGAAAGTGAATTATAGCATAACATACAGTGCTATTTCCTTTTTAATCTTTTTGTTTCTGATTCTTTCTTTTTATCTTTCTCCTCTCCTTTTCCAGAACAAGTGTAAAGTTATTTGTCAATAATGAATCATTGGCTATTTAATTTGTTGCACTATGAGTTCTTGTTTATGCCTTGTCACAATTAACCAGATGAGATTTTTGTGTCTCATAGGCCAGGTTGAGAGGGCTGTTATAAGCAAAAGGTTTTGATGCTGGATTAGAAAGATAATAGAACCTCCTTGATAATCTGGTCTGATCGTATATTGAAAGTTTCTAACAATTTCATAACTTGATTGGATGGAATAGTTTCTGTTTAGAGTAGCAATTGGATGTTGCCTTCACTAGTATTTCGGCTCTCTTCTTAACATATTCTCGTATTTCAGAAATATTTGCCTTCTTAGTCCTTACTGTTGCCTGCAAGTGTGACATTGTATCACTTCATTACTTTTATTTTTATTGCAACATTCCTTTTATATCTATCAAAGAACTTTCTGTCCCTGTCTACTTCATGCACTTTTTAGTTGCTGGTAATTTTTCCTTCGAATGCAGGGACCACATCTTGTTGCTCCAACTGGGAGTGACCTTGCTCGTCATGGTCAGGAAGGCACTGTGTTTGCAGGATATCATTATGACCTTAACTTTCTAACAATTCACGGCAGAAGTAGATTCCCTGGTCTAAACATTTGGCTAAGGAATGGGCAAAAAGTTGAAGTGAAGGTTCCTGTTGGATGCCTTTTGGTTCAGACAGGAAAGCAGGTAAGACCATGATCATCGCATTTCTATTGATGAATTGCTAGGATGGTTGTTGCATAAACTAGTTCACTGCCGGAATGAGCTGGCTTTTACAGAAAGCAATTAGCATAAATGTTTACAGAAACAGTAATGTCACATTCTGAGATGTCAGAGTCTGACAATTTAAGGGCTGATACCCATCATTGAAGTTATGATCTTCTTAATTAATTTAATATGTCATCGTTTTATCTAGTTACTTGCATTTGGTGAACATTGAGGCTTCATTACTTAGCTATAATGTCACTGATTAAATGAGCGTGTATACACATTAATTATGTATACCATTATGAATTATGTCCTAATTAGGAGTGCTAGAGATTCTTCCTTTTTTTGTAAAGCGTGGAATTTCACTGCTTGTATTTTAATTTTTCACACTTCATTAATTGAGCTCTTAGACTGATACACTAATGATCCATTATGTTTTTATTTTAAGTCGAGTCTTTTTTCTTTGCACCGGGTACATATGCAGATAGAATGGTTGACTGCTGAAGACTGCCTTGCCGGAATGCATGAAGTTGTTGTCACGAGCAGGACAATCAATGAAATCAAACTAGCATCAGAGCAAAACCGCAGCCTATGGAGAGTATCTTCAACGGTGAGTGCTGCCAGCACCTATCATTAATTCTGTTATATCATTGTCTATTTCCAAGGTGGCATTTTGACAGTTGGTTGTAATGGACTTTTCCTAGCTCCCAAGATGCTTATTTATGGTAATTTTCTGTCATATGTAGCTTTTTGCCCACATTGCGTCAGATGCTGTGTTGAAGCCTTTAGGCCACTTTGCGGAATCCCCTCTTGCCAGCAAGTATCCGCCTATTTGTGGAGGAGAGTTTGTCGAACAAGAGCTTGGTATCAAATTTAGAGGAAATAAAGGGGGGTCTTGATAACTCATATTAGGATTAGGATACTTGTCCTCAATTTATAAGATAATTTTATTATAAATAAGGTGTTAGATTTCAAAATGGGGAAAAAAATATATATTTATTAGGGTTCAGATTTTGAGGGCAGCCACTTTCGGTTGATTCAGGAAGGTCTTTGATGTTTTGAACAGTTGAAAAAAAGGAGTCTCGAAATCTTTAAACTGTTCAGATTATCTTTGTAACCCTTTAATTAATGAAATAGTTTTATTTTATTGTGTTTTTGTGTTTTATTTTTTTGTTTTTTATGTTTTAATTTTTTGTTTTAATTGAATAAGGGCCCATTCCAAACATCTTATAACATGTACAATATTGCAATGTTGTTTGTTGGGTTGAAATGACTTACAAAATAAAGAAGAAAAACAATATTTATAAAACCGGACCGGTGATTGAATTGATTATCTCACTGGTTTATGGTTTGACTAGTTTAACCAGTTCAATCGGGAATCGATCAGTTCAACTTATTATCAAATTATAATGAATAGATTTTACTTAAAAATTGAATCAATTGTTGAAAGGAGCAGACTAGTTGAAGAATCAGAGGTACCAAATCTTCCTTATTTACAGGCAGCTTTGAAGGAATCACTGAGACTGTATCCACCAACTCCTGTATTTGTCCGGGAAGTCTACGAAAATTGTAACATCAAGGGGTTTGATATACCAGAAAGAACTATAACAGCCATTAATGTATGTGCCATTATGAGGAATCCTGATTTATGGGAGAAACCACAGGAGTTCCAGCCTGAGAGGTTCTTAGTTTGTTTGAAGGAACAAAAATCTAATAACCCAGATGAAGAAACAACTTATAAATTATGTTTCTTTTTGAGGAGGAAAGGTCAGAAGTTGCCCCAGTTCACTCTTAGCATTAGCCTAGATGAATATTGCAATTGCTACAATGGTTCAATGCTTTGATTTTGCGGAAGCTGGATCAGGCATGTCAATAACCACCTTGTCTCAGCAACTTCAGTGCCGGCCTGTGGTTCACTTCAACCCATTTCATTAAATGACACCAAGCATGCAGTGTGATTTTCAGTAGACTAGATGGAAATAAAGGATGAATTTTCAGTGTACTTTGTATGTTCTGTGAATTTCTATCCATAAAATTAAATCATATCTGAATAAATATCATGTTGTTTAAGCGAATGAACCAATTCAGAAAAGGGTTTTCAGTGTGTGGAATTGAAAACACATGCATTAATAATTCATATTTGCTTCGAAGGGAAAAGAAAAGCTTTCACCTTATTCCATCGCAATTAATTTACTCTTAGATAGTTGGGTGTGTGGTTGTTCTAAATATGGCTGAGGAATTGAAAGATAATTAATTTTTCTTTCAAACATATAAGGGGTTTAATACAATGTTTTAAAATCTTAAATCATCCGGTCTGATTGTAAATTAGTGTCAAATCATAATTTAAATTCATTTTAATTATTAGATTTAATTTTGAATAATGTATAACACTAAGTCGTGTTTCAGTCATTAGGTCAGAGATCTAGTGGCAAATTAATATAGGATTATTTTTTTAAAATTTATTAAAAATTTAATTATGTTATAAAGACTTAACCAATGAATTGTCTCTTTGACCAAGCCACTATCTGATCAGGGTCTAAATATATTGGTTTGACATTGTTTGATGAAACCACTCGGTGAAAATTAGGGGTGGAAACTTTTTATGAACTTTTGGCAAATGCATAACATGAACAGCACAAACATCAAGATATTATTCTTTGAAAAACTGTGGGCACGGCCACGAAACATACGAAAGAAACATGAGCGTTTCTACAAAAATTGTGGGCAAAGTATTGAGACCATGCTTACTTGGGTATAGAGATCAGTGAGCAAGCAAGTCTCTCTTAATTGGTGACCCAAAAGGCTAGCTGTAAACTCTCGAATTAAAATTAATAGCAATAATAAAGAGCATATAGTATTTATAGGCGAATTTCATGAAACGCTAACTAATTGTATCATTGAGCACAATTCTACAAATATTTTAAAGACTTGAGTCGACAGGCACTTACGTTATTTGTCTGGTGACTGGCTCACCCTTGCTAGCTTTTATGCACATTTTAGCACATGGATGTACTCACCTGATTGACCAGATCACCCAGGCTTTGTATTGCTCTGAACAACTTGCTTACAGAAACTGGGCCACCACCCAATTGATGCATTGACTTGAACGGTCCATTTTACTATTTATTTATTTAATTTTAAAGTCAGCCCTTCATGGTAAAATAGGCATATATTAAATATGTAGATTTATACCTATAAAATATTGAATTAAATTTTAAGATAATAAGAATATATGAATCATTATATAATTTGAATTCAATTATCCTACATCAAATTTTAGAACAGAGATCTAACTAATATATAATAAGTTAATTGACCCTTCATCAATGTTTAATAAACCCCAAAACACACTTATTTTATTTACTTAGATTATAACCTTTAATTGTATTGAGTTTATTTGTATTTATCACCTGTATTCATCTATAAACTGACATTAAATTATTTAATTATCTAATTTTATTTAATCAAAATTATAATTAATCTTACCACATATCAAAATATTTCCAAAAGATATAGCAAAGGATTTCTTGTTCCAACACCTTGTTATCGTTTTATCTATTGACTTCTACTTTTTCCTTGGATATTAAAACATAACTACTCAATTTGTGGACAAATTACTTAATTTTTATTTCCAAATAGAGTTAAAATAAAAAGACGAACTGGGTGTTTTAAGAGTTGGATGGTCAATTGATGAAGCAGTACCCTAACTTTTTAATTCAATCCATCTGTAAATAAATGCCATTTACATGAAAGTAAAGCGAAAAGGAAACAATGTGTTGTGAAGTTTGCTAGCGATAAATGGCGGCTCAGATAGATGATATATACATGTATATGCATGCATGCGATTAATATGTCCACCGTGCAATATTATTACCTCATCTTCTTCTTATTGCTCTGCATAATCTTGCCTTTCTTACTTTCATCTATCTTCATACAGCTGAAAAGATCATCATACACCCACCTTTGTCTCCCTCCAAGCCCACCAGCTCTTCCTCTTATCGGTCATCCTCATCTTCTCAGCCCAACCGTTCACAACTTGGCCGAAATTTCCTCCAAATATGGTCCTCTCCTCCTTCTCCGAAATTGGATCTATGTCTTGCATTCACGTTTCATTGCTTCTGTTGCCACTGAAATGTTCAAAAAACATGATATCAACTTCTCCTTTCTCCCAAAATCCGCTTTCCGGGATACTATACTCTTTGGAGATTCAGGCTTCGTTGCTGCCCCAGATGAAGATTACTGGAAATTCATGAAGAAACTTTGCGTTACTCAACTACTTGGAGTGAGACATATTGAAAGGTCACTTAGTGTCAGACGTGAAGAACTTTTATATTGAGTTTATGGTGGTAATACTAGGATTTTTATCTTGAGTCCAAATTTCCTTCCTAGTCATTTCAATTTTTTTTAAGAAAAAAATATAGTAGGGTGCCCTTAATATGTATCAATATTAAGGACGTCAATGAATAATATATTTCATCATATCAATTAATACATTTTATTTAGGAAAATGTTAACTGTGAAGAACCAAATATTAAAACTTATAAAATGAAGTAACCAAAAATTTATTTATAAATTTAATTATATATTATGCGTCTTTAATAAACATTTATATTTTTCAAATTTTACATAAAAATTTAGATCAGCTTTTAAGAAATCCTGTATATAATGGTATAATATTAGGCAAAAAGTCGAAGCAGAATAAGTGTTTTAAGGTAATGGTAGGAATTTAAACAAAATTAAACTTTTAGCTAGGTAACTGGGGTATAATCAAAGTACTAGGAAATAGTAATGGTGTTCTAGAGGCAATATGAAACTACGTAGATACGGTTCATATACATGGCGGATCATTCTATTTTTAGTTACGCAATTATGGAATATATATTTTCCATTCCATCAATGGCATGTTTATGACAGCAAAGATTATGATTTTTTGTTGAAGTAATATTCGAAATAGATTGAAGGGAAAAGGACTATTTCCCACCCAAATTTTAGCCTAATCTCGAAATCATACCTACGACAGATGAAAAACTTAAACATTCACCCAGAGTCTAATTGTCGTCTAAATTTTCAATTAGAAGCAGGAGTAAAATCGTTATTTTACCCATAACCATAAAACTTTGAAATTTATATCATTCCTTCCCCCCCCCCCCCCCCCCCCCCCCATCCCCTCCCTTTAGATTTTAAAAACTAACACTTCAACTCATTCACAAAGTTTGAAAAGTTTAGATTTCACCTTTAGGTTTTATTTATTTTTCGAAGACCATCATTCCGACCGATGACCCACCCATCTTTCAAATCCAATCAAGAAAGACAATGAAGGACAATCATCCAAACGTGACAATGAAGGATGACGATGACGAAGAGTCGTCCTTCATCATCTAAAAGATTCGATGAGTCGTCCTTTGTTGCATCATCCAAACGCAACGACGAAGCGTCGTCCTTCATCGTTTCATCCAAATGACGAAGGACAACGCTTCATCTTCCTTCGTTGTTGCGTATGGACAAAGTAAAAAATGACGACTCATCGTCTTTTGTCTCTTCTTGCCAATTTGGATGACTCTTCATTATCTAGATCTGGATGACGAAGGGTTGCCCTTCATCAGAGAAGCGTTTGTTTCTTTCCGATCGTCAATCGATTCCTTAAGCCACAGGAGATGAAATCTGAAAAGGGGGGAAGTGAATTTTTTAAAGTTTAATTGAAGGGGTAAATGTAAGTTTTCTAAACTAAGGGGTGAAATGATATAATTTTTTTAGGTTTTAAGACGTATGGATGAAATGAGAATTTTACCTCTGTTTCTAACTGAAAATTTAGATTACAATTAGTTTATGAATAAATATTTGAATTTTTCATCTGTCATAAATATGATTTTGAATTTTGACCAAAACTTGGATGGAAAATTAGCCCTTTCCCTAGTTTGAATTGAGCAGTTCGTAATAAATTTCATGGCGGCGTATCACGTTCCATGTATGTGCACAATCTACGTACCTAATATCCAATGCTTAACCTACCTTGTGCAAGTGGACCTAAATTTTAATGTAATTTCCTTTTATTTTATTCTCATAAAAAATTTACTCTTGATGGTAAGACTTGTTTATACGAAATTGGTTGATTAGCTAGGTTCGCAATCCGTTTTCACCGGGTTTAAGTTCCATTTTGGATCGGATTTTGGAAATTTTGAATCAGCCCTGATAGTCATTCGAGCTTAAAGTAGACCGTCATTAGCCAGATGTCTCTTCCTCCCCTTTTGCTCCCTTTTCAGATGCCTTCTTCTGATATAAAAAAAAATAGGCCAAAAGACTTGCTCCCACCTAAAGCATATTGAAATCTGAAAGTCTTGTACTCTAATTTTTTTTAAACTTAAACACTTATCTATGAGATAAATTCTATTCAAATTTTCAGTTAAAATTAAGAATAAATTCATCATTTTAATAATATTATTAAAAATATATATAATTTATTATATTTTTCTTCAAATTTTAAAAACTAATTATTTCACTCTTATCTAAAGTTTTTTAATTCTGACAAATCACATTTTTCCTTCTAAACCAGACTTGGAAAAAGGATTCTTGAAAGTAAAGCGCTATGGATTGGACTAAAGGAGTGGGAGAGAGTAGACCTAGCAGTTTGCGTCTTCGTTTCGTGTTATTTCGAGTTTCATGTCAAAAACCTTTAACTCTAATCTGATTAGAATTAAAATCGTGTTAAAATTTTTTAACCCTAACTCAACCCTTTAATATTCGAGTTAATCCAAACTGACCCAATTTGATCCAAAATTATTTATTATTTTCACTCTTCAAAGTGTTTTTATTGTTTTAATTTTTTCACTAAATTATCGCAACCTATTATTAATAAAACATACAATATAACATTTTCTCTTATTGACAAATGATCTAAAAACATGTCAATAATCTAACTAACCGAATCAAATTTTTACGACTTAATAATAAAATAAAATATTTAAATAAAAAAATATTTAAATAAAAAAAAATAATATGAGTAATTATAATTAAATAAAAATACAATTATATGTAATATGTAAAAATTTCAAATTATTACTATAAAAATGCAACATATAATTATAATATAAGTAAAATCTTTAAAAAAGATATCTATAATCTGACTAACCAAATCAAATTCTTACTAATTAATAATAAAATAAAATATTTAAATAAAAATAAATAATCATATGAGTAATTATAATTATATAAAAATACAATTATACGTAATATTTTAAAATAATATTTATCCAAAACATTCGTATCAATTCGAATCGTATCGAATTACTTTCGTGTAAACTCTAACATTACCTGATTTAATTTTAAGTCGAAATAAATTTCATATAAAAAACTCAACCCTAACTCGATATTTTTCGTATCATATCGTATCGGATTACTTTTGCGTGAACTCTAATAATATCACAATTAATTTCGAATCATATCAGATTAACCCAAAATAAATTTTATATCAAAAACTTAACTCTAACCTAATATTTTCCGTATCATGTTGTGTCGGATTAACAGATTGTATTAAAAATTTTTAACTCTAGAAGAGCAGCTCGTCTCCACCACGTAGCTTCGGGAGTTTTAGTAACTACGGTTTGCGAAACGACATGTTTAATCGGTTGGTATAGTGTGGAAATGAAGAGGCTGTGTATAATCCGGAGTTTCGCGAACAGTTGGATGCTCACTTCAATAATCGCCTGCGAGGTAATCATACAAATATATACGTGTACGTTTTTTTTTTTCTTTTGAAAGAAACTGATTTTGAGTTTGCTGTTTTAATTTTGAATGTGAACATTATTCTTGTTATTTTAAGTTGTTCAAGCTGAATAGAAAGATTCGGATTGTACGGATGGAGTCACACTGTGTTAGTATGTTGCATGTAGTCATGTAGATTTGATCTTCTTTTGTTAGTTCATTTTTATTTTGTTGGTAAATGACTTAATGATTTTTTGTTGCTTTGTTTGGTTAAAAACAAAAAAAAAAGTTAAAAGAAAGGAAAAAATGGATGTTGACAGGGAATTATTTTGATGGGCATGAGAAGCAATTTTCGCTTGATTTCCATTTTTTTCTTTTCTTTTTTTTTTTTTTTGGTAATTTATGTTTTCCTGGTGCTGATATCTGCTTGAGTCATCAGGAATATGCTTTCACTATTTTCACTATTGGATCTTTATATATGTTTTCATTTTTTTTCCTTTGTTGTTTACATGGTTTACTGTGAAGGCTTGGCCTCTTGAGTTGAGTTGTATGCAACTTTTATTGGTGGGGCTTTGCGAACTTCTCTTCTTGCACTATACCTTCTTTTGATATAGCTTGACAATAGGGTCTATGGATCCAGAAATTGAAATTAGAACTTAGCAGAAAAAAGAGGATCAAAGGTAGATATAAATCATAGAAAAGATAAACTTGGGTTTTGAGAAAATAGCTGTTAAGGTAAAGGAAAGCAAACAACTCTTGGATGAATTTTTACTAATCACAATTTATCATTGTTCTTACAGCTCTAAATGGAGCCTTTATATAGGCATGTTTTCTATTGTGGATAACTAGCACAATGAAGTCCAAAGTTACATAGAATCTGTTAGGTACCTGGAAATGTCTGGGGTTGTGTAAACGATTGTAACTAGTGTAAAGAAGATCTGCAGAATTTGATAATGTAATTTGCAAAGACAATTGCAACAGTGGAATTCCTTTTGTATTAATAAAATGTCAAAAGCATTCATAGAAGATTTCCACATTAACCTCTTATTCATAACAGAACAGATTAACAAGCCAAAATACCAACACAAACTACAATCCAGAAAATAAGAACACAACTCGGAAAATATAACTAATTCCAGAAACACTTCAAATGTCTCCCTTCCAGCATTCGAGAGGCTGTTTTCACCATTTTCTTCTCTGCCTCTTTCATGCTCTCCAGGTCTCTTTTTCTTCCTTCGCTCACCATAGCTGGCTCCCAAATCAGATTGCGCCAGCTCAACACAGCATATCTCTGTGGTCCCTACTCTTGCTTGCATGCCCTGATTTTCTTGCTGGGAATCTGCTGCTTGTCTAATTTCTGAGAGAGTGTCATCTGTCATCTCCATAGGCTGTCCACCTGTGTTGGCATTTCTTCTTCCCTTCCTTCTCTTCACGTGCACCCTTGCTCTAACAGAATCTTCCCAAATACATTCTAAACTTATGTTAGAATCCACCAACATTGTTTTTTAATTAATCTTCTGTACATAGTTTGCAATAAAAAGCTTCAGATATTACTTCCATAAATAAAAATCTAACAAAGAAAATAAAGTCTTTGTTGAATCTTTTAATTATTTTTTCTATTATCTTGAATTCTGATCTCTTTTGGCTGGAACTATGATTAATTACATTATTAGTAAATTAAGTTGCATCCTTTTTTGTATTAGTTATGGGCTTGATATCAATATGGATAGAGTGGAAGACGTTTTGTTGCATCAAAATCTTCTCACACTTGCAAAGGATCCAGAGAAGCGGCCTGTTTATCATACCCGATTCATGGAGGCAGTACATTTTGTTCTGCTGGATGGTAAATGCTTGAATTTTCTTTCTTTTCATGTTGAATATTTTTGCTTTAGTGCTTTTGAAAAACAACTCATCTTCTCAATTTGACTTGTTTGTCACTAAAATGCAAAAAAAAAAAACAAAGTCTTACTTATGAAAACATTGGATCATCTATGTAGCTTTCTTTACATAAGATGATCATGAAGAGCAACAAAACATAAAATGTGTAATCTTAGAAAATTTCTTGTATAGTCTGAAAGTATATGGTATGTTTGAGATGAAATATATAGAACTGCATTCTTATTATTTTATTTATTCTCAAACTTTGGTATATTGCCTTTTATTTGTGCTGAATGTAGGTATATCCGCTTTATGTCCACTTCTATTGTTGTTCATTGTGAGAGTCAAAAAGCAATTCACTTGACAAAAGATCAAATGTATTATGAGAGATCTAAGCATATAGATGTCAGGTATCATTTTGTATAGGATATTTTTACTAAAGGCAACAATTCTGCAAAGAAGATTAGTATTCAATCACCAAGTTCAAGCATTGAGACATGCCCTTAGGGGACTTGCTTGAACTCTGTCGGTATTTAGTATTGAGACATGCCCTAAGGGGATTTTGTTGAAGATGTGGAGAATTATGTTAAAGACTGAAGTTGTTTGGGTTCGCGTTTGCAAAATTCGTGTCCAAGTGGAGATTCTTGGATATGATGATTCAAATTCAAGGTAGGTGCTCCACATAAATTTTAGTGTACTTTTTCTTTTTGCCCTATTTGTTGATTGTTTGCTTTCAGTACAAATTACTTGAGTTTCCACGTAACATTCACTTGTTTTATTATGTGTATTTGTTTGAAAATTAAGAGCAAATAGAGATAGCAAATTTGAAATGACCGGGAGAGCTTTTGAATTCGGAGGACATAAATAAGATGGAGTCAATTTGGAGGAGGTCCTCATGTGCCCTGCAAAAGAGCATGCCCAATTACAAATACTTGTTGTGATGTATAATATAGTCAGGACATTTAGATGGAGAAATTAATCCTAGATGAACCATTAATCAGTGGCCTCATTTTATTTTTGGAGCCTGAGATATCATATTAAATTAAAGTTTATGAATGTGTATTGGCTTTGTTTTATGTATGTTCTACTTGGAATCATTTTTAATTGAATTATGAAGAATTGTTCTCATGTAATTGAATTAATTGAAGCTGATATACAATACTGCAATCTGAAAAAAGACAAGAAAGAAAAAGCTGAAGAGATGACAAACTTTTTATATCTAGCTAGCTAGCTCTAGTTGAGATGCAGACTTGATTGTGGTATTCTCATGGCTTTTTTGTAGTTCCGCATCAGTTCCAGGATTTTGTTCATCATTTGTTACTGTTTTTGCTTCTTTGTTCTTTCCCCACAACACACTATAGAGACCAACAACCAGCAACACAGCCCCACCAACACTGCACCCCATAGGCACAATATTTAAAAATGGACAGATTTACATAAAGAATATTAGAATATAAGTGCGTGCGTGTGTGTGTGTGTGTGTATGTATGGTGCAGAGAAAGAGTTGTGTATGGACCTTCCCCAGAAGAGGGTTTCTTTAAAAAAGAATGTTGAGAAGAGTGCTGTTACAATAAGAGCAACTGGTGTGAACAATGCTGCGAAAACTGGCCCCTTCTTCTCAATAGCCCAAACTTGCAGCAAATAAGTAATGCCGTTTACAACCACGCCCTGCCAGCGTCATATTGATTGCATTATATAGTCAGAACTTAATAAAATGCAGCATAATTACAATCGCGGTGCAAAAGTATAAACTTGTGGTTTGATTGATATGATATCCTTGTAATTAATATTTTAGAGTTAAATGAAATGAATACTAATACAGTAAATTTAAAAAACTAAAAAATTGTATAGATGAAAATGAATGAAACTTACGCAATAGGCCACAGAAAGAAGGTCAATATTCCACCCAAGTTTCCAGGCAGATGGATTATGTCTTTCAGCCACAGCAGCCCAAATAGCTGACTGTATCCAACTGAAGAAGCATTGGAGAGTGGTAAGACGTATTTTTGCAGGATATTGCTGAAAAATTATACCCTGATAAAGAGAAAAAATATATATAAGATAGCATCAAAATATAAAAGGGATGAAAGTGATCGCGTAGGAGATGATAATAATAACCTGCAAAACAAGCCACAAAGAACAGAATGTGTTGGCTGAAATCATAATGAAAGCGCCTTTGATCCATTCTTCTAAAGATGGATGTTTTTCTGAAGAATGTGCGGTGGTTGCATGCCAATGCAAGATTGGAAGAGAAGGCCCCTTCACTAAGGCAAATACTAAAGCCCCAGAAAAACTTACGACAGAACCCAACACTTTGGCAATGCCATAAATATGTCTGATGGAAACGCTTTCCATTCTGAAATAATTGTAAAACCATTACTTCAGGATAATTTAAAAATTTCTAAAGTGAAAATGAATTTATTATGTCTTGTTTTGATTACCTTAAGAGAGCAGCCAAGACAAACGTAGTGGCGGGAAGAGTGTTGGGGATTGCAGCGGCAAATGTGGCTGTTGTATAGTTTATTCCAACAAGGTAGAGATTTAAACTTAGGGAGGGCCTGCAATTTTTGCATATGGAAGAAATTTGATGGCATTAATTCTTGCTTTGACCGATTGCAAAATCCTGAATAGAATTGCAACAAAGTTCATACATACCCAATTAAGCCAAGTAGGAAGATCTTGCCAAGCAGGTAGTATGATAAGGGAGAGATCTCATTACTGCAAATTACAAATTCTAGTCATCAACACAATATTATCCACAAGCTTTAGAAATTGTGAGTGATCGAAGCAAACCTTTCAATAAAGAAAGCGAAAGGAGCTAAGGCAAGAGAGGCTAAAGCTTGACGATAGACCACGAACACAGAAGGGCTTATTCCGTCAGTAACTGCGGCCTTGGATAACAAGGCCATGCCTGCGTAAGAAAGCTCAACAAGCAGCAAAGCCATGTACGGCTTCATTTGCACCATTTTCTCTAGCCTTAAACGGGCCTTTTGTAATGGTTAGATAGATTAGAAGCAGTTCTATATATAAAGAAGAGAAGCAGTAAAGCTATCAAGATGACAACACAGTGAACCTTTTTTTTTTAAACTAAATTAACGGAAATTTTCGGAGATTTTTAGATGTCCAACTTGTATTCAGTAACCAAAATTAGAATTTAATTAAACTTGAATTCTATTACATAAAAATGGTCTTATCTCTAAAAAAATATTTTTAGTATTGCCCACGAGTTTTTACTAAACCCAAATAATAAAGAAATTTCATACTATACTTTCAACTTGAAAAATTCTTATTATTAGAAACAAAACATCAAATAAATTTTGTTTATGTTTTGCTCATGGTTAATTATGTTTATTTATTTTGATTTTTGAATAGAAAAAGCAAACCCTTTCCAAGTTTCCTGGTTAGCATATATGAATTCAATAGGGGTGTCTATAATTCAATTCAAACAGTAAAACCGAATCGAACCATTTAAAAATTAAGTTTAATTTGGTTTGGTTTGTAAAATTGTTTGGTAAGGGTTGAAAATTTTTTAAACTATTATTTTCAATTTAGGTTGCGGTTTGGGTAATTTTCAAACCATAAATTGTATTTTTTTAAATATATACAAAATGATAAATTATGTTTGACAGAATTTTCTAATAAAAAATTGGGTATACAACTTATTTTTTCATATTGATTTTATCATTTTCTTTACATGTATATTATATATATATTTTATACTTATTTTAAATATTTATATTATATTTTAAGAAAATTATATTTCAATTAATTTTATATAATTTTATATATATATATATATATATATATATATATATATATATATATATATATATAATTGAATTATTTTAAAAGGTTTAAACTATAATAGTCAAATTATGAATCGTATAGTGTATTAAAATTTTTATTTTCCATATCATATATCATGTATTGTATCATTTTATATGTCTTTTAAAAATAAAATAATAAAAATTTGTAATTGACATGTCATCATTTAAAAAAATCACAAATACTGTTAACATTTTAAAAATTTTTATATACACCCCACTACATCATCATTTTCTCTAAAAAAAGTGTATTGATTTATATCAATAATATGTATCATATCATATGATACGTTTGTTATATTGTATTAATTCGATACATTTTATAATAAGTATCATTTTTTGCATATATCATATTGTATCCTATGATACATATCGTGTATTATGTAAAATGTATCGTAGGATAGTGATAACAATAGTTCAAACCGTAATCCAAAACATATTTTTTCAGTTTGGTTTGGTTTGGTTTAAAACCTAAAATGATTTAGTTTGAAACCTTATGAAGTCAATTCGGCTTCTTCATTTTCAATCAGTCATCATCCGAGGCTTCTTTTCTTGTTAGCAAGCTTCATTGTTGGAGAAAAGGGAGAAGGGTGGATGAAGACGGTCTTGACAAGAGTTCAGTCACCGGAGAACAAAAAGATAGAAAGTAAACCTTAGCAAGAGGAAATACAACTTTTAAAATTTTTAGGTGGGAGACTTGTTAGTTTTTTAAATTATAAGTGGAAAATGAGATATAATTTTATTTATTTTAATATTAATAAAAAAATAATGATTTTACCCTTATAATTAACTGTAAAATTTAATAAAAGTTAGACAAATGGTGGGTATTTAAGTTTTTAATACCCTGCGGATTAGTATCTGGAGACGGACTAATCCTTGGGTGGGATTAAGTCTTTTGGCCTATAAAATTTTAAATATTTTTTATTTTTAAAAATATATTTTTTTAGCATTGAGTAATTAACATTTTCCCACCCAAGGTTTAGTCTAAGAACACATTTCCACCTCTAGTTTACAAAATTAACATCTTTTCAATCCAACTCAAATTCTATTAAAAAAATAATATGACAAGGGTAAAATAGTAATTTTACATTCTATTAATTTTAAAAATGAAAAGTATAACTTTTTATTATACTCAAATATTTTAAACATGACAATTTGACCTTTAAAAACCACTATTGTATTTAATTCAATTTCTACAAAGACCCCCAAACTTTTTTGAATTCTATCACCCCCTTAAAAAATATATGACATAAATTATATGACAAAAACACACCTACTTATAAGAAAAGGGAAAAAAGAGGTGAGAATGCAATGAAATGAAATTAAGTAACTTCTTATATAATTTATATTTTTAAAAGGTTATTTTTAATGTTTGTTAATTTAGAGTTATATGATAATTTTAATAAAAAATGATAATTCCATTCATTAATATTATTTTTTTATTAACAGAGTTTAATTGTGGATAAAAAATTGTTATTTATGTTTTATAATTTTATCATAAAAGAAACTTTCATTCTGGCCAATTAATGTTTGTTATTTATGCCTTATTATTAATGCATAAATCCTAAATATATATTGTTATAATTGGTTGATCTGCTTAGTATGATTAACAAACGCTAAGTTAATTTTTTTTTTTTATAACAAAAAACTTTATCCGAATCAGATCGTTATTTTTAGGACTAAACCAACAACACCTAGTAAGACAAATTAATATGTGAACCAAAAACGCTTTATAATACTTGCTCTTATCTTGAATGGGTTAAAATAGGAGACAGAAACCAGAGCACTCTTATTCTTTCAAAAGTTCTGGACTGCGGCAGTTCTAAGACCACCTTTTAAAACAAAACTTGTCAATAAGTGTTCTTCATATGTATATATATATCAACATGGATATTGGATCACGTGCTTGCTTCTCTATAAAACATTTTAGGCGTTTTCTGTTTTTAGAGTAATTTCACTTGTTTTAAGTGATAATACAGTAAACAGCAACCTTTTTTTTTCTTTTTTTAAATTTTATGTGACATCTGCATACAAACATAATGTTTTCCTGTGTAATTGTATGAAGGTTTGGTATAAATTATGTTAAAATATTTATCAAGTTAAGTTGAATGTGGAGATTCAAATTTTAGACTTTTTCACTCTAACATCAAGGCCAAGCCCCACCAAATTTTTTTATTTGTTCATTCAAGTTTCTAAGTGTTTGAAAGAACTTGGTGAAGATTAGGATGGAAAAACAATATACATATGACATATAAGTATGAATTAATGTAGAAGAAAAATATGGAGAAGGATTAGTGATTTTACCTATTCTTTGCTTCTTTCTTTGATGGAGATGCTGGAAAATAGCCTCTCAAGTGAAAAATCTCCAAAGAGATGCACCAACCAAGCAAAAACATTAAGGTTGAGAGGCGTATCTAGAGAGAAGGAAGGGAGAGCCGTTTCTTTTTCTTTTTTGTGAGAGAATTTTTAGTTCAAATGAACTAATGTGCTAAAAAGAACAAAAAGCCCATTTTATAGTGGCAGCTAATTAACAATTTCATATTTGTTATTTGGTCCCTTTAAATTCTCAATTTAAATTATGATCATGTAAGTATATCAAATAAATACTTTATCACCCTAATTCAATCTCACTAATATCTTAACTTTTAAAATATTACTTTTATACCCATGTGACACTTGATATGATTTTAGTTTTATTATCATTCAAAAAGTGCTAGATAATCAATCATTATTCTCAAAATGTTTAGTTTATTAGTGTGACCCTTTAAGTTTAATGTGGCATAGTCGTAAGCCCTTTTTCAGACAATCCAAAAACCTATTCAAAAAACTTAACGACTATGATAAACATCTAATAATGTGTCAAAACCGGTAAGCCACAATAAAGAAACACTCTATCGAACCTACTTTTCCAATCATACATTTCATATAGATAAGATCCTTTTGTTGTCTAATTCTGATCGATTTAAGGCTCACGATTAGTCAAAACCCTAATTTCAATTCCCTACAAATTGTCGATCAATATATTCAAAACATGTCATCACGAACACCCTTTGAATAACTTACATTATACTTTGGTCAGAGATTTTGGTTTCTAATATTTATTAACATTTTTTTCAAAACTCAGATCTAGATTAAATCAGTGGATATTCTAGACCCAATATTTTTGAGTCTATAGATCATATTTTAATCATCATTTGTCTTTATATACAAACAACATATGAACAAAATGGCCTTTAGTATGAAGTGTGGTTATCCATGTTTATACACCATATAAATTATATGCATCTATATTGGATCCAATTATGACGTCTCAGGTCATAGGATTATTTTGCATACTAGTATAATTATACGATCAGTCATTAAGTATAATTTAATGACTATATGATTTATCTTTATTGATCACATTCAAAAAACGGTTTACTAACTATTAATCCACACTAATACCCTAACGACATAACCATCATCGGCATCCGCACTAATATCAGCACATGATATTTAACGGAGGCATTCAGTATATCTACTATATGATATTATTGTTCAACTTATATCATAACCATAAAGAAGAATTCAATAATTCAGTTTTATATATTAAGAAAATTATCTATACTATTTATATATATACTTTATATTACTATAAATAAAAAAAAAACAGTTTACGTATATAAACAAAATAATTATTTTTTTATTAATAAATCATATCTACATACATATAAGAAGAAATATTCTGAAATCGATAACATGAATAGTTTCTACAACATACACTAACACTCTTTGTATTATAGGTTTTATATTTCGGGAGTTTCTCATACATGCACTCATAGAAGTAAGTATTGTAGACAATACCACTCTCTGCTTCGATGGACCACACCTCTGACACCTTTTGCCACAGTCAGCAACACTAACCATCATCTCCTGTTATAATTTTTTTGAGAGGGAAATAAATAACGTGTAAATATTATTAATGTAAATGAATTGCAACTGCAAATGTCAGTGCGGGATACAAAGAAACTGGTATATGGAGATGAGAGACCTAACATCAATCAGAAAGCTTTTATCTGGAGAGAATATAAATATTGATCATTTCTTGACCCTTAGCTGCATGAAAATCTCTCCACTGAAGCCTCAAATCTTTCTGTTTTGAAATTATGTGGTCCTCCTCCTACATATGGCCTGTATTGGGTGGACAGTGGACTCCTGAGTGCCAGCTATAGCTTTACAATTGAATAACAGGCTGATCAGCATGCTTTTATAAGACAGTTCATTAAATTATGAAACTTTAATTTTTTTTAATTTTAATTAATTTTTTAGCCTTTTTTTCTTATTAAACCAACGCCTTTGAGCCTGACCCCCTTTGACTGTTTCTGCCTGTTGGCTATAGCAATATACAGTTTGGGGGCATTAATTGAAAGGTGTGGTTCATGTGGGTGTAACAAACATTTGATTTATCCATCAGAAATGCGATTAACTATCATTACAATTATTAATTTGTTTTAATTAATTAATTATGTATGATATGATAATGGTAGATTCGAGAATTTCTCATAGTAATTAGGCAACAGAAAATGTATTATTAATTTGTTGAAAAATAAAAAAGAATTGCGCCATGATAATATGACAGTTGTGGTTTTGATCCCTTGTGGTTCAAGGAGGATATGTGTGTGTGTGTTGGTAAGTGGGAAGGAGAAAATATGAGCATGATGTGAGATGCATGAGTTGATAGAGTATGTTTTTGTATTGTTGACAATGTGGCAGGTGCTTTTGTGTTGATATGTTTTTAGTTGCATGTGATGTTAATTCTTCAATTCTTGTAGATATTATAGGAAATTTAGAGATAACTAGAATTGCAATATAAAACAAATCTCATAAAGACTTGTTCCCATCCAAGGTTTGTTGTAATTCTAAACTTACACTTGTCAGCTTTCAAAAACTCAAAGTCTCACTCATGAATTAACTTTTATTACAATTCTTAATTAAATATAAAAGTAAAATAGTTATTTTAACAATAATATTAAAATATATATAATTTATTAAAAAATTTCTCTCAAATTTTAAAAACTAACAATTTCACTCATAAACCATCATCGTTGATCTACCACATATTCCCCTTTCCACCTCTCCAGCACCCGTTTGGATTCGACAAACACCGTCCAAAATGTGTAACATGTTCTGGATGAACACCTTCACCAAAGATGCTATCCAAATCAATGACAAACGCCACCCCAGACGAGATGGATGTGTCTAGACAAGATGGTGGCGTTCATCGCCGATATGGATGGTATCTTCATTCACGAAGACGCGTCCAAATTGACGATAATCACCGACCAAATCTTCATCAAGACGCCTTGTAGAACACATTAGTCATTGAATGGAAAACTTTGTCGAGGTTTAGGGTGGAAACAAGAGGTTGTTAGAAACAAAGATGGTGACGGGAGAGGTTAAAAAAAAAACCCTAGGTTTGAGACGAGAGAAAATGTGACTTTTCAAAATTGAAAAATTTTAGATATAGGTGAAGTTATTAGTTTTTAAAACTTAAGAAAAAATATAATAAATTATACTTATTTTTAATATTATTATTAAAATGATAATTTTACCCTTATATTTGAAAGAGAATTTTAACAGAAGTAAGTTCATAAATAAAATTTTAGGTTTATAAAAGTTAACAAATGAAAATTTGAGATTACATCAAACCTTGAGTGGGAACAAGTCTTTTGGCCTAAAGGAAAATCTCGAAGAATTTAAATGCTTGATTGCCCACAAATGCTGGGAGGCACAATAGCATGTCTTACATTTTCTCAATGCAATAGCCTATATTTCATGAAGTAAGATAGCTAGATATTTATATATAGAAAGAGGAAACCTTAACACTGAATTTTGTGAAAAATCATTAATTTTAATTTGAAAAAAGGATAAGAATTAAAAAATAATAATAATAAGTGGTTTCTCATTAATTTGGATATTTGAAAAATTATTATTTTTAATTTTTGTTCATTTAGGGGTTATATAATAATGAAATAGTTAAGGTAAAATAGTAATTTCACTCCTTTTTTTTTTTTTTTTTTTTGCATCAATAAAGTATAATTTTGGGTAGGATTGCTATTTATATTAGATTTTTGGGTAAAAAATTTAACTTAGGTCAACTAGAGGTGAAAAAGTGTTTTAGGACTAAACCTTGGGTGGGAAAATGGTGGTCACCCTAATTAATTTGTATATGTTGCCCAAAAACATTGATCCTAGAACTAAAATCTAGAATAATAATTTATAAGGAGAATGACTATTTCTTATTCAAACTACCTTAAATTGTTATTCTTAAAATCATAAAATAACAAATTTTCACATTTCATCTATTTTTTCCTCCTGTTATTTTTAAATGCAAAAGGTTGTTAAGTTAAGATGATTTTATTATACATAATATTGCTAACCAAAAATTGTTTTTAATTGGATGATGTTAGTTTCATTTATCCAATCCATGCAGCATGAATTATGTAAATGGCTTAATGTTTTAATTCATTATATGATTTATTCTACTCTTTTCCCACCCAAAGTTTACATTTTTTCCCAAGTTACCCAACGATTTTATCTTCTTAAATTTTAAAAATTAATAATTTCTCTCAAACTAAATTTTTAAAAAGTTATATTCTCCTCCTAAGGTTTCAATTTTTCAATGAATTTTTTTTAATGAACGACTGCCTTCTTTGGTGCTCTCCCGACAAAAGTTTCTCCCTCTCCGTTGTCATCTCTCTTTTTGGATCATTCCCCGGTGCATCGATGGCTTCATCTTCGTATGAACGATGACAAATTGTTTAGATAAAGACGATTCGTCTGAACAAATCATTTATTGTCTAGACGACAATGAGTGATGTGTCGAGGGATGGTTAGGAAAGAGACTTTGCTGGAAGAGTACCAGAGAAGGTGTCTATTCGCTATAAAAACTCACTGAAAAATTAAAATCTTATGGGAAAGAATGCAACTTTTCAAAACTCTAAGTGAGGGGCAATTGTTAGTTTAGGGTTTAGGGAAAAAATAAAATAAAATTTTATTTTTTTAATATAATTAGTTAAATGACAATTTTATCTTTTTAACTAACGAATTTAGTTAACTTATTGTTAACTACAAGATAAAATTGTTATTTAATCAATAATATTAAAAAACTAAAATTTTATTTCATTTTTTTCCTCTATAATTTAAAAAACTAATAATTTTCCTCCACTCAGAAGTTTGAAAAGTTATTTTTTCCCTTTAAGGTTTCATTCTTTACCTTCCTTCTTTGACAACGTTCTCCAACTAACCTCTCATCTATCCATGCTCCCTCTCACATCCCGGACGAAGACGTAATCATCGTTCTTCGACCACAAACACGATGAATCATCCAAATCTGTCACTCGACAAACATATTTCTTCCCATCATCTTCGTCGTGTTCATGGCCGGAGAACGACCAGATCGGTATCAAAAAACCTTTGGCTTAATAGAAAATTATAAACCTTGTATCTGAAGATCCTTTTTTGTTGTTGGAGTTAATGTTTGGGTGGAAAAAGTGTAACTTAACAATTTTTATGAAAAAAGGGGTTTGAAGGCCAACTATGGGCTGGGAAATGTAATTCATTTAGTCCATTTTAAAGGTTGGCTGAGGTGGACGGGATTGACTGCCAATTTTGTTTCAGCGCAAGATACTGAACGAGACCAAGTCAAGAAGAAACTCACAAAACAATGGCAACCGAAGAAGAAAGCGCAGTTAAGGAGCCGTTGGATCTCATCAGACTTAGCCTCGACGAGCGTATTTACGTCAAGCTCCGATCCGACCGTGAACTCCGGGGCAAACTCCATGTATAATTCATTCACTGTGTTCCTTTGTTTTTTTTCTTTTGTTTTATAATTCTGTTTTCGAGTTTAAATTTGTGGGTATTTGGGTGTGTTTTTGGTGAATTCTAGGTTTTTTTAATCTGAATTGTGTACTTGAAATTTTCAGAAACCCACTTTGCTAGCCCTAGGGTTTTACATAAGACGATAACATAACAATTTTTTTTTTTGTTTTATTTCTCATTTGTTTAGTGGACTAATAATTCATTTGAATTTCTTCTCTTTGTCAAAGTCTTCGGTTTAGAGGAGTATGGGAAACTAAATGAAGTTTCTGGCTGTTGAAACTATTTAAGTGACTGAGAATGTTCTGTTTAGAAGGTGTGTTTTGTTTTTTTATTGGAGTTATAATGATAGTGCACGCTCCTTATAATTTGAGTTAGTTTGTTGAAGCAATAAAAAGTAGCCAACTCTGTATGGTTTTGATATGGTTTGAAGC
Source organism: Mangifera indica (assembly GCF_011075055.1). Classification (NCBI taxonomy): domain Eukaryota; kingdom Viridiplantae; phylum Streptophyta; class Magnoliopsida; order Sapindales; family Anacardiaceae; genus Mangifera; species Mangifera indica. The sequence continues at coordinate 7,130,407 of NC_058147.1, read as the reverse complement.
AATTTTTGGGTTATAGTTTTGCAATGAAGGTTTCTGTGGGAGCATTCATGCTTAGGGTTCTTGAAGCAGTGAACAATAATAAATGGGAGAATTTGTCAATTGTACTGATTTTTTGTCATTTATATGATTGATTTTGATGTTGGGGTCAAATATTTATGAGCTTATTGATTCACAAAAATGTGTATACATGCATCGAGGATAGTATATAAGTTAATAGTTACATTATGCATTTTTGGATGGCAACATTGTTTCATAACCTAACGTCGATGCATTCATGGCTTATTAAAAGAAAGAAAAGACAGAAGTTGCTTCAACTGTTTGGGTTGATAGGCATGTTTTATAATTATCATGCCAATGTGAGGATATAGATCAGTTGCCCTGTTTCAGATTAAAAAATATATTGTGGTGGGATAACATGTTGAAGAAACTGTGTATTTTATTTATCTATTTCTTCAAACAGACTACTTTTTTCTAATAAAACATAGATCTTAAAGAAAATTAAATCACAGATTTTTTGACAGTATAATTGTTTTTTCGAAGAAGCAAAGATTTTTTTACGATAATTTGACCCTTCAAAAAAGGGATTAATATTATTATGGTTCTTCAGCAGTCTTTCCTTTCTTTGGCTGACAATGTAGCTTTGCAGGCTTATGATCAGCATTTAAATATGATACTCGGGGATGTTGAAGAAGTTGTTACCACTGTTGAGATTGATGATGAAACTTATGAAGAGATTGTTCGGGTATGTGATAATCATAAATTTCTTTCCCTGAATCTTATATTGCATTATTATCTGCTCTAGAAATTACACAATGGAAGTAGAAACAGTGAGTTTGGGATTGAAAGGGTACTATTTGATCACATTTCTGATTTCCCGGAAGTTTAAAAAATATATATATGTAATTAAATTTTCACATGTTTTACATATGCAAGCCTTGTTTAACTTGTTTCATTTCTTTCAGAGCACAAAGCGCACGGTTCCATTTCTCTTTGTAAGGGGAGATGGAGTCATACTGGTGTCTCCTCCACTAAGGACAGCTTGATTCTGTAAGATTTGCCTTTATTTATTTATTTTGAGGAGAACACACCCATCGCACATTTAATGCTTTGCTGCTGCCCTCTGTTTAACCTTTCCAATCTTAAAAGATAGCAGCTGATCACATGTATGTCAGATCATCCTGTAATAGACTATCTTAAAATTGTATTAATTATCGGAAAATCTTAAGATGGATAACTTTATAAGTGTTCTATTACCAGTTCCAGCTTTTGTTTGGCAGCGATTGTTAAGGTATGCCTGGCAAATATTGGTAAAATTAGGTGATTTTATAAGCTCGAGTCTTAAATTAAGCTGTTCTGCAGTCTCAGATTCTGGGTATTTGGTTTATGGTTAGTCTCTACTAGCCATCATAAGTGGTTTAACCAAGAATATTATATTATATTCAGAGTAACAATATGTGCATAAATAATATATACAAACAATTAAACCTTATTTTATAATTAAAAAATAATAATATCTAATCATATGATGATATGTTATTTTTTATGCATATGCATATGTACCTAGTTTTATTGTTATATATATTGTAACGGTGCTGCATTTCTACACTTGCACTAAAATGAGAGTAAAGCAAACTAATTATAATAATAAGGGCATTTTCATTGTCATATTCATGAAGCCAAAATCAAATTATACATGCAAGGCGGGTTTATTTCATTCAATAAAATGTGTGAACTAAAATACAACAATTAAGCGTACACGTGGATGATTTACACAATTTTATCTGCGCCTTTGCCGTGAAAAACTAGGGGATCCTCTTGGTTGTGCACCTCTGTAATTTCTACTGGGAGAATCCATTGCTCCGTAGTGTCTGCTTGAAGCATCCATTGAACCTTGGAAGGGTGCGTAAGCAGCTTTAGTTGTTTCTGGCAAAGAGTCCATCGAAATTGACTCCACAAAGCATGCTGTATTGATTCGAGTCCTCTCAAGTTCAGCTTGAAGCAACTCAGTGCTATACTGCTGCGCAAAGGCCTGCAGCATATATCCCAACTACTCTGTCAGAATAGCTTACTTAAAAACACAAGCTTAAACGATGCATCGACCATGTGTTAGAATTGTGGATGCCTAAATATTACATAAACACTACAAGCATATGTCATACAAGGCTGAAGATTCTTACAATTAGATCATCTGGGGACAAGGTCATCCCTTGCTGTCTTTCGTCTGCAAGGGCATCTTCACTCCCACGAGTAGACCTGCGATGATGGCCTGGATTCTCAACAGCCTCAGAGGCACTCTCAGTTGCCTTCTCCAATAGCACGCCTTGTAAAGACTTTAGTGATGCCATTGCAATGGGTGTAAGATATGGGTTCAGTATAGTCTCCAAATATTCAAGCTGCAGGAGACATGTCAGGAGATATGGGTCCATAGGAAAAATACAGTACTAAAGAAATGATCTCAGTGAAAGGTCAACCGGAATTTTAGTTGTGCTCCTGATGCACTAATCAACTAGGAAGTCTTAACAATTTAGTTTCTCTCAATATATATATTCACCAGTATAATATTTTTTTTTTTTAATTTTCAACCAGTAATAGCAACTAAAAAGCGATTTCATGGATATAGACAGTTGAATTTAATAACACTTTGAAATAAATCGTATAACTCGTATTACCTCGAGCATGAGCTGACAGAAACCATTTGCATCAAGTGACTTAAGATCGTTGGATCTGTGTTCATCGATAAGGCTAAGAAAAGTATCGATCAGACCTTCCACAAGAATGCCGAGTGTCTTGTCCAAGAGAGGTTTAGCACCAGCAAAGACCTATGATAAAAAGTCCACAATAAGAGCAAAGAAAGCTATGATGCACACATCTCATAAGATATACGAGAAGTACCTCTGCATGAACAGCTACTAGAGTGTGTAACAATTCAACAACTACATCACGCACACCCTGTAAAATACCAGCATTTTAAAGGTGCTTCAGTATATAGAGTTTGTCAAACTGATATCAAACAAGGCAAAAAGCAAGCATGCAATCACTAATTCCTCACTTTGACTGCAGGTGCAGCTCCCCATTGGACACCAGAATCCAACAAAAAGGCCGTGGCTGCGGATCTGATTAAATTTGCCTGCAGTAAGATGCAAAACTTCATATGACCCAGAATGTCCAAAAAAGCAGTGTAAGAGTATTTTAGAACTGTTTGAGCAAAAAACTAAGCCATCTCAATTAATTGGTTGAACAGAGAAAGGACAACAAAAATATCTTGCATTCAATTTGAGAATTGGTTAAAACGTCTATGAATGTTCACAGACTCCATAACTTCTGAAGCACCAGAACAGAAAGAGAACACTGAATTAATGAATCAGCTTTTCATGTACTAAAGTATAATATGCATCAGTTATGACCATTCCCAGTTGAAAGACCCACATACAGTATTCATACACTCTTCTCTCATTACTTTCTTGACCTCTTAAAAAGCTTCATCACATTACAAGTACAACCGTAACAAATGCACCCAGCTGAACCATCTATTAAGATACATTGAGTGCAATAGAGACTGCTACTAAAGTGAGTTTTCCAATAATTTAAGTTTAGTGCCTCCTAAAAAATAAATTATATTTTAGGTTTCTATATTGTACCTAGACTACATTTGCCACCTCACATGGTAAAAAGTCCAGTGAAAATCACACCTATAATATTTCTAAAAACCTGCTACCAAAACCAAGAAAAACCTTATTCAGCTAAGCCGCAAAGTACAGTGCCCATGTGTGCATCAGCAGCATTAACTTTTCAATCTAATTTCGAGAAGTAATCGCAAATTTACCTTTGCAAATGTATACTGTTCAAGAACCTTCTCTTCAAGTCCAGAGAAAGACATCACTAGATCTTGTATATCGCTGTCTTCATGATCATTTTCCCTAGAGTGAACAATGAAAGCATGGTAATAACAGTCATCAGCAGATGGACTGTGTGATAGAATTAGCCACACACTTTTGAAGCATAAATAACAAAAATATAATGCACCCCTTTTATAACTTGAGCATTGCAGAACTTGCCGGGAGACAATATGTCCTTAAAATCATTAGTTGAGACTAAAACAAAAAGGAATAGGCCAGGCTAATAACACCAGGCATGCAACCGACGGGGACAAAAATAGTCCATATCGACATCCGTTAATAATTAAATCCAAGTCTAACGAGACTAGCCAATGAACTTAGTAAGTAGTACCGGTTGGATAATTTTGGATTAATATGATTCTGGTTCCTTATGCTTAGAATGACATCATCATTGAATTTGATATTATAATAATATAATATAATTTTATAGAATAATATCATCAGTAGTCCATGCTATTAAGCATATAAAAATGACCAATTAGTTACATTTAAAAGATTTATATTGAGGAAAGACATAGGACTATTAGACATGACGATACTTGATTGAAGAAATGAAACTTTAACAAACTGCTTGACCAAAAAGCTTAAACTATCAAGTTTAATATGCCCCATTTCATGTAATGTAATCAAACCAGAGACCCAGATACAGACAGAATAGATAGCAACAAACCAAATCAAACCTAAACAGGAGTTACAAGCGCATACTTCAGCATCTTATTTCGATTTGAAAAACACCTTAGCTGCTATGACCATCATGAAACAGAACACCAGTTTTAAAAAATATCATAAATTTAACAAGATTCATCATTGAATTTATGATTCATATTTCTTTCACTAATAAAACCTTTGTGTCTTTTTGTTTTAACAAAGACAGAGCAAAAGAGAAATAGAAAATAAAGAAATTTAGAGGCAGTTGAGGGAAAAAGCAATGCTTTTTTATGTCATTAACATCAATTATATGTCTGTCTCTAATATAAAAAAATGGCCATTATTTATAAAATCAAAAATCCGCAATGACAGAATTTCTAATCAACCTAATAGAAACCTACCTCAACTGAAAAATCTTAAAGCAACATAAATAAGGAAATAAATTGTAGATAAGGCTAATAAAAATGAATGAAAGCAGAATTCCTAGGTAAGTTACAAGTTTATCACCTTCATCCAGCATTTGCGAGTAGGTATGAATGACGTTCAACATCGATAAATATTGAAGGAGGTCAATGTATGAGGGAAAAAAAGGCCGACCCAGTGGTCCAAACCTTGAACTTCATCATTTTCTTTTTCACACATCAAAAGTTATGCCTTAATGATACAATAATGCATTACCCGATAAACTTTTACCATCAAATATGCAAGGCAAACATATGCTGAATGATATTTGACCAATGTTGCCTACATTGAAAACATTGACTACCACAAAGGAAAATGCTATGCATCTTCCTATCGGTTTCCAATAAAAAGTGACTACATACCTAGACTGATGCCAGATATGCTTGTACTTGTTGTACAGCTCAGACGATAATTCAGCTTTGCAGTACCCAATATTGCTTAAGACAATCAGCAGACGTTGATGTGGATCAACAACACTTCCTGGGATATCAGACGATAACTCTTCAAATGGTACAGATGAACTTCCATTTTGTAGAATTGAGTTTTCTTTGGTTAATTTGTTTTGAGCAAGCTCACTGGCAACATGCTCTAAATGACCTGAATAGTGTGCAGAAGTGAAAGCATAAGAAATTAGCCGGAATTCATAAGGGCTTCCAAAAATAGGACAAATAGTGAGTTGTCAGCAGTACCTGCAAAATCTAGGAAACGGTTCAAAAATGACAGTCTAACAGATTCTTGAATTTCTTGAAGCTGCACAAAAATATCTTCTGATTTTGTAGCCTCAGTCCTTAAAGACTGAATCATCCTGACGAAAAAGTAAAACAAGATGATTAGAAAAAGATAGCACAACTAGTCTTTCATGAACTTGTTTGAAGCCTTTATTCCAGAAATGGAGAGTGGTAATATAGTAGAGGAAACCAGTAAAATATGCTTACAACATGACTAGTTCCCAATTTTTAAAATATAGCTGATAAACATATGATTTCATCACACAATGAAACTAAACTAACCATGGAACATAATATCCATTAAATTATTATTATTGTAGGAGTTTTGTGTTATCAGATTAGATTTTTCATAGATAATATCCACTATCCATTTAAAATCTATCTTATTATCTAGGCTAGAATATATCTTATCTTTTATTTTGTTTTTGATATAGACTTATCCTAGTTAGTAACTATCTATCTAGGAGAACTCTATATATATATATATATTAGCTTGCATTTTAACAATATAAATAAGAATAAAAAGGAAAAAACCAGTTACCTTCAACTGATTTTATGGTATCAGAGTCTGGTTTCTAATTGGTCTCAAATAAAAGATGGAAAACAGTCATGATGACTGGTCCTAGGGATCCTGCTATTTAGGCTAGTGATGTAACTTCACCGCATACTGAGATTCAGCAACCTTTGGCTACGGTTCAAGGTAGCATGAATCAAAATGCAATTCGGATAACTATCCATAAACTGAATGGTAAGAACTATCTACCGTGGTCTCAATCAATGAAGTTGATTGTTCATGGATGAGCAAAGACGGGTTGTTTAACTGGTGTAATGAAGGCACAGAAAAAAGGATGATCCAGCATATCAAAAATAAGAAGCAAAAATTAGTGAAGTTATGTCTTGGCTGATCAATTCAATGGAAGTATATATCAGGCAATCGTATCTCTTCTTTCCTACAGCAAAGGATGTACGGGTAGTTGTCAGGTATACCTTCTCTGATTTGGGTAATTCTGCTCAAGTTATTGAGTTGAAATCAAAATTGAGAGAAACAAGACAAGTGTTATGTTAGTAACTTAATATTATGGTACTTTGACAAAGCTATGGCAGGAGCTAGACTTGTTTTGTGATGCAGATTGAAACAATCCACAGGATAGTGTGAAGTTTGTCAAGATGGATGAGAAAGAAAGAGTATTTGAATTATTATTACTGCAAGAAGGTCATTCTTACAGCCACTTACCAACTAAGGTCCTAAACCTTAAAACACCAGTCTCACTTCTCATTCAAGTTTTTCTAGGGTTTACACATCTAAATTCACTCCCACTAAAAACCTTTGGATGCAAAACCTTCGTACATGCTTTTCACATAAATGAGAAGAGTTGAACCCTAGGGCAATCAAGTGTGTTTTTGTATAAAACTCTCCTACACAAAAAGGCTAAAAGTGTTTTTGTCCACGTAAAAAATAAGTATTTTGTCTCAAAAGATGTCACATTTTTTCAATCACAATCATATTTTCCAAACACTCCTCTTCAAGAGGAGATATTAGGTGAAAAAAATAGTGTTTGGAAAACTCCTATGTCAATGCCAACATCATCATCTTGGTATGTGACACCACCTATAGAACCTATAGGCATAGGCACTAAAAATTTAGAACCAAGGGGAGGATTGGCAAGACTAAATTGGAAGGCTTAAAGATCTATTACCAAAGATGTGAAACTCAATGTAATATACCTACTAGTGATGCCATGGTCAATCACCTCAACCTTGGATAGAACCTAAATCACAAGAAGAAATAATGCATGAGCCGCAACCTACATAGCCGCAAGATACAAATTCTTTAGCTCCTGAAAATTTTCTGGTTGATGATAGTATTTACCAACATCTTGCTCATACGAAAGGGGTTAGATCTAGTACTATACACCTTATTTCCAAATATGTATCCTATGATAAGCTATCTTCAGGGTTTAGATGATAAGCTATCTTCAAGGTTTCGTACATTTACTCTTGATGTATCCAGTGTAGAATTGCCTAAGACAATACCAGAGGCTTTAGGTCATCCTAAGTGGAAAGAGGTTGTAATGCAGGAAATGAAAGCCTTAGAAAAAAATAAGACTTAGAAGCTAAGAATTGCCTAAGACAATACAAGAGACTTTAGGTCATCCTAAGTGGAAAGAGGTTGTAATGGAGGAAATGGAAGCCTTAGAGAAAGATAAGACTTGGTAGTTAGGAAAGTAAATTGAAGAAACCTTTATATGATTTAAAAAGGTCACCTGGAGCATGGTTTGACAAGTTCATTAAAGTTGTTAAAAGCTATGGTTTTACTCAAAAGGCAAGTTGATCAAACTCCCTTCAAGCATATGAATGGTAAAACCACTATTCTAATAGCATATGTGGATGATATAATTCTAACAGGGGATAACCTTGAGGAAATGGAACCATGGATTCTGAGATATACGAGCGTGGGCATCTAAAATATTTAAGGATGGAAGTTACCAGAAGTAAGAGAGGCATTGTAGTTTCACAAAGGAAATATATTCTAGATTTGCTATAGGAGACTAGGATGTTAGGCAGTAAACCAAGTGAAACTCCAATGGATTCTAATTTACGATTTGACCTGGATAGTGGAGATACACTAATGGACAAGGGACGATACAAGAGACTGGTTGGTAGAATAAATTATTTATCTCACACAAGATCAAATATTGCCTTTGTTGTGAGTGTGATGAGCCACCACATGTATAATCCACAAGAGAAGCATTTGAAGGCTATAAATCAGATCTTGCAATTTCTAAAAAAGACTCTAGGTAGGGGCCTATTTTTTGGGAAAAACACTGATCGGAAAATTGAAGCATTCACAGATGCTGACAGGGGTGAAATTAGGGGCAATGGTGCATGGGATATGTTAGTTGATGTGGTTGAGTTTATGGCAGAAGTTAACAATAAAGGAGAGGAACCTAGGAACTCTGTAGTGACAACAAGGTAGCTATCAATATTGTGCATAACCCAGTGCATCAGGACAAAACCAAAAATATGGAAATCAAACAGTATTTTATCAAAGAGAAGATAGAAAAGAATCTTGTGTGTTGTTTACTTGCCTACAATCCAACAGACAATTGATATTCTAACCAAAGGGTCACCTAGACAAAATTTTGATAATCTAATGTCCAAGTTGAGAATGGTTGATATTATTGCATCAGCTTAAAGGGGAGAGTAGGAGTTCTAAGTTATCATATTAGATTTTTCATAGATTATATCTTATGTCTATTTAAAATCCATCTTATTATCTAGGCTAATACTTATCTTATCTTTTATTTTGTTTTTGATATAAACTTATCCTAGTTGGTAATTATTTATCTAAGAAAACTCTATATATTAGCTAGCATTGCAGCAATATAAAAAAGAAGTAAAAGGAAAAAAACCAGGAAGCTTCCATTTATTTTAATTATTATCATTGTGCTAATAAGATTTTGCAAGGTGTGTTCATGAAAATTGCTATTATCATGCCACACCACAAGCATGATATAAATGACAACAACTAGCCAGGAAAAGCTTGATGATATATGTTGGTTTCTATCAGGGACCTAGCTCAAATATTATTAATATTAAAAGATAGATGTGTTAACAAAAAGAGGTGTCAACTTCTTGTAAAAGTCATAAGGGCTATCAACCAAAGGCTGCCAAAATACACAAATATTAATATTATTTTCTCCTTCTTTTACAATCCCTAGCTCCCCATTATATACTTTTCTTACCTACCACATATTTTTCATAACTCCCCAACCCAATTTCATACCCCAATTTCATACATACCATACATGTTTCATAACTCCTCAATCCATTTATTTCACCCATATATTTATTATCCTAATTTATATAATATGTTAATATTCAAATTTAAATCTCAATTATTAACTTTTCATTTAATATCATAATCAATATTACTCTAATTATTATTGTAATCAACATTAATCAATATTAATTATCATCATCATCATTATTATTATAAAAACTAAACAGTTTCTTTCAATATGTCATAGTTCAAGATATTCTCATTTTGTAAGTGATCAAGCCCTACAAGGTCTTTTCTAATTTTTATACATGAGAATGTGAATAACTAATATTGGCAACAAAATCTCTACTATTAGAACACAGTGAGGTTTGAACTCAGCCTCAACACTTATGTCATAGAGAAAGTAAGCTCATGAGTATCACTATCGATTACCACACAGAATATATGTAACAGAAAGCTAGCGACTTACAAACTGATCTGATCCATTGCGGATGTCACAATTGTACGAAAGGCTTGAGGCAAATAAGAAATGGTGTAGGGAGATTTATTCCTTTCAAGCACGAACACTGGCACCCATGTTTCCTCTTTTAATATTCCATCTGTGGAGAACTGCATCCAAGAGCACAGTCTAGCAATGTAAACCTTAGTGATCTCTGCCTGAAGTGTCCGGAGAGACATTACTGTGGGAGAAGAACAAACAATCAGAATTGATTAAGAAGTAACCAAACAAAAGACTCAGAATATGATCAATACCAGCAATAGGGGGAGCTGACTCTTTTACTTCAAGAGCCTGGCATGCTTTAGATATTTCCCTTATGGCATCACTCATGTATGATCGCAGAATATTTGACTCTTCAAGATCACGAAATGTGTTGCGAACCTAAGTCAAAAATAAACTATTTGAATCCACCATCCTAATTAAATAGCAGAATAGAAGAGGCAGAAGCACCACCAACTCAATTAAAGATGCTAAATTCCATGTTTTTTGTGTTCTAGTTACTATGAATTTAAGCATTAGAACATGAAAGACTCAGACTTGACAGTTCAGCTCTTACTAAGCATTAAACCATGACTCATTCTTTATTAGAACATAAAAAACTTTTCATCTATCCTAGCACGTACATCACCTACATCAGTGCCTTGTGATGTATGATTCTTAGAGACTTCCCAAAATGTAAACAATACTTAAACTAACTAAAGAAAGAATTACAGATTGAAAATTTATTTAATCCTTCATGGATTCCCTTAACATTTATCAGACACCTCCAGTGATAGAACTTTCCATACCAAGAAAAGGTAAGGCAATGACCCATTCAGTGTACGGTGCTCCCCTTCAACACATAATAGGGAAGCTTACATAATAAAACTCTAAAGATTACAAATTTTCATACTCTTCTATTAGATTCCATTCCATGTCCCATTTAATCAAACTTACACTTCAGATAAGTCACATCAAGTCCAGATGATTATAGTGCAAGCAAGAATTGGAAAGTCACGAATCCAAAGGCTGGTCTAGACTAAAAATTATTTCTGTCAACATAAAGAAACCTTTGAAATGAAAAAAAAAATTACCTAAATCAAAATACATAAAACCTTTACTGTGAGCTGAATCTACTTGAACAATATCAAAGCCAAAGAAAAATTTAAATACATTTTCTCTTCAAACATTTCCAAATCACATGAAAAATAAAAGAACTTCCATGATAACCCAAAAAAAACTTAGTAATACTCAACAGTGTGTACACCAAAAGCAACAGTCACAAAAAGAAAAGAATGAGCACATTTTCACCTTGATTTCATACACAGATAATGTATTGCGTATCATTCCAGCAACTTCATCAAGAGAATGAACTGAATACCTCCCATCTCCAACTTTATCTTCACCTTTTTTTGCAGAAGTATTACTATTTGGCTCGGAAGAAACCTGGGAAGACTAAGAAAAAATCCCAGAATCAAAATAACATTACCAATTCTTTCAAAAAGAAAAAAATATTAAATATTCCAACAGAAAAAAATATATATCAATGAAAATAGATTCAAGCATACATTTTTTTTTTCACAAACATGGCAGCAACTAAGGTGAAAAGGTTACAAAGCTAAGGGTATACAAGTTTATATCTGCAACATGCATTTTCATAGTTTATACACTGCAAGAAGCACATACCAAAATAGAGGAAAATGTGGATATATATCAGATACAGCTCTACACCAATGCCGCAATAAGAAAACATAAGATGTTAAATGAACTTCATTCTTGATATTAAGCAATTGACCAAGTTCCTTAATCTTTTCAATCATTTTATTAGACACTGGACAATGAGATTCTTCTCTTGATGCTTGCTTCCCACTTGACATAGAATATACAATCAGCACCATATTTAAAATGTCAACAATTTGTGGCCACAACAGATGATACTCACCTATTAATGAACAAATTAAGGAAATTGATCTCTCTTCCAAAGATTTGAAGATTAATATCTCCAAAGAAAATATTTAATAAGTTAGCTTTCTAACACAAAAAGTTAAAAAAAGTGCAACTCATGTCAATGTTATCCCTTAGATAAAATGAAACCATAAAATAAAATAAAAAATGCCAGAATATAAAAGCCATACAAGATAAAGGGGATCAATGCATGACCAAACAAATTTTCAAAAGATAATTTATATCAACTATAATAATATCCCCATCAAGTCAACATAGCAGAAAATATCAATAATACCTTAGCAAACTTTCCACTGAACATAGAAAGAGCAGCTTTCCAGAAAGCTGGTATCTGATGGATGAGTACAGCAGTTAATCTTCGGATATACCTTCCTCTAAGAGCATCAACTTCTTCACCATTCAATTCCACTGACAGAGAATCTAATGGCAGTTGGTTGTTCCCAAGAGTAAGAGAGTAGTCAGCATCTGACTGACAACAATGAAAAGATAAGATAAGATACAATTACCAAGAAATAACACACGGATTCTTGCTTCATTAGCAAAATAAAGGAGTATTTCTCATACCAATATCACATATATTACTCTAAATGATTTCACATACAGATTGGTTTAAATCTTGTTGAATTTGCTGCCACCTCGCATCAGTCATAGCTCTTTCACGTATCTCATTGTGCAAAGTTTCCATCCTTGCTTCATGATCCATGGTGCACTTCTCCAATAAACCTTGAATTCTGTGATTCTGTCAAAGCAATAAACCTTGAGAGTTCAGCAAAGTTGAACTTTGATAGCAGATCATAACACTTTTCCAACCAAAAAAAAGTTATTGATCATATTGGAATTGAATTCAAAGTCCTTTTTTTTTTTTTTTTTTTGTAATTTTGATAAGAGATCATTTAGAGGTTAACAAGTGATCAATCTGGAGATAACCTGTCAGGATGATATTAATTAGGAAAATAATATTAATTAGAAAGATAATAATAATTAGGAAGTTAATATTAATTATGATCATATTATACGGGAATTAGGAAAATAAAATTGATTGCTAAAAGGGTTTGCAACTTGGGCGGGACAATCATTGACAGTTAGAGAACTGGAAGAGTTCTGTTAAGGTTTAATACTAAATCTTAGAGAGTATACAACGATTTTACAAAGGTCCTATTAGGATTAATATTCGGTGAAATATATATGGGCAGTTATGAAATGGGATTAGGAAGTTATGAAACATGTATGGGAAGTTATGAAATCAGCAAGCATAAAAGAGAGATTGGGGAGAGAAGGGAGAAGAAATTGGGTTTTGTTTGGGCAGTCTTCAGCTAATTGAGGGAGAGAGTCTAGCCTCTCAAAAGCTAGTCAAATTAAGGAGAGTTTTGGCCTCTTTAATAGCCAAAAGTGGGGAGCACCGGCCTATCGAATAGCCATAATTATCCATTTGAGAATATATAAAATACAGTGGAGGGTTACTCCATTTTGGGTGTTGCCCTGTTTTACCTCGAAATCAATTCTGTTTGTGTTTCGGTTGTGAGTGTTGGTTGTGTGAGTTGATTGGGGGTGACTTGAGCAAGTTCCTAACAGGTTCATTTAAAGTATAGGGGTAACTCCATATTTACTGACCTGTACATTTAAATAATGCCATACAGGATCAGACTCAGGTTCCAGCTCCAGTAACTGCCTGACAGTATTCTCAAGCTACAGGAAACAGAACTATCTTTTAGTACCCAAAAATAAAAAAGAACAAAAACATTAATGAAAATGTTAAGACAAATCCTCAACAAATATGAGATGAAGATATTATAAACAGAGTAAATAGATAGCTTATTAGTACAATGTGGATATGTGCGTGAAACCATGAACCACTCTATTTGGCCCCAGTCTAAGGCATAGTGCAAGCAAAATCATGCTCACATCCTTTTGATTAGAAGTTAACAGTATAATAGATGCAGGACTGATTGGCTTGATTGATTTACATTAAAGGTTCCAAAAAACTCTACTAACTACTGAATTATATATGTTTTATGTTAGATATTTAGTCACCAAAAGCATAAATGGAAAAAATATAAGACTGCACATCTAAAACAGTCATTAAAAGGAAATTACAATGACCGTCTTTTGCTCATCCTAAAGTTATCATGTGTAACAAATAAGGGAAAAACACAGCTTAAAAACTTATAATAAAGTAGAGCAACCATAAAGTAACTACCCACTTAACTAGGTTATTCTTCTTTTGATCCCTTGTTCCCTTTCCCCATCTAAACTTGTTCCTTCTATTCTATTAACAATCTTTTAGTCCTCATTTAGCAATAGTTCAGTTTTTTTTTTTTTTTTGTACATATTGCAGGACAAGGAAGAAAAAATTAGTCTTTTGACATCCTGTTCAGCAGAATTGAGGACCATCATAAATATCAAAAGCATGAGCTTACATTTGTCAAGTCTATTTGTGGATCTTCCATAGACCTGAAAAGCATGGCTTTGAACTCCTGCATCACCTTTTCAACTTCTTCAAGAACACGTTTCAGTATATTCACCTGAGAGTAGTATGGAAAAGTAAAGATATATTCTTAAGAAGGAAAAAAGCATGGTCATGAAATCAATTCAATAGATATTGAGATCAGAAATTCTATGAAGCAGCATTATGCTATAAAGAGAAGTTTGATTGGATTAGCTACCACTAGAAGTCTTAAAGATTATGATATCAAATAAAACAACATAAGAACATAATATAAAATCCGTAAGGACAGGGGACAAAATACATAAAAGTTTTCCAAGTCTAGACTTGAATATCAGCAATAAGAATGAAAAATGTGCCAAAATTACAGCATAACATTGATTAACTTAGAAAACTTTGAAATTATAAATATTACAATTCACTGACATTAATTTGGCAAACACAAGCTGCATAAATACAACATGCAGGCAAGCCACAGATGTTAAATAAATATTCAAACTATCAATTTTCAAACAATTGCAGTCAATACGTGACAAATTAGACAGCAAATATCAACCTTGCAAAAAACTATGACTTAAAGTCAGATTATTAGCATACATGAGAGGGCAATGCAATTGACTTCGCCTTCTTGTACTCCCTGACTGCCAGGTCATATTCACCCTTACTAATGCTCCCACGAATTGTACTGGGTAAGTTAAATAGCGTTCTGAACCTCTGAAGCATTCCTTGGACAGACCTTATCTTCTCAGCTTGAGCCTACAATGTAGTCATTCAAGGAAAATATAGAACTTGTAATCAGGTTAATCTAGATGTGTGAACTTCCAAGAAATTGTAAAATTAAAATCTTACCAACCTGTCTCTCCAATAGAGGTTCAAAAGCGCGATTAGCCTGCAAACTTACTCCCTGCATCAAATTGAATAAATGAGATGTCCCTGAACCTTCAGGGTCTTCTTCAATTCGCTTCAATTTTGACTCAATATCTGCACAAGATCCAATATTCTTTTGAGTCAAAACCGATAAGCCAGAATTATTTATATTACTTGTTTATTGCCTGCAGCTAAAATCCCTATAAGCTTCCCACAACAAAAGCATGAGCAAAAGAAGATGTATTTCAATTCCAGAAACTGCAGCTCTGTTTCCATAATTTAAAAATAGCATCAGTAATTTAAGCGAGACTATCACATACCATCAATTGTAGTTTTGCAAGAGACAAAGCAATCAAAGTTGTCTTTGACCAACTTTTTTCTCTGCTGGGTTCGTCCTTTGAAATCAGTTTTTAAAGCAAGAGCACCTGCCTCCAAGTCTGCTGAGCTAGTATCTTGGTGAATTCGAGAAAGAAACAGCTTTGCATCAAAACCTTCAGAGTAGTACATCAATTTCTCTGCAAAAAATAAACAGAACAAAGAAATATCCATTATTGCCATCAAATTATATAGGAACTCCAACACTTAACTAGAAGGTCCAGTTTATGGATTTTTTGAAATTATGCAACCCGATAGTAAACATGAACCCATCAAACTTCACCCTGAACAACTCTTTTTCTTAGTGTCCCTTCAAAATCCGATTGAATAATAAACAGGCTAAAATATGGTGAAGAAACTACATAGGGAGATTGTTAAGACTGAGGGTGTACAAGGAACAAAGTAAGGTTTCAACTGGGAGAACTTTACATTGGGGTGAACTGGTTGGATTGGTTATTGTAACAAAAGGTTATTATAGGTAGCAAAACCAAGTACAATGGGTGGAGTGGGGACCAAGCTGAAATATTATAAAAGGAGGCTTGAAGAGAGTTAAAATGGGGGAAGAATTTGCTAACTGTGGGTTTAGTTTTTAGGACAGAACTGGCCTTTCAAAAGCTAGGATTGCTCTTGTTTTTGTCATTTATCATTTTGATTACCGTTGTATTCTAGTTATCCTTTTTCTTCTTCATTTCATCAGCTGTTTTGTTCCCTCTTCTTCGACTATGTCTTGCTTCCTTACTGCTTGTATTGCTTGAGTTTATTGAATTAACTGAGTAATGGTTGAATTTGTTCCTCTCCCGCATTACTCAGGTGTGATAATTTGGATGAACTGTTGAATATTGGTTGTGAAGAATCTCTCTCTCTAAACCACTATAAATTTCTTGAGCATTTTCTTTCCCTTAGTCTTTTACTTTACTCCACCTAAATTACTATTTGTTGTTTATATTTCGTGTGCTTGGCTTGCTTACTGTGATAAATTTGAATTCTGCGATTGTTTGTGATAACTCCCATTCACAAAACACCCCCACTGCCCCCCCCCCCCCCTCCTTCTCTCTAGGAGTATTTTCCATATAGGTGTTATTACACACTAACCGATGAATCTCTCTCTTTCTCTCTTTGGAGTTTAATTTACAAACAAATAAGTTAATGTGGATAGAAAACTACAGGTCCAATTTATGTTTTTTAGGAGCAACTATGCAATAACATCAAACATAACACCTTTCACCATGATAACCATCTTTCTCTAAATCACAACTTCTACAAAGAGTCAATGCTACCCCAACAATTCTATGCCATTAAAACCAAGATTCTATCTCTCACTTAAAAATTGACCAACATATAAATTTTACATGAAGGGGAAAACTACAAGGTCCAATCTATGACCTTCAATAAATTATGAGAAGAAACATTGAACATGAAAGCCATCACACCCTTGAACTACGATAACTATCTCCCACTCTCTCTGAATCACATCCTTTCACAAAATCAACTTAAATTTTGTATATCCGCTAAATGAAGAATCTCTCTTTCTCTTCCTCGCAATTTGTAAAAATTTCTATAGCCACTGAATAAAGAATCTGTCTCCCTCTCTCCCTTACTCCCTGTTTGAATCACATCCTACACGAAAACCACCTTAAATTTTCTACAACTGCTAAATTCAATTGAGTCCCATTTTTTAAGATCCTTACACAGAGTTTGAAGTAGTTTAGTCAAGATTTAATAAATGGTGATCAAAATAGATAAGACGTCAACATTAGCTTTTCAAAATTCAAAAGATACTTTTGCCCAAGCAACAAACTTTTCCAACAATCATTGCTTAGAACTTACAATCTCATTGAATTTCATATTTTCTTTTTCGAAATTTTGAGGATGCAAAACTATTTTTCAGGTGCTCCGGGTTGAAGAAGTTTGAAGGGTTTCAGTATATTTCCCAAAGAGATAAACTTGCTGGAAATATTACAAACATTACAACCTTAATGATAGAGGGATGTTCTTTGTAGATAATACACTACAAAAGTGTGAAAATAAATATACATCAAATTTAATTGACTCTCAGCCAGATTAAATACAGAGAGGAAACTATAAGATCCAATGATGCATTTCAAAGCATATAAATTAAAAATAGTGATAACATAAGAACAACATATACCATAAGTTATGAACTTGAGCTTAACAAAATGATATAAAATTCCCAGAATTTGCACAATAATTACCAAACATGTGATGTAAGAATAAAAAATTAAAATACCACGTTTGCCACTGTCTAGAAATTCTTTATCAGGAATTGAAGGGGCATGTGACAATTTCTCAGAGATCAATGTAAACGACCTTTTGTCTATTCTCCTGTCAAAACAGAAGAAACTATATCAGAATAATATTCTAAAAAAGTGGAACTGTTACAACTGCCACCAGCATATATATTTTTCTCTTTTAAGTTCAGATAGTACTAACACTATAAAGAAACAGGTTATCCCGCCGTGACTGTGAAAGAAATCGCTGTTTCAACTACCAAATAACTAAATTCAAATTATTATAAATAGATCTCTAGATCCAAAAAGCTGACAATGCTCAAGGCAGGCAGCAAGCAACAGGGTCCACAAACAATGCACTTAAACAAGAATTTAAAAAAAAAAAAAAAATAGTGATAGCAGCAAAACAAGCACCAATTAAGAAAACTTTTTACACACAAGTAGGAAATTTTGAATCTTTCATTGAAGGTCTTGACAGAGGAGAACATTTACCCTAATCCTAGTGGATCAACCCATTCAATGCCACGTGGTAAGGTTGACAACGTATTAAGCACCTTTCCATCAATGGAAGATGGCTTCTGCTCATATTTTTGGGCCACTGGAGCTGTTCTTGTCTCCCGCATTTCACGAACTCGGCGAGCAAGCTATAGCATTAGCACAAATGCACAATTTTATTGACATGAATACCAAGCAGCACACTGAGACCTTCATATTATAATGCCAAACACAAAATGGGAAAAAAATTTGAATATCAAGCTAATTTTGCATGTTTCAAAGAAGAGAACCAGTACTATTATTTCACAATCACAATGTAAAAATGATAATATTTATCAACCACATGCTATATGATATTTAAAAAAATCCTGTAGAATTCACATTTCCTTCACTATTTTTCACCTTAAACATTACCAATATAACATTCCACATACCATGATAACGTATAAGATTACTAAAACCTATTAAATCTTATAACACCACCTCAGCTTACCTATACCACTCCATTTCTCTTCAACCAACAAACCAAATCAATTTCAAACATTAGACCACAATAAACACAAAAAAATAGCTTATGGACTAAGAAACAATAAAAAACGAACCGATAAGAAACATGGAAAATAACAGAGTCAGACTGAGCACCAGCAAAAAATTTTAAAATTGTACACTCTGTTGCCATACAAATTTATGCTATTCTTATGCCAAAACATCATTGATTAAAAAAAAAAAACAAGCACTATCATTAAATCATAACTAATGATACCTCAGGCAATGTTGTCATAACTTAAAGCGCGGTGCAGTGGCATTTCATTCCATTTCACTTAAAAGCACCATAATATCTACCTCAGTTTTATGAACGCTATTCCAAGAATTAAGTAATAGGAGTCATTTTCCAAGTCAGAATGTTACTAAAACTAAGACATAACACTTCATTAAATCATAACCCAGCAATTTCCAGCAACGTTGCAGCAATTTACATCCCGGAACTGTAGCATTTCAGTTCATTTCACTCAAATTACGAAAAAGAACCTACCTCGGACTCATCTACCCGCTTCCAACAATTAGGTTCTTCACCGTCCCATTCGTCGTCGTCCTGCCTTCCTCCTCTAACTCTATTATTAGCTGTAAATCGTCGATCTCTACTCACCTCTTCATCGCCACTCGAGATGCTCAGCATCTCCACCTCAGACTCCTCCTCCTCCTTCTGATACTTCTTCGCCGGCGGTCTCCCGGTCTTCACCGCGGACGATTTCGGAGGCTGAACGTAATTCGCAACAGGCTTCCGAGCGGCAGGATTCTGGTATTTGAGATCGCGCTGGGCTTGCTCCTCTAAGGCCATTTGAAGAAGCTCGTCCTCGTCGCTGTCGCTCGACATTGTGATTCTTTGAGGTTCGGCTCCGATCTGAGGATGATTTGCTAGTTTTTGTTAGAAATAAAAAGTTTGACTGAAGTAGACTTGTGAAGCAGAAGTGAAGAACCCTTAGTCAATTAAGGTAGCCTGACAGTAATCAAAATGGTGCGCTTTTTACTCAAATCTTTGTTTAAAACGCAACCGTTTCAAGTTCTTTGGGTAATAAAGAAAATCCAAAGTCTCCTCACTTTCTCCAGTTTTCCATTATATTCTCTCAAAACTAAAGCATTGAATCCGTTCGATTTGGTGGGAAATCTTGAATCCAATGGTGATTATAGGTGATCTAATGTACTCAGTACATCTCTCATTACGAATGAAGTCTGGAGAAGAATATTCAGCATTTTCTCTCTTGTTCTTTGTCCTAAAATAATTAGTTTCTTGTCTGTTTTTATCATTGTTATTATTATAAATATTTTTATTATTAAAATTGGATTAATTGTTTGTTAATTATGTTTTTTTTTTTTTTAGTAAGTAATTCAAATCTGTTTATTATGTTGATGTTATCGTATTTATTTGGGTTTTTTTTTTTTTTTTTTTGTGTGCGTGTTGGAATTATACTGATTTATCAGGAGGAAGAAGGAAAAGAAGCTGCACGGGCGTGGCGTGAGAGTTGAGTGGCTTGAAAGCTCGCCACGTGGAATAAAATTTTTAGAATGGGATAATTTTGATTTGATTTTTAATTAAATTCTAAGAATTATCATAACTTTTTTTTTTAATTCTATCATCATCAAATCTTTTTTCATAATAATGGTTGAATTTGATTGAAAGCACAAATAAAATAGTAATAATACAATTATTACAAATATGTTCTTCTAATAAATTGTGTAATAAAATATTTATATCACAAATAAATTAACGTAATGTTTATGGTTGAATAGTAGATTTGTTATTATATGGAATTTTGAAGTTACCCAGCCCTAAAATCATACTATGGATCTCATAAAATGGATTGGCATTGGTTTGGTGCAAAAGTTAGGCAGGAGCGGTCACCAAATATCGTTTCAAACGAATAGGAACTATTATTCCAAAGATAAAAATGATCATGATAACTTAAAATTAAGGTTTCATACACGCACAAATGATCATGTATAAGATAAACATGATCGTTTATTAGTTAGGGCAAATTCAATCTTAAATATTGAATAGTTATACATAAAATATACACAATCTTTTGTAATATGTAGGTTTAGACACAATAAATGGTCATGTAAAAAAATGTACAATCATTTATGTTGTAAAAAGACCAAAATACATCTATAATAAGGTACAATCATGAATGCAATAATGTTATATGTTTTTTACGTAAACATGAATGATCATTCAAGAACATATACAGTCATGAATGAAGTTACAAGTATAAATGACCATGAGTAAGGGAGTTGTTCATGTTAAGGAGTGCTAGCATGTTTACTCGAGGCATACGGTCGTGCAACTAAGCAAAGCTAAATGGATGTTCATGCACAATGTTCATCCATTCGATGTAATGTCCCATCAATTTTTAGGGATGTTGTGGGGAAACATATTAAGAGTATGATTATGAGTCTAGATATGAGTAATACATAAGTTTAAGAGTAAAAATGATATATAACCTTAAGGGTGCGTTTGGTTGACGGTTTTTAAAATTATCTTAGTAATCTATCTTTTATTCCCTTGTTTGGTTTGTCAGTAATAAAAAATTACAGTAATCTTCTATTACCAATGCTGACGTGACAGGTAATATAGGTGTTAATCTGATTACCACTTTCACCTTAGGTATTTAAAGATTACTGGGGTAATCTTGAGTTTATTATAGAAAAATTATTATGTATTAATTTTTTGAGATCAAAATAAATTTATTTTTAATTAATATAACAAATAATATAAAAAATATTTAAAAATAATTATATTCAAGGGCATTTAAATAAAATAATTTACTAGTAATCTTTTATTACCTTTAACCAAACACAATAATTATTTATACCTATCAAATTTTATCAAACATAGTAATCATTTATACCCAGTAATCTATCTTCAAGATAATCTTTCTATTTTAGTAATCAAACATTACCTAAACCAAACGCCCCCTAAGATATAACTTTTAGTGGCTTGAGTGCATGCACAAAGATTTAATGAAAGCATGTGACAACATATTTTTTCATAAGACTAGATTTTATACATGTATTCCCAAATTTAAGGTGTAGAGCCATGATTTCGAATTGATCTCATAATACACATATGAAACTAGTAATCTCTAGTACATGTGTAAAACTCAACCCCGTAATACACTTGTAAATATGGGATACCCATTGTACATGTATGGGACATGTTTCATAGTTTCAATTTTTAGAATACAAATAAAAAAATGTTTCTTATGACAGTTTTTATTTTATATGTTTTCATAAGGATTGTTACAAGAGAATGCCTATAAACCTATAATAGGGCATAATTATGACACAATAGTCCAATGATGTGAGCAGGGAAAAATGATTACCATGGCCAATGTGCTTATTCCCCATCTTAGTTCAAACCAGTGGACATGAAGAAAAGGTTTTAAAAAAAAACATTTTAGAATAAAAATATTTTCAACACCAATATTTTATATGTATTGTATATAGTGTCATCATAGATTAGGATATCCACGTGTATCCTAAATGATAGAGAATATGTCATCAAAGCTAAAAGACCGAAGGTGTTCCCTAAATGATCAAGTTAAGCTAAGAATTTTTTATCATTGAAATTTGGAGTTCGAAGGTGTTATCCATATGACTAAGTTAATGTGGAAAAATGAGTAATAGTATGGAAAAGATTAAGAATTAGATATGTTGGACTAAGTTTTTCTGATTAACGGGTAACTTACTCGCTTCCTTCCATTTAAAATGTATCAATAGGACATTAGTTGTCCACCAATAAATTGCATCATTTCAGTGCAAACGAAGACCTTAAAGGAAAGGGTATGTCACAAGTAGCTGATTAGAAATGAAAAACTAAAAGGCAAGTAAGCATGAAACATGGCATGACCAAAGCTCGTTACTTCTGCTCTTCAGCTGCATACAATGCTTTGATATCTTCAATATCATCATAGCTGCCGAGAAATATTGGAGACCGCTCATGAATGTCCTTCGGAACCAAGTCCAGTGCCTGCCAAAATAATGCTGTCAGCTCGTTTCAACCAGACATTAAAATTTATCTTCAGCACCAGAGCGCACTGATAAGTTTGCTAATCGTCTCTTCTTTTCACTTAGAAATACTTATTTTGCCAAGAGACATGCCTGAAGCAATCTTGCACGGCTTCAGCTATATAGAGTTCCCAGAAGATTTTAATCTTTGTTTCAAAGCTAAGCAACTACTAGGTTCAGAATAAGCTCTAGCCTCTCTGAGCAGAACATGGTGAATGCTTGGAAAATTTCTACATAATTTTACAGAAAACAAAGGTTTGCCAAACTGAAGTTGGCATAAAAGATCTAATTTGATGCCAATCAGTTGTAAAATAAGAAAGATAAATAAGTTCATACCCGTTGCTTGCCAGTAAAAGCCTGACCTCCCGCTTGTTCCATCAAGAACGACATGGGGAAGACTTCATAGAGAACACTGTTCCACACAAATCAAGTTAGCACCACCAAAAAAACTATCAATGTTAATAAAAAATTTGCCGCTACAGAATGTTACAGAAGGCTTGAATGAACTAACAACATTGAAGCTGTAACCAAACTTAACATACCGTAGTTTCCCATTAGGGCTCTTCTTATCAGCCGGGTATAAAAAGACACCTCCATAAAGTAATGTGCGATGGACATCAGCAACCATACTGTTACAAATGATGGTAATTCAGAAACTACAGAATCACCATTAAGTCAAAACCAGAGAGAACATAGAACTTTGCATATGCAGTTAATGGTCTATTTTGTGATGCTCAAAGACCAAACAGTGCATATAGATAATAGATTTCAAATCTGAATCATAAGAACGAACCTAAGATGACAAAAGTTAAATTGACAACATGTATTGACAATGTATTTTTGCTAATCACCAACAGGGTTTCATCCACTGATAGGCACATAATCAGTAAGAAGACAGTTAACATGACCACTGTAGAAGTTAAACAACAAAAATTATTGTAGTAGCTAGATTAAGAATCCATGATACCTTCCAATGTATCTTAAAGACTTCGGTGACGAACCATCTTTAGGGAACTTGCATTTTTCCACAAACCTAATGTTAAGAGATGTCAGGAAAGTACACCATAGTATGAGCTGAAAAATGAGAGATTGCTAAAATGATTACAGCATACTTGGTTGTTGGACCATCCCAGTTCTTAGCATTTCCTTCATTTACAGAATAAATCTTTCCTTTCTTTGGAATCTGAGCTTAAAGGCATATGCAAAACAGATAGTCAATGCTTCAGATAACAGAGGCATTATGAACAGAGGTGAAGCATATCCTTCACAATGTACATGCAATTTGGAAAGTGGATGCTCTCTCATTCAGCAGAAAGGCACATGCATGATGTAGCCAGGTAAATGTAAAGGAAAAATGCATAGTTTTTTAATACTGTATTAGCATATATACCTTGATGTCTGGGTGAGTAAGAATAAACTCTCCAAGAGATGGGTCGAGGGTGAATCCATTGGCACCACTCCCAGTGCTTAATACAAGCTGCAAAATATTTCTTTCTTTAAATGAGTAAAAAAAAAAATATTCAGTGCAAGTTTATAGATTGAAAAAATATATTAGTTTCTTAAATGAGTTCGAAAAAAATAATATCATGCCAAGCACTGTAATTCTATCACCCAAATATATTCCATTCAAGATGACCATAAAGTTCTAAAACATACTTTGAAAATTGGAACGAACTAAAGAAAATGTTATGACATAAGAAAGGCAGTCCTTCTGTACCGTGCAAGAACTCCCATACATACAATATCCAGCTGCAACCATATTCTTCCCAGGTTGTAAGACATCATCTAGAGTTGGTTCATGGCTATCTTTCATTGCATAAATCCCAAAAATCTAGATGAAAGATAATACAATCATGCAATATCAATTTAGTCTGAAACAATAATCATTTTATATCTTGTCAGTACAGAATTTCAATGAAACAACTTGGATAAAGCATATTCTCAGATGAGGGTTCAAACCGTTCCAATAGAAACGCCACAGTCAATGTTAGAGGATCCATCCAATGGATCAAAAACCACACAGTACCTACATTATCAGGAATACTGTAGAAGTGAGTGCATATTAATAAGAGTATAGAAAGTAGAAAATCAAAGTTTTAACAGGCAATAAAACATTGAAAGCAGAGATAAACAGAAAGCACCTTCCACGCTTAGAGGGCTCCACGAATGTTGCCTCTTCATCTTCTTCAGAGACAAGGATACACTAGCAAGAGATCCAAATTTCAGGAAAAAAAATCTTCACATTAATTAAGTCTAAGTAGTGTAACAGATAAATCAGTAAGACCTACTGTTCGGCCACTGCTAACCAAAGCTTTAATAAAAACTTCATTTGAAAGCACATCCAATTTCTTCTGCTCTTCACCCTTTAATCAATACAGGAAAGTAATCTTGTATTAAAGAAAATCCCACAGAATATAAACCGATAGCTCATAAAGCAAGATAAATACAGGGAACAATAAAAATGAGCATAGGCTTAGATCCCAAATACTTGCCTGAATATTGGTTTCTCCAGCAAGTCCAATGAGTTTGGCAAGACCCGCCTGCAAAAGTAAATATACTAAAAATGAGTAAAACTTACAAGACCAAAGAATTTGAAAAAGGTGTCACAACAGCCTTCACTTATTCGTGCAATGCACTTTGATTACCACAATTGACTAAGATAAACCAGGAAACCTCGATTATATATTTTGAAGATTCATACCCTATTCAGGAAGCCATCAAACTAATGAATCATATAACAGAAGCTTCAGTACATTACCAACTGGAGTAGTTGGTCTATTTAAAAAAAAAGTTCGTTATATATCACTTTGTTGACCTTAAAATCCCACAATTAAAGCTGAAAAAGAGGATATCCCACAATTCCTGGCATCAATAAAATGAAAATATAATAATATAAATCCTTAAGCCAAGTCCTGCTAGTGACATTGCTCGTGTTATTCTTTCTCACAGTCCGATGGACCAAAGGAGCTTGGTGGCACTTGTTCTTCTACTTTTAGCCTTCCATTAAAAGAACACACATAATATATCATAAAAATAGCATGATTTAAAGGGCTTTCTATAACTAAAAACATTTTTGTATTAAATTAATCTTGTTGTGCTTGTCAATGCTTCCTATATATTAAAATAAAAAAAAGAAAACGGTAATTTTTTTTTCAGAAATATTTGATATGTGACCTTTTTAAGAAGCATGTTCAATGCATTTACTGAAAGCGATTTTCAGTACTTCTTAATATAAGTGCTTTTTGTTTTACTTGCAAAAACAATAAAACTGACAAGAATCAAAATCAAAATTCGAACGCTAAGTTAAATAAATTTTGCTTTTAACATTTCGAAGAGCTCATAAACTTGTAGAAATCAAAGCATGTCAATATAAACAAACAAAATGTAAAACTCGCTTAAAAAAACTCATAATTCACAAAAACAGAAACAAAAACGACCTTGTTAACAGCAGAACAAACAAACTTGCAACCAAGAACAATGTGACTCAACAAAATCGTGAAGTCGCCGCGTGACTCCGGGTGCTTCGACTGCTCGTTCAACACGAAACGAGTTATGGTCATCAAATCGGTCCGGTGCGCCTCGGTCGCGTGATCCATCTCTAGTTCTCTCTTAAACCACAAAAACGCACCGTTTTGGTTTAAAAAAAAAAAAAAAGCTGAGAGGATTATTATTTATACGTGCTTCGGATGGACTATAGCCAAGAAAGTGAAGTAGTGGATGGGGAGGATGAGATTGGGAGGGAGGATTGGGATTCTGTAATCCAGAGGACACGTGGCAGTAGGTGACTGAGGGAGAAAGCAGGCAGCCGTGACTGAAGATAGCGTTTACGATTTTCGTCGGCTTTACGATAAGCTGATTCGACGGTTACGAGTGTTTGTTTTGTATTGGTTTGCGTGTTCGTTGAAGAGGACGAGATCGCGGACTTCAAGACGATTTTACCTTTTTTAACTATTTTCTTTATTCGTTCTTGTACCTAGTTGACTCAGAGGCTTCTTATCAGAGAGCCATGTACTTCTTTCTGTTTACTTGAGGCCCATTTTGATTAGTATTTTTAAGGCTGTACGTATTTTGATTCGATGTGATTTAAGGGTTGTTCAAAATTAAATTAAATTAAAAAATAGTCTAAAAAATTTTTAAATCATACATCTTAAATTAAACTAAAAAAATATATAATTTAATTTAGTTTGAAATATTATTTAAGCTGGTTAAAATTATTTAATTTTAAATATATATTATTTGATAGTATTAATTGAATTATAATTTTTTAAAAATAATATAAATATGTAAAATAAATATAAAATATACATACAATTTATACATAAAGAAAATAATCAAATAAATATAAAAAAATATACATCTAGTTATTTATTAAAAATTATACAATTATATATATGTTATTTTAAAAAATACAATTTATAATTTAGTTTAATTTAAAAATTAAATAAACTACAACCATACTAAAAAAATGATTTAAAAAATACAATTATTTAAAATATTTAGAATATTCTCTTTATGCTATCTTTGATCATTTTTTTTAGTGAGTTCTTAAAAATACAATTATTTTTAATATTATAAATAATGATTAAAATATGTATTACTTTTAATAAATGTAAAATATAATATTCATATAACAATTTGAGCTTTACTTTTTGTGTCTATTTTCATATTATATATCTATATATAAAAAATTTTATTTTAATGAGTTTTTAAAAAATTATTGGCAGTTCCACAACAATCATCTATTTATTTTATTTTATCGTAATTAATTTTCTTGCTTGGATGCAGAATCAAGTCCGAGGGAGTGATGGCTCACGAACTTGTACAAAAAAGTAAAGTCAACTTGACCTTAGATTCCAAGAATTAGGTCTAAATTTGAGTATATTGACACATAACTAATAATTTTTTTGTTAAGACGAGTGGATAAAATTATTATTTTATTAGTAATATTAAAATAATTAAAATTATATCATATTTTTTTTTGTAGTTTGAAAAACTAACAATTTTTTCTTAAAATGAAGTTTTGAAATTTTTACTTTTCCCCTTAGGATACCAAACTTGAAACTTGGTCACTTTCTCCAACGAACGACAATCCTCTCTTGACAAAGGTGAATGACAAACGAAGGGGTCGTTGTCGTTATCCTTTGCTGTAGTCCATCATTGGATGACACTTCATTGTCTAATCGTCCTTTGAAGGATAATGTATCATCGTCTAAGTGTTGATAACGAGCATCATTCAGATTTGGAGGATGAACATTGGCTAATGGGGTTACTGGCGAAAGACGACGAGATGAACATCCAAAGAAGTTTGGGGTGAAGTTGCTAGCAATCATCAATGGTCGAAAAAGTGAAAAAAATAAAACCAGGGATTTGGGGGGCGAAAGTCAATTTTCAAAATTGAAGTCTTGAGTGAGATATTAATTTTCAAAACTGAGGAAAAAATAAGATAAAAAATCACCTTGAAAATGTTAATTTTCAAAGTCATTGGCAAGTTTAATGGATTCTTTATCTTTTTGATTCATGACAAAAAGGGGAAGAATTGGTAATTTGGAAATGAAATTGGTATTGAAATGGTAATGTTGTGTGTTTTAAAATTGAATATGCATGGATGGTAATGTTGCAAGTTGGTTTATAACGTAAATATGGAGAAATAATAAAATTATATGTACATATTTTAAGTACACAAAACGTGTATATAGATAATATGTTATCATATGATTGTGTAATTTTGAATCAAAGATAAAGTAATACCTAATAATGTAATGATATCATTTGTGTATTCATTTTATATACTCAAAAAGTATATATATAGTATTGCTTTTGGACAAACGGTAAATATTATTGTAAAATGGCTATAAACATGTACTAAGTGTCTTGAATAGGGAATTGTATAGCATTTTAGAGAATAGTCATTTAAGTGATAAAATGGCTAAAATTACATACGTATCTCATGTTTTAAATTGTCAGTCTTCACTTGTTTTTGTCATTAATTTAAAATTAAAAAAAAAAAAGATTGTTCAAACTTAAAATGTTTTAATAATATACAAAAACAAGTTAAAAGTATTAATTTGTCCAAATCTACAACTTAAGTTATGATTAAATTGAACCAAAATTGAAAAATACAAGTCGTAAACCAATGCATGACTATTCACATTTGATGAACAATCATTCATAATTATGATTTGTGTCATTCGTGCAAAAGCACGACATTTTAAATTCAATCGTGATTGGGTCTAGGATTTTTCAAATACTTGATGAACGATTGTGCAACTTGGGCACATGATTGTGCATGACTTATATAAGGTCATTAACAAGTAAGGTGTTGCATTCACAATTAAACCTTTCACTATGCATACAAAACACACACGACCATTCGTGACTTGTATAAATACATTAACGAGCAAAGGTTGTCATTCATGGCTAATTTGTGCATCAATGGTTTAAGTCAACATGGGGACAAGTCAAATTTTGACACACAATCTTTCAAGAGGTATACATGCCCATACATAGGTAAAATATAGCATATGCATTCAATCATTCCTGGAAAGTGTTACTTGCTTTGGAATTTTTACAAGGAAATCATGTAATACTATTAACGCTTATGTATAAGTGCACAACTTTGCATGCGAATAATACAAATTAAATAGTCGATTGTTAAAGTATTAACTAAAGTTGAAGTTGTTTGAAAATGTGATATTATCGTCAAGAATGATCGTACAATTGCACTAAACCACCTCTTGCGTGAGCATTTCAACAATAAAAACTTCTTTTGTCTAACTACTATTTTATGCATGCCAACCCTTGAGGCCCATATTTGTAGGTCATGTTCAGTCGAAGATTGTAAAACATTATACAAAACCCTCACACGTATACTCTCTTGAGAGGTTCACAATCTCTTTCTAAGCAAATATTTCATATACTCAAGAGATCTTTTGTTTTATCCTTAATTGTAGGGACATTGCACACAAAAAATTATATATTTAGAATTCTGTCGACGAAATCCTATAAACTATTATATTTGGCAAAATTTTCAACAACTATTAAGTTATTATTTTTTATATTTAAATTGAGTAAGAATTTTGAAATCACAATTCTAAAGTAATTTCAGAGTTTTACATGGATAATGGGAGTAACTATATAGAAGTTTGACTTAATTTTTATTTTCTTCGTTATTTTTCTCATTTAGTACCAACTTTGTTCTTTTAGATATTGACACTAATACCCTCTTAAGGAAAACCATATTGTTTGTTAATATAAATATAAATTATTCACGTTTTAAATATGTTATTTCAAATTTTTGAATTCAAAATATATTAAAATACATTTCTCATATTAAACACATATTTTTATTATTATTATTATTATTTTCTATTTTTATGAATTTTTAAAATATAAAAATATATTTTATAATTTCAATTAATTATCATAATATTATAACTATATGAACCAAAAAACTCAATTTTTATTATCTAAATCTTAACTTCTCTTGATAATATATATATATATATATTTTTTTTTTCACTTTTGTATTTCCTAATCTGATAAATTTTTTCTCTCTGTTATCTGCCATAATTGTCAATCGCTCAAAAATCCTAAAGGAAGTTTGGTTCCAGTTTTTAAAGATTATCTTGATAATCTATATTTTATTCTCTTGTTTGATTTGTCAGTAATAAAATATTATAGTAATCTTCTATTACCGATGCTGACATGACAAATAATATAGGTGATAATCTGATTACCACCTTCACTTTAGGTGTTTAAAGAATATCAAAGTAATATTGATTTTATTATAATTATATTATAATTTATTAATTTTTTGAGATGAAAATAAATTTATTTTTAATTAATATGACAAATAATATAAAAAATATTTAAAAATAATTATATTCAAAGACATTTAAGGAAAATAATTTATTAATAATTTTTTATTACCTTTAACTAAACACAATAATTATTTATACTTATCAAATTTTATCAAACATAGTAATCATTTATATCCAATAATTTTTTATGTAATCTATCTTCAAAATAATTTTTTTATTTTGGTAACAAAATATTACCAAAATCAAACGCCTCTAACAGATTTATTACAAGCACGGTCCCACGTCAAGATTCTCCTCGGTGTCCTTGCTGATCTTCAGTCAAATATGATCTAACGGTTAGATATCTGTTTTCCTCATGTATTGACACACCTGATCACTTCCCACCTTCGCCCCAATATTTACTCTAAGCATAGATTCTCTGACATCGCAGAACGAAAGGCTTTCTCCCCATTAAAAGAAAGTTTTAACTGTTAAATTACCAGAATACCCCCCCTGTTCCCTCCAAATCACCTCCCCACTCCGCAGTTGAAAACAGAGACAGGGATACAATTGTCAGTTCAGTACCAGAGCTCTTTAAAAGGATTCGCGGGTTACCTTCTTACGACGTCGTTCTTCACTCTTGCAGGCGCACCAGCAACTAAAATTTGTTTTACCTTCCGCTTTCGACCCTGTTCTCGATTAAAATTACAATTCCTATGGAACTTCGTTAAATCGAATTCCGTTTTTGCCTTCTGAAATTCTCAATGCTTAACTGAATATTTTTTTTCTTTTTTGATCTGAATGGTTTAATTTTTGTCCAAATCGTATAATTGTATCGATCCGATTGGTTGATTTATTCAGTAAAGGGATACCAAAAAAAGTCCCAAAATCGAAACCCTAAATTCGTTGATATATATATTTTTTTGTGATCTATGGCGGATCAAGAGGAGGAGGATTTGAAAATGGCTCTGCGTATGAGCATGCATCACACGCCGCCGGAGCCGAAGCGGAGCAAGCCGAGGGACGCGGTTGTTGGAGTTCCAGTTACTTCTGCGGAGGATTGCCGAAGGATGCAGCGCGAGCTGATGGCTGCCGCGGCGGAGAAGCGGATGAAGGAGGCGAAAAGTGCATCGGTTTCGTTGCCTAAGATTGTGAAGAGCAGCGAATTGGCTTTGAAAGAGAAGGTTGTGGATACGAAAGGGAAGGCTTCGGAGTCGAAAGAGAAGGTTTTGCAGTCAAAGGAAGGAAATTTGGGGAAGGAAGAAGCGAATCAGTTGTTTACGATGCTGTTTGGGAGTGGAGTCTCGAAGGACATACTTGCTCAGTGGAGCAATCAGGGCATTAGGTAATGTCGCTTTATAGCTAAAAAACGAGATTATAGAAGTCAATCTTTGTGTATTTAACTGTCACATGAACTGCAACTTAGCTAAATGAGAGTTTGGTTGTGGTGGGTTGAGATGATGGTAATGCTTAGTTCTGTTTTGTGGTTATATCAATGGTAAATGGACTGTAATTTTTGTTTCTTGTATGACAACTAAGTTGATTATATGCAGAATTTGCAATTTGCTTTCTGTTCCCACATTTCTTTTTCTAAGAGATTGTCCATTGATGTAGCATCAACTTGTTATATGGTAATGTTACGTCAAATTCATACATCTTTTGGGTTAGAAATTTGAAATGATATGATTTCTGATTAAAAGAAAGATGGATAGAGTCTGGGTAGAGTATGATTGATTGAACGGTACAATTGTTAGTCTGAAGTTGCAAGATTTGCGTTTAATCATACATTATACTCTGTCAGTGATTCATAATTAACACTTACAAGTACTAAAATTAAGAGAATATAATAATTCATGTAATACATTTTTGATACATACTTTCCAGAACTTATCGTTTCTTTATGTTTGTAGACTGTTTTTATGGTTTTCTTGTGTTTATATAGTTATGTTTTGGTATTTTTATTTCATTTTGTTTTTTTAGTTTAAGTTGCTTTTAATTAATTCAGTGATGTAATTTTATGGTAGATTTTGTTTGCATGCACTTATTGGCTGATATAACGTAAAACTTTCCTGTAGGTTTAGCTCTGATCCAGAAACATCTATGGGCCTAGTGCAACATGAAGGCGGGCCCTGTGGCGTCTTAGCAACTATACAAGTAATTCCCAGATTTCTGATTGTGGAGTATAAGAGTTTATTGCAACATAGATGCATGAGTCTTCTTTATTGTGCTTTATGAAATTCCGAATGCTTAAACTCATGTAACCTAACATGCAAATTAGTCGTAACTCACCATTTGACTTTTCAGACTGGCTATGTCTCTGATACAAAATAAAAATTTCTAATTTTACCATATCACCGAGGATGAATGATGATATTGTTTTTATTTGCCACAATTTTGTGGTTGATTTTTTTTAAAAAGTTCACTTCAAAAACGTCCTCAAACCCCTGTTTCTTGGGTGTGTCTTTCTAGATTAAGAATAAGCTTGCAAATCATTAAGTATACACAGTTCTAATTTATCTTGCTTCATTGATGCATCTAAATATCTAAAGCCTGGTCCTTCTTTGAGAGTCAGTTAGTATTAGCTGTCTTACCTATTTTAAATTTTAATTCTGCTAACTGTGGACAAATTCTTTGTTTTGAGAATGATAAACTGATCTGACTGTGTTTTTTTATGGTGAGGTCTTCTTGTGGTTGCTCATAATCTTGTTTTTGAAAGAATTATAACCTCAACCCGCAATGGACATGTTAATTGACAATGAGAGCAACTTCCACTCTGTAAAGTGGCTTAGAGCTGACCTTTTTTCTTTTTTGGTAAATTGAATCTGTTTAAAAGTGTAGCCAAATCTTTAGAGTGGTTTTTCTCCCAGGCTAGTTTCTTATTTGTTCACTTTTATGCATTTTAATATATATATATATATTTTTTTTGTATTTACTATTTTTACTGTTAACAAAAATTTATAAGTCCTTTGCTATAGAAAATGATCCAATGCATGCTTTCTAATTAATAATAGAAGTCAATGAAATCCTCTGCAATGGAAATAGGTGGCCATCTTATTCTGGTTCTCTCCTTTAACATATATGTTCATTATATATTATATCTGAATTCTCATATTGGTAGTGAACTTGACAGAGTTAATTCATGGCAGTTTTTCGAAATCATGGTAAACTCGTTATTATTAATGTAGTACATGGCAGATTCATTATACTTTGAAAATGGTTCTATGTGTTATTACATTTGGTATTGTGATATGCCTTCTGATGTTTGGATGTTTGTTGACAATATCTGTTCTCTGGTTTTGCAGGCATTTGTTCTTAAATACCTTCTTTTCTTCACAGATGAATTAGGTAAAGTTGCACCCAGCACAATGCAAAATTTGGGTCCCAGGAGTTTCTCAAAAAATCGATACATTGCAAAAAGTGATTTTGCTTCTCTTTCTGAACATGCAAAAGTGAGGTGATTACTTTTCATGAAAATTTTTACATTGTTAGACTGGGTAAAGTTATTAAACAGTCGGATTTAACATTTCAAGCTCCATTACTCTAGTTTTTGAAGGGAAAAGCCATAGACCCTTAAGAAAGTAAGCTAGAAACTGCATTTTTGTTTTGTTTTGTTTTTCTATTTCCAGAGAGTGATGATAATACAGCTTCCTCTTAAGAATAAAAGATTTGTCCATATTAATTGTAGCTTCTCAGTGTTTTTTGATCCCCCAGTTATTATGGTTCACTTGTTTATCAATTATCACTTGTTGATCTATACCTTATGTGACTGCACTTCATGCTTATTAGAAATTTTAATGTTCAAAAAAATGTCAATCAACACAACAATGGAGGACTGCTAGTTTGAAATTGTTCTATTTTGTCAATCAAACTTGATGGTTGTTTACCCTGCAAACTTATGCAAATATCCGTTATTAGTTCCATCTGTAACTAATTAGTTAAAAGCAATCTGGTTCTTATAGAAGATTAACTTTTATCTGATTTTCACAACCTTCTCTGCCAATCCAGGAATGAGCTCTATTTCCTTACCTTTTTTTTTCTCTTCTCAATTTACAGAGCCCTGGTAAAAAGTATGAGTGAGATATTGTTTTTATGTGGAAATAATAAAAGGGCTGTGATTTCAACTTTGACTACTATAGGACATGACATTGAGGAATCTGAAGACAGTCAGAAGGATGAGGTCAGTTTGAACTTGGCTTTTATTAATGTGCTTTTTTGCATTTCGTTGAAGCATTTGCTGATTTCAGTGTGTTTGTGCGGTACTTTGTGTATTTATTTGTGCTGATTAATTCCATGTCCGATCTTGCAGGTCATTACAAAAGCACTAGAAGGTCTTTCAATTGAATCGGGTTCTGATCTGCAGAAAGTCTTGAGAGTGGATGCATATACATCGCAAGCAAGTGTGCTTCAAAGGCTTGAAGCAATGATTCCTGTTTTCCAAAGTCGTATGGGGGCAATGCTATTCCTTATTTCTGCATTACTCTCAAGGGAACTGGTATGCTTGTAGCTTAAAATCTCCTTTTTCTTTTCTAAAATATATTTTATGATGTTCTGTAAGCCATGAGTGACCTCACACCTGAATGGTGGTGTTAATGGGCGATCATTTGCTCGAATGAATATTCTATACATGAGTAGACAATTTTTAAATTCCTAATTTTTCATAGCTGGCAAAATGGTTAATTGTTGGATATTTAACCTTAATGATAACATAAATGATTATTTTCAGAAGGCAAGAGGCTAGGTGAAACTTTCTGTCTTCATGCAGTTGAATCACCAACTGCAAACTATGAGTTTATTTATGCTACTTTTGAGATAAATTTGTGAGTACAGCATGGCAATATGGGGAGAAGTAATGGAAATGTGAGTGTATACTCCATTATTCATGTCAAATATTTTGAACTTCTTGGAGCATTAGATTTTGCTGGCATTTTATTGACCCAAAAAAAAAAAAAAACTTTAGAAATTTCAAAGCATTAGAGCCACAATAACTGTTTACGCATCCACTTTCAAAACCACTGTAAGCCAACATTTTGCAATCTGCTAGAGAGAGTGTGACATATGGTTATGGCTAATTGCATCTTACATTGTGTGCGGAGCATGTAAGTTTGCAAATGCATTGAAAATTTTCTTGTGTAGGATGCTATTCAAGCTGACAGGGATGACCCTAGCCTACCTCTTGTCACTGCACCATTTGGACATGCCTCTCAGGTATCACACAATCAATGAAGCATCAATTCTTTTACTACTTCTGTTATTAGCCCTATTGGATTATTTTCTTTATCAATTTCCAATGTATGTCGTGGAACAGGAAATTGTGAACCTACTACTCTGTGGTCAGGCTGTTCCTAATGTATTTGACGGGAGGATGGATTTGGGTGGTGGCATGTTTCTGAAAGGCATATCCACAAGAGTAGAGGTTGGATTCCTTACTCTCCTGGAATCCCTCAATTTCTGTAAGGTTGGTCAGAATCTGAAATTCCCAAAATGGCCAATATGGGTTGTTGGGAGTGAATCTCATTATACAGTTCTATTTGCACTTGATACCAGTGTCCAAGATGAGAATGAACTGGAAGAAAGAGACTCACAGATTCGTAAAGCTTTTGATGCACAAGATCAGAGTGGAGGTGGTGGTTTTATTAGTGTTGAGGGTTTCCATCAAGTTCTCAGGGAGTCAAATATCAGACTTCCACGTGAGAAATTTGATAACCTTTGCAGCACAGGTTTTATTGTCTGGAGCGAGTTCTGGCAGGTTATTTTGGATTTAGACAAGAATTTGGGAGGCCTTAAGGATTCAACTGGATTGATGGGTAAGAAGGTTTTTGATCTCTATCATTTTAATGGAATTGCAAAATCAGATCTGAATGGCAGCCAGCTGAGCTCTGGAGGTGAGACTCCTGTGCAAAGGCCTCGGCTCACAAAGTTGAGGGTTTCAGTTCCCCCTAGATGGACTCCAGAGGAGTTCCTGGCTGATGTGGTTGTGCCTTCTGGATCTGGTGGAAATGAATCAAGTGGAAAAGAAACTGAAGTGGCTAAACCCGATCCTCCGCAGCATGCACCATTAGTGGACTGCATTAGAACTCGCTGGCCTCGTGCCTTATGCAATTGGGTTGGTGATCCTCCTAGCATAGTCTGAATGTTTGTTATTCCTACTTAGGATCACTTCGTGTGCCCTTGCTAGAAACAGAGTAAAAAACAAAAGCAGTCAGAAATCAGGCGGGCTGTTGGCATGTCCTCTTTAGTTTGAATGCACTCCTTCGGGTGCATGAGAAGCGTTTATTTCCCTGGTGTTTCCGGTGTCGAGTATGTCATGTACCAATACCTGTGTATTTCTGTAGCTTTCACATTATAATTCGATTTTGATTTGTCCAATACCACAAAAAATATATATTTGTCATAGCTAGTGTAAAATTCATTCATACTTAAGTTTTTGGTCGGCTGATGTTTGAGGCTCAGAGTCACAAAAATGCAGAATAAACAAAGCCTTCTGCTGCACAACACAGATTCACAACTTTCAAAGCCCGAATCTCATAAACAAGCCAAGAGTCAAACAATCTTAAAAGCAACCCAATGACTCATCAGATCACAAAGATATAAACTTTGAAGCATACCCACCAAGCAATTTTACACTACGCTGGAGCTGCTCAGCAAAATTCTGAAAGGACAAGAAAGAAAATGAAACATTGTCCTAAATTAATGGCTAAATTAGCCAGTAACTCAATAAATATTCTTGGCTGAAATCAAGCATGGCGTACCAGATTAAGTTCACTGATGAAGATGGTTGTTCTAGACAAGAAAGAAAATTCAGATTTCAATTGGGCTGAATGAAATGGATCCAACTGGACAAATAAGACTGCTTAGGCAACTCTTTTGCTTATTTATAACTTGGACAAAAATCTTTCAACAAAGGGGAGTTGTCTCAAATCTGAAGATGAGTTGAGTATCGCCTTAAGGGGAGTTTGCTATTCTCCAGTCCATATATTATAACTTTTACAGCTTTTTAATGTCATGTATCACTTCTTATAAGCTTTCAGGTTGAAACAATGGCCCAATTCGGTGTCATACTCCTTCTTTTTGCATTGGGCCTGGAATTCTCCACATCAGAGGTTTGCTCATTCTTTTCTTGTTTCTCCATGCTTATAATATAATTCTTTTACTGTCTTTTCATCGTTACAGCTTCGAGTTGTTGGTGCAGTTGCGGTTTTAGGAGGTCTTCTTCAGATTTTCCTATTTATGTGCTTGTGTGGGAACAATAGCTTCGGTATGACTTATATCTCGAAAGTTTTGGGTAGATAGTTGGTAATGGAACACAACCTAGGTGCCTGCTGAGTGCTGGCCATAAAGATTACCTGTAAAGTGGTTAACCTTAATTGTGTTCATTGGATTTAGTATGCTATAGAATATTCAACTGTTATAAAGATTTGTTGAGATGCTGGATTAAAGACCTAAGATTTTACTAATATAAAGTATTTCACCCTGTCCTCCCAGTTCGGTCTAGCTTTGAGTTTTTGATGGATACATCTATTTGCCTTTTGCGGTTGTATGCTGGTAAGCCTTCAGAAGGGGTATTTGGTGTTGCTTGCTGGCTATGTCTTCAACTGCAGTCGCAATATTTTGCCACAGTAACGTGATTTTGTTAATATAATTTATATCCTGGTAGAAGAATTCATCTAGGAAATGCTTGTTCAAGTAGTAGCTGAGGTTGAATCCTGTAGAAACTCTTACTTACAGTTATTATAGAAACTGAAAGGCCAAATGGCTATTTCCCACCTAAGATTTGATATAAACCCAATTTTCTATCCATTAATTATTCAAAACTTAAATACCTTTCCACCTACTAAATTTGGTTGTTACTGTTAAAGATAAAATTGTTATTTAACAAAAATATTTAAAAATAAATAAAAATTTATTACATTTTCACCTTCTATGTTTAAAAACTAACAATTACCCCACCCAAAGTTTAAAAAATTTACATTTTTTTCCAAGGGTTTTTCCAACATATTGACGGCAGTCTGAGACAATGGCGATGACAACATTCTTTTATCTTATTTCTTTAATATATTGTCCATTTTGCAATGTAACTCATTCTTTTATCATTATGATTTTTTTATACCTTTTAAATGAAAAGTAGAAGTAGTACAACGCTTTCAAGTGTATCAATCCTGTTTTGTTCATGTAATGATCTAATACCATGTAAACCGGCTTTGTTGTTGCAGTTTTTATATGGGTTTAGGGTTTAAAACTAAATCAAGACAAGGCCAACCTTACATACATGTCTTGGGAGTAATCTACATCACCACTCTTTTCTTGACAGCCTCCTTTCAGCCGGATTTCATTTCATGATAGTTATTCATAAGTCTTTTTCAATTTAGCACAGAAGTCATGGAAAAGCACAACAACTCGCTATCCATAACTCCTCCAATACCAATTCAACTTTTTTTATCAGTTGAATTGGCTTTGTTACAATTCAATTTAAAAGAAATTGCTAAATTATTGGCCACCAAATAATGTAATCTTCTTTTGCTTTATTTTATCTTCAATGATAAGGCCGAAAAACCCAGAATAATTACTAGATTATGCCTAGTTCATCATGTCTCTAGTTCTGGGATTCAGCTGCCTCCCTTTTCTCTATCAGTTTGATAAAATTGCAAACAATTGTCTTGCCTTCCGTGGTTATGATGCTTTCAGGATGAAACTGAACCCCCTGCAAAATTTGTGCGACTTATATTTATACCGAGTAAAATAATATTTGCATGTGAAAAATAATTTATAAGAACGTTTTGAGAATATCTTTTGGTATGATATAATGATACATGCCATATTGGAGTAAATGTCCTATTAGTAAGACAAATATCATTTTGTCAAAACAAAAAGTACACTTCTCTTACCGTAATTTTTCATTTCTCTTAATGAGCAAATGAGAGTTAGTGGGACAATTGCTTTTGATAACAATTCAACAAAAACGCATCTCTATGCTGTATTATATAGAGTCTTCAATTTGCAATAAAAGTGGCTACCAATATACATGTTAATAATCCCTCATAATAGTTTCAAACAAATCACTTCTTTTATTAATCACCCTCATATAAATTTTGGTTGAAGTTCATTCATGTGGACCGACTGTTAATAAGTCCACTTCCCCTCCCACTGTGGAAGATATACACAATGACATAGTTTATTAGATGTCATTATTCCTAGTAAAAACTTATACCAAACACATATAGACCAGAAAACAGGTACAAACACAAGCAGACTTGGAGAAGGAATCATCGTATTCAAGCTATAAGATTTCACGTATACTAGTGCAATCATTATGTTTATCGTTATTTATTCATTAAAACAAAGACATCATACCCCAAAACCAGAAACTTCTTTTCATCTCTTCCAGTTGGGCAATAAATAACTTATAATAGAGAATACAGAAAAGTGTCTTACCTGAAGATGCTTATATTCTTTGTGACGAGCAGCCATTATTAGCCCATCTTCCGTCCATGCTGTAACCTCAAGCACACTAGGAAAACTTTCTTTTTCAATCACAAGACTGTGATATCTACCTGCTGTGAAAGGACTGGAAAGGCACACTGGAGTAAATAATAAATAGAGTAAATAATAAATATATCTACATTTGCTATAATATGAATGAAAAAGTTAAATTAAACAGAAAATATGCCACGTAATGGCAGAATATTGCTTCACCAATACATTCCCCCCACCCCCCCTCCCTTCCCCCTTTTTTCTTTAAATATGAAATTCTAGATATATCTTCTCCAAAGAACAGAAGAGGGGAGGGGATGGTGGTGATTTATAGGAGGGAGAGAGAGCGACACTGAAAAAGGGGCAAAACTGAAGGCAATGACCCATGGGCTAGCCAATTAACCTATTCACCTAATCCACAGTGAAAACAATCTGAGACTTAGCAAAAAAAGACATTCAACACATTTATCATGAAAATCATTGAATGTTGCAGAATGAAATGCTCACATACTTTGATAATCCAGAGAACAAGCCATCCTCCCCCTTCTCATCATAATATACAAGAGAACTTTTCCCATGCATGACACCAAGAGGAGATCGCACAATCTTACCTGGAACATATCCAAACCAAAAGATTAGAAAACAGCAAGCATCTTAGCAACAACAATAAATTGCTCGGTCTATTTTTCCATTTCATATAGAAAGGTGCATACATGCAGACATATAATAGTACATCAAGTAAAAATATATCTAACATGAAACAAGTTGTAAGAGCTTGAAGAAATACTCAAGACTTACCTCCGAAAGCCTCTCCAATGCATTGCAAACCCATACACACACCAAATAAAGGAACAATAGGTCCTAGCTCCAAAACAGTCTGCAAAGATATTCCAGAATCACAGGGTGCACCTACATATAATACATGGAGTATGACAATCTACAACAATTTTCTTTTAATTGTAGAAATGTTGGTTCATATAGTTAGACAGAATACATTAGAAAAAAAAAAAATTACCTGGTCCAGGGGAAATAAGCACTCCTCTTGGATTTTTTCTACAATAAGTAACAAAATTGTCAACACCAACTGCATTATACAGATATTTAATTATCAGACCAAAAAACTAATCTAAGGTATAGCCAACTATAATGTATTCGCGAAGAAAATGTTCTTACTTCTTTAGTTCATCCACAGTCAACTCATCATTCCGGTAAACCTCAAAATGACATCCCAACTCTCCCATGTACTTCAAAATCACAGAAAAAAGGATCAGAAAATAAGTTGTGACCCATAAAGAGAATAGGAGAGAGGGAATGATAGAATAACCAAGCAAAATATATTTTAAAGAAATTGTTTCAAAACACATATCATCTGAACTTTTACAAAAATATTGTCATGACAATAAACATAACTAACAGTAGCATTCTACCAGAATTTCCTAAGTAATTCAGTTAGCACAAAGGACCATATAGAAAACCTTCAAATAATTGAAATCAATAATCGTAGTGAATGGAAATGAATAGAACTTTAAAATATAAGGCCATTACAAAAAAGTTTCAATTCCCAGCAACTTCCAGCAAATCATGATTAACAAACTCGAACACATGGCCCACATAAAACACATAATTACACAAACAACCATTCAAATACAACAATTTAAAAAGAGACCGAACCTGGCAAAGATTGTAAGTGAAACTGTCGTAATTATCAATGACAATAATGGGACTGATACTTTTCTTCTTACTAGAATTTGATTCTACTCTTGCCATCAACAATTTCCCAATCCCATTTCCCTTTTTTCCCAACAAACGCACTCCTGCAACAAGAAGTAACAATTTTTAACACTTCTTAATACAACCACATAAAAAAAGTTATAAAAATTAATCAAAGTACACGACGAAAACCTTTAGCGACAAACCTTTACCTGAAGGCGGAACTGAAGTGAAAGTATGAAGCTTTTTATAAGCTGCGAGTGAGAGAGAGAGCTTCGGCTGAGAAAGAATAGCAGCAACCATTACTTCTACAGAGAGCAAGGAAGAGTAAGAATTGATTTTTCAAACACGTGCCTTTATACTTGAACAATAGTAGCAAGGTACAAATATCTATATATTATGGGTGGTTGAAAATGTTGCATATCTGGTGGATTTTCCACCAAATGCAGTCAAAGTTGAAAAATATAATGGGAATGCATTCAATAGAAGAAGAAGCCAAGCAGACAATTTAAAAAAACTTGGTGTGAATGCAATAAATAAGAATGGAGCCTAGCGGGAGATATTGGCTATATAAGGGCTCCTTTTCCCTTTTTCATTTTGTTGAATATTCTTGCTTCTTGCCTCCTGTTTCTTCACTGTTTCTTCGCTCTTGTTTCTTTCTTCTTCTTTTCGTAACCTTGTTTTAATGAAATTATAGTTTTCATTATAGGATTA
Organism: Mangifera indica; assembly: GCF_011075055.1. NCBI lineage: Eukaryota > Viridiplantae > Streptophyta > Magnoliopsida > Sapindales > Anacardiaceae > Mangifera > Mangifera indica. The sequence goes on along the minus strand of NC_058147.1, from coordinate 7,087,760 downwards.
ACTCATTTTATAATTTATTTATCTTATATTTATAACAAAAAATTATTTTATTTTAATTTTTAATAATTTAAATACATAATAATAATAAAAAAAATTGATGATAAATTCTCAAACTTTAACCTATAACCTATAGTGGATTCAAAACTGAGACGTTATAACAAACAATTAGTGAATTTTGAAGATATTTTTAGATATAAGTAACAATTATATGTATAAATAATGAGTATTAATTTTTATATAAATGATAATATATCATCATATAATTAAATATTAATTTATTTTTTTCTTAAAATTATTTAATTACGTAATGATTTAAAGTGATAACCATGTTTTTATAACTTTTTTGACAAAAAAATGGCCCGCAAGTTGACTAAGCAACTTTCATAAAATTATTATCCCTGTAATTTATGCATATCAATATTTAATTACCCCTATTATGGGTAACTCCCGTGTCTATAGTTTACCGAAAGTAAAATTTTAGAAAGGCTCGCTATGTGTGTTGTGCATGACTAATTTCAATTAACCCCCTATTTTTATCTACTTTTCTTGAAACACACATACTAGATGTAAATCATGAATACTGCAAAAGTTATGAAGATGAAATTTTTATGCCCAATTTCCCTTTTACTTGATTCTAACCCTATTCATTCACATGACCATGCATGCAATTCAATAACAAAATAATCAATTCAATCTCTATCCAACTTAAACCATTAAACTGAAAAACTTTAGACTCATATGTATGCTATTTGTATTATCAATGCAGTTACAAGAAAATCTTTACACCACGAGCAATGAAAAAATGAATATCAACAATGTTGTAACATTTTTTTTTCTCCCTATTTTGAGCATAAAAAAATCTCTTCAAATTATCAAGATCTACAATGAATTAGGTGGTATGTGTGAGAGTGACAATAAATGTATAGATGGTATGTGAGTTTTGAAATGAATCAACAATTTGAGATAATTTCATTTTAACCCTGGTATGTTATCCACAAAGATGTTACAACTGAGTTAGGGTTTATTAATCTTGAAAAATGACTAAATTAATTAATGGCCAAAAGACTTGTTTCCACCCAATCCCTAAGTATCTTCCCTTTCTCTCTTATGACTTCTTTCTTTTCTCTTTTGTTTGGTCAATCGTTTCTTATTGTCGAAATGATTGGCTGACGTACAACAGTGTGATGAAGAGACAAAAATTTTTCCGTTGCATCGTATGACGAAAAGAGATTTGTCTCTTCATCACATCATCTTACATTAGCCAACTACTTTGACGGTAAAGAATGATTGGCCAAATAGAGAAAAAAATGAGGAAGTCGTTAGATGGTCATTAGAAAGGTAGGGAAGAAACTTAGGGATTTTGGGGGGATGGGGGGAGGGAAATGTTACTTTTTAAAGTTTAAAAACTTTGTATAGGGATGAAAGTGTTAGTTTTTAAAATCAAGGAAAAAAATTTAATAAATTTTATGTTTTTTAATAATATTATTAAAATAACTATTTTACCTTTAACACTAATTAAAAATTTTAACCGAAATTGTCTCATGGGTGGGTGTTCGGGTTTTCGAAAGTTGAAAAAGGGTCAATTTGAGATTTTACTGTTTCTTGGGTGGGACCAACTCTTTTTGCCTTAATTACTTACTATTGATATAAACCATCAAAATTATATTAAAAAATAATTAACAAAAATTAACTATATTATTGGGTCGGATTGTTCTCCTCTACAAAGAGCCCAAAACAATCTGCCCGCCCTGGCCCGTCCCAGTCCATTCGCCGATCTCGTGTTACAAATCTACTCTTGTTTTTGATGTAGTACGTTCTTTCGCAGACTAAACTGCGAGCTCAAGATTTTGCAACTCACGAGCCACCTGTTCTAGCTTCTCGTCAAAACCAGGTTTGATGATTATCTCATTTCACTTCCTTCTAGATAATGTCGATTAACCTCAGCCCCTGTCGTCAATTTCAAAAAATTCCCTGGCGTTGATCGTAGATCGGAATAATTAGCGCAGATCTGAATTAATTGATGCGTTGATTCTGTGATAATTTTAATACTTGGAATTTTGATTTTCTTTTGTTGGTTTTCTTTTCGCAGGAAATATATAGTTATTGTTTGGGATTAAGTCGTTTCGACTTCAAATTCAACTCAATGTGAGTATTTTTGTTTCAATGTATAACATTTTTCGGTTGATTGGATGCCCTTAACTGCTTTAGGCAATTTCGTCGGAATTGTGTTGCTTATGCTTCTTGTTTTACAGTCTGGGTAGAATGTAGAGAGCATGCTTTCTCTGTACGTCCTTATGATATGTGTCTCCGGTGTGCCAGTGTGTATGAGTTTTTGTCCGCTAATATGTGTATATGGAATGAGAGCTAGGAGTTGAGCAAGGGAAAATACAGATATGAATGAACAAACCAGAGAGTTTCCCTTGACTCGGATTTTTTTGTTTTGGTGAGAAGCTCTGGAAGTGTACCAGAAGTCCCCAAAAATTTCCTGACCTATGGTAGAAGAATTCTAGGATTCTAAACAAAGCAAGAATGTTATCTCATAATTTGTGAATATAAACTAGAAAACTAGGAGCATAAAACTGTCACTAGATAGGAAACTGGATTGTGAAGTAGAAATGAGTTTTTAAAAACTTTGAGGAAGCACAAGCCTAAGCAAGGCCATATATTTCAAGTCATCCCTTAAAAAATATTTGTAAAAATAGGCAGCACCACGAATCTCATAGCCAAGGGTAGACCTAGTGTGTAGTGAGGCTACCCTCAAATTCTAAAAAAAATCAACATAGTTAGATTATATTTACCATAAATTAAAAATATATGTATTATTTTCATTTTAGTTTAATTTATAATATATTCCAAATGGTGAGTCCGAATCCCCTAAAATTATTTATTAACTTTTCATTTCTAAATTTCTAATCTTATTTGCTAAAACTTATTTTCAAAATGAAAAATGTCAGACTTTTGTTGTTTTATTGTTCTATTTCACAAACACCATTTTCATCATAGAATTTGTGCAGCAGATTCATAATTCAGTTAGTGATTTGTGCATCTTGTTTTAGTGTCTATATTTTTTTCATTGAATTTATACATGTATGCATATCTTGATTATCTAATTTGTGCAAATTAAATGCAGTTGTCTCTCATGGTAGATTATTTTCGTTGCCCCTTTAAATTAACCAAGTTATATTCAAAATAAAAATTTTGATACATATTTTCATATATAAAAAGCATATGGGATTTTGACAAAATACCCAATTTTATTCAAAATAAGAACTAAGACTTTGGATATAAAGATTACCCAGGTTTTCATACAATTCACGATGAAGATATCATTCAGTGTTTTCATAATATATTGAAATGGAAAATCTTGTTAAATTGAAGATCTTCAGGTATACCATTTTAATTTACTTTTATCTTTAACTAATCGATATTCAAATATTTAGATCTCCAAATATAACATCCTAACTTGGGTTCAAGTAGATCATTTTTTTTTCTCTCTTTACATTGGAAAGATTTTTCCATGTAAAAAATTACGTGTGTTATTACATTTTTTCTTTCATTTGCTTGATATTGTATTATTTTATATATTCAAGATTAGGTGTTTATTAAAAAATTTTCACTAGTTGATTGACAAACAATAACTAGGGGTGGACTTAAACTAAGTTGGTTTGATCTCAAAAGCTGTTTCAACACATTTTTGCTTGGTTTGAATTAGTCTCGATCAAACTCAAATTGTGCTTGAGTTTGGAGAGTTAGCTAGTTTTTAAAACTAGAATGAAATCGAGCTAGAGGAAGTTCAACTTAATTCAGGTCATCAGTTGGGCTAATGACTCTATTCATTTTAAATTGGGCTCGTGATTCGTTTGAAATTATATCAAACAATTGTTAAAACAAAGTTTTTTTACTTCTTATTGGGTAAAACAATGTAGTTTTGTTAACTAATCGTTAACTCGAGTTGAACTATTTTTTATTCAAACTAAACTTGAGTTACTCTTAACTTTGACTCGTCGGAACTCAAGTCAGAGAGTGTTTAGTCACAATTCGGTTTGCATCCACCCTTAACAATGATAAAGTTGCGGAGGCCCCCCATAGTAAAAATCCTGGGTCTGCCATTGCACATAGTCAAGCTTTTGTGTGCTCTTCACCAAAGCAAAGCCTTTGTAGAAAAGAAGACTGGGGCAAAGCCCAGGGGTACTTGAAGGCTAATAAAGGGCTCTACTTAAGGTTTTAAGTAATGGGCAACACATGAAGAGATGGTCTATGTTTTCAATCTCTGATTTGCACATGAGGTATCATCTAGGATTGAGATATCATATAGGTCTATGTTTTCATTCTTGGGATACAAAATTCTAGCACATACTTGATTGGAAAGGGCTCTGAATATTGTTGATTGAGATTCTTGTTTATGGATTTCATATATCATAATTGAGGAAGTTGAACTGAATGTACGTTTGAATATATCAATAATTTTTTGTCTAGTTCTTATGTGGTCTTTGGAATATTAGGGTTTTCTTTGTAGTTTATACTTTTTTATTATTTTCCAGTTGTAACTTATGTGTTTGAACTGATATATCTTTCATTTATTAATTTGAATATGTCTTTCAATTCAATATAGGGCGGATGAGGATGTTGTTGATCCGAAGAAGTATCTTGAAGATGCTTGCAAGCCTAAATGTGTGAAGCCTTTAATTGAATATGAGGTAAAGCATTGCATAATAGAAACTCAACATGTTTTATGGAATTCCTATGATCTTTTCTTTTATTTGTTTTGTGATTTTATAGATCAGTTTTTTTGCCATGCTTGCTAATTTCATAAATGTATGCATCATGTTTTCAAGTTCCAATTGGAACCAAAAAGTATTTAATATTTCTAAGGTTTTGGTATCATGCATTTTGCCTGATTAATTAACAACAAATAGCCTGCAAAACTCTAAATGATGCTAGAGTTGGGCAAATGGGGCCCGAACTAAACCTAGCGCAGGCCCTGTCTCCAAATTCAAGGACTGGGCTCTATGCAGGGGCCTGATGGGCTGGGCCCATGCTTGGGTCCTTCACTTATATTTTTTAAAATTTACAATTATAAATTTTATTATATTTACGTTACTTTAATATTATTAATTACTCCTTAATTTTCTAACTTAAACTTTTGTCTGAAAAAATGTAAACAATAATTTAAATTTAAAAATAATTACAAGTAACAAGTATGATCAATATAAGTTGTAATTGAATAATGCATATATATTATAGATTTTGAGTTGGATGATTAAAAAATACGATGTGAAAATCACAAATTTCAAATTACAAGTAGATGATATAGTAATTGAAATTGTTACAAACTAAGTATCATTATCTTCATCAATGACTTTCAAATTTGTATCTTTGAAGAGGTTAAGTAGTTTGGGATCTTTAGGCAAAGCTCAAACAAAAGTGCAACCACTTGTCGCTGTTGTTTCAAGTGTTGGAAGGGTTACAATTAGCTACTCTGAAAGATCTTTACGCTTTTTGAAAAAAAAAATCTAATATTTATAGATGCAAAATAAATGTTTGTACATGCCACCTATAATCTTTGGAGATAAAATCAGCATTTACATAAATCTTTTATGAATTGTGAAGAAGATGATCCTTCGTCTCCAAAATTTGAGGAATGCATTATTGATTTGAGTATAAATTATAAAATACTATAGAGTAAAGAAAATTTAAATAAATACTAATATAAATAAAATAATAAAAAAATGTGTTAATAAATATAGAAAATTGATGAAATTAGAGTTTGAGAGTTAAAAGTAAGAATGTTGTAGAAGATAAGAAACTAGAATGTTTTGTGAAGAATGAGAGGGGTTTGGGAGGTTTTTATGGTTGTGGGGGGAAAGTGCAAAAAAAGTAACTTTTTTTACATTTCCCCCCAACAACGGTCAGTGATTGTTGGAGTAAAATGTATATTTGAAAAATAATTTGACTGTTGGGGGCAAAAAGTGAAAATTTAATTTAATTTATAGTTATTTTATCATTGGACCAGGTCCAGGCTTTTTACCCAGCTATAAATGATGCTTTCAGCTTTCTCTAGCACAACCAACTTGTTTCGTTTGCCATGAATTGATGGTGATAAAGCTGGATTATTTACTGGATGTTGCTACATCAGTTAACAGTTATTGCTTCATCTGTTTTAATTTCATTAGTTTGTTGAATAATTTGCATTCATTGAGAAGATGGAGTTTTTGTGACTGGATGCCGCAGCTGTCTGAGCTCTTATTTTTTATATATTAGCTATACTAAAAATATAATACCATAGCACGAAATTTGTTATGTTCTGTTTCTTTTTGTTGCCTTGAATTGTTTCATGAACTATTTCTGTTTTTGCTTTAGCTGTCTCCTCTGCCAATTTGGAACTTTAAGATTTCGAAAAACAAGATTAAGCAATGAATGAACAATCAGATTCAATTTTGCAAAATTTTTTAAATATTTCAAATTCTCAAAGGGGCATTGCTTTCTTATTAATTGTTTCTGTTATTAGAAATTTGAAACTATGCTCCTTATTGCAGGCCTGTAAAAAGAGGATTGAAAGCGATCTCAGTGGTCACAAGCACTGTACTGGACAGTACTTTGACTACTTGTGGTGTATTGATAAATGCGTAAGTTCTTTACATTATTTATGAGGGTCATTAAAAGACTGTTCTAGGTCAGCAGCTGACCTCAACATTGTGGTTTGCAGGTCGCACCCAAACTGCTTGCAAAACTGAAGTGATTAACGGGTTGCTAGGGCCATCTCATTTGTTTTCTTTTAATTCTTGGCACTGTCAGCACTATGGCACAATGCTTTATTGGGTCATTCTGCACCCAAAAACTATATCTATTTTGACTTCTGCTGCGGTTTCTTAGGGTCTTTTCCTTCTGAACTGAATCTTTTTGATCTGCAATAAGAGTAAACTTTTTACTGCTATTGTGGTTTATATGTTTGGTTCAAAAATCTCAATTGTATTCATTTTCATGTGGAGAAAATGGAATGAATGGTTGCGCTAACAGTAGAAAATATACATGGCTTATAAGATGCAAGTACTTCTTGCAGTGATAAACTGTGAAGTTTACAGGTTTTCTTGCCAACAATTTTAGTTTGGAGTTTGACATTTTGTTAGCAATTTAATTGTTAGGTGAAAGGATGCTCAATTTGGAATCAAAATTTGAGGTAAGTTTGTTTATGTGGGTATTACACGGTTGGGTCCGAATTGTCGGTCTCTGAATAATCGTTAAATGTGAAAATTCTTTTGGATGATAAATTGGCCACAGGACTCTTTGAAAATTATTGTATAGATTGGGTCATAAAATGATTTAATTTGATTATTAAATAGTTTGGTTTTGTTTAATTTGATAAATTAAACAAAAAATAGTTTATCTCTTAGGTTATGATTTTGAGAGTTTTTAAATTAAATCAAATGGTAAATTAAATATTTTATAAATAAAAATATATATAATTGTATTTGACGCAATTTTTTAACAAATAATTAATTGTATCATTTGTTTTTATATAATTTTATCATTTTTTTACATATTTGTTATCATGTATTTTATATTTATATCTTTATTAATTATAATTTATTAAATATAAAATATTTTAAAGTGAATGGTTTTTTATAAGTTTAGACTATAATCTAAATTAGATTAAATAGTATTTTTTAGTTAAGTTTAATTTGATTTGAAACTTAAAATAGTATAAATTGATTCGAGATTTTATCATACTATTTTTTCTTTCAATTTGGTTTAAATTTTTTTTTTTAAATCTTATTAAATTAAACTGGGTATACCTCTAATTATAGGTTTATTTATTTTGTTATCTTGAAGTGTATATGGTTTGGGAGAACAATATATTACTCTAAAAATTTATCTTTTATTAATTTGTCAAAAAATAAAATATACCATAAAAATTTGTTACCAAAATGAAATGGAAGGTAATTTAGAGGTAATATAAATATATAATTACTAAGATAATTTTAATTGTGTTATAATTTTATAATGAATATTTAAGTAAAATAATATTTTAATATTTTTTAAAAGCCCGTGTATTTTAGATATTATTATTGGCTTTGTAAACAAGATTAATAAAATGTAACCGCAAATAATAAACTCTTACCCTGCATGATTCTTATGGTTACTATAATCACACTGTGATACCCTTAGGCGAATCCCACATCGACAAAACACGGGAGAGATGCTGGGTCTATGTGTGCTCTGTCTTTGGATCCCACATTGGTTAGTGGTGGGAGAATTGTATTGGTTAAATAATCTGTGAGCTCATTAACTGTTAAGACGCGTTTTGGGTTGCAAAGCCCAGAAGCAAACTCATGATGGACTGTGTGTCCAAAGTGGACAATATCTTAACAGTGGGCCGGGTTATTGGACTTGGGGTGTTACAAATGGTATCAGAGCAACTCCGCGTGTCCTCTTGAACGATGGTGGGGCAAACCTCAGCGAGGACGCTGAGTCCCGTAAGGGGGGTGTATGTGATACCTTTAGGCGAATCCCACATCGACAAAGCACGAGAGAGATGTTGGGTCTGTGTGTGCTCTGTCTTTGGATCCCACATTGGTTAGTGGTGGGAGAATTGTATTGGTTAAATAGTCTGTGAGCTCCTTAACTGTTAAGATGCGTTTTGGGTTGTAAAGCTCAGAAGCAAACCCATGATGGACTGTGTGTCCAAAGTGGACAATATCTTAACAGTGGGCCGGGTTATTGGACTTGGGGTGTTACACACACATGGTGAAAAAAATGCAATCAAATCATCTATTTTCAAATTTAATTTTATTAATAATTAATTTTAAGTCTATTCAAGTATAAAATTATAGACAAAATTCATACAAATTGCATATAATTAAATATATTTCACACAAAAATACAACTGTTAAAACTTATCATTTGAAATATATAAAATTGTTATAAAATAGTTAAATCTCAATATTATAAGAAATAAAAAAATATAATGATGAACAATTTACTAACTTTATCCCAATTTTAATCATGAAAAATATGACTGCAGGTGTCGGAAAAATCCAACTAAAATCGTTATGTGTTGTTTTCTTTGGGTTTAGGGTCTATTATGAGTATTTTTAAGGGTTGAAAATGAGGAAAAATAAGGGTGGGAGTTTAAGTTTTTCATCTTCCGCAGATGCAGATGTGAGTTTAAGATTAGGCTAAAATTTAGGTGGAAATATCTCTTGAAAATCATTCCAAGGCTATTTTATATATGAATAGTTTTCCTCAAGTCTAACATATTAGTTAAAAGCAATACTATGTGTACTCATTTTGGATACATAAATATATATACACTTATATGTGTCATCATATGATTGGTTATTGTTTTATTTTTAATTCAAAATCATCCAATCACATGATGACACATATAAATATATACATATTTGTGTATCTAAAGTGGGTACACATAGTTTTATTGATTAGTTAAACCTTATAAAATCAAAGGAAGTGTTCGGTTTTAGGAATATTTTATTATTAAAATTAAAATATTATTTTGAGGATTATTAGGTATAAATTATTACTTTGTTTGATAAAATTTAATAAAAATGGATAGATATAAATAATTACTGTGTTTAGTTAGAGGTAATAAAAAATATTAATATATTATTTTACTTAAATAGTTTTAGGTATAATTATTTTAAAATATTTTTTATGTTATTTGTTATATTAATTAAAAATAAGATTATTTTTAAAAAAATTAATAAATAAAGATATAATTATAATAAAATCAAGAGTATATTTGTAATATTTTAATATCTAAGATAGAGATGATAATCTGATTATCAAAGTAATATAAATAATAAAAGATTGAGTAATAAAATAATTTTTAATCTCTTTTAATCAAACGTTATTTAAAAAGTTAATTAATTTTATACATATCAGTCAATAAGTTATTTTAATTAAGGCCAAAGAACTTATTCTCACCCAAAGTTTAGTGTATCTTCAACTCTCACTTTTAACTTTTAAAAATTTAAATAGTCATTTATTAATTAAATTTTACTATTATTGTCAATGGTAAAATCATTATTTAACTAAAAATATTTAAAAAATTAAAAATTTATTGTATTTTTCCCTTAGTTGAAAAATCTAATAATTTTTCTCTACCTAAAGTTTGAAAAGTAACCATTTCTCTCTACCGTTTTTTTTTCCTCCTGTTCAACGATCATTAATAGTCTTCGTCTGTCAACTTTCTCCCTATTGTCTTTTTTCTCTCTCAGTCTTTCTCTATTCCCCCTTCGATTGTCATCATCTTAACGAAAATGAAGACAAAATCATCTTTATCACAAATGAAAATGAATGGTCTTTGTATGAGACAGAGACTTATTGTCTTTGTTTGAGATGAAAACGACTAAAGGGGGGAGGAAGTGCACTTGTCAAGAGAGACGTTATCAGAGATAAAGACTGGGTTGACAAGAGAGGAATTGTCGAAGATAAAAATCCAAAAACTAAAGCTGAATAAGGATGAAACTAAAATTTTTCATAAAGTTGGGGGTGGTTGTATAAAGGAAAAATGTGAAGTCCACCATCATCATGGGCATCAAGAAGATGAAGAAGAAGATGAAGATATGCATAGGAGTCAAAGAAGGCATGTGTTTGAAGATATTGTGATAGAAGATGAGAAGTTTGAGGATAAAATAGGATCATGGAGGATGAAGCAGAAGTGAGGATATGAGTTTAAATAAAATTTAGCATTAAAATTTTTAAATAATGATTTTTATCTCTAATAATAATAATTATAAAATTTATTAGATAAATAAATATTTTGATTTTTAAAAATTTTCCTACAAGAGTTTGGGGTAACTAAACCTTGGCGGAAATAAAGTTTTTGGCCATCCAATCAATTGCCCTTTCTAGAAATGCATGAACGTATATCTTCTCTTTAAAGCAAATCCAATTCGTATTTTGCTGCAGCTTCAACCCGGTCCGTAGGCAACCCTAAAGGGAAACCATCCACTCGACCATACGCATTTGATGCTTTCTTTAACATCAAATTCTCTGTGTCTCCCTCTTCTTTTCTTCTCTTGAAATCATCCTACCGAAAAAAACCCTTTGTGCACACATATTTTATGCGTCTCATCTTCCCGCAATCTTAATCCCTTTCCGCTCTTCCTTTCGTCGTTCTCGCTTCAAGTTAGCCTCTTTCTCTTTGCTGTATTATATAATATATGCAGATTTAGATTCATTTATTGCTTTTTTTTATTTGCTAGGTTTTATATAATCAATTTTATTCATACCATTCATCTCTGATTATATGCAACTGTTTATATTCGCACGATTCTTAATTTTATTTATTTATTATTTTTAATTGGGATTCAGATATTTAGGGACTTAAGTTGATCGAATTGAACTGAATTCTGTAGAGTTAAACCCTGAATTTCAATGGGTAGAAAGAAGCCAACAGCGAGAGACGACGAGAACAAGGCGCCTGTTGCCGCTCAGGGCAGTGGCACCAAATCTAAGAAGAAGGCGGTTGTTATTGATGATGATGAGTACTCTATTGGAACTGAACTCTCTGAAGAACCACCCGTTCAAGAGGAGAAGGTGGTAATTACTGGAAAAAAGAAGGGTAAAAAGGGGAATAAAAAGGGTTCTAGGAAAGATGACGAAGATGATGATTTGGAGGGGGAGGAGAAGGATGATTTTGAGGCAATTGAGATTGGTGGTAAGAAGAAGTCTATGGGGAAGAAGGGTGGGAATAGTGTTTTTTCACCTTCTGCTTTTGGGTTACTTGAAGAGGAAGATGATAATGGGCATAAAGATAGCGAGGGAGAAGATGATTCTGTAGTTAGTTTCAGTGGTAAAAAGAAGCCATCAAAGAAAGGTGGGAAAAAGAGTGGTAGTTTGTTTACAGCATCAGCTTTTGATGTGATTGATGGTGCTAGTGAGGGTGAAAGTGAGGTCATTGATAACGATAATGACATGGAGGAGAGTAAAGATGATGAGGCAGAAGTTACTTTTAAAGGGGATAACAAGTTGAAGAAGGGTGGCAAGAAGGCTGGTGGGAGTGTGTATGCGGCTTCTTCATTTACTGGGCTTGATGATGATGAAGGTGTTTATGGGCAGAGGAAAGATGAGGATGATGATGTTGGACCAATTACATTCTCAGGGAAGAAAAAGAAGTCATCGAAGTCATTAAAGAAAAGTGTTGTTTCATTTAGTGGAGCATTGCTTGATGAGGAAAATGATGATGATGAGCCTTATAAATTCGAGGATGAAGATGAACCTGTATTGTCATTTACGGGTAAGAAAAAGTCTTCTAAGAAGAAGAGTAATAGTGCTTTTACTTCATTGGACGAAGAATCTGGACTTGGGAGTGATATTACAGGTGTAGTTGAACCAGAGCAACAGGGTGTTGGAACTAGTTATGTTGAGTCTAATGATTCTAAAATTAGTAAGAAAGAAGAGGTGGCAGAGACTTCAAAGGGTAAAAAGAAGAAAAAGAAGAGTGGAAGGACAGCTCAAGAAGAGGATGATTTGGCTAAGATCCTTGCTGAGCTTGGTGAAGCGCCTGCCATGGTGAAACCCACCAGCATGCCTCCACAAGAGGAGAAAGTGCAAGTTCAGCCTCCTGTACCTGCTGAATCAGCTCAACCAGCAGATGCTGCTGATGAGAAGGAAGGAGAGGAAGAAAAAGAGGAGTCTGCTGCTGCAAAGAAAAAGAAAAAGAAGAAGGAGAAGGAAAAAGAGAAGAAGGCAGCTGCGGCGGTGGCTGCTGCTGCTGCAGCAGCAGAAGAAACACAGGAAGCAGAAACCAAGAAGGCTGATGGGAAGAATAAAGGACCAAAACTGTCAAAGCAAGTAAGGGAGATGCAAGAAGCACTTGCTAAACGAAAAGAAGCTGAAGAGAGGAAGAAGAGGGAAGAGGAGGAGAGGATAAGGAAGGAAGAAGAGGAGCGAAAAAGGCAAGAAGAACTTGAGAGGCAAGCAGAAGAGGCTAGACGTAGGAAGAAGGAAAAGGAAAAGGAGAGGCTCTTGAAGAAGAAACAGGAAGGCAAGCTTTTAACTGGAAAACAGAAGGAAGAAGCACGGCGGTTGGAGGCTATGAGAAACCAGATTCTGGCTAATGCAGGAATTGCTCTCCCTGCTGGTGACAAGGAAAGCGCCTCACCAAAAAGGCCCAAATACCAGACAAAGAAGTCAAAACCAGTTCAGCATCAAGCAAATGGTTCTGTGCCTGCTAAGGTGGAGGAGATTGCAGAAACAATAGAAAAAGATCAAGAGCTACAAGAAACCATTGGTGAGTTTGATTCTTCAAAAACAGAGAAGGTCGAAGAAGGGGAATCGTTGACCGTGGAAGAGAAACCAGAAGTTGATAATGTGCCCAAGCAGAATGGAAATGAAGAAGAAGAAGAAGAAGATGATGATATGGATTGGGATGCAAAGAGCTGGGATGATGTTAATCTTAATGTCAAAGGTGCTTTTGATGATGAAGAAGTTGATTTTGGGCCTGAACCCGAAGTGAAGAAAGAGACTAATACAGGTAAAGTTTATTGTATTTTATGGCATTTGATGTTGTTATTTCCTTGTTCTTTCATGGTTTGCCTTAGATAAATATCCTTGCTTTATTTTTCAATCTTACAGCCCCAGTTGCAGCCACGAAAGCCATGCCTGTGCAATTGGTTAAATCTCAAGATGATGAGAATAAGAAAAGCCGGTCTGAGGTTGAAGTTACAGACATAAGTAAGAGGAAAGAGGCTGGAGCTAAGAATAAAGCACTGAGTGCAGGTTCTACCCCTAAAGAGGCTGAAGAAAATCTTCGTTCCCCAATCTGCTGCATTATGGGCCATGTTGATACTGGTAAAACAAAGCTGCTGGATTGTATCCGAGGTACTAATGTTCAGGAAGGTGAAGCTGGGGGCATTACTCAACAGATTGGTGCAACGTATTTCCCTGCTGTGAACATACGTGAGAGAACCAAGGAATTGAAAGCCGATGCAAAATTGAAGGTCCCGGGTTTATTAGTTATTGATACCCCTGGTCATGAATCTTTTACAAATCTGCGGTCACGGGGTTCAGGACTTTGTGATATTGCAATTTTGGTTGTGGACATAATGCATGGCTTAGAGCCACAAACTATAGAGTCACTTAATCTTTTGAAAATGAGGAATACAGAGTTTATTATCGCATTGAACAAGGTTAGATTCAATCGGTAGCGTCATCTTTGGAGTAGCCATTCTTTACCTTTTCTAGTTGATGCTTACTTCCTTTTGTTTACCTTTACCTTGCAGGTTGACAGACTCTATGGTTGGAAAACTACTCGCAATGCTCCTATTATAAAATCCATGAAACAACAATCAAAAGACGTACAAAATGAATTTAACATGAGGCTTGTACAGGTGATGTACATGTGCCATTTCTTTTGTTATTAGTTTCCCTTATTTGCAGGTCCTGTTCTCTTAAACTTTTTTCTTATTAATTTGGCAGATTATAACCCAGTTCAAAGAGCAAGGATTGAATACTGAATTATACTACAAAAATAAAGAAATGGGGGAGACTTTCAGTATTGTACCAACAAGTGCTATTACGTATGTCACAGACTCCAGACTGAGTCTTGTGTTGCATTCATTTTGAATCCTAAAGCGTGATTATTTTTTTGCCATTGTCTTGAACAATATTGGGTTTGTCATGTTACAGTGGAGAGGGTATTCCAGATCTGTTATTACTACTGGTTCAGTGGAGTCAGAAAACAATGGTTGAGAAGCTTACTTTCAGTAATGAAGTGCAGGTTTGTTTCTTTTTATTCTATGTTTGCCTTGTGGAGTGCTTCTCTTTATTGTGAACATGGGATCCACAATGTCTTTCAAAAATGAAAGACAAATCCATTTTTTTTAATTTTTAAGATTGCTTTGAATTTTGTTTTCTGAAAATAACAGAACACATTAAATAAAGGCTTTTGAAAAATTACGTAAATTAGTTTTTAATTTATAATTATTGAAATACTTAATTAATATTTTTTATGATTTTAAAAATAAAACCCCAATTTATTATTAAAAAATTAATTAAAAAGATAAAATAACTTGAAAGGGCTTTCTGGTTTTGTAGAACAGATCTTGATAATGGAAAGAAACTTAGAAAGTTGTTTTCATTTGATTACTACCTTTTGGTTGTCATTAAGAAAATAAGATTTTGTGTTTTGTTGGAAGCAGATTATGAAAGCAACAATAGGAGTATTTTCATTTTATGAGTAAAGAAACAAAATCTGGAAAATGAAAATTCGACTGACCCTTATTGTTTGTTGGAACTGCATTTCAGTGTACTGTATTGGAGGTCAAGGTAATTGAAGGCCATGGAACAACAATTGATGTTGTGTTGGTCAATGGTGTGCTTCATGAGGGAGATCAAATTGTTGTTTGTGGCTTGCAGGCAAGCATTGATAAACCAACCCCCATTTGGCATAAATCTGATGGAAAGTTGTTTCTATATTCTCATGACTAAATTTTCCTTTTAGGGACCTATTGTTACCACAATTCGAGCTTTATTGACACCCCATCCAATGAAGGAACTTCGAGTTAAGGTAAGGTTGTTTCTTTTTGAATATTTTCCTCTTCTGTCATATATATTTCCGTCCTCTGCTGAGTAACACTTCTGATCTTAGGAAGTTATATTGTCACTTATAGTGTGTTATGAAACATCTTTTGATGAGGCTTTGCATTCTCTTCTTCTATCATATTAGTAAGGCACTTTGATTTCAATTGCAGTGAGTTAACTGATAAAGCTTTTAAACACTTTGAAAGGCAAGTCATGCAGGAAATCTGTCTTTGGTTTTCTTGTTAGCTTTCAGGTATTTGGGGGGCAATGCCATTTAAACAACTTTAAATATAGTGAATGATCTACAGGATTGAACAATGTGCATATAGCACATTTGATTTAAATCAACAAGAATCAGGGCATCTTCAACAATTAGCTCAATTCCAGAGTGGGATAATGTGCTATCGTATTTGGAAGTCTTAGACTGACAAATTGAGTAGAGAATGGGATGTAAATATAATAACAGATAAAAGGGATGAAACCATGAGTAGCAGGAGTGGATTTAGTGTCTAAATTCTGTCTATTCTTAATAGTCTAGTTGCTGAAGGGCCTTTATTCTTTTAAAATCAGGTTTAGAGGATGGATGGTGGGAGAGAGACTCATGTCTCCAAATGTTTTTCTTTAGGACCTAAACATTGCCCTTCAGTAAGATACTTGCATCTTATTATTATTATGGCTAATTTTTTTTAATATTTTGGGGACCTAAATATTGCCTTCAAGGAGAAACTAGAATCATATTATTTCTAAAAGTTAATTGCATCATTTTATTTTTCCATTGTTTATGCATCATAAGTTTCTGTGAAAAAATATTTTGTCTGATGGCTATTCAATCTCTTTCTGATTTCAGGGAACTTATCTGCATCATAAAGAAATCAAGGCTGCACAGGGTATTAAGATCAGTGCTCAGGTGATTATAACTTTAATAGCATACAATCTTTAAGACCAATTTTGGAGTAATATGCTGCTTCACATGCATTTTGAGTTTAGTTCTGTTAAATGAATTACCTATGTTACCATATCCTATATATCCTGATGCAGGGCCTGGAGCATGCTATAGCTGGCACAGGTCTATATGTGGTTGGACCTGATGATGATTTGGATGATATCAAGGAAGCAGCTATGGAAGATATGAAATCAGTGATGAGCAGGATTGACAAAAGCGGTGAGGGAGTTTGTGTACAAGCATCTACCTTGGGCTCTTTGGAAGCTTTGCTGGAGTTTTTGAAGACCCCTGAAGTGAGTATACCAGTCAGTGGTATAAACATAGGTCCTGTACACAAAAAGGATGTCATGAAGGCCAGTGTAATGCTTGAAAAGAAAAAGGAGTATGCCACTATCTTGGCATTTGATGTCAAAGTAACACCAGAGGCTCGCGAACTAGCAGAGGAACTGGGTGTGAAAATTTTCATTGCCGATATCATTTACCACTTATTTGATCAATTCAAGGCTTATATTGACAATCTTAAGGAGGAGAAGAAGAGGGAAGCTGCTGATGAAGCAGTCTTCCCATGTGTTCTTAAGATTTTACCAAACTGTGTGTTTAACAAGAAAGATCCAATTGTGTTGGGGGTTGATGTCCTTGAAGGCATAGCAAAGGTATAGACTATATTTTATATTTTTACCTGTTTGGCTTTGGTGGGTAAATATGTTTGTTATACCACTGGTCATGTGTAAAATGTCAAATGTCTGCCAAGGACACTTACACATGAGCATCTGACGAAGGAAGAATAAAATTTTGTTAGGAGTTCCTCATTTTTGCATAAATATTTAAGTGTCCCACATCTGAAAATAAATTGCTTAAAGGGTTGTTAGACTAAGCTCTTTCCATCTTGTGAAAGTGATCGAGAAGTCATTGTGTGGTAAGCTCAAATGTTTTATTGGCCTCTGATTCTATCTGCATTTTATGCAGGTTGGAACTCCGATTTGTATCCCTCAAAGGGACTTTATTGATATTGGTCGAATTGCATCAATTGAAAATAACCATAAACCTGTTGACATTGCCAAGAAAGGCCAGAAGGTAGCCATCAAGGTATGAAATCTGAGTTCTGATATCTTGTAGAATGTTTTTGAAGTTAAAGGGTGTTTGGATTTCCCATGGAATTAATTTGTCCTTGACAGAAGGAAATTAGATGAATCCTGGATAAGTAATTAAGAGTTGTGAAAATGATTAAAGAAAATCAATGACCATCCTTCAGGGGCCTTTGGAAACTAATGATGTAATTATTTAATACTTATTTAATCATGGGATAGCAATCTAATTATTTGTTCCTTCAACCTTGATAATGCTGGAAAAGCGGAAAGGCAAGTTGAGAGTGTCATTTTGCCTCAACTTATCTTTCATGAATCTGGTTAATGATGAGGGAACATGCTCTACTCCTTATTTTACATCCTTATGGCCTAGGATCTTGGTCTTTGTAGTAATGCCAGTTTAGTGCCGTTAGAATTTCATTATAGAATTGTATTCTGCCATTTTCTTAAATGTCACATATTCTAGCTCTTGTAAACTTCCTTACTCTCTTGCTTAGCTGAAAAAAAAATCTTCCTTACTCTCTTGTTCTCGAACATTGCAATTATCTTTTCTGATAACGGGACTGAAGTTCTCTTTTATGTATTATGTTCCAACTTGTCTCCAATGTTTACACGGGCTTATGCTGTTGACTGCTCCTGTCATGAAATCTTGATGACCTGTCACTTGGATTCAGATAATTGGCTGTAATTATAATGTCAGACATTTCTGCCTGTTTCACTCGTATTACTGCATAATATCAACTATATGCAACCATTTTCTTTGAGTTTTTTATATTTTATATGTGGGATATAACCCTTGAATTGGTCTTGAGGTGTTCCTGGTCTCCATGTTAAATTGGAAGTTATGCCACTGAACAAACATTGTTTTATTTTCAAGTTTTAATTGAGTTAATATTTACTTGTTTCATTCGTATATTTCCAGATCGTTGGTTCCAATTCTGAGGAGCAGCAAAAAATGTATGGCAGGCATTTTGAAATTGAGGATGAGCTTGTCAGCTGCATTTCAAGGAAGTCAATTGATATACTTAAAGCCAATTATCGGGTGAGTTTGTGATTGTGCTTCTAGTTTCTTTTCCTTAGTGTTAATGTGGAACTTTGGTTGCTTACCATAATCTGAATGTTCAGGATGAACTGTCTATTGATGAATGGAGGTTGGTTGTGAAGCTGAAGAACCTTTTCAAGATACAATGAAAGTAGATAGTTGATGAATGTTTGGGCAGAGTTGTTGTATACTCCCAGAGGTTCTGATTGCTGATCAGGGTTTGTTGGATGGAAAGATTTATACTCGAACAAGGATTAAATGAAGATATTGCAGGTGCTTGAAGCCCCCATTATTCCATGATATAGCTGGGACTTCCTTAAAGATGCCTCCAGATTCTTTTCAGATGTGATATACAAGATGCAAATGTGCAAACCGAATTGAGGGTAAAAAGCTGAGAAATCATTGTTCGGTAACTCTTCAGCTCTGCTTGCATTTCCAGTTTTGTTAAAATTTACACCGATGTTTTGAGTTGAGATGATCAGATAATAATCTTTAATTGTTTGGTGTGAAATGCAAATCCAGTGTATGAAACTCTTTTTATATATTCATTCTATATCCCGCAAATTGTTTTTTTTTTTTTTCCTACTGTTTTGACATAAGTTTCTTCCTCGTGAGATTCAAATCTATTTTTGTTGATGCAGGTGTTCTTGTTTTATGGAAATTATTACTCATGATATTAATTAAAATATTAATTTAATTCTTGAATATGACCAATGTAATCCAATAATTTAATCGAACATAAGCTTCAAACAAAATACTAATTTAATTTCAACCCTACTAATATTCAGTTTTTATTTGCAATGTTTTTGACTCTTGAAACATAAGATCAAGTAAGGAAGATCATTATATTTAGTTACGAGGATTTGCAAATACTTGTAACTTACTTTGGGTTTAATTATCTCATCTGCATTTTCCTGATAAGAGCTTGGAAAAAGTTTTCTGAGACTGGGTTTTGCCGTCAACAGTTCTTCCTTTGTTGTCCTCCTAATGGGGACTGTTCCTGATGGACACTCATCAACCAAGCTGAAGCTGATATGTAATGAAATTCCTCATGGCTTGCTGGCCCTAGCATTTAATGAATCTGTTTTCTAAGCGAAGCTCGGTCTAGTCTTGTAGGCAATCACATTAGAGTCTCTGTTACGGAAGGTTACAAAATAGATTGTTCAATACCGATTGAATTAAGTAAAAAAATTTTCAGCTATGAGGGATTTGCAATTAAATGGACCTGGATTTTGTGATCTTTAAGCAAGGGATGATCGAGTGCTGGCTGTTTATATAAATCCACACAATCGTAAATATCTCCATGCCTTGTCTGCAACAAAACTTAATTGTCATTTGCAGTAAACATTAAGAGGACTTGATCTAATCTTTTCAGATAACACTTTTAAAAAAACTGATGATAGTGAGTGGAAAATAATTTATTCAGTCGTTATAATTATTATTTTTATGATCTCAATAAAATAAAAATTAGTTGTTAAAATCATAAAAATAGTTTTTATAAAGATACAATGAATTATTTTTCTCTCACTAATATCAATTTTTTTTAAGTGTAAGAATGCATGGTGGCTAAAAATGGAGTAATCTAAAGTGTAATTTACCCTGATGGTCTTCACGACAGACTTATTGAAGGAGGCGCGCTCCCTCTCCAAATCCAGATTTTCTTCGATTGATAGAGCTCTGATTTGTGCTTGAATTACAGTAAGAAATAATGTAATATAAACGATTAGAGACATTGAAGAAACTCTATTGCTTCCCCTTAGATCTCAGTTCAAGGACCCCGCAAGGTTGATTATTATATATGCCTCTATTTATATGCTCATAATCCCTTGCAAGATTATCACATTTAATTGTTTTAATTTTTTCAATTAAAAGTGAATCTAGAATCTGGGCTCATTCGTGGACACAAGAATCTATATATGTCAATTCAAGTTTATTGTTACACTCAGATTTGGCCAAAAATCTACAATTGAGTAACAGTTCAATGTAAATATGTCATGTTATGTGGCCAAAAAATTCGTTTCGAGATCAACTGTTTAAATATGACTAGACATGATGACCAAACGTATAGTTACTAAGTAGTGTTTCAGCTTGTAGTTTGTTAAAATCTATTCAAAATATAGACATTTCGATAAGTGATTAGTGATCAAACAATTTCAACTCAACAATTCGCGAAGTAGGGAACTCTATGCATGACACCACTATTAGGGACATGCCTTACTCTTAGAATATTTAGAATATCTTGAATTTATTTTATTAGAATATTTTGTATTTATTTGAAAATATATTGTGTTTATTCTTTTAGGTAAAATATTTTGTATTTATTTAGGAATATCTTGTATATCTTTAACCTACCTTTAGCATTCTATTAAGGTTATCTTATTCAGATTCCATATTTATATTATTGACTATTTAAGAAGACTTCTTTGAATATATTCTATACAATTCTTGTTTAATGAGACATTGAAAGTTTTGTCCAACATAAAATTCTTTATGGTATCAAGACCCATATGCCTTACACCTATAAGATCATCCTAGCCTTATCTTTTTTCCTACTTAGTTCACAGGTGAGAACTTTGCCTTGTGGAGAAATTCAATGGAGATGACACTGTTTGTAAAGGGAAAAGGAAGTTTTGTAGATGGAAGCTTAGAGAAACTTGATAAGGGAGACAAAGAGTTCTTGTTGTGGAAAAAGAATGACTCTATAATGAAGGCATGGATTCGCAACTCACTATCAAAGGAGATTCAAGAGAGTCAGACTTATGCCGACACTACTCATGAGATTTGGAGTGAGTTATGTGAGTGGTATGGACAAAGCAATGCACCCAAACTTTACAAGATTAAGAAAAAAACTCTTTCATCTATCCTAAGAAGAAGGGTATTCTGTTATGCAGTATTTCACCAAATTCAAAATCTATGGTAGGAAATGGAAGTTTGTAGTCCATTGTGTTGTTGTAAATGTGAGACAACAAAAGATTAGAAAAAGTTGAGAGAAACCAAAAAGGGACAACAATTTCTTCTTGGTTTGAATGAGAATTTTGACAGGTTAAGGTCACAAATTCTATCTATGGAGCCAACTCCATCATTAAGCAAAATTTTCTCTCTTACTCTACAAGAAGAGCAATAAATCTCTATGTTGAAATTAGAAACCAGCTTGATAGTACATAAAGTAGCTTTTGCCACAAATTAAGATTATGAAGGAGTTGGTAGGGGGCGCGGTAAAAGACAACAATACAATGATAGTTACATGTTGAAAAAAGTGATCATGCAAGATGAGGCATACCAAGGAAGAGTGTTTTGAGATCATTGGTTATCTTTCAAATTGGAGGAATAATCGAGCTAGTATAAGGCAGAACAAAGTCGGGAAAGGATGTGTTGGCCAAGGAAAGTTAGCAAGCATGGAAAGAATGGTAGGGGACAACATGGACAATGTCTGAAATGAGCGAAAAGGTGATAGTATGGACATAAGGAATTCCCACACTATTGTCCTAGACAAAGAGTAATATGCAAGGCTTCTCACCACGCTTGGTACAAGACTTAGCCAAAACCAATCACATGGTAATGAGTTAGAGGCTAACTTTGCAGGTAAATGTTGTTTATTAAATGAAACTTGGGTTATTGGTGCTTCGGATCACATGATTGGTAGCAATAAGGTGTTAAGTGAGATTGAACAAGCTTCCACTTGTAGCATGTTAAAATTCTTGATAGATCTACACTGCATATATCCCACATTGGTAAATGTGAAATTACCCTAAACATAAAACTTTAAGATAATATGATTATTTCTGATCTTTAATTTAACCTTTTATCAGTCGCTAAAGTCACTTGTGACTTTAATTGTTCAATAACTTTCTTTTTTAACTTTTGCATTTTTCAGTGCTACATATGAGGAAGCCGATTGCTAGGGTAAACTTCGAGATAGGGTATAACAATTAGAGAGGAATTTTGCAATGGTGGGTCAGAGTATCTCGCAGTCTTATGGCATATGCACCTTAGTCATTTACCTACGGATAAATTTTGTTTTTTGTCAAATGTTTCTTTTTCAAATAAATCAATTGATGTTTATGATGTTTGCCATAAGGCAAAACAAACTTGTTCCTCTTTTCCAATTAGTAATGCACAGTGTGCTTCTGTTTTTGATCTTATTCATGTGGATATTTTGGGAGCCTATTTTGTTCTTTCCTTGACTAGAACCCATTATTTTTTAACTATGGTTGATGATAATTCTTTGTGCACTTGGATTTTTCTTCTGAACAATAAGTTAAAATCGTAATTTTTTAGTCATGTTCTACCATTATGTAGAGACAATTTCAGACCAATTTCAAAACCATAAGAAGTGACAATGGTATTGAATTTCTCACGATTGAGGAATTTCTAATTGCACATAGAATTAAACATCAAACAAGTTGTGTAAACACACCTAACAAAATAGGAGGGTAGAGCGTAAGCATCGTCACATAATTGAAGTAGCTAGAGTCTTACATTTCAAAGCCCACCTACCTTTAAAATTTTGGGGAGAGTGTGTCTTAACCGCAGTGTACCTCATTAATTTTATGTCAACTTCAATTCTTATAAACAAAAGTATTTATGAAGCCCTTATAAAAAAAGGCACCAAATTATGAAAAATTGAGAGTTTTTAGGACATTTTGTTATGACCACAATCGTGACAAGCTAAAACATAAATTTCCCCTTAGAGCACATTGTTGTGTTTTTCTTAGATATCCACATGATAAAAAAGGATATAAAGTACATGACTTAGAAAAAGGGAAAATGTTTGTGTCAAGAGACGTATTCTATAAAAAAAATCTTTCCTTTCAAGCCAAACACAACTTATTTTCCTTGTAGTTAGGATCGCATTATACATGATACAACAATTGAAAGCCTAACAATTAACTTAGTTGATGAAAATTCAATAACTATAGGTCCTTTAAACCAATCAAGTCCAACCAATGAGACAATCCTTGAAACCTAAATGGAAACACCATATATTTTACATAATTCAAATGATTCCAACTCCTTTACACCCACAATTGAAACTAATATAGAACTGAACCAAATAGAAACTATACAATCTCCTGTACCAAAACCCATCATGCACACATCTTATAAGTTGGCCAGTTTTGAATATTCTCTTCCACCATCCTTGGTCCCATCTCAAGGTATCACGTCGACTACAAATTTGGGTAAGGTCTATACCTTTTCTCATAATTTGAATTATTCCCAATTAACTCAAACTCATCAAGCTTTTCTTGCATCCCTATCCTTTCTTGATGAGGCTAAACATTATTACCAAACCATACAAGATTCTAGGTGGAAGCATACCGTGTAATAATAAATAAATGCATTAGAACTCAATCAAACTTGGACCTACTAGAAGGTAAGCATGCTATTGACTCCAAATGGGTTTATAAAATCAAGTATAAATTTGACAGTTTTGTTGAGCACTTTAAGGCGCTTTTAGTAGCTAAGGAGTTCACACAGGTGGAGGAAATTGATTATCATGATACTTTTGCTTCGGTGGCAAAGATTACCACATTGAAATGTTTGTTATTTATAACAGTAGTTTAACATTGGCATTTATATCAATTGGATGTGAATAATGCATTTCTGCATGGAGATTTAATTAAAAAGGTCTATATGAAAGTTCCACAAGGTTATGCTAAACTAAGTAACAATCGAGTATTTCGGTTACAAAAGTCTCTATATGGGCTCAAACAAGCATCACGAAAGTGGTACAAAAATTTTACAGACTGCCTTCTTAGTTTCGGGTTCAATCAGTTGGTAGCCGACAATTCTCTTTTCACTTATATTCATGGAAATTCCTTTACAACTATACTTGTTTATGTTGATGATATAATGATTATAAAGAATGACTCTAGTTTTATTGATCATGTCAAACAACATCTTGATGTCACTTTTAACATCAAAGACCTTGGACATCTCAAATACTTCCTAGGAATTGAAGTAACCTAAAGTAGAAAAGGTATAATATTTAATTAATGGAAATATAGCTTGGATTTGTTGGATGAAGCTGACTTCTTGGGTGCTAAATTAGTTTCTTTTCCTATAGATACAAGCATGGCAAACAATTAATTCGAGAGAAAAAATGGGTGATCCAAGTCAATATCGGTGTCTTATTAGTAAATTGCTTTATTTAAATATCACTTGACTGAACATCACACTTTCTTGGTGCAAGTTTTTAGTCAATTTATGCAAGACCCATAGGTTCCTTATTTTAACACTACACTTTGAGTTCTTAAATATATAATGACTTCTCTTAATCAAGGTATTTTCCTTTCTTCATAAAACTTTCTTAAGTTGTTCGTATGTAGTGATTCAAATTGGGCTAGTTGCCTAACAACTAGACATTCTACCATAAGATATGTTGGCTTTCTTAGGGATAGTTTTATTTCTTATAAGTCAAAGAAATGACAAACAGTTTCTAAATCTTTAGCTAAGGTAGAATACAAAGCTAGCTATGATTAATGCTACCAGTGAATTGTTATGGATCCGTTATTTGCTTAGTGACTTGTAGGTAACCTTATCCAAATCGATGATTCTTTACTATGACCATTAGACAACTTTCCACATCGCTACTAACCTGATCTTTCATGAATGCACTAAATGCATTGAAATATATTATCATTTTGTGTATGACTAAATCTTTAGAAATAATTTACACACATCTCAGATTCATTCAATTGACCAAGTAGCGGACTTGTTCTCTAAAGCTCTTTGTAACACTTTTTTTTCAATGCTCACTTGGCAAGTTGGGCATTTGCAATATCCATGCTTTAACTTGAGGGAGGTGTGTTAGAATATTTAGAATATCTTAAATTTATTTTGTTATAATATTTTGCATTTATTTGAGAATATCTTGTATTTATTTGAGAATATATTTTATATCTTTGATATATCTTTAGCATATTATTAGATTTAATTCTAGTCAGATTCCATAGTTATATCGTTAACTCTTTGAGAAGAATTTTTTGTATTCTATACAATCCTTATTTAATGAGACATTGAAAGTTTTGTCTAACATAAAATTCTTTATTTATTGAGATAGTATGTATAAAAAATATCATGGGTGGCCGTCACAACAACTTTCTAGAAAATATATCCTTAAAAATCCTTGAGAAATAATGTTTTCATTGGTATTTATAAAACAATAAGATTCATGGGATTGAGTCCCTTATAGCTTTAACACCCTAATGAACTTAGAAAAACATATAAAATGTACTATCTTATGTAACACATGAACAAACTTGATATGTTTTCATAAACATGAACTTATGCTCAAGCCCTAATTAACTTCTCTTTTGGCTTGCTAATACACACACACACACACACACACACACACACACACACACACATATATTTATTTATTTATCATGCTCATAACTCATTCCTATACTTCACATACTAATTTCAACATGTTTTGTACTTTTACGTATTCATAACGTCGACAACAAATTCGGATAAGGTCTATTCTCTCTCTCATAATTTGAATAATTCCTAATTAACTCAAACTCATCAAACTTTTCTTGCATCCATATCCTCTCTTGATGAGCCTAAACATTATTACCAAGCCATACAAGATCATAGGTTGAAGCATACTAAGCAATAAGAAATAAATGCATTGGAACTCAATCAAACTTGGACATTATAAGACCTACCATGAGAAATAATGTTTTAATTGGTATTCATAAAACAATAAGACTCATGGGATTGAGTCCCACATACATAAATGCCTCATGGCTTTAACACCCTAATGAATTTAGAAAACATGTAAAATGTACTATCTTATCTAACGCGTGAACAAACTTGGTATGTTTTCGTAAACATGAACTTATGCTCAAGCTTTAATTAACTTCTCTTTTGGCTTGCTAAACGTTTTCACCTTTTATACACACACACATGTATGTATGTATGTATGTATGCATGCTCATAACTCATTCCCTTCATTTACTAATTTCAACATGTTTTATACTTTTATGCACTCATAACATCCCTTAAACTTGTGGGATAAGTCATTGGAACAAGAGTTCTCTACTGTGGAATAATTGTTCCTCCTCATTCCTTGAAACAAGTGTCTGGGACCCTAGAATGATTGTTCCTAAATCTAAGGACATATTCATTTATATAAATACACATGTTCAATTTTCTCATGAACATGTCTCAGTCAACTTGCGATACAAGCTGTGTACATCCAGTTGTCCGTAAGGAAAGCAAAATAATAAGATGGATACACTGTTTAAAGCATACAAAGTCATGACAATATTGTCAACTTGCATAATCCAAAAGATATAGTGAGATCTTCACATGGTGGAAAACTCCCGAGGTTTTGGAAGTCCTCTGTGCAGTCCAAGAACAAGGGGTAGTTGCACTCCAAGAACAAGGGACAATTGAAATGTTGGTGAACACAAGATTAATCAAGACTTCTTTTTAATCTTCTCGATCCCTTGCTGAAAATTTAAACTTTAGTTTTTTCCAAAATTTTAAGAGGATTAATACTTTTATGTTGAACTGTTAAGCTGTACAGAGAGAAGAGAATATTTGAGTGTTTAACCCTACGCAGCAAACCATATATATAGTCGAGTGAAGTTGTTAACAAAAGATAAGTTATTCAAAGAGATGATAATTTAACTTAAACAGAAAATGCATAAAACTAAGAGTTGTGATTTCTTCAACTTTGATTGCCATCTGCAGTTGAAATAACAGATGCACTGCACTAACAAATGGGATTGTGTTTGCCTAAATATATCGTGGCTTTAAGAGAAACAGCATTTTCTTATTCAAATTTTGGAGTGCCACAGAGGCCCATAAACGCAATATGGTCAAAAGTCTTTTCATCGAAAGCAACTTTTTCAAAATCAATTGAAGCTGCAAAACAAATTTTCAAAGCATGTGTAATTGTCACCTTCTTCGTCTTAAAAGGGTAAAAAAAAAAAAAAAAAAAAAGAAGGAAATTTCACATCTAATTAAGTCATTATTCTCAATAACCTTCTGAAAAAACATATACATAAAAAAAATGACAAGAGTAGTTTAGAAGAATTATTTCCAAATATTTCTATGTGGAAATTGATTTTGGAAATCACTCTTAAATATATTTTTCTTATATATTTTCATGCCGTAAGTAACTTCAAAAAATATATATGAAAAAGAAAAACTAACGTATAACTTATACATGGCAACATTGAATTGGTAGGTGAAATTGGTGAAAGCAAAATGCACTCAAACAATTATTGTTTGCTATCTTTAACTAATAACATAAACAGCAATGTATCTCCAATTCATCGAATTGGCTATAAAGATTGTCTTTTCCTTTTCAATATGCTTATAATGCATATGCCCAAGATACCCACTATCATCGATTTCTTCAATATAATGTCACAAATAAGTGTATATTTCACTACTTTAGTATATATAAATGGATACGAAATATGAAAGTCCTTTTCATGGAAGCCACTCAGGTTGGCAAAGCACCAAAACCCCTTTTCCTTTCCATAACTTTTGTTTTCCTTGATAATTTAACATATAATTCAAGATATAATACTAAGTGGAACTTTGTTCAGAAATTTAGAAAGTTGAAGATATGGTTTATCATTTTCCTTTTAAAAAAACACCTGGGTCACATTAATTTGTTGCCATTTGAAAGTAGTCCTTAAGACTTAATGGAAAGAACCAATATATATGTGGCTACCATTTTCTACCTACATATCATGCATTTTGTAAAGAGAAGATGTAAGGTCTGATAATAAAAATTATACTTTCATATATTTATCTACCTCATCATTTGTATTTATTATTTAAAACATGATAAATTACATAATATTATGGATAAATCCCTCCTATTTTGCCACTAACAAATTAGGAGAGGAAAAGAGAGAAAAAGAAATTAGTTTTGTGCAAACATATAGTGTGAAAAAAACAAACATAAGAATAAACTTGAGAGCAGTGAGAGGAGATTGATTGATTCACAGTCCGCGTGAGCCAATCAACTTGGTTAGCCCAAAAGTTACAGCCATGGCTAGCCACCCTCCAATCAAAACCCTAGCCGAAGATCGAACCACCGGCGCCTTCCCTAGAACCGCCCCTACCCACCCGAACACGGCCAGTGCCACGCTCACGGCTGCCACCACGACGCCGAGCCTCACGTTGTAATCTCCAATAAATGCTGCAGCCAGTAATGGCACCATTGCACCTAAAGAAAACGTAAAAGCTGAAGCTGCAGCAGCCTGTAAAGGGTTCGGCAAAGTCTCTTCGTCTTCTTCATCTAGTTGCTGTGTTTGAATTACTCCATTTTGATTTTCTCTTTGCTTGTCTCTCTTTATCTGAGCAACCTCTATGTCCAACTGTGAGTAAACAGACACGAATTCTCCTATCGCCATGCTGCAGGCGCCGGCGACTAAGCCAGCGAAGCCAGTCAGTATCATGGCCTTAATATCATGTTTCACAGCCCCAACACCCATCATTAACGATGCGGTGGAGACAAGGCCGTCGGTGGCGCCTAAAACAGCGGCTCGAAGCCATTGCGATCGCTTTGAGTAGTCGAATTTTTCATCTTTGTGGTCGAGCTCGAGAGTTGTTTGTTGCTCGACATCATTTACAGAGACAGTCAATTTGGGGTTGCTCAAGTTGGCTGCCATTGATTAAAACTATAACAGAAAATGATAAGAAAATGGTGAGAATGTGAAAGGAAGAAGATGCAGAGGAGTCTGGAGAACACACGCCTTGAAGAAGTGAATTTATAGGAGGAGAGCCTCAGTATGGTGGAGGCAAACGTGGGGCATATCCACTATGGGAAGAAAATATTTTAATTAATTAAACAAAATACAATTTAGAAACAAGTAATATTTGATTAAAGAAAACTATATGGTAATTAACTAATTAATAACTGAGAATATATAGGTTTGTGGAGAAAACAGTTGGGTCAAGAATATGCCATCACCGCACACACTACTTTGTAAAATGTCAAGTCTGAAGTGAGACTTCTTTGAGAATAAATACTGCAATTTTACAACCTTCATTTTTCACCTCTACTTGAAGACAAAAAGAATTAATTCTTCACTAATTTTAAACAAACTATAACTTTTTTCTTGTTAAAGAGATCGAATTTGTTGTTTTTTTTTTTTTTAAATTAAAGTAACTAAACTATCAATTCTTTTTATTGAAGATATTAAATTCTCAGATAAAAATAATAAAAATTGGGATATTAATTAAAATAGCTATTTTTTCCCCTTTTATACATATATATAGCCATTATTTTTCCTACTATACAAATATAATCACTTTTTAATTTGACTTTATTTTTAAAAGAAAAAAATTCTAAGATTTGGGTTGCCTAAATGGGATGGCTGGATGGGTTTCAACCGTGTCACTTGGCTAACCAATTTTTAAAAATAAATTAGTTAGATGAACGACCACCTGACCAACCTTTTCACAGTCAAAGTTGCCATAAATTTTCACATTTTTACCTCATTTCATCTCATATCTCAACCTTGACTAAGTGAGTAGATGAATTTTAAGCCTTGATTGGATGAGTTTATGTTTGACTGAGTGAGTCTTAGCTAAGTGAGTACAAAATTTAAGGGTATTTTAAATATTTTATGTTTTAAACTATGCGTGTGTAATAAGAAAAAAAGTGGTTTTATATATATACAAAGCAAAAAATAGATTATTTTAATTAATATCTCATGAAAATTTCTATATATCCTATTGAAGGTATAGAATATAATTAAAATTATTTGTTTTGTTTGCAAAGTCAAAGGATTAGTTTTATACCTTTATGGAAATAATAAAAGTTTAGTTTCTTCGATTAAAAAAATTTGAAAATTTAGTTTTTTTAAATAAAAGAAAGTTCAGTTCGATACCATTAAATGTTATTGTCTCTGAGTTTCTGAAAATTGCCTCAAACATATAAGAACTGGATTATCAAAAGCTCTCTGGAAACAACAAGAGTAAGTTATATTAATTAATATATACATAGTACTAGCTTAAGCTTAAACTTGATTTTATCACGTGAAATCTATAATGTCTAAGTTCAATTAATTTATGAAGAAAAAAAAAAAAAAAGACCTATTGCCATAGTACTTAAGTCGAGAGGATTACCCTTTAATCAAGGCAGATTAATAAATGAAAACCCAATTCTCATCCTATGTATATATTTAGGTGAGTAAATATGAATTCAGTAATTGGAAAAATATTAATGACTAGACATATAGGTAGCTCTAAAATTGCTTAAATGGTGAAGAAACAAACGTGAAAAGAGAGGAGGTGGGAATTAAGGGGAAAAGACACAATTAAAAGTTACAGAAAATCATGAAAATGTTGTCAATGATAAATTGGGAATTGAAGAGGTGGCAAGGGTTCTCCAAAAAAATCAATAATTTTATGGAGAAGATGATGCATTATAGGGCGAACGGTTATACCAGAATTTGAAGCTCATGAGGAAAGCACGAGATTGAGCACGATAATTGAACAGGGACAAATTAAAAAAGTTCATGGATGAGAGAAAGATCGATTAGACTTATGAACAAGCAAAACAATGAAGAGTTACAAAACTTTCTGTTTCTTTGGTCAGTTTTCTTTTTTTTTAATCTTATTTTTCAAGGCAATTTGATGTTACATAAAGGTAGGCTCAGGCTCTGTGTATCAATTAATATAGGAAATTCCTTAGAATTCACGTATAATATACTGTTTTGCATGTTTGACTTTGTTTTTTAAAGATATTTATGAGCTTCAAATAGTATAGCTTATTATGCTATATTTTAAGTAGTAATAATAATAATAATAATTAAAAAATAATAATAATAAAGGTGAGGATTTGGTCCTTCATTTGGTTGATTATGCAGCAGGAAGTTTGGCAAAAATCATCCTTTATTTATCAAATAATCCTTTATTTATCATAAACAAATCTCTGTAATTCACTAATATCGTCATTCTCAGCTGTAATCAACTTTTCTTTTCCTTAAGAAAGTTAAGGTACATGTGAAAGCACAAAGGAATAATCACATCTTGCAAGGCAAAATTCTTAATAAATGGAAGCTAATTATTTTCAACGGAGGTACATTAATATTAAGTATCATATAATAAAATTTTCCCTTATTAAATAATCATCTATTAATATACAATATATATTATACAATATAATATAAAACAGATAAAAAATAATATATATTATAAGACGTATTGAATTAATATGATACAATACATATTATTGATATAAATTAATATACTTTTTAAAGAAAACAATAACATAATAGGAACGTATATAAGAAATCTTAAATTTTCAAGAGTATTTGTGATATTTTTTGAAATGATAACATATTAATTAGATTTATTAATATTTTATTATTTTATTTTTTAAAAGATATATCATATGAGACGATATGATAGTCGATATATGATATAAAAAATTATATTTTTGATATAAGATATAATACGTAATTTGACAATTATGCTTATGACCTCTTCAAAAGAAATTGGATCAATCATAATTTTTTTAAATTACTCTTGTTTTTAAAACTAGATCGATAGTTAAATCAGTTATCTCACTAATTTACGATTTGACCGATTCAACTGAATGTCTAACCAGTTCAATATATTATCAAATTATAACGTATTTCTTGAAAATATCAAACATTTATTATTATTTTTAAACATAAAACATATAAAATATAATTTTTAATATATTAATTAAACAATTGATACTAAAAAAACTAATTATAAATTTTATGATTAATTTAATTAAGATTTTATAAATTATAATTCTTTTAAATTTTAATAAGATAAAAATTATATCGTATTATAATAATCTGATTTTATTAGGTTTAAATATTTTTCTAATTTAATGGGTTTATCGAATTTAATTAAATTTTAAATAAATTAATATTTATATATAAATCAAACAAAATTATGTAATTTAATCACATTTTATATTGATTTATAATTTACCAATTGGTGCTATCCTATTTAAAAACACTGAAAATTACCATAAAGTTACAACACGAATCCATATTCAGCCATCGTGCAAGTGATTAATAATTAATAATTTAATTATCAGTTCTAACATCTGTTAAAATCATTATATATATATATATATATATATATATATATATATATATATATATATATATATATATATATATCCGATGGCTCCCTTAGAGGATCTTTTGCCTCTAATTAATTAATGAAATTAAACCCACCAGAAAAGAAAATATAAAATATAAACTAATGGATGGCTGACGAGGATAGCACATATTACTGTGATAGAACAAATAATATATGGATAAAAGGAGTGTGGTTTCCACACGAATACCACCAACTCCCAATAATTTAATCAATGAATAAAGGAGAAATAATATATATATATATATATATATATATATATATATATATATATATTTAAATATATAAGTAAATATATATTTATGTGTATTATTAAATTATTAAATATTATTTTATTTTTAATTTAAAATCATTCAATCATATAATAATACACATTAAATATATATTTATTTATATATTCAAAATAAATATACATAATTTTATTGTCAAACAAAGTGATCGATTCCACTAAACCTATCATCATCTCTATCACTTTGAATTCCACTTCTTCCTTCAATGGCCAAGAAGACATAAATAGTTTGGTTTTTGTATGCATCAATAGAAGTGGCGAGTCTTTTGGCTTTTCATTTGTGGATGAAGTTTTATTAGTGAACCATACAAAAGAGGGTTTTTAGTTTGGGCAAAGCCATTGTTGTACAGAACTTACCAGGCCAAAGGATTTATTCCAACCTAAGTTTTAATATGTTCCTAAAGTCACAATAACAGAGTTTGAAAAACTCAAAGTTTTATTTATAAGTCAACTGTCATTAAAATATTATGTTAGATATTGAGGTAAAATCGTTATTTTACTAATAATATTAAAAACTATAAAATTTGTTAAATTTTTCCTTATAAATTTTAAAAATTAATAACTTCACCCCTACTTAAAGTTTTCTAACTTTGAAAAGTTATATTTTTCACAAAACTTAGGGGTTTTTTTTCACCCCCCTCCTACCACCATCTCCAGCGTCGACAACCTCCCTATTCAGCATAAACGGTTGACCTATGCACCCTAAACCATCTCTGACAAAGAGATCAGATCTGTTTGGTTGGACACGAAGAGATCTAACCTCTTCAATGGTGATGGTTTAGGATGCGCTAGGGTGGAGAGGGGAAATCGTCGACCCCAGAGGGGTGAAGAAAATGTTGAAGATTAATTTTCATTTTTCTAGGTGCATCTCATGTGACACAAGTTTATGAACATATTTCTAGTGACACAAGTTCAATGTTAGCATAACTTCAAGTTCAGTGTTAATGCATGTTCATAGCACAAGCTCATGTTCTTACATTATTCATGCACAAGTTTAAGTTCATGTTCATACTTAAGTTCAGTGTTAGTAGTATAAGTTAAATGTTAGGTTATTAATGGTTAATATACAAGTTTAATGTTAGATTTATGTATTTAAGATTTTAAAAGTCATCCTAGTACTTATAAATATCTCAGTGGTTTTGTATTTGAAGCATGAATAAAATTATAAGTCTTCCTCACAAATAATTCTCTCACTCAAAACCTCTCCCTTCTAAAATTCCTTTCCTCTCTAACAAAGTGGTATTAGAGCTAGTTCTTTTGAGAGATGACAAATAGTAATGGAGTATATTCATTTCAATTTCCTTGCCTATAAAAGTCATACTTGACTTACAAGATGCATGAGATATTGTTGAGAAAGATTATGTACAACTTGAAAATAAAGTCCATTTACCATAGAATGAAAAGGATATTTTGGCAAAGACAAGGAAGAAGGATCAACAAGCTTTCACCCTAATTCATCAATGTTTGGATAATTCAATGTTCGTGAAGGTGGCCGATACAACTACCTCAAAGGAAGCATGAGAGATTTTGCAAAGTTCATTTCAAAGAGTTGACAAAGTGAAAAGAGTGCAACTCCAATCATTACGAGGTGATTTTGAAGCTTTGCATATGAAGTATTCCAAGTCAATTTTGGATTATTGTTCAAGGGTATAAGACTTAGATTTTGGATTGTATTACACTAAAACTTTCATATTCACTATTTGAGAAAGTTTTAAACTTTATTTTCTCAAATATTCGTATGATAAAAGAGTGAGTTCACTCTTGATGAGACTATAAATTTTTAGTGAGAGAAAGAGGGTTCTTGCACTTATAAAGGTTAATAGCATCTTAGAAGCTATTTCTATTATGAAGAAAAACTTCGTTGGAGTTTTATCAACTAAGAATTAGTGGAATACTCTAAATGAAATAGCTTAGAAGAGTGGATGTAAGCCGAGTTGCATCAAACCACTATATATCGGTTGTTCAATTTTCTCATCCTTCAAACTTATATTTTATGTTATATTGATTGTGTTGATTATTTGAAATATTTCTTAACAATTTCATAAATTACATTAAATTAATCAACATTCATTAACTTGTATAAATTGGTTTAATTTTTTAATTTAGTAAAAATTATTTTAAATTGTTGAATTCACCCTCTTCTTTTAGGGCATTTGATCCTTCAATGTGAACTTTGTTTATGAGAAAAATAAATGAGTGCATTGATTACCTTCTTTAAGTTGTTAATTATTTTAGATTGACACCATGCCATTATAGTTGTTGTTTTCAACATATTTCTTAATGTCTATCACACTTATTATGCCAACATCTAAAAGCCACCATGCATTATTGTTAAGTACTGAATGATAATTACCAAAAATAAAAAAAGTATAGAAAGATAAATGCCATTAAGGGTTTATATTGGAAAGTTGCGAAGACACATTGTGTCTTAGATTTTGATGATGCTATGCAAAAGATTTACGATGTTAATCGAGGCACAATTGGTTATTTGACTAACATTAGGAACCATAAATGAGTATGCACTCATTTTTGTGGCCTTTAATACAATGTAATGAAGACTAACATCAAAGAGTTCTGCAATGTCTTGGCAAGGAGTGCTCATACATTGTCAATCACCATGCTTGCAAAATTCTTTCAGAGCATATTACAAAAGTTATTTTACAATAAGTGAAACATTGTGGGTAATTTAAGGACAAATTCATAACTCTTATTACTTAGAATCAATTTGAAGGCATAATTAAGCATCAAAGACAGCTTTACAAATGGTAGATAAGGGTGAGCAATGTCTTCATACGTCTTCTATGTAGCTCACATCAAGGAATTTGTTGTCAAATTTCACGCTGAAACTTCCCATAGGAAGCAACCGAAAACAACAAAATCAGTCGTGAATATAATAAGGTAACCACTTTTCTAT
Source organism: Mangifera indica (assembly GCF_011075055.1). NCBI lineage: Eukaryota > Viridiplantae > Streptophyta > Magnoliopsida > Sapindales > Anacardiaceae > Mangifera > Mangifera indica. Next base: position 7,051,814 of record NC_058147.1, on the reverse strand, counting down.
CATATGCATTTATAAGGTCATGCTGAAGAAAATAAAGGACCGCAATCTTGACAACTTCTTCATCATTGTCCTCATATGCTTCTGCCTTGAAAACCAAATCTAGATTCCTATAAGTAATTGAACTACATTTGAGGAAATATGTTGCTATTAATTGATTTGCTCCAGAGACCAACACATATGTTTATACTTTGATCCGGTGACTAAATTTTAATGATGCACCACGATAAACTCAAACAGGTTAAAATAGACGTCAACTTTGTTTAACCAAAACCAAACTCCATTGGTTAATCCCTACGATTGATTTGTTGAAAGAGCACAGAATAAATAAATATAATACTAAACCTATATATTCTTCCATATCTATAAATGGTCCAAAGTGGCCCCTCGAAAAAGTTTTTTCTAGCTCTGACTAAACTTTTCATAAACTTTGTCAATTGTCTTTGTATCCTCTCATTGTTAATTGCATTCTAAAGTGGTATGCTACGTGGAGCCTCTTTGCCTCCTTATAATTTGCAAGATATGATGACCCCTTCATCTTTTCTGGCCTTGATGTTGATATCTGAAATAAAAAAATCATATTAATTTTATTAAATATTAAAACAAATAAAACGGCAGAAAATTTAACAACCATACTTTATTAAAAAAAATTTACAAAAATATAATATAATATAAAGTATAAAATATCATTGAAACCCCTAAATAGACGTGCTTTGGAAAATATCCATTTTACTACCGATAAACACAAGACTTACCAATTTGCCCATGCTTTGATGAATAGTGCTTGTAGGTGTGATCTATTAACATCTCATGTGCACTTGATGTCCATTGAATGGAAAATCATCTATTTTTATACTAAATTTCACATTTCACTCCACAATTTCTCGACTCTTCAAATCCCCAAGATCCCTTTTTAAGTTGCAAAATGGCAATTACCCTTTTCAAAATAAAAACTGTTAAGTTTAATTACTTTCCATTATAGCACTTAATTAGGACTACATCAATTTAAGCTTTAATTATTCGTAAAGATTGAAAATAATATATTTATAGAGGAGGCTAATGTGTGGCCCTTTTTGTTTGCATGAATGACATGATGTGTATTACATAAGTTTGTAAGGATAATTTGTCATTTTGGATGTTGCTGGCCGGTGAGAGAATCACATTTTGGGTGGCAATTCGATCCTTTGATTTATTAGAACTTTGTTTGATAGATGGTTACCTGTTAATTGACTTACAAATTATATTGAAAATATTTCTACAGAAAGAAAAAATAATAAAAATGAATTACACAAAAAATACCAATATAATTCAAAAACCTTCCCTTGAAGTAATTAAAACAAACACAAAAAAAAAAAAAAAAAAAAAAAGAATCAACACCATCCCAATGATTATCCTGAAAATTTAAATGTCACTTCAAATTACAAAGACACCTTCATAAATCCTCAAATTAGGGGTACGTATAGTTTGGGTTAGTGCGGTTTGAAAGCTTTTTCAAACCAAACTAAAAAAGTAGTTTAAAAATTTTTTAAGTTAAACTAAACCAAATTAAAAAAATATAGTTTTATCTAGTTTAAACTATAGTTATTAATATTCTATAATACGTAATATATATTTTACGATATGATATGATACAAGTTAGAAAACCATATAAATTATAAGATGTATCAAATTAATATAATACAGTAAACATATTCTACGATATAATTCATATTACTGATATGGATTGATACACTTTTTTAGAGAAAATGATGACGCAAAAAGGGTGTTTATGAAAAATTTTCAAATTTTTTGTGATGTTTTTCAATATGATGATTTGTCAATTATAATGTTTTATTATTTTATTTTTTAAAAGATATATCAAACGATACGATATACGATTCGACTACTGTGGTTTAAACCTTTTAAAATCATTTATATATATATAAAATATATATCTAAAAAATGACCAAATAAATATGAAAAAAAAAGTTATATTGTATACCTAATTGTTTATCTGTCATAAACACACACACACATATATATATATATTAAAGAAATATAGTTTATAATTTGATTTAGTTTAATAATCATTTAAATTGCAACCTAAACAGAAAAAAATGGTTTAAAAAATTTCTGACACAAACCAAACTGAATTATAATTTTTTACTGGTTCGGTTTTACTGTTTGAACCGAATTATACACATCCCTACCTCAAATCAAAGAGCCCTAGAGGGTTTAAAAATTATCACACAAGCACATTTGGTCATATAACGTTTTTCAATGTTTTTGAAATTGTATTTTCATTGTTATAATATAATTTCAAGGCAACTGGCAACTTTCCATTTAAAGGATCAAAACGTAAACCTCTCATTGTGGTTGAAGCAAAAGAACGTGGCTAAGCATTCAAAGATGGTGTGAAGTGCAAGTAATAGGCAAAATGTATAATCTTACCAAAAGACAAGTCATATCTTGTCTTCCATTGAACTTGAAATGGAGAGGTATTGGGTTCTTGTTGGCCTACATTGCTCCAACAATACTTGTACCATATTTTTTAGGAATTGGAGATAAAAAGGAGGAAAATCTCTTTAATTTAATGGATTCCAACTTAGATCAATCAAGATAGTTGCCATGCTTTTTGGAATGAAAGGGTTCCTTGGTTGACTGAATTAACAAAATATTGATGAAGATGCAAAAAGAATTTATATTATATTCAAATGTGGAGCAAGTAAAGGAGCATTAGGATGAGTCCTTGTTTTTTTCTTCAAGTTGTTAAAAAAATTTATTTAGTATTCCTAAAATATTCTCAATCACTTGCAATGATACGAACAAATCTATAAAAGAGAATCGAAAACAATCAAATCTCATCCCGCTAAAACGGATAAGAAAGTAAATTAAACCAAACCTGACCCAACCATGACAGAACGAAATAGCGACCAGCTAAGATAATCTTTACAAGAGAAAAGGCAGGCCAAAATGCCAAGAGAACGAACAAAAGAAAACCAACAAACAAGAACAACCAAGAAGAAAGCGAAGCCTAGGCAAAGGGGATGCCAGAAACCTCAAAGCAAGCAGGAGGAGAACAAGAAGTCATAATAAGTGATGTACATTTCAGCCAAATGGACGAACTGAGCAGACCCATATTGAAGCAACATGACGTGATCATTGGGGATGATTAAAATCAGTTAATCAAACAGGTTTGATAATTTTTCAAACTGAATCAAATTTTTGGTTAAAAAAATTCATAAATTAAAACTTTACTGATTTAAAAATTAATTGATTTTGTACCCTCTGAAATGCTGTCATTTTAATTAATTAGACAGATCATGAGTGGTTTTTCTTTGAATTTATACAGTAAAACCATGGAAGATTATCACGGGAAATAAAGAAATTTTCTTTGTATATATATAGGGGTAGTTTGGTCATTTCACAAAAATAAGACAATTTGCTTAAACCTTAGGGTGCGTTCGGTTAAAGGTTTTCAAGATTACCTTGGTAATCTATCTTTTATTCCCTTGTTTGGTTTGTCAGTAATAAAATATTACAGTAAGATTACAGTAATCTTCTATTACTAATGCTGATGTGGCAAGTAATATAGGAGGTAATCTGATTACCACCTTCACCTTAGGTATTTAAAGATTACTGGGGTAATTTTGAGTTTATTATAGAAAAATTATTATTTATTAATTTTTTGAGATAAAAATAAATTTATTTTTAATTAATATGACAAATAATATAAAAAATATTTAAAAATAATTATATTCAAAGGCATTTAAATAAAATATTTTACTAGTAATCTTTTATTACCTTTAACCAAACACAATAATTATTTATACCTATCAAATTTTATCAAACATAGTAATCATTTATACCCAGTAATCTTTCTATTTTAGTAATCAAACATTACCCAAACCAAACACCCCTTTATTGTTTTGGGTAATTTCCAAAGACCTCCTTAATTTTGGCCAAATATTTTAATTTCCCTTAAAATTATGATGATAGTATTGATAACGAAAGTACCAATATAATGACGGGATATGAGCCATCTTGCCCTCTTTATCCATGCCAGGCGTACCTTCTAGCAAATCTTGATGTTTGTAAATGTCTACAGGCAGATTCGTTTCCTGTGTACTGCACTCATGATATGTCTAATTAATTAAAATGACAGCATTTCAGAGGGTTTATATGAAACTATTAATTAATTAAAATGACAGCTATTCGTTTCCTAAAATATTCTCAATCACTTGCAATGATATGAAAAGGGAAATTAATTAGAATCACAGCATTTCAGAGGGTTTATATGAAACTAACCAAGTTTGTAGGGGTAGTACGGACATGGCCAACACATTAAACTTGATCAAAATTGCGCATAAACAAACAAGCATTAAATTTATTTTTTATAATTGAAAATATGCATAGTAAACCCGCATGCCCTTTCTGTAGGAAGAATTTGATTTCAGATTCTTTGCTTAATAAACTTGGTTGTGGACTTATTTTATAAAATGAAAACGTGGATTTATGGTTTGATTTACAAATTGTTAATTGTTGTGTTCTATCTGATAGCCTATATAGATTGTGGTTGACTCCCGATTAAGTTAGTTATTCCCTGAATGTTGAACATAGAGAAAGATCTTCATTGTTTTGGCACAAAAGGTTGGGTCATATTTCTAGAGAAAGGGTTGATAGGTTGGTTAAAGAAAAGACTCTCCCTCCTATAGATTTTTAAGATCTAAAAACCTGCGTTGATTGTATCAAAAATAAATGGATATGTTTCTTTTGAGTACCCATTATTGATAAAATATATAGTAACTGTTAGAGTATGCCTTAGAAACCAATTGTTTTGTCAGTTTCAAAGTTATATATTTTTTTGCATATACATTTATTACTAAAGGAAGAGTTCTGTCATACTTCGCATGTTTACTGTGTCACTTTTATATATATGTTGTAGTTGTATATTACATTCATATTAGTCAAATACATATGATATGTGAGAAGTCTCAATAAGTTTTAATAAATATCATCAAATCGTTCCCTACATAGGCAATCTGTTTGGGCAATAGTATTGCATAGTAGACATGTGCTATATCACCAAAGTATATTATTGGATGATATTAGGTATGGTGGATGTACACATGGGTAAACAATAAAATTGTTTGATGGTTGGAGAACTGATCAAAAGTTATTATATTATATTGTTTATTCAACGTGACCACTAAACAATGATCACATGGGTATTGATATGCAGTCAATGATACATCATAAATCATATTAATATATAGATCATTTGACCTGAGATATCACGGTTGTATTTCATTCTGAGATGTGTGGTTCATATGGTATATATCATAGGGCTAATCATGTCTAGTTCAGAAGCTGATTTGATCATATGTTGCTTGGGTGAGATGACGGGTGATGATTATACAGGGATCCGTCGGCTCGACTACTTCCTAGTTCTTATACGAATATTGAGAAACATAGAAAACTAAGATGTTGGCTAGTGGATATAAAAGTCCACATGAAAAGAGTTTTGATGTGGCACATTTTGATGTATTATTTGATATTCGAAAAGATTAAATATTAGATTTTGACATTTCATGAATCCAAATTTAATCAGGATGTAATGACGGAGAGATTGTACTACATGAAAAGTATGAGTAAGAAAGGTTCATTTAGCATTATGTGAAGCTTGTAATTTATTGTGATGGAAGGGTGATGAGACATTGCTAGATGACACCATATGATTAGTGGGAGCTTCATTTCATAGCGAAAAATGAAGTATATTAGTTAACGATAGTTTTAGGTTAAACAGTGATATAACAAAATATATCGTTTGATATAAGACCCATAACTATGTCACTATGAATCTTGAAAGTCATACTCATATTTTAAAGAAGAAAATAGTGCTATGAAGATGAAAATATTTATCCAAGGTTGGTTAGCACTTTTTAAAGGTTAAAATAACGTTTTTCGAATAAGATTTGAAAAATAGGTAAAATTGTTATTTTATAATTTTTAAATTGTTTAGAAAGTTGAATGAATAATTTGGGGTACAAGTTATTCAACATGTGTCAAAATATTATTTACTCTTAATTACAAATCAATAGAAAAATAACATATGCTTTCATTTGATAAATATCAAGTTTATACATAAAAATGGGTGAAAAGAATAGAAAAAAGAGTATTTCTCTTTTCTTTTTTCTTTAGCCCTGAAAGATTTCATTGTTCTTCCTCAAAGGATGCAAATCAAGAGATTACTTATTTTAGTGATTTAAGCTTCCTAACTTCAAATTAAATTACAAGGTGTAAAGTATTTTACATATTTTTATACTTTATTTCTTGCAACAATATGTAAATTTCATATTGTCATTGTTATATATAATATGAACATGATCTAGATTAGTTAATTATGTTACCGAAACCTATAGTAACTTCATTGGAAGTTGCGATGTTTTTCTAGCTTTTCCTCGAAGCATAAATAATAAAGAGAATCATAATGAAGATTACAGATAATAACATGTTATTCTATGATTACCCTTGAATGGTATTCTTGTCACACTTTCATAATAGTGATTCACAAGATAAGGTTATTAGTGATTATGATCATGGATGTCTTGTGTCAATTAAAGACATGCAGATTTTCTTAGTTCATTATTAAAATTCATATTGACTAGATAGTTGGACAATGTGATATCTCTAGAATATATATTATTTTCTTAAAATAGTGGCCACTCTAAAATAAAATTTTCCTTATTTGAAAGACAAAACTTGTTTTCTTTTCCTAAAATAAAAATAATTAATGTTTATCCAAATGAAAAAATGTTGGAAGATTTTTAAAATATTTGCTCAAATAGTAATCATAATTTAATTTAATAAAACTCATATAAATATATAATACATGTAACATTCACAAATATGTCCTAAGACATTTTGGTCATTTCTTCATATTTAAGTTAAATTATATTTTTATTAGAAAAGGAAAAGGGAAAAGGAAAAAAAAAAAAGTTGATGAACAATGTTCACTTATGATGAAAATAGTTGATGAACAATCATTCATTTATGATGAATGTTTATTCTATGTCATGAGAAACCTTAAAAGTTATGTGAGCTATGCTATGAAATATGAGTTTATGAAATTGTGCATCGATGATGAAGTCATAATTAATGTGAAATATATAAAAGCAAATAAGTAAATAAGTCATTGGTTGTATAATCTATTGCAAGAATTTATGAATGAGTAGGCCATTATCGTGTAGTTTGCGATTCACGAACATCTTTAATTTTTTAATGTATTGACACATTTGGCTTGTATTTTTATAAAGTTTATCCAAAGTTCATTTAATTTTTTTTATATGATAAAATTCTGTTGTAAGTTTGGTTTGAAATGCAAGGTTATTAAAGTTTTTGTGGATGTATATTCTCCTTAGAGGGTATTCATTGGGAGACGGGTGTTACAATTTTTAGTATTAAAACATGGTTTTAGAACTTAATAGGTATCGTAGAGTTTTAAGTTTAAGTAAATGTGCATAAGTTAAGTAATCCTTTATGCAACGTTAACTGCTCTTGTAGATCAACTGCATTAAGTATAAGTTACCTGCTTATAAAGTTTTGTTACGTTGGAAATGCTCTAGAGGTTCTATTTCACCAAAGGCTAGTTGTTAGTGGCACCAATTTTAGCCTCACAATCATAGTCAATGGACACCATTGAGATCATATATATTGTGCAAGTGGTTTTAAAAGAGAACCAAAGGGTACCTCACAAAGGATTGTGGGAGTTAGAGAAATGGCACCAACTTCTAATATGACTCAGTTGTATTAGGTGTATGGATTATTGAGCAAGTATCAACCTTTAAAGTTCAAGGGAACTAATGATTTATCTGTTGTAGAACAATTGTTAGAGATAGTTGCGAATACTATGTCTTTGTACTTGATGACTAACCAAAAAAATGGCCAAATATGTCAATGTCCTTTTAAAGGGAGATCGTAAGGTATGGTAGAGGATGAATATTATTTTTTTATTTGAACCAAACTTGAGCTACCTTTAACTTAAACTCAACAAACGCAAACTAGAGAGTGTTTGGATTCAACTCAATTCATATCCACTCTTAAAAATGAGAAAGTCCTGAAAGCCCCCTTTAATAAAAATTTTAGGTCCGCCACTATATTTATATATATGTGTGTGTGTGTGTGTGTGTGTGTGTGTGTGTGTATTTGAATGAATGAACTTCTTTCCTTGATTTCAAAATCTCAATGTTGGAATTTAAGTGAAAGTGTAAAAACAAAATTTTTCAAAGTTTATAGGGTTTGGTTGTGATGTTGGTTTGTATTATACGATAGAGTTTGTATAAACGGAAATGGGAGTTTTTTTATATTTAAATTTGGATTTTAATTTTATCCATATAACCCCTTAAGAATCGGTTAATTTCATAAACAACCACTAATTTTGATCATTGCAATCGATTTTCCTTATCCAAAATTAGCTGTGTGTGTGTTTGCACACCATTCAAAATTAGGCCGAACACTACCTTTACGGGCCACTCCAGTGCAATGAGAAATCCTGTCAACGTACTTTTAATTATAAGCTCAATATGAACTTCATGCTTTTTGTCTAAATTGAGTGGATGAAGGGACATTGGAAAACCAAAATCAGCACAGAATAAGGATATTTTTTGATTTTTTTCAGAAGTTACAAAATTCAAATAAAAAAGAAAGAAAGGTGTAATTAGATATTGGGTACCAGAAGCTTGATGGGCTATATTATTCGGCAAAATCTGGTGAAAATGAACCAAAATATTTCAGACTTCTAGTGGAAGGCCCAACCCAGGATATTTATGTTCTTGGACTGCCCATACCTGAATTGGGTGATGATTGCTTCAAATTAAACGAAAATTCTTTGGTGTGAATATATTTTAGGGATTTAAAATTTGGATCTTAATTCTTATTAGCAATAATTGATTCATGCATGTATGAGTTAAACGGTACGATGTTCTTTTTTGCAATAGATCTTACGTATGAATTATTTTTTTGTTAATATAAATTGATATCCCAGTTTTGTAGAAATTGGATGTTTGCAAAAGTGATCCAATATCTTATAAGGTATCTACTAACTAGGGGTGAATGGGTTCAGTTATGATTCTCTAAAAGCAAGAATTGGAATCGGAATCTCACAGAATTGGATGTTGTGTTCATACCCAGAATCATCTCAACTGGGTAGGTTTCAATTCACAGGTATCTGACACCACAAAACAAAACCAAATAAATCAAGCTCAAGCCTATTAATTTTATGGACAATGTTTTTTTTTATTCATACCTGCATGAGTTGCAAAATTTGTTCGGTCTGAAATTATTTTTGGGTTGAACAATTGGGCCTCAAACTTACCCGACCAAATTGATAGACCTATTCATGATGAAATTCTAGCATTTTGATTGATCATTTGACTTCTTAGGACATATATGACCACTCACTTGTTTTTTAGTCGTATATTCAGATTTCATTGGTGATACATATGGATTGTTTGTATTTTATATGTGTGTGTGCGCCCGCGCATGTGTGAAATTGAAATTTTTACCACTTTTAAACCCCACTTATATGGCTTTCATCTATGTTGTGTGTGTATCCATTGGTTAAGGTATTTTTATATTTGTAAAGACAAATATAATAATAAAATTAAATGTTTGAGTTTGTACCAAAATTCGCATTAACAAAAATTACAAAAAAAGAAATATCATTCTCTAGTCTATGACCAATTCATCCATTCATGATCACGACTGTTTAAAGTTAACTATACTTAGATGCTAAGAATTACAAATACCTTCAATACCATAATAACATTCATCATCTCCTCAAAGGTAAGCTCTTCAAGCAAAATATCATCCATTTTATTTTCATTGTCAAAGACACACAAAATCAAAATGTTTTCTCTTCATCTATGCATCCGATCCTCTATAATTGATGATAACATAGCACTGGGCACATTCGCAAGATCATCCCCATCAATATCATGATGGGTCTCACCTTCTTCATGCTAATTCCTTTGGAAATCATCACCCTTTTCTACATTCTTACAATCGTTGGATGTTAATGTTGGCTCTTCAGAGAGATGCACTTCTTGATTTCTAAATGATAGTCACATATACAAGAACAAATTAAGACATCTCTTAAGAAAAGATAGTGAGACAATCAATATAATCATCATCATCTTTAGTATTGTAAGACATCATGTTGATGATATTTTCTAATCTCATAGTTATCTAGATAAGGTTCTCCATACAATTAATACGTAGATGTTAACTCAATAACAAATAATCCCTTATGTGTCATGTTCAACTAAATTTACACTATTTTAGTCTCCCACTAATATAATATATAGTTTTACCCTCTGATATTGTCCATTGCCTTTTATATACATAAATGCATAATATATTATTTGATTTTTTTTATGAGATTAAAATCATCTAGAAGCTCCACTATTATCAATTGGTCAAATCGATAACCACCACCATATAGTTATGGTTATAATTTTTTCGTTTAAATGTAAATTAACAGCCTAATACATAACTTTTTTCTTTGTCTTTAAGAGATACTTGTTCATTAGATTTTTATGATTTTCCTTAAATCTTTGAACAGGTACTTTTCATTAGATTCGACTATATATAAAGTGGATATAAAAATAATTGCATCCTTCAATAGCCTTTTAAATAATCATTATCTTGAAGAATTTTTCCTTGAATTTAGTATTTTGTGAGTATCTTGATACTTATCAAATTCGAATTTTAATGGAAAATTGAATATTCGATTGGCTAAAGGACTCATTCTCCCACTAAGTTCACTTTTTTCATAACTTTTTATCAATATTTATCTATTGATTATTAAATATATTAATTTTAAAAATAAAATTATTATTTTATCAATAATATTAAAAATAAATTAAAATTTTATCTTTTTTTCTTTTAAACCTAAAAATAATAAATTTCTCTCAAATTAAGTTTTAAAATGTAATATTTTCTCTTTAGAGTTTATTTTTCATTATTTGAAAGTCTCTCCCTTCCCATATTTTCTCTTTCTTCGATAATCTTTCTCTCCCCATCTCTCCCTCTAGTCGATCATCCAAGGTTGAAGACAAATATGCTTTGCCTAAGAACACCAGAAATGGCGCTAAAGGGAGTGACTGGAAGATAAAAAATTAACACTAAAAGGAAAATATTACTTTTTAAATTTTGGTTTAAAAGAAAATTATTAGTTTTTAGTATTTAGGAAGGGAAATGATATAAAATTTTAAAACTAATAAATTTGATTAACTTTAATCGTTCATAGGTGAGTATTTAGATTTTTAAAATATAATAAGTCTAAACTTGAGAAAATAGTAAACTTTGGGTATTCTAATTATAAAACCCAACCATGTGATTAGGACAAAATTTGACATGTATTTCAGATAATTAATTGGAATTTCATTCAACAATAGTGTAACCAAAAAGAAATGCATAGTACTTACTTTTAAATCTATCTTAATCAAGCTTAAACATTTTTAGACTCTGATTTTCATATTTATAACTATTGAATATATATTCTTTATTTGCAAAAATAAATCAATAAATTATTTCCTTCATATCTTTTAATTTTGTCAAATAAATATTCCCTTGGCTAATGACGGAGCCAAAAATAAAGGATTGGATATTTTGAACATTATATGCAATATGTCAAATTGATTGTACAAGGAGAAAATGAATTATTGACAAAGACAAATGAAAAGAAAATTGATATCTTAGTATAAATCAAATGTTTTTGTTGATTCGATTTCTAGTCACCATCTAATATACCTATTCGATTATGAGAAGATTTGGGTAAATCTACTATGGGTATGTGAAAGTGTTTGTAGAGATGAACTGAAATATATAAAAGAAATAGATGTGACACCAGGTTTTTATATGATTTGACTCAATGATCAGAATGTTTATACCAACAATCTTCTCACTAGTTTAAGTATATAATATAAGAATGATACAAAATAATATGAGTTATATCTAGTATTATCTATGTTTTGTCATCTTCTATCTTATTTACTCTTTTTCTTCCATCTCCTTATATACAAGTTTTTGGATGGAAAAATATACTTGAAAATCCTCTCATTTAGGGTATTGACTCATGATTTGAATCTAAATAGATAAAGTTATATTTATATCAAAGATATTTTTATTTATGGGGAGGTTAGTATTTTACTAAATGATCAGTATAAAAATGTTGTGTTGCAAAATTTAATTGAGCCCTTTATTTTACAATCGCAAAAGAATATTCTTTTTGTAAATTATGGATTTGATATCGTATAGTTGCTAATTTCTTATCTTGATGTCTAAATCTAAAATTCATTATGGGGTTTGCATTGGAGAGTTATTTATTTGTTGTCCACCAATGATTATCTGTAATTATGTTTTGAGCGTTAATTTTAGAGTGCACATTTGACAACACAACATTTTCCTGCTAGTTTTTGGAGTGCAAACAAGACTACGAGAACTTCAAAAAGCTTCTAACCTATGGAGGTCTTACCATATGTCTTTGGACAATGCAAGATGGTGCTATTATGAACTTATACATTTTAAGTGGTGTATTCATCTTATTGTTTCACTTTTCTTGTGAAATACGATTAGATATGCATTGTTTACATAATGGGATGATTGACACATGTTCAAGAGCAAATCAAATGGTTATGATGGATGTTCTTTGACTATAAGAGAAGGAGCTTTGAGTGCAAATTTTCCATAAGATTTTCCTTTGAATGCTTTAGAAGTTGTTCTTGATTATTATCCTTTAAGTCGGATGGAGGGGGGAATTTTTTAGTTTGAACCTTCAATGGAAGAAAAAGATATATAAAGCGGTCTTCAAGATGATATCTCATATTTCTTGGTAAGTGGTTCATGTCTTTCTGCCATTGCATTTGTTGTCACTATGCACCTCCCTTGGTGTGATGGTGGTGTCATTTCTCATAATGGTTTTCTTTCTTTATATGGTCTTATTGTCATTTCTATATGAACTTTTATAGTCTTGAGGTGGACTCTACACCATTATACTTCGAAGGTTATCAACCTTATATTGATGTGAAATAACATAATTAATTGAAGTATCATACTTTACTTGTTATCTCATTGGACACAAAACTTATGTATATCTAAAGAATAGAAATGCTACTCACCTGTAAATACAATATATGGTTGAAGCCCATTAACTTTTGCTGCAGCTCTAAAACTCTGTATGTCCATAGAAAAGCTTCAATCTCATTCTCATTAGTTCGTGGTTCAACCTCCACATGAAGGTTGTAGGGATGTGGAAGAAATTGTCCTCCTTAAGCAAGGAATCATCAGCATCAGCCCCCAACACATGGCTTAATTTGTGGAGTCAAATCAAGACCGATAAAATTAGAGTTCTATATATCGTTTTTTACATCTCATAGTGTTGAATATTATTCTAATAGGCCTAAAGACTATGCCTGGATATGATTCAAGCTAATTCGGTCATAAAAGTTGATTCGATTTGATTTAACTCTGTTCAAAGTCGTTTGATTAAAATTTGAACCGAATTCAAATAAAATGATTTGGCTCATTTTTTAATTAGAGTCAAACTTGAGTCAAAGGGTGTTTGATTAAATTTAGTTCAAATTTAGCTCAATTGAAGAATACTTTAGTGTAGTTTTTATGCAGATACTCTTGCTTTAATTGTCACCACAGTAAGAATTTCATTAAATTATCTTCAAATCTGTTTTTCACATTTTCATATTTTCTAGATTTCATTTTTTGAATATTCCAACTGAACGTAGAGATGGAACGATCTTCAATTTTCAATACGATTTAAATATAATTTGAGTTGGCTCAGTCTCGAAAATTGACTAGACTCGATTTAGCTCAATTCAAATTTGTTTGATTAAAATTCCAAAAAATTTAACTTGTTTTTTTAATGCGAGCCAAACTAGCACTGATAGGTGTTTCGGCTCAATCCAAATCCACCTTTACTAAAAACTTGCTCCCACCCAAGGTTCAGTGAAATCTCAAACTCATATTTATTGATTTTAAAAAATCTAAATATATGTTATTTTGTTAAAATTCATTGTTAGAGTTAAGGGTAAAAATATCATTTAACTAAAAATATTTTAAAAAACTAAGAATTTATCACATTTTTCCCCTAAATTTTAAAATCTAACAATTTCTCTCAACTCAAAATTTGTAAAATAATTATTTTTCTTTTAGGGTTTTCTTTTCTTTTTTAATCACCTCTATTTCAACTGATGGTTAGCCCTTCTCATCCATCTCTCCTTCCAGCCATCTCTCTCAGTGTTGACTCTTCTCCATCCAGAAAACGAACAATTCATTATAAAAGTCCGGCAAAGATATTATAAAGATCAAAACAGGTGTAAATAATAAAGCTCCAAGTGCAAACCAAAATATCATCATCATCATCATCATATGCAATTGTTTCTCTAATAAGAAGAAATATTCATCATATTAAAACTTTCTTAATATGAAATACTTATCTTTATAAAATACTGAATTCTTCGAAGATGATTTTTGAAGTATAAATTTAATTAATTCTACAGCATATAATTTCTATTATTTTTAATCCTATCCCTTCTGTCAATAAAGTTTTTACATTTTCATAGACGAAAGTCCATCATGAATGAAGCTCCTCTGTTAGAACTGACAATCTACCATTTATCTTCAGCGTAATTATGAATTAGGAAGAATTATTTTATCATATGATATGATTAGAATAATCTATAGAGAATGAATCCCTGTGCAAATTGCTAAATTATGACAAAATTCAACATCTTTTTCCTGCCAAATTATTTATTACCGGAGATATGATATCTCATTTGAACCTTTGATTAAGAGTCAAGTCAAGCTTTTGACCAAAATCCAACGGTAGATATGGGAGTAAGTGAAGACACTGTACATAAGCAGATGGCAAACACTGCCGCCGTTCATTCCCCACTGAGAGAAAATTTCGTGAGGGATATAGCTCGCACGTGCGACTCAAATGAATTCAGGCAGTAGCAGATTACGTGTCCGGTGCGATACACATGTTCCATGATTACAGTTATACCGTAGTATTTCAAGATTCCTTTGTCTATACCCGCAAGTACATTAAATCAAATACTTTTTGAACCTGAGGGAATTACCCCCTACTAATAAGGTATAAAAAAGGAGCGTGTTAAAACTTTTTTACATCATACTAAGGCCAAATGACTATTTTCCACCCAAGGTTTGATATAAATTGAACCTTTCATCTATTAATTATTAAAAATATAAATATTTAATTATTTATTAAATTTTACTATTATTATTAGGGTAAATTTGTTATTTATCAAAACATTTAAAAAACTAAAAATTTATTATATTTCTCCCTAAATTTAAAAAGTAATAATTTTATCTTACTTAAAGTTTGAAAAATCAACATTTTTTTCAGAATTTTTGTTTTACTTCTCTAGCAACAACTTCGCCGGTTGATAGCGTCATCGCTAAGCAGCACGACGAAAAGTTGTCTCTTAAGAGCTTTACGAAGTGTCATCACTCAATAGCGTTACGAAGTGTTGTCGTTAAGGAGTGCAACAATGTTGTCGCTCAACAGTCTAAAGAACCAAAGCATCGTCTCTCAGGAGGGCAACGAAGCGTTGTCGCTCAAAAGAGTGACAAAGCGTCATCCCTCAAGAGTGTGACAAAGCGTCGTTACTAAAGAGTGCAATAAAGATTCGTCTTTAGATGGAGATGTCAATCTCAAGTGTCTTCCCATCTTCATTTGGTGTCTCCAGATCTTCATCGTCATCATGCTTTGGTTCATCTAGAATTGTCTGTTGTCGATCGAAGAAGAGAATGGATGGAAAACTTAGTTGTCGACTAGCGAAATTGTCATCAGATAAGGGAACAAAAACTCTACAGAAAAATGTTTATTTTTCAAACTTTAGATGAGGGAAAATTTTTTAGATTTTTAAATTTAGGAGATAAAATGTGATAAATTTTTAATTTTTTAATAAATAATAATTTTATTCCTAGTATATAGATTTTCGACAGTTAACGGGTGAGAAATGATTTGTATTAAACCTTGGGTGGGACCTAGTCATTTGGCCTTACAGTAATTCCCAAAATAATAGAATGTAATTATATTCAAATGGGACCCTGGTATCGCAAAGTCAAAAAAATCCCAGTCTATCTTCGTAAGAAACGTTAAAAAAGCCCCTTCACTGCGTCGAAAATGTTCAAACGTTAAACTGCGACTCCGTCAATACCGACGGAGCAAATTTGTCGAAGACAACAAGATGAGCGGTAAACAGCCCATGAGAGACTTGGACGAGATGCCGGAGGCCCCACTCCACCGTGGGATCCACCACCGTAGGGCTCACTCCGACACCTCGTTTCGCTTCGACGACCTTCTCCTCTTCGACCCTTCCGACCTCGACCTGTCATCGCTCGACCTCCTCCCTTCGCCCAATCCTAATCCACCACGTGTCCAAACCATGTCCGTTGATTCTTCCGACGACTCCCCGCCAAACGGTCACCAAAACAACAGTAACAGTCAAAACCCTCCGAAGCCGAAGTCTATCAATCACTTCCGGAG
Organism: Mangifera indica; assembly: GCF_011075055.1. NCBI lineage: Eukaryota > Viridiplantae > Streptophyta > Magnoliopsida > Sapindales > Anacardiaceae > Mangifera > Mangifera indica. The sequence goes on along the minus strand of NC_058147.1, from coordinate 7,035,250 downwards.
TCTCTCCGTTGACTCTGATTTCTTCGACAGCCTGAGTTTGACCGCAGCTGCAGGGGCCAGTGGCGGGAAGAGTGCAGCGGTTGCGGAAGTAGGAGGAGGAGGAGAGAAGAGGAGCTACCACAGACACAGTAATTCGATGGATGGGAGCATTGCGACGTCGTTTGAGATTGAGTCTGTTATTGGAGATGGTGTTAAGAAGGCTATGGATCGTGATCGCCTCGCTGAATTGGCTCTTATTGATCCCAAAAGAGCTAAAAGGTAATAACTTTTTACTTATTTATTATAAAAACACAAAACAAAACTTTCTGCTTGCTGAATTTCTCTTTGTTTTCATTCGACGCTAATTTATGCGAAGAATCAAGTACAATTATTATATTTTTGGGGGGATAAGTGGTGTATGCTACTGTTTTGTCATTATAACTGGTTCGATAATGATACCGGACTAGAACCAACGTACTTCTTTTTTTGTTTTGGATTGGTGTAACCAATCTACTTTGTGATAGGAGTTTTTTATTTGGGTTATAGTTGAAGATTTTGTTTGATTTGATTGTCTGTGTTGATGAAAGTGAGTGATTGTTTTGTAGGATTCTAGCTAATAGGCAATCTGCAGCACGTTCTAAGGAGAGGAAGGTAAGGTATACTAATGAGCTAGAGAGGAAAGTGCAGACACTTCAAACTGAAGCAACCACACTGTCGGCACAGGTTACTATGTTGCAGGTACGGATTTGGCTTTAATGTTTATGTTTCAGATAAAAGAAATTCTAAGAGACCGAGATTTTAAGGATGTATTTAGTCCATGGTAACGCTTTTTTGTTAGTTTTGTTTGTTAATTTCCTAATTGTGGTTATGAGATTCATTTTGTACTGTGTTTGGAGTGCATTTTCCCGTGGAACGAGAATACTGTTTCCCTGTTTGTTGTACTCTTGAATTGGCTGATAAACAGTGAGAGCAGTGTTTTACATCTCATTTTCCAGAACACAGCTTCCTGATTTTGCCGCTACATAGTTTTCTGCCTTACCCTTTCAGTTTCTATCGTTCTTCTTATCTCTCATTATTGATATTCTGCACTTTCTGTTTAGTCTTCCATTTCACATGTTGACTTCTAATATTAATCCATTGGTTTTGAATGTTTTATTGATCCATGTGCTGTATTATAATCCCCAGAGATCATGGCCTGGTAATTTATTCAGTTTTGGTGTTAAATTTTAATTCAATATTGTTTCTAATTTTCGGAATCTAAAATAGTCCTGGTAATAAAAGCCTATCATCCATGTAACGTTAAGATTTTAGTATGAAGAAGACTTGTTTTACTCAATTTGGCACTATCGAAAGCTTCTTTGGCAGTGCGGCACCATCTATACAGTCCCTGTACCAAGTAATATTTAATGTATTGAATGTTTGGTTGCTGAGATTGAAAGGGTTGGGTTGATCTGTTATTTTTTAACTAATACACCTGGATTGTTGCTTGTGGGCAATACCTGCAAAAGCTTAGCCAGGTTAAAACTTAAGACTGTTATTTCTCATTCTTCTAAGAATGATGAAACAAGAAATGGGAGAAATTTTAAGAATAAGATATGGTGGCATAGAATTCTTTTGGGGAAATTCAGTAATCACTAATCTATTTATATTTTCACTTCAGCAAACAACATAAATTATATTTTTATCTGTAGTGGCCAAAACATCTAAAACAGGAAATCAAATGAAGCATCCAATTGGAAATTTGGAACTACCTATTTCCCCCATTTAACTAAAGGCAATAAATATAACGGGCTACACTCTGGGAAAAAAATATGAAGATGGTGGTTTCATTCTCAAAATTATAAGTGGCTCCGGTAATGTGCAGCCCCATTTTCGCCACGTATTTTTCTTATTTTGTTGTCATATATCATATTGGGTATTGTTTCTAGACATTGAAATAGTTTTTAATGCATAAAATGGTACTTTCTAATTATTTAAGTTTTTTCTTGGTGGAATATAATAGTTGCCCTCACAGCACCTTTTGTTGCTCTTTTCTGGATACTGCATTGAGAACACTTGAAAAAAAACATTTCAAGTAAAAATGAAATAGAAGCTAATGAAGAAAAGACTAATGCCCGTTTATATTGTTTTCCATGATTCAGAGAGACACAACTGGGTTAACAGCTGAGAATAAGGAACTTAAACTGCGATTACAAGCTATGGAACAGCAAGCACAGCTTAGAGATGGTAATGTTTTATTGATTTTTTATGCTATGTCTCGGTTTCTTTTGTTGTCATTCAACATAGTTATTTATCATCAAAATTGAGTTCATAAATCTGAAGTACTTGTTTCATTACCATTATCAAAACAAATAACAATTTTTAAAATTTTATGAAATGTCTTAACCCAAAAGCACAGGCATGAAATAACTTTAAGAAGCCTTGGGATAGGTTTATGTTAGTGTTAACACGCTCTTCTTGCGTATGCAGCGCTGAACGAAGCATTAAGGGAAGAAGTACAGCGCCTTAAGATAGCCACAGGCCAGATTCCAGCAGTAAATGGCAGTCCTTTTGGCAGAGCACTACCTCAATTTTCCGCCCACCAGCCAGCCTTACATCACTTTGGTGGGCACCAGACTCCTCAGCAGCAGCAGCAGATGCCACCATCATCCGCCAACAATCAGTCGCAGAGTGGGCAGTCACACCCAAGCTTCATGGACTTTAACAAGAGGGTCTAAGCTTCATTTACGACACTAAATTAATGATGCTATCTAATCCATTTTAATTAGAAGAAAATGAGTTTGTTTCTTTTTTGTACATAGAAATGTGTATATGTGTTGCAGGATGTGAATGGTGTTACTCATATCAAACTCTTGTACACATGGCTATGTTACTAATAGTGTAGAAAATTACTAAGATCATGGTGTAGAAAAAATTAGGAGGTAGTGATAATTGATGGTTGGATGGTTTTGGCTCTCAGTTGTAGCTTATTATACTGAATAATTGCTTATGAAGTTGGCTTTATGTAACAGGGTCATTATCTATTCTACTTTCAGGGTCATCTAGATTGAGCAAAGTTTCAAGTCCAGGACCCATTTTAAATGTTTATTATAATGTTTCAAAGAATAAGGCATTGATTACCATCAACAGTCACTGTTTCAATTTGTTGAAAGGGGCATTTGGTTTGTGTAATGTTTTATTATCAAAATAGAGAGATTATCTTGAAGATAGATTACTTAAAAAATAATTGAGTATAAATGATTATTATATTTGATAAAGTTTGATAGGTATAAATAATTATTGTATTTGGTTAAAGATAATAAAAGAATACTAGTAAATCATTTTATTTAAATTCTTTTTAATATAATTATTTTTAAATATTTTTTATATTATTTTTTATATTAATTAAAAATAAATTTATTTTTGTCTCAAAAAATTAATAAATAATAATATAATTATAATAAGATCAAAGGATTATTTTGCCCTCAAGTTTAAATTTTATCCTAAAGTCACACCAATAAGGTTTAAAAAACTTAAAATCTCATCCATTTATTAAAAATCACAGTTATGGCTAAGGGTAAAATAGTTATTTAATAAAAAAATTTTAAAATCTAAAGTTTTATTACATTTTCCCCCCTCAGCTTGAAGATCTAATAATTCAGCTCCCACCTAAAGTTTGAAAAATCAAAATTTCCCCCCTAGGGTTTGCAAATCACGGTCAAAGTTGTCGAAGACGACCGTCTTCGGTGGTGTTGGCTCTCCCTATCGGCTCAACTCTCTCTGCTAATCACTTCTCAACCATCGATGTAAGCTATTTCCTCAAACGAAGACGAAATCATCTTTGTCTCGAACGAAGACAATTTTCTCTTCGACGAAAACGATCGTCGGTGGTCTTAGACAGCCACGTCGTTTCTGTCTGAGGGGGGTCAAAGTAATAAAACTTTAATTTTTTGTTAAAAGATGATTTTACCCTTAATCCTAACCGAGATTTTTAACAGACGGATAAGATTTTGAGTTTTTCAAACCTCATGGGTGTGTCTTTGCAATAGCACTTAAACTTGGGTGGGAAGTAGTCATTTGGCTTATAATAAAATCAAAATTACTTTGGTAATCTTTTAATAGTTAAGGTAAAAGTGGTAATAAAATTACCACCTATATTACCTGTCACGTTAGTATTAGCAATAAAATATTACTATAATTTTTTATTACTGACAAATCAAACAAGGTAATAAAAGTGAAATTACCAAGGTAATCTTTAAATCTTGGAACCAAACAACCTCGAAAGCTTTATGTATATCCTATGTATATTAAAATTAACAAATAAAAAAAGATGGGATTATTTGCCTCTTAATTTTTTTTACATTCTCATTTTAATACCTAAGGTGAAAGTGGTAATAAGATTATCACATATATTACATGTCACATTAGTATTAATAATAGAAGATTACCGTAATATTTTATTACTAACAAATCAAACAAGATAATAAAAGCTAGATTACCAAAGTAATCTTTAAATCTTAGAATCAAACAACTCCAAAAGCTTTATGCTTATCCTATATATATTAAAATTAACGAATGAAAAAAGATGGGATTATTTGCCTCTTAATTTTTTCTACATTCCCATCGTAATAAAAAATTATGAAAGATCAGACGGGGCAAGCCCAGGCCGTTGCGCCTAGGCCTGCCGATTAGTGGGTCTAGTGGGTCATATCAGTTTTTTAGCATGACAAGACCTATATTACAGTCAAAAGCCTCCTGAACTGTACGCTAGCCCCCAAAATTATATTAACTTTTGCATTTTTATCAATTTTTAATTATTTTTATTTTTAATTAATTAAAAAATTTATTTTTAATGGGTCGTGTTTAGACACGTCAATTGGGCCGGGTCGAATGGAGGCCCGGCCCGAAGCACGAAGAAAAGCCCGGGCACGATAAAGCCCGGCCCGGTACTGTAGCGTGCCGGGCCGGGCCCATAGGCTTATCGGGCCGGGCCTTGGGCCTTAATATTAAACCCATGGGCTGGCCCGGCCCGGCCCGGCACTGTTCACATATATATATAATTTTTTTTAATTTTTTCTTCTGCCTGGTGGCAGAAGGTAATTCTGCCTGGTGGCAGAAGCTGCTTCTGCCAAATGGCAGAAGCTAATTCTGCCTGGCAGAAGCAAGCTTCTCCCAGGCAGAAGCCCAGGCAGAACGCTTCTGCCTGGCAGAACGCTTCTGCCTGGCAGAACCGCTTCTGCCTTGGCAGAAGCCGTTGGCTAGCTTCTGCCTTGTGGCAGAAGCCGTTGGCTAGCTTCTGCCACAAGGCAGAGGCAGAAGCCGTTGGCAACGGCTACTGGCGCCAGTAGCCGTTGCCAAACTTTGTTTTAATTTTTTTTTAATTAATTGATTTTTTCCTATAAAAACCTATTCAATTTTTCATTTTCATTTTCAATTACAATTACAAATTTCTCAAACTCTCAATCTCTCAAACTCCCAATCTCTCAAACTCTCAATCTCAACTATTTATTATATTTTTAATTTCATTTTATTTTAATTTTATCATTACAAAATATTACAAATGGATCCAATGTCAAATGAATTCAATCCATTTGAATATTATCATGCTGGCGTTGATGATATTATTGATGATGCACAAGGTGGGATAGGTAGAGCACCAACAGGTGAAAGTGGTACGGGTACAGGTTCGCATTGTTCGACAGAGAGAAAAAGAAAACAAACGTCAATGGTATGGGAACACTTTGATAGAATAGAGGAAACAATAGAGGGGAAATTAATTCGTCGAGCAGTATGCAAACATTGCGGTTCTTGTTTAACATGTGCAAGTACAAGTGGGACGGGACATCTTCGCCGACATGTTACTGATTACTGTAAAAAAATTCCACATGAACTTAGAGGACAAAAACAAATTGCATTCACCAGATCGCGATCTGTTGGTCCAGGTGCCACTTCAGCAGGAGGTCCGAGCGGTTCTGGACATATGGGAGAAATGTCAACTTTTACGTACGATCAAATGAAGGTTCGAGATTACATGGCCAGGTATGTCGTTGCTTCTGATCAACCTTTTAGTTATGCAGAAGATGAAATTTTAGAATGGATGATGCAAAATAGTATTCAACCAGCATTTAGAAGAATTCCTAGGTCAACTCTTAGGTCAGATATATTGAGAAATTATGAACTAATGAAAATAAAAATTATTGGAGAATTAAGTAATTTTAATGGTGTTATTTCAATAACTTCTGATTTATGGACTGCTACAAATCAACGTATAGGGTATCTTTGTGCAACTGCTCATTATATTAATTCTGATTGGCAATTATGCAAAAAAGTTATTGCATTTAGAAATTTAGAATATCCACATAATGGTCTTGCAATTTATCGTTCATTAGCAAATATTTTTGATGAATATAAAATTAATAATTCTATTTTTTCAATTACTTTAGATAATGCTAAAAATAATAATAAAGTTATTGAATATATGCATAATCATTTATCTCCTCCATTTAATGGAAAATTATTTCATGTTAGGTGTGCATGTCATATTATTAATTTAATCGCTCAAGATGGCTTGAGTTTGGCAAAAAAACATTTAGAAGTAATTAGACATGCCATTGCATATATTTCATCATCCCCATCACGGGTACAAGCATATCATCAATTATGTAAATCAATGGGGTTAAGAAGGAAAAAATTAAAAATAGATATTAGCACTAGGTGGAATTCAACATATCTCATGTTGAAAGCATGCGAAGGGTATGAAGTTCCTATAACACGATACTTCAATACCCAACCAATGGATTCGCAAGATCCTATTTTTTTGACAGATCAAGATTGGGAAATAGCTATGGCTTTAATGAACTTGTTAGAGCCATTGAAAACAGCCACAGATCATTGCTCAGGTGTGTATTATCCGACAACTTGTTCTATAATATATAATATGGTAGAAATAAGTGATATATTTAAAGAACATAGGTATCGTCACTCTCATAATGCTTTTCAAAATATATGTATGCAAATGGAACAAAAATTTAAAAAATATTGGAGTGAAATTCCTTTACTTTATTCTGCAGCTACTATTTTAGATCCTAGGGCAAAAACTAATGGATTACAAAATTTATTTGATGTTATTAATGAAAATTTGTCAATTAATAGCAATGTAAATTCTGTTGAATATGTTCAAGAATTTTTATTTGATATGTATAGTATTTATGAACAAAAATATGGAAAAACTGGACAAAGTTCTGCACCAGAGGTAAGCTCTGGTAGTTCAGGTAAAAAAAAGTCACGCATATGGTCTTTATTGCGCAAAGGTAAACAAACTGTTAGTCAAAGTACAAATTATAGTCAATTTTACAATTATATAAATATTGACCATTATCCTGAAATTATTCAAAGATATAATGCTGAAAAACTAGATGTTTTGGCATGGTGGAAAGACAAGGCAGAAACCTTTCCTGTGCTTGCAGCCATGGCTCGAGATCTACTAACACCTCCGGTGTCAACTGTAGCATCGGAATCCGCTTTTAGTGCAGGGGGATGTGTGCTGGATGATAGACGATCCAATTTACATCCAAATATGGTCGAAGCGATAATGTGCATGAAAGATTGGATCAAAGCTGATTTTAAATTACAGAATCGTGTGACAGAAGATGTCTTTGAAGAATTCAAAGATTTGGATGTAGAAGATGAATAGATAAATATTATATAGTAGATAAATTTTATTTATGTTTTGTAATTTATACAATATGTAAATTAATTTATTTGTATTTTATTAACAATTTATAATATTTTTTATCATGTAACCACGGTATTCCTCCGCCATAAGTGAGGGATTATAAATAAAATATTCGGGGTACTGTCCTCGATTTTAATAATTGAAAAATAATTTGTGTTTAAAAATTTTAATTAAAACTTTTTTTAAAAATATTTAATAAGGCCCGGCCCGGCCCGTTTACTGAGGCCCGGCCCGGCCCGTTTACTGAGGCCCGGCCCGGCCCGTTTACTAAGGCCCGACCCGGCCCGTTTAAAGCCCGTTAGTATATGGGCCGGGCTTTGGGCCTTTATATTTCAAAGGGCCGGCCCGGCCCGAAGGCCCATTACTGTTTGGGCCTCGGGCCCGGCCCGGCCCATTAGCCCAACGGGCCTTGCTGAAGTCGGCCCGGCCCGGCCCGGCACGGCCCATTGACGTCTCTAGTCGTGTTAGACCAACTGGTAGATCTTGTCCTAAAGCCTCAACACGGTCCGCAATTTTGTGCATTATGCCCTTGTGAGCTTTGCCAAAGAGGGGGTAACAATACACATTATCACCATGAAACTAGTCAAGTGTTTTGTCAGACAATATAGTAAGTAGCTAAGCACTGTGTCTTACATTGGGCACATTTTTGTTCCAAGGTGGCTGCCCAAGCTCGGTTTAAATAGGCACACAACACAATTAAGAAGAAAACAATGGAACTATGCAGCATCACTTATAGGAAGCTAACATATGATAACAATCTATCGTTTATGGAGAGAACAGCAGCAATTTTCAGTTCCTATTTCTGCTGCGATGCAAGGAGCCTGAGCTTTCCCGTCCTGGTACCAAGTTTTGTGGTGCTCAACCAACTCGTTCAAGAAATCATCCAGTTTGTCAACGCTGACACTAGGCATAACCACAACATGAGTGATATTACAAGGGCCGGTGTTGGTGCCGGTGCCTCTGAATGGCTTTCCTCTGGGATGGGAGTATTCAATCTGCTAGACCTTCTCATATTCTTTCTATTTCTGCAAAATCACATAGTACTTTGAATAAGGTATATCAATAGTTACAGCAGGTATTTACTTACAGAGGTCAGGGCGCGGGAGCGATCAACACTGCTTTAGCTACTAACTTATGAACATGTTATGAAGGAAATCATTTTCACAAATTTTTTTTTTTTTTTTGGGTCCCATAACCATGCTCTGATACCATTTGTAACACCCCAGGTCCAATAACCCGGCCCACTGTTAAGATATTGTCCACTTTGGACACACAGTCCATCATGGGTTTGCTAATGGGCTTTGCAACCCAAAACGCGTCTTTACAGTTAAGGAGCTCACAGGCTATTTAACCAATCCAATTCTCCCACCACTAACCAATGTGGGATCCAAAGACAGAGCACACACAGACCCAGCATCTCTCCCGTGCTTTGTCGATGTGGGATTCGCCTAGGGGTATCACATTACCGTAATCTTTTATTACTAACAAAACCAAACAAGATAATAAAAGCTAAATTAACAAAATAATCTTTAAATCTTAGAACTAAACAACTCCAAAAGCTTTTTGTATATCCTATATATATTAAAATTAACGAATGAAAAAAGATGGGATTATTTGCCTCTTAATTTTTTATTACAATATTTTTTCTACATTCCCATTGTTATAAAAAATTATGAAAGATCAGACGGGGCAAGCCCAGGCCGTTGCGCCTAGGCCTGCCGATCAGTGGGTCTAGTGGGTCAAATCAGTTTTTTAGCATGACAAGACCTATATTACAGTCAAAAGCCTCCTGAACTGTACGCTAGCCCCCAAAATTATGTAACTTTTGCATTTTTATCAATTTTTAATTATTTTTATTTTTAATTAATTAAAAAAATTATTTTTAATGGGTCGTGTTAGACCAACTCGTAGATCTTGTCCTAAAGCCTCAAGACGGTCCGCAATTTTGTGCATTATGCCCTTGTGAGCTTTGCCAAAGAGGGGGTAACAATACACATTATCACCATGAAACTAGTCAAGTGTTTTGTCAGACAATATAGTAAGTAGCTAAGCACTGTGTCTTACATTGGGCACATTTTTGTTCCAAGGTGGCTGCCCAAGCTCAGTTTAAATAGGCACACAACACAATTAAGAAGAAAACAATGGAACTATGCAGCATCTTACTGATTATGGTGCTTGTTGCCACATTTGTTCTTTCAGTTTCCTTCTTGTTGACCAAAAACAACGGAGCATATTCCAGGAAGTTTCGGGTGGCCTATTGTTGGTGAAAGCCTCTCATCTTTATCTGATTTCTCCAATCCATCTGGCATTTACAGCTTTGTGAAGGAGAGGCAACAGAGATAACAAAATCAATCAAATGAAGAACCATGAACACATGTAAAAATATATCAAAATTGTTTGCTTTGATGTTCTAATAAATACTTTTGCGTTGGGGAGATACAGTGTGTTCAAGCTGGGAGAGAAGCAAGCAAAATTTTTTTAACAGGAAAAGATGGGATTGTGAGTTTGAACCTTTTTTACACAGAAGAGCAAGTTCTTAGTTCAACCAGCTTGCTGCAGACCAGTGGAGAAGCACACAAACGGCTGAGATGGCTGATCGCTGAACCTCCTTCAGTTGATGGCCCGAAAAAAATATTTTTGGTTTATTAACACACTCGCAATTGAAACACTGGATCAATGGACTGGAAGAACGGTGCTGGTTTTTGAAGAGGCTTCCACAGTTGAGTCTAGAGAGCAAGTCAATTAGTGCCCGGTGGTGTTTTCTATCTTCAAGTATATCTAAATCTTCTGTTGTTTATACAGTTCACACTGAAAATGATAGGCAACATGATAAAATGAGCTTGGAACCAGCCGGCAAGGAGCTGGAAAAGTTTCAGGCCAATTTTAAACTCATCTCTTCCGCATTTGCTTCCTTGCCATTGAAGCTCCCAGGAACAGCTTTCAATCAGGGTATTAAGGTAGTACTTTTCAACAACTTAGCTGCATAAAATCATAAGAAATGACACGAAAAAGAAAAAAGATGGACTCGTTTTGCATTTTGTTAAGCTTTTAAAATTGCCAAACAGGAGACAGAGAGATACTGAAGATAGACTTACTGAGAAACAATTGAAGGACAATATATTGACTCTACTTGTTGCAGGTCATTACACCACAACTGCTGCTCTCACATGGCTCATCAAATTCCTTGAAGAAAACCCCTACTGTTTTGGAACAACTCAAGAGTAATATGGACTTCACATTTTCCTCAAAATTTTAATTTGTTTTCTTGAGAAGTTGAACTGAAATTTTCCAGTGGCTTTGCAGAAAGAACACTACGAGATACAATCAAACAGAAAGGGAACTGCAAATCTTACCTGGTCCGAAGTTAACAATATGCCTTACACTGCCAAAATAAGCAAGCAATTTTTTTTCCTTTTACAGCAAGTAACAATCTGTTGAAAGGTCTCTTTCTTTTTCGGATATTTTCCCAATTGAAATTCAGGTAATCAGTGAAACTTTTTGTAAAGCAACAATTTTGCCTTGGTTTTCAAGAAAAGCTGCTGAAGATTTCAGCCATGAAAGCCTAAGGCAATATCAAAATTCAATTAGTATACAACATAATAGTCAGAAACCGGAAAACAAAAAAAAGATGCTAAAACAAATCCAGATTCTATTAAAATCAAGAATTTTGATACAAAAAGGACAACAGACAAGTAATCTCTGAGTGATAACAATCTATCACTTATGGGAAGCTAGCATACGATAACAATCTATCGTTTATGGAGAGAACAGCAGCAATTTTCAGTTCCTATTTCTGCTGCGATGCAAGGAGCCTGAGCTTTCCCCTCCTGGTACCAAGTTTTGTGGTGCTCAACCAACTTGTTCAAGAAATCATCCAGTTTGTCAACGCTGACACTAGGCATAACCACAACATGAGCGATATTACCTTGGCAAGCAAGCTGCCACTTTCGAACAAACTCTTCATCATGAGGACGCTCAAACACAACTGTGCTGCTAAGTTCATTCAACATGGCACTGATACCAGCATCAAGAAGGCGGTCCTTCAAGTAGTGAGCATTTCTAAGACACTTTTGGACTTCTTTTTGGAAACCTTTGTATCCTTTTCTATTGAGAGTGTACCAGAGGAAGAGAGGAGCATGGCCATTTCGACTTCCCATGATTGTGGCATCCCTCGAAGCAAGGTATTCAACATTTCTTGAGAGTGCATTGATGTGCTCCATCCTTGTTATCTGAACACCACAAGGCATTGGGCATCCCACAAACTTGTGGCCAGACACGGACACACTTCCAATGGGTTTCTTGAAACTAACCTTTGGTGCCTGTTCATCAACAATATGGATAAGTCCAAAAAGGATTAAACAAGGCCAAGAGAATGAGACTGAAGATAGATTAGCACTTGTGTAAGGTTAATCAAACATGTGCAAAAGGAGCCAATAAATCACACTAAGACAGCTATCCAGTACAAACATTAATATCATCGCATCATCCAATTATCCACATGTGAAATGAGATACTTGGTCTCCACAACTTACAGATTTTCAACAGAAATGCTTTGTGACAACCGTGTTTTCTAAGGTAAATTGAAATATATACATGAAAAAGCTAGTTCATACCAGAAATATGAGATTTTACTAACAAGCCTATTGTGTATGATTGAGTTCATCCAATGCAAAGGAACCAGGGCAGAAAGTCTTTTTATTCAAACTGAAGCCAAATAATATGTTCTGGAATGAAACACACCACAGTTGACTGATTCAGTTAATAATTAAGAGCAAAAACTATTAAATCATACCAAGGAAACTCTTAAGAGCAAAACTGCTAAAGCCCAAAACCATCTGCTAATGCAAGATATGAATGACAGAAAGAGAAGCCGAATTTTCAATCTTTAAGTTTCCTTATGATGTTAAGAGTTTGGAATGGCATGACTTACACGTTTAACAAAGGGCATCATTAGTCCAAACAGAGCTCCATCACAATGAATATAGAAGCGATCATGCTTAAATCCACTTTCTTCAAGCGTTCTTATCACAAGATCAAGGTCATCAACAGCTCCTTTGACAGTTGTTCCTGTATACAAATAATTGATCACATCAACTCAGTTAAAAGTGCACATTCACTTCTTTGAGTTTCCCAAATTAGGGGAGAGAGAGAACCTATATTAACATTGATAATAGCTGGTTTGTCCTTGTGAGCAAGTAGTTGAACTTTGAAATCAGCACAATCAATTTCACCAGATATCAGAGTGTTAACCTTAACACATTCCATTCTATACATTCGTGCAGCTTTAAAGACTGAATAATGGGACTCTTTCGATGCATACAGAATGCCATCTGGAAACACCTCCCTCCTGCAGGATCAAAGTACAATCTCTTCCACATTTCTTTGACAGAAACAATAAATGATTATGATGCGAAATAGAAGCAATGCAAAGCAATAATCTAACCATACTTACCCAACTAAAATGCCATGAAGATTGCCTTCTGTACCACAATTTGTAATGTATCCCCAGTATTCATCTTTCTCTATTTCCCATAGACGAGCAAACCAATCCAAAACACCAACTTCAAACTGTCTTGAATGGACACCATAGTTGCTCTCAATAAATGGATCCCCAAGATTGTTGATGGAGAAATGCTGCAACTGACTAAGGGCACCATAATCGAAGTCAAGATTATAAGGATAACCTACAAAAAAGACACCATTTGAAGCAAAAGTTTAAAACCAAAGACATAACTGGAAACTCTATTGTCAGAGTTCAGAATGACAATGCTTTTTCATGGCATCTTTAGTAATTGACACAAGTTTATCAGTTAAACAATGAAATGTTGCCTCCCACAAGTAACCATAAGAAGTCAGAAGGCCTCCAAAACTATGCTACTCAAAACAAATTGGCAGCAACTACTCTTACTCTTTCTTCAACATATCTATTTTTTTCACTTGAACATCAGTAAGCACAACCTTAAACTAAATCACTTTCAAATTTTCTGATATTAGGTTACCACTTTTCATATTTTGTGCAGTAAATTGTTAAATATAATGAAAATGATACACATTTTCGACTACATAAAAATGACAACAAAACAATAATAAGCACACACATAACTTTCACTTATGTCTAATTTGTAAGTGTATCCCTTGTCATATCAAATAACTCTATATAAACATCAAATCACAAACCAAAAAAGAAATTAAACTAGTTAATCTCAGGCTATGTAAGAACTAACAAGAGATTAGTATATATTCACGCCATATTTTATTCAGCATTCTAACAGATGCTTCTGCTTAATTTTTTTTTTTTTTTGGCAAGTGCTTAGTTTTTATTTATTTTTTATTTTTTTTGGCAAGTGCTTAATTTTTATTTACTTTCTGCTTTTGAGAAAATAATAATCTCAGAGGCTATCACTGAAAAAATGAAAACAAATCAATGTAACCACTCACACTCTGTACCAACGTTATAATATCTTAATAATATGGCTATCACAATTCGCACATCCAAAAGTAAAAGTTCTGCTTTTAAAAGCAATAGATGTCTGCTTTACCAAAAAAGCAAAAACCTATTTTTATGGTAAAACCAAAAATATGCTTTTCAGCTTTTCAGCTTTCAAAAACAAAATTATAATTACAAATGTGAGACAACCATCAGGAGTACCCATTTACCTCAACCACTTGAGCATATCATGTGGTTGAACTTGAAAAATAGACATGATTCATTTAGTTCAACTAGAAAAAGCACTTAAAATTTTTCAACTAATTTTCAACAAACATACACCTAACAGTAAATTTAGAATTCTTATATCATAGCAAATATGAAAAAGGTGTGACGTGCAACATTTACAGGCCACTTACACTTAAGTATTATCACAGTAATCTTATAACTTGTAAGTTAGTATATGATGTAACACACAGTCATTATTTTAGCTTACAACAACTAACTTGAAAATAAAGTAGCATGCATCATCTGAAACGACGACGTTTAAACACATTTCTTAATGTTTAATACCTAAATGGTGCTTAGTCCGTTCGACCAAGGTCTTCCTATAGCGAGCCAAGACACCAGCCATGTAAGCCTCCTTATCACCGGTGAACTCATCGTTCGCTTCCGGCTCTGTGACAGCAAGGCACGTGGTATGCACGTTCTTCCCGAGCACAATCTCTCTCTCAGTCTCCGTGTCAGACTCGGCAATAATCTTCACAGGCCCGCCGTTCTGCTCCGGCACAACCGGAGGCAACGGTCCAGGCACCACAGCCGCCGGATCAAAACCTCTAGAAAAGATCTCCGCCATTGCTCCTTTCACTACCTTCAAACTAGCCTCCACTTCCACCTGACGACCTAAGACATAAACGTAAATTAACAACGCAAATGTGAAATAAATCAGAGCGCGTAAGCGAGTGAGCAAATTGTAAGAAGATTTTGAATATTAGAGGATGTGTTAGTTGAAATGAAGTGATGGCAGATCTAGAAAGAGAAAACCTGATTAGAGATTACCGAGGCGGTGGATTCGTTCGTTCAAGAACAGAGAAAAATTTGCCTCCCCTGCCGAACACTTTATAAGAGAAGCGAGAAGGAAGAGGCGTTGCTGCCACTCTATTTATAGTGGCAATTTTTCTGGAGAGCCAACTTAATACAAAATTAGCTTAGATTTTTTTTTATTTTATTTCATATACATCACGTGAGTCACTAATTATTATTGCCAGTGTGCCACATCCTGCCGACGAGAATAAGCCAACAGCAGAGTAGATAGGAGTGAACCGACGTCGTACTGTTTTAAACTACTATTCGGAATCCTTAGTCCTTACTACAAGAAGTCGACCACCAGTTCTACTCTTGTTCGGCGATCAAACAGAAGTAAGTAAGCTTAGTAAACCACGTGACAAAGAGGGGGTAAGCAATGCGGATTATTTATAAATTTTGGAAATTGATAAAATGGTTAAGCCTGAAAAATATGAAATTTTAAACTACTGAATGGTGCATGCATGAAAAGTTCAAACCCGTTCATATCATATTGGATGAATTAAATGGACATAGGATTATTTTAAAAAAATGAACAATCATTCATGCCAGATGAATATTTGTTCCAACAATTACTATTTACAAATTATAAAAAGTTTTATATCTACACATAACATCGTTATTTCATTATATTTAATTTTTTTAAACCTTGTTTAATAAAAGTGTTGTCAGGATTACTATTAGGAGGATGAACTTAATTTATTTGATTGAAAATCTTATATGATAAATGTGTTGCTAATATGATAATCAGATCTATTGTATGTGTTTTTATATTTTAATAATTCGATCATATGATATTAGTTTTAGGTTAATGTAAATATAGAATAATGGGATAGTAGTATGCATAAATATATATTAGGAGAACGGTTGAGTTTTCATGCTTTATGTCTAGTTGTGTGAACAAAGAAGTAATTTTGTTAGTATTTAATAGTTAGATGATTCCGATAGAAGGTGTTATAAATTTATCTTTTGTGTGGATATTAGGTTTGATGATGAGAAAGTTGATAGAGAAAAATTAGCCGACTTTTGATATGTGATGTACAAACATCTTTCGACTTAATTTGGTGTTGTTTATATGCTTGACCTCATAAAAGGCCATACACATGCAAGCCAATACCTCTATTTCTGTCGTATAAATATAATGATGTGAAGCTGACCTTTCTCACTATTGCGTCTTCACTGTCATTTCTGTCCATGAGTGGGCAGTTTGAGGTCATGTTGAAGAGTACACTGGTCTAACATCAGACGCACAAGTTTTAAATAAAGGGAGATATTGTTAAAATTAGCTCATGAGAATAAAACTATTTTTCTAAATAAAGGGAGATAGAACAAAATCAGAGCTCAAAATTGCGAAACAGCGTCGTTTAGTGTTCCTTTCACTGATCTTCACTCTGCATGTTGAGAAAATTTCCCATGTGACTCACTTGCCGAAATTCGTAAAAATATATTCTGAAGGGTCCACCATGGAAACCAATCAAGATTCTATTCGATAAGAGTCGACCAGACACGTATGGCATCACATGGGGAATTGTGATTTTTTTTTTTTTCTGGTCCCACAACTTCAAGTTCAATGGTCTTATCAATTCTTGCAACGTGTTGACATCTGTGTTTCCCGACACAACATGATTGATTTTTATGTTTCTTTAAGGGCCCAGTAATATTACAGTTGGATAAAATTAAGAAGGCCCAAAACGTTAAACTTGTTTCGGCCCATAAATTGAAAGCAGGCTTTTAACGACTAAATTTCACTGAAAATATAATATGGTCAGGGTTGTTTGTTTTTCAGCAGTAAAATATTTCTTAAGTCATATATATTTTATTATTAACGTTCATTTATTTATTTTATCAGTAATAAATATTTTAATAATATTATATTAATAATAATAATAATGTAATAAATAATATAAGAAATAATGTAATTATTATTTTTATGATTATATTTTTATTTATAAAATATCAGAAGATAAAATTATTTTATTTTTAATTAATATAAAAATAATATGAATAATATTTTCCTAAAAGTTTCCAAACAATTCTATCATAAATATTAGAATTGACAACTTATTTTAAAGGTCACGTCAACCAAGCCAAATTTTCAAGGCTAAAGATTCTCTCCCACACAAGGTATCATCCTTTAGCCTTAAAAGGTCTATTTGGTCATTTTCATTTATTTTTGTTAATGAAAATTTGGTTCAACATTTTTTATGGGTAAAATCATTTATTAAATACCTCATATTTTCATTTCTACAAAATTGCATAGATAAGGATCTTCTCTTTGGTCACACTATCGGTGGGGAAAAGTGCATGTAGTCTCTCATCAAATGCCAAGTTTACCACTTTGGTCGCCCTCAGTAATACCATCCCCTCATCTTTGACCACCTTGTGGACCACCGTGACCACAACTTTGGCCCTGACATGGTACCGATTCCAACAACACTAAGAACCACCCCTTTTGAAGTTTCAACAATTACATTACCGACACCTAAATATCTTTAAACCTTTTCAATTAGGATAAAAATTTCTCTTAACTTGATTAGATTCATATTAACTATTTGTGTTAAAAAACTTAAATTATAATTTAAATTTTTTTGTATCATATCGTATCATATCATATTAACGTGTTGTGTAAAAAATGATCAACTAATAATAACCAAATAATATAATTAGAATTAAATTTTAAAATTACTTTAAAATATTTTTGTTATCTTACTAAAATAAAGACAGGTTAGTTATGGATGTTTGTATTAAGTGGACAGTAAAAGCTAATTTACTATAAAACCAAACATTTTTATTATTGGAAGAATATCACGGGTGAGTAAAATAGACTTTTCCAATTTAATGGGTAGTAAAGTTATTTCTCAATGTTTGGGTGGAAAATAGTTACTCGGATTATCTGCAATTATAGCATATATTAATTAAAATAGCTTTTTTATATATATATATTGATTTTTTTATTATACATATATAACCGAAAATATAAAATATCAAAAATATTTTAAGATTTTATACTTACATAATCTAGTATAAACTCACTCACTCAACAACTACGATTAAGATATAAGATAAAATAGGATAAAAATATAAAAAATTTTAACAACTTTAATAATCAAAAGATTTGTTGGATGTGTAATCAATAGATCACTAATCTATTTAACCAACTCTAAATTCTAAGATTTATACTTTTAAAAATAAAATCAAATTAAAAAATATTATATTTATATAATAAAAAATAATTATATCTATAAAACAAAATAAACGGTTATTTTAATTAATATCATCAATCATATATTCAATAAAATTATGTGTATCTATTTTTTATATATAATTTATATACACAAATGAGGTATTATCATGTGATTAGATTTTTTTATCATATGATAACACATATTTTAAAATCACCTAATTATATGATGACATCTCACTGTATATATAAATTATGTACTAAAAATAGATACACATAACATTACTCATCATACATTATGTTGTTTTAAACTGAGAGTTTCTTTCCTTAAAAGGTACTGTTTCCTCCGCCTACTTTGAAAGTAAAATAAACCAACTCTAAACACGGTCAAATCTCAAAAATCTATTGCAATTATATTTCCCAGCCCCACTACAAGAATTGTGTAATTTTGATATGAAGCAACAAGAGGCAGAAGAATGGGCAGTTTTTATATTTCTGAAAATACGGGGTATCTGGAAGGTATTGAGCAAAGGACCTGCAGCATTAGAAGAAATCCCCCTCACATCTTCTCCGTTATTTTAACTTTCAGCCCCCTAAAATAAAAAACTCCCCTGTGATCCTCCGCTTCGCGCCCGATGGACACGCCCCCGATCTACGCTCTCCCGCAAGACACGCTCCAACAGATTTTCTCCTGTCTGCCTCTCCGTCAAATCATCGTCTGCCGATCAGTCTCAAAACTCTTCAATCAAATCTTAACGTCACCGTCCTTCCTACACCACATCTCCACACAAAGCCCTCCCCTCTTTCTACTCGCTCTCCGTCCGCTGTACCACCACCACTACCACGTTTCTCATTCTCTTTTTTCCGTCCTCCACGTCTTCGATCCTAACCAGAATATATGGCTCAGATTCGATTTCAGCTTTCTCCCTTTCAGATCGCTGCACCCTGTGGCTTCCTCGCAAGGACTCCTTTATGTCTGGGGTCATTCGCCCGACTTGCCCGAGTCAAACAAATCTCTCATTGCTTGTAATCCCTTGACTCGCCAATTTAAGGTTTTGCCTCAGTTAGGATCAGCCTGGTCAAAACATGGATCGGTTCTGGTTGACTCGTTGAACCGAGTCATGGTACTGACGGAACTAGCCGCGCTGTTTTATTCGAACTCGGTACATTGTTGGCTAAAGTTCTCCTCCAATCTTCCGTCCAAACCGCGAAGTCCGGTTATGACGTCAGACTCTGTGTACGCGTTATGCGACGTCGGATCACCCTGGAGAAGTCAATGGAAATTATTCGCGTGTAAGTTATCGACTCTTAGGAATTCGCAACAGTTTTGGTATGGTTTAGAGAAGCACGAGTGGGGAGACGTGTTTGATGTATTGAAACGGCCGCGTTTAGTTCGCGGAAGTGGGAATAGGGTTTTGATGGTAGGGGGATTGAAGTCATCGTATTCGTTAAACTCGTCCTGCTCTACCATAATTATACTGAGACTGGACTTGGATTTGCTGGAATGGGAGGAAGCGGGGAGAATGCCCGGGGCTATGTATAAATTTTTTCAAGAATCGAATAAGTTTAAGGTGTTTGGAATGGGGGATAGGGTTTGCTTTTCGGCAAAGAGACTTGGGAAGTTAGCACTGTGGGAATGTGGGAAAGGAGGAGGAGACTGGAGATGGATTGATGGACTGGCTGTGAGTGGAGATGGCCCAAGTCGTGGATTTGTGTGGGAAGCAAGACTAAATGCAGTGCCTTGAGGTTTGTATTTTGAATTGAATTTGGATGGCGGAGCAATTTAAGAAAAAGGACCAGACGATGATGTATTTTAATTTTAGATACTAATAAAAGAATTTGTTTGTCTTTTTGTTTTTGAGCTCAGTTTATTTTTTGTTTTTGTTGTTAAATTGCAGTTTCTGTGCATTGATGAAAAAATTTAGATTACTTGTTAGTGGAAAGACAATGGATGTTTTGGTTGATTTTTTGTGTTATCGTTTGCTAGGAGTTAGTGGAGAGTAAAGGGAGATGGTATTTATACGGCTATAAGTGCTTGAGCTAGACTGACTGATTGGAGTTGTAGTATTCAGAAATGCATAATTACGGCAAAAATGTTGCAATGAGGCCTTGCGAATATTTTTGTTAGTTTTTTGTCCAGTCTTTCTTAGCAGATTAGAATCTTCTTAATTGAATTTTAAAACTTGATGGATAATAAATTCCGCAGAGTTTCTTTGTTTGTGAATTATTTTACAAATAGTCATCACCTCTTACAATAACCAAGCTTGAACATGATCAAGTGGTCAATATTATAACATGCTGGATCTTGTGTGGCTGGCAAAAGAAGATGTAAGGTTTTAGTTAATAAAATGTGGATAGACTTTTGTGTGGAGGTGCAATGTAGTTGCGAATTGCAAAATTTTCAGTTGAAGTAGAAGTTATGTTTCAGAACTCTGCTCCAATACACCAATTTTTTGTATTAGAAAAATACACCACTTTTGGTTGAATTTGGTTGTGATGACTAAAGTTTTTACCTACTCCAGTTCTTGGTTGTTTGCTTCCATATTTTAATCTTTTTTGTTACTCTTTCTGATATTAAATCAATGGTGACAAGAATGTATTACTGGTTGTTAGTCTGTTGTTTTTGTCTGAGTTTGTTTTCATCCTGGTTCTTAGTTTGTAGAACTTATGCAGGAATCACTAAATATGAGGAAGTGTATTGTTTTTTCTTTCTATTGAACCTTGTGAACTGGAAATGGATTTTTATGTAGAAAGTTAATGAGCACTGCTATGCGTACTAGCTTTTGAGTTCGCACGTAATGTGTCATCATATGATTGAGTGTTATTTTCTTATTAATTCAAAATACTTAATCATTTGATGACACACATCAAGTATGTATCTATTTATGTACTCAAAGTTGGTAATAATAGTTTTATCAGAAAGTTAATATCTTGAGCCCTTCCTCACACTAATTTATCCTCTATTACAGTCTTTCTTATCATTTATCAGTCTTCTTTCAGAGTCCTCTCTCCCATTCTTTTTTCTCTCTCCCTCTCTCAGTCCTGTAACTGATCCATCTTGTTTTAGCTAACCACAATTCTTACGTATTCTGAATTATACTTTTCTGGGGGGTTTCACTCATTACTTTAATTTAATTTGCATTATTTCTAGTAGAATTATTTAATTTATGGGCTGTGATTTATGGTTTTGTTAACTTTTGAAATACTGCTACAACAATTTTCCTGCATTTGGTTGCAATTTTGGGGCAGTTGCAGAGGCTAGAATTTGTTGCTGATGTTTTATTGCTAGCTTTTAGTGATTCTGTTCATTATTTTCCTACGTCATGTTATATAATCTATGTGGGAACCAGAGAAATTAAGGAGTGTCTTGTATTGAGAGGAATGGGGCACATTAAATCCGTATGGGATATGGTTCAATGATTAGCTTCCCTTTGGGCCTCAATGATAAAAGAATTTCAAGATCTTGCTTCTTCATTCATTTAAATTGGGAGGGGAGTTTCGGGATACATTTAGTTTTGATAGTGAGCTTGTGGCTGGTTTATGAGTCATTTTTTATGGTTCTATTTTGGGCTTTTCATTGTACACATCAATTTTTTTTTCCTCAGTTAAACTTGTCCTTCTTTAGTGGGTTGTTCGTTCACATTTCTATAGCCTTGCCTCTAAATTTGGTTGAACATCAATGGAACCATAAATAGATCTGGTATTAATACGGTTAACCTCTAATCGTTTCTCACAACTCTCTTTTCTCTTCTCAGATCTTCTGCATGGTTTATCTTTTCACATATCACTTATCAGCCATCCCATAGCCTTCCCTTATTGTATCTCTTCACCTTTTTCTGTCACAGATCTGTCTTCAGTTGGCCAAGCAACGATCTTCGTTACTGTAAATTATAGGCATATTGGGTTTTATGTTTTCGGACATAGATATGAGTTTATATTATTTATCTATTGATAACATGGTGTATATTTTGTGGGGTGTACATTTTCTGGATGATTTGATGGTGTGTAGATATGTTGCTTAGTGGTGTAGCGGATGGATGTTGGACATAGGAGGGATACCAAGATTGTCAAATATGTGGTTTTCATAATAAATATGGTCAAATATGTGGTTTTCATAATAAATACTATAGGAGCGAGCGAGTGCTCCTCTGGAACCATTATGGCTGAAATCCCTGGAAGAATATTGACATTCTGGGATTAAGTATCCTATTTGTGCAAGTCTTTGGACTTGAGTTTCAAGGGATTTCCAGATATTTCTTTCTTCTTAATCCACCTAAATTGGAATAGGATTTTTTGCAACATTTTTCTGTTGTTTTGTGGGTTGCTTTCCACAAACTGGTCAATGTCCTTTTGTACAGCTTCATACAAAGTTTTTTTCCCTGGGTTATTGGGGATGATTTGACACCTTTGTGGATATTTTATCTACTTTCTGTTTCCCTTTCGATTAAGATAATTTCCTCTCTTGTTTCTTTTAAATAATAATAATAATTATAGAAAAATCTATATTTAGAAGTTCCCAGTGTCATGTATGGTTTGGTTTTTGAGTTGGAGTTTCCTTCTTACTCTTCATATGGAAGCGGTTATTGAGGTTTAATTTGGAACAAAATTACTATTTTCATGGCTATCAAAGGTGAAAAGTCAAGATGAATGCTTTGCCTTTCCAACAACCTCTCCGGTAACTGGGGAATTCGCCGGCAGTATCTTAGTGACCTTTTAACTCACCGTCCCTGAGATCTCCTGATCAAACAATTTAAAGCCTAAACTCTGGCTAGGATTAAGATTGCTGTTAGATACCATCAGAGATATACTTGGCGGAGTTGTTCTCCTTGTGTAGCCTCCTTCAGGATTGTCTGGTTTATAGATCGATAAGAAAAGTCTACAAACATTTCTCCGAAGCAGAATTATTATTACCTTTTTCGGGAAAAACCTAAATTACTTGGTAAGATAAACTAAATTTTATTTGTGTTGGAACTAAAGGTATTTATAGTCTGATTTAGTGTGATTTTAGAGTTTTTTAAAACCAAAATTAAAAAAAAAAGTTTAAAAATTTTTTAAACCATTTTAGATTTTAAACCAAATCAAATTGAAAAAATATAATTTAGTCTCATTTGAATTTCTCTTTAAATAGATTAAAATTATATACTTTTACATATATAAAAAAATTCTATCAAATATAGTTTTTATATATTTAAAAAAATAATTTGATTTAATTTAAAAATCACTCAAACTATAATTTAAACTAAAAATAGGTTTAAAATTTTTAATGTAAATTAAACTAAATTATAATTTTTAAACGATTTAATTTGATTTTACCAATTGAACTAAATTATACAAGCCCATAATTAGAACTCTACCAATGATAATCCATTTTCATAAGACGAAATCAATAGTATTGTCATTACACAGTCATTGTAAGAAATCAAAAGAAAAATATTTGTGATTCTTACACCTCAAATCTCTTATAATTAACAATTAATTGTAAATCTAATGAAAATAATTTTTTTTTTCTTCTGATTATATTCCTTGAAGATCCAGGCAACCGTAAAAGACAAAATGTAAAATCATTTCCCTTTGTATTACAATTAATTTCTCCCAATTGAGAAGTACTTTAGTTATTCTCACATTATATAATTTTTTTTTTTGGGATCATTAGCATCATCAAATGTAGAAAATCATGATGGGTCCCCATTTGCTTTATTTGTTGAGTGAACATTTTGGAGTAAAATGGACCATCAACCCAATAAAATCTCCCTGGCGGCGTATCATGTTCCATACTTATGCATAATCTAGGTACCCAACATCCAATGCTCAACCTACCTTATCAAAGTGGACCTAAATTTTAATGTAATTTCCTTTTATTTTGTTCTTATAAAAATTTACTCTCGATGCTAAGAGTTATTTATACGAAATTGGTTGGTTAGCTAGGTTTGTAATCTGTTTTCCCTGGGTTTAAGTTCCATTTTGGATTGGATTTTGAAAGTTTCGAATGAGGCCTAATAGTCATTCCATTTTGGATCAGATTTTAAAGATTTTGAATCCGACTTAATAGCCGTTTGAGTTTGAAGTAATATCAAAGGAAGTTTGGAACCAAACACGAGTTAGAATGCTAATCTATTATCTGCTTAAGCCAACTGCTAATAGAGTTATTTCGTAATTAAAAATACTAATAAAAAGTGGATGCATGCACATGCATATTGAACAATGAATGGATGTTGAAAAAATATTGACAATGGCTCCCAACAAATGGCATTGAAAGGCCTTAAACAAGCAATCTTCAAGCCATGGAGCACCGTCGAAAAGGTAACATACTATACTATACATATTCTCATTTGGTTTTATGTTCATTTACTAGGTTTGCGACTTGATGAAGAGTTACATAAAAGATTTGGACGAATTTATGAATCTTATGAATTGATATATGGTGTGCATCCAACAATGCTAGCATATTCTACTTATTAAGCTTATTAAAAACATGTTTTTCTCGTTGATGTCTTGCAATTGCAGCAAAGGGATGATGTGCCACAATAAACCGTTACATCTAAGGATGATAATTTGGGTTCGACTTTAAGAGCTCTAACTCTAACGGAGAGAGAATTCTCTGATAAAAACGAGAAAGAGGATGAGGACGAAGATTAAAAAAACCCCCATAATTGAGGATGGGCCGGGGATGGGGATGCATAGGTCTTTTCCCCACCCCGTCCCTTTATATTAATATATTTATTTAAAATATTAGCAGAGACAGATCGAGGATAGAGATTGATATCTCTTACGGGGACGAAAACAAGGACGGGGATTAAGATCCCTTCCCTGCCCCTCCCTATTGTCATCCCTAGTTTAGATCAAGCGACTATGATATGTTTACATTGAAGTTCATCTAGTGTCTATCATTGGGTTAAACATTTGGTTGTCATAGTGAGGACTCTAACTGTTTTAGGATGTAAATGATCATTCATTTGTTTTTTGGGCAACTGGATTGATTGCATTTGTGTTATGTACTCTATATATTCGTTACATTTTTTTTTTTTTTTGGTTGATGTAGATTGATAGATTGTTGTATTTTATTATGTATTGTGTATAAATCCATTTGTTTAACATTTTAATTAGCACTAGCAAATATTTATGATTGAGCGACAACCATTAATTAAGGTAAAAAATTAATATAATTGAAAACAAACAATAATATAAAGCTAAATATATATGTTTGGAGAAAATTTACATTAACTAATCTCTTATACGTCATGTTTAGTTGAATTATCACCATTTTTAGTTTTTTATTGGCATAATTCATTTTCTTACCTCCACACTTGTCCGTTACCCTTCATATTCAAAAAGAAAATAAAAAACATTGACATTTTGATTAGACATACGATCTTATTATATAATATATAAAGGAATTATTGAAGAATTAAAAAAGACTAAATTATGTCAAAATATTCAATTTTATATGAGATTTCTTGCATATTGCATATGAAACACATAGTGAAAAAATTAATACCCCCCCCCCCCCCCCCCCCTCCATTAAGCTCAAACAAGAGTTGAATTAAGTTAAGTTAGACTCGAGTTCAAAACGACTAGCTTGAGTTAGTAAATAGTAATACTAAAAAAGATTAATAACAATGTTGAAGAAGAAAAAAATTTTGTTAAAAAAAAAGAATCACCAATGAGACAAACTTCAGTATTAATGTCAAATTTGAATTGATTTCAAAGAGTTGAAATTACTTCAAACTCGAGTTTAGCTTGTTCAGTTATGAGTTAGCTAAACTCGAATCTACCCTACACATTACATATTGTAAAATTTCAACAAGAGCCTTGTGTATTACATGTAGTACAATATCAATAAGCCTCTAGTATTACACAAAATAAAATTTTAATAAAGCCCTGGAGCATTACATATAGTAAAATATCAGAAAAGCCCTGTGATACCCCTAGGCGAATCCCACATCGACAAAGCACGAGAGAGATGCTGGGTCTGTGTGTGCTCTGTCTATGGATCTCACATTGGTTAATGGTGGGAGAATTGAATTGGTTAAATAGCCTGTGAGCTCCTTAATTGTTAAGACGCGTTTTGGGTTGCAAAGCCTAGAAGCAAACCCATGATGGATTGTGTGTCCAAAGTCGACAATATCTTAACAGTGGGCCGGGTTATTGGACCTGAGGTGTTACAAATGGTATCAGAGCAACTCCGCGTGTCCTCTTGAACGATGGTGGGGCAAACCTCAGCGAGGACGCTGAGTCCCGTAAGGGGGGGTGTATGTGATACCCCTAGGCGAATCCCACATCGACAAAGCACGAGAGAGATACTGAGTCTATGTGTGCTCTGTCTATGGATCCCACATTGGTTAGTGGTGGGAGAATTGAATTGGTTAAATAGTCTGTGAGCTCCTTAATTGTTAAGACGCGTTTTAGGTTGCAAAACCCAGACGCAAACCCATGATGGACTGTGTGTCCAAAGTGGATAATATCTTAACAGTGGGCCGGGTTATTGGACCTGGGGTGTTACAAGCCCTTTGTGTGATATATATATATATATATATATATATATATATATATATATATAGAGAGGTGATCTTGACTCAATAAATTTATTTATGTATAAGCTGCCTTGGTGGCAGTTGGAAGAAGTTTAGTTATTAGTAATTAGTAATTTTAGGTGGTTGGAGGCATATTTAAATGTCTAAAAAGTCGTCACATTAAATTAGAGCCAAAGCAAAAAGTTTGAAAATATTTTCCTTCCTCTCTCAAAATACGATGCAAACAAAAGGGAAGAATGAATCTCCCAAATAAGCTATTTATTACAGCCAGAGATAAAGTATGGATAATAAACTGTGTTATGAAAAATAATTAAATTAAAGCTTTATATTTGGATTGCATTCAATTAGCTTAAAAAACAACACTAGATATGTAGTTTGCTGTAATTCTTAATTTACAAAATTGACATGTTAGTCTGGATCTCTTTATCTTTGATGAAAATATATACTCCAAATCACTTCTCTTATGTTAGACATCAATTTAGGATGGAGAGAGAAGATCATTGGCTTCGAAGATGGTGGATAGAGAAAATAAGAAAAAAATCCTAAAGTTTGGGAGGGGGGGAAGGAGGGAAACGTGATTTTTCAAAAGTTTGAAAAACTTTAGGTAGAGATGAGATTGTTAGTTTTTAAAACTTAAGGAGAGAAATGTAATGAATTTTATATTTTTTCAATATTATAAGTAAAATAACTTTATTTAAAGAATAATGATATATCACCATATAATTAAAAAGTTTTAATTAGAAATATAGTAATACCCAATCATATAGTAATATATCATTATTTATATATAAAATTGTATATATTATTTATATATATAATTTTATTATTAATGTAAATATCTCGGGATACTTCTAAATACCTTCCATGTCTATATAAAACAATAATTGTACATCTAAAAGAACTCTTATGAAAAAAAATTATTGTTCCACCACACTTTGTAATCATATATAATAAGAGATTGACTTGACTCGAATTTTAGCTATCTACCGCACAATCGCGTGTGCGAAGATAGCACTCTAGTCTACTCAAAAGTGTAAGACAGTTTTGTTGAGTTTGTAATTCACTAAAACAAGATTGATTTCATGAGATTCAGTCGGTTCTTGAATGTTGTTTTATTAATGTTAATTGAAATACTAAGTTGTGATGGGAGATTGTGACAGTCAATATTAAGAAAGAAATTGGTAATTTTTGTATTTGACAATGTTAATCCTTGAGTAATTAGAAAGTGACATTGGAGATTCGATAAGGAACTTAATGAAAACAACTCCTCCAACTTTGAAATTGGTTCAATCTGTTTTCACTATTTGACTTTAAATTGGGCCATTGCAATCTTACAATTAGGAGAAGGGAGAAGGACTATTTCCCACCCAACTTTTGATGCATTCTCAAATTGGCACCCACGGCAGATGAAAATCCAGTTTTCCCACCCGTGACCAAACTACCGTCCAATTTTTCCGTTAGGAACAGAGGTAAAATCGTCATTTGCTATTTAAAACCTTAAAACTTTTAAATTTAACTGTTTCCCCCCTCCAGGTTTTAAAAACTAATAACTAACCCATCCTCAAAGTTTGAAAAGTTTAGATTTCACCCCTGGGGTTTGCTCCTTCTCCGGCCACCATCGACGGTCGACGCATTCGATCGATCTCCCATCTCCGACTACAAGGACGACGAAGGACGACCCTTCGTCGCCCAGATCTGGACGAGGAAGCGTTGTCCAGATCTGGAAGAACAGACGTCGTCCTTCGTCGTCGCGTCTTCCAGATGCGACAGCGTCGTCCTTCATCAGCGCGTCTTCCAGATGCGATGAGCGACGAAGAGAGACCTTCGTCGAGCGATCTCCCAGATCTGGACAACGAGCGAAGTTTGAAACCGATCTCCCAGATCTGGACGACGAGCGACGAAGAGATCTCCGTCTCTTCGTCGCACCGTACGACGAGGAGATGAAGATCTCTTCGTCGCACCACGGCCGTCGCACCAGGAGAAGGAGGAGGTCGGTGACGACGCCGGAGAAGACGTTGGGAGATGAAGTTGAAGAATGGGGGTGAAATGCTAGTTTTGAAAGTTATGGGGGGGCGTCTGTATTTTGAAAAATATGGAAACCCTAGGTTTGAGGGTGAAAATGTTAGTTTTTAAAGTTTAAAAACTTTAGGGAAGGTGAAAATGTTAGTTTCTAAAACCTAAGGGGGTGAATGGTAAAACCCTCACATCAATTTTAAAAAATTAAATTGAGGGGTATTTTGGTCATTTCATCTAACAAGGGTAAAATGGACATTTTACCCTTATGCAAACAGATATCATCCATTTTAACAGCTTATGGGTGGGAAAACTGGATTTTCATCTGCCGTGGGTGCCAATTTGAGAATATATCAAAAGTTGGGTGGGAAATAGTCCTTCTCCCTTAGGAGAATCAAATCTTAATTGTCTACCCAAATGTCAGGAACTCCACTAATGATTAGAATAGTACTGGATGTATTTATTTTAGATAAGCCAAAAAGACTATTTTCCACTCAAACTATGCTAAATTTTCAAAGTTTCTCTTTTAACTTTAAAAATATTATTTACCTACTCATAGTCAGTTAAATTTAACGAAATTCTAACTCCTGAAAATTTAATCTTATTTTGCCCTTTAAAAGTTTAAAACCTAATATTTTATCCCCTAAGTAAAGTTTAAAAAGATCACATTTTTTCTCATAAGATTTAGTTTCAAAACTCGTTCACTTTCTCTGACGTCATTGCTGACCGTCTCTCTCTCTTGACAGTTTCCCTTCCTCCAACAACCCACCTCAACTCCACCCTAACCCATCCGACACCAAGAGACATCGTCTGAGAAGACGATCGTCTTCCCAGACGAAGATGACACGACTCGTCTTTCTCTGGGAAGATGAGTCATCTTTATCTGGGAAGACAATCGTCTTTCTAGACGATAAAGACGAGATCGATCGATCTCGTCTCGTCATTTGGAAAGACAATTTCTCTTTCCAGACAACGTCTCTTAGTGTCGATGGGTTGGGGTGAAGTTGAGGTGGGTCGTCGAAGGAAGAAAAATCGTCGAGAGGGAGAGACGGCCGACGATGGCACCGAAAAAACTGAACAGGTTTTGAAACTAAACCCTAGGGGGGCAATGTGATTTTTTCAAACTTGGTTTAGGGGAGAAAAGTTAGTTTTTTAAATTT
Organism: Mangifera indica; assembly: GCF_011075055.1. Lineage (NCBI taxonomy): Eukaryota > Viridiplantae > Streptophyta > Magnoliopsida > Sapindales > Anacardiaceae > Mangifera > Mangifera indica. The sequence goes on along the minus strand of NC_058147.1, from coordinate 7,005,162 downwards.
TGGGGGGGAATAAAATCATATTTAAGTTTATTTTTAATATTAAATATAAAATAACGATTTTACCCTTAAAATTAACAGATTTAAACGATCATGAGTAGATAAATAGGATTTTCAAAATTAACGGGGAAACTTTGAGAATTCCGCATAGTTTGGGTGGGAAATAGTGCTTTGGCCTTTTAGATGTATAATTTTGTATATATTTATATATATTATCATATAATTAGATATTATTTTATTTTTAATTTAAAATCACTTAATTATATGATGACATATATAAATGTGTATATATTTGTATATACGAAATGGATAAACATAGTTTTATTGTAATAATTATAAGTCCCTTACGATGTATGTATTCAATAATATGATATGAGATAGGTAAAAGATAATACGTATCATATAATATATCAAATTAATACAATACAATATACGTATCATATGATACAATACGTATTATTGATACAGATTGATACACCATTTAAAAAAATATAATGGTATAATAGATGCATATTTGAAAATTTTTAAAAATTTAGAGGTATTTATAATATTTTTTAGAATAATACCTATCAATTATATTTTTTTATTATTTTATTTTTAAAAAAACTAATCGTATGATATAATATAATACATTATATATAATATAAAAAGTTAAATTTTTAATATACGATACGATATATAATTTGACTACTATATTTTTGCTAAGTTTGTAAATATTTTTGATAATATAATTGAAATGAATTTGAGATCATTTATATGAAATAAAAAAAAGTATTAAATAAATAAATAAATAAATTTTGTAAGTGGAACATTGCAAAGGAGGGGAATTAACCTAACTTAATTGGCCCAATTAATATCGAATAACACAAAGAAACAACGATAAGGCCTAAGCAATTACAAGTTGTAAATAGTGATGGACAATTTTGAATTCCATGAAAAATCCAACACTTGCCTTATTATTTTAAATCAAATAATTCTCCTCCAATCAACAAGCAAACAATATTTGGAAGCCTCCTTGTTAAGGGTATTTTTGTCTTTTGAACAAGATATGATCTTACCATGAATGAACGGTGAAGCTTACGTTTCAATATTTTATGACTACAATAATATAATAATATATGTCATTGACTGCAAAATAAGTGAAAGATAAAATAAAATTAAACATGTCAGCCAAGGCAAAGCACCATCTTTGAATAAACAGTTCAACAAGATTCAAAAATAAAAATCAATAATTTGCAATTGTCCTTTGGTTCGAATATATTTTATTATCAATAATAAAATATTAAAGTAAATTAACTAAAAAGATTATTAATAAAAAATTATTAATATATTTAATAAAAATAAATATATATAATATATAATAATAATAAAATAAAATTAAGATTTTTTATTTAAATATTCTTAAATATAATCATTTAAAATATTTTTGATATTACTTATTATATTATCTAAAAATAAAGATATTTTCGTCTGAAAAAATTAAAAAGTAAGATAGAATAATCAAAATTACTATTACTTTAATAATTTTTTAATATCTAAAAAGTACGTTTGGTTTGAATAATATTTTATTATTAAAAATAAAATATTATTATAAAAATATATTACTTAGATGATTACTGGGTGTAAAGTATTATTATATTTGATAAAAATTGATGAGTATAAATAATTATTATATTTGATTAGGTGTAATAAAATATTACTAAGATATTATTTACCTTCAATATTCTTGAATATAATTATTAAAAATATTCTTCCTATTATTTATTATATTAATTAAAAATAAAAGTATTTTTGTCTTTAAAAATTAATAAACAAATATATAAATATAATAATAAGTAAGGTGGATTTGATAATAAAATTGTCTCTTATTTTACCTATCGTATTACTATTAACAATACAAAATTACTAAAATATTTTATTACATACAAATTAAATCAAAGAAGGTAAGTAATTAAAACAAATAAATTATTATAGTAATTTTTTTGTCCTTAAACAAAACTGGAGATAATAATCAGAGTAACTTTTATATAACTTATCATATCATTATTGATAATATATATAAAATTACAATAAAATTATATATACAAACAAAGATATGTCATCCTTTGATTATGTACTATTTTATTTTTAATTTTTTACTATTCAATTACTTGATAATATATTATTGTTTATGTATAAAATTATATACATAAAATTACTTATATAATTATCGGATAGAGAAACCTTTAATTTTTTATTGTGTGAATAAAAGGAGAATGTTTGATCATTAGCTGGTTTTTAATTTTTACATTTATGAATAGGGTTGGATTCGAACCGAGCCAAGCTCTAGAACGGCTTGGTTCATATATAATTGAGCTCGAGTTCGTCGAGCTCGTGAAAGCCAAGCTCGAATTCAGTTTGATTCATTTTTCGTTATTAAAACGACATCGTTTTAATACATATTGATCAAAATGACATCATTTTGTATCAAAATTTTTAATTGAAAAATCTAGCGAGTAGTTCAAGGTCAAACTCGACTAGGGCTAACTCGTTTTGGACTTATTCAAACCGAGCTCGAACTCAAACTCGAACTCGAACTAGAACTCGAACGGGCTTGATTTGAGTCCAACCCTATTTATGAAGATAGCAATCAAGCAATTAAAAAAATCATTGAGTTTACACATGAGATTCACTCTATGTAAAAATACATTAAAAAAAAATTCCCAAGATGTGATATTCAACAAGAATATCAGATTAAATTGTCGGCTTTAATCTAGAAACTTATCATATCATATTTTGAAAATTCCCAAGATGTGAAATAATAGCTTAAATTAAGAGGAATAATGCTTTTTGCTCAAACATATGATTCCCTGCCACCCTAAATTCTTTATTATAAATAATATATATATATATATATATATTTTTAAATAGAGTATTGTTTAGAGATACATGTGTAAATTACCATTTGGTAATAGACAAATTAAAGAAACAGTATATTCCTCTTTGAAAAGTTTGGAATCCGTGGAATCAATTTATTAATTAAATTTTTTAACCAAAGTCTTGCCTAAGTTTTTATTAAATTTCGTCATGATTGTGACCGAAGAGTATAATAATATAATGCCCAATTTGGTGAGATTAGCCGTCCCACAATCATGGATATTGCAGTATTACTTGATTAATCAACTATATGTGTCGTGAAACTTAAGAAATGGCTCATGAATCTACTTGAATTTATTAAAGGCCAAAGCACTAATTCCCACCCAGGTTTGATATTTTTTTAAATTTTCACCCCCTAATTTAAAAAAAAAAAATCTAAAATCTCACTTATAAGGGGTTAAGTTAAAACAGTTTCGGTTAGCCTAAAATCTTAGATACAATAAAATGACCAAAATGCCTTTTAACATAAATAACTATTTTACCCTTTTTCCAAATAAAATGACCAAAATCACCTGTAAGGTAACTTGCTTGAATTTCATATCTTGGACGTAGAATTACCCTGAACATTACAGCACTTGAGGCAAACTTATTTATGAACACATTCACATAGTCCTCAAATGAACATCATTTAGAATACCTTTACAAGAAGCACGGGCATGTTCAATTTCTCGTTTCAGAATTAGGGGTAGAAGTTACAAAATGTACAAAATATGATGCAACTGGAATTTCTATGCGAATCAAAAGCCGGCAATACTGAAGATATTTGCAGTGCAGTGTCATTGAATTTATCTGTACATTGCAATACTGAATGGTGTTTTAGGAAGACAAACAAATCCCAGCCTTGGAGCTTTAGTTTGATATGAACATAAACATTGAAACCATTAATATAGATAAGACCCCAGCTCATTCCCTTGACACTAGGCCCCTCCTCTGGATCACGACCAGCTTCAAGGCCTCAACGTAAGCCTTTTGTCGAACACGCGGTACGCCAACACAATCAGCGGAATGAAATGAGGCGCGGTCTCTTCGGCTTAAACATCGCTTTTTCGCCTGAAAAAACGAGATCCGGGTGGTGAAGAAATTTTTGGGGAGGATGCGAAAATGTTCGTGGATACTGTGGTCTAGTTGAATCTGCAAAAGCTTGGAGTTGTGGCAATGGCTTCTCTCCATGGGCCGGAAAAATGAAGAAAACAAAAGGGTTTTAAGGAAAGAAGTTGAAGAGAGAAAGTCAGCACAGAACACGGAGGGTTTGACTGTTCTGGTGACAGATTTGGTATTTAATTTGAATTGTTGCTTTCTTTGTCAGGAATTGGAAAAGTTTTTTAACCTGTTGTAAGTATATTAAAAGTAAGAGATTTTAATGCCGTGTAAAAAAGTACTCATATATCTAACAGAATAATCTAATGGAAATAGTGAATGGGTAAGTGTTTAAGTTTTTTTAAAGTTAATTAGTATAAAAATCAATTGATCAAACTTTTGGGGGTATCTAATATATGTAAACGGAAACCGTCCCATATTTTCAAAATTAAATTAATGATATAATTATTAATAAATAAAAAAATTCATTAAGAATCAATGGTAAATTCTTAAAAGCCTATTTCGTCTCGTAGGCTTTTCTCAAGGAAGGAACTTGGACCTCTACTGTCACTGCATTTACAAAATATGCCTTCCTCTCCCACGCCACGTGTCGATTTCCTTCAACAATACTCTCTTGTCTTTTCTTCTCTTATATTCTTATTTTGCCACGTCATAATCGCCCTCCCATTGCTTCACATCATCTTTCACCGATCAGCTTTTCCAAACAAAGAAAAAATAATTTAATTGTAAAAATTATGGAAATTTGGGAGTAGAGATTAGACGAAACTTCCCATCAAGTCAATTTTCAATTAAATGGAGGTTATTTATGTAATTTCAATTGGTAGAGTACACTGAAAATATTCACAACCCTATCCACTCCACTTTACACCGAATTTTTATAATAATTATTATTATTTTCGTATTTCATTTCATGGAAACAGGCCTGGTCTCTGTTTTGCCTTTTTCCTAAATGGCCTGACATTCGCTCTCTAGAAAGTTAAGACACAAGAAAAAGACTCAGCTCAGCGCTTGCTTCCTCTTGCTTCTCCGTCTGAGTTTTCTTTTTTGCTTTCCTAAATTACCCTCCACTTCCCTTCAAAACTCCATTTTGCTCGTTCTCTGTCCTAGTAGATTCTTATAATAGTCAAAGATCCTCTTCTATTTCTCTGAAATTTCCTCACCTAACTCGGCTATGTGACGTTTTTCCCTGGACTCGGACAAAGGATTATTGGAAGTAAAGCGCTATGGATTTGATTGAAGGAGTGGGAGAGAGCTCGTCTCCGCCTCGTAGCTTTGGCAGTTTTAGTAACTACGATTTGCGAAACGACGTGTTTAATCGGTTGATAGAGTGTGGAAATGAAGAGGCTGTGTGTAATCCAGAGTTTCGCGAACAGTTGGATGCTCACTTCAATCGATTGCCTGCGAGGTAATTATACAAAAATATACATGTACGTTTTTTTCTCTTTTGGAAGAAATTGATTTTGAGTTTGTTGTTTTCATTTTGAATGTTAACGTTATTGTTGTTATTTTAAGTTGTTCTTGCTGAATTGAAAGATTCGGGTTGTACGGATGGAGTCACACTGTGTTAGTGTGTTGCATGTAGTCATGTAGATTTGATCTTCTTTTGTTAGTTCTTTTTTATTTTTTGGTAAATGACTTAATGATTTTTTGTTGCTTTGTTTGGTTTAAAAAAAAAAAAGTTAAAAGAAAGGAAAAAAATGGATGTTGAATGGGAATTATTTTGATGGGGTATGAGAAGCATTTTTTGATTGATTTCCATTTTTTTTTTTGGTAATTTATGTTTTCTGGTGCTGATATCTGCTTGAGTCATCAGGAATATGCGCTCACTATTTTCACTATTGGATCTTTATGCTTATACATGTTTTTATTTTTTTCCTTTGTTGTTTACATGGTTTACTGTGAAGACTTGGCCTCTTGAGTTGAGTTGTGTGCAGCCTTTATTAGTGGGGCTTTGTGAACTTCTCTACTTGCACTATACCCTCTTTTAATATAGCTTGACAACAGGGTCTATGGATCAAGAAATTGAAAGTAAAACTTAGCAGAAAAAAGAGGATCAAAGGTAGATATAAATCATAGAAAAGACAAACTTGGGTTTGAGAAAAGAGAGCTGTTAAGGTAAAGGAGAGCAAGCAGCTCTTGGATGAATTTTTACTAACCACAATTTATCATCGTTCTTACAGCTCTAAATGGAGCCTTTATATAGGCATGTTTTCCATTGTGGAATTCATAAAGATAACCCTGATCTAATAACTAGCACGATGAAGTCCAATGTTACATAGAATCTTCCTAAATACATTTTAAACTTGTGTTAGAATCCATGAAAATTGTTTTTTTAATTAATCTTCTGTACATAGTTTGCAATAAAAAGATGCAAATATTACTTCCATGAATAAAAATCTAATAAAAAAAATAAAGTCTTTGTTGAATCTTTTAATTTTTTTTCTAGTCTCTTGAATTCTGATCTCTTTTGGCTGGAAGTATGATTAATTACATTATTAGTAAATTAAGTTGCATCCTTTTTTGTATTAGTTATGGGCTTGATATCAATATGGATAGAGTGGAAGACGTTTTGTTGCATCAAAATCTTCTCACACTTGCAAAGGATCCAGAGAAGCGGCCTGTTTATCATATCCGATTTATGGAGGTAGTACGTTTTGTTCTGCTGGATGGTAAATGCTTGAATTTTTCTTCTTGTTGAATATTTTTGCCTTAATGCCCGTGAAAAACAACTCATCTTCTTTTTTTGATTTGTTTGTCACTAAAATGCAAAAAAACCAAGTCTGTCTTATGAAAACATTGGATTATCTATGTAGCTTTCTTTACATAAGATGATCATGAAGAGCAACAAAACATAAAATGTGTAATTTTAGAAAATTTCTTCTATAGTCTGAAAGTGTATGGTATGTTCAAGATGAAATATATAGAACTGCATTCTTTTTTTTTCACTTAGTCTCAAACTTTTATATATTGTCTTTTATTTGTGGAATTATGATGGGTGTAATTTCCATTTTCACTTGAGGAATGGAAAAGTAAAAGCCATTTTCTACGTTGATGACTTTTGACTTTCTTTTTGCAGTGAGATTATTGTAGAGATGAGTTGCAAATGAAATATGTAATTCAATGAAATAACTTTTGTTGTACTTCATTTTGTTTTATATATGAAATCTTAATCTTTCTTCACTATTTATCATCTGTATCTACACAGCTGGCCTAAATGCTAAAGGATTTTACATTTTGCATTTTCTCTTTTAACCATGAATATACCAATTTTGTATTTATTTCTTCTCTGGTCTTTGGGTCATGTATCTCATTTTCTCTTCTATTTTTACCAGTATCATTATATGCTTTGCTAACTTCTTTTTTTTTTCTGGTAGAACATTTGCACCAACTCAGATGGTACTGAGGATCAACAGGATATAAACGTTTTTTCTAGTCCAAGGCCATCTCTTGATGCAGATAATGAAGGAGTTGTGTCATCTCATAAAAGGTATTTTATTTGTGAAGGTCTTATATGCCCATTTCTACTATCTCTGAGCTTATTAGCTACGAATGAATTTATGATGTTGCATGAAGCTTGTATTGCATGGTTCCTGCTGTTTTAGATGATGTTTTGGTGTGGTTAAAAAGGTTATTAAATGTGTTATTTTTTACCCTTATTGGTGACTTGTATTATTTTTTCAAATAGAATCAAGGATTCTGCAATTGACTTTGAGCCTTGCTCTAAGCTTGAGGACCTCAATTTGGATGTTAGAAAAAGTACCAATGACATGGAGGAAAGATATCTTACAGATAACTTCTCAAGAAGGTACTTCAAATCTCCAACAGTTTTTTGTTGTTTCTCATAAACCAATTGATAGGCAAGGAGATTTCCAATTTAAGGATTGAGAATGCTGTTTGCTTTTTGTTGGTGCTATGCTTTTGCTTTAAATTTTACCAGTACCTTTCTGTTTTTATTGTTTTGGCTGTTTGCTGAATTAGATTTTATCCTGTCAATAGCTAGTCCTAACTGATATAAAGATTACAATCAAGAGTAACAAGAATTAGCTGTAACAAAAGAGTTTCTTAAAATTGCGTTTCCATCTAGAGCATCTCCTTCAACCTTTGAGGATGTAAATTCAGGGAGAAAGAGGTAGGAAAGACAATATCACTTTGAGTGAGAAAGAAAGTGAGTATCTGTGTGAGTGAGAGAGAGAAAAGTGAGTGCATGTGTAACCTACCTATCATTTCTCTTCTTGCCTAACAGAATGCTTTTGATTCAAAGCTTTTTGTTGATATTTGGTTTGGCTTCTATTACTATCTCCATTTTAGGCTTCATTTCCTAGGTTTTTGCATTGAGCTTGTACCTGAGAAGGAGCATTAAATGACTCACTTTGGTTGGGTTTAATTTTAGTATGGCTTCTCATTCTGTTTAGGCCTCACTACATCTGTTTATATTTGTTGAATATTTACACAATTAATGAGACCTCTTTACTTGATAGCTTAAGCTTTATGGTTATGGTTCCTGAAAAATAATAATGTTTTAGTCATAGTCAACTTCCAAGCTTAGAGTTGAATCAGACTTGTTGCATCTCTGGGCTCCTTCGGCAGGAAGTTAAATGTCCATCTATGCTTCTGTGCTGTTTGTCTTTTCACTTATGTGCAATTTTTTTATTCTTTCCGAGGGACAGTCAGTTCCTGCTACTGGATCTTCAAGTAGTTGAGGATCTCACTTGATCAATATTGATTCTCTTCAATATTTGGGATTGGTAGGGTACCAAAAGTCTAAATGACAATTAGGCTTTTTATAAAGTTCTTTGCCTATAGCACCTTTAAATTCCTTGAAGTTCTGCATATTGCAGAACCACCTTGAATTACTTGAGATAATAAATTATCTTCTTTATAGCATTTAGAGCTAACAGGCTATATCCAAACATTGTTGAGGTATTTGCTTGATCCTTATCCCTGCATTTAGCTAGGTCCATGAGAACCTCATTGTAAATAGTACCAAAACTTGGCATCACTATTATGTTGCATAATTCATAATGTTATATAAATTGAGAAATGGGAGGAGCCTACAGATTTTTTTTATTATCATATCGATGATGAATAGTGTAAGTTTTGCTCCAGTGTAATATTTTTGTAAAAGCATTGATTAATGCTGACAAATGATTGAAATCTAAATTTGAATTTCTCATTTTTTTCACGAGTTTAGAAAAAGTTAGATGGTTAATAGAAGCTGTATTTGTTATATTAGTCATAGATGGGATATAAGCATATGTTGTAATAAGTTATTTTTTTGCAATTGTAATGCAGGCAAGAAACTTTGAACATTCACGAAGTGATATTTTCTACAGTAGACAAACCAAAACTTCTAAGTCAGGTATGTATGAGGAAAATTGTGTTTCATTCTTTGTTATCGAGCTTTATGTTCGTCATGAGATCTACTCTGAGTCTTATTTTTATCATTGTGAAAGCCTTAAACTTCTATGAACAAGTTATGCTTCTGAATGCCTGTGTGTTTTGACTGAATTTTACTGGTGTTTAAATTAGCTTCTTGAATGGTCATAATATTTTTTTGCCAATAAAATATAAAGTTCAGTGCCTTTTGATTTCTCTGTTTGCGTGTGAAAATGCATTTAAATCCACAATTGTGTAAAATTTAAAATTAAGAGAACTGCATAAGTTTTAACTCTATAATCCATCTACTGCTGCCTACCTGTAAGAGATATTGTACTATGTGAAGTGCTATATTTTCTGATATCAAAAGAAAAGATATCTGGAGCTTAAAATTTTAAGTCTGTCTTTTTCTCTATTTATTTATTTGTTTTTCTGTGGTAAAATTGCAATTTCAGTAGATTTTTTTAATTTTTTTGGAAGTTATATGGATGCATAATTAATCTAGATCAGAATGAAGTTATGGCATTTTAGCACCATCTCTTCACTAGTATACCAAATCAAGCTTAAAATTCTGACATCAAGATTGTGAATATCTTCTAATGAGAAGTCATTTTCTTCTAGCTTTCTGCGTTACTTTCTGACATTGGACTAAATATTCGAGAAGCACATGTGTTCTCTACAACTGATGGCTACTCCTTGGATGTATTTGTTGTGGATGGATGGCCAGTTGAGGTATGTTTTTACTTGCTATTCTGTTTATTGTCTTTTTGCTGTTTTCACTTTAATGTTTGCGTGTCTTTTTATTTGTCTGCTGGACCACTGGTTAACAGTTCTTTTACATATTATAACTTGAGATGCAATCCATATCCTATTTATCATTTTACTGTTCCTTCAATAATGCCGATCCTTTGCTCACCCTTTTATTTTTCTTCAAAATGTTCATAAACTGCAATCAGAAGTGTTTTCTTGTTTCTCTTCTTTTCCTTCATCAGAGGGACTTATTCTTTCGTATTGGTCTTGGTTTCTGGTTATTCAAGAATATTGCCCCAAGCCATTCTATTCACTTTTATTAATTTTTCTGTGACTGAACTTATATAACATATTTATACAAAACTGGTGGCTATACTTTTTCAAGCATTATATTTTCTTTGTTTTTTGAAGTAAGATTTTTCAAACTGACCTTTTTAAAGGAATTATGCTTTATCCTAGGACACTGGCCTTTAAATATATTAAGGAGCATTGTGATTATATCTCTTTATGACAGGGATCTGTGCTGAGTCCAAATGTTGCTGACTTTACAATGTTGTGCCCAGGATACAGATGGTTTGTATGAGGCTATGGAAAAAGCAATTGCTAGAAGTGAGGTAAACTTTTTTGCATTGTGGTCCCCTCGTATATATGTGGTTTGGTTGTCCATGCTTCCATTCAGATGGTCCATCTCAGGGAATTAGAGAGTGCTTCCCTGACTTGTGTGGCATTATATATATTATGTTTTTTTTCTTTTTGAAAAAGTCAGTTTAACTAAGCCTTTATTTCAGTTACATGATCAGCTCAATTAATCATTACATCCTTTCCCTCTGTTTCTATTCTATGCTGTTGTCCTACTGCCGACATGATTTCATTCTAGAAATAAAAGGAAGATGCATTTATTTAGTGTGATTATGAATTTTGAAGCTTTCTTATGATCACTAAATGGTTGAAGTAAATATAAATGTTAATAAAACTGTTATTATGGTTTTGCATTGACGAAATATAGGGGTCATGGTCTGGTTCTTCAAATGCTCATTCAGCCGTAGAGAAGGCATTGGCAGCACAAACAATATCTGGAGATTGGGAAATAGACCGAAGAATGTTGAAGCTGGGAGAAAGGATTGCATCTGGATCTTGTGGAGAATTGTGAGTTGTGTCTATACAGCTTTCCTTCTTCCTTAACTTTGTTTTTCAGTTTATTTGTTACTCACTTTTTTGTTGGTGGTCTCAAAGGTACCGTGGATTTTACCTTGGTCAAGATGTTGCTGTTAAAGTTCTTCGATCTGAGCATTTAAATGATGCTTTGGCTGATGAATTTGCTCAAGAAGTGGCTATACTACAGTAAGTTGTTTGGAGTTAAAGTTTGTGTCCTCAAAACTGAGTATTGTTGTCTATTTACACATCATTTCATTACGGCCTTCTCTCCTCCATTCAGACTCTTACTGATGCTAATTGCCTTGCGAAGGCCCATCTACCAGTTGCTTATTTACTGAGATCAATAATAGAACTGTGATTCCAAACGTGGGCCATTCATTACAGTTTGCACAACTTTAAAACTTAAAATGTAAAATTTATCAGTATTTTTAAAATTCTAAACAAAAAATATAGGGAGAGAAAAATAAAATATGTTTTATGTTTCAAATCCTTTATACAAAGACGTGATATATTGACATACCTTTTTAAATTGAATTTTCTTCAATTCTACTTTTTTTTATAATAGTGTAATATTGTGTGCATAAGGAGACAAGATATAAACTCATCTGTTATCTTTCCATCTATAAACTCATAAAAGTCAAAAGGCTTTATAAATATTCTTCTTTTAGTTCTAATACTTTGGTTGTTTTTTCATTATCATTGTCACACACACTATTGCTATCTTGGAAATTTTTGCACCACAAATTTGAAAAAGGTTTTCCTCCATACTGTCAAGGTTTACAAATTTTTTTCTACTACATTTCTTTTTGCTTAATTTGGAGATTGTCAATAATTGTTTTGCTTTAAATTTGAAGTTCATACCATGATGATTGGTTTATATAGATTAGAATTCTAGTTCAATTGTTGTCCTTGATAATGCTAGATTAAGTTGAATTTCTGTAGATCACCCACTGTTTTCATGTTCAAAATGCAGAGAGGTCCAACACAGAAATGTCGTTCGTTTTATTGGTGCATGCACAAAGTGCCCTCATTTATGCATAGTAACTGGTACAGAATTTTATTCCTGGAACTTACTAACTATGCCCACACGGTTATATTCTCATGTTTAGCTTCTTTTTCCGCAAAATTAGGCTTCAGCTCTCATATACTTATTCACTATATATTGGTTCAGTAGTGTTGCTGTGGTAATGTTATATGAGCATATGGATATGTTGTTTTATAAGGAAAGAGGTTTCTTTTACTAAACATGTGTGTATGAAATAAGATACCAGGGGAAATAATTCTGAAAGAACAATTAAGTCTTGGCACAGATGATGTGAAGTCGCGGACTAATTTCATTAATAGTTTAGGTAATATTTTGATGCTATGGCTTGTTTAAATTTGATGTAGTTCCTAATTAACTTTCTAATTTAAGTAAGATTTTTTTTTTTTTTTTGCTAAGCTTGACCACTATAAGTATGGTCCCACTTGATGGGGTACTGAATATTGGTATTCTCCTTCAATTCTGCTTGTTTCCTTCCCTTTTCTTTCTTTCATTTTATTTCTGTCTGTCCAACATAGTGTTCTTATTAGGAGGCTAGATCTATGTACCTAAGAGTATTGTCATTCCTCATTAGGGATGGCAATGGGGTGAGGCGGGGCCAAATACCCTAATCCCTGTCTTTGTCCCTACAACAGAGACCTTTCCCCATCCCTAATATGAGGATGCGAGGAATCTTCGGCCCCTATCCCGTGGGAAAAATTTCCCTTCCCTTCTCCTCATCCCCGTGGGGAAAACAATAGAATATGTATTAGGTGTTACAACATATTCCTAATGATTCAAAACTTTTAAGGGTAACAAGTATTTAAGGTTTTAGGAGCTGTGTAGGGGAGGGGATGAACTAGGGAGGGCACGAGTTAGAGATATATTTATTATTGTCCTTGACCGTGGGGATTTTAACAATCCTTGTCCCGTCTCCGTTATTATTGGAGAATCCCCTCTCCCTTTGAGAAGGGGTGGACCATGCACCTGGTTTGGAGAGTTGAATTGCCATCCCTAGTCGTCATTCTAAATTTTCATTTCAGCAAAACACTAATTTTGTTTTTCACGAAAAAGTAGCCAATAATACATGGAGAGACTATATATAAATATATGGATACACCTTGATTTGTAGTTGTTCCTTTCTTTATTGTATTGAGGAAAATTGGGTTATTTTTCTATGCTTATTACGTCATTTTGTCCTGTCCTCAGTCAGGAGTTTCTGTGAAATTTCAGAAATGAAGCTTCTATTGTGTACTCTGCTTTTGACATTTAAATCCAATCCTTATTTCCTTTCTTTCTGTGGTAAAAATCATCAAATGTACCCTTATTATGGCTTTAGCCTATGAATTTTTATGATACTAAATATTTTTGTTAGTATATTTTCTTGCCTGTCTTCATTCATTATTTTCTGGGTCCAGGAAAGTGCACTCATGGAGTCTGTTTTCTCTTGTAGAGTATATGCCTGGAGGAAGTCTGTATGATTACTTGCATAAAAACCATAATGTCTTGAAGCTCTCTCAATTGTTGAGGTTTGCAATTGATATTTGCAAAGGAATGGAGTATTTGCATCAGAACAACATTATTCATAGGGACCTTAAAACAGCAAACTTGCTTATGGATACCCAGAAAGTAAGATTTTTCTTCAATATGGCTGATTTGATTAAATTGCTTTATTTTGTCCAAAGTGTATGAACAGGAGCCTCTCTTAGAACTATTTTGATCCTTGACTTATTTGATTGTTTTAGGTGTCTAGGAACTGAAAGAGATTAACTTGTAAACTGGGCCATGGTGTCTGGGAAAAGTTAGGTTCTTCCCATTATAAAGTTGCATACTGGAAATGGAATTGACTTATCATATCAGAAATATGTCATGCCCACGGGTGAGCGAGTCAAGTGCTATAAAAATCTTTTTGGTTTTTTTTTGTTCTTGTAGAGAATTGAGTAGGATTGTCTATGTTGGTTGTTTTTGAGAGAAACTTTAATCTACAGTCATTGCTCGATGGTCAGTTAACTTTATTGTTTTACTGAAGTCTCTGTGACTCCTCAAGCTAAATATGTTCTCACAGGGACTTCTAATAAATGATTTGTTGGTAAAGTAAATATGTGGGCACTTTTGCGTTACTACCCTGTGTATTTTCCAATCTCTTCCATATTGCAAAGATTAAACCTGTCTATTATTTTACTATTATGGAGTCATTAATTTTTGTAAAATTGATTTACATAATTCAATAAAAAAAATTGTATCTTCACAATCTATTTCTGTGATTAAAAGGGTTTTTGTGTTTTCTCAAGGTTGTTAAGGTGGCAGATTTTGGTGTTGCTCGGTTTCAAAGTCAAGGGGGAGTAATGACAGCTGAGACTGGAACATATAGATGGATGGCCCCAGAGGTCTGTTCAATTTTTGTTATTATTTTTTGCATTTTTAGCTTTTAACTCTAGCATGTCAGAAGTTAATATTTAAAATTTGATCTTTTAAGTTTTAACTCCAGAGTGCTGACGCCACGTTTATATTTTAAAATTTGAGATTTTTTGAGATAAATATTTGTTTGCAAAATATTGGCAGTCTCCACTCTTTGTTGTCTCAATCATCAACTATCGAAATTACTGCCCTTTGGGAGAGGACCACCTTGGGAAAGGACCAAATAACACAAGTTTATATGCATCTGCACTATGAGTAGTGTATCTCACTGGTTTTAAGACTAGAATCATGCATTATTTTGAAAGTTGAGGAAATTAAGTTGCTTATTAATTTACGGATGCTACTTCGTAGGATAACGGTCTCTTGCTTTTCACTTTTGATTGAACATCCTACTCAACTGTGTTTACAATTACCTTTTTCAATAAATTCATTTCCAATACCGAGTAGCATGTCACTTTAATTTTAGATTCTGAAATTCAGAATAGTCACGAATTTTAAAAGCCCTATCTACTTGACATGTTATACCTTGTGATTGTTTTTTTTTTTTTTTGGTCACAAGGTTATAAACCATCTGCAGTATGATCAGAAAGCAGATGTATTCAGTTTTGCTATAGTGCTGTGGGAGCTAGTGACAGCCAAGGTATTTCCTAAATTTGCACAATTCTGTGGTTTTGTTTTCATAGACGGTTTGCTTTTTCTTTTACAGTTTACTAGGTATGTAGAAGTTTTGTAGTCAAGATAACGCTTGCTAAGCCATTGTTTGGGTATTACAGGTTCCATATGATAACATGACTCCCCTTCAAGCTGCTCTGGGAGTGAGACAGGTTTGCACATCTTACCAATTAGTTTTGAACTGTGGCGACCTCTTACTTTTGGCTTTTAAAAGCACATTAGGACATGATATATTTCTCTTATTTTGGAGAAGCACTCACGCAAATCTTTTGACAAATATTGGTAGCACCTGTTTCAACCAAGCGAGAGTAGGGTACTTTGCAGCTTCCTGAGGGAAACATCTGAGTTTTCTTTTTGTATATCAAATTCTCCGTTGAGACAGTTACTATTTTTCTGTAACATCATTTCTAGCTTATTAAAATTTGCAATAATTCTTAGGATCAAATTCTGCTCACACTAAGGCAGAAAGTAGCTTGGTTTAAAATTATGAACTGTTAGACACAAATATTTAATGAAAAAAGTGTCGTGAATCTTTTGAACACCGTAGTTGAGAATCTGGTTTGGAATCTCTGATCAATTCAGGTCTCATTTTAACTCTATGAAACAATTGTTTAAAAATCAATAGCTTCTATCTTTCACACTAGTTAACTTGATACAAATTGAATGCCCATGCAAATGGAACATATATCACTTCTAGTTAAGCTGTTAAACAACTGAACTTATTTATCTAAATTATGATCAGGGCACCAGGCTGTAGTTTATGGAAAACAGAAGGTAAGAATTGCTTCTATATTTGTGCCTAATTGCTAGAGTACTTGATTTTTTTTTTTTTTTGGTCCAGGGACTGCGTCCTGATCTTCCTGATAATGCACATCCAAAACTGTTAGACTTGATGCAGAGATGCTGGGAGGGGGTTCCTAGCAAGCGGCCTTCCTTCTCTGAGATAAAACTCGAACTTGAATCTCTTTTTCACGAAATTCAGGTATAAATCTTCAAACTTTGTTTACTTTTATGAATTTATAGTTTCTGGAAACTATAAATTTAAAATGTGTAAATCTTAGGAAACATCGGAAGGTGTAAATGGGAAAAGAACAATCTAAACTGGCAATGTCCTAGTCAGCACATTCTGAGGCGATTATGTTGTGTTGTAAGTTGAAAAGAGTTGTAGAGGTTATGTATTTTACAAGTGAGAGAGATATTAACAAAAGCAGTCCTATACCACATGAAATAGACTTATAAAAAGAAAAGTGTAGTGACTCTTGTTTGATTTAGCTAGTTTCTTTGTTTTCCACTTAGACGTTGTAAAATCTGATCTGCTGTGAGTAATCTGATATACCGCTTTTTGATGCATATGTTATATCATTTGTAACTAAAATTTACTCATCTTTGCCGTCCTTTTTTTTTTTTAAATTCGGTAGTTAAAAATCTTCCTCAAATTTAATGATTTCCTTTTGGCCAAAGGACTATTTCCTATTAAAGTTTTGATGTATTCTTAAAGTCATATCTGTGGGTTTGAGAAATCCGAACTCACCCATAGGTTAACTACCGTTAAAATTTTTTGTTAGAGACAGTGGTAAAATTATCATTTTATTAATAAATCTTAAAACCTTAAATATTTATATTATTTTTTCTTTTAATACAGAAAACTAACAATTTTCTCTTAGAATTAAATTTTAAAAAACTTATTTTTCACTTTAGGGTTTCAAAATCCCCTTTCATTTTCTAGTGATTAGCCTGGTTTTTCCTCCATTGTTGATGATGGACGGCAGCACTCAGCCTCTGTCAGGGATGATGAGGCCTTTGTTATATCAGTTGTCTTGTTGTTAGCGGAGATAGGGTGTTGAAGTGTTGTTGTCAATAGTCAGAGAGAGGAAGAAAATAAACTATAGTTTTGAAGAAAATAATAATTTTATTTTTATTTCTAATAAAAAATTTTAGTTATGGATGAGATTTTGAACTTTTTAAACCCAACAAATATGACTCGGGTAGCATTAAAATTTGGCCAAAATAAGTCCTTTGGTCTTTCTTTTTAACTCACAAAATCCGGTTGTATTCAACTCAAGCTGCTGTCATTCAAACTAAACTTACAAACTTTTCAATATATATTTTTTTTGAAATTATTAGAAATTACATTATAATTTTTAAATACACTTCTCTGTTTTATTTGTTAAGCTTTACTCGTTTAAGAACTCTTTTAACTTTAAATTTTCATATTCATAGAAACCTTTTATTTATTTTTAAATATTTATATTATTAAAGAAAATATAACGTTAGAACTATAGAATAAGTATTTGCACAAAAATTAATTAAGTATAAGATTGGGAAAAGAGGTATGAAAATAAAAATCTAATTGAGGGAAAATGTAGAGTGTTATGTCAATAAAAATAATTTTTTCTTATTACGGAAAAAGGTATATTTAGTGATGGGAGGCTGAGCAATTAAGAAGGGACCAAAAGAAACTTCCAGGCCAGGCCTAACCTGGCTGGGCATAAATTACACCAGCCCAGGTTTGATATCGACTGGGTATATTGCCAAATCATAGCCCTGTATTGGCCTACTGGTATATTCCATTAAAAATAATAAAAATTATATTTTAAAAAATTAATTAAAATTTAAAGCATTAAAAAATCATAATTGATTTAGTTTGCTTGCAAAAGCATATGAGTTGACTTGTTAAGGGTCTTTGAAGGCACGGACTTAGGGTCCTAAGCATGAACTTGTTAAGAGTCTTTGGGGCCACGGCGTTAGGTGTCTTGAAGCCATGTCTCGGGCTTTTATGTTTTTGTCGAATTGTCTCAGTATTTTGTTATATTTAATATGATATAATACAGATTAAAAAAGATACGTATTATAAAATATATTAAATTATTATATCATATAATATCATACGTATTCTATGATATAATATATATTACTAATATTGATCAATACATTTTTTTAAAGAAAATGATAATATAATAAAGATATATATATAAAAATTTTAAATTTTTAGGGTGGTATATAATATTTTTTAAAATAATAATATCTCAATATAATTTTTTATTATTATGTTTTTTTTAAGTTGTATAATATGGTATTTTATGATAATTGATACAATGCATGATTTGACTGTCATGTTCTTGGGACGAAGACCTATCAAGTGGTGGGTCTAGGCCGGACACGTGGGCCTATTGGACCATACCGGACTCAGTTTGGGCCGCTTACACCTATATTCCTTACATATTAACGACAGACCCCATAACCCTGTAAAAACAAACATCTTGCCTCAGGCTCAGCTATAAAGTGAAAGTTTGAAATCTTTTGTTTTATGTATATATATAGAGCGAGAGAGAGAGAGAGAGACCAAAGCTCCGCCTAATGGCCTTGGAGATCTGACCGGATTTTGTAAAATCTGAGCTTTTTTGAAGGCCTGGGCTTGCTTTTTGAGAAAATCTTGGGCCAATTAATTTGTTGATTACGTTTTGCAGTTGGTCTCTATACTTTTTATTTTAGTTTACATACATTCAAAATAAATTATATTTCCACCCTGCGAAAATAAGAAAATGTTTTAGGCTGCAAATTCTTCATATGTATTTACGATTCTGTTGCATAACTTTGAATTTATTAGCTTTGGCCCTTTTGATATATATATAATATATATATATATATATATATATATATATATATATATATATATATATATATATATATATTTATTTATTTTGAAAAAGAAAAAAAATTTAAGATTTATACAAAGATGTAGGGTTTTGGTAGGCTGTTTAGTTGAAATTATTGATGATTGATTGAAGATGTATGTGTTCCAATAATCAGTCTAAATTCAGTTTGTTAATTTCACATGCTACAATAATAGAGAAAACTATTTTGCACAGACTGTATGTATGCTTCTAGATAATACATCTAGATTCAATTTATGAATGTGAAAATTGATAATACCAAAACGGAATCAATAAAATTTATATATACATTTTTAAGTATATAAATAATGTTAAAGATGATGTATTATTATATAAGTTAATAATTTTAAATTAATAATAAAATAATATCTAAATATATAATAATATTATTTATATATTCAAAATTACGTATACGTAATATTATTCAAAAAAAAAATTAACAGCATGGTTAGGCTTTCCTTTTCACGAAATTAATTGCAAAACCTTTGTGTCTGGCTGGACCGCATGTTTTATCTTCTTTACATTGTGACAACCAGAGATGAGGAATTTCAAGCTCCACTTGCACAATATTTTATTATTATTTTTAATATATAAATAATATATTATCTAATCATATAATAATATATTATTAATATATTTAAATTATATATAAAAATATATAATATTATTTTTAAACGTAATATATAATTTTAACAGTTGACTTTGGCCCACGGCAGTCCGAGTGAAGTGATCTAACCGCCTTTGTTTTTCTTAGTAACTTAATCCATATCAATCCATGATATTATAATTTATACCGAAATTTCAAGAAGGATGAAGAATAATTTAAGGCTGAGACAAAAGTTGAAGAAGAACTCACAATTAAATATATAATTAATTCTAATTAAACATATATTTCCGTCATTAAGCTTAGAGTGAATGATTTGACGATTAATGTTTATTTCTTAATAAACAAACAAAAGAAAGAAAAAAAAGGATAAATTAATAGGAAATAATTAGAAATCTGGTCTACTAGCTCCCTTAGTTTGATGTCTAATCAATAATTAATCACCAAAATGAGGGCTAATTTAGCAAATTAGTTGCTGCATTTTCTTGTTTAATTATTTGCATGTTGGGTATCAATCAATCGAGCTCATCTGATCTTGCCGCCTTGCCCGGTTGTCCTCCATTAATTAATTAATTATACTACTACTTGCTTATTTCAAAATAATTAAAAGGCCAAATAACTTACTTTCATACAAGGTTTAGTGAAAATTGAAACATATACCTATTAATTTTTTGAAAATTTAAATAACTATTTATCTATTAATTTTGGTTGCTACTGTTAAAAGAAAATTCATTATTTATAGATTTTATATAAATTATATTTTAGAATTACTTTAAAGTTTTAAAATTTTATTTCTTCCTTTTAATCTCAAATTGTTTAAATTTAAAAACTAACTTCTTCCCTCTCAAATCTAGGGTTTCAGTCTCTCATATTTTCACATATACAACTACCCTCTAGCTTTTTAAAAATTTTAGTTTCATCCTAGATTTTTATCTTCGCCAATTTCTCTCTCATTGACCAAGCCTTGATCTCCAGCCTCCCAGCCACTGCCTTCCCTCTCCGGCTAATGAAAACAAACAGTCATTTGTTGTCTGAGATGAAAATGATTGTCTTTGTCGGTTGGAGAGGGAAGGGAGAGGGAAGGGAGAGGGAGGGGAGAGAGACTAGGAGGGAGGACATCGTTGGAGATTAAGGCTCGATCGATGGGAGAGAAATTGATAGAGATAAAGATCTGGGGTGAAATTGAAATTTTTTAGAAAGTGGCCGACTATGTATGTGAAAAATATGAGGTGTTGAAACAAGACTTGGGGGAAAAAATCAGTTTATGAGTTTAAATAAAATCTATAAATATCGATTTTATCCATAACAATAATAGCCAAATTTAATAGATAGATAAATATTGACGTTTTTAAAAATTAACAAGTATGAGTTTGCATTTTCACTAAACCTTCTGTGGGAATAAAACTTTTGGCCTAATTAAAAGATTATAACAAAAAAAAAAAAGTGATATCTTTCATTTTCAACTTATAATTAATTTTATATTATATATATATACATATATATATATATTTGGTATAGTTGTGGAACCATGTCGGCCCGGTGATTAACCTACTTGAATACTTAAGTGATATATTTTCAAATTTCAACATGGACAAATCTGTTATCTAATTTAATCCACTTTCTTCTACAACTATGCATGCATTTTAAATTTATTTATCAAATTTCAACCATATTTAACACGAATTCTTTGTCCTCCACCTTTTTTCCAAAAAATGGGCTGAAAAAGGTGTATAAGAATTAAATACAAAGTTGTATCCAACGAAAAAAGAAAAGAGTATGTATGAACACAAGAAAAACGTATGCATGCATGCAAGACAAAACGACGACGAGTCTCTTGAAATTCAATACGTGGTGGGGTAGAAGATCTGTGATCCACCATCAATTGACATAATGTTAATTTATTCAAATTCATCTTGGATAATTATTAAAGCACTTGGGATTTCTATTATTAAAAGCATTTTATTCATGAATATAATTTTACTTTCTCCATGTAGTGCGGAAATTATTACCTCGTGTTCCCATTTAAGTGTTTATTTTGATATAAATATTTCTCTTGCGACGTCGGTGGCCAGGAGGATTCCAATTCAAGAGTAGGCAATGAAATGAATCCCATTAGTCAAATGGAAAATTGATTCAAATTCTCACTTACTTAAAGATTAAAATTCATATACTTTTAGTCCAATATTTGAAAATTCTCCCTTAAATTTTATTAGAATATTTTTTAGCTTATCTTCAAGTTTTCTTCTCAATAAAATAAGAAAGGTTGGTGATGAGTAAGACAATCATCATAAAAGTTATAGAATTTTCAAACTTGTCTTCGAGACTAAATTTAACTAATTCACTATAATTTTCAACATTGGTTATCAAGTTGATGGCCAAATGACTATTTCCCACCCCAACTTTGATGGATGACAATATTCCACCCTTTTGAAAGTCTTATTTTCCACATGTGTGTTAATTAAATTTGTTAATATAATCTTATTATTGTTATTAATTACATGAAAAAACAAAAATGTTCTCAATATTAGCTATCGCTGAATAACAATATGTCTTCTAATATTTACAAAATTTTTATTTATCGTTGATTAATAATTATAAATACTAAAACTATTCTTCTCCCCTTGTCACCACCATTGCATTGCCACCAACCAATATTTCAACTTCTAACGATTGTGTGACTAGACTCTCTTGTTGCTGCCACATTTTTAACCGTATACAAAACTTTTTGGTGTCGGACATTATTGCTCACCTTCAAATTGATTTGGATATGTCATATATCACCTAGATTTGTTGCTTCTCACCCAAATCTACTATTGGCAAGTTTTGTTTTTGCTGGAACTTGTTGTTTCCACCAATTCTGAGACACTTCATCACCCACAAAATCCCCAATTATGACCAAATTTTTGGCTCTAAATAAGTGCTTTTTGGGGATCATGATCAAGAAATACGAAAGAAGAAGAAAGAGAAAAAAAGTATAAACTAATTAGAATGAAAATGTAATTTGTTTACATTATTAACCATATTATAAATTGTGAGAAAAAAAAACAAAAATACTTTATAACAATTAAAACTAATGTTTAAATTTGACATATCGATAAGAAAAATGAATCTTATATTCTTAAAGGATGAGGATATTATTCATCAAAGTTGGGGTGGGAAATAGTCATTTGGCCTTACTTTGATTAGTCAAGTTAACAGCGACATGAACATACCTAACATTTGATTACGATTTGAGAGTCTGCTAATGAGCTCCAACAACAAACGTCAGATCATCTTAAACTCTTCTTCTTAATGATGTTTCATTATCTTTAATTAGCCTAAACCACGTACTTTTCCGTAAATCTTATTGCAATGGCTTCTTGACCAGTGAAGATTTCAACATATTTTAATTTGATTCATCCTTGCGCCAATACCCACTTTGCGGATTGATTTCACCATTATTTAATTTGATGTATTGACTGCCTAATAACTAGGGCACATGCATTAATCTGTTGACTAAAGAATTATTTTTTTTCACAAATAACCTTGGTATAAGGAAATTGCATGTGCAGTTAATCTAATCTCAACGAGACAAAGATTAATAGACTTGTGCATTGAAATACGGATGACGAAAATTAATTAAAAAATTATCGAAAGGCAAAAAATATATAAATCAAATAACATTTTGCCTTAAAATTTTTTAAAATAATTTTGGTATCATAATTTATATTAATTTAAAAAAATTATAGTTTAAATATAAAAATAATTTTTAATTTTTAAATGAATAAAGAAATGCAAGTGTAAGTGGAAGTTGGCCATATAAATTGTCTTTTCTCCCCCAGTTCACACCTTAATAATCATTAAATTGCACAAGTTTGAAGACAAATAGGAGAATTTAAAATGATGAAATCAGCCAAAGATCGATGCAACTGGGGAGCATTTGAGTAATAGCTGGCTCAAGAATAACTTGGAATACAATATTAATCAACAATTAGGGAAGAAAATTAATATATAATTAAAGTGATCTTTGATCTTTATCAAAAAAAAAAAAAATTAAAAGGTATCCAAGGTAGTGGATGTTTCATATATTTCATTATAATATGTCCAAAAAGAGGAAGACAAAAATCAGCAATTTCGAAACCTTACATCTTTTAATAAAACGTTTTCTTAATGGCTAATCAATTATCACCCAAATCTAATTAATGGTCAAGAAAACAGTACTTAGAATTTTATCAGGAATATTATTAGCAGTTTCTACATTTATTAATTTTATTATTTTAAAATTTGAAATGCAATGCTTCACACACATTAAAAAAAGAGTACATTAATTACATTTTCCCATATAAGGTTTCACTTGAAAACACTTTTTATGTCTTTTAATGACATAAATATTTTTTTTAATCCAAAATAAAATTTTGTTAATGGAAAAGAGTTATGAAGCAGTGTTATATAGTTAAATTATCATATTATGTCTAATCAATTCACTTATTGGAATCATACTATCACCTTAAATTAACAAAAATTAAAAAAAAAACCCTTTAGATATTCAATTTACATAGAAACTCTCTTATTTCCCTTTATTTTACTCTCACCCTGTCTTCCTTGGTTTCTCGATCAACTCCCACCACCCCTTTCTCCGACAATTAGGGTTGAATTCGAACCGAGCAAGCTCAAGTTCGAGCTCGGCTCGGTTCGAGCTCGAAACGAGCCGGGCTCAGCTCGGCTCGATCGAGCTCGAGCCGAGCCCGAGCTGGTTCGGGTTGGCTCGATATTTTTTTTTAAAAATTTTTTTATACAAAACGGCGTCGTTTTGATCCATATATATATACAAAACGGTGTCGTTTTGATATAAAAAATGAACCGAGCCGAGCCGTTACCGAGCAGAGCTGAAAACGAGCCGAACTCGAGCCGAGCCGAATTCGGCTCGAGTCGAGCTCAAGCCGAACTCGAACCGGCCATTAAAAAGCTGAGCCGAGCCCGAGCTGGCTGCGAGCCGAGCTCGGCTCGGCTCGAATCCAGCCTTGCCCCCCTGCGAGCCGAGCTGAGCTCGGCTCGAATCTAGCCCTGCCGACAATCCACCCACACTTTCAACACCTCAGTGCTACAATCTTCTTTGTATCTCTATCAGCCTCCCACCACCCTTTCTCCAGTTGCGATCTAAAATTATGTTGATGACTCAAATTGATCAAGTCATCAAGGAAACGAGTTTTTGATGAATTGAACTAATTAAATTGTTGGCGTCATCTCAGATCACGACTAGATAGATTGTGATAGTAGTTTAGGGTTTAGAGAATAAGATCGTGACAGTGGAGAGTCAACAATAACAGTGATGACGAGTAAGGTTTCCAATGGATTACAGGGTTGAGTCATACATTTTCAAAATGAATCAAAATGTTATGTTTTAAACTTTTAGATGAGATCTATATAAAATGTTATATTTAATTTATTTTCAAAATATCTAAATAATAAAATACTATTTTATCCTGATAATATTAGTTTTTTTTTTGAAGGAGATTGATTTTGGGTGAGGAAGTGTTTTATATACCATTAAGGGATAGAAAATTGTTTTTAGGCCAAACCTTGAGTAGGAACATACAATTGACTCAAAAAAAAAAAAATTGCCATTATCTTTCTATATTTAATTTTATTTCTATCTAGGTGTTCCGCAAATAAAAATATGTGCTTAAAAGGTTTTTTACCCATCTATATATTGTTTTTGAAAAACTTATTATGTCCAATCAGAGAAATTATATTATGCAAAAACATTCTAAATTATTGTTAGAAATTAAGCTTAATTAACATTGGTGTTACACTGGCAGACCAGTCAAATTAAGTACAATCATAACAAGAGTCAAGTGGCCTTATAAACAACTAAAATTGGCAGCCATCAAAAGGACTCCAGCTTTTGCATTTATAATTTATTGGGATATTTAATTTTTTGTCTTAACTTGGGTTTTATATATATAATATATTTATATATATATTATATATATATATATATATATATATTATAAATTTTTGAATTTAAATTTTTTAAATTTATATACATGTTAGAGGCCTGTAATGGATTGATATTGGCGTTAAACAATTGTGTTAAACACTTATGTTTAAACAACTTTTTACATGTGGGATCAGTTAACATCAACCCCTGGTTTTCTGTCAACTGGTTCAACATTTGGTTTTTATCTATATTTGGATTTTCGTATTTTTAACCATCAATATAATATTATAACAACATTACACAATACAACAATATAAAAGCACAACATTAAATAATCTAATAATATGAAATTACAACAAAATTATATTTTACAGGAAGTTATAAACATGACTTTCTCTCACGGGTTTTATTATTCAATCACAGATGTCTTCTTTGTTGAATAATTTTTTTCATGTTACAAAAATTTCTTTTTTATTAGAAGACTAAAAAAAAGAGAGATTATTGTTGTGATATTCTTTTTTTTTGTATGAGTTATATTAATGGGGATATTTTGAAAAAATATACTATTATTGTGGTATTTTTGTTTATGATTTAAAGTGAGTAACGTTTTTGTATGATAAAAAATTTAATATCCCTAATTTATTTGTGAGGCAATGATTTGCTCTGCATGGTAGGCTCCATGTTGGAGGATTAAAGAACTTTGCCATTGACCACATAAGCATAGTAATAATATAGAATATAGTGTTAAATCTATCAATTCCCCCTAAAAGCGCTTTCCTTTCAACACCAGTTGCATGAAAATCCATGCAGGCTTGCATTTTAAATAAGTATTTAATTTTACCAAACATAATGTCAGATTCAGTTTTTAAAGTATGACAATTTAATATGAAAATCCATTAAAATTTTCACTTATCATACGATCAACCTGTGCATTGCTGTTCAAAAACTATTGATAATTTCATTAAAGTTCAACAAGGGGGACCAGATTAAAAGAAGAGTGCAATTACAGAAACTATCACTGCATGAAAATGAGAATCCGACAATCTTTTGATAATTAATTTCTTTTTTACATGCTTATTATTTTTATAATTAAAAAGGACAATACAACAAATGCAAACGCGGAAACCCGCTTAATTTCTTTCACACCGGAGATACAGGTCTCTTCAACTATACTCCTTTATTTTGATACAGCTATTCCCTTCTTTCTCCTGCAAAAAAGAAAAAAAAATAGTGTTAATTAATCATTTAATGTGAGTATTTTTATTGAAGAAGTTGTTTTTTAAGAGTAATGTGGAATATAAATGTACCTGAAAAGGAAGCTAGATATCAAAGGGCACACTTTCTAGTAGTGGTGTGGAGGAGGTGGTGAAGCGTAGATGTAATGAGGAGGAGGAGGGGACTTGTAAACTGGAGGAGGAGGTGGGGATTTGTATTTATATGGCTTCTTGGGAGGAGGTGGCGGTGGAGACTTGTAAACTGGGGGAGGTGGTGGTGGAGATTTGTGAACTGGTGGGGGCGGAGGAGACTTGTACTTGTAAGGCTTCTCGGTTGGTGGTGGTGGAGACTTGTAAACTGGAGGAGGAGGTGGGGATTTGTACTTATATGGCTTCTCGGGAGGAGGTGGGGATTTGTACTTATATGGCTTTTCGGGAGGAGGTGGTGGAGACTTGTAGACTGGAGGTGGTGGAGGAGGGGACTTATAAACCGGAGGTGGTGGTGGAGACTTGTACTTGTAAGGCTTTTCGTGTGGTGGGGGTGGAGACTTGTAGACTGGGGGAGGTGGTGGTGGGGACTTGTACTTATATGGCTTCTCGGGAGGTGGTGGAGACTTGTGGACTGGAGGTGGTGGAGGAGGAGACTTGTACTTGTAAGGCTTTTCGGGTGGTGGGGGTGGAGACTTGTAGACTGGGGGAGGTGGTGGTGGGGACTTGTACTTATATGGCTTCTCGGGAGGTGGTGGAGACTTGTGGACTGGAGGTGGTGGTGGTGGGGACTTGTACTTATATGGCTTCTCGGGAGGTGGTGGAGACTTGTGGACTGGAGGTGGTGGAGGAGACTTGTACTTGTAAGGCTTTTCGGGTGGTGGGGGTGGGGACTTGTATTTGTATGGCTTTTCTGGTGGTGGTGGTGACTTATACACTGGTGGGGGAGGAGACTTGTAAACCGGTGGTGGGGGTGGTGGTGACTTGTACACGGGTGGCGGAGGTGGCGGAGATTTGTAGTGGTAAGGCTTTATGGGTGGCGGAGGAGAAGAGTAATGGTAGTGATCATCGGCATTGGTTTCGAAAGGCAAACTTAGAGAGAGAGTTACCACTAGAAGAGTGGCCAAAACAGAGGCCATTGAAGACCCCATAATTTTTCTAAATGGGGTTTTGCTTTTGCTTTTGCTTATGCTCTCAAGCAACGCTCCTCCCCTACTTATATAGAATTTGCTTTTTACCCTCAACACTAGAAAGTACCAAAGGTAAAATTGTCTTTTTCTAAAAAACAAATCAATTAATTTTAACCCTAAATGGTTCTAGTATGAAAACAACGAACAAGATTTGGACAAACCTTACATTGAACAGTTTTTTTTTTTTTCTTTTTAATTTTAACTCTTGATTGATTTTTGCTTGAAAGAGGGTGCAAGCTAAGCAGGGAATAAAGTAACATTATGATTGTGCTGATTTAGTCTTTTCAAGTTCAATAATTCAAACACTAAATGTCTTTGAAAATTAATTAAATTATGAATGATACATTTATATTATCATATGATGGAGCTTGGAAACATTGCATCTGCATGAAGTTGCCTAATTTTTGTAGATTTTCTTGGGTCTTGGAAAGATGGGACCAGTGCCGGCTCAACCTTCATCTCTCTCAGTCTGCATTTCTTCACTTACTCTCTTCTCTCAAATCTGAATTTCTCATGTTCAACAACAAATGTAGAACTTTTAGGTTATTTCTGTGGGCGCTACGGCCTACAACTTCTTAGTAATAGATAATATTAGATATTGTCTGTTTTTTCCTTTCAATTTTGGCTAAAAGTTGCATTTCAGAAACTGTTTACCGCTTTATACTCAACTAATCCATAATATAATTGCAAAATAGAACTCAAATTTTTGCAAATGTAGGAGAGGTATATACCAAAACTTTTTTCTTAAAAATTCTAATATTCATTAGTTTTACTAACTCCTAGGATTAACAAAATATATTAAACTCTAGAATTAGGTCAAATTCTTTTAATTAATATATGATGCACATGTTATGAAGTCTCCATCCCGTCTAGAAAATTTGTGATTAAGTTAAATAACAGAACAATAAACATGTCAAACGCGTAGGTCATAGTTAATATATATCTCTCTTTATAAATGTAAGCTATCCTGTTTTCAACCCTTTAGAAGATTCCTCTCACGTGCCATGTGCAGTAATATTTACTTGTCAGAACTAACCATTCCAATTCATATGGTGTTCATAGCTGTACAAAAGAGTTGGTGAAGACTAAACAAAAAAAAAAAAAAAAGCACGAAGATCTGACTATATTTCTGCTACGGATTTAACTTGACGTTGTTGGAAACAAAGAAAAAAAAGGAACAAATGAAATACAGTAAAAATACGAATGAAATAACGTTCAAGCAACGTAGCTGAGATCCTCCTAATTAATGCCAGGTTTGGCTTATGTTGAAGAAAATGGTAATGGGTTTTGAATTTTCCAAATTGATTTACTGAAAAAATTGTGGCGATGAGGATTGCACCAAACAACAGAGAAAAAGCAATGGTGGGCTCAATTCAAGATCAAAGTTGGTACGGTGGTTGGCAAATTATGAACCAAAATTTCAATGGAAAACCTACGTGGAAACTTTAGGTACACCCAAAACTCCAATATTTTGTTTTATTTGCTTGACAATTTTGATTTAATTTTGTCAAATATGTTATCCAATGTCCATATCAGTCATATATATCCTGCTAGGATATTAATATCATAATTATTTATATTTGGATAAATTTTCAAATTAAATTCAGAATTGGATACTATAATAATATTGAAAAACATTAACATCTTACAATTAAATGGACTTTTTTTTTTTAATTCTAATGAAAGGATGGAATTGTCAAAATTTTTCTATTCAATAAACCAAAATTTTAAATTTTATTATAAAAAAATCAAACTTTTAGTATTTTCTATTATTTTGTTTTATTTTAAAAATAAGGTGATTAATTTAATACTTTTACTAAAAAAATAGTAAAAATTTAATTATTCAATAGAAAAATCTAAAAATTAAAATTTTTCAATAGAAAAAGCCGAAAATTTAATTTCCTTGATAGAAAAATACAAAATTTGATACCTTCAAACATTGTTACCTCATTCTCTTTATCATGATTTGTAAACATTTTTTAATAATAATATTACATTTCACTTACATATTTATATTTTATTTTTTAAAACAAAACTCTATATGCTTGAAGATACATAAAACAAGAAATAAGCTTTGAATGTATAATTTAATAACGGAGAACAAAACTAAAAAAATATATTACAAAAGGAATTAAATTGACATATCATGAATTGGGATTTTATAAATTGTCTTTTATATTATAGTTTTAACTTTTAATTGCACATTACAATAAAATAACGTTAGCCCTAAATATCGAATATAGACGCAGCCATCAATTTGTCTTCGTGTTATTTTAGACTTTTAGTTATTTACGAAGTACTGCTAGCTAGAATGATGTTAACTTATACAAATAGATTTAAAAAGATAATGGCGAATCCATAAATTAATTTACTATATAGTTTAATATAATTAATTTAGCCATAGTCCACGGTCCATATAATTTTATATAATTTGGAGCTGGTAACCGACATATTGGACAAATTTTTGAGCCAATCATCTCTAAACTTAACCTAAATTTTGCATTACCAAAAATGTCCAAGGCTGTGATTATTTCGGCAAATGGCAATTGAATTTGAAAGCTGTGAATAGTCAAAACAGAAACACATATGAACCCTTGAGGTTTCATATGATTATTAATTATTTGTTATAGTTGCAAAATTAGCAAACTTGCACTTTGCATTTTCTCATTTATCTCATTCTCACACATGGAACATGCATATTTTTAAGTAATTTATAAATTAATTTGATTGATTGAAAAATTGGAAAGATTGTGACAACATAATTTGATTGAAAAGATATAATCCAAAGTAAGTTGAACGTTAATGCTAACGTAAATATGTAACTATTTATAGATATTACATGAAAGGCCTAATCGAAGTACTATAAAGAATGTATTATTATTTACTCTTTTCTTTTTACAATATGTTTACATATAATAATTACAAAGACTAATAAAAAATCTTCTGGAGAGAACTTGAAGGGTATACTCCATGTGAGCTTATGAAAATGTTAATGAGACAGTAAGAAATCTCTGAGGGTAAGCTTTGTACTACTGTAGAAAGATCAAAAGGCTCCCAAAATATCCTTTCTTTTGTTTTGTCCCTTGGTTTTTATATACTTCGAATGAAAGGATGTTATCGTCACTTGGGTTTGTATGTCGATTTGATTAAGAAAATGTATACCATTAGATCATTACACGTTAAAAGAGGTTGAGTGTAGTACCAAAACTTTTCATTAAATGTAATATATGTTATTTGACCAGTTTAACCACTTTGCATTCTCAGAAAAACACCTCTCATTTTCATTAAATGCATCACAGCAAGTTTGGTTGACAATATTATATTCAGATACTAATATTGAATATAATTCAACTGCATGCAAAAACCTTCTTATATATATAAATAAATTTTGTCTAACCCCTTTTTAATGGTTATATTCATTTAATCCCTAAAGTACTAGTTAAAATCATTTAGACCCCCCTCAAATAAGGTTAATATAACTCAAGCGATGTGATATTGTCATACTGATACATAAATAAGATGAAGATCATCTGGGTAAGTATTTGAGATAAATAGCATTACTATCCTATCATTTTTCTCGGTTCTAAATTAGGTACACATTAAAAGAAATTATATTCCTTTTTTTTTTTTTCAATTGAAATTTTAGATTCCGGTTTTAATTATTTACATATATATATATATATATATATATATATATATATATATATATATATATATATATATATATATATATATTTCATCAAACCATATACTTTCATGATTGGATGTATATATTCGTAATCTTTGATGAAATTATTTCAAGAAATCCTGACTAAAAAAATATTACATATAAATTTTCAGTTAATTTAATTATAAAATAATGTTTCAAAGAATATTGAACTTATATTTTGTTTATATTCGGCTAAATAGTTAATTAAATTGTGTTAAATTAGTTCCTACGTATTAAATTAAAAGTAATATTATATCTAACTATTTTGAGTATACAAATGAGTATATATTTAATGTATTATCATATGATTAGGTATTATTTTATCGTTAATTTAAAATCATCAATCACTTGATGACATATATCAAATTTGTCTTCTATTTATATACTCAAAATAGAATAACCATAATTTTATTTTTAATAACAAAACTTGCATTCCACATGTATATGTGACGTGTGCTTACAAACATTAGAAAAATTGTAATAAAATCAAACTTTGTAGAATAAATATTGAGCACAAATTTAATGAGAAATGTATTTATTTTTATAAAGTAGATATGAAATACATAAACCATGAATACATGAAAATGACAGGTTTTTTCTTTCTTTTCTATATGTCCATTGACAATTATTATTATATATATGCTTCTATACGTAATTATATAAGATAAACCAAACGCTGAACCCCCTCTCTCTCACTGTAGATCTCTTCAAGAGACAACACTTCAACTGCATGTATATGTGGTACTGTTCTCCGCTGCCTGCTGCAACAATTTTATATTTAAATTACATTAAAAAAGAAATGCTTATCAAATGTGATGCAATGCATGCAGCTTTCAGGTACCAGAAGAATTTTGTATGTTAAGTATAAAGTAAATGTTTATGAATGGTGATAATTATATATAGAGCGTAGAATTTTACCTTGAAAGCAAGCTATCAGAGCCATTATCTAGTTTCTAGTAGTGGGGGGGAGGAGGAGATGAATAGACGTAATGGGGAGGTGGTGGGGATTTGTAAACAGGTGGAGGTGGCGGTGGAGACTTGTAGACTGGTTTAGGAGGTGGAGCAGGCTCGTATTTATGTGGCTTCTTGCTTGGTGGAGGAGGAGACTTGTAGACTGGTGGAGGAGGTGGTGGGGACTTGTATTTGTAAGGTTTCTCTGGTGGTGGTGGTGGTGATTTGTAGACTGGTGGAGGAGGAGACTTGTATACGGGTGGTGGGGGTGGTGGAGACTTGTACTTAGGTGGTGGTGGGGGAGACTTGTAAACTGGTGGTGGGGGTGGAGGGGACTTGTATTTGTAGGGTTTCTCGTGAGGTGGTGGTGGAGACTTGTAAACTGGTGGCGGAGGCGGCGGTGACTTGTGAACTGGAGGAAGAGGTGGTGGTGAAGATTTTTTGGGTGGTGGAGGAGAAGAGTAAACATCGTCAGCTGAGGATTCAAAAGGCAAACTAAGAGAGATTGTCAAAACTAAAAGAGTGGCCAAAAGAGAGGCCATTGAACTCCCCATTTTCGCTACAAAATATTAAGTGGGTTTTGCTTTTGCTTGTGCTCTCAATCTAAGCCTCTCCCCCTCTTTATATAGAATTTGGTTTTACCTTTACTTTCTCACCAACTTATCATGGTAAAATTTGACTTTAATCACAACAAATCGAACCCTAAATCATTGAATATCGTGTATGAACTTGACTTTTAAAAATTATTTGGATCTTTATTTCGGCTTATATCAGAGAGTTGCAATTTGCAAGATAAATACCGAAAAAAAAAATGTAAGCAATATTATGGATGATATGTGGTTTCATAATTTCAAGGGGGGAAAAGGACTATTTCCCATCCAACTTTTAGGCTATTCTCAACCTTATACCCACGGGAGATGAAAAACCCTTATTCCCACCTATAATCAAACTGTCATCCAAATTTTCAGTTAGGGACAGGGTAAAACCGTTATTTTAACTATAAATTTTAAAACTTTAAAATTTCACCATTTCCTCCCTCTAGGTTTTAAAAACTAACACCTCAACCCATCCTCAAAGTTTGAAAAGTTTAGATTTCACCCCTAGGGTTTGCTTCCTTCTCCGACCATCACCGACGGCCGATGCATTCCACCGATCTCCCATCTCCGATTACAAAGGATGACCCTTCATCACCTAGATTTAGACGATGAAGCGTCATCCAGATCTGAAAGAAAAGGCCGAAGCGTCGTCCTTCATTGTTGTGTCTAGACGACGCGACGAGTGACGAAGGACGATGAAGTGTTGTCCTTCGTCGTCTAGGTGGAGCGACGGTGAGGTTTTTGTCTCTTCGTCGCACCGTGCGATGAGGAAATGAAGATTTCTTCAACCCACCACCACCGTCGCACTAGAAGAAGGAGGAGGTCAGAGACGATGTCTGAAGAAGAAGTTGAAAAATGAGGGTAAAATTGCTAGTTTTAAAGTTATGAGGGGCGGTTGCATTTTAAAAAATATAAAAACCTTAGGTTTAGGGGTGAAAATGTTACTTTTTAAAGTTTAAAAACTTTAGGTAAAAGTGAAATGTTAGTTTCTAAACCTAAGGGGGGTGAAAAGTAATAAATTTTATAACTTTTTAATATAAATAGTAAAATAACTATTTTATCTCTCCCTTTAATAGAAAAAATTAACAGAAGTTTGCCTATAGGTGGGAATAGAGGTTTTTCATCTCCCGTGGATGTAGGTTTGAAAATAACCTAAAAATTGAGTGGAAAATAATTCTTTTCCCTTTCAAGGGGGAATAAAAGTCTTTGTAAAATGATAAGGCTAGAGGACTATTTCCCACCCAAGGTTTAGTGGAATGGAAATTTTCATCCAATAATTTTAATAAACTCGAATACTCACTCATTAATTTTTTAAAATCTAAATATTCACTCTTATATTAAAATTTACTATTATAATTAAAAATAAAAATATTATTTAGCTAATAATATTTTAAAAAATAAAAATTTATCACATTTCACCCCTTAGGTTTAAAAATTAACAATTTTTCTTCACCTAAAGTTTGAAAAGTGATCATTTCCTTTATAGAGTTTCATCATTTTCCCTTCCTCCTCCTCATCCTACTATTCTTTGGCCAACTTCTCATGCATAGGGAAAATTTTGATAAATTTTTAGTTTTTTAAATATTTTTAATTAAATAGTATTTTTATCCTTAATCCTAACCGTGAATTTTAATATAAATATAAGTATTTAGATTTTTAAAATTTAATGGACGAGAATTTGTCTTTCTACTAACGCTTGGGTGGGAAATAGTCCTTGGCCAAATGATAATGATTGTATTCATGAGGATCAGCTTTGAAACATGAATTTAGCTGCCTAACTTTCTATGAAAATGGGACCTTGGGAAATTTATTATGGGACCAAGCGGCCAAACTTTTCTTCTCATCTCTCGTCTCTCTTCACACTCAAACTAATTTCTCTCTGCTGCAAGTAAATTTCGATGCGAATAGTAAATTTTTTTTAATAAAGTTGCGTCGGTTAATCCATAATTTTATCGCAAAACACATGATATATATTTACAATATTATGGGTATAAATTAGCATTATCATCATAATTATTAGTATTTTATAATATATTATATATCTTATGATACGATATAATATAAATATAAAATTATATATATGATGAATATATCTAATTAATACGATACAATATACGTATCATATAATGTGATATATATTAATGATATGGATTGATATATTTTTTAACGAAAATGATTATATAACAAGAGTGTATATGAAAAATCTTAAATTTTTAAATATATTTATAATATTTTTTAAAATAATGACTTGTTAATTAGATTTATTATTTTACGTTTTAAAATTGGTATCATATAATACAATAAAATACAATATTTAATACACTATATAAAAAATTAAGTTTTTAATATATAATACAATACGTGATTTGACTATCGCAACTATTACACGTATATATAAATTATAAATGACTGCCAAGTAAACCCCATTACTTAGTCAATAAAATTTAAAATTTATTTATTTATTACTTAGTCAATAAAAACAGCTTCAAGTCCATAAATAATAATAATATTGATGTCTACATCAAAATTAAACACATAAATTTATTTTTCTCTTATCAATTACTCAAACTAGTCTCTGCAATCTGTATGCACCATAGTCTTGATCCCATATAGAAAAATAGACATAATATAAATTCCGTAATATTGTACCATTTTAACTACAAAAGAGTAGGTGAGAAGTGTAATCAAACCAAACGCAATCTCTTTCCAAACAGGAAAAGTAAAAAAAACATTTAATAATTTATGAATGGTTTAGTTTAATTTTATAATTTGAATCGAACCATACGTAATTCTAACCATCTCTTTTAACACATATACGAATCCTTTGACTATTGAAATAGTCCTTGTAACTATTGTTCATCCAAAATAAGCCCTATACTTTCTGAGTGCAATGCTTCAAGGAAATTAAACACAAATTAGTAGTATGAGCTCTTGGGGCTCCTTGTATGAAAGGTTTGGCTTATTTTAAAGTACTAGAAGCTGGATCTTTTCTTTCCTCTAGAACGCTGAAAGGCATGATGATAAAAGATTGTTATATCAAAAGCACAGTATGAATTTTTAAAAGCAAATGAACTTCAATGTATGGTGGTTGGTATACAAGCAAATTTTCAATGCATGGGAAATTACGTGGAGAGTTTAAGCGGTGACACAATCCCAATTTCTGTTTTTTTTTTTCCTTGACAATTTAATTAACTTGGTCAAAGTTGCATGTTCTTCATATTTTAAAGCAGTTTCCTGTAATCAGGATGATGATTGAAAAAGAAAAAAAACATACAAATGTAAATAGTTAATTACAGAAGAAACGAGAAATCTTTACACCCAAATAGCCTTCCAAAACTGGACAATTGTACATTAAACCAAATTAAAGAATGCTTAGGTCGGTCTCAGCCATATTGTTATTATTATCTTAGTTAACTAATTAATAGGTAGAACTAGAGTACCAATGAATGGTAAACTTATGAACTAACACGTAGAAACTACATAAATTAATATTTGAAAAGTATATAATAATTTTAATATGTAGTCCTAATGCTCATTAGTAAACTGCGTTACATTAAATATATTATCCATATTGGTCACCCAAAGAACTAGTCATCATGTTTGGGTGGTAGGGCATGTGGGTCTATAATTTCTACCTTATAATAGAGAGAATTAGGAAGTGGGATCTTGAAATTTGGTTGATCTAAGACTAATTTATATAAGATAAGGTTAAACAGGGATTGTTTTTATTTATTATTAATATTTATTTTGTCTGATTCTAGAACAAATCACCATGAAATGAAATGAAATGATTAATTCACGTTGTTAGGCATATGCTTTTGAAGATGCCATGCGAAACATTGAAAGTTTGATATGATAAGTTGATAACATAGCTTTCATTGTCAATCTGATTGAAGCATTTGTTTGAACCAAACAGTAAGTTTAGTTGGCATCTCTTAATCGCCCAAACAAAACTTTTGCTGTGATGTGAGGATTCTTGTTACGCCATCCGATAAGGTCCCCCTTTAAGAAGGAGACGAATTTAATAAGTTTAGGCTTCAAATTTTTAGGTATAGAAAAAAAGAAAATGCAATTCCCTTCTTCCCCAGTCTGCTTAGCCAACTGTTGAGGACCGCCATCACATTTTTCCAAGCCTTTATAAAATACTTTGCTGGGGGGTTTAACATTCTAGAAATTTAATACAGAATTGAAAGCTTTATTTACCTAGGCGTC
Organism: Mangifera indica; assembly: GCF_011075055.1. NCBI lineage: Eukaryota > Viridiplantae > Streptophyta > Magnoliopsida > Sapindales > Anacardiaceae > Mangifera > Mangifera indica. The sequence goes on along the minus strand of NC_058147.1, from coordinate 6,967,701 downwards.
GGTAAGTTCCCAAGTAAATAAAAAGTATATGGAAAATTTATTTTTTATTATTTATATTATTTTATTTTATTTATCATTAATAAAAAGTTATAATAATTTTTGTTATTATTTTTATTTTAAGTATTAAAAGATTATCAAAATATTCTTAATTTTATTATAATTATATTCTTATTTATTAATTTTTTAAAGCAAAAATAATTTTATTTTTAACTAATATAATAAGTAATATAAAAAAATTTTAAAATAATTATGCGTAAAGATATTTAAGTAAAATAATATACTAATAATCTTTTATTATCTCTAACTAAACATAATAATTATTTATACTTATCAAATTTTATCAAATTGTGTACTCATTTATATCTAATAATTTTTTTTTAAAAATTTATTTTTAAGATAATTTTTTAATTTTCATAATAAAATATTACCTAAACTAATTACCCGTATATGTAATTGTTTAATCTCCATGAATTTAACATACTTTATATAATTGTTAATTGGGAGGATTTTCCTATTTAAAAACAACGATATCCTTGATTTTCATACTCTCCTATTTTAAAACAACGTATGTTATCAGCCGTTCAGGATTTTTATTTTAAGGTTATTATTTTATAATTGAATGATTATTTAAAATGGGATTTTGTAAATGTTAACATCAGTTAAATAGTTTATCATTAATTGATTACCATTGATTGACATTGATCTGCGTTGATCTGTTGTTGATGGATGTTAGCCTCTTTTGACTGTTGTTATCAATTATTATTATTATTTTTTAAGTTAGAATAACTATATTTATTAAAAAATATAAAATTAAATTTAAAATATTATTTATATAATTAATCTTTTATTGTTATTTACACCAGTAATTTTTACTTTTAATAATCCTTTTTAACTTATAAAGCGCCAACAAATAAAAATAAGTTTGACAAATTAATAATAAACACTGATTTGTTTATTATTAAATATTATTTTATTTTTAATTTATAATTATTTAATTTTATAATAACATATTATCATTAGTATAAAAATTAATACTTATTACTATTTCAAGTAAGTTTATTGAATGAACATAACCTTAATGTACTTAAAACAAGTGGAGACTAAGCCCTGGTGGAGCAAAATATTTCAGTGTATCATCTACCAAATCTTAAGAAGTGAAACAAAATTCATGCAGGCCCAAAAGGGCTTAGCTTCCATCGACACTTCGAGTGATATAATCAAGAGAGTAATATCATATATAAATATTTTTAAATATATAAATGAGTATATATATATATATATAAATATGTGTGTATATATATAAAATACGTTATCATATGATTATGTATTATTTTATTGTTAATTCAAAATTATCAAATTATCTAATCACTTGATAACAGACATCAAAGATATACCTATTTATATACATAAAATACATATACATAATTTTATTACAAACAAGATCCCAAGCCTAATATATTCTTAATCTTATTCACTCTAGCGCATTTTGTCATGCGGGCTACAAGCAAATACGTAAAAAAAAAAAAAAAGTATCACATAGGAACAAAAAAAGCCATTCAACCAGCTCAACACCTGCAAATAAATATGCTATATTGATGTCAAAGTCAAAAGATCAAAGTTTCTACTGCTTTGATCGCATGATTAAACTGTAAATTCTTCTCGGCCTCATCTCTAAATATTTTGTGCACCGCAAATGCTCATAATTTGGTTGCGGCAGAAGGATTAAACTACTTAAATTACAAGTTTCAGAAAGAGTTTAACCACAATGGGCATACTGCTACAAGGAAGACATACATACATATATGCAAAGTGTACCCCCAAAGTCAAACCAAGGAATCTCCACAAGGTACTATTCACCTCCTTCCACGAGTTCCAGAACCAGACCTTTGGCCTGGGTACCGAGAAAACTGCAGTCGCAAGTATCTAGAATCAGGATCATCTTCGTCCATCTTATAGCCTGCAGAAATCCAACAGTAAAGTCAGCGGACTCCAAGAATTTAAGAAACTAATAATGCAGGTGTGTGTGTGTGTGTGGTATATATAGCAGACAATGTATATGGTCCAGCAGTTAGGAATATTACTCCCTTTCAAGACTCCTGATGCCTTTCAAAGTAGTAAGACATCAAAGAAAGGCAGCAGCTGACATTTGATGCCACTTAATTACCTCCATTTCCCAATTTACATGGAGGACTCAACAAATGTTTGAATTTGAGTAGCATGGACAACTATTAAAATTCATGAGAACAATAAATAATCACCTTGCAAGGCACTCATAGCCGTAGCTGCACAGGCTGGACTTGCAAAATCAACAAAACAAAGAATAAGAGGGTCTCCACCACGCTGCATTGTTCATGAATCATGGGTTTAGTATGGAAAAGCATCACTTTTCCAACAACTTAACTTGCATAACATGATGATAAACCAAGCTGAAAAAATGATTTTAAAAAAATAACTTTTGCAATAGGATACTGTCCACTTACCTGCTTGGATCCTTTGCTCACAAGTCTCACTTCTTTATATCCCACAAAAGGTCGAAAAATATCTAAACAGTGAGGTAAAGGAATACAAACAACTAATCATGAGCAAAATTTGTAAAAATAATAAAAAATAAGGACAACAAAGATCACAGTAATTTCTTAGTGCTAAAGTATCAGAAAGGATACGTGCTACTTCTCTCCTTGTGGTGTCTGGAGGAAATCCCTCAACATACAGAGTGTTGGATGCATCAGGAGGTAATGGTAATGTTTCATGGCCTAGCCTGGTCATAGTCTCCACTGAGAGACCATCATCTAAATTCCTACTGCGACCGTTTGACACCATATCTCGACCAATGGCTCCAGGATGTCCAGTCACACCAGAATCAACAACTGAAATACTGCCCAATCCACCACTAAGAGCCCTTCCTGACCTAACTCCTAGTGCACTGGCTTCTCCAGAAGGAAAAGAAGGATATTGCTTCAAAATCAATTGGACTGATACTTTTAGCAAAACAAATATGTAGATGCTTGGCAGTGAAACAAATGCAATTTAAAGGTTGAAGAAGATACCGCACTCTGGAGATATCGATCATATGCTGATCCAATAGTTCTTGTATCATTTATAGACCGTGGCTCACCATGATCATCATCTCTTGATAAATAACTATGCATCTCATGATGTGAAGACATCCCAGACTGGGGAAGATCTGCAACATTCAGAATCAAATACATTAGCAAAACTCTTTTTTTCTTGATACTTCTTTATGGCAAGTTTCACACAAAAGTATCAACAATGAGAACAACTATCCATAGTTGTTAAAAACGCGCTTAAACGAGAAGCTCCTCAAGGCAATAGGTCCACCATCTTTAGACATGCAAGGCAAGCAAAAGTCCGAAAGCATAGCTTAGGCGCACTTTTATTATGCTTTAGAAGAAGTAAAAAGTGTCAGAAAAACACACTTTTTAACCAAACCTAATAATATAAATATTATAACTCTCTTATGTTACAAGAGCTACTACAAGTTCTTGCATTGGTAGGGTTGAGCTCACAGCCAAAAAAGGCCAAAATCTCTTCTTTTTTAAACCCTAACCCTAAGTCCATATCTAAGGAAAAAGAGGTCTTAGAATACGAGTCCTTTAATGAAGAAAAATATTTTGATAAAGAAATAGATGAAATTGGGATGAAAAATTTGATGATAAGGAAGAACATGTGACCTTCAATGATGAAGATGAAGGCTTTGATTTTGATTAAAATACATGTTTGATAAAAGTTTATTTAGATTGAAGAGTTTTAATATTCTTTTTTGTTTTATTATAAAATCTATTTGTGTTTTTGAGACTTTATCCATGATATTATACTTTGGTATTTGAATGATTGGTCTCTATTAATTTAATTTTATTTTTTTTATCGCTTTTGGTCCAAAAGCAACATCCTCGCCTTGGTTTTTTCGCTTAGGTTTTAGACGCTTTTCATTTTTAACAACTATGCAACTATCACACATTCACACTCAAAACATCACTACATTATAACGACTTGCTATTTAACCGCTACATAACTCACTTTCATATCAATAGAGTTTAAGCTGAAAATAGAAAAAGCCTCGTGAATAATATTTTAAGAACTGAGAACAAAATTAGTTAATAAATCGCTACATCTATTACTCGCTAGCAATTTATGTAAAGAAACAATTCAGATTGATGATAATATATATATATATATATATATATATATATATATATATATATATATATATATATATATATATATGAATAATATCATTAACCTTCTATATACTTTTGATAGCCATCATTTACACAACAATGCAGTGCTACAAAACCCTAAATTAGAAGCCAAATTATTTAAAAAAAAAATTGAAACATATTTATCCACGGCCAGAGAGAAATCTTTGCTTTATATTGACCTAATTTCTATTATTTTGCCCAATTAATTTTTATTAGCTGTGCCAATCACTTTCAAATTATAGATTTATCGCACTCCCAACAAACCAAACTAAAGAATTGAAGGGTTTTTTTTTTTTTTTTTTCTAAAAGAGAAATACGAAGCTACCGTAATCAGAACGGGGTCGTTTAAGAATGGGACCGGAAGGGATTAGAGACGCCTGTTGTCGATTCCAGTATCCTTCCGCCATGATTTTCTCTGTATTTTAAAGAAAAGATAAAACAAATTTAGAAAAAATATAGAATCAAACCCTAATTTCAAATCTCTAATTAGAGACCTTGGCGAGGACTATTTGGAATTGCTAAAACCTCAATGCTCGGACTCTTGTCTTGCTATGGCTCTGCTCACTACTTCCCCTGCGCAGCGTTTTCACTTTTCCCTTCTCTCGTTTATTAATTTTTCCTTCAGCTTAAGAGAAAGTTTATCTTTAAGAAATGGTATTTTCCGTAGATTCAGTGCGGTAGGCTACACAGCTTCTCATCATCAGCCAATTGTTTTATGCCACATCATCATATCCATAATCGCGTACGGTTTACTCTTACGAAGAATTCTATTAGAAGAGCCGACTTTCCACTAATCACATTTTACACCCAAAATTTAAATCTGCCATACAAATTAATCTTATAAGGAAAAAAAAAAGGAATTTCAACATCAAAAAAATTTGAAAAAATAACATTTTCACAAATCTCACTTTAACGTTGTAAATATAATAATTTGACAATTTCTTATATTTTAAAATTTGTAATTCAACCTCTATAATTTTGCAAAACCCTAATAGCCACGTTATAACAATCCCCCCTCCGCTGCACTTGAAGCCTTATATGTCCTCATTGACCTGAACATTGTCAATTACAGTCGTTGTGTCATTGGCTTTGTCAACCAGGGAAAACAATGTCACAATTGCTCTATTCTATTTATAGTCTTATGAATTGAACTTTGTTTTTCTTTTTCTTTTTTTTTACACGTGAAATGAATAGGTTAGGAGTAAGGTTGTTTCCCACTCAAGGTTTGCTCTAATCACACTTTCTCATCCTTTAAAATTGGAAAATCAATTTATCCTTGTATTATCCAATTTTGTTTGTTAATTTTAATTGTAAAAGGCATTAAGGTAATTTAATAAACACCCAAAAATAAATCCTTAGTGGTTGACACGCGGTCCTCAAAATCATGCATATTGAAACCACCTAAATTCCATGTACAACAACCTCCATTTTCACATACAAACCCCTCAAGATCTAATGAGAAGAAAGGAAAAGGGATCAAACTTCAAGTTTTTCCTTTTCTTCATTTGCTTTCTTTCACCATCACGATGACTATCACCACCACCATAGTCATTATAGATCTACCTCTTCTACTTTTTTTTTATGTTATTCGTTTTTTGATTGACAAATCTATTTATTCTAACAAAGTTATTTCGTTGTTAGTGAGATCAAAGGTTTTGAAGGAGAGTTAGTAAAGAGATCATTGAGAGATTTGATTCGACATTTGCATTATCAAAAGAAACATGTGAGGTTTCAGGTGCAATTACAAGGGGCTCCATATGCAATCACAAATGAAGGATTCTAGGTTCTGGTTCGCTGTGTGTGAAAAAGGGTTGAGATGCTCCTTTGTCAAGTTAAAAAAATAAAATTGAGAAATGGAGGAGGAAGGGAAAGGAAAAGACACAAAGAAAGGAAGAAAAGGAAGAAGGAAAGGGAAAGAAAAGATGTAGTAGATTATGGCATGATGAAAGGATATTTATTATCTTTTCATTTATCTATATAAAAAATTTAACAATTTAACGAAAAAATTTGGATGACAGGTAAAAAACAATATTTTTCAACTTAATAGATGAGAAATTTCTTTAAGGGGGTGTTTGGTTTGGGTAATATTTGATTACTAAAATAGAAAGATTACCTTGAAGATAGATTACTTAGAAGATTACTGGGTATAAATTATTACTATGTTTGATAAAATTTGATAGGTATAAATAATTATTGTGTTTGGTTAAAGATAATAAAAGATTACTAGTAAATTATTTTACTTAAATGCCCTTGAATATAATTATTTTTAAATATTTTTTATATTATTTGTCATATTAATTAAAAATAAATTTATTTTTATCTTAAAAAATTAATAAATAATAATTTTTCTATAATAAACTCAAGATTACCCCAGTAATCTTTAAATATCTAAAGTGAATGTGGTAATTAGATTACCACCTATATTACCTGCCACGTCAATATTGGTAATAGAAGATTACTGTAATCTTTTATTACTGACAAACCAAATAAGGGAATAAAAGATAGATTACCAAGGTAATCTTAAAAACCTTTAACCAAACGCACCCTAAGAGTGGCCTTAGGTGGGAATAATTGTTCTCCCCTAATACATGATCTTAAAAATAGGATCGGTTTAGTTGAACTGATTGATTGAATTGTAACCAATCAGAATGAATTATGTATAAAATCAAGTTTGATTCAATCAATATAAAAAATTGATTTTTTTCAAAAATTCATTATAAAAACTTGAAACAAACCTTTATTTATTATATTTGAATATATATATATATATATATATCATCAAACTAAACTTATTTTAACTTTAAATAAGTCAAATTTTATATTTAATCATAAATTATATAAATTTTTTAATATTATTTTTAAACAATTAACCAGTCTAATCATTGATCAATCGATCTGACCATCAATCGGACCAAATCATCTCTTCTATCGAATTGATATCCGGTATAATTTTAAAAACATTACCTAGTATATTTGTTAACAGTTGAATGATTATTTTCCACCCAATGTTTTGTCATAATAATGTTTTTCACTTTTAAGTTTCAAAATTCAGTTTTTCCACATATTATTATAATTAATGTTAAACATAAACAAAATACAAAATGAACTAAATTTTAATAATAATAATAATTAATTATCTCCACTTGGCTTTCCCTTGCTCTCTTATTTTCTCAATTAGGAATGTGTAATGAAAATTTGATGAAATTCAAAACCCATAAACACAGTTGTGATTAATGATATGGTAATTAAGATTTTTTATTATCATATTTAAAAATAAATATCTTACAATATAATATAATATATATTACAAAATATAAAAAATTAGATTTTTGATATATAAAACAATATATTATTAGACTAATCATGCATTAGACTATGCATTTACTTTATTGCATTAAATAAAAATATAATTAATATTAGTTTATCATAAAAAAATTTTCTAACGTTTGTTTTTATGGAAGATAACCGCCGATTTTTTACTAACAATAAAAAAACATGTCATCGATATTTTCATTTATTTTATAAAGAGTGTTATTTATCTTTTAACATATGAATTAATATTTTTTAATTTTCACTTGTTCTTTCTTCCTTGTCTATAGAATTGGCTTTTTATTGCTAACACAAGGTTTCTTGTGTCCAAATCGATAGTCGGAAGGGCAAAAATAGGGTATTTACATTTTAGAGTGTTATTGTTACTTTTTAAATTTTGATTGAGATAAGAGGTGATAATCTAAAAGTATAAAATAATATTGAAATAGTTTAAAAACCCCATTTTCAAATTCAATAAAGACTTTATAAATAAAAATTCAAGGCTTAGGCTTAAGCCTTACACAGTTACACTTCTCCAAATGATCCCGGGCCATTTCAGGTAAAGCACGGCCATTCTTTTCTTGCTTCATCTTTTAATTTTTCAGCCCAGCCCACCAACACAAAACGATAAAATTAACTCACAGAAAAAGTTATAAGGTAGAGCTATTCGGTATTTGAATAAAAACAACAATAAAACTATTTACACAAATAATGATATATTATCATATATTTAAATATTATTTTATTTTTAATTTTAAACTACTTAATTATATAGTAACACTTCATTATTTGTATATATAATATTACTCTGAAAATAGTGATATGTGTAAACATTTTTTGTGAACAATTTACGTATACAAATGACATGTCATCATCTGATTGAGTATTACTTTAAGTTAAAATCATTTAATTAAATGGTAATACATTTTCTGTGCACCCAAATTTTGTATCAAAATTGTATACACGTAATTTTATAATACTATATGTACATACTTTTAAATACATAATTTAATATATAGATAATATGTCATTATATGATTGGGTATTGCTTTATTTTTAATTTAAAATCACACAATCAAATAATGTTATGTGTAGGATACAACTATTCAATATTTGTATAATGTTATATGTACATATTTTTTAACGTATAATTAGTATATAGAATATGCGTTATTATTTGATTGAGTATTCTTTTATCATTAATTTAAAATCATACAATTATATAACGACATATTATCTATATACCCAATTATATACTTAAAAATATAGACACATAATTTCATTATTTAGTATTTACACCATTTGAAAAAAAAAAAAACAGAATGCCTTTTTCCCCTCCTCTTAAGCACAACAATTATCAGCATTTTAGATGCGACTTTATGATCACCTTTCACAATTTAGTATAAGCAATACTATGTGTATTTATTTTAAGTATATAATTATATACATACTTATATATGTTATCATATGATTAAATATTACTTTATTTTTAATTTAAAATAATTTAATCATATAATAATATATATAAATATTTATATATTTATATACCTAAAATAAGTATACATGATTTTATTGATTTAGTATTACCACTCTTATGCGGGTGTATGTATCAAGGTTCTCTCATTCGTAAATTAATTTTATTCCTATGTTCATTCTTATTCAATATTTCATACATACAAAAAATTAATTTGCACAATCAAGCCATTGTGGATTTCAAGTGAAGTATTCCTTTTCCTGCAAGGGCCATGAATAAACAAGTTAAATTGCAACATTAATGGATTATGACAAGTGAAAAAAATACTAAAGCCAACCCCATATGCCATGGTCCTCTTACTCAAAAAGTGCATTAAAATCATTCTCTATTCCAATTATTGAACTCAAAAGATTTCTGTGTCTAGAAGGATTTCCACACGACAAATTTCTGGCCCAATCTCCTACATCACTTGGATAACAACTTTTTTTTATGACAAAAAAGCCCATTGGAGTTAGTCTTCTTCCCCCATTGTTGTTGAGTATAGTAAATAAATAAAATATTAAATCTAATTATTGGTCTTACAATAATTAGATTGAATAAATCAAAAATCTTATTTTATTTTAGTATGAATGAATCTTGAACTCAAATCCTGTTAAGTGAATGCTAGTCAAGTTACCTTTTGGGACACAACAACCCTTTTTCGATTCTCACAATTTTATCCTCTCCACACAGTATCTATTTGCATTACTCTTTTTAATTTATAATACATGTTTTAAAGTATACAATTTTATCCTCTCCACACAGTATCCTTTAGCCAATACTAACTTCTTCTTCAATGAAGGTTTGTAGATGGGTTAAAAAAAGGCTAAAGGACTATTTTTCATTCAAGTTTTAGTCTAATTTTAAAAATACATATGTGATAGTTAAAAAACTTAAACACCTATCCATGTGCTAACTTTTGTTACAATTTTTAGTTATAAAGAAAGATAAAATCATCATTTTATCATTAAACCTCAAAACCCTAAAAATTAATATCATTTCCCTCTCTATGTTTTAAAAACTAACACTTCATCCTCATTTTCAAAGTTTGAAAAATTAACGTTTTGCCTCTAGAGTTTGTTTCCCTTCTCCAATTATCATCATTCCTGCCAACAGTTAGCATTTTCCACCCATTTTAATCCAATCGCGAAGAACGATCACCCACTATCACGAAAAGGATGACGTTCATCATCCAAATCTGGGTATCTGGACGCTTTGTCTAATTTTGTTGTCCTTTGTTAGAGAAGATTAGTAGACGATCCTAGGGGGAAAATAGACGAACGTCCTTTATCCTTCTCGAAGAAGATCGATCGACAACCATTGGACATGAAACCTAGAAATGGGGGAGGGAGGAAGTGAATTTGTCAAAGTTTAATTATGAGGAAAAATTGTTAGTTTTTTAAACTAAAAGGAAAAATAATATAAATTTTTAGGGTTTAGTGTTAAAATGATAATTTTATCTTTAATTCTAATGAAAAATTTTAACAAAAGTTAATTTATGGATAGATGTTTGAGTTTTTAAACTAATGGGTTTGTATTTTTGAGATTGTGCTTAAACTTAGGTGGGAAATAGTCCTTTGGCCCTTAAAGAAAACATTTTGAGCATTTTTTTTGCTTATGATATTTAACAAGTTTAGCAATTTTTAGGTGTGTTTTTTGGTTTGGTCTTATAGTGCATATGATAATAATAATTAAGAGAGCTATAATGCAAATGGTTTGGTCTTTTTCTTTTTTTTGGGTAAGTGTTGGTCTTTTTCTTTGATTCAACATAAAAGAGAATATGAAAGGAAAAGCGAAAAGGGGATCAAGTATGGGGTGCTTTAGATTTTGTCTGGAGCTTTGAACAAAATGCCCCCACGTTTGAGCTAGCCTTCCCCTTAATTTCAATGTAGACAAAATAATAAATTGCTCTTTCATGGCCATTTGCCCCCACTATTTTTTTGTTTCATTTGTGATGGCCATTGATTAACTTGAATTCCATTTCATACTTGGCTAGGGATGGCAGCGGAGAGGGGATTTCAATGCCCATCCACGACCCATTTTTATTATGGAGATGATAAATATTCTCTATTCCTTTTCTGTAAAGAAAAAATCTCTTCCTGTCCATATCCCTATGGGAAAAAATCTCCCCCTCTCATACTCTCTAAATACAGTATAAATATATTAAATAATAAAATTAATTAAAATTAAAAAAAATCTACTATTTCAAATGTTACAAATATTAATATTAATTATTTTAATCTGTATAATAAAAATATAAATAAATTTAAAAAATATAAACAATCTAAAACTATAAAAAAATATTATTATTTTGAATAAAAATATTAATATAAAAGAGTAGAAATAAGATATATGTATCTTTATTCCCGATTATAAAAATATTTTTCATTTTTGTTTATATTTTTATAAGAGAATTTTCTCTTCATTAGGATCAAAGATCATAAATTCGAATCAAAATTGTCATCTTTATACTTGACAAGAGAGAGAAAGAGGGGGAGAAAGAAAAGGGTAATAAAGCGAGCTAATAACATTGAAATGAAGAATTAGGGTTTGGGCCCATATGAAGAGAAAAGGGGCGACCAGGCGGTGTAATTGTGTCAAATCACCTTCAAACTTTGGCTTCTTCTTCCTTAAAGTTAGCCTTTGGATTGCAACCGCCCATCCTTCCTACATTTTGTTTTATCATTTCGTTGCGCTCTGTTTCACCCGTCTCTACTTTCTTCCCCTTATCTTGTCACAAACCAAATCAGCAATGGCGGCTTTCAAGATGAATCATTACATTCTGATTCAATTATTTTTTATTAATTATTCATAAATATTGCTATGTGGGGTTTCATTGGGTACAGATTTACTTACGAAGAGGATCATCCACCGGAGACGGTCGTTCACCAACCGAATCAACATAACAGAAGGGCCCGGGGTGGCCCGCTTTTCGTCTTTAAGATAAAAATTCTCCAGATTTTAAGGGTTTCTTTGGTCATTTCAAGGTGGGTTCTCATTTCTCAAAAGCATCAATTAATATACTTTAGAAATAGGGGAAAAAAAATGATGCACACAAAACGTCACCGTCTCTCGATATCTTGAAACTCTTTTGACACGATGTGACCCGGAATCAGATGGATCCACGGGTTCTGTCACTTTTTGTTATCTTCTTTCGCCTTGACAATTAAGTTTTAATTATTACTCACTAATCAAGTGCTTAAATTTTCAATTAACTTCTGGGTCAAAGATAGGCCACGACATCATCAGTAAATTTTAAATTCTAATTAAAATTAAATAAATATTGTTAATGTTAATTCGGGACTTAATTAAAATTAGAGAACATCTCTTGATTGATTTTATTTGAGGAAAATATAATTTCTAAATAAACACCACCAAATCACCTACCAAATCTACTAAACCCGAACCCAACACCAACTCCCCGCATTGCAAGGTTCTTTGAGTCATCTGGTGAAGTTAAATTACGGAAATAACCCTCCAACGTGCACCGCTGCCTCAAAGGACAACATTACTTTCAGACCTAAAACCAAGTACCAAAGTTACTCAATGGCACAACTATCCCAAGTGTAGGGGTCTGTTTGGTTGGCTTTTTAATTGTTTAGCTTGTTAAGAGAATAAACCGGACTAAAAGCGTGACTAAACAAACACTTCCAAACAGAGTCTTAAGAGTTAAAAAGGAGAAAACAAAAGTAGTAAAATTGCAGTGAAGAAATATATATTAGGAGATGAGCTTAACAAAATTAAAATTTTAAATAGAAGAATTTGAATTTAAATCCCTGTGTTTGTAAATTTTTTTATTTATATAATATATTGATTTAATTACTGTTTCTTAAATTTATCTCCCGTTATTATGGATGCTATATTAAATATATATATATATATATATATATATATATATATATATATATATATATATATATATATATATAATAGTAATTAAAAAATGTAAAAAATGACTGCTTTGGAAATGTCTATTCATAATTGTTCTCAATCTCAGGCGATTTTATGATATTCTTTTTCGTTTATTTTGTTTTCTCATCTTTGACTCCCTCTGTAGTTTTATTTTTTTAATTTTTGCCAAGACCGAGGAAACGCCGCCCCGTTCTTGTCATTGCCGGAGCGGAAGGCGATTAGGTAGATCTGTTGGTAGAGGCAGAGAGTTGATGGTGGAATGGTTGGGAGAAGAAAGTAGAAGAGAGAGTGAGTAGTGTATAGGATGAACGGAGGATTGGCGAGGGATCGAAGAGGGAGGTGGTGCTTTGGTGAATCTCTCACATGGAATGGCAGATCTTGTTAGCTACGGGAATGCCCACCGTGATATTGAGCAGGTCTTCTACTTCTTCTACCACTTCTTTTGTTTTCACTCTGCTTGTTTGCTCTTATTTTCCTACAAAGTTTCCCTCCTTTATTTATTTATTTTTGGTCAATTATTTTTATTTGTGTATCGTTTGTTGTTGAGAATAATGGAAAATTTCTCCGTTAAATTTGGGTTTTGTTTTGTTTATTAGAAAATAAAAATGTTGGAAAATTGACTATATTTCTCTCTTTCTCTATCCTTTTTTTTTTTAAAAAAATTTTAATTATGGGATATTTGGTTATTTTCCTATTAAAACGGGTTGAATTCTGTTAGGAGTTTACAAGTGATAGAACTAAGTCTGTTTCGGCCACTCTCGGAACGGAATAAAACTTTGAAAAAAACGTTGTTATTTTATTTTGTGAAATGAGCTGTTACTTGGCTAGGCACGGCGTTTGAAAACTAGGGGTTTTGTGGGTAGTCTTTGGCTCTTTTAAATGGTGGGCTGTTGTACCAAGATGAGGAAGGGGGAAAATTGGGATGCAAATGTCTTTTTTTCTTAACAAGCAAAGTTCTTGACTCTATGACTCTCAACTAAGATAAACATTTAGTATGATAAGAGTTTCACGCTATAGGTCTTGTGATAGTGTATGATGTATGTGAAAGATGTTTCAAAAGGCATTATGTGTTTTTTTTTCAGTTACCGGTTGGAAATTTGAATTTAGAGCCATTATTGCATGTAGCGAACATATTCTTCATTGTGGATAGAACCATTTCCTGTATACATGATTGTCTGGAGCAACTCTTACTTTCTCTTAGATGTTTTTTGTGCCCTTAGTGGGGTAGTGTCTAGTGTGGCATTATGTTATTGCATAACAGAGAAGCTCTAAAATTCATTGATTTGCTGCACAGAGTGGAGCTTAAACAAGTGATAGGTCTAAAGAGGTTTTGTGGAAATTCCACTATGCCTTGTGATATTCCACTACAGATGTCTTTCTGAGGATTCTATTCGCAAACCTATAATTTACAGAGCATGGAAGCATGCACTTCCTCCAATAAGTTTGAATTAGAAGCTCATTATCCTGTCAGAGCCAGCCAGTAAAAAATATAATCTTGGAATAGGGTTCCATACTTTGCAATAAATCATGTATTCACATTGTTCATGGGGAAACTGAAGAATGCTCATGAGCTTTTTGTGCTATGAAATTTTGAAAACTGATGCGATCAATTTACCTTTTTACTTTTAATATCTGTAGTTCTATCATGTTATATATGCTTTCTGTGGTTCCATGTAATAGTTTTTGTTGCAGTGGTTTTGTTCTGAGGTTTGTGGATTGTTTGCTCTGCCTTTTTCAGGCTTTAATTGCTTTGAAGAAGGGTGCTCAGCTTCTGAAGTATGGTCGTAAAGGCAAGCCTAAGTTTTATCCATTTAGACTTTCAAATGTAAGTTTTATATGAAAACCTTTAGGTTGGTCGCTTTGAGATTTTCATGCCTTTATTACTGCTTGAAGTTAGGTGTTTAATTTCTTATTTGAAAAAAGGAAAGTGTGATAGATATATTATGCCAAAATTCACTCAACTATAAATGATTTTAGTTAATATATGTCACTATGCAATGCAACTCTGGTGAAAGTGTGATATACAAAATACGTGCTATCTAATATGATGTTGGAGAGGAATAATAAACTGTTTAGTCAGAGCAAAAGGCCTTGGGCAAATCTTAATGTGATTCATTGAATACCTTTCATAGATGATACAACTTTCAAGAAAGCAAACTTTAGAATAGACAAAGAGCAGCGGATGTGACAGGGTTGCATCAACTTTATAAAAAAAAAAAGTTAACCTATTAGATTTGGGCATGTTACTATAAGTATGCCATATCTAGTGTTCTATATCCCGGGTTTTATTGTGGTTTGCATGGATTGGATGGCTCCATTCATCCTCCAACATATTGCCCAAATCTTTAAGGTATTCAAGATTTGTTCTTGGTTGATTATTTTTGTGTCATATTGATGAAAAGCTTTAGTCCTAGATCCTAACATTTTTTACTTAGATTAGGAGACTTTGTCCAACTTTAGACTGTACTTCACTGTCAAATATGAAGTTTCTTACTTGCTGTTTGCTGTCTTAACTGCCTGTGATTGGTTGCAAAAGTTCTCTCAAGTCTTGTTGGTCTCTTCATGGATGTTTTAGGAGACTTATATTTAGGTTCCTTAGTCAAGTCAGGTTATTGAGTTCAAGGAGGTGAGGGATGAGTTTATTAGTTAAGCTACTTGCTAGCTGTCTGGCTCTTATTCATGTTTAAGATCTTTGTGCATCATGGCTACTGCAGCTTAATGTTAGCAAGCACAAAAAAGGGCCTTCTTTGAGGAAATAACTTGAATTTTGTCAAATACAATATGGCCTTGATTCAGAAATCCATAGATTTTAGTCAAATAATTTTCCCAAGCTGTTCTGCTTAAAGTAATGCTGTATGTCTCACTTATACTTATTCACTGTATTGCTTTTTGTATTATTGTTATTATACAAGCCTATCATCTTTCATGTGTTCGTTTCTTTTATATTCTACGTATGTGCACAATCACAGGATGAATCATCTCTGATCTGGATATCAAGTAGTGGAGAAAGAAGTTTGAAGTTAGCTTCTGTATCTAAAATTATTCCTGGACAAAGAACTGTGAGATTTCATTGTTTTAATATTCTGTACTACTATTTATCTTTTTATGTTACTTTAACACATGTGAGTTTATTAACTTAATGATTTAAGGTTCTGTCTCTAAAGTTTTCTTGCTATCCTACCAGGCTGTTTTCCAGCGGTACCTTCGTCCGGAGAAAGACTATTTATCTTTTTCACTTATTTACAATAACGGAAAGCGGTCACTTGATCTGGTTGGTGATTAACTTTGTCCATAAATACATGGTCTTTTTTCTTTGCATTTTTCTTGTGCCTTATTCCTGCTTTACCTGGTTTGATTGTAAGCTTTATATTCTTTTCCTTTTAGATTTGCAAAGACAAAGTTGAGGCAGAGGTGTGGATTGCTGGCTTAAAAGCATTAATACCCTCTGGACAAGGTGGTCGATCGAAAATTGATGGATGGAATGATGGAGGCCTCTACCTTGAGGTAATTTTACCTGCCTTTAAACATCTATTGGTCGATATTTGTATTGTGCTTTATTTCTTGTTCACTCAGTGATGCTGTACCATTAAAAGCCTAAGTCTGGTTTTCATTCTCCCAAATTTGTTCATGTGTTCATTTGAAAATGCATTAAGTTTTCTAATATATAAACTATACTACAATGTTCATTATTTGATAAATAATCTTTGTTTTCATGTTATAAGTTCGGCTGCATATTCTGTCTTATGTGTAAACTTACCATCAATTAATTCAGGATAGCAGAGACTTGACTTCTACTAGTGCAAGTGATAGTTCTGTGAGTGTTTCACGAGATACTAGCTCACCGGAAGTTTCGGTCAGTTTGAGCAACCCAATTACTTCTGCAAAGAGCTTTCAACCTGAGAATTCCATTTCTTTGAATAATGAAAGATCACATGTAGAATCAGACAACACAAATATGCAAGTAAAAGGATCCGGTTCAGATGTCTTTAGAGTTAGTGTTTCCAGTGCTCCCAGCACTTCTAGCCATGGTTCTGCACCGGATGATTGTGATGCTTTAGGTGATGTATACATATGGGGTGAAGTCATATGTGATAATGTTGTCAAGCTTGGGGTTGATAAAAGTACTAGTTACTTGAGCTCAAGAACAGATGTGCTTCTTCCCAGGCCATTGGAATCCAATGTGGTTTTGGATGTCCATCATATAGCCTGCGGTGTCAGGCATGCAGCCTTGGTCACGAGACAGGGTGAAGTTTTTACTTGGGGTGAGGAATCTGGAGGGCGACTTGGCCATGGTGCTGGGAAGGATATTATTGAACCTCGTCTTCTTGAATCTTTGGCAGTTACTACTGTTGATTTTGTTGCTTGTGGAGAATTCCACACTTGTGCTGTTACAATGGCCGGGGAAGTTTATACATGGGGAGATGGCACGCATAATGTTGGGCTTCTTGGACATGGTACTGATGTCAGTCACTGGATACCAAAGAGAATATCAGGCCCTCTTGAGGGACTTCAAGTTGCTTCAGTTACTTGTGGTCCATGGCATACAGCCTTAATAACATCAATGGGGCAGCTCTTTACATTTGGTGACGGTACATTTGGTGTGTTGGGTCACGGTGACAGGGAAAATGTTTCATTTCCTAGAGAAGTAGAATCTCTATCAGGGTTGAGAACAATTGCTGTTGCTTGTGGAGTTTGGCATACTGCTGCTGTTGTGGAGGTTATTGTAACACAGTCTAGTGCAAGTGTTTCATCGGGGAAATTGTTTACTTGGGGTGATGGAGACAAGAATCGTCTTGGACATGGAGATAAGGAAGCTCGACTTAAACCCACATGTGTGCCTGCATTAATTGATTACAATTTTCACAAAATTGCTTGTGGGCACAGTTTAACTGTTGGCTTGACCACATCAGGACATGTTTTTACGATGGGGAGTACTGTATATGGTCAACTGGGGAATCCCAATGCCGATGGAAGGATGCCATACCTGGTTGAAGATAAACTTGCTGGGGAGTGTGTTGAAGAAATTGCTTGTGGTGGTTATCATGTAGCAGTCTTAACAACCAGGAATGAAGTATATACATGGGGAAAGGGTGCTAATGGAAGATTGGGCCATGGAGATGTTGAAGATCGAAAAACACCAACTTTGGTTGAAGCTCTAAAGGATAGACATGTAAAATATATTGCTTGTGGTTCAAATTATTCTGCAGCTATATGTCTTCATAAATGGGTATCTAGTGCTGAGCAGTCTCAGTGCTCAGCGTGTAGACAGGCTTTTGGTTTCACTCGGAAAAGACATAACTGCTATAACTGTGGACTTGTTCACTGCCATTCATGTAGTTCAAGAAAAGCAATAAGAGCAGCACTGGCACCTAATCCTGATAAACCATTTCGTGTTTGTGATTCCTGTTATGCCAAACTAAACAAGGTGTTAGAATCTGGTAGCAATAACAGGAGGAATGTTATGCCTCGCCTTTCAGGTGAAAGCAAGGACAGATTGGACAAGGCTGATATTAAATTGTCCAAGTCAACAATGCCTTCCAATATGGATTTGATTAAGCAGTTAGACAGCAAAGCAGCTAAACAGAGCAAGAAAGCTGATACTTTTTCCCTTGTACGCTCCTCCCAAGCACCTTCTT
This sequence comes from Mangifera indica, assembly GCF_011075055.1. NCBI lineage: Eukaryota > Viridiplantae > Streptophyta > Magnoliopsida > Sapindales > Anacardiaceae > Mangifera > Mangifera indica. The sequence goes on along the minus strand of NC_058147.1, from coordinate 6,949,111 downwards.
TGTTACAGCTGAAAGATGTTTTTCTCTCTACTTCTGTTGATATGCGACGATTGACTCCTAAACCAATTCTCACACCATCTGGAGTAAGTTCCAGGTCTGTGTCACCTCTCTCAAGGAGACCCAGTCCCCCTCGATCGGCCACACCCATTCCTACGACTTCAGGACTTTCTTTCTCAAAAAGTATTACCGATAGTTTGAAGAAGACTAATGAACTTTTGAATCAAGAAGTGCTTAAGCTGCGGGCACAGGTAGAGTCTCAAGTTTTTTGTTTTGTTTTGTTTTATATTCTTGGACCCCTGCATGGCCTCGCAGGGTGGGTGCTGGGGAGCATTGTCATGTTCAAACGCGCTATCTTAATCTTGATGACTATGATTATGATTTAGGTTGAGAGCCTAAGGCAAAGATGTGAGCTCCAAGAACTAGAGCTTCAGAAATCAACGAAGAAAGCTCAAGAAGCTGCAGCAGTTGCTGCGGAGGAATCTGCAAAAGCTAAAGCTGCAAAAGAAGTTATCAAGTCACTAACAGCTCAGGTTATTACTTATATATGTTCTTCTGTTTAAGATTGATCTTGTTCCAAACTTGTGCTTGCTATGTGTTAGAAGTTAATCTGCCATTATATCGAATTTAGTAAACTAAAATTCTCTTTAGAAAGAGGACACTGACATGATTTCACTGGAAGATTAGGCTACACAACTGTCCTTAAAATTGTTACTAATTTAGTGGTGGAAAGAAAGTCATAAATACTTGTGGCATTGTTTGAAACACGCTTTGGAATTTGGAAATCAAGATTCTGCGTTCCTTGAGAACATACTTTGCTCACTTCACCATTTCCTATTTAATTTTCTATAAACGTAATTGATGCTTTTGATGATAGTACTGTGATTTCATTCCTGTGTATTATCACAGCTAAAAGACATGGCTGAGAAGCTGCCACCTGGAGCTTACGACTCTGAGAGCGTGAGGCCAGCTTACCTACTAAATGGCTTGGAATCAAATGGAGTTCATTATTCAGATGCAAACGAAGTGCGCCATTCGAGGTCTGATTCAGTCAGCAGCTCTAACCTGGGTTTTCCCTCAGGAATTGACTCTATCTCTTCTAATGGATCTGGAAATCTTGCACACTTACTCCAAGAACCTACTGGAGCCAATGGGAGGGATGACCATCCTGATGCCAGACTGCCAAATGGTAGTGCGGTTTATGCTAGTGGCAGTCGGATGTCAGAATCTTCAAATGGGAAAGATTCTGGTCCTTTACAAGATGGTGAGAATGGTATGAAGTCAAGAAATTCTGCAATGGCTGTCAACAGTAATCGACTTGAGGCTGAGTGGATTGAACAGTATGAGTCTGGCGTGTATATAACTCTTGTAGCCTTGCGAGATGGAACCAGAGATTTAAAACGAGTGCGCTTCAGGTAATTTTGTTATGCTGTTATCCAAACTTGTGCATAAGTGGTTTTTCTCTTCACGTGTGTGGTCTTCTCCTGTGCATCATTCTGTTAATTTAATTTGAATATTGTTCTTAAGATATTATGTTAGATGCGTTAATATGGTAAAGTTACAATGCCTGAAACTGTTCAAACTTATGCAGCCGGAGAAGATTTGGTGAACAGCAAGCGGAGACCTGGTGGTCAGAAAACCGTGAAAAGGTATATGAGAGATACAATGTCCGCGGACTGGACAAGTCATCGACATCTGGGCAGGCCTCCCGCAGATCAGAAGAAGGCCTCTCACCCACTTCGCAAATTTAGCAACAAGGCCAGAGATAGGGAGGTTCAGCATTAATACAATTTGTACCAAATACTCTGAAGGATAAGTCTAAGCAGAGTTGAAGCTAAGCACAAATCCTTCTTTTTCCATTTTCCTTTTTTGACTCCCACCTCCTTCACTTCTCTTTTCCTTTTTTTTCTTTAATTTATTTTTTTAAAATTAAATTTATGGGTATCTTACCTTTACAGCTCTCATGTATTGTAGTGTATATAAAATCATCATCAATTGTGCCATCACTGTAGCAAAAATTGGTTTTCCTTTTATCCTAGCTTTCTCAATCCCTAAAATTCTTCTTGTTGTCCATATATATTTAGTTTTATTTCATATTTATTTAGAATTAATGAAAGAATTCTTGCTTTTATCATGAATTGTTCACAGTAAAATCCGTAAAACCAAACAAATGTATCGTGATTTCAGTAGCTCTTATAATATTGACATGATAATGTTGTTATCAAATGATTCCAAATAAGAAGAAAGGAAAAGAAAATTGGGTATCTCTGAGCCGGGAATCCCTGCAATTTTCTTCATTGTTTTTTAATGATGGAATCTTATTCGAGTAGGCCTGCTCTATATTGGGGTTTGAGAACAAGAAAAATTTCAATGGTCGATTTATAATCATTAAATTGGATATAATTTTTTTTATTTATTAATAATAAAAGTGGATAAGGTGGTGGAGATGTTTGAAGGCTCTTTTAAATTGTACCTTAGTATTATTTTATTTTAATGTTCTTAAAATTAGTATTGTGTTTGGGTAAATTTATATCTTTTCTATCAAATAATGTCTCAAATTATATGAGACACATCAAACCCTTAACATTGCTTTTTATATAATTCATCCCATGAGTTAGTTTAATTGCACTTTTGGCCAATGTTTTAATATATATTAATTGAGTGTATTAATGCTTTTGGGTGTGACTCACTTTATATGTGATTACTCTACAATCTTTCAATCATGGGTATCAACCCCTTGTTAAATGTGACCCATAGGTCCCTATCGTCTTGGCAATGAATAAATATAAGATTAATCTAATTAATCAAAAAATTATTCACAAATTATGAGAGGTTTTTAGTAAGACATCATAGATACCCAATTGATAAAGAATCATCAGAAGATATCTATTATCAATCGATATTTCGTTAAGGCTAAAATATAAAAATAATGTTTATCTTATATTACTTTTGATATAAATATTCGGTTAGTTAAGCAACAATTGCGTTAATGTTAGATCATCCACAAACACTTTCTCACCATGGTGATTTATTTTAGTATATTGTCGTAACCAAATGACTCATTTAGATATCTATTATTATACTAGAGATTAATGAATCCTTTGTTGATTCACTGTAACCTCGTTTTACTTTTCAACATACCCAACCATTACCATCCTGATAACCTTTGGAAAAGGGCTATGTTAAACTAGTGTTAAACCAAACTAATTGGTGTACAAAATGTTTCAGTGATCTCAAGTTTAAAAATCATATATACCACCATCTATTAAAAGATTTATTTTATAGACATTTGAATTATCATCTATGTGAGATTTTCTTGGTGAGCCAATTCGATGGACATGTAGTTAACATGCATCCATGCTTGTGTTGCACTACGTTGATATTGACAATCTCGATACATGAAATCTGTTGCTATCTTTCGATAGGATATTCTAATATTATAATATTATAATTCATTTACCGTATTATCTATATTCTTAGTCAATATAATAATATTAAGAGTATGAATGTTTTTAGATTAACTATTATATATGCTTATAATGTCCTCACGATCAAGCTATCCACTGATGTTCTTATCACAATCCTATCAATATAAAAAAAATTTATCAAAATATATGTGTAAATATATATACTTAGATATAAAAGGCATCATTCAAATATTTGAATATAACTTTTGGTAGATTTATATGACCGAAATTATGATAAAAACTTTGATTGGCAGGATTTGACTGTTTGTTCGGACACATAGATTTATGCGATCCCAAATTCAGGCCAACTTCTTCAAATAAAATTTCCTTTAAATTAGTTGAAGTACAAGTTACGAAAAGTACACACCGATTTTATTTCTTGTTATTTCAAATATCATCATTATTTTTTTGAATGGAGGAGATGGTGTCACACAAGCCGATAATGTTTTTATTATTATGAGGTCAACTCCCTATTTTCCACCCAAGGTTTGACAGAAACTATTGTGATTTGTTAGCTATTAAAAATTTAAATTTTCACCCATTAATTAAAATTTTTTATTATGATTAGAGGTAAAATTATTATTTAAAAATTTTATTTAAACTCTTATTTTTTTTATTATTTCTAAGTTTTCAAATTTGTATTTTTATCCCATAAACTTATATTTTTCAGATTTAAAAACTCATTTTCCCTCAAGTCTAGGATTGCAAAATTTGTTTCATTTATGCCACCCTCTGAATGTTTTAGAAAGTTACTGTTAAACCTAACATCCTTTCTCCTTCTCTTTGATAACGATTCATCGAAGACAACGATTGAATCTCTTCCTTCTCCCTTCCCATCTCCCTTCGTTATCTGGTTGTCTTTATCTTAGACGAAAACGAAGACTCAACGCTGAGTCTTTGTCAGATGAAGGTCAGTCATCTTTGTCTTTTTCTTTGACAAAGACGATCAGATAGTGAAGGGAGGATGACTAGGAGGGAGAGGAAAGAGAGGAGAAAGAGATTCGACCACTGTCTTTAGGGAATCATCGCAGGAGAAGAGAAAGGAAGTTAGGTTGAATTGTAACTTTTTAAAATATTGGGAGGCGATTGATATGGAAAAAAAATTTACAATCCTAAACATGGGGAGAAAAGTGAGTTTTTAAACCTAAAAAATATGGGTTTAAGGGGTAAAAATAAAAATTTGAAAACTTAGGGATAATAAAAAATATTAGTTTAAATAAAATTTTTAAATGACAATTTTATTCTTGACAATAACAATAAAATTTAACTGATAAGTGAGTTTTAAGTTTATGATAATTAATAGACAAAAAATTGGATTTGCACCAAACCTTGGATGGGAAATAGTCATTTGGCCTAAAGTTTATTGATATTTACATAAAATTTTCTTTCTTATTATAATTAACTTAAAAAGATCATTAACATTTCTAAATTTAAATGATGTATATGTAGTATATACGTAAATAACTTGTGTCTTTGTGGAATAATGAAAAAATGGAAGGTAGGTTAGGGCTTTAATTGTCATTGGAATTATAAATGGAGGTTGTGAAAAAATTCTCCCACACACGTAATAACTATCCAATAAGATTATCACCCATCCAATTCTCTCATGAATCTTAATTTGCTTATTTAATTATAGCAACACTAATATTCCACACCCTTTGGTCAAAATTGACGGTGATCTTGGTGGATTAGGTCAATCCATTTTCATTTTCTTAAAAAAAAAGAAAAAAAAAAAAAGAAAGATGAACTGATTTTTATCACCAGTAGATGAAGCAGAAGTAGTGTTATTATATGTCAATAATTATGTAAAAATTAACATCAAAATAAGAAAATCTAATTTGTAGCCTCATCAATCATCACAACACTTTGATACAAATACAACTCAACAATTAAGAATTAATAGATATAATCATAATTACCATTTACTTATAAAGATGGACCACTTAAGTGAAATTTTTTCTTCTTCATTGTTGTTAAATAACGTAAACTACAAGAGTCAACCTTGAGAAATTTTCAAAGGAAAGTTCCAAAATGGTTAGAAATAAGGCATGTTTTATTACTTTTTGTCTTACCAAATCCGATTGAAATTCCCCTCCATTGAAATTTAAACTTTAATCTTAACGACCTTTGAACTTAATCCATTGGTAGTTAATTAGGATTATGTTTTGACACATTAGACAAAAATAATATTATGTACTCCTACTTTTTAATATATATATAAATATTTTTTATAATTTAAAATTATTTAATAATATGATAATATATTATTTATGTATATTAAAAAATATACCCACATACTACATGTAACATTGACATATTCCTCCTTTTATTATATATTAATTTAAAAGCACCAGAGAAGCAAATATTCTTTTCATAATCCACGTTCATATTGCTGAGTAAATATTTACACATATTGAATCCAGTTTTATAAGACACCACAAGTTTAATTATAATTATTTGATTAAATTATCATTAATTGCTCATAAATGACTCATTAATCCACCCAAAAACACATGTGGTATAGATTTGTCTTTAAGATTATGTTATAGTATAATGGATAAATGTATGACATATATGTACAACAATAATCATTTGCTTCAGCAAGCAAACATAGATTTTATTAATTAAAAACTGCAAAAAAAAATAATAATAATAATTAATTGAGGGCAGAGATAGAGTAGTAGGTAAGGTCGTGGTAAGGTGGATGTTATTGAACAATAAATTATGAATTATTCAGATCAAATCAGAAGAGAAGATCACGTCTCTCAATTTGGAAAATCTGAGTGTCCATGAATGGTCATCTTTTCAACTGTGTATTGGCTTGCGCGCTTTTGAATTCAGAGCTGTATGTCACTGTGATCCATCACTTGTAAGAGAGAGATTTATAAAAAAGAAAAATTTTTGTGTATAACATTGTTAACATTGCATTTGGAGAATTTTTCTAAGAACCCATTTGCAAGAGATCAAAATGAAGAAGATTTGTGATTTGCATGTATCAATGGAGCTCAGAGCTTCTGTACAATGTCAAAACTCGCTCTGCTTTTACTTCTTGAAGAAAAAGGAGAGGGGTTTCACTACATAAATATAATAGATGATGGTGATGATGATGAACAACTTCTAAAGAAATCAAAAGGCTTGTAAAAGAAAGAAATAACCCCTTGGATATGACTGATAATAATCCCATGTTCATCGATCTTTTTGATTGCTTTATCATGAGCATTCAGTTGAGGCTAGCTGCTTCCAAAAAGCTTAATTCCTCTTCATGGCAATCTATCTGAACTCTGTAACCCTAAGTCGTTGTGCTCCTTGGAGGGCCCAGAAGGCGGGATTGGGGCTCCTTTTGGCAAGAAACCAGAGATTGTACGTGTTGTATTGTGGGATTTTGTTGGGTTCACTTTGAAAACTTGAGAACTGTATCTTGCAGCCTGAGTGTTGCCAGCCAAAAGAAACAACAAAAATACCAGCCAAAACAAGAGAATCAGATATCTTTTATCCATACCCATTTAAAGAGAAAAAAAAAAAAAAAGAACCAAGAAACTCCAAAAAGAGAGAGATTGATTCTGAAGCTACGACAGTTGAAAGCAGTGGTGGGCAAATTAGGTTAATGTTGCTAACAAAATGTGAATGTTGGTAGTACAAGTAGTGGTGAGTTGCGGTGGATTGTATGAGAAGGAAACGTTGAAACATGGAGAAATAAATGCATGCCGGGTGATGATGTGGCGTTTTCTTTGGAACAAAAAGACCACTAAATGAGAGAGATCAGCTCGCCATGTTGAAAAGACAGAAAGAGAAGAGTTAGGGTTTCAACTTTGAGCGGGTCTTTAGGACAATTGTTTCGAGTAAAAATGGACCGAGGATACTAAAAGGATTGGGTTTAAATTGAGTTATTTGATTAAGAAGAGTAAAATTTTTAATACAATAAAATTACATATATCTTTTTTGAGTATATAAATATATATAAATTTAATATATATTATTATATAATTATATAATTTTAAATTAAAAAAGAATATTTAATTATATAATAATATATATAAATATATATTTATCTTTGTGTGCTTATTTATTGAATGAACCAAAAAACATGAACACGAGAGTTTGCAGAAAGAGAGGCAGAGTTTGTGTTAGAATAGTTGAGAGTGTGGGGACATGGCTAATAAATTGGCTGACTATCAAAACTGAAAACTGTTTTGTTTTCGTCTAAATCCCACAACATGGAACCTTGACTTTCTTGTGTCACACATTTCTTGTAATACATATATATAAAAAAAAAAAGTTATGATAAAGTAAATTGTTGGTCTTTAATTCAACAAGAAATGGTTAATTGATAAATATAATATGATTTCTTGGTGTGCTATGAAGGGTTCCTAATAATCGAGGATTTCATCTGTATTTATTAGTCGGATAAATTTGAGATATAATAATCAGATCTATAATCATTATATCAAATAAGTTAAAGTTTTATAAACATAACAAAGACTCGAACCCAAATTTTTATCTTAAAAATTCTAATATTGTATAAATTATACTAATCCTTGGAGTCAAAGCTGCAAGATTAAAGGCAATGAAATTGGGTGGTTAAGTGGCACTCAATTTCTAAACGTACCACTATGTTGAATTCGATCGGCTAATAATTTAATGTAATCTATCCGCCATATGGTTGTGTGACACCGCACAAAAGAATTATGTGATGTTATTCATTAATTAAAGAGGTTTAAGCTTCTGATTAGAGAGAAAAACTCAAGATTAATTAATTTTAGGTCCTAGTTTTTGTGCATTTTGTTCAACCAAAAATCTTAATTATAAAGCCATGCTCTCAAGTTCTTATCTTACCTGTTTACACTAAATTATACATATAAAGAAGGAGTTCAAGCATAACTGTGGAAGTAAAAATTTGTCAAGTCACCTGACATACATAGGCAGCATACACTATTAATGGAAGTATGGCAATAAATGAGAAGGGAAGAGGTGGTTAAGTTTTGGTTACATTAATGCCGATGGGACACACATGCCCCCACCTCTTCTTCCACTTTGAATTTTCATGTTAATTACTAAAGGCTCAAACGATTACTCCCACCCAAGGTTCTTTGAAACTTTAACTAAGTATTAGCTAACTATTAAAAATCTAAATTCTTACCCATAAATTATTAAACTTAAAAATAAATTAGTATCAAAAGTAAAATTATTATATAATAAATAATATATTAAAAATAATAAAATATTATCTATTTTTTTAAACTAATATTTTTTTTTTAAGATTAAATTTTAAAAAATCATTTTTCTCTTATAAAGTTTTATTTTCAACCCATTCTTTTCTGGCAGTGGGTTTGTATGTAGATTAGTGTTGTATTTAATTAACCTAATTTGTATGTAGATTTATTATATTTGATCGGTAATAATAAAAAAATACATAAATATTAGTTGACTTAAATATATCTCATGTGTTGGAAGAGAAATGATAGGGGCAAACACCATAATTAAAAGATAGGGAGGTTGAATGAAATTAACTACCTTTCATTTCCATTTGAATAATCTTTTAGATCCAAACAGAATCAACTGCATCAAAATCTGATGAAATTAATAGAATCGATCTCATGTCTCATCTCAATGTCATTTACCAAAATATTTTGGCACTAACTATTTTCCTATTTCAACGTCTTTATCTTTAATGAGGATTTAGACATTTTCACTGATAGAAATTAATATGACCATGACAATGTTTTAATCCCCAACACCTCACCCATCAATTTTGAATCTACGTATGTGCCATTAAGCTAAGTTTTTTTTTTTGATAAAACAATTCAGATTAAATATTTAATTATTAATTATATACAATTATTTTAAATATTTATTATCTCTAATATCTATCTAAACAGCTCACTAATTTTATTATTGATTGAATAAAACCATCTCTTTTAAAGGGTCAATGCTCGATCTTGCTTCAAAAATATTGATTAGTAATAATAAAAGAATGCGGAGATATTTTTTTTTACTTAAATGCTTTTAATATATTAAACTAACTTAAAAGTGTGGAGACAAGGAAAATTACGACAAATCAAAAGGGGAAAATGAGAAATGGTTGAAGAAATTAAAATAAATCAAAAGATTGGGGGTTGAAGAGAATTTTGCGTTTCTCATCTTCTTATCTCAATCAACACCAACAACTTTTCTTCTCGATTGATATTAATAGCTGCTCAGCTTAAAATTGTTTGTTTCTCATCTTGTTCAAACAATTTTTTAGATTTAAAAAAATTGACTCTATCTCATTTTGATCAAACAATTTTCCATTAGATTAGCCCTAGTAAGAAAACTGGTAATGCAGTCCATCCAATTTTTGACCTATTGAAATTCGTTTTTGGACTCATTTAACATAAAAACAAATAATTTTCGATTTATGCATGTCATCCTTGCAATTCTTGAAGGAGATGATGATGATGATAATAATAATAACAACCCTCAACATAAGGTTGATAGGAAATATTTATGGATTTGGTCTAGTCAGGTACTATAATGAAGATGAAATAAAAGATAATTAAATGAGCTGAAAATTATTGCTCAAGCAAATCTTTACAAACAAGAAATAATTAGTTGTTTATGTCGGTCAAGTTAGAAGACCAACTGGTATTGTCGACAAAGCTGTTATTAAAGAACTAGTTTATTTTTTGTACCTCTTTCATAGTGCTTGATTAAAAATCGTAAAGAAACATCTTGAAGTTTTGATCTTTCAAGACACTCTAAATACAGGACATCAAAATAAGCATGGACCCGTTTTGAGTATTCTAAAGGCCAAAACACTTGTTCCCTCCAAAGGTTGAGTGCAATTACAAACTTATAACCTTGAAAATTTTAAAAACTTAAATATCCATCTGTCATCCAATTTTTTTTAAAATTTTTTGTTATATGTATGGGTAAAACAGTTATTTTAATAGTAATATTAAAAAATATATAATTTTATCTCATCTCTCATATTTTAAAAACTAATAATTTTACCCATATCTAAGCTTTTTCTAGTTTTGAAAAAAGATTATTTTTCCCCACATCTAGGTTTTTTTTTTTTCTACCCTCTCTGACCACCACTCCATCTCCAACAATTTTCTCTTCCCACCCTTTTTCCTCTATTTGATTGTGTCTCACCATTGGAATCGTTCGGTTGACTCTCCGTACGACGAAGAGACAAAGTCTATTTGTTGAGGAAGAGATGAATCATCGATAAGAGAGACAACGATGAATCGTTAGTCCTCATCTCTCTTCATTGAGGAAGAGAAAAAAGATGAATCGTCTTTATCTCTTCTTTGATGAAAAGATTCATCTTTTTGTTGCACAAAGACTCTGTTGAACGATTTCGATAGTAAGAGATGGCTAAATGGAAGAAAAGGGTGGGAAGAGGAAGTCATCGAAGATGGAGTGGTCATTAGGGAGGGGAAAAAAAAGAAAACGTGGGTGTGAAGGGAAAATAATCACTTTTCAAAACCGAAAAACTTTACACATGATTAAAGTTGTTAATTATCAAAATCTAAGAGAAAAATGAGATAATATTATATTTTTTTATTATTAAAATAATGGTTCTACCGTAACATATAACAAAAAATTTTAACAAAAATGGATGACAGATTTGAGTTTTTGAAATTCTGTGAGGGTAAGAAAAACATAAACTAAACCTTGGGTAGGAATAAGTCGTTTGGCTTATTCCGAATAAAAAAGAAGCTGAGACATTAGGGCTGCCGCTGTCAAGTCCTCTGAATACATAAACAGGTTAATATGCCATTGTTGCACTTTTGGTCTAACTTTCAATTGCACATTTGCATTGAGTTCAGGGAATAAAACAGGGCAAAAGAGAGCATCGAGGTTTTGATATTTCAGTAAGGATAAAGTACCATTTATATAATATATGAGTCTAGTAGTCCATACCTTTGTGATGTGTTAAAGGAAAGCAACTTGTCTCGCCCAAAGCTTTCCTACTGGGACCTTCTTCTCAATGGCTTATCAATGCCACAAAGAAACAAGAATTTATATTCAATATTATTATGAAATTTTATATTATGTTTTTGAAAAATGTCTCTAGTCTCGGCTTAAAATAAGGAGATATGTCAAATTTTAAGGACAAATTAGGCTTCAAAAAGCAAGTCAATACTCAGTTTCTGTTCTTCTGAAAGGAAAAAAATATTATGCATCTAATTCATAATTTCATGCATTAATTAATATTAGACTAGTTTGAAAGATTCAAAATCACCATTTTTCCAGCTTCAATTTACTGTCATCACTGAAATCTCAAAAATATAAGTAAGAATTCAACCACAAAACAGTAACTGAATAAATAAATTTATGAGGGGTTTATATCATTTTCACCAACACTTGTGCATATTCAAGTGTTGATTCTTGTTTTAATCGAAAGTTTTTTTTATATATATTCAAGTAGAAAGTATAAGCAATATTCAAAGACTTTGACAAAATCAACTTGCCAGCCACAAATAAGTCATCAGCGGCCGGCTCTTTGTAACGACTACTTACTGACCATGTTTCGGGTCCAAGTCTACATATTCAGGCAATCGTAGTAGTTAAAACAATGGGACCCCAAAATTTGTGAAAGTCAAATACACGAGGATTTTAAAACATGACAAAATGTCGCAATATCAATAACAACAGCCAGGCTGTAGCAGCTTTAGTTGGAGCCAACTCAGACGGGCACTGATACAACTTATATTAAGGCCAAAATACCGATTCCCACCCAAGGTTTGGTCTATAGCCCAACTCTCACCAATCAACTTTTAAAAACTCAAATATTCACCTGTCTATTAAATTTTTTTGTTAGAATTAAGGATAAAATTATCATTTAAAAAATATATAAAAAAAATTAAAATTTTATCTCATTTTTCCCTTTTATTTTAAAAAACTAACAATTTTTTTTATCCAAAGTTTTCAAAACTCATATTTTTCTCTTAGGATTTATATTTTTTCTTTCTTTTTCTTTGATGCCCTTTGCAATCGACAACTGAAGTTCTTTCTTTGTCGTGGACGATGACTTCATTCTCTCACACCACTCCTGACAACACATGCAGTGAAATCATTCTTGGCGACGACATAATCGACCTTCTTCTTCCTCTTCATTCTTCGTCTGAAAATCAAAACTCTTCACTTTCTTCTTCTTTCTTCGTTTGAAAATCGTCAAATGAAGAATGAAGAAGAAGAAGGCGAAGAGTTCTCAGATAAAGAACAAAGAAGAAGAAAAAGGTCGAGACCAAGACTGATTTTGCCGCTGTGTTTCTTTGGGAGTGAAAGAAGCACTAGAGAAAGAAGGTTGGTGGCAGTGGTAGGGAAAGAATGCTGGCTATCAGTTGAAAAGGGTATAAGAAAAAAAGGGGAGGAAAATATAAACTTTAAAGAGGGGAATGTGAGTTTTCAAAACTCTAAATAAAAGAAATTATTAGTTTTTTAAATTAAGGGGTACAAAATGAAATAAAATTTTAGTATCTTTATATTTTTTTTGAATGACAGTTTTATATTTAAACTTAATAAATAATTTTAATAGAGAAGTAGATATTTAAGTTTTAAAAAATTAATAGATGAGAATTTGGATTTAGACCAAACTGTAGTTGGAAATAAGTCTTTTCGCCTAATATTAAAAAGTGTGGTAGGTTAAGTCAAGCGTCAAGAAGGTCATACTGATATCATACCAAATTGTGGAACGGAGTAGTACCGGTGTTGTGGGTTTGGTACTTTGATAATGATTTATTTAATTTTCAATGTTCAAGTCTAAGCCTACAGCAAACGCTTGCTGTAATTGTTTAATGTGTGTGGAGTCTTTGGGTTTGGGTCCAGGACTTATGGAATTTCTAAGGAACCATAATGGGATTAGCTACTCTGCATTTAACTACTCACAAGTAACATAATTTTTTTTTTGGTTATGTACATTCACATTTGTTTCTCCATATTTGTTACAACAAAGGTCCGGTAGTTGTTGGTTTTGGTCGCAAACCATAGTTCAGACCGCCTTAAGTAATTATAGTCAAACCATGGGTCAAAGGGAGTGGTTTGATTATTCAAAACTTTATACCTTATGCAAATTAATATTAATTTTGACCAAAATTTGTGGATAACAAAAAGGGTCAATTTTTAAAAAATGTGCACGCAAGAAAAATAAGGAAACTAACCTTCCGGTCGACTTAAGTCAAGTGCGGGACCGCGTTCCATAAATTGCGCGGCCAAAACTTGACCCCTGTAACTAGTCTTCAACCCACTCTTCTTCTGGTCCCCCATCGTCCACGTATGAAATTTGAAACCTTTTTAATTCCAAGTAAGAAATTATTAAATATAAACCGACCCAGAGCTAATACGACGTCGCCTATTGCCTTGATCCTTCCCTCTACAAAAACCCTTACATTCTGTCTTCTCTCTCAGCCTCGGTTACAGCTTCTCTCTCAAGTCTGAGACTCTGAGAATTCCTTTGTTCCGAAAACTGTACAAAAATGGTACGAAAGGAAATGTCCGTAACCGTACCAAGCTTGTTCCGTTGCCCCATTTCGTTGGACGTAATGAAGTCTCCGGTGAGCCTTTGCACGGGCGTCACATATGACCGTTCCAGTATTCAGCACTGGCTTGAATCAGGACATGATACGTGCCCGGCCACGATGCAAATCCTGTCCAACAGAGACTTCACTCCCAATCTTACGCTCCGCCGTCTGATCAAACTATGGTCCCGTGAATTGACGGTTTCGGAGCAGGAGATTAAGGCTTTGATTGAGGAGATTGGAAGCGAATGCGAGAACGTGAAGAATTGCGGGGAATGTTTGGTAAAGATTTCGGAGTTTGTTCGTGGTAGTGAAGAGAATCGGAGGTTTTTGAGTAGTTACTGTGGTTTCCTGGAAGCCATTGTCAGTGTTTTGAATCGAAAACACGTGGAGATTTTCGTTTTGGAGTCGGTTGTTAAAGTTTTGAATTTGATTTTGAACGAAAATGGAGTCAAAGAGAAATTAAATCGCTTGATTTTCCAAAGCAATAGTAATTGTTTAGCTTCGATTCTTCAAGTTCTTCAAAAAGGAAACCTAGATTCAAGAATCGAATCAATCAAAATCCTGGATGCAGTTTTACTGGAGAAAGAATCAAAACGCAGAGTTTTAGAAACAGAGAGCATCTTCTCCGAACTAATCGATCAACTCAGAACGTCAAACGATCATGATATAAACAACGCGGCATTATCAATCTTAATCACTCTATCAGAAACTCGGTCAGTCAAAACTCAACTCATCCGATTCGGACTCGTTCAAATCCTGTCGAAGATACTCTCCGATACGACATCTCGGATTCTGACGATCGAAAAAGCGATCAAGTTGCTGTCTATAACCACCACGTGCTGCGAGGGGCGGGCGGCAATTAGCGAAGAATCGAGATGCGTGGCTAGAATCGTGGAGAAATTAATGAAGGTGAGCAAAACGGCGAGGGAGGATGCCGTTGTGGTTATCTGGAGCATGTGTTTTATGTACAAAGACGGGAGAGTAACGGAGGTGGTGGTTAAAAATGATGGCGTGACGAAAGTCTTATTGGTTATGCAGAGCGAAAACGAAGGGATTGTTAGGAAAATGTGCGGGGATTTGGTTAAAGTTTTGGGGAAGAAGAATTACGGGTTGGGAAGTTATGATACAAAGACAACTCATATCATGCCTTACTGACTCTTTGTTTAACAACAATTCTCAGTATCGTGCCCTCTATCAATTTTGAACAAATTGTACATGAAGATAATGAAAATGATTTTGATTTTGTAATACACATGGTTAGAAGAAAGGATAATTCAAAAATTCTTTTGTCAAGAACCGTTTCATATGGGTAATGTGTTGGGATAATTAGAATGAACTCAGAATTGAAATACTGATAATGATACTCAATTATATGATAACATATTATTATTTGTATATAAAATTATACACATTCATTCGCATATAACTTTATTGATAAAAAAAATTCAGTGATTGGCGTTTAAGGAAATTGGTTGATGGATCCATCATTCATTCAATGTTGAGTTCATTTATTCTCAACAACTTTAGACAACTTTAGAACTCTGCTCTGCACCATTCCTTGAGTTGTTAGTTGTTTGATCACTTGTTTTTTTAATTATTATTATCATTGTTAATAATTTATATTAAATCAATAATTAAATTATTAGGCAATGAAAATATATCCCTTGATGACAAACGATCTCTCGCAACTCTATCTAATACTTACCATCATTACTTTTGTTTCAAATGATCTAGTCACATGTTTCATCAATGGGGTACCGTTGATGTGAAAATTCTATCGGTAGGTACAATCTTGTATAAATAATAAGGGAAAAATATAATTCTTTATTTAAATTTTAACTCAATCTCAAAATCACATCTATGATAGATTAAAAACTCAAATATTCACTTATAAGCTAATTATTATCCAAATTTTCAATTAAGGGCAAAGGTAAAATCATCATTTTACTTATAAACCTTAAAACTTTGAAACTTTTATCATTCTCCCCCCAGGTTTAAAAACTAACACTTTAACTCATCCTTAAAATTTGAAAAATTTAGATTTCATCCCTAAAGTTTGCTTCTTTCTCTGGCCACCATCGTTTCCATCGATGACCAACGATCGAAGACCAACTCTATTCATCGATTTTCCATCTTCGACTATAAAGGATAATGAAGGATGACCCTTCCTCGTCCAGATCTGGATAACGAAGCATAGTCTTTTATCTATTCTTCCAGATCTGGACGATACTTTATTGTCCAGATCTAGATGATGAAAGGTCGTCTTTTGTAGTCGTAGATGAAGATCAGTTGAAAGCATCAGCTGTAAGTTGGAATGATGGTGGCCGGAGAAAAAAACAAACCATAGGGGTGAAATCTAAACTTTTTAAATTTTGAGGATGGGTTACAGTATTAGTTTTTAAAACTTGGAGGGGAAAATGATAAAAATTTTAAAGTTTTAAGGTTTATAGATAAAATAACGATTTTACCCATTTCTTTAATTGAAAATTTGAATGGTAGTTAGTCCATGATGGGCATTTGGGTTTTTCAATTGTCGTGGGTAAAATTTTGAGATTAGACTAAAAATTGGATGAAAAATAGTCATTTTCCAAAATAATAAAGAAAATAATTAGGTTTTTAAAATAATTTCACCTTATATTTAGAAATTTATATTCACTATTATGTTATTTATATTTTGATGAAATTTTGGTAGAATAATAGTATAAATTGTTAAAAAATATATTTTCATCTTTGTACAATCTTATATTTATAAAATATGTGTAGAATATAATTACATGAAAAATATACTTAGATTCTAATATATTGAATTTAGATATCTAATGAAATATATTCTAAGGAAAAATATTGATTGAGTGATCCGTAAGAAATAGGAAACAATTGACTTACCCTGCAACAATAAAAGATAGAGATGAAATGTGATTCTGTAATAATAAAAGTTAGAAATAACATGTTAAAGAGATTGTGGAAACAACTAAAGTTGTCAAAAATCACTCTCCTTACTATTTTTGAATAAAAGGATTTCTACTCACACTTTGGGTTTACCTACATGTAGGTGATGTGTTCATTTGTTTGATTTCTCTCACATAATGAGTTACTTCTTTAGTGCAACTCTCATGCGTTTTGGTAAGGGTAAGTATAATCGTAACCCAACTATCCTCAATTTCTAAAGTATGAATAGGGGTTTGGAAACTCTTCACTTTTCTGCACATGAATGATAAGGATCTTTGCTCACAACATGTTGTGCAAAACAGCTTTTAAACTTTGTATTTCATGTGTTGCATATGTCTATTGTATGTTGTTAGGACTATTCAAATCATCATGGAATCTTTTTTAGGTGATGGTTCATGTACATTATTGGATGATTAACATGTGTCACCAACTTAACTCAAATGGTTAAGGTTGGTTCTTCATCAATCCTAACTTGTTTATATAAAACGGTTAAAAATCACGTTTTAATTGTCTTTAACCCTAAACTTTTATGGGCTTCACACATTTTGAAACCTTAAAATCACATCGAGCCTTTGAAACTTGTAGAACTATCAAAACTAGAGATGACAATGAGTCGAGTAAGGGTTGAATATCTTAATCTTTATGTCTATGCTTGTAGTGAAAACCTTTCCTCACCGTGCTCTATGCCCAATATGAGGATGATAGAGAATCCTTATTCCCTCCACGCTTAGCCCTCCCCATCCCTAATGGAAAAATGATTATATATATGTATATATATATATTGGACATATTTGTAATAATTCAAAAATTTTAAAGGTAATTTAATACATAATGATTTAGGGATTATGTAAGGGAGAAACCAATTGAGGAGGCTGTGGGTTAATTGTGTAAGAATAATATTATGTGTACACATTTTTGAGTATATAATTAGGTATATAAATGATATGTTATTATATGATTGAGTGTTACTTTATTCTTAATTTAAAATCATTCAATTACATGATGATACACAATTTACGAATCTAATTAAGTACCTAAAAGTATATATATATATAATTTTATTATTTGTGCAATTTGTGTTGGGGTATTTTGGAGTCACTTCGTTTCAACTGTTGTCAAATGTCTACCAGTGTATAATCAAGACGTATGTTAAGTATATGAAGCAAGGACTAGGCTAGATCACTATGCAAGAGCTCACCTACATCAACATGTGAAAGAAGCACACAATTGAGAAAGAATTTTACATCCGACACAAGAGTTGAAAGGAGTTACTTGTGTAATCATGTAATTACATAAGATATTGAATCTTAATATACTTAAATTTTAATATATCGAATCTATGTATATAATGAAATCTTTTTTGAAGGATTACAATTGATGTAAGGATTATGTAAAAGTATGAGATAAGTATTGTTGTCGGATCAAATAATAATACTATATTTACTAATTTATTTATTTAAACTGATGTATTAATATGACTGAACGATTCAATTATTTATTTTATATTTAATTATATTAATACCAATAAAAGGTGTTTGATTCAATGTATTCAAATATTACTTTTATATTCAAATATTATTTTGTTTGATTTATAATTAATAAAACATTTTGATAATCTATTATTATTAATACATGTGATAATTATTAAAAAATTATTAAAATAATTTTAATTTTATTACAATTTTATTTTTACTTATTAATTATATCTATTAATATAACAAATGGTGTGAAGAATAATTTAGAATAATTATATTTAATATATTGTTTTATTATATGTAATTAACTCATAATAATTATTTATAATTATTAATTTTATGATATATAATAATAATTTATATATCTTATCTTGTGTAATATTCTATTTTTGGTAGAAAACGATTAACAAAACAAAAGCAACCTTATTGGCTAAGTTGTTTATTTTATTATGTACTCGTACAAATAATCTCTTCATAAACGACACCGTTATCTTGTCCATTTTAACCGGATTGGGGAGTTCCTCACAGCCAGAGAGCTGAGTGAGCAACAAGAGCCGCCATGGAAACGAGACTCTCTGCTTCTTTAGGACTCCCAACTCCAGACCCAAATCACCATCCCCTTAACACCGATTTCAATTCCCTCTTCAATCACTTAACCTACAATCTCATATCCACTCAACCCAACAAACGTCGACCCAAACTCATTAAAAACGACGTCGTTGGATTCGCCTCTACTTCGCTATCTACTACCACCGATACCCACCAATCTACAGCGTTGAAGCCACAAAAATGGCTCAAATCCACTTCAAATAACACCTTTAAGGCTCAAACTATTATGAAGAATCTCTCAGTTCTCGAGCGCGCCCTTATTGGCGCAGCTGGCGGCGGCATTGCTGGTGCATTCACTTATGTATGTCTTCACCCGCTTGATACAATCAAAACCAAGTTGCAAACAAAGGGTGCTTCACAGATTTACACGAGCACGTTTGATGCCATTGTTAAGACGTTTCAAACCAAGGGCATTCTTGGGTTTTATAGCGGTGTTTCTGCGGTTATTGTTGGTTCTACAGCTTCATCTGCTGTGTATTTTGGGACTTGTGAGTTTGGGAAATCAATTTTGTCCAAATTTGAGATGTTTCCTTCTCTGCTTGTTCCTCCCACGGCTGGCGCAATGGGGAATATTGTTTCGTCAGCTATAATGGTGCCGAAAGAATTGATTACGCAGAGACTGCAAGCTGGGGCAAAGGGGAGATCTTGGGAAGTTTTGTTGAGAATTTTGGAGAAAGATGGGTTTTTGGGGCTTTATGCAGGGTATTCTGCTACATTGTTGAGGAATTTGCCTGCTGGTGTGTTGAGTTATTCTTCTTTTGAGTACTTGAAAGCTGCGGTGTTGAGTAAGACTAAGAAAGGTCATTTGGAGCCAATTCAGAGTGTGTGTTGTGGGGCATTGGCTGGAGCAATTTCTGCGTCTCTAACAACTCCACTCGATGTGGTGAAAACTAGGCTGATGACTCAGGTTCACGGAGAGGCGGTTAACAAGGTGTCTGCAGTGATGTATAGTGGCGTTGCAGCAACTGTGAGGCAGATTTTGAAGGAGGAAGGATGGGTTGGATTGACTCGAGGAATGGCCCCTAGAGTTATTCATAGTGCTTGCTTTTCAGCATTGGGGTATTTTGCGTTTGAGACTGCTAGGCTTATGGTTATGCAGCAGTATATGAAGAGGAAGGAGTTAGCTGAAGCGAATGTTGCTCCTGTTTGATTTGTTGGCTGTTGTTGAGTCTCAGACGGTATACATTATAGTTGTTGGTTAATATCCTAAATTTCTAATTTGTTTTTATTTTTGTTTCTGCTTAAAGTAGAGTTCTCATTGATTTTTGGTAATGCCTTTGTATACCTTTGAAATAAGGCACTTCGATAATACTTGTTTCTTTTGATAATAGTTAAATATTTTGCAATGTTATTGATAACACTTTGAAAATTTTGATAAGGTAAAAGCAATATTAGTTATTTTTAAGTAAATTTTGTTTGAACTTTTTGTAGTTAATCCTTATATCGCAAATGTGATTGTGTTGGTGTACAGTTTTTGTGAAGGGGCATTGTTGAGAATGCAGTTCCTTCTTATTGGACTTTTGCAGTAGCTTTAGACAATTTGTTGCACTATTATTTGGATTTCCTCTTAATTCAGCAAACTTAAAAATAAATTGGTACGTGCTTTGAGGCACTACTTACAAAACATTGAGTTTTGGCTTTTCATGGATAATGCTTTTTTTTTTAATTTTTGTTTTCTTCATACAGAATATTCAAATTGTGATTTGCTGCTGAGAATTATGCAGACGCGTAGCAGTTGAATTTTTTGCAGAGGTGGAAGACTTATGGATTTAGATCACTTAATATGTTACATTATAGCCTGACTGATAGAATGAAAATAAGTTAATCTAAACCTTTACAGGAACATTTACTGGCTAAAGAATTCTCCTCTAGGCCGAGATTAGCAAGTTTCATACATCTAAGTTGTGTGAACAACTATGTCGTTGAATAGTTTCTCTAGTCGTCCTGTACCTGAAAAGCATAATTGGTGAAAAAAGCTTCTCTAACTGTCTCCATAAATTTGGTGTTAAAAATTTTCAAAGTAAAGATGTTAGTGCTTTTCCTTCTTCAAGAGAGAGACATTTAGCTAACCTCTTTTCTGTTTGGATTAAAGCTAGAAGCTTTGTCTACTAAAATATTATATTTTATATGAAGAAATGTGTTTTGCTCGGTCAAGAAGATAAATAAAAATTTATGGATAATAAATTGATGATTATCTGCGCTCTTGTATGCTTTTAGGTTCAAGATGTTTAGCCCGTGTTAGGACTCCTATTTAGGTGGGAAAGTGGGCAATTGTGAAATGGGAAAGTGGGCAGTTATGAAATGGGGAATATGAAGGCAGTCATCGGCAAGAATAAGGGTGGGAAATATGGGCAAGTATAAAATAGGGATTTTGGAAGGAGACAAGGAAAAAATTGGGTTTTGTCTAGGCAACTTCTGGTTGACTGAGAGAGTTGGCCTCTCAAAAGCCTAGGAAATTAGAGAGAGTCTAGCCTCTTGAATGTTGGACAAATTAGGGATTGACTATGACCTCTTAAAAGCTAGAAGTGGGAGGGAAATTGTTGATTGTTCATTTTTCTTTTTATTATCATTTTGTGTGAGAGAATAGCAAACTCTCATTCATTGTAAAGTTTTGTTGCATCAATACAAATTGATTGTCTAATTTCACCATATTTTGTCATTAACATGATCATTGAACAATCTGTTTGCTTGTTATTTTTTGGGTTGGGGAGGATCGATTTAGTAAAGGATGAGATCGAGGAGTAGATTTTTATCTGACAATTCACAAAAGAAGAGGACTAAACCATTTGTTTCACCTTGGGGGGAAGGTGATTTTCAACAGGGTAGGTAATGTTAGGACTCATATTTAGATGAAGTGTGTAATTGTGAAATGGCAACTGGGTATTTATGAAAGGGGGAAGTGGACAATTATGATGGCAATTTATGAAGGCAATTATGTGCAAGAAAGGGAAACATGGGCAATTATGAAGACAATTTATGAAGGGGATTATGGACAAGTATGAAAGAGGGATTTTGGAAAAAAGGTGACAAGAAATTGGGTTTTGTTTTGATAGCCTTTGACTAATTGTGAGGGAATTGTTCTCTCAAAAGCCGGTGAAAGTGGAGAAAGTCTAGCTGTTGATTGTTCATTGTTCTTTTTGTTACTGTTTTGCATGTAAAGGAATAACAACCTCTTATTCTTTGTAAAGTACTATCTCTTGTCCATTGTAAAGTTGGTTGAATAAATATAGATTCATTGTCTAATTTCAATATTTTCTACCATTAATCTGGTCTTCCAATAATCTGTTTGCTTTTTATTTACCGGGTTCTAACGGCTGCCAGAATAAAGATAGATATTCTATAAGCATTTGCTAATATCTGTGCTTGCTAAAGGCGTTTTAGTAGCATGAAACAGAGCTGTCTTCTCCTGTCCAAGTCGTGCTTCTTGTATGCAATGAGCCACAAGATGGTTTACTGCTGGATGAATATTGTACAATGGAAGGTAAATTAAATTGGTGGTGGAATGGAGCATCATAGCAGTCAAATTCTACTCTATTATTATAGTAACAGAATGAAATAACATTCCTTTTCATTGTAGTCTTGAATTGATGTTAAACTCTAAATAAGATGATGGTATATGAAACTTTGCCCTGGGCTTTCTGGGTTTTTGAATATGAAAATCACTTGTGTTTTGTTTTTATATGCTTAGATGATGGACTTGCATCAGAGTTAATGTGCCAAAGTTTGACATTATGTGATATTTTCCCTGTATCAGCTGCCTGACCGTAAAAGATATTATATTATTTCTATGATAATATATATAAATATGTATTTATTTATATATTTAAAATAAATACGTATAATATTATTCTTCAACCAACAATTAACAATCCAGAATTAAGCAACAATTACGGGTTCCTATTGGCCACGTCTCCCTAAAACAGAATGAAGCTCATGTTACTAAAAGGACAAAAAAATGTTCTTCCCGTACATTTCTCTAAATTATTAAAAAAAAGAAATAGGTTTTCAGGAAAGTTTTATTTCACTTTCCTTCCGCACATTTCTCTAAAACCTCTGTTTATGTCTTCAAGTATTCAAGATCTTCCCTTTTTCTGTAACGCATCACAATGCACTCTCCTCTTTTGCTTCTCTTCTGCGTTACTTTCTTTATCAAGATCTTCGGTTTCACTTCATTGCTTGCCGAAAATATCACTCTCTATGGGGATGCCTACTTTAGGGACAATGCCATCAGCCTCACCCAAAACCTCAATTGTCACTCTCCATCATCATCATCTTCTCCTTCTCTTGGCGTTGGAAGAGCTCTCTATCTATCCCCCATTCGTTTTCTTGATCCCACAACTAACACGACAGCTTCTTTTTCTAGTAAATTTTCCTTCTCTATAATCCCCTCTCCATTGTGTCCCTTTGGAGATGGTTTGGCTTTCTTGGTCACCTCCAGTGCTGATTCTTTTACTCGTTCTAAGGGCTACATGGGCCTTCCCGGACCCCAAGATTCTTTCTTTGCCGTGGAATTTGATACAAGTTTTGACCCTTCACTTGGGGACATCAATGGTAACCATATTGGTATTGATGTTAAAACGGCTATATCTTTTGCTTCAGTTGATGCTCCTTCAAGAGGGATTGATCTTAAAAATGGGAACCAGATTACAGCTTGGATTGAGTACAAAGATGCATTGAAATTGATTAGGGTGTGGGCTGGTTCCTCTCAGATTAGGCCTCCAAATCCACTTCTCGTTGTTCAGATGGATCTCTCTGAGCAGTTCAAAGAGTACATGCATGTTGGTTTCTCTGCTGCAAATGGGCAAGGCTCATCATTGCATATAATTGAACGTTGGCGGTTCAAGACTTTCGCTTCTTATGCTTCTGTAAATCCCATTGATATGGTTGAAGATGGGGAATGTTTCATGTGCTATCATGGGGATTCAATTTATGATATTAGTAATATTAATTTTCACAGAAGAGAACCAGATGTAAAAGACGTGGCTCTTGAGTTTGGAGGATTTGCTGCATTTGGCTTCTCCATAATTGCTATTGTTGGTGTGATCAGTTTCCTTTTTATAAGAAAGAAGAAGCATGATGGCAGAAGAAGTAAAGAAACTCAAGCATATGATGCAGAACCCAACAAAGTGCCCAAGCAATTGTCACTTGCTGAGATAAGATTAGCAACCATGGGGTTTCACCAAGACAGAATTGTTGGCGAAGGAGCTTCTGCAACTGTGTATAAAGGATCCCTCAGTTCTGGTGGAGAAGTGGCAGTTAAGAGGTTTGAAAGGGCTAATTTGATCGACTGTACGCACAATCCTTTCACCACCGAATTTGCCACAATGGTAGGTTGCTTGAGGCATAAAAACTTGGTTCAGCTTCAAGGATGGTGCTGTGAAGGAGCTGAATTAGTCCTGGTTTATGAATACTTCCCCAATGGAAGCCTTGACAAAATTCTCCATAATTCACGTTCTGCAAGTTTGCTTCCATGGGAGAAAAGGTTAAATATCATTCTTGGGGTTGCTTCTGCTCTTTCTTATCTTCATGAAGAGTGTGAGAGACAGATAATTCATAGAGATGTAAAGTCCTGCAACATAATGCTAGATGCAGAGTTCAATGCCAAGCTTGGAGACTTCGGTTTAGCAGAAGTTTACGAGCACAGTTGCATCACAAGAGAAGCTACAATCCCAGCTGGGACAATGGGATATCTGGCCCCTGAATATGTATATTCCGGTGTTCCATCGGAAAAAACTGATGTTTACAGCTTTGGAGTAGTGGTGCTAGAGGTTGCCACAGGTAGAAAGCCTGTAGATAATGAAGGATCTCTTATTGTTGATTGGATGTGGCACCAGTGGGAAAAAGGGAAGTTGCTTGAGGCTGCTGATTTGAGACTGAGAGGGGAGTTTAACAGGTCCGAAATGCAAGGGATGCTCATGGTGGGACTGGCTTGTGTGCATCCAAACCATGAGAAGAGGCCTACAGTGAAGGAAGCTGCAAGAATTCTAAGAGGGGAAGCGCCGCTTCCTCTTTTGCCGGCAAAGAAATCAGCAGTGAACATTGGATCAGTTTTGCCTGAGACTTCAAGGGATTTTGGTGGAGATCAGAGTTCCAGTGTGGATGGTTCACAGTGGTTGACCCCCAGGAGCCGTTTCAGCTGACTTCAAATTACTTGTAGCAGTTTATGTTAGAGATTTTCCGTGAAAGTTTTGATTAGATTCTCGAAGTATGAGACTGCTTTAGATGTCGAACTAGTTTATCATTGTATTGCAATTGAAACATGCTGAGATTGTTCACTGTTCAAAAAATCTTACAATAGAAAAACATTTGGTGCATTGCTTACACCACACATACAGTTAATTAACAATTAAAATGATTTGATTTAGGTTGATAAATATTTGAAAAACAGTTTTCAATTTAGATTATGGTTTAGACAATTTTCAAACCAAACAAAACTGTAAACCGTATTTTTTAAAAATACATATATATAACTATATTTAATAGAAAATTTCAATAAATAATTAGGTGTATAATTTGTTTTTTAATATTTATTTTGTTATTTTCTTTATATGTATATTATATATATTTTATAAATATTTTCCGTGTTTATATTATATTCTAGAAAACTATAATTCAATTAATTTTATTAAATAATATATATTTAGAAGTGAATGATTTTAATAAGTTTAAACTGTAATCTAAACAAGACCAAATTTTGTTTTTTCAACTTAATTTTGTTTTAATCTAAAATGGTTTGGTTTGGTTTGATTCGGTTTAGAAATTTTTCAAAGGCCAAAGGACTTATACCCACTCAAGTTTTAGTTCATTCCTAAACACCCACTTGTGGGTTTCAAAAATCCAAATTCTCATTCATTATCGAATTTTCATTAAATTTTTCAATTAGTTATAAAGATAAAACTGTAATTTTATCATTAATATTAAAATAAATAAAATTACATCTAATTTTCCCCCCCTTAGTTTAAAAAACTAATAATTTTCTCCCACTAAAAAGTTTGAAAACTTATATTTTATAACATCCCTCCCTAGAAGTACTACTCACCAAAGGAGAAATGTTACGAATTAATATCTAGAGCGTCTATTTTTTTTCTTTTATAATACTTTAACATAAACGCATCATTAAAAGTATTTAGAAATTACTCTAAGAAAAATGAAATTCTGGAAGCGAATAAAAGATGTATATACTCATATGAAAACTCATCTGAAAGCATCTGAAAACATAGAGTAATCATATACAACTGTATCATCATCTCAAAAAGGTCAAAAATCAACAAGAACATGTAACTATATGCATATAATATAAACCAGAGGTAGTCTGCTCTAGTCGGATCTACCTTCACTGACTTGACCCTGCCTCACAGCTACCTCGATCACATGTACCTGCAATCATGAAAGAAAAGAAAGTGAGTGATAAGAACACTCAGTAAAGGGGAAAAATTAAGTAAACTATCTTTTTTCTGTTCTGACTCACTCTCGGGACTCAAACTCACTCACAACCCTCATAAGAACTCGAGAGAATAATTTAGTTTATACTTTACTATTTGGGTCATACTTTGTCCTATCTGGTGTCTATTTGATACTTTCTGGAAGCTGACTATAGGGATTTGATGCTTTTCTAAGTTGGAGCTCTCTTCTTTTCCCTCACTACACCATTTTTGAATCTGAATTGAGCTCTACTGCAAGCAGACCCTACTGTGGGTCTATGTCCTACTACGAACGTGTTCTATTACAAGCGTGTCCTACTGCGGGCGATGTAGTGTAAAGTGCCCTCTCATAATTCATAGCATGCATGCATGTCTTATATCTTACTATTTTTGCTTCCATCTAAATCTATTCATAACTCACCAGACCATATTCTTGGGACGACCTTTGAATCTTGACCCAAAAATTCCTTTTCTTGTTTTTCTTCTTCTTTTCTTTTTCTCTCCTTTCTTTCCTTTCTTTTCTTTCTTTCTTCCTTTCCTTTTTCTCCTTCCTTTCTTTCTTTCCAAAAACTACAAAATACTGTTCACAGAATAGTCATTTGATAGGGTAACCTTCTTTTTCATATAATTTAATAGCCCAAACGATTTCTAATTCATACAAGCTATATATCATTGAAAAGAGGATTCAAAGATCTTTCCAACAAGCTATAATAGCACTCATAATTCATTAGATAAGATAGTCAAAATGTGAGATGAAATCAGTGGCAAAAAAAACCTCTCCCCTGTTTATTTGATAAAGCAATACATTTAGTTCATACAATATTTAGTAGTGCAAATGATCTCTAATTCATACAAGCTATATATCATTGGAAAGAGGATTCAAAGAGATTTCCAAAAAACTATAATAGCACGCATAATTTCTCAGATAAGGTAGTCAAAATGTGAGATGAAATCAATGGCAAAAACTTTCCTTTGTTTATTTGGTAAAGTAGTCCTTTTGGTTCATACAATATTTAACAATCCAAATGATCTCTAATTCATACAAGCTATATGTTAGTGGAAAAAGGATTCAAAGAGCTTTCCAACAAGCTATAATAGCACTCATGATTCATCAGATACGACAGCCAAAACATGGGACGAAATCAGTGGCAAAACTATAAATATTATGCAACTCTCTGCCATGAACAAAATCACACACATAGATATCCCAAATGGCAAAACAACATTTCTCAACTTCAAAATCATCATTTATAACATAGATCTAAGGAACCAAAAGCTTAAAACATGCAACATATCAAGGATGATACCCCTTACTTTGTTTCAAGCCAATTTTTGCAAGTTGGCTTCCCCTTCCTTGTCTTGCTTCTTTTATCACTAAAATCACCTTAAATCAATTTCAAAACACACTAACATATTCATATAACATGTATCAAATATATATAATCATAGGTAAAAGGGAAAGGAAGGAGATCTTTTGGTTACCAAAGCTTCCAAAGTGTTTCTTTATTTCCTTTTTTTATTTTGTCTTCCAAAACCCCTTCAAGTTCTTCTTCTATCTTCACAAAACAAAAGCAATTAGCATGGAGAATGGTGGCTGCTGGAATGGACGGAAAGATGAGAGAAAAGTCTTGAAGTTTCTTTTGTTTTGTCTTCTTCCTTTCTCTTTATATACATTTTTATCTCTTTCTCTTTTTCTTTTTCTTTATATATATATCTAAAGATATATATATATATATATTCTCGAAACAGGGTCAAAAGACGTAATTGCCCCTGAAACATGCTTGAGGGTATTACATATTTTCTCCCTGAGGTTTTATTTTTTCAAATTCGGTGACCATTTCAGGAAGGCCATTGATCGACCTTCCCACCACCTTCCTCTCTGGTGGTTTCTCAACGTGGAAACTTGTAATACCCTTAGTACATTTTAGGGGCATTTATGTCTTTTAGCTCTATTTTGAGATATTTCCAATTTTAAATATATATGTTCAAATGTATGTGTCTGTGTATATATATATAAAACAATTACAAAAAGACAAAGGTATATATATAGATATATATCTATATTAAAAAGTATGTATATATATAAAGAGAGAAAAGACAAAAAGGAGAACTTTATGCCTTTTTCCATCATCTTCTCCCGAGTCTTCCATAAGAAAGCAGCATTTTTCATGCTTTTTCTTTGTTTTTGGAAGAAAAGTGGATGATTTGAAGGGTTTTGAAAGAAAAGTAAGAAAAGAAAATAAGAGAAAACACTTTGAAGACCTAATGTGTTCTCGTATTGATTTAAGATGGTTTTAGTGATAAAAAAAGTAAGACAACGAGAAGGGAGTCAACTTAACAAAGATTGACTTGAAATAAGGTAAGTGAAATCTTTTTTGATATGTTTCATGTTTTACACTTTTGGTTTATTTGCTCTATATTATAAATAATGATTTTGAAGTTCAGAAATGTTGTTTTGCCATTTGAAGTATCTATATGTGCGATTTTGTTCATAACAGAGAGTTGAAAAATATTTACAATTTTACCATTAATTTTGTCTCACATTTTGGTTGTCTTTTCTAATGAATCATGAATGCTATTATAGCTTGTTGGAAAGCTCTTTGAATCTTCTTTTCAATTATATATGACTTGTATGAATTAGAGATCGTTTGGACTATTGAATTAAATGAAAAAAAAGACTGTCTTACCAATAAATAGTAAACATAATTTTTTGCCATTAATTTTATCCCATATTTTGGCTGCCTTATCTGATGAATCATGAGTGATATTATAGCTTGTTGGAAAGCTCTTTGAATTTTCTTTTCAATGATATATAACTTGTATGAATTAGAGACTAGTTGGACTATTAAATTGTATGAAAAAAAAGACTGCTCTATCAAATAAACAGTCCAATAAACAGTAATTTACAGTTGTTGGAAAGAAAGAAAGAAAGAAAGAAAGAGAAGGAGGAGAAAAAGAAAAGGAAGAAAAGAAAGAAAGGAAAGGAAAGGAAAGAAAAGAGAGAAAAAGCAAGAAAAGGAATAAGCTCATAATTCATGGGTCATCCTAAAAGTATAGTCTAGTGGGTTATGAATAGTTTAGATGGAAGCAAGATTAGTAAAAGATAACGCACGCATGCATGCTACGAACTATGAAGGGACACTTTACGCTACACTGGGCATAGTAGGGCACATCCACAGTAGGATACTTCTATAGTAAGACATAGAGCCACAATAGAGCATGCTCGTAGGAGAGTACAATTCAGATTCAGAAATGGTATTGTGAGAGAAAGGAAGAGAACTCAAACTTAGAAAAGTGTCAAATTCTTATAGTCAGCTTCCATAAAGTATCAAATGGATATCAGATGGGACAAAGTGCTACTCAAATAGTTAAGGATAAACTAGATTGTCCCCTTGATTCCCTGTGGAGATTATGATGTGAGATTGAGTCCCGAGGGTGATTTGGAATAAGAAAAGAGATAGTTACTTAATTCTTTTCCCTTATTGAGTGTTTTTATCTCTCACTTCCTTTTCTTTCATAATTACAGGTACAGGTGATCGAGGTAGTTACGAGATAGGGTCAGGTCAGCGAAGTTAGATCCAGGCTAGGGCAAGTTATTTATAGTTTTTGTTACATACATATGATATTGTTGACTTTTGGCCCTATTTAGATAGTTGTACAGTTGTATCTAAGGGCATGTATACGATTACTTCATAATCTCTTATGTTTTCAAATGAGTTTTCATATGGGATATATACATATTTTGTTCGCTTCTAGATTTTTAGTTTTTTCAGAATAATTTCGTAACGTTTTTAGCGACGAGTTCATTTTAAAATTTGTTTTAAAATAAACGCTTCAGATATTAATTTGTAATATTTTTTCCTCCTGATGACAGTACTTTTGGGGAGGAATGTTACAAAACCATTGAAAAGTCGACCAAAATGGTCAGTGACATCACACAAATGTCACATAGATCAATGCAATGTCGCACAAATTTGTACGACATTGTTAGCCATTTTGGTAGGCTTTTCAGTGGTTTCCAACCACCGGGGAGAAAGGTGGTGGGAAGGCTAGCCGATGACCTTCCTGGACTAGTTACTGGATTTGGAAAAATCAAACCCTAGAAGGGGAAGTAAAGTTTTTAAACTTTTATATATGCGAAAATTGTTAGTTTTTTAAACTAAAAGGTGAGGGGGGGGGAATGAAATGTAGTTTTATTTATTTTAATATTAATAATAAAATAACAATTTTACTTTTATAACTAATTAAAAATTTTAATGAAAATTAGATGATGAATGAGATTTGAGTTTTTGAAATCTGACGTATAAGTGTTTAAGAATGAACTAAAACTTGAGTGGGAATAAGTCTTTTGGCCCTTTTCAAACTGTTTTTTTAAATTTAGTTAGAAAAACTTTTATACTATAACAAGTCAAATCATATATACCTTGAAGTAATTTTGTAGCGAATCAACAAAAACATGAGAAGGAGAATGTACAAGGGAATAACACAAAGAGATTAATTATCATGATAACAGAAGGAAATTATCATTATGACCTAAAAGGTTATGCCATATAAAGGGTCAAAAGGTATACAATGCAAGGAGACCATAGTAAATAGATCCCAATAATTGGGAGTTTAAAAACACCCTTTATAGTATACTAATAATTACAAATAATAGCAATTATTATTATTTTATGAAAAAAAAAAAAACTTTAACGGGAAATCCGGCGAATCATGGCGGTTAAATAGTTCTCTCATCGTAATCAGCAATCAATCCCACTTATTATACAGGCAACTGCTTCTAAAGCCCAAAGCCCATAAAACCCTTGTTCTTCTAGGCGATTTCGACCGGTTAAAACCCCTCTCCATTTGCGTGTCGGTTTTTGCCAATTTTAAATTTTTTAGTGCATGCATCTTCTTTTGTGCCTCGGATCACATAAACACTTAAAATCCTATGTTTTATTTGAATTGAAACCAGGATATTGATCTCGTTTAGCTTCTCAATTCTTGGTTTTGGATTTAGTTTCTTCAGGAGGTTCTCTTCTTTTTATGGTGGGCGATTGTTTTACTCCATCTTCGCCATGGTAAGTTTATGGTTGTTCTCGAAAGTTGTATTTTAGATGTGGGTTGCTTACTTGCTTTTAATGAATGGGTCATGATTGATGTTTGAATCTAGTAATGTTGATGGGTTAGACTTGGGAAAACAATGTGGAGTGTTAAGTTCCAAGTGGAATTGGGGATTGTTTAAGGCTAAGTCTTACTAATTGCGTGGCGAGATAAGTTATTTTGATTCAGACATTGCATGTTTTGTCAAGTGTTTTTTACTGGTGGTTGCTATTCGTGCCTTTGTGAGTGATTTTGTCGAAATTGATCTTGAGTGTTTTTTTTTTTCTTGAGTAATCTGGGCTTTAGTAAAGCACTCTCGTGAAGGAGCAAAATTTGGGCACAATGAGTTGAGCTCTGCTTAGTATTAATGCGCTACGGACTAAAAGGTTCTCGATTGTGATTTTCTTTTTTAGGTTAAGACTATTTGTGACCAGTGTGGTGATAGAGGCTTCTCTGAGGCTTTAATTTACTGTGACGAGTGCCAGATTGCTGCTGTGCATCGGTAAGTTGCGATTTGGTAATTATGTATGTTTATTTTCCATTGGGTCACTATACTTCCATTGGTGGTGCTAGGATGCTCCATGGATATTTATTAGGAATTTTATACTTTTAAAATAAAATGATCAAATTTCTCTTTTCGTGGTCAAATGGTTGCAGGCCTGGACTTAACTGGAAAGGTTCAGTGGCATCATTGCTTGAATCAATATATTTAACCATATGCACGGATCATATATAACTTTTAACGTCTTAGATGCTATATCTTTAGTTTGAAAGTTTTTAAAGAAATGTTGTGTGCCTTGAGCTTAAGGTTCCTTCATTTGCCCAACCTTTATGATTTTCTTTTTGTTTGGTAATATTTATTTTGTTTCCTCATTTTCCAGCTATTGCTTAGCAGTAATGCCGGCAGATTTTGAGGAGCATGTTATTTGGTATTGTCTGGATTGTGAACAAAAGGTTGCAGAACCGTCTTCTAAAGAAAATTTGAACTCTCTTCCAGCCAGGAATTGTGGTTCTGGAAATTTC
The DNA here is from genome assembly GCF_011075055.1 of Mangifera indica. NCBI lineage: Eukaryota > Viridiplantae > Streptophyta > Magnoliopsida > Sapindales > Anacardiaceae > Mangifera > Mangifera indica. The sequence goes on along the minus strand of NC_058147.1, from coordinate 6,916,577 downwards.
GAAATTGTCCAAGAAACCCAATCTGAGAAGAATGACATTAATGAAAAGAATATGGAGAGAAGAGACTGTATTGAATCATTTGCCAAAGCAGATGTTTGTCAAGGAGAAATTAGTCCCTCCAGTCATCTTGAGTTACATTACAATGTGAAATATGGAAAAAATAAAGATCAGAAGTTTAGCAGACAGGGAGAACAGGATGGGAGCAACTCTATTGAAGAGGCTGAATCAGTGAGAACAAAAGCCACTGAAATAGATATTAGGGACTGTAAAAATAACCTAAGGGGCAATTGCAGTTTGCATTGCAGTGAAGGTGATAAAAACAATAAAAATCTTGAAAGACAAATTGAATCAGATGGGAGTAGTTCTCATAAAGAGATTGAACCAGTCAAAGGTAAAACCCCTCCACTGGTAACAAATGACCCTGCAGATATTCTACAACATTATGACCTTAAACGGCCGATTATGAAGGTTCAATGCAGTGAGAATGAAAAAGGGGATACTAATTTCAAAAGACACAAGGTGCTAATTAGGGATGGCTCTGATGAAGAAATTGAATCTGTTGAACCTAAAGACTCTCTTGTAGCAACTAGTAACTCTTTAAATATCCCAACACCAAGTTCTAATGCCTGTTCTGAGTTGACCACTGAAGTGCATTGCAATCAGAATGAAGAAAATGCTCAGGGGACTAGAAGGCAAAAGGGAATAGAGCAGGGTAGCTCTACTGAAGAGGTCAAATCTGCTAAACATGAAACCTCTCTAGTAGTTACCAGTGCGCCTTCAAATGTCAATAACAGCATATATGTCCCTGCACAACCAATATTCGAACCAATCTGGAAGTAAGGCTTATATTTATCTATTTAATTTCTGGGTCCATTATGTTTTAAAATCTGATGCAGATAGTAACATGTAATCTGGCTTCTCTCATTGACAGTGGAAGCTTCTACCTCCGCAATGAGAAATTTGGTACTGTTGGAGGACTTGTGGCTCATTTGTCTACCATGGCATCTTCTAGAGTGTTTGAAGAGGCAAAGAGGTTTCCTGGGTTGCTTTGCCTGGATTTACTTTCAAGGTCTGATGTGTGGCCGAATAATTTTAACAAATGTGGGCCAAGTGATGACAATATTGCTCTATATTTGTTTCCAAACAATGATAGGTGAGAGTTTCACAATGCTACATTAGCTTCATGTTTGGTTTTCCATATCAGGTGTCATTTTAATGTATTTTTGTGTTGCAGGGACGAAAAAGTTTATGACAGCTTAGTGGATGACATGATCAGCCATGACCTTGCCATGAGAGCTGTTCTTGAAAATGCAGAACTCCTTGTTTTCACTTCTATTGTTCTACCGATACCGTTTTGGAGTGAGTGGAAATATTTTTTATTCATTGAAAATATCAGTTTACACTATCTTGTACAACAAAATAAAAATAGAAAGAGAGTGAAAGAAAGAAAATTAAACTCCTAATCATCCTTTTAGCACAAAAAATTATTATTTTTTTATTGCTCATTCACTTTGTAGGGTTTGAGTCGAAGTTTTATTTGTGGGGAGTATTTAGGGGAAAGCAAGTGTCACCTGTACAGGAAACACAATTTGCGCATGCAATAACATGTTATCCGCAGAGCCTTGTTAGCCCTTTGAACGATAGTGAGAAGAACGACATCAATAGATTGAAGCAGCCTCAGAGCATAGACAATATTGACTCATTGGCTAAGGCAGAGGTTCATCAAGGTTATATTAGTCCTGCTAGCCAACTTGGGCAGTTGTTGTCGAATTCCTCGCTGGTGAGTACAATTTTTGTAATTTCTCTTTTTTATATGTGATTAAATATTTGGAAATTAAAAATTACTTTTTTTTTCAAAAATTACAAATTGGAAAGGTTTCAAAATTAAAGAGCTTTAATTAAATTAAGATTCTTATGAGATTATGATAAAATCTTAAGATTTTTGAAATCTACAGAAGGTTGAGTGGAATTAGATTTTCAGAAACATTTCAGAATCCCTATTCAAATTAGAGATTATGATAAAATCTTAGTAGAAAGTGAAATATGAATTCCTAATATTTGGAAAATTTATGTCTCTGAGTTTTTGATATTGAGAAAATCCTAGGTAAATTTTATTAACTTGAATTTTCAATTCGAAGCAGGATTTTGAGAAAATCCTTATTTATAAGAAAGATTATTCAAAGGGACCTGTAAACAGTAAAATTGAAGTTGGAGCTATTAGTTATAGGATAGACCATAGTGAAGTATTAACTTTCTCCCTACGGTTTCACTGTATAAAATTTATCTTTCTTTTTAAGTAACTATTTACTCTTTTTGTCATTATTTTGTTAGGGTTCTGGGTTTGATTTAATATATTAAATGTAATTGTGTTAATCATTTGATGAAAACCCTAATGGAGTCTCAGATACATAGACGATGAAATTATTTTTAGGGTTACTTGGGAGTAAATACATTCAACCTTTTAATTTAAATAATTTAAATTACAATATTTCACGATTGATTATAGCATGCCATATAGAATAAGGAGTGCCAAATATGCATTATAGCACGTACACACACATACATCATGATAAAAAAAGGGTAAAATCAATTAAAAATCCCAATTTTGAATGATTGAGTAGGATGTTATTTATAAAAGGCTTAAGATGTCCATTGTTGATCCACTTAGATAGGTTATTGTATGTTTTGCAATTTCCATTTGCTCTTTTATGATGGGCTACAATAATTGTTCTGAAATACTGGATCTGTTTAGCTAAGGTTTAAAGGTTGGCTTTTAAGGGAATCACAGAAATAAAAAGATAGTTAAAAAAAAGGTCAAAAACTACAAGAATAATTAATTTGAGAGAAGCAAATACGTAGAATGATTATTACTATGGAGTATGAAATACTTGGTCATAGTACCAATCAGAAGGATTCTAGTCTCACTGTGCAAATGGTATGACGTCTGCTTAAAGGTTTATTCTCGTTGAATGAAGCAACTATATTGGGTAACAATGTATGCATCATGCATACGTACATCATTTATGAATATTCTAAAGTAGATTATTATATTTTGATTGTTGTCGATATGAACTTTTGCAGATAATATTTTGATCATTGTCAATACAATCCTTTGCTTATAGGAGATGTTTTTTTGTGAGCAGGGTTGGAAAGCGAGAAGAGAGGTCGTCAGAGCCTTTACGAAGCTCAAGATGAAAGCCGGTGAGTCCGTTAAAGATCACATGATGAAAGTCAGCATGTATGTTAATGATTCCAAGTTACTTGGAGTTGAGATTGGTCATCAAACCGAGATGGATATGATTACTAATACATTGTCTGATTCCTTTGCTGAGTTCAAAATTAATTATGAATTGAATAAGAAGGAATATACCTTCACTAGGCTGATGGATGAGCTCCAAGAAGCTGAGAAAATTCTCCTCAAGAAAAAGCATGAAGAATGCAACATAATTGAGGCCACTCCCAAGTCCTGGAAGAGAGGCAAACGGAAATGGCAGAAGTTTAAGAATAAGGGAAAACTTGCCCCTAGGAAGAATGAAAGTATTCCCCTTACTAGAAAGGGAAATCTTGCCCCTGTGAAGAACAGAAAGAAAGAAGCCAAGCCAACGGGTAACTGTTTTCATTGTGGTGCGTTCGGCCATTGGAAGAGGGATTGTCAAGTTTACCTAGCCCAGAGAAGAGGAACTGTTAAGTTTACCTAGCCCAAGAAGAAGACTGCAAAATAGGGGTGTGCACAGTTCAATTTAGAAAAAATTTTGAACCACCCTTTGAAAAAAAAGGGTTTAGTAAAATCTCAAATCGAAACCTAATTATTTTGTATTTCAAATCAAATCAAATCAAATTGGATTGAAAAATTACAATTTGTTTTGTTTTGAGCATAAAAAATTAAAATATAGTGTATTATAAATGAATAAGGAATTTTTCACTTTTTCAATATTTTATTCCTTTTGTGTATAAAATTTATCAAATATTAATTATATCTAATGTCAACTCAATCTTTGCATATGCACATTAATGTTTATTATAATTAAAAAAAATTATTTATATCTATAAGGAATGTAGATGTATATTTGTATGACTGAATATTATTTTATTTTTAATTTAAAATTAATTTATTTTATAATAACATATCATCATCAATACTGGATCATTCATATATATATATATATATATATATATATATATATATATAAAACTGGTAAAAATATTAACCAATCATGATAATCTTCAACTAGTTGATAAATTTAATCTGCAAGAATTATTTCATTTATCAATCAAGCACCATGAAACTTTGGAAAAACTAGTTGTATAGCAACACGAGTAAAAGTTTGTGGTTAGGGGTGTGCATGGTTTAGTTTGATGTAGTGTGAGAGTCTTTTTAAATCAAATTGAAAAAAAAAAAGTTTAAAAAATTTTTAAACTAAATTAAATTCAAACTGAATTAAACTAAATTAAAAAAAATGATTTGGTCTAGTTTGAGCGGATTAAAATCATTCACTTCTAAATATATATTATTTAATAAAATTAATTGAATTATAATTTTTTAGAACATAATATAAACATGTAAAATAAATATGAAATATATATGATATACATGTAAAGAAAATAATAAAATAAAAATGACAAAAATAAGTTGTACACTTAATTACTCATTAAAAAATTCTGTCAAATATAATTATATATATATATATATTAAAAAAAAAAACTTATGATTTCGTTCGGTTTAAAAATCATTGAAATCTCAACTCAAACTGAAAAAATAAATTTTAACTTAAATCAAACTATTTTACAAACCAAACATAATCTTGAAATGATTCGATTTGATTTTACAATTTGATCAAATTATGCACACCTTCATTTGTGGCTCATGGAACCCGGATGATGCAATGCCAAACCAAGCCAGCAATTAATTAAATAAGAAATAAATCACTATCTTAGTGTCATTGTTATGAACAAATGTGAACATTACAATTAGAGTTTCAAATTCGAAGATTCACACTTGAATTTCATATTTTAATTACTAATTTAAGAAATCTCTTTCAAAGTTTGATTTGATTATAATTAATTGATCCATCTGGCTGACAGATAAACCTCTTGCTTATGCATAAGTGATAGATTGATTTACTGATTAATCAGAATTTTTGTAACTGTGGATAGAATAAATAAACTAATTTTCATAATTTTTTTTAAAAATTATTACTTAATCGAGAGGAGGTTCGTTCATGCATAAAATGTAAATACAACAATATTAAAATATTAGCCCTGTCAGTCCCCTAATTAATAAATACGAGAAGAGACGAAAAAAATTATATAGATATAATACGATAAATAATAAAAAATATATTTATAAAAAATATCATAAAATTCGGATAAGAAAAATATACTAAACGTATATATACAGATTTAATATGATATATCGTCAATAATACGTTTAATAAAAATACTGTAATATCAATAATAATTTTAACAATTTTCATAGATCTCATGATTAATAATTCAAATATAAAGTGTTTAATTTACTATTAAACTTAATATAATATAATATATAATTAAGATTCAATTATCACAAAAAATTATTAAGAAAGGTTAAAGATTTAAGTGACACAAAATTGAGTTTTTTATTTTATATACTTATAATATTATAGTAATTAATTAAAAATATAAAAAATAACAAAAATATATGTTTAATATAAAAAATGTATAAAAAATGTGTTTAATATATTACGAATTAAAAAATTTGAAATATTATATTTAAAATATAAATTAAACAAAAACATAAATTGGATATAAATAATTGACGTATGATATTTGTTTCGACCGTAGTCTTCCCATGAACTAATGGCAATTAATTTTCATTTTCCAACGAGATTAATAGAATTAATATTATTTATATTATTAATAACACAAACAAAATACAATTTACTTTTAACCTTTTTTTTCACTCTTTTTCATTTTACATAAATTGGTATAATTTTAATTAAAATCATACTAAATCAAGACAATTTTAATAAAAAATTACATCAAATTTATACCATTTCAACCAAGAATCACATTGATATGATATTATTTCGATTAAAATCATATAAATTTATATGAGTCTTAACATTGCTTGTATTGAATGTCATCAATAATAGTTAATTTTATATTATTTAATTTTAATTATAATTAATATAAATTAGCGATGTATAAATTTATTAAATAATATTTAAAAGATAAAATGTTACTTTTTTTTTTCCCTATTCATCAATTTTAAAATATTTTTTTAAAAAAATTAAGGCATGGAAATTGTGGCCTCATTAAACCTTGGGTGGGAGTTGTTAATCGGGCTTATAATTATAATAATAATATAATCAATAGTGTGAATTTGATGGTGTGGTTTTTCCTTACTGAAAGCTCTGTTAATTATAACTACTCCCCTGGAGTTGTTGCTTTCAAAATAAGATAATTAATTAATAAGATTAATCAAGTCATAATTGAAATTAATAAAATATAAATTTTGTTGACTTTGTGAACCCTGTAGAGTTGTGCGTCATCATCTGATTCCAGACATGGTAGCGGCGTAGTACTCCCCATGAGTTTCAATGTAATTCAAAAGGATTCACAGATTTTTTTTTTTTTGGTGATGTGACCATTTCTTATCGAATGACTTGTCAATGTTGAATGAAACCAATTGAAATGAATGTTGAGCTACTGGTAGTGTTTCTTGTATAAGAAGCTGATTGGATTAGCACTGAGGAAGAAGACAAAAGTAGAGGTGGAGCCGTGGAGGTATACTGTTATCCGTGTCACCTACCCAATCTGCGCAGAAAAGGCATGTAGAGTCATAGAAGAAGAGGCAGGAAGATGAAATCCATAGTTGATAAATTAAGGTCCCCAATATCTTTAAGAGAAAACTGAGAGGCAAGAGCATGGATAGCCTTGTTAATATCGGTGAGCTGGTTGCATGTGACTGACTGACGATGATATCATTGACATAAACTAGTAAGGAGATTATAGTGGAACCTTGAGAAAGAACAAATAGTGGAGCATTGGAGTGAGAGTTGATGAAGCCATAAGAGACTAGAAAAGTTTTGGGTTTGTGATACCATAGATGGCTTTTAGAGTTTGTAGACGTGAGTGGGCAACTGACAGTGAGTGAACCCCAGAGGTTAATGCATAAACACCTCTTCAAATTGACGTTAGAGGAAGGCATTATTATGCCAGTTGGTGTGGGAGACGAGGGGAAGTACTTATCCATTGTGAAAAAGGGAGTTGGTGGTGTCATTCAATGTGTCTAGAGAAGGGAGCCTGACTGAAGTGATGCCAATGTTGCAGATAAGACATTAGAAGGAGTGGACTATAGCGAAAGGTGGTGAACAGGTGACCTCCACGTGGAGATTGTGTCCTAATTAACCTGAGAGGGGAGAAGGATTATCTCCCACCTAACTTTTGATGCATTTTTAAAATGTTATCCACGACAGATAAAAATTTATTTTTTTCATCTATGACTAAATTATCATCCAATTTTTCAGTTAGAGACAAGGGCAAAATCATCATTTACTATTTAAAATTTTACTATTTTCTTCTCCAGGTTTTAAAAACTAATAACTAATCCATCTTCAAAGTTTGAAAAGTTTAAATTTCACCCCTAGGGTTTGCTTCCTTCTCCATCCACCACCGACGGCCAATGCAATCGATCGATCTCCCATCTCCGACTACAAAGGATGACCCTTTGTCGCCCAGATCTAGACAACAAAGCATCATCTAGATCTGGAAGAACAGACGAAAGACGATGCTTCGTCGTCGTCATCCTTAGTTGTAGCGTTTGGATGACGCGACGAGCGACGAAAGACGGCGAAGAGTCGTCCTACGTCTTCTGGGTGGAACGACGAAGAGAGACCTCTTTGTCGCACGGTGGTGCGACGAGGAGATAAAGATCTCTTCATCGCACCACCGTCGTCTCACTAGGAGAAGGAGGAGACCGGTGATGACGCCGGAGACGACGTCGGGAGATGAAGTTGAAGAATGAGAGTGAAACTGCTAGTTTTGAAAGTTATGGGGGGCGGCTGTATTTTGAAAAATATGGAAACCCTAGGTTTGGGGGTGAAAATGTTAGTTTTCAAAGTTTAAAAACTTTAGGTAAAGTGAAATTTTAGTTTCTAAAACCTAAGGGGGGTGAATGGTAAAACCCTCACATCAATTTTGGGATGAATTTTACAGACTAAATTAAAGGGTATTTTTGTCATTTCATCTAACAAGGGTAAAATAGACATTTTACCCTTATGCAAACAGATATCATCCATATTAACGGCTCATAGGTGAGAAAAGTGGATTTTCATCTGCCGTGGGTAATATTTTGAAAACGCATCAAAAGTTAGGTGGGAAATAGTCCTTCTCCCACATGAGAGGCACCCAAAGACTCTTCAAGGTTGTTTGGTTTCAATATTTAATTATTATTTTGATAATTTATTTTTTATTTTTTTTGTTATATTTGTTAGTAATAAAAAATTATAATAATTTTTTATTATCAAATTGACGTGATAAATAATATAAGTGATAATTTGATTATCACTTTCATCTTAAAAATTATCAAAATAATCTTGATTTTATTATAATTATATTATTATTTATTATTTTTGGAGATAAAAATAAATTTATTTTTAATTAATATAACAAATAATATAAAAAAATATTTAAAAATAATTATATTTAAGTTCATTTAAGTAAAATAATTGTTAATATTCTTTCATTATTTTTAATTAAACATAATAATTATTTATATTTATTAAATATAATAATTATTTATACTCAATAATTTTTTAAATAATTTATTTTTAAAATAATTTTTTTATTTTAATAATAAAAATATTTTCCAAACTCAACTTGTTTAGGTAGTTGAGAGAGCTTTAAAGGGAGAGCACGAGTGACAGATGAGGGTGGGCATTCTATTAATGAGGTGTACTACAGTTTGGCAAGCGGAGTCTCCTGATGCATGATGGAGTGGAGGCTGTAGAAACTATGTGAGCAATGTTTGAGTGGATTGAGTCCATTTTTGCGTCTCCAAGTAGACTATCTTGCCTAGTCAAGGGGTTGTACCTTGTATTGGGGATTATATTGTCATCGTATGTGATTATTTCCAGTGGACATAGACATACATGATCAATCCATGAATACTTGCCCGTGAGTTTAACGAAAAGGAATTTATGAGGCAATATTGAAGGATACCAGGGTGTTAACAAGTGTTTGAAAAGTTTGTGAATAGAGATAATAATTTTGATTTAAATTTAATATCTTTAATTTAAATTTTAATTTAATTAAAAATAAAATAAAGATCGATATCTCATATAAGAATTAAGACAGAAATGGAATCCTTGTCCCACCCCTCTCCACTGTCGTCCCCTAAATGTGGAGAAGATTTTTACAATGTTGCATTTAATATGAATTCTCTACGGGTAATAGGAATTCTCTTTGGATATTAATTCCACCCATTAAAAACCTAATAAAACGCAATTGACTCGTAGTTTTACCGTCAGCCTAGGCTATTGTATACAAGTTGCATTGGATTGTATGAACAATCACATTAAAGTCATTAACATGACATTAGATTATATCACTATCTAGCCAGGGAGTCAAATTCAGTAAAATATCATGTATCAAAAATTTAATTTATCATATTATATATTATATAATATTATATAATATATTTTTTAAATAATAAAATAATAAAAATTTTAATTAACAAATTATGTTTAAAAAATATTACAAATATTCTTAAATTTTTAAAATTTCTTATATATATCTTTACTATAATATTACTTTTTAAAAAAAATATGTATTGATTTATATCTTATATTGTAATATAAGATATATTTATTATAATCATATTAATTCAATATACTTCATAATATATATTATTTTTTATTTATATTTTATTATATTATAAAATATATGTCATATATCATATAATACAAGTTTCATGCTATTCATTTTTATTAAATAAAAAAAAAATTACCTGACAATTGGCAAATTTTCTATAAAAAAGAGATTTAGAAAGTCAATCTTGTCCGATCAGTAGGCTGAAGGGGCGACCATCCAATAAATTATGGTGACAATCAAATGAAATTTTTAATTTATATATAATGTGTCACATATTTATTATGTAATAAAATTTTACATATATATTTAAATATATAAATAATGTATTATTACATAATTAAATAATTTTAAATTAATAATAAAAGAATATTTAATTATATTATAATATATTACCTATATATATAATATTTTTTTTGTTGCATTATTTAAGAGTCTTTTCAATAGGTAACAAAATGAAGCAGTGATAATATCCAATTTCCATGCAAGTATTTCTAGCCTCTATAAAGCGCACTTACTTGATTCAAATGAATATTAAAAAAAAAAACAATATATATAATTTTATATAAAAATAATAATATATTATTATATAATTAATTAGTTTTAAATTATAAATAAAATAATACGTAATTATATATTAATATATCATTATTCATGTATAAAATTATTTATATTATTTATATAATACTACTCTTTTTCATATGATAGTCAGTTAATTAATTATTTCTAAATTTTTATATATTTATGTTTATGATGTATTTAGTTTAAATAATATTTTATTAAAAAATAAATAATTATAATAAAAATAAAATATTTAAAAGAAATTATTAAATATAAATTATTTTTATATTTAATAAAAATTAATAGGTATAAAACTTATTATATTTAATATAAAAATATTATTATTTTTAAATATTGTAAAAATTATTGTTATATTAATTAAAAATATGATATTTTTATTTTAAAAAATTAATAAATAAAAATATAATTATAATAAAATCATTGCGTATCATCATGTATACAGTGTCATTGACCTCAAAATAAGAATGATTAATTTGCAAAGTGAGATTGAGATGTGCCTAGTAAACAAAAGCTGCGAATAAACTTGAATTATTGTACCTATTTGTCCAGATAAGCCTAAGCCTAAGCTGTGGAACCAAAATTTTTCAAACATTAATTTATGAAATCTTTGGTGAGCTCTAAATCATAGAAGATAAATTCATTACCCTCACAACTTGGAAAGTTATACTACTGAAACCATGCAATTCAAGGTTCATATTATATGCAATATATAGCCCAAATGGATGGGCATAATACCATTATTTTTAAGACCAGACTGATCATTGAATTAGCCATTTTATTGGTTTATAGTTTGAACAGTTCAATCAGATAACCAATCAATTTAATCTATTATCATATTATTATATATATATTTAAAATAATATCAAATATTTATTACATTTTTTAAATATAGAATATAATTTCAAATATGTTAGTTAAACAATTGATATTCTAGTACATAGATAAAAAAACCTGATTATAGATTATTGGTTTTAAATAAATTTTTTTGATTAATGAATTTATCGATTTTGATAGAATTTCAAATAAGTTAATATTTATATATAAACTAGATTAAATTGTGAAATCTAACTAAATTATACACTAATCAAACTGAATAATCTAATCTAGTTTTAAAAATCTTGCATAATACAATGATAGTCACATGGTTAATATGAATATCTAGGTAAATCACAGTTAAGACCCAATTATACGTTAATTAATTAAGTTAAACAACAACCTGAAAGTTGCATTCCATTGGAAGTTTCAAAACTTGCAAAAATAGGCAAAATATAATAATAATATTTGGTGGGGAAAGGGTGAACAACAAAGAAAGGGCAATTTATTAATTAATTTGAAGTTAGAAATTACTATATGAAATTTAATGCTAAGAGCTACACGACAAAAAATGATATGAAAAAACCAAGGGGGTAAGTTACATCAAGATTACATAAATAAAATAAAATTATATTTGAGCGGCCAAACTCAATCCGACCAACCAAAATTAAAATATGAAAAGACAAACCCATTAACATTTCTCCAACTTGCACTTTCTTCAAATCTAATGCACCAGAACATATCCTCCGAAATTCCACTTTCGTCCCTTTCTATCTTCTTCTACTTCTTCTTCCATTTCTTCATCAATTTCGAAGATCCAACACCAATCCAAAACCTGCCCTTCTCTTTAATCTTTAATCTTTAATCTTCACCCTAAAAGAAACAAAAACAAAAAGATTTTTTAATTTTTTCCCCTCTCTGCCTAGAAGTCAAAGAAATTGTTGAAGATGTCTAACGATGGAGTTGGAGATGGTATGTGAGGGGAAAGAAAGCTGGGAGGGCTTGGCATGAAGCTCCCTTCCATGAAATTCTTGTTGCCATGAAGCACTGGACTCAAATCATGGAAGAAATTGCTGAAGTAGTTTGGATCAGACAGTGGCGAAAAGAAGCTTGGTGATATCGTGGGAAGTGAAGTGGGTCCTGGAGATAAAATCCCTGGAAAAAAACTTGACCTTTCAATATTATGATCCATTTCAATCCCCTCTACGAAACCGCCAATGTTATTAGCTTCATGATCGTGGCCGATTACTTGTTGCTTCTTCATCTTACCGGGCGTCTTCGCGGCTTTTTCTATGCTTGCGTATCTTGCAGCCGGCGAAATTGCACCGCTCATGTTGTTAAAAGGATCATATGTCGATGAAGAAGACGATGTACCGGAGGCGGAAGAAGTCATAGTAGAAGAAGTAGAAGAAGAGCCAGTAAGGCGTTGAACAAGGTTCATAAAGTCACTAGGGTTTGTGTGAATTACCTTCGGTGACACAGTGTAGATTATCACCGGAGGCCGCGGCGGCGCTTGGTGGTGTGGGTGATGTTGTTGTTGGATTTGTTGTTGTTGCTGTGGCGGCACTGGTGGCTTCCTGATCTTGTAGGAGTCTTTACGAACTTTTAAAGGCGCCGGCCGAGGACCTTGAATCTCTCTCCGGGGAGATTTACTGACAGGGAAATCCGATGAATCCATGAAGGAAAAATCAAACCAAAAAGCTGAAGAAAAAGAAGAAGAGGAGGAGGACGAAGAAGATGATGAAGAAGATAGTGATGATGAAAATAAAGGCATTATTATTGTATTTTTAAAGATAACAATATTGAAATATTAAAAGGAGGAGGAAGTCAAAGAAAATAAAAAGTGATTAAATAAATAATTAAGGAGAAGATTAATTAGCAAAAATTAGGGTTTAATTTTCTAAGATAAAAAATGGGCCCGGTTTCGTGTTGTTATTAATGTTTGAACATGTCTTAGCTGCTTGCTTAGGTGTTGAATTGTTGAGAAAAAATGGCAGCCACGTCATCGTGAGAGATGATGGCGTACTCCTCCACGTCATCATCATATTTTAAAAGCCTGCCCATTTAATTTCTCCAGCTTTTTGTGCCTTGTCAACATAGCTTTTCATCCCATGTTGTGCATGATTTTGTACAAAGAAAAATCGATGCCACTACTTTTCTTTACTTATTATTTATATTCTTTGTTTTTATCTGTATGAAAATAGAGCAATCTCTAAGACTGAAGACCGCCACGGGCATTGGTTCATCGCCGGATTATACACTCAATCACCTTTTTGTCATTGCACCACGGATATATTCAAATCAAATTTATTTAAATTTAAAATTTAATTTAATTTAATCAAGACTGAAAATAGTTCAATTTAAATGAGTTTAAACATGACAATTTAATATTTATGATCTCAAACTTAAGTTTTACGAGTGTTTGATTCATTAAATTCACAAATTTAAAAAATTTGATATAACATAATATCCTTTTAATAAAAATATATTAAAATAACGTTGTTTTAATATCTAACTAAGTTTAAAGTTAGATTAGAGTTTGAATTCAAATTCAACTTTATTTAAAACAAATTGAACTCGTATATCTTTAAAACAAGTTCAAACTTAGTCTTATACAAATTGAATTATACTCGAATATAATCCAACCTTGGCATATGCGGTATAGACTCTGGCGTAAAAAAGATTAAGCTAATGACGATTGAATTTGTAGAATAATTTCCTAATCAATTATATTAATTGTCTATCTAATTGTGATCACTTGATTAATCATTAATTTAGGTTAATTTGGTTATTAGCGATCATGAACATCAAAAATCTTATACTAATTGATGATATTGGTAATACAATTATTCATTATTGATAATTATATTAATTGAATTGATAATTATAGTATTTATTATTTTTGGATTATTTGGTTTTCATAAAACATTGGTAAGTTTAAAATTAAAATATTGGTACATATATATAAAAAAATGTTTTTTTCTTAAAAATAAAATAAAATAAAAATAATTATTGTTATTTAATTGAGAGAATGTTAAAAATCTTTCTAATATGGGTTTACGTTAATTATAATTTTGGTTTAATAAAATTGGGTAAATGAATAATTTAGTGATAATTTATATATAGACATAAGGTGATCAGTAAGGATAAATCAATATATTTTATAAATAAGACATTTTGAGAGAGGTTTTGATATCCATTATATAGAGTTTATTATATTAGTAAAATCATATGTACCCATTTTTTATATATAATTTGTATATACAGATGATATATCATTATATAATTAGATAATTTTAAATTAAAAATAAAAAAACACTTAATCATATAATGATATATTCTCTACGCATGCGAATTATATACCTAAAATAGATACACATAATTATTACTCTTATTATATTTGTTCATGTAAATTAATCTTACACATCTATTCCAATTTGGCAACAAGTCATTGATTTACTAAGTGGGCGAAGATTAGAATGAACAATCTAGAAAGATTGCGCAGAAAATATAATTATATACCTAAATGTAAAATCACATATCATAATAATTCTATCCAAATTTATGATTTAATCGCAACAGACTATGAAACCCCATAATTTAAAGATTAGAGATATGAACGAACTTGTTTACGTTATGTTATTACTAAAAATAAAAAATTTAATCAATATATGTGTACATCATTTTAACATAAAGTTGTTGCGTTTGAGTGAGAGACTTCTATTTACGTTCTATATTGAGGATGTGTTTAGTCGCTTTTCTTGTACTTTATCGCTTCATTGAGTATAGTTTCATGAGCTTGGTCGATTTGAGGTTTTATCGAATAACAATTTAATTTTTAATTTTTTGTGTTAGAGTTTCTAGATTTAACCTTTATTACTTACTCTTCATTTCATATGCGAATAAACGCAGATTGTTGTCGAGTTTGAAAAGTAAGTTGAGACTTTTTTGCATAGGAGAGATTCATACGAAGTTGAAAGAAGGCTTAATAGGGCCAGAAGCAGTGCATCAATGGTGTCGAGCAAAGCTGTGACATCCCAACAAATTGCAAAAGAAATAGTCAATGAATTTAAATTAAATCCATTTTCTGCTGCGAGTACGAGACAAAGCCGTCTGGACATTTTTTTTTTTATTACCGACGCGCGGGAATTTTCAAGTCTGAGTCAATCAGGGCTATAACTACTACTAGTACTGTTCCACAGAATCCAATTAATGGCATCAACCAATTATATTCATTGCTAGTACTTGTGGGTAGAATTATATTTGAATCGAAGGAAGTTCAAATTCACTTAAGAGTAAATTTAATTTGATTTGTATAAAACTAAGTTTAAGCTTGTTTTAAAAGTGTTTAAGTTTAACTAATTTAAAATGAGCTAAACTCAAGCTCGAATTTAAATTCAAATTGAATTTTAATCTTGGTTTGATATTAAAATGATGTTTAGAGATATTCAGTTCATCAAACTTACGAGCTTAAAAAATTTGATACAAAATGATATCGTTTTGACTAAAATATATTAAAATAATATCTTTTCAAATGAGTCAAACTCGAATTTAAGCTTTAAACTTTATTCGGTATTGAAATAATGTTATTTTGTATTAAAATTTTCAGACTCACAAGTTTAAAAAATCGAACATTCTTAAAGTTCGAATTTACTTAAATTGAATTCATTTTGAATTTGTTTAAACTGAGTTTAAACTCAAAATCAAATAAACATATTTCAAATCTTTTCCTACTTGTGATTTGTGGGCTCCTTACCCAAAAGACACTACAACAAAAGTGAAAATTGGTTGGGCTCAATATAGTAATTCAAGCATGAAAGTTTAAGCAGTTTTGCTTGACCAATTCAATAAGGAGTCCTAGGAAATCCTTGAATTAGCATGGTGTCTTGTTAATGACAAATTGGTAACCCAAATTTGACTGCAATGGAGTCATCTCCCTTAATGAGTCAAAGCACAATAGATCTTGTAATAGGAAGCAGGTAGTCTAGTTTTGGCTGTTGATGGGTCCATTTTTGTTTGGTTCTAGATAAACTTCCATTACCGTCATTGGTTTTAGAATAGGAGTAGACCCAAAGCGAATTAGTTCATACTTAAAAATCAGCTTGACTCAATTCATTTTGATTTAAATTTGTTTACTTTAAATATAAATTGAGTTCAAGTTACAAGATTCGGTTTGTTTTAAAATTGAGCTGAACTGTGCTATAGAGAGTTTGACTCGATTCGATTTGGATGTTGGATAGATGACTCAATTTGGTTCAAACTTAGCTCATAACTCGATTTAAATTATGTTAAATAATTATTAAATGATATTGTTTTAGCAATAAGCTATAAATTTAAATCATATATCTGAGTCATGAATTTGATTTAAATTCAAACTAACTCATTTTCATTCAAACCAAGCTTAAACTACCTTTAATATTGGTTCAACGAATTCAAATCGAATTTGAGCTAAGCTACTTTTAATTCAAATCAAACTCGAGCTAATGGGTGTTTGGATTTGACTCGGCTCGTATCCACCTCTAATTTCAAGTTCGGAACTCTAAATAAACACAATGATAAATTAAACTCTTACTAATTTATCACAAACTGACTTTGTATATAAAAAGAAAGAAGTGTAAAGCCTAAAGCGTTGTGTCCAGACTCAAGTTTTGTTTAAAAAGCGTTTTGGTTTGGCCCTTGGCGCTGTCGTACACCATATCATTCATACCATTGGGCGGTCAGTGCAAGCCATTTGGGATTGCTTAACGCCCCAAGGTTGTGCAGGCATGCATATGGGCGGCGCCGATGCGAGTACAGCGGTGATATACTGCATCGGCCTAAAGGTTTTTTGCACCGTGCGAATTAGCATTAGGAGTGTTAAAAAAAAAAATCCAGTGACCAAACTGTATTGATTTTTGAATTGAAAATCAAACTGAAAATTAAGTTATTTAAAAAACCGATTCAGATTTTGGTTTAAAAATAAAGAAAAGTCAGTTTTTCGTTGCAGTTACCAGTTTTTTAAAAATTAAATAAAATATTTAACCTATTAAAAATAAAAAATAATAAAATAAGATAATATTTTGAAATCCGTTCAAATCCGATTAATCTTTAAATTGTTTTAGTTTTGATTTATAATTTTCTTTAAGCCAAAAATTCAATCTGATTTGAAAAATTATCAAACTGAGTTAGTTAATCCGTTTTAAATACCTCTAATTGGCATTGGAGAGTATTGGCCCTAATGATAATGTATGAGCGAGTTGTCAGGGTAATTTCCCATGTTAAGACCTTTGCCATATTGGGATATGATTTTTTTGTTTTCAAAAGTATAAGGATAAGTATAACAAAATTGTTTGATATTTTTTTGGAGATTTATTAATGGGTTGCCGGAGAAACTAGAAGAAATTGATTAGGCTTCTAAGCCCGTAGATATACTTGTTTTGGAATAATATAAATTAAAAAAATTAGATAATAGATGGATATTTGACATTTTAAAAATTAATTGTAGTTATTTGTCATTTCACTAAACGTTACGTGGGAATAAGTGTTGGCTATATATAAATCTTTACATGACTTGAGGGCCAAAGGACTATTTCTCACCCAAATTTTATCATAATCTAAAAACATATTCTCAGATGATGAAAAACTCAAATATTTATCTATCGACTAATTTCTGTTATAATTTTCTATTAAAGATAAGGGTAAAATCATTATTACTATTTTTCTCATTTAATTTAGAAACCTAACAATGTCCCACCCCATTATTAACTTTAAAAAACTACAATCCCCCCCCCCCCCCCCCCTCTCTAAGGGTAATTTCTTCCATCTCTAGTGACCAGTTATTGTTCCTTCCGTCGGTTGGTGTTCCCACCATCCTCTTTTCCCCTAGTTGACGTTTCCATCTGATCGATTTTGTTGGACGGAGATGACTAGTCTTTGTTTAGTCAAAGAGACGAAGACAATGGATTAACATAAGAAGAATCTTTTGATTATTTATATAACTAAACCTTGGGTGGGAATAAACTTTTTGGCCATATATAAATCTATATATAACTTGAGCTTTGGTGATTCTTCACTACAATTATTTTTTGAGGCCTTAGCAATCTCTTCCAAAGATGACAACGAATTAGGTCAGGATTGAATGCTTTAATCTTCGTTTTCATAGGAGAAATCTTTCCTTGTCCCTCTCTACGTGGAAAATTTTTCTTCCCTTCCTCTCTCATCCCTGTGGGATAATTTTCTCATAGCTTTACTCTCCTCATCCCTAATAGAAAAATAATAAAATATTTATTATGTATCAAGATATATTTGTAATAATTCAGAATTATCTAGAGTAATTTAATATGTAAGTGTTTAAAGAATTTGTACGGGAGGAGACAAATCAAAAGGAGAATGAGTAGAAGATATATTTATCTTTGTCGAGATTTTAACTATCTTTATTTCCATCTCTAACGTTATTGAGGAATCCCCTTCCTCTTTAAAAAGGATGAGCCGAAGATACAGTTTTGTAGACTGAATCACCATCTTTGATCTCTTGTAATGTCACCAGCATAACACAGTTGATAACTTCTCTTGCCTGCGTCGAGCATTTCGGTTCTCATCAATTTCTTCCGATTATAATCAAATAACTGAATAAGACTCTGACAAAACCTTATAACACCATTTGTCACAACCCACAAGACGTGGAAATGAAAAGAGGTGCTGAAAAAAGAACAATTACGCGTCCAAGAAGGATCATGAATAACTAATGCGGCCTCATAAATGCAAGAGCTGCTTCTCTAATTGACATCGATGGTTGTGAAGACATGGTATCTGATTATACCATTTTTTCCTTAGAAGATTACAATGATGTTGTGATATTGTAATTCTTAATATAATCACGGTTAACAAAATTGATGGAGCTCATTGTTTCTTAGGCATACTCACTTTTTTTATTGTCTTTCTTGCGCTCTCAATTTTGACATGGTGTCAAAGCTAATTTCATGATCAAGCTCTTGCTGTTTTTTGAAATCTGCCAACCTACTCAAGCCTCTCTGTTTGCTTTAAACTTGCAAGCACGAATCGACTCTCAAGGGGCAGAATTAAACAATCATAATGAACACAAAACTACAATAACAACAACACCAATGAGCACAAAGTTCAAAGGCTCAAAACAAATCCACAGTGAATTCACATCAACAATGAATCCGACCAACTTCGGCTTCCCACCTATCTTCTTGTCCAACACTCTCTCCCCCTCTTGGTGCTCTCCTTGAAGAACGGCGATCGAAGAATCGTCGAATCGAAATATGGGTTGTGCCGTAGCTTCGATTAACTAGGATTCTGTTGATTTGAACAAAATGGAACTCATTCTCATCAAGCACACACTCATCATTTCAAAAAACTATATTGCACCCACTCATCACTTCAAAAAACTATATGACGTGCCACTGCATGAGTGGATAGTTATACTCATTGATTAACTAGGATTCTCTTGATATGAACCAAAATCAATAGTTAATGTGATTAAAACATGAAATTAATAATTAGGGCAAAAAATTATATCTCACCAAAGTTTTAGCTTAATTTAAAAAACATATCCGCAATAGTTGAAAAACTCAAATGTTCATTTACGGGCTAACTTCTGTTAAAATTTTTTGTTAGAAAGAATGGTAAAATTGTTATTTTATCCTAAAACCCTAAAAATTTATAACAATTCCCCTTTAGGATTAAGTTTTGAAAAATGATATTTCCCCATTTTCAAATTTCCCTGAGAACGACGACCACTCTCTCCCTCCGATGCCTTCTCTCCATTTGAATCCCTCTCCTTCTGGTTGGATTTCTTCTAGATAATGAAGGTGTCGTTTAGACGAATCATTGTCATTTGGACGACGATGACATGTTCAAACCAATGTTAGATGCTAGAGACGATAAACCTTTGGTCGGGACTCTTTTTAACGAAATCCCAACCATGGGAGAGGACTTTGGACATAGAAGAGTTGCTTGGAGGGAGAGAACGACTGTCATTCGTTGGGAAATTAGATAGGGGGAAATGTCACTTTTCAAAACTTAATCCTAATAAAAAAATGTTAGTTTTTCGAACCAAAACGGGAAAAATGTTACAAATTTTTAGGTTTTTAGGGTTTATAAGAAGATAACAATTTTATTTTTCTCTCTAATAGAAAATTTTAACAAAAGTTAACTCATATATGAATATTTATGTTTTTCAACTATCATAGGTATATTTTTAAGGCTACACTAAAATTTGGGTGGGAAATAGTCCTTTGCCCTAATAATTAAAACGTGGGAATGCCGGTAGTTGAAAGTAACAAGAGAAGCAGAAACTTATGGATGGAACCGGATGGAGTGGGGGGATGCGCCCCAGCTGAGGCACCGTACATACGCAGAAGCCATGAATAAGCACCACCAGCCATAACATACCCATCAGTCACGGCACCGCCCATTATTCTGGTTTTATGCAGCTGCTTCACATGTGATTGCAGTACATATTTCTAGATCTCGCTGAACAAAGCATCTGATTTATTAGAGAAATGCATCACAATTCAGAGGACGACGATGCCAATCGCTTTCTCAATTAATAATTTCGTTGGGTTGGTATATGATATGACCATCCACTTCTCTACTATTTAATTCTTTTCGCTTTTGAATATCTTATACTGTATGAATATTCAATTATGAAAGTATTAACTAAGCCACGATCTCGCAAAGAATAATATTATATATACCTATTTTTATATATATATTACTTCTCTAAAGTTTATTTATGAGTCTGTTACTGAACTCAAGATTATATTTTGCAACTCTTATTACAAATTGATATTAACATATGGTGCCAGAGGCATATTCACTGTTGAGATCGTTCTGAAATCTCTCTCGCAACCATCAAAATATTTTTTGCTTCTAATATTTATAATTTTTAAAAATGAAAACCCTTGAATTTTCCTTGAAGGGTTGGTGTGCATCAGTTCCCCTACATCAAGCAACAATACCAGCAATACCATGCCAATTTATTCAAACACGTTTTTACCTTATATTGTCATTTCTGATTTTCAACTAGACCCACTTCATGACAAATATCAAATTCATTTGAAAAAAAACACTCAACAGGTAGCCCAGGAACCCAAAAGTCTCTTGTATTTTTCGTCTGGATCTGTTTCTACTATCTTCACTAGGGAAAACGACTATTTCCCACCCAAATTTTAACTTAATCTCAAAATCATACCTATAATAAACAAAAAACTGAAACATTTACTCATGAACTAACTGTCATCCAAATTTTCAGTTGGAGCAAGTATAAAATCGTTATTTTACCCATAAATCATAAAACTTTGAAATTTATATCATTCCCCCCCTCAAATTTTAAAAACTAACATTTCTATCTATTCTCAAAGTTTAAAAAGTTTAGATTTCACCCCTAGGTTCATTTCCTTCTCTAGCAACCATCATTCTGACCAATGGTCGATGCTTTCCATCTATCTTTCAGATTCAGCCATGAAAGACGACAAAGGATAACTGTCTAGACGTGACGACGAAGAGTCATCTTTCGTCGTCTGAAAGATTCGATGAAGGACGACGACGTCCTTCATCGCGTCATCCAAACGCGACGACGAAAGATGATGAAGCATCATCCTTCGACTCTTCATGCCGATCTGGATGACAAAAGGTCATCCTTCGTCAGAGAAACCCTTCACTTCTTCTCGATCGTCAGCTAGTTTCCTAAGCCATTAGACATGAAACTTAGAAAGGGGAAAAAGTGAATTTTTTAAAGTTTAATCATAGGGGTAAATGTGAGTTTTCTAAACTAAGGGAGAAATAATATAAATTTTTTAGGTTTTAGGATTTATAAGTAAAATAACGATTTTACTTTTACCACTAACTGAAAATTTGGATAGCAATTGACTTATGAGTCGGTATTTGAGTTTTTTATTTGTCGTGGGTATGATTTTGAATTTCGATTAAAACTTAGATGGAAAATTGTCCTTTTCCCTCTTCACTATCTTGCAGTCCATTGGAAAGTCATGAATAACACAAGTATGTTAATGTCAAAATCAAACAATTCAAGGTTTTTTATCAATCAACTTAGAATTTTACTATCTTTATTTTTTTTTTTAATTTTAAAATTTTTTTTAAATATGTTTTGACATGTGAGCTCTAATATACTTGAATGAATTTTGGATTGGAGCACTGTCAACTTTATTCCGAAGGGTCAACTTCTATGTGAAAGAAACAAAAAAGAGCTATTCAAGGAAAGGAACTTAACCAATGGACAGAAGTCAGTTACTTGTGTACATTAATTGAAAGTCGAATGAGAACAAAATATTCAACAGTAAAGAGTAGGCCTATATAAGCTTCAACACTTTGTTCACACTTCAATGCATTCCTTTGAGCTCTTATTGATCTCTTCCTTACATAGCCCCTGGCCTCAAACATCTTAAACTTTTCAGTAATTAATTTTCTTTCACTCTCTTTTTAATCTTCCTGTCTTATCTGTAAAATGTCTAATTCTAACTATAGCATAGGAAAACAAATGGGAAATTTTCTTGTTCCAATTATTTAAGAAGTCATAACTTGTTTTGTTTAAAGCAATTGTTTGCCGTGCATTTTAATCTAATTTTCACTTAAGCTTATCACTTGTTTTGTTTTCTGAATTTTGCAGTGCAGATGGAGTTGCAAAGAGAACTTAGATTTGAGGAACCTGAGACTTTTCAGGGGATGACTGAAGCTGAAAATGTCGAGAGTAAAATCTGTGTACAAAGGGTTGAAAGCTTAGGCAGGACAAGAGAACCACCCTGTAAAACAACCATAGGCAAAACAAAGTCATTAAGTGCCCAATTCTTGGTCAACATAGATGACCTTGTTAACAATGTTTCGGATAACATTCAGCGGCAGAGTCCCAATTGCAGTAAAAACAACTTCTCCTTTTTACATTGATCGCTTTTTGCTCATAAAACTTCTCAAACTGATATTCCTGAGATGTTTAGCTGACTAATTTTGTATGGTGAACAGAAGATAGTGTAATGGCTCCATCTCCTGCAGATCATGAAGAAGATCCAGACTCATGCAGGTCAAAGAGAATGCAAATTGGGCCTTCCTTACCCATATATCTCAAGGTATATATCAATAAAATTTATGCAGTCCTGGTCCTGGAAATGATTATGCAATATAGTGATATAATTTTCTGCTGGCCATAGTTCCAGGATGTAAAATACAAGGTTGCAGTAAGGAATTTAAAAGGCTCAGATAAGGAGAAGCACATACTCCATGGAACTACTGGTTCAGTTAATCCTGGAGAAGTTCTTGCAATAATGGGACCATCAGGAGGTGGTAAAACAACTCTGCTTAATATTCTCAGCGGCAGGATCAAACTTGACAGTGGCATCATCGCTTACAATGACCAACCATTTAGCAAATCACTCAAAAAGAGGTACAATGTTACTTGGAATCCTCATTTGAAACTGCTTTCAAATGTTGCAAACGAGTGGACTCATTGCAGAAATGTTGTTGAAACAGGATCGGATTTGTGATGCAAGATGATGTAGTGTTCCCCCACCTGACAGTAAATGAAACTCTGACATATACTGCTCTTCTCCGGCTTCCGAATACCTTGACACCACAGCAAAAAAAAGAAAGAGCATGGGATGTTATATGTGAGCTTGGGCTGGAAAGGTGCCAAAACACAGTGATTGGAGGGAAATTTGTGAGAGGGGTTTCAGGTGGTGAGAGAAAAAGGGTGTGTATTGGCAATGAGATCTTGCTGAATCCGTCACTTCTGTTCTTGGATGAACCAACGTCAGGCTTGGATTCAACAACCGCTTTAAGAATTGTGCAGATGCTACGAGACATAGCAAAGGTACTTTCTATTTTGTATTTATTTTTTTATTTTCCTTCTGGTATCTTGGAAGGAAACAGTAGAGAGTCTAATCAAGGCATTTTCAGAAATATATAATATACATCTAAGGTGGTCTAATAAAATATTTTCGGATGGGATCTTGAAGATTCATTCAAGATCTTTAAAAAAATAATCCTCAAGATTCCAACTAAAGTCCCATTTATGAATAAATTATAATATATTATGTTATGGTTAATGGATAAAATAATATTTAATTATATAAAAATATACATAGATAGTACATATAATGCTATTAAAGTATGTCAATGAGAACAATTTTATGAAAAAGTTTGTTAATATATATATATATATATATATATCTTCCCCCACACCCTAGCAAATGAGATGCCAATCTAGACATAGTATAAATTTCAACTAGGTCCAAAAATATCCATAATTTTTTTTAGGCCAATTGATTTATTCCCACCCAAGGTTTGTTGAAATTCAAATTGATATCTGCTAAATATTAAAAATATGAACTTTCACTTATAAGTTGTTAAAATTGACAGTATCAATTAATTTAAAATGTATAATTGTTATTTAATATTAAAAAATAAAATTTAATTGTTTTGAATCCTGAATTTTAAAAACTAACAATTTTCTCTCAACTCTAAGTTTTTAAAACTTCATTTTCCCCCATAAGTTTATTTTTTTCTTTCTCCTTTGATAACTTTCTCTATCACTGGTCAACTTTGGCTTCCCACCCATCTTCTTCTTTGGTACTGTCTCCCCCTCCCAGTGCTCTCCCTAAAGAATAATGGTTGAAGAATTGTCAAATCGAAGCATGGGTTGTGCATTTTGTCAACCGATGCTTCGATTTGATGACGGTTGCCATCATGTTTCTTTGTCGACTCATGCATTTCGTCGACCTATGCTTCAATTTGATGACAGTCAGAATCTCATGGCTCCAAATTCAACAGTCAAAGAGACAAATCGATCAGATTCGTGAGATGAAGCAAAAGACGAATTAGTCAAATTCATCTTCTCACAAATTGTTTTCAACGATTCATCTCTTCGACGGAGAGAGAGAGCACCAAACCATCTATTGTTGGTCTTGAAGAAGGTGACTTGAGCGATTTGATCATTATAAAATGTGTTGTATTTTGTAGTTAACCCTAACAGGAGGTAAAGTGAAGTTTTTAAAACTTAGGGTTGAAAAAAAAATTATTAGTTTTTAAAATAAAAGGAGAGAAAATGAGATAAAATTTTATTTTTTAATATTAAATATTAAATGACAATTATACCTTTCAAACCAACTAATTCTATCAATTTTAACAGTTTACAAATGAAAATTTGAGTTTTCAATACTTA
Organism: Mangifera indica; assembly: GCF_011075055.1. NCBI lineage: Eukaryota > Viridiplantae > Streptophyta > Magnoliopsida > Sapindales > Anacardiaceae > Mangifera > Mangifera indica. Next base: position 6,891,157 of record NC_058147.1, on the reverse strand, counting down.
ATGAGTATCAGTTTGAAAATTCAACAAGCCTTGGTAAGAATAAGTCTTTTGGCCTTTTTAATATTCAATGAACTACAGGGGTCCATCAACATTCACCAACAAAATGATTGTCGATTTTAAATAAACTAGCATGGTTTTTACTATATTATTACAGATAACCGATTGTGTGTAATCGCAGTTAGTTACTTACAACATCTATCACATGTCATTTCTTGGCATAATTGATATAACATTTATTTATATGATAAAGATACAATAATTATATTACCTTCACCAAGCAACGTGTCGTTTGCTCAAGGCATGGGCCTCTCGGTCGTGCCCTCGAGGGTGATTTATGAATTTTTTATTGGTTGACCTACTATATAAAATTAATTTTTAAAAATTTTCTAATATTTTTGCCTGGTACAATAACGAGTTATTCTAGATATCAATCCATCTAAAAAATTTATAACAAATAAAAAAATTAGTTTAATAGTATCAAGGTACCCACAGATTTTTCTTACGACCTAAAACATTGGCTGCTACATGGGCCTGACACAACCTTTTTTTTTTTGTGTTGGGCTTAGACGAGTCATGCCAAAATGCCTAATCTATTTGACACTTCTAGACTTAATGATATATTTACTATAAACTATTTTAAATTCTTTTATTGAACGGCAATAGTTCATTTTTAAATTAAGATGTTATTTATAAGTTCAATGATTGTGTAAATATTCAAAAAAGGTCTAACTATAATAATTTTTTTTTTTATATGTGTGCCGATTTAAATAGTAATAATAATATATTATTATATGATTAAATAATTTTAAATTAAATATAATATAATCTAGAATCATATATAAATTAATTATAATCGTACGTAATATTACTTGTATCTTTCTCCGCAAATTCAATCTGATGCGTAGGGTGGCAAGACGGTGGCGACTACAATACATCAGCCCTCCGGTAGACTCTTCAGGGAGTTTGACAAACTCATTTTGTTGGGTAGAGGGAATTCTTTATACTCGGGAAAAGCTTCGGAAGCCATGCCATATTTCTCTTCAATCGGTTGCTCTCCTCTTATAGCCATGAACCCAGCAGAATTTCTCATTGATCTTGCAAATGGGAACATAAATGACAAAACATTTCCATCAAAATCACAGGCCAAGTTGCTACATGGAACTGGAAACCAGAGTTATCAAAATGGATGGCCCTCTCCATCTGATGTTCATGAGGTCAATTTCAATAACAATGCCAATTATAATCATTAGCTATTTGATGAACTATTGCCTGTTAATCTGATTATAGATTTTCTAATATGCAGTACCTTGTGGAGGCCTATGAAGCTCGAGGAGCGAAAACCGAGAAGAGAAAGGTCTTAAAACTTGTGGAGGTAGAAGGTGAGATGGAGATGCAGGAGAAGTTAAATTACAGGGAAAGTCAAGCAACTTGGTGGGAACAGTTCTCAATTCTCTTGAGAAGAGGCCTTAGGGAAAGACGCCATGAGTATTTTAGCTGTATGCGTGTGACACAAGTTATTTCTACTGCTATAATCATTGGCCTACTTTGGTGCCGTTCGAATGCTTCAACTCCACAGCGACTTCAGGATCAGGCAAGGCAACATTGTCTTAAACGAATTAAACTTGAACTAATAGCTCCTTTTTGCCAATGTTTTAGTTTGTTTATTGGTCTTGTTAATCTGTCTGCAGGCGGGGCTGTTGTTCTTCATTTCAGTGTTTTGGGGCTTCTTTCCTTTATTTACAGCCATTTTCACATTCCCCCAAGAAAGAGCAATGCTATCTAAGGAAAGATCTGTGGACATGTACAAACTCAGTGCCTATTTTTTAGCCAGAGACATTAGTGATCTTCCATTGGATCTCATTCTGCCTATTGTGTTCCTTGTGATAGTCTATCTTATGGTTGGGTTGAAACTGAACTTCACCGCCTTTTCTCTGACAATGCTCACAGTTTTCCTCAGTGTTATAGCTTCTCAGGTGTCAAACATGTCATAGTAATCTGAAATTAAGACACTTTAATACTATACTTAATTATATCGCCTTTTTTGAACTCGAAAATTGCAGGGTCTTGGACTAGTTATGGGTGCAGCATTCATGGATGTGAAGAAAGCAACAACATTGGCATCTATTGTTGTTATGACCTTTATGCTTTCTGGTGGATTCTTTATCCAGGTTGGAAGGAATTAGTCCAACAAATGCCTCAAGCTAATTACATGAAATTTTATCATTGATACTTAATGCGTTGTTTTGTATAATAATTTGGTGCAGAATGTTCCATATTTTATGACATGGGTGCGCTACATCTCTTTCAATTATCACTCATACAGGCTTCTCCGGAAAATCCAGTTCAGTTGCTCTGATTCAGGTCCTTGTGATTCTCCTTTAATCAGAGAACTCAGACTCGATCAAGGTGGCCTAGAAGTGGGAGCTCTGGTGGCCATGATGGTGGGGTATCGGTTACTGGCTTACTTCCTTTTAAGGAGAATGAAATAAAAGACAGTGGCTTAGATTACAGTATATTCGTTCAATCATCTGCATAAGGTCAAGTTATCTGTTTGATAAAGACAACAAATAAAAGAGAGACTGATTTTCATCCTCCTTATTTTGTTGCTCATCTTCCTCTATCAACTTGTCAGTGTTTCATCATTTTCTTTTTACTGCTGCAGTCATATATTGAAGCTGGGTGGCCTGACTTTAACTTCAACTCAAAGGATAATTGGCTAACTCAAGTGACACCAAATTCAAACTGAACAGAACTATCAATATATAGGAAATCAGAAGAGTCTATCAAATATGGCTACTAATTAGTTATCACAGGTTAAATATACAAATAAATTATGTATACTTATTTATACAAACAGATGTGACAGTTTGTGATTAAATAATGTGATTTTTTTACTTGAATACTTACTTAAAAATCATCCAATTAGATCCAACTTCTCTTTAATTTGAAGTTTGTCAACAACCAAAACATGATTGAAATCCACATCCAAATGCTCCTGGTAAACCATCCAATCCTATTGCCATGGTGATGTGTGAGGGCCTTAGAGAAAAAAATGACATTGGTTTTAGGAATAGTTATCGTTTTTTTACCATATACGATGCATAAACTATAATATAATATAATACATATGTAAAATGATACATATTATAAAATATATTAAATTAATACGATACAATAAACATATCGTACAATACGATACATATTATTGATATAAAGATCGATACACTTTTTAGAGAATATAATAATGTTGTAGAGGTGTATATAAAAAATTTTAAATTTTTAAGAATGTTTATGATATTTTTTAAAATGATAACATATTAATTAGATTTTTTTTATTATTTTATTTTTTAAAAGTCATATCATACAATACGATATTCAACACATGATACAAATTATTAGATTTTTAATATATGATATAATACGTGATTTGATTATCATGGTTCTAGGTGGTTTGTTATCTTTGTTGATAATCACATTAGGGTTGCAATGGTATGTCTCAAGAAAGAAAAGTCAGAGGTGGGAAAAATATTTCAGAACTTTCATAATATGGATGTAACCTTCTTTGAAAATCAACACTTTTAAAATCAAATTTGATAATCAAGGGGAGAGTAATATCGGTTTTTGAAAAATTATCCTACCTCTAGTTTGTCCAAGTCTAGCTCCATCAAGTTCTCCACGTTCCCCACCTTCAAACCCACCTCTTGAACATGCCCAATTAGACATCTCTCATAGATAATGTTGTTCTTTCAAACCTCAAACATGTCCAATCCAACATACCTCTCACAAATAATATTGTTCCTTCAAATTCTTTATCTATTCAAAAAGAGTCAGAGCTACTCACACACCATGTAGAATTAGAAGTATGAATTGGATTCTAAAGTCTAAGAAAATGAAGGTAATAGTGATACATTTCTTAAAATGACTAGTGTCAATTATCTTAATTTGCCCATAGCTCTTTGAAAATGTGTAAGATCTCGCGCTTGCAACTTTTGGTATCCTACCTCTAACTTTGTTTCTTATAAAGGTATGTATAATTCAGTTTGATGTGATTTGAGAGGCTTTTAAAATCAAATAGAAAAAAACAGTTTAAAATTTTTTTAAATCAAACAAAATCATTTAAAGTTTTATACCGAACTCTTATTAAAATAATTTACTTTTAAATATATATTATTTAATAAAATTAATTGAATTATAATTTTTTAGAACATAATATAAACATGTAAAATAAATATGAAATATATATGCAATATATATGTAAAACAATGACAAAATAAATATGAAAAAAATAGGTTGCATACCTAATTACTTATTAAAAAATTATGTCAAATATAATTATATATATATTTTTAAAAAATATGGTCTAGGGTTAGGATCGTTTTGAAAATCTCTCAAACCGCAACTCAAACTAAAAACTATTTTTCAAAAATTTATCAACCCAAACCAAACCACCACATAATTTTTAAGTGTTTTGATTCGATTTTATAAATTGTCTCCTAATTTTTGGGCATTCATTACAGATTTTTTCACTGAATCTATTCCCAATAACATTTGTTGAGCTTTGAAATATCTACAATGAAAATTGTGGTTATGGAAGAAATTGGAGGATTCGACAAAGAGGGAACTTGAGATTTAACCAATCTATTATGAAGGAAGAAAACGATCTACTTTAAATGGATATTTATCATTAAACACACGACTTATGGGAGTATAGATAGGTACAAGACAAGACTTGTTCTATGAAATTTATTATCAAGAAACATTTGCACCCATGGCAAAACTCAATGCCCACTTTTAACAACAAAATTTTTATTATCCCCTTCATCAACTGGAAGCTAAAAATGTATTTCTTAATTGAGATCTTGAGAAATAAGTTTATATGAATACCCTAAAAGTTAACAAAACTAAAAGAACATCATAACTTTTTAGGTGAAAGTTTCGGTTTGAGTTTTTATTATGCTTGTGAGTTTTGACTTACCTAGTGTAGTGGTTGTAAGTTCAGTTATTATGTCCCGGTTACTAGTCTAATAAATACAGACAACGTCTCTAGTTAACAAATGAAAACAAAAAGTTTATATAGAGATTTCACCTTTAAAAACAAAACAGACTCAACTAGTGTTTGTAAGTTAAAAAATTCACCCTATGGATATAAAACAACTTTCAAGAGCTTGGTTTGATAGATTGCAAAGGCAATGGAAAATTTCGAATACTCACGATTTTGACAGACCATACACTTTTCATCAAACGTTCTTCTAACAGGAAAAAAAGGTTCTATTCTCATTGTTATGTTGATTTCATTGTACTTACAAGACATGATGAAGACAAAATCGTTGGTTTAAAAGATTTTTAGCTAGTGAATTTGAGATAAAATATCTAAGACATCTCAAATATTTTATGGGAATATTAATGGAGCTAGCTCTTTCAATATAAGGGCATTAATGTCTCATAACACATGCATTGGAGTTTCTCAAAGAAACAAGGATGCTTGAATGCAAACCTGTTCAAACTCTCATGGACTGTACAAAGAAATTGGAGATCATAGAAGGAAGCTCGCCAGTGGACGAAGGAAGATATCAAAAGCTTAAGGGAAAATTGATTTATCTCTCACATACTCAACCAGACATTGGATTCAATGTTAGTGTTGTAAGTCAGTACATGTATTACCTAAGAAAAGAACATCTTGACAATTTTTATGTATTAATGAGGGTTCACCTAAGATGAAAACCAAAGAAGTCAGAACTTGTGCGTTCACAGGAGATAAATTGCAGGTTCACTGGTATTGCTAGAGCATAATTATTATAATTTTACGATATATGATATATCTTGTATAATACAATACTATATAAGTGAAAAATGATAAATATAATAAAGTGTATAAAAAATTATATGATATAATAGGCGTATCATATGATACGATACACATTATTAATACAATTTAATACACATTTTTGAATAAATGATAATGTGATAACCGTGTAATTGAGAATATTTAGATTATGATGGGTTTTATGATATTTTTTAAGACGTTGAAGTAATTATTAAAATTTTTAATTATTTTATTATTTTTTAAAAGATATATATTAAGATAAGATAAAATATGTGATATACGATACAAAAACTTAAATTTTTGATATATAATATGATACATAATTTGACTATCATATTTTTGACAAAAATTGCAAACTATAGTTGGTAAAAGAGTCCTCAGTGATGTGAAAAAGAGAAAATCGTTTGTCTATGACCGGGAAGGTGAGTCATCAATGTCGAAGAAAGAGTGATGGTTAGGCAAAGAGAGGCCTCCTTTGAGATAGGGGTGAAACTAAAGGTTTTTAAAGGTGAGGGGAGACAATGGTAAAAAAGACAATATGGTAAACCCATGGTAAAAGTGAAAAGGAAAGCGGTGCAAAGAAAGATTATGTAGTTTTTTGTACTTAATAAAATGTTGACGCTACAAATTTATACCAGAGTCTGAATCTTATACGAGGGAACAAGAGAACATGTACAATAAACTAAATTAAGAAATTATACAATAAACATCACTGTGCTTCTTTGCATCTTTCTCTCCTTGATGAGGGGATCAAAGCCCCGCATGGGGCTCCTCTTTTTTGACAGTCAAAAAAGTTTTTTTATTAAATACGACAATGTTAATGTCACTTATTTTCTTAAAAATATAACCAAATTACATTTCACCCTAACCACTTTTGAAAAGTTTATCATAACCCATCCTCAACCCACTCACGAAACACGTGTGTGTATATATATAAAATCAAAATGGACAAGCACTGTGGGTTAGCTTAGGTGTGAAAGTAGTATAAAGTAATGAAACGTGCTTTTATAATAAGAATTAAAATAGGTATCAATTATTAATATATTATCATGTTATTAGATATTATTTTATCTTTAATAAAAAATTATTTAATCACATTAAAAACATATTATATTAGTGTCCAAATTAATATAGTTTTATTGAATATCATATATGTTATGATAATAATAAAATAATTTCTAATTATTTAATAACATATCATCATCAGTATTTAAAATAATATTCATTATAAATTTACATATACATGAGATAGGGAAGCTATTGATCCTCAAATTTCCAATCCCCACGAAAAGTTTTGGGGGTAAAATGAAGGTCTAAGGACTTATTTCCCCCCAAAATATATTGATTTCTCAAGTTTTCTCTTGTTAATTTTGAAAATCTTATTTATCCATCTATAGACTGTTAAAATTAACTTAGTCTATTAGTTATATTATTTTCCCTCCTTAAACCCTAAAAACTAAAAATTTTTTCCCAACCCAAGTTTTCAAAAATAGCATTTCCCTCTTAGGGTTTCCAAATTTTCAGATTAAATTTTTTGGTAATGATTGATAATCTCTATACAACGTCTCTTCTTCTTTGATGTCTCATTCCGATCATACTCCTTCCTGTCTTTCCTTGGAGTCATCGTCGATGAAGACAGTTTGTCTTCATCGATGAAGACGCGACGACAACTCCAAGGAGGATGAGAAGGAGCATGGTCAGAAGGGGGAGACATTAGAGAGGAAGAGACATTGCCGGTCATAATAAAAAAATTCAATTTAAAAGTTTGGAAACTTTAAAGGGAAAAATATTGTTTTTAAAAACTTAGGTTGAGAGAAATGGTTAACTTTTAAGATTTAATAGGGGAAATAAAATTAAATTTAAGTTTATTTTTAATATTATAAATAAAATAATAATTTTATTCTTAAAACTGTTAATTTTAACTATTTTTAGATAGATAAATAAGATTTTCAAAGTTAATAAAAAGAAATTTGAAAAATCCGTATATTTTGAGTGGGACATAGTCCTTTGGCCTTTGGCCTAAAATGAAATAAAGAAAACAAGCGTTTCATGCGAAATTAAGAAGGGAAATTAAGGAGGTTGTCTTTATCTGCTATATGTGGGCTACAGCCTACAGAAAGTGACATATCGTGGAAATTCTAGATGCCACGATATTTTTCCATGTGTTTTTAATGGTGAGAATTTTTAATTGAGAAAGTCCCCGCACCATGTTTCTATTATTGTTGATTTATTTATAATGTAAAAGAATGTAGATTCATAAATTGACCATTCTGGAAAATTTATTTGGTATAAATTCAATAAAATAAATTAATTAATTATAATTTTATGATTTATATATAGAATATAAAATATTAAATTAAATTTAGAGTTGTAAAAATATCTGGATTGTTATATAATTTGAATATGTAAAGCTAATAAGATTATCTCTCAACATAACTTAGTTTTTTACTCTAGAAATCTCTTTGAATGATAATTTTCTAATGAGGCAAGATATTTTGTCGTTATACTGTATTTCTTTTTGGATCAGAGATTTAACTAATATATAGTAGGTTAATTAACCTTCTATTAAGGTCTAATAATTCTCAATACTCACAATTATGTGGTCTACTCATATTAATTTATCTTTATTGATCAATTAAACTTATCTATAAACTTATGTTATGTTATTTAATTATCTGATTTTATTAAATAAAAAATATAATTAATGTCAAGCCACATTAAAAAATTTCTAACACATGCACTAATAAACATTAAATAAAAAATTATATTGGACATATAAAAGCATATATTCATAATATATATATTTTTTTATAACCGAAAATCTTATTGGTATTTATTGGATGGGTAAACTTAGGGCATAGTTATCGGACTCATAATTGGTGTATCAAATAAGTTAAAATTTTACAAACGTGATAAAAACTTAAACTCAAAATTTTACTTTAAATATTTTAATATTTCATTAATTTTATTAATCTATGAGATCATTTATTTATAATATTATTATTATTATAGTGAAATTAATCAACAATATATAATTATTTAGTTGATAATATTGAACGTGAAATTATAACAATATTATTGATTTTTATAAACTATTTAATACCCTTTAATGTTATGAAAAAATATTTATATTAATGTTGAAATTTTAAGGGGAAAATGAGGGATTTGATTTAATAAGACCGAGAGAATGAGGCTATCATAATTAATAAAGATTGTAAAATTCAATGGATGAAGGAGTGCCACGTCGATCATTAAGCACGTGGTCCATTGTTGCCGACTTTTTTGCATTTTTTTTCTCAGACGTAATTACCAAACTGGCCATCTCCATATATAGAGATATATATTTTAAGACTACTTGAAATTTTAATTTTTACAAGTTACCTTGGAATATTTATTAAGAAATAAATACCTGTAGTAGGAAGGGCATCTTGGTCAATTAAAGGAAAAAAATACTATAGAGTAAACAGAAGGACAACTATAAGGTTCGACTTATCAATCAATCACCACGTGTGAAGGATAGTCCACAGCACATTTGGACCACCGTTCGCACACACGCTCATCACGCTTACTCGCACCTACACGCACACACGCACAAACGTCCCCCACTGTCTTGGCCCTGCGGCTCGCAACCGCCCACGTTTATTACCCAACACAGCTCGCATTCCCCGTAATTCACCAACTCAAAGTCTAATTTTATATCAGTCTACTCTTCTCCCATTTCTCCCCTAAATACAGCTTCTCTCAAAAATATGATCTCAGAAGCTACTGATCACCAAATTCTGAATTGCCCTCCAATGCCATTGCCATCGCCACCAATGGTCCGGAGATATAAATCCACAGCTGAAGTTGCGTCCAACTGTCCTCGCTGTGCCTCGTCAAACACCAAGTTTTGTTACTACAACAACTACAGCTTGTCGCAGCCGCGCTACTTCTGCAAAGGCTGTAGACGATACTGGACCAAAGGGGGTTCGCTCAGAAATGTGCCCGTGGGTGGCGGCTGTCGCAAGAATCGTAGACTCAAGTCCGCTTCCAGGCTCAATGAACGTGTTTCTGTGAATTACAGTAAGCGTTTCAGTGGCTTTGACGATAACGTAAGTAAGCAAACCAAGGGTTGTTCCTCTGATGGGAACTCGGTGGATATTGACATGGCTGTCGTTTTCGCCAAGTTTCTGAATGAGAGCTCGAGCAATTCTGATAATCCTGAAGAGTTTGTTTCTCAGGAATTGGATAGTGTCCACAAGGATGCGATGATGGAATGCCAGAAACCGAGGGATGACCAGATTCTTGAAGATTTCAATCAAATTCTTGTGGGGGAAATGAGTAACGTGAATAATGCTGCATCCGAATTGCAAACTTCGTTGGATGATGAAGTTGTTGTTCCGGATTCATGGTGGGCGGACCATGCGGCTGCAACTCTGCCTAATTTTTCACGGCAAGAGTTGGATTCATTTGCAGCCAATGACGTTGACAATCAGTTAATGGCTTCTGCAAATCTAATGAACGATAATTGGAGCAATTCCTTCGATTTCTCAGCCGGATATGAAGTCTACTCAAGACCTTAATTATTCATATGCAATTTACAATAAGTTTTTTAAAATTCTTGATAAGTTCCTTCTATAATCTAGTTGAACTGCTTGTTGTTGAAGAAAGCTTAATTTTAGTTTTGCATGCCATTAGAAAGGTTCGTGGTATGAATATTATATTATACTAGAAATATGATAAATCCGCTATCCAAGCCTGTGTTAGAATTTAGCAATAATTATGTTAATGGTAATTAAGGATAATGTATTCTTATAATAAGGCCCATGTACATTATGTAATCCTGTTTCACTTTGATATTAGTAACTACTCTCAAGATATATCACATATCATTTCCGTTAATAATAAAATCATATGTATAAATAATAATATATCGTTATATGATTAAATATTGTTTTATCTCTAATTTTTAAATATCCAATTATATAATAATATATCATTATTTATGCGTATAACACTATTCTTTGATTAATGTAACTCATCCGAAATGCTATCAACAAGATTTGAAGTCTAAAATTCACCTCTATATATTTATCTTTACATACCCAAGTATGTATATATATATATATATATATATACACACACACACACACACACATATATATATTTATTTATTTAACCAAATAGGTACATATAAACACAAAGTTTTATGAAGCAAACCCTAAACATTAAAAGTTTTTTAACATATGAGAATTTGATTAATTAAACATCATTATCGTATACTCTCTCAGTCTTTCATGTGGATAGAACAATTCAATCTTTGAATTAATGATAAAATAACGCTCAATCATATGATGATATATTCATGTATATACACATTTATGTACAAAAAATATATACATATAATATTCCTCTTTTAAGTTTTTAATAAATAATAAAGATTAACTGTGATTTTTTTCTTTCCAATTTGTTAAGCCAATGAATAGTCCTTGACCTTGGTTTACAAATTAAAAATTTAAAAGTTTGAGTAACCTAATTTATTTTTTATTTTCTTGGGTTTAATTATATAATAAAATTATGTATATATATAACAATATATCATTATATGACATAATAACATATTATTATTTATATATAAAATTATATAAAAGATTTGTATAAATAACATTAATCTTAATTATATCTCGGAATGTAATATAAACGAAATTTGTCTTTGGAAAACTAGCATAATAATGTATAAATGGATGATGAAGATGATGGAGTGGATATTCATGACATGACATGACATGACATGCTGAAGGATGTTGATCCTGTGCATCATTGAAACCCTACATCATGTGGATGTAGCGTGGAAATTACAAACAAAACCATCACCCAACTAATACAGACAAAATGGTCGTAATCTTGCATTTAATTTGGCAGGTAGTTTCATTTTCAATTGTCATCTTCCATTTGGAAGGTAGTTTCATAATTACCGTATATGATGTCAACCTCTATCACATGCTTCTTCATGTTTCATGTCTTCCTTTGATCACGATTGAATTTGACAGTCTCAGTTTTCCTTTTAGTTCATAATCCAATCACATAATTATTTATTAATTGTATAGTTGCTTAATTCATAAATCTAAAAAATAACCAATGGCTTCATTAATACACACACACACATATAATAATCAAAGAAAACCATTTAAAAATATTAGATATGAGAAACTTTATTTTAACTACAAAACCATTTAAAAAAATAATTCTTCAATTATAATATAAATAAGTAATATTAATTATAAATTCCATCAAAATATTTATAAATATATTAAAATAAATATAATAATTAAAAATATTATTGAACATAAATAAAAGAGGAAAATAGTACTTACTACTGAAAAAATAGATATTAGTTTTAATGAAGATTAGTTTTGTCATAAATCATAATTCTTATAAAAATATTAATTGATAGGGCATATATAATTTTTTTATTAACCATAATTATATTGTAATGATTTTTTAACAAGTTTTAGAGAAATAAAATAAATTACAATTACTTTAAAAGATTTTCAATTTCATAACATTTCTTTTTCTTTTACCATTTATTAAATCAAAATTTATAATTCAATATTTCATACGATATTTTATAAATTTAAGATATGTAGTAAATCATGTCATTATATGTTGTATTTTGAATCGTCATAGCTTATTATGTAGTTTGGGTCATATCAACTTAATCTAAAAATTTTTTGAGATTATGTTATAATTGAGAAATTTTAATACGATTTTATTTTAAGCCGGATTAGGTTGGGGATCTCTTATCCAAGATCCAAGCTAATATTATGGATATAATTCGATGACACGAATTACCAGATCCAACTCTAGTGATCTGACCTTGATTTTTCAATATTTAATATCTAATTATAAAATTATATATGCAAATAGAACGTGAGATTATTATTATTAGAGGATATATAATCCTATGCTTATAAAGAATAATACAAATAAAGTGATAATAGCATTATTCTTGTATTATTATATCATTAACTGATTCTCCAACACAGAGCAACAATTAAAAATAGAAATGAGCACCCAACGGTCCAATAAATTTATTGCTTAATTTAAGAAATAAGAATATTGGCCAAAGACTTCTTCCCACCTAAGGTGTAGTGAAATCCTAAAGTTTTATCTTCTAACTTTCAAAAGTTGAAACACTTACCTATAAAAAAATTTCTGTTAAAAATCTTAATTAGAGTTAGGATAAAATCATTATTTAACAAAAAAAAATTTAAAAACTAAATTTTGATCATATTTTCCCCCCTTAATTTAAAAATCTTACAAGTTTTTCTCTTTCTATTTGAAAATCTCAGAATTTCTCCTCCTCCCCTAAAAAATTTCCTTCAAAGTTTGAAAAGTGACAATTTCTCTCCTAAGGTTTTCTCTCCTTCTTTCTGGCAACTGATTTCTTCTCAGTCGTTAGTCGACCTTTCCTCTTTCTTCTCCCTTAACCGGTTGCCTCTTTCTTTTATCCTTCGTCAGAGATAGAGACCATTGTCTTGATAAAAACAAATCGTCTTTATCTCAGATAAAGATGAATGGTCTTTTTATGAGAGACAAAAACTTTTTGTCTAAGATAAAGATGACGTTTTTGTCTTCGTTTGAGACAGAGATAATGGTCTTCGTCTCCAACTAAGGTAAAATCAGAGCAAGGAGAGGCGATCAACTAAGGGTGAAAAAAGAGGGAAGGTCAGTCGATGGCCAGGAAGAGTGAGTCATTGGAAGAGAAAAAATCTAGGGGAGAAAATGCCACTTTTCAAACTTTAAAGGAAATTTTTTGGGGAGGAATTGTTAGATTTTTAAATTGAGGGGGGGGGGGGGAATGATATAAGTTTAGTTTTTAAAATTTTTTATTAAATAACGGTTTTACCCCTAATTCTAACTAAAATTTTTAATAGAAATTTGTTCATACGTAGGTGTTTGAGTTTTTGAAAGTTTGAAGGTAAGACTTTGAAGTTTTACTATACCTTGGGTGGGAACAAGTTATATACATGTATATATAAAGTTTCTGATGTTGATGTAAGTTCGAATGGATCAACAAAAAGCAATACCTGTAATTACAGAAATGAATTATTTTTATGTTTGTGGAGTTTGTTATGCCATGGGAATAAGTTTGGACTGTCATGGCTTACCTTCTAGAATTAATGCCAATGAAATATATAAAACAGGAATATCATTATCAATAATACAATTATGTATACCAATTTTAAATACATAAATAAGTATGTATTTGATGTGAGTGATTGGTAAATTTTGAATTAAGGAGAAAATTATATTCGATCATATGATGATACATATTAAATATATACAAATTTGTGAATTCAAAATATATAGGCTTAGGATTGCTTTATATTGAATCTAATAACTTGAAGAGTTGTTTATGCTTGTTTTAGAAAGTAGAGATAAATAATATCTGCAGTAAAACATTTGGTCCTTTTTTTTTTTTTAATAATGAGGAATCCCATTCTGGCCTCACGATTGTTAGATTAGATAGATCAAAAGTTATTTTGAGTCTAATGATTCACCTCATAATCATTGGATCGGATAGAACATGAGTTTTTTTTTCACTCTGGTGCTAACGGGTCTCGAAACCAAGCTGTCCTGCGAGATTGTATAGAGACTTTACAATTTTTACCAATCAAACTACCCATTCGAGTCAGTCGGCTGCTATTTCCCACCATGGAAAAGCTTGTGTTGTTGCCATACACTCCGAAACTTTCTCCTCAATTATTGTCCCCTATTTATATGTAAGTGGCTGCATTTATTCTGTAACTAAAATAAGAGACTTGCTACCATTGGCACATACCTGGACAAACAGAAACTTAAATTATAACATTATCATATAATTCATGGTATGTTTCTGAAAGCGGTCATTTTTTGAAATATAATGTACAGACAGTGTTTCCCAATTTTTTCTATTTTGAACCCACTTTCTCGAAAGATACATTTTCCTAATAGGGGTAAGAGATTGAAGACTTTTCTTTCACTGATGCTGGGAAAAGAACATTTGAGATGTGGGTGCATGAACATGAAGGATGAGTTTCAATTCAAAGCAAAAATCCAAATGGAAGAAGTTGCAATTTCAAAGAGGTCACTAGTTATGGTTGGGGAATCACTTGCCCCCACCTTCCATAACTTACTCCAAACATTTCATTTCATTTCCTTATTCTTATCTACTTGTATTACCAAATAATTCATACATCTAATCATCATCTTTTCTTACTTAAATCACACTTATTTCATATTAATTATCAACACTATGATTGATTGGTCAAGAAGTCTATTGTCTGAGCTTTGAATCATGTTAGTCAAAAGTTTAATCTTGAAATATCACCAGATGAATTTTAAACTCATACCTTCTTATGCATGAAATCTCTCTATTATCACTTAAACTACTCCTTAGAGATAATCAATGGTAGACTCAAAAATAAAATTAAGAAGGGTTAATATTGAACCAAAGTAAAATATATTATAGTTAATAAAAAAAATAAGAAAATTTAAAAGACTTAATATAAAAATTTAAGAATTATTTATATTTTATATATGTAAAATTGGAAAATTTTTCAAAATTTAAGGTGGTTGAGAAATTTTACAGGAATCAAATTGAAATTTTTTAAAAGTCAAGACCCTCCTTAACCCCACCTTGATTCGCCCCGGTGATAGCTTTTTCATTCAATATCTTTTTATATTAAAAATTGACAGATTTTGTCCAACAATTTAAGGCATTCACTTCATACAAGAGAATAGCAAAAACCAAATTAATAATGCATATTCAAGTACAGACATGTGAATGGGTCCTCTGTGAATGAGGGCATATCTTACTATTTTACTTATTCAATTTTAATTAAATTATTTCCTTTCTCAAAATCAGTGGCTTACTTTAATTGTTTGATGATAACAACTTTACATCAGATTTTGAGGCCTTACCATTGTTATGTCTCTGGAAAAAAAGTTGTTGTGTCTACCTCATCTTTCTGGTGTTGTTTTGTCATTTTCAGTCGACTGATCGTCATGCATTTCCTTTCATTTCATTTTTAACTCTCCAGAAGATGAACAGTGTCTAAGTATTTGGATTCTCTGGCTATATGTATCAGTATGTGAAATGCAAACGTTCACAAGACAGGAAGTAAAACCATAAAATCTACCAAAACCCAGATGTAGAAGTGAAGGGGACAATGCCATTTGCACTGCAAATATTCTTCTTTATTGCATAACTTGATAGAACAAATTATTTTAATGAGAGTGGTGTGTTGCGTCACAAAATCTTGATAGATCTTAAAAGCAAAGTACACTTGAAATATGCGGCATGATATACAGTATGCAGTATGTACTGTTGTGATTGAAGTTGCCAATAATCTTGAAGGGGACAAGCTTTTCAAAACCCCAATTATAAAGTATACAATCTAATCTGAACACTCCATCAGTTATACCAAAACATTCATCTGATATAAATCTTTTTATTTTTTTCCATTGCCTTTCTCAGCCTACTTCAATACAACAAATGAATGCTTTTCCTGAAGCTGAAATAAAAGCCTCTAAGATTGTATAAAATATCACTGTTCTTCTCTTTCCTGAAAATTTGGAAGAAACTGAGGGCCTGGTGCCGGCAGTGCTTCATTATTCAGGATAAAAGCTACCTCCAGAGAGAATTAGATGAGATAGAACACTTGCAAGACACAAAAGCTCATCATGTCAAGCAATGCAATCATAATTATTCTTTTGTTTCTTAACATTTGTTTGTTTCCAGCCATCTCTGCTTTGAACCAAGAAGGTCTCTCTCTACTTTCATGGCTTTCAACTGTTGAGTCTTATTATTCTGCTAATTTTTTCACTTCATGGAATCCAGCACACCCAACTCCATGCAACTGGGACTATATCAAATGTTCTGGGGATGGTTTTGTTTCAGAAATCACTATAACTTCTATTCATATTCCTTCAAGCTTTCCCTCTCAGCTTCTTTGCTTTAGTCATCTCACCACTCTAGTGCTTTCAAATGTGAACCTCACTGGAGAAATTCCCCCTGCAATAGGAAATTTCTCTTCATTGATCAACTTGGACCTCAGCTTCAATGCTTTTACAGGGAATATTCCAGCCGACATAGGAAAGTTAGCTGAGTTGCAGTTACTGTCACTTAACTCCAACAACTTACATGGTGAGATACCAAAAGAATTTGGAAACTGTTCGAAGCTTCGACAGCTTGAACTATTTGATAATCAGCTGTCAGGAAAGATTCCAACTGAATTAGGAGAGTTGCAGGATCTAGAAATCTTCCGGTTGGGTGGTAATTCAGGAATTCTTGGTGAAATTCCAGAGCAAATATCAAATTGCAGGAAACTAATGCTTCTTGGCCTGGCAGATACTGGGATTTCAGGACAGATTCCAAGTAGTATTGGGGAGCTGAAGAATCTCAAGACTCTTTCAGTTTACACTGCCAACATTGCCGGTTATATTCCACCAGAGATTGGTAACTGCTCAGCTTTAGAGGACTTGTTTCTGTATGGAAATAAAATTTCTGGGAAGATCCCTGAAGAATTGGGTTCATTGAAAAATCTCAAAAGGTTGTTGTTATGGCAGAACAATCTGAGTGGGAGGATTCCTGGAACTTTGGGGAACTGTACTAGTTTGACAGTCATTGATGTCTCGTTGAATGTTCTAAGTGGTAAGGTTCCTGTGTCTCTTGCAAATTTAGCTGCATTGGAGGAGATTCTTCTGTCTGAGAACAACATTTCTGGAAGGATACCATCATTTGTTGGCAATTTTTCAAGCCTAAAGCAACTGGAGTTGGATACCAACAAATTTTTTGGTGAGATTCCACCCACTATTGGGCAGTTAAAGGAGCTTTCACTGTTCTATGCCTGGCAGAATCAGCTACATGGAAGCATACCGGATAAACTGGCCAACTGTGAAAAACTTCAAGCATTGGATCTTTCACAAAATTTCCTTACCGGTTCAGTTCCGAGTTCCCTTTTCAATCTCAAGAACTTAAGTCAGTTGCTGTTGATATCAAACAGATTTTCAGGTGAAATTCCACCTAATATTGGCAATTGCACTGGCTTGATCCGTTTAAGATTAGGATCAAACAACTTCTCTGGTCATATTCCATCAGAAATAGGGCGTTTACATAGATTGAGTTTCCTTGAGTTGGCAGAAAATCAATTCACGGGAGACATTCCTCCCGAAATTGGTAATTGCACTCAACTAGAAATGGTAGATTTGCATAAAAATAAACTTCAAGGAACAATCCCCACATCTTTTGTATTCCTTGTTGGCCTTAATGTTTTAGACCTTTCAAGGAACAGTATAGGAGGCATTATTCCTGAAAATTTGGGCAAGCTTACATACTTAAACAAACTGATGGTCAGTGACAACAACATTACTGGCTTGATTCCAAAGTCACTAGGACTCTGTAAGGATTTGCAGCTCTTGGATATGAGCAGCAATAGGATCACTGGTTCCATCCCCGAAGAGCTTGGTCGCTTGCAAGGACTTGATATCCTCTTGAACTTGAGTTGGAATGCTTTAACAAGCCCCATTCCAGAAAGCTTCTCAAACCTCTCGAAACTTGCCAACTTAGACCTCTCCAATAACATGCTATCAGGAAGCTTGAGAGTACTGGGTAGTCTTGACAACCTTGTTTCGCTGAATGTCTCAAACAATAATTTTGCAGGTCTCCTTCCCAGTACCAAGCTCTTTAATGACCTTCCTGCTTCTGCATTTTCTGGGAATAAAGAGCTCTGCATTAACAGAACTCAGTGTCACATAAAAGATAGTCTTCGTGGCAAGAAATCCAACATCAGTCTTATCACCTGTGCTTTTCTCAGTGTAACTGTTACTATGCTGATTATAATCTTTGGAGTTATGATATTTATCAGATATTGTGGAGACACATTTAGAAGGAATGATGATGAAGAAACTGATTTGGAATGGGATTTCACCCCATTTCAAAAGCTTAATTTCTCAGTAAATGACATTGTGGCCAATCTTTCAGATGCAAATATTGTTGGTAAGGGTTATTCCGGGATGGTTTACCGTGTTGAGACTCCAACAAAACAGGTTATTGCAGTAAAGAAGCTATGGCCATTAAAGAATGGTGAGCTTCCAGAGAGAGACTTGTTTTCTGCAGAAGTCCAGACTCTTGGATCAGTAAGGCATAAAAACATAGTGAGGCTTCTGGGGTGTTGCACCAATGGAAGAACTAGATTGCTCTTGTTTGATTACATCAGTAATGGAAGCTTGGCTGGATTGCTCCATGAGAAGAAGGTTTTCTTGGATTGGGATGCAAGGTACAAGATTTTACTGGGAGCAGCTCATGGTTTAGCTTATCTTCACCATGACTGTATTCCTCCAATAGCTCACCGTGATATCAAGGCAAACAACATCTTGGTAGGACCACAATTTGACGCTTTTCTTGCAGACTTTGGACTTGCAAAGCTTGTTGATTCTTCAGAAAATTCAAGAGTCTCCAACTTAGTTGCAGGGTCCTATGGCTACATTGCTCCTGGTGAGTTAATTTGGAGCAAACATGTGTTAATTCTTCCTCATTGGCCTAATCATTCCCTTTGTTAAACTTAAGACAACCCATTTTTGTTAATTTCAAAATGTTTTGATTTAACATCAAAGAAAAACTCACAAACTTAGATGTATTCTTCTCATCGATTAAGTTTCCATTTCTTAACTTTGCAGAATATGGATACAGCTTGAAGATCACAGAGAAGAGTGATGTGTACAGCTATGGTGTAGTACTTCTAGAGCTCATAACTGGAAAAGAACCAACTGATAACCAGATTCCGGGCAGCATCCACATTACCACTTGGATCAACAGGGAACTTAGAGAAAAGAAAAAAGATTTCACAACAATTCTTGACCAGCAACTACTAATGAGATCAAGTACACAAATTCGAGAAATGCTTCAAGTTCTAGGAGTGGCTCTCCTCTGTGTACATTCTTGCCCTGAGGAACGACCAACAATGACAGATGTAACAGTAATGCTCAAGGAGATCAGACATGAAAATAATGAAGATATAGAAAAGCCAAATTCTCTTGGCAGAGTAGTGTCCAACCCAAAAGCAGCAGTTCATTGTTCTAGTTTTTCTAGATCATCAGAACCTCTAATTAGATCGCCCTCCTAACTGCATACTTCACTTGCGCATCAGTTTTTCATCAGTATTAGTTTTTCAAGTAACCTAATAATTTGTATAGATTGATAACTTGTAGTACCAATAATTGTCAAACTGTTGGCTCATTGACTTTGTATTACTGAATCTTGTATTTTACATGTAGTTCAATCATCCTTCCATTCATAGTTCAAAATTAGAGAAAAAAATGAAAGCAAATGACAAAATGACACATCTTTCTCAATAAGTTGCAATTTTCTACAGAAATAAGGCATTTTCTAATGAATCACAAACTAACTCTCTTTATCTATTTCCCCAAATCCAGTGCATTTATATCTGTGAAGATATGCATATACTCCAAATTAAGGGACCCAAATATCATCAATCTGATAAGTTCTATGCCAACAATAAAGAAACAGTATACAATATTCAGCTAAACTTGCAAAAATATTGCTCTAAACAACATCTATAAAATATAAAAATAATATCACAAACTATTATCCCAACAGTGGATGTAAACTATAATGAAAAGTTCAACTGTATACCAAGAGTCGATATGGTAACTTTTTTGACAACTCTAGTTTCAAATTCTGAAAGTCTAAAGGATTAATAATTCATGCTTTCACAGTTCATATTCATACTGGAAATCAAAATTAAACGAGTTTTAATCCTTTGTTCCACATGTTGCCTTAGCAATTGTAATTTTCAGACTGGGGACCAAACAGAGGCAAACAGTAGTTTTGTAGTCCAGTGGGTTGTCTGTGAAGAGCTGGGCCAATAGTTAAGGTGGTGACCCAAATTTTGGTTGGCATGAGCCTAATAGAACATAAAATCATGGAAAAACAAAAGGACCACCATTCCCCACAAGCTTTTGCAGCATCAATTTCAATGAAGATTTAGAGATCTCATGCCCCATTTTTTTTGAAAGGATTCATTGTTTCTGGCCATGTGACATCAACCCATCTTAGGCCCACAAATACATTGTTGTACCTTATCAATCTTCAATGGCTAAGAATGCAAGCAACCAGTAAGAGAAGTAACATTTATGAGATATTTCTCATCAAGCAATATGAACTTTAATTATTAAGAGTAATAGGTACTTAATTTCATCTGGGAACCAATCTATATCTTATATGCCTTCATTTTATAGAAACTACAAAGAAAGTAACAATAAATTAGAGATTTGATATCAAGCTTTCTCTCATCTGACTTACAGTTTTCATTACATTACAAGATGATTTCATGCATATTAGGCTTTAATAAAATCAAATCCACCAGCTATTATAAAGCAACTCAGATACCTTGCAATATAACCGTCTAGACCTTTCAGTAAAATATAAAGCAAAATCCTATGCAGATTATGAAACTTACATTTCAATGCAAATCTATTAATCCATGACACAAACATTCAAGCAAAGCAGGATACTGACACATGAACAACAGACCGAACCTAATTAGCAACTAAGAGTGAATAATTACTTTTTTTATTAAAGTTCTGTCTGATCATGTAATGGGGTCCCATTGTCACTCACAATAAGATTAAGATTAAGATTTTATAGGAGACCAACCCAATAATTCATGCTTACCACTCCTAAGAAGACACCTAGATGCATAACAATCATACACAAACCCAAGAAAAGAAACAATCAATTTCTGTCTTAGAAATTTGTTGCAGCAGTGGCTATTGAGAATGCCCTTCTTAACATAACATTATGCAACACATTTCTAATTCAGCAAGTTGATATCATTTTATCACTAACTCTTCTAAGACCTATCATTACAATTAAAATTTGGACAGCAAATTATAAAACAAATTCTACATGTTTCAGTATGCTTATGGCCATCATTATGCGCATTTGCCCACGATCATTGTCTTTTTTTCAAGTATTTGATGAATGAAGGTATTTGAGAAGACAGTAATATGTTGCAGTTAAGGAGCCTTCATAGTTTTTGGCATTAAATGTCTTGCATATGGTTGATCCTCAAGGCTATACCACTCTATGTTTGCCTATAAGCATTCAGAAGTATGATGGGGTTGTTCGGATTCTAATGGATAATTCATCCATCCAACTCTCTGTTTGACCTCTTTTGGGTTTACTCATCTTTTAGAACACCTATCCATAATGCAATTTTGATACAGACCTGGAGTAGACTGACTCAACTGAAGTTGCTGCTGCTCTCAAATGGCCAAGAAACTAACAAAGTTTTGGAGTGTTGCAGATGTATTTATGTATTTTGGATGATAAACTGTAAAGCAAACGCAAAACACAATATTGAAATATAATGAACTGATATTTGTATTGATGTAATGGATTTTTTGAGCAGTTTTTCAATAACAAAAAGCCTTACAAACTTAGACTAGCATCATCTACAAAACATTCACAAAAGTTTAAGACAATAACAGAGAAATCAACAACCAAAATACGATATATAAGCCAGCTTTCGAGAGGCTGGTTTCTCTCCCTCAAATCTATTCCTTTTTTCAAAATTCTTCTCTGATTTGCTTTTCTTTCTTCAAGCCTATTTCATTGAACTACTCCTCCAGATTGCCTTACAATTATGCTCTGCCAGCTCAGCTCTAGAAGTCTCCGTGGTCCCCACAGTTTGTTTCACCCTGTGCTACTTGCTTGCTATGCCTTCATTTGATGGGTGTTGGTTTGTTGCTCTTTCGTTAATTTGCTGGTTGCCATTTGTCATCTCCTAGCTGCTGCCCTGTGTCTTGGCCTCTTTTCTTCTTTTCTTCTTGCCATAAGCATATATGAGTCCTAACAATACCCTGCCGAACGAGAATCACCTTGTCCTCAAGGTGAATAGGGTAAAAGCATGCCTCAATTTCCTCAATTATTTCTCTAAAGCATCATCTCCTTTTGGCACTATGGGAGGCATTTGGTAAGCGAAAATAACACTGAAATCCCACTTTGGGTCAACTTCAGACTCCATTACTTCTTTGTTTTCTATATATCGCGTGCGCTTTTGCAATCTTGGATCATGCCTTTGCACTCATCACACAAACAAGTTCTCCCATTGGAAATTGATTTTTCTTAGTTCGACAGCCCAGATTTGACTAACATGTGTTTGTGACAGTCTTCCAACAACAGGACCTAATTTATTTTCGTTCAGTAACTTGGTCATATTCGTCCCACGATTCTCAAACACTGGCATTTTATCACTACTGCTTCCACGACCAACACTAGCTCTAACAACTTTTGCACTCTCAACAACCATTTGGATAACTTTCATTGAGAACTTAGCTTCAACCATAGGCTCATTCTCAAGGTTGCTAGCCCAGAATAAGGAATCTCATTGTTTAGAGATTGATTGCAAACCATTATCATGTTGTAACCATAAATCATTAATAAACTTGAACGTATCATCCCAAGACAAAAATGGTAAAAATGGTGCTGAGTACTTTCTTTCCCAAACACAAATTCCTATGGCTTTAAGATAAATCCTAACTAACTTTACTTGTCTTATAATTGTTATGTCATTGAACTAAATAATTTTCCTTGCATCAAATCCAAATATGGTGAGATAAAAGCCAATAAAATGGACAGAGAAATCAACAACCAAAATACGATATATAAGCTAGCTTTCGAGAGGCTGGTTTCTCTCCCTCAAATCTCTTCCTTTTTTCAAAATTCTTCTCTGATTTGCTTTTCTTTCTCCAAGCCTATTTCATTGCACTACTCCTCCAGATTGCCTTCCAATTATGCTCTGTCAGCTTAGTTATAGAAATCTCAGTGGTTCCCACAGTTTGTTTCACCCTGTGCTGCTTGCTTGCTATGCCTTCATTTGATGAGTGTTGGTTTGTTGCTCTTCCGTTAATTTGTTGGTTGCCATCTGTCATCTCCCAGCTGTTGCCTTGTGTCTTGGCCTCTTTTCTTCTTTTCTTCCTACCATAAGCATATATGAGTCCTAACAATAATGTTAGGATTGGGACACTTGTCCTCAATCCAATGGTTACTCTTTATTATAAATATATGTTTTGGGTTTCAAAAAGGGGGGAAGAAAAAAAATATTAGGGTTTTGTATGTGGGTAGCCATCCTTGGTTGATTGTGGGAGGTCTCCGGCGTCTCGAACGGGCCGAAAAATGGGAGGCCTCAAACTCCTTGAAATATTCGGTTTATCTTTGTAATAGTTTGGTCAATGAAATAGTTTTAATTATTATGTTTTTGTGTTTTATTTTCTTGCTTTAGATGAATTAGGGGTTAGGTTTTTAACAAAATAGTATCAGAACATTCAATCCAACGGAGAAGACAGATGATGGTCAGAAAAGTGAAAAATCGCCAGAAAATGTTCATGGAGGAGGCTGACTTGAAGATGAATCATCACAGGAAGAAATGAGTTGGTGGGTACATACTGGAAAAGTGCCCAAAAAAAAAAGAAAAGAAGAAGAAAACAAAAACAGAAGAAGAAGAGGGAGATGAAAACGGAATGTCAGCAAAAGCCTGAAGAAAGAAAAAAAATTACAGAAGACAAAAAGGAGAAAACGCAAAGAGAAAGTAGAAGGAAGAAGGATGAAGGAGAGAGAAAAAAAATTAAAGAAGGAAAAGAAAAGGGCTAGCTGTAAACAATGAAAAAGAAAAGTAAAAACAGTGGGCTGGAAACAGCTTTAGATAGACAGATTTGTAAAACAAGAGACAGGTGGCAAAATTATAAAAGAAAAAAAAAAGAGAAAAGGCAATAGAATGAAATGGGGCACAACTGGAAAAAAAAAAAACTCATCTTCAGGACAAGATGATTTTGAAAGGAAGGGAAATGTTAAGATTGAGAAACTTGTCCTCAATCCAATGGTTACTCTTTATTATAAATATATGTTTTGGGTTTCAAAAGGGGGGAAGAAAAAAATATTAGGATTTTGTATATAGGCAGCCATCCTTGGCTGATTGTAGGAAGTCTCTGGCATCTCGAATGGTTGGAAAATTGGAGGCCCTGAACTCCTTGAAATGTTCGGTTTATCTTTGTAATATTTTGGTTAATAAAATAATTTTGGTTTATTATGTTTTTGTATTTTATTTTCTTGTTTTGGATGAATTAGGGGTTGGGTTCCTAACAAATTTTAAACCAAAATCTACAATTTATTTTTTTTAATTTCTGTAGCTCAAAGATCACCAAGCCTTTCCTACATGTTAAACAAGTTATAATTGCAGGCTACTTCAAAAACCTACAATTTTGATTGCTAGAAAATTTGTAGGATATAATATTCGAGTTAGATGATCCGGGACAAAATCATTGACCTCTGAGTAAAAACCAAGCACCTTTACCACTCAACTGAACCTTTGGGGCTCCAAGAAGCTACAAAATTGTCTTAGATATAGTAAAACTAATCTAATACACAAAAAACAGAATTATTAAATGTTATATTCAGTTTCACTTTTCTCTGTGATACTTACGGGACTCCGTAGTGATGAGCCAAATGATACTAGATATGAAATTAGGTGATACACAAAAATAAAACAAGAAAAACAAAACATGTAAATACTTCTATCTAAAATCTGAATGGATATCAACCATTACAAGGAAGACAACCCACACTTAAAAACAAAATTTACAGTCATACAGTATGATATCAAGAGCACTCAGATCACCGCTCCATCTGTGGATGCCACTTTATGCTGCAACCAACACTTTTGGCAAATGGAAAATAATGACTTAGCATGTAATCATGGAATACCATTGATTTAAAAGACATCTAAAAAAGATGCATAATGACAGATAGTAAAGTAGGATACCTGCGCTTCTGAACTGATGATACTGGTTGTCCACTGAGAACACATTCAATTGCACCACATATGTCCCTATGCAATACATACTGAAGAAGATCAGTTACATAGATATGGAATATAAAAAATATAATGAATAAATAGAGAGAGTGGATCCACATGAACTGAAGAAAGAGTAAACAGACCTCCCAGTAACAGGCAGATTATTATTTGGCCGCGAATCATCAAATTGGCCATGATACACCAGCTCAAATGGCCTCCGACCATCCTTCATTCATTTTACCCTATGTCAGGAAATAAGCAAAAAAAAATTCTTGTCTTTGCGAAAACACAAGAGGTTTACTTCAAAACTTTAGATCACAATACTTGGTCCGAAGAGGACACTATGATGGTAGCCATAAAAATTAGCCTTCAAGCAAGAACCAGGATTAGGTTTCGTATAAGAAATTCAATCTAACCCCAACCCAGAACCAGCTACATAAATCCTTCAGCACTAATCACAAGTTTAAAATTTAGCTTTATGAGATCCAACAGAGAATTCTCTTAGAAGGCTGTGTGATACAGTTAGAACATCAATCATCCAGGCTCAGTAGAAGCCATGTGGTGGTTTTCACACAGCAAAGTAGTGAGTGAAGTTGAAAACTGCAGGTTGAAAAAAAGAACTTAGTCAGTGTCAGTAGTGATCACCTTCTTATACAGGAAAAATTCCGGAGTGCAGACAGCTCCAAAATCCCGTGCAACATCCTGTGACTGTAGTTGAATAAAGAAGAAAAAATATAAACATTCACATGTTACAATAATGTAAAACTATAATACTACAAGCTGAATAAGATTGCTATGATTTCCAAGGAATCCATTCCTTGATAGTCTTTCCTCAAAATACAAATGTGAAATTCCTAAATGCAATCAAACAAATTATATTCAGATAATAATTAAATTAAATTAGTTTAGAAACAAATGGAATTACCAAGATCTAAGTGAAACATTTATTTCACAGTCCCACCCACTCTCGTTTCCAAAAACCATTAATGAAAGAAAGGAATTCAACTGAATGAGAGGATCTTCTGGATATGAGTAAACTAATGACTCCATGCCACTACATTTCCCAAACAGAACAATTCAAAATATATTAGGAACATGCCAAGCATCACTAAAATCAAGAACAGATGCCACAATTATTGTACAAATTTCATTTTCTCCCTTTGGTTCATAATATTCTTTTGCAGACATGGTTTACCACATTTGTCTCTCCAGTTAGATTGTAACTAACTACAAAAAGTCACAAAGTCAAAGTTTGGCTCATCCTGCCATCCTCAAAACTTCCATAATGGTATGGAGAACACATAAGAAACTTTTGTCTAAAACAATGAGCTACAAATTCCAGAGTACTAGTTGCACATATCAGGATATTCCCAGCTACAAATTCATAGAACAAAGCACACCAAAGGAGATGTCAGTTATAAAAATTACTATGGCAGATCAAACGAAACCATTTTACTTGAGGAGAGGCTAAATATATATGATCCTAGAAAAGAGGAAATGACATATTTATAAGAGACCTTACAAAATTTAATAATAATAAAGGGCAGCTTGAGATTGGCATCAACATACCTCATCATACAAATAAGGAAAAGGGTAATTAAATAATTTAGCCTCTTCAGCCATGAATTCTGGTCCATCCTGTGAAGAACATTTTCATTTGGATAAATCATACAATAGCTTCAATTCAGCTCTAATATCTAATTATGGAGTCACCAAAACCTGAGGGTGAGTAGCTACAGAATTTGAAGATATAGCAACAACTGCAAGTCCTTTCTGCAGAAATATACAATGATATCAGGATGTGCTACTGGTGCAACTCCAGAATGAAGCAGGCATCAGCCTTTCAGGAGGAATGGCCTACCTCCATATAATAATTTGCAAGCTTTACAAAATCTTTCTTCAAGTGTCTAACAAATGGGCAGTGATTGCAAATAAACATAACCTGCACCACCATAAAGTTATAATGCATTTCATGAAAGCTTATATGTTGGGAGAGAAATATACTGATATTCATTGTACAATAGATGAAATAGAGGAATCAATAACAGTCATTCTCTTAGGCACAGTACCAGGCTTATATAATGTATAAACTTTAAGCAGTGTTTGTAAAATGATCATTTCCTTTTTTGACCACAGAAACTACATATGATTAAACCTCTGAGTAAAATAGACTAAAGTGCTCAAAAACAAAAATTTTAAATGCATAATTTAAAAGTGCTTTATCCCATACGTTGTACTTAAATTCCAACATCCTAACGGTTAGCTTCAAGAGTTGAACAATTTTTAATGATAACACCATCATTTTGCATATTTACATCACTTCTATTTCTTAAAAGATTCAATAAGCTAGCTCATTAGTTGAACTCCAACAATATCAGACTTTATTTAAAATTTTAATCTTGAAGAACCTTGGCTTAAAATTTGACTATTTCATTGAATAATTCTCAAATATAACCAATAAAATCCATATTAGTATGAGCGGAGCACCCCCAGTGCTATGCTTTTCAATAGTAAAATGAATGCAATCATATTGTAATAACTTGCTTGTTTACAGACAACTCCTTTCATCGAAAATAAACTATCATAAAATTCTAGTCTTCTATCCTAATTTGTACAAACTTCTTACATATGCTCTTCTTCCCATGAAAATGAAGCCACCAAACAAGTGTAACGCTCATTATATATAACATGTACGCTAAAAACACAACTGCAAATTAGAACTGTCACTTGTGCGAATAATGTAAGTTATATATCACAATGACAGACTTCTAAACTGTTCTATAGGAGAGCAAATATCTCAAATATTAACATTGCGAAGAAAAAAATTTTCCAACCCATCAACAAAGAAACGTAAGGCATAATAAATTGAAGGAATTACAATCTTACCAATAACGCAGGATAGGCTTCAAAATCTTCCAATTTCCAAAGTTTCCCAGTTAGTGGTTCTGGCAACTAGTTTTCTCCAAAAACAAAAAACAAAATTAAATAAAAATGAAATTTGCATTAAGACTTCAAAACGATAGAGAAAGTAACCAAGTACTCCGATTTTATTTATAATAATGAGGAAGAACCTCAAAATGAGGGGCTCTGAAGCCCAAGGAGACTCCTTGAGGCTCAGTTCTTGCAGCTCTTACTATCAAACTTTTTCTTGTTGGCGGATATTGTATCCGTACAATTCTCCTTAGCTGCATAGGATTGAAATCCGACTTCGAACATGACCTTCTTGTTGATAGCGATGCACGTGGCAGAGCCTGGGCCAGTACACGTGCTCCTGCTGAGGCCACCATACTTACAGCAATCGCCATGATTTGAAACAGAAGAAGCTGGACTCCGTTAATCTCCCAACTCAACTTAAACGATAAAGGGTAAAAGCGTATTTTGGTTCATCCAAAATGTGGGTGATTTTGTCCTTCCGAAAATAAGCGACTGTGGCCAGCTGATATGAAGTTATATAAAAATTAATTCGTATATGCTATCATCTAGATAATTCACCAATAATATGTTATATTAAAATTAAGCCCAACAAATTAAGTCTTCATTATTGTCATTATCCAAATCCAAATCCAAACTAACTTCCAAACAATAAGCTAAACAACTTTCCTCTTTATACATACATATATGTCCCCATTTCGACACCAATTTTCCACCCATACCCTAAACCACATGCCCACTTTCGAAACCTAAACCAATTTCATCATCTTAAACCAATTTTCAATCCAAGCTTCCAACCATAAACGTTCAATGGACTTATTTTAAAATTCCAATCCCTACTTACAAAACCCTGTTCAGTCCAATCCAAACACTAGACTATATACCCACTTTTGAAGCTTAAACCATTTTCCCCGGTATAAGTTACTTTCAAAACCAACTACTAACTATAAACCTTAGACCAACTCATTTTTAATAACCTAACTCCTATTTATCAAACCCTTACCAACCCAACCACCTTTAAAACCAACTTTCATCAATCTGACTTTAAACCGTAAATTCCTTAACATGACAATACTTATCTTTTTTGATATCTCGAAAGTCCACTTTGGTTTTTTCACTTGTTTTTTTATCGCTATAAAAAAAAAAGAATAAAACTAAGTTTAGGGTTTAAAGTATTTTTTTTATATAAAATTTGATTTAGGATTTGCATCAGAGTTTTATGTGAATTGAGAAGATGATAACTAAAGAAAAAAAGTTATATAACAAAGAAAAAGAGCAAAAGAGAGAGTCTGAAAGGGAGAAAACAAATAGAAACGAAGAGAAAGATAGAGTTTGGAAGATATATCACTTGAAGAAAGCAATTGATTTTGCACTGACAAAATAAAAATATCTTTGACCGTTTGCATGCATCAAGCCCAACCTTCGTACATCAATTGATTAAAATTATGTTTTTGCCTTTTTATTCTAATTTTCCATTGACAGAGTTACAATTTGGGCGAAAAAAATATTATTAATGTCAACTACAGCCGGAAAAGTGTTTTCCATGAAACCTTGGTGGGAAAATGCTAATTACTGAAACTCTGTATCAGTTGCAATAGAATTACAGCATTTGACATTGTGGATTTGTGGTTACTTCAACATCACATAAGCAAAGGAATTTACACTAATCATTTATAGTTAATATTTTACATAAAAGGTAAACTAAAATCTAACTATTCTGACAAAACTTCCAAATCTGAAAAATGGTGAATTCTATTATTTCTATGTATAGTTTAGATGCTTTTTTTTTTCAATAATTTTTCAAATATGAAGTCCACCATCTTGACAGATTTATGAGTTTGGATTTTCAAGCATATATAAACGAACAAACCCAAAAGAAACTATAATTTAGAAAATAAAATAAAGAAGACAGATAGAGCTGTGTCTATTAACACCATCCTAATACTGTATAAATTTCAATGTCAAAGTAAATTTTGCTTTTACATTATTCAAAAAAAATGCAGAACCATCCTCAATGAAACTTGTTTAAGCTTGTTTGGTCAAGCGTTAGCAACAAAGTTTCTCTTCTGCATATGTCATCACATATGTTACCCCAGATGGTAAAAGGTTTAAGGGAGCTAAGAAACCTGGCGAATTTTGTCAAAGATGCCCAACTGGTCAATGCCTAAATTGAGGACGTTTAGATTTGAGGACTTGTGAGGGGGGTCATGAAGAGCAATGAGGGCTGCAACTAAGCCTGCATTGCTTGCTATGCTTGGTTCACTGAACAATGGCTTGCCCCTGTCATCAGTAAAATTGTCAAATTCATCTGGGCCTGCTACCATGGCCCCCAAAAGAACATTAGGATTTGGTTCTTTTGAGTTTAGCCATTTATCTCCCTCTTCACAAGAGTAATATTGACCATCCCAAGGAATTGATGCACTCCTATGGTGAACTTGTGTTGGATAGTTGTCTCCAAAGCCAACCATGTAGCTCATTTTCATAGGATTATCTCCTAATATGTAATTGACCTATGAAAAGAAGGGAAAATTAGAAGACCCTTTTTGGTAAACAAGTGGAAATTAATTTTGCTGCATAATCAGAACCTGGAAACCTGCTATAGTTAACCTGAGACATTGAGAAGCTCCTTAAATCTTTAAGGGAGAATCCATCACTGCTGCAAACACCACCCGATCGCTGCAGGAGCTCAAGGTAATCACTGTATAACTTACTGAGGAAAGATGCTGTGGCAGCAAACTGAAGTGGTTGACCAAAATTAGGCTTTAAGAGGATCAATCCACCTATATGAAGAAACTTGTAGGAAGTTATAAACCATTAATTTTCAAGCTATAGTTTCATGAATATTGTACACATTCATATAAAACTGATGAACCTTTGGTCTTATGGAATATCTGATTAGATAGATAAGAACACATTAACTCCTCAGTCCTTTTTGATGAAGATCCCAAGGCATCTTCATAAGGGTAGCCAAGGTCACGAAAGAACTGAACTCTAGCTAATAAAACCTGCAAATCATACTTAGAAATTGTGTCAGCTTTCCCTCAAATTCACATTTCAAATCTTCAAAAATTCCAGGAAGTCTTAATCAATTAATTACCTGGTTAGCAATGAGCTTGTTGTTCCAATAGAATATCCCTTTCTCCGATATTTTTTCTTCGTCTGCAGCTTCTTTAAACTTCCTGG
The DNA here is from genome assembly GCF_011075055.1 of Mangifera indica. Classification (NCBI taxonomy): domain Eukaryota; kingdom Viridiplantae; phylum Streptophyta; class Magnoliopsida; order Sapindales; family Anacardiaceae; genus Mangifera; species Mangifera indica. Next base: position 6,859,321 of record NC_058147.1, on the reverse strand, counting down.
TGGCATATTCAAGGTAAGAAATGTTCCCAGTAGCAAAGGACAACCAAGTTCCTCCCCAAACTAATTCATCTTTGTAGCCAGTTGAGTTGTAAAACTCCCTTGCTTCTCCTCCACATGCTTCAACTGAAGTGTAAGTTCCTTGCTTATGACTGGTGTCTTCTTCGATAGTAGCCACACCGTATAACTTCTCTGCTGCTTTGATTAACTGTCCACTGTAGTCCAACTCTTCTCTGAAGACCATTGATGCTGCTGATAGTGCTGCGATAATTTCCCCAGCTAGATCAGAGGCTGTGCTATTACATTTAGAAATAGGTCTCTTATAGCTCATGTCTTCAGGCCTTTGCCAGCAATTTAAGTCATTGCTAACCCCAGTGCCATTGCCAGCACCAACCTAAAATCACAATACAATATCTCCACTAAATTTGCATTTCAAGATAAATAGTAATAGCTATAGCATTAAATAAAAAGACTTGCCTGAGAATAAAGTACTGTTTTATTGGAAGAGGAATTTGTGACCTTGAGCAAATAATCACTACCCCATTTGATAATATCCTTGACATGGTCAAGCTCACCTATGTCAGCATATTTTTCATGGTATTCAATCACAGTCCAACTCAGGAGTGTAACAGTATAAGCTGTGGGAAAACTGAACTTGATATTGTTTCCAGAATCATAAAATCCACCCACAAGGTCAATGTTACTCTCGCTGCCATCTTTCAATCCTGAATTTCCTCGAAAATTTACCAGACTGTTAGATGGATAATTCCCAGCTGCAAAAAGAATTCTTTTAAGAATCTTAACAGAAGACTAGGGTTTGCAAGAAAAATGCGAAAGAGTACCAGAAAATTACACTTCTGAGCATCAAAAAATGTTAGAGCTTGGCTCAATGCAAGTGTGAGATTCTTGGAAGGTTCATGTAGGTGATGCTTGCGAGGCAAGAAATGCAGAGGGAGAACAAGTAAAGGTATTAAAAGGAGCACCGAGGCAGATATGACAAGAAAACGTTTGAAGTACTTTCTATCAGTGATAACAAGATCATAATCGAATGATTTCGAGTATCTTGAAGGGAGTGAATCATATCCAGTAGAAGATTTAGGGGCCAGGTTGAATTCAATTTCTATAGAGTTCCATCTGCTGGCTGAAGGGAGAAGCCGACCAGCCGCGGAAACTGAATGCACAAACCTAACAGGCTGCATTTCTGCATGAGATGCAGAGGTTTGCGTTGAAGAACCTAGGGAGTATGGCATAATTGATGAATATGACGTCTTCCAGGAAGTTTTATACAAGGGAAAAAAAACAAAAAACAAAAAGGAAATAATGACAATTCCAAGGCTGAGATTTTGGTTGATTAACAACTTCCAAGGTCTTTGCTACAAGCAATTGCTGTTCTCAGGCTGCAAGAATTAGTGCATATAATATACAAATGGCTTGATTAGTAATGTTTCTCCGTTGAAGTAAATAACATTTGTGTGTTTCTTTAATCCTTTCATCTATTTTTTGTGATGAACTTTCCATTTCATACAAATGAGATGTGCTGTTACGTATCCATTTGATAATATTTTCCAGGAGGCTTTGAGACCTTTCACTGAACATGTAACAGCAAAGAGAGGCGTGTTGGGCTTAATAATTTCACAACTGATGTCAGGTTAAAGATAATAAAATTGATAAATTATCTGTCTAAAGAGGGGATTAGAAAACTGTCCTTAGTTATTACGGTGATTTCAATGGAGGTTAATTTGTCTGTGGGGGAGAGACACAGAATTTTTGTGATTTATTTATGTAGCTCTGAAAGCCTCAGCCGTCCAAGCTGCACAAAATGCCACTGGATATAAGGAATTTCGCTGTTGTTGGAATTTCGCTCTGCACAAACGTAGTAGACAGATTGTTGGGTTTTTGGATCCATTCCTACGGGGAGAAACCCAAATTTGATTTATGTGAAAAATTCCAACCACTATTTCCCAGTGTTAGCATAAAAATAAGGGAAATTGAAATTTTTAGCACTATTTTATTCCGTGTATACAAAATTGTCACCTATCCTAAAGTTTTCACAAATATACCACAACAGTACTCACCTTCCCCAAAATATCCCTCTCCAATATTTCATGCATAAATTCTCTCAGTTCTTCTCTGCAACTTTTTTCTCTCTTCTTCCTCTTCTTCCAAAGTGATAAAGGAATCATTCTCTTTTCTTCTTCATCTTAAAAAACAAAAGCAAGAAAGAAAATACTAAAATTTTCAGATTAAGAATTCTCCGAAGTAAGGATTTAAAAAAAAAAAGAGCAACCTAAAAAAACTCAACCATATCCATTTTATACCATGAAAGAAATGACAATGGAAGAAGATCATTTAGTATGTTTTAATTGAAAAAAAAATTAACATTTAAGGATTAAATCTAAAAAAAAAAATTTTACGTTAACGGAAAAAAAAAAAAAAAGGTTAAAGTTGCTGGGTTTCCAGGGGCTGGCGTAACGCCAACCCCTGGAGATATATACATATAAGGGTTGGCTATATGTATATATATTATTAAATTATATTATTATATATAATATAATATAATATAATATTATATATATAATAAATTATATTATATTATAATATATAATATAATATAATATACTATATAATATAATATTTTATATTAAATATATTATAATATATATTTTATATATTATATATATGATAGTAAAAGTTGGCGGAATCGCCAACCCTTGGCGCCGCCAAGGGTTGGCGATTCCGCCAACCTTATTAAATATTATATATATATATATATATGTAAAATATTAATTATAATATATATTATATTACATTAATTATAATATAATTATAATTATATTATATATTCATATATAGTATATTATATTTAATATTTATAATTATATAATATAATGTATTATATAATTTTATATAAATGATATATTATATAAGATATTATATATAATAAAATATATATAATATGTTATATATATAATATTTTGAAGAATTTTTAATCTGAAGAATGCAGAGGTTCTCTCTCTTCTTCTCTGCAATATATATATATATATATATATATATATATATATATATATAATATTATATAATATATAATTTATATAAAATTATATAATATAATTATAATTATATTATAATATTATATAATATAATATATATTATAATATATAATATTATATATATTGTATTATATATAATATTATATATTATAATATATATTATATTATATAATATAATATATATATATATTATTGTCAGGGTTGGCAGAAACCCTTATTAGTTTATTTTATATATTAAATTATATAATATTATAATATAATTATAATTTATAGTAATATATAATATAATATATTAAAATTATATTATAATATATTTTATATATACCTAATAAGGGTTGGCGATTCCGCAAACCCTTTATATTAATATATATAATATATTATATTATATATATAATATATTATATTATATAATGGATTCTCACGGGTTTTATTGTTCAATCACATGTCTTCTTCCTACCATTAATACTAATATTTTATTTTCATGCTGTTGGGATTCCTTTCTCAGATTACAGAGATTCTCTGCATAGGTCACTTCAGGAGCATCAATCATTTAATTATACTACAATATAATTATATTATTCTAATTAAAAATATAATATAAATATAATAATATATTATTATATAATATTATAATATTAAGAATTCTTCAAATTATATATAATATATAATAACTTATTATATATATTATATTATATATAAAATTAAATAATAATATTATTTATTATTATATATTATAATTATAATTAAAATATTATAATATATATATATATATATATATATATATATATAAGGGTTGGCGTTGGCAACGCCAACCCTTATACATATATTAAATAAAATATATTATATATTAATATATAATATAATTATAATTATATAATATATTACATAATATATATATATATATATATATATATATATATATATATATATATATATATTTTAATATATAAAATATAATGCAAGGGTTGACAGAAATGTCAACCCTGGCAATAATATATACTTATTATATATTATATTATACATAATATATAATATTATTAATATTATATATAATATATTATAATATATAATATAATTATAATTATATATTATAATATATTATATATAATATATTATATAATTATATATATAATTAATTAATTATATATATATAAATCATAGGTTGGCGGAATCGCCAACCCTTGGTGGCGTCAAAGGTTGGCGATCGCCAACCTTTGCTATTATTTATATAATATATTATAATATATTTAGTATAAAATATTATATTATATAATATAATATATTATATTATATTATATATATAATATTATATTATATAATATATATAATATAATATATTATAATATATTATATTATAATATAATTATAATATATAATATTAATATATTATATATTATATTAATATAATAATATTATTTGATAATATTAATATTAATATAATAATATAATTTAATAATATATATACATATAGCCAACCCTTATATGTATATATCTCCAGGGGTTGGTGTTACGCCAACCCCTGGAAACCCAGCAACTTTAACTTTTTTTTTTTTCCGTTAACGTAAAAAATTTTTTTTAGATTCAATCTTTAAATGTTAATTTTTTTTTTCAATTAAAACATACTAAATGATCTTCTTCCATTGTCATTTCTTTCATGGTATAAAATGGATGTGGTTGAGTTTTTTTTTAGGTTGCTCTTTTTTTTTTAAATCCTTACTTTGGAGAATTCTTAATCTGAAAATTTTAGTATTTTTTTTTCTGCTTTTGTTTTTGAAGATGAGGAAGAAGAGAGAGTGATTCCTTTATTACTTTGGAAGAAGAGGAAGAAGAGGGAGAATTTGTACATGAAATATTGAAGAGGGGTATTTTGGGGAAGGTGAATACTGTTGTAGTATATTTGTGAAAACTTTTGGATAGGTGACAATTTTGTATACACGGAATAAAATAGTGCTAAAAATTTCAATTTCCCTAAAAATAAAGTTCAGCATAACAAAGCAACATATGCAAAGTATACACAAATAAAAAATATGCTTGGATTTTGACTTTGCAGTTGTGAAAGATTTTCATTTTCTCTCAATTTCAATGTTAGATCACTTTAAAATTAAAACTGCTTATAGAAGACTCTTGATTCTTAATTTTAAACAGTGTAAATCATTTGGTTACCCAAATAACTTATTATTTGTGTTAAAACATAGTTGATTGTATATTACAGTTCAGTTTAAACAACTCTTAAAAAAATATTTTGTTCACATTTTTCTGTTGTTAGATTGCTCTCAAATTTTTACAATATTTTAGGCACATCTATTGCTAGATTGTGAACGGTAAAAATGTATATTCGTTGTGTGACCAGAGATATTGTTTTATGAGTTCTGCTATGAAATTCTCTAATTTTTACAATTATATTATTGTTGTGTTTTGTTGTTTTGAAAGGTTGTGTACTCATTTGTAAACTGAAAAGCAGTATACTCTTATTGTAAATACAATATATTGGTTTATTTAAGCGATACCTCATAGTTTTACTTTTCATATTGAATAGGTTTTCACGTTAAATTATGGTATTTATTTCTATTATACTTGTTTTTTTTAGTGTTTGGTGTCGAATAATCATTTTTGTGTTTGCTATCATAGGGTTCAATCAAGGGAGAAAGTGTTAGCGTGTTAATTTTTTTTTTAATATATATAATTTTAAATTAATAATAAAATAATATCTAATTATATAATAATATATTTTATATATAAAAAAAATGAGTTCCGAAAAAATTTTATAGATGGCAAAAATAGCTCTAACAACACACTGGAAACTTTGTAGGTTTTCTGTGTTGAGCCAAGGCTCAAGTCCATAAAAATGTCTTTTCCTACCTACTCTTGCTCTTGGAAATATGGGCCAAAATGAAGCAAATTCCCTTGGCCTTTCGGCATCACAATATCCAAATCATAACTGACTGCTATTCGTCTTCTCCACCATTAATCACTCTCAAGCTCGTATCATAAACGTAATGAAGCAAAATCGGGATCTTGTAATTTAATTAATAAGCGCTTATATCCTTCTTTGGATCTTGTCTCTGCTCAAACCAAACGAACTCACAACATCTTTGGTGAGTTTTCTCTCTTCATTTAGTCATATATTTTAACCATATACGCTTTATAATCTACGATGCCATTTCATAATTATTTTATATTCTCATCAGGGTATGCTTAAATTTGCTCAATTTGCTAGCCCTTTAGCTGAATTTGTATTACAATGAGCAGATTTTCATTTGGGTCAAATTCAAATAGTCCTAAGTCCTTCAATGCGTACCCTAGAGGTGATTTTGACTTAGAATTAGGGACTCTCAAAAGAACCCGGAAACCAAAAATGATCAAATCTTTTTTTAATCGCCTTCAATACTTCAAGAAGTTGCATCCACTCGTTGTACTATGTATTTCGTTGTCAATTGCTGTTACTGTATTGATAATTTTGACTGTGTATGAGAGCCATTTTCGGATGATGAGCACCTACCGAAAATTTGATGTTGGGGTTGATAAGTATCCGTTTCCAACCCTAAAGAATCTTGTAATGGTTGCTGGACATTCAGTTTATACAAGTAGTAGTTGTGGGAAGGTTGATAAGGAGGATTCTTGGTTTTTGGAGCCTTATCAGAAGCATCCTGGTCAGGCTGCTAGTTTTGTAACACATATTGAGGAGGGGGTCAAATTAGTGGCCCAAGATCAGGATGCTATACTTTTGTTTAGTGGTGGAGAGACTAGGAAAGATGCTGGTCCTCGCAGTGAGGCACAGAGTTACTGGACTGTTGCTGAATCAAAAGGATGGTTCGGTGAGTTCTTATACATTTTTAACGACTTTACTTAATGTGCCATTTTGATGGTGAAATTAAAATTGTTCATGTATTTATGTTGATTTACCATTTCATTATTGAACTATGGGACCCAGAAAGTCTGTTGCAATAAGAAATGATTCTCACATTGTAATTTTTTGGGATTTTTTACCTGCTCATGCAACCTATATACAATTGCAAAGTGTATGTTCATGCAACATAAAGTTAGTAGGTGTTATGGAACATGCACATTTCCTGCCAGTAAGTTTTTTTTAGCCGCATGGCTTGTTTGATATTCTAAAAGTTAGCTTCTTACAACTCAAGGGTATTGATCAGAGTTCAACCTGTTTAGTAATTTTAGATGAAATGAATTGATGCTTGTGAAAGAAATTCAGGTTTGATTTCTGTACATTTCTTTATTGTCTGACATTCTTATCAAGATATTCATAATTGACAAAGATGATAAGAGAAGACTGCTGGTTTTGATTGTTTTGTTATATTGTGATTTTCTGTCAGACAAAGAAGAAAGTGTGAAATGGAGAGCAATGACCGAAGAGCATGCGAGAGATAGTTTTGAGAATCTATTATTTAGCGTTTGTCGGTTTCGAGAACTTACAGGCACATATCCTCATAACATAACTGTAAGTGTCTTGTATAAGAAGTTCTCTGTTTGTTTTACTCATAGCTTATGTATATGCAAAATAATATTGAGATAGGGTAAAATGATAGCGGGAATCACAGCAGAGGCGTGTTTCATCTTCATTTAGGTATATAGTCTGGCTCCTAGCGTGAAATAGAGACTGTAAAATTAAGTGTCATTGTGATCATGTTCAGTGGTGTTGCACATTTATTATTTCTCGGAATTTCTACACGAGGCTCCTTTTATGCACAATCATGTGGAAGATTAATACAGATTGTCCTTGATGATCAAATGAAAAGATCTTTAATGTTTGGCAAGTGTCCTTGGCATCATTAAGTCTGAAAATAATTATCTGATAAAAAGACAAATATGCTACCTTTTCATCTATAACGAATATGATGGAGCTTTCACCAAGAAGTTCCCAGCTTGCGAATCATTATTGACCTTTCCTCTTTTTCAATTTTTTTCTAGGGTAATTTTAATTCTGTTTTCAAGCAAGATAGAACCTGGGATTTCAATCTTTGTGAATCTTTTGTGCCTGTGGGCCCACTGGACATGGATAGCCTCCTGGTTTTGAACTTTTTTGTGCAAGCTGAGGCTATTTGTCTTCCTTGTGTAAATGTTCCCATGTCTGTGCATTTGCAGAATCTTACAGTTCTCCATATACTTTAGCCAATATAATAGCCTTCAGTGTCTTGGCATGTATTAATTCTGTGCTTTTACAGAAGCCAAGTTCATCAGTTTCTATGATATTGGCCCAGTTTATGTCAGCATTCTGTTTTTAATTTAGGTTATTAGGTTTTCGCCTTTTAACTGTTTAGACATTGAACGCATCCAATGTTGTTTCCTATGGATCAGGTTGTAAGTTATGATTTCAAAGAGGGCAGATTTTCGCATTTGCATCGCACAGCCATTGGCTTTCCAGAGTCGAGATTCTTTTACATTGGCACTCCAGCTTCAGCAGCTTCAACAACTTCAAGAGAGGCAGCCTTGAAAGGTGAGGCATTGGTAAGGTCTCAATTTGAAGTTGATCCATATGGGTGTTCAGGTTCACTAAGACGAAAAAAATTAGGCCGTGATCCCTTTCATCGGGCAATACCTTACCCCAGAGGATGTCCTGAAATTGAAGGTTTGTTCAGATACTGTGGGCCAGCTCCTTATACAGGGTTTCTCCCTTGGGCTCAATTAAATTAACCACTGCTGCGTGTTACTTGTCATGATCTGAATATAACTAAACGATCACACAATAGATCAATCAGACAATAGATGCTTGAGCTGATAATGTTTCTTACAAACTTGTTTCTTATCTCCATTCAAATCATAGAAAGGTGAATAGATGAGAATATCATTTGGCTGCAGATTAGATAAAAGTGTGTTGTCATTACTAGTTGAGAGTTAATAGTGACATTGCTTGTTTGGGGTCCAGAAATGAGAAATCTGCTTCCCAGAACATATGCTGCAGTGAATCTCTTGATATTGTAGTATATAATTCTAATAACGAAAAGGTGAAATCAGTTTTTCATAATGATTTTTTATGTCTGTCATTCTATGATCTAACATAATTTTGGACTGAAAAATTCTCGAAATACCCACGATAAGACGAAATGACATGCGAAAAAAAAAATGAGAGTCAGCTGAGAAAGGATGAAATGAAGACTCTAAAACAAAGAAAAAGAATCGATCCTTCATTGACTCGTACTGAAGTACCCCTTTTGAGCATTTATTGTTTGTTGTTTGTGTTTACAATAGTGTAGTCCGGCGACATTAGCCACTAGCCGGTGCTCTTGAACACAACCTATACAGGGCAGCTCGAAGCTGCTGCTTCACAACAGCCGCCTAGTTTAGCACGCCTCAGAAGCCCTTCAAGCAATTCTCCACCATCGCAAAATATCTCCACTTACGCAAATCTCTTCCCTTCATCCATCTCTTTTACAAAGAAAGCGTTAGCCCAACGAAAGCATTTATTTTAATATTAATAATAAAATAATTATCTTTTGTAATTAATTAAAAATTTTAACAAAAATTAAATAATAAATAAAATTTTAAAATTCTACAGATAAATATTTAAAGATGCACTAAACTTGGGTGGAAAAAAGAAAGGTTGAGTTGAGTGTCATTACACGCAACGCGCGAAGTCAACATTTTGGCGTGATTGGCTGACGAATTGATGATGAATTATTGATACCTCAATTTTACTTAAATATTTATGAATCTCATCATAGCCAATCGGATAATCATTTATCAATTAAGGAAGCTGGAAGCTCTGATGTCACTCATCTGGAGGAAATTATTATTAAATTCCTGAAACTCCACACCTCAAGCAACATAATTATTAATACGCTATATTACATAAATACAAATTTTATAATATAAATATAAATAAAAAATAATATATATTATAAAAAATATTAAATTAATATAATATAATAAATATATCGTATGATACGATATATATTACCAATATGAATTGATAAATTTTTTTGAGAAAATAATAATATAGTAAAAGTGTATATAAGAAATTTTAAATTTTAAATGATATTTGTGATATTTTTTTAAAATAATGATATATTAATTATATTTTTTATTTATTTTTTAAAATTATATTATACAATTTAATACAATATTTAATATACGATATAAAAAATTAAATTTTCAACATATGATACAATATTATTAGACTACCATGTAAGTAATAACTTTTGTTTAGAACCTCAATGCGAGTTTGAGTAAGCATCATGGGGTGTTCAAACATGTTTCATGGATTCGAAATCTGATAGTGATATATAAAATTAAAATTTTAATTTAATTGATATAATAATTATAAGATTAATTATATTAAATTTTAAAATTTATATATTTAGTGTACGCGATTCAGTTTTAAAAAATAATAAAATAGGGTAAATAATTTAATGCTTTCCCTCTGGGTTGGATTAGTGTAAACTCATCAAATGATCTAGGAGGATATTCAATAGTGGATGATTAAACTCCTTTTGGGTTGGATTACAAATGACTTTTAAAAATCAAAGTAATTTAAAGTCAACTATGCCACCGATTTTTTTTTTTTTAAAAAGAGAATAATATATTATTTATGTATTCTTCATTATTATTAAATAATTACATTGTATATTGTCATAAGGGTGAGTGGGCCAAATAACTTATAAAATTTTTAAATATCATAATTAATCCATTTTTAAAAATAAAAATCGAAACTTGAAACTTGTAAGATAGATTTCTATTCAAAATTGACTTATAGGTTATGGGTGAATTCTAATTTTTATCCGAAACCTCTTTTATATATATAAAATTGTACACAAAGCACATAAATTACAACCATCCGCATGGGAGCAAAGGAGAAAAAATTTGCGTTGCAAGTTGATGATCTGATGCCTACAATGAAAACTAACACTTTCATCATCAGATTAAATGAATGTTTATTATAATTAAGAAGATAAATTTTTAAATGTAAAATCTTGTAATAAAGTTTTTATTTTGGGTGAAAAAGAGAAGATAATGTTAAAATACACGTACCCACACTTATTGAACAAAATCATATTTACAGCTACCCTTATTTATTGGCATCTAACTTATCTGACCATCTTCTTCAGCCATTCAGATGAGAAAAATAAATAGTTCAACAAAATCTAATATCTACCTTGAATCATTGTAATCTAATAACTGATCATACCTATGAAAATTTCGTCTAATGCTCTGATTTAAACCTATGGAAGACTTAAACCAAAAGGAAGCAGAGAAAAACTTTGAAAGCAGCGATTGGGAGAAAGAGAATGGGGGAAGGAAAAGGAAATAGGGTTTCTATGTAATAGTTTTTTTTTTTTTTTTGAGATTTTCGGATGGGGCACCAGACCCAATGATTTAAATGAGCAAATCGGGTCAGTCCCAGGTTGGTTCCGATTCCTGAGAGCAAGAGAATTTGCAGGTTCTTTTAGTTTGTTACCGAAATCTATCCTATTTCCTTTGGTTCCGGGTAGGAACCAAAATCGATCACTGAATACTCAATGGTTCCGGTTCCAATTCCGAACAGGTAATTTGCTGCCATCAAATAACGAACAACGATGTTATCATCTCTTCTTCAACATTTTGGAAAGGCCTAAAGACTTGTCCCCACCCAATGTTCATTTAGTTAAGTTGGAAAGGAAGTTTAATTGAAAAAAGAAGGCCAAATGACTCATTTCCACCCAAGGATTGAAAAGATAAGAAAATTCTTAGCTACATAATATTTTACTCTTACCCAAATTTATATTAATTTCAATTAAAAATAATAAAAAAATTATTGATACAAAAATAAATGAGTGTATCAATGAAATATAATCATATGTTTGGGATAATTTGTAATTCTTGAAAAATATTAACAATGTTAATGAAATTTTTAAAGGCTTTTTGAAGTTTTAAAAATTGTGGATGTTTTTAAATTTTTTAAATTTTAATATGTATTTTAATAGTTTTAAAATTAACAGTTACACATCCAAAATATACAATAAATAAGGAATTTTAATCATACTACGAACTATTAAAACTATATTATATTTTTAAAATATATGAGATGAATATTATAATTTTTTAAAATAAAATAGGAAAAGTATTCATTTTTACCCTTAGAAAGATTTTTAAAAGTAATATTGACACCCTCACAATACACCCCAATTATAATATTTGATTACAATAATATAAATACTCTTTGGCATTTAAAATTAAAAGTTGACTTTGACATGGATGGAAAATTGATAATTTCAAACTTAACATAAGAATTGTCATTTCATCAACCTTGGGTAGTAAATAGTTATTTAGGTAAAAAGAAGCTATCAACCAAAAAATGAAATGGCCAGGTAGTAATGAATGTGTTTAAAATTAGATTGGACCAACTGATTTAACTGATTAAACTATGAACCAATTTATAATGTAGTCAAGTTTCATAATTTGATTTGATCTATACATAAATATTGACTTGTTTGAAATCAATCAAACTTGGTAAACTCGTTTAACCAGAAAAACTATTTAAAATCAGCAAAATCGGGTTTATATAATACTACACAATTTTTGTCTCTTTAAAACTTAAAAAAGTTATAATTTGTAATATCTTAATTGAATTAATGATAAAATTTATAATTTTTTAATTAATATATTTGAAATTATGTTTTATATGTTTTATGTTTAAAAATATGGTAAATATTTGATACTATTTAAGAAATACATAATAATTTGATAATTGATTGTCTGTTTAAACCAATCGAAGCACACAACAGTAAGATAATCGATTTGATCATCGGTCCAGTTTTAAAAACATTAGTAGTAATTGCATGATGCCAACACTAACTAAAGGGTTAGCAACACCATTTGGAAATAGAGCAATACTACATGTTTATAATTTTCATTACACAGATAATATATTATCATATGATTAAGTGTTACACTATTTTTAAAATGAAATTGTTAATTATATGCTGATACATTATCTATATATCAAATTATATATTAAAAAATATATACGCACAATTTTATTATTGAAAACACTATAAAGTTTGGTGTCGTTGTGGGTAGGTCTTTATCCTCCCATTCCAACATTTTTTTTTAATTAAATGCCTACTTGCAGGTTATTTAAATGTGACTTTAGCCAAAAGTTATTGCTCGGGATTGGGATTCAATTTGTAAATTCTTGGAGATATGAGTGAGATCAGAGCTTGAGGATGAGGACTGCTGGATAATCCTCTTCCTTAATTGAAAAATGAGTATCCCATGAAATGTGGATAAGATTCCAATAATTTATTATCAGCCAGTTATATCAAAATGTTGACTTCGTATGTTGTGTGTACTGACACTCCAGCCACCTTATTTTTTACTAACAATATCCACTACATTTTGCCTATATAAGGAACTCTCCATCACACAAAAACTTCACTCTACTCCAATTAATCTTAATTATCCAAAGATAGCAACGTAAGAAAGATGGCAGCCTTAGTGGTTGAAGGAGACAAATACCGTTCTCTCCTCCATGCAGAAGAAGAGAAGAATACCAAATGGAGATTCGGCACCCTTCCTAGCTACACTACTGTCAACAAACTCTTCGAAGAAGGCAGAACCAAGGTTTCTTCTATCGTTTTCCTCGCAGAATTCTACATATATTTACTCATTCTTCATTTTGTTAAAACCTTTACTTATAAATATTTGTCTTTAAACGAGGCTTAACGTATGAATATTCTGCCTGGAAGGTATGGCCTGCTGGATCACTCGAAGAAATGGTACAAAACCTTGCCAAGTCATGGGAAATGGAAATGATTCATAAGACTCGTATTGAAGACTTCAAAACAAGTTTACTTTTAGCCTGAATGGTATTATATTAATTTAATTAATAAAATTATACATACATAAATAAAAAATATATTTGATATGTGTCATTACGTGATTGAGTGATTTTGAATTAAGAATAAAGTAACATATAATCACATAATGACACATATAAGTATATGTTCATTTGTATACTCAAAGTAGATACAAATAATATTGCTCTAATTTAATTAACACTAAATAATATACACTCAAGCATGCATATCTATTCTAAATGAATTTAACTTTTGCCATGTGTGAACATGTTGATCATTGTGATTTTAAGGAAGGAAACCTCAAACCATGGAAGAAATACTTAAGCTTAATGGAGGGTATGGCCTAAACTGGCAAACTTCGTTGCCAAAGGAGTTAAGGGGTTACAACCCAATTGATGATGAAACAGCAGTTTCATATATGAAGACGTTCTCAACAACATTCCCAAGAGGTTTTGCTTTAGAGGTTCTCCAAGTTTATAGTGGGCCTCCAGTGATTGCTTACAAGTTCAGACACTGGGGTTACATGGAGGGCCCTTTTAGAGGACATGCTGCAACTGGAGAGATGATAGAGCTCCTCGGCATGGCCCTTTTTGAGGTTTCTTAATTAATTTACAGGAAAACTATTTTAAGTATCTTTTTTTTTTTTTATGATCTTTTACTTAATATTTTCAATGTAAAATAGGTGAATGAGGAGATGAAAATTGTGAAAGTGGAATTCTTTTACGACTGTGGGGAATTGCTTGCTGGTCTTCTCAAGGGTGCCAAAATAGATGGGTTAGCTAAAGAAGCAACAGCAACTTTAAGCTGCCCTGTGCTCAGCCACATTGGCTGATGTTGCCTTGCCAACTTTCGTATGTAACAAAAATAAATAAAGGAAAATCTTGACGGTGCTCACGTATGTTATATATAAAAAGGGAATGAATTTATGAATAAGAGATCGTATTAGGCGCTTGGGTTTGCCGTTGAGAGATCTGCAGTCAAGACTCAAGTTGAAGTTGCAGCAGCTAAAGGATTTCCCTTCGTTTCATTATCAAGACTACTTCAGTTGAAGTTGTCATGTCTTTGTTATAAAATGTTCAGTTATAAGTAATGCATTGTCTTGTTGAATTCAAGTTTCCTCAAGTAATTACATGTCATTTTATATTATCATTCTGCGATGAAACTATGTGTATTTACTTTAAGTATATAAATAAGCACATATTTTTTTTGTATGTTATCAAATAATTATATAATTTTGAATTAAGAATAAAATAATATTCAATGATATGATGATACATAATATGTGTGCGCATAACACCACTCTATCTATCTTATGGCTATTATCACCACTTCAATCTTAAAACAACCATGGCAATAGGTAATATCCAAAAAAAAATGAAAAAACCTGTCAGCATGCCATTCTTATAATACCATAACAACTCCAAGATTTACTACAAATAGATTAAAATTTATGTTTTTAAAAAATTTAACCACTTCCTTCACCAACCCCAACAAAAATTAAAAAAACTGTGTCACTTCAAAATTTCCTCGGAAGAGTTATTGACATTTGACAATGGAACTTTTTCTTTTAAATAAACACGACATACTTGTTATTTTATTTTTAATTTAAAATCACACAATTATATATTAATATTGAAAATAGTTTTATACACAAAAAACCTAATATGTTTGATGTACAATTCTCAAATGCCAATTTTCAAAATTTTCTAAAATCTATAATATTGTCCATAAAATAATTCAAACTATAAAACTAAAACTTGACCAAATTATTCAAAATTGTTCACAGTTGTGTCCAATCTTACCAAACCCTAAATCGTGTGTGTGTATATATATATGTGTGTGTGCACGTGTGTGCATGCACATGCGAATGCTTGTGTGTGTTTATATTGAATTGATATGTATTTATATAGGCCAAAGGACTATTTCTCACCCAAGGTATACTGCATTCCCATGTTTCCCTTTTTTAACTTTGATAATCTCAAATATTCATCCATGAGTAGTTAAAATTAACAGCAGTTAGGGTAAAATCATTATTTTCTCTATAATATTAAAAATAAACCAAAATATAATCTCTTTTTGCTCCCCTAAACTTTAAAAACTAAAAGTTTCTCTCAGCCTAAATTTTAAAAAATGATAATTTCCCCTAGGGTTTCGTTTTGAGATCTCTGACGTTATCTCCAATGTCATTGTCGGTGACCTCTCCCTCCCAAAGCTTACTCTCTCTCTGACGGTCTCTCTCCTCCCATTTGGACGTCTGAGCGGCTTCGGAGGATCCATGGAAGATGAAGCTCTTTGTCTTTCACGGCTCCTCCGGCGTCGATCAGATGTCCAAATAGGTGGAGAGAGACCGTCGGAGGGAGAGTAAGCTTTGGGAGGGAGAGGTTGCCGGCAATGGCACCGGAGACAACATCGAAAATCTCGAAACGAAACTCTAGGGGAAAACTATCATTTTTTAACACTTAAGCTGGGGGAAACTTTTAGTTTTTAAAGTTTAGGAGGTAAAAAGAGATAAAATTTTAAGGAATTAGGGTTCTATTAATTTTAACTGTTCATGAGTAGGTATTTAGGATTATCAAAGTTAAAAGAGAGAAACTTGATAATAGAACATACCTTGGGTGGGAAATAGTCCTTTGGCCATTTATATATCATATTTAGAGATGTACATAAAAGAGTTCAAATTGTAAAACTAAATTAGACCGTTCAAATTGTGGTTGTTGCTATGTCTCAACCGTTTAATTTTGACTCAAAGCAAGAATAAAATTATTATACAGCATTTGTACCTAACATGATGTATATTATTATAATAAAATAAACACTCATAATAAATATAAAATGCCTTGTTAGGAAAGAGTGGTTCTGCGTTATAGAAGAAGTAAATTTGTTAGAGTCTATCTAATGATTTCATTAATAAAACAACAGCATATTAATCAAAATTAAATACAAAAATTATATCATTGTTATTTAAAATTCAAAATTTTCTCTTCATATATATGGACAAAAATTTCACTTTTTTTATTCACAATTAATAATATAAGTAATTACATAAATAACAATAAATATTTACAATATTTTTTTGTTCACCTTGAGATAGTATTAATAATAAAAATATGTAAAATTCAGGAAACTTTATAGATAAATAGATGAATAAAATATTAAGAATATGTTTAGTGACATATTCTTCGTTTATAAATACTGTATTTTATTTTATAAACTTATATCATAAATCAAATCGGATTAATAATAATTTTCTAATTTAGTTTAGTTTTGGTTTAAGGTACAAAATATTTTAGTTTGGTTTAAGATTTTATTTTACTATGTTTTCTTTTTTAGTTCGATTTTAAAAAATTTTTAGTTCAAATTATATCAAACTGTATATACAATTAAACAAACTAACGCGATCAAAGATTTTCTTGATAAAAGTGGTGAACGAAAAGATGAGAAGTGGACTTGGATCTTTTGAAGTTTTCTATTAGAAATCGATTTTATATTATTTAATAAATTATCTAAGTAGATAATTACAAAGAGAAGTGGGCTAAATTTCTTAAATATATTCTCCGGGGTTATTAAAAAGCCTCCAGTCTTCCTCTTTGCACTCATCTGTTTTAACACGAAAATCTTTCTTGTCAAGAGCTCCAAGTGCAGATTTTAACTGATTTCGAGACTTGGTATTTTTGGGAATTCAAAATATTTTTTTTCAAAGCCTTGTTTTCACATGAAAAAAAAAAAAGAAAAATCCTCCACTTTTGATAACTTTTCATGGGAAATTTAGATCACTTGGAATTTTTTCCCGCTTGTTTGTCAGAAAGTAGTTTTTTCTCTTTTTAGAAGTATATATATATATATATATATATATATATATATATATATATATATATATATATATATATATATATAAAATTTACAAAAGAATTGAATATGAGTTTTACAAAGAAATTATTAAGATATTTTAAATGTTTTGATCTTGTTAATGTCTCAAAATATCGTTTGCAAGGATAAGAGAGGACTTTGTTAGTTGACGATTCTATATTTTCTGTTAAAATGGTATAGATACATTGAATATGGATGATAAGTATGTAGTTAGGGTTGGATTTAAAGCAAATTTGCACAAGTTTGATACGAGTTTAATTCGAATGAACATAAACTTACATATATGAATTCGAACCCGAATCTAAATTAAAATATATTTAAAAACCAATTATGAGCTCAAACCTGAGTAAATATATTAAAAACAAAATTTAAGCTATATCACACAAACCACAAGTGAACCAAATTTGAATAAACGAGTTTAACAAGTTTGAGCCAAGTTCAACTTATTTACACGAATTAGAGTCAAACACAAGGCGAGTCTGTCAAACCCGAGCTGAGCCCTCCTAAATACAAGTTTCATCTTGTTCAAGTTTAATTTTACTCAAATCTAATCTTACATGTAGTTAAATAGAAGATCATGACTTAGAGATAAAAAAATGACTTATTTAAAAGGTAAATCGTTGTGACAACGCGAATACAAGGTTGCTTTTGTGTATGACCGGTCTTGATCCTGCTAATTCATTTGTTACATTAATCTTAATAAAAGTAAATTGATTCGTATTGTAGAATTTTACTCATGAATTTTCAAAGTTCAACAACTAAGTTAAATGTCAACTTGGTAGGATTTTCGTTGATATGCACTTGGACAAACACTTAGATTTATTAGGAAAGAGACTTTTTGCTATGAATATTATTGAAGTCTATTACGTAATCGAACGGTGGAGGAGTTATTGAATAATTGTTTTAAAGGGATTTATTTACAAATATTGACAATGAAACTACCAAGCATCCATTTTAGAACATGAAGAATAAAAAGGGATTATTATAATATACTTTTAATAATTTATTGAATTTTATATTATTTATTAATTTTATTCCTTGTATATATTTATAATTTTCATTAAACAATTCTATGAACTAGCCAGTGCTCCTGAGGACAGGGCACCTTGAAGTTGCTTCTTCAACAGAGGCATCAATTTTAGCACCCTTAATAAGAGCTCCAAGCAATTCTCCACGATCATAAAAGAACTCCACCTTCACCACTTTCATCTCTTCATTCACCTGTTTCATCAACAAAATATCATCAAACCGTTCATTTTTATCACAAAACTTTTCAAAGTAATCAATTTATATGAGCAATGCTATGTGCACCCATTTTTAGTACACAATTCATATACACAATGATATATCATCATGTAATTAGGTGATTTTAAAACATGTGTCATCATATGATAAAGAAATATTCAATCACATGATAACACTTCATCTGTGTACACAAATTGTGTACTAAAAATGGGTACACATAGTTTTATTGCAATTTATATACCTCAAAGATGCAAATGCCATAGAATTCAATCAATTCTCCAGTGGCAGCATGGCCCTTGAATGGACCTTCCATGTAACCCCAGTGCCTGAACTTGAAAGCGATAACTGGAGGCCCACTGTAAACCTGGAGAACCTCCAGAGCAAACCCTCTTGGAAAAGTTGTGGTCAAAGCTGCGTGAGATGAAACTGATGTTTCTTCTTCAGGATCATACACTCTCAGCTCCTTTGGCAATGAAGTCTGAAAATGCGGATTGTATCCTCCACCAACCTTTCCAATTTCCTGCAGATTCATAGCCTTCCTTCCTGTAGAGTAATTGAATCAGGATCAACACTTTGAGTTTTAATTTATATATTTGGTGTTAATTACCATTCAGGCTGAAGGTATATTTCTCTATATCCATTGTCTTAAAATCTTTGGGGTCCGTCTTGTGCATGATTTCGGTTTCCCATGCCTTGACAAGATTCTGAACTTTTTCTTCGAGTGACCCAGCAGGCCAAATCTTCCAGGGAAAATCACAGATTCATTAGATCATAGAAATAGAACTACATATGTGAAAGAAATTGAAGAAGCGTGGAGAAAGAGAGAGACCTTGGTTCTGCCTTCTTCAAAGAGCTTGTTGACAACTTCATAAGTAGGAGGAGTGCCGAATTTCCAGGTGGTATTCTTCTCATCTTCATCGTTCAAGAAGGAACGATACTTGTCTCCCTTTACACCTGAAGACGCCATTGAAGGAGCTATATGAGCAAGATTAAGATTAATGGTGAAATTTCAAGGTACAGAAGAGAGGTTATATAGGCAAAAACTAGACTTGAAATCTACAAATTTGAGCCTCATGCCATACCAAACCACCCACCAAGTCATCCTTTGAATAAATTGACTATTCAATATGTTATGTTTGTTACAATGAATGGAACCATTCTCTGTGAAATGACAACCATTCATTAATTAAGTTTAATTAAAACTCCGAACTTTAATTAACATAATTAAACTGCTAAAATGGTGTCACACCTGAGAGGCAGACTCAAGCCCAGTTAAACGTTCTCTTGTTCATTCTGCAGGATAATACTGTTAATAATATTTCTTCTATAAATAATATGTTTTCACATAATTAAATATTATTTTATTGTTAATTCAAAATCATTCAATCATTTGACGACATATCAAATATACACTAATTAGTGTATTCAAAAAAGAGATACATAGTTTTATAATTTAAATTAAACACGTTGCTGACTAGTAAGCTGGTAGTAACCAAAACACTTTTGGTCTTCAGAACAAGTATTCCACTTTCTTATGAAATACTACTACTTTTAAAATTAAAAATAAAAAATAAAAAAAAAAGAAATATTGATTTGAGAGCTAAAAATATTAATATTAACTGAATTTTATAAACATGTATGGTCAGAATATTTGAATCTGTGGCATTGAATAAGAAGCGAAAAGATTCTTTCTCTCTATATATTTTGTTTTCTTTTTAAAATTCAACATGGTTGGCTTTGAAAGGTTATATGTAACTTGTCGATAAAAGAATTGTTAAAAACGTGTGCCCATTCATTTTTTTTTTTAATTTCGTAATTTATTATAAACAAGTTTTCAATAAATTATATTTATTAATAATGAAAATTAATTTATGTATTAATAATAATGTATTATTAAATAATTTTGAATTAAAGATAGGTCAAATATTTATTTCTCACTCAAGATTTGATGCAAACCTAATCTTCCAACCACTAATTATAAAAAATTCAAACTCTCATCTATAGATTGTTAAAATTAATAAAAATAACTAATTTTAAGGATAAAATTATCATTTGATTTGGTAATATATTAAAAATAATAAAATATTATTCATTTCCTTTTAGGGTTAAAAAATTAATAATTTCTTCTAATATTAAACTTTAAAAGCTTACATTTTCTCCCCCTAGGGTTTCTACCTTCCTTTTCGACATCCAAATCTGTCGACTTCGCTCTCTCTCCCCTTTTTCGATGTCTTCCCCCCCACAATGAATTATTTTCATCTAGTGACGATGAATTGTCTTTGTCACCGAATGAAAATAATTTATCTTCATTTGGTGACTATTGCGTTCACAATGAGGGAAGACGTCGAAAAGGTGCCAAAAAAGAGGAGAGAGAGAGAAAAACCGATTGGTTTTGATGTTGGAAAAAGGGGAGGGAGAAAAACAATATACCTTAGGAAAGAAAATATAAAATTTCGAAGTTTAATCCTAAAAAAAATTGTTAATTTTCTAAACCTAGGGAAAAGTAGATAATGTATTATTATTTTTAATATATTATTAATTAAATGAAAATTTTACTCATAAGATTAATTATTTTTGTTAATTTTAATACTCTATAGATAAAAATTTGAATTTTTACTAATTAGTGATGAGAGGTTGGGTTTGTACCAAACCTTGAATAAGAACACGTCTTTTGACCTTTAAAATATAATATCATTCAATCATTGTATCATGTAATAACACACATTTAATGTATATCAATTTGTATACTTAAAGTATGCACGCATTGCATTGCTCAACTTTATTTTCAGCAATACAGCTTGGTGAAAGATACTTTGCTTGTTTATTTCATTCATACAATTTAAGGAAATTTATAAGGGTAATTAAGCTTGGTTTGTCTTGTCAACTCAGCCAGTGTTCTTCAGGAAAGGGCAGCCAAAAGCCACTTCCTCATTGCCACTCTCCAATCGACCACCTTTCATAAGACCTCCGAGCAATTCTCCGCGGTCTAAAAAGAACTCAACCTTCACAATTTTCATTTCTTCATCCATCTGTTCCAACACACAAATTTTCTTGAAAATTGTCTTAAGGAATTTTCCAGAACCAAAAAATATGTAGAAGATATATATACCCATATAAGTTATGTACCTGGAAGATGGCAATTCCAAAGAGTTCTACTAATTCTCCAGTGGGGGCATGGCCTTTGAAAGGACCCTCCTTGTAACCCCAGTGCCTGAACTTGTATACAATCTGTGGTGGCCCTGAATAAACCTGGAGAATCTCTAGAGCAAACCCTCTTGGAAATGCTGTTGTGAAGGCCACATGAGATGAATCTGCAGTTTCCTCAGCTGGGTTGTAGCACCTGAACTCCTCTGGTAAGGAGGTCTGCATAAAGGAATTGTACCCTCCTCCAAGCTTCCTTTTTTCTTCCAATGTTATAGGTTTCCTTCCTGCAGAATATTTACAGTCAATCTACCCACTGATCCTTGACGTTAAAAGGTAAATTCAAAGAATTTGTAATTAACTAACTACCTACCATTGAGGCTAAAAGTGTAGTTCTTTGGATTCACTGTTTTATAGTCTTCAAAATTTGACTTATGGAACATCTCCATTTCCCATGTCTTCACAATGTTTTGAACCTTCTCCTCTAGTGACCCAGGAGGCCATATCTTCCAGCAACAAATTTGCAAAGTCAGAAAAAGAAAAACAGATGGAAAAACAACTGGTGTATTAATTAATTTGTGTATGTAATTAAACATAGAAAGAAACCTTGGTTCTGCCTTGTTCAAAGAGCTTGTTGACAACATCATAGTTAGGAGGAGCACCAAATCTCCATTTGGTATTTTTCTCAGCTTCTCCATACAAGTGAGAGCGATACTTGTCTCCTCCCTCCACACTTGAAGATGCCATGTGCAAGAAGAAGATCAATTCTTACAGTTGAGTCTGAGTTTTGGTGACAAAGGAGAGGTTAATTAGATACATATTTATAAAGGCAAAAATCACCTAATACAAAAAGGAAAATTTTAATGATGGCAACGATTTTAGTCCAATTACTTACCCATCAAGCCATGGATAATAGTACAAGTCCAGGATGGCGGCAAATAATAAAAAGGTCAAGTTTCAGTCAGCTTAAAGGAAGGAGAAAATGTTATTATTGAGGGCGTTTGTTTCATTTTGGTTTTGGCAGGCAGCACAATTCGTATTTAATCTCAACACAAATTCATCTAGTAAATAATTGAGTCTTTTTTCATAGTAGCAGGTGAAGTCTCAGTTGTTATATTATCCCAATGGCCAAAGGACTCATTTCCAGCAAAGCATCTTGTTTTCCCAAATACCAACTTTTTAATTATGAAAATCCTAAACACTCACCCATAAAAAATTAAGTCTATTAGTTTTAAGGGAAAAATTATTATTTTATATATAATATTTAAAATAAATTAAAATTTAATTTTCTTTTCTCCCTCTAAACCTTAAAAACTAAAAGTTTTCCCTATAAACCAAGTTTTAAAAATGATATTTTCTCTTCTAGGGTTTAGTTTTCAATCTCCAACGCTAAATTCGATATCATCACCAGCGACGAAGAGTTCCCAACCCATCACCATACTCCGGTGGTCTCTTTTCCCTCCTTTAAAACTCTACACGATGAAGATGTGGTTTGAGAAAACAAAGATGAAAATCTCGTCTTCATCTCCCAAACGAGATCTTCGTCTGTTAGAGTTTCAAAAGAGGGGAGAGAGATCATCAGAGCATGATAATGCGTTGGAGCTTTTTGTCACCAATGATGGTGTCAAAGATTAAAAACTAAACTTTAGAGAAGAAAATATCATTTTTGAATACTTAATATAGGAGAAAACTCTAAGTTTTTAGGGTTCAAAGAAAGGAAAGGAGATTAAATTTTAAGGAGTTAAAGTCTCATTAATTCTAATTATTTATGGGTGAATATTTAAAATTTTTAAAATTAAAAAATAAAAACTCGAAAATAATCATACATTAAGTGGGAATAAATCCTTTTGCCCATCCCAGTTAATTAGTATTATAGGGTCTGGTGTCTATTGACTATTCCGAACCACGTGTATATTTCACCCAAATAGTGGTCGTGGTCATTCATCCGATTTGGGACCAACCACTAAACAACTTGAATGCCCTGCCCAATAAGATTAGGTGTCGTTGCCCTTTTGTATCTCGATTGTGATCTCTCAATTTGTCATAAAATTTCATGTCATTATCATATTAGATTAGATTTTGAATTAAAATTCTCAATTTTGACCAAACCTTTTATCAAAATATCTCAGTTTTTTTAAATTATATTTAAATTAATTTTTCACAATCTAAGTTAATCTAAAATTGTCCCTATTTTCACTTTTATTAGTGTTTTTAGTATTTTAATTTTTTTCATAAATTATCTTATTCAATTATTAACAAAATGCACAAGATAACTCTGTCTTGCTTACAAATAGAACTAAAATTCTTGCGCCAATGCTAACACTACAAAAAATCATACTCTCACTGTTAAAATAAAAATAAAAGACAATTGAAGTAAGTACAATTACACTTAAGGATTTTAATTAGGTCAAAGGACTTATTCATACTCGAGTTTTGATACATTTATAAACTCATATTTATAAAGTTTAAAAAATCTAAAACCTCATTCATGAATCAATTATTGTTAGAATTTTTCATTAGAGGTATGAAAAAAATCATTATTATACTAATAATATTAAAAATATATATATTCATTATTTTTTTCTCCTAAGTTTTAAAAGTTATTAACTTTACTATTGTCTAAAGTTTTCTAACTTAAAAAACTCATATTTTCCCTCCAAACCTAGGATTTTTTCTTCACCCTTCTGACCACTATCTCTGATATCAACAACCTCCCTTCTCCATCCTAAATCTTTGATCGACACACAAGAAGAGATTTGGAGACACCAACAGCTGGAGATCTTTTCTTCGACGAAGAGATCGATTCCGATGAGATCTCTAGTCGTTGGTATCTCCAAATCTCTTCCTGTGTATCAGTGAAAGGTTTAGGATGGAGAAGAGAGATCGTCGACACAAGAGATGGTCGTCAGAGGGGTGAAAAAAAAAAACCCAAGGTTTGGAGGGGAAAATGTGACATTTTAAAGTTAAAAAACTTTATACGTGAAGCTGTTAGTTTTTAAAACTTAGAGGAGAAAATATAATAAATTTTATATTTTTTTAATATTATTAGTAAAATAACGATTTTACCCTTATTTATAATAGAAAATTGTAACGACAGTTAACCTATGAGTGGAATGGGACTTTAGGTTTTTTCAAAATCCGTAGATGTGATTTTGAAAACGTATCAAAATAAAGATGAAAAATAGTCCTTTGGCCTTTTAATTATTGTTAATATTTGTAAAAACATTCAAATTAATTTAGATTAGTTCTATATATGATAATGTTATATACAATTTTATATATAAATAATTATATATCAACCAATATTTAATTATAAAGAAATTTGTTATTATTTATATATATAATTTTATTGTTGGATGTACCCTAAAGCAATTCGACATAGTTTTGAATTGTACGAGATTGATTCAAAATAAAGTTCCTATGAAAAAATCAACTCGGCCATTTTTTTATCGAGTTAGTGGATCAAGTTTGTAAATTCACAGCCATCTTAAACCACAACACCGCTGAGGCAAATTATTTAATATCAGTAATCCCAAGTCCATAGAACCAGAATCCCCCAAAAACACCATTATTTAATAAAGTTCATAATTTGACAGCAAAAAGAAGGAACCAAAGAGAATCCCCACAAGCAAAAATAGCTGTTCGGTCCGCATCATGGTTCGATCCTCTCGAAGAAGATCCCATCACTTGGCTTCCTTCTTTAGTTAACAACAAAACCCTTTAAAACAAAGGGGAAAAATGGGAAAATCGAAGGGCTCAGATGTGAAATAGGTGTGAGAGAGTTATCAGCACTAGTCACTCAGCGTGGTGCATGACTTTCTCAAATTATTCATCACTGCCCGATTCTCTATATATTATCATGAATCATAAAACCCTAAATCTTTGATGTTGAGAGAAGAGGAAAGGAACTAAGGAGATT
Source organism: Mangifera indica (assembly GCF_011075055.1). Lineage (NCBI taxonomy): Eukaryota > Viridiplantae > Streptophyta > Magnoliopsida > Sapindales > Anacardiaceae > Mangifera > Mangifera indica. The sequence continues at coordinate 6,833,312 of NC_058147.1, read as the reverse complement.
CAGAGTGACTAGTGGAGGATCGCGAAGCTCTTTATTAATACAAGTTAGAAAGGGCTGGGCTAGTTTAGATGAGGGGTCAAATAAAAATGCCAAGCCTCAAAACCCTAATTACGCTTATCATTGTGATGACATTTCTGCCCTTAAAATTTATTCTCCTATTCCCATTCTAACCTCTTCTGCCACCATATTTATGTTAATGTATCATTAAAATAACAATTAAACTATAATTTTTTATAACAATAAATTACTATATTATTTGTAGAGATATTAATTAAAATAGATAAAAAACTTTCCCGTTAAACCTTTTTGGGCAAACATTTTACACACTTATGTTTATAAGCAAAGTATATGAGAAAATACCTATTCTACCCTCCCTATTGAAATCTAACCTAAGACATTTTCCTCCAAAACATTTCTAAGCAAATTAAATCATAGTCGAGAGCGCAAGCGACTCCATTTCTTGCATTTTGAACTTTAGGCAAAGACTATTTCGACAATAAGATAAGTTTGATTTATTGGCTTAGTTTGAAATGGGTTTAGTGTTTTTTGCATCAGTTTAAGGTTCAATCGACTTAGTGCTTGTTTGTTTTTAGGGTTTGTAGGGTTAAAGGTTTTGGCTTGATTTGTGATGATTGTTTTGCAAATAGTCGTATATTTTGGCCATATTGTTTGCCTAATTGTGTTGTCATCAACGAAGAAGAAAGCTGGATTTGGATTTGTATTCGCAATCGTAAGAAATGGGTTTAGTGTTTTTTACATCTATTTACAGTTCGGTTAATTTAGTGTTTGTTTGTTTTTAGGGTAAGGTTAAGGGTTTCAACCTGATTTGTGATGATTGTTTTGCAATAGTTGCATATTTTGACTGTATTTTTTTATTCAGTTTAGGTGTCGATCGATTTAGTGTTTGTTTGTTTTTAGGGTAGGGTTAAGGGTTTTGGCCCGATTTGTGATGATTGTTTTACAATAGTCATATATTTTGATCGTATTTTTTGTCTGATTGTGTTGTCTTCGATGGAAAAGAAAGTTGGATTCGCATTCGCATTCCAACTATTCATAGAATGGTTTTTTTTTCTTTAACATGGATTAACACTGCAATGTTTAGTTTTTCAAGGCATTCTAGTTAATCATTAGGTTGAGGAAAGGTAGTATAATGATACTCATAGCTTCAGGGGTATTATAAGTGTTTGAAGTTTCATAGAAACAGTTAAATGTATAAGGACTAACCTTACTTTTGTCCAAAATGAGATGTTTAAGAAAGTTGTTTTGGACAATTTTTGGATTTAGAAGTTCATAAACATAACTCTACTTTGATGCATTGTATACTCTTCCGACAAGTTAACAAATGAGTATCAAGAGAGTTATTTTGATTTAGACTTAATGGGATGGATTGTAAATTTGACCATGTTAAATTTGTTATGATAACGGGGTTGAAATTTAGTATGAAGATGGATACAAGTGATTACGTTATGACAAGAAGAATATAGTTGAGAGAGGTACTTTCTAGGTATTAAACATGTGTCGTATGGTGATCTATGCAAAGCTTTTAAACAAAACGCATGATGGAACAATAATAAGGATGCAGCGAAAATAGCTCTCTATATTTGCTCCAATATAATAATGGAATCAAATGATAGGAAAGTCATATCGGAATGCATCATCAATATAGTTGATGATTGGGATATGTTTAATAGATATCTATAGTGGACAATCGTTTTAAGGATGATGACAAAGTGTATAAGTCGAATGATAGAGAATAAGTATGATGAAATTTCAAAAGCATATCCACCGTATAAAGAGGATATCTATGTATTATCTTATGGGATGATAAGATATGTAGTGACATTTTAGGCAACTTAAGTATTAAAATAATAGTAATTTTGCTCTTACATTTTATAAATGATTATGTACAACTAACAACGTATTTTCAATATTGTAGTTATGCATATATGAAAGGGGTTATACAGTTTGAAAGTCTAGAGATAGTATCCTTCGGATGTTAAAACGGAGAAGTTTTGATGACACAAGATGGGAGGATGTCGCACCATCACTTCCTGTTGGCTCAAATAGAGAAGGAGGCCAAAGATGGACGAAGAGGACATTAGAAAGAATGTCAAAAATTAAAGTTCAAAAGCGGTGAAATTGTTGTTTTTAAAAGTTCTAGGGGCAACTAACGTTAGAAAAAGATGGAAACCCTAGGTTTGGAAAAGAGTAAAATATTACTTTTTAAAACTTGAAAACTTTATATAGGAATAAAGTTGTCAATTTTTACAACCTATAGAGAAAATATTGAATTATATATATTTTTAATATTATTATTAAAATAATAATTTTCCCTTCGTCTATAACCAAAAATTTTAACATAAATTAATTCATAAATAAATGTTTGAATTTTTCACCTTCTATTGGTGTAAAACATAGGTAGAAAATAGCCCTTTGGCCTTTAAGAAATGAACAATGACTTTTATTATGTAAATTCAATTTTAGTACTTAATTAGGTGCTATTGGGATCTTCATTTCAAAACTGCACATACTTTTATTGCTAAACAATACCTCAGTATTATTCATTCCACCCAAGAAATATAAGCCACCTCAACTAACAAATTCCGAAGGGCAGATCTAATGAATATAATTGAAAATTGCACATTTTCAAAATTTTAAAACTATCAAATTATTATCATCATGCATAAACGCCGTCTTGTTTTACCCGCTAAAAAATCCAATGTTATAATCTGTATTCAAAGTTTAAACTTCTGTAAGTTCCCCATTTTGCAGCAAACTATAACAAATTCCATTAATGGCCGTATAATTGAGTCTTCCCTGTATACATTTTCGTGGTTAGAAAGCAGCAAACCAAGGCAAAAGAAGAGGTGAGAAAAGAAATTATTAAGAATTCGGATTTTCTGCACATACTTTCGAGTGTAAGGTCTTATCCTAAAATGGCAATAAGATTAGCAACGCCTTCTGAATTTAACTTGCAGGGAAAAAATATGATGAAAAAGTTTATATATCAGAAACCTTTTTACTTCTTGATGCTTTCGATTGGTAACGCGGTCTCTTTTCCCTGGACATACCACTGTCACTGACACTCCCTTCAAGTGCTTTATCATGACCTTCAGAAACTTCTCTCGTCCATGAATTTAAAGGGATAAGATAACTGTCATCCTTGGCGCTTCTCATTCGTTCTTCATGACGTTTCACATTTTCAGATATCTGATGGAAGGTTTTATTGATTTTTGCCATTCCCCTTTCAACCGGTTCAACAACATGTGACACAGTGTACTTCATGTCATCAACAATCTAGGAGAACATATAGAGAAAGCAAGTCAGAAATGTAGTAGAAATCAAAGACTACTACAAAGGGGAGGGGCAAGGTTAAGAGCCGAAATTTGGCCCAAAAAAATCAACTGCAGTTGCAAAAAGTGTGGCAAATAAACTTTCTTACAATTTCACCGCTACCAAGGACCACATCACGAACACTCTGCGTAAAATTCAAGCGATTTTCTTTCTCATCATGTCGGGCAATGCGCATTCTTGTAGATCTTTCACAGTCTCGAACTTCCTCTGGATCTGGAGGTGTTCCTAAAGATGCATAGTCAGACATAACAGCTACATTTCGGACACATCTTTCTCCACGCTTGTAAGGTACAACTGGAAAGACATAAAGATGCACTACAGCTGCAATACCCATCTGCTTGACAAATTGATATGAGTATCTCCAACATATTGCCCTTTTGAATTTTCATAAATTAAATGAAATATAAATTACTAATACTTACTGACGTAATGAAAAACGCTGATACAATTACTTACCTCAATGCAAATGATATAGTCTTGTATTCGTGTTTTCAATTCTTGAGCCAAAGACCCTTTAAAAGCTCCTATTGAGAAAAGAAACGCAATAGCAACACCTTGCCACCAAGTCAGGAATACAATAGATTTGACTGTGAGAAACTTGGCCAATGGTTTAATTGGTTCCAATGCATCTTTAGTAACAGAATAGAATTGTATAAGACAATACAAGGCCCAAGTCTGACTGAAATTAAGAACAACCGCCAAGTATGGATAGCTGCAAGCAAGTCAGATTTTCAGTTCATAAACATATGATAATGAACAATATCATCTAGTGCTGACAGTGAATGATGTGGTAGTGCTAATATTCAGCTATATATCAAATTACTGAATTAGCATATGGCCAGCAACACACACAAAAAAGAAAAAAAAAAAGAAATACACCCATTTAACTATGATCAGCCATCCCATGAAAGAATTAAACATATGCATGGTATGAAAATATTATAATCAGGCAATCTGAGACGTTGAAAGAGTGAACAAGGGCAGCTTACCCGTATCTCCACTCAAATTTCCCTTCTCCGTAAACCCCAAAAGCTTGAAGAATCATGGCTAACACTGCACAGATCATCTTCAGTATCATCTGGAAAATAAATGTTCAACTAAGTGCTTAATGACCATGAAAGTTTAAAAGTTAAAAAAGAAATATTCAAAAGTTTCTATTAAATAATTCAGCACATACATATTGAACAATGCCAATTTTTACAGCATAATAGAACTCACGACCAAGAGACCAGTCCTTTAGAAAGTAATTCAATGGGAAAGGATGTTCTACAACTCCATAGGCATATGCATCTTCCAAAAGAGGTGTGCTGGAAGTGATTATAGTCTTACTTTCCATGAACTCAATTGTACTCTCCTCCCCACCTTTAAGCAACGTTATTTTTGTCAAATTAGAGGCAGATTTTTTTAACATTCACAAGACTATATCACACATTACATCAGAAAACATATAAAAAGAACATTATTGTAAGAGAGGCATACTGAGTAGGAAAAGATGCAAGAAAGGTTTTACTAATAAAAAATTAAAAACAAAAAACAAACAAGAACAAAAGGAAAAGAAAAATAAATTATTAGTCAATAGCATTGAAAGAAAAAATTTTAAATAGTCCGCTGTGGGAAGTTTCTCTGTTTAATTTTTCAGCAGAGGTTTTTACCATTTTGTATGATATATTTTAGTACTATAAACAAAGTATTACATCACACATTATAATTTTAAAATGTTATATAAATTGAGCAATGCAACATTTTCATGGCACTCGCATCATACCTAAGCAGGCAATCAAGTATCTCTCAAAACAGTACAATGCAAATGCTTCATAACAATCTCGAATCACTTCATAGTTGAATGCAGCATTTGAATCCAATAGCGACAGAAACTGCCCAAAAAAGAAAAAAAAAAACATTATTCTGCCACAATTTATGTATCCTAATAATATATTACATGACAATTTTACCGTAATCCAGTATTTCCCCTGAAGGTTGCCACCTTCATCATATCACATTCCATAAAGATATACACATGATTGATTAAAAGACAAAACAGTTCCTAAATAACTCAACAAATCGAAGCATTTGCACAGTAATATTTTTGTGGGGACAGGGACAGGGTGTCTACATAACAATGTGTTATTTATTTACACAATAAAAAAGACATAAAATAATCCCACTCTCAGATAACAAAATTACAGTATTTGCAGACCAACATTTTTCTTGCAGAGAACCTGCTATCACCAGAGCAATGTAGTATTCACTTGGGCACCCAAGGGTAGCTAAAAAGGTCATTAATCAAAATATAGCATCGGATGCATTGATGATTTTTTATTTTTTTCTCAAAAAAGTAAAAATATATCAGCACATACATAGATAACCATGTACTTCATATGGAAAATCTACATAAAAGTAACAACAGAATTCACAATTTCAATAGACAATTAGGTAAACATGACTTTGCTGAATACTGCAGGCCATAAAATCATTGCAGTAATAAGGCAATTCCTAGAAATCAGTTAAAAATTAAAACCTTCAGAATATATGAAGTAGAAAAAGGAACTAGACAAAGTGGAGATCATAGTTAATTTTCATACCGATTCAAGAGCGTACACAGGAACCATCAGTATGAGTCCAATCAAGAACTTCTGCTCCTGAAATTGAACATCATCATAGGCAATAAATTAACTGAAAAGCATAGATGCTCTTAACTTTAATTGGTAAAGATATATGATTATTACACTAGGACAACTTTGTCAATAGAAAAATAGGAGAGTACTACGAAGAGAAGAAAGAAACATAAATAGAGCATAGCAATAATCATATTGTACAAAAGAAAGTTAAGAGTCCTCAATAGAGAATATGAGAATGAACCTCAGGCTGATTGTAAGCAGCTAAATGTTCGAAGATAAGATATATGGAGAGGACGAGAGCAATAACAACAAATATGCTTGCACTGAAAATTGGCCATCTGATGGCTACAACTGAATCTGGCTCGGGATCCACAGTTGACAACCACATTTTCCATGATCTATTTGATGACTCGGCCACGGTTAGAAGAAAAAATAAAGAATACAATATACTTCTCCATCCCATCGAGCAGATCCAAAACTATTTCAATATTTCTATATGCTTGGTCAATGCTATACTTCATTTAAGACTTCATGTCACAAAAACAGAGGGATTTTCCTTCCAATTCTTACACAAACTTTTTTCTCTGTCGTTAAATTTTGTTTCTTCGTTCTAATCAATGTCAATAAGAAAACCCCTCTCATTACAATATTTCAAAGAATAAAATATGTCTATCTTGGCCTTCTTTTGTACTACAACAATATGTTCAAACTATTCTGAACTGCATATGCTCAAGTTCTTTGAAGAAAAGAGTGACAGCTTGCTCCCAGAGACAGAGGCCTGTGATGAGCATAGACAAAGTGAGTGAACAGAGAATAACTAAAGCAAGAAGCATAGTGAATAGTGAAAACCCTAGTAAATGGCCTAGATTAGAACTAGGAGTAAATCCCAAGTATGTGACCTCAAATGTAAACTTGTCTCCTACAATCTAACCTTAAAATTTTCCAAAAACTCCAAAATGTGTAAAGGAAACAAAACGGCATTACCAGAGAAAGATAGGTTCATACATGTAGGGGTGCAGTCTTATCATTTGTGAAAGCATGTAATGATTTTTCTTAAAAGATTAGGGAATAATTATGACAATGCACTTGAACATAACACTACAGATTTATTATTTTTAAAAGCATTTTAAGATTGTTTTCCTTAAAAAGTTTAGCACAAAATTGTAACAAAGCAGTTATCTCGCCCATCTCCTCCATTGGATATAACCAGTATAACCTTGAAAACCATATACTAATTAGCACAATCACTACTTCTTCCAGATAAATCTACAATGATATTATTTCAATTAAAACTTAAGCGGGCTTTAAATAGTTGTGATTGCATTAATGGAATTAAATGAAAGTGGAAGCTGAACTCAGTTTAAAATTTTAAAAATAAGAGAGAGAGAAAACAAGAACCTCAACTAAACTGAACTAGTGATCGGCACTGGGCTTAATTGAGGTGCAATTCACTATAAATTAACAAAATAAAACGGATGTTCGAGTTTTGTAAGCTATCAAACGTACCAAATAGAAAATTAAAATCAATAATAATTGCAAGAACAGAAAAAGTTAATAACCAACACCTAAAAGAAATAAAATCAAACAGTCAAAACCCTAAAATATCAATCAAACCACAAAATATTAAAACAAAACCAAATACAAGCAAACAAAATATATCGATCACTTTAGAGACATGAATTAACTGAAACGAAAGCAAAACGTTTAGGCGCTGGTACCTGTGATTGAATTTTCCCAGGAAAGTATGAGCGCTATCTTCCGGAGAAGATGAGAAAGAAAATTTTCTTCGTTTAACGAAGACGAAAGGAAAGCAAACCGTTCTTGTTGGGGCGGCAGCAAATTGGAACATAATTTCAGTAGGCTTTTGTCCCTTTAGAAAATTGATAGACTACTGTCACGATAGCTCTGAGATTGGTTTTCTCACAGACGAGATCTGGACCGTTGCTTTACTTACTCATTGTGTCTTACATGATGAAGGCGCAACTGTTGTCTACTTTTGGCTCAGGTGTAAGGCTGTGGTAACGAAGTTTGTGACAGTGTTGTGTGTCTGTCTTCTGATTGATTTATATCAGATAAAAAGAAAGTTTTCCACGTCACTATGTGCACGTTGTATCATTAGTCCACGTCATCAGGAGACTGGTAGGCGTTGGTTGTCAGTTGTTATATATTTATTTATGGCGCTTTAGAATGGTAGGTTTTAGGCCTTTTTATGTTGAAAATTGTTCACATTTTAGTCACAAATTTTGCTTCCATCTAAATTATAGCAGAAGTGGTGAAAGGGTAATTTTCTTTTCCCAAAAATATCATTTGATCATATACTCAATTCCTTTTATAAGTATTTTTCAATTTTTAATATCAATAAAATTATGTATATAATTTTTATATTTAATTTTATGTATAAATAATGATATATTAATGTGCTTAAATATTATTTTATCTTTAATTTTTAACTATTTAATCACATAATAAAATATTATTATTTATACACAAAATTGTATACAAAAGTTATACATATTAGTACTCTTTACAATATAATTCAAACACTCTCAGGAAAATTTAAAATTACAACGTATTAATAATAAAAGTAATATTTTATAAATCATGGAATGATACTTCTTCACAAACAAAAATATTCTTAAATCCAATAATATAAGCCTCTTTGATCTTTGATAATCTTTACACTTATTTTATCTTGACTCTTCTCTAATTCACCGTATCTATAGTTATGTGCTTTTAGATTTAAATTAACATTGTTCTACCTATTGTTAGTTGGATTATTTATTGTTCATTAAGTCATGTGGATTGATTGTATATGTTGTCTAATTGTAGTGTTTTGGTAAATATTTGTCGAAATGGATGTAAAATATCGATAATATAAACCGTAAAGATAGTTTAAGTAAATAATCTGATCAAATCCATAATTTTGCCAAAAAACACAATCTTTGTTTAGGATTGATTTCAACCATATTGCGAGAAAGAAGGTTGGCCAAAAGCTGTGTTTTTGGATCATTCGACCAAATTTTTGTGTGGCAAAAGTAAGGTCTCTGAACAAAATTTCGCTAATATTCAATTAATATCTATTATAGAAGTAATGGCTTGATGAGGGTTATAAAGCTATAGTACTTCCCAATATTTGTTTCATATAGTTGGTCAAATATAACTTACACCCCCATTCAACCAACTTTTCAATTTAGGGTATTGACTAAAATTTTAAACTCATTACTTAAGGTTAGGATTTATTTTTACTTAACTAATTTTTCTTCTTGTGTCGTGTAAGAAAAGCATATAATAAGCTAAATGTACTCCATATGTGAAAATGCTAAATGTACATAATTAATAAACTAAAGGCATTAGATATGTAAAGTTACTAGATGTGCATAATAAATCAGATGTGCTTTTAGATCATTTATGGTGTCAAACTATTGTTTTGAAAGCTTGGTAGAACATGATTATGTAGAATAATTTTTTCATGTATAATTTAATTTTTTAATATACATGATACATCACTTAATTTGATTTCATTCTTAATAATTAATTATTATGTGTTTAATAAAAAAATTATTATATTTTATTGGTTAATAACGGGTTTCATAAAACAAATAATAATATTTCAAACAAACTTTAATAATACTACACCTATATTGAGTATTTATTTGTGTTCATGCAAGAATAGTGTGAATCTTTAAAGGAATGGTCTTAAAGTATGCATTATCAATCGAAGTCAATTGTTAACATTGAAACTGAGTTATAATGACTCACTTGGATAATATTAAATTGTGTGATTGAAAATAGTGATTCCTCTTAAATTAATATTGTCAGTTAAATCAAGTCATTAATATTGAAATTATTGAATTATAATGATTCATCTAAATAATGCTATCCTTTAGAATTAGTTGGGTAGATTATAATAATTCTTTTCAAATTAACATTATCTGTTGGGACAAGTCATTAATTTGAAGTTGAGTGATAATGATTCTTCTAGATAATGTTACCTTCTAAAATTGAGTAGTTAAGTTGTAAAATATCCTATAAAATATAATTAACACGTTATTATTTTAGAAGATATCACAAATATCATTAAAAATTTAAGAACTTTCATTTATACCCTTATTATATTATTATTTCTTTAAAAAATGCATCTATTTGTATTAGTAATATGTATGTATCGTTTTTCATTTGTATCGTATCGTATTATAAAATACATATTGTGTGTTGTAAGATATTGATAATTATAGTCCTCGCATACGTAAGATTAGAAAAGCAAACTATCTATTATGTTGATATAGGTATAACTAAAAAATAATTCCAATAGTAATCAAGTGAAAGTAAAATGAGGCAAGGCTACAAATTTTGTGGTATAAAATAAGACAAAATTTGATTGAGTCCATAAGACTTGGTCTAAAATTTTGTTTAAAAGTGTAATTAGAGGTAAGCAAAGTTGGCACATTCATGGTTTGTGTCCAAATTGCCAATCAAATTAGTTCTAATTTTGAAGATTATTATCCTTATCAGATGTATGTGGCAATTGTAAGTCACAATTGATGTGGCTCCCAAGTCTTAATTAAGCTTACAATATTTAGGAATTCTCTCATAAATGGCCTTGAAAATGAAGTCTACTAACATTTAAAAATTGAAGTGCAAACAATTCTAATCCAATACATTTCTCTTTCTGTTTTATTGACAAATTAGACTTTTTTTTTAAATTAAATCATTCACAATAAATAAATAAATTTTAAATTTAATAATCAATCACATAATTATTTAAATAAATAAGTCAAAATTTTAATATTAAAATATTATTAAAGAGAATTTAAAACCTTACTCTTATATTTGGAACCTCACTCTATTGCACTTAGAGACTGTTTGATTCCAACTCAATAAAAATTATCTAGGTAATCTATTTTTTATTATTTATATTATTTTATTTGATTTTATTACGAGAATTTTCTATTACTAATGATGATATAAAAAGTAATGTAGATGATAATCTAATTACCACATTCACTTTCACTATTAAAATATTATCAAAATAATTTTGATTTTATTATAATTATATTTTTATTTATTAATTTTTTAGAACAAAAATAATTTTATTTTTAATTAATATAATAAATCATATAAAAATATTTTAAAATAATTATTGCTAAGGACATTCTAAGTAAAATAATTTATAAGTATTCTTTTAATACTTCTAATTAAACATAATAATTATTTATACTTATTAAATCTTATTAAATATAGTAATCATTTATATCAAATAATTTTTTAAATAATCTATATTTAAAATAATTTTTTAATTTTAATAATAAAATAATACCCAAACTTAACATCCCATTAACGCAAGATAAAAGAAATTATTTTGTTAAAAAAAATTAAATTATTAAATCTTTATATTTTCTTATCCATTTCTTAAAAATAAATATAAACTTTTATTACAAAGCTGCGTCACCCCATAAATACAAGGAAGCTACACTGCATAAATAAATGGAAACTTGTTGCAAGATTAAGTTGAAGACTTGTTCAAACTACAAACAGTCTCATCATCAAACTAAAAATGGGTAGCTTGGGAGAAGAAGAACTTGATCAGATGGTCAGAGACTACATTGAATCTTCTGACTCACACTCTTCCCTCTCTTTCTCTTCTTCAAAACCTCTTCATCCATCTGAATATCTCACTCTACAGGTCCCTTTCTTTCTTTCTTTCTTTTCTGCTTCATATTTGTGTTTTCCGGGTCTGATTTTTCTCTGAACTGTTTTCCTGGTTGGCTTATATATGTAATATAGGGTATCCTTGGGAAAATCTCAGATGTTGAAGCTGAGATTCAGCAGAAAATTTCCATGTACATCAAGAATTCGGGAAGTTTAGTGGAGACAAAAAATCAGAGAAAATGGGCAGCTATGAGACTAAAAGCTGATGGTTTTGAAGCGTCTCTATGCAAGACGACTTGGGACTCTTCTTCTTGTTTTTCCAAAGGTTAGCTTACACAAATTTTCAGTCAGAAAATAAGAACACAAACTATGTCAATATCCTTTTATCTAACTTTCTCTTGTTATGTTCAAGCGTTCCAATCAACAGAGAGTTATGAGTACATTGAAGTTATGGTCAAAAAGAGCAGCATTAATGGCGGCATACCAACAAGGCTGTTAGTGGATATAGATTTCAGGTCTCAGTTTGAAGTGGCAAGGCCTACACAAACTTACAACGATCTCGTCAAGATTCTTCCAACGATTTTTGTTGGTACTGAGGAGAAGCTAAGGGAGATAATATCATTAATTTCCCCAGCTGGTGAGAAATCCTTCAAGGAAAAAGGCCTCCATTTTCCTCCATGGAGAAGTGCCAATTACATGAAGGCAAAATGGCTCTCCACAAACTATAAGAAACTCCCATTGTCATCAAATCAGAGTGAACAAAAAGGCAACGATGTTAGTATAGTTTGTTGTCCTTTGATGACATATTTAGCAAAGGGCAATCATCATTAAGGAAATGCATAGAGAAAAAGATAGAAATTTTTGTGATGATTTTGGATTGAGATGCCAATTTTGTGAAGTGGGTAATGTGTATTTTGTCCTCTATTATAACCCAAAATGTTTTTGGTTCTGGCTAAGTTTTGTTTTCTTGAGGCAAACCTTCCTAGTTTTGAATCTTTGATGTAACTTCTCACTTTCATGTTTCATCATAATAGAGCAATATTTTATGTCTTTCATTTTGTCCTATTGGGAATTATTTGTTACAAGTCTGAAAGAAGTTAAACAATATAATTAATCTGATGGAATGATGATAAGATCAAAGAATTACAAGCCTGGAGGCACTTGTAAAATTGACATACAATAGGCCTCCCTCCATTATTGTTGTTAAAAGTAGTTGTTTTTGTTGTTTGGCCAAAATACATAGTCTCACCCAAGGTTTCACATATCCCTAATCTCTCGTCCAATTTAACTTTTGAAAATTTAAATATCTATCGTTTTGTTAAATTTTATTATTACTATAAAAAGTAAAATCATTATTTAGAAAATTTATTTAAAATCGTATTTTAAAATTATGCTTAATTTTGAAAATGTTTATTTCCACCTCTTAACTTTATATTTTCAAGGTTTAAAAACTGATTTTTTCCCCAAAGGTCTTAGGGTTTCTTTGGCAAATTTTCAAAAAGTCTCACATATTTTTCTTTTTGTCTGTCGCCATCCCAAGGTTTTGAAATATTGTTGGTGCACACCCTAATCTCTTCATCCAGTTGCTACTGTTTTTCTAGTGTCATCCCCTGTGTCTCTGGCCACCAATTTGCCAGAGGTCAAGTTATCATCAAGCCTAGTACCAGTTTTTGACAAGTTCATTCCTTGTTGGTGAGCTTCAGATGCAATTTTTATTCTCCTTTGCATCATTGTCGAGTGCTCTTTCTAGGTTTCTTGCCACCACTGTCCATCGAGATCAAACAAGTCCAACGTACTTCACTTTGTCGACACTGTGACCCCCTTGTTGTCGATGCAAATCCAACTGAAATTTAGCGAGATCTCTCACTCAATTTTGACCCTATTTTGCACCAACAGGAGTCACCATATGGGGGAGAAAGATGTTGATAGCTCAGTCTTGGAGGAGGAGCACATTAACAACAGAGGAAAAGGATGTCAACAACGATTGGAAACTGAAACTGAAGGAGGGGTGAAACTGTGATTTTCTAAAAGGCAAAGGGCGACTGTATATATAAAAAATATAAGAGTTGAAACTCTAGATTTGGGGGAAAAAAAGGTCATTTTTCAAACTTAGAAAATATGAAGTTAAAAGACAAAAATAAAATTTTTAAATAATGATTTTATTTTTGATAATAACAGTAAAATTTAATAGAAATGTGAGTTTTTAAATTTTTGAAAGTGAACATATGAGAGGGTGGGAATACATGAAACGTTGGGTGGGAATATGTGTTTTGGCCTTTTTTTTTTTTCTTGACGTGATTGAATTAATGGGATAATTATTTATTTTATACCAAAAAGTTAAACCCAATAGGCATTCGAAGTTGATGTGTAAGGAAAATATGAATGAAAATATAATATTAAATGTTGGCGTCCTAATCAAAATTGGGGATGACAATTTAGATGATTGCGTTCCAAGTAAGAGATTCAGGAAGTCTTGGCACAATGAAATTATAAGTCAACAGAGCAATTCACAGGGAAGCACAAAGGCCAAAGGGCTACTTCTAATCTCCCCTCCCACCCAAGTTTTAGTATATTCTCAAAACCATACCTACAACGTTTAAAAAGTCAGAAATCCCACACATGGGCTAACTTTTGTTATGTTTTACCCCCACAATTTTAAAAATAATAAATTCAACTTTGTCTAAAGTTTTCTAACTTTCAAAAGTAGTATTTCCCTCCACCCCCCCCCCCCCCCCCCCCAAAAAAAAAAACTTAACGTTTATTTTCTAAAGACTTTCCAACCATCAAAGACAGCGTTTCAACCCACTATCTCATCGCCACCTCTAAAGCTTCCAAATGATGTACTGAAAATGTATCTTTGTCGATTCTAGAAGAATTGACTAAGACCCATCTAGGTTGATTCCGTCGATTCTTATGGAATTGACGAACTTCGTTGATCCTAGAAGAATAAATGAAGATACTTGTTTTTATCGATTCATTTGGAATTGACAAAGACATGTCTTTGTCGTCTCTTCTTGCATCGGATAATAAAGATTTTGTCGCTGATGAGATAGTAAGTTGAAGCGTTGTTATTGGTTGTTAGAGATGATGACCGGAGAACATTTGAAAAATAATTTTTAGTGTTTTTTTTGGGAGAAGGGGGGGGGGGAGTGGGGAATGTTACTTTAAAAAATTAAAAAACTTTAGACAAAAGTGAAATTATTAGTTTTTAAAACTATGAAAGAAAAATATAATTAATTTTATATTTTTTTAATATTATTAATAAAATAACGATTTAACAAATGTTATCTCATGGACGAAACTTCTGACTTTTTATACATCCAATGTGTAACTTTGAGTACACAACACAAAAGACAAATGCATGCTGGTAGATCAATGCCTTCTGCCTCCCATTGAGACTTAGAATTCCACTGTTCAAATTATTATACTAGCTTGAAGAAAGAGTGTGAAAGGGACGACTGTACAAGTCATTTAATTTTAATATTTAAAACCTGGCGTTTGGGTTTGGATTGAAACTAAAAATTGTCTGGTACCGTAGTCCTTGTATATAAAATCCGTATATTTATTTTAAATATATAAATAAATACATATTTGATGTATATTATTATATAATAAAATAATTTTAAATTAAAAATAAAATAATATTTATTTACGTAATAATATATATAAATATGTACCTATTTATATACTTAAAATAAATATATATATATAATATTATTCATTAGATTAACATCTTGCATTCTCCAACTCAAAAAAATCCAATTGCAAATAAAGCCCTTTAATGAGTTCAAGATTAGTTAATTTAAGGTGGATTTAGTTTTAGTAATTTTTATTATTAAAAATAAAAAATCAATAAATTTAAATAATTATTGATTGGATTGATATAATTTAAATATTTTAAAAATTATTAAACATAATTATTCTATAATATTTTTAATATTATGTAATATATAATTGAAAATAAGAGTATTTTTACCTTAAAAATTAATAAATAAAATAAAATTATAAAATCAATATTATTTTAATAATATTTTAATAATAAAATTATGTACATAAATAATGATATATCATCATATAATGTATATTATTTTATCTCTAATTTAAAACTATCAAATCATAACATGACATGTCATTATTTGTACATAAAATTTTTTATATTATATGTACACATAATACAATTTATCTTTTAATTATTAAGGTAGAGTTAGTAATTAGATTTTTCATATATTATTTATCACATTACTATTAATAATAAAGAATTAATACAATTTTTTATTATTAATAAATCAAATAAGATAATATCAATAATAAAAAATATATTAACAAAAATTTTCGATTATTTTGAATCAAACAAATCTAAAAGTTGAATCAAAACCAAGGTTAGTAAATAGTTTTTAATAATGAGAAATTAGATGAGTTATTAATTAAAATAGTCACATTTTTTTATTTTTATACATATATATAACTATATTTTTTTATTATATAAATATAGTTACTTTTTAGTTTGTTTTTATCTCTAAAAGAAGAAGATTTTGAGATTTAAAATTAATTGGGTAGTTGGTCAGTTAGGTTGGCCGACTAACCAAGATCAAACAGGTAGGCTGAGTAGATTGATTTGCCGATTAAATATACTATTTTATATTTCAATTGGATAAATTTATATCTTGGTTAAAAAAATAAAAAAAAATCTTAAATATTTTATATTTTGATATATATATATATATATATATAAAATAAAAAAATAAATTATTTTAATTAATATTCCATATAAAATCACTGGGAGAAAGTTTCTGAAAAATCATCCACTTCGTCGTCCATGCAGCGGTATGCATGCATTCAGGCTGAGAGTGAGCAAATATTGCAAGTTAATGAATCTTCGAGGGAACACCGGCCTTTCAGAAAATGGAAAGTTGGGCGGTACTGGAATTCAGATCTGCCAAGCGAAATGATTGCTACAGATCTCTTGGATTATCAAAGTACAGAGAGGACAACTTATTACTGACTGACCTACCAAAAAAAACTTATTACTGACTGGTTTTACACTCCCAAAGTGAAGAAGCAAAATCTTACGTACGTACTGCTTATAATCCCAACCAATCTACGAGCATTTTGCTGTAAAAGCAGTATCTTGATTATTGTTTTTGTTTTTGGAGGCAGAGAGAGAATAGGAAAGTTTCCATTAATGGCTGGCTTGTCAAAATCTGCAGTTTCTCTGCTGATTACTGCCCCTCTGCTGCTGCTAAAGGTGGTAATAAGTTTTTGGAAGTTCAAACTAAAACTGATATTTTTGCTGGTCTACTTTTAGACACTCTCTGTACACCGAAATTGGTTAAGTTTTTTCCATTATTTCTATGGTCATAATTAGACTACTAATTAGAATAATTATTTTTATAAGAATTTATACAAATGTATATAACCCATTTATATCCTATACCTAATAACAATTGAATTAAAGTTTGGTGAAATTATTCTCGCTCATTCATTAACCGATTTATATTTTCATTTATTAAATTAAAAAAACTGAAACATTAATTCATTTATTAATTTTTTTAGTTATTAATAGAAGTAAAATAGTTATTAAATAAAAATAGTTAAAAAGCTAAAAATTTATTATATTTTTTTTCTTTTATCAGATTCAAAAATCTAATAATTTTCTCTTTTCCATCTTTCGCCCTCTCTCCCCCGAGCTCTCTCCCAACACCCAAGGCTTGGAAAGTAATAAATTTTCTTTTAGAGTTTTGATCTACTCCTCTCCGATAAACAATGACTTTCCAACCATAGTTATTCTCTCTTGGCTAACTTATCTCTCTCTTTTGGTCTTTTTGTCACCGTCCCTTAGTTATCAACATTACCCTTCTTAGTTATCTTATCTCTCTTTCTTGGTCTCTTTGCCGCCTTACCCTTGGACAAATTGAAACTAACCTTCTAAAAATACTTGTGGTATGATTTTTGGTTAGAAGAGAGTATTAATGCAAATAAAAGTTTAAAGAATGAGTTACAAATTAATTAATAGGAGTTTTGATGGCAGGTAAAATATAAAAACAAACTTGCATATAATTGAATTAATTAATTAATTACATGGGTATAAAATATGAGATATTAGTTATATTTCTAACGAAAATGCAGAACCCTATTTCAACTGCCAAGAAGGGAAATGGTAACAGTAACAATTCTAAAAGTGTAGAAATGGACAAATTCTGTATTGGGTAGAATCTACTGTATGCATAATCTATAAAACTGTTTAGTAGGTACACTACAGATGGGTTCACTTTACGAAACAATCCATGGATTTTATGAGGACGAAGGAAACGATGCACTTCCCTAAATTTAAATTGTTGCAAGTACAACAGATAATTGAACTGATTAAATGATGATAAGACTGATTAACTAATTAAGAAAATATTTTATAATCGACAGAAAAAAAAAAAAAAATCTCTGAGTCTGTCTCTTTCTCGACGAAAAACCGAGCCAACTTTGTTTCGTCAAAGCCGAAGTTCTTCATCTCTAAAGAAATTCTTCATTTTCTTCGATATTATCTATTTAAAAAAAAACAGATAATCTAACTATTTTTAAAATGACAACCGCCGTCGCCATCAGTGGAGAAAATCCTAAAAATTTGAGAATTATTTTTTAAAATTAAAGTTAAAAATAAAATTCGAATTTTTAAAATTTCAAAAAAATAACAATAGTTAATTAATAAATTAATTTTTAAAATTTTAAAATATTATAAATATATATTTATCTTTGTATTAAATAACTTGGTGGAAAATAGGCTTTTGGCCTTTAAACGATGGTTACCCCGATAGAGAACAACTATGCTAATAGTTCATGGCCCTTACTTTCCACAGAAACATGATTATACAACTACAAGAAGGATACATAATTCAAGTACTAAAAACATAGAAGAAAACCGAGTTCGTTTTTGTATGTGAAATTACAATTCTTTCTTTTTCTCCAGGGTTAAAAATGACACTGTATTGAGCTCAGAGTCAAAGCTTGGTATGCAGTTGAGCATTGAGATTCTATACATATCATCGTTCAATAACAACTGATGGATTTTACTCAAAACCTCCAAATTGTTTTCAACCCTGTCCAACTTGCTCACTTTCATATTTACCCTCCCAAAGCTTCAGTCAGAAGTTTACTTCAAAGCCAAAAACAAAGCCCTGAATTATCTACATGGCTCGCAAAATGCAAGACGTGGATTTAACTTTCAGACAACACTCGCACTGTATTTAACTGCCCTCTGTGCTTCTTCTAGGTCCTTCAAAAACCTGCGCATTTAGGACAGATTAACAAACCACCAGACAAATTTCATGTATATTCTTCCCTTCACATATATTTTTGAAAAGATACCACTTCTTCAGGAAAACAGTAACCCACATATTTGGAAGCATCAATGCACGCAGCCAAAATATTGATAAACTGACATGGGAAAGTAAAACTTTATATTTTGAATTCATTTAAAGAAAACTATTATCCTAGCCATTTGGAATTGACTAACCAAGCTGCCAAGGCATGGATTCAAATATGTCATAATCTTATCTTTAGCTCTCCACTATTATAAACACAGCGTACCTCTTAGAATTGAGAATAGCAGAGCCACCAAGTATAAAACGAATTCCAGAATTGCTGGCATTTTGTAGAGAAACAGCACGTGACTCCTCATATGTTGTCCCACCGACAATGAAAATAATCACATCTTGTGGCCTGCTTAGATAAAATGTAAAACAAGAAATGTTAATCCTTTTTAACTTAATAGTCAGTATAAGCTTTTCTGCATTAAAAAGGCATAATTTATTTTTTGATAATGATTTGACTTGGTTCAAATATCTTTCAATAAATGATGAAATCAAGAAAGATTAAAATGGAAAATACTAATCGGTGTTACACTAAAAAATGAAAGCATCTAGAGGGAGTGTGAGTGGGAAAGAGAGAGCAAATAATCGTAATTGAAGGTCCATCACTAAATGGGCAAAGACAGGAGCAAGCCAGTAAGAAGCAATTTGAAAAGAACAGAATGTGTTTGTGTGTAAAACTTTCAACTTCCTAATTGGATTTGATGCCTGAATCAACAATTTTCAACCCTAGATGTTTTGCCAACAGGATATTACATTTTCCATGTCAAGTTTCTATAACCTCTACCTACTTCCAAATATTAAAAATAAATCAAAATGTTTCTAAAAATACAGTAAAATGATGAACTTAAGCATTCATGTTGAGAACAATGTTTTGAAAACCAGCCCGAGCTTGCCCCAAAACCAGCTTTGGCTATCAAACCGGAGTGAACTATAGTCAAACTAGAATTATCCCAGTTTGTTGTTTGACCATCAAGTTATCCTGGTCAAAACCATATGCTAATGTCATCATATAAAATTATAGAAATTTGTCGAGATTGGGACTTAAACCTAAGTCTCAACACATGACAAAACATCCCATTTCAAGGAAACTTTTTTGCAAAATTTTCTTATTGTTGGGACTCGAACCCAACTCTTACAAGTAATAATAAAATTATGTGTATCCACTTTTGAATACACAACTAAATATATAGATAATATGTCTTCATATAATTTGGTGATTTTAAATTAAAGATAAAATAATACTCAATTACATAATGACACATCATCTCTGTACTCAAAAGTGTGTGCATATAGTATTGCTCTACAAGTAAAGATGGACATGTTGCCAAATCCAATTTTGAAGACATGTGATCCAAATTTCATATTTAAAGCAAAATTGTTTTGAATATTATTTTTAATATATATTTAAACAACACACTAGTCTAACTGTTGGTTGATCCGAACCGGCCCCTTCACCAAGTTAATAGCCGGTCCGGGTCCGAAAACATTGGTTGAGAACTTTTATAGCACCAAACCTGCCCTGCTGAAAATGATTTCCAACAAATGGGTAGTCCACATCTCGCAACCGTCCCTTGACTATGCTCTCCATAGTGTGAAACAGCAGAGGCTGGTGTTGGGTGTAGACATTCTCAACCCCCTACAAAAATTAGTGGGAATGATCTATCAGCGCAATGAAATAAAATCCAAGCAGAAGGAACAAATTTTCAAGACAAACCTTCAGGCCACGAGCCATATTTCGAGCAATATTCAGAAAATCGCGATTTCCATAAAGATCCCCAGTCCGCTTATCGGTGCCTGCTTGCTTCAAGAGGAACTGAACAAGCTACCATACCACAATGGACAACAAACAGAAATAGTTAGTTTCTTATATGCCAAGTACAAGGGATGTCACAACTACAGTCCAACCAAACTCTCAAGACAGCTAAATCTCCAAGAAGAATGTAAAAGAAAGATTAAAACAGTTAGAGCTGCTTCAGCCCATATTAATGTAGGCAGCCATGCAAGAGTGTCCCAAGATGAAGAAAAATTCTTTATTAAAACTAAGAAATTTCTCATGGAATATATGCTTTGTGCAAATATGACAGGTTTAGAGCAATCAGAAACTATATAACAAGCATCATGGCTGACCACAAAACAAATGATGGATGCTGCCCTGATATGCATTAATGTATATAAATCGTCAGACATCTATATATAAAAAAATAATATAATGAGAAAAAACAATATTTATAAGTAGATGCAGGCAGCCA
Organism: Mangifera indica; assembly: GCF_011075055.1. NCBI lineage: Eukaryota > Viridiplantae > Streptophyta > Magnoliopsida > Sapindales > Anacardiaceae > Mangifera > Mangifera indica. The sequence continues at coordinate 6,812,081 of NC_058147.1, read as the reverse complement.
GTGATAATATGGTAATGTTACCCCAGGCTTGTACTTGGCAGATCGAGAAGCCAGTTTGTTGAAAAGCTGCATCAACTGAACCGGGCTCTCCTTCTCATAGCGTAAAGCATACAACATTACTAGGCGCAGACGGTCAATATCAGATATGCTTTCATTGTTTAGAAGATTTGTCACTGCCTGGAAAGAAATATGCAAGGAAGAAAGTCATGGCATCACACTTTCACCAATGAATCGATGAAAAAATTGTACTCTCATTGTTTAGAAAGACTTTGTAACAATTAGTTTCAAATTAACATCGTAAAGAATATTGCTAAGTTAATTAGCTTTATTACTATCATTGATAAACTCATATTTGTTTCTCACAAGGATAATTAAATTCTCAGTTACCATCTCTTACTAAATGATGTCACTATTTACAGATGGAAGTAGTTCAGAAAGGTAAAATTGTGACTATATTCAAGACTGGTAAACTGAAGCGTATCTGACACAAAGAATCAGTTCATACAATGATGTGAAGGCCAGATCATAAGTGCAAAGAACATTTATTTAATAAATAAAGCATAGCATACTAGTAATCAAGAATAAAAACTTATTTCTTGCATTAGGTTTGTTTGCATATAGCAAGCATTCTCTCTGTGTTCGGTAATATAATTGTGATCCCTTTGTTACACAAATTCAGCATATTTAATATGGGGTGGACTCCATTTGTAATAGAATATGATTTATATCCATTGCATTCTGCCATACTTTAGTTCTCAGAGTAATTTATGTTTTATCAACTGTAACTTAATCATTCTAGAATTCCCTTCATATTATTTGCTCAAATAGTCTATTTTCCTTGTCCCTTTTGTAAGAAGATCGATAACTATTAAGAAAAGGCTGTAAGTTTAATTATGTCATTGATATTGATGCAAACTTGTAATGCCATTGCAATCATTTTTTACTATTTGTGCTTCCACGTAATTAAGAAATAGTTCAGAGAAAAATAAATTTTCTTGACTCAGATGCCTATAACTAATAGGATCCAAGAGAAATAAAGACAAAACAGTACCTCAAAAGCAGCTCCTTGCCCGCCATTACAAGCCAACTCCTGTTCTGTTTCTGAAACCAACATGAGTTTTCGCTCTTGAACTATCTTGCTCATTTCTGTGACTAATGTCACATGTTTTGAAACATTTCCGTGCATCTTTTTGTACTCTGGATAATTTTCAACAAATTTGGCCATATCTTCTGCAGAATATCAGTGTTCTAGTGATTTGAGTGCGTATTTTAGCCACAAATGATAATACTGGCTAACTAAACATGCAAACAATACATCTAAAATACATAATTCTGCTGTTTACAAACCTATAGTCTGAATGTTTTGGTTGCTTTTAGCAGCTTGTTGAAAATCATCAACCATCCGCTTGATATTCATTCCAATATCTCCAAAATTCTCATACATGTTCGATTTGAAGAATGCATCTTGTTCTGATGACAGCACAACCTCCTGTAAGCATATGAATAGCAAAAAAATAACAGTTCACCATTGCATGGTAGTCAAAAAAATGTGCAGCACAGCGAAAGAGTAAATCTACCTGCTGATCTTTTGGAACTTTGCCCATGTTTCTCAAGTCAACTTTATTATCCTGAATGCCAATTAGTTCATGAACCATTGCCTACGAAAAATAACACACTCAATAAGCTGCCCTTCTCATTTTAAGACTACCTTAGATCAAGAGCCTAGCTTATGCTTGAGAAAGCCCCAGCTGGTAAGATTATGTTTATAATGTCACATACCTGATAGGTCCACTGATTCAGCAATGGAGTCACAGGGTCATCCCTTCTATCAATTATTAGCAATAATGGAGAAACTTCTGTACGTCTGAAATCAAAAAGACCACTTTCCTGCTGATACATCAGTTTCTGTCATATCCCAAAAAATGAAAATTTTAGTTTTCTCTCTGACTCCAAAAGTCATGCAATAAACTGGAAGCCTCTAATTCAGCACATGCAATTCTACTTACAGCTGTTTCCTGGGCTATCCTCTTTGCAATATCTGAGGTCCTTTGGTATCGAATAACAGGTCTTCTTTTTAAAGCCAAGAAAACAGCAGCAATACCATCAACAACTCGCTCAGAGAAGTGCTGCAAACTTGAAGGATCTACAACTGCTGGGAGCATATAAAGATGATTTGAGGGTATATTCAAAGTAAAATGATACGGTTCATTTGCAACAAAATCTGCATAAAATTCCTGCAGAACCAATAAATCAATTAACACTTTGGTCAAATTTACATTGTAGGCAAAACTACAGTGATGCTACAATATAATAACAAAATCTACAACAGAAGTATGACATAAATGAAAATGCATTTGATCATGTGTCAGAAGGAGAATAATACAATTTAAGTGTAAAAAGATTTCAGCCTAGAACAAGAAGTGGTTGACCCTCTATATTACAATTATTTTCTGACAAGACAAAAAATCACTAATTCTAATAAATCAGAATACTAAGTTGACATAGACAGAACACCAATTCATCAAACACTCTCCCATGTGAACATCCACTCCAGCTCAAAGATTTTTCTCCTAGTTGTTCTAATTTTTCTTTTCCCAGGAATTTAATATAAAAGAGACCATGATGCCATGCCACTCTATCATAGCCGGCCTAGGTGGAATAATCTAAATACAACACAACTTTCAAAACTTTTAATTCCAATGACCTATCAGGATGCTGACTTGTGCTTTTAATTGGCTATTTAGAAGTTTGGCGCCCTCCCACCAAACAATTGTTCCTTGCTAGACACTCACCACAGTTTTCTTATGTCGAAGTTCAACCAAATAAAGTTGGCAATGTCCCAGCATAAATGTGCAAAAAAAAAAAATCATTACTGATTATCAAACACTTTTGTATAAAAATATTAAATACCAAACAGAGAAATGCAAATGAAAAGAAATTCAGTCAAGCACAATGACATTGATAAATGAAGAGTTACCTGAACTTGCTGTACAACTTCCTGCTCATCTGAATCAGCTAAAATATGAATCTGGGTATCCTTCAACATGTTGGAGAAAACTGTAAAATTCAGTATGAAATCAGAAAGGGCTTTGAATGGGCTGGAAACATACTAACATGACCTTGGATATTTTCACTGCAAAAAGGGAAAACAAAAACTTACATAAGTGATACTCGCCAAATCTAGGATTACCCAGCTGCTGTCTCAAATGCTGAATATTCTCCGATGTAGGCCGAAGGAAATAAATAGCTTTTAGATGTGACATTGACTCTTTCGACTTGGAAATGGAATCTACCAGTTCCACCAAAAATACTTCTTTCTGAAGTAGCTCTGACTGAGAATACACCACACTTACAACACTAACCTGTAGACAACAAAAATGGGTCCATAATCACACCACATTTCCTTTTAGCTCAATTGCCTATTAAACTAAACCACACAATACAGCAACAAAAACGATTAAAAAAATTGCAGCAAACCAAATCATTCAATTATGTCAATTTAGAATCACCAAATATAAGCTGTAGCTTTAAGATGTCGGCTTACAATGTTATTCATTAACAAAATATAATGTTAATAGTTAACATTTATCTGTTACAACTTCTAAATTGTCACTAAAACTCCATTTCGGTGACGTACCAGAACATCGTAATATTCGAGTATCATGATACAACCATTAAAAAAATTCCGCTACTAGTGCTATCATATAACGAAGTCTCAACTGGTAGAACCGGATCGCGTCGAATTGTTCAATATCATGCTAATGAACGAATAAAAAGCATCCTAGAAAACTGAATTGATTGATAAGAGCTTAAATCAAGATATTATAAGGTAAAACACTACCGTTTGAGAATCGAGAATGAGAACTTTCATGCCGGAGATGTCCTGCAACATCCGGTTGATGTAATCCCGAGCAGAAGTAACTAGAACCATTTTCGTATGCCCTGAAGATCTAGGGCTGTGATTTTGGTGATACTGAAGAAAAAATTTAGGTCAAGTTAAACTGGTATAATCTTCTTCTTGTTCAACGCGGTGCGGATCTACGAAGACAGACCTAAACTGAATTGTTAGATACAAAGCAATACGCACCGTTTTTCTGGTTCGTCCCGAGACGACGAGGCCACTTTTTGTAATTTTAACATTGAAACGCATCGTTTAATCTCTTAAAACAGTAGTACACCCCTGTAATTGACTGACGTTAGTTAGATTTAACAGCTATCACAGAATGAGAATCTCAGTTGAATGTTGAAACCAATAACATACCCCAACATCGTTTATTTATTTTTTTGAGTACGGAAAATTATTAAAACGACCCAAATTCAAGGCATCTCAACAAAATTGATCAATTTGAATATGACAAAGATCAAAAGAAGTATTCCTACCCAAGATTTGTTGCAAACCTAAAGTAGTATCTATTAAGTATTAAAAATTTAAATTCTTATCTATTGACTATTAAAATTAATACAAACAATTAATTTCAAAGATAAAATCGTTATTTTACTAGTAATATATTAAAAATAATAAAATATTATCTATTTAACCTCTACGTTTAGAAAATTAGTAATTTCTCTTTATTAGGGTCTCATTTTCAGCCCATTTGTTCTTTGCCCGATGATGGCCAACTTCTCTCCATTGACATCTGCCCTTTGATGTTCATTCTCGTTAGAGATAAAGACGAATGAAGAACTCATTCATCAAATCTAATCATCGCTAATTTGTCTTCCTTCGTTTTTTGTGACGATTCTTTTGGATTGATGCTCTTTATATGCCAAACAAAAAGTCCATAACTAATTATGTACAGTTTCATCGTCATTCAATTTTGACACGTTTGACAATGGCAAGATGCGACCACTAGATGAGGAAATGTGTTTACCAAAATCGAAGAGTCCACTGAGCTGTTTGTCGTCAAGAGAGAAGACAGATAGAAAGGTTGTTGGCAAAGAAGGTCGTCAACAGAGAAGGTGGCCAGAAAGAAGAACCTGGGGGAAATTGTGATTTTTTAAAGTTTAATCTAGAGAGAATATGTTAGTTTTCTAAATCTAGAAAATAAATGGATAATGTTTTATTATTTTTAATATTTTACTGATAAAATAATGATTTTATTCTTGAAACTAATTGTTTTTATTAATTTTAACAGTTCATAGGTGAAAGTTTGAATTTTTAATATTTAATAGATACCAGTTAGATTTGTAACAAACCTTGGGTGGGAATACGTCTTTTGGCCTATGACAAATATCCTAACTTAATATCAAAGTAACCCTCAACCTTTCTCATATAAATTCTAAACTTATACTAACAAAAGAGTGTCATAATAAGATCTTATAAGTTGTGAAATTTTACATTTTCACACTCTCACTCAAATTCTAACATTGTGATTTTTAAATCAAGTGGGAAAGTTTGTTGTATTGATATATTTATACGAACATTAACTCAAAATTTCATTTATTTATTTATTGTAAATTATTTTGTAATATGTTAAATATAAATTTTGAATTGTGTTCCATAATCAAGAATGGTAGAGAAATTAGGAGGGCTTGATATTTTCATTGTGGGAATTAAATTGATATTTTATCATAAAGGTTTTCTAATATTTAACCATACAAGGGTATACTGAAATTTTACCTTATGAAGTTATTTGTTATTTGACTATATTATCTATTTACCATGTGAGGGGCAAATCACATTCATACTTTCTAAATTACAAGCCAAAAATTTTAATAGTATGTTTTGTAATTTAAGTAATAAGGTTTCATGTTACTTTGGTTATAATAAATAGAAAACTACATAATATGTCTAATGAATGTTACTATGCGGGAGATAACATGTGATGATAGTGGTTTCATAGCGGTTGGTTAACTTGGCGTTAAGAATGTGAAGAACTTATTAGAAGTTGATGTTTTGATTTGTTATGTTATGATATTATGCTAGATGTTTATGAAATATGTTTATTTATGACTTTATATATTTTATACTACACATGTTGAATTGTTTGGGTTTTATGGCATATTTTATACGGTTTCGAGTTTGTTAACATGAGGTTATTTTTGGTAGACTGAGTATTTGTACTAAGTGTGATACTTAAAGTGTTAATAAAACATAAGTAGTCAAGAGTCATGACATCTTCGAAGGGAAAGACTTTCGAAAATTGGTGTTTGAAGGCAAATTATAGGATCCCCTCTTGACATATACATTTATCACTTAACACATATAAAAACATTAACATGGTATATTGAATGTTCTTTAAAATTTATGGTATACACTGAATTTCAATTTCTAGGTTAAAATTGGTTAATATGAGCCACATCCTTGTATAAATTCACTTAATATAATACAAATATACTTCAAACTTAATGGATTTTTAACAAAATCATAACCTAAACAAGTATAAAATCCATAACTTTTATCTTTAAACCAAAAACACTTACTTTCATTTTCACATGTGATTCAAATATTTGAAATCAAGCTCATCAATCACAGTAAAGGAGAGCAACGGTGATGAAGAGCAATGGTGGAGAAAAAAGACAATGAACACAAAGAAGATGAACATGAAACAGAAACACACCTTGTAGGTTTTCAATTGGATTTATTACCCAAAAAATGTGTCAAATTGGGATGAAATTTGGAAATGACGGACAATGAACAAAAATTCAATTTACATATAGGAGCATTTTAGTCAATTTGAAATATGTTGGCTATTGGTTTAGTCCTTAACTTCTTGGCTAATATGGTAAACCCCTAAAAATTGTTATTTTAGTTAATTAACCCATTAACAATTTCTTAATTTCCTAGCTAGTGAATATGCGATCCATGCAAGGATTTATATGTGTCGATCACATTTTAATTTTAAAAATGTTTTGTTGTATCCTTCAACCAAAAATGTGTAATACATTATTTTACATTTGTTGTATTAAATGATCGTATTATATATTGTTAGATTTTTTATTTTTCTAATAGATGATAAATAACATGGTTTTATATTATGTATACAAATTCCAACCCAAATAGTAGCAATTTGCGTTCTTTTTCCTCCAAAATTGAAAATCCCTTCCATATTTTTCTTTTTTGTTTCTATTTTTTACCACCAATTCATTAATTCATCATTTAATTTGTTGATGTTGGAAAATATTGGTTTACATTGTTAACCCAGTTACAGTAAAAAACTTATTATTTTATCAGTTTTATATCTAAATAGTCTTGCAGTAATAGATTTTAACTTTTATTGTTTCTGTTATAAAGAAAATCTTGAAACTTGATTGATAGTATTATAAGGGCTAAAAAAATTACTCCAACAGGAGGTTTAGTTCATTTCCAAACTCTCACAAACAAAATTTTAAAAACTTAAATATCCATCCATTAGCTCTTAAAATTAATAAAATCTATTTATTTTAAGAGTAAAATTATTATTTAATAATAATATTAAAAAATAAAATTTTATTTCATTTTCTCCCCTAAATCCTAATAACTAATAATTTTTCTCAGATTAAGTTTTAAAAAGTAACATTTCTCTTCTAGGGTTTATATTTCATTCTTTGGCTGCTTATTTTGGTGCCTTCTCCAGCGATCTTTTTCCTTTTGACGACATTTTGGTGCCTTTTCCAATGATCTTTCCCTCCTGGCATTTTCTCTCCCTTTGGTAGCCTCTCTTCTCTCTCTCTCTCTTCTCTCTCTCTTCAGAGGTCTTCCCATATCTCATCTCGTCTCATCTCTTTTGGATTTGTCTTCATCCATCCATCATTTGGACCGTGGATCGTCTAGATGAAGATGAATTGTTTTCTTCCATTTTTTCTATCGTTGATGGCATTTCCCAAGTAGTCGGAACAAGAAGATAGGTATGGAAGGTCGATTGTCGACTGGAATGAAAAACTTGGTTAAAAAAGAGAAAAAACCCTAGAGAGAAAATATAATTTTTTTAACTTTAAATGAGAAAAATTGTTAGTTTTTTAATCTATCATAAAAATTAAGATAAAATTTTAGTTTCTTTATATATTTTTTTAAATAATAATTTTATTTTAATCTTAACAAAAAATTTTAATAGAAATATGAATATTTAAGTTTTTAAAATTCAATTGGTGAAAGTTTTGAGATAGGCCAAACCCTGGGTGGTTTCGGCCAAAATAAAATTATCTGGCCAAGATAGAGATTAACTACGGTTAATCTTAATTTGCAATCTCCTCTTCTCTAATCAAAACTAGAAAGCCTGTTACTTAAACCTCTGTGCTTTGTCTGAGACCGTAAATTTAATTGTCACCATCACAATTCACATTCTTCAATTCAACATTTCAACTTACATAAAAAACTGATTTTCTTGTTGTCATTTTTTCTCATTGACTTGCTGTTATATAAAATCAGATGCTGCAATTGAGTCGAAGAAGATGAGAGGTCCCTCCCCTAGTCCTTTAAAGGCCAGGCACCGACTGTCCGCTTCATTGTCGGTACTTTTCTCTTCAAATCTCATTATAATTTTCATTAGATGAACGCAAACTGGTTATCATGCGGTCGAAGCACTTGATTGCTGCTCTGACCGTTAATGATCAAAGTAGCTTTCCTTCAGATCTATTCATTTATTTAAAATTTGAATTTGTTAGTCTTTGTTTGAACTCATCACTGGTGACTCGAATTCTGGCTTTGACTGATAATTGCGGCTCTTCAACGCTTAATTTGAAGAATGAACATTTCGATGAAATCCAAGAGTTGACTATTGGTTCATTGAGCTTAAGATTCTGCAGTGTACTGAATGAATTTTGATTTATGAATTGAAGTCTATATCTATTTATCTGTCGATCTATCATCTGTGCTGGCTGTGCTCACGAATTTGTTTCAGTGGCAGTGAAGAGGCAAACAAAAGGAGGTTGCAAAGATATAGGGTTTTTAGAGATGTTGAGAAAGTGCTCCATGTTCCTGTACAATATAGGCATTTTAACTGCAAGACTTCAAGCCTGAATGTATTGCTGGTTGTTATCTTGTTGGGAGCCTTGCTCAGGCTTTTCCGTTCTCCAGCGGTTCTTGTTGCTGATTATCCTTCTACTGCTGCATCTCGGTATATTTGATCATCTATGCACTGAGTTTTCAGTTGTTAATAGAATTTTTTTTTTTTTTTTTTTGCTTTTTGGTAGGTTTTAGCTTTTGTGGTTGCTCTCATCCTGAAACTGGGTTTCCCAGATTAGAACTTTGTCGCATTCTCTCAACGAGTACATATAAAATCTTTTTTTACGAGTCATCTAAACTATTGATGACTAAAAGGCAAGAGGCAGCTGGTTTTTGTTGTTCCTGACTGAGAATATAATTGCATGCAGGTCAAGTTTTAGGAGATGGATTGGAGAGAGTGCTACTGCAGATCCTCGCTATTTATCTACTTTAGATGTGGACTGGGATCAAATGTCAAATGTTGTAGAGAAATTGACTGACAGGAACAAATATCTTGGTGTTGGCTTGTTAAAATTTAATGACAGCGAGATAGAACACTGGAAGCAGTTATTACCAGATGCTGAACATGTTGCTCTGCACCTTGACCATGTATCAAACAACATAACTTGGGAAGTGCTATACCCTGAATGGATTGACGAAGACAAAGAATTTGAAGTTCCCACTTGCCCTTCTCTGCCTAAGATTCAAGTACCTGGAAAACCACGGATTGATCTTATTGTTGTCAAGCTTCCTTGCAACAAGTTGGGGAGATGGTCAAGAGATGTGGCCCGTCTACACCTGCAGCTTGAAGCAGCAAGGCTTGCTGCCTCTTCTAAAAGCCGTCATCCAGTGCATGTGCTTTTGATAACTAATTGCTTTCCAATTCCAAATCTCTTCACTTGCGAGGATATTGTTATTCATACAGGGAATGCATGGCTATACAAGCCAAACCTTCATTGGTTGAGAGAAAAGGTGCAGCTACCTGTGGGATCATGTGAACTTGCAGTTCCTCTCAAGGCCAAAGGTCAGTCAGAAACCGCTTTCATTGTGTTTGTTTCTGCAATCCGCTTAGAATTTAGTTGAAATGGAATCCAGCAAGTTGATTCTATCCTTTACCCAATTGGAACATTTTTCCCCTTTGTCTCACAATGTACAAGTATTTATGGTGCTTTGTTGAATTATATTGACTAGTATATCAATCCATCTTGATACAGATCCGTCACACTAGTAGTAGCTCATTTTCATTGGGAGTTCATAAATCTGCCACTGGTTGAAGTCATCTTATTGTTGAGAACTTAATTTGGTGATCTTAAATCGACTGTCAAGTTTACGAGTTCTTATAAAAAGAGCAAAGAGTATATTGAGATCAAATAATTTACTTGCTTTTCTGTTCATTTTTTCATTTTGATAAGCTGTAAAGCACATTCGCTGGAACCTGTTTATGTTAGGTTGTGTACCTCTGGATCAATGCCACATGAATGGAAGATACTAACTAAATACTTTTGAACAGAACATTTTTACTCAGAAAGGCCGCATAGAGAAGCATATGCAACGATCCTTCATTCTGCGCATGTGTATGTTTGTGGGGCCATTACTGCAGCTCAGAGTATCCGCATGGCAGGCTCAACATGAGATTTTGTGATACTTGTGGACGAAACAATTAGTGAGTATCTGTTAGAGCTTGGGTCTACGTAAAGAAGAAGAGAAGTGGAAGAAGAATGAAACCAAGGGCGCAAACGGAAAAGCTGACAGAGGAGATCGGTGATAGCAATGGCAGAGAACAGGTTATGGGAGTGGAGGGTAGCAGTCCAAAAGCTGTTGGTGAAAATGCTAATAACAAAGTTAGTGTGCAGCCTAGGGGAGCTCCAGGTGGCAGCCTTTAAGTGGTGGAAAGAACATCAGACATGCAGCAAAACTTTAGAGATATGCTGGGGAAAGGGGAGACTGTGCTGACATTGGATGCTGAGTTGGCAACAGAGGACTGGGTGTGCGACAATGAGGAAACTAGAAATAGGAAGCCGGGATGAAGGAAAGGGAATTTTGGAGAAAAGGAAGAAAGGGAGTAGGGGAGAGTTCCAGCCTCTCGAAAGCTGGTGGGGAGTTGTTTTTTACTGGTTTATTGCTTTACCATTTGTATTAGTTTGTTTGAATATTGTTATGCTGTTGGAGGATTTCATGTATCCAGCCTGGGAGTGCTGATTGTTTTGTGAGGGATATAGCAAATATGCAATGTTATGCACATTCCATCTTTAATGAAATATTTCAATTAGTTTACTGAATCCCTTGCTCTGTTTATTACAACAATCACTGTTACATTAGGCAGAAAACCATACAAACTTTCCTACGTCTCTTTGCTACTTCCTGGAATCCCTTCTTCATTGGAACAGCACAGGGGAGGAAACCATCTGGGAACAGCTGCGATCACCAGGTACCTATCAGTATCATAAAGGTGGATTGGAGGCTGCAGGCTGGAAAGTGCATACAATCCAGAGAATCAGGAACCCAAAAGCCGAACATGATGCATACAATGAATGGAATTACAGCAAATTCCGTCTGTGGCAGTTAACAGATTATGACAAGATTATTTTCATTGATACCAACTTGCTTATACTTAGAAACATTGATTTTTTATTTGAAATGCCAGAAATAACTGCTACAGGAAACAATGCTACCCTGTTCAATTCAGGTGTTATGGTGGTTGAGCCATCAAATTGTACATTCCAGTTGCTAATGGATCACATCAATGAGATCGAGTCTTATAATGGGGGGGACCAGGGCTATCTGAATGAAATCTTCACATGGTGGCACCGGATTCCAAAACACATGAACTTCTTGAAGCATTTTTGGGAAGGTGATGAGGAGGAGAAGAAACAGATGAAAATTCATCTTTTTGGAGCTGATCCTCCCATCGTTTATGTCCTCCACTATTTGGGAAATAAACCATGGCTGTGCTTTCGGGACTATGATTGCAACTGGAATGTGGACATTTTACAAGAGTTTGCTAGTGATGTTGCTCATTAAAGATGGTGGAGGGTACATGATGCCATGCCAAAACACTTACAAAAATTCTACTTGCTTAGGTCCAAACAGAAGGCCGCATTGGAGTGGGATCGAAGGCAAGCTGAGAAAGGCAACTACACTGATGGTCATTGGAAGATCAAAATAAAAGACAAACGTTTGGAAACATGCTTTGAGGATTTCTGCTTCTGGGAAAGCATGTTGTGGCACTGGGGTGAAAAAAATTGGACAGATAATGCAACTGCAACTCGAGCTCCACCAGCCATTACTACTGCATCTCTTTCATCTTCATGATCGGTAATTCTTTCATTCTCACTATCTCAATGTTAGCATCTAGAAGAGTTAACAAATTTCGCTCATCAACCAATCTCATCAGGAAGTGTATCTTCTTCATGGTCTTGCTCTCATAGACTGTATAAGATATCTCTTACATACTTCAATATTGTACACACCTTTTAGCGAATGCATTTTACACTCGGGTATCATGGAGTTGTGCGCCCTTGGTGTTCTTGAGGTAGCACACTTGTATGAAAGAGTTGAGTACTGAACAACTTCTTGCTATAACTTGACAATTGGAGGAAATTTTTTAATAAATTTAATTACCATTGATCTTGAAAGTTGTGATGTAAATGATGCGAAAATGCATGGATAAATTGCTGCATTGTTGGGCTTTCTGATTTTTCTTTCTAAATTCTAAGACATGTACCCATAAATAATTAGTATAAATAATAATATCATGATATAATTAGATTATTTTGAATTTTAAATTTAAATAAATTTGTGAAATATTTATCCATAAAACGGCATCGTTTCTCTTATCAATTAAAGGCAATCCATTTCGACCAGACCGACCAACGCGATTCTCAAAATCAAAGCACGAACACTTTGAATTGAAGCTTTACGTTTTCTGAGTTCCAACTTAACGCAAATGGATTTGATTTCATTTTTCAATATAAAAGCCACCCAGATTTTAATTCCAGCAATCACAAACACGAGTAGCTTCTTAGCTTCACCTCGTAACTTCAGATTACCAGTTTCAAACAAGTCCTTCACTGTCCTTGCTAAGAAGAGAAACTCAAACTCCAAGTCTGATTCACTTCTCAAACAAAATTTAGTTGAAGAAGTGTTAATGGACGAAGAGGAAGATGTTCTTTTTGAAGACTTTGAAGATGGTACTAATCGCCTTTTTCAATGAAACAAAATTCATCCCCTGATATTTAAAGCTGTTTTGTGTAATTCGTTTTTTTTTTTGTTTTTGTTTTTGTAGAGGAGATAATGGACGATGATGTTGGAGATTATTTTGAAGATGAGTATGCAGAAGAGGATAGTGAAGTCTGTGTAAGTTGGTGCTGGAATTATTTGTGTGTTTTAGTCATTTTGTAAATTGAAGTTGTGATTTGCGTATTTTATGTTCGTTTTTGAAGGCTGGGGATGGAGGTGAAGGAGGTGGAATATCCCTTGCTGGGACTTGGTGGGATAAAGAAGCTTTGGCTATAGTAGAAGATGTCTGTCTGTCTTTTGATGGTGTCTTGAAATTATACGCATTCAAGACTACGCGTAATTGCATTATTCGAGTGCGCATTGAGAATATGTCAAACAGGTAAGAATTTATTGACATTGTCATAGGGTTCTGATTGATTTAGCTTTATCAGTGTGTAAAGTGGCATTTACTTGCAAGAATTTGAAAAGGATTTCTGTTTTTGTTAGTTATACTCCTTTGCTATAAATCTGTTATTGGGCTTATAAATTGATACTATTGGTTGCACAAAAAATTGAGTGTATATATATCATGGAATGCTTTCTGTGGATAATACCAACTCTTGCTTATGAGATTGGAAGTTGTAATCTACTAAGTAACGTATCCATAGAGTTGAACCAAAAATGTCAATTAAGCTCAAATAAAATTATACATGATGAGGAAACTTTCTGTCATAAGACAAGGATACTTCATGTTCTAAAGATTCTTCTGCATAATTCTTTCTTTTCCTGTTTTTCATTTATGCTCAATCAAATTCTTGACTACTGTCTGAATGGCTAATATTTCATTAGGAATTTTCCTTTTCCTCTTAACTTTTTCTGGTTATTACTTCCTTGTAAGGAATTTATTCACCATAAGATTAACTAATAGATGCCCGGGGCTCTCTTTGCTGGCAAAATATCACAGGTCAGGTTCCCCGAGTATGGAAGACATTGAAGCTTTTTCTGCAACCTATAGAGCTAAGCTAGATGAAGCAGAGAATGCAAAATCCATACCTGAGAACATATCTTTGGAGGTAGCTGCTAATTTATATTTGTTCTGTTACAGTTTTTTCCTTAGTTTGTTTATTGTATTTGTTTCCGGTAGAGGATGCAATCCTCTATAGACAATCGGTTGAAAATGACAACTAAAAGGCAAGGAATGAATTGCATGTATAGTATAGACTGGTTTTTGTCATCTATATGGTCATTAAAGAGCAGAATTGATTTTGTACTGGTGGCTAATAATTTAAGGCTGATTGTTGAATTGCACAAGTTCTCTGTTGAACAGTCTGGTCTAACTAGAAGTGTGTTTTTTTTTTTTGGGGGGGTAATTTCAGGTTTCATCTCCTGGTGTTGAAAGGGTAGTTAGAATTCCACAAGAGCTGGAACGGTTCAAGGATCGACCTATGTATGTGAAATATGTCAGTGAAGTGGCTGCAACAGGTTCATCTTCAGAAAGTGATGGTGTTTTCAGGCTTATCTCTTTTGACCTGGAAACACAATGTTGCACCTGGGGTTTGGCAGATGTGAGAATTAACAGAGAAAAAGCAGGGAAAGGAAGACCACTCAGCAGAAAGCAACGGGACTGGCGTTTAGATACAACATTTGATTCCTTGCGTTTGGTCCGATTGTACTCTGATTGTTGAATTTTGTTTTCTAGTTATTTTTTAATCCATTAAATTATGTGTTTTCATCAGAAACTCCATAAAGAAGCCAGGTATGTTAACATAATGAGTTCTCTGAATGCCATTAGACAGGACCAATCTGTGTACGAGTGTTGCGTACCTGTTGGTCGGCAACCTTCCCTGCTCAAGCTTCAGTTTATTCTAGCCCAAATAAGTGAAAGAATGAAAGTCTGTAAAATTTCCAGATTTCAATATGCAGCATTCAGTTTAAATAATAAGCCCTCAATCAATAAAATGAACTCCATCCAGCCATTAGACAATGCAGTCCATTCCCATTCATTCATTCATCAAGCAAAGTTTACACCAAATGTTTCTCAACTCAACTCAAGCAACAAAACAGAGCACTGAAACTAAAAGGAAAAATAAACTGGAACAAAATAAATGGACACTGATAATTCTGGAATTTCGAGAGCCGGATCTCTCCTTCTTCATAACAACTTCAGTACATCATTTTCATAACAAAACCAGACTCTCTTCTCCTTTTTCTGCTGCCTTATAAAAGCATGATTTCCCTTAACCGAATTCTGCCTCCTGCTCACTCATAAACTGCCAAGTGGTCACAGCTGAATGGCCAAGCTTATTCTGCTCCAGATCAGCTTCTGTAATTTCCAGATTGCCCTCCATCATGTCCATCCTGGAATCTTCAGCTGAGAGTTTCATCCTTTCTTCTGAATCTGGGTCTGCTTCCTCTATTCTCTTCTTGGGCCTGCGGAAATAAACTTTGGTAATTAGGCCTCTATCAATACCCCCCCCACGGAGACGCACCTTGTCCTCAAGGTGAAATTCGGGAAAGCAGTCCCGTAAAGCGATGTAATCCTCCCAAGAGTTCTCACAGTCCGGAAGAGAATGCCATTTGATGAGGACCTGCAGGTGACCAGTTTGTGAATAACGAGTATCCAATAAAGCTTCCGGCTGTAATTGCAATTCTAAGTCCCCCGAAAGGCAGCCAGGCAGAGGTTGTGGCTGTATAGCAGCCCCTAAGACCCTTTTTAACTGTGACACATGGAAAACCGGATGGATTTTACTCGTGGAAGGTAAAGCAAGACGGTAGGCAACGGAACCAATCTTTTCAATGATGAAATAAGGACCATAAAAGCGAGGGCTCAATTTTTCATTGAGCTTCTTAGCAAGAGTCTTGAAACGATAAGGCTGAATTTTAAGAAACACTTGCTCACCAACTTCAAAGTGGAGCTCGCGACGTTTCAAATCGGCTTGACTTTTCATCCTATCTTGGGCTTTATGGAGCTGCTGTTTCAACTCAAGCAGAATGGCATCTCTTTGCTGTAGAAAAGCGCCAACCTCATCAATTTTGGAGGCTTCGGAACCCCACCGAAAGAGCGTTGGGGGATCTCTCCCATATAAAGCCTTGAAGGGAGTCATCCCAAGAGAACTATGGAAAGTGGTATTATACCAATACTCCGCCCAAGTGATCCATTTAACCCAATCCTTTGGTTGTTGAGAGCAAAAGCATCGGAGATATGTTTCAAGGCCACGGTTGACAATTTCTGTTTGACCGTCAGATTGTGGATGATATGCACTACTGAACTTGAGAGTTGTACCCACGGAACGAAAAAGCTCCCCCCAGAATTGACTCATAAATAGGCGATCGCGATCCGACACGATCGAACGTGGGTAACCATGAAGCCTAACTATCTCTTTACCAAATAAGGCGGCCACCTCTTTGGCCGTATACGGGTGGGAGAGCACAAGGAAATGGCTGTATTTGGTCAAGCGGTCCACTACCACCAAAATGGTATCTCCCTTTTTCGTTCTTGGAAGACCCCCAATGAAGTCCATAGATATGTCCTCCCAAACTTTATCAGGGACGGGAAGAGGCTGTAAGAGGCCTGCAGGACTCATGGCTTGATATTTGTTTCTTTGGCAGATTTCACAGTGGGCTACAAAATCCCTAATACACTTTTTCATGCCAATCCAATAAAAAACTGCTGTTATTTTCTTGTAAGTGCGAAAAAACCCTGAATGGCCACCGAAAGGTGAAGAATGGAATTCCCGAAGCAAGGCTGGAAGTAGGGCAGAAGAGGAAAGCATCACCAACCTGTTTTTGTAAAATAGAGTGCCATTCTTTAATAAGAAGTTGGCGTGGCTGGAGGGGTCCTGGAGGAGCTGCTGAATGATTTGTTTATACCGGTTGTCGGAGCGAACCTCTTGATCAATCACTTCCCCCTCGATCCAATGGCCGGCTGAAATGGAGTGTAAAGAAAGAGAGGCTTCTGGTAATCTGGACAAGGCATCAGCTGCTTTATTCTCCATTCCCGGACGATACTGAATCTCAAAATCGAAACCAAGTAGTTTCATCACCCATCGTTGTTGCTCTCCACTAATGATGGTTTGATCCATTAAATGTTTCAAACTCTTCTGATCGGTGCGGACAATAAAATGCTTCCCCAATAGATAGTGACGCCACTTTTGCAAGGCTAAGACAATGGCCATTAATTCACGTTCATAAACTGACTTTACTTTGTTTCTAGGGAGAGAGCCTGACTCATAAAAGAAATAGGCCTACCCCCCTGCATGAGAACAGCCCCGACGCCTGTGGAAGAAGCGTCCGTCTCAACTAGAAAAGGCTGGGTAAAATCAGGCATGGCAAGAACTGGAACAGTAGTCACGACTGCCTTCAACCTCTCGAATGCTACTGTAGAGTCTTCATTCCAGTGGAAGGAGTTCTTTTTCAATAGCTGTGTCAATGGGGCTGCAATTTGTCCGTAGTGGCGTACAAAACGGCGGTAATAGCCTGTAAGTCCCAAGAACCCTCGAAGTGCCGTAATATCGCGAGGTCGCGGCCAATCAATCATACACTGAATTTTCTGAGGATCAGCAGCTACACCCTCAGCTGAAATTATGTGGCCCAAGTACTCCAAACGAGAAACCCCAAGGGAACATTTTTTTCTGTTCAAGAGGAGGTGATGGTCGGAAAGAAGCTGCAATGCTAAACTGAGATGATGCAAGTGAGCAGATAAAGTGCTGCTGTAAATCAGAATATCATCGAAAAAGACAAGAATAAACTGCCGTAAATGGGCCCGAAAAACTTCATTCATGAGGGCCTGAAAAGTGGCAGGGGCGTTGGACAGGCCGAAGGGCATGACCAGAAACTCGTAATGGCCGTTATGTGTCCGGAAAGCTGTTTTCTCCACATCAGAATCAATAATTCTGATTTGATGGTAGCCAGATTTCAAATCAAGTTTGGTGAAGATTGTAGCACCAGATAATTCATCTAACAGCTCATCTATAGCAGGAATAGGAAACTTATCTGGAATGGTAATTTTGTTGAGGGCGCGGTAGTCAACGCAGAAACGCCAGCCATCGTCCTTCTTTTGCACCAGAAGAACAGGACTGGAGAATGGGCTGTGGCTTGGGCGAATAATTCCAGCATGAAGCATTTCACGAACCTGTCTCTCAATTTCAGTCTTCTGGTGATGTGGATACCGATAAGGTCGGACGTTAGACGGTGCGACTCCATCAAACAAACGGATGGCATGATCATGTTTTCGGCATGGCGGTAACCCCGTGGGCTCCTCAAACAAATGTTGAAAATTTACCAGAATTCTCTGAACTGCTTCTGGAGGCTCTTCTGAAATATTTTCTGAGGCAGCTAATTGAATCCAATAGCAATGGGTACCCATTTTAAGTGATTTTGAAACAGCCTTAAGAGAAGTTTCTTGGGTGACTAATGAGGGATCCCCCTGAAGTGTAATTTTCCGTCCTTCCCAGTGAAACATCATAGTGAGGTAGCCAATCCACACCAAGAATGACATCCACGTTGCCCAACGGGAAGACAAAATAGTCGTGAAGAAATTTCATCTCTGGTAACAGTAGCTCAACGCCTGGACACTTCTCTCCGCCGGCGACGGAATTGCCATTTCCGATGATCACTTGGAAGGTTGCTGGTGAGCATGGAAGTTGCAATTTGTTGACCAGTTGTTGAGAAATGAAGCTGTGGGAAGCGCCGGAGTCCACCAGAATGATGACAGGGGAAGAGTGAATCTTGCCCAAAAATTTTAATGTTTTAGGGGTACTGATACCAGCAACAGAGTGACGGGAAAGCTCTATTTCGTCACTGTGTCGGAGCTTGAGTTGGCTGGTGTCTTCTGAAAATTCCGGTGGGTCCTGTTCATCTTCATCACAGAGCATCAAACGAAGTTGTTTGAAGGGGCACTGATGGTTCGGACCGAACTTGCCTGCACACTTGAAGCACAAGCCTTGCGCTATGCGGGTCTGAATTTCAGATTGAGAGAGGCGTGGGTATTCCGGTCTGGAAGGTAGGTTAGGGCGGCGATTGAACGAGTTGAACCGAGGAGAAAAAGGAATTGGTGGCTGGTTGGGCGTAGGAGGTTTATGGGGAGAGTGATGGATAGCTTCTGATGGTGGGAAATTTGGTGGAATGGCGGAAGAAATCGTCGGAGGTGGGGCTGAATTTGGGGCTGAAATATTAGAGTGTGTCTGGGAGAAAGTCGAACGCGTGGGTGGGAAATTATGGTCTGAGTCGGGTCGGTGGAATGGGTATGGGTCAGGCTGATGGGCGGGCTTTTGGGTTGGGTTGGGTTGGGTGTTGGAGCAGTTTGGGTGGGTGAATGATAGTGTGGGCTGGTGTTTTTGGGTTGGGTTGAAAGTGGTGTGGTGGAAAACGCGTTTGGGTGGGCTGGGCAATTAGTTGAATTTGTGTGGCTGGGCTGAGCGCTGGTTGGAGTTGCAAAGGCTTGGGCCGCCCCTGTTGGATCCGGGTCCCAATCCGACCCGTGCACGACCCGGTCTCTTTCTTCTATATCTGCCGCCTGCTGCATCAAGGTGAAAAGATCCGCCGGTGCTTGGAGACGAAGCTCGGCCTGAATTCGGTGTTTCAGACCGGCAGTGAAGGCTCTTCGCACCCACTCTGCTGGTGCCGACGGAAGCATTGCCACCAGCTGTTCGAAACGAGTTCTGTACTCGGCCACCGTTCCCGTCTGCCGAAGCAAGATGATCTGTTCGTAGGGCGTCCGGTGCTGTGTTGATCCGAATCGCAAAAGAAGCTCCTCCTTCACCTCCCTCCATTCACGAAATGGCCTCCAGAGTTCCCTGAACTGAAACCAACTCAACGCCTCTCCTTCCAAACAAAATATTACTGCCGCCAAACGTTCCCGTTCGTCCATGCCGTTCATCTGGAAATAGCGCTCGGCCTTGGCTGCCCACCCCCATGAGTCCACTCCACTGAACAAAGGCATCTCCAACTTTCGGTGATAATGGTCACGACGATTTGTCATCTCCGTGGCGGCGTAACGCGGTGGTCGATGGTTTCTGGACGATTCTCCAAACGCTACACCGTCGTTGTGTGGGTAGGGAGGTTGCTGTGGTGGGGGAATCGGCTGCTGAAACCCAAAGTTTCCTCCATTTGGTACCCTCTCTGGGAAATGCTGTGGTGGTTCTTGGATGACGGTGGGTGAGGTTGCTACTGTTTCACTCCCCTTACTTTTCATGTCTTTAAGCAATAGCTGCCTTATCTCATGTAAGTTTTCGTCCAGCTTATCAAATCGGGAAGCTGTGTGATGTTCAGCTTTTGTGAATCTTTCATCCGTAATGGTTACTTTCTCCATTAAGTTTTTAAGGTTTTCTTCTAAATCTTTCACTCTCCCTTCCATTCTGGTTTTGACCATAACCCAGCAACAACGGCTCTGATACCAAGTTTGTTGCGTACCTGTTGGTCGGCAACCTTCCCTGCTCAAGCTTCAGTTTATTCTAGCCCAAATAAGTGAAAGAATGAAAGTCTGTAAAATTTCCAGATTTCAATATGCAGCATTCAGTTTAAATAATAAGCCCTCAATCAATAAAATGAACTCCATCCAGCCATTAGACAATGCAGTCCATTCCCATTCATTCATTCATCAAGCAAAGTTTACACCAAATGTTTCTCAACTCAACTCAAGCAACAAAACAGAGCACTGAAACTAAAAGGAAAAATAAACTGGAACAAAATAAATGGACACTGATAATTCTGGAATTTCGAGAGCCAGATCTCTCCTTCTTCATAACAACTTCAGTACATCATTTTCATAACAAAACCAGACTCTCTTCTCCTTTTTCTGCTGCCCTATAAAAGCATGATTTCCCTTAACCGAATTCTGCCTCCTGCTCACTCATAAACTGCCAAGTGGTCACAGCTGAATGGCCAAGCTTATTCTGCTCCAGATCAGCTTCTGTAATTTCCAGATTGCCCTCCATCATGTCCATCCTGGAATCTTCAGCTGAGAGTTTCATCCTTTCTTCTGAATCTGGGTCTGCTTCCTCTATTCTCTTCTTGGGCCTGCGGAAATAAACTTTGGTAATTAGGCCTCTATCAACGAGTAAGAGTTGTAAGATCTTTCTTATGTGCATATATACTACTGATTTTATCTGGATAAAATCAAAAAAAATAAAATAAATAAAATGAGGAAGACAAAACTGATGGAGATTTGAAATTTACGGGGTCAAGATTGAGAAGAATAAGAAGAGACAGGGATGAATGAAACTACTTGTAAGCATAATAGGTAAAGTTTTAGAGAGGTTCTGGGTTAAAATTTTCAATCTGTGCTCAGAACTTCCTCACCACCTTGACTAGTCCTAGAAACTGAAATAAATACGTAGGACTCTGATGTCATGTCATGACAGTTCGAAGTTTATATGGATTTTTTTCTTACTTTATTGCTGAAAAAACCAAAGATGTCACATCCTCTGATGCAGTGCAATTTGAAACTGAAAAGTAAGGTTTTACTAGTCTATTTCGGCTTCATGGCATTCACTCTGGTTACCTGGAAATTAAGGTATGACTTCACCATTGGATCTTTTATTTTTGTCCTTCAGGCTTTTGGTGCATGATATATATATATTCTTGAGAAGTAGCTTAGTGAGTAGGGTTTCTTTCCACAAGTGCCTCTTGTTGAATATTTAGTTTAGTCCTTTCAGTCCAATCCAACTAATTATTAAAATGGATCTAAATACCAGTAGTATCTTGGTATTTGATTGTTAATTGTGTGACTCTATTGTCTAGATTCAGGGACCTTCCAAATTGCTAGAAAGAAGCTTAAGGTGAAAGCTTAAGCAGAAAATAAGTTAGGCCTGTCTCAAATCCTTCAGCATCCTCTGGGCTGCTGATACCTTTCCAGAATATAGATTTGGTAGTTCTGGTCATTTTACATTTTGAGCCTAAACATAACATGATCTGACAAAATTTCATGTCGGATAACTAACAGCCTGCACACTACCATTAACTAAAAAAAATTTCTGACTTCTCATTGCAATTTCTGTATTTTTGCAATTGTATGTTGGTTGTGTGACAGAATTTTTTAAGTATGTTCTGGGGTTGATTAAATTTAAATATTGAGAGACCCAAATAATTGTAATTATTTGGTTGCTTGACTGGTGCACTTTGGAAAACATTACACTACAGAATCTGTCTGTCTCATTACTTTAGCTCTGGTCCTGATTTTTAATTTTCAAAATCGTTAAAGCTGTTTATCTTGGTCCTTGCTTTCTTTATTATAAACCTTTGTTTGCTTATTTATATTTCAGTCTTCATCAGTGTGGATACTTTGAAAGGAAATCTTTTTCGTATTAAATTCCATTGGTGTTCTCTCTCATTGAGCCATATTTGGCCTTTTTACTATTGCCACATTTGATTGCTAAGAACCTAATACAAACTAACTTTTATTGATCATCTTTTCTTTTTTGTTCATTGTGATATCAATTGTCCATAAGAAACCATAGCTTAATGGCAGGATGTGAAGATGAACTCCCTTTTAGTGAACATAAGGTTTAGAGGGAAGGAGTGAAAGAAAAATAGAGCCTGATAGTGATTGATTTTCTTCAGCTCTAACTTCTTGATCACAGAAGATTAATGAGTGTGTGATCTAAAAGCATTTACTTAATGGTTCATTTGTGCCATATATCTCATTGTGATGACGAAATTCAAGAAGCCGCAAGATTTTTTATTGCACTTCCTAAGATTCTTGAAACTCATAAATTATGATGTTTAGCACTTGAGTTTGACTGAAAAGAACATCTTTCTGTATCATCAAAACCCACTTGTCCCTCTTCCTGATTTTATTTCTGTCTCTTCTTTCCTGTAATTACATTAGTAGAAACTTTATGCCCCAAAAGTGGAGAGGAGCCTTTAGAACAAGAAAGTGAAAAATCTTACACATTAGTTTATAATACGCAGCCCTAGATGCTAAATTAACAACCAAACACTAAATTGGATTCTTGTCAAAATCTTTTTTTTCTTTTTTTTCAAAGTATTCATAGTTTTGTTGCTGTCCTGGGCAGCCCCACTTTTTATGGCTCAAGAATAGAGAAAAACACATTTTTATCCAGGGAAAATGACTAGAATAGAATAAAACCCTTTTTTTGCTTTTGGTATTTTCTTCATTTTTTAGCTTTGTTAATGTTGTTTTCATTATTGTCATAGCATGCTGCCACTGATATGACCTGGGATTAACCACCCAACAAAGACGATTTCGTCTTCGTCTCCGGTTGAAGACAGCCTGAGAGGCTAAGTAGAGAGACCGGAGGAGAGGTAAAGAGGAAGAGAGGACGGTCGACGACTAGGAAAGGAGAAATCGGAGCTGGAGGAAGAAGAACAAACCCTAGGGGGGTTTTGTCACTTTTCAAATGTAAGTTTTTAAATATGAAAGAGAAAAATGTGATAAAACTTTAATTTTTTATTAAATGATGATTCTATTTCTAATGTTAATTGAAATTTTTAACGAAAATTTGATTGTGAATAGGTGTTTGAATTTTTCAAAATTGATGGATGAGAATTGGAGAATTCACTATACCTAGGGTGGGAATAAGTCCTTTGGCCTAGAATAAAACCCTTTTTGTGCTTTTGGTATTTTCTTCATTTTTTAGCTTTGTTAAAGTTGTTTTCATCATTGTCATAGCATGCAGCCACTGATATGACCTGGGATTAACCACTCTGCAAATTTAACAGCTTTGAGTTGCAGAAAGCAGCACCACACTCATCATGGGCCTCAAGTCCCCTCACATATCTTCAAGGTAAAATACCTCAGATGTTCATATATTGATTTGAAATTATGAGACCTTTTGTCAGCCAACATATTTTAGTATAAGGGGTATTGATATTTTCAACTTGATCTATTATTGATCAATTGACCTATCTGAAGCTATGTTTTTCACATGAGATATTTAATTTTGATAAACTAATTTATTGCTACTTGGGTTTTGACCTAATCACAAACAATTTATTTAATAAAGTTTTAAAATTTATAATTAATAATTAGATTAAATCTAAAATATTATTTTTTTCTCAATAAGTAAGAGATAAATAAATAATTGGCTAAAAGACTTATTTCCACCCAAGGTTGAATGTAAATTCAAATTTATACCCGTTAATTTTTGAAAACCTAAATATTCACTTATCTATTAATTTCGATTGTTATTATTAAAGGTAAAAATCATTATTTAAAGTTAAAAAAAAATCTTTTTTTCTATCTTAGTTTTATAAACTAACAATTCTTTCTAAGTTTAGTTTTAAAAGTCATTTTTTCTATGTTTATAAAATTGACACTGCCTCTTATTTTTAAGGTTTCATATTTACCCTTTTGAAACCTAACAGCTAACCACACCTCCCCCCCTCCCCAAATATTTTTCACTCTTTCAACTCCCACCCCATACTTTGAAACCTTCATTCCCTTATCTTCTCTAGTTTGCCCCTTGCTTTCTAGCGCATTTCTTCATTTCGTTGGTGCTTTCTCACTTAGGATTCAATGGATAAACAACGAAGGCCAATCACGTATTGGTCATTGACTGAATCAATAAAAGAGATGCTTAGGGTTTTGGCTTCGTCTTGGATTTGTTAGCCAATTTTGTGTTGTCATCAACCTCTCTTTCGATGGTTGACAATGGTGGACCATCTCCTTCTTACGATTCATCAAATAGAAGCACGATGAGACATCGATTTGGTTGGATTAAAGTGTCGATGCAAATGGCCTTGTTCGATTTTGGTCGAATTTTTGTCAAATGGGAGATAAATGGGAAGATGGTGACGGGAATGTCATGATGACTCGATCTCAAATGTCGAAGACAAAGGGAGAATAATGTTGATGGTGATATGGAAGTTGAAGCTAAAGAGAAGGTGAATTGAAATTTTTTAGAAGGCTAAGGGTGGGCTAAAAATGAAAAAATATAAGAGATTGGATCCCTAAATTGATAAAAAAATGTTAGTTTTTAAATTTAAAATAAAAAGTTAAGAGAGAATTATTAATTTTTAAAATTAAGGTAAAAGAGAAGATAATTATTTTATTATTTAAATAAAATATTTAAATAATAATTTTATTTTTAATAATAATAATAATGATAATCAAAATTAAAGTATGAATGAATATTGAGGGTCGGCGCAAACTTTGTGTGGGATTAAGGTTTTTGGCCTAAATAATTTTAAGAGAACCGAGAGAAAGGCGGGCAGGTGGCCCTAGATTGTGGCCAAAATCTAGTACAGAAAAGACAATAGTCAAAGTCTACTCTTCGAGTCAATTTCAGCCCCGCGCTTGCGTCTGGGCTCCATCCTGGACCAGAGCGTGCACTCATGTCCCTTCTCCAGTTATTTAAAGTCAAGCAGGCGGCTAAATTTGTCGCGACTTTATTCCGTGGCAAAGTAGAAAATATTAACCTAGATTCCAGCAACTCAAGCCCAGAGATGGATTCATCAGATGTCGGTTCACTGATTTTACAGTGTGCTACACTTGCTCCGTATGCGCGTGGCCATAAAAAATTCTCAAATATGATACGTCACCAAGCGTCGGTCTAAAGTATTCCATAGAAGATATTCCTCTGTACTTTGATTTATTGGCTCGTACTTTGAGGTTTTCTCGACACCCTCACAAGTTTCAAAAGTAAAAGTACACCCTTTTAGTTTTGGAAGAATGCTGAATAATTTCTCTTTTCACCCCAAATTTGAAAAGACGACCATTTTTCATTCTTTAAATTTGGAAAAAAAAAATCATCTCCCCAACTGTCTATTAAACTTAAAGATAAGGAGGTAAAAAATTAAAAAATAAAATAGGTAAGAAGAAAATATAAATTTTTTTATATTATTAACATTATAAGTGATATTACTTTTATTATATATTATAAAGTGATAAAAATATATTTTAAATGTCAAGAGTAGTTCCATTTTAAAATATGGATAAAAAATGGACTTTCTAAACTTAAGGGTGATCAAAGTTTGGGTGGAAAATAGTCATTTGGCATTTAGAATATAAACTTACACTATACCCATTAATAGAAATTTGCAACGTTTTGGGGCATAGAATCTGGGTAAAAATAAAATAACTGATATAATTTTAATTCCTTTGCCTTTTCTCTTACACTAAAAGAAGCTAATCTATGACATTTTTCACATGATCAAAATGATAAAAATATTGAATAATTTAAAACTATTAAATTTTGATAATTCGATAAAACATTTGGAAAATAAAAAAAATATTTATTTTTATTATGTTGTCTATTCCACTTTGTTATTTTTTACAAGATTGCAAGTGTTTCATTCTAAAATATAATTCACATTTTATATTGCCATATTATAAATAATAATATGTAAAAACAAAAACTATATTGATTATAAATAAATATTTATATAATTATTTCAAAAGGTTTCTGATTCACCTGATCTTTTTTAAAAGATGTCAACAATATCTTTTATTATCATATATAATTATTTTTTAGATATATTAATAAAATTTTTTTATTTAAATGTATGGATAATGAGGTAGTTGAACTCAAACCAAGTTGTCTGCAAGGTTTTAAACAGTTTGTTTCTCTCACTCGCTATATGTAGCAACTCTAGAATTCACGTGATAAAGACAATCCCTTGATGGTTTCATCAATGTTAATATAATTCTTTTTTGTGTTATCTTTTTAAATCTTGGTTGGCTTATATATATGGAGTTGCAATTCTGTGCAAATGGATATGTAAAACAGCGAGATTTATGCAAAAAGTTAGGATCTTGAAATGGGTTCGGGTAGGTGGTGTTTAGGTTTGCTGTTGGTTTGGTGGTTGGTTGTGAGCAGCAATGTTGAAGTGAAGGGATACCCAGTTGAGGATCTGGTGGTCGGATTGCCTGGTCAACCCGAGGTTGAGTTCAAACAGTTTGCTGGGTATGTTGATGTCGATGTGAAGCATGGCAGGAGCTTGTTTTACTATTTTGTTGAAGCTGTGGTTGACCCTCAGGATAAACCTCTTACTCTCTGGCTCAATGGAGGTTGGTTAGCTGATTGCATCTCTTTTGGTTCTTTCTGTAAATTGAATCTGGTCAACTAAGCAAATCTGGAAATGGTTTACTATGGAGTGTTTTTGTTTTATGTTTTTGAAGTGGGTTTTGGTTAGACTTTGGACTATTTTATTTTGTCTAGTGTTTACTTTTTGTTTCCTTTGCATATAGGTTCCTGTTTATCTTATAATAAAGTTTTGGACTGCCCATAAGCTACCTCTGTTGTGTTTTGTTTTCTGTAACATATGCTTTGAATTGCATGCTGGTATTTCTTATTTTGAATAAACTTATAAATCAACTGCAGCAACGTACGAGATTGTTAAATTTGCAATTCATTCTTTCTGTGTGACCAAATGCTGTATGAGGCAAACAAACAATTCAGATTAGACTATAGACAACTGCCAAATTCACATTTCTGTGTGAGCAAATGCTGTATAGTGCTGATCTTTAAAAGGTCATCAAATGCCAAATTCACATTAACAGGTCCAGGGTGTTCATCTATTGGTGGAGGTGCCTTTACAGAGTTGGGCCCATTTTATCCAAGAGGTGATGGCCGAGGACTTCGAAGGAACACCATGTCATGGAATAAAGGTATAGCAGTAACACATATTAATATAGCATGTTTCTAGGAATTAATTTGAGCATGTAGCTATGAGAAATTCCAATTCAGTCTTTATTTTTGTAGCATCAAATCTACTTTTTGTTGAATCTCCGGCAGGAGTTGGTTGGTCATACTCTAATACAACTGCTGATTATACTTGTGGGGATGACTCTACTGGTAAAAAAAGCAGCATATATCTATTTTTTTTCCTTTAAGAAGTTTTTGGTTCCTTGTCCAATTTGGTGTGGCGAAAGCTAATTTAAATTTCTTTACAGCCAAAGATATGCGCACATTCTTCTTGAAATGGCATAAGAAGTTCCCAGAATACAAATCAAGAGAACTATTTCTTACAGGGGAAAGTTATGCAGGTATCAGAAGCTACAATTCTAATTCAGTGTCTGTGATCACTAGACTTGTGATTCATTTCATTTCCTGTTAATTTGATCTCATTTTAATTATCTTGGTTTATAAGTTTGAACAATTTCTTTTACATTTATTGGTGTTATTTGCCAGGTCATTACATACCGCAGCTGGCTGATGTTCTGCTGGACTATAATGCTCGTTCAACTGGTTTCAAGTTCAATATCAAAGGAGTTGCTGTAAGAAAACCTGACATTATATGACTAGTATCTTTGTTTCTTGCGGTGCTCCTTCATATCTTTGGTCATTTTGTTCTCATTTAATCCTTTCATTTATCTTTGCTCTATTTAGATTGGAAATCCACTTCTCAAACTTGATCGCGATGCTCAAGCAACATATGAATTCTTTTGGTCTCATGGAATGATTTCTGATGAAGTTGGCCTTGCCATCATGAACAAATGTGATTTTGATGATTATGTCTTTGCTAGTCCTCACAATATGTCTCACTCGTGCGACAGCGCCATCAAAGAAGCAAACAACATTGTTGGCAATTATATAAATAATTATGATGTGATTCTTGATGTTTGCTATCCATCTATAGTAGAGCAAGAGCTGCGGTTGCGGCAAGTGGTATACTTGTTTTTTCGTTATTCTCAAGATATCTTTTACTTGAAACTTGGTAAAGAAATGATACATTGTTCTTCTTTTCATATGAACAGGCTACCAAGATAAGTGTTGGGGTTGATGTGTGTATGACCTACGAAAGACGATTCTATTTCAACCTTCCTGAGGTTCAGAAGGCTCTTCATGCAAATCGAACTAAATTACCATATGGCTGGTCTATGTGCAGTAGGTATGAATTTACTCTTCTAGCAGGCATCCTCATCCTATACGTATATTGACGTATATAGCAACTGTTACTGCATCTCTGCATGAGTTATGTCACCAATTAGCTTGAACTAGAAAATCATCAAACTCTTCTGTTAAAATAAACAATTGGTATAGCAATTTTTAACACATAACTACTTTCTTTACTGATTATAGCAATTTCATGTTTTTGGCAGGGTTCTAAATTATAGTGACACTGATGGTAACAGAGACATGCTTCCCCTGCTTGGAAGGATACTTCAGAATGGGATACCTGTTTGGGTATTTAGGTAAGATCTAATAAACTTGATTATATAATCTGCTAGCCCCACCCCTTTCAGGCCCCTCTTCACTCGGTAATAATAATCTGATTGTTAAATTTGATAAACTATAGTGGGGATCAAGATTCTGTTGTACCATTTCTGGGGTCCCGGACACTTGTCCGCGAACTAGCACATCATCTGAAGTTGAAGGTTACAGTCCCATATGGAGTTTGGTTTCACAAAGGCCAGGTACTTGCCTTCCATCAATCTCATCATTTTCCCTTAATCACTTTCTTCCTAAGTATCCATTTTGTTGTCACAGGTGGGAGGTTGGGTCACTGAGTATGGAAACTTGTTGAAATTTGCCACAGTAAGGAGTGCTGCTCATATGGTACCCTATGCACAACCATCAAGAGCCTTACACCTTTTCACTTCATTTGTGCACGGTCGAAGACTGCCTAACACAACACGCCCTTCTATAGATGATTGAGAAGAAATATTTTTCGAGTTGCAGCCATGTGATAGGGATTCAAATTGGTTCATGATTCTAAATTTTCTTTACTCGTAAGACAGTAAAGTTGTCGTGTTTTTCATTATTTACAGATACCCAAAGGGACAAAAGAAGGCTTTCCATTGTAGTCTAGGAGGATGGAGGAAAATTGAATATAGGTCTTTTCTTCATATTCATTGGTGATAAATAGAACATTTCATTTTATGGATAGGTGGAAGTTTGATTGTTTGATAGCAATTATTTTAGCTGTATTTCTTGACATTGAAGTTTGTGGATTTGAAATGCAGCGGGAATTCCATGCTCTTGTTAGACATGATCTTGCTGCACTTAAATTATTGATTGTTGATTCTTCTTTTAACTTTTATCTTTTTTATTTGTTTCCATTGATGATATGCTGGTTCTTCCTGCTTATGGGTTAACCACTTTTGGTTTCTTTCTTAATTGAACTTTTTTGGTTTGAGAGACAAATCAAGAGATAATTTTGAGATTGAAAGTGTTACAAATGATCTAGAATGCTTTACAATGGGCTGATTTTGAAATGTGTTATTAATTAAAATGACGGTTTCGAATCTTTAAAGACTAAACTTCTATGACCTATGTAATGCAAAATCATAAGAATGCCCTCTATATAAACTGAGATTTTCATCATTTGTCACCCATTTTCAAAATTCCAACCAATCTTTTGTTCAAAATTTGGCATCAAATATGACAAAACTGTAGCCACATTCAATCTCCGGATATGAAAATATGATTATCTTGAGTTTTTGGTATATCTTTTATTGTCGTTTGAGTTTGTTAAACCATTATATTTTATTATCAATGTGAAACTTTAATTTATGCTTTTTAGTTAAGGGTGTCAACAAAACGATGGTCGAATGTTTTAATTCTCATTTCCATCCTTATAGAGGGAAGGAGTGGGGGTGGGGTTGGGGGTGGGGGTGTAGATGTTTTCTCTGTCCCTGCTCTATCCTATATAGGATCCACATATCTTTAGTCGTAGGAAAAGATTTTCTTCCCTTCCCCAACCTGTACCCAACTTGGCCTAGAAAGTAAAATAATAAACTATGTTTCCTTTTATGAAACATTGACAAATAAACCTTTAACTTTCTGTTCAAAAATCTGCTCGCTATTTGCACAATTCACTCCATTTTTACGTCACAGTGTTTCTAATTTTTATTTGATTTGATGTTTCTGAAAATTTTTACAAATTCCTCAATGAGTGCAAAGTTTCACTGGGAAACCTTGTACGGCTCACAACGAATATTGTTCCCCGCATATAGCAGGACAAACTGCTTTTGGCTCGAACGCTATGTTCAATTTTCTTTTTAAATTTGTAACTTTAGGTAGAAAAATAATCCCAACTAGAGAATAACTAAGAGAGTAGAGTAGTCACTGAGTCAATGCGCCTCCGGTTTCTCTTCACATCATCACAAAACTCCAAGCCACGCTCCATTGTTCAATACTCAAGCATCTTAAAGATTACTTCCTGTTCTACTTCCTTCAACTCAAATCCCGTGTACACTTATCTGTTACAGACTTGTCTTCAAGAATGCAAACAAATCAATACCCGCCACATGTTCGACGAAAGGCCTCAGAAACTAACCCACGCTTTGGAAACAAGCAGAATTGTTCATGCTCAGAGCCTCAGATTTGGATTTGGGACAAACGGGTTGTTAGGAAACGCTATAGTTGATCTTTATGCTAAGTGTGGCAATGTAGACCTGGCTGAGAAGGTGTTTAATAGGCTAGAAGAGAGGTATATTTTGGCTTGGAACTCTATTTTGTCCATGTATTCGAAGCGTGGGTTGTTTGAACATGTTGTTCAATCTTTTGGGTTGTTGTGTAATTGTGGGGTGTTGCCAAATGAGTTCACATTTGCCATGGTTTTATCTGCTTCTGCTAAATTAGTAGATGTTAATTACGGTAGGCAAATACATTGTCATGTTGTTAAGTTTGGGGTTGAGATGAGTTCTTTTTGTGAGGGTGCTCTTATTGATATGTATGCTAAATGTGGTAATGTGAGAGATGCTAGGAGGGTTTTTGATGGTGCAGTGGATTTGGATACAGTTTCTTGGACATCAATGATTGCTGGGTACATTCAGGCTGGTTCACCTGAAGCTGCTTTGGAAGTGTTTGATGAGATGAAGAAACTGGGCCGAGTTCCAGACCAGGTGGCTTCTGTGACTGTGATAAATGCGTTTGTTGGTCTAGGTCAGTTTGATGAAGCATGTGAAGTGTTTGATCAGATGCAAAACCCAAATGTTGTGGCATGGAATGTGATGATATCTGGGCATGCAAAGAGAGGCTACGAGGAAGAAGCGATCAACTTTTTTCAAAGAATGAGGAAAGCTGGTGTTAAATCCTCACGATCCACGTTAGGCAGTGTATTAAGTGCCATTTCAGGTTTATCCGCTCTTGAATTTGGCTTGATAGTTCATGCTGAGGCTATTAAACAGGGTTTAGACTCTAATGTTTATGTGGGGAGTTCTTTGATAAATATGTATTCTAAGTGTGAAAAAATGGAGTCTGCAAAGAAAGTTTTTGAATCTTTAAATGAAAGGAATATTGTTTTGTGGAATTCTATGCTTGGAGGTTATTCACAGAGTGGGTATGCCCATGAAGTGCTGGAACTGTTCTCCACTATGAAGGGCTCTGGTTTTCATGCTGATGACTTTACCTATACTAGCATTTTGAGTTCATGTGCCTGCCTGGACTATTTGGAAGTAGGTCGCCAGTTGCATACTGTAATTATCAAGAACAACTTTGCATCTAACTTATTTGTGGGGAATGCATTAGTTGACATGTATGCTAAGTCTGGTGCTTTGAAGGAAGCAAGACAACAATTTGAGCGCATAAGGAATCGGGATAATGTTTCTTGGAATGCAATTATTGTTGGATATGTGCAGGAAGGGGATGAGTTTGAGGCTTTTCATATGTTTCGAAGAATGGTTTTATCGTGGATTTTGCCTGATGAAGTGTCCTTGGCCAGCATCCTCAGTGCCTGTGCCAATGTTCAAGGTCTCAAGCAAGGGAAACAGATACACTGTATGTCAGTCAAAGTTGGTCTAGAAACAAGTATTTACTCAGGAAGCTCGCTTATTGACATGTATGCCAAGTGCGGAGATATTGGGGCTGCTCGTAAAGTCCTTTCTTGTATGCCTGAACGAAGTGTGGTCTCAATGAATGCCTTGATTGCTGGTCATGCTCAAAATAATTTAGAGGAAGCCATTGTTCTGTATCAAGAGATGCAGCTTCAAAGATTGAACCCAAGTGAAATAACTTTTGCAAGTCTTTTAGATGCATGTGATGGACCTCATACATTTAATCTGGGAACACAAATCCACTGTCTTATAATAAAGAGGGGCCTTTTGTATGATGATGACTTCTTGGGGGTCTCTCTATTGGGTATGTACATGAATTCCAAGAGAAATAAAGATGCAAGTATTCTCTTCTCAGAGTTCCAAAATCCTAAAAGCACAGTTTTATGGACTGCTATCATTTCAGGACACACTCAAAATGATTTCAATGAGGAGGCCTTGCATTTCTATCGAGAAATGCGTAGCCACAATGTCATGCCTGATCAGGCTACATTTGTCAGTGTCCTTAGAGCTTGTGCTATCCTATCTTCTTTGAGAGATGGTGCAGAGATCCATTCTCTAATTTTTCACATTGGTTATGATTTAGATGAGTTAACATGTGGTGCACTTGTAGGCATGTATGCTAAATGTGGCGATGTGAAAAGTTCAGTTCAAGTTTTCAATGAAATGGAGAACAAAAATTTTGTTATATCCTGGAACTCAATGATAGTTGGATTTGCGAAAAATGGTTATGCTGAAGATGCACTAAAGATCTTTGATGAGATGAAGCAAACGCATATTATGCCTGATGATGTCACATTCCTTGGTGTTCTCACAGCATGCAGCCATGCAGGTAAGGTATCTGAAGGTCACCAGATCTTTGAAATTATGGTAAACTACTACGGGATTAACCCCAGAATAGATCATTGTGCTTGCATGGTTGATCTTTTTGGTCGATGGGGTTTTCTTAAAGAGGCTGAGGAATTCATCAACAAACTAAATTTTGAACCTGATGCTAAGATTTGGGCTACACTGCTAGGTGCTTGTGCGATACATGGAGATGATATAAGGGGAAGGTGGGCTGCCAAGAAACTCATTGAGTTGGAACCCCAAAATCCTTCTCCATATGTGCAGCTTTCTAATATATTTGCAGCATCAGGAAAGTGGAGTGAGGTTAACACTTTGAGGAGGGAAATGAGAGAAAAAGGAGTGAAAAAGCTTCCTGGATGTAGCTGGATTGTCATAGGACAGAAAACAAACATATTTGTTGCTGGGGATACATCTCATACTAATTCAGATGATATTCGTGCAGTACTAAAGGAATTGACAGAATTAATGAAAAAGGATCACCATCTCCCTGAAATCGAATCTTTTTGGCATGATGAAATGTGAGGGAGGACCCTTGATTGTTATTGCAAATATACCTGCTTGACCAGATGTGAAACTGTTAGTCATTTTTCAGTTTAATGCATGCTCTATGAGGAATATATTGATTTATCAATTTGCATAAAAGGGCAAGGGGATTAGCATGCAAGGCCAGAGTTTTTAATGGTCTGAATTGACATAAGACCCTTGTACTGGTTTGCCAAAGAGATTCTCAGCATTTTGCCAGTAGAGTCTATCAACTTACTGGCCCATGTTAAATAAAAATAAGTTTCTGGGGAGTTACTGTCTCACAATGTGGCAGTCAGAGTCAGTGATCTGGAAGAGAAGGATCACTTTGCAAAGGACAGCCTAACATATTTTGGAGTTGGATTTTGAACACTAATTCTGGCTTCTGAATTTAGGTGGGAAGAGGAGCACTGTAAGACATTATTTATCTTCTTCACAATAAGGTCTTCTACTAATTATTTTTAGCATGAATAATTGGCTAGTAGAAGATGGTTGATGATAGCAGCAGTATGGGCAGAAGTTTGACTAATTCAATGTTTGCTGCTGGATATACAATGTGAGTAGGATGGTAAGATTGATGAGATGATTATTGACATCAGACTGAGCTTGTGGGATTAACTGCCCCCAAGTTGATGATAAATTGTATTCCAAGGGTACTTGGACAAAGTTGCTGTTAAAAGTTTTTAAAATTCTCTCATGCTAACAATTGATTGAAAGTTGGAATGAAATTCTTGTTTCCTGAAGAAGTTAAATCAACTTGTAGTAATCTGATATTACTGGTTTGGTATTTAAATGTGTTATGTGGTTATATTAATTAATTGTTTCTTATCAAAAATATATTGGGGAAATATTTAGGGAAAAACCCAGTAAAAAGGTTAAAATGTTATGTTTAAAATATAAAATTGTGATATGTAAAATATATTTTTTTATTTTTCATCATTTTTATATGGTAAATTTACTATTTTACCCTTATACCATTAACTGTTAAAACAAAGTTTAATTATGTATAGAAATGTGTGATTTATTCTTTTAAAGGATAGAAAAGTATTCTTTGGCCAAATATTAGGTGGGAAAATGTTATTCACTCTCTGATATAATCATTTGCCTGTCACTCTTTACTGGTTGAATGACTAAATCTGATTTCAAGCAAACATTGCATAGCCTGATAAGATTCCATACTGGACTAAGGAAAATATATATGCAGGAACTTTCAGATTAAAAAAGAAAAAGAGTCTATTGCATCTCTAGGCAAATAAAATTAATATTTTACAATAAAAAATAAATATTAATAAAATAACAAATTTTTTAAAGAGTTAATACGAAGATAACCAATAATCCTTGACCTATAGAATGTAATCAATCAATTTATGTAAATACAATTTTGCCCCAAACCTTTGAAAAAAACCCTGAACTAAACCTACACCCTATTAATTTCTAACTTTCATTTGCAATATATCATACTTAAACTTATAAGAAAAATCTCATATTTAAAACACAAAATCAAGCAAATAAATAGCATTACATCAATCATTAAGATTAATCTTAGCGCGGAAACTAAGTAAGAAAGATTGTTACATTTACATATCTCACTAGTTAATATCTTACACCTAGAATGATTGTGTATTATTACTGTGTGATATACTGGTAGTGTTACAATTGTTTTGATATTTAAGGTGTTGTAAATGTTGTGAAACGTGTTATTTTATGTTACGTAAACTATTTTAAAAATTTAGATATGCATAAATTATGAAAACATCAAGAAACTCAAGTCAAAACATGTGAAATTTCCCGTTTGTGTGATTTTTATGTAAACTGAGAAAAATACACATGAACCTATGTTCACATAATTTTTACAAAATTGGGAGTTTGCATAGACATTATGCAAAACCTTATTTTACAGAAAAACCCCCTTTTGTGAAGAATGTTACTTTCCCTATTTCACTTATTTTTATTCAGTTCTCTATTCTAGACTTGAGACTTTATATGATTGAGGTTTAGGGTATTCCAACCCCTTTTTTTTTTTTAGATTTCTTGAATATTGGGTTTTACTTTGGCTGAATTGGGTCAAAACTA
Source organism: Mangifera indica (assembly GCF_011075055.1). Lineage (NCBI taxonomy): Eukaryota > Viridiplantae > Streptophyta > Magnoliopsida > Sapindales > Anacardiaceae > Mangifera > Mangifera indica. The sequence goes on along the minus strand of NC_058147.1, from coordinate 6,775,839 downwards.
GGGCTTCGGCCAACTAAATTTAAAATAAGTGGATAGATTTTGGCTAAAACAATATATTCGAACAACATGTATTTGAAAAATGGTCTCATTACTTTTTGATAGCCCCCTTTACTTAAAGCCAGTGACCATCATGTATACCATAGTAAATTGGGTCATGTTGAACATATTTTTGTATTTCAGGCAAATGTAGACCTAAGAGCCATTTCCCCATGTAAAATTTTGTTCATGCAAGCCGCTTGATGCTCTAAGAGCAATAAGACAGTCAAAGAAAATGTTTTACTAGGACATGTGACAATTTGTTTAATATCAATAATTTAGCAAGGAAAAATTTAAGAAATGCAAGTGAAGCCTTCTTTTATATCCTATTGAAGAAAAAGAGATGTAGTTTTGTTTAGAAGTGATATTATTTGCTTGTTTTTGCTCTCAAGCATAAAGATATATATTATGTTGTACCCTTTAGGGTCTTCAATTTGCCAAGATCATCCTTAGTAGAAAACCCTTTGTATCGTATGCCTCATTATGCGGAAAGGAAATTACTTTTTGAAGTTATTGGTTTGGTAAAAAAATGAAAAATGTGGCATAAATTAGAGAACTTAAGAAATGGCAACACCATTTTGAGAAATATTTCTAAATATTGACTGTCCATTCAATTTCTTGTCATTCGTTGACAAAATTTTTTGAATATTCACATGCCCATCAAATCACAAAAACATAATACATAATCTTTAAATCAGCAACAACAGAGACAAAAACAAAGGAAACAGAGAAGTGTTTTTCAATGCAAACAATTCCATTTCCATAACAAAAAATGAGAGTCAAGTGACTTGAAACTTGCCAATTCTCCATCTCCCAATACAAATATCACCACATCCTCCATCTTTCCCATAACAAAATTCACCTTCAAATTATTATCATCATCACACATTATCAAAATGGCCTCCCCCACTTACTACAACTTCCCACCTTTCTTTCACTACCAACCACCTCCTCCTGTGCGTCGTCCACCACCCCCACATCCTCCATCCCCGAGCAGCCACACTACAGTGATTGTGGTAGTTTTTGTTTCATTTGGTGGCATTCTCTTCCTCGCATGCATTGCAGCTGCCCTTTGCTACTTCTTGAAGAAGAGGAAGAAGAGTGTTCAAGGAACGGAGGTGGTGCATGTTGATGAACATTTGAAGGTGAAAGAGGACTTTGTGAAAGGACCTCATGGAATGGAAGCTGTGGGTCTGGTGATTGAAGATGATGTGCATGTTGATGAAGTTATCAGGAAGAATGAAGAATTCGGAAAAGGGTTGCATGAAAAAGGTTCGGAGAGAAAAGCAAGCGGTCGGCTTCAGGTGGGAGCTTCTTCTTCTTCGTTGGGACATGATAATCATCACCAGTCTGACAATATTTAATCATATTTTATTTGTGGATAAATGATTTAAGTTCTGAATTGTAATATTTATCGACGTTTTTGCAAATTCAATAATATAGTAGTTTTGTTTGTTTGATTTCTTTTCTTGTTAGTTCTGGCAGGATCCCTGGTCGGCCCAAGCTAGTCCAGGCCTCGGAAGAGGTGTCTAGGCCTAGGTCAGGTAGTGTCCAAGGCCGGAGCCTCCAGAGCCCGAGCCCTAGGATCACACCCAACAGTCAAATTAATTTAAAAAAATAACAATTTTATATATTTTATTTTATAATAAAACTATACACACACAATTTTAGTATTTAATTTAAATATATAGATGATATATCATTACATAATTAGATAATTTTGAATTAAAGATAAAGTAACACCTAATTATATGATGATACATTATCTATATACTCAAATTATATACTCTTCTAACCCGTCATTTTAAAAAAATTATAATTATACAAATTTTTTTGTATAAATTGAAATGATAGCTTATGATTGTATGATATAAATATTTATTTTGTTCTCACTTCAAAATCATTCAATCAGATGTTATCACATTAGTTTACATAGATAAATTTGTACAATTTATTTGTATATATAATATTATTCTTTCTCTAAACATTCTAATCTCTTTTCTTCAATTACATTTTTACTCTTAACCCTCTAACTTTATTAAATTTCATCAAGTTTCTCTCAATTTATATTTTATTAAATCATCTTTTTATTATTTATATAAAAAGGTATCATTTAGGCATTCCAAATCCATGTAAGTTGAAACTATGCCCAACCAAACACATACAAGTTATGAGCTTACAACAATTAAGAGGCCAAATGATTATTTTCTACTCTTTGACGACACAACAATTTCCTACACTTATAGAGTTAGTGTGGAGAAAGAAATGTCTTTTGTCATAACCGAAACTAAACAATAATGACACTCCTCCCCCATTTTAGAGAGAGAACCATGTCCACCCTATTAAAAAACAACCCAATTGTCTTGTTAGACATATGAACATCAACAAGAGTGTATGTTCACGCAAAGAACAAATTTTGTTTTTTACCTCCATTTGCCAATAGAACTTGTAATAAACACCCATAATAGCCATGGAGGTAATTCCAAAATTAGACATCATAGTAGCAACAATATAAAAAACCGGATTTCTTCCTTGCTAACTTCTTAACTACTGGATAATCTAAGATATGAATATTCACATTTTTAGAGGTGATCTCGCTCGCTTGTATTAAATTCTCAATCTTGATAGTTTGTTTCTTCTTCTCTAAATCAAAATAAATGATGTAAGTAGTTCTTTTTTTTTTTTAATTGCCCCTCTTAAAAAATTGTGGTAATTTAGTAGAGCAAAAAATGGAGTGGTTTTGTTAAAAAAAAAAGAGAGATGTTGAAGAAGTGGTAAGATTTGGGGACTATGGTGGAGGATAAACTAACCATTATGGTTGATTTTATGACCGACTTGAAATGAGCTTAGTTTTATTCTAGAGTGGAGGTGTTTGCATAATGCCTTAGAGTGCACACAATGAGATTTTTTGGTTTAGACCAGAGGTGTTTGCATAATGATATGTAGTCGTTTAGCTTATAATTGTGTGTAATGTTTTAAAGTGTAACGTCAAAGTTGGTTTGACGGTCAATCTTGTGGTCAAAAATGTGAAAATAATAGAAGAGATGAGAAAAGACAATCCTTCTAAAAAGTTGCTAATAACCTCTGTTGGGTACAAACATAATATAACTAAACATGCAATGTGTTTGAGTGAAAAAGAGAAAAATCAAATGAAAAATAAAATAATTTTTAAATTAGAAATATAGGTTGTTTATTCTATTGAAAGTATAAATGCTATTATATCTATTATGTATTGTATAAGTGACAAAAATACTCATTAATTATTAAAACTAAAATAAAAATTTTAAAGTGCAAATTGGGATTATTGTTGCAACAAATCAAAGACTAAAATGTAATCCAAATTTGGGAAAATCTGATATTTGACTTAGATATCTCAACATATGTAGTGACAATAAAAGGTTCGTTAGGTTCTGATAAACAATTAGCCCAAGTGCAAAATGCGCTGTCATTTATAAATTAAAGGGAAACGACTATGTCCCCCCAAATTTTAGACCATTTTAACTTATACCCATAGGAGATGAAAAACCCTTATTCCCACCCATAAACAAACTTCTGTTAATTTTTTCTATCAAAGGGAGGGGTAAAATAGTTATTTTATTGTTTATATTAAAAAGTTATAAAGTTTATTACTTTTCACCCCTCTTAAGTTTTAGAAACTAACATTTCACTTTTACCTAAAGTTTTTAAACTTTAAAAAGTAATATTTTTACCCCCAAACCTAGGGTTTTCATATTTTTCAAAACATAATTGCTCCTCATAACTTTCAAAAATAGCAATTTCACCCCCATTTTTCAACTTCATCTTCCGATGTCTTCTCCGACCTCCTCCTTCTCTTGGTGCGACAGCGATGGTGCGATGAAGAGATTTTCGTCTCCTCGTCGTACGGTGCGACGAAAAGACGAAGATCTCTTTGTCGCACCACCGTGCGACGAAAAGACGTCACTCCACCCAGATGACGAAGGATGACCCTTCGTTGTCCTTCGTCACTGGACAATGCGACGACGAAGGACAACGAAATATCGTCTTTCGTCTGTTCTTCTAGATCTGGATGACGAAAGGTTGTCCTTTGTCGTTCTTTATAGTCGAAGATAGGAGATCTGTGGAATGCATCGGTCGTTGGTGGTGTTCGAAGAAGGAAGCAAACTCTAGAGGTGAAATCTAAACTTTTCAAACTTTGAGGATGGGTTAAGGTGTTAGTTTTTAAAACCTAGAGAGGGAAATGGTAAAGTTTTAAAGTTTATAATTCAAATGATGATTTTACCCCTGTCTCTAATAGAAAATTTGGACGACAGTTTGGTCATGGGTGAGAATAGGGGTTTTTCAGTTTCCATCCGTCAGTGGTGTTCGAAGAAGGAAACAAATTCTAGAGGTGAAATCTAAACTTTTTAAACTTTGAGGATGAGTTAAATTGTTAGTTTTTAAAACCTAGAGGGGGAAATGGTAAAGTTTTAAAGTTTATAATTCAAATGATGATTTTACCCTTGTCTCTAACTGAAAATTTGGACGACAGTTTGGTCATGGATAAGAATAGGGATTTTTCATTTTCTTTGGATATAGGTTTGTGGGTGGCCTAAAATTTGGGTGGGAATAGTCCTTTTCCCTAAATTAATACGAGTATCCAAACTATATTATTTTTTTTGCCTTATTTTAGACCCACAGGTTTCCCATTTCTTCATTCTTTGTTTTTTCAAAACTACTGCTCCCACCCATGGTTTTCCAAGACAGATGATGGCATCATCATAATTAACTGCAGAAGTAATGGATCTGTTTCTATAAATCCCAGTCACACTCACTCAACTCTTCAACTACCACCATGCAAGCCTTCCAGCACTCTCTTGCATATACTCCAATTAACACAAATCTCACCCACCGCCACCGTTTCACACCCACCATCACGTTCCGTCCGACATTACCACCACCCATCTCCGCCGTGGCAGCACCAGCGCTAACAAAACCCCAGAAAACCCACTCCCTCCCACCTGAAAAAATCGAAATCTTTAAGTCACTTGAAGACTGGTCAACCCAACAGGTGTTGCCACTGCTTAAACCCGTGGAGCAATGCTGGCAGCCCCAGAACTTCTTACCCGACCCGGCCCTGCCCGTCGATGAGTTCAATGAACAAGTTCGTGCATTGCGTGAGCGCACGAGCGGGCTTCCTGATGAGTATTTTGTTGTTTTGATCGGCGATATGATCACTGAGGACGCTTTGCCCACTTACCAGACGATGATTAACACACTCGATGGGGTCAAGGACGACACCGGGGCAAGCCCCAGCCCGTGGGCCTTGTGGACCCGGGCTTGGACCGCTGAGGAGAACCGACATGGAGATTTGCTTCGGACCTATCTGTATTTGTCGGGTCGGGTTGATATGCTCATGATTGAAAGGACTGTCCAGTATTTGATCGGATCCGGCATGGTGAGTTACTCTGATTAATATTTTAATTATAATTAATTAATGTAAATTTTATTATTAATTATATTTTAACAGGACCCGGGAACGGAAAACAATCCGTATTTGGGCTTTGTGTACACGTCATTTCAAGAGCGAGCCACGTTCATATCACACGGTAACACGGCTCGCTTAGCCAAGGAGAGCGGTGATCTTGTGCTGGCGCGTATATGCGGCACGATTGCATCCGACGAGAAGCGGCACGAGATTGCATACGGGAAGATCGTAGAGAAGCTCTTGGAAGTAGACCCTACAGGCGCGATGATGGCCATCTCAGATCTGATGAAGAAAAAGATAACGATGCCAGCTCACCTGATGTACGACGGGCGAGACCCACGGCTGTTCGAGCACTTCTCGGCTGTGGCTCAACGGCTTGGCGTGTACACTGCTCGTGATTACGCGGACATATTGGAGTTCTTGGTCAGAAAGTGGGGGTTGGAGAAAGTGGAGGGATTGACGGGTGAAGGGAGACGCGCACAGGAATTCGTGTGTGGATTAGCGCCGAGGATTAGGAGGCTACAAGAGGTAGCGGATGAGCGAGCCAAGAAAATGAAGCCACATGGCGTGAAATTTAGCTGGATTTTTGATAAAGAAGTGAAGGTGTGAAATGTTTTTTGAATTTGGTATACATGCTTAGAGTTAAAATGTCGAAAATTTAAGCAATTTATCATGGACAATGGTGCTTTCTCCCATTCCATTAATACAAAAACTAATAAATTATCTTAATATTTTAAGAAATTCCTATCGGTAATGAGATGATTTGCATACGATAAGTAATTCAAAATTGTTGTGAAATTTAGAGAGAAAAAATATATATATTAAAGGGATACTCAGATTTTTAATATAGATTGGTTGAGAAACTAAGAGTGACTTTTAGGAAACGAGAAGATTTGGAATGAGTCTTTCTTCCAACATTTCCGTTGTCTATCATCATGTTTTGATTGTAATAGTTAAAGTTAAGATCTTGATTATATTTTAATTGTAATTATTGAAATTGTGAAAAACGGTTATAAAACAATAAGAAATTAATTTTAATAATGGTAAAAAAATTGTAGTACTCATGATGAATAACGCCCTTTGTTTTATTGTTTCTGTACAAAGTAATATATTTGTCAAAGTCTTTTTTTACCTATTGAGTTGGTATATTATTTGTCGGTATTTATGAGTTTGATCAAAAAAGAGTTTTGAGTATATAACAATTATCTCTTAATTTTTTGAGTACAAACAGGATTTCAAAAACTTTTTTTCTCTTTACACAGATGAATGATGTAAATAGTTAGAATCATTTTGTTGTTAATGTGACGATTTGTCTTTTGTATTTAATATATCGAATGCACAAGTTTTATGTTTATTGAGTCAATGAAGATGTTTATGATGTCATATGGATACGTTTTATGCCTGCAAGTGGCTTTACGACACATCTTGTCATGCTATCTTAGATGACTTGGATTGCTTGACACTTTTTCTCCAAATTTCTATAAGTAGGCACCAAGTCTATACATTGATTGTATTGATTTCTTCCTATATTTTTGCTTCCCTAAAAATATCTTAATATATTGTTTTTTCTAGATTGAAATGACCAAACACATATAAATAGATTTGCAAGGGTGTTTCCTCACCAAACCCAAATGATGTTCTAATCAGAAAATCATTATACAAAATGAAAAATAAGCCAAAGTTGAACAATCGAACACATTCACGTATTTTCTTATCTGGGAAAGGATACAACAGAATACAGTACTCCACAACATTTACTCCAAGTGCGTTATACGAATCAAAATCATTATAAAGATAACTTTTATTTATGTGCCAATTCGAGAAACTTTGCTTTCTTAAACCAAATTCTACTCTTCCATGCGGATAATGCATTGAAGGCTTTCACCTTTAAGCATAAGCTCGATGGCCTTGTTGATGATCTCTGAGAACGAAACTGATCTGTGATGAACTTTTCTAGCTCAAGCTCCTGCAACATTTTACATCAAGTCAATCAGTGTAATTTTAGTCACTATCAAACTTTTCCAAAATTGATAATTACTCTTAAAACTGTTGGGATCGGAATTAGTTAGTGTACCTTGTTCATATATTTTTCCACCACAGAGGGAAGGTCAGAACGAGGCTTGTAGTTTCCAAAGAATGTGCCCTTGACTGTTCTTTCATTCAGTAAGTTCATGGGGTGAGTCTTGAACACCGCATCTTTATGAGGTACCCCCACTAGAACAGCAACACCCCAACCCTGAGATTATAGTTCATGCCTCATTACCATTCTCAAAAAGAGGATTTTTAAACTAATAGTTGAAGCTAAACTTAGTTTAATGTAGGAGGAAAGTGAACTTACATCGTGGACACATTCGAATGCAGAAATCAGGGCGTCAACATTTCCAGTACATTCAACTCTTCGGTCCACACCTCCATTGGTAATCTCAGCAATAACCTAGTAATTCAATATGTGTAGGCTAATTGTTCAGAACATTTGAAATATGATTGTGAACACTGATGCAAATATAAGGAAAAAGAAAGCAGAGACAAACCTCTTGAACTGGTTTCTTGTGGTCTTTTGGGTTCACAAATTCAGTCACACCAAACTTCTCTGCTGAGAGTTGAACAGATAAATATGAAGCATTTGTTTCAGTAAATACTCAATGCCTTATGGTTTGGCTGTGCGAAACAGATAGCTTACTTTCTTCAAATCTATTTGAATTCAAATCAACACCAATAATCCTAGAAGCCGCAGCAATCCTGGCTCCTTCAGCAGCCTAATCAAATGGAAACAACATAATATTGGTGTGGGATTTGAAAAAAAGGAGCACTAAAACAGTTCATATGGGTAGATAAAGATTGCAACTGATGACCCTTTTGCAGGTTTGGCAACATTAAGAGTGGCACCAAGGCCTTACAAACAACAACAGACATCAATTAATAACCAATTCAACAACGAATTGAGTTTTGCATTAATTAAATAAAATTCCTGTGTACCTGTTGAAATTCCACAGCTGAGAACACAAACTTTGTCAAGAGGTGCCAAGGGGTTGATCTTAGCAACACCCCCAACATGAACCACTGTGTATTCGCAAAAGGTTGATGTGCCAACGAAATGATAAATTGGTTTGCCATTGATGGAGAATCTTGATTTTCCATCATTATGCATAACACCCCTATCAGTTTTGATCCTGAGAAGATCACACATGTTGCTCTCTTCGGATTTACAGTGACCACAATCTTTGCATTCTCCAGTGAACACAGGGAGCACATGGTCACCTGGTTTGAGATCAGTCACGCCCTCACCAAAACTCTCCACGATCCTATTCACCAATAAACACCATACAGAATCAGTTGAGCATATGCATAAACTAAATGTACATTGACATACTGAAACTGATTTACAAATGCAAAAGTTCACATAACCTCCAGCCTCATGGCCATAGATTCTAGGAAACAAAGGGTTCTGCCCCTGGAAAACAAAAAACAAATCATTTTGATGCATTCAGTCACTGTGTAAAATTGATCACCACAAAAAGTTATTATTTGTAAAGTTACGATGGTATAGGTATTTACCTTGGCTTCCCAGTGGTAAACATCAGTGTGACAAAGGGAAGTGTAGAGGATCTTCAAACGAACATCATTGGCCTGTGGAAGACCCACTCAACTTCTTCAATCACTAATGGCTTCCCAGCTTCCCACGCCACAGCAGCTAACATAAAAGAATACACAACTCATTAGTCGCGGAAATGAGTGATAACTGGGACACATGAAACTCCAAACCTGAGTCCACATTAAGCATAAATTCTTCAACTTTTATTTATGTAAAAATATCAAAACAGTGTACCTTTGAAACGGATGACCTGGCCAGCAGTGCATTCCATCTCTTCTTATACTTTGAAATTGAAAACAAATCAAACACACAACTGAAAGATTAGATCTTTTATAAGCTTTAGGACATTGTTTTTATTGGTGGGTAATGGTTCCACTTTGAGGGGATATTTATACCCTATCATAAAATTTAAGGCAGAGATTGTTGATGGCTTAATTTAGAATTTTCAACTAAACAGTTTTGAAAACAACATGCTATTTGGCGGCTGTGACAATAACATTCCCAGATATTGGTTCCCGGGATTCATAAGTCCATGGTTTAGTGGTCGGTTTGGATAAAATTGTTATTTATTAAAAAAATTAAAGTTTTATCATATTTTTCTCTTGAAATTTAAAAATTTCACAAATTTCCTCTACTCAAAGTTTGAAAAATAATAATTTCCCTTCTAAGGTTTTTTTTTTTTTCTTTTATCTTCGTTGTCTCCAACTATATCTTTCCTTTGGTTTTTTCTCTCCTTTTGGTCTCTCTCCCTTTGCTCTCTAATGACTTTCCAGACGAAAATAGTTTGTAAATCCAAACGATGTTCAAATGAATTACCTGGACGCGTCATCATCCAGACAAATTTGGACAATGATGCATCCAAACGACTCATCTGGATTTCTACATGATTTTCGTTTGGAAAGTCGTTGGAGAGCAAAAGGAGAGAGACAAGGGGGAGATAAGGTTGGAGGGAGGACAATCGACAATCGGAAACAATGAATCATTGCTGAAGAGAAAATAAAAAAACCCTAAGGAAAAATTGTAACTTTTTAAACTTTGGGTGGAGGGAAGTTATAAGATTTTTAAACTTACAGAAGAAAATATGATTAAACTTTGATTTTTAATAAATAACAGTTTTACTTTTAACCCTAACTAATAATTTTAACAAAAATTATTTGATAGGTAGATATTTAAATTTTTAAAAATTAAAAGGTAATGTTTTAAGAGATTTTACTGTGACTTGAGGGGGAACAAGTCTTTTGGCCGTTAACCTATTATTATTAGTTTATGTCATCTAGTATAATTAAATTGTGTACCACTACGTAATTTGCAAATCCCGTATTTCATTTCCAGTGTGTTTCCTCTGTTTTCCCTCACCAGTTTTAATTTGATCCATCTTTCAATAATTAAATATTTTAAATTACCTAAAAAAGGAGGATCATGTATGTCACTCGTGATCAAGAAAATTAACCGAAATCCCAAATTCTATTGGAAAGGACTCAAAATTAAGAGTAAATAGAAACTAGTGTTAAACAAAACCTTTACAAAACAGTTAACAAAGATAGTGGAGTATTTTTCTAATTTGTTTTATATGTCAACTTTTATTAATTTACGTCTTTGACCTTCATCTAAAAACCAACATCCATCCAACGTTTGTATAAAGTTCGTAATTTTTAATACAATCCATCAATTCGATATGACATTATACAAAAAAAAAAAATCTGACATAATTTAAAATTAAATTAGATAATGTTAAAGTTCACATGAAGATAATCCGAAAGGATCCGAATTGATTCAAATATTTAAAAAAAAATTATTTTAATAGAATTTGTTAAAGATAAATTATAAAAATATTAAAAGATAATATCAACCGTAGTTAAAATTTTTGTAGATTACATATAGTTGTATATTTATATAATTGTAATTACTTATAATATTTTTTATTTTTATTTAAATATTTTATTTTATTATTAAGTAATAAGAATGTGATTTATTTAGATAGAATAATGATGTGCTTTAAAGTTCATAGTATGTAATTTTTAAACCACTTGTAAATAAAACAAAATATTATCTTATGTGTTTTATTAATAACAGGTTGAAATAATTTGGTGGAGAAATTATAATGGTAAGAACATTTTAGAGAAAAAAACAATAGATAATTTCGGATAATTTGGATTAGATCGAGTCAATTCGAATATTTAAGTATTGGGTTAAGGTTAACAAATTTCTAGTCAGGTTAGAATTGAAAGTCTTTAATACAAAATCTGAATTAACATAATACGAATACAATTCTATAATACAAACTCTCAAGTCTAGTTTTGTACATAAAAACATATAAGTCTAATTCATTGACAATTTGTTATTCACATCCAATGTGTTTATGTTGTTTCTCTTTTCAGGGCTTTTGGACTGCAAGCATAGTAGGCTGTGGAAATAGTTTGTAATGTATCATTTGCATCCCTTACTTTAGAGGTGTAACTTTCAAATTTGAAACTATTAAGGAAAATATTGAAATTTTGAAAATACTTCCAATTTTTTTTTCAAATAAAAAAAAAACCTATTAAATTTTCATTAACACCTCTAATATCTTCAAAATTTACCTCAAAGATGTGATTAAACATTATTAACACCCCTATGTATATTTGTATTAATAATTTTTAGTATTTTTTATTTGAAATTAATACAAATTGTGGTATAAAATTATTTAATAAAATGATTAAAGTATTATTTGGTTTGATTTTTAATAATTTTATAAAAAATTAATAAATTTTTTTAAAAAATTTAATAAATGGATGAAATATTAGTTTTTTAAAATTTAAGGAATGAAAATTTAAAAGAGTAAGCTATTTTTTTATATGTCAACTATTATTAAATTTGCAAAACCTGAAATTGGAATCCAGTGAGTTTGATCTTTCTAGTTTTAATTTTGATGATTAAATATGTCAAATTAGATGTCTCACATTTACATTGAATTTACCACCTTCAATAATTATAAAGGGGGCCTATTTACCCAACACATCAATTTTATAATTATAATTTGCTCAAATAATTTTTTATTTGATCGGATCGGATTCGTCTAAAAAACATTAACATTTGTTTTTTATATAATATTTAAAAAAATCAAAATAATAACAGATAATATTAAAAGAGTATAATTGATTAATCGGTTAGAACTTAAATAATTTTTATTAAAAATAAATAAATAATAATTAAAAAAAGAATTATTAAAAATAAACAAACATTAATTAAAAAATAATTAAATTAAATTAATTTTAATGAGTTGACATAAATTAATTATTTATATAAATATTTTTAATTAAAAATTAAATAAATAGCATTGGATTATTATATTTAAAAAATTATAAATATTAAATAATATTTAAAAAGATATATTATAATTTAAAATAAATTATTTTATTTGATTAAACTAATTAAATTATAAAACAATAAAACAATAAAATCAATTATCAGTCGAATTCTAAAAACAGTGATGGTAGGCTGGATGGTTGAATTTCGCACAGACCAGACCATGTTAAAAGGCAGCATTTGAAATGATGAGCAAAGAAGCATGCGTTGCCAGGTGTTGAGGTGGAAGAGTGGGTCCTCCATGTGCCCACATGTCATTTCACAATCATTTCTCTGAAACAAACACGGTTGCCGCTTACATACAGACATTCTTACTTTTCCCTCTTTGCACTTTTTATTTCATAAAAATCTTTATATTATTTTCTTTGAAAAAAAAAAACCTTTATGACATCAGCCAAACACACAACAAACAGGACACAACCATGTTTTTGTAGTTGTTGGAATCTTACATGACAACAAATTTTTGTTTCATATGGACCAAATATCAGGCTTTTTTTTTTTTTTTAATAATGATAATTTCATCTAATCTGATATCATATAAATTAAATTTCAAATCTAATAACTAATTTTATAATTATTAAATTGAATAAATTGATAAATATAAATAAAAGTCAAAATAAAAAATAAGAAAATACTTTGAAAAAAAAATATATCTATAATTATGAAAAGTATCCGACACTTGTAAAAAGAAAGAGGAATAAAGAAAAAGAAGTCTCATCATGAATTATGCTTATAACTTGAACTATAAGTCTCTTATCACAAATTCATTATTTCATCAATTACAGACTGCACAAATGCAATGATATATATATATATATATATATATATATATATATATATATATATATATATATATATATATATATATATTTTATTGAGTGAAATTAAGGTTTAGCTTTATCAATAATTACATCACGGAAATTCATAAAATCATTTATATATAAAATACGTATACAGATAATATATTATCATATAATTAAGTGATTTTAAATTAAGAATAAAATAATATTCAATCACATAAAATTATATTATTTGTATATTTATTTTGTATACTCAAAAAAAATATATATAATATTACTATTTGAAAATGTCCATGAGTTGTCATGTCTAACTTTTTGACGGCGTTTGATTACTATTTTCAAATATTACTTTTGTGATTAATGTTTTACTATTTGTATTATTTTATTTGATTTATAAGTAATAAAATATTTTGATAATTTTTATTACTAATTATGATTTTATTATATATATTAAAAGATTATTAAGATACTTTTAATTTTGTTATAATTATATTTTTATTTATTTAAAGATATTTAAGTAAAATAATATTTTTTTAATCAAATATAATAATTATTTATATTTATTAACTTTTATTAAATATAATAATAATTTATATTAAACAATTTTTAAAATAATATATTTTTAAAATAATCTTTTTATTTTTAATAGTTAAAGGTAGCCTTAAACGCACCCTTAATATATAAGTTGGAAAAAGACATAAAACTTTTTAAGTAGAAAAAACAATTAAACTTTTGTCAGAAATATAAAGCTGAGTTGGGCGCCCTCTTTCACTCCTGTTACAGTGCATGGCCCTCTGATTCCGCTTCAATACAACTCAACTTTTCTTCAACTTTATCGAAAAACCCATCACTGTGCAATAATAGGCCATCATTTCCCCACAAGATTTGTTCACTTTCGTTTTCAGGTTTTTTTTATTTAATAAGTTAAATTCTTCACCATATACATACAAGAAGAAGACAGTCTTTGGAGTAATATCATACCTAACTTAGTTTTATTGATTAAAAAAAAAAACCCATCTAATAGTCAATCTACCCTATTAATAATAGTATATGTTATATTAAAAAAATAAAATTAATAAAATATTAAAATTTTTAAAGAGAAAATTAGAATTCAAAGGTATATATATAAATATAATTTTAATGGGTGATTAATTAATATATCAAAGCCAAATATGAAACATGGGTTTAATTGTGTCCGCCAATTGCAAATAGAAATTATTTCTGAAAAAGGGTTTCCATGGGCAGCATGATTAATTTTCAACAAGTATGTTTAGTTGATGCTTACAAAATGTCATCATAAAATATGGATATCGGTCGGCCAATCGTGTGGTGTAGATTAGTTCATCAACAAATTTCTGGAGTTGAATAATGAGGCATAGATTTTATCTGTGTACAGGAAAGATGAATGATCTTCTAGATTTGGGTTCTCAAATGAAATTTCTTTAATAAGCTAATCAGTGTGGCGGTGGCACACCACAAAATAACACCCAACATTTGAAAATCATGCTATCATGTCGTTCATATTGTTGCTCTCATTTCACATATATTTACTGGTTTCATAAGATGTAGCAAACAACATTATCAAAATAATTTCTGTCATACTCAATATTGGTACCTTTGATCAACCATAAAAATGTTTTGGTGTGAAAATTTTAAAAAATGTAAATCTTGTCTAAGGATACCAATTGTTGATGTGAAAATCTATGTATACTAACAAGAAGTATCTAAAACTAGACTTTGTGTAAGAATATGATAATGACGATTGAAATTAGTCGAGTGATTTTGTGTCTATTATATTGGGTAAAGATTGAAAAAAATGGTGTAAGTATAAACCTCTTTCTGATTAAGTATTAAAAATAAAAGATTTTTAATAGTGGCTCAGTCTATTACTCAGGAATTTACCTTCATGATTATATTATTTATAATGTCTGGAAAGAATTCCAACAAAGGTATCAATAATTATTACATAAGAATTGTTTAGGTGTATAATCTTTTATATTTATAAGACAAAAATGTAAAATTACATGCAAGTATGCTATTTTACTTTTCTAATACAACCATAAATCCAAAGAGTTTATTCATATTATAAATATATGTAAATAAGATAATTATATCAATTATATGACCTTGATTTAGAATGAAGTAGTTACTTTCCTATGTAGACATTAAATAAAATAAGAAGATAATCTTGTAGAAGCTAAGGACTTAAGCTGCCAAGTGCATCTTTCTCATTGTCTTTGGGTGAAGGGATTTCTATCCAAATGTTCGGTTGATCTACATGTAGAGGATATGTTTTAGTTGTTAAGTATATAAATTGTCACTTCAGAGTAGCTTGTTGCTTTTTGGATGTTATTCTGCGAGTTTGGTCAAGATGGAGTTTTACTGCAAAACACTAACAAACAAAAAAAAAATTATAATTTTTGACTTCTAACAAGACTAGATTAAATAATAAAATCATGATTTTGGGTGTTTAAACAAATTTGATAGTATTTATTAACTCATAATTTTTTTTTTTTATTTCTAACTCTCAAAAGGATTTTGTTATTACATAATGTTATACAACAAAACTCTGTGTCCAAACTTATAAGAATAATATTTAGGAAGTGATTGCCTAGTACAAGCTACAAGGAAAGTGACTAGACATGTCATCTACTTATAGGTCAAACTAGAATGTAGATAGAAATTTCGCTGCTCAAAGACAACAAGAAGAATTCTACTTCACAATTGAACTCTTCAACTTGAATGAGATTATCTTTCTCTTCCATCCCATGTCTTTGAGGGAAAACAAGCGTTTCCTATCAAACTAGGATCATATTATCAATATAATTATCTTATTTATTTGTAATTATAATAAGATAAATATCTAGAAACATGTTTGTATAATTGTATTATGGATTCTTTAATACAATAACTACTCATAGCTTTACCTCTTCGTTCAACAAATATAAAGGACCAGCACAATGGTAAGGGGGGGGGGGGGGGGGGGGGGAGGAGAGAGAGAATAACTTCCTTGTAAAAACTATCACACCTTTGTTGGAATATTTTTTTCAAAGATAAATAATATAACAATAGATTTAGACATTTGAGTGATGAGCTGAACTATGTTAAAACTCTTTTTTCTTTGTTATTTGCTCATGCAAAATTTCACCTGATATTTCACATATAATCATTATATATAGTAGATAACAAATTTATCTTAAAATTCTAATCACTATTATCATAGCGTCTCTTATGCAAGACTAATGTATTATATACTTTTAGTTGGTATACAAAAATCACATAAATAGTTTGATGTTAGAAGGAAAACCTTGTTTTGAAGAAAGTTCCTATTCATTACACATTATAACACTCAACTTCCCTTTTCCTTTTTATTGTAAAACAACTTCCTAAATGCTCATGAAAGATGGAATGAGAGAACACCATGTTACAAAAATTCTAACGAATTAAGGTTCAACCATAATGTCACTCTTATAGGACCATCCAATTGAGACTAGAGGTGTTAGTAGGTCAGGGTGGGCTGATCCCAACATGACCTACCAGATACACATATTAGGTCAGGTTAAGGCTTGCCACTTGGCAAGCCTTTGTGCTAGGCTGATCTAACAAAAACATCAGGCTTAGGGCAAGACCCAAGGCCTCTAGGGTTATGCCCCCATAGGCCTTTAGCGGGCCGACCTACTAAATTATGAAATTTTAATAATTTTTAAATAATTTTTTTTAAATATAATTTTTTAACATTTTTAGTAGGTTGTGTCAAACTAGCTTGGAAGCCTTATCTCATGGCCCAAGGCATAACCTATTAAAGCTTGTGGGCCTAGCATGACCCACTTTTTCTTTGTCAGGCCGATTTCGACCATGCCAAAAATATAGGGGTCAAGCCCAACCTAGCCTCTTTGACCCTTTTAATTAGGACACATTCCTTCATCATAGCAATCATTGAACCAGTTCAAGATGCATCTCTAAACCATCCTTTATACACTCGAATTGAGAAAAAAGAAAAAGGAAAAAAAGTGCATGCCCATTCAGAAGCATGAGTAACCCATATAAGGTTTCCTTCAACAACTATTAGTGGGTGTTCAATAGTGTACAATCTCTATTTTGCAAACTTTATTGGTTGCTTACCTTGATTAGGATATTTTCAATAAGTGTTCAAGCTTGAAAGATTGAGTCACATGACTAGGGTGTTGAATCCCTTTTTCAACCTAGATTAGGATATTTCCATATTCTTTTATTTATTAGGATATTTTGGTAATTTTGGATAGAATGAATGAGTTTGGTTTTTATTTTACCCTATTTTACATTGTTGGTTAAGAGTTAGTAATACTTTCCTTCGAAGGGTAAGACTTTTAGAAAGGGTGTTATGATAAACCTATTGTGATGAAAATAAATACCATGATTTTGATAGAATCCTTGTTGTTGTCCCTTAGACCTATGCCTCAAAAGCTAAAAATAGATCCTCGTAACTAACGAGTTACATCTAGAAAAATATCTCGACTTCTATTTGTTTGTCCTTAAGACCGACACATATGGTTATGGGGTCTCTACAATTGATTGCATCAATTCGGGCACCATGACAAACTCCAATAGGCTAAAACAGACATCCACTCTATTAAGTCAAAACCAAAACTTTACTAATGAGTCTCATGATTGATTTGCCGAAAGAACACTGAATAGATGAGCATAACACTAAACCTATGCTTCTCAACATCAATAAAAGGTGCAAAGCACATCCCCCAAAAAAAAGTTGCCTTAACTCTCACTTAGCTTTCCTAGAAGTTTGCTAATGTGTTCTTGTATCATTTAACTGTAAATTTTACCATAAAATATTGCACTAAAGGGAACCTATTTCTCCCTTCCTTAAAATTTATGGAATATAAAGAAACAAAATTCATATTAATTCAATTAAATGTAAAAATAAAATACAATGTTAGAAAATTTTACAATCATACTTTATATAAAAAAAAAAAACAGAAATGTAAAATATCATTTTACCCCTAATAGAAAATATCATTTTCCCCATAGGTAGGCATGGTTGGACAAATATCCATTTGCCCTTAGTAGTCACATTGCCTATCAATTTATTTCCTACCTGTGATGAATAGTAGATAGGCCTTATCACTCCTATTGGGACCAATAAGAAATCATCAAATTTTCGACCAAATTCATTGTTTCACTCCACATATCAAACCATTCATTAACTATGAATATTTTTCCATCAATCAACAACCAATTTTAATTTAAAAAATGTTACCATTTAAAGAAAAATTCGAAAATTTAGCTATAAACTCTAAACTTCCTATCCACATAAAATCTATAATTTTTCAACAAATTTTATAGTTTCAAGACACAAATTACACCATAGTATAACAAATAATCAATTTTCATAAATTAATAATCAATTTCAAACTTAAAAATATATTCATCACAAAAATTTGAAATTCCAAACAAAAATGAAAAACAAATCAATAAAAGTTAAAACAATCAATTAATACTAATCTTATAACCCATATGGGAGATGAATTTGATTGAAAAATTGATGAAAAATAGAAGATTTGCAAGGTCAACCATAATCAAAGCTCCTTTATATATTTGGATGATTTTAACACAAACCATTTTTTGGGTTATATTCACATAGTCCTTAAAGTTATAGTTAATATTGAATATATCTCTATAATAAGATTATTTTAATTAATTTTTATTGTAATAATATTTTCTATTTTGACAATATTATATATATATATTAACAATTAATATTGAAAATTTTATGATAAGGGTACGTGTAGAATGAATTAGGTAATTATATTTTATGTCTACATTAATGAAATAAGAAGATGTTTGCCTCGTGGAACAACCAAGCCATCACAACATAATTCATCATTAATCTTACCAACCGAAATTCCCGCCAACAACAGTACTCCCCAGTAAATCAACAACTTTTCTGAGGTCAAATCCGTCCACAGAAGTCCTATATATACACGCACCTCAATGAAATTTACATAGAACATAAGTCTCCCTCAATCAAACTCACCATCCTCTCAAAATGATTACTGCAGATGATTTCTACAAGGTGATGTGCGCCATGGTGCCTCTATACTTCGCAATGCTAGTGGCTTACGGCTCCGTCAAGTGGTGGCGAATCTTCACGCCCGAGCATTGCTCCGGCATCAATCGATTCGTCGCCGTTTTTGCCGTTCCTGTATTGTCTTTCCACTTCATCGCTCAAAACAATCCTTACCAAATGGATACCAAGTTCATCTTGGCCGATACTTTGTCCAAGATTTCTGTTCTTTTCTTGCTCTCCGTTTGGGCCCTCTTCTTCCATGGCAGCTTGGATTGGCTCATCACTCTTTTCTCAGTCGCCACTTTGCCCAACACTCTCGTCATGGGCATCCCTTTGCTCAACGCCATGTACGGGGACTTCACTCAGAGCCTCATGGTGCAAGTCGTCGTTCTTCAATGTATTATCTGGTATAACAAGTTTGTCGTCTTCTCTGGCTTGACCACTTTTCAATGGAGCTGAAAAGTTTGAATTTTCAAATCACAACCAGGATCAAAAACACTTTTTACCTGAAAAGCAAATTCTTTCTACAATTAAAAAAGCTAACTTTCTTTGACAAAGTAAAGAAAATCATCTTACACATTTTCTTGTCGTTTTGGTTTTTTTCTTTGCAGGTACACACTTTTGCTTTTTCTGTTCGAATACAGAGCGGCTACTGTTTTAATCCAAACACAATTCCCTGGTGCTGCAGCGGCTTCCATCACCAAGTTTGAGCTCGACAACGACGTCATATCCCTTGATGGCCGTGACCCAATTAAAACAGAATCGGAAACCGACGGTAATGGCCGCATCCGCGTCCGTATCCGGCGGTCCACGTCATCTGCTCCGGACTCAGCTATATCATCCTCCATATGTCTCACTCCCAGAGCGTCAAATCTCTCAAATGCTGAGATATTCTCCATTAACACTCCGGCTCCATTGCACGAATACCATTACAATTCAAACAACGAAATCGTGTTCTGGGGCTCCGCCACCAGTCCGCGGCTTTCGGGCTATGCGTCTTCCGACGCCTACTCCTTGCAGCCCACGCCACGCGCCTCGAACTTCAATGAGATGGATACCATCACCGTCATGACAACCAATACTCCCACATGGGCTCGATCTCCGGTCAACGGAAAATTCTACCGGCAGCCGTCTCCGGTGATTCCTGGCGTGAGAAAGATGTGGGAGTCACCAGGGATGTCTCAAAGCAAAGACGTCGCGGGTACGTTCATATCATTACTTAATTTTCTCTCTCTTTAAGTCATTGTAACACCGAAGAATTTGACATTAAGGTAAAAATAAATTTAAGAGAGATCAGATTTGAGGAAAACGGAAACATGAGCAGCTTTTGGATGTACTTGGTGTCTCTGAAACGGACATGTTCAATAGATTTTGTCTTGTTTGGTGACGTTCTAATAACGGAATTAACTAACAAATTAAATTTAGTAATACATTGGAAGGAGTTTAACTTTGATTAGGTTCAGAGTGAACGTGGCCCCTGTTATTTATTTATTTATTTTTCTGTCTTTCAAACTCAATGAAGTCTCAATATTAAAAAAAAATTGGTATCGGTTTAAGAAAATTAATATAATCTTATATTTCAAAATTATATTTAACATAAAAAATAAAATAATTTTTAGTTTAAAATTACATTTTGAATTCACCTAAATCAATAAAATAGACTTATTTAAGAATTATTAATACCATTATTTCTGCCATTGACCATAGGAAAAGGTTGTTGTGATTATAGAAGTAGAATCTCTCCTAGCCTAGGGTCATATCCAATGATACAAATATTTGACCACCTTCAACATTTTCTATTAAGATCTCCAAAATCTTTAACCTTGGAAACCACACACGTGTAAATAAGTAATTAATTTGGATAATAATATTTTTAACCAAATATTGTCCCAAGTTTCCCCATATAAAATTAAAATTAGGCAGACAAAAAAAAGTGGGGTAAGATAATAATTTTAATTTTTATTGGATCTTATTAATTTCACACCCAACATCATTAGCTTTGAGCACGTGTGTAATGATAAGGGGTATGGTGATTATTAATTATTTCTCTAATTACCTCCCTTAGTAAAGAATCTCATTAATTATGGTCGGCCACGCTTTTACCTTTTTTTTTTCTTTTCATATTAATAATGAAGTTATTTTGTTGGGGAATCTCTTGTATACAAATTTTTAATTATATAATTGAAAAAATAAATGATGGGTTTATTATATAATTATGTGTTATTTTATCTTAAATTTAAAATTACTAAATTATGTATTGATATATCATCAGTGTAGTTCATTGTGTATTCAAATATATGCGTATAGTTTTACTATATTTTTTATATACTTATGAGAGTAGAGTTTTATATAATAAAATTATATGCATACATATTTAAGTATATAATTAGGTACACAGATAATATATTATCATATGAGTAGATGATTTTGAATTAAAGATAAAATAATACTCAATTACATGATAACACATTATAAATGTATCTAGTTATGCATTCAAAAGTGTGTGTATGCAGTACTGTTTTTATTTATGTATATATTTATTTATGTATATAGTATTAGTGTTTATCAAAAGAACAATGTTATATGCACATAATTTTAAATATATAAATAGGTATATATATTGTAATTTAAAATTTTAAATAATATTATAATATATCATATATGTATTTAAAAATGTATTTATATAATTTTATTGATAACAAAATGAGACTATAGTATCCAAGTATGTATCATTTTCTTAATATATAATTTTACTTATTTTTAAATCCTTGAATTTATGTTGAATGATCAGATAAAGAAATAAGTTTCAGAGACAATGCAAAAATTCCAATGCCAGAGGATAATACTGAAGCCAAAGAAGCTACAGGAGATCAGAAAATGCCGCATGCCTTAGTGATGATTCGACTCATTCTTACAGTAGTTGGGAGGAAACTTTCTCGGAATCCAAACACATACTCAAGTGTTCTAGGCCTTCTTTGGTCTCTAATCTCATTCAAGTGAGCTCATTCGTTCATTAATCATATTATTTGAATAAAATTTTCCCAGTTGTGAACCTAAAATGTGATTTGCTGGATTAATTTCTTTGAACAGATGGGATGTGGGGATGCCCAGTTTGGTGAAATATTCAATCAAAATAATTTCAGATGCAGGGCTCGGAATGGCCATGTTCAGTTTAGGTATTTTCATTTTCAGTTTTTTTTTTTTTTTATTCACGTAATTTCATAATGCTTTGCCATCAATATAAATGGCAGCAATTATGATTATCATGTTACCTTCACATGAAGTTTGATATGCAGAAATGGTAACTTTGGTTTGGACTGATGTGCCAAAATTTGCAGGTTTGTTCATGGCCCTGCAGCCCCGGATCATTGCCTGCGGCACCAAAAGAGCAACGATAGGGATGGCGATCCGGTTCATCTGCGGCCCCGTTGTAATGACCGCAGCGTCGCTTGCCGTTGGACTCAAAAGGGTTAAGCTCCACGCTGCCATTGTGCAGGTATAATAATATATCCTCTCCATGCTTGCAAAAAAGGTAACCGCATTTTATGGAAGATTTGACATTTTGTTGATGATGAACTTCAGGCAGCTCTTCCTCAGGGAATTGTACCATTTGTTTTCGCCCGGGAGTATGGTTTGCATCCTGATATACTGAGTACAGGGTAAGTAAGAATAATCAATCCACAATTGCCTTAAGGAATCCACTTTGCTTTCTCTGACAACTTTAGCAAAGCATAAATCCAGGGAGCTTTAGGAAAATGAAATTTAATTATTAACTTTGGCACAACTAATTGGACATAATCATGAATCAGTGACTGAAAAAGCTCATTTCCCCCCTCTTTTCTTTTACTTGTAATAATCATAATATATTCACTGATAACACTTTAAATTTATCTCTTTTCGCAGGGTTATCTTTGGAATGCTAGTTTCTTTACCAGTAACCCTCCTCTATTACATATTTTTAGGCCTGTGAAACAAAAACATAATTGGAGGCATTAGAGCTTGTGATTTGAACTTCCTTCAATACTGGAAACTATAATCTTTGCCTTAAATTTCGCTTACGCCAACGATGTCCATAGCCTGGATTTAGCTAGGCATTATATATATCAAGTGATTATTTAGCAAGATCAAAAAGTGGTATTAGTGACAGGAGAAGACTGAGTTGCATGCAACATGGTGGATTTTGAAAAGCCAAAAGTGTGAGAAAATGACAGAATGATATGCACGCTCGCGTCAGGGCTTAGTGTGATGTAGTTATTCTAGTACAGAAAGTAGTGGTAGCCGAAAGAAGAGGAAAAAAGAAAGCAAAAATCATGACTTATGATTAAGTTAGGAGACTTATTTATCTTCTCGTGGGTAAAGTTGCTACAACAATATATAAACAGTATGTTTGACTCAAGATAAAACCAATATATATATGTTTCTGCTTTCTACTGTTTTCTTGCTTTTAAATTGTTCCTCTTTTTTATTGTCAAAGAGTTGAATGCCTTTGGAATTGAAGCTTTCTGAAGAAGAGAGAAGTTCATTTTCAAAATCCAAAATGCCTAAAGATCCAAACATAAACATTCAAAAAGACCTTTAGTAAGTAATTTTTTCACAATTTCATTTACGTGACAAAGGTTAATACTCGGAAGTCAATTTTATGATAGATCGGAATAATGGCATAGATTGACCCACATTATTATTGCAAAACGTGAACTGTCAGTCCTCATATTTTTATCTCTTTAGACCAAATTCTTGTTATTTATTTTAATGGCAACTTTTATCTCCTATAAAATCATTGCAAAGACACAAGAGAATCGTAACTATGCTTCACCATGTGTTATTAATCTATGAAATTTATGTAATAAAATGAGTTCCTTCAAATATTTTCCTTATTTGTAGATTTTAGGGTCAATTTACAGATTACAATAAAAACACATGCAAGAAAGGAGAATTATAGGCATAAACCAGTTTATTTGGTTTGGATTTCATAAAAGAAATCCTATAATTAAGATATAAAAGAAATTCTACAATATAGGTAGAGAAGATCTTCTAATCAAATTCACTAAAGTACAATAGAATGTTACAATTTATACTACAAGATTTTTCAATTTTTACAAACTTATGTAAATGAACTGAAACAAAGAAACCCTAAAATGAGTGCAAAAATTTTGCACTAGATTTAACCAAGATCGAAGAGAATATAGAGATTTTAAAAACCCTAGCAGAGCTAAACACCCAAACTTTATGAAAAGATTAATTGATTAAGTTAATTGATTGATAACCCTAGGTTTATATATCTAGGGTTAACAAAATCTTAACCTGGAATTAATAAAACAACTCATGCACCAAAAATGACTAATCTAACCCTAATTACAAAATTACAGTATTACCACTAGTAGATATTTTAAGCCACATATAGTGAAACCCACCTTAGCTTAAACGGACACATGAATATCAGCTAGAAAATATTCTCTATAGACCCAATATAAAACTAGATATAACCAATGTTGGCTAAGTGTAAGGCTGCTTTAAACTTACTGAAACGGTCCTGGTTAACATGTCAACCAGATTTTCTCCAAATAAAATTTTCTTCGCCTTGACTTATTCATTGGCCATAATGTCTATCACAAAATGTAGTCCGACATCAATGTTCTTATCATATCATGGAAGTAACTATTCCTTAACAATTGAACAATTCTTTGTGAATCATAAAAGACAACCTGTTTACTATCTACTAAGCCAAGTTCATTAGTAACCCATTTAAGCCACAAAGGTTTCTTTATAGCTCTAGTTAAAGCCCTATATTCAACCTCAATTGTTGACTATGTAATAATGTGTTGCGGACAACTTTTTTAACTCACAACATTTCTACCAATTGTGAAAATATAACCAGTTAAGGATCTTTTTTTGTCAAAATCAGCAACATAATCAAATTGCAATATTTTTTCAGAAGAAATTGATTAGTTTTATTAGACAAAATATCAAACCAACATCACAAAACCCTTTCATATATTTCAACAACCATTTTGTTGTTCCTTACAAGGTGAATTCATAAACCTACTCACAAAACTAATTGCATAAACAATATCAGGTATGGTACCTATCATAGCATATATCAAATTGTCAATCACATTTAAATAAGAAATTTTTTTCACATAAGCAAATTCAACATAAAACAAATCATTTAAAACGAATTTCATTTTAAAGTAAATTCTTGTAAGTGTGTTAATAGATTTAGCATTCAACATACCATACAATCTTGTACCTTTTTAACATAATTGGATTGAGATGATGTTAAAATTCCTTTTTCTTTATCTCTTTTAACATCCATGCCAATAATTCTTTTCGCTAACTCTAAATCTTTCATTTTAAAATCAGTTTCCAATAGTTCTTTTAGCTCATGTAAATCATTCAAATATTTAGAAGCAATAAACATGTCAGCAACATATATAAGTATACATAACTATCTTTATAGTTTCCTAGAAGATAAACAGGGTGATCAAACTACACTTGGAAAAACCAATTGACAAAACATATTAATCAAAACTTGTATACTATTACATGGGGGACTATTTTAATACTTGGAGAGATTTATGCAATAAACATACTTTATTTTCATAAACATATTTAATAAAACACTTAAGTTATTCCATAAAAAATTGTTCTTCCAAACTATCATATAAAAGGATAATAATAACAGTAGTGACCATGTTTTTTTTTTTTTTTTTTTGTAAAGAAATCATCTCATCTTCTATGGCTTTAAGTCATTTTAATTTATCTTTATTATGACAAACCTGTTTATAATTGAGGGGTTCATTCTCTCAGTAGCATCTCCAATTTGAAATGCACATGAAATAAGTTCAACTTATGCAAATCTAGAAGGTGGTCTAATGTCCCTCCTAACTCTATCCCTAGCCAACTAATAATATAAAAGATCAATATTATTATCACTGTCTAACCTAGTCGAATTTAAAGACATTTTATGGTGGTTGCTGATTCAAGTCTATATTTTCATGCATTGAAGCATGAATTGGATTTATAACTTAATCAAGTTCATCACTTGATTGTTGAGACTAGTTATTATTAGATAAACTCAAAACTTTTCACCTTAATTTGACTTATCTAGACTGTAGATTCTATCTATGAGTAAAAAGATCTTTATAGAACATTAATTCATTAAAAAACAATATCTTGACACATAACAAACTTATGTTCATCAAATATCCAAACTTTATAACAATTGTCCTCATAGGATACCCTAAAAATACAACTTTTACAGCTCTACAATTCAGTTTCCCTTTATTTGTGTGAATATAAGGAGTCATCCAAAAGGCCTCAAGTGATCTAACTATGGTGGTCTTTTTGACCATAATTCCACAGGTTTTTTAAAATTTAAGGCTGAGAAAAGGACCTATTTATTAAGTAATAGACAGTAGCAATTGCTTTTGCCCACAACTTTTTATTCAAACCGGATTCAGCCAACATACACCTAACCTTATTTAAAATAGTTATATTCATCCTCCCAGTAAAACCATTTTGCTAAGGAATGTTCACACAAGTCCTATGCACAAGAATTCTAGATTGTTTACACAAATCAAAAAACAATTTATTATGAAATTCTAGACCATTGTGTGTCCTTAAGACTTTTATTTTTCTATTTAATTGATTTTCTTAACTTAAACTATCTTCTCTCAAACCTACTCTTTATTTTGATATATATAAATACTTCTTTCACTTATAAAATAGGCCAAACGACTATTTCCCACCCAAGGTTTAGCGTTTTCTCAAAAGTCCCCCCTTTAACTATGGAAACACCAAACACCCACCCATGGCCGGTTAGATTTAATCAAACTCTAATGGTGGTAGGGGTAAAATCATCATTTTTGCTATAATATTAAAAATAAACTAAAATAGAATCTAATTTTGCCCCCCTAAACTTTAAAAACTAAAATTTTCCCCCACCCTAAGTTTTAAAAAATCACAGTTTCACCCTAGGGTTTGGTTTTGAACTCTCCGGCTCCGTTGCCGACGGTCGCTCCCTCCCGAAGTAACCTCTCCTTTCAGCTATCTCTTTCCTCCCATTTGGAGGTCCGATCGACGCCCGGAGACGTCGTGGGAGACGAAGTTCTTCGTCTTCCCAGAGGTCTTCTTCTAGGAAGACGAAGGCGTCGTCTTCGTCCGACGAAGTTCTTCGTCTCCCACGACGTCTCCGGGCGTCGATCGGACCTCCAAATGGGAGGAAAGAGATCGCCGGAAGGAGAGGTTGCTTCGGGAGGGAGCGGTCGTCGGCAACGGAGCCGGAGAGGCCGCTGGAGATTTCAAAACCAAACCCTAGGGTGAAACTACCATTTTTTAAAACTTAGGCGGGGGGAAAATTTCAGTTTTTAAAGTTTAGGGGGGCAAAAGGAGATAAAATTTTCAGGCGTTAGGGTTTGGTTAAATCTAACCGGTCATGGGTGGGTATTTGGTGTTTCCATAGTTAAAGGGAGACTTTTGAGAATACATCAAACCTTGGGTGGGAAATAGTGGTTTGGCCTATAAAATATATAAATTATACAAAAATTTAACTCTATTAATTATAAATTTATGATAAAAGGATAAAATGTTCATTTTTATTTCCTAATATTTTAAAAAATAGAAAATAAAAAATGTTCAGAAGTGTGAGTTGGATCACAACCAAGGTGTCACTAAATAGCGATAAAGATTTGGTCGCTAGAGAGGTCAATGATAAGGCAACCCAAAAGGGTGAAATCGGTGCATAAAGAGTCATATTTAGGTTGGAAGATGGTGAGGTAGAGGTGGAAGTCCAAGAAGATATGGTCAATGATGGTAGTGTTAAGTGACTATTGCTGAGAAAGAGAGAGAAGGAGAAGGTGGTAGGAGTGTACACAATTTGATTTGATCTGGTTTAGAAAAATTTTTAAATCAAATTGTAAAAATAGTTTGACAAAATCTCAAACCATTTACTTTAACCAAACTAATTGAATTGAAAATTATGGTTTGTTTCTCCATGGTTTATGATGTAGACTTATAAAAAATTTTCTATGAACCAACATATATGTAGGACACATAACAAGATACCCATATAGAACGTGTTCAAAAGCCTATAGTGTGTACACCTATGTAGTCCAAATTAAATCCAAATACGAAGGTATTTCCTATGAGACCCACATATATGATACAACAATAAAAAAGCAATTGTTTGTCCGTCATGAAACTTGAACTTAAACCATTGCGGCGGGCAACAGAATCTCCATAGGTAGCAATTTTTTTTCAAATCTCTGTCATTTGTTTAATGCCAAGAGAAATAATTACCTACTAACTAAACAAAATACTAATTACTGAATGTTAATGTGGAACTTAACATGGAATACAAGCATACAATGACTTCTGGAAAGACACATAACTGGAAAAAAAATGATCACCTGTTGATAAGCATGGAAACAAAGCGCAACAAGAAGATACTATGCGGCTATAAATTTAACATCCAATCCTTGTCACACAAGATTAGACATATAGTAAACAAATATCGATTTAGATACATCACATTTCTAGTAAAATAAGAATCCTCATATCTATAACAAGTTTTGTTACAAGGTGGAAACTTGCAAGAGATTGTAGGTTTGCAGGTGTAAACTTGACACCTTCTATGAGCAGAACCAAAAAATCTAACAATAGACGTGATTGTTATTATTGAGAAAAAAGTGATGTTGTCTAAAGGTTTATAATCTAGGGATGACCAACCGAAGTGAAGGTTTATAATCTCAACAAGAAAAAAATTAGATCCCAAGACCTTTCATGGATATTTCATTAGTTATTGTGAGCACTTCAAGAGATACAAATTTATAGTCCTTCTTGAGATACCGATGTGGTTGAATCTTTAACAACCAAGTTCCAAGAACTAGATTAATTAGAAGACAATAATATTCAGCCTTTTGAAAGAATGGGAAACAGGTTTTTCAAGTAATATTCCCTTAATTATTGGGTATGGTGGTATTTTACCAAAACCTAGCAGAGAGTCCAATGCAAACAACAGGTTTTATAAACTCCTGTGAAACCTAAGTCTTTTCAGAATGAGACCATTGCAAAAGATCCTATTGCAGATACCATATTAGAATAATTGCCTATGACTGATATCGTTGTTGTTAAATCAATAGCTCATATTCCTGTCAGAAAATCAACTAAAGTAACGAGATAAACATGATATTGGTCAGAATGTATATCTAAGGGGGTGCAAATGGACGCACGATCTGAACCCAAAAAATATTGTCATTCTTCATGCATCTATATTAGTGTTGAGATTCAACAGATTAATTATATGGAATATTGTGCATGAATATATGTAAATAATTTGTACAATAAAATCCCAGGTAAATTAAAAACATCGTTTGCAATTCTCAAATCTGTGTAATCTCAGGGTTGGGCTGGCGCTATGCTGGTTGGTATCCAGACAAAGTGATTTTATGAATGAATTTAATTTGTGCTTTTTTACCTTAATTTCAAGTCAGAGAAAATGATAATTTATAAACCAAAATCCCACACTTGCTTTCCATCTATTAAACCGTGTGCATCACTTGTAAAATAATTATATGATTATATGACAATTTAATTGATACGACATTTTATAAAGATTTTTTTCTACAGAAAGTTACTCAACTTTAATTGATCATATACATAGAATCTACAGTTAAGCCACGTGGTTATCCATGGAGTGCAATCCAGGGCGGTCCTTGTATGCAAAACCAACACATAGTATCATTAGCATGCAGAAATGAAAAGAAGGAAGAAAATTGAATTCAATCCCATGATAACATCATTAAGCACGCTATAAATTGTAGCCCAAAGACACCTCTTTTCTTCACTTCAAACACAAACATTTTGTTCATCTTCAACTCAAAATCAAAATGTCTACCAAAGCTGGTCAGGTCATTCGTTGCAAGGGTAATTTCTCACTTGATCCTCATCTACGATGTTTATAATTTATATTGAAAAATATTATAAAAATAATTGTGCTTTATTCATGATAGTGTTTAATGGGATGATGGGCTTGTTAATTGAATTCTACGAAGGTTGACCTTTGGGTTTTTGAAATAGATTTTGGCTGGTTTTTCATTACGGACAATTAAATTCTTTTTTGTGCAACAAGAAGAGAAACTATTCATGTTTTACATTGTTGTAAACTTGATGATCTACATGATCGCGGCATTGAAATTTTTGTCAATTTATGAGCATAGCTTCAGGTAGCTTCTTGATATAATAATTAATTTATTGGGATTTCTTTTTTAAGTGATTTGCCTCTTTGTGTGTATTTGATTGCAGCTGCTGTGACATGGGAGACTGGAAAGCCACTGGTTATTGAAGAAAAATATTATGAATTCTTGATGTCAAAGATTGTTTTTATTGAAATTGTAATCTCTTTTCCCACATTGTTTGGAAGTTGAGGGGATTACTTTATGTAGCAGGGACAAAAGCCATTGTTTCCCCGCATTTTTGGTCATGAAGCTGGAGGGTATGTGCATCTCTTTGCTTAGACAGAAACTATGTATTAGAAGAGTTCAAAATAATGTTCACATTTGGTATATACACTACTGAGTTATAACTTACTTTCGTTTTTAATTTCTTTATACTTCTGGTATTTAGAATTGTGGAGAGGTAGGGGAAGGAGTAACTGATCTACAACCAGGAGACCATGTCCTTCCTGTGTTCACTGGGAAGTCCAAGGAGTGTCCTCACTGTCAGTCAGAGGAAAGCAACATGTGTGACCTTCTCAGAATCAAACACTGACAGGGGTGTTTTGATTAATGATGGTCAGTCGACGTTCTCTATCAATGGGAAGCCCATATACCATTTTCTTGGGACTTCCACATTCAGTGAGTACACTATTGTTCATGTTGGCTGTGTAGTCAAGATTAACCCTACTGCTCCTCTCGACTTTGTGTATTTAGTTGTGGCATATCCACAGGTTTGTAAGTCCTTTTACTTAAATAAATACTAACCATCCTAGCAATGTTACTAATTTCTAGTTTTGATTGACCGATTAATCTTCTTTGCTGAAGGTCTTGGCGCTACCTTGAATGTTGCAAAACCCAAGAAGGGCCAATCTGTTGCAGTTTCTGGATTGGGTGCTGTTGGTCTCGGTGTAAGTTACCTCTATTACTTTGTGTCAAATAGTCCTTAAAAAGTACCTTAATGAGTAAACATTACGCATCTCTTTTGATATAATTCCCAGGCTGTTGAAGGGGCAAGGATAGTGGGAGCCTCAAGGATCATTGGTGTTGATTTGAACCCAAGCAGATTTGCTGAAGGTAATAAATTACTTATATACTAGTGAATATAAGAGTAGACTCCACCCTATTAAACCACATTATGCATACATTATTGCTTTAGGCACATGCATATGAAAAGATGCATACTTTGTTCAAATCTAGATTATATGAGTTAGCTATTTATTTACTGAGGGAGCTCGATCCATTTATATTTTTGTTTGTAGCTACGAAGTTTGGCTGTACAGAGTTTGTGAATCCAAAAGATTATGACAAACCTGTTCAACAGGTTGGTTCTTTCAACTTTTAAAGTTATTGTGCACATGATTGATCATTGCTTTCTTCTGAGAATTGAGGCATGATTTTGATGTCCAGGTTATTGCTGACATGACTGATGGCGAGGTTGATCGGATTGTTGAATGTACTGGAAACATCCAGTTCATGATTTCAGCATTTGAATGCGTCCATGATGTAATTACTTTTACTTACTAGAAGAATAAATATCCAAAAAGGTAAACAACATTGTTTCTAACTCCTAAATTTGTATGCTTCTCAGGGTTGGGGTGTTGCTGTGCTTGTTGGTGTTCCAAACAAAGATGATGCATTCAAAACTCATCCCATGAACATCCTTAAGGAGAGGACTCTAAAGGGTACCTTCTGCGGAAACTACAAACCTCGCACTGATCTTCTAGAGTTGTGGAACAGTACATGAACAAGGTAAGTTCATGTTTGTACGCAAATCCAGTTTGAGTTCTTTTAAAATAGACTGCGATGGTAATACTAAATCCACCGCCTTGGTGTTGCAGGAGTTGGATTTGCAACTTGAAAATTTTATCACTCACTCTGTACCCTTATCAGAGATCAGTAAGGCTTTTGACTACATGCTTAAAGGAGAGAGCCTGAGGTGCATCATTCGCATGGAAGATTAAGTACCGTCTGTTGTTTCGACTTCTATCTTATCAGAGATCAATAAGGCATTTGACTACATGCTTAAAGGAGAGAGCCTCAGGTGCATCATTCGCATGGAGGATTTAAGTACCGTCTGTTGTTTCGACTTCTGTGGCATCTGATTTATAATATTTGTGTTTTCTTATAATATATCTCCTGTCTAGTTTGCTTCTTCATCTCTCTTTTTCCCTTTCTTTCTTAAACCAAAATCAATGCTCGGTAGTGGCATCTTAATTCTCGATCTTGATAAATTTCAGTTCTCAAGTGGAGCATCTTGCATTTCGAGGAGCCTTGCGATTAAGCCCTGACGAACATCGTAGAATACATGTACATCCAAATTCTAGTGGACAAACTAATCTATCAATCAAATATTTTAAGTCATTAGTCATGATTTGAAAATGCAAGTAACTTTAAATATTTCACAGTGAATTTCTCACTTGAAACTTTTTCAACCCATAAACCCTAAACGCTCACTGCAAGAATAAAACGTGACACCATTGAATTATTGAGTGTAACCATTCTAAAAGAAAGTAGAAATGACTTTTATAATTTGACGAACAGCCTAAAGTTACAACTTGGTTATGGTAACCGATTGTACCCATCAAACTTATAAATTGTCTTGTTATTTATCCACTGAGCTGTCGCTCATGCTCAGTTTCATTTTGTTCATGGGCAAGTTCGTAGACTAAACTTGTCTTCAAGAGAAATTAAAGTTTGTTAACGGGGTTTCTCATCACTTCCTTTTTCTCTTGGCGTTGTTGCATCTGTTAGCTTTCAATGCTGACCTAAGTTCAGTTGAGAGAAGTACATATATAGTTCACATGGAAATGCCCTGATGCCCAATAATTTCTCTGGCCATAAAAAATGGTACTCCACCATCATTCATTCTCCCAAGTCCCGCACCAACACTTCGTCGCTTGATGGTCATGGCTATTCACCAGATCTTCTAAACTTGTATGACAATGTTGCTTATCGTTTCAGTGCACTTTTCTCAAAAAAAGAACTTGAATATTCAAAAAAATCCCCAGGTTTCATCTCATCTAATGAAAACAAATCTGTCGTACTTACACCACCTGCACCATTGAGTTCCTCTCCCTCAATCCATCCTCCGGTCTGCGGCCTGCTTCAAATTATGGTGACGATGTTTTTGTGGGTGTCATCGGCACCAGTATCTGGCCTGAGAGTGATAGCTTTAAAGGTAATAAACTGAGTTCATATCTTGCCAGGTAAAAGGGAGAAAGTCTAGATGAAACAAGAGTATAATTCTTTCATGTGTAACTAGAAAGCTTAATATACAACTGACATATCATTTTAGTATCTAATTTTGTATTCAAAACTATACTTACATACAATGATAGACCTAGAGATATAATATAGAAGGGTCAAATTATGTAAAAGTAATGGAATAATTATAAAGTGATAAAATTTAAATAGGGTTAATGCATATTTTAAAGATTACTTTAATATTTTTAATATATTAAACTAATAATTTTTTAGGTTTAATAAGATATTAAAATACTTATTTTTCATACCCAAATAGGTAATTATAAATGTTTAATACCCAAGCGGAAGTCAGGTGACTCTCCTTAGGTCCATCACTATATATACAGTTTTATGGTTTTTATACCATGTAAAAATTTCATAATTATATGATAACAGTCGATTTTATAATGAATGTGCATAAAAAGAAAGATTTGCAAATTACTAATAATAAATATGAATATGAAGAAAGGTAAGTATATCTATGATGAATTTGAATATTAATGATAAAAGTTTGCAAACATATGATAAATATGATTAAGAAGATGGCCACATCACTTGTATATAGGTGACATTATGTGACAACGGATGAGTGTGAAACTTATGTTTTATATGTTATGGGTAACATTTGTGAATTATTTTATAAAACATGATGGACATTGCTTTTCCTTGTTATTTATGAATATGAAAGTATTTTTATACTTGCTTTTTTTTTTTTGATTAATAAATATGAAAGAGTTTAATACATGTTTTTCCTTGTGATTAACAAATGAGAAAGAAATGAAATCCTTATAACATAATCTTCTATTAACAAGTTAAATATTATGTTTATTTTTAGTTACCAAACTGATGAATTTCTTCACATCTCCGTCATTTTACAAAATAAGTTTTCTAGCATAGTTATAAAATAGAGAATAAAACGAAATTAAGAAGAGTGAAAAGGCGGAGGATTTAGAAACTATTATGATGTAGAGATTTTTTTTTTTTTTTTCAAGAATGATGTCATAGAAATAAGTAACATTCCAATTTAATCTGTTCCGAATTTGGGGTGTTAAATATATGATATTTTGTGTGTTAATGTTGAAAATAATTAAACATGCCACGGATTAAAATCTGTGAAATCTGTAAGTATAAATTTACGTATCCGTTTCAATTTTCGATGAAACGTTTTCGTATTTTATACAAGGTGTTGACGTTAGTCTATTTTCACGATACTATTTACTCACATATTACTTTTCTAATTGAGAGACTGGATCTGTGGTTTTTGTATTTAGTGGAGAATTATTTTCTATTAAAATAAAAAATGGCGTTCTTCTTTTTTTTTTTTTCAGAAGACAGTTAGAACTTTATATAAGAGTCTAACTGTCAATAATAACTATTAATAACTGTTTTTTAGTAGTTAATCAAATCAGATCAGGTCAATCTGTCATAGGTAAACTCGGATCCAATAGTTAATTTCATAATAATATTTCAATCCAAATTGGATGTAAATACAAAAGACTATTTCGACAGTCTAATTTGTTTACAGTCTAGAAACTCTGAAAGAAGAAAACAAGATAAACACATTGGATGTGACTAACAAATTGTCAATGAGTAAAAAAATATATGTTTTTATGTGCAAAACATTGGATCGAAGTTGGTTTTCAGAAGAAGGTCAAAGAAATAAATTAATAAAAGTTTGACATATAAAAGCAATAAAATAGAAAATACCCAACGGTCTCTGTTTAACTGTTTTGTAAAAGCTTTGTTTAAGACTAGTTTTTTGTATTTCTATATTTTCTCTTAATTTTGAGTCCTTTCCAATACACATTTGACAACTAGTATTATTTTTATGTATTTTTATTATAAATAATTATTGAAAGATGGAGCAAATTAAAACAGGAGAGGGAAAACAGTGAAAACACACTGGAAATGAAATACAGTATTTGAAAATTGTATAGTCGTACACAATTTAATAATACTAGTTGACATAAACTAGTTAGGCCAAAGGATTATTTCCCACCCAGGATTTAGCCTACTATCAAAAACAGACTCTCAACAGTTGATAAATTCAAACCCCTATCCATGAGTTAACTTTTGTTTAAATTTTCAGATATAGGTAAAGGTCAAATTATCATTTCACCACTAAACATTAAAACTTTGAAAGTTAATATTATCTATCAAATTTTAAAAACTAACACTTTACTTTATTCTTAAAGTTTGAAAAGTTAATATTTCACCCCTAGAGTTTGCTTCTTTTCTCCAATCACCACCGTTTCGATTGAAAATCGAGGCTTTTAACCAATCTTCTAGATTTAATCATGAAAGACAACCATCTACCACTATAAAGGATGATGTTCATCATCTAAATCTAGAAGAAGTGACGAACGAAGCATCGTTCTTTATCGTGTCTTGTAGATTTGGATTACACTTCATCGTCTAAATATGAACGATTAAGGGTTATCCTTTATTAGAGAAGATTGTTGGATGATCTTCATCGAAAAAGGTTGATGGTCAGATTCATTAAGTCATTAAAGATGAAACCTAGAAGATGGGGGGGGGAGTGAATTTTTTTAAAGTTAATCATAAGAAAAATCGTTAATTTTCTAAACTAAAGGGAGAAAATGAAATAAATTTTTAAGGTTTTATGGTTTATTGATAAAATGATTATTTTATCCTTAATTTTAACTAATAATTTTAATAAAAATTAATTCATATGTGAGTATTTAAGTTTTTGAACTATTATGAATGCGTTTTGAAAATTAAGTTAAAACTTGGGTGGAAAGCAGTCCTTTGGCTAACCAATTATAATGGTCAATTGAAAAAGGTCGGTGGGGTCTAATTTGCCCAATTGGCATCTGCGTTGACCTCCTTAAATCTTTATATTAATCTTGACCAATTAGCATTAAGAAAAGGATGAACCGACCGCTAAACCGTGGAGTTTTGAATCCCAGGAACCAAAACCTGGGAATGCTGTTGTCACAGCCGCCAAATAGCATGTTGTTTTCGAAAACTG
The DNA here is from genome assembly GCF_011075055.1 of Mangifera indica. Classification (NCBI taxonomy): domain Eukaryota; kingdom Viridiplantae; phylum Streptophyta; class Magnoliopsida; order Sapindales; family Anacardiaceae; genus Mangifera; species Mangifera indica. The sequence goes on along the minus strand of NC_058147.1, from coordinate 6,739,111 downwards.
TTTAGTTGAAAATTCTAAATTAAGCCATCAACAATCTCTGCCTTGATGGAGTATAAATATCCCCTCAAAGTGGAACCATTACCCACTGAGAAAAAAAAAGTCCTAAAGCTTATAAAAGGTTTAATCCTTCAGTTTTGTGTTTGATTTGTTTTCCATTTCAAAATATAAGAAGAGATGGAATGCACTGCTGGCCAGGTCATCCGTTGCAAAGGTACACTGTTTTGATATTTTTACATAAATAAAAGTTAAAAGAATTTATGCTTAACGTGGACTCAGGTTTGGAGTTTGATGTGTCTCAGTTATCACTCATTTTCGTGACTAATAAGTTGTGTATTCTTTTATGTTAGCTGCTGTGGCGTGGGAAGCTGGGAAACCATTGGTGATTGAAGAAGTTGAAGTGGCTCCTCCACAGGCTAATGAAGTTCGTTTGAAGATCCTCTACACTTCCCTTTGTCACACTGATGTTTACTTCTGGGAAGCCAAGGTAAATACCTGTACCATCGTTAACTTTACAAATAATAACTTTTTGTGGTGATCAATTTTACACAGTGACTGAATGCATCAAAATGATTTGTTTTTTCTTTTCCAGGGGCAGAACCCTTTGTTTCCTAGAATCTATGGCCATGAGGCTGGAGGGTATGTGAACTTTCGCATTTGTAAATCAATTTCATTATGCCAATGTACATTTCATTTATTCATATGCTAAACTGATTGTTTATGGTGTTTGTTGGTGAATAGGATTGTGGAGAGTGTTGGTGAGGGGGTGACTGATCTCAAACCAGGTGACCATGTGCTCCCTGTGTTCACTGGAGAATGCAAAGATTGTGCTCACTGTAAATCTGAAGAGAGCAACATGTGCGATCTTCTCAGGATCAATCCTGATAGGGGTGTTATGCTTAGTGATGGAAAATCAAGATTCTCCATCAATGGCAAACCAATTTATCATTTTGTTGGCACATCAACCTTCAGTGAATACACAGTGGTTCATGTTGGGTGTGTTGCTAAGATCAACCCCTTGGCTCCTCTTGACAAAGTTTGTGTTCTCAGCTGTGGAATTTCAACAGGTACGGAAACATGGGAATTTTTGTATCAATGAAAAACTCATTTCGTTGTTGAATTGGTGAATAATTGATGTCTTTTGTTGTTTATAAGGCCTTGGTGCCACTCTTAATGTTGCCAAACCTGCAAAAGGGTCATCAGTTGCTATCTTTGGCTTGGGTGCTGTGGGGCTTGCTGTGAGTATCTTTATCTACCCATATGAACTGTTTTAGTGCTCCTTTTTTTCAAATCCCCATACCCATATTTTGTTGTCTCCATTGGATTAGGCTGCTGAAGGAGCTAGGATTGCTGGGGCTTCTAGGATTATTGGTGTTGATTTGAATTCAAATAGATTTGAAGGAGGTAAGCTATCTGTTCCGCACAACTAAACCACAAGGCATTGAGTATTTATAGAGTTAAAAAAAGACAAGTTTATCACAAAAAATGAAACAAATGCTTCATATTTATCAGCTCAACTTTGAAGGAATATTTTGTACTTTGTATTTTCAGCAAAGAAATTTGGAGTGACTGAATTTGTGAACCCAAAAAACCACAAGAAACCAGTTCAAGAGGTTTGTCTATGATTTCTTTTTCCTTATATTTGCGTCAGTGTTCACAATCATATTTCAAATGTTCTAAACAATTAGCCTACACATATTGAATTGCCAGGTTATCGCTGAGATTACCAATGGAGGTGTGGACCGAAGCGTTGAATGTACTGGAAATGTTGACGCCATGATTTCTGCATTCGAATGTGTCCACGATGTAAGTTCACATTCCTCCTACATTAAACTAAGTTTAGCTTCAACTATTAGTTTAAAAATCCTCCTTTTGAGAATAGTAATGAGGCATAAACTACAATCTCAGGGTTGGGGTGTTGCTGTTCTAGTGGGGGTACCTCATAAAGATGCGGTGTTCAAGACTCACCCCGTGAACTTACTGTGTGAAAGAACAGTCAAGGGCACATTCTTTGGAAACTACAAGCCTCGTTCTGACCTTCCCTCTGTGGTGGAAAAATATATGAACAAGGTACACTAACTAATTCCAATCCCACCAGTTTTAAGAGTAATTATCAATTCTGGAAAAAGTTTAATAGTGACTAAAATTACACTGATTGACTTGATGTAAAATGTTGCAGGAGCTTGAGCTAGAAAAGTTCATCACACATTCAGTTTCGTTCTCAGAGATCAACAAGGCCTTCGAGCTTATGCTTAAAGGCGAAAGCCTTCGATGCATTATCCGCATGGAAGAGAACTGATTCGAAGAAGCAGAGTTTTCTGGAGTTGCCCATAAATAAAAAAGCACTTTTTTTATGTATAAAATTGTGTCTTTTGTGTTCAGTTGCTGTACTCTTGCATATTACTTTTGCATAAAATCAAAACACTTTTATTAGCATAATTTCACTGTTGTCAAAATAGTAAATCTCGTATTAATAAAACATAAAAAAAATATTAAGTTTGTATATTTATCTTATATCCTTCAAAAATACTAAAATATAGTTGATTAAATAGTCAAAAATAAAATTATGATATACTAGTTATTAAACCAGAAATATTACATACGATAATGAATTAGGTTATTAAACTAGAGATATTATAATTTTAGGGTAAAAAATTTTGCAAGTTCTATACCTAAACAAGAACTTAGTAAAAGAACATTTCACATTCAATTTTTAATAATAAAATTGCTCTTATATATTTTGACTTTTCTTTTTAAATTCCAATACAATATTTGAAATCAATTGGTAAAAAATGTGGGAACAATTTCAGCATCGGCAGGGATAGAGGTGTCAAGAGGGTTGTCGGCCCAAGGCCTGGCACAAACCCTCCTTTTTTGGGCCCAGTCTATAGTGTTGCAAATTATGACTTGGGTTGTAAAGTTTCTCCTACCCGACATTGTACTCAATTTTTAAAATATTTATTAATTATTTATTATTATATAGAAAATTCAAATAATTAATACAAGAAATCTAAAAGTATTTATCAATGTTATAGAGAATTAAAAAATAATAATAAATTATTGTTAATATTATAAGAAAATCAAAAGTTAATATAGAAAAAATAATGGGTTAATCTGTTACAAGCCATAGACCACCCATGAGAAGCCCAGCATGACATAACCTGTTATAACACAGGTCATACCGTGGACTTTTAATATTTGTGTAAGCCAACCCGATTCCCCAAACCTATTACCGTGCAAACCTCGGCCGTGTCACGCCCAACCCACAGCCAAGAGGTCTTTTGCTCATTTATAAACGCTATATTTGCAAGGCGGAATGAAATTGAAACAGTGGAAAGGGGGAAAAATAAATTAAAATGGGGGAGCGTGCTTTCGTTATTGGGATTAAATCCTCGAAATTTTACTCAAAATTAAGTATGAAGAAAAATATACACTATGAATTCCCTCAAAATTTTACTCAAAATTAAGGATGAAGAAAAATATACACTATGAATTTTGGTTTACTGCCATATTAATGGCCTATTATGGTTGGGCTAATTTTGCTAATATAACCATGTCTAATATCTTAACATCCAGTGTGTCATCTACTTTTACAATCCCATCGGTACCATCCACACCGATTAATTTCCCAGTCGCACCTCGCAGTGCGCCACCCATGATCTTGATCTTGTCATTTTTCCTTGGCACAACTACTTCAATTTCCGTTGGAAGGGCTGAAATTGTATCACCATTACCACTCGCACCAAGCGCCACTCTACAAGATCCATCCTGCAACATACCAGAGTTCGGTTAAAAATACGTACACAAAATCCCTCAATACTGTGCATGCTTCTCCATTGAGAAGCCAGTGAATCTGTGCTTGTCCTTGCTATATTTATCATATCAAATCAAATTATTCTAATAATATGAAAAAATTGTTTGAGCTGATCCTTTAAAACTGATAAACAGCAGGACAGCTCCCTTATAAGCTTTTCGCGATGCCTTTAATCTAAACTTCTAACCACCAAAAACTAATTTTGGGGTAATTCATAAACAAATGTCAATAATGAGAGAAAAGGAAAACCATAAACTCTTGGCTTATGGAAGACTTTCAATATTAATGAACTGCCTAAGCAGACAATTTTTGGATCAATGTTTAAACAATGTGTAGACTGAAGCTACGTTACAAGCAAAATTTTAAGCTACAAGTGTTACTGGAATACATACTGGAAGCACTTCTCGGATAACTCCCATTTCAGTTTCCTCTCCAGACTTACGTACATTAACCAAGATGTCTGGCATGAACCATGGTCCTTCATTGTCCGATCCTGCAATTTAGTCATAACGATTAAAACCCTGAATTCAATAACAAAAACTCAAGAGTTTTCACTAACAAGACGGCTTTTCCCAATGAAAAAAATAACATGTCCAAACATCTTCCATTTATGGAGTCAAACACCTAAGAAGGTGGACTTAAAGCTTAGTTTAGCATATGAAGTACCTAGAACCAAAAGCTTAAATTCAATCTTATAGGAAACAAGATAGCTCCTTAATTAAGCTACGTGAACCGAGTACATCAACTTAAGGACCACATCAGTTTTTTTTGAAATGACACTTTTAAATCCAGCTACTTGGTAACCCGATAAAAATTGGTTGAGATAAGATCTTTTCTGAGCTTCATTAAATTCTAATTGGATGGGTTTAAGCAGCAAATGACTAGGGAAGAAAGATAATGGATCACCTTATTCCCTAAGGAAATAAATAAGCAATTTTAGTATGCTGACTGTTTTGACTGACATGTTAAGATTTGCAAGTTAATACAAACCTAACATAAAGTATAATCTGCACTAGAATATCAATTAAATAAGGAAAGGGAGAATATGTAAGTAGAAATCTAATCCTTCACATCCCACAATTTTATACTTGCAAAGGGAGGAAACCATTGATCGCACCTATAACAGGAGACATAGCATCCGGACCACCAGTTCCTGGTGTCATTGGTGTCATAGGTTGCCCACCTGGAGTTGATGGCAGGTAAGGACTTGGAGCATTCGCTGCAACAAAAACTTGACATCAATTACATTCACACTAAGAACAAACATAAATTACCAAAACAAATTAAATATAGCATAATGATAAAACTACCATAGGCAGAACTGCTATCTCTTGGTGTTCCGGCGTCACTACCTGGAGTATTAGCCCATCCTGAACCAGGTGTAGGTGCTTCATAAGCAATTGAAGGTGGACTATCTAGCTGGAAGAAAACAACAGCAATTTTGATATATAAGCAAAGAACAAGTGAAATCTTTATCTTGTGGCTACAGCCATATTGTAAAAGAGATCCAACCTGATATTGTGGACTGGTTACCCAAGAAGCAGGGTTTCCCTCCTCCCAATTATCCCTGTTTGTTATCATGACAATTCCAAAGATCATCCATCAGTAAAAATAAGGGATACTGATGCAGTTGAAATAGGAGTAGTATTTTTTAGAGTTCTATTTCAACTATATAAACCATGTAATTTCAATGTTTCGTGCTTTAATAGGAATGGGCTATCTTATGGGGTTGATGATTATTATGGAATAAGATTTGGATCTTTACTAGTTATCAAAGAGTGTATTTGATCCATGACTTCTGATATTGAAATTGTTTTTCGTCTCTTAAATGCTATCAAAATGGTGTGAATGATATACAAAAGTGTACAAAAACTCCAAATCAATGTAAACGATTTCCAAAGTTGTTTTCAAAACTATTTAATATGAAATCTTTTTCTATATTCTTCCTGTTCTTCCTCTTCTATTGATGTAGTTTCTCCCTCTTTTTCTATACTTCTTTTATCTATTTTCTAATTCTTGATTATCTATCTGTATTATTCTTCTCCCTATGCCTCAAAAACTATTAAGTGCTATAAAGAACAATCAATGATATTGAGAACTCACAAACCCTTTAAATACAATGAATATAAAGGTTTAGAACATGATAACAATTCTGCATATTTTTAAAGTTGCATTGCACACAACATTTCTTAATTAAAAGCAATGAATCCTTTCACCTTCAGATGCATTTTCAGGTGCTTTTTCATACTGTAAATTGTGTTACAATGTGGTGGCATGATAATGATTTGAATTTACCAAAATGACAAGTAATTCAGAACTATTGAGATACCAAAAGTTAATTAATTTTACCATTGTTTTCAACATGTAAAATCCTAGAAGATAAGTAAATAAAATAGATCAAGGAGAATGCAGAATTTGATCAGGTTTTAAGGCAAAACCTTGGTGGACTCATTGGGGTGTAAGGATTCCAGGCCCGGTCACGCATTGGTGTCCTCATGCCATCGTGAATCGGTGTTGCTGCAAGATATATTAAGGAAATAATTAAATATACCTAATATGCTGGCCAATAATGAATACATCCAAATTCTATGGGAAAGCAGTAGATCAAGAAGATTTAAAAGACAATACCTCCAGCATCTCTCATTGGAGTATTGTAAGGACGTAGTGGAGTTCGTGAGGGATGCATTGGAGTTTCACTTCCAATACCATAACGAGGAGCATCACTGGCATAGCACAATCAGATATAGAATCAGACTTCCAAAATTGTGACAATATATAACAACCTGAAACATAACTCTACATACCGGTATGGTGTTGAAACAACCACATTGTCAGAGATATAACTACGATCAACTGCACATAAAACAATTGTCAATTGTCCATACAGAGAACCAGGAAAAAGAAATGAGATCAGGCTTGCCCACAAGAGCAGAAACTTGCCTGTAACAACCTTCATTTGTGACTCCAACTCAACACGAACAGATTGTCCCTTAATTTCTACAACCCGCCCACGGTAGCCCTTGAAAGGGCCTTGGCGAATTTTTACTGTAGTTCCAATAAGAGGATCATGCCCTCCTCTTCCACCTCTCTGCCTTTCTCCATCTGAACCATTCAAGCAGAAGGTGAAAAATTATTCCACAGTACTTTGACCCAAAAAGTGTCAACTCAGTAAGAAAAAGTCAACTGATGATAAAAGTTTGTTAAACAAGTGGTTATCATCAAGAAACATACAGTCATTTTGATGGCCCCCTCTAGAAAATCTCCTTGGGGATTGGGGTACACGAGGTGGAGGTCTATGATTGTTAAATCTAAAAGCATCACCCTGAAAGATTTTGAAACACAAGTGAGCCAAAACCTACATATAAAATTTTAACCAAAACAATACTTTAATGTATACAGTAAGAGCATATAAGGCGTACATTTCTATCGCCATTGCCACGTGATCCACCCACAACAGTACAAGAACTAGATTTAGCACATATAAAGCCAGCATGCTCAAGATGATGGCGATCATAGATGAACAAAATACCTCTGTATATGTGTTCTACAGGACCTTGCTTGCCCTAACAAGGTAAAATGTGGAACCAGTTAACTACATAAACTACAGTAATAGCAACCCGAGGCAAATTAGAGATGAGAATCCTACTTTGCATGGACCCTCAAGGATCCTAACAACATCTTTCACTGAGACAGTATTCTTATTCTTATCTTGCACATTTGATTTCTTCTCGATCTTGTATTTTATTTCTCTCAATTTAACAAGAGCAACCTCTGGTCTGTCAGGAATTCCTTTCAAAACCTGGACAAAATGTAACATGCTTAGAAAGCTCAAAGAGAATAGCCGGTTAGGCTTTAAGTAACAGCACTGACCTGAAATGCTTCACTTTCCACACGTATGATAACACCGAAACTATTGTTACTGCACCAAGATAAAAGGCACATAAGAAACAAATGAAAAACTGATTATCAATCGTTTGACTCATCAACGAGCAAGAGCATACTCCAATAGCACAAGATCATGAAGCTCATAGTCCCCGATTTTTGTTACACCAGTGGTAACCTCAGAGCTCTCCACAACATCATCAGCAAACACACGGATCTGAAGAGAACAGATATATTATTATTAGTATTATTATTTTAAATACATTTCCATTAAAATAGTTATTCCTGAAGACAGGAGTTAGCTTCTCACATGTTCCTTGGTAGTATCAGATAGAATGATCAGAACATGCTGTTCAACCTTTACAACCATGCCAGTGGCACCTTCCTGCGTCCCAGAGACAACTTTCACATGATTCCCAGGTTCAAAATATTTGCATAGTTCTTTTTGATTAAGAGCAAGAGTTTTCTGCAGAAAGCCAGCCATAAAAAGACCAATCAATTTCCAGTAAGCAGAACAATTGTTAGCCCTCACTTAGTAAAAAAATACTTTTGAAAAATAACCAGCGAAAAAGATACTGGGTATCTAATAAGTTCTTACTGGAAGTCCTTTCATTTCTGGTCTGACATGTACATTCTCTTCATCAACCTTCTCAACCCATCCTTTCAAATTTTTGAGATCTCCCTTGATGACAATAACTGCATCACCCTTCATAAAATGCCCTTTCTTTCTGTTTGCAAATAAAGTTGAAAGACTAGCTATGTCACTTTCTCCATTCTCCCCAGGTGTTCGGAATTTTTCCAATTCATCAAAAGTTGGTTTTATGTTCACAGTGCTAATTGATTTTGTTGACACTGTTTTGTACAAAAATCCATCTTTGAACAGCATGCCACCAATATTCTCAAAATAATCACCAGTGATTGGATCTCTTCTACGCTCTACGCGTATATGCAATTCCCTGACATAAAGCAGAAAAAAGGGGGCTCAACAGGTAATGAATTATGCTACAAAGACAATTGATATTTGATGATTTAGAAAGGGCACAATTAATAGTACCTAGCTTCATCAACATTCATAAAACGTGGAGGAGGGACAAACGCCTTTTTCTTTGGAGTGTCTCTACCTTCCTGTGTCCCAAAATAAGATTTTCATTATAAACAGTATACAACAACACCTACTCCAAGAAAAGTCCACATAGCAACAAATAAAATGAAACCCAACAATAGCAAGTATATTTATGCAATCAATATGAAAACTTTCCTTTCTTTAATAATTCTTTGTTTTTCTAATAATAAACTATGAACTTTTAATTAAGTCAGTTAAAGGTGAAAAGATCCAATGTCAACCAAGTTCCCAAAAAGAATCAAAAGTCCACTAGATGGGAAAAATACCTGTCATAACTAAGGCCATTACTGGACTAAATTCACATTTTGTTGATTCATTCATACACAAGGACCCAGAACAACTATGATACCAATCAAAGGGAAATAGCCCAAAAAAAAGGTAACAAATATCATACCAACTTATTTGCAAGAGCCTGCAAGTCTATTCTTGGGATTAATTTCACCCTTACTCTCTGTCGCACATTGTCCACATCAACTACCTATAAAACACAAAAATTAGAAATTAGAAAATTCTGATTGAGCAAGCATGTCACAGAGAATATAGGGTACAGATCATACTTTAGCAAGGTCCCCCTTGTAACTTCCAAGCTTCATTCTGACCCAAGTATCCCTAGAAAGATCAATTGCTTTGCTTTCAACTGAAAGCACATCAGTCATTTCTCTTATAGGAACAAGCATTACTTTCTGGGAGAATATATTTCGCAGACCTTTGCATGCCTGATTCAGAAGCCAATCAATGATAGATCAAACTTCAATAACATCGTACCATTAAACCAGAATAAGTTTAAAGCAGAAAAGATATACCTCCTTCACATGGGCTTCTTTATCTGCTTCAACGTATATGTAGTTTTTCAGGTGATCAAGTGCAATAGCAGACCTAATCTGCAGCTCAGCTCCTTTATCTATATACTTTTGCATTAGACAGACAGCAGCCTCTCGTTCACGGCCAATCTAACATAAAAGAACACAGTTAAACATGATATGCCTCCCCAACCTAAATCTTCAGCAGACATGAATAAGAAATTAACAATATAAATGCAAGATACATCAGCTTAACCTCATCAGAATTATAACCATACCGCACATTTAACCATCCACAGCTTTGGATCCCTAACAGATGGCAAAAGCGCTTGCTGCTCCACATCTGTGGTCTCCTCATCATATTCTGTGTGACTTGATCTCGCATATCTTGCCTGAATTCTTCTCTCAAGATCTTCAACATCTTCTGCCTCATCCTCCCGAGGCAGCAGTGGACGACGATGAATCCCTCGACCACCAACTTCATCAGGTAGGTCAGCCCCACCATCAGCAATGAAATCTGCATTTTCCATAATAAATTAATCAGCAATTTCAGAAAAAGCAGGAATAAGCTGATTGAAAACTAGAATCAACAGAAACAGAAAACTTCAGTGTATGCACAAGAGAAGTTAAATTATAATTATTAACGTCAATTATTGAAACAAACAAAAAATGGTTTAAGTGACTAAAAGAGACACATGCATTCTAATTTCTAATTTATTATAGAAAAATCTATACTGTAATTACATAGCTGTCATCTATAAAAATCTAAAAGAACGAGTTCCAAAAAGCTGAAAAGTCAGAACCGTGAAAGTAGTTATCCAATGATTCTGGTGAAAATTTTACCAAGAAATGGAAGGATGAAAATATCAAGAAAACACACCCAAAAGGGGTATTAAGCATCATGATCAATATCAAAGACCAAATAGCTTCCTGATAATAAAAGAATTTGCAGATATAGAATCATGAGTCCAGAATATAGCTACTACAACATGCAGCCGTAACTGATACATAAAGTTCAGGTTAACCTATATATTGTGGAAGATGTAAAATAAACAAGTCAATTGTAATTGTAAGAGAAAGAACCATAAGAAAAATATTCAAATTAGAAATCCATCACTCCACAAGTCAATGAGGATTATGCCATTGAAATTTCAAATCAAATGACAGACATGTAAATGCTTAAGAAACGTCAATACAAACAGATCCGTCACTTCTTCTATAATAAATAAAGAATAAGTTTTATCCATTACACTACTCATTCAAGCATAAAATAATCCAAAAGACATTATAATTGCAACTCAACTCCTATATTTAATTTACATAAATATTTCGTGCTTCATTTCTAAAGACATGACTCAAGGAACTTCGATTCTAAAATTGATTTCTAAAGACATGACTCAAAATTAATTTCACACGCCTGTACAACAGCAAAATTTCTATAGATGCTCAGCAAATTATCTCAGTCACCCAATTGGAAGCCATATTCCAAATCAATCGTAGCAATACCACTTATTCATCACACAAATAAAAAATAAAGAGCAACTGTTAATCCAAAAAGAAAAAAAAAGTGTTAATTAAGGCAGCAATGACCATATGCAATGATAGTTATCAAACCACAACCTCCTAAATTCTAAATTACCAATCCGGATATCATTAACAATTGCATAACAAAAACACAAATATCAACAAGCACTCAACAAACCATTCTTCAGGGCATTTTTATCATATTTATAAAATATCATCAATTATAAACACTCCTCAAAGCACGCTCCTAATCAATAACAACTAATGAAAAACTTTTCTATCCTTAACTGTTTCATTTCTACTTTCCATTCCATCATGAAGTTTCACATAATTAATCCTCATCACTTAACCCTACCTCCACCCAAAATTTACAAACCAATCAATTTCTACACAATCTTTCACTATCTCTAACCTAATTTCAATCACTAAACCTTCTTTCCACTAAATTTCGAATACCATCCAGCAAAATACTTAAACCAAAAAAAGAACAAATATTTCCACTGAACTCATTTCACTCAAATTCTAGAACACATACCGTCGTCCCCTTCCTCTTCCTCCTCGTCTTCTTCACTATCTACTTGTGCCTCCCAATCGATAAAATTCGACCCCGTCCGTCTCTTGGCCTTATGTTTTCTCCCGCCGCCGCCTCCGCCGCCGTAATCTTCATCCCCATCGTCATAATCTTCCTCTTCCTCGTCCTCGTCCTCCTCGGCCACATCATCAATGAATTCAGATCTCCTGCGCTTCTTACTGGAGCGATCATCTTCCTCCTCTTCATCCTCCAAGTCGTCCATGGCTTGCTCGTCGTCGTACTCGTCATCGTACATTTCGTCTTCGTCTTCGCCTTTTCGGCGAGGCATGGCTGATAATTTAGGTGAGTCTTGAGTAAGTAAAGTTAATGAAGGCTTGGTTTAATTGTAGATTTGTGTGAAAAAAAGAAGAAAGACAAAAAAAACCCTAGGGTGATTCCAAGTCTTAAGATGGTTCCGCTGTGGCTAATGTTAGAAGTCTGTTAATTTTATTTTGAAAAAAAAAAAAAAGGCTGAAGAAAGGACTTGGGTATTGGGGCTATCTATTTGAGCCTTCTGCCTACTTTTGTCTTACTGTAAAAATAAATTAAAGCCAAAGCATAAAAATGTTTAGTAAACTGACAACTTTCACCTGTTAACTTTAAAAAACTTCAATATACATTTATCTACTAAAATTCACTATTATAATAAGAATAAAAATATTATTTAATAAAACTATTTAAAAAAATTAAAAATTTATCACATTCTCTTTTAAATTTAAAAATTTAACAATTTTTCTCAACCATAGATTTGAAAAGTGACTGAATTCTCCTTAGGTTTTCTTTTTCTTTCTTTAGTGACTATCTCTGATAGCTAACCTTCTCAGACTCTTCTTCTTAGGCCAAAACATATTAATCTTTAGCCAAAACGATTGGACAAAGATGATTTGTCTTTATCCTACTAAAATGCATGATTTAGCTTGATCTCCGACTAGAGAGAAAGATAAAATGAAGGTTGGTGGTTGATCGGGATTGAGGTTGTCATCAGGGAAGGGAAAAGAAAATCCTATGAGACATTTGATCAATTTTCAAACATTGGATTGAAGGAAAATGATAGATTTTTAAATTTAGAAAAAAATATGATAAATTTTTAATCTTTTAAATAATTTTATTGATGATATTTTTACCCTAAATTTTAATTATTAATTTTAAAATATAAATAGATATTTAAAATTTTAAAGTTAATGGTGGTAATTTGTTTTTTCATTAAACCTTAGGTGGGACATAGTACTTTGGCCTAAAATTAATTAAAATAGTAGAAAGAAGGTTAAGTGATTGAAATTAGGTAAGAGAAAATACAAAAATAGATGAAATAAAAATACCCAATAAAACTGCAACTGTCGTGAATCTTAATGGCTTTCCACCAAATCAACTCAATTAATGCATAATGTGAACTCATTTAAGCCAGGGTGAGCACATTAATTATAATGTAATGTGCTGAAGGAAGAAAGTTTGGCTAATTATGGGAGGAAAAAGGTCTATTTCCTATATAAGTTTTAGCTCAAATTTAAAATTATATTTATTATAGTTAAAAATCTCAAACTTTTATTTATGACCCAATTTTCAATTAACTTTTTATGTTTGAAGTAAGGATAAAATGATCATTTTACTATTTAAATTAAAAAAATATAAAATTTATTACTTTTTCTCCTTCAGGTTTTAAAAATTAATAATTTCACTATTACTTAAAGTTTTTAAACTTTAAAATATAACATTTTAACCCAAATCCAAGGTTTCCATATTTTTCAAACTCAACTGTCTCTGATTACTTTCAAAAACAACAATTTCACCCTTACTATTCAACTTTAGCTTTCGGCATTCCTTTCAACATTTTCTTCAATCTCCTTATTCTCCTAATCTAATAGTAGGTTGTGCAACGAAGAAACATTGCACAATGATGTGATGAAGAGATCTCTGCCTTTTCATCACACCGGATTTTCATCTCTTTATCGCACGACCTTTATCGTCGACTTAGGAGAAGGAGAAAGAGGAGGTTGAAGAGAATGTTAGAATGGATGCCAGAAGCTGAAATTGAACAGTGGAGGTGAAACTACTTTTTTTAAAAGTTTTGGGGAGCAACTGCAATTTGAAAAATATGGAAACCCTAAGTTTAGGGGTGAAAGTGTTACTTTTCAAAGTTTAAAAATTTTAAGCAATAATGAAATTTTTAGTTTCTAAAACTCAGGAGGGGGAGGGAGGAAGTAATAAATTTTATATTTTTTTAATATAAACTTTTACCCTTACTTTTAATTAAAAAAAATTAACATAAATTTAGTTGTAGATAAAAGTTTAGGTTTTTCAATTGTCATAGATGTGATTTTGAATTTCAACTAAAACTTGAATAAAAAATAGTCATTTTTCTATTATGTAAAAGTGAAGAAGAGCGTTTAATGCTCTTTATAAGATTAAGACAAAATATAGAAATATCTTGAGATAATCAGATCGAAACTCTTATATAAATACCCTCTATCTCTCATATTTGAGATACGCTTCTCTCATTAATAAAAGCACACTCACCTTCTCAATTTCCTTTGTGGCTTCCATTTCTCCTTTGATATTATCATAAAATCTCAATTACATAAATTTCATATCATTCTATTGTGATCATAAATTATTTCAATTAAATTTGTAACAATAACAATAATGTCTTGTGTAGTAGACTCATCTTGCTTTCCATTCTTTCTTTTTCCAGATTCAATCCAAACTTCAACATGAGAAAAAGCATATCCATATTTGTTTTGTAAGGAAGCATAGATCATTTTGATGTGCATGTCTTATTTTTCCTACTCCTTTCCTTTATAAAAGAAACATAAGCAATAAAACATAACCTTACAATTACATAATAATTATGTGAAAATGTATCATGCTTGCTTGAAAGGTCTCCTCACTCCAATGATTAACCAAAAACTTCTAGGGTTTATATGGTAGTGGTTTAAGTATTTTTCACATCAAATAAATTGTTAAAAATGATGAGACCAATATTAGGAAGAATAAAAAATAATAATTTCATCGTTAAAAAGAATTATAAGAGAAGAGATCGTTGACTAATGTTTTTGTGGTGGTACTTAGGTTTTTCTTTTTTTCAACTATCTTCTTTTATACTATTTTCAGAAAATATCATTTAGGTCTTTGTACAAAATAAAAACAACAAAATTATCTTTAAATATATATCAATTTAACACTAAAAAAGGAGAATTGGGCGAATTAACAAGTGACCTGACTCGTAAGTGGGTTAAAGCCCAAATCAGAATAAAACATTGATTAATTAATTTAATTTAGTAGTTTAACAAGAATTAGTGTTTGTTAGAATATGTTGTATAAATGAAGGAGTGAAATATGACAAACAAGTTAAACAACCACTTGGCTTATTAAATATGGAAAATGTATTTAATAAACTTTTGTGCTTTATTTCACCATCAATTAACGAACGAAAATTTTGATTTTTTCAAAAAAATTCAAATTATAATTCGTAATTCGCCACTATTAAAACTTCAAATTCAATTTCGGTAAAACTACGTCGTTTTTTACTACTCGTATTTCTAGCTGTCGTTTGATTCTTGCCGAAACCACTTCACCTCCTGGAAGCTCCCTTCAGTTAGCGAGGAAGCGAAATGGGAAGCATACACAACAAACGAATCTTCACTCCTTACCATCACAGTCCATGCACCCGCACGCACCAGATCGGCGCCATCCTTCTAGTAGCCGCCACTTTCGTTCTCACCAGACTCTTCGACCAAACACTTTCTCCTTGCAACTACTCCTCGTCACTCGATCGCTATCATTCATCACCTCAAAACCTCCTACGCATATCCGACGGCGGAGGATCTCTTTCCTGGCCTCAGAGAGGGTACGGCTCCCAAATGTCCCTGAAGATCTACATCTACGACGAGAACGAGATTGACGGCTTAAAACTTTTGTTGTACGGTCGTGATGGAGCCATCTCCGCTGATTCCTGCGTTAAAGGCCAGTGGGGAACTCAAGTAGTTTCTGAAAACTTTTTGAATATCTAAAACTTAGGATTTTATGCTGAATTTGATGCTCGTTAAAGTCAGTGTTTAACAATAGTTAATTGAGCTAATTTTGTATAGCTAAAACAAGGTAAATGTTACTTTACAATTGTAGTAGTTGTGTATATTTAGTTGAATATTGTGAAAACAGTAATGTTGCCGCGATTGGTATACAAGCAATGTAGCATTCTCGTTAAGCGTTAGTTTGTGTAAGTTCGTGATAGTTGAGTGTTGTATTGTTTATGTAGGTTAAAATACATAGCTACTCCTACAATCGAGATTTAGAACGATGAAGAAAGAGGAAGCGGATTTATTCTTTGTGCCTGCGTATGTAAAGTGTGTTAGGATGATGGGAGGTCTTAACGATAAGGAGATTAACCAAACCTATGTCAAGGTAAAAATATTCAATTTTTCGATTGTTCAATGTTGAATTGTTATGTGGTCATTTTGTTAAAGCTTTTGTTTTCAGGTCTTAAGGCAAATGCCATATTTTAGGCTTTCAGGCGGCCGTGACCACATATTCATCTTCCCAAGGTATGCTTCTTTGGGTTCTGTCATTTTTCTATTTTGGCAATCTAAGATGGATGACTTAATGGTAATATTGGTGTAAGTGCATCCTGTGCCTGTTGACTCTAGCTGGCTCAACTGGTAAGATCTTTTGCAGAGCATTAGAGTTTTTGGGATAGAATCTCACTAAAATTTTGGGGAAGTTAGTTTGGAAATCTTCTTTAAATAAAGTGCATATTTGTGTGTGTTCTAATTTTTTTTAAAGCTGTTTCTGTTGAGGCAAGACAACTTGTGGCAGTTTGATGACTTAGAGAAGTCCTGTTAATGATCCTCTTGTTGTTGCAACTCCTAGTAAAAACTTATTGATTTCAATGTAATATGAAAGCAGTATAAGCTTGAGTCTGTGCAAATGCATCAGCACAAGTGGAGACCAAGTCAAAGATGTTTATAATAATATATTGTTCTGGAAAGAGTAAATAATAATGAAGGAGAAGGAAAAAGAAATATGTCTTTCTTTTTTGCTTTTAATACATTAAGGAATTTATCTTTACCTAAGTTATTACTAGTTTATAACTGAATTTGAACTTGTATTATTATATTGCTGAAGTGTTTTTATTTGTTTCTGCTTCATATCACTTGTCTCACGTAAGCAAAAACTTAGCTTTGTAATTTTTTAAGAGAGATTTGTTGTAAGAACTTAATTTGTACAAGATGATCTCCTTTATTCTTGTTGTTGTGATATTGCTAACCACTTGCATGTGTATATTCAATTTATGGTTTCTTCTACTGTTCATTCATATTCTGTGATTTTTCTTTATAATTATTACAAATTTTCATGTTTTTATGCTATTGTAGTGGTGCTGGAGCTCACTTATTTAGATCTTGGGCAAGATACATAAATCGCTCCATAATTCTTACTCCTGAGGTATTATCCTTCTCATCAATTTGGGTTCTCTTGGTCGTAGATATTAAGTTATGCTGCTGAATCTGGTTTCTTACTTTTTAGCTCTTGCACTAGTTCTTGTAGCAGGCATTATTTTTGTATGATGTCCAGGTTGTAATGGTTTCCTTATGGCCTAGCAATTGATTCTGTACTGAACTTCCGACTTTCCAATTTGTTGCTTCACTGTGGAAAGAGTGAATGATATTGTCTTATTGTGGCATTTTCTTTCTGATCCTTGGACATGGACTTGCTTCAATATGAGTTATTTTCCTCTTCTGTTACCTTTTTTTTTCATTTTTTCATACAATTCCTGTATTGGGCCTGGCATAGCTTCTCAGTATTGAAGTTTTTCTTTTCAGTAGGTTCCTTGTAATGTGTACTGTGCATTGGCTCCGATTTTACTACCCTGCTCTCTTATTGTTTGACAAAAGATTGTTGGTTTATGTGTAAGTGCAGGGGGATCGAACTGATAAAGAGACACCAGTGCCTTTAATACATGGAAAGATATCATCATTCCTGGAAATGTTGATGATGGGATGACGAAACGTGGGCCTACCTTAGTCCAGCCTTTGCCTCTATCAAAAAGGAAGTATTTAGCCAATTATTTAGGTCGTGCACAGGGGAAAGCTGGTCGTCTTCGGTTGATTGAGCTTGCTAATCAATATCCAGATAAGGTATGTCATTCTTATAGCCTAACTGATCATCTGAATCAAGAAGTCTTTTTTCCAAATTTTACTTCTATTTAGTTTTGGTTTCTATGGATTAAGTTGAAATATGAAAAACCATCTATGCATGAGATGTTGTGATCATCTTGCTGTTTTGACGTTGAGGTGGGATAAATATTCATACTGGAAATTTTAGAAAGAATAGAAAAATTGTGATCATAATACATCACAAATTATTAGAGTAGTTGAATCACAAACAGATTTTCTATGATGAGGAATTACAATGAAATTGACAATGCTCAGTTGTATACTTTCGTGGTAGTGGCTACTGTATTTGACTTGTTCTTTGATTACTGTTACTGCCTAAATACGGAATCATTTAAATAAAAAATCTTCTATGTCCTTTTCTTTTCCCATAAATTGGTCTTTTCTCTATTATACATAGGTTGCTTAAGCAAAATCGATTCTTCTATAAAGTTCTGAATTATGATAGTTTTTACTTTTTATGTTTTTAAGCAAGATAAAAATATGCATATTTATATTATAAACAGTTGGAATCTCCAGATTTAAAGTTCAAAGGCCCAGAAAAACTCAACAGGATGGAATATTTTCAACACCTGCACAATGCCAAGTTCTGTCTTGCTCCACGTGGGGAGTCATCATGGACACTTAGGTTTTATGAGTCCTTTTTTGTGGTCTGTCCTCTCTCTCTTCACCAATTGTTTTCTCTCCTCTAAATCTTTTGATTGATCAATTTAGATAATGGAAATGGTTTCTTCTGAGCAGGAGTGTGTCCCTGTTATTTATCAGATGAAGCAGAATTTCCTTTCCAGAATGTGATTGACTACAGCCAGATATCAATCAAATGGCCATCCACTCATATTGGTCCCCAACTTTTGGATTATCTAGCTTCTATACCAGGTCAGTTTCAGGCCTTTGCTTCTTGCTTCACATTTTTACTCTATAGCAACATACAACTAAACTGTGGACCTGTTCTTCAGATGAAGATATCGAGCGGATGATAGCCCATGGTAGACAAATAAGGTGCTTATGGGTCTACGCTCCTGAATCAGAGCCATGTTCTGCAATGCAAGGAATATTGTGGGAACTTCAAAGGAAAGTGAGGCAATTTCACCTATCAGCTGAGACATTCTGGCTGCATAATGGAACTATAGTGAATAGAGACTTGGTTGAATTCACCAACTGGAAACTTCCTGTGCCATTGCCTTGAACATGATTTGCATCCACACTTTATTGTATTGTTTCGCTGTGCATTGCCGCAGTTCTGTTACAACTCCAACTTTCTGAATACAGGGCTAAAAGTCTTTAGCTTCCTGTGGTGCCACTAATTCTTTCGATGTCATAGATTACATTTCACCTGGTAGACTGATGATTATATTCTTCTTTTCTTATAAATTTTACAAATTTAATCTTGTATAGACAGCTTAAAGTTCTTATATACAGTGAAAGAAATGGTTAATGGTAATAGAGCTGCTGATTATAATTTCGTTATGTATTTCGTTCAAGTCTCCTCGTCACTAAATGGTTAAAGGTTTTGATAAAGTTTTCTAGTTCGTCTTCATTGTTTGGTTGCTCATTTTCTCGTAGATCTTTAGTTGGTTCGGAAGAATTGTTTGTGGGGCAACACAGGGAAACGATTTGCCTAACTGGGTACAGCGAATTTCAAGTGGGCGGGTTAGCCCAACATGCTATTTAGTGCCACGTGTCAGGCCACAGATCTTCTACTACTAAAACAAAGGAACCACGTCCACAAAAATGTAAAACAATTCTTTTCACTTTTAACTGATTATTTATTTATTTGACAAACTCAAAGGAAAATTCAAGAGGAGTCTGGAGGAAAGCAAAGCGATAGAATTTCTAGAGGAATGGGAACAACTCTGTTCACAAGCTGTAGCTTTTCTTGTAGTTGGAGATATTATCCGCAGACTGAAAGGAGGCTGTCAAGGTTTAAAATTAGCGTTGCATGTTCAAGAGGAAGTGAATTGAGGAAGAGAAGATCAGTGTTAGTCTCTGGTGCTTCTTTGATTTCTTCTTCAATTCTGGGATTTCCAGGAGATGGATTCGCTGTTGTCAAACAAGGCCTTCTAGCAGGCAGGATACCCGGCTTGTCTGAGCCAGATGAACAAGGTTGGTTTTAATTCTATAATCTCTTTAGTCTTGACATCTAGAATTGTGATATCGGAGTTAATAGTTGTTAGCACCTTTCTTGATATCATCTATCTGTGTATTTGTGGTTTGGGATTAAAGATGTAAACAGAGCTTGAAATAGTTGTTAGATTGGCAACGCAAGGGCATAGCCAGCGAATGGCTCAGAATTGGAATTTTTTGCTCCATCGCTTGAAACTTTGTTTAACATGATGACGTCAAGCTGCTATTTCTTTTCCCATTTTTAATTTGTGAAGCAATGGTCACCTTCTTAAGAAAACTATATGCTCAGACAGGCTGGAGGACTTATCGCAGACCAGATGATAAATCTGGAGGCCATGGCGTTGGGTGGAGTCCAATCATTCCTTACGTATTTTCAGTGCCCCAAGAATGGGAAGAGGTAATAATCTTCCTGAGCTAAAGACTTAGCAGTTAGCACTATAATTTTAGCTTTCGACTTTATACTCTATTTGTTCTTGTGAGTTCCTTTTTTTCTTCTCTTTTGATAACATCATAAATTCCTCGGAGTCATCTGTTTATCTTTGCCACAGGTTCCAGTATCAATCGCGGATTTAGGTGGCACAGAGATTGACTTGAGATTTGCCAGTCCAAAGGAAGGGCGCTTGTTTGTCATTGTGGCACCTGTTCTCAGATTTGCTGATAGTAAGTTAAATGTTATTATGCCAACTTTTGTTTCTGGTTGAAATCGCATACTTGATAAGTTTAACCATTTATGAGCTGAAACAATGTGACTACAAAATTAATGAGAACAAGCTATCTTGCCACATTTTTAAGGATTTACATTTTAGCATTATTTTCTGTGTTTTGTATAGATCTTGGTGATAAAGCTACGATTGAAAAGATTGGATCTCCAGAGAAAGTGATTTATGCATTTGGACCGGAAGTAATAGGGGAGAATGTAGAGGGGAAGGTTTTAAGCGTGAATGTGGCTGAACATTCAGGGCGAACATACTACCAATACGAGTTGGAGCCACCTCATGTGCTGATTACAGCAACAGCTGCTGGAAACCGCTTGTACATGTTCAGTGTAACTGGAAGTGGTACGGTTTGTTTATCCTACTTTCACAGCTTTGTATCATAAGTTAAGAATTCTTATTTGTGGAGGCAAAAACTATGATGTTGCTGTATGTTGCAGGTCTTCAATGGAAGAGGCACTACAAGGATTTGAAGAGGATAGCGGAGTCATTTCGAGTTGTCTAGTTGGATCTCAAAATTATTATCATTTCATAATATTACTTTTAACACAGTATAGAATGGAGAGTGTATTTGCAGAGCAAATTAAGTTCAAAGGAAAATTTTATATTTTTGTTTATTAACATCGTTTTGGATAAAAGTTCTGTAAGAGTTACAAGAAGTCTATATATCTACAGCACTGTGGATTGTAATTTAGCATTTCAAAGGTACAGATCTTGTCTTGCTTTAACTAACAGAAGCTAACTTTTCAACTGAATGAAAATTTTCGAGGGCTGAATATCTTCAGAACTGCAATTCTAAAAACTATAGAATTGAGAATTGAAACCTATCATCTAACTACTCGCAGAAATCTGTTGCTCAGTGTCCCTGAGCATAATTGAACTGCGCCCTGGAATTTTTTGAAGTCCTTTATCTTTCATGATTTTTCTCAAAGTTTCAGCCCTCTCCCATCTATCAGAAGCCGCATATATGTTTGATAGCAGCACATAATGAGAATCATCACCCGTATTGAAGTTGTAATTTGATCGAGCTAACTCTTCTGTAACCTGCTCTACCATATCTTTATCCACATGAACCTGGCAAGCTCCAAGTAGAGCCCCCCAGACTGAATTGTTTGGTGTCATCGGCATTTTTTTAATTAAATTATAAGCCTCTCTTAATCTTCCTGCACGTCCCAAAAGGTCAACCAAACACCCATAATGTTGTATGCGTGCTGCCAAGCCATATTTCTCCATCCTGGAGAAGATTTCCAAGCCTTCATCAACAAACCCCCATGGGCACAAGCCGAGAGAACCGACAAAAATGTGATATCATCAGGTTTCTCATTTGAACACTTCATTTTTGTGAAAAACTCAAGAGCCTCTTTGCACTTTCCATGCATGGCAAAACCGGAGATCATAGAATTCCAACAAGCATTGTTCCTATGCACCATTGCTTCGAAGATCAGTCTAGCATTGGTTAAATCCCCACACTTCGCATACATATCAACTAATGCATTCAATATGAACTGATTAAGCTTTATTCTCTTATGATTAATCATTCTGTGGATTTCTCTTCCAGCATCCAAAGAACCTAATTGAGCACAAGCTGATAAAACACTTGTAAAAGTAACTTCATCTGGCTCAAACCTCTCTACTTGCATTTTGCTAAAAGCTTCCAGGGCTTCCTCACAAAAGCCATTCTGTGCATACCCAGAAATCAGTGAATTCCAATTCACCAAATTCTTCACCGGGATTCTATCAAACATAGCCTTAGCCTCCTGTACATCACCTCGCTTGCAATACCCAGAAATCATCGATGACCACACATAGAAATTCCTTTCTGGCATCTCTTCAAATAGTTCCCTAGCTGCCTCCATCTCTCCCTTGCTTGTGTACCCATCAACCATCACTGTCCAAGTCACCACATTCTTCAATTCAAGGGGAACCCTATCAAACAAGTATCTAGCTTTAACCGTATCCCCACTTCTTGCAAACCCATCAATCATCTCAATCCAACTCACTTCTGTCCTACTAGACATCTGATTAAACAAGACTGATGCAGAATTCATATGTCCATGCTTCGAATACCCACCAATCATTGCATTCCATGTAACAACATTTCTCTCAGGCATATAATCAAACACTTGACGTGAAGTGAATATATCGTTACATTTCGCATACATATCGATCAATGATGTTTCAATAATCACATCAAAATCAGCCCCAAATTTGATTGACTCGGCGTGCAAAGCTTTGCCGTAATCAAGATTCAATAAAGACCCACAAGCCTTGGAAATTAAAGGAACTACACCTAAAATGTAGGCCCCTTTGAGGCGAATTTGTTTATATATGCCAAGAACTAGTTCAGGTGAATTTTGAGAGAGGTGTTTCCTTATGAGTTGAGACCAACTAGGCTGATTTGGGAAATACTCTGAGTTTTGCTTGAGAAAGTTTGGATGGTTTTGGTGGATTTCTTGTTGGGGGCAACTTGTTATTACTCGTGGGTTTTGGGACATACTTGTTATTTTCATTTGTCACCGAGGGAATTCGACTGCTGATTGAAAATTCTTCATATAGTTCCTTTAACTGGGCTAACTGTATTTTGAAAACAACGGTCACTACAAAAATGGAACAAAAAATTCTCAAAATCTTACAAAAATGCAAAACTATCAAGCAAGTGAGACAAACCCATCTTCAGATTTTGATTCAAAATCTACAAGACAGCAATTTTATACTGCCCAAGCTCATCAGTCTCTCCTCACAACTTGATACACTGAAGTACGCCTTCAAAATATTCCGAAACTTACAAAACCCCAGCACCATTTCATACAATACAATCATAAAATGCTTTATAGGGAAAACTTTCGAAGATGCATTGCTTGTTTACAGTCAAATGAAGGCATCAATGGTCACACCTAATAGCTATACTTTTAGTTTTATATTGAAATGCTTTGAGTCATTTGAGGCCTTGAAGTGTGGTATAGTAGTTCATAGTGAGATTGTGAAGATGGGGTTTTGTTCTAGTGTGTTTGTGCAGAATAATCTTTTGGATTTTTATGGAAAATGTGGCAGGAGTTCGGGTTTAGCTTGGAGGGTATTTGAAGAAATGACTGAAAGAGATGTCGTTTCTTGGAATTTGATGATTGGAGCGTATATGGAGCATGGGCAGATTGATTGTGCAATGGCGTTGTTTGATTTTATGCCTGAAAGGAGTACTGTCACTTGGAATTCTATAATTTCGGGGCTGTCTAAATTGGGGAATATGGAGCTGGCTCGTTCTTTTTTTGAGAGGATGCCAGAGAAAAATGAGATTTCTTGGAACTCCATGATTTCTGGGTATGCGAGAATGGGTGATATGGAGGCTGCAAAGTGCATTTTCAATCAGATGCAAGAGAAAACCATTGTTTCTTGGACAGCCTTGATATCAGGATACACCATGATTGGTGATCTTGAATCTGCAAATAACTTTTTTAATCTGATGCCGTTAAAAAATGTGGTTACATGGAATGCTATGATTTCTGGTTATGTTAATAACCACATGTTTGATCTAGGTCTTAATGTATTTCATCAAATGTTAACCGAAGGCAAATGCAAGCCTGATCACACAACTTTGATTAGTGTGCTTTCTGCATGTTCTCATTTGGGTTCCCTGGAACATGGGAAGTGGATTGATTCCTACATTAAAATAAAAAAGTTTCAATTGTCAAATCCGTTAGCAAATGCTTTGATAGACATGTTTGCAAAGTGTGGTGATGTGGAAAGTGCAAAAGCAGTTTTTGACAAGATGGCTAACAGGTGTATAATCTCATGGACAACAATGATATCAGGCCTAGCCATTAATGGGCAGTGTAGGGAAGCTCTTAATCTGTTTTATAGGATGCAATTTGATGATATTAAACCAGATCATGTCATTTTCATTTCCGTTTTATCAGCTTGTACACATGGAGGATTAGTAGAAGAGGGAAAATGGGTATTCAAACAGATGGTAGAGGAGTACAACATTGAACCCCGAATTGAGCATTATGGTTGCATGATTGATCTTCTTGTTCGAGCAGGAAAGTTAGAAGAAGCAGTCAGGTTCATTGAAAGCATGCATCTGAAACCAAATGCTGTCATTTGGGCCACGCTGCTTGGTGCTTGTAAGATTCATGGAAGTGGGGAGATGTTACAGTCAGTGGGCAAAAAAGTTTTGGATCAGGAGCCTGCAAATCCTGGCTATTTAATGTTGGTCTCAAATTTGAGTGCAGCAGCTGGACAGTGGAAAGAGTTTTCAAACTTCAGAGTGGCAATGAGACAATATGGGGTGGAAAAAGTTCCTGGCTGTAGCTCAATTCAAATTGCGAATAGGGTTCATGAGTTTCTAGCTAAAGACACCAGGCATGTGCAAAGAAAGGAAATTTATCGTGCTTTGTGCAGTTTGAATAAACACCTACATGCAGAATGTGATATATTATGAAAATTTTCAGAAAACAAGCAATAGTCTACTGATAAAATTAGTCAACCCGAGAACAGATCATTTGCAAATCATGAAAGTTTTGATGTAACACCTACAGACATAATTAAAGATATTAGGGTGATTTAATGTTACATATTAAGTTAATGTGATAATTTAAGTTTTAAATTATATTAAGGGTAAGACAAAAGGGGAAGGATCGACTCTTGATGATAAACGATCATCTATAGATTTGAGATTAATTATCTTGATGGAACGTTTGCTCCAATAAGAAGAATATTTATTTCATAGTGATGATTATTGGAAAAATGTGTTTCTAAAATAAAAGAGAGAGACACACAATTTTAGTAGGAATAATTGTCTTTAATGCCTGTTTAGATAAAGAGAAACGCCAATTTTGACAGTTATTTTTCAAAAATCTATATATTTCTAAACAAATGTTACATATTTTATATCTTTCAATTTATAAAGAGAATTTGGGTTGTGAGTACCATTGGATTTTGAGGATCAAGTTGTATGGTCCACAGGATTCTGGACAAATTAACATTGCTTCTCTTCTCCATTATTAAGTAATTGAGCGAGAACCAATCATGTTTTAAGTCCCATCTTTACAAATAAAATTATGAGACTTTCATTTCAAAAAATTTAGGCTCTGGCTTGAAAGAATGGGCTAATGCATTGTCCAATGTACTTGGGCTTCTATCTGTCTGAGAACAGCTCAGGTGCCGCCTTTGATGCCAAATTAAGCGCAATCAATATATCCTTTTGCCTTCAAATATTGTTCTTTAATGACTTGGTTAATTTAGTTATTGGACTAATAGATTTACAGAGTAGAATTTGTTTAATTAATTCTATTTTTAAACAAGAATTACCATGATAATTATTAGGTATTTAAATTAAGATAAAACTATTTATATAACTTTCGTACAGAAACAACGATATATCATTATTTAATTGGGTATAATTTTATCTTTAATTTTTCATCATCCAAATATATAATGATACGTCATTATTTATATATAAAATTATATACAAAAATTATATATATAATATTACTCTTTTAATTAACTACTTATCATTTAAGATTACAGCAAAATATCTTATTAGAAAACAAATTAAGGGCATGCCATTATATGATGTGGATATTAATTAATCAAAGGAATAGTTATTAGGACAACCTAATCTTATTAAATTCTAAGTAACCTAACTATTAAGCACAGGGTTACAGCTGGAGCTTTTTCCCTATTGCTAGTTTCTTGAAATTTAAGTCATTCATTCTTAGAGAATTTGAGTAATGCAATTTTCTCACGATGAGACATTGAAAACCACATATTTTATGTAATTAAATTCTTGCAATGCTGATTGCTTCTCCTCAGTTTAAGTAAAACCATGAAATATATGTTGCCGATATTCAGCTGAAAATAAGTGGGATTGTCTAAAATTCAGTCTTTATCATATGAACCAAACTGATTGTTAGTCTTGGCCTTTGTCCAAAGATTTAAAATTAGTCATGTTTTGATGTAAACTTTCTCGTTTTAACAAAAGGAAAATAAAATAAAATATTGTCTTCGTATGATAGTTTGAATGATAAAAGAGAAACTTTCGTATATAAGAGTGCATAGATTTAAGTTTGCTTCGATAACATTTTAAGATTAAACTTTTAAAAAACAACTTACAAATTTGATTCTTCCATTGATAAAAACATGACATGTGTTATGATTTGGAAGAACATGCCGACCTTCAGAACTAGCTTTCGGTGAAGAGGCAAAAAGATTTTGCTGGTAAAGTTTGGCAAAATCTGTATTGTTAACTGATTTAAGTTTACCAGACTTAGAGAATTAGGTTCTTTGTATGATCAAGAATTTGAATGTTCTCCTTTTTTCCTTTGTTCACACGGCTTTAAAGATTTGGTGCCAAATGATAAGTATGCAAAATGGTGCTTGGGCCAACATGACTAGCTGTTAAATGAATCTCACTGAAATGAGCATCTGAATTTTGCAATTCTTTTGTGTTTTCCATGAGGAAAAGGGAACGAATAGAATGTTCCAGGATTGAAACTAGAAAGTGAAAAAGATTTTGATTATTGGAATCTTTATGTTGGTTAAAGTATAACATATATGCTTTAATGGGTATGCCGCTATTGAAAATATTCAATCATAAAACCCATGAATTAATGGAAAATAATTATTCTAGCTAAATAATGCAATTGTCACATCTGGGCAATTGTCCAGAAGCATGTACATCAATTCCCCTTTGCTTTAATCTTTATAAGATAAGATTATGGTCCACCATTTATTCAGCTCTTAGCTCAGCTAGCTTTGTGAAAAAGAAATCCAGCTTAGTGGTGAAGAAATAGAAAAATTTTATGCAGATCAGAAATCTTATTCTGTTTCAAAAGTGCCCACGTTGATAAATTTTGTTGATTTTCAGAAGAATTCAAAGAAACTTATGGGTAATGAAATTTCTTCAACCGGGTAGAAGTAAAGGCAGGCATTGACAAAATGTTTGATCCTAAATTAATTGCAGGCAAGAGTTACCTAGCTCGTAGGATAGGCCAAATAAGAGAAAGAATTTAATGATAATCATTAATGGAAGATGAACTTGCGTCCAAGAATTGGATTGGTACCCTTTTGAAAATGAATTTATCCCATTCCTTCATTTGAGTAATAAATGCTATGGCTTATTTCTACTCTCTGGAGCGGTTTCAACCAGAAGCAGTTTTGTGGAAGCCCTTTCTTCCAGGGCAACAACTATCATGAAAACAATGGAATTAATATCAGTCTCTTTGACGTCAAGCTTGGAGAAAATTTCTTTTTTATAAGGAGAAATTTTACATGAGTTAGACTATCTATTCAAAACTTAATTAATTATGTATAAAATCTCGGATTAAATAATTGTCTTTATATTCATTATACCAATCACATGTAAAATATTAGATTTAATGATTAACTTACACTAATTATACTAGATAAGTTAAAATATGCTATCACCAAATTTTGAATCAAACCCTTTTATTTGAAAATCTATATATTTTCGAGGTTATGAAGAGAATCGTGGCTTATGATATGAACAACTCTTATGTTTTTTCCTTTTTTTAAAGGAATCTCGAAGTTGAAACTTGAAAGAATCGAGAAAGCAAATTGATTTTATGGGAAACGTGTTCATGAGAGCATGGTTCTGGAAATGACGTTCTCAAATTCTGGTTTCAGTTATCTCTTTCGAAAGATTTCGTGTGGCATAAGTTATCATTTTCCGGAAATTGTGAAAACATTATCTGAAAACAAAGCCAAATAAATCAAAAATGAATATATGATTATAATAATCCCACTAACCACAGACCAAATTAAAGCCACCGCTACGAGTTCCTATAGACCAAACTTCACAAATTAATGTCAATCTAATTTCTGCCCTTCCATTACCAATCTTGTTTTTGACTCATGAAAAAAGAGAGTTCGCCACCAAGGAGTTGTTTGAAACCAAGAAGTTGTTTGAATAAGACGATATAGGTTTAAATCCTTTTTTATGGTATTTTAAAATAAAATTATTAATGATCTTGTAGCAAAACAAGAATCTTCGGGCTGAAATTTCTGACACTGTAAAGTTGCAACAATGTTAGACTTATAAGGATGTTGTCAACTTCAGTAAAAGCAAATTAGCCTAAAATGGGTTGAGTTTTGCAAAGAAGAAATCTACATGAGCTCGAGTGAGTTCAACACCTTTCAAACTGACTGCCGTGGGGCAAAAAATACAAATCTTAAGTCTGATTCGAAGGAAAAACAAATGGTTGGAATTGGTTCCGCGGTTTGAAAGGAAAACGATGTTTCAAATGTCAATGATTTGTGCCTTTCGTTGATTATTTCTCTAATTGCCAGATTATGATATGTTGATTGAGGAATATAAGCAACCTATATATGATGATGTAGCAGAAGAACAAGAGCAAACAAACTGTAGAGAAGACGAGATCATATATGGAGATCAAGGCGAGTCTTTAGTTGTTTGAAATTATTGAATGCTACCACAACAAATGATGAACAGTGGTTAAGGAACAATATTTATATACGAAGTGCACATCACAAGAGAAGGTGTGTACAATGATTTTTGATGGGGGGAGTTGTAAGAATGTAGTTGTTACAACTATGGTGGGTAAATTGAATTTGAAGACAGAGGAGAACAAATTATTATGGTTTCAGAATTGTCGGAAACTTAAAAAAAAAGAGTTTTACATCTAATAAAAGTGAATAATATATAAGTATAGTGGATTTGACTTAATACAAGTCAATTAATTTGTATAATACGAGTTTCACTCTCCATATTTATAGATCTAATATATTTCTGATATGGTATCAAGCACAAGCGAAACAATGAGTCTAACAACTTAACGTGTTTTCTAGATACAAAGTAAAAGTACACCCGTCCAAGCAAACTTAATTAAACGATGAGTTTAACACTCCATAGTGATTGTACTTGAGGGAAAGTGTTAGAAACTTAAAAAAAAAAGTCATGCATATAATAAGAATAAGGTAAGTGGTTGAGGGAAAGTGTTAGAGACTAAAAAAAATAAGTCTCATATCTAATAAAAATAAGTTATATATAAATATGATAGACTCGTATCGATAATATTTGAAATACCGAAAGTTGAATGAGAAGTCGAATGGGGTCGTTCCACATTAAACGGCTTGGAGTCCAGAGTAGCACTAGTGTCCTATCAGGGCTGCCAAAGAATTTTAATCATTTTGGACATTCTATTTTGGTGTTTTTTAAATTGTTGTTTCCTTTTTTATTAATTTCTTTTTAAAGATTTTTTTGGACTATTTAGAGGATTTTATAGTTTAAAAAAAAGTGTAGACTTTGATTATTATTATTATTATTATTTATTTATTTAATATCTGAATCTTGACACAATTTGATAGTGGTTTAAAAAATCATTGTTAGACTGTTCAATTACTTTCGTCCTCGTTTGGACATCATAGCATATCTTTAAAGGTCGCCTTCTATATTGGACCAAATAGAAGATGCTGTAGGTCCAGGCGACACAAAAACCAAATTACAGTTCGATGAGGAAGGATTGCTCGAGAAAACTCTGTACGTGAGAAGATTTTGAGGGAATAGAATTAGGTCATTAATTACAAGTAACAAAGAGAATTAATTACATTTCATGAAGATAGGAATGAACTGGTGAGAGACTTATCCGTTGCGGATAATCCTGAAGATATTACAGCAGTCTTTTTTTTGTCTATAACTGGCAAACCATTAATAAGTTGTCTTTGTCTTCAAACTAACAATGGGCGAGGACAAGACACTGCAGTAGCTGTAGCGTGTTAAACAGGCTGACAATTCAATACAGTGGAAAGAATGGAGTCACATGTGGAACATTAACATCACAGCAGATGGTCCTCATACTTAGCTTGGGTAACAAAGGAGTAAAATTTTAAATAAAGTTAAATTTTTAACTAATTTAGTACCGTGTGAGATCCATGTGATTGGTTAAATCCTGCTGCATGCCTCAAGTCACAAGGCATGTCAGAAGGCTTTGATTGGTCTAGATGGAGTAATCTTTCAGCAGTAAAAAGCCTTCCAGCAGTTCAGCTGATTGCTCAGAATCGTCCATGGCATGTGATAGATGAGCCTATTTGAACCAAGGCTAAACACTTCTGCAATTTCATTTCTATGTCAGTTTGGAATGATGGAACATATTTTCTTATTTTCACCCATGCCTTTTCAGTGGATACTGGATAATGGACAGACCACTGATTTTTTTTAATTTCTAAAATAATTATTAATTAAAGACACCCAGTTAAAATTTATATTACAAAAATGTTATTTAGTTTTTTTAATTTATTTTCTTTGATTAAAAAAAATAATAATAAAAATCTTTTGTTTATTGGTAGTAATAAAATGTTAAAAGTCTCTGAATACAGAAGTTTTCCCTCCTTGAATTAAACGATAATTTTTTATTGTTTAGTAGTTAGTTACTTTATTTCATATGATATGAACCGCTTTCTCTCTACTTTTTCTCTCTATATAAACCGCTTGCTTCTTGTTTGTTCCACACTTTGTGTTTTGTATTTTCACGTTAATTTACCTCGGTAAAAGATTTTCTTATTTGCGGTTGTAAGATTTACAGAAGAAGAAGAAGAAGAAGAAATTAAAATGCATATTGCTCATTTCATATTCGGTATTTTTGGTGAGTTTCTGAGTTCTTTGTGAATTTTGTTTATGGGGTTGATTATCTTCTTTCGCTTGTTTTTAATTTATGGTTTTCTCTCTGTTTCTCACAGGAAATGCCACTGCTTTGTTTCTCTTCCTGGCCCCAACGTAAGAACAAAAACTTTCTCTTACACACATGAAAATCAAATACTGAATGTTTGTGTGGTAGTTGGTGTTTAATTGTAAAGTTAAAGAGTTGAATCTGCACGAGTTCTTGCTCATGAAATTTATTTGGGTTGTTGAAATTAATTTGTTTCCTTTCTTGGACACTTTATGCATAGTTTTATTTACCACATCTTTGATCTTTTATCCAAAAAGATAACCGTTATCAAGATTCAAGAACAAGGAAATTTGCTTAATTTATCCTTCTTTCTGGTGCAATATTGTGGGTGAATGTTGTTATGAAGAAATGTAAATCTGACACAGGATCACATTCAAGAGGATCATAACAAGCAAATCCACAGAGCAGTTCTCTGGAATCCCCTACGTCATGACTATGCTCAACTGCCTCCTTTCAGCCTGGTGGGTTTCTCGTTTCTTCAACCGCTTTTTCTTTTCTTTTTCTTAACTTTTCCCTGTTACCCCTTCATCACTGCAGTTCACTGGGGTATTCTTGTGAAGTGGAGTAGAATCAGATTTCTTGATGTTGCTTATGTACACATTCTACTGTTCATTTTTGTGTGGTCAATATATTGTTTATTTCACTGCTTGAAATTTTGATCAGGTATGGTCTTCCTTTCATTTCTGAAGACAACCTTCTAGTTTCAACAATCAATGGTGCAGGGGCGGCAATAGAGTTGCTTTATGTGTTAATCTTCCTAATCTTTGCGCCTAAGAAGGAAAAGGCCAAAATATTTGCCATTTTTGTGTCAGTTCTCACTGTATTTGCAACTGTAGCTTCAGTGTCCCTTTTGGCCCTCCATGGCAACGCTAGGAAAAACTTCTGTGGTTTTGCTGCTACAATTTTCTCAGTTATCATGTATGCCTCACCTCTCTCTATCATGGTAAGTCAAATTAATTCACCACGTAACTACAGCCCCCTTTGTAAATTTCAGTGTCCCCCTTTGAATTCATTCTTGATTGATGACAAATTGATGCAATATTTGCAGAGAATGGTGGTTAAAACTAAGAGTGTGGAGTTTATGCCATTCTTCTTGTCACTGTTTGTGTTCCTCTGCGGCACTTCATTTTTTGTTTATGGGCTACTTGGTAAAGACCCTTTTGTAGCTGTAAGTATCCTGGCCTATACTTCAATTAATTCCTGATTTGTGTTCTTAATTTGGTGTTCAATTTGATGTTTAATTTGTTGTTACAGGTGCCCAATGGGTTTGGCTGTGGGCTTGGGGCAATGCAGCTGATCTTGTATTTCATCTACCACAAGAAAGATGAGCAAACGAAGCCTGAGGCGGCAAATGGGGGTGTTGAGATGGGCCAAGAGAAACAAGCTGTGACCAACGGGGCTAAAGTAGAAGTAGTTTAAGGATTGGGGTGTGCAGGATTTGTTAAAAACTTGATCCATAATTTGTGTATCTCTTAGAATCTGTCTGTAATTTCACTTTTGTATGTTCTCTTTTTGTGTAATTTTGAAGTGGGAAAGCCAAATTATGTCTTTTGCATTTGAAGCTTGCAGGAAGAGACCGGCTACATATATCAATTTGGTATAACCAGGGGTGTAGAGGACTAAACTGAACCAGGGGACGTGAACAAATTGAAATCATAATCTTAGAAGTAGTGTGTTGAAGTACAGACGATATGATTGTGATCATGCAATGGTCAAATGGGAAATTCCGACAAAATTTGTTGAAAATGACATAAATAGACTCTTAAGGTCTAATTTCCAAGAGACTTCGATTCACTTTATATGTCACATATATTATTAATAAATTATTAAATAAAACAATTATGGATATACGAAATTGGATAATCTATTTCTCATGTCTGATGGTAAAATCTTTTTTGTCTTTATTTTATACTCTCATTACAAAAACAAAGAATCCTGATCTCTAACCATATTTAACCCTCTTATTGTAGAAAGGACAAGAAATCCTTATCTTCAATCATGTTTAACCCACAGAGCAAATCACGATAAAACTTCTTTCAATATAATTGTATTCTTTTTTAATCACCATCGTGATTAAGTTAAAAGCAAACCTTGAAGGTTAAAAAATTCAATTCCACCACAGTGATGTGAAAAAAAGATGGATGACATTTGTGCCCATGTGATGAGGACCATTGGTAACATAGAGCCTTATGATTTATCTTAATGTTTCTTTATAATCACCCTTGTCAAAGTTACCATGAAGTTAGGGAACTTGAAAGTGAAGACACAGTTTAGCCCAAAAAGGATAAGAAAGAAGACTCCCCATCCACTTTATTTGTTTGAAAGGGGCAGCCTAAAAGGTTTCTATCCCAACCTCTTGCTTTTCTTTCTTGAAGGTCTTCTCCATGTCTTTGAACCTAGGTGTACTTGAGTTTGACATGATTCGACTTAAGACAGTTAAATTAAACTTGGATTTAGACACGAGTCCAACAAGTTTTAAAAGAGTTAAATTCAAGTTAACACTAAGATTTTTTAAATTTATCAATTATTAATTTAAAATTTTACATTATTTAATAAGAAAAAACATCAAATGAAGTTAAACTGTATTGAAATGGAAAAAGAATAAATTTATTTATAATAAGTGAGATGAGTTGTCATCTCTTCTTAATATAGGATGTTTAGAAGTGGGTTGAATTGATGAAGTGGGTTGTTAAAACATTTTTTTTAATATGAGATTTTTTCAAATATGTTTAAGAAAATATAAAACAAAACATGAATGTTCACCTAAAAATTGTCAAGATTAGAATCTTGGAGATGATATGCATAGGTGGCTCCTTCACTTCTAATAATCTTCTCTAAATTTTCACTTATCTGTTTAATTCAAGTATAGAATGACACATATTGTATTCATAGAAAAATAGTGAATTAATCTTTAAAAATAAGATAAGTCAAGAGAGGTTTTGGATGTCTGTTAGGGTGTTTATGGGAAAATAAACAATGAGAGTAAAGGGCTTTTCACAAACTCAAATTATGCATAGCATTACCATATTTAGCAAGGGCAAAATATGTTTCTTTAAATAATCACGACTAAACAATCACTGATAATGAAACATGTATTCTAAGAAATGAATGATTATTCATCAACATGAACAATTTTGCCCTAGGTCAATCCCTAATAAACTCATCACAAATATCATTCTAATCCCTCTACAATTGGATTATCACAATTTAGTCTCTAGAATAAAATAAATCTCACTTAGGTCCAACAACCTTATAAAGCTCAAAATCACTATTCAAGAGAACGAATGTGATTCACTCTATACAACTTATAACTTTTGAATCATGCATTCAACCTCCTATTTTATATAATTCATAGGTTATTTGTTATGTTAGCAATGAACAGAATTGTAATCAATCGACATTTA
Organism: Mangifera indica; assembly: GCF_011075055.1. Classification (NCBI taxonomy): domain Eukaryota; kingdom Viridiplantae; phylum Streptophyta; class Magnoliopsida; order Sapindales; family Anacardiaceae; genus Mangifera; species Mangifera indica. The sequence continues at coordinate 6,704,295 of NC_058147.1, read as the reverse complement.
GTCAACACTTTATTTATACATTAAGATTGACCTTTAGTAAGATCAAGACATCATGTTCACTCAAATAATAAAGAGTCAACTAAACACATATACCTATCAATGTTTTGATTATCATACAATCAATGTTTGATTTGGTTTAAAATACAAAACAATTTAATTTGATTTAAAATTTCATCCAATTAATTTTTAGTTTAGTTTGAAATTTTTTCTTAACCGCTAGAATTAAGTAACCTTTTAAATTTCATTATTTAGTACGAAAAAACATGTGTGCTATGTTACTTTATAATCAAGTAATAATATAATAAAACGAGTTAAGGCAAATAAATTTTGATTTCGATATAACTGGACTCAACTTAATGCTACCTTTGATAGAAAAAATAGAGTTGCACTAGCAAAATTTTGTCATTTTTGTCCAATCAATATCTCTTTCCACCCTTCATGCAATGGAAAAAATTAAAAACTTGTCATAAATGAAATGAAATTACATTGTGTAATACTCTATGAATAAAGACTTTGATACAAAACTTAAAAGATATGAAATCTATAGCACTATTCTATAATGTATATAAATCTACATATTGCCTCTCAAAATATATTTACACATTATTTCAAACAATATAATTATGTGTACAAATAATGATATATTATCATGTGATTGAGTGTTATTTTATATTCAATTTTTAACTTTCGAATTATATAATGACGTATCGTTATTTGTGCATATAACACTACTCTATTTTAAAACAATTAAAATTAAATTGTTTTACTGTTTTCTTTTTTTCATTTGATATATATATATATATATATATATATATATATATATATATATATATATATATTCATTTAACATTAAAATAAGTTTAGTTTGATAGTATATATGTGATAAATAAGGTTTTGGATTTAAGTTGTATAATGAATTTTTGAAAAAAAAATAATTTTTTATATTAACTGAGTCAAACCCAATTTCATTTCTGATGCAACTGAACAGTTTAGTTTTAAAATAGAGTAATGCTATGTGTATACAATTCATGTACACAGTGATATGTCATCATGTAATTAAGTGATTTTAAAATATGTATCATTATATAATAAAAAACATTCATTCACATGATAACATTCATCTGTGTATATAAATTGTGTATAAAAAATGAGTATACATAGTTTTATTGTTTAAAAGATGTATTAGAAAGGAATATTATAAAATAAATAATTAATTTGAATGATGAAAAGGAGGTCGACAAAAGAAAGAAACGCAAGGTGATAATATATAAAAGCTTGAAGTCTAATTTAAGATATGTGTTCCAGATGCTATAATGCACATGTCATATACATACATACATACATACATACATACATAATTAGAACAGTCCTATGTAATAGACTAGCTAGGAGCAATGCATGCCAGCTAATAGCAATTTAGCAAACAAGCCTTGATCCTCTTTTCTTTAAGTTTATGCTATGGCTGAAAGCTATATATCAATCCACTCCACTGCATCTGCCAGAGGTAGTTCTGTGCTAGTGCTGGCGCAAGTTTCGGTGCTGCTGTTGGTGCTAGTTTCAGTGTCAGTGCTAGTGCCAACAACATCCTTGGCGGCTTTCGGCAGTGGAGGTTTTTCCTCCGCTGCCTTCATAGCTTCCACCTGCTTAAGCTGATCATCGGTACAAACCAAAGTTATATGTCAGAAATAATTTAACTAATTTAGTAAAAACAAAAAGGAAAATTAAGGAAGAAATTAAATAATACTATTTAGTTTAATAAAATCGAACTTTTGGATTTAACATGCATTATATTTTCAGCATACTTTCCTACGTTATCGTTCACCCAATAATTTGCAGGTCAAATGGACATTCAGCATACACTTACCAAAGAGTCAGTCTCCTCCTCAATATTTCCGTTCACATAAGTTCTCAGAGATGCCTGCAAGTAATTAAACCATATAAAATCACAAATTAAAATAACCATACTTATAATGCTGAAAGGAAAAGCAATTGTTAAGATACCCAGGCTAGTTGGTATTCCATATTCGACAAAGTTTGAGGCTTGGCCTCAACAGAGGACTTAAGCTCAAGCTTGAGCTTCATGGAGCGATGTCTTCCCATGATGCTGCTACTCTCTAGCTAAATACTCAGAAAGCTAAAACTAATTAGTTTGAGATTGTTTATGATGGTGAGATGTGCAGTGGAGGGGATCTTTATATTGCGAAATTGAGTTAAAAAGCAGTGACAAGGTGAGATTGTGTGCCAAAACAAGCAAGAACGTGGCAGCCATGGTGTTCTGGCATTAAGATTTTGCACATTTGGCAACGAAGTTTTGTGCCTTTATAGTTGGTGTAACCATCGTCTGTCATTTTTATCTTATAGATGATGCATCTTTCAGAGAATCCCAATTTATATAAATATTGATAGATATGCATGAATACTCACATTAATTCCGTATTCACTTCTGAGATATCGAAATTAATGCTTCGACAAACAATGGAAGCAGTGGCGATTAACGCAACTTTTTCAAATAATTAAAAGTATAGAAATATTGTTGGCATTCTACGGATGTGTGATATTTTTGTTTAATAATTATGTGATAATATTTGTTTTGCTTATTAGGATATTTGCTTTCATTATTAAGATGTAATCCACGTTTTTTTTTTAGCAGTAAATTTCCTATGTGAATTTCTTTAAGCATATATCTCTTTCAACTCAGCAAAATCCTAATATGTCTGAGAAGTCTTTCAACATCCCGACACTTTCAGTGGTGCATTTCTTCTTGAACACTTTCAAGGTAAGACTCTTATGCTTTTTCATGAGCTTGACTAGAGCTTCTTAGTATTTACCTTTTAAGATGTTAAGTTGGTCATCGCTTTTAGGATGTCTAGTTGGTCATTGTGTAGTCTCCGATGAATGATAGTTGTGTTGGTTTATATCTTTTAGATGTCTTATGAGAGCTTTAATGAAATGTTCACTTCTATGTTGAGTTGGAAGACTCGCTTTCTAAAGAAATGTCATAGTTAGTTCATAGGAAAAAAGGGCATAGGCAAGTCACATTGAAATGTCATGTAAGAGTAAATCTTAGGGATTAGTCTAAATCTGACAAAATAGATAGGTTACATGCAAGATCCATGGTTAACCTATTTAAAAACAGGTATGAGTATTAGATTTTTGAACCCGTACTCACATTAATGAATTTATACAAATAAATCAAGTATGTCTTCAAGTACCTACAAGTCATCAGTTTTTTTTCTATTCATTTTATTATTCTTCTTCAATATCAAACTTAAAACATACCCAACATAAATATCATATATTTTCTCTTCTCTTGACATGAAATGAATACAAATCCATCCTAAAATTAAAGAATTTATTGGGCTAAAAACAAATTTAAAGAATATGAACAATCAATATTTTGTTATAAATATTCATTTCGTGTTTAATATTAAAATTCTTTGAATCTATAGAAAATATTTTTATAATTTCAATTAAATTTTTATTCCTTTCTGGAATACTTATGTATTTGAAAAAAAAAATTAAAAATTATGAAATAAATATATTAAAATAATAAAAATAAAAGAGAAATAATAATAAATTAATATTATAAAGTAACCCACGAGTCGTCCCGTACCCATAAGATCATATACATGTTTTAAAGTCATTACCCATATAACATGACCCCTTTTTATCCGCACCCATTTTAATTCGGCTTGATCCGTCTGTTTGTTAGGTCAAGCCTAGCCTAGTGGAGTTGTACCCGATAAGAGCAGGTGGAGGAGAATGTCCCTTTTACTAGGGCCAGCACAACCCCGACTAATGCTTGATGTAGCGAGTCACTATCCCCTCTTGTCACAACTAAGTTGGTCATGATCAAAACGTGCTATGGACCCTATGGATTTACAAAAGCCAACAAAGTGTTCCTTTCGTGATCGTCTGGAAGGATTGGTTGTGCATTCGGAGGTGGTCTTGAAATGCCGGGTGATCTTACCCTTTGACCGTTTGTTCAAGCAACATTTAACTTATTCAGGTTGCTTCTTTTCAACTACCCCGAAGTGCTTATTGGAGTATCTTGGGATTGAATACCTCGTACCGCCTTTTTGAGATAGGCGAGCCTACTGTAAGGGAGCTCACGTTTTTCATATCTTGAAGGAGAATCCCAAGGACTAAAGTTTTTTCTTCACGTCTAAGCAGGTAGTGAAGGACTTAAAGGGACTCAACGATTTGAAAGACAATATAGGTGATTGGAAGAGCTTATACTTTTTTTTTTTCCCTTACACCGAAGGCTGGAGGTTTCGAGAAGCGAATAATTCATCCAAGGATATTCTTGTTTTCCTTTTGGCTTGCTAGAGTGCAGACCACTGATGTTTCTTGTTTCTTCCTTTGTAGTTGAGCACTCGAAACCAACCCTAGCCGTTTTCTTGAGAGACCAAATCAGGAAGTTTTGTGAGCTGTCTAAGGATAAGCTCATAAGCACGACCTCAATAAACTTATTGTTGATAAGAACCTTCGGGCAGCCAAACTTATTTCGGCTACCTTCTTTATTGAAGCGATCTGCATGCACTCTTCTTCTTGTCCTCTTTTTTGTCAGTTTGAATGTTGCTAACAAAATTGTTTCTTCACAAATTCGCTACCACTAGAGCATCTTAAGTTCCAGCCTGATTAAGAAAATACGAGGACAAGCTTTCATCCTAGAGATGTTAGCATTTCCTTCGTGGACCAACGAGCAAGGTGGAAACCTGAAACCTTAATTGACTCGAAATACCATAATTTAGGGTTTGTGTCACTTACCTGAAGTTTTAATTAATAAAAAACCAACTTCAATTTCTCCTTGATCACTTCAAAATTCAAGAATCTTTGGAGGGAAAGGACCCTAGTGTGAGAGTGTATTTGAGGGGAAAATTTATCAAATAAATTTTAATGGAATTGTGAAAAAAACCTCTTTTTACACTAACATATCATTTTTATACTAAAAAATGTGTATATATAATACTGTTTTTATATGAAACATGAAAGAGACAAAAAAAAAAGTTATATGCTTTCTTACTTGTATTCTTCATTTATACATTCTCCTTATACTCTCTCTATTTTATAGGCAAAGTGTTATCAGATTTATAATATAAATATATGTGTATTATCAATGTTTGTTCATTCTACCTATAAGAAAAATCAAAAACCAAATGCAACATTAAATTAGAATTATAAGTTCTGTTTATTGAAATGGGAAATGATAATACATAAAGACTGGATTAAAATATAAAGTAATCTATATAAATATAAAAGTAATTAATTAGAGGGTTTCAAAAGTGTAACAGAGATTTAGATTCAAAATTTCTTTTTAAAAGTTTTAATATTTCACCAGTTTTATAAATCCTAGTTTTTATAGTAGTTTTTCGCTTTTAGATCATTCATATTCATCTCAACATTTTCAGCAGGATTCAAGGTTGATAAAATTTGTTGTAATGCTAATTGTATATGGTGATTAAATGAAGGTTGGAATTTCTAGATCAGATGAAGAGGAATGGCGACAAAATATGATTGCCATTTGGCAATTTCACAATGTAACGGTTTTCACTTTAAAATGAATGCAAATGCCTGTATTTAGGAAAGGTAATTAAAGCAAAACAACTGAAAATAAGTTACATGTCAAATCCTATATATGTTACTTGGAATAATCTTGTCATGTAAGTGTGATTATAGAAATTAAATCACAATTAAGTATTGGATGCAAAATTTTTTATTACAATAATGAATCTCATTATCATTTTTTATGTGATTTCTCATTATGAATCAATGACATAATTTAGAGTTTACATGAAATAGTTTACGAATGTAGCAATTAAAGTCTAAGAATACTCAGATAGATCTTCTACGAGTGTTTGGAGTTTAATGTGGAGATGGATATATGAAAGTAAGTTATGAAGAAGACTGACACTAGGATTTTTTCATGTGTTTATTCCTATGAATTTATATATATACTGACATACAAATTTTTGGAAGGAAAATGCCTCCCTTGAATTTTCCCTCTTCTTTGGAATATACCCATGTTTTTTATTTTAAATAGATGAATTTATGTCTATATTGACATTATTATATTTATGCGAAAATTAACATCTTTATTTGGTAACTGTTTTGTGGTGTTAGATTTAGCATAAGACTTTTCTTTGGTAACTACAAAGGATCTTCTTCAAATTTAAAATCACTTAGTCATTGCTTTATAGGCACTAGATCCAAGTGTTTAATATCTCAAATCAAACTATTATTGTCTGCATCTAGTTGTGTTTAGAGGTTTGGCATTAAACTACTTGTTTTTTTTCCACATATCATTTGCCCTAGGCCAATTCTTAAGGTTCGTGGGGAAATTCAAGAACTATAGGAGATTCATCTGCCATATAGAGATCTTATCATATCTCTTTGGATAACATAAGTTGGTGCTATCATAATTCCATATATTGTGAGTGGTGTTTCAATCCTTCCATATTACTTTTGTTTGTTGAAGACTACATGACATACTGTTTATATATCACGAAGGTCGGCATGTGTTTTTTTACTACTTGAACAATCACAATGGATGTTTTTTGCCTATAAAAGAAAGAGTTTGGATGTAATTATTCCATAGATCTTCTCATGGATGCTTCAAAAACCATCTTTGATAATTTGTTCTTAAGTTTGATGGAAGAGGGAAGTTTGGAGTCTAACCCTACTGCGAAAGAAGATAATGTAGAAAGCGGTCTTCATGATTACATTTCATATTCTTCAACAAATTGGTTGTGTATGTCTACCGTTGTGTTTTGTTATAATGCACCACCCCATGTGGTCATGTCATTCAACATAGTGACTTTCTTTATGTTTATGTGTTATCGTTCATCTATAAACCTTCCCAACCTAAGGTGGGTTTCCACACTGATTCCTACCATAGTCTTTGGTTTAGCTTCTTCTCGATGGGTAACACGTGGAAATCAATTATCCCGTTAAGTCTTGAGCTATACTGAAGGGAAAAGCTTTAGAAGGGGCTTTTTGATATGTTTCTAAAAAATTTGTGTTTCCTTGAAGCCATATCTTCCCTACAAGACTATTTCCACATTAAGTTCTACTTGTTTTTACTGGAAATCTTTGCTTAGTTGATTAGTTCTGAATCCTTCTTTAGTACATTTTGTGTGCCACTAAGTTATTTTCTTCTGTTAGACGAAGTGATGGTCCTACATGAAGTAGAATCTAGGGGTGCTGAAAGGACTCTTCTTGTAGAGGAATTTGAGTCATCTTTGAGACTGTTATCATGCTCCAGGCCTACCTAAGGAAAAAACTTTGAGGGAGAAGATTTAGAGATCATCTTCTTGTCTTATGATCTTGTGTTCTTGTCTTCCCTAAAGGGAGATTTTGGCCTGTATAATGCAACAAACTACCTAGTCTGGTTAGACTTTATACTTTATTCCCATGTATACTTGCACACTAGGGTAGTCGCTTATGTATTACAAACTAAATATCCTTGTATTTGTAATAAACTTGAATGAAATAAAATTTTGTCTCTTATATTTGTTTATTATTATTTCTTTTTTTGTCCATTATTTATACTTACATGCTTGTTACACTATGAATAAACAAAAAACTATATATGAGAGATAAAAAAAATTTTTAATTAGAATAGACTACACATGACAATGAGAAATTAATAATATTTCTAGGCATCCCCCAACCAACTTAATGGTAAATAGCTTGATTTGATTTATCCAACATAACACTGGAGTCTCAAAATTACTTGGATTTGATTTATCCAGTTAGACTTTAGTCTTTTTTTTTTTTTTTAAGTTAAAAAAAAAACTCAACTTCAACTTTGGTTTTAATTCTTTGTTCATAAAAAATAAATTGGAGTAATTCATTGGTTTGACCAAATGGCTCTGGTGGTGCGAAATGCATTAATAGAGTGTAATACAAGGGTGGGAGTTGTGTTAATTGGCAATAAAAATCTAACCTACCAAACCCACCGCGTAATCTCCATTTAAAATTAGGCCAAAAGACATATTTCCACCCCAAGTTGAGTACAAACTTGGACTCTCACTAGTTAACTTAAAAAAATCTAAATATTCGTCCGTCTGTTAAATTTTATTATTATTATAAGAGATAAAATCATTTTATTTAAAGAAGACAAAAATTCTCTTTTTTTTTTTTTTTGTCATCTTAGTTTTGAAAATTCATAATTTTTTTTAACCACAAATTTTTTAGGTTTAAAAACTAGTTTTTTCCCCCAAATCTAGGTTTGCAACCTTTAATATTTTTTTCATTCACAGTCGCCCCCCAGCCTTTTGAAAAATCTTGTTTCAACCCCTTTCATTTTCAACTTTCTACACATTCTAACAACCTTCTTCGGCTAACTCCTTTGCTTGAGACCGTGCCTCCCTTCCTCTTTGGTGTCAACCCATTTCTCTCCTGGTTGACGTCTTTGTATTTGCTAGTCAAAAATTGGTGTCAAGAGAAGCTGACGGAAGATGAAATCTAGAGTCGGTTCACGGAGGACAAGCTGACAAAAGATGAAATTTGGAGCTAATTCATGGAGGAGAATTTGGAGCCAGTTCACAAAGTAGATTTGCTAAGATTTGGCCTATTCCATCAATTCTTTTGCCATCAAGAGTGACATACAACCTTGGAGAATGGTCGTTGATCAACTAGCACTTAGTCAAAATGGGTTGGTTTTTAAGTTTAGGGTTTTAGGGGGAAAATAATAACTTTTTAAAACTTAGGTTTTGAGAGAAACTATTATTTTTTTAAAACTAAAAGGTGAAAATGAGACAAAATATTAGTTAGTTGAATTTTTTTTTTATAAATGATGATTTTACTTATAACAATAATAGTAAAATTTAATAGACATTTAAAGTCAATGGATAGGAGAGTAGATATGCAATAAACCTTGGTGGGAATAAGTCTTTTGGCCTTAAAATTATGATTACCATTGATAATTATATATTAATCAACCCAAATAACCTATATTTAAGATCACCTTTCTTATGAAAATGCCGAATAACCCAAATTATTTTATTGACACTCTTTATATTTATTTTATATTTCCCATGATTTTTCATAGGCCTAGAGACTTATTTCTCCTTAAACTCTCGATCTTTAAGTTTCAAAATTGTAAATATTTATTTATATATTAAATTTTATTATAATTTTTAAGATAAAATTGTTATTTAAAAATTTTATTAAAAAAAATTTTATTTCTTTTTTTACTTAGTTTTAAAAGTTAATAATTTTTTTAACTTATTTTTAAAAAATTGTTTTTTCATCCAATTATCTGAAGTTTGCATTTTTAAAATTAACAATTTCAAAACCCACCATCTAAAGTTTATATTTTTTAGGGTTAATAATTATCTATAAATTATTAATTTTTAAAATTAAAGGGAAAAAATAAAATAAATTTTTTGTTGTGAGCTAAAGAGATTTGCATCACTGCCGCTAACAGTATCTAATTTCGGTCACATCTTACTAATCGAGTCCACTTTACACCTTAACATATCACAGTAACCACTTGAGCCATACAATTAATTAATCTACTGATTTTTCCTGTGTTTTTCTCTTAACCAACACTCCTTTCTCCACCGCACAGAATTAGAGTCAAACTAAAAAGTAATGTTACAAGAGGTTGATAAACAGAAGTTGCAACATTATACGATGAAACTGGACGCAGTAGATTGGACCTCAAAAAAATTATTTTATTAAGATAGAGAATCTTCTTTTGAATGAAGCCCTTAAGGTGGACCGTAAGCTGCTGCGCTTCCTGAAGCTGATATCTAGCTTTTAAACGGCCACTCTGCCTTTATCTGAAAAACGCAACGGTGTTCTCTCCGTCAAATTCCATGTAACACGTGACTCAACATATCAGACACATGATACATCAACCACATGTCATGTCATGTCATTTCATCTCATGATATAACATTCCTTTAATATATATGTAAGATGGATGGTGGACATGTATGTATATGTATATATATATATATATATATATATATATATATATATATATATATGTGTGTGTGTGTGTGTGTGTGTGTGTGTGTATTTGTTTGATGTATGGCATGCATATGTAATTATGTATGAATTGACGTGATTATGTAATTTTAATTTCAAGTGACAGGATGTTGTTTGGTTTTATTCAGGTTAGGGTTTCTTCCAGTCCAGCTCTAAGATTCAAGAAACTTTGTGAAGTTACTATTTTACCCTTATTTAAGTTATGCGTCTTTTCTTTAATTGTCAATTATTGACGCTTTGAAATAATATTTTTATATCAGAAGAAAATTTTGAAACTAAAATCATATTATTTTATCAATTTTTTTTCATTAATCCCTGAAAAGTGAAAATTTATATTGTAAATGAGATTATTAATTAAAGCCAGCCACTATTTAAGGGTACTTATGTAAAATAAGTTTAGAGCAACATTTTTTTAGATCAGGATATTTTAATCTATTGATCCATGGTTTAAGGACCACAACAGCCCTTGGATCGCTATCCAAGGAATCTAAACCTCTAATAAGATTATTGGTGGTTCAGCTATCCTCTTTTGAAAATAAAAGTTTTATATACAGTTATTATTCGGCTTCAATTTTGAATCAAACTAATTCAAACTCGATTTGAGCAAGGCCAATTTAATGAGTAATGGTTTGGCTTGAACAATCAAGTAATTGGGTAATATAACCTATTCATAGCATGGTAAAAACCTGATTGATGGTTAAATGGGTTTAGTCATCCCCATAACCCATTTATTAAAAAGTCGAAAGACTTATTCTCACCCAAAGTATAATGAAAACTCAAACTTATATTTTCTAATTTTTAAAAACTCAAATACTCACTTATAAGTAAGTTTCTGTTAAAATTTTTAATTAGAGTTAAAGGTAAAATCGTTATTTATAAAAAAATTTAAAAAACTAAAGTTTTGTTTACTTTTTCCTCCTTAGATTCAAAAATCAATGAAAGGTTGGTTGTCCTCTCTCTCTAGTCTCTCTCCTTTCCCTCTTCAGTTTTCTTCAACTGAGACAAAGACAAAACTATTTTCATCTCTGTCGAAGACAGACAATCTGGGAAGGGAGAAAGAGAGTAGGAGAGAGAGATAAAATGGGAGGAAGGACGGTTGACGACGACAAATTGTCTCCAAAGAAAAGAGGAATAAACCTTAGAAGGGTATTTGTTATTTTTCAAATTTTAAATTGAGAAAAAATTGTAGATTTTTAAATCTGAAAAGAAAAATATGATAAAATTTTTAATAAATAATAATTTTACCCTTAATCCTAACTGAAATTTTTAATAAAAATTTACTTGTGAATAGGTATTTAAATTTTGAAAGTTGAAAAGTAACTATTGAAGTTTTCACTTTCCATTGGATGAGAATAAGTCTTTTGACCTTATTAAAAACATTAAAATGAGTGTCCCACGTATCATCAAAATAGAAATATAAGAATATAGATGAACCTTTAATCAGATGGTCTGAAATCTATTAGATAAACGATGATTTGGGGTTTAGGTTTTTGATCTATAAGGCCCTTGATGTTTCATTTTCACAATCTCTGTTTGTCTAAGAATGTTCATGGTCTCCCAAAATAAACCTTTACCATATTTTAGAGGAATTTTTTTTATTTTCTATTAAAAATAAATTTAAATTGAATCAAACTCAAATTTAACTCAATTGACCTAAAATATTTTCTTTTGGCTAAAAGTCAACGAAAGGTTGACATGTTTTAATTTTTTTTTTCTTTTTAAGTCTAGATTGACCGAAGCTTAGGCTGGATTTAATCAAAGTCGTGAATTCATTCTATAATCTCTGGAGCCCAAAATTTAATGTAAAAAAGAGGAGAAAAACAAGAAATTAATGATGGCTCCTTCGTATGTTTATTAATAGTGGCCGACCTTATGGTTATAAATGAGTTGGCTTACAGTAAGATTGGCCTGCGCATGGCCTGTAGGATTTCATTGTGCACTGTATCCCTATATTTAAATACATGTAATTTTATTAAAATTATACGGCCCCTGGACTTTTGAGAATTTATTGTTTACTCTTAAATGGTAAATTACAACAGAATTAATCATAAAACCTGAGGATTTACGTAATAATAGAAAATTTTAAATTATAAAAAAAAATTTTATGTGAATGATAACCGTTAAATTTGAATTATTTGTAATAATATGTTATAAATATTTATTTTTATAAGATAACTAAAGAGCCCTTTGTTTTCTAAAATTACTCAGGATACCATCGCCCACCAAAACTAGGCGGGGACGCCCCATTTATTTTTCTCAATTAAGGAATTATAGGGGTAATTTTACTTTCTTGAAATCTAAGGGGCAAACGTTATTTTTCCAAAAGTTAAAGGTGCCTCAGAGCTTACCTAGGGGTATATATGTAATTTCAAATTGTGAGCTGAGATTTGGAGATGTGTGGGCTACATTCATCAGTGGAAATGTTTCGGTTGATGTCAGATTATACAGAGGATTTGCTGTCAGTACCTGTATATAAGGCTAATTTCGTCGTTTCACAACGTTAGACAATATCTTATCTATGCTTCACCAATTGGTTATCTACAAGGGCGGTGATTTTAGCATCTCTTTTGGGTCTACTTTTTGTTTCTGCTTTTGTGTCATTTTTTAGTATAGGGGTTTCTTTGTGTGTAATGACTTCACACTTTCTGATAAAAATAAGTGACACGTGGCGCATGATTGACGAGGGCCGAGAATAATGGTTTTCATAAAGTAAGGATTAAATTTTAGTGATAAAGTTGGTAATTCAAATTTGACGAAAATTAATTCTGTTAGCTTTAACTAAATAAATAAATAAAAATATTTAAGATTTATGCCTCCACCCACATAAAAATATATGGAATGAGTAATATTATATATATATATATATATATATATATATATATATATATATATATATATTATAATTTAGATATATAAATTATATGTTATTATATGATTTTTAATTATACAATTTTATATCATCTGTATATTTAAATTATGTATAAAAAATATATATATAATTTTATTGATATAAAATTATTATAATTAACTGAGCTTAGTTTAATTTATCATCAAGAATTACTTAATTCTTACACTAATTTGAATCAGGGAATTAATTATCTCAATTATCTAATTTTGGTAGGACATAATTTTGATTCATGATATTAAAGCAAAATTAAAAAAATAAAAAAAGGTTAAGAAGGGCAAAATAGGTAGTGAACCTATGACCCTTCAACGGCCATGATGGAGACGCCCAAACGAACAAAAAGTGTCTGAACACTCGACTTTACATTAGGACATGATCCATTAAATTATGTGGTAGTATGTGCATGTTAAATATGATCATTTTTGAGCCGCAAAACAAGGCCACCTAAATTTTTCGAGAAAAAAACATGTTCCAACCCAAGGATTGGTAAAATTACCTTCTCACCCTCAAAACGAAAAACCATCTAACTTTCACCTCATTTTTCACTTCATTAATATAAAATAACATCCAACTAGATTGTTTGTTAGTCGTGCCCGCTTTTGAATTATGACTTCATTTAGAATACAAGTAATATATAATTTTGAAATTCTAGTCAAATCATTAAAAACATAAATGATATATAATTTGAAATTCTGTTGAGTTATCGAAAATATAAATAATACTATATGACATGAGTTATAAGATAAAATTTTGTTCAATATTTGGTATATGAAAAGTTGGGAAACAGTTTGGTACTATTTGGTATTTATATATTAGTTTATACGTGTAAATATTTTGTTTTCTTTGATATATTTAATAGTATCCAAGTTAAATGTTTGTACATGTTAGGTTTTTTAATTTACCAAGTTGATAGCTCAATTTCTTTCCCTTGAACTATTTGCATATGAGAATTGGCATAGAAAGTGAGTGATCTTATAACTTTTGGGAATAAAGAAAAAGAATGAGACTGAGTAAATATTTATTATTCATTTAATTATATAATTTATTTAGAAGATATTTTATTATATTGTTGTGAGGTTGGAAACTTTGTGTTCATGACCTTATTTGTTTTAAGTAACTTCTCAATTCTGTTTCACGCTCATTGTATAATGGTTTCGAGATATTAAAATTGTGGTATCAAAGTACTAGGTTAGAGATTTTGTGAACTCCTAAGATGTTTTAGATTAGTGATATGATAATTGTGGTATAATCAACATTTCACTCTTATATATGATCGTATACTTTTTTGTGTGGTTGTTCACCACAACTAGCCCTGTGTGTCATAGACGATCGTACATGTCTTTAGTATGATCATCAATTGGTCACCTATGTTTCAACCCTGGTTGATGAACAATCATGCAAGTCTCATGCATGATTGTTTAGTGTGTATGAAAACTAAAATTTATGCATGTCACGACTATTTTTGTCCTTCAAACAATTGTTTCAATGTGTTTGTAATATAATTTGTGACCATTTTACCTAATCTCTACACCAAATTAAACCATACTAATTACTTAAGGTCTCTAGTGTATAATCAACATCTAAATGGACAACACATTGCTTTGAAAACACATATCAAAGGTCCTTTAGCCCACCATACAAAGTTTCTTACTCATCATGCAATTTTATAACATATATATAGTTTTTAACATACTAATTACAGATCCATCACGTTACCACATATTGTCGAGTTATACACCTAGACACATAACAAGTCATGCAATATAAAATTTCTGCTATTCTACTATCTCTTCGTGCATAGTTTACTATTGCTCCATGTTTACATATACATATAATCATATCATTAAGAACTTTGAACTCATACCACATTTCTAATTACCATCTCAACAATACCATAATCATGTAAGATTTCTAATCATCCTCCGCAGCAAAAGCTATCTCACACTTAAAATTGTAGTTAATACCAGTTTTTTAATAATATGAGACAATGTGCACAATCATGTGATAACATGTCTTTTATGATTTTTTTTTCAAATTATAATGACACGAACATGTCTTTATCCGATACACTTGACTGTTTATCTTTTAAAATTATCTTATGTGACACGTTATCTACATATTTCATGTGGTACCATATGAACAAATGTATAACTATTCATTAGCTTAAAATTTCACTTTTGAATAGTTGGCCACATTTATATTTATCTCATTCATCCAACATAACTCAAATAATAAAAAAAGTTACATAATTGACCTTGTTACATATCTATGGGTGGTATACCATGCGGGTTATACACAGTGAGATGAGAAAAAAGTAAGGGATTTCATATAATTGCGAAGTATGTTTGCAGCACATGGTGGGGGTTTTGGATGTTTTCTAGTTTTGGTAGGTCATCGGATTTTTGCCACATGTGATGTGCATGGTTGGGGGTTTTGTATATTTTCTGATATTAGGGGGTTTTTTTGACATACGACAAGTATGCGTTATGCTTAAAGTGGTTTAAAATCATTTTCAAGTATATATGACCTGCATGTTATTTGATATTTTTTATTATGTAAGGGTTTTCGAATATTTTTACTAGACATGTCACATGTGGTAGAGTTTTTTTATATTTTCTCGTGTGTGTGTTTTATCTGGTATAGGCAACATGTATAATAATTTTTTTTATATTCATAATTCAAGGGGGTTATTAATATTTTCCATTTCAAGGGTAATTGATATTTTATATTTTAAGGTTTTTAAATTTTGGGTAATTTTTTTAGTAATAAAGTATAAAATATGCAAATAGTATGGAAATTAACTAATTTATTATTTTTGGTGTAGAATGTTGCTAATGGGCATAAGAGAAAACACGAAGCACATATTGGAATGAGAGATTTTCAATAGCAAAATGGTGACATAGAGCCATCGTGATGAGATAATAAAGATTTGTATGACATTAATGGATGAACATAAAAAACTTTTCAACCTTACATATTTTGAAAAGTTTTTAGATTTAGAGAAGTTGTGGTTTAACAGACTTTTAATACATTTTATTTTATTGAGAGAGATAGTTAAGACGAACTTCAATGAGAAGTTTTGGTTTATATTGAATGAGGTTGATGTATAATTTAGCCCATCTGAGTTCACTTATATTAATGGATTATGATTTAGTTGTCAAACTAAGATGCAATATTATCTTCCCACCCTAACATGCAAAGGATTTAAAAGACATATTTTAAGGATGAAACTTCAATCAGTTACAACGATGTCATGAGAGTATTTCAGGTGAGGGCATGAAGGGAGGATAACACTGATTATGTTGAGATTGTGATATTATATTATCTACACATTGGATTACTTGGATGGATTTAAATCCTACTCATACGGTGTACAAGTATAAAAGATGACTTCTAAATCCATCACTAATCTTATTAATTGACAATACAAGAAGACTAACTGATCAAGAGGAGGACCTATCATGCGTTCATATAGTTTAATGGGTTTTGACTAGCCTTTTTGGTAAGTGTGTCATCTATTCTCGTTAAAGTATATTTATGTAATAATATATTATTAATTTATTATTGACACTTGTAACTTTTTTATTGTTGGTTTGAACATATGAGACCTTGAAGACATTGGACAACTAGGGAAAATTGTGGTTACTATCAATAATACCGCAGATGTTAAAGTGGCATACTAGAGACATGCTAGGTTGGGATGATATGAAGACTATATGTATTTGATGGAGAATTACTATGTAATACCCTTAGACAAATCTCACATTAGTAAAACACGAGAGAGATACTAAGTTTATCTGTATATCCCATATCGCTTGGGATGAGAAGATTTGATTGGTTAAATAACTTGTGAGTTTCTTAAACTGTTAAGATGCGTTTTGTGTTGCAAAATCTAAAAACAAAATTATGATAAACTATATATCTAAAATGGATAATATCTTGCAAGTGGACCAAACATTTGAATCAGAAATGTTATATATGGTATCAAAACTACTCTACATGTCCTGTTAAATGATGTAGGGTGAACCTCAGTGAGGACGCTTAGTCTTATAAAGAGGGGTGTATATGAGACTCTTAGACAAATCTCATATTTTCAAAATATGGGAGAGATATTAAGTTTATTTGTATATTGTACATATGAGAAGATTTGACTGATTAAATATATTATAAGCTCTTTAAACTGTTAATATGTATTTTGAATTGTAAAACTCAAAAACAAAATCATGATAAACTATATATCTAAAATAGATAATATCTTAATAGTATTGTAGGCTATGAAATCAAAAATGTTATTAAATAAGTGACTTTATATTATTAGTTATTAATTATTTTATTTTATTCTTTGACACAAAAGCACTAACCAATAGATAATTAAGAACATGATTCTGTTCTCGTTGGTCACATCTTCTTTAGGATGATATAATGATTGTAATTTATTTACTGTGTACGAGAAATTTTTATTGATGGGATTGGGAATTGGGTGGGAGTTTGACAATTTTCCATTCCATGGGTAGGACTTGTCAGTTTGCCAAACTTTGGGTGAAAAGCACTTTATTCTGTTTATATTCATTAATTGTGTCAAATTAAATTGCAAAATGTGAAAGTATACTTATATATTGATTGATTAGCACTAATTTCTTATTAAATTAGGTATTGTAAAAAGACCAAATTTTAATCTTAAATATTTTTTCGGAAATAATTAATTAATTCTAAATTTATAAACATGATCATTCTTACTCATTTGTTTTCCAATTGCATTATTAATTATTTTAGTTCAATCCCTTTATAGATAATTATAACTTTATTAACAATAAAAAGCACAATAAAGTTTTTCTTAATAATAGCAATCAGTATTAGCCCAAACAATAGTCTAAGTTTTCTTTACGAACATATCAAAATTAAACTCTCAATTTACTTGGTTATGAAGAATAAACCTGACAGTTCGTATCATTAGGTCGTGTTAATTCAGGTTACGTGTCAACGATCTTTAATTTTAATTTAATCCAAACTATAATATTTGAGTTGATCCGATCTGATCATGGTTAACTCAAAATTATTTATTGTTTTAACTCTCTAAAGTATTTTGATTGTTTTAATTCTTTCACCAAATTATTTCAATATATTATTAATAAAACACACAATATAATATTTTATCTTATTGACAAATGCTCTCAAAATTTACGTTTTAAGATTTTTAAAACACTCAATAATATGAGTATCCAAATCAAATTCTTACTACTTAATAATAAAATAAAATATTTAAATAAAAAAATAATATGTACAATTATAATTAAATAAAAATACAATTATATGTCATCAGTAAAAATTTCAAATCTTTATTATAAAAATACAATTATATCCAACTTTCGTTAGAACTTTTTGTTAGTATAATAGTAAAACTGTTATTTAACAAGTAATATTAAAAAAATAAAATTATATCTCATTTTCATCGTTTAGTTATAAAAAATAACAATTTTTCTAAAAACTTAAATTTTGACAAGTTACAATTTTCCCCTGTTAAGGTTAACTAAAAAACCAACATATTTTTCGACAACAAAGTCCCCTCCAACCCTTCTTCTCCAAGACTAGCAATATTTCTCCAGTGCTCTTTGTCACTCTCAATGGCAGAAAAATCGACAAAATTGGCTGACTTCTTAGTTAAATTTCAACAAATCTTGCTCTTCTTCAACAAACACAAGTGGCCAACTTCTCAGCTGAATCTTGTTTATCATCGACTCCCAAAATGAGACGTTCATCGTCATCTGCTCCCGAAATGAAAAGAGCAATGAACACAAGCAATTGACGAAGATGAATCTTTGTTTATTCTTAACAAATCGAATAAGTGACAACAGAGCTCGAAAGAGATGTCAGTCTAGAAGGAGAGAAGAAGCCGATCTTTGCTTAATCAATAGAGACGTTGACGGATTTCGGTCCCCAACATAGATGAAGAAAAAAGAAAACCCTAAAAGGGAGAAATGATAACTTTTTAAAATTTAGGTTTTGCAAGAAATTATTATTTTTTAAAACTAAGTAATGAAAATGAGATAAAATTTTATTTTTTTAATATTATTGGTTAAATAATGATTTTTCCCTTATCACTAATAGAAAATTCTAATGGGAATTAGATTATGGATATGTATTTGAATTTTTGAAGCTTTACAGATCAGAGTTTAGAAATACTCTAAACCTTGGGTGGCAATAAGTCTTTTGGCCTTTTAGTTAATTGTTGCAACAAGGGTTTATTTGTGAAGAGAAGGCAAAAATATTAAGTAATAAAACTATTCGTACATATTTTTTGTACATAATTTGATATACAAATAATATATTATTATGTAATTAAATAATTTTGAATTAAAAATAAAATAATATTCAATTATATAATGATATATCATTTATATACTTATAATAAATAAATAAATAAATATATATATATATATATTCATAACATTACCCTATTTGAAGATACAATAACATTTAACTAGAAGCTACATGGATTAAAAGGCACCTAAGGTTGACCTACTTCTTTTAACGCTCACATCATACCATACCATAAAATTGTACCAGTAAATACACGCAAGGCCTCCACGCATCGCCAAAATTATAATAAGACATGATGGATGATGATGAAAGGATATACATACATACATGTATGCATCTAGACATGATATACATACATATGCATGATAACACGGAAACACAACACAAGTGAACGGGGAGAAAGAATAGCATTTGACTTCATTTAATGGCGAGAAAATTTGAAAAGTAAAGAAAAGAAGGAATGAAGAAAATTCAATCAGATCGAATACAATTTTGACGTCCGCAAGGACCGAACAGACACATATCACATTCCCCTTCTCTCTTTCTCTCTCTTGTTTCTTTCTCACTCTACCGCTTTCTCTCTAGAAATTACATACCAGCGAAGAACGGGCCACGCTTGAACATTCAAGAAACAAAAACCCACAACGCATTAAGATTACTCTTTCTTTTATTCTCCGATTAAGGGAAGCTAAGTAGAGATGACAGCTTTTCTGTAAGTGATTCTGTTTTGAAGAAGAATAGCGAGGTGGAAGTAAAAAGGGAGCTAATAGTTGTGATTTTAGTTGTTGTTGTGCTATGTTGTCTTGGAGATTCTTGAAGACTATTATATATTTGTTACTGTTCATTTTCAACTTTTGGTAAGTTCGTTTATTTAAAGTCTCTACCTTTGACCTTTTTGGTATTTTTCCCATTTGGTTCAATACCCATTATTTTTTGTCGCTCTTTTGTGCTTCTGGATCGTTGATTTATGTACTTTAGGGCTCGATCGAGCTGTTTTACTTGTCGTAGTAGTTGTTTGGTGGTTCTTTTGAGCAGTAATTGTGTTTTGTGTGGTTAAAGTTTGTGTTTTGTGGGATTTGAAATTGTGTTTAGGGATTCTTGAGGTTGAATTTTTGACGTTGTGGTGGTGAGTTATCGGGTTTGTTTTGTGGGTTTGGTTTAATTTTGATAAATCCTTTGTGGGTTCGTCAGTTTTGTGATTTGGGTTCGGTTATACATTTGATTGAAATTGATTTGTTTCTATAAACCGAGAGTTCTTGTTAACAGTGTGGTTATATTGGGATTCAGAAGTTGTAATTTTTACTGAAAGTTAAAGTATTTTTTTTTAAATTAATTGTCATTTTGTTTGGAATGTTTTCGGTTACGGTGGATCTAAGAGTTCTTGTATCACGCAGAGATTCATGCCAAAGCCTTTCAAGTATTGCTCGCCTAGCGGAGATAGTACAACTCTAGAATGTTCAGAATCAAAGCTTTTTCCTTGGTTTTGGTTCTTTTTATTTTGTGGCTTGTCTGTGGTAAAACTCAACACCATATGCTTAGGCACAGAACATACCCTTATCTTAGGGTGCACATCGGAGACTTGGAAGCCTATCATCTTGGATGCTTGGGTGAAATGCTAATTGAGTTGAGCTCTTTGACCAGTTTTCTGCGTTTGGTTGTGTAATTTTAATTAGTGTCTGGTTTCATGTTATTTTAGGTATAGTTGTAGCTTTCACTGAGTGCTTATAGATTCTTGTTATTCTCAAAGAATGGTACCACCAGGCCAGGCTCCAATTGGCGGTGCCCAGTCTGTTTCACCTTCTCTTTTGCGTTCAAACTCAGGAATGCTGGGAGGTCAGGGTGGTCCTTTGCCTTCCCAAGCAGCATTCCCATCGCTAATGTCGCCACGGACACAGTACAATAACATGAATATGCTTGGAAGTGTTCCCAATGTGACTTCACTACTAAATCAGTCATTTGGTAATGGTGGTCCAAATCCAGGGCTTTCTGGCCCTGGGGATAATCAGCATGGCAGTATGGATAGTGGGGCTGAGTCTGATCCACTTTCAGGTGTTGGTAATGGAATGGGGTTTAATGCTCCATCATCATTTGTACCATCGAACTTGGTGAGTCCTGGTTCATCTGGTCAAATTCAGGGTCAGCAATTCTCAAACCCTTCTGGTAATCAGTTACCTGATCAACAGCAGTCACAGCAGCTTGAACCTCAAAATTTTCAGCATGGTCAGCAACCGATGCAGCAATTTTCTGCTGCTCACAACACACAACAGGTGCCACAGCAACAACAGTATCAATCGATTCGGGGATTAGCTGGTGTTGGACCAGTTAAGTTGGAGCCACAGGTGGGTCACGATCAACATGGAACACAACAGCAGCAGCAACAGTTGCAACCATTGAGGAACCTTGGTACAGTGAAATTGGAACCACAACAGATTCCGACAATGAGAAATCTGGCACCGGTAAAAATGGAGCCTCAACATTCAGATCAGTCACTGTTTTTGCATCATCAACAACAACAGCAACAGCAGCAGCAGCAACAACAACAGCAACAGCAATTCCTTCACATGTCCAGGCAGTCTTCTCAGCAGGCTGTTGCCCAAATTAACCTTTTACAGCAACAAAGATTCTTGCAACTGCAACATCACCAGCAACAACTCTTGAAGGCAATGCCTCAACAACGTTCCCAATTGCCACAGCCATTTTTTCAACAGCAGAATTTGTCTATGAGATCTCCTGTGAAACCTGTATATGAACCAGGGATGTGTGCCCGCCGTTTGACACTTTATATGTATCAACAACAACATAGACCTGATGTAAGATCTCATATAGATGATGTATATTTTTAATTTATTGTGCATGGCTACAATTGTTGCTAATTTGTCTCATCATTTTTGTGCAGGACAACAACATTGATTTTTGGAGAAAATTTGTTGCTGAGTACTTTGCTCCTAACGCCAAGAAGAAGTGGTGTGTGTCCATGTATGGAAGTGGCCGGCAAACAACTGGAGTTTTTCCTCAGGTTTGTTGCATAAGAAATCTTGGGTTTTGGACTCTTGCTGTTTAGGATGACTAGATGCTGTTGACCTCATCTTAGCTGGTGTCTTTTGTATAAATGATTGAATGAGTTTAATTGTTTGTATGTCTTGCTGCTTGCTCTTTTTATTATATTGTCGATGTTGTGTCTCAACTTCTTCATTCTGTTTTAGTGCTTCTGTGCTTTTAAGTGTCTCTAGCACATGGATCAAAATTATCTTATATTACCTGTTTTTACTTGCTTGAAAATGCCAACTGCTGGTGTTTACTGTAATGATAATCGTACTCAGTAATTTTGCAGGATGTATGGCATTGTGAGATATGTAATCGCAAACCAGGCCGTGGTTTCGGTATGCCTTTGTCATTGTGTTTCCAAAATTTTTCTTTTCTGTGCATGTTTTGAAATCCTAGGCTTAGAGGGTAACTTGCAGCTAGTTTCTTATGCTTTCCTTATTTATGTTTTCTGTTTAACAGAAGCAACTGTTGAGGTTCTTCCTAGGCTCTTTAAAATCAAATATGAAAGTGGTACTTTGGAAGAGCTTCTTTATGTTGATATGCCCCGTGAATATCATAATTCATCTGGTCAAATTGTCCTGGACTATGCAAAAGCAATACAGGAAAGTGTTTTCGAGCAACTTCGTGTTGTTCGTGATGGTCAACTTCGGATAGTTTTTTCTCCAGATCTGAAGGTACAGGGTGAACTAATGACTTTTGGTTTTTAACGATTGCTTGTGAGACTTTGTAACTGTTTTTACATTCTTCTGATTTTTATCCTTTCGTTCTTTCTGCTAGATATGTTCTTGGGAGTTTTGTGCTCGGCGTCATGAAGAGCTTATCCCACGAAGATTGCTGATACCACAGGTTATTTATCAAGCTATTTTATTTTCCAAAATTTTCCTTTTTATTGACAAGAAGCTTTCTAATGTTTTCCTTGATTGAGTGAAATATCGTTTAATTGGAGCCTCTCTTATAAATTAAGGGTTCAACCGTTTCATTTAGGGCTGCATAAGAAAGCTTTTTAATGAGATGAAAAGCAAAATGCTCCATTAATGATTTCATTTTGGATATTTAAAACTATTTTTCCTTTTTTATTCTGTCTCATTGGCATTTCACATATTCAGTTTTTTTTTTTTTTCCAATTGTGTTGAATCTTTCCTGTGTCTGGACCCTTATTACTTTAACAACTCGGATTTATCTGTCCAAAGAATCCTCAATTTCTATTCTCTACAACAATTTAGAATAAATTTGAAGGTTAAAGGTTTTCAGTGGATGTTGTGATGCATATGGGAATTTTGTTTAAATCTTGCTACTTAGTGGGCATGGTTCATATCTGTCTGGTTATTATCTGTTGAGCAGGTTACTCAGCTTGGTTCGGCAGCTCAAAAATACCAGGCTGCTACTCAAAATGCATCATCTAGTTTATCTGTCCCTGAATTACAAAATAATTGTACTATGTAAGTCTGTTGTTGCTTTTTTCACTTTATCTATAATTCATCCTAACCTTTCTGCTGTTACTTCGGTGTTTAAGTTTTGAGTTGGAAATTTAATAACATGTGAAACTGTCATCTTCTATGTGGAAAATTTTTTCATTTTGGCATTTGTACTAGACATGTCTGGAGCACAGTTGAAATTGGACAATCAAATGATGTTTTTGCTAACTTCAAATAATCGATAAATTTAACCTTGTTTTATCTTGATTTCTTTGAGCATGTTCCAGAAGCATTGGAGAATAATTGTTCTTTCTCTTCATTTCTGACATGCAATTTTATATGTAGACACTGAGCTAGAGAACTAGTCAGATTTAACAGGAATTAAATATTTGGGAATGGGCTGTGTTCTAACATGGATGCTGTGACATACCAGGAAGATAGGTGACATTCAGTGCAAGACAGCCTCACCCATGGTTACCATCTGTTGTATGTAGGAAAAGGAGTTTTTCTTTAAGGAAATTAAGATATAATTAAGGGTTGTTGCTCATTAATAATGGCTGATTGAATTTCTGTTTTTCTATAATGTCTTATCTGTAATGCTTTATTATGATTATAATGAGATTTTCTGCTTAGGTTTGTTGCATCGGCTCGGCAATTGGCAAAAGCATTGGAAGTGCCATTGGTTAATGATTTAGGGTATACAAAGAGATATGTTCGATGTCTTCAGGTGATGTCCTTTATCTTTTCTGGTCAATATGGTGTAATGACTAATGACACGTATCAGGTCCATATTTATTAATTGTGGTATTTTCCTTGTTTTGCAATATCCAGTTGCTGAGTAACAGGAGATGTTTAAGGTGCTAATTTTTGGGAAAAATAAATGTCTTAAATTTTTGAGGCATTGATTGCTTTGTTCAGTGAATTTGGGCTGGATATTTGTTTTCTGCTGCTTAGGAGAAATTACTTAATGTTTGCTCGATACTTAATGTATATTAGTGATAAATATTAATTATATAATTAACGTACTAAACCTTTGTCATATTGATGAAAATAGAAAATGTTCTTACAATCATTAACTTTTCATGTCAGATTGCATCAGTTTTTTATTTAATTAACTCAGTTTCACTGCCATAGTTTTTTCTTTTCTTTATCTTTTAGTAAGTCATGGATGTGGTAGAAATGATTGGCCAGAACTGTTGTAAAATTACTTGTTTGAAAAACTATATTATCAAAGTCTGTTTGTTGCCTTCTTGATTGTTTTGTCACTTTATGGCCATTTTACAGATATCAGAAGTGGTTAATAGTATGAAAGATTTGATTGACTACAGTCGAAAGACAGGGATTGGACCTATGGGTAAGAATTGAAAAACTACATTATCATTATCATTATCATTTTTCTCTTTTTTCATTTGTCTACTGTTTTTGGCTGGACATGTAGTGAGAAGGTATTTAGAGAATCTTTTAAGTCTCTTCATTCACCTTGCCTTGATTCTTATCCAGTAATTGTGATGTTTTGAATGTAGACTCACTACTTTTAGTGCTAGTGAGAAGCTATAAAAAGGGGTGCTTTCTCCATGTGGTTGCGTGAAACCATTTTTTATCCATCATGATTTTATAAGTAATGTAAAAGAAATAAATAAGTAATATAGAGAAATAAAATACTTCTGTGACTTGAAAACTCGATAGTTCTAGTTTTACATTAATTTGGTCTCAAGGAAAATTCAGGATATGCTAAGTATCATGTGGTTTAATTCTTGGCAGAGAGCTTGGCTAAGTTCCCCCGACGAACAAGCGCTTCTTCTGGGTTTCACAGTCAAACACAACAGCCTGAGGATCAGTTACAGCAACAGCAATCAGTGGCCCCAAACTCAAATGGCGATCAGAGCTCTGTCCAGGCCAATGCAATGCAAATTGCTGCTAGCAATGGTGTGGCTAGTGTAAATAACTCAATCAACCCTGCATCTGCATCCAACTCGGCCAGCACAATTGTTGGACTTCTTCACCAAAAGTCAATGAACTCTAGACAGCAGAGTACTATGAATAATGCAACCAGTCCTTATGGTGGAGTTTCAGTACAGATTTCATCGCCTGGATCTTCTAATACTATTATCGCTCAGGCACAAAACCCTTCACCATTTCAATCACCAACACCCTCATCTAACAATCCTCCGCAAACATCTCACAGTGCCTTAACAGCTGCCAATCACATGAGTTCTACAAGTTCACCAGCCAATATCCCACAACCAGCTCTTTCTACTGAGACTGACCCAAGTGACTCTCAAAGTGCTGTTCAGAAAATCATACAGGAAATGATAATGTCCAGCCAACTTAATGGTGGTGGCGGCGTGGTAGGTGTTGGTTCAATGGGAAATGATGTTAAAAATGTTAATGGGATCTTACCAACCGGTAACAATACAGTTCTCAACACTGGTAATGGCTTGGTGGGAAATGGGACGGTCAACAATAATTCAGGTATTGGGAGTGCCGGATTTGGCAACATGAGTGGCGGACTTGGCCAGTCTGCAATGGTTAATGGAATAAGAAATGCAATGGGTAATAACTCCATGATGAACGGAAGGGTAGGCATGACAACAATTCCTCCTCGAGATCAAAGCATGAATCATCAACAGCAGGATTTGGGGAACCAGCTACTTAATGGTCTTGGAGCTGTTAATGGTTTTAATAATCTTCAATTTGATTGGAAACCATCCCCATAAGAGGATCTACTGGACAAATGATGTTTCTGGATTGTTGCTTATGGCTCCGCATATGCAGCAGCATCTCGGCATGAGAAAGAGAATCAGAATTGGCAAATTTGCTTGCCTGGTGGCCCTCTGCAGATCACAACATTGGTACATGACATATAGTGAAGGGCAACCATTCCCTCCCGCTTTGTACTAATTCGAAAAGTAAAACATATAGCATAGTGTTTTATCAATGAAATGTTCCTGAGTGGCATCATTTCTTCTAATTATTTTTCCAGATTTATGATTCAATATAGTACATAATTCCACTAACAATCTTTGGGATGGGAATTCGAGAAAGAGGGTCAACTGTTATTCTAGTAATGGTTGAGGTTGTGCTTTTCTTGTTCAATTTATCCCGTCTTGGTCGTTTGTAAACTAGGGAGTGTATTTTCTGGCTTTGTCTGGTAGCTTTATCAGTGTACTACTACTTCCTCATCTCTTCTTTAGAGCTATTATTTTAAAGATTTCTTCCATCCTCTCTGTTTCACCACTCGTTTCAATCTCAATCAAAATATTAATTCAATTGCTTTATAGTATTTTTTCTGCATATGGTTTTATTGCTACATACAGAGATAAGGAAAATGAGCTCGTTATAGTATTTACATATTCAAGAGTAGAAACTCTTACACTAGGAAATGAATGATAACTTGCATTAATGTTATTTATACAGCCTTAAAAAGACAGAATTTTTAATTGTCAAGATATTTGTCTATAGTTGCAGGCAAAATAGACTTGGGCACAGCTCCAATAACACTCTCTTTCTTCTCTCCATTTTTTAAGAAGAGCACAGTGGGAATGCTCCTAATGCCATATTGAGTTGTAATATTTGGACAGTCATCAGTGTTGAGCTTAAAACAAGAAATCTTCCCTGCATATTCTGTGGCTAATTCATTGATGATAGGGGCTATCATTCGGCATGGTCCACACCAAGGCGCCCAAAACTCCACTAGAACTGGGTTATCACTGCCTATTACCTGTTTTGCCCAGCTTGAATCTGTCACCACTTGGAACTGCATGCAAATACGCCAACTGTTGTTCAACTTTTTCCAATTAATGATATGGGAGAATTAAAATTTACCTTCATCCACAGCTTCCCGAGCTTTGCAAACAATCAAGGGGTTTCTGAAATGAATGAGAGATGAAGGTGGTGAAGTGAATGATAAATTGGATTTATTGAATCCTTTATTGGTGGGAATATGAAGCTTTTCAATAGACGATAATGGTTGGCAGCATTGCACCACACCAGTTCTAGTACTATACATTGTGTTAAGTTGAAAACACTTCCCCAGAGCCATTCTTGTCCTTGTTCTCTTCTCCTGTAGAGCTTTGATAAGGTGTGAATAGCAATGAGAAGAAGAAGATGTGGCCTTGGTCTTTGAAATTCTTCTTGCTTGGATTTTCTGATTTTAACAAAGTGGATATGGTCACACGATTGTGAGGTGCTCAAAGTGCACAAATTCATGTGGTTCATAATTTCTTAGTCATCTGTCATTTGGAGAAATCTAAAGGAGCAATGGCTTGGAGGGACCAAGATTTTCTTCGCAACAATTACAAATATAAAGACTTCCCTTTGAGGTTTCCATGTAAAATTATGTGCACAATTTTGTGTATAAACAATAATATATTTTCATATGATTGAGTGTTGTTTTATCTTTAATTTTCAATTATTCAATCATATAAGGATATATTATTATTTGTATATAAAAGTTATGCACATAATACTATTCTATGCATATTAATATCTAATTTTTTGTTTACCGATTATATATTTTAATATAAAAATCAACCAAATAAATACTAATTAAAAAAATAAATATGATAGTAAAATCAAGAATATTAATTAGAATAGTCACCTTTTTTGTTTTTTATACATATATAGTCACATTTTTTCTTATTATACAAATATAACTATTTTTTAGTTTGCCTTTATCTTTAAAAATAGAAGAGTCACCCGACAAAAAGTATTTGTGATTCATTTCGAATAATATTTTAGCCAAAAAAATAAATAAAAGAAAGTTGTTAAAATATTATAATTAAGACAAAAAAAATCCAAATAAATTTTAGATCTATACATTTGTAATGTTATTTATTTTGTTAGAGAGCATATTTATATGATAATTCATGATCACTTAATAAAAGTAATTATTTTAAAGTTAAATTTGATAAACTACTATATAAACAATCAGAAAAGTTCAGTAGATCAAATGGAAAGTAAATGTTTTCTTGATTTTATGTTGTTTGAGTGCTTTTGATTTTAAGATTTAGGGTTGGCCGGCCGGCTATGGCCACGTAGCTTGGCTGGCTGGCCAAGTCTGCCTGAATTTTTTTTTTTTTTTTTAAATTCTGGTTTAGCTTTCTGAGCCAAAACTGCTCTACTATCACCCACATTCATGACATAGACATATTCTCCCATCATCAACGTTACAAGGGCACAAGAACCCATCAACGCCAATTCCCCATTTTCCATCACCATCTTATCTGCTATATCCAAATATGCCTCCTCTGTTCTCTTCAATGCTTGTAACAAAGCTTTCAACACATCCGCATGCATTATATCGTGTGCTTTATTTTCATAGTTTTGATTCATCTGGTCTTTTAATTTCCGATCAAGCTCTAATCTTTCGCTGTCCCACTCACACTTCCACCCCTTTGATTCTCTGCCCATTTCTTGGCTGTCGCTCTATAACTACTCATGAACTTGTTGTCTCTACCTCGCTTAGAACTCATAGAGCTTTCTGAGCCAAAACAACTCTACTATCACCCACAACTTTCCAAACCAGATTCTTGGCCGGCCAAGTCTGCATGAATTTTTAAATTTCTCTCTGAATCATTGTTACGACATCGGTAACGGTGACATGTTGACCGACCTGATCTATCCATGACGGAGCGATGATGCCTTGGCTATTTAGCGGTGGTGGTGAGTTTTATGCATTAGTTGAGTGAGTTGGTAAGTTTTATGTCTTAATTGAGTAAGTTTAGTCTTAATTAAATAGATTAAATTTTAAAAGGTATTTTAGATATTTTATATTTTGACTCTATATATATATATATATATATATATATATATATATAAAATAAGAAAAAAAAAGTTACTACACAAATATACGAGAGAAAAAAAAAAGCTATTTTAATTAATATTCAATAAAATAAAGTAGTTACGAAGGAAAACTGATTTTACGCTTAGTGGGAATACCTTCAAGGAATTTTGAGCTGCAAGTAGCTATCAAGGCAGTGACACAATTCTCTTGTCAGTCAATTCTTCACCCAATAGCTTTATTTTATTAATCACTCTTAAGAGGCTATCTGCATGATGTTTAACAGTCTCAAAATCCTTTATTCTGAGTAGCTCAAATTCTTTCGAAGATTCAAGATTTGCATTGCCTAGTTTTGTCACTGCCTTGAAACTCCTTGAGTTTGCCTAAAGCTTTGTTAGGCGACTCGCAGGCTATAATTATGTCAAAAATAGCCTTGCTGCTTGCAGGTATAATAAGACCTAGAATTTCTTTGTTGACTCTTCAACAGAGTGCTTTATTTGTGCTATTTTGACCTTTCAGCATAGTGTTTTATCTGTGCTATTATGGGATTGGCTCTGAGTGGTGGAGGGTCTCTACCTGTTTCTACTACTTCCCATAGGTTGAGACCCCTCAAATATGTCTTCATTTTCACAACCCAAACAACATAATTTTCTCCAAACAAAAAAAAGGAATTGAAGGTGCTACAAAACCACTTGAAGCCACGATCGAAATCTGGGGTTTTTTAGCTTTTTATCAAGTAAAACTTGTCGGTTTTCTTCTCTTCTCACGGTCCCTCTATAAACTTTAAAGCTTTGATACTATTTGTAAGCTTATATACGTTTTTAAGAGAAGAAAAACAAGCAAGAGTGGCGCAAATACATACTTATTCATTCCTCAAACATTCATATATAAAGTTACAAAAATAAGGAACTAACTGCTACAACCACTATTGGAGATTAGTTACCTAATCATGAGCTGATTTTACGCTCCACTACTAGTTACATTTCATTCTAGAATTATCTAGCTATCTTCCCTTAATTTCTGCTAGATATTAACATGAATTGTCATTACATTCTAACTAAAACAAAAAGATCAAAATATGTTTGCTATTGTGACAGCAAAAGTGTCACAACCTTAGTAGTAACATAGACATGCATGTCAAATATTTGAAACAAATGATAGATTCCTGCTATAATAAATTCTTTGATAGCTCTCTTGGCATGCAAATTTTATAGCCCTTAAATAGCCAGAGAGCAGAATTTGATTTTAAAGGCACTATGGAATTTGAAACTAAAAAAGGTATTGAGATATATCTGTTTGGCTAAGAATTGCATCATTGGACTCGGTGTATTTCTCAATCCTGGTTCTTGGTTTAAATATAGTTCTAATTGTTCCTGATTTTGGTTCTTCTCCATCACTTATGTGGTGAAGCTTCTAAAAATTTTGAGTGTTGAAAAACTTCCTCTCTTATTGATGATGTTTCAGTAGTCAAGAGATATGTTTCTGAGTCATCCAATGCAATGCCAGTGTCTTCTGATGATGAGCTCTTTTAATGGCTAGAAAGGAGGTAAATTATATAATTTAATTTACATTATTACCTTCCCCCCAGTGTATTAGTTTATTTGCTTACATTTACCATGTCAGGTGAAGAAAACCGGTACACTTTGTCTGGAATCAGTTCTCAGAATTGTATTCGTATTTTAAGAAAAAAGAAGAGGATGAAGCAAAGCAGAATGACAATTTTATGCAGTTCTAATCACTTCTCTGAGAGATTTGAGCACAGCCAAATCCAGCTTCAATTGCATAAATAATTGAAACCCAGAAAAGTTAGGTGAATAAGAGGATTAAAACAATTTCATGAGCAATTTTGACAGAAAGACTTGTTCATGCCATTGGATCGTTAGTTGAATTAATTATCCATTATGAAGAATAATTGTATTATTTACATTTTGGTGAAGTGGAATTTAGTGGCATAAGACATGGCCGTTGTGGGTATTTAACTAACAAATTCTTCTTCAGCTTGACTGCATTAAACAAAATTAACAAATAATAATCATGGACAGAAGAAGAGAATATCACATAAAGTTAGAAAATTAGCAAACTCTAATCATACATAAGATTTTACACTGGATAACATTAGAAAGTTCATCAACACACAAAATTATAGTTACAACTACAAAACAGCTTATCGTGTAGCAAAATGCTGCAATACTACTAGTAAACCAAAATGTTTGTTACCTCCACGCTGATGCAACAATCAGACTTTTCTCTTCCCATCCGAAATGAAGCACACCCATTTCCTCCTTTAACGTGTACCTGTCACAGTATTGCTTTATCAGTTTTCGAATCATATCCATCACATTTGAACTCATTGGGCATGAAGTGAAGCCTGCCATTGTCATCCTTGCTCTCCATTTCCCTGCAACCTCATACCGTTCAATTCGTTCTTCTCCCTCGCATGCAATGATGTTTACTATATCACGTGCCAGGCATTGTCGTTCAACGTTCATCCTGTCCTGACTCTCCCTTGGGAGAGTTGCATCAAGAGACTCAAACACAGCAGAGTAATAATTGTAGGCTTCCAGAAACCTTGGAAAAAAGGGAGCGGTGTTTGTGTTCACATCTTGTTCAACAACAGTTACCAGTTTCGGATTCAAGCTCTTGACCATCTGGAGAAGCTGGTCACGCTGATTTTCTGTGGAAACACTCTCATCAGGCATGTGGTGAAGCTGAAATGCGAAATTTATTACAAGTGCTTCACCAGGCCTACAGTCCAGCATTGATGGAGTAACGAGTGCAGTCTTTGAGGGCACTGCATGAAACGTGAATGGTACACCCAGTGCTTCTGCTAGCTTCTCAAGTCTTAGTCCAATAATTTGAAGGCCCCCAACAGAACGTTGAACTGACTCTGGGTCATCAACCCCAGTTAATCTCAGGTGGGGTCGTTTACCAGGCCGAGAAGCAATGGTTTGTATCAGTGTTATGTATTGGCTACCTTGATTAATGTCAAAATCTATTATATGTACTCTCTTTTCATCTTTAAAAGCCTCAATCATTGCACCATTTGCAGCCACAAATCCAAATTTAAAACAAGGGCACACCTCAAAGAGGATTTGCATGGCTGCAAGCCTGTCAGAAGAAGGGGGCTCTTTGCATTTTAGAGCTTTATAGAGAAACTTGCCAGAGGCAGCCATGCGTGCAGCAAGACCTTCCACCATGTAGGCTGCAATTCTCTGAGGAGGATCTCCTTGAATTGAGACCATCTGCCGGAGATCATTTATTATGGCAGTCGCTTCGTCAATGTTTCCTTCCGAAATTGCAGCAGCACAATCTATAAGCATCTGCTTGGGGGTCCGAGGAGATATTTGTGATACTTCTTTGCTGCTGCTGATACTGCTAAGGTTAGAATCTGTGGATGAAGACTCTTTCGGTGAATCGTGGAAGGGCACATTCTGGATGGGGTCAGACCATTCACCATCAATTTCCATGGTTTGCCCAGTGGCAAACATTTCATTATCATCAAGGAGTGCTCTCTCCAATTCTTCAAGCTTTAATCTCATTGTATCCTCGTCATATTCTACTGGAACTGGGCTTTGAATTTCCAAGTAATTTAATTCAAAATTGGATTGATAGCCATCATATCTCATGGACATACAAGAACTGCTCAAAGGTTTTTGAGCAGCCAAGGGGAAACTTGAACCAACTCTTAGCTGGTAAGAAGAGGCTCCATGTGGGTTCAAGGAATTACCTGACATGGCAGAAATTGATGGATGGATTAGTTCTTCTGTTGGGGAGTCAAGGATGTACTTCTCATAATTCTCGCTGCAATAAGAATCTGTGGTGTACATCATCTTCTGGTTATCACGGCTAGACAACGCAGAGCTGTCACTGCTCCCCTTCAGTGAATATAACTTTCTATATGGTGTGGCAGATGCTTCGGCAGAACTAACTAGAGACATAGTTTTCCTTCAACTTGTTCAGCTTTCAGTGTTGTACCATAAAATTTATGTCCTGCCACACAAACTATCACATAAGTCTAACTCCACATAATCTATTTCATATGAGGACAGCATCAAATACGTATAATAGCTAGTTTTTCTGGTTTGTGAAGCATAAAAAAATATCCAGGATTAGACAGTTCAAATGAAATATCCTTGAAGTTTTTGAGGATGCCAATGTTCACCAGAGCAAACAGAAGAAAAACAGTTATGCCAACCCGAATGGCAGGAATAATATAAAACACAAATCGACAGGTATAAGTGGAATTTTGTGTTCAACGCGGGGGAGGTGGTAGGAGAGTTTCATCGACAAGTGATCAATTAGCTGTGTTCTTAAGAAATTGTTCAAGTGCTGTCAAAGAACTGGAAAATGCAAGACTGACTTTAGAGATTTAAAATTAAGAATTAAGCTTCAAAAAGATAACCACTGATGAATTTAATATACTGAAAATAGTGTATGAACAATTTAAGTCCATGATTAATGATGAATTAATTGACGAAACAAAGCATGCAGAAGCCTCCATCAGAGATTGAACACATCCATTAGAAACCCCAAGCATGTTAACAAAAGATCTTCTCATAAAACACCATAGTACAGCAAAATTCAAACAAAATTTAAACTTTTCTAAGGTTAGACCATAATAAAAATATTCAATTGCTAGGATATCGATGCCAATGCCAATGGGAACCCTAAGATCACAAAACATACTTTCAATTCAACTAAACTTATCATGAAAAAAGAAAAACAAGTACCAAATAATCATTTAAACAGAGAATAAAATAGAAGAACTAACGCTCAAACCTGATGCAGAAGAACAACAGATCTAAAAAGGAAACAACAAAGATCTTTAAATAGTGAAACCCTGCAATTCAGTAGAACCCCATGTGAAGATGAGTTCAACCCCAGAATTGTCTCCCAAGAAAGAGAAAAAAGAAGATAGTCTTTGATCTTAGAGCTATTAAAGACAATCTCATCATAAAGCAAAAAAGATTACTTTATGGTTTCTTCCCATTAAAAAAAAAAACTTTAGATTGTCAGGTTAGGTATGCTTGAAAAACAACCAGCCAAATGGCCCAAAATAAATACAAATGAGGACAACACTAAACCAAAACCAATTACTTCAACAAATAATAAACAAGTAGATAAAGAAGAAAGCAACCTGACCCAGATAAGAAAAAAACAATTTTTATGATATTAAAATATTAATCAGTTGAGATTAATTGCAAGAATCTGAACGGATTAATTTTCCAAAAACTTGATAAGAAAACACAAGACCATTAAAAAAAAAAACAAAATCTAACCTTCTGGAGTCTGATAAAACCGGAGAAACTTACCAAATAATGTTTATTTTAATGAGAAATTTCCTCAGTTCGGCTTCTTCAACAAATCAAGTTTAAGTTGAAGTTTCATTTACTTCTGTGCTCCGTCTGTTTGCATGTTCATACCAACTTGCCTGACTAGTGTTTCTTTAACAGTAAAATGCAAGATACGGTGTGATCCAGGTGCAATTTTTTTGGGTGTAATCATTTTTATGACCCCGTAACTCCCGTTGGATCTGTTGACCAATTTACTTTTCCATCTTAATAAAAGTTTAGAGAATAGTACTTAGAACACCCTGAGCCTGAGGTTTAGTAAAACAACAGGAGACTTAGAAATTTTGAAATAAAATATTTACACCCTTATAATTATCATAAATATAAAAAAATTAATAATATTCTTAAATCATATAATTGCAGGGAAAAAAAAAAGATAAAATATAGTTCTTTGTAAGAATTAACTAATGTGTAAATGTAATTGTTTTATTTTAAAATCTATGGGGCTTGTTACGTGTCAGTAAACCTTAGGGGCGCCTAAAATCCTTGTAAAACGAGTGGGTTGATAAGGTCAAAGGCAGATGAAGGGTGGTGATTAAAAGTGGTGTAAAAGTTGTGATGGTGGTTAGTGACATTGGATCAACGTAAGGGAAATGGAATAATGGCCAAATTTCAATGGTGAGAAAGTCAAAGGTATTTTTCAGTAGGTCCATTTTTGTTAAAATATAAGATATTTAATTGCTTGCTTTTTAAAAGACAATTCTCTTTTGCCGTGTTTCTTTAGAAACCGTGTATGCATGAAAGGACAAATTTACCCCTCATATAATCCACAATGGACTATTAAAAAAAAAAGAGAAATTAAATTAAATACCCAAATATACCCACACAAAATAAAAATACTCATTTTTATCATCACAAAGCAAAAATATCCATGTTTTGTGAATGGACTAAAATACCCTTATATTTTAATGGTAAATTTGTTCTCCCATCAGATGTACAAGATTAATAATTTTTCAGTTTTCTGATGACAAATAAAGCAAACGAGATTAATACATTATCTCTAGGCATATTTTAATCATTTTGGTATTGAGATTTTATTGATTGGATAAAGATTTTTGACATGTTTAATTAGAATTTTTGGTTTTGAATATTTGATTTTATAAATTGATTCTTATTTGTTTTGGATAAATCGGTTAAGCATTATTATATTAGAGTAGACATTTTCACCTTATCCTTTAAAATTGGACATTTTTACTTTAAACACATTATATTTGGATATTTAATTTAATTTTCTGTTAAAAAGAGATATAAATTCATGTGGTGAATAGGTACATTTATTTGATATTCAACATATTATCAAAATTTTTCACAAATATTATGCAAAAGGATTTTTATTTATTTATTTATTTAAAATAGTGCGGAACTTCAAATGTGAACAAATTATTAAAAAAAAAAAATTGTAATAGTAATGGGAAAGGAATCCTTGGGTCAATTATAATATCAGATAACAATCATAAAAGTTTGAAATTTCTTGACATAACTTTCCATTTTTAAATAAATTATCTTGTGAGTAAAATTATATATTATTTTTAATTTAAAATTATCTAATTATATAATAATACATATAAATATATACTTATTTATATATTAAAAATAGAAACATATAGTTTTATTGATTCCATAACTTGCATTTAATAATTCTTACCCAAATCAAGAGTGCTTTATTTTGGCTATTATATTCCAAGATTTTAATTTTATCTAAGGAAACGATAATAATTTCTTTAGGTCAAGGTGATTCAAGGTAAATTCATCCAATACCCTGTGATAGAGTAGGTTCGAACTAAATCAAACCTATCTCAAAATTAATTAAATTTGATTAAATT
This sequence comes from Mangifera indica, assembly GCF_011075055.1. NCBI lineage: Eukaryota > Viridiplantae > Streptophyta > Magnoliopsida > Sapindales > Anacardiaceae > Mangifera > Mangifera indica. The sequence goes on along the minus strand of NC_058147.1, from coordinate 6,667,654 downwards.
TGAATTTAGTTTAAATTTTGAGTTTGATTTAATATTAAAATGATATCACTTTTATCTATTTATGTAAAAAAAATTAAATTTATAAATTTAACAAATTATATATATCTCTAAATAAATTGTCTTACTTTAAACTTGTTAAGTAAAACTCACTTTAGAACTTAAACAAGTTCCATTGAAATCCAGCTATATTCTACAGGACAGAGTCATACGAGCGTTGGAATTACCAAAATAAAGTACAATAATTTTGTTTGTTTATTTGTGATATCCAATCTGGTCAAATCAATGATCAATTTCTTCTATTCAGAAACAGAGGGAGGCGACCACAGACAGAGTGAAAGCGGTGGTGTATGCGAATGGATTTTACCTAACAAGAAAAAAGTGGGCTTAATAGTAAGACAAATTTGACTTGGGCTTGTACCTAAAACATCTTAATTTGCTTTGTTGAAAAGTGAGACCAAAGTGTGATTAAAATAATCGGAATGTCACAATTAATTGCTCCAACTACAGACTTTTGATTTGAACGATGAACGATGCAGGACAGACAGACATTTGCCACACTTGCCACACAACATGTAACAATAAAATAGGCCAACAGGCTTATTTTTACCCTAAGTACACTGTAAACCAAACTTCAAAACTCATTCTAAAATTACTATTATAATTAAAATTATTATTTAAAAAGTTTATTTATTTATATCCCTTAATATCATATTTTTTATATTAAAAAATTGATTTTTTCTCTCAAACCCAATTTTAAACTCTAATCTTTTTTCCCATTACAACTACCCTCCCGACTTTCTAAAATATTTTAGTTTCATCCATTCTCTCTTCCTCAGTTTTCAAATCTGATATACAATGATCATCCGTTGTCTCCAAGCATCAAATCTTTCCCTTCTAACTGTTCTCTCTCCTCTCTTCGATCGTCTTGGTCAAAGACAAAGACGAAATTTTTATTTAAGATGAAGACAAATAGTCTTCGTTTGAGATAAAGACTCCGATAAGTCTTCGAGGGAGAGTGGTTGGGAGGAAGAGAGTCGACTGTTGGAAACGACGGATGGTCATCAGAGATCAGATTTGGAAACTAAGGGAGAGAGAAGGGGTGAAGTTGAAATGTTTTAGAAAGTTAGAGGGTGATTGTAATGGGAAAAAAGATTAGAGCTAAAACCCCAAAAGGGAGGGGGGGGGGGGGGGGGGGGGGGAAGTCTATTTTAAAACTTGAAAAATATGAGATTAGGGAAAAAAATAAATATTTTAAAACTTAAGGATAATCCTAAAATATAAGTTTAAATAAAATTTTTAAATAATAATTTTATCTTTGATAATAACATCAAAATTTAACAAATAGATAAATATTTAAATTTTTAAAATTCATAGATATGAGTTTCAGTTTGCAATAAACTATGGTTGAGACTAAGTAAGTCTTCTCGCCTAATAAATATTTCTTTTTCTTTTTTAGTTGTTGAAATAACGGGCACCGGCCCAGCACAAATAGCGAGCCTAAAAATTGACAGCTCTTGGTTTTGTTCAAAGAGTAAAATTCTTAAGCAATTGACTTGAGAAGCAATCAAGAGTAAAAAAGACAGTGACCATTGGCTAATAGAATAGTTCATCCATCGGATTTCTTTTTGTGTACATTATATCAATTTAAATTTATAACCCAGATTTATAGTGTTTATAAATTTAATAAAAATATGTATATTTAATTTCGAATGCTGATTAGATATCTAAATAATACGTTATCATATAATTACATTATTTTAAATTAAAAATAAAATAACTTTAATTATACAATAATACATTATTTAAAATTTTAACTGGATATTTAAAAGTGGATATTCATTGCATCGCTCTTATAAATTTAAAATCATTGCTATAAGACACTAGTTAGGTTTAATCCATTTATCTAATTGGGTTCAAAGGCTACTCTCAAATGGCTTGCAAGATAATGGGCCATGAAAATGGACTAGGCTTCGATATGGATTTAGGCATTTCCGAACTTTGATAAATGCTACTCTCAATAATTCACTATATTGACGATTAAATGTGGTATGAAATATACCAGAAGTAATGTTTCTTTAGATGCTATGGTGAAATTGGGGAATCTCTCCCTTTCTTCTATTTTCTTATGTGTAGGTTCTTTATATTTATAAGATGAAGATGTAGAGTTATATGTAAATAGTGTATTTAAATATTCCTAATTCAAACATTATTGTAAATATTTATTTATATTTTAATTATACAAAAAAAAATATTGATCACATGATCGTAATTTGATTAGAGACGATTGTTTTCTTCTGTAAACATGGGATAAAATAAGAAATAAATTTGACAAATTTTACAGAAGTTATATTATCGTGTGAAATTCTTCTTATTATAGTCCCCTCATTATTCGTTTCTAGATTAATCGATCTAAATTTTTTATACGAAAGATTATGTTATTTGAATCTCGACATTTTATACGAGAATCATTTCATTTAAGAACTCAAATTAATCTTTGGGGGTGGTTATTTTTGTAAATTGCCTACGACTAATTGCTTTCTGGATGTCACAGTGTGAGTTCTGAATAAACCTTTCTTGATCATTGTTATCTTTTACTACTTTTATTATTGATTATATTTTGACAATTAATTATTGATAAATAGCTTACCTATCACACTCCATCGCACGTGGACGTGAAAGAACAACTAGTCTTCTTTCGTAATCAATTTTACTTTTTATATATTCAAGCAAATCAAATTAGAATAAAAAGAAAAATATAATCAATTTCAAATTAAATTGAATTCCCATAAATTATAATTAAGTATTTCAATATCAATCAATAGAACCCACATTCGATCAGGATTAAATAATAAAAATAATTAGGGTGAGGAAGTGGTAGGTAGTATGTCAAAATAGAAATAGGTGCAATAACCGTCTCAACTGTCCTTTTAATCAAAATCATAATCAAAATAAAATTTAGCGCAGAACAGGCCAAAGGACTATTTTCAAGTTTAATTTCAAAAATATATCTACGGTGCTCGAAAATTTAAATACCTACTAATAAACTAATTTTTATTAAAATTTTTTAATAAAAAAAGAGTAAAATAATTATTTTTCCCTGAACAATAAAAATTTATAACAATTTTCTTTCTTAATTTAAAAAACTAACTTTTTCTTCCGTAAAATTAAGTTTTAAAAAGTGACATTTGTCTCCCTTTCAAATTTCCTTACAAATGACAACTGCTCTCTCCCTCTCAGCGATAGCTCTCCCTCCGGTGCCTTCTCTCCATCCGAATTTGTCTCTCTCTCCGAATTCGTCTCTCTCTCCCTTTGATTAGATTTTGTTTGGATTCAAAAAATCCAGATGAAATTCTTCATCTGGACGATGATGATGACACATCCAGATCATGGGTAGACGTCGGAGACGACGAACCCTTTATCTGGATGCATCATCGTCGTCATTGTCCAAACGATGATGATTCATTTGGATGACGTCTTTATCATCCAAATGAGAGTTTTATTTAAATTCTTTACGTTCAAAGGAAATCCAACTGAAGGGAAAGAGCTTTGAACAGAGAGAGGGCTTATGATAGAGAGAAAGCGTCGGAGGGAGATTCATCGTAAAGAGGGAGACATCAGTCTTCATTTTTCAGGAATTTTGAAAGAGGGAATATGTCACTTTTTAAAACTTAATCTTATGAAAAATTATTATTTTTTAAAATCAATTAGAGAAAAATATTATAAATTTTTAGAATTTTAGAATTTAGAAGAAAATGATAATTTTATCCTTCTCTCCAATAAAATTTTTAATAAAAATTAACTTATAAATAAATTTTTAAAATTTTTAATTATCATAAATATATTTTTGAGGTTACCTAAAACTTTGCTGAAAAATAGTCCTTTGGCCAATAAAATATTAAAAAAAAGGTTACACAAGAAGGTGAGACCTAAAAAAAATTCAGTAAGGATACCATTGCTCCATAGAAAGGCGGCGCAACAGTACAAATATTCACCAACCTTGATTTTGAAATGTTAATGGAGTTCATATTCATAACATCATAAGCTACACAGCTGTCTGGCTTCAAGTCTGGTTTTTGTTTAGAGGTATTAATAAGGCGGTTTTGGAAATAAAATTGTCCAAAGTTATTTTAAGTAGTTAATTGAAATATATAATGTCACTCTTACAAGTTACTGAATATTGCATAAATTAATTAATTTATATACAGAATTGTCAACTAAGTTGAATCTTAAGATTTTTTACAATATATATAAAGAAATAAAATTAAAATCAGTCAAGCAAGGAATCCATAGATGTTTTAAATGTAGAAATTACTGGAAAAAATTTTGGAAAAGTAAGGTTAGAATTTCCAGGAAGAAGGTTTAGATTTAAACCTCTGTTATATTTATAAAACTGTGATTTATCGGATACAGTGATTATAAATTTGATTATTGTGTCTTAACGTTATTTAGTTACCCAAAAACAAAAAAGGGTTCATCTATTTTCTTCATCAAATATTTATTAGGGTTGAAGTTAATTCAAATTTGTTTGTTATAAACGAAATTGATTCTTTGTAACTTTCAATCAATATACATATTCATTTGACGAGATTTTGTCTACGAAACAAATAAATGATATGATCAGATGTTAGTTTCATCTACGACTTTGTTTGGTCAAGTGATGGAATTTGAGAATGTATTAAAGGATCATTAGAGAGGTTAAGACAATTAATTTGCCCTATTAGTGTTTAATGAGGTTAATCAATTGACTAGATGAAAAGGGATCGGTTGTGACATCAATTATAAACATTATAGACACTTCAAAGCCTGAAAATATGACATAGTGGGATCAATTGAGAATGTATTGGCACTTTGTGTCATGTCAAACATTGCCATAAGCCATATCTAAAACTAGACAAAATTTCAACCAGGATGGCCTACTTCTAGATGGAATATTCTCAATTCATCATCTTTGAATCACATAATATAAAAGAGTGTAGATAAAGCAAATTAGAATAAGAAAAATACATGACTAATAAGATTATACTGATTCATCAAGACCATATAACAGAAGAGGGAAACCATAAAGGTAGCTAAACTGTCGTTATCTCAGGGCATAATAATTGTTAGCCATCGCAATGGAGAATCGAGACGTCATTGTTTGATGAAACAGGACATAAAAATATATAATGGAAAACCCAACTAATTGTACTTTGGACTAATTAAAAATTACAATTGAATAATCAAGTTATATTATCGTTAGTTTTAACAATAATAATAAAGCACGTTATCAATAACTAGAAGACGTCCAAGTCCAACTCTCTATAGCCAGAGCTATTATATCCTTGTGGGTTACTTCACCTTTGTATATGATAACACGTCATCGCCTTCCCTAAAACAACCTCTAGATTATTTGGCCCTCCTACAAGTCTATTGATTGTCATCCAATACCATTATTCATAATATAGGATAATTAATTAAAGAGAATTAGTAACTAGATTGGGTTACATTTGAATTAAGCTTATTTGAGTTTAACTTTGAAAATTGAATATTGTTGAGCCTAAGTTTTATAATTATTCAAATTGTCAAGCTTGTTAGTATAAAAAGTTTCGGTACAAATCAACTAAAATAATGTCGTTTTGACTAATATATATTAAAACAATATTATTTTAATTATTTTCGCTCTGTTACAGTATCAAATCTAGTGTAAAACTTGGTTTGAACTTAAACTTGAATCAAACTTAAGTTTAAATACCTTTGAGATGAGTTCGAGCGTTACTTACCTTGAATATAATCTTAATTATTGGTTTTCAATTCAATATGATAAATATGTGATATCATGTTAATATCTTGTGTTTTTCAACTACAACTTGTAATTATCTATAAATTTTTTATGTATCTCAATGTTAGATGAAAATGGTATGGGTTTGATGAATATTGAAGAATAAATGAAGGTAGCATCATTATCAACTACCATGTAACAAATTGCATTAATTGCGTTGAGAATGGCAAAAGGGGTAAAATTTCAAAGGCAAAAACTAGGGTTTGAAGGTGATGGAGATGGGGTTGAGTCAAAGTAGTTTGTTGAGGAATTTTGGAGGTGTTTATGATGTTAAAATTAGCTGTGGTTGAGAACATAAGGGAGAAATGGAAGTTGCTTATATTGGTTTGTTTGGGGAAGATGATAGGAAAAGGTATATTATAGTTTTCATATTAAAATGACATTTGACGAAATTAATGGAGGTTTACCTGTGCAAGTAACTGAAATGCTTTGTATTTACTGTTTGAAAGCTATTTCAAACCCTTCTACTTATATATATATATATATATATATATATATATATATATATATATATATATATATATATATGTATATATATGCTTTGTGCGCATGTTCATACATACATAATGATCTTGATGGTCTTCATCTTCTTCTTAACGGTCTATTCTCTGTGAAAGAGATCCTCATGATGCCAAAGGAAGTTGGTATGTGCATTTCAAAGCATCATATTTTTGACACTTAATAATAATATGATTAAAACTTTATTATTTCTCATTGGGGTCTAGTTATTAATAAAAATCCTTATCTATATTGAAATTATATAACACTAAAAACTTAACAATTATCTGTTTGACTTTGAGTATGATACGAGAGAATTATACATAAAAAATTAGTTATTAAAATGAGACACTCTAAAGTCATATAAACTCCACACTAATTGTCTCTACAGCTCTGATGTTTATATGAGTTGGTTGTACGCTAATTTTCTGTTAGTCTTGGATGAACACACAATTGTAACTAAGAGATGCGAAGATGATTTTGACATCAAATGATACGAATCTCAAGAAAACCATACCTCAAAAGCTAGTGATTGAGATAAGAAAGTGTAAGATCATATAAATTTCACACTAATTGCTTATACTTTTCAATATAAAATTTAAATCTCATACATTATACTTGTGATTTTAATAAAGTATCAATTCAAGATCTTTTGTTTAATTTAATTTAATGAATGATATATATATATATATATATATATATATATATCCAATAAACTGTAGCATTATTATTATTATAATTATGATGGTGTAAAAGAACGATAACATATTGCTTTCCGCAATGAAGACTTTGCTTTTTTGCCATTAGAATGAAATCCTACATAAACACTTCAACTACTAAATAGATTTTAACTTCATAGCTAGTTCTGTTGAGGTCATTTTCCAATTTGAGGTATCACCTCAACTTGGCCACTTCTTCATCAGAAGATTTCTATATAAAGTTATCCCCCTTAATTACACCCATTAATTTTGACAGTCTATCTTTAATTTTGAATTTGAATTGGCTTCTTGATCTTGATCTTGACTTATTAAAAAATGCATAAAAATAAATTAACAAAATAAAAAAGCAGATTACCATATAGAATGATTCAAGACAATATTTCTCTGATGTGTACCGTTTGAGACTATTGTATTGAAGTCAATATTACCACGTTAATCAGCAATAACATTTCTTTCATGAAATATATGACAAATGCTTTCAAATTCAAGTTTACCCACATTCTAAATGTGAATTTCAAATTACTTGTGGATATATATGACAAATTAAATGCCGAAATTAGAAATATACATGTATGGAAATTAAATTAAAAAAAATACATAGACACTTTGGAGATGACATTTTAACTGATGGTATTATTGGTCAATCAAGAACAATAACATTTAATCAACCTTAGGAAATCAGAAAAAAATGAGAAAAAGATGGAAATAAAATACAATAATTAGGCTGACCAAATAAATAAATAGGCACATCCACTAATTACAATTAGACACCCAATTTTTTATTATACGCACCCATGACCAACTGATGCCTAATTTTCTCAATTTTCATGTTGACGTTAATGAATAAACTATATAAGTGTTCACAGATTTAGATGGGGTATTGTTATTATTATTATTATTATTATTATTATTATTATTATTATTTCAGGTGTTTGATTTCGTGGGGTATAAATAAAATCTTAATCAGTTAAGAAACTTACAATTTATATATAATAATTCAATTATTAAATTGCTATATTCAACAAAATGTTTATTTTCAGCATTTTGTATTTTGACTTGCCATCTGCATGCAAGTATGGAAAAAGGCAGACGGTTTAACCATAGTTTTCCTGATGCTGTCCTTACACGGCATAAGAGCTTGAATTAACCCTTAAGATTGAATAGATAAATCAGTTAAAGGTCTGCTTTCCATCTCATAACTATAATAAGTAAATTAAATTTTATTATCTATTTTTTAATTTCACTAATTGTCATTAGCTAGGTTGAAGCTTGATCGAGCTGAACTGTCGTTTATCATTTATAAATGTCTTTGTTCTGCAACTACCATGTAGTTGATCGATATTTATTACTGTCAATACTTTTCAAAGCATGCACACAGGTGGAGACAGTGTTCTGAACTTTTCTAATATCTCTTCATTTATCATCAAGTTAATGTAAGAAGCTTTTCATTATCAGACGTTTCTTTTTAATGGGAAAAAGTTTGGCTCAATGCTAATGAATTAAGATCCCTTTCCCTTTTTTGTCAATATTTGATATCATAATATATAAATTAATTACTAAGATTATAAATGCGAGGTTCTAATTATGTTGTATTTCTTGGAGTTCAAATTGCAGTGTTTCTCTGGAAATGGTAAATGTATATGCTGTTACAAGAAGGATAACACCTGACCTTTACCTTTGAATATAGCTAATTAAAGTTAATTATCTCACATAAGTTATTCTAACTAAAAGGCTTAATTAGCTTCTCCATATAGCAATTCTGATGATAGTGCATGTGGGTGATTTAAAGCTTTACCAAATCTAGCATAATGTCTTACCACAGGTGTGAAACTTTGAATTTACCAACTCTTACTAATTTAGAGAAACTTTGGCTTATATTTTCTATTCTATTACGCATCATCTATTCAGTCTTTATCACATATGAAGCATATGCACCAAATGCAGAAAAGTTTGATTAATGAAATATTAATTTTCTTTGATACTGACCTCCTGTTATTCTCTTTCTTTTTTATTTCCTAACAACATATATATTACTACAACGAAACTAAATTAATTGTTGCATACAGAGATTAATTATTTAATCCTTAATTAATCATGTAATAATAATTAATGAAAGCTAGGTACCTTGATAATCAAAGGAATTAGGAAGGCAGTAAGCTTTGCAATAGGAGAGCTGTCCCTTTATTAGAAACCTTGAGGTACTCAAATCTCTATAGTTTGGAGTTAACATATTTCAAATATGGTTTTAAAAGGTAAAAAAAGATAAAAACTAAAAATAATATTAAGCAAAAATACTGGGAATTAAGGAATAGACAAGTTAATTCACGGGCCAATTGTATAACAAGAATGAAAAGGTTAGTGATAGACAAATTGTGTGTGTGTATATATACATATAAATATAAATTTATACATAAATATATATATATATATACACACACACACACACATAATATAGGGTTAATGTGTCGTGTAAAACCAACAAAAGTGACTTCCCATCCACAACCCTAAACCAACCCCACTTTCTTATTCTGTTGGTGCTCATTTTCTTCTTCATCTATATATCTTCTTATGCACTACTTCTCTTTTATGTGTTACCTGATGACAAATAGTTCACCGCTGCTCAGCTGCGCAGTTTGTTTCGATCGCGCGGAACTATGGACGATTCTGGAGCTGCTTCTAGTGATGATGCCACCAAGACTTGCCCTAGAGGACATTGGAGACCAGCTGAAGATGAAAAACTTCGCCAACTTGTTGAACAATATGGTGCACAAAACTGGAACTCTATTGCTGAAAAGCTCCAAGGAAGATCAGGTTTATATACGATCTTGATCTGTCTCTCTTATTCTTGCTACATCATGACATGGATTTTGATTCTTCTATATTTCAAGAGACAAAAAAATAATTAATTATTATAATTAAATCTAGTTATTCTTGCTTGATACAAGGGTTCAAAGCTTTTTGTTTAAACTGGTTTATATACACAGGCTTATGACTGATGAGTATTTTCTGTCTTGCACCACCTTGAACATCTTATCAGTAATTTTGGTTTTCTTCATAAAGGAAAAAAAAAAAAAAAATCAAATTTCTCTATTTAAAATATTGGGTTTGGGTTTCTGTTTATTAATTGCAGGGAAGAGTTGTAGATTAAGGTGGTTTAATCAGCTTGACCCCAGAATCAACAGAAGACCGTTTACAGAAGAGGAAGAAGAAAGACTACTGGCGGCTCATCGGATTCATGGAAACAAATGGGCACTAATAGCCAGACTATTTCCAGGTAGAACTGATAATGCTGTGAAGAATCATTGGCATGTTATAATGGCAAGAAAGCAAAGAGAACAATCAAAGCTATGCGGAAAGAGAACTTATTCAGACACTCTTACTAATTCCAATCAATTTAGTAATAATCATATTTCTAGAAAATCGAGACCCGAAGACATGTTTTTTAGCTCGAGAAATATTGGGTTTCAGAATAGTAGAATCTTTGATTTCCGAAACACCAATTCAGATATTAACAGAACGTTTGCAGTCTCGCCTTCCGTTTCTCAGCTTTCTTGGAGTTTCGCCCCACCAATGGTTGCAACTTCAAACAGTATTATTTCACCGTCATCAGTGGATTTCTCAAGAAGAGAAGGAAGAGATTATTTGACTTATCCGAGTTCTTCAGTTTATGGTAGCAATTGGAGTTCTTCTATAATTGGACTCACAAACAACAGGAGAATAGTTCAACGTCCATTTGGCTCTTTTAGAGTTGGTGATCTTCATTATGATAGCCACGGAAAGAAGGAGCTGATTAAATTTTCTGATAACTCCTCGTTGAGAGTGAGTGCAGTGCAGCAAGATCAGGGAGATGAATCTATCAAACATGATAGTGTTCCATTCATAGATTTTCTCGGTGTGGGTATCTCTTCTTGATCACCAAAACATCCATAGTTATATTTAACTAATTTTCTCATTAATATATATTATGGTAGTTTAAATTTGCTTCACTCTTTGCTCTTAAAAAGACTTATAATGTGAATAGCTATTAATCTTTTATATGAAATTTTGTCTTGTTTAAAATTACTTCCATCTTTTATAATCTGTCGTCCAATGTTCTATGCATACTGGAATCAACATTCTAAGAATGTCATCATCTAGACTTATGAATTATTATTATTACAGCACATTTATTTATTGAATGCGGGGGGCACTGTGACATCAGTATGCAGTAAATGGTCAGTCTCAAGAATGTTTTATAAGTAAATGTCTGTGAACAGAAATATGATCACGCTTGTTTGAAATTTGTTTGCATGGACAGTCTTAACTCTGAAGCTTTGGTTGCTTGCTTGAAGGAAATAGAAAAAGATGAATAATCAATGGGATCGAATTTCTCTTTTACATAAATTCCAACAGGTACAATATGAAAGTCATATCAAAGGAAACTCCACGCATCAACGATATTTCTATATTTAATAGCTTGAAATGAGCTAATTACATTGAATTATTATCCTAGTTCTATCGTGCAAGAAACAACGTATATAGGAACAACAGATGTTTGAAAAATTATTGGGGCAACAATTAAATAAAGACTTGTCTTTTGAACCAGTCATTATTGGATGCCGGTTCTTTTCATTCACATTATCCAGGACATGATATTGGAAACTAAATGAAAGAAAATCAGTAAACTGTTTGGAGGAAAGTGTGAGGGTTTTGCTTATGTTGGTCCTGGTAGTATATAAAATATAAATACTGGAAAACCCAGATTAACTAACTTAAGTTTTCTTCATTAATTTTACAGTGGGATGGATTCATATATTATGGATGAACATGGGCTTGTATATGAAAGAGTAATCTTGTTCCAGAATTTTATTTTCTCATCTCACATTCATGGAATTATAGCCACTATGTTTGATTTAAGAGAGAATTTGCAAATAGTTGACTTAGAATGTTCAATTAGTTAAAAGCTTAAAATGTTTTCAAATTAAGAGATAATGAATTTTTGACATTTGGCAAAACTGACGTGGCTACCAACCAAGTTGAAACGTCAACCTTTCCTCTCTTCAGCACTTACAAGGGTATATAAGTCACTTTATAAAGGATAGATACAACAATAATCAACAACTCTAGGGTTACTTGTGTGTACACACACACACACACACTTAATTTTATGTCATTTTCTTCCATGCATTTTCAATTTTTTTTTAAAGTTAATTTTATATATATGAAAAAATATATAGAGTACAAGGGGTATAGTATAGGAGATGCTAGTATAAAGATGCAAAATCTCTCCTTATACAAATGTGATATCAGTACAAGAAAATATTAAAAGAGAAGGTTCCTTTAAACAATAATCCAAAAAATAATCATAAATTTACTATTTTCAACTTCAACCTCTATCATAGAATATGTTAAAATTGAAAAATAAAAGTCTAATTAAACAACAAACTAAGAATCTGATGCAAAATATGAAAATCAAAATACATGCAAAATGATGTCAAGAAATAAAATGTGGCTAATAAGATTAACCATGCAAGAATATGTCTAAAGTTATCTTTGCGACAAAGGTGAGTGATAGTTTATTTGAGCAAAGAAAATGATAGGAGAGTCGGCTAGGCCATAAGTGTCTTGTTTGAGACTTCGCTCCATACATAAGAAGAGGAAGCACAACTCAAGAAAATGTGCTAGTGGGATTTAAAAAAGGATTTGCTTAGCACACTCTCAAATGATATATACAATAAGACTACCTAGAGATGGTCCATGGTGCATAGTTTCCTTTGCGAGGCTAACCAAACAATGAAGGAGTGCCTTGGGATGTGCCTCAAGAACTATAAATGATGGTGAATGGAATTAACACTCTATTTGTCTCTTAATAAATCCTAGGCTAAATTAATTGAGAACTTATCCAATGAATGAGTCTTCTAGACATAGTGGTTAGGAAGCCCCACTTGTGAGGTAATAAAGATCAAGTCCTTAACTTGATAAAGGTCTAGGTTGCTCAATGGAAAAGCCCAAGAGCTATTGGAGATGATATTTAACACCCTGACATCCAAAAATAAGCTCGTGAAGGATAAAGTCTGAAGAGAGAACATCTCTCATAAATGTCCTTATGGAAGCAAATAAATTTGCTATGAAGAGGTTCTTGTCTATCCCCTATATATGAAACCATAAGACCTTCACACTAATCTCAGTTAAGAAGAATCTTCCTCCATGTTTATGAGGCCCTAAGGTTACTTTAATATTCCAAAAGAATTACCTTCTTAGGTAGACTAAACTAGCCCATTAGGACCATATAGATTGATAGTTAGTGAGCAGACATTACCAATACTCTCATAAGAAAGATATAGAAAAAGTGGCAGATGCCAATGCATTGTTTAATGAATAGTGATATAAACATTTATCAATGTTACCCTATGATAACTAAAGCTTCACATCTTCCACTAGATCAAGCTCCCCCATTCCAGTCCACACCTACATTATGTGGACTTGTTTCAATATTAACTTTTTCTTCAAACTCAAAATCTTCTTTTGGAATATCATCTTTCTATGCCCTTTGATTGAATACAACCCAAGTCTATAATTTATCCTTTGACCATGAATTTATTCTTCAACGGTTACATATGACTTTTATACCATCCTCAACATCTTCATCATCAACATTAATGCTCACATTACATCTTTTATCTCCTTTTGGGTCACATTATAGTTGTGTCATTTCCACATTAACTAGCACATGATAGTGATCATTTTTCAATGAAGTGGAAGGTTTTTCTGTGTGTTATTTCTTAAAATATTATTTTTAAAATTTTACTCATTTTTTCTTATAACTGATCGTCACATAAAGCGATTTTTTTTGTAAGCATAGTATATTAAAAAACACATAAAGAGGTGTTTCTTGTTTCATTTTTTAGCTAACAATATCATATATTGAACATCATGATCATCTTAGATCTCGTAACGCAATCCATTGATTGAGTTTTAAAATTTATTATTATGTGGATAAGCTTCCTCCTTGAATTGATTTCCAAATGAAAGCTCAAAACCTCAACCAATCATTCGTAAGTAGTTTTTTTTTTAATTATCAATATTCTTTGATTACCATCAATGTATCTTATTCTATTGTCGTCTCTAGACATTCATTGCTCTTCATATTCTAACCATAAATACAACTTCAATTATTTTTAAAAAAGAAAAATTCCCTCTATTAGCAAATAATAATAATAAAAAATTGGTGTAACAATATTTGTCAAAATACATGACTATGGAGAGATATTTGGAAAATTTCATGCAATGAACTATATATTTGTAAAATATCGAAAACCCCTTTAATTTTGTATGTTTTAGATACATTCAAAAATTTAAATTATAATAATCTCTGGTAATAATGTCGATTTAAAGTAAATAAATCATTTTTAAAACTAAAATTAACTATAAAATAACCCTAATCGACAATAACAATGTAAATTTGATCTCTCTTACCACCTTTATCTTAATTATATCTAAAAATTTAATATAATTTATACCAAATTTAACACTAAATTATATAAATAAGGTTAAAAATTATAATTATAACTCAAATTCACAATTACAATTAAGATAAAACATAAATTGAAAGTGAATAATGAACGCTAAGATTATGACCCATATCTCTCCTACCGTGTTCATATGAAAAAAAAAAATCTCCTTAAATTCTTAAAAAAATAATAAAATAATATGAATTTGTTGTTGAACTTATTTGATTTTTAATTGAATTTTAGATAAAATTGTTGATTAAAAAAATGTTTAAGTGACTAGTATTCTTAAAAAGTTAATGAGATGAATAATATTACGTATATATATTTTTGAGTATATAAATAAATGTATATATAATATGTCATTACACGATTGATTTTTATTTTATTATTAATTTAAAATAATAAAACTATATACACAAATAATATATATAATTTTGCATATAAATAGACACGTCAATTGGGCAGGGTCGAATAGAGGCCCGACCCGAAGCACGAGAAAAAGCCCGGCCCAGTACTGTAGCGGGCCGGGCCAGGCCCATGGGCTTACTAGGCCGGGCCTTGGGCTTTAATATTAAACCCAACGGAGGCCTGGCCCGGCACGACACTGTTTATATATATATATATATATATATATATATATATATATATATATATATATATATATATATATATATATATATATATATATATATTTTTTTTTTTTAATTTTTTCCAGTATTCTGCCGCAAGGCAGCAGAAGCAAGAATTTGCTTCTGCCAAATGGCAGAAGGTGAAAATAAGAAAATGTTTGAGGCTGCAAATTCTCCATATGTATTTACGATTCTGTTGCATAACTTTGAATTGCATTTTTATTGGCTTTGGCCCTTTTGATATATAGATATAAAAAAAATATATATATATTTTTTATTTTGAAAAAGAAAAAAAGAATTAAGATTTATACAAAGATGTACGGTTTTGGTAGACTGTTTTGTTGAAATTATTGATGATTGATTGAAGATGTATGTGTTCCAATAATCAGTCTAAATTAAGATTGTTGATTTCACATGCTAAAATAAAAGAGAAAACGATTTTGCACAGAATGCATGTATGCTTCTAGATAATACATCTAGATTCAATTTATGAATGCGAAAATTTATAAGATCAATAAAACTCTATATATATATATAAAAGTATGTAAATAAGGTTAAAGATAATGTATTATTATATAAGTTAATAATTTTAAATTAATAATAAAATAATATTTAATTATATAATAATATTATTTATATATCCAAAATTATGTATACGTAACATTGTTCAGACAAAAATTAACAGCATGGTTAGGCTTTCCTTTTCACGAAATTTATAATATTTTTTATCATGTAACCACGGTATTCCTCCGCCATAAGTGAGGGATTATAAATAAAATATTCGGGGTATTGTCCTCGATTTTAATAATTAAAAAATAATTTGTGTTTAAAAATTTTAATTAAATTTTTTTTAAATATTTAATAAGGCCCGACCCGGCCCATTTAATAAGGCCCGGCCCGACCCATTTAATAAAGCCCGGCCCGGCCCATTTAAAGCCCGTTAGTATATGGGCCGGGCTTTGGGCCTTGATATTTTAAAGGGCCGGCCCGGCCCGAAGGCCCGTTACTGTTTGGGCCTCGGGCCCGGCCCGGCCCATTGACGTCTCTACATATAAATAATGACTTGTAATATATTATTTTATTTTCAATTTAAAACTATTCAATTCAATTATATATTGATACGTCATTATTTATATACGAAATTATGTATATTATTATTTAATTTACAATTATTAAAAATATTTAATTAAATGATGATATATTAAAAAATTGTATGCAATGAGGACAAAAAGATATTAATTTGGGCATTGGTGCCAATTGTAGAAATATATTCGATTTATAAATATATTGATCAAAATCTATATTACATTATATCAATTGGTTTGTATTAAGATTTAATTCATTACACTTATATACCACTTATTTTACTTATTTTTATTAAATATGTGACTCTTTTTTCTTTAAATTAGATGGTTAACTTGTTATTTAGTTTGTGCTCTTATACTATATTGAAATATATTATGCTTATAAGTGTAAAATCGAAATTCATATTATATAAAACCAATTTATGTTAAAAGTTTAATTCACTACACTTATATATTATTCACTTTTTTCATTTTTATTAGATATGAGACTCTTATTAGGATAATCTGATAAAGAAAAAAGACTATTTTCCACCCAAGTTTTAGTCTTATCTCAAAAATATACCCACTCCTGATGAAAAACCCAAATACTTACCTAAAGTTTAATCTGTTTGGATTCACCCACATATTTTCTGTTTGGGTTAAGGGGTAAATTTGTTATTTTATCAATAATATTAAATAATTAAAATTTTATCTCATTTCCCCCCATTTAATTTGAAAAACTAACATTTGTCTCTTGAATTAAGTTTTTAAAAATTTACTTTTTTCCCCTGAGATGCAACCACTTTCTTCGGCAACGGTGGAGAAGTTTTTGTCCAAAGGTCGACTACCTCTAGACGACAATCGTCATCCAAGAAGGACGAGCGTCGTCTAGATCTGGATGACGAGCGTCGTCCAGATCTGGACAACGGAGAGTCGTCTATTTTGGATGATGTTTCGTCGTCTATTTTGGACAACAAGCGTTGTCTAGAGAATGGACGATAAGCGTTATCCTTTGTCGTCCAGTTAAGGTCAACAAGCCTCGTCCAGATCTAGACGACGCTCGTCACTATCCCTCCAGTCATATCGTCGTCAGTGGCTGAAGGAAAAGTAAAAAAAAAAATTAGGGATTTGGGAGAGTGAAAGTCATTTTTCAAAGTTCAGGGATAGAGGTAAAAGTTAAATTTTAAAATCGGAGGGGAAAAATGTGATAAAATTATATAACTTGAATGTAAATAATAAAATAACGGTTTTACCTCTATATTTAATGAAAAATTTAATGATAGTTTAGAGGTGGGTGAGTATTTAAATTTTTTATCATATGTGAGTATATTTTGAGATAACGCTAATACTTGGACGGGAAATAATTATTTTCCCATCTGATAACTGATTACACAGTGCACACGTGCCCTCATGGCGCGTATCGGCCCAACCGTCCTCTACTTTAATGTCACAAAAATATCTCAGCTATTCTCCATTGCTTGCTAGCATATCGCAATGATGATACCACTCAAACCTACATCACTCCACTACAGCTTAAACGCACCGTCCTTCAATTTTCGTTCAAATTTCTGTCACGGAAGCAACACCAAATGGGCTTATCCAACGGTGAGAATGCAGTCGCGCATACATCGTCTGATCGAGGATCAAGGGATTGTGTTGATGCCGGGTTGTTACGACGCGCTCTCCGCCTCTATTGTGGAGAAGTCCGGATTCCAAGCCGGATTTATCTCTGGCTACGCTCTCTCTGCCTCTCTCCTCGGCAAACCTGACTTTGGTTTGCTAACGTGAGCATTTTTATTATTCTATATTAGTGTGTACATTTTATGGAAAATGAAAATGAAAATTGTGTATTTTCCTGTTTAGGCCTCCCGAAGTGGCAGCAACGGCGAGGTCGGTGTGTGCAGCTGCTCCCATGATCCCGATTATTGCTGATGCTGGTTTTTTTTTTTTTGAAAAAAATTGTTGTCTTTTTTACTGATGTTGCGTTTTGTTTTACATTGCCTACTCTTAGTGTCATAAATTAGGATTTATTTAATTTAGGTTGTCGATTTGATTATGTCCTGTGGAAGCATTGATGCCTAAGAAGTGTTATGGAAGAATCTTGGCTTAATGCGTTTGGATGGGATAAGGATCTAGCTTCATTTGACTTATTGAAATTTATATTGATGTGTTGAAAACTGCATAACTAGTGATGAGAATAGCTCTGTATACACGCATGATGCTCAAATTGTCCTAGAGAGAACAACAAACTTATTGCATTGATATGGTAAAATGTGCATCAATGTATCAAAAATTGCATTGACGCATGAAATGCTAAGAGTGTACCTTAACATGTGTCATCTTGGGAAAATTTTAAATTTGTCGATGGGTTTATAAGGAAGTGTGTTCTTCTCATTAGGTTCAAGTATAGGCTGTTTATTCAAGAGGCTTTGATGGATAGAAATATAAGATAAGACTTGGATGGCTATACTTATAACCATTGCCTAAGTTGGAAATCACCTTGAAAACTTCACTGGTTTTATTATTTTTTTGCTTCAGATACTGGTGGTGGCAATTCTCTCAATATTCTGAGGACCGTCAAGGACTTGATTGCAGCAGGTGCTGCTGGTTGCTTTCTTGAGGTATTACTCTTCATATCAATGTTTTAAGTAGTGAATGCTTTGTGCAGTCTTATCCTTGCGGGAGGAATAATTTTATTCCCAGTGTAAAAGCTACTTTATGAGAGTATTAAATTTTTAATTTTACTCATTTCTTTCATGGAAAAACATTATTATTATTATTTCTTTCTTTCACATTCTTGTTCTAAATTTGTTTATATAACGTAAAGCTTGAATGGAACGTGGATCATAAATAAGCGGGATGTTTATAGATATCAAGATAGAAGGGCATTAGCATAATTTTTCCCAACTGGGTAGCTATTAAAAGCTTGCCCTGAAATTATGATTAAGTTTTGGATGATATTTCTGGTGAGATTTCAAGTTAGTTACATACTGTTTCAAAAGATGCCAGCAATCAAGTTTGAGGTGTTAATCCACTTACTCAGAAAAATTTTGACCCTGATATTGGCATCAGATTTGTGGATATTATGGTAACATTTAAGATGCACATTTCCCATAAAAATAATTAATTACTCTAATTTGTACTTCTTGTCTGTCAATAATTGCAAGTGACGGAGTTTAGGGTTCACATCTATCCAAGATTCGAAGAGCTAATCTCAAGGAGCTGCTGTAAGTGTGAAACAGGGTTGAAATCTGAGGGGTTTGATCGCTCAAATAGACTCCTTTTAATTGTCATCTCGATGAAGAATAAATCAAACAATCATTCCTGTACTCAGATCTAAGTGATCTAACAGTGGGTTTAATGAGACAAAGGAGGCACCTAAGGGAGTAAGGGACAACTAGATTCTTCAGACCGTTAAGTTTGGGTAGAAGAGGAAAATTTTGATCCTAATTGCTCTAATGCCCTTCCATCCACCAACTCTTCTTACCAATTTTCTATCGGCATTACATGATGACATTTAAATTAGTTTTACTAAAGCAAATCCCATTTAAGATATTAGTAATGCAGTCAATTCTGAATGCCTGCCTAGTTGTGTACTTAGGATAAAAAACCTATTGCCATGTTTAGAATGAGACATTTTGTTGCTTCTTTTCCTGAACATGTGTCAACTGGTTTATCCAATAAAGTAAATGTATCAAGTAATTGTGCTTTACCATTCCTTCCAGGGTCAAGCATGGCCAAAGAAGTGTGGTAAGAGGTTCATTATTTTTCCATATTAAATTAAGCTGGGAACAGATAATGATTTCTTTACAATCTCTCTTTAGCATATTATTTACAATACTTATCTTTTTTTTTTTTTTTAAATTGTTTTTATTTTGCCTGGGCTTTCAAACTAGGACATATGTGAGGCAAACAGGTACGTATATAACTCCTTGACTGTGATATCAAGTGATCCTACCAAAGAATGTTATTTTCTTAGTTGAAACCTCAAGTCCTGTGGGACTAGTTAAAGTGTCTGTTTTCCTGGATTTCTTGAATTGTCAGATATACTACAGGTAATACCAGCTGAGTAAATGTCTCGTCAATTAATGAGTAAAAAAAATACATGATCTTCCCAACTGTTCTCACATATACTACAGGTAATACCAGCTGAGGAGCATGCTGTGATAATAGCATCTGCCAGGGATGCTATTGGTGATTCTGACTTTTTTCTTGTAGCTAGAACTGATGCACGAGCTACATCAGTGAAAACTTGTTTGTCAGATGCAATTGTGAGGGCAAACCTTTACATGGAGGTAAGTATTTTGTAATCTTAACTGGGGGAATTTAAGAATCGAATTGTTCTGCATCAGAAAGTTAATTTGTCATATTTGAACAAGAATGGAAATCTTGCAGGCTGGAGCTGATGCCTCTTTTGTGGAGGCTTCAAGAGATGATGATGAACTTAAACAGATTGGTCGATGGACAAAGGGGTTTAGAGTTTGCAACATGATTGAAGGTGGGGTGACTCCCTTACACGCCCCTGAGTAGTTGAAAGCAATGGGTTTCTATCTGATTGTCCATCCACTCACAGCCCTCTATGCATCAGCACGAGCCTTGCTTGATGTTCTGAAGACATTAAAGGAAACCGGAACTACTAGAGATCACCTCCAAAAGATGGCCACCTTTGAGGAATTCAATCAATTGGTTAACTTGGAGTCTTGGTTTGCGCTTGAAGAAAGGTATTCGAATTTGAAGAAAGTTGTCACGACAAAATCATGATTGGGCAGTACTGAGTCAGCCTCTTCTAAGTTACCCATTCATCAATTTCTTGGATACCAAAACCCTAAATCCTTAAATGGAAACTTGAATCTTTAGTTAGATGATTAATCCTTGATTGGTCTGTAATTTTGAAATGGGTAAAACTGCTTATACAACTAGGAACTAGCCCGATAGGAGCTCCCCACCTATCCAAGTTGGCTTACACTTCAACTGAGAGCCTGTACTACGAAATAAAATCTGTATTGAGTTTCTTTTAATAATCACATTAAACCTAATAACATCTCATTGGTCTTTATTATTAGACACTTTTATTAAACAAATAAAAATATAATTAACCCACAAATCCATCGTTACCTCTATATACTAACATAAAATCACTTCAAGATTACCATTTCTAACAACCACATTGTATAGATAACTAGTTTATAGTAACAAGTGATAAAAACACATATTATTCCCTGTCTACCCTAACTGAAATTTCTTTTTAACCTTTATGTTTTAAGAAAACAAGTAAATCTTACAACTTACAGTGAAGCCAATGACTTCTGATGAAACTTGTATGTTTCAATCAACAATCCTGAGATATCATTACAGGAAACATACACATACAATATTCATTCTCTAAACAATCTATATTATTTAGACACAATGTTGTATTACACCAAATCATATGTATGCAAATATATATGTAAGATAAACACACAAGAACAATAATCATGATCAAACATATATCAACTTAAGTAAAAATCATCAGCCAGCAAAACACGCATTAAACTCTCACTAACCCAATGTATCAAAAAACCCTAAACAACTTTATGCTTTCAACATGACCTTTAAGTGTTAAAGGTCTTAGTCCTTTAGATAAGTGGTTAACTAACATCAATTTTGCATTGATGTTCTATACCATGATGTTTCCCTTTTTTTATTAGGTCCCTGATTGTAAGATATTTTATCTCTATAAATTTCGATCTACTAATGAATTTATTGTTTTTAGTGAAGATTGTAGTTGCATCCACTTGTATTACAATAGATTGAAAGTGGTCTAGAAGTAAAGTCAACGACAAGCAATCCAGAAATCTGTCATTCAACCACATAGCCTAAGAAATTGCCACATAGCAAGGAATAAATTCAATGTACATGGTTGATAATACTATTAATGAGCACTTAATACCTTTTTAAGATATGACTGTTAGAATATATGGTACAAACTCATAATTCTAATAAAGATAGTGAAAGCAAATTAAAAATTTTTTATGCACAATATTCGTCTAAGATGTTTAGCCATGATCAAATTATGGATGTTTAGAGGGCTTATGCACGTTTGAAGGTTCTTTTTTCTTTAATGAGAATACATTACATGTATAACTCTCCAATCCAATGTAAGATGGTGCCAAGGTGATCCACACAAGCCACACAAAACTAGATAGTGTATATAAAATTATGACAAAAAGTCTATACAGTTCACAATACAATCTATTTATACTTAGACTTGTGAAAATGTGTTTTTAGAGAAAGAACACTAGTTACAAGTGTGATATAATTGGTACAACTATATAACACATCATTTAAATGATTGTTCCTTAGTCACACACGATTGTTCATGCAATGTTATATCAATTCACATTAAATATGCAATTGATCCATGTGATATGTGATAAGATTTTGGATAAGGTCAACTAGAGATAAGGAGCACCCGTTCATTTGACCTAACACTTATTCTATATTTTAAATCCCTTTAATTTGGATAAAGTTAACTTTTTAAAATTTCATTCAAGCTCCCTCATTTTGGTCTTTAAGCAAACAAAGTCATACTTAAGGCCAATAATCTTATATAGGTCCAAAACATTGTCTCAAATTTTAGGACACGATTCATTCTATTTAATCCAAAGTCTTTAAATTTCATAATCTACTTTTTTTGTGTATAACCTATAGACTCTTCTTCATATTGGTCATAAACGAATTTATGATGAATTTACAATCTATCAACTATTCACACACAAACTAAAATTGTCTATAGCTAGTCATAATAGCCATCTAAATGATGAAGTGTCAAAGATAGAAATGAACATGCCAATAATACAGTAACTATACAATTGAATCATTTTATTAATTGATATCATTGAAATTGAGATATAAAAGTTATGTCTATCTTAGATAATCCTCAATTTGCATTGATTGACTTCTATAATCAATAATTGGACAACACTAAATAAAGTAATAGAATAATCCCACTATGACTACAAATTTAAATGATCATTAATATTCATCAATAACAATATTTATTCCTATATTCGAAAGTGATGAATTTTTTATTGATCTACTATAGTTTTTGTATATCTTTCAATAATAGTCAATCACCATTGTTTAATTTTCTTTTCTCAAGGATAAAGTTGAGTTGGTGTTAAACCATATCAATCATTGTACAAGACAATCATATACCATTGTTTAATAGAAGATATGTTTCATAGACACATAAATTATTATCTATATAAAATCCTCTTAGTGAGTGAGTCCAGTGAACATATCTACTCAATATACTCCAATGTGTTACATCAAATTGTCAAAATCTAAAAAAAAAGGTTATTACATGATAGTATGAATTGTTGTGATAAAGGTTTAGTATGAAGTTTGGTTAGCCATGATAGTATGATTTGTTCATAATGAATAGAAGCTTATTACACATATCTTCTGATGAATTGGAAATGTTGAAGTATGTGTGGAGAAATACATGAACTTGTGAACCGTTGTGTGTGTATGTTCTAATATATTGTGTTTGAATATTGCTTTTATGCAATTTACAATGGTAGAGATTGAATGATGGTATGCATATATGTTAGAATTCACTTAAAGATCGATATGGTGCAAGCAAAGTCTAGAATTTGTGTTCTAGATGTCATGTATGGTCATACTATGGTCAAACATGGTTGTGACATGCCGAAAATAGTTTTATGTTAGGTCATGTACATTCGTGCACGAGGACATGCACACTCGCACATGACTAACCGAGATTTTCACAAAAAATCTTCTAGCAATCGTGTGAAGGACATGCGCTGTTGATTAATGACTCATAGACTAGGATGCATAATATGCTTGTACAACTAGTGTGAACAATCGTACATAGGGTAAAATGACAATAATACCCCAAGGAAGTATGTAAGTTGGAAAAAGATAAGTGTTAGAAAATCAAAGAAGGTTATACACTTGTGCATTCGATCATGCATGCTTGTACATGCCTGTAAGTGGAGTCACAATGAGGAAAAAGAGGAAGAAGGTCATGCATACATAAGAAGAGGAACAGTGCGTGTGACCATGCATGCTTATACATTGAGTTAATAATCATATACACCCGTACATGATGCAAAATAAAAGACCATTACAACCTGCTAGAAGATATAAGACTTAGCAATGCATCTACACCATGGTTGGCCATTACTATTGCTCAAGCTACATTAACTTCTTTCCTTGGAGATTTTCAATCTGGCTTGAATAAGTGCGTTCTAGTTTTTTGTTCTCATTTTGTTGGTTAGAAGTTAAAACTCACAAATTTAAGTGTGAAACAACAGTTTTAGAAGTAATATATATGTATGTATAGAATTGGCACAAAAGTTCCATGAAAACCATATGGCACCTTCTGTGGCAGTGCAATTTTGGCAACTGTTCCGCTTTCCAACTTCTTTGCATCAATTATATGAACCTGCAATTAAGGAATTCCCATGTTAGATTAAACTTCTGATTGAAGAATTTGGAAAATTTATATAATTGTAAAGATATTGCTGAACTCCTTCTTGCATCATAGATATGCACTTACTCGAGTCTTATTAGTCTCCTCATTGTGGACAAAAGAGACAAGCCAACCATCATCTTCTTCACAAGCTCTATGCTTAGCAACAAACACAGTTCCACTGAAAAAGTTGTTTTCTGCAAGCCTATGGTACTTCACTTCTACCAGCTAATTACTTTTATCCCCATCCTTGTTTCATGGAGATGGAGTGATCAGTGCAAGCATTTAATACATAATAACAATAAACTTATAGAATATGTATCAGTTTATCATTACCTCTGTAGGCTTGGGGGGAGCTTGTGGCTCATCAAGGTGTAGCTTTGCTAGACCACCATATTTAGGAAGGCCTATGTAAAGAGAAACACCAATTATAAATAATATGTAACAATGTTTCAATGCCATAGGACAAAATCTTGATCATTTTTTTATACCAGCTATTGAACTTGTTGTAGAGTCTATCACCTGGGTAAAGCCATACTTGTGTTTTAAACCAGTATATTTCTCATCGATCACAGGGAAGTCGATGGAAAAGTCTGTACCAGAAAGATTTCTCTCCTTAACCTCTCCAGTTTCCATGTTTAGTCTCCATTCATATGAATGAGTAAAAAGAAATCCATCTTGTGTCAAATTATAAGGATTTTTTTCAGTCAAATTTTCGAACGTAAATCCCCTTGTGAACCACTCAAACCGGTCTTGACCACAATTAGGACCTAGTAGGATAGGTTGGAAAGATCTACATTGCCTCACAACAACCTGCTCTCATTCGGAAACTGATAAACATCAATATCTATGAGCAGAGATATGTGTATACATTCATTATATAAATGCCTACATAAATAGTATATTATTATGTAATTAGATATCATATATATATTAAAAACACGTAAGCATAATTTTATTAAATATTTATATACACTCTTTGAGTATCTATATTGAAAGATCTCTAACTAAATTTTCTGTCAAAAATCATGACCAATTTTATGACCTAAAGGACAATTTGAAGTGTATTACTAACCTCGTGACCATCCTCAAAGCGGTTGATCGGGTGTAATGAGCAGTGACGTTTTACTTCAAACCATTTTGCTGAATTTGCATTTCCAAAAGGCCAAACGACTATTTCCCACCCAAGGTATGCTGTAATGACAAGTTTTCACTCTTTAATTATGGAAACACCAAATACCCACTCGTGACCAGTTAAATTTAACGAAACCCTAACCCCTGAAAATTTAATCTCATTTTCCCCCTTAAAAGTTTAAAAACTAACATTTTTTCCCTAAGTTAAGTTTGAAAAAATCGCATTTTCCCTCTAGGGTTTAGTTTCCGAACCCTTTCACTTTCTCTGACGCCATCGTTGACCGTCTCCCCCTCCCGATGGTTTCTCTTCCACTGACGACCCCCCTCAACTCCATCCCAACCCATCCGGCACAGAGAGACGTCGTTTGGGAAGAGAAATCGTCTTTCCAGATGAAGACCGCTCGTCTTCCCAGACGACGTCTCTCTGCGTCGGATGGGTTGGGATGAAGTTGAGGGGGGTCGTAAGTGGAAGAGAAACCATCGAGAGGGGGAGACGGCCGACGATGGCGCCGGAGAAAGTGAAAGGGTTCAAAAACTAAACCCTAGGGGGGAAATGCGATTTTTTCAAACTTAGCTTAGAGAAAAAATGTTAGTTTTTAAACTTTTAGGGGGAAAAATGAGATTAAATTTTTAGGAGTTAGGGTTTCATTAAATTTAACCGGTCATGGATGAGTATTTGGTATTTCCATAATTAAAGGGTGGAAACTTGTCATTGCAACATACCTTGGGTGGGAAATAGTCGTCCTAGATGAAGACGACTCGTCTTCCCAGAGGACGACGAGTCGTCTCATCTTCGTTTGGGAAGACGATCATCTTCCCAGACGATGACGACTGGGAAGACGAAATGAAGTTCTTCGTCTTCCACAGCTTCTCTGACGTCAATCGGGTGTCCAAATAGGAGGAAAGAGATCGCCAGAAGGAGAGGATGCTTCGGGAGGGAGAGGCCATCGGCAATGGAGCTGGAGATATCGCCAGAGATTTCAAAACGAAACCTTAAGGTGAAACTGTGATTTTTTAAAACTTAGGTTGAAGGAAAATTTTAGTTTTTAAAGTTTAGGGGGGCAAAAATTGATTCTATTTTAGTTTATTTTTAATATTATAGAAAAAATGAAGATTTTACCCTTATCACCGTTAGAATTTTATTAAATTTAATCAGTCATGAATGAATATTTGATATTTTTATAATTAAAAGATAAAAATTTGTCATTACAACATACGTTAAGTGAGAAATATTCGTTTGGCCTTTCCATAACGAGGGATCACTCCTATTCTTGAACGTCCTTCATTTTCATACTTTACAAATCTGCGTGTCATCAAATCTAAGGTTTTGACGATATTTATGAACAGTAGATTGATTTGAAAAACACCATCCAAGCAAAAGGTCTGTACTCACAGTCCACCACTGAGAAGTCTGTTAAAGTCAGCTGTAATCGCACAATCCATTATTACATTGTACCTAAGCCAGAAGGAATCACATTTAAAAAAAAAAGATTGTGAATTACAGGGAAGAAGTTTAATTAAAAGAATAACTCACTTCTGCGTAACTCCAATTTCATGGCTAAAAATACCCCTATCAAACTTCAAATCAGCCTTATGAGAAAGCTTAGTTCCATCAGCTGAGTGAACAAAAATGTCGTAAAATCCTTTAATTTACGGCCATCATCTTGTGACTTTTTGAAGAAATTGAGAATATCAACATGCAGCCAATTACCAGAAATAACTCCCATCACACATAATATGGTTTCGTTGCATCAAACCCCATAATGACTAGCTCTCCTGTCACTAGATCTTTCTGCATCACATGATAATACTTGGAAAGAAATGTAAATAAAAATACCAACAGCATTTGTATTGTTTTGGTAAGACTGAAACAAATAAATAAACCTTTGGATGGCTAGTGAATGGTCGATTCCAAGCATCATTGACATCCCAATCATCATAAGTTTCCAAGGTAGAAATGTTTAACTCTTGAGGAATGTAATTTTCTGTGATGACATACACCTTCCCTGAATGCTCAAACACGTTTGTGTTACTGATATGTCCGTTTGCATCACCAAATCTCAACTGGGAAATTATACAAATTAGCTGAGTTTCATGTTTATTAATGTTAGAAATATATATTGAGTTTACAAGTATGAAGATTGAAACTCATATTACACAAAATTAATTGGTTTGTGTTAAGGTCCAATCTACAACACTTATATATCACTTCTTATGTTCTATTAATTAGATGTGAGACTTTTTTTCTTTCTTTTTATTTGAGTATATAATTAGATATATAGACAATATGTTATCATATAATTGATAAGACTACCATTACATTTCCTTTGTTGGAGACTATTGTCTTTGTTAGGGGTGTGTATGGTTCGATTTCGTCAAATTTAGAGTGTTTTTAAAACAAATTGAAAAAAAACTATATCTTTATATGCTTCAAACAAAAATAAATCGAAACAAAAAAAATGTAGTTTGATCATGTTTGAAATACAGTTCGGGTATTTAAAATCTTTACTCATGTATGCCTAAAATGATCCTGAGAAAACCTAATTAGAATACAAAAAACAACCAATTTCAGGCATGCATTGATAGTTTTAATCTCCACTAAAAGAATATGCATCACATGCAAATAAGTAAGAAATAAATTTTAATTATGTATTCACGTAGCAAATCAAGCTCATCAGAATACAAAAACCAATCGATTTGTCATTACTTAACACCACTAGCTAATTCCTACATGTCAAAGAATCTCCAACATTAGGAAGAATACAAATAATGTACCATACCACAGGAATATCATAAAAGATACTATTACACAATGAATGTACCTTCACAATATTTTTTAAGTTATAGCAAGAACTATAATCAAGTCGCTGAGACAAAAAAAAAATCAACACAAATGTGCTTTAAACAAAGATATGACTAAGTTATAGATTATTCAAATCTTGTGGGATATTTCATAAAGTTTGTCTCACATATATTGAGAAAATAACTTAAAAAAAAAAAAAAGGAGAAATGCATAAGTCAAAAAGCTTAAGAAATCGTATGAAACCATCATAAAAGCACTTCACTGGTGAAAAATAATTAAATGTGATCAATTATTATAAGTAAAAAAATAGTTGTCCACTAGATTATTTCATACATAAAACCACCATTGTTAGGGTAATAGTGACACATATTCACTTATTTCATATGGTTTTCACCAATTTTCAAACTCATGCAAATTATCTCAAGAAACTCTTCGTCTGGATCTTCGTCTGGATCTTCGTCGTCAAAGATTCTAACTCTTCGTCTAGATTTCGTCTGAATTTCGTCAAATTCAGACATCGTTGGTCAAATACTAAACACTGGAGGGAGTAACGACATTGGGAGGGAGGGAGATCGGCCATCGTTGGCCGAAAATTTGTTGGTGAAATTAGAAACCCTAGGTAGAGGAGAAAATGTCACTTTTCAAAACTTAATTTTGGGTAAAATTGTTAGTTTTTCAAATTATGAGGATAAAATGATATAAATATTAAATATTATTGTTAAATGATGATTTTGCCTTTAATCTTATCTTAATTTTGGAGGTAGGTGTTAGTTTTCCAAACCAAAGGTGAGTGTTTGGATTTTTGAAAATTGGTAGGTGGGAATTGAGAATTCACTATACCTTGGGTAGGAATACATCTTTTGGCCTTTCCCTTTTACTACATCCAAGAAGCAGCCCAACCCTCTCTGTTGCCCACTCCATCGCACAAACATCCACTCCTGCCCTTTTGTCATTGCACAAAAACGTACCCCTCGTCCTCTATTGTCATACCAAGACACCACAAGCAACTTCATATCATTACATAATAGCCTAGTGACATTCACATGGCCAACTCAAATGAACTTAAGTTCGAGTTTAAATTGAGTATTATAACTTTAATTCGAATTTGAATTGATCTAGTTCAAATATAATTCATTTCTAATTATAAGAAAACAATCAATGCAACAAAAAAAAAAAAAAAAGATTGACTTTAGTCCCCACGACATGATCAAGGGTGACCTTAGTGTCTACTCCACTAGCTACAATAGAATAGAAAAAGACCCCCGAGAGTTGGTTTAAATAGTAAAGAGGTGTAACTCCAAAATAGAGAGTTTGAGTTTAAATATTTCAAGTGGCATATCAAAATAATATTATCGGATCTACCACGGGAGTAACGGGTTTTCATCTTTTCCATCCACTTTTCGTGTTTTTCGACAACCGAAAATGACAAATAAGGATAGTACATCATCTCACTTCTTGTTTGAATCAATTTATTGTTAGGATTATTAAGATTAGAGAGAGATTTTAAGGTTTGAATGTTTAGGATTTCGAATCTGAACAATGCATAAAATATTTTGATTCTTAATTGTTTTACTTAAATTTTTTGAGGGGTTTTGTGTTATTGGATATGTAGATTTGATTCGTATTAAAATTAGAGACTGAAATGACGATTTTTAATCGGAAAATGGTTTAGATCTACCAATACTACACAATCTCTCACGGGCGCTCATGGGGTAGGGGGAAATTTAATGTTTTCAAAATTTTAGGGGAAGGGGGAAGAGGGGGAGATCCACGGTGGTCCATGGGAAATTTTACACTGAACCGTGGGGCAGTCCATGAAAACCGTGGGTTGGGTGGAAATTGACTTTTTTAAATCTATAGGATCTGTAGGAGACTGA
Organism: Mangifera indica; assembly: GCF_011075055.1. Taxonomy (NCBI): domain Eukaryota; kingdom Viridiplantae; phylum Streptophyta; class Magnoliopsida; order Sapindales; family Anacardiaceae; genus Mangifera; species Mangifera indica. The sequence goes on along the minus strand of NC_058147.1, from coordinate 6,637,140 downwards.
CTTTGAATTATCATAACTTTTGATTTGGAAGGAGTTATGGGGCTTATAATATATCAAATCGAAGCTCGTTTCGAGCTCTATATTGACACTAGCTTCACCAATTATGCCAAATTTGGAGGCCCAAATAAAATTGTTTCAATGTGTATTATGCAATTTTTTTTGTTTTACTAAATTTAGGATTTTTGATTTTTATGATTTTGAGCGTATTTGTAATCAGACTAGACTTTTTTGATATATAATTTTCAAATTTAACATTTGTCTCTTTAGTTTTGTGCTTTTCTAAATATGTTTTATGATGTAATTACAAAATTTTAAATTGATTTTTCAGTTTTCTCATTCCTAAGCTATTTGAACGTGTAGTTTTTAAAATTCAGATTTGTTTTTTCAGATTTTCAAGTGATTTTTTTATTGTTGACATTCTAGAGTATTTCAATATATTTATTCTTAACATGTTATTTAAATCCTTTATATATTGTGTAATATCAAAATGACTCTCATATTTTTCTAACATTTTATTTAACTACTAAATTATTATCAAATATCCAAATGCCTCCTTTACATGACATACAAACTATATTTAACAAATAAAATTAAGTTTTAAGTTAAGATTCATATAAATATTTTTTTTTCACGAATTGATTTTTTTTACTCGGATTCAAAAATACGAACTTTTTCCTTCCAAACAAACTCGTAGTAATTGATATTAAGTAAAAATGAGAGTAAGAGTGAGTGTTTAAGTGATATGAGAAATGTATATAGTGAGAGTTAGAGTGAGAGATTTTATATAAATGTGGTGAAGGGTAATTTTGGTATTTTAAAAAAAATTGTTTAGAAATAGAAAAAATGGACATTTTTGTTTAAGAATTTGTCAAATGGACATTTTTACTTAATAAAAGGGTAAAATAGGTATTTAATATAATTTTTCTAATATTATTAATTGATTTAATTTAGTGATTATAAGATTAGTTATTGAATTTAAAATTTTATTTATTTAGTGTGATTACTTTAATTCTAAAAAAATACTTTGGCTTGGATAAAGTACCTCTTTATTTAAAAAAAAAAAAAAAAAACAGAAGACATAAAACTATGATTTTGGCAGGGTTTCAAATTAGATAATGAAGTCGATTGCGTTTGGAAGTGAGGTGATAGCTCAACCAATGCCATTATTTTAATATAATTGTCAACCAAATCATCAACCATCCTAACATAAAAAAACCTACCGCTTTCAACATCATCAATACCTTAATAACGTGCATTGAAAAGCACCAGATTCTATCCTTAACCCCTCAGGTACGTTATTGGTCGGCAGACGGGCGCAACCTTTAGAAGAAACAAGAAGACTTTAGAGCTTTCTTTTTTCTCCCATACATTTCTTAATATTTGTGTAAAGGTGACGACTTGAAGATTCAGACTCATCAAGTTCATTCATTTCTTTTCTGAATACTTTCAAGTTTGTGTTTTCGATGGCTTCTGCGGCGAATCAGCAAGAATTTGACTACATGTTTAAGTTGTTATTGATTGGGGATTCTGGGGTTGGCAAGAGTACTCTGCTTTTGAGTTTCACTTCTAATACTTTCGAGGAGTTGACTCCTACTATTGGTATTGGTTTTGCTGTATTTTCTTTTTTCTTTTTTCTTGTTTTGGAACTGGCTTTGGTTAAAAGTTTTTTATTTTGATTTTGTAGGTGTTGATTTTAAGATTAAGTATGTTACTCTTGGTGGTAAGAAGTTGAAGCTTGCAATTTGGGACACAGGTAATTTGTCTTTGTGTTACTGATTTTTGTTTTCATTATTATTTTTGTTGCATTATCTATTAAGATCATCAGTATTTTAGTGTTATCTAGAGTATAATATATTAGGTAATTACAAATCTTATTGATTTATTGTTGTTCTATATATATATATATATATATATATATATATATATATATATATATATATATTATTGTTAAGATGCTATTGAAAGTTGAACAATATGTCCTTCCATTTAAGTTCTAATTTGTAAATTTAATATGAAATATTATAGAAAGATATCAATGAGGAGGATATTAATAATGGATAAGCTCACTGCAAATTGACCAAGATTATCATACAATTGGTTAAATTAGAGGCTAGATTGATTCATAATAAATTATGGCAACAGTTATCTGTTTCTTTTTTTCACCTTAAATAAACATGGTATTTCTGAGAAGGTAAGAATTTCATTTTAATGGAAAATCCTTGGAGGTTGTGAATGCTAGTTATTTTTTTAGCTGGTAAAGGCACATGTCAGTGTGAGATAGACTTGGGATCAAAATCCTTTAACTTTTTAAGAGAAGGAACAGTGAGTCTGAACAGAAATTAAACCCCCTGTGCTGTGGCCAAAGTTATCCATTATTCTGGAAGTGCATTTCTTTTTTAATTATGAGACGATTCATTCAGACTGGTGATTTTTAGTGCAACGATTCATTTACTACAGGTGTTTTTAAATACTTAAATTTCAATTTGGATATATATATATATATGTAAATCAAGTTGTTAGAATTGACTATGTTCATAGCATTTTCATAAGTGACAAACAGAATTGCTTTTGTAGATATTAAATGTCGCTGATTTGTTTTGGTGCAGCTGGACAGGAGAGATTTAGAACACTAACTAGTTCATATTATAGAGGAGCTCAAGGGATAATTATGGGTATGTAGATTTATATAATTCATTATTAAAGTTTACTTGCTTTGTAACTATCATACTTGTTCATCTGTTATTATTTTTGTTCAAATATATTGATGTAAGAAACCAGTTCACCTTTATTTGTGATAATGATACTGGATATGTCTTATTTTCTATTTATGATCTGATGTATTTCTCAGTTATAACTCTGTGTGTAAAATTATATCTACAGTTCTTCGGGTACTATACTCTTCTTTGCTGATATAAGAACCTTGAGTTGGACTCTCAGTGGGAGGGGTCAACTAAATAGTATAGATGTTTTCTGATTCCAATCTGTTTGAAAAATGAGTTCTGTTTTGTTTTATTTTCTGAACTGTCAGGTTTGTTTGGATTTTCTTTTCCATATTTTATCATTTTTTCTACTTAGAGGTCATCTTGTCTGTATAACTTTTTGTGATCACTACAGTGTATGATGTGACACGGCGAGATACCTTTACAAATTTATCCGAAATTTGGGCGAAAGAAATTGATTTGTACTCAACAAATCAAGATTGCATCAAAATGCTTGTTGGAAACAAAGTTGACAAGGTATACCTTCAAGAACTTGCATTGTTCTATCTTTCCTTCCAGTTTGCTGAATGTTCAGGCATCCTTTGCTAGTAATTTAGTCCCAAAGTTCACTGATACTTCTCTGTCTCGGGTTCCTATTAGTTTCAGATTAGATGTTTCTAATTTTGTTTCTTGAATCCATCATTATGTTTGCACCACTCAATGCTATCCTTCATGTACAAGTCATCTTCTGCAGGAAAGTGAAAGAGTTGTCACCAAAAAAGAGGGAATGGACTTTGCTAGGGAATATGGCTGTCTTTTTCTTGAGTGTAGTGCAAAAACTCGAGTCAATGTTGAGCAATGCTTTGAGGAGCTTGTTTTAAAGGTACATATGATGTTACATTTCCTACCTTGTTATTATTGTCTTCAACTTTTTGCATTTAATTCAATATGATGTTCTCTGTTTATAATAAACACAATTGAATATTAAATTGTTTGATGCTTTACATGCTGTGCTATCCCCTTACGTAGCTTTCAAGGGTCTATATAATTTTCTGATTGTCGTAGGTCATAATAATAGATTGCAACAATGGCCAGTGTCATGATTAAATACTGACTACTCTGTTGATTAAAAATATAATGATATGGTAGCCGAAACCACTGATCTGGATAAGGTCTCTGCTTCATCAACAGATTTAGATAAGTAGTTTGCACAGTATCCTAGTGCTTGAATGTCTGTGACTCTAGTGTGGCGAGGATCTCTTCCTTAAGAGCAATACTGGTATCTGTGAGTTTTTATCAAATTATACTTACATTTATCTGATTAAACTTATCGTAATTTCAACGATTGTTAATATTTATATGAAAGAAAACAACATTACACTTATTGTGGTGGAACCTGATAGGAAATTCATAATGTTCTTGATGAATAATTCCAATATATTTATGAAAGGAAGCTGCATACAAAAACACATGATCAATTCTATCAATATCATCTCTAATTCACTTACTCTTGATGCATTCTATTGGTGAGCCTTGAGATTCATGGTGCACGGGACAAATAGTTTGAAACTTTAAACTTGGCATTTGATGATTAATGTGTATTTGGCAGATCTTGGATACACCAAGTCTCCTAGCTGAAGGGTCAAGTGATGTGAAAAAGAACATCTTCACACAAAATCCCCCGGAATCTGATGCTTCAAGTGGTTCTTGTTGTTGATGCAATGGTTAATTTTCTTACAATAATCCAATTTCAATGGTTCATGTTCGTGTTGTAATGAATCCATAAATAGATTTGTGTTACAAAATTTCTGTACATGTGGGTTCACACGCTTTGGGCACTTCTGCTTCATGTCTGGGCATGTCAACTTGCAGTTCATGAATCCACAGTCCAAAACGTGTGTCAGACAAAACAATTTTTCTTCCAGAAATGCTAGAACTCCCTATTTAATCATGGTTTATCTTATATTTTATTCCACGAGTCATCATCTCAGTAAACCTCAAGAGACTCTTCCTAGTTTTGGCTTCTTTATAATAAGATTAGCCAAAATTTCAAGATCATGTAGGTTTCATTTTCTGGACTTCGAAATAAACACAGCAGTCAGCAGGGTACCCGTTTTCCAGATTCCGAACGCATTCAAAAATTGTGCCCAGGATTGTATATTTTATCATCTATAAGGCCTTAGGCATGGCCTGCCAAATGGTGGGCTTTTCGGTCCGTGTTGGCATGCGATATAACAAGGACCAAGACACGGTCAGGGTTATCCGGACTAAGTATCCGTGGGCCTTATGTGGATCGGCATACAGGCTTGAGTACGTGGTCTGCCTGTCTACATATTTATTTTTAAAATTTTAAAATTAATAATTTTTAATTATAAACTTTTTAACTTAATTGAAATGAGGAGAAAGCCTCTAAAATTTTATTTACAAGATCTCATTTATAGCAAGGAAATTTATGATTATATTATATAAAAACAAAATAAATTGTACATATAAAATAAATTCAATTATAAAACTTATGAGTATTAATATCAAACTATCATACATTTTTAATCATTTTTAACATTTAAATTCTTATTCTCTCCCACAAATTTAATCAGAATAAGGAAAAAGTTTAACTTCGAGAAAGAGAGAGAATAACAAACAATGAGCACAAAAAATATGATTAAATGTTATTTTATTTTTTATTTTTAAATCATTTAATTATATAGTGATATATTATCGTTTGTATACAAAATTATACTAATTGTTTATACACATAATTTTATTAATAAATGATTTATTATAATATCATTAGAAGTATTTTTTTTAATTTAGTATTATAATGACACATTTTTTTATTATTTTTATTTGCATTTTATTTTATTTTTCTGGTAAGCTCACTCAACCGCTTGCTACAGTTGTCAATGACTGAATGTTTCAGTGATTTCAATCTTAAATACCAATATAGCTGGATTTAACAATTGGAGCAAACATCCCATCTGGTTCTATGGTGTAGTGGTTAGCACTCTGGACTTTGAATCCAGCGACCTGGGTTCGACTCCCGGTAGGACCTTTTTGTGAAAACACTTTGATAAAGGGACCCATGTTTAATCATTTCCGCCATTTACTTTTGGACTTGGGAATGAGCTGAAAATCAAGCCCATATGATCTCAGCTTCAAAACGCCCACCCAAATTTTGATGACAAAGCCCACAGCAGGCCCAAACCTGAAAAGCAATTCAAATATAATTAGTTCTGTACCGTATGATCAGCACCACTATTGTGACAGTTAAAAAACTGTTTTTCTCCCGCGAAAAGTTTTTTGAGGTATTTGTTTATTAGTGTGAAGAACTGGAAAGGCAAGTGAAGGTCCCGGGGCTGGAAAAAAATGGGAATTTTCTCTCTCTCACGGACTTAAACTTTTTCTTATTCTCTCCCTTTTCATCTTTTCACTTTAACCGATTAAGATTTGTGAGTGCTCCTCACCAGAGAAGCGTGCTCATCTTCAAACACATGATCAAGAATGGTGAAGGAAACTGAATATTATGATGTTCTTGGTGTGAGTCCATCAGCTTCGGAGGAGGAGATTCGCAAGGCTTATTATCTTAAGGTTTGAGATTCTCGTTTTGTGCGATTAGAGTTCATATTGAAGTTAATGGTATTTGATTTGGATATCTTTTTTCTCTCTTGTAGGTTTGTTAGTTCTATTAGTTTCTGTGTGTGTGTGTGTGTTTTTTTTTTTTTTTTTTTTTTTTTTTTGTGATCACTGGTGGTTGAATCTAGATGGAACTTTTTTCTGGTTAAAGATGGGGCCTAATGTGTCAAAGGGTTTTGAGGCTTTCTTTTCTTCTATCTTTTTGGTTATTTTTTTCCTTGTTGGGTCCTTTACTTTATGATACATATTTATGCTAAATTTCAAGAATTTCATTAAGGAGATGGCATTATTGATGCAGGCAAGGCAAGTCCATCCAGATAAAAATCCTAACGATCCTCAGGCTGCTGAAAGATTTCAGGTAAGTTCTCTGCTTCAAACTCTATTTTTACTTATCCATCTTTAGCATTTTTTTTTTTTTTAAATTTTATCTTGTTTTCTCCAATAAATCAAGTGGAGCCTAGCAATTCTTGACATAAAAATACTGTTTATTGTCTTTTCTTAATCTATGTTTCTGTTAATTATCTATGTTTCAATTTATACAGGTACTTAGTGAAGCTTATCAAGTTTTAAGCGATCTAATACAAAGAGATGCATACGACAAAAATGGAAAGTACAACATATCTAGGTATGATCTTCAAATTTTGTCTGAATTTTCAGGGGTAAGCTTATCTAGAGTTCTAAAATGTCTTGGATTATGCTAAGTTTCTAGGAAAATTATAGCTTTGGAAGTTGATTCTATTAACTAGCTAGTGCATCACTGAGTATTTACAATGTTCAAAAAGAGGTTATGGTTTCATATATTTGCAGAAGGAAAATATCTTTGGTAAGTGCAAATGAAGATTCTGGATAAATAATGGGATTAATGTCTACACTGAAAAGATTCTGATATTTATCAACTCTGATAGTTGATGTCTTATGTATCTCAGAGAAACCATGCTTGATCCCACTGCTGTCTTTGCTCTTCTCTTTGGAAGCGAATTGTTCGAGGATTACATTGGACATTTGGCTGTGGCATCTATGGCTTCTTCAGAGTTAGCTGTGGAAAGTGACAATCCTGAAAAAATAAATGAAAAATGGAAGGCAAGCAAGCATGTTTTAAAGAACAATTCATGATCATCTTCATAACTAAACATGGAGATCCTTTTTTCTAGATATGATTCAATTGATTGTTTGGTTTGGTAGGTAGCCCGCATATGAAATTTAATTCATTGCATTCACATAGTTTAAATAACTTCTCATCATTACTCTGATTCTATTAAATGAGCACGCCAGCTAAATTTTCTGCTCTCTCACCTTTATCCATCTTCTATCGTTGATGTGGTGACCTATAGAGCTGAAGCTCAAATTTATATGAATAAATCTTTTGCTACAGCTCAAATTTATATGACTAGCTAGTTCTGGAATATCCATATCTTGTATGGTTCCATATAGCCTTTTTCCTAAGTTAGCAGAATTCAACAAATACTCTGCAGGGTGTCCAGAGGGAAAGAGAAGAAAAGCTAGCAAGATTGCTCAAAGATTTTCTTAATCAATATGTTCAAGGGGACAAAGATGGATTCTTACAGCGTGCTGAATCAGAGGCTAAACGGCTGGCTGATGCCGGTAAATTAAGCTGCCCTGGTTATTCAAGTTTTGTTTTTCGTTCATAGATGGCATAGATGACGACAGATACAAGCTATATTCTGTGCATATGTATTTAATTGATGGGGGCTTTTCAATTTTGTGCTCAGATCAAAAACAGTCTGTCAAAAAATATTTGTTAGGAAGAAACTGCATCAAATGTTGTGTAGAAGTTTCTGTAATATTGTTCTCAAATTTAGGCATTAACCAAGTTATTGAAGTAATGAAAGCTGAAAACCAGTAGGGCAAATTACAGTACCCATATGCAGTGAATCATAATGCTAATTACTAAATTCTATTGCCTTGTGAAACAGCTTTTGGACAGGATATATTGCACACAATTGGCTACATCTATTCAAGACAGGCAGCTCAAGATCTTGGAAAAAAGGCCATTTACCTCGGTGTTCCATTTATTGCCGAGTGGGTTCGCAATAAGGGACATTTCTGGAAGTCACAGATAATAGCTGCTAAAGGTATCATATTACCACCTTTCGAAATTCAATATTTACTTTGTTCACTTGATCATGTTGAGACAATAAGTCCAGGTGCCTTCCAATTTATGCAACTTCAAGAAGACATCAGCAAGCAATTCAAAATGGATGGCACTGGCCCTGAAAATGATCTCGAATCACATATCCGCTTAAACAAAGAGACATTGATGAGCTCATTGTGGAAGTTGAATGTAGTTGATATTGAAGTAACCCTTCTACATGTGTGCCAAATGGTAAGTTTAAAATTCTTTGCCCATCTGCATGAGAAATTTTGGATCAAGAACATCTCATGACTTTAAAGTAAATTTGTTTGCAGGTGCTAAAAGAAAACAATGTTCAGAAAGAGGAACTCCGAGCTCGAGCTCTTGCTTTAAAAATTCTAGGGAAGAAATTTCAGGTACAATATTTATAACGGTCCAATGTAGAATCTTATGATTATAGCTCAAAGAAAATATGGGTAAGAAACTGCTTGTGCTTATAGAAACATTCTGCTTGAGGGGTTTCTTTTTTTTGTACATAAATAATTTCTTGTTGGAACAACATCAGTCATGCAAATAGTCCAACTTCTAAAGTTCCTGAAGAGCATTGAATGCTCATGGTGGGAAGTAGAGGATGAATATAATGTATGACCAGAAACCTGGTTCTGCTTCCTAACCAGGAAAAGCAAATGGAGAATGCTGGAACATCAAAGAAGAAAAATGTTGCTGATACAGATGATGATGGAAATAGTTCTGACAGCTGTAGCGAAGAAGAATCACCAAGAGCTCTTTCCTATCGAACTCCTCTGCTCACTCAGGTATGTATGTTAAGAAAACCTTAGAAGACTCGACTTCTGTTTTGCTGTGCCAACAAAAAAAGTCGCACCCAAAAAACCAAACACAAACACAAGCACAAAATGAATGATAAGACACTTTGCCATTTACCAGAAGCTATCTTTCCTAGGAAGAGCATCCATTTTCTTGAGGCTGAATGAATGGTGGTTTAGCTTCTCCATTTTCTTGCTTTGCAGGGCATTGGAAGACTCTTTAGATGCCTCTGCAACCCGGCATTTGATGTGGATGATGATGAAATCGTGTATAGAAGAAAATGATGTCGAGTTGAAGATTTTGATCAGAGCAGATTATGCCACTAAGGAATGAATTATGTTGCATGATAGTGTAATCATAACAGAACGCTACACCGGTGCTGTATTAATTGATAAGCTTTTATTTGGAATTGAGTTCGTTGTAGAAACAAGTATTCAATAATAAATTATATTTTTTACCTCAATGTGGAAGTCAAGCTGTTATTACTGCAAGTATTTGCCTTCAGAGCCAGCAAATTTTTCCACGAACAAAATCAGATTTTCATCAGACTGATTAGGGAATATTTAAGTAGAATGTAATTACACAAGGCATATATGTCCTCAACATTTAAAGCACAACTATCCAACACAGCTTTGAGCATAGCAAGAAAAATAAAAAGCCACAGTCCTAATATTCAACACAGCCATATGTACAAGTACAACACAGGGCCATTATATTCCCTTCTCTCGAGCCTTGATCAAGGGATTCTCAACCTAAAGTGTGATTCAATGAGCTGGGTGAGGAATAGAGTTCGCTGTGCGATGTGCTTGGATCGCACAGGCACAATGTACAGATGTCAAATTCAAACACCCACTCATGACAAGAGAGTGCCTCCAAGAGCAGGTATGGAGTGCAGGAAATGTATCACATAATACCTGAACAGCTGAAGGGGTGAGCGCTGTGCACTGGCTGATATTGAGACTCTTAAGTCCTTCCTCATCATACCTACTCTTTTTCATGGATTCCCAAATCGTAGGTTTGTTCTTCACTCGACTATGGGCCAGAGAATACATTGCTCTGTCTGTGATGTTGCGACAATAGTACAAGCCAAGGGATCTCAGATGGAGACACCTATTTGCCAATGCAATCACACTGTCATCTGAAATAAAACCAAGACATGCAAATTAACTCCAAATTGAAAAAGCAACAATTGTCATACTAAACTTCCTTATGAAATCAATGAAACTGAGGTCCATAATCCAGTAACATGGTTGAAAAAGGATAGCTATTCCCTTTCTCAAAGAAAGGAACCATAACAAATTGTTTAGTGATATCTCATTAGAAGGATACCCAAGTTTAATCAAACCAAATCTGATTACGTGATTTAACCAAAACAACCCAGTATATACTTGATGGCAAACACAACAGTTACACAAAATACCTGTTATGTGAACACAGCCACACAAGTCAAGGGATCTGAGATCTGGACATCCATATGCTAAACTCATAACTCCAATATCCCCAACATTCTCACACCATCCAAGATTTAAAGACTGCAACCGGCCACAGTTACGTCCAATAGCCTGCACATAATTAATGCAAATTAGTGGAGCCATTTCACATCTTACTAGGCACAGAACATTTTAAGCAATAAATTCATTACACCTGCAATGCATAATCAGTTGCAGCTTTTACACATCCACAAAGATTTAAAATTTTGAGTTTCCGACAATGCTCAGTGAGATATGCAAGAGCATGATCACTGAAAGCTGTACACCCACTGATGTTGAGTTTAACAAGATTAGGACAACCATCAGCCAATGCACCTAATGATCTATCACTAAGCTTGAAGCTTTTGCTAAGGTCCAAGTCCTGCAAATCATTACAAGAATTTGCAATAACTTCAACTGCATCATCCTCAAGTTGTGGTTTATCCTGACGCAACACCAGAGTTTGCAGTTTTGTGAATTTTGGGGCAAGCGACAGAACCAAATTGTTCATGTTTTTCTTGCACCTGAAAGTACAGTAGTGGCAGCAAGTGATTAGTAAGTAGAATATTCAAGAAATTCTCAAGAGGGGAAGCACAAAACATAAAAGATTTTGCCTCATATTTAAACACACACTAAACATACATAATGGAAACATACGTAGAGACATGCATACAAATAATTTACATAGGATTATAAACAGGCAACCAATTAGATAAAAAGAAAGAAACAAGACACAGTTAACATACAGGACTTCATCTAGCCAAAAAATCATAACAGTTTCTCAAGAATTTGTAAAGATGTTGCAGAAAGATTCCGAAGAGAATCTAGCAGCACCTTAAATGAATGTAAGAATCCACTCAAGATAAATTGCAGCCAACCTGCTGCTGGCCCACCGGAAAATTTTATTAATAACTTTTGTCAAGGCCAAACTAATGTGTAAAGAGACTATCCAAGCCCCTGTGCAAGTTACAAACACTATGTTAAAGACCTGTCCAAACAAACTGAACTAGGAGAGAAACAATTTTGGCTAGGCATAAACATAAAATTATTGAAGGAATATATTACCCTAATCTCAAAAGTATGTGAGCACTTAAGTGATATAATTCTACACCAGAATTCAGGTTTCTGATTTCTCCTATTAAGAACTGAAAAAACCAATATGGGAACCCTTATAACTTAAGAGCCCTTAAAGAATCTGAAAAGACAAACAACTGTACATGCTCTTGGATGTTAACAAAACATATACATAGCCAGGGATAATTTTCACAGAAACTGTATCTGCAAAGAAACGTCAACAAGAATCAACAGCACAACCCAACTAATAGTTTTAGGTTCTCCACTAGTAAGTTGAAATCTAAATTACAGCGCCAGAACGGCGTGCCCTGGAAAGGGAAAAGTAGTCCTGTAACACAAACAGATGGGAGTATTAAATCAATCTCCACAATAATTTCTGAAAAGTGGAGTTCGTTATGCATGATTATCACTTCAGTTACATTATTTCTCATAAAAGAGACATACGTTAAACAAAGAATAATCACAAAAATCAAAAATAAAAAACTTGAAAGAAGGTACAACGACATATACCAAGAGAGGGATAGATGCGTGAGGCCCAAACATATGGCATCTCTCCACCCACTGCAAACCCCAGAAGCTATGACGACCGTCCGATCATCAACAAGTGAAACGATCCTCAACAAGAGCTCCATGGGAATATCTTTCCACTCGATGATTGGCAAACCCTCCATTTTCACAACCCCACTATTATTACCACCCACCATCATCAACTTCTCAAAGCACAAGTTCAAGTCTTCTCTCCTCAAGTTTGTTGCTTCTCCAACCATCTTACTCCCTCGAAGACTTGATACAACAACACCGCCTTGTTCACAAGTTAATGTATTTGAGCTGACAAGAGAGAAAATTGGGTAAGTTCATCACAAATACCAAGACATAGACATAGAGCAGTGTTAAAAAACTCCGCGAGTCAGACAACGTAAGGACTGTGCAGGCCAGAAATGCAACGCATAGGTGACAAATAAACAACCCATATTATTAAAATCTAATAATTATTTAGATAGAAAATTGAAAAATCATAACTCAGAGATGATTAAAACAACTCTATTGAAGGAAAAAAAAAAACCTTTTCATGAATGAATACAAAAACCATACCTATCAATCAAATCAAACAAAAAAATTAAACTTGAACTTCTCGATTAAGTTCAATTTTGAATAAAAACTGTAAAAAACTCTTCTTTTCGTTTAATCATACAGAAATGACAGATAAAACAGGCACAAAGAGTTGAATTTCGTTCAATACCAAAAAACAACTGATTCTAATCAAAGGAAACAATAAAGTTGTTATTTTTAAAAGTCAAAACTCAGACATAAAACCAACTAAAACCAAAAAAAAAAAATCACACCTCTATCACAATAAAAAAAATTAAATTGATCAGTCAAATTAACAAAGCATTAAATTGAAACAAGATGGATGAAGCTCTGCTCATACCTTTATTTATTTATCTAATTTGGAAGAGAGAAGAAAATTGATGAAGCAGAGAGCAGAATTAATGAGAGACAAAGGAAGGAGGGAAAAAGAAAAAGGAAGGAGAAACGTACGGGAAGAAGATTAGCGAGGTAAATGATGCCACGTGGCAAAAGTAATGACCGATGTGATGGGAAAAGGAGTTTGCCCCACGTAAAGGTAAGACCTTGATGCATTTTGGTGCGCTTGATTTAATTAATGAGGATAATAAGAAAGATTCAGTCAGCAGAAGCACATAGAAAGAAAAGAATTTTAATAAATTGAAAAAAATTGTAAATTAAAATTAAAAAAAAAAAATTAGTGGAGAAATACTAGAAGGTTCCATTTGTGCAAAACCGAAACCGCATGTAAAAGCAATGTTGAAGGGTGAGTTGGTGAAATTATTCGATGCAAAAATCAATTGCTATTATTATTGATTCTGTCCGATTATTAATATCTAAAAATCAAACGAAAATGATTTAATTGGATTTAATTTCCCTAATATATAGAATAATTTATGCCAGCAGGATAATCAGGGTCTTTTATCTATTAATTAATAAATTAATCTTATAATAGAAATTATTAATAATTTATAAGACATGCTAATACGTGGTAGGAAGAATTAAAAGGAGATGCATTATTGTAGGTTGTTGTCCATTTCGAGAAGAGCGAGACGAAAATGCTTTCAGCTGGGCCTCGTGCAGGCTCTGAGCAATTAGCAATTATTAATATACGGTTTGACTGACTCCGTTTGTTTGTTCCCCTTATACATCAGAAAAAGCACAACACTACCCCCACTTTCCAAATTTAGATGTTAGCTCTACCGTCCATTCTACGTTACAATTTATGAAATACAAGTCTAGTGTTGTGTAGTGTTGGCTGGTGGTTGTACTCGAAATGGGCGTTTAATTCCGATTAATCTTTTATTATCTTGTAATATATTTTTTATAATTAATATTATCTTATTTAATTTATCAAATAACAAAATATTTTAATAATTTTATTATTAAGAGTAATATGATAGATAATATAGATGATAATTGAACTAATATCTTCGTATTAGATATTAAAATGTAATTTCATTACGATTTTATATTTACTTATTAATTATTAAGGATAAAAATACTTTTATTTTTAATTAAAATAACATAAATTATATAATCTTTTTGAAAAAAATATGTTAACCATAAAATAAAAAATTAATTTAATTAATTAATTTTATAACTTGACAACATGAAAAAATTATAATATATTATTAAAATTAAATATTTAGAAAATACACAAAGTAAATATTTGATATATGTTAATTTTACTAAATATAATACTATTTTGGGATTAATTATTTATTGCATATTCATTTTTATTAAAGGGTAGATGGCAGTTAGAGTAAGGTGTTGTGTTTAGAGTAAAAAACAACACTGAGTAGTGAATGTTCTCCCGTTCGAAAATGTTATCTTCCAAATCAAACCTCGATGACACCATGCTTGATAAAGAATGGTTTAATTTGTACCATCTTTTGAATAAGAAGATGAATACATGAGATAGGTCGAAAGATGGCTTTGATACGAATTTGTTATGCTTAAAGTAGTAAACAAAGAACCGGTGCTAGAAGGGCAAGGAAAGAGAGAATAAGAGAAGAATAGAGGAAAAGGGAAAGAATTTGATCAATGCATTTATAACCATAATTATGAGTATTATATGATACACGATACGATAGAAGTAAAAAACGATATGTATCATACAATATATAAAAAATTATCAATATAGTAGACATATCATACAATACTGATATATATTACGAATACAAATCGTTACACTATTTTAAAAAAATAATAACATGATTAGGAGTGTACTTAGAAAGTTTTAAAATTTCAGTTTGTATTTTTAATATTTTCTAAGATAATAACATAATAATTATATTTTTTTATTATTTTATTAATATTTTATTATTTTTATTGCAAAAAGTTATATCTTATGATACGATACTTAATACACTATACAAACAATGAAGTTCTCAATATTCGATTTTACTATTATGTTCGTAACCATTTTGTTCCAAAATATACCTATATAACTGATTGAAATGGTAGTGTGGCAATGTGTTCTTTCATGAAAGGAAGGGGGGCCAATTAATTCTTTCATCATAGATTGGGGGTCAACATGTAAATTTAATGGTCGTATTCCTTGCACGTATCTACTTCCACTTTGTCTATTCTTTTCATTTGTCCTCTTGCGTTCACTGCTAATTTGCTTTTTCCCATCGAATCTCTTTCTTTCTGTCACTAAAACACCATACACAGATGATCTTTTCTCATCAAAAGAATAATTCCACTTGTCATCACTTGTCTGAATTCTCAGTTATTCTTCGTCTAGATTCATTCTACATCTACACTCACCCTCTTCATCATTCAAAGTACAAAGCTTGTTCCTGGCTCCACCATCACTGTTTCATGTGGAGGCTTGTTCTTTTTTTTTTTTTTTCTTTTTTTTTTTTGAGTAAAAGGATAATTTCCACCTCCCACTTCTCAATGATTGAGAACCTTAACATAAATCTAGGACATGTGTAACTATGTCTATGTATACGATTGAATATTTTCCATCCCCTTCAGCTTCACCCCCAAATCAAGCAAATGAAATACTATGAATATTATGTCAAAGAACAAAAAAATTCTACACTGCCAAATTCTGTCTTCTCTAGATCGATTATTGCCCTTTTAATCTGTCATTATTCAGTTAATCTTAGTCTAAGTCAAGAATAGAGATGTGAAGGGTTTGATTTTGAATGGCTGGAGAGATTTTTCAAACCAAATAGAAAAAAAACAGTTTAAAAATTTTTCAACTTAAACCAAATTATTTTAAGTTACAAATAAAACTAAACAAAACTTAAAAAATTACAGTTTAATTCAGTTTAAATTACGGTATAAACCAACTAAAATAATTCACTTCTAAATATATATTATTTAATAAAATTAATTGAAAACCATAGTTTTTTAGAATATAATATAAACATATAAAAATAAATATGAAATATGAATGATACAAGTTGTACACATAATTACTTATTAAAAAATATTGTCAAATATAATTATATTATATATATGTATTTGAAAATCGTCCAAGTCACAACCGAAACTGAAAACTGTTTTTTAAAAATTTATCAACTCAAACTATTTTACAAACTAAACTGTAATTTTTAAACGGTTTGATCTGGGTATACCGTTTGAATTGAATTATGTATACTATTAGTCAAAAATAAAAAAATTCTTTTAAGTAATTTTATATTCTTCATTAATCATTCAAATCAAAATTATATGTATATACCAGGAAAGTAGGTGTAGTTTATTCAAACCTAAAGGGCATATTCCAACTTGTTTGTTTCGAGTTTTCAATTTGAATTTCTTTTGGTATGGTAAGACGTTTTGTAGAAGCTTTGCTGAATTTTTGGAGAATTTGACTTTGGGTAGCCATTTTGCAGGTTGGTTGTCGTGTTAAGTTTCTTCTTATACATCAATAGCTGTCCTGAGGTTGTCAATGAATTTTGGATATTCTTTTCTTACATATTTAATTAGCTAAACCTTCCTTTGCTTTTGGGATTAGCACATGCCTGACTGCTTGTTTTGTGGAATTATAATTTTCAGCATCTCACAATATTTTTTCATTAAAATTTGGAACATATTGTCAAAAAGTAACGCTGGTATATAAATATATATAGATTTAATATATGTTATCATATAATTGAATAATTTTAAATTAAGAAATAAAATAATATTTAATCATACAATGACATATAAATATATATTTATTTGTATGTTTAAAATAAATATATATAATATTACGCATGCTTAAAAGGAAAGCATGCAATTGGGAGAGATGGGGTACACAAAAAAAAAGAAAAGAGAAAAGGCTAATTAATTATAGTTACGATATAACTATATATACCAATTTTAAATACATAAATATATATATACATATATATATACATATATATATATATATATATATTATTATTATATGATTTGATAATTTTTAAATAAAGATAAAATATCATCTAATTATGTAATAATATATATAAGTATATATATAATTATGTATCTAAAATAAATACACATAATACTGTTCTTATAATTTTAACCGTGAAAATCAAATTCAAATCTTTGGTTTGTTTGATTATGCAAGTTGCTATATTTTTCACATGAAATAACCATCAGTTTTCCTTATCAACGCTGTCCGTTTGAATAATTTTGTTACGGTCTAGGAATGAATTGAATTGACTTGTTTTCTATCAAATATTCAAGTGGCCGCCGCAGGTGGCGGCTTACCATGCCCCAAAGTTATGTATATAAATATAAGGGAAAAAGAACTATTTTCCACCCAAATTTTAGCCCAATCTCAAATTCATATCTACAAGAAATGAAAAACTAAAACTTTCACCCATAGTCAAACTTCTGTTAATTTTTTCTGTTAAAGAGAGGGGTAAAATAGTTATTTTACTATTTATATTAAAAGTTATAAAGTTTATTACTTCTCCCAAGTTTTATAAATTAATATTTTATTTTTATTTAAAGTTTTTAAACTTTAAAAAATAATATTTTTACCCCCAAACCTAGAGTTTCCATATTTTTCAAAACTCAGTTGCCCCCCATAACTTTCAAAAACAATAGTTTTATCCTCACTCTTCAACTTTATTTTCCGACATCATATTCGACCTCCTCCTTTTCTTGGTGCGATAGCGGTGGTGCGACAAAGAGATCGTCATCTCCTCGTCGCACGGTGAGATGAAAAGACAAAGATATCTTCGTTGCACAACTCATATGACGAAAGACGACGAAATATCATCTTTTATCTGTTCTTCCAGATCTAGATAACGCTTTGTTGTCTAAATCTGAGCGACGAAGGACGAACCTTCGTCGTCCTTTGTAGGTAAAGAAAGGAGATCAATGGAAAACGTCGGTCATCGGTGGTGGCCAGAGAAGAAAGCAAACTCTATAGGTGAAATATACAATTTTCAAACTTTGAGGATGAGTTGAAGTGTTTGTTTTCAAAACCTAGAGGGGGGAAATGATAAAAATTTTGAAGTTTTAAAGTTTATAGGTAAAATGACGATTTTTACCCTGTCTCTAATTGAAAATTTGGATGACAGTTTAGTTATAGGTGGGAGTTTGAGTTTTTCATTTTTTGTGGGTGTGACTCTGAGATTGAGCCAAAATTTGGGTGGGAAATAGTCCTTTTCCCTAAATATAATTTATACAAGTGTGGACATCTACATCATTTACACAAAATATATATATATTTTTTGTTGAATGAATCAACGTGCATGAGAACTTTGAAAAGGTTAAACAGCTGCGTTAGAAAGAATATATTTTTGCCTTTTCATAGCTTTTACTTGTTATGGACATTAATTCTCATAATTAAAAATCTCAAGTTGTATTTATCAAGTTTAATTTAATTCATGGTTATCTTCAAGTCCTAAATCTGGGTGATTGCGGCATAAGCCCAAGTTTCAGCCCTTGAGGACTCATGAGATGTCAATTGCTTTTGTTTAATTCTTAGGTGTTAGAATTCGAAGTACAGGATCAAAACTTTGACTTATCCGATTTGTATTTTGTGCGTATTTGATGGTGATGTCAATTTGTTGATGATCCGAGCCTTCGGTGTATATTTTTGCAACACTTTTTGCCTTTTATGCACTGTGTTTCTGTGTGTTTTAGTTTCTCCTATAACACTGCAGTACAAAGAAAATGCAGAGGAGAAAAGAAGAGTTCTTGGCTTCCAAATTATCGTCTTTTTCTATAACTATCATGCGTAGGTTGATAAATTAACACTAAATTGGGTCTGAGTTGAATCAACTCATCATGGGTGAATCAAATTCAATATTAGACTTATAAAACTTTTCCATGTCCCATTGAGAAAAAATAATCAAAACCAAACTCCACTGATCCCAAATCACACCGATTACTGTTTTATAATTATTTTTAATCCTAAAATTAATATCAACTAAGAGTAATTATATATATAATGAAGTTTTAAGCCTAAAGTGTTATTTAACTTTAATAATAAACGATATTTCTGTTCCTTAGTGTCTGGCCCAAAAAATTAACAAATTTCATAGACAAAACTTCGCTACAGGTGGGAAAGTATCATTTTTAAAGTTCAAACAAGAGAGTTTGCATTCATTGATGAATGTCTTTAAAGAAGTATACAATTACAAAGGGGCATTCTACCATTACAAGCCTGTCCATTTTTTCTTGCACTGAACAGTTTTTGTTATTCTATACAACTTTCATTGTATCTGGTGCAGTTATATGGACATATTTATATATATATATATTTATATATAAGAAATTTTCAAGCCAAGAACCTCTCGAAGAGATTTCCGAAGAAGAAGCTTGTTTTGGCCCATCCAGTGCTTGCCTGATATTGAGGTTCCTTATTGGCATTCAGTGGATCCTTCTTCACATTAATCATCATTGTATGTCCAATATCTTTTCGAAGTGATTCGATCGTCTTCATGTCTACTGGTTTCCCTGAAGCATCCCTCACGTAAAACACGTTCATCGCTTGCTCTCCTATTGTCGTCACACCTGCCCTTGAAACAGATAATCCGTTCTCTCGCAGAATTCTTGTTACTTCTGATAGCAATCCTACTCTATCTTTCGCACATAGCTCTAGGCTGAGACCCTGTGTTGTGTTCAAAACAGATTTTATTAGGCAATATTCTCCATGATCATAAGACTGATTTCTGCTTAATCTGTTATGAGGCTAAATATGCAGATAGTTCTTACAAGGCAGTTTACTTACCTCGCTTACTCTCCTCTGAATTGCAGCTTCTAGGCATTTGATGACCCTTTCCTTCTCTCCTTCTGTATCCAGTATGCATCCATCCATGTGACGAATATAATATTCCTGCAAGATTATATTACATTATATAATTTGCTGATACATAGTAAAATAATTAGGTCGTTTATATACCTGTGATGCATAGGGGCCATCAGAAGAAATGCTGGCATGAAAAACAACATATTGCATATCTGTTAATGTGCACACAATGTCAAACATCAGCTTGGCCCGATCCTTGCACTTGACATTAACTACGGAGTAACCCTTGTCCTGGCAGCGCTCTACTGTGATCTTTGGTTTGAAGGAGGGAGGATGATCAGCCTCAGTTGTTACTCCACCGCCTTCATAATCTCTATCAGCGAAGAACATTTGGTGAAGCCGTCTATCGACATGAGTGAACCCCATGGAGAAACTGGTTCGACTCACTTTGTCATCATCCTCACACCCGCGTAAGATGTTCTTGAGCTGCTCCTCCATGGCTGATAATCTGGTAGGATCATCCACAGCACGACATGTGGTATCATCATTGACATAGACAACGCAGGCTATCCGCCTGTTGTGAGTCCAAACTTCAGCGGCCACCACATTGAATCGGAGGTTGGCAAGGACAGCAGATATCTCGGATAACAGACCTGGGCGGTCCCTGCCAATGAGTTCAATGGCTGTATGATCACCAACGCAGTGCACCCCGACCTGTTTGCTTGGCCAAGCCTTGACTCCATCATTGATGTGAGCCTTTGGTCCTAAAGCCTGTTGTTTCAGAAATAGCAGAAGAAATAATGCCCCATTATGTCACTAGAAAAGCTATAACATGCAAGGGTTCACCCGCTCTGCAACTAGGACCAGAAAAATAAAAAATTTGGTACTATATTAACATGGAAAGGGTACTTCTGTGTTTCTTCGTTTATTGGCACGCTCTGCAGCTATGTATAAATTTCCAATTCAATAAGTTGGATTAGATATCCCCCGCTCTAATTGAAATTTATAAGGGAAATAGAAGGCACATTTACCTTCTCTATGTAGTCAATCATTTTGCTATCTGTAATCTTTTTCCCCTGTTGATCAGTGACATGGAACACTGTTCATTCACAGAGAAATAAGAGAATTGTCAGCCAGTTTACCGTGACAAAAAAGGTTAAAACATAGACTCATTGCTGCTGTAAAATGTTGATGGGTAGCATAAAATCAGGCATCCCCGCATATATCAGGAGAAAATCTAGTTTTATGGAAAGATGCATACCGTCCATGAACCATCCACCATCAGAGGAAATGTAAGCCTTGGTGATAATAAGGTCAAGGTCTGATAGAATTTGCACAACTTCCAGCAATATTCCTGGTTTGTTCACACTGTCAACCTATAAATCAAAGTCCATAATCTTTGTCATTATGGACAATAAAGCATACAATCATTTTATCATTAAACAGTATGGTAAAGGAATGTTAAAAGCCTAGATCCTCATTTCTAATTTACCCTTGATCTAGCATTGCAAGAACTTGGTTGATTCAATAAATTTCTGTATCCTGGCACCTAGAGGTCAATAGTTAGCAAAATTTAGCTATATATGGGTATTACCTTGACTAGAGTACACTCACGGCAACTCGAATTATCAACTGACACCCTGCAAACCAAATCAGAGTGGGTTAATGACGCAATTCAAGATGACTACTGCAACTTAAAAGCTACTGAATCTGCAGAATTCATTAGTCCCATTAGTTTCCGTAGAGAAAAATCTATAAAATTCTTTAACTTCCATTGAGGCATTATGAAAAAAGGATAGTTGAAATTGTATATTAGTACAACAAGGAGAGATACTGAACCTTGGAGGATTAATTCTGATGCTGAAGTTTTCATACTCGGGATCGAAGTAAGGCCAACAAGCACTAGCCATCTAAATCAGGCTTTCGTCAACCAGAATGATGGCCTTGCCTTCCTGTTTCACAGATAGGATTTAATACTTTGCAACATGGAGTATCATAAATCAGCCGTAGAATTCTAGAAGGAAGAAATTCTTACAAGGAGACAATTGGAAAGTAAAAGGAAATCATACGTATCAAATACAACCCAGAAAACGATGAGGAATGGATTTATAATTGGAGAGAAATTAATTCACTTTTAACACTCTCTGAGAAAAGTAAAAGGTTGATGCACGAATGCCAAGCTGTGTAATTTAACTGGGATGGGAAAGTCATTTGGAAAGTACCTTGCTTACGAAAAAAGATGAACTTATGGAGGATTTGGGCGGCACAACAATCCAGAATGGCAGTCACAAAGCCAATCCCTTGTTTGCAGACATGCTCGTTGAGTCACTACTTCATTGCTAACAAAGAAAGAAAATATGATTGGCCTCGTAACCTAAAATCCCTCACAACCCCAGATATTGAAAACACAACACCATATGTTTCATAATATCTTCTTAATGAAGCAGTATCAAGATCTTTAATGGGGGGCGGCGTTACATCATTGTGTCTTTGACCTAAAGATAACAATTAATATACTAATACAAAATCACAAAAAAACCCTACATATTTGGAATTATCACCAACGCCCTCCACAAGTATTGTTATCTCCTTTAACAAAGCCAAAGGGGAGACCAACGTTTTTATACAAATCTCAGGGGATCTGACTGATAGTTATAGGAAAAATCATCTAGGGGTACAAGTACACTAAAATTAAGAGAAGGTTTCCAAATTTGTTGTTGAGAAGACGAATGCCTATGGCTGAGGCTTTGGTACTAGTCTTGAAAACTAGCAAGAGATGACCCTCTTTGTATGAAACTTTGAGAGTTTAAAAAAGAGTGAATTAATTCCCCCTGTTCCCACCCAAGGTTTGGGGATATCTCTATTCCCACCCTTTGAATTTTTAAACTATAAATTTTCACATGATGTCTAACTCTATTGATGAAGAAAAGAGTCAGACATAATGTTAAACAAGAAAGTTATCATAGTACCCTAACTTACTTTTATGCAATTACCCTATCATCCCTTATTGTGGTTGTCGATAATTTGAGTTGCATCCTATGGTTGAAATTGTACTAAATAGGTGAGATCACACTTGTTTAGATGTAATTTAGGCAAAATCGCATAAAGTATTATGTGATATTGATGCATGAATCAAATTTGTTTAGTGCAATTCTCTCTAAAATCATACATTTTTAACTGCGTCTAAATAACACTAAAAAATATCAAACTTTATTATATTGTATTTATTATATGCGATTTCAATGAAAATTGCATATTTTCATGTGTAATTATATTGAAATTGCACTTACAAAAATTCAATCTTACTATATCATACTTATCTAATGTGATTTTGACTCGATTACACCTTTGTTAATGTGACTGACAATTTGTGTCAATTTTTTTTCATTTATTGGGTGGGAATTTGAATTCGAAAAACCTTGGGTGCAGAAAAAGTACTTTAAAAAAAATAGTCACCAACTAGGAGACGAAAACGACTTGCCTGAGTTGACAAAAATAAAATTAGATTCCAACTTTAATAAATATGCCCATACATCACCCGAATCCATACAGTTGCAATAATCACCAGAGGAACCTTCATCCGTCGCCATCCATCTGTCACCCCTTACTGCCAAATTAAGCCCCTATCATTTAATTCCACAGCTTTTCCTCAGCTGTATTTCCTCAACCTTTATTCTCACATGCTGACACCTCCAAACCCTCAAATTTTCCTCTGTTTTTACTCTCACTGTGTCTCTATTCTACTGGTTCCGCGTAAAAAAAGAAAAAGAAATACAAATTAAAGTTTTGCTGGAAAAAGAAAATTCAGAGTTCCACTTGTATTGATTATAAGAACAACGAGATTCGTTGCTATCAAAATTCTAGCGTTGAAACTGATTGTTGTTCGTAATAAAGTTGAGAACTTACAGAGAGACCTGAGATGGCGAGTTTGCTATTAATTAATTGATTTGTGTAGGCGAGGAAATCTTGAAGAAACCTGCGGTGAGGCACAGAAGCCAAACAAGGATATAATTCTTCGCTGAAGAAGATGAACAAGAAAGCATGAATTCTTTTGTGAAAAGTATCGACAATTTTTTTTTTTTTTTTGACCGAACAAAGAATTCATCAAAGATTGAACAAGTAGAAATTGAAGAAATCTGAGAATTGGAATCTTAATACAAACGAAAGTAAGAAAGAAAGTGGAGATATGCATGCATAGTAATAAATTTACCTTGAAATGAAAGTTCCTCCGAAATTCCAACAGAAAGCAAAAGCACTTTCACATCTTTGAACTCGGAGAATTACAGAGGAAGGAGCAGAAGAGAGTGGTTTTATAGCTTTAAACTCTTGCTTCTTCCTACTTTGGAAAAGCACTTTTGACTTAACAGGGGCTCTGAAAGAGATGTTCTATTCGGAATAGAAAACCTTTCAAAATATATTTGATTAATTTTAATTAAAAATTTAAGTGTTAGTCAGCAATGACGCGGCGACCAAACACCTTTGCACTGCCATTACCGTCTCATCTAGTTTTTATCATACTCTGTGTCTATCAACTGGAACCACGCTCTTCAGTTCCTACTAACAAATGACAAGAGAATTGGCAGGCACGGATGTTAGGGCGCGTGACAAGTGACAGAGATGCACAGTTGTTTTTTGTTGTTCCTTGTGGACGCACATTTGAAGAAAGCGGATGTGAATTAACAAAATGATAAAGGCAAGGGAGGGCGTTGTAGAGAATGTGAGCTTGATCACCGTTGATTGATGATCAGGATGAGATGCTTTTAACTCTGATTGATGAGATGCCTAAGCCAAAATGGTATGAAATGTAGGGTGGTGAATTAACAAAATGATAAAGGCAAGGGAGGGCGTTGTAGAGAATGTGAGCTTGATCACCGTTGATTGATGATCAGGATGAGATGCTTTTAACTCTGATTGATGAGATGCCTAAGCCAAAATGGTATGAAATGTAGGGTGGTCCTTGCCCTAGCACAAGATCAGGCAAAACTTGCAATTTAAGCTAAGTGTTACCCTGCAACAGAATATTACACCTTTTTCTTTATTTTATATTTATATATACCTTTTAAAAAGAAATTATAAAAAAAAAAAAATTGTTTTTTGAATAATTTTATGCAATTTTTGGAAATTATGAAATACCATTCTTGATATTATTATGAACCCCCCATAAAATATGGTATTTACTAGTATTAGATTGATGTAAATTATTACAACCAAGAGAAATGGAATCGAATTTGAATGGATTGTAATTGAATGTAAAGTTGCTTTGGTCTTTTCCAAGAATCGGGATCACATGCCTAAACTTTTTTAACCCAATCAAAGAACACCAATGTTATCTCAGTTACGTAATTATTTAGAAAAATCATGGTTCCTTTATTTATGGCAAAAAGCTTATTCTAAGTCAAAGTTTGATTTATTCTTAAATTCCCACCTATAAAATTTCAAAATTTTAGATATTCACTTTTCTATTGCCCATTTAGTTATTATTATTCAGTTAAAATATTTTTTAAAAAATTAAATTTTTATTTTATTATTTAGTTTAAAAACTAATAATTTTTTTCACTCAAAGTTTAAAAAATTATCTTTTTTTCTTAGGGTGTTTTTCTCCTCCTCTTCCAACCATCTTCATTCCATCCATCAATCGACTTTCCCGTCATCTCCTTTTCGATAGTTTCTACACCAAAAAACTACCGAAAAGGGAGAGAGGGTATTAATGGTGAGGTTAGCGACACATTAAAGTGAATCATTGGAAAGAACAATTGTAAGAAATAGATAATGTATTTTTTGAAGTGTAAATACAACGTTTTGAATTTTAAGGGAACATTGTTAATCATAATATATAGAAATCGTAAATGATAAGGGTGAAAAATTAAATTTTTTAAATTAAGGTAGAGAAAATTATTAATTTTTAAAACTGAAGTAGAAAAATAAAATATATTTTATTTTTTTGAAATAAAATTATTAAATAATATTTTTATTTCTAATACTAATAACAAAATTTAATAAATAAGTAAATATTTAAGTTTTTAAAACTTAAAAAATGATAATTTAAGAATAGCTTAACCTTGAGTGGAAACAAGTCTTTTGACCTTTATTTATTTAAAAAATTACAAGTCAGCTCAACTGCAACTACAAATATAATTAGATTGGTCGTATCAGATCTTCTTCTTCTTCTTCGTCTTCTTCTTAATAGTATAAATTTCAAAAACTCATTTATAATTAGTTACAATAAATGAACTTTTGTTATTTAAAAAACTTAATTATTTTCTATTTTATTATTTTTAGGTATATATGTATTTATTTATATTGAAATATTAAAATAAAAATATTTCGTTAAATATTCATAAGAACATTATTTTTAATAGGAAACTGTTTTTATTAGGGATATTATGGTAAAAGGCCAATTGAGTTGATGTTTTAATTCAAATTAAATTCAAATAGAGCTTATTTAAG
The DNA here is from genome assembly GCF_011075055.1 of Mangifera indica. Lineage (NCBI taxonomy): Eukaryota > Viridiplantae > Streptophyta > Magnoliopsida > Sapindales > Anacardiaceae > Mangifera > Mangifera indica. The sequence goes on along the minus strand of NC_058147.1, from coordinate 6,610,641 downwards.
CTTGGTTCGAATGAGTCTAAAACGAGCTAATCTCAAACGAGCTCAAGCTCGAGCTGTTCGTCAAGCTCACAAGTTAAAATTTTTGATATAAAATAACATCGTTTTAACTAATATGTATTAAAACGATATCATTTTAATAACGAATTAGTTGAAACTCGAACTCAAATCGAGCTTCAGTCAAGCTCGAGCTTATTTGTAGCGAGCTCAAGCTCAATTACTGCAAATCCAGTCAAGCTCGATTTAGCTTGGCTCGAATTCGACCCTAGTTTTAATTTCTTTTAGGCCAAAAGACTTATTCCCACTTAAGAGATAGTTTAATTTCAAACTTACATTTGTCAATTATTAAAAACTTAAATTGCCACTTATAAGCTAATTTTTCTTAAAATTTTTAATTATGATTTTGGATAAAATCGTTATTTAACAATAGTAATTCAAAAAATAAAAGTTTATATGAATTTTCCCCCATTGGTTTGAAAAACTAACAATTTTCTCCTAAAATTAAGTTTTAAAAAGTGACATTTTCCCCTACCTAGGGTTTCAAATTTCTCCAACAATTTTTCAGTGAACATCAGTCACTCTCTCTCCCTCTTATGCTTTCTCTTTGTCTGAAACTCTCTCCCTCCATCGAAGAACGTCTAGATTCGTCAAATTCAAACAAAATTTTTTATTTGAACCTTCGTCATCCAAACGAACCGATTCATTTGGATGACGACAAAATGTCTAAACTAAGGCATTGTCTTCATCTGGACAACACATTAGTTTGAGTCATCAAGACAAAACCGATTCGTTTAGACAATGAATGTCTGAACAAAGAGTTTCGTCTAGATTGAATCTAGACATCTTTTATTAGAAGGAAAGAGCTTCAAACGAAGAGAAAGTGCCAGAGGGAGAGAGAGTAGCCGTCATTCACCAAAAAATCGTTGATAAAATTTGAAATCCTAATAGGGGAAAAGTCACTTTTTAAAACCTAATTTAGAATAATATTTTTAATTTTTTAAATTATAGAGAGGAAATGATATAAACTTTTATTTTTTAAAATATTATTATTAAATAACTTTTTATCTTTAATTCTAGTTAAAAATTTTAACAAAAATTAATTTATAAATAAGATTTTAAATTTTAAAAAATTAATAGATATGAATTTAAACTTACCCTATATCTTGTGTGGGAATAAGTCTTTTGGCCTTTCTTTTATAAATATGTAATATATAAAAACAAAAGATGCTTAATTAAAGGAAAGACGGAATTCAAGTGGGTGGGTGTAGAAGATGCGCAGGGGCCCCCGTTGCAGGATTTGTAAAGATTCTGCATCATGGTTTGCAAGAGGAATCTCAGCCGTCCACCGTACCTTTTGAGGGCCTACTGATTCCCTTCAATTTCATTTCCCAACAACTTCTATGTTGATCTCCTTCCTTTGATTTAATAAAGGCCAAAGTCTTGTCCCCACCCCAGAGATTGTGAAAACCCAAATGATTTTTTTTTTTTTAAATTACAAATAAAAATATTATTTAATTAAAAGATTTAAAAAATATAAATTTTACTTTTTTTCCTTCCTAAGTGTTAAAAACACTCACATTCACTTGAGAGAAAGAAAACTCTAAGTTTGGGAGGATATTATTATTTTTTATTTTAAAAAATAATAATATCCTCCCAAACTTAGAGTTTTCTTTCTCTCCACTCCGACTGCCATCTCCAGCAAATGATGGCTAGTCTTTTTTTTTTCTAGTGATGTCTCTCGATTTAAAACCCTCACCTCTCAAATGAAATTCAAACATCTTTTGTCGAGACGATGAGTATTATCCCAGACGATGATGTCGAGACTAAGGTTACATCGTCATCTGGGATGATGATTCGCTTAGACAACGCCTTCATCATCCATACAATGGGCTCTTTCATTCGGATTTTTCAATCCAGACATCATCCAAGGGCTTCTGACGAGAGACATCATCGAGAGAAAGAAAGTTCGGTAGTCATTCGCCGGAGATGGTGGCTAGAGTGGAGAAAAAGAAAACCTTAAGTTTTTTTTTTGAAGGGAGAACGTTACTTTTCAAAATTTGAAAATTTTAGACATATATGAAATTGTTAATTTTTAAAACTTAGAGAGAGAAAAATAATAAATTTTATGTTTTTCAATTTTTTTATTAAATAATGATTTTATTCTTAATTTTAACTCAGTTTTTTAATAGAATTTTGTTTATAGATAAGTATTTGAGTTTTAAAAAACTGGCTAGATCACTTGGAATTTTCTCTATACCTTGGGTAATAACAAGTTGTTTGGCCTTCAATTCAATCCGAAACCGTCTGACAACTATTCCTTAGGATGATGGTCATTTTCCCACCCAAGGTTTGGGTTAAAAACAGTTTATTACCTACTATATTCATAAATCATATTTTTCACCTAAAACTTCCATTATTATACTACCATACTATCCCTAAATATTTCACTTTTGTAAAAGTTTCGCATTATCCGTACCAACTTTCACCCGATAAGTGACCAAACCTGACTTGAAAACAGTCACCAACACCAACCAATTAATTTCCTTCTGTCCTTTTTCATCCATTTCTCTTTTCTTTTTACTAGTGAAGAGTTTATCTACCTACTTCCCGATAACATTTGCCTCCTGAAAAAGAGCCCTAGACACCTTTTTATTAAAAAGAAAAGAAAAGAAAAAGTAGATTGAAAGAATGGGAATGAGTTGGCTTTACACATGATTTGAACCACTCGCATATACTTTTTGTTGTGATAAAGCTCATTCCGTGATCTTTACACATCAAATGAGTTTGTTTTACATTTTTATACTAAAGACTAAAATAAGACAAGTGAGCTAATAACGTCACTTTCATCTCCAACACTCACAAAAAGAATAAAAATAACAATAACAACAAACTCTATTATTTAGTGTGAAGTTCATAAATAAAAAGGTAATGAAATTTGTTTAATTCGAGGATAATATAATATAAAAATAATTTAAGAATCGATAACATCGTGATTTAAGCAACATCTTTTGAGTTGTAATCTGATCAATTGTGACTTCAGGTGTTAGTTGGGTTGAGATATGACCAATCACGATGTGGGTGATACTGTTTAGACTACTTCTTGACTATATCATGGTTTAAACTATATTGTCTAGGTTGAAATCTAGCCAAATTGAGGTCTTCCATGATTGTAATGTTTCATCATCACCAGAGCATTCCATCCTAAGGTCTTCTTTTGTTGTGGTCGACTTTGCAAGATGTGTATTGTTGGCTTGATAGTTTAGGATGGCGAGTGAGGGTGGTTCGATGACGTTGGAAGATGGGGTGGAGGTGTTTTTGTTTGCTCGGGTTTGGTTTAGTGTGATTTTTTTTTATTTGCAATTTGATTGTATTTTTTTATTTTGATTTTGATTTGGTTTTTATTTAGCAGCACCTTGGCTAATATCTTGATTCGGGCTCAGGCCAATTTTTTTATTTTTTATTATTTTTCAAAATTTTAGAAAATAAAATGACTATTATGATTTTTTACAATTAATTTTACGTTAATAAAATTAATTTCTAGATAGAGAAATATAATTTATACATTTAGTAAGTGAAAAAGCTTATTTAATTCGAATGTTTGGATGAGAAAATGTTAATAATTCATTTTTCAAAAATACTTCATGCGCTAATAACGAGTAAAAAACCAAGTATAAATGTTTACATGTTATTATATGATTGGATGAGTTTAAATTAAAAATTAAGTAACACCTAATTATATATAAGATACTTATTTTTGTACTCATTATTAGTGCATCAATAAAATTATGTACATACATTTTTAGTACACAATTGATTATACATATGATGTGTCATCATATAATTATGTATTTGAATTAAAGATAAAATATCACTTAATCACACGATAACGTATTATCTATATACTCAATTGTATATTTAAAAGTATGTGCATATAATATATTTTTAGTATATATAGTATAATTATTTCTTTTTTTAATACAACAATAAAACTAGGCCAAAGGACTTACTCTCACCCAGGTTTTAGTTCATTCCCAAACTCACACTCGCGGGTTTTCAAAATCTCAAACACCCACCCACTATCTAAACTTTGTTAAAAAATTATGTTATATGTAAGGGGTAAAATTGTTATTTTAATAATATTATTCAAAAAATTTAATTTTATCTCATTTCTCTCCTCATAGATTTTAAAAACTAACATTTTCACTCATGTAAACTTTTCTAGTTTTAAAAAGTGATTATTTTCTCCTTACACTTTGGATTTTTTTCTCTCCTTTCCAGTTGCCACTCCATCTTCAACGACCTCCTTTGCCCACCCAAACCATTAATAGACTCTCCCTTGCCATTAGTAAGCAAAGAGATGTCAACGAGATTGACGAATGGACGAAGACAAAGTCTTCATCTCTTTATCTACTGATGAAGAGAGATGAATCGTCCTTATCTCTTTCTGTTCGTCAATTCTTTTATTGGATTCTAGACATGTGGATGCTTTCATCGTCCCAACTACTTTTATTACTGCTGTGGATTCCATATTTTGAAACCCTAGAGTTATGGTTTGGGGGGAAAAATAAATTTTTTAAAACTTAGTTTCGATTAAAAAAAACTGTTAGTTTTTTTAATAAGGGGGAAATGATATAAATTTTTAAGGTTTAGTGATAAAATGAGGATACCTATAACAAAAAATTTTAACAAAAGTCTGTCTATAAATAAATATTTGAGTTTTTAAAATTTTATAGATATACAGTTATCTTTGTATAAAAATTTGGATGAAAAATAGTCTTTTGACCATAAATCTATATATATATATATTATATACACATAATATTATTCTTTTCTATGTTTTTGGTACTAACTATTCAATATTTAGTCTTTTTTTGGACAAAATTAATTACAAACATATATAAGAAAAAAATACAATTTTCTTATTTTGCTTTTAATATGAGGGGAAAAAAACCGCTTAATGTGAATAATTCTAAATTCTACATTAATCAACAATAAAAGACCCATTTATATATTTTGTGAAAATTAAATGAAGGGATAGCAGGAAAGATAAGGCCTCAAAGTAATCTTGAATGAATGATGGGGCGAAAGTGTTTGTTTAAAAAATTGAGGGTGATGTCTCAGAGGAGAATACACAATTTGTAGGATTAAATTTTTGAATTAAATGTCATAGCATATCCGTAGAATAATTATTTTGATAGAAAGTCTTGATATCAGAATTTCGAATTATAAAATATTCCTTTAATTTATGTTTTTAATTTAATGATAAATATGATCAAATATTTTACTCTCTTATCAGTAGTCTTGTTATAAATTTTGCTATGACTATATAATGTATTATGGCAAACTTTCTTAATAATCTTGGGGGAGATTCTAATGATTAGGGTTTGAGCAAGCTCAAAACGAATTCAGCTCAAACAAGTTTGAGTTTGAGTTAATCCTTACAGTTTAATATTTTTGAGCTTGAATTTAAGTTTTAGAGGTGTTCGATTTGTAAAACTTGTGAGTCTAAAAAATTTAATATAAATAGATTAAAACAACATTATTTTGACTAATATACATCAAAACAACATTATTTTAGTATTGAGTTAAACTTAAAACTCGATTTGAGCTCAAATTTGAGTCAAACTTGAGTTCAGTTCCTCTGAAACTGATTGAATTTGAATACTTTTGAAACAAGCTTGAGTTTAACTCCACTGAAATGAGTTGAACTCAAACTTTGATGAACTTAAACTTGATTTGATTTAAATCTAACTCTATTAATAATAAACATTAGATTAGTGATTATTACTATAATCAATAAAATGGGGAGACAAAAAAAGATGGATAAAAGTTAGGATTGATTCAAGTGGTCGATTGAAGAATCTACAAAGCTGTGGACGCCAATATTTTCAAATTGTTAACTTATTAATTTGATTTTTGTTGAATCATTCTGTTTTGTTGTTGGGGTCTCCTTTTCATGCTCCTTAATGGTTGGGGTTCTTTCTGCGCCACTCCCCTCCTCCTATATATTTTTCATTTTCAAAGCTGCCATCATCCACGCATTTACCAAACACATAAAGCCTGGAGATAATATATAATAATAATTTGACCCGATTTCATTAAAATATATGAATAAACACTTGTTCATCATCGTTTTTTGCTTATTCACATGTAGTACATTATTTTATAAGTGGGTAGAGAGAGCTAGAGAGTATGGCAATGAGCCCTGGAATGACGAGTTTTAATAATAGAAGAGAAAGATTTCAATCATAAAAGTATAAGTTTAAACATTTTTAATGATATATTAAAATTAAAATTTTAATTTATTTAATTTAATAATTTTAAGATTAATCTAACTAAATCAAAGTTTCATTTATTTGATGTGATCAACTCAATATTAAAAAAATGATTTTTCTTAAATAAAATTTATTGGTTTAAAAAAAAAAAAAACGAAAGAAAGTATGGCAATGGATGCAGCCAAAGCCGAAGTCCATTTCGATATAGAATCTCATCCTTTTGCTGTGTCAAAACCCTAATGATTAATTCATATATATTAATATTCTAAACAGTCTATTCGGTCACCTCAGCATCAGCTTGTGGTAGATACTATTCTTTAGTCCACTTAGTTCATGCCTTGGATGCTATTCGGGTTCATGCATGTTATTCAAGCTTTGCTTCAATATTTGATGAATCAGTTTGGTGGATCTGCCAAGATTTTACTAGAGAATAATCTATGTAAACCCATGTATGTTGCTCAAGCCAAGATTGCTGCGTTCGTCATCGAATAGAATAAACACTGGGTATAGTAACTGGACTCATAATCACTGAATCAAATAAATCAAAGTTTAATCATGGTATGTCGCTAAATAAAACATAAACTCATATTCTTTTACATATAAAATCTTATTTTTTATTATTTAAACTATCTTTTGGGCATTGATAAGACATTGTTGCTCATAATGAATATTATCAAACCACCGATAATTGCACTACAGAATAGCGGTATTATCCTTATCCCTTCAACTTTCTAATTGAAGGTGTATCTTCTGGGATATTTAATAAGGCATCACATCCTTTTTCTCCAGTTGTAATCTTCCTTAAATGTTGCATTCTCAGATATGAGATAACCCAGTTACAAACAAATATACTGCGGCCAGCCTCCAGTTCACAACCCACCTCACTCTTACGTCCAGTTAACCTCAGCCTCCCACCAACCCACTCATATGCTCGTAACAGTATCTTGGTGGATACAAATGGATGACTTTGTACGTCATTTATTTATTTTATTAATATATCTAATTGGTTTATTTTTTTACATAATTTTTCGTTATTAATAGATATAAATAATTTAAAATATTGCACAAATTAAAATAGGATAGCAGATAGTGGATTTTGATATCCACTACTAAGATAGAGGCAAAAATGGAGAAAATATTAGGCAAAAGAGTGATTTTTTAACATGATTTAATCTTTTATTCGAATATTAATGTTCACAATTACGATATTGATACCTTTGAGAGGATGCTCTCACAAAAAGAATACAAAAATTATATATGATTGCCCTGACAACGATACTAGGAAGCCAGGGAATATTTTCGATAAGATTGATAGATTTGAGGGCCTTTGCTACGAAAGTTAGGACATAGCAAGACTGCTCCTTAGAGTGGGAGAGATAACTTGTACATGCATGTGTGTGTTTTTTGTGCCCCCTCCTCATAATCCTTTCATATTTGTAGGAGTCGGAAGGGACTTACAATGTTATTAATTACAAATTTGACATTTGAATTCAAAGATAAAATCTGAGACTAATAAAATAGAGAGTTATTGTTTTTTATCATAAGTAGATGAAATAGATCGAATATCAACTAATGAGATATTCCCTAATCAAATGATATATATCTGTTAATCAAAGTATAAATTATTATTTATTTTAATAGTCAGTTCTTAATAACATGTTTGACGGATAGATTATACAACAATTGTCGACAATTTTTAGTGTGAGGGGAGGATTTTGAAAACTTTTGCTATCAACTTGAGTTGCGGATCTTTATGATAAAAAACTCTTGGCTAGCAAAATCATTGCTCCATGCGCTTTGTTGCTAATGCCTTCTCGCTTCTTTTTGACCCTATGCAAAACACCAAGGACAAGAAGGGCATCACCTCCACGAATAATGTCAGCATTCAGTCTGATCTTATTTACAGTGATCTTAAGATGGGATGGTGAAGGAGTCGTCTGCACAACTAACTCAAGAGATTCAACTAATCGACTGCCTAGGTAAGTCTTTTTTACTGATGATTAGTGTGAAACCGAGTAGGGGGTTTTAAAAACCGTTAAGCAGCACAGAGAGTTTCCTAGAACATGTGGAAAATGATTAGGAATTGGACAGGCTATCCAATCATCTGAAATTAAGATGTACACATGACAGTAGCTAGCTTCAACACTTTACAGCTTTCGTTATTAGCTTTGGACTAATGATAATTTCTTGGCATTTTCTCTGTCTATACAGGAACATCAGAGGGGTAATCTTGTGGGTATTTCTTAATAGTTTCTCTGAGTTGATTCTCCTGCGCACGAAGGTTTGATGGCGGAACATCATAAACATCAGAGAACATGTCTGCAAGTGGTGGTTTTTCTGTTTTCTCTGCAGCTTGAACTGCTTGCAATAGCTGCAGGAAGTGTCTTTATTTTAGTATGTAAACAATATAGATGTTTTGACATCGTTAAAGAAATTGCAAATGATGCTTTAATAATTTTCACCTGCTTCTTCAGGCTGCTTCGAAGTTCAGTTTCTTCAGTGTCATTCCACCAGCCATTGCTTTCAATCCAATTTCTAAATCTACTTGCAGGATTCCTTGCCGATTTCCAATATTCGATTTCATCAACTGGCCGATACTTGGTGGAGTCATCGGAGGTGGAGTGGTGTCCTACTCTGTATGTAAGGGCCTGAAAGTTGGAACAAGAACGAAAGATAAGCACTATTTGGGCAATTTAATCAGCAAGCTAGCAGCTGCTGTGCAACAAAAGGAGCTCAACATCACCTCAACTAATACAGGCCTCTGTTCATTAATAGCCATTTTGCGAGCAAAGTGAATGGCACTATAAACAGCAAGGGCATCATTTCCATCAACCCGTATGCTTCGGATTCCATAAGCTTGACCCTTAACCACAACACCGTCGCCTGCCAGAAAAATATGTCATATGTGACACCATAGGTGATCCTGGAATTAATTTACTGTGGATGAGATAGATGTTTCATAGATTAGTGAAAGCATTACTTCGGAATTGTTCTGATACATTGGTACTAATGGCCCAGCCATTGTTACGACAGATGAAAATGACCGGGGCGTCCATAACTGCTGCAAAGTTCAAAGCTGCATGAAAGTCTCCCTCACTGGTGCCGCCATCTCCAGTAAATGTGACTACACATGCATCCTTTTTATCCATTTTGAGGGAGTAAGCAACACCAACAGCTTGAGGAAGTTGCGTACTGCAACCCATAATTTGCAATGAATATAAACAGAAGAAATCTAAACATGGCAGTAATTGAAATGTGACAATGTGATCTAAATGTCTTACGCAATAGGTGATGATATGGTGATGTAGTTGTGCTTATTAGAGCCATAATGAATTGGCATCTGCCGGCCTTTCCCATAATCAGCCCTGTTTCCAAACAATTGGTTGGCAAATTCTTGTATTGTGAAACCTCGCCACAGAAGAACTCCAGGTTCGCGGTACTGTCATACAATCCAGTTGTTTTCAAATTTTATTAGGTGACATGGCAAAAGAGATCACAATTTGGCCCTTGAAACCTAGTTTCAGCTCACCCTTCCCCAAGGGAGGGGATTTCTTGATAAAGACAAGGATAAAATAGATATGGCTAAAATTCTCTCAGTTCGGAATTAGGATATATATCCAGCCCATCCACTCTTTTACATATTCCCTAAATTATTATATATTGAATTATTTTTTAAAAATTTTAAATGATTATAAATATATCTTGATAGGTAATAAATTTTTTATTATTTTTTTAGCAGTGATGAGGAAAAGAAAGTGTAAGAAATTTTTCCGACAGAAATAAGGATAGAAAGAAGAGAGAAATTTTACTCGCAGAGAAGACAAGGATTCATTGTCATTCTCATACTAGGGATAGGTCGGGGACAAGAAAAGGTTTTTCTACAGGACAAAGACAGGGACAAAGGCCTCTGCCCACCCTATTGCCATCTCTAACCGTAAAGTACAGGACTTATAGTTACCTGAGGCAATATATAATCATGAGAACTAAGTGCAGCGGCAGAGGCTATGCTGATAGCTTCTTCGCCCTTTGAGGTGACATAGAAAGAAATCCTTCCTTGCCTCTGTGCTTCATAGAAAATATTATCCATCATTTCAAGTGTTACCATGTTATTGTACATCTTCACTGCAACTTTCTTATTCACCTAGTTAACCCAAAACACCATGACATTATTACTTGCCAAAGGTAAAAAGATAAGATAAAACAAAATCTACATTTTATTATTTGCAGAAGACCTCTTTAACATCACTGCCATGGATGATCTCTCCACTGTCATCAAGAACTCGATAACAGGGAATTCTTTTCTCTGGAGATTCGGAAATGAATCGCATTTCGGAAGTATATGAAACCTTTCCACCGGGGAAATCCAAGACCTGCCTCAATAGAAAAAGATGTTAATGCATTAAGAAAATTACATTAATTTCATTATGGAGTAAATGTTGTTTTACTAGAGGTATGGAAGAGCAAAGTGTTCTTCCATTACCAAATCCTCCCTTTGAATTAATTTTACCAATTCTTACCAACTAAACCAGTAATGTGGGCACAATTTCCCAAGCCTGAGAAACAGTTGTTCGTAATAAAATGATGGGAAATTTTGGTTTTCCTCAGCCAGGAAAACAAAGTAATCAAACTGAAGATAATTATGAATCCAGTGGGTTCGGAGAAGAAGACAAGAATTTAGGTTTGTCTCTCATCAAAAGAACAAAAACAAAAACAAAAACAAAAAGGCTAAGCAGTTTTGTCTTGGACAGCATTTGTGAAGTTCCAAGTCAGGAATGTCTGCTTTCTGCTTTTAAAGGGCTCTCCGTGTTCACTTGTGTTTATATATTAAATAATTACGGACGTAATCTTAGGTTAATTCGATTTAATTAAGTTACTAAACTATTTTAATAAATAATATATATATATATATATATATATATATATCATTATTATTTTATATTTTTTTTAGAATTTTATATTTTTTTTTTTAGAGCCATCCTGACAGTAACAAAGGAATCAAGCTGCGATGAGGATCACAGAAGAAGCCCAATTATGTTGGAAGGTGGTTTCTTTTCTTTGGACTGTTATCAGTCACGCCAACTCATAATTGGGATAAATTATCATACACTAATCTTCCATATTCACAGAAATAATGGTGAAAAAATAAAATTAATTGGAGAGAAAGGGTTTTATTAATTGATGAGATTTGTATAATGTAATTGGATTAATGAAAGTGTTAACTGAAGTACCTAAATTTTGTGTGTTGGCATTTTGTAAAGAGTGTTGACAATTTCAAAGTTTGGCTGCATGCCATGCGAGAACGGAGCATGTTTCACGTTGAGGCATAACTTCATTTAATATTGGTATGAATTATTAACAAGGCCAAAGGAATTGTTCAGCCCCAAGTTTGGATGTATTTGTAAAGTCACATCCACATAATTTAAAAAACCTAAAATCTCACCCATTGATCAATTATCATTGAAATTTTCTATTAGAGATAAATGTAAAATCATGATTTTATTAATATAAAAAAATATAAAATTCATTATATTTTCCCTTTTAAATTTTTAGAAACTAACAATTTCATTTTTATCAAAAATTTTTTAACTTTGAAAAGTCACAATTCTCCCCCCGACCAAACCTAAGGGTTTTTCCTTCACCCCTCCAACCACCATCTCCGATATCGGGAAGAAAAAAACTTTACGTTTAGAGAGAAATGTAATTTTTCAAAATTAAAAAACTTTAGGTATGATTGAAATAGTTAGTTTTTAAAACTTAAGAAAAATGTAATAATTTTATATTTTGTTTAACATTATTAGTAAAATAATAATTTTACTCTTATCTCTAACAGAAAATATTAACTCTCGTTCACCTATGGGTAGAGCTTTGGCCTAATAACAACTCCATCTATAAGCAATTAATCTTCAATAGATATGAATTAACCAATCAATCCAATGAAAAAGAGATGGGTGGATAAGAATTACCTGCTCATCATCGCTGTCACTAGCAAACTCGGTCGAATCCAGATGTTTGAGAGCTACGGTTGATTTGAGACGCTTATCGGAGACATTAATAGTGGTTGAGTATTTGCATGCAGAAACAAGTGAGTGCGTAGAAGAAGAAGCATGTAAATGTTGAAAGGAATGGCATCTCTCCTCCTGGGCCTGGCTCATGACTCCTAAGATTCCATATTTGTAATTTAGAGATTGGGCTATGGCTCTTGATCTTCGCACCCAAATCATCGCCATAGATGATTGACGAAAGAAGCAAAAGAAGAAATGCCTAATACGTTAAAGAAACTGAATTATTAACACACGCCTTTGTCTGCGTTTAGATGAGAGTAACAAAATAATGAGTGAATGAAAATGCATTGGCTTTTATGACATGACACCTCACTATCCCATAATCTTGTTGGCAATATTTTTATAATAATAAAATTATAAATATAATTTTATATATAAATAATGATATATTATTTTATTATTAAATATTATTTTATATTTAATTTTTAATTTATAATAATATATTATTATTTATATATCAAATTTTATACAATAATTATATACAAAACACTTCTCTTTCTATTAAGGAAGATGGAGAGCCCTTGTTGTACGATGGCAAATGAGTCAAATACATACAATACATATGATAAAATTAAAAAAAAAAAAGATTATATAATAATAATTTAATAAACCTTTGCTAACTTTTAAATTAAAAAATACATTTATATTAATTTTAGTCACTGATTTGCATTAATGATAAGACACTCCCTCTGTAGCGGACCCTCAGAGTAATGATAGATGTGGATTAAATTGCATCCCACTGGTTTTTTCGTCTTTTTAATAGTGATCCCATCTAAATTTGTCAAAATTTGTTGGGGAGATAAATTCTGATTTATAATTATTATATTAAATAAATATAAGTTTTATAAATCGTGATTGTGATTTAAATATAATTTTTTTAAAATTTTAATACTTTATTAATTTTATAAATTTTGAGAGTATCTCGAACGTAATTACTACAAACTCAATACAAAATAAACACCACATATTAATGGAATCTTTTGTGTCACTTTCCTGAATCAATTAAATTCAAGAATACAATATATATATATATATATAGCTCTAATTAATTTACGGACTACTTGATTTAATGTCTCTGGCTTTCATTTGGCACTATCTCCCTACATACAGTAGGCCATTCTTGAGTAAAGCTGTTAGAGCAGGCCTCGATCTTCTAGACTAGCTCGCTGGCGTGTGGTTCGGGTCTTAGGGATGGGCCAGTATAGGCCCTAGTTATTAGGACCCCTTGGCCCGATCCCAAAACCTGTTTAGGGCCTGGTCTCAGACAACTGTCGGTTAACTGTTGCAATCAAAAAATCTTTTTAAAAATTACAATTAAAATCATGTTTAAAAAAAGGGATATTCAACTTTTTTGCCTTTTTTAAACCGCCCATACATATATATCACCTATCTCAAACACTAAATAATAATATTATAATAATAATTCATTTTCTTCAAAATATTTCTATTAATACGACTCATGCAGAGAGATTCTCTCTTCTCTTTCTTGCAAATAGATTTTCTCTCTTTTTCTCTTCAATTTTGAAACTTTAAATGAAATCTCTGTATCTTGTGTCAATGAAAAATAATTGAAGTAATGAAAAACTTTAAAAAATAATTTAAACAATATATGTGATTGAACAGTATTCTTGGGAAAAATAATTGAAACAACATGTCATTATAAGTATTCTTAGAAACTAAAAATTTGAAGCACCAAAGGAAGAGACAACCTTGAGCCACAACCACCGATAGCCTTCGTTGATTAGGCGACAACGAAACATAATTGAATGATAGCAGACGACTCCATGGCAAGATGACATGCGATATTTTTTTTATTCTAGTTGTTGAATATTGGATGAAAGAAAAAGAAAGTTCTAGAAAAAATTATGAAGGCGCTGCTAGAACTGCTTGATGTTTAATGCCAAGCAATTTTTTTTTTTTAAAGTATGCATTTGTGTATTTTTTTCAAATTACGCTTATATGTTAATTCAATAACCGTTAACCATTTGCAATAACCTAATCTTCGATCTTATATGGTAATTCAATAATCGATTGTAGTTGTTGGATACTGGATGAAAGGGAGAAAGTTGCTGGAAAAAAAAAATTGAAGAAGCATTGTTGGAATCGTTTGGCATTTAGGCCAAATGGTTTTTTGTTTTTAAATTATGCATTTGTGTAATTTTTTCAAATTATGTTTATATGTTAAATTCAATAACCATTAATGTATTTTCCAAACTTTTGCAATAACCTAAATCTTTGCTCTTATATGGTAATTCAATAATTGAATTATTGTATTTTTCAGACATTTGCATTCAACTATCATGGAGGGGAATACAAATTTCATGACACGTTCACGTATTGAGTGCACATGTCGCTTAAGACGAAGATGAACACCGTGAGTATCATTAGGAATAAACTAATGCTAACTTAGAGAATGTTGGTTCAAACAATCAGTTTTGAGTGTTTATTGGATTTGGCAGAGCCAAAGTTTAGTATTGTTTTGATTCATGGGATATTACTTCGTACGATTAATTGCAAGAATTTAGAAAGAGAAATATAACTCAGGTTGAATAGTCTTAAGTTTTGATTTAACTATATTAAGTTTGCGTTAGCTGATCTACCATATATTATTTAATTTTCAATTGTTAACAAAAAAACATATAGCATAAAGACTCGAATCATGAATGACTTGAATTTGGATGATTTTACTGTAAAATATTTACAAGAAATATGAATTTCTAACAAAATTTGGCAATTTTCATTTCTCTTTTTCTTCTATTTATATGAATAATTTATAATGACTAGCTATTTCTTTCCTTGAATTTCTCTCATAGGTTTTATTGTTCAATCACAGATATTTGTTTCAATTATTTTGCAGAGTTGAAAAATCATCCTACTTCAAAATATTTTTCATGTTGGAAAGATTTCTTTCCTTATTGAAAAGTTGACGAAAAAGAGAAAAAATCTTTCTGCATGGGTCATGTTAACAAGGATATTTTGGAAAAAGAGATTACTATTATAATATTTTTATTTAGGGTTTGATGTGAGTGATATATATGTATATACAGTTTAAAATAAGGTTAAAAAGTTGAATATCTCTAAAAAAAAAAAAAAGAATAATAAAAGTGTGCAACTTTCATCTGACCGTTTCACATATCATTGAATCCCTTCTCTTCTTTTTATCAAGGTTTTTAAAAATCAGATCAGATCAATCGGTTTGACATATATATATATATATATATATATATATATATATATATATATATATATATATATATATATATATATAAAATTTGGATGATTTTATTGTGAAATATTTACAAGAAATGTGAATTCTCTAACGAAATTTGACAATTTTCATCTCTTCCTTCTTTTTATTTATATGAATCATTTATAATGACTAGCTATTTCTTTCCCTGAATTTCTCTCACAGGTTTTTTTGTTTAATCACAGGTGTTTGCTTCAATTATTTTGCAGAGTTGAAGAATCCTCCTACTTCAAAATATTTTTCATGTTGCAAAGATTTTTTTTTTTACTGAAAAATTGACGAAAAAGAGAAAAAATATTTCTGCATGGGTCGTGTTAACAAAGATATTTTGGAAAAGAGAGATTATTGTTGTAATATTTTTATTTAGGGTTTAAGGTGAGTGATATATATGTATATATGGTTTAAAATAAGGCAAAAAAGTTGAATATCTCTAAAAAAATAATAATAATAATTAAAGTGTGCAACTTTCATTTGATTGTTTCACACATCATTGAACCCCTTCCCTTCTTTTTACCAAGGCTTTAAAAATCGGATTAGATCAATCGGTTTGACATATTGCACCATTAACCAATAACCAAACGGATTAAATAATATATTATCCTAAATTTAACTCGGTTAATATAAAAAATTAATTTTTTTAATTATTATAAAAACTTATACCAATACTATATATATATATATATAATCAAACTAAACACATTTTAATGTTAAATAAATTAAATTATATATTTAATCCTAAATTTTATAAATTTTTTAAATATTATTTTTGAACAATTAATCAATCTGATTTGATCACCGGTTCAAAGGATCATTTTCATCACCATTCCACGTAGATGAGTGTTACAGTTCTCTTCCTCCAACTACTCAAGATATGGACATGTTTGATATATTTTATCAATTCCAAAATATAAACATTACAAATTTGCCTTTAACCCTATATCCAAGCACTTCTAGAATCACGTCTAACCAAACACAATAAATGGAAAATGGATGCATAAGTGGAAACCATGAAAGATTGTCAATTGCATCGAATTGCCCCTCCATCAGGTGGACATTTGGTTTGGTTTCGAATTGGGCACAACTAAGAAGAGAGATAGTGAAATTTTATTGGACTTTTATTTATATATGAGAAGCTATATCAAAAACATTTTTGGTTAAGTGTAATGATATATTATTAAGATAGTAATTGGGTCTTGCAATTAGAGAAAGATTCAAATCGAGTTTGAATAAAGACTAACTTGATTTTAACTTAAACTTATAATACCCAATTTGAATGATCAAACTTGAATTTGTTCGATCAGGTGGAAAACGTTATCTAAAGTCTATAGATAAGATGAATAGAGTTTTTAAGAGACAAACAAGTTAAACTCAAACTGAATAAATTTAAATCCAACTCATCTTGCAATGAAAATAGATAAGTTCTAAACTTTTATATATAAAAACATACCGTCGAAACAATATATTTTACAATTAATAAAACCATATACATAAATAATATATATAATTTTATATACAAATAATAATATATTATTATATCATTAACTGTTATTTTATCTCTAATTTTAAATTATTTACTTATATAATAATATATTATTATTACGTATAAAATTAATCATATTATTATGCAGGTAGGTAGGACTACTCTTTTACGATAATTGATGTTTTGCAAAGGTGGTTGTTATAATATAAAGAACTATTGCATTGACATTTGACAATGCAATTGCTAACACCAAAACATATATTTTTTTTTACCAAAACAAATTAGATCATTGAGCAATGACAATTTTTTTTTTTATCACAGATGTGTGATTGATTGTAAAAGCTGGTCTAAAATATAAATCACTGGCTGCCGGATCTCTAATTTTATATCGAATCAACAATTTAAAATATAATAAAATTATATAAAAAAAATATTTTATTTTATATTTAAAATTATCAAACCATATTACAATATATTATTATATATATATAGTTTTTTTTAAAACTAACGAATTTGATCCAGTTTGTTAAACTGATGAATGTTAGAATACAATAACTAAACCTACGACTTATGCACGTAAGTATTAGCATCATCTTAGTTCAGCTGCAAATTTAGACTTTAAATATGTTTCATTTTATTTTGTATAATAAATTATTTATAAGAAGTTGGGAGTTGGGACATCACTGTTGATTTTCGTACGTGCGATGCACACATCAACAACAGCAACAACAGCAAGGGTACAACGTTAACAGTCTTTTTCATCAGCTGATAAGTCAACAGCTGTTACGCTAATATCTCCCTCTAATTTAATATTTATAAATTAAATATCAATCTCCCGTTCTCTCTGCCAGTAATTTTGATTTTGAAAAAGACGGAAAATTGGTATTAATTTTTTTTTTTTCTATCCGAATATTTAAAACAAGATTGATAATGACAAAGACGACGACGACGGAAACATGGATATTTGATACCCTTGTTTCCAGATTGTTGGTGAAGTCAAAATTTGGCATTTCACGTAATCTTCCGCAAAAGAATAAACTAAGGGATAATTTATTATTATTTTCATTGAAGATTTAGAGAAATCATATTTCCGCCTCTTAAATTCTTAAATTAAAAAGTTTTACCCAAAATCTATCTCTTGTTCATATCACTGATAACAGACAATACCTTTTTTTTGTGTTTCTAAAATCAAATCAAATTAACTGATTCAATTAATTAAATCATAAATCAGAATATAATTCGATTTGATTTTATAATCTGATCTAGTATATATATAAATATTGATTTGTTTAAAATTTAATTAATGATAAAATTTATAATTAATTTTTTTATCTATATGATAGAGTGTTATTTGTTTAATTAATATATTTGAAATTATATTTTATATATTTTATGTTTCAAAAATGTTATAAATATTTGATATTATTTAATAAATACATAATAATTTAATAATATATTAAATCAATTGGTTATCTGATTGAATCGATTGAACTGTAAACTAATAAAATAATTGATTTGATCATTGATCGGGTTTTAAAACTATTATGCCTTTTTGGTAAAAGAAATAAATTTTGGGTTTTGTGATTAAAATTAAAAGAGTTGAAAAAACTTATGATTTCGCCCGTTTTGGGTGAAAATTAATAATTAAAGACGATGGATATAAGTGATTCGAATGTTAATTTTTTTTTTTGACGAAAGATCTCACCTGAACTGAACACTGTATTGGTCCAAATGTTTAATTTTACCTGGACAGGTAATTCTGGGGGCTTTATAAATCAGACATAAAAAGGACAAAATGGTTCCAATTAATTTATTGATTAAGTTTGGTGAGAAAAAGGAAGATTATGTGCGTTTTTGTCTAGAGTAAAGTAAAAGGAAAAGTCAATCAACTGTTACAAACTTGCATAAAAAGTGAATAATTCATCAATTGGGCTCCATGCGTTCATAAAAAGAGATTACAAACAGAAAAAATAAAGTTGAAAGTAAGCCGAAGGACTTTTTCCTACCCCAGGCTCAGTGTACATCCAAATTTATGTTCATAAACTTTCGAAAATTTAAATGCCAATTGTTACTATTAGGGTTTAAAATGTCATTTAGCAATTTTAGGGTTTTTCTTTACTATTTGGCCATTTACATCTCACCCCCACAAATTTTTTCTCTCACAATCGTCACCCCATATTTTTGCAACCTCCCACAGTTGCATCTTATCCATAGACTACTCCTTTTGACGATTGTTGCACGTGTTCTATTCTTCAAGTCTCTCTAGTTAACTTTAGTCCAGTTCTCTTCTCTAGTGGTTGAGCTTGTGTCTGGGAACATCTCTAGCATCGTTATTGTCTCTTCTTGGACAGAGATCTATTGACAAAGAGACGTCTCCATCTAGGGTTTCCTCGTTTCCCGTCACAATGATTGTCCACTCTTGACGATTTCTCGATTAAACCCACAAACCATTCCCATGATTTTCATCATCGATGGATAGTTTGGGCAAGACAAAGTCGATGTCAGCTTGGTCAGGCGAAGGAGAAAGCCCGAGATGGATAGAAAAAACTGAAGTTCAAGAGAGGTAAAACTACAGTTTTTAAAAGTTTTAAGGGCGACCAAAATTTGAAAAAAATAAAAACCCTAGGTTTATGAGGTGGAGAGAATGTAACTTTTCAAAGTTAGAAAACTTTGGTAGGATTAAAGTGATTAATTTTTAAAATATCAGATAAAATATAATGAATTATATATATTTTAATAATTTTATTAAAATAATGATTTTACCTTTAACTCTAATTAAAATTATTAATAAAAATTAACTCATAAATAAATACTGAAACTTTTAAAAATTAGAAGATGAGATTTTGAAATTCCACCGTACCTTAGGTAGGAACAAGTCTTTTGGCCTAATATTAAATGGCTTCACGTTTGGGTTAAATTATTGAATGGATGGTGAGGACCACAATCCTCGCTGTTGTCCCATTTGGTGGAAGCTTCGTCAGCTATGAGCTATCACTTACATTCGATTAAGCAAGCAACTTAATTAATCTCCCATGTTAAGTAAGATTAATTATTAATTACTATAAAAATAACAAAAACAATCTTCAACAAAAGGCCTCAAATGATGCCACAAGGATTTCAGCAATCTAAACGCCGCTAATTAACATTATTCTAATCATTTTAAAATTTTTGTACGCAAGAGGCTCTAAATAAATAAAAAAATTTTAATTTTAAGAGGAAAGATTAATTCCACTATACCCTGAAAAGTTGCAAACGGTCTTATCTTAATTATACATTATCATTGCCCATGATATTAGTTAGATTTTTTAAATCAAATTATGTATATCTAATTTTTTGAACATATAAATAATATATATTAATATATATTATTATTTAATTTAAAATCATCACATATAATTATGTTATTTATATATTTAAAGTAAATATATATAATAGACGAAAAGACTTATTCCTGTGTAAGTGATAAAATTCCAAACTCATATTCTGATATCAATCTTTATCAGATGAAAATAAATCCATTGTTGATTAATGAAAGAAGACTAATCAAAGAAGAAAATATAATAAAGATTGATTATTAACTAAAATCGAGATAATTATTAAAGAAAAAAATAAAAATTTTAAAAAAAAATAATTACTTTTCCATAAATCTTGGGTGGAAATAAGTCTTTTAACCTATAAAACGATACTTTTTTTTAAATAAAATCATTTTATTTTTTAATATATTTTTTTATAAAATCACATTTATCATTTCACTCATAAATTAAAATGATAATATTATAATTTCGAGTGAAGATATATCATGTATCACACATTTGGAATCATAAATTTAGTGTGTGTATGATATTTTTATTTAATTAAAAAAGGTCAAAAGAAAAATTAAAGCCAGGCTTTTCTTCCACATGAAAAGACAAAAAATAAAATAAAGTTCCTCGAAAGACAAAATAAGAGCGTGCATTTGCAACTCCATGACTTTAAATTCCACATCCCACCCCACCTAACAATTTGTTAAAGCTAAGAGACAAAGTTTAGCATAACCGTCGGTGCCCATAACATCCCTCTACCAGATTTCTTCCTCAAACAAACCACATCCTCTGTTTTTCTTTCAACCAAAAATATCTCACTTTCCTGAAGGAAAAAGAAAAAAACTGGCCATGTTCGAGCCCAAGGCAGAGCCCGGAAAGAATTATGGTGGTTACCATGTGAAGGAGTACGGTGACCGGGCGAGAAGAGCGGCGCAGAATTATACGAGTTATATGAGTGGACGGGATGTGGCGTTGAATGACAACAATGAATCTGCGTTTTTGTCACCGCCTTTGTGGAAGACAAGTCCGACTGCGAGTCCACAGCATCGGAGAGTTAATTACAGATGTTTGTCTCCGTCGTCGAAAGCTCAGGCCATTGCCAGAGGGCAAAGGGAGCTTATGGAAATGGTCAGTAAAATGCCCGAGTCTTCTTATGAGCTTACTTTGAAGGATCTTGTGGAGCAGCAGCCCGTTGATGAAGTTGGCAATAGACAAGAAAGTTTTAGAGACGAGAATAGAGATAAGAAGGAAACAGTGAGAAGGAATGATCAGAATTACAAGAAGGTGCAAGTTAAGAGAAACGGAAGTTTAAATAATAATAATAATAATAATAGCAATGATGGGTTTTTGCTCAAGATGGTGTTTCCTGTTGGGTTCGGCTCCAAGAAAAAGAAGAAGAAGAACGATTTGGGGAGAAACAACAGTTCGAAAATTTCTCCCAAGTCGCCCGTTACTGACGGATCTGATAAAAGTGTTGATAAAGAGTGGTGGAAGAAGAGATTTTCGGTTTCAAGTGACAGCAGTGAAAGCACTGGATTGAGCAGCAACAGTGGGAGTGGCAAGAGCACCGTTAGCAGCAGTAGTAGCTCCAGTAGCAGGTATGCTTTAGAACTTGTGAATTTTTTCAGGATTCTGCAACTTTCAATAGTCCTTATAAATCATAAATATTTTTTCTTGGAGATATTCTCGAGAAAGTTTCGGGGTAAGTTTAAAGAATTCCAAGAATTGAAAATTTTCAGTCAATCTTTTCTAAGATGAAACGGAGGAATCTTGTTTATATGGAATACAGAATCTGTTAAAAAAGATAAATCTTTTTGTCGCATATTATACTGTTTAATTTAATGTTTTATATGTTTATCTGGGTATTTTCAGGCTTACAATCTGGGGATTTTCCTCTAATATCTTATAGAATAACCTGGGTTAAAGAAAGAGAGAAGGAAAAGAAAGATCTTTTTCTTTGTTTTCTCAAACTAATATGCAGAAAACTTTATGGTGTGTAAAGCCAATCTTTCCCTCAATGAATTAAACCAATTTCCCAGCCAGGAACACTTGTCAGTATTAGGCAAACGATTTGACAAATTGAAGTGCTTTGCATTGCTTTAAGCCAAGATTTTGCAATATGAAGTGATGGTTATCAGAATCTTTTCTTTAAATCTAAAATGTGCTAAGCTGCAAGTAACACTTTAATTTAATGCAGGCATGAGAAGGATGGTTGCTGGCCTTTCGTTCGCACCAAGAAATGCATAAAGGCAGCATGAATCAGATGTCTCAACCCAGTTGCAGTAAATAATGTTTATATAGAGTAGAAATTACAATAATGTTAAAGGAAAAAAATTCCCAGAATAGCATGTACATTAAAGATGTTTGGCCCTTTTTTTCCTTTTGGGGTTTTTTTCTTGGATTTTATATATTTTTTGAACCTTTGTGTCTGCGAGATATGAGTGTTGTTGTTGTCGATCGATGAAGATCGATCAACTGAACATTATTGTTATTATTATTAATGTAATGAATATGAAGCAAGTGCTACTGTAAGCAAAAGCAAACCAGTGATCCTCAAGATTAATCTGAGATTAAAGCAAAAGTATAAATTATAATGATGTTGAAGTTGAGCTTTAACTTTCAGAGAGAGCCAAAGGATGATCACAAATCTTTAAAAAATGATGCAACAACATTCCTAACCCCTGTCGGCTCAATCTTATTTTATTATAGTATTGTCGGTGCACTATCTTTTCAGATACCATTGTTTGGTTTTGTATTTTGTTTTTTTAGTGGGATGGGAAGGCAGAAATAAAAAGATTGGTGTTGAAGAAATAGTTATCTTGATGTGGGTGATCTTTGTATTGACCATGCCGGCCTTCTAAGCAAGGAAATTATATAGAAAAGGGCTGGTGAAATGCCAACTTTGATGACCTTCCAGAAGAAGTATGCCATCAGAAAGAATGCAAGAAGGAAAAATGGAATTGTTTGCACCTGCTATAATTTATAAATTGTTGACCTAATTAGTTAATGGACATTATATACAAAAGAGAAACAGAATTCCTTTTATCAAATTAAATAAAATTATGTATATATATATTTTATACAGAATTTAAATATATAGATAACGACGTATTGTCATATATATATATATATTTAAATTGTATATTAAAAATATATAAGTATAATATTATATTTGTGTTATTTCCTCGTATTTGTATTCGTGTTTGTGGTACTAGAGAATTTTGTCTTTTCAAAGATTTGTGGAGAAATTTCGGACGAATATTCAAGACCTTGAATGTTTCCAGCCACATGTATCTTTCATTGAGGGTTGCTAATAGCTTCCTTGGTGGGTGATTCTCATCCACAAACTAGAGGATCTGTTATATGGTAAATTCCAACTTTTAAAGCATCTATCCGAAAGCTTCTCCTTATTTGACTGATTTTGAACAATTACGTTCACAACTAAGTGTAATTAGATACGTCTCCTATTCACTTACCACCTAATAATATGAATGCGCTCTCCACTCTCAGACAATAATAAAAACCCTACTAGACAAATCATCTCTTCGATGTCAATGAGAATACTTTTCTATCATTTTCTTTTGTACCTATAAGTGAAAACTATCTCCTCACTAATAAACTAAAATCATAATGGCGATGTAATTATTTTGTTTTAATTCAATTAGAATATACTTTGAATATAACTTCTTTTTTTTGCCCTACAAATATAGAGAATTAACACAGAGAAAAAGAGGCATAAAAGAGAGAGAAAATATAAAAAGTTATAAATATATTATTCTAAATACACAAAAAAAAGTCACTTCTTTTACTTAATAATCCTTGTTGGAGGTTTCATCCTTCTTATGATATCTTTGTTGTATAAATATCAATTTATAACATATGATGAAATTAGGTTCTTCGATTATCCGACTGAATCATGTTAAAATCTTTGTTTTTTTATTTTTGTTTACATTCAATTTATTCTACACACCATAGAGGATATCAAGCCTATATGACAGATTCTCAATGTTGGTACCATAGCTTACTTTGCACAAAGATTTGAATTATGCACATCAATTGATGACGAGATATCTAATCTACAATTTGACACTAAAAGGAAGGTTTGAAATCCGCAATCATACTTTATTATCACAAACGTTTATAATTTATTAGTCACTAATGAAGAGCCTTGTTATGATGTATTTCTCAAAATATCCAACAACACTTATATTGATAGTCTTAATAAAATAATTGTGTTGGATTAGTATCAAACAACGTCAATTGATGTTTACGACAATCTGGTGATATCAAGTTGAAGGTCACATGCACCGTCATCCATTAGAGGATTTGTTTCATATATATTAGAGTTACTATCTATATGAAATCCATTGGGAGGTTAGTTTAGTTGATATAAACATCCACCATGTGTTGCAACAGGGTGTCACAAATAACATTGACACATAAAGTTTATCATTAACTTTAGTAAGGTCATTTAACATGATAAAAATCTTATCACATTATCTTTGCCCTTTGTAAGCATAATGTTAGGATTACAAACATTTCTAGATTAGTCTTCATATATGAACATGGGGACCTTATAATCAAAATACACATTAATCCTTGTGTCATAATTTTATCATTTTAAAAATATTAATCACATACACATTCTCTATAGATGTGAGATATAGATGAAAAAATGTCATTTATTGAATGAAAACACAATACAATGGTTAAATAATATTACAATATTAGTCTCTATGATTGACTCTAAACACCTATTCTAACACAGATGGAGTGGTGAGTATTTACATGCTAAAATTTGAAGTGCTCATAACCTTTCAACCTTGATGCCCTTGCACAACATCCACATAGTTCACGAAGACATTCAATCTCCCATCTATATTATGTTGACTTATAATTTTTAAATTGAAAACTAGACCCCAAAGCGTACATCCTTAATGCATCTTGCAATACCTCATTCTTATTGAAAATATTCATCACTTGCAAACCAACAATTTCTCTCACATCCCATAAGTAGTAAACAACGTTGGTAGGCTAAGGAAAAGAGGTAGCAAAAGCATTGAATCATAACTTCTTTTGTACTTTATTTCGATCATGGTTTTGGGTGTCACATTCAATATAGTTATTCTTGAACATTGATAACATTCAATACTTTATACACCATGATTAACATTTATTGTCTTATTTGCCTTATATTTATCGACTAGAATATCATCTATTTCATTACCATGATCGGAGCACCCTCAAATTGGTACATTATCCTTCTTCTATCCATGTAAGTCTAAACTAGAGAAGTTCATCAAATCTAGATCAACATTTATATTATTGTTACATTTTCTTGGTCATTTCAAAGAGATTAATTGCCCTTCTCTCCATCATCCTGACATGACTGAACTTCAATATTGGTTACTGATGAATATTAATATAGACCCTCATACAATGGATTAAAACGTTTATCAGTTATATGTGTTGATAATTGTTATCTAGTTTCACCGAACATTTTTTCGCTTTGAAATAATAAATTCTGATTGGTTTTATAAAAATTGGAGTAATTGCCACAATTAGAGGAATTAATAAGTCAAAATTGTATTGAAAAAAAGACAATGTAATATACAACATCATCATCCTCGATATCCTAATATATCTTATTGAATATATCTTTGTGTTTTATAGTTATTTAAATTATATTTTGTATGAGATCAATACATAGATGATGACTTAATAATGCAATCAATCCTTCGTCTGTCATATTAGATAGGATTGTAATTATTTTCTTTATATATATATTTTTTCTAACAGAAGTCATCATATTATCCTATGTTTCTCTACGTCGCCCTTCATACCTAATTATAGCAATCACATGAGTCAATTTGATTAGGTAAGAAAGAAAAACAATTTTTTAATACAAAAATATTAAAAATTAACCTTGATTGCTTAAGAGAAATACTTTTGTCCATCTCTAATAGCATAAAAATCACTTTCATCCCCTCATTGTTTTAAAAAATATTTTGACTTCCTGTAAATCATCTTAAAGATACAATTAACCCCATATCCCATAACGAAATTCTTTAATCCCATTGTCACATGAAAATTACATTTAACCCCCTAGGGAAAGTATGAGATGGAGGGAAACCAACACAACAACACTACACAAGTATTATATTATAGAAATTAATTAACGAATTTAATCTTAAGATTAATCTTAATATTGGATGTATAGTTTTTTATTTATTTCAAAAATTTTGTTGATTGATGGATGACAAAAGCAAAATTGTATTTAATTAAAATAATTAATTACATTTATATAAAGTCAATAAAATTTTATATATATTTATATATTTTTTGATATACATTTTGAATATATAGATGATATAACATTATGTGGTTAAATGATTTTGAATTAAAGATAAAATAATATTTAATCACATAATGACATATCGACTATATATCTAAATTGTCTACTAAAAGTATGTATACATAATCTTGCTTATTTAAAGTTAGAGCAATATTTTTAAAACTAGATCAGACCAATTGATTTGACTAATTAAACCGTGAATTAGTTTATAATCTGATTTGGTTTCATAATTCAGTCCAGTCTATCTATAAATATTAATTTATTTGAAATTTGGTCAAACTAGATAAATTCAATAAACTGAAAAAGCTATTTAAAATCAACAAAATCGGATTTTCTATAATACTACATAATTTTTATCTTATTAAAACTTAAAAGAGTTATAATTTGTATGATTTTGATTGAATTAATAATAAAATTTATAACTAGTATTTTTATCTATATAATAAAGTATCAATCGTTTGATTAATAAATTTAAAATTATATTTAATATATTTTATATTTTAAAAATATAATAAATATTTGATATTATTTAAAACATATTTAATAATTTGATAATATATTAAATTTATTAATTATTTAATTAAATTGATTGAACTATAAACTAATAAAATAATTAATTTTATCATCATATGGTGTCGAAAAGATTGACTTTAGAGTTATCGGTAATTTTGTAATAAGCGTTCAACGTTTTATTATTATTTATTTATATCCTAATTCTTAACATGGTAAAATTCAGAGCTACACGTCAAACTTCTTGTAAATCCTTTCCTGCCACGGAATTGAACAAACGACTTTCGCTAGAGAAAATCTGCAACTTTCTTTTCTCCCAGTCTTATTCTCTTACGTGTAAATGTCATTTATTCTGCCCGTTTTATATTTTTATTCTAATTTTTTATAATTTTTTTTTTGGACATATTCAAATTTTTATAATTTTATTTTCCTCGTTGGGATTGCTTAGTATTTAAGTCTTTCACTTCGTTGAAAAGTATTATTTGAGATACATAAAAAAAAAGAAGCTCTACTCTAAAAGAATTATCATAAAATGTAATATCTCTCTGTGTGGGGATTGAAGTTCGTGATGACAAATTTATCTTGATATGATATAATATATAAAAGTTAAATTAAAATCAATTTTTTTGGGCAAAAAATATAGTTTAAATTGTGTTTGTCTCTGAAACTAAATTGAATTGTGTTAAAAGATACAAAACTAGCATAAATTGTTTATATATTTATAATTTATAAATATATTTTTAGTTTTATCAGTTTAAATTTATTACCTTTGGAATATAATTTTTTTAAATATAATTTAAATTAAATTAAGATTAAAAGTTTTAAATATAATTTTAATTTGAATTAAATTAAAATTAAATATATCTATCTAATATTTAAAATTAATACAACATAAATACGGCGTACAAAAGTATGTAAACGGAGTTGAAAAAATGGAACATGGTGACGTGAAGAAAAGAGAACATAGCGGCTACTTGGACCATGACCTAGACAACCAGAGCTGAGATGTTGGTCCCACATAGCCTGGTTGACTTTTTAGACTTGCAGAAATCGGCAAAATTTTAGCCGTTTCCACAGTACAGTGGGTCAGGGACGAAACGCGTTTACGGCTGAGATTAGTTTCTCATTCAGCATGCGAAGTCAAAAATTAGAAACTTCCAAAATATATTTAACTTATATATTAAAATTATAAAAAAATACGAGGAATTGTTTAGGAATAAATTTGATGTCATGGTGTCGGTCACCTGTTCCCCGTCACTAACCAATAAAAAAATTTATTAAATAATCAAGTACTTTATTTTATAAAGTTGTGGGTTAAACGACCATATAATATTATTGCAAAATCTGTGTTATTAAAGAAAATGTTGATATATTCAAATTAATAAAGACGATTTTATAAAAAAAACTGATATTATACAATATACATACTATCATAAGTTATTAAAGTGGAAGCCTTTTAAATAATTAAGAATAAAATTTTATTTAAATTCTGCCCCAAATTAAAATAAACTATTGGTCTGTCATTTACACTATCATCACAGCAAGTTAGGGGAAGATAAATTAATTAATTAACAAGTTTAAATTTTATTTAGAATTGAGAAAATTGGTATAAAATCCATTAATTTGATTTGAGAAAATAAATATTAAACTCCACCAAACAATTCATCCTCTAAAATTCTTTATTTATTTTTTGGTAAAGATTCAATCATAGTTTGGGGTTTTTATTTGGCTCAAGTAATTAAACATTATTTCAATAATATATATTTTTATTATTGGTATTATTTTATTTAATTTATTAATTAATAAAAATTCAAATAATATTGATGTAAATATTAATTTAAATATCAATTTCATTTTAAAAATTAAAATATTATCAAGTTAATATTAAGTTTACAATGATTTTATTATTAATTATTAATTATTAAAATAAAAATATTTTTATTTTTAATTAATATAATAAATAATATTAAAATATATAAAAAATAATTATATTAATAATATTTAAAATATTTAAATAAAATAATATTTAATATATATGTTTTAAAATCCAATCCATCTCAACAATTATTTAAACCAGTTCTAAATACCTTACTAATAATTTATAATTTATCCATCCATTGTTATAAAAAAATTCTTTCATTTCTTTTTCTCATTCTCTACTTTTTTTTTGGGTTTTCAAAAAGGTGAGCTTCTCTCAAGATCCTAACCCACTTTAGTCTTTTTTAACCCTTGTTCCGTCAACTGGGGTTTTGATTTTGTCTTCAAGTAAGATCAATTTGATTGCAAAATTTCAAAATTTTTGTTTATTTTGATGATGGGTTTAAGAGATGATGGATTGTTTATCTGGTTTAATGATTGAATTTTGTGTTGGGTTTAGGGAGATAAGGTTTAGAGCTAAGTTAGTGGCATTTGGGGGTTTAATTTGATCTATTCTTTTTGTTTTTTGGTAAAAGATGTTAGTTTCACTGCAAATTCGTGTTTTCGATTGAAATTTAGGATTGATTATTGTGTGGTGAATTGTGTTTTAGGATTCTAAGTGATTAGAGAATTTTAAACAATGGCTAATAATGCGGCGGCGTGTGCTGAGAGGGCCACTAGTGACATGTTAATCGGTCCAGACTGGGCGATGAACATCGAGCTATGCGATATCATCAACATGGATCCTGGGTATTGTTCTTTTGCTTTTTTATTTTATTTTTTTCTCTGTAATTTTTGCATTTTGCAATATGGGACTTCATGGAATTGTGACAGTTATGAGTATAATTAAGTGATGGCCAAAATCAAATATTCCATTTGTTGATGCTAATGATTCTGAAGCCAGTTCCATAGAAAGAATTGTTGTCTCCTTTTTTCCTGTTTCATTTGTTCAATTAGTGCATGTTTATGTGATAAGCAGAATAATCTTAGCGGAATGATTTTTGTATCTGCTCATGCTTCTAAGTTTTATGAAACCTTATCTAATTCTTCTCCGTGCAGTGGGCTTTGGGTTAAAATGCATGATTAGTTTTGGATTATGGTTCTGTATGATTTACATAGTGTGATCTTCTTGAATGAAGAAAGCTATAGACAATGTTTGTGAGAAAAATTGTGCTTCTCGGTATATTTATTGATATTTGAAGGCAAGGCGAGGCATAAAATGGCTGGTTGCGCTGTTAAGGAAATCTGATGTTGGTTTTGAAGAGAAGCTCCAATATAACTTTGAGCTAATAGTGTTTGGGTGCATCTGTTTATATTGTGGAGAAAACCAAAATCCTGAAAAATGTATTATTGCATTAACTGGAAACATGGGCAGAACTCATTCATAGTCCAAATGTTGAGCAGTGAGTGATTGAGCATTCGTGCTCAATTGCTTAAATACAATTGATTGTGGTTGCAAGCATTTGAAAAATGTATTATTTCATTAACTGGAAACATGGGCAGAACTCATTCATTGTCCAATGTTGAGAAGCGAGTAATTGAGCATTCCTGCTTAATTGCTTAATTACAATTGATTGTGGTTGCAAGCATTTGAAGAGATCTATAGCTTTACCACTGAGAAAAATTGTAACTACACTGTTAAAGCTCTGCTCTATAGCTAGAACATTTCTGCTATCACTCAGTGTTTCTGTGGTGGGTGCATTCTGACTTTTTGCATACTGTAATCTGAGGTGTATTGATGACTTCCTGAAACTTTAATTGCATAATTTTTTCTTGAGTTTGTTGTCATCCTTGATTGTGTTGCAGGCAAGCTAAAGATGCATTGAAGGTATTGAAGAAGCGCCTGGGAAGTAAAAATCCTAAAATACAACTTTTGGCTCTCTTTGTAAGTAGAATTTTTCAGTTTTTGAAACTTCCTAGCCATGGCTTCTTTATTTGTTTAATTTAAAGTCTTAATTTTTTTTAATTTAAACTATGAATTATTTTCTTTTAAATTATCTTCTCATATGATCTTTACTGAAAGTCTAAAATGAGGGTGGGAATTACTGTCGATGTTGTCAGTAAGGTGATACATGTGACTTGCTATGTGCACAATGAAATAGAAACAACTATCTGACAATGTTAATGTTTATTATTGTAATTTTTTATCCAGGCACTTGAGACTCTCAGCAAAAATTGTGGTGATAGTGTGTTTCAGCAGATTGTCGAGCGTGATATCTTACATGAAATGGTTAAAATAGTAAAAAAGAAGGTGTCTATTTTCTCTTTTGATCTATTGATAGACTTTTCTTCTTTTGTGCATTCCTGGTACTGATTCATGCTGTATTGTATCTTACTGATTTGATTTTTCAGCCAGATTTGAATGTGAGGGAAAAGATACTTATTTTAATTGACACGTGGCAAGAAGCTTTTGGGGGACCAAGAGGGAGGTATCCCCAATATCATGCTGCATATAATGAACTCAGGGTAATTACTATTTGCCTTTCAATTTGCACTTTGCTGTGCATATATATCTTTTCTTTGCAGCATGATTCCTTGTGAGAATGTATAAGGATTAACATTCACTGGGGAAGTCTGTGCCTGACTTCTGGAACGTCATTCTTTCTGCATAGATCAACACATGCAAGGACATGTTTTTAATTAAGTTGTGGTGTGTGGATATAGAGGCTAAAATGATTGTATTGTATAGGCTTTCTTCTAACATTTAGTAATGTTAGTAATGATATATGTTTAAATATTGTATTTCCATAGCCCAGAGAAGTGTATTTCAGTCATCATATCTTTTTATTTAAGCAAGAACTTCAGTCATTAAATCTTTGTGCACATATCATCGTTGTTGTGATGCTGACGCAAGAAGGGGGTGGTTGTGGTTATTGTTTGTGCTATTAGTCTATGTATGTCATTAAATTGAATCTTATTTGATAACTGACAGTCTGCTGGAGTTGAATTTCCGCCCCGGGCTGAGAATAGTGTACCATTTTTTACTCCACCACAAACCCAGCCAATCATTAACCCTACTTCATATGATGATGCTGCCATACAAGCCTCTTTACAGTCAGATGCTTCTGGCCTCAGGTATTAATTGAAGAATATTCTGTGTTCAATTTCTTCAAAGTTTCTGTAAACCAATAAGGATTCTTAAATTCTACACCACTATAACTTGCAATCAGTTGGTTTTTGGGTGCAAGACCGATTTTGTGGCTTCATGTTTACCATATGAATACAACTATCTGATTTCATCATAACTTGGGGTATTTAACTCTTTGGAAGAGAATTGAACAAATTAGTTCATATATTTAATGACTCTTGCCCATCATGGTTTTTTATGTTGCAGATGTTGTGTTGTGATTTGACTTATGCAGAGATTTCAGTCTGTGCTTTTCTTCTTCTAATATATAATATATTTTTTCCTTTTCAGCTTGGCAGAGATTCGAAGTGCCCAGGGAATAGCAGATGTATTAATGGAAATGCTAAGTGCCTTAGATCCAAAGAAACCTGAGGTAGAATTTTTTCTAGTTCTCATGTCTTTTAGTAGTGTATTTGTGCGTGTGAGAGAGAGAGAGAGAGAGAGAGAGAGATTTCCTTTGATGTGAGTGACTCCTAAATAAAATAATTATGGACAGATAATAAAATGCTTGTCTATTAATCAATCATTGTAGGATTCTCTAATTCTGGGTATTTTTACAGGGCGTGAAGCAAGAAGTAATTATTGACCTTGTTGATCAGTGTCGATCTTACCAAAAACGTGTTATGCTTCTTGTAAATGACACAGCGTAAGAACCTGATTCACACATCATCTTTACCTTCATTTAGCATTGGCGATGCTGATGATTACTGTTGCTTTCCTTTCAGGGATGAGGAACTTTTATGTCAGGGATTGGCATTGAATGATTGCTTGCAGCGTGTACTTCGTCGGCATGATGATATTGAGAAAGGAACTCCATCTGCAGGAGCTACAGAGAATCCAGTTGTGCCACTTGTTAATGTCAACCATGACGATGATGAGTCCGAAGATGATTTTGCTCAGTTGTCTCACAGGTGACTTTTTATAACCAGATATACTTAGTATGTTTTCTTTTCTTGTTTTTTATTTTTGATTCTTTTATTCATTTTCTGTCATTTGCATTCTTAAAGCTCGTCGGCATGATAGGTATGATTGACCTGTGCTTCCTGTGTGCTTGTTTTCTGTATGAACTTCTATGCAAGTTAATAGTGGGAGATGGTGAACTACACGGAAGTTGTCTTCCAAAGCATGGTTGTTGAATGTCAGAGATGTTCTTTTGGGGATTGCCATTGAATTTTTCACTTTTTCCTTTGGGAGAATATGTGAGATGTAGCTGTGAAAATGCACTAGAATCCATGAGGGTATAGCCTGATGGTCAGGCTTACAGTTTGCTCTCACAAGTTCTAGGATTCAAGGCCCTTCATAGGCACCGGCAAGATGCATGACCAAAGATCATTGTTTCCCATTGTTTATAGATTGCAGGTGTGGTGGGGGCTTTAGCTTCAATTCAGGCTTGCTTAGCCAAGTGGGGATTTTGGATAATAATAATAATAATAAAAAAAAAAATGATAATAATAATAGAGCTAGAAGTATAACATAATTTTATAAATGATAATGTAGATTTTTCTAGGGCATTCTTTATTATCTTCCCCTTGACTCTGTCCTCTTTTCCCCACAGACAATAAGCTGGGTTAAATGCAAATTCTATCTATGTTTTAGTTTTATGATATACACTGAACATTCAATTTTCAAAATAACATCGTATTATACTCATACATATCTATGATTGTACGAGTTGTGCTTGTCTATATTCATTCTCACAAGTTGGTGTATTCATTCACTACAGGAAACCAGCCAGTACTAGAAGTGAACCAACACCAGTCAACCCACTTCTTCCTCCTCCACCGTCATCAAAAAAGCCAGTCTTCACAGATGCCGGCACAATTGACTATCTCAGTGGTGATGTGTACAAATCTAAAGCATATAATGAGACACCTGAGCGTGCACCTTTTGCTGCTCCAAATCATACGTATACAAATTCCTCACCACCATTGACCCCAACACGGTCTTTCTCACCCCCTTCCAATGCCAGTAATGCAAACTCATCACCTCTTTATTCTTCACGGCCTGTATATGATGAACCAGCTTTCTCGAGCAAATCTCCTGAGAGGCTACCCACTGCTCCTTGGGATACTCAACCAGGTGGAAACCTTCCACCGCCTCCTTCCAAGTACAATCAAAGACAACATTTCTTCGAGCATCAACATAGTTTTCCTGCTCAATCAAGCAGTGGGTCTGGTTCCTCTTATGACAGCTTAGTGGGACAAACCCAGTCCCTGTCTCTGAATTCATCTACTCCTAAGAGAGAAGAAAAACCGGAAGATGCTTTGTTCAAGGATCTTGTTGATTTTGCCAAATCCAAGTCATCCTCTAAGCCGAAATCCAATAGGTCATTTTGAGTATAGTTAGTAGCAGAGAGTACTTGTGATACAGGTTTGGACTTGGGACTATATTGTTAGTTGATCAGGCTTTGCAGCAGATAAATAAACATGGGTGTATGACTTTGGATTCTGGTTTGACATTTCTTTTAGCCTGTTAATCTTTTTAGTCAACTTCTCATCGGATATTGTTTTGGTTTATACTCTCCGGTATATCATTGTATCATATTATTCTATTTGTTTCTCAACTGCGTCTTCCTCATCTATTAATAGGATTACTCTTTTTTTATTTTATTTTTCAAGAATCAGTTGCAGCCACATAATTTTAGAGTCAATTTATAATTGTGTTGATAACACAAATTCATGTTTTGCATTTGAAGAAACTAGCCTGGCATTTAAGATTATCACACATTGTTAGTTTGTAGAGATTGCCTGCAGGAACATTCGTTTCACTTTCTTGCAACTTCAATAAAGGCAAATGATGCGCCCCATTCACCAACACATCACATATTGTATACTTTACTTCAGAAGGAATTAGGGTATTTTCTTTTTTCGTCTGCTCAGGACTACAACCAAAATTTCTTGTGATCCTATATGACTATATATGCATTATTCTAAGATCGATGTTGGCTTCTTAAGTGTTAGTTTCAAGGGTCGTATATACACTTAACGATTTAGTACACACAGCATAATATCTTTCTATTCATGATATGCAATTAGATTCATATCAAAATCAAACTTTCTTCTTGGGTTCATTTGGGTTGATCTTATATGATTTCAATCAACCTGAAGTTTGATAGATGAGGCGAATACTACCATCTATGATCAGTACAAGTAGACTTGAATTTAATTTGAACTGTTCAAACTTGAATTCCAACTCAGATCAAACAAGTTGAATTCAAATAAATGATTGAACTAGATTTATAAATTAGCCAAATTCAAATCGATTCAAACATTCGAGTTCAAACTAACTCAAATTGAATTCATAGTTAAATTGTTTTTAAGGCAAATCTAAAACTCAGTTCATCAATCTTGAACTAACTCTTAGATTGGAACTGATCTCAAACTGGATTTTGTTTAGGTTTAAATTGGATCGAATCCAACCCTAGTCATAGGGTGATTCATGTTACTAATCAACTATAATAGAAGTATGGATTCTTTCTGATTCTTCAGTCTACAACTGTAAATGAGATCTAGATTAGTTCACATGAACTGGAGAACATTATCAGGAATGCAAGTATATATATGCACAACTAATTGGCAATAAAAAATCTTGATGTTTCTTCTATGCTTCCAGCAATGGAGTCAATCACTATAAATTAGAAGGTTTCCGGGTCCAAGTTCATCATGCCCAGGGGCGAATAAAAAGGAAAAAATATCAAAAAGAGAGAGATTGTGTGTTAAAACACAGCTTGGAAACAAGACTTCAGCCTACAAGTTGAATTTACAAAGCAACGAAAGACACAGGCCATTGATTAAGTAATGAACAAATGGCTCAGTTGGAAAGAAATGGTAAACAATGTTTTAGAATTGAACAAATTTGTTATTAGTTCCAAAAGAATCAAAGCAATTAATCTTTTACTTTGAGCCTTGTCTTTCGAATCCCAAAATGTGCATTCTCGTGCTTTTGCTGTGAAAAGACCGAGTCTGAAGTTGGTGCTGGCCTGAGATGCTGCACCCAAAGCATTCAGTCGGCCTCTTACATTGTGTTGTTATTCAAAGAAGAAAGGCAAACACAGCTTGGAAAATGGATTTTGGCCTTCGCCACATTTTGCGAGACAGGGAACCTTCATTTGTAGTCAATAAACCTTGAATACGTCCTTCTAATCGTCCCTGATAAATAGACAGAGAAAACAAAATACTTACTTTTGCTTATGCAGTCACTTTCCAAATAAGCTAACAAAAGGACAGAGTAAATATAGTGTGAAAACTTTCTTGATAAAACAGTTGAAGAAAAGAAGAGGAATTATCCGGGAAGTAAAGAATGTCATACATATTTATGCAACTAATGATACCTCTGCAGCATCCTTGAGTGGCCCCCAATGTTCCACGCGATTGTAATTTTTTGAGCTTGAATGGAAGTAAACCTGGACTGAGGCATTCATCAGCTGAGGATGTTCCCTGAAAAGTACTGAATCTCCATGTAGCACAGCTTCAAGAACCTTGGCAACATTAATCAAATATTCTAGTCATTTGGCATTCATTATGACCGTTACAAAAAATTCACTCAAGCAAAATTTATAATGCTAGGGAATTTTCATTTATGAAATGTCTATGGCAATTGAAGAGAAGTACTATTGCACTTGTGATCCCTTCCTGGAAGCGGAAACCTGGATTCTAGTCCTCATGGAGGACGAGATGGAAAATCGCAGTTTCAGAAATCATTCTTTTTAAGAACTTACCAAAGGCATTTCCTTAGAGAATATGTGGTATCTAAACTCAGCTGCAAGGTCCCGCAGGAGACTGGGGCCACTCACATAGCAGTGAACATGTAAACAGATATCGTCTTTCACTTTCTTCCACTCAGCTACTACGTCATCTTTGATATACCACCCTCTTAACTGTCAAGGACATAAGAAAGGAAGGACATCAATCAAAGATTCAGATATGCATACAAGATATTCACCCAACTAGAAACATAGAACTTACATAATGATCTTAACATGAACACATCACCAATTCGAAGTGTAAAAACAAAGTACAGTTCAAATGCAAAATTATTAAACGTACATACCTGTTCAATGTTGATTACGTTGGAGATAGTCAAGGTTAAGTTAGCCGTAAAGTCACAATGTGATAGGATGTATGTCCTTGGAAGAATTCTAGAATAGTCATTCATGCTCTCTCCCATGAAATCAACTTTCAGCTTTGAAGCTTCAAAACTTGCTGGCGGTCCCAATAGCCTAACAGCCTAGCAATTAGAATATGTTAATATGCCCTCCAATTAGACTGTAAGTGAAGAGAGATAATAATAGAACAGCAGATGTAAATATATCAGAACATCTTTTCTTTTCTTTCAAGTGGACTCATAACTCCTGCAACGTGTAATCATGGATTCAGGATTAATGTTACACCTAAACAAGTGACAGAAGCCAAGTAAGTGCATATATATGTACTTAATAAAACAGAATCAAACGGAGCTCTGAACTATATACTGGTACCCAAATTGGCTTGCAATATCAGAGAGGTATATTTTTACCAAATTTTTCCAAAAATTTCATCCAAATTCTGCGAGCCCACATTCTCAATGAGAAATACATTTTATTACCCAATGCAACAATGCCCAACACATTTTTTTCATACCAAAGAATGCTCTACATCTGATTTAACCAATTCAACAATAAACCAAGAATACTCGTCAATTACACAGGCATGAATAAAAAAAGTGAGCCAAAAATTTCATTTCTCATTTTGGCCTTAAAATGATGGGTCAAAATCAATAATCACTCACTGAAATCAACATTTGTCTGAAAAGAAAAGTCTATAATTACAAAAATATGACAATGCATAGCAATGCCAATATACAAAGAACATAAACTCAAGAAGTATGGAGAGGAAAGAGAGTAAAACCTCAGAAACAAGAGTGTTATAAGAAGCTCTACGGCTGGTGATGGGAGAAAGGTGAATAGGTTTACAAATGTATCTTCTTGAAGAGTTGAATTTGGCATAAAAACCCCTCGGTGGTGATGGTGAAAAGGCAGAACAGTAAGCAGAATGACAGGCCATGGAAGAAGCATAACCCCCCAGTAGTCTTTCTCTTCTTCTTCATTGTTCAAAAACCACCATTGTCTTTCACTGTGGAGAGAGAAAAGGGGATGGGATACGTGGAGAATTGGAGTTCATAGTTGTGATAATGCGGACTGTGATACGCTAACTTCCCCGTCCCCACAACGACATAATCTACGTCAAGCCTTTCCCTCCCTACCTCCTCTTCCCCGTTTGTCCTCGAAGCCTTGTTTGGCTTTGGTTAGTGCTGATTGGCTGTTGACTTCAAGGTCATCTTTAACTGTGTGATGACATGTCTTCACTTGAATATTCTGTCACCCGTGATTAGATCGCTTGAACTGGGCCTGCCTCTACAAGTTCAGCTGGTCTAGTAGATTTGATGTGTTCAGTCCAATGATTGAATAACAATAACAAAAAAATTAATTAAAATAATCCAATTAACGGATTGAGTAAGAATATCAATTCTTCAGGGGCTATGCAAAACCTCTAACAAATTAGGGTTGGATGAAACTACCTCATGTATAATTTTGTCTTTGAATTATGGCCAAACGACTATTTCCCACCTAAACTATGCTGAATTCTCAAAGTTCCTCCCATTAACTATGAAAATATTGTTTACCCACTATAAGTAGTTAAAATTAACGGTGGTAAGAATAAAATCGTCATTTTCTCTATAATATTAAAAATAAACTAAAATATAATATATTTTTGCCCCCCTAAACTTTAAAAACTAAAATTTTCTCTCAGCCTAAGTTTTAAAAAATGGCAGTTTCACCCTAGGGTTTCGTTTTGAAATCTCCAACGTCATCTCCGACTCCATTGTCGACGGCCTCTCCCTCCTGAAGCATCATCTTCTTCCGACGATCTCTTTCCTCCCATTTGGACGCCCGGTCGGCGTTGGAGAAGCCTTGGGAGATGAAGAACTTCATCGGGAAAGACGAAGTTCTTCATCTTGTCATCTTCGTTTGGGAAGACGAAGAACTTCATCTTCCCCGACGAAGTTCTTTGTCTCCCAAGGCTTCTTCGACGTCGATCGGACGTCCAAATGAGAAGAAAGAGATCATCGGAAGGAGAAGATGTTTCGGGAGGAAGAGGCCGTCAGCAATGGAGTCGGAGATGTCGCTGAAGATTTCAAAACGAAACCCTAGGGTGAAACTATAATTTTTTAAAACTTAGGCTGGGGGAAACTTTTAGTTTTTAAAGTTTAGGGGGGCAAAAAGAGATAAAATTTTTAAGCGTTAAGGTTCTGTTAAATTTAACCGGTCATGGGTGGATAAACTGTATTTCCATAGTTAATGGGGGAAACTTTGAGAATTCAGCATAGTTTGAGTGGGAAATAGTCCTTTGGCCTTGAATTATTTAAAATATTGAGATTTATTATTTGTATAAAAAATTAGAAATTCCATGGCTATCGAGTCGATTGGTTTTCAATAAGGGAGTATATAATTCAGTTTAAGTCATAAAATCAAACCAAACTATTAAAAAATTACGGTTTAGTTTAATTTAATTTATAAAACATTTTGATTTGGGTTGATAAATTTTATAAAAACATTTATGGCTTCAATTGTTGTTTGGGCAGTCTCCAAATTAAATTAAATTGCAAATTATATATATTTTTAAATATATAGGCAAAAAAGACTATTTCCCACCCAAGATTTGATGAAATGATATTCTTACTCTTTAAATTTGAAAAAAAAATCATTTTCTCACTAATACGTTAAATTTATTAAAAAATTTGTTAAATTTTTGTTATAAAATTGTTGAAAAAACAAAAAAAAAAAACAGTCAAGCTTAATAATGCATTGCCACTATAATTTTATTAAATAATTTTTATATCTCGAATTTATATTAATTTCAATTAAAAACAAAAAAAAATTTACAGATATAGATAAAGAGACATATAATCATATGTTTAGAGGTGTTTTATAATTGTAGGGTTGTTAATGATATTTAAAATTTTAATATATTTTTAATAATTTATAAAATGATAATTATACCTATAAAAAATTGAACATAATGCAATAAATTAGAGGTTTGTATCACTTTTTTTTGTACTTATCTTGTCTTTTTTTTTTACATGTTTATTGTATATGTATTTTATGTTCATTTTAAATGTTTATTTCATATCTTAAATAATTATAATTAAATATTATTTACTAAGTATGAAATATTTGAAAGTAAATGATTTTAATAGGTTAAAACTGTAATTCAAATTGAATCAAATTATATTTTTTTAGTTTGATTTTGTTTGGTTTAAAATTTTTCTAAACTTTTTTTTTTTAAGTTTGGTTTGAAAAAATTTTTATACTACACCAAATATGTAGTACATACCCCTGGTTTTCAATTCTTGAGTTCTTGCATGAAATAACTTGAATAAGTTGTGATTATTCTTATTTTCATCAGTTCTTTAGTAATGGAATAGTATTAAAATAAATTTTTAGTGAAATAGGGCATAAAATTAACCTTTCAATGGGGTTTTCTGGTATGCGTGATTCACATTTAGAATGTTGATCATGCATACCAAGAGAAGATGAAAATATATAATTTTGTGATACTTGCTTTTGGTATGTATGGGCATAGTGTGGTGTATATGATAATTGTCATGTGTGAGGGGTAAATTATATTTGACTTATACTTAGTTTGGTGTGTGCATCATGCGTGGGTGAAGGGGCTAATTGAAAATTATACATATTATTTGTATATATATATTTGTGTGTAGACCATGCTGAGACCTTATAAGTATATTTTAATTTGGGAGGTTAATGATACTTTTCTATGAGAGGATAATTGATTTTTTCCAAATAAATATTCTCATACCATAAATAATTAAGAAAAAAATAGATAAATTTATATATCGATTTGGTAAGATTTAATTCTATAATCTCAATACAATATTTGAATTTTATAATATTATTTAATCAATTTATTTATAATTACAATAAAAATATATGTACTTATTTTGAGTGTATAAATAAGTACATATTTGATGTGTGTTATTATATGATTAGAATATTTTGAATTAAAAATAAAGTAACATCTAATTATATTATGACACATATAAGTGTATATACATATAAGTGTTTATATATATTTGTATATTTAAAACAAATATATATAATATTACTCTTATAATTATATATACCCCAATTATCCAATATGACATAATGCATGGGTGTGCATCCCTTCCCCGCATGCACAAGCTACTTGTTCACGGGCATTCTTAATTGTGAGTTGATGACACAATGCACAATCATGCATGACACAATGCATGTCTTATGTACAGTTGTACACACCCTTTACTTGCATGATTTTCTCATGCATGAGCATCTTAAATTGTAACCATATGTACAAGTAGAGTTTGATGTCACTTCTTTTTTTATGATCATAATCATATGATTAAAAGATTTTGAATTAAAAATAAAGTAACACTCAATTATATGATGATACACATAAATGTATACTTATTTATGTATTCAAAGTAAACATGTATAATATTGCTCTTATAATTATATGTACTTAAATTATCCAATATGATACAATGTACAAGAGTGCATCCCTTCCTTTCACGCATGAGCTACTTGTTCACGAGCACTCTTAACTATGAGTCCATGACATAATTCACAGTCGTGTATGACATAATGCATGTCTTATATACGGTTATGCACACCCTTTACATGCACAACTTCCTCATGCAAGAGATTCTATTTGTACCATATGTACAATTAGAGTTTGATGTTGCTTCTTCTTTGATGATTGCTAGAAATCCCACTCTCTAGCGCTTGGACGTCAAACGACGATAGAAGAACTTTTCTCTCACTCAATCTAGCATAAACACAAGT
Organism: Mangifera indica; assembly: GCF_011075055.1. NCBI lineage: Eukaryota > Viridiplantae > Streptophyta > Magnoliopsida > Sapindales > Anacardiaceae > Mangifera > Mangifera indica. The sequence continues at coordinate 6,568,489 of NC_058147.1, read as the reverse complement.
TTATCAAATAACAACGAATCACAATTCCTTTAAAAAATCACAAAACACATTTTTAAATATAAATCTGATCATAATGCATGTTGCAATTGTGCGTCCCTTAATACACAATAGTGCATTCGACTTTTACTCTCCAACGTGGCATGATAAACATATTGTCCACGTGATAGGTTGATGAATAAACATACATCCTCTATGCACAATTGTACATCATGCCAAATTTCACAACTTGGCAACACTTAGTCAAATTTCGAAACCACAAACACATGTTCAATGTATAAAAAGACTCAAATAACCTTTCAACACCTGTGGGCTTTACACTTTAATGGTGCATTTAGTTCATATAATCTTTTATTATAAAAAATAAAAAATTATCATAAAGATAAATTACTAGAAAAATTATTGAGTATAATTTATTACTATATATAATAAAATTAATATATATAAATAATTATTGCGTTTGGTTAATAATGATAAAAGTATATTGAAATATTATTTAGAAGAATGTTTTATGTATTTTCTAAAATATTCTCCATATTAATAATATATTAGGATTTTTCATGTTGTCAAATTATGAAATTAATTAACTAAATTATTTTTCAAGTTTTTTTGATAAGTATTTATTTTTTCAAGTTATCATCTTATTACCATTATATTTTTTCTAAATTATTCTAGATATTATTATTTTTTAATTGAAAACATGGGCATTTTGTACTAAAATTTTAATAATTAAAAAATGAAATTTTAATAAAATTAAAATTACTTTACTAATCTTTTGATACTTCTACTTAAAGTAGAAGTGATAATCAAATTAATTTTTTATGTCATCTTTGTAATAAAATATTATCAAAATTTTTTATTACTTGACAAACCAAAAAAGGTAATGATATTAATAAAATATAGATTATCAAAGTAATTAAATATTCCTCCAAACCAAACACCTCTTAAATAAATAATTAGTAATGCCTTAAATGTATTTTGAAATTGTTATTATAAATATTTATATATACCAATAAAATTATATATATAAATAATATGCATAGATTTGTGTTCAAACAAAGATATATTTGTATGTGACTGAATCATAGTAATCAAATTACATATCATATAATGTATTAAAACCTAATTTTTTTGTATCATATATCAAATATCGCATTGCATAATATAACTTGTAAAAAATAAAATAATAAAAAAATCTAATGGACACCTTATCATTTTAGAATGTATCGTAAACACCCTTGAAAATTTAAGATTTCTCATATACACCTGTATTACATCTTTTTTTTTTAAGTATATCAATTCATATTCTATCATAGAATACGTCTATTATATTGTATCAATCTAATATATCTCATGACATGTATAATTTTTCATTAGTATTATATCGTATCGAAAAATATATCATGTATTGTAAAATACTAATAACCATGAATTAGATGATGAAAATTTTATCAACATTCTCTAACATTGTTTAATATACAGATGAAAAAATGATTTATCATATTTAAATGATAGAATTTTGTCAGTTTTATCCAAGGATGGAAAATTAGGCCAAAGAACTATTTCCAACACAAGTTTTATCCTAAAACAAATATATACCCACGTGGTTTGAAAAACTCAAAGTCTTACTCATAAACTAACTTCTGTTAAAATTTTCTATTAGAGAAAAGGTAAAATTGTTATTTTACCAATAATATTAAAAAAATATAAATTTCATTAAGTTTTCTTCCCAGGTTTTAAAAACTAACAACTTTATCCTTACCTAAAATTTTCAACTTTGAAAAGTAATATTTTTCCTCCAAAACTTAGGGTTTATTTTCTTACCATCTACGACCATTGACAATGATACTTGAACCCACACACCAACCACTATCTCTCTAGTATGAGAAAGAGTTGTTTAGAATCGATGAAGCGATAAGGTTTCGTCAATGTAGACAAATCAACAAGACTGGTTTTTGTTCATTCATCTGGAATTGATGAAGCAACGAGGCTTCGTTAGTTTTTCTAAATCAACTTGTCTTTGTCGCGCGTCAGAGAGGGTGAGAGGTGATAGCTGGTGTGTCCTTGGGTAAAAACATTATTGCAAGTAGTAGAAGATGATGGCCAAAAAGAGTAAAAAATAAACTAAACTATAGGCTTTGAGGAGAAAAATATTATTTTTCAAAGTTAGAAAACTTAAAAAAAAAGCGAAGTTGTTAGTTTTTAAAACTTACGAGAAAAAATTTAATAAAATTTATATATTTTTTAATATTATTAGTAAAATAACGATTTTACCTTTATCTTTAATAGAAAATTTTTATAGAAATTAATTTATGGATGAGACTTTAAAATTTTTAAACTCTATAATTATGTATTTATTTTTATTTTAAAATTTGGATAAAAAATAATCTTTTTGCCCTGAAAAATAATTGTTCGGCCAATTATTAATGGTGGGCCGGCACCTTAGCCCATAGATGTACGCACAATTATGGTGACTGATGGCCGGGTCCACCGTCCACATACAGCCCATTTTATTTTATACCAGATCAACAATTTAGAGATAAATATGAAAGAAATATTATAAATGATTAGATACCGCGGCCAGCTTGGCACCATTTAAGTTCCAAGGATCACATGGGGAAATTGAATTGCTGGGAAATGAAAAACGAATCCCAACACTTTCATAAACCCCTGATATACGGAGAGAAATGCGGTAACACAAGTCATTTTCTAAAGGCTAATTCATTGCCCACCCAAATTTTGTGGAAATAATTTTTCACCCTTTAGGTTAAAAAAATCATTTTTCTACCCTATCTATTCAAGTCAACAATCGATTCTCAAATAACATTATCAAAACAAAAAGAAACAAATGGAGGAGAAAAAGGCCTGAAAAAGGCAAAATAGACAAAGCCCTTAAAAAGGCCACAGAATAATGAATTGGAACTTCAGCGAAAAGAGATTAAAGTGAAAAAATAAGTAAGCGGGAATTGTGATTGAAAAAAGGAAACACTTACTATTTGAAGAGAAAGCTTTCTTGGAGAGTGCTTAGACTTTTGTCAAATTCACTGGGAAACAACAGTAGAGGTTTTGCGGGACTCAAAGCCTTAGGCTTCTCAATCTCACACACAGATAGGACCCACGGGAGGCGCAAGAGTTCTCAGTTTTAGCAAAAATTCTTCTCTTTCTTCCCCAAGAATTAAAAGAAGACCGATGAAAAGACTTTCATTTGAAAACTAGTTGTTGTCTTGTTGAAGTTGCAGCAAATTTTCTGCAACTGTAAACTCAGTTTCATCCATGAGTATGGAAACATTTAGATGATGATGATGATGATGCTAAAAAACAACTACTACTAGTAACAAGTTTCGTCATCTATGTGAAAGCTGAAGTCAAAGATGGTTATATTCATTCAAGTATTCAACAATCGATTCTCAGGGAAAATTCTAGAATCCTATCATTAATGTGAGGAGCTACCATTGCATCAAAACCTCCAGCAGATGCAAGCCACCGTTTCAGCAAGATGTCTAGTTACGACAGCCACCATCGCCACCAGACCTGCTTACCATGGGAGCAATGGTGTTTTTCATTTATAGGTGAGTTTCATACTTAGAGCCAATCGTTGACAATGACATAAGAGGAAGAATAGGAACTCCATGACCACATTGCCACCACTACCACCGTCCTTATTTGTTTGTGTAAGGTATCTTTTCTGCCTTTCAATGTAAAGATGAATTGATGAACGGGTAAACAAATGGATTTTTCAAACTTGTAGGATGTCAATTTCTTTCTAAAAAGTTTGGGTGGTACATAGTATCTTTTTCTAATAATAAAATAAATTTTCTAAACATTTTTTAATTTCACTTGGCTGTTGGTAATATTAGCTGTCATACGCTCACTGGTGGTCTCTTTCTGTGAAATTTTCTTTAAAGAAAATTTTTTTCCTTCAGTTGACAGCCTGCCGGGGGACTTGCTTACACACTCAGATTCGAGACAATCCCTGTTCACTAAAAGAAGGTAAAGGTTGATGATTTAGTTTTATTCGCATTTTTGGTTTTGAATTTTTGTGATTACTTTGTCTTTCTACGTTCATGTAAGGATCCTGCTTTCATTCTTTTGTTTTGCGAATGACCGGAGCTTAGCTTTCTCGTGGGGACGTTCGTTATTTCGCGAATGGTACAAATTTTGGTGGGATTTGTTTACCTATCAAATCTGTTGTGATTTTTATGTATAAATGCTAAATAGATGAAAGCTTGCAGCCCTCCGCTTCAACTTTATCTTCTTTTTTTTGTGAACTGCTTGAATGTGCATATTTGCTTGTTTAGATCTGCAGTATGACGTTTATTTTTAATGCACTTCTTGCCATACGCGGGAGAATGAAGAAAAAAATACTTTTGAGTTTCGCAGAAATTGATAATTTTAGTTTTCAAAGTCATGATTGCGGGGATGAAATGAATGCTCTAATTCAAAAGCAAAAAGGGTTTCGTGAAATCAATAAAAGGCGCCAGAATATAGGAAAATAAATCCGATTGTGTTGGCCTAATTGAATGTTGAAAATAAAAAAGCTATTATTTTTTTATTAAGATCAAACTATGTTTGAATCACGCAACTCTCATTAGCATTTTTACAGGAGAGATTCTTTGTATATTCTTCTTTAAGAGGTTGAGATGACAGATAGTTAAAATATAAGATTTTAGTAAGATTAGAAACAGGTTTCAGCTTCGGAGCACTTAATTTTCAGATCTCTCTAACCACCCACCTGCATTTTATTTTATTTTGTTTGTATGTTTGCTAATTATGCAGCCTGAAAAGTTCTGTTGACTGTTAATGGCAGGTGGTTGATTTTTTCCGTTTACATGATATATAGTTATTGCTTAATTAGGTGTATCTGATTGGGGATATTTGTTCTGAGAAAATATGGCATTGGGGAAGCTTTCCCGAGTTGGTGGAAGGAAGTCTTCCGATTATTGTTCAACAATTACTGTAGTCATGTTTGTCAGTTTTTCTTTGGTGGGGGTTTGGATGCTAATGTCCTCATCGGTTGTGCCCATGCAAAATTCAGATTCTTCGTCTCAGGCAATTATAGATGAAGTGAAACAAGAACTCACGGGTTCTGAGAACTTTGAAGAGACTTCAAGTGAGTTACCAAAGAATGAAATACAAAGGGACGGCAATGGTATTCCTGTAAAAGAGAGCATAGTGGTGGATACTCAGGAAGAGAAGAGTGTGACAGAGAGCAATGATGAAGCAACTGTTTCTAACCATATTGTAAAGGAAGAGCAGGAGAGTTCTGACAAGAAGACTAAGTCTGAAGAGAAGTCCAAGACACAGGTTGAAAATGATGAGGGCGAGAGAAGTGCAGAGAGTGAATCTAAATCTGGATTTGGAGATTCAAAGTCAGAAGCTGAAGGTGGAATTTCAAATAAAATTGCACCGAATGAATCAGAGGGGAGCTTGGGTGAAAACAAAACTGAGTCAGTTGAGGTTATTCAGACTGACAAAGTGGTTTCTCAAAATCAGGACAAGAATTTGGATCAAAATATTGGAGACGATATAAAGAATGCAGAACAAAATATTGGAGACAATAATAAGAGTTCAGAACAAAATATTGGAGACAAGAAGAAGAATTCAGAACAAAAAATTGAAGACAATAACATGGAAAGCCATGAAAAGGTTAAGGAGTCAATTGAAAATTTCCCTGCTGCTGACCAGTCAGAAATTTTGAATGAAACTAATACACAAAATGGTGCATGGTCGACTCAAACGGTTGAGTCACAAAAGGAGAAGGAATCAGAACAATCTTCAATCTTGAAGGACCAGAATCACTATAGCTGGAAGCTTTGTAATACCGCTGCTGGGCCAGATTACATCCCTTGCCTTGACAATTGGCAAACTATCAGAAGGCTTCCGAGTACAAAGCATTATGAACATCGAGAAAGGCACTGCCCTGAAGAAGCTCCCACCTGTGTTGTTCCCATGCCAGAAGGATATAGACGCTCAATTAAGTGGCCTAAAAGCAGGACTAAGGTATGATCATATAATGCAAATCAACTAAAATATAATGTAATTAACTTGGGTTGACATTTGTTCAAATGGTGTATGGTGCAGATATGGTACTATAATGTTCCACACACAAAACTTGCAGAGCTTAAGGGGCATCAAAATTGGGTTAAAGTTGAAGGTGAATACCTTACTTTTCCTGGTGGTGGAACTCAGTTCAAGAATGGTGCTCGTCATTACATTGATTTCATTCAAAATGTGAGTCGTTTTCTTTTTGCTATTTCTCTCCTGCTACAAGGACCTTTTGGTACTTCATTTACTTGTTTTGTTTGTATGGTTGCTTATCATGTGTGTTTTATGATATATATCTTGATTTCAGAGAGTCAAATTTAAAAAAAACCAACTTTACATGCTATCCTCTATCAGTATTGTTCACATATGCCTAATAGATACTACTGGAGCATTGGCATACGTTGGAGACACTGTATCTCATTCTGACTGATGTTAGTGCTCCTGTAATATTCATAAATATATAGCCATATATATGTGCTTGTGGTTTTTGTACAAAAATATGTTCCTAAGGACTTCACTGAATGTTTTTCTCTGCCTGTAAACTAATATGGTTGTCCTTGTTTCTCTATAATTACAAGCTAAACATTAAGGGGATGAGCTCTAAAAATGAATTGAAAGTGCTATGTAATTCTTATTTTAGACGGCACGCATGTTTTTCTTGCATATCTTAATCACATAGTCTATTTAAAGGCATGCCTGATGTGGAAAATGTATATGTGACCACTGTTCATTCTTGAATATTTAGTGGTGTCTGGAAATTTTCTTGATATACTTCGTATTGTCCTTTTCTGCATTGCTGTAATTTGAATGTATGGCTTCATTTGATTCTCATCACCAATTTTTTACTCAATCATACATATTTTTAGCACAATGAAGTGTCCGCTGCAAATGTTTGTAATTTTCTTATCAGAATGGTTTCTTTATCTTGAAAATCAAGCATCCTCTGTGTCGCTGCTGTTACTATTATTACTTTATATTAATTTCCTCTTGATATTCTTCAAGTATCAATAGATCCATTTGACTGGTTTGGGGGTTTCATTTTTGATGCTTTTTTGGTGATGTAAGTAAATAAACATGTATTCTTGATTCCAGCACATGCTTGAATTAAAATATAATTTGTAATTATAATGCAGTCACGCCCTGATATTGCGTGGGGGAATAGAAGTCGTGTAATATTGGATGTTGGTTGTGGTGTGGCCAGCTTTGGGGGGTTTCTTTTTGATAAAGATGTCCTTGCAATGTCATTTGCCCCCAAGGATGAGCATGAAGCCCAAGTGCAATTTGCTCTTGAGCGGGGAATCCCTGCCATATTATCTGTTATGGGCACCAAGAGACTACCATATCCCAGTTCAGTGTTTGACCTTATCCACTGTGCCCGATGTAGGGTCCCTTGGCATATTGAAGGTGATGTCTACATCTTTTTTTCTAATGTATCTTCATTTATATATTATTATACATTTTTTATATATTTAGTGATATGTTTCAATTCAAATTGTAGGTGGCACTCTTCTTTTGGAGCTCAATCGTCTTTTGCGACCTGGTGGTTACTTTGTCTGGTCTGCCACTCCAGTTTACCAAAAGCTTCCAGAAGATGTTGGCATTTGGAAAGGTTTTGTACTTCTAGCAGAGTTTATATTCCTCTCAAGAGACCTGGAAGATTGATGCTAACATCTTTTTTCTTTCTTTGTTGTGATTGATGGCAGCAATGTCTGCTCTAACAAAGTCAATGTGCTGGGATTTGAAGACTATTAAGAAGGACAAATTGAATGGTGTTGCTGCAGCAATATATCAAAAGCCAACATCAAATAACTGTTATGATAAAAGACCTAAAAATGAGCCTCCACTATGCAAAGAGTCTGATGATCCTGATGCTGCCTGGTACTTTTTTCTGTAGATATACACACATACATACATACATACATATATATGCATACATATCTGGAAATATTTGTTTCAATAGTTTTTGATAACTAATTCAGTACACTGTTTTTTATACAACTTCAGGTGCATCTTTACTTGTTCCACTATGCCAATAAGCACAATAAACTAAGAAAATTCAATTTCATTTAGCTTTCTGTTATCAATACTCTAATCTTTGGTCTGGAGAGTGCAAACTTGAATAATGCTGATGGGGAGATTTTGATGAATCTCCAATTTTCTTAACAAGTGATATTACTAATCCAGTGGGAATGCATGTTATCAGGAATGTATCCCTTCAGCCATGCATGCATAGAATAATAGTAGATAAGTCAAAGCGTGGGTCTCAATGGCCTCTCCAGTGGCCACTGAGGTTGGAGAAACCACCTTATTGGTTGAATTCTGAGGTTGGCGTTTATGGCAAAGCTGCTCCTGAGGATTTCACAACTGATTACCAGCATTGGAAAAATGTTGTCTCCAATTCATATTTGAATGGTCTAGGGATTGACTGGTCAAACATGAGGAATGTCATGGACATGAAAGCTGTATACGGAGGGTAAGTAGTTTCACACCATTTATTTGCTCTACTATGAAAGCCAGCATTTTAATACCCAAGTTCACAGATAGATTTGATCATTTTGCATCAGTTGGAGGGTAGTTTTATACTACTGTTGTAACAATATCCATCTAGTTGCCTATTGTTTACCTGATTTAAGGTGTTTTTTCCATTTTATGATACTAGGTTTGCTGCAGCATTGAAGGACTTGAAACTGTGGGTTATGAATGTTGTTCCCATTGATTCTCCAGACACACTTGCAATAATCTATGAAAGGGGTTTGTTTGGATTATATCATGATTGGTGCGAGTCATTCAACACCTACCCTAGAACTTATGATCTTCTTCATGCTGATCATCTCCTGTCAATTATCAAAAAGAGGTATTTCTTCTTCCTCTATTACTTCTATTTTAATATTCAATATTGCATTTTTCACAGCTATAATTCTAACCTAAAATGTTAAGGTCTGATGATTGCTCTATTTTGATGTGGCTTGCTGTCGACAGGTGCAATTTGAAGGCAGTTATTGCAGAAGTTGATAGGATTCTGAGGCCAGATGGAAACCTGATTGTACGAGATAATGTGGAAACCATTGGCGAGGTTGAGCGCTTGCTTAAATCCCTACAGTGGGAAATCCAAATGGTTTACACCACAGACAACGAAGGAATGCTTTGTGCTCACAAGACTTATTGGCGACCTGGAGAGTCAGAAAACATTAAGTCAGCAATTTTCTAAACCCAGGCATCAACATTGTCATTGAGTCTCTGTGTCTGCTGGAAAATTGACATTTGCTTGTTAGAAATTAGTTTGCTTTCTGTAGCAGCAGCTCCGGCATGCAATAGCTGTAGCCTGTAGTTCTGAAATAGAGTGTAAAATTTTACAGTTGATCGTTCTTTAACAGCCGTTATTTTCTTTATTGCTTCCGTCATACATATACCCTACCCTTCTTAAATTGGAGGGAATTCTGATTGTATTACAATATATCTAATCAACATCAATGAAAATTAAATCCAATTTTCCTACAAGCCTTATCTTCCCTGGATCTTTATACACTTCATTAATATGGTTAAACTTGTAATGTCTGCTGGATTCTCAATGCTTGCTCAGAACAGGAAATTAATGTGTTTTGTCAGAAAATTAACTTAAACTTGCAGGCTAATGAGAAAGCTTCTCCCAGAGACTAACACAGTCAAATTCTAATCTGTTATGCAACCTGTTACAATTTGTAAATAATAAAACTATGCGTATTTATTTTGAATATATACAAATTGGTATATATTTGATGTGTATCATAAATATATGCTCAATATGAGTACGTATGGTATTGCTAATAAATAAAATAATCAACACAATCCCAGTGCATGATTATGGTGTATGCATGCACCAGCGTGAAAAGAGTTCAGCATTTATGATCTCCAAGGAAGATTTTTTCAATCTTAATTTTGGAAAGTGAGCAATGTCTTTTGATATTGGCCTAAAGCACCACTCTTAACACAAACTACCACCACTTAGAATTGCTACTGAAACTCCAGATCCTGGATTCTGGAATATGCCATGGGAGATTCCAGTCTTTTCTTTTTTTAAAATATCAAAACAACCAGGCAAGAGTAGTATTAGTGCACTAAATTATCTCTCATTTTATGAACAACACAAACAGTTTTCATCTAAAATGCATTTATTTGGCGGAGGGAATGTTAAACTCATCTTCGTTAGACGTAATAGCTTCATCTTTTGACATTGAAGAAGAAAAAACATTTTAAGTTTGAAGGAATATTACAGGTAAGATAAGCAAAGTTAACTCATCCTCCATGTTGAAATGGATCTTTTTAATAGACATAAAGCATTTGATTTAAAAACAAAATGCCAATAAGACAGAGACAGAGACCACAATGAGTGAAGGAAGACTCAACGACCCTACCATTTAAAGGGAGTGGCGGACTGTCTACCTTCCTCCACGCAAACTTAACATTTATCTTTCACCCCACATTCTTTTAACTTTAAAATTCTTATTTCTCAACTGCACTCCCCACTTACCAAGGACTGTGGCTCCATCATTCAAGTTAGATTTGCTTAAAATACAACATATTCAGTTCCTAAATGATAGTTTGAGTAATAAAAATAAAATAAAATTTAAGCATAAGAGAGCAAGAGTTCAAATCATTTCTGATGATATTTCAAGATTAAACTTTTGACTTATTTTATACAGTCATTATGAGATCGGTCAATAAACTTGGGTTTCATTTGCTTGGTTTGTGGTTTCCTAGCTCTCATAAGTTATAGGACATTGTTTCCTCTTTCTCAAAGTTTTAAAAAAATATAGAGGGTGAATGTCCATTGCAATAATTTTCTTTGGTTGAATCTGGAGGATCACAATTTAAGAGACAAGGGGTGCTTTAATAACTGGGAGTTTATATAAAAAACTAGATATTAAAGTGACACCAGTGATAACTAACATCATTTATTGTTAATTTTTTTCGCATTGTTGGTAAAGTAGCGAACATAAGTGTCAAAGATGCTTCTTTTGAACTTCTTTAAAATGTCTTGTTTGGCTTCTGAGCTAACTAATGAAAAGAGCTCTCTCCTCATGTTTGCATGATTGAAATTGAGGAATGATATGATATATAACACCAGGTTTAGGTGGGGTTTAATTAAACTTTAAAAATAGGCATAGAGAACTTTACTAGCAATTTGTTTTATCAATAAAACATGCTTCATTCAGTTCAATATATGCTATAACTAATAGACTTATCATGCCTTCTTCTCCTCGAAGATGTCAATAACAATAGTTTAATTGAAACTAAGAAGAAGTGGTATTACTAATCATATCAGTCTGAAGTCTTAAACATGTCTGACAGAAAAGATTTGCTACCAAAAGTATTAGATTAAACATATATCAGCCTTAGTACAAGTATAAGAATAAACAAATATAAATGATACCCAACTATAGGGGGGTCCAACTAGAATAAAAGATGTCCTGAAATTCCTCATTCTATTTCCATTAGACAAATGAAAGAAACAGCATGAGCTACTCAACAGTTTAGAATTATCAAATACCCCATTGTCTGCCATTGACACATCTTTCCTCTAACAAACAAGTTGGCAGTCTCCATATATTACTCAACGTGTCTCCTGCAACAAATTCTCTAAAAATGCAGCATTTATCTTTCAAGCTTAAAGAAGGGTTCTGTGTATCCAATCCTGATCACTATTGATCAAAATGTTAGGTCACTGGAGGAACAAGTGCTTGCTCTTCACTCTCCTTACTCTCATTCTTCTTTCGGAAGCATCAAGATTGCCCAAGGGCTGCTGGGGACAAATGCTTCCCAAAAAGATTCCCACTCCTTCCTCAGCTCCTTCTAAAGGCACAAATTCTGTATCAACATCTTCTTCTACAGCTGTAAAAGCTGATACAACTCTCCCTTCATTGGACGGAAAAGTCTAGCTAGCTAATCGGAATATTCTTTATCTCCAGAGTATGGAGTATTCCTAAGACCGCACTGCCCGGAAGCACGCATACAGAGTTTTGTAAACCAGTCTTCACATATATCTATGTGCTCTTGTAGATCTGTTGATCATCTTGGCCTACCGATACTGTTGTAAAGATGACTGAGGTAGATATACATTCATGGCTTACCCAGGTGAATGAAGGCTAATCTGGAGATGGAAGGCACATTTCAGTGGCAAATTAAGTTTAATGACCGCCAAGCTCATGTAATTAGAAGATTAATAACCTTCCTTCTGTGTTGATATCAATTTCAGTAAATTCTTCATGTAATAGCTCTTCTATTGCTAATTTGTACTTTCCCTATTGATGAAAATGAAACCAACCATAGAATTTACAGTCTTCATTTTCTTCTTGTACCAGCTCCTTTATGTCTAGAATTGTAATTAAATTTATTTGATAACTAAAACTTTAGTCACAAACTATAGTTTACAAAATATGTAACATACTAGTAACTAAGTAAATGGTCACATAAAATATTATAAAAAACCATAAAAAATAACAAATTAATTTAATAAGCATCTAATAAAAAAAAAAAGGAAAACAATTTGTCATTGGTATTGAACCATTTGATTAGTAAGTTTTCAATATAAAATTATATCAATAGAACAATGTTATACGTACATATTTTTAGTACACAAAATGGGTATATAGATGATGTGTCATTATATAATTGAATGTTAATTTATCTTTAATTAAAAAATAATTATAAAATGTTAAAACCGAATTAAAAAAAAAACATTTTACAACTAATTATTTTCTTGCATAAAAAAGTATATTTTACACCTAAATTGATTTAGTAACTAATGACATGCATCTGTGTCTAATTTTTTTAGTTGCTCTCAATATTAATTTGCATCTAATTTTTAGTTATTAATAATATTCATTTGCGTCTAACCGTTTTAGTTGTTTATGATTTTATACTTCTAACATAAATGATCATTTAGATTAACTTGTTAGTCATTTTGTAATGAATGTGTGAGTAATTTATAACAGATGTTGAATATAATTTGTAATTAAATCATAATTTTTAACTATTTACTTAACTATTAATTAAATGCTGTTTTTCTTGTAGTGAGTATTGCATATTTGTCTAAGGATGGATCAAGAGCTCTCGACCATGCATGAAGGGTGGTTGGTGAGGGGTCAACCATCCTTATGCTGTAGAGAATATATTGTCCCACGGCAATCAATCACCTAGGAATTGTCTTTATATTATAATTTGAACAGTCTGTATATATAATAATAATAAAATTATGTATATAAATAAAAACGATAATTTTATTCATAAAAAATGACGTATTATTATATGAATAAATATTACTTTAACTCTACTTTTAAACTATCTAATTATATAGTGATATATCGTTATTTGTGTATATTATTTGTCTATTTATCACTACTCATATAATAATGTAGCGAGAATTACATAATGTAGGTTTTATTAAGTTTGTCTTTTGTTTAGGCTTGTAGCTTAATTCCTAGTCATATAGTTGAGATGTTCTTCGACAAATTCATCCTGTAAAATCATATGGTGTTAATTATATAGAAAAGATGGTGACCCATTAACTTCTTGAGTCTTGATAAATGTATGAAGCCAAAAGACAGAGTATGATATTCAGGGAAAGTGACATTAGAGAGTGTCTCTTACCAAATGTAGAATGACATTAGAGAGTGTCTCTTACTTACTGAGTTTAAAACTGGGAATCTTCAATTTTCCAATAATTGGTATTACATCCTCCGTTAATTTTAGAGCATATACAAATCTTTTATATATAGTTTAAGTATACAGGTAACGTTTTATTATGTGATTTTGTATTATTTTATTTTTAATTCGAAATGATCTAATTACATTCTAACCAAAAAAATAGAACATGATATATGCTAATGTTATAATATTGTTGAGTAGTGCTCAACTTTTACCAAACCTAGAATTGAAGTAGATGATCCATTTTTTGGCAATATCGATCGCAAACGTTATGTTTCTAAATTGGTTTTACTCTTTGAATCTCAAAGTGATGTGACTATTTATGTATCAACACTATCTTGGTTTTAATTTGTAATAACACAAGGGAATTACCCCCTTTAATCAATTTTATGTACATTTAATTTAGGTAATTTTTTATTATAAAAAATAAAAATCATCACAAAGATAAATAATTTGAAAATTATTAAGTATAAATTATTATTATATTTGATAAAATTAATAAGTATTAATAATTTTTGTATTTGCTAAACAATAATTAAAAAAAGTAAAATATTATTTTATTTAAATGACTTGAATTATTATTATGTGTAAATTAGCATTGTGTTTAGTCAAACTAATATACCTTATGTTAATATTTGATTTATATATAATCTAAAATATTTTCCATCTTAATCATATATTAGGTTTTTTTTTATGATGCCAAATTATAAAATTAATTAATTAAATTATTACTTTTAATAATATTTTATTAGTTAAAATGAATATAATAATCAAATTATCAGAATATTATATTATTGGACAAACTAAATAAAGGAATGTTAGTATAAAAGATTATTCTGAACCAAATGTTTCCTTAAGATTCTAATTATATATATAACTTCATGGATTTGGCCGTCGTTTTTTTTTTCTTGTTAATACAACAATTAACTTAAGCCCTTGAGACTAAAAATTTAGGCCTCAGGCAAAAATTGTGGAAATAAATATTTCCTATCTAATAAAAGTAATTGAATATTTTGTATGAACCAATTTTATTTCCATTAGATATTAAATATCAAATAAGTAATTATAAGAAAATATATTCAATTACTTATACTCATAAAATGAAAATATTAAAATGTTCATTAAATAAAAATCTCTACATAAGGAGAACGTAATTGGTAAGAATGAAAATCTAGTTAAATAGCCTCAACAACTAAACAATTTAATTTAATTTAAGTCAATTTCAGCCGGAACTGGGTGCGATGCTGTGAGATGGTTTAGCGTTACTCGGTCAAATTGCTCACCTGCCTGTTCTTTCGGCCGGCGCTGCGTGTGATATAGCAGGCCAAATTTTCATGCAATTGCCTCGCTTTCCTATATCTTCAGCCGGCACTGATGAGAGAGACATTGTTGGGTCGTCACTTTCTATCGTGAACATGAAAGAAACACATTTAACTTTAGCAGAAAAACAACGGGGAGGACTTTGATGCCTTGAATAGATCGTCAGTGTTTTTATTTGC
The DNA here is from genome assembly GCF_011075055.1 of Mangifera indica. Lineage (NCBI taxonomy): Eukaryota > Viridiplantae > Streptophyta > Magnoliopsida > Sapindales > Anacardiaceae > Mangifera > Mangifera indica. Next base: position 6,553,265 of record NC_058147.1, on the reverse strand, counting down.
GAAGTACCGCATTCCTCATCATATGAAAGGCAATGGGGTTGAACGAAATGTCTTTCCAATTCATTATGGTGGTGGCAATGGCGTCGGTGCTGGTAGCTGTAGTTACCAGAACATCAGCAATAACCCTTGCGAAGCCTGGCTGCCCTAGCTACTGTGGCGACGTTGCAATCGCATATCCATTCGGTACAAGCCCTAACTGTTCCCTAAATGAGAATTTCCAAATCAGGTGTAACAACTTTTTCAATCCTCCAAAACCATTTTTGTTGAATGGCAATATCGATTTTACCAATATAAGCTTCGACGGTGAGTTGCAGATCACCGACTTCGTCGCACGAGACTGCTTCAGAAAAAACAAATCGGAGGACCAAAATCAACCCGCATTGACTTTGTTTGAATTAACCATCTCCAGCACCAAAAATGTATTCATAGAATCATAGTCATTGGCTGTGACAGTTACGCCTACATTCAAGGTTATATAGAGGAGCAAAGATACAGCTCCGGATGTATGTCCTTGTGTGATAATTCTAAGTATGTCAAAGACGGATCTTGCATCGGCTCTGGGTGTTGCCAGATAGAAATTCCAAGAGGGTTATCGCAAATCAGCTTCATAGCTTATAGCTTTTACAATCATTCTAATGTATCCGACTTCAATCCTTGCACCTATGCGTTTCTTGTTGACAAAAGTAGCTTCACATTCCAGCGCAGTTACCTTGAAAGATTACCGGAGGAGCTTCCTGTTGTGCTTGAATGGGCAGTAACTGGGGAGGGCAACTGCACAGAAGCAAAGGGCAAAGGGAATTACGCATGTAAAGAAAACTCGGAGTGTCATGATCATGACAACGGCTCCGGGTATCTTTGCAGGTGTCAAAAGGGTTACCAAGGCAATCCATACCTCTCTAATGGCTGTGAAGGTACTAAGATATTTCTACTGATATAAACTGCAGTTTTTCACAAGGTGCTTCACACTTATCCTAAATTCAACTGCAGACATAAATGAATGCAATGATCCCAATCTCAATAACTGTGAGCAAATTTGCGATAACACAGAAGGGAGTTATACATGCAATTGCATCAAGGGGTATCACCTAACCAACGGAGGAAAAGATGGACCACGTTGTGTGACCAATCTTCCCAATCAAATTTCAGTAATTGAGGTTGCTCTTAGTAAGTATACTATGTTATTATTATTCAAGTTTAAGATAATTGTGACTTAGGAATAAAAAGATTCAATACTTTTATATGTAGGTGTTTGCATAATCTTTTTGGTCTTGGTTATGAGTATCCCTTGGCTGTACTTGGTGTTGAAGAAAAGAAAGCACATCAAGCTAAAAGAAAAATTCTTTCAGCAAAATGGGGGTTTTCTTTTACAAAAGGAACTCTCTAAACGAACAAGGTCGTCTGATAAAGATAAATTTAAAATCTTTACAGAAGAAGAACTCAAGAAGGCCACTAACAACTTTTCTGACGATAGAATAGTTGGCCGAGGAGGCTATGGCACAGTATATAAAGGATTTTTAACGAAAGACAATCCAGTTGCCATAAAGAAGTCCAAGACAGTAGATCAGAGCCAAATCGAGCAGTTTATCAACGAAATAGCCGTGCTTTCACAAGTAAACCATATAAATGTGGTGAGGCTGTTGGGTTGTTGTTTAGAAACTGAAGTTCCTTTACTTGTTTATGAATTTGTCAGCAATGGCACACTCTTTGAGCACATTCACAATAAAGATAAGGTTATCAGCCTTTCCGGGGAAAGCCGTTTGAAAATTGCAGCAAAAACTGCAGGAGTGCTCTCCCATTTGCACTCAGCTTCTACTCCAATCATCCATAGAGACGTCAAGTCTGCCAACATACTCTTAGACAATGAATTCAATGCTAAAATCTCTGATTTTGGAGCTTCAAAGTTGGTTCCAATGAATGTAACTCAATTTTCCACAATGGTGAAAGGGACAATTGGGTATTTAGATCCTGAATACTTTCAGAGTGGACAGTTGACGGAGAAAAGTGATGTGTACAGCTTTGGGGTTGTGCTTGTGGAGCTACTGACCGGAAAGAAGCCTCTTTTAATCGATAAACCTGAAGATGAGAGAAGTCTGGTGGTTTATTTCCTTTCTTCAATGGAAGAAAATCGTTTATTTGAAATTCTTGAGAATCGGATAGTAAACGATGAGAACAAGGAGCAGCTGAGGGGAATGGCTGAGTTAGCGAGGAGATGCTTAAGCATGAAAGGGGAGGAGAGGCCTCCAATGAGAGAAGTTGCTATGGAGTTAGAAGGTTTGAGAAGGATGCAGAAACATCCCTGGGATAGCGCCATAAGCCCAGAAGAAACAGAGTCTTTGCTCTTGGGGAAAAGCATAACAGCTGGCTATGACAGCATCAAAGCTCACATTGTGGAAAACGATTTTGATGCCAGATGATGCCACTTTACGGGTTATTAATTAAAATAGGCAATCGTTTTCTCGCTTAAACGTTTTTCGGTAGTAATTCATATGTTTTACCTTTTTAAGCAAACTGAATTTTTTATTCCAAAAATACCCTCATTTAATTTTTCAACGTTTACCGTAGTATTTCATCGATTAATTACTTACGTTTAACTATAAGCATTAAGATTAATTTATCTGTAATGAATAAAATCTATAGATTGATAAATAGATATACTACAGATTGAAAATGTTAATTTATAAATAAAATTGAAAAACACATTGAAAATCTATAGATTGAATAAAATTTATAAATAAACTCTACAAAATTTATAAAATCTATAAATTTATAAAATAATTAAATTTAAAATTGATTGATATATATGAAAAATAATGGATATATCGAAAACGGTGCGTTTTCTCAAAAGGGGTGCAGGAAAGTGTTAAGGGGTGCGAAAAGGGAATGAAAATACAAACGTGTGAAAATACAAATAGGTGCGTAAAAATACAAATAAGTGTATGAAAATACAAAACAAGTGCGTAAAAATATAAACGGGTGCATGAAAATGTGAAATGGTACGTAAAAATACAAACGGGTGCGTGAAAATGTGAAATGATGCGTAAAAATACAAACGGGTACGTGAAAATGTGAAGGGGTGAATAAAAATATAAATGGGTGCGTAAAAATGTGAAGGGATGTGAGAATTGACTAAAGGATATAGGTGCGTGAAAGGGTGCGGGAATTGGTATAGGTGTATGAAAAGGTGCGAGAATTTACTAAAGGGTGTGGGTGCGTGAAGGGTGTGAAAAATGTGTAAAGGTTGCAAGGTGTAGGGTGCAGGGGTCCCGCACCCCTTTATAATTTATGAAGGGGTGCGGGAGCACCCCTTTACAATATATATTAATGATTATATATTATAAATATAATATATTTATAATATAAATATATTATATTGATAATATAATATATATCATAATTCTCCTGTACCCTTTTTATAATTTTCCCGCACCCCTTTTGTTTTTCCTGCACACCTTTTGTTTTTTACGCACTCGTTTATATTTTCACGCACCCCTTCACATTTTCACACATCCCTTCACAATTTCACGTACTCGTTTGTATTTTTATGCACATGTTTTATATTTTCACACACACCTTCATAATTTCAAGCACCTGTTTGTATTTTTACGCATCCGTTTGTATTTTCAAGCACCTCTTCACAATTTCACGCACTCGTTTGTATTTTTACGCACTCGTTTTGTATTTTCACTCACTCCTTCACATTGTCACGCATCTGTTTGTATTTTTACGCACTCGTTTTGTATTTTCACTCACTCCTTCACATTGTCAAACACCCGTTTGTATTTTTACACATCCGTTTTGTGTTTATTATTTTCACGCACCCCTTTTACAATTTCTGCACCTTTCAGAAAATTGTCGCACCTTTCTATGCACCCTTTCAAAAATTGTCGCACCCTCCACGCACCCTTTCAGCAATTGTCGCATCCTCCACGCACCCACAATGCTTGTTGCACCCTCCACACACCCTTTCAGTAATTGTCACATCCTTTTAGCAATTTTCGCACCCTTCCACGCACCCGCAATGTTTGTTGCACCCTTCACAATCTTTTTTACGCACGGGTGTGTGAAAATACAAACGGGTACGTGAAAATGTGAAGGGATGCGTGAAAATATAAACGAGTATGTAAAAAACAAAAGGGATGCGGGAAAAACAAAAAGGGTGCGGAAAAATTATAAAAAAGGTACAGGAGAATTATAATATATATTATATTATAAATATATTATATTTATAATATATAATAATTAATATATATGGTAAAGGGGTGCGGGAGATCCCCCGCACCCCGCACCCTTTAGTAAATTTTCGCACCTTTTTATGCACCTACACCAATTCCCGCACCCTTTCACGCACCCATACCCTTTAGTCAATTCTCGCACCCCTTCACATTTTTACGTACTCGTTTATATTTTTACGCACCCCTTCACATTTTCACGCACCTGTTTTTATTTTTACGCACCCTTTCACATTTTCACGCACCCGTTTATATTATTACGCACTTGTTTTGTATTTTCACGCACCTATTTGTATTTTCACACACTCGTTTGTATTTTCATTTCCTTCCCGCACCCCTTAACACTTTCCTGCACCCCTTTTGAGAAAACATACATTTTTGAAAAAAACGTACCTTTTTTAATATATCCATTATTTTTCATATATATCAATCGATTTTAAATTTAATTATTTTATAAATTTATAGATTTTATAAAATAAATTTTATAAAATTTGTAGATTTTATTCATAAATTTTATTCAATCTATAGATTTTCAATGTGTTTTTCAATTTTATTCATAAATTAACATTTTCAATCTGTAGATTTTATTCAATCTTTAGTATATCTGTTTATTAATCTATAGATTTTATTCATTACAGATAAATTAATCTTAATGCGTATAGTTAAACGTAAGTAATTAATCGATGAAATACTACGGTAAACGTTGAGAAATTAAATGAGGGTATTTTTGGAATAAAAAAATTAATTTGCTTAAAAAGGTAAAACATATGAATTGATGCCAAAAAATGTTTAAATGGAAAAGCAGCTTCCTATTTTAATTAATATCCCCCACTTTACGCTCTGTTGTTTTTAATTTTGTGTCTCTTGCTATGTAGCATAGGGCTGCAGCTGCACTAACCTTGTCCCTAATGTTAACTTTAGTATATGTATAATATCCCACTCTGTTGCGGACACCCCGAGATTTAGGGACAACGTTTTATGTTCAACCGTAGAAGTTTTTTTAAAAGCTGTGTTTTATGTATAACTTTGAATAGAAATAACGATATATTATCGTATGATTAAATAATTGATAATTAAGAATAAAATAATATTCAATTATATGATGATATATCATTATTTATATACATAATTTTATTGTTTAAATTTGTGTATCATAAGTTTAACAATTACTGTATAAACTTTTGTATTGTATATTACAACTATGAAATAGAACTTTTATAAGAATTCGCAATTAAATTAATAGTTTCTCAAAGTATAAGATAAACATATACGCGTATTTATGACATACTAATTTTGTAAATCTAATTACAATATATAATATCAGGTCAAATGACTATTTTCCCACCCAAGGTTTAATAAAATGTAATTATCACATTTAAGTTTAAAAAAACCAACTTTTTACTCATCTATTAGAGTCAATTATTAATTTTGACAATTAAAAGGTATTTATGAAATTAGTTATTTATACATCATCACTGTCGAGAAGATTAAAAAAAAGGCCAAAAGTCTTATTCCCCTCCCAGGTTTAGCCCATTCTCAAAAATTCTATCCATAAGGTTTTAAAAACCTAAACACCTATTTATGAGCTAATTTTTATTAAATTTTTTCGTTAGTTATAAGAATAAAATTGTTATTTTATCAATAATATTAAAATAACTAAAATTTTATTCTATTTTTCTCCTTTAATTTAAAAAACTAACAATTTTTTTTATCTAAAAGTTTGAAAAGCTGTATTTTCCCCTTGCTAAGGTTTACATTCTTTTCATTCTCCAATGATTGGACTTTAGTATAAACTGTCGTCATTCCATCCTTCTTCTTCTGTCGCCACCACTTATGACGCTAGACAAAGGTTGACGAATCCTTGATGTGACAAAGTTCGACAAAACTTGGAGATGAAGGGGCCAACTTCTCCATATTTGTTGTGTTTTTTGTCGAATCAACTCTAGATGAAGCTTCTATCATGCAATTTGTCTTCTTTTAAAGTTGAATAGACATAAAACTTGACAGATTCTCGTCATCTGGAGTCAATTTGATGAAGCCTTCGAACTTCATCACATCGGTGCTTCTTCATCTGTAGTGAAACATCATCGATGATGGTAGAAAGAGAAGGGAAGAGATGGTGGTTGTTGTTGTCACTATTGCTAGAGAGAAGAAAACTCTAAGGGTTTGTTTGGGGGGGGGGGGGGGGGAATGTCATTTTTCAAAGTTGAGATTGGGGTAAAATATTATTTTTTAAAACTTGGGGGTTAGATAATGAGATAAAATTATATATTTTTTAATATGAAAAGTAAAATGATGGTTTTACCCTCAGCCTTAATAAAATATTCTAATAAAAGTTTACTTATAGATAAGTGTTGGAATTTTTGAAGCCCTGCAAATGAGTTTTTACAACTGGGCTAAACCTTGGGTGGGAAGAAGTGTTTTGGCCTAAAGAAAAAAAAAAAGAGTGTTCCCCCAACCGTGTATTTTAAATCTTGGCATTAGAAAATATGATGAGTCTTTCAAAAGAATCAAAATATTTTGATCCATCCAAGCCATTGGCACCTTATTGTAAATACAACAAGATGATGCAGTTGTTTGCAAATCTATCTGCATGTTTCTATCTGAGAAAATTAGGTAATTTTTTGCACTGAAACATAGATGCTTCTTCAAGATCATTTTCTATAACATTAAATTTTAATATTAATTGTGGAATACATTAAACTGTTCCAAACTACAGTTACATGAATCAATAACCAAATCTCAGACTAAATTCATCTAGTCTGGTGCCACTAAAAAAAATTCTCAAACCAACTAGTAGTATAGCATGCCCACAATCTAATACACAAAAGACACTACAAATCAATCAGAACTTTATCCCACTGTATCTGTGCTTTTGCAAACTATTTATGAATACTTTGGACAAACAATGAGAAAGATTAAAAAACCAAGAAATCCTATGAATAATATGAGTAAGATTTAAATATGCATGCACACACACAAATCTTTCTATAAAAAGATAAAACAATCCAAGGAGATATGGGGATTATCAATGTCCTCCATGGGAATGGACTCACTCTCATGCTGAACTGCCGCTTCTTCAGCTGCAACTTCATCAATTTTAGAGCCAATTCTGTAAGTGCAAGTCTCTCTGTTCATCAAACAAACCCGCAATCCCATTGAATTGCTGCTTGGACTTGCAGGCCTGAAATTCTCTTTTCTTAAAGAAGAAACTGAATTTATTGCATTTACCTTAGCACCAACCATTCGGTTTGAACAGCTTTCTTTAGTTGTATTTGTCAAAAATCCCCTGTTACTATCACCGCTACTAAATCTCCTACTGGGCGAGGGTGATCTCAATGTTCTACTGGGCAAAGAATACGAAGAATTCTGCCACTCTGTCTCCTTACGAAAGCTCTTTTGTCGCATTAAAGGAGTTGGTGAGCTTGACCGGACTCTCTTTTGCGGTGTAGAAGTGTATATCCTTTGTGGGATTGATTGCTTGGTGAGTGTTGGAGCAACAAATGATTTCGAAGGTGAGTCAAACTTCTGAGCTTGAACTTTAGGGGTTGCCAAAGAAAGAGCAGCTTCCTTGATGGAATTAATGCGAACTATATGTGGATTTTCCTTGACACAAGACCAAAGAAACTCATTGGAGAAAGATCTGTCTTTCGAGGTCAGAAGGGAAGATGCGGTCGAGATTGATGAGCATGATTCAGTTGTGTTGCCTGTACTAGTAAAGGAAGAAACAGAAGAGGTACAACTGGGAGGCGAAGGAGGAGATGGGGAAATTTTGTTTGAGAAATGAATTGGAGTTGGAATTTTGGAAGCTTGTGAGATGACAAGCTTGTCTTGAACATGTTTTCGAAATTTTGATTCTCCTGAGGGAAATTTTGATTTCTTGGGTCCAAATTTGCTAATGCAACAACCCATTGTTTTCGAAATTGAATGAGATGGAGAGACAAATGAGCATAGGAGTATGGGTTAATGGAAGGTAGGGTAACTCTTTATATATATATAGTCTTGGTGTTTGTGTTTGAAAAAGCTTGAAAAGAAAAGGTTGGAATGTGCTTTAGTTATTTTCTTTTTCAGATTTTTGAAATTGAATCCGTTGTGCAACGGTTAGGTTGTGGAAGATTGGCGCTTGCGTTCAAGCTTATAATCATGTCTCTGATAAACTTTATTCCGCCCAACACCCACAGTGGGAATTGGTTACTGTTAAGTCCACTACCGATAGAGGCTTCGGCTCTTCATTTTGAGCCTATGGCAAACCAAGTGTTACATGTAGTGGTTTTGAAAACCAAATCCAGAATGTTATTCTCAAGAAGATGAAAGCCAGGAAATCGTAGATCAATATAATTAAATAGGGCGGCCCTGCGTTTTTCCTGGGCCAGCCAAGAACATAGGCCTGGTGGGCTGCATTGGGATCAGCCTGACACGGGCTGATCCAATCCACTGACACTTGTAATTAGATAAGACTATGTTTGGCGAATATTTTATAAAAACAAACAAAAGATATCCATAGCCCTGATGGGCAGCAATGTGTTGAAGAAAACTGTTCTTAATGGACTTAACTGAGACTTCTGCCTTGATTTTTGATGGCTGCATGGAGTATTCAAAGAATGGTAAAACCATAACCATATAATAAGAGTGACTGAATCTTTTAAAAATTGAACAAACAGAATGTGATTTGACCACTGATCAGCTGGTGTTTAGCTATCTTATCCACGATCTATTCAATTTACCTATTCAAATGTTGGATTTCTATTGTGTCTAAATATAAATTAATGAATCTGCATACTGCGTACGTGCATCAAACACTATTAGGGACTTGATGTATGTACGATATACACACAAATAGATTAAAAAAAAAAGAGTATGTTTTAAGGTGAATTTTAGTGTATTTTGCTCAATTTCCTTTAGTTTTATTTATCTTTTATAATTTGATTTGATTTTATATTTTGAATTATATTTTTAGATATTATGGAGAAGTTCGAGTCTTCTTCGGAGCAAGAATGGAAGCTTACGGTTATAGAATGATACGGTTATCTTTAAGGTTAGACACAATTAAAAATGAAAGCTTAAGGTTAAATAGACAAATAAGGTCTAAGTATGGAACCTGTTCTAAGTCTCCTGCGCTTGAAACTACAAATCTTTGCTTTAATTAATGTTACAATTGAAGTTGATTTGGTTGTCAAAACTAATGGCCACAGGTTAATATATGTGACTGTAAAATTTTAAATCTAATGATTCTAATCCATTTGATGACCCTTCTAATTGGCCAAAAGACTTATTCCTATGTAAGGTTTAGTGTAAACCCAAGTTCATAATTATTAATTTTTGAAAACTTAAATATCCACTCATTTGTTAAATTTTATTATTATTGTCAAAGATAAAATTTTTATTTAAACTCATATTTTAGAATTACTGTTAAGTTTTGAAATATTTATTTTTATCCCCCAACCTCATATTTCTCAGATATAAAAATTGACTTTTTCTCTTTAGGTTTAAAAACTGATTTTTTTCTCCTAAATGACAATTTAACCTTTGATGGTGATAGACGGGTTGGTATTTGAGTTTTTGAAAATTTGCATATGGGATTTGGGGATGCAAGAAACCTTGGGTGGGAATATGTCTTTTGGCCCTTCTAATTTAATTTTTACGATTACTTCTCTGGGTGCTACCATGGTCTTCACCAACTTCCTTCTTACCGGAATTACACTTGCATTAATCAGTGGCTTGGAAATTGGCTCTGTCTCCTTCCCCAGTTCCTCCGATGTGCTCGTGATTTCTTCAATAACTCAATGAACCTCAATCTCTCTGTGTGTGTGTGTTAAATGTATTGTATTTTGTGTTCCCTTTGAAATGTCAGAGTCTGGCTATATACAGTAGTTTTAGTAGAGGTGTACAGCTTTTTCTTTCAAATTATGGATCAGAAGCCTGTTTTTCATTGTTATACTTTTATTATGTATAGAAGGTTACAAGACCAACATGGCCAAACATAAATTAGTTCCAAATTTTTAGGCATTACAGCAGCTAATCTCCCGAATTTGGATAAGATGTAATAACAGGTTCCATTAAAGAATTCATTGAATACGAATTGCCTACAAATAAAAGTGGTTGCAAATATGCTCATTCCATTAGGAATGAAGAAAATTATTCTCCTCAATTAAACAAGAACCACAAATGTAAATGCTTTAAATAAGCATTCCGGAATCAACTTTGTGTCCACAAACGCAAACCATGCATGCTTACTTCCTGCATAAGGTATCAAATATATGCAGTCAGTGATGTCATTGAGCTTGCATCATCATCTGCTTTACAAAATTTTGCATATCTTAATTCTGACGCCAGGACCGTCTGTAGAGCAAAGTGCAGACACATAACATCAAACCCAGAAGGTTACAGCCTGACTATCTCATGGATTCTACTTTTCTTAATGTACAGTTTCTTTTCTAATGCTGGCTGGAAAACACAGACCGACAGGTGTGACAACAGGTTCCTAGATTTTCATTTTATGAGTATTTTATGTTTAGTTAGTATTATTATCGTTTTCGTGCTCAGCTAAAGTGTCAAAATTGTCAAACTTCGAACAATATTGGTGATGAAGATGCATAATTCAACGGATCCAAATTCGGAGCAGGCAAACAATGGGTCCACGTCAATATATTTGTTTGATATACTGCGAATGACCTTCAAGACACCCAATTTGACCAACAAAAGTTGATAAGAATGGATTATGGGTCGAAGCAGTCTAACTATACTTTAATCTCACCCATAGGGATAGCAGCAAGGAGTGGTCGAACTGAATAACCTATTTTCTATCTTTGTCCCCCATAGGGAAATCAATTTCTATCCCAGTCTATCCCATTACAAGAATAATAAAATTCCTTTTCCTCTACTGGTGGAAAAAAATCCTCTTTCCATTCCTTCCTTGTGGAAAAAAATTTCTTCTCCATCCCAATACCTTTGAGAAAAAAATTCTCTTTTGATATCTTTTAAACATAATATAAATATATTTAAAAATAAAATTAATTAAAAATAAAATTAATCTACTATTTTAAATACGCAAAAACATATGTTAACTACCTTAATATACACAAAAAAAATTTATATAAATTTAAAAAATATAAATAGTCTGAAATTATAAGAATATATTAGTACTTTAAGTAAATATAATAATATAAAGGGGTAGAAATAGGACTGGGAAGGGGACATATGATCCTTGTCTGCAGCCCTTCTCTGATTACAAAGATATTTTTTATCTTTATCCCCTTTTTCATTTCTATTGATAAATCTTTTTTTTTTTATAAAAGGAGATAAAAATTCTAAATTTAGGTTGAAATTATCATCTCTATTCATTGATCAATTCTAGTATTATATATATCATCCAAATTAATTGGTTGGAAAAGAGGAGAAATGACAAATCTTTCTTGATAAAAGCAATAGTTTACATGTTTATGCCATCGATATGAATTAGTTAATCAGTCTTCGCTCTCATGCGTGCGTGTAGATCTTGCTAATCCTATGAAATGCTTGTTTCGAACTAAATTTAACACCAGTGGGACCAGAGCCAACAGACTGTGCATGTCTCTGATAACATAAACAAATAATAAGAACAGCCGCCACCATAATAATAGTGTTTAAACTATAAAGATTCCTCAAGATGGAGTGGCCCGCAGCTAAACAGCTTTTTGAGACCTAAAAACAGAAGCTGAAAAAACCTTGAACTAGGACTGAAACCAGAATTATTAACCCACTCCAATTAATTAACGAAGATTTGTAAAGGCGGGCGAAATAGTTGTCATCATCAAACATAAAATTAAGAAAAGATTACTCCTTCATGAAATGTTTATTTTTATCCAATATATATGATCTTATATTCAAGAGGCAAAAAGCTCAGAGAATATAAGTACTAAAATGAAAGCTAAAATGGTAAACCATCGATCATCCAGTATAGCCAATATTTTATACATCAAACATTACTTTAATTATCATGCATCCATAGTACAGACACTAATAAAAAACACTTCCATCGCCAGCAAAAGTAGTAGTTTGAGACACAACAGAAGGATTTTATTTATACAAACATGCAAGTATTTGTCAAGTGCAACTGCTGGCAATTTGGACACTGATAATGCTATTAATTATTTGGGTGCACCTTCTTGTCATTTTCAGTGGAAGGATGCATAACTTTTTCGAGCATCATCGTCTTCAGCAGCTTCTTCTTTGCTGGAATGACGGTTGCATTATCCATCTTTGGCTGCTTGGATGCCTCTGAAGCCTTCTCCTTGTTCTTTTCCTTAGAATTGTTCATGTTTCCTCCAAGAATTCAAAGATGACTACTAAGCTTTTCACTCAGTTGCAATTAAAATGTCAAGACTCTCGGCTATTTATAATGTTGGACATCGTTCTAGCATGTAGAGCTTCTTTGTTTATCTCATTTAAATGTGGAAATCTCACTGAAAGTCATGGATCAGATGCTTGTTGTGTTCATAATATTGCAATATATCTGGTCGATGCTCTTGCCAAACCTGTTAAAAGAAAATATTCTTTAATATAATTAGTATTATTTTATCTTTAATTTAAAACTATCCAATAATATAACAACACATAATCTGAAAGCATAATTATGTATAAAAAAAATATATGTAGGCATAATTTCTTTTTCTTAATAAAAAAATATGACTAGAAACAAATTTAAATTTTTTAACTTTTGACTAATCTTCTATTTGATTACGAATCTTGGTCGGTAAAGAGACACTCTCTCAGTCAGATTTGCCCAAACAGAAGGAATCATCGCTCAGTTCTCTTAATATCATCATGTAACAAACTTTTTGCAACTTAAACAACAGTCGACATTCATTAATAAGAGAATTAATCTCTGATTTTGTTTATACAGTATTAAAACAAACGGGGAAAGAAATCAAGTTCAAACAATTTGAGACAGTAAAGTTGTTGATCATGTTCAGGCTCCACTAAATTTGCAAATGTAAACAAGAAAGAAATGAGCATTTGACATAGATTAATCAGTCGGATTATCTAAATAATATGAACCTAAACTACGTACCGACCAACATTTTCACCTTTATTCTCTTTGTTGGTGGAGGCAGACCATTTGCATCAATACTAAATTTAACTAGATATTATAGATAGGAACTAAAAAGTGCTACAATGCCATTGTATACGCGAACTCAAAAAAAAAAAAAATTGTCACTTTATTATAAAAAAAATAAGGATTATGCATTCAAAATTTGGTAAGGGATTTTGATATAGCATACTAATTGTCGATGTTGAAAATCGCATTAACGAGAAGTATACAGAATGGTGATGTGCAATTCAGTGCAAGCAATTAAGAATAATGAGAAATATAATAAACACAAAGACATTTTTAAGGTGGTTCGGCTTACTACATGAAGCCTACGAACACTAATATGTTATTAACATTTCGGATTTCAATTTGGTTGTGTAACAATATTGAATGTAAGAAACTATTGTCCCTAAGACTTTGTGCAATCTCTTATTTATAGGACAAAAGCAAAGGTTACATGTGTACTTACATAATTGAAAACCAAAACCCTAGTGCAATGGATCCAGACAAATTTCATTGTTAAAGAAAATAGATAATTATGTGCTTCCAAATATGTAGGAAGTTATTGTCATTTCATAATAGTGTGTAAAATATAAGGAATATGATTTTATGATTGTAAAGATGGACCTAGCTAGAATGTTGGGGAGATTGTAGAAATGGTTGAATTTGTTAGATCCAACTTTTTATGTTATTTTTAAATGGAAGGGTTTTTACGTATATTTTGGGGCAACTTGCATATAAATAATATGGCTTGTCGTTGTATACAATTCATATAATTAGTTATTTTATAATAGTTGGTCACTCTTTTGGTATTGCTTCTATAAATTTGACTAAAGAATAGTTTGACAACATAATATTAGTTTATATGAGAATTAATGTCTCAAGAAAATAATTAGAAGTGGAAAGTCCTTGCAAAGATGCATTTCTTAGACTTTGAATCTAAGTTCAAGCACTCATCGTTGGGAGTGTGTATAAGTTTGACAACCAAATAATCAAAGTACATAATCCACTTTTTTTCTTGTTCAAATTTCCTATACAGATTCTCTCTCTAATTTCCTTGACAATGGCTTGTTAATTCTTTCTAAAATTGTTTGGGTTGCTCTGCTCATGACACGGTCATGTTCATCTTTTCCACCATCATATTCTACTGTCATGTATGTTCTCACAAATATTGCACGCATATTCTTTCGTGACCATAAACCGTTCATACCTCATCATGCACCTCCACACACCATCACTTGCCCTTACTGCATTGTCACTTATCGTCATTTTCCTTTCACACGCCATTATCTGTCTTTCATGCACATTGGTTAGGTTTCGAGTTACTTTGACTTAGTTTCAACTAACAAGTTTATTTGATCCAGTTTAATTTGTTGATCAATTTGAGCCTCATGTGTTGGCTTTCTAGGTTGGAAAAACATGTTTTTGACCTAGGAATGCAAAATCTTAAGCATCACGATCTCAACTCCGATGATGTTAATTTTTGGTCTTTGTCCATCTATTTGATTTTAGCCGATGAGAAGAATGGGCGTGACCACACGACTCATGCTGGAGGTAGGCCAGGTGATGTTACCGCCTAAATCGTATCACAAAATTATGGCATAGTAGAGAATCCCTTACACGATTTGCTAGTAACCTATTTTCTAACTCTTATTGTCAATTGATACTAAGGGGGGAATGAATAGGCGTGAGCACATGACTCAAACTGACAGTGGCCTAGATGATATTGTCACCTAGAGTCACTGTAAAAACACTATAGAACAAGGAAGGGTCATTGATGGTTGTAGTTCAAGGCCCAATTTTCACTAAAAACAAAAACTTATCACAAAATTAATGTCAATAATTTGAAATTCAATCTTAAAACCCTAGAATTAGGGATTACTGAACCCTAATTTCAAAGTTTAATTCATCAACAAAGAATGCTAAATTTAAAATTGAATCAACTCATATTTTAGATTTTAATCCCAATTTCACAAATAACAAAACCTTATTTCAATTCAAAAATTTCAGAATCTATAACCTAATATACCTAGGTCTAATATTAAATACAATATAAATTTTGTACATAAATAAAATCAATCCTAATCATAGGATCATCACATATGTCATAAAAAAATGAAAATGAAAATTTAAGGTTAATGAAAATTTTTAATTGTGCCATGATCTTGAATCTATAATGTTTCTAAAATTCACCGGAAAGGTGATAAATATTTTCTCTTATTAAATATTATTAAATAATGACTTTAAATAGGTCAAACTATAGTATTTTGTAAAAAAAGTTACGACTGAGTCAATATATGGTTGGTTATTGGGCATTCCAATAAACTCTAAAACACATACCGATGTGCATTAAAGCTTATTGGACATTTTTGAATTATTACATTAAGTTTATCCATAAAATTTCACTAAATTATTCATTATATGATTTTACAAAATTAAAATCTAATTCCAACACTATATGCAGTAACAAGAAATTCGATTACATCCTGCATGGGTTGCAGAAAAAAATGGCAACATAGTAAAGAATTATAAGTTGAGTTATAAACTGAATGTATATTATTAACAAATATTATACAATTTATAGTATTATAGTATAGTCTAAAAAGGAATCATAATCCTATGAAACGAAAAAATAATATGGACCAAATTAAAATCATATCGAATCAAAATCAGATCGAATCAAATCAAAATCAGACCGAATAAGAAAATATATATTATTTAACACACCCATTCAATTGTAGCAGGAGCTCATGGAGCTATAATTGAAGACATAAGAAAAAGAAAGCGCTAATGAGATGATCTCTTGATAAATATATTTGTAAGCTGAGAGATAGTAAGGACATGTCGGAGTCGAATAGTCCCATGAGCAACTAACTCATGAATGCAATGCATATCGATATTGATATGTCGAGTACGAGCATAAAACATGAGACTAGTAGCCATGTGCAAAGCAAATTGATTATCACAAAGCACAAGTGTAGATAAGTGTAAGGGAATATTGAGTTCCCATATAAGATAACAAAACCATTGAACATAAGTAATCTCATGAACGAGTGTCTGGTATTCAAACTTTGCACTAAAGTAGGACATAACAACTTCTTTCTTGGTAGTCCAACAAACAAGGTTGTAGCCTAGGTTAACATAATCACCAAGGATAGAGCATCGTGTTGAAACATTAGTAGCCCAATCAATCTTTGAATAGGCAAGGAGATGAAGACTAGAGTCACGTGAAATGTGAGGCCATGAAATAGGGTGCCCTTAATATAGTGAAAAATGTGTTTGACTGTATGCATGTCTTTGTGAGTAGGAGCAAATAATTGTTAAGTGACTTGATTCATTGTAAAGACGATATCAAACCAAGTGAGAGAAAGATATTAGAGGTCACCAACCATATTACGATAAAATGTAATGTCTAGAAATAGGACATCATCATCAAATGTTATGTATGTGTGTGATTCACCTAACTCGAATTGGATTCTAGACTTTGGTGCAACACTTCATTTGACACCTAATGCTTCCGCCATGTCCTCTTCTGAACCTCGTATTGGTATGTTTTCTGTAATTGCTAGTAATGGCAATTCATTGTTGATTTCACGTCAGGGTCTATGTATCTATTTAAATCTCTTTATAGGGGCATGGAGGAAGATTTTAAAATTAAAGATTACAGAAGAATATTAACCACTCTGATACCATAAAAAATTATGAGTTAGATTATAAATTAAATGAATATTATTAACGAATGTTATACAATTTATAGTATTGTAGTATAGCTTAAAAAAGAATTTTAGTACTACAAAATAGGAAATATAATATGCACCAAATCAGAACTATACTAAATCATAATCAAAATTAGAGTAAGACTGAATAGGAAAATATATGTTATTTAACACATAGGTCATGAAGCAAGAAAAGTCTACTGAAAATAAGATTCTGTTGAGATCATAAATACAACACAGAAGTTTCAGATAACAAAGTCAATTTTTAGACCCACAAGGATCTAGGATTGATCTGTTTTTGTGATTTTCCTTATACCCGAATCTATAATTAGAATGTCCATTGATATTATCCACCAAGCTTCAAACCACGTCAACAGAGAAAGTAGCTGGGTCTCCTGCATGTATTCAAATTTTGCAGACGCGAAGGAACAGGAAGTTTGATTGTTATATTTATGCACTTAAAATCGCTTTCATCAGCACGAAAATGGAGGGTATTTCAAATTTGCACATGGAAGGGTCCACTATTAAATATACATGAAGCTTTACAATCTAAATAGATCTGATAATTTAATTATTGACTTGTTTGATAATATAGGGTGACCTTTTATTTTGATGTTGATGTTTAGTTAAGTTAATTTGTAAATTAATTATCCAGCTCTTGTTCTTGTTCATGATTTGTTTCACGTAGAATCTGATGTAATTCTTTTTTTTGACAAGCAAGATTTTGATACAACGTATGCCCATGGATAGTCCAATTTCAATATTCTTGGGTGGAGACACTATGATGATTTTATTAGTTCAAAAAAGATTAATTGGGAATTATGATCCGAGTCTGCCAGTTCACATTTATTAAACCAGAATTATTAACCCACTCCAATTGATTAAAGAAGATTTGTGAAAGGGGGCGAAATAGTTTTCATCATCAAACATGAAATGTTTATGTTTGTCCAATACATTTGAGCTTATATTGGAGAGGCAAAAAAGCTCAGAGAATAAAAGTACTAAAATGAAAGTTAAAAAGGTAAACCATCGATCATCCAATAGCCAATAACTTATACATCAAACATTACATATGTTATTACAACACTTCCATCACCAGCCAAAATAGTAGTTTTAGTTTGAGACGCAACAGAAGGATTTTATTTATGGACACACATGCAAGTATTTTTCAAGTGGAACTGCTGGCATGGCAATTTGGAAACTAATAATGCTATTTATTATGTGGGTGCACCTTCTTGTCTTTTTCAGTGGAAGGCTGCATAACTTTCTCGAGCATCAAATCTGCTATTACATATGTTATTCAAATTAATCGGTTGGAAAAAAAGGAGAAATGACAAATCTTTCTTTGTAAAAAAAATAGTTTACATGCTTATGCCATCAATATGAATTAGTTAATTAGTCTTCGCTCTCATGCATGCATGTAGATCTTGGTAATCCTATTAAATGCTTGTTTCAAACTAAATTTAACACCAGTAGGACTAGAGCAAACAGATTATTTATGTCTCTGATAGCATAACCAAATAATAATAACCACCGCCACCATAATAATAGTGTTTAAACTTTAAAGATTCCTCAAGATGCAGTGGCCTGCAGCTGAACAGCATTTTCAGACCTAAAAACAGAAGCTGGTAAAAACCTTGAACTAGGACTCAAACCAGAATTATTAACCCACTCCAATTGATTAAAGAAAATTTGCGAAAGGGGGCGAAATAGTTGTCATCATCAAATATAAAATTCAAAAAAGATTACTCCATAAAATGTTCACGTTATCCAATATATATGAGCTTATATTCGAGCGGCAAAAAGCTCAGAGAATAAAAGTATTAAAATGAAAGCTAAAAAAGTAAACCATCGATCATCCAGTAGCCAATAAATTAAACACCAAACATTACTTTAATTATCATGCATGCATAGTACAGACACTTATAAAAAACACTTCCATCACCAGCAAAAGTAGTACTTTGAGACACAACAGAAGGATTTTATTTATACAAACATGCAAGTATTTGTCAAGTGGAACTGCTGGCAATTTGGGCACCGATAATGCTATTAATTATTTGGGTGAACCTTCTTGTCATTTTCAGTGGAAGGCTGCATAACTTTTTCGAGCATCATCTTCTTCACCAGCTTCTTCTTTGGTGGAATGACGGTTGCATTATCCATCTTTGGCTGCTTGGATGTCTCTGAAACCTTCTCCTTGTTCTTTTCCTTAGAATTGTTCATGTTTCCTCCACGAATTCAAAGAAGACTACTGAAGCTTTATATCTCTATCTGTGTGAAATGTGCTGTATATATATTTTGTGTTGCAATTAAAATGTCAGACTCTCGGCTATTTATAATGTTGGATATCGCTTAGAATGTAGGGCTTCTTTGTTGATCTCATTTAGATATGGAAATCTCATTTGGATATATTTACTTTTGACTGATCTTGTATTTGATTACGAATCTTGATCGGTAAAGAGACACTGTCAGTCAGATTTGCCCAGACAATAGGAATCTTCACTCAGCACTCTTAATTTGATCATGAAAGTTGTTGCAACTTACACAACAATCGATATTCATTAATAATCAATTAATCTCTGATTTGGTTTATAGAGTAATAAAACAAACAGGGAAAGAAATAAAGTTCAAAAATTTTGAGACAGTACATATGCTGATGTTCAGGCTCCACTAAATTTACAAACCAGAATTTAGTTGAAGACAAGAAAGAAATGTGCATTTGACATAGATTAGACACGGCAGTGGACCGTGACGGGCCAGACTGGCTTTGGCATGCGTCACTGGGTTTGTGGGTCATGTCTCACCCAAGACTTGCATAGTAATGAGTCCTCATGCCAAACCAGCTCGTAAAAATTGTTAGACCTGTGGCACAACCTTTTATATATATATATATATATATATATATAGACTCATATCATGTAAAGCCTTTAATAGGTCAACTTGGGGGTCTTTAGTAGGTTAGTCTATTAATTTTAATAAAAAATAAATTTTATATTAAATACTTTTTTAATTTATGTTTTCTATTATTACAAATATGTTAGAAAATTGAATTGTAATTAAAAAGAAAATACAAACTTTTATATAATAGGTGAGTTAAGTTCTTATAATCAATTTCACTAATGTGAGATTTAAAACTTGAGTTTAATTGAAAATATACATAGTGTTTATTTATAGTGGGTGAAGAAAATAGGTAATTGTATTCATTTAGATGTGAGACATTTTTACACTTACACTTTTGTATTTTGCACTCTTCCAAAAGTATCCAAAATCTTAAAAAAAACAATTATTCACTTCTTTCACCTATTATAAATAAATGTTTAATATTATGTTTTAACCAAACTTAAATTTTGGTTATCTCATATATGTAAGATTCATCCAAAAAATTTAACTCATTTTTTTAAATCTAAAATTTTCATTTCTCATAAAAATTTATAATTTTTTATATTATAATTATTATTTTTTATTTATTATTTTTTAATTTTTTGGGCACAATATCATGTCAGACTACAGCGACCTGTAGGCATGAAAGTCAAACCGAGCTAAAATAAAGGGAGGTTGGTTCAACCCCTTTGACACCTCTAAATATATTAATTAATACCTCCAATTAACTAAATATGAACCTAATTGACATATTGACCAACATTTTAACTTTTATTCTCTTTGCTTGTTGAGATAGCACTTGCATTAATACTAAATTTAACTAGTGTTATGTATATATAAACAATGATGTGTCATCATGTGATTGACTAATTTAAAATTAGAAAAAAAAAATTCTCAATCACATTATGATATATTATTGTTTGTATATATATTATTTCTACATATAGTTTTATTTAATTTAGCTGGGTATTATAGATAGGAACTAAACCATATTTTTAAAATATATATATATATAAAAAAAATTTAAAATACGCAAACTATAGTTGTCGAATCGCGTATTGTATTGTATATCAAAAACTTAATTTATCATATCGTATATTATATTGTATGATATACTTTTTAAAAATTAAAATAAGAAATTACAAATAAAATATTATAATTGACATGTCGTCATTTTAAAAAATATTATAAACACTCTTAACATTTTAAAAATTATCATATATACTTTTAATATATTATCATTTTCTCTAAACAAAATGTATCATTTCATATATGTAATATACATTGAATCGTATGATATGTTTACCCGATCGTATTAATTCGATACACTTTATGGTTATATCGTATCATATCGTAAGATACATTACGTATTTATATCATAGGATACTGTTAACTATGATTCAAACCGTAATATAAACCAGACCAAACCGTATTTTTTTTTTTTTGTTTGGTTTGGTTTAAAAAAATTTTAAACTGTTTTTTCAATTTGATTTGAAAAATCTTTCAAATCGCACCAAACAGGATTGTATACACCTCTACAACTAAATTGTGTCAAGAAATCGTGACATATAAAGAATCCCTTACACAATTTGCCAATAACCTATTTTCTAACTCTGATCGTCAATTGGTTCCAGCCAAGGAGGAATGAATGGACGTGAGCACATGACTCACACTGGTAGCGACCTAGACAATGTTGTCACCTAGAGTCACTAGAAAAATGCAGTAGAACAAGGAAGGGTCATCGATGGTTGTGGTTCAAAGACCAATTTTTACTACAAAACAAAATTTATCACATAATTGATGTTAATAATTGGAAATTCAATCTTAAAACCCTAGCTAGAATTAGGGATTATTGAGCTCTAATTTCAAAGTTTAATTCATGAAAAAAAAAAAACTCTAAAATTAAAATTGAATCAAACTCTTTTTTTGGATTTTAATCCCTATTTCACAATTAACAAAACCATATTTCAAATAAAAAATTTCAGAATCTATAACCTAATATGCCTATATTTGACATCAAATATGATATAAATTTTGTACATGAATGAAATCATAGGATCAATCATTACATAGGTCATAAAAAATGAATATAAAAATTTAGGGTTAATAAAATTCTTGATTCTGCCATGTTCTTGAATCCATAGAATTTTTAAAATTCACTTGAAATGTGACCGGTATTTCTTTTGTTAAATCTTACTAAATAATGTTTTGCAATTGATAAAATTATTGTATTTTGTAAAAAATGTTAGGACCTTATCATTTTATAATAAGTTATTGGACATTATAATAAAATCTAAAACACACGCTATTGTAAATTGAAGTGTATTGGACATTCATGATTGATTACATTAAGCTTATCCTTAAAAATTCCTTAGATTATCTACATGATTTTACAAAATTAAAATCTAATTCCAGCACTACATACACAAAGAGTGGACAGGCAACATCAATGTCAGCAGTAACAGGAAATTCTAATCACTTCCTGCATGTATCATAAATACAACAGCATAGAAGTTCCAGATAAGAAAATCAACATTTTAGACCCACAATGATCTAGGTAGATTTGATTTATGATTTTCCTTGTACCCGAATCTCTTAGAATCTCCATT
This sequence comes from Mangifera indica, assembly GCF_011075055.1. Lineage (NCBI taxonomy): Eukaryota > Viridiplantae > Streptophyta > Magnoliopsida > Sapindales > Anacardiaceae > Mangifera > Mangifera indica. The sequence continues at coordinate 6,530,761 of NC_058147.1, read as the reverse complement.
GATATTACCGACCGACCTTCAAGCCACGGCCCACGTCAACGGAGAAAGTAGCTGGGTCTCCTGCCCGTACACAAAATTTGAAGACATGAAGGACCAGGACGTTTGATTGTTTTATATTTATGCACTTAAAATCGCTTTCATCAACATGAAAATGGAGGCTTTTTCAAATTTGCGCGTGGATGCGTATAGATTTATAATCTAAATAGATCTGATTTAATTATTGATTTGTTTGATAATGTAAAATGACCTTTTTTTTTGTTTTTTTCTTTATTCTTGTGCATGACTTGTTCTCGTAGAATTTGATGTAATTCTTTTTGGTGGCAAGCAAGATTTTGATGCAACATAAATTACCCAAAAAAAAAAAGATTTTGATGCAACATATGCCCGTGAATTGTCATTTCAATATTGTTGGGTGGAGACATTATGATGACTTTATCAGTTCAACGAAGATTAATTGGGTTAAAACCATGATCTGAATCTGCAAGTTCACATTGATTAAATTAACAAGTTGTATTAACCCACTCCTATTGATTAAAGAATATTTGTGAAAGGGAGCGAAATAGTTGTGATCATCAAATATGAAATTAGGAAAAGTTTACTCCTTCATAAAATGCTTATGTTTATCAAATATATATGAGCTTATATTAGAGAGTCAAATCGCTAAGAGAATAAAAGTACTAAAATGAAAGCTAAAAAGGTAAACCATCGACCACCCAGATGCCAATAAATTAAACATCTAACATTACTTTAATTATCATGCATGCAATTACAGCCACATTTTAACAATCTCCACTTTGCCAAATATTCACTCCTTTGTAAGACCGATTCAACTTCGAAGAAACAAGCACTTCCACCTTAAGCTCTAACATCACTGCTTAGCAGGTAAATACTTAAAAGTAAGTCCAAACAATGTTTAAACTTCTCTAATAGTAGCACTTTTGTCAACTTGTCCACTGCATTCTCTTTTGTGTGCACCTTCTCCAATAGAATTTCAACGGAAGAAATGAACTCCTAAACCTTATGATACCTCATAGTTATGTATTTGGCTCTACCATGGTACACTTGAATTTTGATAGATCTATGGAACTCTTATTGTCACAATATAAATTAAGGGCATGTTCATCAAATCTAATGTCTAACAACAACCCTTTTAACCTTAACGCTTCTTTCATGTCACACGCATAGGCACACACAAGGATTTTTCAGTTTTTTCCTCTTAGGGAATATTTATTTATTTATTAATTAACTGTAAGGGGTGCTATACGATCGTACACATTAGGAGTGCACACCCGAACATGGGTTCAAAAGGGTATAACGGTCATTTCATGCATGACATGTGAAAATTTTAAGTAAAGAATAATGTACGATTATGCATGTTGGTGGTGCACGCCCCTACAGCCAATAAGTGATGAACAATGCTAGTTGTTACAATATACATCCATACATAAGGAAGTGTATGATGGTACATGACGTTTGAAAATTAAATAAGAACATTTCCAATGACATGAGTAATGGCTTTCACCACAAAACTATTGGTACAACCGTGCATGGAGGTTGCAAGATCGTACATGGTGTTACTTGGCCAAAATAAAAAGAGCTAAAGTGTGGTTTGAAGGGTTAATTGACATATACATTTTCCATAGCAGAAAAGAGTGTGTGAGGGATTTGAGATTGTTGGAAATGGGAGTTTAGAGCCCCCGAAACGTCCAGTTGTCATGTGAAATCAACATAATAAATTGGAATTCAAGTAAGTATAGTGGTTATGTCTTTCCATCAGGTTTAACAAGATATATGTAATACTCATAGATAAGACTATGGATAAAATAGACATTTCAAATGTTATCAATTAACCTAAGTTGACCATAGATAAGAATAAGTTGAAATTAAATACAACAACATAGAAGTTTCAGGTAACAAAATCAACGTTTTAGACCCTCAAAGATCTAGGATTGATCTAATTTATGATTTTCCTTATACCCGAATCTACAATTAGAATCTTCATTGATATTATCCACCAAGCTTCAAGCCACGTCAACAGAGAAAGTAGCTGGGTCTCCCGCATGTATTCAAAAATTGAAGACATGAAGGACCAGGAAGTTTGATTGTTTAATATTTATGCATTAAAATCGCTTTCATCAACACGAAAATGGAGGCTATTTCAAATTTTCACGTGGAAGGGTCCACTATTAAATATGCATTCAGGTATATAATCTAAATAGATCTGATTTTATTATTGACTTGTTTGATAATATAGGGTGACCTTATATTTTGATGTTGATGTTTAGTTAAGTTCATATAAGTTTATTTGTAAACTAATTATCCAGCTCTTATTCTTGTGGAAGATTTGTTTCACGTAGAATTTGATGTAATCCTTTTTGGTGACATGCAAGATTTTCATACAACATGATGACATACGCCCATGGATAGTCCAATTTCAATATTCTTGGGTGACATTCCGATGATTTTATTAGTTTAAATAAGATTAATTGGGTCAGAATTATGAACCGAATCTGCAAGTTCACATTTATTAAACCAGAATGATTAACCCACTTCAATTCCTCAAAGAGGATTTGTAAAAGCGGGCGAAATAGTTGTCATCATCAAACATGAAATTAGGAAAAGATTACTCCTTCATGAAATGTTTACGTTTATTCTAGAATACTACTTTTAAGGGTGAACATTTAATTTAGTCTCCGAAAACTTAGAATTAATTTTTAGAGATGAAATTTTACTTTTGTCTAAAAATATTACTTTGAAAGATAAAATTTTAATTTCGTTCTAGATAATTATTTTTAGAGATGAAATTTTAATTCTGTTCTAAAATGTTATTTTTATAAACGAAATTTTAATTTCTTCCTCTAAAAATTATCATTCATTTTCAAGAACAAAATTTTACTTTCATCTCAGAATGTCTTTTTGATGAACAAAATATTAATTTCATCATAGAATGATTATTTTAACAAACAAAATTTTAATTTTGTCTCCTAAAATTTAGGACTCATTTTTAGGGAATTCCGTCCTATAATGATTATTTTTATAGATGAGATTTTAATTTAGCATTAAAGGATCATGAAGGGAAATTTCAAGTTTTTTTTTTTTTCTTTCTGGTTTTCGGGTAAGTAGGGGAAGTTCAAGTTTTAAAAGACCAACATGATGTTATTGAGGAGGTGGTGGATGAAGAGGTTCATGCTTAACACAGTGGCTTCAACAGAGCAATTCAGAATTATTCACAGGTTTATTTATAGTTTATATTTCCTCTATTGATTTGAATAATAAGTCTTCAGGCCAAAAGACTTGGTCCCACCCAAGGTTTGATGTAATCCCAAAGTCCAACCCACCACTTTCAAAAACTCAAACATCCACCTATAAATCAATTTCTGTTAAAAATCCTAGTTAGGACTAGGGTTAAAACTGTCATTTAATAAAAAAATTTAAAAACTAAAGTTTTATTACATTTTCTTCCTAGATTTAAAAATCTATCATTCCCCCCCTCCCACCTAAGTTTAAAAAATGAACATTTCCCCTCTAGGGTTTGTACTTTTCCTTACTGCTACTCCTCCGGTAACTTGAGCTAGCCAACCTCCATACTAATGCCCCTCCCTCTCTTAGACGATGACGAATTGTCGGACAATCAAAGGTGGGCTAACGTTTCATTAGTGCGAAGACAAAGCAGATCTGCGTATCGCACAGATCTGTTTCTTTTGGCCAATTTGTGCACCAAACATAATTATTCACAGGTTTCTTTATAGTTTGTATATCCTCCATTGATTTGAACAATAAGTCTTCATGAAGGAAATGTTCAAAATTTCTCATGAGATTGGTCCTACACTTTGATTATTGCTGCTATTTTTGTTCATCTCCACAGATTGAGGTTTTCGAATCTTCTGTTCCTGTTCTTGTCTGTACATTGGAATTAATATATTATTACGTTTAACCTAAATCTTATCATGTTGCTATAAGATCATTAGGATTTGACCTTAATTTTGGACCTCTTTCGGGGGAGGCATAATTCGGTAGGATTTGACTTTAATATTGGAACTCTTTATTATATTATTTTTAGTGCCGATGAAGTCCTAAAGAGCACACATATATTTTATAATTTTAAATATTCAAATTTTATATTAATTGTGAGAGTTTAGTGGAATCGGTATAATTCGCTCTACTTTGAGCTTGCTAAGCAAGCTTCACTATGGAATTGCCAATTTCAGGAGAATACTTTTCGGCTTTTATGTTTTGTTTAGGACGCACTACTAAGGATGGTGTGGTACTGTGATAGCCTGTACGAAAGTTGCTTTAATTCTTGAATTATTTTTATTAATGTATGGTTGCATTCACATTATAAATACTATATATGGTTGAGACCATGATACGCAGTTCTTGTTGTTTGATAATATGTGTAGAAGATGTTTATTATAATACAACAATCGATAGTTCATCGTTGATATATGACTTTATTTGCAGTATTTAAAAAAATCAAATATCAAGAGAAAGTAGTGAAAATCATGAGTAATTTGTGTGTTTTTCTACTAAGGATGGTGTGGTACTGTGATAGCCTGTACGAAAGTTGCTTTAATTCTTGAATTATTTTTATTAATGTATGGTTGCATTCACATTATAAATACTATATATGGTTGAGACCATGATACGCAGTTCTTATTGTTTGATAATATGTGTAGAAGATGTTTATTATAATACAACAATCGATAGTTCATCGTTGATAGATGACTTTATTTGCAGTATTTAAAAAGAATCAAATATCAAGAGAAAGTAGTGAAAATCATGAGTAATTTGTGTGTTTTTAATGTTTGATTTTGATTTTATTATTTTAAAAACTATTGGCAAATATAGTTTAGTAATTGTTGACAATGATTATTGCAGACTTATCTAACATGCAAATATTTATTTTGCTTCTATTGGCATGCAGATAACATGAGAGTGGTGGTTATTTTGATATCCAAATAGTCATGAAAGTACAATTTACATCTTCTATATATGTGTATATGTATAGATATCAAATATTTATTTATTTATTTGCTTATAAATTTGTTATAATTAGTTGTTTTAATGAATACATCTACAGATATACGATATTTTGTTATTACTTAGTTATTAGTTGATTTATAGTGGTAACAATTGGATATGATTAGTATTTTTTTATTTAGCTGAAAATATGTTTTATATAAATTGTTGGACTTTAAGGATCAATAACATAACTATTAATTTTCATTTAAGATGGAAATTCTTGTCTAAGCTGAAAATATGTCTCAAATTCACCATATAATCAATAACAAAAATGTTTGTCTCTAGTTCATCGTACAATTATAGACAAAAAAAAAAAATTAACCTCAATTCATCATATAATTAAGGATAGAAATTTTTTTTCCAATTCATTATATAATTAAAGACAAAAAATTTTGTTTCTAGTTTATCATATAATCAAGAACGAAAAAATTTATCTCTAATTCATGATACAATTACAGATGAAAAATATTGTTTTTGAATTCACCACATTATCAAGAACAAAAAATTTTGTCAATTCACCACACAAACAAGAACTAAAAATTTGTCCTCAATTCTTTGCATAAACAAAAACAAAAAATTATATTACTAAATGTGTTTTTTTGGACAAAATCTAATTTATTTATGGACAAAAATTTTTATCTTAAAATAAACATCTTTTTATGACAAAACACTATTTCATTTCTAATAAGTAGATATTAATGATGATTTCTCTTATCGTGGATATTATTCTTTGATAATGCGTATTTTATAACGAATTTTATCCCAAATGACATTTTTGAATGAATTTCTGCTTTCAAGCACGATTTCAGCTTTTATAAACTTGTTGTATTGTACCCAATATATGTGAGCTTATATTCGAGAGGGAAAAAGCTAAGGGAATAAAAGTACAACAATGAAAGTTAAAAACATAAACCATCGATCTTCCAGTAGCCAATCAATTAAACATCAAACATTAATTATCATGCATGCAAAGTACAGACACTAATAAAAAACACTTCCAACACCAGCAAATTCAGTAGTTTGAGACACAACAGAAGGATTTTATTTATAGACAAACATGCAAGTATTTGTCTAGTGGAACTGCTGGCAGTCTGGAAATTAATAATGCTACTTATTATGTGGGTGCACCTTCTTGTCATTTTCAGTGGAAGGCTGCATAACTTTTTCGAGCATCATCTTGTTCACCAGCTTCTTCTTTGCTGGAATGACGGTTGCAGTATCGATCTTCGGTTGCTTGGATGTCTCTGAAGCGTTCTCCTTGTTCTTTTCCTTAGAATTGTTCATGTTTCCTCCAAGAATTCAAAGATGGCTACTGAAGCTTTATGTTGTGTTGCAATTAAAATGTCAGACTCTTGGCTATTTATAATATTGGACACCGTTTTAGCATCTGGAACTTCTTTGTTTATCTCATTTGGATGTGGACATCTCACCGAAAGTTATGGATCAGATGCTGCTTGTGTTCATAGTATTGCACTACATCTGATTGATGCTCTTGCCAAACCTGTTAGAAGAAAATATTTCTTAATATCTCTATCACCATTCTTTTTCTTTTTAGAAATACTATAAGTACATATTTTTAAATATATAATTAAATACATAAATAATGTGTCATCATACGGTTAAATAATATTTTATATTTAATTCAAAATCATCCTATGACAGCTTAGCAAAAAAAAAAAAATCCAACAACATGATGAAACATAATTTATATTCGCAATTAAAAAAACATGAATACATAATTTTAGTTTTTAATAAAAAAAATGACTAGAAACATATTCAAATTTCTTTTTTTTTTTTTTTTTTTTGACTGATCTTCTATTTGATTACGAATCTTGGTTGGTAAAGAGACACTCTCAGTCAGTTTGCCCCAACAATAGGAATCATCTCTCAGTTCTCTCAATTTGATCATGTAACGAATTTTTTCCAACTTAAATAATAATCGATATTCATTAATAGTAGAAATAATCTCTGATTTTGTTTATACAGTAATAAAACAATCAGGGAAAGAAATCAAGTTCAAACAATTTGAGACAGTAAAGTTGCTGATCATGTTCAGACTCCACTAAATTTACAGATGTAAACAAGAACGAAATGAGCATTGGACATAGATTAATCAGTTGGATTATCTAAATAATATGAACCTAAACTAGGTACCGACCACCATTTTCACCTTTATTCTCTTTGTTTGTTGAGACAGACCATTTGCATCAATACTAAATTTAACTAGGTATTATAGATAGGAACTGAAAATTACCGCGATGCCATTGTATACATAAACTCAAAAGAAAAAAAAAAATTGTCACTTCACTGTTAAAAAAATAACAATCATGCAAATAGAAGTTGGTAAGGAATTTTGGTATAGGATATTAATTGTTGATGCAGAAACCAAACTAAAGAGAAATACACAGAAAGGTGATGTGCAATTCCCTACAAGCAATTAAGAATAGTAAGAATTATGATAAACACAAAGACGTTTTTTAAGGTAGTTTGGCCTACTACATAGCATATACATCCACCATTATGTTTTTGACATTTATGATTTCAATTTGACTGGGTAACAATATTGAATGTAAAAATTATTGTACTTAAGCCTTTGTACCATCTCTTATTTATAGGACAAGAGTAAGAAATATATTGTAATTACATAATTGAAAACCAAAACCCTATTAGAATTAATCCAAAGAAATTACATTTTTAAGGAAAGTAGATAATTGTTTCATTCCAAATATGTAGGAAGTTATTGTCCTCCCATAATAGCGTGTGAAAGATAAGGAATATGATCTCACAATTGTAGAATATAGATATAGCACATTGGGGAGGTCATGGCAATGATTGAATTTGTCAAGTCTAACTCTTTTCGTTATTTCTAGATGAAAGGGTTTCTACTTGTATTATAGGTCATCTTACATGTAAATAATGTAACTTGTCGTTACATACAGTTTGTATAGTTAGTTATTATATAATGATTGATCACTTCTTTGGTATCGTTCATGTGAATTTGACATATGACAAGTTTGGTGGCACAATATTAGTTTATATGAGAATTAATGTCTCAAGAAAATAATTAGAAGATGGAAAGTCCTTGCAAAGATGCATTTCTTAGACTTTGAATCTAACTTCAAGCTCTTATCACTAGGAATATATGTATAAGTTGGACAACCAAATAATCAAAGTACATAATCCACTTCTTTTCTTGTTCAAACTTTCTGTACAGATTTTCCCTCAAATTTCCTTGAAGGTGGTTTGTTAACTCTAAAATAAGTTGTATTGGTTGATTCTCTTAAATTGTTTGGGTTACACTGCTTATAATCTCATAGATTTAGCATTTTTTAACACAGTCATGTTCATCTTTTCTACCATCATATTCTACTGTCATGTATGTTCATCTTAATCATACATGACAATGTTGATAGTAAAAATCATTACAACATGTATTATTGTGATTATATATATACAAGTGTCACTTCCTGATTCATCCTTGTTGGGTATTTTATCTTTCAACTTCTGAGAGACTCGTCAACTTGAATTTCTCTATTTTTAGGCAGTGATTTCATTGGCTTTTTTTGTTAGGACTACTATACCTTTTCATGTAGAGGAATATCGTGTCAGTTATTTCCATATTTTCTACTCTTTGTTTTATAGGTTAGCTTCTTTGTTGAAATCGTGGGATACAACTCTTTGACTTGTGTTTGTAGAGATTTTAAGACCAAAAGCTGAAAGAATTTCAACTTGAAGGTTCAAGAGAAGTTTGGACAACCAAGTGGGATAATTATTTCAAATATGAGTAATAGCTATTGATAGCAAGAGAGTTAGAAAATTAATTTAGAAAACAAGGAGTGTTCACTTTGTACGTTAATTTCATCTTTGTATATGATAGTTGGGTTTATTGTTTATTGATTTAATTGAGTTGGATTTGATCCCAAGGATGTAGGTTAAGTTGAATTTTGGATAACCCCTGAAAAAATTGTTGTGTCTCCTTTACTTTTTACAGTTGTAGTTGTGATTTTTGAGTGTATTGTGAGAGAGAGTAGTGAGAACAATTTCATCAGCTCTAAGCTAAACTAGCCAAACTCGTATCACAAGAAGAATTTTCAGTTGAAATCAAACATAAAAAGTCACAAATGTTTAAGAGGGTTGATGTTAGACAATAACAAGGGTAGTGAAAGAAGCGTTATGATTAAAATGGACGATGTCAGATATTGGATTTAATCAATAAGCCTTAGTTTATATTGTAACAATCCAGTTTCATAAAACTATCAAAGAATTAAGTGTACTATGATAGAATCAAACACATAACTATGAGGTATCACAAGGTTCAAGAGTTGATTTCTTCAATTGAGGAAATATTAGAAAACGTGCATAAGAAAAAGAATGTAGTGAATGTATTGACAAAGGATCTACCATTGAAGAAGTTCAAACATTGTTTGGACTTACTCCAAATCTTTACATGGTAAGCAATAGAGTTGGAGTTTTAGGTGGAAGTTCTTGTTTCTTTAGAAGATTGAAAGGGTCTTATAAGGGAGCGAATATTTGTCAAAGGTGAAAATTGTTAATATGTGGCTCATATTTGAAAAATAGTTCACTTAAAGTTCCAAGTTTTTAGGAAGATGATTTTTAGGAAGAAAAACAAGATGATAGTTCCACGCAAGACGATTTTTAGAAAGGAAAACAAGAAGATAAACGAATTTGTTTTAATCAAAATGAACAAGGTTGCAAGTGTGGAATAATTGTGCTTGGGTTGGAACATCCATTCTATTAGGCAAGATTGAAGAGCTTAAGTTAGAGTAAAATTATATTAGGAGTTTCACTATCTAGGAGGGTCTTAGTTTATACAAAGTAACGAATCTTAGACTAATTTCTTTAGAGTTAATAGAAAAATGACGACTTTATCGACTTAAGCACATTGTCAAACATTGTCAAATTTGTGTCTTTGATGGATTGCTTTTGCCATTGATTTTCTCTTTAGTTATTGTGTTATTTAATTTGATTTATTTGAAGTTAAAATACACAACATGCCACAGCAACAAAAATTTTTATTTAGAAGTTGTGAATTAGAAGATGCTTTAATTTGTAAAGTAGCTGATGATGCAAGCTCTATGACATCACAGAGCAAAGCTCCTATACTCCTACTGAATTCTTATATATTCACTGCATTTATTCTTAAAACTTTTTTATTGAGGAATTGAATAAAGAGAGTGCATGTGCGCTTGGCCCTGCTCTCACAAATATTCATTCCCAAATGCTTATAAACGCATGCAGTCGCATTTGCTGTTCATGTTTTTAGTGGAGATTATATGCTTTACTCCCAATGGAATGAGCACTTTTTAACTTTTTTTATTTTTAAGCAACGTAAACCAGTATTTATCTTTGTTTTACTGTGATCTCTGTTTGAACCTTATCCAGCCTTAAAGAGAATCATGTACTTGGAAAATTGCATTTGTTGGAATAATATATATATATATATATATATATATATATATATATATATATATAAAATGTCTTTTGCCTAATTTTTTTGAGATGTTTGAATATTTGCAAGGACTTTCCATCTTTTGATTATTTTCTTGAGACATTAATTCTCATGTTTAAACTAATATTGTGTCATCAAATTCCTCTTTAATTAAATTCACAAAAACAATATTAAAGAAGTGACTAATTATTATATAATAATTAATCATATAAATTGTCTGTAACGACAAGTCACATCATTAACACATAAATTGATTCAAAATATAGGTATAAACCTTTTCATCTAGAAATAATAGAAAAAATTAAATTTGACAGATTTAACAATTTCTATGATCTCCCTAACGTGTTAAATTTATCTCTTAGAATTGCAAGACCTTATTTCATACCTTTAACACACTATTATGGGATGACAATAATTACCTACATATTTGGAAGCACATAATTATCTAGTTTCCTTACCAATGAAATTAGTTTGGACACAGTACACTAAGGTTTTGGTTTTCAGTTATGTAATTACACATGTAACCTTTACTCTCATTTTATATAAATAAGAGATTGTACAAAGGCTTAGGGCCAATAGTTTTTTACATTCAATATTGTTACACTATGAAATTAAAATCAGAAATGTTAATAATACAACGATGGACTTAAGCTTCTTATAGTAAGTTGAACCATCTCAAAAACATTTTTGTGTTTATCATAATTCTAACTTTTTTTAATTGCTTGCACCAAATTGCAAATCACCAATAATTAGATGTATTTTTTGTTTGAGCGATTTTTTGCATGAACAATTAACATCCTATAACAAAATTCCTTGCCAATTTCTATATGCATAATCGTTATTTTTTTATCATAAAGTGACAATTTTTTTGAGTTTGTGTATACAATGGCAAAGTAGTATACTTTTTAGTTCCTACCTATAGTAACTAGTTAAATTTAGTATTGATGCAACTGGTCTGTCTCCACCAAGCAAGAGAATAAAGGTGAAAATGTTGGTCGGTTCATTGTTTAGGTTCATATTATTTAGTTAATCCAAGTGATTGATCTAAGTCAGATGCTCATTTCTTTCTTGTTTTCAACTCTAGGTTTGTAAACTTAGTGGAGCCTGAATATCAGCAACTTTACTGTCTCAAAATGTTTGAACTTCATCTCTTTCCCTCTTTGTTTTATTACTCTGTAAACAAAATTAGAGATTAATTCATTATTAAAGTATATCGATTGTTGTTTAACTTGCAAAAACTTCTTTACATGATCAAAATAAGAGAACTGAGTGATGATTCCTATTGTCTGGGCAAATCTGACTGAGACAGTGTCTCTTTACCGATCAAGATTCGTAATTAGATAGGAGATCAATCAAAAGTGAAAAATTGTGAATACGTATCTAGATAAGAATAAAAAAATGCTAATGGTCAAAGAGATTCTAAGAAATATTTTCTTTTAGCAGGTTTGGCCAGCATCGATCGGATATAGTGAGATATTATGAGCACAACAAGCATCTGATCATAACTTTCAGTGAGATCTCCACATCCAAATGAGATAAGCAAAGAAGCTTTACATGCTAGAACGATGTCCAACATTATAAATAGCCAAGGATCTGACATTTTAATTGCTACACAAAATATACAACACATTTCTTCAGTAGTCATCTTTGAATTCTTGGAGGAAACATGAACAATTCTAACGAAAAGAACAAGGAGAAGGCTGCAGAGACATCCAAGCAGCCAAAGATGGATAATGCAACAGTCATTCCAGCAAAGAAAAAGCTGGTGAAAACGATGATGCTCGAAAAAGTTATGCAGCCTTCCACTGACAAAGACAAGAAGGTGCACCCAAAATAATTAATAGCATGATCAGTGTCCAAATTGCCAGCAGTTCCACTTGACAAATACTTGCATGTTTGTATGAATAAAATCCTTCTGTTGTTCAAACTACTACTTTTGCTGGTGATGGAAGTGTTTTATTTGTTTCTGTACTATGCATGCATGATAATTAAAGTAATGTTATGGTGTTTAATTTATTGGCTACTGGATGATCGATGGTATACCTTTTTAGCTTTCATTTTAGTACTTATATTCTCTGAGACTTTTGCCTCTCGAAGATAAGCTCATATATATTGAATAACATAATTATGAAAGAGTAATCTTTTCTTAATTTTATGTTTGATGATGACAACTATTTCGCCCCTTTTCACAAAGTTTTCTTTAGTCAATTGGAGTGGGTTAATAATTCTGGTTTAATCAATGTGAACTTGCAGATTCGGATCATAATGCTAATCCAATTGATCTTTTTCAAACTGATAAAATCATCATACTGTCTCCACCCAAGAATATTGAAATTGGACTATCCATGGGCATATATTGTATCAAAATCTTGCTTGTCACAAAAAAGAATTACATCAAATTCTATGTGAAACAAGTCATGCACAAGAATAAATAAAAATGAAAGGTCATTTTAAATTATCAAACAAATCAATAATTAAATCAGATTTATTTAGATTGGGCTTGGCCCACTTATGATGGGTTGACTTGACCCATACCCCATAGGAACATCAATTGACAATACTGCGTTTGACAGATAAGGGTGTATTTATATTACTGTCCATAACTGTTGGACTTTTATTTATTAGTGTCAAAACTGCCGCATTAATCACCCTCGCAATATTATGCTAAAACAACCCAAAATCTCTGCTCTCCCCACTCTCTGTTTTAACAGAAGAAAGATACAGAAAAACTGCAATGTATAGAAGTGCAAATTGGGTTGTGAAAAGGAAATTGTTAAGCATCGGTTTTATCATCAATGCGCATAGAACCTTCAATCGGGTAAGCCATAATTTTTTTGATCCTGTTTAATATATCCAACAATTTAGATTGTAAACCTGTACGTATCCATGCGCAAATTTGAAAAAGCCTCCATTTTCATGTTGATGAAAGCGATTTTAAATGCATAAATATAAAACAATGAAACGTCCTGGTACTTCATATCTTCAATTTTTGGGTACGCACAGGAGACCGAGCTACTTTCTCCGTTGACGTGGGCCGTGGCTTGAAGGTCGGTTGGTAATATCAATGGGGATTCTAAGAGATTCGGTTCAAGGAGCATAAATCAAATCTATGTAGATCATTGTCGGTCTAAAATGTTGATTTTCTTATCCGGAACTTTTATGCTGTTGTATTTATGAACCAACAGTAACTTTATTTTTTTTTGTAAGGCCAAACAACTTTTTCCACCTAAGTTTTGGTGAAATGACAAATATATACAACAGATAAGAAATCTAAATATTCACCCAACTTTTAATATGTTAAGATACACTCATGAATTTTCTATTTAGGTTAAGGGATAAAATTTTCATTTTACTAATAAAATTAAAATAATTAAAATTATATCTCTTTTTTTTTTCTTAGTTTAAAAAACTAATAATTTTTCTTATAATTAAATTTTGAAAAATTCACTTTTCCCTTTAGAATACCAAAACATGAAATTCAACCACATTCTCTAGTAAACAGTGCCCTATGGTGGATGAAGACGTCATCTTCGAGAGGATGATGCATTGTCATCCAGATCTGAACAAACAAGTGTCGTCCAAGGACGATGCTTCGTCATCTATTCCATCACCCAACAAAGTTCAAAGCCTCCGACCACTGACAATGGTGTGAAGAAAAAACTTATGGATTTCTTTTTTTGGGGGAGGGGGGAGGGGGGAAGTCATTTTTCAAATGAGATCTGAAGGTAAAATATTAATTTTTAAACTTAAGGAAAAATAAGATAAAATTATATATTTTTTAATATTATTGTTAAATGATGATTTTGCTTTTATATTTAACAACAATTTTAACAAAAGTTTAAAGACGAATTGATATTTGGGTTTTTACATCTGTCACGAATATATTTTAAAAATTGACTTAAAACTTGGATGAAAAATAAGCCTTTGACCTTTTTTCATTAAAAGAGTGCATAATAGTTCAAACTCGATTAATATAATATTTTTTTTCTAGTAGGCTTTTCTTGCTTGATGACCTATGTTATCGTTTTCATCTAATTTTTCCGCAACCCATGCAAGACGTGATTCGAATTTCTTGTAACTGTTGGCGTTGATGTTGCCTATCTACTCTTTGTGCATATAGCGTTGTAATTAAATTTTAATTTTGTAAAATCAAGTAAATGAATAATCAAATGAAATTTTATGAATACGTTTAATGAAATAAATCATGAATGTCCAATTCACTTCAATGCACAACAGTGTGTTTAAGAGTTTATTGTAATGTTCAATAATTTATTATATATTGATTAATTAAATTTTAATATTTTTCACAAAATATGATAGTTTTATCCTTTGAAACTCATTATTTAGTAAGATTTAGTGGGAGAAATACTGTTTATCTTCCAGGTGATTTTAAAAACTCTATGACTTCAAGAACACAGCCCAGTCAAATATCTCATTAACCCTAAATTTTTATATTCATTTTTTATGACCTATGTGGTGATCCTGTGATTTGGATTGATTTCATTTATGCATAGAATTTACATCATATTTGATATTAGATCAAGGCATATTAGGTTATAGATTCTGGAATTTTTTAATTGAAATCAGGTTTTGTTAATTGTGAAATAGGAATTAAAATCCAAAACAAGAGTTTGATTCAATTTTAATTTTAGAGTTCTTTGTTGATGAATTAAACTTTGAAATTTTGGTCATTAATCCCTAATTCTAAGGTTTTAAGATTGAATTTCAAATTATTAACATCAATTTTGTGATAAGTTTCGCTTTCTAACGAAAATTGGGTCTTGAAAATTAAACTTTGTCATGTACGATTAAAATGAATTTATATAACAATAGAATATGTGAGATTACATGTTATGTGGAAAACTTTGTCACGTAAAAAAGATGAACATGACCATGTTAAAGAAAGCTAAATCTATGAGATTATAGATAGGGTAAACGAAGCAACTTATTTTATAGTTAACAGACTACCTTAAAAAAAAAATTAGAGGGAAAATTTGGGTGGGAAGTTTGAACAAAGAAAAGAATTATGTACTTTAATTAATCGGTTGTCAAACTTATACACACCTCTCGAGTAACAATCAAATTCAGATAAAAGAAGTTGCTAATTGTACTTACATTAAAAAATACATTTAAATATTCACACACTGATGTAAATATGTGTACACATGTAGTAAGACAATTGTATGCACAACATTAACATAATTTCTCAACACAAATTATCATAATTTGACATATACTTACATCAACTATTAAATTAAGATAAATAAATAAATATAGGTCAAAAGACTTGTTCCCACCCTAGGTTTAGGGCATCCCTAACTTCCATCCATTAAGTTTTAAAAATCTGAATATTTACCCGTCTGTTAAATTTTATTGTTACTATTAAATGTAAAATTGTCATTCAAAAATTTTATTCAAAGAAAAAAATATTTATCTTTTATTTCTTACTATAATTAAAAAACTAACAATTTCTCCTTAGCTTAGTTCTAAAAAGTTACTTTTTCATCCCATCATCTAGGGTTTCAATATTGTAAAGTTAACAGTCACCCCCTGAAAGATTAAAAATATTGCACTTATACCCAAAAAAGATATTTTCTTCTTTTGGTGATCGTTCTTTTTCAGTGATTCACTCTAGTACATCGTCAACCCCACCATCAGTACCTCATCTTCCTCCTTGATGGTCTTTTAATTGCAAAAATTACTAAAAATTTAATCAAAATGATCAGATTTGTTGCACGAATCTATAGAACAAATTTGACCATTTTGATCCAATTTTTGGTGGTTTTCACATCAAAAAACCATAAGGTAGGGAAAGTAGGTGTCAGTGATGGATTGTGATGTGTCGAAGTGAATCGTCGGAAAGAACAGTCATCAAAAAGAAAGAATAATTTTTTTAGGATGTAAATGCAATGTTTTAAACTTTGAGAGGGTAGTTGTTAAACCTAAAATATGGAAACTTTAGATGGTGAGGGTAAAAAAGTAACTTTTTAAAATTAAACTAAGAGGAAATTATTAGTTTTCAAAACTAAGGTGAAAAAAAAAATTTCTTTCTTAAAATAAAAATTTCTAATTAACAATTTTATCCTTAATAATAACGGTAAAATTTAACAGGCGAGTAAGTATTTAGATTTTTAAAACTTACCAGGTGGAAGTTTGGGGATGCATTAAATCTTGGGTGGGAATAAGTTTTTTGGCCATAAATATATATTAATTTAAGTTCCAAAGGACTTATTCTCACTCAAAAATTACTATTTTTTTAAGTCCACATCTTTTAACTTTGAAAAACTCTTTTATCCACCTATAGAGTATTAAGTCTATTAGTTTTAAAAGTAATATTATTATTTTACCTATAATATTAAAAATAAACTAAAATTTTATCTCCTTTCCCCTCATAAACTCTAAAAACTAATGATTTTCCTTCTAGGTCAAGTTAAAAAAAACAATATTTTCCTCCTTTAGATTTAGTTTGTATTCTCCAGCAACTTCTCCCTTCAAAGACTTTTTCTCTCTCCAGTAGTCTCTCTCTCTTTATATCTCTCTTCGATTGATCATCCATCAAAGGTGGAAGATGAAGTATCTCTCAATCAATATGCAACTCCATCACATAAATTTGTGTGGTTTGTCACACAAATTCGTGCAACAAATCTAGCTATTTCAATCAAATTCCTGGTGATTTTCGCACCAAAAAACCATGGGGAGGGAAAGGCAATGCTAGTGATGGGTTAATGATGCATTATAGTGAATTATTGGAAAAAATAGATAATTTTTTTTGAAATACCAGTTTTATCCTCCTAATAATAGTAAAGTACTTGTATTTTCAAAATTGGTGGGAATAAGTCGTTTAATAAATTCATATAAATTTAAGTTGTCTATTCTATTTTTTGTCAGTTTCTTAGTGTTCTGAGTTTGGCCGGTCCACAATTTTGCATGTAGTTATTTATGAAGCAAAAAAAATAGTCGAGATGGAGTCAAAACATTCCAAATTTGATTTCGACACCGTGTTTTCTGGGAGTCTCACTAATTTGAATAATATCTGCTTCCTCAATGGCAAGATCCGTTTCATACAGCAACTATGTGTCACTTTTTCTGACAACTTTAGATTTTGACCCCATTATGATTATAGATAGATTACTGAAAATTCAGGAAAGATTTATCACAGAATCTCCATGTTCACACTATTTTAATCATATGGCTTGATTAGATTAGTTGCTTTTTAATATCTAATGAACCGTGATTAACGTTGGATCATTCCAAAATATTGCCTTTCAAAATTGTTACAAGACAATTGGTAACTTAAAACGAATCCATTCACTGGTCGGTTCCTATCAATTATGGAGTTAAATTTTTTATTCTTTTCTCGCACACCTAATGCCCCAATGATACGCTGGGTAACATAAGCTTTGAAGCTCGTTCTGTGAATTAATGGTGGTCACAAATCAGATTGAACAATTAATTAATTGTCTCATCCTGCCTTGCACTATCTTCAGTTCATAAAAAGAGTGAGTTCGCATTAAATTCAATATATATACATACATACATATATATATATTTCATATTTGATCTTGCAACATAGCAACAACATTATACCATGTCACAGCTAGTAGCAAATTATTTTTATTTAAGCTAATGATATTACTTGGTGTTGGGCAAAGTAATCTCCCTGTTTTACAGGTTAATAACATTTGTAAGCTATCAAGAATCATAAAGAAGGAAGCATTAGAACTTTTCGGTGGAAACCTGAGTTCGAGCCTTACCCTTCTTGTGTGAAAATACAAATCCAAGTTAAAAATAAAACAAATCCGAGTGTGAACAACAACATAAAACACAGACTGAAAAGTCAAGAAGATTTTATAGAAGCTTTACATAAAGGAAAGTGCATGTTGGCAATTTGGCATGCTAGCTATGGGGTTATAGGGTACACTTCCTTACCCTTCTTGTTCTTGGCGTTGCCGGACTGCACGGACGCCTCAGAGGCTGGGCATAGAGATGAACAAGATTGGACTATGGCTTCAAACATCATCGTTTTCACTAACTTCCTCTTTGGTGGAATTACACTAGCATATTTCTTTGGCTTCAACATTTTCTCTTCCTTGTTTTTGTTCATCTCAAATGAGCTCATTTCTTCAGCAATCTAAGGGGAGGGTAGGGAGTAGACTAGTTTATAAGGTGGAATATTTTGTGTAAAGAAAATGAGGATGGTTCAAGTTGTGATGAGGCGAGGAGTTTATATATTAATTTGAGTGTTTTCAAATCTAATACAGTGTATTAGACAGATGACCCACTTGAGATGAACTCGAGAATGAAGCATTCTATCGTTGAGTGACACGTAGCTCATTACGAAAGTATAGTGTTTTCACCAAATGTCATCATGACGTGGTCAAAGGCACTAGTGGGAACACAAGAACAAAACAAGGATCGAAGAACAAAAAGGAAACGGAAACTTTGTCAGGTGTTTCACATTTCAGTTAATTTCTACCTTTAATTCCACTTCAAGGGGTAACTTTTGACTGTTTGAAACAGAGTCTTCAGTCTTGTCCTCCAGGTTACGTTCAAGTAGTGAACTAGTTCTTGCCCATGTAAGTTGTGGTGTTATAAGGGATGACTTCTGCTTAATTTTGTTTACAACATTGTAAGAATAAATTCTATGCAACCTAATAATCAATCCGTCATGTTGTATCAATTAGACATAAAATAAACCCAAGATTTGGTGAGATTAACTAAGTTAAACCTTAATCATAATCATGATATGACACAGTTGAAGGCATCAGAAAAAATATGTGGGGGCCCCTTGATCTAATATTAAAATTAAGATTGGCTTCATTTCTTTCACTCCCAAGGTGCAATATTAAATTCATTTCTTTGATGCCCAGAACAATTTGTTGGTTTCGTCTTATTCCTTGACATTCTAACATTGCGTCATGCCCAAGCATCACCACCAGTGTCCTCCGGCCACAGTCATCAACGTTATCCAATTGCCATATCACCCACATCAAATCGGCCGTCGTTTCATTAGCCCCACAACCCATTAACATGTAGATTCGAGCCCTCAAAGTTGTTACATTGACACATGATTCATTGATTTGATTCTTGTTCTACAAGTTTAAGTTTAATATTTAATTTTAACAATGTGGCTTCAAAATTACGAAAAATTCCAGCATACTAAACATTAGGACTCATATGACGAAGTGTGCATCAGCCGTTAGTGCGTCAAAAACTACCGTGTAACACTTTCCGATCACAGTAAAAGAATTGACATAATTTTATCATTAGGGAAAATGGGGAATAAGGTATCAAAGTACCACCTAACATTTTTATTCTCCTTATATAGGCCAAATGACTTATTTCCACCTGACGTTTAGTAAAAACCCAAATGACCTTGTTAACTTTCAAAAATCTAAATATCCACCCATCCATTAGTTTTAGCTGTTACAGTCATAAGTAAAATCATCACTTAAAATTTTTATTTAAATAAAGAAAAAGTTGTTTCCTTTTTCCTTTTAGTTTTAAAAATTAATCATTTTTCCTAGTTTAATTTAAAAAAATTAATCTTTCATCTCCACCGTATATACTTTTTAGGGTTTTATATTTTAAAATAAACAATCACCCCCCTAAATTTTGAAACATTATATTTACATCCCAAAAACTTCATTTCATCTTTCTTATGATTATTCTTATCGGCATTCATCTCCGGTGACATCTCCCCCCTCCTTGGTGGTTTTTTAATGTGAAAATCACTGAAAATCTGATTAAAATGATTAGATTTTTGCACACAGATCTATGCAAAAATTGCACAAATCGTGTGATGATCGACATCACACAGATATAGCCAAAACTAATGGATTTGTGAGTATTTGGGTTTTTGAAAAGGGGAAAAAGAAAATAATTTTTTTTATTCAAATAAAAATTATAAATGATGATTTTAGCTTTAACTATATCAGTCAAAATTAACGGATGAATAAATATTTGAGTTTTGAAAAGTTAACGATGGTAACTTTGGATTTTTACTATACACTGGGTGGGAAAATGTCTTTTGGCCGCTGATATATAAGAGACCCCAAAAATTCATTATAAATAAAGTGGCAACTACATTTATGTGAAACATCCACAAACAAAGGCCAAACGACTATTTCCCACCCAAGGTTTAGCGTTTTCTCAAAAGTCCCCCCTTTAACTATGGAAACACCAAACACCCACCCATGACCGGTTAGATTTAACCAAACTCTAACGGTGGTAGGGGTAAAATCATCATTTTAGCTATAATATTAAAAATAAACTAAAATAGAATATAATTTTGCCCCCTTAAACTTTAAAAACTGAAATTTTCCCCCCGCCTAAGTTTTAAAAAATTGCAGTTTCACCCTAGGGTTTGGTTTTGAAATCTCCGGCGACCTCTCCGACTCCGTTGCCGACGATCGCTCCCTCCCGAAGCAACCTCTCCTTTCGGCGATCTCTTTCCTCCCATTTGGAGGTCCGATCGGCGCCCGGAGACACCGTGGGAGACGAAGAACTTCGTCGGGAAGACGGTCGTCTTCCCAGAGGTCTTCTTCTGGGAAGGAGCGGCCGTCGGCAACGGAGCCGGAGAGGTCGTCGGAGATTTCAAAACCAAACCCTAGGGTGAAACTACAATTTTTTAAAACTTAGGCGGGGGAAAATTTCAGTTTTTAAAGTTTAGGGGGGCAAAAGGAGATAAAATTTTCAGGTGTTAGGGTTTGGTTAAATCTAACCGGCCATGGGTGGGTGTTTGGTGTTTCCATAGTTAAAGGGGGGACTTTTGAGAAAACGCTAAACCTTGGGTGGGAAATAGTCGTTTGGCCACAAACAAACTGCCATAGTCCCTTCAGAGTTAGAAGAAAATAACAATTTACGGGTTCTTCCGATTTTACACTTACTCAAACTAGACTGTAAATCATAAACCATTTTTTTTCAAAATTTTCAAACTGAATTTAACAATTTATTAACCCAAACCAAATCAAATTGTAAATATTAAACATTTCTATCCAGTTTTTCAATTTAGATTTTTTTTTTCCGCATTTCTAACACATTGCCATGAACAACACAGGTCACATTATCTATTTCAAAGTTGCTTGGTGTATCACCTCCTCAATGATGCGTAAACGTTTCTCTTCAAAATATATATCAACACAACCCCTGAAAATTAAAATAGTTTTATTAAATCCAATTTTAGATTTGTTTTACTGTTTATGCACAATCCACAACACGAGTAATAAATTTTAATCAAACGGCTCTACTTAAAGGCATCGGTGGGCTGAGTCGGGCCACCACCACCACACTTTACTGGGCCTAGGAGCTAAGCAAGTTTATCTTTAAATTTATCTTTAAAATAGAATTAAAAATAAAGTTTCGCTTTCTTTTTTCTTTTTAATATATGATTTAAAGTTTTACAAGATTAAAACATCTTAAATTGAAAGGCATAGTTGCATCAACATCATATGACCAACCCACAAAAAATAAAAACCCTGTGGATTATTAAATTGATAATCAAGATATTGAAATTTTATGATTACAAAAAAGAGATGTCTTAAAATGCTTAACGTTTATGCGTATCTACTCACAAAAACAAATACCCAAAATCAGTCAAATGATGGAGGGATGGCCAATAATTCTATAAGAAATTGGGTATATGTAATAATCAATAAAAAGAAGGGTGATGTATGAAGCAAAAAGCAGTCATAAGTTGGGGGAAACTTTCAAAAGAGCTTCTCCTACTTTGTCTTGGGACTAAGGACCAGGGGAAATGGTATTTTTTTTACATCATGTCATTGGCCTTGTGATCAATCAAACTTAATGGGACGGCCAAAAGAACAAAGAAATATATGTATGTTTCAGTCTGTTCGCAATCTTTTATCACAAATCAAATTGAAAGAGAACACAAATGAGTCTCTTATTCCTATCAAAGTGATGGCTACAAAGCTACATTTTCTGCTTGAAAAAGGAGAAAAGAGTGAAAGCTTAAGAGGATAAAAATATCACAAATTGCGGCTACAATTGAGTACGAGTTGAAATAAACTCTAGAATACATCATATTGAAATTATGTTGTCATAAGCATAGATTTTACTTAAAATATCCCTTTCGAAGAAGATCGTTGGTTTGATTTTAAGTTGTAGTTGGGGCAGTTACTGTCTCAAAGCAGCTGCTATCTTCTTTTAAATGAGCTCCACACCAATCCGAGGAGATAATCTAGGTAGAGCTTCCTGAAAGAAATGAGAGTTAAAGGGGAAAAAAATAATTGTTTGAAAACCTTGATCTTATGAATGCACATAAAAGCCAAATATGCGCTTCTAGTTTACTCTGAACAAAGTGTGTCCAGCATTTCGAGTCACAATGTTGACGTCCTCCTCAATGATGCGTAAACTTTTCTCTTCAAAATATATATCAACACAACTCCTGAAAATTAAAATCGCTTTAATAAATCCAATTTTAGATTTGTTTTACTGTTTATCACAATCTACGAACACGAGTAATAAATTTTAATCAAACGGCTCTACTTAAAGGCATCGGTGGGCTCAGTCGCCACCACTAGCACACTTTACTGGGCCTAGGGGCTGAGCCAGACCTAATGTCTGCACAATTGCGGGTATTCAGAGCAAACTGACCCAAAAATTATACAAGATCAAAAGTCTCCAGAGCAAACCTCATTATTTTTTTCATATTACATAAATTTAATTATTTTAAAAAACTAAAGTGGGACTTTATTAATATATTATAAAAGAAGTATAAAGAATAAATAAAATAAACTACACAACTGGCACTGGTGAGAAAAAACAAAACAAAATAGAATTTGGGGAGAGTGGTTTCAGTGAGAGACCGGAGTTCCAAAGGCTATAGCTAAAGCTCAATATCAGCAGAAAACTTATCAATCTCTAATCGCTTCTTCTTTCTTCATTGATTTTAGCAATGTTCATCTATATCTTTACTAAACTTCAGAAGATCGTCGGCGATCTCCATCCCCATCAAGTTCTTCACGGAGTAGATCTTTCTTCTGCGATCGGAGTGACTTATGTTATGCCTGTAAATTTAATCGGCGGTTTCAAAACCGTCATTGGTCGACTGATCTGCACTGCGAAGACCCGAGCTGGTTTAAGTCAACGGGCTTTGAACCCGACAAGCTTTCAAATGGGTTATTGGGGCTCGCTTGATCGGACCCAAACGTACTTCCGGTGCCGGATGTCCTGCCCCAGTTTTCGATCAGAAACGCCAAACAAGTCAGGTGGGTTCTACTTTATTACTTCTTCTTCAGAATTTTTCAATAGAAAATTAAAAAAATAATAATAATAAGAAAGAACTGAAAATTTATAGACTATATTATTCTCTCATAACACAACTATGAAATTATTTCATAACTTTAGTAAAGATTTTACATGAAATTGAATAAGAATCCTTAATTGAAGGTTAAAAGATCTCTGAGTTGTTTTGTTTGTTTACATTTTTCAGCTCAGAGATGCGTATGTGAGTTAAGATCTCTGGCTTTGCTTTGACAAAAGGCATCACTACAGAGACGTTGGCATGGACTGATAGATAAAAGACCACTGGTAAAAGTATTTGCATCTGCAAAAGATAGTGCCGCCGTCTCTGTCTCAGGGCAGATTAGTGTTTCAGCGTTTATGTGAGTAAGAATCAGAATCTTATCAATCTTTAAATCTCCATTCATGGGTTTAAACTTTTGTTAATCCTTCTTATGTTTAATCACTTTGTTTGTAGTTTTAGAATCAAATCAAGCCGAGGCGCTTATGGGTTCAATCAGACAATGAATCACCATGCGGCCTCTGTTAATCAGTTGGTTCATCCTTGATTTTGTAGTTATCCAAAAGCACAAACTGAAGCAATTAAAAGTGGGAACTATCAGAAGAAGACTGAAAAATGTAGAATTCAAGTATGGTGAAAAAACCCACTGAAAAATAAAGCGATTAATTCAATATATTGTCAAATCCAACTCGCCCATGCTCATTAAAGAGAGCTACAAAG
This sequence comes from Mangifera indica, assembly GCF_011075055.1. Taxonomy (NCBI): domain Eukaryota; kingdom Viridiplantae; phylum Streptophyta; class Magnoliopsida; order Sapindales; family Anacardiaceae; genus Mangifera; species Mangifera indica. Next base: position 6,506,285 of record NC_058147.1, on the reverse strand, counting down.
GACAAGGAAAAGCCTTGGAATATATATTTACATGACAGAAAAGGATCCTTACGGTTATGGGTATTTGTCATTGTGTTGTTGTTGGATTTTCAGGCACCACCAGAGAAGCATAGAGAAGCCACAAACTTGACTAAGAGATCAGAAATCATTCGCTTCACAGATTTCCTCGGTGGGGGGGGGATCACACTTGCCTGCCGAATCCTTGCCGCCATTCCAGATCCGTTGGGCCCAACCGTTGCTGCAACCGGGTTCACCCTCACCGCCATCGACTGCCACTTCCTTGGGGTAGAGTGTCTCCACAACTATGATATCCACTCCTCAAAATGTGTTTTGCTTTAAAGCTTTTCTTAATTGTTTTGAATTGCTTTAAAGCTTTTCTTATATATATAGAGCAGTGCGAAAATACGCGAAATTTGAATTTATTTTAATTGTTTTGAGAAATTTCCTCCAATGAGATTATGAGAGGAAAGCTTGGTAGCCACGTTTTTAAACATTTACTGTAAGACCGGCCAATATCCAAGTGGCCTTTGTCTGTGTAAGGATGGCGTACCCTCTATAATCCCTCTAACTTGTCAGGGTTTCAACAAGTTTGGGCTGTACTGAAACATTACCGAATTCCTCTTCTGGGTAGGGCATATATTTCGCAGAGAATTGCAAATTACCCAATCATATTCCTCTCCATCATTCAAGTTATATTTTGTTTCTTCCCTGATTGTCCCGGTAGGGTCTTTATGGGCACAAGTACATCTGCACCCTGAAGTAGCATTAACTATGTCTAATGGCCATTTGCGCGTCCATCTGTAAGGACAGATCTTAAGTTGTCTAATTATTTTCAGTACTTATTCATATTCCCAAATTGACCTATGTGTCACTTTATTTCACGAAAAAAAAAGCTGTCTTTATAATTTCTTCCTACGGCATGAATTCAATCTCAAAGATGATGAAGAATAATGTACAACAGAAAAAGTATATGTCTAATTTGGGTGAAACTGTTGAATGTTGCATCATTATCATGATTGATGATCATGTTTTCTGTTAATAAGAAATGGATTGAATGAAGTACTATCCTTTTTCAGAAATAGAAATTGCTTTAAAAAACATCAAAAACATTTTCATGCCCATCATTTTCTGGGTTTTGTATAATTTGCCTCATAATAAAATCTTACCATTCTGTGGTAAATTTTATTTTACTCTAAACTTTTGATATGTAATAACTTTAGCCATTGGATATAAAAAATACTACTTGTATTTTATTAATAATGTGAAAATTAGATTAAAGTTTTAAAAAATGTGCAAAATTTCAGGCATTTTGACTAGTAGTTATGGGAACTTTTTCCGCTTTCTCTTGGGAAAGAACAAAACAACATTAAAGAAATTATTCTCTTTATGACAAAGCATTATGTTATTATTAAGAATATGAGATTTACTTGAAGTTTCCAAGCAGCCAATCAATAAATTAAATGAAAACCCTAAATTAAACTGCTCTTTTAATTACAATAAATCTGTAGTTCATGAATTTCAAATAAGATTTTTTTTTTTAACAGTAAAATGTTCTTTTTAATTCACTTACATGAATCAGTTCCTTAGAGTTGTTTTGTTCATGACTTCAAAAGTTGAAGAAGCACACAACTGATTTCCCTATTGATTTGCTTCTGGTGGAAAAGGAAATCATGCAACATTGTGATCAACAAAACGGGATAAACAGTGAAAAAAACACTGAAACAGACATCCACATTTCCAGAAGAAGGTGGCGTTATCTATCTTATGATTCATTGATTCCATTCTTCTTCTACAAGTTAAAAGCTTAATACTTTATTTCAAAGAAGTGGCTTCAAAATATATGAAAAATTTCAGCGTTTCAAACATGGGGCCCCATATGACGAATTGCGCATCAGCCCTCAATGCGTCAAAAACTATCGTCATAAATTAGACATTTATTTAAATTATAAAAAACCTAATTAAAGTTATTTTGAATGGAGAAATTAATCTTACACACCCTCATAGATATGGGTATAGTCTCAGGGACCTAATTATCATTTATTAATTAGTAATATTATGTATATCATTAATATTATTTTATTTTTAATTTAAAATAATTTTAATTATTTAAAAATATTTTTGATTTATATATTTAAAATAATTTATATAATTTTATTATTTATTAATTTCAGGTCGTCAATGATCGGCCGCCACATCATCTTTGGGACCTGATCATTAAAGCCGCCAGTGAAATCCCAGAGCATGATCCAGAAGTCTTTATCATGATTTACTTAGATTCCTGTGTCTGGCAAAAAATTTATTTCACACTGTACTTGGTACTATTTATTTGTTCCTTTCCCCCACAAGGCAATAGTTAATCCAACATGGTCCATCTTGCGATTAGAGTCTGGACATTCCTTTTAATAAAATTAGAATACTGATTAAGCCACCGGATTGCTTAATTAGAGAGGTCTCATCTAATATATGATACACCTGAAATTGATGACTTTTATCGATGTAAGAACAGAGGATGTAGACCAAAGACAAAAGTAGTAGGCTATTTAGGGTGATTCTTAATTACCTTTTATCTATGACTCATGATCGTAGATTATGATCATATTTTTAATATATTTTTGAATCAAAATTTCACAAGACTAATAGAGATTTAAACCTAAATCTTTTTTTTTTATAAATTTTAGTACTCTATTATTTTTGTTGACTTATGAAATTGACTATAATAAGACATTACAATATTAGCAATTAAGTGTTTTTAGGTGGGTATAAAAACTACCCTCTTCTCCATCATTTTGCTACCAAATCATTGACTTTCCCTCTCAAGCATAATATGGTTTTCAAATTTTTCGTTTTTTTCAATTTTCTCTCTTAAATTCTTTTAACAGTTAGTTATTTTACCAAAGATTGTAAAGATTAACAAAAACCTGAGGTTAAAAGGATTTTAAAATCTTAAAATTGAAGGGATCATTTTGATTCTTACATTCAAGGGATCTTGAATTTCTCTTTCTAAATAGGGATTAGAAAAAAAAAAAAAAAAGGGATATATACTCTTGTCTAATTCGGATATATATAATGTTTGTCATTTGGATTTAAGTTTCAGTGTGCAAGCTTGTTAGTTGTGGAATATGGTTTGAATTTATATTGTATTTCACATTTTGTTGTGTGTTATAGTGGATTTGGTGACAATAATTAAACCATGTAAAAATCGGTCTATACCCTTTGTCTTTAAAGCTTATTTTATTTTTCTTTGTATGAGTACATGAAATCGCGATTCAAGTAATTACTTATTAATTATGCTCAAGAATTGTGTAGACAATCAACATATATCATTTAGATGATCAATAAAAAAGAAGCAGCAAAATGAGGATAGGAAAAGTAGAAAAATTTTCCTGGGCCTAGGGGCTGAGCCAGACCTAATGTCAACACAATTGCGAGTATACAGAGCAAACTGACCCAAAAATTATATAAGATCAACGGCTCGGTCATATTTATATGGAGTCAAGTCTTGGAACAGATCGGCCGTTAATATTAATAAAAATAATTTTTTATATTATAATAATTATTTATTTATTTTAATTTTCTTAATAATTATGTGAACAGTAATAAGTTGGGTTTGCCTGGCATGACTGCAACAATACCAAGTCATGCTCTTTTGGATTGGATCAATTTTTTGTGTTTTGGGCTGGACCCCGGCCTATTAGCCATGTCAAGCTGAACCCCAAGGAACTAGATATCTAAAAAGTAGGGTTAGATCCAACTCTAATCAAGTTCGAGCTCAGGGTCATCGAACTCGTTATGCTTGAACTCAAATTCTATTCAAGTTTAGTTCAGTTCGTTTCAAATTCGAGTTTTTAATTAATTCTTTGTTAAAACAACGTTGTTTTAATACATATTGGTCAAAACGATATCATTTTGTATCAAAATTTTTAATTTACAAACTTTGGCAAGCAAGCTTGAGCTCAAAAATATTGGCTCGAACTCGAGCTCGAATTGGTTTAGGGCTAGCTTGTTTTGAGTTTGTTTGAATCGAGTTCAAACTTAAACTCAAATGAATTCAATTCGAATCTAATAGTGCTAAAAAGTAGGCCTCATTATTTTTTTCATATTACATAAATTTAATTATTTTAAAGAAGGAAAAAACCTAAAGTGGGACTTTGTTAATATATTATAAAAGAAGTATAAAGAATAAATAAAATAAACTACACAACTGGCACTGGTGAGAAAAAACCAAAACAAAATAGAATTTTGAGAGAGCAGTTTCAGTGAGACGCCGGAGTTCCAAAGGCTATAGCTAAAGCTCAATATCAGCAGAAAACTTGTAAATCTCTAATCGCTTCTTCCTTCTTCATTGATTTTAGCAATGTTCATCTATATCTTTACTAAACTTCAGAAGATCGTCGGCGACCTCCATCCCCATCAAGTTCTTCACAGAGTAGATCTTTCTTCTGCGATCGGAGTGACTTACGTTATGCCTGTAAATTTAATTGGCGGTTTCAAAACCGTCATTGGTCGACGGATCTGCACTGCGAAGACCCGAGCTGGTTTAAGTCAACGGGCTTTGAACCCGACAAGCTTTCAAATGGGTTATTGGGGCTCGCTTGATCGGACCCAAACGTACTTCTGGTGCCGGATGTCCTGCCCCAGTTTTCGATCAGAAATGCCAAACAAGTCAGGTGGGTTTTACTTTATTACTTCTTCTTCAGAAGTTTTCAATAGAAAATTAAAAAAATAATAATAATAAGAAAGAACTGAAAATTTATAGACTATATTATTCTCTCATAACACAACTATGAAATTATTTCATAACTTTGGTAAAGATTTTACATGAAATTGAATAAGAATCCTTAATTGAAGGTTAAAAGATCTCTGAGTTGTTTTGTTTGTTTACATTTTTCAGCTCAGAGATGCGTATGTGAGTTAAGATCTCTGGCTTTGCTTTGACAAAAGGCATCACTACAGAGACATTGGCATGGACTGATAGATAAAAGACCACTGGTAAAAGTATTTGCATCTGCAAAAGATAGTGCCGCCGTCTCTGTCTCAGGGCAGATTAGTGTTTCAGCGTTTATGTGAGTAAGAATCAGAATCTTATCAATCTTTAAATCTCCATTCATGGGTTTAAACTTCTGTTAATCCTTCTTATGTTTAATCACTTTGTTTGTAGTTTTAGAATCAAATCAAGCCGAGGCGCTTATGGGTTCAATCAGACAATGAATCACCATGCGGCCTCTGTTAATCTTTTGGTTCATCTTTGATTTTGTAGTTATCCAAAAGCACAAACCGAAGCAATTAAAAGTGGGAACTATCAGAAGAAGACTGAAAAATGTAGAATTCAAGTATGGTGAAAAAACCCACTGAAAAATAAAGCGATTAATTCAATATATTGGCAAATCCAACTCGCCCATGTTCATTAAAGAGAGCTACAAAGGACAAGGAAAAGCCTTGGAATATATATTTACATGACAGAAAAGGATCCTTACGGTTATGGGTATTTGTCATTGTGTTGTTGTTGGATTTTCAGGCACCACCAGAGGAGCATAGAGAAGCCGCAAACTTGACTAAGAGATCAAAAATCATTCGCTTCACAGATTTCCTCGGTGGGGGTATCACACTTGCCTGCCGAATCCTTGCCGCCATTCCAGATCCGTTGGGCCCAACCGTTGCTGCAACCGGGTTCAGCCTCACCGCCATCGACTGCCACTTACTTGGAGTAGAGTGTCTTCACAACTATGATATCCACTCCTCAAAATGTGTTCTGCTTTAAAGCTTTTGTTAAATATATATATATATATATATATATATATATATATATATATATATATATATATATATATATATATATATATATATATATATATATATATATATATATATAGAGCTGTGCGAAAATACGCGAAATTTGAATTTATTTTAATTGTTTTGAGAAATTTCCTCCAATGAGATTATGAGAGGAAAGCTTGGGAGCCAAGTTTTTAAACATTTACTTGTCAGGGTTTCAATAAGTTTGGGCTGTACTGAAATATTACCGAATTCCTCTTCTGGGTAGGGCATATATTTCGCAGAGAATTGCAAATTACCCAATCATATTCCTCTCCATCATTCCAGTTATATTTTGTTTCTTCCATGACTGGCCCGGTAGAGTCTTTATGGGCACAAGTACATCTGGACCCTGAAGTAGCATTAACTATGTCCAATGGCCATTTGTGTGTCCATCTGTAAGGACAGATCTTAAGTTGTCTAATTATTTTCAGTACTTATTCATATTCCCAAATTGACCTATGTTTCACTTTATAATTTCTTCCTACAGCTTGAATTCATTCTCAAAGATGATTAAGAATAATGTACAGCAAAAAAAGTATGATATGTCTATTCTTTAATTAGAGAAAAATTTAGTGGATTAACCTCTCATTGATACTTTCTAATTTGGGTCATGATTGATGATCATGTTTTCTGTTAATAAGAAATGGATTGAATGAAGTACTATCCTTTTTCAGAAATAGAAATTGCTTTAAAAAGCAACAAAAACATTTTCATGCCCATCATTTTCTGGGTTTTGTATAATTTGCCTCATAATAAAATCTTACCATTCTGTGGTAAATTTTATTTTACTCTAAACTTTTATATGTAATAACTTAAGCCATTGGATATAAAAAATACTACTTGTTTTAATTCACTTACATGAATCAGTTCCTTAGAGTTGTTTTGTTCTTGACTTCAAAAGATGAAGAAGCACACAACTGATTTCCCTATTGATTTGCTTCTGGTGGAAAAGGAAATCATGCAACATTATGATCAACAAAACGGGGATAAACAGTGAAAAAAACACTGAAACAGACATCCACATTTCCAGAAGAAGGTGGCGTTGTCTGTCTTATGATTCATTGATTCCATTCTTGCTCCACAAGTTAAAAGTTTAATACTTTATTTTAAAAAAGTGGCTTCAAAATATATGAAAAATTTCAGCGTTTCAAACATTGGGCCCCCATATGACGAATTGCGCATCAGCCCTCAATGCATCAAAAACTATCGTCATAAATTTGACATTTATTTAAATTATAAAAAACCTAATTAAAGTTATTTCGAACCAAGAAATTAATTTTACACACTCTCATGGATATGGGTATATTCTCAAGGACCTAATTATCATTTGTTAATGAGTAATATTATGTATTCCATTAATATTATTTTATTTTTAATTTAAAATAATTTTAATTATTTAAAAATATATATTTATTTATATATTTAAAATAAATTTATATAAATTTATTATTTATTAATTTCAGGTCGTTAATGATCAGCCGTCACATCATCTTTGGGACCTGATCATTAAAGCCGCCAATGAAATCCCAGAGCATGATCCAGAAGTCTTCATCATGATTTACTTAAATTTCTGTGTCTGGCATAAAATTTATTTCATACTGTACTTGGTACTATTTATTTGTTCCTTTCCCCCACAAGGCAATAGTTAATCCAACATGGTCCATCTTGCGATTAGAGTTTGGACATTCCTTTTAATAAAATTAGAATACCGATTAAGCCACTCGGATTGCTTAATTAGAGAGATCTCATCTAATATATGATACACCTGAAATTGATGACTTTTATTGATGTAGAACAGAGGACGTAGACCAAAGACAAAAGCAGTAGGCTATTTAGGGTGATTCTTAATTATCTTTTACTCACGAATAATGATTGTAGATTACAGTTTTATTTTTAATATATTTTTGAATCAAAATTTTATAAGAGTAACAGAAATTCAAACTTAAATCTTTTTCTTATAAATTTTAGTATTCTACTACTTTTATTAACCTATAAAGTTGATCATAATAAGATATTAAAATATTAACAATCAAGTGTTTTTAGGTTGATATATAAACTACTCTCTTCTTCATCATTTTGCTACCAAATCATTGACTTTCCCTCTTAAGTATAATATGGTTTTCAAATTTTTCATTTAAGTTCTCATTTCTTTCAATTTTCTCTTTTAAATTTCTTCAACAGTTAATTATTTTACTAAAGATTGTAAAGACTGAAGTTGAAAGGATTTTAAAATCTTAAAACTGAAGGGATCATTTTGATTCTTACATTCAAGGGATCTTAAACTTCTCTTTCTAAGTAGGGGATTAGAAGAAAAAAGTGGGATATATACTCTTGTCTAATTCGGATATGTATAATGTTTGTCATTTGGATATAAGTTTCAGTGTGCAAGCTTATTAGTTGTGGAATATGATTTGAACTTATATTGTATTTCACATTTTGTTGTGTGTTATAGTGGATTTGGTGACAATAATTGAACCATGTAGAAATCAAACTATCCCTTTGCCTTGAAAGCTTATTGTATTTTTCATTGTATAAGTTCATGAAATCGCGTTTCAAGTAATTACTTATTAATTATGCTCATGAATTGTGTAGACAATCAACATGTATCATTTACATGATCAATAAAAAAAGAAGCAACAAAATGAGGATAGAAAAAGTAGAAAAATTTTGTAAAAACAATTCAATTTAGTAATTCATGATAAGAATATCGATTGATGTGTAAAAAAAGAAAACCCTAAATTTAGGTAAGTAATTAACAATAACAATTAATAATAGTTTTTTGTGTTTCAATTGAAACAATGGGTCAGATTTTAATGCATTATATGTATTTGGTAAATTTGCTACTTCTTAATTTGAAATAGCCTACCCTAAGAAAAATAAAAAATGAAACTTTATATATATATTTTTTATTTTTTGCTAACCGGGAATCCTACCCAACTTTACCCATCAAACAAATTTTAGAAAATAGTTATAAGACGTACAACCACTATACCAAATACATTAGGATTTCACTTTTATGAATCATTCTATTCCCAACTTCAATGTTAGAGTTCAATTTATTTCCAAAGAGGACTGAAAAATCTTCATCTAAAAGGTGCCTATAAGTGGTTTCTTTTTCACCTCTGATATGATGAATCATGTAAATCTCACAAATTAGATTCATCCAATATGGTAAACTTTTGTTGCATTCTATTTTTATTGGTACATTCTAATCCCTTTCATCATTAAATTTTCTCTTTTAAGCATAGCTTGAATTAGTACTCTAAGGTTCTTTCTTTTAGTAACTTTTGACTGGTCTATCTCTGGAAGATGAAACTTTGTTGCTTAAAGGGCCAATGCCGACAACTAGGACCTCATCCCCAAATGGGTGTTCCTCGCCTCATCTATTTTATTTGTCTTTGAATCTTCAAAATATTACAACTCAAAATTGACCATTGTAAAGCCTAAAGGATAAATGTAAAGGTTTCATATATAACACAAAAGAGATTAAGGTCTCTTTTGAAAATAAATATATCATAATCAAATTTTTAACTTACATAATTTAAAGATTTATGACAAAAAAAAAAAGGAAATAGAGTTTTTTTTATTAATTTTTATGAGATGTCAAAAAAACTATAAACATAAATACGAATGATCCCTAAAGTTAATGATAGTAAGAAAAAATGAATAGTTGTGATTGGTTCAAATTCTTTGAAGTTATTGACATATGTATTTATTTGATGTTATCTTATTAGGTAATGTACGTAATTTGGTTTGGTTAATTTGAAAATTTTTTAAATTAAATTTAAAAAATAAAGGTTTAACAAAATTTCAAACTAAATGAAACCATTTAGTGCAATTTGAATTAAGGTTTAGTCCTGTAAACTATTTTCAAAAATAAACAAAATAACAAAAATTAATGCATACTGTGTACCCGAGTGTTTGTCAAACATTTGTCACCCGATTAGGCAAATGATGGTGCTTTAAGATTTGAAGAATTCATGCTCCTTTTTCAAACTTTATGGCTACTAAAAGATAAACATTTTAAATTATAGATAATTTACTACGAAAAAAATAATATTATGTATATCTAATTTTAACTATTTAATTATGTATATGGATAATGTGATATTCCAACACAACTCTTGAATATATAAATAAATCTATCTCAAGGATGAGATTTTATTTTTTTAATTTAATTTAATGTTTGCTTTATATTTAAAACGCTTTATGAAATCCAATTTTAAAATTTGTTTTACTTGGTTATGCACATTGCACACTCAGACAGTCTCCAGATATGGGGAATAAATTAGCAATCAAATGGCTATTTTTTCATATTAGATAAATTTAATTATTTTAATGGGGAAAAAAATAAATAAAGTGGGACTTTATTAATTGGTTATAAAAGAAGAATAAAGAATAAATATAATAAAGTACACAACTGGAACTGGTGAGAAAAAAATCAGGACAAAATAGATTTTTCAGAGTAGTTACAGTGAGAAACCGGAGTTCAGTTCCGAAGCACAAACGAGGGTATATGGCTAAAGCTCAATATCAGCAGAAAGCTTCAAAATCTCTAATCGCTTCTTCTTTCTTCGTTGATTTTAGCAATCTGCATCTATATCTTTAATAAACTTCAGAAGATCGTCAGAGATCTCCATCCCCATCAAGTTCTTCACAGAGTAGATCTTTCTTCTGGGCTTTTCTTCTGAGATCGGAGTGACTTACGTTATGCCTGTAAATGTAATTGGCGGTTTCAAAACCGTCATTGGTCGACGGATCTGAACTGCAGAGACTCGAGCTGGTTTAAGTCAACGGGCTTTGGACCCGACAGGCTTTCGAATGGGTTATTGGGGCTCTTTTGACAGGACCCAAATCTACTGCCCGTGCCCGATGTCCTGCCTCAGTTTTGGGTCGGAAAGTCCAAACAAGCCAGGTTGGTTGTTTTTCTTCTGTCATAACTATTATCTCATAAATTTGGTAGAGATTTTACATGAAATTGAATAAGAATCCTTGATTGAAGGTTAAAAGATCTTTGAATTGCTTTGTTTATTTACATTTTTCAGCTCAGAGATGCGTAGGTGAGTTAAGAAGCTGGCTTTGCTATGACAAAAGACATCACTAGTAAAGACATTGGCATGGACTGATAGAGAAAAGACCCTTGAAAAAAGTATTTGCATCTGCAAAAGCTAGTGGCGTCGTCTCTGTCTCAGGGCAGAGTACCGTTTCACCGTTTATATGAGTAAGAATCAGAATTTTATCAAATCTTTAAATCTCCATTCACGGGTTTAAACTTTTATCAATCCTTCTTATGTTTAATCGCTTTGGTGGTAGTTTGGGAATCAAAACAAGCCGAAGCGTTTACGGGTTCAATTAGACAATGAATCACCACGCGGCCTCTGTTAAATCAATTGGTTCATCTTGATTTTGCAGTTATCCAAAAGCACAAATTGAAGAAATGAAAAGGTATGATCTTTCACAAGAAGATTGAAAACTGTAGAATTCAAGTATGGTGAAAAACCCACTGAAAAATAAAGCGATCAATTCAATATATTATCAAATCCAACTCGTCCATGCTGATACAAAGAGTTACAGAAGATTAAAAAAGGATCATCACAGTTATAGGTATTTGTCGTTGTGTTGTTGTTGGATTTTCAGGTACCACCAGAGGAGCATAGAGAGGCCACGAACTTGACTAGGAGATCAAAAATCCTTCGCTTCACAAGTTTCCTCGGTGGGGGGATCACACTTGCCGGCTTCGCCTTGAACAACGGCTGAATCCGAGCCGCCATTCCGGATCCGTTGGGCAGAACCGTCGCTCCAACCGGGTTCACCTTCTTCGCCATCGACTGCCGCTTCCTTCTTCGAGTAGAGTGCTTCCAAACTATGATATCTACTTCTCAAAACGTGTTGTGCTTTTAAGCTTTTTTTTTAAAGATAAATATATAGCCGTGCGAAAATAAAAGAATTTTGAATTTATTTTAATTGTTTTGGGAAATTCCTCCGGTGAGAGGAACCCTTGCGGACCAAGGGTGGGTCTTTTTCTAGTCCCTCATCCGTAAATATTTTGTTTTGAGAAGGCAACAAATATGTCTTACATGATCGGCTAATTCGAGCCTTCCTGGGCACGACACAAGTACACGTTGACCCTGAAGTGGCATTATCTGTCCATCTGTAAAGACAAATCTTAACTGTCTTCATTCTTCTCAAAACTTAATCATATTTCTTAATTGACAAATGGTCACTTTATTTCACAAATTATATATATATATATATACACACTTTCTGGCAAGCATTCCACAACATGAATCTGATCTCAAAGATGAAGAATAATTTTATTTTTTTGATAATTGAGAACTCTATTCAAATTAGTTGAATATATAAATTGGAAACATGTTACAATCAGGAAAATCAGGATTTTCATAATATTAAATAATAATTATTACGTTTTCATAAAAATATAAAATTTAATCTTGAGCAGGTTGACTTTTTTTCTACAATTTAATTGGTTCTAAAAATAATAAAAATATAAAATTATCCGCCGACCACTTCCCAGTCAACATTGAATTCAGTTTTTAGCCGCAGGTGTGTTGCGGGCTGCATTTATATATTGTTTTCCTTGTTGGTTGACACCTTGCTGTGGAAGGGGCAGTTAAGTAATCGTTTCATTCTAAATAAAATTTAATAAAAATATATAATCATTGAGTTTAGTTAAAAATAATTTTAAAAAATATTAATATATTATTTTATTTTAAGATTATTAAGAATAATTATTTTAAAATATTTTTATATTATTTATTATATTAATTAAAAATAAAGTTATTTCTGTTATTAAAATGTAATTATAATACAATTAAAATTATATTAATAATTTTTTAATATCTAAATATTATTCATCATATCATAATAAATTATTCATTATTTATAAATTAAACAAATTAACACAAATAATAAAATATATATTATTAGTGTAATATTTATTTACCCCCCGTCAAACGCTCCTTAAACTTACAATGGAGAACAATTTCAGCCACTTGAGATAAAAAATTCTACTTGTATTTTATTATTAAAGTGGAAATTATTTAAATTCAATAATTTCCGATAATCATTGTCCACTTTCTTACAATAATTATCCTTCACAGTAAAAAAAAAAAAATTAACATAATAGTGTTTTTATTTTCGAATTTGTGGTGGTCCTCCTCCTGTTCCATAATTATAAATAATCGTCACAAATTCCTTTCACTGCCTGTTTTTTTCTTACTTTGAATTGGGTTCCCATGGTCGTAATTTTTATTTTATTTTCAATTATTCAGGTTAAAAGTCTTTGAGTAACACATTGGTCAACTTTATTTTTGTATTTGTGTGCTCAATTGTGACCCAAAATATGAAGTTATGGAAACTTTTTTCACTTTTTCTCAGGAAAGAAAAGAAAACATTGAAGAAATTATTCATTTTTCTTTGACCAACCATTATATTAATATTTAGAACTAATAATATATGGTTGATATGAGATTTAGTTGAGGCTGCGTGACTACCTGTACATTTAAAAATTTAAACCACATGGGTTCAGCAATTGACTGCTTTAAAATATATATATTTACTTAATATTTTTTATATCTCCACCTCCTGAAAAAGACTGTTATATGTTTTCCCAGCAGCCAATCAAGAAGATGAAAACCTAAACAAGAAATCTTTATGGTCACTTTATTTCACAAAAAAATATTTAAAAAAATTGCTTTCCGACAAGCATTCTACCACATGAATCCGATCTCAAAGATGATGGATGAATAAAATTAAATATCACGTTTCCGTAATTTAAAGCAGATGTACAACAAAAAAGTTTGATTTGTCGATTCTTTAATCTTAATTAACAAGATTTAATTAGTGACAAATTTAGTGGATCAACCGCTAACCAATAAATTTAATTTGGGCATGTAGTACATAATCAAGATCATATTTTTTTTTTTTTAAAATAGAAATTGCTTGAAAAAAAAAATACAACAACAATACCAAATTTCATGCCTATCATTTTCTGGGTTTTGTATAATTTGACTCAAAAGCCAGAATTATTCTATGTATAAGACTCTGAATTTGACGAAAAATTTCTTCCTCAATTTATTTGTTTTTATCAATGATTGAAAAACCGAACTGGACCGGCCGGTTTGACCGGTTTAACCGTGACCCGGTACCGTAGACGGTTTATATAATGGATAAAACCATTTTAGAGTAAAAATCAAGTTGGACCGCAGTTGAACCACCGGTTCACGGTCAAACCTAGTTTAGCGGTTCACTGTTCAATATTTTTATTTAAAAGTGAACAGTTTTCTTCTTTCTTTTTTTTCTTCTTTCATGTTGTGAAGTTTTGGCTGCCGGTGACTTATTCTAACTTCATCCCAACAGTTGATCTTTTGCCGACGACATTTAGAAGACTATTGCCGACGACGACAACAGTTGACGACGATAAGGACACTACTGAATATTAGTTTCGATCAAAGGTATAGACAACAACAAATGTTAATATCTGTATTTGTTGTTGCTATCGACGATATCGCAGGCTGGACGACAAATTCCCATGCTACAGTAACCAACGATTGTACTCCAACAATACCGACAACAGACTAATCATTGTAAGGTTGTGTAATTTTGATTTAAATTTTTTTCGTTTGAACGTATAAATTTTTTTCTGTTTGAATGTATAAACTGAGAGCTGGAAAAGTGCATTCTGAAAAAGTAAAAGTAAACTGTTTATATTTATTTTGAATTGCTGCAACAGTGACACTTTATATTTGTATTCTTTTGTCAAAACTTGTAACAGTAAGCTTTTGTTTTCTTTTGGTTAATTAATGCACAACAACCCAGCAAAATCATCATCATGTTTATTTGTTTTTGTAATTCAAATTGGTTGATTTTATATTTTATTTAATACATATATTAGATTTCTGATTTGTTTGAGTGTTCAATAATTAATAGTGTATGTGTTTGTAGAATTAGATTTGTTTAATGCATATGTTTTGTTTTGATGCAAAGTTATTTATTATTACTTATTAGATTTATGTTCAATAATACTTTGTTAATTGTAAAAACTGAAAAGTATGCACAGTATAAAATTTACTGTATAAAGCTCATATAATTACTAATTAGACATAATATTTTTAGGTTTTTACATAAAACTGTAATTTCGGTTCAATCGACCAGTTCAAACGGTCTAATCAATTCGATCAAAATCAATACCTAAAACGATTTTTATCCTGATCCGATTTTGAAATCCTTGATTTTTATTATTTGGCTAATTAAGACCTGCAGCAGGTTCAATGTAAGCCTATAGGTGCAATAAATGAGCATTTAATTGGTTCACCGACCACCTCCCAGTCAACCCGCACGGGTGTTGGGGGCTCAATGTGTTTGAAGTCTTCCAATGTGGAAGGAGCAGTAGTAGAGAATTAATCATTCCATGTTAAAAACATTTTGGGGTGGAGTAACATTTGTTGTAGTTGTGGTTTTATAAAATTAAATAATTAAATAGTTTAATATTAGTTTGTAAATAGATTTAAATGATTAATAAAGATAATATATTTAAAAGATATTAGTTTAGGTAGACAGTTTAATGTGAGTCTTTAGTGATTAGACCTTTAATAGGAGAATCCAAATAATTTCTTATAAACAGGTTAGGTCCTACATCAAAGCTTAATTTTTAATACGTTTACTCATTCAAAGCCGTCATAGGGAGGTTTCTAGAGTTGAAGACCTGTCATAACAAATCTTCAAGTTTTAAGTGGAATTATGAAGATCTTTGGTTTTAGAGATATAACTCAAACAGGTTTTTCTATAACCCTAATTATTAATTTTATGTTCAATTTAATATAAGAATTCAATATTATATATTCTATGCATGTTTGGATTAATTATGTTCTTAATTAAAGTTTTACATGTGGTATCAAAGTCAATTAACATAGATATAAAATCTGGATTTATGAGAATTAAAATTAGGGTTGTTTTCTTAAAATTCAGTTAGGGTTTATTATGATGATTATTATTTTTGTTTAATTATTATCTTGATCAAAGTATACATTATAGAATAAACCCTAAGCAATCCGTAATAGTGGACGTTAGCAGCTGCCGACGTGAGTCGCGGCAACCACGACGACCTTTCCCTGTGACTGGAGACTGTTGGCGATCTTTCCCATTCTTTTTTTTTTTCTAGTTTTCTTGTTTCGCTTGCTGTTGTGTAATAACGATCGGATTCTATCGTCGGCATCCATCTTGACACCAGAATCTTGATGGAAATCAGATATATTGTAGTATGCGATTGAATTGATAGCAGGTGGTGGTAGAATCAAGCGGTAGAGATCATGAATTTTAGCGATTAGGGTTTCTAAATATCACAGGTCAGATCCAGGTTTTCCTAACTCGATTATCCAACTCGTAAGGTCAAATAACCCGTTTGACCTGAACTGCATATGAGTTTGGTCAAACCGAGTCGTAATCTCATGATTGATGTATAAATGTCAATATACATCAACAATGCTCATGATTGACATTAATACTTACAACCATTTCCATAATTTAAAGCGAATGTACAACGAAAAAGTATGATATGTCTATTCTTTAATTAGAGATAAATTTAGTGGATTAACCTCTCATTGATACTACTAATTTGGGTGAAACAGTTAAATGTTGCATCATTATCATGATTGATGATCATGTTTTCTGTTAATAAGAAAAGGATTGAATGAAGTACTGTCCTTTGTCAGAAATAGAAATTGCTTTAAAAAACAACAAAAGCATTTTCATGCCCATCATTTTCTGGGTTTTTTATAATTTGCCTCAAAAGCCAGAATTCATTTTTAAAATCTATCTTACCATTCTGTGGTAAATTTTATTTTACTCTAAACTTTTGATATGTAAAAACTTTAGCCATTGGATATAAAAAATACTACTTGTATTTTATTAATAATGTGAAAATTAGATTAAAGTTTAAAAAAAATGTGCAAAATATTGTGCAAAAAATACTACCATTCTGGGTTTGAACGGCATGCCCATGATCCAACATTTTCAGGCATTTTGACAAGCAGTTATGGGAACTTTTTCCGCTTTCTCTTGGGAAAGAACAAAACAACATTAAAGAAATTATTGTTTTTATGACATAGCATTATGTTATTATTAAGAATATGAGATTTACTTGAAGTTTCCAGGCAGCCAATCAAGAAATTAAATGAAAACCCTAAATTAAACTGCTCTTTTAATTACAATAAATCTATAGTTCATGAATTTCAAATCAGATTTTTTTTTTTTTACAGTAAAATGTTCTTTTTAATTCACTTACATGAATCAGTTCCTTAGAGTTGTTTTGTTCATGACTTCAAAAGATGAAGAAGCACACAACTGATTTCCCTATTGATTCCATTCTTGTTCCACAAGTTAAAAGTTTAATACTTTATTTTAAAAAAGTGGCTTCAAAATATATGAAAATTTTCAGCGTTTCAAACATTGGGCCCCCATATGACGAATTGCGCATCAGCCCTCAATGCATCAAAAACTATAGTCATAAATTTGATATTTATTTAAATTATAAAAAACCTAATTAAAGTTATTTCGAACGAAGAAATTAATCTTACACACTCTCATGGATATGGGTATATTCTCAAGGACCTAATTATCATTTGTTAATGAGTTATATTATGTATTCCATTAATATTATTTTATTTTTAATTTAAAATAATTTTAATTATTTAAAAATATATATTTATTTATATATTTAAAATAAAATTATATAATTTTATTATTTATTAATTTCAGGTCGTTAACGATCGGCAGTCACATCATCTTTGGGACCTGATCATTAAAGCCACCAATGAAATCCCAGAGCATGATCCAGAAGTCTTTATCATGATTTACTTAGATTTCTGTGTCTGGCATAAAATTTATTTCACACTGTACTTGGTACTATTTTATTTGTTCCATTCCCCCACAAGGCAATAGTTAATCCAACATGGTCCATCTTGCGATTACCGTTTGGACATTCCTTTTAATAAAATTAGAACACCGATTAAGCCACTCGGATTGCTTAATTAGAGAGATCTCATCTAATATATGATACACCTGAAATTGATGACTTTTATCGATGTAGAACAAAGAATGTAGACCAAAGACAAAAGTAGTAGGTTATTTAGGTTGATTCTTAATTACCTTTTACTCACGAATCATGATGGTAGATTATGATCCTATTTTTAATATATTTTTTAATCAAAATTTTATAAGAATACTAGAGATTCAAATCCAAATCTTTTTTTTACAAATTTTAGTACTCTACAACTTTTATTGACTTATAAAGTTGATCATAATAAGATAATAAAATATTTGCAATTAAGTGTTTTTAGGTTGATATATAAACTATCCTCTTCTCCATCATTTTGCTACCAAATCATTGACTTTACCTCTCAAGTATAACATGGTTTTCAAATTTTTCGTTTAAGTTTTCATTTCTTTCTATTTTCTCTCTTAAATTATTTTAACAATTAGTTATTTTACTAAAGATTGTAAAGACTAACGAAGATTTGAGGTTGAAAGGATTTTAAAATCTTAAAAATGAAGAGATCATTTTGATTCTTACATTCAGGGGATCTTGAACTTCTCTTTCTAAGCAGGGGATGAGAAAAAAAAGTGGGATATATACTCTTGTCTAATTCGGATATGTATAATGTTTGTCATTTGGATTTAAGTTTTAGTGTGGAAGCTTGTTAGTTGTGGAATATGATTTGAACTTATATTGTATTTCACATTTTGTTGTGTGTTATAGTGAATTTTGTGACAATAATTGAACTATGTAAAAATCGAACTACCCCTTTGTCTTTAAAGTTTATTTTATTTTTCATTGTATGATTACATGAAATTGTGTTTCAAGTAATTACTTTTTAATTATGCTCATGAATTGTGTAGTCAATCAACATGTATCATTTACATGATCAATAAAAACGAAGCAACAAAATGAGGATAGAAAAAGTAGAAAAATTTTATGAAAACAATTCAATTTAGTAATTTAGGATAGGAATATCGACTGATGTGTAAAAGAAGAAAACCCTAAGTTTAGGTAAGTAATTAACAATAACAATTAATAATAGTTTTTTGTGTTTCAATTGAAACAATGGGTCAAATTTTAATGCATTATATGTATTTGGTAAATTTGCTTCTTCTTAACTTGAAATAGCCTAACCTAAGAAAAATAAAAAATGAAGCTTTATATATACATTTTTTTTTTTATAACCGGGAATCCTACCCAACTTTACCCATCAAACAAATTTTAGAAAATAGTTATCAAACTTACAACTACTATACCGAATACATTGGAGTTTCACTTTTATGAATCATTCTATTTCTAACTTCAATGTTAGAGTTCAATTTATTTTCAAAGAGGACTTAAAAATTTCCATCTAAAAGATGCCTATAAGTGGTTTCTTTTTTACCTCTGATATGATGAATCATGTAAATCTCACAAATTAGATTCATCCAATACGGTAAACTTTTGTTGCATTCTGTTTTTATTGGTACATTCTAATCCCTTTCATCATTAAATTTTCTCTTTTAAGCATAGTTTGGATTAATACTTTGGGTTCTTTCTTTTAGTTACTTTTGACTGGCCTTTCTCTGAAAGATGAAACTTTGTTGCTTAATGGGCCAACACCGACAACTAGGACCTCATCCCCAAATGGGTGTTCTTCCCGTCATCTATTTTATTTGTCTTTGAATCTTCGAAATCTTATAACTCAAAATTGACCATTGTAAAGCCTAAAGGATAAAAGTAAAGGTTTCATATATAAGAGAAAAAAGATTAAAGTCTTTTCTGAAAATAGACAAATCATAATCAAACTTTTAACTTACATGATTTAAATACTTATAACAAAAAAAGAAAATAGAGTTTTTTTAATTAATTTTTACGAGATGACGAAAAAACCATAAACATAAATACGAATGATTCCTAAAGTTAATGATAATGAGAGAGAATGAATAGTTGTGATTGGTTCAAGTTCATTGAAGTTATTGACATATGTATCTATTTAATGTTATCTTATTAGGTTATATACGTAATTTGGTTTGGTTAATTTGAAAATTTTTTAAATTAAATTGAAAAAATAAAGGTTTAACAAAGTTTCAAACTAAATCAACCCATTTAGTGGAATTTGAATTAAGGTTTAGTCCTATAAACTATTTTCAAAAATAAACAAAATAACAAAAATTAATGCATACTGTGTACTTGAGTGTTTGTCAAACATTTGTGACCCGATTAGGCAAATGATGGTGCTTTAAGATAAACATTTTTAATTATAGATAATTTATTACAGAAAAAATAATATTATGTGTATCTAATTTTAACTATTTAATTTTGTATATGTATAATGTGATATTTTCAAATTGTAGACTTTTTTCTAAAAATTTTAAACCGAATTGACTAATATTTTTTCGACACAAAGAAAATTAAATTTCAACTTTCAAATAGTTTGATCAGATTTTTCAATTTAGACTTTTTTTTTTTACACATTTCTAACATTGCCATGACCAACATAGGTCACACCATCTATTTCAAGCCTAGTTAGTAAATACGGGAACGAGATAAAAATGGTATTGGAATTATACAAATAGAATATAATAAATGGTGAAAAATATATTTGTAAAAAAATCATAAAATTTAGATACGGAACGTATATATATAAGTTTAATATAATATATCATCAATAATATATCTTTAAAAATACGATAACATTAATCATAATTTTACATTTTTTTATATATTTTTTGGTTAATAATTCAAATATAAAGTATCTAATTAACTATGAAATCGAATATAACATAATATATAACTAAAATTTAATTATCATAAAAAATTATAATGAGAGATTAAAAATTTGGATGACCAAAAATTGAATTTTTTATTTTATATAATTTTGGAATTATGATAATTAATTAAAAATACAAAAAATATTTTTATATTTAAAATATTTATAAAAAACAGAAAACATAAAAAAAATGATAAAAATATGTTTTTAGTATAAAAAAAAATAAAATAAGTATTTAATATATTTTTTATTCAAAAATTTGGAATAACATAATTAAAAAGTGAATTAAAGAAAAACACGTATCACCTCCTTAATGATTCTTGAAGATATATTCCAACACAAACTCTTGAATATATAAATAAATATATCTCAAGGATGAGATTTTATTTTTTTAAAAATTTAATTTAATGTTTGCTTTATATTTAAAACGCTTTATGAAATCCAATTTTAAAATTTGTTTTACTTGGTTATGCACATTGCACAGTCAGACAGTCTCCAGATATGGGGAATAAATTAGCAATCAAATGGCTATTTTTTCATATTAGATAAATTTAATTATTTTAAAGGGGAAAAAAATAAATAAAGTGGGACTTTATTATTTGGTTATAAAAGAAGAATAAAAAATAAATATAATAAAGTACACAACTGGAACTGGTGAGAAAAAAATCAGGACAAAATAGATTTTTCAGAGTAGTTACAGTGAGAAACCCGAGTTCAGTTCCAAAGCACAAACGAGGCTATGGCTACAGCTCAATATCAGCAGAAAGCTTCAGAATCTCTAATCGCTTCTTCTTTCTTCGTTGATTTTAGCAATTTTCATCTATATCTTTAATAAACTTCAGAAGATCGTCAGAGATCTCCATCCCCATCAAGTTCTTCACCGAGTAGATCTTTCTTCTGGGCTTTTCTTCTGAGATCGGAGTGACTTACGTTATGCCTGTAAATGTAATTGGCGGTTTCAAAACCGTCATTGGTCGACGGATCTGAACTGCAGAGACTCGAGCTGGTTTAAGTCAACAGGCTTTGGACCCGACAGGCTTTCGAATGGGTTTTGGGGCTCTTTTGACAGGACCCAAATCTACTGCCCGTGCCCGATGTCCTGCCTCAGTTTTGGGTCGGAAAGTCCAAACAAGCCAGGTTGGTTGTTCTTCTTCTGTCATAACTATTATCTCATAAATTTGGTAGAGATTTTACATGAAATTGAATAAGAATCCCTGATTGAAGGTTAAAAGATCTTTGAATTGCTTTGTTCATTTACATTTTTCAGCTCAGAGATGCGTAGGTGAGTTAAGAAGCTGGCTTTGCTATGACAAAAGACATCACTAGTAAAGACATTGGCATGGACTGATAGAGAAAAGACCCTTGAAAAAAGTATTTGCATCTGCAAAAGATAGTGGCGTCTTCTCTGTCTCAGGGCAGAGTACCGTTTCAGCGTTTATATGAGTAAGAATCAGAATTTTATCAAATCTTTAAATCTCCATTCACGGGTTTAAACTTTTATCAATCCTTCTTATGTTTAATCGCTTTGGTAGTTTGGGAATCAAAACAAGCCGAGGCGTTTACGGGTTCAATTAGACAATGAATCACCACGCGGCCTCTGTTAAATCAATTGGTTCATCTTGATTTTGTAGTTATCCAAAAGCACAAATTGAAGAAATGAAAAGGCATGATCTTTCACAAGAAGATTGAAAACTGTAGAATTCAAGTATGGTGAAAAACCCACTGAAAAATAAAACGATCAATTCAATATATTATCAAATCCAACTCGTCCATGCTGATACAAAGAGTTACAGAAGATTAAAAAAGGATCCTCACAGTTATAGGTATTTGTCATTGTGTTGTTGTTGGATTTTCAGGCACCACCAGAGGAGCATAGAGAGGCCACGAACTTGACTAGGAGATCAAAAATCCTTCGCTTCACAAGTTTCCTCGGTGGGGGGATCACACTTGCCGGCTTCGCCTTGAACAACTGCTGAATCCGAGCCGCCATTACGGATCCGTTGGGCAGAACGGTCGCTCCAACCGGGTTCACCTTCTTCGCCATCGACTGCCGCTTCCTTCTTTAAGTAGAGTGCTTCCAAACTATGATATCTACTTCTCAAAATGTGTTGTGCTTTTAAGCTTTTTTTTTTAAGATAAATATATAGCCGTGCGAAAATAAAAGAATTTTGAATTTATTTTAATTGTTTTGGGAAATTCCTCCGGTGAGAGGCCCTTGCGGGCCAAGTTTTTAAATATTTTCACACATTGCCTTTATCTGTATGGGTGACGTATGCTAATAAATATGACGTAATCATCATGTTCCACTCCCTCATCCGTACAAAGTTTTGTTTGGAGAAAGCAATAAATATGTCTTACATGATCGGCTAATTCGAGCCTTTATGGGCACGACACGATTACACGTAGACCCTGAAGTGGCATTATCTGTCCATCTGTAAAGACAAATCTTAGCTGTCTTCATTATTCGCAAAACTTATTCATATTTCTTAATTGACGAATGGTCACTTTATTTCACAAATTTTATATATATATATATATATATACATACTTTTTCTGGCAAGCATTCCACAACATGAATCTGATCTCAAAGATGAAGAATAATTTTATTTTTTTAATAATTGAGAACTCTTTATTTTTTTTATAATTAAATTTATAATCAGATAAATCAGAATTTTCATAATATTAAATAATAACTACCACCTTTTCATAATTTAAAGTAAAAGTACAATGAGAAAGTTTGATTTGTCTATAATGAGAGACAAATTTAGTGGATTAACCGCCCATCGATCATTCTTAAAAAAATAAAAATATAAAATTATCTGCCGACCACTTCCCAGTCAATCGTTGAACTCAGTTTTCAGCCGCATGTTGGTTGACACCTTGCTGTGGAAGGAGCAGTTAAGTAGTAGAGAATTAATCATTTTATTCCAGCTTTCCCGTCAAAATTTTCAATGCCTTTTTAGGTTGCTTTTAGTTTTTTAGGAAATATTTTATTATTAAAATTAAAAAATTATTTTTTTATATAAATTATTTAATATAAATAATTATATTTGATCAATTTTAATAAATATAAATAATTATTAAATTTAGTTAAAAATAATAATTAAATATTAGTATATTTTTTTATTTTAATATTGTTAAATATAATTATTTTAAAATATTTTTATATTATTTATTATATTAATTAAAAATAAAGTTAGTTGTGTTATTAAAATATAATTATAATAAAATTAAAATTATGTTAATAATTTTTTAATATCTAAATATTATTTATAATATTACTATCGATAATAAAAAAATTAATTTTTTTATTATTTATAATTAAATAAAATAACATAAATAATGAAATATATATTATAAGTGTAATAGTTATTTACCCCCGTCAAACGCTTCTTAAACTTACAATGGATAACAATTTTAGCCACTTGAGATAAAAAATTCTACTTGTATTTTATTATTAAAGTGAAAATTAAATTGAAATTAAAAAATGTGCAAAATATTGAATCGAGGAAGCCGAGAGGATTTCATTGGAGAGAAAAAGAAAACGGCATGACGTCATCTCCACATCATCTTACCATCTATTAATTGTTTACCTAATCCGCATTCCTTCTGTCACGTGAACAATCACCACACTAGGATAAACAAAAGGCCAAAAGACATGGTCCCACTCAAGATATAAGAAATCTCCAACTTTTATCATTTTATTTTAAAAAAAATATCTCTTTATAAATAAATTTTTATTAAAAATTTTAATCAAAATTAAAGATAAAATTATTATTTATTAAAAAATTTAAAAAATAAAAGTTTTATCATATTTATTTATTCAGATTTAAAAATATCATAATTTTTTTATACTCAATAATTAAAAAGTAATAATTTTTCTTTCAAATCTCTAAGTTTTTTAATTCTCTCTCCAGCAATCATCTCCAACCATTGGTAATGATACTTTCAACCCTGTTTCGACCATCTCTCCCTAAGTCACGACATTGTTTGGATTTGACGAATCCAGATGATTTGTTTAGTCAACAAAAGCATCGTCCAGACAAGACCTTCATTAGCGAGACAAAGCGTCGTCTAGATGAATAATTTGGATTCGTCCAATCCAAATGAATTCAAACAACACCGTAGCTTAGGACTAATTCATTAAATAATTACTTATTTAAATTCAATAATTTCCAATAATCATTGTCCACTTTCTTCCAATAATTATCCTTCACAGTAAAAAAAAAAAGTAATAATAATAATAGTGTTTTTATTTTCGAATTTGTAGTGGAAAACATGTGAATTAATAGAAAATCCATTCAATATTATGGTCCTGCTGTTTCATAATTATAAATAATCTTCACAAATTCCTTTCACTACCTGTTTTTTTCCTCCTTTGCAACTGGGATCCCATGATCATAATTTTTATTTTCAATTGTTGAAGTTAAAAGTCCTTGAGTAACATATTGATCAACTTTATTTTAGTATTTCTGTGCTCAATTGTGAACCAAAATATGAAGGGTTTGGAGGGCATGCGAAGACCAGTAGTTATGGAAACTTTTTTTCACTTTTTCTCAGGAAAGAAAAGAAAAGAAAACATTGAAGAAATTATTTATTTTTTTATGACCAAGCATTATATTAATATTAAGAACTAATAATATATGGTCGATATGAGATTTAGTTGAGGTTGCGTGACTATCTGTACATTTGAAAATTGAAACCACATGGGTTCAGCAATTGACTGCTTTAAAATATATATACTTACTTGATATTTTAATATGACTGCTTTAAAATCTTAACTAACAAGATTTAATTAGAGACAAATTTAGTGGATTAACCACTCATCAATAATTTCTAATTTGGGCATGTTACACATAATCAAGATCATATTTTTTTTTCAGAAATAGAAATTGCTTTTAAAAAAACAACAACAAGACCAATTTCATGCCTATCGTTTTCAGGGTTTTGTATAATTTGACTCAAAAGCCAGAATTCATAATAAAATCTTACCATTCTATGTATAAGACTCTGAACTTGACGAAAAATGTCTGCCTCAATATATTTGTTTTTTGACATTTGGGTAATCAAGACCTGACACAGGTCCAAATATAAGCCAGTAGGTGCAATAAATGAGCACATCCAGTTCTGAGCAGACGAAATTTTTGTCTACAATTTAATTGGTATAAATTCATTTCTACCCCCACGTGTTTTGCGGGCTCCATGTATTTAAAGCCTTCCAATGCGGAAGGAGCAGTCGTAGAGAATTAAAATTAATCGTTCCATTCTCACGTCCCTGTCAAATCAAATGTCAAGTTACCTTCCTTAGCTGTGGTAAATCTCAGTTCACTCTAAACATTTCATAGGTAATAATCTCAGCCAATTGACGTCAAAAACGCTACTTGTAATTTTATGATTAATGTTAAAATTACATTAAAGCCTTAAAAATTTGCCAAATTTTGAAGCCAACAAGATTTCATAGAAGAACAAAAGCATGACGTCATCTCCAGATCATTTTACTATCTACAAATAATTTACTCAATTTACGTGCCAATTTTTAAATAATAAAATTATGCCGAATTTGATTTTTGTTTTCCTCCAAAATCACCTAATTATATATTAATAATTTTTTCTTCCCTATAATATTACTCCTATCAATAATCTTCACATGTTCTATTTTTTTACCTTTTTTTACTCTTTCCATTGGTTCACATGATCATAATTTTTATTCTTAATTATTCAAGTTAAAGTCTTTGAGTATCATATTGGTCACCTTTATTTTGGTATTTGTGTACTCAATATTATTTCGGCATTTTCACCAGTAGTTATGGAAACTATTTTCCTTTTTTTGTCATAAAAGAAAAAATACAATAAAAAATTATTTTTTAATAATATTATACGTATATATTTTAGATATATAAATAAATAAATATTTAAATATTATTTTACCTTTAATTTAAAATCATTCAATCACATGATAATATATATCGAATATATATTTATTTATATATTTAAAATGAGTATACATAGTTATATTTGTATTTTTTTTTTTTTGGTGACAAAGTATTATATTAATATTAAGAACAAATATATGGTCGATATGAAACTTAGTTGAAGTTGCATGACCATCTGAACATTTGAAAATTGAAACCACGTGCAGTCGAATGCTTTAAGACATATTTACATTACGTTCTTTGCCCCACCATTAATGTCTCCACCTCCTGAGAGAGACCGTTCATATAAAGCAGCCAATCAAGAAGATGAAAACCTAAGTTCCAAAAAGAAATCTTTATAAATCCATCAAGGCGTTATATTCCTTCGCGCTGATACCCAAATTTCCATTTCTGTCAGAAAAAATTACCAATCAAATTAATCATCAATGACCGCATGAAGTTCCTGGGAAATTTCATGGCGACAAATTAATGGAAATAAAGCTCTCAATCAAGTCCTTCGAAGTTGCCTTATTCACTTTCAGGATTGCCGAAATAAGGACGATATCATAACCAGTGTTTTCATTCACATTACAACCAGCCTTTGCTTCTGCTCCTACACAAGCACATGGGGTTGAAATTTTCAATCTTTTAAAAGAAAAAGAAGGTTGTTTTCACATTAAGGGTGTTGTTTCTTTTTTGCATTACTGATAATCCATGCCAAATTATGTTTGCCTGCCTTATGCGTATAAGAATTTAATTAATGAGGATACAAAAAATATATTATAAATAGTTTTTAAGCCAAATAACTATTTCCTGCCCAAACTTTGATGAATAGAATTCCACCCCTTCAACTTTAGAAACCTATTTTCTCACTATCGATTAAGGTCATGCATTGATAATTCTACCAATTAAAGGATTTTTTTTTTTCATTTCTGCAGAGTTTCACATTCATCACATTGAAATACTGCAAACCCAATTCTAAAGTTTGGATATAAATGTATGGAACCACAGTTATAAGCTGTTGGTTCAAGTAATTAAATATTATTTCAGTAATTTTTTTAAATGAGGGTATTTTAGAGATTTTATTAAAAGGGCATATAAATAATTATATAAAAGTTAAATTTTATAAGTCAATAATTAAAGAACATTCTTATATTTTAGTAAATCTATCATAAAATCTTACAAATTTTATTAACATAATTGATGAATGAGATTGAAAATAAACTTTTCAAACCTAAAGGGTGCAACATGTCATTTGATCAAAGTATGGGTGCAACAGAAAGTTTTCCCAGCTTTTATACTAGAGTTGAGAAGTCAAGTGATAAATATATATTTGTAATTTTGTTACGGCATTGTTGATTGGAATCCACCTAATCCAAGAATTTCGATGCCAAGGAATATTTTCGGATTGAAGTAGTTAGAAACATTGACAATTTATCGTTTGATTTAGTTTTGAAAAAAAAGAAAAGTACTCTAATCTAAGCTATAATTAGCATCTTGACTAAACGATAGTTTTTATTAATTACGGGAAAGGCTAATTAATTTCTTCTTCCACTTTCCAATCATTGAAAAGAAAAATAAAAAGAGCAACCGACCAGAATTAGTGGGTGCCCTGAGTTTATTTATGTACATAGTCTTTTCTTATTTCATGAAAATTGCTTCTATCTAATAAACCATATTAATTAATTAATTAATAATCGATAACATTACAGCCATTTTAAGACATGAAGACAAAATTGAACATAAAGACACCCAATCCAAAGTTTATGTCTTGATTTATACTTGGGTTATGAAAATAAAAACAAACAAGGAGGATCTCTTTCAGTCAACACGCTTCTTCTAGGCAGGGTAGGGCATTTTGGATTCTGGTTTAATTTTGAAAGGAATGATTGTACGATTCTATTTTGTTTTATTTTTTTTTTTGTAATTTTCTAGAATTTCTGTCGTGAATGTTTTGGCTATTTCACTTTTGGCCTTTAACGCCTTGCTGTAACCGGTAAAAGTCAGGAGAATGGATTGAGTTTTATTTTATTGATGTCAGAATCCATCTCTCTCAAGTGCCAAAATCAATGCAAGGAAGAAAACAATTCCCTCTCCCCAATAGATTAATCATTTCCACTAATTTTCTATTACGTGTTTTGTCTTGTCTTCACGAGTTTCATCATAAAACTTTTTTACTCTGAATCAGCTTCAATTTCTGGGCATTTTTGTTTTCTATGGCTGTAACACTGGGCAAGTTTTCAAATATTTTCAATAAGGCCAATGCACAAGTGGCCTTTGCCTGTATGGGTGACGTACGCTGAGAAATATGAGGTAATTCATCACTATTTTGAGATATTAATTAGAGAAAGCATCAATTTTTTTTGTATAAATTTTTTTAGATATATTTACAATAATTCTATTTTTTTAAATAAATTTAATTTTGTTCGTAATAATATCCCTTTCAGACTAATTATATCATTTTCTCGATTAATTATATTAAATTCGATGTAATTTTTCTAAAAACTTCTAAACATACTATGTTTAGTAACTTTTGATTCGAACAATTAAAAATTTATTTAAAAATTGATTAATTTTTATTTTAATATAAATCAAAAAAAAAAAATATAAGTGTGAATAATGGTGTTAGTGTGAGAGGATATGTCCGGATGATCAGATAATAATTGGGCAAACATGTGGCATGATAGGCAGTACCTACGAGAGAAGGCCTTTTCTTTTTAGACCTAGAATATATGTTAGTGGAATTCTGCAGAGGACTCCTGAAAGCTGGGAAGTTTTCTCTTGCAAGAAATCATTCAAAGGGCACAACTGCAGTTACTTTACATTAAAATTCAATATTGATTAAAACAGTTATTTATTTTATCTTTTATATATATATAATTATTTTTTTAATTATATAAATATAATTATTTTTTAAGTTAATTTTATCTTTGAAAGAAGGAGATTTTGATTTTTGTGGTTGGTCGGATGGATTGTCTAGGTGGTTGGTCGGATGGATTGGCCGATTGTCTAACCACCCGACCAATCAATTCTTAAAATTTAAAAATTAATTAATTAACTAGATGTTTGATCGACCAATCAGCCAATCATCCGGTCAACTTTTTTACCACCAAAGTTATCAAAAATTTTCATATTTTCATTTTATTTCACTTCATGTTTTAGTCGTAGTTATCTGAATAGATGAATTTTATATTTTGATTAAATAAATTTATATTTAATTAAATGAGTCTCAATTAAATAAGTATAAAGTTAAAAAATATTTTAAATATTTTATGATCTAAAAAATATATAAAAAATAATATATATATATATATATATATATATATATATATATATATATATATATATATATATAAAAACAAAACAAAAATTTTTTTAACCAATATCCTCTAAACTTTTGATAGGTAGTAATGTCACGTTCCATTCTCAAGTTTGATAAGACTACAACTGCAGCCGTATAGAATTAATCATCATTCCATCTCACGTTCCTGTCAATTCAAATTTCAAGTTACCTCCCTTAGCTGTGGTAAATTTCAGTTTACTCTAAACTTTTGGTAGGTAAAAGTGTCAGCCATTTGATTTGATGTCAAAAGGGCTACTTGAAATTTTATGATTAATGTGAAAACTACATTAAAGTTAAAAAAATGTGTAAAGTATTGTAGCCAACAAGATTTCATAGATGGAAAAAAGGCATGACGTCATCTCCACGTCCTTTTTACCTCCTGTAAATAATTTACTCAATTTTCATGTGCACAATCTATGAGAGAGACTGTTCATATGAAGCAGCCAATCAAGAAGATGAAAACCTAAGTTCCAAAACAAATCTTTATAAATCCATCAAGGAGTTCTATTCCTTTGCGCTGAGACCCAAATTTCCGTTTCTGCCAGAAAAAACTCCAGTCAAATTAACTGCATGAAGTTGCTGGGAAATTTCATGGCGATAAATTAATGGAAATAAACCACTCACTCAAGTCCTTCGGAATTACCTTGTTCACTTTCAGGATTGCCAAAATAAGAACGATATCAGCATAATCAGTGTTCTCAATCACAATGTTTACCACCAGCCTTTTGCTTTTGTCTCCAACACAAGCACATGGGGCTTGAAATTTTCCATCTTTTAAAAGAAAAACAAGGGTTGTTTTCACATTAAGGGTGTTGTTTCTTTCTTATATTAGTGGTATATAATCTAAATTATAACCGATTTAAATAATAAGTAAATAATAAAAATTATTCAAACCAAACGTACCCGTAGTATTGATATCGAGAATGAACTTTACCATTGATCTTGCTATATTTATTTTGTCTCTACAATTGGCAATAATTAAGGACATCTCAAATTGAAAGTTCCTATCAAAACTAAGTGTGTTGTAATTGTAGTAACGGAGCATATTCCCTAAGTTAGCCTGTATTGAATGGAACAACAAACTAAAATTTCATGATCTGTGGGTTATTTGGCACGAGGGTGTGGGAAATTAGGGATTTCTTTAAATGAGGGTATTTTAGAGATTTTATTAAAAGGGCATATAAATAATTATATAAAAGTTAAAATTTTCAAGTCAATAATTAAAGAACATTCCTATATTTTACTAAATCTATCATAAAATCTTACAAATTTTATTAACAAAATTGATGAATGAGGAGGAAAATAAAGTTTTCAAACCTAAAGGGTTCAAAAAGTTTAGGTGCAAAGAAGCTTTCCTAGCTTTTATAGTAGAGTTAAGAAGTCAAGCAAACCTAATAAATATATATTTGTAATTTTGTTACGGCATTATTGATTGGAATCCACCTAATCCAAGAATTTCAATGCCGAGGAATTTTTTCGGATTTAAGTAGTTGGAAGCATTGACGAATAAGAAAGAAAAGTACTCTAATCTAAAGCTATAATTAGCATCTTGATTAAAAGATAATTTTTATTAATTAAAGGAAAGGCTATTTAAAAAGAGAAACCGACCAGAATTAGTGGGTGCCCTGACTTTATTTATGTACTTAGTCTTTCCTTATTTCAAAAAAATTGGTTTTAATAAACCATATTAATTAATAATCAATAACATTACAGCCATTTTAAGACATGAAGACAAAATGGAACACAAAGACGCCCAATCCAAAGTTTATGTCTTGATTTATACTTGGGTTATGAAAATAAAAACAAACAAGGAGGATTTCAGTCAACAAGCTTCTAGGCAGGGTAGGGCATTTTGGATTCTTGTTTGGTTTTAAAAGGAATGATTGTACGATTTTATTTTATTTTATTTTTTTGTAATTATCTAGAATTTTTATCAAAAGAAATGTGAGTGTTTTGTCTATTCCACTTTTGGCCTTTCGTCCGGACAGTTGCTGTAACCGGTAAAAGTCAGGAGAATGGCTTGAATTTTATGTAAAGTACGTACTAATCAATCATTCAATCTCACCGTCTTATTTTATTCAATCAATCATTTCTCTCAACTACTAAAATCAATACCAGGAAGAAAACAATTCCCTTTCCTCAATAGATTAATCATTTCCACTGGTTTTCTATTACGTGTTTTGTTTTCACGAGTTTCATCATAAAACTTTTTTAGTCTGAATCAGCTTCACTTTCTGGGTATATCTGGTTTCTATGGCTGTAAAACTGGGCAAATCTAAGGTGGCAATTGCAACAAATGTATCAACCAAAGCAAGAGCAATCACTATGATATAAAAGGAAAAATGGAAATCAACCCATTTTCATTAACCAGGTATACCCATTTATATATGAACTTTCCTTCCAAGGATTAATAATAAAAATGAAAAAGCCATACAGAAGTCACAGCAGCTGTGCTGAGGGTGGGTCTGGGAAGACGGACTTGCCCTTCCAGCAGCTACTCTTGTCAGGTTTCTTATGTACGGCAGTATTGGAAAAGCAGCCGCAGCTGGAAGCAAACGCAGAAGTCATAGATTGGAGAATTAGACAAAAAATCATTCTTTTGACTGACCTCCTCTTCGCCGGCAAAACACTTCCATTCTTTTTCTTGAAACAGGGGTTCGTCTTTTCCATCACTTGACTTGGGTCTGATTCCTGCTCTCCTTCCTCGTTATTTCTTCACCCAGCTTCCCTGCCCTTCCTTCTCGTCGTCAATCTACTGCGATGGGCTCCTGGTTTGGCTAGTCTTACCTCACGGCCTTCTACAGAGACTTCGCTTCTAGTAAAATCAACTCATTTTCGTCGGATAATTCTTACTGCAATCTAAGATGGTGGAATTAACATGAATTAGGATGCATGGTAAAGGACCCATTATATAACGTGAAGCTCTCTGAAAAGGAAGCTTCTTGGAAGGTTCCTAATTGACATGTAGGATTTACCGATGTGTTTTAATTTTTATCAAACAGACAAGCATATTAAAATTAAAATAGAAAAACGCGGTTAGGAAATAATTCAGGCTAATTTTTTTCAGTCCATCAGGTTTTCCTTCGTTACCACAGATAGACTTAATTTTGGAAAATTAAAATTTTTACCATAATTTGCTTTCGTCTATACAAATATATATTCACACTTCTATGCATATAACAAAATAAGTTATAATACCAAATTTACCCTCATCTTTAACCTTAAAAACACACGTTTGAATTAGCTTTTCACTTAAAAAATAGCAGTTATTTTATTAAAATCTTACATAAAATTCATTCTAACTCATATAAGTGTTAATTAGAATTTCTAATTTTATCTATATTTTATTATATAATTAAAAATGTTAAAATTTAAAATATACCAATGATATGATTTATTAAAAAAATAAGATTTTATTAACAAATATCATTTTTAACTGTTAAATTAATCAAAATATTGATAATTCAATTTTTTTAAAAAATTATTAATGAGATGAGATGTATGATTATGATGTGTTTAGGATAAAGTGAACGTACAAAACGTGAGGGCGAGATTTGATTTTCACCTGGGGGAGGTTATATTTAATTTTCGCTTTATCTTGCATCAAATCAAAATCAATCTTACACCGTCGATTAAATCACATTGGCATACGTGTCAACAAATCCGGTTAAGATTCTCTCCCATGAATCAAAACTAGTCTTACATCATCTAGTAAGTCACGTTGGCATAGATTTTACGTCCATCTTTGTAAAGCCAGAGCGCAATTGTACTCCATCATCTAAAGTCTTCGGTATCCATTTTTCTGAGATAAGGCCTAAGTAAAGGACAAAAGACCTTAACAACTTACATTATAAGTTACTGAGTTTGACGATGCTAAAAAGTTGATTGACTGAATCCGCCAAATCTTATACCAAATCAATAAAGAAAGAAGGCTGAAATCACTTGGTTGGCTGTCTTTCACATCTAATAAACCTCATCGTATTGGTCAGTGACGGAATATGAGTAATGATGTAAATAAAATTAAGTTTATAATGGAAAGCTTAACCCCTTTATAAAGTATATATTATATTTTATATTAATCTATTATAAATAATAAAATATAATAAATACGATCTCTCTGTAATATAAAATATATAAAAAAATATTAATGAAATGTGTCTAAAGTTTAATAATTTTAGACACACACAGAGATAGATATATAAAATTTCTGATAATTATTTACCGTAACGAGAAAGTATCTATAAAACGACGCGGAACTGAACCCACACAAATGAATTTCTATTTCCAGAAAAGTAGGCACTGCATAAAATACGGCGTTCTTTGGAAAAAGCAGAGGAAAGAATACCACATGCTTGGAAAAGAACAATTAGATTTAAATTAATGCTCCGTCGAATACCCAACTACAAGTCAGTAATGTGGAGAAGTGTTGGACTTCAATTTTGATAGGGTTAAACAATGTGAAAGGGAAAAATTAATATGAACTGCAAGTAAGGTCAAACTTCTTTGACTAGAAGCTCTGATTTGATAATATAATGATTTTTTTCAAAAAATTTTAGTTACCCTTTTATTTATAATGCTTTTGTTTTTTATTTAAATTTAAATATTTAATTATATAATAATATATTATTTATATATTTTAAATATACCCACATGTATATTTAAAATAAAATTAAAAAAAAAAAACAAATTGCATTCAGACGCCGCTGTTTTGAGGTTCAATTAAATGTCAGACAACTTATCATTAAAGTCTTCAGTCCAAACTTGAAGGAGTAACACGTGTGTATCAGGGGATCCACAAATATGTTCTTTTGTTTGCTTTTGTTTTTAACTTTACCTGAGGATAGGATTGCTGGGCGTACACAGTAAAAGAAGAAACAGTAATGTTGAAGACCAATTTTATTCCATAATTAGCATTTCATTTATTATAAAATATGGAAAAAGAAGTTTTGCTTTCATAATTAGCAAAATTTATCTATCAAATACTATGCCATATTTGATCAAACACTTTGTTTAAAATAGAATATTACCATTTTTGCTGTACTTCCATGTATTTAACCAACATTTTTTCCTACAATTTTCCAGAGAGGAGCTTTCACAATCTACTTTCTAAGGAGAAAAATCAACATATATATAATGGTATTTTGTTTAAAAATTTAACTAAAAATATGCTAATTTAGACTTTGACATAATTGAAGACCAATTTTCCACGACTAATTTGACTAGTAGATATGACTAGTTGGCTACTTCTTTTTTTTTTTAATTTACCAAACTTTATACATATTTATTAGACAGGTAAATTGGAGATACAGTGATTGAATTCATAACTACTATATTAAATAAATTAAGATTTTATAAACACGACAGAAATTTAAATTTAGATCTCCACATTCTAAATTTTAATATTTCACTAATTTTATTATTTTTTGAAGTTAGTTGACAACCTTTATACATGTAATTTCAGAAAGAAATGTGAAAGAAATGTCTTTTTTTAAGTAGTCCAGAACCTATTCGTATTAGTTGGATAATAACTCCAAGATGTAAATAAATCCAGTTTTACCAAACATAATAAAGATTGGATTTACCGTTTTTGTTATCTTTTGTAGACTAAGAAATGTTTTGTTATATGATATGTACTCGATAAGCAGTAACAAATGGCAATTGTGGCGTCATGGCATGCGATAATTTGGTTGAAATATGTGTGCTTTTGATTTGCTTAAAGTTGGGTTGCGTGCTAAATGGTTCATTAATTACATAACATTTCTGAACCACACGGGCAGAAAGTAACACTAAATTTGGAATTGAAACTTTTTTTTCTTTTTTTGGGTAATTGAAACTTGATTCTCTTCTTTCCCTTTTTTTCTTCATCTCTGAAGATTGAAAAGAATACAAGAAAGCAAGGACCAAACATGGCGAATTCACACTAGTTGAGAAGATAAAGATGTTGTTGCTGCAGGGCAGGGCACTGGGAAAATGTGAAGAGAACCTTTAAAATCAATCAACCACTTCAATGGTGGAATTACAGGCTCCAATTTCATATATATGATTTTTCAAATAATTAATTTACATTTTTTTTGCTTTAGTCTCTATCACAGATGCAAACAGAGCTGGAATTTGACTGAGGCCTGTTGAGTTGTTGAATTCATCTTTGGAAAGAAAACAGGAGTTCAAATATTGACTTACCTTCAACGTTTGAATTCAGGGTTTCCCATTTATAATGATGCTCTACTTTTCTGCAGGCCTTTTATCCAATCTAATCTTGATAACAGCAAACATTAATATATATATATAAAATATTATGCCCATTGTAGTTATAAATAAAGCTTTAACCACTGATGAAATCCCTACTTAATCAACTTTTTTAACCATGACAGGAAGGTAAATTATTTATTACTTTTACCGTAATAAACCATAGGATAAGCGACGTCGTTTTCCTTTTATCCTCTTTTTCTTCATCAGTGTTACTGTCAACACGTTAAATATGGATTGTCGCTCGCGTCGTTGTTGTCTTAACTGGTTTGAGAAAGACAACCAAAGATGGAGACTACTGAAAAAGAAAGAAGAGAGAAAGTGAATGTTAAAGAGAAAAGACAAACTACAAAGTTGACAATGGCCTTCTGTGGAAAATTGGTTTTTTAATTTCTGCTCTAATAAACTTTTTAATTACGGCACTTTTATATAAATTTTACATCGATAAAATATAAAAGATACTAAAATTATTTATACATCTCATATTGTTTGGGTTGTTAAGATAATAATTAGATAAAAGGCCTATAAATTTCTTAAATTATTAAGACATAACAAATGTTATGTTTGTCAATATAAATTTTAATATATCGATACTAATTACAGAACTACATCAGAACGCCAAGAACAATCGCCATAACAGGGGAACAAAAACAGAGCATTAAGTTGAGAACTCACAACTAGGAAACCCATTGATGACATAAACATAAATGAACTTTCAGGTAAAAGCCCATTACAAATTGAAGCTATAATTTCAGATAATAATATATAACTTAGCTTTTAAACTGCAAATATCAATGACTTTTTGCACTGTGCTTATGAGAAGAAGCCCTTGTTTCTGTTGATTATGACTTCTGAAGCTACCCTTTGTTAGGCTTCACAGCTCCGGCAGCCTTAGAGGAGCATCGACGAAAAGAAAACAGAGAAGTAATAGATTTCAAAATTTTATGAAACATCATTTTTTTCACCGACTTTCTCTTCGCTGGAAAGACGCTTCCTTCCTTTGGCGGAAACAGAGGTGTTCCTCTGGCTCCGAACATTTCTTCTTCAGTTCGGTCAGTGACTTCGTCAAATGGCTTCATACCCATCTCTTGCCCTGTCATTTATCTCTCCTTCTTTCTCCTCTCCTCTGGTTTCTTGTTAAGATGATTGAAAAACTCGTGTCTATCAATAAAGTGGTGTTAGGGTTTATATAATAATTTAATTTTATAACATCGTACCATTATCTTTTTGAACTAACGACATTAAGTTCGGACGAGAAATAATGATTTATATATTAATTGAGTGGAAAAGTGTTTTTTAAGCCAACCCTAATTAGAAAAATAAAATAACACTCATATTCCCAGCGGTCCTGTTTTGTAAACTCCGAATTTATCGTTATTAGGTAATATTATAAATATTTATTTTAAGTATTTAAATAGATATATATTTATTTATATTATAATATAATATAATTAATTATCATTTTATCATTAATTTAAAATCACTTAATCATATAATAATACATATAAAATATATACCTATTTAAATATTTAAATAAAATATATATAATTTTATTGATATTTATTTATTATTCCAGATGAAAAACTATAGGCCACAGAGAATTCACATTCCACCTTTACTTTTAATTTGACGCATACTCTTTCCTTCACATAAATTAATTCATTGGAAAAAAAAAAAATACATATAGTATGTGTACATGACAAAAGGGATACATTTGATTCTTGTTAGGCCAAAGAATTTATTCCCACCTAAAGTATTTTCTAATCTTAAATTTTTATCTTTTAACTATGAAAATACCAATATCCACCTATAAAATGTTAAGTTTATTAATTTTAAGAGTAAAATTGTTATTTCATTTGTAATATTAAAAATAAATTAAAATTTAATCTCTTTTTCCGTCTAAAATCTTAAAAACTAAAAATTTACCCCCTCGATTAAGTTTTAAAAAATGACGTTTCTCCCCTAAGGTTGAGTTTTCAAACTTCGACTCTATAGCCAATAGTCTCTCTCTCCCGAAGTTTTCTCTCTCTCTGACTATCTTTCTCTACTCAACTGAACACTCGATCAGTGTCAAATGAAGCTTGGGAGAAAAATCTTTGTTTGGGAAGATGAAGAACTTCATTTGGGAAGACGAGATCTTTATCTTTGTCTCTCAAATTTTATTCGACACCAATCGAGCATCCAACGGAGTAGAGAGAGATTGCTGGAGCGAGAGAAAGTTTTGAAAAGGAGAGATCGTTGGTAATGACGTTAGAGATGATGTCAGAGTTTGAAAACTAAATCTTAGGGGGAAAATTAAAACTTGGTCTGTGGGGAAAATGTTTAGTTTTTAGGGTTTAAAAAAAAAAGATAAAATTTTAAAATGTAAGAATTTTGTTAATTTTTATCGATTATAAGTGAGTAAATAAAATTTTTAAAATTAATGGGTGAGAATTTGATATCAGAGGATGCTTTGGTGGGAAGTAGTCCTTTCGCCTTCTGGATATGTATTTTGGCAAAGGCATCCAATCCGATAGTTTTAGTCAAAGCAAGTGGGATACTATATTATTAATTACACATCTTTTTTGGACACATGACTTTTGACTTTTCGTCACTTCATCCTTTTCCGATACAAAGGATCCAGACGTGATAATATTTTATGAATCTATTTTAAATTTATAAATAAAAAATATTTATTTATATATATTATTATATAATTAAATATTATTTTATTTTTAATTTAAAATTATTAAATTATATAATAATTTATATTAAATATATATATTCATTTATATATTTAAATAAAATATATATAATTTTATTCATCCAAGTAATATCCATATTCTAAAATTATATTTATTAATTAATTAATTAATTAATCTTCAGTTTATTATAAGAATTCAAAATGAAGTAATATTAAGGCATTCAATAACCAAACTACTCTTGAGAATGTTGAATTGACCAATCTCGGTCCCATTTTGTTTGTCTGTCTGTGTCTGTCTGTCTTAACTGTCTTTGAAAATAAAACGAATCTTTGAACCATTAAATATTATGAGAAAAAATACGTTGATC
This sequence comes from Mangifera indica, assembly GCF_011075055.1. Lineage (NCBI taxonomy): Eukaryota > Viridiplantae > Streptophyta > Magnoliopsida > Sapindales > Anacardiaceae > Mangifera > Mangifera indica. The sequence continues at coordinate 6,467,112 of NC_058147.1, read as the reverse complement.
AAACTTGGATTGGATGGGAAAATCTTAACCACTCAAATATGAAGATAATTCTCTTTTCAAATTTGTAAATTAAAGTTAAAAATTAATTACATTATGCTTGTGCACGATATGACGCCACATTTCAATTTATCGATTAATTAATAATTAATGTTTATTTCAACAATTAGGTGAGTCCATAAATACCATAATCACAAATTGATTTTGTCACATGCTTTTATTTTTTTCTGCCAAAAAAATTTCAGACGGGCATATATGATTTGAAAGTCAGTTTCTAGAAAAATGTATGGACCAATTGGGTTGCTGTTCTTAGAATATTCATTAAATTTAAATGGAAAATTTATTGATAATTTGTACTTATAGATAATCTAAAAAATAGCTTTTATGTGTATAAACAATGAGTATAAATAATACAAATAAAATTTTGAATCTAATAATTGATTTTATAATACCGAAACAATGAAAAAACCAATTATTTGAAAATTGGATCGGATCGGCCGATTTAACTAGGAATCGGCTTTAAGTCCGATCCGATTAATATAAAAAACTAAGTTTGACCGGATGAACGGTCAAAATTAGGTTTGATTGGGTTTGACTTTTGAATTTTTTAAATTTTAATTATTTTTTAGTAATTTGATTATTTTTATTAATTAGATAAATTTCTAAAGGTTTGTAAGAAAAAAATAAGTTAAAAAATAAAATAGAAAAGAAAAAAAGTATTTCATATATATTAAAATGTCTTTTATAAACAATAATTTATAGAATTATGTTTTTTTCTGTATCATAAGATTGAAATTTTTAATTATTACTCCTTAAAAAAATTTGTTTTAATATCTATAGGTATAGGTATCTTGATTGATTTCATTTTTTTATAAATTTTTAAACAAAATTTATTTATTAAAATTTGATAATAAATTAAACTGATTAATTTTTCAATCTAATCAAACAAATTATGAATAAGTGACATAATCAATTTATCATTTATTCGATTTTAAAATCAAAGAAAAAAACTTATATATAAACTTTTATTCTTGACATCATACACTTTTCTTTTTTCTCAGAAATTTACAGAATTTGATTATTTGTCAGCTTGTCTTCTTTTACTGTTTTCATAAACTGGTTAGGTCAGGAGCTTGCCTCCACGAACATGGAAAAAACTACGGTTTCATTTGACTACCCATTAATTAATTAATTCGATCTCCAGTGGCTTCTGACTTTTTTCTGTTAAAGTACGGAATGTCTGAATCAAGCCGAAGGCTTTTTCTTCCATGAAAATGTCTGTCTTTCCCTTCTCGTGAACGAGAATCCTAGTTTCATTATCATTTTTGTGAATCTAGACAATGAAAAGCCCAAACAAGTTAACATGAATCTATTTCAGAAGATCAAAAACAAAATTCGACAATATCGAAACTAAAACAGAGCTCAACTACACTACTGAGAACTTGGAATTTCAAACGTAACGTGCATGAATTTTTGGGTCGAAATCCATTACACAGAGAAGCTACGATTTCACATAAAAAGTTGTGTTAGAGAAACGCCTTTCTTTCTATATATTTTGGGTTCTGATCTCTGAAGCTATCCCTTGTGAGGTTTCAAAGCTCCTCCAGCCTCGGAAGAGCTGGGGCGACAAGCAAACAGAGAAGCAATAGATTCCACAATTTGATTAAAAATCAATCTTTTCACTGACTTCCTTCTCGCTGGAATAACACTGCCTCTCTTTATTGGGAAGCGGGGCTTTATCTCCGCCTCAGTCGTAGCCATTTCTTGGGTTGGGTCGGCGACGTTCTTCATCCTGGTCGCTTCTTCACATGCCTTCGCTTCCATCCCTCCGGCTCTGTTTCTTTTCTTGCTGAGAGTGGTTTGAAACTCTCCCACTATTTCTTTAATATATATTGGAGTTATGCTCCTCGGAACACGCCACAGTAAAATTGAGGATTAAGGAATCATTAATTCTCTCTCATCTTTCTTACCACTTGATAGTTTCCAGTAAAGTTAAAGAGTTGACACTTTTACTGGTTGTTGTTGTGTTGGTCAAAAACAGAGCTTAGCTATGCAATTACCGCCACTATTGAAGAAGAAAGAAGCCTATGCAATACATGCATAATTAATTTTGCAGCAGGAACAAGCGACAGGCCAGAAGGCAGTAAACGAAAACGCGTTATTCGTCCGTCAAATGAACTTCATGGTTGCGACACTCGGTGGCACAAAAATGTATGCCAAACTGACGTTGATATGGGAAAAGCAATTAATTGTATTGCTGTTAGGTGCCAGCTCGGATATTCAAAGATTTTTCCTATGATTTATTTTTTATTTAATTTTTTAGGAAATACAAAGTTTTTATACTTTTTCAATATCAACCATGAAATGAAATATAATATTATAAAATTATATATATTTATTTTAGACATATAAATATATATATATCACATATGATTGAACAATTTTGAATTAAGAATAAAGTAATATCTATTTATAGAATGATATATATAAATGTGTATATATTTATGTATTTAAAATAAGTATATATAGTATTACTCAATGTAATATAAGTGATAATCTGATTATTACATTCATTTCAATATTACATTAGTAATCTTGATTTTGTTATGATTTTATATTTATGTATTAATTTTTAAGAATAAAAATACTCTCTTTTAATTAATATGAGAAATAACATAAAGAATGTTTAGAATAATTATTTTTTATGATATTTAAATAAAATAATATTTTAGTATACTTATGTTATATTTAATCAAACATAATAATTATTTTATGTTTATCAATTATATTTTATTAGTATAATATAATATTATCGAAACCAAATATACTTTGAAATAATAATTTCAGGAATATGTAAATCTAACCCTAATTGTCTCGATGCAATGATATATAAAAATTGGTTTTTGGATTTAGCATTAATATCATATTAAGTAGTGCAAATTATAATTAAAACCAAAGCCTTTTTCACCATAAATCATAATGTTAAGGAGCAAAATTATGGTAAAAGGTCTAATTAAAATGGCAAAAGGGTCAGACAAACTCAAATCCCTTTTTTTGTCCTCTCATAGGTGAGCACAATCTGTTATTCTAGCAAATTGTCCAAACATGGACTTCAAGTAGGGCCAGATTCGAACTGAGCCCATTCGAACTCAAACTCAATTCGAATGAATCTAAAACGAGCTAACTCTATGTAAGCTCGGTCAAGCTCGAGCTGCTCGTCAAATTTTTCAATTAAAAATTTTGATACAAAATGATATCATTTTGATCAATATATATTAAAACGATGTCGTTTTAATAACATAAAATGAGCTAAACCAAATTTAAACTGAGTTCGAGTTTAGCTTCCACGAGCTCAATGAGCTCGATTTGAATCCAGTCCTAACTTCAAGTTCATGGGTGAACTCTGCCTAGCACCTAATATTTAAAAATAAAAAAAATAATTAAATAATAATCAAAATATAAAAAAATATAAATCTTTATGAGTTATAAAAATGAGTTGGGTTATAAAAATACAAATTTTGGCCTGATTCAACTCTTAAGCATGGTGAGTTAGACCGAAACCAACTTAGCGCGGCTTGAGATGACCCACTGCTATCCCTACGTCTGGACAGTCAGTTTCAGCCACGGCTGGCTCGCACGATGGTGATCAACTTGAAAAGACACATTCGATATGTGGGCTAGGTGGCTTCTTTCCTTCAAACTTGAAACATGTACAGGGTTTCAAAATGGGTAGGTGAATTTAATATATAATTAATACTTTCACATGATGAATTCTGCTTCAATTTCCTTTGAAACATGCGAGGAAAGCCCTTGGTCATGTGTATGAAAATAACAAAACATTATTTTGGCTTTTCCTGGAAATAATATATTAAATTCTGATTCGTTTGCTTTTATTTTTTTCACTAATAAAAAACCTTCTGTATTTTGAAAAGTCAGCACACTGTTTATAGTCAGCATGCATCTTCAACCAAGAAATGCAAAGAAATTGAGGAGAGAACGTTTACATATGGTCAAATACATTCACTTTCCACTTTGCATCACCCTCTTCCATTTTCTTCTGTCAACTTTAACTTTTACGGGGAGTTAACAAAATTAATGAAACATTAAAATTTTTAAGAAAAAAAATTGAATTTAAATTTTTGTTATATTTGTAAAACTTTATTTGAATTACTTATGAAAAAAAAAGGTTAAACTTTTGAAAACTAAATGCAAATATTATCTTTTATGTTGATTATTATATAGGTAAATAAACTGAAAATCTTTACTCACCAGTTTGAAGTCATCCCAACAAGTTCCATTTTAATGTATTTTCATGACATTTTTTGTAAAATAAACAGTATTAAAAGACATTTTCAATGAAATTATAATTTATTTAGGCTATTCTGTAATTGTCATGGGATATTTTGGGAAGTTTCTCTGCACTTGCACATAGAAATAATATACAAATTTCAAACTCAAATAAGATTTTTAAAGTGATAACTCTAGAATATTTTTTATTCATATTTGGAATTTTTATTTTTGTTTTTTGTTTTTTTACTTTTGTTGTGCGGTTAGAATTCATTTTTGGCCGAATTTATAAGTTCAACGTTCAAATGATGACTAGCCAATACTAAGGTTAAATTAGAGTTGAGCTTATTTGAGTTTGTTTTTTAACTTATTTTAAATAAATCAAAATGAGCTCGGGCTCAAACAAACTCAAATTTGAACTCAAATTTAAAATTTTAATATTGTCGAGTTCAAGTTCGAATTTGAGGCGTGTTCTATTTACCAAACTTATGAGTTTGAATTAATTCAATTTGAATAAACTAAAATAACATTGTTTTGACCAATATACATTAAAGTAATATTGTTTTAGTTGTTTTTAGCTCAATTACAATATCAAGTGAAACTCAAAGCTTAGTTTGGCTTGATATTATAACCGAACTCAAGCCAAATATGAGCTTAACTTCTTTCAAACTAAGTCAAACTCGAGTTAACTTTATTTCTAGTTGTAATGTTTACATAAAGAGTTATACAATAAGCGATTATATGCATAATCTATATGTGAGTAGACTCAAGATACGAGTAATAACCTTTACACTCAGAAATAAGGGGAAGTGTAAGACCTAATAATTACCATCATACCCACAATGTTATCAAAAATACAACTGTTGTTTCTATTATCATGAGACCACTTTTCATGATATTACTAATAACAATAAGAATGCAACCATTTTCCTACCATTTTGAGAGTACACGATTGCCAAATTCATTTATGGGTTTTGTATTAAGTTACATACACATATCAAATTCTTATCATTTTCCATAAACGGGTGATGATCAACTTCTTCAGTAGAGGAGTGAAGTTGTAAGCAAAAGTTAGCGACCAAAAGACTTGAACAACAAAATGAACGTAGAGGAGAGACACAGAGACTGTTTTCCAAATATGAAACCTTCTGATTTTGGGGTACAGCTGAAAAATATTGAAGGAGTGGGCCGTGTGGATGATGTTGAAAGATTGAAGCTGAGTTGCATGGTGAGTTGCACAGAAACAATCTGTTATCTGTCTTGAAATCGATAATCCAAAGAATAATTTCCCGGATATTGCTTCTAGGAAAGTTACCAATAGCTCAAGTGAACATACAATGAATCTATCATATTTATTTAAACATCCTTTTCTTAGGCCCTAGGCCACAGTTTTGAACCGATTCCATTTCCTCTATATATATATATATATATATATATATATATATATATATATATAACAAAAAATCTCATTCGAATCAGATAGTCATATTAGGCCGGAACCAATCATATCGAACAAGACAAATTTCAAATCTAGTGATTAATTCTATAATCATTGAACTAGATAAATCAGAACTCAATTCCCATATTGTTAGTGCTGCTGATACATTAATGGACTAATTAATTACTTGTCTACAGAGATGGAATGAAATTCCTTTATTGGTATTTGAAAAATAATTTCCTTTAATCGAAATTACAACAAAATCGAACAATAAAATTTGCCCATATGGACAATTAATTTGGGCTTATCATCACTTTGGCCCAGTTAACAAAAAATTGGACTTTGTGCGAAGCAATATTCCGACCGACTAGAACTTATAAATTCTGATTTTTACAGTTACGCAGCCTCGGCTCTGGAGAAACTGAGAAGAAGTTGTCCGTAATAAGGAGATGAAACTAACGTGGAAGAAGAAAAAGAATAGAACAACAAGAAGCGGCCCTTAACACAATTTTCTAGCCTCCCTTTTGACCAAGACAACAGCGTTGCGGTTGAAGACCTTCAAAAGGACGGTAATAATGACCCTCCAGAGCCCTTGGACACCAAACAGCTTGCCCAATCATTTCGATCTCAAGGCAATAAGCTCGCCGGGGTTCTCTTTTTTATAATTTCTTTTATGGCGCTTCTTTTTTTCTGAAAGATTAAATTTTGCTGTGTATCTTCTGAGGAATACCTCTTGGTAATCATAATTTTCGTTCCTCTGGCCCCGGCCATTTCTTCTTCAGTTTGGTCAATGGCTGTTACTTCTTCCGGTGGCTTCATACCCATCTATTGTACGGACACCTGTCTGGTTTTTTGTCAAGATGATGGAAAAACTCCTGTAGTTGTGTCTATAAATAAAGTTTTATTGGGCTCTGATTCCCACCCTTCACTGCTTCAAGCTCAACAGTGAAACCAAGGATTTTTCACTTATTTTGACTTGCCAACTAATTAAGCTCCGTGGGTTTGCCGCCTTATTTATTTTGGCTTAACGATTCTGCAACTTTAATTATCAGAGGCAAAGTTACCCGAGTAATTAAAAGATTGCTTACAACAAGGTAAAGATATTATTGGATTCGGGTTTACCCATAACGGGTCAACCCAATCCTATTACTAACTGCCAATTATCAGTTGGTAGAAGTTATGGTAGTTGGACATTATTTATAATGTCTAGGGATGGCAACTGGAAGGGGGATATCAATTTTCGTCTCTGTTACGGAGATAACAAAGAATTTCCGTCCCCTCCCCTAAAAGAAAAATCTCCTCCCCGTTCTCGCTGGAAAAAATCTCCTCTCCATACCCGTAAATATAAATTTTAATTCCTTTTTGTATTTTAATAAATAAAATAAATCATATTTTTTCAAAATATCATTTGTTACAAGAGCTACAAAATATTCATTGTTATTTTAGTTCAAATACAAATTATTAAAGTTATAGTTTTTAGTAAATATGTATGTGATTTAGGATAATTTTGTAGTAACATTAAATTTAACACTTTTTATTCACTTCAATTGATTTTATCAAGTTTATAATTTGTTTTTTTTTTGTAAAACTTGGTGGATTGGCTTATTAAGTTTTGAAGTTGAAATAGAATTAATTTAGTGTATTTTGATTTTATGATAATGAGACTCTTGGTGTTTTTTTAATATATTAGATTAATAGTTCAGAAATTAGTAAAAATTGATAATTGATAATTCAAAAATTAGTAAAATTAAAGTTATAGTTTTAATAAATCATAATGTAAAAGTTTCTAAAACTTAATAATTCAAAAAATATTATATTAATATATTAGATTTAGAGGGTAGGGTGGGGTGGGGGCGGGGCGGGGACATATGTATCCCCGTCCTTGATTACGGTGATTTTTTTTTTCCCCATCCCCGTTCCTTTTCTCGTTTTTATTGGAGAATCCTCTCCCCGTTAGGGTCGGGAAGGGCGGAGCCCCTAAAGTCGAGCTCAAATTGTCATCCCTTAACGTCCCATGGCTGCAAGAAAGATGGATGAAAAGTATAATAAGAAAACAGATATGCACTCTTACTTCCTCTCCTCCCAAAACACAGACAGCATTGTCTCCCAATACGGAAATTGAAAAGGCAGCATTGAAGTAAATGCCGCCATGAAAATGACTCACGTAAATCTTCAAAGCGTATTTGAATCAATACCGCAAACACTACCGAATCCAGTTAGGCATTAATTTTTTTTTAACAGAATCACAGATTTAACAGAATGGCATATGAATTTTTCAACAGATATGATATGAATAAGAGAGTGTCAAACTGTCAACATCACCCATATTTGACTCCAATGAACCCAATATATAGTGTAATTACATTTTCCTACCGAATGTTAAGTCCAAAAAAACTTTTCATCCCATGAATACATAATTACACTTTCCCCCCACAACCGTCATTTTCACTACATCTTCCCAATTTCTTCAACTACCGTTTTCATCACCACCAGTATTCCTATTCCATTGAGAACATACAAGAGAAGATCAATACTCAAAAAGCTTGGCCGGAATCAAATTCCTGATTTCTTCCTCTGCAATTATTTCTTTCTCATCTTCAACAATACCAACAAAATTTAATGATAATGTATAATTTTGCTTTCATCTAAAACATTTAATTTGCTTTAATCACTTTTTTAGTTTTTCCTAGGAGCTATAAAGTCATCGGGGTTATATAATAATTTAATTTTTTAATATTGTATCATTATCCTTTCCAATTAACGAAATTAAGTTTAGACAAAGAAATTATGATTTATATATTAAATGAGTGGAAAAGTGTTTTTCAAATATACCCTAATTGTAAAAATAAAAAAAACACTCATATTTATAATATAATAGTGGAATTGTATATCATATCGTATATTAAAAAATTAATTTTACGTATCATATATCGAATATCGTATTATATGATATGATTTTTAAAATAAAATAATAAAATTCTAATTAACAAATTATTATTTTTAAAAATATCACAAATATCTTAAAAAAATTAAAAATTTTCATACACATTTTTATTATATCATATTTTTTCAAAAAAACATATCTATACTATTGATAATATGTATTATATTATAAGATATGTATCATATTATATGATATGTTAATTATATTATATTAATTCAATATCTTTTATAATATATGTTATTTTTATTTATATTATATTATATATTATAAAATATTAATAATTATCATCCATACTCCCTTCGAATTTCATTCTTCCAAAACACAGACAGCATTGTCTCCCAATACGGAAATTGAAAAGGCAGCATTGAAGTAAATGCCGCCATGAAAATGACTCACGTAAATCTTCAAAGCGTATTTGAATCAATACCGCAAACACTACCGAATCCAGTTAGGCATTAATTTTTTTTTAACAGAATCACAGATTTAACAGAATGGCATATGAATTTTTCAACAGATATGATATGAATAAGAGAGTGTCAAACTGTCAACATCACCCATATTTGACTCCAATGAACCCAATATATAGTGTAATTACATTTTCCTACCGAATGTTAAGTCCAAAAAAACTTTTCATCCCATGAATACATAATTACACTTTCCCCCACAACCGTCATTTTCACTACATCTTCCCAATTTCTTCAACTACCGTTTTCATCACCACCAGTATTCCTATTCCATTGAGAACATACAAGAGAAGATCAATACTCAAAAAGCTTGGCCGGAATCAAATTCCTGATTTCTTCCTCTGCAATTATTTCTTTCTCATCTTCAACAATACCAACAAAATTTAATGATAATGTATAATTTTGCTTTCATCTAAAACATTTAATTTGCTTTAATCACTTTTTTAGTTTTTCCTAGGAGCTATAAAGTCATCGGGGTTATATAATAATTTAATTTTTTAATATTGTATCATTATCCTTTCCAATTAACGAAATTAAGTTTAGACAAAGAAATTATGATTTATATATTAAATGAGTGGAAAAGTGTTTTTCAAATATACCCTAATTGTAAAAATAAAAAAAACACTCATATTTATAATATAATAGTGGAATTGTATATCATATCGTATATTAAAAAATTAATTTTACGTATCATATATCGAATATCGTATTATATGATATGATTTTTAAAAATAAAATAATAAAATTCTAATTAACAAATTATTATTTTTAAAAATATCACAAATATCTTAAAAAAATTAAAAATTTTCATACACATTTTTATTATATCATATTTTTTCAAAAAAACATATCTATACTATTGATAATATGTATTATATTATAAGATATGTATCATATTATATGATATGTTAATTATATTATATTAATTCAATATCTTTTATAATATATGTTATTTTTATTTATATTATATTATATATTATAAAATATTAATAATTATCATCCATACTCCCTTCGAATTTCATTCTTCCAAAAAATGAGAAAAAAACAAATAGTATCTGCGGAAGACAAAAATGTGTACATTTGATTCAGGTCATGTACTTCGGCACTTGCCATCCGACGGTCAATTTTATTCAAAGCAAGGGCGATATTATATTATTAAGGCCAAATTACTATGTCCCACCCAAGGTTTGATACAAATCCTACTTTTCATCTATAGATTATCAAAATTTTAAATATCTATCTATTTATTAAAATTTTTTGTTATTTTCAAAAGTAAAATTATAATTTACTAAAATATTTAAAAAAACTACAAATTTTTCATATTTGTCTCTTATAAGTTTAAAAATTAACAGATTTTCCTTTATCTATGGTTTAAAAGGTCAATATTTTCTCTTATGATTTTTCTTACAACCATTATCGATGGTCAAAGACGACGATGACGACACTCTCTCTCTCGCTCTCTCCTGGCTTATCTCTCAACTTACTTTATTTTCGACTATTATCGATCAAAGAAATTGATCGACAAAGACAAATCATTTGTCTCAAGATAAAAATAATGTGTTGTCATCGTTTGAGAGATGACAATGAGGCATCGTCTTTGTCTTTGTCTAGAGTCAAAGAATGGGCTTCATCGACCAGTTTTCTCAATCAATGATGATAAAAAATGGAGCAGAACTAAGAAAAAAATCAAGAGAAAGAGAAAATACTACCGTCTTTAGCTATCGACAGAATGCTAGATAAATTATAGAGAAAAAATATTAATTTTTCAAATTTTAGATAAAAAAATTAATTTTTTAATGTAAAGATAAAAATATAATAAATTTTTAATTTTTTTAAATATTTTTATTAAATAATAATTTCATCTGGAATAATAACAGTAATAAAAATAATAATAGGAGAAAGAGTGTTTAAACGGATTTCCAACGAACCAGGGGTGGGCAAGATGATTTGGCCAATTATTAATAAGGCGTCTGTTTCGGACGCATGACTTTGACTGATCTTCATGACAATGTGCACTAATACCAGTACAAGTCAATCTACATTTTAAAATTATATCAATTAATTTTAATTAATTCGACCACATTATTTTATCATTGGCTTCTGACTTTTATATCAGAATGAGTACGGAATGTCGGAATCAAATCAGAAACTTTCCTTCCATGAAAATGTCAGTCTTTCCCTCCGAGTTTCATTAACATTATCAGTTTCTGAGCTTCTTTTTGTTTCTGAGGGGATGGATGTAAATCTAGACAATGAAAAAACCGAACAAACGGACATAAATCTGCTTCAGACGGAAAAAAACAGTCACTGTAATATAGAAACTAGAACAGAGCTTGAGTACACAAGTAAGAATCTGGAATTTCGACCATAACAGTTGCATGAATTTTCTGGTCGAAACCCACCACACAGAGAAGCAGCAGTCTAAAATAAAAAGTCGTATAGGAGAAACGCCTTTCTTTCTGTATATTTCGGGCTCTGATTTCTGAAGCTATCCCTTGTGACGTTTCAAAGCTCCTCCAGCCTTGGAAGAGCAGGGGCGACAAGCAAACAGAGAAGCAATAGATTTCACAATTTGATTAAAAATCAATCTTTTCACTGACTTCCTTCTCGCTGGAATAACGTTTCCTCTCTTTATTGGGAACCGGAGTTTTATCTCCGCCTCAGTCGTAGCCATTTCTTGAGTTGGGTCTGCTACGTTCTTGATCCTGGTCGCTTCTTCACATGCCTTCACTTCCATCTCTCCGCCTCTGTTTCTTTTCTTGCTAAGAGTGCTTTGAAACTCCCGCACTATCTCTTTAATATAAATTGGAGATGGGATTTAACTTCACCCTTATGCTCCACGGAACACGCCGCAGTAAAATTGGACCGGGATTACGCAAAGACACGTACTCCTTTTATTCTTTAGTTAATATTTTTAGTTGCCCTAAGGGTGCGTTTGATTGGCGGTAAGATAGATTACCTTGGTAATCTATCTTTTATTCCCTTGTTTGGTTTGTCAGTAATAAAAGATTACAGTAATCTTCTATTACCAATGCTGACATGACAGGTAATATAAGTGATAATCTGATTACCACCTTCACCTTAGGTATTTAAAGATTACTGGGGTAATCTTGAGTTTATTATAGAAAAATTATTATTTATTAATTTTTTGAGATAAAAATAAATTTATTTTTAATTAATATGACAAATAATATAAAAAATATTTAAAAATAATTATATTCAAGGACATTTAAATAAAATAATTTACTAGTAATCTTTTATTATCTTTAACCAAACACAATAATTATTTATACTTATCAAATTTTATCAAATATATTAATTATTTATACCCAGTAATCTTCTAAGTAATCTATCTTCAACGTAATTTTTCTATTTTAGTAATCAAACATTACCCAAACCAAACGCCCCTTAAATGAAAAAAACTTTCCACAAGTCAGAAGGAACACCAATCAAGAGATAAGCATTTAAATATCAATAAATTTACCTATACAACTTTTAAAATATAACTGGGTATATAAATAATATAATATTATATAATTTAATAATTTTAAATTAATAATATAATAATACTAAATCACATAATTTCTTAAATATAGAATTATATGCTTAAAACTATCTTTGTATAACACTACCTCTTTAAAATTATCCAAGTTAAAGGCACATTTTAAGCATTTTTTTAAAACTAAGTTTTTCCTTTTTTGATCCCTATTCAATCTTCATCTTTAACAAAAATCCTATGCTCCACGGTGGTCGTCCTTCGAGATGGTTACGTGGCTATTCTTTATTGTCATATTTGAAGGATGGGTAGAAAGCATTAGCCGATGGCTGAAGAAGCTAAACAAACCCTAAAAGTGAAATATAAACTTTTCAAACTTTAAAAATGAGATGAAATATTAATTTTTAAAACTTAAGAGAAAAATGATATTAACATTTAAAAATTTAGAGTTTAATGGTGAAATAATGATTTTACCCTTATTTATAACTAAAAATTGTAATGGCAATTAGCGCACGATGAGTGTTTGAGTTTTTCATCTGTTATAGGTATGATTTTGAGATTAAGCTAAAATTTGGGTGGGAAATTGTCCTTTCCTATTATATATATTGTCAAATCATCATTATATTAAAGATTATCAAAAATTTTTATTATTTGACAAATCAAACATAATAATGTTATTAATAAAAGATAAATTATCAAATACTTAAACCAAGCACCTTGTAATTGTTACGATACCATTAATTATATAAACTATGTTTTAGGTTTAGCATTAATATCATATTAAGTAGTGCAACTTATAACTAAAATCAAAACCTCTTTCACTATAAAGGCCAAAGGACTTATTCCTACCTAAAATGTGTTGCATCCCCAAGTTCCCACTCCTTAATTTTGAAAATTTCATTTACAAATCTATGGGCATTTAAAGTTAGCGAAACTCTAATTTCTTGAAATAATATTTTCTCTCTTAGGATTTAGTTTTCAAACTTCGGCATAATCGTTGGCAGCCTCTCCCTCTCAATATTTTCTCTCCCTTTAATGATTTCTCTCCTCTCACCTGGATCTTTAGTTAGCGTCAATTAAATTTAAGTTTATTTTTAATAGTACAGATAAAATAACGATTTTGCTCTTAAAATTAACAGACTTAACCATCTATTAGTGGGTAAATGATATTTTTAAAGCTAAGGAGTGAGAATTTGGGAAAACATCATACTTTGGGTGGGAATAAGTCTTTTGGCCTCATTATAAATGATAATGTTAAGGAGCAAAACTTTGGTAACTAGTTTAGACTATCAATTTAAGCCCCTGTTGGTAGGGGTGGAGCTGAACCAAGCTGGCTCAAACTAGAAAACTGACTCAGTTCGATTTAGTTTAATTCAAATTTGTTTACTTTGACCATGAATCGAGTTTGAGTTAAGAGGTTCAACTCATTTTAAAATCAAGCTGAACTCGAGCTATAAAAAGTTTAACTCAGATTAGCTCATGAGCTAGATAAATAACTCGATTTAGTTTAAATTTGGCTCGTAGCTCGATTTGAATTATATTAAATAATTGTTAAATAACGTCGTTTTAATAATAAACTAAGAATTCAAATTATAAATTTGAGCCACATATTCAAACTATAAATTTAAACTGAATATTTTTATTCGAACTAAACTCGAATCATCTTTAATATTGGTTCGATAAATTCAAACTAAATTATTTTTTATTCGAACTAAATTTGACCTAAGAAATATTTGAATTCAACTCAATTTGTATACATTCCTGGCTGCCTATTCGCATGATGGTGGTGGCCATCTCAAAAAGACACATTTGATATGCGGCCTCGTTAAAACAAGGTTTCAAAGTGGTAGGTGAATTTAAAATATAACTAATATGCATGAATTCTGCCTTAATTTCCTATGAAATATGACACGGACAGGGTCCCAGGCACATGAAAGGACGTGGACAGGTACATGAATCTTCTAGGCCTTGTTCGCTTAAAACTTTGCCGTATCATTTTTATGTCCAACCTCGTGTAGTTTGAAAAGGCAACAGGCCGTTTACACTCAATTTCCATCTTTAACCAAGAAATTGGGGAGAGAACGTAATTTGCATGTGATACAATGCATTCTCTCTTTTCATTTTGCATCATCCTCTCCCATTTTCTTCTCTCAAACTTCAACTTCTGAAAACTTCTCCCATTTTAATAATTTTTTAATAAGAAAAACACTATTAAAAGACTTTTTTAATGAAATTATAATGAAAGTCTTTCTCTTATGGGCATTGGATTTTTTGGAAACTCCTTTTTCTCCTCACTTAAAAGGGTAGGTATGAAATAAAATTTTCAATCCAAATAAGATTTTTAAAATGATAATTCTAGAATATCTGATATTGATATTTGCAACGTTATTTTTGTTGTTTGACCTTTTCACTTTTTGTTTTACAGTCAATTTTTTTTTTTTGGGTTAAACTCATGGATTCAATATTCAAGAGATGATTGGTCATTCTTGAGATTAGATTCAAACAAGTTTGCTTTTTTAGCTCAGTTTAAACAAATATAAAGTAAGCTTAATTTGAACAAACTTAGGTTTAAGTTTGAGGTTTTAATATTATTGATCTTGAATTTGAGTTTGAGGGTTGTTGCATTTACCAAGCTTACAAACTTGAAAAAAATTAAAATAAAATAAAATGATATCGTTTTAATTAATATATAGCAAAACAATATTATTTTAGTCATATTTGGCTCAACTACAATATCGAATTGAGTTCAAAGCTCATCTTAGTTTAACACTAACCAAACTCGAATTGAATTTAAGCTCAACTTCTCGCAAACTGAGTTAGACTCGAGTTGACTCAAAGTTTGAACTTAATTTGATTTAAATCTACTCATAGTCATTGCATAACAATGAACTATATAATGAGTGATCAGACACATAATATATATGCGAGTAAGATTAAGATATGAGTAGTAATTTTCATACTCTAAAATAGGGAGAGGTATAAGACCTAACAATTACCACCATACTCACTATCTTCTCAAAGAAATTATTGTTTCTATTATTATGAGATTACTTTTTATGATATTATTAATAACAATAATAATACAATCATTTTTCTACGGCTATTTTGGGAGTACATGATCGCCATATTCATTTACAGTTTTTGTATTAAGTTACATACGTATCTCAAATTCTGATTTTTCTAGTTACGACCGCCTCGGCTCTGGAGAAACTGAGAAGAAGTTATCAGTAATAAGGAGTTGAAACTAACGTGGAACAAGAAAAAGGATAAGAACAACAAGAAGCGGCCCTAAACACAATTTTCTAACTTTCCTTTTGACCAAGACAACAGCGTTGCTGATGGAGACCTTCAAAAGGACGGTAATAGTGACCCTCCAGAGCCCCTGGACACCAAACAACTTGCCCAATCATTTCAATCTCAAGGCAATAAGCTCGCCGGCGTTTTCTTTTTTATAATTTCTTTTATGGCGCTTTTTTTTTTTTTTTGAAAGATTAAATTTTGCTGTGTATCTTCTGAAAAATGCTTGTTGGTAATCATAATTTTGGCAGAAATTGAGTGAGAGATTTTGTTTGATTTCAGCCATGGACACTTTGATTTGATTGAACCGATGCTTGATTGAATCGGAGGAAAGAGATGTTATGTCATCGTCAACCACCGAAGGAGCGGTCAATGATGATACGAATTGGTCAACGAATACAAGATGAAGCTAAATCCCTATGCTTATTTTGCACCGATTCAATCGACTTTGGCTTTGTGTTCAACCTTCATCATCCGTCTATTGATTCAAGAGTGAGAGAGAGTCGATGGATCGAAAAACAACACAAAAACGTGAGGTGCAATCGAAGAAGAAAAAGGGAAGTGAAGGTTTCAAAGTATGGGGTGGTGATTGTAAAAGTAAAAATTTGGGGGGGGGGGGGTTGGTGAAGGTTTCAAAAATATAAATATTTAAAAACTTGAAAAAATAACTTTTAAAACTAAAATAAGGAAAATTTTTCGTTTTCAAAACTGAGGTGAGAAAAAAGAGATAATATTTATATTTTTTAAATAAATTTTTTAAATGATAATTTTACCTTTAATAATAATAACCAAAATTAATACACAAGTAAACATTTGAGTTTTCAAAAATTAACAAATATGAGTTAAGTTTTGTACTAAATCTTGGGTGGAAATAAGTCTTTTGGCCTATTATTAATTATGTGTCACCCTCGTTCCGTTCCATTCTATACAAATAGTAGTATCCAAGTCGTATCCATATTCTAAAATTATATTAATTAATTAATCATCAATTTATTATAATAATTCAGAATGAAATAATAAAGTTCCCATTAAGAAATTCACTAACCAAACCACTCTTCAGAATGTTGAATCGAGCAACCTCGGTCTCATTTTGTCTGATTGTCTTAACTGTATTTGAAAATAAAAGAACACTAGGGGGCATTTGATTGTAGTCATAGTAATATTATTTTAATAATTTATATTATTTTATTTAATTAATAAATAATAAAAAATTTTAGTAATATTTTATTATCAATATTAATGTGACAAGTAATATAATAAGCAATCTAATTATCATATTTACCTTAGATATTTAAATATTATCAAAGTAATTTTAATTTTATTATAATTATATTATTATTTATTAATTTTTTTGGATAAAAATAATCTCATTTTTAATTAATACAATAAATAACATAAAAAATATTTTAGAATAATTAAACTTAAAAGTATTTAAGTAAAATAATATATTAGTATTTTTTTTGTTATCTCTAATTAAATATAACAATTATTTTTATTTATTTATTTTTATCAAATATAATAATAATAATTTATATTTAATATTTTTTAAAATAATTTTTTAATTTTAATAATAACATATTTATTAAACTAAACACATTTAAAAATTAGGAGAAAAAAATTGTTGATCAAACTTGAATGAGAGAATGTTAACCACTCAAAATAAAAATGTTCATTATGATTCCACAATATTATGAATATATTCATCTTTAGGCCATATATTGATTATTATATAAAATAAAGATTAAATTTGTTTTTCCCGATTTGGAAATTAACGTTAAAAATTAATTAATTACATCATGCTAGATTTGACGCCACATTTAAAATTATCAATTAATTATTAATTAATGTTTACTCCAAAACTCAGGATAGGTGGATGATTTTGTCACGTGCTTTTATTTATTTCTGCGAAAACTACACGGGGGCATATATGGTAAAAAACGCTAAGATGCGGTCAAACCCTACACAAAGTCAGTTTTGTCTCTTTTTACAAAAAAGCTTGTGTGAGTGTCTCTGAATGTTAGTTTGAGTAAAAAAAAAAAAAAATAGAAATTATATATACAAATAGATATAAATTCGAGTCATTTTTAATAAAATTTTAAGATCAGATTTTTGAATTATTTGATTTAATAAAAAATAAATAAATAAATAACTCATCCGATTTCTTTAACTGGGTACACAAACAAAACCAACACTTGGTAGTCTTTTTCTCTGAAATTTACCCAATTTCTTTATTAAATCGTCAAGCTACACCTTTGTCTCCACAAAAACAGAAAGAACTGTGCTTTTAACTAACCATGACTGTAATTAATTAATTCGACCTCAATATTGCAGGAGTCATTGGCTTCTGACTTTTGTTTCAGAATAAGTACAGAATGTAGGAATAAAACCTGAAACTTTTCTTTCATGAAAATGTCTGCCTTTCCCTTCTCGTGAACCAGAATCCCAGTTTCATTATCATTTTTGCGATTCTTAGACAATGAAAAGCCCAAACAAGTTAACATAAATCTATTTCAGAAGAAGACGACAAAATTCTACGATATAGATACTAAAACAGAGCTCAAGTACACAACTGAGAACTTGGAATTTCAACCATAACAGGTGTATGAATTTTCTGGTCGAAACCCATTGCACAGAGAAACGACAATTACAAATAATAAGTATACATAATATAACTTGTAAATTTGAGAATATCAACGATACTTTTGTGTCGAGTGTATAGGAGAAACGCCCTTCTCTCTGTATATTTTGGGCTCTGATCTCTGAGGCTATCCCTTGTGAGGTTTCGAAGCTCCTACTGTAGCCTCGGAAGAGCAGGGAGCAAACAGAGAAGCAATAGATTTCACAATTTGATTAAAAATCAATCTCTTCACTGACTTCCTTCTCGCTGGAATAACACTTGCTCTCTTTACTGGGAACCGGGGCTTTATCTCGGCCCCACCAGTCGTAGCCATTTCTTCACATGTCTTCACGCCCATCTCTCCTCCTCTGTTTCTTTTGTTGCTGAGAGTGCTTTGAATCTCCCCCACTCTCTCTTCAATTTAAATTGGAATTAGGATTAGGATTTCGCTTTATGCTCCACGGAACACGCCACTGTAAAATTGACGATTGGGGAATTTCTTACCTCTTGATGGTTTCGAGTAAAAGTTTAAGAATTACACGGACGAATTGAGCTTCATGATTGCGACACGTGGTGGCACAAAAATGTGTGCCAAACAACTGAAATTGATGCGGCAAAAAAAGATAGTTATATGGTTTTTTTTTTTTTTAAGGAATATTATAATTTTTATCACTTTTAAATATCTTTTTCAACAAATTTATCACATATTTTATTAACTAATTTAATTGATAAACAACAATATTAAAAAATAAATTATAATTTTTCATAAATCATAGTATTTATCTATTTTTTTAATTTTTAATTATAAAACAAAAAATAAAAATAAAAAATATAGATTAATATTGATCTGAATTAAGATGTATTTAATACAAGATATTTACAAAATATTTATTTTTTAGTATTCAAAGACTGATGAGCCTTGTGTTTTTTAGGTTGAAAAGAATGATACTTTAAGTATAAGATTAAATTTTGTAATATAAATATTTAGTTAATAAAATATGTGATAAATTTGAGCTGACAGGAATTTTAAAAGTGATACAAATATCAATATCTCTTATTTTACTCTTGATTTTCATATCATAAAATTAATACCAAGAGGGTGTTTGGACAAAGATAATCAAGGAATAATGATAATTTATTTTTTAATTTTTAATATTATTTTGTTTAGTTTATCATATAATAAAAAAATTTTGTAGTTTTTTATTATTAATAATAATGTGACATATAATATAAGTAATGATCTGATAGATTATTAATGTAATCTTGATTTTTTATAATTCTATAATTATGTACTAATTTTTTAAGATAAAAATACTCTTATTTTCATTTAATATAACAAGTAATATTAAAATTTTTAGAATAATTATATCTAATGACATTTAATTAAAATAATATTTTAGAATTATTTTATTATATTCAATCAAATATGATAACTATTTTATATCTACCAATTATTATCAAATATACTAATAATTTGTATAGTGATATTTTAGGTAATATATTTTTGTAACAATCTTTCATTTTTTGTAAAGTTGGCAATTTTCAACATGTTCTGTTAACCCGATATGACAGAACATGAAAAAAATCAGGTCATGATAAAATTTTTTGACAAGTAATTTATTTCCGATCAATCTGACACAACTCAAAATTAAATTATATAATGTTAGGATTCATACGAAACTAACCCTACTTGACATAAATTGACTTAAAGATTTTAGAGAAATATTACTTTATTAAAATTTGGTAAAGATAAATTATGAGCAATGCTATGTATATACTCTTTTAGTATACAATTTAAGTACATAAATGATGTATTATTATGTGATTGAATATTATTTTAATTTTAATTTAAAATGATCTAATCACATGATGACACATTATCTGTATACCAAAATTTATTGAAATATTTATTTGGTCTTAGTCTTTAGGAAGTAGTTTTAGAGTTGTTTTTAATCTCCTGGTTTTTTGTTGTAGTTGCTACACGTGATGCAAAATCTGGCTTAGTGGTCCTATTTTCTTGTAATAGCTGTCTTAAACTTGTCTATTTATAAGACATTTCTTTTGAATAAATATAAATGCAGTAGTTGTGGTGTTGTGTAACTCTTCCTCTATCAGTAGACTATTGTTCTTATTTTCTGCCAATAGATTGTTATATTTATTAAATCAACAAAATTATTTATTAAAAGTGTGTATATATAATTTTATTGATAAATCATATACATGTTAAAAGATAATATCAACAATAGTTGAAATATTTACAGGTTATATATAGTTACATTTTTATATAATTATAATTACTCATATTATTTTTTATTTTCATTTAAATATTTTATTTTATTATTCTACAATAAAAATGTGAATTAGTTAGTTAGATTATTAATGTATTTTTAAGGTCTTAGTATATAATTTTTAGATCATTTATAAATAAGATAAAATGTTATATTGTGTGTTTTTATTAATAATAGGTTCAGATAATTTGCTGAATAAATTAAAATGGTACAAACACTTTAAAAAGTAAAAACAATAGATAATTTCAAGTCAATTTGGGGCGGACAGGTTAACTCGAATATTAAAGAGTTTGGTTAGGGTTAACAATTTTTAATACAATTCTAATTCAAATTTGGTTAGAGTTGTAAGTTTTTAACATAAAACATGACCTAACATGATTCAATGATATAAACTATCAAATCTAATTTTTTGTAATAAAATATTACCAGAATTAAATACACCCAAAAAGAACAATTTCAGGAATATATAAATCTAAATCTAATGGTCTCAACATCATTGGTATATAAATATGGGCAAAGGACTATTTCCCACCCAAGTTTTGACTCAATCTCAAAAATATATTCACGATATATGGAAAACTCAAACACTCACCCATCCATAAATTGTAGTTAAATTTGTCATTAAATATAAGAGAAAAATCGTCATTTAATAATAATATTAAAAAATATATAATTTTATCTTATTTTCCTCCTTAGGTTTTAAAAATTAACAAATCATCCTCATATCTATTTCATCCATAAACTATTTTACCCTCATACATAAACTTTAAAAAATGACTTTCTCTCCCCCCCCCCCCCCCCCCCCCAAATCCCTAAGTTTTTTTTTTCACTCCTCCTTCTGCCCATCAGCGATCGGCACAGCGCATTGATGGACAATGGAGTGTCATCTATTCTTTGGACGATAATAAACGATGCTCATTGTTCAAATCTAGATGAAAGAGCATTATTCAAATCTAGACGACAATGGAAGACCCTCATCATCCAAATTTGGATGAAGGAACGTCGTTCAAAGATATGGACAACAATGGTTGTCTAGATGTCGTTTGTCGTTGGACTGCCATTTGCAGAAGAAAGTGGTTAGATTTTGGGTTGGTATCCTAAGGGGAAAAGTAATTCAAAACTTAATCTAGAGGTGAAATTGTTAGTTTTTCAAACTAAGAGAAGGAAATGAGATATTATTTAAATTATTTTAATATTATTGATAAAATGACGATTTATCCCTTAATTTTAATAGAAAATTTTTAAGTGTATCCTAACAGACTAAAACTTGGGCGGTTATTTGAGTTTTTCATCTCACACAAATAAATACTTGTCATTTAACTAAAACTTAGGTGGAAAATAGTCTTTTGGCCTATAAATATTGGTTTTTGGGTTAGCATTATGATCAAATTAAGTAGTGCAAATTATAATTAAAACCAAAGCCTTTTTCACCATAAATCATAACGCCAAGGAGCAAAAGTTTGGTAAAAGTTTAGATAGAGATGAGAAAGGGGTCAGGTTGGCTTGCGCCCTTTTTCTTTTAACCCAGCATGGGTAGGCACAATCCCTTGTTGTAGCATGTAGTTGCAAGCTCTCAAGTTATCCAAGGCGTGCCATGAGCCTAAACTTCAAGCGCGCAAGCCGGTCTAAAATGTTACTATGCCCAATATTTTAACAAAATAAATTAAATAATAATTAAAATATTAAAAAATATAAATTTTTATAAAAAAATGAAAATTTTGGACTTATAAAAATGAGTTAAATTTTTTCGATCAATCTTATATATATGAAACAACTAAAATTTAAGTTTGGTTAAAACATGA
The DNA here is from genome assembly GCF_011075055.1 of Mangifera indica. Taxonomy (NCBI): domain Eukaryota; kingdom Viridiplantae; phylum Streptophyta; class Magnoliopsida; order Sapindales; family Anacardiaceae; genus Mangifera; species Mangifera indica. The sequence continues at coordinate 6,444,482 of NC_058147.1, read as the reverse complement.
TATTAAACCTTTATAGTGACGAAAGGAAAATAAGTGATTATACTCTTTTTAAATGAGACATACATTTGCAAGAGTATAAAATGTAAAAATATAAATACAAAATTGTCTCACATATTAAAAAAAAATGCAATCATCCATTTTTTTTACCTATTATAATTAAATGTTGAACAAAAGATAAGTTTTAACTAAATTCAAATTTTAATTATTCCATATAAATAAAAATGATTATAAGAATTCAATCTATTTATTATAAATAAGTTTATTTTTAATATATTTTTAAATTAAAAACATAATTTAAAAAAATTATTTAATAAATAATTATTTTTTATTAAAATTAATGAACTGACTCTGCTAAAGACTCATACATCAGGCTATTAAAACCTTGATACGACGCAATCTTATTCATATAAAGTCTACAGTTTTACAGGACGGTTTCCCATTAAAGACCCGTAACCGTACGAATCTTTGTTCAGCATTATTTATAAGCACCGTGGACCACACGGAAACCCACCTAGCTGGGCAATGGCATCTCCAGGTCTAGACAAACAACTTCAGCCGCTGCTGGCTCGCATGACGGTGACCAACTTGAAAAGACACAGTTGACATCTGGGCCACGTGGCTTCTTTCGTTGAAACTTGAAATCGGTACTAGGTTTGGAAATAGTAGCTGAATTTAAAATTTAATAAATACGCAGAGCTGTCTCACAATGATATTGGCGTATCAATATCCTACATGTCGCCCCAAGGATATTGCTTCCAAGGATGAGACAGACCATGAATTCTGATCGAATCATTTTATAAAAGCTTTTTAAAATTAATATTTTCAACTAATATTTTAATAAAAATGGTCCACCCCTTTTTTAATAATATAACTTGGATAGAAACATTCACACCACTATCGTTAAAATCCAATTTTTTAGTCATGTCAATTATTAAAATATTCACAATCCGTTTGTTAGAATTCGTACCGGTTAATTAAATATTAAAACAGAGTAGTTCAAACACTTAATACTATAAAAGGTTAGGTTGAATGTGAATTGAGCAAGTTTAAACCTATAAAATGACCGTTTTTATGCCAATCGAGTTCGATCCCTCATGCACTTTTGTATTTGATTGAAAGTGTATTAATATAAGATTATTAGAATTTACTAATCTGTATATCATTTTATATTGAATTACTATTTTGTTATTAGATTGTAATAAACTCTTTAATCCAAATATATGAATTCGTAGTACCATGATTCTCTTAAGGTTTGGATCTGTGTTTTCATAAACTTAATTGATATAAATGTGAATTATTTATATTTATATTTAATTTATATTGTAAATATATTATAAATTTCTGAACTCAAAATATATTAAATACATTTTTTTTATTTTTTATAATTTTTTAAATATAAAAATATTCTATATATTTTTAATTAATTATCATAATATTATAACTATATAAAATAAAAAACTCAATTTTTTGTTATCAAAATACCTAATTTTTCTAAATATTTTTTTGTAATAATTGAATTTAGATTATATATTATGTTATTTTATATTTAATAATCAATTAAACATACGTTTTATATCAACATTATTGATAATGTGTCAAATTAAACTCATATATATATGTTTCATATTTTTTTTATACCTAAATTTTATAATATTTTTTATTATTTATCTTATTACAAGCAAAGAAAGGACTTGGATATGTGCACGAAAATAACAAAACATCAGTTTGGCTTATTCGTTGGCTTTTGCCTTTTTTCTTTTGGGCACTTTCAACCTTTTGTAGTTTGAATAGGAAGCACGCTACCGTTTATGGTCAACTTCCATCATTAACTGAGAAATGCAAAGAAATTGGAGAGAGAACGTTTGCATGTGATGAAATTTAGTCTCTTTCCATTTTGCATCACCCTCTTCCATGTTCTCCTCTCAACTTTTACTTTTGAAAACTAACTGAGGATCTTGTCTTCTATGCTGATTATTTAGAAAAATAAACTGAAAATCTAAACTCACCACTTTGAAGTCATCCCAACAAGTTCCATTTTAATGTATTTTCATAATCATTTTTAATAAGATAGAACACTATTAAATTTATTTGGGTTATTCCCTTATTGGCATTGGATATTTTGTGAAATCATCTTTCTCTGCACTCAGATATAGGTGTAAAATAAAAATTTCAACTCAAATAAGATTTTTAAAGTGATAACTCCATAATATTTTTTATTTATGGTGTTTGTTCTTTTTACTTATGTGATTAAAACTTTTTTTTTTTGGGTCAAACTTATAAATTCAACATTCAAGAGATTATTAGTCATTATTAGAACTAAATTTAGTTGAGTTTGTTCTAGTTTGTTTTTTGGTTTCACTTGAACTAGTTCAAAACAAGCTCAAGCTTGATCTTAAGATTTTAATGTTGTCGGCATGAATTCAAGCTTGAGGGGTGTTTTGCTCACTAAGCCATTGCTCCATACTCCAATCCTGCATTGTTGCCAATGTTATTGCTCCAGTCCTAGGTTGTCGTCGACATCATTGCTCCAACCCTTCTATGTAGCAGTCAACGCCGTTGATTTAACTATTTTACATTGCCGATGTTGCTACCGACTTCCAACATTTATGTAGTAAGTTGAATGTTGACTTTTGGCATTTCTATAGTAAGTTTAATATCATATCATGATAACATGTTTCTATAGTCAGTTTAACGAAGGTTTCGTCGGTTCAAAATCTCTATATACATGTAAGTAATATTATTTGCACTATAACATCAAATTTATTATTACAAATAATATGTTTAATCAATCTTTTTTTTTTAAATTTTTGCAATTAATTTATGTTGCATCTCAAAGATATCGTGTATCAAAAGATCTCTACAAACTATCAATTGTACTTAAATTTTGTGCAACTCACAATTCTTTAAATGTTCTAATTACAAGTAATTAGTCTTATTTCATTCTCTCTTTCTTTCTCTCTCTCTCTCTTTTTCCATTGATTAATTTATGTCGTGATTTAATACAATTTTTGGTGATTTGCAATATAATACCTTGGAAAATGAGTTAATAATGTTGATTTCTTGAGTATTTTGAAGAATTCAAACATTTTTTTTTTACCCTTTGTTCAATCAATTCATGGTTGCGATTGGATTTATATAGTTTAGATTAGTATGATAACTTTTTTTAAAGATAAAATCCATTGAAGGATTATTTTAATAATTAAACATTTTCTTTTTTCTTTTTAATTTGAAAAACAGTATCAGATATTGGTATTGATAGCTGCTTGGAAGAATTTCAAGATCTAAAATTCTTCAGGGAGTTTGTTAATGCCAAAAAGTGGGATAGGTGAATGATTGTGCATTTTATGATGATTTGTATTGATGATATGCTTATTTTTGTATTTTTATGCTGTTCAAGTGTCTTGTTAGTAGCCTCTTGTTTGACATATTGAATTGCATTGTAGATGGAGTGCTTTCAGTCAGATCAACTAGTAAGTTTAATTAGTTTGTGGTAACTCTCCTTTGATTTGTTATATCTTTTTGGCCATCTTTTTGAACTGATAAAAATTTGGTTGGATCAATCAGTTAAATAAACCTGATTGATTCAATCAGAACCAATATTTAAAGTAGTTCATATTTCGGTCTGATTCTTAAAAACCTGAGCTATATAATAAGTGATAAGATGCATAATCTATATGTGCATGGGCTTAAGATATGAATAGTAACCTTCATATTAAAAAATAAGGAGAAGTGTAAGATCTAATAATTACATCTATCCTCACAATCTTTTCGAAGATACCATTATTGTTTCTATTATCATGAGACAACTTTTCATGAAATTATCAATAACAATTGGAATGTAATAATCCTTCTGTCATTTTGGGGAGAACATGATGGTTCATTTACTGTTATTGTATTAAGTTACATAGATGTGTCAAATTCTTATCATCTTCCATAAACCGGTGATGATCAACTTGTTTAGTAAAAGGGCGAAGTTGTAGGCAAAAGTTAGCGAACCCAAGACTCGAACAAGACGAACAAAGAGGAGAGGCACAGACATTTTTTTTTCCAAATGTAAATCCTTTTGACTTTGGGGTACTGGTGAAAAAGATTGGAGTGGACCATGTGGGATAATGCTGAAAGATTGAAGCTGAGTTGCATAGTGATTTGCACAGAAAGAATCTGTTATCCGTCTTGAAATCGATAATCCAAAGTATAATTTCCCAAAAAATTTTCTTGGAAAGTTTTAGGACAAATAGCTCAAGTGAAGATACTATGAATCTATCTTGTTAATTTAAACGTCCTTTTGTTGGGCCCTATTCCCATAGTGGAAATGAAGCAAACGGTTTAAAAATTATATTTTGATTTAATTTATAAAATAATTTAATATGGGTTAATATATTTTTTAAAAATAGTTTATGATTTGGGTTGTCGTTGGGACAATTTTCAAATCGAATTAAATCATAAGCCATATTTTTTAAAAATACACACACACACACACACACACACACACACATATATATATATATAACTATATTTGATAAAAATTTTATTAAGCAATTATGTGTATAACCTTTTTTTCATATTTATTTTATCATTTTTTTATATGCATATTATATATACGTTTTAGATTTATTTTTTATGTTTATATTATAACCTAAAAAAATATAATTTTATTAATTTTATTAAATAATATATATTTAAAAGTGAAAGATTTAATAGGTTCAAATTATAATTTAAATCAAATCAAATTGTATTTTTTAATTTAGGTTAAAATTTTTTTAAACTCTTTTTCTAATTTAATTTTAAAAAACTTTCAAATTACACCAAGTTAGAACATACGTACCTCTAATCAATGCTGCTTATGGACTAATTACTTGTCTACAAAGATGGAATGATCTGAATCACTGAAAGTCATTATTATTATTATTATTATCGTTATTATGTGAATCAATGGTGTTTAACAGTCAAAATGGTGAGTGAAAAATAATTTCCTTTCATCAAAATTACTACAAAATAGAAGGACAAAATATGTCCATGTAGAGAACTAATTTGGGCTTATCATCATTTTGGCCCAATTAAAAAAAAGTTAACTTATGAAAAGCCATATTCCGCCCGACAAGAAGGTCTAAATTTTGATTTTTACGAGCTACGACCGCCTCGACTCTGGAGAAACCGAGAAAAAGTTGTTCACTTATCAGTTACAGGGAGATGAAACTAACATGGAACAAGAATAAGAACAACAAGAAGCGGCCCTTAACACAATTTTCTAACCTCCCTTTTGACCAAGACAACAGCGTTGCTGATGAAGACCTTCAAAAGGACGGTAAGAGTGAGCCTCCAGAGCCCTTGGACATCAAACATCTTGCCCAATCATTTCAATCTCAAGGCAATAAGCTCGCTGAGGTTTTCTTTTTAATCATTTCTTTTATAGCGTTTTTTTGTTAAAAGATTAATTTTTCCTGTGTATTTTCTGAAGAATACATGTTGGTAATCGTAATTTTTGTTTTGTATGGCGTGGTTTGTTCAAAGTCGACTAAATTCTAAAGCTTTTCGAGGAATTTTTAAATCATTTGATGCTGTTTTCACATGAATGGTTGCTGGGTATGTCCTGTTGCTTCTAATTTCTTACTTGATCGAACTGAAATTCTAAAGGGACGGGCATATCTCGAGGAATAACTGAACAATCTAGCACAGTGCCGTTAAATTTGATGGATATACAGTTAAGGGAATTAGATACTAAGAAGAAGATTTTAGTGGTTTAGGCGAGTGATGCTTGCCTCGTGAGGTCAATCTTTGTTGTTTGGTGTTTCCTAATTATATTCACTTTTGGCAACTTAATTTCTGGTTAATGTGTCTTAATTTTGGATAGCTGGTAAATTTGTTAAATTTTAGTAGCTGAATAATGAGATTTTGTCATACTTCGTTAAGGGTTTTCTTATTTACTGCTTTGGAATGTTATCATGGCTCTGAATGCTTGTATTTAATATGTAGATATGCAATTGTTCATGCTAGCATTAAATAATATCATTCTTGTTTAATGTCATTGTACTTTCTTATTTACATGCTTGACTAGCTTCATCAACATGGCACATTTGTTTTGAAGGATGGGAAATATCGGGAAGCACTTGGGAAATGGGAGGCTGCTCTTAATATGATGCCTGAAAATGCAGTTTTGCATGAACAAAAGGCACAAGTTTTGCTTGAAATTGGGGATGCATGGAATGCGTTGAAGGCAGCTACCCGTAAGACAGTTCATATTCTCTTTCATTTTATTTTATTTGTAATTTTGTATACAGATTAATATGTCCTTTATAAAAGCAACAAGCTTAAAATCTACCTGTTATGTAATTGTTCTATCATAGACGACAGCAGATGTGTGTTATACCATCATTCAAACACCCTTTTTCCTCAAGCTCCTTTTATGTCTTACATTTTGAAACTGGTCATTTTTTTTATACATCTTTTTGTTTACATTTCCATCAAAAGTAAGCTGGGAATTCACAAGGGCATTATTTCCAGTAAATCTATGTTTGCACCTTTAGGATCTTTCGTGCTGAATTTTATGCTTTCTAATCTTGCAAGTAGTTGTCACCTACATTCTATTTACAGGATCTTACATTGAACTTGACAGGAGCGACTGAATTGGAACCATCATGGGCTGAGGTATTTTGAGTTTTCTGACTTTGCTTGCTTCTTTGCATATAGATCTCTTGTAGTATTAAGCAATAATGGCCTATTTTCCTCAAAGCCATGTCTGATCCTTGTTATGAATATTCCTATAAGATATGTCTCTTATGGTGTTTGACTCCTAAAGGACTTTATTTTTAGTCATGAGTTTGCAGAAACTGAGCTGATTATCAAGTGTAATATAAGATATTTGACATTTTAAGCCATATGTAGCTAATAGAAAAACGTAGATGCTCTTGCTTTTTAAAGGAAATGACTTTGATGCATGGTATTTGGTAATTCTTATTACAAGCGTCATTGTTACTTTATGATTAGATTTGCTAGTTTGGTGTAGCCCTGAGTAACATTCTAATAATTTTTTATTGTCTATCAATATGATTGAGATAATAGGGAAGTTGGAATTTCATGTATTTTAGATTTAGATCTGTATAACATACTACTTCCGAACTTAGTTGTAGTATTTTCTCATTGAGTTCATTGTGCATTGGCACATGAGTAAATGGATTCCTAATTTCACTAATTAATTTGCTTCTTTACCAGTGTTAGAGAGATAGTAGTAAAATTATGTGTTAAGAAGCAATTGTGTAGGCATGATGATTTCTCTAATTCCTAAGACGCTGGTGGTAGAGGACCTTTAAAGCACATAAATAATTTGTCCGCTAATGCTACTGCAGGCTTTAGCCATTGCATTGTGCTTATTAGATGACCATTAAGGCACATAACTCATGTACATATGATCATTTCTCAATGTTGGATCAATCTGTATAAATTTTTTACTTGTTTACTATGTCACTGGAATACATCTTACGAAGTAGGGATCATCTGCTTAGAGAGTTTCTGTATTGGATGATGTGATCATTATGATTCTCACGAAGTAGGGAAGCCAGTGTCTGTTTTCATGAAAGAGAACCATTTAAGGAAAAAGTACCACTGCAATCATTGCACGTTGTAGTCTGTTTGCCAAACTATAAAGTTTCACTATGACTCATGTCATTTAGACCTAGGTAGCTTTTTAATCAACCAAAATAACTCTTGGGTTTAGGTTTTAGTTGAAGTTTTTCATGTAAGCATTTGATATAAGTTCCCTAGGAAATGAAAATGAACTCCAATTAGATGTATATTTGCTCATCTCACAGGGGTGGTTTCTTTCAGGCATGGATCACCCTTGGCAGAGCACAATTAAACTTTGGGGAGCTTGATAGTGCAATTGAAAGCTTTGACAAAGCATTAGCTATCAAGGTACATAATTAAGGCATGCAAATACTATGCTTCTGTAACTCCTCCCTTAAGTTTTATTAATTTTATCTCTGAATTACAGTAACTTTTGTTGCAACTTTCTTTTCTCCTTCTGTACAGCCTGATTCCGAGGAGGTTCAAGATGACCGGAAGGCAGCATTTCATCTTGTAAAGAGAAGAAAGCAGCTGCATTTGTCAGGGTTGAATACTGACACAAGCCGTTTTGTGGTTGGTGATAAGACTGAAACATCCTGAAGGCATAGAAGTAAGTTTTGTTTGATGATATGACAGAGTATGATAACTGCATGTTAGTGACAAACATTGCCTTAAATATTATATTTGCCTAAAAAGGCATTGTCGTCACCAGAAATCTTTAGATATATTTTCGTGTAAAAATATTATATGCTTTTTTTTTTAATACAAATTGAACAAAAATTTCCCATGAGCATGTATGTTGTTTAACAAAGTGCGAAGATGTAGTTGAGCAATACCTTCATGTCATTGTGTTGCATCTTTTTTTCTTTTATTTTCCCAAAACAGCGGCCATTAGTTAAAGAATGTATAGTTAATAGCTCTTGACAAATCAGATAGAAGGCATTTGGTTCGGCTAGAGGTGTCAAATGGATCAAGTCGGCCTATGGCCCGGGAAAATGGCCTGCCCTGCTATTGTAGTGGGCGGCCAGGCCTAGACGCAGAGTTTGTTACTGTTTTTATAATTATTTAAAAATTAATTAATAATTATAATATAAAAAATTATTTTTTATTAAAATTAATAAGTTGATCCATTATTGTAGGGTCTGATATGACCCTATATATATAGGGTTGGACTATGAATCTTATACTTTTTATTGGTTGGTCTAGCTCGTAAGGTCTATTATTGTGTAAGCCTTAGGCTTGACTGGATCCACTGCCATATCTAGTTTGAGCTAAATTTTTATTACTTTAGTGATCTATCATTTAAATATAATATTATTTTGTTTAAATTGTTAGTAATAGATAATTAATCTTAATTTTATTATAATTTTTAAGTTTTTTATTTTCAATAAAAAAATATTAAGTAATATGAAAAACATTTTGGAGAAATATATTGGTAATAACATAATTTGAAAAAAAAAATCTTAGTAAATTTTTTCTCAGCATTCTTTAACTTAGTATTCTTTTGTGATAATTTTTTATCTTAGTAAATTTTACTACTCGCCTTTGGCACTCTTGACTAACAATCTTTATTGGTGGAGTAGATTCTTTCTATGATTAGATTATGAACTTTTGTGGGCTACTTTCAACCAATCAAGTCGGTTCTTTTCTCCATTATATTGTTTACTGCTCTTCCACGTTTCCCCTATCAAAAGCCACTGTAAAGAAAATTAATAATATTTTAATTGCCTTTTCGAAAGAGGACTTCCCTATCTTCTTTTGGAGCTAAGATAACTTGGGTATTTGTATTTTATCCTTTGAAGAAAGGGGGTTTGAGGATCAAACGAGTACAAGATTGGAACTGAGCAACAATTGTCAAATATGTCTAGCGTCTACGCACTAACCACCATTCTATATGGTTCTTATGAGAATATTCAGTCATTTTGAAATGTCGATCATTTTGTTATATCAATGTGATGTTTGGGGTCTCAAAGACATAGATGATGATTTTATATAACCAGGATTGGTGTAGAGGTACTGATGATCTCATGTATAAGGGATAAACGAGATACTTCACTAAGATACGATTATTGACTTTCATGGAAACCTTTATGTGAGATGTCCTCTTTTCAAACTTTATTGTCCATAGACCTACCATTAGATGTCAAAGTATCAGTTATCATCTTTGATGGTTCGTAGACTTTTTTTGTTTTTTTGGCCAAACAGCTCAAAATTTTTTAGCATATATGGAACTCAATTTCCATTACCCCACAAGTGGGGGTTCATGACCACTACATCTAAAAGGCTCACTCATCGAATAAGTTTTTCATTGACTCAACTTAGGATTTATTGAGAGCCAAGGGGAGTATGAATTCTATTCATCATCCTTTATGTTTCTTGAGACATATGACAAGACACTCCATTGTTTGGTTAACTTCCCTAGGGAGACCTTGGACCATGGACCTTCTCTAGGCTTATGGCCTTATTGCATTATGCTATACAGTTTCTCTTCTAAATCCCATGAGCATCTCTTTTTCTGTTATGTCTTCTCCTACCATGTATAGAGGGAACTCTCAGCCAAGACACTTATGCTTGGTCGGCTCTCTTATGGTTCTTTTTGTTCTAGTGGATTGTCACTCACCTTTACCGCAAAGATGACTTTAGGCTCATTCTTGCACAATTAGTGCTCTTAAACATATTCATCTTAACTCCATGATTTGAGATTGCATGTTGTAATTTATTGTATAAATGCATCTCAATGGTAATTTTGAATCGATTTAAATATTCATGACAAAGCCTCCGGTTTGAGATCCCACCACAATTTGAAACTATTTGACGTATATTTCGATTTTTATCTTTTATGTTGAATTTTATAATTAGTGTTGGTTGGTTGGACTTTCAGTTTTTATCTCATTCTCTTATACTTTAAAAAAAAAAAAATCTCAATCAAATGATCCAATAAAATGTGAAAACAAAAAAAATTCAGACAATGAGATGTACAAGTTTCTTAATTTCTCTGAGCACAAATTTCTTAATTTTCCCTGTAGCCGTCTTAGCAAGCTCACTCTTGAAGACGACAGTCTTCGGTACCATGTAGTGTGGCAACCTTTCCCTACAAAACTCTCTTATCTCCTTCTCTGTAGGTTTCTCAATCAACTCACTCTTTAAACACACAAAAGCGCACGGCGTCTCCTGCCAAAACGGGTCCGGTCGAGCCACAACGGCCGCTTCATTAATCATAGGATGTGAATACAATACGGATTCAATCTGAGCACTGCTTATGTTCTCTCCGCCGCTTACAATCACATCCTTTGATCGATCTTTGATCTCCACATGACCATCCGGATGCATAACGGCCATATCTCCAGTATGAAACCAGCCACTATCTTTCAAGCATTTGGATGTAGCTTTTGGGTCTTTAAGATAGCCTAACGTGACAGACCCTCCTCCTAAAACGAGCTCGCCACACGCCAACCCATCTCGTTTGACGCTAACTCCGGATTTGGGATCCACCACGTCGAGCTGTGTCAATCCATTGGTCCCAACTCCTTGTCTTGCCTTTAATCTCAATCTGTCTGTTGCCTGCAACTTGTTCCATTGCCTTTAATCTCAACCTTTTATGTATTTAAATTGGATTTTTGCAAAAATTCTCTCATGTACTCTAATAACTCTCTCAAGTTCAACAAATGAAGTCATAGATTTAAATTAAGAAATATCCATAATTATTATATTAAATAAATCATATATATTTTATTATAGTATATCATTAATTAATCTTAAATTATTTGTAATTTAATTTTTTATATGTGAGAGTTTACATTATTTAAATTTTAATATTTTATTAGAAAAGTCTATCTTTTTTATCACTTACGCTAATCCAACGTGGCTTAATTTTAATGTTAAAGTTGACCTTATGAAACAAAATGGGTAAAAGAACATCAATAGTCTCTTTTAAATATTTCTTGCGGGTAAATTATCTCGTAATTGCAAAGTAATCCATCCAACAATTATATTAACAACATGATATTGAAATGACACGTGGAAAGTCCCCGATAAAGCTATAAATGACTGAAAACTGAAAACAATGATGACAATTTACTACAAGAAATAAGCAAAAATAAAATCTTGTTGTTTGATTGCTTTCACCTACAACAAAGAATTAACTTGGCCTAAAATGAGTCCTTCATGATATTGTTGTTAAATTATTGGATCTAATGAGAACTTTTGTCTTGCCCGAGGGTCATAGAATTAGCAATGATGATACCTCAACTTACTACTATAAAATTTGATTAAATTTATTGGAAAGAAATTTTCATTTATAATGAATATTACTTTAAATTTTAATGATGTTATTATTCAATTAAGTGATTTAAATTAAAAATAAAATAATATTGATTATATATCATGATTAATATTTAAATTAATACTCATTATGAATACATATAACATTATATTATTAAAAATATTATTCTTGAAATAACAACATCCATATAAATATCTTGTGTTGGAAAAATATTGTTCATTTCATATTTTTATGTTTGATAATCGATGATATATATTTGCATCTCAAATGAATCATTTATTTAGACATAGTAATAGGTCATGTTAGGCTAAGTTGAGTCAGACCAACTCATCAAAATATATAGACCCACGACATACCTCATGCTAAAACGGATCGTGTTGTACCAAGCCTTTAACAGGCCAATCTCAGGCCTTTGGTGGGCTGATCCATTAATTATATATTTTTTTATTATTTTTTGTTATTTTTTTTAGATTTTTCATATTAATCTTTTAGTTTTTCCCGTAAGAATAATAACAAATAATTAATAAATTTTGATTTTCTACTTTATCTTTCGTTTTTTCATAAAATTAATAATAAATTTATTATTATTTTTAATTTTTCATAACATTAATGAATGTTTTTCGATTTCCTGTATAAATTATTTGGATTCTTTATATAATAATAATTTTTTTAAAAATAATTAATAAAATTTCGAAAAAATAATGCACAGTATCGTATTAGGTTGTGTTGGCCCACCAACCAAACTTTACAGTCTGCAGCACAATCTACATATATGGGCATGGATTGCTACATTGCCCACTGGGCTCCCGTGAACTATGTCAAAAAAGGAAATTCGGGCCGACCTAGCCCTCTTGATCTGTCTACTCATCCCCACAAACAATGTCAAATCACTTAAAATTTAAAAAAATATATGTACTTGAACGTCAAGTAGCTGTACAATATGTTACTCACGGATGTAGGAAAAAAGACAAGCATGTCTAAGTAATTAATGATTTAGCTCGTTTGATTATATTTTAATCGACCTATAAGTTTCAACGTCAACAAAGAAGATGATATCTGAGTGATCTGTTTGGTTTAAATTATTGCATGGAGGAATGGGAGTCACATGAACCATGGTATACACAAGCTGTCAATCTGGTTACAGATGTCATATTTTATTCATTAATTAGTCATATAATGCTAGCCTAGCCAAGCCAACGAACTTTAATTAAGTGTTGGCTTCATGTTTGCATGGAAGAAAAGAAATTAATTTGCATGATTAATTATTATTTCTACAAACGTGAAAGCAACATTGACTTGGCAATTTCCCTCAGCACAAATTTCTGAATTTTCCCGGTTGATGTCTTGGGAAGTTCATCCTTGAAGATTACAGTCTTGGGCACCATGTAATGCGGCAACCTTGCTCTACAAAACTCTATTATCTCCTTCTCTGTAGGTGTCCGACTTAAATCGCTCTTCAAACAGACAAATGCACATGGCGTCTCCTGCCAAAACGGGTCTGGCTGAGCCACCACCGCCGCTTCATTAATCATTGGATGAGAATATAATATGGATTCAACCTCAGCACTGCTTATGTTCTCTCCACCGCTTATTATCACATCCTTTGATCGATCTTTGATCTCTATATATCCATCAGGATGCATTACACCAACATCTCCGGTATAAAACCAGCCATCATTTTTAATACATTTGGATGAATTTTCTGGGTCTTTCAGATACCCTAACATGACAGTTCCTCCTCGCAAAACGATCTCCCCACGTGTCACCCCGTCTCTTTTAACACTCTGTCCTGTCTTGGGATCCACAACGTCCATTTCGGTCAATCCGATTGTGCCGACTCCTTGTCTTGCTTTTAACCGCGATCTCTCATTTGAAGGTAATTCGTTCCATTGGGGTTTCCAAGCACATGAAACAACTACGCCAGATGTTTCAGTTAGCCCGTATCCATGGCTCACTACGAAACCTTTTGATTCAGCTCTCAACAGGACAGGAGCCGGCGGTGGAGAACCAGCAGTGAGCACGTGGACCGGATGATCAAGAGGTTCAGCTTTTACATAGTTTGACAACATATTGAGCACCACTGGTGCACCACACATGTGGGTGACTTTGTGCTGTTTAATCAAAGCGTAAATGATAGACACCTCAACTTTACGGAGGCAAATATTGGTTCCACCGACGGCAGCCATACCCCAAGGAAAGCTCCACCCATTAACATGAAACATCGGCAGGGTCCATAAATAAACTGGCTGATTCGGAACTGACCAATCAACCAGTGAAGAAACACTGGCAATGAAGAGCGCCCTGTGGCATTGTACTACTCCCTTAGGAGATGAAGTTGTTCCAGACGTGTAGTTTAAAACCATTGGATCCCATTCACTCGTGGGCCGGACCCATTTGAAGTTCGGGTCACCTTTTTCCACCATGTTTTCGTAAGTGTCAATAAAGCCAATGGCCGTCGATGGAGTGTTAGCGTTATCATCCTCTCTGATGAGAACAAGACGTGGGGTTTTGGTATTAGGGGGGAACAGAGAAATGGCTTCCAAGATAAGAGAGCTTAAAAGATAATCAACGAACAAGAGTTTAGATTCGCTATGCTGCAGGATTAATGATATGGTGCGGGAGTCGAGCCTAGTGTTAATGGTGTTGAGAATAGCCCCCGACATGGGAACCGCAAAATGGAGCTCGTACATAGCAGGAATGTTGGGGGCTACAACAGACACCATGTAGCCTCTCTTGATACCAAGAGATGAAAGGGATGAAGCCAGCTGGATGCATCGACGGTATGTCTGCGACCACGTGTAGGTGGTGGTGTTGTAGACGACAGAAGGGCAATCACCATAGACAGTTGCAGCTCTTTCCAGAAAGTGTATTGGAGAGAGAGGGGAAGAGTTTACAAGATTTGGCTTTAGTTGGTCCATCGATTTCTTCAAGGAACACTAAAAGAAACAAGGAAGATACAAAACCTAATGCAAGTAAGTAAATATGCATTCACAAATTCGTTGGTAAATGGCCCATTTATATATATCATTGCGAATATTATAAGACAATTAATGTAAAGGCATGGCATAGGATACCCCAGAATCTCCCTCTTTTGCGCAGATTCTCTTTCAACGATCACCCAAGTTGAATTAGAAAACGCTCATGCAATTAAGAAGCTGACTGAGAAGGGACACACCAATTAATAGTTTAGATACTGATGCAAATGTTAAATTAATTTTGCCGCAATGCACGTTAGAAATTTACGAGTTAGGTGTGCAGGGAAAATCATCATCGCAACTCACCACGTGATTTCTCTACTTCAACCTAGTGTTGACATTGTTCATTTCAGGCGTTTCAAGGTCACAGTTTAATCACCATTGATAGAGAGGTTCTGAGGCTTTTTTGAAAGGATTGTAATTCTTAAAGGCGGATAGTGATTAACCTCATAATCACCGTACTAGGTAAATCAAATCAAAGTTTTACAAATTTAACATAAACTTAAAGTCAAACCTTTAATTTAAAAATTTTAATACCCTACTAACTTTTATAATTCATTTGATAAAGAAAAAACATATATACAAAAAAAAACTAAATCATCTGTATATAGATAATAAATGATCAACACTCATACAAGTTCGCAACTTGATCATTAGTGTGGCAATAACGTGTCTCTCTGTGTCTTCTTTTTCAATTGCGATTGTTGATTGATTATCACAATGAATGATAATTCCCTTTGTTAAAAATATATTTTGATTTGATAAAATTGAGTAATTGAATAACCAAATAACAATTTATAAATAAATTTAAATAATTAATAAAGATAAATATATTATACTTATCATTTGGGCAAACAACATTATTGTTGGTAGTAAGATTTATTGAATTTGGGAGAAGGAGTTCCATTAACCAACTATATTGGTTATTGACTAGGTTCCTTTCCAAAACTCATATAATATACTTTCACTTATTAAAAATTATTATTTTACAGATGTGTCACCATGTAATTAGATATCACTTTATATTTAATTTAAAATCATTCAATCAGATAATAACATATTATTTATATGTTTAACTGAATATTTAAAAGTGTACACATAAAAATTTATTGATACAATGAAAATATTCCTTTGATGAACATGAAAGGAATATTTTATCGAGTATAATTAATTAATAACATATGGTCAATGTCGCTCATGCAATTCCTTAAATGGTCATTAAAAATCTTATTCTTATGGAAGATTGATTAATTAGAAACTCAATAAATATGGTCACCCATAGAAATTCTGCTCAATTTGAGGGAGACTAAACCATTTTAAATTAATGTTGATTAGATATAACATAGCTGGCGACCTCCATTTAACGAGGATAGTGTTTTTTTTTTTTAAAATTATAATATTGAATCCAGTCAGAGGAGACGGCATTGTTCTCCTGATAACTTTGTCAACAGCAGAAGGTTATCTTCAAGTGTTTGATCCTCCATGAAGCTAGGGGAGTTTAGATTCATTCATAATAAGAATTCTTCTCAACATTCCAGAGCTCTTCTGCGAAGACCAAATTAGGTATCATGAAGAGTGGTAAAAATTTTCCATGATCAATAACATAAAGAGAAATTAAGAGCAAGAGAAAAACTTCATATAAGTTTTGTTTCAGATGATGTTTACCTACCACAATAAACATTGAAATGATCTTAATGATCAAAATCAAATGTATGAAGAAATAACTATAACCCAGATACATAACACAGATTATAACAAAGGAAAGAATATCCTAAACTTTTTCATTGTAAAAATTTTGGGTCACAGTTCTCTTCATTTTACAGCACAACTGAGGTGAGAAAACATTAAGCTTCTGCCACCCAACCGTGCAAACAGAATGAAAAATTTCCGCCAATAAAAAAAAATCCAATGGTTCCCTGAATATTCACTTTAATGCCATCACTTACAACAACCACTAATATACAGCCTCCATCTCCATATTCATGTCTAGCCCATCAGTCATGTATCAGAAGTCTGTAAAATCTAGCATGGTTAGCCTACAAAAATATTAGTTTTTCCAAACAATATGGCAAGAATGAAATTCTTTGTTTCAGGGGAAACATCATACAAATATCAAAATCATTTTCACAAAACCCATCAAATTTAGATCTTATCCCTTCTTTGAGTTTGTTCTTCTTCACTTTGAGCTCCTCTCCTTTGCCAAATTCTCTTGAAAATTTAAGGTCTTAGCTGCATTTAAAAGCATGTCCATTCCACCTCTATATCCACCTGATTCCTCCTCACTTTTCCCATTCAGTTCCTTCTCAAGATTTTCATATGATGATATACCCTGTCTGCTTTTCTTTTTCTGCCCATTTTCATATGCATTTATACTCTTGTCTCCTTTCTTTTTCTTTTTATTTTCATACACCTCCTTTACCCTGCGTATTTCTTTAAGTCCAGTTTCACATTTTCTGCAAAACCATCCACTCTTGGGAATCGAACTGCGAGGCGGTTCCATACAATAGATATGGTATGCATGATCACAAGTTTCACATAAAACAATTTTGTCATCATCTTTATCAGTAAAGCAGCCTCTACATAGACATGAAGGGCAGAGCCAACGGGACCCATATGATTTTGACTGTTTTGGTGTTAAACATCTATTATGATAAAGCTTATAGGGGCAGTAATCGTGGTCACAATATTGAAACTCATCACATGATGCAACCATAACTCCACAAATTCCACAAGGGTACATCAGGAAACTTTTCTCTTTAGATTCTTGGATTTCATCTGTACTACAGTTTGAATTACCTTCAAAACCGATAAATGTTTCGTTTGCCGGACTGGTCCCATAACCAACTTGAATACCTTGATTCCTGGGGGCATTCAGCCTCTCACACACTGCACAGTTTTCATGAGGCGATCCAATTCCTTTTGCAGTGCAGCTACCACAATACCAACTTTTTGGAGGGATCTCTTTAACAGCTGGCTCAATACAGGAGACATGGTACATTTCTTCACATGAATCACAAACTAAGCAATCCTTCCCATCAGCCTTCTCCTCACAGCACCTACAAGTGCAAACCTTATTCACACCACAAGCTTCTGGCCGTGCCATTTTAGCATCAGAGATGGATTCCCCAGTAAACAACTGCTATGTAGGAAAATAATTCAATTACTCAGGACCAACTGAGATTGCATACAGTATATCACCAAAGGAAACAGAAGAAAGATCAAACTGTGCAGTATAAACTTTAAAAAATCTTCCATCTAATAACTCTAATTTTCATCCCGATGCTCTGCAACATTACTTTTTAATATAGCCTAAGTTATCTTACGCTCGATTTTGCAGCAACACACAAGTAATCGTTTGATACACCCTGACTTCCCATGATTTATCTATAAGACAACGTGTATATGTAAAACAAACAATTCTTTTAAGCAAGGTAAGTCCTAGGAGTGCAGTTGAATTGGTTTAGGCTTGAAAAAAAGTTCCCACCAGAAAAACTAAATAAATAAATAAAAGATCATATGAATAAATCATAAGTAATAGATAAGACAAAATGGACTACTGAAATCCTTAAAACAGCAGTCAATCACCCAAACAAATTTTAACTGGAAAATATTACCATAATTAAGAATCACTTTAATAGCAATATATTATATAAAATGCATCAAGTCCAATTGTAATTATGGCAAAAACATAAGGGTGTGAGACATTGCAAGTCATTTGAAACCTTCTCCTAAATCTGTATCCTCCAAAGCACCAAACACAGCCTAAGAAATCTAATAACATATAATAACAGTATAATGCACGCCTATCTGGTATCTGAGGATTCAATCATAAATAATACCAAAAGTAAAGAAGAAAGCAGATCAAAGTAACATGCATTAAGAAAGTTTACCTCATTTTTTTCTTCATCATACTTAGACGGTACTGGGCCTCCAACCTAGAAGAAAAACATTAGAGAAAACTGACATATAAGGGCTACAAGTAACCATAAACTGGAAATATTAAAGTTTAGAACCAGCGGTAGAAAACAAATTTAGCATATAAATAAAGTACTTTAAGTATAGCAACATAAGTGAGTAGTCATACATGCTCATTGCAGGAAGTCCTCGAAATTTCTGCAACACTCTTTGCTAGAGAAATCATTTCAGCGCCAATCTCTTGAAACTTTATCCAAACCTAGAAAAAAAAAAAATCAAATTACTTCAGTTACAAATAAAGTTAAGTATAGCAAAAGATTGGCACATTAAAAACAGGATTGACAATTATAATTAGTTGCATATCAGTTCCATGAAGATCAAACGTCATATTGCATTTATACATTGAAAAAAGTGGGACAAGATATAGATTCATATTACATTTGATCTTTCCATAAGTGAGGGGCAAATACAAATAAATTCAACTCAGAGAAGATAGAAACAGAAGAATGCCACAAATATACAAGTACTACATATACACAGAAACAATTACATATTGGAGCATTAATGAAGATGAGATGAACAACCACAATCATTTATGTATATCTAAATCTCCATGCTTCAGAAAAATCGCATGAAAGAGATATTTTACTTAGAAAAGAGCATGAAAGAAGATAAATCATGACATTGAACATTATTCAACACAGAAATATAAAGAACCACAGCTTACCAATAAAAGCTCCATGCCATGGCATATAAATGGCTTGCACACAAATTATTAGAACAGAAATCAGCTAATGAGTTCTCTGAACCTATGAAGTTCAGAGGACTTTGGAAAAGGCACCATCATAAAAGAAGGATTTAATTCAAATCATAATAATGGAAATAAAGGTGACAAAAGAAGCAGTACATGTCATAAGAATTAGACCAGGAAGATAGAATCAATTATATCTAAAAGGGCTGAAATTATTTTGCAGCTAACAGCAAATATAGCTACAAATGGTATGGGTTACCGCATGATTAATTTATCCAGAATTTTGTGAGCGAAGATTCAAAAGCTATTAAGCTAATAAATTATGAGAAGGCCATTAATAAAAATCAATATACTAATAGTCTATATACAATCCCTACTTGAAATATTCACTGCCCCTTCTACTTTAGCTTTATTTACTTTGATGTGATACATGCAAGAAGCGTTCACAGTGTAAGTTTACCAATTCATGTAGGCCCTCCACATCATTAATAACTTTCCCTGAAGACCTTTTGTATCCTGCAAAGTGACTCAAAAGTTTCACATTTTTTGAATATTTTTTCCTAGGAATATTACCACATCTAAGCAACCTACTAGAAGGAACGCCCTTAAATCTTAGATATCCACAAAAATGTCAAAATTCCTGATATTACTTTCACATACAATACAGCAATAACTGACCTTTTTGCAATAGCAGAAAAGTGGCTTACCTGACTTTTAACTGACATAGATAAGACATTATATGTACTAAATTTCTTACTAACATTTGGTATATAGCAAGTGAAACTATATGAAGAGAATCTGGAGCTTAGCAAGATCAGTAGCCAAGAGTAATGCAGTTTCTAAAACAGCAGACAAGTCACACTCTGGAATTTTGACATGATTGTAAAGAGAAACCTTTTGTATAAATTGATTATTCAGAATTTAGTGAACACCATTGGTCAAGATTTCTTTCCTAAACAGAAAAATCATTTTATTATAGCCATTTCAACAGGACTGAGCCTTGACATGCAATATCAACAATTTGACTAGTTCCCTTTTAAGATGGAGAATGCAGAATACAAAAGCATATGGACCATTGCACAGAACCCACATCATTTCAATACATCATATAATATTTAGCAAACACAAACATTGAATCACTATTCCTTTCACCATTAATTCAAGCTAGGCAATCAAATAAGAAGTATAATTTTGGAAAAGATTGCGTATATTACCTGTTGAATATCATCAACAAAACGCATAGGTGAACTTTCATAAGTTCCTTCTTTCATCCTTGTGTGAATTACACTAAAGTCAATAAATCTGTCGTACTTTAATCCTTCAAAATTTTCCCGGAGTAGCTTACACAGCAAGCTGAACTTTTCGGAAATTAGAATATCAAAGAAAGCACGCCGACACATATTAGTGTTGATACAAGGATCGGATGCATTTAAAGGGCCACCAGAGACAACACCCACAACACCTTTAGCTGAATACTGACATCCATTAAGAATCCCTGTTTGTGAGCATTTGTTCCTATCTGGACCATGAGTATCAGATCCCTGAAATAAAAATCAAACTCACAATTTATCCTTCAAAAAAGAGACAATAAAACAACTCATATCATAAGATCGCAAGCAACTCCAGTGACAGCACAGACCTTAACGGTTGAACAAACAATTTCTGGATCAAATAAAAATGCCTCGCGGATACACTGTTCTATACCACCCACATCTTTGAATGATCCAAGCATCTGAGACAGTACAGCATTTCTGTTTCTCTTCTGCAAACAATAATATGATTTATTAAAAAAAAGCCTGAAAGTTATTCCGGGATGATGGCTTTTTTAATAATACCTATAAGAATTTCCCACAGTTCTTTAACAATTAGAACAATATCAGGTTGGTTCCATGAAGAGAAGAAGGATCAGGAAAGATAATCACAAACAGAGCACGAAGGAAGCATTGGGGAAAGAAGAGTCACCAAGGAAATTGAATTACCATACAGACACAATTTGCACAGGTTATTTTCTTTTCTCATGGACAACATCATGCTACATAATATTGTTCAAAAATTTATAAATTTATAAATTAATTATAAGGTTAGCGCTATTTTCCATTTCGCTTGAAATCCATCTACTATAGCAAACATTAGACTACTTTAAGGTTCACATTCCACAGTATTCAATTATACCAACTATGTAATAGCTGATATAATTTGGCAAAACTTAAATAAGCAGATCCATAAATTGCCCCATATTGTTCCTGAACACACATCTAAACAAACAACAAAGCAAGATCTTCTTCCAATATTTCAATAGCAATAACAGATAGTACAAAACCAGGCCAACTATTTGAAGTAAATCATGCACAAGTACCATGCATCTGCAAATTAAAGTACAAAATTCATGCACTTCACTTGTATAAATACACACCACACACTATTTTCTAAATACGTTGGTCGGATCATGTATCACAATTAATGCTGATTCCACACTAACAAGCCATTTCAACCATCTATCAGACTGTAAAATACCAAGCGTCAACTAACAAGATAGGTAACTGAATATGTTAAGAAAACGGCAGAAAAGATTTGAATATCACATGGCTCAAGATCTAACAAATCCTTTTCATACATTAGCATTTCATTTAATTAAGTGCCAAAGTTCTACAGGCATGGAACATAAATAGCTTAAACTACTTAAAAAGTTATATAAGTAATACATTTCTCATTTTAAAAACCATTTATTTAAGTAAAATCCTTGTGCAATTGAATTGTGAAGAAAATATAATAGACATAAAAACCACTTGAATGATGAAAAAAAAAAAGTTGCATTTCAAAATTTCAAGTTAGCACTAAGATACTAAAGTGCCTATAATTCTCTGTAATGGAATTTGGGATGTTATATTCAATTTTTCTTCACTTAAAACTCACTCCTTTACTAAAGAAGCAATTTGTAAGTTTTGCCCAATAGAAATTGCTCAGCACAGATTATTATGAAAAAAGCTTCCATACATCATAATCATAAGATACACCATGAATTCAAACAAATTTGCTCACACAGAGAATATAGGACTGTCAATTATGCACAAGTAACAAATGATAACCAAGTAATAGAAATGATACATTATGTAGATTAATACAAAACACTAATTAACATTGCATACATAGTTGTATCCATATAGAGGCCTGTGTTTGTGCACAAACATGTGAAGACACAAAATATAGGCACGCCTCACCTCATATACTTTAATTCAGTTATATCCATATATAAGTGTGTGTTTATAGGCAACACAAAAGAAGACAAAAGACATAGGCATGCCTCACTTCATAAAGCTTTTATCTACTTTAATATCCATTCAAGTAGTACCTATGAAGGAATGCCAATCATTTTCAGTTAGCTAAAGCTTTTAACCTTAATCAACTTTTATTAATGTGTCTAACCCAAAGCAGAGGTTTTCAACTCACTAGAAGCACTAAAGAACATTTTAGCATCAATTTCAAGTCATCTTGGTCCTTGAACGTCATGGAAGAAAAAATCATTTCACGATTGACTATTACAGAGAGAAAAAACTTGTTCCTTCACATTTATTCACATACATTCATGGAGACATACCTGAATTCTAAAGGAATCCTCCAAAAATTTGGCTTCTTCAGTTGACCTTACATGCTTCCGCCTCTTGTACGTCCGAAAACCCTCACTTGCAACTGAGCCCCCTTCACCAAAATCATGCACCCTTCCAACTTCAATCCCATTAATCCTCCTTCCTGTTTTCAACCACTCTGTATCACCATTGCTTGTTCCCTCTTCACAGCCCATCACTACAAAAAAATTAAACATAAAGAAAAATACTACAAAAATTAAAAATAAAGAAACAAAATATCAAACAAATAAACTTTATAAGCTTTCAACACCACATAGGGGTTAAATGTGCCAACAAACAAGAGGATGAAAATTTTACAGCAATGATAAGAAAACTACTCAACTAATAAAATCAAACCATAAGACAATGGACTTGAGCCCCCATTCCTGCTTGCTTTCTGAGAGAGCATGGAAAATTAGGGTTTCCCTATTATACCCACATGACAACATTCAAAATTCACATAAATTATCCAACACCCACATCATAGTACATACTGAATTAGCAAACAAATAGCCAAATTCGAGTCAGTAGAGTTTTAAAAACAAAATTCGTTTTCTTCACAGTGAAAAAAACCGGCAATTGAAGTAAAAAATGCTAATATGCAACTCAACAATCTATACTGCTTCAATTTATGAGGTCACAAGAAAAACAAAACAAACCTAAAACCAAGTACTTGAAACAAACTCTATTGGGTCCAACTATTTTATTCAGGCGTCAAAATCCAAAAAAGAAAAAGAAAATCTAGATTCAACCTGTTCAGTGTAAGCTTATACGTGCGTTTCCCACCATAACATTAAAGTAAGTTACCAAACAAAGCATAAAAGAAACAGACTTACTTGCAAAGAGAAATCAAAAGTTGTATTCAACTGAGTTAATGAACTTCTTTTAGCCCTAAAGATCGAAACGAGGAGTTTTGTTTGTCTGATGTCTTGGCTCTTCAAGTCTTATCCGTGTATTTAAAATTTCCAGCATAGTGCCTTTTAACCCGTGGCTTTCTCCCTTTTATGGTGTTAGGGTCGGGTCACCAGTTGGTGTTTTTGCACAGGCAGGTGTCGGTTACTGATGGAAGAGACTAAACAAAGAAACTAATCAATTGGTCAACTAAATTTCACAATGACATGCTTAATTTTGTGTAATTATTTTAAATTTAATTCTCCCTTTAACTTTGGATTATTACAATTCTACTGTAGGGATTTACACTAACAAAAAAATAGGGTGAATTTATCTCAAAATTTAATAAAATTAATAGAGTATTATAATTTTAAAAATAAAAAAATTTAGATTTAAGTATTTATCATATTTATAAAACTTTAATTTATTTAATATAGTACTTATAAGTCTGATTATTATATCTTAAATTTATCTGTTTAATAAATACGGATGAGTTTATTTCTGTGGTGATGATATTGTCTAAGTAATATGGATAAGAGAAACAATATTACAATTTTAGTGTGCTAGTTATGGCTTCATATTGTCATGAATTTATATTAATGTAGTTTAATATATATATTTATTTTAATTACATAAATATGTACTTATTTATATGATATCATTATATAATTAGATGTTACTTTTCTTTAATTAAAAGTTATCT
This sequence comes from Mangifera indica, assembly GCF_011075055.1. Taxonomy (NCBI): domain Eukaryota; kingdom Viridiplantae; phylum Streptophyta; class Magnoliopsida; order Sapindales; family Anacardiaceae; genus Mangifera; species Mangifera indica. Next base: position 6,419,782 of record NC_058147.1, on the reverse strand, counting down.
AATCATGTGATGATATTTATATACATAAAATAAGTACATATAATTTTATTATTTAATATTATATATATAATTATTTAATTTATGATCTTAATATGATGAAAAAGCAATTATATTTTAATAGCAATTATTAAAATTGTGAAAAAATGGTTCCAAGTTAACCTAAAACTATTGTTTAATATTGAGAATACTAAACAAAAGTTGTAGGAAGCTATTTTAATTATTTTTTTCTCGTATAAATAAATAATATTATATATATAAATAATAATATATCATTATATATTTAAATAGTTAAAAATTAAAAATAAAATAACATTCAATCGTATAATAATACATTGTTATTTATACACAAAATTAAACATAATCTTAAATAATTAAAATTTTAAAATTTACAAATCATTAAATTTATTGGATTTTGTAATAATAACATTTATCATATATTATTATTATTATTATATAATCTTAGAAAAAGTCTTCCCAAAAACTCAACAATCCAGTTGGTCTACCCCAAACTGAGAAAACCCCACCTAACTTCCGAAATGCGGGGACGCCGGCGTCTGTGTTCTCGCCACACCGATATTTTGGAGTCCGACAGCGAGCCCGAATCTGAAACTATGCATTGCATATCCTGCAAGGAGGAATACGGGACACGTGACGCGGGCACGTGCAAGGAGTGTTACGAGGAGGCGAGCGAGACCGAGGAGGAGCTCAAGCGAGAGATCGAAGATCTTAAAGCTAAAGTTGCCTTTTTAAGATTTTGGTCTCCGCTTGATCACCATGTTAGGTCCCACAATGGACCTTGTTTCACCGATGTTGTTTTGGTCGCCACCTCCGTGGATGGCTCCTCTGGCCTCTCCGTTCCCATCCCCGCCCATAAAGCCGTTTTGGTGAGTACCCCGAAATTGTTTTTTTCTTTACTTGTTGCTGGATATTTTTAACTGGTAGCAGAAGTTACGGTGAATTCTGTTGGTTTTGATGGATGATAGTGCTTTGATTTGTGCGAGAAAGTGAAGTTGGTAGTCAGTATTGTTCACTTAGTTGGTTAGGTTTCGTTTTGTTGTAAGAGAGGTTTTGAGATCAAAACTTGTTCGTATAGTAGTTGACGAGAACTTAGATTGAATTTTGGAGGGCTTGGATTAAATTTGGAATTGGGGAGTGAGGGTGATAAATATTTGATAACTTGTGGAAATGATGGAATTGTTCATCTGTAATCTGCAGATCGGAATCTAGCTGTGGTTGATTGAGTTGCCTTGTAAGTGTGGCCAAATGAAAATTTCAAGTTGATGAGATATGGGGAAAACATACAAGGATATGCATAAATTAATTGGTTGTAATATGAAATGCTTATTTGGTTTCTCTGCTTGTGGAACTGGGGTTGAGGTCCATAAGTGGCAAATACCTTTATGTCATTATTATTGGAAAAACTAATAATGTTGTCTGATAATTCTACTTGGTTGAATCTGGCTAAGTTTCATCCATTTCCATGTATCAAAGAGGAGTATACTGCACATCTTGTGTGTCTGTGTGCATATTATTATGGGTGTCATGGATGAATTCAGCAGAGCATGAAGTTGTGAGCACCTCAAATATGATTCCACCTAACATTGAGGGTGTATGTGTGTTTGTACGCACAATTTTTAGCATGTATTCCTGTATAACTGGCCTTTCTAGGCACTTGATAGATGATCACTTATTATTTCTTTGAAATGTATTCAGGTGAGCCGATCTCCAGTGTTCAAAGCCATGCTAGAGAATGAGATGGAGGAAAGCCGGAGTGGCACTATAAAGATCAGTGATGTGACATATGATGCACTTCGTACATTTGTCAACTATTTGTACACTGCAGAAGCATGCCTTGATGAGCAAATGGCCTATGACCTTTTAGAACTGGCTGAAAAATACCAGGTCAAGCACCTTAAAGCATACTGTGAGAAGTTCCTGGTATCCAAGTTGAATTGGGATAATTCTGTCATGAGCTATGCTTTTGCACACCAGCATAATGCTAAACAACTGCTTGATGCATCTTTGTCATTGATCACTGACAACATGGACAAGCTTAACCAACAGGATGAGTACATAGAGCTTGTTGAAAAGGACCCCCGCCTTGTGGTAGAGATCTATGAAGCTTACCTCTCCAAACAGGTGAATACTGCAGCCCATAAGGATTCTTCCAGGAAGTAATGTGAGTATAGTTTTCTTCTTGTGCTGATTTGAACAGGATTATTCTTTTTGTGGGGGGATAAGATATGAGTTATTGATTAGTGTTTACTGGTTATGGAGTCTCTTGATGTAGATGGAGATGATTTAAACAAACTAAAATATTAGTTAATTGGTGAGTTCAGTAGTGGTTCTTGACTATATTAATGGGCATGTGAAAGTTTTATAAAACATCCAAGTTACTGGTGGCAAAATTTGAAACCGTAAAATGTTTTGGAGTTATAGAAATCTTCTAGTGTTATCTTTTGTGTACCAAATATTTTTGCCCTTTCTTGTACCTTCTCTCATTATCTTATTAAAGAAAGTTTCAGAGCATCAGAATACATGTAAATGTCGATAGTTTATCATTCTAAATTCATTTCACGGTTGAGCTACCAAAATTGTAAAATCATTAGGTGTTGTTGACTAGCTTAGAATTCATTAATTGATCTTCCTGAAAATTTCTTTAAAGTAATCAAAACAACATTGCTTGCTGATCTTGGTTCTGTTGAGATTTGTTGCCTGGAAATTTCAAAATGGTTCTAGCATATGTAGACATGTCAAAGTGGTCTGGCTTAGGCCCTTTTTTTGCCACGGTTGCAGGGGCACTGCCCGCAAATTGTGAGCCGTGGCGGGGACCTTAAGGTCTAGCCCACAGGTAGGGTTCGGTTTATATATATCAAAGCTTGAGCTCGTGGAAATCAAGCTCGTGGAAGTCAAGCTTGAACTCGGCTCGGCTCGTTTCGAGCTTGAGTTTAAAACAACGTCGTTTTAATACATATTGGTCAATACAACGTCGTTTTGTATTAAAATTTTTAATTGAAAAATTTACCGAATAGCTCGAGCTCGACCAATCTTTTATAAGGTTGGCTCATTTCAGGTTTGTTCAAACCGAACACGAGCTCGAACAGGCTTGATTCGGGTCCAGCCCTACCCACAGGTTTGCTTGGCACGTCTGGAAAATTTTTTAAAAAAATTTAATTGTCATTGGGTGCAAGGAGCCATTGCCCAATGGCTCGCCTCCCCAGCCCAACAAATATATAGTCGTTGCACTTTTTTTTTTTTTAATTTACTATAAATTCCTCCTTCAAAATTCATAATTTCACACAACAATTCATTCACCACTCTTTTCAATTCGCTCGTCTGAATCTCAATTTTTCTACATCATTCCCAATTTCCCAAACTAATTTATTTTTATTTCTTTTTAATATTTTGTCAATTATTATGTATTTTTTTCATTCATATCAAATTAAATCCAATATCGAATGAGGTTAAACCATTTTAATTATGAAAAAAATCAATATTTCAATGAAGAATTTTAGTTACAGAAGCGTGCAACTGCAACACCATAGCTGGGAAAGAAGGAAATAAAAAATCAATGGTGTAGGAGCATTTCTATCGAATTGAAAAAAAAAAACTATAAATGGTAATTGGTTCGATGGACAATGTGCAAAAACAATATTCATGTTTAGCATGCGTGAGTTCGGGGGCACTAGATATTTCCATCATTATACAAATGAACATTGTAAAAAAATGCTACTAATTCTTGAGAGGGTAATGACAAATTGTCTTACCAAGATCAAGATTAGTTTGTGGATCTTTTTCAGGCAGTCCATTTGGTTCTATCATGGGGAAAAATGTCAAACTTCATGTACAATCAATAAATAATAAGAGATACTATATGGTCAGGTACCTTGTCGCCTCTAATCAACATTTTTCTTATGTTAAGAATATTATATTAAATTGAATTATGCAAAACATTGTGCATCTTGCATTTAAAAAAATTCTCAAATCAATATTAAGATTTGATATGCTTAAAAATTACGAATGAATAAAAATAAAAACTATAAATAAACTCAGAGATTTATAAATATTTGAAAATTAAGAGTTCCGATATATTTGTATAATTGCTCATTTTATTATATATTCTATTGACAATTATGCAAAAACACTAGTGTATTTTAAGTGTTAGAATATCATCATATTGGTGTGATCTTTAATACAATATTAGTTTACATATTGTATGAATATAAAATAAATAAATCTATTTTTTATTACATTTGATGATGCAAAATCTAACGATAAAATTATTAAATTAATAGTGAAACATTTAAGTTTGTCATTTGATGGTAAATTATTTCATGTTAAATGGGTTTGCCATATAATGAATTTAATAGCAAAAAAATGTAAACATTCAAGATGTGTTTGTGGTTTTATCTTGTGAAAATGTAAGCAACTGATAGATTTAAGTATGAATTTTGTTAAGTTTTTGAATTATATTAATATTGATTATTTTTTTCTGAAATTATGAATGAAAATAAAAATTTTGATATTTTTGCATAGTAAAAAACAAATAAAAAAAACTTGTATTATGTATTATACCATATCACGTGTTTTAATAACACATTCAATGTTTTCTATCATTGAACATCTTAAATAAAATAATTGATGATCAAACTTATACTTAAATATTGTTGAGAGTATTATGTGCATAAAAGAGTGGGTGATTATAAATTTCAAGTTACAAAATCGAATAGCCAAAAATATTTTTAAAGAGTTCAAGAATTTAGATTTTGAATATGAGCAAAGAAAATATAGATATACATTGATTCTTGTAAGTTTTATGATTGAGTTTATTTGTTTAGGTATGATTTATTTTATTTTTGTATCACGTAACCACTATTTTTCTCTGTGATAAATGAGTCATTTTCAATAAAATTTTAAAGGTATTGTCCTTGTTTCAATTAACTTGAAAAGGGTTTTAAATTATTAATTTCAAAAATTAAAAAAAAAATGAACAATGCTATGTATACCTATTTTTGATACATAGTGATGTATCATCATGCAATTAGGTGATTTTAAAATATGTGTCACTATATGATAAAAAAATATCCAATCACATGATAACACTTCATCTGTGTACACAAAGTATATATAAAAAATAGGTACATATAATTTTATTGAAAAAAAATATATGATTATATTTTTACAATACGGCGTTCATATTGAATATGAATATATATAATAATAAAACTATGTGATAATTTTTATTTATAATTTTATGTATAAATAATAATATATTATTATATAATTAAGTATTATTTTATATTTAATTTTTAATTATTTAATTATAATATAAAATATCATTATTTATATATAAAATTATATATATAATATTTCCCTTATATGCTACCAATATTTTTCCCAACCCATGAACTTCACTCGCGGAATAAAAAGTTATAAATTGAAGCAATTATTTTCTGTTCTTGTATCATCTAAGCTTATTGATAACTTAACTCAGGCGCCGTACTGTAAAAATATCAGACCTGCACCCGCCAATCCACCATATTGTCCTGTGACCTGTTCCTCGTATTTCTATGTAGGTTATAACGGGACCATATCACATTTAATTTCTTTTGTGAATCATGGCATGCCATCATGCAATCTACAGAGAAATAACTTCAGTGGTTCAATGGTTAATTGGCTATTTGCTTGGATGTTTGGGTCACGCATCCTGGGTAACCTTAGACCAGCAGTAAGGTAGCCAGACCAGAACACTCAACTTAATTTCAATGTATTACATTTCAACATTCCTCAATTGAACAATCCAAGTTAAAGAAGACGATGTATTGCAGCTCTTGCAGAAACTATCCAGATGACGGGGGCTTGTGCAATGACTGCTACGTCAAGACCGGAGAAATCGTTGAGGAGTTGCTACGAGAGATCGAAGGGCTTAAAGCCAAAATTGCTTTCTTACGGTTTTCGTCTCCACTCGATCACCGCAATCACCCATATTACACCGACATCGTTTTGCACGCCGCTTCCGAGGACAAACCTTCTGTCCCCGCTCACAAAGCCGTTTTGGTGAGTACCCACCACGCCACCCATTTGTCTTGGTTGATGAATTACGTTGCATTCTTATAAATTGTTTTCAATAACTGGATATTTATACATTGATTAGTTAATTTAAAGATATTTAAATAGAAAGATTCGCGAGAATGATAACTGATTTTTCAGCATCATGGTAAAAAATTATGCCTGGCGGATCGAATCACTGGATCATATTTGTGCTGTATTTGTTTAGATTTTGAGTCAGAGATTTTCTTTCTAATTCAATTTGAATTAAAATCGTATAAAAAATTTTCAACTTTAATCTAATATTTTATTGTTTAAATTGATTCGAAACAACCTAAATTGAGTCAAAATTGTTTATTATTTTTACTCTCTTACATATTTTTAATTTTTTCACTAGATCACCTCAAATTACTGTTAATAAAACATACAATATAATGTTTTATCTTATTTATAAATGTTCTAAAAATTATTTATCTAGATTTTTAAAACATCAATAATTTTTTTAACCTGATCACATTCTTGTTGCCATAAAATAAAATAAAATATTTAAATAAAAATAAAAACTAAAAAAAGTAATTATTATTATATAAATAAATAATTATATACAAATGATGGGGATTTCAACTGTTATTAATATTTGTTATTCAATATTTCTTTAATTTATTTTTAATAAATTTTACTAAAGTAATATTTCTTTAAACATTTATGTCAATTCAGATAACTTTCGTGTAAGCTCTAACATGACATTATTTAGTTTTGAGACATATTAAATTGACTCGAAATAAATTTTGTGTAAAAAAAACTTAATCTTAATTTTATTTTATTTTTTATATCGTATCGAATTAACAAATTGTGTTGAAAATTGTCTAACAAAACCTTACAAAGCGTTAGATAATTTTATGCATAATTCACAGCCGAAAGCTAAGCGGATCTTCGTCATTGTTTTTCAATCCAATCCTGATCTTTTTATCAAATTCACCAGGTGAATCGCTCGCCAGTGTTCAAAGCCATGCTAGAGAATGAGATGGCAGAGAAGCGGAGTGGCACCATTAAGATCAGTGATGTATCACATGATGTTCTCTGTGAATTTGTCAACTACATTTACACTGCTGAAGTATGTCTTGATGAGCAAATGGCCTGTGAACTTTTAGAATTGGCTGAAAAATACGACATAAAGCATCTTAAAGCGTACTGTGAGAAGTTCCTTGTATCAAAGCTGAACTGGGAAAATTCAATCATGAACTACGTATTCGCACACCAGCTGAATGCGAAGCATCTGCTTCGTGCAGCTTTATCATTGATAACCGACAACATGAGCGATTTCACTAAAAGGGAAGAGTATATGGAGCTTGTTGAAAACAACCCCCGACTTCTTGTGGAAATCTACGAAGTTTACCTCTGCAAACAGGACAGTGCTGCAGCCCAAAATCCTTTCCACAGCGAGTCACCATAAGCAAGTCTTGGTTTTCTTGGTGTGATGATCTGAAGCAAAAAATATTCTTTTTCTGAGATGGGGTATATACTTAACGTTACATCTGATGGGACACTATATCAAATAAGAAAAACAAATGTTGTGTGATAAAATTCCACAGCATAAAATTTGTATATGAAAGAACTCTCTATTTGCTTCTTTGTTTTCATACAAAAGAGTTGTTTTATTGTGTTTGTGTTGTCAAACTTCTCCTTTCTCAAATGCACAGAATTGACAACAGAGTGGTGAAGCTATACGAGTTGCATGCAATGATAAACAATGTTATTTATTTACAGATCAGTTCAAAACACAAATAAAAACTCTTCATCCAAGAAACAATATGAAAGACAAATCTTAACAATTCTATGATTCACTGGAACACTTTTCCATTTTTGTTTGCTATAAATACGAAATATCTATTATGACACCATTTTCTCATATTTTAAAGGGATAATATGATTTGTAACTTTCATTTTAGTTATTAAATTCAATGTACTAAGATTTAAATATATCTCTAACATAATTTACTTAATTAACTTTCTCTTTTGTCTTATATATAAATAAAATATTGTATAAATGTAAAAGGGAATCTTTAAAACATTTACAATGATTTCGTCAAATTTTAACTAGAATATTCAATAACATAATAGTAAATGTAGATGTTCAAACAATAAGTTGAACCATTATAAAAACGTTTTTGTTTCTTCAACGTTCATATGAAACTTTATTAAAATTCTTATCACCATTGCATACTATGCAAGATCAAACCACTGGTTTTGAGTACTTCTTGTTGTTGCACATTTTTGCTTCAACAATTTCATGCTAAAAAAATGGGCTTTTAAAAGGCTCTTCCTAACTTTCTAATAAAAAATACATTTCCTCCAATCGATCTTTGAAAAAACATCATTCCTATAACAAACCCTATCAACATGTTAATTTCTAACAATTGTAGATAGAAGATATTGTTTATGAGTTCTATCAACACTCAACTCATTTGTAAATTATCAAGGTATTTCTATTTTAAAACATGGCAAACCCTAGAATATACTTAGAAGTTACACTCAAAACAAACAACTCAAAATACATAAACAAAAAACCCAAAAGCATAATACACACAATTCTCAAACACCCACCTTCTGAATAGCTGATAAAGAAAATGTTCCAATATTGTAAATAAAACACTTATTCAAGAAAAATTGGAAAACTCTCTAGAAGAATCAATAAAAATGTAGAAAATTCAAAAGTTTTGAAGAGCTTGGTTGGATAGAAGTTATAGGTTTCCAGAGAAGTTCAAGAGTTCAAAGGCTTGTATGTTTTAAGGTATGGAGGATGTTGAAGTATGGGTTTGAAGTGTTTTATAGATAGATTGGGATTGAGTGAGAAACAATCTTAATAGTTCAAGTTAAGTTGATGTGGTATGGTACACAAATTGTACCCAAAAAAAAATTATGGCAATTTGAACCACCACGATAGACATACAACAACATACGTAATGCATTAAATAAAGACGTCACTTTCACAAACATATTGCAAAGCAAAAAATTTTGGTCATTTATGTGTTATTCGTCCATGTTGAAAAGTAAAGAGTTTGTACAGTTTTACATACACTTCAAAAACTATAAACAATTTGTTGTGTAGTTAAACTCCTCTTTAATCAAACTCATAGAATTAACACTAAAGAGACGACTAACTATATCAGTTATATATAACAACTAACCATGTCACCTATTTGTAGGTCAGTTTAAAACGTAAACAGAAACTCCTTAACCTAAAAATAGTATGAAGGATAAATTTTGACAATCTAATTATTCATTGAAACACTTTCAAACTTTATTTTATAATTACAAGATAATTATCATGACACTATTTTTTCTTATTTTAATGAAACACTTTCAAATTTTATCTTGTAATTACAAGGTAACTATAATGACACCATTTTCACTTATTTTAAAGGAAAGAAAATTACTATTTTACACCCAAACAATGTCAAAATGACAAGTTATCACTCTTAAAATCAAAAAATAACAATTGTTCATGTTCCATCAAACACTACTAGTGAAATTAGTTAATTTTTGGGATGATAAACTAAAATACAAAAATAGTCTTCATTACTTATAATATTTATTAAAGATAAATAACATTTTACTCTTAACCTTTAATAAATATTTTTCCACCTTTATTTTATAAAAAATTAAAATCTAAAATCTAAAACACCAAGGATAAAATATTGCCAATGATGGATAAAATCGCACAAGTTTGATAAGATTTCAACAGAATCACATCATTTTGATATGATTTTGACATAATTGCATTAAAATGATGTAAATTCAATATAATCGCATAATTTTGGTATGATTCCAACTCAATTCTAACCCTAATTTCAATTATAATTAATGTGATTACAAATTTAAGACTAATTAGAATTAGGATTAAGGTTTTTTTAATTGAAGATGGTGATAAACTTCAAGATTAGGAAGAGAATATGTCATTTATTTATACTTTGAGGGTGTAAGTGATATTAATCTAACCATATTTTTATATTTTGTATAATGGTGAATATAATTTGAACTATTAAAACTAGCAAAAAAATGGAAAATAAAAATATCCCCTTTCCTTTTTTAATTTTAGTGAGAAGTTGTCATAAGTCGGGTGAGAAACAATCGTTCACCCTTTAAGAGAATAACATGATCTATAACTTTCATTCTATGCGACTATATTCAATATACTAGAACTTAAACATAACTTTAATATGATTTACTTAATTTACCTTCCTCTCATCATATAAATAAAAACATTCTTATTTTCTCTATAGTTCATATGAGACTTTAATAAAATTTTGATCACCATCATTTATCTGTACAAAATCACACCACTGATTTTGCGTACTTTTCGTTGATGCAATTTTTCGCATCAACACATTGGATTGTCTGTACCAACAATTACAATTTCAATCTATTTATTACACTCTCAAAACAAAGTTGAGGCAATTACAGCAACGAATTTGACAAGGTTTATTCTCATTTACCATATTATTATATATTTAGCTATATTGTTAATCTGTTATCAAAGCAACAGTTGCAGCTATATCCCTAGGCAAAGGATATTCGACTTACTCCCATCACATTCGTTTCTCGCAGATCAAAATCTTCCAGCTCGCATGGGGACCTTCACCAGTTTCATGCACTGCTGGTGTCCACCCCATGGCAACTGCTATTTCTTGAAGCTCAAGAATAACAGATTCCAAGTCTCTTATATAAACATGTCCACCAGGTCGCAGCATCCGATCCATCTCAAGCATGATAACTGAAATATTACATCTGCACCACCCACACAAGTTTTTAAGAAACATATGTATGCAATACCTTAAGCCATGCTGTTTCAAGCAGTGAGTAAAACAAATTAGAAAGATAGTTACTTATTCCTGTTCTGCTCAACAGTAAAGAGACCTGCTGCATGCAATAGGTCATATGTTCTGGGGTAAGTATCAAATGGCTCACACCTGGTAAAGAATAGTTTATTTGATTTAGATGTAATGATGGTAAATGAAATATACAAAAAAATGCCGTAAATTGATCATGCATGAAGTAATAAAAAATAAAAACGCAAAGAGTTAAATGTGTATCATCCATACCAGTCATGCATAACACCAATAAGTCCACGATCGTATAAAACAGGCAGGGTGTTGAAACCACTAATAGGTACAACATTCATAACCCAGCAATCAATCTGTACATCATGTAAAGCTGCTGCAAACCTGTATACAGTCGAAATAACCAACAAATTACACATGTTTCATCTGAAGATGTAAAATCCAAGGCGATGCCTTGGCTACTGTTCCATCTGTTATGCACTAAAGTATGTCATGCAGATAAAAGCAACTCAAAAGGTAAAACCTTCTAGCATCCAGTTAATGCTGAGTTATTTTTGTCCACATGAATTTTGTTTACTTCAGATTTGAAACAGAAAACCTATGCACTGCAAAGCGCTATCTAATCATTTTATGGTCTCTGAAAAAATTAGTTCAAAACAACCAATACTGTAAATATGATACCCTCCAAGTCCAGCCCTCATGTCCATCACATTTCGGAGTTTCATCTCTTTCCAGCGGAAAGCACGAACATAACTGACTATTATGTCATTCCAATATTTTGATTCAGCCCTATAGATTTCCTTTCTGGATATGTCAGCATCCATTTTTATGCTTTGGAGTCTGTCTGGTGGATGATGAAGACGTGCAGGCCATGTAGTAATATTAGCTCCATAACTATTCTCTGGCAACGGTGTGATGCATGCTCTTAATCCAACATACCTACAGAAAAGAACAAAACATGGCTTGTAAATTGTGTCTTTTAATCTATCTCTTATTTGGATGAGGAAATTCTACAGATGCTCTTATGGGACACCAAAATTAGTTGAAGCATTAGTATGTCCAAACAGACAAACTTCACAAGAAATTATGCTTGATTTTAACATGCATACATATAGGATAATTGCATATAGTTATACGTAACACTACTGTTAACTTTCCACAATATTTTGACCACGTTACAACATTGTCCACAACTTCTCTCCTCCAACTGCCTCAAAACTTATAAGCAGAAGTTTAAACTTAATACATTCAAATTTCTACCCTACTCTAAAGATATGCAGAAACAGGTCTAGAATTTAAAATGTCCAATATGATTCGTAGGAACATATGTTATGCCACTTAAGAAAGTGAACCTAAAGGTGCAAAACAGAGCATACCAAACATTGTCTGGATAATTATTAGAATCACAAATTGGAGGCTGCACTCCAGCAGAACGGCTGAAATAGCAACTATTGTTTAATGGCTTCCTCCATACAGCAATATATCCATCCTTCTTTACAAGTTCCCAGCAAATCCGAGTAGCAAGGTCCACCATTTCTGTGCATAGATGAACCATAATAAAATTCAAGTGATAGAAAGGCTCAATTCTCATCTTTAAGATGATGAGGGTGCTACTGACAGAGGGAGAACCTTCCACTATCTCCAGAGAATGTAAACTTTGAAAATTAGGCAACTCTAGAACAAAAAATGTCAAAAAAGCAACCAATTGTGAATTACATATAAACATGTCATTTGCATAAAGAAATACCTTTCCATTTCTCTCCTAGAATCTCTTCATCTTTGTCTCGAGGTTCCACTGCCCAAGCAAAATATCCTCCAGCCCTAAGCATCCTGTTGGCCTCAAGAAGTAAAATTCCACCTTCATCATAGAACAAAGAGAGAAAGGATCATCAATACATAAGAACCTTAGCAAAGACTGTAATATTAACAGTTTAAAATATGTTATTTGTGAACATGAGATAAAACTGTCAGTAAGTTGAAATTATCAAATATATACAGAAATATGTCTTGATGCTGATCTGAGACTTCAACTGAAAAAGATATCTTTAGTACTACGATACATCAATTAAAGAGGGTATACCATCATGAGTCCAATTAACTCGACATCTTGAGCAATGTATCAAGTCAAAAGCCTGGCTTGGATACAACAAGCGCTGTCTGGCAAATACTGCTACCATGGCTGGCACACCACGCTCTAATGCAAACTGAATTTGGTTCTCATGTAGATCATTTAATGCTATTGACAGAGTTGTTACATTGCGTTGCATCAGATAGGCAGCAAAACTTGCCAATCCACAATCAACATCTAAGGCAACTCGAGTGTGGCAGCCAAATGCAATTTCAGGAACCATCTATACAACAAAGTGAAGAGACCACACTCAGCATCAGCATCATGCAGATGCCAAATACTAACATCCAGATGGAATTTAATAGACATAGCGAACCTGTGAAATCTGTTCCAAATACTTATCAGCTCCCATTGGGAACTGTGCTTCACCTCCCCGAAAAATGAACTTATCATTCTTTACTTTTATCCAATCGTGTCCTCTTTTACCTTCAACCAGACGGGTTTTGGGCACATTACTAAGCCACACCTTTTATAATCAATTTTCATAGTTAGCCAGAACAAAAACAAAAAACTCCACCGAAAGAAAATAAATTCCACAAGAACAACAGCTATTATAGCATATCTTTTAGGAACAACATAGTCAATAGGAGAAGCAAAATGATTTGCAGAAACCAGCTTCTGGTCTTATTCTCATAACTATGCTTGCCAAATTTTGATAATCCACCTAAAAAATAACAAACTTGAGAACATTTACAACTGAACCCTAACAAGCAACACTAGAAACCAAATTTGCCTTCAGTAACTTACCTGATCTCGACTCCGGGGCCACGGAATCGGAGCCTTGTACCCTTTTGGAGGCCGCACAAGGCACTCCAGGCCCTTTTGAGGACAATGGCGTTCATATTTATCCACTCTCGTTATCTCCTGCTCATTGTCCCAACATGGTATATAATCTTTCAGACTCTCTTTGCACACTTGATATTTCCCAACACTACCCTTCTTCTTTTCTTTTTTTACCTTGGTCTTTACATCACTTTCATCCTCTGCAGTCAAATTGTCCAACTCCTCACCGACTGAATCCGCCTCTACATAAAAGTCTTCAACTTCAAAATTCCACGACATTGCCCCGGTTTCATCCACTATACCAGTCCTTAGCAGCTGAGGCAGCGGATTCTGCCTCGAAGGCGGTGGAGGCCGCGGCAGAGGAGGCAGTGAGACATGCGGTGGAGAATGAAGGGGAATGGAGAATGTGGTTGTTGTGGTGGTGGAGGAGAAGAAGAAGAAATGGTGGGTAAATAAGAGAAAAGGGAGTGAGAGGAGGGCCAAAGCTGTACATTTGATAAAGTTTGGGGAGGTCAGAAAATCTGCCATTGGGGTGGCTTTCATGATTGGTTCTCGGGAAACTTTGCGGGAAAAAAAAAAAGAAGGGAAAATGAAATGAAGAAGGGGGGATGGAGAGTGGCCTCGTAGAGTGTAAACAGTGGGAATTTTGCGAAAGGGACAGATAGGGAGAGTTCAGTTGAGGGTAGTTTAGTTTAGTTCTAACATGACATTGCATGTGATATAGAATTGAAGCCTCACGTTTATCTTAAACGTTGACTGGTCCTAATTCTTTAGTAAAATTTCATCAACTCATTTAAATATACACTAGTGTTATCATTAAATTATTATATAGTTAAGTAATTTTAAATTAAATATAAAATAATATTTTTAATTTTATATATACATAAAAGAAAAATACCTAAATTATGAATATATTTTTAAAAAGTTTATGAATGGTCAAAATATTGTTTGACTAAAATTATAAAAGAATTCTTAACTTATTTTTAATTTTAATTTACCTTAAACCTAAAAAAAGGATTTCATATATAAAAAAATATAAATTTAATTATTTTAAAAATATATCAAAAATTAAAATTTTAACTTATTTTGTTTAATCTGATTCATTCGATCCAAATGGGGTGAAATTTACAGGAAACAGCATTATACATGGGGAACTGTTAAAATAACAGCTGAAGTTTAAAACTCTAGTCTTTGGTGAAGACTTGATTCCTAAGGATACAGACAGACATAGTCATCTTTATTGATATCTTCCTGATTCTTTTCTTCGATTGACAGACTGTGAGGTTCTTCTTCTTGTTGGGGACTGAGCAGGCCGGAATGGGCCCAATAGGAAAGTTTTAAGCAAAGCCCAAATATGGTTTAAGGCCCAAAATGTTACCAGATTAGAAGTGTTTAATTCTTTGTCATATTTTCGGCGGGCGAAAAGATTTATTCCCACCCAAAGTTTATTGCATGTCTAATTAGTGCCTTTTAAGTATTAACAATCTAAATTTTTATCTATAAACTATTAAAATTAATATAACCAGTTAGTTTTAGAATTAAAATTGTTATTTAATTATAATATATTAAAAGGCCAAAGGACTTATTCCCACTTAAAGTATATTGTTTTCTCAAGTTTTCCTCCCTTATCTTTAAAAATCTCATACACTCACTTATAAGTAATTAAAATTAACAATTTAAAGGAAAAAATAATCATTTGATCTATAATATTCAAAATAAATTAAAATATAATCTCATTTTCTATCTAAACCTTAAAAACTAAAAGTATTCTCCTAATCCAAATTTGAAAAAATGTATTTCCCCCTTAGAGTTTAATTTCCAGATTCCAATGTCAAATTCAACGTCATCGTCAGCCACGAATATCTCTCAAAGCCTATACGGCGTCGATTGACATCAAAAAAATACTCTCATCTTCATCGGGAAGACGAAGATGAGAGATCTCATCTTCCTTGATAAAATATTGTTTTCTTATTAGGTTTGGGACTACTAACGAGAGGGAGAAATAGTGGGTGAGTGATTGTCAAAAGAAAAGAAAGGAGATGTCACTAGATATTGAAAAAAACCCTAGGGGAAAATTACTATTTTTCAAAACTTGGCTTAAGGGGGGAGATTGTTATTTTGTAGGATTTAGAGGGTAAAAAGAGATAAATTTTTAAGGGGTTAGAGTTTCATCAACTTTAACGACCTATAGGTGGGTGTTTAGGATTTTCAAAGATAAAAAGGGAAACTTGAAAAAACAACATATTTTAGGTGGAAATAAGTTCTTCGGTTATATTAAAAATAATAAAACTTATCTCATTTTTTCCTATTAGTTTAGAAAAATTAACAAATTTTTGTTAGGATTAAACTTTAAAAAGTTATATTTTTTCCCAAAAAATTTCATCTTCAACCTATCTTCTCCAACAATCGAAATCCTATTATGACTTCTCTTTCTCTACCGTTAACGATCTCTCGTCCAACATATCCTCCGGTCTAGCAACTATCTTCGTCTCTAATGAAGGCTGCCAAAGAAAATACATTGAAAATGAAATCCTAAGTGGGAAGGTGGGTTTTCTTTTTAAATAGTTGATGGCCCATAAGGTTACCAAATTAGAAGTTCAATTCTCTGTTATATTTTTGGCACAACAGGAAATAGGGAGAATTATGATTAGAATTGTTCAGTATGTTCCGTATTCATTCAATCAAATAGATATATTATATGGTGCCTTTATTTCTTAATTTCTCATATCCATATATTTTAGCCTTCATAAAAATAAAATAAAATGTTCCAAGAGATTTCATTTTTTATTTTTCTGCTTCTCTTTAATTTTTTGTTCATGCAAAGTCATCTCCTCCAGCTCCAACCACTCTACCTATATTAGAAACCTAAATTTGTTCTTTAACTGAAAATAGAGCGACCCCTTATTCACCATAAGTGGATGAACGACTTTTGACTGCTTATTTGTATTGCTTTACGACTTGTCAATGGTGGAATTGGAATAATTCTTGTTTCAATTATGAAGAAATTCTGTGACATAAACTAGTTTATAAATATCTCTTATGTTTATCAAACGGAAAGATAAATTTATAAAAGATAGTTTCCATTCATTTTACTGGAGAAAAACTTGGCATATTTTGACTGAATTTAAACCAATTAAATCTCTCCAGAGTTAGCCCAAAGTTTCCTGAATACTCTAATTCTTAGCCACGTGTTTTGAATTCGTACGTCCTCACTATATAATTCTTTCCCAAAATTAAATTCTTTGCAGTATGTTACACGCATGGATTACCAGGAGTTCTTTTTTCCCAATACATTTCAGAGCCAAGCATATATATAAATAAGAGTTTAAACAAATTAGAAAAGAAAAACGTGCACGTTGTAAGTTGCTGGAATGGCAGGACGATACCTCGAATATTATTAACAGTAGCTGAAGCTCTTCAAGGCTGTAATGAACACCAATTCTCTCAAGAACCCAGTTGAGTTCTTCAAGATTCACCAGGCCATACCCATTTCGGTCAAGCTTTTCGAATATCCTCTGGAATTCATTGGTGTTAAATGGAGCCATGACGTTGATGAATTAATGATGAATAAACGATATTAAAGTTATCAAGTCAAGAATAAGAACTAAAACAATGCCTGCATGAACTACATTTCTATGACGAAAACTAAAACCTAACTGGGTATTTTTAGACACAAAGAGTAGTGTCAATGAATCCTCTTGCGTCCTGTGAAGTAAGGGACTCTTAAGTTATGACGTTGACTTAATTCCAAAGAGGATGTGGGAGGAATAGAGGAAGCTTCGCATGAAGCTATGCGTAGCTGCCTCTGAATGTGATCTTTATATTTCTTGGTAACGCTGATTTGATCAATCTGGTTTGTTGATATAATTAACTTATATGTCATAGAATTTTTCCGCTGGGTTATTATCTTTCCGACAAAGCTCTTTTTTTTTTCTTAGATGAGATCTTGTCAATAGACATTCTAGAGGAGGGAAGAAAGATTGTTAGAGTATAGTGATACGTTGAAGACTCTTTGTTGTCAATGATGACGCCGAATTTAATTTTTGAGATTGAAAAACTAATATAGGAGAAAATGTTATTTTTTAAAATTTGGTTTAGGGGTTAAACTATTAGTTTTAGAGTTTTTGGGGGAAGGGGGGGGGGGGGGGGGGGGGGGGGGAGGGGGGTGTGAAGAGATTAAATTTTAAAGAATTAGAGTTTTATTAATTTTAACCACTCATAAGTAGATGTTTGAAATTTTTAAAACGAAGGAGTGAGAACTCGCACAAACAAGTCCTTTGGCCTATTTCATCCGTACTAGTGTACTTTGATTAGATCATTTTCAATTGTCTGAAGAATTTTTTTTGTTGGGTATTATCTTTTCGATGAAGCTTATCATCTTTTCAGATGAAATCTTCATTAGCAAGCATTCTAGAGGAGGGGAGAGAGACTATTGGAGTATGATGATGTGTCAAAAACTCTTTGTCGTTAGTGATGATGTCAATTTTTATGTCAGAGATTAAAAACTAAATCTTAAGATAAATATATCATTTTTTAGAACTTGGTCTAGAAGGTAAACTATTAGTTTTTAGAGTTTAGAGGAGAAGGAGATTAAATTTTAAAGAATTAAGGTTTTGTTAATTTTAATCGTTGATATATGGGTATTTGAAAATTTTAAAACGAAGGAGCGAGAACTGGAAACAAGATAATTTGGGTGGGAATAAGTTCTTTGGCCTATTTCATCCGTACCTGCTGTACTTTGATTGGATCAGTTTCAATTGTCTGAAGAATTAAAGTACTGTTTAGACAGTCAAACGGTAAATTGCATGGAAGAATCATCATTACTTATCTTCTCAATAAATTTTAATTTTAATAATTGACATTTGACTTGTCTTATTGCTTGCTCGTCAGTTCAAGGGTCTGAATCTTTCGGAGAGAGTTTAATTTGTGATAAACTTCAAAAACAAGAATTAAAGCAAGTGGGGCTGATGGGAAGAATCAAATAAGGAATATTATTCATTCTAGGAAGTCGTTGGCAACCAAGAAAATAAAATCAGTAAAAATTTCAAAGTCGTATGGTAGGATATATATGGGAATGATGTTTCTCAAATATCACCTTGTAGTTTTCTAATATTTATGGATGTTTGAATTTGTCGTCATTTTCTTAAGTTTTGTTTACAAAGATGAAAAAGATATAGATATATTATTCAATTTCTATGGTAAGATTAAGATAGCCGACTTTTCTTCTCCTTTATTTTGT
Source organism: Mangifera indica (assembly GCF_011075055.1). Lineage (NCBI taxonomy): Eukaryota > Viridiplantae > Streptophyta > Magnoliopsida > Sapindales > Anacardiaceae > Mangifera > Mangifera indica. Next base: position 6,400,743 of record NC_058147.1, on the reverse strand, counting down.
TTTTCCATAATAATAAAAGGAAAAAAGTTATTTATTGGCGTTTGATTACCTCAGATGACTGGAATATGGCATCCAGAGGGAAGTCTTGTCGTTAGAATTATGATCCACTGGAAAAAGACATATCCAAATTAAGACAGCATTCCTCGGTGAAAATACAAAAAGAAAGGGGAGGGAAGGAAAACAGCCCCTTGAATACAAAAATCTGTGGGTAAATTTATAAGGCCAAAAGACTTCTACCCACCCAAGGTACAATGAAATCACAAAATCCCATCTTTTAATTTTCAAAAACACAAACACCCACTTATAACTCAAATTTTATTAAAAATCGTCATTCAATTAAAAAACCAAACTTTCATCATATTTTCTCCCCTCAATTTTAAAATCTCACATTCCCCCTCCAAATTTTACATCAAAGTTTGAAAAGTAATAATTTTTCCCTAGGGTTTTCTCTCCTTCTCTCCAACGATCGATTTCTTCCCGATCATCGGCCGACTTTCCCTCCTTCTTCTCCATTAGCACTCCTCCTTCCCTCCTTTTTCGTTAGAGACGAAAACCATCGTCTTTGTCTCATACGAAGATGACGGTCTCTGTCTTTAATAAAGAAAGAGGAGCATCAATGGAGAAAAAAGAGGGAAGGTCAATCGACGTTAGGAAGAAATTGGTTGTTGAAAAGAAGGAAAGAAAATCCTAAGGGGAAATTGTCACTTTTCAAACTTTGGGTGGGGTAAATGTTTGATTGTCAAATTGAGGGGGGAATATAATAAAACTTTAGTTTTTTTTCTGGTTGAATAACGATTTTGTCATTAATTTTAACTTAGAATTTTAATTAGAATTTGGTTCATGGGTTGGTGTTTAGGTTTTTGAAAGTTTGAGGGCAAGACTTTAGGTTTTCATTATACTTTAGGTGGGAATAAGTCTTTCGGCCATTATGTAATTTGATTTTAACTAAAAGTTACCAGATGGATCTACATATCCTAACGAAATATCGATATTTTTTATGTAAAATTTATTTCAGATTAGTCGGACACATTTAAAACTAAATTGAATAGTGGTAAGGTGAACATGAAAGGACAAATAAACTTAAACCGATTTGAATACTTAGAAAAATGATATTTTAATAGAATTTGTTAGGAAAAATTATAGAATTATAGAAGGATAATATTAACAACAGTTAAAATACTTACTGATTACATATAATTGTATTTTTATATAGTTGAAATTAATTATATCATTCTTGATTTTTATTTAAATATTTTATTTATTATTCGATAATGAAAATTTGATTTGATCAGTAAGAATATTAATGTGTTTTAAATATTTTAATAGGTAATTTTTAGAGTATTTGTGAACAAAATAAAATATTATATTATGTGTTTTATTAATAGTAGATTAGAGTAATTTGGTAATAAAATTAAAACCGTTAAAAACATTGAGAATAAAAATAATAAATAATTTTGGAGTAATTTGAGTTGTATCAAGTCAATCCAAACACTAAAAGATTAGGATATGATTGAAAAATTTTGATACGATTCTAATTTAAAGTCAACCAAAGTTGAAGATCTTTGATTCAAAATCTGATACAACACAAATACAATCTGATTGCACGACCTGTAAGGACAAACCATTAACATTATTCTTCCCTTTTAAAAGACAGTGAAGGAGGATAATATGCCGATTTCTAGCTGGTTTGGAGGTTCTAGTCTTTAATTAAATTTTATGACATTGATCAATCCTCTTCCATTATCTTTTATAAACGAAATTATTTAATCTTTGATGGTAGCCACAATAACATCAAGGGATTCCGAGGTTTAAACTCTAAGCAAATTAAAGATAAATAACACACTGAAGATAAATAACACACGTATGCGTGTATGAACAGTAGAACAAATTCTGCAGTTGACAGATTCTAAGAAGCGCAGCAAAAGCTTGGAGAAAAGCCCCATTTACAGAAATAAATTAAGAACTGGTCTGCAACATCATGTTCTTGAATTCTTCAAAATCAAGAACGCCATCCAAATTGGTATCATACATGCAAATCATACTTTTACAGTCCTTCCCGTTCTTCTCATCCCACAATCCAAGTCTCGACAAAACATTCTGAAGCTCGTCGCTGGAAATGAACCCATCTCCGTTTATATCAAACACGTTGAACGCCTTAGCCAGGTCTGCCTCGGCGTCGATGACATCCGTCTCATCATCATCATCCTCTCCTTCATGATTAACATCACTACTGCTATTCCTTTTCGATATGGAATCCCAGAAGAACAAGAACTGATTGAAGTCCAGGGTTTGTTTTCCCAGCAATGACTCCAGCTCGCTCAGGCTGTAATGAACTCCAATCTTTTCAAGAAGCCAGTTGAGCTCCTCCAGACTCAGGAGGTTGTCGCCATTCTTGTCGAGCTCTGTGAATATCCTGTACAAATCAACAGCGTTAAGCGGACACATAATGGTGATCACCGATGAGCGTAAATGTTTAATGCAAAAGAGAGATAAAGAATAGATATAGATAAATGCATGCACAAATTGATCAGAGAATTTTTCTTTTTTAACAATTCTGATGTATAAATAATGGAAGAATTGACGAGTATAAAGCGCGTTCAAAATAGATAAGAACTTGCAGAGAAACTTCTAGTAGAACACTATTATGATCAATATTGAAAGAATAAATTGATGCTCATTATTCCTAAGCCTGTAACGTTTGATGACCTAGAATTTTGAATTCTAATGATCAATTTGACTTCACAAATATGGCTAAAAATAATAGTCTTTCTATTTTTGTAAGGCTGGAATTGTGCCATGTAAACGATTTAAGGATAATCATTGAGGAAATCATGATTTCCGAATAAAATTTACATGTATATTTTTCTTTAGTTAGAAATTATAATAGTCCTCGCATAATGTTTTCAGGGTTATGCGAGGAACCTGCATGACGAGTACAAGTAAAAATTATATGCCTGTGTAAATAACTATGGTGAAAAGTCAAAACAATTTCTATAACTTTTTTCTTTTTACATGCCTGGTGGATTTTCCACCATATGCAGTAAAGTTAGAAACTTTGGTGAGAATGCATTTAATGGAGAGGAGGAGTGGACAATGAAAAACCTACCCCCTTTTTGCAATTATATGTACACACTTCTTCATCCAGATCCTATACATATATATGTATATATATACAAACACTCTTTACTCTCCTCTCAATTCTTCCTTATTTCTTTATCTTTTCATATTTGTTTAATTAAATTTACAACATTTCTTGCTTTTTCTAGAGGTCATCAGCTAAACGTATATGTTTGCGTATATAAAGTTCCTTCTCTAAGTTAAAATTTAATTTAGTGTGGGTTGTGATAAATGATAAACAATCTATAAAGTAACAAAATTGTTAGCACTATTCAGGGGGGACTAAAGGGTCAAGGAGGTTCACTTACCCCTCTTGGTTTTCAAAAAAGGCCCAAAGACTTGTTTTAACCCAAAGTATAATGAAAACTTAAACTCTTATCCATCAATTTTAAAAAATTTAAACAATCATTTATAAGCAAATTTCTATTAAAAATTTTAATTAGAGATATGAGTAAAATCATTATTTACTAAAAATTTAAAAAAATTAAAGTTTTATCATATTTTTCTCTCCAAGTTTAAAAATCTTATAATTTTCTCCTAACACAAAATTTGAAAAGTGACAAATACCCCCTCAGGATTTGTTTCTCTTCTCTCTAACGATAATTCGATGTCTCCGATTGTCGGTCGTCCTTTCTTCCGTCTTATCTCTCCTTTCCCTTTTCAGTTGTCTTCATCTTGTTTTTGTCACAGATGAAGACGAACGGTCGTCATTTGAAATAAAAACAATTTCATTTTCATTTTAGATGAAAACGATCGGAGAGGGAAGGGAGAAAGATAAGATGGGAGGGAGGACAACCAAGGTTAGAGACGAGGAATCGGTGCTAGAGAAAGAGTAAAAAATTCTAGAAGGTATTTTTCACTTTTCAAACTTTGAGTTAGGAAAAAATTATGAGTTTTTTTAAATTTGAGAAGGAAAATATGATAAAACTTTAATTTTGTAAATTTTTTTAATAAATAACAATTTTACTTCTAATCCTAACTAAAATTTTTTACAGAATTTTATTTATAGATGGGTGTTTAGGTTTTTGAAAATTGGAGGATATGAGTTTAGGTTTTCATGATACCTTGGGTGGGAATAACTCTTTTTGGCCTATAAAAAATATGAATTATTCTCCTTGGGTATATCAAATAAGTATTTAATGTCCCCTTTAGATTTAAAAAAATATTAATTTAATATATTTAAAATCTTAAAATTATCTTTAAAATTTTAAACTTACCTTTCTTTTAGATTTTATTATTTTTTAATTGATCTCCTGTAATTTTATTTTTATTTAATTTTAATTCCTCTATATTGTATTTCTGCATCTGCCATTATTTTATTAATATAAAGTTCTGAATTATTCATTTTGTGAACAAAATTTTTGTTCATCATGGAATTACTTTTCGGCCATCTAGAAAAGAGAATATTTATTAACTCTAAGGACCACTTTTTAGGACAAAATTTTTGTCATACAGAATTGGGGTAGAAAATTTTCATCTCTGTTTGTATGTTGAATTAGGAATAATTTTTTTTTTTTTTGGTCATTAATTATGTGATGTGTGTTGAATTGTATTTTTGTTTTTATATTTACTGAAAGCTAAATATCCGTTTGATCCAAATTTTTTTATAGAACTTTTATTTACCCCTAAATAACAATTATAAAATCGTAAAATCATTGGCGCTGGAATCTCACTCTTTTTCTTTGAAGGCTTCGCTCTGGCGATGGGCATTCCTCTGGAAAAGGGCAGCTTTCCTTTTAGCATTATTTGGTTATCTAACTTTCAAGCCTGCTGCGAAATTATACCATCGGACCTTGGCTTCGGTTGGTAGTGTTCTGGTTTATGATTGACAACTACATTTCAAACAGAGGATTTCCACTTTTGACTTGTTTATATAATATGGTTTAGTTTCTACGGAGCCTCTTAAGCTCCTCAGGGAACTCTTCTTGGAGGGTGACTAACTGATTCTTGCCTGGAAAGATCAATATCTTTCTCTCAAATGTGAACGAACCCTCTATTATTTCTTCCCTCCTGTGTTGACTGCAAGGACGCAGGGATATTGAACTTTGAAACTACAGAGTACAGATTACGTGACCATTCGACTTCAAGACTATAGATTACCTATGCTTTGCTCATCTTTTAATTTTTCAGAAGATCATTTTCCTTGTCTTTCTACTTATCGACATTTTAATCAGACGCTCCGATCGTCTCTAAAGGAGAATTTAAGAAACAATGATAATTGCGTTAAGAAATTTCTTCCATTTATCCACATCTACTTTTCTTTAGCTCTAATCATACTTAAAAGCACCACTCTGGCTTGTTTCTCAGTCCCAGGAGGGGAAGGGAAGGGAAGGGAAGGGAAGGGAAGAAGGACAAACAATTGCCAACCACTCACTTCTACATTTCTATCTCACTGTTTTTCGCTGGACTCTATCAACCTCACCATTACCTCAATCCACCTCCATCGTCTGCTTTCCCTGAAACTACCCTATCTAACCTCTAATCGCAACTCACATCTAAGCTTCCAGATCCGCCAGCTACCACCGGTGTTTTCCATCGCCAATGAAAGGGAAAAAAAATTACGATAAAAATATAATTTATTCGCACTAATAAAATGCGAATTATATTAACTATATTGTATATATTGTATAAAGCGATAGAAATATTTTTTAACTATAAAAACTAACATTTATTTTATCATATAGATGAAAATTAATTTCTTAAATTTAAAAGATAAAAAATTGTAATTTCATTCTAATTTGTATGGAAAATGGTCGTTTTCCTTTATTATTCTTAAGCCCCTGTCTATGTTCAATTTCCAGGGCTTCAAACTAAACTTGCCAGGCTCATGATCATTCTTTTTCCAGCTGTTCAGTTTTCTTGATTTTGAAACCCTGGATCCGTATTTCTTCTGGTATCAAAGTATCTTTATAGTCAACGCAGTCAGTCGTTCATCAAATCAGCTCCAAACAAAACTTTTATCGAATGACTTGTCTTCTCTCAAAGCCGAATTGATAGAAAATGAAGTTAATTCTCGTTGTCTAAAACCGATTTGATGAAAATGAAGACAATCTTTTCATCTTCGATTCGTCGCCTTTGTTCTTTGTCACTGTTAGTCAATCTTTGGCTTTCATCGTCTTTGTTCATTGGTTTTTGTTCATTGGCAACACAGAAAGAAGACCGAGGCCGAGATGGTGGTCATAAAGAGAAGAGGAAAAAAAAAATTTTAAATGAAATGATAATTTTTCAAACTTTGGGTGTGGAAGAAATTGTAAATTTTTGAATTATAGGGATAAATGAAATAAAATTTTAGTGTTTTAAAAATATTTTGTTAAATAACGATTTTACCCTTAATTATAAAAGACAATTTTCATATAAAGATATACCTTTGAGTTTTTCAAACTTTATAAGTAAGAGTTTTGGTATACATCAAATCTTGGGTGAAAATAAATCTTTTGATCTTCATAAAAACTCAAAATTTTAAATATTTTGTTATTTATATATAAATTTATATTTATTATTTATATATATTTTTTAGGTGTCTTTTCACGTTTTACCTTAACCAATTCCAAAAAATGAGTGCTATCATCTTATAGCGTATGCCACATTGATACAAAGTGTGTTCTCCATTGATTATTGGCCTTCACCCAAAATTTTCAAAAAAATTGTAGAAGAGAATAAATTATTTATCAACTTTGGATGATAAAAAAAATTGTGTAATTATATTTAACGGACAAGGGAGAATAAGTCTTAATTAGTAGAGGATTATCGATGAAAAATATTTTAAAATGAAATATTAATGTTAATAGTTTATTTTATTAATTTAACTATCAATTAAAATAATAAAAACATACATAAATTATCAATTTAAATAATAATAATATATTTTTTTATAATTATATAATTTTAAATTAAAAATTATTAATATTTAAAATTGATAATTATTATAAATTCAAAAACGTTGCTGTAAAAAAGGCCAAGTGGGGGCAGCACTTTTTTTTTTAAGTAACATCAAACCACATGGATCTAAGGCCCAAAGGATTTAGCAAGGATTCGGTTCAAAGAATTCGGGTCATGGACCATCCAAGTAAACAACAGATTATAGATTCTCAATACGGTTCAGCGAGTCACCGAACAAAAGTCCTAATTTGACGTCTCCAATTAACCCACGCTTTGATGATGCTTGAGCATTCCTTCTCTGACGATAGGGTTGCACATGCTTGATTATCTGCATTTGGGATTTTTACGGTTTTTCTTTATCCTCTTAGGTTGAGGTAACTGCCCTTTTCACCTAATGTAGAAGTGAGAAAATAAAGTGAAGAAAAAGAAGTCATAAGTAATTACTGTCTGTCTCTGTATATATGTCAGGCACTGTTTTGTTTTTAAAAATAGCAAAGCAATACCTTGATTCCGGCTATATATTTTGTTGATGTGAATGGTATTGAGTTTATGATTTTATATGTCCTACTTCTAGTTAACAACCAAACGGAGCATGAGGTTGAATGTTCGGTTACATTGTTAGTTAGTGTTACTGAAGCATTATTTTTTTTTTTCCTCTTTGTAATTGTTTTGCAGATAATTGGAGCTTCTGTTTTTGGTTACCTGGGTTTTGATTACCTGGAGGAATTTGGTTAAGATTTGACCTAACTGCTTTGTTTATGAGATATCATGAAGATTACTAAGATTGAGACTGCAAGTAATTCCGGTGGGATAGTCGATGAGGAAGAGCATGATTTCAAATATGATTTAAGGTTGGCAAGACGATGGAAGAGAAGGCGCATTGCCTCTGAAAATTTTAGGCCCACTCACCATAGCTTTAAGGCTTCGAAACAAACTGTTAACGGTGATAACAATAAGAAAAAGAAAAATGGGGCTGTTGAGGAAGTAGTAGTAGTTGATTCAGATTATGAGGAGTTTGTAAATGATGTGGTAGAGGATGTTCATCTAGATAGTGATGCTGGGAGTGCAGATAATCTTAATGGTGCTGATAAGGACTATGTTGGTGAGTGTTTAGATCCTCATTATATGATATTCTTAGAGAACTTGAAAGAAGATGGGAAATCATACGTGCTTGAACTTGCTCTCGCTAATGGGACCTCAGTAGTTGTAAGGTATGAGGAAGAAAATGGCTCTAGAAATGGGCTTGGCGTGGAGAATTTGGAAGACTCTCAAAGTGAAGAGAACATAGGAACTGAAAATATCTTGAGGAGTCAGTTGGATCAAGAAGAGATTGAATATCCAAGAAGGTCTTCGAAGAGTAACTCAGCGAGACAAATAAGTGAAAGCCGGAGTACGGTTCCGAGGAGCAATTCAGGATGGAGAAAGACTGAGAGCAGAAGAAAGAATCTGAGGGGCACATCTGGGAAAAAAGCTAATGGGAGTTCTAGTATTTTGAATGATGTTGTAAAGAGTGAAAAGACCAAAAGCCCAAGAACTCTGAGGGGTAATCCTAGGAGAGAAGATAATGGAAGTTTTAGCATTTTGAATGTTGCGAAAAGGGAAACGATGGATAGTCCAAGAACTTTCAGGAATAACTTAAGGAGAGAAGAAAATACGACTCAAACTATTTTTCATGGTGTTGTTAAGAGAGAAAAGGTTGAAAACCCAATACCTGGGAGAAATGTTTCAAGGAGGGAAGACAAGAAAACACAAAATAGATTCAGAGGTTTTCAGACAATGGATAAAAAGAGTCGAATGGCTGTGGAGAATGTTAAAAAAGAAGCTGAGGATCATATTTCTTGCTCAGCAAATGACTTTTCAGGCAAGAGATGTAGGTCCAAATTTGTGGATGAAAACTATCTAAAATTTCTTAATTCTCTAACAGAAGATGGCCAAGATTTCCTATGTACACCTAAGGGTGGTAACAAAATGGCAAAGGATGAGGATGAGGGCAGTACTTCTGACTCAGAAGTAATTATTTTGGACAATGATCCAATTTTAGATGGAAAGCATACTCCATTTGAATCTTCAAAGTTTCGCGGTCCATGTGTATGTATTTCCTGCTACACCCTTATTTTTCTTTCAAATCTTTTCTTATGTATTGCTTCTTTTTAAAACTCTAAATTTCGTTTGGCTGCATGCATTGTTAATGTTGCTTCACAAATGAAAAGGTTGTTATAGATGATGAGGGAATCATGGAATGTCAAAGAAGCGAGGAGTCTGAATTCAGAGAGGCACTTATAGCAATCCTTCAAAAGCCTTTTGACATAACAGAGTATGAAGCTCTTTGGCGAGATGCATCTCAGCAAAAGCCAATGCAGGGAGCAAGAGAATTGCGTGGACGGACAGTAGTATTTCCGGTTGATTCTGATACTGCATCATATCTTGATCAGCACGATAGTGAGTTTATTAACATGCATTCGTTTTCTCAGGCTTTGCTACTGCTAATTTTTAGTACATATCAAGTGTCTTTTATGATAGACATCTAGATGATATTTCTCTTCACTTATCAGTTTTTAATTTTGATTCAATTGCAAATTTTAGGATGAACTCAACATTCAAGCCTTATCTTTGTTGATTTGAAGTTCTTGTTGATAGTGGTGAAATTGTGACATAGGATCACAGTATTGTACAGTCCTTGATCATACAATTTTAGCAGACAGTGCCTTAAAACTTCCATTGTGCTCGTATAGGAAGATACTCTCAAACATGTAACTAGTCAAGCCTCCCAGACACAATATTATTAGATTGACTTAACTGGAAGGCAGTATTGGCTTGTTATGGAAAATTCTTTTGTAATTACTTCTGATTCTAGGTTCTAGTGGGGTTCTGAGTTGGTTTTTATTCTTACATCTCTTTGATTATTTTGTGGATGGCTTATTCCTCTTGTATAAATCCTCTTGCAAGTTTATACAAGCTTTTATATCTTATAAAAAAGACTACGAAAGTTTTCAAGATTTCGTATTGTCTACTTATCATTTTAGTAATTAAACTTCATAAATTCTAGGATCCCATAAATTCTCTTAAACTTTATGATCCTATCATGAGAACCCTCTTTGATCCAGGGTAGGCCAATTTTGGTAACTTTGCTATTGATCTTATGAAGTTTGTGAGTTGATGGAAGGAAAAAGTTTCTTGGTCTGTATTATATAAACCTATAACTTGTGTATTACATTCAACAAGACTGGCATCAAACAAATAAGGATTTGCTTCAAGGTGATTTACCTTAGTACTACTGAAGCAAGCTGTTATTGGATGGAATGTTAATGATTATTTTTAGTTTTCTACATCAAACTATGAGGGTTTATGCTTTTTTATGCTTCTACCAGAGCTTCCATGACTCAATTATACTTTTTGTGTTTTCAAACATCTTATATGTATGTCAGTTCCATTTAGTTAAAGTGATTTTTTCTCATAGAATATTAATTTAACATTTGTTTCCTTGCAGGTCTTGCAAAAAAGATATCTCAGGCTGGACGTGATCGACGCAAAATTTTGAATCTCTTACGTGGATTCTTCTATTGGTTGCAGGTGTGTGATTTATTGCAATTTCACAATTTCAAATGACACCATTTTAGGTTGATAATTTTCTTTGAATCATAGTGCATTGTCAGTTTGCCAAATTATATGAGAATATCCACTAAACTGATATTGGATGAGAAGAATTAATTTGCTTAACAAATGGTAGAAAGTTGGAATTTGTAATTATTCACTTCTAACATAAATCTGTGTGTTTAGTCTGTCTGTTTATGGCTACTGCATATTGATGAACGTTTTAACTCTTGTATGATGTTCTGGTTAATTGCATATTGTGGTAATGTACATTATATTATTTCAGTGTATAACATTGAAGGGTTTAGTGAAAGTTCATTTTCAAATGTGTTGTCCTGATCCCCCTTGTTCTTATTTTGTTTCATAAAAGGGTTAAGCCTTTTATGCACTCTGTTGAATCATCACCTCATACCTAATCATATTAACGTTTGTGATTACTGTGAAAACAATTTCATAATGACATTTTATGACTAGTAAATTCTCTTTATTTTGCTCAGAATTTAACTAAGAAAGGAGCATTTTATCCTTGGATGGACTCACAATGTCTAAACACCTTGCCACCAGGGAGAATCCCTCCTAGTTGAGATTGTAAAAGCTTGAATTTTCAAAGAAAATCATTTACTGGAGAACTTTGGCAGTTTGATAAAAGACTAGCATGTACAGGTTATCTTTTTGCAATATCTTGATGGGCACAAGCTATCAAGAGAGACTCTTACAACATATTTTGCTAGGTAATTTCACATCTGAATTTCATTGAACTTAATGTATGGCTACCCTAAACCCTAAAGTTACATTGCATCCATGTTGTTTTAAAGTTAGCTTGCTCGATTTCTTTTCTCGTAAGCACTTGTTAATGTGGTCTTTGGATAAAGCCATGAAACCTTACTGTTACTGTTATTTAATTAGGAATGAAATAATTATTTGTGTTTGTTTAATTGGAATTTTCTACTATAGTTGATCTATTTAAAATTTAAAAACTGAATCAAACATTGAAACTAAGAGTGTGTTTATACGTCATGAATTTAAAAAAAAAAAACTATATTTACATAACTTTAATTGATAATAGTGTGTTTATTCTAATATTTTGAGTGTCATATAATAATAAAAGGGTAAATTAGTCTTTGTGACTCGTCATTTATCTTCCCTTTCTCTTCTTCCCCCTTTTGTTAATATCTCTTTCTCCTCCTCTTTTGTAATTGAACCATGGTGAAAGCCTTATGGTTGGGCATCACAAGTGCAGGAAGGTCCTTGATGTGCGCATAACAACTCAGTGACCTAACTCTTATCACAAACATGTATATAACTCACGCCAAAAGCTTGTAGATAACTCACGTTTCTAGGGGCATATATTCGCGTAACCATGAGTTCATAGATTTGCATCCCAATATAGCAAGAAAGAATAATCTTCTCCGAGTAAGAAGATGTTCAAGCGAATCAATGATGACAAAATGCCTATTTTTAAGCAAGTTGTTCAAATTATTAAAATAGACAGTTGGATATAATGATCGTTTTATTGACTAAGTTAGTTGTGTTGCATTTAATATAAAAGAGATATACCGGTTTGATGATACATTAAATATAAAGTGATTAAATCAAATAGACAACACATATTACATTAAATGATGTACCAGTTTATATAATATTATGAAAAGTTTGATCTAACACATAATAACTTTGAGTAATGCATTCCTTTAATGTTAATCACTCTCTATTTGAATAGATTGCCAAATAGACCCAAAGCCCAATAACTTTATCAAATCCAAATTTCATATGGGCCTGGCCTCATCATCATTTCTCGATTTTGTTGGGGTTGAAACCTGGACCCCATTTATTTTTCCCCTCTTCAAGTACCCCTGTCCGAACTTTACTCACAAGCGACAACCTTGCTGTAAATCTCACCCGCCTCTGGCTCTGCTTGAAACTCATGGTGAAAAAACCTCTAGTGCCCGCTTCGTCGCCCATAAAAAGACTTAAACTTTCACCTTATGATGAATTAGAATACATATATCTCCGAGGTTTTTAACCATTAGGAAGCACGGTGCGTTTCCTTTTTTCCGAAACGTTTGGATACAGAAGCGATTCAAAACCGGTTCGAAACATTTTGGGGGCTGTTTTGATCCTTTAAAAGAAAGATGAAATGCTTTTCTGAATTAGGTTAAAAAGGGGAATATAATTTTACAGAGTAACCTAACCTTCTCCTTTCCGTTCTAGTTGTCGACTCCATCTCCGTCTCCGGCGTCTCGATGTCTCGGCAAACTGATCTTCTATTCGTCAGTTCTTTGACGACCTGTTCGGCTTCATCAGTGCATCGACAGCGTGAACTCCCGTCCTCTCCGGCGTCTCTAAATCTCGGCGAAGTCTAGAACAGCCGTCTTCATCATTGCATCTAATGTGGTACGCTATTCTTTATATCCGATTGAGAACTCCTCATCTGATTTAAAAATCTGAGAATCTATTAAGCTGTAGTGACTCATGTTATTTGACTTTACCCTTGTATGTGGATCTGTTATACAAGACAAATTATTTTGTCTCATGAGTGTTTTATCTGTTTCGATAGTTTCTTTTTGCCACTAAACCCAATCTAAAGTTTTCTGTTTAAAAAATTTGTTGTCTGTCAAAAGTAAAATCTTTGACATATTGACTGTAAATACAGCGAAGCCAGAGAGAGATAAAACTGTTATTTCCTTATCATGCATGATTGTGGTTGGAAAATGTTTATATATATATATATATATATATATATTCTAATTTCATTCGTAATAAAGAACAAATAATCAAGAGAAATTAATTTTTTTTGCTCTCAGAGTTACACCTGACTAGTTTTTGGGAAAACCCATGGTAATATATTATGTTCTCACCGTCACATGGTTTATCTAGTCCTTTTATTATGCTGAAGTAGTGAAATTTCATTAATACAAATTTTAGGAATGTGCATGAATCATATTGTTGTAAATATATAATTGAGTTTTGGACAATAATTTAGGTAATTGTTGTGAATCTATATCTACAAAGTAACCAACTGAATTCAACTCAAATTAAACACTTTGCAACACTAATGTCTGTGTGTATATATATATTAATATGTTGTTGCAATTTTGATTTTAGCATTTAGGAAATCAGAGTAACCATAAGGTTATAGCTTTAATAAATGGTGTAAGAATATATGGTAACCTCGTTGGTATGAAGAAGCAAGTAGATTGAGTTTCTTACTGGCAGGCAAAGCAGGATTAATGTACTTGTTTATGGGAATCCATACTGGGTTGAGTTCTGCACTTTTTCTATCATTTTAAATGCTAGAGAATAACCACGCAAGTTACTTTCTGACTTTATCTATACCTGCTAAATTTAACTCATACTGCTAATAATTTTAAGCAGTTAATTGGCTATTCCTTTATTTATCTATGATGCCCTAATATCATTTTGTAATGTTAAGTGGTTTAGATTTTATTTTTGTTAGCGTAGGATTGTAAATACTTTTTGGAAGAACTGGAAAAAGTGTGGATTTGCTGTTTTTTTTTTAATCATAAAAATACAGTACCTGTATTTTTTATTAAAAAACCCTAATATTTTAAATATTTATACATTTCCCCACATTTCCGTTTTCTATAATTTTGAGAAAATACGTTTTGGCATTTCTATTTTTGTGCTTCATAGTTAACCTATATAGCCATCCACGTTAAAAATTATAAGTTCTCTCATTATTTTAAGCTGAACAACTTCATTTATTTGATCCTAGCTTGATATCATGTGATAATGATTAATGCCGAACAGTTTTTCAAGCATTGACGATTTTGAATTAATTATTTCTTTCTTGTTCCCTGCTTTTTCCCAGCAGCGAACTGGAGTGATATAATCTAGTTTGTATTATGGTTAGTTTTTGTTGAAGCATAATGGTAGGTCTAATCTAAAGCTGTGTGATATTGTAATTGTTTAGCAGATTATTTGAAGCTGACGCTATATTTTCATTTAGAAGATTTTGCAAGGAGTATTCTTGGTTCAGATTTGACCTAAGGGTTTTGTTTATGTGATGGAGTGGAACTCTTTCGAAGATTAATACTGCAGGTGATTCAGGTTGGATAGTTGACGATTGCTTGATGATTTAACATTGGTTAGGTCATTTAAGAGAAGGCGCATTTTATCTGAAAATCTTTAGTTAAATTCTTCTAGTGCTATGGCTTCAAAGAAAACCTTTAACAAGAATGATAAGGCTCCTGTGAAAGTTGCAGCAGTTGCTTCAGATTATGAGAAGCTTTGGAACGATAAGGTACAGTTTGTTGATGCAGACAATACAGGTGGGATAGTTAATCAGGAAGAGTTTGATTTCATTTCCAATTTGAAGTTGACTAGGCAACGACAGAGAAGAAGTATAGCATCTGAAAATCCTTTGGTAAATTCTTGTAGCAATGAGGGCGCAAAGAATGCCATAAAAAAGAGTAATGAGAATAATGAGGCTCTTATGGAAGCTGTAAAGGTTGATTCAAATTATAGGGAGTTTCTCAATTATATGGTGCAGTGTGTTGGTGTAGATAGTGATGATGATAAAGATGAGTGGTGTTTGGCTAATGTTAATGATGATGATAATGATGATGACCATGTTTGTGAGGTTTTAGATGCACAATATATGATGTTCTTGGACAACTTAAAAGAAGAAGGAAGATCATATGTGCTTAAACATGCTCTGAGTAATGGAACTTCAGTAGTTGTGAAGTATGAGGAAGAATATGATTTACATACTGGACTTGGCACTGGGAATTTGGAAATTTTGAAGGATTGTCACAATATAGAGAATGTTAATACAGAAAATTTTTTGAGGTTTCAGTTAGAGAGAGAAAAGATCATGAGCCCCAGAAGGATTTTGAGGAGTAATTTGGGCAAAAGAAAGAATGAGAGCTCAAGAAAGGTTTTGAGAAATAATCCAGTGACAAATAAGATCAAGAGCTCTAAAACAGTTTTGAGGAATAGCTCAAGGTGGAGAAAGACTAAGCAAGCAAGAAAAACTTCGAAGAGTGGCTCCGTAAGACAAGATAACAAGAGCTTGAGTTTGAAGGAGGCATTGAATGTAGAAAAGACTGAGAGCCTCAGAACTTTGAGTATTAATCCAGTAGGAGAAATTAGCAAGAGTCCTAGTATTTTGAATGATGCACTGAAGAGAGAAAAGATAGGGAGGCTTGCAACCCTAAGGAGTAATCCATGGGGAGAAAAGAACAAAAGTCGAAGTATTATGAATGATGCAGTGAGCATAGAAACAACAGATGGCCTTGAAACTTTGAGGAGCAATCCTCTAGGAGAAAATAGCAAGAGTCTGACTATTTTGAATGATGAAGAGAAGAGAGGAAAGACTGAGAGCCTTAGAACTAGGTGGAGTAATCCACAGGGAGAAAAAAGCAGGAGTCCAATTATTTTGCATGATGTGGTGAAGGGAGGAAAGACTGAGATCAGTAGAACTTTAAGAAATGGTTCAAGGAGTGAAAGCATGAGAACTCAAAAAATTTTAAGGGATGATCATTCTATTGATAAAAAGAGTCCAGTGGCTGAGACGAATTGGAAAATGAAAATTAAAAATCCTGTTTCTTGTCCAGCAAATGGTTGTACAATCAAAAGGCATAGCCTGGAGGGTACTCATTTGGCTAAGCAGAGATTCAACCTTGGTATTAAGTCAAATCTTGTTGATGAAAGCTATCAATTATATTTGGATTTTTTGAAGAAACATGATAGACGTCTGTTATATGCACCTGTAGGTGGTAAAGAAATGGTTCAATTTAGGGATGATGAGACTGATTCAGAAGTTGTTGTTTTGGATGATCCTTTTTTCACAGGAGATAATACTCCATTTATATCATCAAGAGCACGTGTTCATGTATGTGTTATTTGCTACTAGCTTTTCTTTCTTTTTTGGAAGTGTTCGTAGATAAAAGTTGACATTGTATGTTTCCATTTTCTAAATGTGTGTTGTTTATGTTGTTTCACAAACAAAAAGGTTGATGAGGATAGTGAAGGATTTATTGAAAATAATGACTCTCAATTCAGAGATGGACTTCTGGAAATTCTTCTAAAGCCTTATGACTTCACAGAGTATGCTCGTTTGCAAATTGAAAGCAGATCCTATCTTCGAATGCATGATGGTAAGTTTGTTACTGTGCATACATTTTCTCAGGCTTTTCAAATGCCTTTTTTTTTTTTTTGGGGGGGGGTATGTCTTTTTATTGATAAACATCTGGATAATTTTTCCCTTTGCTAATTGGGGATAGCACTGGGTAGTCCTGATTGCAAGTTAATAACTGACATTGAGGCATTGTAATTGTCAATTGAGATTGATGATGATAGTGGTTGCCTTAATTGTAGATCTGTAAGATTGTATGGTAGATACTTGAAAACATGCAATAACAAAGTGTTGGTTTATCAATGAACTTTCTTTACAAGATGTTAAGTACCTGGTTCCTCTCTTCTGCAACTCCTACTGCTGTGATTCTACAGCTGAAACAGTCACACCACAACTTCCTGCTTCACCACAATATTTGGCAATCCAACACACCACAATAGCAACAATATTGAACAGACTTGTATGATAAAACCTCTTGTATTTATATTCAGCAAATCATAGAGATAATCCAAGAGGTCTTACAATCGATTCTATTCAATTTAAACAGTATATACAATGAAACAGTAATCCGGCACCCATTCAATCGCCTGGCATTCAAGAGGCCAGCTCTTTCCTTCTGTAGTGTCCACTTTTTTTGCTGATATTTTTCTTGTCTTCTCCCTATTCTCTAGGCAGCTTAATATCTTCATCCCCTAACTGCCATACCTCTCTTGTACTGCCACATTTCAGCTCCACTTGCTTGTGGTCCCTCTCTTGTACTGCTGTGTGTTTGCCAATTGTCTCACTTAGCTTGCCACCACCTGTGTTCATTCATCCTCTTCCTTGTATTTGCTTTGCCTTCTTATGGGAAACATATACTTGCTGCCAATTGTTTCTATCTTTGTTTTTTAATTAGACTTGTCTGATTGGGAGACAGCATGCTTGATGTGCCAAGATTCATTAAACAATTTTGATGAGTTGCATGTCAAGCTTGCTAAAACCATTGTTTGCAGTTTTCATAGTGCTGCAAGAACAGAATTTGTAAGGAAAAACTACATGAACGGTCTTTTTGTATATTAAGATCTTATTGAATTTTTCAACACTGCACAAGAAGTCTTCACTTTAGATATTGTCTTTGTCTCATTTGTTCATAGGTCAAATTATTGTGATGTAATACCATCTGCTGCAGTTTAATTCCATATTTTATTAAAGGTGATTGCCATTTTTAAACTGTGCAGGTTTAGGGTTTTGGTACCATATTGTTCTTGTTTAGCATGAGTCTAAAAACTTTTTAAAATCCTCTTTTACATGCTAGTATGTATATCATTACCATATAGGTAAAATAATATCTTTTGCAGCACATTTCAGTTATTTGTTTCATTGTCTTACAGATTTTGCAGAAGTAATACGTCAGGCACGACATGATCGACGTAAAATTTTGAATCTGTTGCGTGGATTTTTCTATTGGTTGCAGGTTTGATTTATTTCTTGTCAGAACTTTTAATCTTTTAGTTTCCCAGTCCAACTCTATTCTTGATTGATAGCTTATTTTTGAATAATAGTGCATTGACAATTATTTCAACCAAATGGGAGCGTGCATTCATTTCATGTTAATGGAAAAGAAATAATTTGCTCATCTAATTATAGAAGTTTTGATTAGGGGCTATTACCTTTACCTTTAAACCTTAAGTTATATGTCTTAGTATGTCTCTGAATTAGAACGTATTGGTAAGTTCTTTTCTTGTATGCCTTGATTTCATTCTAGTGTACTATTAACCTTCTTTCTCCTTTCTGGATTGTGGAAGCACTAGCAGTTGGGCTGAATTGAATTACATTGCTTTTCATTTTACCTTTTCGCATTTGATTATGAAGCCGGAAGTATAACTTGTCTTATGCTGCCTTGTATTCATGCATCCAAACCCTTGCATATTAACATATATATCTTTGTATGTATATTTCAGCTGTGTACATATGTAATTGATTATTGTGAAGCCCAAATGTTACATCTGATTTATGTATTTGTTATGTATCTCTTTTTTTTTTTTTACCTTCTCAGTATATGCATTCAGAAGGAGCATTTATGCCTTGGTTGGACTCAAATTGCCTAAGCATTTTACCTCCAGATGACTACTAGACTTCTTTCTGAAGAATAATGCAACATCTGGAAATCCCAAAGCAAAACATGCAGTGGAGCAATTGCGCTATTTGATACTGACAACTACAACATTGTGCATAACAAGTAAGCTCGATTGTGAATTCTTTGTACATAATATAGTGTTCTGATGACATGATTGAGAAAGAATAATCGGTACCAACTGTCACTGCAGATCTTGAGGAATCTCGTTGTTGTTAAACATAATGCGTGGCTTCCCCATGCTGAAGTTTAGTACCCTTGCATCCATGTTGTATTTAATTTCTCCGTCATATAACAGCTTTCTGATGTAGTGTTCTAAGTCAGAACCAATTAGCCGTAGTGTGTATTCCGTCAATGGGGCTCCCTGTATCATTCTTTAGATTCTCAGGAAAACGGGGATTCAACAAAAGAAACACAATTCTTTGATAATTGATTATCCACTACTGATGATTTTGGTTCTGTTCAATTTTATTATATGATAATTGATCTGTAAGATTTCTGAATTGAATCTAAGTGTCAGATAATAAAATTGATACATATGATAATATTTATTTGGTGAGATCTATCATATATGTCCTTCATTTACTTAGTAATTTCATACAGACTTCTGAATTGAAATTTACCTCATAGTGATCCACAAGCTCCTGGAAGCACACAAAGACCTTGTAGACGCTTTCATCAGTCCATACAAACTCTTTCGTGGGATCCAAAATAAGTGTGAGTTTATCTACCTGTGTTTGATCAAACTCCCATGTCTCAGGATCAATGTATGCAGCATAGATCCTGACATGTCGCGTCACACTACACAGCCACTGACTTCCAAACTCTATGCCCATGTTTTTACTCTGCACATTGGTTTGTCGTTCCACTGGTCTTAATGGTGTCTGCTTTGGCTTCTCCTTTTCTTCTTCTTTTACTTGCTGCTGTGATTCTTTTACTTCAGCTTGCTGTTGTGCTGAGATAGAATACAACCTTCTCTTTGATTGTTCTTTTTTCCCTCCGATCCATCCCAACGAGGAGAATTTTGTAGAAGCCATGGAAATGGAAGTTGCAGCCATGATATATTACTCTAGTGCCTTTGTAGTCCTGGGCAATATACCTGGTTTTCTTTAAGTCCAGAAGAACTGGGTCCATGTATTTTGTGGATAAGATTATTTTTTATTGATTGAGTTGAGTGTGTGGTTAATATACAAGGACATTTGGCTGCCCTTGTGCACGCTATTGAAACAAATACTAACTTGTTTGTTCTTGATTTCTTTTACGTTTATCCATGTCCATTTACTTTTGATCATGATACTCATATCGTGTATAGGAAATTTAATTTTTTGTATTATATATTAAACATTATATTTGATACAACTTAAAATTTTTTATATACATTTTTATTATATTATTATTATTTTTTAAAGTATATCTATTCATATCAATAAAATATATTGTATTATACTATTTGTGTATTGTATTATATTAATTTGATATATCTTATAATATAAATTATTTTTTTATATGTATTATACATATTATAAGATATATTTTATATACGGTGAGATACTGATAATCATATTTTCGATTGGGATGTTCATATATCGATCTTTCTTACCCGGGTGGACGGCTAACCATTCTTGTCTAATCAAGAAATCATTTCAAAAGCCTATTGATTTGGTGGTTGTAACAGCACAAATGAAATCATGTACCTCATCAACCATATTAACAATGTTTTAAATAAGAATCCTACAACCATGGGGAAAACGATTAGAAATAACTTTGGTATTTCTAATTTCCAAATTTAAAGGAAAAAAAATCCAACACTTTCGTCTGATAATCCCAATGCTTTTGTATTTTCATTTCATTTCTAAATTCCCGTAAAATTGTATTGATGTACACTGTAAACAATAAAAAGAAGTCCTACAAAATAAAAAATAACATAGAAGGGGTAAAGGTAGGTTATCTTATCTCTATATTTTCAAGCAGAAAGTAGCCTAAATTAAAATAAAACATAGCAAAACAATGCACCCTGCAAGAAATAAGAACAATCCGGCATTCTTTCTGGTATGACCTGCAGGAAATATAAAAAGGTTAATTTCCAGCAAAATATGAGAAAGAATTTCCTGTCCCTTGAAGTGGACAACTTGGGGTTGAGGTTATCAATCAGTTATTAACCTTATGAGTCAACCTGCAGTTGGAATTGAAACATAAACCATTCAGAAACTTTGTGCACACTGCAATTTTGGAGGGATCGTGAATATATGGACATTTTTCATCTTTCTTGTTGCGTTTTCCAAATCCACATAAAAAACATGACAGTATGCAAAATTAACTTCCATTAAAGCTGCTTTGGCCAGTTAGATGGAGACAACTGAAAGTAACAATAAATAAATAAACTGGGTACTACCTGATATCCTCTGAAGGGTCCATCTTGAAGAATCCATTTTGTATCCAACTGAACCAATGCGAAATATTCATTCTCCTGGAAAAGCATTATATACTTAAAATCAATTACAAAATTACATAATCAGAAAACTATCATCATAAAGTTATAATCTTCAAAGCATCCTGGTAAAAAATGCACTGAACATGAAATTGAATGTGTTACAAAATCCACATAAAAAACGTGACAATATTCAAAATTAACAACACATCAGGAAATCAAGATTAACATTGATCTATATTGAAAAAGCTGTAAGCTCTTTAGAGACTTATGGGAAGAATGACTTCAGCTCTTTGTCTCAGGAGCAAAGGATTTTAAACCATTTTGCTCTCTAGAGATTTACTGCCAATGTAGCTTCCTATAATGAACAAAAAAAATAATATTGATTAAGCACATTTTAACTGCAAAAAACCATTTAGTTGATTTTTAGAGGTTACTCCTGCCCGCAAGGTATCTTTCCGAGAAGCATCTCTTCAAAGAAACTTGTCCTAGTAATTACGACGTGGTGACCAGCCGCAATACTAGCAATCTATCCCCTGTTCACTAAATCACAAAGAACTCGGATAGAGTTTCCAGCCCACAACAAGAAGAAGATCTCTGTTTAGCAGTAAATCAGTTCAGAATCTACTAAAAGTCTTTTCGCTGACAACAAATAAAAACTATCTATCTTCACTTTTACAAGTTGGGATAATTTTGATATTGTAAATATTTACTTTTTATCTTAATTAAAATATGAATAAATTCATAAAATTATTTTTTAATATAGTCTTATTTGAATGTGACTTCTCATGTCAAGTCCCATGAATATAAACCATTAATAAAAAGAAGGGCAGAAGCCTAACACATCTATAGAAACATATATAAAAGCTTATTTTCTCGTGTATCAACTAATAGCTGCACTATAGACCTAAACTTTTGAATCATCACACTGAACTAGAACCACATAGAAAATCTAGTGTTTTATTTATTTTCTTTCTTGTTTCATTTATATCTCATTGTAAGCTCAGAAATGCGTAGTTCTATCTATCAACAACAGTTAAAGTTCCAAGAAAAAGAATAAAAAAAGGTCTGTCACTATGCATTAAGGCCTTACCTCATTAGCTTTCTTCAAACGATTTTCAATGGGTTTTGACCATTTTAGACTAGATCCACCAACACTTATTACCTTAGATTTTTTAGGAAAATCCATCGTTTGAAGTTGTGTAAACTGTATCTCTCTTTCCTTGCAGCAACAATTTCCGACTGAAAGAACAATGAGGTTATTTGCCGGAAAAATAATACAAATACATAAATTGAAAGAAGCAGCAGAATAGATATTTTCATGCTCACGTACCTGATTGAAGACAAGGAGCTAAAATTGGATATAGAGATTGAATTTTGCACAAAAATTCTCCAGGATGCTATTCTTTTCAAGGGAAAGAGTGAAGGCAGGACTTTCAGAGGATATGACAAATGATCATCGTCTTTTGATACCTGCATACTCTTTAGTATCTAAACCAAAGAGTGTTAAAAGAATATACCTTTTTATTATGTTTTGATTTACTTGATTGTAATAAGTTCATTCCTTCTCATGAAACTAAGGTTCCTTCTTTTTCTTCTTATAGTTGTCTCCCTTTACAACATGATAGTTTCCTCCCATGTCGTTGTCATCTTTTTTCAAGACTGACATGCGATAGAGCCCCTGCTCTCAGCATCCTTTTTCTTCACCAACACTGTCCTTTCCCTTTTTCGATCACGAACAATTGATAGAGCCCTTGCTCTTGTAGTTCTTTCTTCACCAACACCTTTCTCTTGTCGTAACACTTACCAATCATGCCTTTTATTGCAATTTCCTTACAGGTGTTATTGCAATCAGCATCTCTCTTCTGTCGATTTTCCCCGTTTTGTCGGCCACACTCTTCTCTTGCATGACAAATGCTCCTTGTCATTGATTTCCTTCCATCGTGATAGTACCTCACCTTTCTGTGACTCATCATACATAGCTGGGTCTCGTTGTGACCGTGACTGGCTTTCCTTCCTTTGTTGTCGAAATAGTGCTCCTTCACGGCTTCACATGACTACTTTATTGTCAGCTGCTCCAGAAAGAACAGCTTCAATGAATATCACATCTCTTCTCCATTGGTCGACACTGTCTCACTTATTTAGTCTACCACAAAATAATAGTCGTCAACCTCCAACACACTCCTAACTAACGTGGAGATTGCACAAAATAAATAAATAGTTCTTAACCTCCCTTAGAGTTTAAAATGTGTACTTACACCCCTACGTCAACTTTTAACAAAAGAAAAATTACTTAATCCCCTCAGAGTATAAAGTTTTGCAATTAAACCCCCAATGGGACATTTCGCATAATACTCTAAGGTTATGTTTGTTCGAACAATCTTTTATTATAAAAAATTAAATACCATTATCAAAATAGATTATATTAAAAATTACTAAGTATATAAATTAATCTCGTGTTTAGTAAAATTAATACATACAAATAATTCTTATGTTTGGTTGATATTATATCAAACTAAATCAAATAAAATCATTTTTATTCGAATTAAATTTGAGTTATTTTAATTTTACTTAGACTTAGTATTTATACAATAACACAAATTCATCAAATTCATTAACATAAATCGAATTTAACTTAATCTAAAAACAATAATCAAAATCATCAAATTCAAACTAAACATTAAAACCCAAATTTTATAGAAAAACTTTAAACAGTAAAAAAAAAGCATTAACACAACATTTTACCATAAAATTTGTGCAATATAGGCAACAAACAAGCACGGCTAAGCCAAAAAAAGTACTCAGGATCTTCGAAGCCGCAATGAAGAACGTCAACGAAGGAAGATGACAAAAACAAAATGGTGGGTCTGGTTACATTTGCCCAGGAAAGGTGTCAGAAAGATTGGGATAAATTTTAGAAAACGGGAGAAAACAGTAAAAATACATTCTATACGTGAGAGTACTATTTGACATGCCACGATCTAATGGCTATATCGGTATGAAAGTCAACAAGTTGATTATTTTTTCATAGACCCTAATTTTTGGTTATTTTAAAATATCCCCATTTATAATTCATAGGCATGAACTAACCACTAAACGTTAAATAGATTTAGAGACGTCCATTTATCCCCTTTGCATGGTAGTGAAGAGAACCTTAATCCTGAGAGCCCAACCGTGAGTGGCAAATGAGAGGCCAGAGATTACCTGAGAACCATCGAAATTGTCCAATATACTAAAGGCCAATGGGCCATTTCCCATTGAAGTTTAAACCGTAAAACAAATACATATTTATAGAATTTAAAAAATCTAAAATCTTACATATAAACTAATTATTGTTAGAGGTAAGGAAAAAATTATTATTTTACTAATAATATTAAAAAATAAAATTTATTATATTTTTCCTCTTAAATTTTAAAAATTAATAATTTTATTTCTGTTTAAGGTGTTCTAACTTTGAAAAATTATATTTTTTTTATACTAAATCTAGGGATTTTTTATTCACCAGTCCAACCACCATCTCCGATATTGATGACCTCCCCTCTCCACCCTAAATTGTTGCTGCTTTGTCTTTTTACCTCTTCGGTCAGATCCATTCCTCGATGATGCAAGATTTTGTTAAATCCAGACGAATTGTAGTATGTATACGTCAACAGATTTAAATGATTTGTCTGGAGCCGTCGATGGGTCTACATTTGACAAAATCTGGTGTCATCTACCTATCCAGATTTAACAAAATCTGGTGCCATCAACGAGTGGATCCAGCCAAAGAGGTGAAGAGACAGAGTTAACAACGGTTTAGAGTGGAGATGAGATATTGTTGACGTCGAAAATGGTGAAAAATAAAACTTTAGGTTTAGGGGAAAAAATATGACTTTTTAAAATTGGAAAATTTTATATACAAGTAAAATTGTTAGTTTTTAAAATTTAGAAAGAAAAATTAATGAATATTATATTTTTAACATTATTAATAAAATATCGATTTTACCCTTACCTTTAATAGAAAATTTTAACTAAAGTTGACCCATAAGTGTGAATTTGAGTTTTCCAATATCCATGAATAAAACTTTGAGAACATATTAAAACTTGGGTGGGAAATAGTCTTTTAGCCTATACTAAACCAAAACCAATTCATATGTATTAGAAATAATAAAATTATATGTACAGATAATTAATATAATTTTGAATCATTATAATATCTAATAAGATGGAGATATTTTTCAGAAGTGAAAATAAATATTACAGGGATGATAAGGTTGTTGATATAATCTTTTCGGTGATGACTGTCGGTGGCAATAGCTGGTGGATGAGACCTGTTCACTCATCACAATCAGAATTCCTCTTTAGAAGTTAGTGGGTGTTGAAGATGCTAATGACTTGAAAGACAATTTTTTGGCAGAAAATGAGGACCAAACAAAGGATGTGGATTAAACCGGGGATAAGGAACCTCGAAACAGTAACAATGGAAGATCAGAGATGACAATGACTTGGGTCATGGCTAAGGAATTGACTTGTGTGAGCATGTTGTTAGTCATAAAGCTGTATCTGAAATGGACAAACAGAAAATCCATAAATTCTTGTTGCCTTATGAATCATGACAAGCTTGTTACAACGTACAACACACTCGTTGGTAAAGCTATAACAAACTCTTGATCAATTGAGATCAACAATTATGACTAGTAAGGGAAGGAGGAGGGCACACCCACGAACAACCTCGCATCCAACGCCTATTTGGTAAGCAATCCAGAGAAGACGCAAAACCCCACTGGTGAATTGGGTTGAAACCAAAAGGATATACAAAAGAATCACTCAAGTGAACAATTCATACTGGCAATTATTGTTTCCAGTAATGTGGTTAGTCAAAGCTTGATGAACGACTCCACCTTCCTTGCAAGTAGTCCTCTAATGAGACACTCTGCTCAATGCTACTAATGGAGAATGAATCATCCTCAACATCGAGCAGTGCTAGATGAAGATGGGATTGAAGGTTAGAACGCGGGCAGGCTTCGTCATCTAGCATGTCAGATTCTTCTGAAATGTTAACTTGTAGTCTTGCCCACTTAGTTACATCAGCATCACCTTGGAGGAGCTTCAAAACCTGGGATAAATAAGAGTAAAGCTCATAATGTTAAAACAACTTCCCCATATGGAGCTATAGCAGCTATAAAAGATAACTTACGAGACTCATTTGGGGCCTAGCTCGGGGCGCACGCCTGATACAGAGTATAGCTGCTAAAACCATCCTCTCCAGCTGGTCATGATCATAATTGTTGCCCAAGGTTGGATCTAACAATTGTATAACCTTCCCACTATTTAGAATTGGCTTTGCCTGGACAAGAAGTTTCACTTGTTCAATAAAAAACAACACCAAATGGTCCATTATGAGTAAATTCAATCAGTTCATAATACATACCCACATGACTAGACTCTCTTGGCCTTTAGGATAGTCATTGCTGATCGGCTTTCTGCCTGAGAGAAGCTCAAGGAGCACAACACCAAATGCATAGACATCAACCTTGTCATTTACTTTGCCAAACATGAAGTATTCAGGGGCCAAGTAACTGCAGCATATTTCAAAAATTTTCTGGTAATGTTCGGAACTAAATGGAAATAAAGAATTGCATCTTTCTTTGAAATATATCAACTGAACAGAAGTATAGGCGAGAAGTAAAGAAATGACTATGAGAGTAGCAATGACGTACCCAAAGGTTCCTGAAACATCAGTGCAGGTTATATGTGATGCAGAGGTTGATGCCCTTTTGGCAAGTCCAAAATCAGATAACTGAGAAAACCAAGCAGAAAAGCATGAACAGTTATGAACCAGTTCTGGTTTTAAGCACTATCATATAAAAAATACAAAACAAATAGAGGTAAATTTGAAAGGTACCTGAGGCTCAAAATCATCCGACAGTAGTATATTTGATGATTTAACATCCCTATGGATCACACGTTGAGTGTTGCCGCTGTGGAGATAATCCAAGGCCTCAGCCACCCCTACAGCCACCTTATATCTCTCACTCCAACTAAAGGTGTGAGGGTCTTTCTTGTTACCTAAATGAGTAAGCAAAAAGATGTAAACCAAATTGAAAACTAAATGCAAAGTCAAATATAACTGTTAGTATTATCAGTTCACATACCATGAAGGTTTTCTTCCAGGCTTCCTCTTGATAAAAAATCATAAACCAAAAGAAGATTATTGTCTTCAAAACAGAATCCCAAAAGATTGATGATATTCTTATGGTGTAATGTAGTAATTATCTCAATTTCCAGAACAAACTCCTTCAGCACATCTTCAGATGACTTCAGGATTTTCACAGCAAGTTCCTTGCCATCAGGAAGGCAACCTTTATAAACCTGGCTGCTGCCTCCTTTTCCAATCCAATTCTCTGGAATCAATAATAAATATTTTTAGACTAAACCAAGTTCCCACGTAATGGACAAAAATAAACAGGAGTTAGAGATCCAAACATACCGGCCAAGAAATTTGATGTTGCAGAGAGGAGTTCCTGGTACTTAAACAGTCTGCAAGTAGCAGAGTATTTCTCATGTAGACCCTCCAATTCCTTGGGCAGTTCTGCTGAATTTCTGTGAGAAGGTGAAGTACTAACAATCTCATTTCCTACAGGAACAATTGCACCACTTTCTCCATCCAAACCAGGTGATTCAGCGTCACCTTGAGGAATACCACTTTGTTTATGATCTGAATCTGTAACAAGTGAAGGTTGCCTAGAGGGCAACCGCAATGCCCATTGAACCACAGAGATCTTCCTCAATGAAGACCTGTCAGGAGCTTGTGGCTCAGATAACACTGCATGACGAAGCAGAGGCCATCCAGGCTTTGCTTCAGGCAATTGTCCGATCATTAAAGTTATAGAAGTTGAAGGTGACTCTAACTTTTGAACAGGAACTATAGCCAAAGATTCACCTTCACCTCCGCCGCCATCACCATCGCCACTTGACTCTTCTTCAAATGGGTTACAGGAATCATCTGGTAATACTCTAGCTGGTCCACAAATGGAGCACTTCTGTTTCCTAGCACTCTCCAAGCAATCTGAACCGGCTTTCACCAAGGCCCTTTCCAAATTCAACATAGAACCAAGATCATTAATAGATTTTTGTGCTGCATTAGGAGCATCATCAGTCACTACTTTAGAATTCTTTGGTCCTCCAGCATTCTTAGTCAATGATATCGACCGGTGTATTACATCAAGCAAACTATTCCAGCGATGATCTTTAGTTCCTGCAGTAAGTAAAACAAATATTAAAAAATAAAATAAAATATCTACCCCCTCTCAGAAGAGAAAAGAAAAAAAATTAACAACCTTGTGTTTCAGCAGATTTTGGAGGGCCCTCTCTTTGGTAAACAACTTTTCCATTGTTAACCGCAAGAACTGCACATTCCTTTGACAGTTTCTTAGCACAATATTTAGCCAGAGATGTTGATGATCGTACCGTATGGTTATTTCTAGCAGTGCCTACTATAACTTTGGATGCAGAATAAGATTTTGCTTCTTCAACTAAAATTTTCCGAATTGATGTTCCTCTGCATATTTTAAGCTTCAGATCCACCTGCAACATTTACATTACAATAAATATCGAAAATTTCATTTCTATTCAAGAAAGTACCAAAAGTTAACACAAAAGAAACTATAACTTTCGCATATTTAACAAACTAAAGTTTCCATAAGTTTTCTCACTGGACCTGACTTTCTTTTGAAGACTGAAATTTTCTTTAAAAAATCATTCAATTTCGCAACAATCCGGCAGAGAGAAAGGAACAAATAACACGTTTAAGAGACATACAAAAAATAAAGTGAAAGAGGCCAAACCTGTTTCAAGTTGCAGAAACCTTCATACACGGCAAGAACAGAGTCAAAAGCTTTAACGAGTGACAAAAGCGAAGACTTCCCATCACGATCCACAATTTCTACGCGCAGCCCATTTCACGTTATCATTAAAACCATTCAAAACGCAATCAAAAAGAAAAACACTCAACCCACGTAATAAACCACATTCACCTACCATTGTTGTCAAGAACATGAAGAGCTATCACTGTATCGCCAGGCTGCGCAACTTTGACCAGAGCCCACGTCAACAACTCTCTACTATGCGAGTCCAACTTCACAGCCACCACCACCGTCCCGCCACCACATGAACCCGCCACGTCAGCTTCTCCTCCGACCAAACTAACCTGTTGCACAATCTTCATTGCTGCTATGTTAACAAATGAGTTCGAATTGTTTGTCGTTTTGTTGTCCAAAACTTCTGATCATTTTAAGTTTATATAAATGTTAACTGTTGAGGTTCGGCAAGAGAGAAAGAGAAAGAGAAAGTCTTTCTTTCTCTTATGAGCTAACCGTCGTCAGTTTGTTGGCTTTTCAAGCTCGCCAACCAGACCAGAAAAAGAAAGCATTGAGAGGAGTTTTGACGCTACACTCGAGTAAAGGTTGTGTGTTCTACACGGCGCCGATGATGACCACGTGGTGATAACACGGAGAAGATGAGAGAGACTGTTAGATAAAATTAAATTAGGTCATTAAAAAAAGCATGGGGATATTTAATTTATTTATTTTTCTTCTTCAAGAACGTATCTAAGTTTCCAACTATTTTTTTAATTAAGAAATTCTACTTACAATATTAATCTTATCTTAATTAATAAATTACATAAATTCAGCTTAATTAATGTCACATTTGACTCGTTCAATTCAAAGATTTTACAAAAATACAGCCAAAGATTGAAACTGAGGAGAGAGAGAGAGAGAGAGAATTGTTTTTCTGCACGCGCGTCTGCAGTCTCTATTTCAGGAAAGTGGCTCATGGGCAAATACCACCACCTACCTAATGTTTCATTTTTTACATTGTAATCGCAATTAATTGATTTAGAAGCGAACTTACAACAGTTTAAAACTTTAAACATTTATTTATAAATTAGTTTTTATTAAAATGGTTAATTATAAATAAAAATAAAATTATCATTCTATTATTAAACACTAAAATCTTAAAAATTAATATCATTTTCCCTTATAAATTTTAAAAATTAATATTTTATTTCATTTATAAAGTTTAAAAAATTAATATTTCATTCTTACGATTTGTTTCCCTTCTTATACCACTATCATTCATATTGATGATTAACGCTTTCCAACCAATCACGAAGGACAACATTCATTATTGGTGTCTAGAAGACTGGACGAAGGATGATTCATCATGTCTTCCCTATCTAGATGATGCATATCAAAAAATATCAACAGTCGAATTCTCTAAACCACTAGAGATGAAACTTAGAAACGGGGGTAAGGGGAGTGAATTTTTTAAAATTTTATCTAGAAAAATTTGTTAATTTTCTAAACTAATAGGAGAAATAATATCAATTTTTAGAGTTTTAGAGTTTAATAATAAAATAATAATTTTATTTTTATTTTTAATTAAAAATTTTAACAAAATTAGTTTATAAATGAGTGTTTAAGTTTTTAAAATGTTGTAAATATATTTTTGAGATTAAAGTAAAATTTGGATAGACAATTGTATTTAAAATATCTAAATTAATTGTCAATTTCATTTTATTTCAAGGAGTTAATTGTGTTTATCATTAATTAATCAGGAGGATTATTGTTACGTTGTTTCGACATTAATTGGAGATTACTCGTTCGCTGATTGGGCGGTGATGACTGTGACCTACTCTGCCCGTGACTTCGTAGTGTGCACTCTACTAGGTTTAACTATCATCACGTGCTCCCCAATCAAATTCCTGACACGTGGCAACTTTTCTCGACTGTGAATCCTGCGAAAACATCAAACCAAGGCGCGCACCACA
The DNA here is from genome assembly GCF_011075055.1 of Mangifera indica. NCBI lineage: Eukaryota > Viridiplantae > Streptophyta > Magnoliopsida > Sapindales > Anacardiaceae > Mangifera > Mangifera indica. The sequence continues at coordinate 6,369,704 of NC_058147.1, read as the reverse complement.
AGCCGACGGCCACGTGGCCACAACCTAAACGAGAATTCCGTACACTAAAGATTTTTGTAGGATAATTACGTATATTGCTCACCACCTCTCTTTCTTATTTTCAGGATTTAAACATTTTTTTGTTTTTGGAAATAATTGAACGAGAAGAAATTAAATAATTGGAACAGCAACGTTACGTGATGCGGGTGCGGTCCCCCACCCGGCCCACCTACCCACCCACAGAAGTGAAATTTCTCTACTACCCAAAAAAGAGAAAAGGGTCCCACTTCAGTTGATGTGTAGGGTGGTACACCGTCGCTAATCACCACCGTCCAAAAATTAACCACCTCAACTCAACCTTTGCAAATCATTGAACTGATTAACTATTTTTATCTCCAAATAATAACAAATTAATTAATGAATATGTGTCGGTGGATCTGAGCGTGCGTGGGATGTCACGTGCGCCAGGGGGTGATGGAGCTACTGAAACAATTTAATTGTGGCCGCTATGTCACATCCCACATCCAGGCACTTTAACACAGAGGAGGAGGTGAGGTGAGGTGAGGTGAGGCTCAGGCGGCTGCTATAATTTATTCAAAGCTAGAGAATTTAGTGAATTTTACTCCATTTTTTACTTGTCAAGTTGGTGAGGTTTCATCCTAAATTTGGTTCAATCGGAATGATGATGTGGGTTGCTGCTAGTTTTTCTGAGAGTTCTAAAACCAATCAAACCAAAACATTAGAGGGAAAATGCCCATAGTTTATAAATGAATTGAAATTCGGTAATTAGTCAGTCCATTATTGATTAAGTGATAATTATTGTTTAAGAAACACTCATAATAGTGGTAAAAGATTGGTGGATTCAAAGAGACAGAAGAAAGAAAGAAAGAAAGAAAAATTGGTGAGCTTGCACCAAATAATTCTGGGTCTTAATCTGCTGTTAAAGTCAAAAATTTAGTCCCAATGCAGAGAGAGACAAACTAATGAATTATTGAAGCACAAAAGAGAGTGAGGGATGATGGTCCTACAAGGTCAATGATAATGCACGAACAAAACAATATTTCATCTTCTATTATGATGTTTGTGGGCCTTTAATCCATTTTTATTTATTTATCAGAATTAAAATATTAATGTATATAATAAATGCGTCGGAGATCCAATTTTTATTATTTTGTAACTGACCACTTAAGAAGGTTAGTGTAAATCTAAATTTATGTATATTAATTTTTAAAAAATTTAAATATTATTTATGTGTTAAATTTTGTTATTATTATTAAAGATAAAATTATCAATTAAAAGTTTTATTTAAATTCATATTTTATGATTATTCTTAAGTTTTAAAATTTTTATTTATATCTCTTAATATCATTCTTTTAGGTTTAAAAAGAGGAAGATAGTGAGAGAAAAAAGGGAGAGTGACCAGAAGGAATAGAGAAGGTAGGAGGGAGTCAGCTGACAACCAAAGACAACAGATGGTCACTGGAGATAAAATCTGGAAATTAAAAAAGAGAGAAAGGGTGAAATTAAAATTTTCTAAAAAGTTGGAGGCACAATTATATAAAAAATAAATAAATTTTTAAAAATTAATAAATGTGAGTGGCCAATCTTGGACGCTAATATGACTTTTGGCCTTTGTGGCCCAACCCAAAGTACATAGCCTTGTGATTAAGGGCATTGTTCAATGCGTCGGTGACAGGTCCCCCCCTCGAAAATTGAAGAGGCTGTCTCTTGTTCTATAAAATGGCAAGAAAATTTCGACATATAATCTTAAAACCGCCTTGTTATGGAATCAAAAGTAAACGTGATTATCCCTTAAAACAATGATCTAATTGTGATTAATAATAAATAGTGTGTAGTGTCGACTAACTTTAGGCGTCCTCTCACAACTCCCAACAAACGTTACCATGATTAATAAAGTAAACGACATGACACTTTGATGCCTAACAGTGGGCCGTTAAATTAGGCTCACTTGTCAGTTGGTTGCCTTGTTTTCCATGACAAGACACTTAATCTTAGGTTAGATGGGATAAAGGATCATTCATTTAGTGGAGCCTGTAGAAGAAGCTTTGCCACTAATCATAAGGAAATATTCATAGATTGATGGTGACAAGAACTTGGGCAGCCGTTGGCACAAGTAGATGTCCATATCCCTGCATGTGGATTGTGAAGTTAGGTTGAACTGGGTCTTGATTTAACACAAAGATTAAAAAAGTCCATATACAAAATCTGGGCTGGGCTGGGCTGGGCTGGAATTGCCATATGTTATATTCACCCTAATTCTTCTCTTTTGATCATGGTGGGCTTGATTTTCCAAAACAAGGCACTGCCTGCCTCCTTCTACAACTCATTATTTTGATTTAAGAAATATTATATATACATATTTTTCATATATAATTTAAATATATAGATGATATGTTAATAAATAATTATTATTATTTTATCTTTAATTTAAAATCATCTAATTATATGATGACACGTTATCTGTATACTCAAATTATATATCGAAAATGTATACACATAATTTTATTATTTCGATTATTATTACAACATATAAGGGCTTTGATTGAAAGTGTATCCATAAATTCATACTAACAAAATTGACATGAATATCATATGGGAATAAAATTCTTTCTCAACTTATCAAATAGTAGAGTTTTTGCGTATATATTTTATCTTTGTATTCTATCTACACCTAACATTAATGTAAAATGTGGGATTCTTAGTTTAAAAAAAAAAAAAAAAACCAACTTGATAAGTATTACAACATTATCTAATTGAGCATTTATGTTGTTTGTTATATTAATTAAAAATAATTGTATTTTTATCCTAAAAAAATAATAAATACAGATTTAATTGTAATAAAATTAAGATTATATTGATAATCTTTGAATACCTAAGACAGATTGTACCCTATGCGTGTCTCTGTATCTTAGTGTGTTGCACTTCTGTTTTTGTGTTGCACTCACACTCGCTCTTCTCTACATCTCTAATTATGCGTTGCTCTTGTACACTCACTTTGTGTGCCCTTGCACCTCTGTGTCACCCTTGCACACTCGCACGACTAACGATCTCGTCTGTGTGATGCCCCTTGTGCACATGTTTCTGCATTTGCGCCCCTACACAAGCACCTCTCTGTACCATTACGCTTCTCTATTATATTATCTGTCACATCATTATTAGTAACAAAATATTACCAAATTTTTTTGTTACTTACAAACCAAACAAAATAATATAAATAATAAAAAATAAATTACTAGAATAATATTTTAATACCATTAATCAAATATACTCTAGTAATGTTTGTTTAAATAATATTACATAGTGTTATTTTTCACAACATGAAACTTCATAATTAAAAATAGAGTTGACAATTCATATCATTATGTCATATTTGTATAGTATTATTTCAAACTTTGGGTCAAAGATCCTAAATCTCAACTCATACCAAATTAGATATGTGTTAAAAATTTTTAATACTAATCCAATCTTATATATGTTAAGGTTATTAAGACCTTTTAAATCATATCAATATTCTTAATAACTGAATCTTATTTTTAATGCTGAAAAATAAAATAAAATTTTATTTTTAAAAATCGATAATAATTAGAGTATTTATAATTATACATAGATGAATCTATATGTTATATATAAGAATTTCAAATATTATCGATACTTGTTCTCTAATATTTATTCAATCCATATTTAATAAATTCTATTATAATAATATTAATCTAAAATTTAAATTAATTCAAATTATAATCATATTAATTAAAATATAACCCAATTAAGTTTTAAATTATGTTACGATAACCGGAATTATTTTTCTATAAGAAAAATTTAATCTTCACCAGAGTTTTACATATCCAATCATATTATGTCCATAATAGGTTGAAAATTGTCATCTAATTAATAATTAATTCTTCAGTTAATCTCAATTCAATGTGGCAATCGATCACAGCGAGTATAACTAAGATTCCTACTCTAGCGAGTAGTGAACAGTGGGTTCTTCCAAACTAGTCTATTCTATTCTATTCTTTGCACTTTCCAAATGGGAAGCATAAGTTCCTCTGCCAACATTCAATGTTCTCTTTCCCTTCTCCTCTCTACCTTAAATTTTTCACTTTAATTTTTTTGTGTTCCTGTTAAGTCCACAAAAAGTTATTAATCTTTTTCAGGCGCCCCTGCATATCACTAAAACGCTTTCCAGACTACAACTTTCCCGTCATCTTCATCTGGGTATGACTATGTTTCTACTCCCTTTTAAGTTTGTTATTGTGTTTTCTTAACCTTTCTTCCTTTTTGTTTCTTGGTAGGGGGTCTTTTCTTCTTTTTCTTACTCTTCTTTGATTCTGTGATTAAGTTTTCTCTTCTTTTATTTGTTGAATTCTCTACTTTGATACTGTTTCACTTTTGCATGAAAAGATTTTGTGTGAATTGAGCTGCTGAAATTGACTGGTTATTGCTCTGTGTTTTGAGCTCTGTATGTATTGAATGTATATTTTGGCATTTAAGCTATGTTGTGTTCTTTTGTTTATTCTTTTTCAATGGGGGATACTAGAATCCATTGCTGATACTAATTGGTTTCATTTGAATGCCTGAATTGGCAACTAGAACACAAGATTGGCTTAGTGCATGGCTTTTTGCTGAACTTCTTTCCTGCTATATACTGCAAATAAGTTAGTCTTTTGGAGCTTGGATAAAGGGTTGCAAAAGACCATTAGTGTTGCATAAAAAATCACATAACGTTCAAGCTGATTTGGGTTCTATCTCTTTCTTGCATAAAAACATGCCATAACCATTGGATGAACCTCTAAAGTTATTCACATACAATCAGTGTCTTGTGGCTTGAGCAGGGTGATAATTTTAACTGATTTGCGTTTAAAGAGTTTTGCTTTTTGAGCACAGTAACCTCTAAAGATTACTAGTTGTATGGCGTTATTCTCTTATTAATCGGCCTAACTTTAAAATTGCTGATAGCCTTTTCTCTTAATATTTCAGCTGCAGCTCTTGGTTATTCTCTTTTATTGCAGTTGATACTTAAGCTCTCAATTTTCTCTCTGTTGGAGTAACATCCTGAGAGCCGATGTTTATTAAATCATGCAGCTGTATCATCATCCAATTTCTTTAGACAGCCAAAAAGTGAGACTTGCTTTAGAAGAGAAAGGCATTGATTACACATCATTCCATGTTAACCCCATAACTGGGAAGAACATGGACTCTTCCTTCTTTAGGATGAACCTGCATGCTAAACTACCGGTTTTTAAGAATGGTTCACATATCATTTTTGACACTATTGAGATAATCCAGTAAGTCTGTCCTCCATTACTTAATATCCCTTTAGAATGATTTTTGGATTGTATTGAAGTTTCTCGAAGACCCAAAGACATAACAAGCTAACTGACCACTTGTTTTACTTTTCTTTAAACCTCAAGACGTATTATTTTTGAAATTGATTTCCATATAAAGACGAGAAGATTTTGATGTTATTTAGAAATTTGCAGGTATATAGAGAGGATAGCAGTCATCTCTTCAGGTGCTGTCAGTGCTGATGACCTGACCTCTAGTAGCAGAGAAGTGGTTGGGTGGCTGCATAAGATACAAGATTGGGACCCCAAATATTTTACGCTTTCCCATATCCCTGAGAAATATCGCTGCTATGTATCCAAATTCCTTAGGAGAGTTGTGATTGCACGGATGGCAGAATCGCCCAATCTTGCAACTGCATACCATTGGAAGCTAAAAGAAGCATATGAAACAGAAGACAAGCTGAAAAATCCAGATGTTGTGAAACGGAGCAAAGAGCATCTCGTTAGACTTCTTGATGAAGTGGAAACAAAGCTGAATGAAACATCATATTTAGCAGGCGAGGCGTTTACCATGGCAGATGTTATGCTTATTCCAGTATTGGAGCGTTTGGTGCTCCTGGGTTTAGAAGATGAGTACGTAAATTGTCGGCCAAACATAGCTGAGTACTGGAGTATAGTGCAGCATAGGCCTAGCTATAAAAAGGTAGTTGGGAAGTATTTCAGTGGCTGGAGGAAGTACAGAACATTACTTAAAACATGGTGGTATGTTCGTATCAGAAGTGCGCTAAAGAGATATTGATGAAAACTGATGAATGTTTTGAGTTCTATTCTGTAAATTAGAAATGTTGAGAAGCGAAAGAAAAATCTTGGTAGGAAGTTTTATTTGGAGTGGGTCTTCCAAATTTGTCTCATGTAAAGCCTATCTTTTTGAGCATGATGCATTAATAGTTTGATTCTGAGCTTTGTAAGTAAATTTGGTCTTGTACTGAAGGTGTAACAGCAGGGCAGACTGGAAAACTATTGGATAAATGTCCATTTGCAGGATAATTACTATACAGAAACAGTTCGATTTCTTTCATTTTAAAGCATATTTCAACGGCAGAGACGAGCAAATATGATAATCTTTCATTCTACTAATTAAATCATTCGAAGGCATTTTGATTTCTATATGATAAAATAATACAAAAACCATAAACAAGAATGGATACCTCCATGACGAGAGTGCAAATGGGTCGATATCCAAAAAATTGGACCATTATTTCCCTCAGCTGTAACGTTATAACCTGGACTGGAATTCTGAAATTGAATAAAATTTTCATAGAAAAATGAAACCCACAAGTAAAAGAATTGAGAATACATTAATGGGGTGGATGAAAAATCCAGAATTCCTATAAATCAATTCAATGATGATTTTGTTGGGATTGACGCTGATAAAAATTACTGCTTGGTTTATCCGCTCTAATATCCTGTGAACAATAAGAAAGCTCATTTCTTCTCCAAAGCCATGGGGGCCCCTTCCTTTTCTGTTGCCTGAAGTACCTTCTCCCCAAATCATTTGACGATCCCCTCATTCGTTTACATGTTTGTTGTATTTCTGCATCTGATTGGTTAGTTCCTGTTGTGCTTGGATTGTCTTCCTCAGGATGGCAAGTGGGTAAGCAGTGATTGTCTTGTTGCAATTCTTCTATAGTTTCAGTGACAGTTTTACAGCTATCAGTACAAACGGGTGGAGGGGCCCTCTTGTCACGGGGAAATGGGGGTAAAGGTGGAAAAGGATGGAAAATCATGCCTGGAGCAATAACCCAGCTATCGGGAGTTTCAGCTTGGGGTGACCCAAACTGCTGCAAAATATGTAATGGAATACCATATGAAACAGGCTTTTTCGAAATGAATTTCTGCTGAGGATGCCCAATAGCCACATCACATAAACACTTTTGATGTAAAACACTTTGCTGAGGAAGATTAGTAGTTGACGAGGCATCTGATGAACCGGGAGGTACGTTAAAGGGAGATGAAAAACCCGGTGGAGCATCTTCTTGAGTAGTTTGCCCCCCATCTTCAGAGCTAACAGCTTCATCTCGGTTATAGTAGTTGTGGACACAGTTAGGGCAGTTGCTGTCTTCTCTGCTCAGCTTATCAGCATGATTGGGCATTAGTTGACCTCTAACGGAAAATGAGCTGGAATTTTCACACTGCTGTTGCAATGTAGATTCATGCTTATGTTCCTTATGAGTAACAAATCTTGAATCTAGGTCTGGTTCTGCTGGCTGATCCCATCGACTTTTACGTTTGCGAGTTGCGGAGCCAGTTATCTGAAGACCACCAGTACAAGGCGCAGATCCCATCTTATTGGCTGTACCATCCACAGAAGTGATTGTGACTGACTGTGTGGCACAATCAATTGCTTCTGGAGGTCTTGAGCCTTGATCATGCCATCGATTATGAGAAGCTAAGAACCTATTGCAGTTAACACCCCTGATAAAATCGATCCTGCCACCATCCCTGTCCATGTAGCTAGGTTTTCTGAAAGGTTTAGGAATCCATTTATCTCTAAAATTCCGTGCAATTTGATGAACCTGTTAGAGCACAAAGTACTGATTACAATGAAATTGTCGCCAAGAAAACTGAACTTATTTGTTTATTTATTTATGTATGTATCTGTAAAAACACTATTTGCAACAAATGACACTTTACAGAGGCAAAATGATACATAACCTTTTCCCGTAAATGAAATTTACGTACAAGATTAAAAATCCATTCAAGATAGCTTTAAACAAACCTGCTTGTCATCGTGCTCAGTGAATGACAGTATAGACTCCCTAAAGCTGCAAAAGAAAGCACAGCTCTCAGGAAAATGTAATAAATGTTTTTTATGGATCAGCAGCATTAATAACTTGCTTTGGTAGTTGTTGTATGTAATAGATTAACAATAAAATTATGTACATTTAGGTTTAAATACCTAATATTATCATGTAATTAGGTATCACATAATGACATAACATCTGAGTATTTAAAACCAAGTGCACATAACATTGCTCATAAATTAATGCTAGATCCATAAGTGCTTTTTGTTGAATCCAGTCCCATCATAATTACCAAACAAAATTCAAAAGGAAAGATCCCTATTTTATTGGAAAAAGCGAATAAACAATCACAAAATTTCAAGCAATATAAAAAACAGATATATTTTTCTAACCTTTCCATTCCAGCACAAGGAGGACCAGAGAGTATATGATCCCGTGAAAGAATCTGCCTCACTGCTAAATATTCTAAAACCTGCAGATGCAGTCAGTTAGCTGAATGGTGATGATTTTTATGCAATCAGATCACTAAAAACAGTTCTAATTTCATCAAATTCCAGTAGACTATATGCAAGTATTTAAGCCATTCATGAAGGTTCCAGGTACAATTTAATGTTCATAATATATGAAACAGACCCTCCTACTGACCCAAAATAACCATATTTCAAAAGTTGGTTTGCTCTACTGAACCAAGTGCAGATGGAATGTTCACCAGACTATACCTGCACACTCGTATAGACTGTATGATAATTAAAGATATCCAACTTCTAAAAGATAATCTTCACTCCTATGTAGTCTTGAAAGGTGAAATAAGCATTCCTGTTCTTTAACAAGTTATTTTTCATCTCTTTATACAAATTCTTCTACATTAAATTCATGACACAATCCCAAACCTATAGAGGGTAAAAGACAATGCTTGATATCCTAAAGAAACTTTATGCAATGAATTATTAAAACAACCATGTACAATTAAGTTAATAGTGGTACAGATCATGTTCAGTTAAGTCAAAGGTTGGTTCACAGCAAGCAGACCTTCAGAAGCTTCCGGAGAATTGGAATCTTTTTAAAGTTCCTTCTATACTGCTTCATCATGTTGTGCAGCATCTGTAAACCTGGAAATGAAAATAAAGAATCCAAACTAAAATTTCTTTATTCCACGACACATGGTAAATAAAATTGAGTGCACGCAACACAAGCAAGAAAACACTACCATTTTTGTTGATTATATCTAACAACACTACTCGTGATTTTGTTTTCAAAAGTGCATCAAGAATCATTGATAGATCTCGATTACTGCAAAACAAATAAACTAAAATCAAACAAAGAAAAGAAAAGAGACAATAGTGGAATTGAGACCTTAATGGAAAAAGGTATAAATGGCATAGTGAGACATCTAACATAATATATAAAATGAAGAAAACTCTTAAATGACCTCTGAATTGCTTCGCCACTATCACCCGATGCAGCAGTCAGTAGCAGAAGCTTCAAATATCCTTTAGGAGCATCCTGTTAGAATATATACACAAGAAAAAAGAAATTGGGTGAGTCATGTTTCACACAGAGGAAAAATAGCATGCTTCAGTGATCTTTTGATACATTTGAAAATGGATGTGTGGTAGTGTGTTTGACACTTTTATATGTCAAAATGTGACCTTCAGTGATCTTTATGAGTTATCAATGTTTGGAAATTTTAGAATTTATAATGATTTATCATTTAGTTGTTAGTGGAGCCTAAAAGGAATAAAAGCAACAAAGTGAGACATGTTTAATGATCAAACAGCAGAAACCACCACGGTTTCTTCTGCTTTTTTAGAGAGACTATTAAACCTGCACCAACAGCATTCCAACAGCATTCCACGGGCCAAACAGAAAGAAATCAAATTCAAACACTCAAATAGGACAATGCAAAATTTACTCACTTTTCGTTTACTTATGCCTCCATTGGCATCCAGCAACTCGTTCAATTTCTCCTGAACTGCAGCATTGTCAAGCATTTATCATTAAAATTATCACCCTAAGCAAGAACATGTTATGTCATAATAAGTAAAAACAAGGTCCCTGACCTGCTTCAAAACGGCCACTAAAAGAACCTTCCACTACTTTCTTGGGTTTGATAAGCTGAAATTTGTTGGCTGCCATCTTAACTTTGTTTCTGTTTAGATGACTACTACTAATCTTCCCTTTCTTCATAAAGCCAGATGAATGTGAAGTTTTTATATGAGGGCGAGGTTTTAGCGACCCTTGCTTGTCATCAACTGTATCGGAGTTGTCTTTCCTATTAGCATCACCACTATCTTCTTCCATGGAAATCTCTTGACAAACAGTGGATATTGATAAACGATTTACATCTTTTGCTTCTATGGAACTTTCTGGCTGAGCTGAATGATATTTTCCTTTTGCTTGCACTTCCAATGAACTGTGCAATTGGGAAATGTCAGATGCAGACAGGTTCACAAGGTTCTCAACTTCTATGAAGATCCCTGGTTGTTGAACAGCTCTGACAGAATCATCAATTTTATCTTTATTTTTTAAAGGATACTGAGTCTTGTCACCATAGAAGGAACTGGCTCTGGTTACAGCACTTTCCAAATCATCTCCATCTTCAAGCATCAAAGGTTCAGGATATTCCTCATCTGAATCACCTTGATAAATTACTTCAGTATTTAGTGGATCCCCACCTATATAACCCCGACATTGAGGAGAACCGCAATAACATTTTTTGGCAGCAGCTCCAAACACTCTCACATAGTTGTAGTCAAATGTCAGCTCTTCATGCTGAAAAACATTGAAGCATACAAGAAAATAACTGGGATGTGGATTTATGAGTCTGCAAGTCAGGCCACCAGGCCATCTGACTCATGCAGTATATTTTTTTATTGCAAAAAGGAAGTGGGCGTCTCATCAAAAACAGAAATGAGTTGCCAACGTAAAAGAAGTGTCAGATTTAAATATGAGATTTGCCACAACAAAACTGGGATGGAGGTAAGTGACAGACTGGTGAAATCAGTCCCATAGCATATCTGAGTTTTTAAGATCAAAAAGTCCCATATGGACTGAGACTAAATTCTAATTCAGTCTTGGTAGCTGGTCTCTTGAAAAAACCGTTGTACTAAAACAAAATAATCAAATACTGTAAAAAAGACCAGCAATTCTCTATACTTTTCATACAACAGCAAACAAAATCTCTAAATAATTTATTCCACAAATGGTCAGCACATTAAAGGTTTTACAGTAGCTGCAGAATTAAAATTTTTGAAGAATGCATCATTTTACTTGAATCAAGGAAAACAATATCAGTCAGACCTTCCTATGTTTCATACATGAAGATAACAAGTTCATTTAAGCCCTTCTCTTTCAGACATTGACTGGAAGTAAGATGTGCTAATGAACTTTCAACCAATTCTGAAAGCAATAAATAAATATAAAAAGCACAGCAATTTTCATTTCACAGAGCCTGACCATCAAGAATTTCAATCAACAGACATATGCAATTGACTGGCAAAAACAAAAACACCCCAGCAAGTCAGCACAAAAGTAGTGATTGATGACTCCAACCGTGGGTAGACAAAGAATTAATTGATGGCAGATGCAAACATACCTTCTTAATATCCCTAATCGCAAAAAGTCCAACACAAATTTCTCCATTCACCATCCACTGCTCCAAAAAAAAAAAAAAAACAGAAATAAAAGTGAGCATTGTAAGAATTAGAGTCATGCAACTTGTGTATATATATAATAAATCAAGGTAAAAAAAAATCTCAACAAAATACTGTGCAATAATAACATGCCAACAAGAGTAAACCAGAGAGTACACAAATTAAATAACCTGGTTAACTACAACATTTGACTCATTATCAAAAAGTAGTTATAATTAGTAATTAAAATTAAAAAAAAAAATCAACAATGTATTAATAAAAGAAATCACTGACAGACAATCCACTGAGATCAAAGAAGCATTAAAGATCTTCAACAAAAGCCTGGAGACTACAGTACTTTATTGTTTGTTTCATCTCCATAACCCTCTCCAGTGTCTTCATTATCAACCTCATCAAGACCAAAATAATAGTCCTAACCATGAAACATCCAATTATCTATTCCCCCCAAATAGAACTCCTATGGTAGTAGGGCTCCTCCATGAGAACAAGAGATGAGAATACAAAGAAACAAAGGAACACCCAAAAGAGCCTTCTGAAGATAGTTTTCTTGAAAAAATTAAAAGAAAAGATGCAGCAGTTCCTTATGCAAGAGAACATGGGTGTAGACCTAATCATATAAATTATTATAACAAAAAGTAAAGTAAACAACTAATTTGAATTTAAAATTTTGTATAAAATGCTCATATGGATGTTCACCTTTTCAGTACGGCAGTTAGGATTGCAACTATGGTTAATGAAACGGCCTAGATTACCCTTGGCACATGCATCTATTACCTGTAAGAATTCAAAATATGATTAAGAAATCATAATGAAGCTATAATGGCAAGACTATCAGACAACTAAAAGACAAATAAAGTACAAACTAACATAACAAGCAAGGTTTTAAGTTAAAACAGGACAACATCCTTCTAAAACTTTTGGCTATAATTTTAGCAGAATATGCAGTTTCAAGTTAAGAAGTTAAAACTTTTTGGCTCTTTTTATATGCTCAAACTTCTGATATAAATTGTTATTCAACATGATTTTTCTTTGAAAAACATGGTTAGTTTGTACAATGTGTTAAAGCCTTCTTGACTGACAGTTCATCTGATCAAATCCTGAAAACCCGATTCTACTAATTAGATTACAACACAGAGTCATATAGGACTGTGTTTTTCATTTGATAGTTGATTATATTCAGCCATGCAAATAAACAGAGAATATATGCACTATAGTTGGGTCATCCTAGGATTAATATCTTGGCATACTGGCTATTCAGTATAGAGTGAAAATAGGCCTACTTTGAGGCAAACATGTTAAAAAACTAGCAATATGTAACAACATATCAACACTAGAAATCAGTTTATGTAATGAAGAAGATCCAAACCTCACTGCCATTTAATGTCATGAAGTAGAAATGCTTATGACCAAGAGCTGCATACTCCTTTTGTCGTGCCTCATAAGTTTGCATGTCAAGCACCTGATTGGAACATAAAATAGAAATCTTGGCAGTAAAATACTGATAAATATGTGTATATAACAAAGAGAGAGACACAGAGACAAAGACCTAAAAAGAGAGAGGAATAATCAGTATTAAATAATGCAAAGGGAAAAACTCGAAAGTATAATAGCCCATCATAACTTACAAAGAAAAACATATTTCTAGGCCATCCCACCGAAAAAATAATAGCAAATGGGAAGATTGAATCTACTTATCAATGAACTAGATCAACTGAATTCAAATTATATGGTCTGCCAGGAAATGCGAAATCATGAATGATATATTAACTGAGACCCAATCCATGCAATATGACATGCAAGGGGTAATAATTCTTGTTTTAACATGAGCATTTTTCCAAAGTAACAATTTGAGAAGTCGAACGGAAGTCAAAATAAATAAAATCAGTCTAGTACCGGTTCTATACCATGTCTAACTGGATCCAGCTTTAAACATATGAATTTATATGCATATAATAATTTGTGCTTTTGTGTGTGTCTGTGAGCATGCACCACAGCTTAACTATGGTTTACTTAAAAAGTGGCAGAAATTTAGCAAACATGATCTTTACATGGTAGAAAGCACCAGGAATGCATCCTTCTTTAACTCATGAGAAGTTAATCTTTGGACTAAAAGAACTGAAGAACATTTACCTCTCCAACATATTCAATAATAAATTGCCCTTTGGTTACATCCTCCTGTAACAGCAGCCCATGACCCTTTTTCCCACAACGACTCCAGCGCATGTCAGCATACTTGCGTTTCTGGAACTGCAAACAGATATTTGGACTAAACAAATATTCTTCACAAACAAACAACATCCAAAGAACCAATTGTGATATATATATCTGCAAACAGAAGCTGAATTACCTGCTGATTTGAACATAGGTCACCACAAGGACAGGTGCCTTGAACACATTCAATGTTAAGCATTCGATTCAGGCATTCATCTCCACAGCCCAAGCTACCATCTAGAGGTGGCTTGCAATGGCAAACCATTATCTGATTAATATTTAGAAACAATTTAATCAGAAGAAACATTGACCAATCTTAACAACAAGAATTTTCATCAGAGTACAACTAATAACAATATAAAAAGCAAGTTGGTGAAACTTGTATGCTAACTTATTCCCCATCTGGTCACCAAATATCACTGTTCCAGACAGGGAAAAAGGGAGAGACAGAGAGAGTGAATCACAAGAAATTGTAAATTTGAAGAACTCTAAAAAAACATCCTATTGTCAATCACCCCCAACCCTATAAATTACTGTACCATGATAAAAATTGAATTCCAGAAGAAATACAGTCATTAATTATCAAGCAAAAAAGAAAAAAAAAGGCAGTCATTAATAGTTAACAAGAAAACAGAACACTCATAGCATAAAAGCATTCATGCATAAACAAGAATCTTCAGAGGAGAAACAGATAAAGGAATGGGAAGCACATGCTCATAAATATACACAACTAGACAAAATTACAAAGGATAATATAAAATATATATATAAAATTTCCTTATAAAAGTAAGATTTCAACTCTAAACTGGTTTGTTTTCATCATATTCATAAGAACTGGGTGATGGCCCCATGCCATTTCTTTGACAAAGGATCATTATGGAAAGCAAAACAAGTAGAATGAGAATGCAATGAACGGCACCCCCTTAGAAAGTATTACGTTAAAAAACAACTAAATGGAAGAAGTATTGTTCAGTGACTTTAAACATAGCCCAGCTTTATAAACGAATTAACAATGTTGAGGAATTAGGCCATAACATATGAACATAGCCAGGTCACAGAACTTTAGAAGCATTTGTGCCTCTATAGATAAGCCCAGATTTTTACATTTATAGATAAAATAAGAAAATCCAATTTACAAATCTACAATAACAAACACAGAATGCAGCAAACACAATTAACCAAAAAAACAAGTGAAAATCAGAATGAATCATATTCAAACCTCATCAATTGTTTGCGTTTTACGGCTGCGATGTAGATATACATTAGAATTAAGACGCCTAAAAGTTGGATCTGGTGTAGCTGCAATGCATCAAAACCACCCAAAAAAGAATTGGAGAGTAAAAATGTCAAAAAAAAAAAGAAAAAAAAAAGAGAACTTAAAACCTTTGGCCCATTCATGTTTCAAGAAAGATTAAACAGAATCTTACTACATGTTAGGACTCATGTCTACGTTTCCAGCAAGAAGGAAAAACAAACAGAAGGAAGAAAATTAGAGAGCACAAGTGGCAGAAAACTGGAAAACACAGGTGGAAGTCACACAGGAAGCAAGACAGGACCACAGGGAGTTGAGGAAGAATGTGGCATGACAGTTATGAAGAGAATAAAGGGTGGAGAAGAATCAGGGGAATAAAGGAGAATTTGTGACAAAGAAATAAGGAAGGAGAGTGCAGGGCTCTTGAATGCCAAGCACCAGATTGTTCTGTAATCACTGTTACATTATAATCTTGGTTACTGCAGTGCTTCGCTGTTTCCATTAGTTATTGTCTATGTTATTGCTTTTGGTTGAGGATTGGTTGAGTGCAGATTGTTGTTTGCAGGATTATTGGCGGAGGAACTGTGAAGTTGCTGGAGAAGAACTCAGGCACCTATCACTACAATACCATCAATAGAAAGCATCGCATACCTGCAATACTTGGACAATCCATTGGTCCATTGGGATTTAAAGAACCATCATCTTCTTCAAAATCAGAAAGACCTAACTCTGCATTAATCTCCTCATTTGACTTCTCTTGAGGTGTTGAACAATCAGCAAAGGCTTCATCCATGTTGTCCTTGCAGACCCTTCAACAATTAAAATTCAAAGCAAAACTAATTGAGGATATTTATATACAATTTGAAAAGGGTCAAAAATGTAAAAAGAGGCACAATCAAAGATAGTATTCAGGATTGCCTTGACGGATGCTAAAAACATAGTAATAGAGATAAGAGAAGGAAAGCTAAGTGAAAATAGATAATCCTCATCTAATTGGATTCCAAAATGCAACTGAGATGGGAATTTGTGTCAGAGAACTAAGATAACTCAATCCTCAAACTATCCTATCCTTGTACTCAATTTGAACACACTTAAACAGAATAGATGGGAAAAAAAAAAAACCAAAATGGATACGATATTTCAGTATTTACAAATTCAATTGAAAGCCAACTAAATCAAATAGGTTAAAAGAATGTGCTTAGAAGAAATATCCTGCAGTGGTCCCATAGAGAGCATATTTAGAATATGAACAAAGAACTAGGATATCCTACCATCTGCAGTTGTTAACTGAGCTTGCAAGTGCAACTGGAATACACCGCCATTTTAAGCATTCATCACACCTCACCCAAGCACTTTCTGGAGGTAAACACTGCTCACTTACACCAGCTGATACCATGCCCACCTTAGCTACATCATCAGATACGCTAATGTTGCCAGATTCATTTTTTTCAATATCATCAGCAATGTGGTTTCCTACAGAATCAGTTCAAGAGGAAATCAGAAAAATACTTGATCTTGTCTATCAAAGAAATATATATTCAGTAAGGAAAAACAATGAGAACAGCAACATGAAAATATACTAAAACAGATGACATGGTGTGATCCGGACAAAAATGAAAATTACACTCCCCTGAAGTTATATCCCAGAAATCGATCATAGCATAAACTGTATTCAAAAGTGGGAACTATGGTCCCTAGTCCCAACAAACTTGGTAGCCCAGGGATATAACATTACAGGAGGTGACACCAAGGGGATAACAACCTTTGGGTTCAGGACTCATTATTTAGATGTGCAAATACCTATATTTGGTTGATCTTCCATCTTGTTTTCAACCTGATCACAAAGAACTTTCTTTCCTCCTTTTGTAATCAAAACACCCTTCTCCAGAACTTTGCTTTTCTGAACAGACTTCCGCTGCTTTCCCCCCTGTGTACAAGCATTTTTTCTCCTGCTCTTTGCTGAGCCAGAGACTTTAGACCTTTCCTTTCTCATCCCACCAGATTTTGAAATTTTGGAAAGTGGATATTCCTTAGATTTCATGGAAGATATCATTCCCTCTTCAATATTTCCAAGTCCAGTCTCTTCTGATGAAGGCAGTGGTTCCACACAGAGTTCTACAGTGCTTGATGAGTTGCTTGAAGCATTTGCACCAGAGAATGTAGAAAGAGTCTCACTGGAGTAAAAACCATCACCCTTTTTCTTTCTGCCTCCACGTTTCTTTGGTTGTTTAGCTTTGTTTTTGCTTGCTGAAACTGTCAAACTTCCTTGCTGTATTGATGCATCAGCAAGGAGGACATTGTCTTTCTTCTTCCCTCTCTTACTGCTAGTACTAGCAAAAGATGTGGAGGAAGTTGAAACGGTTATATCCAAGCCTTCTTGAGATTTACCACCAACTTGGGCCTCAGGAATTACATCAATAACTTCTGAATCTGGTGAAGTTCCAGGATTCACATAATTGTTCTCAGTCATTCCTGCCAATCCCTGGGCCCCTTTATGAGAAGGAATCCCAAGATGATCCTCTGCAACATCTGCAGCAGCCTCGTCAAAAAATACAGTGCCCACTAATTCCTTATTTGCTAGGTGAAAATCCACAAAAGAATCATCCGAGTATTTTTCTGTCTCCTCTGGATTCTTGTTGAAACACTGAAGCTGTCTGTCAGTCCCTTCTTCCCCTGATTTATCTTCAACACCATGGGCAAATTGTGGAAATTCTACGGCCCTATGATCACCAACAATATTATCACAAGATGCAATGTTGTCACCCTTCTTTGGAACCATAACATTCAGACTACTTTGACAAACTTTATTCCCTACTTTAACCTTCAAACGGAGGCATTTACTTGAATCATGATTTTTTTTACTAGAAACCAATGAGCATCCACTGGCCCGAACCTTATTCTGCTTTCGACTTCCTTTGCCGCCTTTTGCTTTCTGTGATCCTAGATTCTGAACTTGACCTGACCTACTCACGTCACTCTTACGGAAAATTTGAGTAATGTTGCCCAATAATCCCCAGATAGAAGTACGAGCCGGTTTGGAGAGAGAGCTCCTCTTCCTTCTAGCAACCTTGAAGATAATATCAACACTTCTGTGTGGGATTTTCACTTTGGTAGCATTCCTGCTATTCTTTACAATCATTTTTAACTTAGTCTTTGGGTATGATTTACTTATTTGACTGCTCCTTCTAGAGTATGATGATATAATGTCAGGATATTTAGGTTTGGAGAAACAATCAACTCTGGTATTATCTTTTTCTTCACAATATGTCTGTCCAGAACAGTCAACTGTACTGTTAGAACTAATAGCAATCAAGGGATCTTTCTGAATGAGATCTGTCACTTCCACTCTATTACCAGAGCCAATCTCATCAACACCAGTGGGCAAGCATGACTGCAATGAAACCAATTTGTCAAAAAAATAGTTGGGCAACATTCCAGAGGAATGTTCCTTTAATCTTTCATCTACAGGCAACACCTGAGTGCAAATCTCAGCCTTTGCACCAGTTGTGACATCAGTTTTTTCCTCCACAACCTCTGGTACACCCACTGCAGAGTGACTATCAATAATCCCATCATCACTTATCTCATTCTGCTGTGTTCCAGTGAAAGCATCATTTTTTGCTTCCATAACTTCGTTCATAGTGTCATCACCCTTCTGCTCGTTCTGGTTAATGCAATTTCCCAGTAAACCAGTTCTGGGTGTAAACTCTGATGGCTGTGCACGTCCTTGAGAAGACAACATTTGGTCACAAGTATTGGTTTTCTCTTCCATATACTCTGTAACCCCTTCTGATGTAGGATAGCCAGCTTTTTTATCATTTTCTGAATCTTCCTGGCGAACCAGATTCTTCAGTGAACCAGTCAGGGGCATTAATTCTGTGGGCATTTCACAACATTGTGAAGGCAGCAATTCTTCACATGAATTTTCCTGTACCCTGACTAAAGCATCTGTTTTCTCTTCCATGAACTCGACTACCCCTTCTAAAGAGGGGCAATCAATGCTCCTATCACTCTTCTGATTATTCTGTTGAGCACTATTTCTTGGTGAACTGGTCACAAGTGCTAGTTCAGGGCTCCGCAAGGTTAATCCTCTGTTGCAAATATCTTTCTCAACCACAGCTAAAGCATCATTTTTCTCTTCAATCAAACTCTCCTCACCACAGAGACAACCAACAGTCCTATCACCCTTAAACTCATCTTCTAGAACATTCAGTTGATCATGATTTATCCCTGAAGTGTCCCCTTGCAAGGGCATTTCACAACCCTCCGGTGATTTCACAATCCCATCCTTGCCTTGAAGCCCCCCATTTTCCAAGTGCAATCCATCATTCTCTGGACAACAAACATCTACTTGAATCTGGCTGTCATTCATAGAAGGCCCACATACATCACCCACCCTCTTCTCCACAACCCAACCAGCCACATTTTCACACTTACTGACTGAATCAACTCTCTTCACAGCAACCATTTCTGTAACATTTGCCAAGGTAACACAAACATTGTTTTCATCAGAAGACAAAACCAAACACCTATCTGGCAAATTACAAACATCCACTTCACTCTGACTATCATTCAAACAAACCCCATTAACACCACATTCATCATCCATCACATTCTCCAAACCCACACTAACCAAATTTTCAAACTTGGGTACCAACCGAACTCTTTCATCAATACCTGCCTCTACAACATCATCAGAGCTCAGGCAATGAGTTGCATCATCACTATACAAACCCAAACACTGATCCACTGTATTAATGCTTTTCACATTAGCACCAACCATATCAAAACCAGTCTCCGAGCAACAAAAACTCTCAGAGGCCAGCTTTTCCCTAAACTCCACACACGAATCCTTCTCAATATCAGAATCACACGAGGGTTCATCAACCGATGCTGAATCCTCGCACAAACCCATCTCAGTATTCTTCAACAAACTAACAAACACCCATTATCCTAAACCCAATTAAATTCATCAAAACCGAACTAAAAACGTAACCCAACACAATGCAAGGCCTAACTACCAGCAATCAAAACCCTAACCTCTGTTCCACTCCTCACCTTCGTTGAACAAAATTCAAAACCGTCAAAAACCAACCAGTAACTGAACGTAAAGAAGTTTTTTAAAACCCTAAAATCCCATTCTCTGCAAAAGCCATAATAAAAAACAATATCATAATTTGCAACCAAATGCAGTGCCACATAAACAACGCACATACCCACAAAAAGAAAATAAAAAATCGATTAAACAGATTAACTATTGTCGAAAACAAACGAACATACCTGTTTAGAGAAGAGATATTAGGCTGACGAAGAACGAAAGGAGTACTCGTTAATTTTTCCCAATTTAAGCATATTTTTAAAAAAAAAATTTTCTCTGAACAGTGAATTTATTTTAATTATTTGCAGTTGCAGGTATTTATTTTAGTGATTCCTTTATTTTTCAAAAAGCAAGAAAAAGAGAGAGAGAAATGGAAGCGTTGTGTTGGTGATAAAAGGATTACTGGAGGCTCCGACCGAGAGAGGTTTTTCCATCTGAAAAGGTTGGAAGGGTACCGGCTGACCCTTGTACGACACGTGTGGTTGATAAGGGTAATTTGGTTCTTGCAGAGTTGACGTGGGTTAGTTACGTTGGTCCTCAATGTTCAGTATTATTGATTACAATGCTGGCTGGATGATGTTCATGATAATTATATAATTATTAATATTTTATAACATATGGTAAATATTTTATAATATAAATAAAAATAATATATATTATAAAATACATCAAATTAATACAATATAATAAATATGTTATATAATATATTTTATATCTTATAATACGATATATATTATATATAAATCGAATATTTTAAAAAAATATATATAATAGAGATGTATATAAAAATATTAAATTTTTAAAAGTATTTATGAAATTTTTTAAAATAATAACATGTTAATTAAAATTTTTAGTATTTTTATTATTATTTTATTTTTTAAAAATTGTATCATACGATATGATATGATATTTCATATATAATATAAAAAATTACATTTTTTATTGATAATATAATATGTGATTCGGCTAATATAATCAATTATTTTATTTTGTTTATAAATAATAAAAAGGTTACAATGATTCGATAAATAAGATATATGATAATTTTATTACAATTTTATCTTAAAAATTAAAATTTTATCAAAATAATTTTAATTTCTCTATTATTTTAACTTTAACTATTAATTTGATTAAAATATCTATCTTTTTAAATAATATAAAAAATAATGTGTGTAATATTTTAAAATAATTATTCTCGTAAATATTTTAATAATTTTAATTAAATATTATAATTATTAATTTTAATTAGATGTAGTTATTTATTAATATTTTTAAAAAATATTTTTTTATAATAATATTTATTTTAACAATAAAATATTATGAATTACAGTAATTAGGTTCGGTGGAAAAATAAGAGTGAAATAAAAAAATGTAATTATTAATGGTGTCTAAAATATTTTTTATTTGATAAATAAATTTTTCAAACCATTTTTAGAAAGGGAAAGAGACAATTTTTCACTTAAGTTTTGGTAAAATGACAAATATACTTAAATACCTATTCAAGTTTTAATTTATTAGGACACATTCATAAATTTTTTATTAGAGTTAAAGGGTAAAATCGTTATTTTATCATTAATATTAAAATAATTAAAATTACATCTCATTTTTCCCCTCCCTTAGACTGGAAAACGAACGTTTTCTCTCTTGATTAAGTTTTAAAAAATTCACTTTTCTCTCCTAGAATGCCAAACTTTAAATTCAATCATTTTCTCTGGCGAACAGTGAACCAACGACAAAAAAAAAGGATGGAGTCATCCAAAGGATGACCTCTAGATGATCCAAGGATGACAACAGTTGTTTAGCAATGTGTTCCTGTTGTTCATCGATGGTCAGAGGGAGGGGTGAAGGAAAAACATATGGATTTGGGAGGAAAAGTTACTTTTTAGAATTTAGGTATAGGGTTAAATATTAAGTTTTAAAATTTCAGAGGAAAAATAAAATACAATTATATATATTTTTAATATTATTATTAAATAACAATTTTATTTTTATATTTAATGAAAAATTTAACAGTAGTTTAAAAATGGATAGGTATTTAGATTTTTTATCTATCACGGATATATTATTAAGACTGAGCTAAAATTTAGGTGGAAAACAGTGTTTTGCCCTTTTTGAAATTTAAAAGTATTTAATTGTCAACTAATAAAATTTTGAAGACTTTTCGGTGAAGACCTTTTCTTCTGTATTTTTCTCAAGGTTGGATTGATTTCATCTAAATACCTTTTTATATTTATGTTTGATAATCTTGGACTTCACTTTAAGAAGAAGAAAATCAAATTCATGTTAAATTGTGATGCGTCTAATCAAATTTAGTATGCCAATCATTAAGTAATTCTTTTATGAGTGAGACACAAATTTATACTTGCCAACCGTTGCTGGAAATGGATACGGATAAAAACAGGTACAAACGAAAGAATATACAAACCGATACCCAGCCCAAAAATTATGAGGGAACCCATGGATTACTGATTATATGCAGATTTCACCCAAGTTTTAATGTAAAAATAAATATATATTTATAAAGTTTTAAAAATTTAAACACCCATCTATGAACTAATTGTTGTTAAAATTTTTTATTAAGGTTAAAGTAAAATTATCATTTTACTAATAATACTAAAAATATAAAACTTTATCTCATTTTTCTTTTCGGGTTTTGAAAACTTGTATTTCACCTCTAGGCCCCCCCCCCCCCCCCAAAAAAAAATCCTTAAGGTTCTCTCCTCTTTCCGGTGATGACGATTACGACGATAATAGTCACCACCATCTCTATCTTTAACTTGACTGTCTCTTTCCTTGATAGATGATGTTGACGGAAACGAATAACTTTGTCTTCCTCGACAAAGTTGTCTCATCTCTCCATCAAGAAATTTTCAAATTCGTCTTCGTTTCTTTGTCAACAGAGACGAAAGATGAGGGAGACGACTAAGCTAAAGGTGAAGACGGTGGCGACCACTATCATTGTCATCGAAGAGAGGAGAAAACTCTAGGATTTTTTTTTTTTGGGGAGGGGGAAATTACTTTTCAAAGTTGAGGTTGTAAGGTAAAATATGAATTTTCAAAATCTGTATGAAAATGAGATAGACTTATATATTTTTTAATATTACTGGTAAAACAATGATTTTATTCTTAATTTTAAAAGAAAATTTTAATAATAGTTGATCCATAGGTGAATGTTTAGAATTTTTAAAACTCTATATAAGTATATGTGTTTTTGGGTCAAAGATTTGGTAAGTTTTTGGGTTTTGCACTCTTTCATTTTTTATTACATTTATTTTTTCTTTCATTATGCAAAAATCTAACCTTGAAGGGTCCTTTACATGGTGTGTATTGACTCTAGTCTTTCCGTGAGACATATAAGTGGGCATATAAAAGATAATTTAGTTGAAATTTTTACACACATATTGTGATTACTTTGTAAAAGTCTAATACATTTCATGTACAATTAATTAATATAAGTTACAAGCGTAGACTATTAAAATTTATTGAGCTTGTAATAAAAAGCTTAGTAAACTTGTGATAAAATTAGGGCAATGTCTCCTTTCTACAACATGAACACGATTAAAACTTAATTCCATTAGATTCAGAGTTGATCATACATCAATTATGACACAATTAATGTTCGTTTAAATGCAAAACTTCTATTCTAGTATTATACAACCATTTGTTGAAGTATTTTTGTAGGAGTAATATTATGAGTATAATTTTTATTCACAAATTTATGTACAAATAATGATGTGTTATCACGTGATTAAATAATTCAAAATTAAAGGTAAACTAACACTCAATCATATAATGACACGTAATTAGGTATGCATAAAAATTATATATATAATTTTGTTGTATTGAGATACAATTGATGTGACAATTGTTTGGCTGTGTTAATCAAATAATAGGGCATTTGGTATCAAAGCCATCTACATTTGTTATAGAATTTGAAACCCCTTAAATTGGGTTTCAAAATCCCAATTATAAGTTTCCAAAGTATGTTTTAGAAACCAAAATAAGGCTGAAATCAAACAAAAAATCTTATTGGAATCGTGACACAATCGTCGCGCAATGGTTTATAAAATCCTAAATTTCCAAAATGTCCTTATATCATAAAACATGCAAAAATATATCAAGTGTCATAACATAACAATCCAATAAAAATTATCAAAAGTGTGTGCACACTATACAAATCTAAAATAAACAATTAGCACATCATTGTAAGCATAAAATGTAGTACCATCCCCCTCATGTTGCTTCACAGCTAACCAACCGTTTCGTAGTCACTACATCAACACTCACCTGTAAAATCAAATAGAATCGGTTCGTTTTATTGTAAGTTGGAGCATATATCCTACAATAAATCAAATATCATTCTTCTCCTTTCACAATTTATTTCGTATTTCTAATATTTATTTCTCTTATCATTTATGATTTATCTTTACTCTATCTCTGATAACAAGGAATACATCACATGTATAACTTACAATCGTGGTGGTGAAAACATTTATATTTATTTTCTCATTTTTCATTTAAATATCGATTGGACTGGGCTAAGATAGGGATTTGAAACCAACTATGTGACTAAATCTCTTAGGTTATTATGATTCACAATATTTATAAACTTGTCTCAATATCTCTTTATGGACGCCAATCTATGGACTTTCTCTCATAATACCTCTTTATAGATGCATAAGGTGAATGATAAATCATCATTATGGGTATATCAACTCTTTATAGGTGTACAACCGATGTTATGAATGCGGCATTGCTATAACCCTTCTAGAAAATATATCCCTTCAATTGTGAGAAACACATGTTTTCATGAGTGATTTAAGTCTTTCAACATCTCAAGATCTTTATATCTCACACATATACTATGAGAATCATTTGGTTCCACATGTATTCTACATGATCTCTTTTATTCATCACCCTATTCCCATGAAACATGTATCAATATATCTCTTAATAATTTCACAATCTTCAGTCTATCTTAAACTCATCTCAACTCTAGCTTTACCTATCATGTACATGTCTATGATAATAATGTCCTTTCTTATTCTCTCTCAAACACCTCTCAATGTTGCAATGTATCACATGCACCTCTAAATATCTATCAGGACAACTTTACAAATGGTTGTTTATCTCCTTTGGATGTGTGTTCATTCCTTGCTCTTATACATGACCATGCATTAACTTTGAATGGGTGTGTGTCCAGTTTTGGTATAAATATTTATGACTTGGAAGCTCTTATTATCATAGGTTGTCCATTTTTAAAAGCACAACTCGGTTTGACCCCTTCGACATATCTAGATGTCACATATTGCAAGCAAAAGAAAACATTGAATTATCATTTCTTATACATACATGTTAATCCTAGTAATTTTTTTTTCTTTTTTTTGATAAGCAAAGAATGAATACATTCATTTAATCCTAATAACTTGGTAAGAATATATAAAAATATAGAGATAAATTAGAGTAATTTTCACAGCATAATAATAATATTCAAGTTAACATCAACCTAGTCAACACATGGTCAAAGTGACAAGAGGAGGCAGTAGTGTTTCATGTCATAAATCTTATTACCAACAACACACTGATATTAAGGAAGATTCATAACTTAATTAATCAGATCCTTTCTTGGAGATTTGGCTGAATGGGCTGAACCCGAAAGGCAAATGGCATCTGTGAAGTATAGTGATCGCTGCTCTCTCTTTGATACCCACTATCAATCTCTCTCACATTGCTCTCTATTGCCATCTCCT
Organism: Mangifera indica; assembly: GCF_011075055.1. NCBI lineage: Eukaryota > Viridiplantae > Streptophyta > Magnoliopsida > Sapindales > Anacardiaceae > Mangifera > Mangifera indica. Next base: position 6,343,651 of record NC_058147.1, on the reverse strand, counting down.
GCTGCTGCTTAGCAATCTCCTGTTGCCTCTGCACATCATTAATCATCAATCAAACAACCCAAATGCATTTGTATAGCGAAGTTTAGTTCCATAAGATGCATTATATTTGACAAAAAAAGAAGATGAATATGCAATATACCAGAACAAATTGGAGATATCTGTGCTCTTCCTCCAACACTTTTCCCTGAAAGTTCAGCCAAAACCGTAAGTTGACATGATAAACAAATTTAATTAAGATACTGTTTGATTTATACATACCCGTTTCCTCATTCCCTCAATCTTCTCGTTCTGTCAGGAAGAACAAAGAGAAAACATCAGAAACATTGGATTTGAGAACTCTTTTAGCTTGAGAGCTTCAATAAAGTGCATAAACATATTTAATAATATTATATGTAAGTACTAGATACTAGCCTTTTTCTCACGAATACCAGAGAGGCCATTTTCGAGGGCTTCCTCTACCGCCATGAGCTCTTTGTGGTTCAAAGATGTGACATCTTCTCCTTTGAGGTGCCTGCAGAAACATGTAGAGGGCTGAAAAATAATGGAGAGAGAGCAGGAAAGTAAGTTTAAAGTTCAATTATTGATACCTGAGCTTGATTTGCATGCTATCATTCTCTTTCTTGATTCTCTCAATTTCATTGCTGAGGTTCTGTGACGTGTTAATTTCGTATTTTTCATCAGAAGAAAAACCTTAACCAGTAATTAATTATAATTATCTGACAGAACACACAAATGCAAATTAAAACTTCAGCTTAAATTAAAGTGAAAGACTCTCATTAATCCTTCCCAATCCAACCCCAACACCCAAAACAATAAAAAAGAAAAACCAACTTGGAGGGAATTCCAAACATAAGAAAGCAAACAAAGGTTTAAATTCTTTCTAATATTTCAAATTAAATTCTTAACGTATCTAATTTAATGATTATTGTATCACTTATTAGGCTTGAGGTTTTACTCAATTAATATAGTTAAGTCTACCCAAAACAAGGTTTCACTTAAGTAAGACTTTTTTTAATTAAAAAAATACAAAAAAGGAGAGAGTTCATGAACAGATCTATATGTAATTTACATTAACCCTCTCTCTTCACTTAAAAAACCCTAGAGACATCCCTATGAATCAGGTAAAGGGAAGAAGAAAAACGGATTTATGATTGTTTAATAATGTGACTTGAAAAACCAACTATTTTGCAAGGAAAAGGAAGTGAAAGAAATGACATTTTTTTACCAGACGGTCCAGATCTGTTCACTGTTGTTACATATGCTTCATATATAGTTTAATTTCATGATTCTTTTTTCTATAAATATCAATAAAATACTCAGAGAGAGAAAGAGAGGAGAATGCTACAACACAATCATCCTATTTGTAGATCTGTTTATAGAATCCATACTTGATGTTTCTTATCATATTTTTAGCAAAGAAAACGAGTCATTTTCCTTTAGGGACATGCATGAAACATGAGATTTTCTCAGAGAAAATTATGGACAAAAAGGGTTGAAGAAAAAATATATTAATCTTTAATATTATGTATACCTCATGCTTAGCATCCCACAGCTTCTTCCCAGACTGCTTGTGATATTTGTCCAAAATATCAACCAAACTTCACCATTAAAACCAGATAATTTTCAGAACCCATCAATAATAAAGAGGTTAAACGCAAAGAAAAACCAACCCATGAGAAAAGAAATTGAACATACGTAGTAGAAGGGCTACAGTATTCATGCATCTTCCCAGAACTGGCAAAGATGATGAGAGAAACTTGAGCATCACAAAGAACGCTGATCTCTTTAGCCTTCTTGATGATACCACTTCTTCTCTTGGAGTAAGTCACCTGCCTGTTGCTGGAGTTTTCAATCCTCTTGATCTCAATCTTGCCTCTCCCCATGGCAATAATTTCTTCACCTTCCTCTTTTTGTTGGTTGCAAAATGAAGAAGATAAGGAAGAACTGAGGTAGAATAATAATAAAGAGATGTTGGAAGGGAAAAAGGGTTAAAGATTACTATAATTGGTTTGAGTTTAATAAACTTTCTGAGTGGCAGAGAAAGGGAGCCTTTGTTTAAGGGGTATTGATACCTGACGTTTGATTTGGCTTTGTTAGTTTTGAATCACCTTCTTAACCATTAGTCTCAACGACTCTCTGCAATCTCATTCCATTAATCAAAGATTTTAGGTTCAATATTTGGAAACTTGGACAAGACAAGAGATTGGCTTAACTTGGAACAAAACTATGTATGACTAATAAGATTATCTGTTTATTATCGCTAGGGGTCTATAAGAAATTTCCTCCCACAAAAGTACAAAGTTTTGTTATTTTCTTTTGGCCAAAAGAGTTATTCCCACCTAAGGATAGTGAAAATCCAAATTCCTACTCTCTTGAATTTTTTAAAATTTAAACACTACCCATAAGTAAATTTTATTAAAAATCTCAATTAAAAATAAAAATAAAACAATCATTTATTTAAGATTTTAAAAATTAAATTTTTATCATATTTTCCTTTTCAAATTTAAAAATCTCAAAATTTCTCCCAATTTAAAATTTGAAAAGTGACAAATACCTCATAGAGCTTATTCCTTTTCTCTTTGGTGATGATTCATTGTCTTCGGTTGTCAACCATCCTCTCCTTACCTTATCTCTCTCTCGATTTATCTCCCTTTCCTTTCTAATCGTCTTCGACTAAGATAAAAATGAAATTGTTTTCGTCTTAGACAAAGATCATTCATCTTCCTTTGAGATGAAGATGACGTATCAACCAAAGATAGTAGAGAGGGAAAGGAGAGATAAGGCTAGAGGGAGGACTGTTGACAGTCAGAAATGACAAATTAGCATTGGAGAGAAAGGAAAAAAATCCTAAGGGATATTTGTCACTTTTCAAACTTTAGGTTGACGGGACAATTATGAATTTTTTAAATCTAGGAAGAAAAATATGATAAAAGTTTAATTTTTAAAATTTTTTAAAAAATGATAATTTTACTTATAATTCTAATTGAAATTTTTAACAAAAATTTGTTTATGAGTGGTTGTTTGAATTTTTTAATAGAAATTTCACTATACCTTGGGTGGGGGATAAGTCTTTTGGCCTTTTTTTTCACTATTAAATATCAATAAAATTATATGTACCCATATTGGTACATAAATATATACACACTTATATGTATGATCATATAATTAGTTGATTTTAAATTAAAAATAAATTAATACTCAATTATATAACCATGCATATAAATGTGTATATAATTATGTACCTAAAGTGGGTATACATAATATTATTTATTAAATATATAAATAATAAAATTATTATATAATTTTACACTAAAAAACCTAATTTAATTAAAATTATGAAAATAATATTATGGGGAAATAATAAAATAAGATAAAGGATACAAAACTTCTTTTGAAACAAGTTGAAAGCATATATAATTAGAAAACCAAGTTTTGGGTTTATTTGTTAAATTTTTAAACATTTGGGTACCTTTAAATTCGGAAAACGTTTAGGAGGAAATGGTCATAAAGGGTGTCTAGGGTTAGACATGAAGTTGTGCACATCAACATCTGTCGTACGTAAAGGACACGTGTCAATGATGAAGTAAGTGGGGGGAGAGATGTTGTTGACAAAGGTCTGAATGATGTAAAGTACAGATAAGGTGTAATAATCAAATCTTAACCGTCAAAGGTTTCACGATAAGCATAAATACATGATAAAAAGGAGAAAGGAATACTAGGGCTTGGCTGTGCTCCGGTATCAAGGGAAAGAAAGAAAGAATATGATTTTCAGAGTCCAAAACTGTTATCAAACAGGAAAAAAAACCCTAGCCATTCTTTGAACAAAACACTTAGTGGGCGCATTTTGTTTGTACATAACTATACAACCTCAACTATATGTCTTGATTGATGATGTTTTGTTGTCAAGAAACATCATCCATATCGATGATGCTTCGTCGAAAAGTATTGTTTAGATTGATGAAGTTTTATCATCCAAACGTCATCCTTTTATTGTTTGATTATTGTCTATTCACTAGATTAGTTGATCGGAAATAATTTTAAATTTGAGGGGGAGAAAATAGTAATTTTTTAAAACTTAATCCTAAAAAAAAAATTAGTTTTTTAAACTAAAAGAGAGAAATTATATAGGTTTTTAGGGTTTATTAGTAAAATAATGATTTTATCTTTATTTTTAATAGAAGTTAATCTATAAATAGATATATAAGTTTTTGAACTGTCACAAGTTTGCTTTTGAAATTAAATTAAGACTTAGAGTGGAAAATATTCCTTTTGCCTTCTAAATATTTTACAAATTCAAGCCTATAATGTTTGAAAAAACATTTTCAAATCGGTCAAAAGCAAAGCTAGATACACCAAGGCATAGGCAGATTTGCATGGCTCGTAGAATTCCCATGAAATTAATGCATAAATTCCAAAAACCGCGATAACCATTATCCGATTTGTACATCCATTTTTTTAATGCCTCAAGAATTAGAAAAAAAAACTTGGGTCTTCTCTCTACAATCTTGGGTTTCACTATGGACCCTTCCTCCTCACCATCACCGCATTTGATTTTTCAGTTGGTGACTCTAATGGCGTTGTTTTCTCACAAAGAGATTTGTGAATGGATATCTATGTGATGTCGAGGAAGACCTAGTGAAGAATGGATGAATGGGAAATCTTGATGATAATTGTTGTGGGCTAGATTTATGTAATATTTTAAGATGTGGAACGCCAAAAATAATTATAAGTTGTGTGCATGATGTGGTGTCCAATATGTCACATATTACTGAGTGTACTACTCTCACACGTTCCTTTTAATTATTTTGCAGGTGAAAGATAAGTTAATGAGGTTGTGGGAGGAGAGCGGGTCGACTAGTTAAGATTGCATGAGGAGGGATATGTCTTTCGTATTTCAGTTTATGTTCATGATATTTGTGTAATTATTTATACTTATGCACACTTTTATTATTACATGGAATTCAAGATATTTTCTTTTATGGATGATATTCATGTTTTATTTATATATTTGAGACAATTTTTTGCACCCTTTTTTTAAGTTGTTCATGTTCTTATTCAATGTTTATATCCTGTTGCATTGAAATGAAAATGTCTACATAAGTTTTAGAAATTTAAGTTGACACATTTCTTTGGATTCGTATTCTCTTTAGGAGGGGGGTGTCTAGAGTTGTGTGTTATAGTTGATGACTGAGACACAAAGATCTCTTATATATACATTGATACATGTGCGGGACATAAAATTCCCATAGATGGAGGTATTTTGAGTTACTCATAAAAACATGATTTTCTTACATAATTTTATGAGATATGGTTTTAAAAGGTTGTTGCAACATATGATATAGGCTATGCACCCACAAAGAGGACACACCATTCATCGTATGCATCCTTAGAGAGGTGTGCACTCACAAAGAGATGTAATGAGAGAGTTTATCGATTGACGTCTATAAAGAGGTGCTAAGATAAGTTTAAACATGCTGTGAATTACAATAGCCTGAAAGATTGAGTCGCATGGCCAAGGTACCTAATCCCTCCCTTAACAAAGTCTAATTGACATAGATATTGAATTTTGAAAATGCTTGCACTATTAATTTTGAAAAGAATATTTTATATGCAATGTATTCCATACCATCTAAATTCGAGTCTAGTGAAGTACCTTAGATGACAAACGAGAAAATGATTGAGAATGCAAGATTGGATTGAGAAAAGGAGAGAAGATAATGACTGCAAGATTATATATTCCTACTCACTGAGTGATTTTCACTCACTTATTTCCATTTATGTTTTACAAGTGACTAATGATTTGGTGATTACGTGATAGTTGCTCAATCATGGATGAGGCGTGAGAGGACTATTTATTTATGTATTGATGTATTTATTTTTAGATGATGTGTTAATGTGACATTAAATGATGATTATGACATTTGTTTATATGTTAGTCATTTTTTAATACACACTTATTTCTATGAAATTCCTTTGATAATTTCATGATTTATATTGCAAACTCGATTAACAAATTTTTTGCCTGCGTAAGTTTGAAGGAGATGTCGGAATATATTCTAAAAATATATAGTTTCATGTCATAAATTATTCACGTGTTTTGATTATATAGGATTTAAGCATGTATAAAATAATACTTTTGAATACACAAATAAATACATATATGATATAGTTATTATGCGATTACGTAATTTTTAATTAATGATAAAATAACATCTAATAATATAATGATATATTATTTGTGTATTTAAAAATATACACACATAACATTACTCATAAAACGATAAAACTATGTATACTCATTTTGAATATATAAATGAATACACACTTATATATATTATCATATGATTGTGTGATTTTGAATTAATGATAAATTAACATCTATTTACGTAATAACATATATAAATGTGTATCTATTTGTATATTCAAAATGGATACACAAAACATTATTCTTTTAGAAAATGTACATTTGAATATAAATATGCCTTCAAAATGACAAATGTAAAATCCAACATCTCATTTTTATTTTACGAAAAGTAAATTGAAAAATTAGGCCACATGAAATATGACGGTCACTTGGATTACCGAGTCCGGTGGACTGGTTTAGTGACATTCCTCGGGTTGGGCCCTCAGCTCCGGCCCATTTTCTTCCCTCTTAAAAATTTTCTCGAGAAAGAAAATGCAAGAAAATATTCAAAGATAAAATCAAATCGCAGTCAAACTCAAACTCGAATAAATAAAAAAAAATATAAATTAACACCAAAAACCCTTGGGAGGAAAAAAAAAAAAAAACGTTTCGCCATCCCGCGCAATATTTCTCTCCAATTGAAGCACTCACTGTCTCAGGAATCTCAAATCATTACTTCTGGAATCGTGAAGACTAGAAAATACCCTAGAATTGCCATCCTCTTAAAGGAACCGAACTGTCGATGGAGGAAGATAAGACCGCCGGCGGCGGTGACAGAGTTTCCGGTGGCGACTCATCATCGAAGCCGACGTCTTCATTCCTGAAATCAGGTGACCGGCAGGTGTTTGCGGTGGAGCTCCGACCCGGAGGGACCACGTATGTGTCCTGGAAGAAGCTCGTGAAAGACGCTAACAGAGCCAATAATATCGGATCTTCCAAAGCGTCCGACCCGCAACCCATTTCTCGCTCTAACCTTGAGTCTCGCATAGCCCCTGTAAGTCCTTTTTTTATAATTAATTATATTATTTATGCGGATCATTCATTTATTACAGTGTACGCGAATTTAACATATGTAGTGTTTGATAGATTCTTTGACGTGTTCATGCCTTGAGAATGTACTATGATTTTTTTAGGTTATCATAGCACTGGACATGTAATTAAGTGTTACTTTTTTGAAGTTGGGTGAATTTAAACGTTAGCAGTGTGACATTGACTCTGTACGAGTGCACAGACTTCAGTTTGGTGTTATTGCAACCTTATCAAAAGGGAAAACAGAAACAGGATTATAATTTGTTTATTGGACAGTTATATTGGTGTGGGGGATAATTGGGGTGCGGAATCTGGATAAGACACATATTCTGCTTATGATTTTGTGGTTTATGCTAAATATAGATTAGATGAGAATTTGATTATTCATGTGTAATGTTTGTATATAGAGTTTATTTGTGTTGTTTTTGTGTTATTAATGAAATTATTAGTTCTGGATGAATAAATACAGGGACAAGCAGAAGAGGACAAAGGGAAAGACGAGCCTGCTCCTAAGCGTTTCAGTGCTGTTATTGAGAAGATTGAACGCCTTTACATGGTATTTTATATTGTAGTTGACAATTTTTCAATACATTTACAAGCTTGACTCTCTATTAGCTACAGTGTGTTCATGGAGGATTGAGTTTAACATGCTAACATGTCATTTTAATGTGCATCTGAGCCTTGTGATTTTCATGGGGAATTACATGTGGTAATTTAACTATAATACTTCTCAGGGTAAGGATAGTAGTGATGAAGAACTAAATGATACTCCTGATGATGATCAGTATGATACAGAAGACTCTTTTATTGATGATGCTGAACTGGTTGGTATCTTTATTTATCAGGTTTTTGGAGTTCATGTTTACATTTTTGCATCTGAGATTGATAGTATTATTTTACGTGAAGTTTTTTTCAGTCTGTATGATTTTCCCTGTTTACTTGTTATGCAGGATGAATATTTTGAGGTTGATAATTCAGCAATAAAACATGATGGATTCTTTGTTAACAGGGGAAAGCTGGAGCGTGTGTGAGTTTTCTCCTGGACCCTTATTCTCATACATTTGTTGATTCAAGTCACTTTAGTTGACTGTATAATAGTGTTTCTCTGTTTCTTTTTGTCTTTTATTTTTTTGCTTAAAGCTTGAAAATTATTCCTAGATAGAAAAATGTATGTGGCCTTTGGTTTACCATAAATCTAGGTTATATTTTTTAACAGTAGTAGCTTGGCCAATTTCATGTTCTTTCCTTTTAGTATGAGCACAAGTTCTTTAAGAGGTTAAAATCAAGTCTCTTCCATTGTGAGAATTAGGTCACTTTCTCTCGGCTATTGTAAATGTGAAAAACTAGTCAAATACTAGTGGAATTTTACTACTTGATAAAATAGAGAGGGAGTTGGTCATGTTCATCAGAGGTTTATTCTATAATGTGCACAATATTTTGTGACAAGGCAAAGGAATCTCGAGGACTTAGAAATGCTCTATGGCTTTCCTACCTTAAAAGCTTGGTTGCTAGAAAGTTCAACATCAGCATTACAATTTGTACGTTCAGAACCTTTTTTTTCAATTTCATCTTTTTTCTTATTATTGGAATATTGAGAATTTGTACTTCTAGAGCTTCCTTAAGGTTTGAAAATCAGAGAATGGTTTTAGAGCTTCTATACCAAAAAATGTAATGATTTGATGACAATGGTGAAGAAATATTGGGCAAGTAGTTGTAGAGATTTTAGGTTTGGGGATAACCAAAATAAGAGGATTTTGAGGCTTGCTTAATGGGTTAATTTGTGATCAGCAAGGAAAATATGGGGATTGGTGTTTGGAGAAAGGTGTAAGGAGGAAAGGTGTATGCCCTAGGTTTCTTCGTAAAATCAAGTTTATCAGCTGTAACGTTACCCAAGATAAGCAACTTATGACTCTGGGGAATTTTCAGTAGATGAAACTTTTAGGGGTTTCAGGTTACCAGTTTTAAGGGTTATTAGTGTCAATGGTTGTGATTACTTTACTTTGTTTTTGTAGTTTTCCATCAAAGTTGAGTTTTTCATATCTATTTTTGTTGAAGACAAGATACACTAACTATTTTAATCTAAGTGAAAAAGTTATATTTTTACCATATTGATTACTTTTATTTCAATTCTCTCGCAGTGAACCTGCTGTAATACCCAACCAACAACCAAAGAAAAGGCGAAGAAAAGATTTGGCAAGGGGTCTTGGTGAGAGTGACGATGGTCGTATGCCAAATAAACATGCAAAAGTAAATAAAGCAGCTGCTGGGAAGTCAGCAACATTGGTCGGAAAAACCATTCCTACTCAGAATTTGGCTGTGACAAGTGAAAGCTATGGGGATGTAAAAGGCCAGAATCAATTGAATCTTTCTGTAGTTCCTTCCAAAAAGAAAAGTGCTGATATGAAAATGACCTTGGATCCTGCATCTCTTAAAAATTTAAATGGTGGTGCTTCAGTTTCTTTGGCAGAACCAAAAGATACTGAAAGGCAGAAGACAGGTGTTATTCTGGCAAAGAATGTCAGTAGCAAATTAAAAGATGTTAGCAGACCTTCTGATGCTTCACATCAGAAATACCATGATCATAGTGCTCATTCACAGTCAAAATTCCAATCTGGAAAATTATTGCGTGATGTTGATGAGCTGGAGCCATCTGTTTGTCAAAGAGAAAAAAATGGCATTCATGAACTGGCAACATTTAATGTTTCAGAGGGCAAGTATCAAAAATCAGTAAGTTTTTTTTTTTGCTATTTTCTATTTTCTTTCTTCCTTTTGGACTTACACTTTAATAGATTCATAATGCACTGGCCATGGTTTCTGGATACAAAAATGGTGTTGTTTCAATGGTCAGATGCAACTATTTGGATTCTGGACAGTATGAATTAGCTATTTTGTCACTTTTTGATCTGATCAAAACAGTGAAAGCACTCACATAAATATTAATCAAAGCTTTCTCCCTGTATGAACATTGGTACTCTTTGTTACAGATATATTTTGGAATAATGTAGGCATTTCTAGTTGAAAGTGTGTGATTGTTCAAATGATTAAAAGCTGTCACGTACAGTTAAGAAAATTATCCTTGAATCTGCAAATTAAAACAATGCTTTTTTTATTTTTGGAAAATTTTATGTAAAATAAGAGATGGCATGGCACTGCAAATGTTGGTCAAATTATAAAATTTCTTGCTATTTATGTTTATTCTGTGCAAGTAAATGTACTAGAATTTTATTTCTCTTCCCACATAATACAATATTTCTGTGTTGACATTTTTTATTTCTTTTATTTTTGTTCTAATATCATGCAGAAAAGTTTTCACATTCACAAAAAGGATGGTTCTAGTGCAAGGCCTAAAAGTTCTATGCTTGAAAGGGCCATCAGGGAGTTAGAGAAGATGGTTGCAGAATGTAAGTTGTGTTATTCTTGCTAAATTTCTATGTTATAGATTATTATTAGGGGAAGTACATTTCAAACCAAAATTGAAAAGTGTTATTTGCGTAAATGTTACAGCAAGGCCACCTGCTATGGAAAACCAAGAAGCTGATACTTCATCCCAAGCAATAAAAAGAAGATTGCCTAGAGAAATAAAGCTAAAGCTTGCCAAAGTCGCTAGACTAGCGGTAATGGGGAAAGTATTATAAAATCTGATAATTTGTTCCTTGGTTCTGTGTTCCACAAAAATAGTATACATCATGCTTGTATTCTTATTTTATTTCGTTTTAAAGCTTGCTGCCTCTTATGTAAAATAAGTATGTTGTTTTAAAAATTTGCAGCAGGCAAGCCAGGGAAAGGTATCAAAAGAGTTAATTAATCGCCTAATGAGTATCCTTGGACACATAATACAGCTCAGAACACTTAAGGTATCTAAATATCCTTATAAACAATGAAATGACTCTTGTAACTGTTGCACCTTTTTATAATTTCAGTCTTAGCTCTTGTTTATATATCAAAGATATGCCACCAATTACCTTCAACTATTGTTTCTTCTGATTACAACTAAAGGTTCTTGCAATTCAATAATTTATTGTCAATTGCATAATCCTTGGTTAGTAATTGTTTCAAATAGGTGCTTTCTTTGCTTCTATCTGATTTCACTATTGAGTCCAATCAGGTTTGTTTCTTAATATATAAAATACTCAACAACAATTCCTGATGAAGCATTTTGTTTGTTTTTCTGCAGAGAAACTTAAAAATAATGATTAACATGGGTTTGTCAGATAAGCAAGAGAAAGATGATAGGTTTCAACAGATAAAGAGGGAAGTTGTTGAGATGATAAAAGTGCGAGTGCCCTCTTTGGAGTCCAAGGTGGGTTTTTAGTAATATTGTTCTGTCTCTTGGTTGGGCTTTCTGGTCTGTTGTTTCTGGTGTTATTTATTATTTGCTGGCTAAATTTAAACTTTGAATTTATAATTAATAAAACCTTACTGCTTCTCTCTTTTCCTGCTTGACCTTTGCTTTCTCATTATTTTGGGCTTTTTCTTCGGTCAAACTCATGGCCATTGTGTTCTTTGCTAACTAAATTTAGATTTTTTTGTTCAAAATATGTTGCAGTACTTAATTGTTGTTCTGTTGTGCTGACTGTGCATAATTGTTTTTCAGGCATTTGAGCATCAAGCTGGAGCTTCAGATGATTTTCAAGAAATTGGAGAAGAGAAAGGAGTTATTAAAAGAAAACATAGCATGGATACAGACTTGGAGGACAAGATTTGTGATCTCTATGACCTTTATGTTGATGTACAGCATGCCTTTCTTGGAAATTATTATTATTTTTAATCTTCTTGAAAATAATTCTGTTTGAGATTTTTTAGTATAAACCTGGTATTTGTTTTTTAAATGTGTAGGGACTGGATGAAGATGCGGGTCCTCAAATTAGAAAGCTTTATGTGGAGGTTGTTCACTTGTTGCTTTTATTATGATATATTGTTGTGGTAACCAATTTGCTGCTGCTCGTATATACAGTGAAACAAAAGTAAAAAAAAAAAAAGAAGACATTTAAGCTTGCATTAGATATCAATGAAATTACTCACATCATCATCTTTTGTTCCTTTTCCTAAAATTTTTCTAATGTCTCTCATATTCACATCTTTGTTCAATGTGTTTTAAAATGTGCTAATTACTTATTAGAATATATCTTTTTCTCTCTTTGGGTTTCTGAACCCCAACTACCCATCAGCTATCTCTTTCCTATTAACTTAAACTTCTAGGAGTTTATTGTTATGGTTATCCAGAGCGTTTGTAGTTATTCTTGAGAGTTTCTTTCTTTGCTTTTATTATTATCTGTTTGAATTTCTGTCCCTGAAAGTGTGCAGTGTTGTCCCAAGTTTAAAAATAAATAATAATAATTATTTATTTTTTTCTATTTTTTTTGAGTTGATTTCTTTACGGTTCAATAATTGTTGTTACCGGCCAATTGGTCTTAAATTTTTTTCATATATTTTAACAGTATTTCTTCCTTTCTGAACACAGCTTGCACATTTGTGGCCAAATGGTTTTATGGACAACCATGGGATTAAACGTGCAATTTGTAGAGCAAAGGAGAGAAGAAGGGAACAGTACAACAGACATAAGGTAAGTAAATTCTTCTGACCCACTTTTCATCATTAATATGCATTTACAGTACAGACTACACTTTTTTAAGTTGGAGGTGCTTCTATTGCCAGCAGAATGTAATTTTTCTCACATCAGTGCTTCTAATTTGGGCTTTTGGCTTTATAATAGGCTGAAAAAGTAGATCTGCTTGATTTTGACGAATAGCAACATGGCTTGACCTGGTTTGTTTGACATTAATCTAAGACTTTAGCGTAGGGTCGTGGACTTCTGGTTCTATGTGTGTTGGGATAAGGAATTGATGGGAAAGAAGCATGCAGCATAGACTTTTTTCTTAATATGATGCATGTTGCATTTTTTTTCTGCATCAAATTATAAAAGGTTGTCATATATGTAATAAGAAAGGTTCTCGAACGGTGTCCTCCCTTAGACGAAGATCAATAGTTGGGTTTAGAGTTTAGTCAAATGTAGTTGGGACTTTAGTTTCTGTTGTTCAGTTGACTTAAATGTTATTGAGATACTATATTTATGGATCTCCCTCTATTAAGTCGTGTTAACCAGAGTTTTAATAGCATTGGAGACCAGTTGTTCATAGGTGCATAGATTTTTGCTTCCTTCCTCAAAGCCCCTGTAAATGTGTTTACTTTTAGATGCCATGATTATTTCTTTTCCTTGGGTTTGCTTTATATCTATTGATGTCTGATCTTATCCTAATCTGCTAATTTCTATTAAGGATCAGGAGAAAATTAAGAGGAAAAAAATGCTGACACATAAAACAGAGGATAGCATTCAAATTGAGACTGGTGCAATTGTGCAGCCACCATATACACGAGAGAGACTAGGCTCTGGTTCAGGTGGTCATAGTCTAGCAACAGCTAGCAAACCAATTTCTAATACAACAGTAGCTTCCATGAGGACACCCAGTCCCTCAGCCAATGGGGAGAGGCTAAAACAAGAGAAACTGAAGGGAAGTTCAAGCAATTCAATGGATGAAACAAAGGCGGGGACAGCATGATGACGAAGAAAAAGGTAAAGAGGAAGCCAGAACAGGATTTGGATGGAACTCCATTGAATCCAGAGAAATTATCTGCCCCACTGAGTGATGAAAGACACAAGTCGCAAAAGCTGTCTGCAGGTCTTCCCCAGAAATCAAATCTTCAGCCAAATTTCGAACAGTCAAGCTGATATAGTTTAGGAAATTCACACCACAAAAGTGTTTGTCACGTAGTCTTTTCTTTCTTTCTCGACCGTTTACATTCATTTTGACCAACCATTGTTGCCATATCAGTTACCATTTTTGTAATTAAATGATGTCGTATGGCACCACCTTCATTAGAGTTATATAGAGTAATAGGAGAAATTAGAAAGCTTTAGTTTGTCTGCCGTCACCATGGCTTGAATTCAAAACCGTAGTTTTATTTATTTTTCCAGCCTTTTGTGGAATTAACAGGGCGCTTACTCATGATTCTTCAAACTTTGCCCAAGCAAAAAGGATGCCCGAGTTGTCCCTGAAGTAACGCTATCTAAATAATTCATTCGACTAGAGACAGTAAAATTACCAATGAAATGCATTATTTTTAAAGGTTTTCTTTAAAATATTATTCTTTGAAAATCAATTATAAATTAAAAAAATCGTAAGTAATTGTTTAAATTTCTTTCCCAGCACGTTAAAAAAAATAAAAAAAAGTAAAAATAACGGTCGTTTATTACATTTTACGAAAAAGTAAAGTAAGCGACGTGCTGTTCGTCAGATAGTGATTTAAATTTGACATCAATCTCTTAACATCGGACGGCAGTAGTGATAAACTTCATCGCAAGGTGATGCACGTCAGCACATGAGATTACTACCGCTCCCGCCTTTTACTCACCCACTAAATTCCCCCCTTTGGAAAACTTACTTAAATACAGCATTCTCTTAAGTTTTCCACTCAAGTCAAAACAGATATTTGAATCCATCAATGTGTAATCTTTTTTTATTACAGCAATTAATTAATTAATAATAGTAAAATTGATTGTGAAGATGCTGAAACCGAAGCCATTTAAGGGAGCAAGTGTGATCGTGATCATGACACGCTATATGGTGGCGCCGGAGATCTTCGACGCGCTTCTCGACGCAGTTAAGCTCAATGGGGCCGAAGTCTTTCTCTGCTGCGACCTGTCTCTTACCGGCCCCAATCATTTCCACGTCATTTCCTCTTCCGATCACGTAACCAACTCCGACCATTTCCACTTCGCTGTCCCTTATACTCAAGCTTAATTACTAACTTTTAATAGGTCTTCGCAGGAGAAATTCGAAGATCTCAGATCCAAGGGATGTAATTTGTCAGGTACGTGTGATGAGTTTGGTTATTAGTGTTTAATAGTTTCGTAATTTTGTATTACAAGTTGATTTCTTGATATGCTAGCAATATATTGAAATTAGGGGAATAAAAGGCTCGTGATTAAAAGTGGGATTCAAAAATGTGTTTCATATTTTTAGGCTGAATACTTAGGCTGTTCCCAGAAAAAAATTTGATAACAGGTTTTCAGTAGCATTCTTGTGTGGTCATTAGCATTATTTATTTCTACGCCAAAAGACTGATTTCCACACAAGGCTTTGATACGTTGATAAAATTTCACTCGTTAAATTTCGAAAATTTAAAGTATCATATATTTTTTAATTTTTAATATTTTCAGTTAGTTTAATAATAAATTACTGATATACTATTTACCTGTATTAAAATATAATTTATAATATTAAACTTCAAATTGTCGTTATAAATTTGTAGGCCTGAAATTATTTAATGGCAGCCATCCTATTATAAACACCAATTTATAAGTATTTACAAACTGCCTTTATATCCCATCCCATCTGACTTTGAGATCGCTTCCTTTTTTTCTTGAAAAAAATTCATCTAAAGTGAAAATTTTCGTTAAATAAAATTGAGGAGATGTAAATATGACCTTTTTTGTTTATACTTGTTCCCTTTTTGTTGGTTACCTATGACCCTTCTCTCACCCATGCAAGTAAACAATTACTGTGCACAAATCAAACTTCTTCCACAGAAACCACTCTTTATCATATAACCATTCCCAATTACAAACAGCATTTCAACAAATCAAACTTCCATGTATCAATCAAATAACACAACTTTCAGGCAATTCAACCGAATCAAAGCGATATCACAAACCCAAGTGGAAATGTAAATCGGAGTTCTCTCTATAAGCCAATCGATAATGTCGAAGATTCATCAAAACAATATCAAATCCTTAGCCCTCAACCATCATTCCACTGCCACCTCCACCGTTTCTAAACCGTTGTTTCATTCTGTTGCTTCATTTGAAGAAGACGTATAAGCTTTGTTTTTTTGATAAAGTTTTTCGTCTTTTCAAACAAGATCTTCGTCTGTTAGAGTTTTAGAAAAGGTAAGAGAGACTGTTAAAATATGGTAATGTGTTGGAAACTCTTTTTCACTAATGATAAGACTGGATTTAACATTGGTGATTAAAAATTAAACCTTAAAAGAGAAATGCATTTTTTAAAATTTAGTGTAAAGAAAAATTTTTGATTTTTAAAGAAATTAAATTTTAGTTTATTTTTTATTTTATAGATAAAAAAAATATAAATTTATAAAATTAAAAAAAAAATACTAGAAAATAATATAGTGGGCTGGGAATAAGTCCTTTGGCCTTTATCTTTTGACTAGTGAAGGTGGAAGTTGAATCTGATGCACGTGCATTGTTCGTAGGTCCTCAATGCGTGCTTTCTTGCGCAAAAGAAAATAGGGCGCCTCCGAAACAAGGTTTCACGTGTTGCCTTGCAATGGATGGCATCAAAGTAGTTGCCACTGGTTTTGATATGCGGATGAAAAGGTATGCCTTTGTGTTAAATCTACCCACCGCCGGAGGTAATTTTGGCCCAATGGCCTAGCCTTTCTTATTCTTTTTTGTTTACTGTGACCAGCGTTATAGTTTCATCATAATTGCTTTGATGAGGGTACAGTTCTACTGTCAGAAATTGGCTTGCAGTTCTTGTAAGGTCACATGGTAAATATAGTATGCTGAAGAGGATAAAGATGTGTTGGTGAACAGTACAAGATACCCTAAACCAGAATTGGTCGGATGGGAATTTTTCTTCACAATTTTCTATTTCTACATCTCAAAATTCCACTGATTCTTGTTTTTAAAATTGAGTATATGGACCACTCACATCTAGGATTGTCAATTAGGTCTATTTAATCAAATTTGACTTGTTACCCAACAAATTGAGCTTGGGTTTCATGCCTATTTCAATCCTGTCCATTTAACCTTGAAAAATTATGAAGGCACCCAAATACATACTTGTGAGGTTTTAAAAATTAAAACACTTACTCATAAATTATTAAATATAACCAAAATTGTTAATTATAAAAAGGTAAAATCATCATTTTACTATTAAATCTTAAAAATTTATATAATTTTTTTTTAGGATTAAGTTTTGAAAATTTTATTTTTTTCTCTAAGGTTTTTTCTTTTTTCTCGAGTAACTGAAATCCATTCCTGCCATTGTCGCCTGACCTTCCCACCGTTTTCTCCTCTTGCTGTCAGCCTTCCAATCATAGCAGTTTCATCAAACGAAGACGAGTCGTCTTTGTCTCTTTAGCTAGATAAAGACGACGAATCATTTTCATCCTTTTGACTGGACGAAAACAATGAATCGTCTTCATCCCTTTGTCAGATGAAGATGACTCATCTTTGTCCAACGAAACTGCTACGGTTGGAAGACTGATAGTGGAGGGAGAAGTGGTGGAAAGACCGGCCTATGACAGGAATAACTTTCAGTTACTGTAGAAAAAGAAAAAAATCCTAAGAGGAAAAGTGAATTTTTTAAAATTTAATCATGAAAGAAAATATTTGTTTTTTAAACTAAATGAGAGGGGAGATGAGAAATGATATAAGTTTTTAGGGTTTAAAAATAAAATAACGATTTTACCCATTTTAATTAAAGATTTTAATTAGGTTTAATAATCTATAGTTAGATATTTAAATTTTTGAAACCTCACGAATGTGTATTGAGATTGGATTAAACCTTGGGTGAAAATAAGTCTTTTGGCCAATTATAAAAATATCTCTACATTTATAAATATCTATCGAAAAAACCAATTTAAACAACCATACTATTATAATTTGTGTCTAATCCTCTTTGAGGTCCACAAAAAAATAAATAAATAAATAAATAAATTTGCATCAAGGGTGATTCGAATCGAACCAACTTCAACCATCAATTAGAGTTTGGGCGAATTAAAACGCTCATAGCTATAGTTTTAAAACATGTCTTCTTTTATTTAAACCCCAAATTTGTTTTGATATATTTGTAGAAAACATAAGCAAATGCCAAAATGTTTATGTTTCATAAGTTTGGAAACTTAATATTAAAAATTATAAGAGTAATACGATCATAATGAAATAAAAATGAAAAATACTTTTTTAAGCCTAAGATATTTTAGAGAGAATGCGAGGCATAAAAAAATCAACAGCCCCACCATGATCTTTCTCATTTGATCAAACATTGGACTCGACAAATGCATCCACTAAACTTATGAAAGAATCAAACAAACTCCAATACAAATCCCTAAAAAACTAATTAACAAACAAACACATTCGGATTTTTACTGCTGGAGATGAAAACTTGAAAATATATGATACACCAGTCGACAACAAGAAGAAAGAGATGTATAATCAAAATCGTGACTGACGAGATGAACTTTTATTAGTTGTTATAACCGTTGGCCTGGAGAAACAATGAGAAGAAAATGTATGAATGATTTTATATATATATATATATATATATATATATATATAAAACTTAAAATATTAATTTTAATTACATTTATGTATATAATATTTAAATTTATTTATTTTTTAATACGAAAAGAAATTAATCAATAGTAATTAAATATAATATTAATAGAAATTAATTAATACTATATATATTTTTTACCATATTGAGCTTTAAACTTGAACAATTTGGATAAATTAAAAAATTAAAAGAATTAATTTTAATTATATTTATATAAATAATATTAAATTTTTTTTTAGTACAAAATAAATTAATAAATAATAATTAAATATAAATTAATAAATACTATATTTTTTTACCATATCTTATTATAAACTTAAACCATTTTTGTTCAAATCTGAATTTTGATAAATTAATTTATCCAATTCGTACGAGACTTGAATTCTGATCAATCCATATTTCACATCCATTAAATAGCAGACAAAAAATATATAAATTAGTGGGGGCTCCGGCGTAGGACCCAGAGCTGTTTGATCCGGGAGTGATGCAACATCAAAACCACACAAGACCAGAATAAAATCAAACGCCAGCACAGCACAAACCTCAAATGGCACTAAAGAAGCTGAAAAAACTTTTCAACCACCAATAGTATTACTCCACTCAATCTCAAATCGATCCATTTCGATATTATCCACAACAACTTATGTTGGCACGTCTCTTCTTGCGCCATGTGGCTCCTTGTAGACATGCAGCGGCTCTCTCCTCCGCCCATCGGAATTTCATGCCCGTCTAAACTCCCTAACGAGACCAAGGTCTTCGGGCTCGGGTTTAAGTTACAGAGGAAATATGGCTTCAAAAGGAAGATTAAGTTTGTAGTGAGTGCGGAGTTATCGAGGTCGTTTTCTCTAAGTTTGGGTTTGGATTCTCAGGTCAGTTTGGTTTTACCGTTCCTAGAATTGGGTGATTTTTAATTTTTGGGCTTTCTGGCTTTTTTCGTGAATTCTTTTTGGTTTAATGCAATGGTTTTTGATGAAATTACTGATAGAGTTGTTTTCTTGAATGCTGTTTTGCGAATTGCAATTGGGTTATGACGGTTAAGTGATAGATTAATTTTGGTGGCGATTGGATATAAATTATTCGGTGTCTTTTTTGATCTAGAATGTTAGTGGTGTTCACTCGGTGAAACTTGTTGACACTTTAGATATGAGTAAATGAGCTGTTGAGTCAATTTCCGTTTGTTCAAAAAATTCTTTCTGATTGAGCACTGTACAATTGTTGGAGCTCTGGACGTGGTTTCAGCAGTTCCATGCACTTGAGATTTGGTGTTCTGTGGAAGACTTCTGACATTGCCTGTTCTTCATTTGGTTCTAGTATGTGGGAAAAGAAAGGTTTTGCTTGGTTTCTTAGGATCATTTATAACTTTTTTTTTTTTTAAAAAATTTAGAGTCCAAAATAAGACCTAAATAGCCATTCTCAAGAATCATTAAAGCTCATCCTTTGATTATCTGGGTACTCTCCCCCCTCACTATATTGCAATGAAAATAGCAAAATTATTTAAATGCTTTCAGTTTCTAAATGTTTGTGCCATATATACTTCTGTTAAATTGCTTCCTTATTATGCTGGTGCTGGCATTTGTATCTGACTTCTAATGCTATATTTTCTCCTTCACTGGGTATAGTATATGGTTCCAGTTCATTCCATTCATGGAAGTGAGTAAGCAGTTTTCATATATAAGTTTTGTACTGCAGACTGACTTTTTTGGTTTAAATAGAAGGCTGTTCAGTCTAATGATCCAACACAGTTGCCTTGGATTGGACCTGTTCCTGGGGAAATTGCAGAAGTTGAGGCATATTGTAGAATTTTTAGGGCAGCTGAACGGCTTCATGCTGCTCTGATGGATGCATTATGCAATCCATTGACTGGGGAATGTAGTGTTTCATATGATTTTACACCAGAGGAAAAACCATTGTTGGAAGACAAAATAGTTTCTGTGCTTGGCTGCATGCTATCTCTTTTAAGTAAAGGAAGAGAGGATGTTCTTTCAGGAAGATCTGCGAATGCCTTTCGTAATGTAGATGTAAGCATTATGGAGGATGAGCTTCCACCGCTTGCCATCTTCCGGGGTGAGATGAAAAGGTGTTGTGAGAGCTTGCACATTGCTCTTGAAAATTATTTGACACCTGAAGATGCTCGAAGCTTGGATGTGTGGAGAAAACTGCAGAGGCTGAAAAATGTCTGCTATGATTCTGGATTTCCCCGTGGGGATGATTATCCCTGCCATACTTTATTTGCTAATTGGATTCCTGTTTATTTATCCACCTCTAAAGAAGATACAGGATCCAAAGATTCTGAGATTGCTTTTTGGCGGGGTGGTCAGGTAACTGAAGAAGGTTTGAAGTGGTTAATGGAGAGAGGATTTAAAACAATTATAGATATGAAGGCGGAGATGGTAAAGGATAACATTTATGAAGCAGCTATTAATGATGCTGTTTTGTCAGGGAAAATTGAATTGGTAAAAATTCCAGTTGAAGTTGGGACTGCTCCATCAATGGAGCAGGTTGAGAAATTTGCATCTCTGATTTCAGATTGCAGCAAAAAGCCCATATATCTTCACAGTAAGGAAGGGGTTTGGAGAACATCTGCCATGGTCTCCAGATGGCGTCAGTACATGACTCGCTGTGCATCACAAATGATATCTAATCAGACAATAACTTCAAATGATGTCTCATTAATAGATACAGATGATAGGGTAGGACTGAATGCATCTACCATTGAAGACAAGAGGTCTATCCTGGAGGAGGAGTATAAGGTGATGAAAGAGAAGTTGGTTGAGGTGCACACCACAAATAGAGCAGTTAACAGAGAACTTTCATCAGGTAAGGATAAAGAAAATGAGAGTAACGTGGCTTATGAAAGCCTTAATTCTGTTAAGGGTGTAGAATCACTAAAAACAGTTGAAAATGGGAGGGAATCTATCGAGCAATTCTGCTGTAAAACTGATCCTCTAAAGGCTCAGGTCCCTCCTTGGAATTTTTTCTCCAAAAAAGAGATGTCCAGGTTTTTCAGGAGTAAAAAGATATCACCTCCCAGATATTTTAATTATCCACCAAAGAGGTTGGAAATGTTGCAAAGTGAGCTTGTTTCTTCTAGTCCTGTTTCAGGAACTGCAGAGACAAGATATCCCAATGGTTCGGTTAGTAATCAAAAACTGTCTCCAGAGCATCAGAGCTCACCTGACAAAAGACTGAAGTATTTGAATGGCAATAGTTATGCTTCAGTTTGTTCAAGTTCGAATGGGTCTGGTAAAGGGAACAGGGATTGCATGACTGAAACTTTTGCCTCTACCTCTGTGCGTAACAACTCAAATGGGCATGTCATATCTAAATCTGTTAAGGAGGGTCAGAGTAGCAACAGAAAAGCCTCATTTTCAGGTGATGACGACTTGGAACAAATTGAAGGAAATATGTGTGCTTCTGCAACTGGTGTTGTGAGGGTGCAGTCAAGAAGAAAAGCTGAGATGTTTTTAGTGCGAACAGATGGATTTTCTTGTGCGCGAGAAAAGGTGACTGAATCTTCCTTGGCTTTCACTCATCCTAGTACACAGCAGCAGATGCTTATGTGGAAATCTACACCAAAGACAGTATTATTGTTGAAGAAGCCAGGGCCTGCACTCATGGAAGAAGCAAAAGAGGTACCCACTTAAAATCTTAGTAATTAATGTTAAAAAGTTTTCCAAATTGTACTTTGAAATTATGACTCTAAAACAATAGCTATGTTGATTGTGCAAGATTCTAATTTGTTTTGTTAGCACGCATACCTCCATTAATCTTTTATAATTATGGCAAAAAGTATTGCTAGCTGTAAACATAATAATCATGTTAGAGTATAAGCTAATCACACTTCCCTGAACCTACATAGTGGTTCTTTATCCGTTGGAGTGAGAAATGCTTGCCATGCCTGGTTATGCTTGCGACAAATTTATGTATTCATAATTTTTCAAACTGATGTCAGCACACACACAATTCTCTGTAAGTATCAGTTTTAACAATCAAACAATGGAGCTTTGTTACTCTATTTTCTCATAATATGGCTTCCGGTGTTTATTCTTGAACTTGAGAATCCATAACATGTTTTTTCTTACACTGTATCTAGATAGAGGTTTCTTGTCAAGAGATTTGGTATTTAAGATGATGTGTTCCTCTTTGGCTGCTTCTGTGCTAGAGAATATCTGAGTAATTCTTTCTGTGAAATGTCGTTATTTCAGCACTTATGTAGCCATTCTATCTTAATATTTTTGTATCTGATGTGCAGGTTGCCTCTTACTTATATTACCAAGAGAAGATGAATGTTCTTGTTGAACCAGATGTCCATGACATATTTGCTAGAATACCAGGGTTTGGATTTGTTCAGACCTTTTATATACAAGATGCCAGGTAAAGATAATATCATCTAATGCACAATGCTTCCAGTGTATGGTGCATTGCTCCTTTTGCCTTATTGCCCTGTTGCATGCCATTAACACAGTGATCTTCACGAGAGGGTTGATTTTGTGGCATGCTTGGGGGGTGATGGTGTTATACTCCACGCATCAAATTTATTCAGAAATGCTGTACCTCCTGTTGTGTCGTTTAATCTCGGATCTCTTGGATTTCTCACTTCACATACTGTAAGTTTGCACCTCAAATTCTTTCTCTTTGCTGTTTCTATTTTAATTTATAAATTTGATCATTCATTTGACAGCTTTTGTGTTTGTGTTTTTTATTATGTTTTTTGTTTATGACACATAGTTTGAAGACTACAGGCAAGACTTACGGCAGGTCATCCATGGAAATAACACACTGGAGGGTGTTTATATTACTCTTAGAATGCGACTATGCTGTGAAATTTTTCGCAATGGTAAGGCAATGCCTGGGAAAGTATTTGATGTCCTGAATGAGATAGTTGTTGACCGTGGTTCTAATCCATACCTCTCCAAGATTGAATGTTATGAACATGACCGACTTATAACCAAGGTGAGGCCCATCAATCTGCTTCTCTAAATAAGAAAAGATAAATTCTTCAGTCATGCTTCAACTTTCATTTGTGCAGAGTCTGCTTGCTTTACTAACATGTTCAAAATTCAAGTTCTATGTACTATATCATGACAATCACTATCTATGTATATGCCATGGATCTAAAAATTTGGGTCTTTTATCATATTTGTGTGCTCTTATTATAAATGTCTCATTTTAGGTGCAAGGTGATGGAGTCATAGTAGCCACACCAACGGGGAGTACTGCTTACTCTACAGCTGCAGGAGGTTCCATGGTAAGCTTTATTTTGAGTCATGGAGTTACAAATTTATGATATGTAGTTAATTCCTTCTGTTAAGATTATTTTTATGGTAGGGAATTCTTTCTCGATTTTCTTGCACAAAAATAAAAATAATTCACTTAAGAGAAACTGTTGATGTTCTTGGTTTCTATTGTAAGGGACCTTGATTTTATTTACTTGCAGCTGCTATGAGATGGAATGTTTGATTATGAAATGATTGGCTTGTATTGAATTTTCTGTTGTTTATAGTTGAAAAAGGACAAACTCAATTTGAAAAAATGACGCTACAGAATTCTAAATTAAGATCATAATTCAGTGAAACATTTTTATGATGGCTTCTTATGGTTTTTGGTGGGTGATGGAAGGGGGAATTGGATGCATGTCTCTGTATCTAATGGTTTTATTTACTCCGAAAAAATATTACCTAGATCTTTACTTAGGATTGACTTAAATTCTATACAAAGTAGATTTCATTACAAGTCTTGCTTTAGCAACAAATTCATTGAGTAATTGAATCCTGGTGACTTAAATATTCCAATGAATATATACAAGGGAAGTGATAAATTCTCTCCCCAAGGATCTTCTTATGCTCATCTATATCAATTGACTAAATGTTCTTAACATCTTATAGTTCTTCATTGTCATTATGTTGATTACGTGAGGATAGTTCAGACAATATGGACATTTTTGTTGAGTAAGAGAACTAATTTTAGGAGTGAATATATAATTTCCCAATAATCAATATTTATTTGTCATATATACTTACTGTTATCATTACATTACAGATATGCTTATGTTTAAATCCAAGTGTTTTGACTGGTTATTGTGATTTCTTACTTTTTCTGATCTGAGCCTCATATGTGTCATGATATATAATTTGGAATGCAGGTTCACCCAAACGTTCCCTGTATGCTTTTTACACCAATCTGCCCACACTCCCTCTCATTTAGACCAGTAATACTTCCAGATTCTGCAAGGCTTGAATTGAAGGCAAGTTATTAATTTATCTCAATATTTTAATATATTTTTGCAGGGACTTCCTAGATTGAACAAGCTGTAACCTTGGAAAGCAAAAAGATCTATACAAACTGGGGACTATCTCCAGCAAAAAAGGATCTATAAATTTTGGAATCTAATTTTCATTCTAGTTATATCTTATTAATTGTCCTCGGTTCAAACTTTAGTTTTGAGCTGTGGAGTACATAATGTGTGTGTGTGTGTGTGTGTGTGTGTGTGTGTGTGTGTGTGTGTGTGTGTGTATGTGTGTGAGTATGCATACATAAACATATATACGCACATATTTTATATACATACACATATACACACATAAATATATATTTTACACACACACACACACATATATAGTGGTGTAGGACTAATTTGTGTCTCGGACAGTTGCTAGAAGAGTCATAGTGGATATAATTGATTTTATTTTATTGCTCGATGGCTATCAGCATGCATATTACATGTCAACATCTTCAGCACTATGCTGTTTTGTATGAATTTCGAGCTTGGGAATCAAAATCTAGGTTTATATTTTTCAACCTCATTGTCCCAAGTCATCTTGTTATTAGTTTAAAGAAGCCTATAAAATTTATGATTAGTTATGTGAAAGCTCATTTGGCATAGATGATATGCAACTAAGTTAAAAGAATTGGGTATTGTTATAGATAAATCCAGAGTTTGAGAGCCCACTAGCATATGTCCATTTGAAAGATTGGAGGAAAAAGAATTTTTTGGAATGTTGTAATATTTAATCACGTCATTGGGGATGAATGTTCAGTATATCTAACAATTTACTCTAATTGTATACCTTCCTGGTTGAGTCTCAATAGATTTAATTAATTTTTTACCTTTGGAGACATGCATATCCTGTAAATGACATTCTTCAATTTGGAGGATTTAATCATTGTTGTAAATGAACAGATTCCTGATGATGCACGGAGCAGTGCATGGGTATCTTTTGACGGAAAGAGAAGACAGCAACTGTCGAGAGGAGATTGTGTCAGGATAAGTATGAGCCAACACCCACTCCCAACGGTTAACAAATCCGATCAAACTGGTGACTGGTTTCACAGCTTGATTCGCTGTTTGAACTGGAATGAGAGGCTAGATCAGAAGGCCCTTTGAAACCTTCAAAAGGGAAGAGAAGCAACTCCTTCCTGGATGTGGATTTGGGTTTGTGTAAATCATTGTACAGTGTGAATGTAATGCAGAAAAATTGAAATTACGGAAGTTAAATATAATTACCAACATTGGCTCTCACTTGAACACTGGGTTGGCCACATATAACTTCAAAATTCTTTTCTTGCTTAAAAGTACTGGAAACAACAATTGTATACTGTCATTTAGAATATGATAATAGAAATCTAGTCTTACAGCCCCTCTCAGGATCTGAAATTATGATTGACAGATGCTATTTGATCAGGTATACTGTTCCTTGTTTATTTTATTTCTTCTTGACATGTTGGTTCAGTTTTATGTGGGAATGTATGGAAAAGAGGAAGGGCTATAATCAAATGAAAGAAATGAAAGGAATGCTAGGGGTAGCAGGGTTATTACTGCTATCTGGTATCCAATATATATTGTACGATATAAATGAAAAACGATACGTATTTTAAAGTGTATCAAAGACATTTTATGATACAATACAAAAAATTAAGTTTTCAATATATGTTATTATACGCAAGTAAACTATCATTTTGATCTTTTTTAAAATAAATGTCATCAGATTTGTCTTATGAAACACACGCATACACATATATATGGTTAAAGAGTTAATCTGGTTAATCACTCGGGTTAGTAATATCAGTATGATATAAAAAATGCAGAGAACTCTTGGTAGTCTTCACTTAACATTTCACCTTAAATTAATGCACAAGTGCACCATCAGGATTTGCACGCTTATAAAACTTATTTTTTTCTTTGTTCTTTAACACAATTTCTTTTGGTGCTTCTTGCATTCAATATCCAACATCATGAGGAATTCTGAAGCACGGACCAATATCCCCCTTTTTCCTGTGGGATGCTGTTTCATTCCATTAATACCTCTACTTCTATTTACCTTGCTACAGCAAAAACATGTTAATGTGGGCGTGTATAATTCAAATTACGATTTGATTGACTTAATAAATTTTAAAAAAACAGTTTTTAGTTTAGGTGATTTTTAAACCAAACCAAATTGTAAATTATATTTTTTTTAAATACATATATATAGCTATGTTTGATAGAATTTTTCAATACGTAATTAAGTGTATAATTTTTTTCATATTATTATTATTATTTTTTACATATATATTGTATATATATTTCATATATTTATATTATGTTATAGAAATTACAATTCAATTAATTTTATTAAATAATATATATTTAGAAGTGAATGATTTTAATAAGTTTAAATTATAATCTAAATCAGACCAAACTGTATTTTTTTAATTTAGTTTAGTTTAAAATTTAAAATAGTTTAATTTAATTTAAAAATACTCTCAAACTATATCAAATCAGACCATACACAGTCTTACATGTAGAGGTGGTGGTGGGATGGGCAACGCTTCTTGTAAGACCCTCATAATAATGAGTTTTATAGGTTGGGTCAACCCATAAAAAGTATAAGGGCTATGGTCTAACTCCATATATATAGGATTGGATCCAACAATAATAGATTGATCGATTAATTTTAATAAAAAATAAATTTTATATTATAATACTTAATTAATTAATTAAATTTTTAAGTAATTATAAAAACAATAACAGATAATCCCGAATCAACTTACGAATGTTGTGTATAGACCTAAAGTTAATCCAAAATGCTTATGGGTCTAATCAAACTTGTTACAATAATAGACTAGACCCTTACAGATTAAGCCAATCAGGTAAAGTTATTTTTTTGAATGCGGATCAACCCATCCCATTTGACACCTTTATAGCCACGATAAAGATTTTTTTTCTTGATCAAGGCCCTCAACAGCATGTCCCCATGTCACATCACTCTTTTCTCAAAGAGATTGCAAGGAAGCAATTGTAGACGTAGAGTCATGCTCAAACCTAGATGATGACATTCTCTGTCTTCATCTCCTCACTAAAGATGACAATTTCAATTCGAATTTAGAAGCTTTGACCCTCCCTGACTCTAAAGGGGAAGAGATTCTTCGATAAAAATGGGAAAAAAGACAGGGATGTGGACGAAAAAAATCCTTGTAATATGGGACGGGGATACATATGTCCCCGCCTTGTCCCCTCCTCACCTCTAAATCTAATATATTAATATAATAATTTCTGAACTATTAAGTTCTAGAAACTTTTATATTATGATTTATTAAAACTATAACTTTAATTTTACTAATTTCTAAATTATCAATTATCAGCTTTTACTAATTTCTGAACTATTAATCTAATATATTTAAAAAACCCCAGAGTCTCATTATTATAAAATCCAAATGCACCAAATTAATTCTATTTCAATTTCAAAACTTAGTCAGCCAATCCACTAGGTTTTACAAACAAAAAATAAATTATAAATTTAATAAAATCAATTGAAGTGAATGAAAAGTGTTAAATTTATTACAAAATTGCCACCCATCTTTTAACCCTAAATCTAAATCTCTTTTTCCTTCCATTTTTCACTCCACAGTCACACACTCCCTCTCCCAGCCAAAGCTTCTCTGTTTTGTAGTTGGACTTTGACATTAATAGGTAAGAACAACAAAATTAGAATGCAGAAAGAAGCAGTTGAGTACTGAATAGTATCAGTTGGCTAATGGAATTTTGCACTTGAATCAACAGGTTTTGTACAAAAAAATGGTGAACCATATGGAGATGCAACTGCTCAACTGATACCACCAACTGGAAGCCTGGACTGATTGGACTTTAATCTATTATACCACAAACTTTGTATTTGAACTAAAATAACAATGAATATTTTGTAGCTCTTGTAGCAAGTGATATTTTGAGAAAATATGATTTATTTTATTTATTGAAATACAAGAAGAAATTAAAATTTATATTTACAAGTATGGGGAGGGATTTTTCCCCACGAGGACGGGAAAGGGATTAGGGATGGGATTTTCCTTCATGAGGAGGGGACGAGGATTCTTTGTTATCCTTGTAACGAGGACGGGGATTGATATCCCCTCCCCGCCCCTCCTCGTTGCCATCCTTACTTCTCACTGACACATAACAAACAACAATAAAATTACTATCTTTTGTATTAGCAATAGACCTGGCCACGGTTCATGAACCGTCGGTTTGGTTCGGAACCGTCGGTTCACGGTTCGAAAACATAAGGACCCTGAACCGAAACCGTAACAGGACGGTTTGTCCATGGTTCGGAACCGTCAGTTCCGATTCGAAATCGATGGTTTCGATTTGAAACTGATATTGAACAATCAATTCTAATACATGATCTTGATTTAATTTTTAAATTATTAATTACAATAATTGAAAATTAAAAGAAAGGCTTGGACTTAATTACGATAAATAAAATTAATTATATAAATAAATTATATGATTAATTATAAAAGATAATAAATAAATAATAAATAAAATTAATTATAGAAATAAATTCTATAATTAATTATGAATTGTATAAAAAAAATTGAAATTGAAATTAATAAAAATTAAGAAAGAATTTAATTAAATTTAAGAAAATTTGATTGAATTGAAAGATTGAGAGAGTATTAAGAGTTTAAAGAATGAGAATGAAAGTTTAAAGGATTGAGTGAGAGAGTGGAGAGATTGAAATTTGAGAGAATGAAATTTGAAGGAGTATATACAGGAAAAAACTTTTTTGAAAAAAATTAAAAATAGGGGGGGTGAATTGAGATTCAGAGAAATTGCAGGGAATTGGTCCCCTGATTTTCTCTGAAAATTGCAGGGGATCCCTTGCAATTTTCCCTTCAAGCCAACGGTTCCCTGCGCAGGGAACCGTTGGCTTTTTTAAAAAAATTCAAAAAAAATTCAAAAAAAAATTCAAATTTTTTCGATTTAGCACAGTAAACCGCCGATTCATAAACCAGGTGTGAACCGATGGTTCACGGTTCTAATTTATGTAAACCGAAATCGAAACCGTAGAACTCCGGTTTCGGTTCCAATTCAGTCCGGTTCTGGGTCTGTCGGTTCTGGTTCCGGTTTTATGTGGGCCAATTTCGATCCGGTTCACGGGCCAAACCGGCCCGTGGCCAGGTCTAATTAGCAACTCATTCAAATGACATAATCACAAATTGAACAATGAAAAAACTAGGGAAAATGACTATTTTTCATCCAAATTTTAGCTTAATCTCAAACTCCCATCTACGAGAGATAAAAAAACTCAAACTCTCATCCATGGCCAAACTGCATCAAATTTTCAGTTAGAAACAGGGATAAAATCGTTATTTTACCTATAAACTTTAAAATTTTATCATTTCCCCCTCCAAGTTTTAAAAACTAACACCTCAACCCATCCTCAAAGTTTAAAAAGTTTAGATTTCACCCCTAGAGTTTACTTCCTTCTCCAACCACCTCCAACAACAGATGCTTTTCATCGATCTCTCATCTTCGACTACAAAAGACGATGAAAGATGACCCTTTATTGCTTAGATCTAGATGACAAAACGTCATCCAGATCTGGAAGAACAAACGAAGGATGATGCTTTATTATCCTTTGTCGTTGCATTTGAACGATGCGATAAGAGACAAAGGATGACAAAACATCATCCTTCGTTGTTTGGGTGGTGCGACGAAGAGAGAGTCACACCACCACTGTCGCACTAGAAGAAGAAGGAGGTCGAAGACAATGTCAAAAAATGAAGTTGAAGTCGAAGAATGGGGTAAAATTGCTATTTTTAAAAGTTATGGAAGGCGACTGAGTTTGAAAAAATATGAAAACCCTAGGTTTGGAAGTAAAAATGTTATTTTCTAAAATTTGAAAACTTTAGGTAAAAGTGAAATATTTGTTTCTAAAACCTAGGGGTGGGCATTTTTTATCTCCAAACCTAGGTAAAGGTGTAATAAACTTTATAATTTTTTAATATAAATAGTAAAATGACTATTTTACCTTTCTCTTTAACAGAAAATTAATAGAAGCTTAATCATGGGTGAAAGTTTGAGTTTTTTTATCTCCCATAGGTTTGGGTTTGAGATTAAGCTAAAATTTGAGTGGTATATAGTCCTTTTCCCAAAAAATTTTTATAAGATAAATTGATAAAGCACAAAACACAACAAAGAATAACAACAAATAATTCAACTGTATACACTGATTCATAAATAAGTCAAACTATAACTTTTTAGCTAATATTGATTCATAAATAAGCCCAAAAAAATAGCCGACTAATTTGCAATAGGATTGGCCGCCAATATTCGATCAAAGTTATAAGCTTTATTGGATACATATTACTATTAAGCGTAAGGGTGAACAGGTACAAGGACTTTGTGAAAAATTAGGAACTAAAACTGGAACTAGATGGTTCCTGGGGTTAGGAACCAGAACTTACCGCCTAAGTTAGTTCTTATTCAAAATTGAGCCTCATCGATTCTGAATAGGTTTTGACTCCTACGTAAACTCAATTTTTTCAAATTTGTTTACTTTAAAATTTTTTATGTAAATAGAATATGAAAAACATCAAGAGTGAAACAATTCTACAACTTTTAAAATATCAACTCTAAAGAACTCAAAGAGGATTGAAAGAGATGATTATTAAAAAATGGCTAACAAAAAGTCAATATTGGTTATCAAATATTAAAAAATTGATAAAATATTAGAACTTTAAAAAAAAAAATCTAGATTCGAGTCTTTATAATACTTATGAAACTTTGATTTGAATTATTTAAAAAAAAAGTTCAACATTGAGAATAAGTGTACATGAAACTTAACCTTACTGGCAAATTACAATGCACCTGAAAAATTCCAACCTGAATTTCACAGCCTCGTTATTTCAATCGTTTCCAATTAAATTCAATACAACACATAAGAGCAACAACTTACAAACTCCAACTTCCAGCATATGCATAGATACATGAAGTCTTCCATGTATCCCTGTATAAATCAGTGTATGCAAATGTACCAGCTTTCATTACATTGCCTATAGTGACTCCTTCAATCACCCATAATGATGCAACTGTAGCTCAACTTTTGAAACGCTGGCAAGGCCAATCACCAGTAGATGCCTCATGGAAATTCACAGATGAAATGCGCATTTGCTTCCCAAAATAATTTCTTTAGGATAAGGTGCTCGAAGGGGAGGATATTGTCACAGGTTAAAATATTACAACCCAAAATGATTGTATTCCTCAAGTTGAGGAAACAAAAAGGTTAACGTTTGGAGGTGCGACTTGTTAGCTTAAGTGATGATGTTTTAAGTCTTATATAATTAGTTGTAGTGGGTATATTGCCATTTGGTGCCTAGCTCAAGAGAAAGAAATGCATTCTGTTGTAAAGAGAGAGAAAGGAAGATGGAGCAGCTTGAGCCCTTAAGAAGGGATTGGATTTTGTTCCAGTGGGAATTATTATGTCATGGAAATGAATTAAAAAATTCTTCTCTTTGTCAATCTATGTTCTCTCTCTAAACCTTTCAATGCAATTTTTGGAATTTATTTATTTCATTTTCCCTGTAATTCAGCTTGTAACACAATCTAGGAAAACAAAAGTTAAATCACACTAACAATACTTTACTCACTTCACTTGAACAGCTTTCTTTCCTCTCCTGCACATGTAGTTAATATAGAGGAAGAAGCTCTCTGCCCACAGACTTAAAGCAAGACTTTAGGGGAAAAAAAAGAAAAAAAAAGAGATATTAGAGGTGCAATAATCTTCTGGATATGAAGTTTTTGTGATAATATTACAAGGCTTTCACAGCTTGGAACCTTGGTTCTTTAGGGAGGAACTTCTGCTCAGCATAAACCGACATGTAGTCTCCAAACACAAACTTGGGATAAACTTGTTCCACTTCTTGGTTAGCTTTTTCCATGAGTTCTGGCGCAGAAGCGATGGTAGCTTTGAGCGATGGATTGTAAAATGAAGCAATGGATCTCCTATTCCCATCTGATTTGGCTTTGACTCGGTGCCAAACGCTCTTGTATTTGCCATTGCTCAGGACCTCAATCTGGTCACCTGTGTTAATCACAATAGTATTTCTCAATGGCTGGACATTGATCCATCGGCCATCTTTCAGGATTTGAAGGCCGTCCACCTGGTCATCTTGGAAGAGTAAGATGACTCCACCGGCATCGGTGTGAGCTCGAAGACCATTAACAAGCTCTGGATGAGGACATGGCGGGTAGTGACTCACCTTGGTTCCGAAGAAGCCATTGTCTCCATCGCCGTTATTGAATACCCTCTTGATGTAGCCTTTTGGCAACCCCAAGTTCTCGTCCATTACTTCCATTACTCTCTCGGCAAGTTTCTTCAGCTCAGATCGGTACTCCGCCATGGTTTCCCTGTCAACAATTTCACAAGTTAGATTACTTACTTATAATGGGACGACAAAATGAAGCAAAGCTAAATTGTAATAGAAATCTAATTCATTCTACACAACTTTTTGACTTAATAGATATCAATCAAAATGGATTCAGTATCTACTTCAATTTGACTACAAGGAAAATCTTTTAAAGTATAAAACACGAATTATTTATGGTACTGGTGAAAGAATGAATACCAAAGAAAAGTTTCAAACTTTAAGCTTACTTGAATCCAGGGGTTGCTGATGGCCATTGGTTATCATCAGTGAGAAGGAAGACATCTTCCCAATCAAAATTCTCCAACTTTTCACCACTCTTCTTCTCCACAAACTCATTCAACTTCTTCACTGCAGCTGAGTTCTTGAATCCCTCTTCCCTCTCCAGCTTAAAGCACTCAGCGGCCACCTTCTTCACCTTCTCCATAATCTCCTCCGAAATCCCATGGTTCTCCAGCTACACCAGTCAGTAATAATTCAATTAGAGTTAATTATTCTTTCACATAAAAAGAAACCCCTCAGCAAAAGATTGAATCAATTTTCGTGATACAAAATCATGCCCACCAAATATTTAAACACCCTTTTGCATGTTATCAACTAAACGCATATAGACATACCTGAAAGAATCCCCATTCTTCGCAAGCAGTAGCTATCTCAGCCATTGTCTTGGCCCTCTCCTCACCGTTGAGCTTCGAGAAATCGATCACCGGAATCGCCATTACTCCCGTCAAGAATATCAAACCAACTAATTAGCACAAAGAAAAAGAGAGAGAGAGAAAGAGAATAATGGAAGGGTTAGTTTGTATGCTGGTTTGTAATTGCGAAGAGGAACGTGCAGGGCTAGGGTTACTTATAAGAGAGCTTCCCGCCATATTACTGGATTGTCAACTCTTAATTAATTTTATTGTTGTTTTCTTTTTTATAAAGTAGCCGTTAGGGTATAGCTTTGGACGGTGACGTTTTATTATTTTATTCATATATTAAAGTCAATGCTGTTTTAAGGCATTATCAACCAGTAATTCACAACACAAGCATTCTTTTTTCAGGTGATTACCTCATTAATTACCTATAATTAGAAAACCAATTAGTCTTAATTCTTCTTTTCAACTGCCACGTGGAAGTCATGGAGGGCTCATTAATTCTCTAATTATCAAAATTTGGGATGACTCTATAGCTAAACATCATTTACAAATTTGAGATGAAGACACGTGGCAAGATGGCATGACTCTCATCTGCTTGCTTTTGGTTCTCCTTTGCTCATAAATTAATTAACTACCGTAATTATAATTTTGGACACGTTCATCGATCTTTTCAACCGTCATCTTACTTGTAATCGAAATCTCTGCCGACGCGTCGACCACCGTTGATCCTGTTGACGATTCCAATGATCTTTTGACATTTATACATAGACAAGTCTTAATTGTAATTGTTAAAATAATTAACTGAGTTCTAGCCACTGTTTGTGGGTTAAGTAATTCCATATCAATTCTTTCACCCTTAAACAAACCTCTCCTCTCCTTTCCTCACCCAATTAATTAATCGCATATCAAAAATTGATAACATTATCTATAAAACTATATGGATACATGATTAAATTCATAAATAAGTATACAAATAATGTATTGATAATTTTAAATTAAAGATAAAATAACATTTAATCGTATGATGATACATCATCTATGTATTCAAAAATGTATCCATGACATTACTTTAATATCATATTTAAATTTTAACTATTTTGGCCAATGCAATATTTGTGACATCAATAAAATTATATTCATATGCTTTTAAGTATACAAATGATATATTATTATGTGATTAAGTAATTTCGAATTAAATAATATTCAATCTTATAATAACACTTCATCTATAAACTCAATAATATATTCAAAAGTGTATACGTATGACATTTTTCTTGCGACATTAATAAAAATGTCTGATGACCACGGCAGTGTTGTGCATTGGATGATATCAACCAAAGTAATAAGATCTCTAACAAAATGTTATGAAGGGGGCAAAATACAATACAAGAGAATAAATTATCTGTGAATGGAACAGCTTTGTTGAATGAATATATGAAATGAACTTGATGGGTAAGGTTGGCCTTCTGATCACGATTCCACTTGTCCAAATGTTAGGGTACAATTGACAAAGGACAGATGATTTTGGCCGTCAGATCAAGAGCTAGAAAATTTAATCAGCTAATTGCTGTACTTAGTAGTGCTTGGGAAATTTTGTGGTGATTGGGGGACTTGGACTTGGATTGTATCACTGGCATGTTCAAGATCCCATCAACAATATATAAATATTATGAGTTTTACAATGGCTTGATTTGACTTGGTACTTAGTTTTAATTTCATATAATAAGATGTGATTAATTTTTAATTTAGAGTTTGAACTGACTATCAATGA
Organism: Mangifera indica; assembly: GCF_011075055.1. Classification (NCBI taxonomy): domain Eukaryota; kingdom Viridiplantae; phylum Streptophyta; class Magnoliopsida; order Sapindales; family Anacardiaceae; genus Mangifera; species Mangifera indica. The sequence continues at coordinate 6,307,981 of NC_058147.1, read as the reverse complement.
ACAATAATTTAATTGTGTAATGTTGTGGCAGCCTGTTGGTCAATAAGTTTATGTAATTAAGGTCATGTATGTTTGGTTTAGCATTAAGTATGTACATGGATCCTTCATAAGCTCAAAATTAACTGTAAAACCCTAATTAATCAACTCTTCTAAGAGATAATTGTCCAAGGGTTAACTCTCAAATCTAGTTAATTAGAATATTAAGACCATTTTTATTTTTATGTTGAATTAATCATGAAGTCAATGGTCTTTGAAATAAAACCAAATGAAGAGATTGTTATGTCAATGGTTGTTTCCCTCTCTCATTTTCATTGTTTTCAAAACCAGATCAAATCATTCGGTTCAACCAGTTGAGTGAAGAACCAACTCATCATCTGATCCTATTTTTATGAAAAATTAATAAAACTATTTGAAACAATTAAACTAGTTAAATCATGAATTAGTTAAATAACTGATTTGATCAACGATTCGGTTTTAAAAACATTACTCATTTCAATTAATAAAATTTATTCCAAATTGAGAAAGTTTGAATTTACTAAATTTAACTTTATTAATAGTTTATGCATAAAAGAAATTCATACTAAATATTAATTCTTTTTATTTATCATGTTGATTCTCGATCATTGAAGCTCTTGGTACCCACAATAATTAGCTAGCCATAATAAAACTATAACTTAATCAGAGATTGAGTTTCCATTTGAGCTTTAATCGGATCTTAAACAATATTGTAATCTTTTTATGAGGTTTATATTAGGGTTGACAATTTGGGCCCGACTTCAAGGATCCCGACCCTAACGAGGAGGGGATTCCCCGATAGAAACGGGAAAGGAAAATTTTTGCAATCGGGGACGGGCCGGGGATGGGGATACATGTGTCCCCTCTCCTGCCCCTACCTTTCCCCTCCCCGTCTATTTATATTAATATATTTATTTAAAATATCAATATATTTTTATGGTTTTAAATTATTTATGTTTTTCAAATTTATTTAAGTTTTTGTTGTACATATTAAAAGAGTTAATATATTATATTTATGATATTTGAAATAGTAGAATAATTTTAATTTTACTTAATTTTATTATTTAATATATTTATGTTGTATTTACAAAGTAAAAATAATATATTTTTTTTGAGGGTACAGGGAGGAGATTTTTTCCTGTAGGGACGGGGAGGGGATGGGGAAGGGATTTTTCTTTGTGAGGAGGGGACGGAGAATCATTTTTATCTCCGTAACGGGGACGGAGATTGATATCCCCTACGGGGATGGGGACGAGGATTGAGATCCTCTCCCCGTTGTCATCCCTAGTTTATACTGAACTATAAGACACTCAATTCAACAAAGTTCATCCACGTAAAATCTTATTAAAATAATCTTAGATAACATTATAAATTTAAAATAATATTATATATATTTATTTAGAATATATAAATATATATATATATATATATTTATATGATTATATGTTATTTTATTTTAAATTAAAAATTATCTAATTATGTGATGATAGATACAATTAAAATTAATGATCATAGCTATATCATTGGCATTAGCCTTAATAATATTATTAAAAACAAATAATAATTATTTTGAGCCAGCAATGAGAGTAGTTCAAAACTTCAAATTCATTCCCCCGAGATGGTGCATGAATAACGATTTTGCCTTGAAATGTGAGTCAGATTGAGTAATGTTCATGCATGAGATGAGAATTCAATTCAATACTTGAAAATTACATTAAAATCAATAATCATCTTGCTTACGATTCAAGAATTATAATTAATATAAAGAGTAAATTGTGTATTCCCACCCACAATTTGAACCCAAAAGACTTTTCTACTCTTGATGGCCATCAATAACTCTTCCCTATCCAAAATCAATCTCCTTTAACCTAAAATAATTTTGACAGAGCGGCAAAAAAGTTAAATTATTATATTATTTTAAATTATTTTATTTTTGAAATTACAATATTATTCTAAATTAACAGATATTTAAAAAAAAATCATATATCTAATTAGTATAAAAATCCTCTTGTTTCCCTTCATTACGCCCTCACTCTCTTCTTTCTCGTTTCCAAGTATATCTCTATCATCTTCTTTCTTTGATAAACTACACTACATTTCCAACTCTCTCTCTTCTACTGATTTAAGATTGCGCTAATTAGTCAATTTTATTGAGTTGTAAAAGTAATTTCAAATTGTGATGAGAGGGATTGTAACCAGGTTTAGGGTTTAGACGATGAGATCATGATAATGGTGAATTGATGGTACCAACAACTAGGGTTTCTAATGAATAAGTATTAAATTGCAAGTTTTTAAATCTGTAAAAAGATCAAACTATCATATTTTAAATGTTTGGGTGAGATTTGTAAAAGAGTTAGTTTTTTTTTTTAATTTTTAAATGGTAAAATTACTATTTTATCGTTTTGAAATTAGTTTTTTTAAACAAAATTTGATTTTGGGTGAGATTGCATTGTTTATACCAACAAAAAGCAGAAGGGGCTTTTCGACAAACCTTTGGGTTAGAAAATGTGATTTACTCTTATTTATATAAGTGTAAGCCTCACTCTCACATGCTGCTGACTAATGGTGTCTCTCCCAAACCATTCAAGGAGCTAACAAAGGAAAACTTTGTCTAGGCTCTCTGTACATAGATTTGGTTTATGGTCACTGTCTTACATTATTATAATTATTATTTTAATTTAATCAACTATATATAATAATATGCCAGCAAAGCCATTGACATGGTCGGTCCAAATTTTGTTGGACCAATTTCTCTTGGAAATCAAAGAATGTGAGTGACATCTGGCTCCCTTAATTATTGTTTAATCACTTGGCTGGAAAATTACATAAAAAATTAAAGTTAGCCTAACTTCTTAACGGATCCCTAATTTAATTTTTAATGCTTAATTAGTTGCATAATAATTAACTACCCATGTAACCCTATTAGGGTTTCCTAACCATTCCGTAATTGGGAAGAACCGTATTTTGTCAACTAACTAACTAATAAAATTATGCTGAATAATTATTGCTTGATTAACAAATTTACCCAAAAATAGTTTATTTAAAAAAAAAATTTATTAATTGATAAAGTCAGCAAGATCTTTCCATTCTTATTTGCATCAAAGATTTCGACAATAATTATACAATAAAATTATATTTATTTATTTTGAGTATATAAATAAATATATATTTAATATATATCATTATACAATTAAGTGATTTTTAATTAAGAATAAAGTAACATTTAATATAATGACACATATAATGACACATGTGTATTTATTTGTATATCTAAAATGGATATATATAGTGATGCGTAATTGTAATTAGAAGTAATCTCGTAAGCAATTTGAATTCGACATCAGCAGTAGCTCAACCGCTTCAGTCCAACGAGGCATTGTCAATTAAATTGTTTCAAGTTTATGACATTTTCGGTTGTGTCATGACAATATGTGGATATCGACCTTATTATTATTACTACATATTTGATTTGGTAATTAAAATTATTTTTGTTTTTATTTTTGGGTTATTGTTTAGAACTTTTCTGTTTTCGATCCTAATTATAAATTAATTGTTGAAGATTAGTTGAAGTAATTAAAATTTGCGTGTGTATCTGTAGGCCGAATATACGATTAAGCCCATCACATTTGGCAGAACTTGGCCCATACAAACCCAATTACGTAATCCCAAGCCATATGCCAAAACTCAAAGCTTGGGTTTAGTTCAAGAGATAAAAATATTACTTTGGTTATCAATCTTTTATTATTCATATTGTTATGTATAATTAAAAAATAATAAAATATTTTAATAATTTTTTATTAGTTACGATGATATAATAGATAATATAATAAATAATAATTATTTATATTTATGAATTTTTATTTAATATAATAATATTTTAAATAATTCATTTTTGTAGTAATATTTTTTTGATAATAAAATATTAGAGCTCGTTTGATGAAGAAAGCTAGCGACGGTGGTGGGATTCTATAAATAGGCCCCCACCCCTCTCACTTGTATCTCCATTTTCCCTTTCTTCATTTTGCATAAGTTTAAAGGAAATTTGATAATTTTCATTCTAATCCAATTTGTCTCAATCTTCTACATTTCAATCCTCTTTTAATTTTTTTTTTACATCCAAAAATAATTCTCCAAAAATTCCAATTAAATTCGTATTATCAATATTTATTATTATACTAACAAATCGTAATTTTGACATTTTTATAAAGAGATGTGACATATAGAGTCATTTAAGTCATTTTTTAATCAATAATTCATTAAAACAATTATATCACATTTTCTCATATTATTTTCTATACAATTATCTTTGTAATTTGTTTTTTATTTTACATAATTTGCCAACTCCTTTCCTAACAAAACTTGAAACACAAATTGAAATTCATAGTGTCCTTTATGTTTTTTTTTAAAATATATATGGGCTCTTGCCTAATAGTTGACCATGCAAATAAGCCAACTGTTCCTGTAATGAGAAAATTAATGATATCTCAAGTCCATCTATAATAATCTCTCAATCAACATAAACATAAATTTAAAATTTACTATAAAGGTAAATTACGCAATCTTGTAATAACGGTTAACTCGTAGGGGATAGTTGAATGATAAGGAAAGTGAATTTTCAAATATAAAAGAAAGAGTTTAAATTTGATTAACAATATATCAATATTAAATTTTTAATTTATTTGACGTAACGTAATGAGGAAACTCGGTCAACTCTCCGATATGATTAAGGTGTTAGCTACCCTTTACTCCTAGAATAAATTATATGGGACTGCTCCAGGTTGCGGCTATCACAAGGAGTTGAAATTCAAATTCAAAGTTGTTTATTAGTAATATTAAATTAGCTAAATTCTAAAGTTTCAGCTGCTTTTGCTGCTGTTTTTGCGTTCAACACTTGGACTTATTGCAGCCAATTCGACTATTATATACATATTTGACTTGTCAAAATGAAAGACTTCAATTTCATCTATAGAATTCCCATGAGCAAGCCATAATCAATTCCTCATCATCCACAGTATAACTTCTGATTTAATTGGACCGATTTGGTTGCTCCTTGACTTGAGATGTATAGGGACTCATTCAAGCGAACCACCCTGTCAGATTGTTTAGTTTCAGTTAAAAATATGGGAAAACATATCAAATTTCAAAATTGATAGGCTGACAGAGATAAACCAGAAGAATTCCCAGCTACTTGGAATATTTAAATTACACATTACATATAGTACATGTTCATATCTCATTTTTCCCTTTTTCTCAGAACTTAATTAACGAACTTTGGTCAGAATTGTGAAAGTTTTCAAGATGGGTTCAAGAGTTGGAGCAGCTGATGAAGTTCTGGAAATAGATTCTGGAGAAAAACGTCTCAACGAGCTTGGATACAAGCAAGAATTGAGAAGAGAAATGGTTAAAGTTTTTTTCCTTTTCGTTGTTAGCGAAATTATATGTTTATACTTTCTTCCTCGGGTTGAATAGCTGAAGATTTGTTTTGCAGAGTATATTCAAGACGCTTGCTATAACATTTTCAAGCATGGCAGTTTTCACTGGAACACCTCTTTATGGGCCAAGTTTGCGATATGCAGGGCCTGCAAGTTTGATATGGGGATGGATTGTGGTCACATTTTTCACCTGGTTTGTTGGAATTGCTATGGCTGAGATCTGCTCCTCTTTCCCTGTACATATATTTCTTCCAATGTTGACTTCTTTTGGCTTCATGTAAATCATTGTCATCATCTTGATGCATGTATTTATATACTAAAAATGTAATAACAGACTACCGGATCCCTCTATTTTTGGGCTGCACATTTGGCCGGACCCAGGTGGGGGCCTCTTGCTTCATGGTGCTGCGCCTGGCTGGAGACCATTGGTTTAATTTCTGGTATTGGCGCTCAGGTACTTGGACTATTTTTATTAGAATTTCCTTCTTATAAACATAGTCAAGACGGTGATTCATTCATAAACTAACTTGTGTTTTGGGGATTTTCAGGCGTATTCGGGATCACAGGCGTTGCAAATGATCATCTTATTATCAACTGGAACAAACAAGGGTGGAGGATATTTGGCTCCAAGAAGTGTATTTCTAGCTATGTACATGGGCTTAACTCTCATTTGGGCATTTCTCAACACTTTCTCCTTACAAGTCATTGCTTTTCTGGATATAATTTCCATGTGGTGGCAGGTTAGACTCTTACTCCCGTGGACAAATTCTGCAGCTAATTGTCATATTTTGAAAGGGTTTTAGCATGTTTAAGTTTTTGACTAGCGCACAATGTAGATTATTGGCGGCTTGGTGGTGATTATAATGCTGCCTCTGGTGGCAAAAACAACACAACCGGCTTCATACGTCTTCACCCATTTCGAAACATCTCCAGAATCGACTGGCATAAGTAGCAAGCCTTATGCAGTAATCCTGTCGGTTCTTCTCAGCAATTATTGTCTCTATGGCTATGACACTGCAGCTCATCTCACCGAAGAAACTAAAGGCGCTGACAGAACGGGGCCTGTGGCCATTCTTTCTAGCATTGGGATCATATCAGTGTTCGGATGGGCGTATAACTTGGCTCTTACTTTCAGCATCCGGGTATGCTCCAAAGAAATGAATATTCAATTTGCCTTGGAATTCTTTATATGCAAAAGCATAGTTTTGATTGATTTAAGTATGTTGTGTAAGATTTATTTTACATGAACAAACATAAAATCATATAATTCTAATTCTATAGGATATTGACTAAATTAAAACTTTATATTAATAAGAGTTCTTAGAACATTATAAAAGTTGTAAATCTAAATTCATAAAGCTACCAAAGCTTCCGCTCTTGAAACATTTCTGAATAAAAGCTTTTTATGAGTAAAACTATAATGTATCGGTTTCAAAGAAGAGATTTGTTTAATATATAATAGATTAATAGACTCATAATGAAGATTAAGTCTCATACTAATATTGTATATCATTTAAATTTATTTGTAAAATGTTACTGTACTATTCAATAATCTAATTTTAATAAACCAAAATCATAGGTAATCTTAACCCACTCCAAAAAATTTTCTAACATGTTGGTTAAACATGCAGAATCCTGCATACTTATTTGATGAGAACAACGAGACAGGCGGTGCACTTGTTCCTGCTCAGATATTCTATGACGCCTTCCATGGCAGGTTTCAGAATTCTACTGGAGCTGTGGTTTTCCTTTGCATCATCTGGGGCTCTTTTTTCTTCTGCGGACTTTCAGTTACTACAAGTGCCGCTAGAGTGGTAAGAAAAAGCATCTCTTCCTCTCTGTCTTTCTCCAAGAAGGAACATGCATGGCGTAAAATGATTCTTTCTTTTCTTTACAGGTTTATGCATTATCAAGAGACAACGGGATTCCACTTTCGCCTATTTGGAGAAGACTTCACCCAAAGCACAAGGTTCCAAGAAATGCAGTGTGGCTGTGTGCAGTAATAGGCATGATTCTCGGCCTGCCCATCTTGAAACTCGACGTAATCTTCACAGCCATCATATCCATCAGTACAATAGGGTGGGTAGGCGGCTACGCCGTGCCAATATTTGCGAGGCTGGTGATGGCTGAGAAGAACTTCACGCCAGGCCCATTCTACCTGGGAAGAGCCAGAAGGCCGATATGTTTAATAGCTTTCTTGTGGATATGCTATACTTGTGCAGCTTTCCTGTTGCCAACGCTTTATCCCATCACTTGGAATACTTTCAACTATGCACCGGTTGCCCTTGGCTTGGTTTTGACGTTGGTGATGCTTTGGTGGTTCTTGGATGCAAGGAAATGGTTCAAGGGACCTGTCAGGAATATTGATTCGCAAAATGGGAGTGCTTAACAGGATTTTGATTTAGTATTGGACTGTCAAGATCGAGAGCATTAAGTATGTGAAACTTTAGCAACTATTTGATTAACACATGTCGTCTAACATGAAAAGAAGAATAAATTTGTGGTAAAATGGTTTCTTAGCTTTAATTCCTGTGAATATATGGAGAAACAGTTCAAATTACTTAGAAAAGAAAAAGGGTTCAAAAACACTATTTGAAGGGTGACAAAAGGAATAATACCCAAAATCATGGTTTTAAAACCTGGCTCAGACTGAACAGTTCAACCAATCGGACCAGAACCCAAAGATAGTAATGATTCATAGTTAAAGAAAAATTATTTTGGCTTTTAGGTCACCTTAAACTGCAAAAACCGCATCAGAATTCAAAGGACTTGGCACAAGGAGTCGTAAAAAATGAGAATGACACAACAGTTGGAAATCAGGAGATTGGCAAGGGGTGAAATTGCCAGAGACAAAACTGTTCATGTTCTTAAGATTTCATTTATTATATTTTATTTTAAGAGTCCTGAAATAAATTTATTAAATATATTTCATTATCACGAACGCACATGGCGAGTCTGAAATTGGCCAGTCAAAATAAAAGATTCCTGAGGATAAAATAACTGATAGACATTGATGGCTACATGAAGCAATAACAATTAATAAATATCCTATAGAATATTGAAACCTCATAACATGGACGTCAAGACTCAGAAAAATTTGACAAGAACTTTGATTGCATAATATAATCCGTTGCTGTAAAACAACTTTCAATTGTGTGAAAATACAAGTGGGCAAGACAAAGGAGCTCATTCCATTTCCATATACCAGCAGCACATACATTATTGCCAAAATAACAATGAGCTCAATTACAGGACATCGAAAGTTATCATACAATATATATATTTTTGTGCCAAGAAACTTATATAATATTCAACTGGGACGAGTCATTTTTAAGTCACCTGCACAGTTGCTGCCATACCACGATACAGCACCACCAGTATGCAGCTTCTGTTTCCTTTTAAGTAACGAAGTTGTTCAATTCCATTTTTGTGTACAGTGTTGTTGGATATACTATGAACTCCCTTAATTGCCAATGTTAGCCAAAGAACATAGTAGCTCTTACCAAAATCATCATGATTGAATGCTTGTTGAAGTATGTACCCTGTCTGTTATCCTGGAGCTAAAATATTTCTCTATCACCTGTTGGAGGAAATTTGATTTGAGCTTTTTAGTTCATGTGTTATGAAAACTGAGAAACAATATTTGAATGAATTGAACTATATTTTTCATTATACAAATAGAAAATTCAGGACCTAAAACTAGTAAGAATCTATGCAAAACAAGAAAAAACGAACACAAAAAGAGAAACAAAACAGTAAAGTCCCTCTAATTCTCTGGCACTACCATTCGTCCTCCCTGAAGATCGTTCTTAAAAAACACGATGAGAAGAAGTGAAAATTACCATACATGTATGGTCCAACTGGTTTTGACAAGAATCACATAATTTTTTGGGTCTGCTAAGCAAGTAGGGATTGTGTACAACTTTATCCAATTTTTCATGAATGAACAACATTTAAGCTTGTTTGCTGCTCAAGTTGGTTTCTACTTTTTGAAAGTTAACATGTATAGAGCCACTAGGTTTTGGTTTTTTCTTTTTTTTTGGAGTTTTATGCTACTTCGTTTGGTGGCTGCATGGATTTTACTCATACTAAAATGCATTTGAATGATGGAATTTTGTGTAAAACTTCAATTATCAATTGTGGTTAAAATTTTTTTCGGTTTGCTCCAAAATGACAAGCTTCTTCCAGATGCTTTGAGGTGAGTTTATGTGGTGAAATATTCATTTATTTAGCTTTAGCTTCCATGGTCAAACTGGATGGAGATCTGAAGCTTTCTTGTAAGTAAAATGATCCTTCTATATTTGTATCATATACCTGGATTATATATATCTTGTTGAGATATGGTCTCTTGAAAAATAAGAAATGAAATGTCAGTTTTGGATAGGAATCGGACCCCAACTAGAAATAACATCCTTGGATCCGAGCAAGAACCGGTTAGAATAGGTTCCAGTTTCAGTTCCTATTTCTTGGAACCAACCGGTTTCGGTTTCAACTTTTTCAGCAGGGTAGTATACCCAAATCCGCTCATGCCACATGAAACCACAACCAAACTGATAAAGACTTGAAATTTATTTTTTCAATTTCTGACAATAAAAATCACGAGTGTCAAAACTCCCTAGTCTAGATGCTAAGAATACAAACACTGAATCAAACACCAAACAATCCAAACTATATGAAGTAGACACTTAGGCTGAACAATACTAACCTTTGGCGTGATGAACAATTAGTTATCATGATGAGAATAGTTCTTGGGACTCCATCGGAGATGACCAATATTGCAAGAGTATTTCTACAGTAAGCCTCCTAGTTGCACTGAGCATTGAGATGAAAAATCGACACCCATCAATCTTGTACTCTTCAAGAGGATTTCTGTGCCCAAAACTTCTTACATTTACCTGTTACATTCCTCATAATTACATGCCTAAGGGAAATCCAAATAAAGTAGCACACAGGATAACATAACAAGACATACCGCTGAGCTAAGTCTGTTCATGTTTACAAGATGATCTCGCCAGAAATAATCTAGAGTCTTGACAAGAACTGCCCTCTGTATTTGCAAAAGGAAATTATTAAAGCAAGAAAGCACATCTACTGCTGAAAAGCAAGCTAAACAGTCAGCAATTATTCCAGAGGACAGATAAAAATAGAAGAGAGGTTAAAAAGACTCTTATTATTATTATCTATTTCTGAATTTTCAAGGCACTTTTCTGTTCATCAGTTTTAGTTAGGAACCGGCCTTGGGATGATTATGTTTGCCTCAAATTTTTATAGTGATTTTGAGCTGTTACAATGTTTTGGGTATATAGAGGTTAAAAGAATATTCTTCTGTGCATAAATTGAGTCAGCAATGAAGTTGGTGGTGTATAAAACTGAGATCAGTCAGACAATATTATCACCTCAATTTCTTTTACATATATGTCATCATGACATGATCCTTGAACAACATCCAAATATGAAGCTATCAGAAAATCTCCAAGGTACTTGCGGAGAAGATAAGTGTTTGCCTTGTACCTTCCCTCCCTGTAGCAATGTCAAAGCATCCCCGAGTTAGGAATGCTGTAAAAAAAAGAGATAGCAAAATATTTATGCATCATCAAGATTGTGCTCACTTGGTCAAATCATCTGAGCAAATAGCAAGCCAGCGTTTCAACAAAGAACTCTTCTTACGTATTCCCCTGAAGGCATTTGGAGGCTTTGGCAAATCTGGAAAGTAAAAGTTGTTTACATCTATGGTCAATTTATCCGGCTCTGCAAGAGATTTCAGCAAGGCTTCCTTGGTGATCCCTGAAAATGAGTCTGGGATAATTTGATCAATGAGTACTTGCATCGGACATATATATTATCAAACATATTCAATGGTTAATTAAAAATATAAAATCAGCTCACCATGCAATAACTTTCCTCCAATTGCGATAAACTCTTTCAAAAGCTCATCCAAACTCCAGTGTTTCGGATGCTATAAGGAGAATTATACAAGGATATTAGTATGAATTGGTGAATAAAATGTAACATTCAAAAGGGAAATCAATTTTACCTTCACTGGATCTACGTTTCCAAGGACAATTTCGTCGACCACTGCTTGCATGTACCTATCAAGCAGCTTTCTTTTAATAGAAACAAATATTACAACTAAACATATTAATCATTCTTTTCATACAAGTAGTTTCTCTTGTCACTTCTTAGAAAAGAAACATTTACAACTATACATAAAATTGTTCAGTCACATGACACAAAGAAAGAATAAGAAAGAAAACACTGGAGTCTTATAACACAATGTTTTCAACTATATATCTATTGCGTATGGTAAAAAGCACAACACTGCAACAAATTTGGAATCATATTGCTGAGGAAGTTATAGATTTTCATGTACGAGGAAGCACTGAGTAAAAATTCATGCATTCATCAAGGCAGTGGCAACCAAATTCAGGAAAAAGAACTAAAGATAGGAACTTACTGGAGGATATGTTGGGAACAACTCTCATTATCACCTGTCAAAATCAATTGCCTAAGGTCATAGACATGCTTCCTTTGAACCTGATACAAGAGAAATTAACAAATTACTGTTCTGATCAATGGCTTGTAATCAAAGGCTTCAATTTCAGATTAAAAGTATGTCATTTCTTAGTTGCTCAATGAAATAAAAGATAAAAGCAACGAACAAAACAAAGAGTTAAACTCATTCTACTTTGATATATGAAAACTAAAAATATTAAAGCATAAATTGGGAATTTATAATGTCACCATTTTCTCTCATCTAAAATAAGTGGTGCAATCTACTTTCTGGTTCTTCAGTGTACAAACTTCAGAAGTTAACAAAGGTAGCAAGGATTTAATAATAAGTTCATTTATGACAATGTTGGGATTGTGTTGCCGTAGTGGCACAAAGCAAATGCAAGGCAGGAAAAGGAAGTCAGGACCACTCAGAAAAAGGAAATAACATGGCAGAAACAATCCTGAGTAGTTAGAGGTGGAAGAGGATAAAAAGGGAATTGGAGACTGAGAGGAGGAGGACTTGTCTGGAAAAGTTATAGGCAACTTCAGCTGAGATTGGGACAGTCTATGGCCTCTCAAAAGTTGGGCAATTCTGGAGAGCTTCCAGCCTCTCAAATTGGGGTGTTTTGGTTTTTCTCACTTGTGTGCAGGAGAGACTTGTTATTCTTGTATTGCAAGTATCATCTTGTATTTCTGTCATTTAGTTTATTTTGGTTGAGAATACGAACCTTGTTGGGTTCCTAACAAACACATTCTTCTAAAGAATTTTGGTAGGTTGTTCAAATGAAGCACTATTATATTTAACTGCATACCTCTAAGACTTCATCAAACTCAACCAAGCTCTTTCTTATGCCAAAGAAGTACTTTTCTGCATTGATTTGCAGGGCCAAAAGCTATAATCCACAATGCTTTAAATTAGTAATTTTTTTAACTAATATTTGTTTACGATTAGAACACAAAAAAAATCATGAAACATCATGAACATGAGCTACATCATCACCTGTTTCAAAATTACATCACCCTCAATTGGTGTATCCTCATCATCAGTAATCTTTGAAATAAGTTTCACAGCCCACTCAGTATCAAAATTAAACTTTTGAAACATCTCATCTTGCAAGCTGTCAGATAAACACTTCAGCAGTTATTTCCATGAATAGGTGAAATATATGCTAGTGCTTAAATGCTATTATTGGACTTCTACCAGTTAACAATTAGTCTAAGCTTTCAAGTTTAGAACTTAACTATTAGTATTAGATCTAATTACTATGCCAAATTAGAACTCAACTAAAAACTTAAGATAATGGGAAGTGCAGCAATGTATCTTACTTTCAACAGGTCATGTCTCCCTGACGTTTAAAATTTAGCCACACTGACCTTGCGAAGTATTCTCAATTATTGTTCAAGAGAAATATATCAAGAAGCAAAATACCTCACCATAAACCGCGTTGATCCAGGATCGCCTTGCCGTCCAGCTCTACCACGAAGCTATGAAGGGTTATTGACACAAAAGAGTTAGAACTATGTCTGAGCTTTAAAGCAAACCATAAAAGGAAGATATATAAAATTTAATTAACAGTTGAGCTTCAAGAGTACATATTGGCTGTCAAAGGTGCAAGGAACCAGTAATCCATTACTTTCAAACCAAATAGATATGAAACTGACAGATAAACGATCTTAATGAAAAAACTGAAACGAAAAGAAAAATTCAATCAAAAACAAGTATAAAAAAGCAAAAAGTCATTTATTTTATTCTCTGATTATCCAATTCTAGTTAAATTTTTAAAACTTTAATTAACAATTGCTCCTTTTTTAACTTTCTCAGAAAAGCATTTGGTTGTTATGTCATATGAGAGTAAACTGAAAGAAAATTGAAACAAACTTTTAGCCAAAATAAGACCAACATGAAAAGCTGTGATGATTTTTTTTTTTTTTGCCTATTTGTACTAATTTGAATGAGTCCAAATGACCATGGATGGAAGCCTCTTGAATAAGCGATTAATTACCGGATTGATTGACATTATCTTTTTTCCAGAAAAGTATTTCATCAAAATTATAATTATATTTTCAGTATATCATGATATATATATATATATATATATATATATATATATATATATATATATATATATATATATATATATATATCAATTCTTGATAAGTCAGAAAAAGATTTTTCTTCATTTTGATGACTAACTTTAAAACACTTTTATCATTGAACTGAGAAAGACATTTCTAATAAACTAATTAAATGCATAATTGGATATGACATTTGATCTCACTAAATAGTTACTGCATTCAAGGACTCACCTGGTTATCTATTCTTCGAGACTCGTGCAAAGATGTTCCAATAACATGAAGCCCCCCAAGCTTTTTAACTTCAGATCCTTCATTGAAACAGTGAACTTCACAGTCTTTTAGAACAGAGAGATAAGTAAGTGCTATGCTAGGGCCAAGTGGGTACATTTCAGACTGTTCATCGATAAGCCTCCGTAACTCTTCCAAATCCATTGACTGACTCATTTCCACAGATTCTGAGATAATTGATTTTGCCTTCTGATATGTCCAGTTCTTACCCTCACTTTTACCAACATATTTAGCTGAGTGATTCACATAAGAGAAAAGGAGGAACATCCAGATTACCATATGATCATTCACGCTAAATATTAAACTAGAATAGGGCTATTAAAAATTACAAACCCATCAATGCAGCCTTAGCTAGCAAAGCTAATGATGATGATCCAACCTTTATCTTTGACAATACCTACACAAATAGATAATTTGGAATCACAATTTAACTATTTGGCATCTAACAATAATCCAACTAACTACCTTCTGTGAGAGTGCCTTGTCATCAACTTCGAAATCAGGACCCTCTTGTGTCAGAAATGAAAGCAAGCTATCCTCTATAATTTCTTTTGCAAGCATCTTGACATAAAACAACCAGAGTAAGGAGTCAATCAAACTGCGCATCAAAGGAATACTCCAAAGGATGGTACTAATTTAAAATGGATGAGAACTATGCACAAACTCAAATTAGCATAGTTTCATATCCAGAAACATTGCTAGGACACATATTTCCTTAGTGAAATAAAGAATGAAATAGAACATCTAACATGAACACCAACCTTTGGATTTCCTCCCAGTATTATGTCAGTTCCTCTACCAGCCATATTTGTAGAAATTGTAATAGCATATTTTCTCCCTGCTTGGGCAACAATTTCAGCTTCCCTAGCAGCATACTGAGGAAACAACCATGGAGAAAACCCAAAGAAAAACACATTAATGAATTCTTTCAAAGATAAATAAATATACGATTTAGAACAAATATTAAAGCCAATAGGAAAATTTTGCTTCAAGACTTAAAGTTAACAAACCTTAGGTCTCGCATTTAGGACACTGTGTGGTATTTTCCGTTGCTTCAGCAGATGAGACAAATACTCGGAATTTTCAACACTGCATCAAGAAGGGTAGACATTGTAGCAATTAATCTGCTTAATTATGAAAACTCAACGGATAAAAATTAGCTATTAGAGTGACTTTCTCAACTGATTTATGGAAAGCAGAAATTGAATGAGTCACACTAAAACCTTAATACTTAGCACTGAATGATTACAAACAATGAATCGTATACATGAATAGGAAAATGACAAGGATAAAAGTCTTGTAGCACATATATTGAAATATTATCCCTTTCTAAGGGAGACAGTAAAAGTTCCACTGTTTAGCATGGCAATGCTTTTGAACTATTTGACATGTAGAAAAAAGACATGCGACAGTACTTTGGCTCTCACCATTGTACCCAATGATTACAACAAATTTTGAACTAGGGAGAAGCACATGGAATATTTTTTTTTCCATTATAATATAAATTCTTTCATAAAATACATCAAATTTAGCTTCCTTGTCATTGGCAAAGGATGAACACAAATTGCACATGTTTTAGTGCAATGAATGTGCTATGACAACTGACCCAAATCAATGGGACAGCCATTGATTTTTCACCCCCTAAATACAAAAAGACTTACTAAAATTTAGTGCCTCTGGAGTGATCATATGATAGACAAAGATACAAAATCAGCTGCTAAATCGATGATTTCTAGATCACTCAAGTATATACATAAGAGGAAGAAGAAAAAATGACAACATATAAATGCTCTGGATTTACATATTGGAGAGTGCAAAACCCTAGAAAATTTATTATTCCCTAGATCTAAGGATGTCATAATATGCCCACATTAAGTATTTCCCATTCCTACCATAAAATTTTAAAATAAGGGCCTACAGATCACCTAGTGGTCCCAACCAAAACAGGGCGTCCTAATCTGAACATGTATTCAACTTCTTGACGAACATATTCCCATTTTCCACGAGCAGTCTGAGAAAATGTAGAACGCAAAGTAAGTCACTTCATTAGGAAGCAAATTATAAAAAGATATTTTCTTCCAAAAATGAACCAATAAATATTGTATATTACAGCAAAAGCTTGTATGGGTAAATCTATACGAATATTTGGAAGATTTGTGGGCACTTCAATAACTGGCATCTGAAACATTTTCAAGAATTCCTTCTCCTGGAATCACATAAAGCAAAAACGAACAGCAGCATAATTATTAGTTAAGCAAACATTTGGCAGATAATGTGAGATTTTATTTCATTTTCCTTACTTCAGTTTTTGCGGTACCAGTCATCCCGGACAACTTTGGGTAGAGCTTAAACAGTGATTGATATGTGATTTGTGCCACAACAACGGAATCGGCCTGACCAGAGAACAAATACTTTTTCAACTTTTATGAACTAGAGAAGCAAGATTTATATTCAGTGTAATTGTAGAAAATAAACTCAATGAACCAATTCCCAAACAAAAAAAAAAAAAAAAATACATACCTGAATCTTCAAACCTTCTTTAGCCTCTACAGCCTGGTGAATTCCATCTGACCACCTCCTTGTCTCTTCAACTCTGCCTGTAAGCTGCAGATATATCACAAACCATGCAATCATGTGAATATAATATAAAGGCACCCAGCCAAGTTCAACAACAAACAATTGTGAACAAATGGTAATCTCAAGTATTAGCAGTGGAAATATGGAAAATAGGCTATGTTTGCATTGATTCCAGCCAATATTTACAATCAGTATTGGCAACAACTCTTTTTACACATGATAAACACACAAAGCAAGCCCCATTCATCACTAGCCACATGGTCCTCCCTTCTCAAGTGGTCCTCGGTTGATTTTGTGGCCCCAACCTCAATTGATTTTGGTTTCTATCGCCAGCCTTCAATTTTTTGCAATGGTACATATGAGTCCTAAATACCTCATTATGCGATTGGTTCTTAGGTAAATGGCTCATATCTAAATAGCTACCCAGTCCCATGATTTCTCATCATTGAAAGTTGGGTTTTAAAATTCAATCCTTGACCAATTGTGGAACAAACTGCCATAATAAAATCCAAATAGACGATTAATGAGATATTATTCATGAGGCCAGGGAAGGAATGCCTCTTTCTCCAGTCCCTGTTAAATCTCTTAATCTAATATGGACGTGAAACATAAACATTCTTTTTCATGCCTGAGCAAGCAAATGTTAATCTAACACAAAAGCATATTATCATTTACAATCAAATATCAACAATCAAAAGTGAAGACAAACAACATGTGAATCATAACGTATACACATTTTGAAATAAGAATAATATCGCATTTTATAAGTACAAAAAATGCAGAAACAAAATAAATAAAAAGAGTGAAAAACAAATTGCAAAATAACACATCTAACATTGTGAATAACTGATATTACGAGGTTTCTTATTACCTCATTTATAATCAGAGCCTTCCCATTTCTAACTATGTACTGTACATCCTGCCGAAAAAACTCTTTAGCTTTCAGTGCATTCATTACAAATCTGCAATGCATCAATGGCAACCAATAGCTGAGAACTGAAATAATTATGGGTGCAACTGAAGTCAGTTCTGGTCACATGCTGAAGCTCTTCCCACATTAAGTCAATTATGTTATGATTCCCACATTAATACATGATGCATCAAAAATTACAACGTAGGGAAAGAAGAATTCAAAAGAATTTCAAAAGGATATGTAGAAGCTCTTCCAACATTTAGTCCACTATAAAAATGAATTTGCAGATTGACAACGAAACTAAGGGAAACATATTCACCTTGCCCAGGGATCATTTTCATTCCACAGATCATTTGTTTCAAGTGCCATCTCAGTAAGGGCTATTCCTTCCTCGGTCAACTCCACTGAATTATCCTTAAGCTCCACCTTGTAATGCTGTCATCCAGTAGATTCATAGAGCATATTATTACAAATCATATAAATACTCTATTAGTCTACAAGTCAGCTGGCAACAAATTTGTAGTTTGACTGAATATGAATACAATTGACTGGACTTACAATGTCCCGGACAAGCAGTTCGGCTACTTTAGCAGCTACTGGATATCGTGCAGCATCTTCACTAGCCTGTCATACAGAAAGAGAAGAGAGTTTACTAGCAAGTTAATTCCATCTTAAGTTTGCCTCTAAAAGCTTTTAGGCTATTTCAGTGCTACTGATTATTAGTAGATTCTAGAAATAGTGACCACAAATTCTAAATCATTAAATAAAGAAAAGCCACCAAAAGATTGACCACAATTTACCTCACCACTTATTAATAATGGATTTCTTCCTTCATCAATGAGTACAGAATCAACTTCATCAACTATTGCAAAGTGAAATGGCTTTGGCCTATTTTTCAAAGTCCTTCAGCAGTAATCCAATATTAAAAATAAGAACAAATTCTGTATTGTTTCTTAAAACATACCATCGCATCACAAGTTCTTCGCTGCTTGCAGCAAGATTATCTCGTAAATAATCAAAGCCAAGTTCCTGAGGACATTCAAAACAATATTTAAGATCAACCATATGTGCAGCAGGACAAAGTCAACAAGGCACTGAGTGCCCAAAATTAATTCCAAAAAGAAACACCTCCATACCTACCAGCAACATACACAAAAGCACAAAACGAAGTAGAATTACTTACAGAATTATTCGTGTATGTTATATCACACTGGTAATTGGATCTCCTCTCTTTAGCTGTCATCCCTCGCTACATATGCAAGAAGTAACAGTTATGAGTTACGATAATTTGCAGGGTATGTATGTATTAATAAAGTTCTTAAAAACCTACAAAGGTTGCACAAATAAGAAAGTATTGTGGAATGAGCCTCCAGCACTTATAATGCCTAGTTGATTATTATGAGAAAACAATTCTAGCATATCTCACTTCCCAATGAATTTATATACCTGAATAAGACCAACTGAAAGACCTAGGAAACGATGAACTCGACCCATCCATTCAGCATCACGCTGTGCGAGGTAATCATTAACAGTTACCACTGTCAAAAGAGAATGTAGGGCCATCATAACTTAATAAAATCCAGTGCCGCATTCTGTATTCAGTTTTCATGCAATTGTAATGTAGAAGACTAAGAAGACCACCTCTACTAGGCTTTCAACAACAAAGGCATTAAAGTAACCTACCAAGGATTTGATTATTAGTAATAAGAGAGGCTAAAAGTACCTTAAAATGATGTCCTCTTATGCTTAATATTCCTTCAATCATCATATCTTTTATACCCAATAAAAGCTTATATGCTAAACCACATGCCAATCCTATAATCATTTGTGCATCTCAAATTAAAAATAAACATTCCTTTAAGATCCAGAAAACTCATTCAGTCATCTTTCTTAAAGAGGAAAGAAAGCTTAAGATTATTTTTTGGTCACTAGATGAAACTTGGATATAAATAATCTTATAAATTTGCACACCTCGTGCTAATTATGACTGCAAAATAAGTTTCAGTTTTCCAATCAGAACAATGTAATCAACCAAAATATCTCAATTATACACAGAACTTCGCAAAAATGTTTTTAACTCAAAAGCATTAAAAAGTTTTTTCTTTTTGGCAGAAAATGAGCAATCCTAGTCGTTTGCGGGAAAGCAACCACCTTCTAAAGAAAATCCAGGACAGAACATACCATGGACACCCTTGCCAGTCAGCGCATTAAGATATGCAGCCAATGTAGACACCAATGTTTTACCCTCACCAGTTTTCATCTCAGCGATGGACCCATCATGAAGCACCGCCCCACCGATAATCTAAAATTAAAATTTACAAACATAGGGAACACTGAAACCTACTTTTAGTTAATGAAAAGCTCACATACCTATAGTAACACATATTCATAATATCTGTATGTATGTGACCAAAGGTGCGCACATGCAAAATTTAAACAAAATACGTGGGGATTGCACATTGACATGCACATAAATACACATATTCATAGAGAGAGAAAGAGAGACCTGCACATCAAAGTGGCGCATACCAAGCTTCCTTCTAGCAGCTTCACGAACAACAGCAAAAGCCTCTATGAAAGAATTTGAATATAAGAATTAAAAAAAAAAAGAAAAACAGAATAACATAACCCTCATATAAAAAACCGCATAAAATGCAAAAACGATTAAATTGAAATTTACAGGTACCGACCCGCTTGAATATCTGCCAGTGTCTCTCCCAGTCTCAGCCTTTGCTTAAACTCGGCAGTTTTTGCAGTCAACTATAAAGAAAAAACATAGACTATTATTATAACAACTGAAATAGAAGCCATAAAACTAACTGAAAACCAATGTCAAAATAAAAACCTGCTCATCTGAGAGAGTCTGAATCCATGGCTCGAACGCGTTAACATCTCTAACAAGACGATAATAATCCCTCACAACCCAATTGTTCAAGCTCATAAAATCACTCAAAGTCTTCCCATAAAGACCCAAATTCTCCTAAAACAATCATATAAACACACACAAGCATAGTATCAAACACGTGAAGGGCAAACAACAACTAACAAGAGAAACCAAATGAAAACAGCAGCTCACCTTAACAGATGCTGCAGCAGGAGTAATGCGACCGAAACGGCGTTGTTGGAGGGAATAAAAAGAGGGAGATGAAGAGAAACGGAAAACGAAGAGAGGTGGTTTGGCAGAGAGAACAGTAGGGCTTCTAGGTTGAGGAAGAGATGGTTTTAGCAGGTTTATAGAGAGAAGAGCAGGTGCTGTGCTCATGTTAAGGGCTTATGCTTTTAGTTTAGTCGTCAATGGTAGTTTTCTGTAAGCGGGAAGAAAGTGAGAAATTTTAGTGGTGACTTTGCTTTTCAAAACTTTAGCAGAAGCTCCCTCGCGATAAGTATAGTGGGAGGGAGCTCTGAATTGCTTTATTCCAATTAACAATTTTTTTTTCTAATTATTTTACAAATTATATTTAAATCAAATTTTATTTTCTTGTCGAATGATGGAACCTGTGAATCTGCATGACATGGCCCATAGCCAAAACACATTAGTCATATGAATGTTAGGGACATTATATTTTCATATAATACCGTAAAAATTCTTTTTTTTTTTTAAGTAAAACTTACAAAAGAAAAAAAGAACACTCCAAAGAGTGTTAGTTGTTATTAACTCAAAGTGTGGCTAACAATTTCGTAAAACACTTAATCGTTTTTTGTTATTATTTACGATGACTATAATATTATTATTTTCTTTTATATAAGGATAACTTTATCCGTATATTTCTTCTAATTAACAAACCTAAATAAAATAAGATCAATAATGTATTTGACATATAGTTTCTCACTCAACCCGGATTTTTTGTTCTATAAATGATAGATTGAGCAAAGACAAGAGAACTTCTTGGAAAAGATACAATAACTCTCGAGAGAGCTTATTTGTAACATTTTATTGTAAACATCTTTATTTTAATTTTTGCTTAAACACTATTACACAATTAATCCCACTCATTTTTCTCTCCCTTGTGTGGGATCACACTTGCAGTATTGTGCACTGCTCATGACTCATTAAATAAAGGAGAAGATAAATGAGAATTTTCATAATTAATTTTACTATCAGAGAACATTGTTCATATATTAATGAATTTTGTGTATATGTGATTTACATCAACTTATATACATCAACATTATCTAAACAATGTTCCCTTAAGGCAGAAATGAGATTTCAGTTTCAGTATATTTCCTGCTACACTATAGTCAATTTTTCTTTCCCACATGTATACAAATATTTTCTTCCAAAATATAGAACATTGGAGAGGTATAATCCTATTCATAACAATACTGAGTAGTTCATGTGAGTTTTCGAACATCGTCAAGCCAAGTAACTATTATATGAAACAAAGAGATTCAAGGAAAACCCCCAGTATTCAACTGAACAAGCCTTGAAAGGTGAAACCAGAAGATGGAAATGGATGGCTGAGCATTACTAGGGCGGGCAACAGCATCTTTGTGGTTGCGATTTTGATCACTTTCCATAATAATATACCTGGCATTATCGAATACGCAGACTGATTAGAAATTCAACCACGGTAAGGAACATAAAACAACAATGCATATTAGAATGTTTGTTGTTAAGATGTTATAATGCAAAAGATCAAACCCTTTGAATATCATAAACTCTTGAGTTTGATATTCTCATTGAAGTGAATTGTGTGCAATTTCATTAGACTACTTTTAAACTCACATTTGCTGCGATTTAACAAAATTGTACAATCCTTAGATTTGACTTTTCAATGCAATATATAAACCAATTTTCATCAATAATAAAAATTAATCCTTGCGTTTTGATTATCTGAATAGTTGGTGATGCAAAAATCCTGCAACACCTAAGTTAACCCAAATGAAAACACGAATAAACAGACATAGGGCATTTTATTGATATGTATCATGTGATATAAGATCAAGATTCTTTGCTCACTAAGGAAGTTCCTAGATAACAGAAGCTATAACTACCATAACGTCGAAAATCCTTAGAAGAAAGCAGTTGTGAGAAGCAACAAGTGCAAGACAATGGAGTAGTGATTCCCATGGAAGAATATAAAAAAGAACGAGAGATAGCTTATGTTAGGATTGGAACATTTGTCCTCAATCCAATGGTCAATTTCTATTATAAATATATGTTTTGAGTTTCAAAAGGGGGAGAAAGAAAAATATATTAAGATTTTGTTTGAGGGTAGTCATCCTTAGCTGATTTAGGGAGGTCTCCAACACCTTGAACAGTTGAAAAATGGAAGGTCCCGAACTCCTCAAAATATTTGGTTTATCTTTGTAATATTTTGATTAATAAAATAGATTTAATTTATTATGTTTTTTGTGTTTTAATTTTGTATTTTAGTTTAATAAAAACTGGGTTCCTAACAAAATGACATTTGTCCTCAATCTAATGATCAATTTTTATTATAAATATATGTTTTTAATTTCAAAAGAGGAAAGAAGAAAAATATATTAGGATTTTGTTTGAGGGCAGTCATTCTTGGCTGATTTAGGGAGGTCTCCGGTGCCTCGAACGGCCGAAAAATGGGAGGTCTCAAACTCTTCAAAATGTTCGATTTATCTTTGTAATATTTTGATTAATGAAATAGATTTAGTTTATTATGTTTTTTGTGTTTTAGTTGAATAAAAGTTGAGTTCCTAACAAAATGGTATCAGAGCATTCGATCTAGTGGGAATGACCGATGATGATCGAAAAGTGAAGGGTTGCTGGAAATTGTTCACAAAAGAGGCTAACTTGAAGAAGAATCATCATAGGGAGAAAAAAATCGGTGGTTACATGTTGAAAAAGTGCAAAAAAAAAAAAAAACAGAAGAAGAAGAAGGAGAAGAAAATCAAACGCCGGCAAAAGCGTTAAAAAAAATACAAAAGACAAAAAGAAGAAAACGCAGAGAAGAAATAAGAAGAGAAAAAGACGAGGAGAAGGAAAGAGAAAAGAGAGAGAGAAAAAATAAAGGTTGAGGACAGTGGCGGTTAGTTTGTTGGAAAAAGGAGAAAGAGAGTTGTGGTTTGCTTGGAAAATAGAAGGGAAGGCAGAAAGTGGGTTTTTTGGAAAGAAAAAAAGAAAATATATGGGGCCATTGGAAAAAAAAAAAATGAAAGGTCAAAAAGCAACAACAGAGAGAGGGGGTGGGTAAGTAGATAAAAAATAATAATAATAAATAAATAAATAATAAAAAAAATAAAAAAATCAATATATAAACATCTATTTTGAAGATAAGATGGTTTTGAAAGAGAGAAAAATGTTAGGATTGAGACATTTGTCCTGAATCCAATGATCGATTTCTATTATTAATATATGTTTTGAGTTTTAAAATGGGGGAGAAAGAAAAATATATTAGGATTTTATTTGAGGGTAGCCGTTTTTGGCTGATTTAGGGAGGTCTCTAATGTCTCAAACGACCGAAAAATAGGAGATCTCGAACTCTTTGAAATATTCAATTTATCTTCATAATATTTTGATTAATGAAATAGATTTAATTCATTATGTTTTTTGTGTTTTAATTTTATATTTTAGTTGAATAAGAGCTAGGTTCCTAACAACTTACCTTAAGTGTCCTGTCAGCACATCCAACAAAAATCTTTCCTTGCCAGTAACACAAAGCTGTTATGACAGAACCACAGGGTATTGACCCAATAGGTACGATATCTACGTGAAACTCATCCACCATTAGTTCCTACAAATTGATAGCAACAATGATGAGAAATATGATTGAGAAGAGCTTAGATGTAAACAGAATACTATCAGCTTAAAGTTAAAATCACACTTGAAAGGAACTTCCAAATGCAAATATGTTTAAATTCTTCAATAGGGTAATATCAGTCATGAATCAGCTTGTCCACCCTCAACCTCAAGCCATACAAAAATTGACATAATCAATTTAATTAAACAAACAAATGCTACACCTGCACACTGACAGTTCTGTCCCAGCCTCCTGTAAGCAGCCATTTCCCCTCCATGCAAATGGACAAGATGGAACCATTATGTGTTTGCATGGATTTCATTAACACATCATTACTCCAGAGCTGCAGGATGTAGCGATGAAAGATTATAAATTCACTGAGTTAATCTGGAAAAAAGCTTGAAAGAAAAGCAGCAAATCCATATTAGTATTCCCCCTGAGAAGACACACAACTATATGTTCTCTATTGGCTTGAAATCCACATGTTCAAGCATACACATTTCGAATGCAGAACTGCAAATGTATAATGCTTAGCACTTAAATCAAAATTTCCTCAGGTTCATGCAATGTAATTCTAGCACTCTATATTAACTATCTAGGAAGTCATAAAATGCAGAAATCAAAATAAATGTCTAAATCTCATATCTTCACAGACGCGATGGTTATTAAACACTCCATAAGGATTCTGCCACCTAAGCTTCACAATTTTATGATGCTAATAAAATATTATATTCTGTCCCACAGTGTCACATGCAAATTCTCAGCAAAACATGACCAAAGCAACTTTGGCAGGCTATTATAGGACCACCTTGAAAGTTCAAAATTATTTTATTTACATGTAGTGTCAGCTGCTCATATGCCTATAAAACATAAAAGATATCAAACCTGGCTCAAGCAAGTTTCAAGGAATACAGCACCTTTATGGATCCATTTTCATGAGCTGCGACAAGAATATGCTGATTGGCAGTAAGAGACAAGATAGAGTACACATTCCCCATACAAACTTCCTCCAATACTGTCAAAAGACTATGATCACTTAGACTCCACAATCGAATGGTTCCATCCCAACTCCCACTATAAAGAACCCCACTGGAGACTGCTAGTGTGGATACTACGGATTTATGACCGCTCATCGTGCATGATAGCACACCATCCTTTGAAAAAGAATACAATATGTATTATGTATAAAATCTGGAAAAAAAGTTGTTGTGATTGCAATAGATCATGCAATATAAAAAAAACTCATTACCAGCAATGACCACGCTTTAATTGTCTTATCTCCACTGCCAGTGTATAGACATTTCCCTGAAATTGCCAAGGCATGAATACCACTATAACGCCAATCATTTGGTTCATTCCATTTCTTTATTGGTTCTTGCCCAAGAGGGAAACTAGTGCTCCATACAAATATACCACCTCCACTGTCACCACTTATGCACAATGGTTGTTCTTCATCTACATAGACTACTGCCATGACTTTATGCTCATGACCTTTGAATGCATGTACATGAGAACTGTCCTGCACATAAAACAAAGAAGGTACTTGCTGAAAACAGATAGCAGAAAATAGGCCTCAAATCCAAGAAAATAATTATAAAAATAAAAAGGAAAACTTTATGTTCTCTCATAGTATATAATCAAATTACAAATACTGAAGTAGATCTACTTATGCATTCATGATGAACAGATAAGAATCATGATGTTATAACACAACTAATATTCTTTACAAAATTTCACCATAAGAAGTATGAATACTCAAAGGAAAAAGTTTTAAAGCTGTGGATGAGGTTCTCATATGAAATAGAGCACCAAGGACACTTAAATAATTGTTGATTTCCCAGTGCTTACCTGCAATGACCACACATGGACTGATTTATCAAATGAGGAGCTAAACAGGAAACCTCCTACAAGAGAAAAAAAATATATATTCAGAATAAAGCAGCCAAAGTAAGTAAGCTTCAAAACAGCATTTTTTTATAAACTGACTAGCAACAACTTGAGTTTCAAGAAGTCATGCTCTGCTAACTTGATATACACAAGGCAGACTATCAAAGAAAACTGGAAATATAACAAAATACCCTGCATGGATGCAACTGTTTTATTGACATAAACTAGGACGACATAGGTGGGAGGGAAAAAAATCAGGTGAGCATGGGCAAACATCAATGAAACTTCCACTCCAGGGTCATTAAAAAACATGGCTCTAGAGTTTTTGATCATTAGTAATTGAGCTTACATCATGCATTAGCAGCTGTTTCAAAGGTTATAAATAAAGATATAACTAAGAGGAGAATGACCTCAGATTCATAACCAGTGGGCTTGCCAGATTCCTAAATAAAGGAAAACCAACCATGGTTTAGATGGGAAGGGATTTCCATAAGGTGGCTTGGAGAGGTTCCTAGCATGTTCTAGTCATAATGAAAAACACTGTCTACAACAACTACAGGTCCAAGTCCTTGGAAACTGAATAGATCCAATAGTTGGCAACAACAAAAGATGTCTATCCAAAGGATATCACTTCATTCTCAGTCCTCAGCAATCTAGGGCAACTAGAGTATGCAACACATAAATAACTTCAATTGAGATAACATTGTCATTGCAATTCAAGAGCATAGAGTGAAATCCAAACCTCCAACAGCTAATCCAGTGACACAGTCAAGATGGCCCTGCATGTCTTTAAACTTTATATTTCCCTCTTTTAGCCCATCAACTAAACCTTTGGAAACTCCTGGCTTTCCAGTTCGATCAATAGCAGTGCTATCGCAGTTCTCCACTGCCAGTGACCTGTCCTTTTCCTCTGTTGATAATTTTCCCTTGGGCAAATGACACAGATCTCCAAAGACCAAACAATGACCTTCATTCTCCAAATTTACTGTCTCATTGTATTTTATCATTTTATCAAATTCACATTTAATAATCAGCTCCCTCATGCACCTATACATATCAATCAAAAGAGGACGATTCCCCGGATCAAAATTCAAACATTGACAAAACAACTGCTGCAAAAACACAAGTTCTGAACCAATCTTAGATTCCAACAAAGAACTTACTTTATCCACCCAACCTGTGTACATCCCCAAACCATTATCTTCACCTGCTTTTGCACTAGCCAAACGTATATAACTAACAAGCTCTCCATTGAATTTTTTTCCAATAAGGAGTCCAAGCAAAATACAAGCTAATGACCAAACATCTGAGCCATACCCAACCAAATGTCTAGTCTCCCCAAATTCCACCTCAATTCCCTCTTTCTTCAATAACTGAAACAGCAACTCCGGACTCAAAAACACATTGCTTTCTAATAAATCACTCCAAAGAGCACCTATTTCTTTATCTCCTATCCTTCTACCACCACAACCTACATTCACAACACTTTTAACAATCTTCCTTCCTATCACTAAAACATCATTCAAATCAACAAAAACATGCCCAAAATCATCAAAACTAAAGCAAGAAAAACCTAAACAGCCTAAAATCAACCCTTGTTGATTAAAACCAATCAATGCTTCACACATTTCCATACCCATCATTGCCAAACCAAACAATCCCTTACTGGTCATACCATCTTCATCTATGACAGCTCCCAACGATTCCAACAAACTCTGATTTAATCTCTCACAAACTAAGCACAAAGACCCGTCTTCCAAATCACCCCACAAGCCCAAAATTCGACATAACTTACTCACTTTTGAAGAACCTTTAAGAATGAAACTCAATTCATCTCTCTCCTCTTCTTTCATAGCACTCAAACACTCTATCACTCTCACAACATAAGTATATTTAAACACAGAATCATCATCCGATAACAAAGAACCCACCTTAACAAGACTCACCCGTTGACTTTGATTTAAACAACCGAAACAGACACCACCATCTTCTCCAGATTTCAATTCAATCAAAACAGCGTCGTGACAAAGAATATACTTTTTCCAGAAAGAGTAGAACTCACCGGACCACGAACGGGGGACGAAGTCCAAGTGTGGGGCAGAGTTGACATTTTTGGTGCTGTTGTGGGGTTTTTGTGCATCGGAGTCGATGAGACGGAGAAGGTCGATGTTTTTGGGGAGATAGGAGGGGCCTTGCGGCGGGTACTTAACCAGTACGGTACACGCGGGGCAGCGAATGGTTTCCGGGAACCTGTGTGGAAGCTTCAACAGGCAGCTCTCGCAGCAAGTGTGGCCGCACGCGAGTACGCGTGGAATTGTGTAGTCGCTGTCATAGGATTGCAAGCACACCGGACACTCGGGCATTTCCATCGTCACGCAGAGACGAGGGATGACGACGACCACCTAGTACCAGTAAGATGGTTTAAGCCAAAAGCGCTGCGCATGTTCATAAAACGACGTCGTTCGAGTAAACGACATCGTTTAGTATCTTTCATTTTGTCGGACAAGTTTGCCCCTTGGTTCTCAACTTATTAATGACTCTACCCTGGTAGATGATTAGGCCGAGTCTCAGATTCATAGACTTGGGCGTTTCATTGAAAGAGATCCAGATCGGAGTTCTAGGGTTTTAAAGGTATGTTTTTGGGCCATTTTTCTTTGGTTTCCGGGAAAATGTCGCTGTTGATGGATAATTTTAAAATCTTTTCCATTTTCGGGGCCTGCCCTCAACTGAGCTCATGCATTAACTTCGATTGGGGCTGCGGCTAACAAGCTATAATCTTTGAATGTCTTTTTGTGTGATTGATTCATACTTTAAACAATTTCGCAGTAGTTTTTGTTGTGAACTGATCAATCGTGCGCTTATTAGGAAATGAATGTGATGCGACTTGATAAGATGACGGTGATCTTTTCATACTTTCGTTTGTAGTTTATGTGATGAAATTAGTGAATATCATTTAGGTGGGTTAACTGTCGATGTGTGTGATTTGAAGCGTCAAAAGGGAAAGTTCTCTCTAGATTGAGAATCTCAATGTGCTGGACAGATGTTTCTTTCACGTGAGTCTCTGCATAAAGAAATCTTCAGAACTCATTTTCGTCACTAAGGATATCATTTATGTAAGCGAAAAAATTAATCACTGTATGCAAAATTGTGCTTCATACTAGTTCTTATGTGTTCTTAATGAATTTAGACAACCAGAGACCATGCTCATGTTACAAGTTCATTTTTATGGACGTTCGTTTCTGCTCTGACTTGAACTAGAACTCCATGAAAGATAAGGTTTTGACAGAAGCTTTTATTGTTTCATATAGGTATAATCAAATTTTTATAACTACATAGGTCACTTACGGCATCTACACATTTTCTTTTGTTTGATTCCTAGTTAAAATGTGATTCCCTTTAAAATGGTGCATTGTTTTTTTTTTTTTTTTTCAATGTTTGACATTTCAAGCGGTTGAGTGCTTAACTGTGTGTTTGATTTTCTTGTTACTGATTCTGCAGGCAATGGCTGGGTCAGGGAGTTCAATGCTATATTCATTTCTTTTGTTTGTTGTCATTCTGTCTCTTCAAGAAGTGTACCGAGGCAAGTTGGCATCAACTGAGTTATTTACCATACTTGGAGGCTTCATTAGTTCTCTTCTGTTCCTTGTGTCACTAACTGTAAGTTATGGGGATCTCATTTCATACATTAGTGTTGTTATTTTTTCAGAGTTTTATTTTTTTATGTCCGCAATTTTCTTATAAAGAAATTGATATCACATTAACTAAAATGAATATTCTCACTAGTCATATTATTAATATTCAGAGGAAAAGGGGTTAGTCTACATACATATGATGTATCAAAAGTGATACTTTAAATATACATGTGTCTTTTGATTCATAGTCTATAGTTCTTTATATGTTATAAACTGCAAAAATCCATGAATTTGATTTTCTCTTAGTGGAGACAAAACTAAATGTAGGTGTGAGAAAAATACTTGGTAGGAACCAAAACTATAGGATACCCGACTTTCAGTTGTGGTTCCTACTTTGAATCGAGCTTCCTTGGCTAGGTCTTGGTTTCACTCCTAAGGGAACCAGAATTTATACGAAACCTAATCTGGAACCGTATGATGGGTACCGGGCTAGGTTCCCGACCTGGAACTTTTCCCCTAAACTTGATTAGCTTTGGTTTTGGATCAGAGACGATGTTGAATACAGCTCCAACCCAAGGCATCATTAGCGCTCCACGATTGCCAGTTGAACTTTGGTGATGCTGTGAGTGAGATCCAAGGGTCGTTGAAACAAATGCACACCCTCGGTGCAGTCTTGAAGGAGAGCCTGTGGTTCCTTATGTATGAACTGCTCCATTTCCAAAGACCAAAAAAAGGAAAGGAAATTGTTGACTGGTAAAAGTATTAAATAGTTGTTGGTGGATCTAAGTAAGTTTTATATTTGAATAAAAAAGCAACTAGTCTACGAGAGTGAGTGTGTTTGGTGTGTTAATATTTTTTTGGTTTTGGTTTTGTCATTCGAAACTATCACTTGAATAAGGAATTTCACATCAATTTCAATGGGAGTTGGAAAAATTGTCCATACATTGGTAATCATTGTCCATACAAAACTGGTTTCCGATTCGATGGGAATTTCGCATCAATTGTACAGTTGTTTGTCCATACAATAATTAAGGAGGAAGAAGAGGGAGAGAACAAAATCAGGCACCCGGAATTGAATTGGAACTGACCGGGTAGGCTCTGGATAGGAACTTGTCTGTACATGTCTTAGTTTTGCTTCCTAATTCTTAAGAACCAGTCGGTTCCGATTCCCTTTTCTCAACAAGGTACTCGAACCTGCTCACCCCTAACTAAATGTCATTTTAGATGATTATTTGTAATGAGATCTCCCTCTCTTTGCCCCGCACTCGCATGTAATCTTCCCTTTTCTTTTATCTTATGTTCAAGAATATTGTTGTGTACTTTGACTGTCACGTAACTTAGATCTACTATATTTCTGATTGCTAAGTTCTTGAAGCATGTACGTTTAAGCTCGGATCTCTGTATTTGAACGCATGAGTTTCTTGTATCCTAGTGATTGACTGGAATCTGGCTATTAATACACACTCCCACTGTTGGATACTTGTTTCTCCCTTTTTTCCTTGCCCTAGACCAAGTATAGCTGGATATTTGTTTATATGATTGGTTGACATTCTTGTATTGTCCCATAAGTCTGCAAATTTAAATCTGCATACCAAGTTGGCAGTTTGATTATACAACTTAAATAAATTTATTATCCATTGTTAAGATGCATCAGCTTGGATGTTTTTGCAGTTCATTGGAAATTTCCAGGAAACATGTGGAATGAAGACTGGATGGGGTGCCGGTGAGTGCAATTAATTTATGTATTTCATTATGTTGTTCTTCCCTCCATTGAGTGAGGCCCAAGAGAATGACTTTAGAAGGGGCTTTTCAAACATTCCTGTATATTTCTTTATTGTATATTCTATGTGGTAAGAGTGTGGGTTGCATGTGAACACGTCTTCCCTTGACTTGTGATTTAGCCACTATTGCAGATCCTCTGTGCAATTCACGCGTATCCCATACTTCTCTGCATGTGCAAACCGCTATTTTAAAACCTTCTGCATGTCTTTCTATATTTACTTCATGACCTCTGTCTGTGCATTCTACTGTCAATTCTGTGCTTGTAAGGCATGCTTTTCTTAAATTATGGTGCTCATTTTTGGTAACTCTTTAGTTGAGATAAAATTCAGTGCACAGCATGGATTTTCTCTTGAACCCTGTTAAAAGTTCTTGAAGTATGCTTCTGTATGATTGATAGTGATGCCCAGTAGCAAAA
This sequence comes from Mangifera indica, assembly GCF_011075055.1. NCBI lineage: Eukaryota > Viridiplantae > Streptophyta > Magnoliopsida > Sapindales > Anacardiaceae > Mangifera > Mangifera indica. The sequence goes on along the minus strand of NC_058147.1, from coordinate 6,275,756 downwards.
GGGGATAGGACCGTTAAGCTCCTTTTATTTATTCTTACTGTTTTCTATGAACTCAAAATCTTATCCATGTAGTTTTTGTCATATCAGAATCCAGATTAAGATGTAGTGCCAGTGTAGTGTAGTTCATTCATGGTGCCTGGGCTCCTTTGTGGTAACATTGATAGTTCCAGAAATAACTCAAATGAATTTTTTTCACTTCTTTATGTGACTTCCTTGCAGTCTTGATCGCTGAAGCAATTGCTCTGATTGCTGCTAGCACTGTCCATAGAGTCTGCATCACAACTTGGTAATGTCAAAATAGATAAATGAATTATGCTTTTATTATAAAATTGTCTATTTAGTATTGGGTTCTCAAAAACATTTATGCTCAGGACTGATCGTATTCCTAAATCTCAATGCAGTTTCTTGTTCTCAGCTGGACTACTTTACGAGGTCAACAAGCTTTCAGGGATGATCCTCACCAGAAGCGAATCTAAAACAAGGAGGCACTGAAAGAGATCAAATATCGTAGCTTATTTATTAGTACAAACATCAGCTGATTAGAAATTCTATCATTTTATCTCCTATTCCATAATCAGTTTTTGGATGTAGATCTTTGTTGAACTGAAAATTATAGAATACCTCTACTGAGTTATAATTTTTCTTTTTGGCTGTTATAGGCCCCTCCTGAGCCTTCCTCACATTCTTAGACTTGCATAAAGCACTTATAGGCCATTTGAATGCCACTAAATTTTGGGGGAAATATTTTTCCTATCATATTAAATGTGTAAAACTGCTTCCTCCGCCTTTTGAGCCCTAGCATACTTTCTGATAATAATGCAAGAGGTCTCAATATTTACCATTCTCTTATTCCTCATGGCGTTCACAGGATCCAACATGATCTCATTGTCTTATATTGGCGGAGATTCAATCATGGTGTGGCAAGCTCTGATGCTGTGCTCAAATCTCCGCTGCGCTTTTCAACCCATTTAAAGAAACGATATGCCAACATACCAGCATACTTAAATCTCTTGAGGATTACTACAACTCTTTCTGGCTATTGCTCAATCCAACTTTGTTCAAGGGTATTGTTTGGGAAGATAACATTATCTTAGTTATAGTCTTTGCTGTATCTGTAATCTCTGTTTTTGGCTCACCTGAATGCCTCCTCACCAACAAAATACATCCTGATATAAATTTTCTGACAAGTGTATAATTTGATCATGTTGCTGAAGCAATTATCTTAACACAGAAAACAAACGTAACATCGAGCATCACGATTTGGACAAAATATTAGATGAACAAGACCATATAACACAAAAGTAAAAAATGTTATGGCCAAAATTAAAGGAATAGAACTTCCCAAGCTTTATAAGAAAAGTTTCCCAATAGAAATTAAACCCCAGAGATATTCAGTAATATGTCAGTTTAGTGCCTCCATTATCATTTCCCTTCCAAATTTCTCAACTTTCCCTTCAATGAACATAAAAGTCGAACAGCACAACTATAAACTGATATCTAACTGTTCAAGCAGATTGAGCACAATTCAGCTGATAAAATCCATAGCAAGGGCTGTCGATTCCTTCAATTAAATTAAAACCCACTAATCACATACAAAAAACATCATTTTTCAAATACTTGATCTGAGAAAAAAAAATCTCATTAATTATAGTGCAAAAGCAGCAATATACAGTACATAAAACAAATTCCAAGAATCCATATGCAGAATTGCAGATAATATGTAGTATAAGAGTAAAACACTTTTAGGCTCGTATATTCGTTCGTTACGATGGAAATGTGAGAGAATGATTCATAGAAAACACATATAAAAAAGAAGCAAAATAAAGAAAAAAAGTAAAATCTGTTATACAGAGAACAGTTGACTGATACTGTTACCGCAAACTATACAAGAATTCATGTTTTAAATCATGTTTTGTGTTAACCAGAGATTCAATCAACCACATGAATAAGAATAACAAAAAAGACGAACAAATTTGAATTCCGATATACAAGTTAAAAGAGTAACGAGATAAACTAATAACAATTAATTAAGTTTTTGTTTTGTTTCATTGGCCATATACAGATTATACACAAACTGCTCATTCTTATTTATATTACCTGAAATGAGGGCCGATTTCGTCGTGTTCGCAATGGAGTTTTCGAAAGAGAGGAAGCGCGGGGAGTCTGCACATGGTCAGACTGCCGTAAATGATCTTTAAATGAGTGCAATCACCGTCAGTCCCCCTGGAGGTTTGAAAATGTGTTGGTACGCCCCAATGATTTTGAAAAGGCCAAATGCCCTTTCCCACCCAAGGTTTAGTAAAAGGACATCCACCTGTTAACTTTCAAAAACCTAAATACCCACCCATCAGTTCAAATTCACTATTGAAATTAAGGGCAAAATGGTCATTTAGCTAAAAATATTAAAAAACTAAAAAATGTTCACATTTCCCCCCTCTAGGTTTAAAAACTAACATTTCTTCCCCTACCTAAGGTTTGAAAATTCGTCATTCCCCCATAAGGTGTGGAATTTTTTTCCGATAAGCTTCTTTGTCGCCATTTTCGTCTCTATCAATCTCTTCCTCCTAGCACTCTCTCCCTCACCGGCGCTCCCTCTCCCTCCAAAAGTCGGGGAGACTAATCACTCTACGAAATAGATGTTGAGGAGACAAATCGTGCGATGAAAGTGACACCAGAGAGGCGAATAGCACGATGACGACTCTGAGGAGATGCTTCTACTCGTGGTTGAGATCCGTCAGCCTTCTTCTTTGGCTGCTGACGAAAGATTAATGGGAAAGGTCGATTCTGCTTGTTAGAAAAAACAAAAAAAAATTCCAAACCCTAAGAGGGAATTGCTAATTTTCAAACTTTGGATGGAAAAAATGTTATTTTTAAACCTAGGGAGTGAAATATGATCATTTTTAGTTTTTTAATATTTTTAGCTAAATAACTATTTTACCCTTAATTTCACGAGTGAATTTTAACTGATGGGTAGGTATTTGGGTTTTTGAAAGTTAACGGATGAAAATGTCCTTTCACCAAACCTTGGGTGGGAAAGAGTCCTTTGGCCTTTTGAAAATGACAGATACGTCGCTTTACCTGGTTAACTGACACAGAAAACGGCCAGCAAAGCTTAAACGTTCATCGTACCCTTCAAATTACTGAGCATTACATAGATTTGCATAGGAAGTAATCTCCATGGATATCAGGTGAAGGTAAAATAATTTTTTTTAGGTTACTCTTTGATCTAATCAAATTTGAGCTGACCATATTAAATAGGCCAAACGACTATTTCCCACCCAAGGTTTAGCGTTTTCTCAAAAGTCTCCCCTTTAACTATGGAAACACCAAACACCCACCCATGACCGGTTAGATTTAACTAAACCCTAACGGCTGAAAATTTTATCTCCTTTTGCGCCCCTAAACTTTAAAAACTGAAATTTTCCCCCCGCCTAAGTTTTAAAAAATGGCAGTTTCACCTTAGGGTTTGGTTTTGAAATCTCCGACGACCTCTTCGGCTCCATTGCCGATGACCGCTCCCTCCCAAAGCAACCTCTCCTTTCGGCGATCTCTTTCCTCCCATTTGGAGGTCCGATCGACGCCCGGAGACGCCGTGGGAGACGAAGAACTTCATTAGGAAGACGAAGTTCTTCGTCTTCCCAGAAGAAGACCTCTGGAAAGACGACCGTCTTCCCAGACGAAGACGACGGCGTCAGCTTCATCTGGGAAGACGAAGAACTTCGTCTTCTCGACGAAATTTTTCGTCTCCCACGGCGTCTCCGGGCGTTGATCGAACCTCCAAATGGGAGGAAAGAGATCGTCGGAAGGAGAGGTTGCTTCGGGAGGGAGCGACCGTCGGCAACGGAGCTGGAGAGGTCGCCGAAGATTTCAAAACCAAACCCTAGGGTGAAACTGCCATTTTTTAAAACTTAGGCGGGGGGCAAATTTCAGTTTTTAAAGTTTAGGGGGGCAAAATTAGGTTCTATTTTAGTTTATTTTTAATATTATAGCATAAATGACGATTTTACCCCTACCACCGTTAGGATTTGGTTAAGTCTAACCGGTCATGAGTGGGTGTTTGGTGTTACCATAGTTAAAGGGGGGACTTTTGAGAAAACGCTAAACCTTGGGTGGGAAATAGTCGTTTGGCCTATTAAATAGTACAAAATCTAAGTCTAAATTGTCTAGTGGTCACTGTAACAACAACTATACTAAATAAGTTAATTTAATTTAGATATAGTTTTATTGTTTAGATACTTTATTTTTGTCACTCAAATTATCTAAGATCGAGGTAAAATATCGTTAACATTTTATTGACACATCTGATCAAATAAGAATAATAATATTTTTATACATTTTTTAGTATATAATTAAATACATAGATGATTCATCATTAAATTATGTGTTATTTTATTTTAAAAGTAATATTATAAGTATACACTTTTAATACATAATTTAGATATACAGATAATATATCATCATGTGTTCGGTTATTATTTATCTTAAATTTAAAATGATTCAATCATATGATGATACATTATCTGTGTATATAAATTATACATTAAAAGTATATATGTATAGTTTTATTGTTATTTTTAATTTAAAATTATTCAATTATATTATGACATATCATCTATGTAATCAATTATATATTTAAAAGTGTGTTTCCTTAATTTTATTAGAAAAATAAGTATAAGATTAGAATAATATTTTTATATAATTGATGTTTTACTCAAAATATATGTTGGCCACACTTCTTTTCCTCCCTGATCTATCAACTAATTCTCTATTATCCATATATGTTATGAAAATAATGTTATATATATAAATTTATATATAAATAATAATATATTATTATATAATTAAATAATTAAAAATAAATTAATATCTAATTAAAAATATATATTATTATTTATATATAAAATTACGAATACGGATGCTACACACTCTGCTTTCAATTTCAACTATTGCATCTTCTACACGAAACGTAATTACGTGGTAAAAACGTTGTGTTTGAATTCAAATTTCAAAGCTTATCGAACCCAATAGTAATTTTCCCGTGTTTGTTGCAATTAAGCTACAAAACCAGCTGACTATGCACTAGACATAGACATCATCGTGCTCGTTAAGCTGGAGCTGTTTCTCGATCTTCCACTTGTTGACGTACTTTGCCACAAAGATGATCTATACGACTCATGACTAAGCGGCAATGGCCTCTCTGGCAATCTCGGAATGTCAATATCGCCTTCAAGCATCTTCAAAGCTTCTGCAATGGTAGGCCTGAGCGCCACCATGACATGTGCACAAAGAATCCCCACAAGAACAAACCTCTCCATCACCCCTTTTGGTCCTCCTTCTCTTATTGACTCGTCAAAGATTTCTTCCACTTTTCCAGATTTCGCAAGAGTCCAAGCCCAGTCTGTGATCAAAAGAAACGATGAATTCGATGTGTCCAGTACTTTTCTCCCGCTCATTATCTCTAAAATCACAATCCCGAAGCTGTACACGTCGCTCTTCTCGGTTAACTGCCCATAAAGGGCGTACTCGGGGGCTAAATAGCCGTGTGTGCCGGCGACTCTTGTGGTGAGATGAGATTGTCCTTCTAAATTCTGCTTGGCTAGTCCGAAATCTGCAACTCTTGCTTTGAGTTCTGAGTCTAAAAGTATGTTGGTGGCCTTGATGTCTCGGTGATAAATGGCGGGTTGGAGTCCATAGTGTAAGTATGCAAGTCCTGTAGCCACATCGAGGATGATTTTCTTGCGTTGAGGCCATGTTAATTGGTTTCTGGTGAGGTTATTGAACAAATGGTCGCTGAGACTGCCATTAGACATGAAATCGTAAACAAGAAATCTTCTCTTACCTCTCAAGTAATCGCTTGAGAGGCAGCAGCCTCGAAGAGAAAGAAGATTTCTGTGCCTTATTTTGCTTATGATCTCAACTTCATTGATGAACTCTTCATCGCCTTTGGAGTCCAAATCAAGGATTTGTTTCACAGCAACCAAAGTTCCATCAGAGAGAGTTCCTTTGTAAACAATCCCAGATGCTCCTTGGCCTATCATGTTTCTCTGAGAAAACGCATTTGTGGCTCGTTCAAGCTCTGATACATGGAACCATTTTGCGCCACAGTTTGGCAAGACGGTGGCCCTAAAACTGTTAACAAATTCATCATGCAAAGCATTTCTCTTCCTGTTCTTATCCCACTTCCTGTACACAATGATAATTACACAAGAGAATAGAACACCAGCAACAGCACCAAATAAAGCGAAAGATAATTTGATTATGCTTTCCCGGCTCATCGATGGATTGCTTGCAGCCAAAGGCAACCCCAGTATGCAAGCAGCAGCATTCGGATCCTTGGGGTCATTAAGAATCCCAGCAGCGTATAAAACAGTGAAGTAAAAACATTTTGACGAATTTGGAGCTAATCCCACCAGCTGAGAAGTCACTGTGTTGCCAGCGTCAAGACACGCGCTACACTGAGTTAGCCCAGTCATATTCTCGCACGCCATGTTTAATGAAGTCACCTGACCCACCTTCTCTATCCAGTCATTTTTCGTTTCGATTCCGGCACAACTGGAAGTGTTGGTGACAAACTGGGTGTAGTTCTTGAAGCAAAGCGGGACTACAGCCGGATCTATTGACAAAGCAGAGAGTTTATCTTGGAAATTGGTTAAGCAAGAGAAAGAAGCGTTTTGATTTTGTAGTTGAAAGTTGGAGGTGTCTCTCAGATACTGTGCAAGTCCTATACCAATAAGACTGAGCAGACTTTGGCAGCAGTTGGTTCCATTAGGATCCTGCAGGCACAAAGATTTGTCCCAGGGATAAGTTTGGACATAGGAAAGATCCATAGGACATGAAGAATCAATGGAGAAAGTTGTGAAGAAGGAAAGGAAAAGGGTGAGAAAGAAGAAGATGAGGCTAGCCATGTTGAGTCTGACAGTGTAATTTGGCAGCGGCATGTTGTGTCTTAATTTTTATTAATCAAGAGTGGAAATTTCCAAGTATCAAAATTGGCTGCCGGTCAAAGTACATGTCACATGTGTTTGGTTTCCAAGTTTGATACGGATATGCCTGTCACCTACTGTGCGTGGTCAAAGTCGGAACAACATAAGGCATTTTTAACAGGGAGTGGTGGGTGCTCTTTATTTATTCGGATAGAGGATAGTTAACAACTTCACATAAAAAGTGGCTTTAGTATCCCATACGTAACAGCAAACTCTTATTTCTAAGATTTAAAGTTAAAAAATAAAAATATAATTTAATAAAAAATATAAAAAACTAAAAAATTTATAACATATTTATCTAAAGATTAAAAAATTAATAATTTTTTTATATTTAAAATTTAAAAATTTATATTTTCCCTTCTAAAATTTTATTTTTTCTTATCATTCTTCGATAAACTTTCTAAAAGGAGTGACATTTTTGTGAAACTTTGTCCACTCCTCTTTGTTCAAAAATTTTATTTTATTGCAAGTTTTAATGTTATGTTGTATAAATTCAAATCAATTAATCTTTTATCTTTCTAATATTTGTAATATAAATTTGCCTTTTATTTTTGAGATACCAACAGTAATTAAATTACTTTTTATTTTTTTACAAAAACAGCTAAAAGAATATAATAATTTTTTGATTAAGTCTGCCTGATATAAATTTATTTATAAACAGTAAGTTGGTTGGACCTACCTGTTGATGGAGACCAGCCGAACAAGTTGGAAAATGGGCCAGGCTGCGAGCAACTTAATATACTACGCAAGATAGAACTAGAAATGGGTACTCTCCTGATGTCATTTGTTGTCCACGTGTAAAGAAAATAAATTTGAACTTTGTTTAAGGTAAACAACGATAAAATGAGATAGAATAAGATGAGTCATTTATTATAAGCCAAAAAACTTACTCCCATCACAAAGTTTAATGTAAACTTAAACTCATATAGATTAATGCTTAAAAATTTAAATGTTTATTTATCGATTAAATTTTATTGTTATTATCAGAGATAAAATTATTATTTAAAAATTTTATTTAAATTTATATTTTAAGATTACCTTTAAATTTTGAGAAATTGCTCCCCCTCCCTTAGATTACCTTTTTTTTTTTTTTAAGTTTTCTCAAGGTCCTACGGTTTACTTGACAAATTTTTCAGAACCCCCTATATATTTTTCTTACTACTTGCACCTTATCTCTTATTTTTGTTATTGTTGCATTTTTGATGTCATCTCCTCTGTCTTCAACCACTAATCTACCAAAGGTCGAACCGTTGTTAAGCCTAGTACCACTCTCCGACAAGTTCATTCCTTCTCGACGACCTCCAAACATGATTTTTCTTCTCTTTAGGGTTGTCATTGACTGCCTTATTCTCGGTTTCTTGTTGCCTTTTTCCACTAAGATCGAGTAAGTTCAATGTAGTTCATTTTGTTAGTGCTAGCCTTTCTCTCTGGTGACTCTTATCTAAGCAAATCAATCGAAATCGAACAAGATCTCTCACTCTATTTTGTCCCCATTTTGCGTCGACAAGAGTCACCACGAGCCAGGGGGGGAGAAAGACGTCGATGACTTCGTCTCAGAAGAGAAGCACACCAACGATGGAGGAGAAGGATGCTAATGATAAAGGAAACTAAAACTGTGATTTTTCAAAAGGCAGGGGGGTAGTGTAGATGGGAAAAATATGAGAGTTAAAACCCAAAATTTAGGAGAAAAGTCATTTTTTAAACCAAGAAAATATAACATTAGAGGGCAAAAATAAAATTTTGAAACTTAAGGGTATTCTTAAAATATAAGTTTAAATAAAATTTTTAAATAACGATTTTATTCTTAATAATAACTATAAAATTTAACAGATGAGTGAATATTTAAATTTTTAAAAGTTTACGAGTGAAACTTTGGGGATATACGAAACCTTGGGTGGGAATAAATCTTTTGGCCTTTATTATATGAGAAGAGAATCACCAAAAATAAGAGAGATTTTTAACTTAATTTAGTTTATTGTTGTGTTTCAATAGAGTGATTATAGAAAGAATGTATTAAAGAGGATTCAAATAGCTAAGAAATTCTAGTTAGAGTGCCTATGTTTTTTTGAGGGATTTATCACCCGTTTATGAAAATCTTTTGGAACTTTTTATATGTCACATTATTTTATATTATAATTTAAATTTAAAAATTAACTTCCTATTACATTTTATTAGAGATATGATAACTGATAGATAATTGATTGATTCTAATTTGGTTAAGAATTATTGCTTTTCCAATTAGACACAAAATAAAGATGGAAGATTGTCGCCTTTAGTTGATGAATTTCTACAATCATTATGGCTACTGGTCTTTATTATTGTAGCTTGTCGCTTGTCACTTTATTACTTTGGTCGAGATTGTTATTGTTTTGTATGTTTTCATATTTTGGATCAGTTAACCAAATTTTGGTAATTATAAATTTTGTTTTTACATGAATTCCTAGAATTTGGCCATGTAATTCCTATTTGATGGGTTTGTAAGGGTATAAAACATCCTTTCACAAATCTAAGATGTCCTGAGAAATGCTCTTAATCAATTATCATGAAAAAAATTATATAATAACACACTATCTTGTGCAAGCACACAAAACTGAATAACATACCATCCAAAACCAATCAATATTCCGACAAGAATAATTAAAATATAACAAACATGAATCAAATAAATTCTTTTTACAAATTTAAACATACTACAACGATCACACATAAAATTAAAACAAATATGCAATCAAATATATATGGATATTCATCCAAAAATATATTATATGCATAATAAAGAACTCTTGGGTTTAATACCAATTGAAAGGGTTTTATTGAATCTATAACACTAACAACAACTAAATTTTAAAATTTCTTAGATAGAAAACCTGTACCCCTCAGAATAAGGGGTTTCCATAGGTGATAAACATATCCCCTCATCCATGATGATTTCATGTATGCATAGGTGATATCCATCTCTCTATCTCAGGATTTCTATGTCTCACACATGTATTCTCAGGATCATTGGCTCTGACATGTGGTCTATGAAATTTCTATGCCTCATCATCTTACTCTAGAAAGCCATGATTAATCTCATATTCTCACTCTAGGATATATGCTCTTATATCTCAAGTTTATCTTAACTCATCTCAAGTTTTAGCTTTCACCTATATTGTACATGCTCATGATTTATATGTCATAGCTTAATCTCTCTCACGACCACCTCTTGGTACTTTACTATACCATTTACGTCTCTGATTATCACTCAGGACATCTTTATGAACGATTAGATGTCAACCACACATATTCATTCATATTCATAGGGATGTACAACCACACATCAAGGCTACACGAGCATGCATGTTTTCCTCACATGCACGAGCTACCTTCCACAGGCATTCTTGGTCATGACTCTATGCACACTTGTACATACTTTATGCACAGTTGTGCATACCTTTCGGGTGCACGACTTCCTTTTTCTCCTCTTGAGTGGACTAATTCCCTAGGGGTAAAATCATCTTTAAAACTGTATAAACTATTATACAACAATTTGATACGATTATCCATCGCTACCTATCCTACATGTCATTGATGGTTATGCATGTCCTTCATGTAAACAATTGTTGATCAACAAAAACCTAAGATATTGGACATACAAGCGTGCATGTTCATGTGCACAGTCATATGTCATATATGGTTGAACTAAAATAATGTACGCCATGATCATTATTGTCCTTAGGACGACTATGCATGCACGTCTAAGATGACAAAACTAGGCTATTCTCAGTTTAATTTTCACATCTAACATATATCTACCAATTAGCCAATATTAACAATATAATATAACATAGAACCATCATAAAAACAAGTCATAAGTTATAGATTACATCAAAATTTCATTTTATAATGCCACAAACTAAAATATGAAATTCATCAATCATGGAGTGAAGTTCCCACTATATAATTCTCATCAATATTTTGATTTGGTGTCCAAAAATGAGCAGAAAAGAGAACATGTTTATTATCACAACATCGTATAATCATACTTCTATATAAGGGTGATATTCAAAACATAAACATACTTCATGCGTACAACATCAATCCAACTACTCCAACTATCCTATTTATGCCCCTAAACATCGTTGTCAACATAATGCAATCTCTATACATATCAAATCATTAAACTAACTAATGCATTGAACTCTACTTACCATATACCCAACTAGAAGATTCAATGTAGTTTCTTCACTTGATCACCACAAAAATCTCAAGGCTTTTTGGAATGCTCATTTTAACAATTAGAAATCGACTATGCATAATCATGAATTCCCCTCTCTCTATACAGGGATAAGAACAAAATTAATATGAGATTGTGGGATAATGATTTTTATCCTAAAAATCATAATACACTAGTTTAATTAAAATTTTGCTTGTAATAGGCATCATGGGTGTGCCTCTCTTGTTGCAAGATAGTGCATCCATTTTTCTCTCATCAAGATGGCACAATTTTCCTATCATTCATGTGGTAAGCTAATGTACAAACATACATCCTATATGCACAAACATACATTAGGTCCATTTTCACAATATTTTCACACTGGTCAATTTTCCAAGGATAGACATAATTATAACATGTAAAATGGCTAAAATGACCTTTCAACATACTTGTGAGTGTTACATGGTCCAACAACACTCTTGTCACATAATACTTTCATATTTGCTTAATTATACATAGACATGTGTGTATTCAAGTATACATGCACAATAACACACACAAATGCTATAAAATTAATGCATTTCATTGAAATTAGAGTTAGTTCCTTATTGAAGTAGAGATCGTGCTAGCATAATGATGTTATATCAATTAATCAAAGGGCACAATATGTTTAACCTTATAACAAGTTATTCAACTACATGCCTTCCATATAAAAGTTTCTTATTTGATGAATTATACATAGACACATGTATATTTAGACATGTAAAATCAATAATATACAAAATTGTTACAAACATTCCTACATTTAATTGAAACTAGAGTATGTTCATCATTGGAACAAAGAGCCAAGAATGTGCAAGCTAGTGCAATGATGTTGTGTCAACAAATTGAGGAGCCCAATATGGTTAACTTTATATAAAGAGTGGTCTAGTTATACAACATTTACAACTTTGATATTTTATTAATGGTCAAAGGACTATTTCCCACCCAGTTTTAATCCATTCTCAAAAATATATCTGCGGCATTTCAAAAACTTAAACATCTATCCATGAATTAACTTCTGTTAGAATTTTTAGTTAGAGGTAAGGAAAAACGTTATTTTACCATTAAATCCTAAAAGTTGATATCATTCTTCTCCCATATTTTAAAAACTAACAACTTTATACCCACCCAAAGTTTGAAAAATTATCAGTTCACCCTAAGGTTTGTTTCTCTTTTCTGGCCACTATCATTCCAACCAATAGCCAATGTTTTCCAACCATCTTTTAGGTCTAATCATGAAGGATGATAAAGGATGATCATCTACCACCATGAAGGATGATGAAGTGTCTTCCATATCTGAATGACACTTCATTGATCATCTTTTGTCGAAGAAGATCAGCGACCAGATTCGCTAAGCCATCAGAGATGAAACTTGGAAAGGGGTGAAAAGTGAAATTTTTAAAATTTAATCTTAGTGGAAAATTTTCAATTTTTCAAACTGAAGGGAGAAAATGATATAAATTTTTAAGATTTTAGGGTTTAGTGATAAAACAAGAATTTTACTCTTATTTCTAAGAAAAAGTTTTAAGAGAAGTTAACTTATGAGTAGGTATTTGAGTTTTTGAAACGTTATAAGTGTGTTTTGAGATTACACTTAAACTTGAGTGAGAAATAGTCCTTTGGCTTTTATTAATTAATTATACATATACACATCTATCTTCAAACATACATAATTAACAAGACACAAAAATGTCACAAACATTCATTCACCTTATATGTCATGAATACATATGAAAACATGTTTATATAGGGTTAATCATAACTAACAAATCAAACATAAACATTTATTAAAAACCTTGAAATCTCTCCAAACCCTAAACAATTAATCTAATCTAGACATAAAAAAAACATTAAATTAAAACTCAAACCCTAGACAATACAACAATAAACATAATAATAACAATGAAACATATACAATCGACACATGATGTTAGTCCATCAAATAAATGAGTAAACAACATGACAATAACAATCAAGCACAAAAAAAAGTTACATGGTGTGCACATCAAGCATATAAATTGAGTATACATCATAATAATAATCATAATAACACCAACAAAAGAAAAAAAAAATCTACGAAAGATGAAAATAAAACTAAATAAAATGAGTTGAAATAAATAAAATACACAATATGTGAATTCAATGATAATAGCTTCAAAACCATCGAGAATAGATCCGACAAAAATAGTTTAATATTTTAGGTTGAGCAAGAAAAATTCAGATACTTGAGTTTATCTTTAGATCCAACAAATATAAGCAAAATTCAAATCAATTGAAAATGTGTATAGTTCCAACTAGAATATATCATCCCCCGATGAGAATACTTTAAGATTTTATAATAAATGTTTTTTGAACCTACCACAAATTGAGATTAACAAAAGAGAATATGAAGGGCGAAGAGAGGGTTTGGATTCGAAGAGAGAAGAGCAAAAGTCAAAAACTCAATAGAATAATTTAGAATGCAACTTTATGACTATAATATTCTTAAATAAATCTTATATTAATAAAATATGAAAAAGATATTGGGTCTATCTGTACTTTATTTATATATCTTGTATTGATTAAGGATGAAAAAATTTGACAAGTTAAATAGCTTATAAACTCCTTAAACTGTAAAAATATGTTTTGGATTGTAAAACCTAAAAATAAAATTACGATAGACTGTATATCTAAAATAGATAATATTTTAACAGTATACTGAAATATTATATCAGAGATATTATAATGATGATGAAAATTATTTTTTTTACAATTAAACCTAAAACATTATTGTTTTTTATTTAGGTAAAACGAAGTCATTAACATATACGAGCCTAGCTCTTAGCTCATCAAACTCCATTTACTTAAACATAATTCATGTGGATTCAAGTTGAGTTACAAGCACCGATAGTTTGATTCTAATCCGACCCTAATGAGAAGTAGATATTAAAGCGGGTGGCATGGTCTGGTACACGCAGCAGTTTCAAAACTTCATCCATTATCAAATAATCATCCTTCGATTCCCGCTGTCAATGCGGGTTGTCAGGAAATAAGAAATAAAAGATGACAACAAGAAATAAGCGAAGGACGAGCCGTGGCCAGCTAATAACTATTCTCCCTACTGCATTTTTTATTAGGCCAATGTATCTATCCCACCCAAAGTTTAGCGAAACTACAATTTTTACTAATTAATTTTAAAAAATTCAAAGTAAAAACAAAAAAAGAAAACTAAAAATGCATCCCATTTTCCTTTTTGAATTTAAAATTTAACAATTTTTCTCTAAACAAAATTTAAAAAATGATTGAATCTCATATAAGGTTTTTCTTCTTTTTTCTAATGACCACCTCGATTTTGACTAATAAACGATCTTCATTATATCTTCTTCTTCCGTTGGAGATAAGAAGACAACATACATTTTCATTATATAAAAATAAATTATCATTGTTTTTTTAAATAGACAAAACTGAATCATCTTTATTTAACAATTTCGCTTAAAGATCAATATTCATTGGTTAGAGAAGAGAAGTTTGGAAAGATTAGCCGTCAAAGATAGTTACCAGAAAAAAAGAAAAGCTTTAAGGAAGATTTTTCAAACCTTAAATTAGGAAAAAATAATAAAATTTTAGTTTTTAAAAATATTTTTACTCGTAATTTTAACAATAAATTTTAATAAATAAATAAATATTTAAATTTTTTAAAATTAATACTTAAGGATTTATAATTTAACTAAACCTTTCATGTAAAATAGTCTGACATTTTTTTTTTAATTACTTGTAATCAACCAAAGCACTTTGGATAGGCAGCAGTCGAGGTGGAGTCAGCACCAATTACAACGGCAACAGCCCCGATGGTGGGAGCTCTTAGTGCTCGACCACGACGGGCTGCAACCTTGAGATGGAAACAATAACATCATCATCAATAATCTAATATTAAATTTCATAATAAATAAATAAAAAATCTTAATTCTAGTATTTATAATCTCATGATGTATGAAACTATGAATGCTATTGGTAATTGAATTTTCAAATTTAATGAAAAATTTCCAAAATCAATTTATTTATTTAACACACACCAGCCATCTTTGTCGGTGGGAGAAATTCTTCAGTAACAATGGCCCACCATTCTTACTTATTTATTTAAAGTTTACACCCACCCACAATCTCACGGAGAGAAACACTTGACCTGGTTGATTTTCAGAAACAATTTTCTCCTCTCAATTTCTTTTTATTTCCCGAAATTTTTTCTTTTCACCGCCGATTTTCTTCATCAGTTAATTCCCGCTAATTTGTCTTCACCGTCTATACACGGCACAACCTCTATCTGGGCTAGCTTACCTGATTCAGATCCCTTCTTGTTTTTTCACGCAAAATATCTTCTAAATATCAACAAAGATTCGGATTGTTTGTTGCTTTATCGTAACTTTTTCCTTTCTTCTCAGTTTTTCTTGAATTTGTGAGAATGGATGAGTTCGGTGTGTTAACAGAGCGTTTTGGTCTGAAGCCGCAAGGCAAATCTGCTCCAATGGCCGCCTCAAAACGATCCGCCGTACCCTCCACGAGCGGCATGACCCGAAAATTTTCATCCGATTCGGGTCTGAACACAAAACCCTCTTCATACGATTGGAATTCCTTTACTGGGGGGTTTCCTGATGGCATTCACCTGAAGTCAAACACCGACAACAACAGTTTTAGCACCTTCGACAACGACGTTTTTGGCCAATTTCAAAACTCGACGAGTAAATCAAGTAATGTATCTTCGGTTGATTACGATTCCATATTCAAGGTATCAAGTAATTCCGGTCCGAAATCTTATGCGTATGATGATGATGTTTTTGAGCTGAATAAGAACAAAAACGATGACGTTTTTGGCTCTTTTGTTTCGCCACCAAAGCAGAATGACTTAACTGATGATTTGTTGGGCGGTGGGTTTGGTGGAGCTGAACTGAGATCCAATAAATCGAAGCAAAATGTGGGTGATTTTGATGATTTGATACCTGGGTTTGGTGTCAGTAGTTCTCCAAATAACGGGTATTTGTTTAAACTTAAAAAATGTACATGATTGGCAACTTTGATTTTATTTTTTATTTAGTAATTGATTGATAATGCTATGGTTGATTGATTGTTTATTTAAACTAGCTTTTACTTTAAAATATTTATAAACGAAATGAAACCAGCAGCCTATACTTAAAGTCTATAGTTATAGTTCCTTGTAGTTCTTTCTTTCAATTATTATATTTTGTTTGTGTTTGGGTGAGTGAATTTGCATGTTTCTAGCAGTGTCAGGACCAGATGGAAGTTTTAATGTGTTTATGCCTTTCTGCATGCACTATCTTGGAATGATTTGCTTGGATTAAAACTTTGCAGCTTTTAGTCACCCGAGCTAGCGAACCTTGGATTGTTAGCCGGTATTTTTATTGATTTTAAGCTATTCCGTGTATCTTCTCATTCAGAGCACTGAATGCACTGTCATAATGATGTTATACACATACACACACAAAGATTTAGAAATATAGATGAGCCAAGAACCCAGCATTATTGGGAGAGACTGATGGAGGAAAATTTAGACATGTTTCATTGAAGTGTTTTATATTTTGTCACCATTGCATGAAATGCAGCATCTCATTACTGATCCACATCATGGTAGTTGCTGAAATAGTTTTCTCACTGGTGATGCATACCCAAAAAAATACCTTAGAGGTAGGTTTATGGTGCAAACTTTGAAGCGTGGCAATTGCTTTTTTATTCATTTTTGCAACTAATATATTAATTTCATCTACATTTTTCCCCCTTATACAAATTAATTATATTTCAAAGCTTATTACCAAATTTGCTAATCAGACCAGAGTCTTCTGTTGTAATATTCAAAGATGCATATTTTTTCTTAATTATTTCTTGTATTGATGTTATAAAATTAATTTTGATGTGTTGCGATATATAAAATCTATGTTTTTGTTCTTGTTTCATACCTTTTGTGCAGAACAAATGCAGGGGCCTCCAAATCAGCCTTCATGTCAGCAGATGACCCTTTCTTCGTATTGGAAAGAACTTCAACTGCAGTGTACAATTCCTCAGATTCATTCACAGACCCACTGGAAGAGCTCGGTAAGCTCACTCAATCTGGAGGCAGGAAGCCTGGTGTTTCATCACGAAAAGTATCACCAATATTGAATCCCCCTCCAAGACCATCTCAAGTTTTGAAGACAGATCAAGGTTATTTTTCTTTATTGTATAACATGAGGGCTTTCTGTTCCTTCAGTTCCCCATAACTTTAGTGTACTAAACATGTTTATCACTCGGCTATAAATCCAGGCGTATCTTCAATTGATGAACTTGAAGATTTTGCCATGGCTAGGGTGCGAAATAGTGCTGGTGGAATCTCAAGTGTACGTAATGCTAAGGAAAGCAAGGATCAACATAGTGCCAAAGCGAATAAATTTAAGGAAGCTGAAGGTGCTGCACGAAAAAACCAAAAAAAGAGTGAGGATGATCTGGAATCCTTTTTTAGCATGGGTTCTCGATCAAGTAGTGCACCAAGGTCAAGGCCTACAACTTTGGTAAGAATTATTGGTATAAAAAGTATTCCATTTATAACACTGTAGATCAAGTTCTTTTTTTTCTTTTTTGGTGCCTCCCAGGACCCTGTCTTTGATACAAAAATTAACAGGAGAGGGCCTGATGTGGCGCAGAGGACATCTTCTGGGAGATCCCCTACCGTAAAGAAGGCTTCTTCTGCAACAAATTTGGTTGATGACTTCTCTTCATTGTTTGGTGGTAATCAATTGCTGAAATGGACTTTCATTGACAACGTTATTAATTTTGCTGTCAGAGAGGGATCTTTTTCTGTCCTAACCTTTTTTGTCCTGGCAGCTGCCCCATTGTTTGGAGAGTTTGAGGAATATGAAGGGGAAACAGAAGAAAGACGAAGAGCCAGATTGGGACGTCACCAAAGGACCAATGACCGTGTGGTATGCACTTGCTTTGATTTTCTAAAATGGGGCTAGACATATTTTTTCCAAGATGGATGAATTGGCAAATTTTCTTATTATATAGGGAAATATGAATGCTGAGGGGAGGTTTATTGGATTAACAGCGAAATAAAGTCTACCAGTGCATTGATATAGGAAGAGGACAAACAAATTGAAATACATGCTCATCTAACAGTCTGATAAAGGGCATTTCCTTAAACTGTTTTGCTTTATTTAGGTCATATAACTTTTTTTCTCCCTTGAGCATAATTTTCTTTGTAAAAATAGCAGCAGTAATTGATAAAATTTTTGATAAATGTCTGTTGGTCTTTGAGCCTTACCTATGCTTGTTGATAGATTAACAACTTATAGCTAATGTTCCTTTTAGACTGCATGGATCCAAACCTTTTCGTCGAATTTCATTTTATAAATGTATTTATCTTCACAGAGGGAAATTCTACAGTTTGAATTTTTGTTTATGCAGGCTAAAGCAGTTGCTGATATGAACCAGCGTGACCTTCGAACTCAGAAGGAACAAGAAGAGAGGAGTGTAAGTGGTTCCAGTGTTTCATATGAAATTTTTTATGCATTTATGGGTATCTTTATGCGGATTCTGCGAGTTATGGGTTTGATTGTATCGTATATAAATATTTGTGTGCAAAAGATGGTTCTTTTATCAAAACTGGAAAAAAAAGTTGCATCAAATTATTTTGTTTCTTTACCTATCTTTGTGGTTAGAAATGGGGTTAGGTTTGCTGTACTTCATGCTTACCTGTATTCTCTGTGTTGTTTATCTTGTTGCTGCTCAAATGATTTTGATATAGTTGTTATTTTTATTGTGGTACAGATGATCGCTGATGTGTTGGATGTTGAGATAAAGCGCTGGGCTGCAGGGAAAGAGGGCAATATGCGTGCACTATTATCATCGTTGCAATATGTGTGTTATTCATACTATTTTAATTTTCTGGAAAGAGTATATTCTTTTGCATTAAACATCTGGGGTTGTAATATGCAAGAAAATGTTAGATGTATATTTATTTTTTGGAGTTGCTTGTTTTAGAACTTTTGTTAGCTATTTTTCTACACTGAACAGTCTAAGGTAAACATACATCTAAAGGTGATGTGCTTTTGGATATAAAATTGTAGTTTCAACAGTCGACCAGAATATCCTAATCACCTTCTCATGGATGAAATAAGAGGCCTTACATTGTATGTTTGCATTCTGATTTCATCTCATTAAAAATTTTATAACATAAAAAATTTGAAGGACAAGAAGTACATGGTTGTGCACACACAAAGTATACCTTTCTGTTACTGCTTCTCATTTGCAACATTTCTATGGTGATTCTTATTTACTTCTCATTCTGGGCTTGTGAAACAGCATGAAAATGAACATTTTTCGCTTATCCATACATGATGATTGACAGGTTCTACCATGATCTAGGTCAAATTTTGAGCAAATGTTTTCTTTTTCTACAGCTGAATGTCATTAGCTGTATAAGTAGCTTGTCTGCAAACATTGGGAAGTAATACTTGTTTATTCATTTCCAGTCATGTGTTTGTATTTGTCTGTTAAGCACAGAGACTTTTTGCCTCCACAGAAATTACATGTTTATGGTACTTTTGGTTTGAGAGAACAATTTAAGTTTGTTGTTTTTACATTTGATATTCTTTGATGGGTTTTTATGATTCTGAAGACTTCTGTTTCCAAGTAATGTTTCCAGTATGTAGCATTCTACTTAAAACTTCATTATTGGTTTCACTATGGAGTACATTGAAGTTACTTGCACTTTATATGAAAATGCTGTTTTATTTTTAGTATATAGAAAGTATAGATTTGTTATTGCTTAAGCTGCATGAAATCAGCCTTTAATTGTCCGTGCAAACTAATATATCTACCAAATGACAAACAGGTCCTTTGGCCAGAATGTGGTTGGGAGCCAGTTTCACTAACAGATCTCATTACTTCTAACTCAGTTAAAAAAGTTTATAGAAAGGCAACATTATGTGTTCATCCTGATAAGGTTCAACAGAAAGGTGCTACTATTCAACAAAAATATACTGCAGAGAAGGTTTTTGATATTCTCAAGGTATGTTTGCTTGAGTATACTTTGAATGTACAGGTTTCAAAGTTTGCTTTGATCTGTATAGTCTGCTAAATTATGTGCAATTTTATTTTGTCCTTTGCCATAATCCCATGAATAAGGTCATGCTAAGTCATAGGACAGATTTGTGATATTGCTTTCATGTCGTGCCAAGTTGGGAGGTTTAAATAATCCCGGTAGTTTCTTGATAACCCATTATAGTGAAGTAAAATTTTCTTGCAGGTTGCTATTGACTATTGATACTATGATATACTTTCCCCTATATGCTCATTTTTTAAAGGTGTTTCTAAGTTGCCATCATTTTGAAAAGTATATTGCTTTCTTCTCATTTCCCGGGTGGTGCTTGAACACCACAAGTATTGTTCAGTTGTGCTGATTTTAATGGTTCATTGTTATGCATTTAAACAGGAAGCGTGGAACAAGTTCAATAAGGAAGAGCTTTCTTGAAAACTTTTCATAATACAAACATCTGTGTACCAAGCCACAGCCGCAACCTCATTATCTGGCAGTTAGTTATACTACCCATTTGGGACACATCTGCAAGTCCTGTAATTGCTTGTGAAGCAATGAACTCAACATGAATTTGTCTTCTGCGAAAAGTGAGAAAAGTTTCATTCGATGCCCACGAGACACGTAGTAAAGAAAACTATCTTTATTTGTTAGTGATGATGTAAATGATTCTGCATCATAGAATTATCATGTTTCCTAAACATACACAGAATATCAGAAAGCAACTTCCATCGGAAAAATATTTGAATAGCCATATCAATAGCGTTGATGGTGAAAACTTTTTTTTTTTCTTTTAAAAGTTGGTTGAGTTTAATTTTTCTCTTCCTAAATTTGAATAATCATAAACATGTTTAAGGCGGTAATATTTAGTGATGGTCATTCTATTTGATTTCTGGGTTGCAAGTTTGGTTTTCAGATCTTTTCAATTTTCTTTCAGTGTTCTTTTAGTTCTTTTATCATGGTTAACTCTATTGGCTAATACTATATTTGCAAACAACTTATTTATATAACATGATGTGATATCATTTAATTAAGTGATTTTAAAATGAAAAAAATGTAAGGTATCATGTTAGTCAATTACTTATTTTATTTTGTATAAATAAATTTATATAATTTATTTGTATCTATAGTTTTATTTGTTTCTGTTTATATTAGCAACTGTAAGAACAGTATTTATTTGTTAGCTACTGTAAGAATTCTTTAGCTTTTAGTCATTTGATGATCGAAATTTTAGCAGTTGCTGGCTGGCTGAAGCATGGGAAGCTCCAAGAGGTACAATAATGGGAAATAGAACATAAAATATATAAGCATTGGCTTCAAGTTTTCCGATTCTGCATCTGAAAAATGGAAAGTAGATGATTATTGCCTTGTCTCATATAGTCTTGATAAAATTGCTATTGCTTTTTTATATTCAACTGATCTTATGAAATCAAAAGATCCAGAAGAACTTATACAGTAAAAGCAGCAGCATTAACCATAGTAATAACAAGGGAGGCAAAATCAGGATTTGGAGTCAAAGCCATTCTGTCTTCCAACTAGGTATCTACTTTTGTTGCTGTATACATACCAACAGGGAAGTGGGGAGTAGTCAATGTCCTAGTGCTCCAACAATACAAACCATGTCGTTCTAAGATCGGCAGAAGAAGCATTGGAATCACAGTACTCTAAATCTTGGAATTGGGACTCGAATTTCTTTTGAATGCGAAGAGGGGCCGGCAGTAGACTTGTTATGAGAACACATGATGAAACAAAAATGGCTACATGGGATATGTGAAGCAGCAAATATGGGTTATAGAAATCAAAACCAGTGAGGATGTTCCCTGGTGATCAGTCTTCAAAAGCAGCCCAAGAGCATACAAAACCGTGTGGTTACTCCATCACTTTACTAATAACCATTGATGCCTTCTTCATTGTCTTGCCTGCTGATGATGCAGTTCAATTGTGTCCTGTTACATACCAATTATTCAGAAAGTCAGAGAAAGCCATTATGATGTTCTTAGAGAAAGCTAATTATTCGCATATACCTACTGATTAGTGTTGGAGTAACAACCCAATTCCGCATGCTTTTGACTGCTTTTGGAGACTTATCACCTGGAAATCTCCTCACTGGTTTTGGTTTCTATAACCCGTATTTGACACTTGACCTTCCTAGTGCAGCCTTAGCTATCCACCTCTAACTATCCAATTCTACTGCCAGCCCTTGTTTGCATTCGTTGAAAAACAAGCGGCTAAAAGCCAAGCGATGAACTTATCACAGAACCCAATTCCAGGATTTAGTGCCTGCAGTATACTTCCCTGTTGAGATGTATTTAGCACAAAAGAAGGTTTAAAAAGGGAGACAAAATGGTTTTGGTCACCAAATCCTAACTGTTATTTGCATCTAAAGAGGACAGATAGTGCGTTGTTTCTTCGTTCCTGATTTCCATTTACCTGGGTGAAAGAAACAAAAAGTAAAAAGGCTAGTTTTCTTATCAAACAAGTAAAACATAATCCATGAATGGCGCCTAACCCCAACTAATCCCATTTATTTTGCCATATTGTTAATTTATATATTTCTAAATAAAAGTTGACAGAAACGTAGAAAATAGACCCAACTATTCAACTTTTTTCGATGAATGTTAATGGATAATAAGAGATGCAAATACGTAATCAAGAAACTAAACAAGATTATAAAGGTCTCTTAATTACCTTTCCACCATTTCTCTTTTGTCAGCTTTCAGAAACTCTGCTTCCTTGAAGACTGAATCAAGCTCCATTTCATCTGGAGTGGTATTATATTGTATTTAAAAACAATCATATTCATCTTTATCTCTTGAAGAGGACTACCTTTGGAAAAAAATTCCTCCATTTATGACTTCCAATCCATGCATAACCCCACATTAATGCTTTATTAGGTGTAGGTTTTATATAAAATAAGAGTATTGCTATATGTACAAATAATGTGTACAATTTTATGTATAAATAATGTATACAACTTTGTACATAAATAATGATATGTCATCGTATGATTGAGTAATTTTAAATTAAATATAAAATAACATCCAATCACGTAATGATATATCATTATTTATGTATATAGTTTTATTGATAAATTAATTTGCCTTTATATATTTTAATATTATACGTGGAGACGTTTGGTTCGAGTATTTAAAGATTACTTTATTAATCTATCTTTTATTACTAACATTATTTATTTTACTAAGTAAAAAAAGATTCTGATAACCTTCTACTATCAATAGTGATGTGACAAATAATTAAGATTATTAATATAATCTTAATTTTATTATAATTATATCTTTACTTATTAATTTTTTTAGAACATAAGTACTCTCATTTTCAATTAATATAACAAGTAATATGAAAAATATTTAAAATAATTATATCTAAGGACATTTAAGTAAAATATTATTTTTTTTAATTATATTCAATCAAATATTAATAATTTATACATAATAATCCTTTTGATAATTTATGTTTGTGATAATCTTCCATTTTTTATGATAAAAGATTATCAAAACCAAATGCACTCATAGGATTGAAAAAAGTAACTCGATATAATTTGTATCGATTCAAATGTTTTGAAAAAATGTTACTTTAATATAATTTATTAAAGAAAAATTATAGAAATATTAAAAGACAATATTAACAAGTTAAAATTTTTACAGATTATATATAGTTGTATTTTTATATAACTGTAATTATACATATTATTATTTATTTTTATTTTATTATTAAATAATAAAAATGTGATTTTGTTAGTTAGATTATTAATATGTTTTAGAGGTTTTAGTATATAATTTTTTGATCATTTATAAATAAGATAAAATACTATATTATATGTTTCATTAATAATAAGTTGGAATTTAAGGTTGTAAGAAGGAATGTTGTTCGGTTTTATTTTGCTTTGGATATAATTAACCACCCTTTTTACAATTTAATTTATTAAGAAAATGAAAAGTAGAGACGTAGGAGTGAATTTTATTTTTAAATATTATTTTATTTTTAAATAATGGCAGGATTGAAGTAAAGCCAATCTAGGGTTTCCAACTATCAATAAGATAAAAGATTAGAGAACAGACAACAACAACAAAAACAAATGCGATCAGAGGAAAACAGTCTAACTTTAGGTGGGATTTTGTTAACTGAGAAGTGTTGAGTTATGTGACCATTGTTAGACGAGAACTAAGAATTGTAGTCTGTGGAGACAGAGTAGACATGTCATGAATTGAAAATTTTGTTTTATTAACTTATTTTGGTTGCCTACAGGCAGAGGCATCAATTGGGCTGGATTGGTCTGAGGCATGGGAAAATGGCCCGGCTTGGAAGGGTCAATCTATATTATAGAATGTTGAATCTAACCCATGGGAATTTTAGACTAAGCTTTGGGCTAGACATAAGATCCATAAGTCAGTTCGACACGTTTTTGTTTATATAATTAATAAAAAAATTAATTAAATAAATAATAATTATAATATAAAATTTTATTTATTTTATTATAATTAATGCATTGGCTCGTTTGCGGCCCAATCCTATATATACTAGATTAAGTCGTGAGTTTATGAATTTTTTGAATCAATCTAGCATAAAGACTTGTTATTGTATAGGTCTGAGATCTGCTCTAACTCATAAATCTAGTGGGTTACATCAAGGTCAGCTCAACCCGGTCCACCTCCACCTTCAGGTTTATTCAGCCTACCCATCAAAATTAATTTACTCGGATATGAGTCTAAACGAGCACAGCTCACTAAAAAAGATTATTAAACGCTTGGCTGATAAAATTATTAATGAATGGTATTATGTCCTCTCTTTATTGCTTATTCACAGCTTCTTTCTTGTTTATGGGAATGAAGGGTGAAAGGAGCATGTTTGCTAAGAATACCGATGGAAGAGAAGCCATACACGTGAGAATTTTGATTCACTAGTGGCCCTTTTCAAGAGAGAAACATAATAATATTAATTTCTTTAACAGTTTTCCAAGTACTATAAGGAATGGAGCCCAACCAAGATATGCGCACTACTAAGTTTACTTCAATCCCCTTCTGGTTTTCTTCGTATGGAGTTGTTATTGTGTCCTTTTTTGAAGAAAGGAGAGTTTCTGCAACCTCTAGCCAGCCATTTTACAAGAAGAAGGGGCCAACATGAAGGTATGAGTATACAGAAACCTTTAGTTTTAAGAATTACATTTCATCAAGTTCATTGGCACTTGGAGCTGCCTTGAGTAGGCCTGTCAAGGGATGCTCCAAGTGCCAATGTTTCCTTTGACATGCCTACTTGAGGCGGCTCCTAGTGCCAATGAACCTGATGGGATGCAATTTTCAAAACTAGACGTTTTTGTAGACTCATACCTTCATGTTGGCCCCTCTTCTTGTGAAATGGCTCGCTAGAGCTTGCAGAAACTCTCCTTTCTTCAAAAAAGGGCACAATAACAACTCCATACGAAGAAACCCAGAAGGGAATTGAAGTAAACTTAGTAGTGTGCATATCTCGGTTGAGCTTCATTCCTTATATAGAAGTTGGAAAACCGTTAAAGAAATTAATATTATTATGTTTATTTCCTGAAAAGAGCCACTTGTGAATCAAAATTCTCACGTGTATGGCTTCTCATCCGTCATTATTGTCTGCGAATTTGGTTGATGACCTCTCTCTTCAACGTTTGGTGGTAACTGATTGCTGAAATGGACTTTTGTCGAATTTCACTTTATAAATGTTCTTATCTTCACACAGGGATATTCTACAGTTCGAATATTTGCTTATGCAGGCTAAAGCAGTTGCTGATAGAACCAGCGTGACCCTCAAACTCAGAGAGAACAAGAACAGAGGAGTGTAAGCGGTTCCAGTGTTTCATATGGAATTTTTTATACATTTTTAGGGATCTGTATGCGGAATCTGCGAGTTATGGGTTTGATTGTATCGTACATAAATATTTGTGTGCGAAAGAAAATCTTTTATTAAAACTGGAAAAGAAAAAGTTGCATCAGATTATTTGTTTCTTTACCTATCTTTGTGGTTAGAAATGGGGGTAGGGTTGCTGTACTTCATGCTTATCTGTATTATCTTTGCTGTTTTCCTTGTTGCTGCTCAAATGATTTTGATATAGTTGTTATTTTTATCCTGGTACAGAGGGTCGCTGATGTCTTGGATGTTGAGAGAAAGCGCTGGGCTGCAGGGGAGGAGGGTAATATGCATGCGTGCACAATTATCATCATCGCAATATGTGTGTTACTCATACTATTTTCATTTTCTAGAGAGAGTAGATTCTTTTGCATTAATTATCTGGGGTTGTAATATGCAAGAAAATGTTAGATGTATATTTATTTTTTGGAGTAAAGGTAAACATATATTTAAAGGTGATATGCTTTCGGATATAAAATTGTAGTTTCAACAGCAACAGAATATCCTGATCACCTTCACATGTCCGGATGAAATAAGAGGTCTTGCATTGTATGTTTCTCATTAAAAAATTTACTGTTAGTAGGTTGTATATAATTTGGAGAAATTTTGGAAGAAAATTTAAGAACCCATAAATATATATACATTTTAGTAATGTGTTTTGTATTTGTGTGTTAAGCACAGGGATTTTTTGCCTCCATAGAAATCACATACTTATCTTACTGATTGGTGTTGGAGTAACAACCCAATTCCGAATGCTTTTGACTGCTCTTGGAGATTTATCACCTGGAAATCTCCTCACTTGTTTAGGTTTCTATAACCTGTATTTGATACTGGACCTTCCTGATGCAGCCGTAGGTATCTTCATCCACCCAATTGCTATCCAATTTTACTGCCAGCCCTTCTTTGCATTCATTGAAAAACAAGCGGCTAAAAGCCAAACGATGAACTTATCACCGAACAAATTGAAGTCCCAATTCCAGGATTTAGAGCCTGCAATCTACTTCCCTGTTGAGATGTATATAGCACACAAGAAGGTTCAAAAAGGAAGACAAAATGGTTTTGGCCTCCAAATCCTGAAGTTTTATTTGCATTTAAGGATGACAGATAGTGCGTTGTTTCTTCTTTCCTGATTACCAATTAATTTCTGAGAAGAAAGAAAAAGAAAAAAAGTTAATTTTCTTTCCAAACAAGTAATGTAAAAGGCATGAATGGCACTAACCCATCCCATTAATTTTTCCAAATGCTCTGTTTATATATTTCTATATAGATTCCCACTATGAAGCACGGCTGGTAACCAGGCAAAAAGTTGACAGAAACATAGAAAATGGACCCAACTCTTCAACCTTCGGTTAAATGAAAAAGCTTTTTCGGTGTTAATGGATAATACGAGATGTAAATACGTAATCAAGACACTAAACAAGATTATAAAGATCTCTTAATTACCATCATTTCCACCATTTCTCTTTTTGTCTGCTTTCAGAAGTGGTATAATGTATTTAAAAAGAATTATATTCATCTCTATCTCTTGAAATGCACCACCTTTGGATGAAAATTCTTCCATTTATGACTTTTAATCCATGCGTAACCCCACATTAATACTTTATTTGGTGTGGGTTATATAAATTAATCTACCTTTATCACTTTTAATATTACAATCAAACTATATATATCCGTTTTAAAATACAAAATATGATAAAGTAATACTCAATCACATGATGTTCAAAGAGGATATGCATAGTATTGCTTTTAATATTATGTGGCGAACTAGAACATCTTAGTAGCCAGAGGAAAAGAAAGCAAAAGTAATTCCCGTAGAAGCGGTGAGTGAAATGGGAGCAGCCTAAACTGTGAAAATGAGGGTTGTGGGAGAGCAATACAAACGTCATGTTGTTAGGCAAAGTGGCGGAGTGTTGTACCCTAGATAGCAAAAGTCCAATAGTCGAAAGCATCACTAGCTTACGCTCTAACTCGCCTTACAAGGCTAAATACTCCTGGGTGACCAATAATGAAGTAGTATCGTAAGGGATGAGTGAAGTAATACTCAATCACATAATTACACATTATTTATATAATCATTTTCTATATCCAAAATATATTCACATAACATTGCTCATATTATATATATATTAATGCATTCAACAAATTGTAGTATGCCTGTCTATATTTTCACTGCTAAAACCTTACAAAAATCCATATTGTATTTTATATATAAATTGCATGTTCAAAGTAAAAGAATAGGTTTAACTTTCCAGCCAATGCATTATCATATGGAGGAGCATAGATTAGTCATTAGAGCATTGAAAGTGAACATGCCCATGATTTTAGTCGATATGAGTGCTGCACCTCTCTATATTTCGTCTACATTCATCGGCATTCTGATTCTAGACTCAATACTAGATGAGTTTCAGTATCTGAAAATTTGCACTGTTCGAGGTATAATAATACTAATAATATAATGTATAATAAATTCTAAGATTATAATTGGAAATACATCTCTGGACCGAAATTCATTTACGGGTAATTAATAACATAACCAATTTTAGAGAAGGTTATACAAAAATAATCATTTTGTATAACATTGTTTTTGACTCGGTTTAACTCATTTCATACAGCTCACATAAAGAGTTGTCACACCCTAGTCATCTCGCTATTGATCCCGACCATTTTTTGGATTTGTGCAAAAATGGGGAAAAAAAAGTTAGGATACCTTTCATCTTCACATTTTATTGGATAAGGTATATAAATTTAGAGCAATGTGATGTGTGCAAATTTATATACAAATAATTATATGTCACCATGTAATTGAATATTGTTTTATTTTTAAATTTAAAACTATTTAGTCGAATTGTGTGAATGTTATTATGATTGAAAAGAATAAAAATAGAGTAATAGGGAAATCGGACATAGTGGAAACAAATGAAAGGGGGTAAAATGACAGTTTTCGTGCACAACACGTATCTTGATGGAACCAAAATTTTTGGTTTGGGGGCGCGGGTGGGGAATGCTTTCATAGTTTTGTAATTGTTTATCAGTCAACACAACACTTAATCAAATACTAAATTCTATATTACAAATAATGATATTTTTATTTTAATTATAATTAGATTTAAATTAATCTTATTCAAACTCAAAAATAATTTTAATTTGAACGAGTTTGAAATGAGTTTGACTCAAGTAAACTTAAGCTTAAACACGGATATGAAAGTTAAATATTTTTTTACCTCAAGCCTAAAAATTAAATATTTTCAAGCTTGATCTTGAGACATATTCGACTCGTCAATCTTGCAAACTTAAAAAAATTTAATGTGAATTGACTAAAATAATATTATTTTGATTAATATATATTAAAATGATACTGTTTTAGTCATTCTTATAATAAGATTGGTGATGACAGAAATGACGAGAAAAACATGGTAATTTGATACCCTTGTTTCAGGATTGTTTGTAAAGTCAAAATTTGACCCTTGATATAATTTTCTGCAGAAGAATAAACTAAAGGACAAATTAGATTTAGGAAAATCATATATCTGCCTCTTCAATTCTTAAATTAAAAGTTTTACCCAAAAATCTATCTCTGTTATTGACCAATTTAATTGTTTAAACCATAAATTAATCTATAATTCGATTCAATTTTATAATTTTGTTTAGTTTATATATAAATATTAATTTATTTATAATTTCATCAAACGTGAATAAATTTATTGAACTAGATAAACTATTTAAAACTAATAAAATCGGGTTTATATAATACTATAAAATTTTTCTCTTATTAAAACTTAAAAGAGTTACAATTTGTAAGATTTTAATTAAATTAACGATAAAATTTGTAATTAGTTTTTTTATCTGTGTCATGGACTGTTAATTATTTAATTAATATATTTGAAATTATATTTTATATGTTTCATATATTTTATGTATAAAGAAATGTTTGATACTATTTAATAAATACGTAATAATTTAATAACATATTGAACTGATTGGTTATTTGATTGAATCAGTCAAACCAATGAGATAACTTATTTGACCACTGATTTTAAAAATAATACCCCTTTTTATTAAGAGAAATAAATTTTGAGTTTTGTAATTTAAAATTAAAAGAGTGAAAACTATGATTTCTCCCAATTTTGGGGTGAAAATTAATATTTAAATATTGTGGACATAAGTGATTTCGATGTTTAATTTTACTCGACACGCAAGTCTAGGGCTTTATGAATTACACATAAAAAAAGGGCTTCAATTAATTTATCAACGTCGAAATACTTATTCCCACCTATGGTGTAATAAAACCCTACACTTTCGTTTTTTAACTTTTAAAAACCAAAATACCAATTTACAAGCTAATTTATTTTAAGAATCTTAATTAAAGTTAAAAATAAAATTTTTATTTATTAAAAAAATTAAAATTTTATCATATTTTTTTCTAAATTTAAAAAACTTACAATTTTTTTTAAATCCAAAGTTTAAAAACTGATAATACCCTCCTAGAGTTAGTTTTTCTTCTCTTTAGAGCCAATTTATCATTTTTGATTGTCGGTCGTTCTCTCTCCTATCTCATCTCTCCCTTCAGTTACTCTCCCTTCTCTCTCTGGTTGTCTTTGTCTTTGTCTGAGACAAAAATGAATGGTGTTCGCTTTTCAGACAAAGATTTTTAATGTATTTTAAACTTGAAAAGGTCTTAATATGTAATTTTTTAACTATTAGTAAATAAGATAAAATGTTATATTATATGTTTTATTAATAGTAAGTTAGAATTTTAGATTTTACAGAGAAATGTTGTTTGGTTTTATTTTGCTTTGGGCATGATTAACCACTGTTTTTACAATTTAATTTATTATGAAAAGTAGAGACATAGGAATGAATTTTAATTTTAGATGATTAAATTATTTTTTTTAATAGTGGTAGGATTGAAATAAGGCCAATCTAGGGTTTCCAACTTCCAATAAGATAAAAGATTAGAGAATATATAGATTAATTGTGATTTTGTGATATAGAAAAAAGAAATTGTGTGATTGCTCACTTTTTTTTCTCTAACTTTGAAGCATCAAAAAATTGATATATTTTATTGTTTATACATGTACAAACAAAATAGAATATTATGATTATTACGAACTCAACAGGGCTCTACTCATTAAATCAAATTGATAATTATTTAAATATGTTTGTATCACTAGAAAAGCTAAAGGTCAATTGGTTTGGTTTTACTACAATTACTTGAAATACGGTTGGATAACATCCTTTTCGATTAGGTATGGCTTCAACTACTCCTCAAGTCTATCAATTAGTTAATCATAGATATATTTTAGTTAATAGCCGTATAATCGATATACCAAGTTATCATTGTAAACTTGGAGATATTATTACAACAAGGGATGACCAACAGACAACAAAAACAAATGTGGTTAGAGAAAAACAGTCTAACTTTAGGCAGGATTTTGTTAACTGAGAAGTGTTGAGTTATGTGATCATTGTTAGACAAGAACAAAGAAGTGTAGTCTTCGAGACACAGTAAATGTGAATTGTGAAATGAAGAACGGATGAAAATCAATAACACTAGCCTTTTGTAAAGTGAAAATTTTATTTTATTAACTTATTTTGGTTACCCACCGTTGTATCCAGCCCGCACATAAAAGAGAAAAGGCCAAAGGACTATTTTCCACCCAACTTTTGGTGGAAAGAAAAATGTATATCTATAATAGTTGAAAATTTGAAATATCTATCTAAAATTTAATTTATTATCACACATCCAAGAATTTTTTATTAGGGTTAAGGATAAAATCTTTATTTTACTAGTAACATTAAAATAATTAAAATTATATCTTATTTATTCTCTTTGATTGGAAAACTAACGATTTTTTCCCAAGAGTAAGGTTTGAAAAATTCACTTTTCCCCTTAGGGTTTAATATCCCAAAATCTTGTCATTTCCTCCGATGAATGGCAACCCTCCTATCTAGCATTTCTCTCTGGACAACTCTCTCTCTTGATGATGTTTCTCTCTCAAAAGACAAAATCTTCATCTGGATAACAAACATCATTATTCATCGTTTCTAGGAGAAAAGAGATACAATGACAAAGATGTGATCAAAGTCTAAGTTGGAAACCCATGATCGCTAGTAACTAAAAAGGTGAAAAAAATAATTAAAGATTTGGAAGGGATATTATTTTTCAAAGTTAAGATTTAGAGTGAAATATAATATTCAAAACTTGAGAAAAGAAAATTATATATTTTTAATATTATTATTAAAATAATGATTTTATTTTTATAATAATTTTAATAAAAAATTAAAAATAGATAAAATTTTTAATTTTTAAACTGTATGTGTGCACTTTTAAAATTTAGTTAAAACTTAAGGCGAAAAATAGTCCTTTCGCCGGAAGAAAATTACAGAGACACGAGTACGTTTACAGCTCACCACAAAAGATTATTAAACGCCTGACCTTTACTGGTAAAATTATTAATTAATAATATTATGACCTCTCTTTATTGATTATCCACAGCTTCTTTCCTGTTTTTGGGAATGAAAATGGTAAACGGAGCATATTCGCTTAGAATACCGATGGAGGAGAAGCCACACACGTTGAGAATTTTGAATCACTAGTGGCCCTTTTCAAGAGATAAACATAATAATATTAATTTCTTTAACAGCTTTCCAACTACTATACAAGGAATGGAGCCCAACCAACATATGCGCACTTCTAAGTTTACTTCAATTCCTTTCTGGGTTTCTTCGGTTGGAGTTGTTATTCTGTCGCTTTTTTGAAGAAAGAGAGTTTCTGCAACCTCTAACCAGCCATTTTACAAGAAGAAGGCA
Source organism: Mangifera indica (assembly GCF_011075055.1). Taxonomy (NCBI): domain Eukaryota; kingdom Viridiplantae; phylum Streptophyta; class Magnoliopsida; order Sapindales; family Anacardiaceae; genus Mangifera; species Mangifera indica. The sequence continues at coordinate 6,242,776 of NC_058147.1, read as the reverse complement.
CCAACACGGAAGGTATGAGTCTACAGAAACCTTTAGTTTTAAAGATTACATTTCATCAAGTTCATTGGCACTTGGAGCCGCCTTGAGTAGGCATGTCAAGTGATGGGATGTAGTTTTTAAAACTAAACGTTTTTGTAGACTCATACCTTCATGTTGGCCCCTTCTTCTTGTGTAATGCTCGCTAGAGCTTGCAGAAACTCTCCTTTCTTCAAAAAAGGGCACAATAACAACTCTATACGAAGAAACCAAGAAGGGAATTGAAGTAAACTCAGTGGTGCGCATATCTTCGTTGAGCTCCATTCCTTATATAGAAGTTGGAAATCCGTTAAAGAAATTAATATTATTATGTTTATCTCCTGAAAAGGGCCACTTGCGGATGAAAATTCTCACGTGTATGGCTTCTCATCCATCATTATTGTCTGCGAATTTGGTTGATGACCTCTCTTCAATGTTTGGTGGTAACTGATTGCTGAAATGGACTTTTGTCGAATTTCATTTTATGAATGTTCTTATCTTCACACAGGGATATTCTACAGATTGAATTTTTGTTTATGCAGGCTAAAGCAATTGCTGCTATGAACCAGCGTGACCCTCAAACTCAGAGGGAACAAGAAGAGATGAGTGTAAGTGGTTCCAGTGTTTCACATGGAATTTTTTTTGCATTTATGGGAATCTTTATGCGGAATCTGTGAGTTATGGGCATTGTATCGTCGTATATAAATATTTGTGTGCAAAAGACATTCTTTTATCAAAACTGGAAAAAAAAAGAAAAAAGTTGCATCAAATTATTTGTTTCTTTACCTATCTTTGTGGTTAGAAATGGGGGTAGGGCTGCTGTACTTCATGCGAATCTGTATTATCTTTGTTGTTTTCCTTGTTGCTGCTCAAATGATGTTGATATAGCTGTTATTTCTATCCTGGTACAGAGAATTGCTTATGTGTTGGATGCGAAAGAGTTATGAAATTGGGTTGTATACGGAATGAACATTATGGATGAAATATTGTATAATTTATAGTATTATAGTATAATATGAAAAAAAAAATCTAACTCTATAAAACAGTAAAAGTAAGATACATCAAATTAGAACAATATCAAATCAACTCAGTTCAAAATTAGATCCAATCAAAATCTAACTGAATGGGAAAGTAAATATTATTAAAAGGATGTTGAGATAAAGCTCTGGGCTGGAGGGAAAGAGGGCAATATGGGTGGACTATTATCCTGATGTATATTTTAATGTTCTGGAAAGAGTATATTCTTTTGCATTGGACATCTGGGGTTGTAATATGCAAGAAAATGTTAGATGTATATTTATTTTTTGGAGTTGCCTGTTTTAGATTTTTTGTTAGCTATTTTTCTACCCTGAAGAGAGTCTAAGGTAAACATATATCAAAAGGTGATATGCTTTCGGATATAAATAAATAGTTTCAACACTCAACCAGAATATCCTGATCACCTTCACGTGGATGAAATAAGAGGTCTTACATTGTATGTTTCTCATTAAAAAATATGTAACATAAAAAATTTGGAAGACAAGAAGTACATGCTTCTCTTTTGCTACATTTCCATGGTGATTCTTATTACCTTCTCATTCTGGCCTTGTAAAACATGCTCATCCAAATGTTGAGCACATGGTTTTTTTTTTTTAAAAGCTGAATGTCATTAGCTGTGTAAGTAGCTTGCCTCCATAGAAATCACATACTTATGCTTACTGATTGGTGTTGGACTAACAACCCAATTCCGAATGCTTTTGACTGCTCTTGGAGATTTATCACCTGGAAATCTCCTCACTGGTTTTGGTTTCTATAACCCGTATTTGATACTTGACCTTCCTAATGCAGCCGTAGGTATCTTCATCCACCTAATTGCTATCTAATTTTACTGCCAGCCCTTCCTTGCATTCATTGAAAAACAAGCGGCCAAAAGCCAAACGATGAACTTATCACCGAACAAATTGAAGTCCCAATTCAAGGATTTAGAGCCTGCAATCTACCTCCCTGTTGAGATGTATATAGCACACAAGAAGGTTCAAAAAGGAAGGCAAAATGGTTTTGGCCTCCAAAGCCTAAGTTTGTATAATTAACAAACTGGCCTGTGAAAGGCCCAACATAGCACAACCTGTTGTAGCACAGGTTGTATCATAGACCTATATATTTTTACAGATTGATTTAGTACGAAAGCTCACAAATGTGCAAGCCTTGGGCTTAGCCCAACCCAATATGACTCATTGTCGTCACACATACTAGTCATCTTGCCATTAATCTTGACCATTTCATCGTATTTTCAAGCAAAAATGAAAATGAAAAGGTTGAAATATTGTTCATCTTCATCTTATGTTTTTTATTGATTTATATGAATGTTATTGTGATTAAAGAAGGTATGAATCGAGTAATACGAAATTCCTCTATTTTACATGAAATTACCGCTATGCATGATTTGTATAGTGGAAACTAATGGAAATAGGAGGTTAAATAAATAATATTTTTCATAAACAACACATATGGCTGGGCCTGTTTAAAATTTTACATGGTTAGTTAAATTTTTTTATGCATAAATTGGGTATGTTCGACGCACATAATACGGGTAGTTGAAATTTTGCCATAGTGGGGGTAATTAAAATTTGTCAGGCTTATGTGGTGTGTGCATAATCTGTATGAAATTTTGGGTTAAATGAATTTTTTAAAGTTTTGTTCCATTTATTTTCTAGTGTTTCTTTTGTAAGTACGTTTGATATGTTATGATATTTCCTCTCTGTTTTTTTTTTTTTTTTTTTGGTTTAATCAACTCAAAGCACCAAAACACATCTTACTATTTAACAACAATGGTCGTCCCCGAAACCAAAATAAAAAGGTGGGCTCATTTCAATTAATAATTTGCTTTGATTTTTACAAAAAAATGTTACTTGATTTCAGTAAAACAGTTATCCTGTAAACAACCTGTCCCTCCTTTATTTAAACTCATAAAAAATAAATATAGTATAAATGTTTGTGAGCACAGAATCATAGAATAAATATTTATTCATATAATATAAGTTAATAAAGTCTCAACAACATGGCTCAAAATTGAAACATTTGCAGTGATAATCCTACTACAATCCACCAAAGATCAGACCACTGTGGTTGCACCAAATACACTGCATGTTTAGTTGTGATACAAATGTTGCTTTAGATTTTTACATAAAGAAATTTTTATAAAATAAGAACTGGACAAGCCAAACACAACCTTACAAGAGTATGAAAAATCTCCCACCAGCAGTGTATTTGGTGCTCAATAATTTTCAGGCTCAAAACTGCAACTTCTATTACGATATGTTGTAAATTCATAAAGGAAAAGTATAAAAATACATAACACTATGAACCTATTCGAATTTCAAATAACACAATAACTGAAGTTAGGTAAATTAAAAGTTTAAATGTATTTAACATCACTAAACAAGAGGAACACATAATATAAAGAAAACCCGAAATTTTCCACATCTACACTCTAAACACTTTTTTTGGTTATTGTAATTGTCCAACAATAGCATTATTTGAATACTCAATTTAGCTACTCATGTTTAATATTAAACTCGTTCAAATATTACAATAAATCAAACAAAAAACACACCAAGCGGAAGCCTTTTTATGATGCCTCCATAATCGAACCAACATAAAAAAAAAAAAAGATAAATAAACAAAAATGTAGAAGTAAAATTAGACAAAGAAAGTGCAAACCTTTGATTTTAGGGTTTTGAAGAAACTGAAATTAGTGGATTTTAGGGTTTTAGAAGAAATATTATTTGGTTTTATTTCGCTTTGGACTTGATTGGCCATTTTTTAGACGACTTTAGTTAAATCAACCCTGACTTTTTAGAATTTAATTTCCAAAGAGAATGAAAAGTAAAGGCATAGGCATGAGCTTTAATTGTATATGATTTAGTTATATAATTTTTCAGTAATAGGCAAGATTTCATCTTAGAATGAGTAGAATTGAGTTAAGAGTGGAAAAAGATTGATGTAGAGGATGATCACACCTGCGAACAGAGAGATGGAGATTAGAGTTTTGAATTTGACAAACAACAAAAATGATTTGTTTGATATATTTGATAACCTCAAAAGGTAGTTTGAGTGGTATTAACTTGGTATTCTCAAAAAAAAGGTCTTGGGTATGAGACTTGACGAGTTGTTATACTCAAGTTTGAGTCTAAATGGATACAAGTTTAAAAGCTTTGAACTCATACCCATTTTTGGATAAATATTTATGAAAACCATCGATTTGACAAATCTATTTGTCAACCACATGGTTTATCAATACTTTTAATCTCTTATATATATATATTTTATTCATCTGATAACTTTATATTGATATCTGTTGTCTAAAACATACCTCTTAAATGCCATTTTTTTTCTAACCAAACTACGATAAGGGTTTGGCCTGGTTATTTCCTAGTGTGATGACTCAAAACGGTGAACAAATCAATGAAATATTTAAATAAATATTATAATAATCTTTAAAAGAATTTTCCTACTTATCACATTAATCAAAATCAAATTTGGCTTAATGGTCACCCAGCCCAGCCTTCAAATGCAAATGTGGCCTGGGGGCCCATGACATACTTTGCCCTAGGGAGAGACTTGAGTTCAAGTCCTACTCCCAATAATTTTTTTAAATTTTCCTACTTATCGCATAAATCAATCACATAAGGACGTGATTGAGTTATGATATGTAATTAAACTTGAATACTAAAAACCATTAGTCCATCACTCAGAAATTGAAACTTATGAAATATCCGTTTTAATGAATAGGTTAGATATGCTCATGGATATTAATAATTTTTTTAAATAATTTTTTTTTATAAAAAAATTATATTTTTTACTTATATCACCCTCTGAAATCCACCACATCCCATCTATCACCCTACACTGTCTAATCAGTTTTCTTTTCTTACCTGTATTCACCATTTGATCATTGGAATCAAATGAGAGCTCATTTCTCTAAGTAGTCTCTCTGTTGGTTCCACTCTGACCTCAAGCCCTCTGTGCTTATACCTGGAACGAAGTGACTGAAGTTGAATTGAAACTCCATTATCTGTCATATAACAAGCAAAACTTTTTACTCATTAAGTATCGCCTGAATCGATATTACGAGTAGTTAAATATTTGATTCAACATTATATATTATAATCGAATATTGAAAGGAGAAGGATGGTGTGAGCAAGAGCTTATTTTATTTAAGATTCTTCAACAAAAAGCAATTCTCTATCCTGAGGATCTTCCTCCAACATAATCGATGGCATCAAATCTAACTCCAGTCACTCTTTCTGACTTATCTTCATAGCTAAATGCAGCCATTTCTCTTTAATACGATACCATAAAGCCTCCTGAAATGAAAGCCTTTAGGTCAGAAAGGAATCCTATGAAAAGAAATCCTTCTGATATTTTTTAACTGCTCTGCTACCTGTACATTGCTGCTGACATTTTGTTCGGTTTCTGATTGATGCTTTAGTGTGAACAATAAGTAAATTTGGTCGACAGAAAGGTTTTGGTGCATTTTGTTTTGAGCTCTTGTGAAGTCACCGGTGATTTAGCCAGGGCAGTCAAGAACCAACCATCCTCACGTTCCGGTCCTAAATTGTTTTTTTTAATGAATAAACAAATAAATTATATAAATTTACTACTTTAAAAGAATCAACTCTTGCTACATCTTTGTTTTTTTTTTTCATCTTTCTAGAATTAGTACTGATCGATTTTGATTTACATAATGGCCAATTTTGGATGTCAAAATGAACTTTACTTCAAAAGGGTCTCGTCTCCTCGTAAGAGTTAATGAGATCCAAATTACTTACATCAAATATTATGAATATCAGTATATGTTAATTATTTTAGTAAAACCAGATATATACAATTTTACAACTTTGAGAATAGAATTAGACATATAGTAATATATTATTATATGATTAAGAGATTTTAAATTAAAAGTAAAGTAACGAACATAACATATTATTTGGATACTCAAAATTATGTGCACATAATATTATAAATAACATTATATATATAAATAATTAAAACAAATAACGATATGTCACTATGTGATTAGATGTTATTTTACCTCTAATTTAAAATTACACAATTACATAATGGTATATTATTGTTGAGCAATACTATGTGTACCCATTTTGGGTACACAAATATATACACACTCATATGTGTCATTATATGATTGATTATTGTTTTAGTCTTAATTCAAAATCATTCAATCACATGATGACACATATAAATGTGTATATATTTGTGTACCCAAAATGGATACACATAGTTTTATTGATTATTGTTTGTGCACAATTTATACTCATTATTTGTAAATAAAATTTTATTATATATATGAAGATTCTTTCCCAATTTCTCTTTGCATCACATCTTGTCGCAAGATGCAAAGAGGAGATTCTTTCCCAATTTCTCTTTGCATCTTGTCCTTCGATAACATTCATTCATAATTTGAAGGACAAGATGGAAAGAGAAATTGGGAAAGAATCTTCACAGGTTACCAAAAAGAAAAAAGCATCCCATGGTTCAAGGGAGTTAGGTTAAGTTATGGTGGCCCTTCGGTTTCTCTTGATTCTCAAAACCTAGTGTTAAAAAAAGGGGAAATTTTAAAAAATGGCCAAAATGCCCTCCTATTAAGCAAAAATACCCAAAATCACTGTTTCAAAAAAAAATTGCCTATGACTTTTTTTAATACCAAAACTACCCTTCCCCTCATATTTATATAACTCTCCCACTTACTATAGGGTTTTAATATAATTTTAGATAAATATGAGGGATTTTTGGATATTTTACATTATAAAGGTATTTTGATATTTATTTATTTATTTCAAACTTTTTCTAAAATGTCAAAATTACTCTTCCCTTCATTTATATAACTCCCCTCACTCATTATGGGGGTTAAAATAATTTTAGATAAATATGAGGGGTTTTTGGATATTTTACATTATAAAGGCATTTTCATTTTTCAACTTTTAGAATTCGAATTTCAGTTCCGTTTTTTCGAATTTCACCGTTTTACGATATATCGACTCGTATTTTTCAGATTTCTGAAGGATTTTCTGTTTGTTGCCATTCTAGGGTTTTTCAACTTTTACAATTCGAATTTTAGTTCCGTTTTTTCGGATTTCATCGTTTTACGAGATATCGACTCGTATTTTTCAGATTTCCGAAGGATTTTTTGTTTGTTGCCATTTTAGGGTTTTTCAACTTTTAGAATTCGAATTTCAGTTTCATTTTTTCGGATTTCACCGTTTTACGAGATATCGATTCGTATTTTTCAGATTTCTAAAGGATTTTTCGATTGTTGTCATTCTAGGGTTTTTCAACTTTTAGAATTCGAATTTTAGTTCAGTTTTTTCGAATTTCACCGTTTGACGAGATATCGACTCGTATTTTTCAGATTTCCGAAGGATTTTCCGTTTGTTGCCATTCTAGGGTTTTTCAACTTTTAGAATTCGAATTTCAGTTCCGTTTTTTCAAATTTCACCATTTGACGAGATATCGACTCGTATTTTTCAGATTTCTGAAGGATTTTCCGTTTGTTGTCATTCTAGGGTTTTTCAACTTTTAGAATTTGAATTTCAGTTCCGTTTTTTTGGATTTTACCGTTTTACGATATATTGATTCGTATTTTTCAGATTTCTGAAGGATTTTTTTATTGTTGCCATTCTAGGGTTTTTCAACTTTTAGAATTCGAATTTCAGTTCAGTTTTTTTAAATTTTATCGTTTTACGAGATATCGACTCGTATTTTTTAGATTTCTGAAGGATTTTTCGATTGTTGTCATTCTAGGGTTTTAGTGTTTCGTATGAGTTATTTCAGTATTACTTTATTTTCTCTAATTGTTTCAATTGTGTAAATGTTTGAGTAATTATGCGTTTTTATTGTTTTTTCATGACAAGATTATTTAAAAAATGAACTCAAATACGATACACATCCATATATAACCACAAATAAAGTATATCATATACATATGAACATACACTAAATATATACATCTAAACATAGGAATAACTATAAATATACATCCGTGAGCTACTCGACACAATGAAAATACAACTGTGTCGCTAATCGTCGACGCATAGAGGTAGACGACTCTCAGGGAAAAACGTAGCTCCGTGCCAACGCCAAACACTCAAAAAATCGCAACATAAAGACGCCACAGTCACCGGAGCCCAACCCCTGCTGAGGGACATCCGACGCTCGATGTAAAGTGAGGGGATCACATCGTGGAGTCCTCCTAGAAGCTGTCCAAAAAGTCGTCGCCTCTAATAACGCAGGAATAAAGGTCATGTATGGTCGCATGCACTGCTCCAGAGTCCCTGTATTCCCCGAATATGAAACATCTGAATCGTACACCGTAATCGACCACTCACAGAAATCTATAACTCCGGCGACCCAATGTGCGTTCTCGAAGTTTATAGGGATGAAAACCTATAAACAATGAGACATTTTAGTTACTTATCGTTGTCGTTAACCAATTGAATATAATAGAAATATATATAAACTCTACCTGATCGACCATCCCCCATGGTTTGTACAACAATCCCAGGGTGTACGATGCATCAACCATCCTCGTAAAGAGCCCTGAAAACTCAAACTCTCCAATCGGTGTGGTCTGTCAACTCTTCCAAGCCATCTCAATATGACCTCCGAAGAATGTGTGGGCAGTCGTCCAACGCTGTGAGATAGTCGACTGGTGATCATCCTGCTGCCGACGTAATAAAGCCAAAAAGGAATTCACATGCTAAAATAGTATAAACAAGTTCACGTGTTAGTTATTAATAAATATATCTAGCTTTTTATCAAATTATATAGTATAGACAACTCACATCGTCGGTCAACCATTCGCGCAACTCTACAACAAGCCTCCAGAAACTGTCCTTTGACTTCGACCCGATGAAGTAGAAATCATGTGAGTCGGAAGCCGCGGCGCTGGTGTACCACATGAGGAAAGATTCCTCACGCTCAGAGGCAGAGGATGGAATGGCCGTAGGTCGCCGTTTCGCCCTCCCTTTGAGTGGATTCGTATACGGGGTGTGAACCAGCGGACCCTTCCGGACGATCCGACCACGTGCTGTACGAATCATCTGCATGATCCCAAAAAAATAATTAATTCATCATTCATCTTACGCAACAATTAGCATTAATCGATTTATCTTACCTTCTCCACGTATGCGGGAGGAGGTTTAGCTGGAGAATCTTGAAACACGGTCAAGTCCACCACGCGTGCTCCCTCGGCAGACTAGAAAATACAAATTTTGAACATCTCAATGACCAGTATATACAACTATTTATATACTAAGTATAATTGATATACCTCAATAGGGATTGCCTCAAAATCGTCCTCCTGGAAGTCCTCCTCCTGTGAACTAATATCCACAATTTTTTTGGTCGAGCTCGGGATATCAGCAAGTAACCATAATCGCTCGTCCTGAAAAACAGTCAAAACATCATTAAATAAATAATATAATTGAAAAGACAGATCAATCAATGACAATTTAAAAATAAAGTTAACCTGAACTTTCGGGGAAGGTGTTCGGGGAGAACCCTCGATCGATGCAACAGAAGGACTAACCGGTGCGTCCTAGAGTTGAAATAACCTAGAATGGCAACAATCGAAATTCCAATTGCAATAGAAGAAACGGTGAAGGAAACTGAAATTCCAATTTTAAAAGGAAACTGAAATTCCAATTTTAAAAGTTGAAATAACCTAGAATGGCAACAATCGAAAATCCTTCGAAAATCTGAAAGATAAGAGTCCATATCTCGTAAAACGGTGAAATCCGAAGAAACAGAATTGAAATTCGAATTTTAAAAGTTGAAAAACCCTAGAATGGAAACAATCGAAAAATCCTTCGAAAATCTGAAAAATATGAGTCTATACCTCGTAAAACGGTTAAATTCGAAAAAACGAAATTGAAATTCAAATTTTTAAAGTTGAAAAACTCTAGAATAGAAACAATCAAAAAATTCTTCAGAAATCTGGAAAATACGAGTCCATATCTCGTAAAACAGTTAAATTTGAAAAAATAGAAATGAAATTCCAATTTTAAAAGTTGAAATAACCTAGAATGACAACAATCGAAAAATCCTTCGAAAATCTGAAAAATACGAGTCCATATCTCGTAAAACGATGAAATCCAAAAAAATAGAATTGAAATTCGAATTCTAAAAGTTGAAAAACCCTAGAATAGGAACAATCGAAAAATCCTTCAGAAATCTGGAAAATACGAGTCTATATCTCGTAAAACGGTTAAATTCGAAAAAATAGAAATGAAATTCCAATTCTAAAAGTTGAAATAACCTAGAATGACAACAATCGAAAAATTCTTCGAAAATCTGAAAAATACGAGTTCATATCTTGTAAAACGATGAAATCCGAAAAAACGGAATTGAAATTCGAATTCTAAAAGTTGAAAAACCCTAGAATGGGAACAATCAAAAAATCCTTCAGAAATCTGAAAAATACGAGTCCATATCTCGTAAAACGATGAAATATGAAAAAACGGAATTGAAATTCGAATTCTAAAAGTTGAAAAACCCTAGAATGGGAACAATCAAAAAATCCTTCAGAAATCTGAAAAATACGAGTCTATATCTCGTAAAACGATAAAATTCGAAAAAACAGAATTAAAATTCGAATTCTAAAAGTTGAAAAACCCTAGAATGGAAACAATCAAAAAATCCTTCGAAAATCTGAAAAATACGAGTGCATATCTCGTAAAACGATGAAATCTGAAAAAACGGAATTGAAATTCGAATTTTAAAAGTTAAAAAACCCTAGAATGGAAACAATCAGAAAATCCTTCGGAAATCTGAAAAATATGAGTCCATATCTCGTAAAACGATGAAATCTAAAAAAACGGAATTGAAATTCGAATTTTAAAAGTTGGAAAACTCTAGAACGGTAACAATAAGAAAATCCTTCAGGAATCTGGAAAATACGAGTCCATATCTCGTAAAACGGTTAAATTCGAAAAAAATGAAACTGAAATTCCAATTTTAAAAGTTGAAATAACCTAGAATGGCAACAATCGAAAATCCTTCAGAAATCTGAAAGATAAAAGTCCATATCTCGTAAAACGGTGAAATCCGAAAAAACGGAATTGAAATTCGAATTTTAAAAGTTGAAAAACCCTAGAATGGGAACAATCGAAAAATCCTTTGGAAATCTGAAAAATACGAGTCCATATCTCGTAAAACGATAAAATTAGAAAAAACGAAATTAAAATTCGAATTCTAAAAGTTGAAAAACCCTAGAATGAAAACAATCGAAAAATCCTTCGGAAATCTGAAAAATACGAGTCCATATCTCGTAAAACGATGAAATCCGAAAAAACAGAATTGAAATTCGAATTTTCTAAAAGTTGAAAAACCCTAGAACAGAAAAAACGGATATAAAATTCGAAAAGTACACAATCAAAAACCCTAGATAAGAAAAATCTCAATTTACCCCCTCATGAAAACTGAAATTCTAAAAGGTCCACTGTGTTCTAAGGAATTTTCCCAGCTTCCCAATATTTAAAAAAAACTACTTTTCCCACCCAAAAACAGCCAATCTTGGCTGAACGTGGGATGCACGATTTTGATGTGGGAAACACTGTTCCCACGTCGGACTGCCAATCTCTTCGGCAGTCATTTTCGGCCAAATTTTGGTCGTTTCAGCCTCCGATTTTCATATAAATCGAATCTACACGTTGTCTAACACAAAACCCCTCAATCAATTCAACAAAAACAACCAAGAATCAAAACATTTTAAGCATTATTCAAACCGTAAACCCTAAAATTTCAAACCGAAAAATCTCAATCAAATCTCAATAATATGAGTAATAATTTGATCCAAACAAGATTAAGGGAGATATACTAACCTTCTTTGCCATTTGTGGGTGCCGGAAATCAAGAAAATCGACGGAAATCAAATCGCCCGTGGGATGAACGTGGTGACGTGAAAATGTTTTGAAATTTGAGAGAAATGCACAGTAAATTCGCTAATATTAACGTGGGAAATAGCAATTTTTTTGTGTTATATATATGGACATTTTCTTAATTTCGCAAAACTCGCGTTGACGTGATAAATTTCAAAAAAACCGCACGTGGGCTAAGGATTTCCCACGTCACCCCAATTGTTTTAAAAAGCTAAGTTCCCCCCCTAAATTAGGCTGAACGTGGGATTATTGATTTTGATGTGAGAAACACTGTTCCCAGTCGGACTGCCGATCTCTTCAGCAGTCGGACTGCCGATCTCTTCAGCAGTCATTTCCGGCCAAATTTTGGTCGTTTTAGCCATCGATTTTCATATAAATCGAATCTACACGTTGTATAACACAAAACCCCTCAATTAATTCAACAAAAACAACCAAGAATCAAAACATTTTAAGCATTATTCAAACCGTAAACCCTAAAATTTCAAACCGAAAAATCTCAATTAAATCTCAATAATATGAGCAATAACTTGATCCAAACAAGATTACGGGAGATGTGATAACATTATTTTCCATTTTCGGTTGTCGGAAAGCAAGCAAATTGGCGAAAATGACGTTCGCCGTGGGATGCTTTAAAAATTCGAATTTTCTTTGAATTGTACAGTGAAAATTTGTTGTGTTTATATATGGGGGCATTTTCGTCATTTCATAAAACTTGGGCATTTTTGCTTTAACCTGAATTTTTTGAGCAATTTCGCTTATACCCCTTTAATTTTGCCTAATTTTTAAAATTTCCCTAAAAAAAGATTGTGTTTTGGATATGGGTTCACTTCAAGCTTCCTTCTTTAAGCTGTTAAGTAGTTGTCCTTTTTATTGCCTTGTACATCTATTCTTAATTAGCAAGCAATTAAAAATAAAAGAAAATAAAGAAAGAAAGTTTTATCATGTCCTCTCTCCATGTCATTTTCACAGCTTATTTCTTGTTTATGGGAATGAACGATGAAAGGAACATATTCGCATACAATAACAATGAAGGAGAAGCCATACACGTGAGAATTTTGATTCAAAAGTGGCCCTTTCGAGAGATTAACATAATATTTATTTGCATGTCCACCTATATATTAATGGCAATAATCCTATTAGCACATAATCATCAAGAACGACTCAGTGGTGACACCATTTCTGTCCACTGAGAAACATTATCAAACGTTTGACTGGTAAAATTATTAATTAATACTATCATGTCCTCTCTCCATGTCATTTTCATAGCTTCTTTCTTGGTTAAGGCAGTGAACGATGAAAGGAACATATTCGCATACAATAACCATGAAGGAGAAGCGATACACGTGAGAATTTTGATTCACAAGTGGCCCTTTTCAAGTGAAAACATTATAATATTAATTTGCATTTCTCCATATAAATGGCTATAATCCTATTAGCACATAATCATCAAGAACGACTCAGTGGTGACACCATTTCTGTTCACTGAGAAGATTATAAAACGCCTAAAGAGAGGCTTATTTTTTTTGCTCTCTGTGATAACAAAGATGGGTGAGAATACTGGCGACAAGAACAACCTAACTCATAACGAAGTGTTTGATCTTTCCCTTGACATGCCTACTCAAGGCGGCTCCAAGTGCTTCGATGATGATGGCCGCTTCAAGCGAACTGGTAATTTACTTTTCTTGAAGGAAAAAGTAAAATTAAGACTTTACGTGCTTGTCATTGATTATTTTCATGTCTGTTTTTGAACCAGGGACTGTTTGGACTGCAAGTGCTCACATAATAACGGCTGTGATGGGGTCGGGAGTTCTCTCTCTAGCTTGGGCCACAGCTCAGCTTGGATGGATTACGGGGCCAACTGTCATGTTGTTGTTCTCTTTTGTAACTTACTACACTTCTACTCTTCTGGCTGGTTGTTACCGTTCAGGGGATCCTGTCAATGGCGGGAGAAATTATACTTACATGGACGCTGTACGATCGAACCTTGGTAAATTTCACCACATTCAATATATTTAATCAATATAGCAACTGGGTTGTTTTACTCAAATATCTAAATTACTTTTTCATCTTTAATCCTCAGGTGGAGCTAAATTTAAGCTATGTGGGCGTGTTCAGTACCTGAATCTTTTTGGTGTTGCCATTCGCTACACAATTGCTTCATCCACTAGCATGATGTAAGTTTTATTTTATTTTTGTTAATTGATGCTCCTTACTTTGCTTTAGTGGTAGCTGAATGAATCTTCTGGTTTTTGGTCAATCAGGGCTATCCAAAGGTCCAACTGCTTTCACAGCAGCGGCGGCAAGAGTTCATGCCATATGAATAGCAGTCCTTATATGATTGGTTTTGGTGTGGCACAGATTATTTTCTCTCAAATTCCTGACTTTCATCAGTTATGGTGGCTCTCCATTGTTGCTGCGGTCATGTCCTTCACTTACTCAACAATTGGTCTCGGCCTTGCAATTGCTAAAGTTGCAGGTAATTACAGCTATCTGCATCTGTTTTGCTCTGATTAGATATTTAGGAAATTGTTGGTTATAGCAAAGCTAACTTGACTTTTTCTGTTTATTTTAATGACCAGAAACTGGAACTTTCATGGGAAGTTTGACTGGTATAAGCATTGGCACCGTTACTGAAATTCAAAAGATCTGGAGGAGCCTCCAAGCACTTGGTGACATAGCCTTTGCCTATTCTTACTCCATCATCCTCATTGAAATTCAGGTATGTAACAGAAAGTGTTTGATATTGTTTCCTTTTGGAAAATTATAAACTTACATATGAATAATCGGCATGTAACAGGACACAGTAAAATCCCCACCATCAGAGCAAAAGACAATGAAAAAGGCATCACAAGTATGTGTTGGAGTAACAACTTTATTCTACATGCTCTGTGGCTGCTTTGGCTATGCTGCTTTTGGAGACTCATCACCTAAAAATCTCCTCACTGGTTTCGGTTTCTATGACCCATACTGGTTGCTTGACATAGCCAATGTCGCCATTGTTATCCACCTTGTTGGAGCATACCAAGTTTACTGCCAGCCCCTCTTCGCATTCATCGAGAAACAAGCTGCCGCCAGATTCCCAGACAGTGACTTTATCACCAGAGCAATTAAAATCCCGATTCCAGGATTTAGACCCTTCAGTCTCAACCTCTTCCGTTTGGTTTGGAGGACAGGTTTTGTGATCCTAACCACTGTGATTTCAATCTTTCTTCCACTTTTTAACGGCTTTGTTGGTCTCCTTGGAGCTCGAGGATATTGGCGACTCACAATCTATTTCCCTGTTAAGATGTACATAACACAAAAAAAGATACCAAAGTGGAGCATGAAATGGCTTTGCCTCCAAATCCTAAGCTTCGCTTGCCTTGTTATCACCATAGCTGCCGCTGCTGGGTCTGTTGCAGGAGTTGTTCTTGACCTTGAGTCTCATAAACCCTTTGCCACCAACTACAAATTCAGTTGAATCAAAATATTAGTTGCCATTCTTCAACATTTTCCAAGACAAGGAAGAATTATAATTAGGAATTTCAGTTGTTGTTCATTTTCATGTTCAATGTTCATATCACCTAAGTAGTCATGCCACTGTATTGCTCTCTGTTTTCTGTTGTTTCATCTTTCAAACAAAAGCAGGACCAATGCATCCATGGATGTAGAATCCAACAATTCCTGCCTCCTCGTTTAAGCTTATATATAACTTTGTCTATTTCCCAAATGCATAAATACAAAAAGTTAGTCAAATAATGCTATTATGTCTCTGTCTCTGTTCTTTTATTCTACGTGTACTTACTTCTAATGATACAAGTCCCTATTGTTGCACCAATTATCGATTAATTGAGTTCCCTCCCAAGACTGAAGTTGTCTTAATTGTTTTTACAAACAGACTATATTTTTTTATTATAAAAATAATTAATAAATTACTGTTAGCCATTTCAGAGATTGAATTGTTTCGCTGGGCCCAGTAACTGTAAACTTCATCTCTATTTTTATATCCAAACTGGAAACTTAAGGGCCCTGGGTGTGGCCTGTAAGGCTTGATTGGCTAACCCACATCCTAATAAAGGAAAAAGGCATTTAGGATTACGTTAAAAATCAAGTGTTCTATTTTTATATTTATAGATAATTTTAAGATTTTTATGCTTATCTCACAAATTCAATTTCATTTTTTTATAAAGTTTTTTTCAAAACCATTTTATAACTTAAACCAAAACAAACTATAATTTTTAAATAGTTCAGTTCAATTTTACGATTTGAAACGAATTATACATATCGTTAATCCTACCAATAATGATGAATTTTTAAGTTTTTTAGTGATAAATTTAAATATTTATCAATAAAAGTATGCATATATTTAGTTTTAACGAGGATATAAATAATCGGTCGTTAAAACAATAAAAATAGTACTTACAACAATGTGAAAAAAGTTTAAAAAATGGTGCAAATGTAACAATAGGCATATTATTCCATTCAATTCTCTTAGATGCTTCTTTGTTCCTCTTCTCACCTTTGTTACCTTATAATATCCATCCATGCAAAGAGCAACAAATGCAAGCGGGATGTAAATGTAATGCATTCAGTAATTAAATATATATGTTATGTTTCAGAATTTGCTTCAAGTTTCAAATTTAGTCTAGGGATCTAATGCATTTGGTAAATATATATTTTGAGAGAGACAAACCCAAGTTTTTTGTTAGATTGTCAATCACTTATAACCTAGCAGCTATTCTTGTTTGTGACAAGTAATATTTATAGTGAAACAAATCCAATAATATGAGGACTAAATTATTTTCAAGTGTTAGAATAATGAAGTTATCCAAAGGCAGACAAAGAGGGTGTCAAGGAGGGTCACTTGACTCTCCGTGACTTTTTAAAAAACCCTACAAATTTAGATAAAATTTATATTATACCGTTTGTATATGTTTTAGTTGTTATATCTTTCTTTCCATTTTGAAAAAATTAGTGTTGTACTCTCACTAAATTTATTTGTGACTTAAGTTTAATTCGAATAAAAAATTATTTAATTTAACTCATGTTCAATTTGAATTTATGACTCAAATCAATAACTCAAATTTAGCTTGAATTTAAATTAAATGAATTCAAATTGATTTGAACCAAATTGGGCCAATTTATGAGACCAAATTAGGTCAGTTTGGATCCAACCCTCATTATGTTTATTTTGATTCATAATTTATTAATATTTCTAATCTTAAACCCGTTAAGTTTTATTTTTGGGGCTGCCATTAAAGTTATCTATGTTAAGGTATAATAAATCTATACATACATATTTTTGCACATAAATTATGTGTCATCATATAATTAAATGACTTTAAATTAAAGATAAAGTAATACCAAACTATATGATAATACATCATTTGTGTATCCAAATTATGTATAAAAAATGTGTACACATAGTATTGCTCTTTTATGTTAAACCTATCAAGGATTGAGAATTGATTTAACTAATAATGAAACTAACAAAATAAACTTATCCAAATAGTAACTAATCAAATTATGAAAATTTATGCAATTGAATAGATAAATTGAACATGTAACATTTAAATTTTCGAATGTATTGGTTATCATGTTTCTAGGGTATAACGGGTTTAATTCTATTTAATAACTTTCTATCTCTGTGAAAGTTGAATAATATAGAGTGTGTTGTGATTTTTAAGAGTCTTAACTTATTATAAGATAATGGGTTATCTTATCATTAAAAGTTACATAAAGAAATTGAATTTTATCTCTAATCGATTTTTCTTTAACTAATTTTATTTTATCTCAATCTCAAAATTAGGTATTTAATCGTGTAAGTGATGGACAAATACCTATAAACATTACAAACAATAGCAAACAACTTGACAAAATTCAAGACATTCAAGCAAAATAAAATATCACATTATTACATTGCCATAGTTCATCCGTTACATGGTCGTAAAATAGAAAGTTAGATTATAGCTAAATGAGCAGTTATTTTGCATGAATATTTGGAAAAAAACCTAGTATGAAAAGAAGGAAAGATGACTCCCTCTTATAAGTTTATAGGATGTAGCTTTTGCCCAATAACAAAGTAAAAACTGAAAAATGCTCAGATTTTCACTATTTCCCTAAATCTTCAAATGGAATTATGGAATGATTGAACACTCGTTCTCAATGCAAGTCATGCTCGTTCCATTAGATATTCTTTAGATCATTTGAAGTTTCATCTTAGAATGCATGTTCTTATTTGGTAACGTCCGTTTTATACTTCAAATTAACATCATTCCTTTAGGAAAAACACCGTTCTTCTGTTAATTAATCATTCTATATTGATTTGAAAATTTAGTTTGAAACATCCGTTATTTTTTTGAAAACACGTATTATTCTTTAAAATTCTCATTTTATAACTAAACCTACTCTTCTACTTACTTACAGAGTAGGATGTAACCAAATTATGGTAATAATTGAATTAAAATAGACAAAAGAGAAACTAATAAAAACCAAACGGATGGGAATATAAATATGAGCTTATCAGATGCTGTGATCTTTCTTTTTCTTTATTTATTCAATTCATAGCACCCAAATACGACACACTAGTTAACATCAACTAGTTATTAATTAAAGTTGATGGTCTTCCCCACAACCTAAATAATGAGGTGGCCTCTGAAAAATTTGATAGTTAACATCAACTATCAAATTGTATTCTCCGCTAATGGCAGCGTTATATATAAAATGTACAACATACGATATTTAGTAAATTTATAAATGAAAAGTACATAAATATATAACCCTATGAACCAACTTGAATTCAGACTAACGCAACTAGAGTTTGGTAAGTCAAAAAATTGATTATATCTAATATTACTAATGCAATAGATTTCGTTGCGAGATTTGATTGGAAGCGAAAGGTCGATGGACAGAAAAACTGAGAAAGTTTTATTGGGAGAGAAAAAAATTGAAAGAATTGGACAAATAGGATTTTCTAGGCTAAAACAAAACAATGCATCGGGTCAGTTTCAGTTCCCAAGGACACAAAACTGGAACCGATCTCGTAACTTGTTAGTTCTTTCAGTGTATTACTTGAAATCTATTTTATTTCCCTTGGTTTTGGATAGAAATCAAAATTGATAGTTGGGTATTTGATAGTTTAAGTTTCAAACGAATAATTTGCTCACCCAAGGTTTAACCATTGAGTCAGGGATTATTTTCCTACAAAATTAGTTATTTTAATTAATTAATTGCCATTCACAAAATTATTATCAAATTCTTTAAACCCTAGAAGCTCGAAGAGTAATTAAGTTGGGCCAAGAGCTGAGTTTACAAATTGCGATCAGACCTCATAGTGGGCCTCTACAAAAGACACTATGGACTCTTTACTGTTATAGTTTGGGCAACTCCCAAGTCCTTAATTTTAATTTTATAATTAGAGATACTAGACCTCGTTTCGTGTAACTATGTATTATCATATAATTAAATATTATTTTATTTTTAATTCGAAATCATTTAATTATATAATAATATATTCAAATATGTACTCATTTATACCCTCAAAATAAAGATACATAATTTTATTGTTTTCATTTTATTACCACACTTATTTATTTAGTGAGTTATCCTTTTATTTTGAAATTCAATAAATTTTCTACAACATATTAATTATTTTCTAATTTTTTAATTCACTTCAACATTTTGTTGTATATATAATGCATTGAAAATTGAGAATTTTTGCATTTTACGACCAATAAAACTATACAATTAGATACAAAATTAATATATTAATATATAATTATATTGTTTGAATTAAAAATAAATAATATTAAATTACATAATAATACATTATTTATATACTAAATTACATACAAAAATATGATACTACTCTTCTATGTCACATCCCTCAGTGACCATTTGACTTTTTTTTTCACAGTACAAGAGGAGTGCAAGCAATTGAGAGAAGATCAATTATGAAGCAAAGGAAATCAATACATATTATTTCAAGGACATTAATTATGATTTGGGATCGCAAATATGAAGAAAATTAAAAGCCGACAGTTGAAATATGTGGGAAAAATTGGCATTTGTCAATACCATGATATTAAAAAATCATAATAACTAAGAAGAATATATAAATGAACCTTCTTTGATTTGAACAAGGGCATGAAAATTCAAGCAAGTGACCCAGAATCAAATATGGGTAGAAATTTGTATTATTTTTAATCAATCAATTGGAAAGTCAGGGATTCTTCCAATATTAACAACAATTTTCTTGTTGGCTAAATAGTCAAACTTTTAAAGGTCTTTTTGAATTTTACAACCAAGATTTTAGTATAATTGTTTATAATTAATTTGTTATTGTGTTACAGCCAGATTTAAATATTTAATTAAATATTTAAATTATATAATAATATATTATTTAAATACTTAATTTAATACTTAAAATTGAATACGTGTAATATTATTAATAGAATTATAATATATAATTATGTGATTTGATGATTTTAAATTATAAATAAAATAATATTAAACTATATGTTATAATTATGTATTAAAAATATATTCATATAATATTATTTTAATATTATTGTGTGCCAGATTTTGAATTTGATGGATCGTTAGCCAAGTCAAAATTGAACTCAGCTAAAGTGAATCTCGACAATTGGTGGAAGAATCACCTGCCCTAAAAACTTGGAGATTCTTCTTTTTAATCTCCAAATTAATTATGATCAAACAGACAATACAAAAAAGAGAGCACCATTTGGGGCAAAATCTATGAACTACCACATTCACCAACCCACTAATTTCTCATCCCGCACACCGCCGAACGCTTATTTGGCGGCGGCTGTACCCACTACCGCCGCCTGTTCCACTCCCCCCACTAAATTATTAATATAACCTTTATTTATGTTTAACCAAAAAAAAAAAAGATTTTTATATGATTTTCTTCTCTACAGTTAGACCACTATCTGAAGCACATGGAACCCAACCGAATTTTCCTATTCAGTATCGGAAATTGAGCGAAAAGGGACCATTTTGAAACTTTTTACCCAATAATGCTGTTTAAGTAATTTTGCATTGAATTTCAAGCCGGAATCAGTGTCAAGTTAGCTTGTCTAATTACTGATTGATGTTTTTGCTGAGATGACTAAACTTGTATGAGGAGACAAGACAAGAGAGGTTTATCTAGAACCAGGCAAAGCGTTTTCAAGTGTACTGTAGTAAAATTTCCCTTCCAATTTTACTCTATTTTTTCGAGGAAACATTTCATAGCCATACGTTTAAAGCTCCATAATAATTGACAGAAATTTTCATAATCTATCAGCAGATTCTTTTTACTTTCTTGCTTTGCTTTTCTGCTTGGGGTTCATGAATCTCCAGCCGAGTTCAAACAAAATGTTGTTTTCAGATAAAGAAAGGGCGTTCACATTGATATATATGCCCCATGTAATTGCCAATACTTTTTCACTCTTTATATTTATGGGCACACAGTTGAGAAGAATCTATCACTTCATCTTTAATTACTTGCAGTGACACCACCACCCATTCAATTTATCAACAAAATTCTAGATATTTATTTATATAGTTAAAATAATTACATATAATATTACTCTTTCTTATTGGTGGAGGATGGGAACAGTTGTGTTTTACTGTAATAATTCAAGCGTGCCAGTTGTGCTTAATGTTAGAAGACATGAATAGATTGAGTTTTTCCTTCAGTCTGAACAGAGACTGCTAGAAGGTGGCATCTAATGGTCCTGCAGGCTGACCAGTGTGCTTTTCTTGCCTCTTTTTGAGAGCGTATAAAAAATTGGCACTTTGAATGGTTGTAAGAAAGATAGCATATGGTGCCTTGCATTCATTTCAGCGTGGACAAGATAGAAGAAGAAAGTTCAATCACCACTTGATAATTGATTGATTACTATAGCTGGAAGATGGATGAACATTACCTGCCAATTATTTGGATGGTACTAATTTGATGGCTTATATTTGTTGGGGGCAATAAATGAACAGAGTCACAATAGCATAATTTGACTCGACATTTTGTATTTTTGCGTTTGGAAAATAGACAAAATTACATATAAGCTTAAACGAGGACGCAGGAATTATTGGATTCTACGTTCAAAGATACATTGTCCTGCTTTTGTTTGAAGATGAAACAGCAGAAAACTAAGAGCAATACCAGTGACATGCATGACTGTTTAGGTGATATGAACATTGAACATGAAAATGAACAACTGAAATTCCTAATTATAATTCTTCCTTGTCTTGGTAAATATTGATGAATGACGACTACCATTTCGATTCAACTGAATTAGTAGTTGGTCGCGAAGGGCTTATAAGACTCGAGGTCAAGAACAACTCCTGCAATAGACCCAGCAGCGGCAGCAATGGTGATAACAAGGCAAGCGAAGCTTAGGATTTGGAGGCAAAGCCATCTCATGCTCCATTTTGGTATCTTCTTTTGTGTTATGTACATCTCAACAGGGAAGTACACTGTGAGTGGCCAAAATCCTAGAGCTCCAAGGAGACCAACGATGTCGTTAAAGAACGGAAGAAGCATCGAAATCACAGTGGTTAGGATCACAAAACATGTCCTCCAAACCAACCGGAAGAGGTTGAGACTGAAGGGTCTAAACCCTGGAATTGGGATTTTAATTTCCTTGTTGATAAAGTCACTGTCTGGGTATCTTGCAGTAGCTTGTTTCTCGATGAATGCGAAGAGGGGCTGGCAGTAAACTTGGTATGCTCCAACAAGGTGGATAACAATGGCAGCATTGGCTATGTCAAGCAACCAGTATGGGTTATAGAAACCGAAACCAGTGAGGAGATTTCCAGGTGACAAGTCTCCAAAAGCAGCATAGCCAAAGCAGCCGCAGAGCATGTAGAATAAAGTTGTTACTCCAACACTCACTAGTGATGCCTTTTTCATTGTCTTTTCTTCTGATGGTGGGGATTTAACTGTGTCCTGTTACATAACAATTATACCTTAGTTTATAACTTTCCAAAAGTAAAAAATATCAAACCCTTTCTGTTACCTACCTGAATTTCAATGAGGATGATGGAGTAAGAATAGGCAAACGCTATGTCTCCAAGAGCTTGGAAGCTCCTCCAGATCTTTTGAGTTTCGGTGACGGTGCCAATGCTTATACCAGTCAAACTTCCTCTGAAAGTTCCAGTTTCTGGTAATAAAGTAAATAGAAAAAATCAAGTTAGCTTTGCTATAACCAAGAACTTTCTATATCTTATCAGAGCAAAACAGATGCAGATAGCTGTAGTTACCTGCAACTTTACCAATGCCAAGACCGAGACCAATTGTTGAGTAAGTGAAGGACATGACTGCAGCAACAATGGAGAGCCACCATAGCTGATTAAAGTCAGGAATTTGAGAGAAAATAATTTGTGCTACACCAAAACCAATCATATAAGGATTGCTATTCATATGGCATGGATTCTTGCCGCCGCTGCTGTGAAAGCAATTTGACCTTTCAATAGCCCTGATTGACCAAAATACAGAAGATTCAATTAGCTACAACTAAAACAAAGTAAGAAGCATCAACTAACAAAAATAAATAAAACTTACATCATGCTAATGGATGATGCAATTGTGTAGCCAATGGCAACACCAAAAAGATTCAGGTATTGAACAAGCCCACATATCTTAAATTTAATTCCACCTGAGGATTAAAGATAAAAAAGTAATTTAGATATTTGAGTAAAACAACCCAGTTGCTAAAATGATTGAGTGTGGTGAAATTTACCAAGGTTGGATCGAACAGCGTCCATGTAAGTATAATTTCTCTTGCCATTGACAGGATCCCCTGAACGGTAGCAAGCAGCCAGTAAAGTAGAAGTGTAGTAAGTGACAAAAGAAAACAACATCATCACAGTTGGCCCTGCAATCCATCCAAGCTGAGCTGTGGCCCAAGCCAGAGACAGAACTCCCGAGCCTATCACTGCTGTTATTATGTGAGCACTTGCTGTCCAAACAGTCCCTGGTTCAAAAACAGACACGAAAAGGATCAATAACAAACACGTAAAGTAAAGTGCTAACTTTACTTTTTGCTTTAAGAAAAGTAAATTACCAGTTCGCTTGACGCGGCCGTCATCATCCAAGCACTTGGAGCCGCCTTGAATAGGCATGTCGAGGGAAAGATCAAACACTTGGTTATGAAGTAGGTGGCTCTTGTTGCCAGTGTTCTCAGCCATCTTTGTTATCACAGAGAGCAACAAAAATAAGCCTCTCTTTAAGCAACTCTAGAGAAAAATTACTATGCAAGAAGAATTAAAAGGAGATATCAGACTTGTTTCTTTGATGGATCTAAGTCCAGTTGAGCCCTCACTCAAGATGAGCAGGCTAGCTAGCTATAGCTTGGAAAAAAAAAAAAAAAAAAACCCAAGAATTAAGGTTATATTTTCTGGAGGAGAATAAGAAATTAATTGAATTCTGTGTACAAAACGAGGCACAGAATGGGGTATATATAACTGATGAGAAGCAAAAGGACAAGGGCCACGTGGGGTAAAACACACTCAAACCACGCGTTTGACCCAAAAACTTCACCACCTTCAGAGCTGTTTCTCCCTGTTATAAAAGGTTTGGCAAATCTTTCCCACCATTTGCCTTTACCCCACAGGATCCCTTTCTCACTGCTTTCCTTTCATTTTTCTACAGCAACATTAACTGAAATTGCTTCTGCAGTCAATATCCCCATCAAAATATCCTGTCTTCTAGCCCACTTATGTTTTCTTTTTGTTAAATTATATCTTCTAACAAGTAGCGGTCATTAAGGTTGGGAGAATCAGTCAAGCTTACACTGCTTTAGTTCATTTGCGTAGCTATCTTACTTTCCCTACTTCTGAAAAATTAATACCAGCAATCGATAAGTTTTAGTATTGTTTTGCAAGTTATTGCTAGTTGGGTAGAGGTTGGTAATCTATATTATCAGAATAAACACTAAAGACTAATTATGCAGCAAGCTAGATGGGATGTCGATGAACGTGATGAAATGTAATTTTAAAACTAAACGTTTCTGTAGACTCATACCTTCATGTTGGCCCCTTCTTCTTGTAAAATGGCTCGCTAGAGCTTGCAGTAACCCTCCTTTCTTCGAAAGAGGGCACAATAACAACTCTATACGAAGAAACCCACAAGGGAATTGAAGTAAACTTAGTAGTGTGCATGTCTGTGATCGAGCTCCATTCCTTATATAGTGGTTGGAAAACTGTTAAAGAAATTAATATTATTATGTTCATCTCT
The DNA here is from genome assembly GCF_011075055.1 of Mangifera indica. Lineage (NCBI taxonomy): Eukaryota > Viridiplantae > Streptophyta > Magnoliopsida > Sapindales > Anacardiaceae > Mangifera > Mangifera indica. The sequence continues at coordinate 6,217,606 of NC_058147.1, read as the reverse complement.
TGAAAGGGCCACTTGTGAATTAAAATTCTCACGTGTATGGCTTCTCCTCCATCGTTATTGTATGCGAATATGTTCCTTTCATCATTCATTCCCATAAACAAGAAAGCAGCTGCGAAAATGCCGTGGAGAGAGGACATGATAATATTAACTAATAATTTTACCAGTCAAATGTTTAATAATCCTTCTCAGTGAACAGAAATGGTGTCACCACTGAGTCGTTCTTGATGATTATGTGCTAACAGGATTATTGCCATTGATAGGTGGACATGCAGTATCTAGTTCTGTTCTCTGGTTCCCAATAACTGAGGAATAAAGACACTAAACCCTCTTATGACAGTACCTTTGAAGGCCAAATTACAAGATCCCCCACAAGGTTTGATGAAATAAAATGATCACCCTTTAAGTTCAAAAAACCAATTTCTTACTCATCTATTAAAGTTTTTAACAAAAAGTAATACTATAATATCTATTTTAAATACACAATTTGATATATATTTATATGTATTATTATATAATTAGTTATTATTTTATTTTTAATTCAAAATTATTCAATCACAAGATGACACATTTTTATGAAATTCTTAAAAATATAAAAGAATCCTCAAACTAAATAACACTTTATTTATAAAATTTTATTAAATAATTTTATATCTTAATTTATATTAATTTTAATTAAAATAATAAAAAATTTATTACTAGGGTAAATATAATAGGGGTGTTAATGAAATTTTTAAGGAGGTTTTTGAAATTTGAAAAAAGTTTAGAATGTGTCAATATACTACTAAATAGTTTATAAATTGACAATTACACCTCTATATAAGATAGGAAAAATATACATTTACTCTTAATAAATTTTTAAAAAACAACATTGACACCCCATAATATTCTTTTATTATAATACTTGAAAAAAATGATATAAATATTCTTTAACTATTAACATTGATAGTTGATTTTGGTAGATGGATAAAAAATTGATTTTTTAAAACTTAACAGTGAGAAAATTGATTGTTAAACCTTGGATGGGAAATAGTCATTTGGCCTATCTTTAAATTCAATTCAATAATTTTCACTTCATTTTTATTTTATCTCATTTGTTCAACGTGCACCTTTTTAATGTCTCTTCGTTTCTTCTGCACCTCTCTTCTTGTGAAAAGGTAGCAACAGTTCCTTTCCAGATGTGTATCAAAGCTTGGCCACTAAGATCCACTTAATTAATCTTTGTTTAGTAATTAATTAATATTAGGAGGCAACGGAAAGTTAACCGGTTTCCCATATAAAATTAAAGGCCAAAAAGACTTTTTCCCACCAAGGTTTAGTTTATTTCTAAATTCTTGTCTGTAAATTTTTTAAAATTTAAATATTTATTTTTTATTAAAATTTTTATTAGAATTAAAGGTAAAAATATTGTTTAGTTAAAAATATTAAAAAACTAGAAATTTATCATATTTTTCTCTTTATAATTAAAAAAACTAACATTTTTTCTAAACCAAAGTTTACAAAATTATCTTTTCTCTCTATAGTTTTTTTCTCTTTATTCGAAGACTATCTCTGTTCCAACCAATGCACCAACAATGGGACGATGCACCAATTTGTGCAATGTCATTGGTCCATTTTAGTTAGATTTTGAATAGTTTTCAAATTGAAAAACCACTAGAGAGGAAGATAGTGAGAAGATTGTTTGATGACTAGAATAGAGATGATTGTCAAAGGAGAAAAAGAAAAACTCTAAAGAGAAAAGGTAATTTTTCAAGTTTTGAGTAAAAGAAATTATTAATATTTTAAATTAAGAGAGAAAAATGCGACAAAATCTTAATTTTTTAATAGTTTTAGCTAAATCATATTTTAACCCTTAATCTTAACATAGAATTGGTATTTCGATTTTTTAAATTTTATAGATAAAATTTGAGAATACATCAAACCTTGGGTGCCCAAAATTAAAATTGAATTTATCTCTTCAAAAGCTCATTTCGATTTAGATATGAATGAATCATATATAAATTTAAATATGTGCATGTGCTTTAATATATAGTCGTGACCAATACAAATATGTGAACTTTAATTTTGATCTTTATCGAAAAAATTCACGTTTTGGCGATATCGAAAAATTCCATGGCCAAGGATTTGCTCACACAAAGAGGCAAATCAGAGACAAGTGCTTTTAAGGTGATATCATTAACTTTTTATGCAATACCAAAATGCAAATTTAAAATTATGAAGCAATTAACTAGTCTAATTTAATTAGACCAAACAAAGATTAACTAATATAATATATAATTAAGTGGAGGCAGATTCATTTTGTCCTCTAACCTGGCAATTTAAGCAACACACACAATGGGAACTTAATTGTTAATTGAATTCGATTTTATCATAATTAAGTACCTGTACCCATTTCAATTAATTTAATCAAAATTCTCTCGCTTGGATTGAAAAGTGTACACTTTTTTTTTTTTAGTATAATTGGAAACTACTAAAAAGAAAGAGAAGGTATCGGTGATAGGTTAATGACACATCAGAGTAATCGTTGGAAAGAACAGTTGTCAGAAAAACAGAATAAATTTTTTGAAGTATAAGTATAATGTTTTAAATTTTGAGGCGGATCACTATTAACCCTAAAATAGAAAAACCTATACGATGGAATGAAGAAGTAAGTTTTTAAAAATTAAGTTTTAGAAAATTATTAATTTTTTAAATTAAAGTAAGAAATAAGATGATTTTTTTTCTTTAAATAAAATTTTTAAAATATAATTTTACCTCTGATAATAATAATAATCAAATTTAACAGATAAATATATATTTACATTTTTTAAACTTAATTAATAAAAATATGAAAGTGAACTAAAACTTGAGTAAAAAAAAGTCTCTTGGAATAATAATAAGATAAGAAAAAATTATAATATATGTATACATTTTATTTATTTATTTATTTATGGCGACTTCACTAATTAAGGGATTACTCTTTACAAAAAGTTAAGAGGATCATTTCCTAAAGTTTGTTGATATTTTGTGGACTTTTAATTTTCGATAATATTTCTTTAAAAAAGAAATTGTCCTATTATATATTCTATATTGTTTGAGAGACAAGCTAAAAAGAAAAAATATTCCAGCACTAAACGTTAAATGCTGGTCAATAATTTCCGCCGACCGCCATTAATAATGCAAAATAATTCTTGATTGAGGAGGATATTACTTTGGCAACAATGATTGAGGTTGAGAAACTATTATTGTTTCCTTCACATTTACAAAAGACAAAAGCTAAATTTTAACCCATAAATTATGTGTATATATATATATATATATTTATATATATTATTAAATAATTTTAAAATAAAAATATAAAAATATTTAATTATATATATTTATATATTTAAAATAGATATATATAATACTATTTAATTTTAATATACTAATTAGTTATTGAAAAACAAATGTCAGATGGTTACGTGTTTAGTTGTTTCACGCTTCTGCTGATCTTGTCTGATTTTTTTTTTTTTTAATAATGCAAAAGATGGAACACATTCTGTTATGTCTGGGAACAGATTAAAGAACCGAAAAAGCTTGTGATGCAGATCTAGCATAACATGGATGGAATCAGCACAGTTGTTCATATATATATATATACATATTCGAAATTTGCTGCGGAAATTAATGGACAGAATTTTTTAGAGTTGCTTAACTTGATTTGGAAACACTTGGAAGTTTATATGTCAAGTTTTACAATTATAAAAATGGCTTCTTTTTTTTTTCTTGGTATATAATTACGTGTTTAGAGTTATTATTTTCATTTTAGGTATTAAAATATTATTAATATTAAAAAATATTTTAAAATAATTATAATTAAATATACTTAAATAAAATAATATACTAATATATTTTTATTATTTTTAACCGAATATAATAATTATTTATACTTATCAAATTTTTATTTAATTTTATCAATATTATAATAATTTATAGCCACTAATCTATTAGGTAATTTATCTTTAAAGTAATCATTCAATTTTTATAATAAAAATATTACTCAATCTAAATACACCCTAAAGATAATTTTGAAGATATTTTGTGTGACATTTTCTACTACATGAAATAATATATGACCACTATTAATAAAAGTAGGGCAAAGAAACTACATAGTTTAAGAGAATGTTTTAAGATTTTTAAGTATAATGCAGTGGTTATAATCCATTACGACAGTGATTATAATCGATTTTACCCCTAATTGTATCAGAATTTAGCAGATAGATGAATATTTGAATTTTCAAAAGTTAACAAGAGTAAATTTGAATTTGCACTAAACTTTGGATGGGAATAAGTCATTTAACCTATATATTTAAAAAATTTATGAGCTTAAGTACATTAGGATCTATAGTGAATCCAAGTTCATAAAAATTATTTGGAAACTTTTACCAATATAATGCGAGGGGGTTTAAATTTGAGATTTGACATCATCATATTAAAATTAAATTTTTACCTTATTTGATATAATGATTGTTGAAATTTTATTTATTCAACAATTTATCCTAAAAGAATTATTTGATTTGAATGGGTTCCTTTTCCGATGCTCCATCAAATTCTACCTATTATTTTCCCTGGAAGCACAAATTGGATTACAAAAGTGATTGTCTCAATCTCCACAAAACGATTGCAAAGCACCTTCAAATGGAATTCATTGTTATAATAAAGGCAGTCTCCGGAGAATGTGAACAGCAGCAATAAGCACTTCCCTTTCATTGTGATAGCTGCTGCGTCAAAGTTTTTATACTTAGAATCTTTTTCTTTCACTCTTAAAAAGTTTTTTCAAAGGTGTATTCCATGGCCACCACCCACATGCTCCTTTGTTGCCTCCTAAAATGACATGGGTGAATAAATACTTAAATACCTTTTAAAATAATAAAATTATACGTACAAATAATAATATATTAGAATATAATTAATATTATTTTATATTTAATTTTTAATTATTCAATTATATCGTTAATGAAATTAAGCTCTAGAGCATCAATCATATGCAGGGATAAACTTTTGAAGATATTTTTATATTTATATCCTTCTTTATCTAAGAAGTATAATGCCCACACCACAGCCACTGGTTGCCTTCACATCTACCTAATTTAATTGATTCGATCTCTCACTCCTTTAATAATTCATTAAACTATTTATTTATGCAATACATTTGGGAGCATTCAATTTGGGTTATTTTATTACTACAAATAAAAAATTAATATATTACTTAAAATTTTATTAAATATAAATATTAATTAAATTTAATAAAAATTAATAGTAATAAATAATTATTATATTTAAATTTTTTGATAGACATAATAAAAAATATTAAAATATTTTTTTAATATTATTTGTTATATTTTAATTAAAAATAAGTTTATTTTTCTAAAAAATTAATAAGGATAATTATAACAAAATTAAAATTATTTTAATAATATTTTAATATTTAAAATGAATATGATAATTAAATTATATCTTATATTATTTGTCATATCAGTATTAATAATAAAAAATTATTAAAATTTTTTATTATTTAATAAATCAAATTAAATAATATCAATAATAAAAAATAAAATATCGATGAAATCTCTGCACACAAGCCACCTATATGAAACAAGTGTTAGGGGACATCATACATGATGTAATGAAAAATTTAAAGTTAGTCATACAGAAGTCGTTGTCCATAGAAGCATGCTAGCAGGCTCTTTAAACTGAGACCATAGAAAGGTACGTTGATATATATGGTGAAGAAGAAACGATCCTGTGCGTTGTTTTCGACTTTAATTTAGTGAAAATCATTAAAAGATGTAAAGTGGAGACACTCCTTTTGAATTTTGTTCAAGGTAAAAAAGTTTTAATTTTTGTAGAATTGTAAAATAGAAAATATGAATAAAATACACTACATATTAAAATTTCTTGTAATCAGCCATGTTGTAACAATGCATTTTAAACATTTGAACATATAGGTAAATTCAAAAAATTTTGATACAAAACAATATCGTTTTGATCAATATTTATTAAAACGACATCGTTTTAATAATAAGCTAGTTAAAAACTCTAACTTGAAACGAGTTGAGCTGAATTTGAGTTGAGTTTGAGTTTAACTGTAACAAGTTCAAACTATATTATATACAAATTAAACTGAGCTCCAATCCAGCCTTGTCTTAAAAATATTATTAGTTTTTCAAATTAAGAGAGAAAATGAAATAAAGTTTTAGTTTTTTTTTAAATTTTTTTGGTTAAATAATAGTTTTATCCTAAAATTTAATAAATAATTTAAATAAAATAATAAATATTTAAGATTTTGAAATATTCAAAAATGGAAATTTGAGAATATATGAAATTTTGAGTGGGAATAAGATTTTGGCCATAAATGATAAAGGAAATTTGGGCAAAAAGAATTAATAAACGAATAGTGATGACCACAAATAATGCAATATTGTCTTGGTATAAGAATAATGTGGCGATTCGTGATGCATCATTGGTAGGTTTGCGTTGAAGCATGATATTCCTAAATCGTCTTCATCTTCATGGATCTCGAAGACTTTTGAAGTTTGAAGCAGAGTCCATTTATTGTACTCTGTTTATTATTTTGGGTTAAAAAATAAAGACTCGTCAGTACAATATTTTGACTTTATGCCCAAAAAAGTGCATTTCTTACATCATCTTGACTCTTAAAGTTGACTATTCATACAATTGAGCTGCTCCATCAGATCATACGTACAAGACACAACTTTCTTTATTAATTTTCTAAGGCCAAAGGACTATTTCCCACTCAAGTTAGGTTGTTTTTTCAAGATATTTTTTTTTTGGTTAATTTTAAAAATCTTATTTATTTATATATAGATGATTAAAATTAATGATTTCAAAGGTAAAATTGTCATTTTATCTGTATTATTACAAAGAAGCTTAAATTTGATTTAATTTTTCACCCTAAACGCTAAAAACTAACAATTTCTCTTAATCTAAGTTTTAAAAAATAGTATTTTCTCTTTAGAGTTTTCAATTTTTCAGATTTAATTTTTTGATATCGTCTTTTCCTCTTTGATGACCTCCAGGAGACGTTTCTTTTTCTCCGATGAGGTCTCTTTCCGACGGCTCTCTTGGGAGTTGTTGTCAATGAAGATGAGTTGTCTTCGTCGATAATGAGTCTTCATAATTACAAATGGGGTATAAGCATATTATTATTGTTTCTACATAAATATGTCCATATTATTTGAATATATAATTTTATTGCTTTGGAAATACTTTAAAGTTTGACAAAAATGTTTATAAATTAAATCAACAATTAGTAGTCAAGAGCAGTTGCACTATTACTTACCATCACGGCAAAGCTAAACATACCTTATGCCCAAATTTTCAAACCCTAGAAAGCTTAGGGATATCAATCTTCAAAATTTCATCTAAAACTAATCTTAAACAAGCGAACGTTGGAACAAAATCAATAGTTAAAGCACGTTGTAACCATTATTTTAATTGAATTTTCTATCCATAAAAAGTCTTTTTCAAGAATCTCGAGAATATATAATATATAAAATTATTATCTTAATGTTAATTAGAAATAGGGAGTTGGAACAGTTGATCAGGGCCGCGGAATATTGGGGTGCGCATTGGACGGACGAGAGGTGGTCAACGTTTAATGGAGATGGGTCCTACAACAACTCTAGCCGCCTACAAAAAGTTGAAACCATTGGGTGCGCTGTCGTTTTAAGAGTCCGCCGCTCACTACCGACTGCTCGTTGAATTTGAAATGCGAAGAATGTTGACAAAATGGGCGTGGGCTGTTGACTACCATCGGTCGACTCTTGTGTAGTGGTTTGATCGTGGAAAGAGGACCTGAGAAGACTCTGGGTTAATCCACCTGGCCATGCGGCGAGTCGTTTATGGGCATAGGCTGGAGTGATAAAGAGAGTTGAGGAGACTCGGTTTCATGTCAATGAATCGTGGCACACATTGTGTTAAAGCTAGAGCGTGTTTCGGGTTTTCAAGTTGGTGGAATGGAAGTGATAGACCTGACCTGACCTGATGGATGACTTGTGACACACACGCCCCATTATTATCTCCATTTTTCACACATATTTGGAAGTTTACTTTATTAAACAAGGTTATATGTATAATTTTTATACATAATTTTATATGTAAATAACGATATATCATTATATAAATGGATAATCGAAAATTAAAGAAAAAATAATACTCAATCACGTAATGATATATTATTATTAATATATAAAATTATACATAAAAGTTATATATATAATTTTAACATACTTTACAACCATGATTATAAGATAATATATTTTATCATCTCGACTGGGCAGATTCATGTCTAAATAAATTTTACATGGATTCATTATGATCAAGAGCCCAATAATCATCAACTGAAAAGTTAAGAACCATCTGTATTATGGGCTTGATATTTTCCATTGATCTGGGCTTCCCGATTTGTTGTTGATTTTTATGTGGCTCTTTATTCTGGTGGACCCGTTAGGATATAGTCATATTTTTATATAAGTAATATTATATATGTTTATTTTAAAGATACGAATAAATATATTTATATATATTATTATATAATTAGTATAATTTAATTTTTAATTTAAAGTTATCTAATTACTTGATGATATATATCAAGTATATATTTTTTTATATATTCAAAATAAATATATATAATTTGTTTTATATTATATACAAATTCTCAAATCTTTGATTTATAAAGACACCAATTTAAGTGGAAAAGGTTTGTATATCTCTTTATTATTATAAATTTCGATAACATAATAATGATGAAAACCATATAATATGAAGTTTATTGGAGATCCTGTGAAAATTGGATTAATTGGGGAAGTATGTGCACACCACACTCCTTGTACCATTGAATTTCAGCAAGCCAAGCCTGACTAGAAAGGTGAACCGGGAGTGGGCATAGTAGAATTAAAATCTAATTGGACTGGATGGATATTTTATGAGCTTCCCTTCTAAGTAGGATCCAGCGATTGCAGGTTTATCTTTGAAAAAGTTGAAGATGAAAAGAACCTTTGCACCTAACTCTGATTGACTATTGAGTTGACACCACTATAGATCTCTTACAAATTGGAACACTTGAGAGTCCGGTTGCCAAGCTTATCAGCCATCAAATTTGGTAAATGCCAACCCACTACCCATTTCCACTCACCCATTTCATTAGTACAAATTTATGTGGGATTTGGACTCCTTTATGCATAGATTTTTGGGAAAAATGATTATGAAGCTATGCAGAAATTCAACATTTGTTCTGTTCTTAAAGCCAACTGAATGTAGTTTCCATGAACTTTCATACCAAAAATAGATCTCAGAAATGGCAAACTTAGTCACAAATGGCAGAGATGTGGAAACAGGATCTCAATTTTTTTGGTATTCTGTTTGTGGTGCATTCAACTGGAAGAATGTTCTTTTCCAGGATTAAGATTTCATAGGTATATATATAAAACAATCAACCTGTATAAAACAATGTGTTAGAGAGAGCAGCAAAGAAACATCACCAGTTATTTGAAACTGGTACAGAGAAATGTTTCTATGATTCTGGAGGGCGGTGGGAGACAGTTTCAGTGTTTCTATTCCCTTCTCCAATGGTTTTCAGGTCAACTGTTTGATGGTCTGAAGCAGCATGTGACATGTCTTCCAAGGATATCTTTTACAGGAAGGGGTCCCCTATCATCAATTAACATTTGAAAAACAAGGAAAGTGTTCATGAGAGATAAGAAAAATAACTCGAAGATATTAACAGTACAAAGTACTTCAGGATATGCAAATGAAAGAAGAGAGAGACAAAGCAAAATTTAAACATGACAGAGAATCAAGGATGAAATCACAAATGCTGTTCAAAATAATCCAAGGAAACACCACAACCTTTATGAAAAGATTTAAAACGGCCAATGAATCAAACAATGGTGACTAGAGTGCTAGAGAATACCACTAGCTGTGTAAGTCGTCGCTGTTGTTGATATTGACCCCCAGCATATAAAAATGATCTTTTCTCATAGACTGTAGATCTAATAGAAGGTGAAATTAGTATGACACAACTTTGGATCATAGCTCGAGGGGTCAATGGGTCGGGTTGCGCTGACTTCGGCTCGGTCCATCGGATTAATGGGTTGAACCAGGCCCAAGACCCATATAGTAATGAACTTCTAAGCCAGACCGACCCATTAATATGTGAAGGTCCAAGGTCCAACTATATAAGGTCGGACAGAGTCTTAAATGGGTCGACTTGGCCCATTTAAACAATTTTTTAAAAAAGATTTAATTAAAATTTTTAAATACAAATCGTTTTTCAATTATTAAAACCGAAAATAATATCTCGAACATTTTATTTATAATCCTTTATTTGTGACAGAGGAATATTGTGGTTACATGATGAAAAATATATAAATTTATAATATAGTACAAATAAATTAATTTACACATTATATAACTTACAAATATAAATAAAAATAGCCAAATTCTACCACAAAGGTAGAAGTCGTTGTCTTTTGATAATTTTTTAAATAGTAACGGGTTGGATTGACTCATAGACTTAATATTAAAGTTTATGATCTGGTCTAAAAGGGCTATAAGTTAGGTCTGACATGTTACAATGTCTGATTAGACCTTATCCGGTTAGACTTTAAATTTGTGTTAACTCTGATTCAATTAACATGTCTAATCATAGCTCTTCATAAAGTAAGGAAGGTAAAAAAGGGGCAGACCAAGCATATGTCTTTATCATCCAAGGCTCAAGGTGTACCAAACGACACTAATGTCTGGGAGTCATGAAACCTTCAGGTGTCAACAACAGGGAGTTAACTAGGCTTCTTCATGAATTATGTTCATATTTATCTACCTCATTCACTGAGAAGGTGCAAATAAATACCATGGAGCATTATTGGCTATTTTTGGTTATGTACTGCGGCAGTCAGTACTCCATATCGTAGTTCAAGGACAGGTTCTACTACAGCAAATGCATAGCAGTGAAGTAAAATGCAAAGACAAAAAAGTAACAGATGCGAGGCACACTGTTTAAGGTTGACGTGTATCTTGGCAAGTCTGCTATGAAATCTTCATTCTAAGCAATGGCATTGACAAAGAGCAAACCATTAAGAATCTGAAAGGTGCTGGTAGAAAGCACCTTTTTAACAAAGCTCAACAGGAATACTGCATTTTATATTGTTAATAATTAAAGAGGATAAATTCTGAGGAGACCTTGATATATTTGGCTAGAATTTCAATTGATGTTGCAGAGAATGACTTTGCACATTGCAGCAACTCATCTAAGCAGATGATAGAAAGACCTCAGAAGAACTGTCTGCTGAGACCGAAAAAAAAAAGTTGACCAGAAAGCAATTTCTCACTCGTTTTCAAAATCAAGTACTATACATGGAAATAACATAGTTTAAACAAACAAAATGAATGAAAAATGGTGCAACTAAGCTCTTTTTATCTCATAAATTCCAAAGTTCATGTTGAAGTAAATTCATCAAGGGATGAAAGAAACACCTGAACCAAGTCTCCTGCTTTGGCAATAACTCTTTTAATGAAAACTCTTCTTCCCCTAATCCCGGTTGCTGCATGAGCCTAGAATACAGCAGAACTTCAATGAAAAACTAACAATTAAGTCAATTTAAGAAAATTCTAAATTACATATGCAATCCTGAATTGGAGCTTGAAATGTTATAACATCAATTACAGCAGGACTTCTGAAGTAATAAGAGGCCTGAAGAAGTCATAAACACTATGTTGCTCACAATTTAAGTGAAAAAACAGTACTGACAGCCACAGAAACAATGACAGTATTCCAATGCATTGTTCATAGAAAAGTAATAATTGTTTTTTTATTATATTTGTTAAAGCCAAAACAAGCTCAATCAAAAATCTCTTCACTCAAGGACCATTCTTTTTTATGAAGATCATTGCAGAACAGTTGCAGTGATTTATCAAAATGTGGTGGGTCTCAAATTAAATGTTAATTGTCATGTATGCTCCTTCTCTACTACTGACATGCATTAGCAATATAATACAGATTTGCTTACAACAGAGTAGTATGTGGTGCAGATAATTTTTTCACCTGTGGACACTAATATGCATAGGCAACAACGTTTAAACCGAAAGTTGTGTACCAGTAAAGCCATAATCATGAACAAGGACCTAAAGGCATCCATGACAATATTTACCGAAAACTAAAATGAAAAGTTTCATATTGGAAAAAGAAGAAACCCAAAACAGATGCTGATAGATAACAATCAAAATGCTCCTAAATCCTCCGTCTTGAACAGCACAAGAACATATAATGCACTCTCTTTATAGGCCTTTGTTCCTTAGAGATTAGATGATAAATTGTCAAAATTTTTACCAGAAAATCCCACAGACTATAATGAAAACTGTGGAGATTGTAACTTATTTCAATATTTCATCGAGTGAAAAGACCACCACTCTTAACCAGTGACTAAATAATAGAAGAATCTGACATGTCTTCAAAGCTTGAAGGGGGCTGCACATCTTCTTTGCTCAAGTAGCAACAATTTGGTCCCACATAAGAACTCCAACTACTGTTTGATTGATGTAACTCCTGTCTCTAACTATAATCAAACAACAGAGTGCAGACCCCTCTGTTGACATATCTTGAGTTTTGACAAATTAGGATCCCTCCCCCAACTCACTCTTTCATAGCTGGACCTACAATTTAGCTTGTCTAAACGATTATTGCCACAAAATTGAAGGAAAATTAGGAGAACAACAACATAAAGTTCTATTGAAATAGGACAGCAAAAATTTCAACTAAAGAGTTTGGTTGGCTAGCTTTCACTTTTTCTGGATTATAGACATTTCAATAAAACGATATTAAGAAACAGGGGATAACCATGAACGCAAAATGGCCCTCCTGTGTCTTGAAAAAAGTTTTCTCCATGGAGGCCTGATTTATCCTAATCTGCCAATAACCAAACCTCAAATCAATTTTAGAGAATACAATTGATCCTCCTAGCTTATCCGATAACTCCCCTATGCAAAGAATGAGGTATTTAGTTTTTATAATCTTTTGATTGAGAACCCTATAATTAATACACATCTTCTAGGATCCATTATTTTTTTTAACTGATACCACAAGGCTCAAATAGGGGCTATTGCTAGTCCCCAGACTCTAGCATCTCTTTAATCATCCTATTTATGATATCCTTTTGCAAGTTACTATATTTGTAAGGTCTTATAGTCAAACGGTGTGACCCTCTGATGGTTTTGTGCCCTCTGAGGAGGAAGCCTCACAATGTTTTGGAAAACATTACTAAACTGTTCAAACAAAGATTTTAATCGCTCCCTCTCTTTATTCGCAATTTCCTCAAAAACTTGTAGCATTTACAACTTTGTCGATCGTTTCCCACTGTCTTGCAGTAGTAGCTGCACAGAAGCCAATAAAGTCCTTAGTTAGCAGCTTGTATAGTAGATATTGTCAATGATTGATACCCCTTTCTTATTTTAATTAACTTGTAAGGTATGTTCCCGCCCATGAAGTGTGAACACCATCTTAAGTCAACTGAAGTTCCACAAAATATCTCCTAGGGTGGATAACTATTGAGTCTTTAATACAAGGTCATAACTTTCTAATGCCCAGGTGTAGATGTCAATGTAAAAAGTTTGCCCTTGGGCCTTCCATTCGAACTTCTCACACAAAAATTTGCAATGCGATTCCTGTCCATTTGCCACTGTTACATTAATTCCTTCTATCTCCACCAAAGAGAGCAACACTTGTAGGCAACTTGCTCACACAAAAAAATAGAGTCCTCAAATGTACAAGAATTAACGACCTCTTTTTCCTATCATTCCCTAAAATCTCGTAGTTTTAAGGCCTATGGAGCCTTGCAAAGCATGCAATGACAGTTGCACCAAGTTAGGTTTATCAATTTCTTCCTCTAATTCTTCCACCACTTCTTCTTCTTCTCTTGTATCCACTTGCAGTTACAACATGAAAACCTGCTTCTTCCTACACTTGTGGCCAGAAGCATAATTTTCATTACACCAAAAACATAGACCACTTAGCGCTCTTCTCATCAAATTCTTTACTAGTCACAGTATTGGTAGTTTTTGAGAAGGGGCTATAAGGAAGTTTAGGCATATTTGGGGTTGGTAAGAGTCCAATTTGAGAGGATGGATTGCATTTTAGGAACCTGACGCAACTGCTAGATGGTGGTTGTTTGGGAGCTTGTAAGGGCTGAACACTAGGAATTTTAGTTAAAGGCTTAAGTTGGTCCTTAAGAGCAACAACTGTAACCTCTTGTAACTTAGCCAAAGAGTAAGCTTTAGATAGCCTTTTAGGCCTAAACATTCTAACAGGCATCTGCAATAAATCAACTATGCCTAATAGGAAGAAACTAAGGGTTTGGTCCTCCCTAATATTAGCCCTCAGGATGATATAAGACATCTAAATTATCTTGTAGAAAATCGACCTGCCTCAGATTTTGCCAATCTAACAATGGGTCATCATAAGCATGGATGTTGAAATGAGAAGTCAGCAGTTGCCCCCAGTATATGGCCACATCTCCATTGGTTTTAATCAGTCCATGTCGCCACTGGATGGCTTTTCCATCGAAATGTAGTTCCTTTACCTTTACTTGGTTCTCTGAAGCTGTTTCATTGAAATGAAAGAAGTATTCAGCTCTCAACAACAAAGTATCCAAGTCCTCCCTATTAAAGCAAGGAAACTCAAGTTTAGTGGAGCACCCCCAGAAAGGTCTTCACTTTGTCTCCCTTGATGAGAATTCCTCGCCAATGTAATTCTCCATTTGCTTTTAGCTAAGAACTTCAACTTGTTGGAGACTCAGACCTCCAATTAAATTCTTAAGCTGTGCAATAAATTCCTGCAACCATGATTGTTGCCGTTGTTCCACATCTTGCATTAGCAATTGTTGTCACTGCTCCGCATCCTACACCCATTGTGAAAATTCTAGCCTGAGTGCCTAGTTTCGAGTCCCTTCTACCATGGCCAAGAATCACTAACTCTATTACCAATGGTTATGTACTAAAATCATAAATTGAACAAAGCTGAGAAACTTAGTAGAATTCACAGAGGATAAGTACAGAGGGAGTTGAAAGAGAAAGAAGGTTCAAGATAACAAAGGGGTATATTCATTAGACAATGCAATAACATAAGCATTGCAACAATTCCATCAACTTAAATGGACATAGTGCTAGCACAACACCCTCACAAGTTTTACATTTCCACTCACTCTCTCCTTTCCATCGTTTGTTGCCTCTCTCTTCTAAAATTGGCTACTCCATATCATGAAATAACTAAAAGCAACCAACATAAACGAGTCACAAAGAACAAAACAACAACTAGCATGACAGCGATTAACAGAGACAACTAACTAACACAGACTAACATAACAACGACTAAATTCCTGCTCCGTGATTGTTTCTGGCTTCAAACATTTGAGTGTGTGACAAATAAATTTTAAAACTACTAGCCCAGAAAGTGAATTCAGTCAGAAGTTGCGAGTATAAATTCCAAATGAAGAGAATTGGTTAATGAACAATATCACGGATTCACAAAGCTTAAGCAACACATTAAGCGGCTTTGATCACTCATTTAGAACTCCAAATCGGATACAGAATTACAAAACAAATATGAACTCCACTAATAAAGCTATGGTTCGTCTAATTTCACACCAAACATTTACAGTTAGAATTCACTCAAAGAAATAGAAAATCACAAGTAAACAAATTAAAAGAAAGTGAAGAAAGTTGACCCTTTCGACCAAGATTTGATCACCCATACGAAGAGTACGGAACATAGAAGTGGAAGGTATAAATGACATGTTGTGATATGTCATTTGTGCACGTTACATACAGTTTTATAGTAAACTATCACATGGTTTGACTGTAAAGCGAATCTAATCAAAGGTAGACCATAAAAGGATGCCAACAAGAATATGATAGAGAGCAAACCAGAGAGAGAAAATCCATAATCAAGGAACACAGGGAGAGAAATGGAGATGTAAATTGAATGTATTCTTTTCCCTTTACAAATTTGCACGATAAGCATGACTTATATACAGCCTTTACATTTAGTAATAAACTATCGCTCTCTCCTAATCCTATTTACAATTTTAACACGTAAGGGACAACGTTTCACTTAAACCTGCTGCATTTTGATAACTCCAATCCATCAATCCTATTTACCAGTTTATTTGCTTCAAAATATTTCCAAACCGTATCAATATCCCTTCTTCAAGCTTCCTTGTCCTCAAGGAAGAGTTGTAGGAGGTGAAGTCTCTTTAAGCCACGCAGGTTCCTCCAAGGATAAGAGGATGTTATCTTCATCACAAACTGTCAAACATCCAATGCCCATTTAGATAAAAAGGAAAAAAATGGCAGCACAAGGTAACAACCACGTAAGCAACAACCCTTTTCCTTTGAACACCCCTTTATGGCTTCTTAGATTTACAGGGAATTGTCGTTTAAATCTAAAGCACTGTATTGGGACCCTTGGACTCTTTCAGGTTAGTAATTATACTATTAGAAGTTGGGAAAGAAATGAGAATAATGTATGTTCGTACTCTTAGAACAAATTATACTTTTGAAAATATTAAGGTGTTAACGAAACTTTTTATGATTTTTGTAAATTAAAAAAATTACCACTCTGGTCTACAAATAATTTCAAGAATCAATTTATAAGTTTTTAAACATTTTTAAAATTTAAAATGTCATAATTAAAATATTTGTGTTTGATTATAAAAATTAATTTTTTAATGTTTTAAAAATTAATGAATGATAAAATTTTGAACACTCAATTTTTTTATTAGAAAAGAGTTTGATTTATTTTAAATAAAAAAATATTATTTACCTTATTAAATCTGAAAAATATTCCTTTTTAAGTGAACTCGTGACACGGCCCAACTCGAGTGATTTTGGGGAGGCTTGCAGGAGCACAACCCGCAATTTTATGGGTTGTGTCCAGGGATTTATACTTATTAATTTATGTATCAAATAATCATATTTTAAGATAAAAATAATCTTATTTTTAATTTATATATCAAATAATATAAAAAATATTTTAAAATAATTATATTTAAAAATATTTAAATAATATAATATATTAATATTATTTTATTATCTTTAATTAAATATAATAATTATTCATACTTATTAATTTTTATTAAATTCTATTATATATAATAATAATAATAATTTATTTCAAATAATATTTTATATAATCCATTCAATTTAAACCAACCGTGCCCTGAAATTCTGCATTCCAGCTCTTCCACACATGTGGATAAAATTGTTTTTTTAATTGTAATTATAATAAAAAGCCAAATTTGGTGATGTATTTGTATTCTACCTCATAAATATACAATAAAAAAAGTTAAAAGAGACAAAAAATAATAATAATAATAATCCTGACTCCCATTTCATGGATAGAAATTGACTCTCATATTCCCATCCACCACCCATCCGAAATTATTATCAATCTCATCCTTTATATATTCGCCACGTGTCCTGTCCTGGGACCCACAAATTCTCCCACCACGTCATCTCTTACAACACACTCTCCCCATCTAAATATCAACTCTCCAGTCTCCTCTCTTTACTCCATCTCAACCCAAACCCGAATCAACCATGAAACCCGTAACAATTCTCACTTGTCTTCTCTGTTTTCTCCTCTTATCCTTCTTCCGCGCTACGGCGGACCATGAAACTTCCACCCGCGGCAGCAGTATTATCTTTACTACCCTTGGCAAATTAGATTACGCCTTTGACATCTTTACACTCCCGGCTTCGGATCCGCCATCAATCGCCGATGAGGTTCAAATCACCGACGGTACGTATCTGAATTTCAACGGCCACTTCCCTTCAACTTCTCCCTCTCTCCTCTCTTTTCTTCTACGCGATCAAACCTTAATCCAACCTCCGGGCGGGCATGATTCATCTCCTCTTCAGCTCATCTACGTCACGGAAAGAAACGGATCATCAAACATCTACTACGATGCTGTTTATTATAGTGATCCGAGGGACACCCGTTCAAGAACTGCCCTTGAGCTTCAAGTTGAAATCACCGCTCGTGTGCAAGTACCTTTGTTGGAAATTAAGCAGGGAAAAAGTGCAATTTCGGTGAAAGATAAACCGGCTTTGAGTGGTGAAAATTTAATCTACGTGTCGACCCATGAGGACCCTGGTAAACCCAGGACGAGTTGGGCTGCGGTGTACTCGACCGAGTTGAGAACCGGGTTGACTAGGAGACTGACGCCGTATGGAGTTGCCGATTTTAGTCCGGCAGTATCTCCATCTGGGGTTTATACGGCTGTGGCTTCGTATGGAGAGAAAGGGTGGGATGGTGAAGTTGAGATGCTAACTACCGATATCTATGTTTTTTTGACTCGGGATGGGGCTCAGCGAGTCAAGGTTGTTGAAAACGGTGGGTGGCCGTGTTGGGTCGATGATTATACTCTGTTTTTCCACAGAAGAAGCGAGAAAGATAACTGGATCAGTGTTTACAAAGCGATTCTACCCAAAACGGGGTTGATTTCAACCGGTTCAGTGACAATTCGGCGGGTCACACCACCAGGTCTCCACGCTTTCACTCCAGCTACTTCACCAGGTAACAAAAAGTTCATAGCGGTGGCTACAAGAAGACCCAACTCGGGCTATCGCCACGTTGAGTTATTTGACCTTCTCAAAAAAGAATTTATCGAGTTGACTCGTTTAATTTCACCCAACACTCACCACCTTAACCCGTTTATCTCACCTGACTCAACTCGAATCGGGTACCATAAGTGTAGGGGTGACAGAAATATAAAAGACAAGAGCACCCACTTGTTACTCGAGAATCTCAAGAGTCCATCGCCCGATATTTCGCTCTTTAGAATTGACGGTTCGTTTCCGTCTTTCTCACCGAAAGGTGACCGAATCGCGTACGTTGATTTCCCAGGAGTATATGTAGTGAACCCAGATGGTTCAAACCGGAGGCAGATTTACCCAGAAACCGCTTTTTCAACCGCGTGGAACCCGGTTCATGAAGGGCTTGTGTACACCAGCACAGGACCCGTTTTTGCTAGTGAGAGTACAGAAGTCGATATCGTTTCCATCCACGTGGACGATGTTGATCAAGTTGGTGCCAAAAAGTTGACCACTGACGGCCAAAACAACGCATTTCCATCGGTTTCACCCGACGGTAAATTGATGGTGTTCAGATCGGGTCGAACGGGTTACAAGAATTTGTATATAATGGATGCAATTGAGGGAGAGAAGGGTGGGCTACACAGATTAACGGAAGGTCCATGGACGGACACGATGTGTAGTTGGTCACCGGCTGGTGATTGGATCGCGTTTGCATCGGATCGGGAGAACCCAGGTTCGGGGAGTTTCGAATTGTATTTGATCCACCCTAATGGGACCGGTTTAAGGAAATTGGTTCAAAGCGGGTTGGGCGGGCGGACTAACCATCCTACGTTTAGTCCGGATGGGAAAAGTCTAGTGTTTACTTCAGATTACGCAGGTATTTCCGCCGAGCCAATCTCAAACCCACATCATTATCAGCCTTATGGAGAGATATTCACGATAAAATTGGACGGCTCTGATTTGAAGAGATTAACGCACAATTCATTTGAGGATGGGACCCCAGCGTGGGGGCCTCAATATATAACGCCAGTTGACGTGGAGTGGGGCAAGAAGGAAGAATGTGCGTTTGAGGAATGCCACTGGCTGAATAAAACGCCCAACCAAGGAGTAAAGTTGGCATTTTTGAAGGCCAGTAAACCCCGGTGTGCTGGGTGAGCACATATCATATGTAATTTATATAATATTGTATTTTATATTTGCAATAGTTTTTTTTTTATTTAGATGTTTTCTGTGTATTAAGTTGTTACTTTTGAAACAAGCAGAAGATGGTAGATGGTATATTATTGATAATGTAAGTATATAATGTTTCATATATAGCTTTGCCTTGTAAATGCCCAAGATTATAATAAATAAAAAAATATCAATACCCATGAAGATTTTCATGATATTATGCCAAATTTTATGTGCTAGTTAATGGTTAGTTCACATGAAACAGAATAATTACAGAATGCATATAGAATGAAGATGGCATGTATTTGTTTACAATTGAATTGTTTCATTGTGGGCATGTGTTGAAGCACAACTCTAACTTTATAAGCAGTAGTTAGAATTTAGAAAGATGTTAAGTAAATGAATACCATTTTCAGATTTTAACATGAACAAAACTGTGCTGCTTAAGATCATGGGTGCAGAGTTCACCACTGATATAGCCATGCAAGTTTCTGCAACAATTTTAGATCTGAAGAGCCAGATTCAAATGCTTATGAATGTGGATGTTGAGAGGCAAACTCTGTCGTTTAAGGGTGAAGAGTTGATGAACCATCTGGTTCTTGGAGATTTTGAGTTTGGACAATCTCCCATTCTTGTTCTTCATATCACACCAATTGCACAAACAAAGTTTAACATTTTGGTGAAGTTCAACGCCCAACAGACTCGGATCATGGTGGATGGAGCAACTGTAGTTGCTGATTTGAGGGCTCAGATTGCAAGGCACTGGGGCATTCCACTTGAAAATACAGCCCTCTACTGTGGTTTGCCGGTGGAAATGAAAGATCATTTAACTCTCTCGGCTTTTAATCTTTCTGAGCATTCAGAAATTGAAGTGAAGGTTAAAGCTAGAACCGGACTCAAGGTTAAAGCTTTAACCGGTTGAATTCACTTAGTATTATAAGTAAAATAGGAAGAAATAATTGTCCTCTGATAGGCAAAGCAAGAAATAAATATAAACTAGAATTGGTTTATGTAGATGATTATTAATTATTTTAATTTGCCTGGGATGAAACAGTGATAAAAATAACTCCACAGCTAAGGCACTTATGGGTAGACATGTCATGGTCGTGCAAAGCTATATCCAACATGGTTGGTCGTGTCGGGCTATAGCCACCAAACGGTAAACTATACTAACTTGTGACATGGTAAAACTCGAGACACAACTCAAAGTCCTTTAAGTCGTGCTTTTATGAGACCGTCCAATGACAAACTAAAAGGATAATTAGTAACTAGATTATCTAGACAAAAGTTTCATGCTCACCACCCATAAATAACGAAAAGAACTTCACATGTAAAGATGAACTTGATAAACAATGAGTGTAAAACTCGGAACACAACTCAGAGTTCTTTAAATCGTACCTCTATGAGACCACCAAATGACAAACTAAAAAGATAATGAGTAGTTATCTTATCTAGACAAAAATTTCATGATCATCACCCATAGATAATGAAAAAACTTCGCATGTGGAGACGAACCGATAAACAATGAGGGTAGGTCATATTTACCCTCAAATTTGATAAAAAATGAAAATAGTTAAAAAAAGGCCCACCCTCAATTTTTCTTAAATTATAGTGTTCCCCAAAAACTTTACTCCATGTAATACTTAATTCACTTCTCCCCTCCAAATTTCTAATATTGATTCTCAAAACCTATTTTTAGAGTGAAAAGTGCCATACTCTAGTTGCTTTATTGTTTGTTTCACAAATATTGCTTTCATTATAAAATTTGTATAGCAAATTCTTAAATAGTAAGTCATTTAGTCCTTATTTTTTCAATTGAATGTTATACATGTATGTATATTTAAATAATCTAATTTGTGTAAATTGCTTACAGTTGTGTCTTGTTGATTATTATTTTTAATCTCTTCAAATTATCCAAGATATAATCAAAATAAGAATTAAAATTTTGGATATATATTTTCAAGTAAAAGAGACATGGGATTTTGGCAAAGTATTAAAATTAGAAGTAAGATTTTGGATACACTAAATTTTCATATAATTCACAATGAAAATACCATTTAACGCTTTTAGAATATATGAAAGTGATAAATTATGTTAAATTGAAGAACTTGCTTTCATCTTTACGATAATTGATATTTAGACATTAAAATTTTTAAGTATGACATTTAAACTTGTTTTTTTAAAGTAAACAAAAGATGTGTGAATCTTTAATCAGAATAATTGAAGTTTAATTGTTTTTTTTATGAATTATAACTGTTTTTAAACATTTTTTATTATATTAAATTTGAGTGACCTTTTTTCTCTCTTCACATAAAGAAGTTGTGTTATCACATTTTTCCTTTCAATTTTTTGACATTATATTATTTTTTTAAGCCTCAAAATTTAGTAGTTTTCAAAAGGTTTTATTAATTGATTGACAAGGGAGTCTGAAGAAACTATCACTTTCTATCAAATCAAGATCATGCAATTAATATAATTATGGTCAAAGGACTATTTCTCATAAATTTTAGTTTAATCTCAAAAATACATTTGTAATAGCTGAAAAACTTAAATATTCATCCATCCCTAAATTGCCACTAAATATAAACAATAATATTAAAAAATATATAATTTTATCTCATTTCCCCCCCTAAAGTTTTAAAAATTAACATTTCACCTCATACCTAAATTTTGAAAAGTGACTTTCCCCCCTCCCCCACAAATCCCCAAGTTTTTTCTTCATTTATCCCTCTAACGACCGACACGACGCGTTCTTGAACGACAAAACATCATCCATTCTCTAAACGATAGAGCTTGTCGTCTAGACTTTGAACGACAAAGCGTTATCCAAAATTGGACTCTGTTTTGTTCCTTTGTCGTGCTTCATCGTTCACTAAAAAAAGTGGTTTGATTTCAAGTTTGGTATTTTAGTGGGGAAAAGTGAAATTTTCAAAAACTTATTCCAAAGGAAAATATTAGTTTTTCAAATTAAGAAAGAAAATAAAATATAATTATAATTATTTTAATCTTATTGGTAAAATAATCATTTTACCATTTAACCCTAAAATAAAATTTATAAGTGTATCCTAACAAACTAAAACTTGGATGAGTATTTGGGTTTTTATCTGTCGCGGGTATATATTTATTATTTTAGCAAAACTTGGGTGGAAAATAGTCATTTGGCCTATGATTATTTTGTTTTTGTCCAATTAAAATAGGAATAAATCTCTAGAATCATGTTTTAATTTGGCATATTTAGATACAATATTTACATATAATTTTACCTTTTCATCCTATAATTTAAAAGACCTAAATGAAGATAGGGATAAATTGAGACTTTAAAAACTCACCAGAAATCATAAATATATAATACTATCTTGTAATTATTACACAAACTCTACCAAAATATTTTCTCATTGATAAATAACATAACTGTAAACATAAATTTCTAAATAATAAAAGAAACCACATTAAAATCTTTTTTGGTTTTGTTATTAATTTATTTTCGTAGTTATCTAATCATTATACAATGGATAATAGAATTATCCACTATTTCATATGGAGGAAACCAGGGGATCAAATAATCTTTGGTAAGATGAAGTAATCTTTGTCAATGAATAATAATTGAAAAGATTGTTAGAGTTGGAATCCAGAAAAAGAGTATAATATCCCTAATTTAATAATTCAACTTACTGTCAAGATATTGTTCACTTAGTTCATCATGGTTTTATTTTTTGCCCACATTTTGACAATTTATACATCTTACAAACTATTTAACCAGTCATCATCTAAACAACCCAAACATATTGGATGCACATATAAGTCCATATTTCTTCATGCTTTGTCGATATGAGATTTGTTTAAAGATATCTTTGAGTTACAAAGTCTAAAAACAAAACCATGATAAACTGTATATCCAAAATTGATAATATCTTAACAGTGAACCAGACTATCAGATTAGAGATGTTACAAAAATAAATGAAAACAAGTTGACAAAATGAGGATTTAGGTTTCTTGTTCCTTTTAACAGGCTAGCGGTTCTAACTTAGAAAGTTTGGTTTTAATCCGACCGAATGTGATTCTAATTAGGGAATTTGATTTGTGACAGACAGTAACAAGGCTCTATATAATTAAAAGGCGCCGTTGGGGAAGTCAAAGCAATCCATGCCTTTTGGTGGAAATCACCCGTTAATTCTAAAGATGACAAGATAAAAACCAGTGAGAGTTAATTGTAAACAAAAAGGAAGAAGAATATATCATACTATAACCTCAAAGGTTTTGGCTTGCTACATCAACATGGAAAAAGGAATGACACAAGCTTGAAATCTTGGAATCCATTACAGGAAACTCACCAGAAGAGAAGTCTATCCAACGGGATATTGGAACAATCCGCAATACTCAGTGGCTGTGGAAGAACTCTGGAGGAATTGATGGAGGACACAACTTCTTTGCCACATATTTGTACTGAAATATACACAGCACCAGTTGCTTTTATTTATATGAATTGAATTGACGCCGACTTATGTCTACATAATTATATGGTTTTGAAGAAGCTTTTATTTACCTTATGCTGACTGTACTTTTCCCTGATTGCTGGTAGACTTGAACTATTGCTATTACAGAATAGGCGATGAAGATCTTTAACACAGTCCATCAAGTCCGAAGGTTGGTAAAGTGTGTAATGCTGCAATGTAGAACTCTGCACCAAAAACAATGATCAATTTTCTTTCTTATATGAAGAAAAAAATGGTGGCGGCTAGTGTTTATGTAAATACCCAAGGCCTCTTTGATGGGATTAGTATGTATTTTGCCAAGAAAATTGCAGAAGCGGCTATGAGTGATGGTGCATAACAGAGCATGCTGTACTCTAGAAGAGACAATTCTGCGATGTAGTTTGCTAAGCATTCCAACTGCATTGATGGAGCCTGAACCAGCAGAAACACAATTGAGGTATTAGTGAAAAAATATTTGGGCAAAATTATTGATGTAAGTCTCATGCAACAAATTATATGAGGAAGGTGACAAATACCTCATTTATCCCTTGAGCAGCACGAACAAATCTCCTGCATTTTATTTCGATGATCACAAGTCAGATTTCAGAAAGCAGTGCCAATATAATCATGACTGCAACAAGAGATACTTGATTATAAACTCTACCGTAAGAAACATTTGGCGGTGGGAGCTGTCATTTCGAACTTTAAGTAATTCAAAACTGCAGATTCCATCTCAAGAACCTGAAGCAATTGTGATAGTAAATTATTTTGCTAGGTAAAAGAGTTTGAGCAATACAGAGGAAAAAACGTCATATAAATTTCGTACCTCTTCCTTGAAATACGTGTTATCAGTTATATAACAGAATTCCTCCACCTGGGGTGCACAAATTTCTTCATATTTTCTGGCAATTCAGCAATATTTCTTGTTAATACTATAACCATGGAGGTGAAAGCATGGCGTAAAACTGCAATTTCATAGATAGGGAGAATAAAAAAGACAAGGGGGGATGATTACTTACGCTGCAATCATCATGCAGGCAACACCAAGCAACTGGAGACGCTGCCTATTCATTACGTTGCCTGAAAGATACCGATCTGTGTAGTTTACAGTCAAATACAACGTCTCAGGTACAAGCCTGTACTCTTCGGCCACCTGCGGTTGGAATTAGCATCACAAGTTAGCATGTCACACACAATAAACGGGTGGTGGTACCAAAAAGAAGATTTAGTTAGTCAAAGCACATGTAAAGAATATCTAGTAACTGAATAAGAATTCATAAATTACCTCCACAAGCCAATCAACCAGTATTGCGCGCATGCTGCAGTTTATGTCTTTCTGAATTCTCTCCATAAAGTCGGTTGAAGGCCTTTTCTTTGCCTAAAAAACCCCCATGAATGGAAGATAATTAGAAAGATATTATAGAAGCAATAGAATATATGTTTGGAATTAAATACATTTCCATATTATGTCTATTATGCATAAGGATTAGCACTTTATTGTATCTTGGTAAAACAAACTACATAATCTGTTCACAGCCTTCTGAGTGTCCAAGTAGATGTTTATATAGCCTACAAGGTGCATAGCAAAAGCATTATAATAATGATTAATAAAAAAATTCTTCTTACTTTTACCAAAAGATTTCAGCAAACAATTTTAAATGAACATCACAAGACTCTTTTAAGGCGAAGAAAAAAATTAGAAGTTATTGCAGAACAGGAAAGGGTGAATTTACCTCAGATGCACGCAAGTGCTTGTAAATGTCACAAGCAAAAGTTGCACAGAGCTGGGGATCCATGTTACTATCATCGATATTAACAATTTTATCATCCATTTCCATCTCAGCAAGTAGGTCTCTACTGCAGCCATTTCCTACAAGCAAATTAATAGATAATAAGTTCAAGTGGTAACCTAAACATTTAAAAAAATTAAAATTTTAAGCGAAAACATTACCTGTTGTTTCTGCATGGCCTGAAATGTAGAGATTTCTAAATGTGTTCCTATCAATAGAATCAAGTGCTGGAACATCATTGTTATCAATATATTCAACGTCAGGGCTCTTGAAAGAATCAGAAGCAGACGTCGTCTCATCCATAGAAACTGAATTTGCATCTGAATTATTAGGAGAGACATCCATGCTAGAAGAAGCTGGAACTTCTGCAATGTTAGGTGCAAGTTTATCACTTCTTGGTAATGGTGTAACTTTAGAGACATCCATGCTAGAAGAGGCCGGAACTTCTGCAATACTAGGTGCAATTTTATCACTTCTTGGTAATGGTGTAACTTTAGAAGGAAGAACATTGTTGGACTTTACAATACTGGGGGCAGGTTCTTCAGTTCTTGGTAGAGATGTAACCTTAAGAGGAACAACTGTGCTTGATTTTATAATTAATGATGCAGGTAAGAGTTTGCCCGAGAAGCCCGTGTTGTTGATACTGCCGGCTGGATTTACCTTCTTTGCTTTAGCAACTCTACTCGAGCATGGTGCCTTCAAGCATGAAATTCAGTAAATCAAGCAGTCAAATTTAAAATTTTTATTTGAATGAAATCATGTGCATAAACAAATTGTATAAACTAAAATATCAGCTTGTGATTGGATGATTAGATTATTTACTATTTCTCTTATTTCAAAATCACTCAATTAGATACTATTATAGATAAGTTTATACAATTTATTCGAACATGTAAATTTACTTTTTTTCATTTACCATAAAGCTAAAATTTGAAAGTTGAGTGGGACTATTGTAAAATTACAAACTTCTGAGTTAATTTGAAATTTCACAAGCGTTTTGATTTTTCTCCCCGTTAAATTAAGTGCAAGTTTTCCCTATAACCCAGTGATTTTCTTTTTCAAAATCATATTTAAAATCTTTTCATCATCGGAGATCTTAATATACACAGCTTGTAAAAGAATACTTACGTATTTAGTTGTTAGATATTTTAATTATTCATTTTCATTTATTTTCTTTCCATTTTCTCAGCAACCAAACTGGTGGTTCTTACTCTAGGAAAAAAAAATCATCCAGAAAAACAAAATTTGAAAAACATAAAATCAAGAGAAACTTTCTTTCCAAAACATAGTTCTATCTTATTCCTCATTTTCTCAGAAGCCAAAAAAAGAGTTGAAAAACTGAAAATACCGACCAAAGAAGACGAGGAGAGTGAGCTTTTTGAACCACTTTGAATGACATTCCTTTGATTGGTGATGTTACTGAGTGGCGCTCGCTTCTTCGCCAGATGCGGTGGGACCGCCATGAACTTTCTCACATTCTCCGACGACGACGCATGTCGTTTAGCTAAAGACGATGTTGTGGACGACGAAAAGGACGACCGCCGGTTCTGCATCGACATTTCGAAATCAAAAAATCTTTCTTGTTCTTACGCCAAGAACAAGAAAGCGAATTCAAAAAGAAAAATTGAGAGGACAGAAGCTTTTCAGGAGTTCTTAGCGGAGAATTTGGCGAGCTTTTTGAAAGACTTTGAATAAGCTGTTTATGGAAGTGATAATTGATAAAACATTTTACATTTATAAAATTTTACTTTTAGGCGGGGAGGAAGGTGATTTGAATTGTGATAGCATCCTGACCGTCAGACTCAGTTCGATATTCGTTAGGGAGCGCAGTGTGGGGCCCACCAAACGACTGTTTGGGTTTGTGGGGTTTCTCAAACTCTAATGAAAAGGTGCCACCGGAGGGTAATGGGACACGTGGTGCACCCGGAAGATGGTTTGTTATCAGTGAAAGGTCACGGCGCTGTAAGACTATATTTGAATTCGAAATTTAAACGGTCACTGGACCTGTCTTCACTCTTCCAGTTCAGTACCGAATAACGAGCTAAAAAAATAATAATAATTCCAAAAAATTAGACCATAAATTCTGAATGTTGAAGTCGGTAAGTCAAAGTGACATGTCACGTGCCAGCCCTGCAATTCCTAATTTACATTCAATTTCGGATTCTATTTGAATTCAGCCCTATATTTGAATTCGGATTCTATTTATAAACTAATGTACAAATTATTATGTATATTTACTATTTGCATGAATTAAAAAAAAAAGTCAATCCTCCTTGATTTCAAAATTTTGTGGAAACATTGGATTTTGGCTTTTAGCTATGATAGTCGAATCATTTATCATATAATATGTCAAAAATTTAATTTTATATATTATGTATCAAATATCGTATAATACAATTTTTAAAAAATAAAATAATAAAAAGATTAATTAACACGTTAAAGTTTTAAAAAATATTACAAATACTATTACAAATTTAAAATTTTTTATATACACCTCTATTATATCATTATTTTCTTTAAAAAATATATCAATTCATATTGATAATATGTATCATATTTATGATACATATTATTTTTCACTTATATCGTATCATATTGTATGATACGTATCGTATATCATAAGATAATAATAACTATGTTTTAACTTATTTCATCTTTCTAGCATAATTAACCATATTAGAATAAGAAAATATGAAATTATTAGGACAATTCTGATAAGACTTCGTGTATAAAAGCTTGGTTTGGTTGCTAACTAGTATTAAAAAAAAAAACACTGAGTTACTTATAATAAATTTGAATTAAAAATAAAATAACTCTACTTGTTAAAGAATAAATAACAATTTTCCACCTAAGGCTTTAAAAACACCTTTTCACCTTTTGTTAGTATAGATAACATGTTTTCACCTTTGGTTGCTAACATGTTTTCACCTTTAACGAAATTTTTGAGGGGTTTTGAAAATTAGAAAAAAATTTGGAGTGTTTCTGAAATTTTTTAAATTTTAACACACTTTTTGATAGTTTCAAATAGAACACTTAAGCTCTTAAAGAATTGAACAAAATGCAATAAATTAATGTGTAAATGTCATACTGTAATCTATCAAGGCTATGATATATTTTCAATAAGATAAAAAAAAAATTCATTTACCTTTAGTAAGTTAAAAAAAAAATATTTATATCCTCAAAATATCGTTCACAATTCAATCTAATAAGAATGTTATTGTAATATTTTAAACCGTAGGAACAAAATAACAATTAATAACATCTCTATTAAAACATTTAAAAATAATGATATAAATAATTTTTTATTATTAAAACTAAATAAGAGTGAAAGTATATCATTTTATCAAATTTTGAATATGAATTAGTAAATTAGTCTAAAATAAATAATCATTTTATTTAATTATATGATGATATATCAATTTAATTTTATTTATTACACTTATATGTAGTATTACTCTTACGGATCTTACGAAATCTTTAAATTCAGCCTTCGTTGATTTTAGAATTTACTAAAAGTACTTCTAACTAAAATGATTCATAGCTGGAAATCATCTGTACTAAACTGCATTGATTCATAGCTGTAGATTGAGAACAATTCATTTAGAACACAAGCGAAAAACTGTCAATATGTAATGTTAACAACTACTCATTCATGTCTTGGAAAATCTCAGCAGGTATTGAACTGGGACAGTACTTTTTGGCCACGTATTTGTACTGTACAGATGAAAAAACATGTTAGACTGCAGCAACAAACATCACAATACGTGTATAAATCAACTTAGATTATTTGAAAATCAACTAGTCTATTGAATTTCTTATGTAACTGGAGCTGAAGAAAGTTAGGAAGTTGTGCTTATGCCTTCAATTTAGAGATTGTTCCACAAAATAATCATTTGGAAGTGAAGGGAAAAGCTCATAAAAGTTGTCTAGTCATCCTATCCTCAGAAGAGAGATTCAACTCACCTTATGCTGGCTGTACTTCTCCCTGATTGCAGACAAATTGGGGTGACCACCCTTGCAAAAGAGACGATGCAGTGCCTTGACACAGTCAGACAAATCCGGAGGTTGGTAAAGTGTGTAATGCCCAAGGGTAGAATTCTTTATCACAAGAAGAAGCAAAATTTTACTATGTTTTCGCTGAAAATAGAGGAGAAGATAGAGAATAGCAGCAAGCAAAATCAACCCAATAATTATTCCTAACGCATACCCAAGGTTTCTTGGATGGAGAAAGAATAAAATTGGCCAAGAAAGTCGCGGATGCAGCTACTAGTGAGGGGGCATATGAAAGCATGTTGTATTCCAGAAGGGATAATTCCACTATATAGTTTGCCAAGCACTCCAACTGCAGTGATGAGATCTACAAAAG
Organism: Mangifera indica; assembly: GCF_011075055.1. NCBI lineage: Eukaryota > Viridiplantae > Streptophyta > Magnoliopsida > Sapindales > Anacardiaceae > Mangifera > Mangifera indica. The sequence goes on along the minus strand of NC_058147.1, from coordinate 6,187,181 downwards.
GCATGCAACTATTAAAACCATTAGAAAACAATGTTCCAACAACAGCCATTATTGGAGAAACAAAAATAACATATTAGTGGTAACATATGGAAGTTGATAACAAAAGCATGACGGCATCAACAACAGAAATGTTTACTACTGGCCACATCTGATACAAGTGATTATTCACAATTTGCTAAAATATCAATTAATGAAATAGAAGTGACAATAAAATGGGAAAAGATCTGAAATAATCTATTCCAGAAAAGGGTACCTCATAACTTCCTTGAGCAGCATGAACAAAGTGCCTGAACATTTGATAAAAATTGCAAGTCAGTTCCACAGAAGTATAACAAGACAAGCACTTAACATTTCAGTAGGAATATAAAAAACGAACTTCACCTTAGAAAACATTTAGCTGTTGGGACTGTCATTTCAAACTTCAAGTAATTCAATACTGCAGATTCCATTTGAAGAACCTGCGGCAAAGGATATTTCATGATACTTCTGAATTCAGGAGGAATAAATAAACATAAATAAGAATCTAGAAGTTGGAAAATAGAACCCTAACCTCCTCTTTGGAGTATGTGTTATCAGTAACATAACAGAATTCTTCCACTTGAGGTGCACATATTTCCTCATATTTTCTGTAAATATCATAGCTTCAGTTATTATCGATAGTCCTATCATAATATATATATCCATACACGAGTGCTAATTTAGATGAAACAAGCAAATGTATTTAAAACTTACGCTGCAATCATCAAGCAGGAAACACCAAGGAGTTGTAACTTCTGCCGATTTATTACATTGCCAGAAAGATAACGGTCTACGTAATTGACTGTCAAGAATAGAGTCTCTGGTACAAGTGTGTACTCTTCAGCAACCTACAGTTAAAATTTTGAAGTTTAGCACAAAAAAAAAATCTCATTAGCAAAAGAGAAATTTTATAACACAAGAGAGCATCAACATAATAAGCATCAACATATATGCAACCCTAAAACAGAAGAGCAGATTAGGGGTGAGTTTCTTGAGGAACATGAATGCCCTGCCAAAATCATCACCCGCTACAATATACCTCCACTAGCCAATCAATCATTATTGCACGCATGCTAGCATTGATGTCTTTTTGAACCTTTTCCATGAAATCAGTAGAAGGCCTTTTCTTCCCCTGAAAATTTTAAGATTTAATAACTCAGATGCAGAATATGACGAATATTACCAAACTTTCAGACCATATTTCTCTGAGACAGTTTTACATTCCAAACATCTATGATTGGAGAATGCTTAACATATTGCAATAACTGCATAACTAAAAAAATCAGTATCACCAATTATGTTTGTGCTATAAATTGACATGCAGTATGATTAATAAAGAATTACCAGAACATTAATAACATTCTTAACCCTCGGAAAATCACAATTAATGGAAATATATTAATATAACCTTCTTAATCTTGGAACCATTTTTGCAAACATTATATTAAACATGTCATATTCCAACTTTAAACAGAATTAGAAAATAAACAAATAAATCAACAATTAATATATATGGGTCCATTGGGAAACTTTAACATTAGTAATTAGCAAAAGCCAGAAAACTCAACTGACCAGAAAAAGAAAAACAACTAAGCATGAGGATGTCAAACCTCAGATGCATGCAAGTGCTTAAAAATTTCAGGAGCACTAGTTGCACAAAATTGGGGATCCTTGACATTGTAATCAGTATCATCAAAATCAACAGTCGATTCAATCTCTGCTAATATATCTCTCTTTTCAAAGAAAGAACCTTCTCTTTTTTCATGATCTGAAATGTTGAGGGTGCTATATGTCCTCATCTCAATAGATTTAATTGTTGAATTGCCTTCATTATCTATATATTCAAATTCTGGACTCCTCAATGAATTGCAAGTAGACATGGTCTCATCCAAGGAAACAGAACCACCAACTGATTTGCTTGGAGAAACATCTGTGCTTCTGGGTACCTGAACTGTACTCTCAGTAGGAAGGATAATGAAACTGCTATTTGGACTAGAGAAGGCTCTAAACGTAGATTGACCACTTTTGGGCAACAATATGCCATCACTATACACACATGATGTTGCGGGCAAAGTATTTCCAGAAAGCCCTTTATCATAAGCATGAGGAGAAGATTCCTTTTTCTTGGCAATTTTAGCTGAACATGGCACCTGTAAGTTAAAGTATAAAACATAAACCATTATTGTTCAAAATCAAAAAATTAGACCTGAAAGTAAGAGTGACTTAAAAAATTGCTTCTGAACACTCAAAAAATTAGAACATGGCACCTGTAAGTTGAAGTATAAACACAATGATTTAGGGGCACTTGGGCACCATATTGAAACCTAAGCCTTTGAGAACAAGGTAGTTATCATCTCAAAGCACACGTTCAAGCTTTATAATGAAAGGATATCAAAGATAGGTAGCTTATTGTTTTCCATGACAAGTTTGACAATATAATAAATCTACGATGTCCTCATGACAGTCATAAATGACAAAACAATTTTCAAAACATGCAACCGTTCATACTTTGTGGGCAAAATAATAAAACATATCATGAACAAAAATAGCTATAGAATAACATAGATGTGATTAATGTAGAAAGTGTGTAACTGAATTGACGTCAGTGTCAATATTTTACACCTTAAAATTGATCAAGTCAATGGTCAGAGAAGATTATCAATGCATTAGAAATAAAGCTGTCTTTGCAAAGACCTTTAACAATTACAAAGAAATAGTTGAAGATTAACATTAAAAAAAAAAAAAAACCCACAAAAAAATTACCAAGTAAAAATTATTTGCAAAATTAATATGAAATATGTAAATTTAATATATACCAATATTATAATTTATAAACATCCACAAACAAGAAAAGAAAGAAAAAAAACTACTAACAATGGGCTTAGGAGGAAGGCTCCCCAAAACCCGCGACCCGATTTCAGACTCATTTTTCTGGTTGGTTATATCAGTGAGAGCCGGTCGCTTCTTGGCCAATTGGGGCTTCGATATAGTAATTTTTTTAATGGAGTTTTCAGAGGCAGATGGAAGCCTCCTAGCCGATGATGACGAATGACGAAGATTTCGCGATGACATTTTGGGCCAAACCCTAACCGGATCCAGAATTCCCTGCAAAAATCAGAGAAAATAATAAAGGGCTCCAGTTATAAATCAATTACGTTGTTAAAAAAAATTCAAGAAATTGTGATAATGTGACATTAATTACTGCTTAGTATGAGACTGGCACTTTCAATTTCGGATTATGCGTTTTCAAGATTCTTGGAGGGTTTTGGAGGGAGATTGCCAGAGCAATTGTTTAAGAACTAAAGAGCGCGAAAAAGTGTTGGTTTAAGGAAGAAAGATGCATCCCAGCCGTCGGTTTTTTAAGGAGTGAACTGTGATCATAAAGAAGATATATCATCTGAATATATATATATATAATTTTGTTTTTTTTATAATAAGGTATGTTCATCAGTATCAAATTGCCGGTGATCAAATTATCACTCATGAGAAGTATATTTAATGAATATAAAATTTAATACAAAAAGATAATAATAAGATTTTTAATATAATTTAATGGATAAATTAATAGTTTACGGTCATGGAAATGTTATTAAGTATGTATTTATACAAATAACCATACTATAATACTAAAAACAATAAATGTCTGTTGAATGCTAAAGTTGTCGCCCGTTAACATTTACACAATTTTAACTTTATACTAATACAGAATAGAGTTATGTATATAATTTAATAAGTAAAATAAGATAATAAATAATTTGATAAGTGTTGTCATTATTATAATCTCGATATGATAAAAAATTAATCACACTTTAATTATAATTATTGAAATTGTTGGAAATAATCACACAACAATAAAAAATTATTTCTTAATGTTTGAGATGCTGTGGGAATTGTGATAGTCATTAATTCGTGTTCCTTCTTTGTTGTTTTGTGATAATCGTTTTGTCTTTGTTTAGGAAGATGATTTCTTTTTTCAGACGACGTCTCTCGATGTCGGATGGGTTGGGTTGAAGTTGAGACTGGCTATTGAAGGAAGGAAAACCGTCAAGAGGGAGAGACAATCGGCGATAACACCAAAGAAAGTGAACATATTTTGAAATTAAACCCTGGGGGGGCAATGTGATTTTTTTAAACTTGATTTATGAGAGAAAAGTTAGTTTTTTAAATTTAGGGGAGGCGAAATGAAATCATTTTTAAGTTAATTTTTAATATTAAATATAAAATGACGATTTTATCTTTAAAATTAACAAATTTAAATGATCGTGAGTGGGTAAATAAGATTTTTAAAATTAATGGGAAAAACTTTGAAAATTCAGTATAGTTTGGGTGGGAAATAGCTCTTTGGCCTAATGCAACTATCCGCTAGTTGTTGATCTTTTTCTGGGTAGTATATGTGAATTTGACAAAAAAAACGGTATAGCAAATTTAAATTCTTTCATCATAGTAAAAATTATTGTTATTAGTATCATGCAGATCATGATACATATTTATGATACGATATAAATTTAAAAAAATGTATTATAGGTTTATTAAACTAATACAATATAGTATACGTGTAATACGATATAAAATATATCATGATAGAAATCAATATACATTTTAAAAAAAATAATGACATAATATAAATGTATTCAAAAAAAATTAAATTTTCAAAACTGTTACTAATACTTTTCAAGACAATGATATGTTAATTAAATATTTTTTATTATTTTTATTATTATTTTATTTTTAAACATACATATTTTACTATACATATATGATATAATATATGATGCATAATTAAATAATTAAATTTTTAATTAACAATACGATGCAAAAATTGATTATCACGGTATCATAAATATGATATGTCTATTTGATATATCAATTAATTTTGTATTAACTTGGTCTATACTTCAAAACATCCCATGGGTGGTTACTTTAATAACAAGTTTAGGCGACTCCGTGCAACCGTTCATATTTACGTCAATCACACCGCAATTACGTATTGAAAACAGCGGCTTGGCTTGTACACACGTTTACAAAAAATAATTTATCCACATCTTACGATTCTTTGGTCGGAGATTAAAGGTTTGTATTATGAGGGTATAATTTAAATATATAAATGATATATTATTATATAATTAAATATTCTTTTTTATTTAAAATTATCTAATTATATAATAACATATTATTTATATATTTAAATTATATATAAAAAATTATGTATAGTTGCTTTATTGTTATATTATTATGGATCCACCAAAATCTGAAAGACTAATTAATTTGGTGCATGCGGACCCCGTCATACAAAATCGGCAACAACACTTGCCGAAGAGACCTCTTCCATGCATATGCCACTGTCTTCTTCCTCCTCCATTGTTGTTGGACCTTTGGCAGCTATCTATGATGTTTTCCTTCGATCCTCTCAACTAGCCATTAAGGCTTCCCAGTTGCGAACACAAAACACCCAATAATTAATCCAAACGGCACTCCACAGCCAAACCCTATCAACACCACTTGCCAGTCAAATCCGTTATTGGACTCCATGTCATCTTCATTTGATGCTGAGATATGCAGCGCACTGTCGTCACCACATTTGTTTGATAATGGAAATCCACACAACCCCGCATTCCCGCCATACGAAGTATTTGGGAATGTGTTAAATTGGTTATTCTGAGGTATGGAACCTGTGAGATGGTTATTTGACAAGTTTAAAACTTCAAGAAAGTTCAAATTTGTCAACTGACGGGGAATTTCTCCCGTAAGCTTGTTTGAAGAAAGGTCTAATGACTCGAGAGATAACAAATTTCCGAAAGATGATGGAATACAGCCACTTAAACTATTACGAGAAAGGTTGAGAATCTGAAGCGCATGCAGATTTCCAATTATTTTCGGAATCTCGCCATGGAAATTATTGTAGGAGAAATCCATGATAGTAAACTCATTGATAATTTTCATCATTTCAAAACTAGAGCCTTTCAGATTTAATATCAGAGAAACTTGATAGTATCCATCACCCAAGTATCGCAACTTCTTTCCCACTTTAACAACATTCTGCATAGCTTTCATACTTTCAAAATACTTTGTGGGCAAAGGACCACTAAAAGTATTATTTGAAATATCGAAGAATCTTAACTTAGGAAACGAATGATTAGCCTCAGCGGACGAAGCTGATATAATTCCGTAGAATTTATTGGAACGAAGAACAAAAACTCGCAACTCTGGAAGACTGCTCAACCAATGTGGGAATATATCCTTTATGTTGTTGTTTCCAATATTTAAAACTTCGAGCTTGGTGCAATTCTCCAAAGATCGTGGGACAGTCCCTTCCAACCAATTGCAGTTGATGCTGAGTTCCCTCAAATGATTGCCTTGTGCAAATGAATCGGGAATATTTCCATACATTCTATTCTTTTGCAGATCTAACACTCGAAGACTACTGTTGAAGTTTCCCAAGCAGTCTGGAATGGTGCCACTCAAGTTGTTATTATAAAGATCAAGAATAGCAATCAAGCTCATATTGCAAATCAGATGAGTAATCCCTCCTGTCATACTATTGTTGGAGATAAAAAATAATCTCAATGAATGTGGTAGAACTGGAATTGAGCCATGAAACCTATTTTGGTCCAAACACAGAGACTCTAAGAACTGGCATTGGAATTCAACGATGTGCCCGGCTAGTTGATTGTAACCAAGGTCTATAAATTCCACCCGTGGCAGAGTGAATAGCCAAGAGGGCAGAGACCCGTTGAGCATGTTCTCATTCACAGAGAGAACAGCTAAATTTTGAAGTCCACTTGCACGAGAGGGGATTGGACCAACTAGTTGATTACTTCGGAAGGATACGAAAGAAAGTTGAGTAAGGTTGACAAAAATATCGGAGGGAATTTCACCTGTTAGATGGTTCCATGAAAGATCGAAAACTTGGAGCTGCCCAAGATTTGAAAGGGATGATGGGATGTGGCCATAAAAATGGTTTTTTCCAAGGCCCAAAAAGATAAGTTGTGTAAGGTTAGCAAGTGACGGAGGAATTAACCCGAAAAAATTGCATCCAAAGAGATCCAAATACCTCAAGGACATCACATTGCTGATTGAATTGGGTAATTGTCCAGAAAAATTTGTGTAAGCAACATTCAGAGTTTCAATGGGACTGCTCCAGTTAACCTTCGGAAAGATGCCCGTTAAGTTGGGGTTCAACTGTAAATGGAGGGTTCGTAGATTCGGTAAGCGAAGGATACTTTCGGGAAAGTAGCCTACCAATCGACAATCAATGAGACTCAGGTCTATCAAAGAAGAAGATAGATTTGTAAAGGAAGCAGTTCGTGCGGCGGTAGACATATCTACGTCGTCAAGAAAAACTGCTTCCAACTTGGACAGATTTTGAACCATCCCTTCCAAGACAGGGTGTTCAAGAATCACCTGAGAATTGCCAGAAAGGTCAAGCACAACTAACTTAGATAAATGGGAGATATCTAATGGAAGCTGGCCGGAAAAATTGGAGTATGAAAGTCTAAGGACTGTCAAATCAGAAAATTGACCAAAGCCAGGGGAAATCTGGGAGTAATTGAAATCATTGTAACAAAGGTTTAGGCTTTGCAAGTGAGAAAGGAGAAACAGAGTGCTGTTGGAGGGAATGTAACCATGAAGCCAGCTGCAGCTAAGGTCAAGGCCAATCACGTGACCGGTCTCCCTGTCACATGTAACCCCGTCCCACGAACAACAGTCACCTTCTTCCTTCCAAGAATTCATTTTGGGATAAGATTGTATCTTGTGCTTATCACAGATGGAAGAGGAATGATGGTTATGGAAGGAAAAATGTTGCTTGAAGCGGAGTAGTGCAGAACTTTGATCCTGAGAACAAAGTTTTGCGGAAGTTTGAGAACACAAAAGCAACCACTGAAGGCAGAAAATTAATTTATAAAACAGTGCTAACCAACCCATTTCGTGTTTCTCTACAAAGTCCGTTTAAATGAGACCATTATAAATAGACAACAAAGGGGAAATCAGTTCTGTTAACTATTCTAACTGTTTTTCAAATAAGACATATGAAATCAAAAATAAAAAATCAAAAGTAGTTTTAATCTGGTCATGCAGTGCCGACTACGCTTAGCACTTTTATAAATAGCAAATTCTATGTCTTAGCCCCGTAGGTTTGAGAGTATGTCATCAAGTCCGACCGGTAACATATCTAAATCAAACTCTTTATCTTGTCTGATATATATATCAGAATCAATGTTTTTATCTTAACTAATATAGTGATTATAAGTTTGGTTATTAGACCCAAAATTTTAATTACTTGGTGCAATTGGTTTAATCTTCGAAAGAGTGATTTAATTTGAATAAGATTTTTTCGAAATAGAAAAAATTTGCAACTCAAAATTTGCTATTCCATAGACTGGTGTGAACCATCTTAATCCACATATAGAGTCAGATTTTTACGGCAATTAAAGTATCAAGCCATTGTAAAGGTTGCTCTTTTGGTTCTAAGGTGCAATCACTTTATTTAAAATAATAGACCTTTAGACTTCAATGAGAAGAAAGGATCAGATTCCTTTAAAAAAAGAAGGATTAATTATGTGAAAATCAGTTTGAATTAACCTTTTGCAAAGATAATATTAGACGACCAAGACTTTGATAATAGACTTGAAAGTTAGATATGTTGAGGGAAAATTAATTAAAAATGACTAAAATTTAGGGTACTTAAACAAAATTGACTAACTTTTTGGGTGTTATGTAGATACCAAAATTACCCTTCATCCTTTTGTATAAACCCTAACTTACCCCACAAGTTTTGAAAATTTTTATTTTCACAATCTCAATCAAATTCCAACATCATGATTTCGAATTTGAGGAACGAAGTTTATTATATTAAAGTATTTGTATGAATATTAACTTAAAATTTTATTTATTTATTGAATGAAAAGTTTTGAAGTGTGTAACAAAATCAAGAATGATAGAAATAACTAAAACGACATTGTTTCAAAAGAAAAAATGTGAGGGTATTTTTTAATATTTTAATCATACAGGATTTTTGCGATATTATGTCATGCTTTGTTATATGTTAGGTGAAGTGGTTTTTTGATATTATACAATACAGAGCTTTGTTGATATTTTACCATAAGTCGTCGAGGTGTAAATGATATATTACTATACAGGGGTAAAACTTTATACCTTGAAACTACGGCTAGATTCGAGCTCGAACTCGACTCAGCTTGTATATAGTAAAGCTCGAGCTTATGAAAGCTAGGTTTGTACTTGGCTTGAATTCAGCTCTGCTCATTTTGAGTTCGAGTTTTTAACTATTTTGTTATTAAAACGACATCATTTTAATATATATTGATTGAAAACGACGTCGTTTTCTATTAAAATTTTTAATTGATAAATTTAGCAAATAACTCAAGATCGAACGAGCTTGTATAGGGCTAGCTCGTTCGAGTTGAGCTTGAGCTCAGTTCAAATTCAATCCTACTTAAGACACTAATCTCCTAAACGCTTTGACGACTTTTGTTATTGTTTTGGTTTAGGTAGAGGTTATTCAAATTTTTTGCCCGGGGTAAATTAGCATTTGACATAAATTAATATTTTTTTAAAATTATATTTGTGCATTTGGTTTTAATTTTTTTGGGAAATTTAATTATGAATATTTTTATTATAGGATTGATTGAAATGATGATTTGTGCTATTGTTTTGGTATAAAGGGGAATTGATATAAAGAGATGATAACATAATAGAATATGTTGGAGGCCAACAAAAAATGATTAAAATCTTTGCAAACAAAAAGTCGACAATGATGACATGTTAAATATGCAAGATGTCAATGTATTGGAAACTATGAAGGAATGGGTATGTGGTAATAAAGAAAAGATTCCAATTTGAGGTGTATTCCAATTGAGGAAGCTGGGTTTGAGAAGAGCATCCATGTTAATTATAGTACAACATATACAAGTAGTTTCCAGGTTGCAAATCATGCTCATGTTATTGTACCGCCACAAGTCTAGGTTGTTTATTTCATTGGTTACCTCTTTTTTCCGACTATTCGTCCACATCTAATGCCCAAGGAGTGAAGAGAGAGATAGACAATGTTTGTGAAGTGGATAACATATAATGCATCTAGATAATATGTTTTAGAGAATGGATAGTAATATAAAGTCTACAAAATTTAGATGAAAGGTAAAGTGTTTTCATAAACAATGTAGATAGCGTGGACGAGTGATAAGGTTAGAAAGTTGTAATTACTTTTAACTGTATCGTATACATTATAGGGAAGTAAAAAATTAGGCATTATGTTAAATATTGAAGACAATATTTATAATGGTTAATCGTGCATATTGGCTTAAGGATTTTATTATTGACATGACGTATAGGTAAAAAAAAAAACAATCTATATTATTTACACACGAAAACAAGAATCATGTAAGTCAATAAATTTTCCAAATCATATTGTTTTGAAAAGTTCCTTCTACTGCTTAGTCAACATTGCTCAAATAGTGGCCATAACATTTCAATGGCCATGGGTTGTGACTTGTGTCTTAAAGTGGCGTTTGACATAATATCTCATTTCTCTAAACATAGTCTCACACTTTGTTAATGTTTGACAACAATATTCTACATCAAATAAATATAAATGAGTTAATTCTTGTAACATGTGGTGGAAAATAACCAAAGCCCCCCTTACGATAGAAAATAAGCAAAAACCCCCCACCACATAGGTCTCACAGATCATTCACAAATCACAAACCCCCTCATGGTGGAAAATTTCGTAACATCCCCAACATGCTAGTCACGCGTAGTTGAAAATATCATAAAACCTCCCATCTTCCACCTCTATCAATCAATTAATTTACGTGGTGATTATGAATCATAAATAGTGATAGAAATCATCCTAAATCTCTTATTTTCAAACTCAAATTTACTATCAATCGATTTTACATATCTTCTAATATAAAATGATTAACAAATTTCATGAAAATCGTAAATGATTCAAACTATTTTACACAAAGATTCAACCAGTTAGAAAATCTAACAAATATATTACAAATTGGTTAAATATCAGTTTGATAAACTATCGAACATAATAAGAAATTTCAATTTTAAGATTTGTTTATATATGAACGTTTTTGTCAAAGTGTAATATAATGATTATATTTATATATTACCCAAAAAAAATTGGTCAGTTTCCTTAAATACCCTAACTTTTAGTTATTTTAATTAATTTCCCCTTGAGAGGGAACCTAAGGGGCATCAACGTCAACTCTCCTCGTCACCATCGCAAAAGAAGGGATAAAGATAAATTTGGCTTTAGAATTTTGTTGGTTGTCAACATGGCTTGCTTTAGTTTTGTGAAGAAGCCCTATTAATTCATAACTATGTAACAAAAAAGGAAAAAAAAAAAAAGACAAAAGAAAACTATAAGAGAAAAAAAAAAGTAAATTTGGAAAAAAGGCATATCCAAAATGAAGTAAAAGAAAGAAATTCAGTAATACGCTGCTGTTGGAGAGCTCCATTCCGGCCTTTCTTGTCTCTCTCGAATTCACAGCCCGTGCTCTGGCCTCTCTTGTGCATTTTCTCTTGGAAACAATTGGTGCAGGGCTGGGCTTTTTCATTGGAAGCAAAGCTTTTCTTGGCTGCATGCTAAGTTTTCTCTTGGTCTTTTTGTATGTGCTGCAATTTGGGGCTGTTTGCTCCCTTTGATGATGCTCCAGTTTGGTTCTCAAGCAACAAGCCTAGCAAAATTGCTTGTTATGCTCCTCACGCCAGCCTTTTTGGTGTTGGTCCTGATTTTTGCCCTATATAGGATGTACAGATTGAACAGTATTGACAGTCTTTCTGTGTATATGGTTTAATTTTTGTCAACTTTTGTGCCCCACTTGAGTTCTATCTTTGTTTGCTCTCAAATAGTTACAAATAGTTACTCAAGAGGTGGATTCCTTTTGTAACTTGGTTCGCCATAGTCCTGTTGTTCTCTTTTCTGTTGGGTGAGCTTAGGTTGTTTCAGTTCTATCTCGAAACTGTGTTTTTTTTTTGTTTTATTATGCTTTTGCTTAAAAAAAAGAAAAAAACAGAAAGAAAGAAATTCAGTAATACTTGAATCAGCTTTAAAGTGATCTAAGTAAGAAAATGTGGTCAATTATAAGAAATATTAATGAATAGAGCTTTTGATATTCATTTCATCGGTTCAAAACTTAAAAGATCATTTAGACATTTGTTTCTCCTCCTTATAAAGATCTAACAAACAAAATTTATCATTCGGACTTTCACATTCTGCAATGTGTATAGATATTTGCTTGTAAATATGTGGATATAGACATATAAACTTTATAGTAAAGTCGCAAATGAAATGAAATCATGCAAAAAAATTATGCTGACCAGAAAAAAAAAATGTACATTCTTGATATGTAGTTATGTACCTTTATCATATTCCAATTAGGGGTGAATATAAACTGAACCAAGTCCGAATATTCTTTAACTTAAATAGAAAATAACTCAATTTGAGTTCGGCTCGAATTCAACAAGTCAATATTAAAAGTGGTTTAAGTTTGGTTTGAGTTCAATTTGAGTTTGACTCAAATTTATGATTCGGATAAGTAGCTCAAATTCATTGTTTGAATTTATGGTTCATTAACAAAACGATATCATTTAACAATTATTTAATATAATTCGAATTAAGTCATGGCCAAATTCGAATTGAATCGAACTATTTTTTTAGCTTGCGAGCCAAACCGAGTTGAACTTGTTATAGCTCGATTTTAAAATGAATCGAATCTTTTAACTTGAACTCGGTCCAGCCCTAATTCCAATGACACATTACTTGTTAATATGTAACGATCCTCAGCTCGCTGTATCATATCAGGATGCCTGAAACCATGATCCAGAACAAGACCAACCGAAAACAGCAAAGCCTTCAAAGATAGCAATCAAAGCCCAGCCAACAGTATCAAGCAGCAAGCTGCACACATCTAAACAGAAAGCCATCAACCCAGCCACCAGGAGCAAACCACAGAAGCAGATTCTTAAACTGCCCTTTCATTAAGAATATTTGCTGGAGTCTTGCCCTTTCACAGAAGCAGATTCTTAAACTAAACACCACCCATGAATTAGCACTGCAGAACATTTCCCGGAATGTGACCAATGATGACACAGCTCACACAAAGAAAACGGCAGCAGATAGAAGCCTGAGTGCCAGAGAACAAACAGCCAACAGTTGAGACAAGGGGAACCAGATCGGGAGAGAAGAGACTATCAACCTCAAGCTAAAAGAGAACAGGAGCCAGCAAATTCAGAAGAAAACCATCTGCATTGCCGCAGCAGGGTTCACACAAACAGCAAGAACAAGGCAGCCAACACACTCACAGCAGCAGAAGAGTGACACCACAGTGCCACAGAACCGAAGAGAGGAAGCAAGGTCAACGCAGAAAAGCCACTGGAGGACAAGAGGACAACTGGGAAAGCAGCAGAAGACGCAGAAAACACAACACCAGGAGGCAGAAAAGACAGGAATTGGAGATTACAAGTAGAATGCAACCATAGTACAGCACAGGAGCAGGGAAGTGGCAGAGGAGAAGGCAAATCAAGCATAAACAACCACAGCCACCCAATCGAGAACCAAACTGGAACTGACCAAAGAAAAGAAGGAAAACCTGCATCAAAAAACACAGTTAGCAAAAAACCACCACCTCCAAAGAGGGGAAGACCTAGCATTTCAAGATGAAGCTCGGCAGGCCCCAGTTCCAAGCAATGGCAATATTGGCATTAGAAGGCGAAAAATTTGAGAGGTCAGCCCCTCTGTCTCTAAGCAGTCTTCTGATCCTTTCCACAATTCTATCGTTGGGCAGTGAAAGGTTAGAGAAAATTCTATTGTTTCTTTCCTTCCAAATGGCGTAAATAGTGGCCCCCAGACTAAACCTGCCCATCAAGAACTTTAACCGGCTTCCTTTCCAATCGGAAGAAATTCTTTCAATAAAAGAGCTCCAGTTTTGCCCATTATAGCGTAGGCGACTTTTTCTTGAGATGGCTTTCCAGATATAGCTGGTGTATTTACATTGGAAAAAAAATGTGGATTATATCCTCATCAGAGCAATTGCATAACATGCATTTAGCTTATTTGTGAGTCCAAATTTAACAAGTTTGTCTTTTGTTATCAGTCTTTGTTGAATTGCCAAACAAAGGATAATAGCGTGTCTAGGAATGTGTTTTTTGTGCCTCAAAAGTTCAACCCACTCAACCTCTCTTTTCTTATTCCTCACCTCATTCCAAGCTGAATTTGTAGAAAACTGACCATCGGCCGAAGGCAACCATGTGATAGAGTGCAAACCATCTGAGGGATTGTTCATCGGAGCCCCCTTGATTCCAAAAGCGCAGAGGAGTTTGTAGCGGGTCATTTCCAAGAGTTACCATTCACGATTTCCTTAACTTTTGTGCCCCTACTAATACCCGATTCATTAATTGCCCTAGTTGATTGTAACCAAGGTCTATTTATTTCACCCGTGGTAGTGTAACCAGCCAAGATGGCAGAGACCCGCTGAGCGTGTTCTCAAACATAGAGACATGAGCTAAATTTTGAAATCCACTTGCGCGAGAGGGAATTGGACCAACAATTTGATTACTTCGGAAGGATCCGAAAGAAAGTTGAGTAAGTTTGACAAAAATATCGTAGGGAATTTCACCGGTGAGATGGTTCCATGCAATATCAAAAACTTGGAGCTGCCCAAGATTTGAAAGGGATGATGGGATGTGGCCATAAAAATGGTTTTTTGAAAGGCCCAGAAGGAGGAATTAACCCGAAAATATTGCATTCAAAGAGATCCAAATACCTCAAGGACATCAAATTGCTGATTGAATTGGGTAATTGTCCTGAAAAATTTGTATAAGGAACACTCAAAATCTCAATGGTACTGCTCCAGTTAACCTTCGGAAAGATGCCTGTTAAGTTGGGTTCGACTGTAAACGGATGGTTCGTAGATTCGGTAAGCGAAGGATACTATAAGGAAAGTAGCCTACCAATCGACAATCATTGAGACTCAGGTCTGTCAAAGAAGAAGATTAGATTTGCAAAGGAAGCACGTCGAGTGGTAGACATATATATGTCGTCAAAAGAAATTGCTTCCAACGTGGTCAGATTTTAAACTATCCCTTTCAAAGCAGGGTATTCAAGAATCACCTGAGAATTGCCAGAAAGGTCGAGTAAAACTAACTTAGATAAATGGGACTGTCAAATCAGAAAATCGACCACAACCAGGGGAAATCTCGGAGAAATTGAAATCATTATAACAGAGGTTTAGGCTTTGCAAGTGAGAAAGGAGAGAAATTCGATATTACACAACCCTAAAACTTAACCATCTCCTCTCCACTGCTGTCACGAATCCTCTCCATCTCTGGTGTCTCAAATTTCGACAGACTCCAGCGTTTCGAACTCTAAGTGAACGCATCTCCGGCTTCATCAGACATCAGTGCATGGACGGCTTCATCAATTCTCAAATCCTGACCTGTTCTTCTTTGACGGCTTAATTAGTTCTTCCATCTTCAATGCTCTGTTCTGTCTTCGACGATCCGTCTCCGGCTTCATGCTTTAGGTTCGTATGTTGCTACAGCTTTGGCTTTAGCACAATTTATTCTACGCATGTAAATTATGTAATCTGTAGTTCTTTTTCCCATGAATAATTCTTTAGCCATGTATTATGTAAACCTGTAATTCTTTTCCCATGAATAATTATTGAGTTCCTAGCAGCTCAAGTGTCGTGGGACAGGCCTCAATTACGTTTTTTAACGTTTTTATTTTCTATATTTTTGAGAAAATATGTTTTGGTATTTCTGTTTCTATGTTTCAATTTTTATGATATATAAACTATAACCAAGGCCGAGACCAATCACGTGACCAGTCTCCCTGTCACATGTAACCTCATCCCATGAGCAACAGTCACCATCTTCCTTCCATGAATTCATTAATAGATAAGGTAATATCTTGTACTCATCACGCATGGAAGAAAAACCATGGTTATCGAGGGAAAAATGTTGGTTGAAGTGGAATAGTGTCGAACTTTGATAAAGTTTTGAACAAAGTTCTGCGGAAGTTTGAGAATACAAAAGCAACAACTGCAGGCAGAAAATTGATTGATAAATTAATTAACCAGCCCATTTCGTGTTTCCATACGAAATCTGTTTAACTGAGATCATTATAAATAGACAAGAAAGTGGAAATCAGTTCTGTTAACTATTCCAGCAGTTTTACAAAAAAATTAAGTATGAAATCAAAATCAAAGTTAGTTTTAATCTGATCATGCTGTGCTGACTACGCCAGTATTTTAGCACTCCTTTTATTTGCAAATTCTACGTCTTAGGCCCATCAGGTATGAGAGTATGAATTTAAATTTTACAAGGTACATATCACCTAATATGCATAGATTATAAGATTGGTAGTTGAAACCAGAGTTTCATTTATTTCGTATAGTTGGTTCAATCTTAAATAAATAATCTGACTTGAATAAAATTTTTATTCGTTATCAATAAAATTCTACTGATCATAATTCGATACTGGGTTGGTGAGTGTGAATTATTTGAACCCTAGTAGAGATTTTTTTTGTTTGTTTGGTGGCAATTGAAGATGACATCAAGCAATTGTCAAGGTTGCTCTTTTGGTTCTAAAATTCATCACATTAGAGTTTAAAATAAAAGACCTTTAGACTTTAATGAGAAGATAGGATCAAATTCATAGAAAAAAAGGATTAATCAATTAGAAGACCAAGACTTTGATAATGGACGGTAAATTAATTAAAATAATTTAAATCTAGAGTATTCATACACATAATTGACCAACATTTTGGGTGTTATGCGGATATAAATCTCCTTATTCAATACCAAAATTACCCTCTACCTCTTTTGTATAAACCCTAAGCTTATACAAACCATATACCATCACATGCAAACCATACAAGTTTTGAACATTTTTTGTAAAAATCCTAAGCTTATACAAACTATTTACCATCACATGCAAACCGTACAAGTTTCGAAAATTTTCATCATCGTCACACTCTCGTTCAAATTCCAACATTGTGATTTCGAATTCAAAAAAGAAAGTTTATTATATCTTTGTTGGATGAAAAATTTGTTATATCTTTTATCTCCAGTAGCAATATTTTGCACCAAAAAAATATAATATATGCATGTTTCATAGTTTATTGGAAAAAATAGACAAAAGACTTGAAAATTATATATCAAAATACCTTAAACTAAAAGATATCAATTACCTTTTAAAATAAAAATATGGTAACCCCCTTGAATTAATAAATAACATAAAACCCCCACCACGCTTGTTGCACATGGTAAAACACACAGGGTGAAAACACCCCCACCCCCCTCTTATGCGGGAAAATAACCAAAAGACCCCACCACATAGGTCTCTCATATCATAAACCTCATTGTACAGTGAGAGATATCCTGAAACCCAAGCAACAACCTCGGCTCTCCTTGTCACAATCACAAAGGAAAGGACAAGGATAAATTTAACTTTAGGATTTTGTTGGTAGTTAACATCACTTGCTTTAGCTTTGTGAAGCAACCATTAATGTCTCTGCTAGTGTATCTTTAAAACGAAGGATTAATTTATTTTTTTATAAAATGACGCTACTTATTCTCAAAGTGTGAACAATCCCATTTAAAATTATATTATTATAATAATTAAACAAAGATTTTTGCCCACCCAATTTAGACTTCCGTGCAAGTGATGAATTATTATATTAATAAAATTATGTGTATAAATAATATATATAATTTTATACATAAATTATGATATATCATCATATGATTTATCATTTTTTATCTTTAATTTAAAATTATCTAATTATATGATAATATATCATTATTTACGTAAAAAATTATATACGTTGCATTACTCTTATTATATTAGTATTAAATGAAAGAGAAGGCAATCTTTCCCTTATTTAGAACATTCTCTTAATGTTTTGTTTTTTTTCATTGCTTCTAAATGAGATCGTGTTTTATCTATGTTTTGTTTCGACTAATGAGTTAGTGATACAACAATCCACTAACTGATGATTATCTTTTAGGTTGTATATATAAATTTGACCAAGAGAAAATTTTGATTGTACAATAAATGTTTAAAAATAAAATTCAAATTCTCTCATCATAGCAACAATTATGGTTATAGGTATCCTACAATATGTTATACATATCTTACGATATAATATATGTATAAAATGATATATATTATAAAGTGTATCAACCTAATACAATATATTATACCTATTGTATGATATGATACGTATTATATAATAAGATATATATTTCTGATACAGATCAATATATATTTTTAGATAAATGATGATATAATAGGGGTTTATCAGAAAAAATTTTAAATTTTTAGATACGCATGATTTTTTTTCAATATGATGATGTGTCAGTTAAAAAGTTTATTATTTTTATTAACATTTTATTATTTAATCTTTAAAGAAACGTATACTATAATACCATACGGTGCATAATGTATAATTAAAAAAATTAGATTTTTGTTTATGCACAATACGATATATAATTCGATTAGGATGATAACAATTAATGATGCATCAATTTGGTCTTTACTCCAAACATTCCATAGGCTGTCACTTTAATAACAGGTTTGAGCGGCTCCATGCAACCGTTCACATTTACGTTAATTACACCTCAATTATATATTGAAAAAAGTGGCATATTATTCAAAGATACGCGTATACTAGCTAAACATTCCATTACTTAAAGACATTATTCAAGCACCACATCATACAAAATCACCAAAAACACTTGCCTAAGAGACCTCTTCCATGCATACACTACTGTCTTCTTCCTCCTCCATTGTTATTGGACCTTTGGCAGCTATCTAAGATGTTTTCCTTCGATCATCTCAACTAGCCATCGAGGCTTCCCAGTTGCGAACACAAAATATCCCATAATTAATCCAAACGGCACTCCACATCCAAACCCTATAAACACCGCTTGCCAGCCAAATCCATTCTCGGACTCCATATCATCTTCATTTGATGCTGAGAGATGCGGCGCACTGTCATCACCACATCTGTTTGACAATGGAAATCCACACAACCCCGCATTTCCGCTATACGAAGTATTTGGGAATGTGTTAAATTGGTTATTCTGAGGTATGGAACCCATGAGATGGTTATTTGACAAGTTTAAAACTTCAAGAAAGTTTAAATTTGTCAATTGAGGTGGAATCTCTCCCACTAGCTTGTTCGAAGAAAGGTCTAATGACTCGAGAGCTGTCAAATTTTCAAAAGATGATGGAATACAACCAGTTAAATTATTCTGAGAAAGGTTGAGAACTCGAAGTGCATGCAAATTTCCAATTAATTTTGGAATCTCTCCATGGAAATGATTGTTTGAGAAATCCAGGATGGTAAAGTCTTTGATAATTTTCATCATTTCAAAACTAGAGCCTTTTAGATTTACTATCAGAGAAACTTGATAGTATCCATCACCCAAGTATTGCAACGTCTTTCCCTCTTCACCAACATTCTTCATACCTTCCATATTTTCAAAATACTTTGTGGGCAAAGGACCACTAAAAGTATTATTTGAAATATCGAAGACTTTTAACTTAGTAAACGAATGATAAGGCTCAGCGGAAGACGCTCGTATAATTCCGTAGAATTTATTGGAACGAATAACAAGAACTTGCAACTTTGGAAGACTTCTCAACCAATATGGGAATATATCCTTTATGTTGTTTCCAATATTTAAAACTTCAAGCCTGGTGCAATTTTCCAAAGATGGTGGGACAGCCCCTTCCAACCAATTGTCGTTGATGCTAAGTTCCCTCAAATGGTTGCCTTTTGCAAATGAATCGGGAATATTTCCATAAATTCTATTCTTTTGCAGATCTAACACTTTAAGACTATTGTTGAAGTTTCCCAAGCATTCTGGAATGGTGCCACTCAAGCTGTTATTGTAAAGATCAAGAATAGCAATTGAGCTCATATTGCAAATCAAATGAGTAATCTCTCCTGTCATGTTATTGTTGGAGATCAGAAATCGTCTCAAGTGATGTGGTAGAACTGGAATTGAGCCATGAAACCTATTTTGATCCAAAAACAGAAACTTTAAGAATTGGCTTTGGAATTCAAGGATGTGCCCGGCTAGCTGATTGTAACCAAGGTCTATATATTTCACCCGTGGCAGAGTGAACAGCCAAGATGGCAGAGACCCGTTGAGCATGTTATCAAACATGGAGACATGAGCTAAATTTTGAAGTCCACTTGCACGGGAGGGGATTGGACCAACTAGTTGATTACATTGGAAGGATAAGAAAGAAAGTTGAGTGAGTTTGACAAAAATATCGGAGGGAATTTCGCCGGTGAGATGGTTCGACGAAAGATAGAAATATTGGAGCTGCCCAAGATTTGAAAGGGATGATGGGATGTGGCTATAAAAATGGTTTTTTGAAAGGCCCAAAAAGATAAGTTGTGTAAGGTTACCAAGTGACGGAGGAATTAACCCGAAAAAATTGCATCCCTCGAGAATCAAATACCTCAAGGACATCAAATTACTGATTGAATTGGGTAGTTGTCCCGAAAAATTTGTAAAAGGAACACTCAAGATCTCAATGGGACTGCTCCAGTTAACCTTCGGAAAGAAGCCTGTTAAGTTGGGGTTCGACTGTAAACGGAGGGTTCGTAGATTCGGTAAGCGAAGGATACTATCAGGAAAGTGGCCTACCAATCTACAATCAATGAGACTCAGGTCTGTCAAAGAAGAAGATAGATTTGTAAAGGAAGCAGGTCGTGTGGTAGACATATTTACGTCGTCGAGAAAAACTGCTTCCAACTTGGACAGATTTCGAACCATCCCTTCCAAAGCAAGGTGTTCAAGAATCACCTGAGAATTGCCAGAAAAGTCAAGCACAACTAACTTAGATAAGTAGGAGATATCTGATGGAAGTTGGCCGGAAAAATTGGAGGACGAAAGTCTAAGGACTATCAAATCAGGAAATCGACCAAAACCAGGGGAAATCTCAGAGTAATTGAAATCATTATAACAAAGGCTTAGGCTTTGCATGTGAGAAAGGAGAAAGAGAGTGCTGTTGGAGGGAATTTTGCCATGAAGCCAGCTGCAGCTAAGGTCGAGGCCAATCACGTGACCAGTCTCTGTGTCACATGTAACCCCGTCCCATGAGCAGCAGTCACCATCTTCCTTCCATGAATTCATTTTGGGAAAAGACTGTACCTTGTGCTCATCACAGATGGAAGGTGAACGATTGTTATTGAAGGAAAAATGTTGCTTGAAGTGGAGTAGTGCAGAACTTTGATCCTGAGAACAAAGTTTTGCGAAAGTCTGAGAATACAAAAGCAACAACTGAAGGCAGAAAATTAATTGATAAAACAATGTTAACCAACCCATTTCGTGTTCTTCTACACGAAATCTGTTTAACTGAGACCATCATATATAGACAGGAAAGAGTTTTTACAAATAAGACGGATGAACTCAAAAATCTAAAGTAATTTTAATCTGGTCCTGCAGTGCTGACTACGCCAGTAATTCTGTACTTTTTGGAACAGCGAATTCTACAACTTTGCCCCGTCAAGATTGAGATTATGGGATAAGTCCTACCGCCAAACCTTTAATTTATCTAAGGATTATAAAAGACACAAAATTTTATTTATTTAATATAATTAATTCAATTTTAAATGCATGATTTGATTAAATAAAGTGTCTTTGTAAGAAAAAAAAAATCAACTACTCAAAAATTCACTGCTACGTTGGCAAGGGTGAACCATCTGAACCCATAGAGTAAAATTTTTTAATAATATTATATACAAAATTTTATGCGTAATTTTATATATAAATAATAAATTATCATTATGTGATTAGATAATTAAAAATTAAAAATAAAATAATATTCAATCATATAATGACATATTATTATTTATAAATAAAGTTGTAAATAAAAATTGTGCATATAATAGAAAATTTTTTGTGGCAATGAAAGATGATATCAAGCAATTGTCAACGTTGTTCTTTTGGTTCTAGAATACAATGACATTATAGTTTAAAATAAAATAGATATTTTTAGACTTTTAACGAGAAGATAAGATCAAAGTTTAAAATAAAATAGATACCTTTAGACTTTTAACGAGAAGATAGGATCAAAGTTTAAAATAAAATAGATACCTTTAGACTTTTAACGAGAAGATAGGATTAAAATTTAAAATAAAATAGATACTTTTAGACTTTTAACGAGAAGATAGGATTAAAATTTAAAATAAAATAGATACCTTTAGACTTTTAATAAGAAGATAGGATCAAAAAGGAAAAGAAAGAAATTAATAATAAAATTATATGTGTTCACTTTAAATATATAAATATATATATTTATATATATTATTATATAATTAGATTATTTTAAATTAAATATAAAATAACATCTAATCATATGATGACACATATAAATATTTATATATTTATATATCAAAAATAGATACACATAATATTACTCAAAGATTAATTATGTGAAATCAGTTTCAACAAACATTTTGCTAAGATATTCAATTAGACGACCAAGACTTTGATAATGGACTAAATTTAATTAAGACTACCCAAATTCAGAGTATTTACACAAACTGACCAACTTTTTGGGTATTAAACAGTTATAACAAAGTCTCCTAATTCAATACCAAAATTACTTTTACCCTTTTTGTATAAACCCTAAGCTTATACAAACTAAATACCATCACATGCAAACCCTACAAGTTTTAAAAATTTTTACTTTCATGCTCTCACCCACATACTTCACATTCAAGGAAAGAAGTTTGTTATATCAACATATTTATGTAAACATTAACTCAAAATTTCATTTATTTATTGAACGATAAGTTTTGAACTATATTTCAAATTTAAGAATGATAGAAAGAACTGACGCAATTTTTCTTTTATTCAAAAAAGGGTTTTTTGATATTTTAATCATGTGGGGGTTTTTCCATATTATATCATGTGAGGGGGATTTTTGCTATTATGTAATATAGGTCTTCTTTCGTTTTAATTTTACCATGCAAGGGGTAAACTAATGCTTTGTCATGTGGGAGGTAAATTGATATTTTACCATTAAAGGGTAAATTGATATTTTTTAAATTTTGTGTCAAATTTTATAAGAGTATATTTTGTACTTTTAGCAATGGAATTTTTCATTACTTTGTTACGGTACATAGGATACTTTGGTATGGGTGTAAGGGAAATTTTACCATGCTTGGGTAAATTAATATTTTACCAGACAGGGGTAAATTGATATGTTACCATCTAGGGGCATATTGATATTTTCATAACATATGCATATTTCAACTTCATTGGAAAAATAAAAAAAACAGACCGAAAAATTTGAAAACTTTGTGTAGATTTATGCTAAACTAAAAAATATCAATCACCCCCCATAATGAAAAATATCATAAACCTCTCTTGAATTAATTAATAGTACCCCCGCCCCTCCCCCCCCAAAAAAAACCACACTTGTTTCACATACAGAATAAAACACGTGTGGAGGAAAACTATCAAAAAAAACCTCACATGATGGAAAATAACCAAAACCCCCACTACACGAGTCTCACATAAATACACCCCTTTGCATGGTGAAAAAAATCCTAAAACCCTTATCATGTGAGTTACAATTGGTTGGAAAATATCATAAAACTCTCCATCTTCAACCTCTATCATCACAAATAATTCATATAATGATTGCGAATCACATGTAGTGATTTAAATTATCTTAAATCTCTCATTTTCAAATTCAAATTCACCAACGATCGATTTTACACTTATTCTAACATAAAACCATTGACAAATTTCATAAAAATCGCAAATGATTTAAACTATTTCACACAAAGTTTCAACCAATTCTAAAACCTAACAAAGATTCTACAAAATGGTTAACTCTCAACCTTATAAGCTATTAAACATGATAAGTGATTATATACAAACCTTTTTTCTCATCTTTATCATCGAAAATCAAATGAAATTATCAAAATTGGTTTTGATTTTGTGAGTACATGTGGTTTTATTGGGTATGCATATAAGAATACGATATTTTAAATGTTGGAAATGAATTTAAGATTTGTTTATATATGGGTACTTTCGTCGAAGTGTAATGTTATTGTTATATTTGTATAATACCCAAAAAGTTTCTTAATTTTGTTTAAATACCTTAAATTTTCTTTTTTTAATCATTTCCCCATTGAGACAGGGAACTATATTATGGGTAACAACGTTCAACCCTTATCACAATCACAAAAGAAGGGATAAGGATAATGTTGGCTTTAGGATTTTGTTGGTTGTTAACATCGCTTGCCTTAGCTTTGTGAAGCAACTATTATCGTCCATGCTAGTGTACTTTTAAAGTGATGGAATGACTAATTTATTGACTAATGATGCTTCTTATTCTCAAAGTGTAAACAATCCCATTTTTTATTTTAAAATTAGATTAAAATAATAATTAAACAAAAATTTTGGCCCACCCAATTTAAACTTTGGTGTATGTGATATATTATTATATTACAATTAGTATTGACCTAAAGAGGAGGATAGTCTTTCATTATCTATTTTTTATTATTTAATAAATTATCCATTTATCTTAAAGATTAGTTATACTTACAAGTTTTTTTTTTAAATTTATTTAAAGTTAATGTAATATTTACAGTAGCAAAATATCCAATATAACAACGTATTGATCAAATTATAAAAACCTCACATCCAATAATTCAAGATTAATGAAGTAGTTCACTAAGTGCATTTATTTAATTTTATATAATTATTCAATTAAGAATATTATTTTATTATTTAATTAACAGATTGGTTGGTCTACTAAAAGCCTATGGGTGGGCTTGTTGAGGGTCCAATGTTGTTCTTCTAAAGTGTAGGTCGTGTTATAAACTTTTAATAAATTATGAATTTTGGTGTCTATTGGTTATACTGAGGCCAACACGGGATAGCTTGACCCGATATGTTGATATCTCTAGCCATGGTACATAGGATATTTTGCATAGACTAATGCAACCAGTCTATCATAATGGATTGTCACTAGATTTGAAGCATATGTGACAACTCCAAGACAGTGAATATCTTGACGTGTACTTGCGTTCATCTATGTTGCTACTGCAATTAACATCATTATATATAACCAAGTGTAGATCTTGATTCTAATAAAAAAGCATATAATCTAAAGTATCCTTAAGATAACACAATAACTACTTTCTAATGAGATAAACCTCAGTTAGATTGATAACGACTAACTAGTCCAATTGCATAAGATATACCAAGTCAAGTAAATATCATAGTGTACATCAAACTTCCAACAACACTAGATATATGGAAAACAAGTCATAAGTTCTTTTTCCTCTAGAATCTTAGGACATATCTCGAGCTCAAGCACTCACCACTTTTTAATAACGATAATCAAGTCCTTATCATTTCCATCTAACAAAATGTCATTAACATATAATGATAGTATGGTGAAACTTCCTTTGGATCGTTTGACATATACATAATGGTATTTATCAAACAACGTAAACCTAGAAGAGACAATGACTTGATGAAATATCATATACCATTATCTAAATATTGCTTAAGATCGTAAATGGATTGTTCGAACTTGCAAACTTTACTCTCTTAACCTTCCGCACTAAAGCTTTTTGGTTGTCTAATACTAAAGTTTGCAAACGATGTTGAGCTATGTTACCCTCTTCAATATTGCCATCACATAAGTCAGGTCATGCAAAAACTCTTGTTCATTGAGTAGATATTGGATTCCAAATTCTCACCCTTAGTCAAGTTTGCAACTATACTCTTGGTAACAATTTATTCGAACTTGACTCACATATATACTTGAGTTGTTTGAGCTAGACTAGGCTCAATCATAACCAAGCCAAGCGAGGCTCAATGCATAACCTAGTTATATAAAAAGAGGTTGATATAT
The DNA here is from genome assembly GCF_011075055.1 of Mangifera indica. Taxonomy (NCBI): domain Eukaryota; kingdom Viridiplantae; phylum Streptophyta; class Magnoliopsida; order Sapindales; family Anacardiaceae; genus Mangifera; species Mangifera indica. Next base: position 6,161,224 of record NC_058147.1, on the reverse strand, counting down.
TTTGGCTAATTACTATCCAATCTCTCTAAAAACAATCAGTAATTCACTATTTTATTGATTATATGCTTGAAATTTTGCTTATTAGTCATTTAGGTAGTGTTCTAGCAAACTTCAACTTGTTGGATATGTGGCAAACACTAAGCAAATAATCCTTTGAAAACTTTGCTTCATTAGGGTTTCGATCAATATTTCAAACCCTAATTAAGCATTGACTCGATTAAGACATAGATCTAATTTTTTTATCAATTCAACCAATCTAATTGATGGTCAAAATGACAGATTAAATAAAAATTATAACAATATTTAATTAAATCAAATTGTGCCTTGGTGTTATGATATATATCTCTTACTAGATGGACTTCGTTTGGATTTCTGTAATTGCAAATTTTTTATTTTTTCAATGTTCCAACAATTATAAAATTTTACAAAACAACATATCATCATTTGACTGAATGAACCTGTGGTTGGTACAATTTCTAACTTGATGCTTTTTTAAGGTTTGAGGGAACAGAAAATAAAGTTTATACTCATGTGTCCTTATATTTTTCTTTTAAGAAGTTTTAGTTCAGGTGGGCATTCATAATTTGGACATTGAAAGTATTATCTTACATTATTTTAATGTGCAATATTCTTAGTTTGAATATAGTCACATACATAAATGAATTTTACTAAGTCATCTATATAAACTGATATAATAATATATGATTAGATAATAATTATTTTTTTATTTTAAAATTATTTAATTATATATAATCATATCTATTTGTCTATATAAATTAATAAAATTTATTGGAATGTATCGCACCGTTTTTAAATCCGTAATTGTGGGCTTCAGCTTCAGCCCAAGTTGTTTGACTGTTCGTTTTACGGACTGATTTCACGCAAGGGAAGAACCCGATATTGAAAGCTGAAAACGCTACGTTTCAATGGTCAGAGATACTCACAAAAGCGGGAAAAACAAAACGAAAACCCTAAAACAGAAAGGGAGAAGAGAAATTTAAAATGGCGCCAGTGTTGCAGAGCTCGCAACCCTGGGTTGAAAAATAGTACAATTTCGTTCTCTTTCTTTTCTTTATTTTCATCTCTACTTGTATTTGATTTCCTATCTCAAAGGACTTTCTCGTTTCTGTTTTTGGTTGTATTGATCTTGCAGTCGACCTAAGCAAGTGAAGGATGTGGCGCACCAGGACGAGGTGGTGCGAGTCCTCACCAACACTCTCGAGACAACTAATGTATTATCTTCACTCTTTCAATTTGAACTTTCTCTTTATATTTAATTTTGTTTGTTGTTGTCATGATTTTAAGTAGGTTTAAAGCCCTAATTGTTCATCATTTTCTTTTTAATTATTCTGCTTCAGTGTCCACACATGCTCTTTTATGGACCACCTGGAACCGGCAAAACTACCACCGCACTCGCCATAGCTCATCAGCTTTTCGGGTAATCTACTTGCAATCATTATTGGTGTTATGGCGCTTGTTTGAATTTTTGAGCTGGTACCGAAGTATGGAAGTTACAGACATAGCTTTTACAATTTGGTAATAAAACTCGATTGTTATGCTTGTGTGTTTTTATTCATTTATTTGTTCCTGTTGTTTGAAAAATGTGTGATTAGCTAGTTTGGCGTTGATACTTGGTAGTTGGAGTTGAAAAGTTCAGTGGATCAAAGAAACATAGTAAGAATCCATGATAAGTTACCAGGAATGGTGATTTATAATTGAATTTTAAAAAGTGTGGATAAACAGTCCAAAAGCTGTAACTAACTGTTAATTTTAGTTGATTTGAACTGCTCTTAGCATCTAATGTTAAATGTTGTTAATTTAGTAATTGATAGGTGAAAATGGAAAAATCTTCAGCAATATTTGTACCAAGAAAAATTATTATATTTACACCAGCTGTCTTGATAACTTATGCGAGTTAGTGTGTCTGAAATTACATCTAGAAGGGCTTTCAACTTGAAATGTACTGTTTCATAAAAGAAAGAAAATTGTGTTGCGGAGAAGTTGTTGATATTTCAAACCATCTGTCCTGTAGTTCACCCATACTGGGGTCACTAGTATTTGCCTTTGTACTAAAATAGTGGAGTTTCACTTTTCTTTGCATCACAAATACTTTTCATTGGAAGCTTGCATAAGGCACTCTTTTTATTGTTCTGTGTGTGGAAATGCTTGCAGACCTGAACTCTACAAATCTAGAGTGCTAGAGCTGAATGCTAGCGATGACCGTGGGATCAATGTTGTGCGAACTAAAATCAAAGATTTTGCTGCTGTGGCTGTAGGTTCTGGTCAGCGTCAAGGGTAATATTCCTATCTTGAAAACATTTCCATTCCTATTCTTATTTGCTATCATTTCTTTATTAATTTTACTTATTTTTTGCTGCAATATTTCAGTGGTTATCCTTGCCCTCCATATAAGATTATTATCCTTGATGAGGCTGATTCAATGACTGAAGATGCCCAGGCATGTTAGTTTTAGTTTATTGGTATTATTTATTTCTCTTGCTTGAAACTTGTATGAATGTCAACAACCTGTTGTGTTTCACAGAATGCTCTGAGACGCACAATGGAAACTTACTCCAAAGTTACAAGATTCTTTTTTATCTGTAATTACATTAGCAGGTGAGCTTTTCCAGTTTGTTTAGCTTTTTGATATATGTATTATTTGCATTTTTAATTTTTGCTTCTTGTTGTTACATCTGTAAGTATTATATGACCTACATGATTGATTTTTTCTCCCCTTGGTTATTAATATGTTTTAGGGGAATGTGTTGGATGGACATTGTATAAACCTAACCATATGTCATTGTCCGGCAATGCCAAATAACTAATTTATAAGGTGTTTAAGACAAAACATGCTCTCAGAAACATTTTAATTAGAGCAATTATTTTTCTTGGAACCAACAGACATGCATGTATTCTTACAACGTGTTAATCTAATGTAAACAATATACATGTATTTTTCATAATATTTTGGATAATATCTAGTGTTTCTTTTTTAACCTATGCTCACAATACTTCATTTGATAGGATCATAGAGCCCCTTGCTTCAAGATGTGCAAAGTTCAGGTTTAAGCCTCTTTCTGAGGAAATTATGACTAGCCGAATATTGTATATCTGTAAGGAAGAAGGACTCAATTTGGATGTAGAGGTGTATATCAAAAGGCTTATAGCTTGTCATTATTTTCTTGTATCAGTTCAGTTTTTGAGTGATTTTTATGTGTGACCCATTTTTGTAGGCTCTATCAACTTTAAGTTCTATCTCACAAGGTGATCTTCGACGGGCTATCACATACTTGCAAGTAAGACATAGTTTGCTCATTGTTTTTCTGCTCCATTTATTTAGTGATCCCCTGTTTCATTCTGCCCATTCACTACAAATACCCTTTTGTTTTGTTGAAAAATGCGTAAATTATTAACTTTGGAGATTTTCATAAGGCCATGGAAACAATCAAAGAGTTTTATATCATTACCCTGAATATTGAAACTGAATGGACATTCGTAAGGGGAATGATAGTGGCTTAAATTGAATTAATAACTGTGTTTCTGACATTAACTTTTATCCACTTTTAAGATAAACATCTGACTTGTTTGACATGATCTGCACCAACAGAAACCATTACTATTGTGTAACCATTTGGTGTCCTGGTTAGAGATTCAAACTTAGGTTTTCTGCTCCACAACAAACAGTCTCCAATGTAATTGCATGAGGGAGAATTGATGGTAGTTGCTTTGACATTAGTTTGATGACCAAAGCCTATTGAATATTGATGCTAGATGGTGTCTGTGGTGCTTCAGTATTGTGTCCCTGAATCTTGTAGTGGATTTAGTAAAGATTGATTAGAAAAACAATTTCATCATGTTTATTATCTATCAGTTGCATTTGCAATTATATGTCTCTTTATATAAACAATATTCAGTGATGCTCATGTTTAGTATCTCATAATCTTGCAGGGAGCTGCTCGATTATATGGATCATCAATTTCTTCTAAGGATCTAATTAGTGTGGCCGGGGTAAGTTTGTGTGTTATTTCCCAAATTCTTGTTACACTCTTTTTATTTTGACAATATAGCTGGCAGTGGGAAAGATTCCCTAAGCTTTGATTATGCAGTATGTTGATACATTTAGGCATCAATAGGATAAGTTTGAACTAATCACTTCTGTGGGCTGGGCCTTATAAAATCTAAAAATCCGTTCTCAAGGCTGAAAGAGCCTTGATCCTTAAGCATCAGACCTTTTGCATCTTAAATCTATACCTTTTACTTTGTGTGGTTGGAATTGCCCGCCATTAATGTTAGGGGTGAGCAGGGGTCCGGGTACCCTGTTGAAAATGCAGGAACTGGAATCGACCAGGTCCGAGTACTCTACTGAAAATGTACATACAGGTTCCTTCCCAGTCAGTTTTTTTTCCAGTTCTGATGCCTGGTACCTAACACTAGCTAAGAAAAGCCAAAACTCAATTATAGTCCAATCAAAACTCTGACAAAAGAACTGCTTCATGATTTCCACTAACACATTAAATTGTTGTAGTAACAAAAAAGAGAGAGATTATGATCGACACAAACAATTAACACTTCAAAATATCTTCTTGTAACAACTTAAATGTCCAATCTTTACTTTTTCTCAAAAATGTTCAACAGACAACAAAACATAAAAACTTCAGTAGAAACATTTGACAGTATAAAAAAAAAACAAGCGAACCCAGTTCAATAAATCGTTCAAAAACCCACCTTTTTCTCAATAGAAGCATTGCTTTCAATCAAAGGCTGAGAGTGAAGAAAGAGTCCTCTCTTCATTTCTTCAAAGGCTATCTTCTCTTTGGCTTTTCCGTATCTCCACCAATTTGTCCTCCCTTCTTTGACGAGCCTCCTCATTGACCCCACTTTTGTAAGCTTTCTTGGTTCAAGAAGTTGGCCTCAGGACATTTTGTGAGAGAATAAAGGTTTGTCAATTAGTTTGTGGTAGAAGTGTTTGATGAAAGTACAAAAAGAGAGAGACAGGTTGAGAAGGTAGCAATAATTGTTTGTTGAATAATGAGCACATGTTGAAAGTTTGCATTGTTTTGTTAGGGATTCAAATGATTCAGCATTGAAACAAATTTTGTTGAAGAAATTTAAAAAAAAAAAAATCCAGTTGGAACTAGAACCAGAATCGGGACCTATCCGAAATAGATTGTTTCCAGGTAGGAACCGGAACCAAAACATTGGGTACCCAGCGGTTCCGGTTCCTATGCTCACCTCTAATTTATATGACTAACATATGTGCAAAAGGAAGTCATTTAAAGCTTGCAACTGGAAAAATAGGCACACTAATCATAAATTCATGCTTACGGACATGTAAATCTTTATTATCAGGTTATCCCACAGGAGGTAGTTGAGGCACATTTTTCAGCATGCAGAAGTAGTGACTTTGATGTTGCAAACAAGGAAGTTAATAACATTATTGCAGAGGGATATCCAGTCTCTCTGTTTCTTTCTCAGGTTCAGACTTAGCTATTTGCATCAAAGATTCATCACTCTGTTCAATATTAAGATATATTTGCCATTGATATGATGTTTATTTCAGTTGTTTGAGGTAATTGTGGAAGCAGAAGATATATCTGATGAGCAGAAGGCTCGGATATGCAAACGTATGGCTGAAGCAGATAAGGTTACTTCCTTCTTATAAACTTATTATTGCTGCTTTGAGTATGCTTGAAATTTTAATTCACAGTTTAATGCTAGTTCAAGTTTTAAAACCCAAATTTGTACTTGTGACAGTAGTATGCATTGTTTCCAGTCTAGCAATATGTTTATGTTTTGCTTTCACTCGATAATGTAAAACCAATAGACATTAAATAGGCTAGAAAAATTTCAGGCCATGAAATAGCTGTCTATGAATTGTTAATTTTCTTTTTCATTTTAAATTATTTTATATTTGGTAAAATATTAAACAATAGAATTAGAAAAACATTGTGGTTAACGGTGTGGTTTGATCCTGTGGAATATGCAGTGTTTAGTTGATGGCGCAGATGAGTACTTACAACTATTAAACGTGACAAGTCATGTAATGCGAGCTCTGAGTAACATGCCTGAAGAGTTTAATTATGATACTTAGGGTCATTTAGAAGAAAAAGTTGCTTTATTTTGGTGAATGTAAGAGGGATCAATATCTCATCTTAACGAGAAGAATATTGAAATTCGGGATCTGCTGTAAGGAGGGTGAAATGTTTTTGTTATCTCATAATTTGTCTGCCACTGGCGGAAATAGTAATAGAATTAGACAATTTACTGTTACAGCTACTCAGCTGTTTTGACCATAATAGTGATGCATATCATGATGATTTGGATTTAACTTTCAAATTTTAAGAGTGTCTTTTACGTTGATATTATGAATGTTGCCCATTAAATTTGATCATCCTACCGTTGCAACAGGTCACAGCATCATAACATAGGTTGCAGAATCATGGCTCTAAAATTTTAAATTCGCATTGAGAGTTGGAAATTCAGGTAGCAACCAAAATTAGATGACAATCGTTAATGACAATTTCAACCAAATAAATTGCTGTGAATAAATGATATAACAACTTCATAAATGTCAGCCGAAAATTGTTAATTACATATATATGTATATATAAAATTTTATCCTCGTATTTGATTTCACAATCTATCAATATACATGCATCATAATTAAAATTAATTAAACTATATATATTTATTTTGAATATATACATAGATATATAATTGATATGTGTTGTTGTATGATTAAATAATTTTAAATTAAATATAAAATAATATTTAATTATATTATAATACATAAAAATAAATATATATTACGTAGTATTAATGATAGGCTCAGCTTCATGCCTTTAACCTTGCCATGAACACCACCACCCATCTCCTCCACCTCTATAAATATAACTCAATCAAACCCACAGACTAATCTTTTCTTATTATACTGTTACCTTTCTCTTTTCCTTTACAATGGTCATTGATGATTCTTGTAGAAAACCTGGGGCTGTTCCCTTCAAGTGGGAGATCCGACCTGGTGTTCCTAAAATCCAACAACAGCACAAACAAATGGTGCCACCTCCTAAGCTTGACCACCAACCACGTCATTCATCATTGCCCTCACCGCAAAAGCTCAAACCCCCACCACCTGCCTTTCAATTCCATCCTCCATCCGAGTTCCCTAGCCACTCGATTCGGTCCACCCCGCGTGCCCATTCTGAGCGATGGAGGTTAGATCAACCTGGGTGTTTCCCGACTCCGTTGCTGATTAAACGCAAGGAAAGCAAGAGGAAGGATCATGTACCAAGACCCTCATCCCAACAAGGTTGCTTTTTAGACCTTGAAACGCCTCCCCGGTGGTCATTTACAAGCCGGAGGTCATTTTCTCCGTTCACTGTCTCACCGGCTTCGTCATCTTTCTCGTCCTATAAGTCATCGCCACGACCCGTGGTTCATGCGGGCTTGGCCGGGTTTGGACTTTTTTAAAAGCCGTTTAGTGTAAAGCTATTTGGCGGGAATTATTGTTGTGGGCTTCGAAGTTTGAATGTTATTTTGGTGGAGATTTGCAAAACGACATCGTTATGGTCCGTGATTAGCTCATTTCGTGTCTAGTGACTTTTTCTTGTAATTCAAAGTTGGCAAATGATAATCATTTTGACTCAATTCGGAAAGAATTATATGCATATAATTTCTTTTTAAATCATTTAATATTAACTTCTTTTTAATTTTTAATAATAATCCAGAAAGAAACTCTTCATAAATGGTGGATTGTAATAAAGCAATAGGGGAAACAATTAATTATACGTTACCTCCTAACCAGAGAAAATGACGAAGATGAAACACTGTGTAGTTCACCAAGTAGTGCCACTCATGCTAAAAAACGTCTCATTTGACGCCAAACTCGCAGCTTCAACAAATTTGACTCACAACCCATTCACTATAGAATCAGTTTCTGGTGTTTTCAAATCCATTCCAACTTTCTTCTTTCTGTCCCCTCGCTCTATTGGCCGCCAAAAGGGTTTTCGCCATCGCTCTCCTTTGAAGCAGCGGAACCTTACAAAAGAAGCCTACAATGTCCGCAACAATATTTTTGTTCTTGGTCCTGCAGCCTATAGAGACCCTCAAAAGGTCGCTCTAGGACTCGACAAAGCCCTGGAATTTTATTACTGGCTTGAAAAGTTTATGGGCCTCTGCCATAATGAAATAACGTGCAGGGAGATGGCTATTGTTTTAGCTAGAGGGAATAACACAAAGGGTCTCTGGGATTTTCTCAAAGAAATGTCCAGAAGAGGAGGTCGTCAGCTTGTGAGTACTTCTACTGTTACCTGTTTGATAAAAGTCCTAGGTGAAGAAGGGTTGGTTAATGAAGCATTGACTACTTTTTATCGCATGAAGCAGTTTCATTGTAAACCTGATGTTTATGCGTATAATGTGGTTATTAATGCTCTTTGCCTAGTTGGGAATTTTAATAAGGCAAGATTTTTGCTGGAACAAATGGAGTTACCAGGGTTTAGGTGTCCCCCGGATGTATATACTTATACTATATTGATTAGTTCTTATTGTAAGTATGGTAGGCAAACTGGGTGTAGAAAGGCTACTAGAAGGAGGATTTGGGAGGCTAATCACTTGTTTCGTATAATGTTGTTTAAGGGTTTTGTTCCAGATGTTGTTACATATAATTGTTTGATTGATGGTTGTTGCAAGACTTATCGAATTGAGCGGGCTTTGGAACTTTTTGATGATATGAATAAAAGGGGTTGTCCCCCGAACCGGGTTACTTATAATTCTTTTATCAGGTACTACAGCACTGTTAATGAGATTGATAGGGCTGTCGAGATGATGAGAAGGATGCAAAAGATGAATCATGGGGTACCTTCTTCAAGTTCTTATACACCAATTATACATGCATTGTGTGAAGCTGGAAGATTATTGGATGCCAGGAATTTTCTGGCTGAATTGGTCGATGCGGGTTCAGTACCTAGGGAGTACACATACAGGTTAGTTTGTGATGCTCTAAATGCAGCAGGGGAGTCCAATTTGCTAGATGATGAACTGCATGAAGTAATAAGGGATGGTATCAGAAATAGGTGTAGGCAATTGATGAAGGTAAAACCAATTATGAGGTGCAAAATGTTGTCATAGTATGGAAGAAGTTTTATACATCTGACAAAACTGGTTTGCTCTTCCTTTCATATGAAGAACAGAAGACAATTAGAAGAATTTCAGTGGCTATCTTGGCAATCTGCTGAACAGTAGTGAGTACTGCTGTGTTGATTTCATTTTCTTTTGGCTTCTGGTGTTCAGTTTTTTCTCACTGAGTTGTGTTATTGAAACTGATAGACCTCCCATAATTAGACAATATCACAGGAAGGGCAAACGAAGAAAACACCAATTCCAGCTGTAATCCAATCAGCAGAAGCAATGGATCAGTTTGCAGAATCAGCAAATCAAACCAATTTAATTATCTTTAATAAAGCAGATCATAAGGCAAGAACCAAGGGAGAACAGAAGGCTGAAATGATACAGAAACTGAAGGAAGAACAGAAGGCGGAAATAGTGCAGAAACTGAAGATTGAGTAGTTTAAAAGAAGAAGAAGAACGAACGAAGGTTCAGGCATCCAAAAAAATTGAATGAAGTCTTGGGTGGGAATTAGATGGCCTTTGGCCTAGGATGGGGAACTTGGTTCTGTATCAAGTTTATGTTTTCTAAGCATTCAATAATAAAATCTCTTGCTGTAAACTCTTGTTTTATTCAGCATCTCAACAATAAACCCTCTGCTGTAATCTCATATTTCATTCAATAAAGCAACATCACTCATTTTAATATAATTGTTCATTATAACTTTCCTTTGCTTACAATTACACTATCATTACAAATTCATTACATGCAAATGCCCATATTCCCAGGTGTCCAGTAGTTAAAGCAGATGCAAAATCCATTCATCCTCAGCAAATAGCCTCTGATCCTGTGGGTACGCAACAGAAACACAGACAATCAGCTGAAATGAAAAGCTTCTGTCTTGTCAATTTGTCAGGGTTGGAAAAAACTTTAATGAGAGTAACTTTGTCCCTTATTCCTTGTGACAGGTTCTTTCCAAGTATCAACTCCTTAGAGTGTTTCATCTTCTGAATTTGTCCTGTTGGACCAAATCAAACTTCCAGATAGAACATGCTGTTTCAATGTTATCACTTGGTATTAGCTAGTTGACATTCTGAAAAACCAACTCGTAAAGCTGCAGAGGACATGCATGCTCGGTGCATCATGCCAGTGTTGAGGTATCCTTTTGGTTGCACTAGCACAACGTGAGTTAATTCTGTGCTGTAAAAGCTGGCAATAGTTTTCCAGTGGCACAAAGTTTTGATTGCGATACAATATCATTTTGCTTTTCTTTATCTCTTACTTAACCACCACAATATTTAATATTCACAAATTAGTTCAGATGGGTTGGGTCAGAATAAGCACAGTAGTTTTCATGTTTACCTTCTGCTAATTGAATATTCATCAGACTTTGTGATATCAATCTTTAAATGCTTTTGAGATTTTAGTAAGCCTAAACTGTGAAGAAACCAGTGTTTAACTTCCCTTACATTTTTCAGGGATTAGTTTTGAACAGTTGCTTGAGATCATATGATGGATGAATCTTTGTGCATATATTATAGTTAAGTGGATGTAGAACGAAGTAATATGGTGAAACTATCCACGAGATTATAATAGAATAGAGATTTAAAATATCTTTTGAAAGTTCTCTAGCCAACTTATCCCAGTCTTTCTTTAGGGCACCCTTTATACTTGCTAGTAGGACAGGGTAATTATATCAGTTATCATGCAATGGTTTATGGAATGCGCATTGAGCAGGGAACCTGAGTCACTTTCAGTCTCAGCCTGAGTCAATAAATGAACAGAAAGTGTGCGATGGATGGAAGTAAATAGTCTGCAAAAGAAGGCCATTGCAGCTAAACATTGCCAGAGTTGGAATGGTTTGATTTCCTCTGGCTTTGGTCAATACGATTATTTTGCAGACTGGTTTCCCTGATTTAGCCAGGTCTTTTTTCTGGAAAAGAATTTTTACAAGGCAAAATTGACATTCAAAGTTTTGGAATGTACAGCTAATTTTCTAACTCAATCTCATGATATATGCTCCTCATTTTCCGAGGAAAAAAATCAGAATAGGTAGTGATTTCAGTGTACAGTATGTGGAAAGTTCCTAGAAACATAGGGAAAGCATAATTGTTAGAGATAATGTAAGTTGAGCTCAAAACAAGTTAAGTTTATCTTCTTGTAGTCTCGAAACTTAGCAACCCTTTTCATCGAATTGGTGTGTCACTTATCAAGGAGTAGGAGAATCCGTGAATCATCCATTTGTGTCCTTCACATTCTCTTTTATGGTCTAGATCCATTTTCTATGAACCGTCGTCACTCAGTCCTCAAATTCTATCTCTGGTATCCGTGAATTAAGATCCTGCACCCCAGGGGACTTGCTACAATGAAAACCCTTTCTACCATCACATAATGTGGAGACCGTCAAGTGTGAAAGATGCCGTGGAGTTTGTCTCAAAATAAGGAAACCGAATACAGTGGACATAAAATGCTGTGTGCCCACGCCTCAAGTAGAGGAAGAGAGGCAGCTAACTTTTTGAATGAGACCAATGGCTGGCTCTGTTTTGTTCTAAGAGAGGCGCTGACCTTGTGATTGATCACTTAGCAGAAATTTATCCCTAGATTATTTTGAAGTCACGGTTTGACATCCACAACACAAACTACATCTCAAACATATGCCACAAATTTCAACTTGGATTTGCTTGCCTACCCAACAAAATATCTGAATAATTTTACCAAGTTTTGCAAGGCCACACCATTGTGCAACCTAAACAAGAAAATTTTGCCGCCATTTAGTCAGATACTGCAAACATACCGGCCATCAAATTGACTCACATAGCGGTGGCAGTAGGCCGTATCATGCTGGATCATGCCTTTGCAGACTTTTAGCGGGTTGGTTTATTGAATTATATAATTTGTATATTTTTTAATTTTGTAATTATTTTCTTATAATATCTTTTACGGTCCTAAGAGATTTAAATCTCGTAACAAATTTAAAAGATATTAATAATCATTAATATTTTTGGGTTTTTTAAAAATATAATTTTATTTTTTATTTTTTAAATATCTTTTACATTCCCAACATATTATCTTTTCTGTTTCTTAAAAATATATTATTAATTTTTATTTTTAAAAATTAAATAGTATTATATCGATCGAGTCAACCCACAAGCTCTAGGTATAGCTAGCCAAGCTAGAAAAGGGAGGTTTGAGTCAGGTTGTGAGTCGACCCAACCCTCCTACCATCTCTAGACTCATATTATAAATCTACACCTACCCACATCAATTTTATATAATAGTGTTAAACTCAAAAATAAAATTTAAAAAATCAAAATTGGGTAAAAATTAAAAATATATATATAGGAAAGTCAATCAAAAAAATAGTAAAATCTAAAGGATTTGATGTGAAATTTTAGAGAATATATTAATATTGTACTAGGTTAAAAATTTCAAAGTCAGTCCACGTGAGGCTGCTCTCGAAGCACTTTTTTTCCGGGTCTAGTGGTGTGGTGTGGGTAGTGTAGAGCAGGTGGTGGTAGTGAGGGCAGTTAGTCGATGGTGATTTTCTGTGGTGGGTGAAGAATTTTATGGCTATGGTGAAAAGAGAGAGACTGCGAAGTGGAGGAGGATTGCAAAAAGTAAAGAGGAATGGAGTAAAAAGATAAACTATATATACATACTTTGAGTATATAAACATATATATATTTATATATATTATTATATGATTTAATGATTTTGAATTATGAATAAAGTAACACTTTATTATGTGATGATATATATATATATGTGTATGTATTTGTATACTTAAAATAAATACGTATAATATTACTCAAAGATAAATTTAAAAAATTAAAATAATTAAAGATGATAAAGTAATTGTATATTTTTCTACTTCTTAAAGCTAAGTTTTGAGTAACAAAATCAAATTTTGGATTGACCTATAGATTAACCAAATTAATATAATATTAAAACTTTTAAATTATTGTAAAACTTTAACTTATATAGTAATTATGATTGTAAAACCTTAACTATTACTAGGGTTGGATTCGAATTGAACCCATTCGAGCTCGAGTTTGAGTTATTTATCAAATTTTTTTATTAAAAATTTTGATACAAAATAATATCGTTTTGATCAATATGTATTAAAATAATGTCATTTTAATAACGAAAAACAAGTCAAACCGAATTTAAGTTGAGTTCAAACTTAACTTACACGAGCTCGAGCTCAAACTCTAACTCAATTATATGTAAACTAGGTCAAATTCAAACTCATTTAAGCTTAAATTTAACTCAATTTAAATCCAACTCTACTCACTACCGTAATTTAATAATCCACCCTCATTGAAAAGTATTGATTTGATATTTGTGTTAGTACAATACAAAACATAAGATGGAGCCGAATCTCTGTTGCCTTCATCAGAACCACCAAATATATGATTTTGATGTACTCTGGCTTTAGTTTGATCATACTTTAGTTTTTGGCCAAGTCAGAGCCACAACCACCGTTGAATGGAGTCGAGAGCCGGCCAATAATTTAAATTGGCGGCCTAAATTCTAGGAATTTCAAGCTAAAACACAACCATCCAAATCATATGCCACCACCATTGATTGCGTGATGAATTTATTCTTCCTCCAAATTGACTAAATAATTAATTAATTGGGTGATGAATTTATTCTACTTCCATCTTCGTATAAAATATACAGGAAGCTCAAAATTATTCAACAACAAAAATTGTTTTATTTATTAAGATATCTTTTACATTTTTGTAAATGAATTTACAAAATTAAAGGCCAACAATTGTTCCGGTACATAGTTTAGATCAGAGTTTTTAAAACCGAACTAGATCAAAGTTCGATCAGTTATATTATAAACTAGTTTATAATTTTGTCCGATTTTATAATTTGATTTAGTTTATATATAAATATTAATTTCTTTAAAATTTGGTCAAACTTAATAAATTTGTTGAATTAAAAAACTAATAAAATTAGGTTTATATAATACCACATAATTTTTGTCTTATTAAAACTTTAAAAAGTTACAATTTATAATATTTTAACTGAATTAACAATAAAAATTATAATTGATTTTCTTTCTTTATCTATCTAATAAAGTATCAATTGTTTAATTAACATTTTTTAAATTATGTTTTATATTTAAAAAATATGGTAAATGTTTGATATTATTCAATAAATATAATTTAGCAATAGATTAAATCAATTGAACTGTAAACCAATGAAATAACTAATTTAACCACTGATCCAGTTTTAAAAACATTAATTAATCAAACATATTTTCTAAGATGCTTTGTGCTCTTGACTTAACTAAACAAGGGTAAAATATGATAATTATTTAATTCAAGAAATCATAACAGAAAAAGAAATTTCATGTACAAGAAGATATAAGTTTAAGTCTCATCTGACGATATTTTAAAATCAAACTCTTAATTTATTTGATTTATTAGTTATAATATCAATCACTGGACCAGAAATTTATCCTATTCACATAGGATAGTTCAACCTTGAAGAGATTGTAACAATAGAATTATATAATTTTGAATTTAGAGATACTAGAACTAATCAATATAAATAATTGTTGTATGATAAATAATTTACAAGTAAAAGATCTTGTTCTATGTTTTATATAAGGTTTATGTCTTGATTTTGTTTTTCTATTGAGAAATTTAATAAACAATTTTTTGTGGGTTGGGTGAGATGGGTGACACTCTGCGATTTAAATGTAATATTATATGTACATATTTTATATATATATATTTTGTATATATAAATAATATATTATTATATAATTTGATATTATTTTATTTTTAATTTAAAATATAATATATATACAAAATTATGTTGATATTGATGTAATAAAAAATATTTAAAAATTTTATTCATTTAAAAATAATAAAGAAAAGAGTACATATTCTTCCTCCATGTTTATTGTCCTTTCATAATTTATGGAAAAAATATGCCACATCTACACATCATTGTAAAATAATGAAAAAGTACAAGGATTTATTCTTTTAAATAATGTGAGAGGAGAAAAATAAATTAAAGATAAATTTGTAAAAAAAAAACAAGAAAAAGAGCAATTTAGCCCATTTCATTGGGTGTGTCTATAACAAAAATGGCTAGACAATATAATAATAATTTATATAAATTTTTTGTATATAATATAAGTGCATAGTTTATGATTGAATAATATGATTATTAATTTTTTTATTTTAAAATTGCTTAATTAAAATATATTATCTCAAATTATATATAAAAATTTGTATAATTTATTTATATGTATAATTTTATTTATGACAACTGTATTATGATTTTACCCTTTTCTAGAATCAATCAAACCCTATAATTGCACAGCATTAATTACCCACGTGTTGATATTAGTCAATTACCAAATTAAAGAGTTGAGATATTATTCCACAGCTAGCATGCATTGTGATGTTGAAATTCTTGGAATATTAATTTTGGACTGCGTATTGCAAAAAGCAACATGACATTTGCAATAAAATTAAACATACATATCTGTAACATAGTTTAAGTAGTAAAATAAAAAATTTTATACATAAAAAGAGTATGACGATATAATAAGATTATACTCTTAACTTATTTGATTCTGAGATCGATTATTGAATTTAATATTTATCTTATTTAATATAATTAATTTTAATTTAATATAACAATCAAATTCGGATAAAATTTCTCGTTAAAAAAAAGGGAATTAAACCCATTAGATTAATAAAGGATAGAAAGTGACCAAATGCCATTTTTGAATCATCCAATTCAAAAGAGGCATTGATCATGTTCTGTTATAAATCCCATCTATTTCACCCATATGATATGACAAATTAAAGAATTAATTTGGTACTCCTCAAATGATGTGACATTTCATAATTTTTCTTTTTCATGGATCGGACAAACACAATTGTTGAAAGTTTACGTGTTTTTGGATGCTTGAAATTTGTAACTATCATTACCCAAAAACATGCTTCCAAACGAGCAGCTTCACTTATTTTGGCTTTAGAGGTCAAAATTAGGTTGGGTATAATTGATAGGCTCTTTAATTTCATAGTTATATTCATGAGAATAACATATAGTTTATTTTATTATTTAAGAAAATAACGAAAATATCATTTAAATTATATTAAATTAATCATATTAGATAGATAAAATTTCGAATCTAACCTTTTTATTCATACATGGAGTGCAAGGTCAAGCGAGGCAGTGGAGGCTTCTTTTCCCTAACATTTTAAGTAACTTTACAAAACCGGAATTTGAAGACAAAGCAAAAATATATATGATTAGGGATGTATGATTGAATAATAATTGCGTGGCCTAATTATGTTTGGTCAATCTTCTATGAAAGAAAGTGACTTCTCGCTACAGTTTCAAGTAAGCGGCAAAGGTACAGAGAGAGTTGGACTGCTGTCTTGAAGCTTACAAATGGCAGCCTAATGAAGACCATCCACTATTTATTATAAATACGGGGTTGGGCGTGGCGTTTCCTTGAGTTTTTACAGATAACGGAAAGGCACAGATGGCCAGCCTGAACCAGCAACAACAGCTGGTGATTCCTCAAGCATGGGGCAGCGGGAGCAACCGCATAGGCGCTATCAATGTACAGGGAAGGACTCCATTTCCCAACGTCACTCCTAACAACGATGACAAAAGTTTCGATGAACAGGTATTTATTTTGTCCCTAGACATATAGAATAATAATATATATATATATATATATATATATATATATATATATACACACACACACACACACAATATCTTGGACTTGACTGAAACTACGCTAATGGTTTCATGTGAGTGAAATGAGGCAAACCATGGTTTGTTAACACAGTTTTTCAACTACATCAATATAATATCTGATGGGATTCTTTCCTGAGCTTGATTTTGATACTTCGGATGATCAGAAGCCTGGATGGAAAAAGTTTTTGGCGTTTGTAGGCCCTGGTTTTCTTGTTTCATTGGCTTATTTAGACCCTGGAAACTGTAAGTTAATTTCCTTCTTTCTTTCTCTCTCTTGTGCTTGTGTCTGTTTACAAACATTTCTGTGGTGTCATGTCACAGTGGAAACTGATTTGCAAGCAGGAGCTAATCACCGATATGAGGTAAAAAATAAAAAAGCAACCCGTTTTTCTTCTTCAAATAGCAGTAAAAGAAGGAAAACTAACAAGCTGAGTGTTTTCATTCAGTTATTATGGGTGGTTCTTATTGGCTTGATCTTTGCTCTTATAATCCAGTCCCTTGCTGCAAATCTGGGTGTAAGCACTGGTAAGCCACAGTATCAACTAATCAAAAATAGCAGTCAAATTATGGAGCAAATGAACAATAACTTCTTAACTTTGCTCACTGGACTCACAGGCAAACATTTATCAGAATTATGCAAGGCTGAGTACCCAAAACATGTCAAGTACTGCCTGTGGTTGCTGGCGGAAATAGCTGTCATAGCAGCTGATATACCAGAAGGCATGCAGAATTCTTATACATGTCATCTATAAATTCACTTCAGAAAATAATACTCAAAGGCTGAGTTATCTAAAAGAAAAAAACCATTAATATTTCCAAGAAATTAACACGCTATACATTCAGCCATCAAAGTAAAATCTGCATTGCTTTTTTTTGTTCAGTCGTTGGGACAGCCTTCGCATTAAATATTCTATTTCACATCCCAGTATGGGTTGGAGTTCTCATCACCGGCTTCAGCACTCTCCTATTTCTTGGCCTGCAGAGATATGGGGTAATTTAACCCTTCGTTATTATCAATATTTCAATGCTTCCTTTTTTTTTTACCGGCCACCCATCAAAATCAAATACTGAGTAAGGTGATATTATAAAATTCTCATTAGCTTATCCTTCTACTTATTGTATGTATGTAATCTGTAGCTATCAGTACGGATGTTACGTTTTTCTTCAAGGGAATTTGTCTTCTTATCATTTTCCGGCTTATCATTTTTTTATTTCTATTTTTGGAGCTTTGAATTAGTTTAATCTCACTGGGTTTAGATGGTTAATATGGTAGGTGAGGAAGCTTGAAATGTTGATAGCAATGCTTGTATTCGTAATGGCTGCTTGTTTCTTTGGAGAATTGAGTTATGTAAAGCCTCCTGCAGTTGATGTGCTTAAGGGCATGTTTATTCCCAAGCTCAGAGGCCAAGGTGCTACAGGCGACGCCATCGCCTTATTGGGCGCCCTCATCATGCCGTATGATTCATCAAACTTCTCAGCTTCTAATTTTGGAAACATCAAAATTATCGGAAACTGACAAAATTTACCTGTTAATAATGCAGACATAATCTGTTCTTGCACTCAGCTCTTGTCCTCTCCAGGAAAGTCCCCAATTCTGTCCGTGGCATAAACGTGAGCCATAGTAAATAAATATCCGATAAAACTATGTATATATTTTTAAATATATAATTAACTAATCAGATAATATATAATTATATAATTATGTGATTTTAAATTAAAGATAAAGTTACACCTATCTACATTATAACACATTATCCATATATTTAATTATATACTTAAAAATGTGTACGTATAATATTACTCATGAATATGTATACATAGAATATTATTATGTATACAACTTTTGTATATAATTTTGTGTATAAATAATAATGTATATCATATGATTGGATAGTTAAAAATTAACGATAAAATATCATTTAATAATAAAATAATATATCGTTATTTGTACACAAAAGTTATACATATGGTTTTGGTGGTAATATTTCGATTATTTGTCTTGATATATGCAGGATGCTTGTAGATATTTTCTGATAGAGAGTGGAATAGCTCTATTTGTAGCATTTTTAATCAATGTAGCAGTGGTGTCCGTATCAGGCACTGTTTGCTCAGCTCCAAATCTCTCAGATGATACAAAGAATCAATGCAGTGATATTACACTCAACTCCGCTTCTTTCATGCTCAAGGTCTAAATTTTTCTAACGAAAAAAGAACAAAAATTCGAATTTGGAAAAATTAAACTTGATCTATATGGTGAAATACTAATATGAACTTGATTTTATTTGTACAGAATGTGCTGGGAAAATCGAGCTCCATTGTTTATGCCATTGCGCTTCTTGCCTCAGGGCAAAGCTCCACCATCACAGGAACTTACGCTGGACAATTTATTATGCAGGTCTTGAAGATGAAATAAAAGAAATCTGAAGTTGATTAATCACAATTTTCTTTGTTACATTTCTGGGTTGTGTGATTTTCAGGGTTTCCTGGACATGAAAATGAGAAAATGGCTAAGAAATTTGATGACAAGGTGCATTGCAATTACACCAAGCCTTATTGTTTCAATCATTGGTGGACCTCAAGGAGCAGGAAGATTAATTATCATTGCTTCGGTAAGACAAAAAAGAAATCAAATGACATTTTAAACTATCTCTGTTGTGAAGCTAAAGACTGGTTGTAATATTTAATGAGTTTTATGTACAGATGATACTGTCATTTGAACTGCCATTTGCTCTTATCCCTCTCCTCAAATTTAGCAGCAGCAGCACTAAGATGGGACCTCACAAGAACTCTATTTATGTAAGTATATGCTTTTGTTGTTGTTCTTTTCTTGTCTCCTACCTAAACTTTTGATATTGGGGTCAACCGCTTTGTATTTTGACATTTTAAGAGTCATGGTTGAATATTTGTCTGATATTCTGAAACAATTTGCTCGCAGATCGTTATTATTTCATGGATCTTGGGCCTGGGAATTATAGGCATCAATGTATATTACCTCACTACAGGTTTTGTAGATTGGCTAATTCACAACGACTTGCCTAGAGTGGAAAATGTGTTCATCGGTATCATAGTGTTTCCCCTTATGGCCGTTTATATATCAGCAGTTATCTATCTAACTTTCCGAAAAGATACTGTTGTGACATTTATTGAACCCACGAAGGAAGACCCTGTGGCCCAAACCCACATGGAGAATGGGCTTGGCTATCCTAATGAGTCATTGGAATTGGACCGCCTACCTTACAGAGAGGATTTGGCTGATATTCCACCACCTCAGTAGAGGTCTGCATCATCCCTGATAATTTGTAACTACCTGTATGTTCAAATGTTGCTGAACCTATAAATATCCTTTTTCGACCCTTAACCGTTCAAACTAAGAGGGACAGCTTCTGCATTCCACTTCTTGCGGGTATCTATGAAATTTGAGTTAAATTTTCCTTATTTTGTACCACATTCAGTTCAAAGTGTTTCATGAGAAATACTATTTATAAAAACATATTGTTCAAACTTATTCATCAAATCTGATATATTTATATGTGAAAAAATAAACAGTTATATCACAGATCATAAATTATTATCTCAATTTATAAAAATAAATTTGTACGGACAAGCAATGCCCACATTCACTGTTTAATTAGGAAAATAAACCACTTTGACCATCTCGTAATGAGGTTTAACATGCCAAAGTACACAGCTTCATTATATTTTTTCAGAGGAATTCAGGGAAAGAAGTAGAACTGAGACTACATCCAATACCATAATTTATTATTTCACATTCTACACTACCATTTTACAAAAGATAACTTTCCATTTATCAATTGTAAAAATTCAATATCAGATCCAAACACTAATTAATTGTGTGCCGTTACAAGACCTTATGAACTGCCCATAGAAATTTCTGTACTAATCAAAGGTAAGCACTTACAGATGCGATCTCCCAACTCTTATCTCCTGTTCTACCGGCAGAGGAAGTAAGCAACCGAGGACCGAATACAATTCAAGGATAGAACACGACTCCAAGTATATATAAGTAGTTTCTGTCATCCAAGGCCTGAACTAGTCCCTGATACGGACCTCAGCATTGGATGATTCATAGCAGGCTGGGCATTTCCTGAGTTGCTGAACATCACATTTGAAGGTACAGAAGATGATGCTTGTAATGTTGTTATGGGCATCCTCTGCCCCATTGGAAACATAGACTGCTGCGGCCTAAACTGCATGTGGGGATGAACTGGTTGGTTGGGTTTGCCGCCATAACCTAAAATACTTGGCTGTGAAGATGAGGCTGACATTACTTCTTGTCGATTGTCACCCATGCTGTTAACCATGGAAGGAGCAACACTAGGCATGTTCATCTGTGATGGGACTCCAGCAGTCCCAAATCGAGCCAATACAACACGGGCCCGATCTGCAGCAAACCTCTGTCTTGTCTTCTCAACTTGTTCACACTCTCTCATTAGCAAGGTTTCCACTTCTGCAAACTGTTTCAACTTCAACTCCAATCTCTTCAACTGTGACCATAACTAAATTTTAGTAAAGTGGTCACAGAAAGTTCAGATTCCAAATGACATATATATGCAGAAATACAATGATATATAATATGAAAATTTTTACAGATCTCCTTCAAGATTGAGATAGGATACAAGCAAACAATATTGGTTTCAAGATTCATCATAAATCACCATAAAATTAGGCGGATCATAAAGAATGTCATCCAACATTGTGAAAAAACCTCTTATGAAATTTCATTAAAGTTATCAAAACCTGTCTTTTAAGGTATGTCACAGTTACTTTTCTAAACAAGGATGGTCCAGCAGAAATTTGCCAAATCTAGGGAGGCAAAGAAAGTTTCCAGAAAAATTCAAAGACTACAAGAATCCGAAAAAAAAAAAATTATACCTGATGATTTATTATATTAGCAGAAAGCCTTTGAATTTCTCGCTCTTCATGATCTGCAAATAGTTTTGCCTTTGTTGCTGCAGCAGAAAGACCAGCTTTTGCACCCATTTTCACTTTATCTGCAGCTAATGGAGAAACCTCCGCCCCATTTTGACCCCACGAACCATGGGTCAAGTTCTCTTCTGAAATTTAACCCAAAAAAGATTCAAATGAATAATGGAAAGACAGAGAAAGGATGAAATATAGGACCCAAGGAAAGTAATGTTCACATACCTTTTTGCTGTGTTGAATTTGCATTATCACCATGAAAACCACCTTCCCTGCGTACACTTTCTGCGTTCATTCTACAAGGGTGAAAAGGAATACTTACATATTTGTCCAAAATTAATGAATGAATGCAGCACACATACCAAAATTTCAATGAAGAAGGTGAAGAATTTCCAATCAGCCAATACAAGGAAAGTTCACTCTAACCTTCACATAACTCTTACCAGTGGAAAAGAAGAAACGGTATGCTCATTATATAAAGAAATGATGACCTTGCAGTCATTTAGACATGAAATAGCTTAGGTAGGCTTTATATCCTAAGAATCCAATGCAAAAATTTCCAGCAAATCGTTTTGAATAGCAAAAATGAAGACCTTTAAAATTGTAATGGCAAAAATGAAAGTAAACTCACTAACCTGTTGCTATGTCCTGATCCTTCCATCTGTTCAGACATTGTTACCAAGGCTGCATGGGCACAAGCTGCAGCAACTCTAGGTCCAACAGCAGAGGCCAAAAAAGCAACCTAGAAATTTACTGAATTAGATCCACAACACTCATGCAAGCAAACATATAAAAATAGGCCCCCTTTATCTTAGAAATCCAATCATACAAAGAAATTCTCAATGTTCATAGAGTTGAAGAGAAAAAACCAAAACAGAATAGATGGGAAATGAATCTTTTCCTTTTGCTTTGGTCAATTTACTTAGGTTTGGTATTTGAGCATAATTTGTTTGGTCAAGTTTTATCATCTATTTAATGCAGAAAAAGCTTCTGTATGAGCAGAACATACTATAACCTTAATGTTTCAGTTAAATCTCCAATAACAGTCAATTTCTTCTAAAATGAAAAACCACACAATCACTAGTAAGATCATAAATTTATGCCACAATTAAAAAATAAAAGGCCTTCTATATATTTGCATGGTAAGGTTAAAATTTACCATTGTTTCGCATTTCCTAAAACAAATTTGGAACCGTAGTTCAAGACCAACATGGAATAAATGTCTTACATTCAACAGTACATTAACTTGGAAAATCCCCAAAATCATCTAAAATCTAAACATCAACTATCAAAATGTCTATGGTCAATTACCAAGGCCATAACCGGATTCCCAGAATTTGAAAATGGAAGTTGACTTTCTGTATCAGCTTCTTGAAGGCATGATCCTATGAAAATAAAGAGAAATTCAGAAATGCTGTTACATAAACATCATTATCATGATCATTTGAAAGAACAGAGACTCTAAGAATTTAAGGATTACCTGGTAGATCACCATTTAAAGTTGAATGTAATCTTCCACGATCATCTCTACTTGACGAATCAGATGGCTTCGACGAGTTGGGAACCTCAATACTTTCTAGTACACCATCCTCCATGGGTAGACGGACAAAATGCAGGATGCATTGTGCTTTTGACTTGGTGCCAACGTGCTCCGCAATTTCATTCCAATTATCATTGTAGATTTCTATACCCTCAAGCAGCAAAAATGTTTCTTGATCGCTCCAAGTTTCTCCATCCATATCACCATAATCTTTTGTAGGATCCACCCTAATAAAATCTAGGCTTGAATGACCAATAACAAATCTCCCCTCATGGAAACAATCAGAGCATAGAAGAACATCAGCCTGTTAAACACAATGCTGATCAGCAAACAGTGAAACCAAAAGAAGTAAATAACATCAGAATTTATGTTAAACCAAGTTTTTCAAAGGATTTTTCAACAAAAAAGCTATGTAACTCAGCCTTCCTAAGTAATTGTGTATGTTCTTAAACTAATTTAACCATAATAAAGTTACACAAGCCGTTGGCATGCCATAGTGTGTGAAGCAAGTATTAGGAATGAAAATAATAGTACACTATAACTTTTTCTTCCACCAATTTAATAACACATAATGTAAAAGAATTCATTTTGCTAAACCATGGTTTATTTCACCAGCAATAAATCTGCACTCTTACAAAGACCTTTAGAGATGATCTCACTGCTCAAGACAGCACCAAGACATTATGGAAATAATATTTCAGGAAAAGTAACTGAAGTACTAAAGCATGGTGTAAATGCCAAATCAGTCCCCAGTACAGTGTTTCCACAAACAAGCTTCTTAACAATATGCGAGTTACATTCAAGAAATTCCAGAAGACCTTTCATAGGAGATTAAAACTAGAGTCATAAGAAGAAAAATGAAAACTCTAAAGCCCAAACCACTGTTTTCTAAATCACTCTGCAAATAGGATAAAGCAAGATCCACACCATTTAACCAAAATTATATTATGAATGTTAAGCCATGCTATGTAAGAAACTTAGTTTTAACTACCCTCATGAATGATTGAAAATTTCAGAGCAAAACATTTCAGCAATGCAGATAGCTTTCTAGAGTTTCACTTGTTTAGAACAAAGTATCAACCACATGTGGACAGCCAAACACTAGTGACAAGCAAAAGAAAACAACATAGGGTAGAGAGAACATGTAGATTACCTCCTTCTGTGACTGAAAGTACACATCTGGAATTTGTTGAAAACAATAATTGCAATTATTTTCCGATAAACGCTCTCGAATTCTGTTGTCCAAGTCCAAGAAATCATCATCATGACATGATGATGATGAATATACTTCAGCTGCCTTGACTCTACACTTAGGCTTGTCGAATTTGATCAAACTGTCAATGGACTTTAAAGTGGCTGATGGCACATGAACCTCCCCACTAAAATCCTCCCTCAAATAGGACCCAGTATTCCAAGGCTCAGGACTTGGTGCAGCAGCACAGTAATTAATGATCCCCCAGTGATTAAGGAACCGAAAAATTCGATTTAGATCTTCATTGTTAATACCTTCTACCAAATCCTGGCAATCAGAAACCACAAGCCTCTTCTCTGGATTATCCATGTACTTGGCAACAATATAGTTCCTACATTCCATGTATTTCTCTGGTGTATGTTCTGGTGACTTTCCAGAGAAAAAATGTGGCACCACTTGTCTCTCCAGTCGATTTACTGTGGCAGGAGAAAACCAATCTGCTCATGGGAGGACCCGCAAACAGTCAAATATAGTAATAATTACAAATCCCCTTAAACAAGAAATACAGGTGCATATCCAATAAAAGAATGGGCAAACAGTAAATTTTGGTGCCAGTCAAATGACAAAAATTATGCAACACTAAAGTCTGACCTTACATGAGTAATCTAAACACCAATCAAAATTTTTTGTTCAGACATTGGATTGTTGGACCTCACAAATGAGAAATTGGACGTCAAAGCCATAACTGGATGGGAAAAAGACAAAAGCTCTCCACTAAACACTCTTCAAGTAATGTAAAGGTTAACAAGATACAATTCCCAAACAATTTCTTCAGCTGAAAAATATCTTATCGTGGCGACCGTAGGAATACATAAATCTATAGCTGGATGTGAAAAAGACAAAAGAGACTCCGCTAAACTCCCCTTTAGTAATATAAAGGTTAAACATGATCCAAAATACAACCTCCAACCACTTTCTTCAGCTGAAAAATATCGCCATCTCGGCCATGATAGTAATACATACAATTAAATAAATTTTTCAGTGTTAAAATTAAGCAATTAGTCACTACACTTTACAGCAAACTAAACTTGACAATTAACTTGGCAGTAACGGAGAAACTGCCACCACTAGTTCTATCATGAAAAAAATTAACTCAACGCCCTAAGTACGCTATCCAAACCAATTTGTTACCTTCAATCTTCCACTATGAAAAACTTTTGGGAATGGAAAATTTAGCTATGCTTATAAACCAGCAACATACAAAAGAACTTTTCAAAATCAAAACTGTTACTTTATTACAAAAATAAAGCGTAAACCTTAGGGGCATTTACAGATATAGAGATGGAATTAGAACCTGAATGCATAGGAACAACGTGAACTCTATTTCCAAACCTCTTCACAACCCCCTTTCCTTCCATAATTTGCGGAGGAGTAATCACACACGACGCCAAATTCCCGCCATCACCCCTCTCCGGATCCAACGCCGCGCAATCGGCAGGCACAGCCGACAAAGCCTGCAGCTGCCCGTACGAAATATTCTCCAACACCATCACCGAACTCCTCCCACTACTCTCCCCGACCAAATTCGCCCTCTCAGTCGCCACAAGGTTCATCACAGACGCGTGTGGCCGGTTCACCCTTAGCCGAACCACACGAGGAAAGTCGCAGATGCGCGTGCCACCGTCAATCAAGACCTCGTTGTCGTTCCCCACCGGATCTGGTGCCGTGGAGGCGTGCTGTATGTCGTCGCCGTTGTCCATATTCCCATTACAATTATTAACGTGATTGTCCGTTTCGTTGTCGTTGTTGTTGTTGTTGTTGTTGTTGTCTTGTTCTTCGTCTTCGTCGTCTACGTCGTCGTCTTCGTGTTTGGGTTTTCTCAGCTCCCGCTTTCGCCTCTTCCATTTTCGACTATCTGGAACTAAAAGTAAAAAATAAGTTAAATTGAGAAAGACTGGGAGTGAAGAGCGAAGGATTTAGGAATAATTAAGGGTATAAACTAGGATTAATATTGTTATAAATATTACCTGAATGAAAGGAAGGTGAAGCTGGCATTGAGAGAACTTGTGTAATGTGGGGTCTGTGATTGGTGGGAAAAAAGATCAAAATCAAATCCAGACAGAGAATAGGGCTCGCTGGCTTCCTCGCTCTCTTCTGCTTTAGCTTTGTGCTGTGTGTGTTGTGTTGTGTGAGATTAATGTTGTTATAGATATCTTGCTTTTTTTTTTTTCTTGCGGTGAGGTGGGGAAATAGAATTTTGGAGGGGCTAAGAGAGGTCCACGCGCAAGGAGGTCGTGTTGTCGGAGGAATATTTTTGAACTGGCCCAAGCACTTATTTTCCTCCCAAAGTTGATGTATCCTTCCGCTAATATTAATTAATTATTAAAAATTTAACTATTAATTTATAAATAATTAAAATTAATAAGATCGAAAAATATTATTTATTTATTTTTAATTTAAAAAATTATAATATTTTCAAGTTTAAATTTTTAAATATTTTTTTAAGTATTTTTTCTTTCTTTTTTTTATATCATCATCAATCCATTTCTTTTTTCCTATCATTTTCTTTCATATTTTTGATATTATCTTTGTTTAATAATAAAGATAATTCATTTTTATTTTGTGATGAAGACATCATCTTCATTGGGAAAAGACATGAGATTTCGAGAAGAAAATGTGAGAGAAAGAAATTAATCAATGATAATGTTGGAAAATGAGAAAGAAAAAAAAACTAAAAGGAAAAATATGATATTTCAAAGTTTAATCTAAGAAAAGTTATTAGTTTTCTAAATTTAGTAAAGAAATGGATAATATTTTATTATTTTTAATATATTGTTAATTAAATAATAATTTTACTTTGAAAATTTAACTAATTTTATTAATTTTAATTATTCATAAATATGTGTTTAGATTTTTAATACTCACGGGTATTAATTTGAAAATATAACAAACTTTGGGTGCGAATAAATCTTATGACCTTGTGAATTTTATTTGTGGGGGCATGTATTATACGTTTGATGAATGTATTTTAAAATATGGTAATGTTTTTTATTATATTATTATGCCGTAGAAGTATACAAGGTAAATGGTAATAAAGTTTGTTAATGAAAATTTACTATTGATTATGATTTATGAAACAATTTAAACGTGCCTAAAATTAATACATTTATAAACAACATCATATTTGAATACTAACATGTTTGCATTTAATTAGATTACATTATTCTTCAAATTTGCTCAAAATTTTGCTGATATGATTTCATATTTATAGAAATTAAGATTATTAATTAAAAATAATCACGTTTAAGTCATGCATACAAAAATAATCCTAAAATCACGGAGAATAGATCCTTGCATCTAGATAAATATTAATTTTAAATTTTGTTTATGGAGTGATTTTAATTGTTTTTAGGTATATTGATTACATATTGTGTGTAAATGAAACCTAGAATGCGGTATTAAAATAATAAAATTATTAAAGCTAGAAAACATAATAATAAGGGTTTATTAAAATAATAAAATTATATGTATAAATAATATATATAATTTTATATACAAATAATGATGTGTTAATATATGATTGAATATTATATTATCTTTAATTCTAAACTATCAAATCATATAATGATACGTCATTATTTATATATATAACATTACTCTTATTGAAATGAGTTTATTGAATTTTTCCTATGTACAATGGTTTATTGAAAATTTTAAAATGTATAATGTAATAGGGTTTTATTGATATTTCACAATATGTTATGATCATGGGTTTTTTGATACTTTACGTGAACGGTTTTTAGATACTTTCCACCTCACTTTTTCGTGCAAGGTATACTTAAAATTTCGAGTAATGAAAACTTTTTTTACATAATTTAGTTTTCTAATTTTTAAATACTTTATTTATACATTATATATTTTATCATTACATGATTGATCAAAATATCAAATGTTGTTCTCTTGGTCAGGTATGAAGGGCAGTAAATAATGATAAAGACTAACATAATGAATCACGTTGATGTAAAACACAAAAAATTTATATATTAACTGAACATGACATGTAATGAATCAGTTGAATTATTAAGTGATAATCTACATATTGCCCATAAAAAAAAATTATTTATATTATCATAAAACCACAATATGTCATTAATGGGATGTCTTACAACTTGGATGATGATAATGGTGTTATTTGTGTTTATGCCCATTTTTCTAAAAAGATGATATAACATGTTCCTATTTTTGTTTACTATTACTTTGAAATCAATAACAGCATTTCTTGTCATTGGTTCCAAAACATATAGATTTAGAAGTGAGGATAATCTACACATTGAGATAATAAATATGTTTAGTGAACCTCCTAATCTATTTTAGGGGAACAATTTTTTGCCCTTTTGTGAACAATATTTCGCTCTTAAGGAACAATATTGAGATCCAACATTCACAAAATAATATTAAAGAGGGTGATGAAACCCAACTAAATCAATATGAAAAAGGTAATATCAATCTTTATGTTGATAAAGATGATCTTGCAAATGTGCCTAATATAGAGTCATTGTAAATAATAGAGAAATGGGTACATGGATGGTTAAAAAAGGTGTCAAATTAAGGTGTTTTTGAAAATATGATAAAATAAATGATATTTCAGTTGAAGAATTTGAGCTTGAAGAGACAAAAAATGTTAATTATAGTTCTAAAAATATAGGCAATTCTCAACGTCCAAGTCTAGTTACCTTGTATATAACACCATATACTTCGACTAATATACCTCCATTTGTTGTCACAAAGAACCAAATAGTATGTGATTCAATGCATTGACAACTTTCTTTCTCTACCCATCCAATGTCGTCTATTGTTGATGGGGTGACAAGTGGCGTATAGGGTTTTTCAGTCATAAATTTTTTTAGGAATAAAGACTTGTTACAAGATGTATTTAGGAGGCATGCTCTGAAGAATTGTTTCAATATAAAAGTTTTAAGGTAAACAAGATACATATAAGAGATTAAATGTCTTTAAAAACTATGTTGATGGCATGCAATAGCGATAAGATTGTAAGATTTAAAGTATCTATAAAACTATATGGGCAAATGGTAATATAATACTATATGATTAAATGATTTTGGATTAGAAATAAAGCAATACTTAATGGTATGATAATATGTCATTGTTTGCACATATATTTTTGTGCATAGTGCTACTCTTTAAGTATTTTCAACTTCAAAGTATAAGTATACAACACATATGTCCTAGAAATCAAATCATGTTGCATTATAAACAAGTGGGCACTAATGGACTAGGACAACTCTTGAAAATGATGTTTATCAGTAGGTATATAAGTTAAAGAAAATTATGATTGATTTTGCAAAGAGGTACAAGATTAATATATCTTATACGTAGGCATGGTAGACCAAAAACAATATACTAAATGCATTGAGAAGTTCGCTTGAGAAGTCGTTCATGTTGTTACTCAAGTACTACTATAATTTAGAGTTTCATAACCTAGAGACTATTACACATATTCAAATAAATATTGACTATCAGTTTAAGTACTTCTCATGTTGTTAGAGTATTCTATAAAAGCATTTCAAAGTCATTTTCATTTAATGATTTGCATTGAGGGTGTATTCTTAAAAGGTAAACATTTTGGAATGTTATTCATTATTATAGTCAAATATAACAATAATCAAATTTATTCATTGATTTTTTATGTGAGAGGCAAGGAGGAAATTGAATTTTGAACATGGTTCCTTAGGAAAAAAAGGATTAGGGGTCAGCAAAAACCCAAATAGTATCCAAAATCATTAGGTACCCAACTTTTAATTTTGATTCTTACCTAGAATCAATATATCCTAGTAAAGTTTTGATTTCAGTTTTTGTCGAACCAACTGGTTTTGGTTTTGGTTTCAATTCCATCCTTTGAAGGAACCAAAACAAATCAAGAACCATATCTAAAACCAAAAAATGGTAACAAGTCAAGTACGATGACATAATACATTTATCTTTTCTTTTCTTTTTTCTCTATCTATTTCTAGAGTGTTTTTCCTTTTTGTTAAATATGTTCTATATAATGTAAAAAAACAAAATACACACATAAAGAAAGAAAATTTAAAATCTTCAATATATTGTGAAATTGGCAACTTCAAAGGCAATCGAGCAACAGTAATAGTACAATAATCGACTTGTCTAACCATTAGCTTGTCTTTTTTGCTCGATCGATGAGTCAATGAGCAAGTGATAAAGGTAACACAATCATCTATCATCAAATGTTTTTCTTGGTTGAATTGGAAAAAATTGAGTGTGTTTATGTGAAGCAGGGTCTAATTGTGTTGGATCTTGGTTTTTTCAAATGTAGGGCTATTTATCTCACCCTCTCTCCACTTCACTGACATGCGATGTTGTTGTTCCTTATGCTATTTTTCATCCTCTAAATCTAATGGCCTCTTTTGTTTCTCTTCCTAACTTGTCTTATTTTCTTGTATGCAAATTGTTCAGCAACTCTTATAAATCACTAAGTTCCCCATTTTGCTTTCGAGTCACTAACTTTGGTTTCCATGCCTTTGGGTTATAAAAATTTTGTGTTTTACAAAATTTTAGATTATAAATAAACTAAACAACTTTTTAAAAGTTTGTTTTTACCTTTTCGATCTTTTTAACATTCTTTTTGCCGCTTTTATGAGGTTTTATTATTAGTGATTAAACCTAATAAAGATCCCGTTATTAAGCTTGATATATACCACATAAACCTTCCTTAATCACAAAAATTTTTCTTAGAATCCTTATTACTCAATTCAAATTCTCTTAAATTACAATACCATCCGTAGATAGTTTTATAATACAACAATCAATTTAATCTAAATCCCTAATAAATCGTGAAACCAAAACTTAGTTAAAAACCTTGAAACCTTTATTCATGACATCTTCATAATCAATAAAAAGATAAATCTCTACTATGGAAACAATAAAAAGATAAATCTCTATAATTTACTTACTTTTTTCCTATTTAATGCATAAAATCACTTTAAAATATCAAGATCTATAGCAAAGATGACAACAACAACAATGCCAAGGTTGAGAAATTTATGGATTAGGTAAAAATGAATAAAAAGTATGTTTATATATAAACATAATTTCGTCAAATTCTAATTTATGTGCTACAATGATATAACTCTAGAATTTAGCGTTATATATAAGTTTAGAATGTCAATTAGCAAATTTAATTTAGGGAGAATCACTATTTTTCATTCAAAGTAAATCAAAACCATTATTACATTTAAAGTCAAAAAATAATAAATTGTCATATTTCATCGTACTTTTCGTCAACTTTAATTATAAAGATCATTTAAGTAATTTTATTATTCAATTTTAAATTTTAATTATAATTATATTATTGTATATTTTTTCACTTATTTTTAGTTAGACTTTCTCTTTAGTTTTTAATTTTTCCCCTCTCCAACATTCCTAATCTTGCCTATTTGTTTTATTTCTCATCTCTCATCATAGGTCTTATTCATCTTTCCTTTTATCTTCTTCTTTTTCATCAACACAAACTTCATCATCCCCACCAAAACCAAAAACATCTATACAATACCATCATCATCACTAGCACCCATTATACACACATTGTAATTACCATTATCAACAACCACCATTGACCCCTTTTTTCAATCTAAAATGATGCACCATCCACCCACCCCAACACACAACAAATTTGTTGGCAAAATATCAATGGGTTGTTGACCAATGGAAATTGTTTTGCCCAGCCCCACTTTCTTCAGCTCTTCCTTACTTCAAATCTCCATAATCGTTTAAAAAACTCGACTTGTCAATGAATTTGTTTTTGTAAAAATTTTCTTTTATTATAAAATATGGTGCAAATTCATCACTTTTAACTAGTTCAAATGAAAGAGAGGAACTATCAAAGGGACCCAAACTTTAGATTTGAATGTTTTATTAATCATCTCTCTCAATCAATCCATGTGAAAAGGAAGGTTTTTAATATTTTGTTTATTTTGTATCAAGAGTGCGTTGAAGAAGCCAAGGAAGATGGATTGGATTGAGAGGTGATGCACTAATGCCTATGCCTCTTCTTTATCAATAGGATTCCAGTCATTTATAGTCTTCGACAAAGGAGACAATAGCAAGACACCAAATATGTTCATGTTGTTGAAATGGCTAAGGGGTGCAAAATCTAAAGATTCAATTGTCAATTTAAATAATTTTGGTTACCAACGAAGCATTTTAGCATTATTTTTCTTTAAAGAAACTAACAATATTTGAGATATTTGAATTATGTAAATACCTCGTAAATGATTGATTGAGATATTGATAATTGACGATAAATTATATATTCATCTTTTTCTTGATTTTCTCTAAAATGAAACATACTTTATTAAGAGGTTCTAAATATAATAAAATTATATCTACTTAGTAAGGTTAATCACATAGTGACATATCGTTAATATCATTATTTTCAATTATAATAATAAGATATACAAAAAAATATTTAAAATATTAATAATAAGATATCAATTAAAATATAAATTAATTAATTAATTAGAGAATTTAACAACATTAAAATAATCCTATTATGTTATACTCGTAACAAATACTTAACCAATCCAATAATTATATAAAAGCTTTCAAGTGGAATAATATTTTAATATTTTGTTATTATTATTTATATTTTTTCAGTAATATTTGACTCCTCCAACGAAAAATTTATTCGGAAAATAAATAAACCAAGAACCACTCAGCCGAGTCTTTCTGCGGCCCATTTTCAGAGGGAGACCCGACTGGCCGATTCATGCTCTCACTGAACAACCGTCTCTATAAAATGAGTAAGAGGCCCAAAAGCGCACCACTTCCGCCGTCAACGCCACCCAACCCACAAACCCTACACCCTTTAAAATCTCCAAAATGGGCCCCACTCAATCTCAGCCAGTCGGAGCTCTCCTTACCTCTGACATTCCCCACCGGCCAAACCTTCCGTTGGAAACAAACAGCTCCTCTGCAGTATACGGGGACTCTCGGGCCCCACCTCATCTCCCTCAAACACCACGAAGACGCCGATGTTTATTATTACATCCACCACTCCCCATCCGAGCCCGCCGCCAAATCGGCTCTCCTCGATTTTCTCAACGCGCGTATTTCACTTGCCGAGCTCTGGGGGACCTTTTCGTCATCCGATTCTCGTTTTGCTGAGCTGGCGAAGTACTTGGCAGGTGCCCGGGTTTTGAGGCAGGACCCGGTTGAGTGTTTGGTTCAGTTTCTATGTTCGTCTAATAATAATATTGGGAGGATTACGAAAATGGTAGACTTTATGTCGGGTTTGGGGACGTATTTGGGTGAAGTTGAGGGCTTTGAGTTCCATGAGTTTCCATCTTTGGAAAAATTAGCCATGGTTACCGAGGATGAGCTCAGAAAGGCTGGTTTTGGTTACAGGTCAACTCTTCATTTTCTTATAAGCTTCTTTATATTCTCAGTTTCATCTCGATTAATTTTCTTCTTTTCAGAAAACTGTTTGGTAAAAAAAAATTATGAGTTAAAAGAAAATAAGAACGCAGAAAATGGATTTTGTATTATTTTAGGCTTTTATTGTAAATCTGTTTTTGAATTCATTTGAGTCAAACATGTTCTAGTAAAAACTATTGATGATTTGGAGTTTTTCACTGGTAACGTTTTATTGATCATGGGTTGTGGGCAGGGCCAAATACATCACTGGTACGGTAGATGCTTTGCAATCAAAACCAGGGGGAGGTGCAGAGTGGCTTATGTCTCTTCGTAAATTGAAACTTGAAGAGGCAATTGATGCTCTCTGCACTTTGCCTGGAGTTGGTCCCAAGGTGGCAGCATGCATAGCTCTCTTCTCTCTTGATCAACATCATGCCATTCCTGTTGATACTCACGTCTGGCAGGTATGCTCAACAAGTTCAACATCCTGGTCATATACTAATATATATTATATGTTGTTGTTGAGATGGTGATTCTTGTTAAACCTGAGATGACATTGTGCAAGAATAATTTATACAGCATGTATCTAATTTATATTTCATTTGTGTGATTTCATTAAGTTCTGATGTTGGAGTATTCTTCTTTTTTGGGTTTGAGCTAGATTGCTGCAAGAGACCTTCTTCCTGAGCTTGTGGGTGCCCGCCCAACACCTAAGCTATGTTGCCGTGTGGCAGAGGCATTTGTTAGCAAATATGGGAAATATGCAGGGTGGGCTCAGACACTACTTTTCATTGCTGAACTACCTTCACAAAAAGCCATCCTACCATCAAATTTTTGTACAATCAAAGAGAAAAAATCTGCTAAGAGAAAGGGTAGAGAACCATGTGATGGTAGCTAAACCTATAATTAACATTATTGAAACCATATTTCTGGAAACCCAGTGTTCGAGTTTAATTCCCATCCAAGATTCTTAGTTGTTACGGTTCTTCAAGATTAGTGGGATTTGCACGGATGATTGCTGGGGCTGTACCAAACTGCATGGTTCTTCTGTGTTGCTCTGAAGATGTGCACAAGCCTTCTAGGTATCTTTGGCTTGCTTCATGTATGCTGTACTATTTCTTCAACATATCACTTTTCGTATTATTTTCTGTGTCTACAACTACGTAGGCTCGATTATTTTAATCTAGAACATAGATTGCTTTAAGAGTACACACTGTCATTTTTTTCCCTATAAAATTGAATGTAATTTTATTTCCACAAAATTGTAACTGGCCTTTTTCTCCATTTGGTAATAGAAATCATATTGTTGCCAGAGATAGGGATGCACATTTGGTGATGTACTTTCCTACTTTTTGTATCATAGTCAATGACAGTTTGCTTTACTCATTTTATTAAATTACTTAAATTTACCAGATTCATATTTCAAAATTTTGCCATTTTCATTGAGCGAGAACTCCTGTTTTATTGATATCAACTTTTTTTTTATTCATCAATAAAAGGTTATGGCCCAAAACTCAACTAGTAATTAAAAATAAGTATTCATTTATGCAATCTAACTAGTTCTTTATATGCATTATCACAGTAATCAAGGTTGATGCATCTCGATATTAATTCATAATTTCTTTGCATTTATGAATAAGAAGTTACGGGCAAATTCAAATGCTCATTCATCCTGCATATTATTGGTGTAGAACTCATTATTTAAGCACATTGTGCATCAATCACGAGAGCTTGGGGGATGCCTGGACATGGGTCTCCACCAATATATTGATTTGAATAGGGAACAGAACATCTTCGCTTCCCCAGACAAGCTAGACATAGTTTTTATTTTAAAAAAATCATGATGAAATTAGAAAAATAAAACATATTATGTACTACTTTTACCATTAACTTCAGTATATATGCATGATATATATATTCTTGAGTTCTGCAGGCATGGGACATGTATGAGTAGAAACTGTTCATGTATTAGGTAAGTTTTGAGCTGGCAAAATGTTCCTTCCCTGAGGACAACTAAGCTGAGCTTCAGGCCTTTGCTGCTTCTTTATATTAGTGTCTTCTCTCTGGTTTTGTCTTACCCAGGAACTCACCAGGGGCAGCTGTGAGTTGTTCGCTTGCCCATACACTTTTGTGATTGCAACAGTGTCTATAGTAATTGCAAGAGGATTACCGGTTTCTTCCTCTAGCAGAACAAGTTGGTTTTTGGTGCGTTCAAGAAAAGATCTGGGTACATGGTACCTGAAAATAGTGTCATCGATAGCATAAATTTCATATTATTGGGAAATTAACTGTGCAGGACAAGGTACTAGCTATCTTAATGGACTTCTGTAAATGGAAACTTGTTTTGTATTTATTCATGAAGTGTTCAGATTTCACAAGTTATAGCATAGACTCTGCACATATTGACACTATATGTACTGACATACCATGCCTGTGAAGGATTCCCTTTAGGGGTTTTGAGTGAGACCCAATATCTACCTATGCTTATGCCATTAACCCAAGCTTCGCCCTTTCCCATAGAATTAAGATTCAATGCAACAGGATCGTTGCCTGGTGGTGTGTCAAATACAGTCTGCGAATCAGCATCAAAACAAAAGGTTAGTTTTAACTACATTTGCATTTGCCTCAAATTTCTTCTAAAAGGATTTAATAGAAATGGATCATCCATGTGCTTTGATAAGGTCTTCAACAGTAATTTGGATTATCTTCTTTCTGCACACTTCACACGAGGCAACAAATGAACTAAATATCATCAAAACCTAGTTTAATACCTTATACCATGTGAGTTGATGACGAGTAGAGTTTCTGAACCTTCTCCATTGAACATTTCTTGATCCATGTTTTCTATAAATTTGTAGCTTCTCTCCTATTAGCCCAACCTTAAGTTTTAAAAAAAAAAAAAAAAAAAACAATGAATCTGATATGAGTAGAAGACTGAATAAAATTTCACTGTCTTCAAAGTCATGAAAGATGTTAAAAGTTTGCTGCATATATATTAAGATCAATCTAGCCAAACATGAATAGTAGCCATGCTTAGAGTTATGGTTCTATGTAGATTACTGAATTTGAAGTGATTAAAATAAGCTAGGGCGAAACTATGAAGAAATGAGTGCATAATCTTCGGTTGGCATTTGGTTTTGGCGGCTACAGGCAGTACCTGATATCCCCAGTTGTAGTTGGTGAAATATTTGTCCTGAACTCTCACACTTCGCAATCCGGCCACCCTACGCTCAAGGTATGCTCCTGAATCCTTTAGATAACATTTTAAACCACTTTGATGATTCTTGGGTAAAGTTGTTAGCCTCTTAATACAACAAAATCTTTGGAGAAGAGAAAAGAAGAGAATTGATAGAAAAAATACCGGCAATCCGACTGTTGCACTCAATAAGGCAATATCATTCATTTCATAATTCAAATTAATAGTATGCTCCAGGATGAAACCTGGATTGTCACGACTTCCATGTGCAGATCCTAATGAGCAGCAAATTGAACCTAGCAGTTAGATTTGTAAGATTTGAAAATTTTGCTTATAAAGAGAATTTTCTTTTCCAGAATTTTGAGAAGAGCTTATGTTATTTGCACATTTTCCATGTCAAACTTTCTGGAGAATATATTAGAAGATGAATAGCAAATATGATATGCAGTTAGAAAATCAAGCACCCAGATTTGGAATTCACTTGAAAAATTTCAGGAAAAACTGTTTATGGCTACCAGAGAAAGGAGTTTACCAGTGAATTCTCCATTTACGAATGCATGCAAAACATGGCCATTGGATTGCACATTTAATATAGATTGAGCATCAGATGAATTATGCTGAAACCTGCCATTACAGAAGATATTCTAAACATTATGAACGTATGAAACCATTTTAGTCAAATAACCCCTACTTTAGGATTACCTGAAAGTGTACCAAAGATAATCAGTTGTATCCTTTGTTGTGTTCATGTGTTCTAACAATGTTTTTGCTCGTAACGAAGTATTGTCGAAGTTGGGGATAGCTTCTCTGAACTCTTTCCATGATTCCATTGAATCTAACTTCTGTCTGAGTGTCATTGATCTTGTATTGGATTGTGTGCTCACCTGTTGATATGAGTTGTATCTGTTAGTGTTGATTTTGAAATGCCAGAATCTGAGCAATGGAGATTTGAGCCTTACCTTAGCTGTATTGAAGGCTGCATTTATGCAATCTGGTAGGATGCTTATTGATTTTGAAGGCAGTTCATAAGAGGAATTCTGAAAAACAACCATGCTATTTTTTCTGTCATCATTATTTACTAGAAACGCAGCGCATTTCCCTGAATTTCCTTTGAAGACGTAGGCCTGAAAATGCAGACCCAGATCATAAAGTAAGTCATGGATTAGTCTTACAAATTAAGTGATAATATTACAATTGAAAGAAAAAAAAAACTCCATGGAGTTCTTATTCAATGTTCTTACTTGTTGCAGTCGACCCAAAGGAAAACTTGTATACTCTCCAGTAAGTAATGGCTTGGAGCATAGCTTTATTGCAGCATGTAATTCCTTGAGGTGACCCCATTTTGGTTCCCTGATCAATCCTGAAGTCATAAACTAAAAATGTTTATATCATTTTTAAGTGTTTGAATACAGTTAAATCATGAAATAAGATTAAACTTTACAGAAACACACCATACTCATCAAGAGGAGCTTGATCATAGTAACTTGTCAGCATAAATGAAGATGCTGTTCTTCCAAAATTGGTTCCCCCGTGATACTGCAATCGAAATCAAAATTACTTTATGAAAATTTTATGTTCCATTTTGTAAGAAAAGAATAGTATGAATTAATGTAGAGATTACTGTACCATGTAATAGTTCACATAGCTTCCATTTTTGGCGATGAAGAGTGCAACATGAAATGCAATATCTTTTGCTGATCTCAGGTATGGCTCTGTGCCATATACTTGAAAGCTTCAAATAAAATTAAGCCATTAGACACTCAGCTGAATGTAAAATTTTATGCAAAGAATACAGAAACATTAATTCTACAGCACAATATTGATTTACATGACGAAAAATTTCACTGTAAAAACGTACAAACTTGTCCAGTTCTCTGTCCAAATTGCTGGTTTATTTGGTGAATTGGGTCCTTTCCATGTTTCTCCACATCTCATTCCATTACATGTGTTGATCTGCAAATTCCAGATTATAATGCATCAAAAAGAAAAAGTGCACCACTGTAAAGATAGCAGCAATAGAAACAGTCAGAGACTAACCACAGGATCAGGAGCATCATCTTGCTTGCACATCACCCAAGGTGCACCGGTTTGAAGGCCTACCGCCATTTTTGCAGCCCAACGAACATACCGTGGTCCTTTCTCATGGTAAGCTGGTTCTACTATGCCATATTCATTCTCAATCTACATGCATAAATACACCTTCACTCTAGGTCCTAAAACTGGCATACACAAATAATTTTACAAGATTTTGCTGTAGATTAATTAAACCTGTGATAATATAATTGGCCCGCCTTGTGAAGCAAACAGATTCTCGGATTTCATCAAGCTTACTATCTTTGTTACAAATCTTTGCATGTGATTCTGCCATTAGCCAAATTTGAGGTCAATGGAGATAGAATAACTGTTGAGAATACTCATCAAGTAGTATTAAATATTAATTTGTTCTACCTTGAATGGCTCATTGTCTGATCTGAAGACAATGCCTGGAACATCATGCAGCCAAAATGGCAGTCCCCTGCAAATTAAAGCTCTAAGATATCAACATTTTATACTTTATTTGGACACATAATTTGCGAAGCTTGTTGTCAGAGATGCTTTACCCGTAAGTCCATTCACCCTCGATGAAGGGACCAATTCTTAAGCAAGCATATAGGCCTTGGGATTGGATTTCTTTAATGAAACTTACAATATCCCGTCTTCCACTGAATTCATACTGCCATTAATTAATAGTAAATTAAAACCAGAATAAATGTTTGTTTGAGAAGTGTACAGACAAATCTATATTTATAGAGTTTACCTGGCCTTGTTGGGGTTCATGGAGGTTCCAAAATACATAGGTTTGTATAACGTCTAGTCCTCCTCCTTTGGCTTTAGCTATCAAAGATGGCCACATCTGATAACACATTTGTTTTAGTAATAAAATTACGAGCAATACTACATGAATACAAAATAGATATACGGACGATATGTCATCATATGGTTGGATATTATTTTATTTTTAATTCAAAATTACTCAATCACATGATAACGCATCATCTGTATATCTATTTTATATATTCAAAATATACCCATATAATTTTATTGCAAAATTATCATACCAATACGTGTAATTTTCCAATATTTTGGAATTTATAATGGAATATATAGCCGCCATTCCTAAAGCAAAATAAAATAGCTTCAATTCAATATAGGCTAGATTCAAGCTGAATTGAGGTTGAGTTCGATTTGAGTTTAACTACAGTGTCAAGCCATTCAAGCTTTCAGATCAATTCAATATTATAGTTAAGAAAAAATAACTAAAATGATATTATTTTAATACATGTTAATTAAAATAACGTCATTTTATTCAATGTGTATCAAATTATTTTAGACTCGCGAGCTTAACGAATTGATCATACCTTAAACTCAAGTTTGTTTGAATTAAACTTCTTTCAAACTCGTTCAAACCAAGTTTATTTGTTTGGTACGTAATTTATTATTTTCAGCCATAAAGTCCTAAGAAGTTGAGTACAATTTCCTAGCTTTCAAGGCAAACTTCAGCGGTGATTGCTTGCTACTGGTTTTTCTTTTTCATCTTGTGATTTGAATATTTTTTTTTCCTCATTGGTGAAAATGTAAAACTGATAAATTGATTTTTTTTTTTAATTAAGTTCTTTCTTTCTAAGCATGGACATATTTTCTTTATTACTCAACCAAAACTATTATTTTATTGGATATTCAATCAGTTTTTTTTTTTTTTAAATTTTAATGCTAACAAATTCGTGAGAATTTCTTCCCAAGACGACATATTTTACACCTACCCAGAAAGTCAAATTTGAATGATTCTATAGTTCTTATTTATGTCCATCATGCTAGTCTGGCTTCTGAATTTGCAGAAAAGAAGCTATCTAGGTAGACGAAGAAGAGCAGAAGCTTAGCATTGATACCTGAGGAGTACTGCGAGGATAGTGAATAGAGCCTGAGAAAAGAATTTGACGTCGGCCATTTATGATTAAAGATCTTCCATCATATGTTACTTCTCCTCCTTCATGGCTGCTGAGGCCATTTGCTACTGCCACCCTTAAAGCAAACCACCAACACAACACCGAAAACAATTGCACCATCCCCATTTCACTGTTTCTGTTCAGCTTCTTCTCGGAGATGAAAATGTTTTTTTTTTTTAAGTTTCAGAGCCTGATGAGCTTCTGATTCTGATCATGCAAAGAAATGACAATGCAGAACCAGTTGGGTTTTGTTTTAGAAGTTATAATTATAACTGCAGGGAGATGGGAAAATAAATAAAACTGTTGTCCATTTTTCTTTACTTGTTGGGTACTTAAGTAATAAATGTACAACAGACGTCATATATGGAATAATATTTATTCTAACAAAATAAAAAATATATATATTTATATATCATAGTTTTTACGTTAAGTAAATGTTAAATAACTAACAAGAAATATTTTTATTACAAATCCAGCAACACAAATTGCTTGTTGAATCCTAAAATGGAAAGCAAAGTATTTTTAATTCTTTTTCAGGTGCATTCTGCATCAACCAACAAAGCTTTATGAATTCCAGGGCAAGGGTCCCCATGAAACTTCCAGCTTCCAATGGGTACACGACATTTCCTCTTCCCAAGACAAGCCTGGAAAAAAGTATTAGAAGGATTAATTAGGATTCCATCTTCTCTTTATTGTTTGGAAAATAAATGGAGGAGAAAGGTTACCTCCTCTACAATGGCTTTAGAATTAGAAGAATGACAGCTTCCAATGGCGTAGTTTTCGCAATCACCATAAGGATTGCCAAAGCTGGCAAATAGAATCCTGGAAATTTTCCTTCTGGGAGAGCAACTAAGCTGAACTTCTGGCCCCAGACCCTGTTGCTTCTTGTGTTGCGGTAGACTTTGGTTGTGGCCCCTCCTGGAAGCCACGGGTGGCAGATGTGTATCGGAGACATGACTGCAAACTTTTGAGATTGATATAGTGTCTACTGATATCCCAGGAGGGTAACCATTTTGTTCTTCCAGCAGCACTAATAGGTTACCAGTAGGTTTCAGGAAAGATCGAGGTACATTATACCTGACAAAATGTAAAGTTAAAACAAAATCGAAAGGCAGATTATTTTCAAACAAGTTTTGTACTACCATGTTTGTGAAGGACCGCCTTTTGGGGTAAGGAAAGATACCCAATATCGACCAATACTTTGCCCATTAACCCAAGCTTCACCTTTTCCCATGGACACAAGATTTAGTGCAACAGGGTCATTTCCTGGAGGTGCATCGAACAGTGTCTGCAAATATTCAGAGCGCCAATGTGGGTTAGTGTGGAGCAATATCTCTGAATATCTAGCAAAATCAGAAGTTTCCATACCTTGTACCATGTTAGGGGTTGATGAGTAGAACTTCCATAACTACTCCATTCAACTTGTCTTGATCCAAAATCTGTGTAAACTTGTAGTTTCTCGCCTAACAGGCCAACCTTCAGAAAATATTCAGAAATGCGAGTGTATGATTAAACTGTCAACAGTTTTCAAGTGTTCTTTGAGATAACAGAAAAGTTATACATGAAATGTAAAACATCCTAGGCTCACCTGGTAACCCCATGAACAATTACTGAAATCTTTGAATTCCTGTTCACCTTGAATGCTCACGCTACGTAATCCAGCAGCCCTTCTCTCAAGGTGTGCTCCTGAGTCCTTTTTACCAAGAAGAAAACGGAAATCAAATTGAGATCACAGGACATATTAAAATCAAGGAATAAAGGAAATGAGCTTGGAATTAGTAGTGTTGAGAAGTACCGGCAGTCCAACCATTGCACTAAGTAAGGAGACATAGTTTGTTCCATTTGATAGAGGAACAGTTTTCTCCAGAGTGAAACTTCCATTTCTGTGACTTCCATGTGCAGAGCCTAAAGAAAATTTTAGATGTAACATAATTACACATCAAAAGCTTCATTTTAAAGCACATGTAAGAGCTTATACCAACAAATGCTCCATTTATAAATGCAAGCAAAACATGTCCAAGGGAGGTCACTTTCAGTAATGTTTGGGCCTGGGAGGATTCATGCTTAAATCTACATAAAAATTTGCACAGTTACAGTAAGATAAACAACTTTCAAGTTTTCTCAACATAAAGTCTTTGCATTGGTTTACCTGAAATTGTACCAAAGATAATCAGACACATCCTTGGTTATATTCATTTGCTCTAGCAACATGCTTGCTCTGAAGCAAGTGTCATCATAAGAAGGAATAACTTCTTTATACTCTTCCCAGTTTTCAGTTGAGTATAAGTTTTGGCTTGGTTTCATTGATCTTGTACCATATTGAGTGCTCACCTATTGAAGATTGAAAAACTCAAATATGGAATTCGTCTTTGAAACAAATGAATTTTTGTACCGTAAATTACCTTTGCAGTGTTGAAGGCTACAGTCTTGCAATCTGGTAGGATACTGATCGACAATGGAGGTAATTCATAAGACAGATTTCGAAAATGGACTGTGGCATTCTGTTTTTTATCTCTGTTCACAAGAAAGGCAGCACAATCTGAACTTTCTTCAAAGACATAGACCTGTGACCAAAAACATTAATTTCACCAGATAAATTACTCAAAAACATAAAAATAAAAAGTACTTGTGGGTTCCTTTACAGTGTTCTTACTTGCTGTTCTTCTCCCAAATTCATGGTAAAATTTACACCAGAAATCAGAGGCTTTAAGCACAGCTTTATTGCAGCATGCAATTCCTTAAGG
The DNA here is from genome assembly GCF_011075055.1 of Mangifera indica. Lineage (NCBI taxonomy): Eukaryota > Viridiplantae > Streptophyta > Magnoliopsida > Sapindales > Anacardiaceae > Mangifera > Mangifera indica. The sequence goes on along the minus strand of NC_058147.1, from coordinate 6,117,326 downwards.
TGACCCCACTTTGGTTGCCTAAGCAGACCTGAATTCATCAAGCTGACAAATTCAGATTGTTTTTGGAGATATAATATAATGTGAATAGAGAAAAAATGAATGACACTTACCATACTCATCTAGAGGAGCTTGATCATAATAACCTGTCAGTACATATGCAGAGGCTGCTCTTCCAAAATTTGTTCCTCCATGATACTACAATAAAACAAAGGTAGAAAATTATGTATAATCTTTGATACATAAAACGAGATGGTTCAGACTTCATACCATGTAATAATTCACATAGCTTCCTTTCATCTTGGCAATGAAAAGCGCAACCTGAAATGCTATGTCTTCAGCTGACCATATTTTTGCTTCTTCACCATATACTTGATAGCTTCACAAACCCATAAGTCTCATTAATCTCTTCTCACTACTACACATTAAGAGGCTATCTAAAAGAGTCATAATAATGATAAAAACGTTAATAGAAATATGAAGCCTGTCTTCAAAGCATACAAACTAGTCCAGTTTTCTGTCCATATTGCTGGCTTATTTGGTGAGTTAGGTCCTGCAAATGTTTCTCCACACCTTCTTCCGTTACATGTGTTGATCTGCAAAAGTAATCTGTTTGTAAGTAATCCAAAGAATATTCTAAATAAGCAGATGCAACAGTTGAAAGAAGCAAGCTGGAAAGTTTTCAATTTGTTGAATCTATCCAAGTAATATTCTTTCAGAAGGAGGCTAACCACAGGGTCAGGAGCATCATCTTGCTTACACATCACCCATGGAACTCCTGTTCGAAGATCCACTGCCATTTTTGCAGCCCACCGGACATATGGGGGCCCTTTCTCATGAAAAGCTGCTTCTATCATTCCATATTCGTTTTCGATCTACATATATTCGACTTCTACAATATGAAAATTCTGTAGCAGATAAAAGAATCAAGCTTATCTGAATGATGAACTAAAACCTGCGATAGTATAATCGGCCCTCCTTGTGAAGCATATAGCCTCTCCGCTTTCATCATGTTTACTATCATTGCTGCATATCTTTGCATATGAAACTGCCATGAACAAACTAATTAGAGTGTTCTTAATAATTTCCAGTGAGCCGTCAATTGCTTCTGATAGAGCAATGATTTGAATGTCAATACCTTGAATGGCTCGTTGTCAGATCTAAAGACAATGCCTGGAACATCATGCAACCAAAATGGAAGGCCTCTGCAATATCATTATAATAGTCTGTCAAGCTCTCTACAAACACAGAATTTTTTTACTTTCTACATCGAGAGGCTTTTAAACTGTAATTACCCATAGCCCCATTCACCCTCAATAAAGGGTCCAATCCTAAGGCACACATATAAGCCTTGTGCTTGAACTTCCTTGATGAACCTCACTAAATCACGTCTTCCATTGAAATCAAACTGCAACTCAAAATGAACCTACATAAATTGATTTTGCATTTTCTCATACAATTTTTTTAATGTCTTATATGAAGGACCTTGATATTAAACATAGTTTTGCCCCTTCTTTATGTAATGAAAGCAGTCAAATTTTTTATCTACTAGGGTGATCACCTGGCCTGGTTGGGGCTCATGGAGGTTCCAAAACACGAGAGTCTGTATCACATCCAGTCCTCCTCCTTTTGCCTTAGCTATTAAAGATGGCCACATCTGAGAATATACATCACATAATCAAAATTGTACTATTAATTATGAGCTATCTGTCCAAGTCAAGAGTGCTCAAAGCTAGAGATGGCAATGGGGAGGGGTGGGGAGGGGACCTCAATCCCTGTCCCCGTCCCCATAGGGGATATCAATCCCAATCCCTAGTCCATCCCCTTTATGGGGATAAAAATGATTTTCCGTTCTCTCCTTGCAAAGAAAATTCCCCTTCCCATCTCCTCCAGGGAACCTTAATCCCCATCCTTATAGGGGATATCAATCCCAGTCTTCGGTCCATCCACGTTATGGGGATGAAAATGATTTCCCGTCCTCTCCTCGCAAAGAAAATTCCCCTTTTCATCTCTTCCCCATTTCTGTAGAGAAAAATCTCCTCCATGTACTCGTAAAGAAAAATTTCCTTCTTATATCCTCTAAACGTAATATAGAAATATTATATAATAAAATTAAGTAAAATTAAAATCAATTAATTATTTCAAATCTCACAAATATAATATATTAATCATTTTAATATGCACAACAAAAACCTAAATAAATTTTAAAAACACAAATAATCTAAAACTATAAATATATGTTAATATTTTAAATAAATATATTAATATAAAGAGACGGAGATGGGAACGGGGGTAGGACGAAGAGGAGACACATATATACTTGTTTCCGATTACAGAGATTTTTTCAATCACTGTCTCTATCTCTTTCCTCGTTTCTATCAGAAATTCCCTCCTCACTAAGGTCAAAGAGGGTTGGGGCCTTGAAGTCAGGCTGAAATTGCCACCTCTACTCAAAGCAAGTCAGCTGATTACCAGTGAAACACACTGTCTCCTTAAAGTGCTTAGTATGGCCACTTTTTAGCATAAGCTTATTCATAAGAACCCAAAATACAAGCAACAGGGATCAAAGCAAATGTGACAGATGAGCTGAGCTGTGTTATCTGGAAATTTTGTTTTCGTGCGTGAGGCTAGTGAGATGGAAAAATATGACTGTTTGGTAAGAAAATGACAAGTGATCCAAGCAGTTGGTTATTGAAAAATTCTGTCAAATGGGTTGGTGATGACTATTCATTCAACTAACATCATCACTAACACCACAATTTCTTCTCATTCTCATTGACATATTGCCATGAAAGAAAATTGTTTACCAGGGACAAACTAAAATGGAGATATGAGATATAACAAACCTCTGGAGTACTTCGAGGATAGTGAATAGAGCCTGAGAAGAGAATTTTATGATGCCCATCAATGATCAAAGATCTTCCATCATAGGTTACTTCGCCGCCATGACAGCCACCGGTTGCCATCAACAACAACAGAGCAAACAAACACCACATCTTCACCATTCCTCTCAGTGAGCAAAGCTTCAATATGCAGAACTTTATCTATATACCACCTGTAGCTTTTCTGCCCCTTAAATATGGAAAAATGAAATATCAATCACCTCTTATAATCTTTCTCTAATGAAAATTTCAACTCTGGGTTCTATATTTGCAAAGTGAAGGCAAAAAAAGGAAGAGAATCTAATAATTAACATATTTCATGGAATTGCTATAGAAATGAGATTTTCTGGCTGACCAACTTTGAATTGCATGAAATTAGGTAGACTAATTTTACTTGTCATATTTTTAATTTACTAAACTGAAACAGGCCATTTTCATATTCATTAAGTTTGGCAGATTGAACCATTTATGTTCTGAATTTACTAGTTTATATGTTTCAAATCAAACACTTAAAGAAAAAACAGTTTCACCACCTCTGCTGATCAAATTCAGACAAAAATGAAAGCTCAAACATGACAACTTTGCTTATAGTCAACCAAAGTATAAAAAAATGAACAAGGAAGAAAGAGGAAATGCACTCACATATAAGAAGCAAGGTTTTCTCTGGCATACTTAATGTGATGAAGTAATAAATCTGAGAATATTTGTGATATTATAGAACTCAAATTAGGTAAGTAAATTCAAATTTTATAATTGTAAAATGAGTATTCTTCTGGTAAAATTACTACTAAATAAAAAAAAATAACCAATTGAATATGTAACTGATGGAAGCTTTAAATTTAATGCTCTATACAGATATAAGGAAGCCACCTCATACCTTGCATATGTCTTTTGAAAGAGTTATTAAGTTGACTCAATAAAGCTACCCTTTAATTTTGATGGTTATCACAAGGGTGGATAAAACTCAAATTGAGCATTCTCTCGAGTTTGACTTAAATGAAAAATGATTTAAATTGATTTAGTCAAACTAAAATTAATAATAGTTTGAGTCCGATCCAAATAAAATATAATTTGGCTTGAGTTTGTTCGAGTTCATAACTTAAATTCGTAGTTCATTGACAAAAAAAAAGTTATTTTACCCAATATTAATCAAAATTGTATTATTTTAACAATTGTTTAAAATAACTTGAATCGAACTACGAACTAAATTTGAATCAAATCATCCACCCCACTAGCAAGTCGAACCAACCTAAATTCCATCTAACTTGAGTTAACTTGGTTTAAAAAACAGATTGACCTTCTAAACTCAAACTCCACTTAAATTAACTTAAATAAATTCAAATTTAATCGGCTTTTTAGACCAACCCGAAGAAATTATTATGACATAAAAATAAATAGTCCAGCCCAAAAAAAAGGCCCAACAGAAAAAGCTTGATGAAGAAAGCTAACCCCTGCTCCAAGCTTTGAATCGATTAAAAGGTATCGTCGACTCACATTTATGCCCTACACATACCTCTCACTTAGTTTCTGTTCTTCTTCACTTCAACTTCCCCAAATCAATCTCAAATGTCGGTAGGTTTACGAAAACCCTAATTTTACCCCTTTTCTTTCTTATAGAAAGAGCATAGTTCATATATATTTTTATTGTCAAAAAGTTGTATTCATGAATCCTTGTGCAGATCTTCGAGTACAATGGTAGCGCCCTAGTGGCTATGGTGGGCAAGAACTGCTTCGCCATCGCCAGCGATCGCCGACTCGGAGTTCAGCTCCAAACAATTGCTACTGATTTTCAGCGAATTTTTAAAATTCATGATCGGCTTTATATAGGCCTCTCTGGACTCGCCACCGACGCTCAAACTCTGTATGATAATATAATATTCTTTATATTGTTTTTGTTGTTGTTATTATTATTATTATTACGGGAATATGATTGATTGTTTTGGTTTGATTTGATTTGATTTGAAGATATCAACGGTTGGTGTTCCGTCATAAGTTGTATCAGCTGCGAGAAGAAAGAGACATGAAGCCCGAAACATTTGCTAGCCTTGTTTCTGCTCTACTTTATGAAAAAAGGTTCTTGTAATATAAACTTTATAGCTTTTATTTTATTTGTTATTATGTTGTATTAGTATTTGGATTAACGTGAAATGGTTGTTTTAGAAATAAGTTGATTTCGGTGTATGCACAATTTAGGTATAGAAGTGTAGCTTTGGGTTTGAGGAAAAGCCTAGAGAAATATCTTTTTAAAAGATTTTAGGGCTCTGCAGGAGTCTAGATATAGAATTCTAGGTTTTGAACTTAAAATTGTTATGAGTTCATGTGATTTCTGATCATCAAAAGAAAAAGGTACAACTTTGTGAGTTGCAGTTTGTAACTCAAGGAAATTGGCGTATTGGGTATTGTTATCATTAAATTGTAGAGATGACAAACTTTAAATGCATTGGGTTTGAACCTACATAGCTGACTCTTTGTCTGTTTATGTAGCTGTTAAAATTCCGTTAATGTGTTTTAACCTTACAGAAAAATTTCTGCTAATCTTTTTAGGTTTCAAGCATAATTTTATTGTTTATCTGTGTAATATCATAAACAACATAGTTAACTGAACTTTTATAGATGAGAATTATCGAGTGAAAGCAAAATATGTTGAAACTTAGCATGCCCTGCTAGATCATTGGGTAAAATTTCAAAGCTTTGGAGCCAGGTGCTTTATTCTTTTTCTTGTAAAATGTTGTCTTGTCATTGCCTGAAACTCGGCATAAGTATGTTTAAGTGCTTTGAAGTAAGCTGGCCCTCCTTTTCAGAAGCATACCAGGGAATTATATGATGTGTTTTGGTCCATTACTTGTATCCTGGATGCAAATTGAGATGGTTTTTGTTTTATAATATGTACAGTGAAATGGCTTTTATTATTATGGTATTGGTGGCATGAGTACCTTGACTTTGAGAGAGAATTACTGAATGTGCAATTTATTTATAGAAGTGTAAAATGAAATTATTGCTGTTTTTTTTTCCAGGTTTGGTCCATACTTTTGCCAACCTGTGATTGCTGGATTGGGGGATGAAGACAAGCCCTTTATCTGCACAATGGACTCAATTGGAGCCAAGTATGTTAATTATTATTATTTTTTTTTTTTATGTTTTCTTTTTATCATGGAAATGCTGAGTTTTCTTGACTGCTTCAAGTGTTTCTATTTTATTTATGGTTTTCTTTATAAAGGGAAATGAAAAAAGACAGAGTCTTTTGCTAAATGAAAATGTCTCTCATAAAGTTATATGTGAATTTTGGACTTGGAGCAAACATGAGCTAGGTTGATGAATTTTTATGCTGTTAATTGGATTTTGACATGACTAATCTTAATAATTATGGATTCTTAATCTCCAAAAATATTGCTTCATGTAAGCAATCATTGGAGGGTTCTCTATCTAAACCAATATGAAGTTCAATTTAGAATGAACAGATTTTCAAAGAATCGATTTAAAAGCTTTAATGTTGCACTGCCAGTATTTCTGTTTTTCACTTTTATGTGTCCCCTCTCATCACAGGGAGCTTGCTAAAGATTTTGTTGTTGCTGGTACTGCTTCAGAGTCCCTTTATGGTGCATGTGAGGCAATGTTCAAGCCTGACATGGTTTGTAACTTGACATGCCCTTTCTTCTCATTTTGGATTGTGTTTCCTCTGTGTATGTCATTTTTTATACAATAGCAACTTGATTGATATGCCTGAGAAGGGAATCTGTGCAATCATTAGGGATATGAATGCTCTGTTTATATCTTTGTGTCCACATTTATCTATTTTAAATGGGCAACTTCCATAAACACAATTGTTATAGCAGCTATAAAGATGATGAATGAAAAGTTATGTATAGTGAGATCCTTGAGTTCCAAACTTTTTGTATGTTTGTTCCTATCTTGAAAAGGTTCCAAGAGTCATTAGCCTATTGATAATGTCATAATACAGTGGAAAACTGAGAAGGCAAGACAAAGATTTGGTTTGAAAGTGGAAAATTTATAATCCTTGATTAGAATTGATAAATTTGGAGTGGTGGATTTTGATGTTGAAGTGGATTAGAAATGGGGGATCGAAGATGAGTCTAATGCATAAAGTTCATTTGTTATTGGCTAAGAGGATAATGCTTAAATAGTTGGTTTACATGGCACTGTAAAGTCTATGTAGTCTGAATTTATGCTGTTTACTTTAACTTAAAACTTAGTAAGTTGAAGAACAGATGAAATTAAGAACTAATGTTTCAAGCATTCTGCTTATCAGTTTGAATGTACTTATGTACTGTGGCTAGTGATTTTGCAGCAGTGACTCTCCACATGAATGCTCTCCTTTATATGGAATATTTTGACCCATACAATGAATGTTCTACTCACGCTTTGGTTAACTCTTACGCAGGAACCAGAGCAGTTGTTTGAGACTGTATCTCAAGCTTTGTTAGCATCTGTTGATCGTGACTGTCTGAGTGGTTGGGGAGGTCATGTCTACATTATGTAAGCTTTTTAAGACGCTTTTAGTTATCCTTTCCAGTACCTTTTATTTTTCGAGAGTGAGAATATTTCCTAATTGATTGTGATAATACTAGAAGTATTGAGCTAGATCCTGAAAAGGAGTCTCCTGTTTCATACTGAACCTTGCTTTAATTAGCTTGCTATAAGGCTCAGTTGGGGCCACTCTTAGATTTTGAAAATGTTGGATTTTTTAAATAGGAAAACATCTCCTGCTGCAGAGTCTTGATTGAATATATTCTAACATTGTGCTTTAGTGTAGTTAGACGTATATTTTGTCATTTTTTAACTTGTCAGGCTCTTAATGCAGAACACCAACTGAAGTCAAGGAAACAATCTTGAAGGGAAGGATGGATTGATCTGCTTTGATAATGCTCAAGTCAACTGTCCGTGTTCAGTCCCCAGTTTTTCTTTATGGAAACCTTAGACTGCGGTTGAACACGAACCAACTTCTTAGTTTAAGGCTGTTATTTATAGAACTCGAACTGTTTTACTCATATTTTCAGAATGAATTGACAAATTTTCTAATCTAAATCCCCATGATCATCATCTCCGGCCCCCAATGATGCATTTCTTTGGAAGAATGTGAATTTTCAATATGCATGGGGGCTTGTTACTCCTAAATTACTTTGAATTGTTGAATTATTTTTCATTAAGGATGTTTACATCGATGGTACTTGTGTTATGATTCAATGATTTCTTTTTCAGTGCTACAAGCAATTACAGTAGTGTAAGTTTTATGCTTTTATCTTTTCAAAAGGCCACTAAAATCTTCTCTAGAAGGGGATGTTTAAACCATGGTTGCAGGAAATGAAATGATGGAATCATAAACTGTTATTTTATCTCAAACTTGAGGAGGCAATCTAAGCCGTAGATTGGGTTTAAAACTTTTGCAAGGCAGTTACTTAACAGAGATTGTGTTCTGTCTTTGTAACATAAACCTCCAGTTACCCCCCATCGGTTTCTTTTGTCCACATCTTGTCTTGAAGACCAAGAACGGTAATGTTCCTGACTATATTGCTAAAATATGGTGAACTGTCCTGTTTCTCTTCAAAAGAGTACTCTCTCGCTCTCTCTCATGCACGCTCATATAGATCAATTTCTTTCAGAATTGTGCTTTGCCGCCGTGGGGTGGTTTAATATCGGTGAAATCTTCATTTATCGCGTAAAAGGAGAACTGGGCACATTCATAAATAGTTAACTCTTAAAGAAATAGAACATAATATAATCCTATGCATATTATCTTCTACATTTGAGAAGTGAATAAATTATACTTTTCCTTTCATGTTGCAGGCTGTCCGGTGAGATAGAGAGCACAATCAGCATCTTACAGAAGCAGCCTCGTAAATCTGTGAAGTGATTTGATGGGTAATGTAATCGCTTCATTTTTCTCTGGATTTGGTCAAGTCCTTGGCAATCTCTTTGGCGCCCCACTTGATTTTCTTGCCGGAAAGTCTTGCAGGTAATTAATTCAAACTTATTAGGGACACACTGCATTGTCATGCTCGTGCAGTCTAATTGAAGTAACCAGTTGGAGAGGAAATCTTTTAGTTTTATTTATTTTCTTGTTTATGGATTTTCATTTCACTGGCATGGTTCAGTTCAGTTTGTGGGCCAACATGGGATTTCATCTGCTACATCGAAAATTTTTGTCTTGCCAATCTGCTGAAGTTGGCCATAGTGCTGGCTTTATTATACTTGCGTGAGTTACATTACACTTACTTGCAAATTTATCCTAGCCTGCCCTAATTTAAATTAAAAATTCATAGTTTAACTGTTCTTGACTTGTTTTATAAAATCTGCAGTTCTCTTGTTCTTCTATCTTTTATACAAGCTTGGAATCTGCTGGTGCATTGGTCATAGCCTCTGCAAAATGGTGTGGGCATGCTTGGTTACCTGGTTCTCTTTTTGGGAATATTGCTTCACTTTCTTGTGTGTTAAGCTCATAAAATTCAAAAGAAGAAACCAACGCGGCAGAAGGAACATTGTTGAAATAGGCCAAACAGATTCTAGTTATGAACAAGAATCTTCCAGCAGTGAAAGCTTTTCATCAGATGATATACCCAGAAGCAATTATTCATCTCGCCGAGGGAGAGATTACAGAGAAGCTCACCGAAAGAAGTCTTTGCGGCCAAGAAGCTACCGTGTACAAGTTGGGATTAGTAGAAGAAATGCAACACAAAGTCATAGAAGGAACTCCTTGAAGCATCACAGCCATGGTAGCCAAGTTCATGATCATATAAGGGTAACTCACACATCAAGGTTTGTTAAGAAAGGCAGAAGCATTAGGAGAGGAGTTTATGGGAATCAAAAATGGTAAATCTTAAATTTATTTTGATCCTCAGTATAATTTCTCATGAAAATATTAACTATAAAAAATAAAGCAAGAATTAAATTTCCTTTCTCCCAAAGTATCTGACAGAACATGAGGCAACAGTGGCATCCCATCCCCTAAAATATCAAGTTCCACGGCTTGTGGGTTTCCCAAACGTCCTGTTACATTAGATATAGCTTTCCCACATAGTTGCCTTCTTTCAACAACCCACTCACTTGTCCTGAGACTACACCCTGTTATTTGTTTCAACTGTGACCTCCTTGGAAATCAATTCAACTTAAAGAATGTGTTTGCTTCGTATAATATTTTATTATAAAAAATAAAATATAAATTACCTAAAAAATTATCAAATATAAATTATTATCATATTACAAGAGGTCATTAAAACTAATAGAGTATTAAAATATTTTAAGTAAAAGTCAATTTTGAAAAAATGAGAATATTTTGTCTAAAAATATTAATAAAGACAGATAGAATTGTAACAAAATTAAAAATAAACTTGATAATATTTAAATATCTAAAATAAAGAAAATAATTAAATTATTATTTATATTATCTATCACATTATCATAAACTTTAAACCAAACCATCCCTTAATAAAAGCAAAAAAAAATTATATGTTGAAAAGCTATTGTGATGAAGCAGAAGTTATGCAGAAAAGGAATTGCCCAGAGTTGAGGCAGTGATGAGTAGATACAAAAATGGGTAATTCCACTTTTGGGACAAAATATACTACGCCGACCCAGGTTTATCTTATTTAATATAATTAGTACGCTTCCGAAAATGATAATTCAATTCAAATGGAATTTCTCGTTACAAAAAAACAAAATGAATTACCACTTTTGCAGGAGGAATCCACTTTTATTATAGTATATCAGTTAGAGATGGCTCCATTTACTTTTTCCTACGTTACTTCTCTATTAAGAAAGCTTGAAAATTATTCCCACAAATGATCAATGAATATTGTGTACGGCCTTGCACACTGTATAATCACAAGCTCAGTCTCACCACCATATCCATGATGATCCAAGTAGTGGTGGCTCTTCCTAGTCAACATCCTTATAATTCAGAGTGCATAACAAATTGGCTTCAAGTTAAAAAAGATTTGCCCAATTTGCAGCAGTGAAGTTTCACCACGTTAATGTATGTGGTTGTAAATAATTAACATCAAATTCTTTACCTGGAAGCAATGGTAAATTCAGAGGTATAATATAAAAAGGTTAACAATAAAAATATATGTATCTATTTTTTATATATATATTTTTATATGTGATATGATATAATTAAATAATTTTAAATTAAATATATAATTATCCTTAATTATATAATAATATATAAATAATTATATATTCAAAATAAATATACATAATATTATTTAAGTTTGAAGTAATGACCATTCCTGACCCCTTGTAGCCGACCCTGCATGTCAGTGTTACTTGTATCACTAATTCTCATTGAAAATATTTAACAGGAAGAAGTTTTGAGAAGAAATGGTTTCCAGATGAATAAGAAAATTGACAGCCCACATTAATGGAGGGCTGCGAGACCATTAACATTTCCCAGAACGACAAACTGAACTGAAAACAAGCAACACAAGAAAACACCAACTCCAACAAATCCGAAAAGAAATCCCACCGCCGCCATGGAGCCTCGAACATTGTTTCAACCAAACTAAGGACTTCCCACAAAACAATAATAAATAAATGTTTCCATCTTACATAACCATCAACTCAAAAATCGGCAAGTGGAAAACAGAAATCTTTTGTAAGAGCACGCGAGGCTTGGAGTTATCTCCCGAAAACGACGAGTGAACCTTATTATAAAGGACAAAAATTGAGGGCGAGCATGCACCATGTTTTTTGAGGTTTAATTGACGGTGGATATGGGGAGGCAGAAACGACATGTAGGACCGGGCAAATCGAAATGGGTTGGGTTTGATTTCTAGATTCATTGAATTTTGTAATTATGGAATAGACAAGAAACTTTTATTAATTTTTTCAGGCTTTTCACATTTTGATAGTGCCATCTGGATGGCTGCTTCATTTGTGGGAATAGTCAAACCGTAATTGAAGGAGAAATTTGTTTAATAAATAAATTAATTTTATTAGTTGAGGGTACCCTTCAAGAATTTATTACAAAATAAAAGTTTTCCCCAAAAAAAAAAAGAACCTTTTATTTATGAGAGGAAGAAGGCAATACCCATTGCTTGAAAGTCCACTGAAAACTAATCTACTTGAATTTAGTCCTAATCTATGAGTTGATCATTGTTTAATTCACAAATTAAATACCCATTAGGATTTAGGGGACCATCTTCCTTAATTCACAATAACGAGAAGACTATTTTCCAACCAGATTATGTTAAAATGACAAGTTTTTTTCTTTAAAGTCTAAAAAAGACAAATTTTTGCCTTATTCTGGGAACATCTATTGACAAATTTTGTTTTCTTTAAGACAAAAGAAAGGAAAACACGAAATTACCCTTATTACTTCATAAAAACTTTTAAAATTAAATATCACTTGGCCTTCAAAAATTTATTTGATATATTTTTCACCATGGTTTATATTAATTCTAATAAAAATAAATTTTAACCGGTTCATCAACAACATTAATCGTCAATGATATATTTGATTTAGATAATTTTTTATTATTAAAATATTAAAAAAAATAGATTTTTTGAAGATTATTATATATAAGATTATTATTATTATTAGATAAAAATAAATAATTATTATATAATTAATAAAATATTATTTTAGTTAAATAATATTAGATATAATTATTATAGAATATATGTTACTTATATATTAATTAAAAACGAGGATATAATTAATTAATCTTTAATAAAATAAAGATTATATTGATAATTTTTTAATACATGAGATAAAGTTAATAATCGGATTATTTTTTATACTATATATTACATCATATTGATAACAAAATATTACTAAAAAAATAATAAAAAATGTTAATAATATTTTATTATCAAATAATATAAATAATAAAAGATAAATTATCTGAATACTCATTTTATATACCCACAAGTGTCAATCCTTTTCTTCCACCTAATGCAAACCAACATGAAGATCAAGGACATAATTAGCCGATCTTCTTGGTTCTCATGTTCAACCACTCCAAAGTCCAATTAATCACTTTCATGTCACAATGTGAAGCATCCATGCAGTGAAATAATGAAGAGTTCTCTAGTTCTTAATCCAACTTAGGCCTAATTCCTTTTTCACTCTTTTCCTTTTCAGGCTCTTTCAAATAGAAGCAACATCTCTCTATCTTTTTGAATTAGCATAAATGTTTGATAAACAACACGAGGCACCCCATCCCGGGGTTCCATCTCCAAATATTGTTGAAAAGAAAGTCTTCCAAGCTCAACATTATTGTGAATAATGTGTGCACCATGAGAAGATGAAGATGGGAGAGCTTGAGTCATCATGGTGGTGTTTGGTAATGTTGATGGTAGCGTACAAGTGTTGTTAGCTCTTGTAGTTGTGAGAGAGTTTGTATTAGTGATAAAAAAAAACATATTAGAAAAATAGAAATAAAACAAAAAAAACCGATAAAAAGATTGAATAAAAGAAAGAAAAAAGAAAAATAACTAATAATAAAAAAATATTATAATAATATAATTATAATGAATATTTAAAATTAAATAAATAAAATTATTTACTAAAAAACTTAAATAAAATTAATTTTTATTTAAAAACTTGTATTGGAAGTTATGCATAACGTCATATAATTTCTCTTCATCGTGTGAAAAAGTCTTTTCGATCCAATTAATAATGGCTAGTCCATGTTCAGTGTATTTTAATTCTAATCAATGCTGATTAAAATCAAACCTTAAATCGATCCAATTAATTATGTAAAACAATTTTACATTTCCCCATCCCTTATCTGTAATCCATTTGGTCAAGATGTTGACTCCCTAATTAATTATAGTCAACTTTTTCCACACGTTTTTTTCTTCCATTTAATTTAATTTCAACATGCCCCACCTAAATTATGCAAAATTCAATAAAAACAATAATATAAATTTTACATATATAAAAAAAAAAAAAAAAACCTACATAGACTTGCAGATCACCCAATTCCTAATTACCCCACGTATGCCTCACGTATACACGTGGCCATATTTTATTTGTAGATTTTGAATTTCCTTTGACAGTAGCGGAGACCTGTGTCTTGTCATGGCACCGAAAGTGAGAATTTATAATTCCACGTAAGGATGTTGTAATGTCCACGCTCATCAGCGTGTCTAATAATGAGATTAAAGAAGTGGGAATAGTGAAAAATTGTGTGGCGGCGGTTTTCTGCGAGTTCTTCGTAGCTTCCTTTCTTCCTTCATCTTTATCTTAATCCACCTACACCCGTTAATTCAACGTTCAAACTTCAACGATAAACCTTTCCAGTTTTGTTACATTAAATCAATTGATAAATTTTTAATTTCTCTGAAATTAATTTTAATCGACATCTTTATCAGCCAGACTTAATTTAGATTACAAATCACTCCAAGCTGACTCTCTCAGCCGCACTGTAGGATGACGTGTTCTTCTTATCCACCGTTGAACTATCGGTTAACTGATTTAAAATAAATAAATAAGCCGATAAAAATATATTTAAAAAAAGGCTGGAAAAACAAACCCGCGACCCCACGCCGATCCCGAAGCGAGTTTTCTACGAACCGACAAAGTCCTACTACACCCGTCCAAAACAATTTGCGTAAGCAATGACAAAATCAACCACATGTGGCTTTCGGCACGCACCAACACTGCTTTATCTGTTGACACGTGTCCGGCTGCTGTAAATGCCTTCCCTAATAAAGCCCCAAGCAAAATATCGCCCACGTGGATTCTAGAATTAACTTCTTTCTCTTCTCGCCACGTGTCCTCATCTTCGTCTATATATTGAGTAATCTCCATTGCGTTAAAAGTTTCAAGCGCCGTCATTGTATTGGGAGTTAGAGCGGCTAGATCAGGAAATCGTGGTGAGCTACAGCACAGAAAGGAAGGGTAAAATAGTCAGAAGTGAAAATGTCGACCGAGTTACAATTGCCTCCTGGTTTCAGATTTCATCCGACGGATGAGGAGCTCGTGATGCACTACTTATGCCGGAAATGTTTGTCGCAGTCGATAGCTGTTCCGATTATCGCTGAAATCGATCTTTACAAATTCGACCCTTGGGACCTCCCAGGTATTATGAATTTTAATAAAATTAAGATCATGGATTTATTTTTATTTATGTATTTGAATTTTTAATCATTTCCGTGGTTTTTCAATTTGTAGATTTGGCCTTATACGGAGAAAAGGAGTGGTACTTTTTTTCGCCGAGGGACAGGAAGTACCCGAACGGTTCAAGGCCTAACCGAGCAGCGGGAAGCGGGTACTGGAAGGCGACTGGAGCCGATAAGCCGATTGGACAGCCAAAACCCGTCGGAATTAAGAAGGCTTTGGTGTTTTACGCAGGAAAAGCTCCTAAAGGGGAGAAAACCAACTGGATTATGCACGAGTATCGATTAGCCGACGTGGATCGGACGGCTCGTAAGAAGAACAGCTTAAGGGTATTGCACCGTACCATTCTCTTTCTGCTACTTTTGAGTATAAAAATGGAGATTTTACAGTATGATTTTTCTGACCTCAACGTGGAGGCCTTTTGACTTTTACCTATCAATTTTTCTAAAATTTTCAATCTGTTAAAATTAAATGTTTACAATACGGACACAACTTGGGACCCACGCGCAAATTTTTAACGGCTGTGATGCCGTTTGGTCTACCGGATTGGTACATTTGATAATTGAGATTTACCTAATCGGACATTTAACGTCATTCACATGGTTACGATAAAAACGCCTTGTCGCTGTAGCCAATCGCTTCAATTATTATTTTCCAGTTAAGGAAAATATTCCTTCTTATCACTTCATGTGGGCTCACAGGATAGAGATAGACAGAACTCTGATTATTTGGTCATGAGTCTGACATAACAATCAACGTTTATGTGATGGATTAAATTTAACGGTTCTGATTATATTCTGGCAGCTGGATGACTGGGTCCTGTGTCGCATATACAACAAGAAAGGAAGCGTCGAGAAGCAGCAAAATCAAGCAGTCGACCGGAAAATGAATTCACCGGTGATGGAGGAGGATAGGAAACCGGATATAATTTCAAATGGCGTGAACAAATCAGCACTTCCCCCCAATCCGGCGACGACAGCGACCGGAACGGTTAACGATTATATGTACTTAGACACGTCGGATTCAATGCCGAAATTACACACGGACTCGAGCTGTTCGGAGCAAGTGGTATCACCGGAATTCATATCCGAGGTGGAGAGCGAGCCGAAAATACAACCTTGGGACAACAATAACCTTGGATTTCCTTATAATTACCTAGACGCCAATATGGACTTGAGCTTCAATTCTCAGTTTCAAAGCAGCAATCAGCTGTCGCCGTTGCAGGATATGTTCATGTACCTTCAGAAGCCTTTTTAAAGTGGGACCGGGTAAATGGGGTGTCGTGGGACCCAAATTTGATAGAATTGGTGGTAAACAGGGTGTCGTGGGACCCAGATTTGATAGAATTGGTAGTGTAGGTAGCCTTGTACGGTAACACGAGACGAAAGTCTATGAGTGTGCCCGTGCGGGGTGGACTAGCTGATCGGAGGGTAGTATTGGAAATACAGGTTATATAGGTTTAGGGACATTGGATGGAGGTGATTGGAAATTGGAATTATGCATTATTAACCATTGGCATGTGTATATCCATGTGTATGTACATAAGCAAATATTTTTGGGTTTTTAAAAATCTTAATATCTTGTAATGGGCTAGGTTGGGTTTCTCTATTTTATTATATGTTAAAGAAAAAACTAGGCCTATTAGCCTTATTTTCTGTCCCATTTACCTCGTTTGTTACTAAAGTCTAATGATTCATTAAAATATTGGATTACGTTGGCGACAAATTGAAAATGGTGAGAATTCAACCCACCTTGACTTACAAGGTATGAATTTGGTTATTACGTTGCGACAAATTGAAAATGGTGAAAATGGTTATTACCCATTTTTTGTATGAAAAATGAAAAACTTAAGATCAACGGTTAAAAATTGGCATGTATGAAGGAATGTTCGATATGCAGGTCTATGTGAGTTTTGATATTAACTAGGTCAAAACAAGTTTATAAAATATAGTAATTTCATCTAAACATTGGCCGCAAAGGTATACTCTCTTGGAGTGTTGGTCAATTCCATATACACCCCTTTCAAATGAGTTATTTTAATTAATTACCGTTAATTTACATGACAATGCATTAAAATTATAGTGATATTATAAGTTATAAATATGTTGGTTGCTGAGTTTTTTTGTTTTATATGGATGGTAAATTTTCTGTGGTGTTTGATTTGTGGTCAGGTCTGCATTCTCGAATACTTGTTAATACTAGTTTGTATAGGTTAATTTTGTGTCTCCTCTTGAATTCTATCATGATATATCCTATGATAGGTTTTCGAAAAAAGATGAGTTAATTTATTTGTTTCTTGTGGGCTTTGTCTATTTGTAATGTTTTGCTTGCTTTCCTCCTGTTAGATCGAACTTAGTTGATCCTTGGTGTCCCTTTGTTTTTTTTTTTCTTTTAATATGCACATTTAAAAAATATATATATTTATTATGAGATAATTTCAGCATCCCTTCAACTGGCCGATCGGAGGTTGTTGGGCCAGAAGGCCCAAGCATACTGGCCTAGAACGATTAACCCATTACAAACCTATGTATCAGACAGCTGAAGTGATTGCAAAGGAAGAAGATCGACATGAACGGACTCTTAATGGTCTAATCATGGCCCATAAAAAAATGGCAGTCCTATTAAACATTTCATTGTGTCTGCACTTAGGTAATGAATGAGAAGAGTGCCTCAAATTTAATGTATATAAGGTCATAAAAAATTATGGTAACTTTGATTCTTAAATTAGTCCAAATCGTACTGCCAAGATGTCGTCTTTCCTCTCCCCATGTGCTTTATCAACATATTCTTGTACCCTATTAACACCCTATCAACCTATTTTTTGTAGTCATTGACAATTTAATTACATTTTGACCTACCCAACCAAGTTAATGTTAAATATTACATATTACATGAGAATTCTCATGTTTGTCAACACATCATTTAGTTTATGTGCCTAATCAATACAATGGTGTCATGGTAGACAGTAGTTTTAAATTCTGTCGATTATTTTTTTTAAAAAAGAGGGACACATACATACATACATGTATGCATGCACACACATATATGTGTGTGTGGGGATTTAGCAAATGAAAGGCCGAATGACTATTTCCCACACGAGCTTTTATGAAACAACAATTTCTCACTTTTAAGTTTAAAAAATTCATTATCACCTATTCATTAAAATCATATGTTAGTTTTAATAGGTAAAATGTATTTTTTATTACTTGGTACAATATATGCGAGAGGGGAGCTAATGGTCCAACTTGTAGAGTTGCATGAGGCGGAGGGGTAATTTAGTTTTTTGTGTTATGTTGAGCTTGTATTGATTTTTAGTTTAAGACTTGTACTTGTCTATGCACATTTCATTTTATGGGTCGGATTTCAGAGACTATGGTTTTGTGGATGATTTTATTTATTATATGAGATTGATGTTGTCCAGTAAAAATGTTTATACTCCTTTTTGCATCCTATGAGATACTAAGTGTTAAGCATGCCTTAAATTTCATTGTATGCCTGAGTAAAAGTCCAAAGCTTCCATGTCTCTTTAGGTTTATATTCTACCTAAGAGTATGCATTTGAAAAAGGGTATTGCATAGGAAATACACACTTATGTAAACGTTTGACACAAAAACAAATTCAACTATTAGAAGCTCTGATAGAGGTTGATGTAGTCTAAAAAACGAATTTTCTAGTCAAGCACAAACGCCCATACATCATCATATTTCAAGATAAATCTATCATTTTCAAATGTTAACGGATACAAATCTCAATTCAATGACTCTTTCAATGTTTCCAATATCATTAAATTTACCAATAAATTGAAGTTATTTCAAGTTGAAAAAGGTTAGAGACCATATTATATCAATCTATGCTCATCATCTCTAAGAAAAACTTTCTCTTCTTCTCTCACTAAACTTATATTCATATCCTTGAGAAAATATTTGTACTAAATTTGTGTAGTTAACCTTGTAGATGCATTTTACATTCAAAACTTATACTTTCAAATCATTGTGGATAAAATTTCAATTCAACTAATATATTTTGAACAAAATCTTGGATAAACTAGTGTAAAGACTTCATTGATTCTATTGAAAATTTAAGTTGTTTGACAAAATGGATGGGCGAGGCGTAAAAGAAAAGGTTTCAAACCATTATAAACATTAAGCATATTCTAACCATTCTCTTTAATTTTTGCTCATTTATTTGTTGTTGTTTTTAATTTATAATTTGTGATATCAATATTTAGAAGATCATATTCACCCCTCTCTAAGATCACTTTAATCATTAGAGTGTTTTTAGTAATAGGCCACTAATAGTGTGATATGTGGTAAGAATGAAAAAACGAGTGAGTAATTATTGAGTAATTTGTGGCTTGAAGAAGTAATAAATCATGCTAATGTTATGTGATATTTGGCAGGAGATGTGAGATGAAAACAACTATTGTGTAATATATGATACAAAATTAAGTTGAGGTGTCATTATTATGTGATACGTGGCATAAGATTAAGGAAAGGTGCTACTACTATGTGATCTTTTAATGTTGTGGGATATGTGGCATGGGTTCATAAGTTAACATTGTGTAATTTTTGGCTAAAGAACCCAAATGTAAAAGCATCAAGGTGGCACTTTTGAGATATTTCATTTACACGCTTGATATAAAGACATCCATAGTAGGGTATTAATCGAGCAATCCACATACTTTGTGTGCATGAAATAGGGGACTATGTGAGTTTATTCATTATGTGACTAGTGAGATGCTTCAAGCACACACCCATGGTGAAGACTACCTTCGGATGAATTTAGCAGTTTATGATAATTGTGTTCATGGAAATAGGGACTACGACTTATTTGCTTATGTAGTCAATGTGTTTACACATTTGCAGCATAGTCTGACTAACAAAGCAAAGTGAATGTGCTTGAGATAGTAAATGAATAGTCATGTTCTCATGCGGAGTAAAAAATAAGTTTTGGTGTATTTATCATAGTGAGAAGGGATAAGAGAGGAGCTATAATGACTTTAGCTGAGTGCAAGAATATGCGAGTTAATGTAAAAAAATCAATAAGAAACTTTGAATGTTGAGTTGTGTGCAATTTAAGATATCGTACCACTACTTACTTAATGTTTAACATTCATTCATTCCTTGTGATTGTTTTGCATGTAGGAAATGATTTATGTGAGGTTGTAGAAGAAGCGAGAGTTAGTGAGGAAGATGGCATAAGAAGGGGTTGACTTTTATGCTTCGATTATGCATATATTGTTGCTTTTGATGTATTTGCACATTTATTTTATCTAAGAAAACATAGTTTTAATTTTGTGTATTAACATCTTTTACACACTTCATTTATGAAGTTTTAATCATTGTTCAATCAAGTATTTATTATGAGTTACTTCCGTTGTATCTTTATTTAAATACATGATTTTCAAGTGAAAGTTAACTAACACGTCTATTCGAATACATATTCTTATTGAAAGGTATTCTGTTGGAGACAGTGTTTCAATTTGGCTATCATTGGTTCCATCAATTTCTTGTCTTAGATGAATCCATAAGTCACTTTTTTTTAACCAAAAATTCTATTTCATTTTTGTGATTTAGGATAAATAATTGTGTTTTCAATTTATTGATAATTTATTTGTTTTGTTTAAAGATGTTGTCGATAAATTCCTCATATCAACAAAAATGAAGAATCTATCGATAAACTCATATTTAGTCCTCCTGGAAGACGATAGAAAAAGAAAATGTGGAATAGATTAAGAAAGAGAGAAGACAAAAAAAGAAAGAGAGAGGAGGAAAGAGAGTTGGTTCTAACCTTCAGGGAAGTAATTACTTTTCATCGTAGTTTCATAATTTTACTGAAAAATGATATACTAATAATTTATAATAAAGTTAGTTGGTTTTTATTAACAAAAGTGATAATAAGAAGACAAATAAACTTTTTAAACTTAAAAAATAAAAAATTATCAGTTTATCAAAGTTTGGGTGTGAGAAGCAATCATTCAACCTAAATGAAACAAGCGTTTAATAAAATTGTGTCTCCATTTATGAGTGCATTTTCCATCCTAGCCACAACTTGCTTCCTTGGTAAAAAAATAAGACACGAGCATTCATCATTTTGAGATATTGACTAGGTTTAACGATGGACACTGCATAGGTCACCAGTAGGTGCCCACATAAAAAAAAAGGATGAGAGGTCATTTGGTTCTCAATAAATAAATATTACCTTAATAATTTATTTTTTGTTATTTATATTATATTATTTAATTTATTAATAATAAAATATTACAGTAATCTTCTATTACTAATGATAATGTGATAAAGAATGTAAGTGGTAATCTGATTACTACATTCACTATAGGTATTAAAATATTATCAAGATAATCTTGATTTTACTATAATTATATTATTGTTTATTAATTTTTTAGGACAAAAATAACTTTATTTTCAATTCATATAATAAGTAATATAAAAAATATTTTAGAATAATTATGCTAAAAAATATTTAAATAAAATAATATAAGAATATTTTTTTATTACCTCTATCTTAATATAATAATTATTTATACTTATTAAATTTTATCAAACATAGTAATCATTTATGCTTAATAATTTTTTAAATAATCCACCTTCAAAGTAATATTTTAATTTTGATAATAAAATATTATCCAAACTAAACGTCCTCTAAGGGTAATAAGCTTTGCCACCTCTACTAAAGTTTATGACAAAATCACAACTTGAGGAGACAAGGAACTTGACACCTTCATTAAAGGAACCATAACTGGTAAAGGAGATCTTCCACAGAGCAGTTTGTAATATTACCTTCTCTGCTGTGTTGTTTTTGTCCTTTAGAGGTTAGACAGGAGCAAATTTGAATGAGGAACAATGACCAATATTGAATTTGAGAAATTGGCACGCATTATTTCATCTAGTGACACCATGGTGATATGTTTGCTTTCCATTGTCAGTTAGTGTTAAATTTGAAATAAAGCTAGAAAAAGCAGCAGTTCTTTGCCATTCCCTGGACTCGCGTTGATTGCTAAAAGTTTGCAAATTACTTGTCACATGTTTGATGAAACGTCTTCAAGAAGTCCCTTGATGGCTTTTCTTAACAAGTTAGGTTTGAAAATTATGTACCTTAGGGGAGTGATTCTTGGCAATTTCAGTGCTAAAACTATCATAAAATAGCCTAATTCTAAAAAGAAGTTCATGGGTATATACGAGTCTACCCATGCCTCTAGAGTTGAGTACATGTTTGGGTAATATCTCTAGTTTAATAATTCAATTTATTGTCAATATATTATTCATTTTGGATACACAATTTATCATAGTTTTGTTTCTGAGTTTTACAATCCAAAACATATTTTAACAGCTTAAAAAATTTATAGACTATTTAACTAATTAAATTTTCTCATTTCTAAACATTATAGGATGAACAGATAAAGTACAAATAGATCCAATATCTCTTTCATACTTTATCAATGCAAGATTTGTTTAAGAGTATTACAGTTTAAATATTTTTTACCTGCATAAGTCGATTTATTTTTAACTCGACCTAGCTAACTTGTTTACTAAGTATAGCTTTAACCCTATCTCACATTTCCCATTAGAAATTCAAACTAAACTCATAATTTTGATAATCAATATATAAAACAAATTCTAAGAAACCAGTAATCACCCTTAAATTGTCTTTGTAATTACTTAAATCGAAGATTATGTTCAAGCTCCCCTTTGAGTAAAAAGTGTTGCAAGTTAGGTTTGAAAGGAGGATCTCGTTGTTGGTTACTTGCAATACAATCATATATATGATTTTGTGCTAATAACTGTTGATTAAGTAATCTCTAAATGTATATATTAAAATAATAAAATTATGTGTACGTATTTTAAGTACACAAAATAAATATACATATAATATATCATTATATGATTAAATAATTTTGAATTAAAAGTAAAGTAATCATCAATCACATAATGATACACAATGTTTTAAAACCCATACCAATCATCTTATTGGTTCATGAGTTGATCGGTTCAATGTGACAATTAATTAATTTAATTTATTATCAAATTATTATATATTTCTTAAATCATATAATATATTTATCATTTCTTTAAATATAAAATGTATAAAATATAATTTCAAATATTTTAATTAAATAATTGATACTCTATACAAAAGATTAAAAAAATCAATATTTTTATATAGATTAGATTAAATTATTATAAATTGAAATAAATTATAGATTAACTTATGATTTTATTGATTTAATTTAATAATTTAATCTAATTTTAAAATTATTAATAATATATTATTCATTCATCCAGTTATATATTAAAATTATATAATAGTAACATGTTACCGGTATAAAAAAAAAAAAAAAGTAATTTGATTAGATTAAGAAATCGTGGGTGTGTTTGTAAGCAAGCACATGGGAGGATATCGAGATCCAAGAAGCATTACGTGGGGTAAATGATGATGTCAGAATTTATAATATATATATATATATATAAATATAATATATATTACTTCCCGGGAACATTGTCTTGTCGTCTACTTCAAATCTTTCCTTGGCGTATTTGAATTGATTTAGTGGCATTTAAATTTATATTATTATTTTATACATTTAATTAAATACAAATGTAGATCAAGATCAAACATCCTCCTTCTCCCTTCACAATTCATAAATCCAGGATTAAAAATAAAATAAAATAATTACTCATTTAATTGCATGCAATCAAGTGGGACCCACTACTCAAGACCAATCACATTCACCCATGTGTTATGTTTTTTAAATCATCTATTCAATTTCTAATCTAATCTTAATTATTTTTTAATTTTTACTCTAAACAACCATCAATCACTTAATTATGTGATCCTGAATTTAGAAAATTATTTAAAGGGGGCAGACTAGTAAATTCAGCAAGAATCAAGTAAGAGTCTTCTACTCAACTGCACACTCACTGACAGTTAAGAAGATAATAAAAACAAGAAATCCGCGTCAGAAAATGGAAACAAATCGATTTTAAATCTAAATTTTGCAAAATAATAAAATAAATAAAATCCCATAAATAAATAATCAGCCAATTGGCGTCAATTTCTTCAGTAGATGCACCCGTTTTAACCGTACCCAATGGTAAAATTCCACGTAAATAATATAAAAATAGTGGGAAAGGGTAAAAATTGTATTTAAAAAAAAAGGATAAAAATATGATGAAAAGGAAACAAAACCGAAAGAAAAGAAACGAAGCGAAAAGACTGAGGTTCTCTCTCACTGACTGTCTGTCGCTTGCGGCCTTCATTGACGGCGTAGAGCTCTCACTTGGGTTTTATTTCTCAATTCGGTTATTTGAAGGTGTTTTTTATTGTTAAGATTTTTAATTTTGTTTATAGTTGAGGAAAAGTACATGTGTTTTGAGTTGGACTCAGTGATCTGATCTCCGTACGGTTCTCATTTTGTTTTCATGTTGAAAAATACTCACATTTTCATTGTTGTTTAAATTGGTAGTACAGTTCAATTCAACACTGTTATTATTATTATTATTATTATTATTATTATATACAAGTGTCTGAAGATCTAAATGTTCCGGGAAAGTTTGGCTTTTGATCTTTTTTTTTTTTCGGTGAATTTGGCTTTTGATCTTGTAAATTGAAAGCGACGGACGATGATTGGATTGTGATGTTTTTTGGGCCGAGAAACCGGGTTTTCGGATAGCTGTAAGGGAGAGTTCTCGGCATTTACATTGTCGGTAGGCTTTTTATTTTGTTATATATCTCATTGATAATCCGTATGGTCTTCATCTTCATAAAAATATCCATCTTTCTAATTATGTTTTGTTGTTTGTTCTCTCTTATTAAAGGTTCGTTATTTTGGTTGGTACTCCTTTGATTTTTTTTTTTTTTTAAATTTTGGGCTACCTGTAGTCTGTAGAGGTGGACTAAGACATTGAAATTTTGAAGAGATTGAAATTATGTTAGTTGGAGATTTGGTTTTCTGAGCGTTGCATTGAAGATATACTTTTGAACTGGTTTGTCTATGTAATTTGTATTTTTTTGAGTGCATAATACATGTCTAGGGTAGCAGGTGTTATTTATTTATTTTTCATCTCATTGTGGCTGCTATGTGATGGTAGTTTACCAGACTGGTCATGATATTGTGTTGTATTTGCGAGAAATTAATTTTTATAATTGATATGTAGTTGATGAGATGATTGAGGTATGGAAATAGAAAAGGTTGGTTAACTTGGTTTGTGGTTTTGTTGTACAATTGTCAGAGAACATTCATTTTTCCTCTTGTTTACAAGATTATTTGTTACTTTTATCTGTCAGTTGGGGTTGATTTAATAATACTGATTAGTAACTTTGAATTGCAGGCAGCCAAGGAGACCGTGGAGTTGTGCATTTGTGCATATGTCAAATTCTCCCTCTCCTGAACCCCAAGAGCATAGATTTCAATCTGTTTCGCAGCCTAGGTTAGTTTTGTTGTTGGTTTCACACACACACACACATATATAAAATCTGATAATGAGACAGCTTTATAATACCTCAACAATAAAGTGTCATGTATATGTATAGGAACTGTTAACATTTTTCAAATGAGTGAATAAAAACCCATCTGAAATGAAATTATTCACTGCTGAATTTAGAAAGTTATCATCATCTTTTCTGTTGAATCAGTAACCAGAATTAATTTATACGTTTCTTTATTAAATTCTAGCTGATGTTAGATTATCACTCATTTTGGTGCCCAGATAATAATTAGTACAATTAATTTACTGGTTGCATCCAGGGCATCTAATGGGACAGAAGGAATGGATGACCCAGACAGTCTGTTGTCTATGGTTGCTCAAATTATTGAGCAACTACATGCCAGTATGTCTTCAACACAAGAGAAAGAACTTATTACAGCACGTATACTTGGTATTGTAAGATCAAGGAAGGAGGCCAGAACGCTTATTGGCACTCATGCCCAAGCAATGCCTTTGTTCATATCAATTCTCAGGATTGGTACCTCTGTGGCAAAAGTAAATGTTGCTGCAACTCTTAGTGTTCTATGCAAAGATGAAGACTTACGATTAAAGGTGCTTCTAGGTGGATGCATTCCACCATTGCTCTCACTTTTGAAGTCAGAATCAACTGAAGCAAGGAAAGCAGCGGCTGAGGCAATATATGAGGTCTCCTCTGGTGGACTTTCAGATGATCATGTTGGTATGAAAATATTTGTTACAGAAGATGTGGTTCCCTCCTTATGGGATCAGCTTGATCCAAAGAACCAGCAGGATAAAGTGGTACAGGGGTTTGTTACTGGGGCTTTGAGGAATCTTTGTGGTGACATGAATGGGTATTGGAGGGCCACACTTGAGGCTGGAGGAGTAGATATTATTGTGGGTCTTCTATCTTCTGGTAGTGCTGCTGCTCAGTCCAATGCAGCTTCTTTATTGGCCCGTCTGATGTTGGCTTTCAGTGATAGTATCCCCAAAGTAATAGACTCTGGAGCTGTCAAATCTTTGCTGCAGCTTGTGGGTCAGAATAATGATGTTTCTGTTCGTGCTAGCGCTGCTGATGCTTTGGAGGCACTTTCGTCAAAGTCAGTCAAAGCTAAGAAAGCTGTTGTTGATGCTGAAGGTGTCCCCATTTTGATTGGGGCTATTGTTGCTCCTTCTAAAGAGTGTATGCAAGGGGAGTGTGGCCAGGCGCTGCAGGGTCATGCAACACAAGCTTTAGCTAATATTTATGGGGGCTTGTCTGCTTTTATAATGTATCTTGGAGAACTATCTCAATCTCTTTGCCTAGCTGCTCCAGTTACTGATATAATAGGAGCACTTGCCTATGCTCTGATGGTCTTTGGTCAAAATTCTACAGTTGATGAGGAAACTTTTGATGCAACACAGATAGAGAATATATTAGTGATGTTACTGAAGCCTCATGATAATGAACTTGTTCAACAGCGTGTTCTTGAGGCTATGGCCAGCTTATATGGAAACATCTACCTCTCAAGATGCCTCAGTCATGCGGAAGCGAAGAAGGTGCTTATAGGACTCATAACAATGGCTGCTGCTGATGTGCAGGAGTATCTGATAGCGTCGTTAACCACATTATGCTGCAATGGAGTTGGCATCTGGGAGGCT
Source organism: Mangifera indica (assembly GCF_011075055.1). NCBI lineage: Eukaryota > Viridiplantae > Streptophyta > Magnoliopsida > Sapindales > Anacardiaceae > Mangifera > Mangifera indica. The sequence goes on along the minus strand of NC_058147.1, from coordinate 6,090,264 downwards.
GTTGGCAAGAGAGAAGGAGTTCAGTTGCTGATGTCGTTGCTGGGCTTATCAAGCGAGCAGCATCAAGAGTATGCTGTTCAGTTGTTATCAATCTTAACTGATCAGGTTGATGACAGCAAGTGGGCTATCACTGCTGCTGGCGGTATTCCTCCACTGGTGCAGTTATTAGAGACTGGATCTCAGACGGCAAGGGAGGTTGCAGCTTATGTTCTGTGGAATTTGTGCTGTCACAGTGAAGATATCCGTGCCTGTGTTGAAAGTGCTGGAGCTGTTCCAGCTTTCTTATGGCTCCTAAGAAGTGGTGGAATGAAAGGGCAGGCAGCATCAGCTATGGCACTTACAAAACTTGTCCGGACAGCTGATTCTGCCACCATTAATCAGTTGCTAGCTTTCCTTCTAGGAGATTCACCAAGTTCAAAGGCCCATATTATTAAAGTTTTGGGTCATGTACTTACAGTGGCATCAAAAAATGTTCTTTTGCAGAAGGGATCTGCTGCTAATAAAGGGCTGACATCTCTCGTCCAGGTGCTCAATTCCTCCAACGAAGAAACCCAAGAAAATGCTGCTTCTGTCCTAGCTGATTTTTTCAGCACAAGACAAGATATCTGTGATAGTCTTGCAACTGATGAGATTGTGAAGCCATGTATGAAGCTTTTAACCAGTAATAATCAAGTTGTTGCCACACAGTCAGCTCGAGCATTGGCTGCTCTTTCCCGCCCTACAAAGACTAAAACTACAAACAAGATGTCTTATATTACCGAAGGGGATGTCAGTCCTCTTATTAAGTTGGGTAAAACTTCTTCTATAAGTGCTGCTGAAACTGCTGTTGCTGCTTTGGCCAATCTTCTTTCTGATCCCCAGGTTGCAGCAGAAGCCCTGGCTAAAGATGTTGTTTCTGTTTTGACAAGAGTGCTGGCAGAAGGAACTTCAGAAGGTAAGAAGAATGCATCACAGGCCTTACATCAGTTACTGAAGCATTTTCCAGTTGGTGATGTGCTCAAAGGAAATTCCCAGTTTCGTTTTGTTGTCCATACAATAGTTGATTCTGTAAATGCAATGAGTATGGATGGAACTGATGCTGCAGATGCTTTAGAAGTAATTTCACTTTTGGCTAGGACAAAGCAGGATTCGAACCTCTCATACCTGCCATGGGCTGTCCTTGTCGAGGTTCCTTCAAGCTTAGAACCTCTTGTGCGCTGTCTGGCAGAGGGGCCTCCTTCATTGCAAGATAAGGCTATAGAAATTCTTTCTAGGTTTTGCAGGGATCAACCAGTTGTACTAGGTGATCTGTTGGTTGCAAGATCAGCATCCATTGTTGCTTTAGCTAATAGAATCATGCATTCATCCAGTTTAGAAGTTAGAGTTGAGGGAACGGCATTACTCATTTGTGCTGCAAAGGAGCACAAAGAGCAGTCAATGGATGCTCTTGATCTGTCAGGATATTTGGAATCCCTTATATTTGCTTTAGTGGATATGATGAAGCAATGTTCTAGTTGTTCCTCTTTAGAAATTGAAGTCATTACTCCAAAAGGTTATGTGGAAAGAACTACATTTCATAAAGGCAGTGATTTTGATATTTCTGATCCAGCCACTGTCATGGTAGGCACTGTTGCCTTATGGTTGCTATCAATAATTTCTTCCTATCATACAAAGAATAAACTAACTGTAGTTGAAGCTGGTGGACTTGAGGTTCTCTCTGACAAGCTTGCAAATTTTGCTTCAAATCCACAGGTATGGCCTGATTTATCCTTTTAGTTAGTTTGGGTTTTATGCCTTTATCTTTTTGGTTGCTTATATTGCATTTATGGTATTATGAATGTTTATGGTCTAAATTTTGTCCATTTTTTATTGCTGGCAAAAATTAAACGTCTGTTGTTTTGCAGGCTGAATTTGAAGATACTGACAGTGTATGGATTAGTGCCATGCTCCTGGCCATATTGTTTCAAGATGCTAATGTTGCTCTATCTCCTGCAACAATGAGCATCATACCCTCACTTGCTCTTCTGCTGAGATCTGATCAAGTAATTGATAGGTATTTTGCTGCCCAGGCAATGGCTAGTCTTATTTGTAGTGGAAGCAAGGGCATAAATCTTGCTATTGCAAATTCAGGTGCTGTTGCTGGCTTGATAGCTCTAATTGGCTACATAGAATCAGATATGCCAGACCTTATGGCTTTATCTGAAGAATTTTTACTGGTAAGAACTCCTGATCAAGTTGTGTTGGAACAACTTTTTGAAATTGAGGAGGTAAGAGTTGGTTCTGTTGCACGAAAATCAATTCCTATGCTAGTTGATCTGTTGAGACCCATTCCCGATAGGCCAGGTGCCCCTCCAATTGCTGTTCAACTCTTGACTTGCATTGTAGATGGAAGTGATACAAATAAATTAATCATGGCTGAAGCTGGAGCTCTGGATGCTCTAACAAAATACCTATCTTTGAGCCCTCAACACTCAACAGAAGCCGCCATAGCAGAATTATTGAGAATATTGTATAGCAATCCTGATATCATCCGATATGAAGCATCCCTTAGTTCCTTGAATCAACTCATAGCTGTTCTGCGTTTGAGCTCAAGAGGTGCTAGACTTAGTGCTGCAAGGGCCCTCTGTGAACTTTTTGATGCAGATAATGTTAGAGACTCTGAATTAGCTTGGCAGGCTGTTCAGCCATTGGTTGACATGCTTAATGCTGCATCAGAGTGTGAGCAAGAGGTTGCTCTTGTTTCATTGATCAAGTTGACATCGGGAAATCCCTCAAAAGCGGGTTTATTGACTGATGTGGAAGGAGACCCTCTTGAGAGTCTATGTAAAATATTGTCAACTGCTTCATCATTGGAATTGAAGAGAAATGCTGCTGAACTTTGTTTCATTATGTTTGGTAATACAAAAATGAGAACATCTCCAATTGCTTCTGATTGCATACAATGCCTTGTACCACTTATGCAGTCTGACACAAGTATAGCTGTGGAATCTGCTGTTTGTGCTTTTGAGAGATTATTGGACGATGAGCAACACGTTGAGTTTGCAGCAGTTTATGATGTTGTGGATCTGCTTGTCGGCTTGGTTTCTGGGGAAAACCATCGACTTGTTGAGGCTAGCATATGTGCCCTTATAAAATTAGGGAAAGACCGGACTCCATGCAAATTGGAAATGGTAAAAGCTGGCATAATTGATAACTGTCTCGAGCTACTCCCCGTTGCACCCAGTTCATTGTGCTCCTCCATTGCCCAACTGTTCCGTATTTTAACAAATAGCAGTGCAATTGCTAGGAGTGCTGAGGCTGCACAAATAGTAGAGCCTCTTTTCATGGTTTTGCTTCGTCCAGATTTCAATCTGTGGGGACAGCATAGTGCCTTGCAGGCACTTGTGAATATTTTGGAAAAACCTCAAAGCCTCACAACTTTGAAGCTGACTCCAAGCCAAGTGATTGAGCCTTTGATTTCATTTTTGGAGTCTCCTTCTCAAGCCATCCAGCAGCTTGGCACAGAATTGTTAAGCCATCTACTGGCACAGGAACATTTCCAACAAGACATCACCACAAAAAATGCCGTTGTTCCACTTGTGAAGCTTGCTGGAATTGGAATACTGAACCTGCAGCAAACAGCTGTAAAAGCATTAGAAAAGATCTCCACAAGCTGGCCAAAAGCAGTTGCTGATGCTGGAGGTATTTTTGAGCTTGCAAAGGTTATTATTCAAGATGATCCTCAACCTCCTCATGCATTGTGGGAATCAGCTTCTTTGGTACTCTCAAATGTTTTGCATAGCAATGCAAAGTACTATTTTAAAGTTCCAGTGGTGGTTCTGGTCAGAATGTTGCACTCAACACTGGAGAGCACCATCACTGTGGCTCTTAATGCCTTGCTTGTCCATGAAAAGACTGATGCTTCAAGTGCTGAACAGATGGCTCAAGCTGGTGCCATAGATGCTTTGGTGGATATACTTAGATCTCATCAGTGTGAAGAGGCATCAGGAAGTTTACTTGAAGCCTTGTTTAACAATGTGAGGATACGAGACATGAAGGTTTCTAAGTATGCAATTGCACCGTTATCACAGTATTTGTTAGACCCCCAAACCCGATCAGAGTCAGGCAGACTTCTTGCAGCTTTAGCCCTTGGAGACCTCTCTCAGAACGAAGGGCTTGCTAGAGCCAGTGATTCTGTGTCTGCATGTCGTGCGCTGATAAGCTTGCTTGAGGATGAAACAACAGAAGAAATGAAAATGGTGGCAATTTGTGCATTGCAGAACTTCGTAATGCACAGTAGAACTAATAGGAGAGCTGTTGCAGAAGCAGGTGGGATATTAGTTGTTCAAGAGCTACTATTGTCTTCAAATGCAGAAGTTGCTGCTCAGGCAGCATTGCTAATCAAATTTTTATTTTCCAATCACACACTCCAAGAATATGTGTCAAATGAACTTATCAGATCTTTGACAGGTAAATTAAATCATGATGTTCATGTTGCCTTGTGTCACATATGTTGATAATTATTACTGAAATATAGGATTCAATTTTTTTTTTCTTTTGCAATTTCATTCATACTATAAAGTTTCTGCAAAAAATATAATATAATAGTGGAAAAGAACAAAATAAATTATATTTTGTATTTAAGGAAATTCAAGGAGCAATATACAGCAAAACCAAATTGTGATATCTTGCTGTAAAAACATGTAGTCACCTACCAATATTCTGCTGCCTGTTCATTTTTGTCTAGTATGATTACCTTTCTCTTTGGTTGTGGTGATTTATCATTTGTTTCTTAGCTCGTTTTTCCACTTAAACAATGATAGTTTTCAATGCTTGTTGTGCAGCGGCACTGGAGAGAGAGTTGTGGTCTACAGCAACTATTAATGAAGAGGTGTTAAGGACGTTACATATGATATTTATGAACTTCCCTAAGCTTCATATTTCTGAAGCAGCCACCCTGTGCATCCCTCATATGGTTGGAGCACTAAAGTCTGGAAGTGAGGCTGCACAGGAGTCTGTATTGGACACCCTATGCTTGTTAAAACATTCTTGGTCAACCATGCCGATAGATATTGCAAAGTCTCAAGCCATGATTGCTTCTGAAGCCATTCCTATTTTGCAAATGCTGATGAAAACCTGCCCACCAAGTTTCCATGATAGAGCAGACAGCCTCCTACACTGCTTACCAGGGTGTTTAACTGTTACAATTAAGCGTGGTAACAATCTAAAGCAGACCGTGGGAACCACTAATGCTTTTTGTCGATTGACAATAGGCAATGGTCCGCCACGGCAAACTAAGGTAATAGTTCTATTAAGAAATTTTATCGAATGGACCGTTCAATACAGATCTACCACATTATATATAATGTTCATATCAGTGCATTCTAAGTTTCCAACCTTTTTGGATGTCTCTGAAGCTCCATTATCTTTTTCTGCTTTCATTTGTTGACAGAAAGAAATCTACATCTGCAATTCATAATTTACAAAATTTCATGTTCTACCATGATTTTGAAAGAGGGAACTTGAATCAAAAAATTTTCAGGATTGTTTGCTTCAGAGATTCTGAATGTATCATCTTGTACTGACTATGTTTTTTTATTATTAGGTGGTCAACCACAGTATCTCTCCAGAGTGGAAGGAAGGGTTCACATGGGCCTTTGACGTACCACCGAAGGGACAGAAGCTCCACATTTTATGCAAAAGCAAAAATACTTTTGGGAAGGTAATTATGCTTTAATCACTTTCACTGGAGTAGAGAAAGCTTTTTGTTTAGTTGTTGCAATCATCAATCTTCTTTACAGCTGAGAAATTCACTCATTCTACTGGAAACGCATAAATTATTGCTAAAGAGAAACATTTGCATATGCTTGTCATGATTTGCTATATTGTTGTCGCTGCACATGAATTATGTTAGATTTGGTTACTAATTTGGAAAGGTGGGCATTTTCAGGCAACTCTTGGAAAAGTGACCATTCAAATTGACAAGGTTGTTACAGAAGGAGTTTACAGCGGTTTGTTTAGCCTAAATCATGACAGCAACAAAGATGGTTCTTCCAGAACGCTGGAGATTGATATAATCTGGTCCAACAGCCTGTCGAATGATGGCATGTAAAAGGGCAGGTGCAGCAAGTTACTGAGGAAGCTGAATAGAGAAGAGATGCAGTGGTTTGACTCAGATGGATGTCTATGATTTGTTTGCTTGTAAGTATTTTTATCTCACAAAGGTCCAGTTTTGTAGTAACCGATGTAAAGGATAAAATGTTCATAAATTAATGGAGGCTAAAGGAGTCAAAAGGGTTGTCCCACGTCAGTGATTATGAAAAAATGTTTATACAAGTTTTTTGTACATACGAGTCTTTCTGTGTTAGCAACTTTAAAAAGTTGTAGAAAATCTTCAAATTGGGCTTTTGGCACACCACTGGTGGAATTGTATTTGCGCTTTTATTCAGCTATCCCGACGAGGCATTTATGCAAAGTTGAATTTTGTTGCCTTAGTTTGCTTTATATCTTCACAGATATTTCATTTACTTGACAATTTTGTAGTCAAGCGGCAAATATATTTGTATTGTATGCATAAGTAATGTCAACTGCAAGATAACCATGCCGTATGGATTAGCAGCCATGCATCATACTATTATTTTCAAAAACAGACGATAAAAGAAACTAGGAAAATCTAACATGGCAACCGTATTCCCGATGGTGCACATTAGAGGCTAGTCTGGCATGCAAGAAAATTTCAAGTAAAACAGGGCTTTTGAAGCTCAAATTTTTGTGAAGGGGCAAATGTAGACACAAGTGTTAACTCCATCTAGCAATGTATCTTGACATGCATATAAATGTACAATCTGAGATCCCCTAACTTCATGGATGATTCAATCTAATACTCCAACACTAGCATCTGCACTAGATCAAACAACTTGATAATTGCTACCTGAACTCAGAAATCTCAGAAAATAACGGGCATTGGAGGTTGTCTGTCCACTTGTGTCACCATAACAAACCATCTTAAAAGCCAAACGGCAAGGAACATGTCCAAACTAGACAAAAATATCTACTTTGCAGCAGCAACAAGAGCAGACCTTGCCTGCGTGAAAGTAGAAATTAGAGATCCAAGCTGTAGCTTGTCATTGCATCCAAAACTCAGTCTGTACCTGCAATTGTTTGGATTGTATAATTAATGAATATGTCATTACATGTTCCAACTAACATCACATTTGGATTTAATAGGAGGGTAGCATATAATGTGAAATCTAACCACCTACAGTATATCCTAAAGAGAATCGATGGCTACTGTCAGACTTTATTTGTGTTATTATAAATAAGGAAGAAGGGATATTAAAGAATTGCAAGGCATAGAACTTACTCAATGTCGGCCAAATCATTAATCAGCCGAACTCGGACATCTGATGGCATCTTAATCTTAAAAACAAACCTATCAAAATAAATGCTGTGGATATGAGATCATTGAATCAATCCATAAATGTACATGTAAAATTACCAATAGCTCTTACATTGTCACTTCTCTTACAATATCTACCAACGCCAACCCTTTCCTTGTCTTCATTTCGGATATTCCTGAAATGTGAAAATTAAAAATTAAGAATGTAACAATTTCGGCTACAGAACAGTAAAAAACATCAATTGCATAATAAATAAAAAGAAGTGATGAGTACTCTTGAAACCATCTGCAAAAGATTCATTCAGAAGCCAATAAGATATCTGCTCAATGTCAATCGGTAAAGGGTTTCCAGTGCATAGGTATACAGCTTCTTCTGTAATTTGCTGAGAAGCCATGTGAGTTGACTGCATATATCAAAAAACAGATTAATAAAACCATCTTGTATCCATTAATGAAGGGATGAATGAACATGAGAATAGCAAAAGGTTTCCACCAACCTATCTAGAAGTCAAAACTAAAAAATCAGCATCATCTTTAACAGTACAAGTCTATCTAAGAAGAGCTCATTTTTGCCATCATTACAAGATATACAAGAACAAGCATTCTCTACAAATTTATACCAATGCAATTCTAAAACTTTATTTTCTTGCATGTACAGCTACAAACAAGACCAATTAGAGGATAACTTCTAGTATTAGAAAAGATCATGTTCAGCATTATCTGCATTCTAGAAACAACAGTCATCATAGATCACCACCTAATTCAAATCAGTAGAAGACTTAAGTGTAACCACACAACTCAAGTGAGAGAATTATACCTGCAAAATGTTCAAGGCCTTCCTCATATCACCATTGCATAGCCGTACAAGTGCTGCTAAGCCACTCTCAGTTACATCAAGCCTAGCGAGATGGAGAAATAATCCATTAAATTGAATTATTACATATTTTTCTACTACACAGTCCAAATGACAACAGCTACAACCATATAACAATAACTGGAGAATCAGCACTTTTTCTAAACAAACACAGTACTTAAGCAAAACCAATATAAGAAACACTACCATTGAGGAGAACAGATATCCTTCCTCTTTATTGATATGATAAAGGACCTCATGAATGCCCTTCCTCAATTTATATGAGGTGAGGCCAAAAAGAACTCTTAGTTTTCCCCTCATCAAGTAATTCTTTTAAAATTTAAACTCTATTAAACTTTCAATTTGTGCATCAGTAATGGCTAGCAAACTGTTAGAAAAAAAATAACCTTTCAATCATTCTAGTTGCCAATATTCTCTACCAAAAAAGCAATTCAACAAGAAGAATTGTCTTTTATCCTCCACTGGAAATAAATCACAAATGGGAGGAGGGTTTTCTTGTTTCATGACCATCAAAATTTTGCCCCTTCAAAAGATAACCAAAATTTATCAATAAAAACAAGACTGCAAAAAAATGGCTGATAATACTGTGCATATTATGATTCAGATTTAGGAAATGATATTCAATAGATGACTACAGGATATTTGAGAGGATGATCAATGATGTAACAGTGGCACCTAAATATCTAGTGACCTTTTTTCTAATTAACACAATAAATGAAAAAAAAAGTAGAAAAATTACCCTTCAGCCTTTATAACATGTTTGAGTCGCTCAGTGACATGACTTGGTTCAAGAGGAGCAAACCGGAATCTCGTACACCTAGACTGCAGAGCTGGAATAATCTTGTTGACATGATTACAAATAAGTGTGAACCTAGTGTTCTTTGTGTATTTCTCAATCACTACACCAAAAATATTCACAAAAAGGGAAAAAAAAAAGAAACCAGGTAAGAGAGACTTAACCAGGTACAAGAAAAATAATAATTATGAAGTGGATTACAAACAGCTCATACCTCTACGCAGGGCAAACTGAGCATCTTTTGTCATGGCATCTGCCTCATCAAGCAAGACCAATTTCACTGATGCCTTTACTCTATAAAGACAAGACTCTTAGTAACCAATAACTTTGTTAAAGTACTATTTTTCTAGCTCAAATCAATTCAACACAAGTAAAAAGGCAACATAAATGTATTGCTTTGCAATATGTTGATATCATTTTAACCCAACGACATAATCATCATGAGGCAAAGTGATATCAGAATCAGTATGTGATTCTCAGATGAATGAAAACATGACCCTTGTACAAAGAAAGGGACCCATAGTGCATTGAAATGTCACAATAAACAAGAAATTAATTCTACAAAATATGCTGTATATCGCCAATTAAATTTATATGAATTTCCTACAACATCTGAATCATTAACAGGTACTTCCTAACTTTACCACATTTAGATAACGCCAGGTTCCTATAACAGCTTATGTAGAGAATAAGGCCTTCAAAATTCCAGAAGACTACTAAATACACTTTTGTAGATATATAGCTCATGTCTAACATTACATTCAAAATATGCATAAGAAAATTTACTACAGGTTCTGTAGATACTTGCAATGTTAAATTTCAAACAACTATAATCACAGCAGTGACACATTGATATCATAATAATATACATAGATAGAAGCTCAAGCACATAACAATTACTTTACCCAAAGGAGAAGCTCTGCGTGCTGGCAAAATCTTGGATCTGTTGCCTCACAACATCAATTCCTCTATCGTCAGATGCATTGAGCTCCAGAATCATATTATGGTACTGCGCTCCGTAAAGCTTCCGTGCAACAGCGAGAATAGTAGACGTTTTGCCCGTACCAGGAGGGCCGTATAATAAGAGATGTGGCAGCCGGTTCTCGGTAGTCAATCTGTCGACTATTCAACCATAACAACAGCAAACAAAATTTTAATCAATCGGTTCTTGAACTTTCTGAAGAAACAAACAGGATATTAGAAAAAGTAATTAAGTAATACAAACCCTAGAAATAATTTTAAAAAAAAAAGTAAATAAGAGAGGAAGAGAGTACTGGTATCGACAATGTCTCGATGAGCGGCCACGTCAGCAAGGGACTGAGGGCGGTACTTCTCGACCCAAGGAGTAGCTTTGCTGTCAGGTGGTGCGGCGGAGACGACATCTTTTCCCTTGTTGGATTTTAGAGTGTTGTTTTGGTTTTGGTTTTGGTTCGCGTCTTCGTCGACATCCATAAGAGAAACGGTGTCCGCCATCTTGTTGTTCGTAGCTCCGGTGCCTTAGATTTCTCACTCCACGGCCCACGCTACTCGCCCCCAGTAGTGTTGGGGGGAAGACGTTTTTGAGTGGGTAGCGGAATGGCGCCAATCAGGTTTAGAGGCGGGATGTTGTTCCGGTTTTAAGACGGGTTAAAACAATCCGGGTACGAATTCAGTCGCTCCCGCTTTATATTGTATTAAATTAAATAAAAAACAACTAATTTTCTCACGGTTTCTCACTAGAGTTTCAATGGATATTCATTATTTCCATCCATGAATTATACGAAAAATAATAAAAAATATATTTATAAAAAAATACAAAATGTTCATATATGAATTTAATACAATATACTATCAATAATATGTTCTTAAAAATACGATAATATCATAATAATTTTTATATTTTTCATAAATCTCTTATTAAAAATCAATATAACAATTTAAATAAAAAAATTTAATTTAATTATTAAATATAGTATAACATAATATATAATTAATTTTTTTTTTTATATATAATAAGTAATGTTAAGAGAAACTTTTATAATAGTATAATGTAGTGAGAGTATATATTTGTACATAAATATTGTGCATGTTGGATGTTCGTTCATTTGTTTTAGCTGATGGTGGGATTAGCTGACGGGATATGTTTATCATGCAACCATTTTACTTCATTTTTGTGCTCTTGGAGATGACCACTTACACTCTTCTCTGCTTTTTGGATGCATTATGAGGTCAAAAATGGAGAAATTCATCTGTAATCTTTTTAAGGATTCATAAATGGAGTAATTTTTCATTTGATTTTGTTTATTTCTTAGTGGCTGGTGGGAATAGGGGAATGTTCTAGACATTGATTTCTTTTAGCTAATGAAATATGTTTAACTTTTCTTCCCCAAACTGATTCATGCAGAGAGAGCTTTCTTCAACCATCCAATAGCTCAGGGCTTGGGTTATTGCAATTTGAAGAAACCCATCCAATCTGCTGCTTCTCGTTGTTGTAGATTACCAATTTGTCTTGCATAGAAATGTCTGAACAGCAGAGTAGAAAGAGGAAATTAGATTGTCAAAAGGAAGGAAAATGAAAGAAAACAGCAGTTTTTGTTACCCCCAATAAGGTTTAAATCTTGCAGCCCTACTTCAGCACCATTCAAAATTCCCAAGCATACATTTCCAAGTTCCTGAAAAAGAGAAGATCATTAAGTATGCTTTGTTTTTTCTTTCCTAAAATGTTTCTAATAAAAATCTTAATAAACAACTCCACTGATATGCTCACTGAGACAATGAGATAAGCTCCTGGAGATAGCTCCAGGAGGGCATTTTCCGCCGCTGTGAAGCTCAGATGCAGGGGCTTGAAGTAGTGTTTGACATCACTAACAGTTTTGAAAGGTTCTGGGCCTTTCCAGCAGATCGAGAGGGCTGGATCTCTCGTTTCTATTAATGGCTTCCCTATCAAACCTCCAATCAACTGAGACATATAAAAGTGATTAGTGCTTGTACCAAAGTTTTGTCAAATGATACTGAGACCAACTAAAAAGGATAATGAGAATGTCGTAACCCACTTCTCTTCTCACCATGTCCAGGGTGGTTTTGTAAGCTCGGGGATCAAAGTAGGTGTAGGTGCTGCCACTGTCAAAAATTACTTGAAGGCCCTTTACACCAGTAGCCTTACGATCGTATAGAAGTTCTGCCGGTCCCGACAAGTACTGTTCACTGAAATAGCATACGGGAACCAAATTATCACACGAGGCCAGTAGGACATTATACATCAGTGCAAGAAATAAGACTAATGAAACAAGAATGAGAGAGGCTTGGGAGTGCTTACCCCGACAAATCGTGTAACATTGGTGTCCAGACTATGCCTGAAGGTGAAACAAAATCGTCTCCCAGAAATAGAAAGCCTCCTCCTTGCTCACTTAAACAATGTCCTAAAACATTCCGTGTTAGATGCAGGGCATTCAGTTGTGACATAATGCCTGCTTTGCCGTTGCCGAGACACAGGACCCCAACTGTAGACCGATGAGGGTATGGACCACAATATATTTGGTCATATCCACATCTTCAGAAAATAAGATTTTACAATGAGCACTTATGGAATCAAATGTAATTAATCGTAAGAAGCAAGTTCTACAAACTAAAAGTTTTTGCTTCAAGCTCAAGCCATATCAAATGTGATTAACTAGGACTCCTCTGCCAAGTCACAAAGTCTGCAGAAATATGATTATAGAGGTTGGCAAAAGAAAGAACTACAAAATTACCCACCCGAAGCCTAAGCGGGGACTAAGCTGAGAGCCCTTGGTAGGTCTTAGAGAAAACTGGTCTCTAACCAACACTCCACGGGATGAACTATGATCAGCATACTCAATCTCGTAGTTACATTGGCCATTTGGACTCCTATTCAGGGGTTCGGCCGACGCTTGAATAGCTTTGCAAAGGGGATCGTCAGAGGAGATGAAGTTGTTATTGGGTTTGTAGAGAGAATCGCGAGGCTGCATAATAACCAACATGGAAAAATTAACAAGATGAGAGCATGATATGCTGCATCTGAACACAAGCTTACACTACGGTTTTTAATGACAATCTTACCTGCGTACAATCTTGACAAGGTGCGTCACATTGAACCCAAGTGAGGTCACTGCCAGTGTCAAAATCAAGCTCAAAGTTCTTGGGTGGGTTGCCTATTTGAAGAGACACAGAGTAGGCCCTGGTGATTGAAAACAACCATTTCTTGTAAGAAAGCGAAGTTGTGATAAGCAAAATTCACTGTAAAATAAAAAACTAAGACTGCAGAACCAAAAATATAGAGAACAAAGAAAATATACGACAGGAAAGAACATAAACACAGCCCAATAAAAACCCAAATATCAGCAATAAACTTCACAGAAACAGAATTTCAAGAATAAAAACAAACATACCCATCAGGATAAACATTCTCGGTAACAGGAAAAACAATAGTTAAGCCAGCATTACGAGGAGGCGTTGACCGGGTTGACATTCGCCTGCTTGAGGGCTGACTTGAATCCGAGAGACACTCTTGAAAAGCTGCTGCGATCATGACCAGTGAAAGCAATAGCACCGTCTTCATTCTTTTGCTTTTTCTCTCCATCTTTTCTCGCAAGGTTTTTTATGAAAGAAAAGAAAACAAAGGCACTCTCAAATTACTATTTGAAGATGAGGGTTCAGTTTATGTTGCTTCTGCTGTAAGAAAACTTAAAGGTTAAGTTTACATATGTATAGACACGGAGGAGTGAAAACAACTGTTATCCTGGTAAGTAATCGGAATCCTAAAAAGTTTTATTACTCGTATGAATAGTGTTATTACATTATGAAATAATTTTAAATTAAAAATAAAATAATATTTAATCATATGATGATATATTATTATTTATATATAAAATTATGTATATTATTTGTATACATAATTTTATCATAAATTATATTACAATTGTGAACCTGTGATAAATAATTAAAAAAACTGATTATCTATGTTTAAATGTTTAATACTTTCACTCTATTTATGAAATAGAATACTTTGTTTAAATTTCTAACTAATTCCAAAGAGTAGATTCCTTTTTCAATAATATTTTAATAAATTAAAATATTTAAAGGATAGATTTTTTCTATCAATTTATTTTTTTTTTTGGTATAATAAGTAATGTTAACAGAAACTTTTATAATAGTATAATGTAGTCTGAGTATATATTTGTACATAAATACTGTACATGTTGGATGTTCGTTCATTTGTTTTAGCTGATGGTGGGATTAGCTAACGGGATATGTTTATCATGCAACCATTCTACTTCATTTTTGTGCTCTTGGAGATGACCACTTACACTCTTCTCTGCTTTTTGTATGCATTATGAGGTCAAAAATGGAGAAATTCATCTGTAATCTTTTTAAGGATTCATAAATGGAGAAAATTTTCATTTGTATTTGTTTATTTCTTAGTGGATGGTGGGAATAGGGGAATGTTCTTTACATTGATTTCTTTTAGCTAATGAAATATGTTTAACTTTTCTTCCCCAAACTGATTCATGCAGAGAGAGCTTTCTTCAACCATCTAATTGCTCAGGGCTTGGGTAGCCTATTGCAATTTGAAGAAACCCATCCAATCTGCTGCTTCTCGTTGTTGTAGATTACCAATTTGTCTTGCATAGAAATGTCTGAACAGCAGAGTAGAAAGAGGAAATTAGATTGTCAAAAGGAAGGAAAATGAAAGAAAACAGCAGTTTTTTGTTACCCCCAATAAGGTTTAAATCTTGCAGCCCTGCTTCAGCACCATTCAAAATTCCCAAGCACACATTTCCAAGTTCCTGAAAAAGAGGAGATCATTAAGTATGCTTTGTTTTTTCTTTCCTAAAATGTTTCTAATAAAAATCTCAATAAACAACTCTACTGATATACTCACTGAGACAATGAGATAAGCTCCAGGAGATAGCTCCAGGAGGGCATTTTTCGCCACTGTGAAGCTCAGCTGCAGGGGCTTGAAGTAGTCCTTGACATCACTAACAGTTTTGAAAGGTTTTGGGCCTTTCCAGCAGATCGAGAGGGCTGGATCTCTCGTTTCTATTAATGGCTTCCCTTTCAAATCTCTACTCAACTGAGATACATAAAAGTGATTAGTGCTTGTACCAAAGTTTTGTCAAATGATACTGAGACCAACTAAAAAAGGATAATGAGAATGTGGTAACCCACTTCTCTTCTCACCATGTCCAGGGTGGTTTTGTAAGCTTGGGGATCAAAGTAGGTGTAGGTGCTGCCACTGTCAAAAATTACTTGAAGGCCCTTTACACCAGTAGCCTTACGATCGTATAGAAGTTCTGCCGGTCCCGACGAGTACTGTTTCCTGAAATAGCATATGGGAACCAAATTATCACACAAGGCCAGTAGGACAATATACATCAGTGCAAGAAATAAGACAAATGAAACAAGAATGAGAGAGGCTTGGGAGTGTTTACCCCGACGAACCGTGTGACATTGGTGTCCAGACTATGCCTGAAGGTGAAACAAAATCGTCTCCCAGAAATAGAAAACCTCCTCCTTGCCCACTTAAACAATGTCCTAAAACGTTCCGTGTTAGATGCAGGGCATTCATTTGTGACATAATGCCTGCTTTGCCATTGCCGAGACCAAGAACCCCAGCTGTAGACGGATGAGGGTATGGACCAGAATATTTTTGGTCATATCCACATCTTGCGAAAAATAAGATTTTACAGTGAGCACTTACGTAATCAAATGTAATTAATCGTAAGAAGCAAGTTCTACAAACTAAAGATTTTGCTTCAGGCTCAAGCCATATCAAATGTGATTAACTAGTGACTCCTCTGCCAAATCACAAAGTCTGCAGAAATATGATTATAGAGGTTGGCAAAAGAAAGAACAACAAAATTACCCACCCGAAGCCTAAACGGGGACTAAGCTGAGAGCCCTTGGTAGGTCTTAGAGAAAACTGGTCGCTAACCAACACTCCGCGGGATGAACTATGATCAGCATACTCAATCTTGTAGTTACATAGGTCATTTGGACTCTTATTCAGGGGTTTTCCCGACGCTTGAATAGCTTTGCAAAGGGGATCGTCAGAGGAGATAAAGTTGTTATTGGGTTTGTAGAGAGAACCGCGAGGCTGCACAATAACCAACATGGAAAAATTAACAAGATGAGAGCGTGATATGCTGCATCTGAACACAAGCTTACACTATGGTTTTTTAATGACAATCTTACCTGCGTACAATTTTGACAAGGTGCTTCACATTGAACCCAAGTGAGGTCACTGCCAGTGTCAAAATCAAGCTCGAAGTTCTTGGGTGGGTTGCCTATTTGAAGAGACACAGAGTAGCCCCTGGTGATTGAAAACAAACATTTATTTGCAAGAAAGCGAAGTTGTGATGAGCAAAATTCACTGTATAATCAAAAACTAAGACTGCAGAACGACAAATAAAGAGAGAACAAAGAAAATATATGATAGGAAAGAACGTAAACACAGCCCAATAAAAACCCAAATATCAGCAATAAACTTCACAGAAACAGCATTTCAAGAATAAAACTAAACATACCCATGAGGATAAACATTCCCGGTAATAGGAAAAACAATAGTTGAGCCAGCATTTCGAGGAGGCGTTGACTTGGTTGACATTCGCTTGCTTGGAGGCTGACTTGAATCCGAGAGACACTCTTGAAAAGTTGTCGCAAGCATGGCTAGCGAAAGCAACAGCACCGTCATCATTCTTTTGCTTTTTCTCTCCATTTTTTCTCTCAAGGTTTTTTATGAAAGAAAAGAAAACAAAGGCACTCTCAAGGTACAATTTGAAGATGAGGGTTCAGTTTATATATTGATTTCATAATACAAGTGGGTCTAATTTAGTCTGGCCTAAAGGAAAAGTTAATTCTTGGCTATGCCCGAATATGCAAGTCAGAGGAAGACTGTAGTAGCTAGTGGCTGCCTAAGCTTACTAATTGTTGAATAACTCTTACTTGACATAGCTTTTTCACGTTTCAACGAACAAGCCAATATATAAATATATGTATGTAATATTAATGGTGGTCATTGTCAGCCATTAAAGGAAAGTTGAAATTAAAATTTTCCTACTAAATCGAGCCCTTTTCATCTTCATCTTCTTCATCTTATGCAAGAGATGGCGACTTATGTATTTGTCATTTTGAATTTGGGTTGTCATTTTCACGTCCACAAAGCTAAACCCAAAGACTCCAACTCTCCCACTTGACTCAACCATGTGTTTACATATAACCCTAGTTTTTTGTATTGACATGGATGCTCGTCTCAATTTCCATCCTGAAACTTTACCAGATTCACTTCTAATATAAGAAACCCTTGCATGAAGATTAAGTTTACATATATATAGACACACACAGTAAAAAACAACTGTTGTTCTGACAAGTAATCAGAACCCTAAAAATTTTTATTATTAATGCGATTAATATTAAGATTAGAAGAGGAAAAAAATTTAAAAACTGAAAATTATTGATTATGAGTAGTGTTATTATATCATTGAATAGTTTTAAATTAAAGATAAAATAATATCCAATTATATAATAACATATTATTATGCTTTCACTTTATTTATTAAATAGAATGTTCTGCTTAAATTTCTAATTAATCGTAAAGAATACATTATTTTTTTAATAATATTTTAATAAATTAAAATATTTAAAAGATAGATTTTCTTTATCAATTTAATTTATTATTTTACTGTTTTTTTACTTGATCACATTATACATATTAATTATAAAAAAATTGTAAATTTAAAAATTATCTTTTCCAGCGCAAGAACAACTTTTTATGCATTCCTTGAAGAAAATCGGGCTTGATTTCTTCAAGCCCAGATCGGAAAAAATTTTAGGCTTGGGCTTCTGACTAATTTCCAACATGTCCATTTAACTTTTAAAAACTTTCAAATCCCCCTGTAATTTTTAAAACCTATGAAAACATCCTACTAAATGAAATTTTGGTTGCACCTGTGAATATGAATGTAACATTTAAACTTATTTCAAATATGAAACAAATTAACAAGCACTATCTAAATATAACGTTAATATGAATTAACAACTGTTACATTTTTTAGGCCTATCGGAGTTTGAATAATCTTTGTTCAAGTTCAACTCGATAACTTAATACATAAATTTATTTTGTTCAAGCTTACTTGAACTCGAATTTTGTATGATCTGAAACTATTTTTTTGGGTGGTCAAATAATCAGATCAATTGACAAGTTTATTTAGATCGATTTTATACTTTGAACCAAATTACACATATCTCTACTTATAGGCATATAATGTGTTATCAAACTCATTTTTTGTCAATTTACAATACCAAAGCGGTGATTAGTCATATTATCTACATGCAAATCAATCCAAAACATGAGAGGAAAAAGACTCTTTGTGTTATCAAATGAACCCTCAAAGTTCAAAACTTTATAACAAAAACCTTTCTTCCTTAACCTTATGACATTAATAGCTTATAAAACTCTTTCTTATCATATTAAAGTTACCATTTTACTATAAATAATGCTATATATACAACTTTATGCATAAATAAACATATGTCATTATATGATCGAATAATTGAAATTTAAAGATAAAATAAAACTTAATCATATACAGAGTTGAATACAAAAGTTATTAATATAATTTTATTGCTTTACTATTTTACCATAAACAATAACATATCTAATATATAATAAAATGACATTCATGATACAATATTCAAACTATAAAGGTTTAATTAAACGTTGTGAAAATTATATAATATACCAATAATTATAATATTCTCCCCTATCATAAGAGAAAAAAATATATATATAATATTATGATAATTGTGGTAAACCATGCATTCTGGTGAGTAAAGTGGCGTCTTTCATGGTAGATCCTAAACCCCAGATTGGCATACCAACAGGTGCCCGTGTCCGTGCCTCCTCCATTCATGAACCAAAAAGGAAAGATTCCACCTTTCGTTTTCTCCTCCGTAAATTTTACCACCCCCAGTCGTAAAAGACTTCAAGACTTAAGACAGTAACACTATTGCTGAACCCTCGGATATTCAACTACCCATATATTCACAGGCGGCGGGCCATAAGGTGCGTTTGTAATTCTTCTTTCATATGATAAAACCCTAAATTTGAATACTGTTTATGCATGGCATGAAAAAGAAAGCAAAGGTTAACATGTATTGATGATCTGAATTTAATTTAATTTCCAGGAGGCTCTTAAGGAAAATTCGGATAGTGGAATCTACACTTATAGATACATAGTGGGTCACAATTACGACCCTCCAACGGGTCCCGGTTGTTTCTTCGGACACCGTAGCGCCGATAAAAGCTTTCATTTTCCGTTATCAAGAAGCTGAAGCAGATGGAAGGACCATTCACCAATACCATCGCCGGCGTCTTCTCCATTTAGAAGCTGGAGTCGGAAGAACGATATGGACGAATCAACTATCAAAGGGTTCCCAGCAGCGTCTATCTCCCGAAATGCAAGCCGAAGGAGCACCACCAACCCCATCATGTTTTCGAACTCGACGGGGTTGGTAAAGCCACCGCCTATTCAGAGAAATTCGAGTGCATTTGGTTTCTAGAAACTTGATAGTTGATTATCTTACTATTTTGGCAGGCAAGCAAATCAAGAGGAAGAATGGGTATCAATAAAAGTGAAGCCAGGATGGAAAGAAGGAACAAAGATAACATTTGAAGGGATGGGAAATGAGGTTCCAGGAGGATGTCACCCAGCTGACATAACCTTTGTGATTGCAGAGAAACAGCATAATTTGTTTAGGAGAGAAGGCGATGATTTGGAATTGGTAGTAGACATACCTCTAGTTGACGCTCTTTCTGGTTGCCCCATTCCAATTCCTCTGCTGGGCGGGGAGAAGATGGATTTGAGTATTAGTGAAATCGTTCATCCTGGCCAGGAAAAGATCATTGAAGGACAAGGCATGCCAACCAAAGATGAAAGACAGAGAGGTAATTTAAAATTGCATTTCCTAGTTAATTCCCCCGATGAACCAACAGATGATCAACGTTCCGATGTTCTTAGAATTTTGAAGCGTAATGTTGATTGATTTGTATAGTTCAATCTTTAATTAATATATTCGAAACAAGGACTGTTGAATCTATTATGTTTTCATTTCTCGGTGATTAGCTCGGTATGACCACCTATACTCTTTCTTTTATTTTTTATAATTATAGTTGAAATATCGATTTACATATAATTCAAATCATTTTTTTCAATTTGATTTAAATAAACTCTCAAATCGCACTCAACCGAATGGTATACATCCCTATCATAAACACATTTCGCTTGTAAAATATAAACAAATAGCTTCAGCACACTTTAATTGCACGTAACACATTCAAACATAATCAATCTCGGTCAAATTGAAAACACACAAAGTACACACTGCAATCTGAACCGATTGAGTTTTATGAAAATATGCAAAGAATTACACGAGAACTTGCACCAAGAGACTAACATCCACAGATCTTTTTTAAGCCTTACGGAATCCCAGAAGGGCACGAATTATACCAATTAAACTACCAGACATCACAGCCTTCAGCAACATTAGCTTACCCTGTGTATATGGAGGGTATCTCAAAGGCGCATCACCAGCAAAACTTCTGTACAGAACCGCTTTTTTATGGCTAAAAGCGTCAAAAGAAAATTTCCCATGGTACGATCCCATCCCACTCTCCTGGACTCCTCCAAATGGTAGAGTGGATACTGCAAGCTGCAATGCCAAGAATATATTAGATAAATTAAATCCCATCAAACCATTCAACAAATTAGGGCAGATGGGAATAGGGTCTCCGCCCCAGCCCATCCCCATTATAGGGATGACAAAGATTCTTCATCCTCTCCTTATAAAAGAAAATCTTCCCTCTGTTCTCATCCCTATTAGAAAAAATCTCTTATCCGTACCCTCTAAACTAAACATAACATAAATATATTAAATAACAAAATTAACCAAAATTAAAATCAATCTACTATTTTAAACATCACAAATATTATATATTAATTATCTGAATATACATAACAAAAATATAAATAATTTTAAAAAACATAAATACTTTAAAACTATAATAATATATTAGTATTTTAAGCAAATATATTAATATAAAGAGACATGAATGGGGATGAGGATAGGGATAGGGATAGAGACGAGGATGGAGACAAGGACATATGTATCTCTATCTCTGATTGTGGAGATACCTTTCGTTCTTATCTACGTCTCATCTCATCCCTTTTTTCCATTTCTATTAAAGAATTTGCTCCCCGTTAAGGTCAGGGAGAGTCAAAGACTCAAAATTTGGATCGAAATTACTACCTCCATATGGGAACATATTACATTCTTAATACCTTGGCCACACTAGATTAGTCAACAACAAAAAAATTTTCAATTTGTGACCTACATTAAGAAGCTCACAAATTATGTAAAACTTATAATGCATCACTCCAAAAGAGTTACCAAACCTATAGTTAACTCCAGAGACTTTCTAATGACATTACATCTTGATCAATGTCTCTAAAGATCAATTCACCAATGCAATGTCAGAAGCTGAAACACAACACAATGAAGTTCTAATCCTATTGTGGTAATGCAACTCAAAAAGTATCATCACTACTATTTTGGCCATGGCAGTATCTAGTTGTTACATCAGCCCAACGATGGAGAACATCAAATCATCCACATGTAACATGCATGAATGTGTTAATATATGATGCAAGAATTTTTATGCAACTTGTCCGTAAAGTTTGAGGAAGCATATTTACATGTAAAGTTGTGTCATTGACAACCACACCCCCTGCCGAGACCATTGCCACAAATTGCTGCTTGAGCATCTTGTTGTTGGTAAATAAATATGCTGCAAGTGGCTTTGATCCCGCATTAATTATATCAAAGCTATCCTCTATTTTGTCAACCTGTTCCAGAAAACAACAAAGAAATCATAATATTTGTTGTCTTGTTCCTCACAAACAAATGCATATTATTTAAATTAATATTGTTACAATCATATTAAGTGCTCTTTTGCAACTGTTGCCATATGCTGAGAAGACTCTAGGCAGGTGTAATCTTTAGTTGTTTTATTTCCCTTTTTCAGTTAAATATGGTGGTGAGAAAAGGGAATAAGCAGGATTTCTCTGTTTATGAGAAAGCACCGTATAGCATGCAGGGAATTCTATGGGATCTCATTTCATAGCGTGCCACCACAACTCCCATCTCCATTGGCTTAAAATTTATTCATGTCACTCAAGGTACTTGCATTTTGGTAAATCAAAACACAATTCCACCCATATATGGAGGACTGCTATCCTCAGGTTAAACTTTTTACTCGGTAAATTTTTCAGAAAGAAAATTCATACTTAATCTAATATTGTTCCACACATAGAAGGAAAGATGATATATTCCTTCTGTTTAGTCCGAAGAACAGCTGTTGTAATGAAACTGAAGGGGCTGCCAGAGATGAATCTCATATGGCTTGCCAGCCTCATACTTATTTGCAGAAAATGCATTTCATAAAAATGAAAAAACCAGATCATTTTGACAAAATAATAATAATAAGGGCATTGCTATATAATAACTCAGTGTTTACCGTGAGTATGGGAAGCAATGGACCAAATATCTCCTCACTCATGATCAGTGAGTCTCGAGGAACATCTAGCAGGATAGTTGGAGCAATCCTTCTGCCATTTAAGGAAAGAGTAACTAACTTTAAAACAGGTTCATCCCAGAAGCTGAAAATAAAGTAATGAAGTAAAAGAGAGTACAAGCAAATGCACATTCGAACTCACAGGTTAGATTTGTCCCTTTCTCCTCCATGGACTATTTTTCCAGAAACCTTCTCGTCATCCAACATATTTGACAGGCGAGTAAAGTGGTTGGAGTTCACAATGCGGGACAAGTCTTTTGATTCCAATTGTTTTTCCCCAAAAAATTTCTCCAATTCGCATTTCAGACTATCCACCTGAAGGAAGGAGGATTAGAGAAGAACTAAGCAAACAGAAATATAGATGCAGAGCCTTGCCACAGGTATGGGCAACCTTACCAATTTTGGCGCATAATCTTTTGTAGTTACAACATAATCAGGAGAAATGCATGCTTGTCCATTATTACAACCCCACTTGCCCATGATAATCCGCCTAGTTGCAACCTTTGAAACACAGATAGATGTTTCTCAGCACATGAAACACAGACGAGAGAAGTGGTAGATTTAGCACCCAGGAAATGAATATGAATATAGACCCTATCCATAGAAAAAATGTTCCATACTTGTAAATTAATGTCTGAATCAACAACAACAGGAGATTTTCCTCCAAGCTCCAAGACAACTGGTGTTAGGTGCTTTGCAGCAGCAGCCATCACAATTCGTGCAACTCTTGCATTGCCTACGAAAGAAAGAATTGTAACATAACGCATTATATCCCAGTTAAAGTATGAAACACGTATTTTGATATCCATGCAGAAAGAACCAAAAGGCTTCCTCCACAAGGATAGATTTAATAATCCTAAGGAATCAAGGTGTAAAGACTTCCACAAAAATTCTCTAATTAAAATCAAATAAATAAATAAAGAAGAAGAAGCCTGAGCTAGAACAGCAACTTCAAAGATTGGCAAAGCATCAAGAGACCTTCTTTTGCTTCAGCACCCTGTAGGGCCTGTACAGTATTTCCCGTTATTTTGATTCTTCTTAAAAGTCAAAAGAGGAATTAATGCAATGTCACACATCTATAAGAAGAAATTCCAAAAACACTGTTGCAGCACCAATACCATCACAACACAACAAATAAATTACTAAAAGATAAAAACCTGGAAAGGAAATCCTAAAAACCATCACAGTCTTTTCTGAACCCCCAAAGCAATATGAACTTTTATCTCTTAAGAAAGCTAACCAACACATATAATTCCTAAGTTCTGCCAAAATACCCTCCTACAGTAGACGTCCAGACCATTAAAGAATTTCCTAGGTCAATTTACACCTAATCATCAGGTGAAATAGACTAAACCTAATATCTGCATGAGAATTACACCATAATACTTTTCGTAATTTAGAAGCTTTACCAATCAAAAAATTATAAACTTTTTCACCCTACCAGAATTGTCCAGAAATACCTAATTTCTGTATTTAATACTGGTGCTTAGGAAATCCTTACAAATTCATTGCTACACACATACAAGAATATATAAAATGCACATGCAGTTCAAAGTACCACACACATGCTTTGAAACAGCAACAAACAAAAGAGTGCTGTACCAGCTTTCAGATCACAACTCCAATCTGATCAACATCAGAACCTTCAACTTACACCAACTCAACTACTTGATGTGCTAATCCTACGTTTGAATGTTCCATTCAGTACACACTTTATTTTCTTAAATGTATAATTTCCCAAGATTTTTATGGAAAAATTTAAGTGAATCAAGACATCCTGTTTCCATGGCTATGTAAAGTGAAGTCTTCGACTGGAAAAAAAATTAAACTGCTGCACATTAAGCCAAAAAAATATCTCTATCTTTCTTAACATAAATACAGGTTCTGGAGAGTAGAAAAGATTATAAGATCATGATGCACATTAATGATACTCCTATCATGCCAAATGAAGTACTAGATGATGAAAATAAGAACCTGTATAAAAAATTTTATCCCATTTTTGCTCCAGCAGGGAAGATGTTGCAGCAACAGCCCCTTCAACAACCCTGATACAAGAGGAATCCATATACTCCCCTACTAATTTTGCAAGCAGTGAAGATGAAGCTGGAGCAATTTCAGAAGGCTTTAGAACCAGGGCATTACCAGCTGCAATTGCTCCAACAACTGGATCAAGAGACAACACTGTAGAAAATTTGAAGATTGTAGTTGTTAGTCTTAAAATGTGAAAACTAAAGATATCAAATCTGAGAGATATATTTGTGGTTCAGAATTAAAATATGTCAAATAATTTCACCAGGAACATACAGAAAGGGTAGTTCCATGCTGAGATAATCAATACAACTCCCAGTGGTTCTGACACTATTTCAGCAGAGGAAGGAAAAGTGGTAATTTTAGTTTTAGCCTGTGAACAAGATATTAAGTTAAACAAGATTAAGAGAATGTCAAGACTTATGATAACAAAAGTACCCATTAGTTAAGAAGTTCTGAATAATTAACCTTCTCTGGAGCCATCCAGTTTTTTAGTTCCTTCAGTGCCAATCGGATTGAGCCTTTCAACATACCTACCTGCATAACAAACCATGTCAATCCTCAATATAGAAAATGGAAAATAACTGCTTCATCTCAAACTTTTACATGATAACTGTAAGCTCCAAGAGTGGCTTCCAAAATCAACAAACAACTTTACTACAGAACCAAGAAAGCTCAGACATTATCCAATGGCAAATGACATAAAAATCAAAGGAAATTACAAATCACATAAAACTAGTTATAGTGTAACAGCGACTACTGGGGATCAACAATCATGTTAATTTGATATTTCACATTACTTTATACCCTGAATCAAATATATGCCAAAACCTTATCACCATACCAAATAGTGCTCAGAGTTGAATTCATCAAGATGTCATTGGTTAAAGTGACAAAAACATCCTCCACGTGCAATTATACAGCATTTACCAAAATGTCATGTATGTACGTTCTTATGCAAATTGTTCAGTGATCAAATTTCTCCTGATTACAAACATCAGGATTCGCAGCCAACAATACTGTTGCTTTAAAATCTCTTAAACAAAATATTCCTCTTCCTTATCATCTCCAAATTTTTAATTTAGTCAGCTGTGTGCTACCCTAAATATTTCTCCAAAGTAGTCAGGCATAAATCTTAATTGATTAACAATGTTAATTTAAAAATTGAAGTCCGAAATTCAGAATTACCCAAAGCCAAATTCAATGTTCATAGACAGTCATAAACTAAGCTAAAAAATGAAATTCTCATCGATTATCTTTTTAATAAATAGGAGCAATCAACAGCCTCAAAACGGTGTGATAAAATAAGGAAGATTTATTACAACAAAAATGTCCAAAGGTAAGGATTTAGACGTGTTCCTTATAAAAAAAATTAAGCTAAAAACTTAGCCCCTTCATAATTATTGAGATTTCATGCACTATAGTGCAATCATATTGAAGTCAGAAGAGGAAAATTGCAGAAACCTGTCAAGGAAAGAAAAGTAGTTGTGTCATTAATGCTCTTGACTTTTTTTTTTTTTTAATTTTTTTGCTAAGCAATGCTCTTGACTTCTACTCATAACATTTTTCACCAAAAGAGTCCATACCATCACAGTTCACAAGGTATGATTCGTAACCACCCTCTGATGTTATGATATAAATATTAAGTTGTAAAGCAAACAGAGCACAACAGAGTTAATGACAATAGAATGACCTACAGAAACAAAGCAAACAGGTAGTTAAGGTTGAGGCTTCTTTATTCCGTACTTACACAATCCATTTTCAGTTCTATGCCCCACTATCCTGCCTCAACTTAATATATTTGGATTTAACTGAACAAATTTTCAACTAGTTTTGCTTTCATCGACTTTTCATAAAGCTGGCCTAGCAAATTAATTTCAAGACAACTGCACATCCCTAAAAGTATAATTAATTCTCATCACTAGAAATTGACCATATTCCACGGGACAACGATTCTGACAAATAATCAATCACCCAGACTCTCCCATTCAAACAATTAATATCCTAGTACCAAATTTACACTCCAGCATCAATCAATTCAGCAGGAACGTATAAAATTGAAATTTGTTAAAGATACGCCGCTACTCACGAGAACTCTCTCTGAACCATTTAATCTAAATCGCTGAAATTCTTAATAACACAAAATTTAAATGAAAAGAAAAAGGTATATTAAAACTTACAACAACAACAACAACAACAATACATCAACATACGAGGCAACATAGCAGTCATTCTAAGACAGCACCATGTCTAACTACCTTCTACTTAAATAAAGTACATCATGAACATAATTCACTAATTTTAATACTCCAAGAATTAAACAAAAATGGAAACGGAAAAATATCACGTTCAGCACTGAAAAAAAAAAAGCGCAATTTTTAGAAAACTCTACGTTATATAACGATTAATTTATCAGGAAATTGAATTAGAATTAGTGTTTACTCGTTCACGATTTAATAAACATAATTGAATTGATATAAAAGGCGCGTGTTAGGACCTCGTAAAGGGAGCCTTCAAATTCAGGCTTGGCGATATCATCACGAAGAGCAGCGACAATCTCCGGCTCGTGTTCGTCAAGCATCTTGAACATACTCTTCAACTGAGCCACTCTCCACTTGTAGCTCCGAGTCTTTCCCGCCGAGAAACTTCCTCTTAGCTCACTAACCACCGCACTTGCCGCCGCCGAATCGAAAACCTCCTTCTTCTTCGTCACCTCTTCACTCCCCATATTTGCACAAACAAACAAACAAACAAGAACTGAAACAATTCACAAAAACGGATTCAGATCCTGTTTTTGAAGATAAAGCGTAAAGGAGGTGATATCAAGGTAATTGTGTCAATGACGAAAGGTGTTACGAATTTAAAATAAAATAATGATGGATGATGGCATTAGCAAGGTCCAGAGAGAGTGGTCGTGAGCAGCGGCGTATCCTGGGCGTTATCTGCGGGAGTGTGATGCCTTGTATTATTGCTGTAATACAAGCGCGTGGGTTCACACCATGTTTTGGGAGGTGGTGTGGTTCAGTGAGGTAAGCTCCTTTTACTGGATGTGGATTAGATTGTGATGTGAGCTTTAAGAATGTGAATTGGTTCGGTTCTTGTGCCA
This sequence comes from Mangifera indica, assembly GCF_011075055.1. Taxonomy (NCBI): domain Eukaryota; kingdom Viridiplantae; phylum Streptophyta; class Magnoliopsida; order Sapindales; family Anacardiaceae; genus Mangifera; species Mangifera indica. The sequence continues at coordinate 6,062,476 of NC_058147.1, read as the reverse complement.
TTCTGGAGATAGTACGACAATTTTGAAGAAAATTTTGTATAAACGACGTCATTGCCAGCAGTATTTTATTTATTTACGAAAAAAAGTTATTGGAGTAATGGGATTTGCCAACATTACGGGAAGTTTTTTTTTTTAAATAAATAATGAGAGTGTGAAACAAACGAGATATTTTAAATATTTAAATAATATTTTTTTGATATATTTATTTATGCATTTAAATAATCAAAGGTATTATCCATTTTTCATAAAATCATGTTTTGGCATGGTAATGACGTAAGCAAATGGTGACCATATGTTAATCTCGTTGTGGCCCTAATAAGTGGAAGGAATCGTTGGGAAATGATACGGATTCACTGTTGTCCTGCAACTAATATTGTTAAAATTAGACTGACTCTCAAATATATTACCTTAATAATTTATAATTCAATCAATCAATTTTAATCTAAATCATTATAATAAAATAAATAATCATAAATAAATGAATTAATATTTTTATAATATTATATAATTATTCTATTAATTAATATAAGTTTCATTTATTAAATATTCTTAAATTTATTACTATATTCAAATATATTTATTTATACTAATAATGTAATACACAGTATTAAAGTAAAATTATTTACATAAATTTCATTTGATTCATAATTAATTCTTGATGCCAAATTTTAATAGAATAAATTCTTTTACATTTAGAAAAAAGTATTAAAAGAATTTTATAAACCGAATTTTTTATATTACTCACACAACAAATTTATATAAATAATAAAAAATTATTTTTACCAAATTATTTTAACTAAATTAATATAAAATTATACTTAATAGCTAGCCTACCTTCTATCTTCCCAAAAAATTAATGAAATTGTTGTCTTTGAACATTGATATTTAAAATTTGATGGAGACATGTGAGAGATTTTTTGATTTTGTGTTTGATTTTTAAAATAAATCTAATTGTAGAATAGTATTAAACTTTAACCTTTTTTACATTTAATTTGAAATTTTAATATTAAAATATTAGTGTATTTAATGAAAATGAAAACTTGTAAACTTGGCTTTATCAGTTTCTTTTTTTTAATTTAGGGTCAACCGATTTTAATCGAGTTATCAAAGGTCAAAGTTTAAAAACAAACTGGACCAAACCAAAAATAGGTTCTCAATTAAACCAATCAATCTAATCTAATTTTGAAAATACTGCAAGTAATAAAACTGGGTGGAGACAAGGAAACTTCCATCTTATAAGAACATAGATAAGAAATGAAGATTTTAGCCCCATTTGCTTGTCATCCCCTGACTTAAGGTGACGGATCTTACAAAGTTTATATACCTAATATAATTAATAAACATATAAAAGAAAAGAAATGTTTAATGATTCTAGAAACACAAATAATTTTACACTTTCTTAAAAAGTTATAAAATTACCATTAAGGTTAATTTGGTATCCACTAATGTGAATAATAAAAGAGAAAATAATATATATAAAAGAATATAAATGTAAATATTTTTTAATAATATATTAAGATTAAATTTTTAATTTATTAAATATAAAATTGATTATCAATCCAAATTTATCTTATTTTAGATGATTAATTTCAATTCAACATAATAATTCAGTTAAAATCAAATTATCTGTTAAAAAAATACTCGAAACAATTAAAATATCTAATAATATCTCCATTTTAACCATATAATGGCCGCGTGTGCGCCGCTACACCCCAACTGAGCGTGTAACTGACAACAGAAATCCACCCTACCAGTTACGTTGACTCAGAGGCGTGGTAGGCATTGGGTGGTGGATTCTCATGCCCCGTACTCAAAATTAAAATTGCAGTCACATGAGCAGCGAAATTGCTGGTATTCCCCTGCGCACGTTAAGTAAGCGCAGAATGGGCCCATCTCCACCGTTGATTGTCGCGATCGTGATGCCATCATAAGTTTCCTCAAATTAGGTTTCTTTGTTGGTATACCGAACCACGTTGTTCTTCACAATAATCACACCAAACGGATCAAGAAGTCTACTACTCTAGACTGAAGATTCAGAGTCATATTTTAAACATATTTATCATTCATTGACTTAGTGCATGTTGGTTCATGTGATTTTATATACTTTTTTTTACATTTTTCAAGAAAATATCAATCATTTTTGACTTATTAAATACTTCTATGTTCCCTGTGTAATTCTAGATCCCAACAATAAATGTGAGAAATACTCTTTTTTTTTTTTTTTTCCTTTTGAAATGTGATATGCTTCCTTATTTATAATAGGTCAAAAGATTTATTTTGATTTATTTTCAAATTTTTACCTGTATAAATTTTAAAAATTTATTCTTTTGTTAAAGTTGTTTGTTAAGATTAAGGATAAAATTATCATTCAATAAAAAATATTAAAAAATAAAGTTTTATCTTATTTCCTTAATTTAAAAAATTAACTATTTTCTTTTATTGAAAGTTTAAAAATATACCATTTCTCTTATAAAGTTTGTATTTTTTCCCATTTCTTCTTTAGTGACTTCCCACCTATCTTCCATCAGAGATTAAAAAAGAAGGAAGGGCAACAGATCTCGTCTTTGTCTGACGCTTGAAGACGGACCTTGACCACAAGTCAAAGATCTGTTGTGTGACAAAGCTCGGTCACAAGTCAAACTTTTGTTGTGTGACAAAGCAAGACAAATTAAAGCATCTCGTGTCATCTAAGTGTTGAACGAAGATGAGATTTGTCATCCTTCCTTCTTCTTTTGTAGCCAACTAAAGATGGATGGGAAGACCAACTCGGGTCACAAGAGAAAAAACTAGAAAAAATGCAAACCCAAAAGAGAAAAGATAATTTTTCAAACTTTGAGTGAGGGAAAATTGTTAGTTTTTTAAATTAAGAAGGAAAATAAGATAAAATTTTAGTTTTTTAAATTTTTTTTATTAAATGAAGATTTTAACAGAGAATTTTAATAAAATGATGAGTATTTAAGTTTTTAGAATTTTGTGAATAAAAATTTGAGAATAGACCAGACCTTGAATAAGAATAAGTCTTTTGGCCTTCATAATATGATAAATAAAAAATGTAACATTACAAATGTCATAGTAGCTCAAGGCCCCATGATAGTATCGTTATAAAGGTCGTGTACTTATAAGGCCGAAAGACATTCTCACCCAAGGTTTGTTAAATCCCCAAACTAATACTCGCTAAGTATTGAAAACTCAAACCTTCACCCAAGGACGATTAAAATTATCATAATCAACTAAATTTAAGAATATATTTGTCATTTAACCTTTAGTTTAAAAAAATAATTTTTTACCTTGTTTTCTCACTTTAGGTTTAAAATTTAATAATTCTTTCCACTCAAAGTTTGAAAAAGTAACATTTTCAACCTACTTTTCTTTCCCAAAATTTTTGGCCACTGGAACAGGCTTCATCACTCGTTTTCTCTAGTGCTCTCTCCCCCTTCTAGTACTCTCTCCCTCTTCGATGATCTCTCTCTTCTATAGATCGAACATCATCACAAAGAAAACACCAAAGATGGAAGAAGCACATTCGTCATTCGTTTGTGCCTTATGATCAGTGTGCAACGAAAGACAAATCTATGGGTTTGATTCATGCAACAGGAGATAGAAGACATATCTTTGCATCTGATTTGTGTGATAGATCAATCGACAAATGTGATAGAAGGCAAAAGATAGATTTGTCTCTTCAATGTTTTCTCTGTGATGACATCCACTCTGGAGGAGTGAGAGATTGTCAGAAAGAGATAGTGTTGGAGAAATCAAGCAACAGAGTCAGTTCTAGTGGCCAAAAATTTTGGAAAAGAAAAGTAAACCCTAGGGGTAAAAATATTACTTTTTAAAACTTTGGGTGAGGAAAAATTGTTAATTTTTAAACCTAAAGTAAGAAAATGAGATAAAAAATTATTTTTAATATTAAATATTAAATAACAAATTATACCATTTTATTTAACTTATTTTGTTAATTTTAATTATTCAAAAATAAAAATTTAAGTTTTTATTATTTAATGAATACTAATTTAAAGATTTAATAACCCTTGGATGAGAACAAGTCTTTTGGCCTACTTATAATAATAAAACATCGTTTGATATTATATGTAGTTTTAAACCTTAAAGTTCCAGTAAGGTATAAAAGGAAAAATTGTTCAAAGGGTGTCGGCAATGTTAATATTATATTAAAAAGAAAAAGAGAGAAAGAATTATTAACTATAAAAATTCTTAAATTATATATCTTTTTTCTTTTCTTTTATTACTTATCTCCTACGTTTAGTACGATATCAATTAATTAATATTTAAAAAGTAATATGGCGAATCTTTTAAAATAAAATTAAAAAACTTCAGTGTCATGTAAATCAAAGGTTTGGTGGACAGATCACCAACATCACCTTTTATTTCAGTTTTAATTGTTTACGCTATATTTTATTATAGGCCAAAAAGATTTACTCCCACTCAAAGTTTAGCATAAATTTGACCGTCAATTTTTTAAAATATAAATATTTATTTATTTATTAATTTTAATTATAATTGTTAAAATAAAAATTATTATTTAAAGACTTTATTTAAAGAATAAAAAAATTATCTCATTTTTTTTCAACTTAATTTTGAAAAGTATCAATTTCTCTATTTTTTTTCAAGTTTAAAAACTAACATTTTTCTCCTAAGTTTAGGTTTCAATTTATCTTTTCATATTTTTCCTATTTAGACCACCCCCAATCTTATGAAAAAGGTTAGTTTCACCCCACTTCAGATTGAGTTTTTAAAGCATTGTTAACAACTTTCTCTTTCTATTTCTAACATATCCTCTACCTAGACCAAATTGTTGGCATCTATCTCCCTCCCATTTCTCTTCTAGCTAACGCAAAATTAGGTCAAAATTGAGCAAGAGATATCGCTCAATTTCAATCGGATTTGTGCCAACATGCATCATCAAGGAGATCGGCAATGAGAACAGAATAGACTGACTAATAGATTGAAACCCTAAACCCTTTCTCCCTGTTCTCTCCCAACCGGTGTAAATTCCTCCCAAAATTGAGCAAGATCTCTCTCTCAATTTTGCATCAGTTAGGAGAGAAATGTAAAGAAGATGTTGGAGAAGAAAGGAGAAGGTTGGCGGTGGCAAATTGGAAACTAAAGCTGAAGTGAGAGTAAAACTAATATTTTTATAAAGCTAAGGGCGATTGTGAAAGAGAAAAATATGGAGTTGAAAACCCTAGACTTTTGGGGGGGGGGGGGGGGGGGGGGGGGAAGGGAAAGTTAGTTTTAAAACCTGAAAAATATCAACATAAAAGAGAATTATTAGTTTTTAAAACTAAAATGAAAACAAAGAAATAATTTTTTTATTTTTTAAATAAAATATCTAAATGATAATTTTACTTTTAACAATAACAACCAAAATAAATAAATAGATAAATTTTTAGATTTTCAAAAATTAATAGGTATGAATTTGAATTTACACTAAATTTTAGATAAGAATAAGTCTTTATTATAATAATTACTTCACTATGACCAAAGCTAAGACTACACGTCTACAACAAAAGCGTGACAACACAATTCAGTTGTTTCCAAAACTTTGGATTGTGGCAATACAATTACAACCTCTAGTACTTTGATTTTATCAATTGGTCATGAATAATAAAATGAATGCGTTATATTTATGTATCATATGGTATGTCTACATAGTCCAAGCTATCAAACTTCCCTGTTAAAAAATGTCATATTTACGTAACCATTAAAGAATAATGTTACATGTCCTAAGTCAGGGATGAATATAAATCGGATTGAGCCTGAATAAAAAATAATTTAACTCAAATTTATCGAGTCAACATTTAATTTGAGTTTGGTTCAAATGAAAATGATTCAATTAGAATTTAACTCGAATATATAGTTTAAATCTATGGTTCAAATAAAGAATTTACTCGTATCTAGTTAATATTAATTTTATAATATAAGGGTAAATTAATATTTTTCATATTATGGATAAAATGATATTTTCCTCTCAAACGTTTACTATAAAATATCAATTTCCCCAATAGGAGCACATTATAAAATATCAATTTCCCAATTTTTTGGGTAGGTGTTATTTTGTCCAGTAGGCATGATCGTGCCTATAGGGAAAATAATCACACATTATTTTATATCAAATTTATTATTATTTATCACAAGTCACGGTCTAGTTTTTCCTTCTTTTTTTTTTTTTTCAACATTGAAACATTTGTTCCATAAAAAGCATATCATTCATCTACACGAATTCGAAAATGTGTACCCCAAACATATAACACAATTTTAAATAACAAATAAATACTCATTAACAAAATGTTGTAAGTTAAAAGTTCATGGGCTTTCTTTTCGCAGTTGTTAAGTTGATCCCATGGACCCTTGCCCAATCTCAAATACCTAGATTGGGGTTGCACGGCATGAATCTTTCAACAACTACTTTTTACACCCAAAAAACTTAGTTAAAAAACGATACTATATATAAATATTTTTTTATATATAATTATATATATGAAAAATATATTATTATATAATTAAATATTTTTTTATTTTTATTTTAAAATTAGTTAATCATATAATGATATATCATCTATATATATATATATATATATATATATATATATATATATTTTTACCTTTTCAATAGTACAAGTATGTACAAAGATTATACTATTATTAACCTAATGCTTTCCCAAGAGCAAACGAAAAACTTTCGGAGAAATCTAGTAGTGATTCATGGCTCTTGGCACTATGCATGATTGTCAGTGTCTTATAATATATTATATATATTTTATAATATGATATAATATAGATAAAAAAATAATACATATTATAAGATATATTAAATTAATATGATATAATTAAATATTGTATGATATAATACATAATATTGATACAAATCAATATACGTTTTTAAAAAAATAATATTATAGTATAAGTGTATACGAAAAATTTAAAATTTGTTAAAGTATTTATGATATTTTTTAAAATTAATGATATATCAATTATGATATTATAAAATTTTATTTTTTTAAAAAATATATCTTATGTTAATATTTGATGTATAATATAATAAATTATATTTTTAATACACAAAATAATATGCGACCCTACTGTCCCAGGGCTAACATTGTCCACAAATATATCCAATAAGAAAACCGGACAGGACGAACAACTCCAACGAAAAGCTATTATGGGCTGGTGCGCGTGTCTGCCATCAGCATTGGGCCGCGTAATCCAACACAATGGGAGAGGGTTTGAACTTTGAACCAGCCATAAACACAATAATTCCACCCAAGGTTTGGGGATCTGACTTTCCCACCCTTAAATTCTTAAACCATAATTCTCGCCCAAACCATAACCCCCTTAACTAAAACGGGTTCATAAATAGCATTAGAGAGATTAAGTACCTTATCACTCACAATTATTTCACTTTGTAAAATTACATTTAAAAAAGTTATATGGATGTATTTGGATTTGATGAAAATTGCACCTATCAATGTGTGATCTTACTTATATCACATACTTTTTAAGTGTAATTCAAATATAACCTAGTGAGAATGATGATAGGCAAGGGCAAGTGACAACAATGATGTTGGCAACTCTAGTTCGTTCAAAAATAAATCGTGGAGAATACTAAACACACTATGAACATAAATCAAAGTCGATCAAATCATCCAAGTTAAGATCAAAATAAATCTAATATTTATAAGAAAGATTAGACAAACGATAGAGTTTGAAAAAAATAGGGCGATCAACTATTTAAACCAATAATGACAATCATTATAAAAGTGGATTGAAAGAACTAAATGATTAGAATATATACACACTAAAATTTTCATTCTATAATTGTATATGATTAATGATAAGATTACCATGACTAGTGTCTTTTGCTCTTTGCATCTAACATGGAAAGACTAAAGTATAGTTTCCCAAATCCATAAAAGGGCCCAAGTTATGATCTTTAAATGATTTTTATGTCTTGATATTATTGGTTTTTATAACTATTGCATTTTGGGTGAAAGTTATAGTTTAAGAAATTAAGGGGCAAAACTAACTTTTCCAAACCCTGGGCGACACGGTAATTTAGGCACCATAAAAATAGGAAAACAACCAAACGGTAGGTCTAATTTCACACAGTTTCACCAATCGTCGATAGCCAACATGCCTTATTCATTGAGCAGCGCCGCCACTTCCCGTCTCCTCTCCTCCCGTTCCGCCGCCGCTGTCTCTAAGCTTGCTTTCGCTTCTGCTTCTGCTTCCCTTTCATTTTCTTTCTCTACTTCTTCTTTCAAATGTCTCAGATCCTCTCCGCTCATTCACCAGGTAGCATTTATTTTCTCATTTAATTTATTTACGGCATAAATAGGTCAAAATGAATTTGTTTGTATTCTTATTTTTACTTTGTGGAGTGTAGAAGAGATGCTTGGTGAATGCGACGAACCGACAGTTTAACACATCAGCGTCGCCGAAATGTGCGGCTTCGGATCCTGCTCAATTGAAAAGTGCTAGAGAAGATATCAAGGAGCTTCTGAAAACCAAGTTTTGCCATCCTATTTTGGTACGTAAGCTGTCACTCAACTCAATTATTGAAACTGTAACGGTGCTTGTGAATTATTAAATAATTTTCCTTGCTTTGTTTTGTAGTTAAGGTTGCTAAACTTATTTTTTGTGATATCAAAATATCAATGTATACTAATGACAAAAATGTTGCGTATAATTTTTATTTTGTTATTATTATTTATCCCCAGTTCACCTAAACAAATTGTGGCTGCCTAAGAAATTGTTGTCATGTGGTTTAAAGCTTGTTGTGAATGATGTAATAGGTTCGTCTTGGTTGGCATGATGCGGGTACTTATAACAAGAACATTGAGGAGTGGCCTCAAAGGGGTGGAGCTAATGGAAGTCTTAGATTTGAAGTTGAGCTTAAACATGGAGCTAATGCTGGTAATGGTTTGAAAATTTGTGCATTTCGGCTTGGTTTGGAACATTGGCGCCTCACAAGTTGTCATTTCAGGCCTTGTGAACGCATTGCAGCTGATTCAACCCATAAAGGACAAATACTCTGGTGTCACCTATGCAGACTTATTCCAGTTGGCCAGTGCTACTGCTATAGAGGTTTTACTAACTGTTGCTTTGATTTCAATATTTTTCAAAATGGTTTAGATTTTAGAGATTCTATCTATTGCTTTGAAATTCAGGAAGCCGGGGGCCCCAAATTACGCATGAAATACGGAAGAATAGATGTCTCTGGACCTGAGCAGTGCCCTGAAGAAGGAAGGCTTCCTGGTTTGTTAACCATTCACTTTTGTAGTCTTTGGCAGTATATCATTTAACTTATGGTGCCTACATCAATCAAAAGAACACAAATTTCTTAGGAAGTAGTTCAACGTGATGAATAATTCCTTGGGAATCAATATGGTTGATAACGTGATGCATAGGGACATGCTCATGTCTAAAACTGGATTCGAATCGAGCTCAAACTTGAAGTTTAACTTTTATGAGTGTTCGGTTCGTTAAACTCACAAATTTAAAAAATTCGATACAAAACAACATCATTTTTATTAATATATATTAAAACAACGTCGTTTTAGTAACAAGTCAAACTCAAAGCTTGCGACAAACTCGAACTTGAGATTGACTCTTTTGAAATGAGTTGAGCTCGAGTTTGGTTCCATATAAATTGAGTCGAGTTCAAGTTTAACTCGAATCAAGCCCTATTCATGTCATGTCATAATCCATGAGATCTTGATGAGTGTGCTTTGGTTAAGCAAAAAGTTAAGTGTTCACATATTTCTTTGTGGAATGAGGGTTAGTTGAGTATTTGATACTGTGGAAGGTTAGGCAAATTACTTAGATCATGAGATTTTGTGTATGTACTTTGTTTGTATGGGAAGTTATTAGGCACTTCAGTTATTAAAGAAAAATATATATTTATTTAGGTTTCAATCTGCTGACAATTTAAAAATTGATCACTTAATCTTCAAATTAACTTGTCCATTATTGCTCTCTCTCTCTCTCTCTCTCTCTCTCTCTCTATATATATATATATATATATATATATAAATATAAATTTGTAGCGCTCATGTTTTTATCGGCCGGCATAAAAGAGTTATCATGGCATCAATGCTGAACCTTGTAGATGAGTCTTGAGTTCCTACATATATGGCTGAATTGTTTTCTTAGAATCTTTAATAGTAAATCTTCCAATTTTAGGTTGTTACGATACTTAAGCATATTCTAGGACTGATTGAACTGGTTGTTGTGTGGTTTGGTTATTTTTTCCATATCAAATCCACTGCTGCTTGTATGGCACTTCAATTTTAACTTAGCAGCTGACTTTGAAGCATTCATCTTACTTCTAGATGCTGGCCCTCCCTCACCAGCTGAACATTTGCGAAGTGTTTTCTACAGAATGGGATTAAATGATCAGGTAACTTTAATTGCAACTTTGTAAGGTAGATTTGGTCATTATTTTATCGCAAATTTGCATGCAATGCTTTATATATCTCTTCTTTCTGCAGGAAATAGTTGTTTTATCAGGTGCACATACCCTGGGAAGGTCTAGACCTGAACGGAGTGGTTGGGGAAAATCAGAAACAAAGTATACGGTATAAAACCTCTAATTTTTAATATTCATGTTGAGAGTCTTTCAAATTTTTTGTGGAATGCGTAATTTGGATGGTTCATCTAATCTATTAATTTGCTACTAGCGCTAGTAAATAGCTAAGAAATTAATAGAAAATGTTGTATGACAGAAAGATGGACCCGGAGCTCCTGGAGGGCAGTCCTGGACGGTTAAATGGTTGAAATTTGATAATTCCTACTTCAAGGTTTGAAGTTAGACCATACTCTTTGTGTAGTGAGAATCCAAAATTCCATTCCTGAATGTGATTTTCTTGTGCAGGATATTAAAGAGAAAATGGATGAAGATCTTCTTGTGTTGCCTACCGATGCTGTCATTTTTGAAGATCCTTCATTCAAGGTGAAATTTAATGAAAATTTACTGTAACACTTACATAGAATCATCATTTTAGCTAATAAATATTGCATGATTTGCAGGTATATGCTGAGAAATATGCTGAAGATCAGGAAGCATTTTTCAAAGATTATGCTGAAGCCCATGCCAAACTCAGCAACCTTGGTGCCAAATTTGATCCTCCTGAGGTTAGTTGATTTTGAATGCTTGGTTTGGTGTTTTCATGAAATATGATAAATTAAAATTTCTTCTTGCATTAGTGTATACTCTATTCTTTTTAAAATGAATTTCAAGTATATTAACCGTTTGCTTTTGATGGCTCCTTTTATTAGTAAATTCATTGGTTCAAAATATGCGCAGTCGTTGTTTGAGATTTATTCATGCAATAAACGCCCAGTATAGGAATGGACCTAATAGGACTTATCATTATACTTTAAAAGTTGATAGCATCCTGGATAAAGACTAATGTACATGAACTCAAACACCAAGATTTTTCACATGAAAAATACATGAAGAAATTGTTGTATGGTTGGTTTCTGGAATTGTTTCCTTGATATTTTGAATAGCTTGGATTCTTTTCACATAAACACGTGCATCTTTAGTGTGCCAAATAACAGTAAAACGGTAAAACCATCTCCAATTGATCTCTGGGGTCAGCCTGACAAGTGACAAAACATTATCATCTTTCGTTATCAGAACAGCTCGCATTCTTGGCTTCGGTTCAAGGAGTTTGCATATCTAAACTTTGATTGGCAATGATGAAGATGTTTTTTGACCTTTTATACTAATTCACAAATTTGTGATTAGGGTATCGTGATAGATGATAGCCAGAGAAGTTCGTAGCTGCCAAGTATTCTTCTGGGAAGGTTGTAACTATGAATAATTTTTTTTTTAATATATTCTTTTAGTTAGTGGCTAACTGGTTATCAAAAGTTTGCTGCTGTCTCATGGAGGAAATTGTGGATGGCTAAATTGTTTGGCTTCTCTTCTCTTCATGATTTTCTGCAGGATTTAAAAAACAAGTATCTTGGTTTCTTTTGCGGTATCTATAAATAACACAGGAACCGAACTCCCAACTAAAACTTGGAAGTCTAAATGAAGTAGAAAGAATAAAATTCAATTAGTGTAATTGCAGACAGAGCTGCCAGATGCTATGAATCTGAAGATTCGGCAGAGTATGAAGCGGCTGGTGGAAGCCCAGATAAGCCTTTAAAGTCAAACTATTTCCCAAATATCATGATTCATGGTTGTGATTGCTGTTTTAGCATCTGTTACATCTCTTGCTGTTTTAGCGTCTGTCTTTTGACTGCACAAATTCTTTTGGTCGGTACTCCCTCCGCTTTCTGGTTTGAATGGGAATACAATGTGGCAGTTCATATCATGTTTATTAGTACCGATATTTCCCCGATAAATCTTACTATGTTGGTGGAAAATGATACATATTTTTGGGTGAATCGGAAATTGTTACGATATGGATGAGTGTATGCATCAATAATTTTATCCATACATGCTAAGAGACCTTTTTACACTATGTTAGGTTGGAATTGGGTCACCAATCTAGTTCAACAAAACCGTGTGCACAAAAGACCCCTTAGGCCCTTAAGCTCCAGAGGCTTTTGCTTAAAAGTAGGGTTGGATTTGAATCACACTGAGTTCAATTTTAAGCTCGTTTAAATTCAGTTTGATTTAAGATAGTTGAATTTGAGCTCGATGATTTGCTATAAACCCATGTTCGAGTTTAAACCCAAAATGAAGAGTTAAGTTTGGTTTGCTATTGTAGCAAAATTAAATTTATTTATTGAATTTAGACTTAATTATGTTTTCCAATAAAGGAAAACATAAGGAATGAGTTGAAATATGATGAGAAATGAAATTAATCAGCTTCTCATGCCTAAAATTTAAGCAGATTAATTTCTTTAAACTAAGGGAATGAAATGATGAAGATTTAAAGACTTCCACATTGTTGAAAATGCACAATGTATTTGCAAAAGAAAATGCTATATTGAAAAGGTTGATATTCAATCAAACACTCCACTGATTATAAATACAACCTCGATCCATTTCAATTGTTTCACAGATGATACCTGTGAACTACTCACTCTTACCCATTAAAAATAACCCTTTTCATATACTTTTTTTTTTTTTTAAATTAGAAAATATAGATTTAAGAAAAATATTTTTTATAATTAAAAAAATATTGGCTTGAGCTGGGCTCTTATGGCTTCAGCTTGAAAATTTACAAAACCATGGCTCTAGTTCAAGCATGAGCCATGATAGCTTATATTAAGTTTAATCGAATCGAGGTAATAATTAAATTTGAACCAGTTTGACTTTAATTCAACTTTATAATACAAACCTTTTTTTATTTTATATAAAGAAAAAGAAAAACTATCTTTTATGAATTTTTCTCCACGTAAAGCTTTTTCACTTGAAGGGAAAAAACAAGAAAACTTGGTTTTCTAATCCTTGCAAGTCCTAATATACCTTTCTAGTTTTATTAAAAAAAAAAAAAATTGTGATATACATGAATTAAAAATATTATTAAAAAAAAATCAATGTTCGTCTTTCTATCTTGCCTTGATTATAAGCATTAGATTTTAAAATGATTAAATAACTAATTTTAAAATCATAAGAAAATAATTGATGCTTCATCTCTGTAATTTCTAATTAAATCACATAAAAAAATTGAAGGAATTTTTTAATTTAACAAAAAGCCCATAAACCATAATTCACTGTTTAAGGTCATTTCAATTCATATTATTTATACAATAAAATTATATTTATATATTTTGAATATATAATATGTATTCTAATATAATTAAATAATTTTAAATTAATAATAAAATATTATTTAATTATATAATAATATATATAAATATATATTCATTTATATACTTAAAAATAGAGTTATTTGAATTTATTCATTTTTTCCGCTTCATTCACCATTGACAAGAGGAACCACTATATTATGGTTTCGAGATAGAGATTAAGATTAATCATTTAATTATTAAATTATAACTTACAAAACTGTAATGATAATCATAATTTAAAGCCAATAATGTGATAATATTGTTTAATTAATTTTAGGGATGACAATCATTTTTAGAAATTTTTTTATTATTATTTTAAAAGACATATCTTATCTCACAATATATAATAATAGGGGTGGATATTAATCAAATTGGGTTTGAACATTTTTGCTTTGAGTTCAGATTGAATGAAAATAATTTGATTTAAATTTGTTTAGTTAAAATTAGGGATGATTTGAGTTCCATTCAAATAAAACATTGTTCAATTTGATCTGTCTTGAGTTCAACTCTAAGTCATAGTTCAAATATGTGACTTAAATTTTTCACTTGAGCTTCTATCTCATTGATAAAATAACTTTATTTTACCTAATTGTGGATAAAAAAACGTTATTTTGATAATTATTTAATATAATTCAAATAAAGTCGCAAATCAAATTCAAACCAAATTGAGTCATTTGTAACTCGCAAGTTAGAACAAGTTAAACTTCCTCTAATTTGAATTTGACTTAGTCTAAAAAATGAATCAATCTTCCCAACTCAAACTTAGTTTGAATTTTAATTAAATGAATTTAAATCAAACTAAAATGGTTGTCACAATTTCCAGGACCATAAAATTAAAATTTTAATGCATAATACGATATACAATTCAAATACCATTGTTAAATATAATAATTAATTGTATATTGTAGTATTATTTTATATGTAATACGATGGGGTCATTTGGTTTACGGTGAAGAAAGATTACTTTTGTAATCTATTTTTTATTACTTACATCACATTGTTTAATTTGTCAGTAATGTGATAGGTAATATAGTTGGTAATCTAATTATCACCTCTACTTTAGATATTAAAAAAAAATTCAAATAATTTTGATTTTATTTTTATTAATTTTTTACAACTAAAATACATTCACTTTAAATCAATATAACAAGTAATAGGAAATATATTTTAAAATAATTATATGTAAAGATATTTAAGTAAAATTATATCTTTCAATTAAATACAATAATTATTTATAACTATTAAATTTTATCAAGGATAGTAATTATTTATATTTAATAATCTTCTAGGTAATCTATCATAAGATGACATTTGATTCTGATGGTAAAAAGATTATTCTAATAATCTATCTTTTATTACTTATAGTATTTTGTTAAAAGATTTTAATAATCTTCTATTACTAATGGTGATGTGACAAGTAATATAAGAGATAATCTGATTCGTATCTCTACTTTATATATTAAAAGATTATTAAGGTAATCTTTATTTTGTTATAACTATATCTTTATTTATTAATTTTTTAAATAAAAATAATTTTATTTTCAATTAATATAATAAATAACATAAAAAAATATTTTGTTTTTCTCTGTAATTATTGTGGAATTATCCCAGGTGCAACGAATTCTTTTTGACCTTCCCTGGATTATGATACTATTTATTACCCACCTGTATTTGGGAAGAGTATGGAATACAGGGAAAATACAAATAAGAAATAAATATAATTATAAACTTACCTTAAAAAAATATATATATTATTATATTTAAAATAGATAAATTTATTATTCTGTTTTCTTACGTGGCATTTACACCTTTTCTTCTGTGGGGACAATCCGAGTTGGCGATATCCTGGGAAATTATAAAGAAGCGTGTGGGCAGCACGTGTCAGAGTGTACCGATGACAGAAGACAACTAGCCAGCACACGAGGATGATAGCCTAGGAAAAGGCGCTTTCTGTGGGCCCCAATTCAACCGAACATAACAGAAAACAGAAAAATAAGACTTCCATCCAATGTTTTTGGAACTCCTGGCACAGGCGCCAACCTGTTGAAGAGGGCAGTGAGATCCGTCCAGTTAGACCTGAAAAATGGTTGGGTTAGGCCGGGTTTGAGCCTATTCGAAACATATGTGAGTAAAACGTACGAGTAAAAAGAGATCAAATTATAAAGGTACATGTTATGAAGATGGACATACGGGGGGTTATGTATAAAATTTAAATTTTTTTATTTTTAATTGTTTTATTTATACAATTATAAAATCTTTCTATACAGTTAAAATAATAATAAAACATATATTTTTTTCAATGAGATAAAAGAACACATTTGATGGACAATCTACTATTTTTATATCATCAGCACAAGAAAATTGAAATCATCCATTTGGAAGATGCATGAATATTCACACTTGTTTCTTAGTTTCTTACTAAACAATTAATTTCTGATTACATAAATATATATTCATCTAAAATTTAAGTAAAATTTTCCTTAAAATGAGTTGATATGGCGTTCAAATTTAGTATAAAATGTTTGGAGTAATAGAGATTGTAAGTATGCTTATAGGACATTCAACTTACTTAGGGATACCCACAGGTTACTTGTCTATTTATCAGATCTACACATAGGTTATATTCTCAAAATTGATAAATAAGATAAGTCATTAATAATCGATTTTTTTTATTAACGGGTCAAACCCATGTTTTTATCCGATTTTTAAAATAATGTTTCCATCTTAATAATTAAATGAATATATAATTAGGGTTTCAAACCAAAGTTGTGACCCGCTTATGGCTTGATTCTTCTTGAGCTCATTTTGAATTCAAATTATTTAAGTTCACTCTCAAATAAATTTTGAGTTTGATATTGATTAATTTAAATAAAATATCCTAAGGGCATGTTTAGTTTCGTATAATAAAATATTATCATAATAATTTATCTTTTATAATTAATATTATCTAAGTTATAAAATATTCTGATAATATTCTATCACCAACGGTAATATGTCATATAATATAGAAGTAATATGATAACCATATTCACCTTAGATATTAAAAATTTACTAAGTTAATTTTGATTTTGTTATAATTTTATTCTTATTTATTAATTTGTTGATAACATGACAAATATTATAAAATAATTATACTCAAAGATATTTAAATAACATTTAACCAAATATAATAATTATTTATAATTATTAAATATAGTAATAATTTATACTTAATTTTCTTCAAATCTATCTTTGTGATCATATTTCATTTTTTATAATAAAAGAGTACCTTAACCAAACATATTCTAAAAGTTTAAAATTTTACAACTGCATATTAAAATTTTTTTTTTTAACTTTGAATATAAAAATAATCTATGAACATTTAAATTATCGGGTTTAAATAACTTTTTTTTTATTTAGGACGTAAAATATAATTTTTAGAGTCAAAGTAAAGGTAGTTGTCCTGTTTTCATCTCAAATTTGAGACGAAATCTTACCAACTTGACAAGCTCAAACTTGAGTTCCATAGATATGTAATCAAATTAACATTGAGTTAAATACTATTCAATTAAACTCGTTTGCACCCCTCTATATAATAGGAAATTAAAAGGTAATTGATTAGAGTACATAACAACAACAACAATAATAATAATATAATATAATTATATATACATATTTTTAAATATACAATTAAATAAAAAGATGATGAGTTGTCATATGATTGAATGATTTTGAATTAATGATAAAATAACACTCAGTCATATGATAACATATTATTTGTATATCCAATTTTATACTTAAATATAAATGAACATAGCATTGCTAATAATAGTAATAATAATAATAATAATACAAATTTATATTTATTAGAAATAATCATACTCAAATATTAGTTTCACTAATTTTTTTTCTACTAACTCAAAAGAACTTTATTATTTTATTTAGTACAAAAAAGATCTCGCCCCTTATTTTATTTAGTAAAGGAAATAAATATATGTAATTTAAGAATCAACACTATATATTGATTTCTTCTATTAATTAAACCATTTTGCAATGACTCCATCTATTGATTTCTATCTAATTCAAGTTATGAAACATACACAAAAATAAAACTATAAATGCAAACATTCAATCCAATTTAAAGCAGCTGAATAATTTTTTTAATTGTAATCACAAAATGCAATAATTTAGTGGTCAACATTACAATGTCACATTAAATAGAACAATTGCTTAGTAAAAAAATGCAACAAAAGTTATGAAATAATTCAACATGAAGAAGAAAACTTTATAACTTTATAACAAAAGTTGTGATATATTCAGCATGAAGAAGAAAACTATAAATTCATGTTGAAGTTCTAAAAATATAAATGGGTAATACTTTTGATCAAGACTCATACTTAGTCTATGGTTCATATAAAGTTATTCTCTTTGTGCCCTTTACTCTATTTAATCATTTATATTTGTAAGATAAAAAGATAGAGTTATAATCTTATTTACATTTGAATTAAAATTCAAATTTAATCTCTTATTTCGTTTCACATAGAAATAGGAGAATTATCTGATTCTAACTTGGTAAAAAGTTATTGCTTTCTTACATAGACACATGATATGGTAGGTCAGAACCTTTGAGCAAGAGACTTCTACCCGCATACAAATTGAGCTAAAATTGTATTCGTGTAACTTGTCCCTCTAGAATGACTTATCACCTTTTCAAGTATTATTCTATGAGTTTGATCAAACATAAATTTATCTATATAACAGTTCTCAAAATCCACCGTCCTCTTAAATTTTAATCTTTCTGGCTTGTAATATATCTTACACCTAGGCTCTAATATATTCTTTGTATAATTTTCTGATGTAAGTTGGACAAATTCTCTCAGTTAAAGGTGCATGGGTATATGGTGAAGAGAAAGGCTTGCTTCCTTTAAGCAGAGGATGATGCTTGTGCGGCCCAATTCTAATTTCTGGGAGTAGTCCAACCCTATTTCAAATTTCTTTCAATGTTGGCGAATAGCTACAATTGATTTTTTTTCTTTTTTCCTTCTGCAAAATTGTAATATTTAATTGATATACAAATAAGTCATTTCCTTAAGAGTTAGAGATCATTAATCATTCCTTACTTCTTTAATAGATTTTTTTTTTTTAATACGATCAAACTTGGATTAAGGGTTTCTTGCATAATTAATTTAATATTTACCTGCTGGGTTTTTTTTAAATAAAAAATCCCACTTGAGTTGAGCCAAACTGTGCTTTTGGAACCGAATGCATGTATGTGTCTAACTTTTAATCAACCAAAATTTGGAAAAAGAGAGAGTGCCACTCTGGTCTTGTCAAATAATGATCAACCCAAGTTCTGGATAATTTGGGCAGCTTTGAAAAAGTGATGAGAGCGTGTTTATTTTTAATTTTTACAGGTGAAAGTTGGGCATGACCAGAGACAGCTTAGAGCAAAAATGTCTTCAACTTTTTCTCCTGTCCTGCTTTTTCTTCATAAAGTGTGGTGTGAAAAGGAGAGATGGAAAGATGATGATAGCCCTGCCTTTGCTCCCATGGAGGAAGCACACGGGGTGTTAGGTTAATGATAACTCTTCCAAACCCATCATGTTTTCCAAGTTTCTTGCTTTAGTTATTCACAGGTGAATTGCTTTTTCTTTTTCCCCTGATTTTTTGTCGTTTTAAAGCTTATTATGACGAAGAAGAAAATCCTGACGAGGGACCCTTCCATACTTTGTCCTGATGAGTATTAATAAACACTCTTGTATCGAGAGATAGTTTGAGTAATAGATGAAATTCTCTCTAACAACTAGGCCTGGAGATAATCCATGCTCGTTCGGTTAAATTCAATTAAATTTAATTCAACTCATATTTATTTGATTAAAATTTAAATCGAATTTAAGTTAAAAAATTTGACTCATTTTTTAATTCGAATCGAATTCAAACCAAAGAGTGTTTGACTCAAATCTAGCTCAAATTAATATTTAGAATTTATAGCTCGATTCGGCTCTAATTCATAGCTTGAATAAGCTTGAATTCAGTAGTTTGAATTGATAATTTGAAAACACTACTTAGTTCAGCTCTAATAAGAAATTTTAAATATTATTTTGGTAAAATAATATCGTTTTGTTAATGTACCATGAATTCGAGCCATGAATCCAACCCATACATTTGAGCTGTCAATTTGAATCATTAATTCAAGTCGAATCAAGCTATAAATTTGAACAATTGATTTGAACTATAAAATTAAGTCGAACTGAGCCATTTTTTATCTGAGTTAAACTCGAGTTAGATATAATTTTAGTTAGATGAACTAGAATTGAATTTGAATTGAACTATTTTTTGTTTGAGTCAAACTCAAACTAAAGAATGTTTGGATTCGATCTAGCCTAAATTTACCTCTACTAATAACATTTTAAAATTAAACTTTTAAATATTAAAATAATAATTTGTAATTATTTTTTTATTTTAAATTTTTTTACTTATTATTAAATTTATTTATTTATACACGTAATATTATTTTGAATATAAACCTTGATCAAATACGAGCAAAGTCAAAGTTAAAGTAAAAAAGAAGAGAGAGGCGACGTATGGGATGGTATTCAACCAGCGTAATTGAACAGTTGTTGTAGAATAATTGAACACAGGATAAAGATTGGTTGATGATGATGATGACAACAATGAGAAATGTGTCTTCATGTAAGTTGGTTAATTATATGAATAAAATTATATGTATTTATTATGAGTATATAAATAAATATATATTTATTAAATAATTTAATAATATTAATTTAAAAATAAAATAATATTTAATTATATAATAATATACATAAATATATATTTATTTATATATTAAAAATAAATAGGTGAAATATTATTCTTATTATTTTAGAATTTCAATTGTGAAAGAGTTTGTTTGTAACATTTCAAATGGGAATGAGTTTGTTTTTACCTACTCAATAAAAGGGAAACATTATACCACTTTGGGCATCCATCTTAACAAACTACTTGCCCCGATCTACCCTTCTTATCTTATATTATTATTGTTATTATTAGTAGGCCAAAGGACTCTTTCCCATCTAAGATTTAATTTTAAGATAAATACACATTTGTGAATATTAAAAAATTTAAATACTTATCTAAGGTTTACTCTAGCAATATTCATTAAAAAAAATTTTGTTAGAATTAAGAATAAAATCGTTATTTTATTATTAATATTAAAATAATTAAAATTATATCTCTTTTTTTATTTAAAAAATTAATAATTTCGTCATGATCAAATTTTAAAAATTTACTTTTCTCTCAAGGATTTAATATCCTAAAATTTGGTCGATTTATTTGGTGAATAGCAATCTCCCTCTTTTGAAATCCAACAAAAATATTTGTCTAAATGACAATATCGTCCAGCAAAGAATGACGCTTCATCATCCCTAGGTTTTGGGTGAAGTCACCAGTGGTTAGGTTTAGGTTGAGAATCGACACACATTGATAATTAGATAGGTGAATAAAAAAAACTTAAAGATTTGAAAAAAAATAGTCACTTTTAAAAGTTAAACTTTGAGGTAAAATATTAATTTTTAAAATATGAAGAAAAATAAAATAAAATTATATATTTTTGTCTTTATATTAAACCTTGGATGGAAAATACTCATTCGGCCTCATTATTATTCTTATAATTTAAATGTACACCTAAATCATCCTCTTTCAAGTCAACAAGTTGATGCATTCTTGTTCAGATTAGGTTAACAGCCAAAGTTTCTTTAAAAATTCGACGTCACATCACAGCTTTGTTGATTTGAATGAGAATAATTTAGGAGTGCATTTAAATAGTAATAATATTAATAATAATAATAAT
The DNA here is from genome assembly GCF_011075055.1 of Mangifera indica. NCBI lineage: Eukaryota > Viridiplantae > Streptophyta > Magnoliopsida > Sapindales > Anacardiaceae > Mangifera > Mangifera indica. Next base: position 6,040,875 of record NC_058147.1, on the reverse strand, counting down.
ATAAAAATAAAATATATATTTAAAGTGCAGTTTAACCTACGCACAAAACTTTGAAGAAAGTTTGGCATGAATATCGAAGCGTTTCCCATTAAAACAAAGTAAAGGGTTTTGTAGTGATTTGCCATAAAACATTATAATATATGAACTGGGGTGTATGTATAAATATTATAAGTAAAGGGGTCAAATAAAATTTGTTACACTGATTAAAAAATTTGACATATTCAGTGAACTTTAAATAAGGGGTTTAAATTGCAAAACACAGAAGATAGGTGGTTTAGAGAAAATTTCTTTATAATGCTTGCAAGTTTACTTTAGAGGTGTATGTGTAAATATTATAAGTTAAAAGGGCCAAAGAAAATTTGATACCTCGTTCCCAAGATTTTTAAAAATTAGATTAGAAATGAACGGAACAAGTTCTTATTTGGAATATATCTAATTAATTCTGATTCGTTTATACTTTCTTACAACTATTTATTTTTTTTATTTTTACTTATGAAAAAAGATTGCTTAAAACCTTCTCTAATTACAACTCTGTTCAAACCCACCTTCTTTAATTTTCAACTTTTTGGCTTCTTTCATACGAATAGTTAGATTTCGGTCATATATATCTATTCTAATTGGATTTTCTAGCTTTTGTTAAAGTGATATGCAAGAATCTTGTTGAAAAGGAATATGATGAGTTGCTATGGTATACCAACTTCATCATTGAAAAGCATAAAATACATGTTGGAAGCATGATGGTAATTGAAGTTTAGAATATTTTGTATAGGTTAGAAAATAACGGTTGATGTTGACTTTTTTGGCTCGAAGGTGCAATCTCTTTTTTTTGTTCTCTCCTTTTGTGGGCATTTTGGTGATTGCCCAACCTTGTGAATTTGCAAACTCTTGGAAGCAATATTGGCCCTCAAACTTCTTGTCGTTTCGTTGATAATCCAATATGGTTTCATTTTTGTTGGGTTGTTCCTCGATTGTTTATGAAACTTTTTGAAAAATCACATTGTTGGTGTTGATTGGGTTTTACTTTTCTTATATATAGCAACAATGTGTCCTTGTTTTATTCTTCAATAAAATAATATATTTTATTAATGAAAAATAAAATACTGAGTTAAATACTAACCTTTAATCTGAACTTGGTTCTTGGATCAATTTCAATTTTATATAGGGGAGAATTGAAATTGTTTGATTCCACAAAAGTTGAAACCAAAACTTTGGGTATACTAATCCTAGGTAGAAACCAAAATTGAAATTTGATATCTAGCAATTTCAATTCTTGTAAGTTATTTTGCTCTGTTTGACCTGTAATTTCATGTTAGAAAGTTTAGTGTATACGACAAACTTTAACTATGAGGGATAAATATTTAATATAAAAATTTTAATAAAACTATATATACTCATTTTAAACGCATAAATAAGTATATATTTATATGTATCATTATATAATTAGATAATTTTGAATTAAAGATAAAATAACATTTAATTATGTGATGACAGATATAAGTATATACTCATTTATGTATCTAAAATAGATATACATAGTAATACTCTAAGAATTTAGCAATTTATTATCATTTCTCTTTGAGCAATGCTATGTGTACTCATTTTTTGTACATAATTCATATACACAGTGATGTGTCATCATGTAATTAGGTGATTTTAAAACATGTGTCATCACATGATAAAGAAACATCTAATCACATGATAACATCTCATCTGTGTACATAAATTGTGTACCAAAAATAGGTATACATAATTTTATTGTTTCTCTTTATAGCGCTAGTAAGTTTGGCTTGAGGGTGCATGTGTAAATATTATAAGTTGAGGGTGCCAAATAAAATTGATTATACTGATATTTAACATTAGCCTCATGACTTACCATGACAACCGTTCGTCAAATTGTAACAATCTTACGTGTACATATATTGATTTTGTTATCCAAATTCAAATAAGTTATTTAACTACAGTGGTTTAGTCCTTAAAAGAGTTGTTTATTTTCATATAACCCCTTAACATATAGTTATTTTTTAATAACTTTTGAAATAATAATTATTCGGGGACTTTTTAATTAGCGTATGTTTAGTTAGGGAATCAATCATATTATATGTCATCAAGCTAAGGAATATTGCACCTAACCTAATCTCATTTGGTCAAAAACAAAAAACAATCCAAATCCCATGTGATATTATCAGTGTTAGCATATGGTAGTTAAATTATGTATCATATTATATATTAAAATTTAAAATTTTTGTATTCTATATTATGTATAATATATATTTTAAATAATAATATAATTAATATTAATAAAATAATAAAAATTTATAATCATCACATTATTATTTCAAAAAATATTATAAATATCTGTGAAAAACTAAAATTTTTTTATATATGTGTATACTACATATTTATATTCTCTAAAAATGTGTATCAGTCTATTTCAATAATATGTATTGTATCGTTTAATATATTTACTATATCATATTAATTTGATATACCTTAAAATATATATTATTTTTTATTTATATATTATTTTATTATTTATTATATTATATTAATTTGATATGCATATGTTGATAGACAAACATATGTTAAAGGTAGAGGAGTTTAATATAGGAGTAATGTTATGCGTATAATTTTTGTGTATAATTTTATGCATAAACACTAACGTATCATTATGAGATTTGATAGTTAAGAATTAAAAATAAAATAACATTCAATTACATAGTGACATATCACAAGCCAAACCGGCAGAATGAATTTCAGTGCAATTACCTACCAACTAAAATTAGGTTCCTTGAGAGCAAAAGAGTAATGTTATGTGTGTAATTTTTTGTGTATAAATAATAGAGTGTTATCATATGATTAGATAATTGAAAATTAAAAATAAAACAACATTCAATCACATGATAACATATAATTATTTGTTCATAAAAATTGTGCAAAATATTCTCCTAAGCTACACTCTACATTGTAACACCTATGTTGATATTTAAATTTGGCCAAAAAATGTGTTCCCACCCAAGGTATAGTGAAAACCCAAAGTGATTCTCTTCAATTTTTAAAAACTCAAACATCCACCTATAAACTAAATTTTGTTAAAAAACTTAGTTATGATAAAGGGTAAAATTGTTATTTATTAAAAAATTTAAAAAATTAAAGTTTTATTACATTTTATTTCTCAGGTTTAAAATTTCACAATTTTTTCCTACTTAAAGTTTGAAAAACGATGATTTATCCCCTAGGATTTTTTTCTTTCTCTTCAACGGGGATTCATTGGCTTTCAACCGTCGACCATCCTCTCTTCTCCCTTATCTCTCTCTTTTCTGGCTCTTTCCCTTACCTTGTCAGTCGTTTTCGATCGAGACTTAGACAAAGACGATTGCTCTTAGTTTGAGATGAAGGCAATGAGTCTTTGTCTAAGATGAAGAGTAGTCGTTTTCTTTTCACATAAATACTATTCATTTTTGTCTAAGTTTTATCTTTTACTTTAACTGAATTTTTTAATAAAATTTGATTTATGAGTAAATATTTGAGTTTTTAAAATTTTAAAAAAATTACTTTAGATTTTTACTATACTTTAAGTATGAATAAGTGCTTTACCCTTTAAATTTTAGATAGACTTTTCAAATAGTTAAATGGGTCAAGTCATTATAGTGCCCGACCCGAAGAGAATATTAGTTAATAAAGCCAAAAGTGTGGACGGCTCGTGCCCAAAAGGTGCGTGCTGGCGTTGGCAACGGTGGACCCGAAACATAAGTGGGTTACAACTTACAAATAAAAAGGAAAAAGTTAAAAAATAAAAAGAAGAGACAAGACAAAGACCAATATGGAATGCAAATGTGTAAATATAATATTATATATAAAATAAATAAATAAATAAATTTAGAAGGGACAAAATAAACAAATATTGATGGTGCCACAAAGGGAATGCAAGGATTATCGGTCATCAAATCTCTACTTAACAACAACGACTCCCTTTTATCCCTTATCTTTTTGTCCCTTTTGCTAAACAACAATTTTTATTTTGTCTGTTTTTTTTTTTAAGATCTCTTTCTCAATTGAAAATGATGAATTTCTTGAAATTGAATTTCTTATAATAAAACGGATATGTAGGTGGTTTATAAGGGTAACTTGCCTCTTACTCTCTGTTGATCAGTATTCTCTTTTTATTAATAATCTGTTGTGTAATATTCTCTTTTACTAAAGGTCAAAAGACTTATTCTCATACGAGGTTTAATCTATTTTAAATTCATATTTATTAAATTTTAAAAGCTTAAATAGTTATTTGTTATAATTAATAAAATTTATTAAATTTAAGAGTATAATTGTTATTTAATTAATATTATTTAAAAAATAAAATTTTATCTTATTATGCCTCTTAGTTTTAAAAATTAATAATTTTTCTCAAACTTAAGTTTTGAAAAGTTACATCTTTCCTCTAATAATTTTTTTCCTAAATTTTGAAAACTAACAAAATTTTATCTTTTTTTATTAATAATCTTTCCTCCAGCCAATTTCTTCGTCTTCACCCCACTTTCTCTCCCTCTTGGTGCTCTCTCTCTTGAAAGATTAATCGTCTTCATCATGACAAGGACAAGATTCATCTCTTCAGATTTGACGCTCTTTTTGGCAAAAACTGAATCTAAGTTTTTGTCGGCCTTTGTTGTGAAATTTCCTCTGAACAAAGACGAATCGTATGATGAAAGTTTTGTTCCAAGACGACTCGACAGAAAACAACAACGAAAGCTTCAAATGAAGATGAATCAATTTGACAAATAAAAAATGACCAATTTCTAGGAGAGAGAGAGTGGGTTGAAGATGGTGGCTAGAGATTAAAAAATTGGTCAGAAAAAAAAAAAAGGTAAACCCAAAAAAAAATATAAATAACTTTTCAAAATTTAAATTTTAAAAAAATTATTAATTTTTAAAACTAAAAAATAAAAATTAGATTTTTTTAATATTATTAGTTAAATAATAATTATATCTTTTTAAATTCTAAAACCTATGGGATGAGCGTTTGATACCTTGGGTGGGAATGAGTCTTTTGCCTTTATTAAAGTACATGCTTTTCATAAAAACATCAACATATTTTTTTAATACTAAGAAACGAAAAGCCTGATGCATGGCATGCACATAAATTTGAGGTTTTTGCAAATAGGAAGTGGACTTACATTTGCAAAAATTTACTATAAATAAGCTTTCATTCAAATTCTAAAACTCAAATCATCGAAAGAAATTATAATAACTCATCTCACTTATTATAAATAAGTTGACTTCTTTATCTTCTCATCACAATTGAGTATTTTTTTTAATTTTTTATCAAAAAAATATTTTTTTTGAACTCGAAGTCACTCAAGAAATTCTTAGAACTATGCTTGAAATGTGGCTATTCATTTCAAGCTTGGTTAAATCAAACTTAAATAAACTTGATTGAATCCATTTCAAAACGTATGAATGTGAATAATTAATTTAAGTGATTAATATTTTCCGACTACAAGTTAGTTTTATAAAATTTAATGCAGAAATCTTTTTTTTTTTTTTTCACTTGAGTCTTAACATCATACATTAACATAAAAATGACAAATATGATATCGAACTTATTATTTGAATTTTGTTGTAAATAATTTAGAGATCCGTAAAATAACTAAAATATTTTTAATAAATAGATTATTTACCAATTTTATCCTTAAAACTCATTTCCAATGGAAACAAGGGAAGTGCCTGGCTATATACCCTTTATTTTTTTTGTAAAATTACTATTTTAACCTTGAATATGCACGATGATCTAATCTAGCTTCATTGATTTCATTAATTTTGCTAAATTTTAATGTAAAAATGTTAATAAAAATTAGTATCAGTCAATTTCTATCACAAAAAAAAAAAAATTTGTCATTCTCATTAATGGTCTTGTTAAGAAGTTACTTTGCACTAAACAATTTACAAATATTAAAAAGAAGAAGATGATCCAATCAAAGTTATCGGTCATTAACCTAATAACTTTTTTATCCAATAACAAATCATTTTTCTTCCTTAATGAAGCATGCACCACCATAATGGCCACCCTTATAAGCAGTGTAATGTTGTCGGACATTCTCTGTGATGTCTATCATGAACAAAGAGACGAGAATAAAGAAAAGATAAACATCACATGATGGTTGATCATGCGACTGCAAACCACCAATGGCTCACCATGTAAAAAATAAAGAAACACCCACCCTACTAGAAGTTGGTACTTGTGAAACCAACGTTGAGTAAATAATAAATCCAACACAATGCCAAAATAAACTATTATTATGGTCACAGAAGTCATAAGCCATTAAACAAAAAAAGGGAAAAGTAGATATGAAACGAAGTGGTCGAGCGATGGCGTGGATTGTTATAGGAAAGTTGGGTTGGATTGAACAACATAATATTACGAGATGGTTGTGAGATATGAGAAGATATAACAATGCATATTTTCTCTTTTTTTATTAATTTTAATTACTTATTCACATAATTCAAATTTTTTAACGAAGATTCTCCATTGAGGCTGAATAGCTCAATTTAAACAAATAAAACCTGTAATTAATAATTTAATTTCCAATTAAGTCAAAATTACTATTTTTCTCTCCCACCCTGGAAATTTCCTTTTAACTACGTAAAATTTTGGATGACTGAAAAAGTGTTTACTTTTCTCTAATTCGTTAAATGAACAAAAACAAACCAAGCACAGGCCACCAAGGGCAATTAGGGAGAAAAAAACACAAAAGCAAAATTAAAACTGGTAGCCAGATGGCGGGTTCCACGAACCTGCTTCTTCCTGCTGCAATTTCTGAAACGGTCTCTTTTTCGCTGAAGAAGGCTGACAAGTCTAATTTCCCTCTTCTTCTTCTTCTCTCTCATTAATAAATTTCTTTTCATTACAAATCCCCACCACTTTTCAAATCTCCAGGTAACATCAATATAATAAAAAACAAAGCCTTTATTACAACAAGAATACAAAAAGCTCTCTCCGGAAGCGTATCTCAGTTTCAATTTTCAATTGTATGGACGGTTGTGTTTCTCTTTCATCCAATTCGACGGTCAGATTCATCTCTTTTTCTTTTCTTTTTTTTTTTTTTTCCGTTATTATTTCTCTCTGTTTCGTAGGGTTTTGCTTTATTTAGGTTTTGATGATGAAGTTGTTCTGTGGTGAAGAGATAAATTGAAATTAGCCTTGGATCTACTGTTATTTACTGACTTGCCCCTCCTAAATGCTTTCTCCTGGTCGTCCTTTCTACGAAGAACAGGCATCATGAGTGGTGTTCTTCTTCGGCTTATCATCATCATCACTTCCCCATCACGCGACTTCTTTATGCAAATTCCTCCTTCTTCTTCTGCTTCTTGGATATGGGGTGTGCAGGATCCAAAATCGATGACTTACCGCTTGTGACGCTCTGCCGAGAACGGAAGCAGCTTCTTAAAGAAGCGTCCGAACACCGCTACGCATTCGCTGCTTCACACTTGTCGTATTTCTGTTCGCTAAAGGAAGTTGGTGACGCGTTTCGAAAGTTCGTGGAGGAAGAGCTTGTGACTGGAGGTTCTGGATCTTCCCCAGACTCTCCGGTTCTCACCTTGCCGTCCGACGAAGGCAAATCCTCGTCCAAGCAAAGGAAAATCCGGAACTCGTCTTCCTCCACCTCGATTTCTCATTCGGCTGATGATAGATTGAAAGAGGAGGAAATACATGAAGATTCGCATTTGCATTTGTCTTCCGGATCGGATTTAGATACGGACTCGGATTCAGGTCATATCCATATAAAGGAGAGCGACGAAGAAGGTGGACATGAACATGAACATCACCATGAACAAGATGAGCCATCTTCTTCTTCGTACAATGGTTTCAATTATCCGTATTATTATGCGCAGCAAAACTTTGCTTACCCTCCAAATCAAGAAGACTTTTCTTACCCTCCAACCGAACAAAACTTTGCTTATCCTCCAAATCAACAAGACTTTTCATACCCTCCAACCGAACAAAACTTTGCTTATCCTCCAAATCAACAGAACTGGGAATACCCTCCAAATCAACAAGATTGGGCATACCCTCCAAATCGGAACTACAACATGTATTATATGAAAAAATCTGCTACACCGGCGAAGTCTGTTGTATACGAGGAGCCCGAGCGACATTATACTGGGTCCAGCTATGGATATGGCTACGGTGGGCCGGGTTATCCGCCTATGTATCAGAATGGTGGGTTTTTCGGGTTCTCAATGGGTTCACCTCCAGCAAATGATCAGCAGACGAGTCCACCAGCTAAGCCGCAGCCACCTCCCTCGCCGCCCAGGGTGTCCACGTGGGATTATCTGAATGTGTTCGACGCTTATGATAATAGTAACAATTATGGTATGTACCCGGGTTCATTTGGATACGGGTACGGGTCCAATGCGAGTAGTCCAGATTCGACTGTGGTGAGGGAGAGAGAAGGTATACCACCTTTGGAAGATGAGACACAGCCAGAAGTTTATAAAAATGAAAAAAAGAAAAATATAATAAACGAGGAAATGAATGTAAACGTGAAAAGTGGTAGTAATAATAAACACAAGAATGTGAACTTTGGAGAGGGAACTTCTAGGTCAGTCCCTGTGCAAAACATTAGTAATGAGTCACCGATTATTGAGAAAGCAGAGCCTAAAGAGGTTAAGAACAATAGTGGTAGTAGTATTGAAAGTATTGTTTCAAAGGGTTCTGAAGAGGGACATATGAGAAAAAAGGGGGTGACTTTTGAGGTTGAGGACTCACCAATTTCTACTGTTGATATTGAATCTTCAAAGCTCAGTAGTTTAACTCCATTGTCAGTTCATGGAACAAGGGAACTTCAGGAGGTGGTAAAGGAAATCAGGGATGAGTTTGAGATTGCTTCAAGTCATGGAAAAGAGGTTGCAATGTTGCTTGAGGTCGGAAAGTTGCCTTATCAGCGTAGAACCAGTCCACTACTGAAAGGTATGATTCTAAGCCTTGTGTGTTTATTTGATTACAGATTTCTGTGAATGTGATTACTTTCCAGTTCCATTTCTGCGGTTGGGATGTATTTTTGTGCATTCTGAATGCTCTCTATCACCTTTTCAGTTAATATTTATAATATGGGCTTATCATTTGTGTGATTATGCAAGTCGCAGCAATTGTTTGTTGCTGAGAAGTTATTCAGTGAATTTCTAGTCGACTGCATCATATTAGTTGACCCAGCTTGGTCGAGTCACATATGTGGTTTACTCTTGCAAGATCTGGTTTGTGATTCCTCAGGACTACTTTTTTGGTAAAGCCACTATTTTTCAGTCTTCCAAAACACTAAAAAAAAATTTCTCTTATGAAAGCTGCCCACGAAATTGACAATCAATTTGATCCAAACAAAGAAAGAGGGGCATACTGCTGTCTTGTTTTGTGATACTGTTTTGCGTCCATCTGCCTTGAATAGCTCGATTTTCTTTCCTTCATTAGTTTTACATCTTTCATAGCTCAGCATTTCCAATTATATATGTAGCTTTTTTGTATTTCACTTTGATGTTTGCCTGCAGTTTCATCATGTTGTTTTAGACACAGCTTTTTATGATATACCTCCTGCTCCCCCTAGATGCGTTACCTTAACTGTGAATTTGATAGCGTTGGGGACCAAAAATAAGTGATTGAGTTGTGAGGGGATATTATTGTGGAACAACTTTTGGAAAAAAAATCGCACATTTTCTTGGTAAAATGAATCTCTATTTGAGTTGCTAACAGGATGATATTCATATGCTTGGTGTTGGCTGTAACCAGAAAGATGTCACCTGGTGTGGGTTTGTCCAGTTAGTTCCAGGAAATTGATAATATTACACAGCTGACTATGCCACAATTTAAAACATGGAAGCTTACAAATTGAGCCTTTAAGATGCTATTTCGCTTTTATCTGTTTCTTTATATTAGAAAAAAAATCCCCTTTGCCAATCTATCACATGTAGCTTGATCATTTTTATTGTTGATTAACATTAAATTTGATATACACTAGCTTTTACCATGATTCTCTACTAACTTACATACCCATGTGAAGTTATCTTCTCCAGGATCATGTACCTGGTTGCACCATTCATGTTATCTTCACATCCTCCACCCAGGGGGTCTGCACGGTTATCTTCTAGGACAATGAAGATGGCAAAAGCATACTGTGGGGATCCCAGGAAAGACTTTGACATAAAATCTGCTAACCTTTCTTCAACTTTGGAGAAACTTTATGCCTGGGAGAAGAAATTATACAAGGAAGTTAAGGTGGGGGAGCATATATTTTTCAATATTTCTTACTGTTTTGATGATTGTTTTCTTAATGAACCTTTTAGAGTTCTTTTTACTGCATTATCATGCTTGAAGCTGCCATCCAAAATAGTTCCACATTTGGAACATTGAATAATTGTGAAACTGAAAATTGTGGTTGATACATATATATATTTTTTTTTCTGTTCCTCATGTCTATGATCATGCCTAGCCTCTTTTTTGGGTTAAATCATTGTTCAGGCTTTGGTTTAGTCTTGATGGCTGGCTGATTCACTTTTTCCTTGCTGTTAGGCTTCAGATTTGTGGGTTTTCAGATTCCTATTCTGTCATGTGAAATTTGTTCCGTGTAAAATTCTGATTCTAAAAAGTCTTTATGCTTTGTAAATCATAATACAATACTGTTGTGTATAGCAGTTGTGATTTGGATGTTAATTATCATTGTCTTTACTCTATTATTTTTTTAATTGTTTGCATTCAAGTTGTTTGATATCTAGTGGCTATGGAATTCGGTTTAACATTTATGGTTATTTCTGCTGATTTTAGGATGAAGAAAAGTTAAGAGTTACATATGAAAAGCAGTGCAGGAGACTAAGAATGTTAGATGACCGAGGAGCAGAGTCCAGCAAGATTGATGCTACACAGGATTCTATAAGAAAGTTGCTTACTAAAATTAATGTTTGTATCAGGGCAGTTGATTCAATATCAAGCAGGATACATAAGTTGAGGGATGAAGAATTGCGGCCACAACTCACTGAACTAATTCATGGGTATAAATTGATTTTATTCTTTGAGTTGTTTAATTTAAGTTTCTGTTGCTTTATAATTAAATGTCTATAACATATAGAATATCTTATTATTTGTGGCTAGGGATAGGAATGTCACTTGTGTTTCTTTAGGATGAAATAGATGGTGGTAGGGACTTGTGGCTAGGGATAGGAATGTCACTTGTGTTTTACATTTGTTTGTTCGGCCATGTTTTTAGTGAAACTCTATATCTGTGTATTATGGTTTAGGTTGCGAGATTTTGTTTGACACTGAATTTTGTCTATGAATGGAGGCCAAAAAGATAACATATTCTTAAAGTTAAGATGATATTTTAAATCTGGTGTACCTTAGAATTTTTCGCTTTGACATTCAAGTTTTTAACTATAGACTATTTGTTGGATTATGACTTTTTCCTGATTAAATAGGTCTTATAAAATGTCCCATGTCTAAGTTAACTTCTTATATGTAAAACTGGAGCTTTCTGACAAATGATAGGTTTTTGGTTGGGGTTTTGATCACTGAATGGGTTTAGGCTTTTGTTCTTTATTGATGGGCTGGAGAGTGTTGATACTTAACTAATAATGTTGGATTTTATTGTTTTTGTTATTATATAACTACTGCTACATGGCTTCACATCAGCAAGGTGAAATCTCATTTGTTTTTCCACATTATGGTATATGCTTTAGTGTAATTGCTTACTTCAGACATGAAGATATTGCAAGTGGTACAGCCCTTTATTTCTTTGCCCATATCAGTGTATTAGGGTGTTTATCATGATATAAAATATCATCATATCTAATGTCGTTTATATGTGTGGTTCAAGATTATGAATATAAAATTGCTAGTTTTACTTTCTGTCTACTGATCTTTGAACATCCTTAATTTTTTTTTCCTCATATGGCAACATAGATTGCCATTCTATTATTTGTCTTTTCTCACATTAGCTGGAAATAGCTGGGAGTTCATTTCCATGCACAGTATTCTTTGAAACGATTATTAAACTGCTGAAGGATCAACTGATTATTGTATATATAATGTTTACAAGTAGTGCAACCATCATAATTTTTCTTAGTTTTTATACTGAAACTTTTGGTGCTATTCAGTTCTGTTGGGAACAACTGCTTTTTAATTTAAAATATTTGTATTTCTCTATCATTTTATTTGCTGATTTTCTGGGTTTTATTTGTTAATCTGATAAAAGTAACCTCTCTATTTGCAGATTAATAAGAATGTGGAGGTCCATGCTAAAATGCCACCAGAAACAGTTCCAAGCTATCATGGAAAGCAAAGTTCACTCTCTTAAAGCAAACACAGGCTTCCGAAGAGATTCTGGTCTAAAAGCTACACTTGATCTTGAGATGGAGCTTATGAATTGGTGTTCCCAGTTTAATAATTGGGTTAGGTCCCAAAAGTCCTATGTTGAGTCCTTAAATGGGTGGCTTTTAAGGTGCCTTCTTTATGAACCTGAAGAAACCCCTGATGGACAAGCTCCTTTCTCTCCTAGTCGGATTGGAGCTCCTCCTATTTTTGTAATTTGCAATGATTGGTACCAAGCGATGGATAGAATTTCTGAGGAGGAGGTGGCAGGTGCTATGAGTGGATTTGCTTCAACTTTACATCAGCTATGGGAAAGGCAAGATGAGGAGCAACGACAAAGGATCAAAGCAGAATATACCTCAAAGGATTTTGAGAAACAGCTTAGGACCTTACGCATGGAGAAGGGAAAATTAGAACATGATCAAGATGCACTGTCTGATAAAACAGCAGTGTCCAAGGTCTCTGGAAGTGGAGTTTCACCTCTTGATGATCTGCAGGTGGATTTGGATTCAATGAAGAAGAAACTGGAAGAAGAGAGAGCCAGGCATAAGGAAGCCATTAAACTAGTTCACAATGCAGCTTCAAGTAGTTTACAGTCAGGTTTTGCCCCTATTTTTGAGGCATTACATAAGTTCACTGCAGAGGCACTGAAAGTTCACGAGGAAGTCCGACTTGACCACCATTCTGGAAACTCATAGGGAATGCTTATATTAATATTTTGGCTTCAATCTGACCGAGTTGGCTTATTTTGGGGAAAAATTCTGCCAGAATATGTACAGTTGCAGTGAGATCACTTGTGTATAATGTTAGATTGGCTGCGGAAAAAAAAATCTATAGGAAGTGAATATTAGGCATTACAAAGAGCTACTAATAGAAGATGTGAAAAAAGGGGGTTGTAGAATCATCTAGAGAATGTAGAGTTGCAGATCTGCTGGAAAGAAGCTCAGACGGTGCATTCTTTGCGGAGGTCAAAAGTTGAAATTGCATGTTTCAAAATTTTGGTAATGTTATAGCCCCTTTAATTAGATAGGTAGGAATTTTGTACAGAAATTCATTTATTGGTTGGTTGGTCGCGGGTAGACTGGTTGGTTGTTGTCGGAATGTTTGGGAGTATCATAGTCGAGGGTAGATGTTTAGTGTTGAAACTTAGGATATTTTATTAATCAATGTGATAATGAATGAAAGCTATTTCTGCCTGCCCTGCTTTTTACAGGAAATTTCTTTTGCCTCAACTGAAAGTATGTGAAAGTGAAGCAAAAGCATTTTGCAGGCACATCATGTTTGTAGTTCTGTAAGTTATTTTCTTTGTTTTTCTCGTCAGAAGTTTTATCTTGCTTTTGAAGGAGTATTGAATTTTGTCAGCAGTAAAGTTGCTATGTATTCACATTCAATAAAATTATGTCTACTCACTTTGAGTATATAAATGAGCATATACTTGATGTGTGTCATCATGTGATTGGGTGATTATAAATTAAAGATAAAATAATATCTAATCACGTGATAATACACATAAATATATATTTATTTGTATATTGAAAGTAGATACGCATAATATTAATGTTTTGTTCTTGGAGATAGGTTGATAATGTCTTGAATTTTCCATTTTTTTTTCTTGCGTGATGGAAGAGAAAAGAAGACTTAATACCTATGAGTCCTTTGCCAACCAAAACATAGGAAATTATAGCTTGGGCGCTGAAGAAGCTTGAGTTTCAAAATCAAATTTCGATGATTTAGTTGTGTGGTCGAATGAAAATTTTAATGGATAAGACCTGATTGAGAAGGTGGGTGTGGCTGGAGAAGTGGGATGTGCTGATTAATGATGGTTAGATAGGTTGATTTTAGCGGCAGTGGATGGTATTTTGAGTAGGTGAGTGGACAATGCTGGTTGGCTTAAGATTCCGTGATTCCAAACCAACTCCCGCCAACATGGTGCAATTCAATTGGAATCAAAACTGATTAGTTTGCCAGATGATGAAAGCCACCGCACCGGTGAACTATTTTAAAATTTTTATATAATTATTAACTATAAAATATAAGTTTTTTTTAAGTCAAGTGTTATTTAACTTTAATAGTTATTACAAAGTCATAAAAATATTTTAATCTTTTTCTGGTTTTTGCCTTAAAAATGTAATAGAATGTGCCAATTTGTCCCTTTTTTTTTTTTTTTCAACTTTAAAGTAAAAAATCTTGCTGTTTTGACGTAATTTAGTGGGAAATATTGTTCTGTCTCGATGATAATAGTAATAATATGTGCAAAGTAGATTTTCCCAAGGTTTGGCTTAAAAATAATTTTTCTCTCACAAAATCAAACATTGGTAAGATTTTTTTTTGTTTTTTTATAAAATGTGTTAAAAAGGGAAGCCATCATTTTATCTTTACTATTTATTTTTTAAAAAATTACCAAATAATCCAAATCAACTCAAAAAAAAAAATCTTTTAAATATCTAAATTATGTGAAACTATTTTATTTCTCTTTTTGGGATATTAGTTAAAATATCATTAGGCTTTGTATTTCTCTAGTTAAGAGTTAATCAAGCATAAATTCACTCAATTAAGTTATAAAATTCATTCATTCACCAAATTAAGACTAAAATATGAGATGAAAATATGAAAATTTTTGATGACTTTGACGGTAGAAAGGTTGATTGATTAAACATTTAATTAACCAATTTATTTTTAAAAAATTGATTGGTTAATTAATTTGTTTTTAAAAATTGATTGTTCAATCGGCCATACCCAATCGGTCAACCAACTAGTGAACTTTAACTCTCATAATATTCTTCATTACATGACCTTTCCTTTCTTGGCAGCCTTGGCTTGTGGCTTGATAACTGGAAATGGTGTTGCTAGGGTTTTACAGGTGTAAAATTCAAGTTTTTAAACCTATTAAAACGCTGAACCATCATGTTTAGTTCTTACTTTGGTATGCAGAAAAAGCTTTTTCAATTTTTCATATTTTACAAAATGGTAAAATCACTTTTTGCCTTTAAATTGTTAATTTGTGTTTTCAACCAAATTTTATTTATACCTTTTAATAATTGAAAAATACTTTTAAATAAAACCTTGGGCAGAAGAACGTAATTTACTCTAATAAATTATGTCAATTATGAGGTTTCATTTGTAACGTTAGGCAATAGCAAAGCATTCCTGTTCTTAAAAAAATAATTATTTTCTACTCAAATTTTAGTCTAATATTAAAAACATATTTATGGTAAATGAAAATTTTAAATATCTTTCGATCTTTAAATTTTTATTAAAATTATCATTAAATATAAGAGTAAAACCATTATTTAATAATAACATTAAAAATTATATAATTTTATCTCATTTTTCTACTCTATTTTGAAAATTAATATTTTACCATGGACCTTAACTTTAAAAAATGACTCTCTTCCAAATCTCTAAATTTTTTTCTTTACCTCTCTGCCTATCGGCGATTGTTGACAACTTCACCCCAAACTTTGTTGGAAAATGACGATGCCTTTATCATGAGAGGGTTGTTGTTTGCAAGTGGAAGTGGTTGGATTTCAAGTTTAATATCTTAGAGAGAAAAGTAAATTTTTCAAAATTTAATCCTAAAGAAAATTGTTAGTTTTTCAAACGAAGAGGGAAATGAGATATAATTTTAATTATTTTAATATTACTGATAAAATAATGATTTTACTTCTTAATCTTAATAGAAAATTCTTAGATACATGACAACAAACTAAAACTTGGGTAAGTATTTAAATTTTTTATTTGTCATAGATACATATTTATTTTTTCATTGAAACTTGGGTGGGAAATAGTTTTTTAGCTAAAACATAATAATAATAATGGCAAAGTATTTAAACTGTTAACTAAAAATGAAAGGCCAAAAGACTTAACGTCACCCAAGGTATGGTGAAAACTCAAACCCATACCCTTAATTTTCAAAAATCTAAACACTTACATATAAATATTTTTTATTAATAATTTTAGTTGAGATTGGGGTAAAATTGTTATTTATTAAAAAATTTTGAAAACTAAGATTTTATTACAATTTTCTTCCTCGATTTAAAAAATTCATAATTTATTCTCCAATTCAAAGTTTGAAAAGTGACAAATACTCTTTCGGGCTTTTTCACTTCCCTCTTGCATTGATTAGCTATCTTTGACGGTCAATCGCCGATCATTCTCTTTTTGGTCTCTCTTTCTTTTCTTTTCAGTAGTTTTCGATCGAGATGAAGATAAAATTATTTTTGTTTCAAATAAAGACATCGTTTTTGTCTCGGTTGAAGATAACTGAAAAGAATAGAGAGAGAGAGACTGGTAAAAAGAGATAAGACGAGAGAGAGCATAATAAACGATCGAAAAGATAATAAATTGTCTTTGGAGAGAAAAAAATAAACTTAAAAAGGTATTCGTTATTTTTAAATTTTGGATTAAAGGAAAACTGTAAGATTTCTAGGAAAATGTGATAGTTTTATCCTGGGCAAGAGTAAGTCTTTCAGCCGAATTAAATTTAAGATTGATTGTTGCAAGTTACGACTGACCATTTCAGTTATGTGGTTTGGTTTAGATAATATTTTATTATTAAAATAAAAAAATTATTTTATTAATTATAAATTATTATTATATTTAATAAAATTTGATGAGTATAAATAATTATTATATTTGATTAAAAATAATTAATAAATTATTTTATTTAAATGTCTTTAAATATAATTATTTTTAAATATTTTTTATATTTTTTATCATATTAATTAAAAATAAATTTATTTTTATCTAAAATAATAATAAATAATAATATAATTATAATAAAATTAAAATTATCTTAATAACATTTAAATAGTTAAAGTGAATATGATAATCAGATTATCACTTATATTATCTGTTATGTCAGTATTAATAATAAAATATTATTATAATATTTTATTATTGATAAATTAAACAAAAAAAATAAAAAATAAATTCGCAAGATAATTTTTAAATATTAAAGCAAGCCCCCTTAATAAGTAAAACTTTATTTATTCCACGTCCCAACACTTGCTATTACGACAATTCCCCAATCAAAATCCTCCACGTAGATTTTCATCAACATGCGGCTCGAATAGGTATTTTAAGCGCGACTCTGGTTGTTCACTCACGTGAACATCTTCCACTGAGTCACGTGCCAGTACCATGTTTGTCGCGTTCTCTTTCTGACTCACACCGCCACAAAATCCTCCAATTTCTGATTAAAAGTTTAAGAAAGAGTATCAGAAGATATTTTTTCAGAAAGAGAGCTGTGATCATGGCGATCAAATCGCTGATATTTCCTCTAGTGATGCTGATCGCCTGTTTCCTCACGGCGGTCTTTGCTGAAGAGAGCAAGAGCACCGAATCCAAGGAGTTCGTCGTCACTTTGGATCACTCCAACTTTGATGACACTGTTAGTAAACACAAGTTCATCGTCGTTGAATTTTACGCGCCTTGGTATAATCTTCACTTCCTTTGATTTTTTTTTTTAACTTCTACATATCTAGTTAACTGTGTTTGGTCCTCTGCAGATTTTAAATTTAGCTCCTCTTTTTGTTGATTTGTTTTTCACGAGATTTTAATTTCATTCTATGGCTTAAGGAATTTTTCTAATGTTTGATTAATCTAGAGTTGCAGGCTATACATTCTTTGTTATCTTAATTTGTTTATTTTAATTTTTAATTCGGCTGGTTTTTATATTATTTTACTAATTAGTTATTAATTTTTTAATTTTGTTTTTGTTGAATGCATGTCTCTCTCTCTCTCTCTCTTTTTTTTTTGGACAATTCTGTAGTTTCTCTGAGCCAACTTCAACCTGAAATCGTAATATTTATCAATTGCATGTTGCTGATTAAGTTCTAGTAAAATCGTTTTATTATTGGAATTTGAGTTTCCATATATTTTGTTACTTGTTGACTCTATCATTTTTCAGGTGTGTCCACTGCAAAAATCTTGCTCCAGAGGTACTTATCTACCCTTGTTTTATATGATATTTATAATGCTTGTTCAATTTGCTGATAACAAATTAACAAAGTGTCTATTGTTATTTGTAGTATGAGAAAGCTGCATCTATTTTGAGTACTCTTGACCCCCCAATTGTTCTTGCCAAAGTTGATGCTAATGACGAAGCAAACAAAGATCTTACCACTAAGTTTGATATTAGGGGTTTCCCCTCACTTAAGATTTTGAGAGATGGTGGGAAGTCTATTCAAGAATACAAAGGCCCCCGTGATGCTGAGGGTATTGTTGCTTATTTAAAGAAACAGAGTGGTCCTGCATCTACTGAAATAAAGACTGCAGAAGATGCTAGTAGTTTTATTGATGAGAAGAAGATAGTTGTTGTGCGTTTGACATGAATACTTTGGTTTTATTTGTTTAGTTAGAGGAAATTCAAAGGTTTGTTTGAACATTTATGCATGTTTTTTAGGTTGGGGTTTTCCCGAACTTATCTGGAGAGGAGTTTGACAACTTCACAGCTGTTGCTGAGAAATTGAGATCAGAGTATGAGTTTGGTCATACACTGAACGCTAAAATCCTTCCACATGGAGATTCATCTGTGACTGGCCCGGTAGTGAGGTTGTTCAAGCCTTTTGATGAAATCTTTGTTGACTCCAAGGTATAGTAAACTTTTGTAAATGGTTCTGTCAAGCTATGCTCAAGCAGCTAACTTGCTGAAGTTACATGCTTCCAGGATTTTAAGGTGGATACTCTTGAGAAGTTTGTTGAAGAAGCTAGCATTCCCCTTGTGACTGTGTTTAGCAGTGACCCAAGCTTGCACCCTTTTGTTATGAAATTCTTTAACAGTCCTAATGCAAAGGTGTGCACCAGTATATAAATTACACTGTCCTTTTCAATTTATTTTAGAACTTTATAATTATACAATTATGCATGGAAATCGTCTTATCTCCATTCTCCTTGTTTAGCAGTGAGTAGCTTTTTTCTCATGTAATAACATTATCATTCTGAAAAGCTAAGCCGAGTTTCCATGTGGGTTCATGGTATAGCTGGTTATAGGGTAAATGAAATCAGAAGTAGAAAAGGTCTAGGAGGCTTCAAAATGATCTCTCCATATCTGGCATCAGAGATTAGATTATAGTTTGGGAGCATAGTAATTTCTTTGCTGTTTCGTTGCAACAAATTCTTGTTACAGAATAAGATCTTTGTGAACTCACAACCTTTAGTCTCTAAAACCGCTTTTAGATTTTTTCTTCTTTTTGTGGATAGGCCTTTATGTCACAGGTAAGTGCAGCAGTCTTGGATTGCCATTTTCTGCATCTTCCTCTAAAAAAATAAATTTAATGTCACGTTCTTTATATGTTTAGGAAGGGATATGTTGACCCTTTCATATAGATACTCTAAATGTCTTATATCTTTCATCTTCTGTTTTCCTTGTTCCTTTTTTATTTTTAACTAAATTTAATTTGTTTGTAATATTATTGAATATTGTGGCAGCAAAATTTCTGATTCTGTTTAACAAACTAACCCTTACTGGAACATTGTCTAATTTTTTTTGTAAAATTGCAAATATAGGCAATGTTGTTTATGAACTTCAACAGTGAAGGTGCTGATTCTTTCAAATCGAAATATCGTGAAGTTGCTGATCAATACAAAGGACAGGGCATCAGTTTTCTGATGGGAGATCTTGATGCTAGTAAAGCTGCTTTCCAGGTTGGTATGCATTGATCTGCTAGTTTCTATTTATGGTTTCAAATTTGATATATTTATCTGATATTTCAATTGTTTCTTATTGATTGAACAACAGTACTTTGGACTCAAAGAAAGCCAAGTGCCTCTCATCATTGTACAGGCAACTGATGGGCAGAAGTATTTGAAGCCTAATTTGGAGGCTGATCAAATTGCATCTTGGATGAAGGAATACAAGGTGATATATCTGCTTCTTGTATTCATTGCACTTTTTCCTCAATGAGAATAGAGAATTTCATAATGTTTTGCCAAGTTAATATTTTATTTGTTAAATATAACTTTATTTGTTCTATTGTAGAAGGTGTGTGTTACTAAGTCCTTCCATAGAAAGCATCTTTTTTATGAAAGTTTTTACTTGCAGGGAGGGAAAATTCAACCATACAAAAAATCTGAGCCTATTCCTGAAGAGAACAATGAGCCTGTGAAGGTGGTTGTTGCTGAAAGCATTCAGGAAATGGTTTTCAAGTCTGGAAAAAATGGTGTGTTTTTAAATTTTTTCTCACTTGATGGATTTTTTATGTGTTGCTTACTGTGCTTGAAATCCTGTGTCTTTTCTGGTGGTTTGTGTTGGGTGGTTGTGCTAAAAATGCTTCTTCGTTCTAGGATTTGTGTCACGTTTCTATAAGAAATCATGGAATGTTTTTTGTCAATTTATTATATTTGCTACAAAATCTATTTTTATTAAACAGAGCCTCAGCAATTACCATTACTTATTCTTTTTAGGCTGTGATCACTGCTGGCATGCATTTACTTTTTAATTCTTTTATTTGAAACATCAATGGACAGCTAATTTTACAGTTAAAAATGGAAATTTGTAATTAACGAATTTGCATAGATGAATCTGCTTAATAATTGTGAATATAACTACCATTTCCTGCTCTTTGATGCTTTGTCTTATTTCACTACTCAAGTGAATTTTGAAATGTAATGTATGTTGACATTTTGCTCTACGCAGTTCTGCTAGAGTTTTATGCTCCTTGGTGTGGACACTGCAAAAAATTGGCTCCAATCTTGGATGAAGTTGCCGTCTCTTATAAAAATGATGCGGACGTTGTTATCGCAAAATTTGTAAGACTTTTTTCAACTTTTCTACCTCTAAAGATGACCCTCTATGGCTTCAACTAGTATTTCAGTGTGATCGTCAGATAGAAATTTAATTTAATTGATTATTGCTTGCACTGGTGTGGATCCTTAGTCTCCATGACATCAATAATCAAATTTATTGTTTTATGTCTGAAACTTGTCTGCTTGACACTAATTTGGGCAATGGTTTTTTGGTCCTAAACATGTGCAGCAACCTAATTGGGTCTAGTAGAATGATTGGCACACGGACATGATGCCTTGTCCAATATATGAATAGCTAGTTTTTGCGCATTAAATTATTTTATTCGACTCGACTCTATTCAATTTTACCTTGTTACCATTTGATATTTCATTATTTTGCTTATCTTCATGTTTCTATATGTTCATCTCTGCTGCGCACAGCCTTCAGCATAAATATATTTGTAGTTGAAAGTATTCTTTTTGACATGATATGCTCGTGTTTGTCTAGGATGCAACTGCAAATGATATCCCAAGTGACACTTTTGATGTTAAAGGTTTCCCAACGGTGTACTTGAGGTCAGCTAGTGGAAAGGTAGTGGCTTATGAGGGGGATAGGACCAAGGAAGACATTATCCAATTCATTGAGAAGAACAGGGATAAATCTGCTCCTCAAGAATCTGTTAAAGCAGAATCATCTGCAAAAGATGAGCTTTAAAGAAGGTACATGCAGCTTTTCTCAGTAGAGTTAAGAGACATGTGCATTTTGTATTGTGCTTTGCGGCTGTGATACCCAACAACAGCAGCAAGGAAAAGAATCGCCTGATGTCCTTCCTTCCCCTTACTTTGTTTGAATAAATGGGAGGCATTTTCGGCTGTTTTATCGCGTGTTTACTTTTTGGAATAGCGTAGTTGTAACAGTGGGTTTGGCTGAATGAAAAAGATAGTAAATTACATGTAGGAGAGATACCTTTAATTAAATGCCCAGTGGTTTGGGATTTTCTTACCTTAGAAAATTTTGTTGCTTGAAATCTCCTATTCCTGCTTTGTGTTGGCATTGATATCCAGAAAATTGTTCTACTAAGGATAGGACTAAACCAAGCTGGCTCGGATTCCAAAGTAGACTCGATTTGATTTGGTTTGATTCAATTTAATTCAAATTTGTTTAGTTTAAATTTGAGCGGATTTAAGTAATATGATTCAACTCATCTTTGAAACTGAGCTGAAGTTAAAAAGAGTTCGGTTGTCTAGCTTGTAAGTAAGGTAAATGATTCAATTCGATTCAAATGTAGGGTTCGACTCAGATTCAAATTATATGAAATAATTGTTAAAATGATATCGTTATATCTATTATTTAATAAAACATTACCTTTTCAGTCAGTCAAAAATTTGGGTTAAAAATCAAAATCACAACTTTGAGTCATGATTTTAAATCATTAAATTATTTTTATTTGAATTAAAATTATCTTTAATTTTGACTTGAAGGAGTATGATTAAAATCAAACTAGATTATTATGATTTAAGGTTTTTTAGTTGAAATAATCTACCTTTCAATCAGTCAACCGAAAGACAGGTTTGGTTCGTAATTTCATGTATATGTTTGATAGAAAAGCCTGTCAGTCATCAATCAACTAAACAAGTAGATAACCAATGTATATAGGAAAATTAATGCACTCTCTATTGTAAACTAATTACACCACAATCTCCCATCAAAATAAAATAAAATATCAAATTATACTACTGCCAATTCTTTCATTTTAGGCCTCCTCTCTGAGGGCTCAGCTGACAAAGCCTTCCTCTTGCTAAAACTATTACTGTTGTTTATATAATTGTTAGAGCTGTTGTTATTGCTGTTGTTGTCCTCCCTCAACTCCTCCTCCCTTTCTGTACAGGTTTGGCTCTTCATATTTAGGGATTTTAAAAGATGGGGCTGAAGCTTCTCCAGGTCTGATAACTGAAGCGGCTTCAACAGAAACTCCTCTGCTCCTTCTTCCAGACACCTGACAATTCAAACAAACTTTAGTTAATTTGTTGATATAAATTTGATTTGGAGACAGTTGAAAAGAATTAGTTAATAAAGAACTGACATGCTGATTCTTGAAGGTACATTTTCTGATGACATGACCACAACCGGTACATCTTTCCAGGAGGATCCCTGAAAGTTTAAGCAAAACTTAGAATTTTTCAGTTTAAGAAATAATAAACTTGTATGTAAAATGCTGTGCTCTACCCAACTTTTTAGTGTCTTTTTGAAGCAACAGTCAGATAATCAACTCGATTATTGCTTATCAGAGAAGCATCTTACCAAATTTTCTATGCATAGAAACCAAGAAAAGAAAATATCAGCTATCTCTAAACTAACATAGCTTCAAATTAAGATCATGGACTTCACCTTGACTCGTTTGAGTAAATCATAACCACTCATTCCCGGCATACAGAAGTCTGTCATGATCAAGTTCACCTTGGATCCCTGCAATATTTGATCATAAACATTAATTTCAGACACTCTGAATTACTAGCACACAGTTTATGTAAAACATACAATACAAATATGAGCACAAATTTGAACACAAATAATGACATATTACCATATAATTTAGTGATTTTAAATTAGAGATACAAAAACACTCAATCAAATGGTGATGTGATATTATTTATACATAAATTTGTGTTCATTGTTTGTGAAAATAGGGTTATTCGTCAAACATATATCCGTAGGTGGGGAAAATTTTGTTTGGCTTGATTCTCATTAATGTGGCTTGTCCTAGAATTTATTGGGCAAAAATGTCAAGGACAAACCTACCAGTTCATAAAACATGCAAGAAATCACAGAGGTCCACAGGCAAAATATTGAATTGGCACAGAAATTGAGAAGCAAAATGGGATTGCATTTCCAGGTTGTTAATGTCGACAGAAAGACAGATCTCCTTAACTATATAAAAGCTGAATTTCTCCATCTGTGTGGCCCCTTTATGAATATTTGTTGTGATTTTGGATAAACTAATGTTTCAAAGCTCACAAATTTGTTGATTATATTATAAGTATAAAAGCAGGCTAATATCTACAGATGGGTTCTAATTGGCTAATTAATTATACTAAATCAAAAGCCTTTCTGGCTACTTTGCCTTTGCGTTTGCCTTCCTTTTTCATCTTTGATAACGATATGTCAGTAATGAATGAGAACGTGAAGGGACTGATTTCTACATTGAATATTGCAAACCAATTATCCATTAAGCTAATTAACAACAACTTTTGCCTTAATCCTAACCGACACAAGTTCATATTAAACTCAAAACTTCACTCTCCTCAGGAGGATTTCACTGACAGAGAGATTAAAGTTAATTCCCCTAAGTGGATATCAGAAATGGAAAAGTTGAGGAAAAAACAAATGGTATATGAGTAAGTTGGTTTGTTTTGGAGATCAACAGCTTATTATTTTCTTTAAACACATGTGAGAATCTAAAAGAGAGTAAAGAGATTAATTTTACCTCTTGCTGTAATGACTGCGGAGGAGATGAAGAAGTAGAATCAGTAGGAGTGTCTAGTTTATCAATCAGACCTAGAAATTCCAAAGCTTTATCTCCAGAATCCACACAAGTCACTACAACAACAAGAACAAAACATCAAAATGCATATAAGAATAAAAAAAAAAAAAATTTTAATGATCAAACAACTCAATCCCCATGTTAATAAATTAATAAAAATCATTACCTTGATAGGAAGAAACTTTAAGGAGCTTCTCTAAAAGCTTCCTGTCAATGACACTATCATCAACTGCCAAAACATGAAAACTTTGTTGTAATTGCTGTTTCTGTTTCTCATCATCTTCTTCTTCTTCCTTTTGTTGTTCAAGTAGTATAACTTGCTGGGTATCTTCAACCTTCGCAGATTCTGATTTCAACTCCATTAAATAAAATGAATTATGTCTTCAAACTATGAATGTTTATATAAAGAAAAAGATTAAGAGGTGAAAGGGAGAAGGTAGCTAGCTAGCGTGCGTTGGTGGGTATGATTTATGAAAGATGAAGGAAGAGACTGGAGTTCTTATTATGAGGTCGATGAGAGATAAAGGAAGTGTTTTTAGTTGCCAAAATCTCTTCCTAGATTCTGCATACATTGTTGGTACAACCACTCATATTTCTCTATCTTTATGGCGTCCTTTTGATTGGATTTTGTTTTATTAATAAGGAAAATCCGGAGATCTTTTTTTCCCCCATTTAAGTCATCATTGTGTTTATTTTTCCTAACTATTTTTACTATTTATTTATTTATTTCCCAATAATAATAATAATAATAATTGAAAATAAAAAGGTAGCCTTGTTTTTTTTTTTAATTTTTTAAACCCTTATATAAGTTATATTAATTAAATAAATTTTAAATTTAATAATTGGTTTATAATCATTATACTAATTAAAGTTAAAAATATTGTTTTAATATAATATTAATAAAATTTAAATTTAAATTCTTTTTTTGAGAATTTATATATTATTATCAATATTTTATGATATAATATGGTATAAAAATAATACGTATTATAAGTTATATTAAATTAATATAATATAATAAATATATCATATAATATAATATATTTTATTAATGTATCTTTTCTTATAAAATACCCATATAATAAAGATATATAATATAATTTTAATTTTTTAAAAATATTTTATATTAATTATTATTTTTTTAAAATTATATTAAAATATATGATAAAAAATTAAATTTTTAATATATGATATGATACATAATACACACTGTCTAAATTACCACAGGGTAAAGATGGGTCTTCTTGTTTTTGGCCAAACAGACACAAGGAGACACCATATGCTCTGTCTAAATTACCACAGGGGTAAAGATGGGTCTTGTTGTTTTTGTCTAAACAGACACAAGGAAACACCATAATGAAAATTGAGAGGAATGAAAAAGGCAAAATTACCAAAAAGGGACCACAGACAGACATGCACAGAACAGAGAAAAAACAGAAGATGAAGAAGACCATGGAATGGAATGGATTGAAGCTCTTTCCCTTTGAGCATTTGCAATTTGCTCTTCTTGTAATGTAAAGTAATAATTTTGAAGGGAACATGAAATAAATAGGCAGGGACCCACTGAACAAAATTTGAAATCTTTGTGGGACCCTTATGAAATATAATCTTTTGTGGGGGTCACTTTCTTCTGCCATAAATCTTCAATTTTTGCGAATATGTCCCCGTAGAAGGGGCGTCCCTTGTTCAAAGTAGAAAATTACAAGGTTCCCTATTTGTTTTAATTTTTTAACACCTGCCCACCACGTGTTGCTCCCTCCATGTGTCACACACCCCTGACAATTTTATCCCCGAATTTTACATATATTTATTTACTAAGCAATTATTACAATAATAATTATATTTATTAATTATTAATTAGGGTTTAAATAACAATAAGAAAGACAGACAGCCTTACAAATTTGACCTTAAAGTGAAAAATAGTGTGATGCAAAGAAAGAAAAGAAAGAGAGGATCCCAAATCTTTCTTTGAACCAAAAGCAAAGCGTGTTTGTTGGCTATTGATTTCCATAAAGAAAAAAGCGTAACTGATTTTAGTTGGTTTGACTTGGACAAGTAATGTTTGTGGGGCCTTTTATTGACCAACGCTATCTACATTGAACGGGTCAGGTCGGGTCAGATCTCTCTCCTAACTAAAAATCAAAAGAGATTTCTCCACCACTCCTCTGGTCTTTGCTTTTACACGACAAATTTCATATGACTTTTCCCCGTTCTCACCGCTCGCTCTTTCCTCAATTACAATTAGTATTTTCAAAATTAGTTTTAATTTTATAATTTAATTTAATTTATATATAAATATTAATTTATTTTAAATTTAATCAAATTTATTAAATTGATTAAATAAAAAAAATATTTAAAATCAATAAAACTAATTTACATAATACGTATTTAAAATTATATTTTATATGTTTCATATGTTTTATTTTAAAAAATTAAATAAATAATAGAATAAATAGCTAACGATTAGACAAGTTTTCAATCCACAAAACATAGAATATATAGACTTTGAATTAAAAAATATTTTTTTACAAAGAGTTCTTCAAAGGATTGAAAAGGAGTCCAACCGTTAATAATTATTTTTTTACAAAGAATTAAAAAATATATTTTAATCTCTCTAACATCATAAGATATTTAATCTTTTGTTTTTTTTTTTCCCTGTGTCTAAAGGGGAAGTTATTGTCTCTCTAACACCATGTTGTTAAGGTAACTTTGTTGACCTTATTTCAATTAAAATAAAAACAAATCTTGAAAATCATATTTAAATAATGAATAATCAAATTTGGCATTTGAACGTATCAGTTACTTTTTCCCCTAAAAATATGGAAGATTAATATGATAAGATAGGCAAAAAGTTTTCCGTAAGAAAAGGGTAGTGATTTGAAGAATATTTTATTATTAAAATTGAAAAATTATCTTAAAAATAAATTATTTTAAAAATTATTAAATATAAATTATTACTATATTTGATAAAATTAGATAGATATAAATTATTATTATATTATTTTACTTAAATATTATTGGGTATAATTTTTCGAAAATATTTTTTATATTAATTAAAAATAAGATTATTTTTGCTTAAAAAATTAATAAATAAAAATATAGTTATAATAAAATCAATATTACCTTAGTAATTTTTTAATACCTAATATATGAGTAATAATCAAATTACCTTTTATATTATCTGTAACATTACCATTGATAATAAAATATTACTAAAATATTTTATTACTTATAAATCAAACAAAATATATAAATAATAAAATATAAATTATCAGAATAATTTTTAATTTCCTCTCACCACATGCCCCTTACGACCTTTATCCAAAATTAAATTATTTCAAGTCGAGGACACATGCCATTTTATTAACAATAAGATAATTAATAACTCAATTGTGGACATATATCATTGGCTATCTGATTGAATCATAATAATTTTTTTTTATCAATTTATATTTTATTATATTAAATATTAGAATTAATTAACCGTTCTGTGATACCGATCTCAATCTATAGGAGACACTAAATGTCATTATCTTTTAACCAGACCACATTTTTATATAAAAAATAGAAATATATGAACACATAATTAATGGTGAAGTTTATGCATGAACCCCTTTATATCAAATCAAATCTCCTTGATGCACAAGAACAAGATTATGCTTTTATTTGGTAAGGCATGGAATCATCATCAAAAGATTTTTTGGTTGACAATCTTAATCAATATAAATTTACCCAATAATTAATAAATTAAAATGTGAATTTACCAACTAATCATAGATTTACCCATTTTCAAAATAATAAAAATATATATTTGTATACTTTTATATATAGATGAATATATAAATAATATATGATAATGTAATTGAATAATTTTAAATTAAAGATAAAATAATATCTAATTATATGATAATATATTATTTATATATACAATTATATAATCAAAAGTGTGTTCTTCAACTATAGTTATTAATATCTTATGATACACAATACATATTTTACGATACAAATAAAATATGATATGTATTATGAAGTGTATCATAATTAATACAATACAATAGATGTATCATACGATATAATACGTATTATCAATACAGATCGATACACTTTTTAAATAAAATAATGATATAATAAAAGTATATATAAGAAATTTTAAATTTTTATACGTGTTAATGATATTTTTTAAAATAATAACGTGTCTATTATATTTTTTATTATTTTATTATTTTATTTTTAAAAAAATATATCATATGATATGATACGATATTTAATATATAATATGTAAAATTAATTTTTTAATATATAATATGATATACAATCTGGTTATGGCTCCGCCATTTTAATTAGTGAAAAATAATAAGAAAGTGGTAGTCATGACATGACCCCAAAAGAGCCTAAATTAACACAACAGTGGTGTGAATTGTGAATTCATAATTTGATTTGGATTGGAGTTAAGTTTTTTAAGAATAGTTGGGGGCACACATGAGTGTCTAATCAAGGTAAAGTTAAGTTCATTTTGTACCACACTTAAAACAAAAACTTTATTTCCAACATAACTCTTCCTAAATTTAAGAATTAATCAAGATGTTTAAATCATTTTGTGATGTCGGTTGAATAATGACAAAATATGCCTTAATCACTTTAACATCCTAAGCAATTTCTTATGTAAAGATTTCAAATTTTGCTACCCTTCAATATTCTCTTTCATACATAGGTACATAATTGTCAATAGTAGGCCCAAAAATTTATTTACCATAAGGTTTAAAAACAATATTATGCAAATTTATTCCATCACATGATTGAGTATTATTTTATTTTTAATTCAGAATCATCTAATCATATGAAAATATATGTACATAGTTTTACTAAAAGTTTAATCCTATGTATTTACACTTTAAATACACAAATATATATACATTTATGTGTGTTATCGTATGATTGAGTATTATTTTTTTCTTAATTTAAAATCACTTAATCATATGATGACATGCATTAAGTATGTACTTATTCGTATACTTAAAATATGTATATATAATTTTATTTCATCGAAAATTATACAAAATTGATATTCCTTTTACAATAAAATCATGTGTATATATTTTAAATACACAAAATTTATACATAAATAATATATCATCACGTGAATGAATTATTTTAAATTAAGCATAAAATAACATTCAATCATATAATAACATAATATATATATATACTTGTTTTATATATTTAAATTCTGTTTATGTAGTAGTGGTCCTTTTCTTAATTTATTGAATATAAATAATACAAGTTGATATGTTCATAATTAATATTTAAGGAGAATTGATGACTGTCAAGATAGATTATTCATACCACAATATAATATTAATAATAATAAAAATAAAATGTTCTCATATAAATTTATCAAGATTATACATATGCACCATTGAATTTAGATATTAAAATATTATTTTAGATTAATATATTCAATCTAACAATAAATATATATCAAATATGATAATAATTTATATTTAATCATCTTTTTTATTATAAGATTTTTTTTTTGATAAGATAGATTTTTTTTTTCACCGAAATTATAAGTATGACATATAGTGGGTTTTGATAAACGACTAATTATAAGAATAATAATTAAATACGTCTTTTATTCACAAAATATCTAGAAGTGCAAATAAACCTTGTATTCAAAGACAACGAGAAAAATTTTATAAAGTAATATATCTCTTCAACATTTATGCGATTCTTTTCCTATTTTTTCCATGTATACAAGAGAAAACTATAATCTTTACGAAATTAAGACTATGTCATTAAAGTAGTGTTATATACACAATTTTATATATAAATAATGATATATCACTATGTAATTAGGTAGTTTAAAATTAGAGATAAAATAATACATAATCACATAGTGATATATTATAATTTGTGTATGTTGAGAATAATCAAACATGTCAGGATTAAATTCTATGAATTCTATACATAAAGATTTGCGTACCCGAAGTAATTTTCGATGAAGTTTCTTCGTATACGGTGTAAGGTATCGACATTAGCGTATTTCCACAACCCAATTTGCACTACGTATTGTTTTTCAATTAGGGAGACAAGATCTGTGCCAATTTGTGTGTTACGTGGAGAATTATTCTCTTTACAAAAAAAAAATGACGTATATTCTTTTGAGAAGGCAGTTAGGACTTTATATAAGAGTCAAACTGTCAATTATTAATCATCAATAACTGCCCTTTAGTAGTTAAGAAAACTGGATTGAATCGACCCGTCATGGGTGGACCCGTATCTAATAATGTATATAATTTTATTGATGTTGTTAATATAAATATTCAATTTTATTTCAATTAAAATAAAAAATAAATCTTTAAAATTATATTTAAATAAAAAATAACCAAATATATCATTAGAATATAACTTCCACTCTTCATCTTACAAATATTAAAGACCAATACTAAGGAAAAGACCAAAAAAAAATAAAGTTGTGTTAAGCATATCATTACACTAGAGGTATAGCAAAAATGAAAAATTCTAACTATCCTCATAAGACTCTTGTCTAAATTTAAGTCATTCTTATGACATATGTCTTTTTATATACAACAAAGACCATTTATAACATAATTATGGGCATATATCTTTCACTATCTAGTTGAACCAAGTCAAAATTTTTTTGTCTCAATTTATATTTTATTTATCTCTTTCCATGGTGAATAATGAAATTAATTAATCAACCCCTATTACTAATTCCTATTATCATAATCTATATTACATTCAATAAAATTATGTGTATATATTTTTTATATATAATTTAGGTGTGTGTGTGTGTGTGTGTGTGTGTATATATATATATATATATATATATATATTATGTGATTAAATAATTTTGAATTAAAAATAAAATAATATTTAATCACATAATGATATATCATCTATATATGTAAATAATAAGAGTATGTATATATACTTTTAGCATATAATTTGAATATGATAATGTGTCATTATGTGATTGGATAATTTTTGAATTAAAGATAAAGTAATACATAATTATATAATGATATATCATCTGTATATCTAAATTATATATTAAAAATATGTATATATAATATTACTTATATTTAAATTATATATAAAAAATATATACATATAATATTATTTTTTATTAGATATGACTCTAATTTGTATTTATCGATACTCTCTGGTGAAACAACTCTTTAATTTTATGCATGCGTCCCTTTATATCAAATCAAATCTTCTAGTTGTAAAAGAACAAGATTATGCTTTAATTTGGTTAGGCATGGCATCATCATCCAAAGATTTTTTGGTTGACAATCTTCATCTGTCTAAATTTACTCAATAATTATTAAATCCAAATGTGAATTTATCAACTAATCTTGGATTTACCTATTTTCCAAAACCAATAACTCGCCCCACATGTCATTTCATATAACGTTACAATTGTCAATGAGTAAATAATCCAACACTTCATTGTATCTCAAGATGTCTATTTATTCAACGTAGCACCATTTTTCTCAGAGTAATTCTCTGTGTGGGAAGAGAATCTTGTCGTGGTAAGAGAAGAAAGAATAAAAAATCCTAAGCAAGGGGGAGAAATCAATTTTCAAAATTAAAAAAAAACTTAATTTAAAATATAATTGTTAATTTTTAAAATCAGAAAGAGAAAAATAAAATGAAATTATATATTTTTTAATAATATTATTAAAGTAATAAAAGTTTAATAGTGGATAAATATTTAAATTTTTGAAATTTTACTGATGAAAATTTTAAAATATGCTAAACCTTATATAGAAATAAGTCTTTTAGACAGAAAAACCCAAAACCCAAAATCCAAAACTTGATACCGAAAAGTAATAAACCATCCACTTATTTTCGATCATTTTATTGTATAAACGTTATAGTTTTTATATGGGACTACAACCAATTTAATTAGTGAAAGATAGTAAGGTAGTGGTCCTCAAGACAAGACACCATGAAAGCCTAAATGAACACAACTGTGGCATGAAATTTGAATTCATATTTTGATTTGCAGTCAAGATTTAGTGTCTAATCAAAGGTAGAATTGAATTCAATTTGTTGTACAACACTTAAAACAAAAACTTTATCTCCAACATATCTCATCCTAAATTTTAAAATGCATCAATATATCTAAATCATTTAGTGATGTCGGTTGAATAATAACAAAATATGTCTAAATCAATTAGCTTAACATCATATGCAGTCTCTTATCAAAAGATTTCAAATTTTGCCCCCCCTAACTTTTTTTTTTTTTTTTTGATTTTTAGTAAGTTGCTCCCTTACTTTCAATGTTCTCTTTTCGTATATGAATATCTATGAGATGGTCTTTTATGCAATATAAATTATACCAGTTGAAGTCGGCCTGGAAGAGAGACGAGAGAGCGCTAGAAGGAGATGGAAAGGGCTAGAGACGGTGAAGTTTGCCAAAAAATGGTGATGGAAAAAATCAAACCTAAAAAGGGGAAAAATCACATTTCAAAACTATAATGAGAAAAAATTTGTGATACTCTATCATTTTTAATAATAAAACATGACCAAAGGACTTATTCCCACCTAAAGTTGATTGTATTCCTAAACTGATATCCGTTAACTATTGAAAATTTAAATATCCATCAATGAGTGGTTAAAATTAACATAACTAGTTAAGTTTCAAAGATAAAATTGTTATTTAACTAGTAATATATTAAAAATAATAAAACATTATTCATTTTCTCCCTAGATTTAGAAAACTAATAATTTCTTTCAAAGATTAAACTTTGAAATGTTACATTTTTTCTTTAGGGTTTTCTTTTTCTTTCTCTCGCTTTTTCGACGTCGTCACCGACTTATCTCTCACTCTCTCTCCATTTTCCAACGTCGACAATCGAATGAAGAACGCCTTCATCATTGAACGAAGACGAATTGTCTTTGTCTTTGGAGGAAAATGATTTGTCTTCCTCTAATGATAAGGACGTTCTTTACTTGGTTACCGACATCAGAAAAAGGGGAGAGAGAGAGAGAGAGAGAAGCTGACTGAAGACGATGTTAGAAAAGCTAGGAAGACAAATAAAGGAACCCTAGAGGAGAATATAATATTTTAAAGTTTAATCTTATGAGAAATTATTAATTTTCTAAACTTAAAGGGATATAGATAATGTTAACTAATTCTGTTAATTTTAATAGTTTAAAAATAAATATTTAAATTTTTAATAATTAATAAATACTAATTTAAAAATACAAAAAACTTTGGTTGGAAATAAATTTGTAAAATATTATTTAAACTAAATATAGCCTACTAAATTTTTGGATATTGTTATTTGTCATCATCACTTAGAACTCACCACACAACCGCATTTAACAAGTGTTCAAGTTGTTCAGGATCTCCCGCTAAAAAACAATTTTGATGGGACTTAATATATGTTGCAACAAAATAATCATATCTTTTTGAAGACAAAAGAATCTAAAGGCAAAGACTTACATGTCGAAGTTTATCTTGGAGTGGGACCACTGCATGTGAATGGCACGCTCTGCGACATTTTATAAACGTGAGTGGTAAATTTGGAAAAAAGGCAAAAGAGAGGAAACACTGGCACACTTGGAGTAGGACCACGACATATTATAAACGTGAGTGGCAAATTGGGAAAAAGGCAAAAGAGAGGAAACACTAGCACACTTGGCTTCAATTCATAATCATCCTTTCATACTTCTTGATTATATTTATGCCAAGATCTTTTCTATAATAGGATTAGGCCCGACTTGTAACCTAACTTGAGTTGGGTTTGTGACCCAGATGGGCATGAAAATGGTAGAAGTAAAAGATACTTTAGGGAGAAAGTTTAGATCGAATTGTATTATTCTTATAATTAATAAAATCTAGAACTATTTAGAGCAATCGTTATAGATTTAGTTATTATACATTAGAGTTTACTATCATTCAGAGTTGAGTGGGGTTTTATCATTATTTAAAAAAAAAACCCTTAAATTGATTCATATAATATTAATCATAACTTTAAAGATTACATAGATATAATTAACAAAAAAATAGGATTTATTGAAATTATCAAGTGTAAAGGGGGTTTGTAATCGCATATGTATAAACAAAGGATATTTTAATCCTTTTTTTCTTATTAAATTTATGTTTTAAATGATGTAAGAGGGAAAAGTATAATTTAAGAAAGTTATGTGTAAAAGAAAATGGATGAAAGTTTTAAATTAGTAAGTTCAAAGGGAAGCGCATAATTAATGTTATGAAAAGATTAAAATATAATAAAAATAATAGGAATTAGAAGGACTCGTGTGCAAAATCTGAAAAGATATTTTAAAGTCTCTTAATCACAACGAAGTCAAAGTGCAACAGTTTCATTTAAACCTCAAGGTATGTTGATATAACCTCAATTTCCTGAAACAAAATCAATGTAAAAACCTTAGTTTGTGAATTTAGGGGTTTTATGTAATTGAAGAAAGTTGAGTAAATTGAAGGGAAATTTTAATGGATTAGATATATTAAGGAGTATTTTTCTCCCTCTTGACGTTAAATTTTTTATCAATGGTATGTAATTGATAAAATCCCCAATTGGCATGTGTTAGTGTTGTAAATTCGTAATTTTCAACTTATCTTTGGATTTCGTACGCTATCTCCTAAGCTTTAGGAGGACAAAAATAAGATAATAGGGCATAGATAAAAGCAGGTTGATGATATTGGAACTGGAGATTTAAGACAAGTTAAGAAAGTAATGTAAGAGATACCATGCTAAGTTTCATATGCGTTATGTCTTGTGTTATATACAGTGTGACTTGTCCATGCATAACAAGATTTTATGTAAGGGCATACTAGCGATAAAGGAAAAAGGTGACATATGTTAAGTTACATAAATGCGTTTTAACATGTCACATGTGAATAAATTTTATGCATGTTTTCAATATTATATAGCATATGCATGTCGAGGGGACTAAAACCCCAAATGTTATGCACACACCAATATGGGGCAAGGGGTTTCAAAAAGTGGTTTTGTGGAAGGTAAGTTTGCATAGTTGTATGCATGTAGGATAAGATTGACAATTTAATATTTTCACTCAACATGGCTTGGCGAACCAATTTTGTGTATCACTTTAGCCCAATTGACAATTAAAAAAAAAAGTCAAAGTTTCAAGTTCAATGATTCAAGTTCAAAGGTTAAAGTTAAGAACAATGCTATGTGTGTTTATTTTTGGTACACAATTCATGTACACAGTAATGTGTCATCATGTAATTAGGTGATTTTAAAACATGTGTTATCATATGATAAAGAAACATCTAATCACATGATAACACATCATCTATATATATAAATTATGTATTAAAAATTGGTATACATAATTTTATTATAAAGTTAAAGTTAAAAAAAAAAGTTTTTTTTTTACAATCCTAAGTTAATTTTAAATTTTACTTAGGATTGTAACATTTTTTAAATTAAAATTGATTATTAGTTGATGGAAAAATGTTTGCCGTCACTTGATGTTGTGATTTGTGGAATGAAACCTTAATTTTGGTTGGAAGATCATTAATATTTTATTTGATAGGTGTGAAATAGACCGCAGCTACCAAGTCGATTACCCGTACCTGTACTATTCATCAAAACATGTGGTAGATTGGACATCGTATGCATGCTAGAGGCAAACTGAAATTTGTAAGTGCACATTAACATTTTAGTAATGAAGGGGGTTTCACATGCTATGAATTATGAGAAAAGGGTTATGAAGTTCCACCAAGCGCACAACTTTGGGGTGTGGATATTAATTAAAATCGACAAAATTTTTTTTTCTGTAAACCTTTTTAATCAAATGTACAACGATTTTACTTTTATAAACAAAATTATTTTTAATTCTAAAAATACTCTCTCTGCTTATTACGTCACTTTCAGCAACTTATGTGTACATACGATGAGTATAGGGCGTGTAGAGTGAATACAAGATGCGTGTAAAGTGTGTAGGGTGAGTATAGGGTGCGTGTAGGGTGAATACAGTATGTGTAAAATATATATATATTTATATAAATAAAATAAAATAAAATAATATTTAAAAAATATAATAATATAATATATATTTAAAAAATAATATATATATATATATATATATATATATATATATATAAAACAGAGTGCGATGAGGGTGCGTACACACCCTTTATATTTTTTACATACCCTGCACTCCGCACCCTTTACACACCCCGTACCCTGCACACACTCATGTGCCTTGTACGTACTTACGCACCTTATGTGTAAGTAAGGTGAGTATAAGGCGTGTAGAGTGAGTACATGATGCATGCAAAGTGTGTCGGGTGAGTACAGGGTGCGTGTAGGGTGAACACAGTGTGTGTAAAATATATATATATATATATATATATATATATATATATAATAAAATAAAATAATATTTAAAAAATATAATAATATAATATATATTTAAAAATTATTATTTTTATATATTATATTAAATATATTAATATTTAAAATAATATATATAAATAATATATATATATATATATAACAGAGTGCGATGAGGGTGCGTACACACCCTCTTCACATCCTTTATATTTTTTACATACCCTACACTCCGCACCTTTTACGCACCCCGTACCCTGAACATACCCATGTACCCTGTACGTACCTACGCACCCTACAAGCACCCACGCACCCTGTACACACCCACGCATCCTGTACTCACTTTATGCATCATGCACGCACCCTGTACTCACCTTACACACCTTGCATGCACCCACGCACCCTGTACGTACCTACGCATCTTGTACTCACCCATACACTGTGATACACACATGTAAGTTGTTGAAAGTCACGTAATAAGTCGGAGAGAGTATTTTTAAAATTAAAAGTAAATTTGTTTATAAAAATAAAATCATTGTTCATTTGTTTAAAAAAGTTTACACAAAATTTTTTTTATTGATTTTAATTAATATCCTGTGATTAAAAGTCAGATGACATAATGACACAATAGGCAAAGCTTAAGGAAAGCTTAGCGAGAGTAAGATGACTTTAGAGCATAATAATCGCGTCACCCTAAATTGCAATATAATATCTGTCATTTGTCAAAATACATGGACATAAAGTGATATTTGGTTTAATGAAAATTAAAATATCCAATAAAACCCTATGTTATCATAAATTTTTAAATCACCTTAAAGGTTTTAAAATATTATAGTTTAACCCTTTAAATGTTGTTGCACCTACCATGCCTACCCCCTAGAGCATGTCAACTCTGTCGAGATTACTCATACCAACAGCTCTTTTGTTTTTTTCAGGTTTACATAAATTTTAACTTAGAATCACGTTCATCCTTCATACGAATAAAGAAATGAAATAAATAAAAAGTTAAATATCATACTCACTAAGATTCACAAAAATATAGAATTGGTTAAAAAAAACAAGGTAAATATAATTACTCCTACCGTTAAAAATAATAACCGCATTTACTCTTATCTCACTCGTGCCCCAAATTTCTTCACATTCTATACAAATTCTAACTTAAAATCAAATACACGAGATTAAGAATTATACTTATAAATCATGTTCACAATTACAATCTACAATTAACACAAGGAAAAGTCAAGAGGTGTCACTTTTACCCTCTTTCCTAGACACGTCAAGATGTTAGGGCAGCCTGTAGAAAAAACACAGCCTACAAATATCAGGGATTTGTAGGTAAGGTTTACGGGTCAACCTATAAAAAGAAAATTTTAAATTAACAAAATATTAAAAATTATATAATATAACAAGCAAACCGACAAAACATGTGGACCACCCCATTGAAGATATGACAAAGGAGGCATAGGGTTGTACCTCGGGCCTTGGTCCTTCATAGCCCATGAGCCTGATAGACCATGCCAAATACAGCCCATGAACATGTCTACTTGCTCTTACCTATTGATTTCTTCAAATTTCAAATAAATTAGACACAAAACTTAATAAACTTGACTTGGTATTATACTCTTAACCAAAATTGACAATAGCGATGAAAAATTGATGAAAGAATGAGATTAAAATTAAAATTATTCATACTAGGGATAAATCACGCCTATCTCAAAAAATATTTTATATTTTAGACTTAATTCTTGAAAATATAAAAAAACAACGTAATCAAATTCTTATTTATTTGCATTAAGATGAATTTCATTGAATTTTTTGATTTTTTTTAATTAGATTTTAGTTGAAATTGCTGATGAAGATGAAAAGATGCAATTATGGTTTATGTAAGGTTAAAAATTCTTATTATTTTGTTTTATTTATTATATATGTATAATTTTTAGAGTATTAATTAACATAGTATAAATACCCTTAAAAACTATTTTAATTAATTTTTATTTCCTTTTTCCATTCTCTCCTCTTTCTAAAGATTAGGGAGGGGCTCAAATTACATCGTATTGGATCCAGCCAGAAGACAAAGATGCAGGTTCAATTTACAGGCCCAAATAACTGAGCCGTAGGCCGAGAAAGCAAAAAATCGAAACGACAGAGTATAGGATCTAGAAAGCATTTCAATGAATTTTCTATTGAATTGAATCAAGATTTATTAGGAAATTCCATTATAAATAAATATTTGAATTATGGAAGTTGAATCATTTATAGTATTATATATTAAAAAATTAATTTTTTATATTATAAATTGAATATTGATGATATCATATAATATAACTTTAAAAAATAAAATAATATAAAAGTCTAATTAACACATCATTATTTAAAAAAAATACTATAAATATATTTAAAAATTTTAAAAAATTTTAAATATATTATTTTTTAAAAAATATATCAATTTATATTAATAATATATATTAAATTATAAAGTATATATCCTATTAATTCAATAAATTTTATAATATATGTTATTTTATATTTGTGTTATATCCTACAATAAGATGTAAAGTATGGTATGATGCATCCAATTAGTTGAACCAACTTACTCTGCCACGCTTGAACAAAACGACAATTCAATCCAAGCAGCGCTTATTCGTGAGATAAAGGTAATCGGTAAATATCGGGTAGTGTGTGTGCAGCTCGCTTCTTATTGGCCGCCTTAGAAATCTCCATCAGATAAGCTTTGAAAGGTAAGATTTGCTGTCTGATTTTCCTTCATTTTCTCGTCAACCAGTCAGAATATCTGCATCATTTTGTTTTCTTATTTAGTTTTACACCTGTTGTTACCGAAGTGAATTCATGGCTTCAACGGTAATTCACGCGCCGGGTGCTTGCAGTTCACCTTCAATCAAGTTTGTAGATAGCCAAAACTACATTGGTCTGAAGCCGTCGGTTAATTTAAGGTTGAAATTCAATTTTGTTAAAACGACAGTCAAGGTGCGTCAAAGTCAATGTCTATTTATCGTTAAAGCTGGCGAAACGCGCGATGGACCTATTAAGAAACTTGGATTGACTGATGCGGAATGTGAGGCGGCCGTGGTGGCTGGTAATGCTCCAGAAGCGCCTCCGTTGCCACCCAAGCCCACCGCGCCAGCTGGCACCCCGGTGGTTCCTTCGCTTGTGAGTTTCTTTGTCATTGCGATAATGTTCTGTTTGATAAAATGTTAAATTCAGAAGGACTTGAATTGCATTCTTATTTTGTTTTGTTGATTGAGATTGCTTTGTGTTGTGTTAGGCACTTAATCGGCGCCCTCGTCGTAATCGAAAGTCCCCTACATTGCGAGCATCGTTTCAGGAAACAAATCTTTCTCCTGCGAATTTTGTTTATCCATTATTTATTCATGAAGGTATTATTGCAAATGTGTTGTATAGTTCATGCTTTTAATTAAATTCTGAAACGTGGCCGTATGCTGTGTAATTAATGTTTCGAGGTTTGCAGGTGAGGAAGACACACCTATTGGAGCTATGCCTGGATGTTACAGACTTGGATGGCGACATGGGCTTGTGGAAGAGGTGATTCAGCCTTTGAAGATTCTGTATATTATCTCCAAGTCGAAAGATAACTGATCTTGGATTTTTGGTCTTTTTCATTGGTTCTAGGTTAAGCTATTGTGTATTTTACAAATGACTGTTTTGATTCTTTGTTAGCACTGGAGCAATGTTTAGTGCCTACTTCTGGCAAACGTGTGGGGTACACTGGAATGAGCGTCTCACATATATACGTAGTTAGAGAATTGCCAGATTTAATTTGAAGTTAAGTATTGTTTGATGCAGGTGGCAAAAGCTCGGGATGTAGGTGTCAACAGCATTGTGCTCTTCCCCAAAGTTCCTGATGCTTTGAAGGTTTCTATTCTCCATCATGGTTTCTCTTCTTTAATCTGGAATTCATAAATGTAATTGGTTTTTGCATCTTAGTCTGCCACAGGAGTTGAAGCTTATAATGACAATGGTTTAGTTCCTCGAACAATAAGGCTACTGAAGGACAAATATCCTGATCTTGTAAGTCAAAAATCAATTCATGTATCTTTAGAATTGACAGGGTTTCTAGACTATGTTTCTGAAATTCTGACAATCTGCTTGACTGACTATTTTCTTACTAGGTTATTTACACTGATGTTGCTTTAGATCCATATTCCTCAGATGGGCATGATGGTATTGTCCGAGAAGATGGTGAGCTTGTATTTTTATTCTTGTATTGTATTTTACCAAGAATACTCCAATGTTTTTGTATGGCTAAAGGAAGACGACCGAGCTTATGCATTTTGGTGTTGAACTGTAGGGTATTAGTTCTCATCACTTCCTCTGTTTAGGCTGATTGTTTGACGTCTTCTAGGTCATGCTTTTACATCTGTTATCTTCTTGTGTATGCATGTTTGGGAGCAAGGGAGATGTTATCAGATTGATTTGTAAGAGATTGGAAGATGAATTGCTAGAGTTAAGACCAGAAGTGTGTAACCTATGGGTGGCATTTCTTTTGCTGGTCAAATTACAAAATGCTTTGTCATGAAAAAATTCACTTTCTTAAAGTTTTCACTGAGCTTCTAATTAACTATGATCATAAACAAAATCACTCATTGCTATATTTTCTGTAATACTATGTAGGTGTTATATTGAATGATGAAACAGTGCATCAATTATGTAAGCAAGCTGTTTCCCAGGTAATTTGGATAGATTTTCTGCCATTGGAATTTTACAATGTCTTTATGTAGTTAACAATATTTGTGAACTCCCTTTAGGTTTTTGAAGATTTATTGACCTCCTCTTGGGTTGTGATGCAGTCATTGTTTGTGCTTGAAAAACTACTTTATTCTCGACTTAGTGCTCATTATCATTTAAGTTGCAGTATGGTGTTTCAACTGCTTTAATTAAGAGAATTCTTACGGATCATTTGTAGTTAGTCAATCATTTTGCTTCAACTATCTCAGTGTTGTATAATTTTTCTCACTTTTGCTTTGTGCTGCACTTCTATGACCTGACATTTTCTTGGTCATGTTGGCGTTGTTACTTCTGTAAGTAGGCTCGTGCTGGAGCAGATGTTGTGAGTCCCAGTGACATGATGGATGGTCGTGTAGGAGCAATTCGTGCAGCTCTTGATGCTGAAGGCTTTCATCATGTTTCTATTATGTCCTATACGGCAAAGTATGTTGATCATTTTATTTATCTTTGTCATCATAATGTTTGGTATTTCAGTTCATGCTGTGGTGAGTGGGTGTTTCTTTTCAAACTCATACACAAACATTGATTGAGTAATCCTAGAAAAGAACTGCAAAATCAGGGAAGAAAGAAAGAACAATTAGAAAAGAGCTGGGAATGGGAGAAGATTATTAAGTGGATACTTTACAGACCATGAAAATCCTGGAAAAAATTAATTAGTTATTATTATGTGTTTCTCAATGTTTCAATTATTTTTTCATAGGACATGGTTTATTCTGGAGGCCATTATTCCATTGTTTGTACAATTTATTTGAATTTTTAGTGTCACGGTATTGTTTCATTGCTTGCACAAATCTCGTGTGTGGATACTCATTTTCCTAGTTCAACTATATCCACATTTATTTTTGGTAATTAGTTAAGAAGCCTTTTGTGATCACATATTTTGGGATGTTCAGACACCACTTTGTATTATTTATCTTCTTCCTCATCCTATCTTTTAGTTGATGTGAATAAAAACTACAATTTGCTTCTGGCGTATTTCTATGCTTGACACTTGTTTGACCAACCATTGCAGAAGCCAGTAGTTTTTGATAAATCAATTGTGTTGATGGGCTTTTTTTTTTTTTTTCCAACCATCTAACATGCAAACTTTTTCATCATATCTAACATGTCAATCCATATTGTCCTGCAAACAGGTATGCAAGTTCCTTCTATGGTCCATTTAGGGAGGCATTAGACTCAAATCCACGTTTTGGAGACAAGAAAACGTATGTGTTCATTATTAATGGTAAAATTGTAAATTTAGTGTTTATGTCACTCACTTTTTTCATTAATTTGGCTTGTAATCAAAAGTTATCAGATGAATCCAGCAAACTATAGAGAGGCTCTAGTAGAAGCCCGTGAAGATGAATCTGAAGGAGCTGACATCCTTTTGGTCAGAATTGCT
Organism: Mangifera indica; assembly: GCF_011075055.1. Lineage (NCBI taxonomy): Eukaryota > Viridiplantae > Streptophyta > Magnoliopsida > Sapindales > Anacardiaceae > Mangifera > Mangifera indica. Next base: position 5,997,756 of record NC_058147.1, on the reverse strand, counting down.
TCTTTGGGAATTTTGTGAATATTCTTGTAGCTATAGCCTTCATTATACTGAAGTTACATAACATTTGTTACAGGTGAAACCTGGTCTTCCTTATTTGGATATCATAAGGCTACTCAGGGATAAATCTCCTCTGCCGATTGCTGCATATCAGGTATTGTCAGAAACTATTTCTTTTCCTAAATCTACCATGTTCATATATGAAATAGCTAAAATTATTTCATTTTATAACCTTTCTCTTGAGGACTAGCATTGTCCTGTTGACTTATGATAATCAGTATAGACATGTAATCTTTCACTGAACATGATCTGAAAATACATCTTTCAGCACTTTTACCATGTATGTATCCAATTGTCCTGTAGGATTAAGGTTCAAAATGAAAAGATAAAGTAATTTATAACATAATGACAGTAGAGAGCTTTCTTGGTGTGATCCTTTCTTTGTTGTACTCCAATATTTAATAACCTTATTAACCGCCTTTTCTACTAACTCATCTTCGATACCTGCTTCTTTGTTTATTTCAGTCTCCCACAGCCTTTCTTTTTTAGGTCCATTTGTATTAATCTTTGATTTCATGGTACCAGGTTTCTGGTGAATACTCAATGATCAAGGCTGGTGGGGTTCTCAAGATGATCGATGAAGAGAGGGTTATGATGGAATCATTGATGTGCCTCCGAAGGGCTGGTGCTGATATCATCCTCACGTATTTTGCTTTACAAGCTGCTAGAAGTTTATGCGGTGAGAAGAGGTGAGAATGGTCTGATCAACATGGAACTTTTATTTATTAAAAAGCTCTAGGGACAGCTTTTTTGGTACTTGACACTAGAATAAGTTGAAATTCTGTGTGAAATAAAGTAACAAGTGGGTTTGTAATAAAGTTGTAGAGAATGTTATTAGATTTATGGGTTTGCATATTTTGTTTGACGTTAGAATTTGAGTGAACTTTGGAATGAAATGCTTAAACATGATATTCACCTTTTCTGTTTATTCTGCACACAATGGAATGCTAAAACAGTGTAGATCCGGTCACTGTGCCCCGGTTTACCCATCAAACAAATATTAGTGAGTCCTTGGTTAAAAAAAAAAAAAATTTAATGCTAACGTGCGATGAAGTAATAGTTAGTTTTATTTTCTAGTAGTTGAATCAAGAAAAAAAGAGTTAATAATATTGGCCCGGTTATCCCTGTTGTCTTCTGGGAAGTCATTTTGTTACCTCTAATTCTCTTTGCTGGAAGTATGTATAATTTCCGAAATGGGAAACGTTGCAGCAACAACCACCGGATTTTCTCTGCTGAATTTGCATCATTAAATCCTATTAACGCTCTGAATAAAACAAATGAAATCAAACTACGGGTATATATAAAACATGCGGTAAGTATTATAACACCAGAAGATTGTCTTGTTCATCTACAATTCCAACGAAAATCTTGCCCTTGCATATCCCATAACCCAAGTACACCAAAAAAACCAAGGCCGTTGGCCTGACCTTCAAATATGTAGTAGATTAACGTCGCCAAGTGCACTGGAAAAAAGCAGAGCACTTTTTTTTTTTCAAATACTATTCTCTTGCTAGTCAAGTTTAAAACTTACCGCATTAGTAGCAAAAGCTGCAGCTTAAAGTCCCCAACTTTTTCCTCGCTCATACAGATATCTTTCTGCTATAGTAGCATGAACTGCTGCGCCTATGGGTAGAGCATCTTCATCGATCAAAAAGTATGGGGAGTGGCCTGTGTGTATTGACCCCAATGACTCGTTCCTAATTCCAATGTAGAAGAAAGCTGCAGGAATCACCTCCGAGTAAAAGGAGAAGTCCTCAGCCCCCATCATGGGTGGAACCACTCTGTAGTTCAGTGGACCCAACAAATCGGTGGCAACCTTCTTCACATGCTCGTACATGCGCTGGTCGTTCACCGTAGGGGGGTAGATTGTGGAGTCCTTTTCAAAGAAATCAACTGTTGCCGAGCATCTGAAAACACTGGCCTGCTCCACAATCACCTCTTGTATTCTTTGGAGAAGTTGGTAGAAGCTAGTGTTAGAAAAAGCCCTGAAGGTTCCACCAATAATAACTGTATCAGGAATCATGTCCAGATTATTCCCTCCATTGAATGAAGTTACTGAGACAACCTGTAGATTGATCATAGTCAGAAATGCTGATTAAATCCCTTAACGAAAGAGATGGCCGGTAGAATAATGGGTAACCGTTAAGAAAGCCAAACCTGTGAGTCCAGTGGATCAGCTTCACGAGAAACAAGGCCTTGTAAGCTGATTACAGCAGCGGAGGCTGCTAAGATGGGGTCAACTGAGTGGTGTGGGTTCCCGGCGTGGCCTCTTTTTCCACTAATCACGGCTCTGAATAAGCCACAGCCAGCCAACAAAGGACCAGGCCTTGAGCCAATGACACCAGTTGGATGCTCATGAGATACATGAACTGCAAATATGGCCTCTATATCTTCAAGAGTCCCGTCTCCAATCATCCGTTTTGCACCGTTTCCAGCTTCCTCTGCTGGTTGAAATATCAGTACTACAGTTCCCTGTCATAACAAAATACGAAAATTATCAGTTAATCCACCAAACCCCCTATCCTGAATTAAGCTTCTTGCAAATGTAGAAAGAGCAGTATGGCTTAGAAACGTATATGTGACACAACTTTCTTAATAAATAAACATGTTTACATCCTCAGGCATTTAGATCAGCCGATTGTGAGGGAAAATGGCACAGGTTGGATTTTCATCCTGAGAACAGAACCACAATATAAATATTCTTATTATTTTTCATTTCAGCTAACATCCCATTTTGTTTAGGCCCATATTTTGCGTGAATTTATTCGTTATGACAAAGAAAAGAAAGGGACAACTCAAACACTCATTAATAGGCAAAGAATAACAAGAACAACACATTCTAACACAAAATGGAATCTTGGATTAATTGGAGGCTATCCCTTTCAAACTTTAGTAATTGAAGATAGTCCACACAATGTGATGCCTCATTGAATAGAGGCAAACATCCAAACATGTGTGTCACTTTGTACTAAACATAAATGAATACACAAAAATTACAAGAAAAAAAAAAAAAGCAAAAGCAAGTAGATGAATCCATGGCTGAAATGCAAGCAGCTTTCATTATCCACAGCATTAACGTCGGTTCCATTTCCAAATTCATGGGATTCGTTTTTTCCAAGTCTTAATCAAATTGAAAGATTTGAAAAGTGGACATCCGTGAAACAGACCCACTCTGTGTATAACTTAAAATTGAACCGCCGACTCCTGTAATGCCAATCTATGCAAGTGAAGTCGTTAATATCTCTTGTTTTGCTTCAACTATTGACACATGGGATTTCTTTTTTAAACAAATAGTACACTTCAATAAATACCATTTCAGAAAAATGAAAACAGATTTTGTTGGACGGCAAAAATTTCGGCAACCGACAAAATACGTGAGAATACTGAGTGAAAAAATTGCATAAAAGAGACAATCATCAAGTCCTTTTAACTGAAAGAAGAAGAAGAAGAAGAAGGGAGGCCTATACCACACATACACCTAGGGTTGGATTCGAACTAAATTAAATTTAAGTTCGAGTTCGACTCAATTTGTAAAGAATTGAACTCGAATTTAATTTGAGTTTAAATTAAGCTTTTAGTTTAACTCGTTATTAAAACGATGTCGTTTTTAATATATATTGATTAAAACGAAGTTATTTTGTATCAAAATTTTTAACTTCGCAAAGTTTGATGAGCTGAGCACCTCAAAATTCGAACTTAAAAATATTGAACCTTTAGACTCAAACTCGAGATTGAACTCATTTTATACTTATTCAAATTAAATTTGAATTCAAACTTAAACAAATTCGATTCAAATCTAGTCATATAGACACGCATAGTCATACAAAACAAAATGAACCTTCTTGTAAACACACTTAACTTCTTTACCCTAAAGATTGTGCCATTAATGTTCCACCTATATATCATGCTTAATCAACATCCCCCCATGGGCCCCCTTCATTATTTCATATATCTACATTTACCCATCAACTCCAATCTCAAAAAAAATTATGGTAACAGCAATTCTAATTGGTTGCATGCAGAAACACAAGTGAGAAAACAGACTCATTTTAAACAAAATTTGCAGAATAAATAACAAACCTTCAAAAGATGTTCACGGCTCTTCAAGATCTTGGCAGCACCGATGAGCATTGTAACATGTGCATCGTGTCCACAAGCATGCATTTTTCCAGCAACTTTGCTTTTATATTCCCACTCAACAGCCTCCTGAAAAACATACAACTCCAGCATGTTAATCCAGTTGTCCCTTCTGTCAAAAAATTTGACCTGAAGTTCTTGGAAGGTAAAAATAGTTGAAATAACTTTGTTTTAATCCTTCTTGTGTCATTCTGTAAAAAGATAACTTCCCTTAGATTTTATGTGACTAAAGTACAAAGTAAAAATAATAAGAAACAGAAACCTAATTCAACTCTCATCAAAAAGGAAAAATAAAGCCATAAATTGAGACATTCTGAGAACCCAAAAATATAATAAATAAATAAATCCCCCACTAACGTACCGACATGCAAGCCCATGACTATATTTGTACATGTACAAGCACATGGATGATTATTATGTACTTTGCAAATGATAATAATTTCTCTATAAAAATAAATTAAATACAGAAAAAAAAAAAACACCTGAATAGGAAGTGCATCCATATCAGCTCTGATGGCCACAAACGGCGGGCCTCCGGTCCCAATAGAGGCCCGAATACCCGTTTTGGCCAACGGATATTTATATTTAATTTCCATCCGATCCAACTCAGCCCGGACCAACTTACTTGTTTCATATTCTTCAAAAGCAAGCTCCGGGTGCTGGTGAATTTTTCTCCTCACAGTTTTCAACCAATTGACGTTCTCCGGCCAGCGAGCCAGGGCCAAAACCTCATCGGAGCAGTCCTGTGTCCATACCTGGCAGCGGAAATACGTCGGCCGTGAAGTGCACGATTTGTTCTTGTTGTTGCCGGACTGCAACGGCGAGGAAGCGAGAGTGCTTATATCAAAGAAAGAATATTGATTATCTGAAGGAGTTGAGGATTTGACATGCAATAAAATATTGTTCTGAAAAACTGTTATTATTATGACTGAGATGGAGAAAGTAACGGAAAGGTTTAGATGATTCATGTTTGGGAAGAAAATGAGAAGGAAAGTTCAAAGGAGTGAGGGAAAAAGAAATAGAAAGAAATAGTGGGGAGAGGAGGGGGAAATTAGAGCACGTGGGATAAAGGATGTAGGGGGTAAATAGACACGTGGGAGAATATGAATGGAAAAAGAGAGGGACCCGATATGGAAGATTGTTTCTACTAAAAGCGCTTGAACGACAATAAAAGCGGTTTTTGTCTGAAAGAATATATTTTTAAATCTTTTTTTATACATCTATTATTAAATTTTGGGTTTGATTTATTTAATATAATTAATTTAATCTAAAAAATAATTTAATTTAAATTAAATTTTTATTAATAAATTGATTGTATTTGAATGATAATGTTTATAATTAACACAAAGAGTTTTGATTTTTTATTTAAATTCTATCAAATTCAAATATTGTTAATCAAATAAAAAGTATTTAAGAGAAAAAAGTCATCGGAGGGAGAGAGATCAACTACCATTCATCAAAAATTTGTTTACAAAATTTGAAATCTTAAATAGAAAAAAATTACAACTTTTCCAAACTTAATTTTAAAAAGTTATTAATTTTGGGTAAAAAAATAATGATTTTATTTTTTAATTTTATCTTTTAAATAAATAAATTTTTAAAAATTAAAAACAAAGACTTTGAAATTTCACCACACTTGGGTGGGAACAAGTCTTGTGGTCATTTGTGAATAAATAAGATGAGTGGGGAGGGGTCCCATGGGAGCATCTTCATCCTTTAAAGCATAATTGAACAAGCATTAAGAAATGACGCTTTGGATTGGTCAACATTTATTTGTATATGTGTCCATTACACATTGTTTTTACTTTATGAGATCATATGGACCAAAAATATTCCAAAGTATTGCCTCACCCTCACTCACAAGTTAGAATTTTAATTTTTTTTCAAGAGTGTATATATATATATATATATATATATATATATATATATATATATATTAAATATTAATAATTTAATATATATTAATAATTATATTAAATATTAATAACATTTTTATAATTTTTAATAAAATATAAAATTATTATTTTAAAAAAATTAATAAATTTATTAATAGAAATAAATAACAACATTAACGATAATGATTTCTTTTTTTAACTTAAAAAAATAAGAATTTATCTATTAAAACTTTGAGTAGAAAAAAGTCGTTTAGTCTTTTATTAATTACATTATTTAATGACAAATAATATTTAATTCAAACTCTTAATTAGGGTTAGGGGTAAAATTATTATTTACTAAAATTTAAAAATAAAAGTTTTATAACATTTTTCTAATCATGTTTAAAAATTTCATAATTTTTCTCAATTTAAGGTTTAAAAAGTGATTATTTTTCTCCAAATTTCTATGTTTTATTTCTTCCCTTTTTGGTGACGATGATAAGCTAAAGAAGAAATGATGACATCTCCAACATCATCATTGTCTCTTCTTGATGGAGATTTGTCGATAAAGAGACAAAAAAACTCTTCATCGACAAAGATGAAAAGACACTGTCTAAGAAGAAACAAAAGTCACACTACTTTTTATGTTTTTTTTTTTAATTTTTTGTTTTTGTCTATTATAATTGAATCTTTACATTGGACCATTTCGTAGGTGCAAGTGGTAGACATTGCCAACTCATTGCCCAATTGTATTGACAAATTATTGTTTATACTAATTTTTTTGTTTCCCTTTCTATTTTCTTTCACATGATTGAAATAGTTACTTTTATTTTTTGTTGATGAAAACGAAAAAACATTTTCATCTTTGTTTGAGAAGAGATAAAGAGCACACTACTCTTTGTGGTTTTTTTATTTTTTGCTTTTGTCTATTATAACCAAATCTTAGAATTAGACCATTTTATAGGTACAAGTGGTGGAGGTCGCTGACTCATTGCCCAATCGTATTGATAAATTATTGCTTGTACTAATTTTCTTTTTCCCTTTTCTATTTTCTTTCACGTGATTGAAATAATTATTTTCATTGTCTACTAATAAAAATGAAAAAATGTCTACGTTTCTGTTGGAGAAGAGATAAAAATGACACTATGCTTTGTGTTTTTTTTTTCTTTTGCTTTTGACATTTGTTTATTATAATCGAATCTTGAAATTGGATCATTTTACAGGTATAAATGATGAAGGTCGCCGACTCGCTGCCCAATCATATTTCTTTCACGTGATCGAAATAGCTACATTCATTTTCCTGTTTAAAACTTAAAAAAAAAATTTAGCAATCAATTGAAATTCAAAGAACTATTTTTTTTTTTCCTGCTCTTGGATATTTTTCAAGTCTTCAGCCAGGACAATTGCGGCTATTATTTCTTCTCGTCTGCAGTAATTTATGTCGTAAATATTGACTAACTTTTCAGCAATTTCAATGGAAAGCATAAGTTCAATGCTTTTGACTGGAAAAGCAATTTAAATGTTATATAACCTGAATTTCATAAGCAATTGCGTAACAATTATGTCATTCCAAAGTCATTTAGAGAAGTGGGTATAATTCTATTTAAATTATAAAATTAAATTATTTAAAAATTATAATTTAGTTTAATTTAATTTATAAAAATAATTTAATTTAAATTGATAAATTTTTAAAAAATAATTTTTAATTTGGGTTGTGTTTTGAGCTATTTTTAAACTAAATTAAACTATAAATCATATTTTTAAAAAATACTTATATAACCATATTTGATAGAGTTTTTTAATAAATAATTTTTTATATTTATTTTATCAATTTTTTTACATATATATTATAAGTATATATTTCATATTTATTTTAAATGTTTATGTTATATTATAAAAAATTATAATTCAATTAATTTTATTAAATTATATATATATATTTAAAAGTAAATAATTTTAATAGGTTCAAACCATAATTTAAACCGTATTTTTTTAGTTCGATTTAAAATCTAAAATGGTTTATAAATTTTTTAAACTATTTTTTAATTAATTTTAAAAAACTCACTAACAATATCAAACTAGATCGTACACACCACTATTCTTTTAAAGAAATTGCAATCACTAATAAAAAAGCATCCAAAATTATTAGACACCATTAAATTAAAATATATGACTACAGCATGTTGCCAAAATGAAGCAACAAAATTCCAGAACCCACCGCCACAAACCCAATGCATGTGAAACATTTGTTCTTAATGCAGGAAAAGGTAGTGAATTTCCAATGAATGGAATCGGGGCAGCATGTTGTCCCTATTCTTATTTTTTTATTTCTGGTGTAATTGCAAAGCTGTGTGCTGGTTCTGAGTATATCAATGGATTCTGTGTTCTCCACCGCTATTTCTTATTGTACTATGGCAAAAGATTTGTCTTCTTTGGACCGCAAAATAGTTAAAAAACAAAAGACAAGACAATGTATTTCTGATTGTATTATGGCAGAAGATTCATTACTAATCGTCTTCGTATGGGAGATGAATATGACCAATTATATTCGTTTTAGACAAGACAACAAAAGAGAGAGAGACTGTAACTAAAGACAACAAAATTTGTAATCTCTGATGATAATTTTAAAACTCTAAAAAATAAGTATTTATTTTTTAAATTTTAAATAAAAAGATTATTAAATTTTAAACTAAAAAAAATATAATAAATTTTTTAAATTTTAAAATATTTTTAATTAAATGATATCATCATTGTTGGTAAAAATTATGATTGGGTTTAAATATTTATCGATTAAAAAAAAATCCTAATCGTTGACTCTTTGGAAGGCCAAATTCAAGTGTCGTGGGGCACAAATTAATGATTATTATCATCCCATCAAATAATTGTTTGATAATTTACAGGCTAATCCAACGGCAGTTAAACCATGATTCGCACAAAATTATCCATTAAAATATTTAACATTTAAAATATATTTTTTTTCTTATTCATTTTACCAGAATCAATCAATCATAGGCGTTATAATAAATAACATATTCAGTTAACCCTAATTAGTTAGTTTTATATTGGGTTAAAGAAGGATTATGAAAATGATTTTTCAAGTGTGAAATAAAGTAGGGCTAATAGAAGTGAAGGGGCTTTTTCATTACAGGGGTAAGATCGTAAAGAAAATCTTACCACGGATTTTGCCGACAAATTCAGGTTGTTCTATAATTCAACTCTGACAAAAACGGATTTCTTTCGTAGAAATTATTGATATTATTAAATTGCATGATGCAAAGTCATAAAAAGGACAATTTAAGGTGGCTGAATCAATTCACTGTCGGTTGAAAAGTACCTATAGCTAAGTGAGGTCCATATTAATATGAATGTAATTAAAAACAGTTTTGATCAATTAAGACAACTCATTATAGCAGAAGGCAATTCGAATACGATGAATCAATGGATATCATAATTAAAGTTAGGCCACTAGCAGTGGTCGAAGGCCTCAAACTTTGTTAGATAACGAGAGATGTCTAAATCTGAACAAGTGTTTATCTTTCATTGGATAATAGAGCGTAATTCAAATCTCTAGATGAGAAAAAGTCATTTAAAGGTCATCCTCTCAACAACAATGACTTTTTCGTTCACCTTAAGGCTGTTAATCACCTACGAAAATGGTTAGATTTTAAGTTTTATATTTTTAGAGGGAAAAATAGATTTTTCAAAACTTATTCACGATATGAAATTATTAAATTTTCAAACTAAAAGAGTAAAATAAGATATTATTTTAATATTATTAATAAAATGATGATTTTACTTATTAATTATAGTAAAAAATTTACAAATATGTCATAACAGACTAAAACTTATATGGGTATTTAAGTTTTTTATTTGTTGTAAGTATATATTTGTTATTTCACCAAAATTTGGTGGGAAATAGTCTTTTAGCCTTAAAGTTATGGTCTATAAAATATAATGAAACGAGCAAAACAAGGGAAAAATGGATTTGGAGTTTGGAATTTTGGATTTTGGGTTAAAGGTTTAGAGTTTAATATACCTTGCTAAATATTAACAGAGGAAAAATACTTAGGTTATGATGAAATATGAATACAGAAACATTCTACTGAGTCTACTACTTATTATGCATTTCAAATCATGTTTTCGTTTAAATAGATGCGCATAATTTTATACAGTCGTATTTGTTGGATAAATATTCAAAATTAAAAATAAAACAGTTGAAATTATATTAAGAATGTGAAAATAGTAATTTCTATATTTTACGAGAAAAGGGATTTTTGAAATAAACATGACGGTGATAAAAAAAATCTCTATAAACAAAAATGAAATAATATATATCCGTATCTTATACCCCGTTGTCTATCTAATTTAGTAAAACACACTTATTGTACTTTTAAATAATTATCAAATGTCAATAATATATAAACTAAACCCTTCTTTGTCTCTTTCCCAAAACTGTAGAGGTCGCATTGTCCACTCTCAACTCAAATTTGTTGCCAACTAGCCCTCACTATTTTCTTTTTGTTCAATTTTCTTACAACTTTTTTTTTTTTTTTATGTGATTTAAGGGGACAGTAGACTGTGCCTTTGTTGCTTAATTTGACATGATTTGTGGTGATTTTCATTTTTTAATTTAACTTATTGACTTAACTTCGTGTCGCTATCGCTTGTGAAAAGTTACTTCATTTAGGGATAGAGAAGGAGGTGAGCAATGTCATGTATTTGTATAATTTTTATACATAATTTTATATAAAAATAATGATGGTGTTGATATATAATTAGATAATTAAAAATTAAAAATAAAATAATAATATATTATTATTTATACATACTATTTATATATATAATTTTATTGAATCGTTGCCATCTCTGGCTCTAAATCTCAAACGTCATCAAATTGTTAAAAAAAAAAAAACAAAAGAAGGCAACAAATTATAAGAGGCTAATGTGAGGAGGCATGGATGGTGGAACTTTGACATAAGTTAAACAACGGTGATGACAAGTTGTTATGGAATTTATCACACTCATTGTGAACCACTCAATCTTTCACCCAATGGTATCAGGTTTTTAGTCTTTTCACGATAATTTTGTTTTTCAAATAATTTATTTTTATATTTTACTTTAGAATGATCGATTTTCTCCCTCTTACTATTAGTAATAATTTTATTTTAAATTATTAATAAAATTTAAATACTTAATATAAATATCAATTATTAATATATTTTTATTTTTTATTAAAATTAAAAAATACTTTTAACTATTTTTTTTATCTTTATTTAATATATCCTCTCTGTTAATGTTTATTAAGAATTTTATGTTTTAAATAATATTATATATATAAATATTAATATATTAATATATAATTAAATATTATTTTATTTTTCATTTAAAATTATACATTTACATAATAATATATTATTATTTATGTATATTATTTACACATTTAATTTCATTGCTACATCGAGCTCAATTTCCAAACATGTATTGCCGAGATAATAAATTAGAAGTCACCATCCCTAAAACCCCTCACGACCCAACTCTCATTAATCCCACTTTTGCCATGACCGTCACTGTCGTCAGTATCCACCATTGTTATCAAGCCAAGGATAATGAGAATTCTGAAAACAAGGATGACACTCGTCCACGCCATGAACAATAACCCTCACATCATTATAAACATTCCACTCCACAATCGATCCGCTGACGGAAGCCACAAGGCAACTTTTGGTAGCCAAGAGAGGGTGGCCACAAAGAGTAGCGTTGATAATGGAGCCATGAGAATGAGTTTTGTTGAAGTTTGATGAAATTTCGTAGCATTAATTGACCGTTCATGGCTTCAATGCAAACGACATTTATGAATTGACTAATTTTGTTCTCCCTTTTGACCAGCTCAGACATGTTTGTGGTTAGGAGCTGCACGATAGGGTTCAATGACACCAACCTTGAAACTTTGTAATTTTTATTTGGTTTTTACAATTCTTTAAATATAAATAAATTTCGTTACGCTCTAACCTGAAAATTAACAACAAAAGGGAAATTAGGAATATTTTCATAATTCATTTAGTTGTATGACGTATTGATTAAGACTGTTGTAATAATGTAATGACTAAGCAATAACTCTAAGAGGGTGTTTGATTTGGATAATGTTTGATTACTAAAATAGAAAAATTACCTTGAAGATAAATTACTTAGAAGATTACTGAGTATAAATGATTATTATGTTTGATAAAATTTGATAGGTATAAATAATTATTGTGTTTGGTTAAAAGTAATAAAAGATTACTAGTAAATTATTTTGCTTAAATGTCTTTAAATATAATTATTTTTAAACATTTTTTATATTATTTGTCATATTAATTAAAAATAAATTTATTTTTATTTCAAAAAATTAATAAATAATAATTTTTCTATAATAAACTCAAGATTACCCCAGTAATCTTTAAATACCTAAGGTGAAGGTGATAATCAGATTACCACCTATATTACCTGCTACGTCCGCATTGGTAATAGAAGATTACTGTAATATTTTATTACTGATAAACCAAACAAGAGAATAAAAGATAGATTACCAAAGTAAACTTAAAAACCGTCAACCAAACGCACCCTAATGGATGGTCGGTCCCCTTAAAATCGGCTTTTGATATTTATGATGGAATCAGAACGTAGTACGACAAAAACTTATGAATTCACCCAATAAAATAGCTAAGCCACCACACCTTCATTGCTCCATAAGAAGTATGATTGTTTTTTTAGGCAAAGTTTAGAAGGATGATTCGTGTTATTAGAGAAGCATTGCATGTCATCAGAGGGAAAAGAGATGTAAAAGGAGACTATAAAAAAAAAAGATGAACCGTCAATAGAGAGGGATTATTAGTGATAATATTGAAGAAAATAATTAGTTATTAAAATTAAGACTTTAAGAAAAAAATGTAATTTTTTAAAAGTTTGCATAATAAAGAAATGGTTAGTTTTTATGACAAAAAAGAAGATACAATTTTTGTTTATTTTTAATATTATATGTAAAATGACGATTTTGTTTTTAAAACTAATAAATTTAATAATTCATTAGTGTAAAAGAGTTTTTTTAAAATTAAATGATGAAAATAAAGAAAACAATACCTTTTAGATGGGAATAAGTTTTTTGGTCTTATAAATAACACATTCACTTAGCCTTAATTAGTTTTATCTTGGTAAAAAAGGATGGTGAAAATGATTTTACAAAGAGTGAAAAAAGAAGCAGGGGAATATAAGGAAAGGGCTTTTATAATAGGGGTAAGATCGTAAAAAAATCTTATTAAGAATTTTGCCGACAATTTTTTTTTAAAGAAATTATTAATATTTTTAAATTGCATGATAAAAAGTCTTACAAAGGACAATTTAAGGAAGCTGAATCAATTTATGGATTGTTGAAAAGTAAATATATATATATAGGATTCGTGAGGTCCATGTTAATACAAATGTACTTAAAAATATTTTTGACCAATTAAGTCCACTCATTATACAGGAGAAGGTAATTGAAATACGATGAATCAATGAACACCATAATAAATAGGTACATATTTAATAATTATTTAGGGTTTTGGGTAGGAGATAAGACAAACCTTCACGCCATGAACAATAACCTTCCACGCCAAGGATTATGAAGAGTATGAAAAGTAGATAAGAAACCTTGCACGCTATGGACAATAACCTTCCCATATTTATCAACATCCCCCTCCCCAATCTTAAACCCGCTGATGGATGCCACAAGGCAACTTTTGGTAGCTAAGAGAGGGTGGCTACGAAGCATAGTGTTGATTTTGGAGCCATGAGATAGATAGAGTTTTGTTGAAGTTAGATGAATTTCTTAATATTAAGTAATAGTTCATGGCTTCAAACAACACTGAATTGACTAGTTTGCTTATGCTTGTTGACCAGCTCAGACAAATTCGTGTTTAGAAGCTGCGCAGCAAAGTTCAATGATACCAAACTAAAGTTAAATATGTTAGAGGAGAAAGAAGAGGTTGAAGAAATGAAGCCGATAAGGAGAGAGAGCAAACAACGAGACAAAGTTCCCAACTGGCAACAAGACGAAAGTTGAACAAAACCAAATGGAATTAGGTCATAGTGGTTCCCACTGTATGATGTCTTAGTAAACATTATTTGCTTGAGATTTTGGTATTGATGGGCAGAAGTGGGAATATCAAATAATCACTAACCATTTTTCATTTGGAGTGGGATTTCAATTTCATCTTCATTATCTATCTACCATTAAATATACGAAAAAAAGAAAATAATTTTAATGTATTCATTCGATTGTTGAAAAAAACAGTGTTTTTGATAGAAATATTTTTTACTTTAAAAGATAATGAAACATTACTGATTACTCTTTCGATTTTGGAAATACCAAATATTTTCAGAAAGATAGAAAAAAAGATGAGATATTAATTATACATATATAACTTAAAACATAAAATATCTAAAATATCCAGAGATTATTATTCATATAATCAAGACTCATCTCACCAAACATAAACTCATCTAATCAAGACATAAACCTCACTCACTCACCCAATTAAGACTAAAATATAAGATAAAATAAGATAAAAATATAAAAAAAAGATTGGTCAAATGGTTTGTCGGATGGTTGTCCGGATGTTTGGCCGGTAGGCCATAGCCAACCGACCAATTTATCTGGTTAACTCATCCAGTCAATTCTAAATCTTATAATTGTTTTCTTTTAAAGATAAAGTTAATTTAAAAAGTTACTATATTTATATAATAAAAAAAATAATTATATATATAAGATTAAAAAAAAGTAATTATACCCAAAAAAGACGGTGATTGATCTAATTTTCCTAGTTAGTCTTCTGTTGTAACAATGGAATTGGGCCATTTTCCCCAATCAGAAGTGGCCTAACATCGAATGTTTATGCACTAATCACCATACACTATCTTGTTTCGTGCTACGACTGCCAATTTTCTAGTTTTGATAAATAAATGGAATGTTCAAACTTTGAGCGGCTCTAAAAAGATGATTCTTTTGGGTGTGTTTTTTGTTTGCCCTAGTTTTTGTTTGGTGTCTTTTGGCGTTGTTCTTGTCTTTCCTTTATTTTTAAAATGTTAGGTTGAATTTAAGGTGATTCTGAACGTCCTTCTTAAATCTCATTTCTTTTTTGTTTATACAAAGATACTTATACAACAAAAAATATTATACTTACTTATTTTTATTATTAACTTGTTATATATTTTAATGTAATTAAATAATTTTAAATTTAAAAAATTGATGAAATATTTTGTATACTCATCACAGTCAGGTTGATCGTAGATATATATGACCGCCAATAATATTTGTTAATTTTATAAGATTTGAGAGAAAATTTCTAGTTAATTGGTTGTTGATTGCTTGCTTGCAAGGAGATAGAGATATGATATACTATGTAATAAACTCAATTTTGTTAAGTAGTTCAAAAATTATATTTTACCCTTAATTTATAAAAAAAGAAATATATTTAAACTCCCTTCATTTATATATTTATTAATTACTCTCAATATTTAAAACTAGAAAAAATTATAAGAGTTAAAGTATAATATTTTAAACTTTTAAAAATTTATTAACATTTTATTTAAATTGAATTATGAGTTTGCAAATTTATTGAGTTAATCAATATCAAACTCGAGCTTAAAAAAATCAAATGAACTCAAACTTAAGAAAATCGAGTGAAGAAAGATTTAGTTTAAAAGAAAATACAAAATAAAGGTGAAGTGAAGACATGCGAAGATGTGAAAGAAGAGTTGCACATGGTAGTTGAATTACGTATCGTATCGTATATCGAAAACTTAATTTTTTGTATGGTATATTAAGTATCGTATCGTATGATATGATATAATTTTTAAAAAATAAAATAATAAAATAATAAAAATATATAATTAATATGTCATCATTTTAGAAGACATCACAAATACCTTTGAAATTTTAAAAATTTTCATATATACCTATATTATATTACCATTTCTTTTAAAAAATATATCGATCTATATTGATAATACGTATCATACGTAAGATACGTATCATATTGGAATGATACATCTACTATATCGTATTAATTTGATGTATTTCATAATATATATATTTTTCACTTATATCATATTATATCCTATTATATGATACATATACTCTGTAAAATTGGCAAAAAAGTATTTTTATTTTATTAATAATTTAATAAAAGGATGTAAAAATAATTAACCTTATTATATTAATATAAAAAATTTTGAGTCAACTAAGTAAAGGAAGTCATGTTATGTTTGAAGGGTTGGTTGGAACCTGTAGATCTGCCTTTACTTGAACGAAGCAGGAGTAAATTGTTACCATCGCCACTGGTTCTCATCTTCACTGTTACATCTCCTTCCGCTTTAATCACTAAACAAAATGTCGCACGCTCGAGAGGAAGAAGAAGTGGGCAAGCTAGCCATCAGGTTAGCAAATGCCGTGGTTCTTCCCATGGTCCTCAAATCAGCCCTCGAGCTCAACCTAATTGACATCATCGCCGCCTCTACCGACGGTGTCTTCCTCTCGACTTCGGAGATCGCCACCAGGATTGCTACCAACAACCCCGACGCACCCGTCTTGCTCGATCGTATGCTACGGCTCTTGGCCAGCTACGATGTACTCAAGTGCTCCGTCAGAACCGGAGAGAATGGCGAAGTTGAGAGAGTGTATGGTGCCGCACCCATTTGCAAGTTTCTTGTTAAGAATCCAGATGGAGGCTCCGTTGCTCCTTTGTTCTTGTTACACCATGACAAGGTTTTCATGGAGAGCTGGTACATTCTTTTTTTCAATTATTTTAAATTAATTATTTTTTTGCATCAAAATTGTTACAGAAGCGAATTTCGATTAAGCCTTAGCATTTATGCATATACATTATTAGATTATTAAATTCACAGAAACTCTGTCATTTTGACTCCTCAACTTGTTCCCTTATGTGCAACAAAATGCGCTGATAACTCCTAATAAACAGATAATTAGCAATTTCAAATGATTGATGTAAATTAAATTAGATTAAAGCTTTTTATTTTATACGTAGTGGCAAATTCAGGACATTTTGTTGATTTAATTTGGTTATC
Source organism: Mangifera indica (assembly GCF_011075055.1). Classification (NCBI taxonomy): domain Eukaryota; kingdom Viridiplantae; phylum Streptophyta; class Magnoliopsida; order Sapindales; family Anacardiaceae; genus Mangifera; species Mangifera indica. Next base: position 5,980,588 of record NC_058147.1, on the reverse strand, counting down.
AGGTTTCACTTGAATGATGTTATACTAGAAGGGGGAATCCCGTTCGACAGGGCATATGGGATGAATGCATTTGAATACCCGGCTACAGATCAAAGGTTCAACTGGGTGTTTAATCAGGCTATGTCGAACCACACTACCTTAATCATTAAGAAAATTCTTGATATTTACAAAGGATTTGAAGGGTTGAAAGTGCTGGTTGATGTTGGAGGTGGAATTGGTGTCGCTCTTAATATCATCACTTCTAAGTTTCCTCACATTAAAGGCATTAATTTTGATTTACCTCATGTTTTAGCTGATGCACCCTCGTATTCAGGTACCAGTTTTAGTTACAGTCTACATCTTTTAATAAACAGGATCTTTCATAATGCATCAAATGGGAGATGGTATACAATTTAGATATTATCATTAAATCAGTCATTCTGATTAAAATCCAGTGGTCAATGATAATACAAGAATTCTCTTGATGTTTGTGTTCTGTAAATGATGCTCCAAAAATCATACAGAAATGGGCTGAGAGTATATATTATGACAAACTGAAAGGTTTCTGGTGGTGTGGTGCAGGTGTAGAACATGTGGGTGGGGATATGTTTGTAAGCGTTCCGAAAGGGGATGCCATTTTCATGAAGGTAACCTTTTGTCCTTGATGTTAACCTGGTGAGACGGAAATTTCTTTCCAGTTGTTTCTTTGTATAATGGATTGAAATTTGCAGTGGATACTACACGACTGGAGTGATGAACATTGCTTGAAACTTCTCAAGAATTGTTATGAAGCTCTTCCAAACTCTGGCAAAGTGATCATCGTGGAATCAATTCTTCCTGTGACTCCTGTGAATAATGTGTCATCACATATTGTGTTTGAGCAAGATCTTTTTATGCTGGCTCAGAACCCAGGAGGAAAAGAGAGGACTCAACAGGAGTTCGAGGCATTAGCTGTGAGATCTGGATTTTCTGGCTGTGAAGTCATATGCAATGCATACAACAGCTGGGTTATGGAGTTCCGCAAAAGCTAATACTTAAATCTTCGGAATACTGAACAGAAGTCCCAGTCTCTAGTACCATGTGTTGATTGCTTGTGTTAGTGATCAAGAAGCTATTTTTGATTGTCTAAAGTAATTTCAGTATTAGAATTTGCAGTGAAGCAACGTTGAGTTCAGTGTAGAAATTCTGCTTTATTGGATGAAATAAAAGCATAAAACCTTTAATTTCCAAGCAATGGCCATAATCCAGCACTAATCCTGTGTCTAAACCAGGCTTTAGTACATTTGTTGATTGCCTAACTCTTGAGAATTCTGTTCAACAGGCGTATGAATACCCGGAAACGGATCAAAGGTTTAACCCGGTGTTCAATCAGGCTATGTAAAACTCCACTATCTTGATCATGAAATCCGGATTTTCCAGCTGTGAAGTCATATGCTCCTTATACAGCAGCTGGGTTTTGGAGTTCCACAAATGACTACAATTGATTCAACTGGTTAGAATGCTGACTTGGAACATCGTTCAATGGATGAAAGCCATTCAGAATTAAAAGGGGATTCTTAATAATGTGAGATGAGTGAAGTATGGAGTTTGGAAATTAGATTGTCAATAGTATGAATTGAGAATTGAGAAGTTGTAAATGTCGTGGATTGTGTTTTGACTTGTGCAAACGTCTATCTCAAATTGTTAAATATAACTTTCTAAATATACTTGGAACAATTAAATAATGTGACGTGGTGTTCTCGAAATCCAATTACTCACAGTTTCCAAATTTCTGTCTTTGGTCAAACATTTACGAGCGAAACTCAATAATTCCCTCCACGTGGTTTCACTTTCTAAAATCTTGTCCTTGGAATAATAAAATCTTGTGACGCACTGTACATTGATTTTTGTCAAAATTTCCAATCGACGTTATCGGTAGGATAAATAATATTATTATAAAAATTAAATAATATTAACAAATTGAATAATATCAGACAATGCTTTTCACAAGAGAAAAATGAGCCACTCCAGAGTTAGAATTCTAATTCGAGTTTGACTCATTTGAATCGAACTTAAAATTAATCTTGAATCAATTCGACTCTAAACCTGCCTATGCAAAGACCTCTCTTTTATAAAAATCTTAGTTCCACCAGAGTTTTCCAAATTTCTGCTTTTGAATAATTAATTTTGTGATGCCTAAAAAATTTATTGAGTTACAACTAAACTCAACAATTTACTCGATAGTCTTCACGTTCTAGATTCGTTATCCTTCGAATGGTAACATCCATGTAACACAATGCCTATTACTGTATGCCAACAGTTATGACCAGACTAAATAATTTATTCAATAGTGTTGACTCTTTGAATGCATGTAAATTAGTCTATTAAGTTGTATGCATTTAATGCATATATTCCCATACGCAAGTAGTATATATATGAATGTAGATCGATATCTTATGATATCAAGTGAAGAGATTTCCAATTACATATCTTCAAACTTGAATGGCCGTGTCGCAGGAACAAGAAGTGGGCAAGCTAGCCATCAGGTTAGCAAACGCCGCGGTCCTTCCCATGGTGATGAAATCAGCCATCGAGCTTAATCTCATAGACATCATCTTTGCCTCTGGTGATGGCGTTTTCCTTTCACCTTCCGACATCGCAAGTATGCTCCCCACCAAGAACCCTGACGCTCCCGTTTTGCTCGACCGCATGCTACGACTCTTGGCTAGCTATGATATACTCAAATGCTCGGTTAGAAGAGAAGAGAATGGACAAGTTAAAAGATTGTACGGTGTTGCACCCATTTGTAAGTTCTTTGTGAACAATGAAGATGGAGGCTCGGTTGCTAGTTTGTTGCAGTTTCAACACAACAAGGCCGTCATGGATGTCTGGTACATTTCATTTTTGAAATCTAAAATTTAATAATTGCTTTGTTTGAGAGTCGAGTTAAAATTTGGATAATTGAATATGTTTTTCAGGTATCATCTAACTGATACCGTGCTTGAAGGTGGAAGCCCTATCAATAGGGCATATGGAATAAAATCTGCTTTTGAATACATGGAAAAGGATCCAATCCATCACCAGTTATTTAACAAAGCAATGTCAAACAACACTACCTTGATCATGAAGAAGATGGTTGATGTTTACAAAGGATTCGAAGGCGTCAAAGTATTAGTAGACGTGGGTGGTGGAATTGGTGCTAGTCTTGGCACCATCACTTCTAAGTATCCTTACATTAAAGGCATAAACTTTGATTTACCACATGTTGTAGCTCATGCACCTCCAATATCAGGTATATGTTCCTAATTCTACTCGTTTATGGCTACCCTTGTAGACAAAAATAAATTTCCTAAAGCAATTTTCAACACTATAATTTCTAATCAATTCCAATAATCTCATCCATAAGGTTATAAAATATTATAATTGAATTGATAAAATTTTAGATAAACCTAATCGAGTCATTTGAAGGAGAAATTGATTTTATATAACAACCTTTTTGATTGACTATCAATCTATGAATTGTTCTTCTTTCCCAGTAACATCCAAAACAAAATACAAGCATTTTTGGATGAGATACTATATTGTTTCTGTGTTTTGGAATGACGTAGCCCTTTAATTATAATAAGTTTATTAGACTTTTTCATTAAAAATCAATTAACCTTCGCGGACTATGTATATGAAGTGTAATTGACCTTTACAATAAGATCACATGATACCCATGAAAAACTGCTATTGGATCATATATTTCCCTGGTTATATTTTTATCAAATAAAAGTATAATCAACGTATGTCCACATAAAAAATTTCAACAACCCTTTCTTTATTTGTATATCAGATGATAATAAGATGTTGGCGCTGTGTAGGTGTTGAGCATGTTGGAGGAGATATGTTCACAAATATTCCAAAAGGTGACGCCATTTTCTTAAAGGTACGTGCTGCGTTAAATCGCTTAATCTTCATGTGTGCGTGTGTATGCCAGTGTGTGGTTGTTTTGCTGATACACATAGATGAAAGTTATTTGCAGACAGTTCTACATGATTGGGGTGATGAAGACTGCTCGAAAATTCTCAAGAAATGTTGTGAAGCTCTTCCAAACTCTGGAAAAGTAATCGTTGTAGAAGTGAATGTTACTGAGATTCCTGAAAATAATGTTTCATCAAACATTGCCTGCGACCTAGATCTCTTGATGATGATTGCGCTCCCAGGAGGAAGAGAGAGGACAGTTAAAGAGTTTGAGGCATTAGCTTTGGAATCCGGATTTTCCAGGTGTGAAGTTATATGCTCTGTATACAACAGCTGGGTTTTGGAGTTCCACAAATGAGCACATTAATTCTGAAGCCTTCTCGATAATAAAAGCAGTCGTTCTCTCTGTTTTCTGCTTCATGTGTGTGATCAGTAATACAGGTTTGAATTCCAGGGAGTCCATTGTTATGTTATATAAATAAGGGATTGGTTAAAAAATACTTTGGAGGGCTCCGTGAGTGGAACTTTATACAACAAATCTAATATTTATGTTGTTATACCATGTGATATGTTATCATGTTATTATATATTATTTTATCTTTTATTTAAAAATATGTGTATATAATTTATTTTTATTTTTGATATTTTAGTAAATTAAAAAAAAACAATACTATATAGGATTGGAGTCGAATTAGTTTCATGCTTGATCAAATCTAAGCTTAAATAAATTTGATTCAGATTTAATTTTAATATTATATGTATATATTTTTAAATATATATAATTTTATTAATTAAAAAAATAAAATGACAAAACATTACCTAACTCATCTTATGATAAATTTCGATTTTTTTAATTTAATAATTTTTTAAACGGGAAAAAAGGGTTTGTAAGAGAATTTAATTTATGGATTGTCAAATCAAAAGCCCAACTAATTAGCTTTTAAGTACAAAATTAGGAATAGGGCAATATCTAACTAATTAATTTTAAATTATAAATAATATAATTTTTAATAATATGATAATATATTAATTATATATTTAATAATATATAAATATAATAATGCTTTTTAACATCCTCAATAAGTGGATATTCAACCGCTTTAATTTGCTGACGTGATTGAAGTGGGCAATTTTGGGTTGAAAGGTGAATAAATACTGTTGGCTCATTTTTGACCAAGATGAAAAAGGAAAAAAAATTATGGAGGAAACAAGAAAAGACTAAATTATGGAGGAAAAAAATCAGAAAATTCAATCTTCTAGATAAAAAAGAAAAGTTTGATCATTTTATTTGAAAAAAGATGATAGTTTAATACTTTTTATTGTTGTTATCTCAAAGATTTTATTAACAAATTTAATAATTTAGTGAAAAATAAAATTGTAAACTTAAAAGGGTGGAAATAATTTTAGTAAAGTTTGGTTGGGACTTAGTAATTTGACCATTCTTTAAACAAATGACGGTAGGTGGTGAAAAACTTGCATCCTTGGACATGTTAAGGGTTGAGTCTATCTGCCACTTGACTTAAATTCTTTTTTTTTTTGGGGGTATGATCCATATGGACATGACCCACGATCATGCCCAATTTTAAACAAATGATGTTAAGGCTTTGGATTTGACAAACATAATGATCAATAAATAGAAGGTTGGAGGATTATTTATCTTATTTCAATTTTAAAAATATATTTATAATAATAAAAAATTTAATATTTATTTATCTTTAAATTATAGTTAAATTTATTATTAAATATAAGATGAGAAAATTATTATTTAAAAATAATATTAAAAAAATTAATACTTCACCCTAGATTTAAAAAAAAATAATATATTTTTTTCTTTGTCAAGTTTTAAAAATTAATATTTTACCTCTATGCATGAATTTTGAAAAGTGACTCCCCCCAAAATTTTAAATTTATTCTTCACCTCTGTCTGACCAGTTGCAACTAGTGTGACACATTGCTGGACGACGAAACGTCATCTAGTGAGGACAATGCGTATCATCCAGTATAAACAATAAAGTATCGTCTAGAGGTCATTCTCTAGACGACTCTGTCTTATTAGTCCGTCATTAGACTATCGTTTATTGGAGAAAGTGGTCATATTTTAGGTTTGGTATCTTTGGGAGAAAAAATAAATTTTTTAAAACTTAATCTAAGAGAAATTATTAGTTTTCTAAACTAAGGAAAAAAATGAGATATAATTTTAATTATTTTAATATTACTAGTAAAATACAATTTTATCTCTTAATCCCAATAGAAAATTTGTAAGTGTATCTTAATAAACTAAAACTTGAATGAGTATTTAGAGTTTTTATCTGTTCGCAAGTACATATTTGTATTTCATCAAAAACTTGGGTGGGCAATTGCCCTTTGGCCTAAATAGAAAAGTCTTCACTCTCTCTCAAAATAAAATAGAATCTCTTCCAACCTTTTTGATTTTTTAATTTAAAAAGTTATTACTTAAAAAATTGATACTTATGAGTTAGGAAAGGGTAGAATGCGTCTTGTCATTTTCATTTTTTCAATTTACTGAAAAATAAAAAAATTAAATCGCTTTCCAAAGTCTCTAGTTCTATTTGTAATAACTTGTTGCCTGACAGAGCAGAGTTTAGTAGTTTACATAACAAAATAAATATTACATTTATGGTAGAAAATCACGCTCACAGGGTCCTTCATTGTATTTTTGAAATAAATCTCTTATTTTATTACATAACAATGAACTCCAAGCCTTCAGAATTAATGTGCTCATTTGTGGAACTCCAAAACCCAGATGTTGTATACAGAGCATATAACTTCACACCTGGAAAATCCGGATTCCGAAGCTAGTGCCTCAAACTCTTTAAGGGTCCTCTCTCTTCCTCCTGGGTGCACAATCATCATTAACAGATCTAGTTCGCAGGCAATGTTTGATGAAACACTGTTTTCAGGAATCTCAGGAACAATCACTTCAACAATGATAACTTTTCCAGGGCTTGGAAGAGCTTCACAACATTTCTTGAGAATTTTCAAGCAGTCTTCATCACCCCAATCATGTAGAACCGTCTGCAAATAACTTTCATCTGTATGTATCAGCAAAACATCCACATTCTCGTGTATATATATATATATGCACATAAGAAGATTAAACTAATTAACACACGTACCTTTAAGAAAATGGCATCACCTTTTGGAATATTTGTGAACATATCTCCTCCAACATGCTCAACACCTACACATATCGACGACATCTTATTATTTGCAAAATAGAGAAGTCATATATATACCTCATCCAAAAGTTATCATATTTTGTTATGAGTATTATTGAGAAAAAAGATCGATTCACAAATTGATAGTCAATTAAAAGGGTTATGTATCAAATCAATTTCTCTTATAAATGATTCGATCATGTTTGTCAAAACTCTATCAATTCAATTACATTGTTTTATATCCTTATATATGAGATTATTGGAATTCATTAGAAATTATACTACTGAAAATTGCTTCTACAAGGGCAGCCATAAATGAGTAGGGTTAGGAATATATACCTGCTATTGGAGGTGCATGAGCTACAACATGTGGTAAATCAAAATTAATGCCTTTAATGTAAGGATAATTAGAAGTGATGGTGCCAAGATTAGTCCCAATTCCACCACCCACGTCTACTAATACTTTGACGCCTTCAAATCCTTTGTAAGCATCAACCATCTTCTTCATGATCAAGGTAGTATTATTTGACATTACTTTGTTGAATAACTGGTGATGCTTTGGATCTTTTTCGATGTATTCAAAAGCAGAACTCATTCCTTTTGCCCTATTGAAAGGGGTTCCACCTTCGAGCACTGTATCAGTTAGATAATACCTGAAATTAAACATATTATATTAACCAAATTTTAACTCAACTCTGAATTAAAACAATTATTAAATTCTAGATTTCAGAAATGAAAAGTACCAGCCTTCCATGGTGACCTTGTCGTGTTGCAACTGCAACAAACTAGCAACCGATCCTCCATCTTCATTCTTAACAAAGAACTTGCAAATGGGTGCAGCACCGTACAATCTTTCAACTCGTCCGTTCTCTCCTTTTCTAACCGAGCACTTGAGTATATCATAGCTGGCCAAGAGTCGTAGCATACGGTCGAGCAAAACGGGCGCCTCAGGGTTCTTGGTGGGGAGCATACTTGCGATGTCGGAAGGTGAGAGGAAAACGCCGTTGTCAGAGGCAAAGATGATGCCTATGAGGTTGAGCTCGATGGCTGATTTCATCAACATCGGAAGGATCGCGGCGTTTGCAAACCTGATGGCTAGTTTGCCCACTTCTTGTTCTTGCGACATGGCCTTACAAGCTTGAAGATAACTGGAAATCTCTGCAATTTAATTTTTCCACTTGACATCATATAAAATCGATCTAAATTGATACATGTATGTACTACTTCCATGCGACCATAACCTGTAAGCAGGTCATTGAATATATGATTTCTATTTTGATTTTTTAAGGTGCATGATGATGTAACAAATTAATAGAAATTTACCAGCGCAATTAAGACTATCGAGTAAATCAAATGTCCACTACGTCACATGGTTCAATATTTCAAAGTGAAGACTATGGAGTAAATTATCGAGCTTGGGATTGGCCGTGACTCATAAATGTTTGAAGTTTGAACAAATTAACACACCCGGCATTTAAGTATTCAAAAGTAAAGCCGGCAATTTTCAACTCAATCTGATAATCCAATATGATATAACATAAAAAAATATTAGATTAGAATTGAGTTTTTCTATACGAAATTTATTTTAGGGTAATTTAACATAATTTAAAATTAAATCGGATAATGTTAAGGTTCATATAAAAGTAATCAAATAAGATCCAAATTGACACTAATATTTTGAAAAAATATTACATTAATAGATTGTATAATTTGTATCTTTATATAATTATAATTACTCATATTATTATTTATTTTTATTTTATTATTAAGTAATAAAAAATTGATTTAGTTAGTCTGATTATAATTTTTTTTTTTAAAGGTTTTATTCACATTATAATTATATGCTATATCTTTATAGTACGAATTTGAAATTTTTACCTATTATATATAATTGTATCTTTGTTTAATAATAATTATTCATATTATTGTTTATTTTTATTTAAATATTTTATTTTATTTTATTATTAAGTAGTAAGAATTTTATTTGGTTAGTCAGATTATTAACATGTTTTGAAAGTCTTAATACATAAATTTTTAAAGTATTTGTCAATAAGACAAAATGTTATATTATATATTTTATTAATAATAAGGTGAAGTAACTTGATGAAAAAATTAAATTAATAAAACTACTTTGAAAAATAAAAATAATAGATAATTTTAGGTCAATTCGAATGTTATGGGGTTGGGTTAGGGCTAAAAAATTTCGCTACAATTTTTGTTCGGATTGTGTTAGAGTTGAAGGTCTTTAACATAAAACTCAAAATGATATGATGCAAACATAACTCGATGACATGAACTATTAGGTATATTTAAAAGACAAAAATTTGGGAACTGAAGATATTGGATTTGGAAAACACTACATCAAAATATTGGATTTTTGAAAATATAGCAATTTAGAAAATAATCAATAAAAGTATGTATACTTGTTTTGAGTATACAAATATATATACATTTATATATGTCATCACATGATTAGATGATTTTAAATTAAGAATAAAGTAATATTCAATCATATGATAATATATATATATATACACACATATATATTTATATACTTAAAATATATATATAATATTATTTAAAAGAAATATATAACAATTTGAGATAAATGTTTGCACTAATCGAACACAATCCGCTACATAATTTAATTATTCAAAAGATAGAAAATTTTAAAGTAATAATATTAATGAAAAAAAAAAAACGTATAACAAATCTTTTCTTCATCAAGACTGTCACGCCCATTTGAGAGTCTTGTTTGTTTCCACGTTTTACTAAATTATTGACCTCTTATTCTCAGATATAGGCCAACGCCAAACCATCAAAAGTGTTAGGTAAATTATTATTTCATTTTTGTCTTTTATATTCATTGATAGATTTTGGTGCAACTCACAATTTCATTGCATGATAGATAGTCTAGAGACTAGGATTAGAGACCACCAGTGACACTGATTTCTGTAGAAATGTCTTGTGGTAATTGAGATTTTAGCAGTCATCTGTTATCAAATGAGACAATAGTTCTAGGAGATCCAGAATTGGTAGTTGACCTTATAGTGTTTGAGAGATGTCAAATTTTGATGTGATTCTCAGTATTGATTTCCTAAATAAGTAATTGGCAGAAATTTATTGCAAGAGGAAGAAGATTCGATTTAGTTTAGATAACAATGATCAATTCACTTTTGGAGACGGTTGAGTTTTGAGTATGATGATTAGAGGTGTCAAGACATGGAAGCTACTGAGTAAAAGTTATACGAGTTATCCGGCGCATATAATAAATAGATTAAATGAGATAGTCCTGGGTTTGGGGAGACTTTGATGGTGTGTGAATTTCAAGATGTTTTCCTTGATAGCCTGTCAGGGTTAGTACAATAGAGAAAAATGGAGTTCAATAATGAGTTAGCCCTAGATACAATGTCGATCTCCAAAACACTGTATATAATGGTCCCAATCGAACTTCAAGAATTAAAGAAATAACTGTAAGAGTTATTAGATAGTGGTTTTATTAGATCTATCCACTCATCTCGGGATACATCAATCCTATTTTTGAAAAAGAATGATAGGTCAATACATATATACATAGATTATAAAGAGTTGAATAAAGTGACTATAAAGAATAAATACCTACTATCTAGAATAGATGATTTACTTAATCAATTTAAGGAAGTTTTAATGTTTTCCAAGATAAATTTGAGATCGGGATATGATTAGGTCCACGTTCCCAAGAGGGATGTTCAAAGACTATATTTTTCACATGATATAGAATATGAGTTTGTGACAATGTCTTTTGGGTTGACGAATGCTCTAGTAGTCTTCATGGATCTTATAAATAGATTATTCTAAGATTGTCTCGATAATTTCATCGTTGTCTTTATCAAAATAATATTCTTGCATATTCCATGACTTGGAAGGGGCATGCATAGCAACAATTAAGAATTACACAGAAATTGGTTTTGGTTCTTCAATATTAAGAAATTGTCAATTCTGGTTTTGATTTTGATACCTACTTTTTTATCATTTGAACAAATCTAGTTAATTGATAATATCACTTGAAGAGGAAAAACTTCTTCAAAGATGTTAAACTTAGCATTATTGTAAAAAGGAATATGAAGTATGACATTTTTAAATAACCTTGAATGTTTTTTAAAAATAGCTCCTTGGTACGTAGCCCTATCTAGGGTTTTTACAACATTTCACTACCCTAGAGACGCAACATCATTGAATGAGAAAATGTTTCCAAGAGGTTTTAGATAAAAGACTTTGTTCAAGGTTCGTGGATTATCCAATACTCTAATAGTATAGGTTACAATATTGTCTTCCTTGTTAAAAATTGTTGTAATTCATAAGATGAAACTGCTTAGATTCATCTAACAATACTAGAGAAATATTGTTGCAATTACAACATCATCCACACTTTTTCTCTAGTGATGGACGATAAGAATGTTATATCTCAGATTCCTTCTTATAAGAATGTATTAACATCTTTGTATAAGTGTTTCCTCTTAAAGTGATATTATTAATTAAGTAGATATGATCAGGTTCGGGTACTCTACGAATCGAAATCAAAATCAAAATCAAGCAATTCCTAAGATTTGAGAACTGAAACTAGAATCTCTGTAGATAACTTCCTACCTGGAATTACCTGAAATGTACCTGATTGATTCCGATATTAGTTGCGGTTCCTCTCGCATTTGTTTACACAAACAATTTTTTTGCTCCTCTCATCTCCATCTCTTTTCTTTCTTCTTCTCCTTCAAAAGCATCATTTTATTCACAATTCTATACATACACAAAAACAAAGCGAAGAAAAAATGATTTTAAATTTGAGAAATTGATGAAATGTTTCGTGTACTCATCACAGTCAGGTTGACTGTTGATATATATGGTCGCCAATAATATTTGTTAATTTTATAGGATTTGAGATAAATTTTCTAGTTAATTGATTGTTAGTTCCTTGCAAGGAGACAGAGATATGATAAGGGAAAAGGACCCTAGAAATTGTCCAGTTTCCCTATCTTCCACAAATTGAAGGAATGATACAAGAAGGAAAAAAAAAAGTATTTAGTTTGAGAAGAGAATATTTTAATGCAACGATAATGGTATGTTTGTTGTTGTTGATGATATTGAGTGAAGATGGTTTACTTTGTAAGAGAATTGGTTTCAATTAGGGATGCAATCGAGTTGAGTCACATAATAAACTCAATTTCGTTGGGTAAGTAGAATCTCAAGACAAAAATTTGGTTCAAGTTTAGCTCAAAAATTGTATTTTTTCCATATTTTATAAAAAAAATTATATCTAAACTTTGTTAACTTATATATTTATTAATTATTTTCTATATTAAAAACTAAAAAAAATTATAAGAGTGTAAGTATAATATTTTAAAATTTTAAAAATTTATTTACAAATTTATTCGGTCAATCAACATGAAACTTGAGCTTAAAAAGATCAAGTGAACTCAAGCTTAGGAAGATCAAATGAAGAGAGATTTAGTTTCGAAGAAAATACAAAATGAAGGTGAAGTGAAGACACGTGAAGACGTGGAAGAAAAGTTGCATATGGTAATTGAATTATATATCATATCGTGTATCGAAAACTTAATTTTTTGTATAATATATTAAGTATCTTATTGTATGATGCAAATTTTAAAAAATAAAATAATAAAAATATATAATTAACACGTCATCATTTTAGAAAACATCACAAATATATTTAAAATTTTAAAATTTTTAATATACACCTCTATCATATCACAATTTTCTTTAAAAAATATATCAATCTGTATCGATAATATGTATCATATATAAGACACGTATCATATTGAAATGATATATCTACTATATAACATTAATTTGATATACCTTATAATATATATATTTTTATTTATATGATATTATATCATCCTTATTGCCTGTGAAATTGGTAAAAGAGTATTTTTATTTTATTAATAATTTAATAAAAGGATATAAAAATCATTTAACTTATTATATTAATATAAAAAATTTTGAGTCAACTAAGGACGTAAGTCATGTTATGTTTGAAGGCCTGGAGCCTGTAGATCTGCCGTTACTTGAACGAAGCAGGAGAAAATCGTCACTCCATCGCCACTGATTCTCATCTTCACTGTTACATATCCTTCCGCTTTAATCACTAAACAAAATGTCGCAAGCTCGAGAGGAAGAAGAAGTGGGCAAGCTAGTCATCAGGTTAGCAAATGCCGTGGTTCTTCCCATGGTCCTCAAATCAGCCCTCGAGCTCAACCTAGTTGACATCATCGCCGCCTCTACCGACGGTGTCTTCCTCTCGACTTCGGAGATAGCCACCAGGATTGCTACCAACAACCCCGACGCACCCATCTTGCTCGATCGCATGCTACGGCTCTTGGCCAGCTACGATGTACTCAAGTGCTCCGTCAGAACCGGAGAGAATGGCGAAGTTGAGAGAGTGTATGGTGCCGCACCCATTTGCAAGTGTCTTGTTAAGAATCCAGATGGAGGCTCCGTTGCTCCTTTGTTCTTGTTATACCACGACAAGGGTTTCATGGAGAGCTGGTACATCCTTTTCTTCAATTATTTTAAATTAATTATTTTTTTGCATCAAAATTGTTACAGAAGCGAATTTCGATTAAGCCTTAGCATTTATGCATATACATTATTAGATTATTAAATTCACAGAAACTCTGTCATTTTGACTCCTCTACTTGTTCCCTTATGTAAATGTGCTGATAATTAGCAGTTTCAATGATTAATGTAAATAAATTAGATTAAAGCTTTTTATTTTCTACGTAGTGGCGAATTCAGGACATTTTGTTGATTTAATTTGGTTATCAGGTTTCACTTGAATGATGTTATACTAGAAGGGGGAATCCCGTTCGACAGGGCATATGGGATGAATGCATTTGAATACCCGGCTACAGATCAAAGGGTCAACTGGGTGTTTAATCAGGCAATGTCAAACCACACTACCTTGATCATCAAGTAAATTCTTGATATTTATAGAGGATTTGAAGGGTTGAAAGTGCTGGTTGATGTTGGAGGTGGAATTGGTGTCACTCTTAATATCATCACTTCTAAGTATCCTCACATTAAAGGCATTAATTATGATTTACCTCATGTTTTAGCTGATGCACCCTCGTATTCAGGTACCAGTTTTAGTTACAGTCTACATCTTTTAATAAACAGGATCTTTCATAATGCATCAAATGGGAGATGGTATACAATTTAGATATTATCATTAAATCAGTCATTCTGATTAAAATCCAGTGGTCAATGATAATACAAGAATTCTCTTGATGTTTGTGTTCTGTAAATGATGCACCAAAAATCATACGGAAAGGGGCTGAGAGTAAATATTATGACTAACTGAAAGGTTTCTGGTGGTGTGGTGCAGGTGTAGAACATGTGGGTTGGGATATGTTTGTGAGCGTTCCGAAAGGGGATGCCATTTTCATGAAGGTAACCTTTTGTCCTTGATGTTAATCTGGTGAGATGGAAATTTCTTTCTAGTTGTTTCTTTGTATAACGGATTGAAATTTGCAGTGGATACTACACGACTGGAGTGATGAACATTGCTTGAAACTTCTCGAGAATTGTTATGAAGCTCTTCCAAACTCTGGCTAAGTGATCATCGCGGAATCAATTCTTCCTGTGAATAATGTTTCATCACATATTGTGTTTGAGCAAGATCTTTTTATGCTGGCGCAGAACCCAGGAGGAAAAGAGAGGACTCAAAGGGAGTTCGAGGCATTAACTGTGAGATCTGGATTTTCTGGCTGTGAAGTCATATGCAATGCATACAACAGCTGGGTTATGGAGTTCTGCAAAAGCTAATACTTAAATCTTCGGAATACTGAACAGAAGTCCCAGTTTCTAGTACCATGTGTTAATTGCTTGTGTCAGTGATCAAGAAGCTACTTTTGATTGTCTAAAATAATTGAGTAATAGAATTTGCAGTGAAGCAACGTTGAGTTCAGTGTAGAAATTCTGCTTAATTGGATGAAATAAAAGCATAAAACCTTTAATTTACAATCAATGGCCATAATCCAGCACTAATCCTGTGTCTAAACCAGGCTTTAGTACATTTGTTGATTGCCTAACTCTAGAGAATTCTGTTCAACAGACATATGAATACCCAGAAGCGGATCAAAGGTTCAACCCGGTGTTCAATTAGGCTATGTAAAACTGCACTATCTTGATCATGAAATCCGGATTTTCCAGCTGTGAAGTCATGTGCTCCTTATACAGCAGCTGGGTTTTGGAGTTCCACAAATGACTACAATTGATTCAACAGGTTAGAATGCTGACTTGGAACATCGTTCAATGGATGAAAGCCATTCAGAATTAAAATGGGATTCTTAATAATGTGAGATGAGTGAAGTATGGAGTTGGGAAATTAGACTGTCAGAAGTTTGAATTGAGAATTGAGAAGTTGTAAATGTCGTGGATTGTGTTTTGACTTGTGCAAACGTCTATCTCAAATTGTTAAATATAACTTTCTAAATATACTTGGAACAATTAAATAATGTGACGTGGTGTTCTCGAAATCCAATTACTCACAGTTTCCAAATTTCTGTCTTTTAAATAATTAAATTTTGTGACGCCGGTCAAGTATATTGATTTGGTCAAACATTTATGAGCGAAACTCAATAATTCCCTCCACGTGGTCTTCACTTTCTAAAATCTTGTCCTTGGAATAATAAAATCATGTGACGAACTGAGCATTGATTTTTGCCAAAATTTCAAAACAACATATGTGTTGATTGATAAACAATAACCAAATCGGTTGAGGATATGAGAGTGTATTTGAGTAAAATTGAGTTTATACAAGGGATAATTTGAACTTGATTTAAATTTATAAGATAAGTTTGAATTTGAGTTAGTATACAACATCACTATCCTCCAGATAGTGATGTTCAAAGTTAAGTTTGTACAAGAGCCAATTCGAATTAGGCCTCAATGAAGGATATTCAAAGTTATCACTATCTTCCAAATAAAGTTTGGTGGATGTTTCAAATGGTATAATACATAGTTTAAATCCCAAAGCCATAGCTTAAGCTTGAGATTGAGTTCGTTAGAGTTAGTATACAATATTATTAAAGAACTTGATAAAGTGAGCAGTGTTGTCAGTGGGATAAATAGTATTATCATAAGAATGAATAATATCAGTATAAATTGAATAATATTGTTGCAAAATGAACAATATTTTTTATAAGGGGAAAATGAGCCACTCAAGAGTTAGAACTCCAATTCCAGTTCAACTCATTTAAATCGAACTTAAAATCAAGTTTGAATCAATTCGGCTTTAATCCCGCTTATGCAAAGACCTCTCTTTTACAAAAATCTTGGTTCCACTAGAGCTTTCCAAATTTCTGCCTTTTGAATAATTAATTTTGTTATGCTTAAAAAATTTACCGAGCTACGACTAAACTCAACAGTTTACTTGATGGTCTTCACATTCTAGAATCGTTATCCTTTGAATAATAAGATCCATATAACACAATGCCCATTAATTTGTGCCAACATTTACGACCAGACTAAATAATTTATTCAATAGTCTTGACTCTTTGAATGCATGTAAATTAGTCTATCAAGTTGTATAAATTTAATGCATATATTCCCATACGCAAGTAGTATATATATGAATGTAGATAGATATCTTATGATATCAAGTGAAGAGATTTCCAATTACATATCTTCAAACTTGAATGGCCATGTCGCAGGAACAAGAAGTGGGCAAGCTAGCCATCAGGTTAGCAAACGGCGCGGTCCTTCCCATGGTGATGAAATCAGCCATCGAGCTGAACCTCATAGATATCATCTTTGCCTCTGGTGATGGCGTTTTCCTTTCACCTTCCGACATCGCGAGTATGCTCCCCACCAAGAACCCTGACGCTCCCATTTTGCTCGACCGCATGCTACGACTCTTGGCTAGCTATGATATACTCAAATGCTCGGTTAGAAGAGAAGAGAATGGACAAGTTAAAAGATTGTACGGTGTTGCACCCATTTGCAAGTTCTTTGTGAACAATGAAGATGGAGGCTCGGTTGCTAGTTTGTTGCAGTTGTTGCACGACAAGGTCACCATGGAAGGCTGGTACGTCTCATTTTTGAAATCTAAAATTTAATAATTGTTTTGTTTGAGCGTCGAGTTAAAATTTGGATAATTGAATATGTTTTTCAGGTATCATCTAACCGATACCGTGCTTGAAGGTGGAAGCCCTTTCAATAGAGCACATGGAATGAGATCTGCTTTTGAATACATGGAAAAGGACCCAATCCATCACCAGTTATTTAACAAAGCAATGTCAAACAACACTACCTTAATCATGAAGAAGATGGTTGATGTTTACAAAGGATTTGAAGGCGTCAAAGTATTAGTAGACGTGGGTGGTGGAATTGGTGCTAATCTTGGCACCATCACTTCTAAGTATCCTTACATTAAAGGCATAAACTTTGATTTACCTAATGTTGTAGCTCATGCACCTCCAATATCAGGTATGTATTCCTAATTCTGCTCATTTATGGCTACCCTTGTAGAAAAAAATAAATTGCCTAAAGCAATTTTGAACACTGTAATTTCTAATCAATTCCAATAATCTCTTATTTAAGATTATAAAATATTATAATTGGATTGATAGAGTTTTAGATAAACCTAATCGAGCCATTTAAAAGAGAAATTGACTTTATATAACAACTTTATCGATCGACTATTAATCTATGAATCGATCTTCCTTCCCAGCAACACTCAAAATAAAATGGAATAATTTTTGGATGGGATACATATATCATTTCTATGTTTTAGAATGACCAAAAACCCTTTAATTATAATAAATTTATTAGACTTTCTCTTTAAAAGTCAATTAACTTTTGGCGGACTATATATATAAAGTGAAATTGATCTTTACAATATGATTACATGATACCTATAAAAACTAATATTGGATCATATATTTACCCGATTATATTTTTATCAAATAAAACTATAATCAACATATGCCCACATAAAAAAGTTTCAACAACCCTTTCTCTATTTGTTTATCAGATGATAATAAGATGTTGGCGCTGTGTAGGTGTTGAGCATGTTGGAGGAGATATGTTCACAAATATTCCAAAAGGTGACGCCATTTTCTTAAAGGTACGTGCTGCGTTAAATAGCTTAATCTTCATATGTGTGTGTGTGTATATATATATATGCTAGTGTGTGGTTGTTTTGCTGATACACATAGATGAAAGTTATTTGCAGACAGTTCTACATGATTGGGGTGATGAAGACTGCTCGAAAATTCTCAAGAAATGTTGTGAAGCTCTTCCAAACTCTGGAAAAGTACTCGTTGTAGAAGTGAATGTTCCTGAGATTCCTGAAAATAATGTTTCATCAAACATTGCCTGCGAACTAGATCTCTTGATGATGATTGTGCACCCAGGAGGAAGAGAGCGGACACTTAAAGAGTTTGAGGCATTAGCTTTGGAATCCGGATTTTCCAGGTGTGAAGTTATATGCTCTGCATACAACAGCTGGGTTTTGGAGTTCCACAAATGAGCACACTAATTCTGAAGCCTTCTCGATAATAAAAGCAGTCGTTCTCTCTGTTTTCTGCTTCATGTGTGTGACCAGTAATAAAGGTTTGAATTCCAGGGAGTCCATTGTTATGTTATAAAAATAAGGGATTGGTTAAAAAATACTTTGGAGGGCTCCGTTAGTGTAACTTTATACAACAAATCTAATATTTGTGTTGTTATACAACGTGATATATCATCATGTTATTATATATTATTTTATCTTTATTTAAAAATATGTGAATATAATTTATTTTGATTTTTGATATTTTAGTAAATTAAAAAAAAACAATACTATATAGGCTTGGAGTCGAATTAGTTTCATGCTTGGTCAAATCTAAGCTTAAATAAATTTGATTCAAATCTAATTTTAATATTATATGTAGATATTTTTAAATATATATAATTTCATTAATTAAAAAAATAAAATGACAAAACATTTCTTAACTCATCTTATGATAAATATTAAATTTATGGATTGTCAAATCAAAAACCCAACTAATTCACTTTTAAGTACAAAATCATAAATAAGGTAATATCTAATTAAATAATTTTAAATTAAAATCATACAATTTTTAACTATAGGGTAACATATTAATGTTTTATTAAATTATATATGTAATAATATATACACGTAATAATGCTTTTAATCAAAATAATGTTTATTGATTTTAAACTTTGTTTCTTTTTATTTTATAATAAAACTATGAGCACTTATGATGAATATCAATTTGATTATCAATGATAATGTGATACTGTGTGATTGAATAAATTTAAAATAAAAATAAAAATAATACTCAATTATATGATAATATATTATTATTAGTTACTAAATTGATTCTCATAATACACATACATAACATTGCTTTTTATTTTTTAAGTGTATTTTATTCATTTGCATTTTTAATCAAAATGATGTTTTATTGAAATATAAATAAATTATTCTTTTCAATGATTGTTCATAAATTTCAACCCAAATAATAAATAAACTTCAAGCTTTAAACTTAAAAAAATTAATATAAAAAAATTAAATTTAGTTGTGTTCAGCTTATTTCGGATAAGTTTTGTTTATTATGTGTATGTTATGTGACTTTTGTGAAAATAAATTTTGAAAAAAAGTATAATTTAAGGTTTTTGTGAGTTGTAAACGTCTTCGTAGCATACAAATTATTTGTTTTAATATTTTTAATAGAAAAACTATCACATTATTCTTATTTAATGTTATTTGAATTCAGTTAATTGTTTAACACTTTTAATAGAAAATAGTATAAATTTGCTCCTTTTTAAGGAAAAATCAGAAAATTCAATCTTCTTGATAAAAAAGAAAAGTTCGATCATTTTATTTGAAAAAAGATGATAGTTTAATATTTTTTATTGTTGTTATCTCAAAGATTTTATTAATAAATTTAATAATTTAGTGAAAAATAAAAATTTTAAACTCAAAAGGGTGGAAATAATTTTAGTAAAGTTTGGTTGGGACATAGCTATTTGACCATTCTTTAGACAAATGATGGTAGGTGGTGAAAAACTTACATCCTTAGACATGTTAAGGGTTGGGTTTGTCAGTCACTTGACCTAAATCCTTTTTTTTAGGGGTATGATCCATATGAACACGACCCACGATCATGCCAAAATCAGGGGTACCACCTGTATGTTGGGCCAATAAAAATAATAACAATTATAATAATTAAAAAATAAAATGATAACACCTTCAAAAGCACACGGGCTTGCCTGCAAAAGCAGGCTTGAAGAGTTTTTAGTCATGTCATGGGCTTTGGACTTGACAAACATGACGAATAATAAATACAAGGTTGGAGGATTATTTCTCATACATAAGGGTTAGTTTAATTTTAAAAATATATTTATAATAATAAAAAATTTAAACATTTTTTTATCTATAAATTATAATTAAATTTGTCTTATATATGAGATGATAGAATTATTATTTAAAAATAATATTAAAAAATTAATACTTCACCCTAGATTTAAAGAAAATAATATTCTCTTTTTTCTTTTTCAAGTTTTAAAAATTAATATTTTATCTCTATACATGAATTTTAAAAAGTGACTCCTCCCAAATTTTTAAATTTATTCTTCACCTCCGTTTGACCAATTGCAACCAGTGTGACACATTGCTGGACGACGAAACGTCATCTAATGAGGACAATACGTATCGTCCAATATAAACAATGAAGTATCGTCTAGAAGTCATTCTCTGAACGACTATGTCTTATTCGTCTTTTGTTTATTAGAGAAAGTGGTCATATTTCAAGTTTGGTATCTTTGAGAGGAAAAGTAAATTTTTCAAAATTTAATCTAAGAAAAATTATTAGTTTTCTAAATTAAGGGAGAAAATGAGATACAATTTTAATTATTTTAATATTACTAATAAAATACGATTTTATCCCTTAATCTCAATAGAAAATTTATAAGTATATCTTAACAGACTAAAACTTAAATGAGTATTTAGAATTTTTATCTGAAGCAAGTATATATTTACCATGTCATCAAAAACTTGGATGGCAAATAGTCTTTTGACCTAAATAGAAAAGTCCTCTCCCTCTCTCTCTCTCAAAATAAATTAGAATCTCTTCCAAACTTTTTCATTTTTTAATTTAAAAAGTTATTACTTAAAAAATTGATACTTATGAGTTAGGAAAGGGTGGAATGTGTCTTGTCATTTTCATTTTTTCAATTTACTCAAAAATAAAAAAAATTAAAACGCTTTCCAAAGTCTCTAGTTCTATTTGTAATAACTTGTTGCTTGACAGAGCAGAGTTTAGTAGCTTACATAACAAAATAAATATTATATTTATGGTAGAAAATCACGTTCACAGGGTCCTTCATTGTATTTTTGAAACAAATCTCTTATTTTATTACATAACAATGAACTCCAAGCCTTCAGAATTAATGTGCTCATTTGTGGAACTCCAAAACCCAGATGTTGTATACAGAGCATATAATTTCACACCTGGAAAATCCGGATTCCGAAGCTAATGCCTCAAACTCTTTAAGGGTCCTCTCTCTTCCTCCTGGGTGCACAATCATCATTAACAGATCTAGTTCGCAGGCAATGTTTGATGAAACACTGTTTTCAGGAATCTCAGGAACAATCACTTCAACAATGATAACTTTTCCAGGGCTTGGAAGAGCTTCACAACATTTCTTGAGAATTTTCAAGCAGTCTTCATCACCCCAATCATGTAGAACCGTCTGCAGATAACTTTCATCTGTATGTATCAGCAAAACATCCACATTCTCGCGTGTGTGTGTATATATGCACATAAGAAGATTAAACTATTTAACACACGTACCTTTAAGAAAATGGCATCACCTTTTGGAATATTTGTGAACATATCTCCTCCAACATGCTCAACACCTACACATATCGACAACATCTTATTATCATCTAATGAGCAAATAAGGAAAGGCTTGTTGAAATTTTTTTTTACGTGGGCATACATTTATTTGATAAAAATAAAAGCAACTAAATGTATAGTCCAAAATCGGTTTTTTATGAGCTTTATGTAGGCTCATTACACTTTATACATAGTTATTTAATTAGTGTTGTAAGTGTTGGCTTATGAAGCTGCCTATTATTACACTTTATATATGATAATTTAATGAGAGTTATAAGGATGGGTTGATGAAGTTTATTAAGTTTTTAATGGGAGTATTTAATAAACTTATTATAAATAAAGAGTTAAGTCTTATTTGCAAAACAGAGAAGTCATATATATACCTCATCCAAAAGTTATCGTATTTTGTTATGAGTATTATTAGAATTCATTAGAAATTATACTACTGAAAATAGCTTCTACAAGGGCAGCCATAAATGAGTAGGGTTAGGAATATATACCTGCTATTGGAGGTGCATGAGCTACAACATGTGGTAAATCAAAATTAATGCCTTTAATGTAAGGATGCTTAGAAGTGATGGTGCCAAGATTAGTCCCAATTCCACCACCCACGTCTACTAATACTTTGACTCCTTCAAATCCTTTGTAAACATCAACCATCTTCTTCATGATCAAGGTAGTGTTATTTGACATTGCTTTGTTGAATAACTGGTGGTGCTTTGGATCCTTTTCGATGTATTCAAAAGCAGAACTCATTCCTTTTGCCCTGTTGAAAGGGGTTCCACCTTCGAGCACTGTATCAGTTAGATGATACCTGAAATTAAACATATTATATTAACCAAATTTTAACTCAACTCTGAAATAAAACAATTATTAAATTCTAGATTTCAGAAATGAAAAGTACCAGCCTTCCATGGTGACCTTGTCGTGTTGCAACTGCAACAAACTGGCAACCGATCCTCCATCTTCATTCTTAACAAAAAACTTGCAAATGGGTGCAGCACCGTACAATCTTTCAACTCGTCCATTCTCTCCTTTTCTAACCGAGCACTTGAGTATATCATAGCTGGCCAAGAGCCGTAGCATGCGGTCGAGCAAAACGGGCGCCTCAGGGTTCTTGGTGGGGAGCATACTTGCGATGTCGGAAGGTGAGAGGAAAACGCTGTCGCCAGAGGCAAAGATGATGTCTATGAGGTTGAGCTCGATGGCTGATTTCATCACCATCGGAAGGATCGCGGCGTTTGCAAGCCTGATGGCTAGTTTGCCCACTTCTTGTTCTTGCGACATGGCCTTACAAGCTTGAAGATAACTGGAAATCTCTGCAATTTAATTTTTCCACTTGACATCATATAAAATCGATCTAAATTGATACGTGTATGTACTACTTCCATGCGACCATAACCTGTACGCAGGTCATTGAATATATGATTTCTATTTTGATTTTTTAAGGTGCATGATGATGTAACAAATTAATAGAAATTTACAAGCGCAATTAAGACTATCAAGTAAATTAATTAGTCTGGTAGAAAATGGTTGCACAAATCAAATATCCATTACCTCACATGGTTCAATATTTCAAAGTGAAGACTATGGAGTAAATTATTGAGTTTGGGATTGGCCCTAACTCATAAATGTTTGAAGTTTGAACAAATTAACACACCCGGCGTTTAAGTATTCAAAAGTAAAGCTGGCAATTTTCAACTCAATCTGATAATCTGATATGATATGATATAAAAAATATTAGATTAGAATTGAGTTTTTTTATACTAAATTTATTTTGGGCAATCTAACACAATTTAAAATTAAATCGGATAGTGTTAAGGTTCACACGAAAGTAATTCGATAAGATCCGAATTAACACAAATATTTTGAAAAAATATTACATTAATAGATTGTATAATTTATATCTTTATATAATTATAATTACTCATATTATTATTTATTTTTAATTTATTATTAAGTAGAAAAAATTTGATTTAGTTAGTCTGATTATAAATTTGTTTTTTGAAAGTTTTATTCACATTATAATTATATGTTATATCTTTATAGTAAAAATTTGAAATTTTTACCAATCGTATATAATTGTATCTTTGTTTAATAATAATTATTAATATTATTGTTTATTTTTATTTAAATATTTTATTTTATTTTATCATTAAGTAGTAAGAATTTAATTTGGTTAGTCAGATTATTAACATGTTTTGAAAGTCTTAGTACATAAATTTTTAGAGTATTTGTCAATAAAACAAAATGTTATATTATATATTTTATTAATTATAAGGTGAAGTAATTTGATGAAAAAATTAAAACAATAAAAATAATAAATAATTTTGTGTCAATTCGAATGTTATAGGGTTGGGTTATGACTAAAACATTTCGCCACAATTTTAGTTTAGATCAAGTTAGAGTTGAAGATCTTTAACATAAAATCCAAAATGATACAATACAAACATGACTCGATGACATGAACTGTTAGGTATATTTAAAAGACAAAAATTTGGGAACTGAAGATATTGGATTTGGAAAACACTACATCAAAATATTGGATTTTTGAAAATATAGCAATTTAGAAAATAATCAATAAAAGTATGTATACTTGTTTTGAGTATACAAATATATATACATTTATATATGTCATCACATGATTAGATGATTTTAAATTAAGAATAAAGTAATATTCAATCATATGATAATATATATATATATATACACACATATATATTTATATACTTAAAATATATATATATAATATTATTTAAAAGAAATATATAACAATTTGAGATAAATGTTTGCACTAATCGAACACAATCCGCTACATAATTTAATTATTCAAAAGATAGAAAATTTTAAAGTAATAATATTAATGAAAAAAAAAAACGTATAACAAATCTTTTCTTCATCAAGACTGTCACGCCCATTTGAGAGTCTTGTTTGTTTCCACGTTTTACTAAATTATTGACCTCTTATTCTCAGATATAGGCCAACGCCAAACCATCAAAAGTGTTAGGTAAATTATTATTTCATTTTTGTCTTTTATATTCATTGATAGATTTTGGTGCAACTCACAATTTCATTGCATGATAGATAGTCTAGAGACTAGGATTAGAGACCACCAGTGACACTGATTTCTGTAGAAATGTCTTGTGGTAATTGAGATTTTAGCAGTCATCTGTTATCAAATGAGACAATAGTTCTAGGAGATCCAGAATTGGTAGTTGACCTTATAGTGTTTGAGAGATGTCAAATTTTGATGTGATTCTCAGTATTGATTTCCTAAATAAGTAATTGGCAGAAATTTATTGCAAGAGGAAGAAGATTCGATTTAGTTTAGATAACAATGATCAATTCACTTTTGGAGACGGTTGAGTTTTGAGTATGATGATTAGAGGTGTCAAGACATGGAAGCTACTGAGTAAAAGTTATACGAGTTATCCGGCGCATATAATAAATAGATTAAATGAGATAGTCCTGGGTTTGGGGAGACTTTGATGGTGTGTGAATTTCAAGATGTTTTCCTTGATAGCCTGTCAGGGTTAGTACAATAGAGAAAAATGGAGTTCAATAATGAGTTAGCCCTAGATACAATGTCGATCTCCAAAACACTGTATATAATGGTCCCAATCGAACTTCAAGAATTAAAGAAATAACTGTAAGAGTTATTAGATAGTGGTTTTATTAGATCTATCCACTCATCTCGGGATACATCAATCCTATTTTTGAAAAAGAATGATAGGTCAATACATATATACATAGATTATAAAGAGTTGAATAAAGTGACTATAAAGAATAAATACCTACTATCTAGAATAGATGATTTACTTAATCAATTTAAGGAAGTTTTAATGTTTTCCAAGATAAATTTGAGATCGGGATATGATTAGGTCCACGTTCCCAAGAGGGATGTTCAAAGACTATATTTTTCACATGATATAGAATATGAGTTTGTGACAATGTCTTTTGGGTTGACGAATGCTCTAGTAGTCTTCATGGATCTTATAAATAGATTATTCTAAGATTGTCTCGATAATTTCATCGTTGTCTTTATCAAAATAATATTCTTGCATATTCCATGACTTGGAAGGGGCATGCATAGCAACAATTAAGAATTACACAGAAATTGGTTTTGGTTCTTCAATATTAAGAAATTGTCAATTCTGGTTTTGATTTTGATACCTACTTTTTTATCATTTGAACAAATCTAGTTAATTGATAATATCACTTGAAGAGGAAAAACTTCTTCAAAGATGTTAAACTTAGCATTATTGTAAAAAGGAATATGAAGTATGACATTTTTAAATAACCTTGAATGTTTTTTAAAAATAGCTCCTTGGTACGTAGCCCTATCTAGGGTTTTTACAACATTTCACTACCCTAGAGACGCAACATCATTGAATGAGAAAATGTTTCCAAGAGGTTTTAGATAAAAGACTTTGTTCAAGGTTCGTGGATTATCCAATACTCTAATAGTATAGGTTACAATATTGTCTTCCTTGTTAAAAATTGTTGTAATTCATAAGATGAAACTGCTTAGATTCATCTAACAATACTAGAGAAATATTGTTGCAATTACAACATCATCCACACTTTTTCTCTAGTGATGGACGATAAGAATGTTATATCTCAGATTCCTTCTTATAAGAATGTATTAACATCTTTGTATAAGTGTTTCCTCTTAAAGTGATATTATTAATTAAGTAGATATGATCAGGTTCGGGTACTCTACGAATCGAAATCAAAATCAAAATCAAGCAATTCCTAAGATTTGAGAACTGAAACTAGAATCTCTGTAGATAACTTCCTACCTGGAATTACCTGAAATGTACCTGATTGATTCCGATATTAGTTGCGGTTCCTCTCGCATTTGTTTACACAAACAATTTTTTTGCTCCTCTCATCTCCATCTCTTTTCTTTCTTCTTCTCCTTCAAAAGCATCATTTTATTCACAATTCTATACATACACAAAAACAAAGCGAAGAAAAAATGATTTTAAATTTGAGAAATTGATGAAATGTTTCGTGTACTCATCACAGTCAGGTTGACTGTTGATATATATGGTCGCCAATAATATTTGTTAATTTTATAGGATTTGAGATAAATTTTCTAGTTAATTGATTGTTAGTTCCTTGCAAGGAGACAGAGATATGATAAGGGAAAAGGACCCTAGAAATTGTCCAGTTTCCCTATCTTCCACAAATTGAAGGAATGATACAAGAAGGAAAAAAAAAAGTATTTAGTTTGAGAAGAGAATATTTTAATGCAACGATAATGGTATGTTTGTTGTTGTTGATGATATTGAGTGAAGATGGTTTACTTTGTAAGAGAATTGGTTTCAATTAGGGATGCAATCGAGTTGAGTCACATAATAAACTCAATTTCGTTGGGTAAGTAGAATCTCAAGACAAAAATTTGGTTCAAGTTTAGCTCAAAAATTGTATTTTTTCCATATTTTATAAAAAAAATTATATCTAAACTTTGTTAACTTATATATTTATTAATTATTTTCTATATTAAAAACTAAAAAAAATTATAAGAGTGTAAGTATAATATTTTAAAATTTTAAAAATTTATTTACAAATTTATTCGGTCAATCAACATGAAACTTGAGCTTAAAAAGATCAAGTGAACTCAAGCTTAGGAAGATCAAATGAAGAGAGATTTAGTTTCGAAGAAAATACAAAATGAAGGTGAAGTGAAGACACGTGAAGACGTGGAAGAAAAGTTGCATATGGTAATTGAATTATATATCATATCGTGTATCGAAAACTTAATTTTTTGTATAATATATTAAGTATCTTATTGTATGATGCAAATTTTAAAAAATAAAATAATAAAAATATATAATTAACACGTCATCATTTTAGAAAACATCACAAATATATTTAAAATTTTAAAATTTTTAATATACACCTCTATCATATCACAATTTTCTTTAAAAAATATATCAATCTGTATCGATAATATGTATTATATATAAGACACGTATCATATTGAAATGATATATCTACTATATAACATTAATTTGATATACCTTATAATATATATATTTTTATTTATATGATATTATATCATCCTTATTGCCTGTGAAATTGGTAAAAGAGTATTTTTATTTTATTAATAATTTAATAAAAGGATATAAAAATCATTTAACTTATTATATTAATATAAAAAATTTTGAGTCAACTAAGGACGTAAGTCATGTTATGTTTGAAGGCCTGGAGCCTGAGAGAGAAAAGACACTCCATCGCTGATTCTCATCTTCACTGTGATTCTCATCTTCACTGTTACATCCCTTCCGCTTTAATCACTAAACAAAATGTCGCAAGCTCGAGAGGAAGAAGAAGTGGGCAAGCTAGTCATCAGGTTAGCAAATGCCGTGGTTCTTCCCATGGTCCTCAAATCAGCCCTCGAGCTCAACCTAGTTGACATCATCGCCGCCTCTACCGACGGTGTCTTCCTCTCGACTTCGGAGATAGCCACCAGGATTGCTACCAACAACCCCGACGCACCCATCTTGCTCGATCGCATGCTACGGCTCTTGGCCAGCTACGATGTACTCAAGTGCTCCGTCAGAACCGGAGAGAATGGCGAAGTTGAGAGAGTGTATGGTGCCGCACCCATTTGCAAGTTTCTTGTTAAGAATCCAGATGGAGGCTCCGTTGCTCCTTTGTTCTTGTTATACCACGACAAGGGTTTCATGGAGAGCTGGTACATCCTTTTCTTCAATTATTTTAAATTAATTATTTTTTTGCATCAAAATTGTTACAGAAGCGAATTTCGATTAAGCCTTAGCATTTATGCATATACATTATTAGATTATTAAATTCACAGAAACTCTGTCATTTTGACTCCTCTACTTGTTCCCTTATGTAAATGTGCTGATAATTAGCAGTTTCAATGATTAATGTAAATAAATTAGATTAAAGCTTTTTATTTTCTACGTAGTGGCGAATTCAGGACATTTTGTTGATTTAATTTGGTTATCAGGTTTCACTTGAATGATGTTATACTAGAAGGGGGAATCCCGTTCGACAGGGCATATGGGATGAATGCATTTGAATACCCGGCTACAGATCAAAGGGTCAACTGGGTGTTTAATCAGGCAATGTCAAACCACACTACCTTGATCATCAAGTAAATTCTTGATATTTATAGAGGATTTGAAGGGTTGAAAGTGCTGGTTGATGTTGGAGGTGGAATTGGTGTCACTCTTAATATCATCACTTCTAAGTATCCTCACATTAAAGGCATTAATTATGATTTACCTCATGTTTTAGCTGATGCACCCTCGTATTCAGGTACCAGTTTTAGTTACAGTCTACATCTTTTAATAAACAGGATCTTTCATAATGCATCAAATGGGAGATGGTATACAATTTAGATATTATCATTAAATCAGTCATTCTGATTAAAATCCAGTGGTCAATGATAATACAAGAATTCTCTTGATGTTTGTGTTCTGTAAATGATGCACCAAAAATCATACGGAAAGGGGCTGAGAGTAAATATTATGACTAACTGAAAGGTTTCTGGTGGTGTGGTGCAGGTGTAGAACATGTGGGTTGGGATATGTTTGTGAGCGTTCCGAAAGGGGATGCCATTTTCATGAAGGTAACCTTTTGTCCTTGATGTTAATCTGGTGAGATGGAAATTTCTTTCTAGTTGTTTCTTTGTATAACGGATTGAAATTTGCAGTGGATACTACACGACTGGAGTGATGAACATTGCTTGAAACTTCTCGAGAATTGTTATGAAGCTCTTCCAAACTCTGGCTAAGTGATCATCGCGGAATCAATTCTTCCTGTGAATAATGTTTCATCACATATTGTGTTTGAGCAAGATCTTTTTATGCTGGCGCAGAACCCAGGAGGAAAAGAGAGGACTCAAAGGGAGTTCGAGGCATTAACTGTGAGATCTGGATTTTCTGGCTGTGAAGTCATATGCAATGCATACAACAGCTGGGTTATGGAGTTCTGCAAAAGCTAATACTTAAATCTTCGGAATACTGAACAGAAGTCCCAGTTTCTAGTACCATGTGTTAATTGCTTGTGTCAGTGATCAAGAAGCTACTTTTGATTGTCTAAAATAATTGAGTAATAGAATTTGCAGTGAAGCAACGTTGAGTTCAGTGTAGAAATTCTGCTTAATTGGATGAAATAAAAGCATAAAACCTTTAATTTACAATCAATGGCCATAATCCAGCACTAATCCTGTGTCTAAACCAGGCTTTAGTACATTTGTTGATTGCCTAACTCTAGAGAATTCTGTTCAACAGACATATGAATACCCAGAAGCGGATCAAAGGTTCAACCCGGTGTTCAATTAGGCTATGTAAAACTGCACTATCTTGATCATGAAATCCGGATTTTCCAGCTGTGAAGTCATGTGCTCCTTATACAGCAGCTGGGTTTTGGAGTTCCACAAATGACTACAATTGATTCAACAGGTTAGAATGCTGACTTGGAACATCGTTCAATGGATGAAAGCCATTCAGAATTAAAATGGGATTCTTAATAATGTGAGATGAGTGAAGTATGGAGTTGGGAAATTAGACTGTCAGAAGTTTGAATTGAGAATTGAGAAGTTGTAAATGTCGTGGATTGTGTTTTGACTTGTGCAAACGTCTATCTCAAATTGTTAAATATAACTTTCTAAATATACTTGGAACAATTAAATAATGTGACGTGGTGTTCTCGAAATCCAATTACTCACAGTTTCCAAATTTCTGTCTTTTAAATAATTAAATTTTGTGACGCCGGTCAAGTATATTGATTTGGTCAAACATTTATGAGCGAAACTCAATAATTCCCTCCACGTGGTCTTCACTTTCTAAAATCTTGTCCTTGGAATAATAAAATCATGTGACGAACTGAGCATTGATTTTTGCCAAAATTTCAAAACAACATATGTGTTGATTGATAAACAATAACCAAATCGATTGAGGATATGATAGTGTATTTGAGTAAAATTGAGTTTATACAAGGGATAATTTGAACTTGATTTAAATTTATAAGATAAGTTTGAATTTGAGTTAGTATACAACATCACTATCCTCAGATAGTGATGTTCAAAGTTAAGTTTGTACAAGAGCCAATTCGAATTAGGCCTCAATGAAGGATATTCAAAGTTATCACTATCTTCCAAATAAAGTTTGGTGGATGTTTCAAATGGTATAATACATAGTTTAAATCCCAAAGCCATAGCTTAAGCTTGAGATTGAGTTCGTTAGAGTTAGTATACAATATTATTAAAGAACTTGACAAAGTGAGCAGTGTTGTCAGTGGGATAAATAGTATTATCATAAGAATGAATAATATCAGTATAAATTGAATAATATTGTTGCAAAATGAACAATATTTTTTATAAGGGGAAAATGAGCCACTCAAGAGTTAGAACTCCAATTCCAGTTCAACTCATTTAAATCGAACTTAAAATCAAGCTTGAATCAATTCGACTTTAATCCTGCTTATGCAAAGACCTCTCTTTTACAAAAATCTTGGTTCCACTAGAGCTTTCCAAATTTCTGCCTTTTGAATAATTAATTTTGTTATGCTTAAAAAATTTACCGAGTTACGGTTAAACTCAACAGTTTACTTGATAGTCTTCACATTCTAGAATCGTTATCCTTTGAATAATAAGATCCATATAACGCAATGCCCATTAATTTGTGCCAACATTTATGACCAGACTAAATAATTTATTCAATAGTCTTGACTCTTTGAATGCATGTAAATTAGTCTATCAAGTTGTATAAATTTAATGCATATATTCCCATACGCAAGTAGTATATATATGAATGTAGATAGATATCTTATGATATCAAGTGAAGAGATTTCCAATTACATATCTTCAAACTTGAATGGCCATGTCGCAGGAACAAGAAGTGGGCAAGCTAGCCATCAGGTTAGCAAACGGCGCGGTCCTTCCCATGGTGATGAAATCAGCCATCGAGCTGAACCTCATAGATATCATCTTTGCCTCTGGTGATGGCGTTTTCCTTTCACCTTCCGACATCGCGAGTATGCTCCCCACCAAGAACCCTGACGCTCCCATTTTGCTCGACCGCATGCTACGACTCTTGGCTAGCTATGATATACTCAAATGCTCGGTTAGAAGAGAAGAGAATGGACAAGTTAAAAGATTGTACGGTGTTGCACCCATTTGCAAGTTCTTTGTGAACAATGAAGATGGAGGCTCGGTTGCTAGTTTGTTGCAGTTGTTGCACGACAAGGTCACCATGGAAGGCTGGTACGTCTCATTTTTGAAATCTAAAATTTAATAATTGTTTTGTTTGAGCGTCGAGTTAAAATTTGGATAATTGAATATGTTTTTCAGGTATCATCTAACCGATACCGTGCTTGAAGGTGGAAGCCCTTTCAATAGAGCACATGGAATGAGATCTGCTTTTGAATACATGGAAAAGGACCCAATCCATCACCAGTTATTTAACAAAGCAATGTCAAACAACACTACTTTGATCATGAAGAAGATGGTTGATGTTTACAAAGGATTTGAAGGCGTCAAAGTATTAGTAGACGTGGGTGGTGGAATTGGTGCTAATCTTGGCACCATCACTTCTAAGTATCCTTACATTAAAGGCATAAACTTTGATTTACCACATGTTGTAGCTCATGCACCTCCAATATCAGGTATGTATTCCTAATTCTGCTCATTTATGGCTACCCTTGTAGAAAAAAAAAAATTGCCTAAAGCAATTTTGAACACTGTAATTTCTAATCAATTCCAATAATCTCTTATTTAAGCTTATAAAATATTATAATTGGATTGATAGAGTTTTAGATAAACCTAATCGAGCCATTTAAAGGAGAAATTGACTTTATACAACAACTTTATCGATCGACTATTAATCTATGAATCGATCTTCCTTTCCAGCAACACTCAAAATAAAATGGAATAATTTTTGGATGGGATACATATATAATTTCTATGTTTTAGAATGACCAAAAACCCTTTAATTATAATAAATTTATTAGACTTTCTCTTTAAAAGTCAATTAACTTTTGGCGGACTATATATATAAAGTGAAATTGATCTTTACAATATGATTACATGATACCTATAAAAACTAATATTGGATCATATATTTACCCGATTATATTTTTATCAAATAAAACTATAATCAACATATGCCCACATAAAAAAGTTTCAACAACCCTTTCTCTATTTGTTTATCAGATGATAATAAGATGTTGGCGCTGTGTAGGTGTTGAGCATGTTGGAGGAGATATGTTCACAAATATTCCAAAAGGTGACGCCATTTTCTTAAAGGTACGTGCTGCGTTAAATAGCTTAATCTTCATATGTGTGTGTGTGTATATATATATATATATATGCTAGTGTGTGGTTGTTTTGCTGATACACATAGATGAAAGTTATTTGCAGACAGTTCTACATGATTGGGGTGATGAAGACTGCTCGAAAATTCTCAAGAAATGTTGTGAAGCTCTTCCAAACTCTGGAAAAGTACTCGTTGTAGAAGTGAATGTTCCTGAGATTCCTGAAAATAATGTTTCATCAAACATTGCCTGCGAACTAGATCTCTTGATGATGATTGTGCACCCAGGAGGAAGAGAGCGGACACTTAAAGAGTTTGAGGCATTAGCTTTGGAATCCGGATTTTCCAGGTGTGAAGTTATATGCTCTGCATACAACAGCTGGGTTTTGGAGTTCCACAAATGAGCACACTAATTCTGAAGCCTTCTCGATAATAAAAGCAGTCGTTCTCTCTGTTTTCTGCTTCATGTGTGTGACCAGTAATAAAGGTTTGAATTCCAGGGAGTCCATTGTTATGTTATAAAAATAAGGGATTGGTTAAAAAATACTTTGGAGGGCTCCGTTAGTGTAACTTTATACAACAAATCTAATATTTGTGTTGTTATACAACGTGATATATCATCATGTTATTATATATTATTTTATCTTTATTTAAAAATATGTGAATATAATTTATTTTGATTTTTGATATTTTAGTAAATTAAAAAAAAACAATACTATATAGGCTTGGAGTCGAATTAGTTTCATGCTTGGTCAAATCTAAGCTTAAATAAATTTGATTCAAATCTAATTTTAATATTATATGTAGATATTTTTAAATATATATAATTTCATTAATTAAAAAAATAAAATGACAAAACATTTCTTAACTCATCTTATGATAAATATTAAATTTATGGATTGTCAAATCAAAAACCCAACTAATTCACTTTTAAACACAAAATCATAAATAAGGTAATATCTAATTAAATAATTTTAAATTAAAATCATACAATTTTTAACTATAGGGTAACATATTAATGTTTTATTAAATTATATATTTAATAATATATACACGTAATAATGCTTTTAATCAAAATAATGTTTATTGATTTTAAACTTTGTTTCTTTTTATTTTATAATAAAACTATGAGCACTTATGATGAATATCAATTTGACTATCAATGATAATGTGATACCGTGTGATTGAATAAATTTAAAATAAAAATAAAAATAATACTCAATTATATGATAATATATTATTATTATTTACTAAATTGATTCTCATAATACACATACATAACATTGCTTTTTATTTTTTAAGTGTATTTTATTCATTTGCATTTTTAATCAAAATAATGTTTTATTGAAATATAAATAAATTAATCTTTTCAATGATTGTTCAAAAATTTAAACCCAAATAATAAATAAACTTCAAGCTTTAAACTTAAAAAAATTAATATAAAAAAATTAAATTTAGTTGTGTTCAGCTTATTTCGGATAAGTTTTGTTTATTATGTGTATGTTATGTGACTTTTGTGAAAATAAATTTTGAAAAAAAGTATAATTTAAGGTTTTTGTGAGTTGTAAACGTCTTCGTAGCATACAAATTATTTGTTTTAATATTTTTAATAGAAAAACTATCACATTATTCTTATTTAATGTTATTTGAATTCAGTTAATTGTTTAACACTTTTAATAGAAAATAGTATAAATTTGCTCCTTTTTAAGGAAAAATCAGAAAATTCAATCTTCTTGATAAAAAAGAAAAGTTCGATCATTTTATTTGAAAAAAGATGATAGTTTAATATTTTTTATTGTTGTTATCTCAAAGATTTTATTAATAAATTTAATAATTTAGTGAAAAATAAAAATTTTAAACTCAAAAGGGTGGAAATAATTTTAGTAAAGTTTGGTTGGGACATAGCTATTTGACCATTCTTTAGACAAATGATGGTAGGTGGTGAAAAACTTACATCCTTAGACATGTTAAGGGTTGGGTTTGTCAGTCACTTGACCTAAATCCTTTTTTTTAGGGTATGATCCATATGAACACGACCCACGATCATGCCAAAATCAGGGGTACCACTTGTATGTTGGGCCAATAAAAATAATAACAATTATAATAATTAAAAAATAAAATGATAACACCTTCAAAAGCACACGGGCTTGCCTGCAAAAGCAGGCTTGAAGAGTTTTTAGTCATGTCATGGGCTTTGGACTTGACAAACATGATGAATAATAAATACAAGGTTGGAGGATTATTTCTCATACATAAGGGTTAGTTCAATTTTAAAATATATTTATAATAATAAAAAATTTAAACATTTTTTTATCTATAAATTATAATTAAATTTGTCTTATATATGAGATGATAGAATTATTATTTAAAAATAATATTAAAAAATTAATACTTCATCCTAGATTTAAAGAAAATAATATTTTTTTTCTTTTTCAAGTTTTAAAAATTAATATTTTATCTTTATACATGAATTTTGAAAAGTGACTCTCTCCCAAATTTTTAAATTTATTCTTCACCTCCGTCCGACCAGTTGCAACCAGTGTGATACATTGTTGGACGACGAAACGTCATCTAATGAAGACAATGCATATCGTCCAATATAAACAATGAAGTATCGCTTAGAAGTCATCCTCTGAACAACTTTGTCTTATTTGTTCTCGTTTGTTTATTAGAGAAAG
Source organism: Mangifera indica (assembly GCF_011075055.1). Classification (NCBI taxonomy): domain Eukaryota; kingdom Viridiplantae; phylum Streptophyta; class Magnoliopsida; order Sapindales; family Anacardiaceae; genus Mangifera; species Mangifera indica. Next base: position 5,944,610 of record NC_058147.1, on the reverse strand, counting down.
TGGTCTATTTCAAGTTTGGTATCTTTGAAGGAAAAGTAAATTTTTCAAAACTTAATCTAGAAAAAATTATTAATTTTCTAAATAAGAGAAAAAATAAGATACAATTTTAATTATTTTAATATTATTAATAAAATACGATTTTATCCTTTAATCTCAATAGAAAATTTGTAAATGTATCTTAACAAACTAAAACTTAAGTGAGTATTTAGAATTTTTATCTAAGCAAGTACATATTTACCATGTCACCAAAAACTTGGGTGGCAATCCTTTGGCCTAAATAGAAAAGTCTTCACTTCTCTCTCAAAATAAATTAGAATCTCTTCCAAACTTTTTCATTTTTTAATTTAAAAAGTTATTACTTAAAAAAGTTAGGAAAGGAAAGGGTGGAATGTGTCTTGTCATTTTCATTTTTTCAATTTACTGAAAAATAAAAAAAATTAAAACGCTTTCCAAAGTCTAGTTCTATTTGTAATAACTTGTTGCTTGACAGAGCAGAGTTTAGTAGTTTACATAACAAAATAAATATTATATTTATGGTAGAAAATCACGCTCACAGGGTCCTTCATTGTATTTTTGAAACAAATCTCTTATTTTATTACATAACAATGAACCCCAAGCCTTCAGAATTGATGTGCTCATTTGTGGAACTCCAAAACCCAGATGTTGTATACAGAGCATATAATTTCACACGTGGAAAATCCGGATTCCGAAGCTAATGCCTCAAACTCTTTAAGGGTCCTCTCTCTTCCTCCTGGGTGCACAATCATCATTAACAGATCTAGTTCGCAGGCAATGTTTGATGAAACACTGTTTTCAGGAATCTCAGGAACAATCACTTCAACAATGATAACTTTTCCAGGGCTTGGAAGAGCTTCACAACATTTCTTGAGAATTTTCAAGCAGTCTTCATCACCCCAATCATGTAGAACCGTCTGCAGATAACTTTCATCTGTATGTATCAGCAAAACATCCACATTCTCGCGTGTGTGTGTATATATGCACATAAGAAGATTAAACTATTTAACACGCGTACCTTTAAGAAAATGGCATCACCTTTTGGAATATTTGTGAACATATCTCCTCCAACATGCTCAACACCTACACATATCGACAACATCCTATTATCATCTAACGAGCAAATAAAGAAAGGCTTGTTGAAATTTTTTTTTTTATGTGGGCATACATTTATTTGATAAAAATAAAATCAACTAAATGTATAGTCCAAAATCGGTTTTTTATGAGCATTATGTAGACTCATTACACTTTATACATGGTTATTTAATTAGTGTTGTAAGTGTTGGCTTATGAAGCTGCCTATTATTACACTTTATATATGATAATTTAATGAGGGTTATAAGGATGGGTTGATGAAGTTTATTAAGTTTTTAATGGGAGTATTTAATAAACTTATTATAAATAAAGGGTTAAGTTTTATTTGTAAAACAGAGAAGTCATATATATACCTTATCCAAAAGTTATCGTATTTTGTTATGAGTATTATTAGAAGATTCACAAATTAATCGAAATTATACAAATCACTGACTCAATCAAGTTTGTCAGCATTAGAAATTATACTACTGAAAATTGCTTCTACAAGGGCAGCCATAAATGAGTAGGATTAGGAATATATACCTGCTATTGGAGGTGCATGAGCTACAACATGTGGTAAATCAAAATTAATGCCTTTAATGTAACGATACTTAGAAGTGATGGTGCCAAGATTAGTCCCAATTCCACCACCCACGTCTACTAATACTTTGACGCCTTCAAATCCTTTGTAAACATCAACCATCTTCTTCATGATCAAGGTAGTGTTATTTGACATTGCTTTGTTAAATAACTGGTGGTGCTTTGGATCCTTTTCGATGTATTCAAAAGCAGAACTCATTCCTTTTGCCCTATTAAAAGGGGTTCCACCTTCGAGCAGTGTATCAGTTAGATGATACCTGAAATTAAACATATTATATTAACCAAATTTTAACTAAACTCTGAAACAAAACAATTATTAAATTCTAGATATTAGAAATGAAAAGTACCAGCCTTCCATGGTGATCTTGTCGTGTTGCAACTGCAACAAACTAGCAACCGATCCTTCATCTTCATTCTTAACAAAGAACTTGCAAATGGGTGCAGCACTATACAATCTTTCAACTCGTCCATTCTCTCCTTTTCTAACCGAGCACTTGAGTATATCATAGCTGGCCAAGAGCCGTAGCATGCGGTCGAGCAAAACGGGCGCCTCAGGGTTCTTGGTGGGGAGCATACTTGCGATGTCGGAAGGTGAGAGGAAAACGCCGTCGCCAGAGGCAAAGATGATGTCTATGAGGTTGAGCTCGATGGCTGATTTCATCACCATCGGAAGGATCGCGGCGTTTGCAAGCCTGATGGCTAGTTTGCCCACTTCTTGTTCTTGCGACATGGCCTTACAAGCTTGAAGATAACTGGAAATCTCTGCAATTTAATTTTTCCACTTGACATCATATAAAATCGATCTAAATTGATACGTGTATGTACTACTTCCATGCGACCATAACCTGTACGCAGGTCATTGAATATATGATTTCTATTTTGATTTTTTAAGGTGCATGATGATGTAACAAATTAATAGAAATTTACAAGCGCAATTAAGACTATCAAGTAAATTAATTAGTCTGGTAGAAAATGGTTGCACAAATCAAATATCCATTACCTCACATGGTTCAATATTTCAAAGTGAAGACTATGGAGTAAATTATTGAGTTTGGGATTGGCCCTAACTCATAAATGTTTGAAGTTTGAACAAATTAACACACCCGGCGTTTAAGTATTCAAAAGTAAAGCTGACAATTTTCAACTCAATCTGATAATCTGATATGATATGATATAAAAAATATTAGATTAGAATTGAGTTTTTTTATACTAAATTTATTTTGGGCAATCTAACACAATTTAAAATTAAATCGGATAGTGTTAAAGTTCACACGAAAGTAATTCGATAAGATCCGAATTAACACGAATATTTTGAAAAAATATTACATTAATAGATTGTATAATTTATATCTTTATATAATTATAATTACTCATATTATTATTTATTTTTAATTTATTATTAAGTAGAAAAAATTTGATTTAGTTAGTCTGATTATAAATTTGTTTTTTGAAAGTTTTATTCACATTATAATTATATGTTATATCTTTATAGTAAAAATTTGAAATTTTTACTGATCGTATATAATTGTATTTTTGTTTAATAATAATTATTAATATTATTGTTTATTTTTATTTAAATATTTTATTTTATTATTAAGTAGTAAGAATTTAATTTGGTTAGTCAGATTATTAACATGTTTTGAAAGTCTTAGTACATAAATTTTTAGAGTATTTGTCAATAAAACAAAATGTTATATTATATATTTTATTAATTATAAGTTGAAGTAATTTGATGAAAAAATTAAAACAATAAAAATAATAAATAATTTTGTGTCAATTCGAATGTTATAGGGTTGGGTTATGACTAAAACATTTCGCCACAATTTTAGTTTAGATCAAGTTAGAGTTGAAGATCTTTAACATAAAATCCAAAATGATACAATACAAACATGACTCGATGACATGAACTGTTAGGTATATTTAAAAGACAAAAATTTGGGAACTGAAGATATTGGATTTGGAAAACACTACATCAAAATATTGGATTTGTGAAAATATAGCAATTTAGAAAATAATCAATGAAAGTATGTATACTTGTTTTGAGTATACAAATATATATACATTTATATACGTCATCACATGATTAGATGATTTTAAATTAAGAATAAAATAATATTCAATCATTCATATATATATATATATATATACTTAAAATAGATATGTATAATATTATTTAAAAGAAATATATAACAATTTGAGATAAATGTTTGCACTAATCGAACACAATCTGCTACATAATTTAATTATTCAAAAGATAGAAAATTTTAAAGTAATAATATTAATGAAAAAAAAAACGTATAACAAATCTTTTTCTTCATCAAGACTGTCACGCCCATTTGAGTGTCTTGTTTGTTTCCACGTTTTACTAAATTATTGACCTCTTATTCTCATATATAGGCCAACACCAAAACCATCAAAAGTGTTAGGTAAATTATTATTTCATTCTTGTCTTTTATATTCTTTTATAGATTTTGGTGCAATTCACAATTTCATTGCATGACAGATAATCCAGAGACTAGGATTAGAGACCACCAGTCACACAGATTTCTATAGAAATGTCTGATGGTGATTGAGATTTTAGCAGTTATCTGTTGTCGAATGAGACAATAGTTCTGGGAGATCCAGAATTGGTAGTTGACCTTATAGTGTTTAAGAGATGTCAAATTTTGATGTGATTCTCAGTATTGATTTCCTAAATAAGTAATTGGCAGAAATTTATTACAAGGGAGGAAGATTCAATTTAGTTTAGATAACAATGATCAGTTCATTTTTGGAGAGGGATGAGTTTTGAGCATGATGATTAGAGTTGTCAAGACATGGAAGCTACTGAGTAAAAGTTATACGAGTTATCCAACACATATAATGAATAGATTAAATGAGATAGTCCTAGGTTTGGGGAGACTTTGATAGTGGGTGAATTTCAAGATGTTTTCATTGATAGTCTGTCAGGGTTAGTACAATAGAGAAAAGTGGAGTTCAATAATGAGTTAGCCCTAGGTACAATGTCGATCTTCAAAGCACCGTACATAATGGTTTCAATCGATTTTCAAAAATTAAAGAAACAACTGTAAAAGTTATTAGATAGTGGTTTTATTAGATCTATCTACTCATCTCAGGATACATCAATCCTATTTTTGAAAAAGAATAATAGGTCAATACATATATATATAGATTATAAAGAGTTGAATAAGGTGACTATAAAGAATAAATACCTATTATTGAGAATAGATGATTTATTTAATCAACTTAAGGAAGTTTTAATGTTTTCCAAGATAAATTTCAGATCAGGGTATCATTAGGTCCACATTGCCAAGAGGGATGTTCGAAGAGTATATTTTTCACATGATATAGAATATGAGTTTGTGGTAATGTCTTTTAGGTTGATGAATGCTCTAGTAGTCTTCATTGATCTTATGAATAGATTATTCTAAGATTGCCTCGATAGTTTTATCGTTGTCTTTATCAATGATATTCTTGTGTATTCCATGACTTGGGAGGGGCATGCATAGCAACAATTAAGGATTACACAAAATTTGGTTTTGGTTCTTCGATATAGGGAAACCGTCAATTCTGGTTTTGATTCTGATACCTACTTTTTTAGCACTTGAACACATCTAGTTAATTGATAATATCACTTGAAGAGGAAACACTTCTTCAAAGATGTTAAACTTAGCATTCTTGTAAAAAAAAAAAATGAAATAACATTTTTAACTAACCTTGAATGTTTTTTAAAAGTCGCTCCTTGGGACGTAGCCCTATCTAGGGTTTTTACAATATTTCTCTACCCTGGAGACACAACATCATTGAATGAGTAAATGTTTCCAAGAGGTTTTAGATAAAAGACTTTGTTCAAGGTTCGTGGATTATCAAATACTCTAATCGTATAGGTTACAATATTGTCTTCCTTGTTAAAAATTGTTGTAATTCATAAGATGAAACTGCTTAGCTTCATCTAACAATACTAGAGAAATATTGTTGCAATTACAACATCATCCACACTTTCTCTCTAGTGATGGACGATAAGAATGTTATACCTCAGATTCCTTCTTATAAGAATGTATTAACATTTTTATAAGTGTTTCCTCTTAAAGTGATATTATTAATTAAGTAGATATGATCAGATCCGGATACTTTATGGATCGAAATCAAAATTAAAATCGAGCAATTCCTAAGATTTAAGAACTGAAACCAGAACCTCTGTAGACAACTTCCTACTCGGAATTACTTGAAATGTACCTGATCGATTCCGATATCAATTGCAGTTCCTCCCGCATCTGTTGACGCAAACAATTTTTTTGTTCCTCTCATCTTCATCTCTTTTCTTTCTTCTTCTCCTTCAAAAGCATCATTTTATTCACAATTCTATGCATACACAAAAACAAAGCGAGGAAAAAAAGAGATGGATGAAGGGAAAGCATAGTCGGGAGAGAGAGAGTGTTTGAGATCAATGTTGTGTTGTTAATGGCAGCATTGAAGAAAACTTGATCATTAAAGAAAATTATGAGCAAAGAGAGCAGTTAGTCGTTGAAGAAAGTTGTGGGCAAAGAGAACTGGATGTAGCTGTGGTCGTGGAAAATCTCAAAAGCTTTCAAACGGAAACGCCTCGATTTTCAAATTAAGATAGTGTGCGACTTAGGGTTCAGCTTCGAAGTAATGTACATTGTATAAGCCAATTTTCTTGCCTTTACTGTTTGCCTCTTCTTCCTCTGCTGTGGCTGCAACTTTTGATTCTTTTTTTTGTCTTCTTCATTGTTTCTTTAATCAATATCTTTCTGTCTCGATTTTAGATTTGTTTAACTTCTTGTTGGGATTAGGTGACTGTAACTTGTAATAAACCCCTAATTTCTTTCGAAATATTGTCTGAATCTAAATACAATAAAACTATATACACATATTTTTTATATACAATTTAGATAAATAAATAAAATATTATCATATAATTAGATGATTTTAAATTAAAGATAAAATAATACTTAATTAAATGATAATACATCATCTACACTCAAATTGTATATTAAAAATATATATGTATATTATTATTCATATAAATAACTGATTTGAGCCATAACTAAAGAAGACGCAGCTGATTTGATCAAACCCCGCTCGGAAATGAATTTTTATTATCGGGGATCTCAACTTAAGATCACTTGAGTTGCAGCTGATCTGAGTCTCACAGAATGCTCCATTTGGTATTTATTGATAATGAGCAATGGTGTTCTCATTCAAGTGGGGCAACGTATTTTCCTAAAAGGTTGTTACCCTGAACATGCTTTACACAGAATTTAGAATATACAATTATTCTATGCTCTGAGTATAGAGGAAAATTTTCAACACACAAAACACTTTACCCTATCGGTAGCCTAAAAAACAACAGCAGACATAGGAAATTTAAACCTTCTTGTAGGAAGTCAAGAATCAGCAACCAACACAGGCCACTTAAAAAACATGTACAGGCAAGACAGTCTCCACTTACATTCATGCACACACTGAAATGCGAAAACTGAAATCCACTAGATTTTAGATCTATTCATACACTAGATTTTGGATCTTCTGAGTAGACGAGAGAACTCCAGGATGGGTTCCGAGGAAGAAAAGTGTCCTGTCAAAAGTTGAAAAAGACAACTAATAAAAGCTAAAACTGAAATCCATCGAAGTGAAGGAAGATACTGATGCATGCAGTGGATTATTTTGTTAGAATAGAGATGACGATCATAAACAGGGGGTTATATCCACACACACACATACGATGGTAAATACATTCATCATATAAAGCCAGTCAGAGTAGCATCCAAGTTCAACACCTCAAATAGAATCTGCCATCATTCATTAAAAACAAAACATCCATTAAGGCACCTAAATCTAATTTGTATCTAAACATAATATTGGTTCACAAAAGCATGGACTCAATCAACAATACTATATGGATGCATACTTGGCGTACGGAACAGAGAAAGTCAAGTCAAACAGAATTTGGTTATTCCAGGCTCAACATATATTCCTCAAATAACCAGAGGAAAAAGCATGTCACAAAAGAGTACAATTCCATATTAGCGAACCAGATCCAACATATACAAGAGTTTATCAACTAAACCATATATAATTCAGAAATAAATAGAAGGATAACTCGAACTCAATCAACTTCGACTTTGACTGGTACAGCTCCAATTTTGAATCAAACTAGATGCACATCACGAAATCACTGACTTGAACTGCTAATCTGCCCGAGATTGACCTGCCCGGGATGACAGGATGATCCCCACGATGAGTCCATAGAGAGCAAGAGCTTCAGCAAAAATGAGGATGAGAATCATTCCCACAAACAACTTAGGCTGCTGTGCATTAGCCCTGAAAAAATCCCAACAATGCAAGAGATTCTCATCAGTGTGATAGAAGCATTCAACTTAATTCTAATCAACAGCCTACAACCAAAACAGCAATCCAACCACACCTACAACTTTAAACACAACTACAAAGGAAGTAATGTCTAAAAGCAGTAAAATAAGCAGTGACCAAAATTGAAACAAAAATGAAAAAGAAAAACAGGCTGAATAGCCACAGAATTTGAAGTCCCCAATTTCACAGAAAAAATGTAATGCTCTAATAATGTATATCCGATAACAAGTTCAGCAACACTATTATCTAAGAAAAGTCTAAAGAACTTAAAAAACAGACAGCAATCAATCAAATAAGTATGGATATGCAAGAAAATTAGCAAAGGAATCATGAGGTAACTGCAACATGACAATGAAAACATAAAGTTATAATAATGGAAAAAGAAGGGCAAGTGGGGAAGTGATGAATCCCAGCAAATTTACAGTGTTCCCATAATAAAAGCAGCATTAATACTTAAACAAAGAAGGGTGTTTGAATCTAAAACATCAATTAAATGTAAAATATTGTAAAATAACATGCCTAGAAAGCATAAAGCTCATTATCTTCAAGCCTTTGACAACCAAACATTCAATAAAGTACAAGTTGAACAACTTATCAGCAAATAATTAAAACAAATTGCACTTTAACCTCATCCACTAATATAATTGAATCCACTGACATGAATAATTTCAGCCTAATAGAGGTATATTTCAGTCACCTTAAACACAGAAAAACTGGCTTGGTTTGGAAATAACAATGCAGATACTACCCAACAACAAGGTTTCTGATTAATTTTATAACATTAAAGGGGAAGTAATAGATTCCCACCTGCAGAGTTCAGTAAAACACAGCAAACAACTAGTACTGAAGATACTGGTCATTATTTATAAATCAGCAAGATTACAACTCGTACACATTCACTGCTACAACCAGAATAACATGAAAGACAGACCTGAAAAGGAAATTGGATAGTTCCGCCAATTCGAGGAGCTGGAGGCTTCCCCCTCAGCCAAAGGCTGCCCACAAGGCAAAACAATCTCCCCCTTTTTTCTCTCCGTCTCAACTGCTTATAATGCCCTTTTCACAACAAACTTTACCCCCTCCACACCCAATAGGTCCACATGGCATTCTTCATGCCCCAATTTCCAGTAGTGGTCCCCACAACATTCTTCATGAAGGCTGGTGTGCTAACATAGACCCCCCAAGGTATCACCTTGTCCTCAAGGTGAAGGTCAGAAAACTGTTCTTTGATTATTTTAGCACCCTCCCAAGTATTCTCTAAATCCAATAATCCAACCCATTTAATCAACCACTCCAATATACCAATGGTAGCGAGTATCTAGGACATTCTCAGGTAATAGCATCAGCTCCAAGTCTTCGGATAAGTTTTTCCATCTGAAACTAGATGGATTGAAAATATAAGGAGCAAAAAGCCATGGGATGACAAGGAACCGACTGCAAAGAATTAGCATAATACCAGAAAAACCACCTCCTTCTATGCATCCATATGTCATGTAAACTATGAGAAGCATTGCCACTTCTAGTGCTTTTACAAAATGACTTAAGGTAAAATGCAAATCAACTTTACTTTCTTTTAAAAACTTAACCAACGAGTCACCTCTTTTAAGGCTGAAAAGAATTGCTTCTGAAGGTCCCATATTTTTCAAAAAAAAAAATTGACTACTTGATCAAGGTCTATATGGAATTCTTTAAAGAAGATTCATTCACTTGCAACAACGACTTCAAAAGAGTTAAGTGAATTTGAAACTTCTTATCAGTTCCAATGCAGTATCATAGACTTCACTCATGTGCTACCAAATGCTCCAGAATTAAATCTATGTTAAGTTGAACGTAATCAACTATCTAAGGATTCCCACCAGGGATTACCACTTCTAATGCCTCGGTGGTTGTTGAAAAATGAAGTGCGAAAACAACACACAGTTGCTTTCCTATCCCCCTTCTAGCAAAATCTTCAACACCACCATTTACCATCTAATTTTCTTCACCAACATATTCCTCATTCCTAGACAAACACAACCTTAAATCCACACAATTAGCCCAAGCTAACCCTAGAGCAGAACAACCTACCTTCCTAAAGAATACAAAAAACCCAATTCCTAATATTCAATCCTTTTATTCCTTCATTGGGCACAACCAAGTCAGCCACCTGATTGATCACAGCGACAACTATCCCAAACCCCCTCAAAACACTACCTAGAGTAAACCCATCAACCAAAATTCTTCTTGATGTCTTTTACTTAACAATCTCAAACCCTCCTTATTAAACTCAAATTGAACCTAGCTCGCAACTATCACATTCCACATGGCACTATTTTTCTACGACACATCTTCGAATCCTTTTCAAACACTTTCCAAATCACCACTTTGCATGTAAGTGTCGATCAAAATGTTACAAGACATGATATTTTTCTTGGGCATGATTCCAGACAAAGTAGCAACGTTTTGAATTTGCCCAAATATGGAGTACATGTTGAGAAGATGGCTACAAATGAAATTATATGAGGAACACCCAGATTTTACTGCCAAGGAATGAAGTTGTTTTGCTAATGAAAAAGAACTTTTAGGTGTGCATGATTTGAGGGGCTATCGGACTCCTCAAATCAGAACTTGTGTCATGGAGAAATTCTGATGGATCAAGGATCATTGACGGTGGACCTACAGAAACCATCAAAGGTCTAAAATGGTAAATCAATAGAATTCAATGACGCCCCAAACCCAACAAAAGGTCAAAATGGTATATCAACAAGGTCCAGTGGAAAATCGACTAATTTCGACAAAACCCAACTACAGAAATCCAGTCCATCTCCTTAGGTGAAGTAACTAGAACATGGACGACTACAAGAGTTGCATGCATTTACCAGCACAGATTCCAATGGGTGGTTATTACGAACAGAATGATATTTCTTTGCCAGTAAAATTTTGAGCAAACAAAAGATCTCATCAACCATTATGAAGAACTACAACGACGAGAACAAAAGCAACAAATACTGGAATGAATGGGAGATGAAGAAAAGGAAAAGATTAGGATTTAGGCAACTATGGTTGTGGGCAGCCTTTTCGGCTGATTTGAGAGGTTTTTGACGCCTTGAATGGTTGGAATTGGGAGGTCTCGGCTCCTCGAATTATCAATTTATCCACTTATTGGAAATATTGAACCCCCATTTATCAATAAAATTGTCATTTTCTTCATTTCAATTGTTGTGTTTGGGCGTGCTTACTGTTGATTGATTGAATATTGGTAGGGTATCTAACAAAAAGTATCACTTAATTTAGTAGGGGATTTCTATCACTATATATAAGCAAAGGTTGGCAAACCTTGAACCAATGGATTTGCTTGTATGTCAGCCAAATCTCAGGGAACATTGTTAAATCCCATCTAATTTGTTTTGCTTCATCCAAGCCAAGAGAAGAAATTGATATTTTGGACTTCTATTAACTCATAAACGGCATATCTTATAAAAAAATATAGTAAAAAAAGCGCGCACACACACACAAGCAAACCAACATCGCATTACCTAACTCCAGCATCACCAACAATGCCAATGGCCATCCCGGCAGATAGGCCAGCAAGCCCGCAAGCAAGGCCTGACGACAAATGTGCATAGCCATCAAACAGATAATAAGATTTTGCTTTGGGGTTAATTCCCGTACTAATAATAACAGCTATAATCAACCCGTAAATCCCCAACACTCCAGCCATAACCACTGGAACAATCGATTTCATAACAAGCTCAGGCCTCATCACTCCCATTGAAGCAACTCCAACCCCACTCTTAGCTGTTCCATATGCCGCACCCATGCCTATTAGAATCATCCAAGAACTAAAATCAACAACAAACAATCGAAAGCTTACAAACGATATGATTTCTTAAAGAAAAATTATCATTTCTTCTTTCCTTTTTTTTTTTTGTCCTGTTAGAAAGCAACAAATTATATTTATGACGAACAGAATCCTACAATATTTGATGAGAAAATAAAAAGTGAGAGAGAGGAATTACAAGAGAATACGAGAGCGGCGGCGGCTCCAAGGAAGCCAAAGAAGGGAGCAGTTTCGTCGCCGCTGAAAGTCGATGACATTGTGATGATAGTGTTTGTTTGTTTGGTTACAGAGATCCAATTAGCTGGCAGCCGGTTCCAGTAATTCGTCGATCAGACAGAGTTATCTTCCAGAATTGCGTAGATTTTTTTTATTTCAGTTTCGATGGGGCGAAATGATGAGAAGACGAGATTGGGAATCCATACTAGTGATGATTGATTAAAGAGTTCAGGGATATGTGCTTTTACAAAAATACCCTTGAGTGTGAGAGGGAATAACTGGGTATTTACTTGTGTACGTCAATCATTGAAACAAAACAACTCAACTCGACAGAAAGAGTTACTTGAGTATTTACTGTTGAGTTATACTGTATAAATAAACAGTGAAATGATTTTAAATTAAAATTAAAATAATATTTTGATAATCTATTAAGATAATATTTTTTATAAATATTTTAAATCAATAATCTAATTTGGATAAAATTTTTCGTTAAAAAAAATAAACATAAGGATTTATATTTTGTTTTTACATTAATTTGAGAACAAATTCACGTGATGGCAGATGGTGACTACACTTGTAGTGTGGGTAGATGGTAGGCGTCAGTAACAGTGGTTAAAGGTGAGCGAGTTTAGGTATTTTATTAGAAAAGTGAGAACTAAAACAAGAACCTAAATCAATATGGGCTAGTTCTTAAGATTTAGAAACCAAATCAATCTCATTGGGTCTATTTTTGGATACCTGAAATTGTTCACCCATAATTCTTGAACTACAGAAAGTAATCAGAGGTGTCGTCTCTCTTAACCTTACACTACTAACCATCGTAGTAAAATTATTAATTATATTGTGTCTTAAAAACTTTATTTTTATATCATATATTATGTATTATATTATATTGTGAGATACACTTTTTTATATAAAATAAAAATATTCTTATATTATCAAAAAAATAAAAATCAAATTAGTTTGTAAAAAGAAAATAAAAAATATATATTAAAAAAATTAAAAAAAACTTGGTGAGATAAAGGAAGAGATGAGAGAGAGTCAGAAGGAGGCAATGACTGAATGGTTGGTGGTGATTAATAGGTGTCCAAAGGTAATTTGTTACCCAAAGGACTTGATAGAGGTGAAGGAGATGCAAGAATAGAGAATGGAGGTGTTGGGTGAAGGATGGTGGTGGAAGTGATGACACCATGAAAGGAGTAACAATTGGAGTGGTTCGTCGTAGTGGAGATGCAAGAATTATAAGTGGTGGTGTAATTAAAATGGCTGAAGGAGGAGATGCAAGTGAGGTAGATGTGCAATCGAGTCACTAAATTAGATTTCAAATCAATTTGGGTTATTTAAAGGGTTAGAACCAAAATCAACCTACACAATTAAGATCCCACAAACTTTGGAATCAAAACCAACACAATTACAATTGATTTAGGATAGAAATTATAATTGGAGTGTTTGTAACAATTTCGATTCCACTCAATTCTTAGCCCTAGCGGTGATGGTGGGGTGTGGTGGTATTGATGGTAATGTGTGAGTGATAACGGTGTTGACAGAATAATAATAATTATAGTGTGTGAGAGAGATGATAAAAATGAAAAGACATAAAAGAGAATCTCACTTCATGCATCATGTAATTGACATTCATTTAATAAATCTACAATTTTTTTGGTATTTTAATATTATCGTAAGGGTGTAAAAGTAATTAAATTCATCGCTTTAATATTTAAATTTCAAAAGTTAACAACTAAATGTATTATTTTATTTTTCATGTTTTTATCCTAAAATTGAATCGAATTTATTAACAAAGCTTGATAAAATGTGAGAAAAAATGTTTTTAAAATTTTAATATAATTTATTAAGAATAATAAAATTATATATACATGTTTTAAGTATACAAAATAAATATATAGATAATATATTACTATATAATTAGATGATTTTGAATCAAATATAAAATAACATCTAATCACATAATGACATATCATATGTATACTTATTTTGTGTGCCAAAAATATGTATATATAATATTTTTCTATTAAGAAAACCTAACAAAATGTAAGAAAAATGTTGTTATTAAAGTTTAGGGTAGGAACTTGCCATTTAAAAAAAGTTGAAAAATAGTTATTCTAATTAGGTTGAATTCAAACTGAACTGAATTAGTATAAAAAGCTGACTTAGCTTGATACAATTTGGTTTGAAATTATTTAGATTAAATTCGAGCTAAAAGGGTCAATTCATTTTTTAAATTAAGTTTGAGAAAATTCGGTTTGGGTTTACTTATAAACTAAATGGATGATTCAATCAATTTGAACTTAACTCTTGATTCGATTAAAATTTTATTAATTATTGAAAAAATAATATTATTTTATCAATTAATTATAAATTTAAAATATAATTTTAAGTTATAAATTTAAATTAATTTATTTTTATTTAAATCAAATTTAAATTATATTTAATTTTATTTTGATAAATTCGAATCAAATTTCAATTATTTTTAGCTCGGGCTCGAAATATTTGAGTTCAACCATTTACTGTTTTACCATTCGAGGGGGTTGGTGGGTGCTGCGTTCTTGGTAACCGCCCCATAGCTTCTGGCATATGAAAATAAGAACAAAATCTTGGTTCATGATCAAAGTGACGTGAAATAACATTATTTAAAAAATGTCGGTCCTACTTTTGTGGCAAAAATACAGTAACATCTTGAGTCTGAAAGGTACCCAAGCCAATTGTAAAATAGGAGGTCAGTTCGAATCTACGGCATGATTCATGAATATTCCTTTCCAACTACCAGAATTGGCTCGATGACTTTACGTAAGATCGTATTTTCTAATATTTTTCAACCTTTCTTCTTAACTCTGTTTGTATATTTTATTGATAAAAGAAATTATGTTAAAATTCTGAATCATAATAAATAATAGACATTTTTTTTTATGGAAAATTGACCTCTAATTTTTTATTTAACATATGTTTATACTGAGAAAATCTGGATTATTTACACCGCGGTTTCTACTTTCTGTCTCAATATTATTGCTGAAAAGGTAAAATTGTTTTTTTTCCTTTTAAAGGTCAGAGAAATTAAAACTTTTGAAATGTAAAAATTAACAAAATTAATAAAATATTAAATTTTTATGAAAAAATTTAAGTTAGAATTTTTATCATATCTGTAAAATCTGAATTTACATATCTAATCAATATATGTGAGATCTTGGTTAAAAAAAATTAAAGTTTTTGTCTATTAAATTTTTAATTTATCTAAAACTTAATTAGGTAAGTTACAATTTTGATAGAATCACATTCAAAGATATGCAATCTTGTTAGAGTGCACCTTGATTGCAATTTCGATTACTGATAAGACTATCGAGATTGCATCTTGATTATAATATTGACCGTTCGGTAAGATTAAAGGCAATCACAATTAAACATAATGTGATAATTTTATAAATATTAATTAATTAATTAATTAAGGATAATTTGATGCTTTTATGCTTTTATGATATTTTGTCACAACTTATATGGTTAACAAAGTTAAATTTTAGGCAAATAACTATAATTTAAAAATTTATATCCTTGAATGGGAAATTTAAATTCAATTTACTCTTGTTGAATAAAATAATTTTTTACACAAAGTGTGAAATATTGGAGGAAACTCTTTGGTAGGCTTGGCTGTGCAGCACAGGTCCAATTAAAGCACTTCTACTTCAATACTGCGTCAAACAACTTCAACGCCAAGTTATCCTCCTTCCTCTTCTTCTCCTCCCACGCTTGAGAACTAGAGCAGCTCAGAAAACAATACAAACAAATGGGGGATTCGCGAGTGGAGACAATCTCGAGATTAGCACAATGGAAAATAGAAAATTTTGGACCTTGCTCTTCTTACAAAAAATCCGAAGCTTTCAAGGTCGGCATCTGGAACTGGTTAGTTGATCACCACAGTAACATAATTTGTGAAAGATTTTGGCTTCTTGTTTTTTGACTTCTGGGTTTGTTTGATTTATTGAATTATGGGTTTGATTAGGTATTTATCCATAGAGAAAAATCGTTATCTGTATGTACGATTATTTCCAGAACCATCCCGTCTGGCAAAAGAACAACCTCCTATTGCTAGTTTCGTTCTTCGAGTCTCTATTGCTGGCTCTAACCGCAAACCATACATCTCTCCAGGTTTGTTTGTTTATAGTATTTGTTCTGTATGTGTAGAGGAATTTTTGGGAGTCCTGATCATTTGATTTTTTGTTTTCTTTCCGAAATGGATGGTTAAAAGATATTGGAGAGGATAATAGGGATAATTTCCTTATCTGATTTTGTGATAAGATCACGTACCTTTCATCTTTATGTTTTGAGAATGTTTACATTAATTTCTTTGCCTGAAATTGTTTCCCTTTTTTTTCAATCTTGATGAGGGTGTGGGTGTGTGTGGTTTGCTTGTGATTCATTAGCGCAGTTGAACAAGTTCAAATTTGAAAAGAGTTTTTAATATGATATGGCAAGTTAATTTGATATTTGCAGATTTGGCTGTTGATAGTTGATGCTATTTTGGTTTTATGCTGCAGTTCATGAGAGATTGCTTCGGAGTTGTGAAGACTTTGTCTGGCCTGTTGATACTACCTTTCAGGGTCGCTTCATTATTGATGTTGAGTTTCTGGACCTGAAAGTGTGTCCACTGAATGTGAGTTGCCCCAAAATCGGTTTAGCAGTGGTGATGACAGTGTATATATATGTATATTAATAATTATTTTTCTGGTATAAAATGGATCATGAATCTATAACAAGTAATGTACATAGTCATGCTTTTGATCATGGATAAGACTTATGTTAATTAATTGTTTTCATGTCGAAACACAGGGCGGGGTGCCCATTTCTATATGGCCCTGTGATGGATTGATGCAATCGGTCTCATCCCAAAGCACTCTTCGATGCCTCTCACGCATGCTTGAGGAAGCCATCCACGCAGATGTTACCATTCACGCTGCTGATGGCACTTTAAGAGCTCACAAGGCAGTTCTGGCTGCGAGTTCTCCTGTTTTCCAGAGTATGTTCCATCATAATCTTAAGGAAAAGGAATCCTCCATAATTAAAATAGAAGACATGTCGGTAGAATCTTGTATGGCCCTTCTCAGTTACTTGTATGGAACCATAAAACAAGGGGATTTCTGGAAGCACAGGCTGTCACTGCTGGGGGCAGCTGACAAATATGACATTGCTGACTTAAAAGATGCTTGTGAGGATAGTCTTATGGAAGATATCAACACAGTGAATGTCCTCGAGAGGCTGCAGGAAGCCTGGCTATACCAGTTGAACAAGTTGAAGAAAGGATGTTTGATGTATTTGTTCGACTTTGGCAAGATATACGATGTTAGAGATGAAATCAATAATTTTTTCAGGCAAGCAGACCGGGAACTGACACTGGAGATGTTCCAAGAAGTGCTTACGGTTTGGAAACCTGTATAATCTGCCACATAGGTTTTCTGTTTCGGATTTGGTTTCAGCCTTTGTGAAATCGTCTTTATAGATATGTAATGAGTTTATAGCTATTAGCTGTGAGATTTTAGTGTTGTCAATGATCTAAACCTTTGTTCTGGACTTGACAATTATGTGGTATGGAATATGGATGAATAGTTTGCTCTTTTGTTTAGTACTTGCAGTGAGGATAGATCTGAGGCTGAAGAATTAGAGTTCCTTAATATGTTTTAGGTTGCGAATGTCAATTTCTGAAATGAGCTGCCAAAATATTGTTTTTGGTCGATTAGAGTGATGGCTCATATTAAAATCCTCCCTTTATTTATGTATGGGTCATCTTATAGAATCTATCAAGTTCCACGTGGACATGGCCCATTGGGTGATGATTAAAAGTTGTCAATTTATTGTTCAACACGAAAAAGTAATTCATAGTCAACTTAGTATTGTTTGCACCTAATCGGAATGACGATCTTTGACGGCATCCCGAAAAGTATGTTTGCAATTTGGTTTGCCTTTAAGGGAGACTTGCATGATTGTATGTCACTTTGATAACTAAACCTCAACGGTTCAATCCTATCGTCAGAGTATACTTTAAAGTAAGAATCATAAAATCGCTTATTCGGATTGTTGATTAGCTTTTAACAAATGTTCCTAATAAAAATTTTATGCCCTCTAATGGTTAATTGTATCCTAAAATGGTGTGTCAAATGGTACCTCTTAACCCTGCCGCAAAGCTCATAACATGGGAATGAAATTTTTCTTTTTACGACTTTGATATTTGAAACAAATTCAATTTTTTTATTAATTTAAATTTCAAAACAAATATAGAGATAAAACAATAAAACTATATATATTTATTTTAAATACACAAATAAATATATATATGTATTATTATATAATTAAATGATTTTAAATTAAAAATAAAATAACACTCAATCATATAATGATACATATAAATATATATTTATTTATATATTTAAAATAAGTATACATAATAATACTTATATTAAAAACGTTTGTCTTAAAAAGATTAACAACCCTACCAAAAAAGAAAAAAAAGGTAAAATGTTAATATACCCTATTATGAAATGTATCACAAAAGTCCTCGTAGCCATGTGCCTGCCAATTGTCATTTGCCCTCTCTAGGCGCAATGCCTTTGACTAAAAATCTTGCTTTTCTTGGTCAAATATTCAATTTCAAATCACAAATCACACGTTAAACTATCTAAACTTGTCTTTCATCCACTAAAAATTGATATTTGTAAGCAAAATTAGCAAAATTCCGAAAATTGAAAGCAAAATGCAAAAACTTATAAACGGTAAAATAAACAATTAAATCACTTTTTACTAACTCTAGAATTCATTTTAAGTAAAATTTGAAAGAGAAATTGGATGAATTTTAATTGAAAAACATCGGAGTCGGCGGATAGACGAGCAAGTTGTCAATACATACATTTCAAATATGATTAGTTGTGGTTAAATCTCTTTTTTTATTAGAGTAAATTTTATATATATATATATATATATATATATATATATATATATATATATATATATATATTTTGATAATATTTTTTTAATTAATTCCTAAAATATTAAATAAAATCGTATATATACTTAATATGACTAATGATTTAATTAAAAAAGAAAACACTTAAAAAGGACACGTATTGAAACTCTGTGCAATGTACATTCCGAATACATTGGCCCATAATTTGAGTAGTGTGAGCCTAAATCAGGTTTCTTCGATGCTCAATCATGGTCCAAGGCCTCCCCCAATTGGCCAGCCACCTCCTTTTTCCCAGTCAACACCTTCTCCAGGGTTGCCTAGTGTGTCCCAGCCAATGACCAGGCTAGGCCCACCACCACCAGTGCCTTCTAGACCGGGAGCACCTCCCTCAGGATGTTTTCTATTCACACTCCCGCCAAATATGCCTCCAGTAAGGTCTACTGGTCCACCTGGAAGTCAAGCATTGCCTTCTGCTTCTACAACAGCGCCTCCCAGGTCTTTACACCCTTCCTCGGGCACTCTGATTTGTCCCCCATTCTGGTTTGCCATTGTCTAGTGATTTCTGGTCTTCAGGGTTTTCCATGGTGTATATTATTTTCACTGTTTAGTAGAATTAGATTTTTTTTCTTAATCACTTTCTAATACTATAAATTATGCAATTGTCAATAATATTCATCCTGAATTCAACCCAATTTCATTACTCTTACAAATTAGAGCACATTAACTTCAATACTACGTCAAACAACTTTAATGCCACGTTCTCCTCCTTCCTCTCCCTCTCCTCCCACACTTGAGAACTCTGAGAACTTGCAGATATACAAGAAGAGCAACTCAGAGAACAATTCTAACAGATGGGGGATTCTCGAGTGGAGACAATCTCGAGATTAGCACAATGGAAAATCGAAAATTTTGGAACTTGCTCTTACAAAAAATCCGAAGCTTTCAAGGTCGGCATTTGGAACTGGTAAGTTGTTCACCACAGTAACATAATATGTACAAGATTTTGGCTTCTTGTTTTTTGATTTATTGAATTTTGGATTTAATTAGGTATTTATCCGTAGAGAAAAATCGTTATCTGTATGTACGACTATTTCCAGAACCATCCCGTTTGGCAAAAGAACAACCTCCTATTGCTAGTTTCATTCTTCGAGTCTCTATTGCTGGCGCTAACCGCAAACCATACATCTCTCCGGGTTTGTATTTTTATAGTATTTGTTCATCTACTTTGATGTGTAGAGGAGTTTTTGGAGTGATGATCCTTTGATTATATCTTTTTTTGGGGGATGGTTGAAAGATATTGGAGAGGATAATAGGGATAATTTCCTTATCTGATTTTGTAATAATATCACATACATTTCATCTTCATGTTTTGTGAATTGTTTCCAATTTTTTAATCTGGATGAAGGTGTGGATGTGTGTGGTTTGTTTGTAATTCATTAGCACAGTTGAACAAATTCAAATTTGAGAAGAGTTTTTAATATGATATATGGCAAGTTAATTTGATATTTGCAGACTTGGCTGTTGATAGTAGATGCTATTTTGGCTTTATGCTGCAGTTCATGAGAGATTGCTTCAGAGTTGTGAAGACTTTGTCTGGCCTGTTGATTCTACGTTCCAGGGTCGCTTCATTATCGATGTTGAGTTTCTGGACCTGAAAGTGTGTCCTCTTAATGTGAGTTGCCGTAAAATCAGTTTAGCAGTGGTGATGACAGTGTATATATATGCATATTAGTAATTATTTTTCTGGTTAGATTGGATCATGAATCTGTAACAAGTAAAGCCTTTCACACTATTATATGTTACTCAGTCATGCTTTTGAACATGGGTAAGATTCTGTTAATTAATTTTTTTCATGTCGAAACATAGGGTGGGGAGCCCAGTTCTATATGGCCCTGTGATGGATTGATGCAATCGGTCTCATCCCAAAGCACTCTTCGATGCCTCTCGCGCATGCTTGATGAAGGCATCCACACAGATGTTGCCATCCATGCTGCTGATGGCACTCTGAGAGCCCACAAGGCAGTTCTGGCTGCGAGTTCTCCTGTTTTCCAGAGCATGTTCCATCATAATCTGAAGGAAAAAGAATCCTCCATAATCAACATAGAAGACATGTCGGCAGAATCTTGTATGGCCCTTCTCAGTTACTTGTATGGAACCATAAAACAAGAGGATTTCTGGAAGCACAGGCTGTCACTGCTGGGGGCAGCGAACAAATATGACATTGCTGAGTTAAAAGATGCCTGTGAGGATAGTCTCATGGAAGACATCAACACAGCGAATGTCCTCGAGAGGCTGCAGGAAGCCTGGCTATACCAGTTGAACAAGTTGAAGAAAGGATGCTTGATGTATTTGTTCGACTTTGGCAAGATATACGATGTTAGAGATGAAATCAATAATTTTTTCAGGCAAGCAGACAGGGAACTTACTCTGGAGATGTTCCAAGGAGTGCTTAAAGTTTGGAACCCTGTATCAACTTAGGCCCTGCCTCACGACATGGGTTATAGAATTCTTTTTTTAATCTCTGGATGCTGATTTTTGAAAAAATTGAATTTTTCAATAATTTAAATGTCAAAACATGTGACTTTGAAATAACCTGTTATGAAATGTATCACAAAACCCCCTAATATGCATGTGCCCACCAAATAGCCATTTGCCCCCTCTAGGCGCAACGCCTATCCACCGGAAATCTTGTATTTATCGGTCAGATTTTGATAAACTAAAATGTAATATTCATGAGCAAAATAAGCAATGACAAAAATGGGTAAACAAGGTTAAATCACAAACAAAACAAACAAATTAATAACTATTTTCAAATCGGAAAAAACCTTAATCTAGCCAGAAATTTCTAACCCTAACGAAATCTTAATCAAACAAATAAGTTAAAAAGACAAAACAATTACTTATCTGTGAAACCATTTTTGAGATAAATACAACTGAAAAAGATTGAAAGATCAGAGCAAAAGTCATTGAAGTCAGGAGGAGAGAAATATTTTTAAGGTAAGCATTACGCACCGATGAAATGAAAAGAGGGGTTGTGAAAGGCTTCGTATATATACGTGTATTTTTAGAATTTTGCATTAATTTGATTATAATTGTATAATGATAAAAAATTGTGATTAACATTATACAAGTAATCTAAAATTTGGTTAAAATAATTAATTTTTGATATAAACTCAATTTATTCTAATTGAACAAAATAATCTTATATACAATACAAGGCGGGAAATACTATAGAGGGAAATTCTTTACTAGTTTTAGCGGTAATAACATAATGTACTATTATAATAATATAATATTTAATTAACAATAAAATTATGTATATCCATTTTTGATATACAATTTATATACACAGATGAAGTGTTATCATGTGATTGGATGTTTCTTTATCATATGATGACACATGTTTTAAAATCACCTAATTACATGATGACACATCATTGTGTATATAAATTATGTACCAAAAATGAATACACATAACATTGCTCTTTAATTAAATATAATATACACATAGTTTTATTATATATATAATGGCCTAAGGTTTTTTGTTGAGGTGGGGTCTTCATGTAAGGGTGTGTATATATATATATATATATATATATATATATACACACACACACACACACGAATACCCTTTGACTCAAAATTGATTTGAATAAAAGATAATTTGGTCTAAGTTTATTTAAGTTTATCGAATCAATATTAATGGTTGCTTGAGTGTAGTGTGAATTTATGGTTCAAATTAATTATTTAAATTTGTAACTTATTGACAAAACAATATTTTTTTACCTAAATAATAGGTAAACCATCAATTTTAGCTAAACCGAGCCATGAATTCGAATCATCTATTTAAACTATAAATTTGAATAGAACCAAACAACAAATTTGAATTACTGATTTGGCTATGAATTCAATTCGAACTCAAATTAAATTGAGTCTAACACGTCTTATCTCATATTTGACTTAATTTAAAAATAAGTCAAATCTTTTTGTTTAAATTCAAATTAAATGAATTTAAACTAAACTCAACCGAATTGAGCCAACTTTTGAAATCAAACTAGCTTGATTTGAATCCAACTCTATCTCTATGAATTCAAACCAATCTTTTGTTTAAAAAATAAAAAACACCAATCCCTAGGTAAAGAAAATAATGTAGAAGAAATGTGAAGAAAAAAAGAACCATAAGGATTTAACAATCAATTTAAATCTAATATAATAAAAAATACTTATATCAGTTATAACCTTTTAAAAATATTTCACACAAATTTAAAGTTTTATATTAGTTCTAATACAAGTAAAAAACATAAAAGATTTACAAAAATATTGATTAAAATTACCAAACAAGTAGTTGATCTTCCAGTTTCTATAACTTTAAATTGAAATCGTTAAATCAATATTTTATTGTCTAGAGTAAAAATTCACATATTTTACAGTGCACCGGCGTAAAAAATCAAATTAGAATAGTCTATTTAAATATTTAAATATCAGTTTTTTAGTGTAACATCAAATTTGGAAAGACTAAAACCTTTTTTTTTTTTGAAACAAAATCATGAAGTGTGGTTCTTGAAATCAAGTTGAAAATTTGGAAGAAGAAATCCGATTTCAAATTAGCTTTTTTAATTTTAACTGAAATGAAATTTGAGTTTTTATACAAATATGGGGTTTGGGTGACAGCG
The DNA here is from genome assembly GCF_011075055.1 of Mangifera indica. Lineage (NCBI taxonomy): Eukaryota > Viridiplantae > Streptophyta > Magnoliopsida > Sapindales > Anacardiaceae > Mangifera > Mangifera indica. Next base: position 5,920,858 of record NC_058147.1, on the reverse strand, counting down.
TCAGAAAACCCTAATATAAGTTTCAGGCCTATTCGAGGGTAGGCCTAATAAAATAACTTTAAATGTTTTTAGTTCAAAGCTATTTGGGCTTAAGTAACATATTCATTCTATCCAATTTTAGGGTAGGCCCTTTTTCAAGAGTTTTTAAGTTGAGGGTGGGCCTGGGCCTACCCTCAAAGGGCCCAGGTCCGCCCCCATATATATATATATATATATATATATATATATATAGAGAGAGAGAGAGAGAGAGAGAGAGAGAGAGAGAGAGAGAGAGAGAGAGAGTTTGGCTAGTTTATTAATTTTAAAAAAGGGAGAAAGATTATTTCCCACCCAACTTTTGATACGTTTTCAAAATGTCACCTATGACAGATGAAAATCCATTTTTCTTATCCGTGATCAAATTATTGTCCAATTTTTTAGTTAGAGATAGGGGTAAAATTGTCATTTACTATTTAAAACCTTAAAACTTTAAAATTTTACCATTTTCCCCCTCCAAGTTTTAAAAACTAATAACTAACCCATCTTCAAAGTTTGAAAAGTTTAGATTTCACCCCTAGAGTTTGCTTCCTTCTCCGGCCACCACCGACGACCGATGCAATCGACAGATCTTCTATCTCCGACTACAAAGGATGACGAAGGGTGACCCTTCGTCACCCAGATCTGGACGACCTTTCGTCGTCTAGATCTGAACAACGAAGCGTCGTCCAGATCTGAAAGAACAGACGATGGACAACACTTCGTCGTAGCGTCTGGACGACGCAACGAGCAATGAAGGACGATGAAGAGTCGTTCTTCGTCGTCTGGGTGGAGCGATGAAGAGAGACCTCTTCGTCACACCGTGCAACGAGGAGATGAAGATCTCTTCATCGCACCACCGTCGTCGCACCAAGAGATGGAGGAGGTCGGTGACAATGTCGGAGACAATATCAGGAGATGAAGTTGAATAATGGGGGTGAAGCTGCTAGTTTTGAAAGTTATGGGGGGTGGCTGTATTTTGAAAAATATGGAAACCCTAGGTTTGGGGGTGAAAATGCTAGTTTTTAAAGTTTAAAAACTTTAGATAAGATGAAATGTTAGTTTCTAAAACCTAAGGGGAGTGAATGGTAAAACCTTCACATCAATTTCGAGGTGAATTTTGCAGACTAAATTGAGGGGTATTTTTGTCATTTCATCTAACAGATATTTTACCCTTATGCAAACAGATATTATCTATTTTAACAGCTCACGGGTAAAAAAAGTAGATTTTCATCTACCGTGGGTAACATTTTGAAAACGCATCAAAAGTTGGGTGGGAAATAGTCCTTCTCTCTTTTAAAAAACAATAAAACTATGTGTACTCACTTTGGGTACACAAATATATACACATTTATATGTATCATCATGTGATTGGATGATTTTGAATTAAGAATAAAATAATAATCAATCATATAATGACACATATGAGTGTGTATATATTTATGTACCTAAAATCGGTACACATAGTATTGCTCTTTAAAAAAATAGAAAACACTTCGGAAGGAGACCCACGCACGCACAACGTATTTAAACACCGCACATACAAAAGCGCTGTGTCAGCCTTAAAAACTACCCGCCTTCTCTAACAGCTTTGCTCGCATCGATCTCTCGTTTCTCTCCCGCTTTAAAACCATGATAATCTTACTTTTAGTTTTCCTTATTCATCTTAATTCGTCCTTTAATTAAATGATCCGAAGTTTTTTCTGATCAAGGTACCGCTGTTTTGTTTTTATATCAAATTTGATTGATCAAGTCTTTATTTTTCTCATTGTTTTGTTTTGGTCATTTTGTTCAAATATCCAGAATCTGCTCTGCATCCTTGATGTTACTACGTGCATAAAGGTTATCATAGCTGTAAATTTCTATGTGAAATAATTTTAGTTGTTTGCTTGCTTTTCTCTTATTTGTAGATTTGAATTTTGCGGGCTTGAGAGTATTGTAGCGTTTTATGAGTATATATTCCGGAGGGATTGGGATACTACATTTTAGATTTAGTTAGTTTTGTTAGATTGTTTGAAAACTATGCCATCCTCGACCTGGATAAACTTCACAGTGATTTCTACCTCCACCACCTAATTATAGACCTGGTTTTCAAATAATTCTGAATGCACTGACTGATGGTTTCAATAGTGTGAGCCTAAATCATCCTTGTTCGATGCCCAATTATGGTCCAAAGCCTCCCCCATTTGGCCAGCCACCTCCTTTTTCCCAGTCAACACCTTCTGCTGGGTTACGTAGTGTGTCCCAGCAAATGTCCAGGCCAGGCCCACCGCCGCCGGTGCTTTCTAGACCTGAAGCACCTCCTTCAGGATCTTTTCCATCCACAGTCCCGCCAAATATGCCTCCAGTAAGGTCTACTGGTCCACTTGGTAGTCAAGCATTGCCTTCTGCTCCTAGAACAGCGCCTCTTAGGTCTTTCCACCCTTCCTCGGGCACTCTGGTTGTCCCTCATTCTGGTTTCCCATCGTCTAGTGATTTCCAGTCTTCAGGGTTTTCCGATGGTGCAATGATAGCTCCAATGCCACCTCCAGTTGCTCGACCAAGTTTTATGTCTTCTTCCCCTTCAGCGGGCTCCCAGGTTAGGCTCCCTTGGCCTGCAACACTAGGCCCAGTGAGTAATGGACCATCAGCATTGGGTGGACCCCAGTTTCCTCAAGCTAGCAATGCTCAACAACAACATATTGTATCTCCAACAAAATTGGAATCAGCTCAGACACTTCGGCGACTGAGCATGCATTCTGTTAGAGGAAGTCCAGCTGTTGCTCCAGCAGGTGCTCCCATGCAGTTACAATCACAGTTTTCAGCTGCTCCTCAAGATATACCACCATTTCAAAGTTCAGCTTATGGATCTCAGGCATGGCCGATGCAACCTCAACAGGTAATCATATAAAATTCAGAAGAGCATTATTCTTTGATTAGTTGAGTTTTGGTTTGAGAATGTCCGCATTTGTATCCTTCTCTTTCTAATTGATTATCTGGAGTTGGGATCATATGAATTGTTTTAGGTGGCTCTGCCTCCTGCAGCTCTTAGTGCTGCACAACCACCAATGTTTGGAATGCCTCCACCACCACCACCACTACCAAGTCAATTGACTACCATATCACCTACTGTGGGCCAAGATGGAATTCCTAGGGGAGGGCAATCAAAGGTTGATCCTAGTCAAATTCCAAGGCCTGATCCAAGTTCCTCAGTTATCATGTATGAAACCCGTCACGGCAATCAGGCTAACCCTCCCCCGGTATATTATCTACCAATTTAAAAAAAAGGGAAAAAGTTACTTGATTAGGTACTTGGTTATATGTTCTGAAATTTTATCTTTCACTTGGCTCTTCTTTTTTCTTTTCACCCGGTTTCTTTGCTGCTTTAAGTTAGTTGATATGCTTTTGTGTGAGGTGCACAGTGCATTTTTTCCATCGGGCATTTCTGATTTCTTTTTTTTTTTTGTTTAAAGCCTGCTACCAGCGACTTCATTGCCATGGACACTGGGAATTGCAGTCCCCGTTACATGAGGTGCACAATCAATCAGGTGTTGATAGAATATTTAATATACATGGGAGACTGTTGCTTTGCGTGCAGTAATTTTTGTTTTAGATGATCTCATATATTGAAAGCAATAAAAGAGATATGATAGGTTCCACATACAACTGACCTTTAATAATATTGTCAGTTTCCTTTTAATGTGGGTGACTGTTATTTGGTGTGCAGCAATTAGTTCATTGAATTCATTAATAATATTGCCATTTTCCCTTAATATGATAGGTTCCATGTACAGCTGACCTTTTGGCAACATCAGGGATGCAGCTGGCTTTGTTGGTCCAACCATTGGCCCTTCCCCATCCATCTGAAGAGCCTGTACAGGTAATGCATGAATGCTGCCTGAGTATAACTTTTATTCAGGGTAAAAGCTCAGTGATTACTGCATTTGTTAGCTAATGGAATAACAATTATTACTACCAATGCAATTCTTCTCTTTAATACAACGTCTATTGTTTCATAGATTGTGGACTTTGGAGAAAGTGGTCCAATTCGATGTTCTCGTTGCAAGGGCTACATAAATCCTTTCATGAAGTTCATTGATCAGGGGAGGCACTTCATCTGTAACTTATGTGGTCAGCATAAATATTACTGCATTTCTTTGTTGAAGTAATTTGCTGCAAAGTTGTTTGTTGCTGGTTTATGAAGTCTGTGTTGCATTTGGGTTTAATTTTTTTCTTCACCAATGCTTCCAATCTTGTTTTGGGAATATTCAACCCCGTTTGTTCCTTAGTTACTGCTAATTTTCTCTTAGAAGTCATTTAATTCCCTCCTTTGACCTAAATGTTAATGAGATGGGTGCAATAATTTAGATATTTGCCATCAAGTGTCATACATCATGCTGTTGTTTATTTGTCCTACGTTAGTGTTGCAATTCCTGATATCCTGATATTTACTAATCTCAAGGATTTACTTGTTATTCCTTAAACAATAGTATCTAGTGTTTGTTGAATTTTTAACAAAGCTAAAATGTTTTTCCTCAGCAAAACTTGGGTTCAGGCATTTGACTTGCAATCCATGACGTAAGTGTTAATCATGTGGGTGCAACAACATATATAATGTTGTATGCTTATTGTACATTCCTGTTGCAATTACTGACGTCCAGTGGACAAGTTCATGAAATGATTTATTTATTAATTCTTAAGTCAATAATTTAGCTTTTCTTGACTTACCAAAAAAAAAAAAAATTGAGCTTTTCAAATATGTAGCTAATATCTGTTGAAGTGGTGTCCCCATGGAATTTTCTTTGCAGGGTTCATTGATGAGACTCCCCGTGACTACCATTGCAATCTAGGTCCAGATGGTTTGCGTAGGGATGCTGATGAGAGACCTGAACTTTGTAAAGGAACGGTTGAATTTGTTGCTTCAAAGGAATACATGGTCAGTTAACAGGTTTTAGGTTTTAATTGTGACCTTTTCAATTGGTCATATGATTTTTATCCTCATAGCATTTGGGACAACACCTTTTCTGTTGGGTCCTTGCTATCTCCAATGTCCTTCAACATACCTATGGAAAGCACTTCTATTTTTTTTCTTTTCTAGACTTTTATGTATTTGTCCTCTTATTTTTCTTCTTAATAAGCATTCATCAATTTGTTAGATAACCTTATCCTTTTACTTCCTATCTTTTTTACCAGAACTTATAAATCTTATTTGCTTTAATTTTTTAGTGTGTTTATATATGATCTGTTTGTTGTATGTAAGTGAGTACATATATTGAAGACAAGTATAATCTGTGTTAAGAGAATATAAAGAATAAAAAGAGTTTAGATCTACAATTGCTTGGATTTCATCAATGGAGCACATATTGGTCTTTTGTTGGTGGTAGGATCTTCAACCTGAAAACTTCCAGTTCTTTGATTTGTTTTAGTTTTAAGAAGTATGGATTATGGTCTAGATTTGCTCCCAGGATTTTGTCACTAAAACTGCATCCTTTGGAAAATCTTTGCCTCCTGTTGTGCAAGTGATTACTTGACATTTATATTATTCTGAAAGGATTGAGACCTCTGGTCAAAGTCTTTTCACCCTTAAATTTCTTATTTAGTTAATCACATTAGTGATTCATTTAACTAAATGCCTCATTTCCAGGTGTGTGATCCAATGCCAGCTGTGTATTTTTTTCTCATTGATGTATCCATGAGTGCCATACAGACTGGTGCAGCTGCTGCAGCTTGCAGCGCAATTAATCAAGTTATTTCTGATCTTCCTGTGAGTTTCAATCCTATTACTATGATATTGGTGTTTCTTTTCTAATAAGTATATTTCTACTGCACTTTATTTCCTCTTCTCAATTTAATTTGGATTTCGCAACCTGCACAGACAATTGTTATCATTAATGGTTATTTTTTCATATGTGCAAGTTCTTCAACTGAATGTTTGCAAGGAAACATTTTAAGAGATCTAGGGTTAACTCTTCCGCACTATTGCTAGAGGATAGGAAAGTATGAGGAGGTTATTGTATATTTTTGAACTATGCAGACATGGTGCTTTGGATAAAATCATTTAGGCCCAGTTTCTGTTCTACCACTAAAATTTAATATAACTTTGCTCAAGTAAAGTGGAAGATTCTTTCTCTGAAGATTAGGTCAAGGATAATTGGCAACTTCTTGTGTTCCATCTTTTTCATTTGAGGGAACCTGCAGCTCTTGTTCTAACTTTAATAGAAAAGTTTTTTTCAGTATCATCTAGCTTTCCTTCTCTACTAGAGTTTGTTAGGATTTTATTACAATAATAATAATAATAATAATAATAATATTAGCTATTGATTATGATAATAATTAAGATAATAATAAAAAGTTAATAATTGGAATTTGGATTTAAATATTAGGATAATATTTAATTAGGATAATATTTATATAGTTGAAATAAATGGATTGAGGAGTTACGAAATGTATGTGGTAGATGTGAAATTGGATGGGGGAGTTATGAAAAATGTATGGTAGGTATGAATAACATCTAAATGTGAGCAAGGATTGTAAAATAGAAAAAAAAAATATTGTTATTTTGTTATTATGGGCAGTATTTGACTAATAGGGAAGCTACGCCCTTTTGAAGGAGTTGACACCTTTTGTTATTGACACTTTTTTCCTTCAATATTAATAAACTTACATTAGGTCCATAACAAAATTTAAGGTATTTTGAGTACTAGAAATCAGGTTGCAATATGTTTTCCCAAAATACATTTCATGTATTGTAACTAGATTTCTTGGCTACTAGAAATTATAAGGCCTGACTTTGGACCTATGTAAAAAGTAATGTACATTTATGATTTAATCAGTGTTAATATATCATATCCCAAAATTGTTGGATATGTTTCCGAATTTGATTTATGTTGGTCCTGATATTTACTCTTATCTTTAACCCGTGCTTAAACTACTAGTGCATAGCCATTGGAAAGTGCTTGAGAAATAATGGCATGTAAGATAGATATTCCTATAGATTATTCTCTCCATAGCTACAAATCCACTTTCTTTCTTTTCTATTCATACTTCATTAGATGTCTGTCACAGTGTTGAATTGCTAGTTGTTGTGTAAATTTAATTTTTCTTAATTCGTTGTGTTTTAAATCTCTTGAATTCAAAACAAAAATAGATAATATTAAAGTGATTGGTATCTGTTAGAAACCCAACCTCTAATTCATCTAAAACAAGAGAATAAAATACAAAAACATAATAAACTAAAATTATTTTATTAATAAAAAGATTACAATAATAAATCAAACAATTTGAGGAATTTGGGGTCTCCCAATTCAGACAATTTGAGAAGTGTGGGATCTCTCTTTTTCAGTTGTTTGAGACGCCGAAGACCTTCCACAATCAGCTAAGATTGACTATCCAACTAACAAACCCTAATATGTTTTTTTTCTCCTCCTCCTCTCTTTGAAACTTGATACCTTTTTATAATAAAGAGTACTGTTAGATTGATGATAAGTGTTTCAATCCTAACATTTCTCTCTCTTTCAAAATCACCTTGTCCTCAAGGTGTTTTTTTTTTCCTTTGTCATTAATTAACAACCATCTTTCACTTTACTTTTTCTTTTGGCTAGCTATGTCCCACTCATTTCGCTAGCTTTGACCTTGTTTCTCTTTTTAAATTATGCCATTGCTTGCTAGCGTGCTAACCCATCACTGCACACACTTTTTTCTTTTTTCCATCTATTTGTAGCTTTTTTTTCAACTGCCCCTTCTCTTTTTTTCTTTAATTTTTTCTCTCTCTCCTTCTTCCTTCTCCTTTCTTTTTGTGTTTTCTCCTTTCTGTCTTTTGTAATTTTTTTTCTTTCTTCACAATTTTGCTAGCGTTCCGGTTTCTTCTATTTTCGTTTTCTTCTTCTTCTTCTTCTTTTTTTTTTTGGCACTTTTCCAACATGTACACACCGACTCATTTCTCCTTGTGATGATTCAACTTCAAGTCAGCTTCCTCTGTAAACATTTTCCGACGACTTTTCACTTTTCTGACCATTATATATCTTCTCCACTAGATCGAATACTCTAATACCATTTTGTTAGGAACCCAACCCTTAATTCATCTAAAATAAGAAAATAAAACACAAAAACATAATAAACTAAAAATATTTCATTAATAAAAAGATTACAATGATAAACCCAACAATTTGAGGAGTTCGGGATCTCTCATTTCGGACAATTCGAAGAGTCTAAGACCTCTATTTTCTGACCGATTGAGGCGCTGGAGACCTCCCACAATCAACCAAAATTTGCTGCCTAACTAACAAACCCTAATATGTTTTTTTCTTCTCTTCCTCTCTTTGAAACTTGATACCTGTTTATAATAAAGACTATCGTTAGATTGAAGACAAGTGTTTCAATTCTAACTATATCTTGATTAATTCTTGTAGGAAGGTCCTCGGACATTGGTAGGAGTAGCTACATTTGACTCAACAATTCATTTTTACAATTTAAAACGTGCACTACAGCAGGTGAATTGTTGGTTGGACACTTCTCCTTTTTTCTTGAGTAACTGGGTCATTCTCATTTTTATTTTATAGAAATGATACTGTAATATTTTTTGATGAGAATAATATATTACTTTTTGTGGAAAGGGATAAGAACTTCATTCTATTTCTTTGAAGTGCCATTTTTTTAAACTCAATTTCTCTTGCAAAGAATAAGGGAAAAAGGATTTGTCAGGAAGCTCTTTCTTATTTAATATCTCTGCCCAAAAATTGTATTTATATATTTTTTTTATGGTAGAAAAGAGTTGTGATCTTACTACAGAATCGCTTGAAAAATGTGTTATATTGATCTTAACATTCTATATATGACCACTTAAAATGAATTCCTTCCATTTTTTAATTTTTCATGTGGTTGCAGACATTAATGCTTATTGTTACTGATGTAGAAGATGTTTATATTCCTCTCCAAACAGATGTTATTTTTGAACTTTCTGAGGTAAACTCTAGATTTTTAGTCTTTTAGGATATATTACTAGATTAGATATATTGTCAGTCAAATTTAAGCAATGATGGATGGGCTTTAGTTCTTGTTTTTTGAAATTCTGAATGTCTCCTAGTAACTTTGATTATTCTTTTAATGATGTAGTGTCGTCAACATTTAGAACTGTTGTTGGGACACATTCCAATGATGTTTCAGAAAAATAAAACTTTGGAATCAGCCTTCGGTGCAGCAATCAAGGTATACCTTTTTTGTCCAATTAGAATCCGTATTCCTATTTCTTGTGTGCTTAACATCTTATAGAAGTTAATGTTTAACAATTCCATGGCCATGGGGTGGTATGCTTAGTGAATTGAATCATAGTGTACAACTCTAATGAATTTGATGACATAGGCTACATTGAGGAGCGCACACTTAAACACTCACCTTATGGTCCACCAATCTATTCCACACAAGGAGGCCATGTGTGAACCAAATTTTAGTTCATTTTGAAAAAGTTTCTTGCAATTTCATTACTTTATAGGAGTACCTCTACTTAAAAGAATATGTTTTACAAATGAATTGAACAAAGGAGATTTTCAAGAGCTTTTATGTGAGAAAACTAGTAGCTAAGAAGTAGAAAATATTCGGACAATATGATTAAGGATTATGAATGCGTTGGAAAAGATAAGTAGTTTTGGAGGTTTAGGTAGGCAGAGCTAGACTTAAATTCTATATTGATGTCTGGTAGATTCTTACTTGTGCTTGGATGTTTGATGTCAGAAGAGGTTAGGTTTCCAAAGTTATAAAGAGTGTTTGGGTTTTTATGTCATTTATTTACTTATCATATAGATATGTTAATACCTTATAACTTTTGTTAGGGATCATATTAAAGATTACGCATCACGCCCAAATAAAGGAGTAATCCAGGATCACATCCAAATTAAGAAGTGAATCTATGTTACATTAGAAAAGTCTTTATAGGCAATTTCTAGGCATTGTAGTTGGAAAATAAGGGTTTGTGAAGCCTCAATTTAGGTGATTGTTTTCATTCTTAAGTTTGCATACCAATCTTGTGTAAAATGTAATTTGTGCATATGTTGTAATTGTTGAATGAAATACAAAAGAAAATTTGTCCTCTCAAATAACTTATAAGTCTTAACTCTCAAATTTCATGATATCAAAGTCATTACAACAGTTCATCCATGGAAAATTATGGGCAAGAACTAGTAGGCTCTACCTCTTCAATATCCCATCTCATTCACCCTCCTCAAATGCCTTTGATTGTCATCCAACATCATGGTGAAAATTTCTCTCTATAGATAACAAACCAAAAATCAAACAAAAAAAAATTTTCTCCAATGGTCGCAATTTTTTCTAATGGTTATTTGAGGCAAAGGCAAGATGAGTTGTATCAATGGAGAGATTAAAGGACCTAATGTGAGAGGTGTGATTATGATGCATGATAACTAAACAATTCAATTGTAATGGCTTGCGTAATTAACTCTATAGAAACAAATATTAACATCACTTATTTTTTCTTTCGAACGACAAAGAAAATTTGGGAGGCAATCAAAGAAAATGTCAGTTCAAATAGTTGTGTGTGGTGCTTTGCTAAGAGGAAGAGGATGAGGAGGAGCTAATAGAGAAGGGGGGAAAAGAAATTCTAGCTAAACAGGGAAAAGCTATCAAATTGTCTCATAATTCGGTAGCTAGACTCAGATCACCGAAGACGATGAAGATAAAAGGTAGCATCCAGGGGGAACCAGTGACTGTGTTAATAGATTGTGGAGTTACACATAGTTTCACTGCTCATAAGTTGGTTGACAAATTGTAATTGATGGCCACTTGAAAGAATTTCTAAGTGACTTTCAGTGATAAATGTTAAAGGAATTGAAGTTTGTCGTGACGTCCGACTAAAATTGTTGGATATTGAAGTGGCCCAAGAATTCTTTGTGTTCCAATTGGGAAATGTCAATGTAATCCTTGGAGTTGATTGGTTGTCGACATTCGGAACAACTAGAAAATGGAAACCATGCATTTTGATTGGTAGGGATAACAAGTGAAAATTATAGGGGGTCCAACATTAATGACTATAGAAACTTCTTTCAAAGGGATGTGGAAATCAAACAAAAATAGGAGTGATGGATTCAGGATGGAGTTTGTGTAGACGGAAGTTCAACTTGAGAACAAGCTGAAACTGCTTCCGGGTGGGGGTGTAATGGCAAAGCCCTAATTGCAAAAGTTGATTCAAGCAGACCGAAAAGTTGGGGGTGGGGGGGGTGGTGTGGTGTGGTAATGACAGCGCCCTAATTGCAAAAGTTGATTCAAGCAGAAGTGGTTCTAAAATGTCCAATGTAGTAGCTGCATTGGGTGACACCTAGCAAGCTATTAGTGTAGGGAATGAGTGAGTTAGTTTTGGAAATTGTATATATGAGAGGAAGTGGAGAGTGTGGGGCAGACAACTTTAGAGAAGGAAAAAAATATTGTCGAGTTTTGTATTTGGGAGTACCAGCCACCAGTGACCAATTTGGGCCTTTTATTTTTTTTAAAAACTGTTTTCAATAACCATTTTCTTGTTATCTTCCTTACTAAATACATTTTCCTTACTGTCTATTTCATTTATGGGATTTACTGCTCCATTGTTGTCATTACTATACTATTCTTTTCTGCAAATTTGTGCTGTGGACATTTTATTGGAATTGCGTATTGAGAGTTTGTTGGAAAAACAACTAGCTTCTCATGACACATAATCCAGTGCATCATAATAAAATGAAACATGTATAGATAAATAGCCACTTCATAAAAGAGAAAATTGACAACGAAAGTGTATGCATGATTGTCCCTTGACAAAGCAACAAGTGGTTGATATTCTCACAAAGAGTTTTCCCTAGCCAAAATTTGAAGAGTTACCAAACAAGCTGGGGATGATCAACATATATGCATTAGCTTGAAGAGGGGTGGTGGAGATCAATTTTGGAGATTATGCATCACACCCAAATAAAGGAATAATTCAGAATCACATCCAGATTAAGGAATGAATCCAAGTTGCATTAGGAAAGTCTTTAAAGGCAGATTTCTAGAAGTTGTAGTTGGAAAATAGGGATCTGCAAATCCTCAATTTTGGTTACTGTTTCCTTTCTTGGATTTGTATAACAATTTTGTGTAAAATGTAACTTGTATATATGTTGTAATTGTTGATGAATGAGATACAAGAAACAATATTTCCTCTCAAATTACATATAGGTCTTTTCTCTCAAATTCCAGGCTGGCTTTCTGGCAATGAAGGGTACTGGAGGAAAGCTTCTTGTATTTCAGTCAGGCAAGCTTATAAACCTATATTTATTTGTTTAACACTAACTTGACCGCATTATCTATTGCAATCAGTTGTGAATCACCCATTCTTTAGTTTCATTGGTTTTGCACACAGATATTACAAACAGAAAGGCAAAGAACAACACTTTGTTTCCAGTTTAATATATTGTGGCATAGCTACTTGTTTTGGTCATCAAGATTGAACTGTATCTGGCTCTTTTCTTTTTTTTCCTGTTCAAGTTGGAACAATATGTTTACAAAGGAGCCTTCATAAATATTCATCACAAATGCTCATGCAAGTTTCTCACATCTTCCACTTACCATCATTGGAAGTTTGGGAATATCCTTGAGATGATATTATTATAAAGTATACTAGTATGTTCCTGTGTGTTCTGATCATTGTAGCACTCTGTGTTTAGTCTTGCCATCGGCTGGTGTTGGAGCCCTGCCTTCAAGGGAACTTGAAGGAAGAACTAATGTCTCAGTGGGGGAAAAGGTATACACATGTTCATGCTTATTCCCTCTCGATGTTTGTCATGGAGTTATAGTACTGTGTTGACTGCATTTTCTCTAGAAGATGGTTGCTATGTTCAGATAAAGGTGGGCGATTGTTCCTGTTAATGTGCAGTTAGGGAATCAGACATTTTCATTTGTTACTGCTACTATGTATATTTTCTTTTTCATTTTTTCTAACCCTTCCCAATGTCTCTAACTTGACTGGGTCATTCACATATTCACCCTTAGGACTAAAGAATAAGACAAATGTGTTCATTGTATTAGGACAATTACTGCACTAGAAATTTGACTTAATGCACCCTGCTGTGCTGCTAGTTTTACTATTTGCTTCGATATGCCAGATGGTTCTGTTTATTCCTTTTGAATATGCTGGGTGGTTCAACCTTCCTAAAAACTCATACCTACAGAAAGGTTTTATGTTTCAGCTGCCGAATTAAGTTAATTTTCTGCATGGCCATTTGCTCACATTTAGTGTCTACTGCATTTGGTTAACTTTTGACCTCATATTCTGTGATATTATTGTGCCACACTTGTTTCTAGATCGCTTTTCTTTTGCATTATGTGCATCTTAGGCTGTCATGGCAGGTTCAGCTTTGCTTTCTTTCCTAGGGTTTATATTAAGTTGTGCTCTGCATATGTTACAATATAATTATTATGTTCTAGTGTATCTAAATATTGAAAATTTAAAAGGGATCTTGTTTCTTAGTAAGTGGGGTAGGAATTGAATTGCAATTTGTTGTTTGTGTTGATACAAGTGGTTGTCTGGATATTCCACCTACATGCTGACGTGTCTGTGGTTCATTTGTTTCTTTAAATTAATTCATCTTGAATTTTTTAGTGAACTATCCACATGTATTGGGGTCAATAGAAGATAATGACGTGCTTTATGTTGAAAATATTTTTCATTTAATTTCAGGGGGTCCCTAAGTTACTACAAGCAGCAGATAAAACACTAAGGACAATGGCAATTGAATTTGCTGGGTATCAGGTAAGCTTTATGTAATTCGGTGTTCTATCGTCATTTAAAGAAACTCAAAAATATGGCCCAAGAAGGAGGTTGTGATTAATTTCGCTTCTGTAAGTATGTGTCTATAATGTGCTAGGCTAATTATAAAAATTTGAACATTTTCCAGGTTTGCATCGACGTATTTATCACTAGTCAGACTTATGTTGATGTCGCTTCTGTATCTGTCATCCCAAGAACTACTGGAGGACAGGTATCAAATTAATGCTTAATAGCAATATCTATATTCTGCTAGATTTATATGTACATCTCCTGCTGCAGGAAACTGTATCATATGGTTTATGTGCGACTCTGTTTTGGCTGTAATCCTGTGTAACCATACTAGCAGGATATATAAATGGAAGGAGTATTCAGATGAATTGATGGTTTGCCTGAATTTGCTGAAACCTGGACACATTCTTGAAATCTATTGCATTAAAATGTGTTTTTTCATTGCACGAGTATGAATACAACATCTAAAACTGGTGATGATTAGAATTAGTTTTATAGGCAACACTAGGAGACTGACTGTTATTTTAGAATGCATATTTATAAATGTTTACAGATCAAGTGACGGTTTAGTGAAAACCCTTAATCAGGTATATTTTCGTGTGAATACAACTCTTAGTTATTCAAATTCTAAGTTTTGTTGGTTTAACTTGGGTTACTTAAATTTTAAGCTTCTCTGCTTTCCCACTCTTGCAGGTATATTATTATTACCCATTCTCAACTCTGTCAGATACAGCCAAGCTTTACAATGATCTTAGATGGAATATCACCAGGCCCCAAGGTTTTGAGGCTGTTATGCGCGTGAGATGTAGCCAGGTAACACTTCTATGCTTTTGATAGTATACTGCTAGTTCTGTCAGTGTTGAATGATTATTGTTGTGTTATGCTTTATAGTGTTATACAAGTGAATTAACTTCTGTTTTCATCTGTATAGGGAATCCAAGTTCAAGAGTACTACGGAAATTTTTGCAAACGCATTCCAACTAATGTTGACCTCCCTGGGGTTTGCAATTTTTCCTTCTCTTGCAAATTGCTTTGTCACTGAATGATACATATGCTTTTATTTTTAACATAGATGACATTTGACTATTTTTTCAGTTAAAATGTGGTAAATTTTCTTTTTTGAGTTTGTTTTGACAGTAATGTAGGAATTGTATTAATCCCTTATCTGGACAACCATCTATCTTAGTTCAGTGTTCATGAGCTGCTGACCACATGGCTTACCACCTGAAATTATTTTCTGATAGAGAAGCAATTTTTGTAGCCTTTAGGCATTGCTCTTTTAAGTACCTTAATCTTGGTGACAGAACATATACTGTTTCCATGTAAAACATCGGAGTTAGATGGTCTTGTGCAGAGAGTTGAAGTTGATAGAGAATTTCTGCATGGACCTATTGGCTCTAGAACCTCCCCTTCTTCAGAATTAACTACCTACTCAAGGCTTTTTCGCACTGTACAAGTTAGATTTGGTGACAAAAAATATTTATTGTTTAAAGTTTCACTGTAGATATTTAACTTTTGTTTTTATGTCGTAATTGGACTACATCTTTTGCATACTTTTGCTTGTTCAATGTATATAATTTTCATTTAGCTTTTGTTGAAGGATGTACAATCTTCATGCGGGTATATCATATGATTTTTGTAATCATACCCTAAGGATGCTTTCATCATTTTCTAGTGGCTCATGATTATGGATTGTGTATATCAATTTTCAAATAGAGATTGTATGATCCATGATTCTTTGTTGTCAAGTTTTATTGGCAGTTTAGTTCTATCAGAAGTTGCTTGGGTGTTTGTTTTATTTTGCATATATATCTTGCCTTTGCTAGTTCTGTCTCTTATAAGCTGTATATGAAATAACAGATTGGCATATTTTAAGGATTCCTTTTGACAATTGCATTTACATGGGAGTTTCCAAAGACTAATTTCTGTCTTGACCAATCCTTCTTCTTTTGCAGTTTGACTGTGACAAATCTATTTTGGTAACCTTAAAGCATGATGACAAATTGCAAGATGGTTCAGAGTGTGCTTTTCAGGTGACTATCTAAATTTTGGGGCAGTCTGCTACACATCTTAATTGTTAATTTTGGCCCACTGCTTTGTGTAGTTTTCTGCACTATTCTTTTATTGTTGAAAAGATGACAGTGGCTGGCCTCTTTATTAGTTTGCATCTTAATTTTTTCAGTCTGCCCTACTTTACACCACAGTGTATGGCCAACGAAGAATTCGAGTTACAAATTTATCTCTACCATGCTCGAATATGCTGAGTAATTTGTTCCGTTCGGCTGACTTAGATACTCAATTTGCCTGTTTCTTGAAAAAAGGTATTGGATTCTGTGTCCCTACATTTTGACTTTCTGTTTTCTGTTCCCCCTTCTTTTTTGAATCTGTGATGGTTACTTGCATGCATCCTGATTACTTGAAAAAGTCTTTATCTGATGCGCTGACTGTTGTTTCATTACTTGGCCCCATTTGTTTGTGACTTCCATCCTCTAGAAGATAAATGCTCAATGTTATAATTTTTGTAATGCAATGTCTGAGATTACTGACAATGCTTTTAATTTACACTCTTTATAGAGGTGCTTGAAATACCTTCCAGGCCACTCTTGCATGTCCGGGGGCAAGTGACAAGCTTTTGCATCAACATTCTGGTTTCATATCGAAAATTTTGTGCAACAGTGTCATCACCTGGACAGCTTATTCTTCCCGAGTCCCTTATGTTTCTGCCTTTGTACACTCTTGGTATGCTATTTGCTTCTTGTAGAAGTCTGATATATAAAGCACCTGCCTTTGTACACTATAAAATTGGTCCATGAACATAGTGGTTTAGTCAATGTTTTCGGACCCGAACTAGACATCGACTTGATGAAGGGGCTAATCTAAATCAATTGGTGATCGGATCGGATTACTACTAGAATAAATATTAGAAAACAATATTCAAAACAATTTTGTGACACTGAGATAGAGCCAAACTCAAAGTCAAACTCATTCAATTTAGTTCAAACGAATTTGAGTATGAGAGTTTATTATTTTTTTAGTTTTAAGTTAAATGGAATTTGTTTAAACTAAGCTTGACTTAAATGAGCCTAAAATGAGTTCAGTTCAAATGAGTTTAAATTCGAGCTTAAAAGTTTAATATTTTCGAATTTGAGTTTAAATTCGAACTTTAAAGTTATTGAATTTGTAAAACTATCAAACCTAAAATAATTAATATAAATTAATTAAAACAATATAGTTTTACTAAATATATATTAAAACAATATTATTTTAATATCAAACTGAGTTTAAAACTCAATTTGAATTCAAACTCAAGTTAAATTTGAGTTTAACTTTCTCCAATGAATCGAGTTTAAACACCATTAAAATTTCCCACTTAATTCTTAAATATAAAATCCGAATTATATTACTTGAAAATAAATTTGGTCTAATGGCACACACACTATGTCTATTGAAATCATTGCTATTTGTTCAAAATCTCAGTCCACTATCAGGATTGGCGATGGTGGAGTTATTTACTTCAAATTCAGGGAAGACCAAAACCAAATTTTTTCAGCAGCTCTAGTCTGACAGAGCTTGCCTGCTTTATTGTAATTGTGCTCAGAAGCTTTTTTTTTTTTCCTATTTCTCTTTCAATTCTACACAATATTGCAACCATAAGTAACTGGTCCATGTTTCTGTTGCACTAAACCAGAAAATCCTTCTGCTGGAACCCTAAGCCATCCCACCTTCTTCTATTACCCAGTTCCCCTGAGGCCAGGAATAATGTTTTCATTTCAATTGGGTCAGCCAGTTTCTCCACGTTTTGTCTTGAATTTCTGGCAGGATATTACTGAACTGGAAATTATCAAAGTGTTGTCTTTACTATCCCAGTTTGAATCAATGACCCCAGGTCTCACTGTTCAACTTTATGCCATGAAATCACAAAAGTTTTATATTACACTTCTATCATTAAATATGCTTGTGATTGGATAGTTGGAACACTTGAGATCTGATCAATTGTCTGTTTTTGAACCACTTCTTTTAGTATTATTTATTGTTAAGATTCTGCTGGCGAAGATGTATATTTGTAGTATATCTATTTCAGCATTACTCAAAAGTATTGGATTTCAAGCTGATGGGAGAATAGATGATCGTGCCTATTGGATTAATCGTGCTTTCTCTCTTTCTTTACCTTCTACAATTGCACTGGTATTCCCCAGGATGGTGCCTATTCATGAACTTAATCCGAAGGTATGGACTATCTGGCTAGGTTATATTTGATATTTTTCTCTTTGTTACTGTCCTAACAAGCATTATTAGTTTTCTGCATGATTGACAGGAGAATGAATCCCTTATTCCTCCTAGAATTCCACTTACTACCGAGAATTTGAGTGAAAAGGGAATTTATCTTCTTGAAAATGGCGAGGATTGTTTAATATATATTGGGAACTTAGTGGATTCAGATATCTTGCAACAACTTTTTGGCATCTCTTCAGTTGATGAAATTCCTACCCAGGTAGTTTCATTTTAATCCTTTTGAGGTGCATAAAATCTTCCTGTCACTCTGTTAACTGGTGGGGAAACTTGTAGTCCAAACCTTTGAAGTGTTGGGCAAATGAACTTGAGCATTGAGCCATAGTCAGTCTGTATTTTTCTCACGATACTTTTTTACAGATACTTTTATAGATTTTCCATTTATTTCTTAAATTTCCACATAAAAAGTATAATCTGTTGTTCATTATTTTAATTGGGGCATGTAATATATAGTTCTTTATATACAAATGGATGCCTAGATTCATTTCCCATTTTTCTTTTTCAAGAAACAACTATGACTTTTTTTGATAATGAATATGAGATGAAGTTAACATAAGTGGACTAGATGACCAATATAAGAAGTTAAACCCCAAGGGATGGGCTACCATCCTATACAAGGATAAATTAAATGCATGTCTATAAAAATACACCATCTCTTAGTTCAATGTATAGAAAAAAAATCTTCAAGCTTCCTTGCAACTGAAGCCCAAAGTGACACATGAAGCCAAACTAGACTATATTAATAATTCAGTAGTTGATACACTCTTCAATAATTTGGGATTGTAAGATTGTCTGGTAGGAAAAACAAGTGCTTTAGTAAATGATGTATAGCAGCTGAATATGCTAAGCTGAGATTGAATTCCGACTTTTTGAATTTTAATGCGTAACACATGCTTCTGTGTGATCAGTTTGTGCTGCAGCAATATGACAATCCAATATCAAAGAAGTTGAATGATGTCATAAATGAGATCCGGCGCCAAAGATGTTCTTACATCCGGTATGCTATATTTTTTGTTGGGTTGTCTTTATCTTCAGAGAAAAGTTTGACCCCATCTATCTGATTGAAATATGAGCTCTCAAGTTGATGCATTTTTTTCGATCTTTTTGCTTGCAGTTTGAAGTTATGCAAGAAAGGAGATGCTTCAGGTCAGTGCACAGTATCCCTTTAATGCAAACTACAGGTGTATACATATTTACTGCTAAATAATTAATCACGTGAAATATTTATATGCAGCATATCATAATATACACATCTTTTGCTGTTCTGTTACCTATTTTTTCCTCTTGGTGTAATCTGATTTCTCTTCCACATAATTTTAGTAATATGTAATTATTGGATGGGAGATAAATGTCATATTATCATGGCAAATGTTTAAAAACCAATGTTATATGCACACACTTTTAAGTACATAATTGGATATATAGATGATGTATTATTATACGATTGAATTTTACTTTATTCTTAATTTAAAATCACTTACTCATATGATGACTTATCATCTGTGTACTCAACTGTATATTGAAAATTGTGTATCCATAGTTTTATTGTTGTTTAAATATTGGGGAGAAGGGATCTATTGGTAGGTTAGATAAAAATAAAATTATGCGTATAAACAAATTGTACAAACTGATATGGTAACTTTTGATCGAGTGATGTGATTATTTACTTTTTCTTTTACTTCAAAATCACCTAATCAGATGCTACCATATCAAGTTGTATGGATAAGTTTATACAATTAATTTATACATGTAATAGTACTCATTAGATAAACAATAAAACTATGCATACACACTTTTAATACATCATTTAGATACATAAATAATGAGTCATTATATGATTAGATGATTTTGAATTAAATATAAATTAATGCACAATCACCTGATAACATATCATTTATATACTTAAATTTTATATCAATAATAAGTAAACATAACATTGCTAGTAGATAAATGTTTGCATCCAGGTGCAAGGGCCATCAATAAAATTTCTTAACACCTTCTCCCCTGGATCATGTTTCTCTATCCTGCAATCTCTGTTGAAGTTTGGATTACTAGTAGATGTTTTTAATTATTATTTGTATTATTAATAGTATATTTTGGTGTTCAGGATTGTTGTTCTTTTCTTGTCTGGTAGAAGATAAGAATTCTCGAGGCCCCTCGTATGTTGAGTTTCTTGCGCAGATCCATCGAGACATCCAATCAAAAATATCATATTAATTTCATGTAACAAGTTTACATGGCTGTGCATGGAGTAAAATAAAAAAGAAGATTAGAAAGCAAGAATCTGAGTGTTACGCTAGTTGGAGTTTCTTGTACTGATGTGCGGCAAATCCAAGTAATATTGTCATGATAGCCAGATTATTCAGCCTGTGCTACAAATTTCGGTCATTTTTATGTTGGGTTGGGATGTGCCTAGAGACGAGATCAAAGCCAAGAAGGCACCAACATGTGTTCGACATATGCACAGGCAATAGAGGAATTGGTCCATCTCTTATTTTTATTTTAGGCTAAAAGACTTGTTCCCACCCAAGGTTTGAGGTAAACCCAAACTCCTATCATCCAATTTTTTAAAACTTAAATTTTTACCTATAACTAAAATTCTTAGTTAAAGTTAAAAATAAAACTATTATTTAACAAAAAAAAATTAAACACTAAATTTTTTTTTTTCTCTCTCAATTTAACAATTTAAAAATTTAATAATTTTTCTTTTTCACCTAAAGTGTGAAAAGTGACAATTTCACCCCTACGGTATTGAAAACATTGCTACTGTTTTCGATAGTGTTTGTCCTCTCACTTGAGTTATATTTTCTTATCGATCAAATTCATGCCTCTGATTAAAATCATTACCTCTGACAAAGACAAAATCATCTCTGATAAAAACGTAAGGTGAGAACAAGTCGGCAGGAAGAGATAAGTTCGGAAGAAGAGTCAACATGGTTGGAGATGGCGAACATCATTGTCTTTAGTGACATTTTCAAAACTCTAGAAGAGAAATTGCCATTTTTCAAAATTTGGATAGAAAAAATTGTTTGATTTTTAAATTGAGGAGGGAAAATATAACAAAACTTTAGTTTTTTTAAATTTTTTGTTAAATAATTATTTTATTCTTAACATTAATTGAGTTTTTCAATAGAATATTATTTATAAATGAGAGTTTGAATTTTTTAAAGTTAGAGAATATAAATTTAGGATTAGACTTAACCTTAGGTGGGAACAAGTCTTTTGCCCTTTATTTTATTTATGGATTGCTAGATAACCTATCCAAGTATTACTAGTGAGATTTAGTCTTACCGCAGTGCTGGTGACAAATAGACAGCCATATTATTTAACTATTGGCCTAATAGCCTGAAACAAGCTATACGCAAATTAGTTTGAGTGTAAGAATTTAATATTTTTAAACTTTGATATTTGGTTTATAAAGTTTATGAGTTTAAAAAAATTTGATATAAATTAATTAAAATAATATAGTTTTGATCAATATATATTAAAATGATATCATTATTAAATTATAGATTAAATTTTAATTTAAATTTAAACTTAAGTTTGACTCTTTTTAATTAAATCAAATTTAAACACTTTTTGGAACTTGCTTACTAAACTTGTTAGGACCAACTTCTATTTTATATCACGAGTCTAAAACACAAATTGTACATATATTTTTTATTTTTTTTCTCACGATTAAAGAGATTTCTTGTAACGATGTAACCAATCAGCATCGTCCAAATCAGTCTCCAAATAGCAGCAGGAAGCCAGTCTGAATTAGGAAATCAACTTACACACAACCACCTATACCTATACCTATAAATTAAGACCAATTCTTCTCAAATTCATTCCCCTTGATATGGCCAACTTTCGCTACTTAATTCGACACTTCACTCGTGCTACCTTAAACAACGACTTCACCAACAACGTTTTCAAAATCCATGTGATGTTTTCTCATACTCCCGATCTGAGCCGCTGGCCGTATATAAGAAGGGATGCCTTCCGCCGCTTGTCTGCTCGACGCTATATTGTCCCTCGTCAAGATTTACTATCGGATCACCTTGGTCCTACAATCGTTTCTCTCATACTCGCTTCCACAGGCCTCTCTCCTCAAGATACTGAATCAATCGCATCTCCCTTTATGTGCCTCGCAAGAGAGATAGATAGCGACCCCGTCAATAAGGACGCTAGAGTTTTAATTATCGCCGTATTGGTTGTAATTGCGGACGATGAACAAAGAATTCTTGAAGAGTCGTTCACGCAACCTGTTCCGACAAGTATTCCCACCAGTAAAGAAGCTATTCAGAAGCTGGAAAAAGTGAGGGCTGAAGATTGTGCAGAGTTGATGAGGGAGCTGTGCGCCGTTTGTTTGGAAGATTTTCAGTTTGACTTTGAGAATGTGCAGTTGCCGTGTGGACATGTTTATCATAAGGACTGCATCGTCAGGTGGCTGGAGGTTAGTAATATGTGTCCTCTGTGCCGGCACCGGTTGCCGTGTTCTGAGAATTAGGGCAAACTTCAAGTTTGGTTTCAAATTGTTTCCTTCTGAGTTGTTGTTTTTGTAAATCATATTAGGAAATTAATTATATTTATCTTCTACACATAAAATCAATCTGAAATAGGAAAAAAAGTAAGCAATGTAAATCGTATTAGAATTCTACCTGATGAACATATCTTCTTGCGTATCAAGTAGTTTCCAAATAGAAACAAGAAGCCAATCTGAATTCGAAAATTAATTAGCTACAACAACAAATCCATATCAATTATGATATTGAATCTATCGCATCTCCGTTTATGAGCCTTGCAAGAGAGAGAGATAAGCAGTGATGAAGAGTTTGAAATCAATCGCATATTCCTTCATGGGTCTTGAAAGAAAGATGGAGACCGACTCAATCGATGGTGATGCCAGAGTTTTAACTATTGGCGTTTTTGTTTTAATTGTGGAAACGTACTCTGATGATCAAAGGAGTCGATCATGCAAGGTGGTCCTTGCATGATCAGGCTTCCCTTCCCCAAAAAATGAGTGGCTTTTCGAATTTCAACCAAGTGTTCCTAAGAATCATTTAACAACAAAATAATCAAATATACAACTTTTAACCTAGATTCAGTCAAGTCTTTTAATTGATTTTTCGTCATTGTTTAATGAGAATATGAAATGAGATGGTGAAGAGTGTTTAAGCTTTCGATTGTGTCGAGAAGTTACGAATGGGGCAATTCTTTCATTATTTGAAACATTTATATAACTTATAAGTTGCTTTAGGTTTAAGTAATATTTAATTATAAAAAATTATATATTACTTAATATATTAGTGAGTATACATTAGGGTTAGGGTTTCTGCAACTCACAACAGTACATTGGTGTGAATGTGAAGTGAGATTCGGTTGTTGGGCGGTAAAGAGGAGGTTGTGAGGAACAAGTGCAGCTGAAAATAGTGACATTTTAAATGATTTCTGGGAATTTAAGTTTCAAGGAAGAGGGAGAGAAATTACCAGTGAAATTCCATGCAGAAAATAATAACTAGAACTCAAGAAGAATTTGGCGGCTGAAGTTGATGTGAACTGTGTTCTTGAGTTTTACATGGATTGCGGTTGGATTTTGAGACATATCTCAGGGATAATTGGGAGCCACATAGAATGGATAACGGGTCCGGTCAGAATGCTCTGTTGTCCGGGTAAACTATAGTTGGGTTTTGTTAATCAATGTTCAAATTTATATTATAAAATTAATGAGTTTTAGTTTAATTCCCGGACGGCCGTTTAGTTTAAAAAATATTTTATTAATAAAATTGAATAATTATTTTAAAGATAAATTATTAGATATAAATAATTATTATATTAAATAAAATTTAATATTACTTTAAAGATAGATTACTTAAAAGATTACTGATATAAATAATTACTATATTTGATAAAATTTATATATATAAATAATTATTATATTTGACTCACAATAATAACAAATACTAATATAATTATTTTACTTAAATAATATTGAAAGATTTTAGAATATAAATAGTATTGTGTTTGGCTAAAATAATATACTTATGTTAAATATTTATTCTATGTATATTCTAAAATATTTTACATCTTAATAATATATCAGTTTTTTATGTGATCAAATTATGAAATTTATTAATTAAATATTTTTTGTCGAGTTATATTATTAGTTATATATATTTTTTTAAATTTGTTTCATTTTAATTATTATTTTAATTGGAATGAGAATATATTTATCCTAAAAAAAATTAATAAGTAAAGATAAAATTATAATAAAATTAATATTACATTAAAAAAATTTAATAAAGATAATAATTAGAATATCTTCTATATAAAATACTATGTTATTTTAAATAATAAAAAATTATCAAATTTTTTTATTATTTTTTAAATTATTAAAATATTTTATTATTTAAATTAAATAAAATAATATTAATAATAAAAAATAAATTAAGAGATAATTTTTAAACCAAATGTCCCTATGGATGTTGATGTGGATTGTGCTAGGCTAAATTCGATACGGCAAGACAGTGGCATACCTAGGTCTGCCAAAAGGCATTATGATCTTTGTGGGCCTTTAATAAGCTGATTTATGTATGAGTTGGCCCAATAGATTTTATTTATTTATTTATTTTGTATAGATTATATTGGATCGACCCACAGATTATGCCCCCGCATAGTGGATTGAGCCAGTCCCTAACCCCCTGATTATGTCGATGCCTTGTAGAGTATAGGCTAAAATCACACATGATTAATTTAATTAACTTTCCTAAATATTAACTATTATATTTGCATAAATTAAAATATATATATATATAATTAGGTAAAAGACTATTTTCAACTAAAGGTTTGTTGAAATCACAAATTCCTAAACCTTTAAGTTACAGAAAACCAAATGAACATCCTTCAGTTTTTAAACAGAATCACCGACAAAGTCGTGGAATTCACGGAATTGGATAATGGGTAGGATTTTGATTTTTTGAAACTTTATGTGTGGGAATTTGTTCGTCCATCAAACCTTGGGCAGGAATAGTTATTTGACCAAGTAATAACCTTTGAAGGGACGCTAAAATGCTGCGAAGAAGCCAGAAGAAAAACCCAGAACCCTCTTCAACGCTTCAAATCTCCCACCTTTTTATATTCAACTCACCACCGCTGTAAGCGATAAATTAAACCCAACAAAAAATAAAGAATGTTCTTCTTCTTCGTGGGTGGAGTCAACCAGCAGGTGCGTCAGGTGCTAAAATCGGGTGCCGGGAGGTGTATAAACTGCGGGTCAGGAGCCGATCTTGTCGACTCTGAGAAAGTTGTAAAGGTTTTCTTTGTTCCAGTGTGGAAATGGCCTGGCAAAGAGCCTCTTATGCATTGTAAGAACTGTAATTTCTTTTTTCCTCCTGCTCTGTCTAATACTGTTGAATCTGAATCGGTGTTGCCGAGTGTCTATTCCGACGATCTCAGATGTCGTTTTTGTGACCGGGTTGTGGACCCTGAATTCAGATTCTGCCCTTTTTGTGGCTCTGCTCTGTAATTTTAATTCTCTTCGTTTATTTTCATTTTGATCTCGATGAAGCTTTGGCTTGTGTAAATGAAGTTTGAGACTATAATTTATAATGAATAAAATAGTTTTTTTTTATTAGATTTCTGTTGATGTTGCATACTTCACTCGAACCTCTGTAACTTAGTCGAATCAAGAAATGGAATTTTTGTTGAGCCTTAAAATTTTTGAAGATTTCATGGCAAAGTTTAGAGCTAAACTGAACTCGAAATTCTTAGCTTTTGTAGCAAATCCTGGATTTTGATTGAACATAATGTAAATGATGCATATCATAAAACAGAGACCAAAGACCCTCACTGCATCAGCCAAGAAAATAAATTACAAAAAGAAAATTTTGCACTGTACACAAAACAATAAAAACAAGGGCTTCTTATGTGGAGATCATCACTTCTCTGCCTCAGAAAAATTCACAATTTCCGGGGTGTCTACTGGGTAATTCTCCGAGAGCACTAATCCAATCCAAACTGCACAAAGCTGAGAGCTACTGAGGTGTGGTGGTTTATTTGCAAGTATGCCTGAGAGTGCAGTTGAGACTAGAGTTCGGTTGCACTTGAGCATCTTAAGATAGCCTATGAATCGTAAAATTTCAATTTACATTGGTTTGCTGAAGGGTAATTTCTTCGCACCTCGCTCCAAAGCATCCCTCCACAATCTGTACCTTACCCCTAGTTTATCATAGCCTACGGGCAGATTCCAAATGTTTGCCCCATTGATCATTCGCTCTTGCTGCCCAATGACAAGTCTCAGATCCTCATTCAACACCTGTATTGGCCACATATCAAGAAATCAGGCAACAGTTCCTGAAGAAAAAACAACCAAGAACCCCCTCGCAAGTGACAGGAGAGGTTACAGAAAAAACTTTTTTACCTGTTTTGCAAAATGCCTCCACACGTATTGAATGAAAGGGATGTGCTTCAAGACAGGAGCAAAGTCTAATGACATTCTATATAACAACCTTGTTTTCTTTGTTGATGAAGGTAAGCAGACGTGAAGTTGATGAAGATGTGTCGAACACTGTCTGGTACTCTGCCCTTCCAGTTTTCCAGGTTTTGAGATCCCTATAGTTGATAGCACCATACATGGAGGACGAAATTCCATATCTATTGGATAAGGGTCCCAGTATCCTTGGAGGCCAGATGCAGGTGTCAAAAACTTCACCAAGCTGAAAATGCAAGCCGATGCCACGAATGACATAAAAGCAAGAAAGTAAGTTCAATAATATTATCTCCACATAAGTTATAAAGTATGCTTCCTAACATTTTCCTATGAGAGATTTAATATTAAAATTACTTCTTGTTTCTATGCCATTTGACAATATAGACAGATCCTCAAACACAGAAAACAGAAAACTGGCATCTAGGAAATTAATTTTTAGTATTTACTCAAGATTTTGTTTGTTCTCATCATATGCAATCTTTTCAAACATTCCACCCAAGAAAGAAATTTAGTGTCATCGACAAAGCAATTTGGGCGTGTGTGTGTGTGTATCTGTGAATCAATAACTTTATGACTTATGACTTTTTTTACAATTATTAGTTACATTGAAGATCATTAAATTTAAATTTACAAGAACAAACCTGGGAACACTCCATCCCTTGGCAAATGTAGACGTGTGGGTAAATGGAGCATGAGCTAGATCTAAAAGGTTATCCAGAAGTAGCCCGTGTTCAATAGGAAGTTCCATAACAATCTGTCATTCAAGGACATAAGATATATGAGAAGATACAAACTCTTTCAAAACATTATGCAAGCTTGATCTGTGTCTTTCTTGTATTCATATTATGTAAAACAATTAATATGCCTTTAAGGCATACCTCAGCATGGATTTCAAATCCTGAAGGAGGCAATAAAGAAGGAAGAGTGGCTGTTGGAGGATCATCACCAGGCCAAATCCATATCATTCCCTCTTGCTCAAAACATGGCACTGATTTTATCTTCACATTTAGCAATCTTGTAGATGGCATTTTCTCACATTTTCCATCTGTAGTGTATTCCCACCCTAATATTTATGAGCAAAATATTTTTTAAGAGTCAGCTTTATACCTGAATCAGTCACTATTGACTCTTAAACTCAATATTAAAACCATGCATAATCTTTCAAGTATTTCTTATAGCTCTTACTAACCATGGTATGGACACTGGATGCGACCGTCATTTACTGAACCAAGGTGAAGAGGGCAGGCTCTATGTGCACATGTATTCTGAACACAACCAGGTTTCCCATCTTTGCCACGAAAGATAACCCATGGTTCCTCAAAGCATTCAATTGGAATCTGAAACAGAAATGGTAAGAACAAATAAGAATATCCCCTCATGTAAATGATTTTGGACAATACACACTCCCAAGGGCAAAGATGAAATTTGTTAAAGCACATCAATCTATTTGATAGCAAAGTTAACACAGCCATTATAAAAGATAAAAAATAATTAATTAAATAAAACAAAGACAGTGAAACCCCAGTTATTCAACTTGTTTTAGTTTACCAGAAGACACTCTAGGCAAATTTAGGGCATGACATTTGCAGATCAGCAGTATTTGATTCGCTTAAAATCAAAATTTTTGAAGGACATACCATAGTATCATCCTTGAGATCAGAGGAGAAAGCAACTGGGTACCAGAAATTTTTCAATCGGGGGTGATAAGATTGAACTGGACCTGAGACATTCAAGCTTTTCTGGGGCAACTTTCCCTTCAGGGTACCCAGAGACTCTGTAGAAGTACTAGGAGAAGAGCATGTTTGATCAGATTCTGAGGTGTTTCTGTCTTGTAATAGCCTATCATTAACCAATGCTTCCATGTGAGCTAGTTTCTCTAGAGCAGTGGCAACCCTTGCTTCAGATATATGAACCTGTGTTTGTTCAAGGCAAATTTGCTATGAGATAGCAGTTGGAAATTCCATTAATATTACGTATATTTAGGCTTTTAATTGTTGCATGTAGGTCTTGATTAATACATGGAAAGAATTTCAATCTACCCAAGTCACAAAATTTAGATTATAAAAGTGTTAAAGTACATTTGAGTCACAGGGTATATCACCAACTGCTGACTTTCCAGACCTGATTATGAGCTTGTGATAGTTCCTCTTGCAATTCTGCAAGCTCTTTCTTCATTGTGCCAATTGACTTGTATTCACGTGCCAGAGGATTTAGAACTTCAACAACCTGCAACACTGTCAACGAAAGTGAGTATTGTCTTAAGGAAGCAATCAAAGCTTCCAAAATTTCATCATAGTGCCAAGACAAAGTCAGCCTGGCTACCATTTTTCATTCTCATTCTGAGGGTATGCTCCTTTTGTTTGTCTAGATCATTCAGATGTAATGATCATATCCATAATTTATAAAGATTCAGAATTAAAATACGGCACAATGTTTAGCATCAAACATAAGTAGAAAACTCTAGTTAATCAAGAAAGTCCAAGAATAGCGGAGACCTTTTCATGGAGTAGCATAATTGTGAGCACATCTTGTCGAGCCTTCCAATCACAGTACTGAATATCATATCTAGCTACTTCAAGAGCTTGGTTCACATCCAGAAACTTTCCTTTACATTGAGGGACTTTAGACCTTGGGTCCTCAACATCGAAGAGTGTGCTCCATCCGTTCTTCTTATCTACTAAGCCACCTTCCTCCCCAAATACAGCAAACACCCTGAATCCTCCTCGAACGCCCTGAAAACCCACACATCGATTTTAATATAAGCAAACAAAAATTTTGATTTCCAGTAACCCCACAGGAACTCTATCAGCTAATCTCTTAATCCTTCTCGATGACCTTTAACCACATACAAATTTTTCTTATTACAATAAGCTTTAAGCTAATAAAATTATGGAAGCTCCATTTTGTGATAAATGCATAGTTTGCTCAAAAGCATCAGCTGCACAATTTTCTCTTGACCTTGCAATTATGCAGATAACTTCTTAGAACAAAAACAAGCACAAAAATTGTGCATTTTTCCGCATCTCAGTTTATAATAAAGCTCAACAAATGTAAGTCAGTTAAAAGCACAATAAGTTCATCAAATGGCCAAATAAAAACCAGCAAGTAAACCTATCAAGACTGCATTATACTAGGATCAAGTTCTATCCCAAAAAAATCAGCAGCAACCTAGATAAACCTATCATCTAAACAAATTAAAATTGAAATCTTTGGACTTTCAACACCACAAAGCAAGCAGCAAATTGATCCATCATATTGATCACCCAAACTAAGTTCTTTTCAAAAAACAAATTTATCAGCAAGCCACACAAACCAGCACAAAAACAATTTAAAAAAAAAAAAACCATCTTTTAACTATGAACATCTCAAAACAAGCAGCAAATTCAAAACAAATCAACCACCAAAACTAAGTTCTTCTCCAAAAATAAAAACGACTCAGATACATAAACCAGGCAGCAAATCCAAAAAAAAAAACCTTCTTAGAGTTAGTCTTTGCTGGTCTAAAAAGAGATATCGGAAGAGACAAGGCAGCAGCAGTAGCGACGGTGTTCATGGCGTTTGAAATTCACGCGGTTGGAGGAGGGGGAGGGAGAAAGAAAGAAAATGTACGCAAATTTAGTGAGAGAGATGTATTGTTGGGATTTTGTTGATAAGAGGTTGGTGTTTGCCGCTATCTAATATGGCCTGCCATCGTATGCCAAGTGGATAAGCGTGGACACTTCGGTGGCACACGTGGCGTATTGGACATCCACATGCTCTTCTGGTCTGAGAGAGAACATCTCTAAACTTGCGGGCCCCGGATATCTAAAATAGTTGCCACCTCGGATTGATGAGATATCTTTTTCTATCTTACTATCTGCCTTGTTGGATTTTGAAAAAGTTTTTAACTGTAAATTGTTTTCAGATGGAAAAAATCTTATCCGTCCACTTAATTTTGATCAAAGTGTTGATTGTGATTTTGATGGCTTAAATTGTGCATGGATAGATACAGCAATTAATTTGTGAATGAGATCCATTGTTTCTAGTAGCATTACGTAAAATACCAAAATTATTTTTCTCTGTCACTAATTTTTTTTTTTCATTTTCAATTTTTTCGTTTATTTTATAAAATGTGCTTACTTTATTATTTATGTTTATTTTCTACCATACAACAAAAATTATAAATAATTAAAATATTTAAAAAATCACAAATCATTTAAAATAAAACAAGCTTTTCAAACCTATATTTTCATCCTCCAATCTATTTTTCATGACAAGTGTCATTCACGTGTTAAAAATTAGTGGCAAGAAACATAGTTATTAGTTAATGACAATATATTATAGGGTATCTAATAAATACAAAATAATATATATTTAAAAATATATTGAATTAATATAATATAATTGATGTAT
Source organism: Mangifera indica (assembly GCF_011075055.1). Classification (NCBI taxonomy): domain Eukaryota; kingdom Viridiplantae; phylum Streptophyta; class Magnoliopsida; order Sapindales; family Anacardiaceae; genus Mangifera; species Mangifera indica. The sequence continues at coordinate 5,889,923 of NC_058147.1, read as the reverse complement.
TATATAATATGATATATATTATATAATATAATATAAAATACTGATATAAATTGATATATTTTTTTAGAGACAATATAGATATAGTAACTATGTATATGAAAAATTCTAAATTTTTAAAATTATTTATGATATTTCTCATAATGATAATGTTTTAATTAGAATTTTTATTACTTTATCGATATTTCATTTTTTTATTTTTTAAAAAAGTTTATCCTCTAATATAATATACAATATAAAAAATTTAATTTTTGATATACGATATAATATACAATTCAATTACCATGACAAGAAAAGAATCAACCAATATTGATATTTTGGGTTATGGCTTTTTGAAGCAATAAATTTTTTTTTAGGGGTGTGTATAATTCGGTTCAAATCTTTAAACCAAATCAAACTGTTTAAAAATTATAATTTGGTTTGGTTTGAGTTAGAAATTTTTCAAACTATTTTTTATAATTTGGGTTACGATTTGGACGATCTTCGAAACTAATAAACCGTAATCCGTATTTCTTCAATATATATATATGTGTGTGATTTTATAATGTTCAAATTATGATAGTCAAATTATGTATCTCATCGTATGATGCGTCTTTTAAAAAATAAAATAATAAAAAATTATAATTGATACATCATCATATTGAAAAATATCACAAATATCTTTAACATTTAAAATTTTTTCATAAATACCTCTATTACATTATCATTTTTTTTTTTAAAGTGTATTAATTCATTCCGGTATGTATCATATAGTATAATGTATTTATAGTATCTTATTAATTCAATACATTTTATAATATGTATGGTTTTTTACTTGTATTATATCATATCGTAAGATATTGATAATTATGATTCGAACAATAATTCAAAATGAACTAAACTATATTTTTTTAGTTTTAAAATCTAAAATATTTGATTTATAAATTTTTCAAACTGATTCTTTTAGTTTTGATTGAAAAACTCTCAAATCATATTAAGCCAGATAATTAATACCCCTACTTTTCTCAGTATCAAAACAAATATGTATTCCGCCGGTTCTTCCGGGTCTGTTCATGATTTAGTGGCAAGAGTGAGCTATAATCAAAGTCACAAGACCAAGGCCGGTGTCGCCTTTTTGGCCGCTCTGCTTCTGTGGATGGTCTCGGTTTTGTTCGAAATAGTCTTCAACAAGCACAAAGAGCTGCCATGGATAGTCTATGGTACTTCCTTTTTCCAATTGGCCAAGTGGGTGGTCAGATTTTCGGTCTCTGGGGACCCTCTCTCTGTTAACACTGCTGCCTCTCTTCTTCACTCTACTGTCACTTCCGCTTCAGGTTCCAGTCTTACTTCTGCTTTTCATTTTATAATTTTTTGTTGTTTCTATTCTTGTTCTGTCGTTGCATCATCTGCCATTTTTGTATTCTTTTGACAATGAAACTCATTTTGTTGATACTGCATTCCATATATTTTTATGCGAGGAAAGTTAGATGGATGGCTCGGATTCGTGATGCGGGGGTGGCTTCTCAACTGGACCATGTTTGTTCTTGCGAGGTTTGTATCTCATTTTCTGGTCACTGTCAAGCTGATTAGAGATGGTTCCCAGTTTGAAAAGGGTATCGAGTTGCCGATTGCCTTGTTAGGTATGGTTGGCATGAATTTACTTAATTTTTTCCAAGGGGTTTAGGAAGCAGAAAACACCCTCAGTGATGAATAATCATCATGCTGAATGACTAATGCAGTGAAGATCAAAAAAATTAGTATTGTATCGTAGATATTTCATTTATGTATTGATAGCAAAAAAATTCTCTGTATAAATACAAAAGCCTTGCAATGTTTTAAGCAAAAATATTAGAGTGCAATTTGATATTCTATCCCGTTTATAAAAATTTATATAAGTTTATCTATTCAACCAATATTGATAAGGTAGAGGCTGCCCCCAAAAAAACAATGGTTGGCTGGTTGAAGACTTCGTACATGTAAGAGGAGAAATTAGGAGTAGCTGGGCAGATCAATCTGCAGATGGGGTGGTGGCGCAGTTGGCTAGCGCGTAGGTATCATAGCTGTTAAGAGTGATCTTGAGGTCGAACAGATCAATCTGCAGATGGGGTGGTGGCGCAGTTGGCTAGCGCGTAGGTCTCATAGCTGTTAAGAGTGATCCTGAGGTCGAGAGTTCGAGCCTCTCTCACCCCAACAATTTTATTTTAAGGTTTTCATTTGTAGCTTGGAGTGAGCATGTGGTCACCAGTTGCTCCTTTGGGTCATTGAAATGACAGCTTCCATACATAAGCAGATACAGTTCCACGTTAGTAGTTACCTATTCCTTGCTTTCAAAATTCAAATGGATCTTTAAGATTTCAAAAGCTTCATCTTAACGCAACCCAGTTTGTAATATACAGAGACATAACCAATTTAAAACCAACATCATTGCCTCTTCACATCCTCTTTCTTTTTCTTTCTAGATTGGCTACAGTCCTTGCATTAAAACATACGTGAAATATTCTTTCACAAAACAGTCTAATATGCTCAACCAATTGTGCCCATAAAATGAAAACAAAAACACTTTCAACATGTTCAAAAACACTCCAAATGTGCACCATATGCCATTGATTAAACATCACCATTAATGAAACAATGCATATAGCTCTAACTGTAACTATTCTTTCTTTCTTGTAGCATTCCCCTCATATTTTGACCATGAAGAGAAACTGGTATGATTCAGCCACAAGCCCGATAGATTTTGATTATATTGCAAGATGAACTAATCAGATTAAGCTCTATTAAAGAATCTCATAATAAAACTAAACTAAAGAAATTCATCAGAATTACATGGAGAAAAATACCCTGTGCCAGAAATCTAAATTCTACTTGAAGATTGTTGCTTTATGGACCAATATTGGTGTATAGATGAAGAAAATAAAATATTGCTGACTAAACATTATTTAATCAGAATATCTAAATGACAATTTCTCTGGTTTACAGTTGAAAAATCACTATATTTTTCTACATGGCTACAGATCTAGTTGTATTCCATTCTTAGTCCGAGAGAAGAACTTGGCAAACCCATTCCGGTTCTTCTCAGGATTGACATGATTTGATGAAACAGCAGATGAAGTAGATGATGCAGAAGATGACCCATTCCGGTTCTTCTCAGGATTGACATGATTTGATGAAACAGCAGATGAAGTAGATGATGCAGAAGATGACCCATTCCGGTTCTTCTCAGGATTGACATGATTTGATGAAACAGCAGATGAAGTAGATGATGCAGAAGATGGTGTTTTTCCATCATTCTTGTTTAATGAAGGACTATCCTCAGCAGCTACACTTGCGACATTCAATTCTCTTTTGGGTAAATATGTTTTATTTGAATGTAACTTCCATGGTTCTCCACTAGCTGTGGGAATCGATAATCCTTCCCTAGGGAATTCGGCTATGCTTGCAGTATCAATCAGGAAGTCTTCCAATGTTGCCAGAGACTTTAGCTGCATGCCAAGAGATGCTATTGTTTTCTGGCACTCAGCAAGTTTTCCAGAGGCCACATCTAGATCCTCCTGCCATAGGAAAAATAATTTGATCATTTATATGGAGTGTAGAATTTCAGATCCTCAGTAAATTGTGCATTAATAAATAGTGTAGATAAATTCCACGACAAACTACCGGTTTTATCTTTACTTCAGCATTCAACTTTGCAATTTGTTGAAGCTCAACCTCCTGTTTCATTCTCCACATCTCTTCTTCCAATTTCTGACACTTCAATGTAATCTGTGCTGACAAAGCCCTTTCCTTTTCAACCTCATCTTCTAATGAGTCAATCTTTGCTGACAATGCTTGAACCTCCACTTCCGTGTTGATAAATTTAGACTCAATGACCTGCTTTGATTCATTTGCCAAATTTAGCTGTCTTTCAAGCTCCTTCAACTTCTTTTTAGCCTCCCTCAACTGATTCTCTGATGTCGCAACACAATCTTCACTTTTTGTTGCAGACAATTCCAGTTCAGCTTTCTCTATTTCCATTTTTTCTATTTGCACTTCAAGTTCACTTTTCTCTGATTCCACCTTTTCCATTTTTTCTTCCAGTTCACCTTTCTCTGCTTCCATCTTTTCCATTTCTTCTTCCAGTTCACTTTTCCATGCTTCTGTCTTTTTAAGTTTTTCCAGTAGTTCACCTTTCTCTGCTTCCAGGTTTTCAATTATTTCTTCCAGTATACCTTTCTCTGCTTCAATCTTTTCAATTTTTTCTTCCAAATCACATTTCTCTGCCTTTATTTTTTCTACTTTTTCTTCCAGTTCAGCAGTTCGATGAATCATTACTTCGAGTTCAGCTCTTAACGAACTTTCTGCATCAACAGATTGCTTCATAAGAGCTTCTGATTCCAAATCATTTCTACCTCCATCATTAGGCATTGCAGCAAGCCGCTCCATCTCAAGAAAATCATCCATTAGATCAATTTCAATTGAAGATGCAGGGAGACTTCTATTACTAGCCTTTTCATATCTGAACTGATCAAGCTCCGCAATTAGGGCCGATGCCCATGAGTCAGAACAACTTAGCTCAGATTTCCCTACTTCAGAGCCTCTTATTTTGTGGGTATCAATCTCCACTGAGTTCAGCTGCTCCCCACTGTCTGATTGACCATCCACAAGCAATTCAACACAAATCGAGGAGGCAGTACCAGATTTAAGGTCATTAACTGATGAAGATCTACAAGCCATTGCTTTTAACTTCCTGCACTCAGCCTCAAGCTTGGCCACCTTCTTTATGCTCTCTAAATGTTGCTTGCTGGCAGTTTCTGCCGCTTGGGCACTCAAGTCTCTTTCGATTGCCCTGATTTCTAACTCCTCGATTTGAGAGAGGAGTTCATTCTTGAGGGCTGAGTTCTCTTTTTCCAAAAGTTCAAGTTTGTGGCAGATATCAGGATCAATCTGAACAGGAGGTTCAGGTTTAATAGTTTCTGCTTTGCTCTGGAGTTCAAGAAGTTGGCTCTCAAGTTCAAGTTTCACAGCCTCCCACTCACAGGTTTTCTTCTCCACAGCTTCTTGGATCTTTTGCTCCTGCTCTTCTCTGCCTTGTCTTAGCTGCCTCACACATTCCTTGAGGGCCCCTTCAAGATGGCTCACCCTAGCTTCCAGTGTCGAGTTTTGCAGTACTGCAGCCTCAAGTTTTTGCCTTAAGACACCCACTTCATTTTCAGCCTTTTCCCAGCCTAGAAATTGAATGATGAAAATTTATAGGATATAATGAGATTAGGAATATAATTAAAAAAGCTTAGAACAAAGCAACATCGTAATGCCTGGCTGGGATTCCATTTAGTATGACCTTTTGGGTTTAATCATTAAGGGTGTTAGCAATCCTTTAAGTGTAAACAATAGTCAATTATTGACCAATGTGACAACATGAAAAGTAGAAAAGATTTCTGCCCAAATTACAACATGACTAATACCTGCAATAGCTTCTTCAGCAACTTTGGCATGCTGCTTTACCAAGTCCTCTTTGGCGCTAACATTCACCAGAGCAGCAGACAACTTTTCTGTTAGAGTCCTAATGCTATCATTAATATCTTCTCCATTGGATTCAGCTTTTGATGTGACTTCAGGAGAGCGAGCACAGTGATTAGGAGATGCCTTCAAAGCTTCCTGCTTCAAAAATTAGAATATAGAAAAAGATTAATGCTACTAACACAGTTATAAATTCATGAAATTAGAAAATTGACAAGATAATGAAGGGACTAGACTATTCAACCACAATTTAACTATGTCTTAATGGAGGAAAAGAAGGATCTGAGAAGAGATTATTTGAGATATTATGAAATAATGGTGTCCATGGGAAATTCATTATGGTTTCTCTACCTCTTGTGAAGGGGTTTGACAATGTAATTAAGCATCCAACAGAAAACAAAAACCTTCATTTCACTGAAAAGTTCAAACAGAGAACTCTCAAGAAAGTTTCAAGCATACTAAGATGTATGAGTGTTCTCTTTATATCTTTGCACCCAGTGTAATAGGCAATCTAAACTCACTATAAGAAAGGAACAGAGCCAGGGAAGGAAACTTTAAACAGAAATCGCAAGTCAAATAACATGTAGAAACAGCAAAAACTTCGCTTTTGTGAATATAAGTATCCAGTTCCTGGCTTTAGGTGAAAGAACTGAGAAAGTTAGCATGACCAAGCTACTAATAAACGAGCATGCAAAAGCTAGAATTTTACATCACAAAAAGAATCAAAAGACTTCCAGATTCATCCAAAAGGGAGATTATGCATAGTCCACCATGGTGGTCAAATTATTGAAAAGACAAAGCAGTAAAGGAATATATAAGTTTCTTCGAAATTTAAAACTTCTGAAGGAAAATCAACAGCAATCTCTAAGATATCAAGACATTCACGGGCAGTTTGGCTGAAGTCTTAGGAACAAAATTTGAATTTTTTTTAATTTGGCAGGTGACAATAAGTTGGAGAGATGTCAATTACTCACCTGGTCATCAGAGTATCTCTCTGATTGTGAAGAAATCGATCCTGAACTCTCCGTTTCACCAGGACTTCTCTCCGAAGAGTTCTTCTTCCATAACCATTTTCGCTTTTCCATTGCAATGTCTGGCAGTCGAACCAAAATTAGCACATCAAAGATTGTTCATCTGCGAAAGAATCTGCAAAGCATTACTCCACCCGTAACCCGTTTGAAATTAACTTGTAAGCTGCAAGAAAAGGTGAAGAAACATTTTTTTCATTGTTTGTTAAGCCATGTAAGCCTTTTCACTTATATAAAGAAGAACATAGAACCTCTTCAACAATCTCAAACATTAAACAAAAAGATGACTTGGCTTATCATTTTCTCAGCTTTGCTTCAAATCTAAAACATTAGCTAACCTACTCAACAACAACAGATAGTCCTTTTCACTGCTAAAAATAGCAATTAAAAAAAGAAGAAAGGACAAAAACAAATCAACAGCACGCGCATTTAAGGCAAAACAAGGAATCTCAAGCTAAAAAACACAACAAATCTACCTGAAACAACATTTAGCTGTGAAATCACAAGATACCCCTTACTAGAATCACAAGATGAGAACTACCCATTTCACAAAAACACGAATTCAACTTTTCAAAACAATAAATCGAAGTCTATGAAACAGTAGCAACTTATTAATATGAGAATCCCAGATATGGGTGACCCATCAAAGCCATAAAGCTCAAAACTTTCTAAACATCACCATAAAATGTAAAAAAAAAAAACAAAACAAAACAGAAGATACGGGACTCTTAAAGACACAGATCAAATACCTTTGACTGGAGAGATGAGTGGGAAGCAGAAATAATGTAAACAAAAGATGTTTCAGATTCAAAATTTTAATAAATAACAAGAATATAAAAACTCTGCAAATATCTGGGGAATGTCAGTTGATGTATAATGAATCAGATAATGCGGGTTTCTATTTCTTGCATTATTCTATACTTTTGTTAATGCTTCTGTAGTTTCAAAAAAATTAAAAAAGGGAACAGCATGTGACACTGTTGGATGCGAAGCTGTAAACCCAAAGAGAATGAGCTTTGAAAAACATCTTTTCAGCTTTTCGTTGCCTTAATATTAATAATTACTTTATCATATTTCCTTTTTTTTTCCAGTATTTTGAAATTGACTTGCTCCTATTCCCGCCCATGCATGGGGATTACCAATTACCGTGCCACCATTTCTGGTATTGATTAATAAAAATTTAGAATTTTCGGACAAAATCTCTCTCTCTCTTGAGTTTTGAGTTGTCTGTGTCTTTTTTTTTTCTTAACTGTTGTTTCTGTGGATTGATAAGGTTAAGGACCTGTTTGGTTGTTAGATTTTATGATGTTCATTGGTACTGTGCCAATGATTTCATTTCATCCATAGGCTACAAGGCATTGGATGGTTCCTGGCCCTATAAATCAAAACCAGTTCTGGTTTTTTATTCTTCTTAAAAAGATTATTACTATTATTATGAACAAACTGAATATAAAAAGTGAACTTATAAATTTTGCCAATTGGCAGGGCGCTTATTCCTTGATAATTTATAGGCCAAAAGTCTTATTTCTAGGGATGATAATTTGGGTCCGATTTTAAGAGCCCTGACCCTCCCCGACCCTAACGGGGAAGAGATTCCTTGATAGAAACGGGGAAGGGGACAGGGATAGCGATGGAGATGAAAAAAATCTCTGCAATCAGGAACGGGTCGGGGATGGGGATACATGTGTCCCCTCCCCGCCCCGACCCTTCCCCTCCCCGCCCCTATCCCCGTCTCTTTATATTAATATATTTATTTAAAATATTAATACATTTTTATAGTTTTAAATTATTTATGTTTTTCAAATTTATTTAAGTTTTTATTGTGCACATTAAAGAAGTTAATAGATTATATTTATGATATTTAAAATAGTAGATTAATTTTAATTTTTCTTAATTTTGTTATTTAATATATTTATATTGTATTTACAAGATAAAAAGAATATATTTTTTTTGCAGGTACGGGGAGGGGATTTTTCCCCACAGGGACGGGGAGGGAATGAGAAGAGGATTTTCTTTTGCGGGAAGGAGATGGGGAATCATTTTTATCCTCGTAACGGGGACGGGTCGAGGACAGGGATTGATATCCCCTACGGGGACGGGGATTGAGATCCCCTCCTCGCCCCTCTCTGTTGCCATCCCTACTTATTTCCACCTAAGGTACTGCATAATTTCAAACTCCTATTCACAAAGTTTCAAAACTTTAAACATTCATGCATCATCTAATTCTTTCAATTAGATATACAGATAAAACTGTTATTTTAATAGTAATATATATATATATATATAAATATAATTGTATCTTATTTCTCTTCTTCTCAAATTTTGAAAACTAACATCTTCACTTCAGTTAAACATTTTCAATTTAAAAAAGTGATTATTTCCCTCCTACACCTAAGTTTTTCTTCTCCCCCCTCCGCAACCATTCTGTATTTGACGACTTCCCCTTCCTCTTTCTTCTATTTAACGAGTCATCTCTCATCGTTATCCCTTTAAGTCACGTGGAGAACAGCAAAAGTTGGTGGAGGCCTGGTGTAATATAAGCCATTGGTCATGTGGGAGGCCCATAAACTTTATTTGTTTTGCGGGCCCATCAATAAATCATATCTCCCCTTAGTTTCCTATATTTTGTTTGACCCAAAAAAAAAACCTGTTATTATTATGAATAATATTATATAATTTATATTTTAAAAAAATCTTTTGTAAAATAATATTTCAAATTATAACTGAAAATTTAATATAAAAAATAATTTAATAAATACCCATTAAATGATAACTGATGATAGAGTAATGCAAGAGTAGTGTCACATTAATTCATATGGACAACTTTGTATAAGGTATTTATAAGTATATTATTATTACTATTATTATTGACAATGGTTGATTCTTTGCCCTTTTTTTTTTTTGAATGTTTAAATCTAAAAAAACCATATTATTTTACTTAAAAGATAAGATTTAAGTTTAAATTTCTGTCATATTTATAAAATTCTAATTTATTATAATAGTTACGAGTCTAATTACTATATCACATATTTATTTATCCAACTAATACAGGTGGGATTCTCAAATAACGGAAAAAGAAAAAAAAAAGAGACATATTTAAGTTATATTCTATAATTTGGACCCAAATTAAAATGCATTGGTTGTAATGATATCACCAAAAGAAGTTACAAAGCAAGAGACGAACGAAGGGACGAGAAGTTTAACTATGGTGAAATAGTGGGTTGTAGCTGGACCCATATACAAATTTTGTCTCTCCCAGGTTTAATTGAGCTGCCATTGTTTTAAAATATAGTAGAGGGACCTATACATCCAAATTATAATAATTCATGAGTCTCATTCTTTGATACTGGGTTAAATTAAATTAAGTATGGTAGTTAATTTTTTTTTTTTTATATGTTTATAAACATGTAATTTAGTCTATACGGTTCAAGTATGATAATCATAACCACCACTTTCTCACTATTGTCATTGCTACAGCCATCTCAACTACTGATAATCCTTATCTTTTTTTCAATCACCAAAACAAATCTCAATCATCACAAGAATAAATTTCAACACTGAGAATGTTGGCTCCGATTGAGACCAAACAAAAAAACCAAATATGTGTGCAAAAGAGGTCACAACAATGGTTGAACAAGGTAGTGGAGGCCATTGATTGAGACAATGAAGGGATGCGTTGGGCCCAATTGCATGTGACAGAGAGGTGAAATATGGTGAGCATGAGAGATATGATAGTTTGTAAGGTTGAAAGTGTATGGTGACTTGTTGAGATAAAATGAGGGACTTAGTGACAACAATAGTGAAGGTAAAGGTCGACCAAACTTTTTTTAACTATTGGTTGGACTATCACAAGTCACTTCGGAATAAAATAATGACAGTGAAAAGAGATCGAAAATAATATTGATATAAATTTAATATATAAAAATATATTTTAAAATGTTGTTAACTTGAGGTAATACGATAATATTGAAAAAGTGCAATGGCTAAAGATAATATAGTAATTTAACTTTCTGATACTATATTAAGATTCTTCTTCGTTAATAGAATTACATTTTTGATGGAAAAATGTAAATTAAAACTATACACAGTCAAATATTTCTTTGATTAAATTCACAATTTAAGGGACTCTAAAAGCAATTGAATTTGTTTCACCTAAGGTTTATTAGAGAAACATATGTTAGGTTATACCTTTATATAGCAATTGTTAATTATAAGAATTATCTCTCATGAATGTTAGAAAAGAAAAAAACAGTCAAATTCTTCTTGGAATATGATAAATCAATTGCTCGCACCCAAACATTGAGGAAACCTACTTAAATATTAGTTTGTAGTGGATTGAATTTGATCTGGGTCAAACTCGATTAAGACCTATTTCAATATCAGTTTAAATTTAAAGGATTTAGTTCGACACAAAAATATTAGAGTTTAAACTTAATTTAGAAATAATTTGATTTTATATTCAATTCAAACTTAAATATTTAAATTAATTCAAATTTAATTTATTTTATAAAAATAAATTTAATCATTAATTTGAATTCGATTTATTTGATATGAGCTCAGACAACTCAAATAAAATCTAGTCCTAGCTGGCCAGCTAGCTTGATATGTTTAGATCAGATTCAATTCAAAATCACATCATAAAGGTTACGAGTCTCTTGTAGAAGGAGAAACCATAAATGGATCAATATTTACAAATACGTGCATGAACCCTGGCCCTGATGCTAAAGAGATAATTTGGGATAATTTGATTGGTGTAAATGTTACCCAATAATCTTTTAAAGAAAAAAAAATTCCTTGATTGACTCACGGAAATTATTCAGAGGCTTCAATAATTTGACACTGGGGCGGCGGCGGCGGTGGTGGTGACATATTTCAGAATGTCACAACAATTATTGGATTTGAATGCAGCATTTTGATTGATAGATGGGCAATCAAATTCAATCAGCTGGACCTGGAGACCAAAAAGTCAAAAGTGTGATGGATTTCACTTCTTCTGTTGCCATTGATTAGGTCGAGGGAGGCGACCTTTGCCTCACCTTTGCCTCACTGCTGCATTAATATTGTTTTCCCTTTTTTTTTTTTTTTCGGTGGCTATTAGGCCAAAAATCTTATTTCCACCTCAGGTTTACTGTACTATCACTCTTATTTATGATTTCTTGAAAATTTAAAAATTTATTTATTATTTAATTTTTGTTAAATTTTATTATTAATATAAAAGATAAAATTATTAGTTAATAAAATTATTTAAAATATAAAAATTTATCCTATTTTTTTTATCTTAGATATAAAAATTGATAATTTCTTTTATTTTGATTTTAAAAAGTTATTTTTCTCCCATCTAAGATTTTTATATTTTAGAATTAATGTTATTATCAACCAATTTTAATAGTATTTGCATGCTAGAAAACCGTCGGATAGAGAGAGAATATCGATGATAGAATTGACAACGTATTAGAATGAATCGTAAAAAAAAAAAAAATCATTAGAAAAAAAAAAAAGCATTTTGGGGGAGGGACATAAGGAGATAATTTTTAAATTTTTAAATAAAATTATTAAATAATATTTTTACTCTTTATACTAACTAAAAGCAAAATTTAACCAAAGTTGGCTAACAAGAAGACCTTAAGATTTTTAAAGAGTTGCGGATGAAAATTTGACAATTTATTAAACTTTGGGTGAGAGTAAGTCTTTTGGCCTTGCTATAAAGGGGCGAGCACAGCCTTATCCTACTTAAATTTAAAGAGTTAAGTTACATTTTCTCATTGATGGTTTGATCCAAACTTGGATACACATAAATGATATATGTGTTTCCAAAATTTAACAATGCCAAAGAGTGAAATTTACCCTTTTATCTTAATTATTTTATTTTTCAAAATTATTATATAATTTCAGACAAAAATTTAAAAGCCCTTTAAATAAGTAAACCACATAATAACCTCCTTATTTCTTTTTTTTTTTTTTTAAACTCTCATCTCTTTCTTTCATTGTTCCCATTTGTCACCCACCACCTCTCAATCTCTGACAACCCATCCTACACACCCAAGCCACAATTGTGTCCAAACTTTACATGTGAGTTGATCTACTTCTTCATCAACTTTCAGAAATGATAAGTCAATGAAAAAAAATAAAATATACAAAGTATTGACAAAACTAGATTGTGTACAAGTCAACAAATCACAGTTTACAAAGAGTGGCTCAATACTAAGAGACTAGACACAATCATGACAATGATAAAATTGTGGCTACAGTGAGTTTAATAGTTGTAGTGAATAATATTGAGTTTTCAATGAATAATAGAGATGGATTAACAAGTTTTTAGGCTTTTTGTAAAGTAAAATATCATATTTAAAACGTATAGATATGATATGTAAAAGTATTTTAAAGTCAAACCTTAAATGGAAAAATGTCAGAATTTCCTAGAAATATATCCATAAAAGACAATACTTTACTCTTAAGCACTTTAACAAATATTTTTAAATTTTCTACTTTAAATTTTTTTTTGTTATCATCACAAAATTTAAACGAAAAAAAAAAAGATGAAGGATTTTATGAATGAAGGTATCATATTTAAAACGTGTAGATATGATATGTAAAAGTATTTTAAGGTCAAACCTTAAATGGAAAAATGTCAGAATTTTCTGGAAATATATCCATAAAAGACAATACTTTACTCTTAAGCACTTTAACAAATATTTTTAAATTTTCTACTTTAATTTTTTTTTGTTATCATCACAAAATTTAAAAGAAAAAAAAAAAAAAGATGAAGGATTTTATGAATGGAGGTGACCCACAGGCCTTGTCATGAGAGAGTCAAGTGTGAAGGTTCTCTACCCTTTAAACATTTATCCATTATTGATACCAAATGTTGGATAGTTTGGCCCTCTCCTTGAGACTTATCATGTAACTTTTTTTTTTTTTTGCAATTTACACCTTAAAAATTTGTTAGGTTTTTCTTCAGCATATTGATTTGGGTTACCATAAATTTAATTGTAGATGATTCTTATTTGGGTTGGGAATTATAAATATTAAAATTATATGAATTATGTTAATTTTAAGAATTGACAATCAATTTTATGTATAAAAAATAAATTTTAAACATTTTTATAAATTTTCTTACCTTTTATCGTAGAATAAAATTATATGTATAAATAATATTTATATAAACTGATATAATAACACTTGATTAGATGATGTGATTATTTATTTTTTACCTTCAAAATCACTTAATAATATAATATTATGTCAAATTTTTTAAGTAAATTAATAAAATTTATTTGAATATATAATATTACTTTTTATGATCTTCATATTTGCTTTTTTTTGTTTTGTCTCAAAACGAAAGGGGCCCTGTTGTTGGGCAAAAATAAGAGTGGGCTTAGGCTGATCCAAGTGACTGACTCACAAGCCTATGCACCGGACCAAACTGTTCAATTTCCATGATGGAAATTGTCAGTGGCGTCCCCAATGTTTGGCCGACAATTTTAGTCTGCTTTTCACAACCAAAACGTTTTTAAAAAGCTCACAAGAGAAAAAAATTCAAGCATATATGAGGGATGAAATTGATATTATCCCATTTGGAAGCTCCTAGCTGAGGTTGAGGTGTCGAATTATAACTTGTCAACTTAGATAGCCTTATCGCCAACTTGTATACTATTTTAGTAATAAATTAAATAATAAAATTATATATTATTATTTTAAAAATATAAATATATGCATATTTGATATATATTATTATTTAACTAAATAATTTTAAATTAAAAATAAATTAATATTTAATCTTATAATAATATATATAAATATTTATTTATTTATATATTAAAAATAAATACCTATAATATCATCCATAAATTACAAGCATCTCATCATTCAGAAGTTAAATATCGATGACTAAGGGGAGGCTATCCTCATTCGATGGAATTGATGTTCACATTTTTCCATCTGACATGTGTCATTGCTCCTTCACCACAGCTTCACTTCTCAACAATGACCTCTTAACCTTTATTCATTGGAGTAGTCCGGGAATAAATTATTTTGGTAAGGAAAAAGTTTTATTTAAAATAGATTATTTTTTTGAAATTAAAATGGCTAAACCATGTAAATATAATCTTAGACAAAAATTTTTTCTTCAAATATCACTAAATTTGGACTCTTATTAGAATCAATTTTTTTGACATTTAAACTATTCGAAGTACCGGGATAATCTTAGCTCAAAGAGAAATTAGGTTTTTAGACAGTAAGATTCCTTGCTTAAACATGGATCATATGTAGAACTTTAATTAAGCTGATAACATTATCTTGAGCTTCACAAAGTAGAGAGAGACGTGGCCGCTCTATATGCCCATAATATCGTATCCACGCTTGTTCTTTAATTTCATGCACACATTTCTATCTGCTTAATAAAGGCCTAGCTACACAGTAAAAGTCAAGTTTTAGAAATCAAACAGCTATGGCTCAAACTATGTTGCTCATGTCTGGTGTTTCCACTGGCCGTATAGGGAACCTCAAGAAAGATCCTTTGCTCGCATTCCAAACTCAGAGACTAAAACCTAAACAATTCTCTCATCTTCTTTTTAACCCTTCTGTTGCTGCTTCTTCTAAACTATTTACCGCGTTTGCTCTATTCAAATCAAAAACCAAGGCTCCTCCCAAGAAGGTTACCGTTTTGTTGATTTTTCTCCTTGTTTTTGTTGTTAATTCTGTGGTTTGATGTGATTTTGATTGTGTATATACAGGCTGTTTCGAAGCCAAAGCCTCAGGTTGAAGATGGGATATTTGGCACCTCTGGAGGAATTGGTTTCACTAAGCAAAATGAGCTCTTTGTAGGTCGAGTTGCCATGATTGGATTCGCTGTGAGTATTACATACTATTTTCTCTTATTTATCTACTTCTTTTTCCTGCAAATTAGTACCATTTAAACAACATTCGTTTGCCATTTTAGTAGATTATTTATAATTTAAACAAAGAAAAACAGTATCAGTGAGTAATATAGTATGGATTAATTTGCTAAATATTTATATCCTAAGATCTTGTAATGTTGTATGATCTTGCAAGAAAAATAAAATATTATACTTATAAAAATTCTATATAAAGGGATATCTCCAAATTTTATTTCATGAATTAATATAAAAAATTCAAAGTTAATAAATATGTATTAAAATGATAGATGAATGATATGACAATGCAAACTTAAGATGGATATAAACTGAGTCAAGTTTGAATTCCTCTTATCTCGAATTTGATTTGAATGAAAAATGACTTGGTTCGAGTTCGTTTAGCCAATATTAATAATGGTTCAAGTTTAGTTCAAATGAAAATAATTTAGTTCGAGTTTAGCTAGAATTTATAGCTTAAATCCATGATTCAGATATATGACTCAAATTTATTATTCGAATTCGTGATATATCGACAAAACAATACTGTTTAACAATTACTTAATATAATTTGAATCAAATTATGAGTTAAGTTTGAAACGAATCAAGTTATATACTCAAATAGCGAGCCAAATTGAGCTGAATTTTCTCTAGTTTGAGTTCGGCTCATTTTAAAAATAAGTCGAACCTCTTAACTCGAATTTAATTCAAATTTGAATTAAATAAATTTAAACCAAGTCAAACTGAGCCAAGTTACCTTTCAAACCTAAGCTAACTCGGCTGGGTTTAGTCCATGTCAATTTATATATAATTTTTTTTTTTTTAAGTGTCATATTATTATGAACAATATAAAGGCAATCAACGGAAATGGCAATATATATTAAAATTTTTTGTGCTTGTATTGTAGGCGTCTTTGTTGGGTGAGGGAATAACAGGAAAGGGAATTCTAGCTCAATTAAATCTAGAGACTGGAATTCCCATCTACGAAGCTGAACCCCTCCTGTTATTTTTCATCCTTTTCACCCTGCTTGGGGCCATAGGAGCCTTGGGAGACCGTGGTAAATTTGTTGACGATGAACCTGTAACTGGGCCTGTGATCGCTCCAGGGAAAGGCATCAGGGGGGCATTGGGTCTTAAAGAAGGAGGTAAATAAATGTCAACATTTTTCAATCTCCTAATTATATATATCTGAAGTTATTTCGAGTCTGAAATTGTTTCAATTATGTGCAACAAGGTCCCTTGTTCGGATTCACAAAGGCAAATGAGCTGTTTGTGGGAAGATTGGCTCAGTTGGGCATTGCATTCTCTTTGATTGGAGAAATCATAACTGGGAAGGGAGCTCTAGCGCAACTCAACATTGAGACTGGAATTCCCATTAATGAAATCGAGCCCCTTGTGTTGTTCAACGTGGTCTTCTTCTTCCTTGCTGCTTTGAATCCTGGAACTGGTAAATTTCTCACTGATGAAGAGGAAGACTAGGTGGTCATCGTCAACCTGCTGCTCATGTTTACATAAACAAACTCGAATTTATTAATGTAAAATCCAACGTATATATTTTTTCTCTATCTCTGGTAAGCTAAAGGAGCAAATTTCATGAAATCTCAATTCCTAAAGCATTAGTTAAAAACTTTTGTTGGTGTTTGTTGTCGGTGTGACTGGTGAAAAAGGCAAAATTTATATAGGAAAAGCCAATTTATACCATATATTTTTTGGCCAAAAGACTTGTTTCCCACACAAAAGATTACTCATTTTTCTAAATTCTTATGCTCTATTTTTCAAAAACTCAAATATTTATTAATATGTTAAATTTTGTTATTAAAATTAAGAGTATAAATATTATTAGTTAAAAATATTTAAAAAAAACTTATTATATTTTCTCTCTTCAATTAAAAAATCTAACAATTCTCTTTACTTGAGGTTTGAAAAGTAATCGATTTTCATCTAAAGTTTTGAAACTATCATCAGAGATGATGAATTTTGTTATCTCTAATCATCTTTGTCCATGGTTTCTCTTCCTCTCTCTTCGATAAACTTATCGGTCTCTCTCCCTCCTTCTCAACTCGCCTTTATTGGAGATTAAGATGAAACGTCTGAGACTCATCTTTATTTCAAATGCAAGTGATGAATCGTTTTCATTTTTCAAAACTTTAGAGCAAATTTGTCATATTTTGAATCTTGGGTAAGAAGAAATTATTAAAATTTTAAAGTAAGAAAGATATAATTTTATTTTTTTAATATTTTTCACTAAATGAAATCTTTACTTTTAATCATAATAGCAAAATTTAACATTAAGTAAAAGTGAGAATATGGGAAAAGAAAGTAATATTTGGATGGGAATAAGTCCTTTGGCTTACATTTATTTGGCACTTTGACAAGAAATGAATCATTCTGTTCTGTCTCGGGTCAATTTGTTTTGATGCTTCTAATTATGTATATTTCAAAGTTAGGTAATGGTAAGTATTCATTTATAATAAAAAGGCCCAAACTCTCTTGACTCCCCCAACAACATTTCCATAACATAAATAAGGCCAAAGGACTTAGTCCCACCCATAGGATCTCTAATATCAACTTTCTATCTCTTAACTATGAAAATTGCAAACACCTATCTATGAGAGTTTATTAGTTTTGTAGGTAAAATCGTTATTTTATCTATAATATTAAAAATAAATTAAAATTTAATCTCTTTTTCCTCTAAAATTTAATCTTCATTTCTCCTATAGGCAAAATTTAAAAATTAAAAAAATATTCCCCCCTTAGGATTTAGTTTTCAAACTCTAGTGTCATCTCTGACGCTATTGTCGATGACCTTTCTCTCTTGAAGCTTTCTTTTCTTTCGATGATCTCTTTTCTCTCAATTAAATGTCTGATCGATGTCAAATCAACTTAGAGAGATGAAGACGAAAATCTCATCTTTGTCTGGGAAGACGATCGTCTTCCCATAAGAAGACCTCTAGGAAGACGATCGCCTTCTTAAACTAAGACAAGATGATGACAAGTTTCGTCTTCCCGATGAAGTTTTTCGTCTTTCCAGCTTGATTCAACACCTATTAGGTATCTAGTTGAGAGAAAAGAGATTACCAGAGGTAGAGGAAACTTTGAGACGGAAAGACCACAACCAATGGTGCTAAAGTTTGAAAACTAAACCCTACGGGAGAAATGTCACTTTAACCGTCTATAGGTGCGTGAATAGAATTTTCTAAATTAAATGGTAGAACCATGAAATTAGAGGATATTTGGGTGGTGGACAGTCGTTTTCGTTTGGCCTATAAATAAACCTCTGCTTTCTTCAATTCAAATACATTACTCCTATATTGAATTATTGTTAATACTTTGACTACTTAAGTAGTTCCGAATGATTATTTTCCACCGAACTTTGACGAAACAACTTCTCTTGCCCTTTAACTTTGAAATTTTATTTGTTTACTTACTATCCATTTTTGTACACAAAAACTTTTACATGACAAAAAAAATCATTTTGTCCCAAAAATTTTTATTTTCTTTCTAAAGCCATTGTCTTTTCTTCTCTTCATTCTTCACACATTTTCTTTCTTTTATGTCCTTTCTTCAAAACCACCCACATCTACCATTGCCTTCACCATCTTTAAACAATGGAATTCTTGATTTTTTTTTTTCCAGGATAATTTTTTCTAGTAAAAAGGATGTCCATTGTATATAAACAAATTAACTAATATATCAAAGATAGTTAAGCTAACAGTAACTGATTTTGTCATCTTGAAATTAATAGACGTCACGTTCAAAAGCTACTATTACTATAAACTTAAAAAATTTCAAGTCTCTCATTTCATACATTCTAAAAGCCACATTCAAGAAAAATATTTCGGTTTTGCAATTTTTACTATTTTCAATTCGACGACAAAATCTCTACAAATATATTAAAATAAAAAATAATATTTAAATTTAATTAAATTACTTTTACACTAAAGAGAATTATAAGTACAAACAATCTGACTATCGGTTGGATCAGGGCCACCCCTTCCTTTCTATTAGATCGACGTCTAATTTAGTTTTTAAAATATTGTTTTTGAATAAAATAATCTTCGTTTCCTTTTTTATAACTATTTTTATTAATGGAAATTGGTCTACAATTAGATTGGGCAAGAGCAAACCTAATTGTTCGACTTAGAAAATTCTATTTTAGGCCAAACAAAATTCGAGCTTTGGACGAGCCAAGACAAAAAAGTTTTTGTATTTTCAAAATCATAGCGACATGCCCAAGTTATACCTAAAATAAACTCAAAATTCAAAACTCAAAACTCAAAACTCAAAAAATTTAACTGAATCGAGCTTGAACAAAAGAAAATACTTGACCTAAATGGGCAGGCCTGAAGCCCAAGCCACAATTTTTTATATGGGTCCAATTCAGTAGGCTTGATTAATCGACCTAAATGAAAATGGATGCTGAGTGGGTAAATTAATAGAATTTTCAAACTTAAAGAGAGGATAATGAGCCTTCATTAAAGTTCGGGTAAGACATAGGCATTTTTCTCTTAATTAATTAAAACAAAAACTTTCATGTTTCCGTTATAACCCAGAGGAAACACAAACATCCACCGCAACCCGTTAACATAACAAAGCATAGGCTCCATATTTTCCAGCTTCTCTGTCAAGCTGTTACTCTTTCTGATTCATCTAGGCCTTGAACTCGGACAGTTTAACCTACCCGATTTTGGCGGAACACGTTCCTCGTCATCCGTCAACCACCTAACCGCTGATGCGAAGCATAAGTATATTTATTCTTTCACTTCCGTCAACTTTCCAAAGTTACCGTCTCAATCAAAGCCGTTAATTTCTGAGAAGTAATGGATAAAACTTCGGCGATTGTTGATGCGAACCATCATCACTCCTTCTCTTCGTCAGCTTCTCAGAGACATGTTAGCTACAGGTCCACCGTCTTTCTCTTTATGTGTGATTATTTTTTTAAGTGAAGATTTATGTTTGGATTGGGTCAATGGAGTTGGTTGCTTTGGTTTTTTGATTTATTAGCTACTTGCTTTTGTGGGTGAATTATTAAACTCTGATCAGTTTGATATGTGTGTTCTTGGGATTCCAAAAAATTTACGAAGGGTTGCAATTTAATAGTCTTAAGCTGAATTAACACAGAGGCTTTTTTCGATGATGAGTAGGGTTTGGATGGCACCGAATTCATCCGTATGTATTTGTATATTCATCTTTGTTTTTGATGGGGGGCCAATGCAAGAAATGGAAGTTAATTTTTTGTTGGTGAAAATTAAAATGGATGTTTGAAGATATTATTGAACCTATTCATAGAATGGAATCCGTGTTCTCTTGATTACCCCTATATACATGATGAATTGGTTATTCCATGTGATATGGAGAACTAATGGGGTCATTTGATATCATGGCTTTTGTTCAGGTTGGCCATAAATTGATCATTGGCCTTTTGATGCCTTCAAAAGAGTGCCTGTTCTACACAAATTCTCAGCAAATGTTTGGCCATTTGGTTCTGAATGGCCAGGTTACATCTGACTAGTCAAAATATTGTTCATTTGGAAATTATTGTGTTAGATACAATCTAGATCAGTCAGAGTGAATAAGTCTATTCTATTTGAAAAAAAAAAAGAAAAAAGAAAAAAGAAAGTGAATCAGTCTAATGGTTCCCAAGTTTTATCATCCTTTGTGAGATAAAGGGCCTGTTGTAATTGTTTCATACATTTAGGGTGGTATTTAGCATTAATGTGTCTATTCACCTCCAACTTGCTGGGGTTAATAACTATATATACTAGAATGGAAGGCTAAAAGATGGCAGAAATGTCTAGCTATAACATCAAATTGATGTTTTTGGTGAATGCAGTGACTGCTGGCTAGGCTTTTTGCTGATGAGTTCCCTAAGGACATTGTTTTTCTCTTGTTAGTGAAACTGAAGGCATTGGTTAAGGTTTAGTAATGTCCAAACACATCCTTTTTATTTTGAAAACGCTAATATTTCTCTTTTTGAAATTGTTTCTCAACTTCTCTATTGCAACAAATCTAGCAGAGTTGGTATTGGCATGTCGTTACTATATAATCCATATCATCAAATTGAGAGTGCCAAATTACTTGCTTGCTAGTTATCATTGAAAAAAAAAAACCTTATAAACATGTTGATCTTTCAAAGATTCTAATAATCCATATCATCAAATTGAGAGTGCCAAATTACTTGCCTTGCTAGTTGTCATTGAAAAAAAAAAAACTTATAAACAAGTTGATCTTTCAAAGATTCTAATAATCTTGCAAATGTTTCCTATCAATGCAAGTTTATCTCAAGATATCCCTATGTCGAAATAATAGATTGTCTTTTTCTTAGAAGAAAAAAAAGCCATCTGCATGTAATAAATGGGACCTATTACTTAATATATGCTCTATTTTGATATATGTACAATGTCTAGTGATTCTTGGTTTTCTATTTTCCCCTTTGTTTTGATGTTATCAGCTAGAGGCAAGTGGGAAATAGAAATTTGTTGTCAGATGGACTATAGAAACTAATGGAATTGAACTCAGCTTATTCTAAGTTCCCTTCTATCTGAGTGCATATACTTTTTTTCTGTTTAAATTGGTGTCCTCAAATTAATATTTGTACTTTGATTATGAGTAAGGTAATAAATGTAAGCAATTAATCCTAAGTCTTCTTATATTGTCTCTAAACTCATATTTTAATGTTTCTATAATCTTCCTCGTAATTGTGATTCCTTCCTTGGTTAATATCTTGTTGTGGAATGGGTAAAAGTGAGATCTGATGCAATTCTTCATCTTAGTTTGAATGACTGATAGACTAAGCTATAAATGTCAAAAAGTATACAACAATCTAAAATAAGTTGTCAAAATAAATAATATTGTGACTAAAAGTTCTATCCGTTTTCAAACATAGTGGGATTTTTTGTGTCTGTGATTCTTTTATCTTTGTTATATTTCCGGAGATAGAACATGAGAGCATTCTTTTGTGCAGCTGTGGCTCTTGTGGGTATGAGCTAAACCTTAGCTCCTCTAATCGGAACATCTCAACTATTGGCTCAAAATATGGAAAATCTATGAAGCGAGGGATCATATCATTTGTAGACATAGATGAGAGCAGATTTACACAGGTTGATGAGCTGCAATGCATTCCCTACTTTTCCAAAAATTCCTGGGGGGTTTTCCGTCACAGAACCAAACTCCTTTGCCGAAAGTGTGGTAACCATATTGGAAATGCATATGAAGACAAAACCATAGTTAACACACCTGTGCCAGATGGATCTGATTCTACTTCAGGTAATTATGGTTCTGGTGAGAGAAAATATAATGTTAGAATACGGGCCTTACAGCCTTCATCGGCCGAGGGATCTGGCACTCCACTGTTCTCATGATATAGAGTGCTAGAATTTGTTTCTTCAGCAGGTATGATATTTCAAATGTTGGCGGCTACTACTAAGAGTTTTCTGTGTGATTATTTTTTGTATAGGTGTTTTAAATGTATTTATTTTTGTCTTTGTATTTATCAACAAGACTTGTATATGGAAGTATCAGAAACTAAATCAAAAGAAAAGAGTGTGGAATTTTGAAAGGAGTTGATCAGGTCAAGAGCCTGTAAGCTTTTTCCAAATTTGAATGTAAGAAAGAGTGATATTTTTAGATTGAAATAAATGCAACACTTACGCCTTTGCAGCATCTTATGCTTCAGCCTCTCTGGTCCCTTCTCTGTTTCTGGCTGCTACCAAACATACTACTACTTAGACTGCTACCAAACACGTTGCCAGCTAGATTGCTACCAAACATGACGAAGTGCTAGGATGGCTCAACTGCTCGAGAGCGGCAAGTGAGACAATTCTTTCAACTTTCGAGTCATCTAGCAAATGCTTCCCACCCATTTCCCATCCAAGTTTTAGCCTAAAAACATTTTCCCATTCATTTGAATGCATAAATCACATTATTTTTTATCCAAAACCTTGCACCGTCAATTAGGGCTGGATTCGAGCTGGCTCGGGTTGACTCGGTATATTTTTTTAAAATTTTTTTATACAAAACGACGTCGTTTTGATCCATATATATGTGCAAAACGGTGTTGTTTTGATATAAAAAACTAGCCGAACCGAGCTGTTACCGAGCCGAGCTGAAAACGAGCCGAATTCGAATCGAGTCGAATTTGGCTCGAATCGAGCTCAAACCGAACTCGAGCCGGCCATTAAAAAGCCGAGCCGAGCCTGAGCTGGCTGCGAGCCGAGCTCGGCTCGGCTCGAATCCAGCCCTACCGTCAATGGAAGATGACCAAAAATTATAAATTTCATATTACACTTAAATCCACAAGACTTTTTCCTACCCAAACTTTGACCAAAAATTATAAATATCATATTACTCCTAAATCCACGACTTTTTCCTACCCAAACTTTGATGAAATGGTAATTTTTCACATTTTAATTTTGAAAATTCCATTTACCTATTCGGTAGTGAATTTTGTTTGGTTTTAGTATAAGCTACTATTTTGTCTTTTTAGTTTAATGGCAAAAATGCTCTCACCGTCTAGTTGATCAATTTGTCCTTCAATAATGTTTAATTTATTAATATGCCCTCTAATAATTATAATTATAATTTTAAACTCTCTTCGGTATTTTAGCTTTTAACTTTTCTTTTGGCCAAAAGATTATTCCCACGCAAGATTTAGTAAAAACCTAAATTTATACATATTAACTTTAAAAAACTTAAATATCTATCATTCTATTTAAATTTACTTAAATTTAAGGATAAAAATGTTATTTAACTAAAAATATTTAAAAAAACTTAAGATTTTATCACATTCCCCCTTTAGTTTATAAAACTAACATTTCTCCTTACCCAAAATCTAAAAAAGTGACAATTCCCTCTATGGTTTTTTTTTTCTCCCTTCTTCGACAATAACCATTGTTCTGATCGACAGACGACCTTCACTATAATCTTTCTCTCCCACCTATCTGTCTGTGTTACAATTCATTTTCATTGGATGAAGACAGATTTATCTTTGTCTAACGAGGAAACGAAGACGAATTTGATTCCCTAGACAAATTTGGTTTCTCAGACGAACGAATCCAGACAACGATTGGACAACGACTCTTTCTCTTCCATTCTCTTTTTACTTTAGTCCAATCTCTTTCTTCCACTCAAACAAATACACACAAAATCTTGCTGGCGGTTGATATCCCACCTCTTTAGTTGATCATCACTCTCTCTTTCAATCTTCTATTCTTTCGGTCTAATATCCTCTCCCACTCAAACAAAAACCAACAAAAAATAAATAAAAAACACAAAATCTTGTTGGCAACTGGAATCACACTCCTCTGGTCAACCACTACAAGGAGTAAGAATTGTAAATGCTATATATTAGTGGGCAGTGGAGTGATCCATGAATAGTTGATGAAGGTGGACGTGTAGGAGTAGTTTTTGTTGGTGGAGGATTCCATTTGACACCTCTAAAATTAACAATTCCATTCGATGAGGCTGAATTTGTTGGTGTATATTTTTTCCTCATCAAAAGGAGATGAAGATGATAAGGAGATTACATTTTGGGTGATAAAATATGACTTATACAATGAGTAAATGAAAAAGTGTGTTTAATTCTTGATGGGAAATTGTTAATCACTCTTTTAATATTGGCCTAACATTTACGATGCAATATTATGATAGCAAGTTAATAAATAAGTTATTCTACTCACATTTAATTTAACAATTCCACCACCTATATACCTAATTAACTATAAGATTAGATGGGAATAAAGTAACTTTGGAGGGGATTGATTTGAACTAAATTTAGCTAATTCGTTCATTATAGACTTAATAGTTTAAAATGTTTCTAGATATAAGGGATAACACACCAGTTCAAAAACTGACTCAGTTAAATGACAGATCTAACGGTTTATAATGATTACATTTGAGAGAGAGTGTTGGAGGTTAAACTCTCATATCTAATAAATATAATATAAATGATTAGTATATAAGTGTGATAAATTAAACCTTAACACGAGTCAATTGATTTTGTGTAATAGAAATTTCTTCATGAACCAAGCATTATTCGAGCCAATTTTATGACAACTTAAATCTTGTTGCATTATTGTCCAATACTCACCTATGCCCTGTTAAAAATAGACCACCAAGGCGCCAAACGATGTGAAACATTTAATTTACCTTGTATTTATTGGAGGGTATTCTTAGTTCCTTTTATTCTCATTAGGTTCAAGGTAAGGCTTACCTTACCTAGATTCAAGGGCGGCAATGGGGGTTAACCCCCGCCTTAACAAATTATTTCATATGGAAAAATCTACAATTCTCCTCTATATAAACCAAGCTTATTTCTATATGATTTTAAAGGCCCATTCAAATATTTATTCCTTTTTTGGTCTTTGTTCCAGTATGGAGCACTCTTGCACTAACAAAATTGCCATTTATCTCTTCTTTTACTTTTGTATGTTAAGCTCTGCATTTACCATGAAAACTTGTAATTTCCGGGCAATATTTAACTTTGGTGACTAGAATTCGGATGCCGGTGGACTGTCTGCTTCACTCTCTCTGCGTACCAAACCTTATGGTGAAACATTCTTTCACATGCCGGCAGGGAGATACTCCGAAATGAGTCGGTAAAACTTTCACTTCACATTGACAAATTTCATACCATTTTCATAACTCTGTGGAGAATTCTAACGTGACACAATTTTAATTAGAGAAAAGTAAAAATATTTTGATGGTTACTGATTGGCATTCAATATGTTGGTGTTTCAACTAATGCAGCTGAGAGTTTTGGCCTGCCATATCTCAGCGCATATCTTGATTCACCAGGCGCCAATTTCACGCACGGTGCAAATTTTGCAGCAGCGGCGTCCACCATCAGGCTGCCCAACAGCATTAAACCCAATGGCCGCCCCAGCCCTTCCTACTTGCACCTCCAGTTCTTACAATTCCAGCAGTTCAAATCAAGGTCTCAAATAATCAGAAAACGAGGTAAAATTAATTAACCCTGCAATTAACATAAAAATTGAATATTAATTACAAACACTATCAGCAACTTAATTAGGCCCCCTCTTTTGCAGGAGGAATATTTGTAAATCTAATGCCAGAAAAGGAATATTTTTCCAAAGCTTTGTACACTTGATATTGGGCAGAATGACCTTGGTGTTGCTTTCTTTCTTAACAAGTCTGTACAAGAAGTTAATGCATCAGTCCCTGATATCGTCAAAGAGTTCTCTGCAAATATCAAGGTAAGAAAAAATTGAAATGTCTCTAATTTTGAATCAAAAGGACTAAATTAAGTTATGTTGAAACAGGATATATACAAATTGGGAGGCCGATCATTTTGGATACACAACACAGGACCAATTGGGAGCCTGCCTTACATTTTAACGTATTTTTCCTCACCAAAAGACAGTGCCGGCTGTGCCCAGATTTACAATGAAGTGGCTCAGCATTTTAATCTCAAGCTGAAGGAAGCTGTTGTTCAACTCAGGAAAGATTTTCCTTCTGCTGCATTTACATATGTAGATGTCTACTCTGTCAAGTACTCCATGTTTAAGGAGCCATAGAAATACGGTATTTAAATCCAGTTTTAAATCAACTCTAAACATTGGTTTCTTGTTTGAAGACTGATTCTGGAAAATGATGAGAAATTGCAGGACTTGAGCTTCCGCTTGTATCCTGCCGTGGCTATGGTGGGAAGTACAAGTACAGCAGTGATGCAGAATGTGAGGAGAGGATTGTTGTTAATGGCACCAAAATATTTGTGTTCATGCGGACGCCTGTCAGTTCGTGTAAATTATGATGGAATTCACTACACAGAGGCTGCTGCTAAGTTTGTTTTCGATCACATCTCTACTGGAGATTTCTCAGATCCCCCTAATCCATTAAAAATGGCATGTCACACCTCTTAATTAATTAACTATTTGTTTTAAAGCACGATCCTCTTAGAAACAGGGGTGAGTGTAGCTGGGTGTCAGGGGTGAGTGTAGCTGGGTGTCTTGCTCTCAAAGTATGACTCGAGTCGAAACTTGTGAGGATAAGTTCCTATCCGTTCACGTAGGTTCTGAATCTCAAGTATTCGACATTGTTCACATAAACAAAACCAAATAAATCAACATAAAATATGCAATAATTATCATCATTATTATCAAAATCATCTTTCAATTCTTATTCATAAGAGTGCAAGTACTAAACATCAGCACCCTTTTTAATCCATAATAATGAAAGGATGACATTGATATTATTTTTAATTTTAATGTCTTTATATATGCACTAAAAAGGTTAGCAAGAATGGAAATTACATAAACAGAGGAGATAAGAAAACACCTAATTGCAAGGTGAAAAAAGAAGATATAAGTACAACAATTAGTACCTAAAAATTTCACAAATCACAATCAATTGAGTGTTCATTCTCCACCTACACATTGGCAAGGCCAAAAGACTTATTCCCACCCAAGGTTTAGAGTAAACCCAACTTATACTCATTAACTTTTGAAAACCCAAATACTTATTTACCTGTAAAATTTTACTGTTATTGTCAGAGGTAAAATAGTCATTTAGCTAAAAAAAATTAAAAAACTAAAATTTTATTATATTTCCTGTCTTAGTTTTAAAATTTAACAATTTTTTTCATCACCTAAAGTTTGAAAAGTGACCATTTTCCCTTAAGGTTTTTTTTCTCATTCTCTCTTGTGAGGATTTGTCATCTCTAACTGTTGGCTCTCTCTCTCCCTTCCCTCTTTAGTCATCTTCGTCAAAGACGAGGACTCAGATGATGAGACGATGAGTTTTCATCTTGGACAAAGACCATTTGTCTTTGTTTGAGATGAAGACAATTTCATCTGTCTCCGACGAAGATAGCCAGAAAGGGAAGGGAGAGTGACTAGAAGGGGGAGAGCCGACAACAAATGGCTACTGGAGAGAAGGAGAATTAGAAACTAAGGGAGAGAGGGGTGAAACTAAAATTTTCTAGAAAGCTGGGGGTGATTAAATAGGAAAAAGATGAGAGTTTACAAGAGAAAAAAGTCAATTTTTAAACATAGAAAATATAAGGTTAAAGGACAGAAATAAAAATTTTAAAATTTAAGGGTGATTCTAAAATATGAGTTTAAATAAAATTTTTAAATGATAATTTTACCTTTAACAGTAACAACAAAATTTACTAAACAAATAAATATTTAAGTTTTTAAAAGTCATGAGTTTGAATTTATACTCAACCTTGAGTGACCGGTAGCAAATATAATCTATGGGGATTTGAATTTTGAACACCTTGAAGCTTGTTATTATTCAAATTAATACAAATGGGGCCGATTCCACCTTCACATTAAATATCAATTAATCTTTTTCTTCGTTGTTGGATTAGGATTGGGATTAAGGTAAAATAATAATTATCGAAGGATGAATGGATAATGTAAAAGAGAGTAACTTAAAAAGGAAGATGTCATAGTCAAAGAAACAATGAAGGGGAACCAGTCTTGTCCAGTTTCTCGCTTGTCCCATTTGTGTCGTGACTGCGCATACACATGAACATGAAGAAGAAAAGGAAGGAGATTTGGTTTGATTTTACATTTTATATCCCCAGAAAATGAAATTTCGATGTCGGATAGCAGGGCAGTGAATCATGCCTCTTTTCATCACATCAATGGAGCCCCAAACCCACTAACTATTTCACATCAAACACTATTTCTTCTGACCTAATCACCGGAATTCTTTCATTTTCTTTCCTATCAAATCTGTTACTGGTGTTATCAAGATTAAATTTATCCGATGAGTTTTACTTATTTATTATTAATGATATTAGATTTTACTTATTTAATATAATTTTTTTAATTTTAAAAAACAAGTTAATTTAAATAAAATTTTCTCGTTATTTATAAAAATCATTTTCTCATATTATTTAAAAGTAATTAAAAACCCTTTCATAATTAGATATAATGAAAACGACAAAAATCAAAGTTCATCTTAATGAGAAGTAAAATGAAGGAGTACGAAAATAAAAAGCATTTGATCTCACAGGCCGAAAAATAGGAAAAAGGTTAAGAGTTGTGTAATGTATTCAATTATTAAAATGAAGAACTGAACTAACGAAGAGCATTTAGTCATGTGAACTGTTTGTGAAATGCAGAGCAAGATGAGAAGAAGAATGGAAAAAGGAAAAAGTTATAGCTGGCTTTGGCAGTGTTGGTTTATAGCTAGCAATAGGCAGAACAAAGGAGGCCTACCCAAGTGTCTAAACTTTTTAAAGTCTAAAATGCATCAATTTTTATGAATGTTTTGGATAGAAAATTTCCCTTTTTATGAGTTGTGTGAGTCTCTGAGATAGAACAATGTAATGTGCTGGTTGTCTTCATAATCTTCAGCTTCCAAAAGGAGCACCTGTTTATCCTACAACCAAGGAAAAAGAAAGGATTCGATAGAATATCAATCTGAACCTAAATTCTTTGCATTTAATATCTTAGATATCAAGGTTGATCCTTCTGCGGTAGATGAGTCAAGCATTACTCCCCTCCTTCCTTCTAAGGAAGGAAGAGTTGCAATGACTTCGTTTAAGGAGAGTAAATCCCCTTTCCCAGAAATTTGTACCTAAATTGTATCAAATTCAGAATTCAAACCAGCAAGGAAATAATTGATTCTCTCCTTTTCAACAAACCGTTTAAGGAGGTCTACACCATCAGTATACCTCATCTGGATGCATAGATAATGATTCCTCTCATGTCATTATGTCTACAAAAGATTGAAGTACTCAGTGACCGAATAAGTTTCTTGTTTGGTAATCATCACTTTAGTTTTGATCTCACGAATATGGGCATCATCACAAACTTTTAAATAGGTAATCTTGACAACCTCTCAAATCTTTTTGGTATTAATGAGAAATATAATAGTATCATTTATCTTAGATATTATTGAATTTCATAATCAAGACATCACTATAGAGTCTTCTTCATCCTAAATAAAAAATTTTGGATATCATTCCTTAGGCCCAATTGAGTGTATGACTCACTTTGCCTCTTCCCTTTAAGAATGTGCAAGTTAATTGATATCATTTCAAATAGTTCTTCCCATTTAGCCAATACTATGTTTGAATATTCTACAACTCTTTACTTTGAACAGAGACATCTCTTCCAACGAACATAATTGTTGTCGCCGTCATAATTTTGTGATCTTAAGGTTGATACTAAGAGGGGCATAGGTTGAACCTAGTTCAAGAACAATGAGCCTAAAACTTTGATACCACAATAAAAGTTGAATAATAAACTAATCTTATTATTCTTTATGGATAATCTTAATTTATGTATAATTGATAATAGAACATAGAACAAAAATTAGAAACCAACTTGATTGACTTTTCTATTGAAAAATAAGAAACAAAACAAAGTAAAATAAATTGAATAATAAAATTACAATTAAATATTTAACAAAATAGTAACAATCTACGAATTTCTAACCAAATGGGTTGAAACATCAAGTTAAAATTTATCATAAAGAAAATTGTATTTATATCGAAAAATATAGCAGTATTATTTATCTTTGATATCATTGAATTTTATAGTCAAAACATCACCATAAAGTATTCTTCATCTCAAATAGAAAATTTTGGATCTTATTATTTAGGTCCAGATGAGTATGCCACTCCCTTTACCTATTCCCTTTA
Source organism: Mangifera indica (assembly GCF_011075055.1). Classification (NCBI taxonomy): domain Eukaryota; kingdom Viridiplantae; phylum Streptophyta; class Magnoliopsida; order Sapindales; family Anacardiaceae; genus Mangifera; species Mangifera indica. Next base: position 5,858,934 of record NC_058147.1, on the reverse strand, counting down.
TGAATTACCCAAACAAAAGATTTTATTTATTTTTCATGACACATATCTTCAACAATACAAATGTTGATGGATATGGGTAAAGAATTCACTAATTGCCATTGATCATGAGGAATTAATTAAGCAGGAGCAGGGTTTTCATCTTTTTAAACCTAAACACATATTTAGAACTCTCACACCTCATTTTCCTCTCTCCATCCAAATAATTTTAATAAAGTTTGAAAAATAAAATTGAAGAAGGGAACAGGATGTTCTCCCTCCAAGAACAACTATAAGACAAATGCTAAAACAATATAATTTTGGCCCTATAAATAAAGCCTCATGTTTTCCACTAACTGCCCCAAACATGGGGCCTTTGAGTTTGAGTGACTAGTCCTTTTAATTATAAAATATGTATGTTTGCCACTAACCATGCAAATTTTGAAGGCCACAAACACTATTGTAATAGTTCCTCTACAGCCCATTCTGTTTATACAATAAAAATGAAACAGAAAAATACAAGGATCCCATCATATATTTTAATTAAAAGCAAAGAAAAAAGCACTTTCTATAAAGCTATTTTGACTCTTCCAGTCTCAATAAAGGTAAGAATTTTCAGCTTATGGAGGAAAAAGACTATTGTCTCTTTCTCTATACAATCCCTGCTGCTGCTTTATTCTTTGGTCCTCCTCTCTTTGTCAGGCTTCTTATCCACCCTTTCCTCACCTTGACTCCATGATCCACATGACACACATTGCCCTTGTTTGACCTCTTCCACCTGACTAGCTGCAGTAAATGTCCAATCCGCCTTCGCCACCTCAGCGACGAGCCATGTGTAGCCTTTGCATGCTCTATCATACTCTTGTTCTCCTTGTTATTACCAACAAATTCTTTGGTGTTCATGTTTTGGTTATTCAAGTACATGCCACAATGTTCAAGGGTCACCTTACTTGAGACTGGATTTGCCTTCTCCCATGAGGCCACCCCATTGTCTTCAAATTTTATAGAGATGAATGAGTCTGCAAAACCCAATAAGGCAAAAGACTTTATGACATCAATTAATTTGTTTTAAATGCTTATCAAACACTTGTTTGTTTAGGTACATGATTAGAAAGATTTGACATCATAACTATTATGTTTGTCTTAATTTATATGACCGTTATAATCTTATTTTTAAGACCTAGTTAGAATTTAAATATTTTTAGTGGCCTCCAAAACAAAGAGTAATTCACATATTTAGACAGAAATCTTAATTAGATTTTCAAGAACAATACTGTAACTTTTTGGCATTGTTGCCTTTCCCTTATATCCTCTTAATTTCTGAACATCCTTCTCATAAAACCATGAGCTAAATCAACTGGGTTAATGCAAAAGAATCCAAAAATTACAGAGAAGAAAAGATTCAAAATCTCTTAATAGCCTATCTCTGTCCGCATAGCTGGCTAAGCCTTGACCATTCTTTTGTCATTAAGCAAACAATAAAACAAGCAAATCATAATTCTTTCCAGTAAAACAAGAAAATCATAATTAAATGAAAAAAAAGCATATAAAAGTGAAACAAAACAAAGTTACCTTCTTGACTGCTGCTACATCCTTCATGGTCATCAGAAACATCAGATTTCCAGTGGCGAAATTCAAAGCGATTGAGAAGAGTTCCTAAAGTAAAGATTTTGGGAAGATGAATGGGAAGCTTCTTGTTGTCTGAAACATTAATTTTACTATTACTGGAATTATGATGATGACTTGTTCTAGCTGAAGAAGAAGAAGAATGTTGGCCTTGCTTTGCAGCCAAAACAAGAAGCTTTTCATTCAAGCAAAGTGGACAAACCCCAACAAAAACCTCTTTGGGATGAAAATAACAGCCAGAATTGCTGTCTTCTCCATAACCATGAATGTTATTCATGTTATGGGTGAAGTAAGTGCATGTGTTCAGAAGAAGAGAGTCAAAAGAACTCTCTGAGGAAGCATGTGAACTTACAATGGAGAGAGAAGAGAAATGAGTTGTTACTTGTTGCAATATAACTATATATATATCCAAATGGTGCAAAGCAATTTCACTTGTAATTCTAGAGAGAATGCAAAAGATGACCCACTAATTAAAATTTTCAGTTTGGAGGATCCAACAACAGGGTATGGGTATTCTTGTTTTGCATTGCCATTCAGGGACATTTAACTGCATAAATTCCCATCTCATTTTTATCAAAATTTATAATTTAAATCAGAAAAAGTTGTAACAAATGTAATACATATATAGGCTAGCTTTGATTAATTTTTGTATGTTTGAGATTAGGTCAAAAAAATGAAGATGGGTCGGTCAAGTGATGTTGATGCCCACATGATGTCCTTTACCTCCTTCATAAATATGCATCCTACCAGAAAATGAAATGTGGGCATGATTTAATTAAGTTGATTTAATTTATAAGGGATTTTTTAGGCATGAATCTTGAAGATGTGGGGTTTCAAAAATTAAAAATTTTGACTCCAACTTGATTTGGAAATTTAAAAAAAAGAAAAAATCACAAGAGTAGGCAATTGATGTAACACAAAGCAAAGCTATAATGTTTGGCATCAATTTTTTAGATCTGAGGTTTATTTTTAACAAAGCAAAGCAAACCATTTTTACATTAGCTCTGATATATATGTTTCTCATTCAGGTCTATCTTTCTGTCTTTCTTCTCTTGTTTTTCATTTTTAATTTTAGTATGGAAACTATTTATAAAATTTGTGCAAAAATTTTACTACCCATTTGGGCCAATTTGCATCTCTGTCACTGAATCAGGTTTCTCAAATTGGATTAGATTTTTTTTGGATCTGGTGCACGTGGGTATGCAATTTAAATCCTTTATTAATTTTTTAAAATAAAAATAAATCATACATCTAATCACTTTTAGGAATTATTTTTAAAATACACACACTACACAACAAATATTCTACTGTTTTTCTTTTGTTCTCGTTAATTTTTTCTCCTCAAACCTGTCCTCCACTAGTGCAAGCTCTCCCTTGGACACATTCAATCTGCCCGTGTGTGTTTAGTGAGAAATACACCACAATACATTATGATACTAAGAAAGAAAATTAAAGGGCAAAAAGAAAAAGGTAGAAGAGAAATGCTTTTTGGAGTGTCAATGGAATTACAAATTAAAAAGGTGTAAAGTGATTGAAACAAACAAACTGATGTTCACATGGGAAGAAGAGAGGGTGTTTCCATTTTCATTGGCTTTAAGTCAAGTTTATATCATGGACCAAAGGAATTGTGCAGCCGTTGTGGGTCTCATTTTCCCAATGGGTCTTCTCCAAGCTTAACTAACATCTCCGTCTCTAATTTTTAACTCCAGATAAATGGGCACCCGTTTTTTGGGGCAAATCAATCACCTAACAAGATAAATTTATCTGGGGTGTTCGACAGTTTTTCAAATTGGATTGTAGGCTTTCAATGTCGTCTAGAAATTTCTCCTATTAAATAATGAAGAGGAGAGTTGGTTAAAATGTCACTAGTAAAAGCAAGTAGGTGTCACCTTCGAGCCTATAAATCCTATTTAGCATAGTTTATCTTATTAGGTGCCAGTAAGTCAAGGCAAATTGAATGACAAGACTTGGTCCTTTACTCATAATAATTTCAGCAGACAACTAATACAAGGGAATTGCCAACTTACTAGAGAGGTAAAATATGGTTGAATAAGATAGATATTAATGTCTAACAAAATTTCACCTACTTTCAGGTCACCTAAACTGGGTCAAAGTGGAAGCAAATTTTAAAAATTTTGTAGTTTTGCTGCGGAAAAATGGAGTTTACTGCTGTTTTTATGGGCTCTGTCTCACATCAAAACAAAATAGGAAAAATGGGCAGTGAAATAAACAGTGGCATTCTGTTGTGTTGTATTCTGCTCCATAGATGAGGGGTCCCAATCCCTATCTGGGTTTCAAACAGTTGTCTTATTTGCTAGCTTTTAGTCTATGCAAGCTACTTGATAACTCAATTCTAACCATCAAGCTAAAAGTACCCCTGCGTTTCAAGGCAAATGTTATCATTATCCATCATCATTAGGGGATAATTACTGCTGAGTGTCAGTTTAAATGCTAATGTAATTGATTAGATTCATTTTTAATAATATTTTTTAAAATTGGTTAGTTCCAATGACACATTGTGACTTTTTATGGTCTATATTCATTTGGAAAGCAGAGGATGCAAAAATCTGATTATGTTTTCTCATATTTTCCTATAGATTATTCCAAACAAACAAAATAAATAATCACACACAAAAGAAAAATAACTTCAGGAGTACAAGAGCAAGAGAAAGATTTGGGTTAAGTGAAGATAAGTAGCACCAAGACAGTTTGGCAGAAAACCAAATTTTTTCATCATCATATAATCTTGCAAGGTCGTCGCCAAATGTCTTCCTAATAATCTCTCTTTTAAGCTTGAGAGCTGCAGTGACCAAACCAGATTTAGGTGTCCATGGCTCAAAAAGCAATTTTATCTTTGCAGGAATCTCAAACTTCTCCAAACGTGCATTCTTAGCTGCCTGTAAGTTACAAAAGAACCAAAACACAGTTAATTTCTCAGCTGCCTGTAGGTTATTTTATGTGAAGCACACATTGATTTCTTTCAGGTTGTACATTATGTTCACAAGAGTTGAATGGAAAGTATTCATAATTGTTCAATAATGAGCATCACCACAGCTCAGCGGAGCATTTATACAAAGCAAGTTAATGCATTCGCCAGAGAAAATCATGGTGGAAAAGTCAATTATAAGGCAAGAAAAATCAAAACTGTCAACAGCATGTTACAAGTGGTCTTAAGTATTTGTACCATAAATGATGAGAAGAGTTCATAATAAGCACATGAAGACACTTTTGAAAACTTGAAAATAAGACTCTGTACATCATGTTAAATATGAATTCCTAATACATACCCTTGCAAGAGATGCATACACTTCCTTCACTGATTCTTCTTTTTCACACAATGTAGCAAAATCATTATAATTAATGCTTTGCTTGGCAGCCCAAGCTTCCAGAGTAGGCTGTGCAGCCACCACAAGAGCAACACAGTAACCATGAAAGGGATCGGCATACAACATTAAGTTGTCTATGTACGGGCTCACCATCAGAGCTGCGTCAACCTGCCCAAAAAATCATATTAGACATTGAATGCATCTGATGACAAAATTTTTAGAAGCAATATTTTTACCTTTCCTAAGGAAACATATTCTCCATGCTGAAGTTTGACTATATCTTTCTTACGGTCAATTATCTCAAGACAATCATCAGCATGGAACTGCCCTATGTCACCTGTATAGAACCACCTCACTCCTCTCTCATTGACCTTCAACACATAAAAGATTGCCATATTAAAAATTCCCATGTTTCTTTCTTTAGTGGAAAAGTCATTATATAAAACTATGAAACTCATACCTTGTACACTTCCTTTGTTTTCTATTCATTTTTGAAGTATCCATATGTAACATTTGGACCACCAATTACTATTTCTCCTCGAGCCATTGGCAAGTCAGTAGTTAAATAACCACCTTCAGACCAATCTACTACTGAGACAGAGAGACATTATGTGATTATTGATAATATGACCACTGATAAACCATCACACAATGAGACAACCATACTGCAAGTACAATAAATCATCTTAAAGGAGAAATCCTTATAAGAGAAGCATAGGATCACTAGTGAGTCTCAAATGAAGAGAATGGATCAAGTTTTACCACAGTAGATGGGTATTTAAACGTTAGAGACAGAGAGCAAGGAGAAACTGTAAGGTTCAGCACAAGCAGAGGTATGCACCTACGGGAAACACAAGCAAGGAGGAACATGAGTGCATGTGCATGCAAAGGAACATAAAGAAATGGAGAGGCAGAGAAATGAGGAAAAAGGTGGAGCAGTATAGTTTGTGCCATGAAATCATCCACATGAAGTTGAAATATTAACATTGAACAGGAGCTGCTCTTAGAAACTGATCACTAGCAAAGTTCCCCAAGAAAAGTGCCACGTATTTGTCCATCACTTTCCCTTAAAATGCATGGAGGAAGGATTATCATCAATCACTTTGTTACCTTAATAAATGAGCAAGCAAGTGGAGCACCAGCTCGACCAACAGACGTATCATCAACCTCAGAGAAGGTACCACCAGCACAAGTCTCAGTAAGACCACATCCTTGGCATATTGGAGCACTGGAATATAACATTCAAATAATGTGAAGCTCATATATAAAAACGAAAATCAAATTGAAATTATGCTCCAGAAGATATATCTTAAATAACTATTACAGCATTGCCTATAAAATTATCCTAAAAGTACACGCTATTATAATTGAAAACTGTTGCCCGGTTCTGTCCAAGTACCATTATGTCCTACTTGAGCTAGAACTACATCTAAATAGCTTGAATTGAACAGTGATGGGCCACAATCAGGATTGCCAATTTTATGATATCAGCTTTCACCTTAGCACAGATCCATTTCAAAGCCTCCTCAGTTCTGGAATCTGCTCATATTAACTAATTATACAGCCAGGGGTCACTGATAACAAAGGCATCAACCTAATTCTCCATTAAAAACTAAAACATATACCCAGGAGAGTTGCAAAGATTCCAAATATTGGATAATTAAATCTCGTATCTATAATATACAATAAACCAGTAAGGGAAGAGACTAATGGACCAGCTCCATGGTCAGCAACATTAAAAGCATAAATGGAGCAAATTAGTGGCTGCAGTGGTATGTCAAGGCACTGTTTTCTATATTAACATCTTAGAGAACCTTCTGCCCCAATGATATTTACACCAACTTCTAATTTTATAGTTTGATTGAATCAATAACAGAGTTAAAGACAAAACTTCTTTTAGGAGGAATATAAAAACATTTATGGGGGATTGAGGACGTAAGTGCAACAGATATCTGATAAAACTAAAATGAATATCCACAAATATTATATTGTAATATGTCTTAAAATCACTGACTTGTAAAGAACAGACAAGTCCTGGAACCTTATCATCATCAGGATCTGCTATCTATTATGATTCCAAGAAGGTGAAACGCAACCACCCTATTAGTCCTTGTTTGGTACAAACTAGTTTACTGGCTTTCAGTGCTTTTATATCATAGTCAAATTTAGCAGACAGATATCTAAGTTTTAAGTGTATAAGAATGGCAAGACAAAACTCAGCGTGCTCATAACCTTAGTAAAGATCAGCTAAAATACACTCAAGGTACACACACCCAAGACAAATGTTGATGAATCTTTGAGTATCACCAGAAAGCGGAGCACCTCCTGAAAGCACAAAACGCACCTGACCTCCAAGAATTGCTCGTACCTTTCTAAACACAGGAAAGTTCCATAGAAGCCTTTCCAGGCCCCAAAATCCTAGCCAGCTACATTTATTGCAGACATCCTACAAGAATTGCCAAGTCAATCAATTTCTTGGCAGGTCCACCTTCTGCATCTACCTAAAGTGTTTGAAAGATTTCAGCATAAATGGAAGAGACCTTCAGAAACCAGGATAACACAAACAAATATATTTTAATTAAGTTACTAACTAACATTCTTCCACACACCATCTCGAACACAGTCAAGTATTGCCAGGACAGCCGCCATGAGAGTTGTCCTTAATACAGTGGCATCCACCTTTGTTCCTCTCTTTATTTTGTTTGATGTATCAGTTAGAGTCAAAGGGGGCACCATATCCTATGGCACTTCCAACAGCAGAAATTACATTCTACAGTACACAAAGAATTGGAAAAAGTTAACTCACAAAAAATAAAAAACAGATTAACTTTTACGAAAATAAAAATGAATGGAATAAAAACAAACAAATCATACTATATGTTATATACCTCAGCTGCCAATTCAAGAATATAAGCCAGAGGAAGGTATGCCATATAAACATCCTTGTTTGCCAGATTAGGGACAAGTGTCATAACTGCAGAAACTACAGATAGGACATTGGCATGTGTCATCATCACACCCTGCACAAATTTGATACTGTGGATGTTATTGATACTATAGAAATTCAAACTCATTAACTCCCAAAAATATCATAAAATTCAAACATCTCGCAGAAAAATTGTTGCTAGCAGTAAAAAATCCAAAATGAAAAACTATTCCAATATTAATATGGGAAGGATTTATAAGTTAGACATTTAACAAAAAAAACTATATTTAGCATTTTAGTTACTATGAATATATGTCATAAATGAAAGCAACAGTTTGCCCAAGGATAACAATGCAGTTCCAAGAATGTGGAGATCTCAAAGAGAAAGGATTTGGAATAAAATGATTTTTCACACTTGAGATTGGATTGAAGCACCAAGACCAAATTGGTCTATTGGATCTAGAAATTAGTTAATCATTTAGAAATCAATTCCAAGCCTTGAGCTTATGAGGAAGTACAAGATTCATAACAGATAAAGTTGCTTAACCTTAGGCAATCCAGTACTCCCACTTGTATACATTATAACAACAATATCAGCTGGAGCAGGTAACTCAGCAACAATAGGATTTTCTCTGCCAAGACTCTGTACACCAGCAAAAGAAATGATCTTCCACCAACCACTTTGCTCAATTGATGAGGCATTAGATAAGATGTCAACATCCATACATATCACAAGCTTCACAGTGTCAAGTTGTCCACTTATATCAGCAAGCTTTTTCAGTTCTTTATTCCCACAAATAACAGTTGTAACCTCTGTCTAAAGAAAAAGAATGAAAAATAAAATTAGACATTGTATAAAAGGAACACAAATAAAAGGCCTCCATGCTAAATCCAGTAGTCTATAAGGCAAGTCTCGTTCCATTTTCATCCAATTAAATGTTCCAACAAGTAGGACCCAATACATATTCCATGATTAATTTTTTGGTTATTTGATTAAACTAAACTAGCATAGCTTTACCAACTGAATAACCCTAAACTAGTGTAGTTAGCTAGCTAAAAACCAAGATCTATGTGTCTAAACAGGAAAGATGAAACCTAAACAAAAGATGAAAATTTCAAAATTCAAAAAATTAGAAGCAAATAAGGAAAGGGAACATTTTTACTGCTTTATGTATTACAAAATAACTTAATGATGGACCCAATACATATTCTATGATATGAGATACTGTATTTAAGGGATCAGCCTCAAACTCCTATAATCTATCTAAATAAGACTGTGCTGGTAAAATTAACCAGCAAGAAGGAAACAAGGTAAAGAAATCTGAATAACCATGGCATAGTTTTTCAAAGTAGTGAGTCAGGCTTAGTTGCTAAAACAAAATACATGTAAGTATTCAAAGAACAAAGATATAGATTTTTTTTTTTTTTCAGTAAGTAAATAGATAACAAAGATATTGATCTGGTCCCTTAGATCACAACTAACTGTTTAAATAAGTACACAAACAGTGGTTTCAGCATTCACTTCTGTTGACAACATTTTGAACAAATAGAGCAAGAGATAGAGAGAGAACCTCACTTAATGAATGGCACAGAGCCTCCTCTCCCAAAGATGCATAAATAGTCACCACAGTGACATTGCGTCTAAAGCAACCATAATACAAGAAAACCACATCAGTTATATCAAAAAGCCACAGCAAGCAAATGCGACAATAAGTATATCTGTAGAACTAATGACTAATAAGTTCTCAAAAAATTTCAGCAAATTATGATATTCAGTGATAAATAGGGTAATACCTGCAATGCAAGAAACCATTCTTCTCATGTAGCAGCAAAAATTCCTCCTTTCTGTGCCCAAGTTGAGCTAAGCCAGAAGCAAAGTTGCACACAGTTTCAAACGCTTTACCATAGGTTAGCCACTCATAATCTCCCAAATGAAGCTTCTCAAAGGATCTTCCATCTTCAGTGACTTCATTCTCCCTTGAAATTAATTTTCGAGTTCCAAGCAAGCGTTTATTATGATGCTGCTTTCATGAAAGTTCAAAACGTTCTGCAAGAGTATAAATACCTTCCCAAGCTGTAATTACTGGGGAAGGAAACTGAGAGTTTCTTATTGCATAACCAGGTTCTCCACCAACATCAACAGCACTCCTCGTTTCTTTGAATTCTTGGAGTTCCGAAATAGAAAAGTGAAAACTAGAGGAACAAGGACTCCAACAACATAGGGAGTCATCTTTCTAGGATTTTATGGCCCCAGAAAAATATACCAGTTTAAATACTAGAAACAGAATCACATTTAGCCATTTATTCAAAATATTATTGGAAAAAATGGTAAGTGAGTCTAACGACGATAACATTAGATGAAACCAAATGTCAACTGAATTTTAAGCTTTATAGTGGAGCTGGAGCTGCCAAAATTAAAAATTGAGATAAAATGGACAGGTCATAATTCTTTTTATTTTTTCATCTTTTTACTACAAAACAATAACCATCTTTTTTTTCTATGAAACATAAGTAAAATTAACACTTGATGACGAGATAGACAATATAATATAAACCAGCTACCACACTCCTAGACAATCAGCTTTCAAGAAGTAAAATATAGTTATGAATATTGAGTGTAGAACCGGTGTAAACGTCAGAAACTCATAGCCATGGCGGATCATCTTTTCGACAAGAAGTTCAGCTGATTTCATCAGTGAGTAATTGAAAGAAGAAGAAGAAATTGAAGTCGAAACTTTCTCTCAGTCAAATATCTTTCTAAACAAATGCAGCATATTTATTCAGTCAGTAATTATAGTAAGAAAGAAAAAGTGGAAAAACATAACTTCCCATCACATCAAACATGTTTAACAGTAACCGGACCAATCTCTACGACTCTTTATTCTTTCACCGCGGCATCAAATGAAGAATTCATTTCTCAAGATACTTCAATTTACACAAACTACACCTAAATCCCAAAAATTAAAAAAAATGCTTCATGTGCACTAATACAAAAGCTTTAACAGTCTCACAGATTACCAAAAGATTCACAGCCAACAAAATAAACAAAAATCCAAAAGAACCCATCTCAAGGAAAAACAAACTTGAAGTGACAGAAAAAAATACCAGCAAAAATGAACCCAGATGAGCAATGTAATGCCCTGAAGAGAAACAAAAACGCAGCACCTGCTGGCGGCATTTTTCGTGTTATTGTTTTTTGTTTAATGCAAGGGGGGGGGGGGGGGGGGGGGGTGGGGGCGGGCGCGGCGGGGCCGCTTTGGGGGGTGGGGGAAGGAGTGGGACAGACAGACAGGTAACGACAACAATTGAATTGGTATGACCCACAGACGTGGACTATTTGAGTGTTCAAGTCGTTAATAAATCAGGAGCGTAGCTGAAAATGGTGGATGTGGTGCATGCGGCCCAAATGCCATGCCATGCAAGGTGGCCCTTGTCCTGTGGATCACAACAATACAAAATTTGGTGCCGATTCCCAAAAGTAAAAAAAATAACCATGAAATCATATGTATGGATAATACGTATTGTTTTAAATATAAATAATAATATATTATTATATAATTATATATTATTTTATCTCTAATTTAAAATTATTCAATTATATGATATATATTATCATTTATGTATAAAATTATGTACATAGTATTATTTAAAAAAATTTATAGAATTTTGGGTAGATAGATTCCTAGAAATATAAAAAGAGCATTATTATGTGTACAACTTTATAAAATGATATATTAATATATTATTAAGTATTTTTAAATTAAAAATAAAATAACACTCAATTATATGATAATATATTATTATTTGTCCATATAATTTTATTGATATAAAATAATCCATTTTCAAATATGAGGTTGGCATGAAATGTATTTGAGGAAGATATATGTATTCAATCTTGAATATTTAATTAGGTATTTAAATTATGTGTTATTTAGAGATAACAATTCGATTTATAAAACCGGGTCTTCGGCTTGCCCCTCCTTGAACAGAGAAGAAATTCTTCGATGAAAAAGGGGATGGCGAAAGAAACGAGAATAATTAAAATCCTTTTAGCTAAGGACAAGACAAAGAAGGAGATAAATATAATTCTAACTTGTCCCCTCCTCTACATATTTGTTAAAATCTTGTATATTAAATTATTTTTTAAAGTTTGGAATTATTATAAATATACATTGACATCTAATAAATATTTCATTATTTTTCTAACAATAATAAAGAGAAAAAAGTGTGAAAATTTTTTTTCACAAGAATAGAAAGTAGAAGAAGAAGATAAATTTTGTCTACAAGGAAGAAGATAGGAAATCTTTATCATCCCCCATATTGGGGACAAGACAAGAACAAAGACAGGTTTCTCTTGTGATAATGGATACGGAGATTAAGATATTAAACCTATATTCGACCCGTGTCATCTCTAATGTTATTTGTGACTAAATTATATTTTATTCTTAATTCAAAATTATTTAATCACATATTCAATCAAGTATTTGTAAAATTAAGTACACATAGTTTTATTGTTTAAGTAAAGTGTACCATTAACTTGGTACAATTTTTTTTTTTTTAAATAAAGGAATTGGAATAAAAATTCAAAAAACGCACACATCACCCTATTTATCGAAAATACTCTTCAAAATAATCAAACTAAAATATAATGTGAATGTCGAACTAGATCACTGGATATATCTAAATCACATGATGCACCATCAGATTTTTTAATACGTAGCTGAGACCAAAATAGAAACACAAGACAGAAGAAGCAAATGAAAATTGTGAGAATATTCATGCCTGATAAAAGTATGCGCAAAATTATTCAATGACAAAAATGCAAAGACAAAGGTAAATTACTTTGAAAATGTCCAAACTTATCTCTTGTTGCCTTAGTTGGCATTTTGACATCAATAATCCACAATGTTTCAAACCAAAGATCAAATAAGCTACTGCAGGACTAGTAGTTGACATAGTCTTTAACACCTGCAATGATTCATCAAATTCATCACTTCGAAAACAAAAAATCATGGCTAAAAGATCCAATATGTTACAATTCCTGTTCTTGTTTAAGGTTGTTGATGATCATCTGTGACCCCACAAATATTGTAAAATTTTCCAAACAAAATCCTCTCTAGCAAGGTGGAAGTACAAGGTTGTACATTATTTTAGCTTGTTGATGTTCTTCCATGTGTGGTATCAGTGTCTTGAGGATTTCCGGGGTCTGATGCACCTGAAAACATTTCCATCATTGATCTCAACGCCCCTGTTACCTCCTCAGGCATGTTTTCTCCAAAATTCAAATTGATGTTCCCACCAAGTCTTATGCCTGGCTCATCAGTTCCACCAGTGTTACCATCTTCCTCTTGTCTGTTCTGAGAAGACTGCCCCTGCTGCATATTCGCAGCCATGTTCATAAGCATGCCCGCCAAATCACCTGGCAGAGCATTAGCATTAAAAGGCATTGTAAAGGAAGATGATGTTCCATGACTTCTGAAACCTCCTGTTGACTGGTTCGGTTCTTGATGGTTATGACTGGAACTGGTATTCTGTAAAGGGAGAGAATGCAATAAGTTTTTTTTATTATTATCCCTTAATTGGGATAAGACTGGACTTTTCAAAATTGAAGAAAGGAATAAGGTCGAACGTGTTATTCTTCAATAAAGAATAAAGATGTAAAGTTTGAACATCAAGAAAGTAAAAGCAATATGTTTGATTTTTAAAAGTCAAACAAATCATGAACAATTGAAAGCAATATTTAGGAAAGAAAAAAAGTAATGTGAAAACCAAGAAAGTATATAACTATTATGATTAGATTACTTTCTTCAGTGGCAGAGCTAAGATGAAAAGTTTCAAGAAGTAGAAAATTTATATGTATTTTAGACCTAAAATTAGCATTTTTCATCTTTTGCAATTTATTTTCTCTAAACATGCTCCCTCTTGAAACAAACATTCTCATTCTTCCATAACATAAAGCTAGTGACTTGAATGACTTGTCATCTAATATCATTACAGGACAGCTCCTCTGTCAAGCACATATTACCTGATCCTGTCCTGTCCGTTGCATCTCTTCTCTCAATTTCTGTGTAGCCACCTATGTTGCAAAGTGCCAATGTAATCATAAAATGACAATAGATGAACATAATATTGACAACAACAACAGCAACAGTAAAACAGAACCAACCTGAATATTCTCTTTGACAGATTCATTATTTGGATCCAATAGCAATGCTGCAAGGTAAAATCTCAAATATCACAGATTAGCTTGGCACTGCAGTAATTTGTCATAGACAAAGCCTACCTTACTGCATTCAGCAAAGGATGTAAAATAGCCAATGTATGCATAAATGGAGTGAAAAGATCATGTTAATTTCCTCACAAACCTTTGTTGAATCCTTTTTCAATAGCATCACTGTAGTTGCCTTGTGCATAATATGCTAAGCCCAAGCGACTGTACGCCTTACTATAATTTGGATCAATTTCAATGGACTTGAGACAGTCTCTGATCGCTTCAGTGTATTTGTGAATCTGTGTGTAAGCAGCTGCCCTAATAATAATCACCAGACAGAAAAAATACAGTTAACAATTTCATGAACCAAAAAGTATGATATTACTGCAACTAGAAGGAAAGAATAAAAAAGAACAATTACAAGGCAAAAACACAAATTAATTGCAACAACAGCCTTTCCTAAAAAATTTAGATGACAATTTATCACCAATACTATACAGCAAACAAGAACTATACTTTAATCATTGTTTCCTCGCATGAAATATCAGAGTTCATAAGATAGGGTTTCCTCCTTCTTTAATATGCCATTTTTAAAAAATGAAATCAAATGCAAAAATAATTAGAGATTGCTTTAATTTAAACTTCTGAAATACCTATGGTCCAATGTATTACATATTACCAATAAACAAGAAATCATAAATGTTGAGAAGAATCTTTCAAATTCAAATAGCCAGTAGTCAACACATAATTTAGCAAACACAAACCCTAGTCTAGAGAGGTCAAATCTATATCACATGTTGGGCTGTTCAGCGAAACCAGTTGAAACCATGCTGACATGGTACATAGGAATGTGATAAAAGAATAAAAAAATTAAAGGAAAAAAAAGACCTCTCACAACTTAACTTGTGAAAAAGAAAAGACACATTTAAAGCACCCACTGTACTGTTTTTCTACATAACTGTAGTAAGATTCTAAAGTCATTCAACTGAAAATAAAATGAAGCTCATCTAATTATCCTAGACAGCATATGATAAATACGTAGAAGTCAGTACCAGTGTACAACACCTGTTACAGTAGTAAACAGCATTATTTTTACAAAGTGCAATAGAAAAAGAATACAGATCTATTGCATCGGAGTACTGCTTTGACTGCATGGCCTTGTTACCTATAAGACAAGAAGATAATTTCACAGCAGAATTAGCTTGTTTATCAAACAAACAGACAAATTAGATTGTATAAATGCTCAACTAGCCATGACTTCATTAGTATGAAGGAATACATGCACATTCCATAAGTAAGATCTAGATGCTTCTAGCCACAGTAATGCATGTTGTTCTGTTATTATTTAGGAAATATGATATCTCCAAGTCAAATTCCAACCAATCAAAGCACTACGGTTATACCTTGACTCTTTAAGGTCTCAGCCAAGTTCTTCTGGTTGTATTCCTGAGATCCAGATCTTTCCATCTCCTGGTATAATTCAGCATATTAACTTGTCAAAGAAGGTTCTTAATGATACATAAATAACAAGATTTTCAATGGTAACATAAAACCAACATACAATCTTCGCATTAATAGCATATAGCAACAACATTTTCCATGTTGCATTTGCAAGTATTATACAAATCCAATAAGAAAATATCGAACAATAAAGAAAACAGAAAAGCTTGAAAGTAATCAATTACAACAATGTTCTAGTTTCTCTACAATGTCCATACACAGGACAAGGTACAAGAAAAAAGACAATAACAAGTGCCTGTCCTATAATAAAGGAAAATATACTGAGATTAGAAACAACAGTTAAATATTCACCATCCAGCAAAATATCTAAGCAGCTAATCTCAGAAGAACAATACAGTGTAATAAAAATTTAAAGCATGCTCTATGATAGACCTCTCAAGGTATATACAAGAAGAAGGAAAGGAGCACGTGAAGGAGAAAAAGAATTAAAGGGTAAACCAGTTATAAGGAAAGGCTACGTGGCAACAGGGGAGGAAAAGGGAATAGTGTGATGAATTGGGAAGAATGTATGAAGGGAGTGGGGTTTTTGGGGATATGATTACTGTTAACAAAACTTAGTATTGGGGAGGGTATCTACACCTTGAATAGCCGAAGTAACATTTAAATTGTGTAACCAGCAACTCACACCATAAATAATACTAAATTTCCTTATACAACTATCCGTGTTTGTGAATTTGGCTGTATAATCGCATGCATATTGTGTCTGTTTGGTTGAGCTTTGCAGAACTATTTTCGGTGATCTATCATACTATTCCCTACACTTCAAGAGAAATGCTCAAACAAAACACTGGCCCAAGACTTTCTCTCTCTCAATTCTCCAATCCTCACCTTTCTTTCAGGTTCAAAGCCACAACTCAACTAACTTTATCTTAAAACAAATAGTTAAGCTACTTTTTCAAGAGTGTTTATATTATAACCAGAAAGATTTGAATAGTAGAGTTTCCCAACCTTTCAATCTAAAGAGAGAGTTTTTGTATCACCAAGCTTCATAAAATAATTCTAAAAAGAGAGGAGTTTCATTGCCCTGACAGTGTATCCCATTTCATCCAGCTATACAATTTTCAAGCACTTTGGAGATACTAATATCACCCAAAGTGGATAATAATACTTTAAAACTAAAAGGTAGAGAAGGGCAAATGAGAGTGATACTTTTGTACTCATTAAAGCTAATTAACTAAAAAATCATTGGACAAAAATTATAAAATGTAAATAAGCAAGACAATAGATCATACATTTAGGGCATCATGAAATATATGTGATGCTTTATCGAATTGGGAAAAGTCATCACTTCCATCAGGCAGCGTCTTAAAATAGTGAATTTTCTCAAGTGCGCCAAAGAATTGCCCAAAGAGTTCATCTTTAGAGACCCCTGCAGAGAAATTGATACTCAAAATGTCCATAACAATTCCAAACAGTTAAAAAGTGAGTAAACATCTACCATCCAACATCTTCAAGAAATTTTGAGATGATAACTTTTAAGCAATTTCAAAAAGTTATTCAAAACCAGAAAAAGAAATGACCATTACAAGGCCGATTCACTACATATAAAAGATCTGAAAATTTAGTTAGTTATCCACTTCTTTCAACAAAATTTGGCCAGGGAAAAAATTGGGCTAAAAGATATGGAAATATTTACCAGTTTAAACTTATAATGCAATTTCAAGTATTTAAAATCAATTGCCTCAGAGAGTTTCCAACTCCAAACATCTATGGTACAAAATGTTCCAGTAAACTGAATCAACAGCTAATTTAGTTTATTTATCTTCACAGATGCCAAGAAAGTCTCTCCGCTTTGTATATAAATTAAACAATGAATCAACCAATTAGTTCCAAAGCAAACAAAATCCAGAAAATCTTAAGTTTCCATTCTGTAAACAAGACCTTTACTCAAATGGCATATTTTCAAAATCTGAGGCTAACAAAGTACTGAAACAATTTATTAAAAGAAAAGTGATATAGATGCAATCCTTGAAATCATTTAACGAAATGATTGTAAAAGATAGCAACACTCGGGAAAATAAATGTCAAAAATAGTATCTTTTTAGACAAAACCAACAGCTAGAAAGATAATAAAACAAAAATATATAAGAGAGATATCCAGGACCAACTAGCTGCAAGAAAAGAGCAGAAACCTACCTATAGAGCAAGGTTCTTTAGTCCAATCTTCACCCTGGCCAATTATATCATCAAGAACTGAAGTCAAAAATAAAAATCGACACATATATCACAAAAACAATGTTTTTCATAGGATGAAGATCGGAGTTAAATAACCATAGATTTTGAAGCATCTGGAAACTTGGAATGATCGTCATTGTGGGCAAAGGATGAATTGGGAGCATCAACTGGTGCTACACTGTTGCTATGATCATCATCTTGCAAAGAATTAAAAATTTGAATCAAAGACTCCGGTTTTGATTGAGCTTCAACAGGATACGAATGAAGCTTAAACACCTCAGTCAAGCATTCCTTAGCAACTTCAAGACCTTCAATATCAACCCCGGGAGCAGGTTCAACTACCAAGAACCAAATAAAAAAAGTTAAAATTTTACTAATGAAATAAAAAATTAAAATCAACCCTAGTCAATCCAGAGCACATCAATTGACTGTAATAAGAAACCAAGATACATGAGAATGTGAAGAAAATTTTATAAACGAATAATAATAATAATAGATGAATGAGGAAGAGGGAAAGAGCGGGACCAGAGTCGAGGAAGTGGAGGAAGGAGCGAACGATGCGGCGAGAGAGAGGAGAGTCGGAGTTAGCCATTTGAAGAAGAGTAATTCAGTTGAAGCTGAGCATGTTATCAGTTTAAACAGATTGAGGAGGAACGGCGTACTCCAGAGACGAGGGGAGACAACTGACGATTTTGCTTTGTGTTTATCTTTCTCAGTCAGCAAAGTCTTTGCTCTTGTTTGGAGGTGGTGTTTGGTTAAACGGTTAAATTTGTTTTTCTATGGTTTATATTTCAATTCCATTAAACTTAATATTTTTAATGACTTTTTTTTTTACATTATTCAGTATTTATTATATAAATAATAAAATTATTTAAGTATATATAATATATTATTATATAATTAAATAATTTTAAATTAAAAATAAAATAATATTTAATCATATAATAATATATTATTTATATATCTAAATTATGTATAAAAAATATAGGGAGAAGGACTATTTCCCACCCAACTTTTGATGCGTTCTCACATTGCCACCCACGGCAGATGAAAATCCAGTTTTCCCACCCGTGACCAAACTGTCGTCCAATTTTTCAATTAGGGACAGGGGCAAAATCGTTATTTGCTATTTAAAACCTTAAAACTTTTAAATTTTACCGTTTCCCCTCTCCAGGTTTTAAAAACTAATAACTAACCCATCCTCAAAGTTTGAAAAGTTTAGATTTCACCCCTAGGGTTTGCTCCTTCTCTGGCCACCATCGACGGCCGATGCATTCGACCAATCTCCCATCTCCGACTACAAAGGACGACGAAGGACGACCCTTCGTCGCCCAGATCTGGACGACGAAGCGTCGTCCAGATCTGGAAGAACAGACGAAGGACGACGCTTCATCGTCCTTCGTCGTCGCCTCTTCCAGATGCGACGAGCCACGAAGAGAGACCTTCATCGAGCGATCTCCCAGATCTGGACGACGAGCGAAGTTTGAAACCGATCACCTAGATCTGGACGAAGAGAGGTTTCTTCGTCGCATCGTGCGACGAAAAGATCTCCATCTCTTCGTCGCACCACCGCCGTCGCACCAGGAGAAGGAGGAGGTCAGTGACAACGTCGGAGAAGACGTCGGGAGATGAAGTTGAAGAATGGGGGTGAAATGCTAGTTTTGAAAGTTATGGGGGGCGGCTGTATTTTGAAAATTATGGAAACCCTAGGTTTGAGAGTGAAAATGTTAGTTTTTAAAGTTTAAAAACTTTAGGTAAGATGAAAATGTTAGTTTCTAAAACCTAAGGGGGGTGAATGGTAAAACCCTCACATCAATTTTGAGAAATAAAATTGAGGGGTATTTTTGTCATTTCATCTAACAAAGGTAAAATGGGCATTTTACCCTTATGCAAACAAATATCATCCATTTTAACAGCTCATAGGTAGGAAAACTGGATTTTCATCTGTCGTGGGTGGCATTTTGAGAAAGCATCAAAAGATGGGTGAGAAATAGTCATTCTCCCAAAAATATATACATATAACATTACTCTTATTTAAATTTGTTATATGAGTTTAATATTTTTTTCCGTATTTAAATTTTATAAATATATTTTTGCATACATATTTGTCATCATTTGTTATATCTATATAATTTATCTTTTTTTTTTCTCGTCCCTACTTAACTACTCAAGAAATAGCAAGAGGAAATGTATGTTATATCTTGGAGGGCATTTGCTTCGATGTATTAAAAATTACGGCCAAACGACTATTTCTAGCGTCTCAAATGTACCTTTTATTAGATTTAACTAACGCCTAAAAATTTTATCTCCTTTTGTAAACTTTAAAAGCTTGTTTTAAAAATCGCAATTTCACCCTAAAATAAAAGCATCTCCTTCCGGCGAATACTTTCCTCCCATTTGGAGGCTCGATCGCGTCGGAAACGGGAAGAGGGACGAAGAACTTCGTCGGGGAAGACGAAGTTCTTCGTCTCCCCAGACGAAGACGAAGCCGTCGTCTTCGTCTGGGAAGACGATCGTCCTCCCACTGGGACGACGATCGTCTTCCCAGACGAAGACGACGGCTTCGTCTTCGTCTGGGGAGACGAAGAACTACGAAGTAAGCCGATCGAGCCTCCAAATGGGAGGAAAGTATTCGCCGGAAGGAGAGGCTGCTTTGGGATCGTAGATTTCAAAACTAGGGTGAAACTGTGATTTTTTAAAACTTAGAAAATTTTAGTTTTTAAAGTTTAGGGGGGCAAAATTAGATTCTATTTTAGTTTATTTTTAATATTATAGCAAAAATGACGAGTTAGGGTTTGGTTAAATCTATATAGTTAAAACATTTGAAAAAACTATTGGGTGGGAAATAGTCGTTTGGCCTAAAAATTACTCTAATACTCAACCTTTTATTACTAAAATTATTTTGTTTAGTTGTCAAATAATAAAACATTTATATATTTTTTATTAATAATAATGATATGACAAATAATATATTATTAAAAATGATATAATATGTAATAAAAAAGACAATTGATTACATATCTATCATAAGTATTAAAAGATTATTAAAATAATTTTAATTTTATTATAATTATATAAGATAAAAATATATTTATTTTTAATTAATATAACAAACAAAATAAAAAATATTTTAAAATAATTATATTAAAAAAGATTTAAACAAAATAAAATAATAGATTAATATTCTCTTATTATCTCGCTAATTAAATATGATAATACTTTGTTTTAAATAATAAAAAATTACTCTGATCAAACACATTTTTAAAATATTTATATATATATATATATTACTAAATTATCATTATATAAATGGGACCCTAATTAATTGTATTTAAAACATAATATTTAAATATATAAAAGTTATATCTAATGTTTATTTAAATAATACCGATTGATAAGTTAATTCCCGATCACTGGAAACATTGTTAGGGATAAACTTTTTCATGTCCTATCCACAAAAATTTTAAAAATAAAATACAATGCACGCTGCTACCCTGCCCTCTTCTCAATCTATTGAATTAAGGATTTTCCAGACTTCAGGTGAAAAATCGCTGCCAATAGATTTAATTAGAATTAAATGGATCACATGCAAAACCAAAAATAAACTACAGAAAAATGGATGGTAACTCCAATAAGAAAGTGGAATTTTAATACGCAATGTTGCCTCCATTGAAATCCACGAATTCAGTCAACTACAAACTACTCTGAAGACAGCTAAGAGTAGATATATTTGACATCTCAGCTAGTTTTAATCCTAACTTAAACAATTTTTTGTGTTGTCACAATTACCAGAAGTAGTTTTCTGATAGAAGTAAAACTAAATTATACCATGGCAGCCGCTTTAACTTTCTGTCTCTGACTTCTTCTGAGACCCTGAAATGAATGAAACATTGTTTTCAGATTGCATATTGTGCGAGAGGGTTCTTACATACGAAGGATATTTTTACGGTTTTACCCATACAACCAAAACCACGGAGTTATTCAATATAAAAAATGGTCAGTAATTATGAGTAGCATCTCTATGCAAAAGAAGTGAACAAAGATTAATTCAAAATAATGCTTCTAATAACAGGTTTAATATTGCAAATGATAAGGTTTTCATTAGGATTGACTTTTCAAATCAAGCATTTTTGGTTGATTTCCTCAAAGCATGAAGAAAGGTAAGATAATAAGAGAAAGGCTTACAACGTCGTCATTTAAATTGATGACTTCTGAGACTGACATCTCTTCCAAAGTTTTTCGTCCCCTCTTTCCCTTAACTGCAGAAGTTAACCCATTACAAAAAATTCATGAGATTAGAAACATCATTATCAACTTAAAAACTGAGGTGACATACAGATAATGTGGAAATGTGCAGAATGTACTCTCGCAAATTAAACCATAACAAACAACTGGATTATGCTTCCATGATTTGAAGGAACTACTATCAGTTCCTGTAATAGGTGAGAGCAATATGTTGAGGAAAACTACCATGGTAACCACTAAAATATCAACGAACAATATAGGCCAATGTTAAATCCATCAAAACCTGTATTAATAATTTGGCTTGCAAACCAGAGTAAGATATTCATAACATTATATAAAATATTGAAAACGAAAAGCTTGTAAAGGAGCCTAAGTCAAAAATCTATTTATTATCAATGGTGCCTAACAACTGCGTTTGTGTTCTACAGAGGTTTTTAGATATCAACCATCCCAACAGGTAATGAGGCAATGTGCTGTCATACCACAGAAGAGTACAGTTGAAGTCTCAATAATGCTTCTTTGGAATCCCCATTCTGAATTTGAAATCATGTCACTACCATAAAGTGACAACCAGAAGTTGCCTAAGTGACTTTTACATTAGGCTGAGGTTTAAGCTGAGGTCCACAGCAATAAAATTTTCCGCAAAACCAAATGTTTTGTCCCAATAAAAATAAATCCAAATGTGTGAGATGTAAAAACCACTAAATTATGTTGGTGTAGCTTTACAATAAAGATGAATAATGGTGATACATGCAGATTTTGAATCCTGTTATAGGGCTATAAGTCCAGTGAATACCTCTTTACAACCAAATAAAAACTTATATGATCATAGCACATCCATATAAAAAATAGATAGCTAAATAAATTACCATACAAGAAGCAATCTAATTTGCCACATTGGAAATTTAAGGTACATAAATAAATCAACAAATTATTACCAGCCAAAGGAACTGTTCTGCCAGAAAACTTTCCACACTCCTGTTTTGATGAAGTTTTTTGCTCTTGGCCAGCAGGTTCTCCAAATGTATCAACCCATTTCTTCAGATTACTGAAACATGAAAGTGACACACAATCACTGGAACAGGTATACCTGAGCTTATGGATAACCAAGTGCAATGAATGATATATACAGACAATAAAAATGACTTTGATGGTGAAGGTGTAAGGCTCTTATTATGTTTACCCACAGAGATCAAATAGACGTCCTTAGGTCATATATGATCAAAGTTTCTAATGTGGTTAAAGATGAAAGAATTCTCTAAAACAAATAAATTAGTATAATGAAAAGCAACAAGCACTAATTGGTGATCACCTGAACACAGGGAAGGGATGGTAAATTCCCATAACTATGAGAACAGCAAGCTTGACAAATAGAAGTCACAGGGAAAACAACAAAAATGAAAAATCTCTCCTTTTAACTGTGGGAGAAGAGAGAAATGTGACAAAAATTACAAGAATAATACACACACACACAAAAGCACAGGCATAGATAGATAGAGAGGGAGAAAGAGAATCCCATACCATTTATGTGACCAAAAAGGGTTACCGAGATCCCTTAAGTAAAACAGCACCACCACACCACAACCCACCCCCCCCAAAAAAAAAAAACCTAAATTTAGAAAATAAAGAGTTGTGTTTATGTCTTTGGAAAGAGTCAGAATTAGTGTGAGAAGAATCCCCACTAAAGAACAAATGTCCACAAAGCCAGAAAGTAGCAGAAAAACTAAATATGTTCAGCTTGAAAAGGAATAATTTTATGAGAAAATTAAATTTACAAAAAGACCTGAGAGTAGCTCCAACCTAGTTAGACAGGTAAACAGAAGAAACCTAAGAGAAGTCAATAAATTAAACAAAAATGAACCAGAACAAGGAAAGGAAGTAACAAGAGTAAGACAAAAATAATGAAATTAAAAAAGTGCATTAAAATGCCAGTAACATTTAGTGAGAGACTGCTAAGAACTCACCCATTCCGTAAATGAATGGTCTTTGAATCCTCTTGCAACAAAACGTCCTTAAAATAGAAAGATAACAGAGAATATAATTAACAAGAGAAATCAATAAAACAGTGGACTGCATACAAGATCGGTAATTAAAAAACAAGCATAGCCTCATTGAAATTGAAATTGATGAAACAATAAAAAATAAGAGATAAATTGAATAATAATTTAAAATTAAGAATTAGGATTTCATAAATTTCACAACAGATCCAATTCCACTGAATCCCATGCAACCATAATAAAAATCCAGAGTTGCAAACCAATAAAAAAGTCTTTGGTTTTTACTCTTACTCTTTCTGACAAGGAGTCACCACCAATAGTCTCACAGTCCTCACTGTCCAAGCATAATAACTGAACCTCCCGACTATCATATGAGGTCTGAAAATTCACAAATGCAATATTAAAATATAAGTCAGGGCCAAATACACAGAGAAGGAAAGTCTAAACATGCATGTCTCTCATTGAATACTACAAGGCCTTAAAATCGTATTTAAATTTCATGTGAAACGATGTGTTAGACTCACCGTATAGCTTAAACTTTCAAGTGGTTTCTTAATATATATAAAAGCACTATATATGATCAAGTAAAACAAAAGATTTATACTGGTCTGTCAAATGATGATTCACTTTGACAAATTCAAAAGATAGATATACATAATCAGAAACAAATTCTGGGATGGAAGATTGTTGGAGTAGAATTGCATGCCTCCTGATCCATTATCTAATTCATTAAATCGTACCTTTGAACTGCAAGGATCCTTGAACTTAGCTGTGGAGTATTTCGAAGGTTCAGCAGGAATACTACTATACAGCTCAACATTCTCTTTCAAAGAATCAGCTCTTATTTCATTATTCTGAGATGAAACTTGTGATTCAGTAATACTTTCCATAGCTACAGAATCACAGGAAGAAAGTAGCCCTTTCTCCAGAATTAATGCTGAACTATTAATTGCACCATTTTTGCACTCCTCTGCAGTAAAACACTTATTGAGCAATCCACTTGTTACATGCGCAGTAGAGGAATGAACCATTTTCTGGTTACATCTTGCACTGGTTTCCTTCCTAACATGTTTATTTTTGGACTCCATTGCACTAAATGTTGGCAAATCATGTTGCTTGCCTACTACCATGTCCATTTCACTGTAAGTGATAGCTGGCTTTGTGCTATCTACTTGACGCCTTTGGCTACGTTTAGGAAAAAAATTCCTTGCAGTCTGAAATATAGCAGAGACAATTTTCCCCAACAAGAATATTCAGACAATGATTCAGAATGATAAATATATGATCAACTCAGTGAAAGGCAGCTTCAACTAACATACCAGGGAAAAATTAGATTTGAAAATATGAACTACTCGCTCAACAAAACTTTGTTCAAAACTGACTTGAGGAAAAAGTTTTAAACTAACCTGCACACAACAACTAAATAAGAACATATTATAATGTAAATTGTTTCACAATTTGATCAATTTGAAAACTTGCCTCTTCACTCTTCCTAGCAACACTAATTTGATATAATGATGATGGCAAAAGAATCAGTCCAGGGGCACGTGAGGAAGGCATGCCATTATGATTTAATTCATTCACAATGGCTATTCCAATGTTTGCTAGAACATGCAAATTCTGCATTGTGCAAGAACCTCACAATCAAACATAAGATAAAGCAAAAAATCATGGCGGAAAAAGACATCCGAGGAAATGCAATGCTTACAGGAGTTTTCTGAGCATCAACAGCATCCTCAGCTCTTTTAATAGCACGAAAGATACAAAACAAATATAAGATAGCATCTTTAACAAGATCCATGTCACCATCAACAATACATGCATTGACTAATGCCTTCAGTATTGAAAAAAGTGGACTGCAGATAGGGAAAAATCCAGGTAGCATCACCTTATTAGTAATTATATTACCATGACAAACTAGTTAATTCATCCTTCAAAACAGAAACTGTCTGCAGAAGTGAACTTACCAAAAAAACTTAGCAATCTTCCCTTCATCTTGAAAGTTTTCAAGTAGGAAGTTCTTATCATGTGCAAGAACATGGATCAAGAATACCACTACATATGCTGGGTAATCAGTAATTGACACCCCTTGTGCTGCAGAATTCTGGCGAATTCGAGCTTCTATACTGTATTGCTTGATGAATTTTTCCATATAATTGGACTAAAAGAGAAGTGTCAGAATACAAATCTAATAGAAGCAATAGCTAGAATAACTAAGTATAATATAAGAGATATAAACATACAACATCATCTCGCATATCCTTTGGGCAATCAGAGGCAGCAAATGCAAAAGCACATGCATATCTACTGGGTAGAAGATGTGCCTTTAACAACTTGTACGTTTTATGAAGATATGATTTACGAGCAGATGCAGACAGGTCCTGGAACATGACAGGAATGATCAGAATGATAAAGTATATTATAAGAGAGCGAACTGAATAAAAAAAGTATACAAGAGAGGCCAAGTAGAAAAGAAAATCAAAGGCGATCAATGCAAATTTCTAGCAAGAGGTAATAGTCTTAGTAAGTTAACTTAATTTACAATGGTTTTCTTAGAGACATTCATAAAAATTACTTTCAAGACATACAGATATTTCAAGCCCTTTGAGACATTTTCTTTAGATCAAGAATTTACTTCAACATTAAACTTACATGTACCATCACAGACATCAACAAACAACTTTAAGGAATAAACTACCAAACGAAAAAGATTAGAAGATGGAACCTTTGAAAGAAAATGAAATAACAACCAGAAAAAAGCTAAGCATTAAACCTCCATTACTGCTGCCCGAACATAGTCCTACTGGAATGTGTTTCTCTTACCTTTTATCAAACAATCTATATCTGAAAACATTTAGTTGTTGTGAAGTGTTCACCATATAGACTATAAATTCACAAATCCATATGTCAATCTGAGATAAACTTAATACTAGTTTTAAAATGCTCATCACTGCTAAGCACAAGCCAATAAAACTGAAGCTTCAGACTAGTATTTACAGCCATTTTAGCCTGCTGATCTATTCATGCACAACTGAACATGCTTACCTTGACCACTGAAATTGTAGAAGAGAAAACCTCTGGTGAAATATGCAAGTCCCATCTTCTCGAAAGCCGGAGAACAGATTTTGCGGCAGCTAATCTTATACTTTCACTGCATAACCCATGATAATAACAAGCATAAGCAGTAAATAAGTCTACTAATATATTGAAAAACTTAAGCCATAATGCTAACAACACTAAAAAATGCACAACTTTCAAAAGTGAGGCATCTTTAGAAGTGCAATGCCTTATTTACGCTAAAATTTTCCTTTTCTTTTTCTCACAAGCAGCTAAATGCCTTTGATTATTGTATATAATGCAATTAATCACAAATGAGAAGATGAGGAACATATGTTTTCCACTATCTTTTCCCAAGAAAAACTGTCCATGGAGTTCAGAATCATGCATAATTGACAGTAAATATTACACCCTCCTTTAATAGTTTTATCAACTCAAAGTTCATGAATATCATATATTTAATTGCCTTATAAATGCGCAACAGGAGACACTCAGGCATAAAAACTTCTCATGACATAGATTAGTATATAACCAAACTCTAGACCAGCATTGACAAGACATTTTTCTCTGACAAATTAACTCTGGTGTTCAAGCATCAAAATATAAATAGAGCTCCAACTACAAACTTAAATAAAATTAAGATCCAGTAAATACTAAGTGAAAAGTGTTTGAAAAATAAAGGCTCTGTCAGCAGAAGTCAAGGTGACTAAAACCCACAAATATTTATATAATCATACCATAAAAGGAGATCATCAGAAGTGTCAGCTCTTGGGAGCATCTTAGACAAAACATTTAGCAATTCATCAATCTTCCTCTTGACATGAGATCCTCGATGTGGCAAGAAACTCTTGACAAGAGTTTTGAGCCCAAAAATCTGCCAAGCACAAACAAAACTAAAATAACCATGTAAAGAGATACTACTTGTTAACACCCAAAAAACTGTTCATCTTTTTACAGATCATTGTATAGCTTTCATTGTGAATCAATGTCTTCCCATTTATTTAAAAAAATTTAACTTGCTTGAATATCATATGCTGACAAATTTTTAACTTGCTTGGATATCATAGGCCTCATGTTCATTCACTTTATCAGTTTTTACCATATTATGTCCAACCATACACATGATAGTCCAAGCTTGATAGGTATAATCAATTCCAGATTAAAAAAATCAACATATCTCAAAAAAAAACATAAACTAATAATTTATTATTTAAATTTCTGTAATCCAAAACTGACCTTCAAATCACAAGAAGCATCAGACTGACAAGTCTGATTGAATGAGGCTAGATCATCTAAGAGTTCCACCTGGACAAATAAAATTCACACTGTTCAGCATACATATATTCACAGAATCACAGGCATATGACGCACACAAAAAAAAAATGCACAAATCTATCCATCCACAGGTCTAGCAAAGCAGAAAACATAGAAGCAGAAATCTAGTGCAGCTGGCATATCTTACTTGAATGATGTTTTTATATATATATGGTGTGATATCTTCATCTTGAGTTTCAAAAGTCGAGACAGAATATTGTGCAATGCAACCCAATGATTGCAAGACAGTTGGAATTTTCCACCCCCTGTGTAGGGACTCCACAAGTCTCTGAAGAGATAGACAGAAATCAAGTCGGATTATCATTAATCAGCAAAATAATTAAATAAGTCCATGTGACGCAGATCACCAACAGCTTGCCTAAACCACTAAAACTGCCATCAACTAAAAACTGCAATTAAAGGAAGCAAATCTCAGTCCTTTTTTAGTAGCACAACAGGTAGCATGTAAACACATAATAAATATTTCACAACAATCACAACACCATTCAAAAATATTTAAAAAAAAAGGGCACTGAACAGATAGCAAACTAGCCAATTAGGCAATGGTACAGCCAAATCAACACTAAGCAAAACATATTAAATAGAAGTGTAAAGCATTGAGATTTTATGAGCAGAGTGGAAAATATATAGATAGAATTGCATACAGCAGCAATTAATTCAAAGTTGAGAATAGTACACCTTGCATAAGTTTGAGAAAACAAGTTGCTGAGAAGTGCCACTTAATGAAGAAATTGCAGAAACAGCAGATTTGGACTGCACTCGAGTTCCCTCAAGACACAATCCCTCCAACAAAGGGTAAATGTCACTACACAGAAACAAAAGAGATGTTCAATCATACAGTAAATAAGAGCCTTGTAAAAAAATAAAACCAAAACCAAAATGAGCTTCAAGGAAACAAAATGTGAAAAAGGTTCCCCTAAAAGAAACATAATAAAAACACATGTGATCATTCAAAACTTCATCTATAACTTAGAAATTAAAAGATTCTTAATGTCATATCAAGGAAGTGGAATTGAATCCTGCCTCCCGGTAGGCATTCAAGGGATGGGAGCAGGTTAAGTGTACTGAAAAAGTGTCACTGAAACCTATTCCCCAATAATTTTGGTTGCTAAAAAATGAACCAAGAAGGAAAATAGCAGTATGATAAACTCTTATTACAAATTAAAAAGATAAATACTTCTCAGAAGATGAAAAAATAAATAACTAAAATGGAAGTCCAGATTTGAGCATCCATTCAAGCCTTGGCTTAAACAAAAATATTTAGAAGAAAAAGCATATACAACTAAGTTCCTTCATAGTCAGACTTCACGGTATACCATTCTAACAAAATAAGTGCCACAAACAATACAAAGAAGGCTCCAGAATTTTACCTAAATTTGAGAGAAATATGAGAGCCGGCTTTTGCCAAAACTTCGATCAGCTTATCATTAACCATGTCATTCCCCTTTAGCAACTTTAGGAACTTCTCTTCAGAACCTCTCAGAAGCAAAGGAAACATACTGACAATAGCCTACATCAGGTAAAATAACAGCAACAGCAAGCAAATCAAACAAAAATTTTAATACTGCTTCCGGAGTAACTTTCATACAGAGTATACTTAAATTTGTTGAAACACCATTACAGCATTGAGGGCTGCCCCATGAGGAGCATATTACATCAGATTACTGCTGCTTCATTTCTCAATGTTCTGTTCTACACTCTTATCTTAATTAAAATATTTAAGATTATATTTTAAAGGCAGTAAGTGAAAGCTTACTGTAATTTTTTCATTATTTCTGATATATTTCACTGCGATACAATGCTAGCTAATATATATAATTCTCCTACATAATTAGATGATTACCAATTAGGATAAATCCATATCAAAAACAAGATAAAACACCCTAATTCCAAGTATGTATCCTATGATAAGCTATCTTCAAGGTTTCATGCAATTGTTCTTTATGTATCAAGTGTAGAATTGCCTAAGACAATATAGGAAGCTTTAGGTCATCCTAAGTGGAAGGAGGTTGTAACAGAGGAAATGAAAGTATTAGAGAAGAATAAGACTTGGGACTAGGGAGCTAGTGAGTTTCGCTAGAGTGGCGAATCAGCACATGTATAATCCACAAGAGAAGCATTTGGAGGTTGTGAACCAGATCTTGTAACATCTGAAAATGACTAAGGATCTATTTTTTTGGGAAGAACACTGAGCGTAAGATTGAAACATTCACATATGTTGACTAGATAAATGATAGAAGGTTAACCTCATGCTACTGCACCTTTGTTTAAAGGAATTTAGTAACCTGCCAAAGAAAGAAGCAGACTATGGTAGCTAGGAGCAAAGGCTGAATTTCGGGCAATGGCATAGGGTGTATATGAGTTGATATGGCTGTGAAGGCTTATGGTAGAATATAATATTAAAAAAGAATCCAGTGCATCATGACTGAACCAAAATGTAGAAGTCACACTGCATTTTTCAAAGAGGAGATAGAGGAGAAGCTTGAGTGTGTTGTTTATTTGCCTACTATTCAACAAAAAGTTGTATTTGACCAAGGGACTACCAAGACAAAGTTTTGATAACCTAATGTCCAAGCTGGGAATGGTGGATATTTTTGCACCGGCTTGAGGAGTTTTTTTTTTCTATCATAACTCAGAACTCCTACATACTTTTGTCAAAATCCAGTCTTGTTCTTCTCATTCATGTTCAAAAGAAATTTAAATATTTTGCCCTCTTCCAATATAACCTAGCATTGTGAAGGCTAGAAATATTTTGAATCCAGTACTTTGAATAAATGTTGAATCCCATGCTCAGTATAAACCATGATGTTGTTTAAAAACTGAAAGGAAGAACCTAATTAGACCTACCAAGCAATTCTTCTTACCAAAAGAAGATTAACAGAAGCCTCCAACTGCTTATCTCTAAATTTGTTACTGGAAAGACCATCCACAATGCAACGGACATGATCTGAATCAAAAATATACATGCATTTTGAGGAGAGTAGTTGCAAAAAATCAAAATCTGGATGTTTTTCTCCCACCAATTTTAGAAGCTTAACCTGAAAGAGAAACAACATGAAATTTAAGTATAAAATAAAGCAGATTTGAGTGAAATGAAAAAACATGGAGGATTACATATTACAAACATTCATAAGAACTTTTTGGGTTCATCAATTTCCAAAAACATGGAGGATTACATATTACTCATATCATTTACAATAAAATTTTTCTTTTAGGCAAATATCAAATATAGGTCCAACAAAATTTCAAGAACGCAATAAGACATAAGTCAAATAAGATTTCTAAATCCATATAATACTTGGACCACTCTATCTAATGACGAAAACTGCGAAATGAAAAGAACTTGAAGCATGTACTACAATATGGAAAGTTTAAATGTGCTCTGCAGGTGACCAGATAAATGTCTGAAAGGCTAAGTGAGAAGTACATGAAATTATTTGATTAAACTAAAGAAGGGAACAAGTAGATAACGCACTCTAGTAGCCTTGGCATTTTCAATTGTTAGTTCATCCAATAATTCATCCAGAGCATTGAAAATGTTATTATCTTTCAACTTGTTTAACCTCTGAAAGCACTCTTCTGCTTTAAAAGAATCCACAAAGGAAGCTGACATTTTTGTAAATAAACTCTTAATTCTCTTCTGCGTTTCTTCTGGAGATTTTTCCTGCAACATATATATGATGCTTCATTAATCAAAACAACCAAGAACAAACTAAAACCCACAAAGTTGCAGCCCTCAAAACTATTAGAGCATAACCAATTAACGCTGAGTATTTGTTATACACTATCATTGGGAAAAATGAAAATACAAACGTATATTACAAAGAATAAATCTCCAAAAAACCTTAATATTCACCAAGTAAGAAAAATCAGGTTGGTGAAAAAGGCAAACTCTTGCAGGTAACATTAATTTTATTGCTTAGGCATATGGCTTTACAGACACAAACATCACCATATGGCTAAGGGTTTGCCAACAGTTGTTAACAGAGTAACAGCTAAATGGCAGTTATAAAATGAAGCACGCATATTGTTCTCCCATTAAAAGTAAAAAGTTAAACTATACCTTCTCTTTCTTCCGTAGAGACAAATAAAGTCGCATTTCAGTTCGTAACCTGAAAACATTACAGCTAGTGAGAAATGATCACATTTCGGCCAGATCATAGCAATAACCTTATACCAATACCTTTGTTTCTGAGATAAAATAGAGTTTAGTGCCTTCATGTGAAGTGGCTCAAAAAGAGAAAACAAATGAACCCAGTGCCTTGTCCTCTCCTCAATGTCAAGAATAGGAAACAATTCCTCCAGAAGAATCCGCTCAACGTTTTGAGACCTGGATATGTGCATATTAACTACATTTGATATTATAAACACTGATTTTAGTCAACCATAGGCAGCAAATAAGCATACCTGAACTCCTTGCAATCTTTATCATAGCAAAGCATCATAACTTTACATGGAATTTCTTCATAAGGATCACATATTGTCATGCGGCCTTCATAACACTTTCTGCAATAATCTTGATATACTTCCAGCAACTTTTGCAAGGCCTTTTTTCTAACTGTTATCTTCATTTATAAAATAAAACAATGAGAAACCATAATAAGTGTCAAACAGTTTCAGTACTGTTGTGAAACCACAAATGTTCAAGAGCATGGTTACCCTCTTATCCCGAAGTCTTTCAGTAACGTTAAATATTAGGTCAGGTGGAAATTTCAGGTTCGACTTGGCAAGATCACAAGCAATAATCACTGCCTCCGTTCTCACTTTGTCATCAAAGTCTAATAGTCGACTTTCAAGGGCAGCTGCTCATAAAGTTATAAAAATAGATGTCAAAACTCTAGGATTAGGAAACTGGACTCAAGAATAAACAGGCATCCTAAATGGCTTACACAGAACTTCATGAGATTCTGCCCCAAATGGATTGGCCAAGTAGTAAGCTTTAGCACATTGCAGAGCTTTCATTCTAACTTCAGGAGATTTGTCAGAGAACCTTTTCAAGAACTCCACAAAAAGATCACGATATCTTTCTGCAACACCATTTTTTGGTAAAGCAAAGAGTTTTGCAATTAGACTAAGGGCTTTTATCCGGATATCAACCTGATCAATCTGCATGAAAATTCAAAGATTTAACAAGGACATAATTTATAGTACAAGAAAGTGAAGCATAAAATGTAGTTTGAAAACAAGTACGTGAGACCCACAATGCTCAACCCATGCTGATTAATAAGCAGGAAAAAAGTTGAAAACAGAAAAGAGGGTAGCCATACAGATAATTCTTGAATCAAGTTTGGGATGACAGCAAGAAGCATCTGAGGAGCACATTGAAAAATTTTAAACATAATTTCATGATATAATTCTCTGAGTTCACTCAATGTAGCATCTCTGTCCAAAAAACAAGATGTTAAGAACCCACAAACAAAGGGCTGAAGTTTTTCTGCACAACTTTGAATGACAGTAACAGCAAGCTGTGAGGCAGCAGAAGGTGCACCCTGTGATGGAGGGAAACAACAAAAAGAATGTATTAAAATTTCAACCCAACAAAATGAAATTTCAAGTAATTTGCATAAAACAATGTGTCAAATACTCTCACTAACATGAATCAACAAACACAACAAGATAAAAAAGCAGGAAAATTATGTATATAAACAAGTCCATAAAATCGGATCAAAGGAAAGTTTATGTTGGTAATGCACTCCAAGGTACAATGTAGATGGACTCTTTTACCTTTTCCTGCCTTACAAGATTTTGCAAAACTACTTCCAGAAGTTGCAGAGAAGGTTCCTCATTCAAAGTATGCACCATTATAGACAAGATATCACTAACCAAACCTGGTTGATGGCGTTCACTGCAGAGAATGAAACATAAGGCAATATGATTGTTTTAAATTCAAAATGATAAGGACACAATTAAGTACAAATTGGACTGCAACAAAGCTAGAAAAGGTACCAGTAGTACATGAAATGCAACAGTAAAGATGAAGTGATTAAAATTAAGCCAATAAAATAAAATTTGTACAAAGCTTTATGCTAAAATATTTGTAAATCTGGAACAAATTCAGTGAGGACTACCATCCAATAAAAGCAACGAACTAAGAATTCAAGGAATTAATACAATTAAGCTGGTTCTTAATGTCAAATTCTGGGTATGCCCAAGTCCAATGCATCAAGATTGAAAGAGATCAAGTGAACAAAATGAACAGCAGCAACAAATGATCAACTGACAAAACAAGCATAAAAAATACACAAAGGTAATTCGATGCTTGAAATATAGAGAGAGAAAGATAACCGACCTCACAATTGAGAAAAAGTTGTTAAACATTTCCAGAACTAAATCATTGCAGTCAATATCCAGCATTATCACAAAACATTTACATCGAGCAACAGTCTCTAATATTTTAACTCTCCTTGAAAAAAAAGGGCACGTAATATCACCCAGCTCCTTAAAAATTCCAACAATAACTTCAAAGACTTCCTGAAATTTAAATTAAAAATTAAAAAAAAAAAGTTGCAGATAGCAAAGGAGAATAAACAATAACTTTGCTACTTAGGCATATGAAAGCAAACTAAACACGCTATTGCTTAAAAACTTGTACCCTAAGATATTTGTCTTCAAAAGGTGGTTCAGGTGCCAGGATCCGAAAAATTTCACTGACACATATGACCACAAAGAGTCTAACATCTTTATCATTTTTTTGAATCAGGCCATGCTTGAGGATAGATTTTCTCAAAGGCTTTGTGGCATTTTCTAACTCCTTTAGAGCCTTTTGCTTTCTGGAAGTTTCCGGTGTTGCAGGCTGTTCGATTTCTGACAAAACACTGGCAGCTTGCTGCACAGAAAATTCTATAAGAATAGATAACTAGAAAAATAGTAACATCACAAGTTGCCACCAAAACAATTTCAATTCACCTTAAAGACACCATAAAAACATCCCAATAAGAGTAAACATTAGTTATCTGCAGTATGAGCACTAATCTCCTGGGAACAATAGGTGGTTACAAATTCCACATGTTCAGCTTAAAGGAATTCAAAATCTAGTCCACTCCGATGCGCGTAACTAGTTACACGTGCATGATATGCAACCATTTTCGTCATCAATCAAACCAATACCACCACAATACATATGTGGTAGACTATTGTTGAATCGATTAATAGCTTACAATGGCAAGCCTTAGTCACCAACGATATCCATTCCACTCAATTTAATCAGCTGTCTATCGTATTTTTACAAATGTAAACAGCATGTGACGAACACAATTGCACGGTAACCCACTCCAGATTAAACCATTCAAAATTTAAGAACCCTCAACTACATATGAACCGGCATTAAAAATGATCAAACAAGAATCATCAAGAGTCGCGAAGTTTAATAACTCCAAAATTATGTCAAAACTGCATTAATTTTCACGCATTCTACAAATAAAAAATAATTAATATGAGGAAGAATGGCTCACTTTGAGCAATTTGAGGAATACGCTCTTGTTGAAGCGAGTGAGTTGAAGGAGTTCGGTACCGATTTCGGAGACGAGTTGCAAAGGCGACTCGGCCATTCAATTCTTTTGCAATGAAGAATTGACGAACCCCAATTATAATTTTAAAGTCAGTGGTTGCGCAATTACTGATTTCAGTAGAGTGAGAGGAGTTCTGGAAGTGTGGTGTGTTGATTTGTGTTTGAATTAGCAAGAAATAGTGTGAGAGCAGAGACATGAATTAAGTGAGATTTTAAAGAGGGAGTGCGCTATAAGCGGGCAGGATCCCGCCTTTTGTGCGCGTGTTCACGCGCACAAATGAGGTTGGAATGCTTCGCTTTCGCTCCGTATAATATAATTTAATATTTAAGTATTAAAAGATTTTTCGATAACTTTATAACTGTTTAAATTTTTTTAATTTTGGAAACCAACATTTTTTTTTTTTTAAATCAAAAGTTTATTTACTTCTCCTCCTTATGCAACTTATGAAATTCTAACCACCAAATCTTCTCTCTTTGATGTAATTTCTCATCAATTAAAATGAACATTTTGTTTTAAATTCAAATAATGATGACACTTTCAATTTATGAAACTCTGGCTATCAGATTTTCATCTCTCTAATACTATTTTTCATCGATAAAAACATATCAATTAGTCTAAATTGATGAACATATATCTTTGTTAATAAAAAATAGCATAAGAGAAATGAAGATTTGGTGATCGGAATTTCGTGAATTAAAAACATTATCATCGGTCACTAAAGAGGAGAAGAAAATAAAACCTAAGTTTAAGGAGAGAGGAAAATATTATTTTTCAAAGTTAAAAAATTTTATATATAAGTAAAATTGTTAGTACTTACAAATTATGAGAAAAAATATAATAAATTTTATTTTTTTAATATTATTGATAAAATAAAACTTTTATTCTTTTTTTTAACATTAAATAGTTATTAATTTATAAAATGAATATTTAAGTTTTTAAAACTTTATAAATATATTTATTTTTTTGTATTAAAACTTAAATGAGAATTACTCTTTAGACATTATTTTAAATTATATATACATTTATTGCCTAACACAACCAACCATCATCATGCAAAGAAAGCAAAAATAAGTAGATCTCGTCGGCCTGTAAAAATGACAACGAGAGTTGAAGCTGGCCATAGTGTCAATCTTTTGTTCTTGTGCCATTTGCGGTCTAAACAGTTGTTTTGAAATTTTTGATCAACAGTAGGTAATTTCATAGAATTTCCAATCAATAGCTTTTGATTTATCACAATTTTTCTCTAGCATTAGTTTACAGCCCCTTATCTTTGATTTATTATAATTGTACCTTGTCTTCACATGTTAAGTTTACTGAGGGAAAGTGAGAATCCTTAGAGAAGGCATCATGCGTAAGTTTTACTTTGTAAAATTACAAACATATATAGGGTTGGGTCTAATTTAAGCTAATTTGGTCTCAAAAGTTAATTTAATTTGATTCAGTTAAATTTACATTTATTTGATTTGAATTTAAATCAAATCTAAATGAAAAATTTGATTTGTTTTAAAACTGAGTTTAACTCAAGTTAGAAGATGTTTAACTCAGATTTAATTTAAATTTGTAATTAAGATCAGCTTAAATTTATAGTTCAAATTAATAGTGTAATTTGCTGGCTCAATTTAGTAAATTTGTATATTATTTGAGTAAAACGATATTATTTTGTTAATGAGTTACAAATTTAAGTTAAAAATCTAAATCACAAATTTGAATCATTAATTCAAATCAAACCAAACAATGAATTCAAACTATTGATTAGAACTATGAATTAAAGTAAAATTCGAGTTAAATTAAATTGAATCATTTTTTATTCAAATAAAACTTGAGTCATCTTTAATTTTAGCTCAACGAATCCAAACTAAAACCAAACTAAGCTATTATCACATGAACCAAACTTGCAACAATGGATGTTCGTGCTCACCCGATTCATTTCCTTCCCTAAGCATACATACCCAAAATTAAATAAACATCCATAGGCCTTAAGGCCCATGTACCGGGTACTGTGCAATTACAACCATTCACACATACATTTAACAATTAAAATCAAAATTAATTTAAATTATTTACCCAATTGTTAAATAACATTTTGCACTGTTAATTTTCCTAATTACTTTTGGCCCTGAAGGTTTCATAATTTGCATTTTTGTCCTCATATAAGACAACAAGGTAAAAATTATAATTTGACCTTATATTAGAACGTGCATTTTTTATATATAATAGTTCATTTTATTTTTTTTTTAAATTCATTAAAATTCCAAAATAATAGACAGGATGGGTTCATAGTCTAGACATTTATAAAAGTAAGTCTATGCCCCAACATGTGTATGTAGGGTGTATGACCATGCAAAACATCATTGAAGGAAAGTCACAATCCATGCGTTGTGAAAATACATGGGTATAGGCATGCATTTATGGTTCACAACCGTGCACGGTGTGTCTTCTATCATTTTGTGGTGAGGCAAAATGTTGAAAAACCCCCATGTTTTCTAGCGAGCCATCACTAGGATGAGATGACACAACATAAAAATCAATCTCACCCCAATTACAACTTCCATTGTGCACAACAACACACAATGAAAGCGATTTCAAGCAACAATGCAAAATCAATGACCACCCGACAAATCAAAGCACACACAACAAATATGCAAAATATCAAATCAACAAAATCACAAGCACAAAACTCCATAATTTAACTCTGCATTGGCATTCTATGAATATTGAATAATATGCAACTCCATATTTATCATCAAGCCTATTACAAAATTTTACATATCAAACGACATATATTCATATAATCATCAATCGAATGAAGAATACCAATATTTAATTTTACAACATAATTATTGTATAATAAATACTCAAACCTAGGTTTGATACCAATGCAAGTCAATTTATGACTAAAAAGGTCATAGAATCACAAATTTTCATATAAACATATACGTACACGAAAGGCCATAAATTGATACAGGAACCATTTGTAGACTGTTAATATGCACTCATGCTTTATCATCTCATAGGGTGTTTCAACACATACTGATATTGGCGGTTGCTTCATCTTTATCAATGCCACCACCCTTAGTCCACCAGGTCTATTATAGCTTATTGCTTCTCCATCACCCGTAGCTTGGTATAATTTATTTGGTTCAATCACAATTCAATTGGTTTGTTGATTGTTAGGCCGTAGTCAAACTAGTTCAATAGACTACTCCAAGTTTTAAAATATTGGCGACAACATTTATGGAATTTTATTTTGTGATTATCAAAATTAAAACACAATATTTCTTTTTTCTTAAGAATTATTGGCGTTAATCCTTTTAAAGTAGATATAATTACAAAAATTTCTTTAAACTTTTTATAATAAAATAAATTTATCAACTGTTAACTTTTGTGTTGAACTAGGCCTACTTGTGAAAGATTGCGTTCCAAGCCCATTACTATCTCCATCTGTCTATCCCTTTCAGCAAAACATATTCTCTTCTTCTAGAAAACCCTTGACAAAGACGATGCATCCAACGCTCAAGAATGGAGCCAATGCAGCGATTAAAGCCGTGAACAGAACGCAGTAGTCAACACCTGCCTGGCGTGCAGTTGGTGGCCTTGGTCGCGAGATCAACGAATCAGCAAAAACACATAGATGCTCTGCAATCCTAAATGGAGTCGCTAGTAAACGCCGACAAAGCCATGAGAAAGACCATGTGGTAAGGCTGGCCCTGAACCAAGTAGGTCCAAGCTCAAAAGCTAGCTCAGCTTGGTTAGATTTGGTTCAAATTTATTGGGCTCAAGTTTAAATTTGGAAATTCAATTTATTTTTGAAATTAGATTGAATTCAAAATAAAAATAATTAGATTTGATTTAGTTTGAACTTAATATTTAGTTTGATTTAAACGGTAAAATAAAAAAAATAATTATATCACTTAATCACAAGACATAATCATAAGTTCGTGATACTGCAAAATCTATTAGCCATGATTTATATTGCCACTTTGAGTTGACAAAACAAGTGTTCACGTTGACTATATCCATTTTCCATTATTATATGATTTCAAAATTGCTTTTTATTGCAAAGGAAATTGAACATGTTGTTTTCGTTTTCATTTTAGATGTTGAATTCATGTCTGGTCATTTCCTACTTCAGATCTACTTTCCCCTTATCATCTATTGATTTGAAATTTCACTTGGTTTTTACTGTTATTTTCAGTGTTTTTAAAGCTGATCGGATTGGTTAATTCTACTAGTTACATTGTAAATTTATCTACAATTCGATCTAATCCATATATAATTATTAACTTATTTAAAATTTGATTAAATTACATAAAACCGTTTAATTGAATGAATTATATTAAATTGATAAAATCAGATTTATATAATACATATTTAAAATTATATTTTATAAATTTTATATTTTATAAAAATAATAAATATTTAGTATTATTTAAAAAAATTATAATAATTAAATCAAGAGTGATACGAGAATTATTTCGGTTTTAAAAACATTTCATTTAAAGTGAGTTTACCCTTCAGTGGTACAAAATAAACACTAAGTTGGGCTGACAAGCAAGACAAAGTGGCCCAGAAATGAACAAAGTTGCTTTCATTACCAGTTTGCTGTGCGGTCATGTGGATTCTGATGTGCTGTGTTGTGATTGGTTGCAATCCATGTGAACCCAACCGCCTTCTTCTTTTTCTTTTTCCTATGTCATGCATTGTATTTTATTATATAAATAGAAAAATTAAACTATAGAGTTATCTTCCATTACCTAATAAACTATGTGGATGATGAAATTTAAAATCCAACCAACGTTTTGCTGTCACCCTGCACTTGGTTTGTAAAATGTTTATTTATTGACTCTTTTTTATTTCTCATGTTGGATTATTAATTTTTAATTTGTGTCCTACCATTAAAATGCCCTTTTTGACTTTTGGTCAATTGACAGTAGCAATGATGTTAATAAGACAGAAAAGATTATAACTATTGGCTTATATATTAACACTATGCCGCCCACCCAAACCTTCGTGAAATCGTTTGAAGTTTAAAAAGTTTATCAATCAATTGTTTACTTTTATTAATAAAAATTATTAAAAAATATTTAGTTTAAATAATATTTTATTATTAAATAAAAATATTATCTTAAAAATAAATTATTTAAAAGATTATTAAATATAAATTATTATTATATTTAATAAATATAAATAATTATTGTGTTTATTTAAAGTAATAAAAAAATACTAATAAATTATTTTATTTAAATATCTTTTGAATATAATTATTTTTAAATATTTTTTATTTTATTTGTTATATTAATTAAAAATAAATTTATTTTTATCTTAAAAAATTAATAAATAATAATATAATTATAATAAAATCAAGATTACTTTGATAATATTTTACTATTTAAAATGAAAATAATAATCAAATTATCATTTATATTATCTATCATATCAGTGTTGGTACTAAAAGATTATCATAATATTTTATTATTACAAATTAAATAAAATAATATAAATAATAAAAGATAAATTTTCAAAATAATATCCAATCAAACGCCCTTTGTGAAAAAGATAGAAAGGTCATTTTTTCTTTTTTCTTCTCTTCTTCTTTGTTTCAAAGTTTGA
This sequence comes from Mangifera indica, assembly GCF_011075055.1. NCBI lineage: Eukaryota > Viridiplantae > Streptophyta > Magnoliopsida > Sapindales > Anacardiaceae > Mangifera > Mangifera indica. Next base: position 5,817,421 of record NC_058147.1, on the reverse strand, counting down.
ACTATCTCCGTCACCCGATAATGAAAACCATTCCCATCAACCAACCTTGAATTCAGGGAGACTCCCCTGAGAGATAGTATTTTCAATATCGACAGCAAAATGTGGAAAATTCATAGGAAAGTACTTCATTAATCAAGGTTTATTCAGCTTCAGTTCTTGCACCATTCACAGTTCTTGACCATGCCTCAAACTGAAAAAAAATTGGATTTGCAAGGGTGTTTTAGAGTTTCACCGTCAATAATATCTACGAATTCTTTTAGGATTCGATCCAGCTTCCTTATCTATTGGAGGCCTACCAAATGAGTATTAATAGCATTATGACAAGTTAAAGGAGGCTTCTTTTTAAGGATGCCATGCCAAAAAGTTGTAAAAGCTACAAAAATGGCTTCAAATTGGAGAAGAGAAAAGGTTTTGGACAGCTTGTGAAACATTTTATAAATTCTTGCATGATTTTATTTTGGTGAAAACAGAAAGATTAAGTTGGTGGAGAAAAGTCGATGAGGAGGGTGACGGAGATGGTTTTCATTATTGGGTGATAGAGATGGTTTGAGGCAATGGAGAAGCAAAAGGCGAGGAGAATTGTGTTATTGGAAGAGAGATTTGTTTGGAAGGAGGGAGGGGAAAGAAAGAAGAAGAATAGAAGAAGAAAAGGAAAATGACCTTCATACCATTTCATGTAACAAATTTTATTCATAGAAATGGATGATAAGTGATCCAGTGGACTTTTAAATCTTACAGAGTGGAAGTACATAATTTCATCAAAGTTAGAGTGAGATATAATCATTTAGACTTAAAGAGTATTACCATACTTCATATAATAAATCATCTTTGTTGGAGTCGATTGAGGTTCAAGGTTATAGACTAGAAGGGAGAGAGAATACAGTCAGAGACGACAAAGTTCACCTGTCTTTCATGACAGTTTCAAAATCTTAAGAGAGAAATTATCACTTTTTAAACTTTAATTAAAAAAAATTATTATAGTTTTAAACTAAGAAGAAAAATATAATAATTTTTTTATTTTTTAATATTTTTATCTTTAATCTTAATAATTGAGTTTTGAAAAGTTAATAAATACGACTTTGAAATTTCACCAAACCTTGGGTGGGGATAAGTCTGTTGGCCGCTGTTGGAATCATATGGCATTCCTACGGTCACTTAACAAATGGCTCCAAAGTGCCTTATTAATAATGTTGATTCAAAATAAGTCTTTGAAATTTTTATGATGCTAATAATAACAGGGATGACCTTAAAATTGGCCATCAATTTTAGTATTACTAACGTGGGCAGCTATTAAAGCCGCAGTTTTTGGATCGGGTCGGACAACAATACTTTCATTTCATGAATGAACTAACAAAGGACTCCAATGCCAACCGCACATTTTTAGGGGATTTATTATTTTTAATTATTTATCAAAATATAATATTTAATTCATGTGTAATTAATTCCATTATTATAATATCAAAATCAATTTGTAATGGGAGCGCATTTTATAAGTATTTTCATACAAAAAATGATTTACAGTGAAAACATATTTATTTTATAACGAATTTTTCAAACCTGTATAGAATAAAAAACATTAAAAAATCACTATAAAAAATATTTATAATTTATTGAAGAGATTCGCCATGAGTTTGGGGTAGTGATGTGGCAGCGCAGCTCGTGAACACAAAAATAATTGAAAGATACCTTATTTAAGAGCTTTGGCTCTTACTGATTTTTTCATTGTTATTGTGGGAGGGATGACCAATAATATTGTTGTGCTCATTATTAATGACATTAATCTTTTATAAATATATAATATTCCAATTAACTCTTATTAAAATTCTATATTAACATGTTTGATTCGAGTCAACATCTCCCTCTTTCACATTTTGCAGAACAATTAATATACGAAATTTATATGGACCAAAAACAATGTCCCTTAAGAGAAGCAACTACATCATGTGGGTGTGGTTTTTGATTCATACAAATTTTGTTTATCACCTCCTATACAAAAAGCAAACTTGGTTGGTAGATCATGTGGGTTGGATCGCTTCAAATAAGCTCAAATTCAAATCATTTCAAGCTCGAGTTTAGTTCAAACTTAATTCGAATTTATTATTAAAACGATGTCATTTCAATATATATTAATCAAAACGATATTATTTTGTATCAAAATTTTTATCGCATGAACTTGACAAGCTAAACATTCCAAAGCTCGAGCTCAAAAATATTGAAGTTACAAACTTAAACTCGAACTCGTTTTGGATTTGTTTAAACTAAACTCAAAGAGCTCGATTTGAATCTAACTATAACATATGTTGATATAAAACTTCACTCTATGTTTTTTCAAATACAATGAGACAGAATTTGGTTTCCTAGGGAAGCACCATGATAAATAAGGTTTTCTCACCTAGGAATAACTTTACCACTCAATTTTATATATTATTTATATATAAAAGTATGTAGATTATTTGTATAAATAGTTGCACTAAACCGTTAAAGTGTTAGATAAAGTCGCATAAACCGTTTTAATTAATTTATGTTAGAAGATCTTAGTATTATAGGTGATTAAATTAAATAATTATTTGTTAAGTTCTACAGTAATCCTACATTTACTCCTTTTTGACAAGTCTATAACGACATATATGACTGTCCATAACCACCTTCCCCAGCCATCGGGATTTTAGAAAAGTCTATTCAACGCTCAATGTCTAAAATTGCTACATTTCATCAACGGCTACGATTTTCCGACCCCACTACACACCCTTCCCAAATACCCCACTACACACGGCTCGCTTCTAACTCTCGTCGCTTCCCCAGCCACCTACATAATAATAATAATAATAATAATAAGGCTAAAATACATATTCCCACCCCAGGTTTGTTGAACTTTCAAATTGATATATATTAAGTATTGAAATGACAAACCCCAACCTATATACTATTAAAATTAATAAAATTAGTTAGTTTTACAAGTAAAATTATTATTTAATTATTAATATTAAAAAATATAAAAGTTTGTATTATATTTTTTATTTGTTTATAAAATTAACAATTTTTTTTTTTATAATTAAACTTTAAAAAATTATATTTCCTTCTCTAGAGTTTTATTTTTAAAACATTATTATCCGGTGATTGAAATCCAATCATGACTTCTCTTTCTTTGCCATCAACGATCTACCTCTTGATGTAATCTCTCTTGAATCTACCATCAATTATTTTTTGATGTCTTTGTTAGAGACAAAGACGTATCATCTTTGCTTGTAGAGAAGGGGGAGGTCCGAGAAAAGGGGAGTCATTGGAGAAATAGAAACCTAATAGAAGAAAATATAACTTTTCAAAGTTTAATCTTTGAAAAAATTTGTTAGTTTTTCAAATAAAAAATAAAATGAGATAAAATTTTATTATTTTTTTATATATTATTGGTTAAATGGTGATTTTACTCTTAAAATTAATTGATTTTGTTAATTTTAATAGCACATGAGTGAGAATTTGTCATTTTAATACTTATAGGTACCGCATGGAGATGTCAACAAACCTTGGGTGGGAATAAGTTCTTTGCCATCCTACTAATAATAATAATAAGTTTTAAATATTTTATACGAAAGAAATGCTTTCAAAAACGTTTATAACGGTGTAAATCATATCCAATAACACACTGTGAGAGCGGGCCGGGTTGATTAACAACAAACAATATTACGTGGAAGAAGGCGATTTGCCTAAACAGTTAGTGGACCCCACATATCTCTTTAATTTTTCTTTGGGTTTTTGTTTTTTTTCCCTAATTTGAAATCAATGTTAATTATTCTAATTAATATAAAATCACCTGCATCTGTCTCTCTATTTGCACTCCTCTCTCTCTCTCTCTCTCTCTCTTTCTTATTATTGCAGCAGTTGCCTGTAGCTGCGCTTACATAATATATTTGCCCTGATTTTTTTATTTTATTTCTGGGTTGATCTGCTTTCTGCGTTTTGAGTTTGAGAGAGATATGGAGGAGGGTTTGTGTCAGTGGAGTGTGTTCAGATCTCTGTTGGCCATTCTTCAGTGGTGGTTTTTCAACGTTACCGTGATTATCATGAACAAGTGGATCTTTCAGGTTTGTTTTTCTGACTCTCCATGTTTAATTTTGTGTGAATTCTTTACTTTTCTTCATTTGTGGAGTTTTTTTCGTGCCTCAGATTGATTTTGTTGTAATTCTCAAGTGATTCTTTTGATTGATCAGTTTATCTTGTTATTGTACAGTGATCTCGATTTTTGGTGTGTGTATGTCATCATGTTTAAGCTCCTTTTTTGTTGGTTTTGATCTCTAAATTTGGTAATTCATCTAAGGCTGTGTTTGTCTGCACGGAATTTGAAATTCATGGGATTAGCTGTTATATATATATATATTTAAAAAAAAGAGGGATGGCGTGTTCATTTCCTCTCAATTTAAGACTGAAAGCTTTGAACCCGTACAAGTAGACACTGTTTATTTGTTTGGATCCATCGAAGAATTTATTCCTTCATTTCTATTGGTGCTTTGAGTTTTGGTTGATCTGTTCATGGTTTATAATTATATTTCATATCGTTGAATTTCTTTTATATTTGCTTATGGGATCTTGATGCCCGGGAATCACTGTTCTCTATGCGGAGGAAAACAACTCACGGCTGGGATGTTTGTTTTGTTCGCTTATGAGAAGTTTGTCTGGGAAGAGAATTTCAGAGTTAAAGTATAGCTTCGAAATGTTGATTGTTAGGTCAAGGGATTGCTTATTATGTATGAAGTTTGTTGGACCTACATTAATTTGACAATGGTATCCTTTTTCTTGATTTGGTTCTTTTGCAGAAATTGGACTTCAAATTTCCTCTAACAGTGTCATGTGTTCACTTCATATGCTCTTCCCTTGGAGCGTATATTGTAATCAAGGTGTTGAAACTTAAACCCTTGATAGTGGTTGACCCTGAAGATAGATGGAGAAGGATTTTTCCCATGTCATTTGTGTTTTGTATCAACATTGTGTTGGGGAATGTGAGTTTACGCTACATTCCGGTTTCTTTTATGCAGACAATTAAGTCGTTTACTCCGGCCACTACAGGTCTGATTCTAAAATGTGTATCATGAATTATTATCTCTCTTCTACGCATTCTAGTAAATTTCGTATGGTTGCTCTATAATAGTACCTGATCTCGATGGACTACAGTTGTTTTACAGTGGATGGTTTGGAGAAAGTATTTTGATTGGCGAATTTGGGCTTCTTTGATACCCATAGTTGGAGGAATACTTCTCACATCCGTCACAGAGCTGAGTTTTAATATGCTTGGATTTTGCGCTGCATTGTTTGGATGTTTGGCCACATCTACAAAGACTATCCTTGCAGAATCTCTGCTTCACGGATATAAGTTTGACAGGTAGTGTCTTTTACTTTTGCTTTCACAAATGTCTGTCCTTTATCATCCTTCTGCCTCTTTTGCTGCTTGGGGAAGCTACCTCTGAAATTTTTTCACTTTGTTTAGATCAAGATGTTCAAGCCCCTATTATTTTATTTATATGACTGTGTAATGTTGTGCGATTGTGGACTGTATTATCTGTCAAATATTGCCTGTGTAGTAATATGCCATTAAACCTTCTACTTAAATTTCACCATTAAAGTATATGTTCCTGGGCTGATCAAATATGCTTACAGTTAGGAGGAAGTATAATGAAATCAAGATTTTTTTTAAAGATAGTCTTATTCGTGCGGAAATCATACTTGTTTGTCGCAGGTGCTTACTTAGATTCTTTTTGATACTTAAGATAACTATGCAGTTGCTGATTACTCAAAATGTTTATCTGAGATCATTCTATTTTATAATACTGTGTGGATTTCTGTGCTTGCTTAAAGCTCTCTGTCATGATTAATCGTTGTACAATTTATGCTGATTTCCTTTATCCCTCTCTCTTTTTGATGCACTTAAGCATAAACACAGTGTACTACATGGCACCATTTGCCACGATGATCTTGGGAATTCCAGCATTGTTACTTGAAGGTAATGGGGTTTTGGATTGGCTCAACACCCATCCATCTTCTTTGTCTTCTTTCATAATCATTTTTAGCTCTGGGGTGCTGGCGTTCTGTCTTAATTTCTCCATCTTTTACGTGATTCACTCCACAACTGCCGTTACATTTAATGTTGCTGGAAATCTGAAGGTAAGATGAATTGGAAGGGTGTGATCATTCTTTATGTCGTACTGATTCATTGCTTAATATATATAACCTTTTCTGATTACTTTGTTTCTGAAAATTTTAACTGCCCCTGAAGTTAGCCATACATATAAATATCCATCCTTAAATTTCATTTCCCAAACTTGCTTGTGTTCCCAGCTTACCTACGGAACTCCTTAACTTTTTTTAGTTTGTTTCTAACTTTTCTTCACATTCATTGACTTTCTCACATTCTTTGTTTCCATTCATTATTCTGTGCAAACCTATAAGTTGTTGGATAGCATTAAGACTTGTGCTTCTAGATGATGCTAATGATTTTTAATGTTGTGAATGCCGATTATGATGTTACATTATGAGTATTTCTTATTCTGTACAGGTTGCAGTTGCTGTCTTGGTTTCCTGGTTGATATTCAGGAATCCGATCTCAGGTTTGAATGCTGTTGGATGTGCTATTACACTTGTCGGATGTACATTCTATGGATATGTGAGACACTTGATTACACAGCAGCATGCACCCGGAACTCCACGTACACCCCGAACACCAAGGAATAGGATGGAACAACTACTTCCCCTTGTAAATGATAAATTAGATGATAAGGTCTAATTTAACAGGGCATACATGAGGTTCTAAGCTGATGGAAATGGGGTATTACACAATAGAGAAAATTCAGAAAACCAGATACCAGAGCTTTGTTTGTTTGACCATACATTAGATCACCTGAGAATTTTTACTATATATTTTTTCACTTGTTTAGCAATAGGAAAAAAAAGAAAAAAAGAATTGAGGTTCTTGAGATTTAATGTGCAAGAGCTTCGCATTTGCCGTTGCCCCCTGCAATTTTTTTGATGTCATGAAAGTAGCAGGCTAATATATCTTTAGCAAAAGCTCAAGTTCAACGTCTCTCTCTGTTTCTCAGCTGCAGCACCAAAAGGACTAACATCCAGTAAGGAGAAAAGCTGAGGGCTGCTTTATTGGGTGTGATGAATACGTGGAGCCTTTTAAATTTTAAATTTGCTGGTATTTTTGGTAGGAAAAGAATAAGTTGATTTCGATGTACTCTTTGTTTTTCTTAAATTATAAAAGAAATTTAAAATAATTATTATTTTATTACAATTGTCACTGGAATTAAAGAAATAAAAATTAATCATGAGAACATTTTGGTGTCTTTAAATAATGATAAAAAAGACAGAATCTTCCATATCAGTCCAAAATATAACTTTAACAATTTCTGAACTGAATAATGAAAACTGAATAACGAACCTGAGTTCAGGCTTACAACAATAAAACTTAAAAGCCTAATCTTAGCAATGGACAAATAAATATTCCCTCCGAGAAGACTCCTGTCACAGCTCAAGGTTCTGCACGGCCGGTCGAAAATTCTAGCCCATGACAAATCTGCACTGTTTGTTTTCGCCATTTTACAATATTTACCTATTATTATTACCCAACCTTTCTACGATACTCTATAATATCTCCTTTACCTTTCACTTTCACATTCGAAGGATAGCCGATAACCTAAAGAAAATATATAAATAAAAGCATAGTTCAGGACCATGCTTCAACATGGTATCTACCGGCCCTTTGCAAAGACTTAAGCCAGATTGCAGCAGAGTCCTTTGGAGCGCCACTTTCTTCCGATCCAATTTTCTCAAAGGCTGCCCAAACATCGGAGGGCATTTTGGTTGATGAGCCGGCAATATATATAGATGCCCCCTCAAGCAGCAAATTCCAAATTCTCAGACCATGTTCCTGCATCTTATGCTGAACATAAATTTTCTTTGCTTGGTCTCTTGAGAAGGCAACATAAAATCCTCCACCCTTTGCTTCTGAAAGTACCCCATTGTTTTCTGAATGAGACAACCAAAAATCTCTGTACAAAAAGTCATTCTCGTTGTTTCGGCAACCAAAGAAGAAGATAATTGGAGCAGTTGGACCAGTCAGAGATTGAATGGCTCTTTCCTCTACAAATCCACGAAATGGCGCACATCCAGTTCCAGGCCCAACAAGAATGAGGGGAGTTGATTGTGCTGGCCGTGGAAGACAACCTTTATGAAACCATGATGGAATGTATGTTCCTGCTTACAGCAAAATAAAGTTTTGCAAATCCACAGATAAGATAAATAATTGAATCACTGAAATAATCTTCATAGGCAAGATTAATTATTTAACTGTGTCCATACCTTGTTGAGGATCAAGACTTGCAAGCCACGTTGAGCAGAGACCCCTCCGCTTCCTCTTATAAGGTGTCATCCATGACACGACACTGACAGTCAAGTGCACTTGATTGGGGTGAGCCAAAAGGGAAGAAGAAATGGAGAAAGCCCTTGTTTTTAATGGAGGAACCAACTGCACTAGCCAATAAAATGGCATTTGCACCGACGGGAAATCCTCTAATACCTACATTACAAGGTAAGAAAATCAAATACTGAAAAGGAGAAAATATGCTGTCAGCAATTAGAATAAGCTATATTTGCCGTGTGAAGGATTTCCTCTTAAGCATTAAACAAGGATCAATGAAACAACATATGAATAAAAAAAGGATGGAAACAGCTTAAAGCGTCAACTACATTCTCAAAGGCAGGAAACAGTTTAAAGCATCAACTACATTCTCAATTTTACCTCCAGAACAGTTCTTCTTTCCTTCTGGTTGTATTTGTACAGATCATCTCTTCCTTCAGGTGAGGCAAAATATTGAAGTCTTTCCTTTTCATGTTCAGCTGTTGCGAAAAAACTCATAACCTGAAAAATAAAATTCAGTATGGAAAACTAGTAAGTAAACAGGAATTCAAAAGGCATGAACAAGAATAGACATGATTAGAATGAAATAAAAAATATCAAGGATTCTCGCCTCAAAGAAATAGCGTCTAGGGGAAGCTGATGCCACATCCATAGTCAATTCCACAAAAGTTTTTAATTTTATAGGGATTTCTATAGTAGGAAGATTGTTATTTCTCTCTCTATAATGAACCTGAAACATGCGTGAGTCAACATATACAGGTTAGCACAGTGCAAAACAACTTCACTCAGTTTCTTTATATATAAAAAATTCAGAATACCAAAAGATTAGTCCCATCAAGGAGGCAAAAGAGATAAATAATAAATGTGCACACAAATGCACTAATGTACATATATGAGTTTTGGCTATGTAATCAGAATGGTAACACACATGCCAGCACATACATTTATGAGTATTTGTTAGATTCATAATAAGCAGACTGCGCATGTGTTACGCATCATGACCCAGGAAAAATGGAAAAGCATATGCAGATGTTATGTATGTGTCAAAGAGAAAGACAAACAGACATGGCAGTGACAAATCCCACTTAATTGCTGGAGGAGTATAATATACATGTAGATTCTGTAACTGAGTAAACAGTCACTTAATGGCCAAATGAAAACATAGAATAATCTCTAAGGGCATGTAAATGAAAACAGGAACCTAAGAAGGCTACTGAATTCACTGTAGATGGATGTCAATGTAAAGACTTACTTCTATGTTGCAGTATGATTAGTACAGTATAATAGAAGACAGAATTTTTCATTACATGAGAATATGAATGCATGAACGAGATTCAAAATGTCAGGTAACTTTTTTGTTCTCCTAAAATACATTTCCGTGAAAGTTCATTGCAGCAATTGCACTGAAGCCAAAAGCTGAAACATGCATAAATACTTATATTGATCCCGTCCTCACAAAAAGAAAAAGAAAGAAAATTAATCAAACAGGAAAGTACTATTTACGGTGATAAATGCTTCTGCATCCAAGTTACAACGCTGTATGAAAGCATTGACTGCAGCAGGGTCCTGAGAAGGGAGAACCTCAACAACATCACCAACTTCATATTCAATAACCTGAAAAATAGAATGAAGAATCAATTGCAAAGAAACAAACAATAAACTTTCTTTATTCAACATCAAGCGGTATAGAAAGGCTTGACCTAACGGGTGAGAAGTTGTGAAATTAAATTGACCACATGACAAATAACTTACCTCTGAAACAAATTCAAATTCAAAGTGACGCACGTCCTTTCCACACCCTTCTCTAGTCAATTGTTGATTTTTAACCTAAAAGATGAAAATTAAAAACAAAAAAGATATGAGAAAATAATTTGGTTAGTTGATTTAAGAAGTGGAAAGAAAGATAGAGAGCAAACACGTTGCAAATATATACATAACTAGACTTTAAAATATATACAAAGATGTTCATGATGCACACGACAAAGTAAACAAGAAGAATAATACTCAAAATTAAGGTGTTACATAAAACATCGCACAAATTCAGAAACAAAAACATAACGCCATGTATAGTATAACACAGTTGAGAGTGACTAGAATATGACACCACACTGTTGAATAACCAAAATAGATCATACAAGCAATACCATTTTAAGAAAGCAATCAGGCCTATTCTTGTAACTGGAGAGATTTCCAGAAGACATGGAACGCGCGGCCTCAATTTTTGTCTGAATACCTTTCAAATCTGAGATAAAAACAGGGAGTTCAAAGTAAATAGTTACTCTAATATAACTTAGAAGTTAAATATTCTAAAATGAATATAAACATTTTTACAAATAAAAAACCATTGCTCAAATTCAGAAAATAGCTTCACAGATATTGACGAAAGGCTATGACAAAGGAAGTTGACATCTAATCACAACTCTTCCCAACACAAAGTGACAGTCATAACATGGTGTGACAGCTAAACAGTCTAATCAAATTTTTTCACTTAAAATTAAACAACTGACCATCCAAGCAAAATAGGGAAGAAGAAAATAAACTAATGAGAAACAAAATAAGATGCCAAATTTAAAAGAATGTAGCTAGATGACAAATTGACACACAAAATTAAGGTGGTAAATTTGTGTTGCCGCAAAAATAAAATGATGCACAATGCTAAAAAAACAGAACCTCAAAGCGTAATATTTCTTTGCTTTCTTCAAAACAACACATGCATATAAAAAACCATAATACTTCTCCTTACAAGTGTAATGACTTTGAAACACACATCATTTACCGGAAAGAATAAATGAAGCAGCCCACTCTCATAAGAATAGGTGACCAAATTATTATAAACAAGAAACAAATCACATTATATATAATATAATGTAGTTGGCAATCACCAAGAAACTCTAAAAATTTTAGTTACCTGAGGCAATAGATATATGGGAATCTGCATTGCTAATGTTATGATATGTGATGTAAACTTTTCGTCGATCAATTAATTTTGTGTCTGGTACCGCAAAATCTGGACCTTGTGGGAAGAATGAGGAATTGACTTGATACAACCTACTCCACAAAGATAGCATCCATGGATCCAAAGCACCTTCATAGCTATGGAAGGAAAAAACACTTCTCAAAAATTTTTTTCATCCCAGAAGTTGTAATTAACTTGGGAAAAGAATAATCAAACACATTTTTGTTGCAGCAAATGTTGGAAAAAAAGAAGAAATGGAATTTATGACATATCCGCTCCCTTTGCAAGTAAAATAGTGCCGACCACATGCTAGAGACCCGAAAGCTAAATAACAAGATATATATTCAAATTAAAAGAGCTGCTTTTAAGTGCGGATATCACCACTTCAATTTACATCAAAAAAATAAAATTCACTTTGATCTCTATATCAGATAATTCACAAGAAATAATATTATAGATCATACCTGTGCATTTTAACTTCTATACGGTTACATTGGAATGCAATAGTAAGAAACAAGTAAAAAAATACACAGGTCCAAAATTTGCCCAGATCACGTAAATGACTATCATCTCATTCAAAATTTAACCATTCTCAGCCCAACATTTGGCATTTTAAAAGTTCTCTAACAATTAATAGTCAGATATAGTAGTCAATCAAGAAACTACTAGTTGCTTTGTACCAAAATTAGCCTTTGTGAGAACTGTTCTATGCAAATTGATGGGCTTAGTCATTGCAGCAAAAGGATAACTTTCATGAAAATTGAAACAAAGTTTTATATGTTGATAATTAATCATAAAGATCACCCAATTCCATGTAATTATCATCATAAGGGCACACACATAAGGTTTCAATACAATTGATCAATAAAAGATAAATTCCCCATGTTCCAAATGACAAATTGTATTATCAAACATAAGTGTCAGCTAATCATAATCACTAAATCCTGTATCATGTAAACAAATTCAAATCAGGAAAAAAATTGAAAGATGGAAAATAGTCCTGAACCTTGTCAATCAAGCAATATCTTCCTTAAAATAAAGTAAACTGGTACCATACCCAGAAGGATGCTGATCATCTCCTAAACCTCGTTCAACGACAGCCATAGCTCCAAGATCTGAAAGTCTATTATCAAGCTTTTTTGCAGCAAACTGCAGCACCAACAAGCAAGTTTATCAGAATTGAAATGTTATGTCAACCAAAATTTTCCAAATTGAATAGTAATATTTATTCCATGTTTGTATCATGATTTCAAAGATCCAAAGAGATATGCAATTAATTGTTTAGGGCCACATAGATGATGAAATAATATGAGAAAGGATATGAAGATGATTGACTTGTGCCACATTACTTAACAATATAAAAGTTTGTGAAAGAACTTGGAATGTATAGCATTAAGCATCAATATTTAAGACATTAGACTTTCATAGAATGGAAAACATACAATCCAAGTATTTTTGACATAAAGGAAACCCCATTCAACAGACAATTAAACATTTCACAAAATAATAATAAAGAATGTACAAAGAATTGGTATAACAACGAATTCCTCTCATGATGCAGAAAACAGATGAGTGTGATATTGAGAAATCAGATATACATAGCCTTTCCTTTTTTCTTTAGAAAAAAAAAACTGTCTTTGTAATATAAAACTGAAATGTGAGGAGAAGCCAGAAACATATATCCTAGGCAGGTTTAATTATAGTTCTCAAAATCCTACACAAGAAAATAACAAAAATTTCCTAAGCACAAACATAATTCAAGCAATTATTACATTATATTTCTGGTAGCCAGAATCACCCAATCCAAATACAGCATAATGAACACCTTTCAGCCATTGCTTACTCAAGGTCTTTTGCAGAAGAAACCTCCAAAACACCTATCCATATGATAGAAAGGCATCAAACATTTGGGTGGCATGCAGCAGAAAAGGAAGCATAAGCAACTTGCATTCATGATATAATTCTACCCAACCTTCATTGAATCTGGAGTATCTCCCTGGCCTGTGGTAGAAACAACAAAGATTACAGTGTCCTCTTGAGGCAAGGATCCCTAAGACAAAAGGAAATGCGTAATGTGTAAATAAAAGGACTGAAAACCTATCATGCAATCATTAGCCAAAAAGAAAAATTAAAGTTCATGACACTGTTAGTAATAGATGACACTTGTAAGAATCCAACTAGTAGATTGTTTACCATGAGGAACTATAACCTTCTAACAACTTCTATGTAGAGTCCTAGACATCATGAAATGTGTGACAGGCACAAAATTCAATAATTGAATTAAATTAAACAAAAATAGAATTTGTATAAAGTTATACATCCTCGATGAATATAAAATATTAACCCCAACCTGTGCAAAATATAACATCCTCTTTCTTCTCTAGTTTGATAATAATCTTATGGGGCATGTCTTATCAGAAACAATCGTGTAGGACTATTGGTTCCAGTAAATTCTTAAGGTTTAGCTCGTATCACTATCTCAGTATCATAGTTCTTTTGTGACCGGATGGAAAATTTCGAACATATTGTTGCAAGCAGAGTGATTAGCTCAAAAGACGGTAAGATGAAAACCTAATTCAATAAGCTGTCTAGTACAATATACAATGGACAGGCTTTGCTGTAGCTAAATCCAATGAAACGAAGTGAAAGTTTATGTAACAAAATACAAAAACACTTTAGTTACTAAAATTCTAGAAACAAAAGAGAAAAGATAAATCACCTTTTCCTAAAATTTTCTCAACGAATCCGAGAAATCTAAAATTTAAATTGAGACTTACAGCATCAAAGTCGTCCATGGAACGAATAACAACGGAGCAACCCCTGCGCTCGGCTTCACGGCCAACACGTTCGGCGGCGTCCAATGCGTTGCCGGTTTGCGAGGCGTATAGTATCAGCAGCTCATTTGACTTGTGATCCTCCATGCTTCGCTCAAAAAGTGAAATCAAATTAAGGGTTAAAATCAATACTTTTGGTTCACTAGAGGAGGACACATTAATAGTTTACTTTAAAAATCCTCATTTACCCTGACAGACGTTAGCTAAATAACGGAGCGAAAATACATCCGACTTTTCCCTCGTTTAAAAAATTTTAAAAGAAGAAAATTTAAAAATTACAAGAAATAAAATAAAAAATATAATAAGACGGAAGATTCAAAAACCTAGAACTGCAACTTCAATATCGAAACGACTTTTTTTTACAACTCGCCACGTCACCGCTCTCCAATGTCGACGTCGAAGACTCAGCTACTTCACGACGTCGCATTCATCAAGCGGGAACCCCTGAATTCCGTTTTGTTGAATTAGAGACCCCGAGAATAGTTTTTTAAGCTATATCTCCCTGGATCTGAAATTAAAAAAATGATGAAAGTTGTTGAATTGGATAAAAGAAACGGTGAAAGGCTATACGAGTCTACAGGTGTAGTGGTATTAGAGCATATTATTGAAAGGTCTCGCGAATTAGGGACCTTTTCGAAGATCCTTCTCTTCCTCTGGGACGGTAGGACGGCTGGTTTAAGATGTTTCGGTTTGGGTTGCTGTTAGGGTGGTGAAAAGTGGCAGTTGTTGTGGTTTAATTTACGAGGGTTCGTTGAAATTAGGCGGGTGGATTGTTAAATTTGGAAGAAGATATTCCGAGACAAAAACACTGTGTTCCCCCAATCATAATTCAAAATTATGTGTGAATCCTTTTATTTCAATAAAACTATATTTACACCTTCTTTTTTTATATAAATGTGTATATATATTAATGTGTTATAAAATAATTATGTAATTTTAAATTAATAATAAAAAATAATATTATACGTATCTATTATATATATAAATATATACATATTTATATATGTCATTAGATGATTTTGTATTATTTTATTTTTAATTCGTAATCAATCCATCATATGATAATACACATAAAATATGTATTTATTTATGTATCTAAAATAAGTATATATTATTTTATTAAATAATAAAATAACATAAAATCATATAATGAAATATCCGTATATGTACACATTTGTGCATTAAAAAGGGGTAAATATAACATTGCTCCTTTTATTTACTCCATATTCCTGGGGCAAAGGACTTATTCTCATCCAAGATTTACCTTATTGTCAAATTTTTAAATTTTAAAAATCTAAATATCCGCTTGTCTTCGATCGATTCCATTGAGCCATCTTTGATTTGCCTGTCTTTGAGAGGCAAGAGGGAGTGTAGGCAAAAAAATAAGATGGGTTGCCAATCGGAGAAAGGATGAAAGAAATAAAATCTTAACAAAAAAAAAGTAAGTTTTCAAAATTTAGAATGAGAAAATTATTAATTGTTAAAACTAAAGTAGACAAATAAAATAAATTATTTTTAATATTATTAATTAAATAATAATCATACTTATAATATTAATAAATTTTATTAATTTTAATATATAATAATAAAATTATTATTATTATTATTATAATGGTTTTGATCACAATAATCACTTTGAGGTAAAAGTTAGTACCGAAAATTTCTCCTTGTAGTAATATAAAAAAATTTCTACTATAAAATATGAGATATTAATTAAAATATGTAAAATTTTATCTGCTTAAACCTTTTTAGGCAAACGTACAGTCATTTTACTTTTATAAGTAAATTTATTTGTAATTTCAAAAATACCCTCCTAGCTCTGTAGGTGTCATACAGGGTGCGTAGGCGCATGAATGAATGCTTAAGTGGGTGCGGAGTGCGCGGTGTGTACGGAGTAAAATTATAGGCATCATTATTTAATATAATATATAATATACCTATAATATTTAATATAATATATATAAATAATAATATTTAAATATATATTATATTATTTAATAATATATATAAATAAAAAAAACAGTGCGAGAGTGCGTGCACCCTCGCACTCTGTTTTGTTATATATATATATGAGGGTGCATACGCACCCTGCACATACTCACGCACTTCGCACGTACTCATGCATCCCGCACGCACTTATACACTCTGTACGTACTCCCTATGCACCCACGCACTCTGTAGGCACCCGCACACATTCACGCACTCACGTATCTTGTACGACCCTTGATATTTCACACACGGAATGATTGAAAATGACGTAATAAGTCAGACGGTATTTTTGGAGTTACAAAAAAATTTGCTTATAAAAGTAAAACTATTATATATTTACCTAAAAATATTTATACACAAAATTTTTTATCGATTTTAATTAATATCCCATAAAATCTCGAAGAGCGAATAATTTATGTTAATTATAATATACTAGGAGAATTTTGTGCAATCTGATTAAATTTTGATTGAGTAAAACAACATTTTATATTCATTGTATAAGCATTTTGGGCCTTTTTTTTTTTTTTTTCAGATAAAAGTACAAAACCCGGTTACTTGTTAATCCGAGACCAGACACATAACCGATGCACACGGCTCCATGGCATATAGGGACGGCCAAAAGACTTATTCCCACGCAAGCTGTATATTGTAACCCCGTAATGATACATGATAACCCTCAAAATTTTAATATATGGGTAACAATAAAATTATTATTTTTAAAATATATTAAATATATATAAGATTTATTATATTTATATTTTTAAATTTTAAAAATCTTTTTATTTATCTTAAAATATAAAATTTTCTTTTCATTTTTCTTTGACGATATCTTTGACAATCGATGACATCCATAAAATTCTTTTACCCATCTTTAACCATTGCCTTTGTATAAGTTAAAAGAATAAAAGAATCTAGACAATCTAAACAACAAAAACATCGTTCACCTTCATCTAGCAATGCTTTCATCGTCCAACTAGGCATTAGCTAGGGAAAGATTTTTCTAACCAATGCTTAGTTTGGACAATCAAAGCATCAACTGTCGATATCTTTATCATCTAGATCATCTAAATTTATTCAATCTATACGAATCTAGAGTCAAAAATGAATTATAAAGTTTTATGGAACTCACCAAAGAAAAAAACACCCCCAACTTTTAAAAGAAAAATGATGAATTTTTAAAATTAAAATTTTTTTTAATATTATCATCAAAATAATAATTTTATATTTAACCTTAATTAAAAATTTTAATAAAAATTATCCCATAAATACTACTTTAGTTTAAAAATATGGGCAAGTATCAATTTGAGATTACACCGTACCGGCAGGAATAAGTCCTTAGGCCTATTGGGACAGAAAATTCCCCACATAGTAACCCCAAAATCAAGCAAAAAGGCCAGCACCTCCACGCAAACATATCATTGCTGTCAATCAGTTTTCGTTCTAACATTTTCAAGAGAGAACAGCCAAAGTTGAAAGTAGATTCAGATATTAATATTGGATTAGATGTTCTATTATTATTACAGACTCCCATATGCTTAGTTGATATATAGGCCTAATATTTTAAGACTCAGGATTTATAATTTAATACATTATCCAGTAGAGCCTTGACGAGTTTAGGCCAGCAGCCAGAAATTCTTCTGCCATCTAGTGCTGATAAGGTATCCACCCATCCCTTTGCTTTGCTTCCTCACACCAACAGTCAAGCACTCAGCATTTTTTATGCACTGCTCCACAAACTCCTCAGTTCTGCTCGTGCCACAGAAGCTACAAAACAAACCCACCACCGTCAGATGGATCTAAATCAGAGATTAAGATCATAAAGAATTATAGATCAAAGCAAGTAGGAAGTGGGTCACTTTAGTTAGGTTTACACCCACCAGTTAATGAGTGGAGAAGGCTTCTTTTGACCCAGTACTAGCACAGATACCTCTAGCTTTTTAACTTGGTTTATCACTGTGGCCAGTTTTGGTCCCTGGATCACCAGTGCTTCAATTTCCACCTGTATATTTGCCCCCAAAGGTAGAGAAAACACAACACCACTTTAAACAAAGAGACAGAAATGCATGCTATCGCTCTTTTTCATGGAAAACCAAATGTAGAATGAAAAAAAGAAGAAATAAAAAGAGATAAAAGCGACTGAAAAAGAAATCCCAGATTCCTATCCTGGATCCTAGAAAGAAAAAGATAAGGCTGAACAAACTAATGTGGCGGGTGAACATGTTTGCTCTTCTCCCGTGGAAGAATATTAGTAAGACTCCAAGGCAAAAAGAGTAACCCAAATGGACCTCTCTAATTATAATGTTGGATCTATCAAACAAAAGCACAAAAAATTCAAGAAAAGTGCTTACTATCTTGATTAACCAAGAAACTCTGACATGAATAAACAAAGATTTTGCATACCTCAGATTTGCAGGCCTTGCAGAGAGAGCCAAGGGAGTTAGCGAGGCAAGGAGAATAATTAGAAGAAGAGTCATGGTGATCGGAAGGAAGTATGACATGAAGAAGTGTGAGTAAATCACCCTTGTTGGTTACATGAGTAAGAGCCCACATCATTGCATGCTTGGAGTGAGAAGTTTGATCCACTAAAACCATCACTCTCTTCCTCATCACCAACCCACCATTATCTCCACCGCCGTAAATGTTCAGCCCTTCCATTTGCTTCAAACTTCCCTCCCCGCAGTCCCTATTTTCTCCACAGTAGTTGTTGCTACCACCACCACCACCACCTATTCCCCATCTCCAAGAAGATGATCTCGAATCTTCTTTTCCGCTAAGTCGCCTCAAAGACGAAACAGAAGTTGACATTTTCCTACACAGTTAGACCAAATGTGGAGAGAAAATTTAATGCTTCACAGGTGTAAACTACCATGCATGTGCAAGCACTGAAGAGGGAGTAAAAGTGAGAGTGTTTTGAGTTGGTTGTGCTGGGAAGTTGTGAGTTTTAATAGTGCAGACAGCGATGAAACGAAAATGAAAACAGATGAGATCAGAGAGGACAAAAAGAGCGATGAATAGGGAGGTAAGGTGATGATGCAAAGCCAAGACCTTTTATCTTTGTGCAGGCTTCAGTTCACGGGAATCACTGCAAGATAAATTGTGGCACGAGTTGAGAGAAAAAAATAGTAAATAATCCGTCTTCAGTTTTTTATGATGAAAGAGAGGAATCTCAGTACTTTACATAAATTCATGATTAGATTTCTTTTGTACGAATCCTTTAAATTAATATATATATTCATGGACATAGTAAATAAATACGTGAATGAAATATATATATATATATAATATAATAAAGTGTAAAAATATATTTATAAATAAAATTATAAAATTTATATAAAAAATATAAATTATATATATATAAATATATAAATTTAATATAATATATTTTTAATAAAATGTCATTAAAAATTTACCATTTAAATATTTTTTAATAAATTTTTAGCTAATATTTAAAATATAAAATATTTAATCATTTTTAAAACTAATATAATATAATATATAATTAATATTCAATTATTATTAAAAAAATATATGAAGTGATTAGAGATTTAAATTACAAAAAAATTGATTTTTTATTTTATATAATTATAATACTATAATAATTAATTAAAAATATAAAAGTTATTTTTTCACTTTAAAAAAATAATAAAAAATTGACACAAATGCATGTTTAATAAAAAATATATATAAAACATGTGTTTAATAAGTTTTAGATTAAAAACTTTAAAATAACATGTTTAAAATATAAATTAAACTCGAATAATTTATGTTTTTATTAACGAGGTCATGATAGAAAATGTACAAATGATTTCTTTAAAATAATAAATAACCTATATACAAAGTGAGTGAGGGGCTCAAGTTGATTGGTGTATATGTAAGAGTGTGTATGTAATTGTTGGTTTTGTTGATGAATTATTATTTGTTGGAGGTGTTCTAATCCTAAGACATACGTAATCTAATCGAAGGTACATTAAAAGAGGATTAAGTCATCTTTATATAAACTAATCGAACCTAAGAAATCTAAAACATAACAAAACTAATGATTTTAAACTATAATATAGGCTGCGGTTATAAGATAGATTATCCAAAATATGGTACCAAAGATGTTGTGCGGGCAAGGGAAAATTTTAGCCCGTAACAACATTCTAGGCAGGCTTTGGGGTTCGGCCACAGCCGGCGGACCAACTAGTGGCGGCTATTCCATTGAAGTTGATCAGTTACTTTTCAGGCGGCTTATGCAACTTGTGATTGATGGTTCCTAGTCTTTAGATTAAGAGTCGCTGAAAATGGGTTCCCTTTTATGCTATGCAAAAGGAACCACAGCCTTGAAACTCTTCCAAATCATGCCCAATTTAGAATGGGAGGTGAAAGAAAGAACAGAGAAATTTAACTGAATTTGTGATTGCGTCTGCCCTATTAAGATTCCCCAAAAGCAGCTACCAACATAATATTGATTCTTAAAAAGAAAATTTTCCTATTTGATTTATATATAAAAATTTTAACTGTTATATATTTAAAAAATAAATAAAATTAATAAATATATATTTAATTTATATTATTAAATAATTAGATAATTTTAAATTAAAAATAAAATATTATTATTATTATAAATTTTATTATTATCCGTCGGATTTTTTTCCCCCACTCAGCTTTGCTTCTCCTTAGTCACAGTGACTTGACTGCACAGAAAAATCAGACCCACAGAGATGACAGAGACAGACAGTCTATAATTACATCAATTTATTATTATTTTATGTACATTAATTAATTAATTAATGGTAAATGTAAATTTTGGGAAATGTCAGAATTGGGTCCCTCGTGAATTGGGCTTCTTGGGCTAGTCGTACACGCAAATAATTGCTCCTGATACTTCGCCGAAATTACCATTATATCCTTTTTTTATCCTCTTTCCTGCTTCACTCGAAATAAATTTGATCCGTCTGGTGGCTTCAACAAGAACTTGCATCTAAATTACAAGTGATAAAGGAGTTGTTTTAAATTCTATATAAATAATTATATATTTTGCATAAATTCTTTGCTTGGGAGGGTGTGTACGATTAGTTTAGTATGGCCTAAAAGTCTTTATAAATTAAATTAAAAATAATAATTAATTTTTTTTAAGATAAAATCATATCTAATTATTATGAAAGTACATAATGAATCATATTTTTTTCATTGTCCTTTTGAGTTTGACTAGCAACTGCGAATAACATTTATTTCCTTTGTCCACCCCCACATTATAAATGGTCTAAAATTAAAATTTGTAATCTTACACTGGGAAGAGCAGGCTTTGAAAAGGAATAAGTAGAGTGTTGACTGTGGAATAATAGACCATTCCGGCAAAAATGGTTTAAGGGTTGTGTGAGTGAGTTGATTGACAAGGCTTAACAACACAAAATGAAAGTCCGAGGCATCACGGAATCATCTGACAATCCAAATGCGTTTCCTTTTTTTTTTATTGGGTCATAGATTTTTGCGCAACTTGAGACGGAGCAGGCCATAGAAAAGGCCAAACTATGAACACTGTTTAAAAATCCATTGCGTCTATTTAAATATGGACAGGAAAAGACGAGACTTAACAGAGAAAAGAGACGAAATGGCATTCGTCGCCAGCTTTTTGTTAGTTTCAAGTCTCGTAACTATGCAGTTGGTAGTACCCAAGGGAAAAGAACTATTTCCTACGCTAAAAATATATTCATAATAGATAAAAAATTTAAATATTCATCCATCTCTAAATAACTATTAAATTTTTATTAAATATAATATTTTATCTTTTATATTAAAATTATATAATTTTATCATATTTTCTCTTTTTAATTTTAAAAATTAATATTTTACTCTCATATCTAAATTTTAAAAAGTGACTTTTACCCTCCTAAATCTCTAATTTGTTTTCACTCTCCCTTCGACGACTAACGATGATATGGTTAGAGAGAGAGTGACAAATGTTGTCTAGATTTGAACAATGCTCATCGACTTTCACTAAACGACGATCATCGTTCAGAGGTCGACCTCTGGATGAAAACTCCTCCATTAGTGGTCAACCGTCGCCAGAGAAAGTGGTTAGATTTCAAGAGAAAAAAGTGAATTTTGAGGTTAATACATCATCTCACTTCTTGTTTGATTTTGGCCTCCAAATTCGACGCAACCAGCAAAGCTGGTTGTCGTTATAGAGCTCGAAACGAGCTTCGCGTTGATATATTACAAGCCCGTAACTCCTCCCGGATAAAAAGTTATGGTCGTTCAAAGTCTGTCTCATATAGACCCTATAGTGTTAAAAGCGTTAATTTTCATCCAACCCGGTTTTCACGGACTGCCTCACGGTTTAGTGTAAAATTTTCCACCGACCCCTGTAGATCTCCCACTGTTCCCCCTTCCCCTAAAATTTTGAAAACGTTAAATTTCTCTCCACCCCACAGGCGTTTGTGAGAGATTATCGTAACGTCAACAAATCTAATCTATTATCCAGACAAAAATCATCACTTCAGTCTCTAATTTTAACACAAATCAAATCTACACATCCAATAACATAAAACCCCTCAAGAAATTCAAACAAAATAATCAAGAATCAAAACATTTTATGCATTATTCAAAATCGAAACCCTAAAAATTTAAACCACAAAACCTCTCTCAAATCTCAATACTTCTAACAATAAATTAATTCAAATAAGAAATAATATGATATACTATCCTTATTTGTCATTTTCGATTATCAAAAAACATGAAAAATTAACGGAAAAAACAAAAACTCATTATGCCCATAAGAGATCTAAATTTTCTCTGAATTTGAACAATAAATCTATAGAAAATATAAGATTTATATATAAAGACAATTTGATTATTTCTCAAATTGAAGGCATTTTTGTTTCTAATGAGCGTGAAATCAACCCCTTTCACTAAAAACCTTTGAAACAAGAATATTTATAGATAACAGGGAGACTACATCACATCTCATTTGAATATAAACATGATTAGAATTAATAAAAAGACAAAAAGAGTTTTCAATATAGCTCCTCTTTACCCATCCCTTTTTACTAAATGGGTCAGAAGATAGTAACTGTTGCATTTTAGACTAACTAGAACAAATAAGGGAAAATTCAGCTTAAGTTCAACTGGAATTGGGAGCAATTTGCTGAGTCCTCAAACTCCAGTATGTGTTATGGTCTCTACCCGGATCCTCGGTGAGGTTAAATGGAATCAAATGCCTTTTATTTGAATATCAGTTTGCTTTAAATACTGTTATCAATGCAAGGAGAACCCTGTAACTGTTGCTATACAATGAATAGAGGTCTGTGCAGCTCTCTTTTCTCCCCGGTGGATATTTGGCCGCACCAACTAAATCACACTAAAATTTGAAAGGTTAGTGAGTCGATTCCGTTAGATTAGCTTCATTATTCTCTATCTGAAACTACCATCATCCCTTTAATTGGGATCCATTCTTCCCGTATAAGATTGACCCAGTAGTGAAATATCTTCTGGAGATAACGTTAATGCACCACTACTCAAGTAATGCCGAGCACCTCGAGCCCTGTAATACAAATTTAGTTAATGAAATTGAAAGCAACAGCCAAGATTTTACATGAATAATTTATAATCTATTAGAATTCGAAAGAATGCCAATCAGAAATCAAAAGCACCTCCGTCTCTTAGTCTTGCTCGTGAGTTCTGATAAACGGGAAGTTTCTGATCTTGAAATGCAGCCCAATGAAGAAAGATATTCATGAAATGCATTACCTTTCAGTGCTAAGTAAGATTTCTTGGGAACAACGGACTTAATTGTATTGAAAAGACTTGACTTCACCTCACTGCATTGCAAACCACCAGAGAAGCTACAGATGTGATTGCATTGTATCCCCAAAATGCATATACTACCACTAGTATGTAAACTTCAACTGCGTAATTTCCATTCAAGAAACACTCAATATGTGCAGCTTTATTACATGAATAATGTTATACACATTCAGTTTTGAGTATTTAGTTGAATATCCGGTTTGTGTTATTATATAATTAAGTGTTTTTTTATCCTTAATTCGAAATCACTCAATCACATGATAACACTCAATTAGATACTCAAAACTGGATATATATAATTTTATTGTTATTTCTATTACATGATATCATAGGTTAGAAAAAAATTAGTTAAGCCCCGTTCTCCAAAATGTTTCTCAGTTGTCGAGGTAGGACAAACACGATATTGGATTCATGTTCATCCAAGTCAAAACATTCAAATCATGCAAATGATATTACAAGCGTGATGGTAAATGTACGTACCTTTCTAACAATGCTTTACTTTCGTGTGGGTTTGTCTCTAAACCACAACCAAAACGTAATGCCCTACCCACTTCATCACCCCACCTGAGTAATTTACTGGATGTCTTCATATCAGTTGTGCAAGAAAACATTTCCCAACTCAAATCCTTCATTCTATTTGTGGCTAGATTTGATACTACAGTTGAAACACTTTTTGCAGTAAAGTGAAATCCATGCTGTGCTATTGTGGAAGTCATCTGTGAGTGTTCATCACGCCAGCTGTATGGATCTGATTCCTCACAAGGAAACTTTGACAGTTCCAAAAAATCCTGCAGAAGTAACAAATTATTAACATGAACCACAAATGCAAAAAAATAAAAAAACGAAATGCTCCTTTATAGTATCATAATTTAACTTACTAGAGTTTGGCACTTTGAAAGTAACAGGTCAGAATCAGAAATTAGTTTGCACATCCCATTAGCAAGTTTTACTATTTGAAAAGCATCTGTCTTTTCTGAGGTGACGTACTGTTTTAGGTCTGTTTTACTTTGACGAAGTCTATACCATGATTCTTTCACTAAATCAACTGCCACACAGCACCTAATCTTCTCCACGGGATCAGATCTCTTTTCAAGATCTATGCGGCTACACTCATCCAAAACTTGATACCCTCTTGACACAGCCTCCCCGTGTTTGTTTTGGGAATCTTCCACATCTTCTCCTTGAGATGGTTCTGCAACATCACAAATATTTCCCAATATATCTGAAAAATCATGTAATCTGACTGGAGATTCATCATAAGCTTCAACAGGCACAAGGTTAAGATCGAACCCATTTCCAACAGAAACTTCTACAGTTTCCGCAACATCACACTACACACTGTCCCGGATAACTCTACTCCAGTTTCAGTTTCTGGAACAAACGTTGATTCTGGGACACATGATACATCAACTAATTTGCATGTACCATTAATATAGCTGTTTGATATTTCTGAACATTGATAATGCTTTTCCTCAATGTTTCCTGCTTCAGAATGGAGCAGCTTGTCAGTTGGTTTTACGTAGTTATGTGTATTTGAAATTTGAAAACTACCATAATCTTCAGGGTATATTTCTTTGTTAGTACTCTCCTCTGCCATTGGAGGACATATACCAAGGGAGAGATTATCTTCAGAATCAGAAGATGTAACTACATTGACTCTTCTCCTAATGTCTCGCCGAGCAAATGAGACTGGGGCACCAGGGAAACTGGAAAGCCCGCAAGCAGTATTCAGAGGATCTCCAAATTCATTGTTAGTGAGAACAGAGCAATTCAAGCTTAACATTGCTTCCTTCTTGGCCTCTATGCTGTCTGTTTTAATATTATGCATATCTTGCCTACTTAGCATTTCCTTGTGTCCCCCCTCTGCTAGCTCCCTCAAGACAGCATTTTCTTCCATCAAGGATAGTGACTTGGAGATCTGCTTCTCAACCAGTTCAGATAGCCTAGATGGGAAATCCCAAGGGATTATCTTCGGAAGCAATTGATGACCAGCCTCAGCATCAAATAGTAGTGGACAACACACATTCCGCATTCTTTTATCTGAAAATTGAATAAGTTAATGTTAAAGGTTAGAGGCCTTTTCTCTGAAGCCTATGCAATGTTAATGGCTGAAAAAAAAAATGCATGCAAACCATGTACTTGATCAGAGATTTTTGTGATTCTCATGCAACAGGCCAGCATTTGAAAAAAGCATAACAAAAAAACATTCCAACTGTTTGGGAAAAGCCTTTGCAGTCACAAATCCATTAAACAAACAGAATGGATTCTTTTATGATTGATCTACTAGTCAAAATACTCCCAGACACAAACTAACCTAAACAGAAGAGCAAAGAATACCACTGAAAACGGTTTATATGAAATCTCTTGAAATAGCAATATCCGAAACTAATTCCCAGATCTCATAATTTGGGGAAACAAAAAAATAAAGCACAACAATAATAAGCATGAATGCCTGTCCTATCGAATAATGCATAAATGAATTGCATGAATAACCTTTTCTAGATCTTTTATTCTGGTACCAGAACTGAAGATGCATAATGGTTTTCCGGATATCTGTATCACAATATCCAATCAACTGCTCTAGTAAATGACGTTCAATGTCCACTTTCTCAGCAGCACAGATCTATAGAGCAATAACAGAATGAAGTCAAGTGAATATATACTTCACAAGTGAAAGCACAGTTAAATAAAAAGTAGCAGTAGCAGCACATACCTTAAACAAATGGGAAAGCAGATCTTTTGGTGATGGCATGGTGAAAGATATTTCAAACCTGTTCAAATTGTCTGGCAAAACGACATCGTTACCTGGGTAATAACACAAACAATGAGCAACAACATGAATCTACTAGAAAAAATGTATAGAGACAATAAAAATAATTTTAGACAACATCCTCTTACTATTGCTAGTCAGTATTACAGGCCCCTTAGCTTTTTCCGCAATTTGTTTAATGGCAGATATGAAACCACGGTCTTCAGCAAAAACAATATCCACATCCTCAAAAAGAATCAAGGGTTTGACATCTGCTCTATCATAGATAGTTTTCTCTTTGCAGACATACTTCTCTGACATTCCCAAGACGTCATGAGAATTTTCTTTATCTGATGTGCGAAACACTTTGATCATCTCATCATCAACTTGCTGCAGTGCTTCACCATTGCACAGAACTTTGGTAGATTCCATGGTATTCTTATTCTGCAAATCCAGAGGATTTCCCATTGACCTGGAAGAAATACACTGTATAATGTAGGATAGACAATTATATTCTTAATAATTGATTTTTGAAAGAGCTTCGATTTTTCATAAAAAATAGCCCCGTACAACTACCAGGAAGAAAAAGTAAAAAGAATCACAGCAGATCACGAAGGGAAAAACCTGTTCAGGCAATGCGATTCTAAAGCTTCTCCAAATTTCTGCTTCACAACAGCTCCTAATCGACAATCCGATGCATTGTTCTATAAAACACAGTAGATCAATCAAATTCAAATTTAACCTTTCAGTCAAAGATCATTGTCATAACATTAAACAATCATATTGCACTCCTTTTATTTAGTGAAACGACTAGATAGTCAAATGATAGAATGAAAGAGTCCACACTGAATACCAAATAGGATATCGCCAAACCATATGGAACAATGATAGAGCAGTTATATCTGACTTTTTTTGCAATACTGCAAATATGGCTTCCCTTAATTTGGATATGTAAAGGAATGAAAGATTATTCTATTTTCTAAAGAAACTGGATTTCTCAAGAATTCTGCAATTTCCTTTCCCCTACTGTACTTGAAACTTCAGGTTCAAGTACAGTTTCAAAATATGCATAATAAAAGGGATCTGAGAGGGGTTATGATGAAGAACATAATATTCAATAAGCATTTAAAAGTTCCACCACATGACCAACTATCTTTGCGTTTTGATTAATAGTTTATTCATGTAAGGATCATTAAGCTGGTCAAGGAAGATTGCAAAAAAATGATTCAACAATACTCTGTAAGTTTAAAAGTACCTCTAGAACTTTAAATCCTTTCTCAATTGCACAAGCGTGAATAGCTGCAGATTTCCCACTCTGTAACAAAGAAGACACTTTAACCATCTATATATAAACCAAACAGTATTGCATTGAACATATATTAAAATAGTCCAGTTATATATCACTCCATAGTGCAACTATGTCCATTAAAAAAATAAGAAGGAACTTTAAATGTAGATTACCAAAAGACAGCAATGTGGACAAACCTTCCCACACTCATCTAATGCATATAGACCGAAGAGAATTACTGCTTGAGCAATGGAAATGCAAATTATAGAACAATATTGGAAAGTGTTTTGTATTTCATAACCAACCATCTGAATTACTCAATTCCATTGGTGATTGTCTACAAAGCAGTTTCTCAGATTAGTACATTTTTCAATTTGAAATCAAAACCAAATGAGAAAAAAAAAAGGAAAATGGAAAAAGACATCACTTTTGTGAATGTCGTAGATTCGAAAATCAACTATCAAGGAACTTAAACAATATTGAACATGAATTTATCACATATCCAAAGAAGTATCATTGGACCATTGTGACACAAGAAAAGAAGATACTCATTAAATAAAATTTTGACTGTTCCCAAAGTAAGTTCACAAACAGAAAACAGCACAATACAAACTTCAAACAGTAATTGATTAAAGATAATACAGTAGCAAAAAAATAAAACATACCCCAACAGGCCCTGT
This sequence comes from Mangifera indica, assembly GCF_011075055.1. Classification (NCBI taxonomy): domain Eukaryota; kingdom Viridiplantae; phylum Streptophyta; class Magnoliopsida; order Sapindales; family Anacardiaceae; genus Mangifera; species Mangifera indica. Next base: position 5,788,733 of record NC_058147.1, on the reverse strand, counting down.
AACTAGAAGAACATTCTTCAAGCCATCTTCATCTATATTTTCTGAATCAGACTCAATTGCATAATCACCTTGCGAACTGCATTTGTCACTACCAGAGGAATCTTTGATGACCCGAAATTCTCTTTCATGCCAAAATTGCAGCCAGTCACTTATAAACTTTACTGATTCATTATTTCCACACACCTGCAGGAAATTGTTTGATTTAGCACCAAAATGGATCAAAAGAAGTAGTTTATTAAATATAGCTAACCTCCATGGCATTTTTCGGACGGTATTTGTCTATCCATAGGCTATCCTTCAGCTGACTACCGCAACCATTATAGCATGACATTAACCTGCCAGTGCAACAATATAATCAATGGACTGAACAGTGCAACTAGAGATTGCTAACAGAAAAAAAAAACATATTAAATAAAAACATGCATTAAGTGAATGACCACAGTGCAAATTAGTATTAAGCAAAACTTGAGACTAGTATGAGGACATGTAGTAGCATTTGTTGGTAAAGTGAAAAACATAAAACAAAACATGAAAGCACAAAAACCTTATCTTGATCTTAAAAGTAGGATGTTTCAGAACATGCAAAGTAAGCTACAAAAATATTAAGAGCAGTTTGCATGTAAATAATAGAAGTACTGACTAACTTTGAAAGTATTTGTGAGAATCAAGCTAACGGATAAATAGAATGTGTTTCTTATATCAGAGATGAAAAAATAAAAGATGGATGGTAAAATAGGTTGCCGCAAATATGATTTCCAGTAAGTTTGTTACCCAGAAAATCTGTACCTTTCTTGAGGAAATATAAATTTCTCTTCCACATCAGATTTTCTAACAGAAGGAGCATTTCCAGGTAATCTAGTTTCATCCAGCTGATGGTCCTGCTAATGATATCACTAGGATGACTCAGGATCATAGTATAACATATGAAGTACAAAACATAAGATTCAAAAGAGCTAAAGGAAAATGCCTTGCAGACATAATTCTAAGAAAAACAGGAACTGGTCAAGAAAGAACATGTGTAAACTAAGATGTTATATGTACCGCATCTGATCCATTCAAGATCTGACAGCATGCCTCCTGCTCATCAACTAACATGACTGAGACTTTTGGTGATGTTTCAACCACATGTTCTCCTTGAACAAAACATTGATCCAACAATATCCTGTCTTGAAGAAGAGATTCATCTCCGGGATGTGAATCATGGGGAAGCTTTTCTAAATTTAAGGACTCAACAGAGCTTTCAAACACAGTGGAGATTGTGCCCTCCATATAACAACTTCCACCGGTAGATGTTTTCTCACAAAAGGTCCAATTTCCCCAATTAATAGACACAAATTCATCCTGACTCCTTTCAAATACATGAATAGGACCAATATTAAGGTTTTTATCTTTTCTTTCAATTGAACAACAATTACTGTCTACTTCGGTCATCTCCAGATTTTTCTTTCCTGTTTCCTTACAGCAAAAAAAGGATGTATCTGCTTTCCAGCAAAAATCCGCAAATTTTCCTAATCAAAGATGTGACAAAGTTTGTAAGCTAGTATTACATCCTTCAATCATAAAGCAAGCAAATGTTAAGATTTTTACAAGGTAAAATACTGCATAATCTCATCCATTATTTTTTTCTTTTGTTTTTTCTCACTATAGCCAGGCAATACAAATTCCATACTAACACATTACACCATAAAACAAAGTCTTTATGTTACTCAATTTCCAATAATTACTTCTAATTTGACTGATAATTTGATGATAAACATACACAACATTCAGCACACAACCTACGCACATAATGAATATATAAAATAACTAGGGATAAATATTCATCCAAAAGGATCGAGACTGCAACAATATTTGAAACAATTAATTAAACTATAGGACAGAACTATGCACAGTTACCAACCTCAGCAGTCAATTTAGCTTCTAGTCTTAAATTAGGGACGGGAGGAGATGGCTCCTCACTCTCCATGACATTGTTTAATACTTTCCCACTACGAACCCCGTTTTTCTTCGGCGTAGAGCTGTTTGGAGACTTACCTTTCATCTACACATAAAAAAAATTAAATTAAAGGCAAAATTTTATTTTGCTTAGCAGCATCGATTCAACTGAAATTAGACACGAAACAACAATTCAAGTAATTAATCCATTATTTTTTTAATTGATCTAATGAAATGACAACATGATTTATAATTGCATATAAACTTGCCTTTTTAGAAGATTTAGTCGCTGGAGGCGTTGCCTTTCCCTTTCGCTTTCTACTCTTCTTGCCCTGACTACTACAACAGAATTCCTGATCATCTTCATTATCACCCTCTACATCACATTCCTTGTAGGCAATCTGATCTCCGCCGTCACATTCTTGTTTGGGTGATTTCTGCGGAAACAGAGTCGACTGAACGAACCGCCGCCGAACGTTCCTTCTTCCAGACTCAAGCTTGCCTTCTTCAGCTAATCGATCCATTCTATAATTTCGCACAATTAGGGTTTTCTTAAATCTTTCGGTTGTTATAGTTTAGGACTTTTTTTCATCGCCAGCGTGGGAGAGTGAAAGTGTAAAATAAAACGTTATCTGGAGAGAGGAAAGAGATTTATGGAGGGAAATTGGATTTTGTTCCCGCCTTACAGTCTGAGAGCGGTTCTACGTAAAACAGTCATCGCTTGCCGCTGGGATTTTTATTTTATAGTTAAAAGATTGGGTAATCAATTAAATTAGTCAAATTAGAGATCTATGCTATAATAATCACATCGAGAGTAACTGTTTCTGTTGCTTTTGTATGATTTTGATGTCATAAACTACTTGCAAGAGGAAGGTCAACTCCTTGAGGGATCATCTAAATGGACTCCACCGTGACATGGGTTTGAAATTTGTCTTTGATACGTTGGCTTGATTAAGAGAACAAGCCTTAAGACCTAACATGTGGGATCACTCAAAAAACCTTCGTGTGTTGTCATGAACAAGTGATATCTAATCCACATCTAGGCGACATCTCTATGCCCAAAGTTAAGAAAACTCTATGAAACTTGATTGCTTAAAAAGATTGATGTAAGAGAATCCTTATTCTCTCATTAGGTAGGTGCAACATGCATCATTATCAACAATTTCAAAGTACTATCTACTAATCCATTCGATAGATTGAAATATCTTTAAGATAATTTGAATTCTTTTAATAATTTAATAGAGTTTTATCAAATCTCTAAACTTATATAGTGTTGTAACCTAATTGTTGCGCTCATAATAAGAGCAAATATATGATTCAAAAAATTACTCGTTGGTTCCATCACCTTATAGAAATAGTTGACTAGCCAATTCTTGTATCAATTCCAACAACTCGACACTTTGTCGTATCTGTTTGCTATCTTGGGAACATATGACAAGAAAATGATAAGACCTTGAAAGCCTATCTATAATGTTTCAATGCAAAACATTCTAAAGCAAGGGTTGTCTTAGAGGAGTTTGTCCTTATACTAAATATGGGAGATGTCTGCCCCACACCAAATTTTGGAAGGAATGCAAGTAGAACAATGCATATCTCTAGCCAAGTTCTATAAAACACATTTAGAAATAAAAGCTTGATAGTTGCTCTGGAGCTTGTAGGTACAAAAACAACAAATGTCCACCCTCCAAAAACTAAAAACAAATAAAACGAAAGATGATGAATGATAAGGACAACCACAAAGCCTTCAAAAAGTAATAAAGAGATGATCTATGGCTTGGACATTAAGATTTGTGATCTCCTTTCCTTTGCCTTAAGCTTGCCTCTTCTCAAAAGATGATATAAAATGTATAACCCCAAAATGCATCGATAAGCATTTGGAGGTAGTTGAAAAAGAACGAGTTGAATAACTTTCAACAAATCAATTACTTTTTGCATGAAGGCGTGTAAAGACAAAATTTTGTTATGCGAATCAATTCAGTAAAAATAAATTGGAGGCAATGCCATGTTTCCCTCTATATTAGGAAGGGATACTTCAATTTGGACCAAGAGAATGTCTTCCTCCACTTGCTCCTCGCTTGGTCTGGCCTTGCTAGGTTGAGCCCTCAAACTTGCTTCAATAAGAGGCTCTAGGAAGATTCAACTTGATGTCCTCCTCTCTTTGCAAATTGGTTAAGAAACCTCTTTAGAAGGTGAGTCTTTCAGGTTAGCATAGTAACAAACATTATTATTGTTAGAACTTTTTAGAAGACATATGAAAGAAATAAGTAAAATAAATATTAATCAACAAATGACCAAAATGCAAAGCCCTAAAGAGAAACCCCTCTCTATGGGATCCCATCCACACCATGTAATAAAAAAAAAAAAGACGAAAAAAAAAATGGCTCACCTTAACAAAAGTGGATGGAGAATACATGAAACAAGAACTTCTTACCAAGGTAAATGGCTAGGAAAAGCTAGAGTTTTGCTAAAGAGAATAATGCTTAAGGAGAACCTAACAACTCTCTTATATATATTTATACCAAGTAAATTAAAATTTAATCTTAAAATGTCAAGAGAAAATTTGAACTCTTATTCTTTTATGCTTAAAATCCACTTATTTGTCATCAAACTACCCTTTGGGGGGCTATTAAATAATTATTTTTAATTGTCAAGGAATCTGTATACTTAATGTCAACAATTATAATTGAAGTGAAATTGTGTTTTTACCATAACATTCATCATGTCATTAACTACTACTTTATCTTCAAATCGTATAACCCTATATCTCACTATTGTAGATACAAAACAATGATAAAGGGGAAGGACATAAGAGAGATATCTACAAACACTTAGTGGTGTGTTATACTTTTACAATATAAACACACATCTTGTGTTATTTCCAATTTATTGTATAATCTTATGTCATCAAATTAATGGTAACATCATTGACATTGGCTATAAATATTTTCAGTTGATCCACGTACAATTGTTCGTCTTTTTATAAAATTATTGTGTATATTCATATTCTTACACCCAAGTCTTCCTGAATTGGTGTATTTTTCATTGTTGCACACTTCCGAGTCAATACCGATGTATAGGTGGTATACCTATAATGTGAGCTATCCTTTATAGGTAAGGCTTTGGTGTCATTTTTCGTGTGAGTTATTACCTACATGTTGCTTGTTAATATCTCGATTTGTTTTATGTGAGTTACACTATACACATCAAGAGTAAGTGTTTTCATTGAGTGAATTATAATTTGCATGTTGAACGTTGATGTCATGACCTACTAAACGTGAATTATGCTATACACATTGAGGGATGATGGCTTAGTAGAGTGAGTTATAATACATACATTGAATACTACGCTTTTATCTACTTGTCATGAGTTAAGGTCAATAAGTAGCGAGATGACACCAACATGCCATAGGTTATTATCAATACATCAAATGTCAATACCTTGACCTACTCTTTGTGAGTTATATCCTATGTATCAAGAGGTGACATCATTATAAAGTAAGTTATTGTTTGCATAATGTAGGTTGACATCATAATAATATAAGTTATGGTTTGTACATTGTTGATTGACACCGTTAGGATGGAAGTTATACTCTATAAATAGTTGATCGATGCCATTGTGACATGAGTTATGTTTTGTACACCTATTGTCATTATCGTTTAAGAGTGATGTATGCTTTGCATTTCAGATATCAATGCCATTATGAGTGGCAACATGTCTACTACGTAATTTAAGGTTTGTATGTTGGAAAAGATTTTAAATCCTTTGTCTGATGATACTTTGATGTCGTCTCTATTGACGGGGATATGAAGTTGTTGTGTGAGAGGCTTATGACCTTGTTACACCTAATGGTTGAGAGGGGACTAAAATCCCTCTATGAACTTTTATTGCTAGCATTATAATTAAATATAAGAGATTATGATATGTAATCTCATAATGATAAGAGATGAAACGTATAAGAGATCTTATATATTATTGAGATTTTCTCTTTCCTTAGCGTCTAGATTGAAGATGTATACTGATATCTAGATCAGTATGTAAGTAAATAACATGCTTAATATCTTGTGTGTACAAGTTATATGTGATCGCTATGCATTGGTCTCCCGCTACAACTCTCGTGTATTTATTCTATGAATGAAAATAATTTAATATGAATTAAATTGTTATGATTGATCCATCTGAATTGATTTTTACTATAAAATTATCTTGAACAAAGTATCTAAGAAATAAATACAAAAATACTATTGTAGTTGAGAGCATCTAACGAAACAAACAGAAAAAAAATTGGATTGGATAGTTGGTTGGAACGGCTTGACCGACCCTTGACCTTCATTAACGTCTAGTGATCAACCAAGTTGAGCACGTGAATACGCATTTGTCCGAAACAAGAAGAAATCCAAAAATTCTTTTCTACCACACCTAAAAAAAGCCCAAATAGGAGAGTCAGTGGGGTACACTCAGATGCTCCCCAATCTAAAAAGCAAATAACTGATTCACTGAAATACCCTTGTTCAATAACACAACATATATAAATAATTTTCAGAATGGGTGGTAAAACTCAATTGTCTCCCAAAATTTTTAATGGTTACCACACACATACGTGTCATTTTAATTTTCTACATATCATTATAAAATAAATCACTCGTATCCCATAAACCTAGTAATCTAAGTTTTGTCAGATTTTGAGGGAGAATCATCTATTCCACCACTATAATAAATTTAAATTAAGTAGCTTCAATTCAACCATTGAAACTATAAAAAAACTTTTTAATCTCAATGAAATTACTAAACTAATTTAATTAAATATTTTAATTCGAAACACTATCCAACTCTTAATATCTATCCCATCACTTAAAAATAAGGTTAAATTTGAATTAAGTTGGCTTATGTTCGATTCAATCAAATTTGAAACACTCGAGTAATGAGGGTTCGCACTTAAAATTTTTTACGTATCAAAATTTTTTTAATATTAATTTTTAAAATCTATGATTTCTAATAAAAGAAAAAATGGAAGGAAAGTTCAATTATATTGAGTATAAAATAAGTAGGCTTATTTATAAAAGTCTCTCCTATTAGAAAAAAAAAACCACTTTAACAACTCGTAATAAATAAATTTAATTTTAAAAGTTCCATATTGGTAAGAAAAACTTTAACAACCCACTTAGTTTTATTTCTCAACACAATTTAATTCCATTTCAATGTTTTCTTTTATATATAAGACAAATTTTTAGAAATATTTTTATTTGTTAATTTTTTTGTTAAGCTCAAGCTCATGTTTAGGAAAGTTTGTTGAACTTGAACTTAACTCTTTTCTGTCAAGCCAAACTCGAATACGTCAAGTCTTAAGTTTGATTAGACTTAAATTCATCTATAACAAAAATAAAAAAGAAATGGTGATCTTATAAGGTAATGATAACTTCCAATGAGTAAACGATTTTGCAAGGTGGCAATGGCATTGAGCAATGACACAGCCTTGTGAGTTGATGGAGACCTCAAGCAAAGTCTTGACCTTACAAACCAATACCTTCAATCAAGTTCATGGCCTCACGAGGGGACAACCACCTCTAAGCAATGTTGTAGCCTTGGCTTAAGAAAAGGATGTGTTTGTGTTTGTTGTTGGAGGGGAAGAGCGGAGGCTAAGAGTTAGAAAGTAAACTTTAAAGGGTTTCAATAAACAATAAAAATAATGGGTATATATTTTTGATACATAATTTAGATATACAAATAATTAGTTATTATATAATCGAATAATTTTAAATTAAAAATAAAATAATACTCAATTATATGATAACATATTATTTATATATTAAAAATATATATACATAATACTACTCATAAAAAATATTAATCAATATAATTATTCATAGAAACTTGGCAAAAATTCCATAGCATTACATTTAAAGTATGTGAAAAATACATTTTTAAATAACTTAAAAGGAGATTAGATTAGAAAAGGGTTGCAATTATAATTTACCATCAACTTTTGCATGTTACAATTTTGGTAAAATTTTCAAATAACATAAATTAACTTACTTCAATAGATAATTTCCCTCAAAGAATAATGAATGAAGCAACCAACGAGGGCAAATCCGTCAAGTAGGCATCCCATTGGATTGTCATTCATCAAGACGCTCCTTAAATTTGAAAAGGAGAGAAATTTAAAATTAGAAAGGGACGAAATGGTCCAGTAAAAAAGCAGACTCTCTGATCTCAAAGATCGAGAACCTCACCCTGTGTTCTCAGCTTATGCAATACATTAACGTTTGTCTCCTCCCTCAATCCCAGTCCTCTTACTTTCCTCTTTCTTCACAACAACACTCTCTCTGTTCCAAAACTATAGCCACAAATTTCAACCTCTAAAACCCTAAAACAAAGGCAATGCCAAGCCAAAACCCTACCGCCATTGCTTCCTCCTGCTTCTTGATTCTAGTCAATGTGGTTCTAGTCCTCTCAAAATCAACTATCGAGCCGTGCTCCAACTCAGACTACTGCAACGCTTTACTCGGCTACACACTTGACACCGACCTCAAAGTCTCCGAGGTCGGATCTCTCTTTAACGCCGACCCCATTTCGATTCTCACAGTTAATGCCATCGACATTTCCTACCCAGACGTGGAGAATCACATTCTTCCGTCTCAGCTCTTCCTGAAGATACCCGTCACGTGCTCCTGCGTGGACGGGATTCGGAAGTCCGTGTCCACTCACTACAAGACTCGGCCCTCGGACACGTTGGCGTCCATTGCGAACAAAGTTTACTCGGGTCTTGTTTCGGCCGATCAGTTGAGAGAAGCGAATAATATACAGGACCCGGATGTTTTGGATGTGGGAGTGAGCTTGCTGGTGCCGCTTCCGTGTACTTGTTTTAATGGGACGGATAATTCGTTGCCGGCTGTTTATTTGAGTTATGTTGTCAAGGAAGTGGACACACTTGCGGGAATTGCGGCTAGGTATAGCACGACCGTTACGGATTTGATGAATGTTAATGCTATGGGGAGCACGGCCATCAAGGCTGCTGATATTCTTGCAGTTCCATTGCCAGGTAAAGTTTATATTTTTTATTCATTTTTGATGAATTTAAAGTACTGAACGAGATTTTTGGGTTTAAAGTTAGAGCCATTTGATTGAATAGAGATCTATGTTGCTTAATTTTGTATGATTGTGGTTGTTTGCTGCAAACATCATCGTATTTTGGCATATTTGCTGTTTTTATTGCAGTAGAATGCCTTATAGTTGCCACAGTGTGTAGTTTCTTGATGCAATTTGAGTTAGTACTTGCGTGTTTTGTCTATGAACATTGATTAATGGTTTTGTTGATTTGCTTCTTGAATTGCAGCTTGTGCATCAAATTTTCCTAGATATGCTTCGGATCGTGCTTTGATTGTGCCAAATGGGAGCTATGCTATCACAGCGAGCCATTGTGTACAATGCAGTTGTGGGCCAGGGAATCTCAAGTAAATGAACAAATCTTACTTGCATGTTGGTTTAGGTACTGGATTTCCTTTTTCTTTTAGTGTTTCAGCTTGTGCTAATCAGCTTCATTTTTTGTTTAAAACAGTTTGTACTGCATGCCTGCTTCTTTGGCGGTTTCGTGTTCTAGCATGCAATGTAAAAATAGTAATCTTATGCTTGGAAATGTTACGATGCAACAGAGTAGTGCTGGGTGTAATGTCACTTCATGTAGTTATGGCGGCTTTGTCAATGGCACCATCATGACTACGTATGCTATTTCTGTTTCTTATGTTGCTTCATTAATGTTTATTTAGACATGTAATTGTGGAATCTAGTTTCAATCTGATGGCTGAGCCTTTTAAAATTGTATTCAACCCTGCAGGCTGTCTACATCTCTACAACCTCGATGTCCAGGTAAATTTTGTTAAGTAATTTATTGTGATGGAGTATTTGGAGGTGCATGAGAGCTGATAAGTCCACTGCATTATTTATTTTAATCTCTACTTCATTTCTCAACATTGATATGCCTAATTTTATTTTGTGAATTCTTTTGAGAGATTGCTACAGATTTGTTTTTCTAGTTTTCTTCAGTAAGTCAACCATGTTTTTTATATGTTATAGTTGCTGCAGTGGCATGATTGATTTCTCTTGGCTTGTTCTGCCTCTCAGACAAGCTAGACAATTCATGCCAGGAAATTGATGTTCTAATAAGAATTTGTTCTTAGGAAATTAATGAATAATCTTTGTTTTCCATTATCAGCTTTTGTCTGTTGATTTTGGTGACAGTCTAGATGTGCCAGATGAATTCATGAATTTAAAGTGCTTTCAAGTTGAAGCTACCATTTTATTTCCAGTAACGATGTTTTTTAGGAACCCAGAAATCACCCCAACCAACTCAAAACACACACAAATAGAATTGATTTCTAGGAGGTAAAACAGAACAACACCCAGAATCGAGTAACCTTTTACTGTATTTTTATATTCTCAAATGGATAGATTCCAGCTATTCAAGAGTCAGGTGCTCTCAAATTTCAGCTATTCAAGAGGCCGAAACTCTCTTTGATTTGTCTACTTTTTGAGAGCCTAGACTCTCTCTCAATTAGCTACCGGTTGCCCAAACAAAACCTAGTTTCTTCCCCTTTCTCTCGTTCCCCAATCTCTATTTTTTGCTTGCTCATGTTATAACTGCCCATAAATATTTCATAACAGTCCAATCCCATTTCATAATTGCTCATATATATTTCACGTAGATATTAGTCCTAACAATGTTCAAATCTGTTCAAATAATCACGCAATTGTGTTATAGTTATTTATTTTTTGTTAAGCATTCTGTTAAATGATGCAGGACCTCAGCAATTTCCGCCGCTTATAGCTCCACCTTCCTCGGTAAGCAAAGATTCTGTAAGTGCTCCAGCACCTGCACCTGAGTCAGATGGTGCTGGATCGACAACACCCAAGTCTTCCGTGGTGCCATCAACCGGGTTGCTCCCTGGCGTTTCCCCCATAAGCAGTCCTTCTGGGAGTGTTTCTGGTGCTAGCTCCTTGATGAATTCATTAGCCACATTTCCCATGGCATTCATCTTATGTTCATTTGTCAAGTTCATGATGTTTTTTTCCTTGTAATTTTTTCAGTCAACTATTTGCCTAGATGATGTGTTTTTTTCTGCGTGGTTGGTTTTTTAACCAGTTCCACCAGTCTGTTGTATGTAACCTGTCTATTTATGACTACATTGAACATGCAGCAAACCAGAGGATTTTTTTTTTTTGTTGCATCTAGTATTTTGTTTACTTATTTATTTCCCCAACCATGAAATGAGAGTTAAGGGTAATTCCTTCTTGCTATTATTATTTTGTGTAGTCTTGATAATGTGATATCTATATTTTATTTTTAATTTAAAATCATTAAATTTAATATTGGCACATTATTTTTGGTATTTCTTATAAATGCCCATAGATTTATTGATAAGTTTTATGATATTGAATATTACAAAAATAGCATATTGATTCAATCATATTAACACCTTTTTTTCAAATGAGTTCTAGAAATAGGATTGAATTCGACTCAAGCTTCAGTTGCAACTTAGAACTAGTTTGAATTAATATTTGAGTTTACTTTGAATAGAATCCAAAGTAAGTTGTTTTCAAACAGGGTTTGAACCTTGATTTGTAAAATCAAACTAAACTCAGAGTTCAGAAAATTTCAGCTTGTCAATTTTGAATTGGCTTTTATTTGAATTTGGTTTGGATCAAATCAAGTTCTATCTAAGTTTGTCTTTGTAATGGAGGGTTATAAAATCTCCAACACGAATTTTAAATAAATGTCGGGCTTTTGTTTAATGGGCCTAGAAGTTGGCCTTGCGTTCTGGTCTTAGTTTCACACCCTTTGTTTAATTTTACACTAGTATAAACAAGCAAGAAGTAAGCAAAACAAAACAGCACAGCTTAGAGCAACTTCAATTCCAAGATTAATGGCTTCAGCTCCCTCCAAGCTCTACTCAGGTCTCAACTCATTCTCTGTACATTTACGCAGATTTGATTTCTCTAATGTTGTCAATGTAATGTTTGATTGTTTAATTGCAGATGATGTTAGCCTTGTAGTGGTGTTACTCGACACTAATCCTTTCTTCTGGAGCTCTTCTTATTTCTCCTTCACTCAGTTCCTCTCTCATGTAAACCCTAATTTTCTTTTTTTTTTATATCTTTTTATTTTTTTCTGTTCCTGCAGTTTCTTGTTCGCTATATTAATTCTCCCAATCAGGGGAACCTTTAGAAAATTTGGTTCGACGTTCTTTATTAAACTTTTTGATTGGGTTTAACTGTTTTTTAGGTTTTTAATTTGCTATATATCTACAGGTCTTTGCGTTTTTGAATGCGATACTGACTATGAATCAACTCAACCAAGTTGTAGTTATTGCTACTGGCTATAATACATGTGACTACCTATATGATTCATCATTGACGAGCAATCAGAGCTTTGGAAATGGTCGAATGCCTGCATTATGTGGGATTTTGTTGCAAAATTTGGAGGAATTTTTTATTAAAGATGAGAAACTTAGTAAACAAGAGACGGACGGAAGGATTGCTTGTTCCCTGTTATCAGGCTCATTATCGATGGCTCTTTGTTGTATCCTTTCGGTTTGAATGGATGTATTGCATGTAATGGGAATTTTTTGATATTCTTTCTAACATGGGGTCATTTTAAGAAAAGTGGACACACTGTTTCAAGTGACTGTTCTAACAAATTTCTTAATAAAACAAAAATAGTGAATATTGGGTGATTTGTTTTGTCTTTGTTTAAAAGGAATAATTCATCCTGTGGGAGCAGTTTGTCTGTTAGTAAAATAATATTATGCATTTCTATATTCTGAGTGAATTGTGATTGCCTTGTGATTTGCTTATAATATGAATGCCTGTAAGAGAATGGGGCAGTTTCACATTTTGGTAATATGATTTTGCAAATTGTTTGATTTGATTCTCTAAATAGACATACAGAGGGTTTTCCGCTCAGGAACACTCCATCCGCAACCTCGAGTGAGTATTTTTGTGTTTTCCATCAATCAACTTTGTTTAGATGCAGTCTAAGTTCCTGAATCTATATTTCAAACCAAATTTGCTTGATTTAACGGGGACAATGGCTATATAAAAAATGGAATAAGTATTATACAATTTTTAAACGTGTTCAACTGGACTCATTTACTGACCATTCGCCAACCTCAATTTTTTTTTCTATTTTTATTTTCATTCACTTCTCTTTTCCCCCATGCTGCAGTGAATTGGCCCATTATTTAATTTTATGGTTACAGAGACATCTTGCACTGCGATTTTTTTTGCCTTTTATGGTTTACTTTCTTGTTAATTGATGACTTTAGTTTTTTAACTGGCTACTAATGATCTTCCTAATATTATGAAAGCAGATTTTATGCTTGCAGGGATCTCCAGATGGACCTGAACAGTATGTTGTTTATGACTGTTTGCATGATTTATTTGTTTTTTTGTTAGCATGTGCTCTGAAGGGTTTTCTTCTTTTCAGATATGTTGCAATCATGAATGCAATATTCTCTGCACAACGCTCTATGGTATTGAATGTTGCTTTTAGATTTTTTTGGTTTTTATGTTTTTTATATCTTTATATTTGTCTCATCATTCCTGTTCCGCTTTGTCTTTGTTGCCGGGTTAAGTTCATTTGAAAGATAGAAGTAATTACAAGTTATCACATTTTTATTGAGCTGCATATAACTCGATCCATTTTGCAAATTAATGTTCTACAATGTTTATGCTTCCTTCAGTCAAACCATCCAAGTAGAATTTAAACCTTCCTACTTGAATCTGTTTGAGTTTATAATCCATATGCTGATTCAATGATCCCTCAAGTTAAATGGAGAAATCTTTGTTGATAGAACTAGTCATGTGAAGTTAGTGAGCGTGAATAGAAATTAGGAGGAGATAGTTTTTTAATTGCCTATTGTACAATACATTAGTAGGTTTAGAATGTTTGTGTTTGTGATTTGGCTTCTTCCCCTTATTACTTTACGCATTACTATCAGTAGCTGGATTCATGGCCTTTCAGATTTATAAACTCTATTTTAATATTAATTTGCTTTTTTTTGCAGATTCCAATAGATTCTTGTTATATTGGGGCTCAAAATTCTGCCTTCCTGCAGCAGGTAACTTATTAATAGCTCTTATTATGATTGGATTCATGTTATAACAGACGCAAGCATCTTCCAACCGTCTGCTGTCCTGATTGCTTTGGATGCATGAGAGTAACAGGCTTCTTACATAACTGGCGGTGTACATCATAAGCCTCAGCAATTGGATGGGCTCTTTCAATATCTCATGGTATACCATTTATCTTATTTGAATGACTTAGCAGGTATTTATATTTTTAATATTTTAATCTCCCTACTGTCACTAATTTTAACATTTCCACAAGTGTTTTGCTTAAATTAAAAAATTTTTGTGATCCTTACATCAGTATTTAGATTGAATTGGTAACTGGATTTTTTTAAAAAAAATATTTCATGTGTATGAATTGAAACTTACAAACAAGATCATTAAATTAGAAAGAACACTCACATGTGATTTAATCTGAAAACAACATACTCTTTGTCTTAATTAGAAATCAGCTACAATGTCTATTACAAAATCCAAAATCTACCTAGTGCATTTTTGTTTAAATGTTCTTTGTTCTTGTCTTGTATGACTATTTTCTATCTTCTGACTAGGATCTTCCTGTTTCCATGTGACTCAGAGGGTCTTTTTCTTCCTTTTAGTTTCAATTTCATGTGTCTAATGTGATATCTTTGACATATGTAGACCATTTTTGGAACTGATTTACATTCTCGCAATTTCTTACAACTTCCTAAGCCTGTTGGTGTTGATTTTCGTGCTTCGTAAGTTAAATTCACATATTTAATTGTCTATTACCCTATCATTATTATGAATGAGTTCACCTTATCACAATTCTACAATTTGCAGGTGTTTTTGTCATAAAAATACAATTGATATGGGTTACATATGTTCTGTCTGTTTGTCCATATTTTGTAAGCATCAAAAGAAATGCTCAACATGCGGGTAAGCACAAATTACATATTACATGAAATTTCATTTTCTGTTTTCTCAAGTTCTTATAATATTTAGTTTGCTTAACGGGAATATATGCCCATTATTTGGAATTTGGAACTTACTTTCTATACTATGATTCTTAACCGATCTGAAAAAATATTGCAAAGTTCTTTGTACCAGAATTTTTGAAATCCAGTGCGACGACAAAGGAACAATGCTTCCAAAGAGGCAACAAAATTTTTCATATTTGTTGTTGGCCATAGCCCTTAGACCAGACTTAGCTTGTGCCAAACAATCAATTTGTGTCCATTGGATAGACTTTTTGCCCTTACAAAAAGTCATTGCCGATACTTGATCACATGCATTATATTGAATTTAAGTGAATATGCAGGATAATAATAAAATAAATACTAACCCAAACCAGTGCTGTGAGTCAAAGTGTGGTGTAGTAGGAATGCTAGTTTACTGGTGGAATGATAAACCTGAGCAAAATTTTACTTCTCTGTCAGGAGCTTATAAAGTTAATATTGCATGGCTATTAATGATTGTCATTGCTGCAGAAAGAGTTCTGTAAGATAATATATCTAACTGTTTTATCTGTGAGACTAAAGTTAAAGACACAAGAGATGACTCCATTTTGCTATGATACTTTTCCATAATCATTCTAGCTAAGTTTTTTATTATGGCCTTTTGCATTCTGCAGGTCTGTATTTGGTCAAGCCCAATCAGATGATGCCTCTGCTGAAAATCGGAAGAGAAAGGCTCCAGATTCATAATGTTATATTCTTTGAAAGGTATAGTAATTTTTATTTTGGACTATGTGTGGTGCATCTGCTATACTTAATTAAAATACACTTGATAATACATTAAAAGTTTAAACTCATAAAATTGTGTTAATTGGTTTTTCTGGTACATTTTCCTTGCAAAGTAGATTCCATATATCTAGTTTTCAATAAATCACCTGAATAGTTGTGGTTTGTTTGTTCAGAAGATAGAACTCACAGAATTGATGTTTATCAAAATATTGTTGATGGATTAAGGGAATAAAATTTTCAAACAGAACTTTGGCATTATAGTTTTAAAAGAAAAAGAAATGGATGGTTCAAAGTTTTTGTTTTATAGGTAAAGCTGATCAAGCTATGATCAACAGGAGAGCCACGTTGTCCTCTTTCCTGAACTATCATGTGATTATCTCTCTTTTCCCAGAACTTTGCGTGGAAAGATATGAATACTGGAAAACAAGTCATCAACAGTGGATGCAATTAGGACAGAGGTGACTAGAAATCAAATCTTGGGATGCCAATTAATCAAATCTTGGGCTGCATATTTAACTGTTTTGAGTGACTTTTTTGAATGACTACTGGTGTTGTTCCTTCTATCGTCTCTACTTATACAACAGTCATGAGACAATGAGATTTGAATGAAATTGCAAATTTGAGCAATGTATGTAGCTTGTTACGGTTGATGCTGGGTTCTTAAGACATTTGAAATAAATATAAAAATATTGATAACATATGTATAATGCTGTTTATTGTTTTATCTGGTTCAATGAAATGATACAGAATACAATTGAAAAGGTATCTAGGAATGCGGTGAGTACTAATTCGAGATAAACAGAAGATTGATTATCTTCACAAGGGTTGTGTCGAAATCAATCAACATTAATGTCATTGAATGGCACAATACAAAGCCAACATATTTACAGCATCTACATATCAAAATAATGCACACTTGACAAGCAATCGAGAACAATCGAGTTTTTAGCTTCCCGCTCAAATTGATAACCCAACCCCTATTATTGATATGGTTAGTCTACATCATTGGGTGAATTCATTTCAGTGGAAATTCCAACTTCAGAGAGCCTTGAGAACAACTTTGCTGGTCGTGCGAACACCCATTGCAGCAAGTTTAAGTACAGTGCGACTCCTATACAACCTGCAACCAAAACTCATATTACGAAATATAAGCATACAAATGTAAGATGGAGTACACCATTCCTTTCTGCCTTCATAAATACGCCCAGTACTTTGTTCTGGTTTGATTCCAATCCCATGTACCAATCTATTCAGTCAAAGGCTTGGTTGGATGAATAACAAGTAAAAAAGACTAAATTCATTAGTGGAACAGGGCGCAACCCATGCGGCTTTGGTGCTTGTTTCATCTATTCTTTTCTTCTGAACCCTACTCAAGTGAACAAGAATACCCAAACCAAATCTAATCCAACTTTCAAAGTTGCAACCCTATAAAAAGCAACTCCCACAACCTGTGTGCAGGATTTTTATCACTGATTGAAGGACAGATGGAAAGATGCCTTCTCGCAAATGAATGGTTGCAACAATGTGTAAAAGATTTAAGGTTGAAGTTTTTTATAGATACTTACAAATACTAGTACATAATGCAGAAAGATGCCTCAGTCACACCACAACATACTAACTCTGTCCCCTCCCCTCTAATGCAGATGATGGATCAACTTCAGGAATTGTTATTAGTACAAATTTTTTACATATGAGGTCATTGCTTCTTAGATGGTAAATACCCATACATGTCTAATTCCTTTTGACTAGAAGCGCAGCAGAGGATTGAGAGTGGCAATCTCAAAAGCATGTACACACTGAAAAATCATAATAATAATAAATCATGGCAAAACTCACCCTGCCAGTGCAAGTCCCCAGGTGGAAAGTGCATAAAACGTCTTTCCAGCATGCCAGATACCAAAAATCTTCTCCAATTTGCTTAATTTGCCCCCACTGCCCAATGCTTTTGCCAGAACTGGAATTAAACCATATTAATAAGATCGATAATTCTTAAAATGACATAAACACTAAGATCATTGAACTATGCCACATAGCCAGCACCTACATGTAGAAAGCTCTAAACTTGTGGGAAAGGTGCTATAGATTTGAACTTAAACCAGGAAAAATTAAAAAAACTGTCAAGCACAAACATAAAAGATATATAACCAGTTTCAAAGCACCAATTCTCAATAAAGAAAGAAAAAACAACACGTATGGTTGCTTTGAAAGCAGTTTCATATCATTCAGAAAACATTTACCTACTCTATAAACGAAACTATGACAAAGTACAAGAAAAGAGAGCTATATACAACCTTTATTAGATTCTGCAAACAAATATCACAAAGAGAATAACTTTCAAAATCAAACAGTTCAAAAGCGAACTTACTTTTCTGCAGCTCCTCTGGTGTTACATTCTGCAATTCCAACCAAATGATGTTACATTATACAAAACAAATCATGACCATTTACATTTGAGTGGAAACATACCTGAGCTTTTGGGTTGGAAAAAATGCATTTAGCCATGAAATTGGCAACCCCATCAACCACATGCTCCTCGTTAACGACTACATAACTCTCATCATCAATTCCACTCCACTCCTCAACATTACTTGGTGCCATTTCATCCGTCACCCAAACCCACCAACTGGGATTTTCTTGATCAACATTAATCAAAATTCCGGCCGAACGCACGTCATCATCTGATCAAGTAACCAAAAAAAGATGAAGTCCTTATCAAGTTCCAAACCTATAGCAATTAAAACTAACTTGTACAGATGTGGAAACCTGTAGCCTCTTTGAAAGGAAATTCAACCCCAGTTCCATTAATCGATTCATGACGAAATTTTTTTAGCCTAGATAAGAATTCCTTGGAATCGACGGTAGCCACTAGCCGTGCATACAACTACAATTACAAAACAACTTCCCATTAATTTAAGCCAATTTCATATTGAAAATCACGGTAAATAGACATCCAATAACAAAACTTAAAGGAAGCATCTTTATATTTAAAAAGCTGCAAAACGACGGAGACATACATCAGGAGGACAGTCATTTAACAAACGAGGCGACTTAGACAAATTTTCAAGCAGCTTAAGATTCTGCTCCAGCAAGTTCCTTAAACGGCGATTCTCCGATTTAAGTGACTCCAAGTCCTCCCTAGACACGGTGGGCATTGTTTCAGTCCCCTCATGGTGATGGTGGCAACATTCGACGGCTGTCCATGCCACGTCAGCCACCTCCATGACGGTTTTCGCTACCTCTATCGCTTCGTGGCCTCGCATGATTTTTCGATCCGGAGAAAATATTTCAGGGACCCTAGGCCGTTCGATATTGTTCTCGTTGTCGTTTTGAGTTCCTGATGGTTGCGTTGCGTGTATAAAAATGAAACCGAGGAACAATGCAAGGCAGGGAGGCTATTATAAGTAATAATAATAGCATCTTACTAGTTTGGAGGAAAAAGTATGTATTTAAATTACCCCTCAAGTATTTTAATTTGTTTTTTTACCATTATATTTGGTCATAAGTTACATTTCACCCTTACTTTAACTTTGACTGCTTTGTTGTGATATAATAATGTCACGTGAAAGCAAGTGCAACGTACGCAATTCCGAGTAGTACAGCAGTCAATGAAAAATTCAACAAAACCAACGGTTTAGATCTTCGGAAAACTCTGGTTATATGCGGTATAACACAAAGTAAAATCTCCTCAATATTTCTTCCCCTTCACGCTCCTTAAGACTTTTTTTGAGTTCCGGAAGAGGGCATTCGCGCACACTCGAACCGACTGAGAATGACTGAAGAAGCACAAGATAGCAAGAATGTGAAGAAAGACGCGCACGATTGCATGGAGTCTCAAATTAAGGGTGCCTTGCACTCTCGCATGGATCACTTTAAAGAACAAACCGAGTACACACTTATAAACTCTCACTCTCTACATGTTTATGTTTAGTTGTTCAATGAAGGAGTAGAAGTTTAATTGTTATTTTTAGCCGTTGGTTTGTACTATTATATGTGTATCGTGTTTGTAAATTGATTTTTATGGTTTAATTTGTTTAACTATAGAACTGGATTGTTCGGGAAAGTTGGGGACTGGTAGGGGATTATGTTTTATTTAATTCGGATACATTGTCTCATTGAAAGAGAAGGAGTGAAAAGTGTGAAAAAGAAATAATGAAAGGCTGAGTTTATTCCTAATTTTGATTAAAAAAATTGACCTTACACAAAGTGAAGGCCATCAATCGTCTGTCTTTGGGATGGTGCTGCTTATTGGTGTTTTAAGCTAGCAATTAGTGAGTAAACTATGATTGACTTTGGCTTGAGGTGGAAATTGATCCTTGTCTTAATGACTAAAAGGTGATTTGCTGGTGTAAGCTTTAAGAGGGTTTATGGGTGAATAAATGTCAAATTCCATTTGTTACAGGAGCTTGTGGGTGTAGGAAACTAAAACAAGGGAAGGTCCCAGGACCAACCAAGGATGATGTTTTGATGTTCAATTTCATGTTGATGGCAGGCTACAAGTCTAAAAGTACTATTTTTAATCCACTTTGCATAAGTGGAGGTTAGAAGATTGTACTCAGCAGGTTAGAAATGAGCATTGGTATCATATCGGCTTAAGTCTTATTGAAAATGGAGCCACCATTGATATTCCAACTGCAATATTTTTGGGTGAAATCCATTATGGCTGGATGGAAAGAAAAACTTGTTGTAAATAAAAAAATAGATTTTGGAAGAAGTGACATGAAAGACTCTTTTCTCAACATGGTTCCTTGTCAATTGGGGGATGAAAAGTATGTTGTTTAGTTTTGTCCTCTAAATGTTTAAAAAAATAGAGTTAAAAGGAATTAGTAAATGGTTATGATCCTCCCTATTTCTTTTAGTCTTGTGTTCTAATTGATATTCTTCCAGTGTCTCTTTCTAGGTTATATGATTTGCTGAAGTTCAATTTAATATTCAAATAAAGAGATAAGGATTAGAACATCCAGTGTGTATGATAAAGTTAAATGTTGTCTGCTTGGTGATTCACTTGCTACTTTCTGTTTAGCATCCTTGATTTTCCTCATTCTTTTGTGGCCAAATATGGTTTAACATGGAAATGGTCCTTGCTATTTTATCTCATGGCTTCTTTCTTTTGGGTTGTGCTACAAAATTTTATGATTATCATGTAGTCATTGGCAATGCTGATTCAATTTATTGCATGGTATCTAAATCTATACCTTAGCTTGATTGTTACCCTATGTATGTAAGCCAAAAATGAGAGTGGTTGAATTTGTTTCCAATTGCAGTTCTTTGACTTTTGTGGGGGTTCGGAGATTGTTAGAGGAGGACCTTGGGATGGAGACATTTGCTCTGGATGAATACAAGAAATTTATAAAACAGTGTTTGGCAGAGGTACCCTTTCTTTGTCCAGATACTTATTCAGTCTTCATCCATTTACGACGTTAGTAGGTTATATTAGAAAGCATGTATGCAGATTTTTTTTTCTTGCACATCAAGTTGTGCTTTAAATTTCTCTATGCTTGTTTTTGGGTGAAGTGATCTGTTTATTACTTATCATTTATCATACAAAATAAATTTTATTTGTCTTCAGTTTATTGGAAATTGTTAATTACTTGTTTACACATACAAGTAGTGAAACTTAAAATCTCTTTTAATTTGATCTTCCAGTACTTAAACATTGATTCTTAGAGATTTGGAAAGGATGTGCATACTCTTGTCAGTTTTTTGGAATTTGGTGCAACTCAATGTTGCTTGCAGATAGTTCTTTTAGTCTTGAAACTATCTTGGGTGGGTTATATTATTGTCACCATCTTGTTGTTATGGCTGGTATTGATCTGCCATTCCTGTTATTATTGTCACAAATATTTCATCATCATCATTATACCAGAATTCACATGCTAACTAATTTTTCGTTCTTGAGTTCAGACTGTTGATAGAAGGTGTTCTAATTATTATTTATATCTCATTTTGCTTGTGTTTGATAAATTCTTAATGGTAGTGCATGGATGATGCCGATGACAACAATGCCTCAAATGTTTCTGGGAAAACTGCTAAACCAAATGTTTGTACAACAAAAGGAGGAGGAGAAAATTCACCTGAAAGTTGTCAGTCAAAAAAGATCTGAAGGAGCCTTGCTCCGAAGATACTGAGAAAATGGAAGACTCTCCTGTATTGGGCCTTCTGACAGGAAATAAAACACCTAAATCTGAAGCTGAGAAATTTCAAAGCCATGAAAAAGAACCTCCAAGTGAGATCGCAATAAAAAAAGCCATCAGAAAAAGAGCTGCTTACATCAAAGCTAATTCTGAGTATGCTACTTCATTATTCAAAATGTCATTAATTGTGTTGCTATTACTTGATTTGTATATAGCCTCTTCTATCATATGTGCATTTATGTTCATTTCCCTATCTTATGAAATAGTTAAGTTTTCAGTTGTGTCATTGCTTTGCTAAAAATTTTCCTTGGTTCAATTGACTGAA
The DNA here is from genome assembly GCF_011075055.1 of Mangifera indica. Taxonomy (NCBI): domain Eukaryota; kingdom Viridiplantae; phylum Streptophyta; class Magnoliopsida; order Sapindales; family Anacardiaceae; genus Mangifera; species Mangifera indica. Next base: position 5,766,515 of record NC_058147.1, on the reverse strand, counting down.
GCATTTACCTGTATCTTGCTTCTCTTAGGACAATTACAATGGCCGGACTTCGTCGCATGTTGGAGGAAGATTTTAAACTTGATAAGTATTCTCTTGATCCATATAAGAAGTTGATTAGTGAGAAATTTGATGAGGTATTTTGTTGAAGATGCATCATTTTTGTACTAGAGGTACTTTATGTTATTCACCTTTCTGGCACTTACCTCTGGTTTTTATCAGGTACTGAGATCTGATGAAGTTTTGGAACATTCAACTGTGGAAAATAAGAAAAACCTCAAGAACAATGCTCATAACAAAGCATTAAAAAAGGTCACTGGTCAAAAAAATTCTGATTCATCAGAAAGTGGGACCAGAGAGGAAGAAGATGATGTAAAGCCCCGAAAGAAGATTGTTTCAAAAAGAAAGTTGCAGAATTCTGAAGGGCTTAAAAAACGGAAAAGACCAGAAAAGGAAACCAAGGTATCTGGCAAGAAGCAGATCAAGGCTACAAAAACAATGTCAGAGGATAATAGTGATGCAGAAGAGTGTGGGATTGTCTCTGAAGATGATCAAACACAATCATCTGCTGAGAAACCTGTGAAGGTCTTCCTTTTATTTTTCTGAGATCTCCCCTAAATCTAAATCCTCATCATCATCTCACTATTTTCATCTTGTAATTAAATGCAGAAAAAAGAAGTTTCAACCCCAGCATATGGAAAAGGCGTAGAGCATCTAAAAACAGTTATCAAATCATGTGGGATGAGGTTCTACTTTAACTCATAATTTGTGGGCATACATTGTTGTCTAGATGATGTATTCACATTGTTAACTTCATTTCCAGTGTTCCTCCCTCGATTTACAAAAAGGTCAAGCAGTTGCCTGAGAACAAACGTGAAGCTCAACTAATAAAGGAACTGGAGTGTATACTTTCTAGGGAAGGATTGTCTTCAAATCCTTCTGAAAAAGGTAGGCATTTTTATTGCATTCCCTAGCTTTGATATGCATCCTGTTAGTCTGTGGTTTAGTATTTGTTGATGGCTGACATTCATAATGATAGTTAAGTTGTTTGTTTTCTTGTCACTCGTTTCAAGCAATAATAGAAGGAAAAAGTAAGACAGATGCATGACTGTTTACTTCCTCAATCTTTGCTAACCAAGCTAAGTATGATTTAGGTTTAGTGACAATTATTCTCACATGTCCAAAAACAGAGCTAAGATTGTAAAAAGCATTGAATGGTTAAATTTCTTTAAAAGGGTAACTTGTATGGTAAAAAAGTGGTCATGTGACATCTCATAGAGAGGAGGAATACCAGGGTTGATAATGGATAACTAACTCTACAACTCACCTGAACGAGAAAAGTAATTCCACATTACTCCAGTTTTATCATTGCTTTATTTAAAAGAGAATAGGGAGTAAAGCTGAAATGGCCATATGGTTTCCAAATTCTTTTAGAAAATTTATGTTGATTGAATTAATAGATGCTGGTTGAGGGCCTAAAGACTCTATTCACATAGCATTCCGGAACACATTTTCCTTGGGGTGAGCAAATTTTCTTATAAAGAAATAGGAGATCAGATTTTGTCTTACAAACTGAAACAATTTTTCTTTGCCCTCCCAATGGAGTTTGGAGCTGGGTGGAATCTTCTTATTTCTTGTTAATTGCTTGATATGCACCCTGTCTTGGGCAATGGAAGATGATTGACTAGCTGTGTTATTGTTTTCTTGAACTATGTATATCTAGAAATAAAGGAAGTTAAAAAGAGAAAGGAAAGAGCAAGAGAACTTGAAGGCATTGACACGAGTAACATTGTAACTAGTTCACGTAGAAGGTCCACGACCAGTTTTCTGCCTCCACCAAAGCCCAAAATGCCTGAGGTAAGCGATAGTAGTGATAAAGACAGCGGTGACGATGATGCTGATGATGGCGAGAGTGATGATGATGATAAAGAAAACAACAATGATGATGGCCAGAGTGAAGAAGCAAACGAAGGTAAATCTTCTTAAGGATCTGTTTCTGCCCACCTTTTTTCCGTTTTTGGTTACATCAGGAGCAATTCGTTATCACTATGCTCAAATGGATACAAGACTCGGATCCTGTGATTGTTGGTTTTCTATGGCTAAGGATTTGGGCTTCTAGTTTCAATTTTTAGGTTTGGCTTACATATGTTAAACCTACTTTGTTTCCTAACATGATCTTTACCCAACTTTTGCAGAGTCGTCCTCGAACAGTGATTAAATCCTGCATTGGTAGAGTTGGTAGATGATTGATGAGAGGAGCTTTAATATTTTATCGAGTGTAAGATGTATTAATAATTGTTAGTTGTTAATTTTAATTATTTGTACTGGATGTGGCAACAGGAGACCTTTGATGGGGAACCTACTGGCACCTATTCCTATTAGGAGTTTTTGACCACAGCCAATTTAGTAATTTTGAAGGCTATCCTCTTCCACGGAATAGATTTAAGTTTAGACTGTAGTAATGAAAACATTTTAATCATGAGTTATATTTAATTATAAATGTAAAAAAGGTATGGAGGTACTCTTGAATGTTTTACTTTTGATGGTTCAATAATATTATACGTACAGATAATAAACACAAACTTATGTGCATATAACCATGTCCTTGGTACACAAATTTGTGTTTATTGTTTGTGGATATAAGGATTAGTGGTGGATATGAATCAAACTGAATCAAATCGAGTTTGAATATTTTTTAGTTTGAGCTTGGTTCGAATGAAAAATAGATTGGTTTAAATTTGATTTGAATTTGTCAAGTCAATATTAAGAGTGATTCAAATGAAAATGGTTCGATTTGATTTTTGTTTGAGTTTAATTCGAATTTACGGTTTAAATTCATGACTTGAATATATGGTCTAGATTCATAGTTTAAATTTGTGATTTATTTATAAAACAATATTGTTTAACAATTATTTAATATAATTTGAATCGAGTTATGAGTAAAATTCAAATTGAATCATCCATCTATTTAATTTGTGAGTTAAATTGAATTGAATTCTTTTTAAATAGGTTGAATTAACTATTTTAACTCAAATTTAATTTATATTAGAACTAAATAAATTTAAATTGAAATAAAATTAAACTGAATTATATTTTGACTCATATTTTGAATCCGAGTAAGGTTGGTTTGGATCCATCACTAATAATGATACTTGTATCTATTTGGTGGGTGGGATTGCACCAGCATAGCATGTGGAAACATGAGCTCTACTCGTGCTGATTAATTTATAATTAATTAATTAATAAATAACAATGGCATCTCTTTTCTGACCATTTCTTTTTTTGAACAATTTTATTTGAAACGTCCTATTCTCAAAAACTAATATACATCTTAGATCCAAGAGACTGATTTATTATTCAATATAAAGGAAACAAATGATGATAAATACGGTGGGTAGGTGCTTTGAACGATTAAAATGTAAAGATAAGACACATGAATGAAACTGTTTATGAGTCGCCCCAGCATTGATTGGACCTTATCAATGAAAAAAAAAAAATGTGTCAGCCTGAGGATCATGGCTTGAAAAATCACTCAACAGGAAATGGACTTTAGGATTTAGATTGGGTAGAAAGCTGCTCCAACTCTGAAACAATGCGTCTGACTTCATTTGCAATATTAATTACGTGCTCGTCTTTGCATCCTGTGTATACGACAAGGGCATTTTCAAGTGAAAATTAACACATTTAATGTTGCTAATTCTGCTCCAGTACAAATTCATAGGGTCATGAAGATACTTACCAAACTCAAGAAGAGCCTTTTCAAGTTGGAAAAGGTAGTCTCTGTTAGGTCCTGATGGGCCTTCAGCTTGCACAATTTGTCTACAACAAAAATTTAATAAAAAAAGAAAACGTCAAGAATGCCTCCAATATGTGAGTTCTCAACCACTATAATCCAGCAGCTGTTATCTAGCAGAATGCCAGCCACATGAGGAGCAAATAAAACATTGTTGTGCCAAAACAATAAAATTATGTATACCTAGTTTTGAGTGCCTAACTGAGTATTTAAATGATGTGTTATCATGTGATTAAGTAATTTTGATCTAAAAATAAAATCACACCTAATTACATGATGATATACTATCTAGATACTTAATAATATATTCAAAACTAAGTATATATAGCATTGCTCGTGCCAAAATACTAATAATCATGATCTGATGAAAAGTTATGTTTGGATTCTTATCACATAAAAGGATTAACCGAACAACATGTAGTGTCTGTTTCTGCTCCATAGGTCACAGGTAAAAACAAGATGCACTTGGCATCCATTCATGAGGTTCAAAAGTTTCTTGATGAATTGAATATGCATGTAACTGCATAAAGTTAAGCGAAAGAGAGGCAAAAGAGACATACTTAGCAATATCTTCAATAGATGCAGGCCCCAAATAGTTTTGGTTAGTATTCTTGTCTGCAGATGCAATGTATCTACAGAATGATGGTGTAAATTAATTTGGTTAATTTTGGAAATCTAACATGCATAGGTCAAGTACTTTAATGATGTTTCTTCCACTTACAGCATTACTCCAGAGACTGCAGGAGTTGTGGCTGTAGGGTCCTGAAAAAACAAATTGACTTGATATTATATGACTGCTTTAACTTGGAACGATATTTGCATTTCAAGCTAATAGAGTTTCACATTTAGAACTTACTGTGAAGAAATCAACGTAAGCTTTCTGGTCATACTGTTTCTCCCGCACTTCTAAATGCTGAGGCATAAAGAAAAAGAAAGGAACAAATTATTTATTACATCAACAAAGAGTTACAACTCAGTTAAAATAAAACACTGATTCATGTATGGTTGCAACATATCAGGCATAGTTGAGAATTTAGGGAGAATGAAATGCCATGCAAACTTTAAATGGTGGATGCAATAGCTAAAAAAATAAATTTTCCAGCCTCTCAACCAAGATTTGGCTTCATTCATCATACTGATAGTACTAAGTGGCAATATGTAATTAGTCTGGGGTTCAGTAAAATCTTGAAAATTAGTACTGAATGTTGCACTAATAATAGGCAAGAAAAATTTATGAAATTGGAATAAATAGACAAGCAACAATTATGTATATCTTAGAGAGTCAATGCCAAAAATAATACAAGCTCTTCCATGTGCAAGGAACAAATCAGAAAATATAGGCAAAAACACTCGAGTCTATTTTTATATGAAATATAATGGTAAAATAAATCTCAAGTTCTACTGAATGTACTTCCCAATGGACTAAAAAAAATCTCTGTTTTGCCACTCAAAATTGATAGTTTAAAAATCATTATAGAAATTCTACGATAAACTGTAGAGCACAATGACATTGGTTTATATGGAATGTGACAACAATCATATTGGTTTATATGGAGTATGATAACAATCACATTGGCTTATATGGAGTATGACAAATGGCATCTTTCATTCTTAACATTGTCAGGCATATGATCAGAGATCCCTAAGGCAACAAAAAAAATTCTGAAATTTAAGTAATGAACCATACATTTATAGCATTTTCTTTGTCCTCTTCCTTGGAGATCTTGTATGCAGCTCCCCACTATCACCTCGCAAAACCAAATAACTCTATCACAAACTGGTCTCATTTGATACATCAAAGCATTTGCACATAATCAAATCACCCCTATCTTAGATGTTGCCCATCATTTCTGTTTAGAAACAACATAACTGAAACATTTTGATGCATCAACTAAAATCAGTCAACACTTATGATCATTGCAGTCAAGCACACTATAAGTCGATAACCCATAAATCCAATGAATCAAAACCGGCCCATAATTGAGCAATACATCATGGAGACTATGCACGATTGAACAACATAAAAGGTCCCGCATTATTGGAGTGCTGTTTCCCATTTCTAAGATATTTGGATTATCTTAAGACAATAGCAACACTAACAAGGAGAAATGGGGTTTAAAAAAATAAAAATGAAAACGTACACAGATTTCACCGTCAGCAGGTTCCAAAGTGACCGTTCTTCCAGGATTCTCAGGAGTTCCTCTGTGGTCAGTACTGCCTATTCATAATAAAGAGTTAAACTAAGCGTTCACGTTCTGATAAATTGAAGGGAATAAAAATGAAGCACCTTGGTAGAAGACACGGCGATATCCTTTAATGAAACCAACAACACGATCATCATAGTTAAACCCAACTTTCCATATCAGAGACCCGTACCCAAATACCCACATCGCCATATTTTTGTCTTCTCAATCAAATCAAGTTTGTTGTTTTGCTTACAAAAACCAACGATGACAAAACAGAGAGAGGCCAATCAGGGTCGCTGGTTGCATTTTTTCAATAATCATGGCTAGGTTCATTTCTGTTCCTTGTGTTTTGTTGGACTTGAATGGGCTTGTTCTTGCAAACTATGAAGTGGGCTTCCTCGTTTGTTTTAAAAACTAAGATTGGATTTAATTCAAGGTTGGCTCAAAATCAATGAGTTGAGTAAATAAAGACTTAAAATTTAGCTTGATTTTAAAATCAAGACTTGAACTTGGCTTAATTTGTGAAATAGATGCTCAAATTTGACCCAATTTGTCAACTTGGGACTCCAACTCAATTAGTCAAAAATAATTTATTTTTAAATTTAATTCAAATTAAATTTAAATTTAAATATTTAAATTGACGTGAATTTAATTAATTTATGAGAATGACTCTAATCTTTGACTCTAAGCCTAAAGTGAGTGAATTTGAATTTAATTCATTTGATCCAATCTATAATTCAAGGTTAAATAACTAAGATCAAATCCAACCTAGAAATAACATTAAAGGATAATAATTTAAATTTAAATTTAAATTTATTTTGTTAGAAATAATTTTTAAAAAAATTGATTGATTGTGGTGATATTTAACCGCTAAAAGGGATAATATTAATCTTTGTATAGAAGAAAAGGTTCAAGGCACCCGTTCCTGTTATTTATTATTATTATTTTTTTATAATTAGAGATTTTGTTCGTATTTGTTAAATAGATAAATTCAGTTCATAATTATCAGACTTGTAATAACTATATCAGATGAGTCAAAATTTCACAAATATGACAAAAACTCGAACTTAAACTTTTATTTTAAAAGTTCTAATGTTTCATTAGTTTTAGTAATCTTTGAGGTCTTTTGTTATTGATTTTTATCTTCACTCAAAAAAAGAATAAAATTATTTAGCTGAGAATAATCAATATCACTCACAAAATGTTTCTTTCTTCATATATATATATATATATATATATATATATATATATATATATATATATATATATATATGAATGCCACATTTTTTATTCTCTAAATTATTTTCCAGTTGCTTCTCAATATGCTATAAACATATAACAGAATTTGATTCAAATTCTTCACTATTAAGCTTAAAGTAGTTTTTTTTTTTCTTCTTTATGGCCAGATAGGTTGATTTACAAGGAAAAGAATTCGATTCTTTTCTAGCCAGGCCTATTTTATAATCCAGAAATGGCAAAGAATCATTGTAGATGATGAAACATAATATGCAAATTCCACAAATATATTATAAGTAGCCCAAAGCAAGCCATTGAAAAGGGTGGCTTTTTTTTTTTGTAACTGGGGATGACAGAGTTTCGAACCCAAACCTCCATATTAGAAGTTTTAATACTCCCCTAAGTTTTGCTAACCCTTGCGATCATGGAAAAGGGTAATTGTTCAACTATTTTCTTACTGATTACACATCAAACTTGCACAGAAATTTTTTTCAACTGATGGTCTTAGGATAAAGTAGGTAAAAATCAGTTTCTGTAGAGAACATTTTCATTACTTTTTTTTGAAAAAATTTTCTAAAGTGAAGTGCTATTTGGATGAATTTTGACAGGCCCCATCGACTGCATGGTCAACTTTATTTGTAACAGGAAGTTCATATTGTTGATGATCACCTTTCTCAACTGTGACTGATGGCGCTGATGAGCTTGGAAGATCCTTACTTTTGCCCCACACGTAAGTGTAAAGTCCCATTGTTATGATAATGGCTCCAATTATGCTGAAATACATGAAAAAGTTGTAAGAAATAGTAATGAGAATCGAAACGTTTCAATGAAAATATATTGTTACCTTCCCAGATAGAGTTGCTCGGCTAAAAATATGGCCCCTAAAGCTGCAGTGACCACCATGGCCAAAGGGCTGAAAGCCGCTATAAACACTGGCCCTTGTTCTTTGTTCACTACTCCTTGTACATAATATCCAATTCCAGAGCACACCAGCCCCTGATGATTTATTAATCTCACGTAAAAATTCATCAACATTATCACACAATTGTCTACTATATACATTTGTTACCGGTTAGAAAATTTCCTTGTGTATGTTAATATTAATTATAACTTCAGTTTAATAAAACAATCTCTCTTATAAATACGCTAGATCTCTTTCTCCAAAACCATATTTTTATAGCATTACAGCTTTTTCCATTGAAAACTATTATAAGGGAGAATTCTGGATCGAAAGATCAGTTATAATATAATTTTTAGTGATTTAGTTCTTCAAATTCGGAAGCATAATTCAAACATGTTTTTCTACCTCCCTAATTTGATTATGTTTTTAAATTAAACCTATAATTCAGTATTTTATATACTATACATAATTGAGGTTGATCGGAATTAAGTTTAACACTACAGACCGAGTAAGTGACGGCGAGCAACCTGGAGTCCCAGCCTATTTTCCACACATTCATGTCCCGTTCCATCGCGAGTGTCAAAGCCGTGCCTTCCACCGCTCCCATTAAGCACACCAAAGTTGTAAGAGTCAGCTCTGCCGGATACTTCCTTATCGTGATTGACTGAGGAGAAATTAAACTCATTAATAAATAAATAAACACTTGATGTTCATAAGTTGAGAGAGAGTCTGCTGTCAACTTACTTGCAGAATGAAGAAGCCTGAATAGCCGCAGCAGCCGATCAGGAGCATTATGGTTCCGGTGATCCAATGTTTGCCTGTAGCCGATTCGTTGTTGTCTTTGTGGTGACTCCCTCCTCCCGCTTTTATAAAATCAATGATGGGACCTTTGTATAATGTCATCACCATGGCTCCTATAATCGTTATTGCAGTTCCAATCACCTTGGCTAGACTTTGTATTTTCTTCATGTTAACCCGTTCCAACCTGGTCATCAGCGACGCATTATGCTGTAAAATCCATTGATAAATCAATGCATATAGTTCATGGTTCTCATAATAGCGTTTTGCTTTTGTTCATTTACTATTTCTCTCAGATTTTCTCGAATATTTATCACCTGATACTGGCATAATCAACAGTGGAACAGTGCCAAAAAGTTTTATTTATGAGGAATAAGATCATTTGACTTACTCTTGCATGCATGTTGATCAATATTTATTTATTTTGAGGGATCTTTGTTATGCAGTAAGTTCTTCAAAGCTGTTCTTTTTTCTAAGTGGTAACATGCATCTGTCTCCCACTTTTATTATAATACTAGCAGAAGCAAAAGTGAGATATATCTTTTATATATAGAGAGAGAGATTAAATAAAAAAACATTAATATATATAAAATAATAAGCCTTTCGGAAAAGTTGCTCTTGCTGGGCTCTTATGCATCAGCATTGTTGCTGAAAGATCTGAGAAATAATGGGTTAAATTAAAGCTTGGATTTTGTTATAAACCTGAGAAGAATTGCCATGATAAAGGTGAAAGCAGGAGCAAGATTGACAGTTGCAGATGCAAATGTTGCAGTGGTATACTTCATTCCCAGATAGTATAAATTCTGGTCAAGCACTGGCCTGCAGCTCATCATACCCATGTAAGCATTAATCAATAAGCTGAACATGTAATTAAATGTTCTAAAATTATAAACAAGTTGTTGATGAGAGCATTACTCCAGGAAGCCAAGCAGCATTATTTGAAGGAAGATGGGGAGTGTCATCTTTGGCCTTCTTCCCCTGCATAAAGAGCCATTTTTATCATTAAATTTGTGCTGCAAAAGAAGGATGTTAAAGCAGGAAGAGAAAAAGATGGTGAATATATAGACCTTTCGAGGAGAAGAGCGAAGGGTGCAATAACAAGCGTGGCAACTACATGGCGATAGACTGCGAGCACATAATGACTCATTCCATGGTTCAAAGAAACCATGGTGATCACAAACATGCCAGCATAGCCACACTGAATGGACACTTCCAACAAATAGGCTTTCACTTTCTTGATCTCCTGCAAGCATTTAGATATCTTACTGCTCGCCCTTTCATTTCCCATCTCTCTTTCTTTCTATCTCACTCACAGCCTCACTCTCCAAGCTTCACAATAGTTGTCTGCGATATATGCAATGAGACTTGAGAAATGTCCTCTTATATAGACAAACCGATGAACTGTTTCACCCTTTTTTTTTGTGCTAGGCATATTGACATGATAAGATTCTAAGAATGCAGCATAACGGCCCATTTCAACAGTTGAATTGACCCTAAAAGAGAGTATATATATTTTATCGTGATTATGTCTTTCCACTTACTTGAGACGAGGACAAGACTTCGACAAATAGTGAAGCATTTTGACAACTCCGCATGTGGATTGAGCAAGCGTAGCGCTATGTGACCCCTCGATCCGAATAAGATTTTTCGTTAGAAGAAAGTAAAGGAAAAATGATATTATTTGTATAAAAATAAGTATAAAAATAAAATAATATTTAATTATATAATTATATATTATCATTTATATATAAATTAGTACTTAATTTAAAATAATTTAATTACTTAATAATATATTATTATTTATAATTAAATTTATATTTATTATTTATATATATAACTTTATTAATTTGAATGGGTCACGTAATTTGAAGATTTTAGTCTTTTATATAAAAACATATGACTCATATGTCATCTTCCTATGTTTAGATCATCCATGATGTATTGTCATATGTTGTTACATGTTTGCCTATTTTTTTCCAATCTATAAGGCGGCTTTGCATTTGACATCCAATGGTAAAAGAAGCTATAAAACACAACCAACAATGGCATTAAAGTCTCTTTATTCTACTTTTATAAAGTTTAATAATAAAATTACTATATAAAATTAGTTTTAAGTATTTAATTAAATATTTAAATAATATATTATTATATAATTTAATATATTCAATCGTATGATAATATATTATTAGAGATATACATAATTTAGTTCAAACTGTAAAACTAGATTGAACAACTTAAAAATTATGATTAAGTTTAGTTTAAAAATTTTTCTTTCGGATTGTAGTTCGGGTGATTGTTAAACCAAATCAAATCATAAACCATATTTTATATATATGTATTTCGTATTTTTATTTTATATTATATTTCAAAAAACTATAATTTAATTATTTTATTAAATAATATATATTTAAAAATGAATGATTTTAATTGACTTAAACCGAGTTAAACTATTTTTTAAATTATTATTTTTAGTTTGATTTAAAAAAACTCTTAAATCGTATCAAATTATATCATACCCATCATATACATTATCAAAATATTCATTAAATACTTAAAGCTGGATGCAAATATTATTGGTCTTTCGACAATGGCAGCTCTTCCACCATATTGTTACCTTTTTACTACTTTCTAAATTTCTTTATTTCCTTTTTTATTTTTAAATTACAACTTTATATCCCTTTTAGTATTTTTATATTACAACGTTACCTTTTCAAAATCAAATGATTTACATGAATTGAACATGTTAGATGTTACTGGCAAGCAAAGGGTAAGTGAACCTTTATAAAAATGGCAGCAGGTTCATTGAATGGCCATAAAATGATACAAATTAAGAGTTCAATGGTGTGGGGAAGTTAGGCGCCATTGCCATACAGAGTGGACACCATTACTTTATAAATGATGTTGGATTCAGATATTAGACTGGCTTTTAATATAACTAATTTATATATATATATATATATATATATATATATATATATATATATATATATATATATATATATATATATATATATTTGACCTTTTGCACCATGATACTTTATTTACTTGGCTTTTCAAATTGATTTTATTGAATCATATCTTCATGGGAAAATTCTGATTCCCCATAAATTATTTTCCTTCACTGTTTCTCACCTGATTATGTTGGAACGATGAACTGTTATTTTTAATATTGAAAAATAATAAATTCTAATATTCTATCCAATTTTATTAGTAAGTTTTGATACATTTGAGAGCAATAATAATAAAATAAATAAAATAAAAATACCATTATTAAAAAAAAGAAAAAAAGAGAAAAGAAGAGATAAGATCCTTCGGTGTTTTTGCTACCCATTAACAATCTCTTAACAACACAAACCAATATCAGAAATGACTCTTCCTTACAAGGCATATCTCTTGAAGCCACTGGCCATTTCAATCCCTGAAAACAAAAGAAGCAACCTAAGAATCCTAATCAGAAACTAAACAAAAATCCTGACAAATGAATTCTCAAGCACCGACTTCCCAATTGTTATTTAATGTTGCCTCAGAAATCAAATGGTTAGGCTTTTTACGTATTTAGACGAAGAGTTTCGTTTAGGTCTAATACTAGCTAAATACCGAAATTTTAGGGTCGAGATCTTTGGATGATTGTGGAGATTGAAGGGGGAGTATGACTTTTTTACCATCTGACTTCGATTTAATGCACCCATTGTTGTTCTATCAAAAAGAATTATAGTAAATTTGCAAATGGAGGTATCGCGAATAGTTGAAGAAGGTAAGGTGGGTGAGACGATTTCTATTGGTCAACAACTCGTTGATATTTTACTGAAAAACTAGTCATGTGTTGAGGGGTGGTTTGTGGCTAATGACGATAATACGGTGGTGAAAGAGTGGAGTCGATAGTAATGACAATTGTAATGAAATCGTGGTGGGCATTGTCGGCAGTGGTGGTCGTGTTTGGTAGTGTACTCAATTGCGACCGGTACCATTGTTCATTATTAGGAGTCGTCTAAAATTTAAGTCCTCTTTCTTTTGCCTTTCGGCAAGCAACTGATCAGCCCGAATAACTTTATTTACTTATTTTTCTCAGGACTACAGGAAACAGTTATCATGGCTGCTACTGTTAAGCTAAAAGAAAAAGGTTTTATGCTTTTAGGAAATTCCAAAAAACGGAAAATCTGAGAGAAAGAAAGAATCAATCTCATTACATTTGTTCTTTCATCTCTTTACTGAAAAAGAAAACTATACTGATAGCATAATGTTTATTCTACCCTGCACATCCCTGTGCTGATAATTTCTTTTAGGCCTTGATTCAGAGAACAATTTAAGTTGCCCACGGATGACCGATCTTAAAAGACATCATTTTTTGACAAGACCGATTGGCCTTATTGCCCAGAAATGACCAAACCACTGTTTGTCCCCCAAGGTTTAGTACAAACTTAGTATTTTATCACTTAACTATTAAAAGTTCAAATACTCAAATACTCCTATTTTCATTAAATTTTTTATTATTATTAAAAGTAAAATTATTATTAAAAAAATATTTAAAAAAATTATAAATTCATCACATTTCTCCCAAGTTTAAAAACTAATAATTCTCCCTTTTCCTCTTACCGAAAGTTTGGAAAATCACTATTTCCTCTACAGGGTTTGTATTTTTCCCTTATTGCTTTTTTGATGATTAGAATTAGCCAACCTCCACTCTCCCATCTCCCGAACGAGGATGAATAGTTGGCCCACGATTTGTCAGCGAGGCACGAATCTGTGCTACTCATAGATTGCATCGGTTGACACACGTATCAATCAAATGAAAGCTTAAACTCTTTGTTTGATCGATTTGTGCGTCAATCGATACATAAATCAATCGATGCGATTTGTACAACACATAGATTTGTGTATTGCATGGGTCCATGCCTCATTGACGAATCATTGACCAACCTCTTATCGACAAACGATTCATTCTCGTCTGAGAGATGAAAGAGTAGAGGTTGACTAGTTCCGATCGCCAGAGAAGTGACAAGGGAAAAATGCAAACCCTAGGGAAATAATGATTTTTCAAATTTAGGATAAGGGAAAAGTGGGTGAAAAATTGTTAGTTTTTAAGCTTGAGAGAGAGGGAGAGGGAATAATGATTTTTCAAACTTTGGGTGAGGAGAAGGTGGATGAGAATTTATTAGTTTTTAAACTTAGATGGGGGGTGGGGGGGGGATATGATGAATTTATAATTTTTTTAAATATTTTTATTAAATAATAATTTTATTTTTGATAATAACAATAAAATTTAATAGAATGATAAATATTTAGATTTTTAATAATTAATAAGTAAGAAGTTGAATTTATGCCAAACCTTGGGTGGAAAATAGTTGTTTGGCCTTTAAAATTTGAAACAAAATTATAGCTACAGGACCGAGCTACATTAAGAATATGATTCTTTCCCTGGGTTTTAATATTTTTATGAGGTGAAGTAAAATTCTCATACGCACGTGGAATAATTTAGTGACCACCAATGTTAAGATAAGACGTTTGATTTTAGTGCTCAATCTTAATGATTCTCTGTTAGGATTGGACAAATTTTTTGCTTCAAAATTTGCAGCATCTTTCCTATGGATGGAGTTTATCCACACCATCATTATTTTCATGCACATTATTCGATGGAAGCAAGGTTGTTTTATGTTAAAAAAAAAAAAAAAAAAGGGAGAAAAGAGCAGCACCTTAATGGGAAAAGATTAAATTTAATTATTTAATGGAAAGGTTTGGGTTATAATCAATTAGCCAAAATTAAGGGGTGTACAAAATTACTCAATTCTTTATTGGTTGTATGGTGTGATTCAAACCATACTTTTCAGATTAATTTGATTTAAAATCTAAAATAATTTAGTTCGATTTAGAATTTTTTAAAAACGTAATTCAAATTACACTAAACTGTGTTTTTTTAAGTTAATGGTTTGAAACTTTTTTAAATTGTGTTTTCAGTTTAGTTTAAAAATTACTTAAATCGAACTAAATTAAACTATGCAAACTCTTAATCAAATAAATAAAATCTTAAGTTAAAGTTTATATAAATATTTAGATATAACAGATTTTCTTAATTTCAGCTAGAGTGAAAATGCAAAAGTTTATACGATTTGGTTGTGATTTTGATTTGTATAAAACATTAAGGTTTTATATAAGAGTGGGTGAGAGTGTTTTTGTATTTTAATTTGGATTTTGGCAATATTTTTGTAAACCCTAAAGAATTAGTGAATTTTTGTGCCTCCTTTAATTTTGGTCAAGTTAATTAAGAACCCTTACTTATTTTCTCTTCCAAATTGTTAACACTTTTGAAAGCCCGTTGGACTTGTGGGCAAGATTATTTAAAATAATAATCATTTTGAAATTATAGATGAACTTGGGCTTCTTTTGGACAGTTGCATGGCCCAACGACATCGCCGTTCAGGGTTTAATTTATTTCGGTAAACTTACTTATAGCTCAAAATTTTAAACATATTACCATGGCTATCCCTTTTGGAGCCGAACATAGAACCAAGCTCAAAGTAATTTCTTTTGCATCCAATTTTAATAGCACATTAGTGAATATATATATAACTATAATTAAGGTTGAATTTAAATTTAACCAGATTGTATTTAAGTTTGGTTCCATTTGTATGAAATTAAGCTTGAGTTCGAGCTCAAGCTTATCGAATTCATTTCAAACGTGTTTAAATTCGATTTGTTTCAAAGGAGTTGAGTTCATTTTTATTTGAATAAAGCCTAAGTTTAACTTGTTACTAAAATAATATCGTTTTAATGTATATTGATCAAAATAATATTGTTCTGTATCAAATTTTTTATATTTACGAACTTGATGAATTGAACATATCTAAAATTCAAATTCAAAAATATTAAATTTTTAGACTTAAATTCACTTGAATTAAACTTGTTTTGGATCCATTTAAATTGAATTTAAATTTGAGCCCGAATAAACTTAATTTGAATGCGCAAGAAAATATATATTTTGTTGGTTTCATATCTTTAAATGCATTGCAATTAAATCTAAAAGGAACAATTCCCCGCAAATTTAGGTAGCATCTAGAGGCTGGCAAGCCCAAGTTTCTCCTAGAATTTGAATCTTACTGATTATTTCTGTAGCAACAAGACTGCATAGAATAAATTAAAGTAATGCTAAATGGACATAAAAAGAAGTAAAAGAGGAAATGAAATGCTGTAATAAGCACACTTCGACAGAGATAAATATTTGATTTATATAACAATTTGGTTTCTCACATTAAGTATGAGCACAAATTGCTAAACTGGGTAGACCCAGTTGGAGAGGGAGAAACAGGGGGCATAGAAATATGTAAAATATATTAATTATAAGGATTCTTGGAGCTCAAATTCAGCTGGAAACCTCATAACTTTTCAGGGCTTAGTTTCAAGACAACTCCATCAGCCCCATCGATGCTGCCATTGTCATCAACTTTGGTTGATCTTGTAATTGGCAATTCATGGGCACCACTTTTCTCAGATGGTGCTGAGCTAGCAGGTGGAGCATCTTTGCTTTTGCCCCAAACCACAGTGTAAAGTCCAAGCACAATGAGAATGGCTCCGAATATGCTGAAACAGTAAGCACGCCATTGCCAACGTTTGTTAGATTCTGGTTTAAAAAACAAAAACCTAAATATGAGGATGATTTAGCTTATTACCTTCCAACATGGACTTGCTCAGCCAGCACTATGGCCCCTAAAGCTGCCGTGATAATCATGCATAGAGGGCTGAAAGATGTCACAAATACAGGCCCTCGTTCTCTATTTACAACACCTTGCACGTAATATGCAATTCCCGAGCACACTATACCCTGCAAATCGCAAGTTTCAAAGTGTCAAATGTCAGAAAATTTTCAGGGCGGGTTAACATAAATTATAATTATAATTTAATAATTAAATGATTTAATGATAATTTTCAGATGAATTTAGCTAATAAAAATAAACTTAATATACGTAAGAGTTATAATATAAATAAACAATATTATTATGAATTTTAAAATTTATTAAAATTTTAACATTGATTAAGTTTCTTTTTTAAACCAATATAATTAGTCTATTAAAAAATTGTCTTTTAAAAATGTTTTAAGAATAGAAAATTAATCATTTTGATATAAATAATTTTGAAAATTTTATAATTTAAGATTGTATGATAGTATTTTAATAATTTTTATAATTCTACTGTTTTATTTCAATATTTTATAAGTTTTACGATAATTTTGTAGAATTAGAATTGCATGATTTTATTTAATTATGCAAGATAACTCTTACATCAAACGCCCAACTATTTATAAGTTGTGAAAGTGCTTATATAGAGTTGCTCACTGAGTAAACAGCGGCGAGGAGCCTTGAGTCGAACCCAATCCTCCACACACTCATGTCACGTTCCATCACAAGTGACACGGCGGCGCCTTCCACCACGCCCATTAAACATATCAAACTTGAAAGAGAGAGCTCAGCCGGGTACATCTTCAACGTAAATGACTGATCATATCACAAAAAATTTGATTAATTCAAAGACTCGCAAAACAGTTTCTAAATAATTCAACTGGTTAATTACTCACTTGTAATATGAAGAAGCCCGACCAGCCAGTGCAGCTAGCTAGTAGCATTAGTGTCCCCGTGACCCAGTGCTTATCAGAGGAGTCAGCGTTGCCATGGTGGTGGCCGCCTCCACCATGCCTGATAAAATCGATCAGTGGGCCTTTGTACAAAGTCATCACCATGGCTCCCGATACTGTGATCACTGTTCCGATTACCTTGGCTAGACTGTGTAACTTCTTCACATTCACAGTCTCTAATCTGATTAATTAGGAGATAATTATCTTATTAAACAACATTAAATTAATACAAGAAAACATTAATTTGCTTCACTTCCAAAATTAAAGTAATTTAATTATCCAGATAATAGGATGATGACGTTAGTTGAAAGAGAGATGCATTGATGTAACTGGACAAGCAATTGCCTAATATAATTACTGACTTTACGAATTGGTGGTCCGACTATTGCATACTTTTTTAAGAGAATCGTTGTATTGACTTAGTCCAACTAGACAAGCAATCAACCTATTGCACTAATTTTTAATTTGTCCTCTTAGTTAATTAGGAAAAGTATATCTTAAAAGATGCCATCATCTATTTATTAAAAAAGACAAAATTTTTACTTTTAATATCATTAAAAAAAATCTCTCTGATGCTATAAATTTACCTTCATACATATAATTATTGTAATCAATATATATATACCGGAAGATTATTGCCATTATGAAGGTAAGGGCAGGAAGGACGTTGACGGTAGCAGAAGTAAAAGTTGCCGAGGTGTACTTCATTCCCAGATAGTACAAATTCTGGTCAAGCACTGGCCTGTCCACAGATTTATATATGTTTTGTTAAAGTGTAAAGAATCAATATATTCATATATATATATATATATATATATTTATTTATTTATTTATTTATATATAAAGATGACCAAAAGGAGGTAGGTTTTTACTCGAGGAAAGCGAGTATCATTATCCTGAAAAACACTGGGAGTGTGAGCTTTGGCCTTATTTTCCTGCGTAAAGAATTAAGAGCAAGCAATAAGATACATGATAAAAAGTAAAACTTCACATTTTTGGGATGAAATAATGAGGTGGATGAAGAAGGGAGACCTTTCGAGGACAAGGGCGAACGGGGCAATGACAAGAGTGGCAACAACATGACGGTAGACAGCAAGAACGTAATGGCTCATGCCATGTTTCAAAGAAACCATGGTGATTACGTACATCCCTGCATACCCAAATTGCAGGGAGACCATTGCTAGGTAAGCCTTAACTCTGTTGACTCTTATGCACAGCATCCCACATGAAGCTTGGTCTCCCATGATCTATCTATCTTTCTCTCAAACAATGCTTCACTCGAGTGGTTTGTAGCACGAAATGAGAAATAATGAGGACCTTCTTATAGACAAGTAAAAGCTCTATTAAGAGAGAAGCATTTCAACACTACACGTATAAGTGTCCAATTTCGTATTCCTTTATACATCATGCAACAGTTAGATCCTCTCTCTCCCCCTAAAATACGATAAAATAAAGAGAGAAAGAGAGAAGTTTTGTTGGACCCTTTGAGGTGATAATATTGCTTTAATTTTTTTTTAAATTGTGGGATTATGAGAAGTGGGGTGTGATTTATTGACCACCAAATGAAATTCAGGTTTAGTGGTGCAGGTAGGATAAATCATATTTAAAATTAAGTGGTGAGATGAAGAGTGGAAGCCATTTGTGATTTTGCCTAATTACTTTGATAACAGGTTATTTTTTCCGCATTTTGACCTTAATCGAAGTAAAAGTTAGTGTCAATGCGACGTTTCTGCTAATTTGGAGACTTAAAAGATATACAACTTCAATTCTATCTAAATTAACGCATGAAATAATTATGTTTCTGTCATGCTATTACTTTGCTAATTAATTAAGCATAAATTTAGACCTAATGTGAATCGGAATCAAACAACTAGTTTGGTTCCATTGCTTTCAAATGTTCATAATATATATATTTGAGGAAGAAACGTTAGGCGTTCTTTGGACAAACAAAGACAGAAATAACGACTGAATGATTGTTTTAATATATATTCTCATTCTCTTTCTCCTTTTTTCCTAAGTCCCCATAAATTCGCTACTTTCAACAGCCTAAATTTGCAGCCACAAATGCTCAAATCTTTCAAAAATCTCCATATTGTATGATATGTCTCATCAACTCATTCGAAAACATATGAAAATTATTTAAATAGTCACCAAATTATATAATTCTTTCATACATATAGCCAGCCACAGAACAAATTCACAATTGTGCTTACTGTGTGTGGCACCGGGTATGCCACCCACCTGAAAGAACAGTGCACTAATTTGTCCCAAGCTGGCTTAAGCATAATAATATTATACAGACAACCTCCAACAATTAAAAGATGGTGCTTTCATATTTGGATTCCAACGAGAAATTTTTAGGCGGAATCCCATCTTATGACAAATGGGAAACATTAGAAAGATTTGTCAAGGAGCTACTGGTAGGCAAAGCATATCTTATAAATTCAGAAACCATTAAATTTTCTCAGATTATCATTAAACAAATATATAGATGTGGCTAGGAATAATCTAACTAGAGAGAAATTTCCACAAGCAACTTCTCTTGCTCGCTTACTCATCATATGGAACATTATCCGCCAGGCAATACGTTGACAATTTTCTCTTGGGTTTTATTCCTGGTAAAGTAAATTATGTAGAAAGAATATATTATATAATAAACTATAGAGATTGATGGATCAACTTCATGGAGCAACTGTGTTGTGTTTGGTGAATTTGGGGTCACATCTCTTTGGTACCAATGATTCTTTAGGTAAGTGCAGCATTTATATTCGTTCACACAACATGCCTGACAAAGAGGGCATATTTCACCTTCCACATGTAAAGGTTGACATCTAATTGATAATTGAATTACAGAAGGAAAATATTGCTAGCTTTATATATTCCCTAATGTCGAAACCGAACATAATTTCTCAATAAGCATGAGTCGACATCTCAGGTATAAATTGAAGGCCGATAGATATATATTTATACACATCCCATGTAGTACTTGTTGATTAGTCATGTGGGCATGTGCCTCTTTTTATTTGTTCTTTTAACATTGTTTTTTTCCTCTTAAGAGAAATTAGGCTAATAAACTACTTTATTTTATTCTATATTCAAATCAAAGTTTGGTGCAAGAAAAAGTTTATCTGCACTTAAAAAGAGGAATCTTGGAATTTAATTCCATGCAAAAATTTGGTAAAAATGATCGAGAGTTACACATGCAGATTCGATCCTGCGTCATTGATTGATGATTAAATTAACCTACATGAGATATACAAGTTCATCTTGGTTAATTAATTATAACAACTTTCTCTTTCATCAAATATTCTTTCATAAAAAAATTAGCTAACTTTGCTTACATAATGAGATGGGACCCTATCATTTGCCATTACAAAATGAGTAATAGTATATGTACAATGAAATTGTACAAACTTATTTGTAGTTTTTGGGCATCATCTTTTGTAGGTGATGAACCTCAAGAGTCCTTGTTTTTACCCCACACAACAGAGTACAGGCCGATCGCAATAATACTCTCTCCAATGACACTGAGAGAGAAAATTAAAACACCCAAAACTGTCATTAGTTTGATCTTTTTGAGTCTGAATATATAAATATTCTTCACATTTTCATAATGATGAATGAAATACCTTCCAAGGTGAAGTTTTTGGGATAGAACAATGGAGCCTAGGTAGAATAGCCACAGTGATCATGCATAAAGGGTTGAAGGCTGTGACGAATCCTGGGCCGTTTGTCCTCAAAACAAGCCCTTGCACATAGTATATGTAATTCCCGATCTAACTATTCCCTGTAGTTTTTTAAATACAAAAACCAGTTGTCAACTTAATTTTCCAAGGAAATTTACAGCCATTTAATAGAGTTAATATAGACACAAACCAGTGTTTATCTGAAGACTCACTGTTGCTGCTTTCATGGCGGCCTGCTGTATGTGACTGTGGCAAATCAAGAACAGGGCCTTTGTAAAGTGTCATCAACAAAGCTCCTCCAAGGGTTACCATGGTCCCCAACATTTTAGCTTGAATGTATATTTCCTTGATGTTTATGCTTTCAAGTCAGGGCTCAAATTAATTCATTAAAAAATTATTATTATTATTTTCACTGAGAAAATGAAGGTTATCAAATAATTATTAAATCTCATCAGTTGAGGATGGAGTTAATTTTAAATTTTTAAGCTAATTAATTTTGTTTATATGAATTTTAGTATATTCTACTACATAAAGTGGCTTTAAATATATGAAGCATATATGTAAGTCTAATTTCCCATAGGCTTTTGTGAGATAATTAGGCAGG
Source organism: Mangifera indica (assembly GCF_011075055.1). NCBI lineage: Eukaryota > Viridiplantae > Streptophyta > Magnoliopsida > Sapindales > Anacardiaceae > Mangifera > Mangifera indica. The sequence goes on along the minus strand of NC_058147.1, from coordinate 5,744,694 downwards.
TCATGTTCTTTAATTTATTATTAATTAATAATCAATTTCATGATGATCAAATGCTAATTTTTAGTATAGAGAGATGGATCTGAACCATTCATTTCATTAACTATCTGTTTCTAACCGATATTATTAGAGTTCAAGAAGAGTTGGCTTTACATGCATGCATGCATGCATGCTTGTATGAAGAGAAGAGACAGACCAATTTTAATCAATGACTTGTCCATATTTTTTTAATTATTTGTAGGAACATTGAAATTGTCATCTTCTGCCTTGTTTTCCTGTAATAGAAATGGGAAAGAATTGGGATAGGTTTATGTTGAATACACAGTAAAATTATATGAAAAAATAATGATATATTATTATATGAATGAATATTTTTAAATTATAGATAAAGATAACGCCCAAACAAATGGTGACATAATATTATAACGTGTACAAAATTATATAGTTATTTATATATATAGTTTTATTAATGAAATATATAACATCACTTTCATGAATTTACTAATATTAAAGTAATAATTAAAGGTAACCATATTATATAGTATGCATATATAAAAGCATTTCATTTATGTTACATTGACTATAGCAGGAAATACGTATACAGAAAGGTAGAAAATATAAAAAAGAGTAAGTATTAATTTGTCTATTAAGGATCTGTGGGAAACAACCAAAAAATTCTGTAAATTCAAATTACAGTAAATAAACATAGCCGAATTATCACTATGTATTCGAGATGTGATCCAAAAAGCTCCAATTTAATGATTTTCCATAACATGATTTACTGTATGTACTGTGTTTGTGGATACTATGTAAATTAGAGTATTTTTGAGAGACTTCTTTTACTATGTTCTTAGAAGAAGAGGAAGAAACAGTAAGCGTTACTTTCTCTGTGACATTTTTTGGAACATTGAACACGTACCCAACTGCTAAGTAAATTGTCCAACTGCTATCAACTCCCATGGCTGTCATTGTAGTTAATGCAATCGCATTAGGTTAACCCGTCATGAGTGGAAATAGATTTTTCTGATTATATTTATATTTGCATGATGAAATATCAAATACATTTGACCCGAGCAGTAAGTAATGAACATGGTTTGAAAATTTTTCATGTTACAGATTGTTAACTTTATATAAAGCAACCTAATCCTATATACTACTATGATTCCACCCCCCCCCCCCCCCCCCCCCCCCTTTTTTTTTTTAAATGTTTTCTTGGTGAAGAAAAATAAAATATTATATTATAAAACAATATATGATGTGGACAACTTTATTTATTCGGTTGTGCAAGAGGCAAGAGTACTGCTTAATCGATTGTTTTGTCTTCCAGAGTGGAGATTTGATAGATAACCTACGCAGCCATCCTAAAATCATGATCAACAGATTTCTTTTTGATTAATTTGTGTAAAGTAACTTAAAATCTAGCTTTAATTATTTAGCATCAAAGTGATTACATTCCAACTTGAGATCCCATTTGTGTATTATCCGTAAAGTAACTTAAAGTTAAAAATATCTCAAAGGTTAACAAAATTAGTGAAATATTTGAACTTTAAAAAAAAAATATGGATTTAAACTTATAAAACCTAACTTACATGGTATAATGATCGTGGGGTGTTCGGTTATTAAAGAGAAATTCATAATATCTTGAAAATGCAGATATACATACGTTAATGTAGATGATTGACATGAAACATAACAAAAAAGTAGGCAAAATATAAAAGAAAGAATTGGAATAAAAAAGACTATTGCATAAAGATTCCGGTCCCCAGATAATGGAATGAGTCAGTGATTCCAACTTTTATAATTCCATTCATTGACAGTAGAAAATTTCAAATTGCCCAGTAACGTGGATAGGAATAATTAAGGAAAGCAATTTCTCTCCTTCATGATTCCATGAAATTATATGGATATCTACAATTTTTGGAAAAACCTTACAATTTCTTCTTTCATATTTTATGGTAATATAGCAATGAACTGATTCTTTTCACATAGTTGTCTTTGTTAATTTGTAGCAGAAGAACATTTTTATTTAAATTGTTCAAGTAACAGGGAAAATGAGAAACAGATTTTGTTATTGGAATCAATTAAAGGTGTTCTTATATGTTATTTTGGTCCAACAAATCACCTATGTATTATTTCATATTTATGATATTTTTTAATTTATTAAAATAGATATACATAATTTTATTATTAACTAAAACTGTCAGTGCCAACCCTCTTGTTTTTAAGAACTTTACAGAAAGGCAATGGCAAACAAAATAATCAAAGTCCCTTTTTAAGTAGGAATTGTAACCATGAAAACAAATACTTCATTCAATATAATATTTCCTATAATTAATTTCTAATAAGCAAAATGACATAAATAATAATTGAAAGAGCCAAATGACTATTTCCCATCCAAGGTTTGATGTAAACCCAATTTTGTATCAATTAACTGTAGAAGATCTAAATGTTCATTCGTCTGTTAAATTTTACTATTACTATTAGGGATAAAATTGTTGTTTATCAAAATATTTAAAAAAACTAAAAATTTAATAAATTTTTTCTTCATCCAAAGTTTGAAAAATTAACATTTGCCCTTAGAACTTTTTCAGCCACCACTGCCAATGGCTGGAGACGGCAACCCCTCTCATCTTTGGATAGTTGTCGTTGTTAGAGACAAGAGAAAGAAAACGTAGGGATTTGAGGGTGAAATTGTCACTTTTCAAAACTTTGGGTGGGGAGAGGGGGAAATTGTGAGATTTTTTAACTTGAAGAGGAAAATATGATAAATTTTTAATTTTTATAATAAATAACAGTTTTACCCATAACCATAATTAAAATTTTTAACAAAAATTTGGTTATAAATGATTGTTTAAGTTTTTAAATCTTATGAATATGTATTTATCTTTGAAACTTGGGTGAAAAATAGTCCTTTGGCCTTAACAAAACACGTAACCTACCATTTTATTTTATTTGCAAATGGTCTAAAAAATAATACACTTAAACTTTTAAAATACGTCAATAATATCAATATCCAAATCTCATTCTCACTACCTAAAAATAAAAGAAAATTTTAAATCAAAATAAAAAATAATTAAACTAATTACAGCTATATGAAAATATAATTATAGAAAATATGTAAAAATTTTAATTGTTATTGATACTTGTCTTTTAACACTTCATTAATTTGTCTTTATCAAATTCTATTACAGTAAAATTTCTCTAAACATTTAGATAATTTAAATTATTTTCGTATCAATCCTAATACGATTTAATCTAGTTCAAGTTATATTATATTGATTCGAATTAAATTTTGTATCCCAAATAATATCTTTAATCTGACCTTCTTGTATTATGTTATATCTGATTAATAGATTACATCGAAAATTAATAGCTGTAACCTTAACAATGGTGATGAGAAAAATTAGGTTCAAATGATATGCATGTTTGCAAAGCCATGGATGATGAAGCAAATGCGTTAAATAGAGTCAAAAGTGGGAAAACTTTGTTTTTAATTAACATTATGTCCATCACTTTTAGAAAGATTGAAAAAGTATTTAAGAGATATCGTGATTCATGTCCTAGGTGTCGCTTCTTTAGTTTTCCTTTGACCTTGATCGTAATGGAAACAAGACACACAGTCATGCATGGCACGTCACAGCCTTAATAATTGTGATGATTTTTAATTGACTGTCTAATTTATATATATTAAGCTTTTTGAAAGACTATTGGCTACCCACAAGACTTACCTAAGGTCCGGGTGCAGTCCAAACTTTCACACCATTAATTTAAAAAAATTTACATACTTATTTTTTATTAAAATTTATTATTGAGATTCAAAATAAACATATTATTTAACTAAAATATTAAAAATTTATTATATTTTATTTTTTAGTTTGAAAATTTAATTATTTTTTTCAATTTAAAGTTTAAAAAATAACATTTTCTCTTTAAGAGTTTTGAAACCATTATCGTTTTCGGATAAACTATATCTTCTCTAACCATGTTTTATTTCTCCTTTAACTTCTCTCTCCTTTTCGATCTCTTTTCCTTTTTCTTTTTTTAGTTATCTTCACCAAAGATAAAAATGAATCAAACGAAGACAATGAGTAAAAATAAAAAGGTGATATGTTTTTATCACAAAATTATATATATTAGTTATTAAATGTGTCACACTAAATATACTAAAGGAGTTAGCCCTAATTGTTAAGCTTTTTGAAAGACTAATGGCTACGATGCATGGGTGCATGAGATATTTCAATTTAAAAAAAAAAAAAAGGAAGAAAATGAATATCCGGAAAAAAAATTGTATCGCAGAAAGTTGACACAGAAAGATAGAGGTCCAGTCTCCTACGTAATACATAGAATATCATGTTTTCAAGCAAGAGAAAGGTAGAATACTTATATTAATGGACATTTGGAATTATATTGGCCACTACATTTACTTTTAGAGGACCTTTAAACGGCAGAAGGGTTTCCAGCAATTGAAGCAAATTATTAAGCTGATAAGAATCCAACTCAGATGACCAAAATGCACACGAACAACCTCTCGAAGTTAAATCAATTCATATAAAAGAAGTGAAGAACATGAATAAGACAACGGATAAGGATGAGAAGGGAGGCTAGAAAAGTCCAATCTACTATATTTATATTTAACTTATTTATATTATTTTTATTTGATGTAGGATTCTGTAGTCTTCAATACAGTCTCTCAACTGCAATCTTTATAAGTTATTAAGTTCATCATTTGACTAAATATATTGTCACTTAATATTTAGATTTAATTTTAGACTGTTAAGTCTACCCATTTGATTTTGAACTTTAATACCATATAGAAATATATTAAATCTAGAAGTATGAAGATTAAAACTCATATCATACAAAATTAATTAATTTGTGTCAATGTTCAATCTACTACACATATACAAATGAACACAAACACTTGAAATTAAATCAATTTGTGAGATCAACTGAAGAACATGAATAAGATAATTGATGAGGATGAGAGAAGAGGCCAGGAAGTTTATATGAGCACGCATCGATCTGTATGGTGTATCTGCATGCATCCATGCAATCGATTTAATATGACTACAACACAAAAGCTGCTGAACCAAAAGGAAAAGCTAAAATGGAAAGGTTTGGAAGTCGACAATCACATCAAAAAAGGGAAAAAAAAAAAAAACTAGAGCAGATATAGACTGACATTTTGCAGAGCATCCATATCGAAAACATCTATTTTCCATGTCGTGAAGGCTTCATTTCCTAACACTTCTGATCTCAAAAGCATCTGAAAACTACCTATTCCTTCTGCGGTCACCATCCTATTTCAATTATTTTGCAGATTAATGGATTTCTACACACGCATATTCTACTTAGAATTAAATTTGTGATCAAAATAATTTGTCACTAATGAATAAAAATAAATTTATCTGTATAAATTAAAGTGATAATTTTTTATTAGATGACTCTATCATTTTTCTCTAACACTGTATTAGTGATTATGGTTATTTTCATTATATTATTATTATTATTATTATTATAATATAAATTATAAATCTTTGTTCTTATATTTGAAAGCCTTTTCGGTTATTATTCCAACCACCCAACTCGTAGAAGAGCCTATTGCGTACCATAATTGTTTTATTTCTTAATCATACTTTACTCTCAGCTGTGGAAACTTAGACAGTGCAGTCCATTCTTTAGGAAAAAGAGAGCAGATTAAATTATTTAACTCTTAGTTTATGTTACTTTTCATGATAGAATAATGTCGACGAATTAAAGAAGATGATCTGATAATGGGATAAGCAATATATAATTCAAAATAAAGTTTCGCTTTCTTTTTTCCTTTTTTTGTGTTTAATATATAATTTAAAGTTTTACGAAATTAAAACATCTTAAATTGAAAGGTATAGTTGCATCAACATCATACGACCAACCCAGAAAAAATAAAAACCTTGTGGATTATTAAGTTGATCAACATATTGGAATTTTATGATTATAAAAAAGAGATGTTTTAAAATGCTTAACCGTTTATGTATATCCACTCACAAAAACAAATACCCAAAATCAGTCAAATGATGGAGGGATGGCCAATAATTCTATAAGAAATTGGGTATACGTAATAATCAATAAAAGGGAGGGTGATGTATGAAGCAAAAAGCAGTCAAAAGTTGGGGGAAACTTCCAAAAGAGCTTCTCCTACTTTGTCTTGGGAGCTAAGGACCAGGGGAAAAGGGTATTTTTTTTCCATCATGTCATTGGCCTTGTGATCAATCAAACTTAATGGGACGGTCAAAAGAACAAAGGCATATATATATACATATATATATTTCAGTCTGTTCGCAATCTTTTATCACAAATCAAATTGAAAGAGAACACAAATGAGTCTCATATTCATATCAAAGTGATGGCTATAAAGCTACATTTTTTGCTTGAAAAGGGAGAAAAAAGTGAAAGCTTAAGAAGATAAGAATATCACAAATTGCGGCTACAATTGAGTACAAGTTGAAATAAACTCTAGAATACATCATATTAAAATTATGTTTGTCATAAGCATAGATTTTACTTAAAGATATCCCCTTCGAAGAAGATCGTTGGTTTGATTTTAAGTTGCAGTTGGGGCAGTTACTGTCTCAAAGCAGCTGATATCTTCTTTTGAATGAGCTCCACACCAATCCGAGGAGATAATCTGGGTAGAGCTTCCTGAAAGAAATGAGAGTTAAAGGGGAAAAAAATAATTGTTTGAAAACCTTGATCTTATGAATACACATAAAAGCCAAATATGCGCTTCTAGTTTACTCTCAACAAAGTGTTTCTGGCATTTTGAGTCACAATGTTGACGTCCTCCTTAGTTGTTGGACTAACTAGCTTGTGTTTGACAATCACAGGGTTTCATCGATTAAAACAAATTTTAAGTTGACAAGAATCACAAGACCTAATGATAAATGTGGAAGCTTTAAGGGTGATAAGGATGCAAATGCAGGAACAAAAAGTGCCATGGAAAAGAGGATCACATGAAGCATTGACTTCAATACAAAGAGACCACTATACTGCTCTTTTTATATGAAAACCAAAGGCCTTTTTTCATAGTAGATAACTAATTTAAACATTCATGGCAACATAAAATGAAACTAGCTTAGCAAAAAAAAAACATAAATTAAACTAATTTCAACTCTGATCATACTGAACAACAGGATTATAGAACCTCTTATCAGTAAAGTATAGGGTCAAATACAAGATGAAGTATTCAGAGGCATCATCAACCATTATTGACTATATTAGCTCAAAAATCGCTATATTAATTGCAACTCAGCAAGGTCCTTAACTTGCATTATAATATTAATTGAACTCCATTGAGCCTCAACTAGTTAAGGTCAGCAGTTAGCACCCATTCAACATTTTTATGGAGCATCCCGAGTCCGGTATGGCATAATTCCTTCTAAAAAAAATTACCAGAGAGTTTGAAATCTGTCTTCTAATGTCTAGAGATTTTTCTAAAGTTGACTGGAATATGAAAGAAATCCACTAACAAGATCCTCCATCAGACAGATTTCCCAAAAGCCAGTATCCAGATGTAATTTCTCTTCCATGGTTTCAGATCATCTAATAAAAGCTTAATTCATGCATTGTTCCAATTGATTTTCATCCTTAGATCTTCCGTCTAGAATATCAATGCACATGTGATTACCAAATCTGTAACAAATGTCACCATGACATCAAAATCACTGTGAATCAGAGCCTAAAACTCTGGAATCTAAAGGTAAAATAGAAACTTTCTCCACAGCCATACGTGTGATCGATCCTTCTCCTTAATAATGTTTCAACCTAGCCAGAAAGATGGCTGACCCATGAATATGATTCTGATTCCTCTGCTGGTGCCAGAAGTTTTTTCAATTACTTTTATCTTGTTTCTTTCTATGTATTTATTGCCCTTAGAAGTAGCCTTTTTCTTTCCTTGGGCTCTACCTCCCAAAAAAAACTGATCTGTTAGGAGTTTGGCCTGTCATGTCCTCTTTGGTGGATTTTTAAAATTGGACCTCTCCATGAATGGGAACAGTTACTTTGGATAGGGAGACAAGCACAACATATATATATATATATATATATGAAATTAGCCTATAATGATCATTATCTGAGAATTGAGATTTAAGATGGTAGACATGCCTGCTTTTATAATTAGCATGGAATTGCCACTGATGAGCTCCTTCCTGGAGAAAAATTATATTGAAGTAGAAGTAGAAATGCAATATTAGGATGTGTCACAAAGTTCACATTTTCTTCAGTCACCCATACAAGTAGATTCTAGAGCTTCATTGACATCTCAACAACTAATTGCTTTTCTTTTGCTCTCAGTATGCCAAATAAGTTCAATTTAACAAAACCTGAAAGTCAAGTGTAAATTCTACTAAAGTAGAGAGCTCCTTTATATATGAGGATTCCTCAATTTTAAGGTCCTAAAACTTGATTGAATACTATACAGTAACACTAAGGAAATGCTCAATTGGAAGAAAGAAGATTGAGATAGGGAAAACAGGGTGTCATTAGAAACCATTATCTGTTAATTTGATCATTATGCCCCGTATGCTATAGTTTTAAAATATTATTTATTGTTACAAATTTTAGGCAGAGAAATGTCTATCTTTCCTTCACCCATTCATTGATATGATTGAGTTCAACTAGTTTAACTGGGTATACATCCTTCATCCTTAGTTCTCTCCCATCATTTCATAACATAACCTACCAAGTTGGCATGGAATGACAAGTCATCTCAACAACTCACTGTCCTAGCTGAATTTCTGTTATAGCAGGCACTTGCATACAGCTAACAATGAGTATTCCTAGCAGATACTTTCCCAATCTTCAGCTACCATGAAGATCTTACTCTTGTAAAAATTTCAATTTTCTTGGTAAATTTCAATAAGATGTATGGCAGCAGTAGAGCTTTCTTAATTTAATTCTTCTCCTACATTACTGCATTATCACTTTATGAGTGCATACTACTAAGTCTTGCATTACCGAAGCTTTTCAAAGTGTAAGTAACTGAATCTTGAGACATTCACTCAAATCAACAGGCAACTGAAAGCAAAGCTTAGTACTAAATTTCACAAGCAATAACTAAAGAGAAATGGAAACCACTAACCTCAGTACCATCAGAAAGTACTTTGGCCAAGACAGGTATCTCATACTGGTAAGCCTTCTCCCACTCAGGATTGGTGGTTATATCCCTCACCTTAGAAAACCCAACAACGAATGTTCAACACAACATACACACATATAAAAAATGTAAATGGAGAAAGTGAGGCGGGGTACCTGTAAATCTACATCATGGAGAGAATCAGGGCCAGAGAGTAAAAACGCAGCTTGGAGTTTTTCTTTGAGGCCATCACACAAACAGCATCCGGGTTTTGAGTAGAGCACCAGCTTTCTTGTTGAAGACGCTGGTGAGGTTGAAAAGGCCAAAGGACTGAAGACCCACCTGCTTCTGGCTCCTTGTCTTTGGCTGCTAAGCACCGCTATTGACGAGGGTCTTGCTACAACCGCTGCCATTGTTGCTCCAATAACCATTTTATTCCAAGTTGGAGTTTTGTCTGCTTCTTTTAGTTAAACAAATTTACAGCTCAGTTTTCAGTGGGATATTAATGATAATACTCTGGGTCGACCCAGCCCGATGCCCACCACGTTAACTCGGACCCTGGTCTTAAAACTACAAATTGGAACCCCATATAATCTCTTTCATATCTATTATTACTTTCATGAACATGTTACTGGTCAAATCTCGGTGTGCCTTAATAAATTCACCAAATTATATTGAAGATAGTTGTTAATATCCTTCCATGTTTGATACCATCGTATAATATAATACGATATATATAGACTATAATAAGTATTATAAAATATATTAAAAATTAGTATAATACAACCAACATTTTGTAAAATAAGATGTATATTATTAATATAAATTTATATACATATTTGAAGAAGTGATATAATGGTAAAAGTATATCTATGAAATTTTAGAATTTTATTTAGTGTTTGTAATATTTTCAACAATAATAATATAACAATTAGATTTTTATTATTCCTTTAAAAATACATAAGTTACAATACAATACAATACGATATATAATATATGATATGAAAAATTAATTTTTTTTATACACAATAGGGAGGCCTCTTCCATTCTCCACACCATTTAGGATTTTGGTCTCCATTCCAAGATAGGATTTGACATGAATCAACTCTAAACAAAACCTAGCTCAAGATTGATGAACTTCAACTCAAACTTACTTTGAAAACAATTTTATTTTAGATTCGATCAAAGTCAACTCAAACTCAAATATTTGATCAACTCAAACTTAGTTTGTTTTATAAAAGTCCAATCCTTAACTTAAACTCGACTTTTTCTATTTGAGCTCGAACAACTCATTTTTATTCCAACCATGCTTCATTCCTGCTATCATACAATTCTCTCAATAACTTCAAGAAGATTGTGGTCATAATTAAATTTTCAACCAATCCATGAGAGTACTATGCATTCACTTCTCAAAAGAAAAGAACCCCAATAAAAAAATAATATGATCCATTATCCGGACTTTTGGCAAGTTAAATATTAACAAACAAAAATTAAGAGATAAAATCTAGATGAGTTTCTTTCTGCGGAAGAACTGCTTCAAGTGCAATAACTGCAAAACTGAAACCACAATGCAGATACCAAGCGACATGATACTAAACCATGCCACTCTAGAATTGGTTGCTTCACTGACTTCCCTCATCTCTGCTTCCCTGTGTAACAATATCCAAGAAAAAACTCAACAAGAAATTCTATACTGTAACATTTCCCATATCTATAACATCAATAAACGTTCAAGAAAAAAGAACCATTATATTACAAGAGGCCTTTTAAGTGTAGTAGATATATTCTCCACCATTAGTTATTAGTGAACCTACACATAATGTAAATGAATTCAAATTATCCTAATATCCTATATCACAATTAAATAGAAAACTGTCATAAGAGGGCCATATGTTGCTTTCCCTGACAGGAAAACCAAACCGTTCCTTTCACAAAATGTGATTGACAATATTTGTGTCACTAATGCAAAGTACTATGTTAAAATATGTCCATAGGAGATGATGTTTTATTAGTTAAATTTATGTAATTTATTTTAGATATGAAACTCTGAAACCACCCTGTTGGAGATCTTAGTCAACCTGCCACATGTAAGAGTTACCTGAGGATCTAACTCACTCAGAATCTTTTATGGGAAAACTGTAAGCTTCATTGAGACTGTCGCTATTCATCACAAATGTCGACAATTATACTGCACCAATACCTACATCGCTAGCCCAAATCAACATATAGTACCATTCTCTCCTCCTATCTTATGCTATTGTAACTCAGACTAATTATCCTTTGTACAATATATTGACTAGCAAACAAAAACCAATAGCAATACTATATTAGTAAGGCTAATTTTCCAGTAGGCCAGTGAAGTAGCCCAACTATATTATATTATTTTCTTCTTGTCAATTGTGACCAATCAGTAAAACCTAGCAGAAACCAGCTAAGAATCGTCGTAAAGAGATTAAAATTGGAAGAGAGACAGACCTGTGCTTGAGAAAGAGCAAATTATCATGAATGGCTTTCACAGAAGCTTCAAGTCTCGTCAAGTGAAATTCTACACCCTACATGGAGTCATGGTGCATGCATAATCAGATAAACAGGAAAATGAAAATGTTTAAGATTGTTGATAATACTTCTAGCTCTAAAGAAATTTAGAATTTAAGGATCATACCTCTATCTTGTCCTTCTTTGCAACTGACTCCCAATCCTTGGCAGCAATTCCAATTCTCCAGTCAAGACTTAGAGTGGTGCTTGTACCTTGCTGCTGGTTGCCTAACCAGAAACATGCCAAATAATTGCCAGCCTCGGTAGTTGTAAATGCAAATTGACCATGAGTTACATTCTCATTCTGGTGAATATTGTTTCCAAATGGAGATGTCACCTTAATAAAAAAGAGAGACAGCTTATAAGTGACAAGTGAAAAAAGTCACCATGTTTAAAAATAGCAGAAGCAATCTTCTTATCAGTAACCCAAACATAGACTAAGTTACTTCGTTAAGTCTTAATTTTGGAGAAAAATGCTAAATATCTGATGCAGGCAATTCATCAATCATAATCATGACAGTTTTTATTTCATATTCTAACTAGTAAATATATAAATATGGATCATTGCTCAGCTGCCCAATGCAAAATTTAAGAACCCAAAATTATAAATTAACTTCATCATCGGGCTTATTACCATTTCAGTAGACCTTAAGATTACAAATCAAAGCTAGTGAACAGATGGTGAAAGCAGAAACAGGAATATGTAAGCAAAGCAAAATCAATGACAAATTTCACATCAGAACATAATTCCAACTACCACAAAACTCAATCACCATAAAAAAGCACAAAATGGGCATATACCCACATGAAGATTTGAAAAGAAAATCAATAGTTTGAGTTATATTAAGAATTTAAACTTGGATTTATAGATACCCGAGCAGAGATGGTGGAAGGATTTTCTGGGTGGGCTTCGTCGACCACGTAATAATCAGCCAAAACGACGACGTTGTTCTGTATCTCCTCAGACACGCACTTGGTTCCTGAGCTAGGTATCGTTAACCAGATAGCTTCTGCAACTGGTACGATGTTGTTTCCGGTTAAACATAGCAGCATCATTACCGACAACACGGCCACTCTGGCGCCTGGGATCAGAGTTCCTGCCATTTTAGAACACTCAGACTTGGTCTTTTGGTTTCATCAACAAGGCTCTAGTTCTAGTCGTGAGTTTAAGACAAGGAGGAATTGATTACACGAAGGTGAGCGCGTGAGAGAAGGTGGCTTAGATTTGACTGCGAGACCGTGAGATCAGACTTCAAACCAAGACTTTTCCGGGGCTTTGACGCAAGAGGTCTTAAGATTGGCCAATCAAATTAGAGTTGGACGATCCTAATAGGACATGAAGTTTGTGATTGCAATTGTCTATTACATTCCCCACGCGCACATTACAGTTCAACTTTCATTTTTGGATGAGAACATAAATAGGTTTTTTAAACTTTTATTTTATTTTTTGTCTGTCAACGCGAACTCTCAAGTATTTTTAGGAAATTAATTAGATTAACTACAGTTACTTTAACCTAAAAATCATTAACCAGGGACTACCAACACATGTATAATTATTTAAAATTGCTCGGGTACAAATACAACAAAACTAGCTTTGGTCAAGTCCAATGGATCAACATTTTGATGATCTAATCATATATTTGAGGTTTATGAACCTATGAATATGCAGGGATAAACTAAATATAAGTAAGGATATAAGCATTATTTTATCATTAAATCTTAAAATTTTAAAATTTTTTTTTTTTAATTTTAAAAACTAACAACTTCACTTACATCTAAAATTTAAAAAATTAACATTTTACTCTTAAGGCTTGTTTCTCTTTTCTTATCACCACCATTCCAATCAACAGTTAATGTTTTATACCTATCTTTTAGATCCGACCATAAAGGACAACCACTCATCACAACAAAGGACAATGAAGGATAACGAAGGATAACGAAGTATCGTCCTTTGTCGAAAAAAATTAGCAAACAATCTTTGTAAAAAAAGATCAATGACCGAATTCTCTAAGCCACCGAAGATGAACTCTAAAAATAGAGGAAAAGTGAATTTTTTAAAACTTAATCTTGAGAGGAAATTGTAACTTTTCCAAATTAAGAGAGGAAATGATATAAATTTTTAGGGTTTTAAGGTTTAGTAATAAAATGATAATTTTACTCTTACCTCTAACAAAAATTTTTAATAGAAATTAGTTCATAGATGAGTTATTAGATTTTTGAAAGGCTAAAGGACTATTTCCCACCTAAGTTTAGGTGCTATATTAAAGCACACCTATGGAGTTTGAAAAACCTAAAGTCTCACATATAATATAATTTCCATCAAAATTTTCTGTTATAGGCAAAGGTAAAATCGTTATTTTACTAATAATATTTAAAAATTATAAAATTTATTATATTTTTTCTCCTAACTTTTAAAAACTAATAATTCCACTCCTACCTAAAGTTTTCTAATTTTGAAAAATCACATTTTCCCCTCAAATTTTTTCTTCATCTCTTTGGTGCCGATGATCTCCCCTTCTCACCTTAAATGATTAGTCGACGCACGTAAACAAATTTGAAACAGATCTCTTTGTCTTTAACGAAGAGATTCGACGAGATATTGGAGAGATTTTAGATCTCTTCATTGATGAAGAGATCCAGAACCTAGATTTCTTCATCGACAAAGAGATCTTTTATCGTCGTCCTTTCTAGATCACCAAAAAAAATGGTTTGAGGGAAGAAGAAAATTCTAAGGTTTTGGGGGGAGAAAATATGATTTTTCAAAGTTAAAAAACTTTAGGAGGGATGAAATATTAGTTTTTCAAACTTAAGAGAGAAAAATATAATAAATTTTATATTTTTTAAATATTATTAATAATATAACGATTTTATCCTTGTTTCTAATAGAAAATTTTAACTTAGTTGATCAACAGATAAAACTTTGGGTTTTTTAAATCCTGCAGGTGTAACTTTAAAATTGCACCAAAACTTGGGTGGAAAATAGTCCTTTGGCCTTTTTGAAATGTGAGGTGTGTTTTTTAGGTTGGACTAAAACTCGAGAGCGGGAAATAGTCCTTTAGCCTCGCTTTCCTTATCAAATTGTCTCAGTAAGCTTTAGATTTCAGCAGGAGTAAATAGAACTGCAAACTTCCACAGTCTACTCCGCTGAAATCTAAAGGTTATTACTGAACGACAATTTAAGAACTAGTCCAAGCCCTTACATTTCACAGACTAGATCTAACTTTGCTCTGTAGCTGGCCCAAACCAATGAGAACACACCCTGTAAACAATGCTTCCGCTTGAAAGGTTAACCCATTTCTGATCAAATTCATAGCCTTGTTACAAAATAATAAATAAGATGAGATTATCTTCTCAAGAAACTTATACATGATGTGTACTAGGTACCTAACCCATATTGGTTAAGCTAACCCATTCGTGTTCATTAGATAGCTTGAATGATTAAGTGTAGAATTTATAAATAATCCCAAAAGAATTTGGATTCGAGCCCCATAAATATCATATCAAAATCAGATTATCGAATTATCTGATATAATTATTATGAAGTTAATCATTAAATCCGTGAACCTTAAAAAGAGCAGTTTGATTCAAGTAAAATTTCTCATTATAAAAAATATGTATATGTGATCATTTTGGAGCTATTACTGTGTATCATATTCATTTGGATATTACTATCATATGTAAAATGGCTATAAATTCATGATACAAAGCTTACATGTGCCCATTAGAGAAATCAGAATCATGTTTAATAATGTCGTTAATTTGTTGTTAACAAAATGAAAGCCGACAACCCATGTGAATTGCAAAGGAAGACTTGTTTTCTTTTTCTTTTCCGGCCAAATTAAATGAAGTTACATGTGAAAACCTATGGCAAGGGGAGTATAAAATTGGGCGTAGGTTATGCTTTTCCATTGAAACCAGAGATCATATTTAAAACCATGGCTACCTGGAAAGTGGAATCCTTTGGTCGTAAGCTTAACCTTAAGCCCAACCCATATATACAGGAAAGGTGGCAACCGATTATTAGTGCAGATCTCAATGTCAAGTTGGAAAGCTGAGCACTGCCACTTAATGCTCAGGATAAGAACAACTTGGCAGATTTGCTATTCAATAATAAAACATGGTCATCTAAATTAACAATTGTAATGCCGCAAAACTCTCTTTCGGTCAAATTAATGGGTATGATTTTCACGAATACAAGAACAATTTACAGATAACACTGCACCCATTCACAAATTCAGACCAGATGGGAATAAAACACAATCTCATCTAGAATAAAACATAATTTCCCACCATTTTTAGTGATTCAATCAAAATACAATTACTTTTATATCATATTAAGATCATATTGATGTATATCAAATCATGCAATATCATATTTATCTATAAATGCATATAACTCTAATTTTTATTAATATAAATTTTACGATAACAAATAAAAAAGAAAGACACTCGTAATATTTAGTCAATATATAATTATTATTATTATTATACTCTTTGAATATTACTAAGATAATAACAGTTTTTGATCAAACCATGTAAAAAGTTGATTGTATTATTTCACTAATTTTCCAAAGTTTCAATGTCCTTATCCTCGTGTAAATCTCATCACCACCAACAATTAATGTCTCTCAAGTTTCTGATGAACGATTTCGAAAACTTCCCGTGAATAGGGCAACTTATTTAATTATTTCAATTAATCCAAAAAAAGGGACAAAAATAAAAGCAAGTGTACCACAAGATTACATGAGCCATATGGTAAGGATACGATGCAGTAGTTGTATTTGTTGAAGTTCTTTCCCTGGAAGTTTCTCTTATCTTGATAGATGAAACCAGAAAATATAAAAGAGATTTGATTCTCATACCCACACGGATCTTGCTTCCTCATCCTCCAGCAGATATTATCGAAGCCTTCATTGCACTTTCGCCCATCCTCGCTTCATCGTTTTCCCGTTTCCACATTAATTGCAAAGTGACAGCAGTCTTCTATCCCATCTGGTTTTTAGCCTCAACAAAGTGGCCCTACTTCCTGCTGGCTGGACTCAATAATACCTTTGAATACCGATACCGGATTTTTATATTTTAGTTTGATTTCAATGCGAGGTACGGAAGGTCATAAGTTGGGGGTACGGGGCCAGTTCAGAGATGGTGATAATTAATTGATGTACTACACAACATGTTGTTATAAAAATATACTTAACCGGTGGCAAAAAGAGTTTAAGACTAGGATGAAGGAGAAGCAGCAGAATTCATGCATGCAGATTCATTTATGGCCTTGAAGTTTAATCTTCGTGTTGGGACTTGAGGAGGTGGGCTCTGAAGATTTGAGGTAAAGACAAGGAGCATGGAGAGTAATGGGTAGATGATGCCAAATAGGGATGACTGCAGGAGGGGATTTCCGTCCCCTTTTTACCTCCGTAAAGAATATCAATCTTCAATTTTCAGCCATTCTTATCTTAAGAATAAAAAAGATTTTTGTGTTCCCTTTCTTACAGAGAAAACTTTTTTCTTATCTTTGTGAGAAAAAGTCTTTTTTTTTTATATATTTTATATAAAATATAAATATATTAAATAATAAAATTAATTAAAATTAAAATTAATATATTATTTTAAATATTATAAATATCATATATTAACTATTTTAATATATATAATAAAAATATAAATAAATTTTAAAAACATAAATAATAAAAAACTATGAGATATATTAATATTTTAAATAAAAATATTAATATAAAAAGGTAAGAACATGACATATATATCTTTATCTTTGATTACAATGATATTTTTCGTCTCTGTCTCCATCCTCTTCCCTTTTCTCATTTTATCAGAAAATCTTTTATTTGTTAAAATCAAAGAGAGTCAAGATCTTAAATTCAAATTGAAATTATCATCTCTATTACTAAAGCAAAAGACAAATATTTCTGTTATAATAAAGTCGAAGCGTAGCCACATGGTTGTAAGCTTCAACATGTTAGAGCAGATGAAAATTGCCGTTGGAACTTGGAGTACATTGGTGGTCTAAGACAATTTATTTTGATTTTTTTTTAAATTTTGGATGCCAAGAGGATCGTCCAGTTGAAATAACACGAATGCCTAACTATTGTTCTGGACTTATGTCATCGGTACCAATGCTCTCTAGATGAATGACGGATTGTTTTCACAGAGGAAATAACAAACAGACATGGTCAAATAAGCTCTTGAAAATGGAGGAGAGATGTTCTCAAAGAAGATGGAAGAAACAACCATTTTTTCTTGTCCATTTTAATTTTTTTTTTTCAATTTTTCGAAAATAAAAATTATTATTTTTCCTTCTTACATTAATTTTTAGTTTGAGTTAAATTTTAAGTAAAAAAAATGATTTATCCATTCAAAGAGTGAGAAAATGATTTTAGGCTAAATTTTGAATAAAAAAATGTTAACTAATATATGAATGCATTTGGTTTGAATAACTGCTTATTATAAAAAATAAAGTTAGTTACTTAAAAAATTACTAGATATAAATTAATATTAAGTTTGAGAAAATTGAAATATAAAAATAAATATTGTGTTTGGTTAATAGTTTTAAAAATTACTCATATATTATTTTACTTAAATACTTTTAAAAATTACTGGTTATAAATTTGTCTTGTATGTTGTAAAATATTCTCCATAGATTAGTTTTTTTTTTTTTATATTGTCAAGTAATGAAATCAATTGATTAAATTATTTTTTTAACTTATCATACTGTCAAAAAATAAAATAAAATAAATTATTAGTTGTTTTTTTATTATTTTAAATGAAATGGGAGTATTTTTATCTTAAAATTTTAATAAATTATGATAAAATTATAACAAAATTAAGATTATTTTAATAATATTTTTAATATCAATAACTAAAATGATATTTAGGTTATTCTTTATATAATTTGTTACATATTCCCTTGTACCAAATACCCTAAAAATTAGCAAACAAGTTTTCCCATTATACTTACAATTTTTTTTTTTTTACTAATTTTGTTCTCGGTAATATTAAACTAAAGCCTTTATAGGAATAGGTCAACCAACTAGTGCCAATGGCAATTACCCATATTATTAAAATGAAATTTCCTTCTCGTTTCTACCAAGCCAAGTCCCGATTTCATTCCTAAAAATCTGACAGATTTTAGTGCTATAAAAAGAGGAAGTGTGCCCGGAACATGTGATGAGTAGCAATTAAAAATCAACTGAATACTTGGGGAGAATCGGACTGACATGACAGCCACCTGATAGAATATTTATTCATAGTAATATGTAATTATTTTAGAAATTAATATTGTTAATACGCGGTCAATTTTAAGAAAGAAGTTATAAGATCCTCATCGTGATTCTTATAATTTTTATTGATTTATGTGTTGTGTTCCCATAAGAAGGAAATACTATTCCTTTCACACATGAATTACCATTGGAATGAGCAATCCTTTGTACACACATAGCAAACACTCTCTCTCTTTTGTTGCCTTGTTTGATGCTTCATTTGGTTGTTCCAGTTTTACTGGTATTTGTATTTAGTTACCCACCAAAATTAGAAAATTTCTTCTTTGAAATCTCGACTCTCGAAGATATGCTGGGTTTTTTCATCCATTCTTACGTAAAGAAATCTAAATTTGTTTAGGGAAAAAGTCCAACCTATTATATTTATAAATTAAGGTAAATAAAATTCAATAAAATCAAAATACAAAAAGAGAGAAGAGAAAAAAAAATCGTTTTAGTTTTTTAGTATACATTTATAATAGATTTTCATTTTTTTTCAATTTTACTGTTCGATCACTCTGATTTTTGGATTACTGGTATAAGATTTATCGTTCTTCATTTTGAACATTGTAGATCATATTTTGTTTTTCAAGTAATTATGTATATTGAAACGTGACTAATTGTGTGGTGTAATTTTGTTTAGACATTATTTAGAAAAACATCTCTTTCGTTTATTGTTGGAATACTCTCAAATTTTGACAGTATTATAGACACATCTAATGTTATATTTTGGATTGTAAAGATTTGTTTTTTATTCTTGTAACGTGAGATATAAACTTTTAAATTTATTATAATATTATATATTTTTCTATAGAAGTGTTATTGTTTTATTTTATTGTTTTAGAGAGTTATGTACTTATTAATAGACTAAAAATAGTGTATCATTATTTTGAATATAGTGAGTTGATTTATTTAAATAAGATTTCATGATTTTACACTTTATATTAAAAGGGTTTTTATGTGGTATTTTTTTTTATTATGCTTATTTTTAATTTTTAGTATGATAAAATTTTATTTTAATTATTTATTTATTATCACTCAGTTCAATGTGAAAAACACGGTTTTAATTTTAGTTTCATTAGTTTGATTGCGTTCTCGCCAACGAGATAATCAACTTACAGCTGTTTCTTCACAATTTAGCAGATGAAGAGGAGCGTTCTTGGAAGCTCATAATACAATATTATGGCACGTTTTTGTGCATGGCAGTGACGGCAAAGTATAAATATTGGGAAAATTTTATCTAAAGGTAAACGTTGAAGGTGTGAATGCACAGTCACAATCAGACAGACATCTTATCACATATCTTAATCCCATACCTGCTATGGAAAAGTTACAGAAAAATTGACCGTTGAATTGCTTCTGAAATTCTTCATTCTACTCCTAGTGAAACAAAAATTAATTTTTACGATTCTTCCATGGGAGACTTGGTTAACTATTATTATCTAGAATTAGTTTGATCTTGTACTTTCACCAGCATCTATAGGCTTTGCATAGTTTTGTGCTGAAAAGTTGACAAAACCCTTGTAAATTAATGGCTTTTCAGGCTCTTCAAAGTGTGAAATCAAACGATTAATTCAGACTAGATCAACCAGCGCACCATGCATGAGCATATGTGCTGGCAAATTTTCCAGAGTAAAAGAAGTGGCTGCTTTTGGCTTTTTGCCGTACCATAGACATTCCCATCGAATTTAGTAAGAAAAGATAGATATTGCGAAGAAGTCAAGTCATGCAGGCGTAAGCAACTATGCAGAAAAATGGTCATCGAAAGGAACAGTTAATGATAATTTCTTAGGTTTGATATCAGTAAGAGAAAGTGAAAGGAAGATAGAAAGACACGCATTCGGATTTTCCATGAGGCCCATAACGCGGTTTTAGAACTGCGAGACAGAGCAGCAACAGCTGGTGTTTTGCTTACATAGGCTAAATGAATTATAGCTGCTTACTATTAGACTGCGTGTGTTGCCGTTGAGTTAATTTCTTTTGTGTATCACAGCCAAGCCAACACCGAATAGTTTAATCAATTTACTAACCATCGACTGCAGATCCTGGAAGTTGCCGATGGGAAGAATCCTATGTTTCTCTCCTCTCTCCCTTCAACTCCATTAAATATTCATGTAAATATAAAATAAGATAAGGTCACCCCAAAATAGAGATAAAATGAAAAAATAACATGAACCCGGATGGTGAAATCTCTGATTTGCCACTTATTTCGTTTTTTTCTGAGTTCGATTTGTTTAATGTATCTTTCTTGGGTGTTAACCGGGGTGGGTTGTCCTGTGACTTGCTGTTTAAGTCAGGGAAATTAGTCTAGGACAAGCTACTTAATTATAATTAATTAAGTTTTCTTTGCTGGTCGCTCATTGGTGCATATGGGTTCCAGAAATGCTAGATTCATTTTGCCTTTTCCTTAAAAGTTACAGTGGAACTTTAATTACACTTTGAAGCTGTATTATAAGTTGGCCTAGTGTAATTAACTAGCTCAACAAAAAAGTAGTACAATTATTTTGTGTGCAACTTTAAGAACAACCTTGGTCTTAGCATGTCACATTGCAAAATCAAGACCTCTCAATTTCCTCCAATGGGAAAGGGTGATCTTGTTTAAACAATTTATGGTGTTTTTGACCATATATATTAGTTGGTCTCCCCATAATCTGGCTAGCTGTAATTTGAAAATAGTACCAGAGACATCCCTTAGGTCAGCTCTCTTATATGCAAGTGGGTTGAGTGTAATTTTTGATATTTGATTCTTGTGCTCTGATTTTGTTTATGAATTTTGTTCATATATATTTGTTTTTTCTTAAAATAAAGGGATCTAATTAGCTGTATAGTTTTTACTGCTGTTGGAGAACTGTGTCATTTTAGAAGGAAGCGAGAAGCAACAATTTTCCTTTTTAATAACCTGAAATATCTGTCTTCCATTTTCATATTCATACTGTTCCTTGACTGAAGATCCTCTCTTTAAATAACCTCCCCATCTATAACTATAAATACAACCTTTCTCTCCCCCCAACTTCCGCTCCTATCTCTCCACTTTCCTCACAAGAACAAAGCAAGAAAAAAGAAAATTTTGATAAAACATATTCCCTCACCTCCTTTTTCTGCAACTTTGGTCTTTCACATTAGTCTCTTGGTTGATCTTTATATTATACAATAATGGTGAAGGGTGAGCAGAAGATCCAAGAGAAGCCGATATCAAAGGCAATGCCATCAACTTCATCATCATCATCAAGCAAGAAGAAGAAGTACAAGGGAGTGAGAATGAGAAGCTGGGGTTCTTGGGTGTCAGAGATAAGAGCACCAAATCAGAAGACAAGAATATGGTTGGGCTCTTATTCTACACCGGAAGCCGCAGCTAGAGCTTATGATGCTGCACTTTTATGCCTGAAAGGCTCTTCCGCAAATCTTAACTTTCCCATCACTTCTTCTCATTACATTCCTGATACTGTTATGTCTCCTAAATCCATTCAAAGAGTAGCTGCAGCCGCTGCAAATAGTTTTGTTGACAACTCCTCTCCACCAATATCACCCCCTCTTCCTTCTTCTTCCTCCTCTTCTTCCTCTTTAATCTCATCTCCATCAATGTCCTTCTCACCCTCTGATCAACTCCTCGACGACGATGCATCTTTATTGCAATCTATCGAGCAGACCTACAATGAACCCTCCATTTCCATGTTGGAACTGCTTCCATGGTACAACTTTGATGGGATTCAATCACCAAAGTATGTCGATCAAATGTTAAGTGGCGTCTCATTGTTTGATCTACCCCCAACTGTCGATGACTTTCTGGAAGAAGGAGATATTCGGTTGTGGAGCTTCTGCTAGCTGATCAAATACTGGCCAATCCCATTCAAGTCAAACTAAATATCATTAGTATTTTTTTCTTTATTTTTTTCTACTGATATTCATTCTTTATGTTCAGTTGTTTCTTGCTTGAAGACATCACTGACAATGACCTAAGTTCATATTCATATATATAAAAAAGGAGTGTATTGAAGACTTTGAGTAATTAGAAAAAAGAAACCCACATGGAGATGAGACTTTTTTTTTGGACTATTTCATGTGGGTTTCTTCATATTATATTACATGTATCAATCATTCAAAGTTTGTAATGTGTTTAATGTAATAAAAAGGAGAATTATTTCAATTACCTCTTCTGAAGTTTTTACATATAGAGATGTGAGATTTCTTGTGTATAATAAATGCCATTGTTTCATTTCAGACAAATGATTCTGCACAGTCGTCTTCCTCTTTTTGTAAGTTATCAGAAATGCCTATCTGACTTAGAACAAAGAGCACAGAGGTGTGGAAACTTGAAACCATTTGCTGCAGTGTTTTTTAATATTGGAGTTGCCGTAAAAGACGAGTGTAACTCAGATGGTTTATTGCTAACACAAAAATCTAAACAAGATCTGCTTCCTAATGTATAAAATATATGCTGATTTCTGATTCCTCTAGAACTCCCGTGAAACGATGAACCAAATTTATTCTCTCTCACAAATGAGGCAGCATAACATCTGATCATCAGTAGTCAATAATGTTGATTGTCTAAGATCATTCAACCTCGCAGATATTTTCGTCACAGTTTCTATAAAATTATCTTAAGCTCGTATCAAAATCTGTGTAAAGGTTAAAGTTTCCTCAAAATTTTTGAAGCCAAAAGCGGTAGCTGGCCTAACCTGGATTGAAGTCAAGTCAAACACAAATTCGTTTAAGTTCGAGTTTGGTGTAATTTGAATGCAGTTAAGTTTAAACTTGAATTGAATTTGTCGGATTTGATTTAAAGGTATTTAAACTTGATTTGTTTGAGAGAAGTTGAGTTTAGCTTGAGTTTAAACTCAAATTAAGTTTTAAGCATAACTTGATAATATAATAGAGCAAAAATAACTAAAATAATATCGTTTTGATACATATTGATTAAAACAATATCTTTTTAGTTAATTTGTATTAAATTTATTTAGATTCACAAACATAACGAATCGAATACCCTTAAAATTTAAACTTGAATTTGAATTGAAAAAATATTTAACTATCAAAAACTAGGGTTTGTTTCACATTTATCCGAACTAAACTCAAACTCGAGCCTCGAGTATGAAGCGTTTGATTGCACATGCCATGTCGTTTTTTGCAGAGAAAATTGGCCGGGTGTGCTCTGAAAGTAATGGGGATGGGTTCCCATCCTCCATTGTTTCTTCTACATTGAATTTGGCCTCTTGAAGGTGGTTTTGATTGGGCTATGAGACCCCATTCAATAGTAGCCCATCCAGATGCTGTGGCTGGGCCCATATTGGATTACGACCCTACTTAGCCATGGAAGTTGCTGATGAATATTAGCACATGCCACTCTGCTTAAATGACAAATTTGATGTTACAATTCACAACATGTCACATGGTTTTCAAACCATTAATCTGTCCATACTTTTCTCTATTTTAATTGCCCTAAATTTGTTCTTATTGGAATACTGCCAATAAACTTCTGTTGCATCAAATGCTGTGTTGGGATCTATTTGCATTCAAGTTTATGTTATGAAGTAAAATTAGATCGGTCATAGGGAACGCCACTTGTTTTTGGTATATAGATAAAGAGGAATATTGGGTGCCGCTGAAATTGAAGGCACTGATAATGACTTCAATGATCCAGGCTTGGCTTGCTCTAATTATATTTAATTAACAATGTTTTTCTACACAATTATCACAAACCCTATTTCCTTAAGCACCATGATTCGTTATCAATAAAATTATGTTTATTTATTTTAAGTATATAACTAGATACATATTTTATATATATCATCATATGATTAGTTGATTTTGAATTAAATATAAAATAACACTCAATCATATAATAATACATATAAATATTTACGTGTTTATATATCTAAAATAGGTATGCGTAATATTGTTCATTTGTTATAAACACTATATTACTATAACCATATACAATATTTATCAAGGAAATAGACTATTTCCCACCCTTCTTTTATCATCAAAGTTAAAAATGAAATATTACACATTTAATCGAGCTTGTTAATAAATTTTGGGCTAAAAATTCCCACCCAAAGTCTAGTGTAATCACAAAGTAATATCTACTAACTTTTAAAAATTCAAAGTCCTATTCATAAGCCAATTTTTGTTAAAATTTTCATCTTTAGCAACATCTTCGGCCATCAACGACCTCCACGAAACTTGTTACCCTATCTTCGGCTCAGCTAGATTAGATGAATCCAAACTGTTTGGATGTCTTTGTCATTGTCTAGACAATGCTTCGTCTGGAGGACAAAAACATCGCCAGAAAATACCTTCGAAGAGATTCATTGAAGAGAAATCTGTCGAGTTCTTCTCTTCATCTCTGATGAAGAGATTTGCTCTAGATCGTTTTTTATGCACTGACCAATAATTCAGGGTATAAAAGGGAGGTCGTCGATGTTGGAGATGGTGGTTGGAGGGGTAAAGAAAAAATTTGAGGAAAATTGTGATTTTTTAAAGTTAAAAAACTTTATGCAGAGGTAAAGTTGTTAGTTTTTAAAATTTGAGGAAAAATATAATAAATTTTATTTTTTTAATATTATTAATGAAATAACAATTTTATCCCAATCTCTAACAAAAAATTTTAGTAGTAGTTGACCGTAAATACAATTTTAGGTTGTTCAAATTTTGTAAATGCAACTTTAACACCATATTAAAACTTATGCCTAACTTAAGTATTATTTTTTCCATCCCATCACTTCACAAAACCCTGTTATTTGTCTTTTGCAAATCCATCTCTTTTCTACTTTTGTCCATTAGCACTTCAAAATCATAAACATTAATTCACCGTAACATTGTTGCTTTCGGATTCAAGGATTTCACAGAAAACGATCATGCTCATCCTCACACAAAACATGACAAGAAGTAATTTGCATAATTATGATTTTTTTTAGCTCATCAAAACCTTCATCGTCTGTAACACAAAAAACCCCACCTCGGCGGACTGAATTGTCGCAATTAGAATCTCATGACTTTCACTTTTGATGTTTTTATATATGTATATGGCAACATCAACTCATAAACAAACAGAGAAAGAAGGTTGGTTTAGGAATGGAAAGCTACGAACATGGATTGAAAGAATAAATATAAAAGGGTTTTAGGGTAGTTCAAGAGAAGAGATAGGATTGATTTGGTTCTTAAGAAAACTCAATCTTTTACTCCAGAAAATTAAGGAACTAAAATCTAGCTTATGTTGAAGTTATGGGATTTTAGGAAGTAAAAGAACGGAAATTTTATGCATGGATGCTTGCTTTTAAAAAAATGTATAGTAAACTTTATTGATCCCTTTTGGATTTTGGTTCAATTTGGTCTTATGCAAATATCATTTTCATGAAATGACAATTTTTCACCCTTTAAAAGGTTCGTTATCTTACCATCTTATAAAATTTCTTACAAAGTTATTTAAAAAACAAAATACTTTGTATTTTTATTGAAGTTAAATAATAATTTATCTCATAAAAAATTATATTCTTCAAAATAATGTAGCTATTATTGTTGTCATCTTTGTGTTGTAATTGATTAGCCTTTTAACTTCTAACATTTTTAATATTGTGCATTACTTTCAGGTATCACCTACAATAAGGTCGTAACAACATCCCAAACCCTAAAAACCCATTAAACATCCCATTACATGTTGTCACTCACAAACTGCAAAATTCTATACCACCCTCAAAACCTATCACCACTCGTTGTTGTTGCCAAAATCAATCCGGACTCCAAAACCCATCATTGCCCAACCACCAATGATCGAGCTTCTTGTTGTGCCTGGACCAAAAAGAGAAGAAGGCAAGATGCTCGTGACACATCTTGCAGCCACCTATGAGAGAAACCAAGTGTCATGTCGTCGGCCCTTCCTAACCATTTCTAAGCCCTGACATGCACTAACCATGTAGCTTAAGAAACATGCATCGTCATTTTATTGATGCAACACTTGGACTAGTGGTGGTTCAAACTCCCAAGTTGGAGTAAAGATTAAAGAGAAAGATCTTTCATTTAAACTAAGTGGGTCTTAACCAAAGTTTTGATTGTTGTGTTTTCTATCTTATTATTGCTCTTCTCACAATTCAGTAGTTCAAATAGTTACTTCCGCCTTACTTAATATAGGTTGATTCACTTCATTTGTATAGACAAAACTCCAAAGTCAAAAGAACTTATTTTCAGTCAACTGACGAATTGGAGTCTTGTTGTCCTAAGTGATGACTTATAAGCATTGCTAAACCTCAATTTAATGCCTAATTTCTTTCATTTTGTTGTAAGGGGTAGACTAGTGTCTTTATCAAACATAATGCTCTCCATTTGTCCTAAGACATGGTTTCCTATCACCTAATGATAGTCAAATCAAAACCATGGGATAGTTGGGTTCTAATTCCCTATGAAGATTCTAACTGAAATCAAGACCTTGAAGCTTATTTCATTTTAAATGATGTAAAGTCAATTCTAATTCTGAATCCAATCCTATCTCCTCAACTATCCCAACACTTCTGAAAATGCATGTTCGCCCGAACTTTTTTTAATAAAGGCCGGATGAAGACCCTTGTTTGGACCTTTTGTGATCAAGCTAACTATTAACACCACCATGCTTTCACTTGCAACCTGATACCATCTCTGGCTAGATAGATTTCTGCTTGTCTTTTTTTAGGGGCATTTCTTGTCATGGATTTGCTGGATGGAAATCATATTGGTAAAAAGCACACAATCAGTGGAGCAAATGAGAGGTAAAAGTTGAGTAGAAGAAAGAAAAAAGAAAAATGTGAATTTCTTAAGGTAAATATGTGATTTGTTATTATTATCAAGAGTACAATTGATATTAACCTTATTATATATTAAAAATATATTTTAACTACCAAACGTTCGAACTTAAAGATAGAAAATCATCCTTTATCAAAGCCAGGGTAAGATATAGTCATTTAGCCTTTTTGGTTTATTAAAAAATACAGAATTAATAGTTTGTGTAAATATATATATATTTTTTAAATCAGTGATAATAGGAAACAATACACCGACCTATAATAAAAAATTTGAGTTGGATGAACTAAGTTTTGTTTCAAGTGTAGTTTTGTAAAATTACTTGTATTTCACATAAGTTTATTGACAAATAAAAGATTGAAATCTTTGGACTTTACTCTTATTTATGATATAATAAAATTATACATATTTATTTGAATATATAAATATACACATAATAATTTTAAATTAAAAATAAAATAATATCTAATCACATAATGATATATATATATATATGTTTATTTATTTGTGTATTAAAAAAACACATGTAGTATTGTCTTCGTGATAATCGGATTACTGTGAGAGATGAGAGGGAAAGAAAGAAAAAAATTAAAGAATTAAAAAAAAAAGTGGTAAGAAGGAAGAAAAAAAAAAAGATATAAAGAAAGGCGGGAAATATTATTCTCCCTATTTATTAATACTATTTTAAAAAATTCTCTAATTATTATTTTAAGATGATTTTTTTTTTTTGTTGTGGGCTAAAAATTGAGCCCCAATTTAACAAGTTGGAATGCCCAAGTCCAATCAAGGGGCCTAAATGCACTAACCTGAAAACCCAACGAGTTTCGTCGGCGCGGATGCTAGTCATCAATTGCAGGACCAGGCAATTTTCGTTGGCCGTTTTGGTAGTTTACTCTAACTTAAACTTCAGACGCTCTCTGGTTTTTGCTCCGATCTAAGATCTACTGATGGGTTATTCGAAGGAACAGTTGCTTGCTCGCTTACAGGTTATCTCTTTTATATCATTACCCATTTTAATATTTAATCATATTGGAATGCTTCTGAGCCAAACTTGATTGGGGTTCGCTTTTATATCAATTTTCCGTTGTTCATCGTTTAGAATAATAAAAATTTTGTTGGGTTGAGCTATGCTGTTTTAGCTTCCGTTATTTTTGTGTAATTAACTGTTTGGTGAATTATTGCACATAAAACAGTTTTGTTAATCGTTTAACCTGGTAACCTGTGCAGCTGTGATTATTTTCTTTTATTATTTATCATTTTTTTTTTTTTTGGGTGCTGGTGTATTTACTGAGTCGTCCATTTGAACATGATTTTGTTGACGATTGATATTGTGAAGAATGCTGGTACTGAATGTAAGTTGCATTTGCTTGCAGTATTTGCATAATTGATGTCTTGATTATGTTCTTGTTGCTACCCAATTTTCTTTCTACTTAATGGGTTCACTCAGAAAGTGCTAAATTATGTTCGTGTTTTTCTGCATGTAGCCTTGACTTAATCCTTTTCACCCATTAACATTAAGAACTTGTGGACAACTGAAGTTGAGATTACTTTCTCTTGTAAATTAAGAAGCCAAACTTTCGTTTTTATATAAATTTGGTAATTGGCATGTGGCATCGGTTTTATTTTTATGAATATTTGAAGAACTGTTAAAGTGGGTTTTTATTAGAAAATGGTAATGTTTGCTTGAATGGTCAATTTGTCATTTCTGTGTTCACATGCATTCCTCTTTGGAGTCCTCTTGATTGATTATCCAGGAGGCTTATATAGTATCTTTTATTTTCTGGTCCTAATGTTTATATTGGATATTATAGGATCTTCAAATTGAATTTTCCAAGTATGAACATCCTGTTGTGATGACAGCTGAAGCTCAGGTAACAGGAGAAACAGGAATTCGGATTATATCTCTTCTAACTCATGCACATGTCACATTGTCATAGATCTGAAGCAAGATATTTCTTTACTTTCAGGCAAAATATGTTGGGAGTATGGGAGGTGGACTCAGTAAAAATTTGTTCTTGAAGGTATGATATAATACTCGACGCTGATACAATAGTTTTAACTGCATATTATTCTAGCTATTAATCTTCCTATTTTTCTGCTCTATTATATATATAACTCAGTCATATCAGATATTTGTATTTGTAGGACAAGAAACATAGGTACTATATCATCTCTGCTCTGGCTGATACAAAAATTGACATGAAAGGTATAGCATGACAGTATCAAGCATAAATGAGCATGTTGAGGTGCCAAAGGATTACACATACATATTTGTGCTGCCTTGTGATTGGTTTCTGCTCATGATAATAATTCATGGTTTTAATGAGAATTCTCTGTGGTTCCACATCTGAACAGTTTTGTCTCAAAGACTTGGTCTGGGAAAGGGAGGTCTGAGGATGGCTTCTGAAGAGGCATTGCCCGAAATACTTCAGGTTGGTAGATGTCTTTGATAACACTCCCCTAGCTTAGGTACCATTATTTTATATATTTTTTTCAACCTTCTTTTAGGGAATTCATTTATAGGCCTATTCTTTTTACTACTAAAACGGTTGTGCAAGCAAACTAAGTAATACCAAGCCAAATTGACCTTGTTTGGTTTGTTTTGTTATAGTTATCTGGTTGTTCCAACTGTACACTGAACCAAATCAACATTATGGCAAGTAGAGATGTTGTCAGCTTGGTTATTTTTCTCCTGATAATCAACTTTAAATTGCTACTTTCATGATATATAATACTATCTTTGGAAAGCCATCATCTTATGTTTGTCATACATTCCTATTTGTAAGAAACTAAAATGGATCAGTTTAGGAGGAAAAAATGTTAATTATAGAGACTCACCCTCCAGTTAGAAGATAGATAATGGATAAATTTTACATGACTACTTTCATTGTCTTCATTAAATATGAGTTTAGCATGGCTGACACAATATGATTCAATTACTGCTAATACACACCACTTAAATTAATTCATGTTAACTCTTAAAAAATAATTTGAACAACTACATTAGTAACTGATCAACTGCTACTCAACTGAAACTTTACACGTCACATAAACTCCATGTGGCCTAATGAAGTGAATTTGAGAACAACTCCAATGAGTGCCAAATCTATGAACAGTAGACAGATTTATTGTAGTGGTATTACAGTGGACTAGGAGCTTTCCTCTGCATTACATTGAATCAGATTATTTTATTAAGAGAAAGTGTTTCACTCGACTTGAGGAAATATCCTGTTTCATTCAACTTGGGGACATTTCATGTTTCTTACCAAAAACAATATGCTTGGGAAATACAACTGTTTTTGTTATGAAATGTAAAATTATGGACCCATGGATATGATCGTTGTCTGATGTTGTTGCATGTTTTCCATACTATTCAAGGTGCCACTAGGATGTGTTACTCCATTCTCACTGCTTAATGAATCAGCACGGTATGCTTTTAACTTTCATTGACATGGTTTGAATTTTACCTTTTTCTATTTTTTATTTTTAGTTTAATAAAAAATAAATACTGCTATCTTTCCTTAAATTTAGAGTTATTTATTTAATATTAAGGAAATATACCTAGATGTTCCTTTTTGGTTGGCTATAAATGAAATGTCTTTTCTCAGAAAAGGCATTTTATGCTATTTACTTTTCTGTTTAATTAAACCATGCAATCAAAGTAAGGCATATTCTTAAGTGTATACCTAATATATCCTGTAATTTTCTTGTGCAAAGAGATGTCGGACTGTTGTTGGATAAGGGATTCAAAACTCAGGAACGATGCTTCTTCCACCCTCTGTCAAATGACATGTCAATCTGTAAGTGTAAAGTGTTTAAGGATTTTATATTAACAATTTTTTTTCAGAGAGCTAAAAAATTGCATATAATAAGAAAACGTTATAATATAAGCCAAAGGTTTGAATCTATATTAGTAAAAAAAATTGTAAATAAGATTAACAAATTTGGTGGGTCAAGTACGTGTTTTCACATAGATGTGAAAAGTGTTGGATGATGGAATTTCCTTACTCATGAAGGGTTCTTACTGTACCCAGCATGTGCTTTTAGATCATCTGATTCATTGTATAAGACATAGCAATGCTCTCTTGTAGTAGTTATTGTACTAGACTTGCTTACATAGTAAGGGGCTATCTTAATGAATTCTAAATTCTAGTTTGTAGGGTAACTTCTGATATTTCATTTTTTATTTTTGTTACCAGCTCTTAATGCAAATGATCTGGACAAGTTCCTTAAATCAATTGGCAGAGACCCAGCATACGTTGACCTAGAGGTAATTTTGAATTGAACTTTATTGTCTATTTTCCATATAGTTCTTAACAAGTTATCTATTTGAATATCAATCGATTTGAATATCATTATAATATTTCTTGTAGGCTAACCCCACAGTGGGGAAAGATCAACCTCCTGATCTGGCTGCTT
The DNA here is from genome assembly GCF_011075055.1 of Mangifera indica. Taxonomy (NCBI): domain Eukaryota; kingdom Viridiplantae; phylum Streptophyta; class Magnoliopsida; order Sapindales; family Anacardiaceae; genus Mangifera; species Mangifera indica. The sequence continues at coordinate 5,712,597 of NC_058147.1, read as the reverse complement.
TTGTTCCTTCTGGATCTACGATTCTGCCAGATCATCCTGAAAAGACAGCTTCTTTGCAGAATACTGGTGGGAACAATGTCACTGCCAGTAGTAACTCCAAGCCAGTGGCAGGTATGTTGTTATGATGTGAACCTCCTGCAATTCTCACCTAAACACAGCAAAACACAATCCAAAACCACAAGCAACACACAAAATAGGAGTGAGGAGTATAAATATGATTTTGTTTCTCTTACTGAGCAAGAAAACGAGATACACAATCACTACTACAATCAGCGTATTCAACTACCCAAAACCGGTCAACAACTGGAAATTGCGGAAATTTAAGGAGTTGAAGACCTCCCTTTCAGCCAAAGGCTGTCCAAATCCAAAACCCCCAAAACAATATTCTTCCCTCCTTTTCAGCCTGTAGTTCCTTTTTTTCTTTTAAATCTCTTTCCCCCTTTGACAATTGAAGGAGCCAGAGACCTCCCTTAAAGCCAAAAGCTGCCCAAAACCCAAAAACAATATTCTTCCCCTTTTCCCCAGCCTCTAGTTCCCTGTTCCCCTATTTATCCCTTTTCCCCTCTAACCACTTGAATCTTCTTTAGCTGCATAGGCCTTTTTTCCGAAGTGATCCACTCTTGTTTTGAGCCACCTGCCTCCCTTGCTTTTGTGTGCTTTTTCCCTGTGGTGGTAAAACATTAGTCACCACGGGATTTAGCCGGTTCATATTTAATCAATAAAATTTTGGTGCTGGAAAGACATTGGAGTAATCTGATTTTCTTAGGTGGTGATTTTGATGTTAATGGATCCATCAGAATAATAAGTGAATTTCTTGTACAAGAATTTGTTTTGTTGTTAGTATAAGAATGAAGCTTGGATTAAGTAAGTTTTCTGGCAAAAGTGAAACAGTTGCAATTCTAATCTGCATTAGCTGAGCTGCTGAAACTGTGTGTATCCCTCTTTACTTTTATTGGTGCAGAGAAAGCTGCAAAGCCAGCCAAAAATGTTCAGAATATCAAGGACAAGTCAGCCAATGCAGTAAATACTTCAAGCTCGTTCACAGATGCTGAGAAATTTGTGGAAGAGATTCTAGATAAAATATCAGCACAAATTCTTTCAGAAGTATGTAGGATATTACACTCTTTTCTTTCCTAACCTAATTAGTAATTTTTGGATAACCTTGTAATTGGATGATACAGACCAAGGATGACAGTATCAAAGAACATGGAGAAGAGCTTGGAACCGAGATTGCTAACAGATTAACAAAATGCTGTTTCTCAGAGTTCAAGAACCTTGCTGTGAGTATTCCAAGAAACTGATCTTTCTTAATGTTTAAATTCTTCCCCAAAAGGCAAAACTTGAGTGTCTCAACAGTTTAACATAGTTCATGTCTAGATATATATTTGGTCGGAGTTAATACATGTATTATAAACAATTTTCATTTGATCATCTGGTTTGGGAATCCTTTATTGCAGACAATATTCAAGAACACAGCATATACACAAGGGTTTCACGCTGGTAGGGCTTCAGTACCGAGATAATGATCGAGAACATGGCTAATACAGAGTAACTCAAGCATTTGTGTGCTGGTTCTAGATGGACCTCCTCAGCCACTTTCCCCTTAACTTCCTCCTACTTTTCCTCCGCAAACTCAAAAAGCTAAAGGAAAGAAATGTTCAATGTTAAACTTTTATTTTTATGAGTTATATTGGTGCAAAACATGTGATAGATGTATACTCATATTAAACTGGCTTTAAGATTTTCCCCTTGTTAAAATCTTTCAAACCTTGGTTACAAAAAAAATCATGATCCTTTGCTGGTTCTTTCTTGGGCTTTTGCACTGTTTACCGCATCCAACTTCACAGCAGAATTGGTTAGTCACTGTATATAACTGTTTTAATTCAATTATTAAAATTTTAGCTAATGCTACAGTTGTAACACAGGGATGCATCTCCTGGAAAATATTGATTAGTTTGATAGAAATAATTTCTTTTATAGTGTGACTGTGATAAAGGCTTTGATGGTCAATTGCTCAACTGTTCTTAAATTGATAATAAAATTAAAAACACACATAAGAGCACGAGGGCTAAATAGGAGTCCCCTCTCCATAATTAGTTCAAATTTCACATAAGATCCTAACTTTTTAGTCGTATGAAGTTGATATTCTCTTGCTTCTAGCAAGAAGAGCTGCAGACAAGAGCTATAGAATATTGCAATGACATGAACTTGTGCCAACCTCTGAAATTCAACATAACTTCAATAGCATTAACATTAAGAGAAATCCAGAAATCATATTGAAACCATAAATTTACAGTACTATGATACAAGTATTAATGACAGAACAACAATTTATTCAAATTTCTCTCCTACCTTGTCCTTGGGAGTTGCCAGCAATATCAGGCCGCGGATGTATTCTTCCATACCTTGCTCTGAAAGGCCACAGGCAAGCCAATTGCCTCAACCTCCAACACCTTCTTCTTCGACCCTCTTCTTCATGATCCTCGCTACACTCATCATCCTGTCCACTCGTATCAATATTAGAATCAGAAGCAATGGGCACTTCATTTCGACACACAGGGCAAGAATTATGCAACCTTAACCAAGGAACAATGCATTCACTATGGTATATATGTTTACAAGGCAATTCTCTTGCATCTCCATCTACCTTGAACTCCTCTTTACAAACCGGACAGTTTGGCTCATTCTTCAAATGAGTTTCCGTTATTTTCACCGTTGGTATTGCATCGATGGCAGCATCCGGTACCGGAGGTGGACCCGGACGATCATTTTGTGTCAACTCTTCTATTAGTTGGTTCAGCTCTGGCCCGAAAAAGTAGTCCCTCGGATTAACCCCAGGAGGGCCAAGGTTTGGCGGACGCATGATTGGTTCAATAGGATTCGAAGGTCCCACTGGTCGAAGCACAATCCAAGTCCGAGGCCGAGGCGTAGAAGGTTCCGGTTCAATGTTAATGTTGTTTCTTGGGCGACGGAACCAAGGACGGCGGCGAGAGGGGTCTTGGGTTTCAGAAGGAGTGCGATTGAACAGCCTGATGGGAGGGTCGAGTATGATGGAGAGAGCTTCAAGTAAACGGGCTTCTGGAGAAGGATCAAAAGCAGTGAAATCGACAAAAAGCCTCGGTCTAGTGACTTCAAGCTCTTGAACAAATTGGCCGAAGCATCGAGGGCAGATGATTTCTGAAGGGTTTGCGGAAGATGAAATCCTGACAGCTGTATGGCATCGGTAGCACCAGTAGAGCTGGAAGTTTCTGTTGGCAATGCCATTGTTGTCGTTGTTGTTGATGGGTTCATTGGCACCTTGGGTTCTCTCTCTAGGAGGGCTCAAAGACATGGCTTGGTTTTGTTTGTGTTTACTGTTGGGAGAAAATGTATGTGAAGAAGAAATCAGAGGTACGTATCCATTTATATACAATTTTGTGGAGGTGAAAGATGGAGAGATATGAATGCAGAAAAGTATGGCTTTCTGGGATTGCAGAAAGCTATTCTGTCTTTTGAGTGCATATAATTTTGCAGGCTATTTCTTCACACAGCCTGTCGTCTAAGTTAGGGAAAGAATGAGTGAAGTTTGGTGGTTTGATAGGTTTGTGTTGTGGGTTGAAAATGCAAATAGTGAGATAATGTGTTATGCATGCCATGGTTAACTTTCCCGGGAAGAGACGTTAGCATCTTCAGTTTGAACCAAAATGCTTGCCCCTTTCTGCTTTTCAAGAGAAGAAACGCACTATTACATGATTACTCCATCTTTTATCAAATAATTTAGTCAGCAAATTGAGAAAGATTCAGTATCAAACAGAAAATGTGCTTTCTTGCTTTAGAAATCCAAACCAGGTGCAGTTGTATGTTGTCATCGACTAACTTATTTACCTGTTCGCACAACAGTAGGATATTGCATTCTCGATTATCAGTTTTGCATGTGTTCACATTATAGTTTAGAGTTATTAGTTTTGTCATATCGTAAACTTATTAAGAGAGTGATTTTAACTCTAGACTAAGTTGCGTAAAGACAGTCTAATCCCTTCTCTCTTTTCTATTATCAATTGTTGAAATGCCCCCAACAAACAATAAGGCATCACAAAACCAACAATTATGCACACTCATCCTAATACGCCCATGCACCGTGTCTACCAAGCTCTCTCACACTCACCAACCTTGACTTGTGGCAATGTGGGTGGTGTAGTAAAAGTAGACCAAGCCACCAAGGTGTCTATTTGAACCCAAAAATGTTAAATAAGTAGAGGCCCATCAAATTTGATCATTGTGCCTGTTCTAAAAGTAGACCAAGGTAGCAACTCGTTGCTTATTTTAAGGCCTGGCATTAGTTACTGAATTTACCCTGGAATTTCCATATACAGATGACATGACTTCTATTTGGGTTATATGGGCCGTCATTTCTCATATGAAGGGCTGGATTGCAGGCCCAACTCAGGTTTAGACTTTGAGACCCCGAGGGCCAGGTCTAGTCTTAAAAAATTGTAATTTGCAAAGGGCTAAAACGAAAGCTAGCCTATATTCATTGTATTTTTTTCTTTAGGTCTCCCCCGGCTCGCCATGATCCTTCATTATCTTTACATTACCGGAGCGTATGGTTTAAAAAGAGAAACAAAGGCATTCATCTTCCATTATTTCTCATTCAAAATTTTGAGTTTAAATTTTTACCATATTTCTAAAACCTTAACTTGTTTGATATAATGATCAAGTATCTAATCATTATACTTTGGGTTTGCCAATTCAAATACAAACAAGATCTCTGGTTATCAAAAATTGTTACACCGATTCTCCAACAACTAATTAATAAGGAGAAGCAAAAAGTATATACAAGTTGAAGTTCAATAATTGTAACAAAAAGGTTACCACTGCATTAGCCAACATGTCTAACTACTTCATGTGCAGGCTGAAAGGATTTACGATTCCGAGAAATTATCAACATTTTTCATCCCACCAGCCAGAAGAAGGGTTTTATTTTTTTATATAGTTTTTCAAGTGTTAGGTGATCTGACTCACTGCTCTGTCCTCAATTTTATTGAATGTATCGATTATTTAAAACCTTCAAGAATCAGCAACCATGTTTATGATCCCAAAAAATAAATTAAGCTCGAGCTTCAAACGGGAATTTTAAATGCCAATATGAGTGATGATACCGTAAGCAGGCTTAAAAAAAAAAAAAAAGATATCCGTGGACTGTATTGATAAATTTGGACTTACAAAATAATATTAAGAGGAAACTTCTCCTAAAATTAGAGCTTGCAATTTTCAAAACACGTTTTAATCCGATAGGATATTATATTAAAAAAATAGATTTGGGTTTAGTTTTTTAATATAAAAATCATTTTAGGTCAATTTGATAAGATTAAAAATTAAATTAGATAATATTAAGATTAACATAAAAATAATATGAACTTAACATGAATATTTAAAGAAATGTTTCATTAATATTAATAAAATTTATAAAAAATAAATTATAAAAATATTGAAAGATAATATTAATAGCATTTGAAAGATTTTTATCAACAAGGTTAAGTTAAGATTAAAAAATTTTAATATAATTCTAATTCGAATTAAATTAAAATTAAAAGTCTTTCACTATAAACTTAAATTAATATAATACAAATATGATTCGATAAGATAATTAGGTCTATATAAAATAATATTTATGTAGTCAGTGATGATGTTTGGCAGTGTTTTTTCCCGATCTTCCGTAATGAATGACAATCCATTGCCACGAATGCTAGAAGGATAATTCATAATTAATTAATCCATAAGATTCCTTTCAAATATTATTATTATTATTATTATTATTATTATCTAATCCCCTTTAGCCGGGTTGATCATGTTGACATCTAAATATGATGGTCATAACATAATTAAACAACTTAATCAAATTAATATTAATTTTGGTGACGTGGGGTTCATCAAGATCAACCATAATTAGCTAGACAACATAATAAACATTAGAAATATAATTACTTGCATACTTATTTTCCTATATACATTTAGCCCACCGAAAGTGGTGGTGCTGCGGCCGAATCAACCAGTGAGTAATTATTTCTAATTTAAATATATAATTAACTTATTTTCTTATATATATAAGAAATTGTAACTTTTCAAACTTTAAAAGAAAGAAATTATTAAAATTTTAAATTTAAAAAAATATATGATAAGTTTTTAGATTTTTTAAATATTTTTAATTAAATAATAATTTTAATTTTAATCTTAATAATAAATTTTAATAGATGAATTGATATTTAAATTTTTAAAAATTAATATATGAGAGTTTGCCCTCCCACTTAAGCTTGGGTTGGAGATATTCCCCTTTTAAAAAAAAAAAATTTAGGGGTATTTCCCTTGATTCAGGGAAGAAAATTGAAAGAAGTTTCTTTGTCCAGGAAGAAACAATATTCAATAATAAAACACAAGCCTGTACATGGATTTGACGAACGACAAGATCACCAACCTTATTGAATTTGATCAATAGTAAACGCCCAGAATTTTCCGAAACAATCAGAGGGTCAACGCTACAAAAAAAAAGTTTTGATTCATTCAATCAAACGGTTGTGAGATCAATTAATCGGAAATTGATTGCATAGTTTTCGTTCCTTCTGATATTAACATTTAATACGAGACGGTTTGACTTTGGTGTAGTGTAGATGGACAGCCTCTTAAAAGAAAATATATATAGGAAAATTTTAAATCTGTAGGAATTTAAAAGAAAAAATGTGAATATATTTAATTCTGCTTGCACGCAACTATGAGTCTGACCAACCCCATCGAGAATAAGTTTATAATTAATCATTTTATAATTTTTTTTTTTTACTTCTTAAATTCAAAAATTCAAAAATTAAAGGAGAAAAATATAATAAATATTGAGATAATTGATACACGTAATTATAATGAAGTTGACTCACAAGCTTATCATTTAATCTGTCATACAATTTATAAGGAATAAATATTTAAGAAGCCAAAATAATAATAATAAAAAAAAAAACCATAATAAAAGTGAGTCTCAAGTGAAAATAGATATATCATATTATGTTATGATATAATTATTGGTTTTCATAATAAGCCAAAATACTTATTCCTAGGTAAGTATAATGAAATTTCAAAATCATAACTTTTAATTTTTAAAAACTTAAATATTAATCTATAAAATAATTTTTATTTAAAAATTTCAATTAAAGTTATAGGTAAAACCGTCGTTTAATAAAAATTTAAAAAACTAATCTTTTATTACATGTTTCTTTTATAAATTTGAAAATCTCATAATTCTTTTCCAAATTTTCATTTAAAGTTTAAAAAATAGAAATTTCTCTCTAAGGTTTTTTTTTTCCTCTAATGATGATTCGTCGTCTCTAGTTATCTATTATCCTCCCTTCTATATACCTCTCTCATTTTCTTCTTTAACCACCAATAGATGAAAATCATCTGAAGAAAAGGATAAAAGCTGGGACTGAGGACGGCCAATGGCCTACAACTACAAATCGTCTTTAGAGAAAGAGTAAACAAATCGGAAAAAAAAATTGTTGTTTTTCAAACTTTAAGTAAGAAAAAATTATAATATTTTTAAACTTGAAGAAAAAAATATAATAAAACTTTAATTTTTTAATAAATAACTATTTTACACTAATTCTAACTGTGATTTTTAACAAAAAAATATCTTATAAATAAGTATTTAGATTTTTAACCTTTAGATGAGAACAAGTATTTAGGTCTTCATAATAACTAGAAAATTAAATAAATGGAGTAAAAAAATTATGAATAATATTTTATATATATATGGTGAGGCAAAACTTTTGACCACAGTAATATATTATATTTTTTGAGTATATAAATTAAATATATAAATAATATTTTATTATATAATTAGGTCAAATTTAATCCAAATATAATATATTAATATGGTCAAAAGTTTTGGCTCACTATATTATCTTGCTCAATTTTTGTACAATAAGAAAGATTTTCATGACGTAAACCGATTACCTTTATTTCATAATTCATGTATCTAAAAGGCAAAAATCGTAAAGGCCGGCAGTGCCCGTAATTGCATCCAATTAAGTCAATAAAGGAGACTGGATTAGGTGACTTAGCCAAGTCACGGCTTCATAATTACCCCCTGGAAATTAAGAAAGCGACCCAAAAGTATTCTAAGGACATAAAGAAAAGTTTTGCTTGATTTAACCCAGATTCGTATTTCATCTGATCTTATCACTGACAAATTTGGATGATAGTATTACGTATAACATTATATATATATATATATATATATAAAATATATTTTTATATAATTAAATATTATTTTATTTTTAATTTAAAATTATTTAATCACTTTGGTCTTGTTGGCTTGTAAAATATACATTAAAATTAAATGCCCGACAACAACGCTATCGAATTTGGACGGCAAAATTTTTTAAGGTATTTAATGCTAAATGCCATTTGAAGTCATAATCAAGCGCTTGATTGGAACCGCAAAGAAATGGCCAAATACACATGGCCCTCCTAACTTTGATTAAAAGATCATTTCCTGCCCTCCAGGTTTGAAGACGTTTATTTTTTGACCCATCATCCATTTTCATTCCATTAATGAAAACAGTCTGATTTTTACCGAAAATATGAAAATGACTTACTATAAATGTCTTAACCAATCTATCCTTATTTTTTTATTAAAATTATAAATTTACTCTAATGTGATGTTAAATATATCATATTATATAATTTTTTTTATTTTTTTTATTTATTTTTTCTTTTTTCTATTTCTTCTCTTCTCAGCATCACTTCCCTCATCTTGTCTTCCTCACCAAACACCGACGACACATTCTCATTAGCACCAATGCATCCACTTAAACACATTAACAATAATCACCAAACATCCGAGATTATAAAGCTTTACAAAGTTTTTAGTGCTAAAGTTTTGATGTTACTCTAGTGCATACACAATTTGTCTTCCCAATTGTCGAAATAGCAACAAAAAATCATTATGTCCCCATTCTCATTCTCACTGCCAATTTATGCCATGTAAACCACCTCCAAATTCAAATAATTTCAAACTATTGTGATTTTGTGGCCACATAATGGATTTTTTAATCTAATTGGAACTCAATTATTTCTTTGTCAAACCCATCACAATAATATACAAGGACTCAATTAACTTTTTAACACTACACGAAAGTAGTAAGATATTTTAGTGATTTCGTGAGTTTCTCCATGCCCATTGTACACATTGAAGAAATGTAAAGGTTGTCACCTATTAATCTCCAGACAATTGGTAAAAGAACGAAACTTAACAACTCTTGCAATTGATTCAATTAGTTCACAAACCATGGGATCCTCCAACTAACTACTAAAAATGGAGTCAATTCAGTTGGGGTATGAGATGATTGCATTTGAGAATTGTTGGTCTTTTAAAGCAATCTCTCCATCCATAAAGGTAGGAATTGTAAGTTCCTCAGAAGTTTTAATCACAAATTTTTAAAGAAAATAAAACTTTAAACTTTTCAATATTTTTACCTTTCCAAGTGTTAACATTACATCGGTTAATTTTTTAAATATTTTTTTAATTGTATATTTTAGTCCACGCTAAATGACCATCCTACTCTTACACGTAACAATTTTCATTAACAAAAATGGATTATAGGTGAGCAAATGAACTTTTGAAACTTAGAAGGTATGGAATTACCTTTTATCAAAGTTTGGGTGGAACATAGTGCTTTTGCCCTAAGAAATTTCAAAACTTGATCAAAAGTCAGATCCCTTGTGGTTAACAAGGATGCACTTATCTGGTCAATAAGCTTCAACACCAAGTTAAAATATGAAATGACAATTTTTTTGAAAATGCCATGAACATGCAAGTTACAAGATTTCTAACCCTACATAATTTATGAAAGACAGAGACACTGCTTTCAAAATAAGTGCGATTGCAATTGCATACAATGAATTTGCTGTCTTACCAAAGATGAAAAATAGTGCAAAGTGTCTGCATTCTGTAGATAAAACTTCTCTTTGTAGCATTGCTTTAGCTTTAATAAAGAACATATTCTGATTTGAGCAATATTATGTGTACCCATTTCGATTATACAAATGAATACACATTTATGCGTGTTATGTGATTGAATATTATTTTATCATTAATTCAAAATTATCTAATCATATAATGATATATATCAAGTATATACCCAGTTATAAACTCAAAGTAGATACACATAGTTTTATTATTTTAGTTTTGCACTCCCATTTTTCATCAATGTTAACTTTTCTAAGCTAGTTTATATTGAAGCTTTTGAACTGGGTAATAATTCCTTTTGACATTATAATTCTAAAAGGCAGTTTGATCCAAGTTCATCATGGTTGAGTGAGCTGCAAGCAGATGAGAGAAGCTGCAGCTGTTTGTTTATTCTATTTCTCTTTGTATTTCTATGGTTGATATTTTACAGTCAAAGACAGCAATTGAAATGCTGCAGGCACAAAACCAAAGCCAAAGCAAACCTTATCATCATGATGTGGCAACATGTGATTTGCAGTCATAATTTTTCCAAACCATTGAATGGCTGTGAACGTGAGTCAGTAAAGCTATGCAACCAAGGAAAATTCTTCAAAAAAGTTTCTAATTGTGAAATGATTGATTCATTTAAAAAATAGCTATAGGATGAGGAGTTTATTATTATTTTGATAAGGATGAGAACCCATTAAGACCGAATCATTGTTTTATAATAAAATCAATCACATTAAATAAATAATCGTAAAACTTTAACTTTAATAATCAATTTCATACTATTAAACTAGATAAGTTAAAAGTTTGATTTTAAAATATCGTCAATTAAAATTTATATTCTTTTATACATTTAGTTTTCTTTTTTATCATTCAAACTATAACTTTATTTTTTATCACTCAAACGATCTTTTGAAAGTATTACAAAAAGCATAGGCTATGTGAATAATCTAACTTGAAGTTTATAGTGAGGGGTGGGGTAAGAGAGAGAAGAAAATTGAAGAGACTGGTGGACAAAGATAAGGAAAATATTGATGAGATATAATGAATAATGAATGCAGGAGCAAAACATGCCTCCTCTCTGTTATGTTATTTGAATGTAAAATGTCCAGAAGAATCAAAGGAAAACAAGTTTTAAGTTGTAAATTTTTATACAGTAATAATTGTCCAGCTATATATATATATATATATATATATATATATATATATATATATATATATATTCATGGGAACAAAGGCCAATATAATCCCCCACCTTATGAGTAGTTTTTAACAAACATTAAATGGTGTTCCCTCCAAGAAATTTGACCAGATCAGAGAATTCAGATGAATGAAACAAAACCCTAAAAATATTTCAATTCAAGCATTGCTAAAGTGGTCAGTGATTTAGCACTTCCAAGAAACATAAATGAATAGAACATGCTTATTATTATTATTATTATTGTTATTATTAAATTATAGTTGACCTATAATCTGGAGAATTTTTCTAGTAATGACAGGGACATGCTACAAGACATTACATACACGAACAAGAGCAGTCTTAATGGACAAACACTTCCCTCTCTTTTATCTCTATCTATTTTGACCCAAAAAAATAGAGAAGTGGCATTAGTGAAAAGCAAGAAGCAGAAATGATCTCATCAGTCTGCCCCAAAAAATCTTAATATGTAAACAGCACTTTCTTTTTTGGATTGCTTTATATGTAACTTTATTACTCTGCGTGAAATGCATGTGGAGTGGTTGAAAGTATGCACTAAAAATGGATTTGAATCTTTGGTACCCAGCTGTAATAAGCAAAGTTTAACCTAGCAAGAAATAGAATCTGCATAAATAGATTTGAAAATTCAAACAAAAGAAAAGAAAGAAAGAGTTGTTTTTAAAAAATTAGGTGAAACACAGGTCGTGGATCCACTAGCATGCATGAAAAGGTACTGTATAATCATAAGGACAAGAACCCACAAGCAGGTCCACAGGCTCATGTGCTTGTGTGTATTGAATAATGTCAAAAGGACCCAACATTATCCTACATGAAAATGATGGCACATGGCCTCTCATACTTGAACTAAAGAGATATGTAGAGGCATCTAAGTGATCTATATTTTAGTAATGGTGACTGACAATGAGTCAAATTTATATATTGAATGAAGCTGCACAGAGCCTGTCTGCATAAATTTTATGAGAGTTACAAGACGTATAGGACATCTGCTGACAGGTTGAAACGAAAATGGCAGAGTGTGATGGTGCTTAGATCTTTCACATCTTATCATGTTACCCCTGCTGACATCTGTAATTTGAGTATGGGTTAAGATGCCTGAGAAATTCTTTGAACAGACAAAGGAGCAAGACTCCAAACATATATTCGATGATATTTCAAAATTCAACTCGACTTATATTATGGGTTCATCTCTTTGTTATGATTTCAGAATGTATTTACTAGAAAATAGGAAGTTTTGACTCTATTATGTGTTTTGGCTAAAAATTTATGGCTCTTACGCCCTGTGAAGAGTTGACGGGAAGATGAAACTCTTCTGTCAGAAACTTAAAAGAAATTTGCTTTACATAAAGTTCTTCAATATGATGAAAACGAGTAAGCATTTACAATGACATTCTGTTTTCCTTCATTTATCTTCACAAAGCACAATCTATTTATTCTGATTTAGGGCTTTAAGCTACAATGCCATTTTGTCTCAAAAAGGCAATCTTTCCAAAATTTGCAGCCTTTCTCAATTATTTGAGATAAGGTCCCAAGTTTACAGATAAGGTTTTCGTATTGTAGTTGTTGATGAATGATGATATGCTTGCACAGACAAGATGGAAACAAGCCTATGACTCCATATTGATTTGGAAGACACAACTGTTCAGTTCCGTTTAACAACTCCACATAATTTCTCAACTGGATGGAATAACAGTAAAGATCAAAACAACTATTGACCATTCATCTTGCATTCATTTACATGATTTATATACAAGTTACAGCGTAATCAAAGATACCTCAAAGATGCTCTGTCAACCTCTGATAAGCTTTTGCTAAACGGGTTGACCTCTTCCAGGCACATAAAATTAGTAAAATTTACACATTGCAGAGAAGCTAAATTCCTACACATCTGTATCACAAAATTTACCACCCATCCGGTTCTGGACAGCTTTGACAGCAGCAACTCTAGCAGCAGTGGCCGCCCTATTTGCGGCCAGCACAGCATTGTTCACCAGTTCATCCACCCGGCGTAGGTGAATGGCACTCTCAGCAGCTTTTCTAGCACCCTACAATTTAAGAACCAAAATATATGATGAGAGATGAGGATGAGTAACAAACTGTTATGCTACCATCAAGAGGAAATGTATATTGAACCTGTAAATGACACATACAATACCTGAATTGCCCTAATTACTGCATCCGAATGAAGGGGAAGAGGGGTTTTGAGGCTGCCACAATCCCATTCTCCACATCTTGTGTCACCATTGCGAAAAGTATACATGCCATAGCCTTGCTTACGGCCTTCATGCCATGATCCTTCGTAGCAGTGGCCATTAGCAAAGTGATAAACACCAAAACCATGGACTTTGTCCCCAAAATATTCTCCAGAATATTTATCTCCATTTCTACAAACACAAACAAATTTACAGTTAAAACTGAGATTCACAATGAGATAATTTATAAATCCAGAATATCAAATAAAAATCAGGGCAGACTAACGAATCATTATAAAAAAAAATCATATTCCTTTCTAAGTATTATTCCAGCAACCAAATGCAAACTGGAGTGCCAGGAATAGACACAACATCAGGAGTTACAAAATTTCTATGCACCTCCGGACTATTCAAGGAAACAATGCAGAACACCGAAACAATTAACAAATCCCTGTTTTATTCCAATTATGGAGAATTCCATATGAATTAAGTTAAATCCTAAATCATTTAGCATCATCAAATCTTGGAAAAACCAAAATTTAAATAACCATTAAATACCGTAATGAAAAATTAATTATTAACATACCAAAATAGAAAACCACAATGAAGATCAAACAAAAATATACTGTTTTATAAACCATGAAAACGAAAAAGAATGAAAAAGTAAGAGAAAATATACCTGAAATGGTAGTGACCAAGGCCATGTTTGACACCGCATTTGAATTCACCAACATAGGAGCTCCCATCAGCGCAAGTCTGAACGCCAACACCATGGCTCTGCCCATTACACCATTGTCCAGCATAAGAATCCCCTGTATAAAATCTATAAACACCATATCCATGCCTCAACCCTTGCCTATATTGCCCTTTATATCTACTCCCTCTCGCCCAGCTCTCTATGCCGTACCCATCATACTTCCCATCAACCCACTCTCCTTCATATCTCCCATTCACAAAGTAATTATAAACCCCACTTCCATTACACTTCCCTTTGTGAAACTCTCCTTCGTAGAAATCTCCGTTGCTGTAAAACTCTACCCCTTCACGCACAATCTTCTTTTTTACTTTCTCGTTCCTTCGTTTTTCCACGTCTGACTCTCCAATGAACCATTGGATTGGTTTCGTTTGGTTTCTTGAAGTGAGTGTGAATCTTTTTGTGGTTTCTTGCGTTATTTGTTTGATTAATTTCCTGTTCTTGTTCGCCAAGAACAGAGTGATAGCAATAAAGATTAAAGCCAACAAGAGGTTCTCCGAGGTGGGGATTTCTTCTTTTTTCACGTTCAAGAAGTAAAAGAGGAGAAAAAGCGAGAAGAGAGTGAAGAAGGAGAGGGAAGCCATGGCGAAAAGGGGGATAAACCGGGTCGACCCGGGTCGACACGATGGCCCAAGTTGTTTCCTTTTCTTTTCTTGTTTCAGTAACAATTCTTCTTCTTTCACTTTCCCTTCCTCTTCATCCATTGGCTCGTTGTGCATCTCAGTTTCGGTGACAGAGTTGAGACTGTGAACAGACGATCGGATGGTGGGTGACGAGCGGAGAAGCGACGACTGCGTCCTAGTAAGCTTTGCCTGCGATTTCTGACCCTCCATTGGCCCTGGCCAATTCAATCTCAACCGTCCAATATACGTACAAATCTTCTTCTACTTTCTAATTTCTACTGAGCCCTCCTGTAACCGGAGATTCTCATTCTAATAAAAAGTACTCTTAAAATGTTGGCTGGCGACATTAAGGCCTGAGCTAAGCAGAAATGGCTGAGCTTTTTAAGGAAAGAATAAAAACCCAGATAAAAACAGAGAAGGAGAGAGATGATAGATAGGGAAAGAGAGAATTTTTAGATGTTTTGAAGAGAAGAGATTATTGAAGAACTTGGCGTCTGTGCAATTAGGACCGGGTTTTCGGGTTTTTATGGTGTAATGGGGGAGGGGGCGAGATTTAATCTTAATCGTCTGATGGAGATCCTACGGTTAGATTCCAGAAGCGAAATTATAGTCGTTGGATTCGACATTTATGGTCGTGGTCTTCACGGGAAGATCTGGTCGTAGGATGGGGATTCGGCCCGCCACTTTCTAGATTTACTGTGGCAGGCCGGCACGTGCCACCAGAGTAGGTTGTTTGAATTTTTATGAAGTGTTTCTGGGGTCTATAGAGTTGATTTGTTCCATGGCCTTATCCACCGTTGATCTAGGAATCTGTAGTCAAAATGGTCATTAATTTGAATGGCTTATAAAATTTTGGATGGCAAGTCATAAATGAAAGAAAACCTTTTGAAGGGGTTTGGGAGTATTATTTTGAAAATAAATTATTTAAAAAATTAATAAGTGTAAATAATTATTAAATTCAATAAAATTTGATAAATATAAATAATTATTGTATTTGATTAGAGGTAATAAAAATATTAGTATATTATTTTATTTAAATGTTATTAGGCATAATTATTTTAAAATATTTTTTATATTATTTATTATAATAATTGAAAATAAAGTTATTTTTATTTTAAAAAATTAATAAATAAGAATATAATTATAATAAATTGATAATTTTTTAATACATAAGATGAAAGTAATATACTTTATTTACCATATTATCATTAATTATAGATAACTGTAATATTTTATTATAATAAATTAAACAAAATAATATAAATAATAAAAAATATATTATCAAAGTAATATTTGTTTATTGAAAACCAAACGATCTCTTAAGATTGTTTGGTAAAATAAATTACTCTAATTATCTTTTATTATTGATATTAATTTGTTTAATTTATTAGGTTTGTAATAAGTAATATAATGAGTAATTCGATAATTATATTTAATTTAATTTAAATATTAAAATATTATCAACAGTTTTATGCTTAATTAATAATTTATGTCAAGTTATTTTTTAATTATCTTATTTTTTATAATATTTTATTTTTGATAATAAAAATTTTGATGAATTGACCTATATTTAATACTAAAAATCACATTTACTACTTAGAGACAAATCAATTAATTAAAAAATTATTTTTAATGTTAATTTAGGATGTAATATCGTGCCACGTGGAGTACGACTGACGGCGTCCATGAGAAGCGAACACCCCTAACTATAATTAAATAACCAAAATCATTTTATGATTACTATAATAACCAAAATCATTCTCTTTCAAACAAGATTTTTTTTAAAAATAGAGATATAAATTAAAATAACTACTTTATCAGGGGTTAATTAGAAAACACCGGCCACTCTAATTCAACACCAATTTAACTAATAAACTAAATTAATTACAATTTTGTTGGGCATCTCTAACTTTTTTACAAAACTTCTAAACTAGACCTTTAGCCATATTAATAATCTCTAACTAACTATTTTGGGGATATTATGTTTTCTGTTCTTACTCTTCGAACTCTCAAAGCACTGGCCAGAGTTGGCAATAGCGATCAAAAGTGGTGACTAAAAAAAATTTAGAAAAAAAGATCACTTTTTAAATTTTGGGTAAAAGAAAATTATTAATTTTTAAATTTAGAAAGAAAAATATGATAAATTTTTAATTTTTAAATATTTTTTATTAAACGATATTTTACTCTTAACTTTAACAGTGAATTTGAATAAAAGTGTACGTATACGAGTTTTCGAAAATTGATAAGTATGAATTTGAGTTTTTACAAAACCTTGGGTGGGACTAGTCTTTTAGCCTAAAATAAGGAGTGATTTAATTTTCATTCACATAGATGGGTTTGCAAAGTTTTTTGAACCCCCCAGTTTACTTAGAATTACACGTGCCCCCAGTTACATAGATTACGTGAATTAGGGGAAATATGTGAACTATCAAATTTCAGTCGACAATTTGCAAAAATATTAAGTCAATCCAAGCAATTACAATGATATCCCATACCTTATGAGAATGCTAAGAGAATATTAGTAAAATGGTTCATAAATTCCTAAACTTTCAATATTATAAAATTAAAAAACAGATTATAATGAATTGTGTCTCAAAAAAGGATTTTGATAATGAAATTAGATCGTTTGGATCGAGATATTACAAATACACGTCTACTATCTTCTATCACAACATCATTACAATTTAATCATCAAAATAACAATCAAATTCAAAAAATTTTAACATAACTCTAACTTAAAAAAAAAACCTTAAAATCTTAAATGTTGAATTAATACAAACATTTATAATGAGGATATTAATTAAAATAGACAGAAAAGTTTTCATCCAAACTTTTTTAGGCAAATATCGAGTGATTTTACTTTTCTAAACAAATTTAATTTTGTTTTAATAGTAGTTTTTTTTTTTGACAACTTTTCTTTTTTGAAGCATACTTTATGTTTATTAAGTTATGATTCAAAAATTCAAAAACTTATTTGAAAACAAATCAAATTTTGATCTAATATAAATAGAAACGAAAAAATGAACATAAATACGAAGAATGAATGTGAATGTGAGTACAAATGCATGAAAAGTAATACGTGTGCAGTGCAAAAATATTATAATATAATAAATATAGGAGTGCGAGGAAGTGCACACACTCGCACGCATTTCTCGCATTCATTATATATATTATAAATATTATATTATATTTTTTATATATTTTATTTTATTTTATTTTTTATATATTATTATATTATAATATTTTTGCATCGCAAACATATTCTTTGTGCACTCGCATTTGTAAACATCTGTTCACACTCACACCTATTATTTGTATTTATGTTTATTTTTTCATTCTAATCTACATTAGACCAAAAATTGATTTATTTTTAAATAAATTTTTTAATCTTTGAATTATAATTTACTAAACATAGAGTATATTTTGAAAAAAAATGTTGTAAAAAAACCGAATGTGATGTAATTAACAGAAAAAAGTATTACTGGAAATAACATTAAATTTACTTAAAAAATAAAATTACTCAAAAATTTTTTAAAAGAATTTGGATGAAAACTTTAGTACTTATTTTAATTAATATTCCTTTGTAATGAAATTTGTTAATCTAGCAAATAAAAGGTCACGGTTAAGCACTTTTCGCATTTTGTAAAGTTAGAATTAGGCCGAAGGACTATGTCCCACCCAAGGTATACTGCATTTCCAAGTTTTTTCTTTTTTATTTTGATAATCTCAAATATTCACTCATGAGTAGTTAAAATTAACGAAACTTTAATCTCTTAAAATTTTATCTCCTTTTGCCCCTTAAACTTTAAAAACTAAAATTTTTCGCCAGCCTAAGTTTTAAAAAATGACAGTTTCCCTCTAGGGTTTTGTTTTCAGATCTCCGACTCCATTGTCGGTGGCCTTTTTCTCTTGAAGCTTTTTCTCCTTCCGACAATCTCTCTCCACCCATTTGGACACTCAATCGACGTCGGAGGAGCCGTGGAAGACAAGAAACTTCATTGGAGAAGACGAAGTTTTTCATCCTCGTAGACGAAGACGAAACTGTCGTCTTCGTTTAGGAAGACGAAGAGCTTCATCTCCCCCGACGAAGCTCTTCGTCTTCGTCTTCCCCAACGAAACTCACATTCGAAGACAAAGAGTTTATTTTTAATATTATAGATAAAATAACGATTTTACTTTTACTATCGTTAATTTTAATTGCTCATAGGTGAGTATTTAAGATTATCAAAGTTAAAGAGGGGAAACTTGAGAATGCAGTATACCTTGGGTGGGAAATAGTCCTTTGGCCTTAAAATTATTTCAAATTTTTGATAGCAGTGAACACAGGAATCTTTGAAAAGGTAAATAGAACAGAAAACAATAACGACTTAAATTCAAATTATATATAGGAATAACTTTTTCGAACGTGAATATGATAAATTTTCTAAAAATAATTGTTTTGCACTTTTATTTAAATTACAAAATTTAATGTTTATATTTAATATAAATGTTAAATTATAAATATATATTTTTTAATTTAAAAATTATCATTTAAGTTTAAAAAAAAATTAAAAATTTTAACCAATTAATTTTGTGGGGATATAATAGTCATATTAAACTACCAAACGATATATTAAAAATTTTAAATTTTAGAAACACCTCTAATCTTTTTTAAATGTTTAAAAACACTTAAAATTTTATTAATACTCTTAAAATTTTTAAAAATTATTTTCCTTTAAACTTTTGAAAGGGAAAAATTGAAAAAACAGAGGGAAAAAATATAAAAAAAGGAAAAATAGAAAATAAAAAGAATAAGATGGAAAAATAAAAAAAAATATATAAAATAACTTTTATACCCTCTCACTTAATGAAAATCACTAACCCAAGTGAATAACAAAAGAGAATTTACCTCTTTAAAACTTAAAAAAGAGAAATTGTCATTTTTACAAACCTTGGTGAGAAATAGTCTTTTGGCCTTAAAACAAGAAAACTTTGAAGTGTGATTCAAAATCACGGTCCTCAAGGGTTTCATTTTATAAACAAGAATAAACTCTGATATAATTCAATAAGCCCTTCCAGAAATATTCCAGCATTGACAAAATAAACAAAAACAGAAAACCCAACACAAAACCGAGATATACATCTACGGGTAGGGCTAGATTCGAGTCAAATTAAGCTCAAGTTTAACTTGGTTTATATATAATTGAGCTCGAATTCGTGAAAACCAAACTTGAACTCGGTTTGGCTCATTTTTCGTTATTAAAATGACATCGTTTTAATACATATTTATCAAAATAACGTCGTTTTATATTAGAATTTTTAATTGAAAAATTTGACGAATAACGTTTTGTATTAAAATTTTTAATTGAAAAATTTGACAAATAACTTGAGCTCATATAGGACTAGTTCGTTTCAGGCTCATTCGAACTTGAGTTTGAACAGACTCAATTCGAGTCCAACCCTATCTACGGATGAGCAAAACACCCTGTAAGAATTGAAACTGTTGGATATCTAACTTTTGATTTCAATTTTTACTCGAAATCAATCTATATTAGATATATTTTAATTCTAATTTTTTATGGAACCGATCTATTCTGGTTTTGGTTCTATCCTCAAAGGAACTAACCCTACCTAAAACCGAAATAGTTTTCACAAAAATTCATTTTCCTTAATTTTCTTTCTTTACTTCAGCAGTAACCACATTTGTAAAATTTCAATTCTACAGTTTGAGCAGAATATTTATTTGACCCATCTGACATGCTACATGCTCAAGCTGCAATGTCTCCCACTCTTTATGTTCGTTCTCTTTGAGTGGCCGACGGCAACAATGTTTCTCCTCTTCCGCCAAATCTTTGCATGCTCCCCAGAATAATATTAAAGCCCCCACCAACATACACGATTTCATTTACAATTGACACACAAACCGGTGCTGATGGAAACCTGTTGTTCAGGAGATTTGAGTATTTTTCTAAGAAAATGCATGTTTAACGTACTCTCTGTGGTTGCAATTTCCAATCACATCGCATTTATCTTGGATGGCAACCGACCATATGCCAAGAAGCACAATCTGGCAGTTCAAGGGGCTGGGCACGGGGCTGGATTTTTGGCTCTCCTGTCCATTCTCAAATACAACTCTTAATTGAGAGTGAAATATGTCATAACATTCACAATCAGCATTATCATAAATTTGGGGTTTGGGTAGGACTCGAATCCTACCCAAAATCGACCATCTCAACTTCAAGTAAGAACCGATCTCGGTCAATTTCAATTTTGATTACTATTTATAGAAACCGATTTATTATTATGTTAATTCTCTAAGATATTTAAATCTACTCTTTTTAATACATCCTTAGAATAGAAAACAAAACAAAATATAACAATTGCAGGAATGAAATATTGATGTAACGATTGAATTAAAAAAGGTGTAGTGGTTGTATTAATTTGAATTTTAAAATATGAAAAATTAATAGTCTAAAGTTAATATAGGTAGTAATTTAGTAATCGACATCTAACAAGTCAAAAAACCAGCTAAGTATTTTATTCGTCAAATGACAGTTTCCACCCGACATTTGATAAAATAACATGTTTACCCTTAACTTTCAAAATTTTATTCTTATTTTTTTATAAGGTTGGATATGAATGTAAATGTCTCAAATCTAGTGTCTTTTTATCTATAAATCAAACCTTGAATAAATAAGGTATAACTTGAAAGTTTGTGTCCATAACCTCTCTATAGTCATTTAAAACCTCATTAATTATATGACACCCCCTAAAATTTTGTTGATCAACTTATTTCACACTGACAGATTTGCACAGTAATTAATTTGGCCTTAAAAATAAAAATTGTAACGTAGATGGGGCTGGACTAACCGAATTGGCTTGACGTTAAAAGTTGACTCGGTTTGATTTAATTCGATTTAAATTTATTTATTTCAAATATAAATTGAGTTCGATTTAAGAGATTCGGTTCGATTTAACTTATGAGCTAGTAGATGACTCAATTTTATTTGAATTCGGTTTGTGGCTCGATTAGAATTATGTTAAATAATTGTTAAACGATATTTTTTTGTCAATAAGCTATAAATTCAAATAACGAATTTAAATCACATATCTAACTCATGAATTTGTGCTAAACTCAAATCGAATTATTTTTATTCAAACTAAACTCGAACCATCTTTAATATTGGTTTAACAAATTCAAATCAAACTTGAATTGAATAATTTTTCATTCAAATTAAACTCGAATCAAAGAATGTTTAGACTGAATTCGATTCATATCTACCGTTAAATGTAGAAATATTACCGTCAAAGTAGATATCTTTTAGCATTCAACCAAAAGCAATTTGTTTTTGTTTGCCTTTAACTTATTTAAGTATACAAGAGCTACTACTCTAATGTTTTGTTTGATTATTAAATTTGAGTCAAATTTAAATCAAATCATTTTTATTAAAATAAAATTTGAATCACTTTTAATATTAATTTAATAAATTCAAATCAAATTTAAATTAAATAACTTTTTATTTAAATTAAATTCAAATCAAAGAATATTTAAATTAGATTCGATTTATATTTACCCCTAAAGGCGGAAACATTATTGTGAAAATAGATATTTTTAGCATTCAACCAAAAGCAATTTGTCTTCATCTGCCTTAACTTATTTGTTTAAGCATACAAGAGCTATTACTTCAATGCTTTGTTTGACTATTAATTATTCTTAAATAAGCCATTGGAGGAGGAGTCGATAATTCTTGCAAGGACGTGGAAAAGCAATAATTAATTTACCGAAATAGAAATTAAGCCAACTAACCCCACCCACCTACCCATTTAATTTGAAATCGATACATACAATAACTTGATAGCCTGTCAACTTGGTCTTGAGAGTAAATGTTGGAGAATTTGAATCGCAAAACAGTGGGCATGCATGGCATCATTTAGAAGCCGTGGGTGGGAAAATCTGAGCTTTGACAGCAGATTCTCTGGTGAGTAATGGTCAATAATACTCCATGTTAACTACATTTCTTGCATCATTTCCACACTTTTTACGACTGGTATCAATTGTTGATTTATATAATTTTGAAGGAAGGACTTAGTAGGGTATAATATAATGCCTTAGGAGGGATTGATTCTCGGCCATCGAGGATTATTTTAATAATTTATGTATACAAAAAATATATAAATATAATATTATTTTTAAAAATTATACTTAAAACAAAAATATTTAAGTAAAATAATAATTTAGTATTATTTTATTATATCAACTAAACACAATAATTATTTATGATTATCAATTTTTATCAAATATACCTAATTATTTTCTAGATTTACGTAATTTATCTTGATAATAATTTTTTATTTTTTATAATAAAAGATTGTTCAAGTGAAAGACGCCCGCCCACTTATCGGCAATAATACTCCATGTTAAACACATTCCTTGCCTCATAAAAAAGAGTGGAAGCATGGGCATTAAGAAAATACAGATTAAAGTAAAAAGCACATTGCTTCCATTGGTGTACATCTTTTTCCAGGCAAAATAGCAGAGCTTCTTTGACTTTGGTTGCAAAGATACCCACTTTTCTCAAGTGAAAAAGAATCAAAATTGATAAAAGCAATATGCAGAGAATGGGAAGAGGTCAAATTTATCAAATGATCCATGATATAAAATCCATTGCCCATACTTTATTACGAATTCAGGAGACCCAGATGAATTTCAGAACCTGCATAATACACCTAATTTTTAATATGATCCATCTGCTACAGATTTTGTTTTTATGGGAAAATCAGGAGGTAATCTAGCGGAGGGAGAACGTTGCTGACAGTAATTTAGAAACTGAATCTAAAATGGGGTGAAACTGAGATTTTTTAGAAGGTTAGAGAGGCGGCTATGATTGGGAAAAATATGGAGATAATTTTACTCTAACAATAACAACAAAATTTAAAATGGATTTATATTTAAATTTTTGAAAACTAACCATAAGGGTTGGGGTTTGCCCTAAATCTTGGGTGGGAATAAGTCATTTGGCCTAAATTATAATGTGATGGTTCTTGTTCATTCTCATTCATTTCTGCAGAGGAATAAGACATGAATCACGAGCAGAGCAGAGAGGTGAGGTGAGTTTCATGCATACAAATATAATACAATTTGTTTACGCCAAACTTGGTCGCTGAATCAAACAAACTTTCACGTCACCTTCGGATTTCTTCTAAAGGTTTTCTGTGTATAAAAGTTGTAAATTTATTTAATAAAGATTTTTGATAATCAAGCAGATTATGACAAGCAGGATCTTTAAATTGACACATTTGATATCAAATACTTAATGAATATGACATTCACCATATCGCCATCAAATATTGAATTAAAGATCATAAGACATTTTCACCCTTTGAAAGTGTAAATCATGCTTTCATATTTAAAATCAAATTCAATTAATAAAATCTATGGTAAAAAGGTAAAACCTTTATTTTCATTTCCTTAAAAGTTTAAAAAATCAAACAGAAACGAATAAATAAATAAATAAAAGGGCATAGATCCAAAAAAGGAAAATTTGGGAGTTGGAAAAAAAAAAATTGATAGTGGTGGCGGAGGTGAAGTCAAGATTGGCAATGACAATGGGAAGATTTGTAGGAAAAATTATGACGTCGTTTGAGATGATAGTTTGAGAAAGAGAGAAATAAGAAACTTGATGTCATGATACAAATCAACAATGATGGTGAGAGGATTGGTAGGAATTGTGCTAGTCGGTGAGACGATGAAGGAGTAATGGTGGTGGAGGTGAAAAGATATTCAAGATCGTCGATGACACTAAAATGATTGGTGAAAGAAATAATAACATTTTCTAGAGTAGTGGTTTGAGATATAGAAAAAAGAAAACAAATTTGTAATGATATAAATTAATGAGAATAATAAGAGGATTTGTGAGAGTTATGGTGGTCGATGAAACCGTGAGAGACTAGTGGTGGTAGAGGTGAAAAGAAATTTGAGATCAATAACATCGATGAAAAGAGTGGTGAGAGAAATAGCGACACTATTTGAGGTGGGGGTCCTTGTTTGATTTTTTATGTTTTTGATTGAATGAGGAGGAGATTGGAGTGGAGGAAGAGAAGGTTGGGAGAGAGAGTGCTAATCAGCCGGAGATGCAACTCTGGTAGGCAAGATTTTGTTGGTTTGCTTTTTAGGTAATAAGGTGAAAATGTTACGTACAGTTAGTGGTAATAAATTTAGTTGGGGGTAATATGATAAATTTGAAGGCAATGAAAATAATTAAGGGTAATATGATAATTATTTTGGTAAATATAATTTGATTTTCACTAGAAAAATGTGATTTATATTATCAAAGGATTAGAAAAGTGTTTTTGGGCCAAACTATGGGTGACAATGTAATTTACTCCTCCCAAGAGAAAGGAAATTGGCCGTAATGCTCATCGAATGATTCTTTCTCCCCTAAATTCTAATTGAATCATCTTCCCTTTCACCCAGGCACATCGATTGCTTCATTGCAATTCTAGCTCAAGACATGCATGGTTGGAGATGGTGCGCATTGTTGGCAGCTAATACAGTATAACGACGGTCTTTCTGGCATTTTCATGTGCCAATAAACGCCAAAGCAGCAGGTTAGGCTCAAAACATAGAGAGTGATACCATCCACAAAGCGTGTTTGTGGCACAGCCTAAGCCAAAACCAAAGCCTGTAGAAACACAAAGTAGTCATCAGACTTCGCTCTGCTACCAAAAGAGAAAGTCCAGTATAATAAACAATAATCTGTCTTCACCAGACTGTCGAGCGCTACTCCACACCCAGTGGGGTTCCTCAAAGCGCTTAACTACTGGCTGCCGTATTTGGTGGCAAAACTTTGGCTGCTGTGGGGGATCCCCTACCCTTTTTCCAATTATATAAATCCTAGAGCTACCAGCCGCAAGTCTTTTTAAATCCCAAATGATCACTGAATTCCTGTCACCATGTATTAATCTGTGTTTTAATTTTTTTGTTAATTATAAATTAAGCTATAAATCATTATAATCCATGTGATCAAATGGAAACTACGGATTGTTTTTTTATCTGATATCATGTCCCATTTGTCTTTCAATTCCATGAATATAGTACTGTCACTTTCTCTTCAGCTTCTCCTTCATCTTCTCAACTGCACTCCTCAAAGTTAGTTCATCTTTGCAGATGGTAAACCAGACTAAACTCTTTCCCTCCCCTGTGTTCAAGTAAAATATACCAGTTGAAATTGCCACAACACCAACTTTCTTGATCAGATATTCACAATATGCAATATCGGTTTCATGCCCAGAGGGAGTGTGATCTACAACCACAAAGTAGTGCCACTTGATGGAAATACCTTGAAGCCAACAACATTCAAGCCCTCCACCAAAATTGCCTTCTTAGCCATATAATCCTTATTTAGCTCCACATATAATACAAGTCTGGGGCATTAAGAGCTGATGTAGCTGCCCAATGCATTGGAGTGGTGTAAAGAAAGTAAGGCGAGAGTGTTCCTGTCACACTCCACATGTCAAGTTTGGAGGAGCTATTGCCCACCCAATCTTCCACCCTGTTAAAGAGAAGGTCTTCCCCAAGGAATTCATAGTTACAGTCCTCTCATACATTCTGGGAAGAGAGGCTATAGAGATGTGATCAATTTCAAGAGCCAACTAATTATAGATCTCATCAGAAAAAAAAACAACACATCATTCTCAATGCAAAGTGATGGGATAACATTAAGTTCTTCCTGAGAGAACATCTTTCCAGTTGGATCATGTGGCATGTTCATAAGAATTACACAAGTATTCTTTGAGATAGTGGACTTAAGTCGGGGTGGCAAAGTCAGGAGGGCACAATGTCATGCATTTGATTTTAGCAGCAGCCATGGAGAGGGTGGCTTCATAAGAATTATAGCATGGAGCAAAAAGGGTCACCTTAAAAGCCTGGAATTCCAAATCTGGCCACAATTGCAACATTAAACTCTGGAATTCCAAATCCACGGGCATATTGGTTCTTCCATCCTTAAAAGCCTGAATTGCTGCTTCCTTAACAAAATCTGAACCACCAAAGTTGGGGAAGCCCTGGCCAAGATTTATATAGCTCCACGTTTGATGGAAAGCATATGTTTATGTAAAAATTGTAGTTTCAATTTTTCCAAGAGCTTAGCAACCTGACAAGAGAGAGACCAACTCATTAGAAGAATGAAACAATAAGACCCAGACTTTCTACTAATTTAGTTGGCAGAAATGGAACCATGCTGAAGATTTGTCCTTTGCCCAGAATATTAACGACAATCATTAGAGAAAAGTTCACAGTTGATATCTTGATTTGGGTTCAGCAGAGAAAGCGAGAAACAGATGTTCATATAATAATTATAGTATTGAAAGCACTGCATTATTGAAGAGGTCAAATGACTCAAGATGATAGCCATAAAAGCAACATGGCATCTTAACTTACAAGAACTATGCCGAAGGTTTCATGGGGCTCGCAACACTTGTAAATGAATCTACACTCGGTTCTGAAAAACATAACCCAAATCGTCATCTGAAAGGAATATAACTAAGCCAGAATACGGGAAGCAAAACAATAATCTACTAAATTAAATCACGGAAAAAACTGCAAATTTTGTCCCCTTAACGTGCATGCATATGCACATTTATATATCATGCAGCACAGGTATAACTGATTCAGATATGGATATGCAGAAAACATCTGTTATAGCACGAGCATCAATTCACAAGTATAATTGATTCAGATAATTAAATTTAAATTATCTTCTGGACCGTACTGAATGAACCATCATAAAAACATAGGCTTATGCAAACATATTAACCAAATGCAAAATGTAACAATAAACAAGCCATCAACAGTGAAATTCAACCAACAAAATAAAAAAATTAGCTCAAACCCACTTCAAAGCAGCTGAATAATAACTAAGATCAAAGAGATTGACAACAGGTAACACCTGTACAGGCCGATTACCGTTCTGGGTGAACACATTCTGTTACGAAACGGCATCTTTCTGAGTTGAAACGCTGGACAAAGTCGCCATGAGAGATGGGTACCTGGTGGCTCTTTTAATTTGAATGGAATTAGGAATGCCTATATGAAAATTCTCTGAAAATGAAAGAAATTATGCAAAATAAGATGCTAGGGTGAAGGGTTCAAGCAATTCAACACATGCCCAGGCACAGAGACTCCGTATCCTAGTGTACAGAATCTGGGAAAGGCTTGTTTCATTTCAAGCTGTTTATGAGACCAGGTTTGGGCCATACTTTAGATAATGGGCTTCCGATCCATAATTTTGATGCTCTGGAGCTTTAATATATATATATATATATATATATATATATGTATATATATATATATATATATATTCATTTTTTGATATATAAATAAATATATAAAAAATATATTATTATATAATTAAATATTATTTTATTTTTAATTTAAAATTATTAAATTATTTGAGGATACATATAAAAAATATGTCTATTTATATATTAAAAATGAGTTCGTATAGTTTTATTGATATTTAATTAATGATTCATTAAGGAAAAAAATTGGGTTTCTTTCTATAAAAGTTTATGTCCTTTTCAAAAACAAGTTATAGTTATTTGATAAGAATAAAACTATATATACTTATTCTAAATATCCAAATAAATACATATTTTATGTGTGTTATTAAGTAATTTATTGATTTTAAATTAAAAATAAAATAAAATCTAATCACATGATGACACACATAAATATGTACTTATATATATACGTAACTTTGCTCATTAGAAAGGACTAACTAATATTTTCCCATCAAATGTTTGGTGCAAAACATTTTTCCATTCTTAGAGGATAATAATAATATTTTTCTATCCAAATTGTAATTCTGTTACCAGTAAAAATTGAATTAAAGAGCAATTACATAATTTTTCTACAAAAATTCAGATGAACTGATGTTGGGCTTGATGTATGCCTAGTTATAGATTTTTTATTTGTGTCAGAGTAAAAATAAAGCTTTTTTATCTTCGGTGAAATATTTTCGAAACTCTTTCTTCCTTTCATCTTTTCTCTTTGTTATTCTTATTTTCTATACATCCTTTTCTTCGATTTTATTCTTCTTCATTTCTTCGTCTTGGTTGCTTCTTTGATGTTTTGATGTAGTTAATATTGAATCAAGAGAATTTGATGATAAACTCTTATCCATTAACTCTAAATTTTTAACAGTAAAGATGGAGGTGATGAAAATGATTGTGATTGTGAGAGAGGTGGTGTTGATGATGAAGATAATGATAACATTGAATATGAAAGTAATGGAGCTAGAAATGATGATGATGATCATGATGAAGAAGGTGGTGGTAGCAATAAAGATGGAGTGGTGAAAGATCAAAGTTTCCACACATTGGACACCATAATGGAGGAGAGAAAGAAAAAAATGAATCAAATAAAAAGGAAAGGGACTATAAAGAAGGATTAAGATAATATGGTAATTATAGTATGTACAATGTGAGCAAGTGTTATTATGCATTCAAGGAGTGGAAAAAGGGTTTTGAAGTCAACCCTTGGATGGTTACTCTATGAAGAATCAAGGTTGATATGTTTTATAAAGTAGAAGAAATTAAATATAAATTTAATTTTAAAAGATGGGCTTAAATTAGATTCACTCTTGAGTAAGGATAACAACGAGAAAGGATGAGGTATATTAATTTTTTCCTCTATTACTGGGATGATAATTATTTTTTATCTCTTTTCGGCGATGGAAATTTTAAGGAGAAAATATTATAAAGAAAGGGATTTGCAAACCACTCTCTCATGTATCAAATATTACGAGTATTTATTTTAGGTATATAAATATATACAAATTTATATATGTCATCACATGATTGAATATTGTTTTATTTTTAATTTAAAATCATTTAATCATATGATGATATATATAAGTGTGTATATATTTGTGTATTTAAAATAGATACACATAAATTTTATTGTTCCTAAATAGAGGGGTTTGACTTCGAGACTTGATGGTGTCATATTAAAAGACTTTTAACTTATCTAATATAATAGTTGTATGATTAATCACTAAATGCAATATTGCTGCTTATTCTATTTATTGAATATACATAATGAAAACATAACTGATGCTCCAGCTATTATTGTTCAAGTATAACTATAAAACACAAACTCTCACTTCTCTTTTGAGTGTTTTCTAGTCTGTACCAGTGAAATATAAAAATAGCAGTATAATGATGATATTGTCACAAGCCTTTTATACTGATTAGGCTAGGAATGATGATCAAAAAAAAAAAATGTTTTCTACTATGAAAAAAACATAATTAATATATTAAATCTTTAATTAACTATCAATTTAATAGCTATCATTAACTCTTAAAAGAGTTACAAAAATAAACCTAATTGTCATTAACTATCAAAAAAGAGTTACAAGATAATAAACATAATGACCATTAACTCTCAAAAGAGAGTTACAAAATTTTAACATATAATGAGATTAAAAAAGGAGTTACAAAAAAATAAAGCTCATATTAACTCTCAAAAGGGGGCTATAAAGAATTAACTTAATGCCCGTCTTTAATTTTTTAGAAGAGCAGTTACAAAAATTAATGTAAATCACAATGCCCAATAAGTAGACCACTTTAAGTCTAACAATCACTAGACTCAAAATTTTATTTACTTGGTATAATCGGTTTACTCTTAAAGAGACAATCTAATTTTGGGACAATTGGATTTAAATAAGATTTTTCGTTGTTAAAAGAAAAAAAACCTAGAAGGTTTCTATTAGTAAATACAAGATTTGTTTTGATGTATTGTATTAATAAGTAACCCTGAATTGTTCTTTATTGTGACAAATCTGAAGGAGATATTTATGTATAAATATCTTTTTGAGGATAAATTTGTATTTTTATAATCAAAGGAGTAATAATTTATTAATAATTTATGTACTTTAAATAGATACACATAGTTTAATTGTATGCATGTATCTGACAAGAAAAGATAAACGTTCTTCAAAATTCAACATTCCACAACTCAAAACTTGGCATCTATACAAGCCGCTGGTATTAACATGACACCAATCAAGCTCAAATACAAACAGTAGAAGTTGGTGCCTCCAATTTTGTAGTACAAGAAGTGGGCATATTAGAAAATTACCGAGACTAACCAAACAGACAAGCAAAAATATTTTACAAATCCGAATATAAGGATTAAGAGGTCCACACAGAAGCTGAAAGCAAACGCCTACATTTCCATCCCAAAACCAACCTATTATTGCCCAATTCCTCCACCCGGTACCCATCATTGAATAGACCCAACAATAGTTTTGCCTGGCAATTATTGGCATAACTTATATTAACACCCTTAAACCCCACCCCAGTCATCCACTCACCCCAAGAGCAACTCTTCCCTCCTCCATGGGTCTGGAAGATCCGAGCCAATGACCCGGATATTCGGGGGCCTAAAAACACTCTTTCTACTAAGGCTCGAGCTCGGCTCTGCATCGGAAACCCTGCCTCTAATGAATCATAAACTGCTGAATAATGATGCAATGAGTCCATAAAACGTCCAACAAACCCTTCATCTACATTGGGTCCTGTCTCTTCTTCCACTAGAGTTACTAGTCTAGGGTTTAGGGTCTTGGCTCCGGATAGAAAAGAGGAAATCGAATCGGGTGCCCGGTAACTGAAGTGAGGGAGATGTAGCATGCAATTGATAATCAATGCCTCTCCTCTGACCAATTTCAAAACTGATGGTCTGAATGTCTCATCAGAATCCAATCTACATTGATGGAAAGAAAAAGGTTGACCAATCGAAGCTGCAAATGCAATTAAACGACGACCCGTTTCTTGAATGGTCCCAATCGATCGACGCCCACTTCCGCCTCTTGATAAGGCGGTGATCCGAAGATGTGGGGTGGGTGGGCCATCCTTTCTAGAAACTAAAGCCTGCATCAAGGAAGCCCATTGGATCCCTTCCATTATATCGTAGTCAACTATGTGGACTCTCCTATCATTGGCTACGGCTTCAAGAATCGCTTGATTGGCGGTGAAATGACCGAACTTTACATGAGGTGACATGTCTTGCAACAGCTCAAACGCAGCAAGGACGTCGTTTTGATGATGCTCGTCACGTTGGTGATGGTGGTACGGCCCGTTTGTTATCAGATATTTGCTATGTGCACCGCCAGCGCCTTCAAGGAGACCTTGCAAGGCGTCAGTAAAATACGCGGCCAATCTTTCCATGTTGGTGCCGTCGTTAGGGGACACCAACTCCCTGAGCCGAACCAATATCACTCGAGTCAGTTCACGACTCTTGTTAGCGCCGGTTAAAGCCTCGGCTGCAGCAATCAAAAGATGAACCAACCTCAAGCCCTTGAAATCCTCACCGTTAGATTCTTCATCCAAAGCCATGGTGGTATCAATGGACACAGAGTTACTAGTCTCATTGTCAACTCGAGAAGGGTTCAATCCAGAATCATCCATCATGGAATCAATGAGGTCATGAAAATCATCATGGCCACCGGATAAAGCCTGCCAATCGACAACCGGGGACCAATCATTCCAGTTACAGCCCTGATTGTCGCCAGAAGTGGTGGGCGTAGCAGTAGTTGTGGTGGTGGTGGTGGTGGAGCAGAATTGAAGATCAAGAAAGTAATCGAAGTCCATAGCCATAGCCATGGCTGAAGTACTCTATACTGAAGTAAAAAGATGAAGTGCAACTGGATGTGTTGGTCGTTAGTTGGTAAAGGAGCTTTGGGTAGTAAAACGAGAGCTTGGAAGTATATAAAAAGGAGAGGGAAAGAGGTGGAACAAGAGACAGTTAAGGTGGGATGTGACTGAGTTATTAAAATTAAAAACAGAGAAAATCTTTAAAAAAATAGCAGAGAATAAACTTCCGAATCAAATTGCCTTGAAACCATCGAAATACGTTGGACAGTTTTAACGATACACCAGAACCCACACTCATGGCTCTTACGATTCAGTTAACTCTATAACTCATCACTTTGACTGGGCTTCTTTCCCAAGTCAGCATCACCGCCACGTCACTCCACCTGCCGGCTCCACCGTCTCACACCATCTTCTTCAACATCACTCAGTACATGTCCCATTTAAAGAAAAATGAAATATCGCTTTCAGTGCCCGAAGAATGTTTGCAGCTTTCAGATTGAATCACCATCAAGGGCTCCACAAATTGGGAGATCTAAAATTGATATTAATGGGGACCCTCCCAAGTGTAAATTTGTTCAAGTGAGGTAGACTTAATCAGGCCGGATGAGTTTTGTAGGTTAATATGTAACGCAACAATATGTAAAATTTGATGAAACAAAATAATACAGATGAGACAAGTATAAATTGAGGCAAATACCTGAAAATTTAACTGGGAATTTATGTTTTTAGTGGCAAATACACATGTGCAGTGCAGGGGATAGTTTTTGTGGTCCTCATCGTATATGTGCTAAGTAAATTCTTTTACTAGTTCCAATGATTTGATGGATATATCCCAAATTTAGAATTTTATATATATATATATATATATATATATATATATATATATATATATAAATTAACCTCTGATTAATGTTTGTTAAAGTGTTTTTTTTTTTTTTTTTTACTCATTTTGATTTTGAAACAAGCCCTGAGGACTTATTCTCACCCCCAAGTTTTAGTCTAAATCTAATTTAAAATTTTAAATACCCACTTATTATTTGAACTCGGTTAAAAATTTTTATTATAGATAAAAATAAAATTATAATTTTAATAATATTATTAAAAAATATTTAATCTTATCTTATCTTCTGATTTTAAAAATTAATATCTTTATATTTGTCTAAACTTTTTTAATTTTGAAAAATAGTTATTTTTACTTCGTAATTAAGTTTTTTCTTCCTTCCCTTTTGAATGTGGTTCTGTCTCTAGCAATCTCCATTTTTCATCCAAATTATTAGTCAGCTCTCTTTTGCCTTTGAGAGACAAAAAGACGTCGACAAATGGATGAAGACAAAGCCTCGGTCTATTGAAGTGAGGAGATGAATCGTTGTTATCTCTCTCCGTTGACAAATGAGAGTATCTAGCACTGTAGTGGCAAGAAAATGTTGGCCAAATTAAAGTCAATCCATCAGATGGCCGGAAAGCAATCCCAATGCTGCGTCAAATTCCAGTGCTCTGATAAGGACTGCGAAATTTAAGAAGACGAATTTTCAGAAAAAAAAAATTAATTACCCAAAATATAATAAAAATTAGGAATACATTGATGTGATGTACAGTGAAGGATGACCTAAAGTGTGACCTAAGACGTGGCTATATAGTGGGCGCTTGATTGGATCATTATAGTATTTTAATTGGTCCAACGGCGGGAAATGCAAGATTTGCGCAATGATAAAGACTTGATGGTTCGCCTCTGTTTGGACGGCTAGTTACAAGGGCAAGTCAAAAAGCTTGGTTAAGGCATTAACAACAAATCGCTTATATATTAAGTTATTGCAACTAGACACCGCCTGATCTCACAGATAATAAAAATAATTTATGTATAAAAACCAGTAAAATAATATAATATTTATTTATTTATTTCTGTGCATGATAAAAGTATTTAAGTAATTTCAATACCATGTCAACACTGCAACTTGAACTTCAAATATTCCAACCCAATGCCTTATTTTATGTACATGGCAAACCATATCTACATTGAACAATGTTAATGCTATTTGTTTGAAAATTTCTTCCTGTTAGCAACCTCACTATTCAATTTCAAGTTAATCAATCTAAAACTTTTACATGAGAGATCATTATAGTTGAATCTTAACCTTTTATGAAGGAATTCTTTTGCCTCACTAGTCAAGTCAATCTCCGGGGTCTTCCCTCAAGATTTTATTGAATTCTTTATATAGAAAAAAACCCAGTTATTAGATATCAAAGTTTTAACTTCATGCATGCACATATCAAACTTATTTTAATATATATATATATATATGTGTGTGTGTATGTATGTATGTATGTATTTATTTTGTAAAGAGGAATTTGTTCGAGTTGAACAATCACTTTGAATAGGAACCAACCACACTAAATAGAAGAATTAAACATTTGAAATCCAATTCAAAATACTAGAAGATTGGCTCCTTCCAGAGAAGGTTTCTATATATATATATTTATATATAAACACAGTAGTTGTCAACTCCTGCAATTAACAATTAGATTGAATAGATGAACATACCTCGGAGGATATGAGATATTTTGTCTAATATGATGACCACAAGATTCCTTTCTATCTTCAATCTTTCATCACCATTAAGTACTACTGTACTACTAATGAAATGTAGTGCGCACGCACACACACACACATATATATATATATATATATATATATTCACACACACACCACGCACATATCCATTTATTACCTAATCAATCTGGGTGCTTGGAATCTGCAGAAATATTAGCAGTGTTTCTGACAATTTAAATTACAAACCCAGTTGGCGTTTCAAATATGTTTTTAGTTTTTCAATAACTCGAGATCGTTAGGCAGAAGAGTTAAGTTTAATGGTTCACGGATTGTGGTTGTTCGAGAGAACTTGTGTTTTATTTTTCTTATTATCTTTCTTTGACATTTATTGTCCCTGAAGTCGATTGAACTTATTAAAAAACTGTTGCTTTTCATAATTATTGTATTGCAGAAACATAAAATATAAATAATTCTAGTAACTAAAGGTGTGAATGTGAGGTTCTATCTTCCATAATATTAAAAACAAAACAAAACTTCAGCAGTGCTGCCAAGCCAAGCAAATCACATGATGTTGATTGTAAAAAAGTTAAAAATGATTCATCAAATCATCTAGTTTTGGTCTCTTATTTCTTCTTTTAGTAAACAAGTGTCCTCATTGGCCGACCCTCTAAAACGATGGTTTACTCTTGGTTCATTGGGAACGTGGCTTCAAGAGCAAGTAGAAACTGTAGTGGGTTTTTGTAAGGAAGTCTGTGGAAGTATCAAAGTTACGAGAAACTAAAGCAAAAAGAATCTTGGCAATAACAATTGACAGTGAAACTCCTATCCATCCCTAATTGTACTTAGAATTAATCAATCTCTTAATTAAGACTAAGTAAAGTAATTAACCTTGTAGAATGAGTCAGGGTCGGGAATGATTCCCACCTACTTTGAAACCGCTTCTTGGAGACCAACATGCTGCTATTTGTCTTCCACGTGGAGCAATAATATCACGTTATCCTTTCTACGAAGTCATTTTCGTAAACTTTTTCGGCCACGTCATGCCTAATCAGATATTCGAGGAAAGGGTCAGTGATGTGACTGCAGAGTGGATCAGTGGTTTAGATCCACCACTGAAAGCTAAGGCCTTATTAATTTATGTTAGCGTTCTTGAAAGCATCATTAACAAGTCATCAAGAGGGTGACATTATTTTTAATTAATTAATTAGTACAGTTTGCAAAACTTAGGTACGGAGGGTTGTTGATAGTGTTGCCTCCTTTTGTATTTTTTTTTAAAGATAATTAACGGATAGTAATTTGAGTTCAATTATCGCATATTCTTAATTGCTTAATCCAATCCTTACAAAGACTATTTCAAATCGAGTGAGGCTTTCAAGGTCGGAAACACAATCTGAAAACATGAATTATCAAATTTAAGAACAGACTTGGGAACTACACTGAACCAAAGGGACAATAGTAATTTCATTCCTATCATTTGGTGTAAGTAATAGTTTGGTAGCATTGGATTCAAATCAAGTTTGTCTAAATTTGAATTTGAGTACGATTTAAAAGAATCCAAAACAAGTTTAACCCAAGTACACTCAAGTTTGAAAATTCAATATTTTCGAATTCAAGCTCAAGCCCAAGTTTTTAGAGTGTTCAACTCGTCAAACTCACAAGTATGAAAAATTCAATACAAAATGATATCATTTTGATTAATAGATATTAAAACGACATCATTGTAATATAAAATCAAATTTAAAACTCAATTCGAACTTGAATTTAAACATCTTTAAAACAAGTTCTACGAGCTCGAGCTTGACTCTATGCAAAACAAAGTAAGTTCAAGTTCGGTTTGACTCAACTCTAGTCCTACAGTTTGGTCTTGCAATTTTTTTTTTTTTCAATCAAGGGACTAAGTTTTACCGCTTGTGGAAGTGCATCACCATGCAGAGAAAAGTTAGAAGCCAGCTGTAAAAATAAGCTAAAACATATTTCCGTCAAGAAAATCAGAATAGGCTAAAGTAATGCTATGTACGCTTATCATAGCATCACAACATTTTTGTCTAAATCATATAAAGAGAATTCCTTTACTCATTTAACAGGAGAGGAATCAACTGTAAGGAAGCTTTACATGTAACTCACAGAAGAAATCTTGGAGGAGAATCCAGCAAATATAGCTGCAATGCATCGTCTTTGAATACTCATGGAGATATGTATCATTGTGGAAATTTACAATTTTTAGTGCCCAGAAAGGAGGGCTCATAATAGCACCTTCTTCCAACGTCACTGTGGAAGGGAAAGCAACTGAATGGATTATTATCTCCTTCCAGAAAATAAAACAGAATTATTTTAGACTGGTAATGTTAATTCACAATCTCTACACCGATATCATTCTTGGAACTTGTGGAAAACGCTAAGTTCTAATTTTGCCTTATAACAAGCTTAGATCTCAAGGGGTAACTTCCTCTGATCAACATTGAACACATTCCTCACACATACAAATATCAGAATGTAACATTAGAAAAAAAATGGTGTAAACTCATGCATGCCATAGTGACACTTTGGATTTTGATTGAAACCGTAAGTAATACATGTAGTTATTGAGATACAGCCAGCTTAGCCCAAAGACAAAGAAAAATTGCTAAACAAGAATCTGAGACCAAAGAAATTATCATATTCTGTTCATTGATATGATTATGAAAACATTTTTAACAGGGAAAATCCCATACAGGCTGGACAAACCTGGTTGCTGGTGGGACCTCACCTATTTCATAAATTGACTACCAACAGACGACCCTTCCTTCTGGTTTAGAGAGACCTGGATAGCCTTGGCAGCTGCTATTGCATAATCTCCCCTCTTGATAATTTTTTCAATCTCTCCAACCTTCTTGGATAGCAATTTAACATTTGTGTCTGCACCGTGAACCAACTTATTTGCAGTTTCCAGAGCAGTGCATAACTGATACAACCAAGAGAAATTTAATTAGAGAATATAAAAGAAAAAGGGGAATTTGGAAAAAAAAGACCGGAGAATCTGGTGCAAACGTTGAAAAAATAATTCACAGAAACAAGATAGAGAATAGTCCTCAACAGTCAGTCAAGTGATTAAATATGAAATTCAAGCCAAACCACTACCACGTCACCTCCCATTCCACCACCCGCAAAAAGTGAAAACGAAAATATAGATGAACCCATTTATAACACAGAGCTAAATGTAAGAGGCAAGCATCATTGATGTATAAGAAATTCTCAAACACAAGGATCATTGAACTTGTTAGAATATATAAGTCCCATATTAGGAAGAAAAATAAAAATGAAATAGTATATAATGTAAAGGTTACCCAAGTTAAATTGGTTTAAGCCATTTCAACGATCAACCATAAACATGTTAAAATCCATAATTAATAAAAATGTTGATCCACACTCCAAGTTTAGAGGACCCAATATTTCAAACATGGAATCACAGTGCGTTGATCTGACTTGTTTGAGTATAGTGAGTTGAGCTGAAAGAAAACAATACTTAGGGTGGAATATGTAAATCCCACATTGGAAATAAAAATAAAAAGGGTATATAATGTTTTGGGTTCCAGTAAGTTAGATTGGTTTAAATCGTTTAAACAATTGAAATCCAAAACATGTTCGAAGCCCATAATTAATAAAGATGTTGATCAACACCCCAAGTTTAAAGGGCTCAATATTTCTAACAGAACCAGAGATAGTTCAGCATATCATTTATATCCTTAATCAGAGATCATCAATTACCTTTAAAGTTAGAGCTGTCCATGAGTGATCAGAACCAGATAGCGCCTTATTCAGTTGATCGTAATTTTCCTGAAGCAAAGTGTTTGAAGTGAATATGTTATCATTGTAGATGTATGCAAAAAGGTGTGTAATACAAAAATCCACAGTCAAATTAAACAATAAGTAGAAAACAAGAAACTTGGTGCTAGTACATGCTGAATGCCTTCCAACTCTGAATGGTAATTAGTAAAGTTAACCTTATTACAGAAAGATGATCTAGGGACTATAAGCTTACAGTACCTGGCTATTCCACAACAATTTTGTACTAAACTGTTTTCCCCGAACAATAATCAAATTCTTTTTCATTTTGCTAATAACCCAGAAATCCCCTAAAGCCACTAGACAATATCAAGTTTCAATTGATTCTGCTCACACAGATCAAACAGAAAGAATCAATAAGTATAAGGCAAATACAACTTCACAATTGCACTTGTTTTTTGCTTAATTAAAGATGATATCGAGAAATCTACAACTCAAAAATTCAGTAAAGGAATCCTAAAAGCAGATTCAATAAGTTATCCAATTTTACAAGTATGAAATGATACACAACACTCAATTAACTATAAATTAAAGAAAAAAACAATTTTTTCAACATGGGCAATGGGAATGAATCTGTAATTGATAAAAAGAAAAGAAAAGAGCAGAACCTGAAAGAGTTTAGTGAGGTCCAATTGATGAGAGGTATTATTGGAATCTTGAATCGATGAGAGAGGGGCAATATCTGGTGGTGTAACATTCTCTTCTCCAACATCACTTAGCAGATCCCCAATTGTCAGCAATGGCCCTCCTATACCTCCCATCTCTCTTTCTGTTTCCAAATTCGTTCCTTGCTTCTTAATTTTAGGCATACGACTGTACTGCTGTGTTGTTTTTTAAAATTATTTTTTGTAGCGAAACGACACACAACTTTGACGTTTTAATTAGTCTATTGGCAATCATTGAATACTGTTAAGGCTATATTCGATTTGAGCCCAAAACAAGTTTAAGCTCCAGTGTGAGAATTAAATATTTTCGAGTTTAAGTTTTATGGGTGTTCGGCTTATCAAACTTGTAAACTTAAAAAATTTGATATATATAGACTAAATTAATATTGTTTTTATTAATGTATATTAAAATGATCTTATTTTAGTTACTACCATATTAAGTTAAAACTTGAACTCGAATTCGACTCATTTTCTTTTAAACGAACCAAACTCGAACACCTTTATAGCGAGTTTGATAAATTTAAATTTGAGTTTTATTCCACTCAAATTGAGTCAAATTTAAGTTTAAAAGAGTTAAACTTCAACTCAAATCTAACACTAAATATTTTGCTCTCACAAGAGGTGAGATTGAAAACTAACACTTAAGTGACACTTTGTTGTTTCTTCTTGTTTCGGGCTTTTATCAGGTGAACTTCAAATCTTAATTGCTCTTATGGAAATCAAAAGAT
This sequence comes from Mangifera indica, assembly GCF_011075055.1. Classification (NCBI taxonomy): domain Eukaryota; kingdom Viridiplantae; phylum Streptophyta; class Magnoliopsida; order Sapindales; family Anacardiaceae; genus Mangifera; species Mangifera indica. The sequence goes on along the minus strand of NC_058147.1, from coordinate 5,672,439 downwards.
TTTCTTAAATTTCACAACTTTCATTCTTTTTGTGTCTTGGGTTTTAATAGTTTGTGGGACTTTTGTAGATTTCGGGAGCATGATTAGCTGAAAGAGAGAGATGGCTAGTCAAGAACTAGTAAAGTGCTCCAAAAGGGTAATTTGAGTGGTAATAAAGAGAATTTTATGCATATAAGGTTATGGGTCCAAATCTCCTCCGAGAATATCTAAGATTAAATTTTTAATTTATCTAATACAGTGATTATAAAATTAGTCACTAGATTTAAGGTTTTACTTATTCGATGTGATTGATTTGATTTACTAAAATACTCTAACTGAAATATAAATCTTTGTTTAAAAAAACACAAATTGATACGTATTTGATGTGTTTTATTAAATAATTCAATGATTTTAATAAATTAATACTCAATTATATGATATCACATTATATATATACTCAAAAATGGGTTCATATCATTGCTTTAAAAAAATCAATAAAACAACTTGTTGCTCAGTTTCCAAGTCAATGTTGATATTCTAATCTCTTTATGTTTCTCTTTGTTTCATGGGGTTTGAGAACTAAAAAAAGTTCTTAATTGGACCATAGAATTTGTATATTTGACATTTTTGTTTGAATTTCATTATTTTACATAAGTTGTGAAATGGATTTTCTGTAAGATTAGTAAAATTTGTTCAATATTGATATTGGGGATCATGCATGGCTTCTTTTTTAATAATTTGGCTATTTCAAGTGTTCCGTATACCATTAAGAAATCTTCAAAACTATCACCTGATCTTGTTGATGTGAGTGAGTCGCATAATTTTGTGCTGTGATGTGCCTGCGTTGCATATTCCCATTGCCACAGGATCATATCCTGTCTATGGTATCATAATTATGTTGCAGTTTGTTATATTATTACAGATTCTAAATGAAATACTACTTCAGAATATTTGCAAGACAATGATGTGTTCTATCCAGAAAGTCCAGATATTTACCGGGAACGTTTTTGCAGTGGTCCACCCGCATGGAAATTTGACCTCTTTGATACCCAGTCTTGCTGCAATGTTCTTAGTGATGATTTGTGGACCAAGAATCGTATGTATCCCTAAAATTGTCTTGTTTTGCTTGTTATTGATCTTGAACTATTGAGCTAGGTGGAAGCCATAAAAAAGAATATATTATTTGAAAATGGCAGTTGTTGGATTACCATAAAAAACAAAAACAGAGGTATCAGCAGATGATTTAATGATAGAGGCATACTTTGAAATTCAACCCTCTTGAAATTTGGAATTTGTAGCGAAATATACCAAAGAGTATTGAGTAATTTGCTTCATGTTATAAAGTCATATCTTGAGTTTCCTTGCAAGTTAGAAATTACAACCAAACCTTTTCATTGAAATATTCTTTTAGTGCAGCGAAATGCTGTCTACATTTCCAGTGTGATTTCAGTCTTAACAATGTGAAATTTTTGCAGTGCATTGCGTACATGAGTATTCTCAGTAGCTGGAGCTTTGCTTGCATTGCATTTCCAGTAGGAATACTACAGAAATCTTTGTCACCCCTTGTATTTTTTTGGCACAACCGGGAAAATGCTTGATATTATCATGGAAATCAAGGCCTGTGAAAGAGAACATGCAGAATGCCAAATGAAACTATTGGAAGCCCAAATTCTGAACTAAATGCTCGTTAGCTAAACCAAGATTTGATTCTTGATATGTTTATGGCAAAGTTCCTCTTTTCTTTGTTAATGCTGATAGTTTGTTTTTCCAGCTTAACTGGAAAATATTTACACTCTTTAGGAAATTTAGTAAGATAAAATTTACCTGCATTTAATGACCATTGATCATTAGTGTTTACCGAGCATGATAGTTCGTCATGAAACATGGAACTGAGGCAGAAACCATTTCAAACCTCCCATTTTCCCTATCTAGGTTGGAATTAATGGCCACCTCAAATTCTAACGGGCTGTTTTTTCCTTGCTTTAGAAGCTGTTTTAGAATAATCAACCAAATCAGATAGAAGTGGATGTTTTTATCACACTGGTGCTTTTCCTTTCCTTCCAAGCACTTATCTGCATCTGGTAAGCGAGAGCACACAACTCTTTCCCGGGCAACTTCAGTAAAACATGAGTTGCCCTGGCAATATTATGATTCTCCTTTTGAACATATTTTGCACCTGGGTGCTTCTCTTGTTTCTTCCCTGGATAGCATTGGTAGACTCTTTCGGCCCTGATATTTCCAAACAAGAGTTCAGCAGCCTTGTTTCTAACAAGGAGTGGCAAATACTCTAATTCATCCCAGACATATAACTGCAGTTGAACCCAAAAGAGATTATCAATGCTCCACTAATTTGAAGGAGAAGATGCAATGCTTTTAATACCGTGAAGAGAAGATATATACCATAAAGGGCCTATAAATCAAGCTTACTGCATGTAGACGATTAGAGCTTCTTTCACAGTAGAGTGGAACAGAGTTTTGCTCAGATGTAGACCTATATGAAGGTGATAAAACCATTGCATAATCATAATGATGCCATATAGAAAGCATTGCAATGCAGCAAAAGTATCTCTTCCATACCTATATCTCGAATCCAAAGGCAAATCACATAGATGGCAACCAGTACATATGAGATCTTCTGCTAAATCATTATCCTCAATTGTAGATAATCTCCTGCTGATGAACATTTTCTCATAGTCAACTTCACCAGGTGCTTTCCAGGTTATTGGCAGAAACATTTCCCCTACAGATGCATTAAAAATCACATTACAGTTATCAGTAAAGTGTGATGCTTCAGACAGCGACAAACATTTCCAAGATTTCCTCTCTTCCAGCACTTTCCAATTCCTTAAGAGAGGTCTCCTCTGCAGCATAAACCGTTCTCACTTATTACTCAAAACATTTAGGATGGTGTTGTCTAAAGTATATCAAGCACGAATTGAAGAAAAACATCATCATTCAATATTGCAAGGGAATTGACTACTTTCTGCCCTTGACATAAAACATATGGAAGCACTTTCCCATCACAATATGTACTGATAAGCAAATAGAAGGAATTTTATGAACTGTTTGAAACTATTTAACTTCACGGATGAAACCTTTTTCACCCAAATGCAATGAAATGAAATGCAATAAGATAGAATAAAGGGGCATAAAATTGTGCAACAAGCACGAGAGGACAAAGAGAATACCTGAGAACTGCACAATTCAACGCAGAAATTGGATTTAGTTCGCTGCACCCATTCGATTACCTTAGAAAGTTTTTCCTTTGTTGTTTTACCTACTTGACAATCCAATATCAAATCATCTACACCTGCAAAGAATAAAACCAGCCCCAGATGTTGGTTAAGTAAACTGTTTTATGTACTTGAAAAAAACTAACTTCAGATTTATATAAACAATATGTTAAACCTTTAGAAAGAAGTGATTCATACGGGTGGATCAAGCATTGCAATGATGAATACTGGTCAGTTCTGGCCTCAACAACCCCTCCAAATTTTATAATCTTGACATCTAAATTCATAATAGAAAAGGTATGAGTAGTAAAAAAGATACAAAGATTATATCACTAGTACAAATTAGAATTATCAGCAAACAAAAATTAAAGCTAATGCAACTCCATTAAACAAGATGACAATGCCAATTCCAAATTCCGACCTTCAGTATCTACATTAAACCCTAAATCCATACCACATTCCAAATTCCACCCTTTAATATCAACATTAAACCCTCCAAATCCATTTCTAACACAAGTGACGGAATATTTATCAATTACTTCAGTAAACCAGAAAGTTTATCTGAAAACCCGGACATTTTATACAAATAAAATGGAGAGATATTAAGAGAAATTGGGAATCTCACTTTCTAACAATATGACATCACCAGCAATTGCCATAGATCCCATTTGTTTTTGCCACAAGCAAACTGAGAAAAACGGCCGGGTATCGTCACCCACCTGAATGTCGGTTCTAATAGCCTCCCCACCTTTCGATAATTTGTACTGAACAGGAGTGGATCGGTGGACGAAGACTAGAAGCTGAACCAGATCACCGACGTGCAAATGGGCTCTCTGGAGATCGATTAAGGGTCCGTACCAGCCGATTGCTGATGCCATCTTAATATTGCATTTAGAAAATTCATCAATACTTCATATTATTCATCCATCGAATCCTTCTCCTCGCTTGTAACTAAAATTATTGGCGCGCAATTTCGTTTAGGGATTTGGATGGCTGTTTGGATATTGGTGGAATCATATGCTACGACTGCTTAGGTCTTCAATTATCCTGCCTTCAAGATGAACTGAGTTAAAATTTAACTCAATGGCACAAATCGATATGTACTCAAAATAAATAAATATAGTTTTATGGTTAAAAAAAGAGAATAAATAATATTATATACACAAATAACGATATATTACTATATAATTAAATAATTAAAAATTAAAGATAAATTAATAAACTATCATAAGATGACATGTCATTATTTATGAATAAAATTATGTATATAATTTTATCGATAGAAGATATATACCTTCTTATCAGAATAATGTTATGCGCATCTATTTTTGGTATACATATTATGTGTCATTATATAATTGATGTTATTTTTTTAAACTTGAAATTATACAATTATATAATGATACATCATCTATATATACAAATTATATATTAAAAATAGATACACATAATTTTATTATTTTTATTAACACTAAATTTGATCCAAACTAATTAAACTCAGATTAAACAAATCAAATTTGAATAAAAGATTTGATTTATTTTCATAAACAAGTTAAATTGTATCAATTTAAACATTCAAGATTCAAATTAAATTGTTTTGAGTTAAATTTCAGTCTCAACCCATCAATTTCAAACTAATTCTTTTAAATTTTTGTTTGAACTTGATCTAAATTAAATCTAATCTATACTAAAAGCATTTTTCAAAGTATTAGTTACATTAACCTTTTAATACCTAAAACAACAGTGATAATCAAATTACTATTTACTTTACCGCTACATCAACATTGATAATAGAAAATAATAATCAAATTATTATTTATATTACTGTAATTTTTTATTATTAATAAACCAAACAATACAATATAAAAAATAAATTACCAAAATAATCTTTGTTTAGTTAGATGTTTCTTTTTGCATATACTAAAAGAGCATATTAATATAATTAAATATATAATTGATATACTATTATGTAATTAAATATTTTATATTTAATTTAAATTCACTTAATTAATTAATAATATATTATTTGTATATATAATTATATATTCAAAAATTGAAAAACTTATAATTGAAGAATATATAATATCAATAAAATGATGTGAAATAATAATAATTATAAATTAGTATATTACAGATATTGCATCACTATGTAATTGAATGAATTATAATGTAAAATAAAATATCATTCAATCACATAATAATACATCATTAACAGCCAATACAAATGCAAATAGTTTTACTTAAATATAATACTGAAACCAGCCCCAGAAAAAAAAGCGAAGGCTAATTCCAGCAAGTAGCTTTTGTCAAAAACAGCCACTTAGGTCGAGTCAATGAAGGCCCAACCCTTACAACTCTCACACCATGATGTTTCGGCATCACACAGATTGACGAAGCAATGGCAAATGAAACCATAGCTTTCCTTTTTATCGTAAACTCTAGTTCCTATATACTATCTTATCTACACGAACCGGTTTCACTCTTCCACACAACCCAAAGTAGGCTTCCATTATTTGGTCTTAACTTCCAAAACACACTACTTGATTAAATCACTTCCAAAACACAATTTACCTCAAATATGTGCTCATGTAGAGCCGCACTCCGATATCAAGGGGTCCATCGGCCCCCACAACCGCATTAAGTGCCACAGGAATAGTTGATAGGAGATGCACCGTCATAGGGAAAACCCCAGGATCAATTCCACAATTGGAAATGGGATCCAAACATGGGCGTGTTAAATCAGCCACGCCTACATTGGTTGCAGTGCACTCAATAGCACTGCCTTCAGACATGCACCGCTCCTCTTTTAGGTCGCAAGGTCTTGTCACCAATGCAACATCTTCAAGAGGCCGAAACTTAGAAAAATTACCTCTCCTATATGATCTTTTGTAGGTAGATAAATTAAGCACCAATGTAGATGTAGCCTCAAGCCATTCTACTTTCAAGCCTTCAACTTCATCATAATATATCCGTCGTTCAATCTAAAAAATGTGATTGGATAAAGAAAGACATTAACAATAAAATTAAACATATAAAAGTATCGAATATACGAGTTTAAGAACTACTTACAGCTAGTTTGCAAATATAAATGGACATAAATCTCGGTCCCAGACCCAAAACTCTTGCTTCAGACAATAAAACCTGCAAACAAAACAGAAGACGGCAAATTAAAGCTCAACTCTATGAGCAAGCATCAACAGTTACCAACACATGATCAGAGAACCTTTTCCTAGCAATGGCAACCGCTCAACTACTCAGATAGTTCACTAACAATTGGCAAAGAAGTAGAATCACCATATTATTGCAACAATTGATAAAGATACAAATACAATAATGCTGATCACATGGAGCTAATGTGATTAAATAGAACAAAAGACTAACATGTAATAATCAATAAAGATATATTAAAATTGATATGATAACTATTTGAGTTATGTAACCTCTCCAAAGGCACTCTCCTCTATACATAAGTTTATACTCCCAACAAAAATAAATAAATATATAACCATTTTACTCACAGTGCAGACCAATATGTGAATTTGATTAATGTCTTACTACAGATTGATCAATAGGAACCTTTTACCGTCTCCCCTTAAGATATCTATGTTTATTTTAATAAGAAATCTACTTTCATTTAAAAGGAAATTAGGAAACTACTTCGGCAACCACTGAAATAATTCTAGTTATTAGTTTCTAGCACAGCCCCTGCCTCTATTTGCAACTCTGTATAATTTAACATTAAAAAAATCTTGAAGAGGTCATTACAAGACAAAGTGTAAAAGGAGTAATATAACAGCAGGAGGAATATACCTCTTTTTTCCTCAACAAAACCCACATGTAGAGTTTGTCACAAGCATCCTTAACATTTCTACTGGCCAACTTTCGGTTGTTGCAATGAGCAGCGACATTAGCGAGCACACCTATGCAAGGAACTCCATGCCTTAATGCGGCAACAGATAATGCTTCCCTGCCTTCCACGGATTCTATAGCATCTTTCTCATAATAAATACCAGTTAAAAATCTTCCTTTCATTTCATCCCTCTGATTTTCCTTCAGTAACTTTCTTTTATGGTTCCACAAGAACTCCTCAGCGTCTAAAGCTGCAGCCAATGTGCGGTGCACTACAATATCAGGATAACGGCGCAATGGTGAAGTGAAATGCGTATACAGAGGAACACCAAGTCCATAATGGCCCCAGTCCACATTATCTTTGAGATCACCACTACAGAAGTAAGACGCCATCTGCATTGGTCTTGCAGCATAATTCATAAGAATACTAAACAGCACAGAATCATCCCTCAGTTTTTCCCGGACTCGCTCCAGCGACTGATGAAATTGACCAGAGGAAGACGTGTCCAATTCTAAACCATGCTTCTTACAAAACGCTTCAAACTCTTTGAGCTTCTGAATATTGGGTGCAGGATGCTTCCGCAATAATGCACTCTTTGGATAAGCTCTACAGATAACTTCAGCAGCTGTCCCATTTGCCAAAAGCATAAACTCCTCAACAAGAAAGTTCGAGTCCTTCCTTCCAGAAAGCATGCTGTCATATGGAGTTCCATCCTCATCAAGTAAGAGCACAGGTTTGGAACTTTCAAGCTGCAAAGCCCCACCACTAAACCTCTTCTCTTTCAGAGTTTTTGAAACTTCATTAAGACATATAATAGATCTAATGACGTCAACCCATTCAAAATTGCCATACAACTGTGGAAAGCCATGTCCTGTCGTATTCAAACTTTCTGCATCAATTTTTCCATCAATAATATCCTGGGCATTTTTATGTGAAAGCTTGCAAGACGATCTTATCACAGTGCGACCAATCCAACGATCTACAACATTCCCAGAAGTGTTTAAATCCCAGAAAATTGAAAATGCTAGTCTATCTACTCCAGGGTTTAGTGAACCTAGATTCTCTGTGAGCAAGGAGGGCAACATTGGAATTTTACGTCGAAACATATACACACTAGTTGATCGTAACTGAGCTTCTATGTCTAAGGCTGTGTCAGGTAAAACAAAATATGACACATCTGCAACATGGACACCTACTCTAAAAATGCCATCAGATAACCTTTCAATTGATAGAGCATCATCAAGATCAGTAGCAGTTGATGGGTCAATTGTAAATATGCACAGATTTCTAAGATCCTTTCTACCATTAATTTCCTCAGGTGGCACCTCCCAAGGTACAGAAGGAAGGCAAGAGAGGGATTCTGGAGAAAATTCAGTACAACAAACTGCATTTTCATATAAAATAGCATTAATATGTGGCTCCACTTCACCAACTCGTCCAAAAACACGCGAGACATGGGCTTGAGGAAAATAACTTTCTTCACCCCAACTGAGGATTTGTGCAGCCACCAGCTCCATTTCAAGAGTAGCATCACTTTCTTCTAATCTTTTCTTGATGCAGTCAGGTAAGCCTTTAACAAGGACCATCATTTTTGGAAATTTTGGATCATTGGGAGTTAGTTGGATATACTCCTGTTCAAAAATAAACAAACCCTTCTTTGTTGTCTCTTTTTTGTACCCGTCCCTGTAATTAAACCATTTGCTAACATTAAGATATCCAACAACACAATCTCGACGAGGAGAGCTTTCAATGATGGCTAAAACTCTGCCAGTTGGTCGTTTTGATGGATTTAAACTAATAGTGGCAGAAAACCTCTCAACAGCATCCAAACCACCACACTGCTGACTGCAGGAACTGATGTATGTAGAATCTAAAGAAGCAAGATGATGTCCATCAGCATAGTTATAGCATGTTGGTTCAATACTTTGTAGATGAGAAGTTTCTCCAGAAGTAGAGCCATCCTCATAATGCAACTCACCGGGAAGCACCGTACAATTTGAATTGACATGATCATAGCCCAAATCTACTTTATTTTTTCCTTTGTAGGTGTCACCATGTATTTCATTTGCTTCTGAAAGCATGTTACCATCTTCTGCCAGGGACAAATTATTCACTAGACCTTTCATCTTGGCCCATTGTGACGAAGGATCAACCTTAACCAACACAACATCTCCTTCCACCTATGAAAATGATGTTTCAACAATTAGAAAAATTCCCCTACACAAAAGAATAACATCACAAATATTTTTATACACAAGAAAAGCACCCAAAAGAAATTAAAAAAAAATAAAGCACTTCATGAAGCATCTTGAAATAAACATCAATCAAGCCATGATAAACCATTCAATTACTTAAAGCTTAAAGAGGATGGAATAGGAATAACTTATTCAAACAATGAACATTTAGATAAAACATCAGGAATTTTTTATGCACAAAAAGATTACCAAACAAAAATTTCATAAAGCTTTCTGACAGATGTAGGAATCAGTCAGTGTTATTACAAATGAATAAATAAATTTTAAAAATTCAAAATAATAATAATAATAATAATAATGCTGTAAACAATTCCAGACTTACAGCTCTATTCTGTGCAGCAATCCCACTAATAAGAACATCTGTTTGTACTCCATCAATTTTGCAATAGGCCTAACAATGCAACAAGAGAATAAACATAATACCGAGCCAAAAAATTAAAAAAAAAAAAGAGTAAAGTTAAACGAGCAGTAAAACTTTAGAACAGAACTATGACCAACCTCAAGTCGATTGTGGGCATTTACACGAAACAATGCTTTAAAAGCAAATCCTTTCTGCCGAATATAAGGGTAGCCCAAAAAAAATAATAAAATTAGCTTACATAAGTCCAAAATTGAATATGCAAGTTAATAAATTTGAATAAGCCTTAGGCATTCAGAATCTACAGTACGAACCTCTAATTCCTCATTAACTGCTTCTCTGGACAAATGTGGAAGAAAAATCGGACTCTTAGCATAACACTCCTCATTTATATATTCCCAACCGTCACAGGTAGGCGGTGTGGGGCATGACTTTGAAACTATTTTCCCACTGAGATCAGTAGGCAACAGATGATGCATGCTGCTTACCTCAACCAAGTCTGGTTCATTTATATGCATTGTTGGCATTGAACTGAACGCAACATCAGATGCCCTGGTTGATTCTTGGTCTTGGTCATTGGAAGGATGCAAGTCCAGGCCCTGCTGCCTTGTAGGTGAATAACTAACAGAACTGTTTTTGTTACCATTTTTTGGGGTCTGTGTAGCTTCCCCATGTATTTCACTTATTGAAGTAGAAGCTGTAAGAACAACTAGTTATAATCAACAAAATAAGAAACAGGAATAAAGGTATCCAATCCAAATCAAAAGAAGAAACACCAACATAAACAAATTGCACTGGCTTCAACTCAGCATGACCATTCAACCAACCACATCACTGTCTTTAAAAATCACACAATGCCGGCCCATAAATCAAACGTAGAAAATTCAATAAATACACACTGCTATGTTTATAAACGATTAGTTAAATCAACTATTCGATAGGAATTATGTTTCAACGAAAACATGAAGGCAGGTATCCTCTAATCCCAGCAGACCCGACTACCGAGTATTGACAAAAATTAACGTAAAACAACAGGAAATATAAAACTTCAAAAAAAAAAAAAAGGCTGATATATAAACACAACGCTTCAACTAAACTCAAAACGTAATTTTATATCTGCCTCTAACTACTTTGTGTACAGAAAAATAATTGCCCATATAAAATAAAACTTTCAGTAAAAGAAGTTCTCAGATTGAATAACTACTCTACCAAACACAAGTGAATACCTAACCCAGAAGAGTTGCGATTAGATCGGCGGTTTGATCGGCGACTCTTCTTCTTCTTCTCCTTATCAACACCATCCTCAACCACAGGTTGATCAGCAGCGCCTCTCATCATAATTTTAGTAAGAAAATATTCAAAATGCAAAATTTGGAATAAACAAACAAAAAAAAAATTATAAAAACTAAATCAGATTAAAACAGTAGCATCTTCCGAATCGGTAAAAAATAAACGGAAGAAGCAAAGACAAAGAAAGATAAGAATCTAAAAAACTAAACAAAAAAAAAATTAAGAGAAAAACAAGAAGAGATGATAAGAGAGACGTTAGGGTTTTATAGAAGTTGATTTATGAAGAAAGAGAAAGAGTAAATAGAAAGACAGTGGAGAAGAAAAGGACGTGATGATTGGTCGGCGTAGACATGGGCGCCGACTCACGATTCCTTTGTCTTTCCCCTACTTTTATTTCACTTTCTTTTACTCTTTTTACTTTTCTCTCTCTCTCTTTTTTTTTTTAATTATAAAAGTACTTTGAGAAGTGTGACATGTGAGTAGAGTGAGGAGTTGGGGTCGCTGGATCTTGTGACACGTGTAATTTCTATTTTGGACTCTTATGTCTTACAGTGCCAACTTGCGCTTATTGGTTCACGACTACCACCACTTTCGTTCAAGTAAATAAAAAAGTCATGTAACTGTGGCACTTTTGTAATAAGCACATACCGAATCACTATTTTCCACCGAACTTTTGTGAAATGTTTAATTTCCACCTTTTAATTTTTAAAAGTCAATTTGTGTACTTTCAACTATTTCTATCGATAAAAACGTGTCATTCTATTGCAAGTTATCCGTTCATCATTTTAATAAAATTATGAACCTTCCTTCTTCACATGGCAACTATAATTCTAAAATTCAAATCAAATTTTGTATGATTACTATTTTTGCTCGTTATTTCCTTCAGATGGCCTTTAAGATCTAATTCCATTTGCAAGATGGGCCCATAATTGGGATTTGGAGCCCAATTTGGACATAAAAATGTACACCTTTTTAGATTTAAGCTTTGATGTGCATGGAGGAACGAGGAAAAGCTAAAATGATGAATTAATTAAAATAATATTAACCAATCCTTTGTTGATTGTATAGATATAGTCAAGATTTTAATTAAATATTTGTTTCACCGTTATTTCTAATTTTAAGAATAGTTGTGACAGAATCAAAGTAGAACTAACCAATTATATTTTCTTTAGAGATGTCAAATAGGTTCGATTGATTTATAACTCAATTAAAATATAAAAAAATGGCCCAATTCGTAAGGACCAGACCTACTACTATAGCGGGTTGGGCCAGTTTTATAGACATTCCAGGTTAGGTCTAGACACAAGACCCATGGGGTGACCTAATTTGATTCGTTACTGTTTTTATTATTATTCAAAATTAATTAATAATTATAATATACAAATTATTTTTTTATTAAAATTAATAAACCGTCCTATTATTATTGGCTCAATATGTTATTATAAGGTTTAACCATATATATAAAAAGTCAGGTCATAGGTTTTATACTTTTTATAGGCCAACCCAACCCATAAATCCTATTATTGTGTAGACCCTAGGCCCAATGGATCTAACCAGAGCCAGCCCGAGTCATCACAATCTCGACCCTCATTATTTCATTAAGAATAGTTAATTGACTTTTAATATATATTATTATAAAATATTAATATAATTTTAAGTTATAATAAAATATTAATATTATAAAAATTATTGGGTTTTGAAATCGATCAAAACCCAATAATTTTTTTTTATCAAAGAGTCACCTTTTTTTCAATATTTTTAAAATGGATTGATGATTGAACCAATTGTTATACTGATTTATAATTTAACTGGTTCAATTAGATATCTATCTTATTCAATTTATTGTTAAATTATGTATGTATTTATTAAATAATATCAAATATTTATCATATTTTTTAAACATAAAACATATAAAACATAATTTCAAATATATTAATTAAACAATTGATACTCTATTATATAGAAAAAGAAAAAATTAATTATAAATAATTTTTTTAATTTGACAGATTTATTAAATTTGGTAGAATTTTAAATAAATCAATATATATATATAGAGAGAGAGAGAGAGAGACCAAATCAGATTATGACATCAAACCAGATTATAAATTAGTTTACGATTTAATTAATTAAACCAGACAGTTCAATCCGACTTTAAAAACACTATTTGTTCCCTTCTCAATTGACTTTCATATTAACAAGCAAACTTACCAATTACCGTGTGGTGTAAGTTTGCATTGAACAAAATCAGGCGTGGCCAACATCATTTGACTAAGGCAAACAAGAGAAAGGCGAATTTTCAAAATTTTGTTCGCTGGCGAGACAACATCATTTTCAAGAGTCAAAACTATGGGTTCATCTTTACCTAATGTGAGAAAAAAAACAATTATCTCTTTTTTATTTTTCAAATGTTGAGGCGGGTCTTAATCATTTTATAAATTGCAAACACTCACATCACATAACTTGACAAAGTCAAATAAAACCTTAAAAAAAAAAAATTCTTAAAAATATTTTGATGACTGTCGGTTACTTTGCTTGCCTTTTCCCCCTCCGTAGCACACAAATTGTTACATGAAAACGAGCTTTTAGGCTTTTGACAATGATTGCGCCGGGGATGCGTAAGTGAGTTTGAAGCGTTCTTAAATAAATGAAGTTGTTGGAGAGTGTTACGTAATGGACATGTTAAGGATGGTGGGTCGGTTGGATTGGCTCTTGCCCAGCTCACCGTATCACTCCTAAAGAAATTTTAGATACGGTACACATGTATCACATAGATATTTTCCTCAAGGTGTATTTCCAATTGAATTTTAGATATTTTGATATCACTCCTACAGGAATTTTAGATATGGTGCACATGTATCACATAGATATTCTCTTCAAGGTGTATTTCCAATTGAATTTTAGATATTTTGATCACCGATAAATGACTAAATAACTTTTATATCACACTTAGATAGAGAAACATCTCTTAGGATTGAGACCAATTACGCTCATACTAAAAGAATAATCAATTTACAAAATTTTAAAAGATATTTTCATTAGGTTTATCTAGTAAAAGATATTAACAACTATTTCAATCGAGATATTATTAACAGTTTAACTAATATGCACTATAGTAAACATATCCAAGTCTTTTCATCTTTTAATTGTTGCTATTATAACTTATGTTACACAAAGTTTGAACCATTTATATTAATTGGTAATGAGAAATTATATCAATAATTTGGCAATAGAAAGAGAGTACAACCATAATTCACCTCGACAATTCTTATAAATTTTGATAATAATTCGTGACATGTGATATAAAAAGTTTTAAATAACAAATCTTTAGAAGACTCAAAGAGCAATCCAAAACCCCTCAATTTTATAAAACAAAGTTAGTTCACCTTTAAGGTTGACACGACGTAACCCAAGCAAAATACAACTCTTAAATTTAAACCAAATATAGATGATCTCCTTGATGTCTTACAGTAGGTGCATAGCTCTATCCCATCACTATACACCTTGTTGGAAAGACCTACCTCCAAAAGGGAAATAGTCATTGGAAAAATTTGTATCATACATAAAGAGTTCTCATTCTCAACAATGATAAGGGCAACGAATTAATAACTACAGGATTTTGAACCATAAATGCCCCTCATGCCTTGAACCTTTTGACTCCCAACAAAAACCCCCTAACATAGAGTAAATAAAAGCATCTTAGATATCAAGCTCCCTTTAGATGACACTCTAGGCCAATACTTTTAGTCCTCGAGACTCATGAACCTAGTAGTATTTTGATCTTGATAAGCAATGGGACAAACAACCAAACTTGTCGAACTCCAAGACCACCAACACACATGATCACTTGAAATGCCTTATGCACATCACTCCTCGAGCAACAAGACAAGCTTCTTGCCTATTAGTCGTGCTCATCATTTAGTCTTTTAAATCAACTTGTTGTTTGGCTATAACAAGCGAGGTGACCCAAGCTAAACAACCCAAATTATGAAATAACATTAAGTGGATAATGCCTATAAATGTTTTGAGTACGTTTCTCATCGACAAAATAACATCCACTCAATGTCCAAAGACATTGGTGCTATAATTGATATAAACTCACATGTTGGAACAAGTCATCAAACTTGTTTAATCAAACATGCATAACCACCTAAATGCTTTTAGGGCTTCTCAAAGAGAAGGTAATCGAGTGCAACCAAACCCAAATCATGTTGGGAATATTCATCATGTCTTATAATTAGAAGAGAAAACATTCCTTCAACCCATAAAATGAAACTATCCATTGACTCTGAATGGCCTATTCTAAGTTCCTCAATGACCAACAAGAATGACTCAGAAAGAAGAGTTGATAAAAAATAACAACGAGATTTTAAAATATCTATAATGAAAAACTCATGAAAGATCCTTATTTGTATAACAAATATTTGTTGACCTCCCTTATTAGTCAGATTGATGCAAGTAACAAGCATACGAGAAACAAAGGAAGATTGTGCTCATCAAGATCATAAGTAGAAGTTACAACTAAATAGGATTATGAAATATTACCAATTCAAATGTGATTTTATGGATTTATTTTTATTCTAATTGAACTAAAAAGAAATATTTACAAAGGAAAATACCCTAATTGGCAAAGAGAATATTACTTTCCCTTGCAGTCATGAATAAGAACAAGAAAATCCTTCTTAATAGATCATTAACTATTTCTCAGCTAAACATGGGTTTTCTTGTTGTCTTAGACTGAAAAATTTGTCTATTTAAATATTTAAAAAAATTTTCGAAATATTCTTCTATTTATAATCTCTTTTTTGTATTATTTTAAGATCTTCCCGTGAGGATGATTGGGTATCAATTTTAACTTTAAGAAATGCTCCTTTGAACATATTATGGTCATAAATTTATCATTGTTGCCAAACTTTGATACTCATTGTTAAATAATTAATGGTACAGAATATATTCATGTATGTACTAAAAGTTAGTGTGTTATATTCTAGTGTCAATAATTGGATAAATCAATAAAAAAAAATTATTAATTTAAATAATTTTAAATTAAAAATAAAATACAATTACAGTTTAATTAATAAATAATATTTTTAATTAACCGCATTAACGGTCATTTTTTACCTTATTACCGAACAAAAACAAGACTCCTAATCTGTCATCAATTGCTTCCTATTGTCTTCTTCTTAAAAAACAACCCGATTTCCAGGCTTCACCGTACCACTACAAGTTCAACTCTCTTTCACTCTGTTGCAGTCTTTCAACTCGTTCCAACTCACTCCAGAACCGAGCCTACTCCCTAAACCCGACATTTTTCTTTCAAAACAATCCATTCAAAGGATTTTCCAGTACCGTGCAGGAACTACTCAGTTCTCTTCACAATCTCGTTGACGCTTCTTTTTCTCAGGCTCTTCTGCCAAATGTCCCTTCTCGTTAGTGAAGATAAGAGTTTATTCTCAACATTCATGGCAAAAATATAGTTTCTTACGAAGACAAGCGTTCTTTTCCCATTATTGGGTCGATCCAGTTGGGATTGCTTGTGCAATTTGGTCGTTGTCAGCTCATGGTGGCGGGAGCACAATAACTCAGCAGGTAAATGCTTTAGCAGTTTTATGAATGCCAAGTCTTAGATGTTTTAACTCAGTCAAGTGGGTATTATTTATTTATTTTTGTGTCGGTTAGTGGGCATCGTTTTCATTTTATGTTTGTTTGTTTATTGTGTTGCTTAATGGGTGTAGTAAGCGGTGGTTATTATTTATGGGGTATTCTTGATGAATGATTGAGTGAATAAGATATTGTGAAGAAAGTTTGAGATGTGCCCTAGTGCTTGTAGCACCAATAATTTCAGACTAAATAATGCCTTTGAACTGGAGTGTTGTTTATTGTAGAAGGATATAATTTAAAGAACATGGGTTAAGTTATGCGCATAGCTTTTTTTGAAAAAGGGAAGTGATGAAAAGGATTAAACTAGAGGAAGAATGGGGTCTTTGTACATGAATCGCCAACATTGTTAGAATAAATAAAG
Source organism: Mangifera indica (assembly GCF_011075055.1). Lineage (NCBI taxonomy): Eukaryota > Viridiplantae > Streptophyta > Magnoliopsida > Sapindales > Anacardiaceae > Mangifera > Mangifera indica. Next base: position 5,655,455 of record NC_058147.1, on the reverse strand, counting down.
CCTTCCTCAGGTTTGACTGGCATTAAAAAAATTAGAACTTACGTCCCTAGCTGATGCTAGCTTCTGGTAGACGATTAACTCTATCTTAAGGCATCAATCAGGATGTTGTCAGTGTAGAGAGAGAAATAGAAAGGTAGAGAGAGATTTTCATTAGTCAACTCTAGAAGCGGGAAACTGACTTGCTGAAATGATCCACACTCAGCAATTCCCCCACATCAGACCTTTGTTCTTATTCCTCTTTGTTCGTCTTCCCATCGATCCTCTGTATGGAATTCTTCTTATTGTTTGCTACCAGTTTCTTCTTCCCTGCTCTGGTCTCTGGTATTGATTTCTCAGAGTTCATATATCCAAATTTCACTGCTTCTTATTTTCAATTTATTGACCAAAGTGGCGCCTTCTTGTATTCTCATAATGGAACGTTTAGAGCTGCTATCTTCAATCCTGATGCTCAACAAATAAACTATTACTTGTGCATCATCCATGTTGCATCCAACACCATCATCTGGTCTGCTAATCGAGATATGTCCATTTCAATTTCTGGAAAAATGTATCTTACACCCGAAGGACTTATAATTTCTGATCAAAATGGCAGTCCCAAATGGTCAACTCCACCACTGAGCTCATCAGTATATGCACTACAGCTGACTGAGATGGGTAATCTTGTTTTACTTGATCAGTTTAATGGCTCTCTTTGGGAGAGCTTCCACCACCCAACAGACACAATTGTGATTGGACAACACTTAGCTTCTGGGATGTTACTATCTAGTGCTGTATCAGATTACAACTTTTCAACTGGTGATTATAGCCTTACACTTAGTGCTTCAGATGCAATATTACAATGGCATGGACAGACATACTGGAAATTGTCAATGAATACAAATGCTTATTTGAACTCAAATGATGTGGTGGAATATCTGGCTATCAACCAAACGGGCCTCTTTTTGTTTGGTAATAATGGATCAACAGTGGTCATTCAGGTGGCCTTATCGCCATCCAACTTCCGAATTGCTAGGCTTGATGCCTTAGGCCAGTTTACTGTAAGTAGTTTATCTGCTGATGGCTTGAAACAGGAATTTGCGGGGCCTGATGATGATTGTCAAATCCCATTCATCTGTGGCAGGGTAGGATTGTGTATCGATGGCACTACATCCAACTCCCATACTTGTTCATGTCCAGCTCAATTCCATGTAGCTTCACAGAATGCAACTGGCTGTGTGCCAAGTGATGCCTCTTATTCTCTTCCAGTTGCTTGTCAATCAACCAGGAATGGTAGTCAGTTGAATTTATCCACTGTTTCATATTCAAGGATTGGCTATGGGATAGATTACTTCTCTAATCATTTCTCTGAGCCTATTACGTACGGAGTAAATTTGTCAGTCTGTCAAGATTTCTGCTCACGAGAATGCTCTTGCTTAGGTATATTCTATGAAAATTCATCAGGTTCTTGCTATGTACTTGAGAACGTGTTGGGCTCCATTATGTCGGGCAGTGGAGGTGATGGTAATCTGCTGGGCTACATCAAAGTTCTTATTCGGCCTAATCAAACAAACTTGAGACCTAGCAACAATTTGAGTGACCAAAATGAAAACTTTCCAATAGCTGCTCTTGTGCTGTTACCTTTCACCGGGTTCTTTCTGTTAATAGTTCTAAGTTTCCTCTGGTGGACAAGATGGAAACTCAAAAAAACTATAGATGAGAAACTAGGCCGTCAGAACTCACTTTCCTCTGGAGACCTAGATGCTTTCTGCATCCCAGGCTTACCTCAAAGGTTTGACTATGAAGAGCTGGAAGTGGCTACTAACAATTTTAAGTTCCTGATTGGATCAGGTGGGTTTGGTGCTGTATACAAGGGTACACTGCTTGATAAGACTGTTGTGGCTGTGAAAAAGATCAGAGATTTAGGTGTTCAAGGGAAAAAGGAATTCTGTACAGAGATTGCAGTTATTGGAAATATTCACCATGTCAATTTGGTCAAATTGAGAGGGTTTTGTGCCCAAGGGAGACAACGCCTATTAGTTTACGAGTATATGAGTCGCAGCTCATTGGACCGTACCCTTTTTGGAAATGGTATCGTTTTGGGATGGCAAGAGAGGTTCGATATAGCACTTGGAACCGCACGAGGACTTGCATACTTGCACAGTGGTTGTGAACATAAGATCATCCATTGTGATATCAAACCAGAAAACATTCTCTTGCATGATCATTTTCAGGCGAAGATCTCAGATTTTGGGCTTTCAAAGCTTTTAACTCCTGAACAGTCTAGTCTGTTCACAAGAATGAGGGGCACTCGTGGATATCTTGCACCTGAGTGGCTTACTAACTCTGCAATTTCAGAAAAAACTGATGTTTATAGTTTTGGAATGGTACTGCTTGAGCTTGTGAGTGGAAGAAAAAATTGCTCACCACGATTTCAAAGCCATAGGTTGGACGACAGTAACAGTGGTAGAGTTCACTCAATGTCGTCATCAGCATCGGGACTTGTTTATTTTCCACTACTTGCATTGGAAATGCATGAGCAGGGGAGGTACTTGGAGCTTGTGGACCCAAGGTTAGAGAAGCGAGTGACAAGTAAAGAGGTGGAAATACTAGTTCGAGTTGCTTTGTGCTGTGTTCATCAGGAACCAGCATTACGGCCAAACATGTCTACTGTTGTTGGCATGTTAGAAGGAGAGGTCCCTTTAGGTCATCCAAGAGTGGAGTCTTTGAATTTCTTGCGATTCTATGGGCGTAGGTTTACTGAGGCGTCTATGATAGAAGAAGAAGAAGGGCAAAGTGATGTCATGTTTTTTGTGCAAGCAGATGCTTCCCCCACTAGCACTAGAATTGGCTCAAACACTTGTTTTTCTTATGTCTCTTCACATCAGCTTTCTGGCCCAAGATAAGTTTAAATTGATGATATTTTTTGGAGCTCTGTATAGTTTATTGGGAATGAATTTATGTTCATAAGGTGCACATGGTTGGAATTTTAAGTTGTTCATTTTATTCAATTTGTACTTCACAAAGTTCAGGGTTCAATGGATGTTTTTGATGTGTATGGCTTGTACAAAGTGTAATTCAGTTTGAATCATTAGAGTCAGGACTAGACTATAAGATGTCCATTTGTTTTCTATTACAAATATCTTTCCATCTGGACATTGTTAGGTTATCGTAAGAGTTATTTCCTTGAGGTTTCATTGAATAACAATGCCCTTTCTCCAGTAGAAAATAACAATTTACCCCTTATATTCGCTATTCTGTTGGGATTCATTATCTGCCTAGCACACACTAAGCTTGGTATGCGAAATAAAATGACAATGGTAAATTGTTATTTTTGATACTTGAGCTGGTAAATTAATTTAATGAAACCTAAGGAGCCAGTTTGATATTCCTGTTTTGGTCCTTGGGTTCAGACATGATTTTTCCAAACAAAACTTTGACCTGTGTTGCAACTTGACAGCAGTTTGTTTAGAATGGCATGCTAATCCCCGTGGTTGAGTTTCCTTAATTGCCTTCCTTTTTGGCCTATGAGGAGCAAATTTCAGGCATGTTCCTCTGGAAACTTGGTTATACAACTTTTCAGGCTGTTATTTACTGATTTGGGACACGAGGTTGTCAAAATTTTGATCATAATTTGAGGCCATTGTCTTGGTGTGGATCTTTTTAATGACAAATTATTTGCTATTATACAACTTTTGGCCACTGCAATTTGGCTGCTGGTATATTGTTTGTTTATTACACTTAATCCGGAAATTTGTTACCATTGCTTCAAGGAAAGATTTGCATCCAGGACTTCGGCAATCACATGCTGTGAATTCCAGAACTCTGTTTTGTAGTTTCTTTCTTTGGTTGATTTCAAGCCACTGGCTTTACAAATGTTAGTTGTCTATGTTGCCTAACATATTGAAATACATGATAATTTGCCTAACATATTCTTTTGTTACAATTGATATTTGTCTTTTTAACATTTCTTCAATTTGTGCCTAACAAATTTTAATTCGGTAACTTTTTTTTAAAGGTCAGAGGACTATTTTTCACCCAAGTTTTGATTGTTCCTAAAGTTACATTCATGAGATTTAAAAAACTTAAAGTCTTATTCATAAGTTAGTTATAGTTAAAAAAATTTTATTAGAGACAGAAATAAAATTGTTATGTTATTAATAATATTAAAAAAATAAAAAATTTATTATATTTTCCCTAAAGTTTTAAAAACTAACAACTTTACATTTATTTAAAATTTTCTAACTTTGAAAAATCACAATCTCCTTCCCCAAAAACCTTTTTTTTTCCTCTCATTTGGCCATCATCTTCAGGGTCGACGACTTTCCCTCTCTACTATAAAATGTTGGTTAACGCACAACAATCTTCTCTCTTTAAATCTTTTTATTGAAGAGGAAGAGATCTGGAGAAGAGAGGACATTGTACATCGAGTAAAGTTTTAAAGTCGAAAGGGGTTTTGATATTATTAATAAAATAATAATTTTATAAATGAGATTTTAGATTTTTTTAATCTAAATGCATCAAAACTTAGATGGAAATAAATCCTTCCTCTTTTTTTTTTTAATATACGAGTTAGTGTGCTTTATATTTGATTAGCTTAATTTATGATTCGGGTTCTGGAGCTCCTGTTAATGCCGTAAATTCTAGATAGAGCCAATTAAAACACGCCAAATTCACGGTAGCTGTCAACTGAGTTTGCTTAGCCAATCAAAATCAATTAAACACGTAAGCCATAAAATCATCTAAAACTCTGGAGTTTTCTGTCATTGGCATCTATCTCTTTGTTCGTTCACAAAGAATTCTTGAGTAGCCCCCATGGCGTACGTCGAGCGAGGCAAGGATTTTTGCTCTCTTCTTTTCAGTTAACCATTTGATGTTTTTAATCGTATTTTGTTATCAAATTATGGTTATTTTTTCTCGCCTTTGTACCTGTAGATCGTTAATCTGAATCTTGTGAAGGTTCATGTATTTTGGGGTTCGTTCATGGATCATTTCTCTGAATTATAATTTCGATATTATTTTATTTTCTGAATTAATGATTGACATAAATTGATGGTATTTCGTTTTGTGCATCTGTTGCGTGATCGTGGAATTTTATGGTTTCGTTGAACATATTTTGGGATGTGATGAGAATTGATCTGGGGTTTTCTTATTATCATAAAATTTAACGATCGCGTTAACCTGAATTGCACTTTTTGATCGAAGAGATTTTGATTACAGTGAGAGGAAATGACTTGCGTTGACCCGAACTAGAATTGGTATTGTGCGTCAAATTTAGGAGGTTTTTATGTATATATTAACTCCTTAAACTCTGTTACTGAGATTTTTTATTTGTGATTTTGTAATAAAACATCTTAACTGAATAATAGAATATAGCGAGGCTGAAATTATGAGGGTCTTGGTTGTAACTCTTTGATGATATGATAGGTAAGGTTCGAATTTGCAATACCTCCACTTAACATGCTCTTATTTTCTTAGTTTAGTTTGGGATAAATTTCCTTTGTTGCTCAGGCTACTAGCTGATTGTAAACCCTGACTGTATATTTACTTGCTATTTTTCATTAGATTTTCTTATAGTTAAATTTCTTGACTTTAATTCTATAGATCCTTAGTTTGATTTCTTCCTTTCTGATCTCTCTTTCTCAACTTTAATTCTATAGTCTTTGCATGGTGAAATAAACATCTATATACTGTTTGGAGTTTTGTTGATCTGCCGCACATATGGCTAACATTTTTGGCTTCTTTGTGCCACTAGACTTTATTAGGAGGTCTGTCTGCATGCAGTTATTCCCTTCATATCCTTTTTATTGCTCCTAATCATTGCCACTATACAATATGCTCCTTAAGTTTATTTCTGTGTATCAGAGGGTTTAAGTTTCAAATAGTAATAGTGATGTTACAAATTAAAAATCATTTGACAACTGTTAATTAATTATTCAATCACCTTTCCATCCCTCTTTCTAGAACAAAACAAACATGCATATCCCACTCAGATAGCTTCTTATCCTGCCCTCTCAAACATGGTTACTTTTTCTTGTACTGTTTGGTGGTTATTGTTTCTTTTTTTTGTTTGTTTTATTATATGAGTTAAACAAATCACCAAGCTAGCAATAATATGAATCCTTGTGTCTTTGTTACTTTCATGTCAGAATATCTTCGAATCATGTTTATTGCATTTATTTTTTAATTTTCAGCAATGACTGGTAGTTTCACATCAGCACCTCCAGTTGGAACCTTAGGCTTTTACTGTCTGAGAAGTGTATGATTAAATGTATTCACATGCAGAGTTTTGTAATCTAAACAATTTTGAGGACAAAGATTAATATATCATCCTGCATAGTTGAGTTAAACCTTGATGGAGTGAATATCAGTGGGTTCTTTTATTTTTAATAGAACAATATTATGTATATCCACTTTAAGTACACAAATGGATGCACACTTATGTGTGTCATTTTGTGATTAGATGTTACTTTATCTTTAATTCAAAATTACTCAATCATGTGATAACACACATCAAGTATATACCTATTTGTGTACTCAAAATGGGTACATATAATTTTATTGTTTTTAATATCCTACCTTCCCTCACATGCATCATCAATAGAATGAATGTCCATTTCTCTTTGGAATGTTTTCAAGCCAGGGTTGTTCTCTGTTGTCGTAGCTATAAATCTTCTGTGATCATTCTTTTCTTTCGTAAAAATTCATCTGCTGTCTATTATCTGTCATTATGTTTCTCAGGGGTTTTGGTTTTCTTGATTAAAGAGGTTATGTTCCACATTGAAATGTACTCTAAAATACTCTTGTGGCTGACCTTAGCCATGTTTCCCCAAATTAAAATTCTATGAATGAATTTGAATGTGAACTTTCTGCATATTATTTCAGGTGAAGTGAAATCTAAGCGATCAATTTGGCGTTTGAGGACAGTCATAGATTTCTTTTGGGCCATTGTCAATTTCATAGGTGTATTTTTTGCAACTATGTTTTCGGTAATGTCATGATTTTGCTATGTTATTTAATACATACGTATTTCAGTAATATAAGTTGGCATCTGTTTATAAGTATAGATTCACAATGTCACTCGTGTTTCAGATGGAAAAGTCAGATGCTTACAGAAAGGGCTCTGGTGCTAGCAAGAAATGGGATGGTGGCGGCCCAGGAGGTCCTGGAAGTGGTCCATACGGTGGTGGTCCACGTGGACCTCCCCGAGGACTAGATAATGTGCGAGGGATGGATAATATCAGAGGAAATGACCATAGTGAGTTCTCACTCCCCATTCTTTTCCTGATTCTGATTTTTTGGGTTTCAATATATTTTCTTTGCATTGTTTCTTTCTACATTTACTAATTTTTATTAATAAATTCTAGGTTCCCTACCCGCTTGTGGCTCCTGCTGCGGCTAAATGTTAGGCGATATTTGTTTTGCATCTGCCACTTCGGCACTACGTTTGAAATATGTAATGAATTGAAATTTTAGGTGCATATGTTAATAGAAGTTTTAAGAGATAAGTGGAACTCTTTGTTGGGAAATGTAAGGTGAATTGAAGTTAAGGAATATGTAATTTCAATTGCTGTTTTCACCTTTCAGATTAATAATAGAAGTGAACTTTGATAGTATAAACTAGAGGTGTTATGTGGGGTGGGCCGACCACTGGGCAAGGCCTAGGACTGGCGTCGAAAACTCTGGGCTGTGCTTAGGCCCGGTGTAATGACTGATTTTTTTTTTTAATTTTTTGATGGATTGGTTCATTTGGTCAAACTGTTGTAAAAATTATGTGGGACGGCTCATTAAGGGCTCATGGCCCAAGTTTTGAGATTATGTTGAACTGGATTGGTACGAAAGCTTGACAAGTTGTGGCTTTGGCACAGTCTAGAACATGGGTCTGATAGGTCAAGTTGGGATGGGCCTGGCTGCCCACTACTGACAACATTCTGACAAGGGATTCTGTTTTTATTTTGTTCTTAGCCTGGGTTAAGTGGTAGATTTTCGGCGTCTGTATATACCAGGTAACAGTGCTGATTGGCCGCCAGCATATCTTGTGTATTAAATTGAATCTATAATGATCTAATAATTTTATTTAATTTTAAAAAAAATTAATTTAGAATAATAAGAATATGGGCTTCTCATTTATTATCTTTTCTTTTTAAATCTCTCGATTCAATTATACTGTTTTTTTGTTAAAAAAATTACTTTAGAATAATAAGAATATGAGCTTCTCATTTATTTTCTTTTCTTTTTACTATTTTTTGAAGACGGCAAGTCCATGAATTCAATCAAAAGGTTCTGCAAAATTTTGAGACTGCTACAGAGTGTGATTCGGTGACGCATATTTTTAGTTGCCAGTCAGAATGATCCGTTGCAATCTTACTCGCAATGACATATAGAAAGCGTTAACCATTACCTGTCAAAACATGTAGAATTATGTCATAATTTTTAGGCAAATCAATAATTATTATAAATACATATAATTTAATTGAATTAATTATCACCCTACCGTTGAAAGATGACTATGTTTTTTGGTTGTTCAACATATTTTTTTAATTAAACTTATAGGAGACAACTAATAAAAGAAGTCAAATACAAATCCTTGACTAAAGACGATAATCATCTCAATATTATATCTTTTTATCAAATTGGGATCAATTATATATTTATCAATTATCTTACCTCTAATAAAATGAAATATAAATAAAAATTTGAATGACAACAAAAAAATAATATTATTTTTTCTTCATTTTATAAATATAAATTATCATATAAATATAAATTATCATATAAAGGAAAGAGGATCTGAAATCTAAGAGATATTAAAATATATATGAGAAATCTCTAAAAAACATAAAAAGCTTTATTAAAAATTTCTAGTCATTTACATCTTAAAATATTCTTTCTATAATCACTATGTAAACTCTTGAGTAACGAATGAACCGTTAAAATTCTCTATTTTTTTTATGATTCTCTCTCATTCTTATATAGTTGATACAAAGATTACTTTAGCAAATCATAATCGTCATTATCATAGTTTATCTTATACAAAACTCTAAATTATATACTTTCAATTGATCTAATCAATAGTTTTATGTTAAAAAAAGTGTATTTATAAAAAATGTTTATGCATCATTAATCTCTAACATACAATTCTTTTGTTATGTTGTAGAAGACAAATAATATCCAAAATATGTCACTCTTAGGTCAAGCATAATTTTCAAGACTCCCCATAAAAAGATGCCAATGAAGGCTTCGAATAGTTGTATTTTTAAAGTATGTTGATACAACAAATAAATTATCTGAATTGTAAAAGTACCAAAACTCAACTGTCGAAATGTAGACTTTACCTTATCAAGAGTACACAACTTATGTTACAATTGTATCACTTATGGTGAGCATTAGATTGTGTGGATTAAATTGTGTCTCTATAAATAGCGCCCAACCGTTTCTCTATGATGTACATATTTTTACACACCCCTTTTGGTATTTGCTTGAAATGCTAAAGAGAGAGTTAAAGAAATTTATTTCTTCAATATCCTATAGTTTTTCCTTGAAAATATTCCAGTGTTTGTTTACAGTTAAACTAAAACAATTCAATCGATTGGATCTCCCTTTGCCAAATGGATAGTTACCATCCTTAACCAGTTAATGTATGTTACAGCCTGATTTAATAAACTATACACATGACAACACAACCAAGTTTTAAAACACAAAATGGCAAGGGAAAGATCACAGATTCACACAACAACTATTAGTCTGAAAAGGCCACCACCCGAATTGGACCAATGTTTTTGGGTCAAACCATCCGATCTAATCAAGTAAAACTCCAGTCCCAAAGATCAGCTTCACAACCACGAACTAGATTAATTAATAGTTTGATCTTAAAATATTGTCAAATGATACTTTAACTTATATTTTTTTATACATATTGCGTTATTTTTTACTACTCAAAGAACACTTGGGGCACCACCGCCTTCTTTCTCTTTTTGGATTTTTACATAGTATCTTCTCATCGGACGCCAATGACCAATAATTTAAGAGAAAATGTGGTAATGCAGTAAACCAGCTCATAAAGGCCATGGTAGCAGTTTCAAATTGCACAAAATGATTCTGGTAGCAACTTTGAAAATCATTGTCAATAAGAATTGTACATGGATATTCCACCATTCCCAAGAGTACCCCTCGATGGTGAAGTGGTGGAAGCCTTTGATGGTCTGCGTAAGGGAGAGAGAGGAGTTGGCGAGCAGAGAGGAGTGGTGGAGAAGGTGATTGTGGTAGAAGAAGCAAATCGTTAAAAGAAAGGAGAGGGGAAAAGATAATAAAGAGATAACTGAGAAAGGCGGATTAAGCAAACCCTAAACTTAAAAAGGTGAAAACTGTGAAAAAAAAATTAATTAATTTTTTTTAAATCGCGGGTACCTTCTCCACCACTCCTCTGTAAAAGTAATACGATGGAGAGCTTTCACTTGTCACACATTAATACAAACCATTTTTTCCTTGTAAACTTAACAAGATTCCTCAACAAGTCACTTACCAGCAGTCGCGGCCCTCATCAGATTTAACAAGCCTTACTGCAAATGTCCAACTCACAATTAGAAAAAGAAATAAAATAAAAAAAATAAAAAAGAGTTAACTATCTAGAAATGGCTTACTCTCACTGAATATTTCCTACAATATGAGTGGCTGAAATATATGTTGTGTTGTGGAACACATTTCTCCTGTTTACATGTAATTAAATGTTATTTTATTCTCGTACATGTACTTATGGTTCATATAGCTCTATCGGTAAGTAAATTCCAAGCCATTCAAAAGTAGGAAACAACACGTCATTCGTAATTCCTTGTCCACACAGGTACACAGTATAGGAGAATCCCCAAGGCAAATGAGATTATTATTGTGGCAAGGGCATATGCATATGCTCTCCAAGGTTGCGTGCTCTCCCTCATAGCATTGAATTCGGCAATAAAAGTAGAAACTGTACTCAAACAACCCAAAAATCCAAATTGTATGCCACCTGCAACTGTATTGCTGGTGCTATTGTCCTCCTGCACCGCACATATGTACACTTTTCAAAATCTCATAACATAGCTCAATTGCACACCTCAAAACCAAAATAAGTGTTAATGGAAATGATAAAAATGACAAACCATTAACCATAATAACTTTAACAACTGAAGCCGATGTCGCGCTAGTCGCTCTTAGACACTGGCCTCATAGTTTGAATCAAAGGCACATTTATAGGTAAACTAAAGACTTGGTCGATGCTTATAAAATAAATGTGAGAGTTGCATCAGTATAGATTCGTGTTTTTAAGTTAACATAGGCACGCAGAGGGAGGGTGATATAAATAGAAATCAAGTTGTGAATACATACCGCTGCCTTCACAGTAGCAAGGGCTGCCATGATACAAGCTGCAGAAATATTGGCAATCAGAGTACCAAATGGAACCCATTTCAGATATCCAGCCCTTCCTAGCCCACGTCCATTAAGTCGGGCTAGGAACCACCTGACCCAGACACCTAGAGGAGAAACAATGCAACCCAACCACAATTGAGCCTCACTGCTACCAGTATCAAAATCCTTCTTTGTTAGCACTCCACTCACACTCCAGAAAACTCCAAGCAACAGTATCAACATTACCATTGCTGCCAAATGACACTTTAAGCTGTCCACCCTCCATTTGCTGCTGAAGTTGCAAATTTCTTTGTTTGAACTTGAGGAAAATCTTTTCAAAAGCCACCTGAAACCTTTGGCTGTCTCAATCCCAAAAATTATGGAGTAGGCTGCAAGAAACAACCCTGCAAACCAACATGGAAATGAGATTAGAACGGGGCTTGTTCATAACATGCCTATTCTCATGGGTTAAGTCAATTCCCAAATCTTGCAAGTGCCCTATTACCAAGGAAAAAGCCGAGAAAAGCAAACACCCACTGGCCATTGACGCTGAGATCAAGCATTTTCTGATTCCAACCACTGAAAGTTGTAAGGCTCCCCAAGTAGCCAGTTGTCAAACCGATGGCTAAATATTCAGACATTTTGGATATGTCTTCTTTGAAAACAACACCCCACCAACCCATCAAGAAAGAACCGACCTAAAGGATCATAATGATTTTGCAGAGAACATAACTTCTCAAAATATTTACAATCATAAAAAGGGAGTTGAAAACATTGAATCATAAATAATTCAGTATTGTGTTAAAATTGCTAAAGCCTATTCTAGACCAGCTATAAAAGTTTCTATTAAGCAAGGGAAACAAATTTGCACCAGATTGCTTCGGTTTTAGCAAGGAAAAATGTTTACGTCTCAGCTAGAAAGCCTCTTGAATGGCAGATGGTAAGTTTCAGAACCAAATATTCTTTAATTATCAAGCACTCATTAATTCAATTTCATGTCATCTCCCACTACACTAGAATTAAAATACATCTTTCATTCTAATCAAAAGCCAAAATTATCCACTCACACTTTCAAATCTGCATCCATTATGTCACTCCTGAAATCTCCTTTAAAAGACATGTTGGAAATTACAGGTTTGAAATTAGTAAAATAGCAGGTAAAAGTTACACCTGTTTCTGAATGTGATATTCACTCAAGAACAAGAATGACCTCAAGATAGTTTAATTAGAAATAAAAAAAGAATGACCTGAAGATCATTCTTTTAAATTCAACAGTGTCTGAAAAGAGACTTATAGAATAAAATACCATGTTGGAAGGAAGGTCGAGGTATAGAATGCTCCCTTCACTTGTCACGCGAGCAATACTGGGGCCAAAAAGTTCTTGCAGCAAATACCTTGTTAATGTCTGCACAACAAATTTTTCAATGCAGTTTAGTAATCTACCAATAAATAAATATATTCCTTCAACTACCCCAATATAAAGATTGCTTTAACAAACCCTGAACCTGATAAAAAAGAAAATTTCAAATTTAAAGAATGATCAAGGGTCTGTTTCATTGTCCCATCTTATTGGAATGGAATGGTTGTAATTTCCAAAGCATCAAAATATGTAATGCCTTTGGATAGGCATTTAATAACACCTCAAAGATGGTAACATAAATTCTCTAACTAATCCAGTTTAGCATTATTATTAACTCAAAAAATAAAAAAGGCAGGGCATGAACCAAAAGAGCAAGGGAGTAGTTCCAAGCACTAAACAACAGGAATTTAGAGTAAGCAAAAGAGAAAAAGAAACTCCAGAGTTGAAAATGAAAGTGAACATGGCTGAAGGAAAATCTATGGATGTTAATATCAAAAAGGGAAACCCTCAAAAACACGTGTCACTAGTAGTCTTGAATTTACCCCAAGAATCCCAAAAACAGCCAAATGGAGAAGACATGATATATACTCCAATGACAATGGTAACACTTTCTCCTTCTCCTGCATGCAGAAACATTGAAACTTATAAGCTACCGGCATAGTATTACAGTAATAGAACAAACTCTAAGTGGATATTACCACCAACACCAGAGACCAAAAAAAAAGTCCCTGTCCATAATTCTCTGTCACTAAAGAAATTGAAGCAAACTGTTAAGCGTAAGCTCACTTGTTTTTGATCCTCAGAGCAAACTAATGGCTTGGTGGAAGGAGATATGATTGGTAAAGGTGACACCATAGAGACTGTATTGTGGGCAGTGGGATGACGAGGCCCAAACCCCAAAGATTGGAATAGATCATTCTCTGGAATGGACATAATCTCTCCATTTTCTAATGCATGATCAATAGAGAACTGCAGGCTACCATTGTCACTGATCCTGTCACTGTGAAGCACACGATCCCCAATATCACCTGCCTCTGAAACAGTCTCACTTTCAATGTCATTATCTCGACGAGATCGCAAAGTACCAGACAAACTTAAGGAACCCCTTCTCAGTGAAGAACTTGCACTGCTTGCTTTATCAAATGATCCACTTCGCCTAAATTCAGCATCAGCAGTCCTGTGATCCATGATCTTTCACCAAAGTCACAGGATTGTCCCGTAAACTTATCTTAAGTTCTGTCATAGATGAATGTGTTGACTTAAACCCAAAATATATGGCAAATTAACAATATTAGTGAAGCAATTGATGCAGGTGATAATAATGCTTTTTTTTTATAAATTTCCATGACCGATTGTCAACAACTATTCTGATAAATTAACATACATACGCACAAGAACAAGTGGTAACACCTATACTCTTATAAAAAAAAAAAAAATTAAAGCATACAAATTTTAAGGATATTAGCCCAAGTACATTTCTGCGTCTAGGTGTGCTACAAATAAAAAAAATTCATGAATGATATCATCAAACAAAAACCTTTTACACAAGTTTTTTCTCAATTATAGATAACACTCACAAACTTCTAAAATATGCTTCTCATATCAAAATTGTATACTTCATGAATGATGTCACTGATTAAAAATATATTTGGTGAATTAGCTCTGTCTGGTTCATGATTTAGGCAGCTACAAGGCATTTATAACGTGACAACAGTACAACTCACTGTTTAACCATAAAGCAGTCAATAATTCACTCAACCTTGTAGACTCCACCGGTCATTCATGGCTGATTTATCATGTGATTAATCACATAATGAATAAACGGCTAACAATGTAAACATAAAATGAATAGGATGTAAAAAAAAGGAAAAAGAAAAAGGAAAACACAAATAAAGTAAATCAAAAAGATACTTCATGAAAAATGTGAAAGAAACTTAAGCTGAAACTTGCAAATGCAGTAAATTTCTAGGTTCAAATATAATAATTCATCACTTTTTAAAGACTCAGCAGATCACAAGAATATGATTGACAAATTATGGAATCATAAAATATTTTAAAACACTAAAAAGGCCACAACATGACAATCAAGTATAGTTTCAAAAAATAATCAGCAAAATAAAATATGAAAAATTAAAAGAGGAAAAAATTTCATGCGCATCCAGGTAGTGGCAGTGAAGCTGACAACAGTATCTTGAAGACTACTCCTACATAAACACTATAGATAATATTTTAAAAGAAGAAGACTGGGTAAGAGGAAGACAAACCGACTTTATTTTAGCTTTATACCTCCAAAATCTTCTCCAATTAGAGTCCAAAAATGAGAATATTAAATTGAACATATGGCCTAATCAACAATTTCTGTATTTCAAAAGAGAATTTCCGACATCGATTGTATTATAAATGAGGCAATTTTTAATATAGTTTTCACTGTTTGAATTTGTCTTCCACTAAAAGAAAAGAAATGGAAGACAAACCAAACATATACAATATACTTAAAAACAAAGGCAAGGCCCACTGTAATTTGACCTGATGTAAACTAGATCTTCAAAAAGAAAATCAAACGTGTGAACGGAGAATCTGAACAGCAAACTTTTCCCTACTAAAATAATCAAAATTTACCATGCCTGCAAGTTAAATCATTCAACAGTAACTTCCGCATAAACAGTAACTATCAATCAAAAACTACACAAACAAACAAGAAAAGCTGGCTACGAAAATAAAGCAAAGAAAAGTAAATAAAAGCTAACTTTTACACGTTACAAGAGAAGAAAGAGAATAATCATACCGATTCGCCGAAGAAATCTTATGAAAATTTCTCCTCGGTCAAATGCCGAGCGTATTGAAAAGATAAACAAAAATGATTCCGTCAGCAAGAGACACTAAGCTTTGAAAAGGCGATGAGCAGTGCATGTAAATTGTAATGTGGATCTGAGGAAAGGCCAGAGTAGGCCTCCGCCCTCCGACTTCTTGAATTTAACGGCCTTCGGGTTTTAGAGAGAGACGAATTTGATTATTTTATTTCTACGGAGCGGATATAAAGCGCGTGATGGTGTGAGGTGGAGTGAAGACAAGCATGACGAATGCCGTTTTTGACTCTCGAATTTCAACCGCGGTGGGTTCTGCAATAATAAATTGATTTTATTAGAGTCACAAATCCTTTTCTTGATAGGTACATGCATGGCAGCTGAACCAGATTTGATTATGTCCATCAGCTTGCGAAACCTTCGAAGCGGTTTGATGGAAGACAAGTCATATTTGAATGCCTCTAATTAAGATAACTGGAGGATCTTGATTCAGATGAATGAGGGAGATCCACACAACAAAGATACGCGGAAATAAAAAGAATATACCTTACTTGTTACAAAAAATTGAAGAAAATTAAATTTTAAAAAATAAAATCAAAAAGGACAAAAAGTAAAACAAAAGATACCCTGTGAGAAATGTTTCTTTTCCAGCTGACGATGGATCTGAAAAGAAAAGCAACAGTTAATCTGTCTCAGCCTCTCGATGCCTAATCATGATCAAAAAGATTCGTTTTGTTCTGTTTCCGCTTTCACTGGAAATCACGGCGAGGCGGGAGGAGTACTGAGTGAATCATGCCTATGCCGTTTCGGGCTCACGGCCCAACTGCTTTATATGGTTCAACGTTGACTTAAGACTTGGCGAACCGACGGATTGGATACGGGCTGACTGCTGAGTGCGGATTACTCGCCCAAAAACGTAAAACTAGACAGGGGGAATTTGATATATGGCTCAGATTTAAACTTCTCTCCTTCGATGAGTAAATAAAAAGATTGAACAGAAATGGGAGGGCAGTCTTATGATTTTCAGGCAAAGGCGATTGCATCAGTTTAAAAACTTGCATTTGAATGAGATATGCAAGATAGAAATGAAGGCGGATAAGTCAGATTGCAACTGCAGCGAAGACTTGACGTACAAGTTTTGGAAATAATATATGATATTATTCTACGTCAACTGCCTCCCTTCTGTTTGAGAGTGATCTCATCCCCCAGACTAAGGGCAATCCCAAACATGATTAACAGTATTTTGTGGTTAATATGGATGAAAAATAATACTTATTTTAAAGTATATTAAATTTATATAATATTATAGATATATTATATAATATAATATATATTTGATGGTATGATAAAAATTATTAATATAAATTAATAAAAATAATGATATAATAAAAAAAATATAAAATTTTTAAATATTTAAAGATATTGATATTATTTTATTTTCATAAAACATATAGGATAATATAAAATAATATATAATATAAAAAATTAAATTTTGA
The DNA here is from genome assembly GCF_011075055.1 of Mangifera indica. Classification (NCBI taxonomy): domain Eukaryota; kingdom Viridiplantae; phylum Streptophyta; class Magnoliopsida; order Sapindales; family Anacardiaceae; genus Mangifera; species Mangifera indica. The sequence continues at coordinate 5,638,437 of NC_058147.1, read as the reverse complement.
TTATGAGATATGATGTATAGTTTGAGTATCATAATTTGTGGTCAACAATCATAATATATGGTTTGAATATGATGTATGGTTTGAATATCATAATGCCGGTGTTATTACACAATTTGTGGTCAACAATCTATTTCTGCCAAACAAGCTCTTGGCATTCAAGTTGTTGCCAGGGATCCGCATTCACAATCCAAGGCATATCTGCATTTCAAACTATGAAGTAATCCGCTGGTATACTCGCCTGCAAAAAAGCTTTGTTATTTTTTGTATAATGGATCTAAAACCCTAGAATTTGTAATTTTCTAACTTTTTCCTTTGGAAATATTCGTGGGAGAGGATGGTGGAAGGTAGTTTGTTTATCTATAGAGATGTCAATGGGTCAGATGATCGAGTTTATAGATGAGATCAGGTTTTGTGTTTAATTATGTACAAATATTTCGTAAAATGACCAAATTTTATCTTAAATTATAAAAAAGTTTTTTATAAATTTAAAAAAATTTAGCATTGAATACAAACTAAACATCTATAACAAAGTATTTAGTATTTATATTTTTTTAAATTTGTTTTTAATATTATAATTTTTTTAATTTAGGGTAGATTTAAATTTATTTTATGTAAAGATAAAATAAAATATATAAAATATATGTTACATCTATTATAAATTTGATATTAAAAAGAAGAAAAAAATAAATCAAAAAGCAAAATGGATGACTTATAAATACCTATGGGTACAGGGCTAAAAACATAAAACCAATACTTGTTTTTGAGTGGATTTACCCATTGAATGTACAAATAACTCACCCAAGTGACTAATTTTCTACTTTCAATCATTACAACCGACATGTCATCTACTTTGTTATATAAAAACGTTTCTGCCCTCAATTAAAATATTAAATACTATATATATATATATATATATATATATATATATATTGTAATAACGAGATAATAATTTAAAAACTAGTTTAATTAATTAATTAATTTTATAATTTGAAAATATAAAAAAATAGTATATGAATATCAACATATATAATATTTTAAAAATATATACAACAAATAATATAATATAAAACATATTAGTGTAACTAAGTATAAGGATATTAATTAAAATAAATACAAAAGTTTCTGTTTAATCTTTTTTAAGTAAATTTAATTTTATTTTCAATAATATCCCTACATCATCATATTGATGATGCATTTGGTAACTTATGAATCGAACATTCAAAAACTTATTTAAAAATAGATTGATATGTACAAATCAAAACAAAAAAATTAACATAAGTTCGAAGAGTGTGTGGGGGTGCAAAAAATGCATATAGGTGCGAAAAGTGTATGTAGATGTAAAAGGTACATGCGAGTGCGAAGAGTGTGTGTAGGTGCGGAGAGTGCATATAAGTGCGCGTTAGTATATGTGAGTGTGTATAGGTATGAAAAGTGCAAACAGGTGCGAAAAGTATAAACACAAATGTGTGAAGAGTGCAAGTGCATGAAGAGTGCAGTGCACAAAAAGTATATGTGCAATACAAAAATATTATAATATATATATATATATATATATATATATATATATATATATATATATATATATATGTATATATATATAATGAGTGCGAGGGAGTGCACACACTTCCTATAATATAATATTTATATAAATATTATTTTTATATACATAGAAGACCACTTCTACAGACTTATATGCACTCATGTTATAATATATATTATATTATAATATTTTTGCATCGTGCACGCACTCTTTGCATCATTTGCACCCTCACACACTTTTTGCACCATTTGCACCCGCGCACACTTTTTGCACTTATGTTTATCTTTTTGTTTTGATTTGTACATGTCAACAATTACATAAAAAATTGATCTATTTTTAAATAAATTTTTGAATGTTCGGTTTATAAGTTATCAAACGAATCATCAATATGATAAAACAGAAGTATACTCTTGAAGAAGAGATTGCTAATGGAAAACTATACTGAATCTAAAGTAATTAACAAAAAAGAGTATTATTAGAATAAAAATTAAATTTACTTAAAAAAGTAAATTTATTCAAAATTTGCCAAAAAATTTTTGACAAAAAATTTTGTGCATATTTTAATTAATATCCTATAAACATAATATTAATTAATGTATATTAATTTTTATAAGAACATTTAAATAAGTAATACCTAAATATTATTTTATTACTGTTGATTAAGTCTATCAATCTTGGATCCAGCTTATTCAAGCCCAGTTCCAAAAAAAATTTTAGCTCGGTTTGAGCATGCTCATTCAGGCTTAAGAATTTTAGCCCATGTCTTGTTCATTAAAATGAAAAGGGTGAGGCCTATTCACGGTTTCACCCTACAACATTAAAAAACTTTTAAATGCTTCTAAAATTTTAAAAACCTATGAAAACACCCCTGAAGTAATTAAATTAAAAATAACCCCCTCAAACATCATGAACCATCATTATATCTAATATTCTTATATTAACAATAGTTTTATAAATCAAATTAATGTGTAAAAGAATTGATTCCTAGAATATAAAAAATTTTAAGTAAATTATATTTGGAGAAATCTCATAATTATATTGAATAAATTATATATATATATATATATATATATATATATATATATATATATATATATATATATATATATCATCCTTACAAATAAAAAATTTCAATTTTAATTATATTATATATGTAGCAATTAAATTTATTTCTTATTTATTCTGTTTCAAACATTATCTAAATATAATATTAATATAATTAAATAATTTTAATTTAAAAATAAAATAATATTAAATTATGTGATAATAGATGATATTTATGAATAATCTTAATATTTCTTCAACTTAAACATGTAAAAATATTAAAATTCGCGTAATAATTACGTCGAATATCTTCCGCAGATATGGATAAACCCGCCAGGTGCTCAGCTACCGTTATCATGTTATCCAACAAAAAAGTCAAAGACCAAAGGGGATAAAGCAACAAAATTTTGGACCGTACGATACAATCCAATACCACCGTTCTACCGTCAGATCTCATGCTCATGTTGTCTCCGCCCAACCAACTCAAAAGCAGACTCACCCCGCTCTGACACAGTCGGATCCTATTATCTCATTACTCGCCGCCTATACTCATTCTCAGCCATTGACAGACGTTATACTGATTCTTCTAGAAAGACCAGAAATCATCTTCTAGAAGCTTTAAGGTCAATGGCTGAGAATCAGCGATCCACTGGTACAGTAAAATGGTTCAGTGCCCAGAAAGGCTTCGGATTTATAGCTCCAGATGAAGGTGGCGAAGACCTTTTCGTCCACCAAACCTCAATCCGATCTGAGGGATTCAGGACTCTCTCCGAAGGGCAACCTGTTGAATTTGCCATCGATTTTGGAGAGGACGGCCGTTCGAAAGCCATTGACGTGGAGGCCGTCCCCAGATCCCACCGTCCAGGGACTCGCGGCGGGAGAGGCGGAGGATTTTTCGGTGGAAGGGGCAGAGGAACTGGTTATGGTAGAGGTGGGAGAGGAGGTCGGTTCGGTGGCGGCGGTGCGTGTTTTAATTGTGGAAGAACGGGGCATTTAGCCAGGGATTGTTATAGCGGCGGCGGCGGTGGTGGAGGTCGGGGATATGGCGGAGGCCGCGGCAGTGGAAGAGGAGGCAGAGGAGGAGGGTGTTATCATTGTGGGGAGGAAGGGCATTTCGCCAGGGATTGTCCGAATTATGAACAAAGGTGAGAGATGATGAATGAGCAGTTGTCACTTCCCTGGCTAATTGTTTCGGTTTTTACTTTGGTTAACTATGTTACAATGAGGACTTGGTAATGTGGGTGATTTTTTTTTTTTGACTTCGTTGGTTTTAAATTTTTATTGTTTTGTTATATTGATAGTCTTTCACATGCTGTCCAATATGAGATTGAAAAGCATAGTATTTATTGACCCCTATTTTGACCATAGTATTTATTGTCCCTGATTTTGCTGGTTAATGCCATTTTCTAGCTTGCTTATTTGTTTGCCACTTACAATTCATCTCTATCTTAACTATATTTCTGATTATGCAATTTGGATACTATATTTCTGATTATGCATTTTGGATTTTGGTTTGATAATGTATTTAAAAAAAAAAAAAAGAATATTCGTTGGTGTTATGGTCCTTGAAAGAGATGATCAACTTGAGACTTGCATTCTTAATGTTTTGGACGTGTCAATTTCTATGGATATTGTGGATAACATAACTAGAAATGATGTGGGAGTTCTTTTATGGTGGCTTTTTGAAGTGTTATCATCAGGAGCTACTAATGTGAGGACATAGTAGAGTGTAGAGCTTGTTTAGAGTTTTCTCTTATCATGTATTGGCTGTGTATTTTTCGCAATTTCTTAACTGCCATTAACATTTTGGAGGTCTGTCAACATTGCCTCAACATATACATACACACTTATCTTATCCATTTCCCTTACAAGGAATGAGAACCAAGTCATGTGTATGGTGGGCGTTAAATTCTTTTAAATCGTTATCTGTATTTGGTATCTGATCATGAGAGGCTAGTATTAAATGGAGTAAGATTACATTTACTTTCCTTTTGATTAGATCTGTTACCGCCTGTGCAGCACATGGACTTATCTCATGTTTCCCTGTTCCCTTAGTCTATTTTCACCTTAAACCGCTAGCATTGATGACATTGTTCATTGGAAATTTCTTTGTCTGGGCTATGAATGATAGAGAAAAGATTTCTCCTATATTCTGGTAGTATATAATGTGAAGAAGCAAACTGTTATTTTTGGTCAGTCTGTGAAAATGGATAAGTGTTGGGTTATTAAAAGCTTTCTATATGGTAGAGTAGCCATTCCTATGAATGTTAAAATTATTGTGGTGAAAATGTGAAACATGGAAGGATGGTGCTCTTAGTTTCTGTTACCCATCATTTCAGCTCATGGGAATGAAACAGAGATAAATTTAAAAAGTAAGAACTTTCTCTTATGTGAGCCTCTCTTCTTATAACTATCATCTTTTGGTGAATTTTATTGGAACTCTCTGATGTTCCATTGAGCTGTATGAGAAAGACACTTTTTTACTACAACCGTGTGTGGACCAAACATGGGTAAACTTGTCCATTATGTCTTAGATAAATTAATTTTAAAAAAAAGTATTCTTGGTACCTTTTAGGTCTTATAACCATAGAACAGTTTTTTTTAATGCATCTTCTAGTGCTAAAGCTATCAAATCTTTTAGTATCTTTTGCAACAAATTAATCCGGGGTTTTGGAATTGTTTCTCTATCATTTTCAATTCTATGACAGTATGCTTATTGATTTCTGATATTCACATATCGGAAGGTAAACATTGTAATTCTGCTCTTGGGTGCTATTGATCATTAAGGAATTAGTTTATCCTCTGTTTTCTTATGTTGAATGAGAATTAACTTTTGATTGGATCTGTTGATGTAGAATAACTCTATATTATAAGCACTACTACTTCATTGTTGAGTTTATCTTGAATTATATACTTTTCTCACGGGTGCAATGGCTTTGTACAGTTGAAGCCGTTTGCTTCTTTTCTTGAGTGAGGTAGCTACGTTGGTCTTTACATTAGAATAATTCTCCTATTTGGCTTTCCTTGGTGAGTTCTTTCTGTGGTAAAACTGCAATAAGCCAAAAGATCTGGAAGTTCATGTCTTATGGAGAGAGTTCTCCATAAAACAAATCACATCTTTGCAATTAATTAATCATCAAAGGTCATTTTCTTAGATTAATTATCTTTTGCTTCTATCCTATAACTAACTATTTTAGTGTTAGCATCACTCTGATCTCAAGTTTCCAGTGGGCTGTTTTGGGTACAAGTGGACTTCAATCTGGGGGGAGAGGATTGTGCATAATTATATTGGCTTTCGTACGGAAGTGTAAAGTTTGAAAGTAATTGAATCCAGTTTTGGCATCAAATTTTGCTTTGCATTGAGTGGATGATTAGTATTAGCTATCTTATTAAGGATGTTATAAAATTTCTGTGTTATGTTTTAAGTTTTAAGTTTTTCTTCATTATTTTAATAATTGATGCCTATCATCGTTCTCTGGCCTTGCTGAGGTCTGCTTAATGAGTGGGTGAATTGAAGGTATTATAAATTTTCTGTTTTAAATTGAAATAATATGATGTGCAAAACCTTATACCAAGCAATTGATCCATGTAGTATTTAGTGAATACCCAGTCATATTGCCTTGTGATTTACTTGCACGTTTGAGACTTGTTTAAACTGTAATCTCAAAATTGTAGCTTCATTTTGTGGGTAGGAAATAGTAACTGTAACATGTTACAGGCAATGTGTTGCATTAATTGCCAAACTTAGTTATAGGCCTGTCAATGGCTGTATGAACCTAGCCCGGCTTTTTCATGCCAGGGTTAAATTTTTATTTGTGTTTCGAGTTTGCTCATTTGGGTTTCATTTATAGTGTTCAAGTTCAGTTCATTAAAAATTTCGTGCTTTGATTGTATTTCGGAGCTAAATCAGGTTCTAAATAAAAATTAAAGATATTTTCATAAGCACTAATGGTATATATGAATATAAGTTGGTGTTTAACTTTTCTTAGATTTTCTTTGTTGAATTTAATGTGTCTGGTGGGGAACCCCCTCAAGGACACTCTTAGTGGAGCGGCAATGTTTTTGGTTTTCACCTTCTCAAGTATTTCCAATGGAGCCGGTCCAGGTTTAGTGGCTTCACCTCAACAGGTTTTTAATGCTCTTCATGAACCTTCTTCTGCGTGATATTCTTCTGTTTAATCTCATCTTTATCATAACTTGATTCATCTGACTGCTCATGGCTGCTTAGTACTTACTGCTTGCTCTAGCTCCAGCTGGTGTAGAAACGGAAATTTCAGTGGTAGAAGAAGTTGCAGTATCTAAAGCTAAACGAGTCATCTCCACCGTCCGGTCGAAATAAGAGGCTGGTGGATTCTCCACTCTAATTCTGAAAGCAATCAATGCATGCTTTTGCTTTTTAAAAATCGTGGCCTCCTTCAGCTCCTCTTACACCTTCAACTTATAAAACTAGTCCACTTTATTGAACTCATCATCAAGCCTTCCAGAGTACGCCAACTCATATTGGCTTCAGATATTGCAACTTCTACCACTGAAATTTCCGTTTCTGCGCTAGCTGGAGCTCGAGCAAGCAGTAAGTACTGAGCAGCCATGAGCGGTCAGTTGAATCAAGTTATGATAAATATGAGATTAAACAGAAGAGTATTATGCAGAAGAAGGTTCATGAAGAGCATAAAAAATTTTCCGGTTGCCACCATCTGCGATGGGAGCTCTTTTCCGAACTTCATTTTCGGCTTAGTCATAGATTTTATAAATCAACTTGAATTTTCGGGCTGGCTTGCTTTTCGGGCTAAGTTTATAACAAAGTTTTTCGAGTCAATTCATATTTCGGGTTTAAATAGCCCATTCAATCCGAAATATTTTTTTTGGGGCTGAACTTGGGTTGGGCCATGCCAATTCAATTGACAGCCCTGCTTAATAATGCCAAGAAGAAGATAAGGCCATGCTGCCTCGGGGTTTCTATACATGTACAAGCTAGAGAGTTGAATTCTATTGTGTATCAAAAATTAAAATTTTTGTATCATATATTATATTGTATTGAATGAGGTGTCTTTTAGAAAATAATATATAAAATATTCACAAAATAATAAAAAAATTTAATTAAAACTAATGATTTTGAAAAATATTACAAATACCTCTACAAATATTAAATTTCTCATATTTATCTATACCACGTCTTTATTTTCTTTAAAAGGTATATCGATTTATATTAGTAATATATATCATACTATAGAATATGTATCATATTATATAATATATTGTATTAATTCAAAACATATTAAAATACGTGCAATTTTTTAGTTATATTATATAATAAAAAACATATTATATATAAAATTTTTAATTTTTTTTTTTACACCAGCCTTTTCCAGGACAGCTGATTTCTTTTTTTAATTTATCAGCTTTCAAGAAATAAAATTTTTAATGCTAAATTCAATTTTTTGAAAATCCCTTTAATTCAAGGGATCATGCATTAGATTAATTAAGTTAGTAGAATATTAAAAAAATTTTAAAAAAATTTAGATTCAAATTTTTATCACGTTTGAAAAATCTTGATTTAAATTATTTATAAATTAAAAAAAAAAGTGATCTCACGTTTTCAGCTCAATAACCCTATCGATAACTAAAATCAAAAGATAAATTTATGAAATCCCAAGTCCTGTATTCAAAGTCGTCTATGCCAATGCAACATTTAAATGTTCGTATTGCAGATGCTATAAAAATCTTATTAAAGATTGTTAAACCAAGAATTTCCGAGTTTATTGTTCTGGCTCTCACTATGAACCAAAATGATCACCAAGACCGCAGAATTTCTTTCTGTATCTGGTACTAATCTATCAGCTTTGTCGGAGATGCATGAAACATTTCCATGATCACTCCAACTATCGCTTAATAAATCCAGTATGCTGAGGTACTTGGATGAGTGTAGTCATTATTACAGAAACAGGGTTGATACGGTTTTCGGTTCAGCAAATAATTTTCCTTGTTTGTGACGCAACATCACCTTGACAAGACAAGGCTTGAAGAACCCATATTTGATTTTTCAGTTCACTTTAGGAATGGCAGGCAGGGCAGCTTTATACCTTAGAAGAAACTTCCATGGACCCTGACAGGTTGACCAATATTTCTTCTCAATCTATCACCGTCTTTCTCTTCAGGATTCAGTCTCTCTCTTCCATTATCTATATTTGGATTCAACGCTCCACTCACATTTGCAGACAAAGTAAAACTGTAAAAGGGTAAAGAACTGACAGAAATACGAGTATGGGCCACTCCAGGCTGCTGTTCATTAGCTTTTACAGGTTGGAATCCAGTCATTCTTCACAAGGGTATGTATCAAACTTTGTTGTTAGACGGCGACTTGGCCAACTGACTCAGGAATGGGTCAGCCATGAACACTCATCTTTAGCTTACTGTGAGGATGAGAATTAGCATAAAGTACAACATTATACCTGCAAAATAATAATCCTGCCGAGCAGGTAGAGGCCGTCAAGGATTACCGTTCAAAACTTTTGGCCGGTTGAAAAATTATAATTTAGATTATAAATTAAATGAATATTATTGACAATATATTATATAATTTATAGTATTATAGTGCAATCTGTAAGAAAATCTTAGTCCTACTAAACATGAAAAATAATATAAACTAAATCAGAATCAGATCGAATTAAATCAATCAAAATTAGATCAAATCAGAATCAAATCAATCAAGATCAAAGCAAATATAAATCAAATCGAATAAAAAAATATATTTTATTTAACATATTTTATTTTATTATTGCAATAAACTATTATTTGTTGTCTTTCTAGCCCCGAGAAAAAAGGTAAAAAGGTTATACTAAAGAAACATCTAGCCATACAAGCAATATATAATAGCTAAGCACATCCTTTACACACAAGATGTTAAACACATCAACTATTTGCATAATTTTAGTGATATAAATAATTAGCTGTTAAAATCATAAAAATAATATTTGTAATGATCGGGTATTCATCTTTGATAGATTAGAAAACTCCGATTGTCAAACTTGAAGATTGGACTCGCATCCTATAGATATCACCTCTAGATATGTAAAGGATAACTCATATCACAAAGATACTATATATCAACTATTGCCACATGGTAGCATAAGATCTAACTTTGATAGATTAGGTTGCCTAGGTTGTCAAACTCAAAGGTTGGATTTACGCAACCATTTGAATGCTCTTTGAGCCCCTTAAGAGAAAGTGGCAAAACATAATTTAGCAGGCGTCCTACTACATAGGCTTAAGCAAGTCCTCGACATCTTGACAAACCAAATGTCAAAATTGGGAAATCTTCGTTCTCTTTGTTGGTGTGCCTTGCACCCCTACCTGACAGCTTCAAAAGTTTGATGAAATTGGTGATCCATTGGATCACTTAGACATGTTCAATGACATCATGGAATTCCACCAAGTCACTAGAAAAGCAAAAACATGGTTCAAGAAGTTGTTTGGTAGTTTTATTATCTCATAAAAGCAATTATTTGTATAATTCCTCAAAGACTTTAGGGCAATCAGAGCATTCTCTATGCCTATCAGTTATATAAGGAATGTGCAACAAAAAACATGATGAAACATTAAAATTACTCTCCAAGGTGGTCTATGCTTGGTAGTCATACATAAAGTTTTGGAGGGAATTGTAGGCCGCAAAATTCAAGTTTATGACCCAATTCTACAAGATGTCCAAAAAACTACCTTTGAATAGAAAGCTTCATAGTTGCACTAAAGAATGTTGTTTTGGAAGTTTCAACTAGCACATCTACTCAAAATGAGAATAAGTTAGAGGAGCAAAGAGATTCAAAAAATAGAAAATAGAAGAACCAACTAATCTACTGATGAGGTGTTCATTTGTGCATTGAATAGTTTTTCAAGTTTTACTAGTACTCTAGAAACTATAAGACAATTATACGATCATTTTCGTTCTTAGATCAAATGCTCAAAAACTATACCTTAGAAGAGTCTAGCCATGGGTAGCATGCAACGACTAAGCACACCGTCTACATACAAGATTCTAAACATGTCACCTAATTGTAGATTAACTTAAAATGCAAGTGGATTCAATTTTACCTAAAAGTAGTGGGTAGGATGAATCTTAACGGTTTCCATGATCTCCTCAACTTGTCATTTTCATTTCAATTACATTCCACTCCATCATCATCAAGTATCATTACGAGGATGGTATTATCATCAAAAGTTATTAGAAATGTAATTTCTATGTACTAAATCTAGGAAATCTAATCAATGTAATTACATAACGAAGTTTTATCTTGTTACATATATGGCCAATGAGGAGCTCTTATGTAACTCATATCGTTACTTTTTTCAAGCTTTAAATAGATTTAAATAACATAATTATGGATATAAAATTTCAAACAGTGAGTCAAGTTATTTAAAAAATAACACTTTGTTTATCACGATTAGATTATTTTCAACCATCTTACACTGAATTGCGCTCATGATCTAATATACTTTTGTTGGTACAATTTTACATGTAACCACTATTAACCAATCAAACTGGAGTTCAAAATATGATATCTTGAAAAAAAAACTACATTAGGATCAATTCCCTAATTGCCTAAAAATTAGTTAAACCTAGGGGTGAGCAAATTACCATTCAGAACCACAACCATTCGATACTTGACTATTGGGTCTAGTTCCAAACTAAAATCAGAGAAAATAGGGTAGGTTTCGGGTAATAAACTAAAGACCCAATTTATTCATTTAATACAATGGGTCGGGTACCCAACCAATAATTAAATAAAAAACTAATAGGAAACTCTATTTGCCTTTACCTTATTATCTTTCTCCCAACCTCTCCACTTTAAACTTTCTATCCCAATTTTTTATCTCATTCCTTGGTTTGGTTCAATCTTCTAAAGGTTTGAATCATTGAATCAAAGTATTAGACGAATAAAGGTATGCATTTGTGAGAATTTGTTTAATTTGGGGTTTGTTCCAGACTTCAAAAGGACTTTCAATTTAGGCTTTGTGTTGTATTGACAATTTGACATGCCTAGTGCTTATGCACAGTTCAAAAGCTGAGACTACAACTAATTAATGCATCTTTTGTTTTTTTCCCTTGTTATATAAATTTCTCATCTGCTAAATTAAGCAACTCATGAATTCATGGTTACACATTCTACTCTTTTACTGGAGTTATCTTCCTGAATTAATCATGCACTCTTCTCTCTAAGATCTTGATGATGATACATGAACTTAACACTGTTTAACCAAAATCATATTTATAAAATAAGAGCAAAATGGTACTAGTTAGAACCTTCAACTTTATTAATCTGGAAAATGGGTTGATTTCACAAGAAAATGGGTTAATTTTACAGGTTTGGATAAGAACCAGAACCTATTGGAGCCTACAAGGTTGGTTCCAATTCTAGTTTTTAAAATTTTTACAGAGTATCCAAACACGTTTACCCCTAGTTACACTTAATCTGACGCTCTATTTTTCCATAATTTGCTCGTTTCAGTACTTTCTGTGAGCTGAAAGGCGGATTGGTGAGGAAAGAATCATTAACACTGGATATTAGATAAACATAATTTCAACAAGTGGAGATTGATATAAAGAAACACATTAAGCGGCAATAAGCAGAAGAAAATCTACAGTGAAAAGCATGAGATATATAATGTTGCCTTTTGCGAATACATTATGATGTCCACAACATAGGAAAGCAGATGGCAGAAGAATCCAGCCAACTGATGACACGTGTAATCTGAATGTGTTAGATTATAGGACCCTAGCACCTGTGCCTAATCCACACGCTCTCTTGATTTTAGCTTCATGAATATTTATCAAGGGTTCTTACAATAAATGTCTGTTTATTTAGAATTTTCTAGATAAATTTCTTCTTCTCACAAGATTAATTTGCCACGTTTTTCTGATGAAAACTTGGAATCATAGCAATAAAAGTTCTCTTCTATCGTTGATTGCACTCTCCGCTTAACAACCAGATAAAAGATTCGGGTCCCCATTAATCTTGGAACTTCATCAGCAGCTGGTCAAAAGCGTTTCTTTTCAGAAGAGTGGATAGCCAGATTCAATGATCTTTGAGAGAAGAAAGAAAGAAAGAAAGAACTGAAATATTTCATGACACTGACCAGGCAGTCCTCATATTTGAAACTACATATTTAAGAAAATTGTGAATGGTCCCAACAGCAACCAATCGATCGTATAAAACCAACCCCACCATCTGTTAGTGATTAGCTGACCGTTCTTTGTCAAACTAAGATAACACTATTGTTCCCCTTCGCTGTCATCTCTTATCTTCTCTTTCATGTAAGTTGCTTATTTTCCAGTGAGTTTGGTTTAGGGTTACCATGTTAGGCTTAGAGAAAAAAGAATATTGCTTTTTCTTTTTCGGGTTGAGTTAGAAAAGGCTTTTTCAGAGATGATGAGTAGTGGACATCAAGTGTTGATTGCCCCTTTGTAGCTTTTCTCCATGTTGTGACCATTTCTCTTTAAAAAATGAAAGTTACTTTAGTTAGGAAGATGGCAAGTCATAATAAGCACACCATGATCCCGGCCCCATTTTACTTTCACTTTTATGATTGGGGGCCTTCTTCTCAGTTTAAACTTGTTGGTTACGTGGGCAAGCAATTATATGCGATTGGTTGACAAAATAGCCTTCACACTAGCTACCCTCACGCTCTATGATTGGGATCCTCAATAATTTATGTTTCCAATCAGATACTTCAGCCAAATAACTAAGAGGTTGAATTGTGAAAACCGAAATGCATATTTTGTTTGTCGTTTTAGATGTGTACAAAGAGAGCACGTCAAGTTAGGCAACTGTCCAGCTTGAATTATGAGATAAGAACCTAAAAAAGCAGCACTTGAAATGCCATCAAATTAGGCTCCAGTAAGTATAAATAGGACCATGACAGATTTTGCCGCCGACATATACAGCTGCCCATTACACGGCACCGCCTAGTTATGGCATTTTCAGTTGTTGTTATTATCATTTTCACTGTTCTTTGTTGATGAAGTCAGCCACGCTTCCCACTCGTAGCATTTTCAGTTTGGCACTTGTTGCTGTAGATCATTCTGTACACTGATTTGAAAGCATTTATGTATTTTCTGTTTATAAAATCAAGTATGGTTGTAGTCAATAAGAGCATTTGAACCTAAGAGTTAATTTAAGTAGTAATAGAAGAGGTTTTATGTATAAAAACAGTGAAAATAACAACAAAAAACAGTAAAAATGATAATTCTGTACACTGATTTGAGAGCATTTATGTATTTTCTGTTTATAAAATCGAGTATGGTTGTAGTCAATAAGAGCATTTGAACCCGAAGAGTTAATTTAAGTAGTAATAGAAAATGTTTATGTATAAAAGAAATATGAATTTAAATTTTTTTCAATAATTTTTTAAGATTAAATTTAAGATTTATTTAATACAGTAGTTGTGTTGTGAAGTTAACTACTGAATCCAGATTTTATATTAAACCCAAATTACCTAAAATCATAGGTATTAGATTAGACAATCTTGAGTAATAATAGAAGGGAAGAGTGAGACAATCTAAGTAAATCCCACAGAAAAACCAATGGGAATTTGCTTGCAATTCTTAATGAGATTAATTAACACACAAGTTACAACTCTAGGTCCGTATGGGGGTGGCCATGAATATGGTTGTCATCACACCTTATATGAAAACCATCAACAATAGCTCTCTCTTACAATAAAGCAAAAAGATTGAAAGAGAAATAAAGTTACAAATGCCAATCTCTTTACACACTTACATATGTATTTTAATCTGTTAACAAGAGAATTTCTTTTAATCTTTTTTCTTTAATTGGTCAACCCTTGTGAGGTGGGCACTGATAGCACTTAGTGAATAACCCAAATGTATCGACTTGTTGTATGAAATTGAGCATGCTCGCCCATCCTCCAAACCCGAATCCCACAATCAGGACCCATACCACCACAAAGCTATTCATGGAATATAAGCCAGCCCAGCCTCCAAGGCATTTTGGTGGTCTTTCTACTGCATTCTGTGAGGGACAAAAGATTGGACAAAAATTCATTAAGCATACAATTCTGAACAGTGAAATCGATGTCTAAATAGTGAATAAAAATGGTTTCTTACTCAGAAACTAATAAAGATGTCTCACCTCACGAGCTGCTGCCGGAGCAAAAGTGACCATATGTGCTAATGCAGGAATGATGTAGACGGTGAAGCTGACAAGAAGAGATCCAACAGTAGAGTTGATAGGGCCGAAGAAAGGGAAAATGATGGCTAGGAACCATATTGGGATCACAACGGGAAGTCTAGCCAGTGCCCTCTTGAAGATGCTCTTTGTGTTATGAGCGCCAATGAGTTTCTCCCACACAAAGTATAGAGGAGTGCATGCAAACCCAAATGTTATAAACTGCAAAAAGCCCAAAATTTTCATGCAAATTAACTACTTTAGTTTCCATTAAATGAGTGCATATGGAATTAAGAATGTAGAGTCGTGTGGTTACCTGATGAATAAGCATGAGTATGACAGCACTATCTCTGAATCCAGTTCTTGGGAGCAATGAGAAAGCATTGGCATGGGTAAGAAGCATGTCTCCAAATGCCCAATACACAGCAGAAGCCGATGGCAAAGTCAAGGTTAATACATAAAGTGTCGCCATCAAGTATATCACCTTGAACTTCTGTGGCTTCCACATTGCATGCATGATCTCACTATACATCATATGAGCAATATTAATATTAGAGTTAGCTTAATGATTTGGAAGACTATAGAATGATAGAATCCTCACACTGTGACAGCATGTCCCCCAAACGTGTAGAGAATGTTAGTAGCTCCAGTGAAGTAGAGAACCATTTTAGTTGGGCCCGAGTGCTTCACTCCTTCAACCTTCAAATTATATGCAAAGTAACTCATGGGGGAGATGAATTTTGATTTGAAAATTTATATTAAAAATTATAGCATAAATTATACCTGTCCATGAATTAGGGAAGCTATGGTTAAATACCATGCAGTATAAGTAGTCATCATAAGGCCAACAAATGACCAAATTCTGTAGTTATGGAATGAGGGAATAAACACAGTTGTTGCACAACAGGCTCCAAAGATGTAGGTCCAAGTTCTCTTGTCAAGATTGTCGTTTATGTAGTAGATATTGCTGCAACATTAATAAGATTAGGACAAAAAATATTATATTTACTAATCAATTAACTATAATTATAAATCGATATTTTATAAAGCACCTTGCACAGGCTATCAATTGAATTACAGATCCAAATAGCAGAAAAGTGCAGTTGAAAAAGAGGCCAATATTCCTCCAGTGTTTCCCCAGTAGCCCATCAAGAACTTCAAACCACTGCAATGGAAATCATAAAAGCAAAACAACAATGATTAGTAACTTTTTAGCTAATTTCTTTAGCCAAGAAAAATGAAGCACTCTTTTCTGTTACTTTTTTTTTTCTCTTTCTTTGTGCAATATTACACATCCCCACTTCATCTTTCATTCCTATCAGAATTTTACTTTAGCTAAGATGAACTAAACATCTCCATGGAAAAGGCATTACCTGAATTACATGATTCCTGAAGTCAACCTTTTCTCTCTCCTTTCTAGTTCTGTATTCAACATAAAGTACAGTTATAAGATATGCAGTCCAGCTTCCCATCAGCCCATAAAACAGCTGAAAAAGAATCCCCGATAGCATTCCAAGTTGTGAGAATGAGTATGGCAGTGTCAGTAGCACTTGTGCAACCTGCAAAAACACCCAACAAAAGTAAGTTCCAAATTGATTTCTAGAACTAACCGACAAAAATACAACAGAAAAGAGTTATCTTGAACAAAATGCCTGGTTAGAAGCACAGCTAAACCATGCATCATATGCAGAGCCACCATGCCAAAAGAAGCTTGAAAATTTGCCCTTTGCAGACTTGGAATCTTCCCCTTCCCTCTCCATCTCAATGTAGCTTCCAGCTATAACAGTCTCAACCTTCTCTGAAGCCATTGTTACAGCCTTCAGAAATGAGCTCAATTGTTTGAGAATTGAGAGAGCAGTGGAGGAATTTGAGTGTATAAATAGACAAAAGAAAAGAAAATTGCTTCGTTCCTTTCTTGCTGTTTGTGTTTATTTTAATAAGTTATGAGCAATAATTGAGTCACCCCAAGGTGTGGACCTGCTCTTAGGAATGTGATAGGCTACTGGTTACATTACACATATGTTTTACGAAATCGTGGCTCTCCCTTCTGCCTAGAGCTTCATTAGTTGGTGATATTTCTGTGTCACCGGATGGTGATTTTTACACTTCACTTTTGTTTTTGGGTTTTATTGGGCTGGACAGGAGGGTCATGAGCCCATACTCTGATTAACGCACGAGCGGGGTGGCCTACCTTCACTTCTTTATATTTATGTAGTAAATATTGAAAAAAAGAAAAAATTATTGAAAAACCTCTATCAGATTTTACATAATAAATAAAATCTAAAATATGGTAATTGAATTTATAATTACTGTATTAAATAATTTAAAATTTTGTTTTATTATATTATTTTATTATTTGATTTCAAATTAATTAATTTAAGTTTTTATATAAGAGAAAAATTATATTAATCAAATCCTGACTTTTCAGAAAAAGGTTTGTTCGCCTAACCACCAAACTGACATTGGATTAAAAAAAAAATTGCCAAAAAGGAAAAGAAATCGGGGGATTGATTGCTTTTAAGTGGGCTTGGTGGTAAACATGATTGGTACCACACGTGTGCCAACTGGCTTTTACAAAAGCTTTCTCTTTTTTTATTTGTATATATTTTAAGGCTAATTAAAGAAATATTATGAGCCCCTTTTTCCCTTGTTATGATAATTAAAAAACCTTTGATGCCACTGGGTGACATGATTAAATGGGCAATCCCCCACATTCACAAGGGCTACAAAATTGGTTATTTACTGCTAAGTCTCCTTCAATAGTTGAAAAATACAGTGAGCTCAAATTATTCAAAGTTTGGTTGAATAGGGATTTGGGCCAGCCTTAAAGACTACACTCAGGCTGGTTACTTATTATATTTTTCTTTAAAATTAGGGAAAAGGATTATGTCTCACCCAAATTTTAGTCTAATCTCAAACCCACACCTACAGGAGATGAAAAGTTCAAACTCTTACCCATAGTCAACCTTGTATTAATTTTTTCTGTTAAAAAAAGGGTAAAATAATTATTTTACTGTTTATATTAAAAGTTATAAAGTTCATTACTTTTCACCTCCGAAATTTTAGAAACTAACATTTCACATTTACCTAAAGTTTTTAAATTTTAAATAATAATATTTTCACCCCTAAATCTAAGGTTTTCATATTTTTCAAAGCTCAGCCACTCCCCATAACTTTCAAAAACAGCAATTTCAATCTTACTCTTTAACTTCATCTTCCGACGTCGTCTCCGACTTTATCCTTCTCTTGGTGCTACGATTGTGGTGCCACGAATAGATCTCTTTTTGTCGCACAACGCAATGACAAAGGATGACACTTCGTCACTCATCCCGTCGTCCAGACGTGACGATGAAGTATCGTCCTTTGTCTGTTCTTCCAGATTTGGACGACGCTTTATTGTCCAAATCTAAAAGACGAAGGTTCTTCCTTCGCCATCCTTTGTAACCAGAGAAGGGAGATCGATGAAAAGAATCGGTTGTCAGTGGCGGTCGGAGAAGGAAGCAAACTCTAGGGGTGAAATCTAAACTTTTCAAACTTTGAGGATGGGTTGAAATGTTAGTTTTTAAAATCTGGAGGGGGAAAATGATAAAAATTTTGAAGTTTTAAACTTTACAGGTAAAATAACGATTTTATCCCTGTCTCTAACTGAAAATTTGAATTGCAGTTTGGTCATGGGTGAGAGTTTGAGTTTTTCATCTCTCGTGAATGTGGCTTTAAGATTGAGCTAAAATTTGGATGAAAAATAATCCTCTTCCCTTAAAATTATACCTTTTTAAGTGTTTTTTTTTAATAACAAGAAATCTCATTTCAGTTGATTTTATATTAGGATTTAATCGATCATATCAAATAGATAAAACCTTAGATCAAATTAATAGTTTCACAATCATTAAATCAAATAATTCAAGAATTTTATCATGATCTAACATTAATAAATCTTAAACTCTTACTTTTTTATGGACTTTATAAAAAGATTTCATAGCTCTTACTAATCAAATTTTCCTTCAGGGTAGGATTAGATTTGAGTCAAATTGAGCTCAAATTTAACTTGATTTGTATGGAATCGAGCTCAACTAGAAAAAAACTCGAGTTCAACTCATTTCAAAAAAGTCAAACTTGAATAAAGTTTTAAGCTTAGTTTGTTACTAAAATAATATTATTTTAATATATATTAGTTAAAATAACATCGTTTTGTATCAAATTATGTATTTTTTTGAGTTTGATGAGCCAAATACCTTTAAAGTTTGAATTTGTTTGAATTGAGCTCATTTCAAATTTGTTCAAACATAAATTTAAATAAATTTAATTCGAATCAAACCATATTTGAAGACATATTTGTTTAGTTTTCACTATTAACTATTCTGCACTATTCTGAAAGTCGTCTTCTGTATATAATATTATTTCTTAGCAATCATATGAAATGCTATCTAATTTGATATCAACTCTAAAGAGCTTAGCTTTCTCTTAAATTATAAAACTACTAACAACAATTATGAGCAAAAATATGAAATGTGAAAATGGAGTACTGAATCTGAATGCAAAAATGGCAATAGATAATAATTGATGAACTGATTGTTATGGGTAGGTCCAAAATTCCGAAGCCTCAAACCTTTCATGTGCAATTGGAACTAAGTGAACAATTAAAAACCCTTTTCCGTTTTTTATGTGGGAAAGGAAGAAAAAATAGAGGGGGGACCAAAGTCACCAAACCCCACTTAAAGATCAAAGCTTAAAATGATAAATCAAAAAAATTCTGACAAAATCAGTTTGACCAGAAATTTGGATTGTGGACATCAATCTTTTCTCTCCAGTCCAGGCCCAAATACTGTTCTTGTCTTGTTGAAATGATAAGAGTGGATCTTTCAGGATTGGATTGTGGCATTTGTGTAAGAAATGAGGATTTCTGTTTTTTTTTAACCGGAACTTCATTTCTTCTGTATTATTTAAACGGGTAAACTCATAATAGAATAATTGAATCTATTAAAAATAATATACAATCATAAAAATGATATATATAAATATGTATCTATTTATATTTTCAAAATAAGTATACATAATATTACTTATATTCGATATGCTTAAAGGTTATGTTAAGGTCACAAATGATCTATTTTAGAATGATACTCTTAATTTTCACCGTTAGAAAAGGAATGTGATTGTTACCCAAATGAGATGGAAAGTAGTTCTCTCTCCATCTTATTCCATTAAAGATTAGAAAGCGACTCATTATTTTTTCTTCAAATGCATTATTCTCGTTAAAATATCTCTTATATTGTGACCTAAAGTCTCATATCGTTCCCGTTCTGTCTACTAAGTTTGTATATAGGCAAGGGTCAAAAGTTCTTAATTCAAACGACACGTTGTAAACTCGTGAGGGTCTGAAGCCCAAAGTGGATAATATCGATCAGGCTGTTTATAACACGTTAGCAGTCCAAAATCCCCTTGTCCCCACAAGGCTCCCGAACTTTGCGCCAAACTGACTTGATGAGGAACCCATTCTCGCGAACAAACCCACCTTTTTTTTTTTTTTTTTATCCTTTTAGAAAGAAAAAGCATTGAATTCAATTTATAAAGTTTATCTCCATAAGCTAGCAGTACTCTGGTTTTAGCAGGTTTTTCATTTTATTTTGGGCCAAGAGAGATGGCAGGCTCAAAATTTGGGCTGCCGTATGTCCAGTGATATAAGGTATGATCCGTCCCGATACTTTAATCAACGATATCTTATATTAGAAAGGCCCACGCACTATTTCCAACCCAAGGTTTGATGAAATCCACTCGTTAAGTTTCAAATTTTATCAGTTATAGTCAACTTTTAATTTTAAGGTTAAAATACTTATTCTCATTTAAGGTTTGACTCATTTTCAAATTATTATTTATTAAATTTTAAAAATTTAAATATTCACTTATTTGTTACAATTTTTTATTAAAATTCAAAGTAAAATTATTATTTAACAAAAAAAATAACAAAACTAAAATTTTATCTCATTTCTCTTTTTAATTTAAAAAATTAATAATTTTTACTCTTTCAAAGTTTAAAAAGTTATCTTTTTTCTCTATAGTTTTTTTTCTTTTCTCCAACCACCTTCTCCGTTTTGCTCGACAGTCGACATCTTCCCATTCTAGCTACTTGAGAGACACCATTAGTGGTTGAGAATTGAACGAAGACAAATTGTCTTTGTCCGTTTCTTCAACCACCAAATGCTTTTAATTTTTAGGTTAAAATACTTATTCTCATTTAAGGTTTGACTCATTTTCAAATTATTATTTATTAAATTTTAAAAAATTAAATATTCATTTATTTGTTTAAATTACAGTTATTTAACAAAAAAAATTAACAAAACAAAAATTTTATCTCATTCTCCTTTTAGTTTAAAAAATTAATAATTTTTCCCTTTCTAAAGTTTAATAAGTTATCTTTCTTCCTTATAGTTTTTTTCTCTTCTCCAATCACCTTTTTCCGTTTTGGCCAATAGTCAGCATCTTCCCATTCTAGCTACTTGAGAGACACCATTAGTAGTTGAGAATTGAGCAAAGACAAATTGTCTTTGTCCGTTTCTTCAACCACCAACAATGTCTCTTGAGTAGCCGGAAGGAGAAGATGGATGGGAAGGGCCAACTATTGGCTTGAGAGTTTTTTTAAATCAAATTGGAAAAAACGATTTAAAAATTTTTTAAACTAAATTAAAAAAATATGGTTTAAACTTTTTAAAATCAATTACTTTTAAATATATATATATATATATATATATATATATATATATATATATATATATATATATATATATATATATATATATATATCATTTAGTAAAATTAATTGAATTATAATTTTCTAAAACATAATATAAACATATAAATATAAATATTAAAAAACAAGTTATATATCTAATTATTTATTAAATAATTATTTCAAAATCATCTAAATTGTAATTCAAACTGAAAAAAATAGTTTAAAAAATTTTCAATCTAAATCAAATCATTTTACAAATCAAACTAAACTATAATTTTTAAGTAATTTATTTTAGTATTATAATTTAAATCAAAATTATGTTCATCCTTAATTAGGAACTTTGGAAATGGCAAAAATAATAATAATAATAATGGAACCTGAACAACCTTGCATGAAAGGTTGAGGAAAAGAATCAAAAAAGCTCTCCAAAAGTAGTGAACGCACGCTTTTAGTTTTACCTCTCCCTCCTCCTACACGTATTCTTCTTTACTCTTTTATATGCTTATTTTTGTCTCTATTTCACCCCATATCAGAGTAGTTTACACAAAGAGATGGCAGTAAATATGGATGTTTTTTTACCACTTCTTGTCATTATAATTATAGTTTCATCAGGTAGTATTTTTACTTTTACATTAATCACATGATAACAAGTAATCTTAAATGTTTCACTTTTCTTGGATTATGGCTCTGCAGGGGCAAGACAGACTGAGGGTGCAAGAACTTTCACGCTCATAAACGAATGTAAAGAAACAATCTGGCCTGGAATCACCCCAGGTGACAACTTCAATGGCGGAGGATTTGCCTTAAAGTCAGGCCAATCAATCGTCCTCAAAGCCCCATTGGGGTGGAGTGGGCGAATATGGGGTCGAACAGGCTGCAAATTTGACAATAACGGCAATGGCACATGCCAGACAGGGTCGTGTGGGACGACCCTCCAATGCAAAGCCTCTGGTGCAACCCCAACAACGCTAGCTGAGTTCACTCTCTCGGAGGAAGATTTTTACGACGTTAGCCTCGTCGACGGCTTCAACTTGCCCATCTCCGTCACCCCAATAAACGGTAAGGGTTATTGTAGAGTTGCTGGGTGCGATGGGGACTTGAGGGCCTCTTGCCCCTCCGAGCTTGCGGTGAAATCCAATGGTAAAGTTGTGGGCTGCCGAAGTGCATGCGATGAGTTCAACATGGATGAGTATTGTTGCAGGGGCATTTATGGAAATCCAAAAATTTGTCAACCTACTTACTACTCCAAAAAGTTTAAAGAAGCCTGTCCAACTGCATATAGCTACGCTTACGATGACCCTACTAGTATTTTTACTTGCTCTGGAACTGATTATGTTATCATCTTTTGTGGATACAGGTGATTAATTGATTCATTTGAATTTTGTATGATGATATATCATTATTTATGTATAAAATTATTTTCGTAAAATCGGTTTTAAATGATGCATTTGATTGATCAGGAAGAAGCCAGTGTGCACGTATCATAATCACAAGCTCCTGTGTAGTGAGTCAAACAGACAAGGCTTCAACTCTGTGATTGGTAAACGTTGGCACGTGATGCTTTCTATATTATTGATGGTCACCTTGTGGATTTTTTTTAAGAATTAATTTATTTATTGTAAATATGAATGTGTTAATTTTCTTTTTTATTAAGAATTGCAATTATTTATTTGGGAAAAATATTTAAATGGGATATAAAGAGAATTGAGAATTGCTTGAGATTGGGTTATTTATTTATACAATAAAATTATATAAATTTATTTTAAATACATAAATAGATATATATTTATATGTATCATTATATAATTAGATAATTTTAAAATAAAAATAAAATATTATTTAATAATATAATAATATATATTTATTTATATATTCTAAATAAATATACATAACATTATTTTTATTTATATGCGCGCCTTTCAAACTTTAAAGAGGGCCTCAATCCTCTATGGACTACACTTGAAAACGGCCCAGACAGCTTCCCTATATTTCTATATTTCTAATACGCTGCGTTTTAAGTCCGCTAAAACCTGGAAAACACACAAATTTCATCAATATCTCCCTCCATAGCTGAATGATGACTTGAAATTAAACAAAATTAATAATAATGGCCAGCGGTGGGAAAGTTTCGTTCAAGGTTACGTTGACCTCCGATCCGAAGCTCCCATTTAAAGTGTACGTGAATTCGTATTTATTTTGGTGTTTTGAATTATCTGGAATCTTAACTTTTCTAATAAATCGCAGGTTTAGTGTTCCTGAAGCTGCTCCCTTCACCGCCGTTTTGAAATTTGCAGCGGAGGAATTCAAGGTCCCTCCACAAACTAGCGCTATTATCACAAACGGTAATTATTTTGTTTCGTATTCGGTGATTGCATGTTGTTAATAATGGTGTGATTTAATGATTTTTAGCTTAATTCTGAGTCTTTTCACTAGAATTGATGATATGAGAAAATTAGTTTTGTTTGACCATGAACATGTGGATTTATCATTAGTTCAGCTTATCATTTGTATTCCTGAGGCTTCCATTCTTTACTCGAATTTCATTAAGAATTTCGTGTACAGTCATTTTTTAAATTTCTGGGTCGCCGTCATTGGGAAGATTTTTATTTAAAGTAGCGCTCTATTGACTTCATTGGGGAAGTTATAGTGAATATAATTAGGAAAATAAGGTTAACCTTATCAAGATGATTGGCTCCATCCTTTGCAATGGTGATATCTTTGAGCATAGTGTATATCAGAGCCCTTTTTTTTGTGAAATATGCTTTCCAGTGCTGAAAATTCATTCACTGTACCATTTATATGATAAGGGAGAGGAATTTGATCCTTTGTTTGGATCCACGTGTAACCTCATATAACCATCTATTTGACAATATATTCATTTTATAGTAATACTTGAGACATTCTCTTGTATATATTATTCAAAACACTCTTGACCTATATTATGAAAAAAGAGGTAATAAGTGAACTAGTTATTTAACTCAAATACACAATTATGAAAGTTAGCAAATATAATGTATTATTATAAATTATCAGGGTGTATGGATTTTTAGTTTGAAGCCATATGAAATTTTTTGTCTTCCAGATCTGTACACATACCCTTTAATTACCTTAGTCACATTTGTAAGGTGAGATCATTGACTTGGAGTTCATTGTTTGCTATATGCAGATGGTGTAGGAATCAATCCTCAGCAGAGTGCAGGTATGCCAATGCTCTTTATGCAGTGTTAGGCGTCACTTTATTTACTGTTGTTGCATTTTTTTTTCCTCTTTGAAGTGTTTACTATTCAGCTGCACTATATGGAATTATCATATGCAATCTTCACCTCCCTCAAGACTTGACAAATGGACAGGCCAGGCAGGTATAGACCGGGTTGAAATGGGTATGGGTAAAGCTGATATAAACATGTGATGGGGACCCAGCCCTTGCAGGTATGCACAATCTTTAAAGGTTTTCCAATTTTTTCCTTTAATACTACACACTTTCTTTCTTTCTTGGGCAAACCCTCTCTGCTTTTTCGCTTTGCTAAAGCATTCACCTCCTGTTGCCCACTCTTCTCCTTTCCCAACCCTTAGAAAATAAGAGAGATATTTCATCCCCAATGTCCGTGTTGAGATTCAAAAGTCACCTGTCTATATCTTTTTCCCTATCTTAACCTCTTGTATATTTTGTTTTTGTTAGCATTTTCATTCTCATGTGGGTAGTTGGGTCAAAGCAATGCAATACTTTTTTATACAACCTTCACTTATTGTAAATGAGGTGCAGCTACACACTTGAAGCATGAATGTTGATTGCATTAATTGGACCAAATGAGGTGCCCTTGCAAGTACTGTACACTGTAGTTAAAAAAAGAAAAAAGGAAAGAAAAGAAAAAGAGATAATATTCAATCCCTAATGGTCTATAGCAGCATAAATTTTTATTTGTATCAGATTGGTGAGTTTAATTATGGGTTGTAGCTAGGCAGCCATCCATTAGAATCTTTTATCTGTGTTCAGTGAAAATATAATATAGTAGACTCATGGCTTCTTTAACTCCCAGAGTGCTTTCTAAACTCCTGGAGAACACTGGCAACAAGAACTTCAAAGTCATCAGAGAGCACTGTCCTCCCTTGCTTCAAGTCATCGAAATCTTTCCCTCACACAATAATGACCCTTTTCGAAGCAAAGGCTTCTTCTTGAAATTCTTTGACTCTCGCCATTCTGCTTATGTTTCCATCTCTCCTCAAGATGTTGACCTCATTTTTTTTTTTCAATTGTGCATGCCCCTGGGCGAAACAGTTCCACCCATACAAAACAGTAATTATGGGTACAGGTCCAAAAACTTGTAACTTATGCCTTTTTTGGGTGGGTACCTGAGGGCAGAAACCCGTTTTCCCAGGTCTACCTCCCACTCACCCCTGCCCCTCTTAAATGATAAATCTTTAAGAATCTAAATGGTTTCATTTTAAAACTGGAAAAAATAAAATTATTGAAAAACGTTACAATAATGATGCATGCTTTGAATGCTTTTTGAGGTAAAGAATCACCAAAAATTTCTCCTACTCTTTATCGTATTTCACACATGTGAAGTAGATGCTGTTAGTAGAGTATCTGGATTTCGTTTCAAATTGATATTTCCTTCAAGAACTCCCTGATATAATGTATATTATATAATAATGTGGGGCCTTTGGATGAATTTGGGAGAAGCAGACTGCAGACTACTGTATCTGCTGGAGTTATTTAGAGACAGTAATGTATTATAAGAAATGGATATTACTCAATAGACGTAGGGGTTCGTTTTGTAAAGTCTCTACTTGATTAAAACATTCGTGTGGCCATTTTTGATGTATTCACTCGGTTTAATTTTACAAATGAATTTTCTCAATTTATGTTGAATATAAAATTTCCACTGGTTTTCTTAGGCAATGTCTTCCTCAAACATGGTTCTGAGCTACGATTGATTCCTCGTGATCGAGTTGGAGCATCAAGGAAGGAAGAATCTGCGGCATTACTGGAGTAAAGAGACTAGTCTGTCTCCTTTGGTTGATTTAAATCCATTTTCTTGAGTTCTATACTTTCCCATTCATTTTGGGATCATAGTAATGTCTTTCCTGTGCATTATACTCCCTTTTTAACATGGATCTTGTGATATGAAAAGTCTCTATTATGGATGGGCTTTTCCTAATCTGGTATGAGGGGCACAGAACAATGATGTATGAATAATTCACCCCAATCCCACCTCGCTATAATTAAAGTTAGTTTCAAATTAAATCGAGTTCAAACTCATCGAGCTCGTTGCAAATAAGCTCGAGGTCGGTTGGAGTTTGATTCAAACTCGAGTTTTTATTAACTCGTTATTAAAATGATGTCGTTTTAATACATATTAATTAAAATGATATCGTTTTATATTAAAATTTTTACTTTGCTAGTTTGATGAGTAATTTGAACTTGAGCTTGAGTTTGAAGTTGTAAATTTGAGCCCGTTTAGAGTTAGTTTGTTTTAAATTTATTTAAATCAAATTTAAATAAATATAACTTAAATATAACCCTAACTATAATATTTTGGGTTGAAGACTTGGGCTGGACTGGTTAAGGCTTTGGCAGTCTGACACTGATAATAACCTGCACTGGTGCCCCTGGCAAAGCACCAGACGCCATATTGATTTATGTGTCCTTTAAAGATAGTGTCATATCCAGAATATTATATGTCGGCATGTGTTTTGTTGACCACATTACTTGGAGGTGAGAAATATTCAATCCATCATGGGTTACTTTAAATCAGAAGAAGAGAACCATCTTTTAATTGGGCCTACACGTCAAACAAGTCTTCAAAGTGCCCAAAAAAGTAAGGCGAAGGACTATTTCCCATTTAAACTATACGAAATTCTCAAAGTTTTTCTCGTTAACTATAAAAATATCATTTACCCATCCATAGTCGGTTAAATTTAATAGAATCCTAACTCTTAAAAATTTAATCTTATTTTTCCCCCTAAAAGGGACGATCGCATTCCCCCCCTAGAGTTTAGTTTCAAAACGCGTTCACTTTCTCTGGTGTCATCGTCGACCGTCTCTTCCTCCCGATGGTTTCTCTTCCACCGACTGTCCACCTCAACTCCACCCCAACCCATCTGACGTCAAGAAACGTCATTTGAGAAGAGAAATCATCTACCCAGAGGATGACGAGTCGTCTCGTTTTCGTCTGAAAAGACGATTTCTCTTCCCAGATGACGTTTCTCAACGTCGGATGGATTGGGATGGAGTTGAGGTGAGCCGTCGATGGAAGAGAAATCGTCGAGAGAGACAGACAGTCGACGATAGCACCGGAGAAAGTAAACGCGTTTTGAAACTAAACCCTAGGGGGAGAAATGCGATTTTTTCAAACTTGACTTAGGGGAGAAAAGTTAGTTTTTAAACTTTTAGGGGGAAAATGAAATCATATTTAAGTTTATTTTTAATATTAATATAAAATGACTATCGTTAATTTTAACTGCTCATAGGTGGGTAAACAATATTTTCATAGTTAACGAGAGAAACTTTTGAGAATTCAGCATAGTTTGGGTGGGAAATAGTCCTTTGGCCAAAAAATAATAATAATTTTGCCAACCAACATTATCATTGGTAGCCTAATTGCTAGAAACTTTGCCACGCATGAGTACGCGCAACAAAGAACACTGTACTATCTTAGCCAACGGACTATTTTTCATTTAAGTTTTATCCAATCATAAAAACGCATTAGTGATAGTTTAAAATTTTAAAATTTCACTTATAGTTAACTTATGGTAAAAATATAGGTAAAATTATTAATTTACCACTAAACTCTAAAATCATAAAAATTTATATAATTTTTTTTTAGTTTGAGAAATTAATAATTTTCTCTTAAGGTTGGTTAAGTTTTACAAAGTTATTATTTTTCCTCTTAGGGTTTAAAAATTGTTTTCAGCCAACTAATTTGACGAACGAATGATAATCGGACAATAAAAGGACAATATTTGGACGATAAAGTGTCATTCTGATCATCAACGCTTCTCCTCCATGGTAGTTGTATTTTGTTGAGCCAATTGAAATCTTAAGGGGAAATGCAGATATCAAAATTTAATTATAAAAAAATTGTTAGTTTTTAAAAATTAAGAGAAAGAAATTATATAAATTTTTTGGTTTTTAAAATTTAATAATAAAATAATGATTTTATATTTACAACTAATAAAAAATTTTAATAAAAATTATCTCACAAATAAATATTTAAAATTTTAAATTATCATATATATATTTTTTTTGAGATTAAGTTCTAACTTAGCTATAAAATAGACCTTCGGCCTACTAACTTAAAAATTAATTTTGCCAGGTGGGGTGTGGGTACCCCAATGACGGGAACGTCCACGTTGGGCTACCCACATGTTGTTAGTTGGTTCAGTTAGGAGGCCAGAATAAGTGTGCATTTACAACACCGTCTACCAAAATCGGCTGTGAGATTGGGTATTGAAAATTCTTACCCGACTCTCTTGTCTCTCTTTATAAAGAAAGCCAAATTATTTCAGTTTTCAGACTACTTTGAGCTTAAGAAACCACATATGAACGTATTTTTCAATTATTAATGTTAGATGTTTCTCAAACACGCATATGCTTAATGTTCGAAAATTAAAGACTGTCTCCAGTTACACGAAGCAGGCCATTAGCCTTTTGTTTTACCAGGTAAACTGGTAAAATTTTAAAATAAATCAAATTAAATTAAAAAAATATGATTTTGTTTAATTTGAATTACCATTTTAGCCTATTAAAACCATTAATTTTTAAATATATCATATTTAATAAATAATTATTGAATTATTATCTTTTAGAATATAAAATAAATATGTAAAATATATAAAATAAACACGAAAAAAATAATAAAATAAATATAAAAACAAATGTTACGTAATTACTTATTGAAAGATTTTGTCTAAGATAGTTTTAATTATATGTATTTTTTATAATTACGGCTTATAATTTAATTTAAAAACTGTTTAAAAAGTTATTCAATTGTGAATTTTTAAAAAAATCAAATTAAATTATTTTATAAAATAAATCAAATTATTATTTTTAAATAATTTAATTTAATTTTATAATTTAAACTTAATTCATACATATTTTCTAATATTTTTACCTCCGCATCAAAATATGGGTTTTGAATTGCGTGCACAACTCTGAAGACTATATCTTAGCAGCTACACTTATCACAGCTATGCCAATCGTACTATTTGTGGATATAATTTGTCGAAAATACCCTCCGAGAATCAAATAAAATTCCTTAGCAATGGTCAATTTCGTAAATTCAACTGAAAATAATTTCGGAAATTTACTGTGGGATCCCGAGAAAGTTGACAGAGCTATATCATTATCATATGTCTCGGAGCGATTTGGGGCACCGGGCTCCGCTTTTTATGTCTTTTTCCGGCTTCACAAAGATCCTGGTGCCCCCACCACGTGATGGTACCACCTGGTCGCCTATCATTTGGAATGATCATTTTACCCTTGTGAAGATACCCTTCCGGTCTATTTTCCCTTTTTTTCCAAATTGGCCGAGGGAGAAGAATGTACGCGGCCCTACCTTTGTGTGTATTACTTGAATTGTTCATTGGATTCAGCTGACCGGTTGGGAGAGACATTGAGAGCGACTTAAATGGAATGGAATGGAAGATACCAGTGTCTGGAAAATTGGATCGGTCGATTTTATCGATTCAATTAGGAATTACTCTATAATTCAGTTTGATTTTAATATTATTATTAATTTATTAAAGAATCAATCAAATTTAAACAAAATCAGTATAAATAAATAAATTTAAAATTTTATAAATAATTTATAGTGATAAATTTAAAAATGCTTAATATATGACACTTATATCAATAAATTGAATAATTATATATTATTATGAAATGTTAATTTAATCGTTCCTAATTATTTATTCAATTATATATCTTAAATTGAAATTAATTGGTTTGATCGATTGATTAAATCAATTAAATTAGTTAAAACATGAATTAATGAAATAATTAATCTGATTATTTAAAAATATTAGAAAATATGTATAACTTAGAGTTAGACTTAAGAGGATTAAGACTTGAATCTTGTGAGTTCAATCAAATTGATTTTGAAAATTTTATGAAAATATCTATTGAACGTATTATGGTTTATGGGTCATCTTAATTACAATATTATCAAAATTTATAATTAAATTTTCTCAGCTTTTTTAATGGTTTAAAAGAGAACTCGTTTTTTATGTATTAATTTAAATCAATCAATTATTTTGATATTACTTATAAAATTGTCATAATAGTTTGGTCCTTATGGTCATTTTGTCATGATTTTGACTCTTCATCTAGATTTTGTTTGGATTTCATCGAATCTAGATATCGTCATTCAAATATTGAACACTGAAGAAAGAGACGATATCGGGAGAGAGAGAAATCAACCACCATTGATCGAAAATTCACCAATGAAATTGGAAATCCTAGGTAGGGGGTAAAATGTCACTTTTTAAAATTTAATTTTAGGTGAAATTGTTAGTTTTTCAAATTAAAGGGATAAAATGATATAAATGTTAAATATTATTATTAAATAATGATTTTACCTTTAATTTTATATTAATTTTGGGGGGTATATGTTAATTTTTTAAACTATAGGTGGGTATTTGAATTTCTGAAAATTAATGGGTGAGAATTGGAGTTCACTATACCTTGCGTGGGAATAAGTCTTTTGGCCAATTCAAAATAATATGCTACTTATGAAGTCATGAGTATAGATTGAATATATACTCATTTAGTTGCCTTTTTTATTAGGCCAAACGACTATTTCCCACCCAAGGTTTGATGTTTTCTCAAAAGTCCCCCTTTTAACTATGGAAACATCAAATACCCACCCATGGTCGGTTAGATTTAACCAAACCCTAACGCCTGAAAATTTTATCTTCTTTTGCCCCCCTAAACTTTAAAAACTGAAATTTTCCCCCCGCCTAAGTTTTAAAAAATGGCAGTTTCACCCTAGGGTTTGGTTTTGAAATCTCCGACGACCTCTCCGACTCCGTTGCCGACGGCCGTCGTCTTCGTCTGGGAAGACGAATCCCGACGAAGTTCTTCGTCTCCCACAGGGGTCGATCGGACCTCCAAATGGGAGGAAAGAGATCGTCGGAAGGAGAGGTTACTTCGGGAGGGAGCGGTCGTCGACAACGGAGCCGGAGAGATCGCCGGAGATTTCAAAACCAAACACTAGGGTGAAACTGTGATTTTTTAAAACTTAGGCAGGGGGAAAATTTTAGTTTTTAAAGTTTAGGGGGGCAAAATTAGATTCTATTTTAGTTTATTTTTAATATTATAGCAAAAATAACGATTTTACCCCTACCACCGTTAGGGTTTGATTAAATCTAACTGGTCATGGGTGGGTGTTTGGTGTTTCTATAATTAAAGGGGGGACTTTTGAGAAAACGCTAAACCTTGGGTGGGAAATAGTCGTTTGGCCTTTTTATTATAAGCAAACGATCCCCTACCGCGTGACCTAAAATTCATGGATATCATTTAAATACCACGTGCCTTTTTCCCATGAATTTGCAATACTAAAAATCATAATTATCAATTTTTCACTGAACATTATATCTATTTTATGAAAAATATATATATAACAAAATATATCATATTTAATATGATATAATAAATATATTTTATGATATAATATGATATATATTATTAATAAAAAGATATAATTTTTAAAAAAATAATGATATAATGAAAAATATATAAAAGAATTTTAAATTTAAAATATGTTTATAATATTTTTAAAATAATAATAAATCAATTATTTTATTTTTAAAAACTATATCATAATATAATA
This sequence comes from Mangifera indica, assembly GCF_011075055.1. Taxonomy (NCBI): domain Eukaryota; kingdom Viridiplantae; phylum Streptophyta; class Magnoliopsida; order Sapindales; family Anacardiaceae; genus Mangifera; species Mangifera indica. The sequence continues at coordinate 5,606,112 of NC_058147.1, read as the reverse complement.
TAATGTTTAATATATAATACATAAAATTAAATTTTTTATACATGGTAGAATATATGTTACTATATATTATATTAATTAAATAATATTTTCATTCTTATAATTAATAATAAATTTTAATAAAAACTAAATAAATATTTAATTTTTTAATAAATTAACTAATACCAGTGGGTATAAGCCTTTTGGCCTTTTAAAAAGTAAATGGTTGCGGCTGCATTTATTCTAAAACGGTAACCAATGCCATCTATCTCTGTAGTCCGTACAATAATTTAATGAGTTAGATTTGGGATACCGGCGATTCATATATTATTATAATAATAGTAATAAAATGATACGTGGCTGTTATTTTTTCATAATTATGGCATCTTACAATAATGTTCATTTTATGAAACTCGATAATATTTGCTAGAGTAATGATCCCATGGCCCAGTATGAAAACTTAGGTGTCCTCTTAAATAAAGCATACATTTAAAGTGTTCACCACCCACTTACCTTATGGACCCATTAATTAATGTTGCCAACGTAACACACACAAATTTTAAAAAATAAATAAATAAATAAATAAAGCGAAATGCCTGCTTTGGAGGAAATTTTCCATTCCAAAGCTTCCAAAAGTGGATGATGGAATCGGAGTAGATGGCGGGAAGTTCTGGTCAACCCCTGGAAATGGGTGCAGGGTAAAATAGTCCTAAAAAGTTATGGATATTATTTTTTAGGTGAAACAGCAGAGCCCGAGGCAACGTACTTGGGGTGGCTTGTCGGGCTGTTGTCGGTCTTTGCGTCTTTGGCAACCGGTAACTTAACTTTTTGTATTAATAGATAATTAGTGTGTTTTAAGTGCCAAGAATGTCGTGGTTAGTTGTGATTAATAATGATTATCGGCTTGGCTCGGAGAGCAAGCGAAGCGCCTTTAGTTGTAGGGTCGGTCGGGGGTAGCCCGTGATGCTGAAGCACTTTTTACTTTTTGTAGAAGCGGGGGAATGAGGTGCGGCAACCAACCTGCTTATAATTGGCGCAGTACAAATTAACAAAGGAATTGCAATTATTACTTCTGCCTTCTCGCTGTTGATTGGATTGTTTTTTATTAACAATAAAATTATTTGTTTCGCGTATTTTTTATTTAAATATATTAAAATTAAATTATTAATTTATTTAATCAAATAATTATAAAATGTTTAGTTTAATTTTAAGAAAATTATTTGATTAGATGAGATTTTTCATTAAAAAAATTATAATATTATATAATTAAGTAATTTTAAATTATGAATAAATAAATATTTAATCATATAGTAACATATTATTATTTATGTTGATTATTTATACATATAATACTACTATCTGATTAATTACTCACATTAATTTATTTTTTAATAAAATTATTTATTACAATATAATTTAATAATTATAAATTAAAAATCAATAAAAATTTACATATATATATTTTTTGTACATAATGTGGATATATAAATAATGTATCATTATATGATTAGATAATTTTGAATTAAAAATAAAGTAAAACTCAATCACATAATGACACGCTATCTAAATATTTAAATTATACACTAAAAATATATATACATAATATTACTTATTTAAAATAAATAATATCTAATCACGTAAATACATACCTATTATTTTTTACTTTTCGTGGATTTCCTGAATATAAAATACTAATTCTATAATTAAAAAATATTGTTACATTCATGTATGAAGATCAATTTTAATTTTGGATTGTGTTAGATATAGAGATGTACACATTGCTAGAGGTTTATAGGTTGTTAATATTAAGATTATATATATGTATGTTTGTATACTATTAATGTGTGAATTTTGTTTAGGCCCATGGTTGTTAGAAGGTGTGATACATGTTATACCAAGTTTACATAATATTAGATTTAGACGTTATGAAAACAAAAAAGAAAATACGTGAGTTAAAATGTCTCGAGGTTACATACTTCTTTCTTTGGGGCTACATGTAATTTTTCAAATGAGTAGTAGAAAACTAATTTTTTTATGTAAGTATGGAAGGGGTAAATGCTAGTTTATTGCTCTAATGAGGCTAACAAAAATATTCGCATTAGTCGGGGGTTTATTTAATTAATTTATCTAAGAAATTAACTTTATACTTTGATGTATCTCTATTGTAGCATTGATCAAAATCATACATGTGGTTGTCATGGTTTGAAAAGTAAGAGTGGATTCATTGACAAAAAGGAAAATGTGAAAGCAAGGGTACCTTGCTATAGGTATTGTATCCTAATATGGATTGGTGGGCCTTATTAGAATAATGTAGAGAGAAAATCTCACATGTGCATTCTCCTAACAACTCTTATGACAAAATTCATGAATTGACATTTATATATCTCAAGCCATTATTCTCAAGTCAGGCTCGTAATGGCTTTAACCTTAACTTCTCTCTTATGCCCTTCTTGTAAACTTTCTCTATGCATGTTTGATACTATTTTGTACCTTATATGTTTGTACTATCCTTCAGATGAAAGTCTTGAACACTTGAACTCGTTTCTTATCATTTTTCTAAACTTTTCTTTTATGCATGGTCATGCACTTTCGAGTGGACATTGTGACCTTCTCTTTCTATGCACAACTTGACCCTAATGGGTACACCTGGTTATGACACTATGTACGAACATGCACCGTCGAGTGCATGAGCGTGCATGTTCAACTTTCCTTTTAATGTATTTTCTAGGGATATATTTGACATTATACTTTGTGAACAGTCATACACATTTATTATATGGGCACCCATTGTGAGCTAGTTTATGTGTCTCATACGATCATGGATGTTCTTCACATGATCGTCCATCGATTGTCAAAATAAATAATGGTGTCGTGTGTATAGGTGTACATGTCTTCGTGCATGGCTGTATATAACATTATTTCGTAAACTTTTGGACATGTCGCAATCATGGTTGTCTTTGGAATGACTATGCATGACATTGAAAAACCTATATTCAACTTGTTTCTCATTCGATCCAATGCCTACTCAATCTCTAACATTTAGACGATCATTCTTTGTGTCTCTAACTCTTGATGTTACATAAAAAAAAAAATCTTCAAAGTAAAAAGTCATAAATTCTTTATCCATACAATTCATAAATTCCAAATTGTTTCAAATCAATATACTAATCCATACTTGTTGATCATTTGATAAACTTCATTAACAAAATAGAACTAATATTCATACCAGAAACCTTTTCTTCTCGAAATTGGACTTAACGTCTCACATATCATGACTTTTCAAAATTAAAACTAGCGACAATCCATACAAATAATTAATATTAGGTTCTATGAATCCCACAACTTTTTATATGCATTCTCACGCATAACCCTACATAATAGAAACCGAAAATAAACTAAAATTGGACTCATACTTGATCCTCCAAGTTGTACGATTTGCAATCGGTTATCTTCCTTTCTCTTCTCTCCTTTCACCTCTTTTGAGCTTTGCCGAAAATGCCATCAAACGACTGCCAAGTCACCTGAAATGATTAAAACTCTTTCTCTTTTTCTTTTGGCAAGGACAAATTGAATAAATGAGATAATAATCCTTACAATCTTACCAATAGGGGTAGATTCGAACCGAATCGAGTTCAAACTCGACTTGATTTAATAATAATAGAGCTCGAGCACGAGCTTGGGCTCGTTATGCTTGAGCTCAAACTCAGCTCATTCGATTCGATTCGTTTTGAATTCGAATTTTTAATTAATTTGTTATTAAAACAATATCATTTTAATATATATCAATCAAAATGACGTCGTTTTGTATTAAAATTTTTAATTTACAAACTTTGATAAGCAAGCTCATTTCAAGCTCGGTTCAAATCTAACCTTACTTGCCAACATGCATTTTTTAACCTTTTGACTGACATGACATCGAATAAACGAGTGTGCACCCTTTTATCCAAGTTGAATTATCTTTTCAAGAGCAAACCAATCACACAATCGTATTTTGGCATGTTAGTAAGAGATTTGAACTCAAACTCTTCATCTTAGAAATGTATCATTTTTTCGTCTAAACTACCTATTAGAAGTATACATATTGGTGTTACATGTCATTACATTAATTATATAAGGTAAACAATGTTAGCTATTTTTGTATACACCTCTTCTAAAAAGGTACTTTAATTAATAGAGTATAATAAACAATTTTGTAATTAATATTTTAGAGTAATTATCTTTTATTTATTATTTTTTATATAAGCCTGTTAAATAATTTTACAATAAATGATGCGATATTTATGATTGGTGTTATTTTATTTAAATTTTAAAATTATTTAATAAAAAATGACATATTATAATTAATATTTATATTTATTACAACTATATAATTTTAATAATTTTCAACATTTATCTCAATGGACTATATCTGTATTTTGTTAAATTAGATTTATCAAGCAAATCCACTTACATTTTGTTGACTTGCGGTTCTTCTAGAGTAACATAGAGTATGGGGTGATGTTATATATATTTATTTTTGTAAATATATATAAATACATATTAATGATTAAATAATTAAATATTATTTTATTTTTAATTTAAAATTATTTAATTATTTAAAAATATATATCTAATATATATTTATTTATTGTAGAATTTCTAACTGCAACCTTCAAAGTAGTAAATTACATACAGTAATCACATGACGCAAATGGCCAAACGCAACGCGCTTTTCAGCGGCTCCAAGCCAAGGCTTCTAAAAGCCCTCTCTCTCACCCGATAAAAATCTTCCGAGTTCAGTGCAAACGTTTTTTTTTTCTAAGTGTTGATGCCGTCACTCACGGAACGAACTAAACTACAACACAGTTCCACGTTCTTCCTTGCATGGTCACAGCCACAAGCTTCGCCATGAAATCCAAGCCTTACTCTCACCATCACCACAGTCGCCAGAACTCAAATGGTGCTGCCGGCTACGCAAGTGAGAGTAGCAACAGCGGCAGTAACTCGCCAAGTCCTCCTCCGTCGCCGCGCCGTCATGCTACCGTCTCGCATTACCGTCGTAGACTTCGTACTAAGACTAACTCGTTTTCACGCTGTGATAACTTAGGCGTTAGTTTTCTTTTCCGGCGGAACTTCCGGTACTTGGTTCTGCTTTCTCTGCTGTACGTTTCGGGCCTGATCATGTGTGTGGGCCCCTTGTCTGGGCTTTTTGGATTTCCTCCGGTTCCCGGGTCGGTTTATAGAAGTCACGAGATCTTTGAGAAGCTTTGGGATGATATTCAGTTTGATAATTCTTCGGCCATTGATGTTCGGTTTCTCTCTCTTTCATTTATTTTGTGTTTATTTTTGTTGGCTGCAGAGAAAAAACCACGAAGTTTTGCTTTAGAAATTCAATTTTTTTGGTATTTTAAGTCGACAAGAGTGAAGGCTTGCAGTCCTTTTAATAAGAAACTGCTTCTAAATGTTGCTTTTTGGTGTGCAAGATCGTTAAGTCAAATCCTCTGCTAATTGAAATCTTGTTTGAGTTAGTTGTTATAGCATATTTGTGAAGCTAACTCTGTTGTTGAGGGAGATTTGATCAGAACTTCATCTGAGCTGAATTTGTATGAATTTTCTTGTTTATCAATTCAAAATCTTTTAGTGCTTTAGAAGTCAGAATCAAAGAATTGTTGGTCTGTATTTTTTTTCCCTTTTTTTTTCAATTTCAATTTTATAAGTGCAAAATTGAATTATTTTGCTGTGATCAGCTGAAATTTTAAGCTATTCCTTCTTGTAGTTGTCCTCTGTGTGGAAATACAAGAGACTGAAGATGCAGAAACCCTGTCTAAATTCAACTTCTGGACAGCGCTTTGGTGTAGATGAAGGTTAGTGTAAACTCTTTATAAGATAGGCTTTCTGGTTTTATTCTGCCCCAAACTTTATTATTCTAAAATATTTAAAGAATTTAAGCTAGATTCCATCTTAGCTTATGATCTCCAAATGCTATTAGTTTTTCATTATCGTTCTAAGGACTCTGACATATTACTAATGCATAATGTGAGGATAGAAAATGAAATACTACTAGTGGAAACTGATATGTCCTGTAAATTCTAGTGTCCTGCAGCCCAAGTGGTTACTTGGTTGTTGAGGCTAATGGCGGCCTCAATCAACAGCGGTCTGCGGTATGTTATTTCTTTTGATATCAATTATTAGTTTTCTTACTTAGTTTTTCTTCCGTCATTAATGGGCAAACTTAATGTTATGATTTCTTTGTCTCTTCAGATCTGCAATGCAGTGGCTGTAGCTGGAGTTTTAAACGCAATACTTGTCATACCTCGTTTTGAGTTAAACAGTGTTTGGAAGGACCCAAGGTAATTTTACTAATTAATATTATGTGTACTTATTTTAAGTACATATATATGTATATATTTACATGTGTCATTATGTGAGTAAGTATTATTTATCTTAAATCTAAAATTATCCAATTACATGATAACACATATAAGTGTGTATATATTTATATATCTAAAATGAGTACACAAAAGAAAGATAATGGATTGTTTCTTAGCCTTATGGATGCCCTTCTGTATCTTTCGTATCTTTCCAACTTTTGGCTAAAATTTATTCTCCTACTGAGCCCCTGAGAAATATCTGATTAAGAAAACAATTACTTTTTAAAGATTGTTAGCCCTTAGATATTCTGGAAATTTTGGTAAAATTGACCGAACAAATTCTGATTCATTACTTGTGTCGTTTGGATTTTTTTCTGTATGCATCCCTTTGGGTTGTTAGAGTCCTAATCAAATTTGTTAGGATAATTAGTAATGGAAATGAATTTGTAATTGGATATTAAGATAATATTTGAATGATAAGAATTATGATAATAATGTAAATAATGGAATTGAATTAGTAAGGGGAGATTAAGATAACATTTGGATAATGAAAAATTAGGATAATAATTGAATTAGTTTGGCTGTTAATATTTTATTAACAACGTAGGGTGACAAGTAATATAGGGTAATCCTATTTTCACCTTATGTATTAAAAAATTATTAAATTAGTCTTAATTTTGTTTTAAGTTTATCTATACTTACATTTTTAGGACAAAAATATTATCATTTGTAATTAAAATAACGAATAACATAAAAAATGTTTTGGAAGAAAAATATATTGATAAATAATTTAATTAATTAATTTCATAATTTGACAATACGAAAATATTCTGATATATTTTTAATATGAAAATATTTTAAAAAACACACAAAGTAAATATTTTAACATAAGATATCTTAGTTTAACTAAACAATTTATACCTAATAATATTTTGAAGTTATTTATGTAAAATAATACTTTATTGTTCTTTTAATGTTGATAATCAAACATAATAATTATTTATGATATTTGAATAATAAAATATTAACATAATAATTGAATTGGTTTTAAAGAATTGAGGACTTTAATAGAGTTTGAATTAGCATAGGATCTTAGGATCTAAGAAAAATATAAGGGTAAAAATATCGTTGTGCATAGCCTTTGGGCTAAAGTGAGTTTTTTAGCACCTCGAATAGCCGGAATTTGGAGGCCCTGACTTTTTGAATTATCCGTTTCTTCATTTGAGTGTGTTTTCGTTGAATATTGGGTGGGATACTATGAGGAGGTCAATTTTAGAAACAATGATTGCTGTGATATGTGAGCTAAACCAGATTATTTTTGGACCACACTATACAAATGCATTTGTATCCGTGATTCAAATTACAGAATTTTTATTCTTTAGTTTAGTTAGGCAACTCTATCCAAGGTGTGTAAACTTATGTATCTAGAACTAGAATTTGTTGATATATATCAGTACAACTTGTAGTCGGTGCATTGTGCCCCAGTATCACCTTCATGTGATTTATTTTTCAAAATGTATATTTATCTAGGTGCTGTAACTGATATCTTAATGTGTAACTTCTTTTACAGTGAGTTTGGAGATATATATGATGAGGACCACTTTATAAACGCTCTTGATGGCTATGTTAAGGTGGTCAGAGAACTACCTGATGTCCTGATGGAAAAATATGATTACAATATTAATAATATTCCAAACATTCGTGTCCAAGCTTGGGCTACTGCTAATTTTTACATCAGAGAAGTTTATCCTGTCTTGAAAGAGCAAGGGTATGTGCTGTCATTTTTTTTTCTTTTAAATTTTCCTTCATTCTTGACCAAATGGTTCCCTTAAAAATCTAAGTTACTGGTGAAAACCTTTGAGCACGTTTTTCTGTGTTGTTTCTTATCGCTTATACTCGATGCAGGGTGATTCGAATTGCCCCATTTGCTAATAGACTGGCAATGAATGTTCCACCTCATATTCAATTGTTGCGATGCATAGCTAATTATAGAGCCTTGAGGTTCTCTTCACCCATATCAACACTAGCAGAGAAACTTGTTAAGCGAATGATTGAGAAAAGTTCAAAGACGGGTAGGAAGTATGTTTCCATCCACCTTCGTTTTGAGGAGGTATGAGCGCATATCCAGTTCATCTTCTCTACTCTAGCTCTAAATTGCTTGGATGTTTGAAATTTGCTCAGTAAAGATTTTCATAGCTTATTCTTACGATCATGTATTAATTTTTAGGACATGTTAGCTTTCTCATGCTGTTTGTATGACGGGGGAAAGGCTGAAAAGGTTGAAATGGATTCATTTCGAGAAAAATGGTGGAAGGGGAAGTTCAAGAGAAAAGATCGTGTCATTGTACCTGGTTTGAATCGAGTAGATGGAAAATGCCCGCTAACCCCTTTAGAGGTACCTCATAATTCTATCCCTCAGTCACTTTTTGAACCTCTCAAGAGGATTGTCATCTTATTGTTTAATTTTAATGACGTTATGTCTTTGGGATATGCTATAATGGTTGCACCATCATCACAAGTTTTCTTTGTGAATCGGGTGATATTTATTGTTATTTAATTTGAGCTGTCACGAGGATGAGAGAAAAAGGTGAACAAAACTTGGTCTGTGGTTCTTATCAGATATAATAGCCTAATGCTGTTTTGTAAGGAAGAATGGACGTGCATAAAATGAGCTAGCAGTGGGATCCTTATGAGTGATATGTTTTTTTTTCAATATTTTTAATTTTGTTTGTTTATGTTATTTGCAGTGGGATTCTAATTCAAATCCTTGTTTATCATGGCCCATCTAAAAGAACATATTGATTCTGATATTACATGTTTAATTTCAATCTAGATACTAGAATATTTTTATGTTAAATTCTAAAAGTCTTGCATTTGTATGTAAATTCTCTATCTTTTATTACTGTAACATAATTTTAACTTCTCTTTGATGATTTTTTTGATGTCAGCATAGGTTGGGATGATGCTACGGGGTATGGGATTTGATAACAACACTTCGATTTATTTAGCCTCGGGTAAAATTTACCAGGCAGAAAGACATTTGTCTCCCTTACAAAAGATGTTTCCCCTTCTTTATACAAAGGAATCTCTTGCAACCCCAGATGAACTTGCTCCATTTCAGGTAAATATTTGCAATTTTTTTTTTATAATATGTGGCGCCCTTTTAGTGTATCATTAACGTATAAGAAGTTTTTAGACCTGTTGTCCTAAAAGTATATACTGGACAAAATTGTCATGCTGTATACCAAAGTCAGATTTTCTAGCATACCCTTTTATAAAGCTGCTGTTTCCAAGCGGTAACAGTTATCTGGCTTGCCCTTTCAATCCAGATGGGTCTTTTTTTTTGTTTATTTAATAGTCATGGAAGAATTAAATTATTTAGTATTAAAATAAAACTATGTATATAAATAAATTATGTAAATTGAGATAATAGCTTATAATTAGGTCATATAATTATTTGTTTTTTTTCTTACTTCAAAGTCATCTAATCAAATATAACTATTTCAGTTTATAAACTACTTCAAAGTTATGTAATTGTTTATTTTTTCTTTTATTTCAAAATTATCTAATCAAATATTACTATTTTAGTTTAGACAAATAAATTTATATAATTCATTTATACATATAATATTACTTATATCAACCGATTTGACCCTAGCTGGCATCTTTATGCGAATTCTTTCCTCCCCTGTGGTGACATGGTTTATGTGCTATTGACTAGACAACTTTTGTATTCAGTCTGTAAGCAGTTCAGTCATTGGTGTTCTAATAAAAATGCATAAATTATATTTTTATTAGATTTTTGTATTAATCAAAAATAATTTTAATAACCATTATATAGGGATTAGTGCTATACAAACAGTATGAAGTGATTTGTCGTATCATCTATTCACCTATCAAATCAAGACTTGGATAAACGTTGTTTCTCTAACAAATTGTTGCAATCTTGCGACACATTTAATTACTTTTCATCTTTATCTTTGATAGATACAATTATGACATCATTATCTCATATTTTATTGAAATAATGTGATTGGCAAATTTTTTTTAAGATAATTTGATTCTATTAATAGGATCTTGAGTATATATCTTCTGTAATTTCCTCAAATAACTCAATCATTTGTTCCTGTAATTGAAGGATTCTACATAAGTAAAGGAGAGGCTTCCAGATAACTATTCGAGAGTTCATCTATAACATTTGTAATGGTTATTCTATTAACTCTGGTTAGAACACTCAATTATATAACAATTGATATAAACTTTTGAACAACAAACCAAACTATTTTATAAATATCTTTATTTTTTTTATTGCTAAAACACTATAACATTGTTAATTATGCTATTTCTCCCACATTTTAATCTTTTGTATGAAATCATAGGGTTTAGGGTCACCTATGATGGTACGCATTTTTTGTTGGTACAATTTTTCATATGGGTACTAATTATGTAATATGACAAATAGATGGAGCACTGGCTAAAAAAATGTTGACATTGCTGGATTAGTGTAACGCTCTCCACAGTCCCTGGTGTTTGAATTGTACTGACACAGGCACTGCAAATTAAGAGCTATAAAAAGCTATTGATTTGACAGCCATGTTTGGATACAGGTATAGGATAAGCATAGGTGTAGTGGGAAATGTCTTGTCCCCCATATAAGTTTTCCAATTGCCTAGTAATTGAAAATGAATGTTTTTGTTTTTCAGTTTATCTTAGAAGAGTAATTAAAAACAAAAAACGGATTTCATTATTTTATTCTTAATACATTAATTTTTCTACCTTTAAGTAAATGTTAAGAAAAAAAAATTATAGTTAGGATGACACAATCTAATAGTGGTATGTAAAATTATATTTTATGCTTGTAGGAGTATTCTTCGAGGCTGGCTGCTTTGGACTACACGGTTTGTTTGTTTAGTGAAGTTTTTGTGACAACTCAAGGTGGAAACTTTCCTCATTTTCTAATGGGCCATAGGAGATTCCTTTTTGGTGGCCATGCAAAGACTATTAATCCTGATAAACGCAAGCTCGTCATTCTACTTCAGAATATGAACATCAGGTATTGTTACGCATACCTCATACTTGCTGCATTATCTGAAATCAGTCCATCCCTATGACTATGGTAGTTCAATCTAGAAATTATGGAAGGTTTCAAACTGATGTTGGAACTGTTAAATAAGTGAGGACATTACTTAGGTGAATGTGAGTCTATTTGCAGTGTTCAGAAATCATAAAATGCTTGTAAAAATGTATATCATGAACAACTTTGTATTGGTTTTGCAGCTGGATGACTTTCAAGGAAGAGATGGAAATAATGCTTGCTGAAAACGATCGCAAGGGAATTATGATACCCAAAGTTCGTAAAATCAATAGAAAAACTTCCATTTACACTTATCCTTTGCCAGAATGCCGTTGTCTTCAACAGTCAAATAACACAATATTCAATTTGACCAATTCTGTAAACCTTCCAAATTACGGGTAGATTTCAGCAAGATGACAATCCAATGTTTGCTGTAGTCATCAATCATATAATTCCATGCAGTTGCAGCTTCTGGCTATACTGTTGTTTTCCCCGTGGACAGACTAGATGCAGGTTTTCCAATTTTGACATGCCAGGAATTCCTCATCGATCCCGCAATAGCTCTTTTCTACTTGATTCAGGTTAATCCAGTGTGGAACTGCTAGTTGTGATGTGATCGCCAGACTGCAAAATACTGTTTGGTGTGTGGTGCAGAACAGAATTGCATATTGAGAATGTAAATAATTCGTGCATATCAACTTACCAGCTTCAAGTGATCGACCTATGGAGTTCAAAATTAAATGCATTTGCTTTTCCAGTTTGAAGGCTGATTGTGACTCTTTTTTTTTTTTTTGTAAAAAAATTATAAACTACAGATAGTTAGACGTGACTTATCACAATTTCATATATCTAAGTAGCAATCATTTCCTCAATCTATTTGCCTTCTCTGCTTATTTGCGAGCCAGGACTACAGGATTTTACTGGTCAGATTTTATAAGAAATTGATCCAATAAAAGTGCTAGAATGATCTGGGATTAATTCCTGTATTTATTTTGCTAAATTTTGGTCTTTTAATCATCTGGACAATTGAGTTTCTGTCTCCTAGGCTGACGGATTTGGCTTGCAGCCGATGGAGGAGACAAGACATAAAGATTTTCAACAGATTCAACCTTTTAGTTGCAGAGCAAGGTGATGCACTTAAATGGATACCACCAGGCGAGCAGCTTATTAAGTTGAGCTCGAGCTTGCCCTTTTATTTTGTTGTAAAGGTCTATAAATGTTATGTACCTCACCGCAATATACTCATTGCTTAACATTTGTTGTTGGGTATTGCAATGCACTGAAACATATAATAGACACTTATCTATCCAGGGCAGCCATGGACTTGAAACGTGTCAAGGCAGCCCTGCTCCACTGTGGTAGACCTCAATCTATCGAACAAGGGAAGTAACTTCACTCTCATGTAATCAAACATGGGATCTCTGAAAATATTCTCAGTGACTTCACTTTTCTAAACGAAGCACATAAACTATTCGAAGAATTACCCGACAAGAATATTGTTACATGGACCACTATGGTCTCTGCATATACAAGTAACAAAAGACCTGACATAGCTATCAGCATATATGAGTACATGTGGGAATCTGAATTTGAAGCGCCAAATGGATTTATGTATTCTACGGTTTTAAAAGCATTTGCTTTGGCAGGGATCTTAAAACTAGGTCGACTGATACATAAAAGAATTTGTAGAGAGAATTTAGTGAATGACATAGTTTTGATGAATACCCTTTTGTGCATGTATGTTAAATGTGGACATTTGGGAGATGCAAGGGAAGTTTTTGATAAGCTTTTGGGTGCAAATTCAACCGCTTGGAATACTATCATTTCGGGATAATGTAAAGAAGGCTTAATAGAGGAGGCAATTACCTTTTTCATCAAATGCCAGCGAGGAATTTTGTATCTTGGAATAGTATAATTGCTGGTTTGGCGGACAGTAGAAGTTTGCAAGCCCTGGAATTTGTGTGCATGATGCATAAAGAAGTTTTAGACTTTGATGAGTTCACAATACCTTGTCTAAAACCGTGAAGTTCCCTTGGTTTGTTAGAGATGGGAAAACAGATTCATTGTCATGTTATTAAGTCAGGTTTTGAACATAGTTTCACTTTCGGCATTGGTTGACATGTATTCAAATTGCATTGTGTTGAGTGAAGCAGTAAGGTTGTTTGATTGATATTTGGGTTGTGCTTTGGCTTCTAACAACTTGACAATCTGGAATTCTATGCTTTCTACGTATGTTATTAATCAACAGAATGAAGCAGCTGCGATTTTCCTTTAAAAAATCCACAGCTCTGGTCTGTGTAATGATTCTTTCGGCAGTGCTTTGAGGGTATGCATCAACTTACTCAACATAAGACTTGGGCTTCAAGTGCATGTTTTGATTGTCAATAGTGCGTGGGTATCAGAGACATGGTATGTTACAGATCTTATAGTAGACCTGTTTGTTATTTCAAGTGTTCTAAAGGTTTGTTCGAGTTTGGCATCTCTTAGAAGTGGCAAGCAAGTTCATAGACTGTGTGTTAAGAGTTGACTCAACGCAGAGGAAGTTACCTTGATGTCGCTCATTGATTTGTATTTAAAATGTGGTCAAATTGAGGCTGGTTTAGCATTGTTTAACCATATGCCAGGAAGAGATATTGTTACTTGGACTGGGATCATTGTAGGTTGTGGGCAGAATGGAAGAGCGAAGGAAGCTATTACAGTTTTTAATGACATGATAAAATCAGGATTGAAGCCAAATGAAGTCACCTTTCTAGGTGTTCTTCTGCCTGTAGACATGCTGGTCTGGTCGGAGAGGCATGGACCATATTTAAGTCCATTAAAGCTGATTCTGGAGTGGAACCTCGTTTAGAGCATTATTATTGCATGGTTGATCTTCTTGGTCAAGCTATAAATTGCAATGTCGAGAATGAATGAGCTGTGTTTTGCTATGGTCTCTACTCTCTCCTGTATGTTGTGTGTGCATGTGTGGATATTTGATTGGCTCTGAGCTCCATTTTCCTGCTGTCTTTGAACAGGATCCATAATTGTGAAAGTGTTTGGAAAAGAAACGACAGACCAAGTATAGAAAAAAATATGCTGAAGGCCTAAAAGGGCGAGCAGGATTGGTGAAGTGTTGACGATTTTCATAGTTATCTTTGACTTGGTTGACATGTAGCATGCGTTCCCACCTCACCCACCTACAACAAAATCATTAAGGTTTGAGACTTTTCCTGAGTTTTATTGGTCCTTTGATATTTTCGCTACTTGTTCTATATGCTTTTAACTCAAAAGTCCACCCAATTCTAGATGCAATACCTTTCTCTCCTTTCTCTTTGTCGTGGTTCTATTTTTAATTGTTGTTTTCATGGTTCATTCTTTTTAACACGGTGGTTTGTCAATGGTGTCTCAGGATGATTAGTCTGACAGCCGTGTCAGAGGCTTGAATCTGCAATTCAATTTTGTGCCAGAAGAAAAAGAAAAACAATGCGGTCAAAGTGATTCGATCACACCGTACAGGTAGAACTTCAGGTATTCTAGGTTTAATAACCAACTATATAATTAATAAATTAAAAATTTAATTTTAAAATATCATCGAAATAAATTTAAACTCTTATTTTTATGATTAGATTGCTCCTCAAACTATGCTTTATAAGCTTGACAAACATTCTTTCCGTAGTAAAATTTTGCATAATTTTTTCTTTTGTCTCAAGCAATAAAGATCCTTCCACCCGTAAGATAAGATAGTGATATAAGAAGTCGACCCTGCCCTGGTCCAGAGCCTTTAGACTCGAAATTAGGACTTCTGAACAAGGCAACGTGGTAGGCTCCACCCTATTCAGATAGTCATAGCAGCCCCGCAGCCCCACCCACCCCACCACTGCTTTACCTTTATAAATATTAATACAGAGCCCAATTTGAGTCTTCTCTACCACACTTGTGGGCAGTTGCCCATTTTTATAACCAGATTTTCAGTCTTCCTCATGCTACGTTGCTTTCGTCTTCAATCATTTCACCCACACTCTCTGTATCCCCCAGTGTGCTGCTCGTTATGCTGTTTCGAGCATGTGTCTTTCTTTGCTTTTACTCTTTCCAATGACTGTAAAAACTGTAATTACAGCACAAAGCATACTCCAGACTTTTATAAAAAAAATCTCCTTGTGGCGCGAAAGCTGAGTCATCGTTTTACCAACATAATGTTGGCTAATGACATCACATGGCCCGACAAAATTACACTTAGCCTAGCTTCTCTGTATTGATGTAGGAAATTGTTTAATGTTTTAGGGTGGGAAGTGCTTCTCAAGTCCATCCTTTAAGAGGATCAAGAAGCTACAAATCTCTTGAGACATTAAGTATAATACAAAATTATAAAATAATAATTTTTTATTTATCAACTAAACTAAATAAATTAAAGGTTAATGTTTTATACTCAAATGTCTCATGAGATTCGTAGTTTCTTAGTCTTCATTAAAACTGATTAATCCACTCTGTACGGACTCGAGAAAAACTTCCCATCCCAAATTATTAAACAATTTATTGTGGATTAGGTCGGGTTAATTATTAAACTTGAAATTTAATTTTTTTAATGTGATTGATTAAAAAAGAAAAAGTACAAAATGGTAGATTTAAAAAAAATATTTTATGTTTTAAATTATAATTAAAATTTAAAATTGATAGAAATTACTTAAATATATTTTTATAATTAAAGTAAAAATTAGGCAAAATATAGAAAAAAAATAGATTTTAGGGGGCGTTTGGTTTGGGTAATATTTGATTACTAAAATAGAAAAATTACTTTGAAGATAGATTACTCAGAAGATTACTAGGTATAAATGATTACTATGTTTGATAAAATTTGATAGGTATAAATAATTATTGTGTTTGGTTAAAGGTAATAAAAGATTACTAATAAATTATTTTGCTTAAATACTTTTAAATATAATTATTTTTAAATATTTTTTATATTATTTATCATATTAATTAAAAATAAATTTATTTTTATCTCAAAAAATTAATAAATAATAATTTTTTTATAATAAACTTAAGATTACCCCAATAATCTTTAAATACTTAAGGTGAAAGTGATAATCAAATTATCAGTTATATTATCTGTTATATCAGTATTGATAATAAAAGATTACTGTAATCTTTTATTACTGATAAACTAAATAAAAAAATAAAAAATAGATTATCAAAATAAACCGTCAATCAAACACACCCTTAAGGTTGATAGTGAAAACCTGTCATTCGGCACTCCCAAAGTTTTAGTGACTCGTGCGCGACCTTAACTACAAGCTGAAAAAACAAGCCCAGAGAACAAATCACCAACACCAACGCATGCTGACTGTACTAATAAGAGAATTTGGTGTTTCTCATGCCCCATCTGCCACCACTACTCTCAGTCTTCACTGCAGCTTTTTTTTTTTCGTTTTTTGAACCGCTTTCTTAAGACTGAATTAATTACATCCAACCAAAGATAAGGTAAAACAACAATAAATAAATAAAAAATTTAACTTTAAAATATTATTAAAAGGAATTTAAATTCATATACAAGAAACCTTTTATTACTACTTTGCTAACTCCTGGAAGGTTTCAATTAGGCATGGGTATGATTCAAATCGGTTTAATTTTAAAAGTTGATTTAGTTTTGTTTAAATTTGATTAATTTAAATTCAGATCAAACTCGAACTAAAAATTTTGATTTATTTTTTAATTCAAACCAAATTCAAGTTAAGTGATATTTAATTTTGTTTAACTTAAATTTGATTCAAATTTATTACTTGAATTAATAATTTAAATTCATAACTCTATTTGACTGGACTCAGTTTGAATTTAATAATTTGAATCGATAATTTGAACTAAGTTGAGATATAAATTCAAACCATTAATTTGAATTATAAAATTAAATCGAACTAAAATTAAATCAAATTGAGTTATTTTTTATCTTAATTAAACTTGAGTCAAACTTAATTTTAACTTATCAAATTTAAGCTAAAAGGTGTTTTAGACTCAGTCTAACCCAAATCCACCCTTAGCTTCAACGCGTGATTTGAGTGATACTAATTTCTCAACAAATAAATAATTAAGAGAAAGTTGGAGAATTGATTAGGATAAGGCACTAAGTCTTTGTGTAGTTGAACCCATTATCTTAGTATCTCATAATTAAAATGCCAAAAATAATAATAATAATGTTCAAGTTAAGTTAAGCATGGCTAGATTAAATCATGAGTTTGACTTTGACTTCTCAAAAGGAAGATCGTTGTAAACATGATTGTAGAATGATGCACAACCAATTCTTGTGCTGGACTCCACCGCTGCTGCACCATCTTTTAAATGTTGTGTTTGGAATACACTAGGTTTCAGTTCATATGGGCTCGATTGATTTGATGAAAGACATGAGATTTATGAATAATTTGCGTCATAAATATGTATTAAAAGAGATTAAGCATCGTAAAGTGAGCCAGCCTTTGTTTATTAAATAAATCTCTTAGAAATCTTGGTAAGAGTAGTGTGTGAAATAAGGTGTTTCTAATTAAAAATATGGACGTGGGACAAAAATATCAACTTGCCATCTGACTTTCCCTTTTCTCCTTCTTTCCTTGCAGAAAAACATTGGGTTATAAATATAAAAATATAAATCTATATTATATATAAAAAATCATCTTACTTGTGTTAAAGCTCTAATTTATTGCCATTATATATTATTTTTATTTAATATAAGATTTAATATATTCTCTTAAATACAATCATCATAAGTTATTAGATCTGTTATTTGATTGAATGTGTTGTTATTTAGTATCCAGAGTCATTTTAAACTGTTAAACGTATCTATCTGGTTTTGAACTCTGATACCATATAAAAATATAGTAGGTCTATAAATTTGAATATCAAAACTCATATTACATAACACTAATTGGTTTTTCGACCATTTATAGCAGTAGTTTAATTTTCCCAGTCATGGTTGTTTATTTGTCTATTTCATGTAAAATTAAATTTCAAGGGAAAGGAACAAAACAACTTCCATTCAAATCTGTAATAATCAACCCATCTTGTAAGTGTATCCAAGATGGTAAAAGTCAAGGTGTTAGCAGTGTATTTCAATGTCTAAACAATGCAAATTTATTATCTTTCTGATAACTTTGCCCCCATCTGAATTCATTTGTGCAATTAATGCCCTGTATTGGGTTATGGGTGGAAACTGGGAAAAGTCACAATTCCAAAATTTTAACTGCTTTCAAGGTAATTTCTCCCAAGATGGTCCAGAAAATTTTATTATTTACTGTTTGTAGCCATCACCACCGAGGCTTTCAACAGCACGAAAAAAGGAGGGGTTTACAAGGTTAATTAATAAAATTTTATTAAACTTCAACTTGATTAAAATTAAAAACCTCTGTAGATGACAACAAAGCAAGGCAAGATGGCCTTCGGGTTGAACACATACAGCTCATCCAACTCCGAATACATTCCCACGGCACCAGCCACTGAGTCATAATCTTCCATGTTAACTTCAATTCCTTTCTTAACTCTCCCTGCGATTACCCTGCAAACAAGCATAGCTCTCGTGTCACTTCCATCTTCAACATCAGCTTCATCATGCGCTTTTCCGCTTGTTGCAGTTGTCAAAATGCCATTTTTATGGACATCTTTGTTGGGTTCTTGGGGAACTCTAAAGCCGCTCTTGATAATGCTGCAAACATTACAGTGAGGAACTGAGTTGCACAAGTTGGATGAGCCGTTTAGGCCAAGCGAACAGGCAAAGGTGGTGCAGTGGAACCGCAGGAGTTCATTGCCATCTGCTATGCATCGAGGGTGCTTCTTTGGAAGCTTGGTAGCCTTGGCTTTGATTGAGTCTCGGTACTCTTCAAATTTGGAAATGGTGCTTTGGGTATTGTGGACTTTGAGGATTCTGTCAATCTTGCAAATGGGTGCTTGTTTCTTTAACCAGCTTGACTGAAATATGATTTCCACTATGTTCTTGCTTGTGTCCTCTGGACCCAGTTGGGATACTGTGAGTACAAAAACCAAATATGGCTAAATTGGTTACTGTGTATTGATTAATGCTATTGAAACTGAAATAAGAAAGAAAAGCATAAATGGTAAAAGCTGAAAGAAAAAAAGCCTAAAAGTTAGTGCTGAAATTAAACTTACCAGCATGTCTAACAGCTTGATGAAGCTCCAAATGTTCAGCTTTAATGAAGAACTCACCACATTCAGGACAAGAACAAATGCTACCTCTGAGAGAAGGATCTCTAGTGATACCAAGAACAGGATCAACCACCATTCTACACTCATAACAGCCAGATAATCTCCTAAATGGCATTCCTCTAAAAGATCCACTATTGAAGGAGGAGGAATTATTAGAAGAGACAGACAGTGAAGAATTGGTAGAGGAAACAACCCCATTGAGTTCCTGCAGAGGAGCTTTCATGGATCTACTTGAGGCTTCATTGTTACTACTCCTTGAACAACCCATTGAAGCCCTCTTCTTTTGGGCTTCTGGGGAAGCCGCAATTTCAGGCCTATGCATCACCTTTGTGTTGCTGCATAATGAGCCTGAACACTTCATTTTCTTGCTTTTTTCGTTGGCATCCTCATTGGCTTGTTCTTGATGTTGCTTTTGTTTTTGCTTTAGCTTTTTCTCTTGCGGCTGTTGTTGCTCCGGTTGCTTTTGTTGCTGCTGTTGTTGCACTTGGAGACGTTTAGAAGTGAAAAGGCCTCTTACAACTGCCCAAGAAGCTGGTTTCTCCGGTTTTTTTGGCGGCTTTGTTTCACTCTGGTTCATTTCCTTGGCGGGTTTTCTTTGGTTTCTAGGTTTAGCCATTGTTGAAGAGACGCTAAATGATGTATTAGCCAAAAAAAAAAAAAAGTGGGTTTTTTTTTCTTGGCTTTTTCTGAGTTAGAATCTTATTTCTGGTGATGTTAAAGAGATCAGAACTGAAACAACTAGGAAGGTGAAGTTGCAGAGGACCTCATTACATTCTACAAGATATGATTCTAGATTTGTAGCTTCTTGGTTCTCTTTGATATGTGGACAAATTTGCTATATATAAATATTAACAGCAGTGTGCACTGCATGACGATTTTAATTATGAGAATCTCGCCGTTGGATTACTCGAATAATACTTCTTTCAGCCGATGAAGAAATTTAATGGGCCCTCTATCCCAAGGACATGAGTTTAGTCTATTGGTGTCATACCTATTGAATTATTTCATATGATGATGATGATAAGGTGGATTATTAAATTCAGATTTTTATTTTTTTTATGTGATTAAATAGTTTGACTCAAATAAATATTCATAGTTAAGAAAAATAAATAAATCACTATTTTTATTCAAAGTTTTGTGAAATCACATTCCCACTAGATACAATCCTAAACAAATTTGTCAAGAAAAAAATTAATGATAAAATGTATAAATATCATAAAAAAAAATAATTACTAATGTAGATCACCTAATTGTATCGATAAAGGTTTGAATTGGATTAAATCACACCAACAAAGGTGATTATATCACACTTTTATCGTGCAATTCTAGCATAGTCGTATTTAAAAAAATGTGATTAAGTTTGAAATTACATTGAGTTTTAGTATGAGTTTAACTTTGGAATTTTATCAGATAAATACGATCAAGTGAAATCACACGTTTTAAGGTTTGATTTAGTATAATTACATTTGAAAAAGTGATGATTGAATTGAAATGAAAAAGGTATATTCTTATTAGATTGCACGCACTTAGTGCATTTTGATGATTTTAGTCATTGGTTTGTATTTTTTTAAATGTGATTTGATCGATTTCGATAAGATCATATCTTATTTGCTATAATTAAGGTGGATCAGATATTTTTAATGTGATTCTTCTGAAAATTAATTTAAAAAAAAAAATCTTAATACTAATCATAAAAATTGTACTTCATGAGTTCAAATGGTGAACTTGATCCTCCCAGACCTAGGATGAGAAGATGCAACTTACTCCAATAATTATTGGACTTCTTAACAAAATGCTTCACAATCAGGCATGGATCTTTATTAGTTGATGCATATGGGTCGGGTCGTTCATGGGTTTACTTGATCTGCTTTTTTCCCAAGGTGGGTTTTTTGGGCAAAGTGCAAAACACCAACAACAAGAGACAGACTCACTAATTACCCCATAATGCTGCCTCTTATGGGGAAAAGCTGCTTGATTCCTTCTGCCTAAAAATTGTGGCTGACCCATATAATATGCTCTGGAATAAAGCTTTGCACTTTAATTTACCCAAACCAAAAAAAATCACTTCTCCTCTCGACTTGCCAAACTTGATTAACTCTCTGTTCAACTTTCTCTTTTATTGGGACACATAGCGATTGTAACCGTTACTAAATAAGTATTCTAAAGATAAAAGCCTTCAATGGATAATATCCACCCTAACACTTTTAATTTGAGAAGCTTTTGTTTCACATTTTTGCCACGGAAATAAATAAAAAAATATGTCATTATAAAGCTAATTGTCCCCCACATGTTCCGATATGCGAAGAAACTTATGATAAACTATCAAGAACTCTGTCTACTGGCTTTGATTATGAGGAGAAGTTTGTCTCATTTGAATTTTGAATGGCAGATTCAAGTTATACCAGGCTTATTTACAAGTTCAAATTAAGGAACAAGGGTTATGTGCTACGTTAGTGGAATAACAATTTGATCATGATGACCCACTTGAAATCAGATATTGACCTCCAATTTGAGTTTAAAAGTTTTATATTTTTGAGCTTAAACTCAAACTCAAGTTTTAAAAATGTTTGACTCATCAAACTCACGAATTTAAAAAAATCGATATAAAACGATATTACTTTAATTAATATATATTAGAACGACGTCGTTTTAGTAACGAATTGAGTTTAGAGTTCGCAATGAGTTCGAACTTGCACTTAACTTTACTCAAATCCAATCTTATTCCCATGGTACTTGTATGGCTTTGGTAAAAAGAAAAAATCAAAAGTTTATTGAAATAATAAAATTATGTGCATAAATAATATATATTAATTTATGTACAAATGATAATATGTCCGTATATATTTATATGATTTTGAATGAGAGATAAAACAACACTCACTCATATGATGATATGTCATTATTTATACATACATTTGTATATATTGTTTATATATATAATGCTACTTAACTTAAATAACTAATATTAACTCATTTCCCTATAGGTTGTAAAATACTAAATGTTAATAGATAAGGAAATTAAACAAATATAATGCATTATAGTTGATGCAAAATCCATTCAGAATTAAATATATCGTCGACCTAACGAAGTTGATCCTCCTTTTTCATATGCACGTAAAATGACGATATTTTAATAAATGATTTATTATACATACATTAGAAAAAGGAATCTAATCTCTTTTTATAATAGTTAATTAGATTTTCCCGTAAAAAGTCTAAACTCAATGGCCTATATTTGCATCGTAATAATTTAGATTCTACCTATGAAGTGTATAAAACATTCAACAAAAATGATCATGATATGCCCATAATACATAATTCAAAGGACCATATCTCTAATCAAGTTTTATTAAATTAAAAATGTCAGTTTCTACCATTGTTCTGTGAAAATTAGATCACCTGTAAGACAAATCCTAGCAGGTAATGATTTTCTGTAGCAAATTTTTTAAACAATAACAGAAGGTTAGTGTTTATATATCTTAAATATGTGATTTCGTTTCTATCATATATATTTTGATTCTCTATATAATTAGAAATATAATTTTTTTGTCGATGAAATAATATCAATTTTTACCCACATTCGGGAAATTTTTTAACAGTGTTCACATACTTTGGATAATTACAATGTATAATAGTGACTTAATATCATATTTGGGTTCAAAGGCTCTCAGACTATGCTTAATGCATGTTCATTGATGCTATGAACAGCAGTGTCACAGCGATCAAAATATTAGCTCTGATTTTAATTGTGAAACAGCACCAGCCACCTTTGTTTTAGGCCCAACCTATAATTTACATTATTGAGCGATTCTTACTGGACCGGGGATCCTGAAGATAGGCCCATTACGACGGTGAAGAGCGCCAATAAGCCATTCAATTTCAAACTTCTCACTGTTTCTCTCCTTTGCCTGGGTGATGTCTACTCTCACTTCCCCTCTCACTCATGTCCTTCCGCATCAATGAAATCCTGATCTCCGCCAGTCGAATCTCTGTTGGCTGTTTCTTTCTCCAGACTCTTCCCTTTTTCAGAAATGCTGTGGAGATCCAGACATGGACAGGGAGGCTAATCTGCCGGTCCCACCGCGACTCGCACCCAAAAATCTGCTCCGTCCGATTGTTATAAATTCGGACACCACGTCATCTTCGTCCTCTTCATTCTCTTCACCCTCCTCGCCGCCAGACCTACTCCGGCATGTTCAAGCCGCCTTCAAGCGACACCGTCCTCTAGGTATACTCCCCGTCTGTGGGTATTGGTTATTCCTTGCTGAGGATTGTTTAAAAAGGGTTTCTTTTCAAAGTATGATATCCAAATTGAATATTAGTTTAAACTTTAAAGCGAAGTTTAAAATTTAGGGTTTTGTTATCTGATGTGTAGAACTAGTTTAGAGTTGCTGTGTTTTTTTTGCAGATTAGTAGATAGTGTTATATTAGATTTACTTGAAAGAAGAATATTCATATAAATTAAGCTACCCTTAACATATTGTAACTCAAATATTTGAGGCATACTATGGACCTAAATATTTGAGGCAAATTATGGACCATTCATTTATTCTAATACAATCTGCTTTATAGAGTTGTTGATAGGACAAGAGTAGATGAACTATCGGAACTTAAAGTTCCATTTTGAAGCAAAATTTGAAATTACAATAGCCTGCAGACCAGTTGGATGATATTTTGCAAGTTAATGTTAGATTTATTAAATTCGAGGATTGGTCATTCCCTAATTTTTCAATAATGTTTATCCTGAGAATTTTCAAGGTACAATGCAGTCAAACAGTATAATGCCCAAGCGTAGTTTAGTTCCTAAACGTGAAGCATCAAGGAACTTGGGTTCAAATGCAGGTCCTTGTGTAGACACAAAGAAAAATCAAGATGTGCTTCGAATCAGCCAGGATCATGCAGAGAAGGATACAATTGTGAAGACAAAGAACGCTACAGGAGCACCTGTTGTTGGGGAAGCTCAAGAAAATGCATCTATTACACCACCCTCGATTTCAGGCACTATCACCAATACATTTGATGACAATTTTAACCCATTTGATGTGCAGAGAGATTGCTCTAAAGCTGTTACTGGTTGTAAAGAAATTAATCCATCCCATTTAGAGTTTCAACACGATGAAGGTCAGAGAAAAGTTCAGTTTTCACTTCGAAGCAATACCAGTTGTCAGGGTAATTTCTCATTTTCTTTTCTTTAGGATTGTTAGTGTATTATTTCAGTTTCTGTGACTCTGTGCAACTTTGGCAATATTTTCTGTGATAGTCTGACAGAATTTCTTGAATTTTAGCTGTTATTTATAGTTGTTTAGCCTGTTACTATGTTCTGCAATATATATTGCCTTTCTTCAACATGCAGGGGCCAATGACCGAATGGCCACTAGAATGGAGAACTTATCATCTCATATGAATTCCCTTGCATTGACAGAAATGGAATGGGATAGAAGCAATGAAGTAGAAGCCTCTACAGTTGTGAATAATGATTCCAAGTACCAGCATTTTCGAAATACAGAATCTGATATAAGTTTGAAGCCTGATGGTGAAATTTCTTCTTCATTGGCAAGGACAAAAACAGTTGTCCAGGATCAGCTGCACCAGTTTGGAAACTTCGTAAGTCAGCCTGCTGTTCAATTTTCTGTTGTAGGCTCATCATGTGCAACCTCAACATCTATACATTCTACTTCAGCACCTTTGCTGAATTCAACAACCTATTCTCGTTATCAAGATGGCAGTGCTCATGATGCTGTAGAACCTCGAGGGGGTTGCAATATGAATCCAGAGCCTGTAAATCAAGGAGATATGATGCATGCTTCATGTCCGTCACTTAAGGATACCGATAGAGTTCAAGTTGATCAGAGAGCAACCAGAGATCAAGTTTCTACCTCTGTTATTGACACCCGAGTTGAAGTTCAGGAACATGAATTGTCAAAGGAGCAACAAGGCAGTCTGATTAAGGAGAGTTGTATAATGAAGGATCTTCCCCTGCATGATGATAAGTCAATGGAAGGGCGTCAACTTGAAGGCCATTTTACTGGTGTACAATCTCAAGCTCCATTGTCCAAAAGTTTGTCATCTGATGTCAAGTTAGAGACTTCTAAACTTGAAAAACAGGAGAAGCCTACAAGTGGTAAAGGAGTGTCTGCACCTCGTAAACGGAATTATGATCCTGACTTGTTCTTTAAAGTTAATGGAAAGCTCTATCAAAGGCTTGGTAAGATAGGTAGTGGAGGAAGCAGTGAGGTCCACAAAGTGATTTCGTCAGACTGTACAATCTATGCACTTAAGAAAATCAAGCTTAAAGGCCGTGATTATGCTACTGCATATGGGTTCTGTCAGGAAATTGAATATTTAAACAAGTTGAAGGGAAAGAAAAACATTATACAGCTAATAGACTATGAGGTACTAATTTTGAACCCAAAATTTGTAATCAATGTGCTTGTCCATTTGTGGTAATTGTAAATGAATTGAGAAAGTTAAATAATTTTCTAAAAGAATATTTTGTTGGATTTTGACCCTCAATGTCCACTATAGACATTGATTCTAGTTCAAAATTTGATAACTGGAACCTTGCTCTCATCTTAGAGTGGGATTTTAGATTTGATTGATGCTATTTATAAGGATTTTTTTATAATGCAGAAGCTGAAACCTGTGTTGAGCTTTTTACAAGCATTGGTATGAATGGGATATTGTTTAAAGATGCCATTATAAATAAATAGAGGACAAATATAAACCAACTTGTATACTTCTAGTAAGGAAGAGTTGTTTAAAAAGTACCTATAGTTATCTGGTAAACCTTTAATGCTTTTGATGCACATCTTTGCCATAGAAATCACATCCTCGTTAGTGATTGTTAGATAAAGCCTTGAAATAATGCACCTGTAAAGAAGATAGAGTCTATTAGGAAAAAATTCTAATGTTATTTCTTTATCAGAGTTAAATGTTTTTCGAGGCCTAGCTCTTGGAATATGGACTTCGGTTTCTTCTTCTTCTTCTTCTTATTTTTTTTTTAATCCAATTTTCTCTCTCGGTATTAGGTGACAGATAAAGCTTTGCTTCGAGCAGTCTTGAATGGCTCCATGAGCAATAAAGATAGCAGAGTCAAGGATGATGGATATATATACATGGTACTAGAGTATGGGGAAATTGATCTGGCTCATATGCTGTCCCAAAAATGGAAGGAAATGGATGGCTCCAATCAGACCATAGATGAGAACTGGCTTCGATTTTATTGGCAGGTTCTCAAGCTAAAATTTTTCCTGGGTTTTAATTTCTGTTTATTCAATATCTATTGTCAATATTTCATCTTATATAAGCTGTTCATTTTTCAATAATGCAGTCGTTTGATGATTTGTTTCTCCTGGACCTGAATTTAACCATTCAGAAATACTAGGTTGACATTATTTTGTTGAAACACTTTGCAGCAAATACTTGAAGCTGTGAACACCATTCATGAGGAACGTATTGTGCACTCTGATTTGAAGCCAGCTAATTTTCTTCTTGTCAAAGGTTTTTTAAAGCTAATCGATTTTGGTATTGCCAAAGCCATAAATAGTGATACAACCAACATCCAAAGAGATTCACAGGTGATCCATACTCATAGCCATTGTTCCTGGTTTTATCAACTTTTAGTGTGAACATGATGCAAATTTCATTAATTTTGTGCTGCACTATTGATTGATGTATGTTGTCAACACTGCCTCTGCCATCTGTCTTTTGTTTGTATTACTATGGGTATTTTCCTGTTCATATTCTGGCAAAACTCTGGCAATTTACTGCATGTTTTGTAATATTGCCATCATGCTGTGCATATTTTCACACTTGAAGACTTTGCATGAATCATACTAGAAGGCAATGTTCAAAACATCAAAACTGCTGTCCAACCAAGGAAAGAAGATCCACCATTAAGAATTAGACTATTGATTGAGGATACTAGACTGTACCAATAATCTTGATATGGATAGTAAAGTTGTGCACAATTTGATTTGTAACCCATACATATGTAAAAGCTTTTTGTTTAACTGAACAGACCTATTTTGGTCCCTTCCTACCTTTTCCAGTGTATTGTATGAATCTAGTAGGGTAATAGTGATGGATCTGGATTATTATACAAATTCTAGTTAAGAAAACATATTGTGTTAATCTTTGGTGATAGAGCTTCTAAAATTTTAGGATGTTTTCAAAATTTCTAACTTGGCATTAAATATGTTTCTGTTGCTTTATGATTTGAATGTGCCATTGTTCTGGTTATGATGTAATTATAATCAGTCATCGGTTGAACGAAAGAGTTGTCTACGTTATTGGATTTGATGCGCTTTGCTCACTTAATTGAATTCTATTGCTGCAGGTGGGTACCCTGAGCTACATGTCACCTGAAGCATTCATGTGCAATGAGAGTGATGCAAATGGAAACACAATAAAATGTGGTCGTCCATCAGATATATGGTCTCTCGGTTGCATTCTTTACCAAATGGTGTATGGGAGGACACCCTTTTCAGATTATAAAACCTTCTGGACCAAGTTTAAAGTTATCACAGATCCTAACCATGAAATAACCTATGAACCCGTTCCGAATCCATGGCTTCTTGATCTTATGAAGAAGTGTCTTGCCTGGGACCGCAATGAAAGGTGGAGGATTCCTCAGCTCCTTCAACATCCTTTCCTTGTTCCCCCAATACCGTTCCAACCATCTTCAGCTCAAGACCAAAGCTATAAACTGCTTCAACTTCTAGCCGAATCTTGTGCCAATGACCGCAAAGCTTTGATATTATGCAGTCAGCTTAGTCAACTACTTGAGGACCCAGTCCTGCCGAAAGCATCTCAGTTATCAACATCGAGAGATCAACAAGCAAAGTTGCTCTCTGAAATGTCTAAGCTTTGCCTTGAGCTCCAGAAACGTTTATCTGATCAAGGAAGAGAATAGGTAGAGACAGAAGTGTAAATTACTTGTTAAGATTGTTTTAACGGGGCAAAGTCATTTTCAAGGCTATAAGGAATGTCTCCTGATCCTAGGTGTTTTGATCCCTCACCATGTAGCTATGAGTAACACCTTTTCTGTTGTGCGTTTTTAAATTTTGGAGTATGAGCCGAAAAGATATTATGCTCCAATCAATTTAAAATAGAACTGGCTGCTGTTGTGCTTATGCGTGATTCCCCTCATAGTTTAGAACACATTAATACATTCAACAATGTGATCTTTTGGAAGCATCTTTGTAAACAAATTCTGCTACATGCTCAATGCAAGAAAACTGCAGTGGTGATGGTTGAACACAAAATTCATCTGTATTATTGCTTGTGCTTTCTTTTCCCATGATGATCGACAGAGAATTCTGATACTGAAAAAAAATTGTGGGAGATGGAAATTGTTATTAATCTTCCAATGAAGGTTTGTAAGAGGCTTCAGCACGTGCTTCCTCCAACTTCATCAAAAGTTCCTTAAAGAAAAGTGAATTTGTTCCATGTGTAATTCGCAAAACATCCACTGCCTTGGTCAGAGATTTGATTGCATTTTCTGTTTCCCCAAGTAACCTGAAACAAATGATAGAAGATGTCAGCCTACAAGTGTGGCATAGCTCAGCTATTTATGAACTCTTGCTCTTGACAACAAAACACATTAACTAACAACATTGCACAAATCATCTAACTCAATACTAAAACCCTACTTTGTGGGTGAGCCAAATCCAGATGAGTATAGCCCAATAACTCTCTCCACCAACACATTCAAACAACTAAACCAATGTAGTTGATTCCACAGAAAAAATATCATATATACGTGTCAACAGTACATTTTCAATAAAAATAGTTTTGGTACAGAAACCTTACTACAAATTGTATAAAATTATGAGACCATTAGAGGAAATAGAAGCTAACATATAAAACTACAATCACGCACCACTCAAGTTTTCCACAGGTATAGTGTTGCAGTCCAAGCAAAGGATGGAATGGAGGATATACTCCTGTAGTCAAACACAAGGTAGTTCAGGAAGCCAGCAGCAATAATAGTTAGATATCTGAAGACCAGAAATAAAAAAGATGATTTGTGTAGTTCAAGATTTCACACAAAGCACATAAATGTGATATATCTTGGAAATAGTACATGAACTTAGATAGATGAATTCGGTAGACGCTACTTTTTAAAGATACCAATTTGATATGGAAGCTTTTTCTAAGGGTTTCAAAAACCTCTTGTCCTCTTTCTTTCTAAAGAGAAATTTAAGCATCTCTGGGCTGTATTATAAACCAGTAAAAACAATATGCATAATCAATCCCATAATATTTATTAGAGGCTAGTAAAGAAAATTTTATGTTTGTGAAAATTGGTTTGGAAGAATCTCCCTCTTCTAACTTCAAATTAAATCTTTAGCAGACAATATTTATGATAGTAGGCTGAACTGTTTAACTCAACCAGTAAATATGACATACTTTGATACACCAGAATAGTCAACCGGCAATATTTCAGAGCTTCTCTCCAATCTTCTAGCTCCATCAGTATCTGAGGAGACAAATAATTTAAACTCAACACATTGCTAGAAGTCCATACAGTGAAGATACAGGAATCTTTACCTCCACCAGAAATTTATGAAATAATAGGTTTTCAATTCAGAAAAATACAAGTACTAAATTTAACAGCTATGTGAAACAGAATGTAAAGGGTACATCTCAAAGGGCTGCATATAACTTAAATAAGTCCACATGTGACTTAAAAAAAAAAAGATTTACAAGAAAATAAAAGAAACATACCTTTATAAGTTTGTCTCGAGTTTGCATTAAACTGATTGAAAAGGGATGGCATAAATTCCTCTGGAGTTTTTCAATCATCTTATAGATAGAAAGAACTTCCTGTTTGTCTAAAGCCAGTCAAAGGTCAATCATAAATTATTGATGTAGATAAATGGGGACCTCATGATCGAGACAATATGTATGCAATTAATGGCCTGAACAGAAGAGAAAAGGATACTACCCCTGGACATAGAAGTAAGAATGCCGTTTGACAATGCTTTGATTTCGCTAGCTTTAGTTTTTATCTCCTCCTTACTCCTAACAAGGCCACATTGTTGGCATGTAAATCCCCTGTCATCTGCACATTCAAACGGTAAAAGAAAAATAAAAATCAGTTACATGGGCTGCCATCTAAATGACTTTACTACTAGTAGTTACCTACCAGAACCATGAAGCAAGAAGCCACTGCAATTATCATCCTTGCATCGGTAAC
Source organism: Mangifera indica (assembly GCF_011075055.1). Taxonomy (NCBI): domain Eukaryota; kingdom Viridiplantae; phylum Streptophyta; class Magnoliopsida; order Sapindales; family Anacardiaceae; genus Mangifera; species Mangifera indica. Next base: position 5,575,328 of record NC_058147.1, on the reverse strand, counting down.
CTTCGAGAATTGAACTTTCTTTGATATCTTCAAATTGACCCTTCAGAAATATAAGCTTCATTAACCGGCTCTCTAAAGAGATGGAAAACCCAATGCTGAAAGATAACAAGAGGTCAACTAAAAGAAAACACTAAATTACTAACTGTAACAAGTACCAGTTTAACGCAGCGAGGACATGCACAAGTGAAAAGGTATTGTTCTTTGAGAGCCTTTTGCCTTGTCATGGTGCTTCCAGCAGTCTCTATGTAACTTATCAGTACCTAGTGGGATATAAGATAAGCAGACTCAGACTTGGCTGCACAGAAAGATTAAAAATTAAAAATTAAAAAAAAAAGCATGCATATTGGTTGAGACTGACTTTCCCTGTGAAATTAACTTTATAGAAGGATCACTTCCAGAAATGTCCATTAAACAAGCAAGTTTAGACTAGTAATCCATATGATTAGAGATATTCTAACTAGTCAATTGGTTTATGTAAACTCTTACACCAAAAAAAAAAAAAAAGGGCACATGACCCATATCTTACCTCAGCACCTTTAGGTATATGTTGCACAGCACGCACCACACCCAATCTTCCTTCGAATACTAAAACAGCATTAGGCAAGCAGCTACAACAACATAACCATTTAGCAAGACCAGAATAGCATAAAACAAATTATACAATCAAGTAACGTAAATTACCTGTGATTAATAATTGAAATGACAGGGTACAATCCTGTTCCCAGAGGTCTCAGTTCACTGTCACAAATGGTATGTGCATTGCATGCAAGCTGTGTTAGATAGAGTTGATTGATCAGACATCAGTATCACTGATCAGAAAACAGGATTGTCCTACAGAGATGAACCCTTACCAAGAGAACTTGCCTTGGTTTGATGCATATGAAAATAATGAGAATCAATTGGTAATAAGAATGCAAACTTATTTTGTACCCGCTGAGTTTACAGCACAACCTAGACACTCTCATTGATTCCATTTTATTTCAGAAAGTAACCTTCACATTTCAAATAAATAATTGCAAACTTTTTGAACCACCAAAGTTTTTGAGTTCATACATGTAAATAATAAAATAGGGAGACTCAAGTAATATGCTTGACTATAATGAACAAGTTATAAACACCAACAATTTATCTACAAAACCTTGGAAAAATTTTCTGTAATCTCTTTTATGTTGATTTCTTGCCATTGAAGAATCAAGTTGACAAGGTTGGCCATCTGTGCATATAGCACCAGCTGCTTCTCATCAATGTCTGACATGTCTATACCAAGAAAATTGTTAAGAAAAGCATTGAACCTATAAATTTGGAGCAACTGAATATAGCACAACAGGGAATTGAAACCAAAAAACAAATTCAAACAGGATACGAGCAACCAATGCGTCTACCAAATTATAATTGTCCATGGGCGTGGTAGGGATAACCTGGCAGTCAAACAAACTAGTAAATAAAGCTGCATTGCATTAATTCAAAAACTAAGCTGAGGTCGCAAAAACATTAAAAATACCACAAAATTTTATCACAATCAGTAACAAAGTACAAGAAAAAAAAAGATTAATTACCTTTTCACTTTGCAATTTTCTCCGAAGGTAGAGTTTTAGCATGAGACGTATAGAAGGGGTAACAGATTTTCGCCTGTCCTTGTCAAGCCTAGAAAGAACTTGGCATTCAAGGCGATGCAACCTCCACTCCAGCTTCTGAAAATTATTATAAGCAAATTTAAGTGAAATACAAAAGGATTTGAATGGAGTGAGAACGCGTAGTGAAATTGAAACATTTCACGAACCTGACAATCGCTCCCACAGTACCACACAACCTGACACGCTGAGCACTTTTTCAATTTGCCCGCCGCGAAACATCCGTCACATTTTGACTCAGAATATGAGTTGTTAGATACACAAACGTAAGGCTCCTGACTTAAAATCACCTCTCCTGAAGTATCAAAGCTTAAATAAATCAATTCCAAATCAAACATATGAAACTTGCATAAAATGAAAAAAGAAATTTCAGAAAGAGAGAGACCTGGATAGAAATCTCGGGAGGTAAAGAGACAACGGCCTTTGTCTGGTGAATAAGAAACCATTAAGCCACGGTCTTGAAGAGCGCTCTGTAATTGCTCCATGGATGCTCAACACGACACACTCTAGTAAGCCCTGGAAATTATTGTTTTATTTATTATTTTTTTTAAAGCGAGACTTTTATAAACAACACAATAGACATAATATACTCGCTAATGTTACATGTTCGTTTCCTTTGTTACAATGACATCCGCTAGATTTGGGATCAGAAGCACGGTCCCACGTAATGACGTGTCAAATTAAATAAATCGACGGCTTCCAAGGTATCTGTTACAAGAATAACTATACTGCTGCCTTTAAGAGGTCATATAGTTTTCTCCGCCTCGGACCCTGCTAAAACAGTGTTCATGCCATTTACGAATAGCCTGCGTTTCATCTCTCCACTAATTTCTCCGTCTTTCTACTCTCTACGACGTGTCGTGTTTGCCAGTGCAGAGGCTTCTCTTCTGTCTATAACTGCAGGTTTGGCTTCGATGCTGTGTTAATGATTCAATTTCAACAGAGGGCTAATTTTATTTTATTTTTTTGTTCAGCAATGGATAGTAATCCCTCCAGCAAGCTGGTGCTATGTGGAAAATCATCGGCTGAAAATGAAATGGCTAAGTCATTGAAGGCTAATAACACTCTTAAACTCCCTAATAATGGTGAAGCTTCAATAATATTGCAATCAGAAATTGTTGAATCTGTTGACGAAGAGTCTTTCAATGTTGAACTGTACATGAATTCTCTTTCCACCAATCAATTCGGTCGATTCCTTATTTGGTCTCCTCGGTTGTCTTCTACGCACGACGTTGTTTCTCAGTACGTAATTTTTTTCCCTGCTGTGCATGAATACCTGATTTATATTTTATTTTATCAAATACTGAATTCTTTTTTAGTTTTTTACAGCAACTTCTGTGAGCTTCCAGTTGGTTCGGTTTGTGTTGCTGATGTTCAGTTTAAAGGACGAGGTATTCAACAAGCACATCACGATAATCATATGCTTTATTTAATAAACTCCTCTTAAATGGTTGTTCATTTTTAAAACTTCCGAAGGTGACGTCGTTAGAATCGATAAATTATAGATAACTTTATGCAGTACACATGATGTGGTTTTATATAGACATTCATACCGTGGCAGACTCAGAAATAAAATTAAGAGGATTAATTTTGAATAAAAGTAAAATATATTAAAGTCAATAAAAAAAGTAAGGAAATTTAAAAGATTTAATGTAAAATTTTAAGAATTATATTAATATTTTATATATGCAAAACTGGAAAATTTTCAAAATCTAGAGGGGTGAATGAAATTTTGCGGGTATCAAATTGAAATTTTTTAAAACTCAAGTGGGGTCAATTAACCCCTCTTGACCCCACCTCAGTCCGCCCTTGCATTCAAGTGTTGCAGAACCTAAGAGATAATCCTTAAGACTAGTCAATACATCTTAGCCAAGTTGTGATTAAAGTAGCTGTGAGTGATATACATGGTACAGATATCTGAACAAGCATAAGTCAATCCTATGACTTTCATGATAGGTCGGAGATATGAATAATTTTTCTTTCAAAAATTTTAAAATAGAGTTGTGAACATTTACTTATGCAGGTTAAAGAAAAGGAAGTTGGATTGTTGTCTGATATTTTGATGTTCAATCATTTAGGTCGATCAAAGAATGCATGGAAGTCTCCGAAGGGTTGCCTTATGTTTTCTTTTATTTTACAAATTGAGGATGGAAGAATTGTGCCTTTGTTACAGTACGTGGTGTCACTTGCTCTAACAGAGGCCATAAAAGATATTTGTAACAGACATGTAAGTGTTGCAAAAACACATTTCTTCTATTGTGTGTAGAAAAAAGAATAACAAAGTCAAATGATCTACTTTGTCAGAACTTTTTAAGCAGCTTGTTGCTAAATTTCAGTTTGTATGAATTACAAGAATAACTAGAAAGATCACAAGTATGTTATGTAAGTCCAACTTTGAAAAGAGCAATTATATGCAGAAGTGTATAATGGTAAACATGTTCATGATTGTTCTAGACATTCGATACGTTGTTTAAAAAAAAATTGATTTTTTCATTGAAGAACATACATGATTAATTGCAGCTTCTTCTAATATGCAGTGACTTGCAAATTTAACCAAGTAAGCTTTTGCTGTTCATTTGATAAAATACACTTTGAAAACAGAAATTGTGCTCTCATTCAGAATGCAGTGAAGCTATGAAAGCTTTTTGCACTGAAAGTTAACTTTTTAGTGACCCAATATATCAAATTTTGTTAGGCATATGGAGGGAACAAGCTTTAAGGAGTGTTGCTTTACTTAAAGCACTTAATTTTTAAGCACCATACTTCAAAATCAAAACCCGAAAGCCTTTATGCAATTGCAAAATCTTTATTACTGGCCTCATTAAAAAATTTTCATCTAAGGAAGACTTTTAGCATGTTTGAAGCCAAAACTAGTATGGAACTTTTTCTTCTGGAACCTTTCACATCATATATGATTGTGTTAGGACTCATGTTTCCCGCAAGAAGGGAAAGCAAAGAAGGCAAACAATTGGAGAGGGAAATGCAGTTACAATGCAGAAAATTGGAGATCACAAGTGGCAATCACTCAAGAGGCAAGGCAAGACCATAAGATGTAAACGTGGCAAGTTGTGATGGTTATGGAGAGAATAAAGGATAGGAAAAGAACAAGAGGAATTATTGACTATGAGAGAAAATGAGGATTTAAGGATAGTATTGGTCTCTCGAATGCCAAGCAACATACCATTTTTTATTCACAGTTTCATTGTAGTGGAGATTGGATTAATACAAAGAATTTGCAATATTTTGTCATTCTTGTGGATTGGTATCTGTGTTATTATTCTTGGTTGAGAACCATTTGAGTGCAAGTTGTTGTGTGAGAGTTTGTTAGTAGGGAGACTGTGACAATTGTGGGGTGTTCAGGTAAAACTCAGGTAACTATTAGAATGGTATTATGAGCAACTACAATTTTTGAAGATGGAGATGATCAATTTAGTGAATGATGAGATCAGGGAGTGGAAATTTGTCTCGCAATACACGAAAGAAAAGGACTTACCAATTTTCCCACCTTAAGGACATGGTGGTTCTCATTGGGGCGAGTAGTGTTAGGAATCATATTTAGGTGGGAAGTGGGCTATTATGAAATGCAATTATGAAATGAGGAGGTGGGCAGTTATGAAGGTAGTTATTGGCAAAAATAGGAGTTGAAAACATGGGCAGATATGAAGCCAGTTTATGGAGGCAGTTATGGGCAAGCATCAAAAATGGATTTCAGAAGTAGACAAGAAAAATTGGGCTTGTTTGGGCAAATTTTGGCTGATTGAGGGAGAGAGTTAACCTCTCAAAAGCCAGTGGAAGGGGAGAGAGTGTAGTGTCTCAAATGCTAGACAAATTAGGAAGAGATTCTGGCATGTTGAAAGCCAAACCTATTGTGTGTGTAAAGGAATAACAAATTCTTATCCATTGTAAAGTTGGTTGAATCAATACAAATTTATTGTCTAATTTCACTATTTACTGCTATTAATTTGTTCATCTAACAATCTGTTTACTTGTTATTTATCGGATTCCTAAAAGATTGTATTGGTAAATTTTTGTTTTATGAGTTTTTTAAAATGCTAGGCACTGATAAATGTTTTGAGAATATTGTTCATTACAGGGATTACCATACATTGACATCAAAATAAAATGGCCAAATGATCTGTATTTGAATGGGTTAAAAGTTGGAGGCGTCTTGTGCACATCAACATATAAATTGAAGAAATTCAATATCAGTGCTGGTAAATAGACTTATCTTTGGTGGTAACACTTTTGCCATTGGATTATGATGAATGGTGATGAAGTAAATGCATTTAAACTTTGTATTAGTAATTGGCTAATTCATTTTGCTCGAAGCTTTCTTCACCTTCATGATATAGATTCTTTTGTTTTTCGTTACCTATTTTAAAATTTCTAATCCAAATATACATGCATGTAGAATAATTGATCATCTTGTTCTTGCAGGTGTCGGCTTGAATGTTAGTAACGAAGAGCCAACAACATGCTTGAATGCAGTTCTAAGAAAGTTGTCTAATTCTGCCTACCAGTACCAGAGGGAAGATATTCTTTCAGCTTTTTTTCAAAACTTTGAGACGTTTTATGATCATTTCGTAAATCAAGGTAAATCAATGTTTTAAGGTGATGACATTTCCATTCTCAAAAAAGTCATTTGAATGATAATTGACCAAGTTCTTTGCTGCATGGCTTGAAGGATTTCAAACTCTTGAGGATCTATATTATCAGACTTGGCTACACAGGTGACGCTAATATTTTGATTACTCTTTTTTGTAGTTTGCAGCTTTAGTCTATTGTACTTAAGAAGAGTCGTGACCTTGATTGAAATGCTCTTTCTCCACTAAGCATTGTCGAGGCTTTATCTTTTTTTAAAATCTTGACCCACATTTCTCTCCGTATCCCTTTTTTGTTTTTTGACATTCTTGTATTTTCAATGGTGTACTCTTGAATCGTTTCCCACCTCTTGAATGCACCCTTACTCTTGTGCATAACTAAATGAGCTCTTTCTCTGCATTTTTCTTACTTTTTTTTTTTTTAAGTGTTCCTGTGTCAACATTCATTTGTCTTCAAATGTGTTTTTCTTCACCATTTGAAATTTCTCATTAATGAATATTTTGTTTTATCTTGATTTTCCACTTTATAGGTAGAAGAGTGTTAATATATTCAAAGTAAATTACCTATTGATGTTTGATGCTGAAGACAAACATCTTTTTTTGGCCGAAAGAATAGGATCATTAGTATTTGACTGTAATCTCACTTCATTTTAAGTTAAATTGAGTCCTCTCACTCAATCTCACTAAGTATTTCACGTGGCAAGTTTGAGCTGTTTTTGTTCATTTTTGTTGTGATGCCAAGCTATTGCTTGTAGACGTGATAAATATCCGATTTAACATCTAGATTCTAGTGCAGATGTGTAGACTGCTAAAAGTATGGCAGTATCAATTATGCTGGCATTGAAATGTGCATTTATTTAGAAGTTGAAATATCTGTGGCTATGTATCATGACTGACCATTATATAAAAATTTAAAGAATGGTGCATGCTAAACTCAAATGAGCTTGAGCTTGAGAACATAATAATCAAATTTTAATGCGTATGATACATTTATTTTCTTCTGCATACCTACATGGATAATGATTTTGTTCTAGTGGTGATTTCTTTTGTGTGTGTGCAGTGGGCAAAGAGTTGTTGTGCAGGATAAGAATGAGGATAAAGTAGTTGAGAGTGTTGTGACTATTCAGGTATGACTAAGTCAAATGATTCATGATAAGTTCTATCATGCAAATTTTGATATGCATGCATGTTTTGATTTTTTTGTGGTTCTAGTTAGTTAGGCAAAAACTTGTTACGATCTCAAGTATAAGGTATAAAACTTAAATCCCATATAGAAAAGTATGAGTTTGTGGTGTAGGTGTAACTAGATTCGAGCCGAGCTGAGCTCGAGCTCACTGCAAATAAGCTCAAGTTTAACTGGAGCTTGCAAGCTTGACGAGTAGCTCGAGCTTGAAGTTGCAAGCTCGAGCTCGTTTGGGGTTAACTCGTTCAAGCCGAGCTCTATTCGAATCCAGCCCTAGGTGTAGGGTTTATATAACTTTGGACTCTTCTATTTTAATAACTAGCTTTTGGAGATGTGATTCTCCTAAGATTCGTATTGTCGAGTATTAAAGTTATCATCATGTCTCTCAATTGCAATCGTGTGACACAGGTGGTGACGCTAGCATTGCAGTGTTTATCTGCAGCTAGTAAAAAGTTAGTGCACAGCTAGCCTGTGTGAGCTTCAGAGCTACGGAGTGGTGGTATGTTATAATCCCAAGTGCAAGATAACTTGGATACCACATCAGAAATTATAGATTTCTGATGTGAAGTGTATATGACTTTGAACTCTCTAATTTCAACAGTTAACTTTTCAAAATGTGGCTCTCCCAAGCGATTGTATTGGGATCAAATCCTCCTTACACCAGGGTTTGAGGGGTGTATTTGGTTTGCTGTTGAGTTCAGAAGAAACAACATGTGCATCCTTAGCCTAAGGAGACATAAGATCTAGTTGCAATGTAGATGTATTATACTGGTTTTTATTTATGCTCAGTAAATATCTGTGCCATTCAACTTCAATAAGGTGCTAAGTAGAACTAAATGATTAGAAGTGGCTCAATGCTCTAGAGCTAGGGCTTGAAGCATTGTGTTTGTCACCATTGTTTTCTTTTTGCAGGGATTGACATCATCAGGATATTTGTTAGCAATTGGTGACGACAATCAAATGTGTGAGCTTCATCCTGATGGCAATAGGTAGATTGTACGAATAAATTTTGCACTGTTTCCATTCACCATGAAGAAAATATTACTGGATTGTAGTAATGTTTCATTTGTAAGTTAAAAATAGAGCAAATATGCTATCCAGAAAAATTTGAAGCCAGATCTTCAGATTAATATCTTTTGTGTTAACATCAGCCGCACATCCATGGCTTAAAAAATGTTGTACTCCTTTCTTACACAGAGGCTAGATCTTTACAGGGGAACAATTAGGAAATACACTTAGTGTAATGATATCAGCAATTCAACATAAACATGACAATCCACACATATATCTATTGATGTAGCAAAAGAATGGTCAATGTGTATGTTTATAACTGCAGACTCTAGATATTTGATTGGAGGGAAAATATTTATCAGCCTGAAAAAATGATATAAAGGACCATCAAAGGGTGTAGGCAATTTACTCCTTGGTGACTTAAGCATAGAAGAGAAGTAAAATTGCTGAATAGTAATTTTTAAATTAGTTTGTAGTTACTGTCTGTATGTGGATTAGGTCTATTACCAGCAAATGAATGATGAAATACTCATGGATTGGTCAGTTTTGAAAAACACTCTATATCAGAGGGTTCTATAGATTATTTTAAACTTGTGTTCTTGTTATCCATCAGTATTTTGTCTATCACCAGAACCAAGTCTGCTAAGCTTGCATTTAGCCATTAATATAAACTGCAGAGTCAGGCATAGTGTTTGAGATATCAAACAGTCAAATTGGACGTCATGTTCAATTGACTACCTTATTTCTTGTTTCCTTGGTGTTATAATCTGCTCTTGATTTCCCAGTTAACTTCTTTAAGAATTTCATTCTTCAAGAATATCTGTTGTTTCACCTCTCTCTTCTTTATCAGATTTCCCAAGTGTCTTTTGTAGCAGTGTAGAACATGGGAACAGGAATTCCTATGAATGAGGAAATAAGGATTTTCTTTTTTTCTTGGTTGATTTTTGTTGCAAAATGTACTTAGATATTATTGATGTATAATGCTAACTCTACTTTCCATAGGGTCATCCCTGCCCAGCAGGAATATTATATTTCTGCTATGGAGATATTATGATAAAGCATACTACAAGCTTCTCTAAATTTCATTGCATCTTACTTTGGGATGTTATGGTTGTATACAGATAATGCAACATTAACTTGAATAATAGTTCAGAGCAAGTTTTCATGACATTTTTTCTCCTTTTGGCCACAGTTTTGACTTCTTCAAAGGACTTATCAGAAGAAAACTTCAATAAAGGAGATTCCAGAGCATCCTTCCACTGGAGGAAACTGTCACGCTGCATCATGTGCAGAACTGAAGATGTTTTCTTGTTTTTATGTTTGTCCCATTGCCCCAATACTTACTCTATTTTCACAATTATTGATGTTTTGCCTTCTGCTTATAGTCTTGAAATAAGAACTTGTTCAAAATTTGTACAATTGTTTATTTAATTAGTTCAAATTTAATAAATGAGACTCCTGTTCAATATTTTGTACAGCTGTAAATTGAGATTGAACATTTCTGGTTGTATGATTTATCATATGAAAATTGTGGTCGTCATTTTGCTGAGAAATCCATCATTTGTTGAAAGTTTGATGTCTTCTTTGCCAGCTGTCAACTAATATCAATCAGAAATTATATAATTGATTGTCCATCATCTTTATTTGATAGTAATCGAATTATGCTTATTGTTTTCTCCATGATCGAATAACCCGTTATGATTTATAAACCAGCTGTCTCAGTATTATACTTTCGGGCTTCAAGGATCCATCATAGTGATGTCTGATAGGACATGTTTAACCTCTATCACTGGTGATTTGTTGAAACATGCATGCAGGATAAATAGATTTCTTTTTTCAAGAAGGCAACAGCCATCACTGGGGATATCTTGACACTATTGCAGTCCAACACTAAGACACAGGTACGTAATGCCCTCTAATTATTGCTTGTATATCGCTTTCTTTCATTCTTTGCATGTGGCTCTGTGTTTGTGTCTGTTATAATTTGTTGGTATGAATATAAAAGAAATGCATCCAGGTTCATATGTACAAAATTCTACGATGAGAGAGAGGTTCTAACTGTTCTATTATTGGCATGGCCACAGCCCATTGGGACCATTTGACAGACACTGTCTTCATCACTTTATGAGACTAAATTGAGGTTTAGTCACCGGTAAAGGCTGACAAAAGCAGGTAATACAAAAGCCCTTGTGCACTATTTTGTTGTCATATATGAAAGCTTCTATGTTCAATTTCTAAGTTTAGGGTCCCCTCTTCAGCAAAAACATATCACTTCGCAGCTTTTAACTTTGCTTGTCTTGCGGAGAGTTTGTAATGTGAGCCCGCACATTACGCAACTCAAAGTTGTGATTGCCTATGGTATGCTGTTTTGGATTATAGAGTGATATTTTATTGGGTTTAGATCTCAAGATGTCAATAGTTGCTGCTTTTAACTATGGTGGGATAATCTGCCCATTATTTGTATATATTTTTCGAGAATATTCAGCTAGTAAGATTAAAAAAGATTTGCTAAGAGAAACACAAAGTAGAAGTTGTTTGACACATCTGTGCTTGCAGTGTTAAATGTTGAGAAGTCATTGATTATATTAGGCTTATGCTGCCTCATTGAGTATTGCCTAACCAATGTCTTATGAGAGGCACTCACCATATCTAACTGATCCAAAATTAACATATCTTTTTAATGAATATAGTAACAACTTTAGTTATCTAGAAAGAAAAGTCAATTGTCAGTTGCACAAGGGTTAAGTTTATAGGTTGACACTGTTGCCATAGAACTGGTGAAAGTTGAATAAAATATGGAACACAACTAGGAAAACCCAGTTAATTCTCAGTGTATGACTGATTCAACACCAGGCTTATCTACTGGTAATTTGGCGTTATATGAAGAAAAAGATTTTGAGATTCAGAGAAGAAGCCATTCACATCTTACATGGTGGCGGTATGGATAAAAGTAAGCTAAAAGTAGTGTAGGCTAAGAAATCGCATGGAAGAGATGTTTTCTCATTTGGAAATTCAATAGTTTGATTGGAGTTTTCATCCTCTTTTTTCTTTCATGCTTGGAAATTTCATTCAACTTAAAAAGAAAAATTCATGTTATGATGAGAAGATACTTAGGTTGGATGTGGTGAATTATTTGTTCAATGATTGCACAAACTTTTCTTCGTGTAATAAAATGTTAGAAAAAGTAATTTCCCTAGAGAAAAAATGTCAGTCTACACAAGAATTCATGATTACATCTCAAGAGTGAAACAACATTAAATCAGTCAAATAACCTTTGTATAGTCAGATGGCAGGTTCGGATGGTGGGCCAAGACAAGAGAAAGAATCAAATACTCTTTAAGGTATGGTTAAAAATTTTAAAAGCTACTTTGAAGTTGGATTGAGTAACCGGATAGAATGGAGCATTTGTCTTGTTTACACTTATAAATTAACATTTCCATATATTATAATATTTCTTTTGTTTATTCATTTTCCTGTCAGTGAGGTTGTATTGTAAAGGCCAATTGACTATTTCCCACCCCCAGAGTTTGGTACAAATCTAATTTTCTATCTATTAACTATTGAAATTTTAAATACTCATCTGTTTGTTAAATTTTACTGTTATTAACAAGGGTAAAATTATCATTTAATAAAAATATTTAAAAAATAAAAATTTATTACATTTTCACCCTCTAGGTTTAAAAACTTTATTTCTCCTCTAGGGTTTTTCTAATACACTATCAGCAGTCGAAGGCAATAGTGTTCTCTTCTCCTCCTAGCTTCTCTCTCGATCATGTTCTATTTTCAACTATTATCGGTTAACAAAACCAACTGATGAAGACGAGATTCATTTTCTTCAGAGACGAAGAGACATCTTCATTGGTTGCTTTCTTGAGTTGGTGATGGGCAAGAATAGAACTAGAGGGAGAGAGAACACGGCTGTTGTCGGTAATGGTGGTTGAAAAATCCTAGGAAAAATATTTATTTTTCAAATTTTGGATGTGATGTATTTGTTAGATTTTCAAATTTAAGAGGGAAATATGATAAATTTTTAATTTTTTAAATATTTTTGTTAAATAATAATTTTATCTCTAACAATAACATTAAAATTTAATAGATAAATGAGTATTTAGATTTTTTATAATTAACTGATAAAAAATTGAGTTTATACCAAATCTCGGGGGGAAATAGAGATTCGACCAATTGTAAATTCACCAAAGTCTCAAGCGTAGATAGTAGGCGGCTAATAGTAATTGGCATGTCTTTGGTCACCGTCAAATAGTGAGATGTAAGTGGGTGTGAATGAATGGTTGTGGAACATAAAAAAGTCGCTTCAGGCATCAAGTAGCAACCATATATAGTTCCTACACCACACGGAAAGCTGCTCTCTTTTCTCCCCCTCTCTCTCTCTTTATATATATATATATGATTGGCACGCATGCAAAGATTTGTTAGATTTATGGTTTTGAATGAATAAGTGGGTGTTGGTCAAAAGCACTTGCTTTCCACTACTAACTAATCACCAACTGGACCACTTTCCCTTCCCTTTTTTGTTTTTTAAAGAGTACTGTACATACAGGATATTTTTATAGGATTTACTTATCTAAACAAATCTATAATTTTTTTTTTCTTTTTGTTAATAATACTCCTTCCATTTTACTTGACCTCACCATTCTCACTTTTCAATACACCTAAATAACACACTTTAACAGTTGTATATATAATTTTATTGATACTTTTAATACCTATTATTATTTGTAATCTCTCAAATTTTTTTATCCATTTTGGACCCCCCCAATTTTACTTTTGGGATTGATTGTTTATAAAATTTTGAAAATTATAAAATCTATCCGGTATCAGAATTCTTTTTTTTTTTAAATATTTTAAAGGCGTTAGTGAAATGGTTTCGATATAATTTTCCCTTACCTTTCTACTGTATGATGTTTCTTTTCCCTATACCCAATCTAGAACCCAAATCCTTCTTTTTTGAGATGCCCTGGGGTTATGGAATGTGACGCTGAGTGGGTTCAAAATATACCAACTTAAATTAGGAACCACAGGGAAGGGAAGGAAACTGGTAAGGCTTCTAACTTTAATTTTGCAATTATGTGTATACTGACCGACTTGTCGTACCTTGTGAGCAGTAAAAGGTGGTTTCTCTTACTATTCACAAGGACGTGTGGGTGCACTGACACACGTGCTGTACAGGTCAGCTTCCGCAAACTTTGACTGCATTTCGGTCAAAGCAATCATCATTTACGAAACGGCTTGTCGTTGCTCTGTGTTCTTCTGGTACATGTTAACCTTCGGTGAAAAGTGGTCCTCTTCTTTCTCTCTTTACATCTCAACACGTGTTCTGTAGTGGCTCCAAATCTTGGTTGGCCCTCGTTAAATATGCATAATATATAATATAACAAGTGAAATTTCAATTATATGAATTTACAATATATAATATATAATTTAATATAATAATAGTATAATTTAAGTGATAAAATGACGTATTTGTTCAAAATCTACTTCAACTAAACTCTTAACTTTTTGATTAAAAAAATAATTTTCCTCAAACAACAGCTCCTCATGAATTTAGTATTATATAATTAAAGTAATATTATATATATTTATTTTAAATATATAAATAGGTAGATATATATATATTATATTATTAGATATTATTTTATTTTAATTTAAAATTATTTAATTATACTTTAATATATATTAAATATAAATTTATTTATATTTACAAAATAAATATATATAATTTTATTAATATAACTAATATTATAATAATAATACACGACGAAAGTAAGAATATTGAAAATGTTTTTCTTGTTAAATAAAATTATATATATAATTTGTATATATAAATAATTACGTATTTAACGAATCACTAGTTATTATTTGGATTTAAAATCATTTGATATTTTGAGTAGGATTAAAAAATTTGCTTAGTTGGGCGCAATACTATTGTCGGATTTTCGGATCTTCTAGCGGTGGAGATGGAGATTCCATATGCTTTTATTATGCTACTCCTCGGACATATGTAAGCAGAATTGAAAGATCCTCGAGGAAGCGAATATACTTTACACCTTTTATATAAAAAAGTCGGGTAAAAACATTATTATTATTATTATTATTATTGCTGAAGTACTTTCTATAATATTATATTTCCTTTGACTTCTATAATATTGATTGGATGGGGCAAAGCCATCTTAATTGTGGGTTTGAAACAGTATTACAAGGCAATTTTGTAAATTAAAACATGTGTTACAAGCCGGAAAGTCTTACTACATCAAACTCATGAAATAATACAAAATTAGTGGTTAACCATACATGCTATACAACATTGTTAGCAACTAGATAGATCCCTTGCACATGGGTTGAGTGGATAGTTTAAAAATGAGCACGGCTATGTATTTCCCTTCTTATTCTTTCTTCCACTCATTTTTATTATCATGTATTTCCCTTTCTCCTCTCGAATCATTTCTTTTTAGTAAATATCAATATATCTTTTCTTTTTCTTGCCCTCTCTTTTTTTTTTTCAATTCAAACAAATATAAATTTAAGGTTATTAGAAGATTTTCGTAAAAATTAAAATTAAAATAATAATAATAAAGAAGACGTGAGAAGAATGGCGATCAATGATGTTAATGTAAAACTCATTAATAAGAAAGACGATTGACCGAGAAGTGAAGATGATGAAAAGAGAAACATGATGGTTGGCTGTTGGTGGTGAAAAATTGAAGATGATGGCAGGTGAAGGAATACAGAAAGGGAAAAAAAAAATAATAATAATAATAAATTCCCTCCAACAATGAGTGACCCAAAAAAACTGTAAGGCACTTGCATTTTCAGTGGAAGCTCAGCAACATATTTCAAGCTTACGGGGCCTGCATTAGGAGTTAATCATCCATCTTGACTGCATATAATGAGTCAGACTCCACCCAAAGGTTCCTTATACCCATTTGCGAAGCCATCTCCATCTCCACCGTATGGTTGATTGCATAAAGTTTCACCTTCCAAATCTCTCTTCGCTCAACCGTCTTCCTAAAAGCCCAAAGAGGATGGTCGAAAAGGTCTCATGCTAATGCTGTCACAGTCTATAGGATAAATTGATCCAGTAAATTTCCATTTTTAATAGGGATATTATTATAATTTTCATAAAACTAAAGATATACTTACTAATAATTAAAGTTTATATTAAATAAAATAAATATTTTTGTTATTATATTATTAATAAAAAATAAAACAATAATTTATATTTAAATTAAATGAAATTACAATCATGATGATCATTGTTAATGTTCATTTTTTTATTCAAAATAAAAAAAAAAATTGTATTTAAATGTACGTGAGCGTGAGCTGTATGTCACGGGCAAATTTTTGCGGGCACCGCACAGGGTCGTCGCAGCACAGTAAACACGTTTATGGCCGACTTAGCT
Organism: Mangifera indica; assembly: GCF_011075055.1. Classification (NCBI taxonomy): domain Eukaryota; kingdom Viridiplantae; phylum Streptophyta; class Magnoliopsida; order Sapindales; family Anacardiaceae; genus Mangifera; species Mangifera indica. Next base: position 5,559,484 of record NC_058147.1, on the reverse strand, counting down.
GCAAGGGCGTCGCTAAGTGCTGCACAGATTAACAGCCCAAGCCAACCATCAGCGTGTGACATATGGTGCTGCTGTCTCGAATAGACTTTTAAAGGTTATGCATCGAACACTGTACGCAAGAAACAGTCAGGCACCTAGATGTGTCATTGCGTCAGCAATGTTAGCTCGAATAAATTCTATCTACAGTGGCAGTTTGCTTGCAGCGCGTCTACAGTTTTCCATACCTACTAAGCATACCCCCATTCCCACCCAAGATCTGACCACCACGGAGTAAACGAGCTTTTAGATATAGGGTTTCACTAGTGATCCTCTTGAGAACTTGACTTGTCACGTTTTTTCATATATCAATGATTGGTCGTTTTCATAGACTATAGTTTTCCCTAGGGTTGGATTCGAGTCCGAAATGAGTCAGACTTTGCTTGGCTCGATCAAGTTTAAACCGAGCTCGAACTGGTTCGGATTAATTCAGTAGATTTTTTTTTTAAATTTTTTATATAAAATGACGTCGTTTTGATCCATATATATTAAAAATAATATCGTTTTGATAATGAAAAATGAGTCGAACCGAACCGAATCGAAAACGAGCCAAACTTGAACTGAGCTGAATCGAGCTCAAACCGAACTCGAGCCGCCCATAAATAAATCGAGCCGAGCCCAAGCTCAGCTCGACTCGAATTTAACCGTAGTTTTCCCTCTCCACTTTCATGTATCTATAATCTTGGCTTTAAGGGTGTGAATAGTATAATTTAACTCGATTTAAAATATTTTTACAAATATATAATTTGACAAAATCTTTAATTAAATAAATTATTTTATATTTTAAATTAAAATCATACTAAATTAATTTAAGGATGTGTTATTAATCACATTTTTAACATTTTAAAGTTTTTTAAATTTTAATAATGGTAATATTATCTCAAGCTCATCCCACTAAAAATTATGATAAGAATTATGAATATACCTTGTTGTCTACATAATTCATATATTTGTAATTGTGAAAAAGCAAAACAAAGTATTTGTTAATATAGTTTGTAGAAAAATTAGGACTAGATTTGAAATAAATCGAACTCGAGTTTAAACTAACTTTAAAAGTGTAAAAACTCTACTTATTTAAGAAAAGTTGAATTCAAGCTTAAATCAAATTTTAAATTCTGTTCGATACTAAAACAATATCATTTTAATGAATATTAATCAAAACGATATCGTTTTAATTAATTTATATTAAATTTTTTTAACTTATGGGTTTTATAAACTTAAAAATAATTCTTTGTAAGTAGTGACATAGTTTTCATATTAAATTTTGATTAATATGTTATTAATTATAAATAAATTTTATTTCGTGTTTTGCTACCATGTTTATGTTTTAAAAAGGGAAACAAAAAATACGGATGCATATATTTGTAATTTTTTTTAAATTTATCAATTTTTATTTTTCATTTTTTATATTTAATGCTCATTTGATGTATCTTTATAGTGTTGGATTATAATTACACTATACAATCTCTTAAATATTTCCTAAAAATCTTCGGTATTATTATATTTTTAATATATTTTATATGTTGGCATAAAAATTATAATATGTATTATTAAAAATAATTAAATTTTTATTTAATAAAATTTATATCAAAGGTGTAAAATATGTTTGAACTAAAATACATATGTATATAAAAATTATAGTTTGATTTGATTTAAAAATTAAAAAAAAATTAATTTTATTAGTTTTTTTCAAACTTAAAAATGGCTTAATCTAAATTAATAATTTTGTCGTGAATTTTCCCTCGTTGACTCCCGCGCACCGAAATCGTGTTGTTTCACCAATCAAGTGCAAGGGCTTAATGGTTTATGATTAATTAATAGCTGTATTTACGATGTTAATTAATTTTAAAATTGAAGTCACGTCCCTTAAATTAAAAATTAATTTTCCATCACTAGAAAATTATAAGAGCAGGTAATCTAACTATGAGAGGGATATTAAAATCAACAAATCTATGTGTCTTAATTTTAGTATATAAATTAAAAATAATTTTAAATTAAAAATAAAATAATATTTAATTATATGATAATATATATAAATATATAAATATAATTATATATTTTAAATAAATACATATAGTATTATTCTATTGAAAATTAGTAGCTTTGTTTTATTATTCATTCATTGAGAATAAACAGATGCATCATATTCATATAATAATATTAAATATGCGTTTGGTTTAGATAATATTTAATTATTAAAAATAAAATATTATGATATATTACTTAGAAGATTATTATATATGAATTATTACTATATTTAATAAAAATAGATAAGTATAAATAATTATTGTATTTGATTATATATAATAAAATACTACTAAAATATTATTTGACTTAAATAACATTAATATAATTATTTTAAAATATTTTTCATGTTATTTGTTATTTTAATTGAAAATAAGGTTATTTTTGTCCTAAAAAATTAATAATAAAATAATTATAATAAAATTAAAATTATCTTAATAATATTTTAATACCTAAAGTAGAACATTTTTTTATTAGATCCGGATAGAGACCAAAGGTCTTGAGCGACCAATTCAACAAAATAACTCAAAAGATAAAAAAAAAAATCGTTAATTTCTTCATGCCCGTTCCAAGTTTGAAGCACCATTTGAACAAATAAGCATCCCCTTGGTTACATAATTTCTTCTTTATATAGATAGATATAAGATTTATGGGATAATCACTTAAAAGCATATTTTATGCAACAACCTTTTCTATATGATAAAAAATACTCTCACGATCCTGAACCGATCTTGTTTGAGATTGTAAATCCTAAACTTGTATATTATCTGTCACATTACTTACTTATAACATCATTGATAATAAAGTATTATTGAAATATTTTATTTTCTGATAAACTGTACAAAATAATACCAATAATAAAGAATAAATTATAAAAATAATCTTTTTAATATTTGAAACAAGTTAAGAGATTTTAAAATTCTTTAAGTTGCATAGTATTCTCGTAGAGCACAGGACAAGGAATAAATTAGGTTGGATATACCATAAGAAAATTTGGTTTTTTCTTCTTTCCTTGTTCCATTGGTGAAACGTGTGGAAAGATAAAGAATTTTATAGGTTCAACAACATTTGAATAGACTGACAGCCTTAGTAGGATACTCTTTCATTCTAATTATATAAAATTAAACTATAGTTTTTTATGATATGGAATTAATTTATATTTACATTGAATAAAAAAAAAACTTTAAATATCATGTGAAAGCTTTTACATTAATATATATATATATACAAATTTTTACTTAATCAAACTCATGAAAATGATATTAAATAAACGATAAGTTATATTATTAGCGATCAGTTGTATTATACACTTATGGGTTGAAATAAAGTGTAAGTATAAAACTTCCACTCTAAAGAAACAATAGATTAAACCAAAGCGTGAACAAAATATTTTCACTTAGAAAAAACAGAAAGATCATAACTTGACATATTTTCTTCGTCCCATTGTTTCTTAAACTTTAACAATATAATTTTCTATTAGTCACTGAAACACATTCTTATTTCATTCTGAACCATTTTGGAAAAGTAAATCGTTGTATATCAAATCGGGATAATATAATTATCTTATTTTAGTCAGATAAAAACTTGGAATATAAGTATATATTCCTTATTATATTAAACATATTCAACAATATAATTACATATAACCTTATCTTTTTTTTCTTGATATAAATTAAGGACTGTATATAGGTGAAATGAACCTTATAATCTATTATACGTAATAGTACTAATAGGCTTTTTTTTTTTTTACATTGTTAAATCATATCAATAACATAAATATAAACATATGTTTTTGAATAATAAATCTAACCATGTCATAGAGCGTCTTATTTTATTGTCTCGATCCTCTTTCTTGCATAGGATTACACTTAATTTGGTATGAAAATTTGTACACCAACAAAAAACACACAAGACTAAACCTTACAAAAGGAAATGTTAATGATGGTTGAAATTAGTAAAGTCTATATCAACTATATAGGGCACAAGTGGAAGTGATGGTGGTAAGTATATAACTTCATGCAAATCAAGAAAATAATATATTTTTAACGTGGTTTGACCCACAGTTTAAGATAATACGTCTATAGTTTTTGTATCTTAAATCTCCTCTTATCTTTGATATATAATTATGTATAGTTACATTTGTATATAATAATGAAATATTTCTAATGTAACAAAGAATCTAAAATTTTTATTCATATTTTAGATAATTACATCAACTATACGAAAAAATAATAATAACTTTCATATATAGACATGAGATGAAATACAATGATAATATGAAATATATTCAAAAATTAAATCATTAAAATTATGTCATTATCGATGTCTTGAATGAAAAGACTTCTATCTCCACTTTAAAATTATACGACAACTTTATGTGTGACATTTCTTAAGTTTAATTTTATGTGCGTCTTATTGGTGCACAGTCTACTCTATAGTATTGTTGGATTAAAATATATGGCGCACCAACAAGGAAATGGTGACATTGTTAATATCAGACCCCTCCATATGCCTCTATTTTTGTTCTTTTATTACTTGTGACGCCTTTCTATTCTTTTCTACTCGTTAATTCCGTCCAAAAAAGCATCCAATTCCAGCCGTTGATTCGAAGACATCCCAGGATTTTAACCAAAAATATTACTATTTTTATTCTAGGCTTAGTAAAAGGTTAAAAAGGGAGTAATGTCTAATCGCACAAAAATTTCGGGGAGTTGTTTCAACTTGGGATATCTAATCGAAGAAGGAGAAATGATTACATACTAAAAGGGACCACGTTAATCCGTGGACCACTTTAATCCAACGCAGAAGAGTTCAAAGTGCCCAAAAATGCCCATTCCCGAGAATCATTTTCCCAAATCTTTAAAATATTCTCCACGTGTCACAATACCACTTGGCCGCCTCTCGTACACCGTTCCACAGGGGAACGCAGACTCGAAGAAAATCGTGTATATATATGAGTCACCGTTCCAACTGTCATATTTAATCCATCGCATTAATTCATTTCTCCTTCGTCTTTGTTCAAACTGTTGCCGAGTTTTGTTCACCGGGGAGAAACTCACCGGACATTCAAATTTCTCCATCTCTTTATTCATTTCCCGAAATTCTCGAGGATTAAACAATTTCTAACCGGTAAATAGAATAAGAAATTTTCTGTCACCATATATTGAACTTCATTCAATTTACCCAAACCGAATCCGATATTCTCACGCAATCTCTTGTCAAAGGAAAAATAGCATGAGTTTCGGAATTATTTCGGCCGCCATGTTTCCCCGCCATGTCAGCAGTGCCAAATCTGGCGATCTGGTTATTGTTTAGATTCTAATTGGATATGCATCCGTTTTGTTGCGTCTCCACCGTGTCCGATAACAACCACGCTTCTTATAAAAACTTCACTGGTCATCTCCCTACCATGCCTCCTCCTTCTACGACTATGTCCACGACGTCTTCAACCCGGTTCGAGCAGTCGGCCCGATCCATTACGGCCCAAGTCAACCACCATTATAGCAACAATCACAACGGTGGGAGTGCCAATTGGACGGAATCGAATCAGCGGCTGAGTCAGAGGGTGGAACAACCGGTTGACGTGAAGATAAACGACTTAGTCGGGAACGGAATAGCCGGAGTGCTGTACAAGTGGGTGAATTACGGGAAAGGATGGAGGCCGAGATGGTTCGTATTACAGGACGGTGTTTTGTCGTATTACAAGATCCACGGACGTGATAAGATCGTCGTGAGTCAAGAGACGGAGAAAGGTTGCAAAATTATCGGCGAAGAGTCCATGCGAAGAATCCACCGGCGGTGCAATAAGTACGAAACTCATCAGCACCACCTTCACCGCAAACCGTTCGGCGAAATCCATCTCAAGGTCTTTCGATTTTTATTATTTTTATTAAAAAAATTGTTTCAAACGGTATTGTTTTTAAAATATTTAAAATTCATTTCGGTTTTATTGCTTGACAGGTGTCGTCAATCCGCGAGAGCAAATCGGACGACAAGAGATTTTCAATATTTACAGGCACAAAACGACTGCACTTAAGGGCTGAAATGCGGGAGGACCGATCGGCATGGATAGAGGCATTGCAAGCGGTCAAAGAAATGTTTCCGAGAATGTCGAACAGTGAGCTGATGGCTCCATCTGAGAAAATTCCCCTGTCTACCGAGAAATTGAGACAACGGTTGTTAGAGGAGGGAGTGAGAGAAGAAGTAATACAAGAGTGCGAAAAGATTATGAACGACGAGTTCGCCATGTTGCAGAATCAGTTGCTGTTGCTGAAGCAGAAGCAGTGGTTACTGATGGACACCCTGAGGCATCTGGAGGTACATGTAATGAAAACTAGAACCCGGATTAAGAATTCTTCTACTGCTTCAAATACTAGTATTGCCAAATGATTTTTTTTTTTTAATTTTACAAATTGTGCCCGAATGAAATTGGGTGTGTTTAGTTTCAAATCTAGTCTGTTGGTGTTTATATGATTCTGTGTGTTGGAGTTATGTGGATCGATTCAACGCTTTCATATGATGTATGTGGTGTAGTTCTGCTTTTTTTCTTTTTTTTTTTTTCTTCTTTTCTGAGTATTGAAGTAGAAGTACGGAAAGAGATATAGGTTTTGTATGGATGTATCGAGTCTTAGAGTTCATGTCTGATCACTGAGTTCAAAGGCCAGTTGACAGATTATATTTTAATTTTTTTAGTAATTTAACACAATTTCAATTTTTATTCTTGCAATATATATCTCATTATTATTTTTTTTCCTTCTGTGTTTATTGAGAATTTCTATGGCTTACGATTTTGTGCAACATCTTCTATTGGGGATCTTTTGTGAGATTATTTATGCAACTTTGGAAAAGAGTCAATGTAATGTTATTTAGAACCGAAGGTATTTTAGTCCTACAATAATTGTGATCAAAATTTATGTAACTGATGATTCTTACAATTTTTGTGTCCATTATACAAGATTTGATTTGATAGTACCTGACATCTGCGTCTAATTCTATTATTTTCTGTGGTGGTGTATGAGTGTCTAATGATTGAAGTACTCTAACATTAGTGGAGTGGTAGGAATTGGTGTCTTTAACAATGCTGACTGTTATCGATATCTCAAGTTCTATATGGACCTCACAAAGCGGTGCTGTGTTATTCGACTATCCTAACTTTTACAGAAGGGGCCAGAGAGAAAAAAAAGTCAAAGAAAATGACACGTAGAGGCATCAAAAGAAAATTGATATTTGTGTGTCATACAAGAAATTTCAGTGAAAAGGGCGGCTCTATTGATGAAAGGACCCATGTAGCTGACCCAAATTTGTTCAAGATTAAGATATTGTTGATATGAGAGGAGATCATTGCGTTCATATGAGGCATCAGAAATTAATTGCATTAGGGTTGGTTGATAAGAGTGGTGTGTTGTGGTAGTGGTGGTCATAATGACAGTGATGGTGATAAGGGGCAGGTGCAGCTCTAGGTGCTGGGATCACTGCCAGTTGAGGAAAAGTGATGGTGCAGCAGTTATAATGGTTTTATCAAGGCTGGGCACTTGACCTGGGATTTCTGCGTTAGAGTTTTATTGTTGCAGCAAATTTCGTTAATCATTCTTCAAAAATAATGAATCACAAAGTAAGCAATTATGGTAGCAATGTAGATTCTGACATACAATTTTCATGAGTGCATTTACTTGTGTGTATAGTATCCTCACAAGATATTTAGAGTGACCATAGATGTATATAACTTGAGAAATTTGATTACCTTTATGGAAGAATTTTCTATTTTCAATTATTAGGATTTTGGAAATGTGATTTTGGTTTACTTACAGATTTAATTTATGGAGTTATTTGTTAATTTTATATTAGTTTGAGAAATATGCATCTGCAGAGTAGTATTAAAGGATAATGTAGCTAAACATATTTATTAGTGTTTGAATATCACAATAATAAGTTTGTTTTCCTGCTAATCGGGTATATGTAGCGAAGGATGGATGCTTTGCCATATTTTTGCTAAATGAAGGCTGGGGAGTACTCTTGCACTTAGCAAGTGTGTGTTTATTATTTCCTGCTAAATTGTTTTCTCGACCATAGTCATTTGGTAATAGGATGCTTAAGTTGGTTTGTTTTAGAAAGGAAAAAAAAAGCAGTATCATGCATTATGTTGTACATCTTATGCAATCTTCATAATCTTCAAATGGAAGGATTTATTGAGATGAGGTGACTTTTAGTATCGTATGTATATCTTAAATGTTGCTGAGCGAGAGTTGCTGAATTTGACTGTCTCTAACTATAATCGATAAAATGTTCCTCTATCTTCAGTTTTTGCCGTCAGCTCTTCCATGAGGTTAGATATAAGGAGCAATACTATGTGTACCCATTTTGTGTACACAAATATATACACACTCATATGTGTCATTATATGATTGGTTATTATTTTATTCTTAATTCAAAATCATCCAATCACATGATAACACATATAAATGTGTATACATTTGTGTACCCAAAGTGGGTACACATAGTTTTATTGTAGATATAAGTGCCTTGACTTAATTGGTGGCCACCACCCAAGTCTTGCCATATATATCATCATCATATAATCTTTTTTTTGCTATGATGTGGTATCAATTTAAAAATAAATAAATAAATTTGCTACAAATAGTGTAGTTAATAGATGCAAAGCTTATGCTGTGCCTTATAATACTTAAGGTTCTTGATTTTGCTTTTACACCTTAAGTCATGCATACAGTTTGCTTGGGCTCGAGCTGGTAATCACTAATTGTATGTAAAATCACAATTAATTAAAATCTTGAATAACTTCTGGATTTTATTTCTAAATTTTTTCCTTGTTATGCTAAAACATTCTTTAAATTGTATTTTGTAGACAGAAAAGGTTGACCTGGAGAATACAGTTGTTGATGAGAGCCAAAGACAGTTGAGTGATCCAGGTGCTTCCTCTAGATTCAGGCAAGACAAATTCAGTGGTAAGTTGTGTAAAGTAAATTCTTTTATTCAAGGTTACAATCAGGTGATATTATTACATTACAGTAAGATGTGCTGCATCTCAGTTGATGCAAAAATTAATATTTAGAGTTGGTCTTTGTCTAGAATGTGTTATTTTATAATGGCTAATTATTTATGGCATTTTCTGAAAATCCTATAAGACGTTTTCAGATATTGAGACATATTAGACCTGTAGTATCATTTCTACTTTTTCCTTTTCAAAACTACATATTTATTCTTGGGTTTTCATTTTCCTCTTGTCAGAAGGTAGTCCAACTGAATCTGATGATGATAATGAAAGAGTTGATGCAGCAGAGGAAGAAACAGATGAAGATGAAACTACTTTCTTTGATACTCGTGACTTTTTGTCGTCAAGTTCCTTCAAAAGTAATGGGTCTGATTTTTGGACTTCATCTTTCTCTTCAGATGGGGAAGGGCTTCATATCGATGAATCTGAAGATGACATTGATCCATCCATCAGATCAGTTGGAACTAACTATCCTTGTATTAAGAGACGCAAGAAACTCCCTGATGCGATTGAAAAAGAGAAGGGTGTCAGCCTTTGGTCAATGATTAAGGATAACATTGGCAAGGACCTGACAAAAATTTGTCTTCCTGTTTACTTTAATGAGCCCCTTTCTTCTCTACAAAAGTGTTTTGAAGAATTGGAGTATTCATATCTTCTTGACCGAGCATATGAATGGGGGAAAAGGGTAAGTATATGAATAACATTTTTACTTTGTTCCTTTTTACTGCTGTTTAGTGTTTACTTGTATCACAAGCTTTTTGGCTATCCCTTGAAATTTCACAGGGTAATAAACTAATGAGGATATTAAATGTGGCCGCCTTTGCTGTATCTGGTTATGCTTCAACTGAAGGAAGAATATGTAAACCTTTTAATCCACTGTTAGGCGAAACATATGAAGCTGACTATCCAGATAAAGGTCTCCGTTTTTTCTCAGAGAAGGTTTGTTTCCATGCCTATAATTCAAATTATATAGTCACAGTTTCTTCTGTCAATGACTTCATTCATCTATGCAAGTAGACAATATTTTAATTCTTATGAGTGCTGTTACATAACTCCTGCAAAGTCTTCTTTAAAGTCAACACATATTTAGCTGGTTTCATTTGGTTCAGTTGCAACTGAACCAGGTTGACTATATTCAGATAAACTTTGTAGGAGTAAATCAGGCATATAAATGTCTAAATATGTGTGAATTTTTTATGATTATGATATGCATTTGACCATTTGCTAATGGGAAAATTTCAGTGCACCCCTTCATTTTAGGTGTTCACCCTTATAGTTTGACCATATTGTTAATGTAAATTCTATGCCAAATTTTTTACGATTTTAACATGTTGAGCAGCTAATCTCATTTTATTTTGGCGTCAGGTCAGTCATCACCCCATGATTGTTGCCTGTCATTGTGAGGGTACTGGTTGGAAATTTTGGGGAGATAGCAATTTGAAGAGCAAATTTTGGGGTCGCTCAATTCAGCTTGACCCTGTTGGTGTCCTAACTTTAGAATTTGATGATGGAGAAGTCTTTCGATGGAGTAAGGTATGATTCTAACTAATCCAAATAACATTCATTCTCTTAATAAGGTCTAGTTAGAAATTGATTTTTTCTCCGCCAGGTTACCACATCAATATATAATCTCATATTGGGAAAGTTGTATTGTGATCACTATGGAACAATGCGTGTGGAGGGAAATTATGAGTATTCATGCAAGCTGAAATTCAAGGAGCAGTCTATCATTGACCGCAATCCTCACCAGGTTCTCTCTTCAGATGTCATCTATATATTTGTGTCCTAAAATATTGTTAGTAGTATGTGATTGTAGTTTGGATAATATGATACGATGCTTTATTTTTTTTTTTTCAGGTGCATGGTATAGTTCAAGATAGGAATGGGAAAACAATGGCAACCCTATTTGGAAAGTGGGATGAGAGCATGCATTATGTGATCGGAGACTTTTCAGGGAAAGGAAAAGGACTTGAATCTTTATCGGATGCTCATCTACTTTGGAAGCGGAGTGCTCCTCCTAAATTTCCCACTAGATATAACTTCACACGTTTTGCCATCACATTGAATGAGCTCACCCCTGGTCTAAAGGTGATTATTTGGCATGTCATATGATTCTATAATATTTCATCATATAGTCTGATACACATACTGAATAATTGAATTCCAAGAGAGAAAGTAAGGGATAAACCAAATTTACTCCTTTTACATGTGCATTCTCGACAGAATTCTTTGTTTGATTTGTGTTTTTATTCTTATGCAAAGGAGAAACTGCCACCAACAGATTCAAGGCTCAGATCTGACCAAAGGCATTTGGAAAATGGGGAGTACGAAATGGCAAATTCTGAGAAGTTACGGCTAGAGAAGCGACAGCGGCAGGTAAATTTTGTGTTAACATGTAGTCTGTCTGTCACTTGTAACAGGCATGCACTTTTGCATGTGCACGCGACACACACACACACACAAAAGATTGTTTTATGATGGTAATGAATGGGTATTTGGTGTGGGATACAGGCTAGAAAAATGCAAGAGAGTGGCTGGAAACCAAGATGGTTTGCCAAGGATAAAGTAAGTGGCAGTTATCGGTATCTGGGTGGGTATTGGGAAGCCAGAGAGAAATCAAATTGGAATTCATGTCCTGATATATTTGGTCATTTCCCTTCTGATCAGCTCCTTGACTAAGTTGTGTTTCTCTATTCCTTCACATTTATTAATGATTGATTGCCCCATAATCATCCCTGTAAGTACATTAGATTAGGATGTTGGCAAGAAAATAAAAATTACCATCTTGTTGATTGGCAGAGAATGAAAGATATTTTTTCCCTTAATGAATGAATCAAGTGGTAAAATTAAATTCAACAATAAAATTATTCTCTTATCAAGTTAAAAAAGTGAAATCTTATGACAAAAGTTTACTCTTCAAATGAAGGAGCCTCATTCATGTCATGAAGTTCTTCATAACCACTCAAGCAACTCTTAAGAGGCAGCTAGACTCAATTTACTCGTCAAATTTTATCTTTTCCCCTTTTGCTTACATCCACAATGACGCAATGGAGGTATGACTGCTGACACAAGAAGCAACAAATACCAGTTTCCCAGTTCTGTGAAGCAGCTTCTGTTTTTGTCCCTTCATAAATTTCCTGTTTTTTTCTTTGGAAGATAAATGGATTTGTGACTAAACGGATCCACTTCCCCATAACGTCATCCAACCATCCAATCAATCTCAACCATTGAACCACACAAAACCCTCAACTACAAAACAGACCTAAACAAATACGGCAGATACATAGGGAGCCCACAGGCGTTTGAGTTTTCGGAAGAAACGTCCCCGTATCTTGTACTGCATCATTGTGTTTTCCCATCTTGCCTTGCATGTTTTCTGTTCTCATCTCATTGGCCATCACCATTTTCAGTAACTAAACTCGAAACTGCAACTTTATAATATTACTTGGGCAAGACGAGACAGTATTGTTATGTCATTTCAATTTGCATTTATTAAGCTTCCCCTTTTTTAACCGTTTGCCGCTGTAAATCTTGACAGTAATATACTGATAAGTTTCACTGTTTCAGAGCGTAGGGCGGCTACTTGCTTTTCTCCCTGGCCGGTTGCTCTTTTGTCATTTCAATCACCATTTTTCTCCTTCCTCTTTTCATACATCTGTAAAAGTATGCTTATCATTAAAGAGTTTTGATGCAATCACTCAGTTTTGTTACGTGAGTTGGTGGTAATCAAAGCTCAAACAAACTACAAATCCTCGTTTTTCTCGATTTCTGTCTAATCATGCCAATAAAATTAAATTACAGGATCAAACCAACGTAAAAACCAAGAGCACATGGAAACTGTGGCGAGAATATTCTTCTTGATGATAAAACACAAAGGTGTTAGAGAGTTGAAAGTGACATTTCCAGGTTAGTAGTGAGTTGTCAATTTGAGTTATTTCCACCGTAAACGTTTTCTTGAATTTGTTTACGAGACAAAAATATTTCTGCTTGTTGAGCTTTCGACGCAAAATTTTTCTTTTCCTTCGCCACTCTTTAAGACAAAATTTCTCTGGAGCTTCTGCCAATGCCAGGTTTTACAGCAGTTTTTCAGTGGAGGAAGCTTCAATCTTCTTGTTCATGGTGTAGTTCCGTTAACATTTCTGTACTAAAAATTATTCAACTTTACAGAACAGAAATATCAGAACAGGGCCTTGAAGAAGGCAAACAACTTGGGCCAATTTTGGGTTTAAACTTTAAACGTAGACAATCTAATTTTGCCGGTGAAAGAATTAGTCAATAATTCGACAAGAATTCCCCAAGGAGGAGGCTATTAACCCAGGCAAATGTGTGGAATCTTTAAGAGTCCCGAAAGAGTTAGGCTTGATGGTCTGCACACGTCAGAACAAGATTAAACTTTTTAAATTTGAATGAGATAACTCATTATCCAATAAAAAACTGTAAAACAGTCCAATTTGGATGAGGTAACTCATTATCTGAGAAAAAGAAAACTCCAATTAGATAATTTTAAAAAATCATCAAAAATAATTTAAATTCATATTTTTTTATATATAAAATCTTTTTCATTCTCACTGAAATAACAATTTGAGGCCATTGATTGGCGCAGTTGGAGACAAATAGATAAACAAAAATGACAAAACGTGGTGGGTGGGACTCAGAGAGCGCGTGATCTCACAGACTGGCAGGTCTTCAGCATCATTCAAGTGAATATGAATGTGAGTATGGGATAAATTGCTTGCTGCAACATCTCTTTCAAAGTGTCTCACATGGTTTGCTTCTTGCTCCATTCTTTCCGGACACTCGTGCCATGGCCGTGTTCCCCAACTCCTCCTTTCTTCCTGTCGGATTTGACCATTCTATTTGGTTCTGCTTGCTTTTGAAATTTATTTTGTGGGTATAATTTTTATATATAATTTTATTTATAAATAATAACATATTATTATATAATTAAATAGTTAAAAATTAAAAATAAAATAATATTTAATTACATAATAATATATTATTATTTATATATATAATTATATATATAATATTATTTTTATAATAAAATTATATATATTTACTTTAAATATATAAATATATATATTTCATATGTATCATTATATAAATAAATGAATTTAAATTAAAATAAAAATAATATTTAATTATATATTAATATATATAAATATCAACTTATTTTTATAAATATATCTATAATTCTTATTTTTGTTAGCAATATTGTTATATTTCAAGTAATGACGTGGCAGACATTTGTTTGTTAGTTTGGTGAAAAGCACACGTGGATGGGTCTGTTGAATCGGCGAGGAGGTGGGATGGCATCTTACTGTTTCAAAAGCGACATCGTTGTACGGCCCCACACCACACCATAAGACAGCTAAAGCCCCAGTTCTAGTGGGTTCCACTCCATTCCGACTGTAAAAGTGACTGTTTGGCACGACATCGTTTTTCAGTGGAAGGAAAAAAGTTTCAAAGGTTAATTACGCACTGTTTATTGTTAAAATCGAAAAAGACAATCCATAAAACCCATTCAAATTGTCATTTTCCATTTTGTTTTTTTTTTTTTTTCTAAACGAAAAAATCTATTTTAACCAAATTATATTTTCAAAAAGTAAATTAATTATATTAAATAAATTAAACTTTACTTACGACCCACAATCAAAACCATGACTCATTAATTAAAACGATATTTTTAAATAATAATATTACAATAAACAAAATAATAATTTTTAAAAACAATTTGAGATGTATAATTGATAGACGTATTTGAGATAACGTATAGGTAGTTGAAAGTATACATCTGCCTCCAATCTCCTGCCTGGAAACTTATTAATATAGGAGGGGTCTAGGAAATTAAGATGAAATCGATATGCAATTTATGGAATGCTTTAGCCTCATGTGTATTTTAATATGATTTAAAAAGGGTTGGTAGCTTGAGTAATGCCTTGCATATTCAATCGTTCTTCCTTTCACAGAGGGGTTTGCATTAAAACCTTTGTCTATCCATTATATATATAAATCACATTTTTTATTCCTAAAACCTAACTTTAGTAACCAAATTTATCAAAAAGTTCATTTTTCAAATTGATCATATCACCCCAAATTAACAAATTTTTGAAATACGTTTTTCACATATCAAATTTGTTATCAACATCATTTTCTTCGCATTATACTTCGGCCATCTTCCCTCTTGCATATGGCTCTAATGGATTTAGATTTAGGTGGGTGACAATTTTGATGAACTTGGACTTGGGCAGGTGGAGGTTTATTTTTTTAAGGTTGTTTAACTTATTTACTAGAAGATTATGTTTACGGTTATGTTATTTAGTATCCAAGTTTACAATTCAACAATGTAACAATTCAATGTTAAGTGTTATCTGTAAATCTTTTTATACTCCTCTATTTATAAGATAAGGGGTAAGAGTTATATAAATAATTACAGAGGTGGATATTAGAATTTTACTCTTATGAACAATGGAAGATTGTGCGCCCTTTTACCCTTAAACGATTTTGAGTTATGTTTTTTAATTGTGGCTACAGACATTATGGAAAGTGATATGTGATAATGGGAAAAAGCGTAATATTATATGTATATATTTTAAGTATACAAATAAATATATATTTGATGTATGTAATCATATGATTAAATGTTATTTTATTCTTAATTTAAAATCATATAATTATTTAAAACATATATTAAATATATATATATATATATTTATGTATTTAAAATTGATATACATAATATTATTGATGGAAAAATATAGCTGTATATTGAAGAGATCATAAGAAACAATCATAACTATAAAAAGTTACTTTTTCCACGTTTGAACTATCAGAAGTTATCAAAAGAGATGATAAAAAAATGTAGCTATATATTAAAGAGATGACAAGTAGTGTTATATAAATAATGATATATTATTATACGATTAAATGGTTAAAAACTAAAAATAAAATAATACTCAATCGTATAGTGATATATTATTATTTATGCATAAAATTATTTATATAATATTATTAAAAATATATTTTATAGAGTTATCATTACTTATTGGAAGGTAGGGTGAATCACATTATATATAATATAGTGTGATCTCGAAAACATTGGCGTGAATAATGTTTCGGTGTGATCTTGACAAATGCTACCAATGATTTATTTTAATTTCAACTTTATTTTTATAATTATTAATTCTAAAATTAATACATTTTTGGATGTGATTTTGATATATTACACTTAGGGTATGCTTGATTTGGGTGATTTGTATTACTAGAAGTGAAAAATTATTAATGTAGTAATTACATTATCTCTTATATTATTTATTATATTATTATTGATAATAAAAAAATACTGATATATTTTATTATTGATAAACTAAATATAAAAATATTAATAATAAAAAATAGATTATCAAAATAATATTTTATATTAGTAAGCCAAAGACCATATTAATCGATTTCACTTTAATTGCATTGCTTCATAATGATTTGTTAGGTTAATAATTTTGATTTATTTTTATAATTATAATCATAAATTTAATATAAATTTAAGATGAAAAATATATTAATATAATTTTGAGATCAAATTATTATTCAACTTTCATAAAATTACAAAATCAATAAAAAAAATATTTTTGTCTATTGATAATATATGAGTTACTTGAAGATGGGTAACAAATTTATACATTTTTTATTTTTAGTGAACAAAAAATCATAAAAAAGACAAGCTTTAAGGGAAAATATAATTCTCCCTGAAAATAATATTTCGCCGGTCACCGGTACGAGCAAATATGGAGGCAGGGAAGACAACACAAAGCCCAAAAACATGGAGGATGGGTATATTTGTAATAATATACGAAGGGCAAAAAAATTAGGCAGAAAATTTACATAAAAATACCCTCTTAGTTCTTAGGGCATTCCGTCACGTCACGATGAAACCAAAACGGGGAGTGGAGGATATACTCGTACAGGTAACACACAATTAAAAGCAACCGAGAGAAAAGGAAAGAGGGCATAGTTGTCATAAAAAAAATTAAAATATAAAGCTGAGCTGATGCGGCATATTACCTTGCCTTGCATTGTAGCAACGTTCCCTAGGGAAAGCCGGCTCGTTAACCTTTCGTATCTCTCTTCCATCTATAGAAATTTTGTTTTTATTTTATGTTTTTTCTGTCTTTGTTTCTCTCTATCTTCTCCGCGCTTGTGTTTTTGAGGTTTCAACGTATTTTCTGCCGAAACGCCAAGCACTAAAGAGAAAGAAAGAAAGTAAGAGAGAGAAAAGAAAATTTCAGAGAGATTAAAAATCAAGCTCAAAATTGTACTGTTCCGTCGGAAAATGCCTACACCCTGCGGCGGCAACGCCATAGAAATATTTTAAGTAGACCAACACAATCTGACTTCGAGAACGTGTTTTTTATATGCGCGTTTATGAGACGGGGAAAATGTACGAAGTAATATTGCTCGAGCAACCAAACGACGCAGTTTGTAACATTAAGAAGAAAAAATCCGAAGAGGATAATTCTAAATGCACTGACCTCAAACCAGCTGTAGCGTCCATTCCCGTAGTCGGCCGTAGTCGATCCCAAGCGACCACTCGCCGTGTGACACCTACTACGATAACTAACGCCGTGATTAACGGCGAGACGAGCTCAACAAGTGGAACCGGAATCACTGGCACTGTAATTGAGAAGCCTCTACCTAACGGGGATCTGTACATAGGAAGTTTCTCCTGTAACTCCCCGCACGGATCGGGTAAATATTTGTGGACGGACGGTTGTATGTACGAAGGAGAGTGGCGAAGAGGTAAAGCGTCAGGTAAAGGCAAGTTCTCATGGCCGTCGGGTGCTACTTTTGAAGGTGAATTCAAGTCGGGTCGGATGGAAGGCTTCGGTACCTTCACTGGATCCGACGGAGACTCCTACCGTGGGTCATGGAGTTCCGACCGCAAACACGGCTACGGCGAGAAACGTTATGCTAACGGCGACTTTTATGAGGGATGGTGGAAGAAGAATCTTCAAGACGGGCAGGGGCGTTATGTATGGAGGAACAGGAATGAATATATTGGGGAATGGAAAAACGGTGTGATTTCCGGTAGAGGAACTTTGATCTGGTCTAACGGAAATAAATATGACGGGCAGTGGGAAAATGGCGTCCCCAAAGGTGACGGAATTTTCACTTGGCCCGACGGCAGTTGTTACATTGGAAGAGATGTTCAGTTACAGCAGTTAAACGGCTCGTTTTATCACGGCAACAATGGGAAGGAGCAAAATCTAATGGTGTCTTCTTCTAGGAAGAGATTGTCTGTGGACAGAGCACGAGGTAGCTTGACGGAGAAGAACGTGATTTTTCCAAGGATTTGTATATGGGAATCAGATGGTGACGCTGGAGATATTACATGTGATATTATTGATAATGTGGAAGCATCCATGATTTACAGAGAAGGATTAGGGTTTGATCGAGATTCAATTAGACAGTTCAGGAAGGGTCCCTGTTGTTTCAGTGGAGAAGTGAAGAAACCAGGCCAAACCATTTCAAAAGGCCACAAGAATTACGAATTGATGCTTAATTTGCAGCTGGGTATTAGGTAAAATTTTTCAAAGCTGGTTGCTAATGAGTGATTTTTTTTATCATTTGTTTAATAACTTAGTTCTTGTTTTGTTAGATATTCTGTTGGAAAACATGCTTCGATATTGCGAGACCTAAAGCCGAGTGATTTTGATCCAAAGGAGAAGTTCTGGACGAGGTTTCCACCTGAGGGCTCCAAGCTTACACCGCCTCATCAGTCAGTTGAGTTTCGGTGGAAGGACTATTGTCCCACGGTGTTCAGGTATTGGTTTGTAAATTGCCCAGGGGCAGGGTTTTCTTTTTCTTTTTTTTTTGGGGTTTCTCATAATAATATCATTGTAATTGGGTTAGGCGTTTGAGGGAGCTTTTCCAAGTGGACCCTGCTGATTACATGCTAGCTATATGCGGAGATGATGCCTTAAGGGAGCTTTCTTCTCCTGGGAAGAGTGGAAGCTTGTTCTACGTTACACAGGATGATAGGTTTATGATAAAGACTGTTAGGAAATCTGAAGTCAAGGTAGTTGCCTCTCTTATCAATTCCCTCTGGCAATTTCATTTCATTGACCAAATAAGCTATTGGTTGATTTAGTTTTTTCAGCATACTACTTTGAATAATGTGGCATCTGGCTAGGTCTGACTTTTGTTGTTGATATGCAGGTGCTTATTAGGATGCTTCCTAGTTATTACCAGCATGTGTGTCGGTATGAGAATTCTCTTGTAACTAAATTCTACGGTGTGCATTGTGTTAAACCTATTGGCGGCCAGAAGGTATGTTTTGAGTGATGAATGTGAATTGTTTTATTTGTTCTTTCTCTAATAAAAGCTGGTGTATATATCTAGTAAGCTTTTTTTTTTTTTTTTTTTTTGGAAAATAGACACGGTTCATTGTTATGGGCAATTTGTTTTGTTCGGAGTATCGAATCCATAGACGGTTTGACCTAAAAGGATCATCACATGGCCGCATGACAGATAAACCTGAAGGGGAGATTGATGAAACAACCACCCTGAAGGACTTGGATCTGAATTTTGTGTTTCGTCTTCAACAAAATTGGTACCAGGAGCTTATCAAGTAAGTTTGAAGTACATGATTTGTTTGATTTTTGGTATTTGCATGATTGCATCACGTGAATTTCTTAGTCTACCCTTCTGATATTTATTGCATTGAAATGATAAAATTTTGATAGACAAATTGAAAGAGATTGTGAGTTCTTGGAGGCTGAGAGGATCATGGATTACAGTCTTCTGGTTGGTCTTCACTTCCGTGACAACACTACAGGTGACAAAATGGGGTTGTCACCATTTGTTTTGCGCACCGGTAAATGACCATTCTACTCTGCCATTTTGAAATAATTTCTGAGTGGGTTAAACTTTTGCGGCAATTGGAAAATGAATTGAATATAGGCTTTTACACCATGCAGGAAATAGGGATTCTTATCAGAGTGAAAAGTTCATGCGTGGCTGTCGCTTCCTTGAAGCAGAGTTACAAGACATGGATCGGATTTTATCTGGCCAGTATGTTCTTTTTTCGTCTTCTCTGGTTTCTTACTGTTCAGCCAATAATTTGTGCTGATGTGAAATTTATATATGACTTTAAGCAATCTAATTTATGGGGAAAAACCCATTGACCTAAAACTTCAATAATATTTTTTCCTGTTGGCTTTTTCATCTTGATAATTTTTCTTGTCACTAACAATTGGAAGACATGTTGTAATTGGACTCTTTCTATTTGTTTTGATGGAATTAAGGTAGATAATAATTTGTCATTGAATTTGATAATATCCTGTGGAACAATTGATAATGTTTTGAGTTGTCTTGATTATTTTGTTTGGTAGTTAATAAGAAACACTTGTTTGTGGGCCATATACAACTCGTAACCACATATTCAATTTGGTATTTGATTGTATTTGTATTTTGATCAATTGGCCATTATAAACATATATTCCAGATTCATGTGTTCAGTTTTTGCTTTTTTATTTTGACCAATTGGCTATTGTAATGGTTGAAAAGTTTTTAAGGGAATGTGAATATTTAGAAAAATATTTTCGGCAAATACTAAGTGCTGAGTTGAATTTGAAATTTGTTCTTTTTCAGGAAACCCTTGATCAGGTTAGGAGCAAATATGCCAGCAAGAGCAGAGAGGATGGCTAGAAGGAGTGACTTCGATCAGTACACCCAAGGTGGAGTTAGCCATTTGACCCCTTCACACAGTGGAGAGAGCTGCGAAGTGGTCCTATACTTTGGGATTATTGATATATTACGGGACTATGACATCACCAAGAAGCTAGAGCATGCATATAAATCCTTACAAGTTGATCCTGCTTCAATATCAGCTGTTGACCCCAAACTTTACTCAAAGAGATTCCGGGATTTCATCAGGAGAATTTTCTTTGAAGATAGGTAGCCATCAGTTTGAAATTCAAAGCAGGGATCACTTTGGATTAAAGAAATTGGCCATTGCAAAGATCTTACCCTTGTAGAGAAAATTGCTGGGAATTATGCTGTCCCTGGTTTTGGGTTAACAGATATTTTGTCAGCCAGACATGTAGCCACTGCAACTGTGGTGGGAGAGCTCGGGGTTGGTGGCTTTGGGTGGGTTGATGGCTGAATTGTGAGGATCAGCCATAACTGTTGATGGGGCAGGTGCTTGTAACTTTCAGAGGGGAGGGAAATTTGAATCTTGATTTCCTTTTCTCTTTTTGAAATATTTATTTCTTAGGTGAAAATTTTGTGGGTACCAAGGAATGGGAATTGTGAAGATTTGAAAGATAGGTAAATGTTTCCGAGAGTAAAAGATTCAAAATGGGAGGAAGACTTGCAATAAAAAAGTGTACAGTCTATAGAAATGATGATAGTTTATGGAATTTCAGGAAATTTTTGTTGAGATGTTTTTAAAAAACATTTGAATCTACTTGCAGGGGAAGGGAGGTCCCATTCTCCAATAGGATCCCACTTCTTTTTATCTGTTGTGTATGGATTGGCTATCTGTGTAGCATGGAAATGGGGTCATCACTTTTCTTTTGCAGTGAAAGGGAAGGAATTGGGCAGGTGGGTAGACTTAACAGCATGAAAAGTAGAGAAAGCACGGGAAAGATGCACTGATGTTTCTTGTTCTTCCCCACTTTGTTTACTCTCTCTTTTTACTGTTCTTTCAAATTTTTAATTACTTTTTAACTTGCTTTAAACACGACCCATCACCAATTAATGAAATTACTCTTCAATCCAATTACCATTTCCTGTAAATTCCGGTCCCTTCTACACATCTTACCAAACAATTTTGAGGAATGTACGTGGATGCCTCTGCGCCCTGCCTTGAGGGGGATATTTGTCAATATACTCTATAATTGAGACTCGTGATAAGGGTAAGGTCAAATAGAAAGAGAGTCTGGGATGGCACCTTACCTCTGCTTGGCAGTGAAATTTGTTTCTCTTTCGGAAGCGGGACCTTCTGTTGACTGGTTCCCCACACCCAAGGCACGCCTCTGTCACCACTGCCCTGCTAAACTAAATCTATTTCCCTATAATATTATTATTGTTACTATTTATCTGTTTATCTAAATTATTCCATTATTTCTTTCTAATCAAAGTCAATTAGTCAAATTAGTACACCTAGATCTATGATTTTATTTTAAATAAAATTACGTATATAATAAATTATATAAATTTATTTATATAAATTAAAATTTATAATTAAATGATATAATTATTTATCCTTTTAAATTTGAACATCCCTTATGCGTAGGAAAGTAATTTAACAAACCATAGATTAAGAATACTTTTTACAATATATGAACTGCCCTCACTTTTTTTCTCTTTCTCTTCCATCGCCCATCCCCTTTCTTTCTTTTCTCTTCCAAGTTTCACCTCCCTTGTTCTCAACTTCGCCCTCTTTCACGTAATTGTCCTACCTCTGTTGTCTTTTCTTACGGTTGAATTTAAGCAAAAAAAAGTTTAATTTAAATAAATTTAAAATGAATTTGTCAAACACAAATTTAAACTCGAGTCTCAATTGTTATATATAAGAAGATCTAAACTCATCATAAATCTAAACTTTAGCAATGAGTGACACGATTTATCATTTTAAGTAAACAACATCATTTTATTAAGTTAATAAATGATGTCGTTTATTGTATCAATTTCAGTGTTCTACATTTTATGACTTTGTCTCTTCACATTCAAAAATCTAAACGAAAGTAAAATTCTTTCACAATTCTAGTACTCTTCCACCATCGCATATCCACATTCGCAAAGGAAAATAATCTATTGTAAATCAAACTCTCACCATTCACATTACAGTCAACTTTAAAAGCAAGGTGTCATGTTCAAGAGCTCGATTAGCTCTCTCAAGCAAGGTTTTATGTTTGGTGATGACTTAGTGGAGTACATATCAAATCATATTCTCTTTTGACAAGTTATTTCTAAGCAAAGTTGATCACATAAATCAAGGGTATGATATTGATATGATGTCAACGAATCTTAAATTCAAACATTCTCTCTTAAAAATATTAATATTTTATCAATTTTACTAATATCTACGGTCATATAGAATATTTTTCTGTATTAGACAAGTGTAGAATATTGTTGTTGTAAATTAAAATGTGTAATATCATACTTCTTATCGTAGCTACTTATAAAGAGTGTTGCATTCGGGTTATTACTCACTGGTTTTAACCTTAAAAGTGTTCTATATCATATGCACTGCACAAATTTGAGTCATGATTTTGTTATATTTATTTGAACAATGTTATGCGTACATATTTTTTATATAAAATTTATATATATAAATAATATATTATTATATGATAGAATATTATTTTATTTTTAATTTAAAATTTATTTATCATATAATAACATACTAACTATATGTATGAATTGTATATAAAAAATAAGTACATATATTTTTGTTATATTTATTTTGTATAAACTGAATAAATAAATCATTCTTATATCTGTAACATCTATTTATAGGGTATAAAATATTAAATTAAATATTTTAGGATTATAAAAATATTTAAAATATCATACAATTTAAATTTGTAAAGCTGTCGAAATCATCTCTTGATATTATTAGAATTCTATTATAAAAATCACTCTGAATGATAGTTTTTAATAGGACAAGTTATATTACAGTAATACTATATGTAATTTTGGAGTGAAGACCTAATCAATATATAATAAATTAATTGGCTGTCTCATCAAAACTCGAATAAATCTTAAAGCTCCCGTTAATGTTGTTTTTGAATTCTGAATGATTTCTGCATGAACTTGCGCGGCCTCTTTCATTATACAACAGGAAGCATGGTCTCTTTGATTTGTGCAATAGTGTGCATTTACACAGATTATTTCAATTTTATATCTCCTCTCTGAACTTGGAGGAACATTTAGTTGATGTTAGGATTTCCGTTAACTTAAAAACCAAATCAGAATAAAAAGAAAAATCAAGAAACATGACCAGCCGGTAAACTAGAAACCCAAATGCATTTAATTATCCTGTTAGAAGAGCTTTTAGTTTTCTTATCAACCAAACAAACCAAAGAGAAGTCAAAAACAAAGTAAGTCATGGAAACACAAACATAGAGTTGAAGGTTTCTGATTTAAATTTGAATTTATATTATACGAATATAGTTCGATAATATAAATTGTCAGATTTAAAAAGAAACACAAACTAAAGAATGAAATATAGATTGAAATGATTCCTTTCGAAGTTAATAAAACTAATGAAATATTAAAACTTTTAAAAATAATATATGGGTTTAAGGCTTTTACAGATGCTTCCGAAATTACAAATTTATATCTTAACACAATTAAAAGTTTGGCTATGGGAAGAAAGTGATGAATAAATTATAACATGGTTATACATCGTTATCTAAAAGCTGTAAAGGCCGAAGTGAGAAAGAATGGTTCCAGCTCTACTTACGTGTGCCCATAAAACCCAAGTCAATTTTCATGGACAAATGGCCATTAATTCTCTGCGTGTGCCCATAAAACCCATGTCAATTTTCATGGACAAATGGGCATTAATTCCCTAAAGAAACCTAACTTTGAAAATAACAATGTTGTTTTTGTCCTCTCCGGATTGATTGCTCCATTATAGCTGACGAAGACTGCATTCCCTTTGACGTGGAGTGAAACAATTTTCTCGTTCAATCCTAAAGAAAGTTGGTCTTTTTGACATTTTGTCGCATAATCAATCTTATTAATTGAGAAATATAGCCTTTAACATCTACTTACTCTCCACCCATTTAA
This sequence comes from Mangifera indica, assembly GCF_011075055.1. Lineage (NCBI taxonomy): Eukaryota > Viridiplantae > Streptophyta > Magnoliopsida > Sapindales > Anacardiaceae > Mangifera > Mangifera indica. The sequence continues at coordinate 5,534,619 of NC_058147.1, read as the reverse complement.
GGTCCTATTTGTATAGACTTTTCTTAGATTCAATTACTTTGCTGCCCACCAAAGAAGAATTAACCTTTTCCCATTTTTTATTTTCACATTTACTAATTATATATCATCGTGACAAAATTTTATAGAGGTAATTCCATTTGGATTTGGATAGAAGATCTCTTGATCAGTGTATATTATAAAAAGAGTATAAAATCATTTGTATGCCTAACTCTTGGATTTAGAAAACGTTTCGTTTGGATCTTGTGGTGTACTTAGTAAGTCTTATATAAAATATTACAACACACTCATTTAAATAAGGGGTTAGGTTGCTCTAAAACCCACGTTTTCAAAATAATAAAATTATATGTATAAATAATAATATATTATTATATAATTAATATTATTTTATTTATTATTTAATAACATAATGACATGATATTATTTGTATATAAAATTATACACATTATTTGTATATATTTTATAGTATTTACTCTTTTCAAAATGTAGGGTGTTTTGTCTGTGTATAATTAATTCACATGTAAATGTAAATATATACAACTGGAGAATACCCATACTGTACAATTTACATAAGAATAAAATTACGTGCATACATTTTTACATACACAGTTAGTCAATATATATGTTAAGTTATTATGTGATTGAATACTTTTGAATTAAAAATAAAAGAATACTTAATATATAATAAATATAATTATATATTTAATTATATACTTAGAAGTATGTATACATAACATTATTTGTATTTTGAAAACCCTTACACCCATTTTTTTTTTATTTTATCCAATCATTATCCAATCATTTATTAATTACTTGAAGTTCTCAAAGAAAATATGATTTAGAATGGAAGAGAAATGAGTTTTATCAGTCGAAAGCATTTCAACCTCTTAAAGGGGTAGGTTGTGAAAAAGTTGAGTGGCCTCTATTTCCACCAAGAAAAGAAGGAAGCAAAGACTCTCGGTAGTCGCTAGCCCTATTTGTGCTGATATAAGATGTATGTGCAAGTTTCTTGATCAAATGTGAAGTGAATACGAGGGGGAGGACCCCTATTAGATGGTGACAATGGATGATTTAGTTAAATAGTGATGGGGACTATACAAATGCAGGAAGTTAATCGTCCTTTGAATTTTATTGTAATTCAACCACTTATAACCACCCTAACCAGGCTCTGGGCTCCATTCATTTAACCGCAGTCTTGACCCGCTTCTTGTTTTGCTTGGGTAAATTATATTTTCTGATATTTCATTATCATTAGGCCAAGTTTGTTGTGACTTTTGATGCGAGCATTTAATCAATTTTATCGTAACATTTTTAAACTTAACATTTCTCTTATGTTTAAAAAATGTGTGAACATTTGTAAAATTCAACATCTTTGTTAAATTGATCTTATTATCATTCAAAAAGACACGTAAAATCATGATTTTGACTTTAAACTTTTTAATAAAAACTTGTCTTGACAGTTTAAACAGCTCATATACTATTAATTTAACCAGTTATATTTTAGTATCTTCAAATAATGTGAGATGTGCATTCATACGAATATTTCTCTCATATTTTATTAATATGAGATTCACTTAAGGGTTTCACAATCATCCCTATATAAGAGCTGGCATACTTGTTAAGGTTACATTTGTTTTACTTTGCAAAAGAGATGGATTGATCGTAACAAACATGGTGTGGAATATGAATTTAGATTCTAAAATATGTGGTGAAATAGACACATACATGAACAGTTATTCTTTATTAGATACAAAGTGACATCATAAGCATAACTATATATATATATGATGAGGAACATATGACATGTTTGGTTCACCGACAACATGCATTTAGATGATGGAATATTATGAAAAGAACTAGTAAAGCTAGCTAGTCTCCTGGGAATATCATGTTGGCAAGGATTGACAGAAAGGAAATAGAATTCCAGAGAAGAAAGAACATGGAATGTTGTGAATAAGAACAACCGGAAACGTGTAACCAAACAGTCTTGTTTATGATCAGAGCTTACATGATGACATTGATAAGAAATGAAGTGCCCATGCATGGTCTCAAATTCTTAAATGAGGGGCAGCCATATGTCGGGAAAAGCCAGATTCACACCAAACAAATGGCCTGTTAAGGAGGTGACAGCCTCCGCTACATATTCAAATACTTTTATACATGCACCCGTTATAGCCTATCTTCCTATTTCAAGAATTATTGTCTATTTTATATAGTTTCTACTCAGGCTGGTTGGGTTATAAGAATAGTTTGATTAGTAAGAACTATAAAGCCTTTTTACAAAGTTCAAAAGAAGATAAGGATTCAAGATCCATTAACGTCAAAGTAAGATAAATCTTTTAAATCATCCGATTCAATTATTATATGTTTAATTATTGAATCTAAAGTTTTGTCTATTCGGATTGATCAATCAAACTTCAATAAGGACAAATCAACTCAAGTGGGGTTTTTTGTCATAAAAGAAAAAAAAATTTAACTGGGTAGGTGAATTGGCTGCCAACATTCAATAATTCCCAATTGTTACAAATATCAGATTATTAAAATTTGTTAACATATATTGAAATTTTAGTGAATTGAAGACGTGATTTCCACTTAGAGGTCACTTACAATTGAAATAAATTAAAGAAAAGTGAACAGACTAATGAATGAAATCAAAAAAGAAAGATGAATATTGAGATGAGATGAAATGGACAAAGGGAATATACCGAAGGATTTTACACCTGAAAATTGGAAGGAGAATTAGTGAGTCCCTCTTTGGTCGATATTGAAAAATAGAAGATGTAACAATTGGTCTATTTCATTCCCAACATCAGGCTCCACTTAAAGGGGACAACTTCCCAACTAGTTCATTTCCTTTTACTCTTCCCCTTCCATTATCTGTCCATTAATTGCCAAATAATAAAACACATAAACTTTATTCCTACACCTATATGATACAATTCACAACCACCCAAGATGGAATTAGACACCACTGGTCTCAACTTCCTATGACCTTTGAATCCCATTTTTAATAAATTATCTAATTATATGATCAATGTACACGACCATTTCATCCAAAAATATGCAAATTATTTTAGGTTATTTGAAGATTAATATGGTTTACTTATTAAAATGAGAGGTTCTTATTGTTTACTGTATGATTAGGGTATTGGGTATTTGCTTCAATTGTGAGGAGATGCAGTAGCAGGTAAAATATTTAGAGGCTCCACTAGATAGATTGAAATCAAATGTAGCTTTTAAGAAAATAAAACAAGTAAAAGATAAAGAGTGGTATCATATGTCGACATACAGTAAAAACAAAATTCATTTTGATAACGAGAAAACTTCTTTGGAGTTAAATCTATCACACTAAACAAGTAAAATTTTGAATTTTGGTGACTAGTTTCACAATTAGTATACTTAACTTGAAATATAGATTTTTGTTCTCATGCTTGAAATATTTTTCTTTTGCCATTCAAGTAACCACTTGAGGGCAAGCGAGGATTAATAACCCCTGGGCCAGGCTTATGCCCAACTGCTTATTTCTTTTTGGGAGATCCTCCCTTGCTCACAAAACAACTCTACAACAGTGAATAGGAAGCTTTTCTTTCATTGATCACAGTGGCTTCATATTTTTCTCAGTCCATAGAGCGATGAGCTCATAACCCAAAAATCCCCACATTGGACTGCTTTGGTACCAACAGCCCATAATATATTCAAGTCCAATGGGCTTTTCTTTTCTGAATTTAACCAGTCAATAAGAAAGGTTATCTACAAGCCCATATAAACATCTAATAATCTCTAATAGAGTAAATTCTTCTGTCATCTTAACAGAAAGAAAAAAGTAATGAAAGGCACAGGATCTCAGCCTAGCCACAATTCAGTAGGTCCTGTTAACTTCATGACAACAATATTGCACCTGGGTCAGTTTGATTTTATGATAAAATTTGACAGGTCTCCCTGAAACAATAGTTTGGAGTGGTGGTTGGTGGGGAGAATTGAATCAATATGCAAAATATGTGATTGGGCTTGGTTTACACGTGCTACATAAAGTTTCGTCTACTCAACCTGCAACAAAATCCCGTTTCTGTCTTAAATCCCATATGAACTTTCATTTCTTGTCTAGGCGATTTTATTGGATCTCTCCTCACTCTAGATTTTATGTCTATGCATCATCAACTGCGACATTCGGTTGAAGTCATTTCAAAGATATAAATGGATATATAATACTAGAATGGAGATTGTTATTATTTATCAAAATAATGTTTATTTTGGATGGACATGTGTATAATACTTTCAAGGTCTCCATTAATACTCTTAATAAGTTTAAAATACAATAAAACTTGTATATCCACTTTGAATATATAAATAAGTTTACATTTGATATGTGTCATTATGTGATTATATGATTTCGAATTAAAGATAAAATAACACTCAATTATACAATGATATATAAAAATGTATATCTATTTGTATATCTAAAGTGGGTACTTATAAATGTTGCTTATAGACCCTTCACCTTTTTTTGAGTTGATTTCAAATTTGTGAGAAATACTTACTTTTAGTTTAAGTACTGCAATTAACTCAAAAATAAATTATATTATCACTTAAAAATAAAATTATTTATGTAAATAAATTATATAAATTTATCTATATAAATTGAGATGATAACATTTCACTATGATTATATTATCACTTAATTATAAAATTATATATAAATAAATAATATAAATTTATCTGAATAAATTAAAATAATAATATTTAATTCATTAATTTTGAAGTTAAACGAAAAAAAAAAACCCTGATTTGAAGACTTTACTTGAATATCATCTATTTTAACATTGAAGATGGGTAGTCTTGTAGTATATATTTGGGTCCTTGGGCCGACTCAAAATGCCCATTTTTCAGATGGAACTTCAAAGTTCTGTAAATTCCTCACTTGGTATCATAATTGATTGATCACAGACTTAATAAAAATTTTAATTTAATATTTTTATTAGTTATATTGATTATCAGATTTATATAAATTTATGACTTCAGACTTGTATGATGATATATATGTGTGTGTGTGTGTGAGAGAGAGAGAGAGAGAGAGAGAGAGAGCGTCTAGATTTATAGTTAACACCGTTGGTTTTGCACCAACTATTCAGTTCTAACCAAGGACTACATATAAGAAATGGATTAATTGATTGGTTAAAGTAATTGGCTAACGTTTTAGCCTTTGTTGTTATGTGAGAACGTAGACTTTCTATCTACAAAGAGTCTCAAATTCAAATTTCCCTTCAAAGGATGAACCAGTGGTTGGCCTGACGACTGAAAAAACAACTCAAAACATAGGTCAAATACTGAAGATATTTCTATATTGAGCTTGAGTTCCAACTCTACTTTCGGCATATGCAAAAGCCACAGGGATGTTTGCTTCCAAATTGCATAGAATTCTCTTAACAGAAGGAGAGGTTGCAGGCGGCCAGGGATGACAGTGTTAGCAAAATTGGCGAAACATCTTGCATCTCGCAGTTTGCCTAACCATGCAAAACAATACACAGTAGACAGATAGCTACCTCTCATTGATGTTTTGCAGCTTTTATTCTATACGAACAAGAGCCAGGGCTACACACTCTGGGTATTTAATTCCCACCAGATTTAGATAAGAGCCTCTTCTGTGTCATGTGTCATCATTGACCTTAATGATGAACTCATAGTTGGATCTTATCTTCACTTCATAATAAGCTGCTAAGTTTCATCTTATATATTTAAGTCGTGCATTAATTATATATCTTTGTCCTTTCTTTCGACATATATATATATATATATCTTTTCTATCACCGGCGTGAATCCCTCTGCGATTAAGCCGACAGGAGAGAACAGAAGAACAATGATATAAAAGGGTGAAATTTCCAAAACCAATCTTGATTGCAGCGTTTGGAGATTGATCTGAAAAGATGAAATGACAGTTGCCTTTAGGGCGTAAGAAATCCTTCATTCGATGAGAAGGGTAATTATACCCTACCAACATACGACTTTCTAGCTTCCAGAATGAGCAGGATTTCTATTTCAGCTCAAGAATGGCTTGAAATGACAGGCCAATCAGCCCCCTCTCATCATAGAAGCATACAGGGACAAACGCCAACTTCTACCCATCTAAGGTCAGCTTTCTTCTTTTATTAGGTAAGCCAAAAACAAGTAAGGAATAGACAAAATTTTGGAGGACGAAAGAAAGAGAAAGTTCAATCAATAATGGCGTAGTATTAATTTGCCGACTCTGGATATTGCATGGCTCAAGGAAAACATAATGACACCGTAAGATTACAGTACATAAATATGTTTGAAAGGATTGCGGTCTAGTACAGTCCCTTCAAATATCTTTTGGCTACCAACTTCGGAACTCAAAAGCCTCCTTCGTACGTTACACACTTAATGCTGCTGTTCCACAAGATAAACTCTAGGTTAATGACGGTAGACGACTCAGTAAAATCAATTGTGCGTGAGACTTTTTATCTTCAGAATTTCGACCAAAGCAACCAAAACTTGTGTTAGTATATATACACTCTTAGTGATACATATAGTCTTTCAATGACGTGTCAAAACCAATTAGGCAGGCTGAGTCACATTTTATGCAAAGTGAGCAGGGATGGCACGTAGAGATGCAGGGTCAGGATGGGGGAGGGAATAAGACATATATCAACGTTTTTATTAGAAAAATTTTTCCCTATTAATATAAAAAAATTTAAACTGAAATTATCATTTTTAAAAGAGAATACTTTATTTAAACAACATATTAAAAACAAAACAGTCGAGTCAAATAGATTACATGTATCATATTTATCTAAAACTATAGTGTTAATCTTATATATATCATTTAAATTCATTGCACATGCCAACTTAGTGAAGTCTCTGAGTACAATGTGCCCTCGAATGATGACAATACCCTTGTCACTTGCTATAAAAACTAAGAGGTGAACAATGGTAAGGATAGTTGCTTTTTCTTTTTAATCTTTTTTAAAGTTCAAAGAATACATTGTTAGAGTTTTATTTAGAATTTGTCTTAATATTTTTAGACTTAAACACTGAAAGGAAGAACACTTTTGTAATTGTTTGTTGGGAATATATTGTTAAAAAAAATAATAGTAAGATCACAATGTACCTAGGTTCTGTTTATATAGTCAAACGATTTTAAAAATCTTTTTGTGTCACCATTCTATAGCATTGCGTTTCCTATATACAATCTTCCTCCATTCTACTTTCACCACAAATCTCATATAATATCTCTGGATTATTAAGTCATTGCATTGATGTAATTTTTCACATTAAAATCTTTGACACTAGAAGAAAGGCCTTCTAAAAGCTCTCTAAGTTTTTTAGCAAAGTTGATCATTTACTTCCTTGGCTTTTCTCTAAAGAAGCATTCTCTATAGGTCAATCTACTAGGCATACCTCTAGAAATGCTACAATTGCTTATTACATGAGTGAGGTGCAATAAGTAATTTTTGCCTATACTGAAATGGTTGTTATCGTGACTAAGTCGCTCATCTATATGAGTAGTCTACTTAAGCAACTGAAATCTAATATACGATCGATTGAAAACCAACTTGTCACACCCAAGTTAGAGGCCCAGTTAAAGGCAACAATTGGCAACCTAGCCAATATTGTTGAGACAACTGACATCTCATACATGAAATAACTCATGTCTATATCGACGTGCAAATTTAAACTTACATTAATAATAGATATCCTTTACAACTACTCATTGCCTTCACTAGTAAAGACAATGTTAGAAAGCTTTTGAGCACACGACCTCAACGCTTGTTTGACATATAGCGCATAATTTATTCTAAAAAATTGCATGTAGCACCCATTGTTACTATCAAGACATCCCCTCAATGGGTAAATCATGATCTAAGTTGCATTGCCATTGACCTGCGATATGCAAATAATAACTCATATTTTCGATGTGTAGAGTATATCTCAAACCACTAAAAAAGGCGTCATTTCATAGTGTGGAAGCATTCTCTCTCACTTGGAAGCATGTGATAATAACACATATAATTATACCCAAAAGGACATTTTATTAATATTTTTAAATCTTCCATTTATTACTAATTTGAATTAAATTCTTTTAAATTTATGATCATGTTTAATCAAATATCTTTAAATTAAGTTTGAACCCAAGTTTGATAATATAAAATTTTTAAGTACCTTGTTTAAAGTTTGTTTGAGTCAAGTTGACAACCACCTCTTTTTATTAGGTGTTTAATTTAACGAAAGAAATTTAATGCAATTGTATTATCATTTTTTTCTGTAAGGATGTTACATTAACTATGGTCCTCCCTAAAGAAACCCTATTATTTGTTGGTGAATATTTTATTATAATATATTTGGTACTATAGTCCGATATATTATTAAGATATTATTTACATAATTTATTATGATTTTATTTTTTTGTTTTATAATATAAAACACGTCTCAACAGTTTAAGGAGTTTACATTATTCCTAAGTAATGTATAATATATACTCATACCCAATATCACTTCTATACTTTGTTATTGTAAAATTCGGTTAAAGGTGTCATAATCATCTCCTTTGTGAGCTTAAGGTTTTCATTGAGGTTTGAGCCATATCACTTAAAAGGATACGAGAAATGACTTTTGTAATATCTCTTATTCAATGGTTTAAACTATTATCAAGATATTATCTATTTTTGATATATAATCTTTTATGAGTTAGTTTGTTATCTTTACAACCTAAAATAAACCATGATAGTCTAAAAATTTTATAAATTATTTAAGTAATTATATCTTAGTATCTTTAAATAATGTAAAATAGACATATATATCTAACATTTTTTTCTTTATTTTACCCACATTCAGTTCGTCTACAGTTGCCACAATTATTTGTAAAAATTGAAAAAGATGTATTTTTTTAGTAATGCTTTGTCATGTATATTATATTTAAAGTGTTTATCTCTCGATGAAATTCTTCATTTTTTTAAATCAGATTTATGTCGGTTGACATTTTAGAGGAGAAGAGAGAGACCGCTAAAGCATGGTAGTGCGTCAGAAAAGTTTTATTATAGGATTTGAAGTTAGGGATAGAAAATTAAACCTTATAAAAAAATATAATTTTTTAAAACTTAGTTAAAAGGAAATATTAGTTTTAAGATTTTGAGTAAAAAAAAAAGAAAGATTATATTTTAATTTATTTTTAATATTATATATAGTTAAATAAATTTTGTAAAGGTAATGGATAAAAGCTTTGACTTAAAGCAAACTTTTGGGTGAGAAATAGTCGTTCGGCCAATATAATATTTAAAAAAAAGGGGCGGTGTCAAACAGTGATCCTCCCTCTTATCAGCCGCCAAAGCTGGCTTTGCTTGGCCTTTGAATGGAGAGCACATTAAATGAGTCATCTACCCATTCCAGTTTTCATCATTACTCTGAATTTATTTCCAGAAAAGTGAAAACTTCTTCCGCAAAAGCAAACACTGCTCACTGAATCCCTTGCTTATGCCATCCGTCCAGAATATAAATATATATGTATATATATATACGTTACCCATTTTGGCCGAATGACATTTTTTTTCCCAGGGTCTGTTTAAACGACACTTTTCAACCTTTACGGCAGAAACAGAGAGCAGGAGAGGCTTTTGAATGACATGCCAAATGTGTTGATCTATTATCTATTCGATCGCGTATTATACCTTTTATCATAAATTTAATTTTTGATATTATATATTATATTATAAGATATTATTTTAAAGTATAAAATATTATAAAAATAATAAAAAAATTCAATCTACAAAAGATTTTGATAAGAAAATTAGAATTTTTATATTATATTTATATTATATGTAACAATGATAATATAAAGTTTATATGTTGTTTCAATAAATAAAATATATAAATATGTAAACTATCTTAGATCTTGTAAGTTGATTTAAAGTTTAGAAGCTTGAATCACTAAAATAAGTGATTTCTTGACTTGCATCCTTCAAAAAAAAAAATAGTGCTTTTCCCAACGAAAGAAGAAGAAGAAGAGAAAATATATTATTTTTCTACATTTTTCTCTCTTTTATTAAACTAAAATTTGATATTTATCAAGTTAAAATATGTGTTCAATTCTCATTGGTTGAGAATTAAGAGAAATTAGAATTTGACCCATATTGAATAATTTATGCCCAAAATTATTCATTATAACTTTCTAAACAATTTAAAATATGTAAAATGACAATTTTGCCCCTTTTCCGAATCTTATTCGAAAAGCATAATTTTTATTCTTAGAAAGTGCTAGCGGATCATAGATAAATGTTTTCAGTTTCATAACACAATTTTCTTCCTTGAAATATGGGTGTAACCTTCAAAGTTCATAGTGACGTAGCCGTGGGCCTCATATCGGACGATACGTTTCATTATATTATTGTATAACTTAAAACTGTCGTTAACCAATATATTTTATTTTCCACTACAAAATGAAGCTCTTACTGATCATGTGGTCTCATCTAGCAATATCTCATGACCCTTACATCACAATGAAGTACAAGTTTCACATAATATCAAATGAATATTTCTTACTCACACTTATCATGTAGTCAAATCCTTCCGTCATTACATCCTGATTGAACTTGGATTCATGGAATGTCAAAATCCAATATTTAATCTTTTTGAATATCAAGTCATACATCATAACGTGCCACATCGAAACTCTCTTCATGTGGTCTTTTATTTATATTGGCCAGTGTCTTAAATTTTCATATTTCTAGATATTCGTATGAGAACTCGAGAGCGGTCGAGCTGACGAATCCCTGTATGATCATTACTTGTCCTGTCGCTCAAGCAACATATGATTAAAGCGACTTTTGAACGTAACATGATCAGCCTCGTGGTATACACCGTTAAACCATACATTCCGGAACGAAGTACAACTGTGATATCTCAAGTTAAAAGATCTATACACTAGTATGATTTACGATGTATCATTGACTACATATTAATACCCATGTGATCATCGTTCAGCAGTCATGTTCAATAAACAATATAATATAATAACTTTTGATCAGTTCTCTAGCCATCAAATGATTTCATTGTTTACTCGTATATATATCTACCATGTTTAATATCATCCATTGATATACTGTGGTGATATAACACACACCTACTATACAATACTATTGCCCAAATAGATTACCTATGCAGGAAATGATTTGATGACGCTTATTAAAACTCATTGAGCTCTTTCACATGTCGTATGCATGTAGCTAATATGAATGTAATATACAACTACAACATAGATATAAAAGTGATATATAAAACATGTGAAGTATGACATAACTCTTCTTTTATTAATAATGTATATGCAAGATATGCAATCCTTAAACCCAATTAAAACGATTGGTTTTTAGGGAATATTCTAACATCTACCATATCATATTTTAAAAAGTATGTCAAGCAATTTTAAAATTTTTTTTAATGTATTTTTATTATATTATTATTTTTTAAAAAATATATTAATTTATATTAATGATTATATTATATTATATAATATGTATTTTTTGTATTGTATATTTGTTATATTTTGTTTTTTTTTAATCTTAAACACTTATTATATTATGTAGGATTAAATTTGAATCGAGCCAAATTTAAGCTCGAGTTTGACTCAATTTGTATGAAACTGAATTTGAGTTTGAGCTTTGCTTGTTTCAAAAGAGTCAAGCTTAAGTTTGGTTCAAATCGAGCTTTTAACTGACTCGTTATTAAAATGATGTCGTTTTAATATATATTGGTGGAAACGATATTCTTTTGTACAAAATTTTGGTTCAAATCAAACTCTTTGATTTTTCAAGCCAGGTCTCGATCGATCGACGTTTTAAAGAAGAAAAGAGAGACTGTCAGAGTATGGTGATACCTTTGGAAAGCTTCATCATCGGTGATGACATCAGATTTGACACTGGGGATTAAACACTAAACCCTAGGAGGAAAATACTTTTTTTTAAAACTTGATTTAAGGAAAAATGATTAGTTTTTATGAGTTAGGGAAGAAAATTAGATTAAATTTTAATTTATTTTTAATATTATAGATAAAAAATAATTTTATTTTTTAAACTGTTAATTTTAATTATTTATAAATAGATAAATAAATTTTTTTATAGTTGACGGATGAAAAATTGAGATTACAACATTCTTTGGGTGTGAAATAGTCCTTTGGCCTTTTAAAAATTAGAGTACGCGATTAAATATTTCCCTATCAAGGGGTGGGAACAAGTCTTCTGGCCTTTGCCTTCATCATAGTCTTTTTAACTGTAGTATTTCATCATATCTTAAATCACCCGTGTTTTATCCCAGGCTTCTTCGGCTTCTGTGCAAGTGCTTGATCTACATCAGGTTTTTTCTCTAAGGTCTGTGTGCTCGTCACTTATTATTCTCGTAGTCGGGCGTATCTTTTTAAACTTTCTCCTCTGTTTCCACTCCAACATGTGCCAAATTCCATCAATGGCTACTCCACTACAATCGTCAAACAAAAAACCTTTGAACCCGCAAGCACCGCCCTTCCAACCGCCAAAAATACCTGAAGCTCAACCCAACTTGCTTCCATATATGTTCTGTTTTCCTAATGAGGCCTTTCAACAGTCCCTGCAGAATCCGGTAGAACCAGTGATGACGCGTCGGTTTTTACACCTTCCTGTGGTTACTTATCATCCTCCCCCGATATGGTCATTTTATCATCATAAAGATGACAGATACAAGACATGCTCGTTTCTGCAGGGAAGTTTTACATCATGCCTCGTGACTGGAGACGAAAACGGTAGGTGTGGAACGGGGGTTCACGAGGAGAAGCTGAATTTTCCTTCAAATAAGTATGGTTTTCTTGATTGTAATGAGAATATCAACAATGTTAAATGTAAATCGCGGGTTTTTTCGCGGAGGTCGAGGGGATCAAAAAAGGGTCCTTCCAAGAAATGGGCACCTAAGCATGGTGTAAAGATTGGTGATGGTGCAGTTATTAGTGTTCGATCTACTGCCATGGACCACGAACTGAGGCTTGGTGGGAAAACGTCCTTGATGATCAAAAACATTCCTAACCAGTTTGAGTGGGTTCGCTTTTTTAGCCTATTTTATTCCCAGCAAATTTATGCACGAGCTATTTTGCGCACAAACGATAATATTTTCCCATCTGATTGATTGATTTTGAATAAGCGAATGTGCTCAAGTTTTTGTACCTTGTTTGTGCACAGAGGACTGCTCTTTCGTTTCCCAGGCTTATTTCTTTCCGTTTCTCCTCAGACGATCTTTTTCCTTTGTTTTGATGGGTCTTTTTCTTTTGATTTGATATGGCCACTTTTCTGCTGGTGCTACCATCTCGACCGAAAGTTTTCTCGTTTTATTTTCTTCTAATGTGATTTCTGTTTCAGTAATTCCTTTGTGTCTGATTGTTTGATCTGAAAATTCGCATTACATATCTAGCTATGATGACTGTTGGCTTTTAATTCAAGGTTTCAACATGATTATTAGTGTCTTGCGGGGCATGACTTTCATGATCATTCCCTCGTCTGTTTTCTCCCTTATCTTGGGATGGTACTTCTGTATGTTCATTTGGCAAACTGTTTCTCTTTTTTCCTGTGAAAAGCTCTGCTAGAGATTCATGGTTGTTGTATGATTACCATCTCATAAGCTTATGTCCTGATCGCCCTTGTGCTCATACGGTTATACGTTTGTCAAAAATGGCGTATGGTCAATGAACCAGCACCAATCAGTGGCGTGGCTTAAATCTAAAAATTCTTGTACACTTTGTCTAATATATGTCTGGGTTCTTGCACTTAAAAGGATATGTAGTAACCCATGTACATGCGCATTACATTTGATTTAATTACTTTGCTTCGGTCGATTTGAGCAGGAGGCATGACTTGCTACGAATATTGGACATGCACTGTCGGGAGGAAAACTCTCGGGCTAAGTTGCATTCGGACCCCTGTAAATCGGAGTACGATTTTGTTTATCTGCCTATGGATTTCGGGTAAAATCTTCTCGACTTAGCTATTATATATATTTTCTCGATTTTGTTGCCTTAATCTGAATGCAATTTTCATTTGTGTCAAGGTTCCGGGCAAACCTGGGGTATGCGTTTGTAAATTTTACTACTGCAGCAGCCGCAGTACGGTTCTCTAAAGCTTTTCACAATCGTGAATGGGTGGGTCAGGTTCCTGGTGTTGGCACTAGAAAGAAAATTTGCGAAATCACCTGTGCACTGATCCAGGTGCCACATTTTCTCTTTTAATCCATTTAACCGATTGCTGCATGATGTTTAATCAAAAATTTAAACGGATTCTTTGGGATGTCAGGGCAAAGAAGCATTGATGAATCACTTCGAGCGGTCCAAGTTCCCTTGTCACACCAATGGTTACTTGCCTGTTGTCCTGGCACCTCCACGTGACGGTTCAAATAATAGCAAGCCAACGCTTGTGGGCAGGCGAACATGTGTTGCTGCTTCGCCGCCGGTCAATCGGAGAAAATTGAAGTTGATGATGGCGAAAAAGAGCGTTTAGCTTAACTCTACTATTTCTTGGCTTTTGCTTTTAGGTAGTTCGTGATGTTTTGGATTTTCGAGCAGGTTATGTTGGCCAGTGATGGTGATGTGGAAAAATGGGTTTGGTTTGTTGAGTATTATTGTCTTGTCTAGTCTATAGTCTAGTGCAGGATTCAGTCCCTTGTTTCTATTATCTCCCCGGAATTTAATTGATTCTGATGACCAAAAAGTCTGGGGTGAAGTAGAAACATGGCTTTGTTAATGTGTGACCTGGTCTAGTGTTTGTCAGCTGTACATGTAATGTAAGTATTGAAGTTTAAGCTGCAGTAATAGTATAAACATGGCTTGGTTCTGGTCACATTTACGAATTTACATGAGAAAATGGCAAGAGGGCATTTGCCCTGCGGTAATCGTGTCTGTAAGGTATATTTAATTGTTTATATTTATATTATTTGTTTTTTAATAAATAAAATATTTAACTAATATAATATTATGAAAGGTAAAGAATAGAAATTATGAATTAAAATATTATTGAGATAGTTTTAATTTTATATAATTTTATTTTATTTATTAATATTTTAAATAAAAATATTTTTTAATAAATAATATAAAAGAAAACAAAGTGTATTGTTAATAACATATCTATTTAAAAATTTTTACTATAATTAATTTTATAATTTGATAATTTAAAAGAATTCAGTATTTTATAAGATGAAAAATATTTTTAAAAATGTATAATTAATATTTAATATAAAATAGGTTAGTTTAATCCACCCAAGGAATGAAATTGGCCCGGCCCAAGTCGTCGGTAGTCCTGCGCATGGCTTCGGTTGGTCCTTTTGCTCGTAGGCTTGGTTCTCGGCTTGACTGGCTATCAAAGATCCTTGCCAACCCAGTTATTTCATTAGGTTGGGTGGACTTTGGACTTGCACACCAACCCCGCAAACTTTACTTGAGTCCACCAAGAAAAATGTCTTCTTGGGCTTCAGAAAGAGTCCCTGCTTAGGCTAACAAGCGATCAAATTATGTCTGATACTTCTATAAAGTCCTTGTTAGTTTCAATTTTACACAGGTCAACAAGCAAAATCTCACAAGGTGTTACATCTTTTGAGAATGTTATCATTCAACTCTTCCTCTGTTAAGTTTCTATTAGAATTACAGAGCCGGTATAGCCATAATTGAGTGTCTCATTCCATACAATAAGTCGCAATGTAAACTTAATGTTCTGATAAGGTGTTACGGAAATAAAAAATCTATTAAACACAAAATCTAAACAGTGGGATCGTTTGAGCCATCAAAATTAAAAAAAAATTAATTTTCGTTAATCTAGGGGTGATCTCCTAGTTGTCGTCTCCCTTTTGTGCTTTTTTGAGTCGGTATGAGCGTACTGGTTGAATCTTTATCTTTGAAAAGAGACATTTCGGCTGCCTGTTTCATCACACATTCCAACCTATGCTTAGACTCGCAATATGTTATTTCTATTAGTGTAAAGTCAAAATTCTACAAGTCGTTAGGCATGCTTGACTTTGATACCAAACTGATATGATCTCCTTCCACGGATCCACGACCATGACCTTGCCCCTGCTTCTGAGTTCATTGCTTACAACAGAGCAAAATAGTGACCCTTTTATTCATTTGCAAAAGCCTTTTTACATAGGCGCACATCAACAACCTTAACTACTAAAATGACGGAAACAATAAACCCACTCAGAAGCATGCATCGAAAATACATCCTACATAAGAACAATTATTGACTGAATTTAATGAAAAATAAAACAGTATAATAATTGACAACTAACAAAGGATTCAAAAACATGACTAAATTTGCTTAAATAAAGGTGGCATGACCACATAACTTTGCAACTCTACATACTCTTCATGCATGCAACGTGCAAACTGTAACATTACGCTTTTGATTTGCTTTGTTAATTCTTGTAGAGCTATATGCAGATGACCAATGTTAATATTTGCTTTGTTAATTCTTGTAAAGCTATATGCAGATGACCAATGTTAATATGTCATTATTTGATTGAATTAAAGATAAAATAATACCCGATCAAATGATGACACATCATTTGTGTATCCAAATCGTATACCAAAATTATATATGCATAGTTTTATTGTAGATACAATGACTAAATGTTTATCACGCCAACTGTATTACTCTTGTCACTCCGAACGAGATGGGGAACTGAAGAATTAAGCATTTTCTGTACATTATTTGCGAAATACTATTTGACCAACTATGATTTCTTCACACTAACAAAGTTCAAGAACTAATAGGCATTCCAATATCCCTGCTTCAATTAGGATTAGTTTTTTCAGTTATTCTTCTTTGTGTTGGTGACTCTGCTTGGAAACAAAAAGAATAGAGTTCGATTAGAGGTATTTCACACATTGACAAACATCTAATTTCTGTAAAGGATGAGTACTGTTGTAGAATCAAGGAAAGAACAAAAAACAGAAAGAAAAAGACTAAACAAACGATACTAAGACATGAAATAAAAGAACATAATCATTTACAGCAAAATGACTGAATCATCTAACTCTTCAACTTTTGTTTGCTATTATTACTTGTATGTATAATATTATAGAAAAAAAAAAACCTATTCTAAGGTATCCACTAATCAAGGATAATCTGTAATTAGCCAATTAAAGAACATATATCAAGCGAAAAAGGGGTAAGAAGCTACTGAAAAAAAAAAAACCAAATATAGAAGGAAGCCATGAAAAGGCTTTGAGCACGAGAATTCAGGATAAACTGAATCAGAGAGCATCTAAAGGGGATAGGCACACAATCAGAGATCATCTGATGGGAATGGGAGAACAAAAATTCAGGAGCGTTCATCATTTGGGTGGAGTTCTATGTTAAGACATATTGAAAAATCCCCAGTTGACAAAGAGATCACTTAAGCACTCAATTGATGCATACTTGTATCAAATTTCAAGGAAATTCTATGAAATTCAGACAAAGTTAACCATGCTTTAGGGTAAAGGGCTTGGCAACTTAAACAAAGTATTCAAAAAAGAACATTTTGTAAACAACAATTTAACTGAAAATAACAATTAACTCGTCAACCAAGGCAAAACTCAATGTAAAACATAATCTATATCACACTATTCAATTAACCCAAAGTTGTACTAAAAATCAACTAAACTTGTACCAAAAATCATTGAAATTCAAATTCAATTACAACACTCATAATCTACAATTAATTAAAGTAGCACAAACTGTTCAATCAACGGGGAGCTTTCTTTTTCCCAGCTATAGCAACTCTCTTACCCTTCAGGGTACGGCAATTGTTCTTAGTACGCTGCCCTCTACAAGGCAATCCCATAATGTGTCTCATTCCTCGGTAGCATTGAATCTCCTTCAATCTCCTAATAGCTAGTGCATTGAACCGCCTCTGTAAAACCCAAAAACCAAACTTCTAAAAAACCAAAACACAACACCAAAAGGACCACTAAAATGAATTATAATGGGAAAATAAATTAATACCAAATCTCCTTCGATCATGTACTTGGAGACTTCATCACGAATGACAATGAGTTCATCCTCAGAAAAGTCTTTGGTGATTTTATTTTCCATGTTAACATCATTAAGGATTTGGCGAGCTCGGGTGCGTCCAATTCCATGAATGTACTGGAGTGAGTACTCAATTCGCTTGTTGTTAGGAATCTCTACACCTCCAACACGGGCACAACGAATGCTTAAACTTGGAAACTGAACCTAAAGCAGTATAACATGACATAAATATAATTTAATTTGTAATTAATAACATAAACCCTGGTTACTTTTAATTGAAAACCTAAGAAATGATAAGTACTAAATCAATAAAAGATGCCTAAGTAATTGAAAGTTCAGATACAAGCAAGAGACATAAAATAACAGTCAATGGTGTTAAACGAATATAATTTGATTAACTGAGAAAAATAATAAAGTAAATGGACGAAAAGGCGTAATAACCTGAGGTTGCTTTGAAAGTGGGAGAGAGATGGACAGAGATTTGTAGTTACGTCCGTTGCAGATAACGGAGAGTGCGGGCGCTACAGGCATTGCAAGCGTTTGAGCCATTTTCTCGGCAGCCAAACAAAACTTATCCTCTTTCTCTGAGGGGAAAAGAAAGGATACCCACTGCGAAACTAAGATGAGACGAGAGGATGTAAACGTAATGCACACTCACTTGCCTTATTGGGCCACAAATGAGGCCCACTACTATCCACATGCTGGTAATGAATGAGCCTGACTCGGCCCAACGCACTTCGATTCAATCACTATAAGCATATTCCGTTGATTCATCATACAGGCCAACTTAATTTGCGGGAATTTTTAATCGGATCAATTGTCTACTATAACAATTGATATGATTGATTATTGTTTTATTCTTAATTCAAAATCATTCAATCACATAATAATATATATAAATATTTACACATTTATATACCCAAAATGGGTACACATAGTTTTATTGTTTTAAATTTATCTCTTTCACATACTGACATGAGGGCACTTTCCTGTAGGATCGAATGTTATACCACGATTATTAAATCTAATATTAAAATTTTAATTTTCTACATTATATATTATGTATCATATGATAAATTTCTTAGAAAAAAATAAAATAAAATAAAAATAAATTTTAATTGGCATCAAAAGATTATGCCAATGAGAACAGTAAGAGTAACTTTTCATCCCTTATTCCTGATTAAGCTGGTAATAATAAATAAGCCACAAGACTTATTGCCCCCCAAGGCTTATAGCAAACTCATATTTTTATCCGTTAATTTTTGAAAATCTAAATATCCACTCATTTATTAAATTTTATTGTTATTGTTAAGAATAAAATCATTATTTAAATATTTTATTTAAAGAAAAAATTTATCTCATTTTTTTATTTTAGTTGTGAAAATTCATAATTCTCTCATAACCTCATATTTTTCAGATTAAAAACTTACATTTTTCCTTAACTATAAGGTTTGCAATATTTATATTTTTTTATTCACAGTCACCCCCTAGCTTTCTAAAAAATATCAGTTTCACCCTACTATCGATTTAGTTTCCAAATTGTCATCGATGACCTCCTACCTCCGTTTCTAGCGTCTTCTCTACCTAATCCAACCTATTGGCATCCATCTCCCTTCCATTTCTCTCCCAGTCGACGTCTTTGTTTTTATCGTCGATGAAAGCACATTGAGAGAACGCACCCAAAGATCTCAAGAGCCGATGAAGAGACGCACGCAATTACTGGAAAGGAGAGCGTGTGACGTGCTCGTTGGCGAAGGATGAAAGTTGTGCAACGACAAGGAGAGCTACCGCATCGAGGGAAAGAGACTCTACTGAAAAGAGAGGTTGGGCTGACATCGAAGGGGAAGGGAGGCACCGTCTTTTAGTAGAGGAGTTGGCTAGAAAAGATCACCAGAATATGCAGAAAGTTGAAATTGAGATTTTTCAGAAGCCTCGGCGACGATTGTGATTTTAGGGGGGGGGGGGAGTCAGTTTTTAAACCTGAAAAATATGTGATTAGAGAGAAATTGTAAAGATAAATTGTTTCTGTAAACAAGATCTCTAAATGAAGATTTTATCCTTAATAATAACAATAAAATTTAATAGACATGTGGGTATTTAAATTTTTAAAAATTAGTGAATCAAAGTTTAGATTTGCTCTATACCTTGTGTGGGAATAAGCGTTTTGGCCTAATAAATAATTAAAACTTTGATATTTTATACTATGGATTTTGCATAGAAAATAGTTAATAGCCTTTTTGGGAGTCTTTGAAAATTAAAAAAAGATGATTCTCCATTTTTCTAGAGCTGACGCTAGGAAACTTATAATTTCCAAAAATTGGAACGGTGTTAATTCTTTCATACTTTACAAACAACTGAAAATTCTAAAGTGGCTACTAGGTTCACACAACACTTGAATGAACGTAATATATACCATTCTTATCTGCGAACAAATCTCCAGAAATCCATATGCCTAGTTTCGTTGGGTTTGAGAGACAGCAGCGAGACACTTGAGCTTCAAACTTTCCTCTCCGAACTGGAACTGCTGTCACTCCAGCTGAATTTGAACCTTTTCCCATTCAAACCAACCTATATTGTAAACTCGGGCACTGCTGTAATCCACCCCTTAAACCAAGCACAACTTTTCAATCACAGTTCTGTGTTGGACATTTGACAGGTCAATCATGTATGTCATATCACTAGAGATGAGAATTTCGGCTGAAATTTAGGGTCTTCAACATTTGAGAAATTTTTTTGTTAAAAATGAAAAAAGAATAGAGAGAAAAAAAAATCTCTATAATTAAGGACGAGCAAAGACTAAAATATATATGTCATTTTTAAGCTCTGTACCTATCTCAATTATTTTATATTAATATATTTATTTAAAATAATAATATATCTTTATAGTTTTAAATTATTTATATTTTTTAGATTTATTTAAAATTTTGTTATATATATTAAAATGATAAATATATATTAAATATATGGTATTTATAATATTTGAAATAGTAAATTGACTTTAATTTTACTTAATTTTATTATTTAATATATTTATATTGTATATAAATAATAGAAAAAGAAAATTTTTTCCCATGAAGGTGAAGAGATGATTTTTTTTCGTAAGAAAGAAACGTAGAATTCTTGTCATCCCTATAATAAGAACGAAGAATAAGATCCCCTTCCCACGCCATCCCATCCCTCCCGTTGCCATCCCGACACATCACCTGATTCATAGTACATATGCCCTAGTTCGAGAAGAGGAATTTGAATACAGCAAATTTTGCTGAGAACTCCATATAAATAAGGCTTTAATGTTTAAAACGGAGCTACAACAAATCAAGTAGCCTGCCTTATCGCACGAAATTCTAAGATAATAACTAGTACTGGTGAGCTGAATCACATCTTAACCAACGTCTTCCACGTGAAGGAATAGCAGGTCCAATTGACAAACAATTCTTTCTTGAGTTTTATTGAAGCTGTAACAAATGCATAATCGGGTTGATCATACACCTAACACAGTGAAACGAACATCCAAGGCAAATTTCAAAAACACAAAATATGAAAGAATGCTTATATTGTTTTTATCTTAAGATCAAATTACCACTATGCATGATGACATGAGAGCGTATGCATACAGCAATGACTACGAGGAAACTGTCCCCTACACTACAATGCTTCAGTTCTAAATCTAACCGGCAAATCCTCGGTTATGTTACTATCCAAAAATCTGTTCAAGTCACTTGGCTATTTTAGTTTAATTACATTATTTCCCAACTGTAGAAATTCTGCCTGGTTTATACTTGCTCTTTCCATCCAGAAAATATGAAACAGAAATGATCAACTTCCATTATCACCTACCATTACCTCCTCTATGCCTCCATTGCCTCCTTGACTGTCCCACCACTATCCTGGGAATAAGACGTCTGTAAGCATAACGCATCCCAAAATCCTCCTCTGATGAGTCATAATCCATGCGATATCTACCTTGCCAGTGGAGGCCCCGGTTCTGTCCTTGATCAAATGACTCCATAGGAAAGTAGCCACCATCCAAAGAATCATCTGAATCATAATCACTATAAATGCCATGATACCCTGGCTCAATCACATAATCTCCCAGTACCATTGCTCCAGGCGTTGAAGACGTTATTGTGCTAATCACATCATTTCGCTCTCTCTCACATTCAAGCTTCTTCCATTTTTCTTCAAGTACAGGATCCACTGCTCGAGGTCGTGCCAATGGGTGCTTTGCCTTAACATGCTTCCTAAGCTCCTTATAAGTTCCAACAAAAGAACACTTATTTTGCATGCATGTTCTCTTCTTTCCATTAAGATATTTACGAGCTGGTTCCACCACTGTCCAACCCTTCACTTGCCCACGACAGAGAGGACATAGGAGCTCTGGAACTTCAGTCTTTTCATTGGCATGCCTTGCATCCAAACCAAAACTGGAATTCTCCACCAACCCAATCAGTTGCTGCCCCTGTTCCGTCGATGACACTTTTGTATACGTTTTCTTGTATTGGTCAAGACAATTGGAAAATCGTTGGCTAGTAGCACACATGTAAGGTCGGCATCCCTTGTGGTATGAGGAACACAGTAGGAGCACAGCATTGTGAGGAAACTCGAGACACACTGGGCAGGTTGCACCTTCCCAATCTTTCTTCTCCAAAGCTTTGGAATGTGACATCTTTCTGTGACCCTCTTTACGAGCCTTCTTAGGGTAAGTTGACAATGGATATGGTGCAACTCTGTGATGGCGTGAATCAGATTTGCATAGCAACTTGTTCACTTTAGCCATTCACAAATTTTACCTGAAACACCAATGAGAGAGATGGGGTAGGGGGAGAAGGAATGGATTAGATCATTCTAATATAAATGGTTTACAATACATAATCATCTTAAATTTAGCTATGACATCAGTAAGTCTATGCTGTTCAAATTCAAATCCAGTGAGTAAAACGAATTTGAACTAGCATTCAGACTGAGTGATGCTAATGCCTTTAACCTGAATTTGAGCTCCAGAATGTACTAGATTGCTTAAATAACAGTCATATTGGACACGTCATACCTTATTAATGTAACTATCAGGAAAAACAAAACATTATATTATTGCAGACTAAATCAGAATGCTATGCAGAATTCAAAAAAATGAAGAAACCTTTTACCAATTCACCAAAGGAAGTGCACAGGTATAGGTACAAGTATGGGATTATTATGTTGATTTTACAGTGGTACAAATGCTGCAAACTCACAGGCATATCCATCATAGAAGAGAGTCAGAACCAATTTTACTGGGATATTGACAGGCAGTTTTGTATGCTTATGTCAATACTTCCTTCCTAGAATTTGGGATAACAAAACAGGATTTTACATCAATTTGTCCAATTTGTGGTACTGGCAGTGGTGCTGCTACTACCTCTTCCATCACAAGAAACATAAAAAAATTTTGGAGATCACCCAGCCATGCATGGTAAAAATATGAACATAGAGTTTTTAAATAGAAGATATCACCCTCTAAAAGAATCAGGAAAGTGATCCATTCAACAGACCACATTAAAGAACTATTTGCCCAGTAAAACTGGAATGAAAGCTTATCACATGATGATGGTTTTTCATGGAAAGATGCAACTGGTTAATAATTTAAAACGATTTAATTTCTTCAAATTATTATATCAGCTTATCAGATAATATCCTTACCTCAGCCTACAACCCCTCTACCCTAACCCTCCCCCTTGCTGTACTGGCTGGCATTTGCCCATGAAATGGCCAAAAAACTTTTGATGACCTGACCTCTTATGTGCCAGTGAAATAAGGGGCTATTGATACAAAAGCATGGTTAACCTGCATAACAAATTATTCGAAGTACACTTGGAGAGCACAACGATACTGTAGTACCAAATTCATCACAGAACAAACCAAGAAATTTATTGATTAGTGGATGTATTTTGGAGGTTTCAACTTTAACACAATTTTTTTTAGTGGAGGCATAAAAGTCCAAAATACATCCAATAACCAATAAATTATTTGTTAATACTTGATAAAACGTTTAAAATCCAATGATTTCATGTAAAAGAAGTTTCAACATAGATCGATTTCTCAAATTGAAAAATTAAAAATCTGAAGAAAGCCTTCATTACAAACTTCAACAGCTTTTAAGATTAGAGGAATATAAAAATAATTGGGCAGATGAAACTCAGAAACCGTGCCTAGTGAAAAGTCACTTGTTACCGTCAGTCAAAGCAGTCATGGGAAGCAAAATCTGAATTGTTCCATAATTCAAAAATCCTATCAATTCGTCCAATGAGATGGGTGGTAGTCATTGAAAATATGTAATTCAAATTGCTCCTGTTCCTTTACAGCAGCCTTCACCAAACAGGCAACTAACAATTATAGAGCACAATTACCACTAAGCCTACCCATTATTCAAACCAACTTTAGGGCTCATATTTGCGGACATTAGTAATTTAAGTTCATATTAAATAAAAGTTAAAAACTTTCTGAGAATTATATGATGGAACTCAGAATAAAATCTTCCAATCAAATCACGGAAATAGTATGATCTCAGATTAACTTCTAAATTCAATATAATTTTATGTCAAAAGAAAAAAAACATATATACTCACAAATTACAATTGTTTCACTTTTAGTTGTAATCCATACAACCAGATTCCACCCGCTTAAACGACGCCAAAAAATGTCAAAACACAACTAAACCTAAAATGGTAAAATAATCGTACATAAAAGACTCATAAGCCCACTATAAAGAGATCAAAAACGAAACCCTAGAAGTGAAATAACAGCCAATATTAAAAATCTGACGCTTCATTCTCATAATGCAGAGCCGGAAAACGGCGCGCAATGAGAAAGAGAGAGCGAATCGAAATTAAAAAATAAAAACTAAAAATCAAATGAAAGGCTAAGATCGAATCAAACATACCTGGAAAAGGAATATATACGAAAGGTTCGTTCAGGGAGAGAGAGAGAGGAGATTTGAAAGTGTGTTTGGAGATAAATGGAGGGAAAGGCGGCGAGGATCGGGGTGGAGAGTGGGGAAAGAAAACACCCGATCTTCGAGGACACGATGGGTTGCGTTTCGTTGCGTGTGCAGGTACTGAGAGAGAGGCCTTGCCTATTTATCTTCTGGGTTTGGAAGTTGAAACTTTGAATCTGGTGCTCATCCTGCAATTTTTACGTCACCTTCTCCTTTTTCGTATATACTATTAGACATATAAGACAAGTCAAGGGCGGTGGGTTGATCGTAGGGCCCAAACCTTTTTTTTTTTATATGGAGCACGGCCGGCTATCATGCACAGACTGATCCGGTAAAATATTATATATTGATAAATAGTCTATTAAAGACACAGCAGTGTTTGACCCAACAGGTCTTAAGTTATGTGGTAGGTCTGTTATTTGGTAGGCCGACTAAATCCGCATGATCCACACTATAACCAGTTTTGGTATGGCCCAGTCCACTAACACGAAGAATAGTGCTGAGATTGGCTTGATGGGATTTGTCTTTACGCCTATATATACAAATTTTTGTAAATAATTTGGTGTGATAGTGTTTAATTGATAATTTTAAAATAAAATAAAAAATTAATAATTATATTATTCAGTCAAAACTGTCACATAAATTTATATAATTTATTTATACATATCGTATCTATACTTTTATTGAATATAAGATAATAAAGGTATTGAATTTGGCTATTCTTCGTATGAAAGAATGAACTGTAGAACTCCCCAGCAGCCTCTCTACTTCTCCACATTATGACGATAAAAACAAGCAGCCATAAATACATTTTTTTAGAATCATTGATTCAAATGTTGACGTTTCTTTTTTTTTTTTTTTTTCCCTGTTTCGAATGTTTATCAATTATATTTTCTTTATTGACAAATGAAAGCCGAAAGCAAATAGAAGAGCTATTTGAATCTTTCCAAGACTTCATACAGTGCAAGAAATAGAAAACTAATCAAATACAACTACAACAGCTAACATTTGTTTTAATAAATACATATATACAGCGATACAAATACTGTCTGCTTTGCGGTTCTCAGTACACATTCCAATAAGTTGCTCTTACAATATTCATCCATTGAAAAAAAAATAAAAATTAAGGGCTTAATACAGTGAAGAACATGGAGCCCCCGAACACTTTTTCCACAGCAGGTGATAAATGAAATAGAAAAATTAAAAAGCAGGTTTCTCATCTAGAAAGCTAGACTCATGCCCACATCCTGCAAAATGCTTAAGAATCAACCAACCTAACAATTGCGGTTCTAAGCAGACTAAGTAACTTGATGATTGAAGGTCTTGCTTGCTTCATAATTGACCAAGTTGTCTTCAAGAGGAAAAATATAATTTGTGCGGAAATGTCAATCTGAGAGACAGCATGAAAAAGTTATGGCCCAATCAAGTAGACTGTGAAAATTACTTTTGAGAATCCTGCCCCGAAAATGGTATTACCAATTCCCCTCCTTAAATCATAAATGTCACACATATAATCAACGCAGTTACACCAAACATCAATTTTTCCAGAGTTAAAGATATATGTAACTCCTTGGGGAAACGGGGGCAACCCCAAGCCAGCATGGAAACATTCACGTCTATGTTGCTTTCTTTTATTTCCACTGTCAAGGAGAGCACAGCAATAGGAAAATGCTGAAAAAACAGAAGTGATATATACCTCATTGTCTTTAAATGTTTCAATTCCGCCTGCCTAGATAGGGAGAGGCTGAGCCTGAGGATGTGGAAAGTCGCCTCTTCACAAATGGATGCTCTAGGAGATGAGCAGCAGTTGGACGATCCTTGGGGTTAACTTGTAGGCATTGGCCCACAAAATCCCGTGCATCAGTTGACAGACTATCAGGAATAAGGGGCGGTAAACCCCTCCCAATCTTAAACAACGCTGGCATCTGCAGTGTTCCAATAAAGATGTAAAAACGCTGAGATCTGTAGTGTTATATATATATGAAAAATCAACTGAAACTACATGCAAAATAAAAGAAAATCAACCAATTGAGAGCATGAGATTTCCAAATCTGAGAAGCATTCTGGTACCATCATAATGGGAAGTGTAATAACAATATTAAAAATAAGGACCGTACACATTCTAAAGGATAATATGGAAGCTTGCGGGTTAACATCTCCAACACAGTGCATCCAAGGCTCCATATGTCAGCTGCAAGCCCATATCCTTGGTTCTTATTATTAACAACCTGCAAATGCACAATCTGAGATTAAGAAACACCTCAAAGAAATCAGAAGAAAAGATCTCTATCATGCAGCCAATATGTTCAACAGAAAAATATCTCGCAAAGAGAAAAAGGGTCTAGAAGGAATAGAAATACCATACACAAAGTATGCTTTAAGAGACAAACTATACCACTTGTTAACAAAATAGAGAAGATCCAAGATGACAAAATGGAGGAAAAGAAAAGACAAATAAAGACTCAAATTGCAGAATATTTATTACAAAAATTTCAGAACTATTACTATGAGTAAAAAGAGACATTTGCAGAGGCTCCCAAGGATGACACAATTATGAAATAAAGTTTCCATATAATATCAATTTATGTGCACATCATTGAGAAGTGCAGAGCTATGATAGATATGCCAGACAAAAAGCTTCATGCTACTGTCCTCAATGTGGACTTATAGTAATCGTAAATAAGACAACATCTCCATCAGCCAATTGAAAATTTTGGTAAACAGAAATTTTTAATGCTTAAATTATATTTTTTTCAACATAACTTAACACGAAATTTAAAAAAAAAAACAAATAACCAACACAATTTTTGAATTATTGTAAAATGAAATACAATAAAAATTTAACAGCCCCTGTCTAATTAGAAAACCATATAACATCATATAGTAAAAGCCAAAATGTAATTGCATAAGGCCACATCCTGTAAATGTACAGTAGCAAATCATAATAAAGGTGACCAATTAAATTTCCATACTAACAAATGGTTTAGCCATAAATTCTTCGAAGCCCAATAATTTAATTAGTTCTAGTTATTTTAACTATAAGCAATATTTACAGTTCTTCTAGACAAAGGATAAATATAAATATAATAAAAAAGTGTAAACCTCAGGGGCCATCCAGAATGCAGTTCCCTTGCAAGATTTAACATCATTCAATTTGGTGGCCTGACATTAAAACAAGCAATATTATTAGAAGAAATTTACAACCATAGAAGATATAGAAAACAAGAAGTTACAACTCCAAGGAACAAGAGAAAAACCTTTGCCAATCCAAAATCAGCAAGTTTCACATATCCACTTGCATCCACTAATATATTAGCACATTTAATATCCCTGCACACAAGAAAAAGGAATAATAGCACATGAAAAATGAGTATTCATGCAATTGGGATCTGCACAACATTTAGTAAGAGTGAACCACTTTCACATTCTAATGACTTAATACACACACACAGAGACACACATTTATACATGCACATACTTAAAGAATAGAATATTAATCAGCCCTGGTCAAAAGCTATAGGGAACGTCAGGCCAGTGCCGCCAGTGCATGGAAAGAATTCCAAAACAAGATTAATTATAAACCTGTGTTAGGACTGAGGATGTAAAAGAAACAAAGTAAGGTTTCAAGTAGGAGAACTTTACATTGGTGGGAGCTGGCTGAATTGGTTATTGTAATAAAAGGGGAATGCAGGTGGCGAAAAAACCAAGTAGAATGGGAGGAATGGGGACCAGGCTGCAGTATTATAAAAGGAGGCTGGTAGAAACTAAAAGGGAGCGGAGAAGAAAATTGTTGTTATGGTTTTAGTAGGAGAGAACAAGGTCTCTCGAATACCAGGCTGGTGGGAAAATCTGGCACTCTCAATTTGCTGAAATTGAAGTGTTCTTTTGATTTCTATTACCTGTACTTTCTTGGTGTTGGTTGGCTTTCGTAGTTCCTCCAATCTTCAATATAATTTCCACTCAATTTATATACAACCTGTCCTCATTTTTCTTGATTGTATTGGGATTGTTTTGTGATTGTTGCTGTATACTTTGGGTCTCTAACAACCTGGCATCTACGGGGTACTAAGTTGCATGCTTAATATTTATGAGCAACTAGCAATTTATCCAAAGATAGCAGAAACAAATTCTTCAGTCAGGTAAAAAGGGAAGCATTAAAAACAGCAAAATTTAGAAATAGCCACTGCCAAAAAGCGTGGATAATTGTAGATCAAGCACCCAACATTGCAACAAAGAGATATCAAGCCATAGGGAAAAATTCAAGAGCTCTTTCACTAAATTCATTGTGGCAAACATTTATTAAAAGATGAAAGACAAGCACTGCAGATCAGTAAATCAACCAGAAACAACTGTATAAGGCCTTAAGAAAGACAAAAACTAAGAGACTTCTACCATTATACGACAGAAGAATACCAAAAAAATATGAAATTAAAGTCCCTTGGGGCATGAAAAACTAATTCTAGCAAGAAGCATGCACAATAGCATGATATCCTCTTTTTTGGCAATAATGATAACCACATTAATCATAATAAAATTATGTACATAATTGATCTTCTTTTATCACCTGTGAACCACATTTTGGTCATGGAGGTACTTCAAACCATTCAGAATCTGTCTTGTATAAGCAGAGACTTGAGAATCTCGAAGATGATACCTCAAATAGAGATTTAACAGGGAACCTTTAGTTACAAGCTCGAGAAAGATATATAGTTTTGATTCATCCTGCAAAAACCATCAATCACAAGGAAAATAAAATTATGAGAAAGATGAGCACATCAGGACAATACTATTCTACATTATCCAATAAAGCCAATGAAAACAGTAAGGCAATGTGCAGAGTCTGTACTTTAATCAAATACATTATATAATGCTTTACACTTTAACAAACCCTGCTACTACTTTTGAAGATAGAAAGAAGAGTCAATATCTGGTGAAACCCAAGTTTTGATTGACAAATGATATTTATTAGAGTAAAAATAAATATGATTCACTATTTCTTTCCTATGCTTCGATCCCAAAAGCTCATTAAACTGGACATCATAATTAATTGTAAATTCAGCAAGATGCCAGGTTGATTTATTCTTCTCATCTCAATATCTCATAGAGCTTATTCATTTAGTTTTTAAAAATTATTTACGTCTTTTGATGGAGGGGCATATAGAACAGATGCAAAGGGCTATTCTTTAAAAAACCTTGCTAACACACTCAGTTTTACCTCCAAGATTGAAATGGTAAGGTTTTTTTTTTTCTTGGGAAAAAAAAATATTAATAAAAGAGATCAAAAGATGTACATAAAGGTGAGCCAGCCATCCACATAGGGGATCAAAGAGAACATTTGTGATGTAAGTATCAAAGTACAAAATTTTAACAGGCCTTTCAAACACCCATGGGATATGATTACAAAAGCAGAAACTCCACTAGGAAAACCTGAGGGAATATAGTCATCAACTTGACATAATTTAAAAACACTTTTAAACTCTACAATGTCCCAATGACCTATTATTGGTGATTGCAGATCTAACCCCAAGATACGGCCAAACCAGCATAACAAAGGGTCTGCACCTTTTTTAACTCTCTGGTTTAAGCTAGTGTTCCCTCAAAAAGGAATGCCAAATTAATAATTCCCTCTATAATCATATATATGCGTCCACCAAAATTTAGTGTTGGATTGCAAAAGCACAAGGAAAGAACTTTTTGATGATATAAAAACTGATAAGAAAAGGACAAACTATTTCTTTACTTTGATAGCAGCTTCAATCATGTCCAAAGTTGAAGAACATCTAAAATGAAATGAAAATAAAAAATGCAATTACCTTATCTGTGCCAAGATACCGAACGATGTTTTCATGTTCGAACTGACTTAAAAGAGCTATTTCCTGCAAAAAAGTCAGCACATAACAATAATTAGAAAAATCTCTCAAGGCACACATGATATATCCCTTCATTTCAAAGGTAGCAAAACATGGAGAATCAAACTATGATAGCAGCACAAAGATTAGCCTGCCTCACCTGCTCAAGTTGGTAAATGCTCTGCTTACCCTGGCTTCCTTGATCAAGTAATGACACTTCCTTAACAGCAAAAAAGAATCCATCGCTGCAAGAAAAAGAAACATAAATATCATCAGAACACCGCAATTGCACAAAAGGAACAGAGGGTGTAATTACATCTTAACTCAATTCCTAATTTAATCTTCCAATAATGGGACTTCACCACAGAAAACCAACTCTTAAATCATGATGTTCAAAATCCCAAGATAATGCATTATGTTGTCAACAAAATGCTAGTATAGTGCCTAGGGAAATTTCAACAGGTCTTAACCATGGAACTACCAGAAATCTGAAGAATTTAAGGCAAATCCTTCACCCAACTTTTACGTACTGAAGGCAGAATCAATATACAAACAAGTCAAAGTGTCTAACTTTCAGAATTTAAAAACTGAAGCAGTATTAAACTATAGTTCAGCGCTCACTCAGAAATCCCTTCGTACACCGATCCAAACGTCCCACGTCCTAGAAGCTCACCCTTCTCCCAATACGTAATAGTCCTTCTAAACCTCCCATTGGGGGAAATAGTCGTGGGCTCAGTAGTAGTACTAGAAGAATCATCATCATTGGAAGTCGTAAATGAACAACTTTCCGACAAGGCAATCTCTTCTTCTCTCTTAACAATTGCCCTCTCAACTTTTCTTTCGTATTCTTCTTCACCTTCTTCATCAGATGAACTAGAAGCACTATCATCCAAAAATGGATGCGTTTTATCATCTTTAGGAGCAAAAGCTTTCAAGATATCCCATGTGGAACACGTGTTATCAATTACCGGTAACGTCATTGCCGGCGGCGGTTTCAATAACGGCGGCCTGACCCCTTTGATTCCTCCAATATGATTATTACTGGTAACAATACAGCGCGGACTTGACTCCGCCAACGCGTTCCGAGTCAAGTCAGTATCCTCCTTAATTACACCATCGCCGGTAGTATCACCAGGACATTCAGCCGGCAGAGCACTTGACTCAACCGACTCGTTCCGAGTCAACTCAGCTTCGTCCGTAATTCTAACACTTTTCAAAACCCTATTACTTATCTCATTGACCACAACACCTTCACTCTGTCTCTCCTCCGTTTCTTTCGGACTCTTCAACTCGTTCAATCTAGACCTCGGTAAAAGATCCGAAGACGACCTGATTTTTCTAGACTCCCACGCCGCCGCCGGGATCGCGAAATCCTCGGGGCCGGACAAGCCTAAGCTCCGACAAATCCGCTCGAACTCTCCATCAACCCCTTCGATACGGAAGCTCGTCCGATCAGACAAGTCGAGCGATCGCGTGATTCGCGAAGCTGAGGGTGACGAATCATCGCGACATGATGACGATGAAGAGGCATCGTACTCAAAATTCTTGGCCGCATTGCGCCGCTGGAGCCGAGGTTTCCGCGTCGACTTCCTTGGGTCCATGGACCTGTCGGCTGCGGTTTTCTCCCTAGGAGTGAAAATTTGAGGTATGCGATTCATAAGGGGCAAAATCCATCAAAACTTGACGACAAAATCCATTAAAACTTTATCAAGTTCGCTCTCCTGATATTAATCCTGGCTTGATAGTTTAATCGCAGCGTACATTCGTCGGTAAATGAAAAAGAGGGAAAACAATCAGCTGTCTTTAGAGATTAAGTCGTCAACTCGCGAGGGTTGAAAACAGCAGTGAAAAGACTAGTAAACGCCGATAAAGTGGGTTAGATAGAGAGAAAACGCGGTGCCACGTGGAACGTAATACGGGGTGAAGTGAAATTTGGAAGGATGTGTTTTGTTTGTGTGAGGACGAGAACATATTTTCTTACCATACACCACAGCTCAAGCTAATTGCTCCACCAATGTTGACGAGTGAAAGTATAGAGGAGGGTGGTGCATTATCTCATTTAACGTGGTTTAAAAGATTTTTTAAATTAAATTTAAAAATTGTTTGAAAATTTTTTAAATCAAACTAAAAAAATATGGTTTAGATTATAGTTTAAATTATAGTTATCAGTATCTTATAATATATGATACATATTATATCTTACGATATAATATAATATAGATGAAAAATGATATATATCATAAAGTGTATCAAATTAATACAATATGATAAATATATCATACGATATAATACATATTACTTATATAATATGATATACTTTTTTAAATAAAATGATAATGTATTAAGGGTATATATGAAAATTGTTAAAATGTTAAAAGTGTTTGTGATATTTTTTAAAATAATGAGGTTTCAATTATACTATTTTATTGATAATTTATTATTTTAATTTTTAAAAGGTATATCATATAATATAATACACGATATGATAAATTGGATTTTTGATATATAATACAATTCGATTACTATAATTTGAATTTTATAAAATCATTCATACATATATATAAAATTAACTAAATTATAATTTTCTAAAACATAATATATATATGTAAAATAAATATAAAATATATATATACAATATATATGTACAAAAAATAATAAAATAAATATAAAAAACAAATTATAGACCTAATTTCTTATTAAAATATTTTGTTAAATATATATATATATATTATAAAAATACGGTTTATGGATTGGTTCGGTTTGAAAATCATTCAAACCACAACTCAAACTGAAAAAACAGTTTGAAAAATTATAACCCAAAATAAACCAAATAATAATTTGTAAGTGATTCGATTTGGTTTCATAGTTTGAATCGAATTATATATACCCCTAATATAAAGTATACAAAAATGTTTTTCACAATGCCCCGTGATAATAATTATTAATAAAAGCATATAAATATCTTTTGTATAAAAAATAATAATAAAACTATATGTATTCTATTTTAAGTATATAATTATATATAATTTTAAATTAAAAATAAAATAATATTCAATAATATAATGACATATATAAGTATGTATATAATTGTATAGTTAAAATAGATATATATAGTATTGTTTAGAAGCAATAATATATATACTTATTTTAGATACATAAATATATACATATTTATATATTACTAATTCAAAATCACTTAATTTTATAATAATATAAATATAAAAATATATATATTAAAGATGCAAAAGAATTGTCATTTTTCTTGGGAGGCAAGTCATATAAATATTAAATGTTTCTTTCGTATGGAAAAATCTTCACACATGGCTCATTTTTAATAAGTTACAAATATGTATTCTCATTAAAATAATACATAAATATATAAATAAATATATATTTTTGTTGAGGGTGGACCTTTGATTCCTTTATAAATTAATTAACAAAATAAGTATGCTTCTTTTATATATTTTGAAATTGTTCAATGATATTTTTATTGTGAACTATATAAAAACTTGATAATTTAGTATATCCAAAATTTTATTTTTTATTTTGAATATAACTTGGATATTATGTAAAAATCTTAGATGTTTTTTTTTTACATGAAAATATATATCCAAAATTTTAATTATTATTTTGAATATAATTTGGATAATATGAAGGGACAATTTACATAAATAAGATATAAGTATTTTACCAATTTTACTAATATTTGAGATATTTAAAATAAAATGATTATTCATAACTTCCATGGAATTCATTGACACAACTTATCGTCTATCAACCTAGGGCCATTCTAGACCACACCACGCATATAAGTTGTGCAAAAGCCAACATCATATAAAACCCAGAATTTCATATTTATTTAAAACTATATTGTTAAAAACTTACTAACCATAGCAAAATAAATAAATAAATAAAAATTTATTTTTAAAATGATAAAAATTAGGAAAATGAGGGATTTCTTAGAAGGGGGGATGTTCATCATACGTTTCATTCTCAGTATCCGAAACTAATTGAAATTACGCCTCTCTCTGTCTCTCTTTTATCGCTCGATCACAAAACCCTAATATTCTTATCTCAACAACACTCAAACCCCATCTTCCGGTAAATATATTATTGTGGAGCTTGTTTTATTCTCTTCCGAGGACGCATTGTTTGGATTGCGAATATAATACT
Organism: Mangifera indica; assembly: GCF_011075055.1. Taxonomy (NCBI): domain Eukaryota; kingdom Viridiplantae; phylum Streptophyta; class Magnoliopsida; order Sapindales; family Anacardiaceae; genus Mangifera; species Mangifera indica. The sequence continues at coordinate 5,499,610 of NC_058147.1, read as the reverse complement.
GGGCGGTTATTAAACGGTTACGTTTTTGGTAGAGTTGGGTAACAATCAATCATTCATTAGCAGCTTAGGGTTGTTTCTATTCGATTTATGTCTCTCTCTACAAATTTCCCTATATTTTGCTGAGAAAATATTTCGTTGTTCAAACCCTAAGTCCTGAAACTTACATACAACTTGTTTATAAACTTATAAGTCTGCGTATAATAGCCTACACTCATAAACTTTCTTTTTTTTAGGGTTTTTCTTTTTTCTTCATTGTTCTAGGTTTTTTTTTTTTTTTCTAATTTTGCCGGTTTGTGGATGTGAATCAACTTTAAGGAATATTTGGTATTCTTTCATTGTTGGCATTCATTGATTGTTGTTTTCATCTAAGGTATTGGTGTTTTCTAAGAGATGAGGGTCTATTGAGTGTGGTGGTGGTGGTGGTGCTGTCTGCAAATCCATCTTTAATTGAAGATGGAGGCGTAGAGACTAGAGAGTATTTTGGTTAAATTTCGTTAACTCATGCCACTATATGTTGCCACCGTCTTTGTTTTGCGTACACTGGTTACAGGCTTGTGTCAGAATTTGCTTCTGTTAGTTTTTTTAATTGAATAAAATCCCATTGACTAATATTGTACCTGCTAGTGGATTTAGAGCATTTTCTGGTTAACTGGTGACTGACTTGATTGGTTGCTTGGTCAATTGTTGGTGGTTGTGAAGCATAAGTCTGTGTTTTAGGAGGAAAGAAGGATAGAATTAGGGTTAGAAGGTAGTAACTTTGTAGGGAATGATAATTATTCTGTTGGGAAGGGGTGGTGAAGAAGGTGAGAGAAGTGTATCTCTTGTTTTATCTGATGATGTTCAGTGCTTCTAATGGAAAGAAGTGAACCTACACTAGTTCCAGAATGGTTGAGAAGTACTGGAAGTGTTACTGGTGGTGGCAGTTCAGTCCACCACTCTGTGCCATCATCTCCTCACTCAGGTACTCTACATATGTCAAGTTTTGGAATTTTTTATTTGCATTAATATTTTTATCAGTCAGTTCTATCAATGTTTATTCTTTATGCTTTTGGACATATAGAATTGTTTAAAATGTATTTAATCACGGAAATAAATAGTAATTGCTTTGTTAATTTTGATCTATAGATGGAACTTCATCTGTATATCACACAAGAAGTAGAAATACTAAGAGCATAAGTGATCTTGATAGCCCTCGTTCTGCCTTTTTGGACCGGACTTCTTCGTCAAATTCACGGAGGAGTTCTAGTAATGGTTCTCCTAAGCATGCATATAGTAGTTTTAATAGAAGTTACCGTGATAAGGATCGTGAGAGAGATAAAGAAAGGCTGAGCTATGGGGATCTGTGGGACCGTGATTCTTCTGATCCTTTAGGCAACATCTTAAGCAATCGGATTGAAAAGGACACCTTGCGGCGCTCTAATTCAATGGTTTCCAGGAAACATAGTGAGATTTTTCCCAAAAGGATTGTGCTGGACTCAAAATGCAGCAGTAATAGTAGTCATAGCAATGGAAATGGTGTGCTGTCTGCGGGTAGTACTGGCACTAGCATCAAGAAGTCTGTATTTGAGAAAGATTTTCCCTCACTCGGAACTGAAGAGCGAGGAGGTCCTGATATAGGAAGGGTCTCATCTCCTGGTTTGAGCTCAGCTGTTCAGAGCTTGCCTGTTGGTAGTACAACTTTAATTGGTGGAGAGGGGTGGACCTCTGCTCTGGCTGAGGTGCCCTCCATAATTGGAAGCAGCAGTTCAGGATCTTTCTCCACTCAAACTGGTTTAGCCTCTTCCTTGTCTGGGCAGCCCAGCGCTATGGCTGGTCTTAACATGGCTGAAGCATTGGCACAACCTCCAGTACGGGGGCGTACTGCACCTCAGGTAACTGAGTGAATTGTATGCTCCATTGTTCATACAATTTATGAAAAAGCAGGGTCTAATGAGGCATTTTTATCATCTTTTAGTTATCTGTCAAGACACAAAGATTTGAGGAACTGGAAATTAAGAAGTCTAGGCAACTAATACCTGTGACACCTTCAATGCCCAAGGGTTCGGTAAGAAAATCTTTTTCAATTCTTAAGAGACTTGCTCTTTTGATGTATTTCATCCCATTGAATAGTCCTATATTATCCAGAGTTTCATACTTGAGCCTCTGGTTTAGATAAATGTTTTTTTTTAATGTTGGTCACTACTAAAGCTTCAATCACAACTAAGAGATTTTGACAAGTCCTGGTGTTAATTCCATTTTATTGGAATCCTTGAGTGGATTACTATTGAGAATATGGAGATGTTATGTATTTATACCATTATGGTATTCTTCATTTTTGTTGTAGGAATAAGTAGTTGATTGCAGCAGTCATCCATTTTGATTGGTTTGGCCCTTGTTTCTGCATATTTCATATTTTTATGCACATTCATCTTTTTAAATATGAAGGTCTGTGCTCCTTTTTAATTTGTTTATTCTTAGATATTAGCTTGGTGCTTTCTGAATAGAATGCTTTGACTGGTTTTTTTTGTGTGTTTTGACCTGAAATCCTGTCTAGCGAGGGTTATTAGTCAGTGAAAAACTTTTAACATTTGTCAATTTCCTGTTTCTATCGCTAGGAAGTAAGTTCACTCATTTCATGGGGCAAAGATATTTTATATTGTCTTCCTTAGTGGAAGTGCTGTGTGATTAGGCTTGCAGCACAGTCAAGAGATAGAGCATTGATGCTTACTAATTCATTATATCCTTGACTGCTCAGTTAAATGTATCATAGTGGGGTTGTTTGGTAAGTTAGTGTGACAGGTTTTCTTCTCCTATCCATTATTTTCAGTAATTAATGAAGAGAAAATAAGTCATAATATGTAGATCAAATTGCTATTTCTGTAATTGCTAGTGTTATATAACTTGGTCATGATAAGACTATGCTGTTCAATTTTGTAAGAGGCTGTCTCTATTCCTTGGTCACTCTGGCCTTATTTTAATTTCAGTTGGCTTTTAAACTCTGGCCTTGTTTTGTGAGAGACTATGATATGTTTTTTTTTTTTAAAATTCTCGTGAAAAGAAATAACAAAATGAAGATAGTTGCTTAGAGGCAAAATATTGAAAGATTTCAAGTTGAGATACTGAGTGTTTCTGATTGTGTGAAATAAGTGACAACTGTTCAAATGAATGATGTGAAAAAAATATGACACTTTTATGATTGTTGGAAGATGTGTCACTTTACCTTTTAGGAAATAAAGTGTATTGATTTAAATCATAATATTTGTCTTTTTGTTTGTTCAAGATGTCCCTTTAGGGTCCATGAGAAGAGACCAAAAAGAATGGTAAATCTCTTTTGGCTTGTTTGCTGTAAAAAGGCACTTTTTTATTCCATTCTTGTGACTAGTTTGAAATTCACTGCAACTGTGTGCTCTTTTTTATGGGAGAGTAAAATGGCCATGGCTAATTTGTTTGACTAATCACTTACTGTCGTTTGGATTCCCTTGATAAGATTTTAAAAGTTATTTCAAGTTCCAGGTAATCATCTCTTTTTTTCTTTCTGGTTCCAGGTTCACAGTTTCTCTGACAAATCAAAACCAAAAACTGCTGTTAGAGCTGTTGAGATGAACATGGTTACAAAGAATGGGCAGCTGGCAGCTTCTTCATTGCTCCAGGCTAGTCAGTCTCTCCATGGTGGAAATGTGAAGTCTGATGTGTCCAAGTCCTCTCATGGGAAGCTCTATGTTCTCAAACCTGCATGGGAAAATGGTGTTTCCAATCCTCCCAAGGATGTTGCTAGTCCCACAAATAATGCCAACAGTCGAGCTTCCAGTAACCAGCTTACTGTTGCTCCTTTAGTGGCGTCAGCTCCTTCAAAGGCGCCAAACAATCTCAAGCTTTCCTCTGGGGAGCGCAAGGCCTCTACCTCGAATCCAATATTGGTATTTCCTGTGGAAAGGAGACCCTCCTTGTCACAAACTCAGAGCAGACATGATTTCTTTAATCTCTTAAAGAAGAAAACCTCAGTGAACAGTTATACTCTCCCTGGGGATTCAGGCTCTGATATCTCATCTATCACTGTGGAGAAATCTGGAGAAGTACTGAAGGAAGTAGTCGGTGTTCCTGTCAGTCATGCAACTGACAATGGTGTTGAGGTGAGTGTCAATGGTGATACCTGTGAAGAGGTTCAGATATTTTCAAACATGGGAGAGAAGAGTGTGGGCCACTATCCAACAGTGGATCCAGATGAGGAAGCTGCCTTCCTTCGTTCCCTTGGTTGGGAGGAAAACTCTGGGGAGGATGAAGGCCTTACCGAGGAGGAGATTAATGCCTTCCTTCAGGAGGTAAGCAACTCTCGCCTTTCCATACCATGTCACTCTTGTTGAGATATTCTTCAATTTGGGTATCTTAAGTGCCTCTTTTGTAGAGTCTATGAGACCTTCCAAATTGTGGCTAGACTTTGGTTCAACTTCACCACTTACCGGAAATGTTCTACCCTTTATTTTTTTGGGTTGTGGTTCAATATAATATATTTTTTCTTTTAGATCGATGTATTAAGCTAGTTTGATTAGTTAGTTAACTAGTTATGGACACTGTTGGAGTTTGCTGTAAATGCAATGTCATTTTGTTTATTCTATTTTTTTTCTTTTCTGCAGTACAAGAAAAGAGGCAGGCAGTTGAAGCTGCCCGAATTTCATGCATTCGGTGATGGTGGTGCTTCTTCTGAATTGAGCTCATCTGACTCTGTATCTGAGTCCTGATTAACTAGTTTCCCCACATAATATATTCAAGAAGGTCCATTTTTTGATGGCAGATGGGTAGTTTCTTCTTTTTCCTATTTTTATTTCTCTTTTGTTTGAAGAAAAGCCTAGGAGTTGGGTAGAAAGAAAGGGTGGGTCATGGGTGGAACTGCATTTTGCAATAGTGCAATAAGTTTCAGGTGGCGCAATCCTGCCTACCTAAACTGGGGAATTTTTTAGGCTTCAGGGATGTGTTTGGAGAGGGTGGACAGGTGCTGTTTTGTCTTCAGTGGAAGATGCTTGGAGAGTTGCATCTTGTGGTGTTTTTGGTCAATTAACGGAAAAAGGGAAATCAAAGAAGTTTCATTTTTAGTTTAGTTGGCACTAATTGCACATGAATAAAAAGGAAATAGAAGAAAATTCAGTTTATTAAGTAAAGCTTATGTCTAAGCCTTCTCATTTTTGTAGTTCTATTCAAATGATTCATTGTTTTGAAATGCGTAAAATATAAAGTTATTAAAGCGGCCAAATTTCATAGCATATATGATTGTTTCACCTTTGAGTATGACCATAACAACTATCTTCATTGGATTTGTTGTGCGTTTGCAGATGGAAGGCAACTGAAATACATTTAACTGTTTCGCGGGAGCATCATTAACCATCTCTTCTCTAACCGTTGATTTTAACTTTTTTCATCACCTTTTTCCAGCCGCAACAAACCTCGATAAGAGGAACATTGCCTGTGTTGATCTACTCCAATGCAACATAAAAAGAATCTACCACTGGTCCACTGCATAAAACAATCTGAAATATATTAACTTTCCATCGACCACTGGTCTGTTGCCTTGAACATGTCATTGTCAAACGATACATGATCTAGGTCAGATGCAAAAGTAAGGATAGACCGTTCACCAAGAAGGGAATCGGCATTTTCTGAACTTGCATATGCAAAATACTGTACAATGTTGTGCATGGAATCCACTGCCTCATTAGAGAAAGCTCTTGCTGAAGGCGGATAAGAGACTGATAATGCATCTATTGAAACAATCGCCAATGGAAGCAAAAGCATTATGAACGTTAGTCGTGGCTTGACCAATATAAGCGGCAGAAGATCCTGGAATCCCCTCGTTATGAACAGTGATCCATCCGATTTTCACACTATTTGCACAAGTCTGCACATTAGCAGTAACCCAGGCTGTGGCTGCTTCTTGACTTTGTGCAAGGTTTTGTATATCTTCATTTCTGGCTCCAAGGCTGAGTATGGTCACATACTTGAATTCATTTTCAGTTTTCAATATAAATGGCGCACTCCCTCTAGAGGGAAGTGCTATGACACTTGATTTTAAGAGCATAAATATAATTTAAAACTTGCATCCAAACAGGACTTTAATTGTAGAAAATAACTAAATTACCCTTTATTAAAATAAATGTGGGAAGACAAAGGAGTCCAATAATAGCCTAAACATCCCATAAATTGTGTAGCCAAATCAAACAAGCGTTCCTACACATAATCTCAAAAATAAACAAAAAGTCATGAATAATAACAGGAAATGTTTGAAACGCCCTCATGCTGAACTTTACTTTGACTCTCCCGCGGTGAAGTTGTCATCATCACTTGCCATATGTAAGACATGAAAAATAAGAGTGAATGAAAATTCATCCGGTAAATAAGAAAATTTAATCTTAAAACTTATTCTAGTTGACTTGAATTATTCTACCTTGACTTTGTCATCTGGATTGGACTTTGAACATTAATGATGTGGAGCTTACATCATTTAATTAATTTATCTTAGAAAACTTTCAGTCTTGCTTAACCATCTTGAGAAATATAATGATCTCGTAACTATGATGACTTTCTCTTGGTCATCTAAAATATGTTCAAGATCTTATACTATGATGATGCCTTAAATATAATATATGTAAAATATAGGTGAAAACAGTTTAAAACATTGTTTCTTTTCTAAAAACTTTTTCCTCTATACTAATTGATTTGGGTCGAGATAGAAATTTGATACTTGTCCACATAAGTTATATACTGTGTAGTCTCTTTAATCTACATGCATTATTGGATTGTTGTGCTATAATTATGCTCTATTGCAGGTGTGTATAAAAAAAATCTCACATGATGTCCTCTTGTAATAACCCTCATAAAAACATATCAAAACTCATGAAAAAATCATGTTTTTATGGGTGTTTTGTACAAAAACTATAATTACAAAGACTATCCCACATATAGTCCTTATGTGTCCTATGGTAAGCATTGTGGTTGTACACATGCTCCGTAGATCACTAGTTCCCATGTGTTAAACATCTTTACACCCTACTATGTGAAAACACATACAACAAAATTGATCTCACGCAAATGAAATTGGCTAAAATATGTTTTTAAGTAAAAATGTGATACACTTGAGCCACCAACTTAACTTAAGCTCGTGACTAGCTCTCATTCTTAACTTGACTTTCTCTCATGCTCTAATATGTTAGTGTACTCTTTAGACATGATACAATACTACTACATATCCTATATATTCTTACAATTTTTTGAGATATTGAATGTTATTTTATCTTTAATTCAAAATTATTTAATTATTTAATGACATATATTAAATATGTATCTATTTGTATACCTAAAATAGGTATACATAATTTTATTAATTTGTTTTTATTTCAATTTTGCAAATTTATAGGGCACCTTTTCTGGTCTACCTTGCACTTGGATAAGATGTCTCATTAATTAAGTTCCCAACTCTAATTTTGTATTAACAATACTTTTGTTTCGGTTGCATTTTTTAAGCATAGTAAAATTAATGTTGTTTAGTGCATAATAAGGAAGGAGAATTATTATGTCCCACCCAAACAAAGGAAAAAGATGAGTTTCCATTCTTAAAGTTTAAAAATAACATTTTTACACTTAAATTAACTGATTAATAGGATAAACATATGGATAGATAAGATAAAAATTATTTTATAATTTTTTTATTTATTATAGATTACGTTTTGTTATCCAAACTTTATTAAATGCATTTTCACTCTTTTTTTACAAAAAAGAAAGGAAAAACTTAAAAACTGTAATCAGTGAAACCAATATGGTATATTTGTAATAAAAATCGTATTGAAATGATGTGATTAAACTAGAATTATAATGCCAACTTTGATTGAAAATTGCGCTTATCGGATTAGTTGGAATCACATCAAAAAAGTTTTACTCTTGCTAGAATTACTTCGATATAGTATAATTTCAATTAAATCACACTATTCTAGTGATATTGTAACCCTAAATTCAAATGTAGTCCATATATCTTAGCCTCTTCATTTTTGTAATTCTGATTTGAAATGCGTAATATAAATTTATCAAAGCGGGCACATTTCATAGCGTATATGATCGTTTCACCTTTTCATCTTTTCATCTTTGAGCTTGCCTATAACAACTACCTTCATTGGATTTGTTGTGTATTTCCAGATGGAAGGCAACTGGCAAACATTTAACTATTCCACGGGACCCTCATTAACCATCTCTTCTCTAACCATTGATTTTAACTGTCACCACCCACAACTACAATCTACCTGGCTGGTGCTTCAACCATTGTGCGGTTGCATTGCAGGTCTCCTCATTTATGGTAGTCATTTATCAGTTGATTTCGTCCTCTTCCTGGTACCTTATTAATGGGCTAATTGATGTAAAATTTAAATTAGGGAGAGTGAATATTTACAAACCCACAAAATTATTGGCAACTTCCTTCACAAAATCACATATTTTAGGCATCTATTTCATAAAGAAAACCATTCATTTACTCAAATATATTGCAAAAAATCTTTGATACATGTATAGCTTCACTTCTTGAAGTAAATGTATTATTTCTATCCATCATTGTAATTAATGGCTAACAATTCAAAAGTGGATACACGGGCTGCTTCTGTGGAGTGAATAATCCAAAGTTCTGCTCAACTCCTGGTGCCTTCAGATTCTCGTTAAACATTGCGAAGAAAAAAGCTGTCAACAATTGGCCTGGTTTCCTTGGTGTTCCATTCCCTTTAATATGGACAATCAGATTTTGATTATACATATGCGCGTTTTCTTTGTTTGTTTTTGGCTCGTTCCCTGCTGAAGGCCAACCAGTCTCGCCTATAATAAGAGGAACATTGCTCGCGTTGATCTTCTCCAATGCAGCATAAAAAGAATCTACCATTGCATCAAATAAGCTAAAATATTTCAACTCTCCATCAACCACCGGTGTTGCCCCCTTGAACATGGCATAGTCTAACGATATATCTACCGGGTTAGACGCATAAGCGAAGTAAGGATAGACGTTGATCATCAAGGGTGTTGGCTTTTGTGAACCTGCACTTGCAAGAGACTGTACAATGCTGCGCATGGCATCCAACGAATCATTTGAGAAAGCTCCTGCTGAGGGCGGATAAGAGACTGATAATGCAGTCATTGCAACAACAGTTGTCACAGGAATGGGAGGCAAGCCAACGGAAGCAAGAGCAGTACGAACGTTAGTAATGGCTTGACCAACAAATGGGGCAAACGGTCCTGGAATCACCTCGTTACCAACAGTGATCCATCCAATTTTCACACTGTTTGCATAAGGCTGCACATGAGCAATAACCCAGGCGGTGGCTGCTTCTGGACTTTGTGCAAGGCTTTGTATATCTTCATTTCTGGTTCCAAGGCTGAGTATGATCTCTGTTCCTTTTAGCGCGTCCAGCACCTCATGTTTCGGCTCAAAAATCCTCATGTATGGAATTTTACACCTCTGAAACATGGCTACAACTTCTGCTGGAGGTGGAAGATTATCTCCATTCAACCCATAATTGACGCCGATATCACCCTGACCTGTGATAAATTCAACACACACTTAAAATCTTTTCCGTTTCCAATATAAATACATATACATATTTTGAATCTCAATATAGAAGACTAACTCACCAAAGCTGCAGGTCAGTAGAGCTGCCACAATTGCTGCCACAAGCATTAAATTATTCCATTGGAGCCTCATTCTCATCATTGTCGCTTGGCAAAAATGTCTCAAGCTTTGTGCATTTTTATAGCACCTCCTTGTATTACCCTTGCGCTTGGATGAGCCATCACAATAATTAAATTTTCAACTCAAATATTCTATTAACGATACTGATCCTTGTTTTCGATTCAGTTGCATTTTTCAGAAAAAAACATGTCATAATTGCATTGCTACTACCTTCAACTATATCAAAACAACATCTTCCGAAGTTGGAAAAATGACACATTTCCATTTATATCAGTTATTTTTAGGATGAACACACCAAAAAAATATACTTTTTGTAACTTTTAAAGATACCCTTTTGTATCTTTTGATATTCTACCAAAATAAAATTTCACCCTTATTTTGTAAACAAAATTAGAAAAATAAATTTTAAAACTTTAAATAGTCATAGACAACCATTTATATTGTATTGTATCAATATGATTTCAACTAGAATCACATCAAAATATAGCGATATCAATCAAAAACACATCCAAATAATGCAATTAAATCATAATCACACCATCAATGTGGCTTAAATAATAACACTATTTCGATGTAATTCTTATTGAAATCACACCACTCTGGTTGGATTTTAATTGGAATTGCACCAAAATAATGTTTTTCTAATCAAAATCATACTGATGTAATATGATTTCAATTGGATTATATCATTCTAAAGTAATTGTAAGTCTCTAACCCACTTTCAATTGTAATAACTGTAATTATAGATTTAAGACTAATTGACATTAGAAGTAAGATTTTAATATATATTTTTTTTCAATAAAAGATAATAGACTAAGCGAGAAAGTTTTAATTTGGTGGTAGAAAATAAATTTGTTTATACCTTAAATAGTTTAAGTGATATCATGTCTATAATATTTACATATTTTAACAAAAATACTCTTTAATTATTAAAAATAATGTTTGATTTTATTAAGAAAGCACTTGGATAAGATATCTCATTAATTAAGTTTCCCAACTTTAATTTTATATTAATAATATTGGACATTCCTGTCCTTCTTTGAGTTGCATATTTTTAGCCACATGTCATAATTGGCTTGTAGTAAAATGAATCTTGCACAGCGCATATTAAGGAGAGAGAATGATTATTTAATATCAAATTGTCAAGTTAAACACTTAAATATATTACCCATGAAAAGTGGTAAAATATATAAAATTACAATATAATTTGGAAAGGATAAAATCTTACGTGAGAAAGGAATAAACAGATCACGATTAATTCTACTCAAATATAAGAAAATAGAATATACGAGAATCAAATCACAAATCCCTTTAAAAAAAAGAAAAAAAGGAAAGACATTATATCATAGAGGGGTGTTAGGCCTATAATTTTGTATATAAATAATAATATAATATTATATGATTAAATAATTTTAAATTAAAGATAAAACAATATTTAATCTTATGATAATATGTCATTATTTATCATTAAAGTTGTGTGTATAGTTTTATTGTATATCATAAGAGGACTTTTATATATATTCACTTTGAGTACATAAATGGGTGTACACTTATATGTCACATGATTATGTATTGTTTTATCTTTGATTCAAAATTACTCAATTAATTAATGACATATATCAAATATCTATATATTTATGTATTCAAAATAAATACACATAATTTTAATGGTATTGTAATAGATAAATAGTACAACCTAAATCAATCATATAATAATATATATTAAATATATATTCAAAATATATATGCATAGTTTTAGTGGTATAGTAATAGATAGCTCAGGGAATAAGGGAATAGGAAAAGTCGAGGATGCTTCTATCCCGTTCTTATCTCTTGAGAGTACATAACTTACAAGTCCAGGGATATGAATATTGATGATGTAGTTTTCCCAGTCAATGTGTTTCGGATCAAAGTTAAATGCTTCTACTTCCTTTCCGCTCTCTTTTATTGCCATTCTCAACTTCTCTGAATTTGTGTCATCAAAGCTGTACAATAACAAGCAAATGGCGCATTTGCCTTCCTATTTTTGAATTTATTCAATAAGAGTAGAAAACATAAGCAGAGCAGTGGTTACATATGTACATATATGCCTCGAAAGAATATAAAGGGTTTGTAAAGTTTCACCAATCGCATCATGAATTTGATTTTTCGATCAGAATCAATACATACTTCCTTGTACTTTGGCGTAACATTGAATTCGCCCATTTCGGTACCTAATACAAAAGTTTAATACGAAAAATAAATCACAAGAATCAGTTATGGGAGATAGAATGAAGCTTAAAGCTTAAACCTTTTCTGGGTTGGAATGGACGGTTCTAGGTGTTAAATAAAAGAGAAAGCAAACCTGCAGTGGCAGCACGTATCTAATGGCCATGTTCATGCGGAAACTAGCTGATTTCTTCAATATTTTAAACTTGTGGGGCTGTAACTGGCTTCCCATTTTTGTTGATCAGTGAATGTTTAGTAAAATATCGGATCATAAACTCTTGAAGAGTCGAAATATTTATGGGGTTTCTCATAGATGACCCAACTTGATATATAATTTGAGAAGACTGTTTGTCATTTGCCATCATTGCTACGATCATTTGGTTTACCACCATGTCCGCTGGAATCTGCATGATGACGGTTCCATATCATAAATTTGTGTAAGTCAAGGTTTCGAAAATATAATAGAGATTCAAACTCATACATTTTCCTAAGAAGTTTTAATACTCTACCAATTTTGTTAATTTAAAGTTATTTACAGAAAAAAGTTAGAACTCACCAAATCGAGAATAGTATCAGGATTTTCGTATATGAATTTTAGCTTCCCTTTACCATGACCAAGAATTGGGCCATAGATTGTTTTGTTACCCGCCGTAAACATTAGACGTGAAACCTAATTTACTTGATTACAAGGAAGTAGTATATATTCATATTTAATTGATGAAATACAAATTATATAAAAAAATAGTATTATTATTTTCATTTCTTGTTGTGATTATATACCTCACGCCTCAATACAACCAGGAAATGGTTCAGAATAGGTACCGGTTACCATGGTGGGGAAGTGGTGACAAGGGGATGATCATCTCTAAAGTCTCCTAACATCATCTCTCCCATTGCCTTTGTAAACGCATATGTGTTTGGCCATCCATACAATCTTGCCCTGTTGAAAAGGTTATTAATTTATGAACTCTTCAGATTGAAGAGGGCACTTGAACATAATTGTAGTGATTTATAGAAAGATGATAATTAATGTTTTAGTGGTTCTCTTCTAACTTCAAGTGGGGGGCTAAACTTGAAAGGATTGTTGCAATATCTTTGTAGTTTCTGTAATATTAATGGATTTATTAATTGGTTTATCCTATATATATGTGTTTTCTTATTATTAAATTATGTGTACCCATTTTAGGTATACAAATAGATACACACTTATATGTGTTATAACATGATTTAATGATTTTGAATCAATAATAAAGTAACATCTAATCGTATATAAATGTGTACCTATTTATGCATTCAAAATAAATACATATAATATTGTTTTTTCTTATTAACTTCTATTTAATGAAATAAATTCCTACTATTGTTATTTGTTTAATTATTTGCATGTAGGACGAGTAAAAGATAGAACTGATTTCTTTAAGGTCAAACCTTTTCATGCCTAAATCCTGCATGGTTGAGATAGTTTCTTTTTCAGTAGCATTTTCCGCTTGAAGTCGATTTAATTGTTTTTCTGTATTGACGACCAATTCACATGTAGTTTCGAGAGTTTCACCGCTGTAAAATGGATTTTCTGGGATAATTCCTGATATGTCACCGCGCAGACAAGCTGAAGAAGGACAGAAACAAAAGCAGTCATTAGTCGGGTAGCCCCAGTCTCAATAAGAATACTAGAATAGGATAATTAAATAATGTTTTTCCAGCTGATACATGGAGAAGCACATTTATGTTGATACATTTCTTTGCAAAATTCAAAACATGCAGAGCCCCCGTTCCATTGGTGTTTAATGTAACGTCATATCTACAAAAGATGAATAAATTAAAACACAGGGATTTTATTAAATGTCATGTAATTATTGTAAGATGAATAAAATTTAACTGCAGTGTTATGCGTAAAAAATAGTTACATATTTGTCCGTATTATTATGTAATTGAATGTTACGAAATTAAATGTTACTTTATCTTTAATTCAAAATCACTCAATCACTTGATAATATACATAAATTATTTATTGATTTATATATTTAAAATAGATCTATATAATATTGTTGAAAATTTAATTAATTGAATAATCCTAGCCTCTCTCTCAATATATATATACATACATATATATATACCTTTCATCAAAGCTTGATGTTGCAGCGAAATTGACTACTAAATCTATTTCTCTGAGCATTTGTCCCCTTACTTGAGAATCTTTTACTCCCAGATCGAGAAAAGAAACATCACCAGCTACAGAAACCACCTTTTCTGATATAAAGGACTCCAGATTGGCACCGCAAGTGTCCCTTACAACCCTAAGCAGATCCTTTTCTACGATCTACATGTATACATGAATTGTTTTGGAATGTTAACTAGCAATTTTCAGATATATCCACAGAAATTAAGTATAAAATACAAGATAATATTTACCTCCCAAAAATAAACTGAGTCGGACGAACCTTACAAAGTAAATGAATACATAACATATATACCTCATTTTGCACACGTTTCGTAGCTGACTGTGTATCTTCTGCTCTCACGAGAAGATAGAGCTTTTTCACATTTGGTTGAATCCTCAGTATCTTCTCCACAAAAACTGCAAAAACGTAACAGCAATTGATGTAATTTTAGCATGAAATCATAAATAGAATGCGAGAGAGAGTGCAAACTTATAGTACTCTTTGCCAGAAAGCCAGTGGCAACAGTGATTAAAGTGGTCCTGTCCTTGAGAAATTGGAGAGGACCAAAGGATTCCATTTTGGGTAAAAGCAGAGAAGTTAACTTATGGCCGGAGAGCCCTAGGAAGAAGATCTGCTAGCTTTCTGGTGTGGTTTATTGAGCCGTAATGGCATATTTATACAATCCTTTAGATACTGTTTGCAGCCAGATGAGCAGCCCTCCAAGTCAGGCCAAAGGACTTTGTCCCATTCAATGTTTGGTGTAAATACAAAAACACATGATAGAGTTTTAAAAAGTTAAATACCTATCCAAAGTTTAGTCCATCTTTGCTTACCCAAGAATTTTTTATTATAGTTAAAGATAAAATTGTTATTTTACCAGTAATATTTAAATAAATAAAATTATTTCTCATTTCCTTCTTTAGTTTGGAAAACTGATAATTTTCTCTCAGGATTAAATTTTGAAAAATTCATTTTTCTCCTTAGGGTTTGATATCCTGAAATCTTACCACTTCCTCTGGTGAATGATGACCTCTCTCTTCAACGTTTCTCTCTTGAAGGAAAAAACTTTTATCTAGACCATGCTTTGTCATTTAGTGAAAAAGACAAGCGTCGTCCAAATCTAGATGATGAACATCATCCTTCATCATCTCTAGGTTTAGGTTGCAAACCGACAGTCATTGGTGGCTAGTACCTAGAGAAGTGAAGAAAAAAATCTAAGGACTTAAGGGGGGAGTCACTTTTTAAAGTTGAGGTTTAAGATGAAACATCAATTTGTAAAAATAGGGAATGAAATAAAATTATATATATGTTAATATTATTATTAAAATAATAATTTTATTTTTATATTTAACTATAATTTTAATAAAAGTTTAAGAATAAGAAGTGTTTGAGTTTTTAAAACCTTGCCGGTGTCATTTATCTTTATACCAAATCTTGGGTGGGAATAGTTCTTTGGCCCTCAAAGTCATGACAATTTGAGATTTCAAAGACTAAGCTACTGACTAGTAATGATTACAAACGGCCAACTAACGATTAAATAATTTTAAATCTGAACATTGTAATTATCAAAAGAAAAATCACGAATCCTATGTTACATCGTAAAGATCATTAAATAAAGCTAATGACATTAACTATCACATAAATATAAGATGTCATCAATACAGACATACTAGAAGTATATGCTCGTATTTAAGTAAAGGGTAAAATTATTATTTTATGTATATGTATGAGATTGGCTAAGTGTTGGAAGAGGAATGGTTATGCATATTAGAGATGTATGCCCATACGCCCAAGAAGCACAATATACAACCACACGTGAAAAGACATACAACTATACGTGGTGTTTAAATTTTGGATAAAAACGATTTTCTAATAATCGCATATCATAGTTTTCTTCACAAAATCATAGTACGTATGTGCATAAGGGCTGCACAGTTGGAAAACGTTATTAATTTGATAATCTGTGTTTACATATTTCAAAGCAATTGAGAGGAAGAGTGGTAAGTTTGGAAGACTTTGAGGAGCTTCGGAAAAGAGGTTATAATATGAAAATAATATCATGTGTATCTATTTTTTATATATAATTTAAATATATAAATAATATATTACTATATGATTAGATGATTTTAAATTAAAATAATATTATATTATTTATATATCTAAATTATATATTAAAAATATATTAATATAATTTTATTGAATGAAAAAGACTTTTAAATCCAGGGGTATTTACTACGGAAAGTTCAGTTCAACGGTCTGCTGCCCCAATTCGTAAATTGTATTTATTATGTACAACCACAACTCTAGCTGATTTGAACGTCGGCTCTTATTAACCACAATAAAATTAGGCAGCAGGTGTTTAAATTTAAAGACTTTAAATGATCATTTATTCATACCAACCCTTGTACTCTTTGCTTTGTCAAGTATATATGCAGTTTCTTTTTCTTTTATTGGATGTTTCCGGATTAATGCGTCGCATAGCCTCTATCAGGAAAACTTGTTACCATACATGTTATCGGATAGTCGTATTGCATTGGTAGAACTCCTATTTGGTTAAAATCACAGATTACAATATCCCAGAGACGATCAATTGTTAACGGATAGACATGTTACCATACGTGCCACCACGGCCGATAAATTAGTTAAGGATGTGAATAATTCAGTTTAAACAATAAACCATATCGAAGAAACAAGTCGGCACAGAATTGGAGAGTTAATTTACTTCATCTCCCCATATGATATGAAGTAAAAAATGTTTGCAGTTGCAATCTTTATTCATTGGAAAATCCTATTGATGAATGTTTTTCAATTTCCAAAAGAAAACTTTTATTCGATAAAGAGGTGTTGTGTGGCTACTGTATTGGCTGGATAAGAAAATTAATGGGTGGCCAAACTACGTCAATGACTTAATAGTATTTGTTAGTACTATAAGATAATTTTACCGGGTCAGAATTCGAAATATGGAAT
The DNA here is from genome assembly GCF_011075055.1 of Mangifera indica. Lineage (NCBI taxonomy): Eukaryota > Viridiplantae > Streptophyta > Magnoliopsida > Sapindales > Anacardiaceae > Mangifera > Mangifera indica. The sequence goes on along the minus strand of NC_058147.1, from coordinate 5,482,591 downwards.
CCTGAATTATCAAACAGGAAATCACATATTTTTGGCATCCATTGCCATTGCATAAAGGAAACCATTTATTGTATAACTTCACTAATTGAAGGAAAAGTTTTATTTCTAAGCATCATTTTGTTGGCTAACAATCCCAAAATGGATACACAGGCTGCTTGTCTGGAGTAAATAATCCGAAGTTCTGCTCAACTCCTGCTTCCTTTTTATTCTCATTAAACATTTCGAACAAAAATGCTGTCAACAATTGGCCGGGCTTCCTCGGTGTTCCATTGCCTTTAATGTGACTAACAAGATTCTGATTATACGTCCGTGCGTTTTCCTTACTTGTTTTTGGGTCGTTCCCTGCTGAAGGCCAACCAGTCTCGCCTACAATAAGAGGAACAGTACCCGCTTTTATTTTGTCCAAAGCTGCATAAAAAGAATCTACCATTGCATCAAATAAGCTAAAATATTTCAACTCTCCATCAACCACCGGTGTTGTTGCGTGGAACATGGCATAGTCTAACGGTACATGATCCGGGTCAGACGCATAAGCGAAGTAAGGATAGATGTTCACCATTAAGGGAATCGGCGTTTGTGAAGCTGCATTTGCAAAATACTGTACAATGCTGCGCATGGGATTCACCGCTTCATTTGAGAAAGCTCCTGCTGAGGGCGGATAAGTCACTGATAATGCTTCCATTGAAACAACAGTTGTCACAGCAATATTAGACAAGCCAATGGAAGCAAGAGAATTACGAACATTAGTCATGGCTTGACCAATAAAAGCAGCAGACGGTCCTGGAATCGCCTCGTTACCTATAGTGATCCATCCGATTTTCACACTATTTGCATAAGGCTGCACATTAGCACTCACCCAGGCGGTGGCTGCTTCTTGACTTTGTGCAAGGTTCTGTATGTCTTCATTTCTGGTTCCAAGGCTGAGTATGATCTCTGTTCCTCTTAGCGCGTCAAGCACGTCAGGTTTCGGCTCAAAGATCCTCATGTATGGAATTCCACACCTCTGATACATGCCTACGACTTCACTTGGAGATGGAAGATTATCTCCATTCAACCCATAATTGACGCCGACATCACCCCGGCCTGCAATATATTCAACACACTGAAATTCATTTTCCGTTTCCGATATGAATACATATACATACTTTGAATCTCAATATAGAAGGAAGACTGACTCACCAAAGCTGCAAATCAGTAGTACTGACACAATTGTTGTCACAAGCATTAACTTGTTCCATTGGAGGCTCATTGTCGTCATTGTCACTTGGTAAAAATGTTTCAGTTTTGTGCATTTATATAGCACCTCGTTCTATAGACCCTTGCAATTGGTAAGACATTTCCTTAATTAAGTTTCCAACTCAAATTTTCTGTTAAGGATACTGTTGTTATCTTTTCTTCAGTTGCAGATTTGCACCCTTTAGAAATAAGATGCCATAATTGCATGGCCAGTATCGCCATTACGTGAGAACAACAAGCTTCCAAATTGAAAGATGAAGCTTTTCTATTTAAAGCAGGTAATTAATTTTTAGGATACACATACTAAAAAACAAAGATATTCTTCGTAACTTTTAATATCCTTTCAGACTTTATTGAATAAATTTTTACTGTTGTTTTATAGCAAAGAAAAATTTTAAACTTTAAACAGTGGTCAGCAACGGTGTAAATTACGCTCTAACAATTTGATTTTAATCATAATCACACCATAATAGAGATACTATAATCAAAAAGCACACCCAAATGGTGCGATTAAGCTAGAATTGCATGTTGATTTTGACTGAAATAACATAATTTTTATGTGATTCCTAATAAAACGCACCGTTATAATATTATTTTAGCTAAAATTACATTAGAGTGATGCTATTTCAATTGGAATCGCATCATATGATGTCGTTATTTCTGGACAACGTGACAAAGGATGACGAAACATCGTCTTTTGTCTCTTTTTGTAGATCTAGACAACTAAGAGTCGTCCTTTATCATCTTTTGTAGCAAAAGATGAAAGATGAGTGGAAAGCATCAACTGTCAGTTGGAATGATGGTGGCTAGAGAAAGAAGTAAACCTTAAGAGTGAAATTTAAATTTTTTAAACTTTGAAAATTGACTGAAGTTCTAGTTTTTAAAACTTGAGGGGGAAAAAATGACAAAAATTTTAAAATTTTAAAGTTTATAGGTAAAATGATGATTTTACCTTTGTCTTAACTAAAAATTTGAATTGTAGATAATCTATAAATGAGTGTTTAGATTTTTTAATTATTATAGGTATAATTTTGAAATTAGACTAAAATTTAGATGGGAAATAGTCCTCTTTCCTGTAATGAATCTTGCTTAGCGCAAAGGGACAATGACACATAAATTATGGTTTGTCAATTTATACTCAAATATCAGCTTGGGCTGGCCAAATTTAATGTAATTAATTTTCATCTGACATTAATGCAGAAATTAATTTTAAAGCAAATAAAAGCTTGTCCTTATATTACATGATTACATCCAGTGATGTTTAGTTTAATGTATAAAAAAATTATTATTAATTTATTTTTTATTATTGATATTATTTTATTTAGTTGTGAGATAATAAAATATTTAAATTATTAATAATGATATAATATATAAAATAATATATAATCGGATTATCATTTACACTTCAAGTATTAAAATATTATTAAACTATTTTTAGTTTTATTATAATTATATTATTGTTTATTAATTTTTATGATAAAAATAATTTTATTTTTATTTTAAAATAATTATATTTAAAAATATTTAATTAAAATAATATATTAATATTTTTTTATTATCTTTAATTAAATATAATAATTATTTATGATTATTAAATTTTATCAAATATAATACTATTTACACCCAACAATGTTTTAGGTCTACAATAAAGAGGTTGCAAGGATGTGAACCGTCCAGAACAACAAGAGGAAAATTTAGAAGTAATATTCAATTAACTTTGTCCTTCTTCAATCTAAAATAGTATATTTCAAAAATTCCAACAATTGGTTGCAATACACTCGGGATTGTGAACTTTGACAAATCCATATCTTAAATTACTATTGATGAAAGAGTTTAAAGTAATTTACACTAAAAATTTATACTTTTCAATATAAAATTTAAATTTTATATTTTATACATGTTACCACATTTTGCAACCATAGTGCCAACATGAGCTCATTGCATGCTTATGATATGAAGTAAAATGTTATTCGGTGAGATTAAAAACCCCAAAACTATATAAATGTCTTTTTTATTGATGTAAAATTCAATTATAACATGTCCCCATATGTTATGAAGTAAAATGTTAGAATTGGCTCTCCTTAATCATTGGAAAATCTTATTAATGAATGTTTTTCAATTTCCAAAACAAAACTTTAATTTTGATAATAGATAAATCTATCTAAATTGGACCGCTTCTTCAAGCAAAATCAATCAGATCAAACCTCGAGTCTAGTGATCAGTCCTATATAAACATCATATTTATCATGTAAAATTCAATTATAACATATTCCCATATGATATAAAGTAAAATTATATGAAATAAAATGTTAGAATTGACTATCCTTAATCATCGGAAAATCTTATTAATGAATGCTTTTCAATTTCCAAAACAAAACTTCTTCTTTTTTTTTGGCTAATAGAGAAATCCATCTGAATTGGACCGCTTTTTCAAGTAAAACCAATCACATTAAATAAATCAAACCTCGAGTCTAGTGAGTAATCTTATAACCATTCAACTAAATAAATCAAAAATTTAATCTTAATATATCATCAAAAGAAACTTAAACTCTTGTTTTTTTATACATAAACTACCACCCAATCTACCCACAGCCTCTGGGGCACAACAAAACTTTTTATTCAATAAAGAGATGCCGTCACATATTGATCGCTACTGATTTCAAATTTTAAATATAATATACCGTAAGTTAACCACATTTATAATATTCGGGAACAGAGACATACAAGAAACAGCTGATTAATTCGAGATTATAAAAGACAACATTACCGGAGGTTGGAAAACCAGCAAACCCTGCTTTGAACAAATACAGAGAAAAGCTGTAAATAACCAACTTAAAAAATATTGCAATCTGGTTCCGTTGTGAGTAGATTATAAAAACACATGCACAGCCTGAAATTAATTAATCTTCATTTGACTAAAATCACATAAGAGATGCATGAAGTCTACTTGGATGCTCAAGATTTGGTAATACAAAACGTACATTTACAAAAGCAGCAAGCATTTTCTATCCCGTTAATTAAAATGAATAAAATCATTCTTGAGAATTAAGTTCCCTCACTTGTAAATTTCAATCTCCCGATGGTGAATTTGTTCACTTGTGTATTCTCACTCTGGATGAGAAGTCCAATAGATGAGTCCACTGCAGGAGAGAAATATGTTAATGACAAGTTGATATTAATCAACTGATATAACAGCATTAAATACAGTGATCAAATAGAAACTTGAGAATAAAAATGAGTCCCATGAAATTCCATCTGAGAAATTGAGCCTGTCAAGTGGTTGTGAATACTTGTATCTATCAGTCTACATTGTGTTTGTTAGAGATAGAAATAAGGTATCTCCTTGAGAGAGCAAAATTTCTTAGCTATGGACTAGTCAGCTCTTGTTTGCATGAAGATTTAGGTAAGAAACACTATCCTACAAAAAGAAAATTCCTTCAACAAGATCAAATTAATTTGTAATAGAAGACCTTCCTGCAACTCCAGTAAATAAGAAACCAACCCTTACCATGCCTTTAGAAAGCATGAGAGTCCTGGAGAATTAGCCTAACAGAATACTGATTATAAAATAATTACTCACTGACTACAAAAACTGCTCTTACATGTTGAGATATGAGACAGACGTGCAGTGCATTAAGATAACAACTTTAAATCTTCAAAGTTATTTACCTGATCAATACAAACACACACTGCAAGACACCTGCAGTTCCTGTCCACACTGATGGACCAGTTTTAACAAGTGAATCTTGTATTAATAGGCCAACTGATGCTGCTAGAGAGACAAAGGATACAACATAAGCGAGAAATAGCCAGAGCTTCAACCTGTCACCAAAAAGAGAAAGACTAGCACCCATCACCCAAAAAAACCTAACAGCAATGGGTTGATATAATATATATAAGATAAGCCAGCATTAGCTGGGATTTAAAAAAAAAATGTATGTTTTCAAATATGTGCATTAGAAAGTAAGAATGAATTCATGCAAACCAATCAAAGCCCCTAGCAAAGGCCGAATAATCGAAATTCTCAAGCATCAGTTAGACAATATAGAAAAGTCAACTGCAATAAATCCCTTTTCTTCAGTCATTTTAAAACTGGTTGGCTTAGCTCACATAAAGACACAAGTATACCAGTGAAGCCTAGATTTATTTACAATAGAAAAAGGAGAAAAAGTAGATGAAAGGTAATCTAAGATCCCTTTATGTATGCCAGTTGAAAACAAAAATAGTAAGTCAGGGCTCTCACAACATTTCAACTGAGAAGCAGAAGGCACCATTTGACATGCATCAACTGTTATAACAAATTATGCACTTATAATAAAGAATGAATTTAGAGACACCAAATTGTAGTCATATGATGCAACAGCTATAACAAGCCACAATATTGAACTTGAATAGGTTGTATCTTCGATGAGAACTGTAAGTTCTAATAGCACAGACAGCAGAACAAAAAACGTCCACTTTAAACTCTATGGACTCTACATCACAAGATAGCCAAAGTAAGCTGGTCCAACCCTTACCAGAGAAAATTTTCCACAAACCTACTAGGCAAACTTACTTTCCATAGTAGTAAGTTACTGAGTGAAACATTAAATCAACACATATGTTTGCATGTATATTATTACAGTGACTAAAATGGGAATTATGGGCTGGCAATCAATTGATTGAAAGATTAAATTATGCACTCTGAAAGACATAAGATTCTCAGAAAACTTATATCATCATCCCTACCAAAAACATCGTTGTTGTCATCATCATTTATTCACAAAGCTTCAAGGGATCGATCAACCAGCCGTCCTGTCTTACTAATGGCATATATTAAACTAATTAATGAGCAAAAAATTTAACCACTCTCAAGACCATCAGGTTTACAAACTTCCCATCATAATACATGGAGATATCCAGACAATCTCAGAGTTATTAGTAAAAATCGCACAGAATAATGAATTATTGGATTTAAGAATCAATAATGATGCTGAATACTTCACTAATCGCTGTCAGCACTATCCATTTCATAGAACACCAAGCACAAGTCTTCATATATCTTTTTTATCCATTTATTTATAATTGAAAGCCACAGATATCAACCTCAGTTTTAGAATTACTCTGATGAAGTTTATGCACTCACAAAACTCAATTAATAAATGACTTTATGTACTTAACAAATAAAGTTCAGTGAAGGGAATGAATTCATCCCAACAAAAACAAAAAAGCTAAAAAGGTAAGACCAATAGTATATAAATAGCATAAGCCTTATAAATTTTTTTTTTAAAAAAAAAAGCAGCATCAACAGGCTCGATCAGTTATAGAAGTAATAACTGATCCAATTCTAAACTTAAATTAAATCATAAACAACAAAAATCGTAATGAAACAATTAAAGTTGAAAACTGACCTCCACTCGCCTTCTTCGTAAGGAGAATACTCAATGTCTTCTTTTCTCACGCAATTGAACATTAAAGCGGCAATTGACGCAAAAATACCTGCCGGAAAAGGCAAATATTCATATACACATCAAAAACCCTAAAAAAAGACATGTACATATAGAGAGGGAGACGAAAGAGGACCAGGAAGGTAATGAACGAAGGAAACTTTAACGGAACTGCAAACGACGGCATCGATCCAGAACCACCAACCCGCTCCAAATATGGCTCCAGCCAAGCCGGGACCGAAGATTGCCCACAGCTCCGCCAAATCCATTTTTTTTCAGACTACTCTCACAGCTCACTGCAATTTTTTTCCTCAACTACACTTTCCCTTTTAAACTGTTTATTTGTAAATAAGAATCATTTTTATTTTCTAAATTTGTTAATATGTTTTCTTGTTTTATTATTTTTATATAATAACAATGATAATTATTATAAGATTTTTTAAATTTAATCTTTCTATGAACATGTTTTAGGGAATTTAGTCTTAGTAGACTTATTTAATCATATAACCAATTCACAAATCTGATTCTGACTTTACTTTTATTAATCCTTCATCTAAGTGTGTTAAAAGAACTTCAAATTCTACTCTTCAGTCTTTTCTTTCCTTCATTGCAATCATCACAATCACCTTTAATAGCTTCAAGTTCAACCATCTTGAGAGTTCCACCACCCACTTATACTCATATTGATCCACAAGAACTCAACTCATAACTTTCTATTTTTATATATACACCTTCATGACTCTGCCCTCAAATTATAGAAGCACCTTACAATAAGTTAGATTCAATCACACCTAAAGTAACTTAAACTTTGTTATAAACACCTCATATTATAAAACTCGTCAAACTCTTGCAATTAGACATGTCAATTGGGTTAAACTAAATGGAGGTCTGACCTGATATTATTTAAAAATTAAAAAAAAAAATGGCAGAAGCAAGTGAAGCTTCTGCCACAAGTAGAAACCTTCAATAGTTTGTTTGTTTTTTTTTTTTTTAATTTTTTTTTTATATAAACCAATCCAAATATTTTTCATTTCTAATTTTATTTACAAATCTCTCAACCTTAATTCTTCCATTATATTCGTAATTTTATTTTCTCTCATCAATTCTCTATCGAAAATTGTCTGAATTTGTAAATAATAATTTTTTATCTTTATAATTTTATCTTTATTATAATTTTATTATTATAAAATATTACAAATAGATACAATATCAAATGAATTAAAAAATTTAGATGTTCAGGACAAGTAGATAAATAGTATGGTATATATATTTTATTTATGTTTGTAATTATACAATATGTAAATTAATTTATTTATACTATGTTATAAACTTATAATATTTTTCATCATATAACCGTAGTATTTTTTCGTCATAAGTAAAAGATTATAAATAAAATGTTTGAGATACTATCCTCAGTTTTAATAATTGAAAAATAATTTATATTTAAAAATTTTAGTTAAAATTAAAAAAATTATTTAAATGGGTCAGCTCAATTAAAACCTAGCTTGACCCTATATATAAGGTCAGACCTTGAGCCTTCAAAAATCTATGAGCTAGCTCGGCTTGAAGGCCTATTATTGTACAGGTCTAAGATCTAACCCAACTCATTAACATGTCTACTTGTAATACTATTTCACTAGAAGTAATAATCCTATTGAGCCTTTTGTAATAGCTAAGAAAAGAACCAACAAGTTTTGTTACCCTATGATTAAAAGAGCAAAGCCAGGTCACTTATATGCACAAAATCTTTTTTTCTCCCCATTGAGATTGTTCCTAAAGAGCCCACCAGTATAGTAAAATCTGTATCTAGTCTTATATGGTTTGAGATTATGAAAGTGGAGCTTGAGGTTTTGTTGAAGTATGATACTAAGAAACTGGTGCCCCTTAAGGAAAAATCAGCATGTTGCAGGATTCAAACAAGTCCAAAAAACTAAATTAAATGCTGATGGGTCTACAAAATGAAAGAAAAAATAAGGAGAAAGAAGAAATGGCATAGGAGAAAGGAGGATGAAGGAAGGATAAGAAGAAGAAAGAGTTTACAAAACAACATTTTATGCCAATGTGGTTATAATCTCTTTTAGAGGACATGGCAATGGTGAAAAGTTAAAATCACACCTTGAGTAATTGACTTTATCAAATAAAAAGGGTAATACTGCATATTATGTCAAAACTGTTTTTACCCCAAAAAAAAAACATTTATATTATTAAAAGCTGAAAAATTGTTTTTGTTACGAAACTCGGATATAAAAATTGTATTTCTCTCTATTATAATTTTTTCATATAAAATAATATAAATCCAGTCATCAAATATTTTATGTTATAATTATAATTTTACAATCAAATTATGTGTATTAATTTTTTTTTATATAATATATAAATAATATGTTATTATATAATTAAATAATTTTAAATTAAAAATAAAATTATGATATATAAAATATATATATAAATTAATTGCTTGAACTTTATATGCTTTTTTTTTTTTTAATTCTATATATATCTGATCAAATGACAAATTTGAAACAAATCAATGTACTGTTGGAAAATCGATATTTTAATTTTAATTTTAGTTGTCATAAGATGTAACAGGAAATATTTTGCACTGCCTACTCAAATCTTTACAAGTCATGTGATGTGTTTAATCTATCCGATTTTCGATAACATTCCACGTGTTAAAATCTGGAGGGCTACACTTAACGCGCACCCGTTGCGTTAGAACATATTATCCAAACTTCCCTATAAAAAATATAATTATATAACCCTGAACGACCCGTCCTCCCTTGCCTGCAAAAAACGCGAATCTACTACCCACTCTCTCTTCTTCGATAGCGAAATCGAATTACGAAAAAACAAAAATAAACCAAACGACATTAAATAAAAAACGATCTGAGAGACCACGCATCAGGATAACTGAAACCCTTGCCCTAGCCGCGTCTTATCCTCTTTCTTACGCTCTTCACCCCTTGTATCGTCACGTGAACTCGGTAACACAGTAGATTTTAATTAATTAGGGTTAGGGTTTTTGATCTGTATGTGCATGCGAAGGTATTTTGGGGACGACATAGATTGAAATTAGAATTAGAATAAGGTTAGGGTAAAGGTTTGTCTTAGGGGATGATGGAATGTGGCGGTGGTGGAGTTGGAGGAGGTGGTGGTGGTGGTTGTTTTTTGTAATGAGCGGAGATTTTCAATGTCACAAGCAGAAGAAGATGATGGGTAGGGGTGCGGACGGAGGTTGCGGCACTGAGGAAAGGCCTTGCCGCCCCTCTGTTCCTAAAATTTCGGCTAAAATCCCGGAAGCTACTAAAGATAACAGTTGTGTTGATTTATTTTCGCAGGCTCGGAAGGCACTTTCAGAGCGGTCCCCTTTTGATGTTGCTGAAGATGGAGTTTTAAGTGAGATTAATTTGCCCAGTGTTTTTGCCAGTTTATTAAAGCAACCTGATAGTAGAAATCGGCACAAGAAGTTTCACTCAAGTGCAGATAAGAAGTCTTCTACCAAGAGTGAGAGGTCGAAAGGCGCTAGTATTTGGTTTGAGACTGAGGATTATTTTAGGGACTTGTCATTGCCTGATATTGATGTGTTATCTGAGGTAGTTTCTTTTAGTTCTTTAGCTTCTAAGAAGTGTTTTCTGATTCCTTTACGAGGAAATGATGATGGAAGTAATGGGAAGGTGAGTGGAGGTGAGTGTGTTAGTTGTGACAATGGAGATTTTAATGGGGTTGCTACTAAGGATGAGTTTAAAGAGGATGGTGATAAAGAAGATGATAAACAATTAATGGAGGTTGACGGTTGCTGGGACGATAGTTTGATTAATGAAGAAACCAGTTCTTCTACTGCGGATTCCTATGTAGGTTTAGAGTGGCTATTAGGTTGTAGGACTAGGGCTTTGTTAACTTCACATCGGCCTTCAAAAAAGAGGAAGCTTTTAGGAGGGGATGCAGGATTGGAGAAAATTTTGATCGGTTGTCCTTGTGAAGGGAACACTGGTCTATGTGACTTTTGCTGCATGGCTGATACGGGGAAAATTTTCAACAAATTGATTTTGTGCAGTTCTTGTAAGGTTGCAGTTCATCAGAAGTGTTATGGCACACTAGAGGCTTCAGATGGTTCTTGGGTATGTTCTTGGTGTAAGGAAAAGGAGAATGATAATGGTGATTTAGTGAAGCAGTCATGTGTGATTTGTGAGAAGCAAGGGGGTGCTCTGAAACCTGTACTTGGGAGGGGTGTAGATGGAGGGTCTGTGGAATTTGCTCACTTATTTTGTTCTGTGTTCATGCCTGGTGTCTTTATAGAGGACATGGCAAAGATGGAACCAATTATGAATTTGGAGGGAATACAAGAAACCAGAAAGAAAGCACTGTGTAATGTGTGCAAAATGAAGTCTGGAGGTTGTGTCCGCTGCAGTTATGGTATGTTTGTTGGTTACTTATTTTACCATTCTGCATTTTATTTTTTGCTGGTACAACTGGAGAGCATACTAGTAATTGAAATTGGTGTGCTACTTATCTGCCTTACACTGGAATGCAGGATCGTATTCATAGATCGGCCATATGATAATATGGTGTAGAGTTGTGTATCTAATTAATTTTTAAAAGAATTTACTTTGTATTTTAATCTTCCACTGAGCACTGGACTGGTGGCAGTATTATTTTATTATTCTATATGACATGTATTATTCAAGTTAAAGATGAATGGATAAAAGGATTTTTATATTATGTATTTAGAAGCTTTTTATACTCTGTATTAAGTCTCTTACATTTTTTCTCCAGTAAGGCTGAAGAAAGGTGACTATGTTTATTTGTAAGACAGAATCTATCTCATCCACGTGTACAGTTCTTTTGGGATCCATTATCTGATTTTTTGTTAAAATGCAATTCAACTGCCATCAGCTTGATAAGTTAAATTTGAGGTATTCTGTTGCTAGAATTAAAAAATCTTATTAATAGAGTGCGAAGATCACTATGCTACATCTTTGTGTTGAGAAATGGTGATATGCTGCAGTTATTGATTTGAATTAAAGTATATTGTCTGCTTGCGTCGGAAGATGTCTTCATTTGATCGTGGTTCTGACTTTGTATGGTTAGACAGTTTCAATACTCCTTAGGGTTGGTAGAGACACTCTGCTGGAGCATAAACATTGTTAAGGCTGTTGAGAAGGATGTTTAAAATGCCATTTATTGATGTTCTGCCCTTTTAATAGTTACATGGTTATTAAACACTGGAAACATAACTAAGATGTGGGATAATGGTATCTACATGAATTATAATAGCAAGAGTTCATATTTGTGCCGTAATAGAGACTTTGGGCTATGAAAATAAGTAGGGACTATGTATCTTGTTGAAAGTTTCCTGATGACAATTGAATACAGGACCAATAGTTTGAGGCAACAGAGACCTTGTGATTTTGTGTTCTAATTGTGTGTTTTGGAGCATCACATTCTTCTCATTTGCAATTATATATTCTATCACTTTCCTTATGTGGGTTACAAGAAAGGTGAGACCACTAAGTCTCTGGAGCAAAAACAATTATTGAAAGTTTTGTCAAGTTTAGTCTTATGTTGCAGCTGGAGTTTACTTTTTAGAAGTGGCTTATCATGCTGAGGTATATAAGGCTTGTCAGAAGTCCTGTATTCTCTTGCAGAAGTTACGAGTCTAAGAGTATTGCTACATTTTGTTTTTAGAAAGTAGTACATTATTTATGCAACTTAATGTTCTGGCTGAATAACAAAAAAGTTCAACTTGAATTCAGGCGAGCTTCTTGGAAATGAGATTATCTTTGCTTCCATTTTACTTCACATATTTGTGCATATGCATATATGGTCTGCTATTGTGTTTAATTCTTTGCTTCGTCCATGTAAGGTCCATTAACCAAGAATGGGTGCTCTTTGTGAATATATGAAATGTGTAACAGGAAGTTTTTATGTGCTATACTCCTATTTATCCTTGCCTGTTTCTGGCTTTCTATATTGGGAATATACAATTTTAAGATTCTTCTTAGAAGGAAATAAGCTCACAGTATTTTGCTAGCTTATTTTTGTTAAACTTGCAACTTCTTGTCATCCGTTAACCTGTTACTTTCTCCGATTTTGATCTTCAATAGTAATGGCCAATATAAGGATGCAGAGGCTTTATTTGTCAGAACATGTACAGTTATCAGGGGTTTTTATTCTTTCTTTCACAAAAATGTTGAGATCACCTGCTATTGTACTTTGTTTTTGAGTTACCGGTTGTCATTGTACCTTTTACTCATGTTATTGGGTTGGTTATGCACACGTTAGTTAGTACTGCTTCCAGTATTAATTGTATTTTATTTCAGCTTCTTGTAGAATTTCTTTCCATCCTATGTGTGCAAGGGAGTCAAAGTACAGGTTGGAGGTGTGGGGAAAATATGGATGTGATAATGTAAGCAATTCTTTCATTTCTAGAATCTGAAATTTTATAATTATTATTGCTATTAACTATCAGACAAGTGTTGCTACTGAAGCATGCTACTTACCTCTTGTTGATGATGTTTTCTGAAAAATGAACTATTTTTATGCTGCTATAGGTTGAGTTACGGGCTTTTTGCATAAAGCACTCAGACATCCAGGACAGAAGTAGTAACACACGCATAAGAGATCCACGGTCAGCTATTGCCAGTGATTCCTCTAATTCCAATCAACTTCTAAGGACTTTGCCAATAAACAAATTACACAAGGTGAAGATCTGTCGCAAAAATGGAGATAAACTTGCAGTTCACATGGATACTTCTGATGCAAATTCTGATAGATCTAGTGATAGTGAAGAGCGGGGGTTGTCTGGTTCCAAATTAAACGGTGAAACTATGTCTGGATGTGGTGAGGCTCAGGGGATGTTATTAGAAAGACCTGATAGTGAGGATGTTAATCCTTCTGGATCCTTAAATTTTGCTTTAATTTTGAAGAAGGTAGTAGACGAATATATTATTATAACTGATTAATTATTCATTGTTGAAATAATTTGTTTGAGCTTTGGTTTGTTCAAAGTCTTACATCTTTCAATGATGCAGTTAATTGATCTTGGAAAAGTCAATGTCAAAGATGTAGCATTGGAGATTGGCATTTCCCCTGATTCACTGAATACAACACTTGCTGTAATGAGCTTTATTTGTTTGTAATCAATTTTTGAGAGTAATTTTAAAAGTTTATTATTTATTTTATCCTTTTTAGAATTTCTTTTATGTGACTTGATATTCTTTCTACAGGGTGATAGCTTGGGTCCTGACATGCTATGCAAAATAGTTAAATGGCTTAGCAATCATGCTTGTTTGGGTTCTTTGCAGAAAAGTTCTAAATTTAAGTTAAAATCCTCAATTTCTTCAAAGGCTGAGACTGGACTTGCTGATCCTAATGGTGTAATGGTATCAGAGCTTTCAGATCCTGTTGCCATTAAATCAGTACCTCCTCGTAGAAGAACTAAAAGCAGCATGAGAATTTTGAATAAAGTAATATGCTTATCTGATGAGATCTTAGGTGACAATGGGGTGATGAAGAATCAGGTACAAATTGATCAAATTGACGGGGATGAAGCAGTGAATTCATGTAGGGTATTCATACCAGATGCCACTAAAAAGGTAATCTTATGGTATTGCAATTATTTGCTTTTGAGTTTCCTGTAGCACATTAACTTTCTAATTTGGTTTGTAGGCTTTTTGGGTATCAGCTGAAGTGAAATCATGAAATTTTCATTTTGGATGCATTATAGCAATTGGTTTTTGGTTTAGGAAGTTATTTTGCGGGTTGTTTTGTCATCCTTCTGGTTAAAGCTTAATAAGTGATTGTGCCAAATATTGTTGGTTGGCTAGTAAATTGTCCATTGTTCCATTTTCTTAACCCTTTATGTTCAATACTTTAATGGCCTCTGCAAATGCAGAGGAGCATTCTTTTTTGGGTGGGATTTGCCCCAGGGGTGTGGGAGTTGAATCGAAATTTTATAAATTTTGCTTTTTTGGTTTGTGGCCTTTCTTCAGTTTTGTCATTTTGAGCTCACTCATACTTGATGAGGTGCCCTTAGGATTTCTGTCTGTGGTTAGGTTATAATGTTCTTTTCTTAGGAACTCTGGTGTCGCCATATGTCATGAATTATGAAGGTATAGCTTTTTATGCCCCTGGAAAGTTGGTTTCTTCAAGCTTTGTTTTGCCAGGTACCTTCCTTCCTCTGTGGTTGCCCTGTACACCTCCAGAATTTTTTACATCCATACATAATAGAGGGACTAAAAATTTATCAATATTCTGTCAGTGCCACACAGTTTATTTATAACAATCTTGGGTTGACAGGAATGTTATTGTTTTGTCACGAGTAAAGTGGAAGCCGTGTGTGAAACAATCAAGTTCTTGTGTATATCATCTTTGCAACATTACACCTCTGATCTTAGCATAATAATCAATAGAATAGTTTAGTTTGTGGACTGGGAGTTTTTAAGCCCTTTCCTGCTGTTTGAGATAGCTTGGGGGTGTGTGTGTGCGTGTTAGCTTATATTTCTGATAATTTTAGGAGATGAACATATGAGCACACATTGTTAATGTGGGCTTTATTCAGTTAATAAGTGATACTATTTGGTTCTCTTGTCTACAACGTGAATCTTATGATGTGGTTTCTCATGGTTTATTTGCCAGCTCTACATTGTTTACCTGTGCTTTTTGTTTAATAAGCTAAAGTGTCTGTAGGTTGCATATTTGTGGCTTTCTCAATCATTTGGGGGGAATAGTGACCTATTGATGAAAACTTTGATATGTTATGTTCTATAAAGAAAGATGGATAATTGAAACTGTTGAGCTTGAATTAAGCTTTATATTATATACAGCTGAAGACACTATGAGAGAATAGAGTGGCTGTGAAATTAGTTTAAGGGATTATGCTATAGAAATATCAGATACTCAAAGCAAAAAAATGCTTTGAGTAATTTTAAGTAATCACAACTAATTATGTTCATGTCTCAAAATGCTATGAAACAATATGTTAAGAATATTTGAATTGCTGGGATCCTGTAGGTAGAAAATTAATTTCTGAAATGACTTTCCATCTTTTTGTGGTGAATATGTTTCGCACTTATTAGTTTGCCTTGTGATCTAATGTTATTTCAGTTGGGCTTCTGCCATTTTCCCCCCCTTAAACAATTTTGTATTGTTTTGGCAGAGTTCAACCAATCCTGATGATGTTGAAGATTCTCAGGCGAGGCACTTACTGAAGTCTGAAGGTATGTCTTCCTGTATTATCATTTATCTCTGATGCCTTTTCCGCTGATCAAAAGTTAAATTTTTGGGTTTGCATGGCTTGCATAAAATTATATATTAGTTTTTGTTGTGAGTTGGCTTGAGGTCATAGTTTCTTCTGTTGCTGAGTCATGAGAATATTTTGAACTCTTTTTAATCTTGTCACCTCTATTTGGTTTTTGGTTGCACCTGCCTCTTCAGAAAGGGTGTGCTAGTGGATGTATTTTCTTATGTTAAGTTGACCTAGTTATATGGTATTAGATTCATAGGAGAAAAAAACAGAGACTATTTAGAAGCCCTGTCTAATGTTCTGCGACTGGCCAT
Source organism: Mangifera indica (assembly GCF_011075055.1). Classification (NCBI taxonomy): domain Eukaryota; kingdom Viridiplantae; phylum Streptophyta; class Magnoliopsida; order Sapindales; family Anacardiaceae; genus Mangifera; species Mangifera indica. Next base: position 5,466,371 of record NC_058147.1, on the reverse strand, counting down.
CTGAGAGCAAAGTCGACAATGAATTGATTTCTTTTTTATTTCCAACATAAATTTACTATAGCATTGTGTATGTAATTTATCTATCAAGTCAGTCAGTGTTCTTGTCTTGTGTGTCCTTATTTATTAACCTGCTTATATTCTGGTTTTCATTCTCTTGACTCAAACAGTATATGTTGGACAGGGAACTCAGCTAAACCCTCAGATTGTAGCTTCTCTGAAAAGTGTCAGCAAGAGGAGGCTGAAATTCCTGGACAGAATTTATCAGTGAAAGCAGTCAAGGAAAATCCTCTTTGTTCAACTGTGAATCTACTTTTCCCTGACATAATGTAAGTTCTTGAATATCAAAATTTTCTTGTAGCTAACTTAATGAAAAAAATTTTAACATCTTATATTTGCATTTTTCAGCAAGACAGAAACTTCGGGTTTTTATGTGCACCCATATTTGCGGGAGACATTAATGCAGATGCATAGTGGGATGCTTTCAAAGAAGGAAGTTCATGAATCTGATGGTAAATTTTTTTCTCAATATGATGGTGAAATCTTTTTCTGTTTCATGTTTGTATTATATTTAATTGGTTAAACAAATATCATTGGGCAGGTTCAGGTGAGGGAGAAGTATCCCGTCTGGAGGCATCTGCCAATGCAAGTGTTTGTTGTAATCACCATAGTCAACATTTGAAGTGCAATGACATGATCTTTAACTCTGATGGAGTAAATTTAGAGCAGTTGGTTAAAGCTAGGAAATCGGGAATTTTAGAGCTGTCTCCTGAAGACGAAGTGGAAGGGGAAATTATTAATTTTCAGCATAGGTTACTTGGCAGTGCAGTGGCTAGAAAGCGGTTGACTGGTCTCTTCTCTCTTCTCTAATGTGTTTACTGCTCTGTGTTTTTCCATCATGTTTCTTGTCCTGCTATTTCTTTTACTAAATGGCATGGAAATTTCTATCTCATTCTTTGCTGAATCAGATATTGAATTCCTTATTAATGGTTTTTGCAGATAATTTGGTTTCCAAGGTTGCTAAGAGTCTACCACAGGAGATTGATGTAGCACAGATGCGAAGATGGGATGCTGTGCTTGTTAACAGATATCTATGTGAACTTAGAGAAGCAAGAAAGCAGGGAAGGAAAGAGAGAAGGCATAAAGAAGCTCAGGCTGTTCTAGCTGCTGCAACTGCTGCAGCAGCAGCTTCTTCTAGGATTTCATCATTCAGAAAAGATGCTCTTGAAGAATCTGCACTTCAGGAGGTTATTGTTACAATACTTGAGTAATTTTGGTTATTCTCTTGTTTTGGATTTATTGTATCTCTTATGTGGTATGCTTTATTATTTTAACGAATTTCTCTCTTTTGTTCAGAACTTATTGAGGTCAAATTCTCATAATGGGAGGGCTGGCATTAGTTCTCAGGATGTGCCTCGGGCTAAGGAGACACTTGCAAGGGTGGCTGTCCCCAGGGTTTTGGAGAAGTACTCTGATATGGTTCATCCAGTCTCAGATTTTTCTAAAGAACATCCTAGATCATGTGACATTTGCAGACGCTCTGAGACAATATTGAACCCTATATTAGTCTGTTCAAGTTGCAAGGTTAACTAACCCAATCCATATACTAATTTCTAGTATAAAAAAAGGATATTTTCTGTTTCTAGTTTTGACATAGCCCTTCTTCCAACAGGTCGCTGTTCATTTGGATTGCTATCGCAGTGTTAAAGAATCTACAGGTCCTTGGCACTGTGAATTATGTGAAGAATTATTATCATCTAGATCCTCCGGAGCTCCATCTGTCAATTTTTGGGAGAAACCTTTTTTTGTTGCAGAATGTGGTTTATGTGGTGGCACCACTGGTGCTTTTAGGAAATCTGCAGATAGTCATTGGGTGCATGCCTTCTGTGCTGAGGTTAAATTTCAATTATTCTTGTTGGTTAGCACATTATTTGGTATCCCTTATTCATTAAAATTTCATTAATTTTGGTTTCTGCATTATGGTCACAGTGGGTCTTTGAGTCAACATTCAGAAGGGGACAAGTAAATCCTGTTGTGGGAATGGTATGTGTACATCTTGTTTTCATTTACCAAGGTGTTTTTCTCTGTATATTTTTGAGTTATGTTACATGAACCCTATTTAACACTAACAAGTATACCTGATGGAAATTCAGGAGACTGTTTCAAAAGGGACTGATATTTGTTGTGTCTGCCGGCACAGAAATGGTGTCTGCATAAAGGTGAGATTTTTTTTTTTTTCTGGCTATTGTTTTGTTCCCTTTCAAGGATTTTTTTTTTGGCAATTAACACAATTTTGCTGATGCAGTGCAACTTCGGTCACTGTCAGACCGCATTTCATCCCACCTGTGCTAGAAGTACTGGGTTTTACATGAATGTAAAGTCTACTGGTGGCAATTTCCAGCACAAGGCTTACTGTGAAAAACATAGCTTGGAGCAGAGGGCAAAGGTCTGCTTATTTGTTTGCATAGAAGATGTTTTATTTTTCAAATGGTGGTTAATATTATTCTTTTATATCCGTGCTAAGAACTAAAGTTTTTTATGTATCTTGACTTATTTTTGAATCTCTGTTTTATAGGCTGAAACTCAAAAACATGGGGTTGAGGAATTGAAAAGCATTAAGCAAATCAGGGTAAGGGTTCTCTATGTGCTTTAGTTGTTTGATTTTACTATAGCTTGCTGAATTGTCATTCTTGCTGATCAAATGCATATCTGTATTCTTCAGGTTTGAGTAATATTCTATTGTTACAAGTTGGTTGTTGATATTGAGAGTTGAACTTTATACAAGTTTCCAAATTATTGTGCTGAACTATTTCTTGCAAATAGAGCATGTATTTATTTGAAGAATTTACAGGTTGCATGCTAGTAATTCAGAAAAAAGGAGGTTTTATATTCTATTTCTGGTAGTTTTTGTGGGTTTTATTATTGAAAATTCCAGAGTTCTGAAATGAGGAGAACATTATCATTGGTACTGTGCACTTTTTTTTGGTGGTGATAACATGTGTTGAAGTTTTTGCTGGTTATTTATTTGGCTGATTGTGTACATCTTACAGCTTTTATTACCTTATGTTCTAGTTTCATCCTGCTATTTGAGTCTCCTTATTGGTTTCATGAATGCCTTTTATAGGTTGAGCTAGAGAGGTTACGCCTTCTCTGTGAGCGAATCATCAAACGTGAGAAGATAAAGGTAAATATCTTCAGCAAAACGGTTTTAATTTTTGTGTGTATAAATTGTGCCTGTTATTTTTGGTATTAAAAAAGTTCAGTTTCTTTTCATTCACTTCAGTTGTTATTGCTACTCTTTGTTTTCTTGAATATGAGTGGAAGATATTCAATAATATGTTTTCCCGTCCTGTGATTGCAGAGGGAGTTGATTCTTTGCTCTCACGATATACTTGCCCTCAAAAGAGACCATGCTGCTCATTTGGCTCTGGGCCGCACTCCCTTTCCCCTCCCAGATGTTAGTTCAGAATCTGCTACAACTTCACTTAAAGGACATACTGATGATTATAGATCATGCAGTGAAGCTGTTCAGCGTTCAGATGATGTAACTGTGGACAGCAGTACTGCTGTTAAGCGCCGAATTAAGGTGCATGTGTCCATGGAAGCTGACCAAAAGACAGATGACAGCTCCACTTCACAAAATCCTTTTACCCAAAAACCATTGGAGAGTTTGGCTTTTTCTGGGAAGCAAATACCTCACAGACCTCTTTTATCACGTAGTCTCTCGAGTGAAGAGGAATGGAGCTCCAAAGCTCGAAAGGTTCAGTTTTTGCATTACTGACTGTTTAGTTTCACTTACATGTCTTATTAAAATGAGAATTCAGAGTTACGTTATTCTATACTATTATTCAACAGCATGTTGAAACATTTGAAAAGGAGATGGTAATGACATCAGATGAAGCATCTCTGAAGAATCGGAAATTACCCAAAGGATATCTGTTTGTCCCTCTCGATTGCCTTCCGAAGGAGAAGCAGATCAACCAGGATACATCTTCTGTTGAACCGGTGGAACCTGATGGGTAGACTAGCCAGAATACTGGGCTGTCTATGTGCGAATTTAACAACTACCTTGCCCCAGATAACTACTTTCTGCGGGGGACTGCTATATTTATTATGAAAGTGGTAGTGGAATTAGTGCTGATATATGTTGCTGGCCAGTGTGTACTCATGAATGGGAGTGACATATTCTGGTTTTGGGTGGGGAAGTTTTGGCATGATTGTTGTATATTGATTGTGAGAGTAATTGTACAGTGGGTGAGAGATGATGCCAGATCTCATTTGGTATTGCGAGAGCCTCCATTTTCATTTTAATTGATGTTTGTCGCTTTGGTTGGGGGATGGTCATGGTCATGGAGAGGGCTGAACAGAAGCTTCTCTTCATGTATCTATATACATGCAAGGAATTAAATGGCGTCACCTACTGTGCTGCTGTGTAAATCTATTGTATATATTCTCACAGTAAGAATCCTCAAAAGAAATTGCCTTAAAATCGGATGCTGAGTGTGAGTTGTCTTTTTGAATGGGTTATGTATAGCACACACTTTTGCCACGTGTCCTCTGAGGTGTATGGTTAAAAAGAGTAAAATTTAGAATTTATTTTTCGTAAATCGTAATTAATGTTTTTTGGAAAATGTATCTTTTTCGTCAAATTATCATTTTTACTTGGGTTATTAATTAATATAAAAACATATTGATTAAATATAATTTTGCCCCTGCCCTTCTAACAAAAAAGTGGGATTTTTGTCCGTTTTATGCATTTTGGAGAAGTTTAGCATATAAGCTTTGATTTGGGCTGCAAGTGAAAGATTTTAATCTATGGGGGGTTTCTAAAATTTTCACAAGCATTATCAGTGGTGCAGCTACAAAATGAAGAAACTAGAGATTTTCCGTAAGTTCAGCATTACTGCTGAACTTTTTTGTGAAATGTCAAACTTCGATTTGGGAGATAAGTGTAAGATTTGAAAATATAAGGGTTTGGAAAATTTTCATCAATGTTTTTTAGGGGTGCATAGGAAAATACAAAAACTAAAGACTTTCCAAAAGTTCAGTGCTCCCACTAAACTTCAAACTGGGAGGGCTAACTAAGTAACTTAAAGTTAGAGGGGATTAATAAAAGTTTTATGGAGGAAAATGCAAGATTTTTAAATTTGAGATGCATAAAATTTCGTGATGTATCTATACGCTAATAGTGTGAAATCTCGATAAATTTATAAGTTTTGTTATGTAGGGGGCTAGTAGTACAATTTTAAAGTTAGGGGGAGTTTATGTAAATCTTAAAGGGAGGGCAAATAGAAGATTTTGAAAGTTCAGGTATTTGAAATTTCTTGTGCAATGAAATTTTGGCATGATTTTACCAATTTTTAAAAAATTATATATAACTAACTAAAATAAATCACATTGTTAATAGATTATTGATTGAAAACTTTAATCTACAAACTTCAACTTAAAAATTTTAATATTAAAAGTTAACTTTAAACCATAACGGAAAACTTAAACTCTTAATCTTTAACCCTAAATATTAACCTTAAATCCTTAATATTACCCAAGCCTAAACCCTAAATCTTAACTTTAAACCTCAAACCCTAGGAATTGGCTAAGAGAAGTTTTGTTGGTTAAAGAAATCTTTGTATGTTCTTAATCAATTTCCAAGGGCCTAGTTTGAACATTCTGAGAAGACTGTCAAAGGTTATGGTTATTATAAAAGCCAAGCTGATCATACGATATTTTACGAGCATTCAAAGAATGGGAAAGTTGTATTTTAATTGTATACGTAGATGACATAATTTTGACAAGTAATGATTTTATAGAGTTGCAAAATCTGAAGGAATAACTAGCATAAACAAGTTACTTATGTTACTCTATCTTATGATGTACTGCTACATTTTGTTGTAACTTTTGAACTGAACTTTATACAGCAGCTGGTCATGGTGGTCTTGATGTTGATGTTAGCAAATTAAGCAGAGCAGTATTGTTGATTTATGCGTCAATTAGAAAGCTTTCAGGGAGAGTTCTTATTATCAAATTTCTAGCGGAGTTGTAAAATGTAATTTTTAGATTTTTAGATATCAACTATATAGTAAAACTGGTGGTGAAGTAATAAAATATCCAAGGAGAAGACCTGAGTTTGAGTATGCCATGTTTGTAAAATCTTAATTTATTTTATGAATTCGGTCTGATCAATGTACTCAAATTTATCCGTCTAACCAATGCGGTCATGTGTGTTTGATTATTATAATAATTCTTGTTGCTCAAGGAAGCATGCTGTCCAGTCCCATGTTAACAATCTTTTTCCTTTTTCCTTTTTCTATAGATTCATTTCGAAAATGCAGTAACCTAAACTAAATAAACAGAGATTCTCCTGGAAAATGCATTTTGTTTTGACCGTTTTCATTTCATGACTCTTCCATATCAGTTTCCCAGATTTCTAGGGCCTGTCTTTTAAGAATTTAAGGAAACATCTATATGAAACGACAACTTCATCTTCTTTATTTCCTCTCTCTATCATCTCTTCCAAGAGTGAATTTCTTTAGTGGGAATTTCCCAGGAACTTTGCATCATCTTCTCCATTGTTAAATAATACAATGAAATTTGCTTATCACATGTCCTCAACCACACTGGTCAAACTGGGATTTTTAATCTATATCTAATTTCATAGACAGACTGATTAATAATAAACATCACATAAGATTATGCCAATTAAACACATAATAATTGAACAATATCAAAATTGGAATATCATCAAAACAAACCCTATACATTTTCTATGCAACTCTCATTTAATTTCATCTCATCACATTTAATTGGAAGAGAACGTATGTTTTTTCATTCAAACAGTTGAGACTTCAAGTTGATGCCTTGGAATTTGAAGATGTTGTAGCTGTAAGCTCTTCAATGCACCCCCACCAGATCTCCTTTTCCAGAGGCTGTTTTCATCTCCTTTATCGTCTGGCTTTGCTACCTTCTTGATCACCGGCAGAGGAGGATCCATCTCGATTATGTTAATACAAACATCACTCTCTTTAACATCTTCAACCTTTGGCTTATTACTTACCCCATTCAAGCTCATTTCTTTTCTTCTGCAACAAGTAGTAGTTGTAATGTTTGTATTCGCAGTGAGATTGTTCCCGGAAAAGAGCTTCTTGAGTTTGAAGTACTTGACATTGTTGTTGTTGTTGGTTTTAGTGGAAATGGTGAGTTTGTGAGAAGTGGGGAAGCCGACTATCTTGTTGGTTCTCTTAACTTGGCCCATGCAACTGATCTTGGGCGATAAAGGGTCGCCAGAAACGGAGGTTGATCGATCTTCCCATTTGGGAAGCACCGCGTCTTTGATGGAGGGCCTTGAGCAAAGCATAGGCAAGAAAGTACTCTTATGAATATGCAAGTTTCGGTGGTGAAAATGGTGATTATACCCATTTCCCATGTACAAAATTCGATGTTGTTGAGAGAAAGAAAGAGATGAAATGGTAACAAGATGATTGAAAACTATGCCTGTTGCTTTGTTAGAAAGAGAGAAACAGGGGCTTGAGTTAGGATAAGAGAAGAGGCTAATAATAAGAAGAGGGCATTGAGTATGTCAAAATATATTTTTTTTGTTTAGGTTTTTTAGGTTTGATCAAAGCAAGAAAAGAGATTGTTGAGATCGTAAAAAAATGGACAAAGACTTGTTTTTTAGCAAGAAGACTGGCGTATAATTCTTCAGTTTACTGAGTCATCGTGACTACAAATTTTAGAAGAAGAAAGATCAGGACAGACGAACTCTATTTTAACACATGGGAAAAGACAAGCAACAGCCCCAGAGGACCACCAAGTTTTTGATATTTTTAATTTATTTTGGGGTGTACAACGCATAAACCAATTACCATAAGATAAAGGAAGCAAAATATTTAATGGGTTATTATTATTATTATGCTAAAACAGGGATGGATTGAAACTTGTACACGAAGCTGGCCAATTTTATCAGGCCGACTTTACACGCCACTGCTCCTAGAATCATACACTTACCCATCTTTTGTCTCCTTCACCCTTTATGGTCAATCCCCTTATTCAACACTCTTGTCTTGAAAGAAACTTCACATTCAATGTTTATACTAATATAAGTCCAGCATTCTCATTTATAATATTTCATATTATTTGCTCTAAGTATAAAATTTCTTAAGTAGTTTGATGGAGACAAAGGATATTAGTTTCTGTAAATATTAATATTGGGTCTCTTGGATTATCATTAAAATTTATATCATAGTCTCGAGATGTGCTTAGGTTTGAGACATTAAGGTGTTAAATTAAAATTAAACTTTTGATTTATCCAATATAGTGATTATGAAGTTATTCATTGAAACTAAAATTTTATTTGTTTGATATGATTAGTTTAACCTTAAAAGATCAATTCGATTTGAATAGAGTTTTTCATTTATAATTTTTTGAAATATTAGATTCAACTCAATAGATGTTATTCTTATTTATTTTAAAATTTTAAATCAAACTAAATAGATTTAGATTTTTTTTTAATTAAAATGGTTTTAGATTTGCTTGTATGTGGTGTAACTACTGTGCCATAAGGTTAAAGCCACTCTTCCCATGAACCCAATTACTTGAATCCCTTTGGTTTTCTGTGTGTTACTTATAGATGTGTCCAAATCCCAACCAGTCAAGTCAACACATTATCATAATAAATAATTACACACATAATTGAAGAGAATCACGTTTCCTTTACATTTCCCACCGACTGTTTGGTCTTAAAAAAAAATTTCGTGCATAAGTCCTATATTTTCATCTAAAATTTAAGCAAACTATGGTAAGTGTAGAGATTGGAATTATCAAATTACCTTTGTTTGTTTGATTGTTGTTATTAGTTATTTAAAATAAAGGAAAAATGATTGAAATATTTTTATTAATTAGTTATTTTTCAAGTTTACTTTTGAATAATTTGAGAACAAATAAGGGAGAAAGAGAAATAAAGAAAATTATGATTTTCGTAATTCGAATTTGGATTACACCTAAATCTATTAGATGATTGAGTGGTTGCAAGTCTAACCATTGAGATTACATCTTGGTTGGTGTGACTCTAACCATCGGTTAAGGACAAGATTATCATGATTGATGATAGGAACACCGTCATCAGCTAGAGGTTGCTAAGTTAGATGAGCCAATCACTTGATTAATGCATTCAGTGTGTTTTTTGAGCATGATGGGAATTGAAATTAGAAACAAAAGTATGAGACATTTTGGTAGTATAGATGAACCAGATGGCTGCAGTGATGGAATCTCGGACAGAGGACCTGTAGTATCTCTAGATCGGGCAAAAGCAAAAGACCCCCTATGTAATTTTAATGGCACTATACCTTTGGATCGAAACCATTAAGCAAGATAGCAGCAAAGCAATAAGGTCAATGGAGGAAAAGCAAATTGCTGATGGAGGCAACGATAGATGTTGCTTGTTTTCCTTGAACTAGGGTCAAAGAGTAGTTTTCAAAGTATTGGGGGTTGAGGGTTCTTATGAAAAAGGATAAAATGGTGATTCCATTGGTTTATTAGAATTTTGGGAATCATAATTACTCTTATACATTCAACATTTAATTAGTTTTTTTTTGTTAATTGAGTTAAACTTTATAACTAAAAGTGAGATTTATACATTTAACCAGTGGAAAAATATTTTTGGATCAAACTTTGAGCGGAAAAATGTTAACCACTTTATATAAAATTAAGGAGAATGACTATTTTCCACTTATTTTTTGCCTCAATATATCTTCCCACTCTTGAATTTTAAAATAATAATTTCTCATTTTTCATTAGTTTCTATTAATAAAATTCAATAATTATATGATAGATACTAAAAAAACAAAAATACCCTTCATTACTTTCAATGTTTACTCAAGTTGGATTTTGTTCTGCCTCCAAAACTTTATTAAATATATTTTCATCCATAGTTTATACTAATTTTAGGATTAATAATTATGAAAAATAAATTTAAAAAAATAAAACAGTAGTCGATGATAAATGTCACTAATGCCAATTAGAATCTCATTTGAATAGTGTGATTTAACCTAAATCACATTAGAATTGTGTAATTTTAACTAAATTACACTATTCTAATGTGATTTCCACTTAATCACATTGAGATGATGTGAATCTTGGAACAATTTTAAACTGAGATAGTGCGATTAAGCAAGAAGCACATCATACTGAAATCACACTTGAGAGGATGCAATTCTAAGTAAAATTGCATCAAGATTGTGCGATTTGAATGACATTGCTTATTCCCAATGCAATTTCAACTGTAATATTAATTATAATCAATGTGATTATGAGCTTATGATTGATCGGAGTCAAAATTAGAGTTTTGATTTTTTCCAAATAAAGTTAGGGCATTTAAGTGATAAATATTTTAAGTTTGAAAAGAAAAATGTAATTTATTTATATTTTATGAGTATGTAATATTAATTCTATAATATTTCTATATTTTACAAATTAATAAAAATATTTTTTAACCATTAAAACTAAAATTTTAATTTTGAGTAAAGATCAAAAAGTGTCCATTTTTAAAGTTCAAGGATCAAGGCGAGGAGAAAAAAATAAGGATAAAAATAAATGTATATAATTTATAGGGAAATTATAAAAAATAGGCAAAAGTAAGGGGGTTAAAAAAAATTACCCAAAAAATTCAGATTAAAGCAAAAATACCCAACTTTTATGAATTATCGAAATTACCCATATATAAACCCAACAAATTTTCCCGATTCTCACTGTGAAATCACTGTTCAAAACAGGGAAAATTCGAAATTTTTCCCTGTCCCACTGTCGGTCAGATTTCCAACGATTTTCGTGGTTTTCGACAACCAAAAATGGCACAGCACGTTAGAATATCTTCCGTCATCTTGTTTGAATTAAGTTATTGTTCATATTGAGATTTGAGTGAGATTTTACGGTTTAAGGTTTAGGGTTTCGATTTTGAACAATACTTGAAATGTTTTGATTTTTGGTTGTTTTGCTTGAATTGCTTGAGGGGTTTTGTGTTATTGGATGTGTAGATTTGATTTGTGTTGAAATTAAATACTGAAATGACTGTTTTTGATCGAAAAATGGATTAGATCTGCCGACGCTATCGTGGGATGGGGGGGAAATTTAACGTTTTGCAAAATCTTAGGGGGAGGGGGAACAGTGGGAGATCCATGGGGGTCCGTGTGAAATTTTACACTGAACCATGGGTTGGGTGAAAATTAACTTTTTTAAAACTATAGGGTTTATATGAGACAAACTTTGAACGGTCATAACTTTTGATCCGAGTGGAGTTACGAGGTCTGTAATATATCAACGCGAAGCTCGTTTTGAGCTCTATAACGACAACCAGTTTGCTGGTTGCACCAAATTTGGAGGCCAAAATAAAACTGTTTTAATGTGTATTATGTAGTTTTTTTATTTTATCAAATTTAGGATTTTCGGTTTTTATGATTTTGAGTTTGTTTGTGACCGGACTAGACTTTTTTCATATGTAATTTTCAAATTTGATATGTGTAATTATGATGTGCTTTTTAGACACGTTTTACGATGTAATTACGAAATTTTTGATCGATTTTTTGGTTTTCTCGTTTATAAGCTATTTGAACGTGTAGTTTTTGAAATTTAGATTTGTTTTTTAGATTTTCGAGTAATTTTTTTATTATTGACATTCTAGGGTGTTTCAATATATTTATTTATTCATAACATGTTATTTTCAATATAGTTTTCATGAATTGGTTTTTTCAATTCGAATTCAGAAATATGAATTTCTTCTTTCCGAACGAACCCGTAGTAATTGATATTAAATAAAAATGAGAGTGAAAGTAAGTATTTAAGTGATATAAGAGATGTATGTAATGAGAGTGAGAGTGAGAGTGAGGGAGTTTATATAAATGAGGGGAAGGGTAATTTTGGTATTTTAGAAAAATCCATGGGCATTTTTGCTTAGTGGGAGGGTATTTTGGCCATTTTTTTATAATTTCCCTAATTTATAAGTTAATTTGAGTAACCAAAAAGTAAGATTCTAAGTATAAAAATAAAAATTTAAATTTTATTCGATGATATTTTAAAATTACACTTTTAATTTATCTAAAATAATAGTAATGAACCAATCATTGATTTCAATATTTTACTTATTTAATAGGATTAATTCAACCAAAAAGATGGTTTTGTTAACAAAAAAAAAATTATATACATGACCTTAGCATAGCTCCTCTTCATGAATTTAGGAAGTGTTTTTGGTAATAAATAAATAGAAAAGAGGTTTTTATGTAGAAAGAAGCAATAGTTAATGTGTTTGGTGAAGGGGGAACAAAAACACATGCAGATTGCGTCTCATCAAATCACCATGTCTATGTGACTCCACAAATTATGCTTGTTTTGTTTCATTCACTCATAATAGAACAAATATAATTCAACCATTGAATTGAAGTACAGGCAATTTAGGGCCCGAGATGGAAAATGCAGGAGTTAAGCACAGAAGCAAACAAACAACGCCACCCCCAAGGGCAAGGGCGTTAAATTATATTTATTATTAGTGTCTGCACATTTAAGGAAACTTTGTGGTGATCATTTTATATTTGCCCTAATCCCACCAACAGCATATGCCACGAAATTTCCTTGCAACATGTCTAAAATTATTAGGTTTTATATTTCCTGCCTGCGGTACCATAACTATTATGCGAATGAAAAGATAAAAATATGCATCCATCGATTAAAACTTATTCAGTTTGAACATGTAAATCAGTGCAAACAATAATTAAAAAAAACCATCAAAATTTGCAGTTTAACAGTTAACACCATACAAGAAATGAAGGACGACCAAAAAAGAACCAAGTACTTTGTTGCAGTTGTATATGTAGGCCTTATCTCCACAATTACACATCGACATCATCTACACATCTACAATAATCTACACATCATTATCATCTGCACATCGAATCATCTGCACAACAAAATCATTTGCACAACAAAATCATTTGCACAACTACACTTCAATATCATCTGTCTACTAACAAAATCATTTACACAACCATCTTACTTAGCAAAAAAAAAAATTAACACAACCATCTACACATCAATATCATCTGCACAATTTTCCATTTTACCCTTCCTTCTTATAAATACCAACATGTCATTTTACCCTTCTCATAAATACCAACATGTCAAGAGGAATGGGTCAGCCCTTAGCACGGCTTAGACCTTCTTTTTTTGGCACAACTCACAAAATGCAGGTACGCCAGGGCTGATACAGCCCGCAAGTCGGTTCGATATGACTCGTTAAAAATAATAAATAATTTTAAAATTAAAAACATAAAAAAAATATATAATATAGTGAACTGACCCGTTAAGGGCCTTGGCACGACACAACCCACTATCATGTCTTCCAACATGTCAATATGTTAACAAGATTAGAACAAATTAATAAGGAATTTTACATTTGAATAAAAAAACAATCTAATTAAGAAACAAACAATTATTATGCAAATTTGAAGCTTGTGATAAGCATGACACTTGAGGTTGTTGAGAAATATTCTAACAATTATGAGAAATTTACTTACATTTATGTTTTTTCCAGTTTCTTTCCCAATGAAACAATGTGGTTCCTTAATTTTCATCTTCTAGCAATACATAAATAAAATTTTTCATGTTCATTGATGAAAACTTAAGAGTTTTTGGTCAAACACAGGTAAAATGAGACTGCAATGCTTGGGCCATACCTCAACATCCCAAATATAATCATCCCTAGAGCTATCTGTGAATTATCCTTTCAACATTTTCAGCTTTTAATCCAGAGCCACCCATATATGACAACAGTAGCACCATCAATACATGGATATAATCTCTAAAAGAAGTTGAAGTGACCAGCACCGAAAATTTGCATCTTCTCAGGAATTATCTCTGATAAACTTTCAATGCTATATTCCCATATCTTCCCTTGATTTTCTAACTGCACTTCTACGATTCACCTGGAATATATATTCAGATAGCATATACCAGTATCCATGAGCCAAAGCTATTTTTATCAAAATTACCTTTCCACAAGAAGACAAGAGAAAGAAAGAGCCCTGACTGCTTGGCCACCCCATTGAAGACTTAACAAGTCTACACAATATGCCTTTCAAGAAGATGCTCATTTAGTAGTTCCATCATTTTGCCCATCTTGATGTACATTTGGCCCATCCTCTAGCAACTGGGATTCAACATTATCTTCGCCAGAAACTAAAGCTTGATCAGAAACATCATCTGAGACACTAGTATCTTTTTGTGATTCATCATTCAGCTCTTCTGTTCTATGATCTTCAGATTCCTTCACAATTTCAGTATGATGTTGGGCTTTATGCAAATCCAAGGAAGGAAGTGAGGGCGTAGCACCACCCAATCCTTTGGAAAGACAGACATATTTAAAAACAAGCTGCTTATAATTATTTAGCAGGTCTTCTACATCATTGATTGTAAGGTCACCAACATGTGCAAACAAATACGGATACTCCTGAAAGATTTTGTTTGCCTTATCCTCCTTCAAAAGCATATTTGCCCCTTTATTTTCCAACTCTGAGAGGGATGGAACTTTAGTTATTGGTACCTGATCTTTTGCAAACATTACTTTATTACTTCCAGACTTTGTTTCAGAAGACTTGGGCCCTGTCATAGGCTCCGTTTCCTTATTAGAATTTAGTGCCTGATGTTTAAATTTCATAAGCTCTTCTCTGGAAATTTGTCCTGCAGTTTGATCACTTTGATTAGAAAGACCATCCATATCTGTTGAAAGTCCGGAAAGAAGGGCTCGAGCAGATTCCATATTCATTTCAAACTCAGATTCCTCCATCGAAAGGGCATGTGCATCAATGTTTGAGATGAAAGACTCTGCAGAAAGCATATTAGTGAAAAAGTAGGCTGCTTCTCCAACCAATCGAGACTGAGACCTGAATCTTTGTATATACAAAAGATTTGAGTGTAGCTGTGGAGGGTTTGCCTGAAAAAAAATTAAAAAAAAAAAAAACAGCCATACAAAGTAATTCTTACATGGGAAACCATTAAACATAGATCATTAAAAATGACATCTCAACAAAATGTAAACATATGTCAGTGTTATTTGAGTTGTAGTTTCTCGTTTAAAAATAGAAAAACAACAAAAAAGTTTTGCCTTCCAACAAGCAGAAGGACAACCTCCTACCAAATAATTTATGATGTGCACTCGTTGAGTCTGTGAAAATTTCTATCGTGACAATAATCACAGTTCAATCTTCTATCAGCTCAATGATGACAAGTAGAAACAAACTAAATAATGTCAAGGATTGATTAATCTCAGCACTATATCGTATGGCATGTTGTCCCATTAGATGTGAATCATACCATGTAGACAATGTAATAATACTAAAATTATTGATCCTACCTTTATAGTAACATAAATTAGGACAGGAAGAAATTCATCAGCGCCAGGGGGATTATCATTTGAAGCCATGGAAGCATTTAGGAGTAAATTGTTGATAACCTTGCAACAATTGAGAATACATACAAGCTTATCTCTTGGAGCCTTGTACATATTTATCTTCTGCAGCTCTTTCTGTGCAAGCTGACAATTTAAAAATAAAGATGCTGTGGTAAGACAATATTGAAATAAATGAATCAAGAAACACATAATTAGGTTCTTCAAGTCAAAACTACTACTAACAGCAAAAATAAGTGTCCACTTGTTCTTTTCCCCTTTTAATGTGGGGAGTTCAGTTGAAAGCTTCAAAGATATACTTTTCACCACTACAAACTTAATGACTTCAAACCAATGAAATTACAAAAGCAAGTATCCCCACAGAATGTCATATATCACAGTTTAGCTATCCACAAAGAACTCAAACTTGTTCCAAGAATCTATTAAATGTTTCTAAAGCATGTATCATTAACATCCATTATGCACTATATCATTTCACAGTTATTGACAGTTATCTTGGCAGCATAATCACATTCTACTCTCGTTACATGAAACAAAAAGAACAATTAACATCCAAATATTGTTATTCTGGAAGTGGTTTAGAGTGACCTCAAAAGAGAATAATTGTAATAGGAGGTAAACCATGAGACTTCGGAAAATTGTTTGACACATAGGGTTACTTCTAGGGGAGAAAACCGATCATCAAACTCAGTGTTATCTTTTTTCTTTTTTATATGTATAAAATGTAGACTTATTTATCAAATGCAAAGATGATCATTCATGGAGAAAAGAACCATATAACACATTTACCAAAATTGTATTAATATCAAAAGATAAATATAGCATTACAGCCTTTCATGAGTAACAATGCCTCAAAAAAAGATTGTAATATAGCATCTTGCCTCCTACATAAATAGCATCCAGCATAAAGTCTAATTGCCCAAAACAGATTTAAACAATGCTTTGCAAATGACATAAGTGTTCCACATGTAACATGCTTATAATTTCAGCAAAGTCCAACATGACAACATCTAGAGAAGTACTCTATATACCAGATAGAAAATAAATCGAGATGTGAAATCTTCTGCTTACCAGCCATGATGATTCGTTTTGAAAGTTTGATTTAATATCCAAATATTCAGGCCGAATAAATTGTTGAACCAAAGCAGTCCTCTCATAAAAGTTTTCATCAAATTTCACATCATCAGGAATTGATGCAAATACATGCGTAAACAATTTTGTCATTACATACTTCTCTAGTCCCTGTATATGAAGAACCCAGAGGTAAAAAAATTAACAAAATAAGAAGTATCATCCATATCAGAAATTATGAACAGGAAGTAAATCCATATATGAATGAAATTTAAGCTGTACAGAATCAAGTCATTCAGTAGTTTTATAAAAGACTTGACAATAATTATCTTCCAAATATTTGCATCATTCAATTTCCTTAAAAGCAGTCATTATGGCCAAAAGGCCAAAGTCCATAGATCCAAAATTCACGAAAACAATAACATTGGACTGAATGACATTGTTTTACAGGGGGTTTTGAGCTAACTTTGTATAGTTTGATTGTTTTCACATGGAGATGGGATCAAAAAACGGATTCACATTTCAGATTTTTTTGAACACAATCTCCATTTCGGGACAATTATATTATTAAGTCTATCCGTATCACTACCTTGGCTTTAATTCTTTTTATGTACTAGAATCACAAACACAAACACTCAAAATAAAACATCATGCTGCCAAAATCATATCTACAAAGAGATGTCATACAGGTAAAAGCCTAGTTACTCACTTCGCCGGCACTCTCCAGCTCCTCCTCTGAACAACCAGCCCAAAGTGGATGAGCCCTAAAAGCCGCTTCCATATTGCCAAAGAACTCCTGCACTGCAGCACTATCCCTTTCTGGATCAGGAGCTTTGTTTGAGAATGACACGATGAAACTGCAAGAAAACGTTCACATTCAAAACATCGAGCATGACTGCCTCATCAACAATACAAATCTAAACTATCAAAATTGGAAAAAATAAATCACTGCAATATGGAGATTTAAAATATTTAATAACAGCCCCAACTTGGCTTAACCCTCCAGCTAAAATCTAGCATTATCACGACCTGTGAGATTCATAGACTCACAATTAATCAAAATTAATCAAACAAGTAGCTACTTAATTTATTTCCTAACATTTATTTTAATTTCTCTGATAGATTTCATTTCAAATATTGTATGCGGTTCTAGCAATTAGCTACCATTAGATAAAAACTCAACAAAATGATTGGACATCAATTAACATGACCTGTGAGATTAACACCAACGCTGAATCAAATTTTCTATGTCTCTTAATTAGGCATTTTAGAAATAAACTACCGGCAGTAAATTACTACGTCACCAACCACTTTAACTATGCTTTCAAAACAGATGCCCCACCAGCCATAGAAGCAATAAATTAGAGGCTTTTTTCCAAGTAGGTGATTTAAACGCTGATGAAACAATGAAGAATTCTTGCTGAACCACATTGGCTTAGAGATTCAAATACTTAGCAAACATCAATTCATCAAAGTTAAGTTTATCCATTATAATCTTCTTTAAATGTTAAAAAGAGTTGCCATAATTTAAAATTCATTAAATTCATCAGCTCATTTATCAAGCGCTCATCTAACAGTTCCAGGCTGAAGCATTACAAACATTGACTTAATATAATCTTGAATGGATCAACTTAGGAAAAGAAAATCTTAAGCTCAAAAAGAACAGGAGATGGACCTCTTGATGGATTTGACGAAATCGGCGGCAGAGGGTTGGCGCATGCGTTCTAGAAAGTCCTGCAGGCCCAAGAATACGTCCGCGTTCTCCATTGAACTTCCACCGTCAGATTGCAGGGAAAAAAAATATCAGAGCTTACAGTGACGAGAGAGCGACGGAGAGCTTGAGCAATGTCAGATGTCTCCTCCAGATGAAGTTGATTATGGAGATAAGTGGAATTAACAGATGTTTAAGGTCGTTTTTGGTATTCGGTAAAACAAAAGATTAAAAGATAAGCTCAATATCTTTGGAAATAGTTTCATTTTATTTCTGTCCAATAATTTTGTGATACAAAAATGTACGAACACTAATTTAATTGTCTAATTTTATATATAACGCAAATGATAAAGGAATTGACAATCCCATTTTGTTAGTCGTCACCACTTTATTTTGAACCGGAGTAAAATGCATATTAATATACTTATTAATATCTTATAATATATAATATATATCTTATAATATGATATAGTTAATATATTATATGATATAATATATATTATTAATATAGATGAATATATTTTTTTTTAGATAAAATAATAATGTAGTAGAATATATATGAAAATTTTAAATTTACAAGTATATTTATGATATTTTTTAAATTGATTATATGTCAAATAAAATTTTTTATTATTTTATTTTTTAAAAATTGTATCATTTAATACTCAATATATGATAAAAAAATAGATTTTTAATACATAATATAATACCAATTAAACTACCATAATTATTAGACTTTTAACATTTACTAAATTATTATTTTTTAATTTTATCTTATGTCCACGTAAAAAATTACCACCTTTTATCAAATGGGATCATATAATTAATATAATTATTTTATTTTTATATAATTAAAATAAAAATAAATCTCCATAATTATACTTGAAATAGAAATATTTAAATACATTATATACATGTAACTCTAATTCTCCTCCGTGAAATATGGAGGAACTACATAGAGGTAGGAGCATAAGAAGAGACTTTGAAAAGTCAATAAAGATGATAGAGAGAGAATACTTTGGTGTAATCGATAAACAAAGTTTGTCGGAACACTTTACTAGAGATAAATAAGATACTGTGAACAGGAATTTCTTGTCATGAAATTTCACAAGGGCTTATTCCATTATTTTTATCAGAGACAGGGTACTGCAAAGTTTGAGGAACAAAATATTTGGCCCTACATTAAGCCTTTTGATAATAATATACCTATCGAGAAAGCTACATCAATTCATAAATTTGGACAAAAATAAAAGTATAAATTAAATTTGTGTAAGAATAGCATTGTATTGTATCCTCACTCATATGGGAAGATCATATCTTGAACCTGCACCAACTTCTAGCTTCATACCCAAGCATCTGCAAGCAGGTTAAAGAGTCAACTCTTATACGGCAAACACACGGGATCTCTTGCTTTCAAGAACTACCCAGTAATCTCCACAAAGTTGAACTACTATAAGGCCACTCCTTTCCCTATTTCAAGTTTGTAGTTTTTCTCTCTTGTTGACCACGCCTTCACCTGTGAGATGCTTTGACTCGTATTGATTCAAAACTGGGCACTCCAAACAGCACCATCCCCTTCACCACACTTTTCATGTACAGATTTTAGTTTCTCCACGGACTTGCAGATTCCACTGCAGCTCCAATCAAATGATGCAATGCAGACATTTCCTGCCTGTGCTTTCCACTCACAATCTGCAGAGGCAGATACAATAGATGCAAATTAAAAAACAAGAAAAGACTATTTAACCTAATGAATGTTATGGGCTATTCAAGTTGAATTGAGGGGTCAGATCTGATTAAACACAGTACTCATGGTATGGATATCAATGGATCAGATACCTCAAAGGGTGTCCCAACCTAATATGGATAAATAACAAGAGCTTAAAATGCACGGTTAATACTAAACTACCTAATTGCAACAAATATATTAAAGAATCTCATCTGCACATATAAACATATCATATGCTATAATCATAATGATGCTAAATTTCATCATTGAATGTTTCACAAATTTCCCAACTGGTAGTCTATCCCTGCAAATATGCCTAATCCCTTCCATTTTGTTGTTTCTAGGATCTCCAATCCCCATCTAGTCATCATTTTTCAAAACACAGCAGTCATCATTTTTCAAAATCATACCTGGTGGAGTTCCACAACACATATTATGTTCATTAATGTGCTCAACCTCAAGACCTATAAACCATGAACCAAGTGACACGTCTTCATTGGCAAACTTATGTAATATGGGCCTGCAGTCACAAAGATCACCACCAAGGATTTAGCTGGCTCACCACATATGGAAAAGCAAAATTTTGAAAAACTACCAGATCTAAACCAATCTGTTTTAGACATATAGGCAGGGAATTACACGTGAATCATCCTTGGCATTTTCATTAATTTTGGCTTGTTACACATTTCCAAATGATCAACTTCAACAAAAAAACAGTGCAGTACTACCAAAATTTTATACCAACTTGTAAGAGATACATTTTCAATGTAGTGATTGGTTTAGGCACAAGTAAACAAGAAAATGAATTATTAGATCACCACTTATATGGTAAATTTCAGCATTATGGAGAATAGACTAGAAACCGTAATGAAGTAGCTCCCAGTGTAATTAATTAGGCTACTTTCACAAGAGTTCACAATGCTTACTGGTTGATAGAGATATATGTGGCAAGATCCTTCGAAATTGCATAAATCTGCCCAGATGCATGTCGGAAGTATTTATTCCCCTCTTCTCCAAATTTCCAGTACTCTGGTTCATGGTATTTGACATGCCTGGGGTAAATCAAGGAATTAAATAAGATTTATACAACACCTCTGAATGGATGTCAAAGTAAATTGAACAGTGACATTCTCACTAACATAAAGCAGGGGAATTACTTTTGAGAAAGGACAGGTCCAGATTTCATACACCCGATATAAACTCTGGGCTTTATACGGTGATGAGCAAGAGTAACAGCTAGCACACCTACAAGCAAGATATAGAAAATCAACCTCAGAACTGGTAGTTAAACTATATTTATCATTCAATAATGAAATGGAACCTAAAAATTTTCCAGCAAAAGTGCATACCTAGATTAACATGGACATCATCATCAACTTTAACATAGAAGTCAGCGTCCCATTTTGCAACAGCAGTGGCAAAGAAAGTTTTTGTTTTTGCAGACAATTCATGGTATCCTTCAATATGCTCCTGCAAGATTATAGAAGTTGTCATAAAGTCCTGGCAAAATTCATAGATTTTCCAAACATACAAAACCACTGTGTGTTTGCTTCTTACCAGCCGCAGGAAGTCCTTGTGCTGAGCATCTTCTGAATCAATAGCTTTATCTAAAATGCTGTTAGATGTTGCACTGTATCAAATAATGCAAATAACACTTTGGTTCAGTTCCCAATTACATCAACTGCAGAACACTCTGGTTAATATTTAGTTTCTAGCACAAATTATACATTCAACATATGAAACAAATGATCTGTAAAATGATGGAAAATGCCAAAGGTCATCACAATTAAGCAGCATAGCATGTCATTGTAAGTAGTTTTCTAGCATTAACAAATAGGCATCTGCTTTAATTCCACTTGACAACACATACACATATATTGAGTATGTCCTTTAGAAAATAACACAGTAAACAGACATCAAGCACATAGAAACCTTGTAATCAGAAGAGCGGGACAGCTAAGTCAACTAATATATTTTCTGACAACTTTTTAGTTAACTCTTAATTCAAATAACTACCAGCCAATATGTCCTAACATCATTATAGTTACCAGTGCCAAAGGTTGTTTCAAATGGATCACACTAAACTGGATATTTTTACAAAAATCTGACCATAATTTTTTTTTTCAAACTAGTATGGTCCACTTTCAATTCTAGAACTACAGATTATAAACCACATGGCATGGAAATCCTCCACAATAACATCGACTCAGTTCTGTTGCAGATAGAATGGCTGCAATACAGTCGGATAGTTTACAAGGTGAATTTAATTCTTACAAGAAGAAATTGGATTCTAAAGCAAATATATAAAAAGAAACACCAGAAGAGGAACTAGCATCATAAGCTTTTAGATTCCAATTTTATGGATGACCGTTTCAATAACCATTCCATCACAGTTAATGGAACTAACATTTTATACCGAAATTAATTTACCTGTGGCCAATCATGAATCGGACCACAATTCCTTTCTCACGCTCCAATTGAACAAGCTTTTCTCCTAAACAAACACAACAATCAGTTATAAAAAGAAATTAATAATAACAAAATCAACTCAACGCACACTATTAGAAACGAAAGATACCTTGAGGCATCCAAGTCTCCCTAACAGAATCACGCCGCCTTCTACTACTGAAAGCAGTATTAATTCCAATAACCATGAACACTTTCGGTTTTTTTGGGTTCAAGTTGGTGGAATTGGAAGCAGAACCTTCTAAACTAGCTTTTTCCCGGGAACTGCGGGACGCTGCTAATTCCATCCGAAGCGCAGCAATTGCCTTATCTAAAGACCTGACGTGTATCCAAAATAGCAACATCGTAGAAAGCAAATTCATTAGTAAAAAATTAATCTGATTTCAAGACTGGCAAAGCTAAATTATAATTAACCAGATCGTTTGTACTCACTGAACTGCTCCACGGGTTTTCATAACTTCATTGAATTCATCTTTATCTTCTTTAGAATTCTGTCACCAAAAAAAAAAATTACACAAATTCAAAAAAAAAAATTGACGAAATCTAGAAAGTGAAATTGTGCGGCAATCCAACATACTTTATTAGTAACGCAATCACTGGAAATAATCCGCAACTCTTGGTCTCGACGTTGGCGCGAAAGGAAGTGACCGTAGGATTCCGGCGGGTTCCACGCCCTGATCACCGTCATACGTATATTAGAAATCAAAGTCATCTAACTAAAACCTAAGGATCCGAATATAAATCCTAAAAAAATAGAACCTGTTACTGAATATGAGTCCGAGAGCGAAACATGATAAGCAGATAAAAGGAATCCATTTGGAAGATATAATATGAGTGGTGTTGGTGCGGCTCTTCATTTTGTTGAAGACCGAGAGAGAAAACGGTCTTAAAGAAGCTGAAGGTGGCAGATGTTGAATTGTATGCATTGTAAGCTATATATATATACAAAAGGAGTTTACTTGGAGGATCAGAGGAAATGGCATGGAAATTAGAACGTAGGTAGTAGGAAAGTCAGAGAGAAACTAAAGGCGAAAATGCGACTTTCTGTCGACTACGTGGGACCTCTGGCGTGGAATTCAGGTCGACGCCAGTCGCCGATCGCAAGTCACGCCTCCACGTCCCCTGTCTGACCCTATGGCTCCGCGGACGAGTTACTTAAAGCCCAAAGACTTATTCCCACGAAAGACTGATGTTTTCTCATATACGGTTTTTTAATTTTGGAAAACTTCATTAGTTATTCATGGTTTATTATGTCTATTATTTTTTTAAATAAAATTATTGTTTTATTTATAATATTAAAAATAAATTAAAATATTATCTTATTTTTTCTTCTAAATTCTAAAAATAACAAAAAAAATTTAACTCAAGTTTTAAAAAACAATATTTTTCTTTTAGAGTTTACTTTTCAATCTCTAACGTTATCGCTAATGATCTCTTCCACCTGACACGTTTCTCTCTCTCTGATAGTCTGTCTCTTCTCATCTCTTTCTCTAGTAGACATCAATCCAAGTCAGAAAGATAAAACTCTGTCTTTCAAAAAGAAGATAAACTTCTTTCTTGTCTTTTTTTAAGAAGACAATTGACGAAGACAAGATCTCTTGTCTTTGTCTTCATCTTCTTGGCTTGGAACGACACTAACCAAAAGGAGATCATTGAAAATAAAGGAAGTGTTGAGAGAGAGAGGTTGTCGGTGATAGCAATGGAAATAACACTAGAGATTGAAGAGTAAACCCTAGAGAGGAAAATGTTGTGTTTTAAAACTTGAGTTAAAGAAAAATTATTACTTTTTAGAGTTTAAAAGAAAAAAAAGATAAAATTTTAAAATTAATGAATTTAATTAATTTTAATAACCTATGGAAGGGTAAAAAAGTGTTTGTAAAAAAGTTTAAACTTGGGAAAACAATAATATTTGGGTGCGAATAATTCCTTCAGCTTTATTTAAAAATTTAAAGATATACAATTAAATGAAAACAATTATTACAAATAAATGGTATAGATTTATATGGACAAATTGAGATATCCATTTATGATTAAGTGATATAATTATTTTTTTTTAACTTTAAAATCACTTAATTAGATGGTATCAATTTAATTTGTATAGAAAATTTTATACGTATATAGGGCATTTGGTTCATGGAATTAAAGATTATTCTACTAATATATTTTTTATTACAAACTTTATGCTTTGTTAAGTAATAAAAAATTTCAGATAAATTTTTATTACCAATAGTGATGTAATAGATAATATAACAAATAATACGATTACTATTTCTATCTTACATATTAAAAGATTATTAAGGTGTTCTTAATTATAATATAATTATATATTTACTTATTAATTTTTATGACAAAAATATATTTATTTCTAATTAATAATTATTTTAAAATAATTATACTTAATGATATTTATGTAAAATAATATATTAATCATTATTTTATTATATAAAACCAAACATAATCATTATTTGTACTTACCAATTTTTATTAAATATAATAATAATATATTTATAGTGTTCATTCATTTTTTTATAATAAAACATTATTTGAAACAAACATATATGTTGAATTACTTTGTATTTAGTTCATATAATATTTTATTATTAAAAATAAAATAACATCACAAAGATAGATTGTTTAAAAAATTAATGGATATTTGGTCAAATTTATGTGTATAAACAATTATTATAGTTAGTTAAAAATAATTTTAAAATATGAATATATTATTATTTTACCATATAAAAGATTATTGGTATAAAAATATTTTTCTTATTATTTATTATTTTAGTTAAAAATTAAGAGCATTTTTATTTTAAGAATTTAATAAATAAATATAAAATAATAATATTTTTTATATTATCCATCGTAATTATATAAAATAATAAAATATAAATTATCAGTTTAATAAAAGATAATTCCAACTAAACGCCTTTCATTCTAGTTAGGTCCGCCCAGAATTTGATGCTAAACTGGGATTGTATAATTTGGCGTTGTAATGCATTTTTGGTTTTTAAAATGTGCCTTGATTTTGTAAACGATGATTATCTTTTAGTTACGGAGTTTTCGCGAACATAGTACTTTTATATTCATAAATGCCTCCACCATTGTGATTTTATGAGCACAGTGTTATTTTTTAATCAAGTTTTAGTATAATTTTAAATATATATATATATATATAATATTTTAAAACTTTAAATATTTATTTATAGGTTTATTTCAGTTAGAATTTTCAGTTATAAATAAAGATAAAATCATCATTTTATCACTAAACCATAAAAATTAATATAATTTTTTTTCAAATTTTAAAAATTCATATTTCATCCTCATTCTCAAAGTTTAAAAAGTTTGTTTCTTTTCTCCAACCATCACCATTTCTGTCGATAGTTAATGTTTTTTATCTATCTTCCAGATTTAATCACGAAATATGACTATCCACCACCGCAAAAGAAGACGTTCATCGTTCAACGTTCAAATTTAGAAGACGTGATGAAGGATGATGCTTTGTCATCTTTCATCGCATTTTTTAGATTTAGACGACACTTTGTTATTAGATTTAGACTAGGAAAGGTTGTCCTTCGATAGAGAACATCAATGAGTAAATCTTTTAAACCATCGAAGATAAAACCTAAAAATGAAGAAAAAAATGAATTTTTTAACATTTAATTCTTAAATAAACAATTAGTTTTTTAAACTAAAGAAATAAACAATATAAATTTTTAGGATTTCAGATTTTAATAGAAAAGTGATGATTTTACTTTTAATTCTAATAAAAAAATTTAAAAAAATTAATTCATAAATAAATATTTAAATTTATAAAATATCATAAATATGTTTTTGAGATTAAACTAAAATTTAAAAAAAAATATTTTTTTATTCTAATTTTATTGGTCTCAACTCTCAACCAATATCTCATATGGGTTGCAGTTGTACTGTCCCTTCATTCATGTAAGTTCCAATTTTTAGGATAATGTTAGTGCGATTGACTAGAAGGAATCCGGAGAGATTGGTATGTTTTTTAATTAAAACATTTTTCTTATAATTATTCCTAATAAATATATTCCAAATCTTGGCATATTAAAAATAAATATTTTTATTGCTTTCAATCCATAAATTTGAATTAAAAAACGATACATGTCAAAACTAGATTTGATATTACGGACTCGTGTACAATTAATATTTTAATAATATTTCATCCATTAAAATATGAGTATAACATAAATATATTATTATATAATTAATTAATTTTATACCAATAATACGACAACTCTTCAATTTTTTATTCATATTTGCTTTAAGTGTTCATTTATGTAATATTATTTTTATATTTTTGTCAATAATTAATCTTTTAGAGCTTTGTAAATACATTAGAATGTTAAAGTCCTAAGACGTGTCCATATCATGGAATAGGGTTTTGTAAAGTTTAAAATACGGTTAGCGATCAGACATTGTGATAAAGGCAGCGCAGCCACTTTACCGTCTTATCCAATATTGGAATCTCCGTGATAATAATTATTAATAAAACCACAATGACATATTTTAAATATAATTTAAATATGTGACTGATATATTATTATATATTTAATGAAATTTTAATTAATAATAAAATAATATTAAATTATATAATAATATAATATTTATATATTTAAATTATATATAAAATATTACTTAATAATTATAAAAGGATGATAGTTACAATAAAATTATATATATAATTTTATACACAAATAATAATATATCATAATATAATTATGTATTATTTTATCTTTAATTTTTAACTATTTAATCATATGATGATATATCGTTATTTGTATATAAAATTATGCACAAAAATTGTATATAAAGTTATACATAAAAATTATACACATAACACAACTCATTTAGTTAAAAGTGCTGTAAAAATAATTGATAAGGCCAAAGAACTTATTCCACCCAAGTTTTGATGCGTTCCCAAAGTTATACATACTAGATTTAAAAAACTCAAAGTCTCACCCATAGGTTAACTATCGTTATAATTTTCTGTTAGAGACAGAGATAAAATTTACTAATAATATTAAAAATATATAAAATTCATTATATTTCTCCTTCTAAGTTTAAAAAAGTAACAATTTCACTCATGTCTAAAGTTTTTTAACTTTAAAAAGTTATAATTTCTTTCCTAAACCTAAGGTTTTTTCCTTTACCCTTCCAGCCATTATCTCTGATGCCGACGACCTTTCCTCTCCTTTAAAACGTTGGCCAACACACAACGGGACACAAAGACCTCCCCTCTTTAGATCTCTTCATCGAAGATGAAGAGATCTTGAGAGAGGAGGTGCCAACCAATGTTTTATGGTAGAGAGGGAAGGTCGTCGGCATGAAGATGGTGGCAAGAGAAGAGAAAAAAACCCCTTAGGTTTGAAGGAAAAATATGACTTTTCAAAATTAAAAAACTTTAGGTGGAGGTAAAATTGTTAGTTTTTAAAACTTAGTAGGGGAAAATATAATAAATTTTATATTTTTTTAATATTATTAATAAAATTATAATTTTAACCCTAATTAGTTCATGAGTGAGACTTTAAGTTTTTTAAACATCATAAATATAATTTTAAGAATACATCAAAACTTAAGTGGGAAATACTCCTTTGGCCAATTGATAATTTATAAGAATTAAGCTCCCTAATTATACATTTTCTTACTTATTTATATTTTAACTTTCAATCATTTTTGTTTTATTTCTTTCAATATACAATGAAATATATATCCATATGCCAATTAACTTGGAATATTATACAAAATAATGTTGTTTATTATTTTCATTTTATAATTTTTTCTACTTAAAAATAGATGTGGTGGTGAACTGTGTTATTAGGTCGCCCAAGATTTTGAGACAATATCTTTGCGGGTTCTTAGCGGTTTGATTTACATGTTCTTGCTTACTGGCCCATAAAATTATATATTTTTTATATTTTCTTAATTTTATGTTTAAAAGATTGCTACCTTTTATGTACTTGCCGTAAAATATTTAAATTTAAAAGGCCAAATGACTTATTCCCACTTAAGGTTCGATGTAATTTCAAACTCTCACTTATCAATTTTTAGAAATATAAAGTCTTACTCATAAGTCAAATTTTGTTAAAATTTTTAGTTAGATATAAGAATAAAATTATTATTTTAATAAAAATATTAAAATATATAAAAATTATTATATTCTCTCCCGTAGATTTTAAAAAATAATAACTTCATCACTGTTTAAAGTATTTTAGTTTTGAAAAATCTTATTTTTTTTTTTTTCAAAATTTAGGGTTTTTGTCTTCATCTCTCTGCTATGTTTTTGATAACCTCCCATTTTCACCCTAAACTGTCACCGTTTCTCCGACCACGAGATCTTCGTCTCTCCGCACGATTGGTCATCAACGAACGATCGGTCATTGATGAAGACTCTCGTCTTTGTTGATAACCAATCGTGTTAGGAGGTTGTTGAAGAGGTTGAGACATCACCAGGTGAGATAGAGAGAGTTGGAGAAATTGATCGTTTGTCGAAAAGTTATATACGAAAATTTAGAACCCTAAGGGGGGAATGCAATTTTTTAAAGTTTAATCATGAAAAAAATTATTAATTTTTAAAGTTTAGATAAAAAAATGATATAATTTTTTATATTTTTAAAATTATTGATTAAATAACGATTTTATCTCCATAATTAAACATATTTTGTTAATTTTAACCGTCTATAAATAAAAACTTTAAATTGTTAAAAGTTAAGAAATAAAAAGTTTAGAATTACATCAAATCTTAGGTGAGAATAACTCTTTTGGCCAATTTAAAACATTTGAAATGTTTATGATATAAATGATTTTCTGACAAATTATCTTCGTCGAAAAAAAAAAATGGCAAATGCGTTTTTATAGAAACATTCGATAAATTTTTGCAAAACGTTTTTCACAGAAAAATATTGAGACTCTGCCATTTTCTGCCTCGATACATTCCAGGTTTTATGTAGGAATCATAAGGGCAGTGGCGATTCTGTACATCCGCCGTAGCATCACTCCTCCGTTCCGTGTAATTCTTCACGGTCTTTGTCACAGACTCACCGTTGGGCCAAACTGGTAAATTCAAAATTTTTGGTAATTAATTAAATTAATTACTTTTAAAGTGGTCGGAATAAATAGAACCAAGAGTCTAAAACGTCATATCTATACATAATCATGATTAGGGTTGGGCGAAAATACTCTCGTATATAAATAAAATTTTACCCTTTTTTGGTTTTGTTAATTTCGAAAAGTTAATCTCATTCAACAAAATATAAAATAATGTCAATTGTTAGTATTTTATAATTTCGTCTTGTTATTTTAAAGTTCATGTTAACGTGAATGATAATGTGGTATGTCGATCTCAACATCAACACCAATGTCGTGTTAGAAAAAATATATGTAATGAATGTTATACAAAAAATGGAGCTTACATAATTTGTAGCCCAATTATTTTGCGAAAATGCGAGATCTTCCAATTGAGTCACTTAGGCATCAAATTGCACCAAAGTATTAACAATCAAGCTGCAAAAAAGTTGCTTTCGGCTTGTAAATAATTTATCAGAGACGAGTCAAGAGGTTCTTTGTAATGAATTTCGTAGCATTTAGGTTGTTCAGTGGAAGATCCTCCTCCTGACTGCATTATCGAACACTAGGGTAGTTTTGATATTTCCTTTCGCTTCACGAAAATTTCGAAATTATTTGGGATATTCAATTATGTAAAATCAAAGAAAACACTAGTGATCTAACAAAATAGGGAAGCTAGATATTTGTATTGTACGACTTCATGGGAGCGCTTTTTCTCTTTTTTATTTTAGTTGGCCACTACATGGTCGAACTTTAGAGATAAAAATGATAATTTCGATTCAAAATTAGGGTTTTCAACCCTTTCTAATCTTAACAGGGAGGATACTCTTCAATAAAAATAGAAATAAAAATAAAAAATATTTCTATAATTAGAGACGAATCGAGATATAGATATATGTGTCTTCGCTCCTTCCTATCCCACTCATTTATATTAATATATTTGCTTTAAATACAAACATACCTTTATATTATTTATGTTTTTCAAATTTATTTATATTTTTATTGTATATATTAAAATAAATAATATATGATATTTAAAATAGTAGGTTGATTTTAATTTTAGTTAATTTTGTTATTTAATATATTTATATTATGTTTAAAAAGTACGAAAATGAGATTTTTTCTATAGAAAGAGAATTTTTTTTAGAGGAAGAAGACGAAGAATATTTGTCATCTTTCTAATGGGATCGGGACAGAAATAGGGATTAAAATTA
The DNA here is from genome assembly GCF_011075055.1 of Mangifera indica. Classification (NCBI taxonomy): domain Eukaryota; kingdom Viridiplantae; phylum Streptophyta; class Magnoliopsida; order Sapindales; family Anacardiaceae; genus Mangifera; species Mangifera indica. The sequence continues at coordinate 5,435,652 of NC_058147.1, read as the reverse complement.
CCTTCCTGCTCCTTGTCGTTGTCATCCCTATACGAAGGAATCATTCTTCTCATAGCTACTGATAGATACTAAACCTCTTTTTGTTAAATAGGGATAATTAATCCACAAAATGTAGTATCTTTGTCTTTATTATTTTTCATGAGTCTACACCTAATAATTAAGGGAAAAGGACTATTTCCCACCCAAGTTTTAGCCCAATTTCAAATGTATACCCATGGCAAATGAAAAACCTAAACACTCATCAATCTCTAAACAATTGTTAAGTTTTCTGTTAAATATAGGGATAAAGCAGTCGTTTTATTATTTATATTAAAATTATATAATTTTATCGTTTTTCCCCCTTCAATTTTAAAAATTAACATTTTACCCCTATACATGAACTTTGAAAAGTGACTTTCACCCCCCAAATCCCTAATTTTTTTTCACTCTCCCTCCGACCACCAATGACGACATGGCTAAAGGGCAAGTGACAAGTGTTGTCTAGATATAGACGACGCTTGCCTACCTTCACTAGACGACACTCATCATCCAGAATGGATGACGAAGTGTCATCCAAAATAGATGATGAAGCGTCATCCAGATCTGAATGACGAAGCACATCCAGATCTGGACGACAGTCATCCTCCTTGGACGTCGATCGTCATCCAGAGGTCGACCTTTGGATGAAAACTCCTCTGTCGACCTTTGGATGAAAACTCCTCTGCCATCAGTCGACCGTCGTCGGAGAAAGTTGTTGGATTTCAGGGGGGAAAAGTGAATTTTTTAAAACTTAATTTAGAGAAAAAATGTTAGTTTTTCAAATTAAAGAAGAAAATGAGATAAAATTTTAATTATTTTAATATTATTGATAAAATAACGAATTTTTCCCTTAACTTTAATGAAAAACATGTGGGTATGTCTTAACAAATTAAACTTTAAGTGGGTATTTAGGGTTTGCATCAGATGTGAATATACTTTTGAGATTAAACTAAAACTTGGGTGGAAAATTGTCCTTTCCCCAATAATTAATATGCAAACAGTATAATACCATGAGCTTCACTACGTTTGTATTGTTGTACCCTCATTTAACTTCCTTAAAGAATTGAGATCGTGTGACTATATGCCAGCGACCTCTTACTTGAAAAATGTCTCTTGCATTTTGTGTCATGTTAATGAGTGTAGGTATTTGGAGAGACCGATATAATAATTAAATCTCAAACCGGTCATTAGGGTGAACTTGTACTAGTTGAATTGCATTTCACTTCATTCAAGGATAACAAAAAATTATCAGTTTGAGTTTTTCGGTTAATCTACCATATTACTTCTAGATGTTTGTAGTACCATATCAAACATAGATGTTAATTGGGTTGAGTTGGTCTGCGGCTTGACACAAAAAGATCTAGTTTGTTATTATAACAGACCACGATCTATGGGTTGTTTAACTTGAGTGTGGGCCCAGACAATAGACCCATAGATAGACTTGACATAACATGTTACTGTTAACAAAAGTCATATTTAATTCTTTCATATATAAACCCAACACTCCCATTTCTAAAGATAACAATTTCGATTGAATTTAAAAGTTCCAACTCTCTCCGACCCTAATGAGGAAGAAATTCTCTGATAAAAACAAGAAAAGGGATAGAGGCAAGAACGAAAAAGATCTTTGCAATCAAGGACGAAGATACATGTGTCCTCTCTTTACCTTGCCCCCGCCCCCGCCCTTACCCCTACCCCTACCCCTACCCCTACCCCTGCTCTTGCTCCTATCCCCATCCCTGTCTCTATCTCTATCACTTTATATTAATATATTTACTTAAAATATTAATAAATTTTTATTGTTATATATTATTTATGTTTTTTATATTTATTTAGGTTTTTATTGTGCATATTAAAATTATTAATATATGATATTTGTGATACTTGAAATACTGGATTGATTTTAATTTTACTTGTTATTTAATATATTTATATTGTGTTTAAAGGATATGAAGAGAACATTTTTCCCTATAGAGACAGAGAGAAAATTTTTCTTTATGGGGGAGGGATAGAGACTCCTTGTTATCTTTGTAACAGAAACAAAGATTGATATCTCTTGCAAGGATAAAGATGAAAATTGAAATGCTCTTCTCACCCCTCCCAGATGTCATCCCTACCCCCATCTCTTTTACAAATCTCAACTTTAAAAACAAAAAGATAGATGATATATATTATATTTATATTTGTAATTGTATAATAAATAAATTAATTAATTTATATTATGTTATAACATTTATCGTGATATAACTATGATATTCTTTTGCTATAAGTAAAGGTTTATCAATAAAATATTTGAGATACTGTCTTCAATTTAAATAATTGAAAAATGATTTAAAAAACATAATTTTAATAATTTTAATTAAAAATATTGTTTTTTTAAATTAATGGGTTGGGTTGTAAGGTCTGACCCAACCTTATTTATACAAGGCCGAACAGTGAAAACATAATTTCATTGACCAACCCTATGCATGGAGCCCATTAATGTGTGGGTCATAAGCCTAATGGGCTACACCGGCTCGATCTAACCCACTACGGCCCCTCTAGTGCTGAATTTAGAGCTGTCTTCCTCAAGAAAGGGTTGGAAACGTATCTTCTTAAATACCGTGTCCAACTTGTCATTTAACCCTTTCCAAATCTAGTCAATCACGTCTTTGTGTCCTTTTGTGATCACTTGGACTCTATAGTGATAAGAAGTCTGGAACATCTCAACCACTTGACAAGATTATTTTGTCAAGCGCTCTACTTTTCCTTTATTTGTCCAAGACTATGTTCAGTACATGAAATATAAAAAATCATTATAGTCGTTGAATTAATCTTTAAAATAAATGTGGTAACCTCAAATGTTACGTGTAAAATATTATGTATCTTTATTTTATATATATATATATATATATATATATATACATATATTTATATGCCTAAAATAAATACAAATAATTTTATTAAAAAGTTACTAGCATGATTTTTTGGATCTAAACCTGAGTTGAAATTAAAAAAAAAAGGTCAAAGGATTTATTCTCACCCAAATTTTGATGCATTTCCAAAATCTCATCCATGGGGTTTTAAAAATTCAAGCATTCACCCATAAACTATTAACCTAAATTAAACGGTTAATTATAAATGGTAAAATCGTTATTCTATCATTAAACCTAAAACTTTAAGAGCTTATATCATTCATCCCCATAGTTTGGAAAACTAACAATTCTTCCCCATCTAAAAGTTTGTAAAATTCATTTTTCCCTCTAAAATTTTTTCTTCATTCTTCGTCAACGAGAATCCACTACTACTGTTGGTCGACCACCTTAACATCTTCTTCTCTGGCCATCAGTCGTCCCACCGAAGAGGTTCATTAGATAAAGATAAACCGTCTTTGTTCAACAAAAAGACAAAGAGTCTTTTTGTCTCTTTGGTGAAACAAAGACGATTTGTCTTCGTTCGACCTACGAATCTGTATCAGACGATTATTCTGATGTTGATTTATCGATTGGACAAAGACAAATCGTCTTCATCCAGTCGAAGAGACGAAGGACGAAGATGATTCGTCTTCATTCGACAAGCCTACTCTGGCGGGAAGGCTGATGAGTAGAGAAAAAGATGTTGAGGTGGTCGACCGACAATTGCAGTGGATTTTCGTCGCCAAAGAATGAAGAAAAAGTTTTAGGAAAAAAAATGAATTTTTTAAAATTTTGAATGAGAGAAAATTATTAATTTTTTAAACTGTATGGGGTAAAAATGATATAAACTCTTAAATTTAAAGATTTAATAATAAAATGATGATCATGTTTTAGTTTAAGTTAATAGTTTATAAGTGAATATTAAAGTTTTTAAAATCTCATAAATGAAACTTAAAAAATGTATCAAAACTTGGACGGAAAAAAATCCTTTGTTCAAAAAAAATTATGTGAACCCTTTCTAGCTTAAAAAAGTTATAAAAAAAAACCTGTTGGCACTTGATCATACCCAAAAAAAAAAAAAAATCTCTTGGATCCAAACAACATGCATAACATCAATCACTAAAACACCAAAAAAATTTCATAAATATTAACAAATAAACTTAAAACTCTTAATATTTTTAATAAATCTTAAAATGTTAAAAAAAATGCATTTAAACCAATATATATTTAAAAAAATAGTGCAATATGACATGAAAAATAGTAATAACTAACTTCTTTACCATTTTCCATACTTAAAAACACTTAAAACGCAGAATTGGACATCAAAACGACAAAGAATTGCGATGAACAACGTTTTATAGTTCACTTTCATTGCCAATTGTTTTCAGTAACCAAACCAACTGCCACAATCCAATCAAATTTGTTAATCGGGCAACAAACAATTCATGATCATGTTTGCTTGGAAACTGGCTGAACCCAATAATTTGGCATTTATGAGCTTTTATATAAAGAAAATAAATTTTGGTTGAAAATTCCACTATTTTTCTTTTGACGATTTCCACAAAATTATTGAATTTAAACGGGTGTGAAGAAAATTTTGGAAACTATGAGCCCATAAATTAAAATTAAAAAAAAAAGGTTTCTTTTTGGCAAAGTTTTTTCAGATTACTTTCCATTCAATGCATAGGAAACACATTTTGGATTTTGGGTCAAGTAATGTGTAACGGTAAAGCAAAGAACAAGCCCATGATATACCTGGCTTGAAAATGATCTTTTTGACATTTAAAAATAATTTTCTTTTTTTTTTTCCCCCCCTCTTCATTTCATGCCATAAATAATTATTAAAAAATACTTTCAAATTGTTAATAATTCATTTTAAATAAATGAATAAACAATTCTAATTCCATATTATAGGATAGGAGGACAAAAGAACAGGTCGGTGGGTGAAACGGAAATAATTTTTGAAACGTATGGTATGGGGCGCTGAGTTTGCCCTAAACTCGTAAAAGTTCTATATAAAGTCCGTCTCCGCTTAGATATTTTTTCATAATATCGCTTCACAGCACTGCACAGCAACTCTTCAACATCTCTCTCTCTCTCTCTTTTCATCTCAAGGTGTATTCTCCAGTTATTTGGATTTCTTCTGATTCAATGTGTGCTGATTCTTTCTTTTTTTTATCCGACTATTCAATTTTGTAGCTAGTTTTTTCTTTTTTAATCGATTTTGTTGATGCGATGTTGTTTTCCATGATCGGAGGTGGATTTTGTTGTATCGGAGATGGATATCGTGCGTTTGTGCTGGATTTGTATAGATCGCTGATTTTTTTAATTATTTATTTTTAAAAATTTGTCTGATTATTTTTAAAAATTTGTCTGATTATTTTGAATATCAATCTTTTTTATTTATGTTAATCGCTTTTGGAATTTTTTGATATTCTGGTTTGGCTGATTATGTTCAGATTAAGATGTTTGTAGATATTCAATTAGTTCAATTTTACTTTTGACAGATTTTTCATCTAGGCTATTTATTTATTTACGCTTTCTTGATATACCGATACTATTTTTTTTTTATTAAGACATAAGAATTTAGAAGTTGTTAATAATTAGATTTTGATTGTTGGCGAATTTAATTACTTGATGAACAAAGGGCTGATGCTTAAATCCTAGTTTGGAGTTGTTTTTGATAATTTAGCGATAGCATTTAAGCATTGCGTTATATTTATAACAATTGTCTGGTCAGAGCAATCAACATGTATTGTTGAATGGTAATGTTTATATATATCTATATGGATTGACATCCTGAAGCTTAGAAGGTTTAATATCAAGATTTTAGTTCTTCAGTATTTAAGTTTTCATTCCATGCGATAAAATAAATTTATGTTTGAAAGTTATTCAATTTCAAAATTTAAAGAGATTCAATTTTGTGGACAACTTTGCAATCCTTTTTTTTAGTACTTGTTTTTCAAAATTATGTTTAATTGTGTTTAATTGGTCATCTCGACTAGTTATTCATGATTTCTTGATATATTGAAACCATTTTATCTTTTATTTAAAATAAAAGAATTGAGATACTGTTATTAATTAGATTTTGTTTCTTGGTGAATTTATCTACTTTGATGAAAAGTGGACTGATGCTTAAATCATAGTTCGGAGTTGTTTTTGATAATTTACCTATAGCATTTAGGCATTGCTTCATACTTGTGATGATTGACTGGTCAGAGTAACTCAACATGTATTGTTGAATGGTAATGTTTACATTATCTTTATTGATTGACATCTTGAAGCTTAGAAAGCTTAATATTAAGATTTTAGTTTTTCAGTAGTTAAGTTTTCATTCCATATGATAAGGTGAATTTATGTTTGACAGTTATTCAATTTCAAATTTGAAAGAGATTCAGTTTTGTGAACAACTTTGTAATCTATTTTTTTAAATGGTTGTTTTTTAAAATTATGTTTAGTTGTGTTTTCTGATAGAAAAAGGTTTTTATTCTATATATTGTTATTTTTCTTCTGCTACATATAAATTATCAATGCCTTAGGCAACATCAATTGCATCTCTTATTTTCAAATATTATTGTTTCCTCAAGAAAATTACTTAGTTTATTTGGATTCACTTTTAACATTTGTACCTGAAGTTACTTGTTTGTTAAATTTTTTTATTTTCAAACTCCAGTTTATTATTAATATGCCTCAGTGACTGTGTGATGCGTAGTACTGCCATTTCAACTTTAATTACTAATGAAAACTTATTAGTTTTAAATATCTATATTGTTTGCTTTCAGGAAGTTGGCAGTGTAATCTGCTGAGTTGCATCTCCGACAAAGTGGAGGGTGTCAAGTTTGAAACTTCTTTTATGTCTGAACGGGCCTCCTTCTTTTTGACATCAATTGGGTTGCTTGGAGAATACTTTCCTACTAGAAAAAAGAACAGATATACTGCTCACAGAGTTGGCTGCATGCATCTTGGGTTTGCGGAGGCAAATAGTAGACACAGTTCTGGTTGCCAGTTTATGCGACCTTTTCCAATTGCTGGGAACTTGTTTGGTAAAGGAGGATTTCACACCAAAAGAGAAGCTGCTGCTATCTTTTGCCCTTTCTAATTAATTTTACTAGTTGGTCTTAAAAAGTCGAATTAAAATGGATTTGCAAAATATTGGTGCTTCCAACAGTGATGATGCCTTTTATAGGTATAAGATGCCAAAAATGATCACCAAGATTGAAGGAAGAGGCAATGGCATCAAGACCAATGTGGTTAACATGGTTGAGATTGCTAAGGCCTTGGCTAGACCTGCATCTTACACTACTAAGTATTTTGGAAATGAGCTCGGAGCACAGTCCAAATTTGATGAGAAGACAGGAACTTCACTTGTGAATGGAGCCCATGATACTGCCAAGCTTGCTGGGCTTCTTGAGAACTTCATTAAGAAATACGTGCAATGCTACGGATGTGGTAATCCGGAGACTGAGATATTCATAACTAAGACACAGATGGTCCAACTTAAATGTGCTGCTTGTGGGTTTGTCTCCGATGTAGATATGAGGGACAAACTTACAACATTTATTATCAAGAACCCCCCAGAGCAGAAAAAATCTTCAAAGGACAAGAAAGCAATGAGGAGAGCTGAGAAGGAACGGCTCAAGGAGGGTGAGGCTGCAGATGAGGAGATGAGGAAGCTTAAAAAGGAATCAGTAAAGAAAAAGGGTTCTTCTGCTGGTTCAAAGGATGTTGCTGCCAAAGGTGCATCAACCAAGAAAAAAGCACATACTTCTGATGAGGATCAATCTCCTCCTTGCAGCCAAGCTGATGAGAATGAACAAGCAGCTACTGATGATGATGATGATGATGTTCTGTGGCAAACAGATACTTCATTGGAGGCAGCTAAGCAGCGTATCCAGGAGCAGCTGAGTGCTGTTACTGCAGATATGGTCATGCTATCTACCAGTGAGGAGAAGAAGTCAGTGAAGAAGTCTCCGGAGCGGGAGAGAAAGGGACATGAGAATGGAACTAATGGTACTAACACCCATGAAAGGCTTGTCAGTGAGATAAAGGATGGCCTGAAGAAGGCCTCTTCTGCTAGCCAACTTAGAGCACTTCTGACTACCCTTACTGGGACTCCACAAGAAGTCATGGATGCCTTGTTTGCTGCTCTCGTTGATGACGTTGAGAAGGGATTTGCTAAAGAGGTGTTGAAAAAGAAGAGCTACCTGGCAGCAGCAACCCAAGAGGAGGGATCCCAGATGGTTCTCCTGCACACCATCGAGTCTTTCTTTGGGAAGGCAAGCCCAGAGGTGTTGAAGGAGGTAGCACTGGTTCTCAAGGCTCTGTACGATAATGATGTGTTGGAAGAGGAGTTCATACTAGAGTGGTACCAGCGGGGCCTGGTTGGCAGCAATAGAAACTCCCTAGTTTGGAAGAATGCGAAGCCATTTATTGAGTGGCTTCAGAGTGCTGAGTCTGAATCCGAAGAGGAATGATTTAAGAAGGCAAATTATAATCGTTGGTGTGTAGTTTGATTGTTGTTTTGCTTTGTCAGGGTGTTGAATAAGTTTGCGAACAGTGAGTAGACGCATCTTCCTGCTGGATATTTCATATTTGCTATGTTGCCATTATCGCTGTATGTTGTCTAGTTTATTGAGTTCGGTTGGAGACTGTTTCTGATGGGATTTGATAATACTATATGTATTTATTTTGAGTATTCAAATAAATACATATTTAAATATGTTATTTTTTTTATCTAATCACGTGATTATATATATCAAGTGTGTATCATGGATACACATTGTTTTATGAGATGAAGGTGGGTTGTCTATGTTATATTTAATATTCCTATCTCCGTTTCAAAATATGTTAAAATTTGAATGTTGTGAGCCTGTTTAATCCCATACATCTTTTTAAAGTTTTATAAAAATCTAGAAAGTTGATTTTTCGCCGACTTCCTTTCCTGCCTGGGAATAATTTTTTATTTAAATCTATTTTGTGTTTGAAAACAATTCCAGAACTGAATTTTCTTTTTGAAGTGTTTTTACGGAAGAGAAAAAGAATATGGTACAGTTCTGGATGATTTATGAATTAAATGATACTGCACACGTAATCAATATGACCGGCATCAAGGCGACGAAAACATAAAAATTAAACAAATAAAGAAAAGTGTCAGCGTAGAAGACGTGGCGACAGCACAGTATCAAAATCCGGTTTTTGTTATCAACTACAACTTTAGTACACTCAAATAATCTTAAACTTTTCACATACCCCCAAAGTTTTGCCGCAAGATTTTGGGGAAAAGGACGAATGTTCTCTTGCCTTTCTTGACAGAGAGTTTGACATTTCCCTTTATTCTTTAATTTAACTATCCCTTTAAAATCCCTCAATAAAAATTTACAAAACATTTCAACTATTTTGCCCATAATTATTAGTATATTTTATGATATATAATACGTATCTTATGATATAATATAAATAAAAAATTATATATATAATAAAATATATTGAATTAATTTGATATAATGAATATATTTTACGATATAATATAACATCAATATGAATTTATATAATTTTTTTAAAGAAAATAATGATATAATATGAGTACATATAAAAAATTTTAGAATTTTATAGGTGTTTATAATATTTTTAAAATGTAAATATATCAATTATAATTTTTTATTTTAAAAAATATATTATATAATATAATATACGATATAAAAAATTATATTTTTGATATAATTTAACTACTATTAGTTTGCCGTTACTCATAAATTTCTCAGTTATGTTTGCCAAATATTTGTGTTTATTTATCACTTTTCAAAATCCTTGGCCTTTGGGAAGTGTCATTAAATCTTGAGGGGTTAAAAATTCTTGGGAAGTTGATATAGAATATAACAATTTTCCACATATGGTCAACAACACATATCCTTGCTGCGGTACTCTGAATCTCAACAACCTGATTTGGTTCACTGTCATTGCCCGTGACTACCACCGTTCTGCAATAACTCTATTTCCTTTCAAGTACGCTTTTGCTCCTCTTTCTTTCTTTCTTCTTTGTGTTTTCTCTCACGTCTCATCTCTGTCTTTCACTCCTTCAAATTATTATTTTCACTTCCGTATTTGGACATTGATTATAACACTTCAACTTCAACCTGGCACGGTAGTTTCACAAAGTTGTCGTGGGTAAAAATGTAATTTGGTTATACACTCTTCTTCAGTTACCGTTCTCCGACCCCTAGACGTCTCTTTCTCTGTCTTTGTAAGCAACCATTTAATTACAAACACTCAGTCCTTCTCTTTCAACAAAAAATAATAATAATAATAATAATAACAGATGCCGAATCAGCAATCGCTTTCTCCCTCTGAGGCTTGCCCTGTCGACCCGCAAATCTGGCGCGCTTGTGCCGGCTCCTCCGTACAAATCCCAGCCCTCAACTCTAGGGTTTACTACTTCCCTCAAGGCCACGTGGAGCAAGCGTGTCCTTCCGTCGCTGTCCCCTTCACCAAGCCCTTCATTCCTTGCATCGTCTCCCGCGTTGAGTTTCTCGCTGATCCTCTCACCGACCAGGTCTTCGCTAAAGTTCTTCTCACACCTGTTAACTCGTTTGATTCTTCGTCTTCTGGAAACTTCTTTGACCGCCAGCAAGAGCAGAATGATAATGCGGTTTTTCCGTTTGCCAAGATTTTAACGCCGTCAGATGCGAATAACGGCGGTGGTTTTTCCGTCCCGAGGTTTTGTGCTGACTCTGTCTTCCCACCACTAAACTACCAAGCGGATCCTCCAGTGCAGACTTTGTCTGTTACGGATATTCAAGGAAGCGTTTGGGAGTTTCGCCACATTTATCGTGGGACGCCGAGACGACATTTGTTAACGACGGGATGGAGCAAGTTCGTGAATCGGAAGAAACTAATTGCCGGAGATTCTGTTGTTTTCATGAGAGATACGACGGGGAAAATGTACGTGGGGATCAGGCGATCGATGAGGTACGGGAACAATGGAGAAGTTGCCAGGTGGCGGGAGCAGATTGGAATGAAGCCCGAGGCCGTGGTAGAGGCAGTGGAGAAGGCGGCGCTGGGGTTTCCGTTTGAGGTAGTGTATTATCCGAGGGTCGGGTGGGCAGATTTTATAGTGAGAGCGGAGTTAGTAGATGTGGCAATGAGGGTGTTTTGGACGGCTGGGATGAGAGTTAAGATGGTGGTGGAGACTGAGGATTCGTCTCGATTGACGTGGGTTCAGGGCACGGTTATGGCGATTTCTGTGCCCGATAGTGGCCAGTGGTGTGGCTCACCTTGGCGAATGCTTGAGGTACGAAAGGATGTTTCTCGTTTGGAGTATTTGTAGTTTTTTATTTGGATTATATTAAAGTGATAATAAAATATTAGCTTTTGTATGATATGATTTTGTAGTTAGAATTATTTAACATTTCGATTATGATGCTTTGATATTGCCTATGGAGTGTTGCTCTGAATATTCACAGCATATAAAGGTTCTTTTGTCTTTGGACTAGAAAATGTATTCGGATTTTAGGAGATCACTGATTTTAGTTGGTCAGATTGGTTGGCATGATCAGCTATGCCCTACTTATCGTTTTAAGAGAAACTTATGACACTTCCAGCATACATTATCTCCCTTGATGTCTTCATGAGTGCACAAATGTTATTACTTGTCTAAATTGGTGAAATCTATGATCCTTGAAATGAAAAGAGCTTGTTTTCTAGTATGCAATTGACTCTTTATCTGCAGTAAATTTTACTTCTACGTTCTATATTGAGGCTTATATTATGTCTCTTTTAACAATATATGTGCTGCTCTTTCTCTTCTCTAAAAAATAATTTTAATATTCCAGTAGGATTCAATTTTTAGTCTACATTTTTTTTTAAGTTGCTATGAGAAAAAAGGGGAATGAATTAATCTGGTAGTTATAAATCATGAGTTAGTCTGTACTGTTTATACTGAGTTATGGTTAGGCTGTATATAGTATCAGTTTGGCTGCTCTTGTTTTTTAACCTTTCTTAGTTTCTTTCTTCTTCTATCTGTGATTGTATTATGACTTTTGAATGATCTTTTAGAATGCAATTTCTAATGTAAGTAAGCGCAGCTAGAATCATTCTAGACTTGTTCTCATGTAAAATTGTCAATGAATAATCAGTGTTTCTGCTTTTCTGTAATATTATTGTGGAAATATACAAATAGTTCTGTTAACATTGGAAATGAAAATATTATTAAGGTTACAAAGTTTCTTTTTGTTCTCTTTAATATTACAATGTGCAATGGTAGAAATGGTTTTGTGTTGGTACAAAGGCATTGGCATTGTTTACTTAACGTGTGACTATCATCTGACATGATCTTGCCCCACAAATGTTGTTGATTGTGAGTTACATTATGATTGAAATAAACGTTTGTCATCTTGCCTAGTAACTTTCCACCAAAGATTTTATTCTGCAGCTATACTGGCCTGAGATTTTTTGTGTTAATGTGATCTAGGGAAAATTGGATTTGTCTGTCTGTAAATATCTTGGATTTTCAGAGTGATAGTGGCATACTGAGATATTTGATTATCATAGAAGTCTAAGAGAATCGAGATTGATCTTTTGCTCTTTAAGCTTTCAAATGTTTTTACCCCATTTTTGTGTTGTAGGTTACATGGGATGAACCTGACATTCTGCAGAGCTCAAAGAGAGTAAGTCCTTGGCAAATCGAGTTTGTTTCACCTACTCGGCCAATTCATACCACAATTCCTCCAGCAAAGAGATCAAAATTTCCTCAGAATTCTGTGTCAGTGACTGAAGGAGAGGAAGAAATCTTCTTTCCACTGACGGGGCTAGCTAATTCAGCGATGGAGCACAAAAACCCTTCATTGGTGAATTATGACACTTTTCCTGTTGGCATGCAGGGAGCCAGGCAAAATCCTTATAGTGTATATAGTTTATCTAACTTCACAAGTGAGAATACTCCTCAAGTATGTAATGATAGTACCTTTTGCACTAACTTGATGCCAAAGTTGAAATGTGTTTCTACCGAGCTGAACATTGGAAGTTCACAGTCAGACAATCTATCACCTGATAGCCACAGTAGTGTCCATTCATATGGCAGTGAACTTCTTGGAAACCAGGGCTGCAACTTGACAAAAGTTGGTATTAGCTCATTTCAGTTGTTTGGCAAGGTCATACATATGAATCAGCCTGTTGGAAATGGTTTGGATGATGTTGCTTGCATGGAAGATGATGGCAGTAAAGGATTCAATGTAGCTGAAGGTTTGAATAAGCAAATGAATCTCCCCTCAACTTACACAGAACTGCTCAACAGGTCTTTGGCATTGGAGCGGCTCAGCAGTTGAAGCTGAAGCTTGATCTTTGTGAAATAATAATTGTGTCTCTGGCACGCTGATAAGTAGCTGTACAGGTATGCTCTTATCTGAATACAGTATACTGCACTGAACCAAACCAATCATCAGATGTTAATTACCGGCTAATTGTACATGAGGGTTCAATGTTTATCAAAATTTGATCTTGCTAGTGGATTACTATTACTATTATATGCATAGTTGTTTTATGTGCTTTTCGGTCTGCAATTTCTGTACTAGTCAAATGAATGTTTGAAACAGACAGTAAATCTGATTTCTGTGCTTGCATTACTGGTAAAAAGGAAGAGGTTGAGTTTGTTGTATATTTTCTTTTGTGAAATGGTAATTATTAGAACTTCAGATGATATTATTGTTGTATAGTAGGCTAATGTTAATTATATACAGGACTTATTGATGTCACTATATTTGGTATTTGGACTAGCAAAAATTTCTTGAGGTTTGATGATATGACCAACCAGCTTATGCCTTCCAAACTTTAAGATGCTGGCAATTTGGTAGGAAACGTTGCATTAACTGTTTTATGCATGCATACTAGGAGCTGTAGTACATGTGGGGCTTATATTTTGTTCATGCTTGAATCTTAATGAGTGATCATAATCGATGCAGCTGATAAATTGAAGTGGCTAAGGCGTAGTTGGGTATTGTTTTCTAAACCCATTTTCTGTTTGGAAATTAAAAATAAAACAGTTGAAAAATATATTGGGAATTATATTTGAAAAACAGGATTTGAAAAGCTCCAAATATATTCTCCAAAAGCTGGTATTAAAATCCAGAACATTTTAAAGATATTTTTGGTATTTCTAAAAAAGTAGTATATAGGAAACATTTGTACTAAGATCTTGAATAATGAAATTCAAGTTCTTGTTTTCATTTTAGAGAGCAGATCTTCTAATAAAAAAGTAATAGAAGAAAACAGAAAAACCAAACCAACCCAAGATATGTTTTAGCTCTTTTTCACCTGGCTACTGCAATGAGGAGAGTGGTACAGTTTTAATCATCTTCTGAGTCTTTTTTTACATTGCTTGCAGGTACTTAAACAGGTGGGAAGATGACTTCTTAGGCTCTGGCAGATATTAGTTTGGGTAACCTAGTTTGTTTAAGTTGCCTAGTCAAAAACTTGAAACTGTTTTAGGACTTAGTTTGTGTAAGCTAGTTTGTTAGTTAACATAAAATGTTGGAACCAGATGTTGGTGTGACATAAACATGTCACTTCAAATTAAGTTCTGTTCAATGCTTTGTTTGAGATTGATTTGATTTGATTTGATTTGAATCTGGAGTGATCAATTTTGGTTTAAAATAGTGGTTTAGATGGCCATGAGAAGAAGATAATGATCATTTATTATCTAGTGCAAATGCGTTTTACCACATAATGTTAAAGTTTTGCTTATATTTAAGAAATTGGAAGATGCGCAAAAAGTAAGGAACAACTTGAATTAGTAGATTCTTTACCATACTTATGTAGCTAGTGTAATAACTTATTTTGTGAAAGTAGAAAGGAACTGCAGCTGTTTCTAACTTGGTGCAAATTATGATGGAGATTAGACTGAGCTTGAGCTGCATATAGGCAGCTTGTAGTTGTACTCCGTATAATATAGAAGTATGAGCAATACTATATATACTTACTTTTGTATATACAAATGAATGCACATATGATGTGTTATTTTATAATTGGATGTTATTTTATTATTAATTTAAAATTTATTTAATTATACCATGATATATTATATGTGGATTTATTTGTATATTCAAAAGTGAATCTATATAGGTTTATTGTTTTAGGAAAAATAACTAAATAGATAACTTCAAGTCAAACTGAAGCCTGCCTATTCAATAGAAGTAAATTGGGCCAAATAACTTTTTCGTACTCAAACTATGATGAAGTGAAAATTCTTTACCTTTTCAACTTGAAATGTCCATTTATTCATTCATAATAGTAAATTCTGTTCAATTTTTGTGTAAATTGTTTATTTATAATTTATTAGTATAATTATAGAAATACCCTCAATAGTTAATGTAAATTTCAATTACCAATATATCTTTATTATTAACATTATGAAAATACTTGCCATCAAAATTACACGTTTGTCTCAACCCAAAACTAACTTACAATTTCACCACTAAAACCAGTTACAATTCTATTCTCTACAACCATGGGGCTTTGCGAATGAGCAGGGGTGAAGTTATGCTCTGGAATCCAGAGTGAGAAGAAATTAAAGTAATTCAAATCAATATTTTAAAGCTTTTAAACTTAGACTTTTTCCCTGAAAATTTTAATATTTCAACAGTTTTGTTAACCCTTGATATGTGTTTGATTCATATAAATGATTTGATTGAAAGAGCACAAACTAATATTAGATTTAACACCTGTTTTTCTTAAAATCCCTAATGCCATAAGACTCAGTGACTCTACTTGACCTGCATTGGCAACACATAAATCCTGCCTGAGATCAGAATTCTACACATTCTATTTCTGTGTGGCCTATAAAATTCACTGGCAAAATACCCAATGCAAGCATTAGCTGCAAATTCCCTATCTTTCCTTTATTTTGATGAGTAATTTATTACAAACAATATAAATATATGCCACAAAAATAAAGCTAAAACCGACACTCAGATATCGATCTACAGAGACCGTGGAATTACCACCACTGTAACTTTTTCATAACTACCACCAACACTATCAAAGAAAATCACAAATCTGTGGCATGGTCACCGATGTTTAAACCTCTTGAATACTCTGAAGTTGATTGCACTGTTGGGATCAAATAATTATTGTACATTTGCACATAATGGTGCTTCCCTTGTCGTTCCAAACATACCAGCATTCAAGAAAGTTGATCTCCTGCTGATCCTGCGACAGTCTTTTCTGCATCCTCAATCAACGATTTCATTAGATTACATCATTAAGATGCAGATTGTAACACACTCAACTGTGCTTTCTGATGTGCGATGAAATTTGAACAGCCTAATTGTAATTCATAGATCATTTTTCTACATTGTTATTCAAAAGAAAGACACTGACATAAAAGTTGGGAGTCACCATTTGATCCTTAGTTAAGAAAACCATGGGTGATTTCTACACTCTCATTTGTAGTGATGGTGACCATCCACTCTTGAAGTCATTTGGACAAGAAAAAATTGGCCTCAAATAATAGCCTTTCCAAGTATTGCAAGACACCCAAAAACTCCCAAAACAAACTTTGCCAGTGTGTGAAAGTGAAAGAAACCTGTAAATATTATAAACACATCCACCCTACATCTAAGAAAACACAAAAGGAGAATTAACAAAACTGCAATCCACTTGAAAATGTCAATTAATTATCTAAGTTTCCTTCTCCCTTCTTCCTTCAACTTGGCCTTCCAAGATTACGTTTGCAACACATCAACCAGGAGGATCAGAGGAAGTTCATCGCAAACTATCCTACAAGATTATTTCAAAGTAATATCTTTACATATCTAGATCCAGAGTTGATATGCAGGGATGTAACAATGATTTTCTAAAGCCACTGTACTAATTAGGAATTCTTCAGTTTGTAAAGCAAAAATCCTACTTCTCATATTCCCTCCTTCCCTTTCTGGAATCCTAACGATTCTAACCACAAAAAAAGGCTTGCCTAACAACTATCAGAGTTGAAAAGATTTGGGCGATTTTGAAGCTTCATCAATTTCATAAGTGTAAGTCAAATATATAGCAATCTTAGTCAATATCTACTACTGAATGAAATTGATGTATGCTGATGCGTTGGCTAAAGAAAAAAAACCATAAAACTTACAATTCTGATTTTCCATATAGGAGTCCTAAAACTCCTTGACAAATTTTTGAATTAGGCAAAAATAAAATCTAAAATGATACATAAACCATTCAGCTCAGTTGAGCCATTAATAAGTAAAATCTATGTACTTATTTAATTTTTCTTTGATAAAAAAAATAGGTGAAGATTAAGAAGAAAACAATTGACAATACCAGATTTATTGCCATCGATGGTTTTATAGAATTCAGAGAATCTTCCACGACTTGTGGCCTTTGGTTCGATCCGTTTCTGTCGCAAGCCAAATATATCTTGAATCACAGGCACGTGAACCAGAATTAACTTCCATGCCAAAAACCACCCTGAAATTAATCAAATTTTCAAAAAGAAAACAAAGAAAAATACAACCAGATAAATGGCATGAGAAGTAGAAAATAAATTTACCAAGAAGAATGAAGGAGAGAACGAAAGAAACTGCTAGAATCGGACGTAGAAGAAATAAATTCAAATAATTCCATACCCCAAGGGCGCTGAACGAAGAGGATGATTCCATCGACACCTCAACTCAACTGACCCCGACCCCAGTGGAGTTTGAATTGCAATGATAAGTTGGGCCGGAGTTGGGCTTCCGAACTTTGGGAGTTGAGCGGCATTATGTGTACAAATTTTACGCAAAACATGTTAACATATAATTAAATAATTAAAAATTAAAAATAAAATAATATTTAATTATATATTAATATATTATTATTTTTATATAAAATTATATACATAATTTTATTATCAAAATTTATAAATTGAGAAATTAGAATAATTACCTTTTTTTTGGGAATAAAAAATTTATCCTAAATTTTAGGGTTTAAACAAAAATACTCATATATTAAAGGATTTAAATAAAAATGTCTCAAATATCCTATAAAATACCAAAAATACCATTCATAATTAAATTACCCTTTTTTTAAGGGTATAAGCAAATTATCCCTAATTTTGGGGTTTAAAAAAAAATGCCCCAAAATAATACCAAAACAACAATTATTTTATTTATATATAAACATTATATCTTTCTTTATTTTTAACATATCTAAAAGAGATTTCTAGAAAGAGAAAAAAAGTTCCTATTCAAGATTTCGAGCGAGAAGAGAAAAATTCATGATATCGAGATATTTATACTTACTATTACTTGAATTGTTATTATTTTATTAATAATGCAATTATATGTTATATTTTATATAATAAATTATAGTGGCAAAGGCACGGGCTCTGGTGATATGTGCTCGTTGACAGGGGTTGTAATAGGGTAGCTGATCAGACAAGGCTCGGTGAGAGAAGGCTGAATAAGAGCTTCAGTAAGAGGAGGAGTAACGATCGGAGAACTAATGTCAAAAGGATTTGATAATGCATCTTCTGACAACGCCAGGGGTGATATGGATGAAGAAGATCGATTATCCGGCATCTTTGTATATCGAACAATATCATCATACAAGTCTGCATCTTTCTCAACTGGAGATAAAACTAATGGGAAATTAACATCATCTTGCAAATTTTTTTTTCAGTGCACTTTGTTATTATACCTTATACATATGTTAATCAATAACAAATTAGTACTTATTGCATCTCTGGTGAAGATAGTTGAGATATAATCCTATCTTGGAATGTCTTTTGTGTGTCATCTCAACATCTGGACGACTCTTAAAATCGTTGAGATATCCACCCATTGATAGGACTGGATTCAAGCCGACCCTAGCTCGAACACAGGAAAACTCGGTATTAGCTCGATAACTGTTCATTCGAACCGAACCACGACTCGAGCTCATCGAACGTAATGAAAACGCAGTTTGTGTTCGAGCTCATCGGCTCGCGAGCTATTCACGAACCTCTAACGAGCCTGGCTCACAATACATATCGAGCCGAGCTACTCGGGAGCCTATAACGAGCTGAAAATCGAATATGTTTCATTGAGCCGAGATATTGAGCTAGGCTCGCTTATGTTTAACGAGCCGAGCCATCGAGTCAAGCTATCGAGCGAGCTGTCAAGCTGACCTAACGAGCTTGTTCACAATATCACAATTTTAATTTCAAAATGTTATTTTCATTTAACCATTGTTTAATACATTTTTATTGTTTGTAAATCAATCTATTTATATATTTTAAATATTTTCAAGAATAAACACAAAACTAATTCAACAGATAATCAATCCCTGCGACTTCCATTTTTGTTTGTTAGTTGTTAGTTGTGTATCGAGCGAGAGTTTTTTTGGTTTTCATAATAATTTTTCATTTTTCGGCACTAAAACTCAATTGATTTGACTTCTTTTATCCCATTTTAATCTGTATACATTAATTTTAACTGAAATTTTTTTTAATAAATTAAAATAATTTTTTAATTGGATAAACAATTTTATCTTAATTTTTATTTATTATACAAATGTAAAAGGATTTTGAGTTAATAATTATTTTAACCCCATCTTTAATTTCATCTAAAATTCAAAATAAAATAAATTTTACATCAATATTACTTTAACCGATGTAAACATTTAATTATACTATATGTTATTTAATTTTTCAAATTAAAACTAAATTTTTAAATTTGATGTATGAAGTCAATCATTTTATATTAATCACTTATTGAAAATGAATAAAATAAAATTATCTTAAGTTTTAACAAAACAGTAAACAGGTTGGCGTGACACATGAGTAATTTTGATAAAAGTTTTTTTTATTATATTTGTATAAATAGTAAAAATTAGATTAAAATTATTTAATCTAATAATAAAAATTAAACAATCACTTGTATTGCGATTTAAATAAGGTCAAAATTTAAAATTGTACTTGTGAATGTCAACTTAAACCCATGTGAGCGAATTGATATTACTTTGAACAACAGAATTTCATGTGAGAAAAATTCTCAGATGCAAAGGGAAGTTTTCTAATGGAGGTGATATTTGCTTTGAGCAACAGGATTTTGAGTTGTTTGTGGAGGAAAATTTTGTACTGTTGAGTTTCATCAAAGTAGAGTTACGTGACATGTAACGATGAATCTATATATTTTCATCTTTTGAAGACAAGTATTATCTACTCAAGAAAATTGATCACATGAGAGATTGCAGGGTAGTAACACATGCTTAGCTCAAAAACATCACAAATTTAAAACTTAATTCCAAGTCAAAACAAGTGAGAAAGCAACAGCGCAAATTTTACAAAACGCTATATCAAATTCAAGAGATAAAAGAGAATATATCTTCATTAAAAGTACATAAATAAATTTTCAGCATCCCATTTTTAAGTGGAACACTTCTCCTCAGTGATTAAATATATTTGAAGCACTTCAGAGCAGAAGATTAGTGTGATTTTAGCTAATAAGAATCTGAACCTCAAAACTGAAAAATTACTATCAATAGTTTTAACTACCATGAAGTTCTCAAACAATTACACAGTCCAACCTTTTCTTAAGAACTTACTCCTACCAGATATTCGCATAAGGTCAAAAGGAATGCATTAGCAATCAAAGCAGGTAGACCATTCAAATAGGAACAAGCCTCTATATGCTAATCACCATTTCACTTCATTACCTTGAGAAGCAATGTGTAAAGTTGCTTGCAACTCATTCCGATCCCTACTTACACTTGAATGTTTGCAGTAAACTACCCTCATATATGCAACCTCAATGCATTTATAGGCTAAAGCAGCAGCAGCCATCTCTTGACATCTTTCATATTCATGGGCACAGGATCTGTGAATTAAATAAACAAAAGTTACAAAATAAGATACACATTTGTGCAAAATAAGTTGAAAAAGGAAAGGCTACTACAAAAGCTACATGATAAGATACACATTTCTGCAGTTTCAGAACTCTCATCACGTCTAATATTCGTGTTAATGGCATCATTAGTTCTATCCCAAAGTGTTTTAAGGTCCATATATTCAGAACTCCAAAGTGTTAATGTGAAATTATTGCATCCTTAATCTGAAAATAAATCTGAACAATGAGAAAGCAAGACAAGTGAATGAAGCCAAGAGGATAATCAGAACTCTGGCAGCATACCCAGCAATTATCCACCTTGGTTAGTAGTAGGAAACGAGGAGAAGTGTACAAAGGAGTCTTCGGATCATAAAATTCAAACATTGGACTTGGAACCTGCACAAAAAAAATACTCATTTTAGATATCAAAAGGTAATATTCAATCAGCTCCACACAAAGAAACCCCTATCAACGGAACTAGAGAGCAGCTGCAGGCCGAAACTTCAGATTGCGGATGACTGTACTCTGGTCTCGAACTGGAGCTTGGAGTTTGGAGGAGAGTTTTATGCAACTGGAAAACATAATCAAGTGAATGGAATTATTTCATTCCCTTCCTATTTAACCAAAAACGACACCGTTTTTGGTTAAATAAGAATCGGCTCGCGAGCCTTGACTAGCTGATCAGCTCACGATCTTTGACGAGCTGATTGGCTCGTGAGCCTTGATGAGCATTGGCTCGCAAGTCAAGGTGAGCTGATCGGCTCGTGAGCCTTGACGAACACTGGCTCGCGAGCCATAGCGAGCTGCTCGACTTAGAGTTTGTATTCGGGCTCGAGCTCGGTTTCTTTAAAACTTGAAGCTCGAGGTCGGGATCGGGCTCGTTAATACCTGGCTTGTTTCGGGCTCTATCGAGCCGAGTTCGATTTCAAGCTCGAGCTAACTTGGCTCGAATCCAGCCCTACCCATTGATGTAGCATGTCAAGTGTCTCATATATCAAAAACTGTAATTTCAACTTAAATCAATTATTGTATATATTTACAATTATATTAAATCAATTCTATTTTAAACACAAATTTTTTGTTTAAATTAATAAATGTCACAATTACCTGAAAAGCTAGAGGAAATCCCATGATCTCATACTATTTAAGCTCATTTTCCTTCTTCTTTTTTAGACCAAAATTTATAGAAATTCAGGAGATATTATCACATATAGAGTGATATGTCATCTGTCACACCTGTACTCCCCATAGGCATGTATTGAACCCATCAAGATGATCAGTCAATTGTAATATATTATGGGAAATTGTTTTCCTCAAATTATTCCTTAATAACCCCATGTGAAGATAAAACAATAGCGCTAACTTTACTACATCAATGTCGTCCTCCCCTTACGACCTCTGTTGGAAAACACAACTCAAATCAGCATATGTAACTGACTTACACCCGTGAAAATATGTTTGGAAGATCTGATCTATGACTTTTGATGAAATATAGATGTCAATATCTACCATATGATTGAATCGAAGGTCTATCATAATGGCAAACTCATACGGATTGAATCTTATATCAACATCATTAACTTGAAACTATAACTCTTCTCTCGAGGTCATCTTATTTTTCGTTCTAAGGATGAAGGCGTGTATTAGAACCTCACTAAATCGACTATCTTTCAAGTCCAAGAAGTATCCAAAACAGGTACGTGGAAAAATTTATAATTGCCTCTCTGTTAATAATTTTTTAATCACTGCTGCAACATCTATATATCCACGTGTAGTAACTTAAGTCTTAAAGTGTTTTTCGAAAGAAAATCGTATTTCATCCCAACCGTCATCCATTTTTCTCTTTTGTCCAGCTCCCTGGATCAAAATTAAATTGCGATTATATTAAATTTATATAAATTATTCAATTTTGTATATAGAGGCCTTATTCAAAAAAATATATATGAAATTCGAATTCCATACGTCAAAAAACCTTAAGATGCACAAATTTAAATTTGTCCCTCATATGAAAAATATAAAAAAAGCCTTAAAATTTCTCTTATTGTCATTCTGCCCACTTAAATCCAACCACGCGAATTTGCGTGGTAGATAACTTTGGGAAAACACATTTTGCCCCTATCACCCAAATTCGCTTGTCAACCACACGAGTTTGCGTGTCAACTGCACGAATTCATGTGATTGACTATCACCTCACGTGTCAACCAACTTTTCCAATTTAATTTTGCCCCACCACACGATTAAAACTTGCATTTTCACCTTCAACCACACGACTTCACGTGGTCCACAAAGTTTGAAAAATGCACAAAACCTCCTCGTCTTCGAGAAATCTCACCACACGAATTTGCGTGGTCAGTGCACCATTCGCGCGGTCACTATTGAATTCGTGTGATTACATTTCACCCCCCAAACTTCGTTTTTCAAACTTCATTTCAACAACAATCAATTTTACACCTAATTTAATATAAAAACTCTAAGAAAATTTATCAAAATCACCAATAAATCAAGCATTTTCATTAAAAATTTCAAATCAAAACCTTAACGCTAAACGCCTAAATTTCACATCAAATTGCTCAAATCTTGAACCGAAATGCATAAAGAGATGACAAGATTGTTTTACTAACCTTTTTTTCTATTTTCGTCATCGAAAACATCGCAAAAATCATGTGAGAAAATCGAAGGTGTTGACTGTGCGAAAACGTGTATTTGGATTTGCTATTTTTGTGTGTCTGATAGAGTTATGCGTCATTTTCATGGATTTTGATATGAGAGACATTTTCTTCTCTACAAAAATTTAGGGCATTTTTGTTTAAAATTTAAATACAGGGGCAATTTCGTTTTGCCTCCTTAACTTTGGGGCAATTTTTAAAAAATAAAAATAAATACATAAATTATTTAAATTTACTGGTATAAATTAAATTAATATTATTTAATTTAATAATTTAAAAAATTATTATTTAATTATAAATTACCATTTTAATTTGTAAAATTCGACATAATTTTATGCTTATCATATTATTTAGTTGGTCAATGAAGTTGTTATTATTGATATGAATGTTTGTTAAATAAATAAATAAAGTTGAAGATTTATAACCTTGCCAAATTGCCAATCAAACGTGCCTTAGAAATAGTCCCATTTGGGCATCTTAACGTGGGCCCTCTTCATGCAAGAAAATAATGCCTACACTGCACTGAACCTACCCGCTCTTACTACCAGATAAACTTAACAATTAACATCCCTTCTTCTTCTACACCTCCAATCAAACACCGCCACGTACACTTTACTGGCACTATCCGGTCACTACATCTCCTTGACCGCCAAATTCTCAACCAGGTTCAACCACTGAGGAACCTGGTTGACATTTGTCAAAAAAATTAACATTTGTTAGGGTTTCCAATTTCGCTTAGACAATATTCATGGAAGCTTCTGCCTCTGTTTCTGTTTCTGTTTCTTCATCAACATCTCATCAACGACCATTAACTCGTTACTTTCGCTGTAAACTTAGTCGCTGTTGTCGCTGTTTCTGTTGCTTCTACACTTATCCGTGAATTTTCCGTATTTTGTTTCAAATTCGTCGAGTGGTTTATTATGGATTTATCATCGCACACAAATTCGAGTCTCTCTTTAAGCTTCCATTCGCACGCATCCTCTCCACCATCACCGTCTTCGTCTATCATCGACGACTCAATTTCTGTGCAACTTGATTCAAGTTACCGGAGTTCGTCGAATCCGATTCCGTCAAAACCGCTGCAACTACTCGAGGATAAAACGGACAAATTAAAATCCGAAAATAACGAAGAGGACTACGACAAAGAAGATGAGCAAGAAGAAGAGTTCAGCATCTTAGGCCACCCGATGTGCCTAAAGCGACAAAGAGATGGAAACTGTTTGCCCTTCACGAAGCGCCTCGCAGTCGAGCCAGGGCTGGAAGCGCGTCGAGCCTCTGTTCGAGCCTGGGGAAATCAGCCACTGGCCATGGCGGACCCTGAGATTCGCGAAATCATGGAAAAGGAGAAAAAGCGTCAATTTAACGGAATTGAGTTAATAGCTTCGGAGAATTTTGTGTGCCGTGCTGTGATGGAAGCGCTTGGAAGCCATTTAACAAATAAGTACTCGGAAGGATTGCCTGGAGCTAGGTACTACACAGGTAATCAATACATTGATCAAATAGAAAGTCTTTGTTTTGAACGCGCATTAAAAGCGTTTAATCTTGATAGTGATAAATGGGGGGTCAATGTTCAACCGTATTCATGTACCTCTGCTAATTTCGCCGTTTATGCCGGTCTCCTGTTACCCGGAGAAAGAATTATGGGTCTAGATTCGCCGTCTGGAGGGCATATGAGTCACGGTTATTATACTCCGGGAGGGAAAAAAGTATCGGCTGCTTCTATATTTTTTGAGAGTTTTCCATATAAAGTGAATCCACAAACTGGTTTGATAGATTATGAAAAGTTGGAGGAGAAGGCCATGGATTATAGACCTAAGATTTTGATTTGTGGTGGGAGTTCATATCCAAGAGAGTGGGACTATGGGAGGTTTAGGCAAGTTGCGGATAAGTGTGGCGCTGTTTTGATGTGTGATATGGCTCATATAAGTGGGCTCGTGGCAGCTAAGGTGGGCATTATTTCTATTATTAAATACTTATAGTTCATGTATGAGAAATTTTAGAATTGTATGATTTATATATTACATATAGCATATAGTTTCATCTATAATCACTGTAGAAATAAAATTATTTAGAAGATTTTCTATTATCTTGTTGTTATTGTTATTAAATTGTGTTGTTCTCACCTGGGGTGGTGAAAACCTATACTTTTGTTTCTAGGTAGTCACTTGAATAAAATTGATGACTGTTTTATTGTTTATATATTAGAGTTATATCTAAGAAGATTGGAAGAACTTTCTTTCATGGATGGATTGCTACTGACATATATACACCGCTGATATGCTTCTTGTGAATAACTGCTAATCATATAAGCATTTGACTGCTGGTATCATCTTTGCATATCCACATTCATTTGATGTGCTTTTTATTCTAAACATCGTTTGGATATTTTGTAAGATAAGATATGATGATGCTGGGCAGAGACAAGGATTTGCTTCCCTCCCATGTCCTGTCACATTTTAGGGGCTGGAAACCATATGATATTACTGATTTGCTTATAATCTCATAGAAGTAAATATTTATGGATAATGTCTTATAATGTTTGAAGTTTCAGGCCTTAGTCCTTTGATAAAATACAAGTCACTCTTGTAACCTGGAATTAATTTTTTCGTCAGTAATTCTCAAATGCTATGTTCCTAAAATACTTTTGCTTAGTGGTCATTTTATATAATAGGAGAAGAAGTATCATCATAATTTCTAATTTTTATTTTTATTTTTTTGTTTGGAATGCTTTGATTTAATTTAGTATTTAAGTTTTGGACCTGAGATTGTTGCATCCCAAGGAGAATCGATTCCTTAATTATCTTTGTGGAACTCATGATAGCTGCACTTTAATACACAATAACCATTCATCGTGAAACATACTCCAGTCATAATTATTTGTGTTTGGTGATCCATCTCTTTCATTAGAAAATAAAAATATAATTGAACTTCTGGTTGTCAGAATTTTGAGCATTTTATTTTATGAGCTGTCCAAAAATAGATTTCAATTATGATCTTAGTAATTTAATATTTCAGCTTGTGAATGTTCATTGTCCTTTGAAATACTGCAATGGTGTTTACTATAGGTTGTGTGTCTTTTCCATTGCATGTGTCCTTTTATGCTTCATTTTTTTTTCTTTTATTCTTTTAAATTCATAGAAGAATAGTTTGTTCCATTTAAGCATTCTTACCATGTTCTGCTGTTCTCTTCAACAGGAATTGGCTAGCCCATTTGACTGTTGTGATATAGTTACATCAACAACTCACAAAAGTCTACGGGGTCCTAGGGGAGGCATCATTTTCTATAGGAGAGGCAAAAAATCCAGGAAGCAAGGAATGCCTCTTGGTCATGGTGATAATAGTAACCATTATGATTTTGAGAGGATAAACTTTGCTGTCCATCCCTCATTACAAGGGGGTCCTCACAATAATCACATTGCTGCTCTTGCCATAGCCTTGAAACAAGTGGCAACGCCAGAGTACAAAGCATATATGCAGCAGGTGAAGAGAAATGCCCAGGCCCTAGCATCTGCTTTATTAAGAAGAAAATGCAAATTGGTGACTGGGGGCACTGACAACCATTTGTTGCTATGGGATCTGACCAGTCGGGGCTTAACAGGTATTCTAGTTTAAACCTTTTCTATGTTCTTGAAACACTTGTTAAGTGAGTATCTTTTGCAAGAAAATACATACATGCATCAGGAAACTTTGTTACATCATGGTTAGGTATGAATATAATGATACCTGATTAGCAATTGGAGCATAGTGTTAATTCCTCTTCGCTGATGATTTATACTTCATTTTACACTGCTTTCAATGATAATTTCTCATAATTGATCTGCTTATCATTGTCAGTGGTGTTAAGCAACTATCATTGCAGCTCCATTCTCTGAAGTTATAATAACTTATTTTAATAAACCATATAAGCATTTGATTTGTATATATGCAGGGAGCTTTATTGCGTAATTTGGTATGATAACTTAATCTAAAGTACCGGTCATTCCAGCTACCTCCACAAGGATTCTTATAATTTATAGTTTGATAAAACACCTGAGCTTTAAAAGTGTCCTGTTCTTAGGTTTTGTGTAAAAGAAAGATTCATTATTGTGAGCAGAAATTCTTCTTCAGAGTATTAAGAGATGATTAATGGTGAAGGAACTATATTACTGCCATATTATGCAAATGTCCATGTGGATTATTGCAGAATTACAAGACCCTGGTTGATCAGCATGGTCTGATTTGTCTAGCTAGCTTTTTAGTTGTATGACTACATCTTTGTTCAAGAAATTTGGCATGATTAAGCGAAAGCATTATATTGCTGCCATCTTCTAGAATGAAAAAGAACATCATTGTAAGTTAAAGACTAACTGCCAATTAATTTTATTTTATTTTTGGTATGGGATTTGTTAAGTTTCTGTGGCATTTGAATCATAACAATGGCCCAAGTGGTTTTGTAAATCATTTGAAGTTCAGTTGGATGCTTGTCAACATTTTAATCAGATAGTAGTAAGATATTTCCAGGTATCTATGTTTTCTATTTTCAATGAAGGATTGGAATTTGGCTCAAGTATGTTCATGTTTGTGCCCAATTTGAGCCAAATTAGTGCTATATATGTTAAAACTGGAGGATTGGTCATCACTAATATGCAGAAAAATTATTCTGCTGCAATTGCATTATAGAAAAAAGAAGGAAATTTGTAGTTTAAGCTGCTCTTTAAAAAATGGCTAAAGTTGTATTCTTTTGTTGCACCACTTCATTATTTTTTTGGTTTGATTCCTTTTTCACTTTATGCCACTTTTGAAGTTGTTATAGGGACACTAGTGTAGCTTTTTGCTAAGCAGTACAAAACAAATTGTTAGAAATGGAAGCTTTGGAAGTAACAGGTGTTAAAGTGTTTTACTGTGATGATTGTAATGAACATTCAGTGATAATTATATCTTTTTAAAAGTATTGGTGATTTGTATGCTTACGAATGTTTGAAGTTGTTTGTTCATACCTTCATGTGCATATTTTTGTCAATATCAGTGTAAAAAATGCCCTTTTATTTTCACTAACTGAAATTATGTGCTTTTTTCCTTATTTGCTAGGCAAGAACTATGAGAAAGTCTGTGAGATGTGCCACATTACACTTAACAAAAGTGCTATATTTGGTGAAAATGGTGCTATTTGTGCTGGAGGAGTTAGAATTGGTAAGTAGAATCATTTCATGCATTTGCAATTTTAATATCTATGCTTCCTTGTAATCTTTCTTTCTGCCAGTTTTATTTCAGGTCAATGTTATGCACAATACATGCACATGCTCCACTGATTATATTCTTTGTTATTTCCACTAATATAATTTATTTTTAAAGTGACTAATTCCTGAATCTTGACATACTCGAAAGTCAGCAGACAGTTTCTTATCATTCCTTGACTAAATTTTCTTTTCTTTTGTGCTTTTCCAGGAACACCTGCCATGACATCAAGGGGTTGTGTAGAGGCTGATTTTGAGACAATTGCTGACTTCCTTCTCAGGGCAGTTGAAATAACATGTACTGTGCAGAGGGAACATGGAAAACTGCAGAAAGGATTCATCGAGGTTCTTCAGAATAATAAAGATGTCATTGAACTCCGAAATCAGGTTGAGGCATTTGCTTCCCAGTTTGCAATGCCAGGATTCGACATCGTTTGAATCTGTAAATTAGACAACCAGCATGCATTTAAAGCACCTTTTCTGTTGCTAGTATGACTTACCACTGCATCTGCATGTTAACTTTCCCATGGATCACCTTTAAATTATACAAAGAGGTCACATGAATTTCTTTTGCTGCCACTTCTTGGAGCCATTTTATTAATGACCATGAAAGGGGAAAATGAAAATTTTATTAGGATGCGATTTTTTTTTTTTAACTGTTTTGAATAATTAGTTGACCCACATTCAGGTCTGCAGTACTTTAGAAGTATTGGACAGCATGATTTGTGTTGGCAATGTGTATGTGTTGGCGTGTGGTTGAACAGGTCATAGATATTTTGTGGCATAATTTTGTTGCCAAATTCTAATGGCTCAGGCTCCGTCAGCTTTTAAAATTATTTTTACTAGGTAAGTGTTGCTGTTTTTCTGTGTTCCCCAGTATTTTAATTGAGCATTCTCGTATAGCATGGCACCCTTGAGGGGAGGCATGGCATGAATTTCCGGCAAGGCAAGGGACAAAAGGCATGAGATATGGTAAGAAATGAGAAAGTGACCACCGTCCCATAATTCTCTCTCTCTCTCTATATATATTTAATAGTTTTTACAGACCCCAAAAAAGGGAAGAGGAAATTGGCAGGGCAGCAGGAAAAAAAAATTATGGAAAGGGAGAAAGAGGTACGCAGAACAGACATGTGAGGGGGGTAGAGTTTTTGTTAGAAGCTTTCATCATCAGCTCCATTGCTTTCAATTTAAACCGAATCAGACAAAAGCTTCCGAAGCATCTCTTTTCCATCATTTTTTCACAACTGGAATCATTAGTCATTTACTTTTAACAATTAGAGGGGAACCCTAACCCAACCCACCTTCATAAATTAAATTAAAATATACATAAAAACAACTAAGAGATATTAAAACAAGAAGCCTGCTTGAAAATTAGTCTAAACTTGTTTTCATCTACTTCATATGGGGCTTTGATGGAAAGCTATTCTTTGAAGCTTCACTATAGAAACTATAGGAGAAGAACATGGAAATAACCCACAAGAGATATTAAAAAGAAAATATGAAGAGATGGGTAAGAGGTACAACAACCCCAACAACTGATTCCTCTACATATATGATTTTTTTTTTTTTCAATTTAACTGATCCTAATCTGTAATTCTACCTGTGACTGCAAAAGTCCAAAAGCTTCTTCCTTCCTTCAACAATCTCATCAAAGAAATCATCAAGCTGTCCAACAATATTCTCAACACCAGATCTCAGTACCCCAAAACATCCCTTCAGATTCTCCACTCTCTCCCTTATTCCCACTTCTGTTTCCCACTCCACCACCACTCCTCCGCTTCTTCTCTCCAACTCTGCTCTGAGCTCATCCAACGCCATCTTTGACCTTCTAAATTCATACAATAACACGCCTGGCCTTCCGTTCATTTGACTTATCTCTGCCGCCACTCTTTGTTGCAATCTTACTGTTGAGATCATAAACGCCGACCCAAAAAGCAAACATCCTTCATATCCTCCAACTCCTCCACTTGTCTCCGGCCAATAGTACACTAGTCCGTACATCAAGATCATCAGCAGCAGTGAACTTACGTTTCTCATTGCATATAATACTCCTCTAAAACCGTTGAATCCATTCAGTTTTGATTCAACTGACACCTTCTCATCAAATCTCAACGAAAGTTGCTGTATTCTTGTTTCCATCAAAGCTCTGTTCTCTTCTTCCAGCCCCACTGCCTCTCTTTTACACCCTGAAATTGCCCGGATCACCTGCTCCATTTTTACAGACATAAATTCATGTTAGTTTTATATATACATACATGTATACAAGTAAAGTGGTTGAATTAATTAAAGAACAAATGGTGTACCTGTCTGGAGAGTTGTGGGCTAAGGTGACGATGATTATCGAGAGATGAAGTGATGTTTAAGCCCGCAGAGTAATAATTTTCCATTCCTGAAATTCCCGATTTGAGAACGTGACAAGCCTCCCAAAGCTTGGAACTTTCATCCATGTATTCATCGAGCCATTTTTCACCGACGGGTAAATGGAGTTTCTGGACGAGGAGAGTTAGTTGAGAATGAAATGATCTAAGCAGAGAAAGAGCCCGTTGAAGAAATTGAATAGACATGAAGTTATTAGAGAGATAAACAAGCTCAAGATCATCGATCCCACGAGTTAGAGAAGAGTAGAAACCGCTCACAGAGGAAGGATCCATGGTAGTAAAACAAAAGAAAAAAATGAAAGAAAGAGGGAGGGAGAGAAGGGAGATCAAGAAAACAGAGGAAAGGTTTTATATATATATCTATATGAAGTTTTATATTATTGTTATAAAGAAAGAGGGAGATTTGATTAAATAAAATAAAAAAAAGAGAATAAACATAATAATAAGAACAAGAATGAAGAAGTGGAAATAGAAGTAGAAGAAGAAGAGGGTTAATATCTTTGAAGCTAGTCAGGTTTCTGTGGTTGAAAAGGATTGTTGGGAGCAATGATGGGTGTTTCCTATAGAGGGGAAAGGATGATTGGTAATATGCCATTTTCATTGTTTAATGGGCAGAAAGGAAAAAAACCCAAAACCCAAAAAAATATACTATTTAAAATTTAATCATCCTCATTAATTTTTTTTTTTTGTTATGAAAAATGAGCACGACCCGATTCCAATTTTTTTTACTTTTGTGGGTTTATTTTTAAGTAAAAGATATACTCTTTTAAAATAGGGTAAGTGGGTATGTTAATACTCATAATATATTATATAGAGTTGATATCTGTTTTGTATGATTATGAAGTTATAAAAAGTTTGATCAGATTCTTGACTGAGATTCTAATTTTATTAAATTTGTAGTTTTGTATTGAGAAATTGATTTTAGTGGGTTATTCTTTCTCCAGCAACTGATTTTATTTTTTCTTATATTTGTTTATTCGCTAGTAAAATTTGTGGTTTATTTGATTTAAATATTTCTTTTTTTTTAATTTAAAAAAAAGGGGGGTAATTGGAATAATGAGGTCCCCTGCATCATTATTCTAAGCAAAATCAGTCTTTTTAGGGCACATGACATTTTTAACTTGTTGAATCTTGGAAATTAACAATGGAACCGGCATGTATGTAATTTAAGGACCCATTAAGCGGCGGATCTAAAAGATGGGTTTGGGTCCCGAATTTGTTGCGTTTTGACCAAATGGGTTTCTAATGATTGATTGGCCTTAGCCCTTAGTTATTAATCAGCGGCAAAAGCACGTCTTTATTTTTAATTAATTGATCTCTTTATTCTTTAAACAATAATTAAATTGGTGTTAATCTCTTGCGGTGGGTGGGGGTGGGGGTGGGGGACCATGAAATCTTGTTTATTGGGTGAGATGAATATTTTTAAGAGTAGCGGCTGTTCGTGGATTTTTGGAGAACGCAAGTATGTTGGTCTTTTAAGATTTCCATCGGAAACTGAAGGATGACACCTCTGATTTTGACATCTCTTTTATTTTTTTTCAAGTTTTGGATACCAATGGAATCAAATTTAAATATTTCATATCTTAAATGCAATTTAAATAAAGTTGAGATTGGGGACATGAGGGAGGTGGGTGAGTAAGTGTTTGTTTTGTTATGTTTGGTAACTTTGTGTAAAATTAATTTTGCGGTGGATAAAAGGGGTAGATAGAATGAATGGCCAGATTTGAAAGGGCAAATCCCTGTCATAAAATTAAATTTTGCTATTGAAGGGGGAATGTTTCATTTTCTTCTTAATGGTGTTAGATGGATACAACTGGATGGATAGTCCTTCATGGGCTCTAAGAAAGGAATAATGTTTCATTTATATATTTTTTTTCAAATCAAGTCATCTTGTCAAGATCAAATTAGTTAGAAATTAAATTGGGGGACCCCTTACACTTATGAAGAGAAGGCAATTCCTAAATACCTGACTTTGTTTTTAAGACCAATATGATTTTCCAAATCTCCCATGAATTTTTTGAATGTGTCTATAAAATTGAAGTCTTTTTTTTGTTTTTTCAATTGTAATTAAAAAAAATCTTATTTTAGTCTAATATTTTTTAAGGATTAAGCTGACTAGTCTAAGTAGAGTTAACCTTAAATCCAATGATCAATCCTACAACTATTAATGAGTCAAGAGTTTAATTTTAAAATGTTATCACATATATTTGAAACCCTACTCCTATATCACTCAAATATTATTGGGGGCTTTATAAAATTGAAGTTTTCTTTTTTTGATAATCAGGGAATCTTACTCAAATTGGTTGAACAGATAAACCCAATAACATAATAACTAAATGTATAATTATTGTATCAGATAAGTCAAAATGTTACAAGCATAGAAAATACTTAAACCCAATTTTTTTTTTTTTGATAGTTCTAATATACTACTAATTTTATTAATCCTTAATGTATAAAATTGAAGTTGGTCAACCCTTAATTAGAGAAAATCAAATCTGAATCCTAGACGTAAGTTTGGGCAAGAATTGGTTTTGTTTTTATTTTTATTTATTTTTCATTGAGATTTTGTAAGTGGGTGATTATGTACAATAATTGAGTATTTAAACACTTGTCTTGTCTGTGACTGTAAATAAAAACAATACAGTCACTTTAAAGATGAAAAACGAGAAAAAGAGAGTTAATAAAGCAATGTAAAAGTGCCAAGTGCACAGGTGGCAGCTGGGAAACTGAACAACTGGATCAGGATCATATGCTCAACCTTCTAAAGTTTAGTTTTTCTTTCCTTCTGGGCCACCTAATTGCACCTTTATATGATAAAAGATTGAAGAAAATAGTTATTGATCTGGGAAACAATAACACAAGAGTAAATAAGTAAAAGAAATAGCAGCCAGTTGTGGACTGATATTAATTATCCATTTTACATGAATTCTAAAATTTACTTAAAAATAATCTCCTTTCTGGGTATCTGAATAATGATTTGAGCTTGTGATTTGTGAGTGAGATGGTTGAGTTGAAGGTGAAATACTTAGTCATGTGTGGTGTAAGAAGTGACAACTTTCTTATTATAAGATGGGCCATCATAACATTATATTGATATGACCAAAGAGGCTTTAAATTCAATGGGTTCAATTCAAGCCAGTGTTTGAGTTGAGATATGGCAGGAATTGCTTGTGGTTATGATATGATGCTAATGGTAAGGCTAAACCCATTTTCAAATATCTTTCACTGTTAAACAAAACTATAATATATTGCCCCTAAATGGTAATTTAAGTGGTAGAGAAAGAGAATTCCCAAGGGTAAAAGCATGAGTTTGAGATCCATCAATGACATAATAAGATAAAATTTTTGATGTAATTGGAGATTGTATTTTTTTTAATCAAGTTAACCCTAAAAAGGATATTTTGATTTAAATAAGATTTTTTTATTAAAAGAAATCTACATAAATTGATAATGTTATTGGATGAAACAAAACAAAGGAGAGAGGGTTAGGTCAATCAATAAACATATTTTCTTTATTTAAATAAAGAAACTAAGAAGGCCAACTTTGCAATGATGATAAATGAAAACAAAGTAGTCTCATTTTAAAGGTCAAATATGCCTTATTCTTTGGGTCTGGTAATAGCCCATTACTAATTTGTTTAACCAACATTGATGATGGCGAGAGGGATTGATAGAAGAAGGATTTTATTTCTTTTTTTGGTTTCAACTAGGCAAAACCCACTTCCGGATTCCTTCCCACTACAGCTACCTTTTAAGCCTTTTCTCCTCCCCAAAAAGAGGTAGCCTTATGAAGTTATATAGACTTCCAATCAACCTAAGCATTTATAGTAATGAATGTAACTAAGTGGCTTTATTTCTAGGCTTTTAGAATTCTTATATTAGCCTTTGGGTGTCCTTTTTCATGATTAGGATTTTGATTTTACAAGTTTCTTTTTTATTGTTTTTTCAAAACCAAATTTTGTGAAGTCCTTTTCTCACTCACCATGTGCCCAAGTGGGACATGCCACATGTTATCAATTGAATGATAGCAGCAACCTAAATGGTTCATATCATAAGGGATTTTGTGTAGACGGATCTTCTCTATGCAGAATAAAATTTTGACAGCTGACATGTTATTGTATTCTGACCAAGAGTGCCATGCCATAACATCAACTTTATATTTCTTCTCTTTGAAAAGCACTTTGGTCTTCAATCAATTTCCATGTAAAAGGTTATAAAATCCCACCAAAATTTTCAATCGATTTAGACTCCTAAAGCATCTTCTCAGTGCTCCAACACCCCATCATGGAACAACATTTCAGTGTCTAAAATTTCACATGTGTTGATTTCTCCTCTTCTACTTATATGCTTACTAACCCATTAAAAAAAAAAAATCTTCCACTCTTGGTCAGCATTCCTATTATATTCAAGAGAGTATGGTCCAAGAGTGAGATGTTGTAATTGGGTGAAACTGAGGGTGGTCCAATGAGAGTTAGAAAGAACAATGATTATCCAAAAGTGGGTCAGCAATTGATTGAATTAATAGGCTGAAAAAGTGACAGTCCTATGCTACTTTTTTGGGCTAGGGGTGGGATGGGAATAGGAGCAGAGCGGGAGAATATAAAAAAAAAACGAGGGTTTGGATTGAGGGGGTAGGCTGATTTAGGCCCACTCTTTTGGTGCTTTTAGAATGAGTTGTTATTTAGTACTTTTTGTGTACTCAAAATCCATTATTTAAAGCATTGCGGCTCGCTCGCTCGCTCGCTTGCTGGCCCTATTAGGACGGCCACCCAACATCCACCAGAAAGAGAGAGAGGGCAGAATGTAATCATGTCTGCTCTGTACCCAGAACAAAAGGATGCATTATTTGTGTTAAAATATTATTGATGGTGAGTTGGATTTTAGTCTGCGCAAGTGAAAGTTGACTTTGTGCTGGCTATTAATGGATGTTATATTCAGTATGGTTAAATTGGCGTTTGAGGATGGGGATTTTGGTGATGATTTGTAGTAGCTTAAGTTTGGCATATAGCTGATATGTTTCGAGAACTGAATTGTGCAGAGTAGGCGAAACAACTTAAAGCTGACAAAAGAATTGACAGACAGGCAATGAGTGGGACTCGAACCCACAGTCCAAGCATAAGAAAAACTCTATTAGCAACAATCTACGCCCAGTGGAACTCGAACCCACAATCCCGTGATAAAAAATCTGACGCCTTATCCATTAGGCCGTGGGTGCCCCGGCATAGAACATAGTAATATTATCTTATTCATAATTTGTAATAAAACGTGTAGTTCCACCACAATGATAATATGATGCCCCTATACTGAAAAATGACAGTCGTTTGGTTAAGGGTTGATGAAAATTACTGGAAAAATCTAATTTTTATTATTTTTGTTTGATTTATAAATAATATAAGATTTTGGTAATCTTTTATTATTAATGGTGATGGGATAGATAATATAAAGGATAATCTGATTACCACCTCTACCTTAAATGTTAAAAGATTACTAAGATAATCTTAATTTTATTGTAACTATATTTTTATCTAATAATATTTTTAGATAAAAAATAATCTTATTTTTAATTAATATAATAATAATATAAAAAATATTTTAGAATAATTATAGCTAAAATTATTTAAATAAAATAATATACTAGTATTCTTTTAATTCTTCTAATCAAATACAAGAATTATTTATACCAATTTACTTTTATTAAATTTTATTAAATATATAAATAATTTATTTTCAATAATTCTTAAGATAATCTTCTAATTTTGAAAATAAAATATTATCTCTTCTACGTTTTTTCTTAATTAATGATTTTTTTTCAACTGTTGGGTATTTTCAACTCTCCATTTTGCATCCCAACAACCATGTTCTTTCTTTATTCTTGATTCTTATAATTTATATTTTTCTGTCACTTTTCTTCTCAATTTCTCAGCATATTTCACATCCAGACACTCTAAAAGGTGTGATGGAAAATGGGAGAAGCTGTTCTAGGTGGTTTTTTTACAGTGAAATCCATCCTCCTGCCCCCAATCTTTCAAATCTACTTTCCCTTTAAAAAAGATTAAAAAATCTTTAAATGATTGATACTTTTCCAACTGAGAAAAAGAAAAAGCATCACACACTAAGGCTTTATGAAGAGATGCTTATGTAAAGCTTCAGTTGTTAATGGCTGTGGGTTTTAGGGTTACTAAATTGAATAACCAATCAACAACTCTAAATCTTCAACTTCTTTTTTTTTTTTTTAAAATTATTCTTTATCCTAAAGAAGGAAAGCATAATAAAATATCACATTGGATGAGACTCCAATAAGTAGTTTAAGTAAGAGGAGATAGAATTTAAATGTAAATGTAAGACACCAAAGTAAGAGGACAGGGAATTTAAAACACGAATATATCAAAATTAAATTCATAATTATGGTAAACAAATTTATGTATTATATCGTGTATCAAAAATTTAATTTTTTATATCGTATCATATTATATTATATGATATAACTTTTAAAAAAATAATAAAAAAATCTAATTGATATGTCATTATTTTAGAAAATATCACAAACATCATTGAAAATTTAATATTTCTATATACACCCTTATTATATCATCATTTTTTTTTTAAAATATATCAATTCGTATCAGCAATATATATCATATTGTAAGATATGT
Source organism: Mangifera indica (assembly GCF_011075055.1). Classification (NCBI taxonomy): domain Eukaryota; kingdom Viridiplantae; phylum Streptophyta; class Magnoliopsida; order Sapindales; family Anacardiaceae; genus Mangifera; species Mangifera indica. The sequence goes on along the minus strand of NC_058147.1, from coordinate 5,397,996 downwards.
ATTATATAGTATGATACATTCACTGTATTGTATTAATTTAATATACTTAATGACACATATTGTTTTTCTCTTATATCATATCATAAAATACAGATTATGTATTACATAATACTGACAATTATACTCATGATTTACATGAGTTTTTTAAATTAATAAAACTATATGTATATATTTTTATTACACAATTTGAGTATAAAAATAATGTGTTATCATCTTTCATTTGAGTGGATGATTTTAAATTAATAATAAAGTAACATCTAATCATATAATAATGTATAATTTATGTATCTATATTATATATTAAAAATAGATATATGTAATTTACTCCAATTTTTACATATTTTATTACAATTATAACCTTTTTTTTAAATATGTTATTAAGCACCGTAAAAGATAACACAAAAATTGAGGATAAAGTACCTAGGGATTATTAAATATAATTATATTATTATTTATCAAGTTAATATTAATAATAAAATATAATTAAATAAATAAATTATTAAAATGATTTTTAAATATTAGAATCAAAAGCCCTTAAAAAGTGATTTTATTTGGCCGCTGAGAGAATACTATAAGTACCGTCAACACAGAAAACCCAAAACCAAATCATTTCCATGTCACTTCTTCCCAAAAACTACTGTCACTTTTCTTTTTATCTCAATCTCTGTGGTTTCGATGTTCGCAATTGTTTTTCTTTCTTTCTTTCTTTCTTTTGTTTTTCAATTTTATTAGCTTTTGAAAGATTGATGTGTGGCTTCATACTGTATTAAGTGCATTGTCATATTGAATTTAGCTTGTTTTGTATAAGAAACTAAAAACTGAGTAAATAAAGTACTTCATTTTTATAAAACTGTACTGGACAAACAACTGTAAATGAACTTGCCCAATTCGATACATATCTCATTTAACTGTGATTTTTGATTTGATGAACTTGCATATGCCACCAAAATATTTTTTAAATCTGAGCAAAAAACAGTTCTGCCAAAATTATAAACAAAGGAAAAAACTCATTCGTTAGTAGACAGTAATTTGGAGCTCATTCTATCTCAATACTCTTTATGCTATCAGAAAAGCTTCATAAAGCTTTTTCTTTCACTTGCAAGATTAGTACTTCTTCCATTATTAAAACAGATATGGCCATCGACAGATTATTAGTTATTCAAGTATCTATAGTTTCCCTGAGTCATCACAAAATAAAAATCAGCACAACAGAGTGCACAAGTCCCTTAGCCTTGCTTGTGAGATGTTGGTATAAGGGAAAACCCTGAAGTTGCCATTGCCCATACAAGTCAAAGTCATCTGTGAGTTGCTCACCATTGTCTGCAATGTTCATTTGACTAGTATTAGCATGCATGCAGTTTCATGGCATTAAGAGCTTGCTAGTTACATAGAACGTCTATTCATGACAATCTATACTGTGTGAAAAGTTATAATTGCTATAGACAGTGTCCATTAAACATAACTTCGATGCAAAGTTAGTATCAAATGCAGCCATCTGCACATTATAAAAGAAGTTTCAATGAATATGATGAGCCGCCGAGAAGATCTCTGAGAGTACCTAAAAGGAATCCAAATTATTTGGATTAAAAGTGCTTGCAACTGGGATAACAGGTGGCACTTTTAATCCAAATACTTTGGATTCCTTTTAGGTACTCTCAGAGATCTTCTCGGCGGCTCATCAGAATACAGCATTTATGACATGTGAAAGTAATTTACTACAAGCAATAAAGTCAGCAAATGGCAGCGATTTGGTGAACAATGTAATGCAGTAAATTTTAAGAAGACACTTTTATAGCCACAGTCCAGTACATATGCTTAAGCTGAAAACAGTAAATTTTTTTTTCCTATAATTGCTTTAAAATTTACACTTATTCTTGGAAATGGCTTTTGGTTGGAGGACTTATGCTTATGGGATCAAAATCTTAATCAGTTTCGTGCAGGGGCTTACTCTTTTTCCCTACACAAATCTAGTTTGTTTGCCTTTAGGGTGTCAACGTTGAATGACACAATTTGATGCACTAAAATCAAAACTATACCTCGCAATCAGCTGTTACGTCATTGCAACTCCACCTTTTAGAAGGAATGCAGTCAACATATTTGCACCAGTTGCAATACTGGTTCATATTCATTCCTGTAAGTACTGCTGCAAGAGATCCAAGAAGCCTGCATGCAAATAAAAGCATATCTCACAATATCTAGCCGAAAAAGATATGGACCGACAGCAGGAAAGAGCTTAACACCGAATTGAAAGAGAACTCACAGAACAACAAAAAGAATAAGCCAAACACCCATGATTGGCCTGTCTAGCTTCAGCTTTGATTTGATATAAGTTTTGGTATTGTACTCATAAAGGCCTGCCTTGTTGTGAACCAAAGGCTTATCGTCAGGGGTGAACAGAAGTATGAAACCAAGTAGAAATCCCGATATGAGACCTCCAATGCTTGAAAAGTTGTTTGCATAAGGTAGTAAACCGACGACAAAATTGATTGTGGAGACAATGGAAAGAAATGATATGGCAGCCAACTGAAATCAAGCAAAGGAGGATCAATGCACCCATTAGCAAGATTAACGGAGAATAAATGACTTGGGTGGTGCCAGTGAAAGAGAAGGTAAAGGACCTTATCTGTGTAAACATTCCAGTCGCGTATGAGCTCAGAAAGCATAGCTCCAAGTAACCCAAATAATGCACCAGAGGAATTGACTGCTGGGCTATTTCTGATGAAGAGTGCAGCGACCAAGGTTCCAACAAATGCAGAGAGTACATAGATGATACCTGTTCTCACTGTGCACCAGAAAAAAATAAAAGAAGGTAAATCCCATTAATAGCATTCAGAATCTAACTGTAAACCCATAGTATCATGCAATGATTCTTAATTACGATTCTATAGCTAATATGATGGCAAAGTAGTTACATGGTCCAAACACTTGCTCAAAGTGAATTCCTACAAAGATGACACTTCCGAGGTTGATGATTAGATGAATGAGCCCGGCATGCAACCCTGTGCATGTGAACAGACGCCAACTATGGTGATTCGCTTGCAGAAAATTCTGCCGGAGAGCTCCCATTTCATCAAGCCTGTGAGAACGTATTAATAATTTTGTCAGTTATGATAATTCATTATACTGCTTCATTTTCAGTTTGCTTGACAAACACTAGAGATTTAAACTAAAATATTGGACTATGAAGTCTTAAAGCTTCTAGCACAAACACTATTCTGCACCCAGAAGATGGACAAGCGTTTGTCTGTTTAATGGCATGATAAAAACTCGAACGAATGCTCAAAAGAAGATATCTGTGTAGCACTTGTAAGAAACAGGTTTATAAACTTAAGAAAGCTCAGGAAGGGACGTCTAGACTTTTCTCAGAAATATATCAACTAGAACGAATCAAGAAGGTTGGGGCTAAAGCTTGAAGTACAAAAAGCATCAGCGAGTCAATTACGGCATACACTCACAGCATGTCAAAAGTTTCTTATACTGGGCTACGGAATGACTGGAAACAGAAAGGTTTAATGCACAAATAAAAAATTTACTTTTCTTTCTTTTAAAATTCCTCCGCAACAAGATGGGATTGATATATAAGCACAACTTTTTAAATTTTAAGGATTCACCATGGATAATCACAGGTAAGATTTCTGAAAACCCTGAATATTCATAAATCTTGAGTTAAATGGTTAGCGCAGCAAGCAGGTTATTTTTACATCCTTTTTTTAGTATTATTTACCTTGCCTACCAACAATTATATAATTAGAGATATATTCAAACAAAAATTTTCAAGAATTGTCAAGTAAGTAAGCGAAGCTGCATCAAGATTAGAGCTATGAGAAAACCTAATGCAAACATTTGGCATTCTTAATACACAAAAACTAAGAGTATCAAGATATCATATTCTCTTGTTACAAACGCCAAATCACAAGAAACCTAAATTTTAACCGGAAAAATGACGGGAAGGTTCTCATTTCAGACAAAACAAACTCGCATAAAGAAATTAAAAAAATTACTGACGCAGAAGCAGAGGGACCGAGTAAAGGATTCTCAGAGAGTGGCTGAAACGACAGCCTTCCAAGCGCTTTGACTGTACAGTCACCGTGAGAGTTTCTCCGGCAATCATTGGCAACCATGGTGGCAATGAAGACCACGACATGGAGGATCACGAAGATAGAGATGATCAACGTGTCGTTTTTTCGCGTACCGGCGCGAGACTTGAAGAACGGAGTTTTTTGGTGTCCTTGGTCTTGGTTTTCCGATAAGGAGAAGCGACGAAGAGGAGGTGAGGGTGGCTGTGGCTTCTTGATTTCAAGGTGGCTTTGGAATTTCGCGGCCGAAGTGTCTCCCATTGTTGGGATTGCTTGTGGGAGAAGCTGCTCTTCTCCTTCGGCTTTTATAGCTGTTGCCTGCAGTTGTCGTCATTTGTAACAGAATCCTATAGTGGAAGTTAGAAATGGCGGGAAAATTTTGTTTTATTAATTTTTGTATTATAAATATTAAGAGAAAGTCATCAAGTGGATCCGTGGCGCAATGGTAGCGCGTCTGACTCCAGATCAGAAGGTTGCGTGTTCGATTCACGTCGGGTTCAATTCCCGTTTATTTTGGTTTTTCCCTATTTAATTTATTACATTTTCCAATTATATAAATACTTTTCCATCCATTAAATGCACCTATTTTATTTATCAAAATAATTATGTCACCCAAAATTAAACTTTGTTAACACCTTTGGACAACAAATTTTGTCAACACCTTTTTCTTTTCCACTATTTTTTACTTTCATGTTTTTCAATGTGAGTAGTCATGGTTGGTGCCTCTCATCACAATTGTCATTGCCTCCATCACCACTACTGAAACAAATGTCGACAGATCACATTCTTTCGACAATAAATCCATTGTTGATATAATCCTCTACTTGTAGAGGAATTCATCTCCATATTGATTGCAAAATCCTCTATCACAGATGAGATATGTCAAGCACTAAAAATAATATTTATATCTATCTTAACTGTTTACGTCTTTATCTCTCGTTATTTAACTTCACAAACACTTCAAAATATTTTTTATTAGAAACTTATTTTAGATGAATATCTTATATTAATATCACCTTTCACGTCACTGAATTTTACATTATTATCCTTATTAGCGTCATTACTATAATCCAAAATCCCCAAATTTCTTCACAACTTTCAAATCAATCAACAAATAATTTGTAATGATAATAAGCTCGTGGCAGTTAAAATTTTTTAAACTTGAATTATAATAATTGAATTACATATTTTCAAATCTGTCAAAGAGTTAAATTTTCATATTTAAAACATTAAAATGAGATTTGTTAAAAAAGTTCACAAAAACTTTTTAATGATACAAAATTAGTTTTTTTAATAAGATTCAAATTTGGACAGAAAAATGTGATTTATATTAGTCAGTGAGTAAATGGTCTGGGAAATGTGAATCACTCTTAAAGAAATGATAAAGCCAACAAAAAAATGAAGAAGTGATTCCATAGAGTTGGTAGCATAAGTAAGAGGGTGAAAGGATAAGTTCTTTTTTTTTTTTTTTAATAAATAATAATTTTCAATCTTTAAAAAAACACATTTTTCACTTATCATTGATATATAAATAATATTTTTTCATCTATAATTTTATTCTATCTGTAAAAACTATTGACATATAAAAGTAAAATAACAAATTTATCTTATTATAAATTAAATAATAATTTCATTTTTTAATAATAATTTTTTATTAAATTTTGTTCGATAATGAGAAATTCAGTTTGAGTTAGATCACTATTTTTGAGACTAAATCAGAATACAAAATATGATAAACTCCGAATTTAATGACTAACTCTATAATTACTGAATTATATTAGTCAAAAGTTTGATATTTTAATATATTATTAGAGAAGATAATATATCAAAATTAAACTCTTGACTTATCTAGTTCAGTGATCGTGGGATCAATTACTGAATTCAAAGTTTGTCTTAATTCAATATTACTAGTTTAGTTTCAAAAGTGATAATCTAATTTGAGTGAGATTTTTTATAAAAAATAAATAAAAAATTAGTATTAAAAAAAAAAAATATTATTTAATTCATAAAAAAAACTGATTTTAGGTGAGACTGTTATTTATATATTAATTACAAAAGTGTTTTAAGACGGCTAAACGTAGGGTGGGAAAACGCGATTTTCTTTAATTCCATATTAATATCATTGCCGCCATTATTGGTTTCTACATTCTATCATTATTACTCACAGCTACTGATTTTAATATTCGAAAAAAAAAAATTCATTTATTTATTTAATCATTATAACAATTGACATGGAATGGATTTGGTTGAACTCTTCCACTAAAAAATTCCACTTGTTTTCCATCTCGCTCCTCCTCATTTTTATGAAATTCGGGATTCAGATTTGCAGAGAAGCTGGTCAACACGTTTTGTAAAATTACAGCATAGGGTGGGGTCAATCGGAATGCAGTCATATATAGGTGGCGGGAATTGACGGCCATTATATTAAAATATCTCCAACCAACCAAATCACTGAATCTATAAAATCGAAAGCTAAGTCTACAGATTTTCGCCCAATCGTAGTCATTGTTGTTGAATTGAAGCCTAGCCAGCCAGCCCCAGTCCGCTGCTCGGCACAAGGTGAGCTTTATCTCTAAATTCGTTGTCGTTTAGAGTCATTAACGTTTCGGTTCGCTAATTTATATTTTTGCATATTTGTATTGTATTCGTAGGCAGTTAGGAAATGAATTCATCGCTGGGTTCAGAAATCCACTCGTTTTACGAGTCGGCTCCGCCTCTGAAAGAGCGTGACGGTATCATGGAAAAATTAAACGAATTTGTCCAACTGAACTGCAAAGGAACGAGACGTGTTGTGTGTGTGACATCCGGCGGTACCACGGTGCCATTGGAGCAGCGTTGTGTGCGTTACATTGATAATTTTGCCTCCGGCCATAGAGGAGCCGCTTCTACTGAGTAATCCACTATATTATCTCACCAATCCTTTTTAATTTTGAGATTAAGTTTGGTTTCTGACGAATTACAAAAGTAAGGTCAACTCTGAAACTTTCCCAAATTTAAGACCGCCGATCACGGCTATTCAATTTGTAGGTATTTTTTGAACGCGGGATACGCAATTATCTTTTTGTATCGAAGGTTAGAGTTTGTTAGCTTCAATTTTGATTACTTATTGATTGTCGTAATGAGGATGATGTGCGGATTTTTTTTTTTTTGTTTTATTTTGTGCAGGGGAACGTCCCAGCCGTATTGTAGATCCCTTCCTGATGATCCGTTGCTTCAATGTTTTGAGGCCACTGATGAATTGAATATTCAAGGTTTGTAGCATTTTTGAATTATTAAGTTTTATACTCTAGTCGGGTTGTCTAAGTTATAGATGATTCTTTAGGTGATTATGGTGTGTTATGTACTGGTGGTATAACTTCTTGTTGTGGGTGTTGTATGATACTTGAGCGGGTCTCTGTGTTATTTGTGAGATGATGTTTGCCATTTCACCGCTAAGATTTATTGGTTATGTCTAATGTTTCAGTTCGCGAACCTTTTTCTGAAGCAGTGAAGAGAGCTATTAGGGATCACCATGCTGTATGGACCATTAATAATTTTGCTACTTTGTAGTTTTTTTTTTGGGATTTATCTTCACCTTTCATTTTACTTGTTTAATGCATTTATCTGGAACACAATTTAATGATTGGCTACTTCGGGGTTTTATGTGATTGCAGGCAGTAGCAGGCGGTGTTTTGTTAAAACTTCCCTTTACAACTATATTTGAGTACCTTCAGGTTGACTTAAGTCAAACTTCAATTTTTTAACCTTTGCTTTCGTGATAAAATGTGATAATGAAAACTTTCCTCCTAAATTTGTAAGTTTGTGGTCAGATTGATTCCATAATGGAGATCTGTTCTTTTTTGTCTTTGTACTCTTTGGCTTTGTGATGATGATAATGGTTTTGAAAATAAATAAGGAGAGAAATTCCTTGATTACCTGGGATTTAGAAGGATGAGGATAGACTGCATAATACGCCTCCTGGAATGTCTCAGTGTAGTTTAGTTAAAGTAATTGAGGCCACTTGCCTTGCCTTAGGATTACGTGCCTTTCATCCCAATAACCTAGGAACTACCAGTCTTGCTTATTTTTTATTCTTTTTCTCCTGATTAATTTTGTTTAGAAGTGCCTAAATGAGTTAAACTGGTGCCAAACATGTTATTGTTTTACCATTATCTTTGCTTGCCTGCACCTTTTTTTTGTTTTACCAGTTCTTTGTTGTGCTGACTAGTTTTCCTTTCTGAACACTTAGTTGTCATTATGTGATTTCAATAAATGTGTTTTCAGAATTGTAATACCTGGAAGAAGTTTTCTCCAATTTATTGAATATCTGGTCCTATACTATGAGCAGATATTGCAGATGGTTGCAGTATCACTAAGGAGTCATGGACCACGGGCAATGTTCTATCTCGCTGCTGCAGTGTCTGACTTTTACGTTCCTTGGAACAGCATGGTAATGGTTTGATAAGCATACTAATAACTTGTTCTTGGTTTCAATTTTCACGGTGCATTTGATTGCCATGAAAAATAGATTTTGCGGTTTCCTGTAGAGAGTTCCACTACTGGTCAAAATTGTGTGTATATTTGCACTTTTTGTACTCTCATTTACTAGGCATAAATGAGTTTATTTTAGCGTATTGGCACATAGAAGGTATACATTTGGAAGAGTTATTTATATTTCCATAATAAGCATAAAGGTAAAATTTGTCCACAAACTAGTTTCAGAGTACTGCTTTTTAATTCATTGAAAATTTGAAATTATCGACCTCTTAATTGCATAGTGATAGATAGATTACATTTGCAGGCCGAACACAAGATTCAGTCTGGCTCTGGTCCCCTTGACATGCGACTTGTGCAAGTACCAAAAATGTTATCAGTTCTGAGGACAGAATGGGCTCCCATCGCCTTCTGCATATCATTTAAGGTTAGAGAACATGCGCCTCCGAAGACTAGAATTTTTTTTTTTACAAAGAGTTCTTAAATGAAAATATGGTGCATGCAGAGTTAGACCTATAAATGATTCAACCAGATGGACCCAAAAAGTTATGGCTTAATCATGGAGGACATTATTGTGGGATGGTCAGGGAATAGCCTGACAAAATAATTTGAATAAAATATTAAATTAGTATCATGAATTGGCGAGAACTTGGTTTATGGAATAAATACAGGCTTTCTTATTGTCTGATGTTTCAACTGTAGTGGAAGACCTATAGAAACTTTCTTCTCCTTTTAAAAATTAATTAAAAAATATAGTTATAGCATTGAAAAATATATATATGTTTGCAAAAACTGTCGGGAAATCAGAGAGAGACGGTGATTATTTTTATGTATACTAGGACCATGAACCGAGGATCTCCCTACCATTAAAATTTTATAATCTTTTCTTTGCTTAATTCACAGCTCGAGACAGATGCGAAGATTCTTTTAGATAAGGCAGATATGGCTCAGAGAAAGTACAAGATGAATGCAGTTGTAGCTAATGAGCTCTTGACTCGCAATGAGGAGGTCATAGTTGTGACAGATAGTGAAAAGATTTCAGTTAAGAGAGAAAAGACAGAGGCTGGTTCTGACGTAGAAAATCCCTTGGTCAAGCTGCTTGTGGACAGACATTCAGCTTTCATCAGGGATTCTAATGCATAGCAAACAGCAGAGGTACATGGCATATACAACACAAATTTTCCTTTCTCAGTAGCCTTGTTTTCTCAAGGATTGTTTGTGTTGTATCTTAGCTTTACGAAGTTCAGTCAAAATTGTTTCATTTTTCCCGCATTCCGAAGAAAATGTTGAATAATGAGTAAACTTGTAACTTTTAATTGTTCACCCTGATTTCCTTATTGTAATACTGAATGAAAGTTTAATTTTAATAAAAATGGTTACCCAATCTTTTCAACTTAAAGTTTTAGCATGCAATGTTCTCTTTTCGGCGCTCAGCTTTATCTAGTAGGTGGCCATCAATATCACCACACTTTAGCATATTAGCAGAATTTAACAGAATGCGAGCTTTACTTTTCTCTGAGGACAGTCTCTCTCTGAAGCTGTAAATCCAGAAGGCCTGTGTAAAACCTCGTTCTTTAGTTGGTTTCCATCTTTAGAAAAGGGGAAAAGTACTATTAAATATACAAACAATAAATATAAATTTATACTCAGACGATAATATATTATTATGCGATTAAATATTATTTTATTTTTAATTCAAAATAATCAAATCATATAATGATATATTTTTATTTATGTATAAGTTTATATTTGTTATTTGTATACATAATTTTTTATTGTTGTTTTAAAGCCTCAAAGATAAGAGTCAATTTGACAATCTACCCTAATGTACAGACAAGATTTGACAATCTTACCCTCACAAATCCGAAAATCGAGTCAATTTCTTTCTTAATATGAAAGCAATTGCTATGTACAGTTTTTTTTTTTTTCTTTTTCTGGTATGACAAATATGCATAAGAATGTTTCCGAAATGTATTTGTACAATAGAAAGTGGTTAATGAGTATCTGCAGTGTCATCTACTTGGCTTCATCGTCATCTGTATCAACCTCAAGGCCCTCCACCGCCAAAAGCTGGCTGAAAACCCTTTTCTTTTCCGCTTCTGCTTTGTTTCTCATCAGGTCCCTTTTCTTTAACACAAGTGTATGCCGCTTCAAAGTATTCGTAAAATACTCCCTCGACGCCTTTTGCTCTTTAGCCAATATTTTTCTTTCTTCGTCAGGGTCAATCTGAAATTTAAACAAAACACACAAATTTCTGATGTATTTTGTATAGAAATGTAAAAGTAACGAGCACTAGATAGCTTCATCTGTGTTGGAAAAACTAATATGACTGAAGAACTTGACTGTGTTTGTAATTGTAATAGCAATAACCATCGAAATAATTTGAGGTAATAGTAACAACAATGGCAATAAGAGCAGTAACTTTGCGGCACAGCGATAGTAATGGGCTAATAGATATTACGGTTCAAATTAACACATTTCTTGGAACACCTGATCCTCTAAGGGCTAAGGCATTCATAATCCTTCAGATTCTTAAGAGGGGAAATATGTATAGGATAATAGATATTACAGTTCAGATAGATATTATCCACCAGAAATATATGACTCCAAAAAAATTAGAATAACAGATAACAGCTGCATACAAAAACAGAGAGAACATGATTAACTCTATGCATATAAATCTCCAATGGAAGGCAAAAACAAATATTGTCAAATAGCTGGTAGATGATTAGGGAGCTCTTGATATTATGCAAACCACTAGAGAATGTTCACATTACTTCATACCTTTGAACGAGAAAGACGGCATGCACTAAGATTTAGCTGAAGTTGCTGCTGCTCAGCCCAGGCTGCAATTGCCATGTCACCCCGCTGATCAAAAGCTTTTCTCTTTTTTATAAGCCATTCCATCCATGCTTCGGATGCCTAGCACCAAAGAAACATGAAAATACCATTAGCTAAAGGGTGAAGTTGAAATGTAAATTACTGGCCAGAAGAATAGACTTGACTAATCAAGGAAAATCCCGACATCCTTTAGCACAGCAGAGTTTGCTGTTTTATTTAGCTATCTGTCAACTGATACTAAAATTAATATGTATCGAAGAATGTTTACTTCATAGGATTGACACAGTTATCCATATCATATTGCTTCCGTTTTTCCTCATCTATGAGCAACTCATAAGCCGCTTGAATTTTAATGAATCCAGCTTCAGCTGTTTCTCCTTCCTCAAGGGTCCCTCTACCATCATATACTTTAACAAGATAGAATATCAACTAGATTAGTAAGAGTTGCAGAACAGATACAAAACACCAAGCAGATGCATAACCCGCCTAACCCACCTAAATTATGATTTCTTCATTTCCCTTCATAAACGTTTGACACCAAAAATTATATTTGTAAAGTGTACAGGTTAAGAGGAAGGAACAAACCATCTGGACGATAGTATTTTGCCAAGCGCCGGTAAGCAACCTTTATCTGATCCTCATCAGCATCCTCTTGTAACTCTGCATTTAAACATGAGAAAAATGCAACAAAATTAGTTAACTACTCATTAACATGCAAATAAAACAAATCAAAATACAGCGTCAGAATGAGAAGAAAACATCTCACTGAATCCCTCAATGTTCCAAAAAGAAAAAATATGCTATTTCTCTCATAAATTCTTCTACATGAATGAAAAAAATAGCAGAGTTGCCGCTAGTACAACAACTCATAGGTATTTCGTGAATTAATTCAAATAAAGAAATACTTACCCAGGGCTTCGTAGGGAGATTTTTGGTCGGCTCAATTTTAGGCGCTAACAACAGTTCTTCTGTGAGTTACGCGGAACCACGATTCCGTCCGATTCAAATCTCTGGAATCAAACCGAGGAGATAAATGAGGTTTGTAGCAAGGGTTTCGTATCGAAACCCTAATTACCGAGCGAGCTTGGTCCCTGTAAATTAAAAGGGAAGTGAACACCGTGTGAGGCCGACAGATTGTTCTCAAATTGCCGCTCATCTTTGTTTTCAGCTCAACCGAACCAAATCCAAGAACAAAATCAGGGTTTTGTTCTATTAAATTTTATGGAAATTAAGGTGGAAGACGTGAAGGAAATGAAAAGCTTTTGATAATGAATCTTTTCGAATCTGATGACTGAATCTTAGTTTTTTTTCGGTATTTTTGTTTATAAAAAAAATCATTTTCAGCACCAATTGTTCAGTTGTGTGCCGTTTTGAATGTATTTTTTAGTATAGTTTTTGCCCGGGAAATTTGTGGACGGTAAAGGCTTGCCGCAATTAGAGTTAGATTCGAATTAAAACATAATTTGAACTAATGAATCTAAAATAAGTTTAACTTTAACAAATTTGAATTCAAATTTGAAAATTTAATGTTTTTTAGCTCTAAGTTTGGGAGTATTCGATTCATTAAACTCGTAAACATAAAAAGTTCGATATAAAATAATATTATTTTAATCAATTTGTATTAAAATGATATCGTTTTAATAATGAATCGAACTCAAAACTTAATTCAAACTTGAACTCAAACTCGACTCTTTTGAAATGAATCAAGTTTAAACCTCTTTGAAGTGAGTTCGACGAGTTCAAACTCGAACTAAAACTCATTTTTATATAAATCAAATCGAGTTTAAATTCAATTCAATTTGAATCCAACCTTAATTGTCATCACTGCTAGAACGTATAATATTACTATTTTTCTCATATTTAATGAAAAAATTTCCCATGTAATTTTGAGAAAAGTAAATATGAACCGAACTGAACCAAATCCGAATACAACATCAACAACAATTTTGTTTATCCAATGTAGGCAATTGATTTGAGTATAATATGAAACTGCAAAGTCCGTCCAAACAACAATAATTTTATTTATTCAATTTAATGAACTCCAGAAATGCTTGGAATCATATTAACCAGACAATTTTCACAATAGCACCAATCTCATAAACATTGCAAATCTCCAATTCAAATCAAACTTTCTGATGATATACTATACACATGCACCATCAACTTAACACCTAATTCTCTTCTTGATGAGGGCAGCAATAAAATTCATATATATTTACACCTGGTCATATTTCAGATAGCTGTTCAAAGAAAGAAAAATACTGACAGATAGTTAGAAGCATCCACTTCCTTTTCAGCTGACACTGAAACTTCTGATAAAGATACGATCCTTTTCCAGGTCATACTGTTGTAAACTAGGCAGGTTCACGAGGACGAGCAGCCCAGAGTGAACTCAGAGCACGAAGACGGTGAAAATATTCTCCTAAGGCAAGTAAAGCTCGAGCTGCTTGACGGGTTGTTAGGATCCGGGACATTTGCTGCATAGTCTGTTGTCGAAGATGATCTGCCTGTTCCAAAGAAGTCCAAAACATGAGAGAAATTGAGAAATGCATTTGCTTTTCATAATATAAATATATCAAATATATATTATTAAACCTGGTTCACAAAGCTCTCCAGCGTTTCCAACTTTTCCACTGCATCAGCCATCTGAGACTGGTAGCTCCCTGAACCCATTTGATCAGCTACTATGCTCTGGATCAGAGTTTGCTGGAGTTTATCTATCCCCTGCGAAAGAGCATCTTCAGCTTGCTGAGAAGATTGCTGAAGGTTACTCATACATTGAAGCTGCTGATCAGTCAAGGGCTCAAGTTGTGGCTGGAGAATCTGTAAAATACAAATCCAGTGTCACAATTCATGTGGTGATAGTTACATCACGTGCGCAAGGTGAATGGTCTCAGCCAGAAACACAGCAGCTAGTACATTTTTAGACACAAAGATCAAGGATAATGGAAAAAGAGCTCCTAATATCAGTAGCCAACAAATAAAAAATCACGACAAAGTCGAATGCTCAGTGCATTGAAGAAATAGGCTCGCTTAAAACTGAACCAAACAATTCCCTAAGACCCACGACAAGCTGCAGACAAGATGATCATAATTAAATATAACAATTCTTCAAACTACAGTTATCCTGAACTAAATCTTACATTTAGAAGCTCTGATGGGCGGAATCCTCCGATCCATTGGAAAAAGCGTTCTGCTGATGTTCTCCACATACCAGAAATCAAATAGAAGACATCAGCTTTGGCGGCATCAGTTTTCATGCGGAAAAGATTATAATAATGGTTCAAGCCACTTTCTACAAGTATTCGGAGCTCAATGTCAGTTACATGAGCTTGCATTGCGTTTCTAAGTTCACAAATTTGTCTATTTTGTTCTTCAACCCAGTGTCCATACTCCATCTCAAATGCAGCAATCCCTGCCATTTTCACAAATATAGTATTTTAAAAGATAAAAAGATATATATGTAGGCAGATGATTTTTAATTTAAAATAGTTCAAACAGAAAGCATTGATCGTAAATAGGTATGACCAATTATTCAACTACAAAAGAAAAGTTTAACTGGTTTGTTGGAAAACCACAAGAGAAAGGTTTAGTAATACAAAAACAAAGGGAGATTTTTCTTCTTATAATGAGAGGCAGTTTAGTTCAAGGGATCCACTAAACACTTTTGGATACAAAAGGAAAAATATTAAAGAAGGTGAACACTTACTATCAGCAAGTGAGTTTCACATCTTTCAACATTTTAGCTTATTTAATGTGCCATAAAAAATGTCACAGAAATTTTCTAAGAAAGAGAGCTGATATAGATATCCACAATTAATTGACTTCTGCATTCAGTATTTTAGTTATGATGTATTATCGGAATATCCTTCATTTCTTTGATGCTCTTATGTTTTCTTGATGATACTGTGGGAATGGAAGTCTAGATTCAGAAACAGATAAAGTGACTTTAGAGAGTAGCTAACGTGTTAAACACATACAGTTAAAGGACTTGATCAACTCAATGATGATGATTGTCTGCAAATTAAAGCACAAACCTGGATTTACATTTCGAGACAATCCTAAATGACTGCCATCTGATGCAGCACCTATGTACAAACCCTGCAATAAAACATTCACTGACTGATTAGGTTGACAATAAATTTAATACTCCATCCATACAATTTTGTTTGATGTAAGAAGGAAAATAAATTTTAAAAAAGGCCAATTTTCTCCAGACCTGCTGTCTAGTTCTCTCAAGTTCCTGCTCAAACTGTGCCAATTTCAATCGACTTGATTCTAGCTGTTGTACATAGGCCTATGAAACAAAAATTATATATTATCTTTCATATATTGTATAACCTCCATCAGTATAGACTTATATGGGAATGTATTTCCTTCTACCTTTTTCCGCAAACGACTTTTCCGAGCTGCTTCACGATTTTGTGCCAATCGTCTCTGTACCTGTAAGTAGAAATATGTCTTTACATCATTGATATTACCACTGGAGAGAATTATAGCTAAGGTAGAGTTCTCTTTGCTCCAATCAGAAACCAAATAAATAATAAGGCAGTGCAACAACATTAAGATACATTCTTGGTTCAGATGGAGAGGGAAAAGGAGAGGGACCATATGTTGGAATTATATATCACCTTTACAGAAGGTTTATTTGCTTCTTGATCACTTCTGGAAGGTTCAATTGAGTCATGAGAAACATATTCAGACTACAGAAGTAAAACCAGAATAATAAGTCCAGAAATAAGATGAAAGAAACCTAAGATTCAGTAACCAAGGAAGCAAAATTCATGAATCCTGACCTTGTTGTCTAGCTTTGCATCCACCTCTACAACTGTCGATGAACCAGTATTTGGGCTGGCATCACCTTGGAAGGTGTTTCCCCATGTGTTAATTTGGTGGAATGGTTCATAAATGCTCATCCTTCTCAAGGTGGCAAGCTGAGTTGATGGAGAACTCATACTCTGATGTTGAACAGAAACAAAATGAGATGTCAAGAAACTAAATTAAACAAATTTATTGACGGGGAATCATCATCCCTGAAATAGAGATTGTTTTTAATTTCTTTTCACTCATATCCTAGGAAAGTGAATGTGAAGATAAAATTTACAATAAAACTATGTGCCCCTAATTTTGAGTATCCAATTAGGTTTTCAGATTATTATCAACATATGATTGGATGATTTCAAATTAATGATAAAGGAACACCTAATCACATGAAAACACATAATTTGATTACTTAAAATTGGATACACATAGCATTACTCTAAAATTTAATTCAAATGCAAAAAGAACCAACTTTCATGATAGAATTTACAGTTGGGGTGAGGTAAATTGATCTTAAATTTTGCGTAATCTATGAAGATCAATCCATTCCATGTCAATTATTGACTATCATATATCATTTCCAATCAACAATTATGTGCAATGAAAGATCTAAAGAAGATAATTTTTGTTCAGAACATGGCTAAGCTCCTAGAGGTGATCTTCTTTATACTTATACAAGATTTCATAAAAATGGTGAGATGTCCCAAATATATTGTAAAAGGCAATTCGCCAAGCACACTGCACACAAAAAGGGTGACAATTATGCTTCTGAACTTTTAGAAACTAAACCTGTATTATAAGGTACTTTTCTCTTGCCCTACTTCAACCAAACTTTTCCCTTTCTTTACAAGACTATTGAATCCTTGTAATCTTCCCCTTCAGGAATCTTGATCAAGTACAATATTTAAAATCAATATTCAAAACTTTTGCCTATTTTTTCCACCACAGGTCATGAAAATCAGAGCTCAAAAATTTGCTACAACCGAGGTATGACCAAAAAAGCAAGGTAAAACAAGATTACACACTTAACTAATCATGCGAATATTTACAACTTCAAAATCTCTAATAAAACAAAATATCCCCAGTTCAGCATAGTGCTCTGAGTGCTCTTGTGTGTATGAGATGAGATACAGTCTGTGATTGTTAAAAAAAAAATCAAATCGCATCAAAGAAGTCCAATCATGATCAGTACCTTACCAAACTACGACTGCCTCTCACAACATGCTTTAATGCCAAAATGAAGCCAAAAACCACATGTTCACTAAACACAGGAGCTACAGATTAGTAAGAACTTTCACCATACTTGAAATTTCAAGCAAATGAAAGGAATTCATGAGAAGAACTCAATAAGCTATATAATAACAAAAATAAGAGATTTCTATTTCTAATAAGAAGAAGAAGAAGAAGAAGAAGAAAAAAGATATCTTCCGCCGACAGAAGTAAATAATCACAGGAAACAAAGAGACTCACCATCAAACCCTCTTCCAAATCTCAATCTCTATTCAGTTCTTCAAGAAACCCAACTTTTCACACTTGAAACCCTTTTTATAAAACCGAAGCAACACCATCAAAATAATATAATACAATTATAAAATAAAATATTAAATTAAATTAACTTGTCTTTCATATTGAACGCTACAGTCAAACGTTAACGTCAGTGTTCCCACTTAAAAGAAGAAACACAACTTTGAAATTATGCGCATCCAAATCCATCTCCATCTCCGGCTCCACTTTAACCTATGCACTCCCCACAACCTTAACCTACACCCACCTTACGTCATTTCCCGGGAAATTTCGTCTGGGTTTAGCTTGAGAATCTCGCACGTCATACGTGGAAGCATTTCATTAGTGGATGCCTCGGTTGCAGGGCTGGTGAAGATGGGCAGTGGGCCAATTGCGTGCTAAAGCATTTTTATAAAAACAAGTACATTCAATTGTCTGAGTTGGAAGTAAACGTAAGCATGTTGTCAGAAAATGGGCGCGTGTGATATGTCTCCTGCATTGGCGGACGCTTGGCCTTCATTCATCCATATCTTTGACTTCCATGAAAACACTAACGTCACAAATTGACGAAGGGATTCAGGAAAGAAACTTTTGACAAAATGTTGGCCCCAGAGTGAGAACTTTATTTGTGAAAACGGAAGCGCCATTGCCGGAACAATAAAATTATGCGCACACACACATATATAGCATTGCTCTTGCCGAGAACTAAAGGGGAAGGAAAGCGACCAGCAATTATGAAGAGCCTTTACTAGAAAAGCCAGGAAAGGAAAGGTGCAAATCCTGTGGGCAAAAGGAGACTCATCGTCTCAGTTAAATCTCCATTATACTCAGATTTTTATAATCCTTTTGCACTTTTCTATATATATGCATAAGTATTCAAAATGATCCACCTTACTTCTGATCATATAATTCTGGAATAACCAGAGAATAATATATCATCCGAATTTGTTTACATATTGAAAATGGGTTTGGAATTGTAATCAGACTTATTCCCACCAAGGTTTTGTGTATTCTTAAGCTCTCACTTATGGGGTTAAAAACCAAAATATTCACCCATCCTCCAATTTATATTAAAACTTATTATTAACTATAAGTAAAAATATATTATTTAACTAATAATATTAAAATAAAAATTATATTTTATTTTTGCTTTTTTATTTAAAAAAATTAATAATTTTTTTCACTTAAAAATTTAAAAAAATTATTTTTTTCTCTTAAAGTTTCATTCATTCTTTTATGATATTTGAGTTTTTAAAATATTATAAATGAGAATGTGAATACCCGAACCTTGAATTAAAATAAGTTTTTTGGCCTTGTAATCATGACTTGTATGTAATAACTAAGAATAATCAAATTATATATATTTATTTTAAATATATATTTTATATATATTATTATATGAGTTGATAATATCAAATTAAAATATATATAAATATATATTTATTTATATAATTAAAATAAATATGTATACTATTACCTAAACGAAGAAATAGTAATTAATATGGAGGAAATGGTGTGTCATAACCCATAATGAATGTAAAGAAAGTTAAGA
Organism: Mangifera indica; assembly: GCF_011075055.1. Taxonomy (NCBI): domain Eukaryota; kingdom Viridiplantae; phylum Streptophyta; class Magnoliopsida; order Sapindales; family Anacardiaceae; genus Mangifera; species Mangifera indica. Next base: position 5,378,730 of record NC_058147.1, on the reverse strand, counting down.
TTAAAAAGAAAAAGAGAAGAAAAGAAAAGGTTTAAAATATGAAAGTGGGGCATGAGTGCAGCACAGCATTAATTGGTTGTTCACTTTGTGAGCTTTCACAGTGTCTATGGTCTCCCACTGAGAAGATGTAGGTGCTGGTTGGTGTCATTATCTTAATTAATTATATTTTAATCATCATTCAACCAATAAAATGAGTTTAAAGTGTACCTTGTTTTAGAACAATTTGAGTTAATTATGTACTTAAAACATTAATATCCCATATATGGAATCGGCAAATTAAAGTGAATTTGATTTTTTATTTTATTTATTCCCTCTCAAAATGAACAAAAATGTAAAAAGGGGAAAAAAAAAAAAAGACAAACATGATATGGGATATTTTTTATTTTTCTTTTTAACTTTAAATCGTGTCCCAGTGGCAAAATCAAATCAAATCAAAACTGAAGAAATGATAGGTGAAGAAGGTCTTTCATAGTGTGTTTTGAGGTGGTGAAATGAGAATGGGGCATGCAGAATCTGAGCCAAACAAGGCGAAAGCGAAAATGAATTCGCCCAGCCCAGAAAGCATAAAAAATTTGCTCACAATATGATTAATTATAACAATAAAAAGGGATGGGGTTGGCTCAAGTAGGCGAGGCCATTTGATTCTCTTTTGTTTTTGTTATGAAATTTTCTTCTTTCGTGATGAAAAATTTCATCAAAGTTAGAACGTTTCTTATCTAATTATTTATAATCATATCAAATAAATTAAAAATTTAATAATAATATATCGTTAGAAGAATTTAAATTTATATCTTTTTATTGAAACACGAACAACCCTTCGGAGGCTTTATTTTTTTATTAAAACTGTGGAACCTTATTAAATCTGAAACATAATATTACTTAACACGTCTTTAAAGTGCCCACTTACCAGTTACCACTTTTACTTTTCTTCTTCTTTATATTATTATATATATTTATGTCATGTGAAAGAATAAAGGATATGCAGCAAGTGGCAGGCAATTACTTGAAAATTTAAAATCCAGAATGTTGTAATCTTTAATTTGTAAAATTATTATAAACCCATTAATCCTTCATATGATCTTTTCTATAAAATTCAAATCAGTAGATGATCTAGTGATAGAATTATACGGTTGTATTTTTTTATTTGTAAATACAGTTATAAGAAAATTGGTGGTGCACATGGTCCTCTGTAATATATAATTCCATGGGCCAAGAGACTTATTTCCACCTAAGGTTTGGTTTATTTTCAAACTTTCATCTATAAAATTTAAAAAACTTAGATATTTTTTATTAGAGTTAAAAAAATAAAATTTTTATTTAATTAAAAATTAAAAAATTAAAAAATTTTAAACTAAGAAGATAAAATAAGATAAATTTTTAGTTTTAAAATTTTTTATTAAATAATAATTTTATCTTTAATTTTAATCAAAAATTTTAATAAAAAAATAATATTTAAATTTTTAAAATGTTACGAATAAAAGTTTGAAAATAAACCTAACCTTGGGCAAGAATAAGTCTTGTGACCTGATTCTGTGCTAAAATTGGTGGGTTGAGAGGGCAGGAGAGTGTGCCATAGGAATTGCCTTTTTTCCTCAATTATTAGAAAAGTAGTTTAAATTTTTTAAATGATAGTGGGCAAAACACTTTGGATGCCCAATTGCTTGCCACATAAATAGAGGGGGATTCCATTTCCCTACAACAACAACCACCAAATCAAGCTATTGGAATATTCTCACGTGCCAAACAACCCAAAAAGAATGAATTAATTTTTAATTATGCATTAATTAAAGAGATTTATTATTCTACTTTGAATGTGAAATTCACCTGAAACACATCATAAATGGGCACAACAGCAAAAAGTGAAATGTCAGTGTCTCCAAGAATCAGGGCCGTCAATCTAGTACATGAAGCAGATATGAAATAAACTTAACCCTTTTCAAGAAATGGTCGGAACGTTTCAAAATAATGGCCGAGGTCTACGGTTTTTTAACAAATCAACTATGGTTTGGGCTTCCGTTCCAGAGCCCAACTCTTCAAAACGAGTTTATTACGTCCCCTATCTCAGCAATAACTACTGTATCACATAAATGATAGCCAAGATGACACTAAACAGTGATGGAGGTAGAATAGTCATGCTCAGAGATGATAAAGGTAGGGTAAAAGGAGAAATCCATGAAGACACAATCAGTTATGGTGGTGTCAAACGACTATTGTGAATGAAGACACGATTATTTCCAAATGCATCAGCATCAACAGCTACAAATGAGTGCGATGGTTGCAGACTTTAATATTTCTGAATAAGGGTACGAAAATCCTTCAGTTGTGGATACAGCTTACACAGAGAATCATCATCCAATGGCTGTGAGTATGACAATGCCAGTTGCTACTAAACCTTCTGATTCAAAAATGGCAGGCGAGAAGAAGCGAGGCAATTTGGATGAGATGATGGAGAAGATTAGTGAGAGGAGACAGAAGAGAATGATGGAGAACTGTGAGGCAGCCGCCAGTCGAGAGCAAGAAAACAGGCTTATACCAGTCAATTGGAGCTTGAAGTGTTTCAAATTTGAGGGAGGCAAATAGTTGGCTCAGAAAGCTAAAGGTAGGTACAATTACTTACAACAATTTCCCTAGATTTTAAGTGCAATTGTATTTCCACTTAGAGCTTGAGCAATGCCATTCAACATTTTTAACACAAAGGAAAATTTTTATTCTATGGTCTTGTTGCAGGAAGTAGAGATGCTCAGCTTGTCTTCGCATCGGCGTTCATGATTTTGCCAAAAACACTTTTATTATATCAAAGCAAGTTACAGTTTATTTTTGAAAGGGTGAATAATATTTTTCCACACTTGGCCAAAAACAATTTTTCATACAATGAATATATAAATAATACTTAATATCCAAAATTTAACTTTATTAATGAAAAATCTATAAGGAAAAACAGAAAAATATCGTTTTATTATTTCCTATATTTGAAAAAAAAATTGTTCATAGTCATCAATTAAATGATGGCCAAGATGACACTAAACAGTGATGGAGGTAGAATAGTCATGTTTAGAGATGATAAAGGTAGTAGGGATGGCAATGGGGAGGGGCGGGGAGGGGATATCAATCCCCGTCCCCGTCCCCGTAGGGGATATCAATCCCCGTCCATGCCCCGTCCCCGTTACGGGGATAAAAATAATCCCCGTCCCCTCCCCGCGAAGGAAAATCCTCTCTCCATCCCCTCCCCGTCCCCACGGGGAAAAATCCCCTCCCCATCCCCGCCCCGTCCCCGTGGGGAAAAATCCCCTCCCCATCCCCGCCCCGTCCCCGCAGGGAAAAATCCCCTCCCAATACCCATAAATATAAATTTTAATTGTTTTATGTATTTCAATAAATAAAATAAATCATAATATAAAAATTTCTAGAACTTAATAGTTTAGAAATTATTATATTAATATATTAGATTTAAGGGGTGGAAGGTGGGGTGGGGTGGGGTGGGGAGGGGTGGGGAGGGGATGGGCCGGGCCGGGCCGGGAAGGGAGGGGCGGGGGGGGAGGGGAGGGGCGGGGCTGGGAAATATGTATCCCCGTCCCCGACTACGAGGATTTTTTTCATCCCCATCCCCGTCTCTTTCCTCGTTTTTATCGGAAAATCCCCTCCCCGTTAGGGTCGGAACCCCTAAAATCGGATCCAAATTGCCATCTCTAAAAGGTAGGATAGAAGGAGAAATCAATGAAGACACAATCAGTTTTGGTGGGGTCAAACGACTATTGTGAATGAAGACAAAGGGAGGAGGAGAGTGGGAGAAGGGAGTGACGGGACAGAGTGGTTGCGGGAAAGAGAAGAGGTGTTGAAGACAACACCTTTCTTGCTTCCCCCTTCCATCTTCACAAGCTTATTTAATGATGTTACCGAGGAAAACGTTTACCGTTTCCTTCATCCTCTCTAACCACAATCCCTACAAAGGAAAAAAAAAACCAAGATTCGCAATCAAAGGTTGAGCCCGATGTAAACCCTAAGAAACACAACAAAAATAGAAATACAGAATTAGGAATTATTTCAAAAGAAAAAAAAAAATTCGTTTCTCTATTTTTCAATTAGATAACAGATGTTTTGTCTTGTAAAAGCTACTGGAACTTGCCCTCTCATCCTCACTAATCATCAATTGTTAGATAAGTGCTAGTCCACTTTGTCAATTCAAAGTAGCGTATGGATAGATTTGGATTGATGGCAATGATATAAAAATTGTTAAGAGATTTCCTCGATAGCAAAAGTGTTAAGAAGATCTTTGAGATAAGAAGCCAAGCGGCGGAGGTTGAGAAACAGATTTCAAAGAAACAGATTGTCAATTTGATTAAAAGAGATGCAAAGGAGAGAAGAGAAAGAAAGAGAGAATGATAGGCATATGTTGGCAACATTGAAAGACAAAGGTTCTGCTGATAAGAATAATTTCTTAAGGAATGTTTTTGTGGGTAATAAAGTGTTTTAAGACTAAACTTGGATGGAAAATTGTTAATCAATCCTTTTGAAAAGTATTTCTAATTAGAGAATCATTTATAACACATACATCTACTTTCAATCAATTATCCTTTCTTTGTCCAAGAAAACAGAAGTGAGGCTTAAAAAGAAAGGTTAATAAAACTGATAGAGTATTAAAACTTCCAAAAAAAAATTTAGGGTTCTAAGCGTTATCACGTTTGTAAAACCTTCTAATTAGTTACTTATCTAAAAAAAAAAAACTTGAGGGTACTAATACAATTATAGAGTATTCAATTCTCTTGTGGGTATTATCGAAGCTAGAAAATCGAGATATAAGAAAATCAACAAAACTACACATTTATAAATATATCTTATTAACTTTATAATAATTATCAATTAACATGCATTTCTTTTTCAATTTATCTATTGAAATATCCTAAGGGAAAATGGAATTTGTGTCATATATAAAAAGAAATTCTTTTATCAATATATTCACACATACCTATTGATCATATCTATTACATGAAGCCATAAGTTAACTCTCCAAGGTTCCAAATAGCCTCCGCTCTAGTAAGTGCTTCCTCTGCCAGCCTAGTGACCTAAAACACAAATGAGTCTCATCAGTCAAAGGATACAGAGACCTGAAAAAATGAATAAAAGAATTGGATAATTAACAAATCAGTGGAAGCTTATGTTGACATGTACAGAACATCTGGTAGAATCAACAAAACTACTATGAACACCCACTATTTTCATGGGTATGACAACATCCATCAGCTTGCTTTGAGAAGACAACAAATGATGGGCATTCCTCATACTAACGGTTAATCCCATAATCCAGTTCAAAGCTACAAAGCTTTGAGCCTTGAGGCAATAAACCTAGTCAGACTTTTACCAGACGCACATTGTTAGAGGTTGCAACTCCATATTAATGCTATACAGCCATCTAATTTTACCTGCACAAGCGTGCATGTATATACCAACCACGAGAAACTGAAAGGTCGCAGAAACCAAAGAGACTTATTTTCGTGCACATATTTGAAATAAATCAAGGTTGATTAAAACATTATCCAATTAAAAACAGCAAATGATAGTCAACTCTTTCCTCCAACTTATCGAAAAAGGAAAAGATGATAGGTGATTACTTACAAAATGTAGGAGATTGGTGGGGCGGATCATTTCTTTGTGGCATCAATAAACATGGCTCGAGTCCAATGCTCAACATCCTCAGTTTGTGAAGGTGGAGGAGGAAAAGTTGGATGCTCGACAATATCCCATCCTTCAATAATACTTTCATTTTTCCCAACATCAGATATTTCAGTTGCATAAAGATAACTGGCCACCGAACTTGGGAGATTATTATCACTAAGTTTTCCTGCAATGCAACACAAGCACACAAAAATCATTAAGTCTTCCAAGAATGAAATTCATTTGAAACCTAATGCCATATTATCCACACATAAAAAGAGAATCCTGTTATCCTAAATGTTACCCATCCTAGTTATACAAAAGATTGGTGAAACAAAGACAGCATGAAAATCACTGGTTAAGCCATGTGACTACTTTCATCGAATGGAAACACTTCTCTCTCCACTATCTGTCTTTATAGATTCTATTATAGGTATGCATATATGGGCAGGTGAAAAGACATTACAAAGCAATTTACAGAAATCATCACCAGTAGCAATTTAGGCTGTATATACTATATAATAGAGATTCAACAAGCATGCTAATGTTGATTCCTTTCAAAATTTATAATCTAGTTACTATATGAACTTTTAACATTCTTCCCTCCTCCCCCACCCCCCCCCCCCCCCAAAAAAAAAAAAAAAAAACAGAAGACGGAAACACAAAAGGAGAAAAAAAAGGTGGTTTTGGGTTATCACACAAAAGGGTCCTATTCTTACCTAACAAAGCAGTTAAATACATTAGCTAAAATTTTTAAATCAGTTAAAAACCAAAATTATACCAGTAGTATGGGCAACATATGTGCACTCTCCAGTAAAGTGGTCGATGAAATAGCAGAATTCATATTCCACACAGATTTGTTTAGTTGTTGAACTTGTTTACATGACCTGAAAGTCAAAAGATAGTGTCATGCCCAAAAGCACCACAATACATGAATAAGTACTATTCTCTGAGAAAAAAGGGTAATATGAATTTATCACCCATGACACTGTTGTAAAGTTTTGATGTACCCTAGGATAGAGGGCCCAACAGATTAATCATTCTGAAGATGGTAAAAAAGACCTTGGATAAGTTCTGGGCAAAGGCGTTTTCACATAGGCTTGAGAAACAAGAAGAAACAGTGAAAGAAACACACAGTATTTGGCTGTTCAATATCAACCCTATTCAACAGACTGAGAACAAGGTAAGCCATGCTAGGGAATACATGTTCAAGCTCTAGTTTCAATAAGTAAGAAAGTGGCATCCTCTGAGCTCATTTCTTTATACACAAATCAATATCTGCAAAAAAATCTCATTGAAAATATGAACAGATGATCAGAAAACTCTCCAGCTTTTAAAACAAAAGACTGAAAATGCAAAAAAAAGTTGAGTAAACCTACAACTTAATAGCTGCAGGATGAATTTTCATGGCCCAAGGCACTAACAAACTAGCAATAGCCACGTCCCAGTGACTACTATAGTAACAAAGAAAAACTTCCAAGTATCATCCAAACATTTCTAAAATGACTTATATCTTTATTTTTGTGCAAAAGTTGACTTGCTGGCTGTTGTTCTTAAACTTTCACAAGGTAGAATTCAAATGTTTGGTCGGATCAAAAATCACGTATAAAGAGCGAAAATGGGAAAAAGAAAGAAAGTGGAACATATACCTTGAACAAGCCATTTTCAAGGAAAAAACAGATCGAATTTCCTTAGATGAAGACAGTGTTCCCAATAACTTTGCAAAAGCTTCAAAAGTAGATGCTTCTGCAGGAGCATCTAGACAGAGTGAGTTGTAACAGTAAGCTGTTATGCATGCCACACTTTTCTTGAGAAGAGAAATCCCTTTCTGCAAGTCCTTGTGTGTTTCAACAGAATGTGGGGATGCAGCAGAATAATTGAAGCTACCACTTCTAGAACAATCAAGGTTGGGCCTTTTCTCAGATTCCATTGATGCAACACCGAAATTACTTGAACTTTTATCCCATGCTTCTCCACTAGTAGAACAGTAATTTTGGCGAGGAATGAAAAGGGGATATTCATTGCTGCACAGAACAAAATATATTCAGTCCTACAATCAATAGAACAATGTAGCTTCGTCAAATTAAATTCCCGGCCAATATACCTTCGAGAGGATGGGCGTGCATTCCAATAAGAATCCCTTTGCCATATTCTTGAGCAAGAACCCTGAGGAGAAATTACAACATAAATATACAAGAAACTAGACAGAAAAAGATTTAAAGAATCCAGTGCAATTTTTTTGTGTGTGAATGTAAAAATTCCCCAACAATATAGTTTCCAGCAAGGGCAAAAATTTTAAACATCCACCCTTTTTCTTTTTTCCTAAAAAAATCTTGCGAAAACTTATAGGATGCTCTCATTAAATAGTTACGGCTTGCTCTAGTGAAGGTTATGAACTATTCCCTTCACCAAAACTATCTCAAAAGAATAATTCTTAGGTAAAGTCACAGTGTAATCATCATCCTTACTTTTACTTGCATTGATAACAAGTCCATGCAAAGGCCAATAGCTAAGAAACACAGAAATTTGAAAGATATTTTACTCAAGATTAGAAGAATTCTTTTAGTCATTTGACACAGGGCACATACTAACTCACCGCAAAACCTGAGTTATGAAGGACAGGAACTGCCAAATTCTGAACAACAAGATTTAGAAGTTGCACCATGTGTCTGTCCTCCAGTCACAAGAATTACAGGTTAGTGGTCAAACAGAAGAACATCCAAGCTAATTAACCAACAAACACATAAATTTGAGAATTTAGAAATACACTACCAAGAAAGTATACATGATTGAATCCCAGTAGGATAATCTAATTACCAATTCTCCAGTGGCATTGATTATTTTTCTTATTCATTTTGTCACAAAGGTTCAAGCACAAAATTGTATGCATGCATCAGCAGGATAATCTAATTACCAACTTTCAGTTACACCAAATTTGTTTTTCTTATTTAGTTGGATATGAAGGGACAAGCAGAAAAGTTAGATGTATGTATGCACTTGCGCAGAAACATACATAGTCCAAACAAAAGAGAAGCTGTTACCCCAAAGAGGCAGCTAGCTCTTCTGATGGAACAGAGTGTGGGTCAAGTCCTCTTGGCAATCGTGCACAGCAAATCTGATCATATTGACCACTGAGACCATCTCTTACTTCTGAATCTTTAGTCACCTGAAGAAAAACAACTATTGTATCTTATATGGAAGCATCATAACAATCACCCTGGAAGGCCGCTTCGATGTAACAAGTGATCTTATTTGTCACTTGAAGGTATGACAAACCCAGTCATATTTAAAGGCCTTACCCGGCGTTGTGGGAACAATTTGCAAATCTGTTTTATAACCACAGACTGTTTATGCAGAAGTTCAGAGAGAATTGCCATCTGCAAATCTGGAAACAATTAGGCAATAAACATGGTAATTGGGAGAACAAAATAAAAAGAAATGGCATTCCGTATGATCGACAAGAAGAAAGAACAGCGAGGATACAAACATCACAGACAAACAAATACTCCAACAAACATTAGATTAAAAGATAGTGGCCAACATAAATGTCAATATCTAAATGAAACTAGGATGATGGGCCTTACATGCCCCAAACTCTGAGTGCAAATAAGGTTAGGATAGAACTTCTGTAGTTGTTCTGCACGATTTTTATCCAGCTGCAGAGTCAAAATGATACATCAAATATCTCATATCAAATAAACAATGACACTAAAATGAAATCAAGAACAAACCAATACCATAGAACGAGCTGATTCAAGTACAACATATTTAGCTTTTAAATCATAAGACCTCTTCTCAATCTGTGACTCGCCTGTAAGAAATTTAAAGTAAATCAACCTTTAAATCTAATATACAGCACAACAAATTAGGAGCAGTCAAAGAACAAACCAACCTTGTGCGAGTTGCTCCTTACTAAGCCGTAGCTTCTCTCTCAAATTCACAAGCTTCTCATTCTGAAGCACTCTCCAATTTAATTGATCATCCGTCTTCCCCTAATGAAAAATAGAAAGTCCTAAGGTCATAAATGTGCTGCCTAAAACAAAAATCATATGAAAGCGGTAGGCAAGGCATGATTCAAACCTTTGTCACAAGAACGTCAGTCAATTTCAAAAATAATGCATCCCGACGACTCTTTAATGATTTCAACAAAGTGTTGCAGTCATTTAACCTACACATCATATTATACGCTCAGCAAACAAGCAAGCCTAAATCAATTAAAGCATTTAAAATAAGCTCAAACATCAAGGAATTACAGAAGTACCTGTTATTGACACAAACTGCACAAATAGAGGCGCGATTCGAATTCTCGCAGATGGCGCAGTTACTGCTTCTCTTGTTCATCCTCGGATTTCGTCTTCAGAAAATCAATCGACAATTTATATTTTTAACTGCTGCAAAAAGAAATTAAGGGCGCTGAATCTCTTAGAAAAGAGAAAATACCATAGTTGAAATGAGTTGGCCAGAGATTGAATCGATGACGGATAATTACCGGAGATTCATTATAACGGGAAATTGAGATGGCTTACGTGATACTTTTCTGCTCTCGTCATACAAGGAATAAATTATAAGGTTTTATTATTCGTTACTATTTTTTGTGACGGAATTTGAATTTGGGGATTGCCGAAATCAAATGAATGTGAAAACATTTTCGGGGTACAAAGGAAAGTTTTCAAGTCGTAGTATCACGTCATTTTTGTCTTTATTCAGTGATTGGGCTAAAAAGGTAAAAACACTATTTCCTTATAAATCCTACTTCATCAATTAAAATCCAACTTATAACTTAGATTATGGAAATCCAACTTTAACATAAGTCCAAAGACTGCAATTACGATATTATCCTTGTTATTTAATTTAATATAACTAAAATATCTTGATTAATTCAAAATTTACCCTATTAAATTACTATATTAAGACTCATTAATTATCACATTGTCCATTCCTCTCCATACATCATCCGGATCTCTTCAACTATTACCACAAAGGAAAAAAAACTCATAATTTAACTTGATACAATTGATGGAATGAACTAAAAAATTTTTTGTGGTAGTTTATAGGTATTTGAAAGACACTTGAATTTACCCATATAGAGTTGTCACTTATTAGTGTTACTTCAAAACTATTATTTCGTTGGTTATCTCAAGTGTTATCATAAGTTTGGTGCCCCTATGGCTAACATGTTTGCACTTCTAGATCCCAACACCCAACTCAGCCAGAGAGGTTGCCTAATATGAGAAGTGATAATTTGGTTTGGACAGATTTCATTCAAAGAGGTTTGTATCTTTTGAATCAATTTGATTATACAATAAAAATCAATGTGACATGAACATAGATATTAATTTGGTATACCCTTGCGCCAACAAAAACTAAGATAAAATTTAATATGGTTTGTTAGTTTGTGTAAAATTATAAATACTGATTTTAAATATAGATAAAATTGTGATGATGGTATCATCGTGAAGATAGGAAGAGATCGAATACTGAAAATAGTTCAAGTTTTGAGATTGGATGATGGTGATAAATAAGAAATGAAAAAGAAAAAAAGAGAGAGAGAAAAGGAAATTATTTTTATTTTTAAAATTTTAGAAAATGATGACACAATTATAATTGGTGAAAAAAAATATTTTTTAGAGCAATTTTGAGTGGACAAATGTTAATTACTCATCTATATATTTTTTATTTTAACGCCAAATATCTGCGTTCCACCCAATGTTTAATGAAATGACATGCTTACCCTTTAAATATAAAAAAACTATTTGTTCACACATTTATTAAATTTGTTAATTTTTTTTTAATAAAATTGTTGAAAAGACAAAAAAGCTAAAAAACTCAAGTTAAATAATATTTTGCCCCCAAAATATTATTAGATAATTTTTTATACATTTAATTTATATTAATTTTAATTAACAATAATAAAAAAGTTTCTTGTATAAATATAGATATGAGTGTCAAAATATATAATCATATGTTTGAGACAAAATATAATTTTTTAAAATATTTAGGGAGTTAATAAAATTTCTTCAAGATTTTAGAAATTTAAAAAAATTGAGATATTTTAAAATTTTAAAATTTTGATTTGATCCTTGATAATTCAAATATAACAAATTAAGAGTATATATTTTCTTCAGAGTTCAATATTGTAATATTTTTAACTTTAGAGATAATAACAGTTGAAAACATGGATTTTTTAAAGCTTCAAAAATTTGAGAATTCCTTATTTTATCAATTCTTGGGTGAGAAATAGTTATTCCTTTAAAAGCCTTGATATGACAATTTATGCATATACCCTGTGATCCAACTATCTACTAATCCTGACGATTCAGGGTTAATGTTTCCAATAATTCAGAGCATGCAGCCTCTGAATGATACAACATCAATTGACAGATTTACAGATGATACAAGAAACTACGATTAGCCCTAATTAATAAATAATAAATATTAGTGTTTGATGCTTCAAATACAATGCCTGCTGTTGTGTTGACAAAATTTATAGGAAGCTGAACTGAGGAAATACAACACAAGACCTAGGGAGGTTTACTCTGAAAGTCACTCTGTCACAGATGCAACATCACAGAAACAGAGCTACTATGATATTACTTCCGCCCAACTTTCTGTATTAAGATTGCAGATTTGTGATTGAATAAATTTGGAAAACTTCTGAAAAGTATCGGTTATGTTGTCATCATCACATAAAGTGCTTTTCTACTAGTTTCCTCAGCTCCTCCATCTTCTCAATGATTTTAGGATTCATTAGGTCCTTCGCTTCTCTCAAAAGAGTGCCTTCCCGGCTGAACTTGTAAGCATCCACCACAGTCCTCATCAATGTATGGAGTTTTTCTGGGGTCCTACAAATGGTGAGAAAAAAACCAACATTGAATTGATGATGTACGAATTAACCCAGTAATTGAGTAAGAATATAATAATCTTCCACTGGAAAATCAAATTCTTGCTACTATTTTCTGTGTCCTTTCAAATAGAAAAAGGCCTCCAAAGAAGGCCAGCGTTGGATGTTCCATAAGAAGGAACTTTTTTATGAAGGGCCTGACTCATTAAGGATCTTGTACTTCAAAATCCATAAGGTGAACTGTTATTTTGACACAGATTAGTAGGAAACAAACAAATTTCAGAGACTTACGTGTATAGGTTGTCTACATCTTTCCCTTCGATTTCTTCTCCAGGAGTAAAGGCATCTTTAAGAGTACATAATCGCTCTTCCGGATCCTCAATTGTGAGAAGATACTTTAAAATCCTAACCTCTTTAGGCATATTCCTCTGGAGGTTACCTCTTGCAGTCATATATAAATGATACAGTATGTCTTTGACCTGCAATGGAGCAAACCAAAGGCTAATAAGGTAGCAGTCAAACAACTCTATGCTAGACATTACAAATATTTAGTCGTCACATACAAAACCATCAAATATGAAGATGGCTGCATTCTTTGCATTAAAAGATTGAATATCAGGACACAGACGAAGGACCACTTGGACTATTCTACAGTTATCCAAGAGTTGGTTTTCATAGTACGATAGCACCTCCACAATTCTTTCACTTCTTCCCAACATGAACACAAAGTTTCATCTCCTCTCCCATGGAGTTTATTCTCTGTTTCATTCCTTCCCCACAAAATTATGGCCAAACTTAATTTCTGTGGGGAAGGAATGAATGCATGCATCTACAATCGAATAACTGTACAAGAGGGAGCCATATTTGATATTTTAACAGGAATGGTTTATAAAATTTAAACATCAAGAAACTTCTTCAAATCCCAGCATTATAAAACCATGAATGCATGCATCTATTATCAAATAACTGTACAAGAGGGAGCCATTTTCAAGGACCAGTGGTCACTTTACCTCATCTTTTGTCATGTTTGATTCCTTAGCAGCTGACCAAGCTTTAGTGATCATCAGCACCAACGCTGAATCAAGCTGATTTTTCTCAGCCAGATTATCTATCTTTCTGCAAGCAGTCTCTATAGAAGGTGAATTGATAATATCTTGGAATTTCAACTCAGCAGTATTGAGTGCTTCAATGCTCTCTGTTGCAGTATCATAAGCTTGCACAGCAGCCAAGCAAATGTTCCCCAGCTTTGCTAAAGCTGGTCAAACAGACACAAAAGAACAATTTCACCTTTTATCCACAAACAAAATAAAATAAATGGCGACTTAAAATTTCAAGCAAAGCCTGGATAGGCGCTGCCTTGTGGAGTCTTTGTCTCCATCATATGCATGAATAGAGTATATGCATATTAAATAACACAAGAAATCAAACATGAATAGAGTATATGCATATTAAGTATTGGTTTAAATCAGCAAAATCAATCCAGATTATAATATGTGAAACATAAGAACCATGTGCTCATGTACAATTGGCAAGCAACTTCACATCCAACTAGATCAAACCAGCCTAGATTACATATAGATAACTAGAAGGAAGAATATAGCATAAATGATGCGTTCATCAATTTGCCCATTCATTCAAAGTAAACATGTCCACAGGTCTATTTTGGGATGGTCAAAAGTCTTCATCCTTGGTAGTCCCCCTTAGTGTCAGAAACAAGCCATAAACACAGTTTGGCATCTAAAAATTTTAATACATTCAAGAAAAGTAAAAGTTAATTAGAATATCATTAAAAAATTAACTATTCTCACCATTTTGTTCAGTTGGATTCTCATAATATGATTCTGCTACAGAGTGTAGATGCATAAAAAATTCTTTAGTGAAATCTTTACGACGTCTAGCAACAATTTGACTTATTTCTTCTGATGGTGCTTTCTTAATGACTTCAAGAAGCTCATTGTGTCTTTGCACATCTTCATCAATCTGTGCATTAGAAACTTTCAGCGAGTCAGCAAAACAACAAGACGACACACTTAAGACAAAATCAGTAAGCATATTATGCCCTAAATTATTAATGGGAAATTACAACCAAACTGAAGTTAGAAGTTCAACGATTGAGAAACCTCTTTCAGTTTGCGTCCAAGCCGAAGAAGTTTATGCTTCATTCCAGGGTTTTCCTCAGCATCAGCTCGGTCCTGACAACGCTTGAAGAAATGAGAGCGTAGATTGCTCCATTCCTTGCTGAAAGCAAGCAACCTTCTCCAATCAGTTGGAGTGGGCTTGTCAACCATGAAAACCTCAATGAGCTTGTCACATACTTTAATCATTTTCCCATCATCCAAACTCCTAGTATCATCATTGTTTTGACCGCCTATGGCAGGCTCCTCGTGAACAGGTGTGGTTTCAGCAGTTGTATCACCAACAACAGCAGCAATGGGGGAATATCTTCGAAGTCTGATGGGATTAACAATCAAGGGACAACCTTACAAATCAAACCAGTATTTAATTAGCCACTGCTCATTATTAATTCAACATAAATGTAGTAAAAATGGAACCCAACTAACCACTAACAAAAAATGGAGAAGAGGCTATATATTTAAAGAAAAACCTAATTGAATTTATTCTTTGGGCGAGTAATAGAGTCCGAAAGTGATTAAAATTCATTCTTGATATTAAAAAAGAAAAAAGAATTCGACTACGGGAAAGCATGGGCAAGTAAATGAAAGCAACGAAAAAGAGAGAAAAACTTACATTTAAATTTATGGGAGAAACAAGGAATGGGCGCTGAATTTCTTGTCAACGGAAGAGCAGCAGCCTTAGCTCGAGAATATGTACGGGGGTAAAAGTAAGAACTCCGTAGCGTCACACAACCAAACTCCATCGCACAGTCAAATTCGCAGCGCTTGTAATGTAACACTAATCATCTTATTTGAGACTCGAGCGTGTTTGAGTGACTCCTGGGGTTCCAATAGACTAAAATATCCCTGTATACATCATCTAGAACGACGTCGTATCGTAGCTATCTCATGGAGAGAAAAGGGCAAAAAAGGCATGAGGTTTTAGACCTTTTCTTTGAAAGTTAAAATTGAATGTGGGGCAGAGAGCGGATTAGAATTTTTAATTTTATCATCTCATCTTCATCGAAGACGGTTTCTTCTTTCGCGGGAATTTTGAAGCAAACAGGTGATGCTCTCATTAACCTTCTTTTCGCCACATTTAACTCCCTCTCCGCAACCTTCACTACTCACCACTAAATCATTACAATCTCCGAAACACGAAAATAACTCGAAGTCGAGAAACAGTGGTTCTCAAAGCCCAAGGTTTCACTGCTTTTCTAGTAAAACCACGTCTTCTACCACCAGTTTTAACAACGCCAGCGACAGTTTGGGTTTTCAGGATAACCCAGTAGCTGATTTTTCGGATAAACCCTCCTTGAGTCAATGCGTTGAGTCTAACGAGCTTGCTGTTTGGCTTCAGACGTGTGATAGTGTAAAGCAAGTTAAACGAGTACATGCCATTGCTTTAAAGTGTTTGAGTAACTCCGTGACTTATGTTGATAATAATTTGATTAGTGTCTATGTTAAATTGGGGAAGCTAATTGAAGCTCGGAAAGTGTTTGATAAAATGCTGGAGAGGAACGTTGTTAGTTGGACCGCAATGGTTAATGGGTATTTGAAATTTGGTTTTCATGATGAAGCTTTAATGCTATTTAGTGAATCGATCAGAAGTGGGGTTCGAGCGAATGGGAAGATGTTTGTGTGTGTGATGAAATTGTGCAGTAGGAAATTAGATTCGGTGCTAGGAAGACAAATTCATGCTTGTATTGTAAAGGGTGATTGGAGAAACTTGATTGTGGATAGTGCGATTCTTCATTTTTACGCGAAACTTGGTGAATTGTCTTGTGCTTTTCGTGCCTTTGATAGGATGTCGGAGAGGGATGTGGTTTCTTGGACAACTATTATTACTGCTTGCTCACAACAAGGGCAAGGGCAAGAGGCTTTTTTGATCTTCTTGCGAATGTTAATTGATGGATTTTTGCCTAACGAGTTCACGGCTTGTAGTGTTTTGAAGGCTTGTGCAGAGGAAAAGGCTCTAAAATTTGGGAGGCAGTTACACGGAGCCATAATTAAGAAGACATGTAAGAATGATGTGTATATAGGAACTTCTTTAGTAGATATGTATGCAAAGTGCGGGGAGATTTTGGACTCTAGAAAGGTATTTGATGAAATGATGAATAGGAATATATTTACATGGACTTCAATTATAGCAGGGTATACTCGGGAAGGACTTGGGGAAGAAGCTATAAACCTTTTTCGAGTAATGAAGAGACGAAAAATAATTGCCAATAACTTAACTATTGTGAGCATCCTTAGGGCTAGTGGTCTGATTGGGGCTATCCAGATAGGGAAGGAAGTACATGCAAAAATAATCAAGAGTTGTATCCAAACTAATCTATACATAGGAAGCACTCTAGTGTGGTTTTACTGTAAAAGTGGGGAGTCCCCTACTGCGTACAAGGTCCTCCAGCAGATTCCTCTTAGAGATGTGGTCTCATGGACAGCCATGATTTCTGGTTGTGCAAGGCTTGGTCATGAGTCTGAGGCTCTCGAGTTCTTGAAAGATATGTTGGAGGAAGGTGTGGAGCCCAATCCATTCACTTATTCATCGGTTCTGAAAGCATGTGCTATGCTAGAAGATATTACACATGGGAAATCAATCCACTCCTCTGCGAAGAAGACCACAGCATTGTCTAATGTATTTGTGGGTAGTGCTTTAATCAATATGTATGCTAAATGTGGATTTGTGTCAGAGGCATTTCAAGTTTTTGACAGCATGCCAGAGCGGAACTTGTTCACCTGGAAGTCTATGATTCTGGGCTATGCAAGGAATGGACGTTGCCAGGAGGCCTTGAAGCTCATGTACCGGATGCAAGCAGAAGGATTTGAAGCAGATGATTTCGTCCTTACAACAGTTTATAATGCATGTGGAGATATTGAGTGGGATGTGGAGCTTTCACCTGGGTGTTGCATGCAGTCTAGTTGACCTTTGTGTAATCAGAAGTTCAATGTTTGCTTGAACCGAGAATGAAGACATGATGCCTGTGCAGATCATGGATGTTTCGGGTCATATATTTTCCTATTCGTTTATGTTGCATGGAATCCAGTAAATATAAAGGGTTGATCAGTTTATTGTAACCCCATGTCCTCAGAAACCGGAATTGATCCAACCTGTTATTAATGCCAGCCAGGTCTGTCATACAGAACTGTTTCTTGGATCTGTAATATAAGGGCCCTTAGAGATCCATTTTGGAATCATGAATATCGATGATCCAAGCCAATTGCATTGATATAATGCAAATCTGCTTTGTATCAGCTATGTAAATGTTAACTTAATATTCTTTACAAGTCAGAAAGATATACTGTGTGTAAGATGGTCTTCAAACTTATCTACCTTCACGGCAATATTTGGGTTCTGTTGTCCAGTGTACATTGCATCCTCGGGATCCACATTTGAAAGCCCTTCTAAAATTGGAAGTACCAAAAATGAAACCCACCAATATCCCAAGGCTGTACCTTTAAGAAGAAGACTGATAGGGGAAATTTTATATAACCCCGGTTGGAACATTTATGTTTTCCACTTAAAAGTGAAGAAAAATTAATTTGGCAAATATTTTGGTAATTATTTAAGACTTACAACATAACCTTTAGTTAGTGAAAATGTAAATTATTTACGTTTAATTCCTGTTTTAAATATATTATTCCAAATTTTTGAATTCAAAATAAATTAAACAGTATTTTATCCGTTTTTCTTATTAAATGCGTATTTTTGTTTTTTTTTTATGTTTTTCCTTTTTTATGCATTTTTAAAATATATATTAATTATCATAATATCTCTTATATTTTAAATTAATTATCATAATATCATAACTATATAAAAAAACTCAATTTTTTATTATTCAAATCTCTAATATTTTTTGATAATTTTTTGTAATGATTGAATCTTAATTATATATTATGTTATATTAACTTCAATAATCAGTTGAAAACTTTATATTTGAATTATTAACTATAAGATATATTAAAAGTATTAAAACTATTATTGATATATTTTTAAAAATGTATTATTAATGATATGTTGTATTAAAGTCATATATACACATTCTATATTTTTTCTATATCCAAATTTTATGGCTTTTTTATTATTTATTATATTATATTTATAAAATTTTAGGTTTTTTTTTTTCTATTTGTGTAGTTACTAATTAGGATATAATCTAAAATATCATACGTGGCAAAATTGTAACGTTGGAAGCAAAAAAGGGGCTCGCTTGACTTGTACCTAAGAAAGTCCAAAGGCAAGGTCCAAAAGTAAAAGGCCGAGTTCAAAAAATTTCCGGAAGAGTTGTGTAGCCCACAGACTTCCCGCTTCTCCTGCTTTCTCTCTCGTCTCCCTCCTTCCGTTTCATTTCATTTTGTTTCCATCAATCTCTCTCTCACGCTCTCACCAATTATACATAAAACTATAACTTTGTTCTTAATTCTCTCCTGATCCTCTCCATCAAATTTTATTCCTAATCTCTCCAATCAATCGTTATAATTCTCTCCAGATCGGTACGTCTTTTTTCTTTTTACACATGGAGCTGAACAGAAATTATGATCCTTAATTTTATCTGTGATATGCTTATTTCTTTTTGGTTTGCTTGGTGTGATTGATTGAACTGTGTAAATTCCTGCCATTTAGCAATTGTTTTTTTGTGCTTGAAGTCTACTTGAAGAGGAGCTCATGAAAAAGTGCAAAAGAAAAAAAAAAAAACTTTATGAATGAAACAATTGGTGCTTTGAAAAATGTAAACGCAGAAGTTTCACACATAAGATCACATCAATTTACTCTGGTTGAATTACACACGTTAAAGCAGCACTCAACTACACTTTACTGATGCTCAGATTGTTCCTTGATCAAGGCTTCCGTGTTTCTATCCAAGTTAATAAAAATACTGATTATTCATATTTACTTCGTATTTTTAGTTAATTTATGTATTAAATATCTCGTTTTAAAATTTTTGAATTAAAAAATTATTAAATGGGCATTTTATACATTTATCTTATCAAACACATTTTTATTATTTTAAACATTAGTCTTCTTTTTTTAAATAAATTTTTAAAGTACAAAAATTTCTTTTATATTTTCAATTAATTATTATTAGAGATGATGATAACTCAAGTTGATCAACTCTAACTTGGCTCACTAGACTTATCTGTGAAGTTTGATCCAAGGTTTGCAATATAATAAACCTTACGGATAAGATTGACTCACAAGGAGTATAAAACTTACGCCTAACCCTATATATATAGAGGTGGGTCAGACCCTATAATAACAGAGTGGCCCATTATTAATTAATTAATTATTTAATAATTATGAAAATAACAACAGATTGGATTGAGAGTCTTTTGTCTACTCCCAAGGCCTCGTTATTGTAGGAGGTTAGACCCTTCTGAGTCAAGCTATTTTTCTATGCTTCAAGCTGGGTGCAGGATAGTTTGACCTATTTGACACCTCTAATTACCATAATAATATAATTATATAAAACAAAAATTTAATTTTTTGTCACTTAATTTGTTAATGTGCATTTTATATTTTCAATGACACTATAAAGATGTTCTATGAATTTTCTATATACATTTAATTTTTTCAAATATAGAACATCTTAATATCTTTAAGTTTACTTGTAGGTGTTATAAAATATGGACAAATAATAACATTTTGGTGATGATTGGATAAAAAATTTCATGGCATCAAATTTTCACCCAAGACAGAGACCTGCAGTTTACTGACTAATGGCAGTTTATTAAATTCAAAATGTAAACACACAGTTTTCGCATGAATTGACTCTGGGTAGGTTCCAATCTGTGCTGCGTTCTGGTACGAATTCATATGATCCCCTCATTACCTGCCAAGATCATGTACTTTTCTTTTCTTGTGAGACAGGTGCACTCAAATCCCAAAGCTTCGCCAATCTTCTTCTGCACATAGTTGGCGACTTCGATCCTGGATTTCCGGCCGGAGTTACATGTTTGAGAAGTGGGCAGCTTCTCAAGAATGGTGGCAGAGTACATAGCAAATGGATTCAGTAAGTTAAATATAGAGTCTAACCATTTGAATCCGCTTGCTGTGGACCCATAAAACATGCTAACCTGCAAATCCATAGCCACAGGAATAATTGCATCACTCACCTCTGCAAACAGAGGACTAAACCTCAATAAAAATGGCTCCCTACAAGTGGTTCCTTCAGGGCAAACCACGAGGTTGCCTTGCCTCAACTCTTGCTCCATCACTTCCTTGTCTTTCTCCCTGTCCCTCGTCAATTTAACCGTCTTAATGGGAGACATGACGTCAGTGAATCTGCTGGTGCTGTAAGTGACCGTAGTTAGAGGTTTCATGATAAATATTGAGATATAAATTGGGTCCAAGAGTGTTCTGTGGTTGCAAACATAGAGGAGTCCAGTTGGCTTGTTGTGGTTAATGGTGGGGCTTGATATTGATACAGTGGAACTAAAGCCAGTCGAAGAATTGACAAGATTGGCAATGGAGAGAGGTAATAAGGTGCCGCAGGTAAATCTGATAATGAAAACAAAGATTCCCAGTGGAAGCCACATAAACATGATTAGGGAGGCAAATGGGGTAGGCCTGAAAGCCAATCTTCCATCATGAAAGATCAATGGCTTTGGGTATTTCTCCCTTGGAAGGATTTCCCACCTCCTTTTCTCTTCTTTCGTCACCCGGTACATTTCCTGTTGCAATTTCACTCCAAAAATTTTGGTCAAATTTTGTATTAGAAATGTGAGAATTATTACAAAGGTATTCCCTCCCTATCAAGAGCAATGTTATATAATTTATAAGGGTTACTTTATTATTAATTTAATGATATATACATTTATTTATGTATTTATACGGTTAAAGATGGATGCATCTGTGTATAATATAAACAAAATGAAACAGAAGTTAGAGATCTTACCTTGCAATATGAAAAGATTTGGTCATCAAAACCCAGGCAGCCAATACCAATAGGATAGCCACCAATTTTCCCATTGCCAAGAAACTCATTTAGAACAACTGGATTTCCCTTTTTTCTCTCCATTAAACCTAGACAATACCCACAAAACACCTTCAGTTCTCTCCCTTCAACACCATCAACTCTTAAATAATCTTTCACAAAACACTCCACCATGACTCTAGGCATCTCACTCACCGCAATCTTCCTTTTATCACCATAGCTCATCACTGCATCAAACCCTTCATTTCCAACGTCTTCCAACAAAAACTTAGGTAAAACCGAACTCCCAATCCTGAACTTGTCCATTTTCATCCCTGCAAAACTCACAAAAACCATTATCTGCAGCCCTAATCGTCTCTCCCCAAGCAGGCAAACCAAAGGGTACAAAAGAAACAAAATGAGAGCTCTCAAGAGCCCTCCCCCTTCCAAGGCCACCAGCATGAAGTATGTAAACAGTGAAGACGACTTCAACAGTGCTCCCTCTAAGTGAAACACCACGCTGGTCATTTCTTCTGATTTAGTTTTGTTATGGGGATCAAGGGAGGTAAATTTCTGAGATATTGGGTGGGTTGCATTTGCATGGCCTTTTTTTGTACCTAAAATTGAAGAGCAGATGGACTTGTTCGTCATTTGAATTGGAATTTTGGCGAGTTTACGTGGGGAAGACTTTGCAGCTGCCAAATATATTTTCTTCTATGCTATTTTTTGCCATGAACAAGGTCTACAGCTCTCTATATAAGTTAGTGAGTTATCCATTAGAGCTAATGTACTGGGGTAAGTTCGGTACCTTGGAAACAGGCATTAAAGAAGAAAGAAGTCAGGGTTTGGCATCATCTTTCGTCACTAGTTCAACTGATGAAGGAATGGTGGTCATTAATAGAAGAAATGAAATTTAATTTCCTTTTTATTTTTAAAAGAAGAAATATGTAGGGCTAGATTTGAGCCGAATCGAGCCAAACTCGAGCTCAGCTCATATATGGGTGGCTCGAGTTCGAGCTCGGCTAAGACCGGCTCGTTTTGGGCTCAAATCTAACTCGGTTCGACTCGTTTTTGTTATCAAAACGACATCGTTTTTAATATATATTGGTCAAAACGACGTCGTTTTGTATAAAAAATTTTAATTAAAAAATGAGCAGAGCCAACTCGAGCTCGATCGAGCTCGACTAAGGTCGGCTCATTTCGGGCTCGATCGAGCCGAGCTCAAGTTGGCTCGGCTCGAATCCAGCCGTAGAAATATGTATTGAATGACATTAATATTACCATAAAACTATATATATTAATTTTAGATACATAAATATATATATACTTATATATATCATCACGTAATTAGATCTAATTATATAATGACAAATATAAATATATACATAATTATATACTCAAAGTGAAAACACATAATATTGTTTCTAATATTAAAGCAGGTGAATTGCATTTTCTCATGGTAACCTTAAAACGCTTTTTCATTCTTAATTGACATAAATGATCCTCACTCAATATTTGTAATATCATTGGTCCAATAGCCCTAATTAAAGTTAAAATATTATCTATTTTGGATAAACAGTCGATTATAATTTTATTTTTGGATTTTACAACAAAAAATGTATATTTATAGCTTAAATAATTTATAGACTATTTAACCAATCACATCTTCGTATCTCTGAACGAGATAAGACAAACACATATACCCAATGTTTTTCAAGTTTTATTGATGTAAAATTTGTTTTAGGGTGGCAATAAAATTATCATTTTATTTTTAAATTATTATATAACTTTAAATTTATAAAAATTAAAAAACATATTATAAATATTTAAATTATATAAGAAAGTTAATTTTCCCTTTTATATATATATATATGTTTTTCCTTACGTTTAAAAATAGAATATATTTTTTTAATTAATTAAAAAGTTCTGAATTAATCTTGTGTTAAGTCATCATTTGCATTTACGAAAACATGCAAAACAAAATGAGACAGGCAGGTAGTAAATTGCTGGCAAAATTTAATGACCCAAACCAAATAACATGTCGTCTTGGTCATTTTTATGGCCCATTGGGCTCATAATTTCACTCTGAATTGACTACTCTATGCACGGATCCCAGAAATTCAGCAGCAGAGCCACTGGTGGGCCGTTTCTAATTTGGTTTGAATTGGTTTTAATTTGAATTAAATTAAATTCAAATTTAAATTAATTAAATTTAGTTTTTGAATTGAATTTGAGTTTGAATTTAACATTAACCAACTCAATGAGCCCGTGAGCTCTTGCTTTAAATAAAATATTAATAAATCTTTATAAGTTTCAAATATTTTATTTATCCTCTTAAAATTTTATTTCTTCAATTTAAATTTGATAAGTAATCAAGAAATATATAAGTTATGAAGTTTAAAAGTATTTTTTTGAAAAAACAATTTTTTGAGCCTAACTCGACCCTCATTTTTGTCTTCAACCCAAGCTTTATATATATATAATCAAATCGAGTTTAAATGAGTCATTGTTAGACTCATTTGCATTCCTATTAATGATTTTTTAAATGAAAATAAAATAAAATGGCCAAAGGACTTATTCTCCCCTAAAGTATATTATTTTCCCAAGTTTCTTCCTTTAACTTTGAAAATCTCAAATACCTATCCATGATTGGTTAAAATTAACAGTTATAAAGATAAAATTATCATTTTATTTGTAATATTAAAAATAAACTAAAATATAATCTTCATTTTTTTTTCCTAAATTTTAAAAACTAAAAGTTTTCCCCTAACCCAAATTTTAAAAAATGACAATTTCCTCTTAGGGTTTAGTTTCTAGATCTTCAGCATTATTGCTGACAACCTCTCCATTTCGAAACTTCATCTCCCTCTGACGGTCTCTCTCCACTTAATTGGATGCCCAATCGATGTCTAAGGAAGTTTCGGAGACGACAGGAGATGAAGACGAAGCCCGTCTTCGTCTGGGAGGACAAAGAGCTTCGTCTCCCAAGCTTCGTTGGACACTAATCGAGGTGTCCAACTAAATAAAGAGACTGTTGGAGGGAGAGGTTATTGGCAATAGCACTAGAGATCCGAAAACTAAACTCTCGGGGGGAACAGTCAATTTTTAAACTTGGATTAGGGGAAAACTTTTAGTTTTTAAAGTTTGAAGGGGAGGTAAGAGATAAAATATTAAAGGGTTAGAGTTCTGTTAATTTTAACTATTTATGGGTAGGGGGGAAGGATAAAATATTAAGGAATTAGGATTCTATTAATTTTTACTGTCTATGGATAGGTAAATGAGATTTTCAAAGTTAAAAGGTGGGAACTTGAGTTTAAAGGGTACTTTGGGTGGGAATAGTTCTTTGGCCAAAAAAAATTGATGAGGCAACGGATAGATAGGTGAAAACATTAACTTGGTGAAGCAGTGGAATTGAACACGAGATGGGCACTTGTGCTTGTCAGGGACCATCAACAGAAGATCATCTACTTAATGCTTCGTCTCTGTTGTGTAACTTGTGTACCTAATGTAAACATCAAATTCAATCAGTATTTATAAGCAGATGTTTTAAAATCTAAGCAAAGAAGACAATATGATCCTAAATTTAAGGTTTTCAATCCATTTTTACTCTAACAGAGAGAGATTTTTTTAATAAAAATAAAAAAGTAAATAGAGACGGAAAGAAAATTTTTCCTCGAGAGCAAAAGACAGAAAGATGATTTTTTTTTCTTGTAGATAATGCAAAAAAACTCTTTATCATCCTCATGAGGGGAATGGATTAAGGACACAAATTGATATCCTACAAAAACAGATAATAAAATTGTCAACCTGAAATCCCAGTTATCACTTTTTATGTCTTGTCGTTGTCATCCCCAAATCCAACAGTTGTTATTTTTAATGTCCATGTCACTTTCGTTGTGGTTGTGAGCAATAAAGTTGAACTATGGAAATCATGTCAGGACGGGCTCTACCACATTGTCGATGAGATTCAATCTTAAATTATGAAAAGGTCTCCCATCTGCCATTTTCGGTGCAATAACAGGTAATCTACTACCTTTCATCTTCATTCGTTGATAAGATTGAAACACACCCTTGTCTAACTGGCCCCTACTGCTCAAACACAAAATTTCAATATCAACCTTTGGGTACATAAATATTACCTAAATGTCAGAGGGAGCTCATTGTGGATTCATGGAAGAAGAAATTTGAGGTGATTTTATATTTTCGATTTATTTGAATTATTATATCAGAAAAAATACACTGCAGAAGAAAATTTTGGGCTAATTTTAATTACCAAGAGGCAAGGCAGATCTTATGACCTGTATTCAGTTCATGATACAAAAGGTTAAATGAACGAAGTAGATGGAAAAGAATCATGCCCGGCTTAATAGTTTTGGAAAATACATTCAACATTGAGTTTAAAAAGCACATCCAGTTACTTCTATCAATGGAACCCTTTTGTTTATTCTGAATGTAAAGGTGAAATGGTTGACACAGTACCAACAAAAACATACCCCAGCTAGGCACAAGTTCACTCTTAAGGGTTTAGAGTTTGCTGAGCCTGTTCCTAAACAATGAAAATCACTCTGTATTCTACAATTTTTCCAATTGCTTTGTTGATGTAACAGGAGAATGGGGTCATGCTGACGTTTTCTCAAGAATAATACACCAGTTCGATTTGTCATAAAATCGATCAACCACTACTGCATTGTTCATATCAGATGTCAATCTGCAGAAATTTATAATGCAAAATGTATGAGCATGTAGTTGTAATATTTGAATGAATGTGACAGAAAAAAAAAGTGAGATAATTCTAGTATTATGCAAAAGAGGCAAAGATGAAAGACAAAATATAGTTGCTTGATCAATTGCACTTATGAAGAAGCTTGGGATAAACTCAATCACACATGTTGAGAAGTTGTGAGAGTGGCATAGCCATTTAAATTTTATTCCCTCATCTCACAAACCGCCTTTTCAACATGACATTTATGACAATATCTTTAGCAAAAATTGATCCATATATCTATTGCTAAATTTCAGCTCATATTAAAAAAGCCTATCAATGACAATGAAAACAAAGGAGCATTATCCTTTTCTCTGGGCCATGCTTGATTTTCTTCTCTCACAAAACTTAAAGAAAAAGCATTTCTTATTGCCCATTAATTTTGTCATAACTTCTCATGCTGAAGTTTGTTACAGCAGTCAAAACCTTCCATATCATGTTATTGTGTTAAAAATTTTCTGGTCGGTTACAAAATTAGATAAAGAATCAAGGAAAGTTGGAACAACAATCAATTTAATTGAACCAACTGCATTTGCTAAAGCAGATAATGCGTACCTTTCAAGTTCACCTGCACTGAAGACATGGTAATATCTGTTGTACACCACAGCACCCTTTTTATCATCTTTCTTTGCCAGGCCATTTGCAAGAGCACTAGCAGAAGCACCACTGACTTCAGCTCGGTGATAAGGTAAGTGCCAAGGGACAAAATATTCTTGCTGATTGTTTATGGCTTTTTCATCTTTAGAAACCGCCAAATTATCTTCACTTTGAGAGGGTAAACAGAGAGATTCCCACAACTTGTCAGTAGATTTCTCTTTGGATTCTTTTACGCATTCTCCCATACCATTTTCCTCTGTTTCAGGAATACTTTCTAATGTTGGGGATGAAGGGCTCCGGATATGAGGACTGCCTGGTCCTATCCACTCTTCCACATACTTTTCGGAAAGCGGTGTCCACTTGGTAACTAAAGATTTATCCTCTTGTTCCACAGCCCAGACTGTTATTAGAACTAAACCACCCTTTTTGACAACCCGAACTAATTCTTCAATTGCTTTCTTTCTCCTCTTTTCAGTACTTAGGTGATGTAATACAGCTATAGATATTGCTGCATCACCATAACCAGTTCTGTAGGGAAGGTTTACAGCATCTGCAACCAAAACCTCATGCCCTCTATCTGCACAAATTTTTATTAGGGAAGGACTTATATCACAACCCAGAAAGAAGCAATTTGGATTTAAACCCAAGTACTTCCCATTTCCACATCCTGCATCCAAGACAAGTGAACCAGAAGGCAAGGAGTTCAAAAATGTGGCAACTTTTGGCCACTTAGCAAAACGAGTGGAACTGAAATGGGGGGCAATAGCATCATAAACACGATGTACATACTTCTTCTCCAATTCAGGGGTGGATATTACACTTGAGGATGAGCAACTCCGGTCCTTGCTTACAGAAACAGAATCCTGAATATTTGACTCCCCACCAGCAGCTGCAGTACACAGACCAAAGGCACTCTTAGCTTTCACTTCTCTCATGGTTCTGGAAATTAATGGAGGACAAACACAACAAATATTGACAAAGGATCGAGGACAAGTCTTGCAAAACTTATAGAAACATCTACTTGCATTCAGAAGCACGAAAAAACCATGAGATTGAAGCATAGGACCCAATCAGACATAGTGCTGCACAAAGACCAAGGATATTAATTCAATAATTTTTTACTTTCACAAGAGTCTAGGAATGAATTTGGCAAGTTGCAAAGATTGTTCCAACAATATGCGTGTGTCTGCTATAATGTGCAAATAACTTCAGTTTAATATGACATGATATAAATCAAATTTAATAAACAAATTAAGGAAACTGCCGGAGATGGCAACATATACATGAACCATAAAACTCTAATTTCTATGCAAGCAACATCAAACATAAGATTCTTAACTTCCATTACCACATCTACAGTCAATTAATAGAACATATGTTTTCCTTCCCAAAACCATGGATCGAAATACACCCTACACGCTAACTTAAATGTTAGGAATATAAATTATAGGTTCAATCACTTCAGTTAGTAATACTTATCTCATCATGAAACCTAAAACCAGCTTTCCTACCGAAAGAAAATCTGGTAGTGAGAAAAAAATAATAAAAATAAGGCAAGGTATGCATTCTCATAAGGGAGAAGATACACATAAATATGCAGGGAATGACCACGTACATGTAAAAATAATAAATATCCTTATTCCTGCTTAAGACATAATGTTAATGCATCAATTTCAACTAAATTCCTGTTTCTATAACTCAAATTATGCAATGTTTTTGAGTTCTCCTCTTGGTTGCTCATAAAAGCATTGAATACATTAAATAAAAATGTTTCAATCTTATGTCTTGAAATGCCCTATACCAAACCCATGAAATCAACTAAGCCAAATTAAACTGTTTAAATAATATTCCATCACATCATCTAATTAAAAAATTAAGCTCAATCCAACCCTTCCCTATATTCAACCAAATGGGTTTTGCCAATTCCAAACTGTACTAAAAAAAACTCTAAACTTGAACTTCATTTCCTTCCCACGCATTTCTCAAATCCAACAGAGCTTAAGCATTCAACAGAGTTTAAGTACATTATGTTATTAACAACATTAACAAAAGAAAAATAACTCCCAAACGTATCATACTTATCAAGAAACAATACAATTTAAACATCAAATGATTCATTTCCCATTTCCACTAAAAATTATCATTACAAGTAACAATACGATTCAATTTGAAGCTGAGGAACGCATTTCTTTTTTGGAATGGTTTACTACAAGCCAAATCTAGGGTTTTGAAATGATGATAAGAAACAATCACATACAGGGGTGGGTGGAATTATAAGCGCACATGTACAGTTAAGAAATTTACCTGATTGAATAGAGATGGCATCGACATGGGTTATTACAGTGAGGGGTTTGAACAGAGTTTCGCGATTAAATTAGGGTTTTAGGAGTAGAAAGATAAGACATATTAGGTATGGAAAATATTATAATGAGGGAACAGCTTTATGATAATCAGTATGAGCTCTCCTCTAACTACCGTCGGATTAGCATTTTTTTGGTCGGGTTTATGAGTTGTTAGTTGCCGTTGGATTAGCATATTTTGAATTTTTGGATAAAAGACTCTATTTGCTGAAAAAATGTCGTTGACCTGTTGGCTTTGGAATTAATAATTTTTTTCAAATTAAATAATATATTAAAAATATTAGTTTGACCTGAATTAAATTGCGTAATGATATAATAAGAGGTCAAGAAGATAGTGATAAAAAATTCCTCTCTTAAGAACTGATGAATCATATTTTCTAATAGGCCAGAAGACTTATTCCAACCCAACGTTTGGTGTTTTTTCAAACTCTAATTTACTAAATTTAAAAAATTTAAAAATTTATTTAATTATAAAAATTAATAAAATTTATTAATTTAAAAAATATAATTATCATTAAATATTAATAATAATTATATCTTTTAAATTAATTAATTTTAATAATTTATAAATAAATATTTATATTTTTAAAATTTAACAAATGGATGATTAAAAATACAATAACTCCTGGGTGGGAATAAGTCATTTGGCCTTTCTAATAAAAAACTATATATATTTAAGACTTTGAGGATTTAGATTGTTAGGTGACTTGCATGACAAGATTGATTATAAATGGAGGGTATTCTTATTTTTACTTAATTAATCATAGACTTTTGGAAATTTTCAACCATGTGTTAGAATACAGGGATGTCAAAAGGAATTTTTCTTCTGCATATCAAATTCTGGATTATGTTGCCATGATTGATGATACTAAATTTATGTTGAAATGATCAGAAAAGGAGACTTTTCCAGCGTCAAATTAAAAATTTCATAGCTTCTTCCTCTTTGTCTTGTACCGTAGTTTTTCTTCTTTGCTTTTGGTGTGTTCATGCATGATTCCAACTTAAAGATAATAACCGGACGGATAAGAGTCAAATATGTTAATCCTTGTCCCCAACCTCATATGAAAATCCTCTATCCCCGTTCTGTTTTCAATATGGGGATGGCAGCAAATCTTTTGTATTCTCCATACAAAGAAAAATTTTCTCTCATTCCCTTCCCCATTTCTGCAGGAAAAATTCTCTACACTTTTTTATTGACATCTTATTTACATATTTATAATAATTCAAAACTTTGAAGGTTAATTCAATATATAAAAGTTTAAAGAATATGTAAAAGATAATACAAACTAAAGGGGGATAAATCGGAGATATATTTATTTTCGTTCCAACCCATTTTTGACTGTAGAGATTTTAGTCATCTTCGTCTCTGTCTCCATCTTCGTCTCTGTCTTTATCTCTATTTTTGTCGGAAATCGGACAAGTTGCTACTTCTATTTCAACTAATGAGTTAAATTATGTTATCCATATATAGGTAGAGTAGCGAGGTAATTTCAAGGAAGGGGAGAGACTATGCTTTTAGTCAGTAGCTAGTCATGTATATTCTCAATGAAAATTTCGGAGAAATGTCTGTTCAAGTCTTTCAAAGTTGCTTAGAAGGAGAAGTTCATTAATAAAACAACCGTCAATTAACGTAAAATTCCAGTTGTGTATTAGTTGCATGTAGACTCATTCTTCCGGATTTGTAATGTATATGTGAGCTTTTAGTTGAAGTCAGCATCAATGAAACTTAACTGGTCAATCTAATGCCCAATCCAACTGCCCCACGACTCCACTCATAGACAAAGTTGGCTCTGCAAAAGTTGCAGTGTGCCATGTTAATTACTGAATAGCTTTATTTTAATTGTCTTTTTCACTGTGGTTACTTTGGTGGTTTCCAATGGGTTGACCCATGTTCCACTTTTGGAAGTAATTAAGAAGAAGTTACCTTCTCCATTTTAGCAAGAAGTTTTCTTTAATTACTTTATGTGAGAACCGTAAAAAATACAGGTAGGTTCAAGGAAAGACCCGTAGTCTGTACTGCTGAATTTTTCCATTGGAAATTGTGTTGAATTAGGTGGGTGTAGTGTGGAAATTTAGGTGTGTTCAGCAAATGGAATTCAGTATCTTTGGATGTCACAGTCCAACGGGCTTGTGAAACCAAGAAAGAACTTCTATGCTGATGGAATGGCAATCGTAAGCAGCTTAATTTGTTTTTTCTCGGAAACTCCATAGAAAGTCCTATGGATGAATTTAATCCACTTTTCATATGGCCCCATATGTTTATTTTCATTATGGACTTTTTGGCACTCTCCCACTGTTATAGTACTTAAATAAATAGCACTGTCGTAGTTGCCATCTATCGCAGACTTATAAGAGAGGCAGCTCAGCTCAATATATAAGAGAAAAAGATTGAAAAGGGATTATGTATTACTCTACAATGTTATCTTCACAAATTTGCATTCCACGTGCAACTGTTTTACAATCTAGAAAGAATTGGGACAGGTTGATATTGTTCTTATTTAGCTTGCCAATGTTTCTTTACTATTTCTTGTTCAAGATTATAAGCTGCTGATTTATGTCTCTTCATTTGATTGGGTGATTTGCAGTTCAAAGTCCAACAATGACTGGAAACCTGGTATTGACCAGATATCAATGCATGAGACCGAACACATCAGGAAGTATCCCGATGCAAAACTTATACGGCTTGGTATTGGTGACACTACAGAACCCATTCCTGAAATCATTACATCCGCAATGGCTGAGGTAACTCAGTGTAACTCCGTTGAGAAGAAATGATTTTCCTGAAAATTATTTTTTACACTTTTAGATTATTTGTTTTCTCTAAATGCAGCATAGTTTTACAGTGTGCAGAATAATTTCGCACCTAAGTATTGTTTTCTTCGTGTGGTGTTTTAGATGATTACTCTCTTGGGTTATCATTTAAAAATGAGCCGCTAAGCATTTAGTTAGAGATTGCTTTGGTTGTGGTAACTTTTCTGCTTTCCTTGATAATTTCTGATGCGGTCTTTTCTGTTTTTGCAGCATGCACTTGCTCTATCAACAGTTCAAGGTTACAAAGGGTATGGACCTGAGCAAGGCAACATGGTATATTTGCACTTGATTGGCTGGTTCTAAATATTTGTAAATATCAGAAGAGCATTCAAATTGAAAATACTTTTGGTCTTTGTTTCTTCATAATTCATGATGAGAGGAAAATTAATTAATCACCACTTAACCAGTGTCTATCTATCTATCTATAGAAAATAGAAAAGCATTTGTTAACTAGATTATCTCCTTCTGTTAGTCATGCAAAATCTAATATTGATCCGTTTGGTAAAGCTTTATGCGGATTTGGTTCCCCACATACTTTCTATCGTGAACCTAAAAAGGTTACAGGGGCATTTATTAGATCTAGAAATAAAGTACTTGAGAAACCCGAAAGAAAAAACGTACACTTTCTTTCGCTGAGAATTGGTGGTGTGTACGTGTTCAACTTTTTACTCTTGTCAAGTTGTGGGTAGTGCAAATCTGGTTAGCATTCCTGACTGGTCAAATCTTCATGAAGCTTCATTTTTATGGCTTACTTTAGGAATCGTTTATATCATTGGAAAATCAAATAGGTAGGATAAAGCAAAAGAATAGCAACAAGGATGTAACATCAGGAACATAGGCGTAAGGATGCTAAGAAGAACATGTGCTTGAGTGCTAAGATATTACAAATGCATCAGCTGGAATTTTTCGTTGGTAAAACCATCGTTGTATGTGGATATGAAATGACTTCCTGGTAAGCGAAATAGAAGCGTATCCACTGTTATTAATAATAGCCTGGGACTTGCCTGACACAAAGAGTCTGAACTTGAAACCTAATATCCCATTAAAAGAACAGATATAATTTCCATGATGATAGATGTGGAGTTGTCAAGTTGATGTTTGTTTCCTTGGCACTTGCATATATTTTATATAGTTTCCATCAGCTTTATCTCCTTTCATTAATTAATAAAAATACTGAAAATTCTTTTGCTGCTTTTTGCAGGCATTAAGAACGGCAATTGCAGAAAAGCTTTACAAAGATACGGGCATAAAAGGTGAAGAAATATTTGTATCTGATGGTGCACAGTGTGATATTTCTCGCCTGCAGGTATGGTATACTTTCGGTTTTCCTCTTTCTCTTTTAGCTCGGTTGTGCTGAACTATATATGTCAGAAATCCTGACGACTTATGCTCTTGCTCTCAACAGATGCTTCTCGGACCCAGTGTAACAGTCACTGTTCAGAACCCAACTTTTCCGGTAATATTTCAGGAGTTTGTAGCAATTCCAATTGGGAAACCATCATGAAATTACATATATAACTTTTCAAACTAAAATACTTGTCTTTTGTGAAACCTATAGTGCACAAAATCCCTTTTGGGCTTTTCAGCTAAACTTACACGATAGTGATATTTATTTTATATTTGATTGAAACTTTTGGTTCCGGGGACCATGTTAATGGACTATATGTTTAAAGCAGGCATATTTAGATTCTAGCGTCATTGTTGGTCAAGCTGGCGAGTTCCAACAAGAAATTGGGAAGTACAGGAAAATTGCATACATGAAATGTGGACCTGAGAATAATTTTTTCCCCGATTTATCTACCACTCCGAGAACAGATATCATTTTCTTTTGTTCTCCAAACAATCCAACTGGCCATGCTGCATCTTGGCAGCAATTAAAACAACTAATCGAGTTTGCAAAGGCAAATGGGTCAATAATAATTTATGATTCCGCATATTCTGCTTACATAACAGATTCAAGCCCAAGATCAATCTTTGAAATTCCTGGAGCCAAAGAGGTCTGTCAATAAGAAATAGTTTTTTAGTGCAAGATTTAACTTTATTGCAGATAATAAATTAGCTTTTGTTATATGACTTACATAATATAGGTTGCAATCGAAATTTCGTCCTTCTCGAAATTTGCGGGGTTCACAGGTGTTCGCCTGGGTTGGACTGTGGTCCCTGAAGAGCTTTGTTACTCTAATGGATATCCAGTCATTAATGACTTTGACCGCATTGTGTGCACTTGCTTTAATGGTGCTTCAAATATTTCACAGACTGGAGGGCTAGCATGCCTTTCTTCAGACGGCTACCAGGTAGGCAGCTGATCAAATTCCTTTTCCAATTCATGTCTTGTCTCGTGAAAATTTCTGGAATTAACTTAAGAGTGTTTATTTGTTCCCTGTTGTTGAATTTTTTTAAGGCTTTGAGGAACGTAGTTGACTACTACAAAGACAATGCCAAGATAATCGTTGATGCATTTCAATCACTGGGTTTGAAGGTTTACGGTGGGAAGAACGGCCCTTACGCTTGGGTGCACTTTCCAGGCAGGAATTCTTGGGAAGTATTCACAGAAATTCTCGAGAAAACACACATAGTCACTGTTCCAGGGAGCGGGTTTGGTCCTGGCGGCGAAGAATATATCAGAATCAGTTCCTTTGGGCATAAACAAAGTATACTAGAAGCTTCCAGGAGGCTCAAAAATTTTTATAAATGACCTAAAGTTAGACGTTGATGTAAGCGCATGACCCAGGTCGTACTTTCGTATGCTTCACGCAACGAACATATTCCTGGTGAAATGCTCCAATATAATCAAGTGATGCTCCCCGTACCATAATAAAGACAATAAGTAAGGGCTATTCTTACAGTTGCCTAATTAACCATGGAACTGCGTGACAGAAATATGTTGGCCTCATTTCTGGGATATAATAGAATTTAATGGTATATTAATTGGGCAAATTCATGCACAGTGTTCATTCATTTAATCAATTAAATTTCAACACAATTATGTAAGCCATATCTACACAGGTTACAGAACATTTAAATTGAAAGTGGTCAGGATTAAGAATAACTTGATATACTAATAATTGATGCAAAATCAATTCTAAATCGAATACATTGTCAATATGATGAAGTGGGTCTTTCTTTTCTCTATGCTTTTAAAATAACTATATTTATAATAGGTCATTTATTATGTATATTGGGAAAGTTACCTAATCTCAGTTTATTAACTCAATAAATATACACTTATATTATCTTATCCCCATTTTTTTAATAAAATATACAAGACATTTAACAAAATTAAGCATAACATACCCATATAATACCTGAATTTTATTAAATTAAAACAACTTCAATATCTGTCCAAGTAGATTAATTTTCTAGCATCAATTCAATCACATCTATCAAACAGAAATAACTTGGCCATTAAGGTAGGCAAGCTAACAAGAAGGGCTACTTTTAGATGTCCCCACTTGACTTCAGTCAAAATTAAAAACAGCCGCGCCGCCCTTACAGAAAACGTCAAGCAACTCGCTCTCGGGGTTGGTGACGCTAGTAAAAATAAGCCAAGTACTTGCTTCCTTCCCAAGTACAAGCCCCTATAAATTAGTGTGTTGAAATTAATCACACTTACAGAAATCAAATACCCAGATTCCAGTTCTATAATTTTGGCATCTCAGATACTGCTAAGAGATGGCGACTCCAGGGTACTGTCTTGCCGAGGCTTATGTGCTAAGAAAGATGCAAAAGGAGAAAATGAAGAAGGAAGAAAGAGGCAAGAATCAAAGGATTCATTCACGGGAGAGAATTTCTAGTGGGTGTTTCCTATGGAAGGTCAAGAAGGTTCATTCAGAAGTATTGTGTAAGGATTACTCTGGGAAAGAAGTAGAGAAAAGGGATAATGAAGGTGAATTAACAGGGATCAAATGACATGTTAGCTCCATCTTTACATGTTAATTATTGTCAATATCCATATGTATTTTTTGAAGTCGTTTATATATGTCAAATAAAAAAGGCAAGCAATGGTTGTGAAATGAAGTGGGTTTGTTTTAATCTAAATTTATGTACTGAATCTCAAATTTTTTTTTTTTGTAAGTAATTCAAATCAAAATTTTATAAAACCGGACAAAGATTCAAACCAAAACCTTTCTCTTGAAAGTTCTAATGAAGTTCTCTTGAATCTCAATATCATCATTCAGCTTTTGTGTGGTTGTTTTATTAGGCTCCCTTAGATATAATCAATTTTTAGCTAATTAATATGACTTTTTTTTTTTCCCTTTCATCCTGGAAGATGAAAGTATAGACACCGGCCATTAGCCTAGGTTATTCACTTGCTTGAATTTTTCTACCTGGTAAAAACCACATCGAACATTGATTATTTCAATTTCTGATTATGTTCATAAAGTTTTCTTTTGGGCAGAGACTCGGGAAAACTTGCAAAATTTGAAGTTGAAACCTTCATAATCGAAGTTCTTCTTCGTTACTTAATCACATTCTGGGCCAGGCCTTTATGATGACAACGATCTACCCAAGAAGAATTTAACATTCATCGCACGTTCACCGCTCATTCCTACGTAACTCCATTCCAAGAGATTTCCTTTTTAACATTTTTTAGTCAACTTAGATTTAGTATAGTGGTCCACCTAATAAGCATTTTATAACGAGACAGTTAAGTCCACCGGTACCTGGAAATATCATTTAAAGTCCTTTTCAGCAATCAAAGAATATATATATATTAAAGTTAGGGCAGTTTGAGTAAGAGGATTGAAATATTATTTTAATAATTTGTTTTTTATTATTTATATTATATATTGTAAATAATAAAAAAATTTGGATGCTTCTATTATCAATAATAATGTGATGGATAATATAAAATGTAGTAACTTATGTATTAAAATATTATCAAAGTAATTTTAATTTTATTACAATTATATCTTTTTTAATTTTTTAAGATAAAAATAATTTTATTTTTAATTAATATAATAAATAACATAAAAATATTTTAGAATAATTATATTTAAAAGTATTTAAGTAAAATAATATCTTAATATTCTTTTATTACTTTTAATCAAATATAATAATTATTTATATTCATTAATTTTTATCAAATTTTATAAAATAACAATAATTTATATTTAATAATCTTTTAAATAATTTATCTTAAAGATAACTTTTTATTTTTTTAATATAATGTTATCAAAACCAAACACATCTTAATAAAAGTTAAAAGAATTATAAAACATAATTAATAAACATCTGTTAACTGAAAATTCATTTAAATTTTTAGAGAAAAAAAAATTAAGTATAAGAAAATAAAAATAAAGGGGTATTTCAGACTCTTAAAATAACAATCAGACAATCTCGGGGGTACGTCTTTGCTGACCTATGCAAGGCCCACCCCAAAGCCCTTCTTAACACGTTTCTGTTGGAAGGCAACGCGACTTCACCGCCTTCATAACTTGACCAACAAGGCAGGGCTGGCCGCCGAAAGAGACTATGCACACAAGAAGCCTATAAATTGACATTTCCATGATTCTTTTACTTCATCAAATTAAATCTTCTTCTACACGTTCAAGTTTGTTCTGCGTATAGATCGATATTCAAGTGTTATTCCAAGTTAACAGTCGAAGACAATGTCTGCACTGGGTCTAACAGGAGTCAGTCTAGCTGAAGCTTACGCCGTGCGAGCTTTGCACAAGGAGAAAATGAAGAAAGAGAAACAGAAGGCTGCAATTGATGCTGTTGCTGATGAAAAGGAACTCCCCAGTGGATGTTTCTTCTGGGTATCCAAGAAGAATACGCATTCTTCTTCTTCTAAGGTGGTTTCATTTGCAGAGTCTGAAGAAAAGCTGCAAGTCCATGAGAAACTGGGATTATAAAAGCTAGTTGAGTTGAGTTAAGTTGTCAGATTAATTGTGTGGGTTACTTGCTAATTCAAGGGTCACCTCAGGTTTATTGTGCTGAGGATTTAATTTCATAGCTTGGATATACAGGATAATGATTTTTTTTTTCCTTTTGTTTCTCATATTTTCCTCGATCATATAGTGAGGAAGATTCAATTATGGTGTTTTTGTGTATGAAAGACAAAAAGAAAAAGAAAATAGTAAGTGTGAAATTATTTTGTTTGTTCGAAGTGAAAAAACAATTCACATGAGCCACAATTTAGATGAAGAGGGCCCTAGTTGATGTGGGTTAAAAATTATTTACATTATTATAGTTATATGATTGATTATATGTAATTGTATCTTTAATTAATATTATTTAATTATTTAATAATATATATGAATATTAATTAGTATTCATTTTACTCAATTAACTAAAAAAACTTATTTTAAAATTTATTGTATTTCTAAATTTTCATATATTAAAATTTAAATATTTATTTATTTGTTAAATTTTATTCTTATTATTATTATTATTAAAAATTATCTTTTAAATAAAAATATTATTTATATTATTTTTTATTTAAATAGAAATTTTAAGTAATATTTTTATTATTGACAATATTAATAAAATTTAATAAATAAATAAATAAAATTTTAAAATTTAACCGGCAAAAGTTTGAGAATGTATCCATCCTTAGTGGGAATAAGTCTTTTTGCCCTATTTATTATAGAAGTGTGAATGCAGTCACGTCATAAAGGAGAACCAATGGAATGGGCTGAGCCGTGAGGCAGAGGGACAGTGCGTGAGTGATCAAATTTTACGCGACTTTAATTTTAAAAAGCGAAACGGAAGCCCTGGGCAATCACTTAAAAAGCCCTTTTAGGCCTACTCAATGTGATCAATGATATAACTAATATGCTTTATTTTCTAAACAATAACAAACTCCTCATTACTCATAAAGACTGAAATGCCCCTTGACTAACTTAACTCATTATGTAAACTCTGCTTCATATCGATTGCTTCTTAATTTGAGAGGAGACTCTGACTATTAAGACTCAAGACTCAGGCTGTTCTCATATTTTCCCTAGCTGCAACACAATTCATAGTATCATCTTTATTTTCTTGGCCAAAAGGCTTATTCCCACTGAAAGTTTGTTGAAACGATAAAGTTTTACCAACTAAATTTTACAAATCTAAATACTTATCATTTTATAAAAATTTACTATTTGAATTAAGGATAAAAATGTTATTTAGTTAAAAATATTAAAAAATAAAAAATTATCACATTTTTCTTTCTTAAATATTTAATAATTTCCTTCTATCCAAGATTTAAAAAGTGTAATTTCTCCTTTAAGGTTTTTTTTTTAATTTTCTTTGATGAACATCTCCTTTTTTTCCATTAGCGTTCTCTCTCTCTCTTGATTTCTCTTGTTGCCCTCCTTTATCGAATACCAAACTTTTTCATCTCCAACAAAGACGACCAAGAGGGGAGGGAGAGAGAAGTTAAGAGAGAGAAAAAATAGGATTAGAGACGACAAAGTTCGTTAAAAAGTAAACCCTAGAGGAAAAATAGTCACTTTTCAAACTTTAGATAGAAAAAAATTATTAAAATTTTAAATTAAGGGGGGAATGTGATAAATATTTATTTTTTAAAATATTTTTAATTAAATAATATTTTTATCCTTAATCTTAATGGTGAATTTTCACAAAAAGGTAGGACTTTGGGTTTTTTAAACTTAATAGGTAGAACTTAGATATTTCAGCAAACCTTGGGTGGGCACAAATCTTTCTAGCCTGTTTTCTTTGTTTTGGGCCTCATCTATTTCATCTCTAGTGACCAACTAACTGCCATCTCTTGGGCTTTCACCTCATCCACTACAATTTTGGCCTTCATATCGCAAGTCTTGATGCACAATCGCGACAGACGCATGCCACTATTTCTGAGAACGGAGTGCTGCTTGACATAACAGCTCAGCTTGAGCACAAAAACAGGGCTTTAAGTATGGAGGTTAGTTATCATGAGAAAAAAATCAGCTTGCTGCTGAAGTTGGAAGGCTGAAGCACTTGTTGGTGAGATCCGAAGAAGATATAGATAATCTGATTGTCTCCAGAGAGGAACTGGATATCAGAGGCTTAATACTTGAAGCTAAATTAAATGAACTGTGTGGCCAAGCAATCTTGTTGGAGGCTTATGACATTGCAGAATCAGTGAAAAGAGCTTACTCAGAAGCTTTCTTGGCAGGTTTTGAAGCAAAACCTTGTCCATCCATCTGAAGGAGCTTAAAGACAAGGCTGAAGTTGAATGTGTCCAGCTTCATGAAAATAAGTTGTCTGAAGGATCAGAAACTGCTATGCAGGAGTCTCTGAGGATTGCTTTTATTAAAGCACAATATGATGCAAAGCCGCAAGAACTAAAACATCAGCTGTCCGTTTCAAAAAAGGTTAGCAGGGAAATGCTCTGGAAATTACGAGATGCCATCGATGAAATTGAAAATAGAAAGAAATCAGAAGCTTCCCCTTAAAGAAAAATGAAAAGTTGGGAGTGAAAATCTTGGAATTGGAGGCTGAGTTACAATCTCTAATCGCTGAGAAGCGTGAAAAAACAAAGGCTTATGACCTGTTGAAGTCTGAACTGGAATGTTCATTAATTAGCCTTGTGTGCTGTAAACAAGAACAACAAAAGCTTGAAGCTTCTTTGCAAAAATGCAATAAGAGGAAAAGACTCAGACTGTTGACCTCAACATAATGAGAGAATTTCTGGACAGTTCCAACTCGGCCTTTCAGAAGCAAGGAAATGATGGGTTGCACAATGAAGGTTGCATGTCGAATGAGCTAGTTGGCAGAAATATTTACCAAAATAATATAAATTTGAGCACTTTAAGCCATGGAAGAGTGAATGCAGACAATGGTTGCAGTAATGGTCCAACAGCTGACATGGATCTCAAGTATTTGGAACAAGATAGTACTGTGAATTGTGAAAATTCAGAGTACATGCGCCTGGTTCCTATTGCTGAGGGTAACTGTTTTAGTGCACGCATTGATGTGCAAGCAGGGCAGGTAATCCTCAAACAGATCTTTTGTCTCATTATTATTGTATTGTTTTTGCATACAGGCTGTGAATTTCTATGTAGCATATGTATTATTGTGACTTCACATAAATTTTGAATGTTCTGTTATTGGGCTGAAAAAATGTGTGAACAGGCCCCAATATAATATTAAAGTTAAGATCGGCTTCATTTTTCTCGCTCTTAAGGTGCAATATTAAATTTACTATTTTGATGCCCAGAAGAATCGTTCAATAATGAAGTACATGAAAATTCTCCTTAATATTTCATTCTTCTGTAAAAGACTCAGATATAATTGTTTGTATAACGAAGACAGTGGGCTCTTTTTTGTTTCCTGGTTGCAGCTGGAGGGGATGAAAAATGAGAATTCACTTGTTTCACAGGGTGATCATAATTTTAACTTTAAATTGCCAGGTTTACAGAGAGACCTGATGCAGTTACTTAAGGTAAATTGAATTGTTAATTGTGACAAATGATCCTAACACACTTCTTCTGATTACTTATTCTGCCAGTTCCTCAGGTAAACGAAGAATTGGGAAGCATATATACTCTCTTCAATGAAAGCCTGGGCAATGGAAATGCAATAGAAAGGGTACTTGCATTAGAAATTGAGCTTGCTGAAGCATTGAAAGGAAAGAAAAAATCAAGCATCCATTTTCAGAGGTATGCTATCTCTTTCAACATCTAAATATATCTAATGCTTGTGTGATTCAGCTCTTTCTTGAAACAACACAGTGACGAGGAAGCAATTTTCCAATGCTTTAGAGACATCAACGAGCCAATTAACGACACGGGAAGGTATGCAGCTGTGGAGACTGAACTAAAAGAGATGCACGACCAGTACTCTCAGTTAAGTCTTCAATTTGCAGAAGTTGAAGGAGAGAGACAGAAACTGATGATGACTCTCAAGAATGTTCGGGCATCCAAGAGATCACAGACATAATTTCGGACCTCATCTTCTCTTGGCGAGGCACAAAAACAATAGCAGATGTCTTATTTGCTGAGTTCTGGAAAACATAAACCAGAATTCAGAAGTTGGCCTTACCAGTCACCACCTTGCTTGCCTACAATGTTAATTATTATAATTCCAGGGACCAATTATCCCAGGCCACTGGACACCGCAAGTCTTAAAATTTTCAAGCTTGATGGGTATGCTTATTTCCTCATTTATACCCTTTCGGAAATAACTCAAATTGCAATAGACACCAATGAAACAGACCTGACAATTTTTTCCCTATAATTTCCTATTTTTACTTTTTGTTTCATTCACAACCAATGATGGAATGCAAGGTACTTTAGTTGAGTAAACCACGAGGTTAAGCAAATGAATAAAATTTTTGACCAAAGACCTCCAAGCTTCTCCTTTCAGCAGCCCCTTTAAATCCTGGAACTCCCTGAACACTTGGAATTTTCTGAACTGTATTTTGGTTTACACCTAATGAGAAGTCATAGCAGCTCAAACAACATTATAAAAGCTTTAAAATGCAGTCACAAGATAGCACAAACACCTGGGCTTGTTTGGAAGATCATTCCGCAGTTTATCTGAGAAAGTTACAGCAGGTGTTAGTTTTGAGATTCAGATCTATAATTTAATTGTGTTTCTAAACCATGCTATTCGCATATCCATGAACTACTCCTAATAATATAAATGAGGTAGTGTCTATTAGCTTCTCCCAGAAAGGCTTTAGCCGTCTACAGGCTTTATTTTTAACGAGATATAACAAATTACCAGAATCTTACAATCCTTGCAAATTTTGAAATACATGTTTGTTAACAGGGAATCAAGATCTATCAGCATTACCATTTTGTTATAAGAACAAGGATGTATGGCTTTGGTAACATTTTAATACCAAGTTATCCATAACATCCAAAGTTAGTTGATACAAATTGCAAAGAAGATAACTTTCTAAACCTATTTTGGCCAAATGACAAGTTCCCATCAAAATCGATTAAATGACCATTTTTCGCCTTTTTAAGGTAGTCATTTTACATAAGTATTTTAAAAATCCAATAAGTATTATATAAAGGTTATAAGGATAATTTTACTTTATATGAAAAAGCCCTTTCCTTCTTCTTTCTCCTCTGGAAATCTCATTGAAAATTTCTCCTTTGGAAAGATGATTGAAAATCTTCCTTTGTTACCTTAAATTCATTCTATTTTCCTATGAAAATGGTAGATTTGATAACTTTTTAATACACCAATGTGAGAAAATCATCAATATGCATAAATGGGTACATCATTGCAGTCAATGGACGAACAGGCAAAGCTAGAGGAGCTGAACCTGAAAGGGTAAAACATGCGCCTCCAGGCTCACTATGAGTATCGCCATTATCGAAGAAATGATAACTTGTATCTGATATCTCCCTCCCGGTGTACTTGAAGCACGTACGTAAAACTCCATATCTCTCAAACCCATTTTCCCAATTCGTTTTGGGCATCTGGGAGTTCATTATATTTATTGATCCACCTTTTTGTGTTGTCTCCTCCACCTTTGTAATACAATCCATATTGTTCGAGTCAGCTTGAACGCTTTCTTCATATTCTTTTGGTTTCTCTTTCCCAGTGTCAGTGTAGCCATCTCTTTCTTCCTCTTCTTTGATGATTTTGAGGTATTGTAGCTCTAGCTCTTCCTCGTTTGATGTTATGGTATCATCGAAGAACACAAGATTTAAGATAAGACGACTGTTCTCCCTGTAGGCTTCGAAGTACTGGTGATGCTTCAGTCTCTCCTCTTTTAGGATCAACTTCCCGTCTGTATAATGTCTCGTTAAAGCCCAAGACATGTGTCCCGGCAAGTTTCCTGTACGAGCCAATAAAGGGATTGGTGGTGGACACTCCTCTGATACTGAACACCGTTGACGCCGCCTACCAAGATTACGATTGTGATCAAGCACTGCTTCAGATTTATCCACTTGTGGAGTATGTTGTTCATCTGAGATTATGCAAACCCCACTATCTGTTCCAATCAAATCGTCCATAACCGAGGACCAGGTTGAAGAGGAAGTCAAATCAGATGGGAGCAAAGATGTGGTCATGGAGGATGAAGACGATGATGATGATGATGACATCATATGGGAAGTGATGATTGATGAATGGTGGCTTGGAGTTTACTAGGGTTATGAGACCGGCTGGCTGGTGAAGACATTGGTGCAAATAAGGATGTTCTTTTGGGATCGGCTCGTTGGGAGATTGTAATGTCCTTGATGCCCATAACAGAATCCCACCAAGAGATGAAATAACTATCCATTTTGCTTTCGTGACAAATCCTTCTATGCTGTGCGAATCCATGCCTCCCCAGTAATTGATGGACCTTCAAACTCTAGCTACGGTGGAGAGCTGCGAAATTAAGCCCGAACTGCTTAGACTTTTCTGCACTGTACTGTGGCAGCAGACTTTCAACGTGAATAGCCTGCAAAAAAAAAAAAAAATAGATTCAAATTGATAAAGAAGAGACAATCTAGGACTGTCTTTAGTTGACGTTATTTATAATGGAGTACGCGTGGTGATGTATTAGTACTACAGATTATACATTCCTTAACACGAACTTGTTTTTTGGAGCCATCGGCACCGTTTCTGCCCGAATAATTTCGTATCTGTAAATGACAGTAAGAAAATAATTTTCTATGAATGATGAATGAAGCAGATAAATATATAACAGCTATGAGCAGCGAAGAGAAACTGCCCGGAATTTACATACTAACTAGTAATTCATATGAAATATAAGATAGAGGTTTTAGCAGAGAGCTAGATCTTGGATGGGTCTACACAAGATTGAAGAAGCCCTGCTCATGAAATTAAGTTCATAAATCATCTAGTTTCAGCCTGTGAGATGGCATAATAACAAGCTACAACAATGCGCAAAAAGGAGAACATTTTATCAGTAAAACATTCTCTCAAATTAAGTAAACAGCGTAGGAATACTTCAATAACATGATTCTTAAGAGAACGGGAGGAATCAAACATTT
Source organism: Mangifera indica (assembly GCF_011075055.1). Lineage (NCBI taxonomy): Eukaryota > Viridiplantae > Streptophyta > Magnoliopsida > Sapindales > Anacardiaceae > Mangifera > Mangifera indica. The sequence goes on along the minus strand of NC_058147.1, from coordinate 5,333,786 downwards.
CAAAATCCAGCTTTGTTACATAAATGAGGAAAATCACCAATACAAAGTGCAAGAAATTACAGACACATATTTTTATGTACCCCTTACTTAATTTCTCTGCTAAAAGCAGTCCATGCCCCATCGAACCACGAGGGAAGAGTAGTAAAAATGACCCAGCACTGATGTCCTCTTCAGTTTCTCCAACTTTATAACAAGGGAAGGGAAGACTTTGTTTTTATATATTTGTACAAAAGATTATCTGAATTCTGGTTTTGTTTCGGCTTTGTAACTGTGGCACCCAGATTCGATGACAGGTTGCTCCCTTTCCCATCAGGACAATACATTTGGACAGATATCTTTGTGCAGCCACCATAAATATCACATGTCAATATTCTTATCTTTATGAGTTTATTTTCTTCTTGATTTTAAATTTTTGTAATTATGTAGCAATATTTCTTATGTTTATGATCTAAATACAAGTCGTTCCCATTAATTAAACTTATCATAGAGATCTAATGTAATCAGATACAGTACTAGGATTAATTAAAAAGAAATCTTCTGATATTATAAATAAAAAACTAACCATCTATGTATTAATAAAACTATATGTATAAACAATAATCGTAAATTTGAACACAAACGATAATATATCACTATATGATTTGGTGATTTGAATTAGAGATAGAACAATACTAAATTATATGATAATATATCATCGTTTATGCACAAATTTATATTGTGCACATATAATTACTCTTAAGGTGTGTTTAGTTTGATAATGTTTTTATTACAAAAAAATAAAGTAAAAATTTGTAAATATAAATAATTATTATGTTTGATTTGAGTTATTAAAATAATACTATAATATTATTTTATTTAAATATCTTTAGATATAATTATTCAAAAATATATTTTTATGTTACTCGTTATATTAATTAAAATTATATTATTTTTGCCTTGAAAATTAATAAATAAAGATATAATTATAATAAAATCAAAATTATATTGATAATATTTTGATACTAATATGAATATAATAATCAGATTATTTTTTATATATTACTTGTCATATTACTATCACAATTGATAATAGAAGATTATCAAAATTTTTATTATTTATAAATTAAATAAAATAATATAAATAATAAAAAATAAATTATTGTAGTAGTGTTTTAAGAGCATTAACCAAACACAACCTTGCAATATATAGTCGTGCTCAAACCAGTTTTGACATCCAGAATGGCATGTGAACCAAATAACATGAAAACATAAACCAGAAATTAAGCATTTTGTGAGTCGTATTGGGGTTACAAAGTCATGTCATCACTACGTATGATACTGTAAAATGGATGGATTTCTTGTAGGAATTTGTTGTCATCTGTCTAAAGACTAGGGATAAGCTCTAGATTGTTGAATTTGTGTCCATGTGCAGATAATAAATTCTTGCAGGTGGATCAAGTATGCCTTCAAAGAAATTTGTGATTTTTTTCCTACTTACCTTCTTCTTACTTTCAATATAAAACTTATAATATATTCAATACAAATCTGACGTTTTTTCTCTTTTCTTGAGATCAATGAATTCACATTCATGGTAAAATTAAATAAATAAAACAAATTCATTTGAAAAAATTGTTAGTTTTGTCATATTTTGTTTCCTTAAATGGCCAACTCTTTGATATTTCGCCCAAGCTAATTTTAATGATGAAAAGGAAGGATTTTGAGCATAAGAGTAAAGATTAAATACAAATAGACTCGGTTTCATGGCTGGTCTATGCCCAAAAAAATCCCAAAAGAACAATTAACCCTTACATCAAGAAAGATGAAAAGATAAAAATAATAAGGATTTTCAAGTGACGAACAAAGGACTGAAGGGTGAGAAGACTCGACGCTAAACAACGCCGCATGACTGTAAATATTTTGTTGAGAGCTAATCAAGTGTGAACCGGCTTGATTGCTTGTACTGGCATCCCTAGAAAACAGGGTGAGTTTATTCCCACGCTGTTGTACTTCAAACACTTGCCGCCGCCGCCATTCTCACCCATCGCTCTTGGAACACTCCCATTCTCAACTGACGACTTGGCTATTTTAGATTCATACTTTGCCCTCGCTTCTTCCGTATTTTTACGTACGATCTTCTTCTCACCATTTTCGACAAAATCATCAGTCGCTTCTTCCACTTGTTCTTCTTCCGCATTGCAATATGGTTCGTCGACTTCATTTTCATTTTCATCGGAAAAGGGAGGGGCCAAGACATCGTCATCTAGATGAACAAGCTGCAATGTGAGATGACCATTGGATCTGTAGGCCTTGATGAAATACTCATAATGTCTCAACCTTTCTTCCCGAAGGATCAAACGGCCATCATTTGTGTAGTATCTCTTCAACACAAACGGCATACGCGAAGTTTGGTTCTCTGTACGTGCAAGCAGTGATATTGGTGGAGGAAACTCTTTCTTCTTCTTCTGCTTCATTGAACATCGTTGGTCTCTCTTACCACGAACATAATTCTGAACCCGTGCTCCATTATTCTCGTCTTCTCTATTCTCCGTAAGCAAATGTTTATAATTCTTCGAGTCGAGGCAGCTCTCCGTACCAATGTAATCACCCATCTGAGAAGAAAACGATGGTGATAGTGGATGTGACACCAGGTTAGATCTCATAACTCTAGAATTGTGATGGTGACCAAGTTCTATATCTGATGATTTTGGGGACTGCATCGTGATCGAAAGAACAAATTGTGGGTTTTCCAAGTCTTTGACCAATCTAGCTATCTAGAGAAAATTGTGGCAGAGACAGCTAATATCTGTGACGTCAACATTGGGAATGTATGTGGCTTGTAGATATTCGAAATCTCGTTCGTAAGCGACTTACCTGTAATACACAAATATACAAAAAAAATTAGACCATAGATTACCTGAATCTAATTGCAATACAGCAATCAGCCTGCAAGCTGTGGGGGCGGCGTTTCTATTAGGTAATTTTTGTGCTAGTTTTGCTGTAGAATCAACAATGACCATGTGTAAAGCTCGACTCTATTCATTGTACTTTATTCATCCAAGGTCCACAAAAAGGGTCTCGAACGCAAAACGTTAATGGATCATACATGTAGTAGGTATTATTTAAAAAGAAAGAAAGGAAAGGAAAGGAAATTAATTACTTGAAAATGAAAATGAGAAATTAATTATTGGGGAAGAAGAAGAGAACAAAAAGAAGGCATATGCGCGTCCAAAAAGGTTGGCAACGGGGGTTGAAGCAGACATCTCTGCATGCAAACGTGGATGCCAGGGATCTCCAGCTCAACATAAAAAAAATAGGTTCTATTTCTTTATTCTCTAGACGAACCCAACAATTTCATCATGGATGAATGATGAGATAAAAATTTCTAGCCTAATTTTTTTTTTTTTTGGTATATAATATCGGTACAGGAATTTGAATCAAACATGGTGGAATTCTAATGATGAATGACATAATTCTAAGGAATAAATATGATCGAATAATTGAATAAAATATAGTCAAGATTTGAACACAAGTTTTCTTCATCCACAAAAGAATATATGAATGAGTAAAGAATTCCTTGAATTAGGGTTTCTTGTGACAAACAATGAATAGTTAGAACTTAGAACACTTCAATTCGATAAATCAAAGTGTTTCAACTCTTTAAACTGGAGATGATTGACAGAAGAAGAGAGAAGATGATGAACAGATTGAGAAGAAACACTAAAATAGACGAAGATGACAGATATATCACATTCACATATACGAAATAATAAAAGAAAAGAAAAAAAAATGGTAAGAACTTACTGGATTGCAATGGAGAAAAAAAAGTTGACATCTTGATTTGGGCTTTGAGACAAGAAAATCATACGAGGATGACAAGTAAAAAGACAAAGAGACAGAGACAGATAGACATTAGCTAATGCTGTTAAGATTCTAGCTTGGCTTCGATTTCAGTCTTAATATTCCCCGTTTATTTCTGTATAAAATTACTCTCTCTTAATATCAATAACTAAATTTTCTGTTGTTTAAATTACCCATTTATAGGTGGGGATTGATTGTCTTTCCAGTCATCTCTCGGTGGACTTTTTAATCTTAGACGTTTTGCCGATACTTTTGGTTATTTTGCGGGCAGAAAATAGTTCTTCTGCCACCCCCAAAAGGAGGGAAAAGGACTATTTCCCACCCATGTTTTAGGGCTATCTCAAACTTATACCCATAGAAGGTGAAAAACCAGTTTTCCCACCCATGACCAAACTGCCGTCCAATTTCTCAGTTAAGGATGGGGGTAAAATCGATATTTTATTGTTTATATTAAAAAGTTATAAAATTTATTACTTTTCACCCCTCTTAGGTTTTAGAAACTAACATTTCCTCTTTAACCAAAGTTTTTAAACTTTAAAAACTAACATTTTCACCCCCAAACCTAGGGTTTTCATATTTTTCAAAATGCAGCTGTCCCCCATAACTTTCAAAAATAGCAGTTTCATCCTCATTCTTCAATTTCATCTTCCGACGTCGTCACCGGCCTCCTCCTTCTTCTGGTGCGACGAAGAGACGAAGATCTCTTCGTCGCACCACCGTGCGACGAAGAGGTCTCTCTTTGTTGCTCGTCGAGTCGTCCTGACGCGACAACGAAGGACGACGAAGTGTCGTCTTTCGTCTGTTCTTCTAGATCTGGATGACGCTTCGTAGTCCAGATCTGAGCGACGAAGGGTGGTCCTTTGTAGTCGGAGATGTGAGATCGGTGGAATGCGTCAGCCGTCGGTGATGGCCGGAGAAGGAAGCAAACCCTAGGGGTGAAATCTAAACTTTTTAAACTTTGAGGATGGGTTGAGTTGTTAGTTTTTAAAACCTGGAGGGGATAAATGGTGAAACTTTAAAGTTTTAAACAATAAAATATCGATTTTGCCCCTGTCTCTAACTGAGAAATTGGACGATAGTTTGGTCATGGGTGGGAAAACTGGTTTTTCACCTTCTATGGGTATAAGTTTGAGATAGACCTAAAACATAGGTGGAAAATAGTCCTTTCCCCCCAAAAGGATGGCTTAAATGGAATGAGCTTAAGCATGTGTTTAAGTTTCTTTTAGTAATATATTAAAATTAAATTTTTGATTTATTTGATTTAATAATTGTGAAATCAGTTATTAAATTCGAAATTTATCTTACTCAGTGTGATTGGTTTTCACCTAATATGATGAACTTGAGATTTGACCTGTTTAAAATAGTTAATTCCAGCCGTATATAATAATTCGATTCAAATGGGCGGTTCTTTCTTACCCAAAAAAAAGAAAGTTCTTCTGGTGTGCCAACTTATATCAACAATTCTGCATTATGGGATTTTTTTTAAATAAATAAATATTAGATAATTTAAAAGTTTATGAAACTTAATCCTCTTCTGCTCCTTTCGTCTCGTTTTTTAAGGATGAATCAGTTTCACTAAACTACCTGACTAAATCTGATTATTCAAAGCAATCCAATTTACCTCTTTTCATGACAACTCGCAATACTGAAATAATCAGAAACTGCTACGACCGCTCAAGGGTAAAAATTAATTGAATAAAAAGATAAAAAAAAAAAAAAACTGTTATAACGTACTAACAATTAGAGATGGCAATTTGGACCCTATTTTAGGGGCTCCGACCCTCCCCGACCCTAACTGAAAGGGGATTCCCCAATAAAAACGGGGAAAGGGGCGGGGATAGGGATGAAAAAAATCCCCGTAGTCGGGGACGGGTCGGGGACGGGGATACATATGTCCCCGCCCCGGCCCGACCCATCCCCTCCCCTCCCCACCCCACCCCTTCCCACCCCTTAAATCTAATATATTAATATAATAATTTCTAAACTATTAAGTTCTAGAAATTTTTACATTATGATTTATTAAAACTATAACTTTAATTTTACTAATTTTTGAATTATCAATTATCAGCTTTTACTAATTTCTGAATTATTAATATAATATATTAAAAAAACCCCAGAATCTCATTATCATAAAATGCAAATGCACCAAATTAATTTTATTTCAACTTCAAAACTTAGTTAGTTAATCCACCAAGTTTTACACAAAAAAAAAATTATAAACTTAATAAAATCAATTAAAGTGAATGAAAATTGTTAAATTTAATGTTATTATAAAATTACCTTAAATCACATACATAAAGAGCTATTAATGAAGAGATTAATTATTGCATATTGTTAGATTTTATGAAAACTTTGTATTTAAACTAAAATAATAATGAATATTTTGTAGTTCTTGTAGCAAGTGATATTTTGGGTGAATATAATTTATTTTATTTATTAAAATACATAAAGGAATTAAAATTTATATTTATGGGTATGGGGAGGGGATTTTTCCCCGCGGGGACGGGGCGGGGATGGGGAGGGGATTTTTCCCCGCGGAGACGGGGAGGGAATGGGGAGGAGATTTTTCTTCGCGGGGAGGGGACGAGAATTCTTTTTTATCCCCGTAACGGGGATGGGGCGGGGACGGGGACGGGGATTGATATCCCCTCCCCGCCCCTCCCCATTGCCATCCCTACTAACAATGCTATATGGGCATATGTTTTGATATATTATTGAACATATAATTAATATATCATTATATAAAAATAATTTATAATTGATAATCTTTTAATTAATCCGTCTTTAAAATAATTTTTTATTTTTAATAATAAAATATTATCCAAATCAAATATACCCTTATGGTCTTGCTTACAACAAGGTGTGATTTTGCATTGGATTAAACTTACAAATTATTATGTGAATTTGCAGAGCATATTGGAGTCTCTCTACGTCCTGGACTTATAGTTGTCTACGTCCTGGACTTCTTTTTTATTTTACTAGGCCCAAGATGGCAATGAACCCTGAGCCCAGCCCCTGTAAGCTGTAATTTCAAACATGATAATCTGACTTCTCTACATTTCTCATGTTATCTGCTATTAAATTTGTTTACTCAATAACATGAGAAATTATATTAGGTGATATCATTTAGAGACAAGAATTGTGAATGGGTATAATTTAATTTTTTTCTCATGAAATTTCACTTCTCCACTATTCTAAATAATTGTTACAAAAATACAATTAAATCCAAGTATAAAAACCTGAAGTTATAACAAAGTTAAAGTATAGAAAAAAAAAAAAAAAAGGAGATCAAAGAATATCCAAAGTAAGAGGAATGTTGGAGAATAAGATGCAAAAAGTATGAAAATCTGAAAATGAAGACGAGAGAGTAGTTGGATAGAAAGCATGAGGAGGAGCATGATAATTTGATATGATGAGACGTGTTAAGTTATATTTCGTAAGATTGTTAAATCTTATTTTAAGTAAAGTTGTAAAGTTGCCAACACACCTACACAACTAGAACCACAAAATAAAAGAACCTTTGCGGGTAAATACTTGGTTAATGGTAAGGTGTACAAATAATTGAAAACTATAGTTGCAAAAACTTAGTATTTAATAGAGTGATGGAACACTTAAAGCTAAAATTTGAACAACATCCCATCTCTTTATAGTATAGATAAGATTAAGAAATGTCTAAGTATGAGAATAATGATATGATGCATGCTAACTCTATTTTTAGGGAAACCTATAAATTTGAAGTTCTTTTAGATGTATTGGAGATGGATGCATGCTATGTTGTTCTTGGACATCAATGACAATCTAATGTACATGTTATATAAAAGGGATGTGATAATACATACACTTTTACTTAGGAACAAAAGAATATTTTAATAGTATCAGATAAGAATGAAAGAAGTGGTCCAAAATAAGAGGAGAAATCATTAATTTCGATACTCATGGAGAAGGAGGTAAACTTTTGAGAACAACCTCAATATTTTAAAAAGTCTAAAGAAATTGACGAAGAGAAACCTTCTAATGAAAACCGAGATAATTTTTCTTTAACTCAATCTAAAACAAACATAATAAATGATAAAGCTAAAAATTCATACAGAAGACCCATGGATTCATACTAAGGGCACATCATTAAAGATGGTATATTGGGGGGATATGGTGTATATTCAAAAGGTGCAAAAATTACACCTGAGGAAGGATGAATGTTTTGAAATTTCTTTTTCAAGAAAGTAATGATTAGGGATAGATGTATATTAAATCAAATCTGAATATTTATTGATTTGAGTTTATTTCAAATAAAAAATAATTCAATTCAAATTTATCAAACTAATATTAGAGGTGATTTAAATAAAAATGACTTTGTTCAAATTCAATATGAGTTTGGTTCAAATTTAAAATTTAAATTTATTATTTGCATATATGACTTAAATTTATGGTTCGAATTCGTAACTCATTAATAAAACAAATTTATTTAGCAATTATTTAAAAAATTTGAATTAAATATAAACCAAATTTTAATCGAATCGAGTTATTTATCTAGTTTGAGAGTCAAACCAAATTAAATTTTTTAATTTAAAATTAATTCTATTTTAAAACGAATCAAATATTTTAATTTTAACTCAGTTTAAATTTAAATTAAATTAAATCAATTTTAAAATTTAAATCAATTCAGTTTAAATCTAACATTAATAATAATGTTAGTATAAAAGAGATTGTCGATTTTGATCAACTCAACAAGTTATACGAGGAAAATAGATTTCGAGCAAATTTGGACCATGCACTTAATTGAAATCCTATGAGGAAGGCTAACTATTGTTTTAAATTTGATAAATGATTGATGGTGGTAACCTGTCCCTTTCATTCCCGACTAGAATGCTCTGATGGACCACCGTATGTTTGGCTTTATTTAATTCGCTTTCCCTCCAAAAACATGAAAAGGCCCATTAAAAAAAGCGTTCCGTCACGTGTCATTAATTCTAGAATAACCACATCAGTATGATTGCTCTAAATTTAAAATTTGAACTCTCATTGGCCCAGATCATCATTGCTTACCGTTTAGCAAAAGCAACCGGCTCGTAGCCTGCCTGCTACTAGGTTTTCACGTGATGCACTTTCAAGAAAAACCCCCAGCCGCATTATTGGCCTTAGCTAGTGCGCACTGCGCACTGCGCACTTTAGCACTCAAACTCAATAAAGAGCTCTCAGATTATACATTACTATCTCTTTCTCTTTCATTCACTCTCTGTACCTAAAATGGCGAATCGTCTGGTTATGTTGCTGGTCTCTTTGTTAAGTTACTTGTTGTTCGATGGATCGGCTGCTGTCACGTTTTCTTCGAAGCTGATTCACCGATTTTCCGACGAAGCGAAAGAGAGATGGATTTCGAGAGGTGGTAACGCGTCGGTTGCTGGTATGTGGCCGAAGAAGGAAAGTGTGGAGTTTATGGACTTGCTTTTGCTTAACGACTTGAAACGGCAGAAAATGAGAGTGGATTTACAAAGTAGTAACAAGTCGCAGTATCAATTGCTGTTTCCCTCTCAAGGAAGCCATACTCTGTACTTCGGAAATCAGTTTTATTGGTCAGTGAAACTCGTTACTCTTTGTTTGGTTCCTGAGAAAACGAAAGATTTCTTTGTTTTTGTTTTTTTGTCAACCATTAATAAATAAAAACATGTAATCGATGGATTGCCCTATTAATTAATTTTAGGTTTCTTGTGCGTCTGATTTTATAATTCAGGTTGCATTACACGTGGATTGACATAGGGACACCAAACGTTTCGTTTCTGGTTGCATTGGATGCTGGAAGTAATATTTTATGGGTCCCATGTCAATGTATAGAATGCGCTCCGTTGTCTGCCAGTAACTATACTTCTTTGGTAGGCCATTTTTTCTTTTTGTTTTAAACTGTTTATTCTTCTTTGTAACGGTTTCATTTTCCTAGTCATGGTTGATGTCAGATTTTACTTCGTATAAATTATATATGAATTGAAATTGAAATGGAATGAACTGTTATCCTTGTGAAAGATATCAATTGATTCTTTAAGTGCTACTAGTGGCGTTCATCGTTAAATCAGGAGAATATCTGAAGGTAAATGTTAATGGGCATTCCCTTAGTACTCTGCCGCTCTCAGAAATGCATTTCCCTTTCATTTTAAAATTTGGTATCGCTGAAACATGTTGAAAGGACTCGAAGCATTAAACAGTGCTTTGGCTAGGAATTGATAACAGATTTAGCATTTTAATTCCAATGATTGATTGGCAGGTGCTCCCTTGTATTTGGGGCATCCATTGTGCAGGAAAGAGATCTGAGTGAGTTTGATCCGACAATTTCCAGCAGCAGCAAAAACCTATCGTGCGGTGATCAGTTATGCAAGCCCCACTCAAACTGCAAAAGCTTGAAGGACCCCTGCCCTTACATTGCTCAGTATGCTTCACAAGATACCACAAGTTCTGGATATCTGGTTGAAGATGTACTACACTTGGCATCAGTTAGCAATTATGCATCCAAAAGTTCAGTGCAAGCATCAGTAATTATAGGGTGTGTTTATGTGGGTTTTCCTTTAATGTTCATCAACCATGTATGTATGTGCTTAGACATATGATTCTTTCTGCTACATGTTTCATTCCATCAGCTGTGGTAGGAAGCAAACTGGCAGTTATTTGGATGGAGCAGCTCCGGATGGACTAATGGGGTTGGGACTTGGAGACATTTCGGTACCAACTTTGCTTGCTAAAGCAGGATTTATTCCGAATTCTTTCTCAATTTGTTTTGATGAGAATGATTCAGGAAGAATTTTCTTTGGAGATCAAGGGCCTGCCTCTCAACAGTCCACTCCATTCTTGCCCATAGGAGAAAAATAGTATGCCATCTATGTATATTTTACTCCTACATATGTCTTTTGCCCTGTCTAGGGAGGTAGAAGTAAAAGACTATAGCTTTTCTGCTAGCTGTTTGGAGTCCTTTGGTTGCTTTCATATATTTGGTGACTGATCTTGTAATTTTTCTCTTAATTGTTTCAGTGACACCTATTTTGTTGAGGTGGAGTCTTACTGTGTTGGAAGTTCTTGTCTTCAGCAATCTGGATTCAAAGCATTGGTTGATAGTGGTTCATCGTTCACATTTCTTCCAACTAACGTATATGATAATGTTATTTCAAAGGTGCTTCAATTGTCCTGATTTTACTTTATAAATTGTGTTACAATGTTATGGCCCAAAGATGATTATGTCTTTATTACAGTTTGACAAACTTGTGACTGCTAAAAAAATTTATCTTCAAGGAAATTCCTGGAAGAACTGCTACAATGCCAGGTTGGATTTTAAATGCGAAGAGTTTAGGAAAGCCTTATTGCTTATATCTTTAGAACTCATTGTCAGCTGTCTTATGTGAAACAGTTCAAAGGAGCTGCGTAGCATTCCCAACATGAGGCTCATATTTACTGCAAACCAAAGCTTTGTAGTCCATAATCACAAATATATCTTTCCTGAAAATCAGGTAGCTGATCCTGCTGGCTTAACTTTTCGACATTTGAGTCTAAACTTATGGTCCAATTAAAATTTTCAGAGAAATATGGTCTAAAACAGAGGCAGATTGAATTATTATAAACATGTAGTGTTTAGATTTCATTTTCTAGTTCACAACAAGTGTTTTGCATTGGTGAGAAGTTGACTTGTACAATCTTCAAGATTGTTGTGTACAATTTTAAGTATATTTGGTTGGTATCATCCATTTTTTCTACATATATGGATATAGATACCTTCCAAGTTTTCCTTTTGCATGTTTTCTCTTGATTGTTCCTTTTTAAGTTGATGGAAAAAATTAATGTTGGATAATTAGTTGTCTGGATGTGTTGTGCAGGGATTTACCGTATTCTGTTTAACTGTGATGCCTGCAGATGGAGACTTTGGCATTATAGGACGTGAGTACACTGTTGCAGTCTTTAATTTTTCCCTTTGACTTATCTATCTTCTCTTTATTCTCTCTGCGTTTTATGACAATAGATTTAATCCATGTCCTGCAGAAAACTTCATGATGGGCCATCGCATGGTCTTTGATAGGGAAAATTTTAAGTTGGGTTGGTCACTTTCCAATTGTAAGTGCTTCAGGTTTTTTTCTTAAATGAATACAGTCCTAAGAGTTGGTAGACATTATTTTAAATAAATAGCTTTACAATCTTTGACACCTAACTGTGAAAAATAAAAATCTAAGGGTCTTGAAGTAAGAATTTAGCAAAATTTATGTGGTGCATTCATTTAGTTGTAGGAGGTCTCCGTTTACTTAATATTTTAAAAATAGTCAAAAGTTCACATTAAGAATTAATATAACAAAGAACAGGTCCAAATTGTTATGGTCGTTGTAAGACCTTGGGTGAAATTTTCCTTCCAAATTATTATCAGTCTTATCATTGCTTTGTATTTTTATCGGGTATCTCTGTTGTTGAGGTGGCTATGTAAAGTTCATTTTAATCAGGTTGCATTCTTGCTTTCATAAATGAAATGTATCTATTGTTTACAGTTAATGCTTAGTACACAGAGAAGTTAAACAAGGTTGATGTTAAAATAAGTTATTTTTTTATATCAATCTAGTTGTCTTTGCTGTTTGTTCTTTGAGAAAGAAAAATCTGCTAGTATTTTTTAAAATACTGTATAAAAGAAATCCTTTAGAAGAAGAGAGTTAACTTGGCTGTGCAATACTCGGTAGCTCTTTTTTATCTAAGCATTTAATCTATTTTTGATTATGCTGAGTGATTAAATTGTTAACTTTGCTGTGCAATAATATGTAGCTCTTTTGTCAAACTCTGTAATGAACAGATGGTGGATGTGCAGTAATTGGTAAGGTTTGAAAATGAGAGTTAGGCTTAAATTTATGTGGCTGTTCTTACAATGATGGTATTGTTTCCAACAGTTTCTCTGAGTCAACCATCTCTTTGTGTTTGTGGTTTAAAAATTAAAATTATTTTTAATTTTTCCATTTAAATCTTTGATACCCAGTTGTGTTCATTGTATGTGGGTCTTAATTTGATACCTTTTTTGTTTAAACAGGTGAAGATGTGAGTGACAGGACACATGTACATCTTGTGCCACCGCCTGATGGTGGATCTCCAACCCCGTTGCCAACCAATGAGCAACAGAGCACCAGTAATGCCAGCACTGTTTCACCTGCCACTGGCAAAAGGGGTTCGTCAAAGTCCTCAGCATTGTCAATCCTGCAACTTCATTCTCTGTTCCTTCAAATGAGTTTATTGATACTGTTAATATGTTTGTTCCAACCATCCGATTAACTCTTTTCATCATTTTATTTTGTAAATCTTGTGTATTCTTATCATAACTCTCTCGGCTGATCGAGTGTTTGCATTTTGATTAGGTTATTGTATTTGATTGAGGTGGGTAGGAAGAGTTATGTTATGATTTGGTATGTTAAATTCTGTGGATTTAATATGATTTTGCTTACATATTTATGTAATTTTACATCTGTAGTATTTGTGAGGTCACTAAATTACAAGAATTTATGTAATTTAGTTCGCTGGGTTAGCATATTTATGTAGTATTTGGTATCAAAATGTTTGGCTTTAAGGCCAACCCAGTGAACTGTCCAAACATTCATTATAACCCTGGTGGAGTATAGGTGGGGATTTGAATCTCAATGTCCAAGAATTTAGTTTTTGTATTATTATTATTTAAAAAAAAAAAGAAAAGAATCTCTTGAATGTTGAATTTGGTTGCAGATATTAAGGAGAAAGAAAAGTTTTATGATAAAGCTGACGTCCTTTGGCTGTTTACCAACTATTAATACAATAGTAATAGAAATCAGCTTACGTTAGTGCTTAATCTTTAATTTGTTAAGAGTTCGAAATTTTCTTTGAAATCCAATTTCTGACTCTTTTAACATTAATGAATGAGAGGATTAAAAGGCACCAAAAAGTTACACTAAACAAACAATGGTTTAGTTGCATTCTAGGTAAGAAGTAGGATGTGGATTTGACTGTGATTGGTATTGGTATCTTCAATTTATCTCGGTATTTTCTTTATTATCGGCTTTGACAAATCTAGAGCAGAAGGGCTGGTAGAAGGCCAAACCCAGTTTCTTCTTTCTTGCTATGGACAAATATTGGGTTGTTTAAAATACATATATGGTGCTTTTTTGGTTCCTGGCATCATTCATGGGGTCCTCGTCCATCATATCCCAAATCCAGAAGTTTTTTGTTTTTTTTTTTTTAATTTTAACAAATAAATATCTTTCTCCTTGAGTTACGGCCATAGAAATTATTAAAAAAGAAATCAATAGAGACAAGTGTTAAGGTCAAGTAATTTGTTTGGTCATTTCAATCTTAAGCTCATAAAAAGCCTAAATTAATGTTGCGTAATTAAGTGGCAAGTCTATGATATATGGAAGGATTTTGATTGCTTTATGAACTGGGAATTGATTGTTGGAATGGGTTAACACTGAATATGATTTTGGTTTAAATAAAACCGGGTAATTGAATAATAATTTATAAATGAGTTTAAGTGATCAATAAAAATAAATTCAATATATTTACAAGTTTTAGTTTGGATAGACAATATTAGTATAAATCTTAAAACTTATTGGATCTTTGATAGATGAGTTTGATAACTTATTATATATTGGTTATGTCTCCTTACTGAAACTCATACAATATAAATTTTACCTATTAAAAACTTTCATTTATGAAGGCTTCAAGAGCGGAAGATTAGTCGTTGTGATACAAGTAATCTCGATAATATTACGAATTCAAATTATATAGCGTTCAAAATACTCTTATAATAAAAGTTTTCAATTAAGTATTTTATATTTTATATGTAGATATTTTTGAATTACGATTGTATAATTTTATATTTGTTCAGGTAAATGAAATTTTTCGTTGTTCTTGTATCACAATTTCAATGAGTTAGAAATTTCTTAGGAATGAAGTCAACAGATATGTATCAAATTTGCATTTGAACAAACTTTACCTGTAAAGTCTGTTGTGATATTCGGCAATGGTGAAAGCAACATAGATAACAAGTTGAAACCCTTTTTATCACTTTTTTTGGCAGACTCCCTGAATGGATGTATCTCTGCAACTGCAACATTTCTTTGTTATTATTATAAATTAATAAAAGTTCTTCTACCGACCAGGCACATGAATACTTCATTAACATGGGTTTAGTTTTTGACAGAGGCAGAGACGACTTAGAATTCTGAAAGTTGCACCTCGCTGTCACAAGTCCATTTGTAGCTTTACTTAGATTATTCTTTGTTTCCTGTTTTTTCTACAGTCGCACCGCCCAATCATTCATGAACCCTATCAACTAAGCAATTCACAAGTGGACAACAATATCCACCAAACCATACTTGTTTCTTTGCCACGTTGGACGTTTCATCTATTTCTTCCGATACGTGGCGTCCGCTGGTGCCATCAAAATCCAAACACATACTCTATTATTAAACAAATAATAATAACATATACACAAATTTTCAGCATTCAACTTTTGACAAGGTCCCTCTCCGCGAGCACCTCTGGGTCAGCGAAGTCTGGTGTTTACTGCTTTCTTTCACGTTTCGTGTACCCGAAGAATTGGATTCCGTCTGATTTAACGATACACAGAAATCGTATATTTGCTTTTAAAGAATAGTTTAAGCGGTAAAGAAGTGATTTTTAAGTATAAAAGCAAAAGGGTATAAATCTCTTTTATAATATTTTAAAATTAAATTATTAATTTATCTAATATAATAATCATAAAGTTGAATGGGGTTTCATTTACTTGGTTTAATTGGTTTAATGCTGAAGTATTATATATTTGAGAGGTTGAGTGAATCGTTTAGGAGGTTCATGCATGCTCCAACTTTGGTTATACACCGATTGAACACACTTTTATTAATATCTTTAGTTCAATAGTTTAATATATTATTAAAATATTATTTATTTAAATACATAATTTATTATAATTTTATAATAAAAAATATGTTTTAACAGTTTAAAAAATTTACATGTTATTTAATTCGTTTGAGTTTAATATTTTCAAACGATATGAGATATATATACAAATATAATATTTTTTATATATTTTATTAATATAAAATTTATATAAAAATATTATAATATATTTCACTAAATAAAGCGGACGCAGCCTTTAAAGTGTTTTGCTTTTGTGTTCGTTCTCTTGAGAAGTTTAGCAAGATAATCCAAAAAGGTGCCAAGGAAGCTTCTGTTATTTTCTTTTCTGTTATTTTATTTTAATTGTTACTGTTTCTAGCTTTTTTTATTTATTAATAATTGAAAACCTCTCTATTTTAACACTATAAATAATCCATCATACAAGCCTTCGACACCAAGACTATTCAGTATCCATCTTCTGATATAGTTCACTCATCAACGTTGATTTCTCTCTACTCTTTACGCTTCTCTGTTGCATTTCTTTGATACCCATTTGTAACAAAAAGAGAGCTTCTCTGGTTTTGTTTCAATCTTTCAAGTTCTTCTCTCCAGTAACAAAAAACATGGGAGTTCAGGGTACTTTGGAATATCTTTCTGATTTACTAAGCAGTGTAAAAAGGAAGAAGAAGATGAAGCGAACGCAGACAGTAGCACTTAAAATAAGGATGGATTGTGAAGGCTGTGTGCGGAAGGTCAAGCGTGTACTCTCTTCTGTAAAAGGTAGATATATATACATATTTTCCTTTATATTTCTATATCCTTCATGTTATCCTTCATAGTTTGTTTGAAAGTAACAATGATTTTCTGAATTGCAGGAGCCAAATCCGTGGAGGTGGACTTGAAACAACAGAAGGCCACTGTAACCGGATACGTTGACCCGAAGAAAGTGTTGGCAGCTGCTAAGTCGACTAAGAAGAAGGTGGAGATATGGCCGTACGTCCCCTACACTCTGGTGGCAAATCCTTATATTTCTCAGGCTTATGACAAGAAAGCTCCTGCTAATCACGTGAGGGCCGTTCCAGCCACCGCCACCATCACCGAGACCACGGTGAACGACACTTACATCACCATGTTCAGCGATGAAAACCCTAATGCTTGTTCAATAATGTGAATATACAATACATATATATGTACACGCACACACACACACATGTATTTGCACCTAAAAATCAATAAAATCTCTAGTAATTGTGAGCAAATTATGATTTTTTTTCAAATAAATTTTATGGTGGACGTGGAGGTGTATGAAGGGCCAATTTGATTGAATAGTCTGGGTTTCTATGAGACAGCTAAACACATGGTTAAATATTATATTAATTTCCATAATCGATGTTTGTATTTTTGCATGAAAACAATTATATCTTACGTATAGATAAATTTGTGATCGAGATCATGGAAATCGGCATAATTAATCAATTACTTTGTACGATCTATATATGCTATACAGCAACTACAATAGGTTACAGGGCATCACTTTATATAAGAAAATAGGAAGTTTAGGAAATACTATTTGATCAAAATGGTTACATATTGATTAATCACCACTATGAATTAATATGATATAAGATGATGAACATAGCTGAGAACAATCTTTTTAGACTTGGATATGACCTTGACATGTCAAAGGGTCAATTTACGGGTTGAATGATTCAATTAGCAGGATGGATTTTGGACATCAGAATGAGATAATTAAAAATTTTAAGTGGGTTTATTTAATATATATTAAATAATGTTGAACAATAAATATTTCCAACCAAGTTGTGTCTTTGTCTTTCTAATCCTTAATCTTTAGTTCAAGAATTTTCATCCTCAATTTTAAATAAATAGTGTTGACATCATTATAATGATCTAACTCGATAATTGAATTATGACATGACATTAATCTCAATCACAAAAGAGTATTGAAATCAAAAAGTGGAAATCTAACCAAATAACAATCCAAATTATCCAATAATCCAACAAAAAGAATCCAATACAACGATAAATATCAAGATACATGTCAAATAGTGCCAAGTTGTGATAGAATGTCAAACTTGGAGGTTATGCCAAGAATCTTGGCTCGAACAAGGTTGTAGATGTCAATAATAATGGTCCTGTGAGAGTTGTATTGTTGATGAAATATATGGTTATTGTGCTAATACTATAAGATATACACTGTCGCTGAGAGGATTAATTGTGCAAAGATGTTCCTGAAGTCATCTTTGCAGTGAAGATGAGTATGATAGTCTACTAGAGCATAGAGAACCATGAAAAAGTCGGTCAAATCATAATTGTTTTAGTTGAGACTTCCTTTCATGTATAAGAAGAAAAACCAATATAACTAAAGAAAAAGTGCTCACGGGATTCAGAAAAAAATCCACATCGCACACACTCATATGATGCAATAAAGCCATGGACCTAGAGACGATCCATGGTGCTTAGTCTTCCTTGGGATGCCAATGAAAGAGTGTCTTGAGATATGTCTCGTGAACCATAAAAGAGGATGAATAAAATTAACACTTCATTTATCTCTAAACAAATCCTAGGTTGAGTTAATGAAAAACTTAATCAATGAGTGAGATATAGAGGTCAAGAACCCCTACTTATTGGGTAACGAAGATCAAGTCCAATATAATTTGGAGGTCTAGGCTGCTAGATGAAATAAGCCGTGAGCCATCGCAAAGCACAAGTGGGTAATATATGTATCGTAAGAGAAAGGCAACCAACTGGATGCATTTACAAACTCCGTGATTCTGTGGAATTGAATCTTGAAAAACCAGATAAAGTAATGAGCTTTTTATTTAAAGTAATCTTTGTATTGGAATATTCTGTTCTAAATGTTTTGGATACTTCTGAAATGATTCCTTGTTTGAAAAGAAATGGAGTTGGTAATTCAAAATACTTATTTCAGTCAAAGGCAACTATATAATTAATCTCCAAACGCTGAAATTCCTCTCCATTAAGAAATGAATATTAGAACCGACCATTTGACGAATTGCACGACCAGCTCTTACACTACAACGTTTTGACCCTTCAATATTGGCTGAAACAATATGTTATTACTTTAAAACGTTTGATTCTTTCTTTCTAAAGGATGTAAAAGTTAATATGAATATTCAGGCCTTGAAATTGAAAAAGACATTTTAAAAATTTTTATTGTAACCGACAAGTGGAGCAAACAATTTTCAATACTGATCCGTTATCCTAACAAGGAAAAAATTGGATTAGAGTTCAGTATTTTTGACAAAAATTTTTTTTCAGATCAATCTGATACGACTTAAAATTAAATTGGATAGTGTTAGAGTTCATACAAAAATAACTTGACATAACCCATTTCGATTTGAATATTTTGAAAAATGTTACTTTAATAGAATTTATTAGAAATAAATTATAGAAATGTTAAAAAACAATATTAATAACAATTAAAATCTTTACAAATTGTATATAGTTATAATTTTTATTTAAACATTTTATTTTATTTATTAAATAGTAAGAATGTGATTTGATTAGTCAAATTATTGATGTGTTTTAAAGTTTTTAATATGTAATTTTTAAAACATTTGTAAACTAAACAAAATATTATATTACGTGTTTTATTAATAATAAATTTGAGTGATTTTGGTGAAGAAATTGAAATAGTAAAAATACTTTGAAGAGCAAAAATAACAAATAATTTTATGTCAATTTAGGTCAAATTAAATATTTAAGTGTTAGATTAAGGTTAAAAAAATTTGATACGAATCTAATCAAGATCGGATTAGAGTAAAAAATTTCTATTACGAAATTTGAATTATAATTGGATAACATAAATTTTTAAGTTTATCGAAAAGCACATTGTTGATCTTAACATGGATAAACTTTAGAAGTCAAACAGTCAACCCTTTAGTAATCTCTTTCACAACTTCGGGAGGAAAATCAGGGTCATGCCGACTTGTTATCCAATTAGTTTACTAATATTGTCAAGTCAATATAGATTTAGATTACTATGAAAGATTTATATTATACAAGATAAAAAATAACCAAGGGAGAAGTATTAAAGCATTGTAATTGATTAATTTAATTTGGAGACTATATTTATTATCGTTAGATTAAATTGAATTGAATAAAAATATATAATTTAACTTTGTGTATTAGTTTATTGTTTCTGGGTGGCATTAGATTATATAAATTTTAATAAAATTATATATACATATTTTTGGTATATAATTTAAGTATATAGATAATATATTATTATGTGATTAGATGATTTTAAATTAAAAATAAAATAATACTTAATCATATAATAACATATTATCTATATATTAAAATTTGTTATAAAAAAAAATATACATAATATTGTTTTATAGATTTATTGTAAATAAAATGAAAACAACATAAATAATAAAACTATTTAAATTTAAATTTTGTAATTTTTCTGTCACATCCTCAGATCGGTGAAGATAGAAAAGAAAGTGGATGTGAATTTATGGAATTGGGTTGTCCAGGTACCCATGGACCATCCATATTTGGACTTTGCGTGTTAGGCCAAATTTAAGATGACACACATTTCCTCGTACAATTTTGCTCACTGCTTTAGGCTCTCCTTTACAAGAAGATTTAATACCATGCACATATTTTATTTAATAATTTCTTTTACAGATAAATGATATGAAAATTTGTTAGGCAAATGATGCAATATTTTCTTCACATTATAACCTTAGGCTTAAAAATATGAATAATTATATATTGAAAAATTTAAGACCTATTGTTTGAGGTAATGTTGTCATCTGTATTGTAATATGATCAAATGATATGATAATAAACATTATATTATAAATGACTCTCTTAATTGTTAAAGAAATTGAGAGGCTATGTGAAAACCAAACATTGCAAAATGGTGAGTTTAATTTTAGTGAAATGATACATAGTGGTTAAGTGGTGCGATATCATTTTATATAAGTAAAGAATGGTTCTTGTTAGAAAATGAATAGGAGAGGTCGTAGTTCATTCAAACAAAATGTTTTGTTTCATTGCCTTTATGAAATTTTGGGTTTGAGAAGGGAATATCTGACAATGGTTAAAGTCAAAAAATTTATTTTCAGGTGAGCGGGTTAACAGTGTTTGATGAAAAATAATAGTTGTTAATAGTTGTTACATTGTTCGAAGCTATATAAATGATAAAAGACTATATTGTATAAAATTTCTATACTACAATACATTATGCTTGATCTATACGATTGATGATGTTCATGTTTAAGACCATTGTTTAGTCTTGTTGTGATAAATGTGACAAACACTTCTTTAATCCTCCATTAATACCATTGATGGACTAGATTATTAAGAAAGATGTTATCCATAGAGATGGTTAAAGATTAAACTCATTAAGTTAGTATTGTATAATCATTAGTTGACGCACATGATCTTAGTGGAAGACTGTTAAAAATATTTATTTTTTATATTAGACTTACATATTAATAATGATATATATTATATATTATCGACAATTTTGGATAATATTGTTATCATGTATTTTGTTGTAATCAAATAGTATAATGAAATTATTAGACTTAAGACTCGTCTCATTAATCTTTTTTGGTACGAGTTTTTATAAAATGTAAAGACTAATATATTATATTTTATTATTTTTTATGAGTCTATATAAAATATAATAAATATAGTAATATGTTGAGATCCCTAATCTAAACCTTAATTTTATTTTACATTTTTATTTATATTTTTTTCTTAGTAATATTAATGTGATTTTTTCTCAAATAGTTTCTAGACGTAGAAGCCAATCAATCATACGATTTTACGTTGTTGTGGTTTACATTTATCTTTGCGAATATTTATTTTATTTATTTGATATAATATATTGATTGGATGAATTTAGACATTTCTCCATCACCATTAAGGTTTTAGAATCTGTCTATTACTTGGATTCAATATATTCAGGTAATGGTGATATAATTAAGAATATCTAAGAAAAATGAAGGAATAATTGGTACATTGTTTTCCCAATTTCCATAGAATAATGCCAAAGCTGGCTTTAATCCACATGTTGTCTAATAACAAAACGACAATGTTATTACTAATTTGCATGTTTAAAATGCCCATAAATTATTTGAATAATATTATACGTATTTATTTTAAATATATAAATAAGTACATATTTATATATATTATAATATAATTGAATATTATTTTATCATTAATTCAATATAATGATATTTATTTATATATTTAAATTAAATATAGATAATTCTACTGAAATCATATAGATAAAATGAATTTTATGATATTTTGAATTTTATAATATTTTTTTATTTTAAATTATATTTATATTATATATTTATTTTGGGGATTCCAATGGCAATGGTGCTCACAAAATTATGGAACCAGAAGTAAAAGGTTCACCAACAGGCTAGTTATGATTTTGAACCATTGAATCGAATGCCAACTTCTCCAAGCCAACGAACCCTTCTCTTGAAAGCCTTTTAATCTCTCGACAGTCCTCCATTTATAACCATATTTCTATCTCTAATGATTAACAGCCCTTCTTTTCAGGGCCATGCATTGTTTGCAACTACATATACAGCAACGCCATAGATTTTCTTCTTCTAAAATTAAGAAAAAGCAAAGATCGATCTTTGCTCCTAAGTTAAAAGTTTCCATCAACATTATATCTTTTTCCTTTTTTGAGTGCATAGATAGATCACATAGGTGCCAGCTAGCTGATCATCAAGATGGGTCGTGTTAAATTGGAGATTAAGAGAATAGAAAACAATACAAATCGGCAAGTTACGTTCTCAAAACGTAGAAATGGACTCATTAAGAAGGCTTATGAACTTTCCATCCTTTGTGACATTGATATCGCCCTTATCATGTTCTCTCCTTCTGGTCGTCTTAGTCACTTTTCCGGCAAAAAAAGGTGCCATTTTCAATCCCTCTTCATCCATTTGTTTTTGCATTTCGGTAAATCAACAATTTTCAACGCAATGCATGAGATATATATCAAATTATTCAATTGAGTTTTATTACGTACGTTATTGGTTTTAACGGATATTACTGAAGCTTTCTTCTGTAAACATTTCTTCAGGTTAAGCAGCTCGTAATTTTGTTTTAAGTTTTACTTTTGTTAATCTTGATGGAACTGGTTAAAATAAAAATTAACTCTGGAGCTAGGGATTAGGATCTTCTGACTGGCCTTGAAACAACTTTCTTGCCCTCGTTTATCGGAAGGAGAAAGAATAGCCCATTTTGATGGCCATTCATAGTTTTCCACAAACTTGTGTATCATGTCATCTCACTTGATTGTTAGTAAAATTACCATAAAAATTATATATTCAAAAATGGATATATATAACATTACTTTTAATTATATTATTAATAATATTATTAATAATTTTTTTGAATTTCAGGATTGAGGATGTGTTTTCTCGCTATGTTAATCTCCCCGATCAAGAAAGAGAACAGTATGTTTCTTAAATATTTACTTAAATCCATTTCATTTTCTTCTTTGAATTCTTGATACTTCAATAAAACTTGCTAAATGATTTGTTGCAGTGCTTTGATTTTTCCTGACCAAGGCAGACACCCGTATGCTCATAAACCCTATTAGCTCTTGAGAAAAATTAAGTACATTTACTTCATTACTTTTGATAATAAATCTTTATTTGGTGTATATTTTCGCTCTTTTTTTTGCAGTGATATTCAGAACGAAGAGGTAAGACGGCCTTTTACTTTAATAGTACCATCTTCTGAATTTTGTTAAGTCAGAAATTCAATCTAAAAATGACGTTGGAGAAAATTTGAATTATTGCTTTTTTATACTTGGAATCCACTGGAACTACCTTAGGACAATAGCAAGAGGAGTTATTGCAGTAAAAAATTGAAATCCATTTTAATAAAATTAATGTTGGGTTGAATTCATGCAGTATCTGCTAAGAGCTCTGCAGCAACTGAGGAGTGAAAATGACATTGCTCTTCAACTAGCCAAGTTTGTTTCTGTCTCTTTCCCTCTTAAAATTTTTCTACTCAAGTCCTTTCTGATGAATTGGTTTTGATTTTTCACTTGTTTCCCCATCCTCTCTGATGCTTCAAAAAAGTCCCGCAGCGATCAATAAAGATATTGAGGTAAAAAAAAATAAATAAAAATATATTAAAGTCTGTTTTAATGACAGTCTCTTTCTCTCTTTCTGTTTCCAAAATCTTTTGATAATTATTTTTCTCTTATAGGAACTCCAGCAAGAACTTGGCAGGTTACAGCATCAACTTCAAATGGCTGAGGACCAGATAAGGTATCTTTATGATAAATAAATATTTTTTTTCTTTTATGGTAACTCAATGATTTTACTTCTCTGTATGAAAGCAGGACATATGAACCTGACCCTTTAAGGCTAACATCCATGAAAGATATTGAATCCTGCGAGAAAAACCTTGTTGACACTTTGACACATGTTGTGCAAAGAAAGGTATTAACAGCTTCAATTTTTTGAATTCCACATGAGAAAGTATGAACTTTTAGTGTGAAACTTATATGTGTTTAGATTTCTCAATCTTAATAACTAGTTTTTGAAAATCTTATATCATATTAATGTTGCTTTCTCTAATGTTTACTCAATCGGGGTTGCAGGATTATCTAATGAGCAACCATCTATCTTCTTACGATCCATCTGGTATGCAGGTAAATTTATATGCTAAAACAGCTTGTAATCTGAATATGAATGAGTCTGTTTTGTTGTAAAATTATATTACTGCATATCAACAACAGCAGTGTCAACAAGCAATGCCAACGTCTTTTGAGAATGACGTTGTAGGCTGGTTGCCTGATGGTGGCCATAACCAAGCCCAAATATTCGACACACCAGCCCCTTTAAATCAACTCAGGTAATAATTTTAATATACTTAATTTGCACTGCAAGTTTCCTCTTTCTCTTAAATTTTGTGGGAGACTCCTCGTTGATTCAAATATGTTTTCAGAGATTTATCAAGAACAATGTATGATCCATTGTTGCAAGGAAATAGCTTGAACACAGGGCCACCTGACATGGGAGAATGTCAAATCACCAACACAAGTCCCGAAAATTATCCCACGTGGACTCACGCTTATGTTTCAACAGACCTCTGTTCCTCTCCTGCATCACCTACCTTTTACCCTCAAATTCAGGTTGATAATTTTAACCTTTATTTGCGAACTCCGTGTATGTATGCAATAAAAATATATATACATATTTTTTTAAAATAAATAAATAAATAAATAAATAAATAAATAAATATATATATATATATATATATATATATATATATATATATATATATATATATATATATATATATATATATATATATATATATATATATATGATGAGAATGTTGCTAATTAATGGGTTTGGTTGGGCCCATGATATGGTGTGTGCGGCAGCATGGCATGATGGGTATAGAGACAACAGAGATTGTGCCACGTGAGCAGGTTGATATCCCAATCAATGGCCGCCATGTACAAACTGACAATGAAGGTGCAAGAACAGAATCCCACAAGTTAATGGGCAATGGTACGCCAACCCAATTAAACTTTGGATAAAAACATCCATCTTATTGCACTGAGAATGATTGTGTTATTTCTCATGTAATTTCACTATAAATAATGTAATCCAGGAATTAATACAATTTTGTCTGTCCAGAAGAAATTACATGATTATTCAATGAAAGTAATTAAACATATCTTGCATTGTATCGAGCATTAAAATGATAAAAATTTAATATTATATTTATAAATTTAATTTTGAATCATTTTTATATAAATATTTCCATCATAACATTGATATAAATGATGAATTATGTTTTAATTCAGTATGATGAAAAAAAGGATTAAAAAATGATAATAAAATGGAATATATTAGCTAGATGCAAAAAAAAGAAAAAGTTTAAAATCCCTACAAACATGACATTGGAGGGATTAATTCGATTGATGAGTAAACATATTCATACCAATTAGAAGTGGAATAATATTCAGATAAGTATGAAACCAAAAAATATTAACAGTAACACGCCTATCATCATTGTAGATGAGAAAGATGTTGATTATCTTATTGACATTTTTTTACTTTTGAGAGAATGCATTTCATTATTTGTGAAAAGTATCTCTAAATCTAGACATGCATCTATAATAAGTACGATGTTCAACAACACAAAATAACAGACAAGATGATAATGGTTTACAAGGGGTAGAGCCACACAATGATACACAAGACGATGATGGTTTATAAGGGGTGTAGCCACATAGTGACATACAAGATAATGGTGGTTTTTTTTTTTGGGGGGGGCGGGGGAGGGTGTGGAAAAACACATAATCATGCAGGTGATTATTATGATGGTTTATAAAGGGTTAAGGTCTAGTTTGGGAAGCCATTTAATCATGTAGAAGATGATTATGATGGTTTACAAGGGAAGGTCTAGTTTAGTCCCCAACAAGAATTTGATGATGATAACTTCACAAATATGTATGATGTCAATGTATTGAAAACCACTGAGGAATGGGTACATAGTAATAAAGAAAAATGTTTCAAGTTAAGGTACCTTTGATTATGGATAGGAAATTGATAACAATCCTATCGAGGAACCCAAATTTGAGGAGTAGTCAATGTTAATTATGGTACAACAGGTATGAGTAGTTTTCAACATACAAATTTAGTGCATGTTAATGTCCCAAATGAGGTCGAGAATATTCCTATTGGTTCATTTCATTGGTTACATCCTTTTCGTAATAAGTTGTCCTTGTCTAATGCCTAAGGATCAAATAGAGATGGACAATGTCTCAAAGTGAATGACATTTTCTTGACCAGAGACTGTTTGCAAGATGCATTCAGATGATATTCTTTAGAGAATGGATACTAATACAAAGTTTATCAATCAATGAAATCTATATGAAGATCAAATGTCTTCACGAACAATGTAGATGACGTGCATGAGTATTAGGGTTGGAAGGTTATAACTGCTTCTAATTGCATTGTATGAATACTAACACACAAAAACATGTCTAAGAGATCAAATAATATTATTTCATAGGCAAGATAAGACCTAAGCTTTAGGTCAAATACTGAGGATGATGTTTGTATTGGTTGAACGTATGTATCAATTAGGGAAATCATTTTTGACATGGTTGAAAAATATAAAATTGATAAATCATATGGACAAACAAGATGGACAAGAAATTGAACTCTACAAGCCTTGGAAGGTACCTTGGAGGAGTCATTTATGTTGTATCAAATTATTGCTACAATTTAGTGCTTTATGACCTTGGGACTGTGACTCGTATCAAAACGGATGATTAACATCAATTTAAATACTTTTTCATGGTAATGGGCTATTTTATTCGTGCATTCCAACATCACATTCGCACAATCATATGCATTACTAGTGTCTTCTTAATGGGTATATTACTGTAGTAATAATTAAATCTACCAAGTGGCTTTCAGTGTGGGGACAAAAGAAAAAATCATGAATCTTGGACTTGGTTTCTCACAAAATTAAGGGATTGCATTAGTCCACCATTGTAGTTGGCAATAATTTTATATTGATATGTCAATATTAATTTTATGGTGGATGAAGTTCTCTTAGATGCACACTATAGTTATTGTTGTTATCACCTATGAGTTAATATGAAAGTAAAATACAAGATAAATGTAAAATTATGTAATTGTACTAGAAAGTCGTTAAGAGATATACAATATCAAATTTTCAAAAGACAATAAAGGTTTTGTATAATATTAATAATGATATGGGAGTGAACCAATAAAAATTTATTAGAATAATTCGATTACCTTTTTTGGTATTAATGACATCTAGACAACAAAAATTGATTATTAAATATAAATATGTGACCGTTACTGAAGTACAAAGACAAAAAAATTTGGTGTAATAAAGTTTATTATTCCACGACAAAAATGAAAAGCTTTACGCATCCCTCAAAAACACATTTATATAATATACAAAAATTACCATATAATAATAATAAGAACAACAACAAAGCAAACATAAAATTCTAAAAATTTCCCAATTATATTCACAAAATTATGTTTCCTTTAACAATTTCAATTAGAGTTTATACTCTTTTATCTTTCATTTCCTACTATAAAGCTAATATCAACATTACCATTTTGATATATATTTTATTTTTATCCTTCTCCATTTGCTTACACCTCATTCCTAGCACTCTCAAGTCTCCACTATTTCATTAACCATAATTTTATAACCTTTTTATCTATTTTCCATTTTTCAACAATTTCATAAGGTCAATTTTCCCATTCCATTTAAAATTACAAAAAAAAAAAAAACCCGAAAATAAGGTTAATTTTACAATATGATGATTTTCATGAAGGATTTTGACAACAAAATTAAAATTTTCAATTTATGTTCACATCATATGTAACAATGGTATTGAAAAGTTTACATGGTTTTTCAAGAAATAAAACATAGAAACATGTAAACTACCTTGTACCTTGTAATTTGATTTGAAGTTTGGAAGCTTGAATCACTAAAATAAGTGATCTCTTGACTTACACCATTTAAGGAAGAAAAATGGAAAAAGGAGAAGCTTTTCCCGGCAAAAAAGAAGAAGAAAAGAAAAATGTGTATTTTTCTTTATTTTCTCTCATATTTATTGCATTAAAACTTGATAATTATCAAGTTAAAACATATGTTTAATTCTCATTGGTGGAAAAACAAGAGAAATGAGAATTTGACACATGTTAATTCATTTGTGCCCAAAATTAATCATTTTAACTTTCTAAACAATTTAAAAGGTGTAAAATGACAATTTTGCCCCTTTTCCGAATCTTATTCGAAAAGCACAATTTTTATCCTCGGAAAGTGCTAGCCAATCATGGATAAATATTTTTAGCTTCATAACACCATTTTCTTCCTTAAAATATAGGTGTGACCTTCAAGGTTCATAGTGACGTAGTCGTGGGCCCCATATCGGATGATACGTTTCATTATATCATTATATAACCTAAAACTGTTGTTAACCGATATACTTCATTTTTCGCTACAAAATGAAGCTCCCACTGATCATGTGGTATCATTTAGCAATGTCCCATGACCCCTACATCACAATGAAATATAAGCTTCACATAATATCAAATGAACCTTTCTTACTCACACTTACCATGTAGTCCAATCCCTCCGTCATTACATCCCGATTAAACTTGGATTCATGGAATGTCAAAATCCTATATTTAATCTTTTCGAATATCAAGTAATACATCATAATGTGCCACATCGAAACTCTTTTCTTGTGGTCTTTTATCTACACTGGCCAGTGCCTTAGATTTTTATGTTTCTTGATATTCGTATGGGAACTCGGGAGCAGTCGAGCTGACGGATCCTTGTATGATCATCACTTGTCCTCTCGCTCAAGCAACATATGATCAAAACGGCTTCTGAACGAGACATGATTAGCTTCGTGGTATACACCGTATGAACCATACGTTCCGGAACGAAGCACAATTGTGATATCTCAAGTCAAAGGATCTATACACTAGTATGATTCACGATGTATCATTGACTACATATTAATGCCCATGTGATCATCGTTCAGCGGTCACGTTCGATAAACAATATAATAAAATAACCTTTGATCAGTTCTCTAACCATCAAATGGTTCTATTGTTTACCCATGTGTATATCCACCATGTCTAATATCATTCATTAATATACTGTGGTGATATAGCACACACCCACTATGCAATACTATTGCCCAAACAGATTGCCTATGTAGGGAACGATTTGATGACGTTTATTAAAACTCATCGGGACTTTTCACATGTCGTATGCATGTAGTTAATATGGATGTAATATACAACTACAACATATATATATATATATATATATATATATATATATATATATATATATATATATATATATATATATATAAGTGACATTGAAAACATGTGAAGTATAACATAATTTTTCTTTTATTAATAATGTATATGCAAGATATACAACCCTTAAAACCAATTAAAGCGATCAGTTTTTAGGGCATATTCTAACATTTCATATCCTGAAACCAAGACCAATTACATAGCCAATATTTGTAACCAAAGACATTTCTTTGTCTTTATTTTTCAGCCTTTTGCATATTTTAATATTTTTTTCATATGTTTGGTCCATTGTCTAACGTGGTTGCAGTTCTTGTAGATAATATATGGTTTGACAATATTTATTTCTAAATAACTCAATATAATTTATTTACATAATTCACATAGTTTTCTTATAAATTTTCATTGTCATATTTAAATTGAGTGATTCAATAATTCTTCCTTTATTAGTTATGTTAAACAACTGGGATTCATTTACCTTCTAGGCAGAGGATGCATGTGGCTACTTTTTTGTTTTTGCATGTGAGTATGATGAAAGTCATATTTGACGTGCTTGTTTTTGTTCAGTTTATTCATGGAATTGGATGACTTTAAAAGAAGAGTTGTCTGATGTTTGAGAGTATATTTTTAAGGAAGAGCTGAAGACTGATTTCTTCTTCATGTTGATGAGTTAACCAAAAAAAAAAAAGGTAAATTAAATTAAATGTCCAATACAATGTGATTGAAGCAAAAATGTCCAATTTTGAAGGATTAAAACGAAAATATCTGAAAGTCAAACTATTTTCCCACAAGATGGAGCGTCAGGCCTCGAGATCCATATTTTCTGAACAAAATCTCATTTTTCAAATACATCTACTCTAATACAATAACCCTCAACCAATTTATTCAAAATAAGCAAAAATTGACCCATAAAATCAAAGATTTAAAACCAAAAACCCTAACTAAAAGCATCCAAAATCTTCATCCAATTCTCCCACGAGGCACACGAGATCGACAATTCTTTAACGATTTTTGCAGTTTTTCAACAATGAAAATGTCAAAAAATGTTAGTACATCGTTCCTTGTCATGTTTTAATCATTTTGATATTGAGATTATATCGATTGGATTAAGATTTTAGACTTTTTAGTTAGAGTTTTTAATTTTGAATATTTGATTTTATGAGTCTATTTTTGCTTGTTTTGGATAAACTGGTTGAAAGCTATTGTGTTAGAGTAAGTGCATATTCGTTTTTTGTTGAAATCGTACTTAAAAATGATATTTTGGTTGAAAAATATGAATCTTGAGGGCCGGTGCTCCACCTATGGGATAATAGTTTGACTTTTAGGTATTTTCGCTTTAGTCCTTCAAAATTGGATATTTTGTTTTAAACACATAATATTTGGGTATTTAATTTAATTTTCCTAAAAAAAAATTATTGGTTGTTAATTATTTAAATTTCTTCTATAAACATACTTTCAATATTTTTACTTGATTATCTATTAATAGATATTAAAATAGATATTTGTGTCTTTTTTTCTTACCATGGAAGAGAAAAAAAGTTGTCTCCAGTCTATGCAACTAATGTAAAAATAATATTGAATTATATTTGTAATAACATGACAAATTGAAAAAGAAATTTAATTAATTACTTTACGATATACTCATAAAATTTTTTAACATAAAACATGATAGTATAACCGAATACAATAATAATTTATATTTAATAATCTTTTAAACGTATTTAACTAAAAAAAATATCTTAGATTTATTTTATTATGGTCAATCAAATATAATAATTATTTATCCATATTATATTTATCAAACACATATTAATTTAATCTAATAATATTTCAAATAATTTATCTTTTGTTTTTAATATTACTTTATTTAGTTTGTTAGTAATAAAAAATTTCAATAATTTATTATTATTAATAATAATATGATAGATAATATAAAAAATAATCTTATTATCAATTCTATTTTAAATATTAAAAAATTATTATGATAATATTAATTTTATTATAAGGGAAATTATAATAAATGCCTAAAACTAAAGGGTGTTAAGCGAAATTGTCCAAAACTTTAAGGATTAAGATAAAATACCCTCAATTTGGAAAATGACTAAACTGCCCTTATATATAAACCCCATATTTCCCATAGATTTACTGATTAAATTCAGAGAAAAATTTAGATCTCCCACGGGTCTCCCATGTACACAACGGTTTTGGTATTTTCTGTCAACTTTTCATGTTTTTCGACAATCGAAAATGACAAATAAGGATAGTACATCATTCCACTTTTTGTTTGAATCAATTTATTGTTAGGAATATTGAGATTTGAGAGAGATTTTGTGGTTTGAATGTTTAGGGTTCCGATTTTGAACAATACGTAAAATATTTTGATTTTTGGTTGTTTTGCTTGAATTTCTTAAGGGGTTTTGTGTTATTAGATGTGTAGATTTGATTTGTGTTGAAATTAGAGACTGAAATGACAATTTTTGATCAAAAAATGGGTTAGATCTATCGGTGTTATGGTAATCTCTCACGGGTGCCCGTAGGGTGGGGGGGAATTTAGCGTTTTCAAAATTTTAGAGGGAGGGGGAAGAGGAGGAGATCCATGGGGGTCCGTGGAAAATTTTACATTGAACCATGAAAATTGTGGGTTGGGTGGAAATTGACTTTTTTTAAACTATAGGGCTTGTAAGAGACAGACTTTAAACAATTATAACTTTTGATCTAGGAGGAGTTACGAGACCTATAATATATCAACGCGAAGCTTATTTTGAGCTCTATAACAATAACTAGTTTGTTGGTTGTGCCCTATTTGAAGGCCCAAATAAAATTGTTTCAGTGTGTATTATGTAGTTTTTTTGTTTTACCAAATTTAAGATTTTCTGTTTTTATGATTTTGAGCTTGTTTGTGACTGGGTTAGACTTTTTTGATATATAGTTTTCAAATTTGATATTTGCCTCTTTAGTTTTGTATTTTTTTAGACACGTTTTACGATATAATTACGAAATTTCAGATCGATTTTTAGTTTTCTCGTTCTTAAGAACGTGTAGTTTTCAAAATTCAGATTTGTTTTTTCAGATTTTCGAGTGATTTTTTTATTGTTGACATTTTAGGGTATTTTAGTATATCTATTTATTCTTAACATGTTATTTAAATAATTTATATATTGTGTAATATCAAAATGTCTCCCATATTTTTTAATATTTTATTTAACCCCTAAATTATTATCAAATATCCAAATGCCCCCTTCACATGACATACAAACTAGATTTAACAAATAAAATTAAGTTTTGAGTTAAGATTCATATAATATTTTTTTTCACGAATTGATTTTTTTGATTCGAATTTAGAAATATGAATTTCTTCTTTTCGAATAAACCCATAGTAATTGATATTAAATAAAAATGAGAGTGAGAGTGAGTATTTAAATGATATAAAAAGTGTATGTAATGAGAGTGAGAGTAAGAGAGTTTATATAGATTTGGTAAAAAGTGATTTTGACATTTTAAAAAAATTAGGGTATTTTTGCTTAACAATAAGAAAAATAGATATTTTTGCTTAGGAATAGAAAAAATGAGCATTTTAATTTAATTATATCATTAGTATAATATTATTTGAACGAAATGTTTTTAAAGATCATATATGTTCTTTAGTTATATATATTAGAAAGGAAAAATCTATACAAACATCCATGCATACACACACACACACACACACACATATAGAGAGATTTTAGTTTTAAAAAAATAAAAAATAAAATTTTCATTATATTACAATAATAAATAGTTTATTAAGTGGGAAATATAATTATTCCTGTTGACAAATTCTGAAAAAAGACAGAAAGAAAACCATTATACAAGAAAAATATCTGATCTGGGAGAGCCCATGGTTTTAGAATTACCATTGACAAACTTTAAAAGCTCAACGTAACGTGTAGTGGGAATCTGAAATTTTGAATGTCTTATATGGAATGAAATTATAAGTTTCATTGCATGGCTGTGTTTATGAAATCAAGCCACCAGAGGAGCCACTACGTGTCACTGCCAACCAAGGGACTTTATGAAATCTAATCTGTCAACCCATCATATTAAATCCTCCCCACTCTCTCTTTCTACTAGTTGACTTTTTCACTTGGTCCACTCTTATCATTTTTTGCATCCATTTTATATATTTCAATTTTATTTTTTTGGTAAATTCTAAATTATTTTTGTAATGTCACGAACCGGCAGATGCTTGAAAGGGGGCAATTTTAGCCCATAACATTATACTCTTTTTTCTAATTAGCTTCTCAACTGTGTCATCTTAAAGTATGGAAATTAGTATTCTTTACAATTATTCCAATAGTATAGATTATGAGTTTATTTATGAACATAATATTGTCACAAATTATTTTAATATCTAAGAGAGTGTGCCGCGGAAAAACGTTCTATTGACTTATGACGTTAAACTTATTATAATAAATCGATTGCCTTTTTTAGTTTTAATGATTTTAGACAACAAAAACTGATTATTAAATATGATTATGTAACCGTTATTTAAACAAAAATTTTTGGCGCGATACAATTTATTATTGCATAAGACTAATGAAAATCTTTACATCTCCCTTAAAAATCCATTTATATAATGTACAAAAATTAACGGAGTAATAATAACAACAACGAAGCAAACCTAAAATTCCAAAAATTTCGTAAATAAATTGACAAATTATGTTCCCTTTAACAATGTGACACATATTACTGTTTTGGCTATAAATAAGCCTCCATGGTTTCAATTAGGGATTATACTCTTAACTTTCATTTCCTCTCTCAAGGTAATATCAACATTACCATCTTGATTTATTTTATTTTTCTTCTCTCTATTTGCTCACATCTCAATTCCTAGCACTCTCTAGTCTCTACTACTTCATTAGATGTAATTTTCTAAGCCTTTTATTTACTCTCCACCTTTCATCAATTTCATGCATAATCAAATCTCGAAGAAAGAATGTAGTGCACGAGATGATTTTCCGTGTTCTTAATTTATTTCTTTTGATTCAGTTATGCTGTTCCTCTATGTATATATTTTTATAAATGACCACTAGTGCTTCAGTGCTGACTTTTGTTGCTGCTTTTTTATTATAATATTTGTACAGGGTCTGATTCCTGCTTGCTTGTAATCATTTTGCTACAGATTTACAGGTGAATTAGACCAAGATTGCTCAGCGACTATCTTTTATTTATGAAAATTTCTTGTGTTTTTGCTTTTTTGGTGTATGTTTAATTCTTCGTTACTTCTTTTACTCAAAAAATTAGTTTCATCATACATACAATAAGCATTTTATGGTTGGATTCATAGTTCAATCTGGTTATTTGAATGATTGAAAGTGCAGCCTTCAGAGAAATCTGAAGCTAGGTCAGTGGAGCTTTCGAGAGAGAGTTGCTCCTGACGAGGCTTTACGCATTATTAGGAAATGTACTTAATATGTTTGTCTCCTTTCTTCTTCTATATGACTAGGGTTTTTTACAAGGAAAGGCACACTGGACAGAAATCTAATCCTCACCGTCAAAAAAACCACATTTTAACCAAATGTATGATCCACACTTAACATGGGTCCACATAAAGAGAACTATATTATACATTAAACTTATTTTTCTAATAAGTAATTACAATAAAAAATTATGAAACAACCCATGAAAATTTCTAATATATATGAGAGATTTATCGATTATAACTATTTTTTTATGTTGTTTAATTATAAGTCATCCTGTGCTACATTTTAATTATTATTTAACTTGTTTACGATGTTTTTTAATTTGGTGCAGATGGATCAGGTTGACACAACTGGTGAACTAGGATCTTCTTTGATGTTTGACTTCGACTTTGATGATGAACTTCCGTTACTTGACAACCCCCAATCACAGCCTTTTGAGCAGAGTCCACAAGTAATGAGTGTACCAAATTAATCTTCTTTAAAATTTAGCATACATGTTTATACGAACGAATATTAAAAAACATTTTTGAGAAATCCATTTGTTCGTCATGCAGGAGATGCAAGGATCACCATCAGGAAGCAATCCGCCCATGTCAACTGAAAAATTCGATTCTTCAATTGAGAAAGCTTCAAACTTAACACCAACAGTCAATGCGGATCCACTGACAGAGACAACACAAGCCTCTGATCCAAAAACAGTACATATTGCTTATTTTCCCTTCAGTGCTACTCATACTATAATAAATCGTAAAACAACATTATATACTGTTTGTTACATATGGTGATATCTTTGTGTATATTTCCCAGGAAAGCTCGCAACTCCAACCTCCGCCGGCTGTAGATCAAAACCAAGAGCTGCCTTCACCGGATCAGGTGAACTCCGATGCACAGGTCTCACCCACTGGACATGAAAATATTAGTCCAAATAGTAATCCAAGCCAACCGGTCGTTGCTGCTCCCAACCCATCACCGATGGTCTTCTCATCCGTTAATACTCCATTGTCAGGGGTGCCACCGCAACTGCTCTATGTTTCAACGTTGGTAAGAATTAACTAATAAATATACTAACATGGAAAATATAAGCCAATAGTTTACGTAATAATTAATTGTAATTGAATTTTGGTTTTTACTTTGTTGTCATTTCCATATAAGATTATACATGATGAAAACATAAATTATACTATATATTACGTTGAAAGTATGCCATGTCATGGGTGCATAGATAGGAGAAGTTTGTGCTTGAGAAGACAAACTCTAGCTTCAAATGTATATCTATTGTCAAACACATCCCATTTGTATTTTATTAATAAAATGATTTTTTTTTTTAAACAAAAAAATATTCAAGATAAAATTATTCTGTTTGAATTCTAATGAAACCTGCTTAGATTTCCCCTCTTTTTATATCTTGTTTCTCATTTCACACACAAATCAGAAAAATTGTACATTTTATATTTCTTCTGCAATTTGTTTATAGAGAGGAAAAGTTAAATGAAATATTTTGCCTCGCTGTTTCAAACGACTCTTTTTCTTTTTTGTTTCTTAATCTTAAACGTAAACTAGCTAACTGCCCAGTATAAACACATACACCTAACCTTCATGTTTTCATTGATAGGAGTTTTCATCCTTGGAATCCTTTGGCAATGAAAGAATTCTATGATATTTTATTCTTTAAAATTATATGTATATATTTTTTTGTATATAAATTTATATATATATATATATATATATATATATTATCATATAATTGGGTAATGTTAAAATCATATTAAATAATACTCAATTGTGTTATGATACATTGTTTGTATACTATTTGTATATTAAAAAATATGTAAACATAATATTGTTCTATTTTAAAATACGGATTTTCTACTATTCTCTTTAACTTGCTTTATCATAGTTGTAATTATATCGTTTTGTTGTTCATGACTAGGAGAATGTGGAGCTGGGATCATCAAGTGGAAGTAATGAGTCTTTACTGAATTATTTCGACACCAGACAGACCTTCGTGGGATCAACAGATTCAGGTTTCGGAGGCTTTGATCCCTCTCTTGGAAATGCTACAAATATACAACGAACGAAATCAACATTCCTCCCTTCCCCATTATCAGCGACCAAATCACACCAACACCCTCCATTGACGGTATAAAGAACTTCATCCTTCATATAAGCTTAATGAATGTGTACAGCAGGTGATTATCACTGACTATATTTGATTTTTTTTGTTTATTTACTTAATCAGGCAGAGTTGATTCCACAGACGACGGCTGTAGTCCCATCATTTAATTCAGAACATGAGACGAGTTTGTCACATCTAAATCAGCTAATCACTGGCCCTGAAAATGGCCTTCAGAATGAGCCTCAACAGTACGTCTTTATTAATTTAATTTACCAATATATTAATTTTCACGGCTAATCTTCTATTCTGTTGCCACAGTCAAAAAGGGCTGAGTCCAGTCAATCTATCTTGCCAATTATCCGCTGATCAACTTGTACAGAATCAGCCATCAGTTCAATATTATCCAACTTCTTTCCCTCAGAGCTCCGTGAGTACTCATATATGAACCCTTCTCGACACCATACATACTGTATTGTGTATTTGTTTTTTGACCTTGTTGAATCTGTTTGCCATGAACAGACTGGAATGGGAACTGTAAATCAACAGCTACCCCCTTGGCTTTCTAGACAGCCCTCTTGGCTTTCTTGCCAGAATGTTCCTTTTACGCCTTTGTTAACTCCATCAAGGTACATGATTTACTATTTACCAAACTTAACATAATTTCATTTACGTATAAACTACACAAGTAATATTGATTTAATATGAAAGCGGTATACGATTTTACGTCTGTGCTTGTTAATTTTTTTAGGTCCCAAACAAATCATTTCCCGGCTCCTAATGCTCTTGATTCTCAATACGCCAACGTCATGCTACCTGCATCCTCTGGGCCAACAAGGTGCCCGATATCAAGCATTTTACTTGATGATTAATGCTTACATGCACTAAATTGTCTAATTTTTTTTTCCATATTATTGCCTACAAGAATATTTATTGATTTTACCGTTATTTTAGGTCTCAACATTCAGCTAATCAGCTACAACAGTTCATCGGAGTCCCGGAGAATGCTTTTAATCCACAATCGCAAGGCTCTATGATTCCTGAATATTCTCCTCTAATAAGGTTTAAATTTTCATCTTGACATATGGTTTCATTTTATATTCCACAACCCGAAAGTGGGATAGCATATAGAAACTGACGTGCAAGCGGTTGATTGCTTTTATCTTAATTTCAGGCCCCAAAATTTACCATATCAATCGAATCAATTGCCAATGTTACCTAATCTGCAGGATCAACAACGTTATAACAACATCATGCCCGTTCCTTCAATGGCTTTGAGTTTGAGGTAACTGCTATATCTTCTATGATATTTTCTACTTGTGAAATTACACCTGAATAAAATGGATGAATGTTTGTTTGCCATCGAGTTTCTATTATGCCATTTTCTGATTTTATATAGGACCCCAGAATATCTTCATCATCAGCACCTCAATCAAGCTGCACTAACACCTGATGCATCAAATTTACAGCGTTTTAACTCCTTCCAACTCCAGCCTAACACTCCATTGCTGCCAACGTAAATGATTTCCCCACCTTTTAAACATCATATGGTTATCTTCTTGTTCATTCTCTTTTGTCTGTATAATTCAGGATTCCCGAGTTAAATGATCGCAATCAATCCATGGTGCCACAATCTCTCATGCTTCCAGGGTACTTTCTTTTTTCTTTAAATAAAAACAGTAGTGTAGATATGAAGTACTGTTAAATTTGGAAAATTATCATAATTTCAATCAACCATTTGCAGGTCACAGAATTTCGAACTCCCTGGACTATTTAATCAACCGGCCAGGCCAAGTATGGGGTACCATATACCTGGCAGCTCTCAGAAAAATCAAGTCTTGAATCCAACAAATCAAAGAGTAAAAATTATCTCCTAAAGAATAAATGATATGTTTTAGCAACTTCATTTTGAATTCACAATTTAATATTATACAATCTGATTGTCAAAGGAACTTAATGTCTACAACCCTGCTGGAGCAACATTTTCTCAGTTGGAACTGTCTTTGAACAGCCACGATGAGGTATTAATATCTATTTCATTTCAGTTCTATATATTGTTAATAAATTTTGTTGGTTAATATTTTTCAGCAACCACCTCTGGGACTGGGACGACGGCGTCGCGGCCGTCCTTCGACCCGATATGAATTGGGGGAATCGTCATCATCAACATCAATTAAACGCTCTAGGTGTTCAAACTTTGCATATGTATGTATTACGATTATAATTTTCTATTTCATCTTGCCTTTCTAGTTGGGCTGTCAGGTGTTTTGACTGTATTTGATGTATCTAAAAATTTGATCACTGCATCAAGTCAAGTAAATTTCTGGCAGATTCAAGAGACTCATTTCTGGTTAATTTATTGAACGCAGGGGGATTCGAACTTGCAAAGGCCTCAAGGGAACCAAGTCAATAACCCATATCATTCAAATGTTTTCAGTGTCTCAAAGTTTGTTTCATGGAACTCACACTCACCTTTATTTTATTTTCAAGTTGCCCTCAATTAAGTTTATTCTGAAAATTTGTAAATATTTTCAGGCCAATGAAGAATTCTGTATATGATCCAATATTTGAGGGCATTGGTCTGCCAGTTGATCCCCATCTAAGGCTGTTTAATGCCCACTACTAACTTCAAGGTAATTATATATTCACTTATTGATAGAAGTGTTCAAAGAATGAAGCTAAGTTTGCTAAATCTACCTCTAAAATATGACCTAGAAGTTTGTTTATGAATCATGTCGCTGGATGTGTTTTTTCCTGGGTTCTTTTACAGGAATGAAGAGAGAACCGCGCCGCTTTGTTGGGTTCTCGAGTTCGAAAATGCTGTTCTTTGTTGATGTTTTTGAGGAAGTTTTAAGTTGAATGCTTTCTGCAAACTGTTATCTGATCCCGTTTTGGTTTAGATATAATGTTATAAGTGTTTAGTTGAATCCTCCCTGAAACTGTTTTCTAATGTTTAACATGAACTTATGGAAGGCAAAAAGCCTCGACCTATAATCTATTTACTCTCATTTCTCATAAAGGTTAAAACTTAGAACTCCTTTATTTTTTTTTTTTCAATTTACATATTTGGGCTCCAATCCATTTTTATTTTTATTCCTATCAAGTTATCAATGTATTTATATACTCTGTCATTCTCTTTCAAATGCAATTAGAGTATTATTTGAGACATGAAATGATCTATCAAAACATTTTTTATAACAAAAAATCCTATTCAAATTGGGCTGTACTTTTAAAGCTAAAGGTCTATCAAAATTGGAGTCTAACTTTTCTTGATATAAGGTCTAACTCTTGTATCAGGTTTGATTCATCTATACTTTGATCTTTAATCCGAAAAATAAGTTTTCCAATAATTTCATAAGGTTGACACGATGGGGGTCATGCTGGCACACCAACTTAGCCGACAATTTCTCTCCTCAATTGAAAACATAACTCAAAAAGACAGCTATAAAATCGTATAAAACCCAAATTTTTTTTTTCAATAACTTGATGCATAAACTAAATTCAAGACAAGGGTGATCAGATGTTAAAAAATAGGGGCCAGTTTCAATTTACAATAAATCTTATGATCCAAAAAAAAAATACGGAAAAAAAAGTAATTGCTCTGTAAAGTCAAGCGATTAACATAACAAAGCAAGAAAAGAAAGGAGAGATCTGGCGCTTCCCAGGGGTGAAATTGGGCCGGGGTAATGGGATTGGCGGTATGGGTTGATTTGTAGTTTGGTTGGTCTTCTTTGGCAGCCCTGATTTTCTTTTGTTTTCCTTTTTCTTTTCGTCCAAACGGAAAGCTGATTTTTCAGACGGAATGATTTACCGGAGAACTGGATTTGGCGGAACGAAACCACGTAGTTTTATATATTTCTTGATGCTGATACTGCTAATTAGTTACAACTTACGGGTTGATCCAACTAAAGCTAGATTTGAGTTGATTCAATTTTGAATAAGATAAAACATGTTTTTATCTTGATTTTAGGTGAGCTCGACTCATTTTCATCTTGGGCTCATCGAACATGAAGAAATATCAATTTGTGTTCAAGTTGTTTTACGATTTAAGAGTTTATGGTTAGTTCGCTCTTAGTCCGAGTTTTTGTAATGACTGGACTTGTCTTTATTTCACATGAGATATTCGGCTAAACTCTCCTAAGTAATGGCATTTCTTCTAATTCTTTTTTAATGATGCGAGTCATGCTCGACTCAGCCATTGTTTAGATTTAAACTCAGGTTAGGTTTTTTTACTACTCTGCAATTTGTATTTGGATTTGTGTTTGTTTATTTTATGTTTGTATTTAAACTTATTTTAAATTTGAATAAGTTTACTTCTAATCCAATCTTTATTGTGCCCACTACAATTTGGTATTATTGTTTCTCATATATGGCTATTTTCACAGAGACGAAAATTGATCAGCTTAATTCCAAAAAAAAAAAAAAAGTACTTATGCTTTAAAGTAAAATTCTTTGTATAAAGATATTTCGACAGTTACATGGAATTAAAATATAGTAATACACTCTCAATATCTGCTTAAATAGTGGCAAACATTTGATATACGGAAATCCCCGTTTTAACAGTTGCTAAGAGCACCAAATTTAGAACGGCCAACACATGCATCATTAGCTTCACCAACACTGAGGAAAATATTCCCTTTCCCAATTCTGTCGACAAATTTGGCTAATTTCAGCTTGTGTAGTA
Source organism: Mangifera indica (assembly GCF_011075055.1). Lineage (NCBI taxonomy): Eukaryota > Viridiplantae > Streptophyta > Magnoliopsida > Sapindales > Anacardiaceae > Mangifera > Mangifera indica. The sequence goes on along the minus strand of NC_058147.1, from coordinate 5,291,927 downwards.
CTTGCCATCTTGGACAGGCCATTGCTAACTGCAAAACCCACAAGCATATACATATATATATACATGTATAATTTAGTTTTACAATCTCGAAATTTTATTAGTCAGAGGCTCAGGCTCACAGCGATCTTACATCTATGCCATGTGAAGCCAAATCTTTATGCAGTTCTTCCAGTGCAAGAATCCCTGAAGTGTCGATGTTCATCATATCTGTGTATCAGAAATCAATTCAATCAGTAAGAATATCATTGAATCAGGAGCCAAAATGTTCTGCAAGATAATTGAACTTACTGGACATGTCTAGAATTACTACTTGGACAGTTTTCTTTCTGGGTTCTTGTAAGTCATCCTCTTCTTCTGTTACCCATTTGGTAATCCTACAGTTAATAAAAATAAAATTATCATTAATGGGTAGGAGTCAAATTAAGATTGTAGCTCTTCTTTCTCTAGCTTATGCACATGTATAGATACTTACCTTTCTCTTATGAAGTTTGCATTAGCAAAGCAAAGCAAGGCAGAGTTGATGCGGATAGTCAAAATGCCTGGAGTTTCAATGGCCATGGGAAATTGACTCATCTCGCAAAAGGTGTCTGTCCTTGGAAGTCTGCCTAATAGTTGTACGCTGGGTCTAATGGCATTCAGCAAGAGCTTTGCAAATGAGATGCTCACCTGTATTTTACAATTAAACATAGCAAATAAGTCTCCCTAATATTTGTACTTACTGGAGTGAAAGTTAAAATAGGTAAATTTTAAAACAGGTAAATTATAATTACCGCAACTAGAAGGCCAATTTCAACTGATGCAAACAAAACCCCAAGAAAAGCTCCAACGCAAGCAATGAAGTCTAGTTTGTCAACCTTAAAAATATAGTAAGCTTCAGGCAGGTCAATTAGTCCCGGAAGAGCAGATAGAATGATTGAAGCAAGAATGGCAATAGGCGTGTAGTACAAGAGCTTTGTAAACAATATCAGTGAAAATAGCACAGTAATGGCCATCACTATATTTGACACCACAGTTTGACACCCTGCACTGAAATTTACAGCTGTTCGGGAAAAGGATCCTGCAGAATATGTCAGATAGAAGTCAAAATTATGATATGAATTGTTTTTTATTCTTAGTTTGAAATGGGTCAAGTAACAAGGCAGCTCACCAGTTGCCACATAGCATGAAGTTAAAGATCCTGCAAGGTTCATGAAGCCCATAGCTACCATTTCCTTGTTCCCATCAAGGTGGTAGCCTTTTATGGAAGCAAAAGACCGGCCAACAGCAACGGCTTCCTGAAATTAATATTTCAGTTTGTAGTAAGAAACATATAAAAAGAAATGGAAAAATTAGGAAAAGAAAAAGTTTAACAATGGAGACTTACAGTGAGAGCAGTAACAGCAGAAATTAGTCCAATTTTGGCAGCTTGTCCAAGATGGGGTCCTTGGAATTGCAATTGATGGGCTGTACTCGGATTAAGGCCTCCTTTAATGTGTTTTACAATCTGAACTCCATGCTTATCGGCTCTTGTCATATACACAATGAAAGTGGATAATATAACTGATAGAAGAGGAGCAATTGCTGGAAACCAGAAGAGCTTTTTATTTCTTCTACCCTGAAATTAGAACAGTTTTATCAAAGCTTAAAAGACAAGGTAATTTAGCTGAAGAAAATTAAAACATAACTGAAGAATTTAATCACTTACAATGAACCTGGCAAATAGGAGGAAGACAAGAAATGAACAACCGAAGACAAAATTCAGAGGATACCACTGCCAACCATAAAGCACAGGGAAGGGACGCGATTGTCAAGTTGTGAGAACCAACAAATAATAGAAATAGACTAACAAACAAAGACCTGCTCAAGATTCCTGAATGAAGACTTGATCATTAGTGATTTTCAACATATTTGTCCCCAGTAAATTATTCGTTCTGCTTTAATTAAGAAAGATAAAGCCTTTAAACTTTTTCTTCTTTTTTAGAAAGTTTAGAGATGAATGGAACTTACCGAATTGTGAAGTGATGTAAAAACAGATCCCAGGACAGAGATCACATCAGTTTTGGTGGTGAAATGACTGATGCCAAGTAATCCCTTCAATTGCTGAAGGCCAATAACAATGGCTGCACCAGCCATAAATCCAACAATGGCAGCATGTGAAAGAAAATCCACCAGAAACCCCAACCTGCAGAATATATGTATCAGTAAGAGTAATTTGTTAGAGATGAAAGTCATTTAGAAAGACAAAGGACATACCTAAACAACCCAAATATAGATTGGAAGAGACCGGCAAAGAAAGTGACAGTAAAAACAAGCTTCCTGTAGGCGATAGGATCAGCTGCAACATCTACTACTGGCTGAATCATGGAGGATAGGAGCATTGAAACCACAGCTACTGGTCCGATGGCTATCTCTCTTGAACTCCCCATTAGTGCATAAATCAGAGGGGGGACAACACTTGTATCTAATGCACAAAACAACTCAAAGCAAAGAGTCAAAAATTCATATCAGAGAATGATTCTTAAATTCATATGTTGCTTATAAGTTACGTACATAGACCATACTGAGGGTCCAGTTTTGCTAAATTAGCATAACCAATACTCTGCAAAAGATTTTTGAAACATTCATAAGAAACTGATATAAAGTGTCATTTATATAATTACTGAGCTCAAGAAACGAACACAGAAGGCAATGAAATTAGCAACCTGAGGAATGCTTAAGCTAGCAAGAGTTAAGCCTGCCATCAAATCATGTTTAAACTTTGAGACGCTGTAAATCCTTCCCCATTTAAGAATTGGAAATAGGCTTTGCAAGACTAGAAAAGAACGGCTAGACCAAGGTTGTTTTGAATTTGATGAAGAGAGTTTTCCAGGAAAGAAAATTTCTCTTATGGAACCTATGAGCTCATGCCATAAGCCTGGAGGATCTGGTGAATTAAGCAACCAGTATGCCCTCTCTGCCCGACTGGAATTCTCCAAGTCCGGTTGCCGCTGCTGCTGCTCCTCCACTGAGGTTTCAGTAGGCAATGAACCCATATTAGTTATGTTGTTTGAAGTGTTTTAGTGGACTCCTTGAACGATAGTATTTATCTTTAATGTTAGATACCTGTCAAAGATAGGATAAGTTGGCAAAAGAGTGAAAATGCTTGAACAATTAAGATCTACCTTCAAAATTAATCATACTCATCAGTGGGATGATGTGGACTGCCTGTCTTTTTCAAGTCCAAATTAGTAAGTTTGACCCAACTTATTCACAGGAATAAAACACATCTTCTGCACAAATACCACCATCATCTTTTCACAAGAAAGAGTAACTCTTGTTCGGCATAACTGAGCCTTGGGCATCCGATTTATAGCTTTCTTAACTATATATCCACGGGCTTAAAGATAGATATTATGATAAGTTTGCAATAGTTATAACATCCACTCAACACATACATCCGATCTATAGTACAAATTATTCTTCCTCTGCCATTGATAATATTTTGAGTCCTAAATAATCAACACATACATCTCCTATCGAAGAGGACTCTAACTCCAAACTTCCCTCTTTCGTCATGGATGGACATGTGTTGTGTTATCAATTTTCACCTACACAGACTAGCAAAATAAGTAAGTTCGTGAGCAAAACAGGATTTTTGGAGTTGAGCAATTTACCATTTTGCAAACTAGTGTAAATAGGTTTTCTGAAATATTGGAGACTAAAAAAATAATAATGCTCTAAATCAAGGTAAAGCAAATACCAATTCGAATAAACTACGACAGGTTTCTTTCATCCCCCAATGCAAACATGTCGCATCTAATCTAATTTCTTGCAGAAGTGAAATGACATGATAGAGCGCGGCACAAAGCATATATAACAATGATTTTGCTAGCTATAAAGAATCTTTTTCATAAAGATCTTACAATCTTTCCGTAGCACTCATTCTAGCTAATAGCCAAAGGAAGTTTTAAAGAGTACAATTGTTATACTATAGTCCATACCCATGGAACATATACACGAGAAACGATCGTTTATAGTAGTCACAACCATGCCTCGTCTAGCAATAATAAATATCCTTCACTTAGAGAATATAGTTGACATTTAGCATTTATTTCATATCATCTGCCCATCATGAAAATCAATAATTTTTTTCCTTATCAACTTTGATCAGGATCTTGCCCCTTATTTATCATATTATTTGAATTTGGATTTTGAATATATCCAATAGGATTATAATCACACTCTTTCATCTTTTAAATAAAGAATATTATTAAAAAAAAAGGAGAAAAACAAAGAAGAGAAATTTATAGGAGTCAAGATAAACTTATTCTCGATGCCTAAGATTAAATACGTTGTATCCTAAATTAAGGAAGTTTCCATAAAATTTAACAATTCCCTCTAAGACTCTTGTTCTTAGTTAAGCCCTTTCCAAAACACTTTTTTGTAATCTTTACACCTATAAACTTTGTTGAAAAATTCTTCTCGAACTACCAAATTATAATTGTAGATATAGACTCTCGAACAGTAGGACAAATTATAATAAAATATTATTTTATATCTAACTCATCACTAACTTTTGTTTTATATTGTAATAGATATCATGATTTATTAACATATTCTCAATAAAGAAATTGTAGCATATTTTGCACAAAAATATGAATCAAGTATGACAAGAAATCTTATGAACACTAAGTTATTATCTTCAGAAATAAATGATTAAGTGGGCTCGTGTCCCTTATTTCTACAGTTAAAACCAATCATTTACTATGAGTTTGCTAAGGCTTAGATATCAGGAACTGTGAGATCCTCTGGATTTTCATACTTATCGTATATGCTATATTTAAGGCATTAATGTCACCTCTAATTGAATGTGTGATGAGAGCCACATACTTTGCTATCCGGACGAGTGATGCCTTGAATGGAGTAATGTCATTTTCAAAACCAAAATGCTTACAGTAAGTCTTCAGATTATTACGAAGTCCCCCACCTTCCTTTCCTGGATTCACACTTGTTTAATTAAATAAATATACTAGAAAAAGCTTAAGTGAATTCGGTGGCGAAAGAATTTAGATATACTCAACACGAGTAATTTAATAGTTATTTGCATACCCTTTGAACCCTAAAAGCAAAACATTTAGAGACCTTTTACAAAAGTCCAGATGCAAAGCGATTTTTTCCATTAGTCACCAACACCAACTCATTGCCATGATATTTGTTTTGTTTCCGTTTTTGGCCTTATATCTTTTCTCTAAGAGAAACTGCATCCAACAATATTTTCAGATATGTTTCTTCTATATTTGATAATAAGGTAGACTCTTTTATTATCCCATCGCTCATCTATATTAATTTAATATTGTTGAATTAATGTTCTTTTACAAACTCATCCATTTGTTCTGTGAATATTAGTTTGTATGAAATTTTAGTGTGTATATATATATATATAACAGTACTTGTAAGTAAAATTTTCCTTTTTCTCTTGGGATTTAGCCTAATATTTATAGTAGAAAGAGTTGCTTCCTGATTTATTTTGTTTATTGGTTGAATTAATCCTTTTGCCTTGGAAGAAATGCTGAAACTTAATCAAATATTGACCCACCATCAACTTATTGTTTGGTACTTTGATTTCTCTAGTTTAGCTGAATCAAATATGGACTTTGATTTATTTTTGTATATTCGATTTGATACTGACTAAACTCCTACCCACAACTAGTACTGAAATCTGTATTTACTCTTTCAACCTATCACTCATTTTTTTAGGGATAAAGGAATTGAAGGCGGTTCAGGTCCAGTGACCAAAATCACATTGAAAGCTAATGGGGCCATCTTTATTGATATTACTTCATTAACCACAATTCTACTATGAGCTGATAAAAATTTTCTAAAAGCTGAATAAGGTAGCTGATCTTTTTCCTTTTCACCAAACTGCTATTGGCTTCAGAGAAGTTTTCTTTGTTTTACTACTAAGCTTCTTGTCCAAGCTTTTCTCCCAAGTTGCTGTAAAATCTTCTGGCTACAATTTCTTCGCAACCACCCATTAATAAGTGGTAAAGATAAAGAGAATACAATCGTAAGATGTAATCACATTTTAGCGAAAGAGACTTGCAATAAAGAAATTCCTACACATTTTGTTCATTACTAAATTTAAACATTAGTAGCCAGCCACTGATCTTCTGATTCTCCTTGTGTCAAGAGACTCCGGCCAATCTGCACTTTGATTGAAGCTCATGAAAGTAGTCGATTTTGTGAAAAAAGCAGCACAAAATGATGTGTATGGTTATATATGTATAGAATTTGCAGGTCTACGCACTAATATAATATCTGACCGAATATATATATGTGTGGTGGAGGTTGGCATGGAGGGGTTTGTGGGATGGTCCCCTTTGTTCAATGTCCTATCAATAAAACAAAAAAAAGGACCATAAATATATTTGGTTCTCTTATCATCATCACCATCATCCTAGTGCTCTTCCATCTAAACACCGACCCACTTAATTTGATTCCAAATTCTTGTCCATGGAAAACTCTCTCTTTGTCCCTCATTGATTGCCACATTCCTTGCGTAGCATATGTCCCTTATAAGTTGAAAGCGGCTATCTCTTTTTCTTTTTCTCACCTCAAAAGTCTCTACCGCTGCTAGGGCAGAACATATCTGGTTAAAACAACTGTACGTATGTATATTTACGCTAACTTTGAGTGAAAACATAGCCAACACAGTAACTTTTTTTTTTTTTTTAATTGAAAGGCAGTGGGCAAAGTCTTCCAAATCTTTCAGGACGTTTAGTGGTTAAAGGGTGATTTGTTTGAATATATTTAGAATAAGAATTTTCCTACCTTACCTTATTTTGCATATTATTTATTATTTGATTATTATACGTTTTCTTATGTAAGACATTACTCATGTACAAATTCATACATATATCAATGCACGTAAAAATATACAAAAGTTTTATTCTATTCAATTATGCACGTGTGCTATCAGAGCCTTAATATCCTTTTGCCCCCTACTAGGTTAAAACATAAGTTATTTCCCCCTCGATACTAGGGTCTTCAATTTTTTTTTTGTAGTTGTCAACCCTTAGATTTGAGAAATCTGACTTTGCCCCCATACAAAGGAAGACTCTCTCCCCAGCCTCTTTGGTCATTTTCTGGTTACTGTTATCTCAGTTTTCGGCCACCAACACGGGCTTTGTGGGTATCTTTTTTGTCGGTTCTCTCATTCTGGTGTTGTTCTCCCAATTTTTGTTATCGATTACTGTTTTCCCAGTTGTTTTTATTTCCTTCCGATTGTTCTTGTAATTTTTGGTGACCCGGGTGAATTAGAGGGTTCCCTCTCTCCAGTAATTTGATTCCAGCAATGGATGACTCTCCACTCTGTTTTAGACGAGTTTCCTAGTAGACGAGTTTTTATTTTCGGATGCCAAGTTTTGGTACTCTCTTTCACTGTTTTTTTCTAGTGACTAACGGCTCTTTCTGATGCCCTTGAATCTCCGACGGCTTCTGAACCTGTGAGTAGTTTTGGCTTTACGTTCGAGACTCTGACAATTTCTGAAGCCATTGTCGGCTAATATTGGGTTGTTGGGTTGTGCTGCATAATTTTGTGTTTGCTACTGGATTAGTGGATTGTATGGGATTGCCTTTGGTCTACTATTTGATTTATTGTTGAACACATTGGATTACTGGTTATGTTGGGCCTAAATTACCATCAGTATAACTCTTTAACAGTATGAACTTTATTATTTAGGTTCAAGAAATGTCTGGTTTTCTTCAATATAAAAAATTATAATGTTATGTTTTTCATGATATACCTTGAACAATCAAACAATAAGACGTAGACATCCAATTATTGTTAAAATAACGTGAAAATATATTGATTAAATCTTTAATTGTTTAATAAAAAATTGGTGAATGTGTAGTTTAGAAAGGATGCTTACAGGTCACTTAAATCACCAAGATTCAACAAATAAACCAATTATATACATCATTATCAACCAGCATCATGCAAATCATATCACCCATAAAGATTTTAACATAATGTAACCCAGATCATATGATAAGAGAGGGTTGTTTTCCCTTGTAAACAGGGAAATGTTTGAGTCAAATTAACTCGAATTTGCTTTTCAACTTGACTAGAATGAGTTCAAAATAAACTTGATTTAGTTAAATTCGAACCTAAACAATTTGACATTGTAGGGCTAAAACTTTTACCTACATCCTGTTTTACTGATGTATAAGTGATGCATTTAATCCTTGTTCGAATGGTTTGTCGTTAAATCTTCATTTATCTAATCCCGAATAAAGTGCATCCATATGACCCTCCCTAGTCACTAACCCATTTACAAATTCAACTAATTAAACCTCAATTCTTGAATGTTACAATTAACAAAGTTTATAAATTCGGTCCAGTTAGTGAATTTCAGTCCAAAACGGATTTTTCATTTTCAGGTGTTATTGGAATAATATTAATCCATGAAACCAGACGTCCAATGAGGAACGAAGAAGAATGGAAAAATATTAATTTGCAGCCCATTGAAAATGAAGGGAAAAATTATAAAATAAAAATATTCTACCTGCCTTTTTCCATATAACTAGGCCATTGAGCATTATATAATATAAGGTAAAATTTGTCAAACACATAATATTACTCCTGTAGTAAATTAATCATCCATTAATTTACGTGACTTTTGCGTATATTTTTTTCGTTATTGCAGTTTCGCTTTTGCGTATACGAAATGCAACTAGTTGACTTTGTAGTCGGTATTTATTGACTCTAAGAAATTGTTGAAGTGTCATTTTGTAATGTCTTTCTTGCTCAACCAATAAGCAATATTAATAATTAATGTGACCAAGAGCAAAGGGAAATGGTTTGCCGGAAACAGATGATATTAAGGAAGAGTTGACAAAAGAGGTGATCAACAATGGAGATTACCATCTGACTGATATTCAATGGATAAGATCAATTCCCAATTCTTTTACTAATATATATATATATATATGTTTCTAGATAATTTTCGTTATTAATAAATTTTGATAATTGTTGTAAGTCTTGTTCAAGCACTGAAGAGGCTGCTTCGCTCACCCCGCAGCTCCAATGGTTATTCTTTAATTTTGCAGCTTATATCATGTAAATTAAATTCATGAGCTAAACACTTGCAGCTAGAGTCATCCCACATCAGGAAATTCTTTAATCAAAACACAGAATGCATTACTTGGTCTACTCTTCCCAAACTATTTTATCTTCCTATTTTATCTTACTATGGTTGTTGTAGTATTGTTTTAAAAAAAAAAGGCCAAAGAACTTATTAGTATCCGAGGTTTAGTGAATTCTAAAATTTTTATCAGTTAAGTTTCAAAAACTTAAATACCCACTTATAAGTTATTAAAATTAATAAAATCTATTAATTGTAAAGATAAAATTTGCTATTTAATTAATGATATCAAATAAAATAATTTTTTTTTCATAAACTTTAAAAATTAATAATTTCCTCTTATAATTAAATTTAAAAAAATTACATTTTCTCTTTAGGATTTTCATTTTTCTATAACAATATTCCAACGAACGATTGCCTTCTATAATAATCTCCCAATGATATTTCTCTATTTTAGTCGCATCTGTCCTTCCCAACCATCTTCTCTTAGTGTTGTCTAAGACGACGACGATTTGTCTTTATCTCTGATAAAAGCGAACCATTTTCGTCAGAGAAATGGAATTTTGTTGGAGAGAGAAAGCCGCAATGGAAATAGCTTATTGTATTAATGTTTCTCAAACCTAATAGAGGTGATAATATAATTTTTTATTGTTTAATCTTAAAAAAATTGTTAGATGTTAAACTTTAAAGAGAGAAATAAGATAAATTTTTATTTTTTAATATAATTAGTTAAATACTAATTTTATAAATTAATAAATTTTATTAATTTTAATAATTTATAAATAAATATTTAAATTTTTAAAATTTAAGATATAAGAATTAAAAATAATCGGGAATAAGTCCTTTCACCTAAAAAATAATATAAAATAGCAGTCTCTTTAGACCAGTAATTTTCAAAGGGTCTCCTTGTTTCCCTGTCTTCAATTCGATCACGAAGCCATGATCCTGACTACCCTTATCATATTGAATGTACAAAAATACAAAAAAAAAAAAAAAACACACACAGAATTTTTAATAAAAGAATTTTTCCAAAATTTGAAAGGTATAATATAAATTTCCGATTAAATATAATTTTAGCTAAGAATACGATTCTATTTTTTTCGTCCATCATAAAGATTTCGATTGGATAAATTATTGGTGGCAAATTCCAATTAAATTGTCAAACTTGGAAACTGTTGGTCGTAAAGAACGGCATCTGGCCTTAAACGAGTCCACATTCACCATGAGATAAAAGACACACAACAGTGGCGGGTCCACGAGGAAGAAAAGTAAACGAACTTCAACGACTAAACTAAACTTACAGAGTCTAAAACTGAAGTTGTTTGACAGCCATTGATGACTGATCTGAGCTCACAGTTTCACATAAATTCCAAAACGTGGAGACCCAGCGTTTCCGCCAATCTCGACTTCCTTCTCCGACTAAACTCTCCACCTATTCATCTTTATCTTTATGCGGCTATTCGATAATTCAACTTTTAATATTATAATTTTTTTTTTTTGCATTAAGATTGTCGTTGGAAATATAATTTTATCTTATTGTCAAAGGCTAAAAAGTCTTCTGGGTTCAGTGCTTTTTTAAGTTATTTCTTTCATCAGGCTTGGTATTTATATCCAGTATTTAATATATAGATTCTGGCGTGACGTTAAAAGATGAAAATTTTAATGTTAACTAAATTTATATAGGTTTAGCCGACAAAGAGTTAAGAAGGTGGTAAAGTTTGGTCTTGGTTCATTGAACCTGCCCGGGATTTGGGTTGTTGCCAGTATTCTTGTTATTCAACAAAACCATAAAAGAAATATGAGGACCGTCGAGTTTGGGGGAGCCAGAAGAAAAGGTGAAAAGTGATTTTATTTGGGGTTTACTGTAAGGGATTTGATTATTGTGTACATAAAGACTTTCTTTTTGTGTTTTTTTTTTTTTGATTGTTTATTGTTGTTCTTGTTTCTTCTTATAAAGTTACAGGTGGCTTGAGAGAGAAAGTGATTTTTGGGAGGCAAAGACTTTTTTTGGGCTGTGGGGTTTTGGTCTTATGATCCACTATCAATGGCTTTGGTGAGAAGCATATGAAGGAGGAGAGGTGAGTTAGATAGACTTTATTGCTTAACTTTATTCTCTCCTCAAATGATGCAATTTGAAACTATATTTCAATTTAACTTTGGTTGTTTTTGGTTCACCCACATGTAATCATCAGTATTTGATTTTATGCTTGTAGTTTGATTGAACCACTAAGAGTTAGAAAGGTTATACTTTTTTTTATGTATTGAAACGATTTTTTGATAGATGGAATCTAGTATGTACTTGTGGTGGTGGATTGAATTTTAAGTTATTAAAAAAGATAGGGCTGTTTGGTTTTAATCAATTTGGTTCTTCAGGTTTCTAAAGGACATCATTGATGCTTCAACTTTTAATCGTTTTTCGGGTATAGAATATTTTATTAATGACTTAATAGTAAAAGCAGCCAAATGCTTTGATGCTCTTTCTTTTTTATCTTGAAGGAAAATACAAAGTTCCATACTAAATGCAGCAGAAGAATAATAATGCTAAACAAACAAACAACTCAACTCTATCAAATGTTATCTAAGACTACCATCTTTTGAATGTTGAAACTGGGTATTTTGTTGCTCTTACGTATTCATCAGATCTTTATAAGACATGAAACATGTTTGATATTTCATACAAATACACCAGTTTGAACTAAAAGAACGAATCCTTCGATGTCTGGTGGTTCTGGACGGAAGCGCTGTTTTAGTTCACCGAAGTTACAATAATAATACTTAGCAATCTGCAGTTCTCACCTTCGTATTTTAGATTGCAAATTCTTTTAGGCAGTTGCATTATCGATACCGGGTATACAGTTTTATTTTCATTTTCTGACACTTAACAAACTATGCAAGTTATCAGGGGGAAAACTCAAAGGAAAAGAGGCTCACCGAAGAGTGAAAGGTTAGTGTGTGCTTCTGGTTTTCTTGCCACTGTTGTCGCCTGTGCGATCAACTCAACACGTTCTGAGACTGAATATTTTATTAGGTATGAACAATTATGGTGTAGATGAACTTCGGCTGCTAACTCAGTCAATTGTTGTTGAATAATCTCTTGCGTCACTTCATTGAAATTTTAAATTTTCTTCCACTTTGTCTATAATATAATGTATGTGACCAATATAGGATCTAGATTCGTAACTTACTTTGCTAATTTAGTATAATACCTCTTAACTTGTAAAGTTTGACCTAATAACCTTTCAGAACCTATATAAGCATCGTCTGTAAGACTCCATTCAAATCAAGAGGGATCTGCACATTAGGTCCTTAAGCTTCCTATCACTTTGTTGTGGTTAGCTTCGTTTTCTTTCACCATCAGTAGTTCCTCAGCGTTGTTATTTCGGTAAATTTCTGAAAGCATTAGGAATATCTATTTATCAAAGCTTTTAAGTTAATAAGATTTGTTGTCAAATAATTATTGTTTCCTTGACTAAATGTACATTCGCTGCCTTAGTTTTCAGATGATGACTAGATTTTTTCTTGCATTGCAGTTGCCATTGAATTAGTACTCCTAATTTTCCATGGATCCTTCAACCGGAGAGGTTGAAACAAAAGAGATTGATATTAAAAGTGAGTTATCTTCTCAACGTTACTCTCAACGATACTCACAAAATGAGCCTTATGTGCACAAGGTGGGGATTCCCCCTAAACAAAATCTATTCAAGGAATTCAAAACAACTGTTAAAGAAACATTTTTAGCTGATGATCCGCTGCGTCACTTCAAGAATCAACCAAGGTCGCGTAAGTTCATCCTTGGCATCCAGGCCATCTTCCCCATTCTTAAATGGGCAAGGAATTATAATTTATCTAAATTTAAAGGGGATGTCATTGCCGGTCTGACCATTGCAAGTCTCTGCATTCCTCAGGTAAGGTTACCATTCAGCAAAAATGTAACTGAAAGAATGGAAAAGTCATGCTGTTTTTCACACCTAAACAATTCTAATAATAATTTACTTTTCTGGATACATAGGATATTGGGTATGCAAAGCTAGCGAACTTGGATCCACAATACGGGCTGTGTAAGTTTGCATTACTTATCAATTATATGGCCGGAAAAGACATCCACCTTCAACGTTGCTTATATTATTATTTTACCTTCTGCAGACACCAGTTTTGTTCCACCTTTGGTTTATGCATTTATGGGTAGTTCAAGAGACATCGCCATAGGACCAGTTGCAGTGGTATCTCTCCTGTTGGGGACTCTGCTTCAGGGTGAAATTAATTATAAAACAAATATGGCAGAGTATCGGCGTCTTGCTTTCACTGCCACATTTTTTGCAGGAATTACACAAGCTGCCCTTGGAATTTTCAGGTATTAGGACCTTCTCTGGTGTAGCTTTAAGAAGAAACCCTATGGAGTGTTTGTATATCCTACTTTATTTTCATTATTTTATCCAACATCAAATGTCCTTTTTAGGTTTAAAGTTTTAGAATGTAATATTGATTTGGTGTTTTGATGGATTGTTATAATTACTAGGTTGGGTTTCCTGATTGACTTCCTATCTCATGCTGCTGTCGTGGGTTTTATGGGTGGAGCTGCAATAACCATTGCTCTCCAACAGCTTAAGGGTTTTCTGGGCATCAAAAACTTCACTAAGAAATCAGATATTGTCTCGGTGATGAGATCAGTGATCAAGTCAGCTCATCATGGAGTAAGCTCAATTCTTTATTTGCTTATGCTTTTCTTCAAATAGTTTTACCTATCCTTTTAACTAGAATGATAATCCATCTAGAAGAAACAAGATTCCTTGTGACCAAAGATAATGCTCCTATTGAATCTATGTTGCTAAATCTTAACAATAATATTTTGCAGTGGAACTGGCAGACCATCGTTATTGGAGCAAGCTTTCTAGGTTTCCTTTTTTTTGCAAAGTACATTGTAAGAATATTTAGTCCTTTCCTTTGAATTCCTTGATAACATAGGCTACCAATTGTTGTCGAATTCTTAATTTTAATTTATTTATTTTGATAAACAGGGAAAGAAGAACAAGAAATTTTTCTGGGTGCCAGCAATCGCCCCGTTAATCTCTGTAATTCTGTCAACATTTTTTGTATTCATAACCCGTGCAGATAAGGAAGGTGTTCAAATAGTAAGTATTTTTCTCCCTCACATCTTTGTAAGATTTTTTTTTCCTTTTAAAGTTTTGCTTTATAGTTATTGGAATTAGTTGCAAAGTTAGTAGAGATTTTAGAAGTAATATGGCATATATATTGTTTTGCTGATGTGTATATGCAGGTAAATCATATAGCAAAAGGAATCAACCCCTCATCTGTGAATCAAATATATTTCAGTGGTAAATATCTCCTTCAAGGTGTCAAAATTGGTGTGGTTGCTGGCATGATAGCACTGACGGTAAGATTATGTCACAATGTATAATTTCTACCTATCAAAGGATCATTAGTCGTGGTACCGAATTCCCCAACCCCACCTTTTCTGTTTTCTTTTGGTATATTTATCAGGAAGCTGTAGCAATCGGTAGAACTTTTGCTTCCATGAAGGACTATCAATTGGATGGAAACAAAGAAATGGTAGCACTAGGAGCAATGAACATTGTAGGTTCAATGACTTCGTGCTATGTGGCCACAGGTGAAAAGGAAGCACATATTGAACCACATGAATCTATCTATTCTTTAAAAGAAACAAATGATGCATGTGAATGATAATGCACAATCATATTTTACTAGTAATAAGAAAGAGATGAACTAATACATGGATGTCAAAGGAAGTTTCAGTGATGAATTTAAATTTATGAAAATTGTTAGTATTCTCTTATTAAGTTACCTGGTCATTCCTCGCAGGCTCATTTTCTCGATCAGCAGTAAACTACATGGCAGGCTGCCAGACTGCAGCCTCCAACATTGTCATGTCTTGTGTTGTATTTCTAACCTTAGAGTTCATCACCCCTCTTTTCAAGTATACTCCAAATGCAATTCTTTCTGCCATCATTATATCAGCTGTGCTTGGCCTAATTGACATTGAGGCAGCATGTTTGATATGGAAGGTAGACAAATTTGATTTTGTCGCCTGCATTGGAGCCTTCTTTGGAGTAGTTTTTGCCTCTGTTGAGATCGGCCTTTTAATTGCGGTAAAAATCTAAATACTATACTAGTTTATGCTAAATGTAAACTATGTTGTATTGAATAAAATTCACCGTGTATGTGGCTGCAGGTTTCCATATCCTTTGCTAAAATCCTCTTGCAAGTCACCAGGCCCCGGACAGCTCTTCTGGGAAAGATTCCTAGGACTGCTGTGTACCGAAACATCCAACAATATCCAAATGCAACCAAGGTTCCTGGTGTCATGATCGTCAGAGTTGATTCGGCAATTTACTTTTCGAACTCTAATTATGTTAAGGAGAGGTATAGATATTGCTTCTGTTTTTCTCTACCCTTAACAGTCTACATCTTCACATCAGTGACATTAAAAGAGCTAAATTGATCAATTTACTTCTGCAACCAAGCTATTAGTTGGCTTCCTAACGCTCAAAATGGACTTGTTTTTGTAGGATATTAAGATGGTTGACAGATGAAGAAGAACAAAATAAAGCAGTGGGTGAACATAAAATCCAATATTTGATAGTTGAAATGTCACGTAAGTAGTATAATTATCCACGGTAAGCCAGCAAATTATGTTGTCTATATTTCATTCATTTTTCATCATGCTTTCGATTTTTCAGCTGTTACTGACATAGACACCAGTGGTATCCATGCCTTGGAAGACTTATACAAGAGTCTACAAAAGAGAGACGTTGAGGTACTTATACTATATATTCCAATAAACAATAACATTTAGGTATGAAAATGGTGAAATAGGCTTACCAGAAAATTTGGCGTGCTGAGCAGCTTGTTTTGGCAAACCCGGGTCCAGTGGTGATTGACAAGCTTCACGTATCCCAGTTTGCAAACATGATCGGGGAGGACAAAATCTTCCTCACAGTTGCAGACGCAGTTTCATGGTGCTCTCCTAAAACACCAGTGGAAGAGGTTTGATGAAAACAACTGAAATAGCATTGGGAGAGAGGACGAGAGTGTAAAGTGGAGTGTGAATGCCAATAATGGATCAATGACGGAAATGTCCAAAGAATTCAATCCTAGTTAAATTTGTATATCAAGGAAGCTTGTTTTGAAGTGTAATTTATTCAGTTATGAGATTATCAAAATGTCGTTCGGAGAAAAAAGAACTGTTATTTGCTGGGAATGGGGGGTAATATTGGAAAGAAGGATAAAAAGTTGTCGATGAGGTAAGACGGCTGCACTTCACTAAAAAAGATACTTTTTGAAAGGAATGAATGTAGAGGAGAAGAGGGCTACATTCACTCTGTGGTTGATCCAAATCCATAAAATTTTTTTATTAAAAATAATAGTATTGATGCATGTAAAGAGACCAATGGTAAAGAGACCAATGGTAAAATTATGATTATTTATTTTGAGATTAAAAATAGGGATATATTTATATGTATTATTATATAATAAAATAATTTTAAATTAATAATAAAAATATATTTATTGACATGATAGCTATTATAAGTTTTAAATGTCTTTTATACTGACAATTATGAGATTAAAGAAAATTGTTATAAATGTTTACGTCAAAGAATTTATTCCTACTTAAAATTTATTATTTTTTTTAAAATCCAAATTCTCATCTATTAATCATTAATTTTATTAGTTTTAAAGATAAATTTAGAGGTGGGATACCTACCTCTAAATCTTGTCGAATCGTGGTCAATTCATCTATCAATAGTCTTAAGATCTATGTTTGGTCATCCATCGATTTGTTGTATTGTCATCTTTCTTTGCTTAAGGTCATCAATAGTAGGTAAAGAGGATGAGATAATGAGGGTTTTGTTTGGCTCTAGTTGTCGGAGAAGCAAAGGAAGAAATTGCAAACCCTAACAGGGAGAAATATAACTTTTTAAACTTTTAGATAGGAGAAAAATTGTTATTTTTTGGGATTTAGAGAAAAAAATAAAATTTTAAAATTAATAAATTTCTTAACTGTAATAGTTGATAATTGGATATTTAAGTTTTTGAAAAATAATTACTAAAAATTTGAAAAAAAGAGTAAACTTTAGGTAAGAATAAATCCTTTGGCCAAATTTTAAAATATCCATTTAAAATAATATTTTATATAAATTCTAATGATATATTGTTATCTTTTGTTTTATCTAAAATATTTATTTATTTAACAAAGATATGGTAAAAGTTACCCCAATAAATTTGAATCCTAAAAATTTAAGAATAATAAATTTCAAATTTGAGATTGAGCGTAAGGGGTGTAAACAAAGACCTCAAAAGGTGATCACCCATATTAAGAATGAGAAATGTGTTTTAGTAATGGATGAATTATTTTTCTTTCTTATAAATAATATAACTATATAAGGCCAAAAGACTTATTCCCACCCAAAGTTTAACGTATTTTCAAACACATATTTATAGGATTTTAAAAACTCAAATATCTATTTATCTCTAAATTTTTGTTAAAATTGTCAGTTAAATATAAGAGTAAAACTGTCGTTTTAATAATATTATTAAAAAATATATTATTTTATCACATCTTCTCTCTTATATTTTAATTTCTTTTTTTGAAAAGTCATAATTTCTCTCTCAAACTTATGTTTTTTTTCTTTCACCTCTTTGGGCACCATCTCTGTCTCCAATAGTGGCCTCTTTTCACCCTAAACGTTTGCTTTCAAATCTTAAACCATTCTCGTCATCGTTGAATCCATATAATCGTCTAGATGACGCTTTGTCTAGACAATAAAGACATTATTTGTGGTTTTGTCCTTTGTCATTGCGGGTGAAAGAGTCATCAAGAGAGAGCAATATCAAGAGAGAAACGTCGGAAGGGGAGGCTGTCATTCACTGGATTAGTTAGCCAAATTTGTTTTCCAAATCTTATAGGACAAAAATGAATTTTTCAAAACTTAATCCTGAGAATATTGTCAGTTTTTTAAACCAAAGAAAGAAAATAAGATATAATTTTATTTATTTTAATATTCTAATAAAATGATGATTTCATCGTTACCCTTAACATAAAATTTTTAGATTTGTAAAAATTAACTTAAACTTTATATAAATATTTAAAATTTTATAAATGTGTACTTTATCTTTGCACCAAAACTTCGGTGGAGATAAGTCTTTTGGCCATAATATAAATATTCTTCTGCACTCAATATAAAATAAACATCACTGTTCAACGTACGGCAGGCTTGCTTTTTGTATGTATATATGTACACATCTCATTAGCAAAGGCTTATATTTCAATAACTATTTGTCCCTATTATTCAATGACGTGTAATACAGTACATGATACAAAGATGTATAATCTTTCTATTTTCATCCTCACCAACTGAGTACCAAATATGGATAGATAAAAATAAAATCAGAGTTTCTGGGTGGGTTCACAGAACCTGGACGACACTTGGTTTTGTTTCTACATATATTCTTACTGTTTTACGAGAATGAAAATTATTAAAGAAACATCAAGGGCCATTCAGAGTGGTGAAGGCAGGCAAAAGGGAAAGGTCAGTTTTCGAATTACTGAAATTGACTTCTTATAGCTTCTCTAACCAACAACTGGTAGAGGACACATTGATTTTTGACAGGTACAGACTTTTCTGATGATCCACGAATTTTCATTGACTTTAGTGTTTAACTTCATTCTCTTTTACAGTGATGCGACATTGAGCGAGTACAAATTTCAACTTCTGATGTCTTCTGTGCAGGAATTTTAATCTTTGTAGGTTGATTCTGTCTTTGTCATTGAGTTCAATATTTTATACTTTATTTGATTAAAGTAAACAATAAGGTTCCAGAAAGGCAATCGACTTCCTGATCGATACTGAAAACAATTTGTTTGATATTTTATACTAAACACCAAAAGAATACTGCTATTATTTTTACCGTGTGAAAACAAGGCATTCCTCTAAACGTTGTTATCAAAGTCTCCTCTTTCCTCAACTGGGCATAGTTTTTGTTCATTAGTTTCTATGTTTCCTTGATTGTTTCTCTTGTAAATTTGTTTCACTTGCTATAGCTCTCACGTATATGAAAGTTGAAACAAGACTAGATTATCACAAATGAAACATTTCTGACATTTCCTACAACTGGCACCACTGTGCTTGAACCATATAGATAATCTGTTTAATGCCTGGTTGTTATGGATACAAGTGCAGTTTTCCCTCAAGAAAAGAAAACCAGGCAGTTCCCTTTCGAAAATGGTGTGTTTTTGAATTTCTCACTTGGAACTTATTAGGATTCATTGCCAAATTTCGTCTAGCAACAGAAAAGTAATCGCTGTTACTTGATTGCAGTGGTCCTTCTTTTCCATGGATCCTTCAACTGAAGATGTTGAAACAAAACATGAGGACATAAAAACAATATCATCTTCTCAGCCCCACTCACAGGATGAGGTATACATTCACAAGGTTGAAATTCCCCCCAAGCAAAACCTGTTCGATGAATTCAAAGCAACTGTTAAAGAAACATTCCTAGCCGATGATCCTCTACGCCCCTTCAAGAATCAACCAAGGTCTCGTAAATTCTTCCTAGGCATCCAAGCAGTCTTCCCCGTCATTGAATGGGCCAAAGATTATAGTTTAAGCAAATTTAGAGGCGACCTTATCGCTGGTCTCACCATTGCAAGTCTCTGCATTCCTCAGGTAAATATTAGCACTCAATTTAAATGTAACTAAAAGGAGGCATAATCATGTAGTTTTAATAATTTAATTTACTTGATGAAACAGGATATTGGGTATGCAAAACTTGCGAATTTGGATCCACAATATGGATTATGTAAGTTTGTGTTTCTTTAAATGAATTGCCTGATATGTGTTTCTTCTGGGATTTTTGGTTGAGTTGCCCACTGTATTGTTTTAAATTGAGCAGATTCCAGTTTTGTTCCACCTTTGGTTTACGCCATTATGGGCAGTTCTAGAGATATAGCTATAGGACCAGTGGCAGTGGTGTCTCTCTTATTGGGGACCCTGCTTCAAAAAGAGATTGACCACAAAAAAAATGCATTTGAGTATCGACGCCTCGCTTTCACTGCGACTTTTTTCGCTGGGATTACGCAGGCTGCCCTAGGAATTTTCAGGTATATATTTTAATACTTTCTTGCTTATTATTTTCATCTTTTCTTACGCCAAAAGTTCTTCCAAGTCCCAAAAGTGTCAGTTTGACGGTTTCCATATATTGTTTAGGTTGGGTTTCCTGATTGACTTCTTATCCCATGCTGCCATAGTCGGTTTTATGGGTGGAGCAGCAGTAACAATTACCCTCCAACAGCTGAAGGGTTTTCTGGGCATCAAGAACTTCACAAAGAAATCTGATATTGTCTCTGTAATGAACTCAGTATTCAAAGCCGCCCGTCATGGAGTAAACATTTTTTCCTCCTCTCTATTTCTGCTTTTCTCTAATTCCAGTTTCTTCGACCTCTTTCTTTTGAACAGGAACCCTGTAATACAATATAGTGCTTATATTGAACCAATGTTACTATGTCTCATGTAACAATATTTTGCAGTGGAACTGGCAGACCATTCTCATTGGGGCAAGTTTTCTATGTTTCCTTCTTTTCACAAAGTACATCGTAGGAGCCTGCTGTTCTTTTTCTCTGGTTTCCTTTACTATTTAGGCTCCAATTATTTTCTAATCCTTACGTTATATGGTAAGCAGGGAAAGAAGAAGAGAAATCTTTTCTGGGTGCCAGCAATTGCCCCGTTACTCTCTGTTGTTATCTCAACATTTTTTGTATTTATAACCCGTGCAGATAAACAAGGTGTTCAGACTGTAAGTACTTCTATCTTGTTTCAATGATATTAATAATAGTTGCAAAGATAGTGGTATTTACTAAGTTATATTAACTATATTGTTTATGCGTTTTCGAAGGTACAACATATAGAGAAGGGAATCAACCCATCATCAGTTGGTGAAATTTACTTCAGTGGTGAATATCTGCAAAAAGGTTTTAAGATTGGTGTGGTGACTGGCATGATAGCATTGACGGTAGGACAATGTTACAACCTATAATCTCCGTTTATCAAAGAATTTGATCATCTGCTTTTGTATCTAAATCTTATTAATTTCTGCCTTCCTTTTTCGTTGGATTTATTAGGAAGCTGTAGCAATCGGAAGAACATTTGCTTCCATGAAGGACTATCAACTGGATGGAAACAAAGAAATGGTAGCACTAGGAACAATGAACATTGTAGGCTCACTTACTTCTTGCTATGTGGCAACAGGTGAGAAGAATCACATGAAAGTTTTCTACAGATAATTGTAATTTTATGTTTTGAGCTATTCAATCTTTCCTTGCAGGTTCATTTTCTAGATCAGCTGTGAATTACATGGCAGGTTGCCACACTGCAGTCTCCAACATTGTCATGTCTTGTGTCGTATTTCTAACCTTGGAGTTCATCACACCTCTTTTTAAGTACACTCCAAACGCCATTCTCGCTGCCATTATTATATCAGCTGTGATTGGCCTAATCGATGTTCAGGCAGCGACTTTGATATGGAAGATTGATAAATTTGATTTTTTTTCATGTATTGGAGCCTTCTTTGGAGTAGTTTTTGTCTCTGTTGAGATAGGCCTCATAATTGCGGTAACAACTTAAACAGTAAACTTGATCATAGTGTATATAACCTATCAAATTATATTTAAATATTTTATCTGTTCGTCAGGTCTCAATATCATTTGCTAAAATCCTGTTGCAAGTTACCAGGCCTCGTACAACAATTCTGGGAAAGGTTCCCGGGACAAGTGTGTATAGAAACATTCAACAGTATCCTAAAGCAACAAAGATTCCAGGAGTTTTGATTGTGAGAGTTGATTCTGCAATTTACTTTTCCAATTCTAATTACATTAAGGAGAGGTATATATAGATTTTTCTTCTCAATCCTTTAATTCACAGACATAGTTCCTGTGTTGATCTAGGCTACCCAAAGCTCAAAATTGATATTTTTCTGCAGAATATTGAGATGGTTGACAGACGAAGAAGATGAGAAAAAGGCAGCCAACGAACCCAGAATCCATTTCTTGATAGTTGAGATGTCACGTATGTGATTTAATTAAACTTCTAATTTCATCTTTAAAACCCACTGTGATTGTTTTAAACTTGAATTCATTTGTCATGATTTTTTGTCAGCTGTAACCGACATCGACACCAGTGGCATCCATGCCTTGGAAGAGTTATATAAGAGTTTACAGAAGAGAGACGTTCAGGTAATTCTTATACGTTTCTGCTGATAATATAAAGTTAAACACCAATATGAAGTTGGTGAAATTGGGTTACCGAAAATTTCCCTGTGTTGTTGAGCAGCTTGTTTTGGCAAATCCTGGTCCAGTGGTGATCGACAAGCTTCACGCCTCCCAGTTTGCTAACTTGATCGGAGAGGACAAAATCTTCCTCACAGTTGCAGACGCTGTGTCGTCCTGCTCTCCCAAACTAGTGGAACAAGTTTAACAGAGGAAACTCAAATAGACTGTCGTAAAAGGAAAATTCACACATATTTTCCATTGTAATTTAGTCTACATGTGAGGAGTGATTGTCCTTGTCCTTGTCCTTGGAACAAATATTTCATAAAAAATTTGTCTATCTTGTTCCCATTATGGAATGATTGTTTTTGTTTTTGAAATAATCATTCTATTTTCAGCAAATTAATATCCAACAATTCTCTATGATGCATTCAATATATTTCTAGCTAATACAAAATACTAACACCCAAATCAAAACCTAGTTTATGACATCTCATTCATGAATCATGTATATACTTCAACCATGCATTAGTGTCCATAGGTGTATACATACCATCTCAAACCACATAACATTTAAATATTTCAATTATCAATTATATATTGACCAAGACATATTCAAATTGAGTCTATTCAAACTCAAAAATTCAATTTACTTTGATTGGACTTGATTATGAAAATAAGTTCAATATTTAACTTTAACCCAACTTGTTTAATCAGAACTTGAGTAACCCTAATTGAATTCAACTCTATTAGCTTTCCATTGCCTAATTCCTGAGGATGAGAAATTCAACACTCACAGACATGTGACATATGCCAAGGGTTTTTAAAATTGAGTTGCCATCACTGTGCGACGTGTCGGTTGACATATAAAACACAGTACGATATGTCATTCAGAGGTAGCACACTTGATTCTAATATGAACGACATTAGTGAATTGATTTACGTTATTAAGTCGATGTTTAAATAGTGGGTTGTGTTATCAGTTATCAGCCATGGCTCTTGTTCCTTCACTCCGTTCGATCATCAGACCGCCACCGCAACTACTCTCCTTAGCTTCACTTTTCTTCCACAAACACAAATTCTCGATACCCACTTCCTCTAACATTTCTTCCTCTCTTAAACCCAAAACAGCAAACCCACCAAAACATGACACCCTAATTTTCAAACCAGACGAACGCTTCTCCGCTGCTAACGGTGGGGTTCACGACAAGTTTGAGAGTTCCAGAACGATTGCAGCAATTGTCACTTCCATGGGTGGCCCACCTGGTGCGGTGGGCATCGTACGGCTATCGGGCCCCAAGGCCGTCGATGTCGTTGGCCGAGTGTTTAGACCCCTCAAGAAAAGGAAAAGGAAGACTTCCTGGAGGCCTACTACCCATGTTGTTGAGTACGGTGTCGTTTTAGATGCTCAAGCGAATATTGTTGATGAGGTATTCTAATGTTTTATGTTAATTCTGGTTGTTTTCTGAACCTTTTCAATTGGTGCTCTTTTTGTGTAATTATATACGAGAATATTGACACTATGAAGTTGAAAAGGTAAAAATTATTTTTTTAACAAATTAAAATTAATGACATGATAGTTACTCCAATGTTACAAATTTATTTGTAGAGTTAGTTTGTTGGTTTAGCATCTCTTCTGCTAATGATATGAAGGAAAACTTCAATTTTTTTTTTTTTTTCATGTCAAATTGTCATTTTTAAGCCCTATTTTTTTTTTATTAAAAAAAGCCTTTGTGGATAATTTGACGTATACACTTCACTGATTTATGAAGTAAATTGTTATCTAGAATGTTGGATATGTAAAGATTTGCTCAGCAATATAACTTGCAATGGAAGTGGATAATCTGTGTTTGGCAAATTTTAGTTGCTTGAGCTTTGCCTTTTTTGTGTATTTGTGCTTGTCATTGACTAGAACAAGATTGTGTTAAGTGGGCATTTTTTTTTCATTTTGTTCTCCTAATTGTTCTAGGTTTTAGCAGTACCAATGTTGGCTCCAAGATCTTACACTCGAGAAGATGTGGTCGAACTTCAGTGTCATGGTAGTGAAGTATGCTTGCATCGTGTGTTAAGAGCATGTTTAGAAGCTGGAGCAAGCCTTGCTGAACCAGGTTTGTTTTTTGTTTATTTAAAAAAATAATAATTATGCATATTCATTATCAGATGATGTTAACCAACTATAGCACATGGGCTTTTTTTGTTTTTGTCTCCCCTGAATAGCTTAGCATGTGTCTTTATTTAATTTTGTTGAGGTTGTGTTGTGTCTGCTTTCTCCTGTTTTGAAGAGTATGATGTTGGTGCTTTTGTTGGAACATTAAAAAAATGCTTTATCTTCTATGGTTCATCTCTCAAGATCATGTCATTATTGCAGGAATGAGAAATTGATAGTGATATCTGGACTTATAACCTAACGGCCCACTTAATAGCATCATATTTGGTAGGTTGGATTTTTAGCTTTTAATGTAGAACTTGTGTGTTTGGTGAACAGACATTGCTATTGGTTCTGACTTATATCCATCCGTATGGTGTTAAGTTGTGGTCACACAATCATGTTATAGCAATGTTTGTTTGTCAATACTATAAAACTTTTGTTATTCTTGTGCCTTCCACCAATGAATATGTATCAACAGCTGCAAAATGTATGTAATTTCATGTTCAATCACATTCATTTCTTTTTATGTTTTCTCTTCATCACCAGTCCACCCTCGCTGCCCTTGATGACGCTTAGACCTATCTGTAGCTGAAAATATTTGGAAATTAGTGTTTACTTGCATGGTTAATCACATTTAGTTGTTTCTTCATTGTTTTCTATTTTAGGCGAGTTCACCCTCCGTGCTTTTCTTAATGGCCGCTTAGACTTATCTCAAGCTGAAAATGTTGAAAAATTAGTTTCTGCAAAATCTGTGGCTGCTGCAGATACAGCTTTGGCGGGAATTCAGGCATGTTTTCCTTACTGAAATTATATTTCAATAGCAGTTATTTCTTAGTTTGACATACTCTAGTGCATTAAAAATCTGGGACAGCTAAATATGTAAATTCATTTCCTATTGCAGTCATCTTAGCTTTGTTATAGGCCCTTAATAATATGTTTCTTTTGGCAGGGAGGCTTTTCTTCTTTGGTCAAATCACTGAGAGCACAGTGCATTGAGTTTCTTACTGAGATTGAGGCTCGTTTAGATTTTGATGATGAGATGCCTCCACTAGATTTGAAATTGATCATGAATAAAATACAGGCCATGTCACAGGATGTAGAAAATGCACTGGAGACTGCGAATTATGATAAGCTTTTGCAGGGTGGATTACAGGTATAATAATGGATTATAACATCATTTTGGTGTCCTAACCATGATAAATTTATTGTTCTGCATAAGTTTTATAGTTATATGGGATTTTGGGTTTTGCTCAATTTTATTAATATGGAGGGGCTCTTTATCTAATAGAAAAAGAATAAAAAGGCTTGTGTATATGAGTTTGGTTACTGTTGATTCAGTTGCCTTATCTAACAAGCTTCTTTTTGTTAACTGATATTATATATTACTTGCAGATAGCAATCATTGGCCGTCCAAATGTTGGGAAGTCAAGCATTCTTAATGCTTGGAGCAAAGTATGATGCAATAAGATTTTTTCCCCTTTGCTAGCTGCTAGTTACTTTTTGGCATGAGCATTACATTTCATCATGATTAATTGATGAGTTATAATATAATTTTAATAAATGTGGAGTTATAATATAATTTGACTTAAAGTAATGCCTATGGATACTGTTCTTTTCTCCTTTTCATTTGGCCAGCAGGTGCACTATGAATTTAATTGGAGAAAGTAGTTATTAACTTGAATTCAGCCCTTCAATTGTTTTCTTTTGTTTTGGAGAGTTCTCAGCACCATAGTGAATCCATGTTTTATTTTTAGCGTGTAGAGTGAGAGAGCTATAGTTACAGACATTGCTGGAACAACTCGAGATGTTGTTGAAGCCAGTGTAGCAGTATGTGGTGTGCCTGTGACACTTCTTGATACGGCAGGCATCAGAGAAACTGACGATGTTGTTGAGAAAATTGGTAAGAATGGTCTCTTTGCATGAACTCGATCTTGAAACCACGTTAAGTTGATTTTCATGAAAGTCTTCAAGTTTAATTTTGTCAACTAACTAAGATTGAAAAGCAGTAATATGGAGAATTTTTGGAGATCAATTCTAGATATCTGTTGGCAATGTTAGTTTGAAGATATCATGCCTTGTTCAATATCTTCAAGATGTTCAGTCATTAGTTGATATGTGGGCATTACAGGTGTAGATAGATCTGAAGCTGTAGCTCTGGGTGCCGATGTCATTATCATGACAGTGAGTGCTGTTGATGGGTGGACTTCAGAAGACACCAAACTTCTTGATAGAATCCAATCTAATAAGGTATGAACT
Organism: Mangifera indica; assembly: GCF_011075055.1. Classification (NCBI taxonomy): domain Eukaryota; kingdom Viridiplantae; phylum Streptophyta; class Magnoliopsida; order Sapindales; family Anacardiaceae; genus Mangifera; species Mangifera indica. The sequence goes on along the minus strand of NC_058147.1, from coordinate 5,265,121 downwards.
GGTCATCACTTGTGTAGTTACATGTGGGTTACTTGGTTGTTATTGTGGTCACCATTCTAAGATCATGTTGGTGTGTTTCATTGTCATGTGTGATAAATAAAACTTTCTTCAGTCTGTAATGTCGTCAGTCTTTCTTTGGAATTGCAGAAAGCAATTGGATCATCCACCCCAATGGTTCTTGTGATAAATAAAGTAGACTGTGCTCCCTCAGCTTCTACTGAATGGGTCAATAGTGGCAATTCTTTTAGCAAGCACGTTTTCACCTGTGCTGTTACTGGTGAAGGAATACCAGATTTGGAGACAGCAATCTCAGAGATTGTGGGTATCAACCAGATTCCAGCTGGGGGACGCAGATGGACTGTGAACCAGGTTAGCAAATAATGTGAATTTAACTCTTATTTCCGATTTACATATGGACTTGAGTGCTACAATTTTCTAGATCGTGAATGTTTGAATTACTCAGTTCTGGGAGTCCTGGTTTAGTCTAACGAGATTTCTTAGTTACACCAAGATTCATTGGGATGGTGCAACTCTTTAACTCTATTATGGTGAACATGTTCCTCAATACAGGCCGATGCTTACTTTTTATTGTTTATCTATTCTCTTAGAGACAATGTGAGCAACTTGTGAGGACGAAGGAGGCTCTTGTAAGATTAAAATCATCAATAGAGGAGAAAATGCCTCTAGATTTTTGGACTATTGATTTGAGGGATGCTGCCTTGTCCCTTGGGCAGATTAGCGGAGAAGACATCTCAGAAGAGGTACTGTCCAACATTTTTGGCAAGTTCTGTATTGGTAAATAGACAACGTTTAATCGTGTAATAGGATCATCTAAACCACAAGATTTTCCTCATATGTGCCTCAAAATTCATCAAGTGATCATAAACATTGAATCTTATCGCAGGAGTGTCAAAGTATTGTGGACGAAATTTTGATACTAAAGACATTTTTAATCTTTCCTTACAACTTTCATACAATGCCTTTTTTTTTCCATATTACTGCAATATTTGTGAACCCCTTTGACTGTCTTATTAATTAATAAGTAGCGCCATTGTTATGTCAACATCAAACACTACAAATCAGAAGTAGTTGCCATAAGGCAGAGGGCGTTCTTCTTTTGCATGGCAATTCCTGGCTTAACGGCCAAATCTAAGTCTTCCATATTCGTTCCATCTGGCATTTTCCAATCAAATTTGTAAAGAAGATTACCAAGTGCAAGCTTCACCGTCGCCAGTGCTATGTGCATTCCTGGGCACATTCTTCGCCCAGCACCAAAGGGTGTAAACTCAAAGTGTTGCCCTTTAAAGTCGATACAACTTCCAATGAATCTATCAGGATTGAACACATCTGGGTTTTCCCAAGTTCAGGATCCCTTCCGACTGCCCATAAATTCACAAAAACAAGAGTTTTCGGAGGTATTTCATACCCTTTCACGGTGCAAGTTTCAGATGCTGATCTAGGAATTAATGGAATCGGCGGTTGCAATCTCATTGTCTCTTTCACGAGAGCATTAAGATATGGGAGTCTCTTAACATCATCTTTGTCTACAAAACCCTTGTTCCCAATAAAATTTCTAATTTCTTCTTGAGCTTTCTTCATAGCACTAGGATTTTTCACTATGTAGGTCATCGCCCAAATCACAGTTGCAGAAACTGTCTGTTCCACCGATAAAAATATTCTGCAAAAAACAAAAACTAGTCAAATCATTTATATTTCAATTTGAAGCTATAAAAGAATATATCCAATGGATTACCATAAGCATTGCTTTGATGCTATTCCAAGGAAGATCAACTTTAAATCCACGATCTTTTCGAACAACAAGTAAAACATCAAGTATATCCTCTTGTTCAGCTTTTGCTCGGTTTGGATCAAAGATGCACATCCATAAGTTTCTGGTAGAAAGCATCGAATTCCTTGAAGTTGTTTTGGAGTCGAGCGATCGTTCCTCTGAATTTGTCAACCCAACCCATGAAAGGAAAATAGTCTGAAAAAAGAAGCTTCCCAACATGCCCTCAGTTTCATTAATCAGCTCATGAAATCTACTTTTCTCGCTTCCTTCATCGTCATGTCTTTTGCCAAAAGAAATTCTGCTAATGATCAAGTCTGTAAGTGACACAATGATGGCACTTAAGTTGACAGGCTTATTAGATTTTGATATCTTCTCAATCATGCGAGCTACCTCCTCTTCTCTAATAGGACGGAAATTTTGCACTCTACTAGAGCTGAGGAGATTGACAACACATATTTTCTTCATCTCTCTGGAATAAACGTTAGAATATGGAGAAAAAGCTACATCCGAGAAATCGTAAGATAATATTTGTTGGCCAAGCATGTTTGCTCGATCACAAAACTTAAGATCATGGGTTTTCAAAATCTCTTCAGCCTTTTTGTAGAGGAAGCTACAACGATTGGCAGACAACCAAGACGCAAGGACATGAGGGGACCGAATTGTCGGGAGAGTTTCCAAAAATAACGAGGAGGGTTTGAGCTATCAAACTGGTGTAGATTGCCTACCAAAGGAAGAGGCGAAGGAACACTACTTCAAGAGGGCAATCAAACTGGTGTAGATTGCCTGAAGAAGAAACAAGAGGAGGACAGGGAGAGAGAGAAGGATGATTAGCAACACCATTTTGCTCTACTGAACTGAAAATGCTAATGCAAGAGGGGAGTCTATCATTTATAAGTTTCCGCAAAATTACAAGCAATGAGAAAAGAAACGAAAGACATTTGGCATTTTCTATTAATTTCTAGATTTTGAAAAAAAAATATCAATGTTAAAAGACTAGATAGTGTTGCATATGCAACGGCCTTTCACCAAATGTGAAAACAATAAGTTATGGGTGAATGAGCTAAGAACCTTGGGCAATTAACTTTGGGAGGCAACATTTATTGTCTTGCAGGGAAATCTTCTTATATAAAGAAGGTCCGCCCCCCTACAACAACCCCATGTATCTTTACCTTTCAAAGAAATTGTACATGCCTCTTAATTTGCTTCGTATACCACCTAGAGGACTTCATCTTTCTTTCATTTCTCCTTTCTAGTTGTTAAATTTATTCGGATAGTGCTTATTACACAATGAGAAATTTGTTTTATTGTGACAAAAAAAAAGCTGACAAAATATATTTTGTGATTATAAGGTAAGTTATTACGATAAATATTGAATGTTTGTTGCTAAACATATTGAAAATGGGATTATTTTAAGTATAATAAGTTGTAACTTATGTTTGTCATAATAGTATAACGGTGATAGAAATTGCTTGTCACAATTATTTTGCACGGTGAGAAGAATAATAATGTTGGAGACGGCGAAGATCACCATGAACTTTAATCCAATAGAAGTTTGCATATTTTCTTCTTTTTACTTTTAATTATATAAATTTAATAGTATAATCATATATTCTCTTTTAATTATTGATTTTCTTTAAAAAATCTAAGTTTTTTTTTGAAAAATATGAAAGTATCATATGTTTGAAATCAAAACCGATTGGATAGATTTTACATTTAATTGCTAAATTTTGAAATCCGTCTAGTACAGAATTAACTCTTAATAACTTAATAATACATTTTTAGTAGGGTACTTAGACCTACTTAACCTTCAACATCATGCCTAGTGGCTTTGCATAACTAATGAAACAATCTAAGAAACAGATGAAACAAGCTTAGAAAGGTCAAAAAAGGGAGGTAGTTACTTGACGTAGCTCTAATTTCATAGGTTAAGTTATTGGATTAGGTGTATCAAAGTTAAAACCTTAATTTATTACAAATATACTTATTTGTGTAAGTAGATATATATAATTTTATTATTTAATTTACCCTTACACGATTGTTTTGTGCTTAGTAAATAAAAATCAATTGTCACGCCTCAATCCATTTTGCAACAAATGAATAATTGAGAAATTGCTTAAACAGGTAAGTTCATGATTAGAAAGATTTTATCGTCAATGCAATATTTTAATAAAATTTATGTAAAAGAAAAGACCAAAAGACATATGCCCACCCAAGGTTTACTCTTTTTTAAAACTTTCACCCGTTAATTTTCAAAATTTTAAATACTTATTTATTAACGATTAAAGTTAACAATTTTAAGGATAAAATCGTCATTTAACTAATAATATTTAAAAAAACTAAAATTTTATCTCTTTTTCCACCTTTAAACTCTAAAAAACTAAAAATTTTCTCTCATTCAAAAGTTTAAAAAATTATATTTTTCTCCTTTTAGGGTTTTCAATTTCCTCCCTTCTTCTCTAGTGACTGAAGCAGGCCAAGAGCCTCATTAGCCCATCCTCTACTTGTCGCAAAACAACCTTGACTAAAGAAAGACTAAAAGATGGCAAACTGATGAATGATCAAAGGCATCTACGAAGACCATCAATGGACAAATCAATTGTGATTTCATTGGATTTGGTAGCGATTTAACCGAATTCAGAGGTGGGAAACGTTTCCCACCTTTGAATCTAATCTAATCGCTTCTGAATCTGGTGAAATTGAAGTCGATTAGTTCATCGATGGCCTTCATGGATGAGTTCGATCGTTTGTCAATTCGTTGTCTTTTAGTCTTTCTTCAGTTAGGGTAATCGATGATAGGCAGAGGATGGGCTAACGAGGCTCTCAGTTAGCTATGGTCACCGGAGAAGAAGGGAGGAAATTGAAAACCCAAGTAGGAGAAAAATGTAATTTTTTAAACTTTTGGGTGAGAAAAAATTATTAATTTTTTAGAGTTTAGGGTTGAAAAAAAAATTAAAACTAACAGATTTGGTTAACTTTAATAGCTAACTAGTGGACATTTAAGTTTTTGAAAGTTAATGAATAAAAGTTTGGAAAAAGAGTAAACCTAGTGGGAATAAGTGGTTTGGCCAAAAACAATATATAAATAATTAACTACTATTTATTTATTAAATTTTCTGAGATGATCTTTTTTATTCTCTGTTTCGGTAACCTAAAGGGTGCGTTTGGTTGACGATTTTTAAAATTACTTTGGTAATCTATTTTTTATTCCCTTGTTTGGTTTGTCAGTAATAAAAGATTACAGTAATTTTCTATTACCAATGCTGACGTGGCAGGTAATATAGGTGGTAATCTGATTACCACCTTCACCTTAGGTATTTAAAGATTACTAGGGTAATCTTAAGTTTATTATAGAAAAATTATTATGTATTAATTTTTTGAGATCAAAATAAATTTATTTTTAATTAATATGACAAATAATATAAAAAATATTTAAAAATAATTATATTCAAGGGCATTTAAGTAAAATAATTTACTAGTAATCTTTTATTACCTTTAACCAAACACAATAATTATTTATACCTATCAAATTTTATCAAACATAGTAATCATTTATACTCAGTAATCTTCTAAGTAATCTATCTTCAAGGTAATCTTTCTATTTTAGTAATCAAATATTATCCAAACCAAACGCCCCCAAAGAGTCATTCACTTTTTATGCCAATTTTAGTATGGAAAAAGTTAATCACAAGAGGTGAGTCGTTAATTCGATGAACATTAAGGAAACATAACATATGTAAAATTATATTGCTAGAAATGCATTTAGAGGAGAAGGGAGGGGGATGAACATAGATATGAAAATTTTGTAAAATTTAAGGTAATCTTTCTATTTTAGTAATCAAATATTACCCAAACCAAATGCCCCCAAAGAGTCATTCACTTTTTATGCCAATTTTAGTATGGAAAAAGTTAATCACAAGAGGTGAGTCGTTAATTCGATGAACATTAAGGAAACATAACATATGTAAAATTATATTGCTAGAAATGCATTTAGAGGAGAAGGGAGGGGGATGAACATAGATATGAAAATTTTGTAAAATTTAATGTCTTACTTATCTAAGCTGATCCAACAAGTATTAAGTTATTTGCAAAATGAACTAAATTTTGGTGTAAGATTTTCAACTCTAGAACGAACATTCACACTTCAGAACGAGTTTGTTCCTTCATGGAATAATTAGAAGCTTTCTAGCATGTCATAGTAAGTGTAGAATTGACTCATTATTCTTAAGTTAAATGAAACGAGCAATTCATATCCATTTCTTACACTTTTAAAATTAGAAAAATAGGTCAAATAACTATTTCTCACCCAAAGTTTGTTGAAATAACGAAAGTTTATCAAGTGATAGGTCTTGGCATGACTTGACCTGTGAGTCTAGTGGGCCACATCCAAATTAGCTCAAGACAACTCAGCCTGACTCATTGCTGCCCCCACATGAATTTAATCAAGGCCAAACGACAATTCCCACTCAAGGTATGCTGCAATCTCAAGTTTCTACCCTTTAACTATAAAAACACTAAACACCCATCTATGGTCGGTTAAATTTAACGAAACTCTAACGGTGATAAGGATAAAATCATCATTTTCTCTATAATATTAAAAATAAACTAAAATAGAATCTACTTTTACCCCCCTAAACTTTAAAAACTAAAATTTTCCCCAGTCTAAGTTTTAAAAAATCACAGTTTCACCCTAGGGTTTCGTTTTGAAATCTCCGACGGCATCTCCAGCTCCATTGTTTACGTTCTCTCCCTCTCGAAGCATCATTTCCTTTCGACGATCTCTTTCTTCCCATTTGGACATTCGATCGACATCGGAGAAGTCGTGGAAGACGAAGAACTTTATCGAGGAAGACAAAAAATTTCATCGGGGAAGATGAAGTTCTTGGTATTCCCATTCGTTGTCAAACGAGACGACTCGTCGTCCTCTGGGAAGACGAGTCGTCTTCATCTGGGAAGACGATCGTCTTTTGGAAAGACGATCGTCTTCCTAGACGACGAAGACAAGATCGATCGATCTCGTCTTCGTCGTCTGGGAAGACGATTTCTCTTTCCAGACGACATCTCTCTATGCCAGATGGGTTAGGGTGGAGTTGAGGGGGGTCGTCGGTGGAAGATAAACCATCAGGAGGGGAAGATGATCGGCGATGGCACCGGAGAAAGTGAAAGAGTTTGGAAATAAACCCTAGGGGGGAAATACCATCTTTTCAAACTTAGCTTAGAGAAAAAATGTTAGTTTTTAAACTTTTAGAGGGAAAAATGAGATTAAATTTTCAGGGGTTAGGGTTTCGTTAAATTTAACCGATCATGGGTGGGTGTATTTGGTGTTTCTATAGTTAAAGGGTGGAAAACTTGAGATTACAGTATACCTTGGGTGGGAAATAGTCGTTTGGCCTTTAATCAATTAGATATTCAAGGTCTCAGAGAATGAGGGGCATTAATGAATTAACATATAGTCATTTCAAAACAAAGAAAAGAATATTTAAGCTGTATTAGATATCGAGGATCAAATAGTAGATTTTCAAAATATATAACAAAACTTCACTGTTACTAATAACACATTTTAGTCATTAAAATATAAATAAATCATGTTTCCTTACCTTCAAATTGTAGTTGAGCTATTATTTGTAAATAAATAAATAAATAAATAAATATATATATATATATATATATATATATATATATATATATATTTCTTTCCAAGTCCCATTTTTTTAAGTACTAATTAGAATATGAGGGAAATTCATAAATATATACAAATAATAAGTATAAATTTGAGTCCTAATGATGATATACTAATATATGATTAGAAATTACTTTAATATTACTTCAAAATCATCTAATAATATAATGATATATTATTATTTGTATTCAAATTTATGCTCGTTATTTATATATATAATTTTATTGAATTTGAAGACCCTCTGCTGTGTGAGTTATGCGAAATACTTCCTGCCTACAACGGCAATGGATTCCAAGGCTTATCAAAACCCTCTTCTTGGACGGCAAAGGATAGATAGACTGTAAACGATAAATATTAGAGACAACAAATAAGACGGTTAAATGCAAATTAAAAAAACCCAGGAAGCTTTGTATAAATTCATAGTTGAAGAGGAGCAAAAGTGAATTATGTAATCAAAATGTGTTTCAATATCAACAGACAATTATCAAGGGAAGAGTTGAAGGAGATGGAAAAGAGAAGAAAAGCAAAGCAAAAAGAGAAAGAGAGGAAGGCCATGGAAAAGGACACAAGGAAAAGAGAAGAACGGAGGAAGGAAATGAAAAGGAAACAAGACAAGGAGAAAAAGAAAAGTGAAGAATTAAAAAGAAAGGAAAGAGAAAAGAAAGAAAAACAGAAAAGGAAGAAACGCTCAAGCTATTAAATCTATTTACCTTTTTCACCTTCTTGTTTCTTTTTTTTTTTATACCAGTCTTTATGGTACCAGGTGTTTTACAACTTGTAAGCAAATAAATCTAAAACAAGCTGTTGAAATAATAATCAATTCTGATACTAGGCCCCGTGAATTTTCATTTCAAAGTAGAATTTATTACTTTTTTCCCAGAGTTTATTACACCACCACCACAACAACAATAATAAAGGAAGAAGACAAGCAGCCATGCAGGAAACTAATGGAACAAAGCCTGCAATGGGGTTGCTCTCTTCTCAAAAATAAAAAATATAGTTAGAATTTACACCTTGTAAAGGTATACGCTGACTCAAATTACCCTTCACCATTCTAATATTGGTTGGTTTTTCAAAATGTTGATATGATTTAAGCAGAGGAGCAACATCATGATCATGTGGTACAATCACAAACCTCCTATCTATTTCAGCACCCTACAGATTTCATCAACTAATTGCTGTCGGCTTGATGGGTCCACCTGCATTGGATTCAAAAGATTAGAAATCCCAAATTAGGGGAAAAGATAATGAAGTGGTAGCAAGAAAGAATGATTGAATACTTTACCTTGCTTAGAAGTGTGGCAAGACCTTGCGGAAGAGCTTGCAAATCTGATGTTGAATTGCCAATATTTGTTAATTGAAGCAATACCTTCTGGACCCCCAACTCTTGTAGCTTTTTCTCATAATTCTTAGAATCATTTTTCCATGTATAGAAAGCTTCATCATCTGACCAAGCATCTGCTTTGCCTCTAGCAATATCTGAATCCAAAAACCATTCTTTGATCAAATCTATGGCAGATCTGTGTGATAGATGGTCACCGCCAGCATCTATCAAAGTCTTCACTAGAGAGCTCTCAGCAATTCTTCGGCGCAATCTTCTGTAGAAGTAAGAACGCGATCTACTCCAGTCCACAACTTCTCTGATTACCTGTTTTGCAGCCATTCTCAGGGAAGTATCATGAAGTTCAGCAAATTTGGTGGCTATTTGAGTGTAGACTGGCAAAAGCTGCTTCTCACGTGCTTTTATCTGCTGCTGCAGAGATTCAACCATTGCCGGGGGTTCATTGCTTTTCGCTACCTGAAGTTTTGCCTTCAGATCTATAAGCTGGTGGTCAAGCCTTCCCATGCACTCTAGTAGTTCCCTTGTCCTAAACTTGATTTCAATCATCCCTTCTGGCTCAAGAACATTACCTTTAGATGTACAATCAGCATACATTTCTATATGATCTGAGTTGATCCGACTGTCAACAACCACCCATGCCCCACCACGGAGCTCACCCATCATGGGGATGTAAACAAAGACAGGCTGTTTGTATGTTCTAAGGTTTTCGACAATGGTTGATCCAGCCTGAAGGATCCCCTCAAAAAGGTCTCTCTGCCCACCTGAAAAGCCTCTCCAGTTAGCAAGAATGAAAAGAGGGAGTTCTTCTCTGTTGAAATCCATCAAAGCTTGAGCTGTCTTGGTTGCAGAATCAGGAAACCAGACTTGCCCAGCTTGAGGAACCACCCTTTCATGGGAATCAAGTTGACCGGGATCAGCAGGTATTACTTGCATAACTGTCTGTGTCTCAACAGCAACAATTCCAACAGGAATTCCTCCAAGCCTTGCCCTTCCTGTAACAACAGTCCTTGCCCAACCTTCCAGTGTTTCAACAAAACTATCCTTGTCAAAAATACCCCCCATCCACTTACTATTACTGTCCAATGTTCCACAGATAGCAGCACGGGGATCACAAGAGTTTTCCGGGAAGTAATCAACAAGCCTGTCTGTAGGATCTGAGGGACTTGTAATGGGAAGTAACCCACCAATATGGGGAGGAACATAGCTCAGCCACTTCAAAATAGCTGAAACACCTTCAAGATCATCTGAAACAGTTAGATGAACGACCCCATTAGTTGCCATAATTTTAGGTCCCCCAAGTTGCATGTGGGAACTGTACACTTCCCGGCCAAGAAGTTTGTTCAATGCTGAGAAACCAGTAAGAATTATGGGCTGATCAAGTCTCTGTATGCACCGCATCCCAAGCCGAGCAAGATAAGCACCTATTCCAACAGTTCTGCCTGTCACATATGTCAAAGTAAAGGTTTCCCTGTATGCCCTGGAATAAGCACCAGCAATAGCACCGCTGCCACTTAGGTTCTCAACACCAAGTCCATCCTCTTTCCCAACAATGCTATCCACAATCCACCTGGTTTCTCCACTTTCCAGCTTCATTTCATGTGCTATAACATATGATGCAATCCGAGCGTAATCCTCAGGTGTCAAATATACATACTGAAAACCACGCTCAGGGTTTGATTCATCCGACCAGCCAATTTTAAAGCAGGCTTTGACTTCCTCAGCTACTCCAAGACGGGCACCAGAATTGGCTGCCAAATAGATTAATGGAAGTTTTTCTTCACAAGCAAGATCAGTTACCGCTAAGAAGAATGCATCCTCTCTTGGGCCAAAAGATCCAGCCTTAAAGGTAACATCATTTGCTACAATTAAAATTGTCCTTCCAGATGGGAACTCAGGAGTAGACATATCCATGCGCCAGGCTACCATGCCAACATCATTAAGTCCAGGTGGACGCTCAACAGAAACAAGAGGAGTACCCCAGGACCCTTTGTCATCAGCAAATTTGAGTTCTGTAGCTCTGAGAAGAACGTTATCCTTGGGTTTATTCATATTTGGGAACTGGGATGCCCATGAGAGCTCCAGTGCTGTCTCAAATGCCTGCAACCAGCATCTCTTATTAATATGATTTGATCGGTTTCTCTGCATATGTCTCCCAAAAATAAAAAATTCACCAATATTATATCAAGAATATGATAAGAGTGCTCACCAGAGGAAAATCATAGCAATAAGTAGTGCTGCTTTTCCTGGCCACAAGACGTTTCTGATCTAATTTTCCCAAAGATTTATACTCAGCATTGACTTCTACACCATGCAGAGGGCCTCGTACAGAGATTGAATGGTACACTACTCTGTGTTTGCTGGTATCTTCAAGTTCTCGATATATCTGGATGTGATGTTGACCAGATACATAAAAAGGATTAACCACAAACTTATCAAGAATATAAAGTAATATGGAAGCTAGCCAACAAAAGGATTTTATAACCTGAATTCATAAGTCATTCAAGCAACTGTAAGAAGGCATCCCATACTTTGTTAATCAATTTTATTGTGCACAACATAATGAATTCCTATGTCCTATCTATTGTATTATTCCACGTCTTTTCTTTGTTAGACATGCAAAGTTATTATGACAGGAAAATGGCTTCCAGAGTGGATCAGGATCACAAATTTAGCTAAAAGATATGCTTCTAGCAGCTTGTATTCCTATAAAAGCCATTTTACAAAAAGGTGACAGACCCAGACTACTGAGAAAAGCTATATATTTGAACCATTCAGGAGAAGACCTATCTGCAGTACTAGTTCATTATACTAATCAAATATGCAAACTAATTTAAGGAAATTATCCCCCTCCTTAATTCTGAACTGCAAAGTGCTTTACACATCAGCGAGATCAGAAAACTTGTAATTTAAAAGTGTCTCCAGGTGGAGGACCAATTTCTAAGCACCCGAAGATAGTAAACACACTTACATGTACAGTGCAGGTGTGACCAGTCACATTTGTTACAACCACTCTCCAAGCACCGTTTGCTTGCCCAGAAGATGCCATCCAAAGCTTCACTTCCCACTCACATACACCCAAACGATGCATTCTTACACCAACATTTGAATGAATTTCACGTACCAGTCCTTCTAAGATCACTGCAACTGCAGTTTCTTCTTGCCCTGCATTTACATCAACTCTCCTAGAAACAATACAGCTCAAACATAAGATCCAAAAGGAAATTAACCACAAATCCACAAGCAAAGAACTGATGAATTTGAAATAATTACTTGGGGTATGGCACAAGATCATTGATTTGTTGTTCGCGTAAGATACAAAGGTACATATGGGCATGGTCAGATCTGAATGAGGCATTGTGCATATTAAGCTCTAGCTCCTCCATTGAAGCCATTAATGACCTCAAAATACTCCTTGAAGTAAATGACATATTCCATTGGGCAACACTGGTTTCTTTACTCAGTCCTGGATAAGACGTGAATCCTTCATTTGTGCTTTGCCTGACAAGAGTTCTGAGGAACATCCTCCGAATTGGTAGCTGCTTGTCTACAACAGTGTATAAATGCCACTGACGATCGCGGGATAGAGTGTATTGTATATTATCATAACCTTTAAGCTTGTCCTGAATCAAAACAAATGTTATGAAATTTCAAGTCAAAGCCATAGTGAGTATATATATATATATTTTTTTTGTGGGGGGCTGATTGGGGAAACCAAATGGAAGGACTAGAGGTGAATGACAAACCAATTCAAGGTAGATGGATAGAGGAGGTTCCAGATGACGCAACAGAGGCTCTTCTTCATAGTAATGTTTTTCTGATGGCCAGTGAAAGGAATGCCTCATGGGAGCCCTTCCTTCATCTCTCTGAATGATACAGCTAATGACCCCAACACCTGCGGCACGTAGACTGGAGCCCACTTCCTCCCCTTTAAGTATTTTGGCTAATTTGTTTATTCTCTCTTGAGCCTGATCCTCATCACCACTGCAAAGAACCACAGATTAAAGCTGGTAAAGATGAAAAATCATTCAAAAAGTTCCCTTTTCTAAATTTGACAATTAGAGAATAGTAACCAAGACACCAATTTTCCAGAATACTGAAAATGTAAAACTATCAACTATTGAAACAATCTTTTGTTTTTTAATGTACAGCCATTATGGTTGGGATTAAAGCCAAATTGCAGCAGACTAGATTTAGTCAGATTACTAATTTTATTGTCTGATTCTACATATATGTCACAGATAAGCAGACACTTCAACAACTTGTTTCTATAAATATCACCCAGGATTCACAGAATAGTGCAGTAATTCATAAACACAGATTTCACAGCAAGTGAAAAAGCAAAAACACCCAATACCTATCCTGAAGTAAACTCATCTGATTGTTGATGCCCACCAATGCAATATGCATCATATTAGTTGGTTCAGCAGATCCATCTGGAATTGGTTCATGAATGTTATGAGAAGTTTCCCTCAATGCAGCAGTAATGATTGGGGGAAGGAGTTGAAGAGATTTTATTATAACCATGGCTCCCCATTTCCTCTCACTGTGTTGCTCAACCAACAGTTTATCAGACATTTGATCTTCAGACCCATTCTTTCTCTCAATATGCTCCTCCACGAACTCCCATGATGCAATAAGACCACCTCTGTGCCACTGCATCCTAACACTCCCCTTTACAAGATAAGGCTGATAGTAGAAAGCAAAGGTTAAAGAGGGACTGGACCTCCTAATGTTGAATCAGCAGAGATTAATATAATTTGAGAAGGAATACCTGATATAGCCTACGAACATAAGTCTCCACAACCCGCCTTTGAAGGGTGTGATCACTGTGGTCAAACAGACCGACAAGTGCATCTTCAACTGCTAAAGGAGCGCTCACAAGATCCTCCATTCGTTCATTGATGGCACTTTTCCTCTTGGGAGTATCCATACTTTCACCATCCTCAGTGAACATCTCTAATTCAGATAGGCTTCGAGCAATGCTAGACCGAAGTTCACTTAATTTGGTTTGCTCCAGCAATTGACTTGCCTTTAGTGCCAACTGCATCAATTTATTGTATCTTAAAAGTGGCGTTCAATTAAGAAAGATAATAACCATAAAATGACATGAAATAAACTTCAAAGATCACATTAAAGTCCTTTCCATGGCAGACCAAGTTGAAGAAAAATCCAATTATTCAACTTCAATCAAATAAATCAGTTCATCGGCCAACCTCGGAATAATTTGTATGATTGAGCGAAGAGAATCGTATAAGTTTTTCCCTGTATGCAGCAGGGTTTGGGTACACCAATTGTTCCATCAGCCGTAGTACCAGCTTATTTTTACTCCTGATACCCTGCAATTCAACGAATGTATATAATTTTGGAGCAAAGTATTTTCTAAAGAAAGCAAAAGTGAACAGAAGAGGTCAGCCAATGAGCATCGTTTAAAGTGTATACCTGATGAGAAAGCACAATGTCCACAACCTTCAAAAGATCTTTTGTATATTGAAGTCGAAGACGTTCAATTACGTCTGCCTGGAGAAGAAATAACATAATAATTAGGACTCCTTTAACAAAATGATAATAACATAATTGGTGGTTCATTTTTTTGGCTTGTTTGACATTAAATTTCTACCAAGGTTCAACGTAAGAAAACAACCTTCAAATATTGATCATGGAAACAAGATATTCATCACAAGAATGTAATGGAGCTAACAAGATTGGTGTTTTCTCAATTCTTCACAAAGAACTATTGAGAGAAGACTTACCCAAAATAAAACTGTTGAGGGAAGACCAGATTAGTATGCACGAAGACTAAGAAATATGATAAATGAAGCTACCAAAATAGGTGTTTCTTACTTTCTTAAAACGGTACTGTAGACTAGATTAAGTCAGACATATATCTAAATGGAATAACTTTCACAGTGACATGGGCCCAAAGAGAAAAAGGACTGAAACATTATGTTAGAATTGGACATACAAAGTTTGACTATTCTTTAACTACAATCATAATCTTTCAGGATGCTAATAAGAGTGCTGTCCACAATCCGAAATAATCAGAACACATCTACATTTTCATGTTAAGATTGCATAAACAATTGAGATTCATAGGGACAAGATTACCTGGATGTTATCGTTGAATAATTCTTCAACAGACAGATACTCTTCAAAAAGTGACTGAACTATTACACGGGCATGACTCTCTCTTCCACCCTCATAAGACTTCACAAGACTCATCAAAGGCTCAACAAGCCTTTCCAGAGCTCCTCTTTCCTTTTCAGGACAGGACAACAGATGTGCCTGCAGCAAACAAGCACATGCCCTAAGTACACTAAAACTCCAAGAGCAAAGGTAAAAAGAACTGGAAAGTCACCTCAAGAACAGATGAAGAATGTAAAATAACTCACCTCAAGAACACCTCGCAATACTTTGGCGGGGAAGTCAACACTCTGGGAACTGGAAATCCCCTCAAACCCCTTATATTTCGATTCCAACTGATAAATGTGGATCAAGGCAAGATCAGATAAATATTGAAGTCCAAAGCCACTACTTGAACAAAAATCCAGAGCAAAGCATTAAGTTTAACATTTCACCTCATTTTTCAGTTCTTTGGGAAGGCGGGTAGACAAAACAGCTAAGCACTCTTGCCATTGAAGGAAAGGGAGTTCAGGACTGTCAAGACAATTGAGCAAGCTTTGCACAACCTAATATAGATACCATATTTGTTTATGAGAAGAATAAAGTTTAAAAAGAAAAAAGGTTGGTAATCTTATCCGCCTACAGTTCTATGTTTTCGAGGGGAAAAACAATAGATCACAGCCAAGAACAAATTACTGAATAACAATATTGTTTAAAATTTTAAAATAAAATAAATGCAGGGAAGAGATTCATACTTCATCGATATTATGCTCATAACCAGCAAGGATCATGCGAGCTGCATTTAGACTTGCAGCACATCTCTGATGAACTTTACCAGAAATTGCAGTTGGAGGCCCCAAGATTGGAAAGCTTCCATGGAATGGTTCAGCTTTTCTTACAGCAGAAGGATCATCAAGATCAAGGCTTGCTATAAGCTCACCAGCCTACAAGAGAAGTGACTTCTTAATTTTTTTATTAATACAGAAGATTTAAACTTCTCACTTGGAAAATAATATACCTGCATTGCTTGACCTTCAGCCATTTTAAATCGGATAAGTCCAGAAGCAGGTGAAAGAAGAGGCATACACATCTTCATGACCTCAACCTCAGCATAAGGTGTATCAGCATCAATGTGACTAACATCAGAAACCAAATATCTCAGCAGCTTGCATGGTGTCTCAGCCACTAACTTTGATGGATCGTGATCATTCTGAATACAACAAAGATAAGTAACCATTTTTACCCCAGTTAAGCTAAAAAAAAAAGAAAAATAAGAAAGAAAAGAACGTGTAGCACCTGAAGCAAGCAAGTCCTTCCATCAATAAGAAGGCGAGTTCCTGCTGCTTCTTCCTCTGCATATATAACATGACTATTTCCATCCAACTGTAACAAATTGAAGTAAATAATTACTTTAATGAAGCTTCGGATGCACATAAGACACAACTTTCAGCCACTCACCCCCACCATTGTCAAATTCTCTATGGTACCAGGAACCAAAATTGCTAAATAAATAGATGAAATAGCATCTGCCTAAAATGCTTGATAAATGAACTTTAATTCTCAATTTTGGTTTTTCTTGATCATAACAAAGGTTTCCTTCAATTTTGATTTAATTACCCAGACCTTAGGTATAAAACCACAAACCTAACTACTCAACTAAACCTCATTTCCTGTATAAATTTAACAAGGATGCTTTAATTCTTGAAGATAACAGAAAGTGGAACAGATTCAAAACATATTGTATGGTAAATTAACAACACAATAACCATGAATGGTGTTTATGAGCAGTGTATTGAACCTCATTCATATGTAGCTTACAGACCCTTTACACTCATATAACTGAGGCATCTGAACAATCAACAGATGAACAAAATGAATGGTCAGAATTCATGAATTACTGCATAGGTTCATAAATTGCAGGGAATACAATCGAGATGTATGGTAGTGCTAGAACACCAATCAACAGAACCATTTGTTACAAATTACTAACACCCATAAGTTTCTGGGACATGTTGTTCATTAAGTGTTGGTTCAGAAGAATTTATGATGTGCATGGGAAGTCCTAAACATAAGGATCCAGACTGATACATTTTTTTTTTTTTTTTTTTTTTTTTGTGGAAAGATTTTTTTACTTGAACTCAGATTATGACACTCATAATGATTGGTAAGATCAGTAAAGTTGCTAACATGACTCAGTTGCCTTACCAGAATCTAACAAGAAGCATAAAATGAGTGACAGCCACAAGAATTATGTTATCCACAAAGCAATAAACAAGAGTTACAAATCAAGTAAAACCTTACCTGCATCAGTAAACCCCCATCACGTAAAGTATGAATCTCTGCTTCAACTTCTGATTCATTCATTCTCAATCTATAGCTCCCAGGACCCCCTCTGACCATGTCAATCTAGAAGCAGTTTTCCAAAATATTAACAAAACACATTAGTCAACTCCATAAGTCCTATAATCATGCAATTTGAAAAGCCAATGTATTAATAACCTTGCATCAATACAACACGTACCGTATATTTGCTTCCTTCAATGTTCAAAGAAACTTGAGAGTTGACAAGTGATATGTGCTGCGATTGGAATCAATGGATATTACTATTGATAAAGTATAGTTTACCAACGCTTGATAAAGTATAGTTTACCAACGCATGTACAAAGGAAACTGTCTGTACCTTGGGAGGTATTTGTCCCTTTTCAAGATAACCAATATAATCTGAAACCGCAGCAGCACTGCTCACTGATGCTTTCTGAAAAACAACAGTAAAAAAGCAAAATTGACATTGAATACATGCACATGCCTCACAAACATATGCACACCAATATATTGCATAGACACTTACATATAGAGCACCACCAACAACAGAGAGATACCACGGAGGCCTTTCCGCTCTAACTCGCATGGCAATTCTACTATCCAGCCAACCGGTATGTATTTTATTTTCTCTGTAATCTGAAGCCTGTTTAACATTTCTAACTTGTGTTACATTGTATTTTTTGGTGCATATAATTTTTAAGGTAGTAATGATTACAAAATGGATCAGAATGCCAATTAGTGAAAAAGTTTACATGTAAAAGATCAATTGTGTAATCAACATTGGTACGAATTTCTCCACGAATTTGAATTTCTTTCAGCCCAAGAACCATATTTGCAATAGCTAGAGCTCTAGATTCTCCAAATGCAAAAACATGACCTGAGGTAAGATGAAACATATTATTTTTGAGCCAAAAGTACGGCAAAACATACAGAAGTAGGCTCCAATGGAAAGAAGACAATGCTATGATTTTTTTTGTTACTCAAAACTGAGACCTGCAAAGGGCTTAAATCACTTTACAATTGTCTACAAGTCCACGAAGAATCAAAAATTAAGTCGGAAACATTTTTAACAGAAAAATGGAATTTGTACTCAAGTGTCAGTTTTAATTGCATCAAATGCCTCTATTTTGGTTTGCTCAGTCAAACTTAAATTCCAAGCTACCAGCTAAAACTTACCAAATTGAGAATCTGAGAATTCATGAATGCCTCCTCCAGACTGCAAATCATAATTTCAACCACTATTAATATTGAACATTGAAGAGATAATTTAGATAAAACTATCAACCAACATTTACCTTAACAGAGAAGTAAGCCCACACATTTGGCTTGCTTTTAAAACTCAGTTCCTGCACAAAGTTATGAAATGCATTAGGGTTCATCATGATCAGTATTTCAGATGCTTCAGGCAAGAATCCTTCCAGAACCTCCATGGTCTAACCTGTACTTTACCACTAGTAGGCTTAAAACCATCATCAGGATCCTCACTTGTCACACGGACAGCTACACAGTGACCTTTTGGCCTGGTAGACTCTGCCTTGTCAAAATCAAAAGGTGTGGCAACAACCGAAGTTTTCCTCCAAGCATCATAGCCACCACCATGTTGCATTCCATAAAATCGCCTTATTTCTAATCAATTGGAACATATAAACACCAAAATGAGACATATACATCCAATCAATAAGGATTATAATTAATAAAAAGCATTGAAATAGTACATAGATCTGGTTAAAAAAAACCTGGAATTTGCCAGAGAGGAATGCCCATCCCGACTGAAACTTGCGCTGCTGGAAGACTTACTTCAGCAATCCACTCGGTGACAGGATGCTCAACCTAGATTAAGGTAAACTACAACTACTTAGAAAGAATTAAAAACATATCAAGGAGGATACTGCAAACAAGCAATAAACAATCACATCAAAGCATAATCAAGTGAAAACTGATAGCCCATGCAGTTTGTCAATGCTCTAAGACAGTAATATAACCGCCAAATGATTTTTTAAATGACTAAGCAGCTGAATTGTTCTGTAATAGATTTAATTAATCCTAAGTGACCTGGTCAGCACATAAATAAATTTTTTATAATCTGGAATGATAGCAAGCAAGCAATGCTCTCATACATAATTATAAAATAATATAATACACAATAGCCCAGGACACTCTAAAAAGCTAATTCAAAGAGATTATACAAAAACCTACAACCATAAAAACTGACTACCTAGTACCTAGTGAGAGTAAGGCATTGTAAGAATCCCAGTGGAACCATGTTACAAACCTGTAAACGAGGGTTCAGCTCTAAGAAATAGTACTCGCCCGTGTCCATACTGTAAAGATATTCAACGGTAGCTGCTCCAACATAGTTTACACATTTAGCCAACCTTCTAGCTGCCTGCTCCAACTTCTTCACAGTCTCTAATGGAGCCACAGTAATTGGACCCTCCTCAATTATCTATATAAAATAATGCATCAATAGATCTTCGACAACAAAAAGGGAAAGTTATTCCATATAGATAAAGAGATGCACTAACAATGTTATTCCTCATTATAGCAAAAGCAAAAGCTAAAATAAAACCACTGGTTACAGACTAAACTAAATTTAGTGCTAGTATCTGACAGATGAATATACCTTCTGGTGCCGCCTCTGAACACTACAATCACGGCTATGCAAAGCTGCGACATTTCCATACTGATCACAGAGTAACTGGACTTCTAAATGTCGGCTCTAATTAGAGAAAAACCAAATAGATTGTTAGAGTAAAATCTTAACTCAAGCAGTTAAGTGTAAGCACTTTCAGAAAAAAGTAAAACATATTATCCTACCTGGGAAGCAACCTTCATTATGAAAATAGGTGAGCCAGGAACTTCACCTTGAACTTGTTTAAACAGAGCTCTAACTTCTTCATCACTATGAACCTATAAAGTCATGAATTAATTCATATCATCAAACTAAGCATTTAAGGGTTCAAACCCAAACCAGTTGTCAATCTGATAGTTAACCTTGACAGTCCTACATTTAGACTAAATATATATATATGTATTTATATTGACTGAGTGATACATCTATTTCTCTCTAAAATATGCTCATGTGTAGAACAAACCTTTCTTATTCCTTTACCGCCACCACCCCAAGATGCCTTAATCATTGCAGGATAACCCACAACTTGACAACTTGCAACAGCCTCCTCAGTTGTATAAACACATGCTTGCCTATATATATCATCTGGAATGGTCACCAAGCAACTATCAGAAGAAATTTTCACCTGGAAGATTACAATGTATATTAGATGTTAGACAACTTGCAGAAAAAATGGAATTGAAAGTACAATCATAAAAAGATTTAAAGGGAAAGAAAAGTTACATGTGAACCACTCCATGGAAGTGTGGGGACATCTG
This sequence comes from Mangifera indica, assembly GCF_011075055.1. NCBI lineage: Eukaryota > Viridiplantae > Streptophyta > Magnoliopsida > Sapindales > Anacardiaceae > Mangifera > Mangifera indica. The sequence continues at coordinate 5,244,481 of NC_058147.1, read as the reverse complement.
CTGCCTGAGCAATTAATGATGATCCTATCTTATCTCCCAATGCTGCCATTGAAGTAGATGGGGGGCCAAGAAATATGATCCCCTTTGCATTAAGGGCATCTGGTAGCTCAGGGTTCTCCGACGCATGACCCCAGCCAGGCCAAACAGCATCAACATGTGTAATCTCTGCCATCTGTGAAACCAGGAATAGAAAATTGTACAAACATGCCTCTTGAGATTAGAATAATGTATTGATCTTTAGTATCTAGATAGCTCAATATGCAACTCATTTCTTTTCTACAAATTTTTAGCTTGTCAAATCATAACCTTATATCACTAAATTGTATTGCTGATAATAGAAGCACGGAATCAGCAATGTCACTAGATGAAACTTCTTGTTCTAATTGTCTATTTTAACCAAGTTAGTTTTACTTCTTCAGGGACAAATTTGAAAGTGCATATGTTTTATGGGTTCTTATATACACACCTCTACAATGAGCTGCACATTAGCATAGTTATTGTTATTTGTACCACCAGGAACTTCCACAAACTGATCAGCGATTCTTATATGCTCTGCATTGATTCTCATATCCTCTGGAGTCGCCATGGCAACCAATAGGATTGCTTTCTCTGTGCCAAAAGTTTCATAAGCCCACGTCCTAATACTTCGCATGAACTTGACAGCTGCCATTCCATTGTTAGCTATTAAAATACTATGGATTGGCTTCTTCCCACCAAGGGAATGACAAAATTCATCTACTTCAGATATAGCTGCTGGGTTCCTGATTGGAACTACCCCATTCATTATCCCATTGGCATGCCCAACCACCAATGGATTAATTAGTGATCTCCTTTGGGCTTCTGACATCCTGCAATACCAAAATGCTAAGGTCAACCTACTGGAATATCAAGTTGCACTCAACAGATTGATTTTTGACACATTCATACAAATGATTGAAATAAAATGGTTCCAACTCTTAACTCAACTTCAACAATTTATTTTAGAGAATGATAAGACTTGAACTCTGACCTAAAATCAAACCAACTAAAAGCAGACTCAATTCAACAGCAAAGGTGAACTTCTAAGAGAAAAGAATTCAAGATATTGCACTAAGGCTATGTTTGGTAGGCGAAAAGTGAATTTACTATTAAACTCCTACTGTGTGACACTGATAACACATATTTCTTCAGCGGAAAAGTTTGTGTATGCCTATGTATCACAAGTATATTTCAAGTCTATTGAAATAATGAAGTATCCAATTCGACGTGCAGCCAATCAAATTAAATCTTAAGAGAATTATAGGAATTTAAAAAAGAATATGCAATGATTTGCTGCAAACAATTCCAATTTCTGCTAAAAGAAATCCATTTAAGAAACATCGAAAAAGATAAAGAGATTCTTCTATCTTCCCTTTCTTTATGAGTAACACTTTCACTAGTGCCTTCAAACTGATAGCAAAAAATACAACCAATAGCATGACAACACTAACAGATACACGTATCTATCAAGACAATGATGATCTTTATGGCAACTAAGATACAGGATCACATAAACATTGATTTCAACGAAAAAGCTTTGACTTTAAAAAAGAAGTGCAAACACTTGAAATCCCATGAACTCAACAAAAGCAAAAAAAAAAAAAAAAAGTATGCTATAAAACATCATCTACAGACAAAAACTCAATCAAAGAATCTTCAAACCCAAATCAGAATCGCACTCAAATGGCATACTCAAGCCAAGCACCATGATCACAAAAAATTAAAAAATAAAATGAAAACCCAATTAGAGATAGTCACAAAGTAATGAACCTGAAAAGTAATCACAAAATTCAAGAAGCTGAGATCAAATTGGGTTCAAACTCTGTTTCTGGGCGAAATGCATCAGAGAGAAAGAGAGAATCAGGAACAGAATTAAGAAAAGATGGAAAATAGCCAAGTGTGTGTTTATGAATTCAGTGAAGAGTTCTATGTTAGAAAGATAAAGAAGAAGAAGAAGAAGAATGTAATGGGAAGAAAGTGAAGTAATAGTTTTAAGGAAAATACAGAGAGGTAGGTGTGAGTTAGGGGAAGGTGGGGCTGTTAAGTTTTAAAGGCCTTTTATGAGTTCGCTTGCACGTGGTACCTGCCTCTGCCACACTGCACAACAACACCGCCTCTCTTCTGTCCTCTCCTTCGTCGTCGTCTTCTTCAACTTCAACCTGCTTATATATCAAAAATTACTCTTTCCCATTCTATATATATCTACAACTGGAAACCTTCCCATCAACCCTCTTATTAGCATTCAACAATTATGACTGAAGAAACCTGAAATAATAGAAAATACAATTTTATATTTTTCGTTCGCGGGGTTGTTGAGGGGTTTGACTTTTCAGTTGGGTGGCTTTGTGTCAACAACCCGTCTATGATCTGAACAGAAAGGGGAAGATTGGGGCGTTTGCGTTGAGCGTTAAAAAAACTTTTGTTTGATAGTGGAAGTAATAATTCATTAAATATTAAAATATTAGGAAGACTGTGGAATTTAGTTTTAATTTTATTATAATTTTTTTAAATAAAATAATTTTATTTTTAATAAATATAATAAATACCATTAAAAATATTTTAAAAAAAATTATATATAAAAAAATTCAAATAAAATAATATTTTATTATCTTTTTACTACATCTAATAGAATATAATAATTATTTATATTTATAAAACTTTAACAAATATAACAATATTTTATATATAATAAATTTTTATATAATCTATTTTAAAAATAATTTTTTATTTTTAATAATAAAATATTACTTAAATCAAACAATTTAAAAAATAATAATAATTAAAGAAATTGATTAAGGAATAAAATTAGGTTTGAATGGTTTTAGGTTAATTATTTGGAGTTGAAAGATTTAAATATTGCATTGCATGGGTGTGGTTTGGTAATGGTTGGTAGATAGGTCCAATAAAGCGGAATTTCAATCAAGATTAATGAGCATCTAATTACATTTAAGCAAGGGGGTTGGTGTCTGCAATTTCTTCGTTATATCAACTATTAATTTATAATGATTAATATTTTTTTTTATACTGATTAATATATTTTTTTTATAAATGCCAAAAAACTGTTTCTCACCTAAAATTTGATGACATGACATTTTTCATCTTTAGGTTTGAAAAGTTCATTTTACAACCTATCAAACTAACTCAAAATGTAAATCTTAATATCTAATCACAGAAAGGAAATGAAATATGAACCCAATTACCCTGAGATAGAGAGCAACAAGATTGAATCAATTAAATAAAGAATAAATGAAACATAAATCAGATAATCAAAATCATCAGAAAGAATGAAAAGATTTACCTTTTTTGGCTAAGGCCAGATTTGAGTCTGATTGAGTTTACCGGTGCTAGTAGCCACTGAAGAGAAAAGTAAGTGACAAAAATGTAATATGCTCAGGTTTGTCAATGATGAATGTATTATATATGATATGTACATGGGGTATAAAAAAAATAAGATTTGTATAAGAATTAAAGTGTTGACCGATGTTCAAAATAATGGAATGTCCATTCAATATGTGATTTACAAATACTTACTAAAACATGATTTCTCATTTTTCTTTTAAATGATATATTTTCTAAAAGGTTCTTGTAAAAAAGACACCTCTACGATACTTTGTATACACCTGTACAATAGGGTATGCCACCAATTGTGGTATTGATAGTCTAATAATATTGTGTGTATGGAAAGGGGACTGTGATAACTATGTTACTCTTGTGGCCAGCATATCAAATCTTTGCTTCAACCTAATTTAATTGGTACAACAATAGTTTTCAGCAAACATTTTATGAAAAAGTTCTCACCAATTTTATAATATTTTTATGTCATGTATTTTAGTCCTTGTTATCATAGTTTGGGTCTATAAATGCACCCTAAATGACAAGTATATGAGATAAGAAATGTATGATAATAAGTAAGAAAATGAAAGAAAAAAATGAATATAAATATAGGGTCTTCTATTTATTGAATGTTTATTATACACTCATTGTCTTTAATATTTTATAGGTAATGGGTGATATACAAGTTGCGATGATGCAAGTTAGAGGATTTATTTAAGGAGATCTACTACTTATTGAATGTTTATTATGCACCCATTTTCTTTAATATTTTACCCATGACAAGCGACATGCAATTGCGGTGATGCAAATTAGAGAATTTGTATGAGGGGATCTATAAATTAAACTTTATATGTTTATGATTTTATTTACTACATACATATTGATGACGGTTTTAATATTTTGGACATCTTTTACATGTTTTCATTTATGTGAACTTTAATAGTTATGAATGTTATGATTTTAGTAAAAGTTGTTTTACTCTATAAGTTTAAGTTTTACTCATGTATTAAGTTATGTAAATGTGAGTTACAAGTTTGAGGAAAGGCGACACAAGGTGGCAATGATAGATGTAGGCACGAATTGGTGAATCTTACAATTTTTCAATCCAACAACCTAGTGCATTGTCAAGACAATGCCCGCTTTAAATATAGTTTTATCATGGTTTTGTATTTTTGTTTTACAACAAAAAACAAGTCTTGTTGGTTTATAAGCTTACAAGCTATTTAAAATTCTTCTGCTATCATTTTCAAACAACGTAAAATGTTTATACGAGACTTAGCATTATCGTTAAAGCTTGTCTTAGCATTGTTTAATAGGACACATAAAGTAACACTAATACAATTTGTAATATTTTAGTCTAATAATCTGATCTACTATCAATATATTGTCTATTTTAGATAGATAATCTATCTAAATTTTACTTCTGGATTTTATAATTCAAAATACGTTTTGATAGTTTAAAAACTCATAAACTATTTAATCAATATTCTTTTATCATTTGTGAGCGAAAAGGGATACCCATGTTAGATTTTTTTAAGGGGACATTTGCTTTAATGTATAAAAAAATTACTTTATTAATTTATCTTTTATTATTGACATTATTTTATTTGGTTGTGAGTTAATAAAAGATTTTGATAATTTTTTATTAATAATAATGACATGATAAGTAATATAAGAGGAAATCTGATATTTATTTTAGGTATTAAAAGATTACTAAAATAATTTTGATTTTGTTATAATTATATCTTATTTATTATTTTTTAAGACAAAAATAATCTCATTTATTAATATAACAATTAATATAAAAATATTTTAAAATAATTATACCTAAAGGTCTTTAAATAAAATAATATACGAGTATTCACTTATTATTTCGAATCAACACAATAATTATTTATATCTACTAAATTTTATCAAATATAATATTTATTTATACCTAATAATTTTTTAGATAATTTATCATTAAAATAATTTTTTAATTTTAATAATAAAATATTATCTAAATCAAACATCCTCTAAAGATGTGATAGATCTAGATTGAGTTGACACTATACTTTGGATTTTAGTCTTATCATTATCATCAATTTTATAAGTATTATATCAAATAACATTAATCAAATCATTTTTTTTTAAATACAAGATATTTAAATCATAAGTGAATAAATCCATTCTTTGATAAGAGAAAAAAAACAAAGATGAACAGTGGTTGAATTGAGATAAAAAAGAATCATGGGTGGATTCATGATTTTTTTTTTTTTTTAAAGAATTCTTGGCTCAATTCTCTAGCTTAAATGGTGTCATAAGGATTGATCAACTGCTTTTGAATCTGACTCATGATAATCGCAAGGACAACAAACTCTAGCCCCGAAGTCATTGGAAATGAAAAGCTTGGTTGGCCATAGTAAGAGAGGAATGGTCACATAATTAGGTGGGTAAATTTTTTTTTATAATTTTTGAGAAATATTACTTAATTTCAGAAAAAATAGAAAATTATTTGTCTTTTTCCACTAACTTTATAAAATATATGTATTTTTTATTAACATATTTAACAAACATATAAAAATATAAAATTTCAATCTTACATTTTTTTTGTTCCACCAAAGATGGGAACATTCATTAACAGTAAATAAAAATAAAAATATTTGTAATTGTAAGGGTATAAAGATTTCAAATATAATAATTAATTCATCCTCCTTCAACAACTTAATCAACTTAATACTCCAACGATCGTCTATCTTTCATATACACAATATATACATATATACATATATTATCATATGATTAAATATTATTTTATTTTTAATTTAAAATTATCTAATTATTTGATTATATATATTAAGTATATATATATTTATATACTTAAAATAAATATGTGTATATACAGTATGCACATGCACACACACATACATACATAAACACATATATAGAACAATATTAAACATACTTAATTTGTAATATATAAACGAATATACATATGATATATCATCGTGTGATTGAATATTATTTTATTCTTAATTTAGAATAACTTAATTATTTAATAATATATATTAAATTTATTTTTATTTAATACTTAAAATAGATATACCTAACTATATATTTATATAAAAAAAAGAAAAAAAAAAACTCTATGGAAGTGGGTAGTACCAAACAGTTGGTAGAAGAGTCTATGAATGTCCTGAAAATCTAAAGAGAATAAATTGACAAATTACAAGTGAACTTTGTTTTTTATTCAACTATTGTAGGAAAGAGCCATAATATAATAAATATATGATGCAGTCCATTCACTTTTAAAGCTGAAAATATGCGACTTGGACCAGTCCCATGATCCCATCCCCATATAATTCTAATTTCGCATGCCTTCTTGTATCATTTTTCTTGACCTCTTGGCTCCAATTTTATCGATATCTTTTAGCAGGCCTGCCATCACTTTTATTTTATTTTTAATTTTGCCCAAAATGAGTTAATTGCTACATTAAAATATTATTATTATTGAAAAAATAAAGATTAGATTTCGATTATATCAATGTTATTGGTACACGTTTTAACAATTTTAAACTTAAAATTTTAGTGTAAAAAACATGTAGAAAAGAAAAAAAAGATGCGGTGGTGGCCATGAAAGGGTTCAAAATTGAATGGGAATTGCGAGCTGTCTCTGCCATCTCATTCTCGTGTGCTGACTACCTCTCCTTCAACCTAACCCCCACCTACTCCTATTTCAATCTTATCGCTCTTTTTATGCTAATTATAAAAAAGGCCAAATTACAGGGTCCCACCTAAGGTTTTCAAAACTACCAAATTTTCACCTTTAGATTTTAAAAATGAAATTTCTACTTATCTTCTACTTGCAATAGCAAATTCTATTAGGTGAAAGGGTAAGAGGGTCAATTTATATAAATTTTCTATTTTCTCTTTTTCTTTTCTCTCTTATATTTTCTATCTTTGCTTTTCAAGGGAATAAATTATCATTTTTAAAAATATTAGAGGTACTAAAAAAAATTTTCAAGAGGTTTTAGAAATTAAAAAAGTTCAATGGTTTTTTTTTTAATTTTAATATACTCTTTAATAGTTTAAAAAATAATAAATATACCTCTGAGAACTTAACAAAATGTAAAATTTTAAAATTGGTTAATACTTTGATATTTTATAAGAGAATAAGTGATAAATTTTTAAAGTAATTTTGTAATTTTAATAAAAGGTCAAAATAATTATTTCAAATAAAACTTATCAAATAAGGTGAGAATTTAGTTTTTTGAAACCTAAAGGAGAGATTTTGCGATTTCATTAAACCTTGGGTGGAAATATTTCATTTCTCTGGGTGATCTTAACATTATTCATTATTTATATCATATGATTTGATATGTGCAATATATAAAATGTTGTTCTCCATACCATTCCCTTTCAACTCTCCACATTTCTCCACGACTCCTCCAATAAATAAATGAAGTAGACTAGACAGCTGCCACCCTTTATAATAATGAAGGAAGGTGGGCATAAATAAAAACTAAGCACATTCATAATAAAGGCGTTTATTATTATTTTTGTGGATGTCTATGTCTAAGGGAGCTAGCTAAATTTACTTCTCTTAAACACAAAGAGCAAAATAAGCACCAGAACTCAGGCAATGCGGAAGATCAAGAAGCCCAAAACCACACTCAAGATAATAACTTTGAAGGAACCACAAGTCCTAGAACTTCCACTGTGTGCTGACGGCGCCGGTGCTGGAGCTTGGGGTGAGGGCTCTGAAGGCGCTGGTGGTGGAGTCTTCTTTGATGGTGCTGGTGGTGGAGTCCTCTTCTTTGTTGGTGATGGAGGTTTGACTGCACCCCGTAGAAATGTTAAAAGATGGCTTCTCAAATTATTTATCAATAATACAACTAAGGCTTAGTCAGTCAAACTTATAACCCCCAGCCAGCATGATTAACTTGACCAACTTATAATATTTTTTTTTAAACCATAATAATTAATAACATTATGATGGAGCAATTCTATTTCTAACTTGTTAAAAAAGAAAAATTCAACGGACTGATGTCACCCAGCAGTCATATCGAGAAAAAGTCTTATATGCAATGCAAAGGGTTGACATGTAAGTGGGTTGCCATCAGCCTATGGTACGGCCTGAGACCACAGGGCATATGGGTCATGCCAGCGGCTTCAGAGTAAGATTCACAACATGATTTAAAACAATGATTAAAAAATAAAATTAATTAAAATAAATTTAAATGAACTATAATTTTGTATGCAAACCGGTCTGCTAAAAGTTTACGAAGAGACAATTCAAAGGTCTTGAATCGTGTTAAGAGTCTTTAAATCCTAATAAACTGGTTTGGTCCACAAATTTTGTCCATTGATGGGTCTAAACCCAACATAACCCTTAGATACAATCGACAGTGTCAGAGATAGTCTGATACGACCCATCACCATCTCTAAGAAAGATGTTACAATTATAAAAATAAACCATACCGGGAGCTTCACCAGGAGGGGAAGGAACTGCATAGAAAAGAAAAAAATAATTAAGAAAAGCAGCAAAAGATAATATAAAAACAAGAGAAATCAGAGATCAAACTCACTGCCACATTTACTAATAGGGGGAGCTGTAGCGGACACCCCACAGTCCGAAGGCAGAGTGACGGCCTTAGTCATATTCAAATCAAGGCCCAAAGAAGCACTGCTCTTCAACGCTTCACAAATGCACTCAGCATTCACCTTCAGCACCGATTTAAATCCAGTGCAACAAGAAGAGTCCGGCTTCATATCCTTGCCCGCTTTACTCAAAAATGGCATACAATTCGCCATGTTGTAAATGATCATGGAGCAATCTGTCGGTTTTGATGATGGAGCTGGAGTGGGTGATCCATGAGCACCACTGGCCACTGCAGCAGCCAGCATTAAGCATGTGGCAAAGAGGATTCCCGCCATTGTTGTTTCCAAATTTTAGGTTGCCAAGGCTGTGTAAGTGGGCTAATTTAGTTTTAAATAGAGGATAATCAGAGGATAACGAATCAGTTCAAAATCCTTTGAAGGGGAAAGCTGTTACTGATTAGTTAGAATCATTATCTTAAGTTTCAGCCAATCAAATTTAAAAATTAAATATTTTAATTTGGTCACAAGTTTTCAAAACAGCTTCTACTACTGCTATAGTTAAATCTCAGTCATTATTGGGATGCGTCTAATTAATCTGAATCATTAAGTGTCGTAAATAATATATTCTCAGTTCAACTTACTTGGCAAATATATCAGGCTAGCTGATGGATCACCTATTGTGTCGTCGAACCCAACTAATGTCAGATTACTTACATTAAAGCAATGGGATTTTGTAAACCACTGTTTACGAGGAACCCTTTTAGACACTGTTGTAGAAGTGATAGCATACGCATAACAGTGGATCAGGCCTCGCACTGGGGCATCTTAAGCTTTGTCGCAACAAATATGGCTGCCTTTAGACTTGGACCTAAAATTTGGGCTTTTATCTACCTCTTCCGAAGCATGATGGGCTAGTCTCAAATATACAGGTCTTCACTTATAAAAACCCAACCAGCATACGGTTGCTAGCATAACTTCCAAAAAGATCCCAATGCAAAACCAACATCAGAAGTTATATCACTCATTGGCGTGTAGTATTCCTTCAACACAAACCTAGTGTGAATTGGCGAGATTCCAAGCAACCTTTAATGATGAGTAGAGAAGCATTCTTCTCTGTCATTCCCCATTTGTGGACCAACATTTCCTCTCTGTCCGGCACCTCTACTGAATATTGATTCGAGACAAAGCTTGTCCAGGCATGGATTTTCCATCCCCATGCATGTAACATCATAATAATGTGATGAATTTTCATGGGGCATCGCAGACCCCGTATCAATTTTATTTTGTTTTCTGGGAACTAGCAATCACAGCATCAATAATTGTATGTCCAGCTACTCTTCAACTTTCTCTTCATCGCCACTAACAGCCACATCCATATATGTAATGCAAATATGTATCGTACTGATTCTTCTAAGCTAGCTGACGAAAATGGTCCGCTTCTAGCTGTCTTCTTCTGGAAACTGACACCATTAATGTCCTTTTTTTATTCTTAACAATCTCCAGATTCTGCACAATGCATTTCTCATCACTTGTTTGTATATACTGTAACTTCTCTTATGCTATTCTCTATTACATTGTTTGTATATAATTTCATTTACTATGCATATAAAACCTACAACAGACAGAATACAAAATTGAGAAAGAATTTATGCCATTTCTTTAATTTATTTTCTACCAAGTTGTGAAGTGGGGAACAGATGGAAAGTTCTATATGGTGGGACTGATCCAAACAACTGGGATTGAGGCTGAAAACAGCCTTATAAGTAAAACCAGTGGCTGACATTGACTCGTCAAGGGTGATCACCATTATGGTCCCGATTGTAAATGCTTACATGAATTGCTGTATATTGGTTAGGTATGATGTGTGGTTTGTATCAATGGCAGATCTACATCTCACAGATTCCAAATGACATAATAAATACTTTCAAATTCACTTTACCCTTTGAAATCTTATTTTTTATAGTTTTAATCTGATCCTAAAACTATTTGGTATGGTAGATCTGCGAGTTACTAGTTATATTTTTATATACTCAAACTGTAATTTAAATTGGATTGTACTACAATATTTTAGATCGATTAGTTTTGTTTGATTTGAAACACAAAATAATTTAGTATAATTTGGAATTTTGGCAAACTCTTTTTTTTTTTTAATTTGGTTTAAAAATTTTTCCAAACTAGACCTCGTATACCCTTACCTAATTGCGTCTTTTCTAGTTAAGTTGTTAGTTGTGTTCTTACATAGATTTGCTAGTTGTAAAACCCTATATGGGCAAATACTCCTAAAAGGGGATGAATAGGAGTTTTCAAAAATAATGTGGAATTAAAATCTTAAGCACACACAACCAATTAGCAACGTAAGTGTTCAAAAGTAAAAGAGAAAAGTAATGCTCAACAAATTTATATTGATTCAAAGCTTTTATGTCAAATCTTCTACACCCAGGACATTATGAAGTTCTACTATCAATGTATCCATCGTTACACTAGTTTTTTTTTTTTTAAATGAGAATGCGTCCTAATAATTCGAGATTATGTCCACGTATACTAATCAATTTAGGATTGGGTGCTTTACTATAGTTTATATAGAACTTCACTGAAGTTGGTTTGAATAGAAAGTGATTACAAGAAGATGCTCTTCTAGATAGGTTGACATACAAGCAATTACACAAACTCTATGAAGATTTGATATAAACCCTAAGAGAATAAAGATTTTATGAAGAATGTGAGCCCTTGAATATTTCTTTTTGATTGATTTTTCTGGTTAAACTCCCTAACTTTGAATGTGTCTTTAATTACCAGTATCATAATCATTTCTTAGAAATCGTCGATACTTTTATAATTTGAAATTAAATTTATAATAACTAATAAGAAAGATTACTCTTTCCCACATATATTATCATAATCGGATTATTAAATAATAATTATGAATCTTAGAGATTAATAAAACTAGTAAAAAATTAAAATTTTTAGAGAAAAAAAAAGTCTAGGTTTGAAGTATTTCTACTATGTCCATTAAATTTGAATTATCCAGTATAGTGATTATGAATTTAATTACTTTAAACAAAAATAATAATAATAATAATAATAATTATTATTATTATTATGATTATTATGGTAGGATGTCTCTTCTCTTATTAATATATTTTAATGAGCTCAACTGACCCTTCCCAGATGGAAAACAAATTTCAGAGAGGAAACATAAATTTTAATAAATTCAATGACAGTAACAATATTGTTATGTGTTGAGAGAATGAAGGTGGAAAATCATATTCATAAGAAGATGACTCTAGTAAGTGATGACACAAGACACTTGATATATTTATAATTATAGGTAGGAGTCTTGGATTAATCAAATAAAGACAATATTAAGTGGATGAAGGTAGATGCCCACTTGCACAAATAATGTCACCAACTAATCAAAGTAATTAACTTACAACTAAAATTTTTCCTAAAACTAGTTTCTTAGTAAAGTTCTTCCTAACTAATGTTCACTTCAACACTAATCATAAATTGGAGTTTCACATACCAATGGGTCATTGTTATAGTCAGTATCTCTTAATCTCTTTCCTAATTAGTATAAGATGACTTAACAATTTTTTTCTGGCATATTGCATCATCTATTCAACACTTATCACAATCAATCATCTGAAAAGAGTAATATTCTATTTGTTAGAGTTTCACATCAATACATCAATCTGATAGACTTTTTAATAAAAAAGTATCAGATTAATAATCGGAGTTTTACATCAATTGATCACTCTGATAGATTTTTAGGTAGAGTTGTTACAAACTCAACTAGTGAGATTTTTTCTCGTATTTATATACTAACACTTAACCTTTTTATTTGATGTGTGACAACTCAATACGAAAACAACTATTAAAACTATGAAAAAAGGAAAAACATGAAAACAAAGAACTTAGTTCCATCGAGTCAATCCACTTTAAATCCCAACAATTCAACGATAAAATTTGCATCTTTCATATGTGGGGATGTGTGTAGATTGAAAAAAATTATTAAAAATATGAAAAAAGAAGGAGAAGTTGAAAGAGAATAAATGCAATTATATGAAGGATAATAATTATTCAAAAACCCAAATGAGAAATTTTGTCAAATTGGAAAGAAGAAAAAGAAAGGCATGGCGGAATCAATCATTTTTCTCCATTAATAAAAATAAATAAATGTGGAAAGAAGAAAAATAGGAAAGAAGAAATCATGTGGAGTCAATTGTTTGGCCCAGATGACATGACAAAAAAGTGTGGGGACATTTCTTTATTCATTTATGTTGCATTTCATTTTTAATTTTGTATTCATCACAACCATACAAACAGCTCCAGGCCATACACATTAAATGAATCTTTTGTTTGATTCATGTCTCATTTCTTCAATCAATCTCAACTAAACATTTGGCTTTCAAGTATCTTCCAAAGCATTTCAGATTTCACACATCAAATCCGAGATGAAATTATGGCGATGATTTTTCGGGAATTTTTATTGTTATATGATTATTTTCCATTTAAAAATAAAACTCAGACGTTAATTTTATCAATTAAATAAAAATTTTATTATCTTATTTAATATATAATAAAGGTAATATCAATTATATTTCTAATAATATGAACATATTATATTTTATCTTAATAATTTTATATATTTTTTAACCTTTTTTTTTTGTTTAAATTGATTGACGATTATCAACGAATTGATAAAATTCAGTTTCGTGTAAAATCACACTTATTATTCACTAATAACCCAACTTAAATTCATCGCACCTCTTTAAAACAAGATTTTCGAAAAGAACAAATTGTTTAGAACTCCGAAAGATTTATCATTTCGTGCTCTTCTCTGCAATGAGAAGTTGGAAAAGAAGTTCAAATTTTCAAATTGTCACATTGTGTTTCATACCCAAAAACATGTACAAAATATTTGAGAAAACAAGAAGATTTTAACCTAAATCATCATTAGCATCATTGATCCTCTTAAAAAAACAAAGGAACTGATTGTCAAAGCCTCAACAACAATGCACCATCCAATTCTGCATTACACTTACAGCACAATAAACGAACTTACAACACTGCTAAATTCTACTAACACTGCAACAATCAACCGACCAGTAAGCAACAAACAGCAATACCATCAAAGGTATGAGGTTGATGTTCAACGCTCACATTAATCAATGGAGGTTTGATCACGGTCGATGTAGTGTGTCCACTTATCCCACATGAAGCCCTGGCCGTCTTCAGTTGCCGTCCCCTAGGCTTCCCACTTTCCAGTTGCTACCTTAGGCTTCACTAGCTTTGGAGGAGCATTGGGATCCTTATATGGGTGGCCCTCAGGCTTAGTCGGAGCCAGGATGTGGGTTGTGCCAGTGGATTCTTTGGTTTTGGCGGTCTACCACAACCACACTTTGGAGGCGCATTGGGTCATGTTTCATGTTTGATGGCTTTGTGATTATTAGAAAGTCTGATGGCTTAAAAAATAAGAAATTCTGATGGCTTTGTGATTATCAAAAAGTTCAATCATCAGAAAAAACAAGTTTATCCCCGTTGAAAATCAAACACGTTTGCTTGAAATTGAGTGAGAGAAATTGATTATTAGAATGTAAGGGTTTTGTGAGAAGAAATGTTGCAATTGGTGAGTCTAGACACCCTGGATTTTGTTAGGATGTTGACCTCGAAGAGGTGAAGTCGTGAGAGGAGAAGGATGAAATAATTAAGGTTTCTTTTTGCGCAATAATTTTTTAGTAATTTAAAAAAAGGCATATAAATAATTACACGAAAATTAAAATTTTACGGTCAATCTTTACAAGGTATTCTCATCTTTTTACTGAATTTGTCATAAAATATTACAGATTTCACTAACAGGAGGAAAGGAACTTTTAAACCTTACGAAAATTTGTCATTTCATCAATGTTCCAATAGGAGACATTCATTTGCCCAACCTTTATTCGCAAGCCCTTGGGTCACATAATTCACATTTCGAGCATCAGAATAAATTTTTTTAATTATCGGAATATTTTGATTTAATTTACTAAACTTGTCACATGGGGAGTAATGAAACAAATTGTTTTAAAATATCTGCAATATTCTACTCTCAATTTGCACCAACCATATAAACAAAGAGAGTGATTTTGGGGAACATTATTTTGATAGCGAATAATTCTTCACAACTCTGTGGGCATATTGTATCTATCAGAAAAGGCAGGTGCCACCGCAAGATAACGACGGGAATCTCTCAATATGAGAAAAGGCGGGCCATTCATTTATTTTTTTTAACCACTTGAACATAAAATAAACAATCAAACCAAGTTGAGAAGAGAGAAAAGTTGTGAATCTGTAATTTTAATTCATCTGAAACTAGCTAGAAACAGATCCAAAAAGTAGGAAACAAGAACAGGTTTACAGACTGATTTATATTTGCAGGCGCTTCTCAGATTCACATAAAAGAGCAACTTCATTCAAAACTAATAACCCATTTGCATAGAGATTAGGTTTTTTCTAATTTATAGCAGCCCCAAGTTTTGCTGGTCCTAGATTTACATAAGCGGCTAAAAATCTTTTTTTTTTTTTTCTTTTCTTTTTCTGGTGGATGATCCATCGTTTTACACAGCCGCCACGGTCCCACTCTTGGCGGAAACTTGGGATCCGCTGTTGGGAGTTGCAGCTTGTTTCTTTGCTGATGCAAAGGAGCACTTTTCTTTCCTCTCATCTTGATTCATCTGGTGTTGCCTGCATTCCAGGCTACAAAAAGCGCTATCTCCCCTGCACAAAAATGAAAATAAATCTAAATCAAGCGAAGAACTTGCACAAGAGTATATATATATAAAGAGGTGGGCTTTCAATGGCAATGAAGACCAAAGCTCGAACTAAAGAAAGATGAATACCTGTACATGTATATGTCACGGCCGGGCACCAATCTACGTTTACAGAGACAACAAGCTCTCAAGAAGTGATCAGAGTTAGTAACATCATATGAATGTCTCCTATTATTATTACTTCTAGGCGAGACCATGGACAAGAGACGTTGATCTAAACCCTGCTGCTTCTGCGGAGTTGTAACATTGAAGGGGTTGTTGTGATGATTATCTGAAACAGGCGCTGGTTCACCTATATCAAAGGTGATTTCACTTAGGCTTGTTGTTCTCTTCATTGGAGGACGAGGCCTCTTTCCCAACATATCTTTAGTTTCTCTTGATTTGTGGTTTTATATGTTTATACAAGCCACCAAGAAAAAGAAGAAGATGGTGATAATGATGATACTGGAGGTGGGAAGTGGGAGAAGTAAAGGCAAAACGGGGATTGGGAATATAAAAGAAGAGCCAGAAACCTGAAACTGGATCTGAGGCCTTCAATTTTTATATTGAACAAGTTATTTTGCATCATGGAAAAATCCACGTCAGCTTTCCTCATGGCCATTGGATGCTGTCCACCTGTCATATGACTGCAATCAAATTTTGTGAATTTTACCACTCCTGCCATGAGGGAGGTTCAAAATTGGGTTATTAAACTGATTTGATAATTTTTCGAATAAAAATTAAATTTTTTTAATGAAAAATATTATACAGTTAAGTTGAACAAATATAAATATTAATTAATTTTAAATTTAAATAATCAAAACAAATTATTTAACTTTTTTACAACCGATTCAATTAATCATTTTTAAAAAATAAATAAACTAATAATCAAATTTAAAAAAAAATCAATTGTTTATATTTTTAAATCAGTATTTAAACCAAATTTTTAAATATTTTATTTTTTATTCAGTTCTCAGATAAAAAATTAATTCAATTCAATTACCAAAAAATTTTGATCATCCTTACCTGTAATCCTTCTCTGCCATGCAAATTTGAACTGTGTGGTTATTTTTTCCACTAAAACTCTAAATATATATATATATATATATATATATATATATATATATATATATATATATATATATATATATATTATACATAATTTAAATATATAGTTAATATGTAATCATATGGTTCAATAATTTTAAATTAAAAATAAAATAATATCTAATAATATAATAATATATTATTTATATATTTAAACTATATATCAAAAATATATATAAATAGTAATTTTTTTTTTCTTTTTTTACCTCCATCAGCTTCAGTATATATTCTTCTCGTTTTTTATCCTAGCAAGCAAAAATGTCTGATGGTTAATTTAAAAGGACAAGTACAGCTAGCAACGGACTGAGCGGCAGTAGAATTTCTGTGTGTACAAGGCCACAAATGCAGCTAAAGTAACATCAAGCAGGGGAATCTGGATCAGTTGTGGTCTTGTGAGGAGTCATCTTCCTCAGCTCATACGTGCAACAATTATTTTGGAAATTGAGCCCAGCCCCTGGTCTGCCCAGTTGCTATCTTCCAATTGGTTTGTTTTGCAAATTTATAATCTTGTTGCACGTGCGATTGCCTTCTAATCCCCCGGCAAACCAATTATTTTATCACTTAATAAATCTCTTCCAGTCCATACTACTCGCCAAATATTCTCGGGGTTATATTAGTCATTTGAGATTTGTTACAGTTACATTAACAGTAACAGTTGTTTGACAAACGACAATAAATCAACGCAAATTGAAGTGGAAAGTTGAGGATCTGAGTAAGCCCTTTTTATTAAAAACATTCGCCATTCCCCATTTAACTTTATGAGAGAGCTAAGAGGGAGGATTTTCTAGCTTTAAATTTAGAATTGCATCTAGTGTTGGAGCTTAATCAAGCTGATTCGAGCTCAGAAATCCATTAGACTTGATTCGAACTAATTTAAATTCGTTTATTTTGAATATAATCGAGTTTGAGTTAAAAAATTCGATTCGTTTTAAAATCAAATCAAACTTCAGCTAGAAAGAGTTTAGTTCTGTTTGGCTCTCTAGCTAAATAGACGGTTTGATTAAGTTCAAATTTGATTCATGATTTAATTTGAATTATGTTAAATAATTGTTAAATAACGTCGTTTTATTAAAAAAATTATAAATTCAAACAACGAATCCAAGATAAATATCCGAATCATGAATTTTAACCATAAATTCAAGTCAAACTTGAACTGAATTTGAGTTAAACCATTTTCATTCGAACCAAATTTGAGCCACCTTTAATATTAGTTTGACAAATTCGAATCAAACTCAAACTCAACTATTTTTTATTTAAATCAAATTTGAGTTAATGAGTATTCAAACTCAGGTCAATTCGTATCCACCACCTGACTACATCACCTCAGTTGGAGCACAATAGAGGAGCTAACATCTAAAACTTTTTATAAGATTTTGATTGCATGGCTGGCTTCTAGAGTGCAATTGATATATTGGATGTCCACCTTTAGTGGATGGTGAGCTAAGACAGAGGTACAAGGGAGAATCATAAAGAGTTAAATTTATGGTGGACTATGTTATTTAATTTACGAGTGCAAGTTGATGATCATCCTGTTAAAAAATTGATTGTTTTCTCTACTTCACTGGCATGTGGTGGGCTTATTTTATTCTAGTCATGCTTCAAATTTTAGTGGAAGATGCTCACCAGGTCACCAGAAGATAGTCATTGGGTCGGGCTCCGACCTGGGTCATCCACTATCTATGTGAGTCTTCTTAGCCATCGGTATTTATTTGCTTTTAGTACCTTTTATAAAGGGTAAATTTCATGGATTTCTGCTTAAGAGAAGAGAGTATTATATTAACCTGAATCTATCTAACCATTATTAAGAGGTTTCTTGTATATTTGTTAATGGAGTCCATATCACTGACTAAAATTTTCAACTTATCTGCATGACATTTTTGATATTATCTTCTCAAATATTAGTCTTGCATATGTTTATATTATAGTTTGAGTAACTAGTTTTGTTCTATCTTGAACTCATTAAGGGAGTGACTCTAACTACGACCAATTTGTGTAAAGATGTTTCATCCCCCTTTAATGTGCCTTTCAGCTACACTGCATGCACCCCATGGTAGGAGTGCCCCCAACAAATAATAACATACTCATAAAACCAACAATCACGCCCACTCACTCCTAAGCATGTCCATCAACCATGTCTATATCCAAAGCCCTATGACGCTTTCCAGTCTTGAGCCCTCACACCATCTTTATATGCACCAAAGCGTGAAAAAAGATCCTTACTTTCATCTTTCATAAGCAATAAATGGAATTGACGCATACTCTGTAAAACTATATTATTTCTTCCCACTTGGTGATATAAATTAGGAAATGATTTTTCAATATTAATTTCCCATCCTCGCGTTTCTCATTGACCCACTTTTCCTTATTAAAAACTTGTTCTTTCTTTTTCTATTTATGGAAGTGTCCCCATTGACTTATAAAGAACTATCACTTGTAGTTAGGTCTCTTGAGCTGGGCATTTTAAATAAATGGTCCTAGCCAGAGCTTGAGGACCTTACACATGTGCCAGCTCACATGACGTTAAGATGCCCACACACCTGAAAAATCGTTTCTTCTCTTGATTATTTGCTTACAGATTTATTAAACAAAATAATGGCTTAGCAGCTACGTATTCATCCCCAAGCGGGCAATTAAGCAGATGGATGGAGCATAACACAAAGTTTGCTTCTGCAGCAATGACTTGGAGGCAACACTGCACGGCACCCACCATCACAATTCATACATTAAATATCTCCAATTGAATCTTGTATTAGCTATGTATGAAAGTCCAAAAAAAAAAAAAAAACTACACTAAATGTTGCCTTTGCTGGCTGTTAAGGAAAAAAATCTTATTTCATTTTTATTGTAAAAATGAATGTTTCCCACCAACATAAGAAAGGACAAGAAGAGTAAATTATATTTTTTCACTCGAGATTTAGTTTAGGAAAATCTTTTTATTGTTTAATAATATAAATTATACTTTTTCACCAAAATTCAAATTTTATTGATGAAAAGACTCTGACATGGATATACAAATTGTAATTATTATATTAACCCTAATTATTTTATTTTTTTCAGAATTTGTCATATTACTTCTAACTAAATGCAATTAACATTTTCACTCTATCACCCCTCTTTTTAATTGTCGGGATTGCTTCTCCTTGGTCTTTTATTCACTAGGTATACTTCTTCATTCTTCAATCTTTTAATTTTTATTTAATTTTCTTGCCAAATGAACCAAGATGAAGAATCATTTATGTGTTATGTTGTTTCTTTCCTTTTCCTTCTTTCAATTCTTTTTTCTCTCTTGCTTGATGGCCTCACTCTACTTTCAGTCAAATCAGTCATTGAGCAACTATCGAACAAGAACAACACTATGGACTATGTTTTCTCCGAATGGAACAAGAACAACTTTACACTCTATCACTTGTCTAACGTGTTATGCATGAACATTTCCGGCTTTCTTGATCCACGAGTCGTTGACATCACAATTTCCTAGAAAATTCTGCATGGCTATATTCCCTGTGAACTAGATTCTTTAGCCTATCCTCATATATTCAACCTTCATGCCGCCACCAAACCCTTATTAGGCCATTCTCCACCACCAAACCCTCCTTCGCGCCTCATCCATCTT
This sequence comes from Mangifera indica, assembly GCF_011075055.1. Lineage (NCBI taxonomy): Eukaryota > Viridiplantae > Streptophyta > Magnoliopsida > Sapindales > Anacardiaceae > Mangifera > Mangifera indica. The sequence goes on along the minus strand of NC_058147.1, from coordinate 5,224,042 downwards.
TTCCTTCCTTTAATACTTTGATAGCCTCACAGTCGTCGGCATCTTCTTTTGCACCGTCATCATCTGTGAATGTATTTCTTGGATCCTCATTTTCTACACCAAATCTTATAAATACCTCAAATCTTCCATTGATAAAACCTTCAAGAACCTCGAAACCATGAAGACTGACAACCCCACCATTCGATATGAAAAATCAATAGAACCTCATTTTGCATAAAGTTCAATTAATATTAATTCTACAATAACATCTCTCCAATCACGCTTTCTCACATACTAATAATGTATCTCCTTCCCTAATCTCGAAGTTGTCAAACCCAACACAAGCATGAAGAACTGTTCCAAAGGAGTAGAGATCAATCTCATCATTTCCTTAAAAATCCTAACTCAAAGTTCCTATTTGACCAATATCCTCCATATGGTTTTGTTGGCGTGGTATTTAAAGAGAGAAGGAAGAGGCAACACCATTAAAAAGGGAGAGGTCTTCGAGTTAATCGAGAAGAGGGATTGACAGGACAAAAGAGTGAAGGGAGAAGATGCAGGGGCATGGAGGAAGAGGATTGGGAGGGAAAAGAGGAGAGAAACTGAGAGAACAAATGGGTGGAGACCATTGAGAAGTTTAGAGGAGCATTTGGTAGGGTGAGGATTTGGAGTGGAGGAGAGGAAGTGAGGGGGAGGGTGAAGAGGAATACAAAGATGGAGGTGAAATGGTGAATGTTGGTAAGCGTGAGAGAGATTGTATCAGAAATGGCATATGCTCGTGAGGAAGATGAAGATGCAGGTGAAATGGTGAATTGTTGATCAATCTTTGTCTGATTTTTTATTTTTCTTGGGTGAACAAATGTTATTTATGTCACCAAAGGGTGGGAAATTCTATTTGTGCCAAACCTTGGGGGTGCAACGGAATTCATTTGGACAAAAACTTAAGAAAGATAGATGCAAAAACGCTGTGCCAGGCAGCGACCGCGAGGGAGAGGCTGCCACTTCTTCTATGGCTATGGATTCCACTTAAAAAGCTTGTTTCTTTGAGTCTAGTTTGTTGGGTAAAAGGTTGGCTTGCTGCCCACAAGAACACATAATATTTCTAGCATCTAAAATCCACTCCATTTATTTGATTCATCCGCATCACTGCTTTTAATATAGGCCTGAGAGATACAATGCACACATTGATTATCTCTGGCCTCCTTTTTTCTCCTTAGGATTCCATTTGACAGAACCCAGCTTAACGTTTACAGTGCAGATGATAGTGGTGGCTTTATGTAGCCGTGCAATGCAGTTTCAGCCATTTAATCTTATTCTTGAATTCATTGGTGCAAGGGCCACAATTGGTGATTGGAAATTTTCTATTTATTTTGCTGTTGTTGAAAGTATACTAGAAAAGAAGAAGGTGAACATATTTTGGGTCATCCCTGCCTGTGTTTATAAATCAACAAGAATTAAGAAGGGGGCCGACTTAATTGATGATCTTATCTAAAGCTTAATGTAACCATTTTTAATCATCCAATCCAAGCTCCAATGATTGTTTACATTTTTAAGAGTCCAATAAGCCCAGCCAAAACTTGCTCTTTCATACACCTCTAGTTGGGCCTTGGCAAATCTTTGGTAATCCTCTGTTGTTGCGTTTCTGACTTGCCATTCAGCAACCCATTCACCTGAACCCAAAGAAACAGAACAAATAAACAAGCAATTACAGGCATGGCCAAAATGAAAAGTTTCAAAGTATTGAGACTTACCCACTAAAGTAAGAGGTCCATTTGATGTGGTGACTTGATTCAACTGTGCAGTTCTATTTATGTTGATGAAATTTATGTTTTGCTGAACAGTCATGTTATCAAAAATATCCGAAAAGAGATTGTAATAATGTACATCAATCACGGCTCTAGTTAAGCCACTGGTTACAGGGAAAAGCTCAGTAGAATTAGATGCTCCTATCCGATTTGACATCACAACATAAGCTGTAGAAGAGTGTTCGCGTATAGCATTATAACCAGCCTTGTAATATTCGTTAAGCATATCTAGAGTGGCTCCTGGTGCAAGAGGCTCATTTAGAAGCTCAACAGCATAAAGACTTGGACTCTTGGCATACCTTGCGGTTAAGAAGTCTATAACAGAAACAGACTCCTGTATGGTTTCATCTGTTAAGCCCCATTCCTGAGAGCCATCTCTGGAAGAGCTGTGTTCAAGCCCATTTTGTGAGCCGGGTGCCGCATGTAGATCAATTATGATCTTCACTCCATACTTTCTGAAAAGGCACAAAAATACAACATCATAGCCTAAGCTTGTGTGGAAGTAGCAGAAATGTTAATTGGAATGCTGAAATAGATATCCTTACTGCGCCCAAGTGAAGGCTTTGTCTAATGCTTCCAAGGATCCCCCAACATAAGGCTTCGGTGGCGTTGGATCGCTTGCTATCCACCAACCAACAGGTATTCTCACAGCATTAACTCCATTTTCTGCTATAAACTTGAAATCGTCTTCAACTATGAATGTGGCCCAATGCTCCTGAAACATATATCACAAAAGTCACATCTTTGAAGCATTTTAATCTGAAATGAGTTTAAATTGTATGTAATGTATGTTCTTACTCTCATGATTTGTGGGGCTTTGTTTGGCCCGTAACCATTTGTCACTTGAAACTCTCCCTGCAGTCTTCCAGCAATTGTCATCACAAATACTGAGGGATCATCATCACCCCATCCACCGCCCCCAGCATAGTCTGCAGTCACCAACTCCTCTGTTTTCACCTGAAATTTCATGTTTTCCAAAAGTTTCTTCAAAGACACAATTACATGCTTTCCATAACTATAATTCTCCAGGGCTAAATCACCTGTAAGAAGAACCCATTTGGTGCTTTGATTCGAACTCGGCTCTCATCATCCGAGTTTCTCACAATCTCAAACGTCTCCGAGCTACCAGCCGTGTTCGATACAGCTACTAAGTCAATCCCTTTCCCATTGGTGTCAAGTCCCACGAATCGTTTATCATAGACCCTAAAATTAAAACTGGTCTCATTGATTCTCCACAACTATACACAAAAACAACAAATATCTCAGTGAACTTGCGCAGTTGCATACAATTTCATAAAATTTTATAGCCAATAAAAGCATGTTACTCTAAACTTTTCCCAGCTTGACGCAGCCGTCCGGTTAGCAACTATGATCGTTCCTCCACCTAACTCAGCACATAAATATTTCCCTACTGTTACTGACTTAAACTGAAGAGCCGTTCCATCCTGATAAACACAAACATAAATAACACTAAAGTTAATCAATGTTTCATAGATATTATCATTTGAATATAAATAAGAACCTTGTTTGAAGTGCAGTTGATTCAGCATTATACACACCAGAAAGTCTTTATTGGGGATGCCATCAAAAAGAGAAGGTTTAATCCAGCCTTCAGTCACCAGCCAACCCCCAAGATTAACTGCTTTAACTTTGAATGTGGAGCTTAGGTTTACCCTTCCATAGGAATATGATACCATAAAGAACAAGAAAGACAGGCTCAGCAACGGCTTTGTTGAGTAGAAAGCCATTTGGTAATATATTCAACCCTCGGATGTAGCCTCTATATATACAAGGAAAGTAGACATATGCAAGACTTGGACCAATCAGAATAGTTCAACGTTTGCCAATTACTTTATTGTCTTCTTATAATCTTTACCACATGCTTACCAAAAAAAAAAAAAAATTCTTTAGCACACAGTGCAATGCATTGTTTATTCCAGCCAGGAAAAATATTAGTTTTCTAGTGCAGCTTATCTTGATTATTCCGCAACTCAGTTGAGAAAAATATTCAGTGACTGCCAGTCAGTAGTTTAACTTTGAACCGAGTTTGCTTGAATAATTCAACACTCTGTTCAGGGTAGGATAATACAAGTGCATTAACCAGGACAAGGGAGGAGTACAAATGGAAAAGTTGTGGCAGTCCGGCTTGTAAGAATTATAATGGTGAGATAATCCAGAATCGACCAAATCAAGATTTCATGGCAAATCAATAAAGAAAACTTATTTACAAAAATATACTTGAATCTATAATAACACAAGATCAGGTAGTTGATCGTCTTCCACGTTTAGAATTCAATTGCCAAGAAAACCTGTTTGTATGAGTCAGTGACGGGATATGAGTAATGAAGCAAAAATTACATTTAGACTGGGAAATTTAACTCATTTATATTATATTTATTATATTCTATCCTATCCCACCATAAATAATAAAACTAAACAATATGGTCCCTATACATTAAAAATTTGTACCAAAAATAATATTAATGAAATGTGTCTAAAGTTAAATAATTTTATTACACTATTTGATCACAACAAGATGGGTTCTAATGATATTACCCAAAGTGTCAACAATACACCATTATTAATAAGACAAAAGACTAGTTCCTACTCAAGGTATAATAAAATTTTAAAATGATCATTTTTAACATTTGAAAACTCAAATACTCATTCGTAAGCAAAATTTTATTAAAAAACTCAGTTAAAATTAAAGGTAAAATCGTTATTTAATAAAAAAAATTTAAAAAGATATAATTAATTAAATTCTCTCTCAAAGTTTTAAAATAACAACTTTATCTCTACTTAAAGTTTTTAAACTTTAAAAAGTAGTATTTTTTCCCTAAGTTTAGGGTTTTCTTCCTCCCCACTCTGGCGAACGATGACCAGTCTTTCTTTCTACTGACAAAGACTATTTTTTAAAGTTTGAAAACTTTAGACAGAGATAAAGTTGTTTGTTTTTAAAAGTTAAGAAAAAAAATATAATAAATTTTATGTTTTTTAAAGTTTTTGTTAAATAAGGATTTTGTCCTTAATTTTAATTGAATTTTTTAACAAACTTTTCTCATAAGTGGGTGTTTCGATTTTCTAAAATTAGAGAAGATTATTTCAGGTTTTTACTATACCTTAGGTAAAAACAAGTGTTGTGGTCTTATCAATATATGGGTTCAATATAAGAACTAATAAAATTTTTTTAACACTACTAATATAATTAGTTATCAAATTATATCAATAAAACTATATGCTTAAATAATAAACATAAATTTATACATAAATAATTATATATTACTTTATAATGTATTGAGTTGACATTTGTCTAACGTTAAATGTCAAACTTGATTTTTCTTGTTTCAAATATTCCAAGTCCATGAATTCTACTTTTAGGTAGAGCTGGAAACCGCTATTGAAGCCTTAGAATATGGTTTGACTTTGAATTTCCAACATTGACCATAGCCAAGCCGAAAATCATGAATTTTTGCTATTTAATTAAATGCTGTACACAAGCAAATGACGAAAAGTGCAGAGTTCGAAGGAACTGTAAAGCTCTAAGGACTGTATATTGATGAAAGCCGGTGAAATTGTTCTTAGGCCAACCTCTGATGACAAATGCCTTGTATTTTATACAAGATAGCTAGAATGATGGAACTCTTATATTTTATATATGGTCAACGACTCAACAATAAGAAAATGTACATAAAAATATTGGGTAGTTGACCAAATCATTATATGATATGCATCAACTAAAGATGATAAAGGTTAGTAAAACTGATAAAATATTAAAACTTTTAAGATAAAGATTTGGGTTTGAGTTTTTGTCATACTTGTGAAACTTTAATTTATCTGATATAATGATTATGAGTCTAATTATTGTATCCCGAATTTATCCATCCAATGAGTACGAGCGAGATCCTCGATAATAAAAAAAGATATGCATCAACTAAGCTAATAGTTAAAGATAATTTGGAATCACTTAAAGAGAATAGCAATGGGTTTGTCACTTGGAGAAATGCAAATGGAAGGGTTCCTGGCGTTAATGGAGACGAACTCAGTGGATGGAATAAGATAAAAAGTAGTGGATTAGTTCATTTATCATTCCCATTTTGATAATAAACAACTTATCTTACAAATATAAGAGTGCTCCATTTCGATGGTGGAGTAGGATTCAATTAGCAAAAAAAAAAAACATGGGTTTTTTGTTTCCAAATTGAACAAGAAGTAGTTGATTTCTCTATACGTATACAAATTTTGGTTGATGTAACTTCATAAAGTTGAACTCATTAATGATGAATTTCATGTTAAACTTCATAACAATTTCCTTTATAATTCTTACTGTTAAATGATCATATTAAAAATGATCTTCCACTTTGTTTAGAAATTTTGTTTTAATTATCTTTATGATAAAAAAATATATAAGAGCAATACTATGTGTACCTATTTTGGGTATATAAATATATACACACTCATATGTGTCATCACATGATTGATTATTGTTTTATTCTTAATTCAAAAACATTCAATCACATGATGACACATATAAATGTGTACATATTTGTATACCTAAAGTGGGTATACATAGTTTTATTGAATATATATATATGTTAGATTATTGTTTTTGATACAAGAATAATAAGAACAAGTATGATTCGACAATAAAATTCTATAGTAATGTCATCATTATGATTCCAAGATTAGCCCATAGCTTATAATATATCGTTTGACAAAACGATTTCACCTTTCCAAATAAATGATCCCAACTTGAATCACCAACCCTGTATCCCTCAATCTAAAATTGTCTTTACAAAACCTGAACACAAAAGTCAACTATAAAGTTTTTTTTCAGATGTAAAGTCAATGGGGGCCGAATCGATTCTTTGACCGAGATGCAAAAATATTAATGAGACTTTATACAAAGCATAGGGTTCGATGGAAGGCCACGTGACAAAAATTCAGTAAAACTTGCACCAATGGACGCGGTTGACTGGGACAATAAGATGGAAGGTTATGCTGTGCTCTCATCTACGTTCCCAATAATAGCGTCGGCACCTTAAAAAGGATAAGATAAGTATTAAAAGATAAAATTCTATATATAACAGAGTATTAGTTAAATTTTTTTTTAAATATTAAAATCAAATTTTTATTTAATTTAATAATTATGAAATTAATTATTAATTTTAAAATTTATTTTATCTGATATAATTAATTTGATTATAATATAACGATCCAACTCAAAAAAAAAATTTACCCAATAAAAATAAATAAATAACAGTAATAAAAGCGTCGGCCGACCAGTAATAAATGGGCTTAAATACGTAGTTGAAAGCTTATAAAAATGCCTGTCTTTCAACTCTTCGAATGCAAGACGTGCACATTGAGAGCAGATGATTAATGCTTGGATGTCCCCATCGAGGCTTTTGCCTAAACTACTTCTTGCCAAACTCTGTATGGTCGTACGCACCTAGTATAAAATTTTCGGTTTCACATAAAAATCTTCCTGTAACACGCACATGTGGAAGGTCCAAAGCTAAAGTTAAAACCAAATCTCACAACCCAAAGTTGGACTCCAGATGTAATATTATTTAGTCAATCCAGAGCCCGTGTCCAACCCAAACTTTTTGGTACAATTTTTTGTTAGTCCAATTACTTCATCGGTCTCCATTCTCGTATCAATAAGGCTTTTTTTATTGGCCTAGCAACAGGAGGATCTCGCCCCAGTTATAATGGCAATTTATGGCCTCATCTATTATTAAATTATTAATGATTACCCCATTTCTTTTTACCAATCTAGCCCCCATTTTAGAGTGATGTAAAATATAAATCACCTATTTGTAGCTTCTAAATATGTATTGAATTCAGCCCTTAACCATTCAAGAGAAGTATAAACTGGTGTGAAAATGGAATTGTAATTGTTAGATTGGAGTAGGTGAGTTTGGATGGGGAAGAAGTGGCTGATGGAGATTTGCAATCACGTCTCTCTGTTGGCCTAAGGATTGATAATTCTGCCTTGTCCAAGTTATTCACGAACATTGGCTTCGATTGGGATTTGCTCATGGGGGTGAGAATTTTAATTTGGCAACATCAATTTGTTTGGTGTGGAAGGACTGAAACTGTGCGTATAAGAAGAAAAGTTAAAATAGTGTCAACTGTGTTTGCAATTTTACCCTTAATAGGGTCGTTATTGAGGTTCAATTAGACATGACAGGGGTTGGCTGAGCTAAGCAGCTTTTTTTGGGCATGAGTCTATGAATTCCCGGAATGTACCAAAGGCCTTAGGGCAAGGCCTGCAGTCCTACTCAATATAACTCGCAAAAATAATAAAAATATTTAAAAAATATATAAACGGTATGATTTTGTGAAGCACTTAGATTATCTCAATAAAAGTGTAGTCTCAAAGCCGTGTTACAGGTTTTAATATATTAATGGGCCGATCCACCACTTAAGTATGACTCTCAAGCATGGTGAGTTATATCGAAACTGACCCAGCATGGTAGTCCATATTAGAGGTAGTGTGATATGGCTATTAAGATTAGATTCAAATTGAATTAAGTTTGAATTTATTTGTGTTTAAATTCAGTTCGGTTTGTATATAGTAAAACTCGAGTTTGACTTGAACTTGTAAAAGTTAGACTCAAACTCAATTCAAATTATATTCGATTTATTTCGAATTTGAGTTTTTAACTATTTCGTTATTAAAACGATGTCGTTTTAATATATAATAGTTAAAAACGATATTGTTTTATATCAAAAATTTTAATTGAAAAATTTGACGAGTAATTCGACTTCAAACAAGGTTGTATATGACTGATTCGTTTTAGATTTATTTAAATTAAATTTAAATAAATTCAGTTCGAATCTAACCTTAATAGCCACTGCCATGCCCGTTCAATCAAAGATTACTAGCTCCGAACAAGAATTCGCCAAGCAATTAATCTTGACCGATAAAGATACTTAGAAATTAACTCTAAATCTATTCAGTTTGTCAAAATAAATTCTGTCACAAGCATCACAGGCGACGAATTCGTTATTCACACACATTTACGCTGGCATACAGCTGATCCTTTGCTCACCTTACTCGCTTTCATCCCCACCCCATGTGGGCACCGACAGCGCCAGCTGCACTTCATCATTAGATCTCCGGAGTCATGGCCCATTCTACTCAATTTCCCCGCAACCTCTAAATCCAACCAATAAAATCATCAAAACATTCCACCACACTGCTCCAACACCGACACGTGTCCATTCATACGATAAATTCTAATACTGTTATACACACAATAACATTCCTTAACGCGGTTCTGTTTTAAAATTTTTTTCCTTTTTCGCTCTCGCTTTACTGATTGCCTTATATCACTCCGTTTTTTGTGCTTTCCCTTATCTCCCTGCTATTTTAGTTGATTCTCAGTTCACCCTCTTCGTCTCATCTCTGGTTCTGTCTATACAATGGCTAGACCTTTGCTCTTCATCGCTCTCTGCCTCCTCCCTGCTCTTGTCAGCGCTGCCCGCCCCAACAGGAACCCCTACGAGGTTCAGGGACGCGTGTACTGTGACGCTTGCCGTGCCGGTTTCGAGACCTCTGCTATCTCCTACATTGCAGGTGCGTGATGCTTTTTATTTTATTTCTAGTAATGGATCTGTTCATCAGATTGCTAGATCTACGCATTTCTACTGCCACCTCTCTCCTGTATCCCCTATGTCAAGATTTTGCTCAGTAATCATACTTAAAAGAGCACACCGTTACTGACCTTATCTACTCTTCCAAGGCTTCGCTCAGTATTCATGCTAATCGCACACACTTTCACTGTCAAACATACTAACCTTAAAGTTTCGCTGTGTGTAAGTGACTCTTAATTAATAACATAATCGTTAATTCAAGTAATTAGTTGTTAGATCTAGCAGCGGTAATGTATAATATGTGACGAAATCTTCATTATTCGTTGTATCGAAATAATTAAGAATAGGATTGAATTAGGTATGGTTTGTTGATAATTATTATATTGTTAATATAGGAGCCAAGGTTAGAGTGGAATGCAACGATAGGAAGTCAATGCAGCTGGTTTACAGCAAGGAAGCAACAACAGACTCCACTGGAACATACAAGATTTCTGTCAACGAAGACCATGGGGATCAGTATTGTGATGCTGTACTCGTAAGCAGCCCCCAGGCAGACTGCAAAGTGGTCTCCCCTGGGCGTGATCGTGCGCGGATCATCCTCACCGACTCCAATGGCATTGCCTCCCGACTCCGTTATGCCAATTCTTTGGGCTTCATGAAGGATAAGGCGTTGTCTGGCTGCGCTCAGATCCTGAAGCAGTATCAGGAGGAGGATAATGAGGAGTAGAGATCCGTTGCTTATGGGTTTTCAATTGATTATTTGGGCCTTCTGTGCCCTTTTATTGTTGTTATTACTATACGATACTAGTATTATTTGTTAATTTCTGGATGTTTGCTGTTTCTGTGCCTAGAGGATTGTTAAAGAGACTCGACAATTAAAATACAGATGCTTGTTAAGTTATTGCGCAAATAAGCTAATGATTGGCAGGTCTTAATTAAAATTTGGTCTGATGTTGCCTTGAATGTAGGTAATTTAAATCAAACATGCTACTTATGGCCAGTCTGGTTTATATTTTGTATGAATCGGATTTTTTTACAAAAGGTTATTATATAATTATATGGTTAAATGATTTTAAATTTAAAATAAAATAATATTTAATTATATAATAATATATTATTTATTATTTATGTATTTAAATTATATCTAAAAAAATGTATAGATATAATTAGGGTTAGATTTAAATTGAGTTTAAGTTTAGTTTGATTTGTATGTCATTGAGTTTGAGCTCAAAATTTGACTAGTCGAGCTCATTTCAAATAAATTCGAATTTGATTCATTTTAAGTTCGAGTTCGGTTTGAATTTGAATTTTTAATTAATTCGTTATTAAAATGACATCGTTTTAATACATATTAGTTAAAACAATGTCATTTTGTATCAAAATTTTTAATTAGCGAGTTTAATGAGTTAAAAACTTCAAAGCTTAAGCTTAAGCTCAAACTCGAAAATAGTGAAGTTATAGGCTTGAGTTTGCTTGTGATTAACTCATTTTAGATTTATTCGAATTGAGTTTGAGTTTAAATTCATATGCAAATTCAACCCTAAATATGGCATAACATAATGAGATGCTTTGTTTGCCTTCTTGAAAACATTAAGATTTTTATAAAAGGAGAGGAGATGACCTTAGTTTGTATTTAAATTTAAGCTTTGGTAATATTTCATGTAGCGCTTGGAATGTTTGTCAATTTCGTTTACACTCCCTTAATTAAGTAATTATAACTAATTATTCTTATAAATGATCCATGCAGCTTTAACAGCTTCCAAGACTTTATTAACTTAATAAAATAATGATGGAGAGATTATATTTTAACGATATTATTTTAATCTCTTGAAAGAAACCAAGTTTATGTGGCGTCTTCTTCTTCTTTTTTTTTTATGTTTAACTCAGATCTAACGGACTTGTTTGTATTATACTTTAAATGGAATTCTTCCCGAAAGAAATAAAAGAGACCCCAAAAAAACAAAAGGGAAAAGCGGAGAAAACAAAGTCGGAGCTGAGAAACAAAGTTGTTGAATGCGTTACAGGTGGACAATATATCACAAATTTAATTATCTGTCTTTCATTTATTATGTCATAAATATTTTTAAAATTTAAAAATTTTTTGTATATAATTTTATAATATTATATTTTTATAAAATAATATATTAATATATATTAATAATATATATTCTATTATAAAATACGTATGATATCATATAATATTAAATTTATATCTTTTTTTATATATCATTTTTTATATTATGTCGTATATCATAAAATAATAAATATGTTTCAAATCAAATCATAACAAATTCACTGCGCGCGTATCCGCATCACATAACCACGTTTATTATCTGAAGTGCGGGTGTTACGTTGTGTTTATTTGGAGAGGCTGCTTGCTTTTTGTTTTGTTCTGTGCTCAATAAAGGCTGTTTCAAAAATTAAACCGCAGTATTAGTTGGTGGTTATTTATTTATTTATTTATTGAATAATATTTTTATTTAAAAATTAAATAAATTAAAAACTCACAAAAGTATAAATTATAATAACACAAAAAGAATTGCCACGAAATTCTGTTTTATTTGTAACGATACCTGAAAGGAAAAAAGAACTAACAACGGCATATATGATCCTGATGCTGAAATTTGAAATATTCATGTTGTAACTTCTCTTTAACTTTCATCTCCTTCTCCCTGAATTTTCCCCCTTTTTTTTAAATATTTCGCCTCCGTTACCTTCCTCCCTATTTAGGAGGGCATAATACTTCCTTCTTTTTTCTATCACTTTTTCCTCTGTTAAACCGTTGCCGCGTTCTCGTCTTCAGGTTCGTTTCTTCTATTTGTTATTTCCTTGTCTTATGATTTTGATGCATTGATCTTCCATCTGAAATCTTAAATCAGTTGATTAATCGGTTAGTTATAAGTTAAATCGCTTACTGTTAGTTATAATGTTATGATTCTGAAGAGGTAGTCATTCATTGGAATTAAGGCGTTTATTTTGCTTCACCTGAGGTTGATTTAATATGTAAAAACCGCTTTGCAATGTGATGGCTAGGCTTGTTTGCTTCTACTCCTCTGTTCACCATTGAAGAGGAATATAGAATGTTCGGACGTTACACTGTCCAACTACTGATTTCTGATAGCTTTCCTTCTAATATTTGCTTCTGACTTATGCACTGTTGTTGTTGTTATTAAATATTTGGATTCTGTTTGTTTAATTTTTGTATTGATGTTGAATTTCAGAATGGTGACTGCTGTCTTAAATACAGCCATTGGGACTCTTCAGTCCAATACACTTTTTAATACTTTTGGAGCTCATCATGAATTTGGAAATGTTCCGGTCAGATTGACTCCTAAAGGTTTCAAAGTCAATACTGAATTGTCAAGCAACTGGAGTTATGCCTCTGGCAAGAGGAATTTTGCATTTATTCAAGCTTCAGCTTCTCCAACTTTGGTGGATCATGTTTCATCCCCCTCAGATAACGACACCAGTGACTCCAAAAAGAAATCGAGTGAGCATTCTTCTTTTCTCTTCAAGTTTCATATAAGTTGGTGAGGAGTGGATTATTGTATATGTATCAAATCTCTGCCATACATCATATCAACTTGGAAAAGCCTTTTTCTTACTGTGTCTGTCAAAATTTTACAACTATTTTTGTGTCAGTCTCAGTTGGGAAAACCTTTCACTGCCAAATGTATGGTTTTGTTATTTTTTTTCTATTCAAGTTGAGTTCCCTTGTTAGTTGGTACATGGAGTCTGTTTACTTCTGATTTTTTGTGAAAACCTCTGATACTTATTTCCTAATCCATTACAGGCGAAGCAGCTTTGATACTGGTTCGGCATGGTGAGTCTTTATGGAATGAAAAGAATCTGTTCACAGGTTGTGTTGATGTGCCATTAACCAGGAAGGGTGTCGAAGAGGCTATTGAAGCTGGAAAGAGAATTAGAAACATACCTGTCGACATGATTTATACTTCAGCACTAATTCGTGCACAGATGACTGCTATGCTTGCCATGACCCAGCACCGACGTAAGAAGGTAGGATGACATAGGCATTTGACTTGTTGGTGTCAGAAAAAGTAAATTATGTCATTGATCTTTCTTGCAAGAGTGATATAGGCACGTCTTTAAGTTAGTCTCTCTTTACGTTTCTTTGGTGCAAAATTTTTTTATTGGTTGAGCATATTTAAAATTCTTTTCCACCCAAATGCATGTGTAAATATTTAAATATCTTCACAGCTTGCTTTGAATTAGGTTTTTTTTTTTTTTTTGACTCTACAAGAGGTCTGAATCCTGTGATTTCTTAAACTGCTAACATGCTAACCATTGATCTGCTGGCAGGTGCCAATCATTATGCATAACGAGAGTGAACAGGCAAGGTCCTGGAGTCAAATTTTCAGTGAAGACGCTATGAAGCAATCCATTCCAGTTATAACAGCATGGCAATTGAATGAAAGAATGTAAATAGTCTGCTTTTCTGACAATCCTTGCCTCCACCCCTCTTTCCTTTTTTTTTTTTTTCCCATTTCTGTGGCCCTTTATTTATTCTCAAACTACAAGCCTTTGTTCTCTTTAGGTATGGGGAATTACAGGGTCTAAATAAGCAGGAAACAGCTCATAGATACGGGAAGGAACAAGTTCATGTGTGGCGACGGAGTTATGACATTCCTCCTCCTAATGGTGAGAGCTTGGAGATGTGTGCTGAAAGAGCTGTTGCTTATTTTAGAGATCAGGTATGCAAGACTCTGCTTTTGTATATCTATCTACTTCATGATTTGTTTGTGTAATTCTTTTCTCTTTACATGTGTTATAAATTCACTGAGGACATTGGTTTGCAAAAATTCTTGATCCAAATCATTATTATTTCATAACATCTGATTGCTGTAGCTTTCATACTGCAGATTCAACCCCAACTTCAAGATGGAAAGCATGTAATGATTGCTGCCCATGGCAATTCACTGAGGTCCGTTATTATGTATCTTGACAAATTAACTACTCAGGAGGTGATTGACTTATTGTCTTTAAGCTTCAATATAGGCCATTTTTGTGGCACTTTCTTTGTTTGTATTCAGCAAATCTTGTCTCCCTTCTGAATCTATTTTCTTTTTCAAATTTTTAACAGGTAATCAGTTTGGAATTATCAACTGGAATGCCAATGCTTTACATATTCAAAGAGGGAAAGTTCATCAGAAGGGGAAGTCCAGTAGGACCAACAGAAGCGGGGGTTTATGCTTATACTAGGGTACAAAACTTTGGCCCATTCTTTTTCTTGATTTATTCAGTACTTTGTATATAATACCATAACTCATGGGCACAACATAGATCGAGTAACCAAGACTCTAATAATAGTCAACACCTGAGAAAGAAAATAAACAAAATTGTGATGGATTTTGTTTATGATGGCCCCCATTTCAACAGAAATCTCCCTGCAACATGAAAAACATAGTTAAACCTACTTTATCAGTGATATAAAAAAACTATAGCAACAGATCTAATCCTTCTATTTCACAAAAAAAAGAGTGTAAGAAAGAAATGTTTAGTCTATTCCAGTTAATTGTCAGCGTCTACTTGTTTTGTCCTTGAGTTAATTTAAGATCTGCAACCACCAATATGACACCTAACACTGTTCCTGTTTGAGTTACAGACTTTAGCTCAATATCGGCAGAAGTTGGATGAGATGCTTCATTAATGTCTCTGAAATGTAGGTAATTTTTTAATTTCTGGTTATCATCATCTTATGTTGCTGCTGTTATATGTTTTCAACATCAGTTTCTGAGTTGTTAGATAAGCTGGCACATTATATGGCGTTTTCAGGGACTTACAACTTATTTCATCACATCTGCCTCCCTGTTGGTGCCATCGTTGGATTACAAAAGAAGGAAATACACCCATCTGAAAGCCTACCGGTTATAGTTAAACCAGCAGGTCAGAAAACTGGCTATTGCTTTGTAGTAGTTGATGTTACTAGCCCTTGGCTTTGTTCAGAGTAGATGTTTGTGTCTGTGTGAAAGAAGAGCTCTGTAAGATGGACTTAAAGAAGACAAATTCACCCCCTGTTTGTGCCTCTTGAGAAGAACTATTGAGAAACAAGAAGATAACCCCATCAAATGAACTCAAGTTTAAAAAATTCATGCATTGAATGTTCACAATAATAAGATACAAGTTGAGAAAGGATGTTTAATTCTCATTCTACTGAATATGTTAAGCTTCAATGGTCACCATACCCCAAAAACAGGGCCAGTTTATGCTGTTTCATCTTTAGCCTAATGTGCTTCTCCCCCAACAGTCTTGCTACAGTCAGTAATTTCATTTGGGGACACAGCTTCTGAGTCTATTTCATCGGATGGCGAAGCAGCTGTTTTCTCTTTGTCAGAAATATCAGAATCAGAGTTTAAGTTAAAAGAATTGGAAGCAGCTAAAGTGAGGGTAGATTGGGGTTCTACTGGAGGACGACTTTCTTTTTCTTTTGCCCAAAAAGAGGGCATTCTCTTGTCATCTTCCTGCATCCTCTCGGCATATTTATCGATGTTGAAACCAGAGTTATCATTTCCACCAAATGCAGACTCCAACTTATCCATGTCAAATAGCTCCTCCATTATTTTCTTGGAGTCGAGATCATCTGAGTAAACAAATTTGACTTTATTCTGAGTCTTTGGCTCTAGAAAGGGTTTTACCACCTGCAGCAAGACATTATCCTAAATTTACAAACTGGTACATAAAAACAACAAATCAAACTAACAGTCATGGCATGTACCCTGAAGTTACAAACTGGTAAACAAAAAATACAAATCAAACAAACAGCCATGGCAAAGAAATGGTAGAAATAATATGAACATGGTTCTGGCAAAACACATGCTGTGAATGTATTCAATTATATAAAAGAGAGGCCACATTGGAATGTGCCCCTTAAATGATGTTTAGAACCTACCCAAGAAATCGTATTTCATAAGCAAGACACTAACTTGTAGGTAACATTAAAGCTTTCCACCCATATACTTAAATAAAAATGTCAAGTTTATATTGATGTTCAAATTAGTTTTTTTTTTCCCCAATCTAGAGCAGCAAAATATTAAAATGGAATATGTATCAAGTACCAAAGTTGCTGGCATACAGCCATGCAACCTACTTAACATCCTTAAATATATTTGCAACACCAAGTGGACAACTTCACACTTATTGTCTGAGAAGTTTGAAAGAATCATAGACAAGGTAAAGTGGGTTACCGTCCAGAATGGTTCAAAGAACTTGGGAGGGTTGTATAGTATCGCGAGACCAAGGCGCTCTGGATAACGGTCTTGTAAAACATGGGCTGTTTCCCGTGTTACCTTCACTGAAATGTGTGATAAATTGAAACCTTGGAAATCAATTAGCCAGACCATCTGTTCCTGGTCTGGTAGCATATTTGAAATAGCATTCTCCATGCAATACACCAAATATCTAATTTGTCCTTTAGTCGACTTTGAATTCTGCAGTCAAAACAAACTTGATAAATGATAAACAGCAGACACATAAGTAATCTTCTGCAAAACTTTTAATCTCGATGCACGACAATCATGTATTACATAAGGTCCTGCAAGGCCAAATATCAATAAATATTCAAAAAAAGTTTTATTACAATTTTCATTTACAACCTTGCAAGATTTCCTCTGCCACCAATGCATTATAATTAATACATTCAATGCTACAAACTTAATAATTCATCAGAAGAGAATCTAGAAAGCAGTCCAGATTAATGAGCCTCATTAGAGAAAAAGAAAAACAATTATGCGACAGGGATCTGCTCAATAATTTAATTATTTCTGGAAGATGAAATCTGTGCTTGAATAGTTAAAAGATTCAGATGATCTGGATAGTCTCCAACCAATAGGAAATAGCTGCTTTCCAGATAATCACAGAAACAAAGAAAGGGGATTATCCAGAACAAACCTTGCAAGCAGGTCTCATGACAAGAACTGTTCTCCCATACTTGTCAACATAATTTGATCTGTAGATTTTCCCTGTCTCTGCTTCACGAGCAACCTCATCCTACAGCCCAAGTGAAAAAAGAGACGTTAAAAGCATAAATAGTAAATAAAAAACAACATTTCCTCATCTAAGTGGAATATCAAAGCTACATAGAAGGTAACCAGAAATATAATCAGGCTTCATTTTATTGCTGATGATCTGATAGCATTAACCTTCAGAAATAGCATAAAAACTTATCCAAGAAGAATATATTTGGTCTGAGAATTCTGCCTTAAACATAGCCAAAAAGTCCGGTGGAAATACACGGTAGCGTACCCAACGAATCTCTTCTGGTTTGTATTCTGCTCTCCATTTTAATGTTTCTTTTAACATTTTAGTTGCCTTCTTGACATTCCAATTCCGTGCCGTTAAATATCTTGAGACTGCTGCATCAGAGCAATAAATAGATGACCTAGTAGACAATGGCCCCAGCAACTTCCTCACCTCATTAATCTGCATATATAAAATGGTTTTATGTTGTTCACATCTTATTCTCTAGACACACATAGTGACTTTTGCATGCCTCAATTCTGTAAATATATAACATGTAAAAACTAATGATATCAAGCTCATTAGACAGATGACCTTAGCTTGCTGCTCTTCAGATGAGAAGGGCTTCTCACAACCATTTGACGGAGATTGCTTTATACTGTCGCTCATAGCTTACAAGAAGTCTCCCTGTAGAGTCAAGAAATGGAAATTTTAGAACTTCGGTGTTGACTACCTGAGTCACTGTTCCATCTCAATTCTTTTAATCCCTTCATCTTTACTATTACATGAATGTAAAAGTAAACATCGTTATCCAAAAAGAGAAATCATAATTCTTTACCAAAAACATAACAATAAACAGCTATAAGATATACAAATGTCTTCACAAAATACTAATATACTTAATATTATTGGTGAACATTTTTAAAATGAAATCTTACAGAAATCTTAGACCATTAGATTAAGGTACTTTGAATGGTTGGCATTGCATCTGGCATATATCATTGATCCTAGCGAATAATTCAAGTTCAAAGAAATTATTACACTAATGCTTTATTTGGTTTGTGACAAAATGTAGGAAAGTAACCAATACATACACAAAATAATAATAATAATAATAATCACACAAAAGAATTTTCTAAATAAAAGCCTACATAGGTAGGCTGCTGAAGCATACAAATATGTGCTAATTTTTATGATGAGAAAATAAATCCAAAACATGAAGAGACATTCACAATAAAAAGTGACACACTTTGTACGCCAATTGATTGGCTGTATTTATCAAAGGAGGGTTAAAGCGTAGATTCTACACCGAAAAGTTTTTATAATATCTTGCATAGAGAACATGAATAATAACATCCCAGAACATAGAAATCTTTCTAACTATTATCAGGTCCGCGTTCTCTTCTTTTACTTCCCAAAGTCTAGATATTTTCCGGTGGTTTGTTTCTGTTCTATATCCTCTTTGGCTGACAAATAACTGATTCTGTTTATGTACATTACAACTAAAAAACCGTAAAAGAATTATATTCCTCCATATACAAAGTCAGCAGAACTTAACCAAATATATATAATTTATGAGGCTTTAACTCTGCTTTATCACCCCATTTCAGTATAATTAGTTCATACTCAGCGTGAAAGATGCATCTATGACAATGCTTACATGTTCACAACAACAACTTACCCGTCTCCTAAATTACAAACAACCACTAAAGACTAACATTTGGGCAATTTGATAAGACTGGAATATAATGAATCAAGCAATTATAATTATACTTGGTTCCAATACAACAACAGTTATATTTCCCTATTCCACAACAGATATTACCAGCAATTAAGCTGCTCATACTTTCTTCAACGATCAAGCTACGTGCCTAAATCCAACATGCTAAAAATATATTTTTTATTTTCAAAATATAAAATATAATCTAACTAATCCAAGAAGGTTTAGCCAGATGGAACAATCTGATCAAACCAAAACATCCTTAAAACACGGAACCTCAGCTTTAACGAGTAACGCTCTATAAAACGCATATATATATTGAAATGAAAGGCTAAAAAGAAGAAGATTTAGGGGAGGCACTAACCTGAGCGATCGAAGAATTTAATCCTGAAACGAACAATTATTTGGGAGCTCCTTAATCAGTGAAAACCAGGAAACCAAGGTCAACTTATGAAAGAGTTATCGTGCAATTTAAAAAAAAAAAAATTGCGAGATGTAGCGTGATTGTCTTCTTTGATGGAGTTTTTCACTGGGATCCACTCGTTGAAGAAACCGGGAAGTGGCAAGTGCCTGCGGTGTAATGTAGACAAAACTTTAAAAATTTTGAATTATTTTCAGTTGACGATGGAAGGTACATGTGGACATTGTGGTCCTTTCCATAAATGTCCTTTGATGTTAAAGCAAAGTAATTTCATTTGAATGAATTACCCAAAAAAAAAAAATTCCGGCTAAATTCAAAATTAAAAGGTAGTTTGGGTGATCGAGTCAGATAGTCCCTGTTATAGGCAAGGCTGGACTCGAACTGAGTTTATTCAAACTCGGGTTCAAGCTTAGTTCTAAGGAGTCTAAAATGAATCAATCTTATACAAACTTGGTCAAGTTGGAGTTACTCGTCAAATTTTTTAATCAAAAATTTTGATACAAAGTGACATTGTTTTGATTAATATGTACTAAAACGATGTCATTTTAATAACGAAAAATAAGTCAAATTAAATTCAAATCGAATTTAAACTTAGCTTTCACGAGCTTAACAAGCTTAAGCTCAAACCGAACAGAGCTTGAGCTCGACTCAACTCAAATTCAACCCTAGTTACAGGCAAGTCACAACAATATTCAGTATACGCAGATAACCTTGTTGATTCCAAAATTCAAAAAGAGTGATTCTTGTTTGACACACAGTAACAAAGAAGCCTCCATGTTTTTTTTTGGCCAAATGACTTATTCCCATTCAAGGTATAGTATAATCCAAAATTGATATTTGTTAATTTTTAAAAACACAAAATCTCATTTATAAGTTAATTTTTATTAAAATTTTCAATTAGTTGAGGTAAAATCATTATTTTGATAATAATATTAAAAAATATATAATTTATTTATTTTCATCATTAAATTTTAAAAAATAACAATTTCATCTCAATTAAAGTTTTTGTAATTTTGAAAAATCATATTTTTTTTTTCAAAATTTAGGGTTTTCTTTCCACTCCTCTCTAGCAATATCTTTAGCCACTGATGACTTTTACGAAACTCTCTAACCTATCTTTGATCACCACCTTCATTTGGATTCATCTAGATTAGACAAATCCAAACAGTGTGGACGAGTCATACCTTTTGGATTCGTCCAATCCATACGAACCCAGATGAAGATGTCACTGGATAAGAGAAGAAAGAAAACCCTAGGTTTTAGATGAGGGGGAGGGGGGTGGGAGAGATGATGCGACTTTTCATAATTAGAAAACTTTAATCATAGTTAAAATTATTAGTTTTTAAAACTTAAAAATAAAAACAGAGTGAATTATATATTTTTTTAATATTATTATAAAAATAATAATTTTACTTTTTATTCTAACTAAAAATTTAACAAAATTAATTTATAGATGAGATTTTAAATTTTTTAAAGTCCGCAAATATCAATTTTGGATTACAGTATATATTAGGTGAGAATTAGTCTTTCGGCCTTCATTTATTTGATTTGGATGGATTGGTAAGTGGACATTAATTATTAGACATTGGTATAAACTACCCATCATTCATACCTAAACCTAATACGCCTCACCATCATATTGAATTGAATTAATTTCATTCAAACTTTCAACCAGCACTCCACACCAAATTTGAACTAACACAAGGAATAATACCATCTATGTTTGATGACAATTCACAAAACTTACGCCAGTTTTCAACAATACTAGTTCATTACGCTATTTAAGAAGTAGAGGTTATTATTTCCAGCAAGCCAATCACCTAAGGATTGCGAAGTAGTAGGCAGGTCCTGAATCGGTTTTCCCAGTTCAAAATTAATTCAGATGAAAATTTGGATTAAATAGTTTTAAGTTGTAATTTTTTCACCCTCGGTTTATAAAGAAAACAAGCACATGAAAATAATATTTTTAGTAACACGATATTTTATAATGGAATAAAGACAAACTAAAATGCATCAAAACCTTATTCAAAATAATAATAAAACAAACCTAACTCGCTCGCCTGTCAGGTAACGTTAAAAATGGAACAGCATCAATTGTTAATACTAGAATATAAGCAGAAACGACTAAAATTTAATAGTGCCAAAGCTGAGAACAGACCATCTCCCACATGGACGCCATATTCCATGTGCCAACCAATAGCTCCTCAGACGTCTACGAAACAGAAAGAAGGTAACCATATTCTAATATTAAGCCGTTGAAATAATTCCTTCTGTAGAAAGGCAGGTACCAAATGACAGACTAAGCTAAATCAACATCCAAGCAATTTCACATGGTCCTCTGTTTTCTACACGACTAGAAATGGAAAGATGGTTTGGCATTACACAAAAGCACTTTTTGTGACGTTAAAAAAAGTACAGTTTAAGAATTTTTACTTTTCATGTCATATCTACAGAATTTAAAAAGAATTTGAATCCGATCCACAGCCAAAGATGTATGTACAAGTCAATTGACACTACAAATGCCTATGGTATTTGAATTTCTTAGGGAGATGTTGTACTCTACTATTTCTATACAGAAATTTTGAATTTCCCCACCTGTTCTGAGGCATACAAATTTACTTCCATTAGAAGAACGGAATAGAAAGAAAATTCAGTTAACCATTTGACATCCTGCATACCTTTTCGGAAACCATTCTCTTGTGCATCTGCATGTCCAAAGAATGTAACATAACATCTTCCAAATGAGAACTCTTGAGTGAGACACTTATAGTCAAACCAGGAGTCAACAGCATATAATGAGGTGAGCTACAGCTACAAAGTTACGTGCCGCCCATAAATGAGAAGCCTGACCCAGCTCCCACATCAATCAATACATTGGCAAAATGGTCAAATTTAAGTTGTCTAGAGTTACCATCTCATGTATCTAAGTCAGCAGAAAACTTGATGCGAAGCCAAAAAAAGGTAAAGTATCTTTTTGCCGCCAATGGATTCCTGTATTAAATTTACCACAACATAAGCAGTGAAACTGAAGATCCATGTACAAGCATCAAAATGCTGAACTATCAGAAGACTTGGAATTATTCTTACCAACAAGACCTGTACATTGGTGGACTAAGGGTTGAGACTCAACATACTACCCAAAAGTATCCGCCTTTCATGAAATCACAGGATCAATTCTCAGACCTTTAGAATCCAACCATGCCTTTGTGCACAAGTTAGAACCCAAGTTACCGTCTTTCCTTATGTGGCTGACAAAGTGCTCAGCACCTGCTTGTTTCAGATTAATTTCAGCCAACCAATGATGCTTGCACAAAGAGCAAATGTTCCTGCCAGCCATTCCAGCTCCAAGAGCTGGCACCACAATCACTAAACCAGAATATTCCATGACGCTCCCTGGACTGCATAAGGATTTTGCCAACCATAAACAACTAGGAATCTCTCTTTGTCAAAATTCCACCAGAATTTTGCTTTCTCTGTATGCCATACTGCCAAGCATCCCTATATTTATCACCTGATTGGTCAAAGTCATCCAGGGAATTTTCCAATGACTTAAAGGAACGGTAATTTCCATTCCGAGGTATCTTCTCCTCATCTTCTGATGGTGTTCCAGACCTGGACTCTGTGTGTGGATTCAATGATCTATGTCTTGGTCCAGCTGATCTCAAACCTCTTGCATTGTTGGAAATCTTACCCTGTGAGGAATAATAACCCTGTCCTTTTACTGTTAGTGATGCCAAAAATTCCTTTGGAAGGGAGTCCATACCCATGTAACAATTCCTTGTCTTGGCATCCGCAATTAATGCAGCCCAGTCATCAGATTGGATTAGAGCATTCGCATTTCCCATAACCTGTGAAACAACAAACTTCTATATTTAGACATAAAAACCCAAATCAAGTCATGAGTATCTGTGGATCAGAGTGTAAAAAAATAAAGAAAAGGCAAAGAAAAGGAAAATAGACAGAAAAAAGAAAACCATACCCAAAGAGCCCGTCTTGCACGAGTAAGGGCAACATTCATACGGCGAATATCTGAGACAAAGCCAACCCCATGACTTGAGGCTCGCACACAAGACATGATAATAACATCACGTTCCTGGCCTTGGAAGGCGTCTACAGTATTAATATACAAGTCCTTTCCTTCTTCTGATGCTAAAACATTTCGAAATTCATGCTGAAGGCATTTTAATTGCAGCTTGTATGGTGTGATTATACCAATGGAGACTTTCCCCAGACCCAAAGACTTCAAAGTTTTCTGAAGATGCTCATACAAGCAAACACCCAATTTTGCTTCATCAATGTTCTGATAAGAAACAGATCCACCTCTATGGGACTCCCTACCATGGATGACATCATAGAAAACATAAGGCCTGAGTAAAGGATCCTTGTAGTAGACCTCATCAGGTAAATTAGCAACACTTTCACTGTCAGTGAGGCGTCCTTGGTAGAAATGCCTTGAAGGAAAATCCCGAATATTAGGATGCATCCTATACTGTACAGATAGCAGCATTGTTGGACATCCTGCTTGCTGGAACCTCTCAAACAGGCTCCTGCTGTATAGCAAGGTTCCAGCTGCCTTGCTGATAACTGTTGCAGGAAGCTGCTGAGGATCCCCAACAAGAACACATCGTGCTGCACCAAGAGCAAGGGGAGGAAGAACACCAACTTCACTTGCTTGGGCTGCCTCATCAATGACTACCATATCAAAACCATGAGTAAGGCGAGAGAACAACTTGCGCCCACTGCTTGAGACAGTAGTGAAAACAATCTCAGCCTCATTGGCATAACTTGCTTCAAGACTAGATCGGGCATCTTCCAAATTAAAGTTGCTACCAAGACGAAACATACTTTCTAATGTATGAAAGCGAGACATCTCAACAAGACATTTATCCCTATCTTCAACCACAGCAGCAAGGCGCTGCAGCAATGCATCCCGTTTGTGGTCCCGAGCAATAAGAACATCAGGGTCAACACCCACAGATCCTTGTGAACGAATGGCAGCAGCTATTGCAGTAAGCTCCATTTTGAGACTCGCTATCTCCTGAGACAACATAGATTCACGAACTTTTAATTTGTGCATCGTTCCTAAAACTTCATCACGGCTTTTAAGTAAAAGTTGCTCAGTTCTACGTTCAACAGAGACTGCCTGGGCTGCACGTGTTTGTGAATCTACCCCAACTCGTGCTACATCAGGTCGGTAAACCTTCATCTCACCATCAATGAAACCACGATCAAGAACACGTGCAAGAAGTTCATCAGTTGCAGCATTCGAAGGAGCACAAACTAACATTCTGGGTTTTGGGCAAAGTTTTGGAAGGGTGCGCAGAAGATTTTGGTCCATATTTTGAAGAACCTCATCAATTGATCCCGAAGCAATATTGTCAGAATTGCTCTCATTAGCATTCTTATAGCTCTCAGGTGCAAGTTTCTTTAGCAAAGAATTGTAGTAGTGCTGATACTGAACCAGATGTATGACATTCAGCATTCCCCACACTGTGTGAGTCTTACCTGTTCCAGGAGGTCCTTGAACTAGAGTAAAGGGCCATGGACTCTTAGTCATCCCACTGCTGGTACCAGCAGCAGTGTGCATAGCCGCCCATTGGATTGCTGCAAGCTGAGGTCCATTGAAAGACCTATGCAAATGATCAATAAAATTCTGAGTGAAGCATTCAGGCATGGTGGGGGTCTGATGCTCATATTTTGGGAAGTGCTCTGGGCTGGGCTTAAGGATTGCAGTTTGCATCTAGAAAAAGAGAACTTATATAAGTTTACAGTAAAACACAGTCATCATAAACCAAAATAAGAAAAGGTCCAGCGAACACCTGAGGATTGAGACGACAAAATGCATGCAAAGCAACATACTCCCGCTGGGTGGTTGCAAGAGAACCAAGCACAGTCAAATACCATGTCCCTTTTGAATGAAGTTTCCTCAGAATATGATCATCATCTTCGAAGCTGCAAAAAGTGCCATTTTAATAAGAAAATAAACTGAAATTATTGATTAATCTAGCTAAACTTGAACATCTTTGTGGATAAAAGCACGAAATACCAATCAAACTACACAACACCAGGACAATAGTCAAAAGATGTTTACCTGTTAGGATCATATGAGTCCCCAACATAAAAATGAAGAATTGCCCCTGGGGGATCACGAGTATCAACAGGCACGTGTCGTCTAACAGTGCCAGCCACTCGTCCAGTAACCTCAGGCTCCTCCCCATCTTCACTTGACAGCATGTGGTTCCTCTTGGTTCTGACTGCTTGAGAAAATAAGAGTTACATTTACAAGATATAAAGCTGAAAGCATTAACAACTGTGTCATAAAATGAAAAACAATCATCTTACCTGATCCAGGCCTAGGGGTTGAAAGAACTGCAACATCACCCTCCTTAAACACCCACTTCCACTCATTTGTTGGACGGATTATCACATCATACCATCCTATGTCAGCATAAGAAAATTTCAGCAAGTTAACAAACCAAGACAAACAACTACGTTTTATTCCCAGAGTGACTTGGGATATATATTTTACTTTACACAAACATAGAAAAAGAATATACATGAAGAGTTCTCTTCATTTTTCCAATTTTCAACTAGCTCAAAATCAATGACATAAAAAATATAATTACAAAATAATAATCCAACTAACCCTGCAACCAAAACAGACACCAGATAACCTTCGACACTTTCAGGCCTATTTGTAAACATTGTTTTTTCAAAAGTAAATTAAAGAAATTGAAATCATCTATGTATTTTTCAATAAAACAGAGATCAAAATGTAGCACATGTTGGTCTAAAGATAATTATTTTCAGTTTCAAGTTTTGCTAACAACAAAGTTAAAAAACAAACATTTAAGTACCTCTCTCACGTCTTTCAATGCTCTTTATATGAACCACTATATGTGTATCTCTTGAACCTGTTTCAGTCAACTCTTCCCATGTGCTGTATAGTTGAGCTCTGCATTCCTCAAAGAGCAATGGCTCAAAAACTCTAACATACTCTTCTACTGATTCAAACCGTCCCGGAACACGTTGAAGTTCACTCTCCTCTGATGCATCATATACTCAATCAGTAACATAGAGAAAATAGCGAATATACAAAAATAAACTTTGAAGGCATGGGGCCCCAAAAAAATAATTCAAACAATGCTGAGACAAAAACTACCATAAGGATAATAAACTGATCACCTCCTAAATATAAACAGGATGACAACAAGAAAGGGGAAAACTCAAGTTTAAGGATATTAATTCATCATGCACATATGAAAACAACATATGTAACTGCCAACAATCATAACTACAGGGAAAAAAACTTCCAAACACAAATATAAAACTGCAGCTTTTCTTATGATATTAATAAGTATAGATTTTGAAATTTGATTACTGATTCCACCCAACTGACAACTTGTAGGATTCCCACCTTATGCAGCTGTAAGTATCCCTTTTATAGGCTTGAGTCTGAGCAATAGAGACTTGAACATTTCTTTTAAGAACTTGAAAAATCCCAAGTGATCCACAATTCCAGACCAGATTTTGATGGTAATGCAAAATTTAAATGGTACATTGTATAAAATGAAATGCAGCTAACACATAAACATATTAACGTAGCTCTTCACTCCTCTCTCCAAAACAACAAGACTGAGAATTGTAATCTGTAACACACAAGAGCCATATAAGGGTGATAAGATACAGTGAAAAGAAGTAAAAAAGGTATACCGATGGAATTTAGAATCTTGCTTACAAACATAAAATCTCATCACCTTTCCATGTCCTTTGAGTGTTACGATTCTCAATAGTGTTATAATTGGAGGGACATGGAGAACTGGCATGAAAAAATCATGAAAGCCGTAAATGCATGTGAACCAAAAAAAAAAAAATCAACAAAAGAGGGAGAACTCAACATATCAGTCGGTTACACAAATATTTATCAACATACAATTACCTGGGTGGTGCCAAAACTTTTCATTGGTCACCTCCCGTATAAGACGTTCAACTGATGTGTCCTGATACAAGTTACCAACAACAGTTGACTTCTTAGCAGGAGGATGTTTCTTGTTTCCCAGCTTAAGTTCAATGAAACTTTGGCTCACTGGAGCTGACTTTTTGTTAAATTGAGAATTTTTCAGCTGCCGTGTATCTGTTGGTTGTTTCCATGAGCTCTGTCTTGGGATGTGTGGCTGAGAAACCTCTGCAGAAAAATCAGTACCACTGTTTACTCTCCGAGGCCTACTTAATGGTCCAGGATTCATATCACCATTAAATTCAGGTTTTGGTTCATAAGGTTCCAAATTAGTGACTCCATCATTACATGATGACGCATCATATTGTTTCTGATCCTTATTTACTGGCTGACCATGCTTTTCTCCACCACGTTCTAAAGGTGGAAGTATTGTACGAACTTCCTTAGTAATGCGAGTGATGATGGGTGGGTTCTGCCTCCTTGGTGTTGAAGTTTTCAATGAGCCAGCTTGCTTGACATCTTCCAAATTAAGGAAAACAGTCTGTCTATTGCGTTTCTTCCCTAGCATTGCTTCTTTCTGCTGATCTACTTTTCGCTTGCCTAGATTATTTGCAAACTTGTTTGAATGACTTCCTTCAATACCTTTAACTTCTCTTTGTTTTGGAAGCAAGCCAGCCTCTTCCTGACCATCTGTAGATGGATCACCTTTACTGCTGCCTTCAGAATGTTGGATATTGTTACTTCTCTGTTCACCTGGATCTTGATCCGATACTGACAAAGCACGTCTACTATTTTCATCCCTACTGCCTTCATGATTATTAATATCCACACTAGCAGCAGTACAATCCATGACTTCAGGCATCTCTTGCCCTTCTGGAGCTTTATCCTGCTCATGCAAGCTAGCACCAGGATATGCATCAGCAGAACCCTCAGCATCAGACCATTCCCCTTCTTCTCTTTCAACAACTACAGCACTTCCAGAACCAGGAGCTTGTGATGGTGACACTTTAATCTCTTCACTACTACTGGACTTCGATGAAGATGATGCAAACTGACAATTCAGATCCTCAGCCTTCTGCACAGGACACACTCCATGGCCCTGAGCAGCTTTCGGTCGAATGAAAGGCTGAAAACCTGAAACAGAAGACGCATGTGAGAAAACATGATTATTAGTTATTCTTTGAGGACCCACTGACGGAACAAACAAGTCAGAAGAGTGGGGTTTCAAAGAGGGAAGTGCTTTCTGAGGCTCGGAACAGAAAACTCGGTCATTTTCCTCGTCATCCTCTGCAGGGGGTTCATTAAGATCAAATAACAGCCTTCCTCGAGATCCCATTTCATATGCAAATGCATACAAAGGAAACTGTGTATTGAGATAAGTCCAATTGGCACTCTTTCTGTTCTCTTTTCAGCAAGAAATGAACATGACATACCAACTGCAAAGGAATAGAAAAATTCTTGGCGGTGTCAGAAAGTTTATAAATCAGTGGGTTCGGCAAATTAAATTCTACAAAACTAAATGTTCAGGGGAGGAAAGTATATAAACACTTAAAAACAAGCAAAAATTACTAAACAATTGGTATCTTCCTATGATGCTGACTAGAAAAATAACAACTAATGAAACCAAACATTTGGCATAAAACGTACCTCCTAGACATATAGACTTAGAATGAAAGCCTCTACTATTTCATAAGGAATATAATCTAAAAAACAGCTAGAGTCACCTAACAATTCTTCCATATTTAGTAATACATTTATCTAAAAACCCGAATACCCAATATAATATGAAAGAGCAATAATACACAGGTCACAAAGCACAATAACTTCTTGAATAATTATAAGAAAATCATTGAAGTAGCAGAAGTCAAAAAACTTCACAGCAAACCCAGTGCCAAAGGCCCAGTATACAATAACATTAGTTTCACACTACAAAAAGTTAAAAAAGTCTGCTTCTTCACCTGCAGTGTTAGTCATTTCATCATTCCATATATCTCAACCAGATAAAAGGAAAGGAATAATATCACGCAAAATCGTCAAGATTTGTTTTAGAAATAACAACCAAGTAGCACTAATTCTGTTGAGACATCTACAGCACTTGAGCAACGAACATACTGTTTAAATCTTGGCAAATACAGAAAAAACATAGAAATTACAAATACACATACAAACCTAAACTTCTAGTATGTCACCAAACAATAAGAACCATCGAAAAACCATTACTGAAAACAATAGACTGGAAAGTGAAAATTCGACATCAAAAACATAAAAATGAATATAAAGAAACCACATTATCAGATAAAGATAAACAACATAGCATAAGAAATTCTTTTACCTAATCATATAGCATGACCTATTGTTCTCTAACAAACCAGAAGCTGACCAAGATTTATGATTAGCACGCATTAACATCACTAATTAAACCATAAATCACTCCAGATCGAAATTCATAATCGACCAAGATGTTTTTCCTAGGGTTTGAAGAAAATAAAACTCTTTATTCACGTTTTCTACAGTATTTCAATTAATCTATCAAAAAATTATCAAATCCCGTCCTAATTAGTCATCATTTACATCACGAACTGTTGTTCACAGATCAAGCCTAATTATCATTTTTATTAATTCCAAGTGAAGAACAAGTTAATGTCAAAGGCAAGACTCGCTCCATCTCTTTTTTTTTTTTTAAATTTTTTCCGATCTTCGATATGTTCTGACAATGATATTTCTGGAATAAATTATGTAAACAAGATTTAAATTCAAGAAAAAATAACAACTGCAGTGAAGAGAGAGGTTTTCTTTAATTTTTACCTCTTAAGAGCAGCTTTGAACCTAGAGAGAAAGAAATAGTAACAGAGAGATGGAGGCTCTATAGAAGGAAAGCAAAGAGAGCGAAGGCTATAATATGAGGAAAAGAAACGGTGTGGCGATGGGTTTATATAGGAAATAACGTGCCCATCTCGCCGCCCGTAATTTTCTCCGTTCACCGTTAAATACTCCCGGTGAGTTTTTAATCAACAACTTTTTTGATTGTTCGAAAGAAATCGAAATTACGAAAAGATCCCCCCACGCCCCTATATTTACACTTCTGCCTTCTTCGAATTCGCCGTGCACTAAACTTAAACTAGTGATCTAATCTAATAATCCAAGTAAGAGAAATGGATGGAGATCTAGAGATAAGGATAAGGGTAACTTAGGTAGTTCACATCTAAGGATAAAATATTATTGGAAGTCTGACTTGCGTGTACAATACTCACATGTAAGAATCTTGTGCTAAAGTGGTAATAAACATTGCTCTTGTTACGAGTGGGAACTACAACAAGTGCCACGTCGGCTGGGAGCATGGAGCATTGATGGGAGAGATGCCATTTGTGGGGATCTTAAGGGTAAATATGTCAAACAAAATGAGTACATCAGGGTTTGCTAGAGTCCCACGTGGGCTCAGGACGAGGTTAGACGGTTTCCTAAGGTTAACTTAACCCCACCGTAACGAGGATAAAGTTAAGTAACAAAATCGTTTTAAGATTTTGAAAGTATATTCTTTTTTTTTTGTTCATAAATGATTGATGGTAATTTAGTAAATTTACTAATTTATAAATCTTCCAATTGACTAATAAAAGATAAAAATATTTTATTATTACTTTACACGTTGCACTATTCTATCATATAACAAAATATGTTATGTTTTAATCTATTAGATTGTTGTCACACCCTCAATAGTCAAAGGCGAGCCCGTACGTCAACTTGACATATTGGACTCAACGAAAAATCGGAAGATGGCAAGGCTCCTCGGGACAACGGGCATGGTGGTTTTTACAAACTTTAATGGAGCATAAAAGAGAATGTTTATTTGCAATAAGGCAGAAATTTCATGTGGCTCTTTTTCGTTGCACCATATTTAAACTCTTTTGTATTGTTGGTAAATTACCAAGTTTTAACGTGCTGCCAATTATAATTTATACATCATGAATCCCGCAAAAAATTTTAAAGTTATAACATGAGTGATAGTAAAGGAAAGGGACTATTTTCTATCCATTTTTTAGGTCTATCTCAAACTAATACTCATGGGAGATAAAAAAAATTTTTTTTCACCCATGATCAAACTATCATCAAATTTCTCAGTTAGAGACAGAGACAAAATCGATATTTTATTGTTTATATTAAAAAGTTATAAAATTTGTTACTTTTTACCCCTCTTAGGTTTTAGAAACTAACATTTCATCCTTAACCAAATTTTAAACTTTGAAAACTAATATTTTCACCCCCAAACCTAGGGTTTCCATATTTTTCAAAACGTAACCCTCCCCATAACTTTCAAAAATAACAGTTTCACCTTCATTCTTCAACTTCATCTTCCGACGTCGTCACCGACCTCTTCCTTCTTCTAGTGCGACAGTGGTGGTGCAATGAAGAGATCTTCATTTCCTCGTCGCACGATGTGACGAAGAGACAGAGATCTCTTTGTCGCACGATCGTGCGACGAAGAGGTCTCTCTTCATCGCTCCACCTAGACGACGAAGGACGACGCTCCATCGCTCGTTGCATCATCTAGACGTGATGATATCGTCCTTCGTCTATTCTTCTAGATCTGGATGACAAAGGGTTGTCTTTCATCATCTTTTGTAGTCGAAAATACGAGATCGATGGAATGTGTTGGTCGTTGGTGGTGGCCGGAGAAGGAAACAAACCCTAGAAGTGAAATTTAAACTTTTTTAAACTTTGAGGATGGGTTAAGTTGTTAGTTTTTAAAACCTGGAGGGGGGAAATGATGAAATTTTAAAGTTTTAAGGTTTTAAACAGAAAAATATCGATTTTGCCCCTATCTCTAACTAAAAAATTAGACTGCAATTTGGTTATGGGTGGGGGAAAAGATTTTTTATCTCTTGTGGATATCAGTTTGAGTTTGAATTAGACCTAAAAAATGGGTGGGAAATACTCCTTTTCCCGTGATAGTCATGAGTCATGACCAGGAAAGTCTACGGGGGAGGAGAAAAGAAAATGACAATTTGACAAATTATTATTTATGTGCAAAAAGACAAATATAGCCTGTAGTATTCTTCTACACACAGTAGAAACACAATTTGAATGTTGTATAAAGGAAGGGTATTATTGTAAGTTTAGACATATATTGCGTTTTAATGAGATCCAATGAGCAATGCAGACAGAGAGTAGGTGGGGTGAGTGGTAAAGGTAAGAATAATTAGATCAGATTGGTGCTTGACCAAATCCCCGTCGTGTCTGGTGCGGCAACCTCGCCTTCTACGTTTGGTAAAACACTTATTTAAATTTAAACGCTTTTCAACCCACCACATTTTATATATATAAATATATATAGACACACATACACGCACACATATACGTATTCACTAATTTATATACAAATTAAAACTCATAATGGTCACCACCACGGCACCACAGATGCGGTTTAAACGAGTTGAGTGAGTCACCTCATGCCGATTGAAGGGCCTTAGCCATGGGAGATTTAGTGTGAACTTTAACAAGAACTGAGATGGAGAGATTATATCATAGCTTGATCCCGCATGAACGATGATGAGATCTGAACACAATAGTTATAAATTATATTTCTAAATTAACTTTATTAAATAAAGAAAAAAATTATTATTAAATTTATGGATCTTCTTTTAATTTGATGTATATTAAGAATCTAACCGAAGATCATATTTTAATACAGGTAATTAATTAAAATGATTTAATTATTATTTAGGGTTCATAGAATATAACGAAAACCTAAATTTAAATGCCAAAATATTCTCAACCTTTTCTATATGAACTCCGATAATATATACAAACCAAGTTTACAAATTTTCATTTTCATATTTTCATTCAAATTTCAACTTCTTGATTTCAAAATCAATGGAGAAAGTTCATTATATCTATATATTTATACGAAGATTAATTCAAAATTTGTTGTATTTGATGATTGTTTATTGGGTTTTTCTTTTTGGTATTAAATTGATTTCGTAAGTTTAAAGGGCATTTTATTATCATGAATAATAAAAAATACTAAAATGATAATTTTTTTGGTAGAAAAATATAAATTGCTAAGACTATTTGGAATTGGAAATTATTAACAGCTCGGTGTTAATCTCCTTTGCTTAATAGAAGAATCAATTTTACTTTTATAAATACAAATTCAAGAAAAAAAATTTATGATTATATTTATAAAACATAAATAAGAATTCCTCCTCGAATTACTTGGATTCAATTCCCATCAAGTAGAATTGTGAACATAAGCATGGACAATCACTATGATTCCATTCATATAAAAAGCCAAAGGGTTTATTCTCACTCAAAGTATATTGTATTCTTAAGTATTTTACCATTTAATTTTGAAAATTTTATTTACTCATTTACAAATTGTTAAAGTTAACAAAATTCTAATTTCTTAATTTTGTATCTCATTTTCTTATCTTAAATCTAAAAAATTAATTATTTTTTTCCTAAACCCAATTTTAAAATTAGTTTTCAAACTTCGACACCATTACCACTAGTCTCTTCCTCCACAATCTCTCTCCTCTCACTTAAACCTTTAGTCGGCATCGATTAAAATTAAGAAGATGAAGATAAAAATTTTGTCTTTGTCTAGAAAGACGAAGAACCATCTTCTCAGCTTCAATCATCATCGAGGTGAGGTCTAGGTGAGAGACGAAAGATTTTCAAAGAGAGAAAAAGTGTCGAGAGGGAGAGATTGTCGGAGTTTGAAAACAAAATCCTAATGGGAGAAATATTATGTTTTAAAACTTAGCCTAAAGAGGAAATTATTAGTTTTTACGGTTTATAAAAAGAAAAAATGAGATAAAATTAAAGTTTATTTTTAATATTATAGATGAAATAACGATTTTATTCTTAAAATTAATAAACTTAATTATTTATTAATGTATAAATAAAATTTTAAAAGTTTAGAGATAAAAATTTAGGAAAATAATATTTGCATGATAAGTCTTGTGTCCAATTCAATCATTTTTATGCCAAATTACCCTGTTGACGTGGCAAATCGACCGAAGTTAGGTGCGCGAACCGGATGCAACCACACAGCACGAGACCCGAATAAACTTTACAAGCGTAACAGTAACCCAACTGGATCAACTGAACAGAGGTCTTCCGTTATCCCTACTTGCTACTCTTGCGGTGTCAGGACATAACAATGGCGAACCCTATATTCTAGCCACGTGTCCTGCTCAGGAACCACGAAGATGGAGGCAATTGCATGGCGTTCAGTGTTGTCTCTTATAGTAGTCTCGTCATTGATGGTGTACGAAGAGTGGGTCTCAGCTCCCTCTTGCAAAATCATACCTGGACCGGATCCTTACGAGCACGAATCAGGTCGGGGCACTGAGGAGTTGAAAGTGATGCTTGTTGGTGATTTGTTATTGTTAGGGTCCGAAGCTGGTTTTGTGAATCGATATTTTAGAGATTATTACATGGCCAAATTCTTCAGGGTAATCGTTGTTATGTTTTAACTTTGAAGCTTGTTACATGTGTAAAATTATGCTGTTTTAATTGGGAAATTTTTTTTGATAAAATGGTTTTTAAAGCTGCTTAGAAATAGTGTTAATTTCAATACGTTTGGTCAATTGTCCTTGAGTTACATTCTGGTTTGCATTGCTTTCTAGTTTCTATTGGATCTTTTCCAAATTAATGTGTTAAAGAAAGCATTTATATTCCTAAAGTTTATTCATACATGTGATGCAGAAATCTTTTGACAGTTTGAACCCTGATATGCTGCTAGTATTAGGAGATGTTTCTGCTAGAGGGTCAGAATCGACGAGAAGTAATTGGTTGCCAGTATTCAATCAATTTGATCGAATGTTGGGACCCTTTCTTGGTCTTCCTTTCCATGTTACTTTGGGTGATAGGGATATCGGAGAGTGCAGTGGGCTTAATCCACAGTCTGTTAATTGGATAGCTGGGAATTTGCCTGGCTTGGATTCAGCTGGTTGTGGTGCATTTGAAATTAGTAATGTCAGCTTTGTTTCAGTGAATGCTGTAGCACTGCTATGTGGTAACAATAAACTAAGGTTTAGTGTTGAAAAGGTCATAGAGAGGGAGAGAATAGATCTAAGAATGGGTGAAGAAGGCACTGCAGAGGCAATTAATTATTCTGGTAAATTCGGTAAGACATACAATGACTTTGCCAGGAGAGAAAATGATACGTCATCCTTATCTGGCCCTGTTCTATTGCTTCATTTTCCCTTGGACCGGAGAGATGACGGCAAGTGTTCACACGAGAATTCAAATACTCGTGAGAGCAGGTAGATCTATTACTTTATCATTTATTATCATTTTAAACTTTGACTCCCTTATAGCAAATATGTAAATAACCTTGTTTTCCAACATTTAAATCACAAGAGTTATATTCAAAATAGTAAAGAATGTATTGATTCATTGGGAGCTGAGAGCATGCTGTTATATGGAGTACCTTCAGGTCTAATATTGAAGGCCAGATTGCTGCTAGGCCATGTTTCTTTTTTATTCATCATTATTTTCCTACATAAAGTGGAGTTGTTGGGAATGAGAACTGACAAGCTCTGTGGAAAATTAATCCTATATCCAGTTATTTGCAAAATGTGGTAGTAACTCATCTTTCCAGTTGCAGTACCAACTTTATATATGGTCCATTTTTTTCCATTACACATTGAACTTGCTTTGTATCAGTCATGCTGGTTGTAATTGGTACTTAACTCATGTTGAACTTTTTATATTTTAGGGGGGTCTTAGGGCCCGGGCCTTATGATTTGTTGCACACAGTACCCCCTAATGCTACCAAATACATTTTCCAATCTATCAAGCCAAGGTAGCTCCTTTTTCTTTAATCTACATCACACTTTCTTTATATTTCTGTTGGCGTTGCTTATTGTCAATCTACTTGATCTTAATTGCATTAGTTCAACTATTTTCTTACTGTGAATCTTTTGTCATCTTTTGAAGGAGGTGCTTGCATTGTTTGTCACTTAGGCCATGAGGTTTTCCATTTCTTATATTGAGAACTTGAACTCAAGACTGATTTTGAAAATGGATTTTAATTACTAGGTAGACTTTGAAAACCTGATCTCAAAAGTTTCTTTTAATTTTACATGAGTTTATATTTATGGTACATCTTTGCCGAGTGAAACTACATCCAAGTGAATTTAACCATTCGCCTAAAATGAATGGTGGCCTTTCAGAAGTTTGGTTCTCTCGATTGACACTATAGAAGGGCTGGTTAATAAACGCATTTTTATGGTATCTGTGCATGCCTTGTCATGGTTTACCTGGTAAGAGTGTTGGGATATTGTGGTTTGCTTTCCTATTTGCTTCCATGTAAAATTGCATGTCTTTAGGAAAACTATTTAATAGAATATAATTGTAAATAGGAATATTGAGGTCCTATTATGAATTGAAATATGAATCCTATTGGAAATAGAATGTCCTATAGACTTCATATAAATATAAGGATGAGAACCAATTCAAGTTTATGAGAGGATGTGGAACACAGGGTTATATAATATCAAGGATTTATTAAAACCATGGGTAGAGTGCCTTAGAAACTGGGGAAGGATTATATCTCTGAGTATTGGGTTGAGTATGATTAGAAACTAGGATTGTTTCTCCTCTGTTAATTATGTACTAGGTTTATGGTGATGAGTACCATTGTATATTATGTTGATGAAACTATAGTAGATTTCTCTCATAAGTGGATGTGGGTGGGTTATATCGAACCATATGAGTACCATGTCTCTTTGTGGTATGTTTTTATAGTCGTACTTTATTCATCTCGAAACTTTGTTTTTTGTTATATGATCTCCTAACACAGAAAACCAAATTCGTAGGTTAGAAACCTTCTCTCTCGTGCCAGTAAATCAAATTGCTGAATTTGTTGAATACGCGTTCCAACAAAACATGTGATATTTTCCATTATGGTGTGAAATTGGGCATGTGAAGTGCCCTTTCTGTTTCCCACTATTTCCCGGGTACCAAATCAAAGTCTATTGTGAATCCATTGATGTACCCTTTATTCCTTTTTTCTGTTTTGCACTCTGTGTGTAAAGGGTTATAATTTATTCAAGTCAAAACTCGGTATATTGTGTTATTTGAATAGGGAAGTATAAAGAAAAAGAGGTTTTGTGGAATAAAGTTGGGTCAAGTGTTTTCGCAGTTCCTGACCTCATATACTTATATTGTGAGACTAACAACAAAATTTCAATAATACCTCAATTCAGAAACTAATACTTGAAGTTTGGACATGCCTTGATAACTTTATTTTTCTATTATTTTTTATTGTAAGATGATAAACTGCATATTTTATTTGTGTTTGCAGGATCATTTTCAGTGCACACACCCATGAATTTTGTGATCACACTCACCAAGATGGAACTCGTGAAGTAACTGTGTCAGCCATGACATGGAAGGCAAGGGATGACCCGGGGTTTGTTGTTGCCACCTTCCATGGGAACAGAAGAGAAGTAAGTATTAGCTATTGCTCTCTTGCTAGGGAATCTCATATACTAACAGCCTATGCTTCTGTTCTGGTTCTTTTGCTGTCATTTGTAATTGTAGCAAATATATCTCAATGGCGAAGTTTAAGACTCTAATTACAATTATAACACGAATTCCTTTCTTTTCATGCATTATTTTTTTTTCTTTCCAGATGATACGTCCGGACAAGAATATTATTTGCCTGTTGAATGACCTTCCTTATTCCATACTTCCCATTGCATGTTTTTCCAAGGGCAACATTTGTTAAACCCTTAGTTGGAAAGCAAATCCAGTTCCATCTTAACACCCTTTGTATGCCCCGATAATAATAATTAAATAAAGTGTTAGAACTCAAATGAAAGATGGTTTTACCATTACATGAATATTTAATGTGTTGATTCTAGTTGTGGAGGTGGAGATATCCATTCTCTAGAATGATACCAATCAATGAGATAGAGGTGACTGGCTACTGGAAGAGCCTCTTTGATCTTGAAGTTCCAATACAATAGCTGTAGACTTTATTATTTGTGTGAAAATCCCTTAGCAAAGCACTTCCAACTTTGTTGCAATTTAGTGAAAAGGGGGTTCTTCTTCTATTCTTTGATTCAGGTTCAGAAACCACTATAGTTATTGATTTTTAAATTATCATTGATGGAATTCATTTGCATTCATAACTGGTGTAGTGCACAGGCGATGGATACTAAACACTTTTTCACTTATAAAGGGCATGTTCAATGGATTTTTATTCGTAGTTATTTCCTAGATATGAGATAATCGACATCAATTAAAAATGAGTTGGTTTGGGTTGCTGAGTCATATGAGAATTGTGACTGAATTGAGTTAACTGGGATTAGAAATAAAATGAAGTAGGGAAGAGTCATAACAGAGTTTTTGGAGTGTCATCTTGGCAGCTGTGTGAAGTGAAAATTTTATAGGGAAAGATCACTTAATTGCAAAAAGAGCTTGGTCTGACATGCAAGTTTAATGAGGAAATTAACCTTCTGCTGTAGATTTTCTCTTATAAATTGATTTTATTTTTAAAGTAGGATAAAAATTAAGTACTAGTGTGATGTTTATGTTTGAGATTGGTGGTTTTCTGCAGCCTTTTATGTTGGATAGGATCATTGAGAAACAAATACAAAGATTGAGGTGAGTGCTGGAATAACAAGCATGCGTGATTGTAATATGTCCTTTAAATAAGCATTGTTTGTTTCCTCATCTAGCCATCGCTCCATCTAGGGGTGGATTCCGAACACCCCTTGGCTCGAGTTTGGGTTGGACAAAAAATAATTCAATTCGAATTTGGCTCAAGTTTGTAGAGTCAAAATTAAGTTCGATTCGGATGAAAAATAACTCAGCTTGATTCTGTTTGAGTTTGACTTGATTTCGTAGCTTGAATTAATGGTTTGAATTCGTAACTTGGTTCAGTTCAAATTGATAATTTAAATGTATGACTCAGATTCATAGTTAAAGTTTGTGGTTTATTGATAAAATGACGTTGTTTTACTTAAATAATATTCAAAATTTTTTATTCGAGCTGAGTTGAGTTACGAATTTGAACTGATTCAAGCCATGAATTTGAATTGAATCAAGTCACAAATTCGAACTATTGATTCGAATTGGATTTGAGCTGAATTAAGTCAAATATCTCTTGGCTCAAGTTCGATTTGAATTAAAAAATAAATCAAATCTTTTAACTCAAGTTCGATTTGAATTTTAATTAAACCAATTTGAGTCAAGCTGAATCGACTTTCGAGATCAAGCTGGTTTGAATTATATCTAGGCCTACCTCTGTCTCCTACTTGACCGTATGATGCCACCTAGAGATGGGAAGTGAGTCGTGCTAGAGTCAATCAAGGGCCTAGTAGGCAAGGATTGAAAAGTTTATAACACAACCTACGACCCTTTAGGTCGTGCCTTTGTAGGCCTTTAGCAGGGCAGTCAATGTGTGTTGGAACCAACCATCAAATTATGATTTTTTAAAATTTTAATTAATATTTAATTATTTTTTATTTTTTAATATTTTTTAATGGCTACCCTGTGGACCCTTACCCTACGGCTTGGCATAACCTATTATAATAACAAGTCATACTTTATGGGTTGTGTCAAAAAACAGGAGTTTAAATTATGGCATGGCTGGCCTAACCTTTTTTATGTGTCATCGCCTATCAATTGTTATTATGAAAATGCTTGATCATCGTGCTCAACTTCCAAACCAAAGATGACTCCTTTATAATAGAAACCAGTTTACATTTTGAAGTCTAAGCTTTTCGATCAATATAATTTGCAACTGTCAAACCAAAATCTTGCATAAATTGACAAGTGAGAACATCTTCAACTTAGTACTGACAAAATGGATGCGTTTATGCATGAAGGGTCATAACAATGAAAATGGGAGAACGGGCTTTGCAATAGGAAACTCTCCTATTTATTTGTTTTATTACTATCTTCTGAAACAAGATTGGGCTTATTGACCACACCATCACCCCTCCAGGCTAAAGTTCCGTTAGTTTCAAATGCACATTCATTCAAGAAACCCCCTCAATTTCAAGTTAGAAACAAGGCCAAAGGACTTTTTCTAATCAAAGTATCTTGTTTTCTTAAATTCTTATCTTTTAACTTTGAAAATCTTATTTACCCATCTATAGATAATTAAATTTATTAATTTTAAGGTTAAAATTATTATTTCATATGTAATATTAAAAATAAATTTAAATTTTATTTTTTTTTCTTTTAAACCTTAAAAATTAATTATTTTTCTTCTATATTAAGTTTTAAAAAAATAACATTTTTCTTCTAAAGTTTAGTTTTAAAACTTTGGCATTACTTCTGAAGTTATTGTTGGCGGTCTCTCTCTCTCTTGATGTTTTCACTCTCTTCTCACTTGGACCTATGATAGACACGTTCTAAACAAGGAAAACAAAACTCTTTGTCTATTAAGATGATTGTCTTCCCATCTTCTTCTTTCATCTTTCCAACTTCAAACACGTTGGTTGGAGGTTTAGGTGAAAGAAGAAAAATTGTTAAAGGAAGAGGAAGAGTTGAGAGGGAAAGACCCCCAATAATGACATCGGAATTTGAAAACTAAACATTAAAAGAAAAAAATGTCATTTTTTAAAATTTAATCTAATGATGAAATAGTTAGTTTTTAGAATTTAAGAGAAAAAAATAAATAAAATTTTAATGAGTTAAAGTTTTGTTAATTTTAATAGTTTATAAATAAGTAAATAAGATTTTTAAAATTAAAAAATAAAAACTGGTACGGAGTTGGTTTCTTCATCTGCTGAAGACGATCAGCTATTTAATTATAGTTAAGTTGATAATGTTATCTTCGTTAAATACTTGGCTTAAAACTAACTTGGTCGGCCATAAAATATCAATAACATCACACCAAGTAATCTGTTGTTCAAATAATTTATAATTTGAATCAGAAAGATTTTATGGTACAGGAATTGGGACAGGACACGTTCTGGGGTTAGGTCCAAAGTAACGACAAAATATTATATTGATAAAGGAAACAGTCTTTTGATTGAAAAAGGAAGGAATATAAGCCTATTATTCAAAGTAAAACTCTGATTTTCCTGAAACATCACTAATAAGGTTATATTAATACAAATATTTTCTTTCATTATCGCTTTGTTGACATGTGAGCCCTGAAATGAATAATTAATTATAATAAAAAATTATTTAGTTGATAAAAAGTGTTTAACCCTACCTTACCTACCATTTCAAAAGTTAACATAACATTATCCATAATGAATAATAGGGTTGTAAATTCTCGATCAAGGGATAATCTTATTTATGGGTCCATACCGTACCTGCATGATAAATATTCCAAAGGCAAGAGGATATGCCCAATCTAATTGCACCCAATGGTGTTTCAGTGAAGTTTGGTGTTACCTAAAAGCCTTTTGTAATTAAAAAAAGAGAAAATTTCAATGAAAATAGAAAATGTCATTTATAATCCGGGAAAATACAGGTGGGAAATAAATTTTTTTATCTCTCTTTTTATTGAAGAATATCAGATTATTATAATAATCTTGTCTTGATAAATGTAAAATGAAACTTAAATGAATTTGAATGAGAATATAATTCTGAAGAATGTGGGACAATCTTTTTGGATCAGCATCAACGTTGCTTCAACTTCAAGTGAGATGAGATGGGCCCGTCTGACGATATTGTTTCTCTCTTTCTGCCGTTTCTTCCGTTGAAAATAACTTTTACCTTGTCTTTCTACTGTTTCACCCAAATAATATAATAAACGGCATAAGTATCAGTGCTAGTTTGCACTAACTTTTGATAGGATATATATTTTACATAGGCCAAAGGACTTCCCCCACCCCCTAACGGACGTTGATTTTTTAAGTTTTATTTCGTTAATTCACCTATTTATTTATAAATAGTTAAAATTAATTAAATCTATTAATTATATTATTATTCTCCTTTAAACTCTAAAGATTAATAAGTTTTTCAACCTAAGTTTTTAAAAACTATATTTTCTCCCTAAGATTTTCAAATTTTTAGATTTAATTTTTTCAACAAAAACTGATGATCTTCAAACACTGTCTCTTTCTCTCCGGTATGTCCTTCTTTTCGACTGTGCTCCTTCTAACCCTGTGAAGCGTCTTCGTCACGATCATGTCTCACGACATTGAAAGGAGCATAATCGAAAAGAGGATGGGTCGGAGAGGAAAAAACGGTGCCTAGAAATTGTTGATTGTCGTAGAAAAAATTAGATCTGAAAGTTTGAAAACCCTATGAAGAAAATACAGTTTTTGAAATCTTGGGTTTAAGGAAAACTGTTAGTTGTTAGGGTTTAGGGGAGAAAATAAAATCAAATTTAAATTTATTTTTAATATTAAATATAAAATGATAATTTTACTCCTATAACTAACATATTTAAACGGTCATGAGAAGGTAAATGAGATTTTCAAAATTAACAGAAAAAAATTTGAGAAAACAACATATTTTGAGTGGAAATAAGTTCTTTGGCCTTTTACATATGCCAAAAGACTTATTCTCATCCAAGGTAGAGGGAAAGTTCACACTTTTATCTTGTGGGTTTAAAAAATTCAAACATTCATTTATGAATTAAAATTTATTAAAATTTTTAGTTAGAGTTAAAAGATAAAATCATTATTTAATAAAAATATTTAAAAAATAAAAGTTAATCTCATTTTACTCTCTTGATTTGAAACACTAACAATTTTATTCTAAAATTAAATTTTGAAAAATCACATTTTTCCCCATTCTAGGTTTTCAAATTTTACATACGAATTTTTGGTGAATGACTACTGATCTCTCTCCCTCTCGGTGTTGTCTCTCTCTTTGATACTTTCTCTTCTACTAACAATGTCTAATTTCAACAAACTCTAGATGAAGAGTAAAAATTTTTTGTTTGGATCTTCATTATCCAAACAAATCGGTTTTGTCGAGACAATGATGACAGTCTAGACAAAGCTACTTTGTTTGGATGATAAAGATCTAGATGAAGAGTTTCGATTCTTAGTTTAAATTTTGTTGAATTTAGATGTTGTTGATCGAAGAAAAAGTATTGAAGAGAAAGATGACACAGGGAAGGAGAGAGATTGATCGTCATTAATTGAAAATTCGTCGATAAAATTTAAAACCCTAAATATAAAAAAAAAATGTTATTTTTCAAAACTTAATTTAAAAAAAATATATTAATTTGCTTAATTAAGAGAATAAAATGATGTAAACTTTTATTTTTTAAATATTGTTAAATAATAATTTTATCTTTAATTTTATTTAAAAATTTTAATAAATTTTAGTTTATCACTACATATTTAAATTTTTTGAAATTAAAAGATAAGAGTTTATGATTTTGCTGCATAGGCCGGTATAAGATTTTTGGCCTAACATATATATATATATATATAACTCTCATGGGCAACGTCTACGAGGCCTAACCCGTTAGAAGGTTATAATTTGAGGACCTCACACGTGGACTCTTATGGGTCCCCTGTTAATCGACCAAAAGCCCAAAGAGTACAACGAAGTGGGAGATGAGAGCCGTCCACCAACCCATTTAACTAACCATGGTTAGACTAACAAGAAATTTTTGTACTTTGATGCGGTGATGCCGTCAAATGCGATAAGTACCATTTGGCATTAAGACTAGAAGGACGCAGCCACGTGGTGGAACCAATAGCTGCCATCTTCTTTAACAATCGCTCTGAGCCAACCACGTGGAATAACCATATCGCATTCTTAGCTGGGGGACTAGTGTTATTTCGGAGAGCGGCTGAGCTGCCCCGTGGCCCCGTTTCTTAAATAGCCAATATTCCTTGTTCTGTTTTGAAACGGTGAATCTAATAGGTCGTTTTAACTGTCCCTAGTACCCTTTATAGTCG
Source organism: Mangifera indica (assembly GCF_011075055.1). NCBI lineage: Eukaryota > Viridiplantae > Streptophyta > Magnoliopsida > Sapindales > Anacardiaceae > Mangifera > Mangifera indica. Next base: position 5,179,740 of record NC_058147.1, on the reverse strand, counting down.
TTCCACCGTCATACTGACGCTTATCCGTGAAGAGTGTCAAGGAGTAGCACCCGGTAAAAGCGAAGCAGTTGGGTGTAGACCCCACGAGCACACGGAATACTTCTTTTTCCTTGTTTGCGGGACCCAACGACCTTGGTGGACCCCGCTTGTCATACTCTTTATACGTTGCTACTCCAGTCGCACATTCCCCATTATAAGAAGGACGTCCAGCTTCAAAATTTCTCGCTGTTATAGAGAAAGGTTAGTTGTCTTGTGTCTAGATACTTCATATCTGTCTTCACAATAAAATCTTTTGTTTCAAAACAAATGCGAACCTCGCTTAACTCTGTTGTAGTGGAATAGAAACACCTTTTCTGTTTGTTTCCCGGTAAATTGCTCAGAAATTTATTACTCTTCGCTCTCTGTTGTGGTTCACCGCTCTCGGCTTGGAGATCAGTCACTCTACCGAAATTAGGGGGTATTACTTCCTTTGCTTGTGCTATTTTTTGAGTTTCTGATTTACTTGCTGAATAATTTCATACTTTTTGTTACATGTTTAAATTAGACTGACATAGAGATGTTTTAAAATCTTTTTTCCTTTAAATTTGTTATTCTGTGTCTGTGTTGAAGTAAATGTTCGTTCATCTGTAAAGTGTACTTACTTAGTTCTCGTTTAAGTCTCGTGTGTTCGTATAATTTAGGCTCTGTTATTGTTTTAAATAATAAATTTTAGTTTAATTGTGTAGGATAATGGAACAATTCCACTTTAACAACGACTATCTCGACTACGCAGACGATTACTACGACGCTGCTGGTTTTGATAATGATGACCCTTTTGGTGATGTTGAGTCTCCTAGGGACAATAGTTCCGAGTCCTTTGACTCAGACTTTGAAACGGTAGTTTCATCGATATTGTGCAGCTTTTTCACAATTTTGTGTTACGAAATCATTATAAATGATATATATTTTTTCGTTGGCATAAACAGAGTAAGTCAAAGACTGATACGTCTGCTTTAGAAGCAAGAAATGGAAAAGATATACAAGGAATACCTTGGGAGAGGATGAAGTTTTCCAGAGATAGGTACCGTGAGACCAGACTGAAGCAGTACAGGAATTACGAGAACCTTTCCCGTTCACGTGCAGAGCTTCAGAAGGTTAGTTTGTCTCTGCCTTGATAAATTGTTTTTATTTGTTTTTCGTATTTTCTGTTTACATTATGGGTTGGTTAATGCTAAAAAGTAAACTAAAATATCCGAAACGATTGTGATAGCCCAGAACACGAATCTCTTTCGACAATTGTTTGCTAAACATGTTACGTTGACAGGAGTGCTTGGAAGTAGAGAAGGGAAAGACCTTCTATGACTTTCAGTTCAATACAAGAATTGTCAAGACAACAATTGTGCATTTTCAGGTAGAGACTGTGGTCATCTCTCTCATTTATTTGATTGTTCATCCTTTTTTAAACACAATAATTTCGGTTTAGGACGCAGTCATTGCACTACTTTGATTTCATTTTTATTTTTCCTATTTTCTTGCGTCGTCATTTGTGGTGAAGTGTGGAAATTCATATTACCCTTGTGCTTTTGGTTTTCCTATTTGTTACAAATCCTTATCATTGTTTACCATAGTAATTTTTAATGTTGCCTTGCATAAATTGATTAATGACATGCATTCCATAAATTGTAAATTGCATCCATTGTATCACTGCATAAAGATTTAGTCATATTGAAGAGTTTGGTTTGGGTTCTAGAATTATGAATAGTCCGACTTTTGAATTTGTTTTGAACTCTGTTTATATGCATATCATACTAGTCTGTATAAGTTTTGCAGGTCTTGTGAATATTTTATAATTCTTTATGGAAATTATTGTGTATGATACTAGCTTTGTGCCTCAACCATTCATTAGAAGGTATGGAGCTTGCTTTTACATTAGGTTTCAATGAACATATTATTTGCTTAGAGATATAACTAATTTTACCTTCAGCTAATTTAAGTTTCAAAGAATGCTTCAGATTTAAACTATGGTCCAGTGAGTCCATCATTACTCCTTTTGTGCAGATCTACAAGCTGGTGATATAATCTATCCTTGATTTAAGTTGTTGATTTGTCAAAAAATTGTGGTTAAAAAATCCAAAATGTGCTATTAATCGATAATTGTTTTCAAGATTATCGTGTAACACTATGTTTTTTATCCATGAAATAAGTCTTCTATTTATTATGATTTGTCTTTTGGGATCTATTTTTCCTTTGATCTAAGGAATCCTTTTATGATAATAAAAGAAATTTTCTCTTTTTGAAAGTATCCTCATGGGATAGTTTAGAACCAAATTATGTTTTGGCAGGTTCTTGAACACCCCTTTTCCAACTATTCTGATCCACCATTTCTGGATCTTTATTTTTTTTAATATCCGTGAACGCAAAGTGGCCCACTGAAGTAATATGATTGGGTTTGATATTCACTCAGTCCCTCTTTTTCAGGTTTTATGAATGGAAGTTACTTAATACACGCATTTGGTAACAGTTCATAGTGGAAATGAAATTAGATGACCTAATATTTCTCATGGCATAATTTTTAACAGACAAATGATTAAATGACAAGTTACAGGTATCAACGCATCATTGCTGTGCATGGCTTGGCATTTTGGAAGATGATCTTATCTGATCCTATGAGATAGTTTAATTGTAATATAGCTTTTTTCGAACAATCTTTTATATCTTTAAACGAGGTTAGGCCTAGATACCATATTGAAAATACTCACACGTATGCAAATGCATGGACATTACAAACAATATGTTTATATCTGGATAAAGCTTACAATTCATCACTAGTGAGATAGCCCTTGTAGATGATTTGAAATCACAGTATGAAATCTATTTATTTAGGTTTTTTAATTTGTTTGTTAACTGTTAAAATTTTGGACTTCTGGTGTAAAGGGTTAAAAATGATGAGGTTGGATGATCTTTTAGATGGGCAAGTGCTTGACCATGACTCCTATAATTTTTTGTGATTCTGATATCTTCAATTTTTTTGATCAGCCAGCCAGAGTCTTCTGTTGACACTGTGCTACTTGTTAATGCTCTTATTGACATATTTACCAACTCTGTTTTATCTTAAAATGTGAATGGTTGTTATCTTTTGTATGATGTAAATTATCTTTGCTTTGTGATGATATGTAGATTGATCTGATTGCTTCTAATTGTCTGTTAACTATAATTATATGGATTTAACCTTTGTGGCATTTAGGACTGCAATCTTTCTCTAATTTCAGCCTATAAAGCATGGCGGAGTTATATCTGAGCAGCTGGCACCATAAGGATACATTGTTTATATGGTATGATAGGAAAATATTTGAGTATTTGACTGGCCTCTTTGGCAATTTCTGTAGTTTAGCGTCTATGTGTCATGCTCATGAGGGGCCTAATTCATACTCATTTTGCATTCATTTTCCATGCTGAAGTTTTATATATTTGATACAATTGAAGCTAACTCATTAGATTTTCTGATATTTATTATGCATGAGTGTTAATTCATCCATATCATGTTAATGTATCTTGGTTGCAATGCATACCTTATTGTTATTAACAGTTTATGAATGTTGTGATTCTAATATATGGAATAATGTACAATTTAGTAACCTACAGTATTAAGATGTCTAACCATTAACTTATTAAGAAGTTAGTGATTTGTCCCACAAACAATGCTTAGTCTACCTCTTTACTGCACTTGAACTCCCAAGTGTGAGGATAATTGTGGCCAACATTTTTTTCCTTTAATTTCTATTGCCCAAGAAAAGACTGACCAGCTTGGGTGATACATTAATACTAGAGCTCCTATCTAGTTTTAGGTGAATTCATTTTTTATTATTATATGCTATCCAGTGATGTTTATGGCTGTTATTGATGTGTTTGTCTTCTTCTGTGCAGTTGAGGAATTTGTTATGGGCAACATCAAAGCATGACGTGTATCTTATGCAGAATTATTCTGCAATGCACTGGTCTTCTTTGCTCCAAAAGGGCACAGAAGTGCTGAACATGGTCAAGCCAATTGTTCCAACCTTGGTAAGTAGTTTCTTGGTTGATGAAGGTTGAGACTTATTTACTGTTTGAAATGCTCTGAACTGATTTTTATTTTGCAGAGACGCTCTAGACTGCTGGCTCAGCCTCTAAACAGAGTACAGATATGTACCATGGCAGTTGAAGAAAATTTATTGGTAGCTGGTGGTTTTCAGGGGGAACTTATTTGCAAGGTAAGCACATGTCTAAGTATTGCATGTGTCAAAACCAGTATGAACTAAAAAATTGCTGTATTCAGCATCTCATATTTACTTTTATGTTCTTGGCAGTATTTGGATCAACCTGGGGTTGCATTCTGCACAAAACTAACAGCAGATGAAAATGCCATCACCAATAATGTAGATGTTTACCGTGGCCCTAAGTTAGTAACTCTCATCAATACTTGCTTTACCAGACCTTTTAAGATATCTTTTTTATCTTTTGGATAAGAGGTAAAATTATTCCTTTTAACACTGAGCTATACCTTTTCTTTATAGTGGCTTATTGAGGGTCATGACCGCAAACAATGATGCTCAAGTTAGAATGTTTGATGCTGAAAACTTTGTCTGCCTTAATTGCTTCTCATTTGATTGGTCTGTTAATGTAAGTTTGTTCTTTGTAAATTCTCTCTAGGAATTGGATGTCCAATGGTTCCCTCATTTCTTACACGCTAATCAAATTTCGTGATGGTTTGCTTCCAGAATACTTCTGTTAGTCCAGATGGCAAGTTGTTTGCAGTCTTGGGGGACTGCACGGAGTGTTTATTAGCTGATGCCCAGACTGGGAAAGTCACTGGGAACCTTAAAGGACACCTGGACTACTCATTTGCTTCAGCTTGGCATCCAGATGGCAGAATTTTGGCTACTGGTAATCAAGACACTACTTGCAGGCTGTGGGACATAAGAAACCTTTCCCAGTCTTTGGCTGTATTGAAGGGAAATATGGGGGCTATTAGAGCTCTGAAGTTTACCTCTGATGGCCGGTTTCTGGCTATGGCAGAACCTGCAGACTTTGTTCATATAGTTGATGCTGGGTCTGGGTATGCCAAATGTCAGGAGATTGATCTATTTGGGGAGATAGCTGGAATAGCCTTCAGCCCAGATGCGGAAGCTCTATTTGTTGGCATTGCTGACCGTACTTATGGCAGCTTGTTGGAGTTCAACAGAAAACACTACAATCAATATTTGGACTCCATATTCTAGTGGAGTGCGCTTTTAAGTCAAATCCCACTCACATGGCTATGGAAACCTGTATATGAAGTGGAAAATTTTCCTTTTTAATTTTATATTTGAAGTATGTTTAAAGCTTAGTTTAGTTCTGGAAGTTGATATTATATGGCACTCTCTCTCTATTGGGATTTGTGGTGATGTAAAGGTCGAGATTACAGTGTCGTTTGGCTTTAGGAAGCTATTGAAGGTGCCTTTTTGCACCGACAGAAATGGAAATATCAGTTTTGCTCCTTTGCATAGCTCTTTTATTAGTTGGGGGGTTGTATTGTAAATTGTTGTACCATCCTCAGTCACCGAAGTGGATCTCTTGAAGATTGGTTTCTTATCCCATTTCCTTACGGAAGTCTTTTATCAGTAAGGACGTTGAAGGACAGCGAAAAAGAAGAAGAAAATAATAATACAATTATATTTGCAGTGTCGTGCGAAAATTGAATTGAGATCTTTGACCAAATAAGTAATATCACCATCGCATGGATTTGGAGTTACTTTTGCATTAAGAAGAGTCGAGTCGTTTGTAAATTTATAAGCAGAATGGTTGGTGAAACAGAAGAATTGTAACGTGTTATCTTATGGGGAACACAAGGTTACCAAAGTCTTCCTCGTTACGGGAAGGTGCGAAGTCAAGTCTTTCTCATCAGTGTCGGCCAATTCTGATTTGATGACACTAACTGGTCAAATTTCAGTCACAGTCCCACTTGACCCCTCTTGGAATTTTCTCCCTATCACTGTATTTCTTACTTTCTTGAAAAACTATTGATGCTTCTGGGTTTCCACGTTGAAAGTACAATGGAAGCAAATAGAGTCTTGGAGTGAGTGGCCTATGGGCGGGTTAAAGGGAAAGCTAATACTTGTCCTCTCTAACGTTGAATTTTAATTTATATATAGTCCGTAAGACTATTCGTTCAAGTATCCTTGACCCGACAAAACAGATCATTTGGGGTATAATAAGCTGAATTTTCATTTATTTATGTTTTATATTATATATATGTTAAGATATGTTATAATGCATATAAAAAATAATTTATATTATAAAATATATTAAATTAATACATATTTTATAATATAATATATATTATCGATATAAATCAATATATTTAAAAAAAAATAACAATGTAATAGAAATATAAAAAGAAATTTTAAATTTTTAAAGATATTTATGATATTTTTTAAAATGAAACCATATCAATTAAATTTTTATTATTTTGTTGATATTTTAATATTTCATTTTTAAAAATTTATCATAATATATGACATAATACAATATTTGATATATAATATATAAAATTAAAGTTTTGATATATAATATAATACATAATTTAACTACAATAATTGATCTGTTTTTTATACTTTGATGATTTACTACATTTATCAACTCCCTATTCTCAGTCACAATTTGAATCATCATGGTTAGCGCTATTCAAATAAACGAAACGTGCATGACAGATTTTTCTCCGTGGCACACTGCATTAAGTTAGGAATTGTATGAAATCTTTATGGACTTGGGCCAAAACTGAAGGCCAGGATACGGAAATAGTTTGCTACAGAAGGTGGTGAGGAAAAGAATTAAATCCAAATTCACATATGGTGAACCACCACCACCGCCCAATTCCACGATTGTTGCCACAGCCTCACTACTCACCGCCCACCACTATCTTCTACTTGACAGCACTACGATTCCGTTTTTAGGATTTACGGGAAAAAAAAATGTTAAATTTCACTATTGATGCTCAAATCTAGAAATATATTTTACTTACTGGAAAAAAAAATTTATCAAAAAAATAGAAGAAAGCAAAAACAGAATCGGTTGTATTTTTTCCTTTGGTAATTGATAGAGATTTAAACCTATATACATATATATATATTTTAAGTTTTAATATTGAACTAATTTAAAAATTCATTGTATTGATAAAGTGTAGTTGATATTTATTGATTAAGGGATGAGGTGGGAGGCATGCGAGATGTCCTGAAAAAGTGAAAATAAGAAAAACGTAGGTTATTTATAGTGACATAAAACTACCATGAAAATGACAAAAACGGCAAATTCAAACATATCAAACTTTCCACCGTTTGCTTCTTCTCTTCTGTGTCCTAATTAGGTGGCCGCATTCTCCACCAACAAATTTCTCAATCTTTCTTTAAATTTTGCTTTGTTTTTTCAGCAAGTAAATCTTACTTGAAGTACACCCTTCCAGGATTAGATTAATCACACTGAATAGATTAACATTTTAAATTTAATGATTAATTTTATAATTATTATATTAAATAAATTAAAATTTTAATTTTAATATATTACAGATGAGTTTCAAACTTATATATCTAGATATCCTATTTTTGGTAATTAGACACGAGGATTTTGCCTCAAATAATATGGTCCATCATCTATATATATATATATAATAAAAAATTTTCAAGATGAGTCAATTATCACGTGAAATGCACATGGGTCTCGTGACAAATTTTGTAGGAAAATTGTGATGAAGTCATTTTTGCATCATATTTAAGGTTAGTGGAATCCAACACGCAGGTTGAGAGGGACAGGTGGCCAAGTGGAGAGTGAAACCGCGTGAGAACCTTCCCTTTTCCAACCATCTTTTTATTATTCTGTCAACTTAATTTTGGTTAAAAAAAAAATAAAAGGCTTATTCATTACTCAATTCCAGCTTGCCACGTCGTTAATTAATATTTGTTGACCTCGCTCATTGGGAAAATTATTTATTTATTGAAAATTATAACATCACTTACAAGACTATGATATATATATTAATTAATTAATTAATAGATTAAATAATTTCTTTTTAACCTCAGATTTGGTCTAAAAACCCATTTCACTCCCAAATAGTATAAACAACATTTTATCATCCCAAATCAAATTGATTTTGAAAAATTTTCAAATCTTATATATTTTGAAACTATTATATAACTCAAATAGTTATTTATATTTATAATTTGTTGAATTATATTTAATTTTTTAAAAGTATAATTGTCAATTTTAAAATTATTAGGGATAAAATAATATTTCAAAAATTTTAAAAGTCATAATATTTTTAAAAATTATAGCTTATCCCCTAATATATGATTTTGTGACAAAAACACTCCTATATATTGAAAGCGAGGAAGAAGAAGTGACGATGAAAAGAAACTAAAATAAAACGTCTCTTATATAATTTAGATATTTAAGATATTGTTTTTAATTTTTATTAATTCAAAGTTATATGATAATTTTGAAAATAGTAATATTATATGTACTCATTTTATATACATAAATATTTACGTATTTAAATATATTATTATATGATTACATTTTATTTTATTATTAATTAAAAATCACTCAATCTTACGATAACATATATAAGTATATATATATATTTATTTATTTAAAATAGGTACATATAATTTTATTATTTTAAAAAATAAAATAATAGAGACAATATTCTAATTTCACTTTTTAATATTGTTATTTTATTAGCAAAATTTTAATTTTGAGGGAAAGTGTTAAGTACACTTGATTTTGAGTAAAATAAATATTATTTATATCAATTAAGGGTAAAAAAGTATCAAAAAGTTAAACCTTAGGCGGGAACATGTAAATTACTATAATATAAGCAAATAAAAGTCGTTGTTGGTGATTCATCGCCGTATTATTTAGGTTTTGTATTAAATCGACTAAATATTATTAAAAAGTTAATAATCTGATTTAGTGGGAGGATAATTAAGGTGGTGGGGTGCTATATAATATAATGCTGAGGTTGAAGATGAACCCAACATACAGACACAAATATACGAGAGATTTGAGAGCTTAAAACTGAGAGTGATTTTGGTTTTCCTTTAATTTGTTTACAATTCCCCACTCTGCCATTCCCCGCTTCTCTGAATCCCTTTCTGTTAATCATCTGTCTTTTAGAAAAATCTGATTTTTGGGTTTGTTTTCAAAACAACGGAAAAAATAAATGGTTCAAAAGCAAACTTAGAAGGATTTCTCGAAAGCCAGGTGTTTTCAGAATCGAGATCCAGGATTTTTTTTTTTTTTAACTATGTTTTGTGGTAATTTTTAGAAAGATCTGTTGTTTTAGTTAGTTGAATCAGCTCGAAGGATTTTTTTTTTTTTGGTTCCTTTCAGGTTGACTTTTAGGTTCTTGAAATTGAAGGGGTTGTGTATTTTAAACCTCTTTGATGTTATTTTTCTTATCAAATTGCCGGGTTGGTTCTTAATTTTCTTTTTTTGTTAACAGATTTGTTTTAGTTTGTGATCTTATCAGTTTCATTGTTGAAGAAATGGCAGCTATAATGGATTTCTACAGTAGCAGAGCGCTTCAATCGGACCTCTTTGGCGGTGAATTAATGGAAGCACTTGAACCTTTTATGAAAAGTGCTTCCTCTTCGTCATCAATTACCCCTTCTCCTTCTGATAACCCCTCTCTCACTCCTTCTCCTTCTTCCTCTTTCCCTTCTACTTCTTGTAACAATTTATTCTCCTCTGCAACATTACCAGAGCCCAATTGGTGTCCTGATGCTTGCTCCACATCTTCAACCCATCTCTTTTCTAACGGGTTCTCGATCCAAGACTCTTTGTTAGGTCTTCAGCAGCAGCCAGGTTCAATTGGGCTCAACAACCTCACTCAGTTCCAAATCCTACAGATCCAATCTCAGATCAACCTCCAAAACCAGATTTTCAGGCAACAACATCAACAATCGCAACAATTTCGTCACCTTAACTTGCTTTCTCCAAAGCCCGTCCCGATGAAGCAAATGGGTTCTCCATCAAAGCCCGCGAAACTCTACAGAGGAGTGAGACAGCGACATTGGGGCAAATGGGTAGCCGAGATCCGACTCCCCAAGAACAGGACCCGGCTCTGGCTTGGAACTTTCGACACTGCTGAAGAAGCCGCCTTGGCTTACGACAAAGCCGCCTATAAGCTACGTGGCGACTTCGCAAGGCTCAACTTTCCTAACCTCCGACATAACGGGTCCCACATCGGTGGCGAATTCGGCGAGTACAAGCCTCTCCATTCCTCTGTTGATGCGAAATTGACAGCCATCTGTCAAAACTTAGCTGAGTCGCAAAAACAAGGGAAAAGGGAGAAGCAAAGTAACTCTGCTGAGAAGAAACTACGCCGTTTGGGAAAACCCGCATCGGTGGTGAAGGAAGGAGCGAAAGTAGCAACAAATTTGGAGAACTTGAATATGGATGGTGGTTGTGAGGCAGAAGCTTGTGTTAAGGATGAGAGTAGTTGTAGTGAAGGGTCAGCAGACTCATCTCCTTTATCGGATTTGACTTTCCAGGATTCTTCAGAACCTTGCTGGGATGTCGTTTCAGAGAATTTTAAGTTGCAGAAGTACCCGTCACATGAGATAGATTGGGCTTCTATCTTATCTTGGATCTAGTCATTGTAATGTTATTGTTAATGTTGTAATGTAGATTCTAGGGTGTTTCGTGGCTGCTGCAAAGAAATTTTTTGACAGTTGCAGAGCCGAAGTCTGGTCTTTCAGTTTTATTTATGTTAATATGATGTACATCTCCCAAGTGGTCAGCTGGTTTTAGTCATGCTGAACCAGGGAAAATTTGTGCTTTCTTTAGTAAATTAGCGTCTTGTAATTGAAGCTGTAGTAGTAGTATGTTTTTTTGGGTTGGTTTTTGTGTTTGTAATATTGTTCTTCCGTGGTAGGATTTGTATGATAAAAAATAATTGAGTTTTGCAGATCAGAAATTGTCTTTTTTTTTTTTTTAATCTCAATTTTGTGGTCCTGGAAAACCTACTGAGAATTTTGAGGTCTCTAACGAATTAGAAGTTACTTAAAGAAACCTGAGATAACCAATCTGATTCTTCCGGGTAAACAATGGCGGGTACCCTTTTTTGATCTTCACCAATGAGCCCTATCTTATTGAGTTAGGTATTTTTTTAGGTCAAATTAATTATATTAAAGATATAAAACCTCAAGATTTATAATTATTTTATTAAAAAAATAAAAATTTTGATTTTGAATATTTTATCAAAAAAATATTACCCTAAAAAGCTCATGGAGGGCACTATTTTTATCAACTCTTCGCGTGTAAAGGAATAGGGAGATAGGGGAATTGTCAGACGACCCTTCTGGTCCGTCCAAAACAGTTTCTGCTCAACAGGTTTATTGGAGACGGCATAGGGTGTAGAAATTGATTAAAAATGACCCAAGTTTGTGTTTCTTGGATGAACAGGTTCAATGAATTTACGAAGTCAAGACAAGTTTTCAAAATATTGTCCCCCACTCACTATGGCTTTTATTTATTTAAGACTTTAACTGAAGGAAATTTAATCCAAAACGAACACACTTTTTCCTTGTTCGCATCAAATCAGATCTTGTAAAAGAGGCGCTCTTGTAACTTGTCAACAATTACACTTTCCAGTTGGCCGAATGACTCTTTCTCACCGACGATAATTTTTTATTATTTAAATTTAGAAAGTTTATTTTTTTATTCACCAGTTAAAAGCATTTTTTTTTTTGTGCCTTCTTCATTTTCGGGCAATCTTTGTTTCGTCTTCGGCCTTCATCGTTCACCATTTGTCGTCGGTCTTCATTGTTTGCAACAGAGTCTCCAGCCTTCGTCATTCGTGACAGACTCTCTAACCTTCATCATTAAAAGATTGATCGAAGATGATCTTAATTAGAGAAGAAAGAAAAAAAATGAAACCCTTAAAAAAATATATTTTTAAAACTAAATTAAGATAAATGATAAATTTTCGTAATTAAGATAAAATTTTTTTAAATTTTTTAAATATTATTAATTAAATAATAATTATATTTTTAATATTAATAAAAATTTTTAATAGTAATAATTAAAAAAAAAGATTAAATATTTAAATTTTTTAAAAATACGAATTTAGATTTTTTCAACCTTGGTTAGAAGAAGAGTTTGATAAGAACACAACCTCGTTTGATTGATATTCCTAGTCATTGCATGTTGAGTAGTTTGTGCGGTAAGCACGTGGACAGTTGCACATTGGGCGACACCATCATAACAATTTTCCTTTGTTCCAGGACCTCCTACCGTCAGACTGGGTGGACAATAGTGTGGAAATTAAAGCCACACATGGACGACAGAATTTGGCACCTTACATTAAAAGTAAATAATAATTATTTTGTCCCATTTCTCTTAGATTACTGGACTCGTTCTTTCAAATTGCAATAAAAATACTATTTACAGATATTTCAATTTCTTGGATATAAGTTCTCTACAATCATATAAATTATCTTTAATCTTAACGGATTATACAATTCTCTTTTTAAGGCCAACCCTTGGGTTGATAATTGTACATCATGTGGCTTAGAATTCCAAGCACAAGCTGGATGTGTGTCCACAACTGCAGCCCGTGAATTCTATGGTGATAATTCAATGAAAAGAACTCAATTTTCAATCCATAAATGCCTCAGCTGACCAACCGATCTTGCTTTTAATCACGAATCCGATTCCACCTGCCACACTCTTTTGACATGGATGACTATGTAACTTAACGGAGACGCCTAAGTTGAAAGTGGGGGAAGAATTGTGGATAATAATTGGGCATGCCAGGTTTACCAATCCTGATTGTCTGTCTTTTCTCTTGTTGTCTATTCAATAAAGCAATAGGGGCTGCCGAGGCATCTACACATCCTGTTATTTCAATTATAATTATAACAGAGAGGAAAACAAATACGATTCAATGTAGCAAACCATATCAAACTTTATGGAAGGGAAAATTAAAAAGCCGGCCAAAAGGCCCATTCTCATCCAAGGTTTAGTCTATTGAGAAATTTTTATCTGATAATCTTAAAAAATTTAAATACTCATTCGTCATCTAATTTTATTAGTATCATTTTTTAGTTTAATTATAAATTATTGATTTACCATTTTTAATATATATGAATACATACACTTAAAAAACCAAAATTTGATGAAGAAGTATATCATTAAAAAAATTGACCTTTTCTCATATTATTCATATTTTTTTTATCGTAACCAACCCCAAAGTTTTGAAATATTACACTTTCACCCATTTTAAATAATTTGTAGATCTAACTCTACCGAATTTCTTTCTTCATCTCTAACCAACATCTTTGCTTGAAATCAAGCTGACATCAGTTTATTTTTTCTTTTCATGGCTTCTCTTCCTTTCAACACAATCATGATAACTTTTTTTTTTCGTTCTAACATAGATTTGTCACATTTCAAGGAGAGAAAAACCACTCGTCATTGGGTTGATGATATTGAGAAACAAAAACAAAACTCTATTAGCATCAGATCTCTTGCACAATCATGACCAAAAACTAGTCCATCATTGGTTGATTGCATTTTGCTTTGATTTGAAAAACTTTCGATGTTCAAGAATCTTTCATTAACGTGCAAGCGCATTTATGTCTTCGTGTTCTTTGAATTTTCTGTCTTTGCCAATATGCTTTTTGATTAATGTACAGGTAAATTTATGAGATGGCAATGGAGTGCTCTAGGCAGAGTGGAGTAACCGTGGAGCCAAGGGAAGGGGATACAAAAATTTTATTATTATTATTATTATTGTATATTATTGAATCAAATAACAATTATAACCTTATTATTAATAGATTTTATTAATAATAATAATTGACGAATGAAAATTTTGATTTTCCAAAGTTACTATGTGAAAATTTGTCAATAGACTAATCCTTAGGTGGAAATAAGTCTTATGACCGTAAAAAAAATTTATATGGTTGGTGCACTCCATAATAATCTTACAGGACTTTCTGTGTTATATTACTATACCCACTAACAAGATTTAAGCAAGTTCTCCAGAAAAAGGAAAAAACCAAAAAACAAAAAAAAACTAAAAAAACAAAAAGCAAAAAACAAAAGAGAAAACCCCAGAATCCTTCAGACAGTTACATGAATAGCTCAGTGGCAGACGCAATTTTCACCTACAAAAAGAACTAAGGAATTACTTCAATTCAGCCACTGAAAGATGTGTGGATCAACCCATTAGGGAGAGTCCATTCCAGGGTTTCCTGTTTTCTTCATTTGGTATTTCTCCCACAAATGCAAGCACTGGTGGACAAAACCAAATTCAGCACTGCAATATCCCCAACTCAATTATCAACTGAATTTGCCAATTTCCATCTTCTTCCTGATGGCCTTTTGACCATGGTATATAAATGAGTCTATGATTCCCGAAACAGTGAAAACACCTGAATACAGCAATTATCAATATACTAAAAATAATTTATCAGTAAAATAAAAGCATTACAGTAAAAAGTAATTCTTGGTAACCAAATTGAAGTGGTGAGGTCAATTTCCAGTGGAAAACATAAAGATAATTTTGAATTATGGAGTAGTGACCATATACAAAAAAGAAAGGCACAACACCACAGGTCAAAGTTTGAGGCACAAACAGAAATTTCACATGAATACAATTTAAACAATTAAAAGAACCAACAAACAGTAGATATTGTTTCACTGAGAATAGTATATGCATACATAGGTAAGATCTAGTTCAAATGGTGATGATGGTCAGTTCACAAAGATAGTGATAGAATCCCATCAATTTAAAACTTTATGCTAAGCGACTGAAACAATACCAGGGAAAAAATGCAACTCCTTATCAGACACTAAATCAACAAGGGGATAATAGAAAATATTTATTTCATTGTTTCTATCCTTTTTCTCTCTTTTACTTCTCAAGAAGAAAAAGTTAGGTTCTGGGAGTGGGAGTGAAACAATTGGTAATTACCTCCAACAATAGCACAAACGTTAGTTAGGAAGTGCAAGAATGACGCATGTTCTTCTGTGAAAGTCACCTGCAACAAGCAAACCAGACAGAATAAGAATGGGCCTAGGGGAGGGAAAAAAAGATAAAACTTTCAAGTTACCCGATATCATGAAGACATAGACAACCAGAAATCAAGACTACAACTTGCTATTGTCAAGTTATAAGTGAAACTGCACCTTGATTGGAGAAAGGTCATAAAAAAAGAAGACCCCTGGAAGGGTCTGAAGGTGACCTAGTTCTGCACTTCTGAAATGTTCAGTTACAGAGAACTGCCAAGGTAGATTGCATGAAAATATGACATCAACTTGAGTAGAGCACAAAACAAAAATGAGAAACTAATCACTCAAAGGAGTTTAAACACACCTGATTTGACTGGATAGTATTCCCATGTACATCAGTGTACACAGTTGGTACAACCTGCAGAATCAGAATATTAATTGTAGATAACCTCAATTGAAAGTTTCCACGACTGGTGTGCTAATTGTTTGGTAAGCAGTAATGTGATAACCATGGAAGCTTATTTTAAGAGTCAGTACTAGTAGGTTCAATAGAATTCTACAGTGATTGTAAATATTTAGTTGCATGGATAAAATTCAATAATTCTGAATCATTGCACAAAAGCTCAAGACAGAGCAACGCTGCAGTTATGACTATTCCACTATCATGTAAAAAATTTACCACATTAAGCATGTAATAAGGACAATTGAAAAGGTGGATGATCCAAATGTAAGCAACAGGACTTGTCTTTCGATTGACTATGCTTTTGTCTTTCAAAACTCAGATTCAGACAAGAAAATGAAATTATCTTAGAACAGCAAGGGAGTTGTATAAAGAAAATAATTAGAGACTAGGGATACTATACTGCCTTTAGTTCCCAAGGCATAAGGAAAAGGAAAACGATGTGCAGTAAATACAGAAACAATCATCCAGAATATTTACCTTGATGAAATATTGATACATCCCATTTGGTGTTTCATGTGTCCAATGCACACTGAAATTTAAAAAGAGAAAGAAAAGGTTTTAAAGCATACGCCAACAATAAAACTTATTTCAATATAAAGAATCCCAGAAAAACCTAGGTAGGAGAATTGAAACTCTATAAAACTGGAATGCTAAGCTTAAGAGGATTGCAAGGAATGAAAGATAAAATTACCCATCGAGAGGATTGACAACACCAGGCAAATTTGCCCCAAAAGCTAATTTATTGATCTGGTGACTTATCTGTATCATGTATAAGAAATTAAGAATATGACTTAACCAACAGATCATGCTCTGAAGAATAGAAGGGAATACGGTCTTGAACCGATATGTATTTTACAATTACTAACCAAAGCAGCAACTTATCTTACATTAAAACTATCCTTTTGAAATGTCAGTATATCATGTACATGAACACCTGATTGATGAAAGCTTTTCCCAGGAGCAAAATGGAAATTCCCAGCCACCTTATTGACTTCCAAGAACCCATATATATTACATCCTTCACCTTCTTCTTCCTTAATTCTTTGCAAAAAACCTTCTCTTTTGCACTAAATGATAAGAAAGGAAAAAGTGTTAAAAAGTATAATTTCCTAAACCAAAGTTCATAATTTCCATATTCAACAAATATAAATCAAATAACAATTAATTCTAGTAAAATGGACAATCAAATATAGAGGACAACATCTACCAGAAACCAAAAAATATTAATTTTTATCATTTCAAAAAAACAGAAGTACAACAATAATAATTTCAGGTAATTCATCATCATAGTTCAAGTTACATCTGTCCTCTAGGAAACACAAGCACTCATACTCACAAACCTGGTCAACCAGATTCGGTGTCAATGACCAACCTTTCTTCCGATATGCTTCACGAACTTCCTCACAGGAATTACAACAGTCTTCATCTGACTGCAAAACATATATATATATATGTATGTATATATAAGTATTCATAAAGAATAAAAAGGAATTCTCTTAGATTAATCACACAAAGGTTATCTTCGATCCATATCTATAAACAATCATATGAAGAGACATTCAAGCAACATTCACCAAGACCCCATCAAAGCCATACATAGTGCAGCCATAAGCGAACAAATTAGACATCTATTAAAGAGAAGCAAAAGGAGAACAACATAATTTGCAAAATCACAAACCCAATATTACAATTAGTACATCTAGGTGACTAACAATATTAATCTCTGTTAAGTGGTCATGAACATAGCAGCAAATCCATAAATAGCAAATCTTTTGCACAGTTCTAAAAGAGGTATTGAGCTGGCATCCACAACAATAAAGTAAATGGAAATGAAGTACTAGCCTGCAGATAAACAATAGAAAATGCTTACTGTTTCAGCACCAAAACAGGAACCACAATATGTCTCATTGTGTTCAAGCCGGCCACCATGTCTCTGTAAAGGCTTCTCAATCTGTTTATGCAGTGAGCAGTGATGAGAATAAAAAGAGGAAAAAGTAGTTCTTACATTCACCTGATAACAGAATATCTTAAACACAATGGTCATGTGTGAAGCACAAAAATAAAGAAATATTATAGGGAGTTGCTACTTGGTTGGAGTAATTGAGAGAACGATATTTGTCAACTCATGTAATTTTAGAGATAGCCAACCCATACTTGGGAAGTCTAAATTCTCACCACATATTTATAACTGAACATGATCAGGTAAATTTAATCCTTAAAACAATGCAACACACAGATGTTTTGGAAATCTTAGTCTTAAGAAAATAATTTCAATCAGTGTCTTCTTACCTTAGGAGCACCAATCCCCTCCTGTCTTGTTTCAATGACATTACCGTGATTATCTAATCGTTTCTTGAAAATGTCATGTTTCTGCAAATTGCACGAAAAAGCAAAAATTAAAATGTCAAAGTTACCTAAGGTCTCAAGCATTGAGTACATGAACAGTGCTAACACATGACTCCTGGCAATACGTACTACATCAAGGTGTTGCTCCCCGCTGATGTCCATGGCATCAAGACTGAGTATAGAACATGGAAGTGCAGGAAAAGTGACATCAAACTGAACTTTCAAGCATAAAAAATGGCACGTTATCAATTATTTGCATCAAAATGGAAAAAGTTTATCACACTATACTAGATAAAAAAGACAAAAATTACCACAATTTCAATAGGAGAAAATGCAATTGAAAAGATATAACAGATCCATAAATGACAAGAATAAACTAATCTTGATATGTACAAAATGAAAAAGTTAATAGTATAAAGAACCAGAGGCTTGCACAATAGAACACTTCCAATTTATTGGCCCAGATAGTTGTAATAAAAACTTGAATAAAATTAAGGCTAAAAAAATTATATTAAGAAACATGGAATCTAGAAAGCCAGACGACATTACATTGATATGTAAAGTTTCTCCTCTTGAAGTATCTACCACAAGCTTCGTTTCAGTTGCAGCATGGAGATACAATCCTGCAACAGGAGACACAGCAAGCGAGGTAAATTAAAATTAATGCCAGCAGATAAGGAAAAATCTAAACCACTATTAGATGCAAAACAACAAAAGCAAACAGACTAATCTCAAAATCAAGTGTATACAATTTTCCATGGCTTGAAACAAGCCAGAAAATAATCCTCTCAACAGTACGGACTACAATCAGAAAGACAAGGAACAATGACATTTCTAAAAATTTTATGTCTGGCTAAAGTTGATATTAAAAGCAAACCAACTTTAAGGCCATGTAAAGGTCTTCCCAATAAAGTGCACCACATCTCCAATTGGAATCTCAGACAAGGAACAGCAATAACAATGGATTATGGGATTGCTCCTTCCAGGTCAAGCAAATTGGAACTATGAAATTCAATGAATCTGATATTACATTTGAAGCCTTTGACCCACACCTTCATAAAGAAACATGTTTCCCACCCAAGCATTTTCCCCGAACAACCACTTTCATGGTAATAAATAGAGTGCCATATCAAAATTTTAAAATAAAACTACAGAAGTATAATGCATCCTTATAATTGACGAAGTTAAAATAATCAAGCAAATTACAGGTTCGTCAACAAAAAATTAGGGGCACCCTGTTCCACACTTTTTCAATCCTTAAATGGTTTTTACAAGGTTTTTTTTTTTTTTTGCACCTTTGGGATAGAATAAGGTTAAAAATATTATGACTATAGCTAATGAAAATTAAGAAACAAACTATTAATATTGAATCGAAAACAGCATTAAGAATTTGCACCACTGCAATTCAACAATCCCTAATAAATTACTAAATAATTCGCATATATGAAGTATTCAAGAAAGTCTTAGCTTATTGTTGGAAGCATGAAATAAGGCCTCAAAATAAATGTTGTTATTGTCTTCTTCAGAAAGATAAGCTCGGTAAGATGTCGAATTCCACTTGCATTCTACCGAGCAAAGTCTTAAATTCTAACAAAATAAATTATTCGCACAATTAACTATAATTAAATCTTTTATCTACAAACAAATACAGATTCAAATAAAACCTAAAAAGGCTGAGATTCAATTCAGAAGAAAGAAATTCGAAACACGTACGGAGCTCGGAGAAGAAGAGCAAAAACATGACGACCGAGGAGACGAGGGTGATAACGCCACCGGAGAGCGTGCGGCTGTAGAAATCCTCATTGATTTTCGGATAAGCGTCCAAATTGCGTAGCCTATACATAATGCCGTCCATACGATGAAATTGTCGCGATTGAATTGATCTATCAGTGTAAATTTAATCAAATTTATAATCCAATGTCCAACAGTGCTGATTTGAAAAATTAAAACCAAAAATCTAAATCGTTTGAGAAGGCACGCAACGCCCCATTTGTAATTCGGAAATTTTGATTTGTTTCAACGATGAGTTTAAGATTTGAAGACCTAAACTACGGTCTTGGCGCTGTCTATCTGTTTCTCTTTTGGGCGAACGAGAAGGCTGCGGTGAGGGCCATTGCTGGACAGTAGCGTATCTCGGGTTTTTAGTACGGAAGCTGACACGTATTATTTTTGTATTTTAGCGATACTTTACATCTAATTGCATATTAAGATAATTAGAGGTGCCGTAGGCCGAGCCAGGCCGGTTATGCTGTCCACAAGGTCTTAGGGTTGGGTCAAATCTTAGGTTTACACAATTGGGATCTTTTGGGTCAAATCAGTATACAAAATATATAAGACCTTAGCTTGATCCTATGTATATGGAACAGAGCTTTTAATGAGTCGGTATGTTAATTTAAATAGATATATATTTTTTATATTATAATTATTTATTTATTAATTTTTTAAATAATATTTATGCAGTATTGGGTTCGGGTCTAGCCCCCCGACACAACCTGACCAACCAAACTAAAATTTTTTGCTTCTATCAGGCGCGGGCCAGCTGACCCATTTAACATATCTAAATTGACATATAAATATGTATATGAAAAAGCTGGCTCAAGAGCCCATTTTCTACCTCAACCCTTGGCCCACCATAAGTATAATACTGTTCCAAGCCCAAAGGGAGATATTCTTTAATTAAACATCCGAGCTATCAACCAATCCATTTATTTTCTAATAAATAAGAAAACTTAGAATTTGTTTGGTGGTAGAAGCTGAATTATATACTATTAAATTTAGATTTGAAGTAGTTAGAGAGCATGAAATTTCAAATGTTTATATCAAATCGGACTCTAAAGTAGTAATTTCATCTGGTGTATTCTACACATCGAGGTATAGGTCATTTTACTAAATTACTTAACAACATTAATAATATATATAATGAGAATTGATAAATGAGGTTTGTGCATGCATTTCGAGAAGCAAATAAAATTACTGATTAGGTGTTTAAATTTGTTTTAGATTTATTTAATGAGTTGACAAATTAACATTCTATCAGAATTCATTAATAAAGTTGCGAGAGATCATTTTGACGAAAAACATTAAGAATTTAGACTTAGATTAATGTCTTTGTTTTTTATGTCAATTTTTTGGGTCTTTAACCTTAATTTTGTATTAAAAGAAACTTATACAATTAATAATATTTTTCATAATCATTGCAACAAATAATAAAAACATGTTTAATTTTAATATACCATTGGTGATGGGTCACTTAACTGGTTTTACGTCTTTTTTTCACTCACATTATTTATTAAGAGCCAATATTATTGACTCTTGGATGATGGGGGAATCTCGATGCTATTTCATTTGCAAATGCACAATGATTCTTCCAAGTCAATGATAAAAAAAGGTAGCCTGCACAAGTCAACCCATAATATGTATATACATTTCATCGAATCATCATTCATGTACACCATTTCTATTTCTTCTCCAATCCCCATGCACGTAATCTGCTCAAAGTTTGTTTTTCTGGAAGTGTATCAATGATGATGTTATCATGCTCCCTTGAGAGATGTCTCAATGTATGTAACATGTACATAAAGGTAATGGCAAATGCATTTTTCTTTCATGCAGAACTGTTGAGCGTTGAACCCAACAACGCAGCAAAGTTGCTTCCTCAAATCCTCTCTACTTTGTGGCTACCATTCAGCCTCTCAGCACCGGCAGACTGCTACCCAAATTAAACTAATCAGCCAATGGATTTGATTTAGAAAGATTTATACAACATGGTTGATTGAGTTATGCTATTGCCGTTTCATTGGCTTGGAGTTGTAGATATTCTTTAATGACCATCCATTTTATAATAAAGAAACTTCCTCTTTAAGTTTAAAATTTTGGGTATCTTGGAATTTTGCTTCGAAAGAAAAATTAGCTACTTGCATACTTGCATTAAAGAAGTTATATCCGATATATTTTTGTATTCTCTTGCTCATTGGGATGCCATGAGACTTCCACTATTCGTCAACTTGTAAGGAACCTTCCAAGAATATGAAATCTTTGTCACAATGAAACCGTTCTTTTAACAAAAAAATTTCTATACTTGCTTCTAATAAAAGTTGAAAAGAGTTTTTCTATTCCATCGGGTATTGACTACTTTATCGTTCCAAAGATGCCATACACTTTCATTTTTGATCGTTCAAGTACATTTCACTAGCTGGAACCGCAAAATCTATAGTTGTTTTTGAGGCAAGGTCCTTTCCAACATGTTTTGCAATAATAAAGCACGTGAAAATTATTGATATCTTAATGTTAGATATCGTATCACGTTTCGACTTTCTGTCCATCGATCTCAGTCACTATACATGGTGCATAAAGATGTAAGCAAATCATTTGCAAGCTTGCCTTCAAATCAAATTATTGAGTCGAGCAGGCCTCCTTCTTCAGTGTTAAGTGGAATTAGAAGAATATTACCAAGTGTTCAATTATAAAATGATTATCAGTTGGGTCTTGTGTCAAATTTAAATCAAATCTTTTGATTCACTTATTATTTGACTTGAGATGGACCTAATTCGAAGATTAATTCAGATTTTCCCGCAAAATAAGTTGTTGTCATTGTCAGGAAAGGGAGAAGAAAAGTTCGATTTTACCTTAACAATTGTGTTTAATTAGGTATATCCCTCAGAATAAATTTAATTTATTGTGTGACAACTAGAGTAAAAAAGGATAGACAATAGAAGAAGGGGAAAAAGCACATGATTATGGCGAATGAGACAAATTGCAGCTCTGAATAAAAACAGTAGATTTGAAAACAACAAGAACAAAAAGAACCCTAGATTTTTCTGAATCATCAAAAGAACTTAATATTATTTCTTCAACAAGTGTTTGTATTTCTGATTACAAATTAAATCATACATAAAATCTCTTTTATAAAGAGTTCAACTGTCTAACAACAAATTTCCCAATTGTAGATCTACAAAAAAATATCTTAATTCTTAATTGCGTGTTGTCGACTGTCCAATGTCGGACACTGAATTCTCCAAAATATTTGAGCAAAAGAGGAGAGTAATTGATAACCCTAGGCCCTCTCTCTCTACACAGTTTTTATGCGCTCAAAAACGTTGCAAATTTGTCTAAACTCACCGTTTTAATTTTCCGCCATTAAAACCTTTTGACTCCATTAATTACACATTTGCTTTTGTTCTTCTCTCTCTGATAACAGTTCTTCGCGGGTGTCATCTCTTTGTGGATGTTTACAGTGAATGACATATTCCTTATAGAAGTACAATTTTCTGTGGGTGCATAGTCTATGTCACAGGTGTCTTCTCGTGACTGCCCTTTAAAGAACTTTTGGGAATGGAGAAGAATGAGTAGAGACAAAATGATCCAATAGAGGCATTACTGAACGTACGTCGTAAGATGTAACGTGAGCTGCATTTATTGTTGTTGAATAATCAATGCAACTTTGGACTATGGCAGTTGGTGCAAAGGGCACTAACAAATATATGAAAGAAATTATAAGTGGCAACTCAAAGGATCTTGGCAATAATAAGTGTAATGAATGCTTTATTTATTTTATGCCAAACTCACCAAGATAACGATAAAGTATTGATAATAATTATGTCCTGAGAATGTTCCAACTTAACATAAGTACATCAACCTTGATTTTTCCAAATTTAAATAATATCAACGAAAGATTATGCCTAGTTAGAGGCATGTATATTAAACATAAGTTGGGTGTAAAATAATCACCATAACCAATATCTTATTTCCCATGTTGCTACATAAAGTATACTAAAATCTACTTTCATGCATGAATAAATGGCTTTAAATCTCTCTCCCTTTATACTCTATCATCCTTCAATTTTTTAAAATTAAATCTTATTAAAGAAATGAGTGAACCAAAGTAACTGTATAGATGCATGGCATCATGAAAATGTGGGCACCTTGAATAGCTTCTAAAATGAACACTAGAGTAGATGCTCAAAGGCATATATACAATCACAGCATTCCACTTTTCATATCCACCACTGTAAGAATATTAAAGTCCATAAAAATCTAGAAAATCCAAATTATGTTATGGTGATGGGGTTGGTGGTGGGGGATACAGAGATTAGGGTTTCAGTGGAGAAGTGAAGTGGTGGGCAATGGCAATAGCACGAATGAATGAGTGGGTTAAGCACTAGAGGCATGATTTGTGGGTCCTTATGAATCATTAATCGCCATTGCTAAATGACTTTTCTTGTCAAGAAAAGCAAAAATTGTGGAGCCATCTTATAATTCCGCAGCGTCTGTTTTTTTTCCATTGGAGGCCCCATGCATTCTTCTCAACCGAAACCTGCCCATGGGATCTCCCCTTCCTCTTCTGGCAGTTTTTTCAGTTGCCTTTATTTCTAATTATGACTTCTGTTTTCTTGATGGTCTTTCTATGTTTGGTTATAAATTTTTCAGTGGAGATTTCTTTGAAGACGAAAAATCTCCTCTAATCAACAACATTTTCTATATAACAAATAACCACAGCCATGAGTGGTGCTTGATAATGTATCATAGAAATTGGCTGGCACTAAATAAAATGTACTTTTTTTTTTCCTTTGTAGTTGTGCCGCACTGAAATGACTAAATACCAGCTTGAGGATGATGAATGAATTAACGTCCATTATATTAAGGTACATGCATATAAATCAGGTTAGCTAGTGACATTTGACCAGTCGAATTATGTGATGTAAGACAATTGGTTAAAGATTACCAGTCGGCAACATCCCATGTGTCGTTTCATGTGATCGATGTCTAATTTTACAAATCCACAAACCAAATCCCATATCAAAAATTTGGTACTACATGTGATGCTGTTTATTATATGAAGCTTTTGAAATGACGTAGGACTGACTTGGGCTATCTGCCGACTAAACCAAACTTTAATCAATTTCGCCGACTAAAATGTACATATGTTGGGATTCTTGATAATTAATCAGGAATATTTAGTTTCATATTGAATAAATGGAAGTTTATATTGTGAGTGGATATGGATCATAAAAGATGGATAAACCAGATCCAGGAGCCCTAAACTTGGAGGCTACAATATTTATCTTCCATAATCACATCAACTTTTTAGTGTTGAAAAAAAAATTAATGCCATACAAATCTACATAAATCCATGTCTTGTATTTTATTAGCTCCATGAAAGTGATCCTTAAAGAACATTTACATTCTGCTCTAGGCCCTCCTGTGAAGCTCCCGATGACACATCTAAAAATTTGGCAAAGGCCAAAAGACTTATTCCCACTTACAGATATATATTAGGCTTATAAGTACGAAAATTAAAACTCATGTTACATAAAATTAAATGATTTGTGTTAAAGTCCAATCTACCACACTTCTGTACTACTCACTTATGTTGTTTTTATTTGATGTGAGACTCTTTAACTCCAACACAATTTCTTAAGTGCAACCACCATAGGTCATTTAATTATGTGTGTTTCTACCTAGTATTCAGGATCAAGTTAGACTGTTAGACCTACACATTATGGGTGTGTTTCTATTTAGTATCCAGGATCAAATTAGGCTTTTAGACCCATCCATTGGATTTTAGACTCGATACCATGTAAAAATATATTGGATCTATAAGTGTGGAGATCGAAACTTTTATTATACAAAACCAATTAACTTGTGTTAAGGTCTAATCTATCACACTTATATATCACTCATTTATATTTTTTTTATTTGATGTAAGACTCTTTAGTCTCCAACTCCACCCAAGGTATAATGCATTCTCAAACTTTCATTTATTAAATTTTGAAAATCTAAATATTTACTTGTCTGTTAAATTTTGTTGTTACTATGAAGGATAAAACTGTCATTTATAAATTTTATTTAAAGAAAAAAATTTATCTCCTTTTCTCACTTTAGTTTTTGAAAACTAACAGTTTTGTTTATAACTTAGTTTTAAAAAGTTACTTTTTAATCCTACCGTTGATTGACGTGAAATCAATTGTATATTTTAAACTTTGGGGAGAGCGAGCAACTATTAATCTTAAAATATGAAAATCCTGGATGGAGTGGTGGAAAAGTAATTTTTTTATAACTAAGTTATGAAAGAATTATTAGTTTTCAAAATTAAAGTAGAAAAAATGAGATAAATTTTTCTTTTTTTAAATAAAATTATTAAATAACAATTTTACTTCTAACAATAATAATGAAATTTAATAGATATGTGAGTATTTAAAATTTTAAAACTTAACAAATAAAAGTTTGAAGATACACTAAACCTTGGGTGAGAATAAGTCTTTCAGGCTTTGGCGAAAACGAATATTTATTAGTAGATTGATTTTGACACCCTTTTTAAGTAATGTATATTCGTTTCACATCTTGGAATTTTTTACTTTACTAATAAATCAAAAACATATTCTTAATAATAAAAGTGGGACAACTATATGAAGGCCACGTGAGATTTCACTAGTCAGAGCCAGGCTGGTTGCTGAAGAAAGAAAGGAATTATGAAACCCACGAGGATTTAATGCTTAGAATTAACAACAAAAACCAATGAAACATTGTCTTACACACATGCTTTTATCTTAAAAATGAAGACATTTAATTGAAAGCCTACCAATTAGATAGATATCAGAGTCAAATTCCTAACTAATGAGATTCGGTTTCCTGAACAATGAATGATGCATCAAAGTAGAAAGTTTTAACTTAGTAAAAGATTCGTGCGAAAGTTATTCTCAAGACTAAGGCAAGGTGGTTGCGTTTTTCGAGCATTAATATAAAGATTTTGATGGCCTTAAAATCTAACTTTAGCTTGCCTAACTCTCTCCTTTTGACATTCTTCAACCGCCCAACTTTGAATTTCAATCTCCCCATAACGTGCTAATTGCTTAAACGCATCTCCCAAGCCCTCCTGGTTTGACCATCTACATATATTTATATTCAAGATGCCTATGCTTTGGAAAAGGTAGAGTAATACATTCTAGATTCAATAAATTTAACCACAGAAAATGTAAAAATGGAATACAGCAATGATTTTGGAAACTTCCACCGTCTTTTTTTGTAGTCCTTTTCAACGTTTTTCATAATATAATTATGATAGTCTAAAAGAAGGGTACATGAAGGTAAGCTGTAAAAGTTTCTTTTAAAACAGGAAAGGCCTTTGTCCGTTTCCATGAATGCAATAATACATCAATTAAAGAGCAATTATGTGGAGATGATTAGCCGACTAAATGAAAAGAAAAGCCATGCATGCGCGAACACCCAATACCTAATGTAGAGACGAAACAAGCTGCTGTTTTCATTTGAAACTACAAGAGGTTAGGTTTGGAGCCGCTTGTTTCACACAACTTTACAAGGGGCGGCGTCATCTTAATAATTTGCCAATTGCCATGCATAAACTTTGTTGTTCAATCATGTGTTTGTAAAAATGACAAAAGAATGGGTTTCCCACAAAGTCAAGTTACCCTAAAAGTCTAAATTGATGAATAGTCAAATAAATTGCATGCATGAGTAAATAATAAAATAAAGGCCAAAGGACTTCGGAGATTAGTGTTTTTCCAAAATTTCACTTATTAATTTTATAAATCTTAAACGTCCACCTATATATTAATTATTGTAGTTAATATCAAAGGTAAAATTATTATTTAGCAGAAAACTTTTCTGCATATTCTCCGTAAGTTTAAAAATATAACAATTTCCTATCCCTCCCCCTCCCAAGGTTTGAAAAATCATCACTTTCCCCCTAGGGTTCTAATCTTCTATTTCAAACGACAATCTTTTCTTCGGCCATTGGCGTTCTCTCTCCTGGACTTTTTGTTGCCCTCCCCTGGGCGTCTTCTTATTTGATGAAGACAATTTCGTCTTAGTTTCCAACAAAGATGGTGGGGAGCCTGGGAGGAAAAGAAAAAATTGATGACTGGAGAAAGGATATTTGCCGAAGAGAGGGGATCAAAACTTTAGAGGGTGATTTTTCAAACCTTGAATGAGGAAAAATTATTAAATTTTTAAACTTTTGGAAGGAAATGTAATAAATTTTTTGTTTTTTTAAATATTTTTGTTAAATAATAATTTTATTCTGATACTAATTACAAAAATTAATAAATAATTAAGTGTTTAAAATTTTTTAAGTTAATAGATAAAACTTTAAGAAAACACTAATCTTTGGGGAGAATAAATTCTTTAACCTTAAAGAAATGAAAAGTTGTAACAAAGGTTTTTTTTTACCAGCACCTGGCAATAATATTATTCAGTCGAAACTTAGAATAATAAAAAATATTGAGAGTGGTCCTTCGCCGTTTTCTGAACTCCATTAGTGCCATTTATATAAGATAGTGGTGGAGAGGGGTCCCCTCCCAGCAGTTTCTATCTGAATATTTAGAAGAAGAGTGTGACATGTCCATAAATCAAATAATTTTATATATAAATAATAACGTATTATTAAATAATTAGATAATTTTAATTTAAAGATAAAATAATAATTAATTATATGTAAAATTATATATATTATTTATATAAATAATTTTATTATTAAAAAATAGTATTAGGCAAATTATATTTATGGAAAACATTTTAAATTGAAATGGTAAAAGATTTGATCCTCAATTTGGTAAGATTTGCAAAGAAAACCCACTCAAGTTTAAAGTTTAAACGGGTAATATGTTAGAAAGTATAATTGTATGATAAGACATAATTTAAATATTCAAAGTAAGTTAGATAGACCGAAATAATAATAATTAAAACAAGGTGATATAAATATAATTTTAAATATATAATGAAATACTTAGATAAAATATTATTATGTTATTAGATATTAATTTATTATTATTTTAAAATTATTTAATTATATAATAATATATTATTTATGTATTAATTTTATAATATATACATAATTTTATTAATAGTTTTATTTAAAATAATAATAATAAAATTATGTATATTTATTTTAAATACATAAATATGTATATATTTATAAGTGTTATCACATGATTAAATGATTTTGAATTAAAAATAAAATAATATCTAATTATATAATAATATATATAAGTATATATACATTCAAATATTCAAATGTAGTTTTACTCTAATAATAATAATTAATATAATATTATATGTATAATTTTATATATAAAATATATCACTATATAATTAAATATTATATTATTTTTAATTTTTAATTATTTAATTATATAATAATATATTATTATTTATAGGCCAAACGACTATTTCCCACCCAAGGTATGCTGTAATGACAAGTTTCTACCCTTTAACTATGGAAACACCAAATACCCACCCATGACCGGTTAAATTTAACAGAACCCTAACGCCTAAAAATTTTATCTCTTTTTGCCCCCCTAAACTTTAAAAACTAAAATTTTCCCTCAGCCTAAGTTTTAAAAAATGGCAGTTTCACCCTAGGTTCGGTTTTGAAATCTCCGACGACCTCTCTGGCTCCATTGCCGATGACCTCTCCCTCTCGAAGCATCCTCTCCTTCCAGCGATCTCTTTCCTCCCATTTGGAGGGCTGATCGGCGTCGGAGACGCCTTGGGAGACGAAAAACTTCGTCGGCGAAGACGGAGTTCCAGACGAAGTTCTTCGTTTCCCAAGGCATCTCCAATGCCGATCAATCCTTCAAATAAGAGGAAAGAGATCGCTGAAAGGAGAGGATGTCTCAGGAGGGAGAGGCCGTCGGTAATAGAGCCGGAGATTTCAAAACCAAACCCTAAGGTGAAACTGCCATTTTTTAAAACTTAGACTGGGGAAAAATTTTAGTTTTCAAAGTTTAGGAGGATAAAAATAGATTATATTTTAGTTTATTTTTTAATATTATAGAGAAAATGATGATTTTACCCTTACCACCGTTATTTTTAACTGGTCATGGGTGAGTATTTGGTGTTTCTATAGTTAAATGATAGAAACTTGTCATTACAACATATCTTGGATGGAAAATAGTTGTTTGGCCTTATTTATTGTTTGGCCTTATTTATACATAAAATTATACAGAGAGAGTGGGCTCAGAAAAGGGTGGTCCCTATAGTATGTGGTGGAAAAGTACCGGTAGCCCAGAAAACGGGTTGTTTCGTCCGTTAGTGCCGTGAAAGAAAGTTTATAAATTGACCAGCCACCTCCCCAGTTGTCACTCGTTAGCTTTGTGTTTAGTGCGCGACTGATTTTCAACTTTTTTAACACTTAAAACCTCCCTTCTTTCTCTCCTCCCCTCACCTCACCTGCTCAAAACAAATCTTTCTTCTTCTTCTTCTTCTTCTTCTTTCTGTTTCTCTGTTTTTGCTCAATACTCTGTTTTCTTGTTTAGAAAACATGACTAATCAAAATGTGATGCTTTCTGAATCCAAGCCAACTATTGGGGTCAAGATTACACTCACCTTGTCCAACTCTGCTCTATTCTCACAGCCATCGCCTGCTGGCTACATCACCATATCTCGAAAGAAGCTCTTGAAAAAACTTGATGATGAAGGAGGTACCAAACTCAATGCTTGGGTCGACTCTATGAGAGACTCTTCTCCTACTCGTGCCAAGTCCACTGCTTCTGTAACCGAAACTGAAGAGCAAACTTCTTGGATTGTACGTACATATGACTGATCTCTTGTACTTCTTATTACTATACACACACACACACACACACACACATATTGGCGGATTTCTCGAACATTGCTGAACTTTGTTTTTTGTTCTTCGTAATAGGCTCATCATCCATCAGCTTTAAGCAAGTTTGAGGAGATTGTGAATGCTTCCAAAGGGAAGAAATTAGTCATGTTTCTTGACTACGACGGTACCCTGGCACCTATTGTTGAAGACCCGGATCGAGCTTTCATGACCAACGAGGTTTGTTCTGTTTTCACCTCTCCCTCTCTCTCTCTCTCTCTCTCTGATACTTTCATTTTTATTCTGTCAATTATAAATACTGAAAAGTCCTTGAAATACAGATGCGAGAAGCTGTAAGGGACGTCGCCAGATATTTTCCCACAGCTATAGTGACCGGGAGATGCCGAGATAAGGTACATTTTTTTCATCACCATTCACAAGTCCTCATTAAATTTTCTTCTCCTGATTTTCGATTGTATTATGTTAATCTAACGTTGTTTCAACACCGCAAATTTGCAGGTTTTCAGCTTTGTAAAATTAGCAGAGCTTTACTACGCAGGAAGCCATGGCATGGACATCGAGGGGCCATCCAAAAGTCGTAAATACAAGAAGGTGTGTGAATGATCAAAGCTAAACTTGTACACTTGATGTAAAAGACTTTCGTTTTTGTTCATTATTTTGAATGGTTTTTTTCTTATTTTGAACTCCCAGGGTAATCAAGGAGTTCTCTTTCAACCGGCCAGCGAATTCCTCCCCATGATTGACGAGGTTTGTTTTCTTCTACCAACCTGTTGAAAATGGTAAGAGAGAGCAGTATGCATGCATGGGAGATTTATGTAATTTTGTATCATCTTTTTCCACATTCAGGTTTACAAAACCCTGTTAGAAAAAACAAAATCAATTCCAGGGGCTAAGGTTGAAAACAACAAGTTTTGTCTCTCCGTACACTTTCGCTGTGTTGATGAAAAGGTACAAATCAAACCCACATATCTGGTAACAATTTTTACACATTTTTTAGGCTAATATTTGCTTTGTTTGTTTAACAGAGCTGGGGTGCATTAGTTGAGGATGTTAGATTAGTTCTTAATGAGTATCCAAAGCTGAAACTAACTCAAGGAAGAAAGGTAGGCTATTGATCATGATTTTCCACCAGACAAAAAAAATAATAAAGTAATCTGATTAACTCTTCATTGGTTCCAACAGGTGCTGGAGATCCGCCCAACAATAAAATGGGACAAAGGCAGAGCCCTTGAGTTCTTGCTAGAGGCATTAGGTGGGCATATGTTCCTTGCTTTAATTAATATTGTTATCTTCATTGGAGTTTTCGTAATTAATATTGTTGGTTAATTGGGGTTCTTCAGGATATGCCAATTCTAAAGATGTTGTACCAGTTTACATTGGCGATGATCGAACTGATGAGGATGCCTTCAAGGTATCAAATTTTCTTCTAAACAGATTAAATATTCTTAATTTTATTCACCCTTTTTCTAACCTACCCATTATTGTAGGTTTTGCGCGATAGAGGACAGGGCTTTGGGATTCTTGTTTCTAAAGTTCCCAAGGATACAAATGCTTCCTATTCTCTCCAAGAACCATCCGAGGTAGATTATTTGTCCTTGTTGATTCGGTGTTTTCTTAGTTATTTTCCAGGATGCAAGTTAGGCTAATATTCTACTACTGATTTTACAGGTGAATGCATTTTTGCGGCGTTTGGTAGATTGGAAGCGCTTCTCTCTACGCCAACAGTAATATGTTTGTAAAGATTAAGAAATTGATCAATCCCACCAACCGAAATTGGTTTTAAGGGTGGATTATTGTATTAATTTTTCTTGTTCGGAAATTTTAAAATGGCAAATGTGAAAAAAAAATCCCGAAATTTGGAAGCGTTTGTTCGCTTCTTCTCTCTTAGAAGTTGTACATTCTTTTTATTTTACTTTTATCGGAAATTAACAAAAAAAAAAAAAGAGGTTCTCACCATCTTGAAACATGTTTGATGTTTTTTAATACTGCGAGGAATCCGGTGATGAAATTGAAGTGTGAATCTTTGAACTCGGTTGTGTCCACACGAGCCACCGTTGCATTATTTAATGCACAGCATCGTAGAGATGCCCTGGAAAGTCAGCCAGCTTGGCTCTTTATTAAATGCTTCTATGTATTTGTATGTATCAACTTCCGGTGCTTCTAAGTTCATAGTTGACAACACAAACCACGGATATCATATTAGTCTTTCGTTATCAATTTGATAGGTCTGAAATTTTAACCCTGATGATGATGTTATATGTGTTATGAATTTATATACGAGATAACATGAAATTAAGATTGGATTTGAATTGAACCAAACTCGAATAGAATGAAGTTGGTTTGCAAGAGAGTTTAGCTCGATTCGGTTTAACTCAACCCATGTTTGACTCTCTTCATAGATTAGAAGTTCATGTTTGGCTTCTATTCGTGTAGACAAGCCGAACTTAGGGTAAGCTTGCCAATCTCGTTCGTTCGAATTTAGTTCACTTGTGATTCATGCAGTGTAGTTTAAATTTTTTTTTAAATATATTTTAGTTTGAACTCAGGTTCGTTTATGTCAAGCTCGAGTTTGGGCTCATGATTGTTTTCAAATATATTTTTGTTTGAATTCGTATATGTCAGACTCGAGTTTGGGTTCATTCGAGCAAGCTTGCTTCAAATTCAGCCCCATATGAAATATAACCTGAAGAAGTAGCATGAAGAGCAAAAGAAAAAGCATTATGTATAAGAGAGTATAAGTTTAAGTCTTCTCTGATAATATATTAAAATCAAACTCTTGACTTACTTAAATTAATGATTGTGGGTTTCAGCCCAATTTGATGGTTTAACTCAAGTGGAATTCACCGTTACATACAAAAAAAAAAAAAGAAATATATTTGCATGGCAAATAAAACTTGTCAATACTTCAACAAATAAGAAAGTCATATCATGGAATTCGCCTAATTATCTCTGAAAACAGCACTTTGTAGCAGATTAACGTGTTATGAATCTAATAAGGAAGTGTAAACTCCCCTAACCAAAGTGCTTCATTCATTATGACCCACAGAAGAACACATGTTTATACATGCATCTGCGGCTTTTTCTCAGAGAATAAATTAAGCAACTAGTAGTTAAATGATGCTTTATTTTTAGCAGAGTGATTAATAGAGAGATTAGGCAGCCTTGATCGATGGGATGGGACAATGTTCATATGAATACACAGTTTTCTAAATCAAATATTTATATTAAGTTAAGACAGCTAGAAGTTTGTATACAAATAAAGAAGGGGAAGAAGTGATAAAAGTTGAAAATGATATTGACACCAAAGCCATTGCTTACAAAACAGAAAAATAGACCTAAACCATTGGGCACTTAGATTTTAGAGAGCCCACCTCAAAAGATTAAAGGAATCTAAAAGCTGTATTTAAATGGATGAAAAAACTTAAATTAATGGTTATTTTCAGAGAGTTAGGTGGTGAAAGAGAAACCCACTACCAGGAAGGGTTTCCAATGGTTGAAGAAGAGTTGGAATCCACTGAAAGTGCCTGATTTGAAGAAGACACATGGATTTTTTCTACTGAGGACACCCAACATGCTTCCAAGCCATGAAACACCCTGATGATCTCCTTCTTTCATACGTGTAAAGAAATATGCCACTAGATTCAACCCATCATTGTTGCCCTAATCTCTATTAATTTAACCACTATAAACCTTTAATTATTGGTGGAAAAGGGGATCACTTCCCCATAACAACCAACTATACTACTAACCTCACTAAGTGACCACACTACTTAATATTATTAATTAATAAAGTAAACAGCTTTTATTCGCTAATCAAATCTTCATCAAATATTAACCTTGTTAGATCTTCTATAAAGTAGGTTCTCTAAAGCAATATACAATTAGCTTTTGTTGAACCCTGGCTCCCGCTCCCAAGAATATGAAATGATCTTGCTCCATTATTATATCTTTGCACTCTGTGTTTACAGCTTCAACCCATGACCTGGAACAGTACTTTTGAGCTCATGCAGGCTTATATTAATATTTAAACATATATAGATCTAGTTTCCATATGTTTTTGCTCTACAGAGATGCTCCTTGCAAACTGTTTTTGCCATGAAGATACTCACCAATAATGGTTTCTTGTAAACGTGTCAATCTAAGCTACTGGTTAATGGTCCCGGCATAGAGGGTTGAGCGCTGCTCGGCAGAGTGGTTCATTTTCAAATAAAGAATCATAATTTCGTACCAAAGTCTGGTCAATGTTGGGCTGTTCTCAACAATGGCATATAATTGATTCCCATGTGATCAAGGCGATGACATTGTTACAGGGAGCAAATTTATTAGCTGTCTCGTTTTTCTGTAAAAAAATATGGATTTGTTTCTTCGTTCGCACGCACTTGCACCATTATTGGAGGATAACTCTCTGACAGATGACTGCAGTAACCAAATGAACCTCCATTTTTTTCCCAGCAGTATTATAAAATATTATTAATGTATGCACCAGGTTTTCAGCTTTTAATCCTTTAACTAAGAGAAAGCGGTCGTTTTAAATATTGATGATGATGACTAATCCTAATCAGCTGTGCATAGAATATTTTCTACTTGTCAAACTAACGAGGCAGGACCAGGGACCCTATGTTGCCACTTATTTTGTTTTATTTATATTGAGATTGACTCTGCAAAGGTTCCTTTCTTTCTTTCTTTCTTTTTTTTCTCTACTGGTTACCACTGTTGCCATGTGTAATCTGTTATTCAAGTAATAGAGTATGGAACTCATGTTCAGCTTCAGCCATTACTGAATCCCAATGCACATATTGGTAGAGCTCCAAAAGTTTATTGAAAGCATCTAAGTGATCATGTAGATCACCAGTTCCATTGAATGCAATAATTGATGGTGCCTTGAAGCCATTTGTTAGTGGATCATGGCGTTCGAAGAGGGTAAATAGGAATTCTATGACTTTAATTTTTGGCTCATCCTTCTAGATGGTTAGTCTGTCAAGGGATAGTTTTAGCCCATGTAGTTGGATATCTGCTGAGTTTATCTTGACCACTTTCTTTAAAGAGACCCGTGGGACATTTAAGAGGTTGCAAAGATCTTGCCCTTGGATTTGGTAACAGAGGTAACGTAATCTATCAAAGACACTTCTTGAGTTGTCTTGTAGTGGCAACAAGTAGATTGTGGCCCGGCAAGGAGACGCAAGGCTCGATGTCTTTGTGACCTGAGTTAACATTTATAAGTCGTGGGTTGACACCTTAATGTTAATTGACATTATTATGATATAAGTTATGCTTTGTATATCATTGGTTGACGTTGTCATGATATGAGTTACATAATTCACATTGTCTAGACAATGAGTATGCTTTACGTGTCATTGGTTAGTTCTGTCATGGTGTGAATTAGGGGTTGCATGTCATCAAACAACACTGTTGTTACATGAGTTAGA
This sequence comes from Mangifera indica, assembly GCF_011075055.1. NCBI lineage: Eukaryota > Viridiplantae > Streptophyta > Magnoliopsida > Sapindales > Anacardiaceae > Mangifera > Mangifera indica. Next base: position 5,143,913 of record NC_058147.1, on the reverse strand, counting down.
ATCTACACATTCTACATTAGTGTAGTGATGAGGATTGTTAATTTGATTGTGTAAGTATTTTTTTGCACTTTAGAGAAGGGAAAAACAACCTTAGCCCAGGGCACCCTGCCTGTCTGTGTCTCTATTGGCCGAAACCTGGATTGGTCATGCAAGAACCTTGGGACCTCATGACAACTATTGATCTTGAGGAAAACGGGTCCCTACTTTTGTTGATGGGGCAGCAATATCCAAATGCTGGATCAAAATGGTCATGACATTACCACCATTGACATCCTTTTAATTACAAATGTTCGTTAGGTGTGATAAATTCCAACTATTAAAGCAAATTGTCTTCCAGAGGCAAGATCCAGTGGCCCCGGTCTTGGAGGAGGAGTGACATTGTGGCTGGGATTAAATTTATCATTCACTTGGTATCACTTATAGTTTTTTTAGTTCTTCTTCCATAGGTCATTGAGAAAAAGAGCTTTACAGAAGATTGTCAAAAAAATGGTTGCTTTTGATGGACAGACCAAGAACTATACAGGGACTCTCTTTTAGCATCCAATTGTTGGTGTTAAAAATTTTACCTAAAAGTACATTGAATCATGAGTATAATTCGATGAAAGGTTGTTGAGAAAAATTGTAAATCATAAGATTGTTATCAATAAAATGTCATTTTTAATGTGATTCGACCTACTCTTTTGAAGCCTACATCTATGGGTATATTTTTGATTGTTTGAGTTTACAATTTGGTTAATAATAAAATATTAAAACCATTATCCTTAAGACTTTGTATAATTATTTATTTATATGTTAATTAAAAGGTAAGTTTACAAGTGTAATTATATAATTGGATATAGAGAATCGTATGTTTTTCATTTGGTATAAAGTGATTATTTTCCAATCGCGAAAAGAGTTTTAATAGAATATGATCTCATAATAATAAAAAACTATTGTCAAATGTTGAGGAGATCATAAAAAATAATTATAATTATTAAAGTTATTTTTATCACTTTTCAAACAGAATATTTTTTGTTCACGTTGTATCATAAACTAGTATATAGATAAAGATAATATGATTGGTCTATGCATACAGTGTATATAGTTTGTCGTTATATATTTACCCATTATCTATTCGTTAAAACCTCCATGAGTTCGAGAGAAATTTGATCTCACAACCAACTTTAAAGTAAATTGGGAAATCTATGTCTTTTTCATTGAGCGAAAGTGCACCATGATGACAAGTTGTTCTCTATCACCATCCGAAATGAAATGACATTCTTGTATTGTTGTGCTTCAGTAACATGCCATTTAGATCAAATCCTAGTTTCTTCCATTATCATTTTGTTTTCTTGTGGAATTATAATCAAGTGGCCAAGTCATAAATGGACCTCCATAAAGTTTATGCAATAATGTGACGTAAATTGACTGACTGACAGTTGAGATTCATTCGTGAGCCAGATATTTGCCTCGTCTTTGTTTATCGAAAATATTCATGGGCTCCACGTACGCCAAGCCCATTTAAACTGCTGCTAAAATGGGAATCTATCAGCTTGGGACGCAACAACACAACCCCTAAAATATATATATACACACACACATCTCAGTTGGGTTGGGCTGGGTTGGTATTTGACTCTGTCATTTCCACTCCTGCCGGCCCAATCTCATAACCATCCATGACTTATGGCTGTTTCTGCAACTGTTCTATTCAACAATACAAAATTAAAGTTGGTAATTAATACATGGATAATGATAAGGTCGAAGTATTATTTCTTATCCAAGTTTTAATGTGAAAATAAATACATATTTATGATATTTTAAAAACTTAAATATTCATTCATAATAGAATTTTTATTAAAAATTTCTATTATGATTAAAGGTAAATTTGTTTTTATTAAAAAATTAAAATTTTAACACATTTTACTCTTTGTATTTAAAAATCTCATAATTTTCCTCTCATTTTCACTCCCAAATCTCTAGGGTTTCTTTCTCCCCTTATCGATGATTATCTTTGATGACGACGACCACCTCTAAAAACACAATGGGAGAGTTAGAATCACCTTCAATAGAATTCCTTTGTCTCCATCAACGAGACGAAAAGGCATTGTCTCTTCACATCCGTCGATGAAGAGGCTTCATCTCTTCATCTCTATCGATAAAGAGAAGATGTCTTTTCCTCTCATTAATGGAGACGAAAAAACTCTATCGAAGATGACTTTGACTTTCTCATTGTGTTTTCAGAGGTCATCGTCAATGAAGATGATTAAAAACTTTGGGTGGGAGGAATTGTGGGATTTTTTAATTTAAGGAGTAAAATGTGATAAAATTTTAATTTTTAAATTTTTTTTAATAAATAATGATTTTCTCTCTAACTCTAACTGAGATTTTTAAAAGAAAAATTTATTACAAGTGAATATTTAGATTTTTAAAATTCTACAAATATCTATATATTTTGTATTAAAATTTGGGTAAAAAATAATCATTTTCCCTAATGATAATTTGTCTGGATTGGACAGTAATGCTTTAGTTGATCTAATGTCTAAATAAAAACAATGTGATGATTGGTTGTTTCAATGTCTTGGTCAGACCCCCTGTAGCCCGATGGATTGTTATTAAGGTTTATAATTGAGAGGTTATCAAATTACCCAGTAAACTTTATAAACAACTTTCAAAAATAGTTTTTGATTTTTACACTAATTCTTGAATCTTATCGTTTTGTTCTTCACCAGAAAAGTTAGATTCTTGAGATCAGTCTAACATGGCCCTTTGATATCTCTAATCTTGGATGAGTTATTAACATTCCCAAGTGTAAGCATAGTTTCTATATTAAGTGTATTGACATATTGTTTTACTCTTACACTATTTACCTTTTGTGTCTATCCTACATGAATTCATGTTTGATTGAACTCAAAAACTCAATTAATGTGGTTGTTTCAGGGACTAACTTGAAGTCAATCTTCGTAATAGTTTGTGGATGGGGCTATTTTAGTGGTGACCGAGAAGAGTAGAAAAATAGCAAAGATAAATGAAGGTTTTATTTGGTTTATATTTGAAAGGCCAAAGGACTATTTCCCACTCAAGGTATGCGTATTTCCCAAGTTTCCCCTCCGTTAACTTTGAAAATTTCATTTATCTATTCGTGCACAGTTAAAATTAATGGTTTCAAAAGTAAAATCATCATTTTGTCTGTATTATAAAAAATAAACTTAAATTCGATTTGATTTTCTCTCCCTAAACTCTAAAACTAACAATTTTTTTTAACGCAGTTTTAAAAAATAGCATTTTCACCCTAGGATTTTCAATTTTTCAGATTTAATTTTTCGGTGTCGTTTCTTCCTCTCCGGTGACCTCCAGGCGACAGCTCTTCCTCTCAGGTGTGGTCTCCTTCGAGAGGCTCTCCTGGGAGCGGTCATCAACGAAGACGAGTCATCTCTATTGAGACGAAGACAAATCATCTTCGTCCAGAGACGACGAAGAGTCTTCTTCATCGACGAAGACGACTCGTCTTCGTTGATGACCGCTACTAGGAAAACCGCGAAAGAAGACCGTGCCGGAGAGGAAGAGCCGTTGCCTAAAGGTCACTGGAGAGGAAGAAACGACATCGAAAAATTGAATCTGAAAACTGGAAACCCTAGGGGGGAAAATGCTATTTTTTAAAACTTGGGTTGGGATGAAATTATTAGTTTTTAGAGTTTAAGGGGGAAAATGATATAACTAACGGACTCAGTTAATTTTAACAGCTTATGGATGGGTAAATGAAATTTGCAAAGTTAACGGGGGAAACTTGAGAAAGGCGCATACTTTGGGTGGGCCTATTTGAAATGGTGAATTGAAGATAGAAAAAAGGGTCAAGGCTAGAGATGTCAATGAGCCGGGCTGGGCCCAAGACCCAAACAGTAATGGGCCTTTGGGCCGGGCCAACATATTGAAATATAAAGGCTTAAGGCTCGACCCATATAATAACGGGTCTTAATTGGGTCAAGCCGGGTTGGGCTTTAATCGGGCCGACCCGACCCATTTAATCAATTTTTTAATTAAAATTTTTTAACATAAATTTTTTTCAATTATTAAAACCGATAACAGTATCCCGAATATTTTATTTATAATCTCTCACTTGTGGCGGAGAAATACCGTAGTTACATAATAAAAAATATTATAAATTGATAACATAGTACAAATAAATTAATTTATATACAGTATAAATTACAAAACATAAATAAAATATATCTACTATATAACATTTATCTACTCATCTTCTATATTTAAATCTCTGAATTCTTCAAAGGTAAATAATTATTATTTGTGAATTTAGATATTTTATAATATTTTGTAATGATAAAATTAAAATAAAAATGAAATTGTAAATATAAAAAATTATTATTTACGAATTTAGATATTTTTTGAAAGAGAGTTAATGAGAGAAAATGAGATTGAAAATATAATGAAATAATTGAAATTGAGAGATTAAAATATTTATAAATAAAAGTGAAAATAGAGAAAAATAGAATAGATTTATTTAAAAAAATAAATTAATTAAAAAAAATTATGCAGAGGCCAATCTGCCCTTCTGCCAAGTGGCAGACGCATAAATCTGCTTAGCAGAAGCAGACCAAGGCAGCAGAAGCAGATTTTGCTTCTGCTGCCTTTTGCTAATGCCACCCAGAAAAAAAAAAAATTTTATTTTATAAACAATGTCAGACCATGCTTGCCCATGGGCCAATATTAAAGCCCTAAGCCCGGCCCAATAGACCCATGGGCTTGTCCTGACACTCTACAATGCCGGGTCGGGCTTTATTGTGCTTGGACTTTTTTTCATACTTCGGGCCGGGCCACATGTCACTCTAGGCAGGAGAAGAGAGAGAGGCAGGGGAAGAAACAAAAAAAAGTGTGAGGATAATAGAGAAGGCGTGTAATTTATGTATAATGTCAAAGGCAAGTTATTATTAACAAAAATAAAGTTTTGAGTTGAAAAATGTAATTTATGTATTTAGCCAACGAAAAATTATTTTAATAAAATTATACATACATATATATATATTATATAATTTATATATATATATATATATAAATAATATATTGTTATATAATTATTTAATTTTAAATTTAAAATAAAATAATTTTAGACATATAATTATGCATCATTTGCCATGCTGATATTGTTAAAAACATGTATTAATTTTTTAAGTAAACAATTCCCCGCATGAGCCATGGCCTTTTATATGCATGCAAATAAATCTGATGAAAATTTGCACGAGTATATTTATATTCTATCTGTATAATGCAGTAGGCTTAATTATTAAACCTAACTCCACTGCCCCGCTTGCATCAACCTAATTTCACAGCTATATGTAGATAACAGCCAAACTAACCTACTCAGATTGGACGTTGATAAAGTGGCCTGTCACCGAACCCACGACAACAGCCTGTGACTTTAAGTTAACCCCTGATGAATCTCTATATATTTAAGTTCACCGTTGTATCGATTCCACAGCCGGCACTCTTCCCATTTCAACGGTCAAATTCAAATCCAATTTAGTTTGCAATTAAAAGGCACAGACACGTAGGGTTTTGGAGTTCACAAACACAAAGATCTAAATGATTGACGACGCCAAAATGAACGGCTTTGATGAGCTTCCGGATTCTCTCATCCTTCTGATCTTCAACTCGGTCGCCGACGTCAAGTCCCTGATCCGCTGCCTTGCCGTCTCTAAACGTTTCAACGCACTCGTCCCGCAAACTGAATCACTCTCATTAACAGTCGACCGAGTCATCTCGCCCGACTCTGACTCCGATTCACTCTTCGTCACCTTCCTTAAAATCTTCTTCAAATCTCTCCATGACCTCTTAACCACCTCAATCAAACCCCACAACCCGACCCGAACGCTGGCCCAGAACTCACCCGCCCAAATTTTAACGAAGTTCGATCGAGTCAGGAGTCTTAGGATAGAGTTGCCCGCGGTTGATCTAACTTCAGATAAAGGCTTATCTGTGAAATGGAGGGCGGAGTTCGGTAGAAGCTTAAAAAGTTGCGTGATAATCGGGTTTAAGTCGGTTTCAACAGCAGCAACTAGCGAAACTACAGGAGAAGGAGGTGAGATGGACATTGCTGGAGGATTAAAGACGAGAGTGATGTGGACAATAAGCGCGTTAATCGCGGCTTCAGCCAGGCACTTTATGCTGGAAGACGTGGTTAGAGAGCATGAAGAGATGGAGAGGTTAGTCCTAACTGATAGAGAAGGCGAGGGTACAGTGGTGATGGATAAACAAGGGATGAGAGAGTGTAGGTTAGGAGGGGCTCATGCTAGGGAAGGGGAATGTGAGAGGAGTCGGACGGTGGTGCCGAGTGTGAAAATGCGGATGAGACACGAACCAAAGCTAATGCTCAAGGGCGGCGTTTGGGTGGAGGGCGCCACGCTCGTGGTGGTTAGGCCGAGTGAGGGGAAAGATGACGTTGATGACAGTGAACTAGCACTGGCGGCGTTTGGTGATGGGATTCATAGAGAAGCTGCGCAGGAATTGCTTAAGAGTAGGAGTTATATGTTAGAAATGAACTCGTTTTGATGTTGGAGGAGTTTAGTTTTGTTGGATTTTCCTTTTGTTTTAGTAATTTGCAACAACAGTTGGATTGTATGTATATAATCTCGGTTCAATATCATAAATTCCTGTAACAAGGATTGCCATCTTCTGTTACTTTTTTCAGTTTCGTCTTAACAATAGTTCTTGGCCCTGGAAAATTTCACCAAACATTGAGATTTACAGCAGTAGCAGAGATATCATCTGACAGCCAATTCTATGCACCCTGGTAAAACATTTGCACCCTGGAAAACCATTATCCAGGATCTCCAATGCCAGTAAGGTTTAGCAGGGTAGATGACATCCATGCAGGTAAAAGCCATTCATTGATTACTTAACTACACCCTAAATGCTACATTTCAATATCCCAATTGGAAGATTAACTTGTTTCAAAGATAATTAAATGTTACATTTACATTGTATGAAAAGTTGAGCCAAGAGTTTGGCATACACACTGGAGATATAATGATAGAAGAAGATGGTCCCTTTATTCTACACACTAAAACGTTTTACGAATGTATATTGTGAAATCAATTCTTGGGAGATCTGCACATGACAAACACATTAAGAAACAAATTTCGAAAACAATATAATTCGCAACTCCAACCAAAAAAAAAGATTGTTTTTCACAATCTACACAACAAAAATGAAATTATCTACTTATTTTATTTTTATCTTTTTAAATAAGAGCGGCTTCAGCACATTTCTGATACTTTATGGGTGATCTAAATAAATTGGCCTCAAAACCTTGGGGACATATTATCTAGAATTTTGAATGCAAAAGCATTGTGTGGCTGGTAAAATTTTCACTTGTCAAAGTATCAACTATTTTATATATAGAGACAAGAAAGCCACCAGCAGACATTTTCAAATTGCGGTACAAATTATATTGGATAAATGTATTCTCTTGTATCAGTTTGAAACATCTTTTCTGCGAACATTTTTCTTCGTTCAGAACATTTAAGCTGGAGTTTACAGCAGTTGAAAAGAACATCTAAGCCAGAGTACACAATACTTTGAACAAAGTTTCAGTGCTTTCATAGTACTTTAGAAAGAATTTCCATTAAATGTTCTTTAGATTCATAGATATAACAAAATTTGGTGGCTGTAAGTGCAGACATTGAATATCAGGACCACAATTCCCAATTTATTATACTTGGATGCATTAACTATAGGCTCAATCAACAAAAAACAAGTAAAAAAAAAGATGAAACTTTATCCTTACTTTTAACACCAGATTTTCACTGGAGCAAAATTATAACTTCAAATCAATCAGCCCTCATATATCCAAAGATCAAATTTAAATCTACATTACAATTTCATTTTTCAAGAACTTGTAACCAAAAATGAATATGTTTTCCAAGTTCATTAGAATAAGGAAGCACATATCTCTGTATGAACCTTGTTTCAGATAACATTATAATGGTAACCAAACTGGTTTCCTTCTGAATTAAACTCTTACTTGCCAGTAAGTCGAAAACTTCTAGCCGAGGTTTTAATCTGTGCTCCACACTGCATAGAAGGAGTACAGGGTTGTTAGCAATAAGTGAAATACCCACATTCCCTCTTTGAAGCAGTAATTTTGTTATCTCCTCAATCTTCTTCTCAGATACAGAAAATACTTGAGGTGTGCTCCTGAATATTGAAAGAATATGATCATCACTGTATCCCAATCTCTTGAAAAGATTCAGCTTTCGATCCCAAAGCTCCCTGTTCATCGAACTTATTACTCGAATAGCAGGAAGATACATCTTAGATTTCCTATCAAATCCAATTTCATCAACTCTTTTCACAAAATACCTAATGCTCTCAGGCTTTTGAAGTAAAAATCTAGGGAAACTATAAATGTATCGAGCAATCTGCGAATTGGCAATTCCACAACTCTTCAAAATTTCTATGTTAGGTATCATGGTCTTCTCCAAATTAGATTTCAGAAACCACCCACATCTCTTTAAAAGCTTAACAGAAGCAGCATTGGATCCTAAAACACTCTTCAACGCAGAAATTGATGGTAGAATTGTATTATCCACACTTCTTGTCAAAACCCAGGGATCAGCCGTTAATATCTGAACAATGTCCGTTGATGAAAATCCCAAGTCTAGAAAAATCTTAATCTTGGGCTTAATATTATGGGCAAGATTGAGAGAGAGGATCTGAGGTGCTTTTCCAACCATTATCTCAATATGGGAATTGGGGAAACCACTTTCTTTGAGAAATGACAGCAGGGAATCCGAATTTTCAGTATTCGTTAGGTGAGTTTGGAGGGAGGAGGCTTTTAAGGCTGCTTCAGAAGAGAAACTATGCTGATTGATTAAGTAATCAGCCAAGGAAATTTTAGATTTTGAGCTAGACGACGAAGTAGAGAAGAAACGGAAAGAAACTGAATATGCAATCGGTGGTTTCCGTAGGTGCAGAGAGTTCTTCAAGTAAAGTGATATTAGGGTTTTCATTATGTGGGGTTTTGAAGAGGTTTTAGCAGCTGTTAGCAAATCAATAATACAGAGTAAAAAGAAACAAAACTTACCTGTGATAGTGAAATGGAAAGATTCAGACTGAAACTAGGTGGTTGTCAAGATTGGGACCGAAACAAGGCAGCCGTCCCTTCAACACGAGGATCCTGTAATGCTGAGTTTTAGGTTTTAAGAGTTCCTGTGATAGACGGGAATGGGCTTATGTTGACACGTCTGAACCCAGTATGCGCCCAAAGAAGAAATGAAAATTAATCCAAACCAGGGATTGAAAAGAAAAATCTCTAAGGGGTCTCATAAAAAAGAGAATATAGGCACAAAAAACCATATTGGCGCGGTGGTTGTAAAACCTTATAAATAGATGGGTAGTCTCAGATACAACGGGTTCGGGTAAAAAGTGTCACTGTATACGGATAGTTATTTTCAAAATCCGTACCTAACTCAACGGATACAGATGAACTTACAGTACCTACTCATGAATGATTAAAATTAATGATAGTAGAGATAAAATCTCTATTTTATCTATAATAATAAAAATAAATTAAAATATAATATTTTTTTCTTCCCCTAAATTTTAGAAACTAAAAATTTTTTTCTAATTGAAGTTTTAAAAAATGATAATTTCCCCTTAAGGTTTTTAGTTTCTAAATCTCTGACTTTATTGTCGACAGTCTCTCTCTCTCGAAACTTTTTCTTCCTCCAACAATCTCTCTCTATCTATTTGGACACTCGATCAATGTCAAATGAATAGTTGAAAACAAAGAGCTTTGTCAAGAAAGACGAAGACGACAACTTCATCTTCATCTTCCACGACTCATTTGATGCCAATTGGGTGTCCAAATAGGTAAAGAGAGACCGTCGAGGGAGAAAAAGCTTCAGGAGGGAGAGACAACTGACAATGACATCAAAGATGACACCAGAGATTTAGAAACTAAACTCTAGAAGAAAACTGTCTTTTTTTTAAAATTTAGGTTAAGGGAAAACTTTTAATTTTTAAAGTTTAGGAGAGAAAAAAGAGATAAAACTTTAAGGGGTTAAGATTTCTTTAAATTTAATTGCTCATAGATGAGTATTTGAGATTTTCAAAATCAAAAAAAAAAAAAACTTGAGAAAATATCATACCTTGGTGGGAAATAGTCCTTTGGCCTTTTATTTATTAAATTATTCCAGCGTACCAAAGCCAAGCCACCCTCTTCTTGTATTCCCTTTATAACTCCGTAAAAACTTCCATCTGGGTCCTTGCCTTTTTTTATTAAAAATGGACAGTAACCCACTTTACATGAAGCCCGAGACTAATATCGTTTGCACTTTGGGATCGGCTTCAAGATCGGTTCCAATGGTGGAAAAGCTATTGAGAACTGGCATGAATCTTGCTCGTTTGAACTTCTCTCATGGATACAATCAAGAAACCCTTGTTAATCTAAGAACCACCATGGTTAACACTGGTATCATTTGTGTTGTCATGCTTCACACCAAGGTATAATTTCTTTGTTCAATATGATTTTTTAATGTTTGCTTTTGATTTGAGAATCCAAATAAAGGCGGCACATTTTTGTGACTTTAAAATCTTGATTTTGGAGTCAACCGATAAAAGATTCAAAAGAAGAAGAGCATGACAAATGGAAAATCTTATGGATGTTACTGTAGTAAAGTAATAAGATAAGTAAAAAACTGGGTTACCTACGGGTATACCCAACTCATTAAATTATGTGGTTCAAATGGATACGAATTTAAACAGATACGGGTCTAAAAACTTAATATTCATATCTATTTTTTAAATGCATACCCATAAATAATACGAGTATTCCATCCATTTTATTAGGTCTAATGGTTGTTGGTAAAAAGGAAAAATATCAGTGGCTATAAACCTATTGACAAAATGATTAAAATTTCATTATAAATAACAAAGTTTCTAACCTTGATCTAAAAAATTAAAAATGCCAAATAAATGACAATATAAGGTAGGGTAGGACAAGTTAGAAGTTTTCAATACAAAATTGAGTGCTCTATATATTATTGTAAGAGTAATTGACATTCTCCCACTCAAGATTTTATGCAGAAACATTTTTATATCCAGATTGTAACTCTATTAATAGAAATGAAACTGTAAAATGCACAATTACCATATAAATGACAATGTAATAGCAGGATAAGTTAGAAACTTTCAATACAAATTGAGTGCTTTATATATTATTTATTATAAGAGTAATTAACATTGTCCCGCTCAAAGTTTAAAATTAATATATTATCTCAATTCTTAATTTTATTAAGATTCAAGAGATAAAAAGGGTAAAATTGAAAGAATTTCATCAATTAAAACATAACATCAAACAGAACAACACGAGATTGAAATTTTGTATTGATTGATGTTATAATGTTTACAACAGATACTGCCAACATATTTTTATGTGAATTTTATCTAATAATAGTTTTAGCTATACAACAGTTTCCCAAAGCCTATAAAACAAGAGCAATGCTATGTATACCTATTTTTGGTACACAATTCATATACACAGTGATATGTCATCATGTAATTAGGTGATTTTAAAACATGTATCACCATATAATAAAAAAATATCCAATCACATGATAACACTTCATCTGTGTACACAAATTGTGTACCAATAATGAGTACACATAGTTTTATTGATAAAACAATAGTTTCAGCTTTACAAATCACCATCTTATTAGTAATGGTTTCAACAAGAATTTGCAACTCATGGGTGAGTGTTTTACAGGACGAAATGTGTGCAGCAGGAAAAACTCTATCAGAAAATAAAACAAACACTTTTAGTACAAGGAACAAAGGGCTCCTTATGAGTTTATTTTCAAACACCCAACGTGCGTAGAATTAGCTTTGTCACTAACAAGACCACAATCAAACTCCAATCAATTACAAATATACTAATTAACTAAACTTCGTTCCATTTTCAATCAACCAAAAATCAATTCAAACCAACTTAACACAAACAAACAAATACAAACTGGACTTCACAAAGGCAGCAGATGAAAGGTGATGGGAATGTGAACAGTGACAATAGTGTTAAAGATGATGACCACAGATAACAACGTTATGGAAAAGATTGATGGTCATGAATTTGGGGGTGATCGACTACGACAAAATGGTGATATCAAATTTTATGTGACAAGTGAGAGATTGACAAAAGAGAGATGAAAATTGTTGAAAATGATGGGTTTAAGGTTGCAATTCCAAGTAACAAAAATGAATGTTTTTCACATTCTACACCACAAAAATGAAATTTTCTATTTTTAATTTTCTTTTTATCTTTTTAAATAAGAGCTGCTTCAACACATTTCTTATACTTTATGGGTGATCTAAATATATACTTGGTCTCACAAAACTTGGGGACATATCATCTAGAATCTTGAATGCACAAACATGGTGTGGATTGGCAAAATTTTCAATAGTAAAAATATGAACTTTTTTATATATATAGAAAAAAAGCCAACAGCAGACATTTTCAAATTGCGGTACAAATCATCTTGGATCATTTTAATTTCCCGTATCAGTCTGAAGCATCCTTTCAGTGAACATTGTCCTTTGTTCAGAACACTTAAGCCAGAGAATACTATACTTGAAAAGAACATCTAAACCAGAGTGCACAATACTTTAAACAAACTTTCAGTGCTCTCACAGTACTTTGGACAAAATTTCAATTAATTGTTCCTTGGATTCAACATAAAACAAAATCTGCTGACAGTAAGTGCAGATATTGAATATTAGGACCACAATTCCCAATTTATTTCACTTTGATGCATTAACTATAGGCTCAATCAACAAAAAAGAGAAAAAAAAAATGAAACTTTTATCCTCAATCTAACACCACAGAAGACTACAAATAAGCAGAATTTCATGGGAGCAAAATTATAATTTCATATAAATCAGCCCCTCAAATATCAAAAGATCAATTTTAAATCTATAATATTATTTCATTTTTTGAGGACTTGTAACCTAAAATAAATATGTTTTCCAAGCTCATCAGAATAAGGAAGCACAAATCTCTCTATGAACTTTGTTTCAGATGACATTATAATGGAAACCAAACTGGTTTCCTTTTGAATTAAATTCTTACTTGACAGTAAGTCGAAAACTTCTAGCCGAGGTTTTAGCTTGCGCTCCACACTGCATAGAAGGAGTACAGGGTTGTTAACAATAAGTGAAATATTCACATTCCCTCTTTGAAGCAGCAATTTGGTTATCTCCTCGGTCTTCTTCTCAGATACAGAAAATACTTGGGGTGTGCTCCTGAACATTGAAAGAATATGATCATCACTGTATCCCAATCTCTTGAAAAGATTCAGCTTTCGATCCCAAAGCTCCCTGTTCATTGAACTTATTACTCGAATAGCAGGAAGATAAATCTTAGATTTCCTATCAAATCCAATTTCATCAACTCTTTTCACAAAATTCCTAATGCTCTCAGGCTTATGGAGAAAAAATCTAGGGAAACTATACGTGTATCTAGCAATCTGCGAATTGGCAATTCCACAACTCTTCAAAATTTCTATGTTAGGTATCATGGTCTTCTCCAAATTAGATTTCAGAAACCACCCACATCTCTTTAAAAGCTTAACAGAAGCAGCATTGGATCCTAAAACACTCTTCAACGCGGAAATTGATGGTAGAATTGTATTATCCACACTTCTTGTCAAAACCCAGGGATCAGCCGTTAATATTTGAACAATGTCCGTTGATGAAAATCCCAAGTCTAGAAAAATCTTAATCTTGGGCTTAATATTATGGGCAAGATTGAGAGAGAGGATCTGAGGTGCCTTTCCAATCATTATCTCAATATGGGAACTAGGGAAACCACTTTCTTTGAGAAATGACAGTAGAGAATCCGAATTTTTAGTATTTGTTAGGTGAGTTTGGAGGGAGGAGGCTTTTAAGGCGGCTTCAGGAGAGAAACTATGCTTTTTGATTAAGTAATCAGCCAAGGGAATTTTAGGTTTTGAGCTAGAAGAAGAAGAAGAAGAAGTAGAGAAGAAATGGAGAGAAATCGAATATGCAATCGGTGGTTTCCTAAGGTGCAGAGAGTTCTTCAAGTAAAGTGATATTAGGGTTTTCATTATGTGGGTTCTGAAGAGGTTTTAGCAGTTGTTAGCAAATCAATAATAAGAGTAAACAGAAACAAGGCTTGCCTGTGATAGTGAAATGGAAAGATTCAGACCGAAACCAGGTGGTTGTCAAAGATTGGGACCGAAACCAGGCAGCCGTCTCTTCAAAACGACTAGGTTCCTGTATTGATGAGTTTTAGGGTTTAAGCACTGGTACTTGGAAATTTATTAGGGTTCTGAGCCTTTTATCCGTTTCTGCTATCACTTGTGATGGGCGGGAATGGGCTTCATGTTGATATATCTGAACCCAATATGCGCCCAAAGTTGATTTGAAAATTAAACCTAAAGCAAATGATAGTTTGAATGTCATTTTGGAATTCTCCAACAGCCTCAAGAAGGATTGTGGAATTCTCCAATAGCCTCTCCAATAGACTCAAGAAGGATTAGGTTCGAGAGTCACTCAAACTCTTAAATTATTTGATATAGTAATTATGAAATCAATGACTAAATATGAGATTTTACTTGCTGAAAAGATGATCTAATTCAAATAGATTTCACTATAAATAACAAACGTGTTTTACTTGTTCTAAAATATTGAAATATTCCAAATAATTGATATTGTAAAGGTAGGGCAAGTTAGAAACTTTCAATACAAAATCGAGCTCTCCATACATCATTTTAATTTATGGATTCGAAATATGCCTGCCAGTATCTCTGTCCGTGTGGAAATATAGATATAGGATGACATTGTATTATAAGTCCCCTTATAAGTTAATTACAATAATGAGAAAGCTCAGCAATCCTTCAACAGCCATTATGGCTTCATCAATAACAAACAGACAAGCCAAAGTTTGTGTCCTTGTTTTTCAAGCAAATTAAGAAAAGAGACTAGAAAAATTGTGAACTTTAGAACAAAAATAGTGTTAGTACCCACCTATGAACATGAACTCTGGCTGTCAATTTCAGTCTCACTATCGATAATAGAATCATCAAAACATCAAGTTTCAATATGAATTCAATCTTCATATCTAAGAAATTTCAATAAAAAATTCATAATTTTATTGACAATGAGTTCTCATTAGAAGGGATGATAATTCCCCAAGTTCATCAGAATGGGGAAGCACATACTTGTCTAGGAACATCTTCTCAGAAATCTTACAAACTGAAGTAAATTTGATTGTCCTACTAAGCAAATTCTTACTATTCAGAATGTCAAAAACCCTTAGCCGAGGTTTTAGCCTTCTCTCAATGCTGATAGTGAGCAGCCATGGGTACTTAACAATAACAGATATATCCATGTTTCCTCTACTAAGAATCAGCTCTGTTGTTTCTCTAATCTTCCTCTCAGATATGGCAAAGGCCTGAGGCGACCTCCTAAATGCAGAAACAATATCATCTTCTTTAAATCCTAAGCTCCTGAAGCACTTCAACTTAAGTTCCCAATTCTCCTTACTCATCGAACTTATCGTCCGAATAGCAGAAAGAAACATCTTCGATTTCCTATCAAATCCAATCTCATCAACTCTTTTAACGAAGTCCTTAAAACTATCAGGTTTATGGAGAAAAAGTCTAGGGAAATGAAACACATATGTAACAATTTGTGTAGAACTAACACCACAACTCTTCAAAAATTCTATATTAGGTATCATAGACTTCTCCAAATCACATTTCAGAAACCAGCTAAGCGTCTTCAACAGCTTAGTAACATTTGCATTTGATCCTAAAACGCTCCTCAACAACAAAATCGACGGTACAATTCTATCTACACTTCTGTGCAAAATCCAGGGATCAGAAGATATTACATCAGCAATGTCAGTTGATGAAAAACCTAAATCTTGAAAAACCTTGATTTTGGGTTTAACTGTATCAAAAATACTAGCAGAGAGTACGTTAGGCACTCTCTTGACCATTTTCTGAAGATGGGAATCACTGAAACCACTTTCTCTGAGAAATGACAGTACTGAATCCGAGTTTTCAGGTTTTTTCAAATCCTTTTTAACTGATGAGGCTTTTAAAGCAGCAGCAGGGGAAAAGTTGTCCCCATTGATCGAGTAATCAGCTAAAGGAACTTTGATTTTTACATCTTCGGGCTGTGAAGAAGAAGAATAAGAAGAGAGGAACGAGAGCGAGAGGGAAGAACATGCGATTGGTGGTTTGTGGATGTGTGAAGAGTGGTTGAAGAAAAGAGACACAAGGGTTTTGCAAATACCAGAATTCATAATCGAGGAGATGTTGTTTCCTTAGCATGTAAAATCTGAAATTGAAGAAACAAAAGTTACCTGTGATTGAAATGTAGGACTCAAGGATTGAAGCTGCCGCTGTAAAGAAGCAATTGTGATTTGCCAGTCTTTAATTTCAAACAAAATTAGGGTTTTACAGGGTCATCTTTTGATGGATACCGGGCTTCAGTTTGTGATAGTATAGGCCGATTTGAACCCAATTGTGTGATTCAGGCCAAGTTTAATGGCAACACTGGCTTTTTGGGTTAAAGAATTGAGAGATAGTTTGGTTTAAATAATATTTTATTATCAAAATATATAATAATATAATAATTATGATTACAATAATTATGATAATATATTATTATTTATATATAATAATTATGATTACATATTTATACTAAATCATAATTAAATAATTATTTATAAAATAATATATTGTATAAATATTATTATTTATATATAATAATATTTATATATAAATACTAATAATATGATTACATCAGTTTGTGATATAATCATAATTAAATATAAAATTTTATTTTATATTTAATTATATAATAACATATTATTATTTATATATAAAATTATATACGAAGGTTATATATATAGTTTTATTATATTGCAATTACAATGTAGTCATAATTTGATCATTCAACTGCAATCATCAATATCTATGATTGGAAAATAGTGGTTTATGATCATTCATTTTCAATGAACAAACTTATTGTTGAAGCATCGTCACATTTATAATCATCTATTATCAGAAGTTGTTTATCCTTTTGAATAAAATCATAATTTTATTTTCATTTGTCTTATGTTACCAAAAAAAAATTCCTTTTTAAAAAAATAACGATGAATGATGTCAAGTGGAACTAGAACCAAAATTAATTAGATAAGAATTTCTCTTGGTTGGTTTTGGTTCGACTCCCATGTCTCAATAACTAATAGGTTTTGATTTAGATTCCATAATATTTTTAGCATGAAACCCTAACCTACTCACTAATGCCTTTGAATATAAGGGAAAAAGACTATTTTCTATCCAAATTTTAGGTCATTCTCAAAGCTACACCCACTGGAGATGACAAACCTCTTCTCTTATCCATGATCAAACTGTCGTCTAAAATTTCAGTTAAAGATAAGAATAAAATCGTTATTTTACTTATAAACTTTGAAATTTTAAAATTTTATCATTTCCCCCTCCAGGTTTTAAAAACTAACACCTCAACCCATCTTCAAAGTTTGAAAAATTTAGATTTTACCTCTAGGGTTTGCTTCCTTCTACGACCACCACCGACGACCAACGCATTCCACCAATCTCTTATCTCTGACTACAAAGGACAACCCTTCATTCCCCAGATCTAGATAACAAAGTGTAGTCCAGATCTAGAAGAATAGACGAAGCATCATCCTTCGTCGTTTAGGTGAAACTGTTATTTTTGAAAGTTATAGGGGGTGGTTGAGTTTTAAAAAAAAAATGAAAACTCTAAGTTTGGGGTGAAAATATTATTTTTTAAAGTTTGAAAACTTTAAATAAAGGTAAAATATTAGTTTCTAAAACCTATAGGAGGAGGAGCGAAGAGTAATAAATTTTATAATTTTTTCATATAAATAATAAAATGACTATTTTATTTCTCCTTTTAACAAACAAATTTAACATAAATTTAACTATAGATGAGAAAAGAGGTTTTTCACCTCTCATAGTATAAGTTTGAGAATAGTCTAACATTTGGGTGAGACTAGAGGTGTCGATGGGCCGGGCCGGGCTGGCTCAGGCTCGGCCCATCGGGCTAACGGGTCGGGCCGGGCCTAAAGCCCAAATAGTGATGAGCTTTCGGGCCGGCCCATTAATATATGAAGGCCCAAGGCCCGGCCCATATATAAATGGGCCTTAAATGGGTCGGGCCGGGTCGGGTTTTAAATATTTTTTAAAATTTTTAAACAAATTATTTTTAAAATTATAAAACATAAATAAATATATATTATAATAATATTCAAATGGATTAAATTCATTTGATACTTAATCTATTTGTAATATTTTGTAATGATAAAATTAAAATAAAAATAAAATTATAAACACAAATAATTATTATTTATGATTTAGATATCTTTTGAAAGATAATTAATAAGAGAAAATGAGATTGAAAATATAATAAAATAATTGAGATTAGAGATTTGTAAATGGAAGTGAAAATGAAGAAAAATTAAATAGATTTATATAAAAAAAAATTAATTAAAAAATTAAAAAAAAAAAAAAAAGCCAAAGCTTCTGCTACAAGGCAGAAGCCTTGTTTGGCTTCTGCCTTGCGGCAGAAGGCAGCAGCACAAGGCAGAAAATCTGCCGATTAAAATTAAAAAATATATATATATATAAACAGTATCAGACCGGGTCGGGCTAGCCCACAGGCTTAATATTAAAGCCCAAGGCCCGACCCAGTAGACTCATGGGCCTAGCCCGGTATGCTACAGTACCGGGCAGGACTTTCTCGTGTCATATTTTTTTTCGTGCTTCGTACCGTGCCTCCATTCAATCCAACCCAATTGACGTGTCTAGGTGAGACATAGTCCCTTTCCTTCGAATATAAATAGATATAGGGTAGAATTGTGAGGAGAGGACAAACCCAAAACAATGAAGGCCCCATCAAAATCTTGTTCTGCTAGTAAAATCAACATGTCTAATCAAATCTTCCACAACTTTTTTACCTAATAAACAAACAAAAGATCTCAACCAACAAACATTGGTTAAGCATCCAGTCAAAGTCAACAAAAAAAGAATTAATATAGAAATTATCATCACTAACCAATTCATCTCTCTTCATGAATTTACTCAATGATTCCTTCTTATCTTCATTTTCTCTGCCAAAGTCATTGAGGCCATGAGCCCACATTATCTTTTCACATCTTGTTTATTTTCTTTTCTTTCTTTCTGTCCTCACAAATTCTCTGTTAGTTTTTTTGTCCAAATACAAATGTGTGTGTGTGTGTATCTTTAGCTGCCGTATAATTTAACTGATTTTTCTAACAATTCAAGGCTGTTTCCTGGAATTTCTTTGACTCTTGATCCATTCTTGTATATCTTGAAGGCTGGGACGGAGCTTACACCCTCTGATTTAGCTAAGTAAGGATGGTCTTCCACCTCCACCTATTTAGTTAATTGCCAAAAACACATATCAGACAAGACAACTATATAATACTAAAGCCATAATTAGTGTAGCATTAAACATTCTATTGCTTTTCTTTCTTTTCAATATGCCTTTAAAGACATTATAATCATCTTTGTTTACCTCTTTCTTTAGATACTAATCAGGGATTTCTAAAATGATTATGTCAAAGCATATATATATATATGGTAGGCCCATGGAAAAGGTTTTAGCTTAATTGATTCATCTATGATTTATTTTTCATTTTGTAATCAAAGCTTTAAGCTTTTTATGTCATACTTTAATTTAATTGAGTTTTGGGTTTCACCTTGAGGAAGTTGACAGATGGGAATCTCCTGCAGACTTGTTCCATAAGCTGCAATTCTGGCTTCTGATTGGCCTTGTTACAGAATAGTACCACAGCCATCCCTGTTACCCACACCAGAAGGTCAATTTTCCCATCAAATTTGAATCCCTTACAAGTTTTAGACAAAAAATTTTACAAATTGTTTGTTAGATACTAACCAGGTAAGGTTACAAAGTGTCTAAACCGTTCATTGCTAGAGATTTGAACCAGATTTGAACCAAATTTCATATCCTTAACATCTTCGCCATGTTGCCTTTTAAGCTGCACTTGTGCCTCAAACAATGCACGCCCCACCTCTTCATCTCCTGGAATCTCTCTAATCAGAATTTCGTAGTCTTGAATTGATGCTTCCCATCTTTCTAGCTAATGACATCAAAATTCACAGGAAATATCATAAGCATGGGTCAACAATATTGTTTAAGGTAGCCTTAACTCTCAAGTACCATAATTTACCTTAGCATTGCAATCTGCCCTGCGTAGCCTGGCCTTACTGTAAGAAGGCTGCAAAATAAGTGCGGTCGTGCAATCTTCCACAGCCTTTTCATATCGGCCAAGCTTAGATCGACAAGCTGCCCGATTGCATAGTAAGATTGAGTTGTATGGCTCGTACTCTAGTCCTTCGTTGTACCTGTTACATGCCTCCAAGTATTTCGATGCTTTAAACAACAAGTTACCTCTCAGTCTGGCTGATGCTATAGCTTTAGCTCTCTTTACTACGCTAGCAATCTCCTGGTTGTTTGGATCAAGTTGAGCTGCATGCAGAGCTACTTTCACAGCATCTTCAAGTCTATTCACCATTAACACAAACCATATTGAGTTGGGACTAAAATTTTAATATCTTTTTGTAGATGGCATCAATTTGCCCATACCAAAATTGATAAGACTCGGCTATGATATATTAAAAATGCCCACAAACCTGCCAGTTGCCATGTAAACTTGCGCCTTCATGACCAAGATATAAGCGCTACCAGCAGGGCCAAACAGTTTCGTGCATGATTCAATGAAAAATTTTGGTCCCTTCTTGTAGGTGGCATAGGCCTCTTGATGTCTTTGGAGCCTTAACAAGGCTTCAGTTTGCAGAGCATACACCTGTATTAAGGGCAAACTACTATGTAGCATAATCATACAAAGGGAACTAATCATGTTAAGACATATCAGCTTGGCACATATGAAGCTTACTTGTGGAGCCGAATCAGCACCAACTGATATTCCAAATTGGGTTCCCTCTAACAAATCGCTCCACTTCTTTAATTTTCGAGCTTCATTGCATCTGATCAGGTGATTATGAAGAGCCTCAGCTTTGGCAATGTCTTCACGGCCAACAAGGGAGCCTGACTGTTTGTAATGATATAATGCTTTCTCTGCCTCTCCCAGTCTGCAGGGTGTAATATAAAGTTCTAAATTTTGTTACTTTGTCTACATGCAATTTTAATTAGATAAATACCTGAGATAAATTGTTGCCAAACGGTGCTGAGCTCTGCAATAGGAAGGATCAATTCTAATAGCTTCTTTGCATTCTACAAGAGCTTCCAGTAAGCGGCCTAAACCTATCAAAGCAGCACTCCTATTGCTTCTGTAAGTAGCATTATTCGAATTCAGAGCAATTGCACTATCATATAAAGCTAGGGCATCTGCAAATCTACCCTTCTTGTATGCGTCATTTCCCATCGACTTCAATACTTCAGGATCCAATTTATTCGTCAAACCTTTAACTTTAGGAAATTCACCACTAGGCTGCTTCACAATATTGCCCATAACACCATTATCACCTAATCTACTCTGGCCATACCTGTGTTTAGACTTGGAATTTCCCTCTTGAAGATTCCTGTAAAGGTAATCAGCAGTCTTAATTGTTGCATTAGGACTCTTATTCCCCAGCACACTCCCCGTACCAAGCTGCTTCAGGTTCCCCAGTTGGCCTATAAGCATTATATTACTCGAAGTAGCTCGAACAAGAGCATTGTTAGCACCAGATTGTTGGTAATTAGAAAAGACTACAGTGCTAAGTTCTGTGGAGGTACAAGGGGGATCATTACTCAGCTTTCTCGTGTCGGTTAAATCCTGAACTTTAGTCCCCTTTGGTTTGCTGGGACTAGATGAAGATGAGGTCGATCTCACGGCGTCTGAAGGCCTTCTACTATGACCTTCTTGCTGAGAAGTTGTAGACTTAGGAGGCACCAAACTAGGCCTCCTACTTTGTTTTTTGTCTGGTTTTTGAGAAGGCTTCGCCAAAATGGAGTCGACAAGGGAACTGTCTGCAGAGGTGCTACGCCTTATATTGGAATCATGAGTAGGAGGTTTCTTTGAATTATGAAGGACAGGTAGTTTCGAATTACCATTGCTGGTGCCGTTGGAAGAAAGTGAAGGTACTGATTTTTTTCCTGGCCAGGAGCTCCGAAGTTGAAAAATTCCTCCCATAAGACCACAACCCAATTCGTGCTCCATTGAACACTTGGTCATTTCAGCCATGGTGAATCCTCTGGCAGGTATCTGATACCTCCCCTGAAGCTGCAACTTATGAAAGATATGGAAGAATATTAATTCTACTACAACGAATCAATCAATGAAATGATCAACAGAAGTCTTTCAATTGAAGGATTCAATGTAACAAGCATAGTCATTAGTCCCCAGGTACTTAAATTGAAGTTAAAAAGGCTCCTAGAGTGGCCTCGAAGAAACCACCTCTCTCTTTTGAACAGTGAGAGAGAGAGAGAGGAGAGTCAAGGCTTAAAAGAAGAAAAATGTAAGCATTCTGTAGTATTAAGATTATAAAATAATTTTGTAAAAGATTTCCTTCCTTTACAATCCAGCATCAAGAGGGAGGGCCACATGAAACAAAACGTACAAAAAGGAAGAGTGAGTAATAGTTGTTCATTTTCAAAATTTGCAATTTGTGTCACCAATAAAAACTATCACCACCTTCATATCCTGGAGGATCCCCATGTAGACTATTAATAACATCCTGTGTTAAACATATACAATCATCTCCCATACTAACATAGAATCTTTATCTTCTTCTATAAGTTAAACAAGTTTCATCCCTTACGTCAAATATAGAAATAGAATCTTGTAGTTGAATATCATCCTTAGAATGTATGATTAGAACAAGTATATGTTCTTTTATACAACTGGTATTCTGGGTATGAAAATTGACATAGCAATTCATTTATTATGTTAATGCTGAGTTT
Organism: Mangifera indica; assembly: GCF_011075055.1. Classification (NCBI taxonomy): domain Eukaryota; kingdom Viridiplantae; phylum Streptophyta; class Magnoliopsida; order Sapindales; family Anacardiaceae; genus Mangifera; species Mangifera indica. The sequence continues at coordinate 5,120,900 of NC_058147.1, read as the reverse complement.
TTTTTTCAACATTACTAACCGTGAAAATGGAAATGTAATGATAATAACGTCTCTTAAATACTGCTTTAGTCAGTGATTATGATTGCTAATTTTTTTAAAGAACAAGACTAGCAGTGATGCAAGTCAAGTTTTAATCGCTTGGCAAGAACAGATTCGATGGGAGGGAATCAGACGGCAAATTCCGGAGACGGGACTGGGATTAAGTTATTCAAAGCCTAGCTATTCACCCCCGGTACCATCTCTAAGTTGGTAGCAGCTATCGTTTGTTTTTATGTGATAGTAATGGCTGTAAACACATTTATGCGTTAAGGCTAAGACAATTTGTCCATATAACCAAACTACACATTATTTTCTCCAATTTACTATTTTATCAGACGGTATCGACTACCTTTTCCTAATCTCTCTTTGTAAGATTTAATAAGCATGAACAAACAAATAAAATCCTGGAACCCTAATTTATAGGATATATGTATAGATTATAAAATGTTGAATTAAATTTTAATGTTTTAAAAATATCTGGATCGCTATGCAATCTAATTATGTAAAACTTTTAAAATTATCTGTTGAGATTATTTTAATACGACTTGGTCTTTTACTGCAGAAACATCTAAATGACAGCTTTGAATAGGTAAGTTCTATTGTATTAGGTTTTGGAACAAGAAACAAGTTAATATATAATAAGTTAATTGATCCCCCTTGAGTAGGGTTGGATACGAGCCGAACTGAGCTCGACTCATTTTCGACTTGTTTTTTATAAGCCCAAGCTCGGGTTGGAGTTCGGGCTCGTCGAGCTCATTAAACACATGCTCTTGTTTGGCTCGTTTCATAATTTTAGTGTTCGAGCTCATGTGTTCTGGCTCGAGCTCGCATTTTCAGCTCGAAAGCTCAGCTTTAGACTCGTATTTTAGGGAATAAACGGTTTTTCATTTGAGTGAGCAACTTACAAGCTAAGCTCGACTTGCTCAACCCATGTTCAAGTTTAGACTCGTATTAATTTTTCGCTTAAAATTCAAGCTCGTATTCATATTCAGGTTCGTTTAAGAGAAGTTCGGCTTAGGCTCGTTCGAGCCCGAATAAGCTCATTTTGAATTCAGCTCTATCATCGAAGTCCAATAAACCTCAAGACCTACATTTAGATAATAACATTTAAATGTATTAAGATTATCTATATGGATCATTTAAGTCTATCTATAAACTAATATTAGAATATTTAATAATTTAGTTTTGTTAAACTAAAACATAATTAATATTAGTCCAGGTTAGAAAATTTTTAACACTCTTGACATAAGCTCATAACAATTCCTAATCACAACAGCTTCGGGGGCAACATAGCATCCAACTCCACTTATTGCGCATCCTTTTAATTGTTTTCTTAGCTTCTTTTATATATATAGCCCTATTGTTCAAAAATCACAAAATTTTCAGTGTAAATTTTATGATATTATATATTTTTTTCCCCTTTAAACGATTAAAAAAGATAGAGAAAACTAAATTCTAAAAGCTTAGTCAAAGTTTACAGCTTACAGAGAAAAAGCCACGATGGTTACACTTTATACCTCTTATCTTCTATATTTGTCTTTACGTATTCATAATTTACAGGGAAAGGAGTTCAAACGACGATCATTTGCCAAAATGAATCGAGATGACTAATTAAATGAGGCGCCATTTGGACCCCTGGTAGTGGTGGAAGAAGTATCCGCATTGGCCATCTTTGCTTGCAGATTTAGAAATCCAGCATTATTTAATTGAACAGAAATACACCCTCTTGCTTTCTGTATATTCTACCGAAAAAAGACGGAAGAAAATCTGTCTAGTGACTTATTGGGTTACCGATTTACCTTTAATTTTTAATTATTTAATTATATAATAATATATTTTTTATTTATTTCATTATATAATATTATTATATACGTATATAATATTATTATATACGTATATAATATTTTTTAATTAAAATAATCATACTTTACAAGTTAATTATTCAAATTAAAAAAACATAAAATCTATTTCTAATATAGGATTTAAATTTCATACCTTATATATTTTGTAGTTTATATATCTATACAAATCTATTGTGAGTTAGCCTCTTGATAGCTTCAGACAAACACAACAATACTGATATCATCATTTGTATCATATGATTATACCTGAGAGATAAAGTGATGATTTTAATATCAAATGATAAAAATTTTAAAAAAATTATATCTTAAAAACTAATTATTGAGATTGAAAAATTTAAAACTATATAAATATCATATAAAAAATCCTATTTTTTAATATAAAATTTAATTTTTATATTTTATATTTCACGGACTTATGTTAAAATCCCACATAATATGAATTTAATCAAGGTTATAATTAAATTACCAGACAATTGAAAGTTGGGTATGTTATCCATGGGTAATCATTTCTTCGGGTCAATCATACATGCATGCCTTCTTCATTGTACCATCTAAAAACACGTGTTAGATTAGGAGTGAGTACTGTAAAACCATCTAGGCAAAGGCACTCAAAGCAAATATAAAGAGAAAGAAAGCATGATGTATCCTGATTCACTCCAAACGAAATTATTTTCTTGCCTCATCCTTGACCTAATAATATTTTGTGCATTCTAATCAAGATCTTCATAAACATCTGTAGCACTCAAGGTTTGGTAATTATATGATTACGTTAATCACTCAATAATTTAACAAACCGTTTTGAAAGAAAGAGAGTGCTTGAAAGGGGAAGAAGACACTACAGCCAACGCTTGCTTAAAATCAATGGAGGGGTTACTAAAAATGATTCTTGGATGACCTTGAAATCCATCTTGTATAAAAATGCTCAACATGAAAGGTTAAATATGTATATATTATAAGGCAATGAGCCACCGGCATATCAAGGCACAGTGTTTTGCTGCCAGTTTGCTCTCCCGTCGGCAACAGGACAAAGTAAAGATATATTGGTAAAGATAAATGATCCTTTTCTTCTTCTTACTCAAATTCAACATTATTTTTTTCTCTTCATTGTGGATTATCACCACTTAATCAACTGGTCTTTCCCTTCATGTCAATCTTCTTCATGAAAAGTATATAAGTTTGTAGCTGTAATTTTATTATTATTAATTCTTTCTTCGTTTTTCTCTTCTGAGTATCTCATTGGAATCTTCAAATTAAAGGTTGGTGAGATTGTGAAACTGTTAAGCAGAGTTGGAATTCACGGTTAAAAGAGTAGAAAGTGATAGTTACAAGATGTGGAAGTGGGCAAAATCTTGGGACTAAAGGGTTCGATGAAGAGAAAAAATTGATCGACACACTAGGCATGAAAAAGATACAAGCTAATTTACGTAAAGGAGAACATGTGATACCGTGATCCGAGGCCTTTGAGAGCTACGCAAACTTGAGTTATAAGGATACCGGATACATGTGGAGGGCCTATCTCACTGGTTTCGCTTGGCATCGGGATCACCCTCAACAGGACATTCTGCCTGTATGTCACTCCCCTCAATGCATTTACTTCCACTATAAAGAGGTTCAGAAATTTTGTACGCACATGCGAAATAATATCAGCCACAGACTGATTTCTCTTTTAGTAATTCCAACAATCAATGATACTTTAATTTGAACAATCAATTAATATAATTCTAGCAGTCAGTCATAGCTTGACTTTGGCAATCAATTAGAGCATAGTTTTCTCAATCAATTAAAGCATAATGTAAGCAATAACTTAACAATAAAAAAAATGAAAAATATATTTTTTATTCTTGTACAAATACCCCTTTATACAAACTCTTTTAAAATGAAGAGAAATACAAAATAATATTTTTCTATCACTAATATTATTTGTGTATTAAAAAATAATAAAATTATGTATACATATTTTTTTATACACAATATACATACATAAATATATTATTATACGATTAGATAATTTTAAACTAATAATAAAATAATATTCAATTATATAATGATATATCTATATATGTATATATTTATATAAATATATAATATTATTTATTAAAAATATATGTACATTAGTGAGAATTAAAAACACTAAACGGCAGTATGTTATAATGTAAGTGTCCAATATTGTAGAAATATATTATGTCTTTTCACAAACTATACATCAAATAAAATCCTGGCCGGAGCCCACGTGGCCATCACTTATGAAGCTAAGAGCTAGTTAAATAATATGCGGGCATTAGGGCTGGATTCGAGCCGAGCCAGCTCGAGCTCGGCTCAGCTCGGTTTGAGCCCGAAACGAGCCGGGCTCAGCTCGGCTAGATCGAGCTCGAGCCGAGCCCGAGCTGACTCGGTATATTTTTTTAAAAATTTTTTTATACAAAACGACGTCGTTTTGATTTATATATATATACAAAACGGTGTCGTTTTGATATAAAAAACGAGTCGAGCTCGAGCCGAACTCGAGCCGACCCTCAAAAAGCCGAGCCGAGCCCGAGCTGGCTGCGAGCCGAGCTCGGCTCGGCTCAAATCCAGCCCTAGCGGGCATCCGTGATAGCATGTTGCTTTCGAAAAAAACCAAAAAAGAAAAAAAAAAATCCATTTCCTGGGATTGATCTGCATGCCATTCTGGATCCTCGATTTCTTCGGAAATTATTCATAATTAAGCAAAACAATAGAGTGAAATTTATGACTTTCATCAGAAACGTATATCAGACTTCTCCCTCATGCAGTCACATGCAAAGCTAATCTGGGGGGGTTACCCACCTAGGTTCTCATGAAAATGTGCCTGCTAGCATATATGAATTTATATTTATTATAAGTCTCATATAAACAATACAAATCAATATAACCAATATACAATAATGTAAAAAGGAAAAATATATATTAAAAATATATACTAATCTAAAAAATAATATATTTAAACTATATTTTAAGATAAGAAATTATATATTTAAAATATATTCCAATATATTCTACCAGTGCTGAAATTAATCAATTAGGATCCAACTAATAATAGTATTATAAGTCTCTTGATTAATAATTGTTCATGTGGCCAAACTTTTAACTGGTATAAAAGCTATTCAGCTCATAGCCTCATAGCTCGAGAGGCTGAATAGCTTTATATTTCGTATCAGGAGAAAATAAAAAAATATATGTATGGGCTTTCGCTTCTCTTTGAACTTAACGATAGAGTTCCTAATTACTGTTTTAAGGGAGTTGCATGTGTGTTTCATTAGTTGTCTTCAACTTCATGACTTGTCTTTTACTCTCTCGGTAGTCGACAAGTAGAGTTTTCATCTCCATCAAAGCTTCAACGACAGTCAATGTTATTGGCAGCCTGAATGAACCGTGTTTCGCATCCACTTGTCAATTAAATTTATAGTACGAGGAAGTTAGTTATATATTATGATTAATTAAATTCATTATGGGCATGCCAGTCTGTTCTTAGGAAGATTAATTAAAATAACGTAAATTTAACCAAGAAAACGTTCCATTGATACAAGACTGGCATGTTAACTGAATTAAATTTGGCTTGTGTCCTATGTTCGACACCTTGATCTCTTTTATGTACAAGCATGAACTGCTTTTTGTTTTTGTTCTTTCTGTTTTGCTTTTGCCAGTGCACTAAACCTGTTCATTTGTATTAGCTATTTAAACCAATATTCTTGTTCATTTAAAAGTAACCTAATTATTTTACAATTTAACCTTGTTTTTTTCGTTTAGTGTGTGTGGTTATGTTTTTATTTTTCATTGCAATTATGTTCCATTCTTTCAAGTTTATTTTTTCATTTCTTACAATCTTCTAATAGAATATTAGTTTTGGTAAACAGATTGGTGTTTGAAAGTATTTCAAGGCTAGAGGGTTGAATAAATTTCGACTTTGAAAGTTTAAGTGCATTTTGAATTACAGCAAATGGGACATGTGAAAACCCAAAAGTGGGATAACTTGGTATCTTAGATAGTGATTGAGCTTCTGTTTGAGAGAAAGTGAGAAATTAGCTTTTCTAGAATTTCTACTTTCTGCTATTCTGTTAGAATAAGTCTCGTAGGTATAGACTATATTATTTGTAATTGAACCACGTAAAATTTTTTTTTCGTTTTATATTTGTTTTTGTTATGATTGTGTGTTGAGTTTGAAGTCTGGTAAAATTCTAGCTCGGACTAGGTTCATTGACACATAATCATATAAAATAAGATTATATTTGAATTGAATCAACTGTAAACTCATTTTAGTAGAGTCAAGTTTAAGCTCGTCAAATTTGCTTTAAAAGTGTTTGATTTCAACTTGTTTAAGAGAAATCAAATTTAACTTTAATTTGATGTTAAAATAACATTATTTTAATATATATTAATTAAAACGAGATCATTTTAGTTGATTCGTATAAAATTTTTTAAGATTCCAAACTTTACGAGCTAAATACTTTTAAAACTTGAGTTTAAACTTGAATTCAATAATATTAAATTCTTAAGTTCAAATTTAACTTGAATCTACCTATAATATAAAGTAATTACAGCAAAGGTTTGCAACTTAACGGCGTTAGGTTGTCATGGTAATTTCTGCGATTTTGAGTAAAATATAATACAGTTATCATGCCACTACTGTTAGGCACCCAATTCGACAGGAGAACAGGCCCACTTAGAATTTCACAACGTGACATCTAATTTCTAAAAGCCCACATTTTGAAATGTACCAAGTAGCCTTTCTTATCATTAGCTCTTTCAGATAATAGCCAAATTAAAACACCAAAAAAAAGTATAATCAGTACCACGACAAAAGGCATTTACATAATTCATTCGGCAATTTATATTACTTATATCTTATCATCTATAAAATTTAAAAAGTATAGTAAAATTTCATTTGAATAATCTACAGACGTCTCCGTTTGTAATTTCTTAATTATAACTTCACAAACCATGCATGCATGTATGTATGTATGTATGTATTATTTTATAAGGAGAAACTTTGCATGCATGATGTAAGTAATAGCAATCAATATTTCTTTTCGTCTTACTTTTATAAAAGCTCATCAATATTCTTCTAATCGAAACAAAAAATAGATTAACTAATTATTGCTTGAATCTATTTTTGGCTTGTCTCTACTGAATTTTCTATTGAAATTTTTTTTATTTTTTGCGACTACATTGCAGAAATATATTGGGTCATGGAGATCGAAACTTATACTATATAAAATTAATTAACTTATATTAAAGTTTAATTTCAAGTACAACCACAATAGATTATTAGATTCACCGTTTTACAGATCACTTTAGGTTGTTAATAGTATTCAGTATCACTTTAAGTTGTTAGATCTACCATATTCACCACTTCGTTTTAAGCTCTAATAAAATGTAGAAATATATAGGGTCTATACTAAGGTATCATCTATCACATTTATATACCACTCGCTTATATTGTTTTTATTTGATATAACTATTTTTAGTCTCCAATATACATGAATAAATAGTATTAAAAAAACAATTTATTGGTTTTAATCCTAATAAATCTATAAATAAAATATTAAAATTTTTAGAAAGAAGGTTTGAGTTTGAGTTTGAATTTTTATTATACTTATGAAATTTTAATTTATTTAATATAATAGTTATAAGTTTAATAATTATATTTCAAGATTTATTACTCTAGCTAATCCAGGCAGAATTCCAGACTTAAAAGAAAAATCAATGTTGAAGTTATAATTTATAAATTTGTTATAGCATCAATTTTGGACTACTGTATATTTACAATATACTAATATTACACATGGTTCACAAGGCAACATCCTTTATATATATATAATTTATATTAACTACCGATTGTTAATTTTCTTCTGATGAACATGATATGAAATGTAATTTCAAAGCATAATTAGCAAGAGAGAGGAAACGGAGGCCATGTGTTGAGTTTTCTTTCACAAATGGGTATACGAAACCCCTATTTTGTAGCGGCACATGTGAAATGAAAGTGAAATAAAGCCATCATCACATTATTACAGTACAAATGTGGCCGCAAATTTATGAGATTCCGTATAGACGTAAAAGACGTATTAGAATTGATGAATTCGAATCTTTATATCAGTTCATAGGATTTGGTTTTCTAGGGTAGGGCAGGGGCAGGGCAGGCCTGCCCAATGGCCTTTTTACCGAACAAATCCTAAAAATATTTAAAATTATGATATTGAGGGAAAAAAAAAGAAACACAAACATCTCAATCTGAATTTGTAGTGATGAAAGATGGTAAAAGATTCCCTGATATTGCTCAGTTTTAACTTGGATTTGTTTCTGGGTTTTGACTGGGTCAAAGTCTGAAGAGGGTTTGGTTTGATTGAGTTGTTCATACGGTACCGTATGGGGGTCAGATGCACATAGTTTGCGTACTTTATTATAAAATAAAATTTCCAGTGAAAATAATGGAGGCCAGGCAGGGGAATATTGCACAAGTCTCAGCACCAAATCATGAAATGTGAAACTCGTGCATGTGTAGTTGTTCCAGAGGAATCATTGGCGATGGAATTATTTTATTTTATAACGAATTATTATTTCATAAGAATATAAATATTTTATTTGTATGAAAATTAAAATAAGAAAAATATAAAATTTCATAAAATTGGAAATTAATTTCCAAACGCTTAAACGGCCCATGGCGTCCCTTTCCCGCTTTCACATTCATAAAATGCAAAACCATCCAGCCAGCCAACTCCCTATCTCTCTCTCTCTCTCTCTCTCTCTCTCTCTCATTCAGTTTGAGTTTGACCCGTTGCCAGCCACCGGCAACTCTTTTCTATACTCCAATGGCGACCCCACCCTGCACTCTCTAGAGGATCTTCTTAGTGGAAACATATGTTTAGACCTCTCTTCTTTTTTCACCAACAAAGCTTAAATAACCTTTCTCCTCCATTCTTTTCTCTCTTCCAAAACCCTAGCACCTACCTAACCAGATAATACAGGGTAGCAACAAGAAGAATAAGTTGAAGAAGAATAAGAAGAAACATACCTAATTACTCACCTCACCTTTACCTTTCTATAGTTCTTTTTCTCCCCTTCTCTCATATAAGATCTAGATGATATCTTCTTTTTCTTAAAACTTCTGGTCCAGGTGATGTGAAAAGACAAGGGAGAGATTTGCCTCCATTTGCAGATCAAGGTTAAAAGTTATTGAAACTTTCTCAAAGCACCTGCTTTTCAAGATATGAATATACTTTTATCCGTTCATTCCTTGGGTTGTTTTGCAGTTTTCACATAATTGTCTTTTTCACATCTCTTTCCTTTTTTCTTTTTTCATCTTCAACTTTGCAACTATCACCATCTCTTTGCAGGTTTCGTCTACTTTTTTTCATCTAGAATATATTTGCTTCTTTCCCAAGACTGCTTTTACATTTTCGATTCATCAAAGCTATGGATTCTGGTAATAGTAGTATGCAATCCTCAAGTGGCGGAGATGAAGAGTATGATTCACGGTCTGAGTCAGTTCCATCTTTCTTCAACCCTTCAAGCAACAACTTTGGATCCTTGTCTGATCCACACCCTTCAATCTTCTCTCACCAGCATAACCAACTACCCACTTTCTTTGATCCTTCATCTAATTATCTCCATGCTTTCTCTCAACCTCAATCACCCTCTCCATCTCAACCTAACTCAAACCACCCCAACTCCTTGCTAAATCTTGACTTAGTTGGTTCTAGTAACCTGCAAGGCACATCCTCAACGAGTCATTCTATCTTAGCCGCTCAAGGGCTCAATCGTGGTTCATTTCCAGGCTCACCACCCATGCAATCAAGGTTGCTTCATGATGACGGTGCGAGATCTTTTGCACCACCGGATCAGATTAATGTTGTGAAGAATCCAAAGAAAAGAACAAGAGCTTCAAGAAGAGCACCGACAACTGTTCTCACCACAGACACGTCCAATTTTAGAGCAATGGTGCAAGAATTCACTGGAATCCCGGCACAACCTTTTTCAGGCTCATCGTACACTCGACGGCTCGATCTTTTTGGGTCGGGCATTAAGGCAGGGCATTTTGAACCAATGGGACCTCTTTACCCTCTTCGTCCTTTGACACAAAAGTTTCAACCAAACCCCTTTGTATCTTCTTCTTCTTCTTCTTCTTTAGTGGTCGATGCTATTGCTGCAGCTTCTACAAGTACTATCGGTACTAGTGCTAACGAAAATGCTACAACCACGTCCGTTTCAACTGCAAGGAACACTTTTAATTCGCCTTCTATTAATAACTTTCAACTGCTTTCTGATTTAGGCCTCAATAAAGAGACTCACAGTTTGCTAAACATGCAACAAAATCCAGTTCTCTCATCTCAGTCTGTTCTACAGCCTCCTCTAAACCCTTCAGATATTACTTTGGCATGTTTCAATGGAAAATCTCAAGCAAGTTTTGGTATGCCTGGTTACGAGGGATTAGCCACGAGTGGACATGGACACGTTAATGCAAGCCTTGGCGGGCTATCAAGCCATGTAGCCTCTGGACGGGATCATATGAGGCCCTTCGTTGGGAATATTAATGGGAATTCATCACAAAGGGCGACAAGTTGTAAGTTGAACTACTCAGCCTCTTCTTTAGATTTTCACCATGACAAGACTTTGGAGAATGTTTCTTCGAGGGGTGAAGGTACTGTTGATTCATGGATTTGTCCTTCAGAATAGGATTACTTTTGAAGACTGTTTTTCTGCAGTGATCAATCATACAGTTTCTTTTTTTTTTTCTTTTTCTTAATTAGAATAAGTATATGAAATTCAGTCAAACATATATGCATATTTATTAATATCAGTTAGAATGTAGATGCTATCTTTCTTCTTCCAATCGAAATTTCAGTTTGTTTTTATTTGTGTTGATTAATTAAATATAATTGTTAGACATGCAAATGCTACAGATTAATAAGATAATCTTGAATAATTAGAAACGAGATCATTTTCTTCCTCGTACTTTGCCTACTGGTAAGAAAACAAACAGGTCGGTGCCGTGTTCAAAAATGGGCATTATTCCCGAGTCACCTGTGTCCATTTGGACCTGTCTAGCCATTAGACCAAACAAATTGTTGTTTGTAAAAAGGGTGGTCCAAGTCTTGTTTTCTACTTCCTAATTGCCGTGTCCGCAGCTTTAAGTTATTGATTCCCACTCGTTACCTTATCGAATTTATCTTCATAATTAATTAATTGCCATCAAATTCTATAGTAATTAAGTTAATAATTTCTACTGATTTCTCATACTTTTGATGAATCATCTTACAAATCATAATCATCATCATGGGCATTTATCCTCGCGTTATGTCTCATTTAGCATTTATGTCACTTTTGAAGTGAGGGAGCGATTGGTGGCAAGATTAGGGGAATCCTCACCTGCCGTAATGATAAACCCATTAATTCAATTAATTATACTCTTCAATGAAATTATATACACAAATAATAAATATAAATTTATATATAAATAATAATATATTAATATACATTTAGATAATTTTGAATTACAAATTAATTAATATTTAATCACACAATCACATATTATTATTTATATACAAATTTGTATCCATTATTTATATACGTAATGCCACTCATACTCTACCCATTTCATGCCATTTTTTTCAATAAAAACTATATGTGCATTGTTTAAGTATAAATAATATATTTTTATGCGACTAGATGATTTTGAATAAAAATAAAATAATATTTAATCATATGATAATATAATATCTATATATTTAAATTATATAAAAAAATATGTATATATATCATTGTTCTTTTTTTTTTTTAAATGGTTAATGCCTTCGGCAGAACCCCATCAAATTTTGCTAACCTATCTTCAGTAGAGTTAATTCAAAAGATTAACGAATCTTTAATTTATCTCTTGGGTGAGATTTCCCTCTTAATTTATTGTATGATTTTATTTAAGCCATCCATGTGCCCAACGTCTCTGATGCTCCGTTATGCACAGACCATTTCGTTATGATTCTAAGACAATATCCTCTTTGTCCATTTCGCATAATCTTTTCTCCAACTCACGTACTCCATTCTTTATTGTCTACATTTTTGTTTGTATTGTATAAAAATATAGAAAAATTAAAAAAATATATATATTACACAAGCATCAAAGCCAGAAAATCAGATAATCATTAGATAATCAAGCCAACAAGTCTATTGCCTGGGTGAATGCCTAATTACAGTTGCGAAGTTTAGAAGTCAGTTGGAATAAAGTGCCCATTTATAAATATATGCCCACTTCATCTTTAATTACCATGACTATTACATTATGATAAATAGTAATATTATACTAATTCATTTTAAATACATAAATAGATACATATTTATATATTATCATATGATTAGATATTGTTTTATCTTTAACTCAAAATTATTGAATCATATAATGATACATATCAAATATATATTTATTTATATACTTAAAATTGATACGTATAGTTTCATTAAAATATTATAAGCACACCAGTCCTCCTAACTTATAAACTAATTATGTAAATACCTAAATACTGACAATGTCATAGTTGATATTGAATTGAATGTTAGAAAATAAAATTTTACAGGTGAATTTAGGAAGGGATTACCATGAGGGTTGATAATAAAATAATTAAAAATTAATAAAATTATACGTATCTATTTTAAATATATAAATAGATACATAATCGATATATATTATTAAATATTAAATAATTTTAAATTAAAAATAAAATTATAATAAATCATATATATATTTATTTGTGTACTAAATGCCCGTTGCATTGCCCGAGAAATATTGGGAAGAGATGATTAGGGTATGGCAAATTGGAAGGAGAGGACATACTGGGAGGAAGTATGGTGACATGTGAGTTTTTCTCATTTGGAATCATGGTGGCCCATGCCAGAAAATAATCTGGTTTTTAGCAATGATGGTATACATATTTTTTCTCCTCTCTATCCATCTACCTCTGACTGACTTGTCCCTCTCCTCACTCTTCTGCGATATGAGAGATACTCATTCACTTTTTCCGCCTTATTAAAGCTTTACTTCAATTTAGAGCCAATTCCCCTAAACGCATAAACATTATATATATATATACACATACAAAAAAATGGTGATTCAAAGTTACTGTTGATAGAAAGAGATTTGAGACAATACGTGTTATCTAACATGTTGAATCCTTTAATGGGAAGTTCTCCTTTCAATTAAACTGCCTTTAACAACTGCTTTAAACTAAAAATTAATGTTAATTCATTGTACTTTAACTTGTAATTTGGTGTAACTTTGTCTACGTAAGCAGTGATGTGAGGACAGTACAATCTGACGCAAGTGGGTCTATTTTGAAGACTCTGAAACCACAAATTATAGACTTCTGCTGCGCACAATATTAGACCAAAAGCTTGGGATCCGGAGAGAAGAATGTGGTTACCTTTGCAAAAATAGGAGTGGTTTGCATCGAATTCAATCTTACATATGATGTTACAGTATCTATGGCTGTTATATTGATACAGTTTGAGCACATCCATTTATAACAAAAATAAAAGCAATATATTATATATGTAACTAGCCGCTGTTATTTATGTATATAGGAAGGAGACCACAACATCACATGGATAACGCATAGAAACCAATAGATATTGAAGAGGTTGGCACCCTTGCTGTCTCTTTCATAGTGCGGTTAGGTAGCCCACTGGAGAAAAGTCCTTCGTTGGAAAGATCGATCGCCCAAAACCCACAAACACTGCAAAATATATTATAATATAGTTAAAGTAGGTCAAGTTGAACTACCTAGTTCTTTATAGACTCTCTTGATCTTTTCGATCTAGAAGCTTTGAATTCCTCCGCTGCTTCACAATTCTTCAACTGGTTTTGCTTTCACAATTTAACTACAATAACTTCCTTGTCTCTCCCTCTGTTTGTGTATATGCACACACATAAAAGAAGATAGATAATTTATGCCATCTAAACACATATAGTTGTTTATAGTGATTATGCGGGTTCTTATTCCTATGTGATAGAAATGACATATCACTTTCAAATTAAGTGAAAATTTAACTAGTTAGATTATGATCACATACCCATTATTGTACAAAGAACTAAAATTATCATATTATGTAACTAGATATAATCATCACCTTGTTGACTAAAGGGATTGTGTTGTATTTAATGCAAGATGATTGCATTGTTATATTAACATATTAAATATAAAGTGACTAAGTCAGTTCAAAACATGTATCATATTAAATGTAAAATAGTAATGCTACCCCCAACCATATCCATTAGGTGATAATATTGACGACGATATATGCATCTTCTTAATTGAATGTGCAAAAAAAACTAGCAAAAATCTTTAAACACCATATACTCCTAGATGATGACAATGTCCTATCCACTTTGTATAAAAACCAAGAGAAAGGTTAGACACAAACTCTTTCCATCTTTTTGACAATCTTTTATGATCATTTTCCAAACAAAACAAACATTTTTTAAATTCTCTTCAAACATCTTTTAATGATTTATTTAAGAAAAAAAGATAAACTTTTTTTAATAATTCTGAATGGATATATTATAAATAAAAGAATTATATTATTACAATGAACGTAAGTATAGCTCAAACAATCATACCACTTAAAAGAAGTTTTATTTACACTATTATTTAATTGTTTTATATTTTTCACATATATAAACACCCAATGTCACAATCTCATCATATTCACATATAACATCTTTGAATGGTTATATCTTCATTTTGGTGTAAATTCACACCTCAATAATATATATTTCATAAAATACTTGCTGTTTTCACCCACAATTTTACCTTAATGTGTCCTGAATTAATACACTTACTAAAAAATATCAATTAACTCTAAGTAATTAACACCTAATAAAATATTATTTAACCTCTTATTTCATTTACTATAAAATATTAATTAACTCCTTGTCATTAGCAACTGATAAAATATCATTTAACCCACTCAGTTTGTCTTTCTATATATATCAATTATATCCTTGAATGCTTGCATCTAATAAAATATCATTTAACTCTTTATACGTTAGCGTCAAAATCCATCGTTTAATTCCCTTATTTTTTTAATTGGAAATTTTTAATTAACCCTTTTAGGTGAAATCATTTAACTCCCTTATTTTTTTATTGGAAAAGTTTAATTGACCCTTTTAGGGGATTATGCCTAGTAAAAATGTTATTTAACCCCTCGTTTCATCCGCTGGAATTATCGTTGATCCTTAGACATAATTTTGCCTAGTAAAATTTCTTGTTACCTCCCTTGAAAATGCTTATTGGAAAATCACATGTTGCTCCGTTTCATCAAAACCAGGTGTACAGGCATGATTTGCCCTACTATGTTAATCATGTCTACCTTATTCTTTTTTTTTTTCCCATTTTATACAAAAAAAAAAAAAACACTCTCACCCTTCCTAGTTCACTTTCTCATCAACAATATACAAATCTTCAGTAGAAAAAAACACAAATCATTCAGCAATGAAATTTAAAATACTCATGCCCGAACGAAAAAACTTAAAAAAAAAAAAGAAATGATAAACATGTTAACAAATACACAAAAAAAGAATCTCTAAAATAAAATAAATAAACACTTTATACTAGCCTTTACACCTATTTTCATAAAAAAATCCTCGACAAAGAGTGAATTTGACCAGAAATTTTTTGCCTTCTAATGGATTCTCAGTTTGCTCATGGGTCAACTTCAATCAAAATTTATTTTAGATATTAAAACAAATTTACTTATATAACACTTGTAAGTATGTTTCAAAGATATCTTGGTCATTTTTAATGTTTAAATTATTGCCATTTGATTTAACTGTTGATAAACGCTCATCTAAATGACATTTGATTTAAGTGTTGATAAATGCTCATTTCAATGTCCATAAAATGTTCTTGAAGGATGCATGATAGCTTAATGACAATAAAGTAAATTTAATGTCATGAATGTTCATGCATATAAGAGGCACGATTATATATGAGTGAAAGTTATTGAATAATTGTAGTTTTAAAAGAAGGCAAAACATTATTTAAGTAAAATAAAATACTATCAACACTTGTGTATAAGGGATGCATGTTCGTTCGCAACAGTTTAAATTGAAAATCCATATAAATGGTTTGAGTTTCAAGCGATAGAATTTTGCACACATTTTATATAATATTACAAACACAATACAAAGGGGTTAAGAGTCAATTTTAAGTTGTTTAGAGGATTATTGCTCGAAATTGGAGATTGAAGATTTTCTTGATGATAGAGTACAAGTTAATAGGATAAAAATGTTTCAAAAATTGATGTTAAATGTATAAACTACATGATGTGATCATGATTGACAATGTCAAAATATCAAGACATTTCTTGTTTAAGTTATGTAATATTTGTAAGTATATGTTGTTGTTGGTATGAAAAATGGCATGACACGATGCAATCATGATGTTAAAATTAAGAAAATTGAATTTGGTATATGAAACTAATTAAAGCATGCAAAAGAATTTCTAGGATGATTTCAATGACCAAGGTACATAGAGCAATGCATGAGAGTATAGAAATGATGACCAGAAACCTAGGAAATTAAATTGCATACGCGATTGAACACCTTCATGGTGACAAATAGTTGTTTAATTGTGAGGATGAAGTAGAATAATGAATTGTTCATAAGGGATGAATGCATAAGAGATGAAAGATAGTAAATAGATGAAATGGTGAACAATAGTTACAAAGATAGTAACTCTCGATCATGCCCTAAAATGATGGACAATCATGCATAGACCATGAACTCTATTTCATAAAGTTGTTCCATGGGAAATAAAACATTAAATTACTTATTTAGCCTTAAGCTATGTACACTAAGGCATATGAACGAGTAGCATCATTAATCTTTGTGAAATAAGACAATAAATTAGAAGAAGATGTCTTAAGATGTGTGATGTGAGTTGCGCATTATAAGATAAGAACGTTAAGAGTTTAAGTTGTTGAGAAAGTCATAGACTATATGAAACGACTAAGGATATGAATGACAAGTCACTAATTGTATGATCTGTGGCACAAGGTTAAAAAATAACAGTTAATATAATATGATTTTTTACTTGAAAAGATTGAGTATATGTCAATGTTATTTGATCTTTGACATAAGAAGAAGATATCGATAGCTATTATTGTGTGATCTGTGTCTTAAACTTAAGTTAAGATGTCACAATACTATGATATGTGTCATAAGGATATTATGCTATTGTTGTGTGATCTTTGACATATGATAGATAAATTGTGTTACTATTGTGTGATATTTGGCACAAGGTGTCATTGTTTGTAATATTTAGCATAGGTTTATATGTCATTGTTATGTGATTTTTTACTTAAAAACTCAATGTGAAAACATGACTATCACGTGATGATATCTATAAAATACTTCATGCATATGCTCGTATGGGGACTCTCATAATAAAGTGTTTATCTAATAGTCTATGTGTATTGATTGCATTAAAATGAGATTACACTAGTTTATTCTTCATGTAAGCAATGAGATGTTTTATGGACGTACCAGTGGTAGGGACTACATTCAAGTGATTTTAACAATCCATGTATATTGCATGTGTGGAAAGGGAGATTGTAAGAGTTTTTTTCATTGTATAGTCAAGGTGTCTATGCATTTGTTGTCTTGTCTAGCTAGCAAAGCTAAGTAAATAAGGGGAAAAGCCTGAGATAGAGATAAGTAAGTCAAACTTTCACGAGAAGTAAAGTAATGAGATGAAATAAAATATATTTTCATCTAGAGAAAAGATGAGAGTAAAGCCCTAATGATGTTGTGTGCATTGATACGCTAGATAGAATAAAAATGAATGATAAGTTTTAAAGATGAGTTGTATGCATGTGACGGTATCTTATATGTCACATATTTATTGAGTGCTTAACACTCATTTATTTCTTATATTTGTTTTGCAGATAAGAGATCAATTGTGGGGTTGCAAAAAGAGGGAGAGTCAACCAAACTGGATGCACGAGGAGAGATTGATATAATCATGTGTTGTTTAATTATGTGTTTTTAAGTTCATGTTTTTATGCACATTTATAATATTCTAGTTTTTGACTTTATTATAATTTGACACATTTTACACATCTTTTAATAATAAATTTATTTATACTTATATATAATAATTGAGTTTATTTTCCATTGTATTGGGATTTGTTATTAAATGTTTAAAAAAATGTAAGTTAACATATTTTTTTAAAATTGTATTCTCTTCGAAAGGTAAGGTGTTACCATCCATCTCTATTTTAATGACTAAAAAGGTTTTAAAAAAAAAAATAGAGAATATTTTGGATATTCACCTCCTATAAAAAAGATATTTTAATTAACAATAAAATTATATGTATAAATAATAATATGTTATAATATAATCGGATCCTATTTTATTGTTAATTTTCAATTTTTTAATCACATACTGATATATCATCATTTATACATAAAAATTATGTACATAATATAACTTTTTAATTAATTATCCTGTAAAACAGTATACATGATCGTTGTTTTCCTTGTTTAAGCTTGAAATAAGCAACATCCCACCAATGAATACTTTGGTGCATAAATTGCTTTGAATGTGATCTATTATTTACGTTTACTAGAAACATTCAGATTTAGGTACAATGCTAGCCAGCTCCATGGATGGATATTACATATAAAGCTTATGGATGGCTTAGATTTCAATTCATCTGTGTTTGTTTGTAACTAATGAAGACTAATTGTGATTGGCAAATTATAAATTGGTAAAGAGTATTGACATGTGTACATATATTTGGTACACAATTTTGGTATACAAATTATGTGTAATTATATGATTGAGTATTATTTTATCTTTAATTCAAAATCATTCAATTATATGATAACACATTATCTATATATTCAAATTATGTAAAACGAGTAATGTTATGTATACCCACTTTTGGTGCACACATGGATGTGTTATCATGTGATTGAGTATTATTTTATCATTAATTCAAAATCATTCAATTACATTATGATACATTTATATGTGTACATATTTGTATATTTAAAATATATACACATAGTTTTACTAAAAGAAATATGTATACGCATAGTTATGTTGTTTGGAAAGGTCAAAAGACTTATTCCCACCTAAGGTTTAGTGCAAACTTTTAAAAATTTAAATACCCACCAATCATCCAACTTCTATTAATTTTCTCTGTTAGTTGTAAAGGCAAAACTATCATTTTATTATTAATGTTAAAAAAATAGAATTTTATCCCATTTTTCCTAGGTTTTAAAACTAATAATTTCACTATAATTTTAACTTTTTAAGGTTTGAAAAGTGATTTTTCTCCTATTCTTAGGGTTTTTTCTCTTTTCTCTTTTCTCTTTGACCATCATCTTTGGCATCGCTGACTTCTCTTCTTACTCTATCACCGTCGACAAAAGTCGAAGATCGATGAATGAACACAGGCGATTTGGGTATCTAAAACAATGAAGAACGAAGGTGATGAATCAAAGATGACAAGATTTGTCTTTGTCTTCATTGAATCGAATCCAAATGACGAGAATCAAGTTTGTTTTTTGTCAATTCGACTTCAGGAGAAGACGAATCACACAATGAAAGCTTTGTCTAGAGTTGATTTGGTGGATTGTGCTGATGAATTTGGTTAGGGCTTCTTCGTTTTGATTCGTCAATTTGAAGCGTTAGGGATTCTTTGTTTGTTATTGGTCTTCATCATCAACAACAACAAAAAATGGATGAGATGAAGACGACCTCAACCAAAGTCTAATCACTAGAAAAGAATGAGAAAAAATTACAAACCCTAAAGGTAAAATGTAACTTATCAAAATTAAAATTGAAAAAAAAAAGTAAATTTTTAAATTTAAAATAGATGAATAAGATTAAATTTTATTTATTTTAATATTATTGATAAAATAATATTATAATTAATAAAAAAATTTTAACAAAAATTAAATAAAAAATGATTTTTAAACTTACTAAATAAAAATTTGAAAATAGAATAAACCTTGGGTGGGAACAGGTCTTTAGGCCCTTTGAAATGCGGTTGTTGCAGACATAAATGGGAGGCAGAAATGTGTCTGCCTTAGCAGGTCTTACGTGATTTTCATTAACCCCACATGTTCCCCACTACTATTTTCCTTTTCGATAAAAACTTTATAATATACAAGATAAATTCTATTGAAACGTAAGTTAAAAAGTAGCCATTCAGATTTGTGAAGCTAATAATAAAAGAAGTTGACTTGACACTTTCTTCTTTTTCTGGGTACTTAATAATAATTAACAAAATCAATGCAAAATGGAACATATATTCTACATTGGAAATTGTTGTAGAATCCTATTATCTTATTATTACTATTCCCTTCCCTGTTCAAGTAGACAAAACTGTTTTTTTTTTGACAAAAATACCCATGATTAATATTTAATCAGTCTTATCAAATAATGTAGCATGATTAATCACCTTACCATAATTCATAATAAAAATAAAAATTGGTAGACGATCCCTCAACTCAACTACTCAATTTTTAATTAAAAAGATAAGGAAAATACTCGAATAACGGGGCTTTCAGTCACAGCAATGTGACGTATAATACGACGTCAGAGTGTCATAAGGAGCTTGGAAAGCTGGTGAGGGGGCGCCTGAAAGAAAAGAATAGTCAAGTCATGTGTATGGTGAGATGAAAGTCCACGTGGAAGATGATTATAGTTGCCAATCCAATTCCATCTCCATCAATTAATTTCGTATAATTTTTTATGGGCCCAGCCCAATTCTTCGATCAAATTCACTTGAGCGATAAAAAAGCCCAAGCCCACCTGGAAAAAACACATTCTAAGTTAACGAAACAAACAGTGCAACGCTAAACAGTAAAACAGGCACAGTGGTTCAATGAAAATGAAACCACAAATGGTCACTTTGGTTCTGCCAGTGAACCAGAGTTTTTTGTGTTAAAGTCGTTTAGCTTTTGTTGAGCAGATTGCCTTATCTAGAGCTCTGAATGGGAGTGGCCTTGCAATAGTTGCTCCAACAATTCAATCCCTTGTTGCTGACTCAACTGATTATAGAAATGGTAGTGTAGCTTTTGAATGGCTACAACTGACAAGAAACTTTGCTTCAATTACTGGTAGCTCCCATAACATTAATGGGAATCCCTAGTTGGATAATTACCTTCCATCGAGTCGAACTAATAGGTGTTAGTAATACTCTATAAAAATTTTACATCAACAAAGTATGTGAGCATCACATATTATTTGTGAACATTAAGATAAAACTAGTTAAATAGTCTTTAAACTATTAACTATTAAAACATATTTTAGAGTACAAAATTAAAAAACAAAATTATAACAGATTAGGTCTACAATAGACAATATCATAAAATAGGTTAGGTTATTAAATCAAAATGTTACAAATGATATGTATGAGAATTAGTAAAGCTGCTGGCATCAAACTAGCTCTTGAATAAACTCTCGTTATGTTAGGACTAATTGATTAAATAGTTAACTATAATGAAAAATATATCTAATACAGATAAAATGTAACAATATTGTTGGTATTTAAGCCCTTTTTTTTTTTTTTTTTTTGCAAACAACCCACGATTTGGATGATAGAACAAAAACTATTGACCAAGTTTCAAGTAAATCTTTTTATCTAGAAGTAAAGGACCTTGTTCAGGACGCCAATTCCGTTAAAAAGATTCTGCCTTTCCAGATTATTGTTGCCCAGGGGTTACAGATTCATTCCCTTGATCAGCCTTGTATCTTCCCATGGGAAAACACATTCTTGATTGCCTCATTTGTAATTGCCAGTTCCCTTGGAGGGCTGTTGGGAGGTGGGACTATCTATTTGTCTTCCTAATTCAGGGAGGATAATTCTTGCTCAAGCTCAGCATCAGCCATCCCTCTAGCTGCACTACTTCTGCTAGGTTTACCTGATGATTCCATCCACAGCACTCATCCACACATGGTTTGATCCTGGTCATCATGGGGTTGTGCATATCATGGAATGCTCCAGCAACAAGCAAGCACACTATCTCAACCATACCCTTCTTCCCTTTTTTTTTCTCCATAAGCTTAATGGGTATTTGTTTCCAACTAAGATTTATTTTTTATCCTTGTCAAATGATAAAAGAACAAAAAGGAACCAAATTGAGTTGCCAGATATTTGGAATTTCATAAAAAAAAAATATATATATATATATATATATATATTCAATATCTGAAACATCGCCAAGGCAAGTTTATCAGCTAGCATTACCTATATGATATCAGGAACAACAATACTTTTTCAATACTTGAATAGATCATCCTTACATGAAATGTAAATAGAGAGTAACAAAAGAAATTGCAGG
This sequence comes from Mangifera indica, assembly GCF_011075055.1. NCBI lineage: Eukaryota > Viridiplantae > Streptophyta > Magnoliopsida > Sapindales > Anacardiaceae > Mangifera > Mangifera indica. Next base: position 5,098,634 of record NC_058147.1, on the reverse strand, counting down.
CTCACAGGCATGTAATAAAATTCATAATTACAGATCTCCCCCATCATATTCCTATATACTGAATAAACATATCCATTTCAACAAGCAGCCACACATATATTTTGACTTTCCACTTTGCAGATCACTAGGGTTTTAGCCAACAGAAGGGAGATTTGTTCCATTGTGGGTACTAAAGGGTTACTTGGGTTTGCTAGCAGTAAACATCACAAAACGTCCATTTCTTATACATGTAAAACCAACCAGGCCACAAGCTTTGCAGAGATCTTCTAGTTCACGTTCAGCTAGGAAAAGATAGGTGCCTGATATTTGCATCATGCTCTGTAAGAGGAATTATACCCACCATTAGCTTAAGTGAAGACAACAGTTAACAGATATAATATCTATAAAAATTTAAGATTGGCTTTAAACATAACTTATCAACTAAGCTTTACAATTTACACCCTTTGTTAGCATTATTCCGAAGGGTGTAAACATGTTTAAGGCCCCATTTCAAACATTACTAAATCAGAAGATTAATGTTATAAAACTAGTCAGAATTAAAGGACTTTTTTAAGACCATCCATTCCAATGGAAGATGTTGAACTAAATCCACAATTGGAGCTGTGTATATAAAAGCAGAGAAAGCATACCTGGCGATAAAGCCTTAAAAATTTAAGATTGGCTTTAAACATAACTTATCAACTAAGCTTTACAATTTACACCCTTTGTTAGCATTATTCCGAAGGGTGTAAACATGTTTAAGGCCCCATTTCAAACATTACTAAATCAGAAGATTAATGTTATAAAACTAGTCAGAATTATAGGACTTTTTTAAGACCATCCATTCCAATGGAAGATGTTGAACTAAATCCACAATTGGAGCTGTGTATATAAAAGCAGAGAAAGCATACCTGGCGATAAAGCCTTAAAAATGGAATGAAATTATAAGGTCCATCAAGTATGAATGTGGAGGCCACAAACACTCCCCCAGGTTGCAAAACACGACTTATTTCAGCTACCTACAAAGTATATCCACCAAATTATTAACACTTATCTGAGGTACTAGCCATACAGTGGAATCTCCATGCACAAAAAATAATTTCCCAAAATTCAAGACATGTATCAATACAAAAGGAAATTTCTGTTAAATTCACCAGAGTAATGTAGAAACAAGATGTATGGTAAGATAACAAGAAGTGTATTTCAAAGATTGAAAAAGAAAATACTTACAGCTGTTGATGGTGAAGGCCAACAGTGTATAGCAGCACCAGCATGCACTGCATCCACCGAACTACTTGCAAAAGGTAGTCTAGAGATATCAGCTCTAACCAGGACATAGTTCCTAAAAGAGAAAGAAATACACAATCAGTTGTAAGTTTAGATTCTCAAATTATACAAAAAAATGTTTTAGACATTAAGCTCATACTCTTCAGGAAAGCTCTCTTCCTTCTTGATGAAGTCATAACATTGCTGCAGCATATTCTCTGAGTAGTCCAGGGCGACAACAAGAGAAAACAACCCACTCTTAGCAAAGAGTCGTGAGAACATCCCACTACCACAACTAGCGTCAATGATATTTCCACCTAAAACAGGCTTTAGGTAATCTTTCATCAATTCAAACTGCAATTAAGATCATATCATCTGGTTAGTAACTCTACCATTAGGAAGAATATGAAATGACAATGGCAAACTTTAACCTACAAAATCTACAAATTATTTCACATCAGCCATATGATGATAAACCGGCATTTCATTTTTATTAGTTAAACTGATCCAATCCATCATGTTTTTGGCAGTATGAAAACAAATTCTTTTTTTTTTTTTTTCAGTATCATCATCTGAAATAGAATACACTAAGATTTGACAAAGTGACTTTCTTTTCCTGTTTCCAGCTTAAGAATAATTATGGTTTCTAGTTTCTGCACTACAATGTGATAGGAACCTGGACCTTAACAGCAACACAATTTCTAACAAATAAACTGACCAAAACTAAGCAACAAGAGCCACACTCAAATCTGGAAAATCACTGCTCTTATATATTCACAGAGAACTCAATCAGTATATACACAAGTCTCTTACAGTAATTAAGATCAAAACAACAAAAGAAAATAACATAAGGATAAACTGATGATTTAAGGAGTCAGGGCCTCCCAATAAGCCAAAGACTGCCCAAACCTTCATTACTCTCTTCCCTTCTTTTCTCCCTCTCTCAACCACCTAGAATGCCCTTTCCATAACAAACTTCACTCCCCCACACCCAATAGGTCCACGTGGCATTCTTCCTAAACATTGGAATCTTCCAAAATCTCTCCTTCAACCATATTCGCCTCCAAACCCATTCTTTTAGCCTTAGGACCACGTCTTGTACACCTACAAAACCAGGGTTCTAACATTACTCCCACCTCAAGACACACCTTGTCTTCAAGGTAGAGGAAAGAAAATTGCATTTGGAGCACCGTGCATTTTCCCAAGAGTTCTCACAAGTGGGTAACTCCTTCCATTTGACTAGCCAATTAATAATGCCATTAGCATGACCCTCTCATCCAAGACACCTTCCGGTAGCAAAACCAGCTCCATATCTTTAAAAAGACAACTGGGATGGGGCTGACAAGGAACGTTTGGACCAATCCTTCACTTAAGCTATGAAACATGGGAGACCAAAAGAACTTCAAGAGGAAGAGCAAGACAGTAAGCCACTTCTCCAATACGCTCAGTGATCTCAAAGGGCCCATAGAAGTGAGAACTTATCTTTTCACTAGGGCATTATGCCAATGAGCAAATTCAAACTTGGAAAACCATATCTTAACATCCTATATCCATGTACTTACACATTTGATTTTAAGCTTTAACAAGATTGGCTTTAATCACAAAGAACTCAATCAGTATATACACAAGTCTCAAACGGTGAATAAGATTAAAAACAACAAAGGGAAATAACCGAAGGCTAAACCAGGTATTTGAGGAGTCGAGACCTCCCGATTAGCCAAAGGTTGTCCAAACCTTCATTGCTCTCCTCCCTCCTTTTATACCTCCCTTAACTGCCTATAATGCCCTTTCCATAACAAAATTCAACCCCACACCCAAGAAGTCCATGTGACATTCTTCCTAATCATTGGAACTTCCAAACCTCTCATTCAACCATATTCGTCTCCATATCCACTCCTCTAGCGTTAGGACCATGTCACCTATTATACAACTTTAAAACCGGGGTTCCAACACAATGCCATTAGAAAGAATGAATTGGTTTAGTTCAAACAGAAAAACATGTTTTAGGTTATAAATTTTCACTATATGTTAGGCCAAAAAAGCTAAAATATAAATTAATGATCTAATGAGTTGCAACTTCTTAAACATTTCATAAACGATGTTGTTGCTCCCATGAAATGAAAATGTAATTGAGATCATGAAGAGAATCATTTTAGCAAAATCTTATAAAAGAACATGAATATTTCAGAAATATGCAATAGAGAAACAGTATAATTATATACCTCCTTCTCTGGGCCTGGAAAACCACCCCATATAAAATTTTGACGCCAACCCCTCTCATAGAGAAATGATACTAAAGGAATCCTGATCCAACAAATGTAAATATATATGGTAATAATTACACTTCAATGTAAGATATACAATTAACCTCCATAACATGAATTGGATTATAATGACAAAAATGACAAAAGAGTAGAGATTTATCCATCCCAAAGAAACAAATAAAGCTAAAAACACACTCATGTTAAACAATAATCGATAGAGATTACACACTATTCTAAATCTCCATTACAACTGCCCATATATGTATACATGTTGACACTGATCTTAATTCAAGAGTGTATTACTGCTACATAAAGTCATAAATAAGCACTGCGATACCTGAAAAGTTCAGTTGATAAAGGCATGGATTCACCATAATCTTTAGCACCGCTAGCTGCTGTTAAATCAAAATATGCTTCCTTCCCACGGTAAGTCTTCTTACAAGTGTTACATTGCAAACTAGTGCTAGCTATAGATCCCCTGAAAGAAATCAACCCAATCAAACCAAGAACCAAAAAAAAAGGAGTATGTCCCTCTCTTTGTATGAAGAAATGAAATGACTTACACAGACAAAACCGAATCTCCAATCCAGGTCACGGGCTTATAACATATGGGGCAAGCTAATATTGTCTTGTTTGTGCTAACATCGTTTTCGACAACAATTGTTTCCTAAACAAAGACAAATTATATTACTGAAATATACACATAGTATAATCTTCCAAGTCAAGTGACAGAAAACAAAGTTGCAGATACCGATGGTTTAGTTTCAACAAAGGTTGTTGAAGAAGCACGGACTTTTGCAACAAAACCGCGTTTAAAGCTGGGTAATGAACTGGTTTTGAAGAAACATCTCCTGGAAGTAACGACCGGTTGACTCGGAAGAAATACGGAGGAGAAGTTAATGGTAGTAACAGTCGCCATTGGGTATATCTATCTTGAATTTCTGGTTTATAGAGTGTAGAACGCTCATTTATAGGATGTGGAACGCTCAATTTTGGCAACAGTGTTTATGAAAGCTGGAGTAGACGAAAATACAGAACGTGTCCAAACAGACCCCTGAAATTTAATGCTTGTGGTTTTGTCGGTTTGGTGGGCGTTGGGGCTCGGCATAAAGAACTCTTGTTTACTCTTTTGGATTAACAATGGGCTGAGATTCTAGAAGATGATACAATTTTTAATTCCAAGAATCAGATGCTCTCTGATTTTTTTAAATTTGGTCGTCATTAGCTAATCATTGTGGCTTCAAGAATATATTTTTTCCTATGAGCGCCGATGCTAACTACCCCATTTAATCTTTTTATTCTGTTTGTATGCGTCAATTCCTACACTATTTGACAAAAAATTTAAAAATAAAGAAAACCATTGAATTGGTTTCTAATATTAGATTCAACTCCACTATTGGATACGAAGTGTCAGAACTATGGATAATTGTGGGCCTAAAGCATGAAAACCCCAAACCAAAACCCACCCAACACCAACACCAACACCACCCCTCTCCCTTCCAAAGTTAAGTGTAAATTCAAACTCATATTTATTAACTTTTTAAAATTTAAATATTTATTTATTTATTAAATTTTATTATTATTATCAAAAATAAAATTTTCATATAATTAAAAATATTTTTAAAAAAACTAAAATTTTATCATATTTTTCTGCTTAATTTAAAAATCTAACAATTTTCTCTCACTTAAAGTTTAAAAAATAAATATTTTCCCCTTAGAGTTTCTCTCTCTTTCTCTTCAGCAACCATTTGCCATCTCCAATCATCGACTCTCTCTCTCTCAATTAGTCTTTGTCTCCAATAAAGATAACCAAAGAGGAAAAGGAGGGTGACTGGGAGGGCGAGAGCCGATGAATAGAGACGACAAACAGTCACCAAAGATAAAAATTTGGAAATTGAAGCAAAATAGGGGTGAAATTGAAATTTTCTAATACGTCAAGTGGGATAGTGGTTGCATATAAGAAAAATACGAGAGTTTGCAATCATACATTGGGGGGGGGGGGGGGGGGGGGGGGCAGGGATAGTGGTTGTATATAAGAAAAATATGAGAGTTTGCCACCATAAACTTGGGGAGGGGGGGAGTTCAATTTTTAAATATAAAAAATATAAGGTTACGCGACAAAAACAAAAATTTCAAAATTTAAGAATAATCTCAAAATATGAGTTTAAGTAAAATTTTTAAATAATAATTTTACCTATTATAATAACAAAAAATTTTAACATATAGTTGGCTATTTGAGTTTTTAAAAATTAACAGATATGAGTTTGGTTTATTGTAAACTTAGGGTGGAAATTAGTCTTTTGGCCTAATTTTAAAACAAAAATGTCAAAAATATATGAATTTAACAAGAAAATTAAAAAAGAAAAAAAAAAAACAGAAGCACTAGCTTGCTTTATATAAAGGTTAAAAAATAGATTTGATAGTTTGTATTCATACAAATCTAATAGATTGAATAGCTAAGATTAATTGTTTCAAAACAATATTATGTATACATATTATTTATATATAAGTTTGATCAATAATTTAAGTATATAAATGATATGTTATCCTATAATTATATGTTATTTAATATTTTAATTAAAAATCATTAAAATATAGGATGATATATTATTTATATATTTTAAATATACACTTATTATTTTATTGATTGTTTTACTGTAAGAATCTTAATCCTATTATGTTTTCTATTTGGGTGGTGAATATTCTGAAACATTTTGGAAGCTCCCCAGCATATTTAATGAATACTCTCTACATCCAAACCTAGTGATGGTCTCATCACACCGACAAAGCTATCTCGACTTTTTAAGCATCTAGACATAAGCCTGTGTAGTCATTTCCTCTCTGTTATCTTCCATTTATCTCTGGTCACATAATTTTGCCCTTATGTAGACTCCATGATATAATCCAGCATACCTAACTTTTGAATATTTAATTTAATATATTATTTTAAATATCTAATTAAAATAATAATAATAATAATAAAATAAAATTTTATATAAAATAATTTTTTATTTATTTACTTAACAAGAATTCATTAACAAAAAGTAGATTCCAAATGAAAAATTAGTACTTGGGTGGAAATTAGTCATTTGCGCTAAATATTTAATTTAAAAATTTGGGCTTATGAGGGATAATTTACCCAAATTGGGTAATTAAATTAAATATCAGAATTGTCAATTTTGAAATCCTTGCCGACAGGCCTTTGTTACGAAAAAACAATAATTTCTAGAATGAGATTGATGTTTAGCCAAAATTGAATAAATTTCCTTACCTTTTAGATGAGGGCCCGAGGAGCATACTGATAATCGTTGTCGCAGTTATTATAATATATGGTTAAATATTCAATAATCATCAATTTTATTATTATAAAATTATATGTATATTTAATTTTTAATTATATAATTATATAATAATATATAATTATTTATATATAAAAATTATACATATAATACTACTTATTTTACTATGCATGGAGGTAGGTAATTGTAGGTGAATAATGCGAAGTGTTGAGTTTAGGCCTGGCTCTAATTATGTTTGGTGTGGATGATTGATCCCTCAATAGATGTGAGCTTATCAACACCCCCCCTAATACCGCACATGCTTAGTATGTTATCACATTTAAATCAATAATTTTATTCAAATCTATTTAAATTTAAATGAGAAATGGTCATATTATTTAATTGATTAGTGACCATAAGAGCGATTATTAGAGCCAATCTCTAAGAATAATCCAAATTAAATATAATCTCCTTTAAGGGAAAAAAACAAAAAGCTAAAAGACTCATTTCCATATAAAGTTTGTTGAATTCTTAAATTAGTATTTGTTAAATAATAAAATATCAAACTCTCACTTATGGGTTGAAAAAATTAATAAAATCAGTTAATTTTATAGATAAAATCGTTATTTAATTAATAATATATTAAAAATAGTAAAACTTTATCTCATTTTTCTTCTTTAAATTAAAAAATTGATAATTTTTCTTAGGATTAAATTTTGAAAAATTATATTTTTTCCTTATTAGATTTTTATTTTTTTGGGAAAATTTCTTCGATGCTCTTTCACTTTGGTGACTAGACTCTCCCTTCTCTCTCATCTTCAGACCTCCCCCTTATCTAGCATCTTTGTCTTTAGACAAAAATATCGAAGGGAAGCTAACAATAGATTCAAGAGAGATTATATCCGGAGGGAAATTGTCGATTTCATGATTGGATTCTAATTATAGGAGAATGATGAGTTGAAAATGAAATCCTATGAGAAAAAATATAAAATTTTAAAATTTAATATAAAAAATTATTAGTTTTTTAAATTAAGAAAGAAAAATAATATAAATTTTAAATTTTTTAAATATTAATAATTAAATAATGATTTTAAAACTAATAAATTTTCTTAATTTTAAAAATACACAGATGAAAGTATGATACTTCAATATTTTTGTGGATACCAATTAAAAAATTTAATAACTCTTTTGACCAAAAAAAAAAGAAGCCTAACAAGCCCACAGCTGTGTTGGGCGTAAAGGTAGACCTGTTCATATAATAAAAAAAAACCTAGGAAATTGGAGGTTATAGCATTGCTTCTTTAAGGAATCTCCTAATTGGGATTGGGTATGTTCCAAGTTAGGTTACACTGGTGTGTGGGACACATCATTACTTTCTACCCATATACCCATCACAAGCATAAATTAATTTTGGATATTAATTAATTAATTGTTGTAACTTTATATTCTGTTAATCGGAATTTGATATGATTATTATTATTATTATTATTATTATTATGATATCAAAACTTTATAATTCAGTTTTAATGATTTAGATTGTTCAATTTTATAAGCAAATATATCCATGTTCCTCTATTAGCACATAATGGCATATCAATCGAATTCATATTTCAATTAGGCCAAAGGACTAATTCCCACCCACAGTTTGCTGATATTTTAAATTTTTTATCTTTTAATTATGAAAATTATATTTACCATTTTATAAACAGTTAAAGTTAACAAAACCCTATTCATTTAAAATTTTATCTTCTTAAAAACTAAAAATTTTTCCTTAAATCAAGTTTTAAAAAATAACATTTTTTTATTTATAGACAGTTTAGTTTTTAATTTCTGACGATATTTTTGGCACTATTACTGATACCCACTCTCTTCCAGCACTTCCTCTTCCTTTGACAATGTCTCTCTTGTCATCTCTCTTTCCTTCGATTGACTATTCAAATTGAAAAAATGAAACTTTTCATTTTTTGAAAAGAAGACGACTCTTTTTTTTTGGAACAACTATTGTCTTTTCAAACAAAGACGAGATTGACAACGATCTCATCTTTATTTGAAAAGATGATTTATCTCTTCATACGACGAGCGATAAATGAGCGTCAGAGGGAGAAGATACGTTGAGGTAGATTACCAGAGGAATAGGAACCATTAGAGAGAGAAATCATTGAAGATGGAACCGGAGGAAGCGATTGAATATTGAAGTTAAACCTTAAGGAGAAAAAGTGATTTTTTAAAATTTGATTTAGAGAAAAAATTGTTACATTTTAAACTTAAAAAAAGAGATAAATTTTAATTTATTTTTAATATTATAAATAAAATAATAATTTTATTTTTAAAGATAACAAATATAATAATTTATAGATAGATGAATGAGATTTTAGAAATTAAAATATGATAATCCCAAAAAACAGCATTATTTGGGCGGGAACTAGCTCTTTAGCCGTTCAATTATCGCTTTTCAACATAAAAATATTATATTTTGAGAGAGCCGCAGTGACTGAGAATTTATGGGCATTTAAGTAATTTACGAATCCCCGCAATGTCGCCCTTTCTGCAACTTGGGAGACTATCTTGTCCAACGGATCTCTTTATCGTGACGCCAACATATTCACTCACACTTTGACGTAAATACCCTCAAAGAACATATGCTTTCTGACGTTTTTCTTTTCTTGCATTTGAGTTTTTTGTTAAATTTAAAGCAAACTGAAAGGAGAATGAGCCATTTGAGTTAGGGAAAATATTGAACACACGTGATATATGCCCCACAAAATGATGTTGTTTCTAGAGAACTTGGCATCAAAGTCCTCAATCCACGTTGCTTTGATCACATGCTATGCATTACTTAGTATGGTCACCATCTCTTCCAAATAAATCACTTATTATTTTGTTATAAATAATAAATATTTCAAAGCCTTCAAAGCAGGCAAATGTTTCGCAATTTTTTTACTCTCCTAATCCTATCCTTCCCTTAAATCACGACAGATTGATGAAACTTTTTTGAAAAAAAATTTTATCATCGTAGATTCTCCTTTCTTAATTATCAGAAAAATATGGATTTGAATTATCTCAACGCTTTTAGTTTGACTATTTAGAAGATGAAAGTAATCCACGTGGCAAATGATTAAAGGGTAATGTAAACATCAGGGGCCTTTTAAGACCGGTTAATTGTTTCAAGATGACCGGCACGTGGCAGTTGAATGAATGAGTGAGGGCGGTACAAGATTCAAATTGTGTGAGTGGGAGTGGGACATCGACGGTTATATATCCACATTCAAATTTCCTTTTTTCTTTGCTTTCAAAGCAGAACAAAGAGTAGTAGCTTAGCTCCCTTCTCACTCATCATCACTCCCAAAAGCAAAATTTTAAAGAAAGAAAGTTCCAGATCAGGAGACGAGGACATCTTCGTCATTTCATTACATCCATCTTCTTTCCTTTCTTTCTCAGCTCACCTCATTTTAACCAAAACCACTCCACTCTGCTTTCCGCAAATCTTGCTGGAGAAGAACACCTTCTTTCTCACAACTATTTATATTTTGCTAACTCTCACTTCCTGATTTGGATAAATTTTATTTTGTTTTCTGGTTGAGTGAAAATGGAGAGAGCTACTCCAGTGAGGAAGCCACACACATCCACGGCAGATCTGCTCGTTTGGTCCGAAACTTCTCCGGCTGATTCACCTACTAACGCCTCCGCCACGCGCCCATCCACTCGCGGCCAGGTGCGTGTAATTTTTTCGTGATTTAGGTAATTTGCATGATTGCTTGTTTGTTCTGATTGGTTTTCGTGCAATGCTAGCCATCGGATGGGATCAGCAAGGTGGTGTTTGGTGGTCAAGTGACGGATGAAGAAGCTGAAAGCTTAAACAAAAGGTGAGATCTGCTTCTCCTTAAAATATAATTTTTTTTTTTTGGCAATAAATGTGTTTAGATAGTCCTGAAATTTGTTGGCTTCGGTTTGGTTTTATACAATAATAATTTCTTTTGTTTCGTCTGTCTTTTGTCTGTACTCTTCACGGTTTTCATTAATGTTTCGTGTGTTGTGTCTGCAACGGACTTGAGATTTTTACTTCGATTTGACTGACAATATCCAATCAAATTCTATGTTTCTTCTGCCCTTCAGGTTGATCTGTCCTATCATTTTCAATTACTCTCCCAATTTTGCTCGTTAATAGTATTACAAGATTTACTAAATCCGTTTTGCATCTTACTTGCAAGTAGAAATCGGATTGGTTGTGTTGGAATTTTTTTATATCCGAGTATAATCCCTTCGGTTTAATCCGTTGTATTTAGATCTAACATAGGGGATCTTGTGTTAGCTTCCACATCTATATCAATAGAATCGATATAAATTTTAGAAAAGTGTCAACTAATTAGAGTGTTTTTTTAGGAAACTAAGTAAATGAATACAAGAAATTTTGAATAGCGGTCTTCAAATTCTAAATGATGTTGTTTGGCCTCTTATCTGATTAAGTGCAATGCTGGCGACTGTTTCCCAATTACATGATCTTTTTTTAGCCATGACATACATGGCTTATTAAACATCAGATAAATTTATACTGTTTTAAGTTTCGAGATAAACAACTCAAAATTTCGGCTTCTAGTTGTTTCTCTGGCAGTTGAGCTAATCATCGTGTGTGGGTGTGCTTAGTGTGGCTATGTAATAGTAGAAAACATAAAAAACAAGGGAGATGTAGGCTATTTGGTCAATGGGATAGAATGTTCAAAAACACATGTTATTATGGTTGTTTTATGTAAGACTTAAGAAACTATTGATGTTGTACTACTTTGCAGGAAACCTTGTTCAGGGTACAAAATGAAAGAGATGACTGGTAGTGGCATTTTTGCAGCTGGTGGAGAAGATGATACATTAGAATCTGATAGTGCCAATCCAACTCCAAATAACAGAACGGGAATACGCATGTATCAGGTATCTATGAAGTTCGTGCAGATTTTAAAGTCATGCTTTTGTTTTCATATAATTAGAAATTTGGAACAAAATGATATACTATCTAGTAACTGAAAATTTTGATAAACTGACGTTTGGATTTACCAGCAAGCAATTGCTGGAATCAGTCATATCTCATTTGGTGAGGAAGATAGTGTTTCCCCGAAGAAGCCTACTACCATACCTGAGGTGGCTAAGCAGCGTGAGCTAAGTGGGACTCTAGAAAGTGAGGCAGAGGCAAAGTTGCAAAAGCAGATATCTGAATCTAAGTGCAAGGAGCTTAGTGGACATGATATCTTTGCACCCCCTCCAGAAATTTTACCACGGCCAGCTGTGCGCTCCTTGGCTTATAAGGAAAATTTTAACTTGGGGGAACCCGCTGCACAAAATGTACGAGCATCTGTTAATGACTCTGACATGAGTGAATTGTGTGTATGCATACAAAATTGCTTTATTTCTTACCTCCTCTCTTCTCTCTCTCTTAATGGACTTTTTAAGCATTCAATTGGGAGATAGGTTGAATAGGCAATCATGCCCGCTAGAAGATTAGAATTAATTGAATACATGCTTCACTTTATTTTAAAGATAAAATGGTTCCCTAAAGTTATGCCATATGTTTCCAATAATTTATCTCTATATATTGGTGTTCGTTTCAGATAGTTTGGATGCATGTATTGAGTGACTAAGAACATGTCTATGAGAATATTTATGATACTAGTTGCACAATGCTGGGACCAGGAAGTTGGGTTTTGATTTTGATTCAATTTTACCTGTGTGGATATGGCTTTTTCTATTTATTTGATAGTCATCTTAGTTTATAAATATGCATTTGTTTCTTGTGATTCTCATCTTTCTCTTCTGAATGTGTATCCTACTTGTTTTTTGCTTCATGTAAACTGAATTCACATACTTGACTTCACCTTAGCCTGGATCTAATTATATGTCTTGCTGGATGTTAGAGCAATGAAATGCCTAGTGAGGACTCTGGTATGAAGACGGCAAAGAAGATCTATGACAAGAAATTTGCCGAGCTTTCTGGAAACAACGTATTCAAGGGTGATGCTCCTCCGTCATCTACAGAGAAGCCATTAAGTGTGGCAAAACTGCGGGAGATGAGTGGCAGTGACATATTTGCTGATGGGAAGGTGGAGTCTCGAGACTATTTGGGCGGGGTACGCAAGCCTCCAGGTGGCGAGAGCAGCATTGCCTTGGTTTAACTTGTTAGGTCTAACTTGGTTATTTTTATACTTTGTGCCTGGTTTTTTGTTATTCCCAGTGGTGGTGGTGTGATTATATTATTTGACCTTTCCTAGCGGGTTTTGGGAATCTTGTTCTAGGTTTTAACATGTTGCCAGAGCTATGGACTGTCTGCCAATTGGGTTTGTTTGTCCATAATCTTGTGCTTTTTTCAGTGCTTGTTTTAGTCAAATTTGTGGTCCTTTCTCCAGGTTTAATTTTATTGTTTAGTACTACATTTGTTATCATTAATATTATTTGTGATTTTAGTTCCAACTGTTTTAACCTATTTCTTTAATCAACAATGTGCTTGCCTAACGTTCAATTTAAATTTATTGAGTATATTGTTCTTGTGCCCGACTTTAACCAGCACCCTTTTAAATCAAGAACAGCCTTTTTATATTCCGACGTTACTTGCAGTTATGCTAGCTGAATTGATTTTCATACAAGTTTTTCACACAAGTAATGTGTCATCTAGAAGCAACTGAAATTTCTTGGCTGCACTTACCCCAAAAAAAAAAAAAAAAGAATTTCCTGGTTGCTTCAAATCGGTTACAATGAAGAAGCGGTGAAATTTGGGCGGTGGTGAATTTGCGGAAAGTTAAAGACGGTCGGGTGGAATTTTGACTTTGAAAAGATTTGTTTGATATTAAATAATTTTAAATTAAATAAAATAATATATATTATTTATACATCTAAATTATAAAAAATATATATATAATATTACTCTCGCCTCTCATGATATCCTAGTTGTAAATAAGGGAAATTATCTACACTTTTTGACCATGTAATTCCAAGGCCAGCTTTTTCAATGAACAATTCTCTAAATTATTGATATATGCACCATCTTTTCAGAACTTGGTTTACATGTTATTTGACACGCAATTTTTTTTACCAAATAACCAGTATGTTGTCGACAACTTCACCCAATCGGTCACTCGTGGACAAAATTAAACTTTTTCTTTTGAAGTAATATTTCATAAACATATATATATATAATAAAACAATAAACACAAATAATAAACATAAATTTATATAAAAATAATAATATATTACAATATGATTAAGTGATTTTAAATTAAAAATATAATAATACTAAATTACATGTGACATAGTATTGTTTATACAAAAGTCTATGTTTATTGTTTGTATAAATAATGTTACTTATAAATAAATTATATAAATTTATCTGTATAAATTAAAATGTTAATATTTGATTGAATAATTTTAAAATAAGATAAAAATAATCAATCATATTATCTAATCACATAAATAAATTGTATAATATCGAATTAGATAATTTTATAATGAAATAAAAAATAACCCATCATATTATTTAATAACAAACTATCTCACCAATTTATATAAATAAGTATATCTTTATATATTTTAATGTTAGGAATGAGAAATGAACCATAAAAAGTTAAGCATTATACCTTAAAGGTAACCCCTGAAGAGAGCCAAGTTAAGGGTGGATATGAATAGGATTGAACCCGAATATCTCTTGACTCAAATTTAGTTTAAATAAAAAAATTATTAGGCTCAAGTTCATTAAACCAAAATTAGGTTTGATTTGAATAAAAAATAGTTTAGCTCGGTTTGGTTTGAGTTAGACTTAATTTTGTAACTCGAATTAATAGTTCACATTCATAGCTCGGTTCAATTTCAATTAATGGTTTAAATTTATAACTCGAATTTATAAATTAAATTTGTGGTTCATAGATAAAATGATGTTATTTTATCTAAATAATATTTAAAATTACTAATTCGAATTATAAATTTAAACTGAATCGAGTTATGAATTCGAACTATAAATTTAAATTAATTCAATCTAAATCAAGCTATAAATTTGAACTACTAATTTAAATTATAAATTTAAATTGAATATCTTTTAGTTTAAATTTAATTCAATTTAAAAATAATCAAATATTTAGATTTAAATTTAAAAAATTTAAACCAAATTAAATTAAATCAAATTAATTTTCAAAACTGAGTCGGTTGGAATCATATCTTAGACTAACCCGAGCGTTCATGGTTTACTTGCGTGACAAGAAACCGGAAGATGACAGGTTTTTTCTTTCGTAGTCATGAACGCGTAAGAAAGGAAGACCTAAAATAAATGAAATAAGATTTATTAATAATAACCTGAAGATTTCATCTCTACCATTGATTCTGATCCTGATTAGCCAAGATTATAACAGAGCCCAATCAAAGATCAAAAGAGATCAACATCAATGGAGAAAATCAAGCAGTATTTGGCGTGGAAGAGGTTGGTAATTACTACTGTTTCAGAGATTTTGATAACTAACAAATCAGAAATAAAATTTATGTCAATAAATAAGTAATAAAAAATTGGTTAAAATAAATAAATAAACGAGTTCTCCTACTCAGCTCCTATGGCTCTTGCTCTCTCTCTCTCTCTTCCCTTCTCTATGAAGTAGCGCGGAGCGCCTTCGACTTCACTTTCATGGTGCACCGCACACACTCACTTTTTTATAACCGTCAATATCATTATCAAACAGAATCCCAATCCCTCTCTACCTTCTGACCTACTCTTCTACGAAAAAAAAAAGACCCACAAGCCAAATCAAATGAGACTCGAATGCATCACATAAAAGTCTCTTCATTTCACTGCAACAAATTTCTTTCATGTTTTAAGCGCTTTTAATCGACAATATTTGATGGGGGTTTTGGGTTTTTGATACTGGTTTGGGTTTGTTTTTCTTCAATATTAAGTCTTTTGAGCTTTTATATTTTGTGTCGTTAAAGAAGTAATTTCGTTTTTTAAGGATGTATAAAATCGGTGATCAGATAGAGAGAAACAGAGTTGTAGATAAAATGAAGAAAGATGAAGAGCTTGAAAAGATGTTGAGTGGGATTCATCACCATCAAGTTCCATATGTCAAAACTGGCCACAAACACCCGCCTCTTGTGAGTGGTTCGGGTTCACCTTTTAGTGGAGTGGTTCAGCTATCAACAGACCACCCTTCTGCTCCTGCAAGTTCTTTTTATCCCAATGGGTTTTATTTAACTGAGGAGAATTTTTCACCATTTTCAACAGTGAATTTTCCCTCTGATATTGCGGATGTTAACAAGTTTAAAACACCAAATGTCACAGATGATCATGTTAGTGGACTGTGGTTGGATTCTCACTCAAACGAGTCTTGTCGTTTTGGGAAGAATGTTGTGCCTGAGAGGTTGGATTATGATGAACTAGGTTTGTGTGAGAGTTTGTATAGAATGAGTGTTGGAAAGGAACAAAAGGATCATTGTATTATAATGAACAGACATGAGATGAACCCACAGGAGGTTAGCTTTGGTTTTGGTCATGGTTATGTGGGTCTACCTTATATGGTTGAAAAATATGGCATATCTGATGGCCTCAAGAACACTGATTATCAAGGAGTTGATACCTCTCCTGGTGTTGTATCTAGGAGTTTAGATGATCAGATGAAGTCTGTGTCGATTGCTTTGGGTGGTAGACGTGGTGAGGGAGGGTTAAAGAATGGTATTTTTTTTCACAGTCAAGCTAATGACATGCCTCAGGCCCCATGTTATGGTATCATAAGGAATTGTGTATTCGAGCAGAGAAAGGAACAGGAAAGGAGCTGGAGTAATGGGGGTTTACAATCACAGAGTTCTATTGCGAGTAGGCCTTACATTAAGGATGCATTGTTTGGATCACAAAGACATGGATTGGATACAATGGGAGAGACTGGTTTCATGAATCAATTGATTTCCACTCCCTTGATGTATCACGATTTGGGTTTAGATTTGGAAACTCAGTTGTGTAATTGTTCATTGTTGAAAGAAAGGACTAGTGTGATGCCAAACAACAGGGATTCTGTGTCTCATGTGCCTTTAAATGAAGCAGGGGTGGTGGATGGTTTTGGTGTTGAAGACAGTTTCATCATACAAGGAAAAAGTCTTAATCATATTGTTAACAAAGCCCCCGGTTCTTTGGGTGGTCACAAGAAGAACACCCTCAATGAGGTTGCCACCAAAAATCCTCCAGAGAAAATCTCTAAACTTGAAAGTTGTGCTCAGAATGGAAGACTCTGTGAAAGTGGTCAGAATATAAGTAGTTATTTCCCATTGCATTTGCTACCAAGTTCCAGTTCGTTGGCTGAGTTCCGGGGTTATATATACTTAATGGCCAAGGATCAAAATGGTTGTCGGTTTTTGCAAAGGGTCTTTGATGAGGGAACTTACCAAGATGTGCAAATTATATTTAATGAGGTCATTGATCATGTTGTTGAACTTATGATGGAGCAGTTTGGCAATTACCTTGTGCAGAAGTTGTTAAATGTGTGTAATGAAGAGCATAGGACACAGATTGTGCTTATGGTTTCCAAAGAACCAGGGCAGCTTGTCAGAATTTGCTTGAACACATATGGGTAACTCATATATAAAGGACTTAGAAACAGTCTTGTTCATTTAGTCAATTATTATTTGAGTTAATTGTTCTTGAAAAATTTTTTTGTCAATGAATGACATTTTTGTTATTATTCCAGCACACGAGTGGTACAGAAGTTGATAGAAACGCTCAAAACGAGGCAGCAGGTTTCAGCAGTCAAGGCAGCACTGAGACCTGGTTTTCTTAATCTCATAAAGGATCTGAATGGAAATCATGTGTTGCAACGCTGCTTGCAATGCCTTAGCAATGAAGATAATGAGGTACAGTTTTTTCCTTCCATGGCTTTCCATTGTGAAATTTCAGTTTGGTTCTAAAAATCTAATGAACTTGTGGTTTATTTTATCATTCTTGAATTCCTGTGTGATCTTTTTTTTTGGTTGAAATGAAGCTCTTTTCATCCTTCAGTTTTTCATTCTCATTAACAAATGAGGTGCCAAGTTTAAATTATTAGCTAAGTTATAGTGTTTCAAAGCGTGGCAATTCATATCTTCACTGTACTTTATGAATTTTGTTGTGATATTTTCGTGAAGGGTGGACATGTTCCTAAATCAATTTGTGACAATATGAATCTTATGCATTGCCTTGGTTCATGCATGTGTAACAACTTTAGACAGGAATTAGGGCATTAGTTGGGTAATAATTACTTAATATTGATTATGATAATAGTTAGTTAGTATTGATTATCTTAGATATTTGAATTTGAATAATTTATAGGATATAATTAAGATTTAAATTTGAAGGTGAAGATACTATTTGATTAGGATAGTAATTTTATAGGATAATAATTGATTTTGTTGAAATAAATGGGATTGGGGAGTTATGAAACATATATGGTATGTATGATATTGGATTAGAAAGTTATAAAACATGTATGATAGGTATGGATAGTATATCTACAGGGGAGGTAGGATTGTAAAAGGAAGACAACTATATATTGATCATCAGTGACGAGAAGTGAGAAAAAAGATAAGAACTTGATTTGATAACCTCGAACTTGATAGTGGCTTAAAATGGTAAATTGGAATATTCTGACTACATCTCAAACCTACCAAAAGTCCAAAATGATAAATTGGGAAGTTATGATGAAAAATTGGTCGATTTCGATGAAATCTGGCTATCAAATTTCGATTGTTTGCCTAATTGTCATACCTTTATGGCAATGGAAGCAAAACAAAGATATAACGATAAAGAATATGTGAAAAGAGAAAAGGAAAACTGGGTCAGAATTACCCAACCCAGTCGAGAACCTAAATCTTTTAATTCAAACTCAAACCCATTTCAATCAAACCCAACTATCAATACTCAAGCTCAAACCCTAACACAATTTTAGTCAATCCACCCACATTTAATCTATCTAGACTAATCCATTTCAATTAAACTCAGTCCAATACCCAATCCACACAAATCCAATCCCACCTATATTAAATCAATCTAACCCACAATTTGATAAATTAGCGCTAAACCAAAGGCTCGACTCAAAACTCAATTGGGTTATTCGAATACTTCACACCAAGTCTAACCTGTCATTTAAGGTTGGATTAGAATGAGCCGAACTTGAGTTCAACTCGCTTCAGTGGAGCTAGTTCTAGCGTGTCGAGTTTGTTTCAAAAGTGTTTAAGCTTGACTTGTTTGAAAAGAGTCGAACTCGAGTTTGGGCTCGGATTGATACTAAAATGATGTCGTTTTGATGCGTATTAGTTAAAATGATGTTGTTTTAGTCGATTCGTATCGAATTTTATATGTTCGTGAGCTTTACAAGTCGAACACTTCTTAACCTTGAGTTCGAGATCATTTGAGCTAAGTTCATTTCAGGTTATTGCGAATCGAGCTTGAACTCAAACTCAAACAAACTCGAATCCAATTCTACTACCATCCCAAGCCCAAATTAGTCTAACCTACTTCTCTAAAAGGTTTTGGATAAATAGAAAAAGAAGGAAAAAGGAAAAAAGAAAGGGTTTTCCAATTTTCACACCTGAAGTAAAATGTGATTTTTAAAGGGATAGATAGTGTTGAAATTAGATAATAATAATTAATTAATATTGATTATGATAATAATTAGAATAATACTGATTATGATGGTAAATGATATGATAATAATTGATATTACAATTTGAATAGTTGATAAGATAATAATTTAAATTTGAATTTAAAAATTAGGATATTATTTAATTAAGATAATATTTATGTAGGATATCATTGATTTAGATGAAATAAACGGGATTGGGGTTATAAAAACATGTATGATATGTATGAAATTAGATTGGGAAGTTATGAAACATGTGTGGCAAGTATGGGCAATATATATAAATGGGAGTTATGATTGTTGAAGGAAGCAAAATAATGTCCTTGAGTTTGGGGTACCTTTCAACTAATTGGGAGACTATGATCTTGGAAGGTGCTAACTCGTGTTGCTAACATTGTTTTATAATTGAGTATTTTGTTATGTTTTAGAGGTTCTTATCAAAGAATGATAATATTAGGATAATAATGAAATTAAATTTCAAATCCAGGTTTATAATAATAATTAAAAATTTTAATAATATTTGAATAAAGAAAGATTATTGTTGAATTAATTTCGGAAATTTAAAGATTTTAATAGAGTCTAAATTAAGATATGATTTTAGGAAACAATAAAATTATGTATACCCATTTTTGATACACAATTTATGTACGCAGATGAGGTGTTATTATTTGATTGAATATTTCTTTATCATATGATGACACATGTTTTAAAATCACATAATTACATGATGACACATCACTGTGTACATGAATTGTGTATCAAAAATGGGTACACATAACATTGCTCTTTAGGAAATGAGAGAATAAAAAGTGCAACAACATAGGGGAAAAGGGAGGGAAATTTTGGTAAGAATATTTGAGGGAAACTTCTACTTTTGAGGAAGGTTATCTCTAATTATCTAGGGAGGACTAACACCTCTTTCTTGCAAGAATTATTTTCTTTTTTATCATTATTATTTACATTTATACATCAATTTCTTATTAAGTTCAATTCATTGTTTTTCCTACTTGGTTGTTTTGTTTGTTCTATGAGATTGATTAGTTTGCACGGGTTACCATTAAATTGGTATTGGAGCACGTGAGATTTGCTTTAGCGAAAAGAGAATGAAAAGGAAAAGTATTGATCTAGAGAAGATTATGGCGATAGTGATAGATAAATTGGACACTATAAACACTAATTTGAATCGTTTGGCTAGAGGTTTGGAACAATGAAAGAGCACATGAAAGACTTAAAGAGGTTGCCTTTTAACAACAATGACAAATGAATGAGCTCCTCGAATTTTTCTCGGTAAATTACCAAAATAAAAAAAAAAACGATGACAAAAGAGGAACTTTGATGGAATTGGAGTTGCCAACAATACACACAAATTGATAATGGTTGTAAACAGAAGATTGAAAAATTTCGGTGGTGAGACAACAAACTCTAGTGAAACCCATACCTAGCCAATGAAACTTGATCATGCACATCTTCGCCTTGAAGTGAATGAAAAAACAATATAAAAAGGGTGAAATGAAGAGCCGAAGAGGAGAATTGGATCATAGAGAATCAACTCAATCCAACCACTTAATCAACTCGAAAATCATGTCATTTCACAATAACAACCCAACCCGATTTGCTTTGGGTGCTAATCACCACTTAAGCCCACACACTAATAATCTATCCAATCTACTAAACCACTTACACTCAAACCCCAACACAACTTATTACTTAGGTCTAACTAGTTGTCTTGACCTAAAACCTAATTTGATTAACTCAAATACAATTTACTGACCAAACAGAATCATTCACGAGTCAAGTCCAATCACAATCCACTTAATCAATTCCAAACCAAACCCATTTCAATTAAACATAAAACATTTTAAAGAATTGAATTCCTAATTTAAGTTTATGATAACAATAATAATAATAGATTATGATAATATTTGAATAAAGAAATGATTATGATTGAATTAGTTTTAGAAAATCAATGGTTTTAATAGAGTTTGAATTTGTATAGGCTTTTAGGATATAACAAAATAAAAGGGACAACACAAGGGAAAAAGGGAGGGTAAATTTGGTAAGAATATTTGATTGAGACTTTTATCTTGGAAGGAAGGGCACCTCTAATTGCCTGGGAAAGAACGACACCTTTTTGGTTAGAATTATTTTCTTAATTTATCACTACTATTCGCATTTATCAATGTTATATTGAGTTCAATTCATTGTTTTTATTACTCAGTTGTTTTGTTTGTTGTGTAGGATTGATTAATTTGCATGGGTGCTATCAACATGCTTATAATAGTCTAACTAATAGGCAAACTGTTTAACAGTGATTAGTCCACGTGTGTAAGGGGCTAGCAAAAATTCTGGCTTCATGTTGACCAGACACAAACAACTTCTTTACCTACAAATTAATGATTCTCCTAGTTTGGTAGATCTGTCCTGCCAATTCATAATCCTTCAGTGTAGCTTGGTACCTAGTTTATTGTGTCAGTTCTGATCATCGATTTGGCTCATGTGCCTGCATGCATAGTTTATACAATTTTTGCTTGGTACCTACATATACATGGATTCAGGACCAACAATTCACAGCCTCTAAATTCTTGGAGCTGGCTATGTTTGGTGCTCTGTAGCCAGATGGGATCCAGGGAGATAAAGTCCATTCAACTGTTAATTGTATAAGCACCAATAGGATTGATACAGATATAATTCCTATTGCTGGATTAGCCCATCCGTACAAATCCAACCTGAACCCTGTCGTATTTGTGACATCTCCAATTTAGTGATGGCAAGATGAACTTAAAATCAATTTAGTACGTTTAATTTTATCTTTACTTCGTGTCTTTTTTCTTGAGCATTGATTACTAAAATGTTCTATTTTCAAATGTCTGATTGTTTTTGATTAATGGCTTCTAAGCTTCTGATTGAAAAAGTGAAGATTTTAACTAGATGTATGCTTTTCATTGAAAGAATAGATAGTTTGCTGGACCTGCTATACTACTGTCTAGAGATTCTAAATTTTTATCTTTTTTCTTGTTTTTTCTGATAACTTTTCCTGCAGTTTATTTTTGATTCAGCTGCAAGGTTTTGTGTTGAAATTGCAACTCATCAGCATGGTTGCTGTGTGTTGCAAAGATGCATTGCTCATTCAATTGGTGAACTTCGTGATAAGTTGATAACTGAAATTTCCAATCATGGGCTTCTCCTTGCTCAAGATCCTTTCGGGTATGACCTAAAATGTGTTAATTCTTTTTGTTATTTTCTGACAGTCAAACTCATAACAGGACATGATAAAATATGTTATATTTATGAGCAGTACTATACATATTTATTTTAAGTCTACAAATAGGTATACATTTATGTATGTATCGTGTAATTGAATATTACTTTATCTTTAATTTAAAATTATCTAATTATATGATAACATACATAAAATATATACCCATTTATATAGTCAAAATAAATATATATAGTTTTATTGTATATATTCTAACATTACTTGTTCATTGATAAATAAAATTATCATAGCCTTCTATGTTTTGTTTGAGGCACCTCAATGTTTAATTAAAACCTCGCTTCTTTGGACAAGCTGTTCTTTATAAAATATAACTTAAGCTACCATATCATGTTGTTATAGAGGCAATTTTTTAATCATGCTAACAAGTTCAATAATATTTCTAAGATATAGATCCATCCATTTCAATGACAGAGCCCTTGGGAAAAATATTCTCTTTTTAAGTATATAAAGGATGCATTATGCTGGCTGGGTATCGGTCATTTGTTATTGTGGCAATTGAAAATATTGTTCCGTTTTACTTAAGTTTTGAGCAATTACATATTTATTTCCATGAAATATCTCATTATTAATTTCTTTTTATCTGGCCTGTTGCGCTGGTTATTAGGTAGGGTAAGCTACTCAATCTGCATCTTATATTGATATGTTACCTGATTATCTATATGTTGAAAAGAAACTGAGTTGCTCACTTTATATACATACATACATACATACATATACATACATACATACATACTCACTTTATACATATACATACATACATACATATACATACATATACATACATACATATATATATATATACATACATACATACATACATATATATATATACATACATACATATATATATATATAGTTGAAATCTACTTCTGGATTTTCAAAGTTGATGCACACATGATATCTAAATTCCATCATGAACATGCTGACAAGAGTGGTTGGTTAAAAACCCTTGATATTGGGAGATGAGATAAAGACAAACAGGACATAATACTTAGCTGTGATGCAAATACTTCACTTTCCTCTCAAAGAAAAATATATGAAAGCTACTCTTGGAAAAGTACAATACATCCAAGAGTAGCTTTCATATATTTTTCTTTGAGAGGAAAGTGTAAGTATTTGCATCACAGCTAAGTATTATGTCCTGTTTGTCTTTATCTCATCTCCCAACATCAAGGGTTTTTAACCAACCACTCTTGTCAGCATGTTCATGATGGAATTTAGATATCATGTGTGCATCAACTTTGAAAATCCAGAAGTAGATTTCAACGCAACTTTATGAACCTTGATCAAAAGGAATCCAAGTTTCAGGATGTTGGCCATCCTTTCCATCTTCATTTTCCCTTCTCATATCTGGTCCTCTCCTCTGTTGACATGGCCATTGCTTATAAGTTTTGTTACACACCCTAAATTATCTTGATAAATTATTCTTGTCTCCCAACTTAGATGTCAATACTCCCATTTGTCAACCTTAAATCACTATGTTTCTCCGTCCATCAAACTAATGTTTACAGAAAGTGTTGCTTCCTTGGTTGCTCTGCATTTGGGTACAAGAGGACTGGTCAGTTAATGTCTTTCTATAATGTGTTCATACTCCAAAATATCAATTTAAATATACAATCCTGCGAAGTAAGACTATGTGCATAAATAATGAGTATTATTTTGTATACTAACAATGATGTGTCACGATATGATTAAGTGTTATTTTTTCTCTAATTTAAAACCACCTAATCACATAGTGGTATGTTCTCGTTAGCACACAAAATAGTACTCATTTTTAGTGCATGTATTTATCCCAAAATAAATGTTTACCCTCATGTATCATTGGCTAATTTTATTGTTTTGTGGTTTTTTTTTTAATCATTCTTAACCTTGGACAGTAAGTTAATCCAAGAAGTGGTTGCTTTTAAAGTTACTTTGGTTCTGCACCATGGTTATATCTGATGCTATGACTCAGAAAACTTTTATCATTCTGTGGCAGAAATTATGTTGTTCAATATATTATAGAGCTGAAGATCCCTTCTGTCGCTGCCAACTTCCTTGCTCAGTTCAAAGGCCGCTATGTTCACCTATCAAAGCAAAAATTTAGCAGTCATGTTGTGGAAAAATGCCTCAAGCATTTTGGAGAGAGTCGATCACAAATTGTCCATGAATTGCTGTCTGTGCCTCATTTTGAACAGTTGCTGCAAGATCCATTTGCCAATTATGTCATTCAGTCTGCATTGACAGTTACCAAGGTTTGGAGCACTACATTCCTCTAGCAACTTCTTTGATGTCTTCCAAACTTTGGGAAAAGGACTATTTCTCACCCAAGTTTTAGTCGAATCTCAAAAATACATCCACGACAGTTCAAAAACCGAAATATCCACCCATAGACTAGTTTTTGCTAGAGGGAATAAAATTATTATTTTACTATTAAACTTTAAACTCTAAATAATTTATATCATTTCCCCTTTTTAGTTTAAAAAATTAACAATTTCTCTTATAATAAAACTTTGAAAAACTGTAATTTTTCCCCTAGCGTTTCAGTTTTTTAGGTAAGCCACCAATCCACTAGAATCTGATGGCTCAACGACGATAGAGAAACGTCTAGAAGCATTGACGCTTTGAACAACGATGCGTCGACATTTTTGGACGACGATACGTCATCCAGAGGCATTAATCTGGACGATGATGTGTCATCTAGAATCATCGATCTAGATGATGTATCATCGCCTAGAAGCGTCCATTTGGACAACGATGCGTCGTCCAGAAGCGTTGATGCTTCTTCATCGTCGTTGAGCTATCGGATTTCGGTGGATCAGTGGCTCACTTGAAAAATTGAAACTCTAGGGGGAAAATTGTAGTTTTTTAAAGATTTATCATGGGTGAAATTGTTAATTTTCTAAATTAAAGGGGAAAAATTATATAAATTTTTAGGGTTTTAAAATTTAGAGTAAAACAATGATTTTACCTTTACCTATGATAAAAAATTCTAACAGAAGTTAGTTTATGGGTATTTGGGTTTTTGAATTGTCGCGGGTGTGATTTTGAGATTTGACTAAAACTTGGGTGGGACGTAGTCCTTTGCCCCCAAACTTTTGATAGAACCTTACTCCTTAATTTTCATCTTCAGGGTCCCCTTCATGCTGCACTGCTTGAAGCTGCTCGACCCCACTCTTTCCTACGAACTAGTCCATATTGTAAGCGGATTTTCTCTCGAAATCTGTCAAAGAAGTGATGTAAATTCGTGTGTGGTGGCAAGTGTTGTTGCTCTCCCAAACTTACTAACCTGTTCACTATTCAGAAGTTTTACTATTTCTTGGGGCACCGGATGTAGAAGAGCCTTCAAAATTTGAAGCGGGTCCTCAAGAGAACCTTTGAAACTTAGTATCTACGGATGATCTCTCCATGATTTTGATGAAAGTAAACTGGAAGTTTTTGCTCCCGGTTGTTTATTTTGCTTATACAACTTATATGTACTGTTCTGTTGTCTTCTTGGTGTTGTTGTTGTTTTCCTGTTGATCTGAACTGTTAATGTATAATGTTTCACCCTTTTTACTTTTAATCTGGGTAAATGCCATGCGGTAATTTATTTCCTCTTCAATTCTGAGATGATTTTCTTTAAGAGATGACAAAGGACTCCTTTCAAAGAACATAAAAATGATATGGAAAGATTCTACTCTAACTGGGACCAATGCCCTAAAATTATGACTGCTCTCCACCCCTTATTGCTGTTCCATTCTCGTCAAGGTCTTTGATTGCGTATGGCAGAGGTATTTCTCCTGGAAAATACTCTAAGCAAGTGGATATGCTCTGCTATGACTTTTCCATTCCAGTTGGAACCATGCATGTCTTCTAATACAACCAAACAGTGAATGTAATATTTTTCTCCGGTCCATCTCTATAGTTGAGTTTGATAAATGATAAATGAGTTTACCATTTACTCCTGCTTCTGCGTTGACAGTCATTATCCGACGAATTTTCATGAAACAGTTTTCTTTACGTCGTTTCAATTTTATTTTATTTGTTACCATTTTGATTATAAAAACTCCAACCGGCTTATTAAATATAATTTCAAAATCAATAAAACTGCACACAATTTTATAGACAAATAAATATGTGTAATTCTGTAATTAAATGTTATTTTATTTTTTTAATTTTTATCTATATAATTATATGATAATACATCATTATTTATATATAAAATTATACACATATCACTACTATTTAAAAAATTCATCTTTGGGGCGTGATTGAAACTATAGTTTGTCAAATCAACAATATTTTGAACAACATAATTTCTGCCGCAGAACCAAAATAACTTTAAAAGCAACCACTTCTTGGATTAAATTACTGTCAAAGGTTAAGAATGATAAAAAAAATACCATGAAACAATAAAATTAGCCTATGATACATAAGGGTAAACATTTATTTTGGAATAAGTACATGCTCTAACAATGAATACTATTTTGTGCGTTAATGAAGATATAACACTGTGTGATTATGTGATTTTAAATTTAAAAAAAAGTGAGACTTAATCATATCGTAACACATTATTATTAATACATAAAATAATACTCATTATTTATGCACATTATCTTACTTTGTAGGATTATATATTTAAATTGATAATATGGTGTATAAACACATTGAAACACAACAAATGCATTATAGAAAGGTATTAAGTGAGCAGTCCTGTTGTACCCAAATGCGGAGCGACCAAGGAAGCAACACTCTGTAAACATTAGCTTGATGGATGCAGAAACCCAGTGACTTAAGGTTGACAAACGTGAGTTTTGACATCTAAGTTGGCAGATAAGAATAATTTATCACGATAATTTAGGGTGTGTAACAAAACTTATAAGCAATGGCCATGTCAACAGAGGAGAAGGCCAGATTTGAGATGGGAAAATGAAGATGGAAAGGATGGCTACCATTCTAAAACTTGGGTTCCTTTTGATCAAGGTTCATGAAGTTGCGTTGAAATCTACTTCTGGATTTTCAAATTTTATGCACATATGATATCTAAATTCCATCATGAACATGCTGACAAGAGTGGTTAGTTAAAAACCCTTGACATTGGGAGATCAGACAAAGACAAACAGGACATAATACTCAGCTGTGAAGCAAGTTCTTACGCTTTCCTCTCAAAGAAAAATATATGAAAGCTACTCTTGGAAAAGACTCACAGTATATATACATATAAAAAGAAAGTGAGCAACTCAGTTTCTTTTCAACATATAGATAATCAGGTAGCATATCAATATAAGATGCAGATTGAGTAGCTTACCTTACCTAATAACCAGCTCAACAGGCCAGATAAAAAGAAATTAATAATGAGATATTTCATGGAAATAAATATGTAATTGCTCAAAACTTAAAAGTAAAACGGAACAATATTTTCAATTGCCACAGCAACAAATGACCAATACCCAGCCAGCATAACGCATCCTTTATATACGAAAAAAGAGAATATTTTTCCCGAGGGCTTTGTTAATGAAATAGATGCACCTGTATCTTAAAAATATTATAATATATATAATAAAATTATACATATATATTTTAAATATATAAATACACATACTCTTGATATATGTTATCATGTGATTGAATACTTTTGAATTAAAAATAAAAAAATATTTAATTATGTGACAACACACATAAATCATGAACCGTGGCCACGACTAATATAACGTGATGCATTTGTTATGAATATTAATTAAAATAACCTAATTTTTTCTATTGTATATATATGTAGTCATTTTTTTCTTTTATTATACATATATAACTTAAAATATAAAATATCCAAAATAGTTTTAGGTTTTTTACTCACTTAGTCAAGACTCATTTAACCAAGTTATAAATTTATTTATTTAGTCAAGATATAAAACTCACTTACCACTCACCCAAAACATAAAACCTACAAAATAATATAATAAAATTTAATTCATAAAAATTATTATGAATTTAAAAAAAAAAATTCATGCACACTTGTTTGCTCGACCAACTTATTTGCCTAAGCTATCCGATCATGACTAGTCAGCCAACCCATTCGACTAATCTCAAATCCTAAAATTTATTTTTTAAATGTAAAATTAAACTAAAAAATAATTATATTTATATAAAAAAAAGATAATTATATATATTTGTGTGTGTAATATACCAAAAAAGATATTAGCATTTTAATTAATATCCTCGTTTGCTAAGTTGGTAAGAAGACTCCAAACATGTAAATTGTAACTTGATTAGAGGCTTATACTGAATTAATAGAAAAATTCTTTTTCATTCATTATGTTTCCTTCACTTATTTTTTATATTTTTGTGTTTGTTACTTTCTTTCCAAACAAGAACCATAAACCCTTATATAAATTCGACGAATTGACATTTTATAAAATTTTTAGATTCCATTCACGCATAAAAAGCAGATTTGATAGGATTGGTGATCTACATCACCCGCCCTCCTGCTCGTCTGCACAGATACATGAAAAAGGGAAATAAAACCATTAACAAATATCATCACCACACATCATGAGAAATAAATTTTTGCCAGTGGCCTGTCATTTCTGACGCTTACTAGCATTGAAGTGAAGACTGGTGTGGAAGGGGAAATTAGACAAACTTGTTCACTCATTCTGAAGAAGATTAAAGAATCAAAGCAAACTTCATCCTTAAAATCTATTACTTGTCAGAATTGACTATCACTTGGTTAATAAGGTATTATGTTGACGTATATAGTCATGATGTCCAATTAGTAGAGGGGCTCCGTTCCCCAATGATCGGGTTTTTTTTCAGCATTTTCTTAAGGAATGAGAATGTTAATAGGATCTGGATTAGTAATAAGAGTCCTAAAGAAGTTTTGACTTATGGATGGTAGTCCATATAAATATAAAAACTAAAGAAGTCTTCACTTCAATGCTAGTAACCATTAACAAATCTTAGAATTCAGGCTAGATTATAAAAACTAAAAATAGTAAAATATTAAATTTATTTATTAATATTATGTGACAATATATAAAATCAAATCAACATAATTGTTAAATAAGAGAATTTAATCAAATCAACATAGTCTTAAAAAACTAGTTTAGTTTTAATTAAATAGTAATTCATCAAAGATAATGTCAAGGTATTTATTAAAATAGTCATTTATTTTATCTTTTATATATATAAAATCATTTTTTTATTATATAAATATAACAATTTTTTAACTTGATTTTGTTTTTGAAATAAAAAAGATTATAAGATTTGAGGTTGATTGAATAGGTCAATCAGCTTGCCAACAGTTAATTGGCCAACTAATTTTTTAAAAATAAATTGATTAGTTATGTGTTCGGCTAACTAACCATCTAACCAATTATCTATTCTTTCGGTGAAAAGCATACATCTAGTTAAAATCTTCACTTTTTCAATCAGAAGCTTAGAAGCCATTAATAAAAAACAATCAAACATTTTAAAGGAGAATATTTTAGAAATCAATGCTTATGGAAAAAGACATGAAGTAACGATAAAATTTAACTTCTTAAATTGATTTTAAGTTCATCTTGCCATCACTGGGTTGGAGTTGTCACAAATATGACAGGGTTCAGGTTGGATTTGTACGGATGGGCTAATCCAGTAACAGGAATTATATGTGTATAATATTCTTGGTGCTTATATTGTTAACAGTTGAAAGGACTGTATCTCCCTGGATCCCCTGTGGCTACAGATCACCAAACATGGCCAACTCCAAGAATTTAGAGGCTGTGAATTGTTGGTCCTGAATCCATGCATGTGCATGTACCAAGCAAAAAATTGTATAAACTATGCATGCAGGCACTTGAGCCTAATGATGATCAGAATTTCCATAAAAGCTCCAACACCTACTCTGACAGAGGATTATGAATTGGCAGGACAAATCTACCAAACTAGGAGAATCGTTAATTTGTACGTAAAGAAGTTTGTGCCTGGTCAACTTGAAGCCAGAATTTTTGCTGGCCCCTTACACACATGGACTAATCACTGTTAATCAGTTTGCCTATTAGTTAAACTATCCTAAGCATGTTGATAGCAATCATGCAAACTAATCAATCCCACAGAACAAGAAAAACAACCGCATAGGAAAAACAATAAAGTGAACTTAACAAAATATTGATATATCTGAATAATAGTGATAAATAAAAAAAATAGTTCAAGCAACAAAGAGGTGTCAATCCTTCCCAAGCAATTAGAGGTGCCCTTCCTCCCAAGGTAAAAGTCTCTATCAAATATTGTAACCAGATTTTCCCTCATTTTTCCCCTTATGTTGTTGTCCCTTTTTTCTGTCATTTCTTAAAATCCAATCTTAATTCAAATTCTATTAAATCATTGATCTTCTAAAACTAATTCAATCATCCTTCATTGCTCAAACATTATCATAATCTTAAATTAGGAATTAAATTCCAATAAAATGTTTTGAGTTTAATTGAAACGGGTATGGTTTGGAATTGATTAAGTGGATTGTGATTGGACTGACTGGTGAATGATTGAGTATGATGGGTAAATTGTATTTAAGTTAACTCAATTAGGTTTCGGATCAAGTCTAATGGTTGGGTCTAAGTAATAAGTTGTGTTGGGGTTTGACTGTGAGTGGTTTAGTGGTTGCACTGAATGCAAATTGGGTTGCATTGTTAGTGGAATGGAATGATTGATTAAGTGGGTCTTTTGACTGGATTATTTCTTCCGATCCTTCTCCTCGGTTTTTGATCGGCTATGAAGTAGAATATTGAATGCAATCATTTTATTTGTCAATAATAACTACCATTAATTTATTATATTTGTTGTGTATGCCTCTGATAATAAAAATCATATGTATATCAATCATTATGCTTGAATATACTGACACAATTCAAAACTATAGACATTGACAAAAAGAATATTTTTAGGTATAGAGATGAATGTAGGGATAGAGACAAGGATTACAAGAAGAGAAACCGTAATAGAAACAAATATAGATATGATCGTGACAGATACAGTGAGAGAGAAAGAGATCATCGTCATCGAAGCATGAGCTATAGCTCTAGTCTTGATCACCGAAGACACTCTAGGAGAGGCAGATATAATGAAGGGACAAACAGTTGAAGCGGATCTTATGGAAGGTATTGGATGTTTATATATATATGTATGTTTCTTTTTTCCTGAATTAATGGTGATTTTTCTAAAAATAAGATGGAAAGTTTTAAAACAATTATATTGAAATATACTTAAAAGATTCTATACATATTTATATATATATATATATATATAGAGAGAGAGAGAGAGAGAGAGAGAGGCGCAAACACACACACGTATATATATTCTCGTCATTGAATTGACTTTTGTAATTTCTTATTGTTTCGAAAATGTTTACATCTTGAAGTGCCTCCCCTGCTCGGCATAGTCCTAATTCTAAGGGCCCTTTTCAACATAAGAGTCAGAGAGGTGAAAGTCCCGTTGGACACAACCCTAAAGAACACTCCCCTGCTCTGAAAAGTGTGTCACCACATGGTCGGCGCTCTGTTTCTCCAAGTCCATCTCTGCAGAGAACCAATGCTCATGTGAGTCCCGCATTCACATTTTTCAGTTCTAAATTGCATCATGAACTTTATGGCTGAAATGTTTATGTTGGTATTTTTACTTCGTAGGAAGCATGAAGCAGCATAAAATGTGATAGAAGTTTCTTTTGCTTGATGGGCTGTGTGTATTTGCTATTTGCAATGTGTTTTTCATTAGTGTAATGCTCAATGCGTGATTTGATGGTAATTTATGCTAAACTGACATATCATGTAGAAGAAAAGTTTGAAGCTAGACACACTATTGAAACTAGTGCCTTGACATAAGTTTCTGTGCTTTCATTTTGTACCTTGTATGCTAATTTTTTTCCACTTGGTGATTTTTCACTGAACATGCAAATGTTGATTATCATTTGTTTCAGTTAGTAGGTTCGAATATTCTGATTGCAAGATTATAAACTTGCTGTTGGTCCTCTTAACTTAAAAGAGTACTGATGCCCAAACTTTCTTTGTTGATGCCCTGATTCGTAAGAATCATTAGAACTTATTATAATAAGCTTTATAGAAGAGAGGATATTAACTTGTCCATTTTCTTTTTTCACGCTTTCTGATTTTTGATTGGTTGGATGACTATTTGCCACCCAAGATTTGTTGAAAATTCAGTTCTCCTATCTATCAGTCAGTCTTACTATTTAATCTTAACTGTAAAAGGGTAGAAAAGTAGTTTAAAAGAACAGGAAAAATCATGTATTGAGGAAACAACTTTTGCTCAAATAAGTTTGATCATCAGCTATAGAAGAATTTGAGTGGTAGATTGATTATAAATTCAAGCACCTATTGTCAAGTAGCTTTCTTCCAAGTCAGCGTGATCTAAGCTTCTTGCCCTCTTTAGTACGTCCTTAAACTAATCAGCTCTTCCATTCCAACTTCCAAGTTCCAATTCCAAATTCCGGCACCCTTTGGAAGTGTTGGACTGCAATTTCCCAAATTAAATTCAATAAATTTCGCCTGCGAATGAGAAGAGAAGTCAGAGTCAGATTGAGACAAATAAAGGGATCTAGTCTGGTGGTGACTATCATACGAACGTGAGAGGAGATTGAGTCGAGAAGAGAGGAGAGAGTGAGAGAGTTTGGTGAGTCTTATAATATAGGTAATGAAAAAGAAAAGAAAAAATTGTATTGAAAGAAAATCGAGGAGAATTATGCAAATGCAAGAATTCAAACTTAGTCCTAGTGTTTGCTGTATGTAGGAATTACGGAGTACCATCAAAACAATAAGCTTGTTGTGTAAAACATTATATTCATTTATCATTAATCTATTTTTTTTACAATCTGATCGATCGGACTGGAAAAAACAGAATTGGGGCTCTAGCCTGGTCAAACTACTGCAAAGAGTCTACATACATGACCCTGGAGAAGGAAATTAGATGCATTGACCAAAGGTCAAAGTCTGCTGAGAAAATAAAAGTCAATTTTTGTTTATTTTGTCTTTAATCTTAATTTAGCAGTGGAAATTTGTAGCGCCATAGATAGTTAGCCCGACTCTATTAACTTGCTGGCTATAAATAAGAGGGAATTTGTATATAAGTTGTCCAGTTCTTGTGTGTTGTTGCTTCTGCCTCCTCTACTGAAGAGGCAAATGCTCTCCTAAAATGGATAGCTAGGTTTGAAAATCAAACAAAATCTTGGTTAACTTCGTGGACTCTGGTTTCTCCTAATGCCACCAACTCTAAGCCACTCACAACCCCATGTTCTTGGCTTGGAGTTGCATGCAATTTAGTTGGAAGTTTCATCAAAATAAACCTTACTAGTTTCGGTTTAAATGGTTCGTTGTATGACTTTTCAGCCTCCTCTTTCCCTAATCTTAAATATGTTGATCTTGCAGTAAATTCACTCATTGGTGTTATTCCATCTCAGATTGGTAACCTATCAAAACTCATTTATCTTGACCTATCCTTTAATCATTTCTCTGGAAAAATCCCATCTGAAATTGGTCTCCTAACAAATCTTTAGATCCAATTGAATGGCACCTTGACGAAAACCAATTGAATGGCACAATTCCATCTGAAATTGGTCAGTGTCGATCTTTTAATGAGCTTGCCTTGTATAGCAACAGTCTAGACGGTCAAATTCCTGCTTCTCTTGGTAATCTGAGCAACTTGATTAGGTTATATTTCTACAATAATTCGCTTTTAGGTTCTATTCCTGTAGAAATGAGAAATCTAACTAATTTGATTGAACTTTTCTTAGATACCAACCATCTTACAGGCCTCATTCCTTCCAGTTTTGGAAATTTTACAAATCTTATTGTGTTGCATGCCTTTGACAATCAACTTTCTGGTCTCATTCCTGAGGAATTAGAAAATTTGATGTGTCTTGAATATCTAAGCCTTTATTCAAACAATCTTTTTGGTTCTATTCCAACATCATTAGGTAGCCTGACAAACCTCACCTACCTTCATCTTTATGGAAATCAACTTTCTAGTCTCATTCCTGAAGAGCTTGGAAACTTGAAATCTCTCATAGATCTAGAGTTTAGTGTAAACCAATTAAATGGTTCGCTTCCTCCTTCATTTGGCAATTTGATTAATTTAGAAATATTATATCTTCGCCAAAACCAACTTTCTGGATCTAGTCCTCAAGAAAATGAGAAATCTCATGAAATTGTCAGTACTACAACTAGACACAAACCAGTTTACTGGTCCTCTGCCCAACATTTGCCAAGTTGGTCCACTTGCATGCTTTAGTGTAAGTAACAATAATCTTACAGGTAACATCCCCGGAGGCTTAAAAAACTACACAAGCTTGCTAAAACTCTGTCTTGAAGTCAACTAACTCATTGGAGATTTAGCAGCAATGTTCGACATCTATCCAAAACTGAGCTTCATAGACATTAGTCATAACAAATTCCTTGGTGAAATATCATTTGAATGGGGAAATTGTCCAAATTTAAGTTTCTTACTCGTGGTGAGGAACAATATCACTAGAACCATACCACCAGAGATTGGAAATGTAGGTCAGCTACAATCACTTGATCTTTCTTTCAACAATTTAGTTAGGAAGATTCCAAAGACATTGGGAAAGTTGACTACTCTTATTAAGGTCAACTTTAGTGACAATCAACTTTCCAGTGTCATACCTTTAGAAATTGGGCTATTGACTAATCTTGAGTCTTTGGACCCATCCTTAAACAAAGTAAGCCAAACAATACTGGAAAAT
Source organism: Mangifera indica (assembly GCF_011075055.1). Classification (NCBI taxonomy): domain Eukaryota; kingdom Viridiplantae; phylum Streptophyta; class Magnoliopsida; order Sapindales; family Anacardiaceae; genus Mangifera; species Mangifera indica. Next base: position 5,063,256 of record NC_058147.1, on the reverse strand, counting down.
CTAGGAAACTTAGTCAAGCTGCAATACCTGAATTTGAGCAACAACAAATTTATTTACGAAATTCCAGTTCAGATTGAGAAGTTAATTCACTTGTTTTAGTTAGATTTGAGTCATAATTCTCTTAGAGGAGAGATACCATCGCAAATGAGCCATTTGAAGAGCTTGGAGCAGTTAAATCTCTCCCACAATTCTCTTACGGGTTCTATTCCAAACGGAAATTAGGGGTCTGCTTTATGTGGACGTATCTTACAATCAGTTAAAGGACCTTATTCTCGAGAGCAAAACATTTCAAGATGCTGCTATGTTACAAGGGAACAAGGGATTGTGCGGTAATGTTCAGGGATTCCCACCAAGGGACTTGTTTGAGGATAGGTCCAAAGACTCAAGATTAGTCAGTAGGTCAATTTTTGAAGGTATGACACCGGAAAGTTGATTGTCACTGAAGTTGACCTCAATAAGAGTAGTCAACTTTCCCAATGTCTTTGGAATCTTCCTAACTAAATTATTAGAAGAAAGATCAAGTGAATGTCGCTGAGCTGTATTTCCAATCTCTGGTGGTATGCTTCTAGTGATATTGTTCCTCACCCCACAAATAAGGAACTTAAATTTGGACAACTTCCCTATTTAGATGATATTTCACCATGGAATTTGTTATGGCCTATGTTTATGAAGCTCAGCTTTGGATAGATACCGAACTCTGTCGCGAAATCTTCAGTGAGTTGGTTTACTTGAAGACAGACTCTTAAAAAGCTTGTACAGTTTTTCAAGCCTTTAGGGATGTTACCCGTGAGATTATTGTTGTTTGCAGTGAAGTATGCAAGTTTGGCAAATGTTGGGCAAATGACCAGTAAACTAGTTTGTGTTAGGTTGCAGTACTGACAATTTCATGAGATTTCCCATTTCTTGAGGAATGGATCCAGAAAGTTGGTTTTGACGAATATATAATATTTCTAAATTAATCAAATTGCCAAATGAAGGGGGAAACGAACCATTCAATTGGTTTACACTTAACTCTAGATATGTGAGAGATTTCAAGTTTCCAAGCTCTTCAGGAATGGGACCAGAAAGCTGATTTCCATAGAGATGAAGATAGGTGAGGTTCGTGAGGCCACCCAATGATGTTGGAATAGAACCAGAAAGATTGCTCGAATAAAGGCTTAGATGTTCAAGACACCTTAAATTTCCTAATTCTTCAGCATTGGGACCAGAAAGTTGATTGTCAAGGGCATGGAGCATAATAAACTTTGTAAAATTTTCAAAACGGGAAGAAATGAGGCTTGTAAGACGGTTGGTATTCAAGTAAAGTTCGATTAAATTGGTTAGATTTCCCATTTCTATAGGAATAGAACCTGAAAGCGAATTATTGTGGAGATATAACCTAACCAGGTTGCTCAGATTACCAAGAGAAGCAGGAATTTGACAGTCTAGACTGTTGTTATACAAGGCAAGCTCATTAAGAGATCGACATTGACTAATTTCAGATGGAATTATGCCATTCAATTGGTTTTCATCAAGGTGCAGGATCTGAAGATTTGTTCAGAGACCAATCTCAGGTGGGATTTTTCCAAAGAAATGATTGAAGGATAGATCAAGATAAATAAGCTTTGACAGGTTACAAATTTGGGATGGAATAACACTAGAGAGTGAATTTACTGCAAGATCAACATATTTAAGATTAGGGAAAGAGAAGACTGAAAACTCACACAACGTACCATTTAAATCGAAATTGGTAAGGTTTATTTTGATGACACTTCCAGCTAAATTGCATGAAATACCAGGCCAAGAACATGGGGTTGTGAGTGGCATAGAATTGGTGGCATTGGGAGAAACCGGAGTCCACGAAGTTAACTGAGATTTTGTTTGATTTTCAAAGCTAGCTTTCCATTTTAGGAGAGCATTTCCCTCTTTAATAGAAGAGGCAGAAGCAACAACACACAAGAACTGGACAAGGAGGAGAAGGGTAAGTAGTTTTTTAAAACTTAATTTGCCCATGTCTGTTTCTTTTTTGATATTGTGCTGATAGTATACAAATTCCCTCTTATTTATAGCCAGCAAGTTAGTAGAGTCGGGCTAATTTGCCCATGTCTGTTTCTATCTTTCCTGAAGATAGAAAATTATACAGCTATAATTCCTATTGCTATTTTATTCCTATTTCAAAATAATCATAGGCTAATTTTATTGCTTCATGGTATTTTTTTAATCATTCTTAACCTTGGACACTAATTTAATCCAAGAAGTGGTTGCTTTTAAAGTTATTTTGGTCTCTGCACCATGGTTTTATCTGATTCTATGACTCAGAAAACTTTTATCATTCTGTAGCAGAAATTATGTTGTTCAATATATTATAGAGCTGAAGATCCCTTCTGTCACTGCCAACTTACTTGCTCAGTTCAAAGGCCCCTATGTTCACCTATCAAAGCAAAAATTTAGCAGTCATGTTGTGGAAAAATGCCTCAAGCATTTTGGAGAGAGTCGATCACAAATTGTCCATAAATTGCTGTCTGTGCCTCATTTTGAACAGTTGCTGCAAGATCCATTTCCCAGTTATGTCATTCTGACAGTTACCAAGGTTTGGAGCACAACATCCTTTTAGCAACTTCTCTGATGTCTTCCAAACTTTTGATAGAACCTTACTCCTTAATTTCTATCTTCAGGGTCCCCTTCATGCTGCACTGCTTGAAGCTGCTCGACCCCACTCTTTCTTACGAACTAGTCCATATTGTAAGCGGATTTTCTCTGGAAATCTGTCAAAGAAGTGATGCAAATTCGTGTGTGGTGGCAAGTGTTGTTGCTCTCCCAAACTTACTAACCTGTTCACTATTCAGAAGTTTTACTATTTCTTGGGCCACTGGATGTAGAATAGCCTTCAAAATTTGAAGCTGGTCCTCAAGAGAACCCTTGAAACTTAGTATCGACGGATGATCTCTCCACGAATCTGAAGAACGTAAACCGGAAGTTTTTGCTCCTGGTTGTTTATTTTGCTTATACAACTTATATGTACTGTTCTGTTGTCTTCTTGGTGTTGTTGTTGTCCTGTTGATCTGAACTGTTAATGTATAATGTTTCACCCTTTTTACTTTTAATCTGGGTAAATGCCATGCGGTAGTTTATTTCCTCTTCAATTCTGAGATGATTTTCTTAAGAGATGAAAAAGGACTCTTTCAAAGAATATAAAAATGATATGGAAAGATTATACTCTAACTGGGACCAATGTCCTAAAATTATGACTGCTCTCCACCACTTGTTGCCGTTCCATTTTCGTCAAGGTCTTTGTTTGCGTTTGGCGGAGGTATTTTTCCTGGAAAATACTCTATGCAAGAGGCTATGCTCTGCTATGACTTTTCCATACCAGTTACGGGCCCAACATGTGACTGAACATTGGAAGAATGAGGTGGAAGTTGGAACCATGCATGTCTTCTAATACAACCAAAGAGTGAATGCAATATTTTCTTCGGTCCATCTGTCTGGTTGGGTTTGATAGAGATGGATATCGATTTTGAAGATGACAAATGAGTTTATCATTTACTCCTGCTTCTGCGTTGACTGTCATTATCCGACGAATTTTCCTGAAACAGTTTTCTTTACGTCGTCTCAATTTTATTTTATTTGTTACCATTTGGATTATAAAAACTCCAACCGGTTTATTAGATATAATTTCAAAATCAATAAAATTATATATACAATTTTATATACAAATAATAATATATCTTAATATGATTAAGTCGTAGTTTTTTTTATTTTTAATTATCTATTCATATAATAACACATTGTTATTTATGTTTAAAGTTGTGTATATAACATTACTCTTTAAAAATTCATCTTGGAGATGTGATTGAAACTATAATTTCTCAAATTTGTGAAACATATTTCTATTTGATTTCATTCTAATCAGATTTGATTTTTTATTGAATCTGATTTTGATGTGTTATTTATTATTTTTCTATTTCATAGGATTAGGATTCTAATTTAATTATTTACTATTTTCCTATTTTATGGAATTAAAATTTCAGTTTAGTTATTTATTATTTTCTTATTTTATAAAATTAGGATTTCAGTTTATATTATGTTATAAGATTATATATTATATAATATTTTGTAAATAATATTAATTCAGTTTCTAATCAATTCATAATTCTACAAAATCGTGGTTTCTACAAACTTTATGATTTGAATTCAATGCTATAAATAAATAATATAACTCCATGTTTATTTGTAAGCATTTATTACTTGAAGAAATATATAAAAACCTTACAAACTAGGCAACACTTACTGTGTGGAAGCAGTTGCTTTTACCTCACATTTCCTCTACTTGATCCTAACCTTTTACAATACAATTTATTTGTCCGGATTTAGTGGTGTAAAGGGCTCTAGAACTGTTCTAACATCTTGGAAATCTTGTGCATGGATGGCCTAGATTGTGGATTGACATGTAAGCAAGCAGTTGCTAGCTCGACAATGGTCATCAGCTGTTCCTCAACATTAGGAGAAGGAAGTGGAAGTCGTTGGTCTAGAATGTCCTTCACCAGCATGCCCTCACTTGGTAACGGAGATGTTAGAGACGCGACGATATCATTTGGATGCTGTCCTTTAATCACTTCCACGGCTAACACTCCAAAACTATACACATCACAGTGTTCTGTAACTTTCATTGTGTAAGCAAGCTCTGAAAAAAAATACGGTCTGAATCATCATTTTACAAACATTATGTCATATATTGAAATTAGGCATGCAATTCAGGATGAGCCATAGTACCTGGTGCAATGTATCCATATGTGCCAGCAAGTTCGGTCCAATTGGATGAGTCTCTCTTCAATAGCTTAGCACTGCCAAAATCTGAAACATGAGCCACATATTCCTCATCGAGCAGAATGTTGTTGCTTGATATGTCTCGATGAACAATTGGAATAGAGCAATTATGATGCATGTAAGACAACGCATGAGCCACATCTCTGACGATATTCACCCTCTTGAACCAATTCAATTCTTTAGCGGTTTCTTCTTTGCTCAAGATTGTGGCCAAACTACCCCTTTCAAAATACTCATAAATCAAAAAAGAGTGTTGCTGATTTGAACAAAAGCCATACAACGTCACAATGTTTCGATGCCGTATCTCTGTTAAAGTCTTGATCTCATTCAAAAACTCCTTTTGATGTGTTATTTCAACATTTGGTAACGAGTGGAGTTTTTTAACAGCTACTATGCTACCTGATGACAGCTCGGCCTTATAAACACTACTGTATCCTCCTTTTCCAATACAATACCTAGAATCAAAAGCTTTGGTTGAATCCATTATTTTTTTGTACAAAATTCTTCCATCAAAAGTTAACACTGAGAAAAGCTCTCCATCCTCCTCACTGCTTTGTCCAACTAGTTTCTTTTTCCTTCTTTTCTGCAAGATTAAGTAAACCCCGAGTGCAAGTAAAAGAACCCCCAAAAGAGGGAACATAATTGAAAACACAAATTTTTTGACCTTTCCATTTATGTGTTTGTAAGTGACAGGAGATATGCATGGTGGGAATCCTTGAAGATTACCACACAATCCCTTGTTCCATTGTAACATAGCAGCATCTTGAAATGCTTTGCTCTCAGGAATAGGGCCCTTTAACTGATTGTAGGATACATCAATATACAATAGACCCTTCATTTCCTCAAAACTGTTTGGAATAGAACCAGTAAGAGAATTGTGGGAGAGATTTAGCTGCTCTAAGCTCTCCAGATGGCTCATTTGCCATGGTATCTCTCCTCTGAGAGAATTATGACTCAAATCTAACTGAGACAAGTGAATTAACTTCCCAACCTGAACTGGAATTTCTTGGCTAAATTTGTTGTTGCTCAAATTCAGGTAGTGCAGCTTGACTAAGTTTCCTAGATTTTCTGGTATTGCCTGGCTTAATTTGTTTGAGGATAGGTCCAAAGACTCAAGATTAGTCAATAGCCCAATTTCTGAGGGTATGACACTGAAAAGTTGATTGTCACTGAAGTTGACCTTAACAAGAGTAGTCAACTTTCCTAATGTCTTTGGAATCTTCCCAACTAAATTGTTGGAAGAAAGATCAAGTGAATGTAGCTGAGCTGCATTTCCAATCTCTGGTGGTATGGTTCCAGTGATATTGTTCCTCGCCATGAGTAAGGAACTTAAATTTGGACAACTTCCCCATTTAGATGATATTTCACCATGAAATTTGTTATGGCTTATGTCTATAAAGCTCAACTTTGGATAGATACCGAACCCTGTTGCTAAATCTCCAGTGAGTTGGTTGACTTGAAGAAGGACTCTCACCAAGCTTGTGCAGTTTTTCAAGCCTTTGGGGATGTTACCTGTGAGATTGTTGTTGCTCGCAGTGAAGTATACAAGTGAACCACCTTGGCAAATGTCGGGCAGAGGACCAGTAAACTGGTTTGTGTCTAGTTCCAGCACTGACAATTTCGTGAAATTTCCTATTTCTTGAGGAATGGATCCAGAAAGTTGGTTGTCACGAAGAAACAATAGTTCTAAGTTAATTAAATTGCCAAAAGAAGTAGGAAGCGAACCATTTAATTGGTTTACACTCAACTCTAGATCTGTGAGAGATTTCAAGTTTCCAAGCTCTTCAGGAATGGGACCAGAAAGCTGATTTCTATAGAGATGAAGCAAGGAGAGGTTTGTCAGCCTACCCAATGATGCTGGAATAGAACCAGAAAGATTGTTCATATGAAGGCTTAGACATTTGAGATACTTCAAATTTCCTAATTCTTCAGGAATGGAACCAGAAAGTTGATTGTCAAAGGCAATCAACACAATAAGCTTCGTAAGATTTCCAAAATTTGAAGGAATGAGGCCTGTAAGATGGTTGATATCCATGTAAAGTTCCATCAAATTGGTTAAGTTTCCCATTTCTGCAGGAATAGAACCTGAAAGCGAATTATTATAGAGATATAATCTCAGTAGGTTGTTCAAATTACCAAGAGAAACAGGAATTTGACCGTCTAGACTGTTGCTATACAAGGCAAGCTCATTAAGAGATTGACACTGACCAATTTCAGATGGAATTGTGCCATTCAGTTGGTTTTCATCAAGGTGTAGGATTTGAAGATTTGTTAGAAGACCAATTTCAGGTGGGATTTTTCCAGAGAAATGATTAGAAGATAGATCAAGATAAATGAGCTTTGACAGGTTACCAATCTGAGATGGAATAACACCAAAGAGTGAATTTACTCCGAGATCAATATGTTTGAGATAAGGGAAAGAGGAGGCTGAAAACTCATACAACGTACCATTTAAACCGAAACTGGTAAGGTTTATTTTGATGACACTTCCAGCTAAATTGCATGAAATTCCAAGCCAAGAACATGGGGTTGTGAGTGGCTTAGAGTTGGTGGCATTAGGAGAAAGTAGAGTCCAAGAAGTTAACTGAGATTGTGTTTGGTTTGTAAAGCTAGCTTTCCATTTTAGAAGAGCATTTGCCTCTTCAGTAGAAGAGGTAGAAGCAATAACACACAAAAACTGGACAAGGAAGAGAGTGGTAAGTAGTCTTTTAGAGGTTAATTTGCCCATGTCTGTTTCTTTTTTGATGTTGTGCTGCTAATATACAAATTCCCTCCTAGTTGGAGCCGGCGACCTGGTAGTTTGGTGAACTCTCTCGACAATTTCCATTGTGGAATTAATATTAAACACACATGATTTTGTTAGAAGACTTTGACCTTTGGTCAATGCAGCTAATTTCCTTCTCTGGACCATATATGTGGAATTCTTTGCAGTAGTTTGAACATTTACGTATTTGACACTGTTTTTAAAACCGGATCGGACTGGCTAGTTGAACTGGTTGAATCGAGAGCCGACTCTAAATCTAGTCCGATTAACATAAAAAAACAATTTATTTATTAACTTAGTCAGACTTGATCAAAATCGGATTAACCTATCAAAACCAGCAGAATTGGGTTTGATCAAAATTTAGGGTATTTTTTTGAAATTTTAATTATTTTTGAGTAATTTGATTATTTTTATTATATTGGATGAATTTCTAAAGGTTTATAAAGAAAAATAAGTTTAAAAATAAAATTAAAAAGAAGAAAAAAATATTTCATATCTTTTATGAACAATAACTTACAGAATTATGTTTTGTTTATATCATGAGATAGATATATTTTTTTATTTTAATTGTTTCATTGAAATCAAATGAATAATTGTTACTCTTTAAAAATGATATGATTTAATCTTCATAGATATGAGTATTCTAATTGATTTTATTTTTTTATAATTTTTTAAATAAAATATATTTATTATAATTTGATAATAAATTGAACTGATTGAACTATGTATTGGTGAAAAAGAAAATGAGCTTAAATTGATGACATGAGGATGCGTGGCTTGGGCTTATGGGTATTTGAAAAGAGGCTCAGCATATATTTTAGATCTCATTTCTGGCAAAATTTAACCATTTGGAACTTTTGTAGCTTAAAATCATTACATATGCAAAAGCTGGTCTTTGATTGAAGATTCAATACTAAAAACTGAGATAAAAACAGTAACTATACAGCCTCTTTAATACAAATTAATACAGCATGGACAGTCCAACCAACATAGCACGTTCATGCAGCATCTTTATTATACTTACAATAAAAATGTATGTATATATATTTTTATATATAATTAATGTATATAAATAATTATTTATCATGTGATTAAATAATTTTGAATTAAAAATAAAATAACACTAAATTAAATAATAATACATCATCTTTATATACAAATTATATAAAAAAAATGTATATACATAATATTATTCTTATATTTACACCAATATTTTAATTATCAGACCTTGACTAGGTTAAAGCCCCAGTTTAGTTTTTTTCGATCAGGCTGGAAAAAAATAGATTATTAATATAGAAATATAATGTTTTACATGACAAGCTTATTGTTTTGATGGAACTCCGTAATCCCTACTTACAACAATTGCTAGGACTAAGTTTGAATTCTAGCATTTGCATAATTCTTCTCTATTTATTTTCAGTACAATTTTTTCTGTTCTTTTCCATTACCTATGTTATAAGACTCACCAGTCACCACCAATTAAACAAACCAGAGCTCTTCTCTTAAATCTCTCTCTCAGTCTTACCAGACTCACCAGTCACCACCATTTAACCAAATCTCACCTCTCCCCTCAATCAACTCCTCTCACTCTCACCTTTCTTCTCAATCGACTCTCTCTAACTCTCTCCTCTCTTCTCGGTTCAACCTCTTTCCACGTTCATATACTAGTCACCATCAGACTAGATCCCTTTATTTTTCTCAATCTGACTCCGACCTCTCTTCTCATTCGTAGGCGTAATTTATTGAATTTTATTTGGAAAATTGCAGTCCAACGTTTCCAAGGGTGTGGAATTTGGAATTGGAACTTGGAAGTTGCAATGGAAGACTTGATTAGTCTAAGGACGTACTAAAGGGGGCACGCAGCTTAGATCACGCTGACTTAGAAGAAAGCTACTTGACAATAGATGCTTGAATTGATAATCAATTTACCACTCAAATTCTTCTATAGCTGATGATCAAACTTATTTGAGCAAAAATTGTTTTCTCAATACATGATTTTTTCTGTTCTTTTAAACTACTTTTCTACCCTTTTACTGTTAAGATTAAATAGTAAGACTGACTGATAGATGGGAGAACTGAATTTTCAACAAATCTTGGGTGGGAAATAGTCATCCAACCTATCAAAAATCAGAAAGCGTGAAAAAGAAAATGGACAAGTTAATATCCTCGCTTCTATAAATCTTATTATAATAAGTTCTAATGATTCTTACCAATCAGGGCATCAACAAAGAAAGCACACCAAGCGGATAAAAATTAGCATACAAGGTACAAAATGAAAGCACAGAAACTTAGGTCAAAGCTAGTAAACAAGACACCAGTTTCAATAAATTAATATTTATAATGAATATTAATTTGTAATTTATTGATAAAATTATGTTATTTTATTTAATTATGAGTAAAACGATATTATTTTAATAAATGTTTAATATAATTTAAATTAAACTACAAACTAAATTTAAATCAAATCAAACAATCTATTTAACTTGCGAGTAAGATTGAATCAAATTCTCTAAAACTTGAATTTAATTTGATTTAAAAAATATATCTAACCTTTTAATTCAAATTTAAGCCCAAAAATTCTGAATTAAGTCAAATTAAATTAAATCAATTTTTAAATCTGAACTACCTCAGATCGGTCTTGCTAGACATAGTAGTGGCAGATGCATTAACATTTCAAGGTCCACAGCATGACCTGCGACCTCTGGATCATGTTTTCATTAGTCTTTAGCTGATCGACCTGTAAAATCATATATATTTATATATTTTTATTATTTTAAATTTTTAATAGATTGTATTGGATTAGTCCACGGTCGTGACTTTAAAGTCCTTGATACAGCCTGCGTGGACTTCCTGTCTGGTTACAACCTACAATTTTACGGTCCATACCACACAGATAGTCCAAAAACGGGGCCCTTGATGGCTGGGCTGAGAACCGGGCTAGCCCCCAGCCATGTCTAAGTCCAGCCCTAATCTGATAATAATTTCTTATGCGCGTTACCGTTCTTGCTGCGTCAACGAAAATAAATGTCCTTGACAATTTCAACGGGTAAACTAGAACAGCCATGGAATAAAACTCAACGCGCTTTTTCATCGTTGGATGAAAATCAGTCAGGGCGGGCGGTCAGAAGATTCTAAATGAACGAACACGATTTGTTCAAACCCACTTACTACACATACGGCACACTCTTTATTTTTGCAGATCACAGCACTCACACGTAAGCAAACACTCGCAGCGCTCACTTCTTAACTTGCTACACTCACTGCCTCTGAATTTCTTTTTCCTCTGCAGCATTCTCACTGCTTCTTCTTTTCACTCACAATTGGCTGGCCAACAAGTCTATTTATATGAATTCACTTAGCAAAACTGGCATTAACCTTTCTTTACTCTAGAATGGCAGCAGACTTGCATTGCAAATTCTAGATAATTTGGAAGGTGGCAGCAACTTGCAACATGGAGGCGGTGCCTTGTGGAGAAACTTCTGGAGAGAAAGAGAGAGGCATTGCTCTCTTTAGCACTCCCTCTCACCGCCTACTCTCATGTATCATCAATCTTGTATGTGGTCATATTGAGCTGTCTACAATATTGAGATCTTCGTTAATGTTGCAGTCGCATATTTGGGATTTGGTTTATGTATCCTTGTAGACCTCCTAAGTTGAGGTACTTGCTCTTCCTACTCTTCTAATTGACTCGATTCAAGTTCTTCCATCACTCTAGGAGGTACTCAAGTCTATTGTGGACTCTTTTATTTTTCAGAAGACTCAACTCTACCCTCTTGGCGTTCAACTATTGGTTGCTCTTCAATCCTTCCTTCTTTACTTGGCTGCTCCTTGTCAAGCTTATCATTTTCTTTAACCTTCTCTTGAAGCTTTTCTTAAATCTCTTTGGAGTCTAATAGTAAATCGACCTATGGTGACCACCATGAGGATGTCTCATCAAACACCACTTTTCTTGATATGTAACACCATCCCGTTGTTGGATCACAACACTTCCAACCTTTCTTCTGATCATCACAACCCACAAAAATGCAACTAATAGCCTTTTTATCAAACTTGTTTCGTTAATGATCAGACACAAACGCATAGCAAACGTATCCAAATTTTCTGAAATGGCATACCGTGGGCTTGAGAGTCCATAACTTCTCAAAAGATGACTTAAAGTCAAGCCTTGCTTGTGGTAACCTATTAATCACATGTATTGTTGTCTTCATACATTCAGCCAGGTGGGATATTCTTTGCATGCAACATGCTCATACAAATCTTGGCCAAGCGCCAATTTTTTCTTTCAACAACTCTATTTTGCTGCAACATGCTTGGACAGGAGAATTGTCTACGTATCCTACTCTCTTGTAAGTATTTTGTAAACTCATGTGATGTATATTCTCCCTTGTTATCTGTACGTAAACATTGTACATTTTTCCCTATTTCTTTTCCAACCTTCTCTTTAAATTCCTTGAACTTGGAAAGGGTCTTTACTTTTTCTTTCATAAAGTAAACCTAGACATACCTGGAGAAGTCATCGATGAAGCTTATCATGTATTTGAATCCACTGATAAATGCTTACTTTACTGGTCCAAACACATCTGAATGGATCATTTCAAGAGATGTCTTACTCTTGTATGTTGACTCCTCATATGAGAGCCAATGAGCCTTCTTGTATTAGCACCCGACACATACTTAGTCTTCTTTTACGTCTAACTATGAGAGACCCTTGAGCATATCTTTCTTCATCATCACTTTTAATTTGTGGTAACTCATGTGTTTAAGCCTTGCATGCCATAAATTTGATGTCTTACTTTTCCTTGCCTTGTTTACATATGTTGTTTGTGCTGACATTACATAGATAGACTTTAACTAATGTCCCTCCATGATTGGTTTACCTATGGGCTTCAAACTACGATACAACTTAACATCACTTAGGTCAAACACGACATAGTTGTCTGGAGTTGTGAGTTGTGATACTGACAATAAGTTCTTCTTTATTCCTTTCACATGGAAGACATCTATAACTTGGACTTGCTATGAGCCAAACCGAGATGTTATCACTATCTAGTCTACATGTGTAATAGGCAATCTTAAGTTGTTCGCAATGACAACCATTCTCCTTCCTTTATATTCATAAATGTTTGAAAACTTGTCTTTATGCCTAGTCATATGATTCGAACAGCTTGAGTCTACTATCCAATCATCATTATAATTGATTTCATCTCTCACAAAGATAAGGGCCATTGCATCATCATCCGACTCAACGATACAAGAGATTGCAAGCTTTTCTAGATTTTCAGCTACATAGGATGCTTGAAAATCTCATTCTTCTTCACTATGATTCTCCTTCAAGGTCGACGTTGTTACATTTCCTTCTATTCTTCTATATCGACAATCTCTGGCAAAATAACCTTTCTTGCCACAATTGTAGCATACATCGTTACACTTCTGATTGTTCTTATCTTCGTTTAGATTTCTGAGTTGAAAGCTTCTTCCATCTAGTCGTTTTTGCCGATCTCCTTGACCTTTATATTCTTTTATTTTTGTACCCTATTTTATTACTAAAGATAGCACTCTTTTTATCTTTCACTAAGACCTAAGACAATTGTTTATCTAAAGTTTCTTGATTGGTCAATATATTATCTAACCCCGATAACGTTGGCCTTTTTGCCCATCCATGGATGGTCATAACTATTGCATTATATTTCAGCCTCAACCCGTGAACAATAATTCTTCTCTTTCTTGTCTCAGTGATTGCATTCTAATGGTCTTATTTGGAAAGTTCATCACAAAGAGTTTTAACTTTAGAGAAATATTCGCTTACTGTCATGTCTCAGTGAGAGATCAACAAGAGCTTGTTTTTCAAGTGTTGCAACTTTGCATCATGTGTCCTAACGAATATAGCTGCCAGTGCATCCCAAGCTTCCTTCAATGTTTTTGCACTCTTGATGGTTTGCAACCACTCATCTTCGAATGTTACGATAAGGATGTACAGGGCTTTGCCAGCTTTAATCTTTCACTCTTCTAATTCTTCAGCATACGTGGGTGGTGTAGTGTCTTTGCCACCTATTATATCTCATAAATCTTGTCCCAATAGATAAAACCGAATATGAGTACTCCAATTATTATAATTGAAGTTATTGAACTTCTCAATCTTACCGACTGAACTTGAAAAATCTACCATAATGACTTGATAATAATGCCTAACAATATACAAAGTTTGGTCCCTGACCAATTAACTTCACAGTACCAGACTGAACACTGGCAAAGTTTTGGCATGACTTAACAATTACATACCTGATTTGTGCATTACGTACGGCCCGTTACTGCCTTTAAAGCTTCCACGATCGTGATCCTAACGACTTTCAAAACCTCCACAATCCCGATCCCTGACCATCTGCTTTGATACTATTTGTTAAAGAAGAGTGGTGCTACTAAAATAATAACTTTATTACTTAATAGTTACAAACTTTAAACAAAACCCACACACTTAATACACTCACACTGACTACACAATCGACACACTCTTTTTTTTTGCACATCACTGCACTCACACATAAGCACACACTCACATCACTCACTTCTTAACTTTCTACACTCACTGCCTCTCAATTTCTTTTTTCTCTACAACACTCTCACTGCTTCTTCTTTTCACGCACAATTGGCTGGCCAACAAGTCTATTTATGCTTGTTGAAATCGGTTAGCAAAACTGATATTAACCTTTCTCTACTCTTCTAAAATGGCGGCAAAATTGCATTGCAAACTCTGGATAATTTGGAAGGTGGCAGCAACTTGCAACATAGAGGCGACGCTTTGTGGAGAAACTTCTGGAGAGAGAAAGAGAGAGGCGGTGCTCTCTTTAACAGGTGACACACTTTTCGGAGCAGGGGTGTGTTCTTTAGGGTTGTGTCCAATAGGACTCTCACTGCTCTGAGTCTTATGTTGAAGAGGGGCCGTTTTTAGAATCAATACCATGCCGATTAGAGGAGACACTTCAAGATATAAACATTTTCCAAATAATAAGAAATTACAAAAGCCAATTCAATGATGAAAGAATATATATATAAAATATTTCAATTTGATTTCAATATACATGTTTTAAAACTATTGCATTAATTGTTTTTAATATCATCTATATTTGTTTCATATTTTAAAACGATCCGCTCAACACCAGATTTAGTTGAAGAATCACCACTAATTTAATAGAAAAAAATGTGTATATATATATAAAAACTAGAATTGGATACGAGCCAAGTTGAGTTCGAATAGGGCCAAGCTTATTTTTAGTGAACCCAAGCTCGGGCTCGCCGAGCTCAGTAAACACATGTTTATATTTGGCTCGTTTTATAATTTTAGTATTCGAGTTTGGCTCGCACTTAGTTCGGGTTCGTGTATTTAGGTTTGGGTTCGCATTTTAGGCTCGGTAGCTCAATTTCAAACTCGTATTTCAAGGAACAAATGGTGTCATTTGTTTCAAGTTAAATGTTTTCTCATTTGAGTGAGCGGCTCACAAGTCGAGCTCAGCTCGCTTAACCGGTATTCGGATTCGGGTTCGTATTCATTTTTTGTTTAAAATTCAAGCTCGCGTTCGTACTCGGGCTCGTTTAAGGCAAGCTCGAGCTCAGGCTAGTTTAAGCAAAGCTCGTTTTAAATTTGAATAAGCTCATTTTGAATCCAACCCTAATGTAAACATCCAATGCTTTCTATAAGATCGACTTTGACTGCATCTCTCTTCATTATATTTGTCTCTCCCAAAGTGTTTTTGATGATCAGGACTAGAGTTGCGGCTCATGCTTTGGCGATGATGATTTCTTTTCCTTTGATTATTGTACCTGTAATGATTTAAAAACTGGACCAAATTGGCTGGTTTAACCTATTGAATCAGGGACCGACTTCAAATCCAATTCGATTAATATAAAAAATTAGTTTTATTATTGATTCGGTCAAATCCGATAAAAAACTAGGTTTGACTAGATGAATCGGTCAAAACCAGATTTAATTGGGTTTGATTTTTGAATTTTTTAAATTTTAATTTTTTTGAGTAATTTGATTATTTTTTGTTAAATTAGATAAATTTCTAAAGATTTGTAAGAAAAATAAGTTCAAAAATTAAATAAAAAGGAAAAAAGTATCTCATATCTATTTAAATGTGTTATATAGGCAATAATTTATAAAATTATTTTTTTTATCATAAGATTAAGACTTTTTTTATTTTAATTGTTTCATTAAAATTAAATGAATAATTATTATTCTTTAAAAAAGATATGTTCTAATTTTTATAAGTATAGGTATCTTGATTAATTTTATTTTTTTACAAATTTTTAAATAAAATTTATTTATTATAATTTGATAATAAACTAAACTAATCAATTAAATTAATCAAACTATAAATTAATGAGATAATTAATTCAATCACTGGTGCAATTTTAAAAATATTGTGTATCTATCACGATCATATCTATCTCTGCTTTATTGTGGCTTCTCTTCCTAAAATCCCTGTTTTTGTCCTTATTGCTATATTCATCCTTATATATTAACATATATTCTCTTTGTCAGTGTCTACAATATTGAATTGTGTCAGTATATTCAAGCATAATGATTGCTATACATGTGATATTTTTATTGGAGGCATACACAACAAATATAACAAATTAATGGTAGTATTAGTGACAAACAGTAATCCACCCCAAACCAAGTACCTCCACATTGTAAATCAGCTACTTGTATCCTCCCATCAAAATAGACACTAGTTAACTTGTCATCCAAATGCAAACACCGACGAAATCCAAATGAAGAGTTTAAACTCTTTGTCTAGACAATGGCGATGGTCCAAACGAGTATATTATTCAGAAAATTACGATATTCCATCATTTTCTGTTACACAAAATTTCATCTTCTGTCACCCCCCAAACTTTAGAAACATCACAGTTGCACTCTTATATTCCACCATTTTCTCACTCCACCTTTGGTGGCTTCTCCCTTCATCTTCGACCAACGAAGAAAGCTGACATTACTGGCAATAATCAAGCAACGATCCCATGTTGATTTTTCAATTTGAAGAAATCTAAGGAATGATCTGATGTTCTTGCCCACAAATCAAAAACCTTGACCCTCTCCTTCTTTCTTCAACGCGGCATCATCAACCACCAAAGGAAGGGCAATGATGCCGCAAAAATGAGTGGGAGATCCAAATCTCTTGTTCGTTTTTTGGTCAAAAAATCATGATAGAATTGTCAAATATACCACCTAGGAGAAAGAGGGAGTGCCGACAAAGGTTTAGGGTAGGAAGAGAGTGTCACCAAAGACAAAAATGGTGACCTGAGAGGGAATTAAAAAAAAAAAACCTATGATGAAGGGAAAAAAGTTATTTTTTAAAACTGGAAAAGTTGAATCTGGAGTGAAATTGTTAGTTTTCAAAGTCTGGGGGAGGAAATGGGTTAAAATTATATTTGTTAATATTAATGATGAAATGACATTTTTGCCCTTTTAATTGACAACTAAATGTAATAAGAGTTGGATGATGGGTGGGTATTTCAGTGTTTGAAAAATTAAGGGTGGGAATTTGGGAATGCATCAAAACTTGGTTAGGAATAAGTCCTTTGGCCTTAAATTATTAGCTAAGTGATAGTGTTTCATAGCGTGGCAAGTCAAATCTGCACAGTACATTATGAATTTGGAGGATAATAATATTGATTTGGAGACGATTATGGGGATGGTTATGATACGTTGGGACATCATTGACACTAGTTTGAATTGTTTGGTCAGAGACTTTAAAATAATGAGAGAACACATGAATGAGTTAATGATGTTGTCTTTTAATAATGCTGACAAACAAGAAACTATGATGGAACTGAAGTTGTTGATGACAAAATACACAAACTTGATTCTAAGCCAAAACAAAAGATCCATAGATTTCAGTAATCGAACAATAGACTCTGATGAATCCTAGCCAATGAAACTCAATCATACACATCTCTGCCTTAAGCCTTTGTTGAGTGAGGCAAAACTAGAAGTGAATGAAGAGAAAGATTAAAAAAGGGTGAAACAAAGAGCTGAAGAGAAGAATTGGATCATGAAGAAATAATTCAGTCCAAAAACCCACTTAATCAATCATCCCATTCCACAATAACAATGCAACCCAATTTGCATTAGATGTTAATTACCGCTCACGCCCACACACTAATAACTAGTCCAACTACTAAACGGCTCACACTCAAATCCCAACACAACTTATTAACAAGACAAACCATTAGACTTGATCCGAAACCTAATTGAGTTAACTTAAATACAATTTACCCATCATGCTCAATCATTCACCAGCCAAGTCCAATCACAATCCACTTAATCAATTCCAAACCATACATGTTTCAATTAAACCCAAAACATTTTAATGGAATTGAATTCCTAATTTAAGATTACGATAATAATAATTAAAGATTATGATAATATTTAAATAATGAAGGAATTATGATTACATTATATTTAGGAAATCAATGAATTAATAGAATTTGAATTAAGATCAGATTTTAAGATATGATGAAAAAAGGCCAACATGAAGTAAAAAAGGAAGGAAAATCTGGTTAGAGTATTTGATAGAGACTTTTACCTTGGGAGGAAGGGCACCTCTAATTGCCTGGGAAGGATTGACACCTCTTTGTTGCTTGAACTATATTCTTAATTTATCACTATTATTGACACGTATCAATATTTTTTTAAGTTCACTTCATTGTTTTTCCTATGCAGTCGTTTTTCTTGTTGTGTGGGATTGATTAGTTTGCATGATTGCTATCAACATGCTTAGGATAGTTTAACTGATAGGCAAACTGATTAACAGTGATTAGTCCATGTGTGTAAGGGGCCAGCAAAAATTCTGGCTTCATGTTGACCAGGCACAAACTTCTTTACGTACAAATTAACGATTCTCCTAGTTTGGTAGACTTGTCCTGCCAATTCATAATCCTCTGTCAGTGTAGGTGTTGAAGCTTTTATGGAAATTCTGATCATCATTAGGCTCAAGCGCCTGCATGCATAGTTTATACAATTTTTGCTCGGTACATACATATGCATGGATTCAGGACCAACAATTCACAGCCTCTAAATTCTTGGAGCTGGCCATGTTTGGTGCTCTGCAGCCAGAGGGGATCCAGGGAGATAAAGTCCGTTCAACTGTTAACAATATAAGCAGCAAGAAAATTATACAGATATAATTCCTATTGCTGGATTAGCCCATCAGTACAAATCCAATCTGAACCCTGTCATATTAGTGACAACTCCAACCCAGTGATGGCAAGATGAACTTAAAATAAATTTAAGAAGATAAAATTTATCTTTACTTCATGTCTTTTTCGATAAGCATTGGTTACTAAAATATTCTCCTTTCAAATGCTTTATTGTTTTTTATTAATGGCTTTTAAGCTTCTGATTGAAAAAGTGAAGATTTTAACTAGATGTATGCTTTTCATTGAAAGTATAGATAGTTTGCTGGACCTGCTATACTACTGTCTAGAGACTCTAAATTTTTATCTTTTTTCTTCATGTTTTTTCTGATAACTTTTCCTGCAGTTTATTTTTGATTCAGCTGCACGGTTTTGTGTTGAAATTGCAACTCGTCAGCGTGGTTGCTGTGTGTTGCAAAGATGCATTGCTCATTCAATTGGTGAACTTCGTGATAAGTTGATAACTGAAATTTCCAATCATGGGCTTCTCCTTGCTCAAGATCCCTTCGGGTATGACCTAAATTGTGTTAATTCTTTTTTTTATTTTCTGACAGTCAAACTTATAACAGGATATATATATATATATATATATATATATATATATATATATATATATATATATATTTATGTATATGTATATATATAAAAGTAATATTATATTTGTCTATTTTAAGTGGATAAATAGATACAATTTATATGTATTGTCATATAATTAGGTATAATTTTCCTCTTCAATAGAAGAGGCAGAAGCAATAACACACAAGAACTGGACATGGAGGGGAAGGGTAAGTAGTTTTTTAAAACTTAATTTACCCATGTCTGTTTCTTTTTTGATATTGTGTTGATAGTATACAAATTCCCTCTTATTTATAGTCAGCAAGTTAGTAGAGTCGGGCTAATTTGCCCATGTCTGTTTCTATCTTTCCTGAAACTCTTGTGATAATTTAGGGTGAGCCCACCGTTTATAAACTAAAACTATTGGTGAAAGAAAATTGACGTTATTATAATTTAGGGTGGGCTCGCTTTTATAAAACTTAAAGCTTGGAGTAGGTAAGGGTTGGCGGAAATGCCACGCCAACCCTTATAATAATATATATAATATTATATAATATTTTATATTATAATATATAATATTATAATATAAAATAACAAGGTGCCAGGAGTTGGCGTTGACAACAACCCTTGGTTCCCAGTACACGCCTTTTTTTCTTTTTTTCGTTAATTTTTTTTTCAGTTTAAATCCTTAAATGTTAATTTTTTATTTTTTTTCAGATAAATCCTACTAAATGATCTTCTTTAATCATTATTTCTTTCAGCCTATAAAGTGGATGTGGTTGAGTTTTTATGGGTTGCTTTTTTTTTATTTTCCTTATTTTGAAGAATTTTTAATCTGAAGAATTCAGTATTTTTCTTCTTTCTTTTGTTTTTGAAGATAAGGAAGAAGAGAAAGTGATTCCTTTATCACTTTGAAAGAAGAAGAAGAAGAGGAAAAAAAGTTGCAGAGAAGAAGTGAGAGAATGTCTGCATGAAAAATTAAAGAGGGGTATTTTAGGAAAGTTAATTACTGTTGTAGTATATTTATTTAAGCTTTAGGATATGTGACATTTTTGTATACGTGAATTAAAATAGTGGTAAAAATTTCAATTTCCCTAGTTTATTTCCCCTTCAATTCTGAGATTTTCTTAAGAGATGACAAAGGACTCTTTCAAAGAATATAAAAATGATATGGAAAGATTATACTCTAACTGGGACCAATGTCCTAAAATTATGACTGCTTTCCACCACTTATTGCCGTTCCATTCTCGTCAAGGTCTTTGTTTGCGTTTGGCGGAGGTATTTTTCCTGGAAAATACTCTATGCAAGAGGCTATGCTCTGCTATGACTTTTCCATACCAGTTACGGGCCCAACATGTGACTGAACATTGGCAGAATGGGGTGGAAGTTGGAACCATGCATGTCTTCTAATACAACCAAAGAGTGAATGTAATATTTTCTTCGGTCCATCTCTCTGGTTGGGTTTGATAGAGATGGATGTCGATTTTGAAGATGACAAATGAGTTTATCATTTACTCCTGCTTCTGCGTTGACTGTCATTATCCGACAGAATTTTCATGAAACAGTTTTCTTTTACGTTGTTTCAATTTTATTTTATTTGTTACCATTTTGATTATAAAACCTCCAACCGGCTTGTTAAATATAATTTCAAAATAAATAAAACTACACATAATTTTATATATAAATAATGATATGTCATAATGTGATTAGGTATTGTTTTTTTATTTTTAATTATTCAATTATATGATGACACGTTTTATTTATGTATAAAATTTTGTGTATAACATTATTATTTGAAAATTCATCTTGGAGATGTGATTGAAACTATAGTTTGTCAAATCTGTTAAAAAGATTTCTATTTGATTTGATTCTAATCAAATTTGATTTTTACCAAATTTTATTTTTTATTAAGTCTGATTTTGATGTGTTATTTATTATTTTTTTATTTTATACTGTTAAGATTCTAGTTTAATTATTTATTATTTTTTATTTCATAGAATTAAAATTTCAATTTAGTTATTTATTATTTTTTTATTTCATAAAATTAAGATTTGAGTTTAGATTACATTATAATACTTTATCCTAACCTTTTACAATACAATTTATTTGTCCGGATTTAAATAAAGGGCTCTAGAACTTATCTAACATCTGGGAAATCATGTGCATGGATGGCCTAGATTGTGGATTGACATGTAAGCAAGCAGTTGCTAGCTTTACAATGGTCATCACTTGTTCCTCAACTTCAGGAGGAGGAAGTGGAAGTCGTTGGTCCAGAATATCTTTCACCAGCATGCTCTCACTTGTTAAATGGGACAATAGAGAGGCGATTGTATCAACCGGATGCTTTCCTTTAATCACTTCCACTGCTAACACTCCAAAACCATACACATCACATTTTTCTGTAACTTTCATGGTATAAGCGAACTCTGAAAAAATACAGTCTGAATCATCATTATACAAACATTATGTCATATATTAAAATTATGCATGCAATTCAGGATGAGCTATAGTACCTGGTGCAATGTATCCATATGTGCCAGCAAGTTCAGTCCAATTGGATGAGTCTCTCTTCAACAGCTTAGCAGTGCCAAAATCTGAAACATGGGCCACATAATCCTCATCAAGCAGAATGTTGTTGCTTGATATGTCTCGATGAACAATCGGAATAGAGCAATTATGATGCATGTAAGACAGCACATGAGCCACATCCCTGACGATATTCACCCTCTTGAACCAATTCAATTCTTTAGTGGTTTCTTCTTTGCTCAAGATTGTGGTCAAACTACCCCTTTCAAGATACTCGTAAACCAAAAAAGAGTGTTGCTTGTTTGAACAAAAGCCGTACAACTTCACAATGTTTCGGTGTCATATCTCCGTTTAAGTCTTGATCTCATTCAAAAACTCCTTTTGATGTGTTATTTCAACATTTGGTAACGGGTGGAGTTTTTTAACAGCTACTATGCTACCTGATGGCAGCATGGCCTTATAAACGCTACTGTATCCTCCTTTCCCAATACAGTACCTAGCATCAAAAGCTTTGGTTGAATCCATGATTTCTTTGTACAGAATTCTTCCTTCAACAGTTGACACCGAGAGAAGCTCGCCATCCTCCTCACCGCTTTGTTCAGCTGATTTATTTTTCCTTCTTTTCTGAAAAATTAAGAAAAACCCGAGTGCAAGCAAAAGAACTCCCAAAAGAGGGAATATAACTGAAAACACCAATTTTTTGACCTTTCCATTTCTATGTTTGTAAGTGACAGGAGATGTGCATGGTGGGAATCCCCGAACATTACCGCACAATCCCTTGTTCCCTCGTAACATATCAGCATCTTGAAATGCTTTGCTCTCAAGAATAGGGCCCTTCAACTGATTGTAGGATACGTCACCATACAACAAGCCCTTCATTTCCTCAAAACTGTTTGGAATGGAACCAGTAAGAGAATTGTGGGAGAGATTTAGTAGCTCCAGGCTCTGCAAATGGCTGATTTGCGATGGTATCTCTCCTCCGAGAGAATTATGACTCAAATCTAACTGAGATAAGTGAAATAACTTCTCGAACTGAACTGGAATTTCTTGGCTAAATTTGTTGTTGCTCAAATTCAAGTTATGCAACTTGACTAGATTTCCAAGATCTTCTGGTATTGCCTGGCTTAATTTCTTCAAGGACAAGTCCAAAGACTCAAGATTAACCAGTAGCCCAATTTCTTGAGGTATAACACTGGAAAGTTGATTGTCACTGAAGTTGACCTTAGTAAGAAAAGTCAACTTTCCCAAAGTCCTTGGAATCTCCCCAACTAAACTGTTGGAAGAAAGATCAAGTGACTGTAGCTGAGCTGCATTGCCAATCTCTGGCGGTATGTTTCCAGTGATATTGTTCCTCGCCACGCGTAGGGTAGTTAAATTTGGACAACTTCCCCATTTAGATGATATTTCACCATGAAATTTGTTATGGCTTATGTCTATGAAGCTCAGGTTTGGATAGATACCAAACTCTGCTGCTAAATTTCCGGTGAGTTGGTTGACTTCAAGATGGACTCTTTCCAAGCTTGTGCATGTTTTCAAGCCCTTGGGGATGTTACCTGTGAGATTATTGTTGCTTGCATAGAAGTTTGTGAGTGAACCACCTTGGCAAATGTTGGGCAGAGGACCAGTAAACTGGTTTGTGTTTAGTTGCAGTACCGACAATTTCATGAGACTTTCTATTTCTTGAGGAATGGATCCAGAAAGTTGGTTTTGGCGAAGATATAATATTTCTAAATTAATTAGATTGCCAAAAGAAGAAGGAAGTGAGCCATTTAATTGGTTTACACTCAACTGTAGATCTGTGAGAGATTTCAAGTTTCCAAGGTCTTTAGGAATGGGACCAGAAAGCTGATTTCTATAGAGATAAAGTAAGGTGAGGTTTGTTAGCCAACCCAATGATGCTGGAATAGAGCCAGAAAGATTGTTGGCTTGAAGGCTTAGATCTTCAAGACACTTCAAATTTCCTAATTCTTCAGGAATGGGACCAGAAAGTTGATTGTGAAAGGCATGCAACACAATAAGCTTTGTAAAATTTCCAAAACTGGAAGGAATGAGGCCTGTAAGACGGTTGGTATCCATGTAAAGTTCCACCAAATTGGTTGAATTTCCCATTTCTACAGGAATGAAACCTGAAAGCGAATTATTGAAGAGAAATAACCTCACCAAATTGTTCAGATTACCAAGAGAAGCAGGAATTTGACCGTCTAGACTGTTGCTAGACAAGGCAAGCTCACTAAGAGATCGACATTGACCAATTGCAGGTGGAATTGAGCCATTCAATTGGTTTTCAACAAGGCGCAGGACCTGAAGATTTGTTAGGAGGCCAATTTCAGGTGGGATTTTTCCAGAGAATTGATTAGAGGATAGATCAAGATAGATGAGCTTTGATAGATTATCAATCTGAGATGGAATAACACCAGAGAGTGAATTTACTGCAAGATCAACATATTTAAGATGAGGGAAAGAGGAGGTTGAAAACTCATACAACGTGCCATTTAAACCGAAACTGGTAAGATTTATTTTGATGACACTTCCAGCTAAATTGCATGAAATTCCAAGCCAAGAACATGGGGTTGTGAGTGGCTTAGAGTTGGTGGCATTAGGAGAAAGCAGAGTCCAAGAAGTTAACCGAGATTGTGTTTGGTTTGTAAAGCTAGCTTTCCATTTTAGGAGAGCATTTGCCTCTTCAGTAGAAGAGGTAGAAGCAACAACACACAAGAACCAGACAAGGAAGAGAGTGGTAAGTTTAGAGCTTAATTTGCTCATGTCTGTTTCTTTTTTGATGTTGTGCTGAATTATGCAAATTCCCCCCATTTATAGCCGGCAACCTGGTAGAGTTTGGCGAACTCTCCATCCAATTTCCACTGTGGAATTAATATTAAACACACATCATTTTGTTAGTAGACTTTGACCTTTGGTACATATGAACTCTTAGGGACCCTCCGGCCTCCATTAGTAGGGTCTTCTGATTAATATTTCGCCTAATCAAAGCAATCCCAGCTCAGCCATTGCAAAAGAAGACACAAAGGATACCTTTAAATCTATGATGGAAGAGGTTTTTCCCCAAGAATTCATGTGAGCATTGTCTTGACACATGTTAAAATTCTTGTTAATGGTTGTGGATGAAATGAATTGAGTTTAGCTAGTCAACCTAGAATTTGGATTCATTGAACCTCTATCTATCTCGGTGTGGGTGGGTAGGGGTGGATCCGAATTAAGTCATTTTGGTTTGGTTCAATGTTTGACTCGATTCAAGCTGAATTTAAGTTAGAGTTTCAATTCAGTAATTTGATTTAAATTCTCCTCTGATGATATTATTTATCTCACTGACAATATATACTATTCATCTCGCTATCGATTTCTGATGATATCTCTAACTAACTTGAACTAGTTCAAATTCAAACTAACCATTACGAATTTGAATCGAGCTTGATCCAACCAATATTTGGGTTTATTTTGACTCGAATCCAACCATAGTTAGGAATGGCAAAGGATTTTATGGTAGTCCATGTAAAATGGCAGTTAAGCCAATGTAATGGAATAAGAAAACATTAATTATATTAACTAATTATATATGTGGCTTGTTCAAGCAAGTTAAACTCAATTAAACTATTGCTTGTTTGAAAGTTCTAATCATTTGGTGGTTTCCGGAGGAAGAGGATGATTAGTCAAAGTGACAGCAATGGGGCGCCTCTCAGGCAGTGGCTTGACAAGGGATATTGAATGGTTTCCCAAATTAGGCAGGCCGGGAGATGGAAGTAGGCGTGGTGGTGAGTTGGAGGACGAGGAGACTGAGGGAGGTGTTGGAACCATAAAGAGATCTTCAAGAGGGACCACATCTTTAGCCTGATCGGGAGACATTGCCATGTCTGGCCACAGAAAGCTCCCCTGGGGCCTGCATATCCTGAAGCCGCTCTTTAGCCTTTCTATTTTTGCGGCTTTGTCTTCTGGCTTTATCCTTTTTGCTGTATCTGCAGGTGGTACTGTAGCTGTCTTGTCATTTTCTTGTTTTTCATTCGACACATTTCCCATTTGTTCTTTCATTTTCGGCTCCTCTTCTTTTGTCTTCTTCTCATTTCCTGAGGATGATGATGGCATTGTTGATCCCACATGCAGTTCTACTTTATTTGGCTCCTCCAGTGATGATTTCACCTTCTCTATGAGGACCTGCATGCATGATCACCATTAATTTATGCCATGCCTGAAATTAATTAAAGCCCTGAACTGTAACTGAGACACCATAAATAACCAACTCATCACTAAGATATTAATTGACAGAAATTTCAAGGCAGAAAAACCTATTAGAAATAAATGGAAACTCAGTAATTGAAGGTTTGATAATGGAGTACCTCCATTCCACATAGAGAATGTGAAACTTCCATCATTTGTTCTTCAATTTTAGCTTTCTTATTCATCAAATCCGCATATATCTCCTGCCAAAACAATCCAACAAACACCTATAGTGTTACATTAAGCATAAACTTGGGATCAAATCCACTCTTCACTAGTTAATTATTTACCTTCAATGGAAGCAAGAAATTATCATGATCGAAGTTCTGACTGGTAACACAAGAACTTGGAGTATTCACAACTGCCATGTCATCGTCTTGCTTCTTTAACAAGAGCTCCTGCATGTCCCTGAAGATTTCAAACAAAACAGATGAATATTAGTACTATTCTACATTATTTTGTTACGGAGAAATGATAAAAGTTGCAGCTACGTAAAAACCTCTCCATTTTGGCCATGGCTTTCTTGAGCCGCTTGAACTCCATAGCACAAACAGGATCCTGAGTTGGATTATCACCGAGGCTCCACCCCGGCGGCGGAATCCAATAAGGATCGTCAACACCGGCCGCTTTCCTAATATTAACCAAATCAGCGCTCTCCAAATAGTACTCCATTGCTCCGTCGGCGTTATGCCTCCTGCGAAACCTCTCTTTTCCCCCTGGCGCCACCTTCCCGGCCATGTGTTTCAGCAAATGATCCAACAGAACGGTATCGCCAATCAATTTCCTCGCCTCCGCTCTCAACGCCGGCCTCAATATCGGTTTCCCGAACACCGCTTCTTTCTCCTTCAATACCTTCAACATGTTGATCTCCGCCATTTTATACCTCTCTTTCGACCATCTATAATTCAAGTCCTTCGTCTTTTTCTTCTTCTTCGTCGTCTTCTCACCACAGCCAGCAACTGCTCGCTTCCGCTTCCGTGTCTCCGTCATCTCCTCACGTGACGACTGATCTAGCTTCATATCTTCCACCTCATCGTTTCTCAGGAACTGAGCTTTCTTCCTTTTGCCCCACTTGAGCATCCCTACACTCTTGAGCTCAGTCCAGCACCGCCCATTCTTGGAAGGCTCCAATAAGACAGCTTCCTCCGGTTCCGTGGTGTACTTTTCGTCCAGTAAAGGCATCTTCTTCTTCTTCTTCTTCTTTAATCTTAGTGTTTGGCGAGAGAGTATAATTAATGTCACTGAAGTTGACCTTAGTAAGAAAAGTCAACTTTCCCAAAGTCCTTGGAATCTCCCCAACTAAACTGTTGGAAGAAAGATCAAGTGACTGTAGCTGAGCTGCATTGCCAATCTCTGGCGGTATGTTTCCAGTGATATTGTTCCTCGCCGCGCGTAGGGTAGTTAAATTTGGACAACTTTCCCATTTAGATGATATTTCACCATGGAATTTGTTATGGCTTATGTCTATGAAGCTCAGGTTTGGATAGATACCATGCTAAATTTCCGGTGAGTTGGTTGACTTCAAGATGGACTCTTACCAAGCTTGTGCATGTTTTCAAGCCCTTGGGGATGTTACCTGTGAGATTATTGTTGCTTGCAGAGAAGTTTGTGAGTGAACCACCTTGGCAAATGTTGGGCAGAGGACCAATAAACTGGTTTGTGTCTAGTTGCAATACTGACAATTTCATGAGACTCCCTATTTCTTGAGGAATGGATCCAGAAAGTTGGTTTGGCGAAGATATAATATTTCTAAATTAATTAGATTGCCAAAAGAAGAAGGAAGTGAGCCGTTTAATTGGTTTACACTCAACTGTAGATCTATGAGAGATTTCAAGTTTCCAAGGTCTTTAGGAATGGGACCAGAAAGTTGATTTCTATAGAGATGAAGTAAGGTGTGGTTTGTCAGCCGACCCAGTGATGCTGGAATAGAGCCAGAAAGATTGTTGGCTTGAAGGCTTAGATCTTCAAGACACTTCAAATTTCCTAATTCTTCAGGAATGGGACCGGAAAGTTGATTGTGAAAGGCATGCAACACAATAAGCTTTGTAAAATTTCCAAAACTGGAAGGAATGAGGCCTGTAAGACGATTGGTATCCATGTAAAGTTCCACCAAATTGGTTAAATTTCCCATTTCTACAGGAATGAAACCTGAAAGCGAATTATTGAAGAGAAATAACCTTACCAGATTATTCAGATTACCAAGAGAAGCAGGAATTTGACCGTCTAGACTGTTGCTAGACAAGGCAAGCTCACTAAGAGATCGACATTGACCAATTTCAGATGGAATTGAGCCATTCAATTGGTTTTCAACAAGGTGCAAGACCTGAAGATTTGTTAGGAGGCCAATTTCAGGTGGGATTTTTCCAGAGAATTGATTAGAGGATAGATCAAGATAGATGAGCTTTGATAGATTACCAATCTGAGATGGAATAACATCAGAGAGTGAATTTACTGCAAGATCAACATATTTAAGATGAGGGAAAGAGGAGGTTGAAAACTCATACAACGTACCATTTAAACCGAAACTGGTAAGATTTATTTTGATGACACTTCTAGCTAAATTGCATGAAATTCCAAGCCAAGAACATGGGGTTGTGAGTGCCTTAGGGTTGGTGGCATTAGGAGAAAGCAGAGTCCAAGAAGTTAACCGAGATTGTGTTTGGTTTGTAAAGCTAGCTTTCCATTTTAGGAGAGCATTTGCCTCTTCAGTAGAAGAGGCAGAAGCAACAATGCACAAGAACTGGACAAGGAAGAGAGTGGTAAGTTTAGAGCTTAATTTGCTCATGTCTGTTTCTTTTTTTATGTTGTGCTGAATTATGCAAATTCCCCCCATTTAAAAACCTGGTAGAGTTTGGCGAACTCCCCATCGAATTTCCACTGTGGAATTAATATTAAAGACAAATCATTGTCAGAAGACTTTGACCTTTGGTCAATACAGCTAATTTCCTTCTCTGGGACCATATTTGTAGAAATCTTTGCGGTAATTTGAACATTTGCGTATTTGATATTGTTTTTAAATCCAGATCAGTTTGGTTAGTCCAACTGATTGAATCAAAAATTGATTCTAAATTTACTTCAATTAACATAAAAAATAGTTTATTCATTAACTTAGTCAAACTCAATCAAAATTAGATGAATCGGTCAAAACCAATAGAATCAAGATTGATCAAAATTTAAGATATTTTTTGAAAATTTAATTATTTTTATTAGATTAGATGAATTTCCAAAGGTTTGTAAAGAAAAATAAGTTTAAAAATAAAATTAAAAAAATATTTTATATCTATTGAAATATCTTTTATAGGCAATAACTTATAGAATTATGTTTTTTTTTTGTATAATGAGATTAAGATATTTTTTTATTTTAATTATTTTATTGAAATCAAATGAATAATTGTTACTTCTTAAAAATGATATGATTTAATCTCCATTACTATGAGTATCTTGATTGATTTTATTTTTTATAAATTTTTAAATAAAATATGTTTATTATAATTTGATAATAAATTGAATCATTTCAATCATAAACAACAAGTAAAAAAGAAAATGAGCTTAAATTGATGACATGAGGATCCGTGGGTTGGGTTGATGGGCATTTGAAAAGAGGCTCAGCATATATTTTAAATGTCATTTTTGGCAAAACTTAAGCGTTTAAGACGTAATTGCAAGAAAGTAAACCATGTTCAAATTATTTAAAACTAGGTATGGCCAAGTGAATTGTAAAAGAACAATACCTATTTTAAATGAAAAAATAAATATAAATTTATATATATTATCATACCATAAATTATTATTTTATTTTTTATTCAAAATCACTAAATTACATAATAACAACTATTAAATGTTGATATATATAGTTTTATTGATAGTAAAAATAGATTGTTTTTGGGGGCAAAAAATCTCTACTTGATTAACCATTTGGAACTTTTGTTGCTCAAAATCATTACATATGCAAAAGCTGGTCTTTGATTGAAGATTCAATACTAAAAACTGAAATAAAAACAGTAACTGTACAGCCTCTTTAATACAAATTAATACAGCATAGACAGTCCAACCAAGATAGCACATTCATGCAACATCTTTATTATACTTACAATAAAAATAAGTTTACATATTTTTTATATATAATTTATGTATACAGATAATGTGTTATTATGTGATTGAATAATTTTAAATTAAAAATAAAATAATACTAAATTAAATGATGATATATCATCTGTGTATATATATTATGTATAAAAAATGTATATACATAATATTATTTTTATACTTATAGCAATATTTTAATTACTCGACGTTGACTAGGTTAAAACCCTAGTTTAGTTTTTTCGGTCCGATCGATCAAGCTGGAAAAAATTAGATTATTAATATAGAAATATAATGTTTTACATGACAAGCTTATTGTTTTGATGGTACTCCGTAATCCTACATACAGCAATTGCTAGGACTAGGTTTGAATTCTAGCATTTGCATAATTCTTCTGTATTTATTTTCAATACAATTTTTTCTGTTCTTTTTCATTACCTATATTATAAGACTCACCAAACTCACTAGCCACCACCAATTAAACAAACCGGATCTCTTCTCTTGAATCTCTCTCTGTCTTACCAGACTCAGTTGCCACCATTTAACCAAATCTCACCTCTCCCCCTTCCATCTCAATCAACTTTCTCTCACTCTCTCCTCTCTTCTCGACTCAATCTCCTCTCACGTTCGTATACTAGTCACCACCAGACTAGATCCCTTTATTTTTCTCAATCTGACTGTGACCTCTCTTCTCATTCGCAGGCGAAATTTATTGAATTTTATTTGGAAAATTGCAGTCCAACGTTTCCAAGGGTGTGGAATTTGGAATTGGAACTTGGAAGTTGCAATGGAAGACTTGATTAGTCTAAGGACGTACTAAAGGGGGCACGCAGACTTGGAAGAAAGCTACTTGACAATAGATGCTTGAATTGATAATCAATCTACCACTCAAATTCTTCTGTAGCTGATGATTAAACTTATTTGAGCAAAAACTGTTTTCTCAATACATGATTTTTTCTGTTCTTTTGAACTACTTTTCTACCCTTTTACGGTTAAAGATTAAATAGTAAGACTGACTGATAGCTGGGAGAACTGAATTTTCAACAAATCTTGGGTGGGAAATAGTCATCGAACCTATCAAAAATCACAAAGCGTGAAAAAGAAAATGGACAAGTTAATATCCTCTCTTCTATAGAGCTTATTATAATTAAGTTCTAATGATTCTTACCAATCAGGGCATCAACAAAGAAAGCACACCAAGTGGATAAAAATTAGCATACAAGGTACAAAATGAAAGCACAGAAACTTATGTCAAAGCTATTAAACAAGGCACCAGTTTCAATAAAGTGTGTCTAGCTTCAAACTTTTCTTCTACATGATATGTCAGTTTAGCATCAATTACCATCAAATCACACATTGAGCATTACGCTCATGAAAAGCACATTGCAAATATGCGTTCTTCCTTGTGGAAACAGACACAACCCATCAAGCGAAAGAAATATCTACCACATCCTAGGCTGCTTTATGCTTCCAACAAAGTAAAAATACCAACATAAACAGTCAGCCATAAAGTTCATGATGCAATTTAGAACTGAAAAATGTGGATATGGGACTCACAAGAGCATTGGTTCTCTGCGGAGATGGAATTGGAGAAACAGAGCACCCACCATGTGGTGATGTTGAACAAGAGTGGTGCTACTAAAATAATAACTTTATCACTTTATAATTACAAACTTTATACAAAACCCACACACTTAATACACTTCACTCACACTTACTACACATACGGCACACTTATTTTTGCACATCACAGCACTCACACGTAAGCAACACTCACAGCGCTCACTTCTGAACTTTCTACACTCACTGCCTCTGAATTTCTTTTTCCTCTGCAGCATTCTCACTGCTTCTTCTTTTCACTCACAATTGGCTGGCCAACAATTTTATTTATACTTGTTGAATTCAGTTAGCAAAACTGACATTAACCTTTCTTTACTCTTCTAGAATGGCGGCAGACTTGCATTGCAAATTCTAGATAATTTGGAAGGTGGCAGCAACTTGCAACATGGAGGTGGTGCTTTGTGGAGAAACTTATGGAAAGAAAGAGAGAGGCAGTGCTCTCTTTAACACTCCCCCTCACTGCCTACTCTCATGTATCATTGATCTCGAATGCGGTCATGTCAAGCTATCTACAATATTGAGATCTTTTGTTAATGTTGCATTCACATATTTGGGATTTGGTTTGCGTATCCTTGTAGACCTACTTGCTCCTCCTACTCTTCTAATTGACTCGATTCAAGTTATTCCATCACTCTAGGAGGTACTCAAGTCTATCGTGGACTTTCTGATTTTTCACAAACTCAACTCTACCCTCTTGGCGTTCAACTATTGGTTGCTCTTCAATCCTTCCTTCTTTACTTGGCTGTTCGTTGTCATGCTTTTCATTTTCTTTAACCTTCCCTTGAAGCTTTTCTTAAATCTCTTTAAGTTTGATAGTAAATCTACCTGTGGTGACCACCATGAGGATGTCTCATCAAACACCACATTCCTTGATATGTAACACCATCCCATTGTTGGATCACAACACTTCCAAACTTTCCTCTGATCATCACAAACCACAAAAATGCAACTAATAGCCTTTTTATCAAACTTGCTTCATTCATGATCAGACACGAACACATAGCAAACACATCCAAATATTTTGAAATGGCATACTGTGGGCTTGAGAGTCCACAACTTCTCAAAGATGACTTAAAGTCAAGCCTTGCTTGTGGTAACTTATTAATCACATGTATTGTTGTCTTCATACATTCAGTCAGGTGGGATGTTCTTTGCATGCAACATGCTCTTACAAATTTTATTTTTTATTAAGTCTGATTTTGATGTATTATTTATTATTTTTTTATTTTATACGGTTAAGATTCTAGTTTAATTATTTATTGTTTTTTTATTTCATAGAATTAAAATTTCAATTTAATTATTTATTTATTTTTTATTTCATAAAATTAAGATTTCAGTTTAGATTACATTATAATACTTGATCCTAACCTTTTACAATACAATTTATTTGTCCGGATTTAATAGTGTAAAGGGCTCTAGAACTTATCTAACATCTGGGAAATCATGTGCATGGATGGCCTAGATCGTGGATCGGCATGTAAGCAAGCAGTTGCTAGCTTTACAATGGTCATCACTTGTTCCTCAACTTCAGGAGGAGGAAGTGGAAGTCGTTGGTCCAGAATATCTTTCACTAGCATGCTCTCACTTGTTAAATGGGACAATAGAGAAGAGATTATATCGTCTGGATGCTTTCCTTTAATCACTTCCATTGCTATCACTCCAAAGCTATACACATCACATTTTTCTGTAACTTCCATTGTATAAGCCAGCTCTAAAAAAAATACAATCTAAATTGTCATTATACAAACATTATGTCATTTATTAAAATTAGGCACGCAATTTAGGATGAGCTATAATACCTGGTGCAATGTATCCATATGTGCCAGCAAGTTCGGTCCAATTGGATGAGTCTTTCTTCAACAGCTTAGCAGTGCCAAAATCTGAAACATGAGCCACATAGTCCTCGTCAAGCAAAATGTTGTTGCTTGATATGTCTCGATGAACAATCGGAATAGAGCAATTATGATGCATGTAAGACAGCGCATGAGCCACATCCCTGACGATATTCACCCTCTTGAACCAATTCAATTCTTTAGCTGTTTCTTCTTTGCTCAAGATTGTGGCCAAACTACCCCTTTCAAGGTACTCATAAACTAAAAAAGAGTGTTGCCGGTTTGAACAAAAGCCATACAACTTCACAATGTTTCGGTGTCGTATCTCCGTTAAAGTCTTGATCTCATTCAAAAACTCCTTTTGATGTGTTATTTCAACATTTGGTAACGGGTGGAATTTTTTAACAGCTACTATGCTACTTGATGGCAACATGGCCTTATAAACGCTACTGTATCCTCCTTTCCCAATACAGTACCTAGCATCAAAAGCTTTGGTTGAATCCATGATTTCTTTGTACAGAATTCTTCCATCAATAGTTGGCACCAAGAAAAGCTCGCCATCATCCTCACTGCTTCGTTCAGCTGATTTGTTTTTCCTTCTTTTCTGAAAAATTAAGTAAACCACGAGTGCAAGCAAAAGAACTCCCAAAAGAGGGAATATAATTGAAAACACCAATTTTTTGACCTTTCCATTTCTATGTTTACAAGTGACAGGAGATGTGCATGGTGGGAATCCCTGAACATTACCGCACAATCCCTTGTTCCCTTGTAACATATCAGCATCTTGAAATGCTTTGCTCTCAGGAATAGGGCCCTTCAACTGATTGTAGGATACGTCACCATACAACAGGCCCCTCATTTCCTCAAAACTGTTCGGAATGGAACCAGTAAGAGAATTGTGGGAGAGATTTAGCTGCTCTAGGCTCTCCAAATGGCTCATTTGTGATGGTATCTCTCCTCTGAGAGAATTATGACTCAAATCTAACTGAGACAAGTGAAATAACTTCTCGAACTGAGCTGGAATTTCTTGCCTAAATTTGTTGTTGCTCAAATTCAGATAGTGCAGCTTGACCAAGTTTCCTAGATCTTTTGGTATTGCCTGGCTTAATTTGTTTGAGGACAGGTCCAAAGACTCAAGATTAGTCAATAGCCCAATTTCTGAAGGTATGACACCGGAAAGTTGATTGTCACTGAGGTTGACCTTAATAAGAGTAGTCAACTTTCCCAATGTCTTTGGAATCTTCCCAACTAAATTGTTGGAAGAAAGATCAAGTGAATGTAGCTGAGCTGCATTTCCAATCTCTGGTGGTATGGTTCCAGTGATATTGTTCCTCGCCGCACGTAGGGTAGTTAAATTTGGACAACTTCCCCATTTAGATGATATTTCACCATGGAATTTGTTATGGCTCATGTCTATGAAGCTTAGGTTTGGATAGATACCAAACTCTGCAGTTAAATTTCCGGTGAGTTGGTTGACTTCAAGATGGACTGTTACCAAGCTTGTACATGTTTTCAAGCCCTTGGGGATGTTACCTGTGAAATTATTGTTGCTTGCAGAGAAGTTTGTGAGTGAACCACCTTGGCAAATGTTGGGCAGAGGACCAATAAACTGGTTTGTATCTAGTTGTAATACTGACAATTTCATGAGACTTCCTATTTCTTGAGGAATGGATCCAGAAAGTTGGTTTTGGCAAAGATATAATATTTCTAAATTAATTAGATTGCCAAAAGAACTAGGAAGTGAGTCATTTAATTGGTTTACACTCAACCGTAGATCTGTGAGAGATTTCAAGTTTCCAAGGTCTTTAGGAATGGGACCAGAAAGCTTATTTTCATAGAGATGAAGTAAGATGAGGTTTGTTAGCCCACCCAGTGATGCTGGAATAGAGCCAGAAAGATTGTTAGTGTGAAGGCTTAGATGTGCAAGACACATCAAATTTCCTAATTCTTCAGGAATGAGACCAAAAAGTTGATTGTGAAAGGCATGCAACATAATAAGCTTTGTAAAATTTCCAAAACTGGAAGGAATGAGGCCTGTAAGACGGTTGGTATCGATGTAAAGTTCCACCAAATTGGTTAGATTTCCCATTTCTATAGGAATGAAACCTGAAAGCGAATTATTGGATAGATATAACCTTACTAGGTTGTTCAGATTACCAAGAGAAGTAGGAATTTGACCTTCTAGATTGTTGCTATACAAGGCAAGCTCATTGAGAGATCGACACTGACCAATTTCAGATGGAATTGTGCCATTCAATTGGTTTTCATCAAGGTGCAGGATCTGAAGATTTGTTAGGAGACCAATTTCAGATGGGATTCTTCCAGAGAATTGATTAAAGGATAGATCAAGATAAATAAGCTTTGACAGGTTACCAATCTGAGATGGAATAACACCAGAGAGTGAATTTACTGCAAGATCAACATATTTAAGATGAGGGAAAGAGGACGCTGAAAACTCATACAACGTACCATTTAAACCGAAACTAGTAAGATTTATTTTGATGACACTTCTAGCTAAATTGCATGAAATTCCAAGCCAAGAACATGGGGTTGTGAGTGGCTTAGAGTTGGCGGCAATAGGAGAAAGCAGAGTCCAAGAAGTTAACCGAGATTGTGTTTGGTTTGTAAAGCTAGCTTTCCATTTTAGGAGAGCATTTGCCTCCTCAGTAGAAGAGGTAGAAGCAACAACACACAAGAACTGGACAAGGAAGAGAGTGGTAAGTAGTTTTTTAGAGCTTAATTTGCCCATGTTTGTTTCTTTTTATGTTGTGCTGTTAATAGACAAATCCCCTCCTATTTATAGTCAGCAACCTGGTCAAGTTTGGCGAACTCTATCCAATTTCCACTGTGGAATTAATATTAAAGACAAATCTTGATAGAAAACTTTGGCCTTTGGTTCAATGGCTCTAATTTCTTTCTCTGGGGCCATATATGTGGAATTCTTTGCAGTAGCTTAAAATCATTACATATGCATAAGCTGGTCTTTGATTGAAGATTCAATACTAAAAACTGAAATAAAAACAGTAACCATAGAGCCTCTTTAATACAAATTAATATAGCATAGACAGTCCAACCCACATAGCACATTCATGCAACATCTTTATTATATATTATAGATGTTATAGAGAAAATAACAATTTTACCCTTATCTCCGTTAATTTAACCTGTCATGGGTGGGTGTTTGGTGTTTCCATAGTTAAAGGGGGGACATTTGAGAAAACATCTAACCTTGGGTGGGACATAGTCATTTGGCCTTACCTATATTATAAGACTCACCAGTCACCACCAATTAAAGAAAACAGATCTCTTCTCTTGAATCTCTCTCTCAGTCTTACCAGACTCACCAGTCACCACCATTTAACCAAATCTCGCCTCTCCCCTCAGTCAACTCCTCTCACTCTCACCTTTCTTCTCAATCGACTCTCTCTCACTCTCTCCTCTCTTCTCGACTCAATCTCCTCCCACGTTCGTAGACTAGTCACCATCAGACTAGATCCCTTTATTTTTCTCAGTCTGACTCCGACCTCTCTTCTCATTCGCAGGCGTAATTTGTTGAATTTTATTTGGAAAACTGCAGTCCAACGTTTCCAAGTGTGCTGGAATTTGGAATTGGAACTTGGAAGTTGCAATGGAAGACTTGATTAGTCTAAGGACGTACTAAAGGGGGCACACAGCTTAGATCACGCTGACTTGGAAGAAAGCTACTTGACGATAGATGCTTGAATTGATAATCAATCTACCACTCAAATTCTTCTATAGCTGATGATCAAACTTTTTTGAGCAAAAATTGTTTTCTCAATACATGATTTTTTCTGTTCTTTTAAACTACTTTTCTACCCTTTTACTGTTAAGATTAAATAGTAAGACTGACTGATAGATGGGAGAACTGAATTTTCAACAAATCTTGGGTGGGAAATAGTTATCCAACCTATCAAAAATCAGAAAGCGTGAAAAATAAAATGGACAAGTTAATATCCTCTCTTCTATAAATCTTATTATAATAAGTTCTAATGATTCTTACCAATCAGGGCATCAACAAAGAAAGCACACCAAGCGGATAAAAATTAGCATACAAGGTACAAAATGAAAGCACAGAAACTTATGTCAAAGCTAGTAAACAAGACACCAGTTTCAATAAAGTGTGTCTAGCTTCAAACTTTTCTTCTACATGATATGTCAGTTTAGCATAAATTACCATAAAATCACGCATTCAGCATTACACTCATGAAAAACACATTGCAAATATGCGTTCTTCCTTGTGGAAACAGATACAAACAACCCATCAAGCGAAAGAAATGTCTATCACATCGTAGGCTGCTCTATGCTTCCAACAAAGTAAACATACCAACATAAACAGTTCAGCCACAAAGTTCATGACGCAATTTAGAACTGAAAAATGTGGATATGGGACTCACAAGAGCATTGGTTCTCCGCGGAGATGGAATTGGAGAAACAGAGCACCGACCATGTGGTGATGTTGAACAAGAGTGGTGCTACTAAAATAATAACTTTATTACTTAATAATTACAAACTTTATACAAAACCCACACACACACTTAATACACTCACACTCACACTTACTACACATACGGCACACTCTTTATTTTTGCAGATCACAGCACTCACACGTAAGCAAACACTCACAGCGCTCACTTCTTAACTTTCTACACTCACTGCCTCTAAATTTCTTTTTCCTCTGCAGCATTCTCACTGCTTCTTCTTTTCACTCACAATTGGCTGGCCAACAAGTCTATTTATATGAATTCAGTTAGCAGAACTGGCATTAACCTTTCTTTACTCTAGAATGGCAGCAGACTTGCATTGCAAATTGTAGATAATTTGGAAGGTGGCAGCAACTTGCAACATGGAGGCGGTGCCTTGTGGAGAAACTTCTGGAGAGAAAGAGAGAGGCAGTGCTCTCTTTAGCACTCCCCCTCACCGCCTACTCTCATGTATCATCAATCTCGTATGTGGTCATATTGAGCTGTCTACAATATTGAGATCTTCTGTTAATGTTGCATTCACATATTTGGGATTTGGTTTATGTATCCTTGTAGACCTTCTAAGTTGAGGTACTTGCTCTTCCTACTCTTCTAATTGACTCGATTCAAGTTCTTCCATCACTCTAGGAGGTACTCAAGTCTATTGTGGACTTTTTTATTTTTCAGAAGACTCAACTCTATCCTCTTGGCGTTCAACTATTGTTTGCTTGTCAATCCTTCCTTCTTTACTTGGCTGCTCGTTGTCAAGCTTATCATTTTCTTTAACCTTCTCTTGAAGCTTTTGTTAAATCTCTTTGGAGTCTAATAGTAAATCAACCTATGGTGACCACCATGAGGATATCTCATCAAACACCATGTTTCTTGATATGTAACACCGTCCCGTTATTGGATCACAACACTTCCAACCTTTATTCTGATCATCACAACCCACAAAAATGCAACTAATAGCCTTTTTATCAAACTTGTTTCATTAATGATCAGACACAAACACATAGCAAACGCATCCAGATTTTCTGAAATGGCATACCGTGGGCTTGAGAGTCCACAACTTCTCAAAAGATGACTTAAAGTCAAGCCTTGCTTGTGGTAACCTATTAATCACATGTATTGTTGTCTTCGTACATTCAGCCAGGTGGGATGTTCTTTGCATGCAACATGCTCCTTCAAATCTTGGCCAAGCGCCAATTCTTTCTTTCAGCAACTCCATTTTGCTGCAGCGTGCTTGGACAGGAGAATTGTCTACGTATCCTTCTCTCTTGTAAGTATTTTGTAAACTCATGTGATGTATATTCACCCTTGTTGTCTGTACGTAAACATTGTACCTTTTTCCCTATTTTTTTCCAACCTTCTCTTTAAATTCCTTGAACTTGGAAAGGGTCTTTACTTTTTCTTTCATAAAGTAAACCTAGACATACCTGGAGAAGTCATCTATGAAGCTTATCATGTATATGAATCCACTGATAAATGCTTACTTTACTGGTCCAAACACATCTAAGTGGATCATTTCAAGAGGTGTCTTACTCTTGTATGTTGACTCCTCATGTGAGAGCCAATCAACCTTCTTGTATTAGCACCCAACACACACTAAGTCTTCTTTTACGTCTAACTGTGGGAGACCCTTGAGCATGCCTTTCTTCATCATCACTTTTAATTTGTGGTAACTCATGTGTTTAAGCCTTGCATGCCATAAATTTGGTGTCTTACTTTTCCTTGTCTTGTCTACATATGTTGTTTGCGCTGACATTACATAAACTCTAACTAATGTCCCTCCATGATTGGTTTACCTATAGGCTTTAAACTATGATACAACTTAACATCACTCAGGTCAAACACGACATAGTTGTCTGGAGTTGTGAGTTGTGATACTGACAATAAGTTCTTCTTTATTCCTTTCACATGGAAGACATCTATAACTTAGACTTGCTATGAACCAAACCGAGATGTTATCACTATTTGGTCTAAATGGGTAACAAGCAATCTTAAGTTGTTCGCAGTGACAATCATTCTCCTTCCTTTATATTCATACATGCTTGAAAACTTGTCTTTATCCCCAGTCATATGATTCGAACAGCTTGAGTCTACTATCCAATCATCATTATAATTGATTTCATCTCTCACAGAGATAAGGGCCATTGCATCATCATCCGACTCAATGATATAGGAGATTGCAAGCTTTTCTAGATTTTCAGCTGCATAGGATGCTTAAAAATCTTATTCTTCTTCACTATGATTCTCCTTCAAGGTCGACGTTGTTACATTTCCTTCTATTCTTCTGTATCGGCAATCTCTGGCAAAATAACCTTTCTTGTCACAATCATAGCATACATCGTTGCACCTTTGACTGTTTTTATCTTCGTTCAATTTTTTGAGTTGAGAGCTTCTTCCATCTAGTTGTTTTTGTCGATCTCTTTGACCTTTTATTCTTTTATTTTTGTACCCTATTTTATTACTGAAGAGAGCACTCTTTTTATCTTTCACTAAGACCTAAGACAATTGTTTATCTAAAGTTTCTTGATTGGTCAGTATATTATCTAACTCCTATAACATTGGCTCCTTTGCCCATCCACGGGTGGTTGTAACTATTGCATTATATTTCAGCCTCAACCCAGGAACAATAATTCTTATCTTTCTTGTCTCAGTGATCTCATTCTAAGGGTCTTATTTGGAAAGTTCATCACAAAGAGTTTTAACTTTAGAGAAATGTTCGCTTACTGTCATGTCTTAGTGAGAGATCGACAAGAGCTTGTTTTTCAAGTGTTGCAACTTTGCATCATTCGTCCTAGGTAATCTTGAGTCTTTGGACCTGTCCTCAAACAAATTAAGCGAGGCAATACCGAAAGATCTAGGAAACTTGGTTAAGTTGCACTACCTGAATTTGAGCAACAACAAATTGAGCAAAGAAATTCCAATTCAGTTTGAGAAGTTATTTCACTTGTCTCAGTTAGATTTGAGTCATAATTCTCTTGGAGGAGAGATACCATCACAAATGAGCCATTTGGAGAGCCTAGAGCAGCTAAATCTCTCCCACAATTCTCTTACTGGTTCCATTCCGAAAAGTTTTGAGGAAATGAGGGGTCTATTGTATGTTGACGTATCCTACAATCAGTTGAAGGGCCCTATTCCTGAGAGCAAAGCATTTCAAGATGCTACTATGTTACAAAGGAACAAGCGATTGTGCGGTAATGTTCAGGGATTCCTACCATGCATATCTACTGTCACTTACAAACATAGAAATGGAAAGGTCAAAAAATTGGTGTTTCCAATTATATTCCCTCTTTTGGGGGTTCTTTTGCTTGCACTTGGGGTTTACTTAATTTTGCGGAAAAACAAACCAACTGAACAAAGCAGTGAGGAGGATGGAAAGCTTTTCTCAGTGTCAACTGTTGATGGAAGAATTTTGTAGAATGAAATCATGTATTCAACCAAAGCTTTTGATGCTAGGTACTGTATTGGGAAAGGAGGATACAGTAGCGTTTATAAGGCCATGCTGTCATCAGGTAGCATAGTAGCTGTTAAAAAACTCCACCCGTTACCGAATGTTGAAATAACACATCAAAAGGAGTTTTTGAATGAGGTCAAGACTTTAACGGAGATACGACACTGAAACATTGTGAAGTTGTACGGCTTTTGTTCAAACAAGCAACATTCTCTTTTAGTTTATGAGTATCTTGAAAGGGGTAGTTTGGCCACAATCTTGAGCAAAGAAGAAACCGCTAAAGAATTGAATTGGTTCAAGAGGGTGAATATCGTCAGGGATGTGGCTCATGCGCTGTCTTACATGCATCATAATTGCTCTAT
The DNA here is from genome assembly GCF_011075055.1 of Mangifera indica. Taxonomy (NCBI): domain Eukaryota; kingdom Viridiplantae; phylum Streptophyta; class Magnoliopsida; order Sapindales; family Anacardiaceae; genus Mangifera; species Mangifera indica. The sequence goes on along the minus strand of NC_058147.1, from coordinate 5,021,344 downwards.
TCCCATTGTTCATCGAGACATATCAAGCAACAACATTTTGCTTGACGAGGAATATGTGGCTCATGCTTCAGATTTTGGCACTGCTAAGCTGTTGAAGAGAGACTCATCCAATTGGACCGAACTTGCTGGCACATATGGATACATTGCACCAGGTACTATAGCTCATCCTGAATTGCCTGCATAATTTTAATATATGACATAATGTTTGTATAATGACGACTCAGACTGTATTTTTTCAGAGCTCGCTTATACAATGAAAGTTACAGAAAAATGTGATGTGTATAGTTTTGGAGTGTTAGCAGTGGAAGTGATTAAAGGAAAGCATCTGGGTGATATAATCGCCTCTCTATTGTCTCATTTAACAAGTGAGAGCATGCTGGTGAAAGATATTCTGGACCAACGACTTCCACTTCCTCCTCCTGAAGTTGAGCAACAAGTGATGACCATTGTAAAGCTAGCAACTGCTTGCTTACATGTCAATCCACGATCTAGGCCATCCATGCACATGATTTCCCAGTCGTTAGATCAGTTCTAGAGCCCTTTACACTATCAAATCCGGATAAATAAATTGTATTGTAAAAGGTTAGGATCAAGTTGAGGAAATGTGGGGTAAAAGCAACCGCTTCCACACAGTAAGTGTTGCCTGGTTTGTAAGGTTTTAATATATTTCTTCAAGTAATAAATGCTTACAAATAAACATGGAGTTATATTATTTATTTATGGCATTGAATTCAAATCATAAAGTTTGTAGAAACCACGATTATGTAGAATTATGAATTGATTATAAACCGAATTAATATTATTTACAAAACATTATATAATATATAATATTATAATATACTCTAAATTAAAATCCTAATTTCATGAAATAAAAAAAAAATAACTAAATTAAAATTTTAATTCTATAAAATGAGAAAATAATAAATAATTAAACCAGAATTATAATACTATGAAATAAAAAAAATAAATAACACATCAAAATCAAACTCAATAAAAAATCAAATTTGATTATAATCAAGTCAAATAAAAATATGTTTAACAAATTTGACAAAATATAGTTTCAATCACATCCCCAAGATGAATTGTCAAAGAATAATGTTATATACACAACTTTAAACATAAATAACGATCTGTCATCATATGATTGGATAATTAAAAATAAAAAAATAATATTTAATCACATTATAATACATTATTGTTTGTATATAAAATTATGTGTAGTTTTATTTATTTTGAAATTATATTTAACAAGCCCGCTGGAGTTTTTATAATCAAAATGGTAACAAATAAAGTAAAATTGAAACAACGTAAAGAAAACTGTTTCATGAAAATTCGTCGGATAATGACAGTCAACGCAGAAGCAGGAGTAAATGATAAACTCATTTGTCATCTTCAAAATCGATGTCCATCTCTATCAAACCCAACCAGAGAGATGGACCGAAGAAAATATTACATTCACTGTCTGGTTGTATTAACTTCCACCTCATTCTTCCAATGTTCAATCACATGTTGGGCCCGTAACTGGTGTGGAAAAGTCGCAGCAGAGCATAGCCACTTGCTTAGAGTATTTTCCAGGAGAAATACCTCCGCTATACGCAAACAAAGACCTTGACAAGAATGGAACAGCAATAAGTGGTGGAGAGCAGTAATAATTTTAGGACATTGGTCTCAGTTAGAGTAGAATCTTTCTATATCATTTTTATATTCTTTGAACGAGTCCTTTGTCATCTCTTAAGAAAATCATCTCAGAATTGAAGAGGAAATAAACAACCGCATGGCATTTACCCAGATTAAAAGTAAAAAGGGTGAAACATTATACATTAACAGTTCAGATCAACAGGACAACAACAACACCAAGAAGACAACAGAACAGTACATACAAGTTGCATAAGCAAAATAAACAACCAGCAGCAAAAACTTCCAGTTTACGTTCTTCAAAATCATGGAGAGATCTTCCGTAGGTACTAAGTTTCAAAGGTTCTCTTGAGGACCCACTTCAAATTTTGAAGGCTGTTCAACATCCAGTGCCCCAAGAAATAGTAAAACTTCTGAATAGTGAACAGGTTAGTAAGTTTGGGAGAGCAACAACACTTGCCACCACCCCGAATTTACATCACTTCTTTGACAGATTTCCAGAGAAAACCCGCTAAAAATATGGACTAGTTCGTAAGAAAGAGTGGGGTCGAGCAGCTTCAAGCAGTGCAGCATGAAGGGAACCCTGAAGATAGAAATTAAGGAGTAAGGTTCTATCAAAAGTTTGGAAGACATCAGAGAAGTTGCTAAAAGGATGTTGTGCTCCAAACCTTGGTAACTGTCAGAATGATATAATTGGCAAATGGATCTAGCAGCAACTGTTCAAAATGAGGCACAGACAGCAATTCATGGACAATTTGTGATCGACTCTCTCCAAAATGCTTGAGGCATTTTTCCACAACATGACAGCTAAATTTTTGCTTTGATAGGTGAACATAGCGGCCTTTGAACTGAGCAAGTTGGCAGTGATAGAAGGGATCTTCAGCTCTATAATATATTGAACAACATAATTTCTGCCACAGAATGATAAAAGTTTTCTGAGTCAGAGAATCAGATAAAACCATGGTGCAGAACCAAAATAACTTTAAAAGCAACCACTTTTTGGATTAAATTACTGTCCAAGGTTAAGAATGATAAAAAAAAACATTTATTTTGGGATAAGTACATGCACTAACAACGAATACTAATTTGTATGTTAACGAAGACATAACACCGGGTGATTAAGTGATTTTAAATTTAAAAAAAAGTGAGACATAATCATATCGTGACACATTATTAGTAATATACAAAATAATACTCATTATTTATACACGTTGTCTTACTTCACAACATTATATATTTAAATTGATATTATGGTGTAAAAACACATTGAAACAAAACAAATGCTTTATAGAAAGGCATTAAGTGACCAGTCCTCTTGTACCCAAATGCGGAGCGACCAAGGAAGCAACACTCTGTGTAAACATTAGCTTGATGGATGGAGAAACCTAGTGATTTAAGGTTGACAAACGTGAGTTTTGACATCTAAGTTGGCAGATAAGAATAATTTATCGAGATAATTTAGGGTGTGTAACAAAACTTATAGGCAATGGCCATGTCAACAGAGGAGAGGGCCAGATATGAGAAGGGAAAATGAAGATGGAAAGGATGGGTACCATTCTAAAATTTGGATTCCTTTTAATCAAGGTTCATGAAGTTGTGTTGAAATCTACTTCTGGATTTTCAAATTTGATGCACATATGATATCTAAATTCCATCATGAACATGCTGACAAGAATGGTTGGTTAAAAACCCTTGATATTGGGAGATGAGATAAACACAAACAGGACATAATACTCAGCTGTGATGCAAGTTCTTACGCTTTCCTCTCAAAGAAGAATATATGAAAGCTACCCTTGGAAAAGACTCACAGTATGTATATATAAAAAGAAAGTGAGCAACTCAGTTTCTTTTCAACATATAGATAATCAGGTAGCATATCAATATAAGATGCAGATTGAGTAGCTTACCCTACCTAATAACCAGCGCAACAGGCCAGAAAAAAAGACATTAATAATGAGATATTTCATGGAAATAAATATGTAATTGCTCAAAACTTAAGTAAAACGGAACAATATTTTCAATTGCCACAATAACAAATGACGAATACCCAGCCAGCATAATGCATCCTTAACCCAAGGGCTTTGTCAATGAAATAGATGGATCTGTATCTTAAAAATATTATAATATATATAATCAAATTATATGTATTCATTTTAAATATATAAATACACATACACTTTATATATATTATCATGTGATTGAATAATTTTAAATAAAAAATAAAAAATACCTAATTATGTGACAATACACATAAATTGTATCTATTTATGCACTTAAAATATACAAACATAATATTACTTTTATATATATATATATATATATATCCTATTGTGAGTTTGACTGTCAGAAAATTAAAAAAAGGAATTAACACATTTTAGGTCATACCTGAAGGGATCTTGAGCAAGGTGAAGCCCATGATTGGAAATTTCAGTTATCAACTTATCACGAAGTTCACCAATTAAATGAGAAATGCATCTTTGCAACACACAGCAACCATGCTGACGAGTTGCAATTTCAACACAAAACCTTGCAGCTGAATCAAAAATAAACTGCAGGAAAAGTTATCAGAAAAAACATGAAGAAAAAAGATAAAAATTTAGAATCTCTAGACAGTAGTAAGCAGGTCCAGCAAACTATCTATTCTTTCAATGAAAAGCATGCATCTAGTTAAAATCTTCACTTTTTCAATCAGAAGCTTAGAACCCATTAATAAAAAACAATCAAGCATTTGAAAGGAGAATATTTTAGTAACCAATGCTTATGGAAAAATACATGAAGTAAAGATAAATTTTATCTTCTTAAATTTATTTTAAGTTCATCTTGCCATCACTGGGTTGGAGTTGTCACAAACATGACAGGGTTCAGGTTGGATTTGTACGGATGGGCTAATCCAGCAAAAGGAATTATATGTGTATAATATTCTTGGTGCTTATATTGTTAACAGTTGAACGGACTTTATCTCCCTGGATCCCCTCTGGCTGCAGAGCACCAAACATGGCCATCTCCAGGAATTTAGAGGCTGTGAATTGTTGGTCCTGAATCCATGCATATGTATGTACCAAGCAAAAATTGTATAAACTATACAAGCAGGCACTTGAGCCTAATGATGATCAGAATTTCCATAAAAGCTCCAACACCTACACTGACAGAGGATTATGAATTGGCAGGGCAAATCTACCAAACTAGGAGAATCGTTAATTTGTACGTAAAAAAGTTTGTGCCTGATCAACATGAAGCCAGAATTTTTGCTGGCCCCTTACACACATGGACTAATCACTGTTTATCAGTTTGCCTATTAGTTAAACTATCCTAAGCATGTTGATAGCAATCATGCAAACTAATCAATCCCACACAACAAGAAAAACAACCGCATAGGAAAAACAATGAAGTAAACTTAACAAAATATTGATACGTGTGAATAATAGTGATAAATTAAGAAAATAGTTCAAGCAACAAAGAGGTGTCAGTCCTTCCCAGGCAATTAGAGGTGCCCTTCCTCCCAAGGTAAAAGTCTCTATCAAACACTGTAACCAGATTTTCCCTCCTTATTTACTTCATGTTATTGTCCTTTTTTTTTGTCACATCTTAAAATCCGATCTTAATTCAAATTCTATTAAATCATTGATTTCCTAAATATAATGCAATCATAATTCTTTCATTATTCAAATATTACCATAATCTTTAATTATTATTATCATAATCTTAAATTAGGAATTCAATTCCATTAAAATGTTTTGGGTTTCATTGAAACATGTATGGTTTGGAATTGATTAAGTGGATTGTGATTGGACTTGACATGTTGTTATTAGTGTGTGGGCATGAGAGGTAATTAACACCTAATGCAAATTCGGTTGCATTGTTACTGTGGAATGGGATGATTGATTACATGGGTTTTTGGACTGAATTATTTCTGCATGATCCAATTCTTCTCTTCAGCTCTTTGTTTCACCCTTTTTTAATCTTTCTCTTCATTCACTTCTAGTTTTGCCTCACTCAACAAAGGCTTAAGGCAGAGATGTGCACGATTGAGTTTCATTGGCTAGGATTCATCCGAGTCTATTATTCGATTACTGAAATCTATCAATCTTTTGTTTTGGCTTAGAATTAGGTTTGTGTGTTTTGTCATCAACAACTTCAATTCCATCATAATTCCTTTTTTGTCAACATTATTAAAAGACATCATCTTTAAGTCATTCATGTGTTCTTTCATTATTTTAAAGTCTCTAACCAAACAATTCAAACTAGTGTCTATGGTGTCCCAACGTATTTATAACCATCCCCATAATCTTCTCCAAATCAATATTATTATTCTCCAAATTCATAATGTACTGTGACGATTTTACTTGCCACGCTATGAAACACTATCACTTAGCTAATGATTTAAGGCTAAAGGACTTATTCCCAACCAAGTTTTGATGCACTCCCAAATTTCCACCCTTAACTTTTCAAAAACTTAAACACCTACCTGTCATCCAATTTCTATTACATTTAGCTATTAATTAAAAGGGCCAAAATGTCATTTCATCATTATTATTAACAAATATAATTTTAACCCATTTTCTCCCCCAGGTTTTGAAAACTAACAATTTCACCCCAGATTCAACTTTTCCAATTTTGAAAAATAAAATTTTTCCCTCATCATAGGTTTTTTTTTAATTCCCTCTCAAGTCACTGTTTTTGCCTTTGGCAATGCTCTCTTCCCACCTTAAACTTTTGTCGGCACTCCCTCTTTCTCTTAGGTGGTATCTCTGACGATTCTATCATGATTTTTTGACCAAAAAACGAGCAAGAGATTTGGATCTCCCACTCATTTTTTGTGGCGTCGTTGCCCTTCCTTAGGTGGTTGACAATGCCGCATTGTAGGAGAAAGGAGAGGGTCGAGGTTTCCAATTTGTGCTCAAGAATGTCAGATCATTCCTTGGATTTCTTCAAATCAAAAAATCAAATCGGATCATTGCATTATTATTGTTGGCAATGCCAGCTTTCTTTGTCAACTTTCTTTGTCAACTTTCTTAGTCAACAACATCGACAATGCCTTGGATTTCTTCGTTGGTCGAAGATGATGGGAGAAGCCGCCAAAGGTGGAGTGAGAAATTGGTGGAATATAAGGGTGCAACTATGATGTTTCTAAAGTTTGGGGGGCGACAAAAGATGAAATTTTAAGTAATAGGAAATGGTGGAATATAGTAATTTTTTGAATAATACACTTGTCTAGACCGTCATCATCGTCTAGACAAAAAGTTTCAACTCTTCATCTGAATTTTATTAATTCCAAACGTTGATGATTGGAGGAAAACCACTGGAGGGAGAGACGACACTAGGAGGGAGAGAGATCAGCTGTCATTGGCCAAAAATTCGTCGGCGAAATTTGAAACCCTAGGTTGGGAGGAAATGTCACTTTTCAAAACTTAATTTTAGGGGAAAATTGTTAGTTTTTCAAACAAAGGAGGTAAAATGATATAAACTTTTATTTTATAAATATTATTATTAAATAACGATTTTACCCTTAACTTTAACCAAAAATTTTAACAAATTTTAACTCATAGATAGGTGTTTAGGTTTTTGAAAGTTGGAAGATGAGAGTTTAAGATTTTACTATACTTTGGGTGGGAATAATTCTTTTGGCCTTTTGAGTAATAGAAACCCTAGGTCAAGGGGGAAAATATCATTTTTTTTTAATAATATACTCTTTTATTAAATTTTTGTTTTGCATGGGCACATATAGAAAAATGTTAATAATGGTAAAATAGTAATTTATAATTAAATTAATAAAATTGATTAATTTTAATCGTTAATGAGTGGATATTTTGGTTTTTGAAAAGTTGAGAGTGGGAGTTTAAGAGTGCATCAAAACCTGGGTGGGAAAAGGTCCTTTGGCCATAATTTAAATTTGCACCTCATTTGTTAACAAGAATGAAAAACTGAAGGATGAGATTACCATGAGAAGAGCTAATAATCAAAAAGGTAGTTTTTTTTCCTAATAAGCTATTGATTTTGAATCTCATTTCATGTGGTTATTACTGTTCGTCTTGTTGATGCTGTCGACGTTATTTTCATTGTAATTATATTCACTAAATCTATCATGATTTTCATCATTATTTTGGGTTTATCATTTTAGATCTTAATTTGAGAAGCAGGCTACTTTTTAATTTAGGACATTTTAGTTGCACGGCAAAGTGATTAGATAGTGTCCTACTTCATTGATACATTCGATTGTTATTTAACATCTACTAAAGTATTGTTAATGAACCCAAAAATAAAAAAGGTTTAATTAAATGACATATAATGTGATGGGATATAAGTGACAGTGTAGTACAGGCATGTTCTTTTTTCCTTATCAATTTTCTTTCATATTATTGGTTTTTCGTTATATATATATGCTGCCTCATCCATACTTTAGTTGATTAATAGTACATGTCAAACAATTTATTCCTTTGATTTTATTGTTTTCAAGCTGCCCTTTCAGTTCCATAGGAAAGTTCAGTGCTTATTAAAAATATCAGATAGTGTTCATGACTCATGTTTATGTGCTTAAGTTAGATTTTAGTAAAAGTTCATAGTATCATGTGTAGTTTTCTTTAGTGTTTGCATTTGGATAACAAGTTGTCCATTTTGATGGGATGATACGAGTAGCTGATTTACAATGTGGAGGTACTTGGTTTTGGGTTGGATTATTGTTTGTCTCTAATACTACCATTAATTTGTTATACTTGTTGTGTATGCCTCCAATAAAAATATCACATGTATATCAATCATTATGCTTGAATATACTGACACAATTCAATATCGCAGACACTGACAAAAAGAATATATGTTAATATATAAGATTGAAATATAGCGATAAAGACAAAAACAGGGATTTTAGGAAGAGAAGCCGCAATAAAAGCAGAGATAGATAAGAATCGTGATAGATACACAATGTTTTTAAAATTGGATCAGTGACCAAACTAATTATCTTACTAGTTTATGGTTTGATTGATTTAATTAGAGAATTGACCGATTCAAAAAATCTATACTTATAGAAATTAGAACATATCTTTTTAAAGGAGTAACAATTAAAAAAGTCTCAATCTTATGATAAAAAAATGTAATTTTATAAATTATTGTCTATATAACACATTTCAATGGATATAAGATATTTTTTTCTTTTTATTTAATTTTTGAACTTATTTTTTTTACAAATCTTTAGAAATTTATCTAATTTAATAAAAAATAATCAAATTACTTAAAAATAATTAAAATTTAAAAAATTCAAAAATCAAACCTAATCAAATCTGGTTTTGGCCGGTTCACCTGGTCAAACCCAATTTTTGATCAGATTTGACCGAGTCAATAATAAAACTAATTTTTTATATTAATCAAATCAGATTTGAAGTTGGTCCCCAATTTAACAAGTTAAACCAATCAGTTTGGTCCAGTTTTTAAATCATTACCGGTACAATAATCAAAGGAAAAGAAATCATCGTCGCCAAAGCATGAGCCGCAACTCTAGTCCTAATCATCAAAAACACTTTGGGAGAGACAAATATAATGAAGAGAGATGCAGTCAAAGTCGATCTTATAGAAAGCATTGGATGTTTATATTAGGGCTAGATTCGAAGCGAGTTTGTTCGGGCTCGAAACGAGTTTTGCTCGAACTAGCCAAAGCCCGAGCTTGCCTTAAATGAGCCCGAGTATGAACGTGAGTCTGAATTTTAAACAAAAAACGAATACGAATCCAAATCTGAATACTGGTTAAGCGAGCTGAGTTCGGCTTGCGAGCCGCTCACTCAAATGAGAAAACATTTAACTTGGAACAAATGACATCATTTGTTCCTTAAAATATGAGTCTGAAATTGAGCTACCGAGCCTAAAATATGAACTCGAACCCAAATACACAAACCCGAGCTAAGTGCAAACCGAGTTTGAACACTAAAATTATGAAACGAGTCAAATATGAACATATGTTTAGTGAGCTCGGTGAGCCTGAGCTTGGGGCTCGTATCAACTCTAGTTTATATATATATATATATATATATATTCTTTCATCATTGAATTGGCTTTTGTAATTTCTTATTATTTGGAATATGTTTATATCTTGAAGTGTCTTCCCTAATCGGCATGGTCTTAATTCTAAAAAGGGGCCCTCTTCAACATAAGACTCAGAGCAGTGAGAGTCCTATTGGACACAACCCTAAAGAACACTCCCCTGCGCTGAAAAGTGTCACCTGTTAAAGAGAGCACCGCCTCTCTCTTTCTCTCTCCAGAAGTTTCTCCACAAAGCGTCGCCTCTATGTTGCAAGTTGCTGCCACCTTCCAAATTATCCAGAGTTTGCAATGCAAGTTTGCCGCCATTTTAGAACAGTAAAGAAAGGTTAATATCAGTTTTGCTAACCGATTTCAACAAGCATAAATAGACTTGTTGGCCAGCCAATTGTGCGTGAAAAGAAGGAAGCAGTGAGAGTGTTTTAGAGAAAAAAGAAATTTAGACGCAGTGAGTGTAGAAAGTTAAGAAGTGAGCGATGTGAGTGTGTGCTTATGTGTGAGTGCAGTGATGTGCAAAAAAAAAAGAGTGTGTCGATTGTGTAGTCAGTGTGAGTGTATTAAGTGTGTGGGTTTTGTTTAAAGTTTGTAACTATTAAGTAATAAAGTTATTATTTTAGTAGCACTACTCTTGTTTAACAAGTAGTATCAAAGCAGATGGTCAGGGATCGGGATTGGGGACGTTTTGAAAGTCGTCAGGATCGCGATCGTGGAAGCTTTAAAGGCAGTCACGGACCGTACGTAATGCACAAATCGGGTATGTAATTGTTAAGTCACGCCAAAACTTTGCCAGTGTTCAGTCTGGGACTGTGAAGTTAATTGGTCAGGGACCAAACTTTGTATATTGTTAGGCGTTATTATCAAGTCATTATGGTAGATTTTTCAAGTTCAGTCGGCAAGATTGAGAAGTTCAATACTTCAATTATAATAATTGGAGTACTCATATTCGGTTTTATCTATTGGGACAAGATTTATGAGATATAATAGGTGGCAAAGACACTACACCACCCACGTATGCTGAAGAGTTAGAAGAGTGAAAGATTAAAGCTGGCAAAGCCCTGTACATCCTTATTGTAACATTAGAAGAAGAGTGGTTGCAAACCATCAAGAGTGCAAAAACACTGAAGGAAGCTTGGGATGCACTAGCAGCTATATTCATAAGGACGAATGATGCAAAGTTGCAACACTTGAAAAACAAGCTCTTGTCGATCTCTCACTAAGACATGACAGTAAGCGAACATTTCTCTAAAGTTAAAACTCTTTGTGATGAACTTTCCAAATAAGACCCTTAGAATGAGATCACTGAGACAAGAAAGATAAGAATTATTGTTCCTGGGTTGAGGCTGAAATATAATGCAATAGTTACAACCACCCGTGGATGGGCAAAGGAGCCAATGTTATAGGAGTTAGATAATATACTGACCAATCAAGAAACTTTAGATAAACAATTGTCTTAGGTCTTAGTGAAAGATAAAAAGAGTGCTCTCTTCAGTAATAAAATAGGGTACAAAAATAAAAGAATAAAAGGTCAAAGAGATCGACAAAAACAACTAGATGGAAGAAGCTCTCAACTCAAAAAATTGAACGAAGATAAAAACAGTCAAAGGTGCAACGATGTATGCTATGATTGTGACAAGAAAGGTTATTTTGCCAGAGATTGCCGATACAGAAGAATAGAAGGAAATGTAACAACGTCGACCTTGAAGGAGAATCATAGTGAAGAAGAATAAGATTTTTAAGCATCCTATGCAGCTGAAAATCTAGAAAAGCTTGCAATCTCCTATATCATTGAGTCGGATGATGATGCAATGGCCCTTATCTCTGTGAGAGATGAAATCAATTATAATGATGATTGGATAGTAGACTCAAGCTGTTCGAATCATATGACTGGGGATAAAGACAAGTTTTCAAGCATGTATGAATATAAAGGAAGGAGAATGATTGTCATTGCGAACAACTTAAGATTGCTTGTTACCCATTTAGACCAAGTGCAAGCAAAAGAACCCCCAAAAGAGGGAATATAATTGGAAACACCAATTTTTTGACCTTTCCATTTCTATGTTTGTAAGTGACAGTAGATATGCATGGTAGGAATCCCTGAACATTACCGCACAATTGCTTGTTCCTTTGTAACATAGTAGCATCTTGAAATGCTTTGCTCTCAGGAATAGGGCCCTTCAACTGATTGTAGGATACGTCAACATATAATAGACCCCTCATTTCCTCAAAACTGTTCGGAATGGAACCAGTAAGAGAATTGTGGGAGAGATTTAGCTGCTCTAGGCTCTCCAAATGGCTCATTTGTGATGGTATCTCTCCTCCAAGAGAATTATGACTCAAATCTAACTGAGACAAGTGAAATAACTTCTCAAACTGAATTGGAATTTCTTTGCTAAATTTGTTGTTGCTCAAATTCAGGTAGTGCAGCTTAACCAAGTTTCCTAGATCTTCCGGTATTGCCTCGCTTAATTTGTTTGAGGACAGGTCCAAAGACTCAAGATTACCTAGTAGCCCAATTTCTTGAGGTATAACACTTCCAACCTTAATTTGTTTGTTATTGGATCACAACACTTCCAACCTTTATTCTGATCATCACAACCCACAAAAATGCAACTAATAGCCTTTTTATCAAACTTGTTTCATTAATGATCAGACACAAATACATAGCAAACGCATCCAGATTTTCTGAAATGGCATACTGTGGGCTTGAGAGTCCACAACTTCTCAAAAGATGACTTAAAGTCAAGCCTTGCTTGTGGTAACCTATTAATCACATGTATTGTTGTCTTCGTACATTCAGCCAGGTAGGATGTTCTTTGCATGCAACATGCTCCTACAAATCTTGGCCAAGCGCCAATTCTTTCTTTCAACAACTCCATTTTGCTGCAGCGTGCTTGGACAAGAGAATTGTCTACGTATCCTTCTCTCTTGTAAGTATTTTGTAAACTCATGTGATGTATATTCACCCTTGTTGTCTGTACGTAAACATTGTACCTTTTTCCCTATTTTTTTTCCAACCTTCTCTTTAAATTCCTTGAACTTGGAAAGGGTCTTTACTTTTTCTTTCATAAAGTAAACCTAGACATACCTGGAGAAGTCATCTATGAAGCTTATCATGTATATGAATCCACTGATAAATGCTTACTTTACTGGTCCAAACACATCTAAGTGGATCATTTCAAGAGGTGTCTTACTCTTGTATGTTGACTCCTCATGTGAGAGCCAATCAACCTTCTTGTATTAACACCCAACACACACTAAGTCTTCTTTTACGTCTAACTGTGGGAGACCCTTGAGCATGCCTTTCTTCATCATCACTTTTAATTTGTGGTAACTCATGTGTTTAAGCCTTGCATGCCATAAATTTGGTGTCTTACTTTTCCTTGTCTTGTCTACATATGTTGTTTGCACTGACATTACATAAACTCTAACTAATGTCCCTCCATGATTGGTTTACCTATAGGCTTTAAACTATGATACAACTTAACATCACTCAGGTCAAACACGACATAGTTGTCTGGAGTTGTGAGTTGTGATATTGACAATAAGTTCTTCTTTATTCCTTTCACATGGAAGACATCGATAACTTAGACTTGCTATGAACCAAACCGAGATGTTATCACTATTTGGTCTAAATGGGTAACAAGCAATCTTAAGTTGTTCGCAATGACAATCATTCTCCTTCCTTTATATTCATACATGCTTGAAAACTTGTCTTTATTCCCAGTCATATGATTCGAACAGCTTGAGTCTACTATCCAATCATCATTATAATTGATTTCATCTCTCACAGAGATAAGGGCCATTGCATCATCATCCGACTCAATGATATAGGAGATTGCAAGCTTTTCTAGATTTTCAGTTGCATAGGATGCTTAAGAATCTCATTCTTCTTCACTATGATTCTCCTTCAAGGTCAACGTTGTTACATTTCCTTCTATTCTTATGTATCGGCAATCTCTGGCAAAATAACCTTTCTTGCCACAATCGTAGCATACATCGTTGCACCTCTGACTGTTCTTATCTTCGTTCAAATTTCTGAGTTGAGAGCTTCTTCCATCTAGTTGTTTTTGTTGATCTCTTTGACCTTTTATTCTTTTATTTTTGTACCCTATTTTATTACTGAAGAGAGCACTCTTTTTATTTTTCACTAAGACCTAAGACAATTGTTTATCTAAAGTTTATTGATTGGTCAATATATTATCGAACTCCGATAACATTGGCTCCTTTGCCCATCCACGGGTGGTCGTAACTATTGCATTATATTTCAGCCTCGACCCATGAATAATAATTCTTCTCTTTCTTGTCTCAGTGATCTCATTCTGAGGGTCTTATTTGGAAAGTTCATCACAAAGAGTTTTAACTTTAGAGAAATGTTCTCTTACTGTCATGTCTTAGTGAGAGATCGACAAGAGCTTGTTTTTCAAGTGTTGCAACTTTGCATCATTCGTCCTTACGAATATAGTTGCTAGTGCGTCCCAAGCTTCCTTCAATGTTTTTGCACTCTTGATGGTTTGCAACCACTCTTCTTCTAATGTTACAATAAGGATGTACAGGGCTTTGCTAGCTTTAATCTTTCACTCTTCTAACTCTTCAGCATACGTGGGTGGTGTAGTGTCTTTGCCACCTATTATATCTCATAAATCTTGTCCCAACAGATAAAACCGAATATGAGTACTGCAATTATTATAATTGATCGAACTTCTCAATCTTGCCAACGGAACTTGAAAAATCTACCATAATGACTTGATAGTAACGCCTAACGATATACAAAGTTTGGTCCATGACCAATTAACTTCACAGTCCCAGATTGAACACTGGCAAAGTTTTGGCGTGACTTAACAATTACATACCCGATTTGTGCGTTACGTACGGTCTGTGACTGCCTTTAAAGCTTCCATGATCGCGATCCTGACGACTTTCAAAACCTCCACAACCCCGATCCCTGACCATCTGCTTTGATACTACTTGTTAAACAAGAGTGGTGCTACTAAAATAATAACTTTATTACTTAATAGTTACAAACTTTAAACAAAACCCACACACTTAATACACTCACACTAACTACACAATTGACACACTCTTTTTTTTTTCGCACATCACTGCACTCACACATAAGCACACACTCACATCACTCACTTCTTAACTTTCTACACTCACTGCCTCTCAATTTCTTTTTTCTCTAAAACACTCTCACTGCTTCTTCTTTTCACGCACAATTGGCTGGCCAACAAGTCTATTTATGCCTGTTGAAATCGGTTAGCAAAACTGATATTAACCTTTCTTTACTCTTCTAAAATGGCGGCAAACTTGCATTGCAAACTCTGGATAATTTGGAAGGTGGCTGCAACTTGCAACACAGAGGCGACGCTTTGTGGAGAAACTTCTGGAGAGAGACAGAGAGAGGCGGTGCTCTCTTTAACAGGTGACACACTTTTCAGAGCAGGGGAGTGTTCTTTAGGGTTGTGTCCAATGGGACTCTCACTGCTCTGAGTCTTATGTTGAAGAGGGGCCGTTCTTAGAATTAAGACCATGCCGATTAGAGGAGACACTTCAAGATATAAACATTTTCCAAATAATAAGAAATTACAAAAGCCAATTCAATGATGAAAGAATATATATATAAAATATTTCAAGTTGATTTCAATATACATGTTTTAAAACTATTGCATTAATTGTTTTTAATATCATCCATATTTGTTTCATATTTTAAAACGATCCGCTCAACACCAGATTTAGTTGAAGAATCACCACTAATTTAATAGAAAAAAATGTGTATATATATATAAAAACCAGAGTTGGATACGAGCCAAGTTGAGTTCGAACAAGGCCGAGCTTATTTTCAGTGAACCCAAGCCGAGCTTAGTAAACACATGTTCATATTTGGCTCGTTTTATAATTTTAGTATTCGAGTTTGGCTCGCACTTAGTTCGGGTTCGTGTATTTAGGTTTGGGTTTGCATTTTAGGCTTGGTAGCTCAATTTCAGACTCGTATTTCAAGGAACAAATGGTGTCATTTGTTTCAAGTTAAATGTTTTCTTATTTGAGTGACCGGCTCACAAGCTGAGCTCAACTCGCTTAACCGGTATTCGGATTCGGGTTCGTATTCATTTTTTGTTTAAAATTCAAGCTCGCGTTCATACTCGGGCTCGTTTAAAGCAAGCTCGAGCTCAGGCTAGTTCAAGGAAAGCTCGTTTTAAGTTTGAATAAACTCATTTTGAATCCAACCCTAATGTAAACATTCAATCCTTTCTATAAGATCGACTTTGACTGCATCTCTCTTCATTATATTTGTCTCTCCCAAAGTGTTTTTGATGATCAGGACTAGAGTTGCGGCTCATGCTTTGGCTACGATGATTTCTTTTCCTTTGATTATTGTACCTGTAATGATTTAAAAACTAGACCAAATTAACTGGTTTAACCTGTTGAATCAAGGACCGACTTCAAATCCGATTCGATTAATATAAAAAATTGGTTTTACTATTGACTCGATCAAATCCGATAAAAAATTGGGTTTGACTAGATGAATCGGTCAAAACCAGATTTGATTGGGTTTGATTTTTGAATTTTTTAAATTTTAATTATTTTTGAGTAATTTGATTATTTTTTGTTAAATTAGATAAATTTCTAAAGATTTGTAAAAAAAATAAGTTCAAAAATTAAATTAAAAAAAAAAAGTATCTCATATCCATTGAAATGTGTTATATAGATAATAATTTATAAAATTACGTTTTTTAATCATAAGATTAAAACTTTTTTTATTTTAATTGTTTCATTGAAATCAAATGAATAATTGTTACTCTTTTAAAAAGATATATTCTAATTTCTATAAGTGTGGGTATCTTGATTAATTTTATTTTTTTATAAATTTTTAAATAAAATTTATTTATTATAATTTGATAATAAATTGAACTAATCAATTAAACCAATCAAACTATAAACTAATGAGATAATTAATTCAATCACTGGTGCGATTTTAAAAATATTATGTATCTATCACGATCATATCTATCTCTGCTTTATTGCGGCTTCTCTTCCTAAAATCCCTGTTTTTGTCCTTATCGCTATATTTATCCTTATATATTAACATATATTCTTTTTGTCAGTGTCTACGATATTGAATTGTGTCAGTATATTCAAGCATAATGATTGATATACATGTGATATTTTTATTGGAGGCATACACAACAAATATAACAAATTAATGGAAGTACTAGAGACAAACAATTATCCAACCCAAAACCAATTACCTTCGCATTGTAAATCAGCTACTTGTATCATCCCATCAAAATGGACACCAGTTAACTTGTTATCCAAATGCAAACACTAAAGAAAACTACGCATGATACTATGAACTCTTTACTAAAATCTAACTAAAGCACATAAACATGAGCCATGAACACCATCTGATATTTTTAGTAAGCACTGAACTTTCCTATGGAACTGAAAGGGCAGCTTGAAAACAATAAAATCAAAGGAATAAATTGTTTGACATGTACTATTTATCAACTAAAGTATGGATGAGGCAGCATATATATATAATGAAAAACCAATAATATGAAAGAAAATTGATAAGGAAAAAAGAACATGTCTGTACTACACTGTGACTTATATCCCATCACATTATATGTCATTTAATCAAACCTTTTTTATTTTTGGGTTCATTAACAATACGTTAGATGTCAAATAACAATCGAATGTATCAATGAAGTAGGACACTATCTAATCACTTTGCCATGCAACTAAAATGTCCTAAATTAAAAAGTAGCCTGCTTCTCAAATTAAGATCTAAAATGATGAACCCAAAATAATGATGAAAATCATGATAGATGTGAATATAATTATAATGAAAATAATGTCGACAGCATCAACAAGACGAACAGTAATAACCACATGAAATGAGATTCAAAATCAATAGCTTATTAGGAAAAAAAACTACCCTTTTGATTATTAGCTCTTCTCATGGTAATCTCATCCTTCAGTTTTTCGTTCTTGTTAACAAATGAGGTGCAAATTTAAATTATGGCCAAAGGACCTTTTCCCACCCAAGTTTTGATGCACTCTTAAACTCCCACTCTCAACTTTTTAAAAACCAAAATACACACTCATTAACGATTAAAATTAATTAATTTTATTAATTTAATTATAAATTACTATTTTACCATTATTAACATTTATCTATACGTGCCCATGAAAAACAAAAATTTAATAAAAGAGTATATTATTAAAAAAAATGATATTTTCCCCCTTGACCTAGGGTTTCTATTACTCAAAAGGCAAAAGAATTATTCCCACCCAAAGTATAGTGAAATCTCAAAATCTCATCTTCCAACTTTCAAAAACCCAAATACCCACCCATAAGTTAAAATTTGTTAAAATTTTCAGTTATGATTAAGGGTAAAATTGTTATTTAACAATAATATTTAAAAAATAAAAGTTTACATCATTTACCCCTTTTGTTTTAAAAACTAATAATTTTTCTCCAAAATTAAGTTTTAAAAAGCAACATTTCCTCTCAACCTAGGGTTTCAAATTTAGCCGATGAATTTTTGATGAATGACGACCAATCTCTCTACCTCCTGGTGTCGTCTCTCCCTCCAGTGGTTTTCCTTCAATTACTGACGTTTGGATTTGACGAAATCCAAATGAAGAGTTTAAACTCTTTGTCTAGACAATGGCGATGGTCCAAACGAGTATATTATTCAGAAAATTACGATATTCCATCATTTTCTGTTACTCAAAATTTCATCTTCTGTCGCCCCCCAAACTTTAGAAACATCACAGTTGCACTCTTATATTCCACCATTTTCTCACTCCACCTTTGGTGGCTTCTCCCTTCATCTTCGACCAACGAAGAAATCCAAGGCAAAGTCACTGTTGTCGACTAAGCAAGCTGATAAAGAAAGTTGACGAAGAAAGCTGACATTACTGGCAATAATCAAGCAACGATCCCATGTTGATTTTTCGATCCGAAGAAATCTAAGGAATGATCTGATGTTCTTGCCCACAAATCAGAAACCTCGACCCTCTCCTTCTTTCTTCAACGCTGCATCGTCAACCACCAAAGGAAGGGCAATGATGCTGCAAAAATGAGTGGGAGATCCAAATCTCTTGCTCGTTTTTTGGTCAAAAAATCATGATAGAATTGTCAAATATACCACCTAGGAGAAAGAGGGAGTGCCGACAAAGGTTTAGGGTGGGAAGAGAGTGTCACCGAAGACAAAAATGGTGACCTGAGAGGGAATTAAAAAAAAAAAAACCTATGATGAAGGGAAAAAAGTTATTTTTTAAAACTGGAAAAGTTGAATCTGGAGTGAAATTGTTAGTTTTCAAAGTCTGGGGGAGGAAATGGGTTAAAATTATATTTGTTAATATTAATGATGAAATGACATTTTTGCCCTTTTAATTGACAACTAAATGTAATAAGAGTTGGATGACGGGTGGGTATTTCAGTTTTTGAAAAGTTAAGGGTGGGAATTTGGGAATGCATCAAAACTTGGTTAGGAATAAGTCCTTTGGCCTTAAATTATTAGCTAAGTGATAGTGTTTCATAGTCACAGTACATTATGAATTTGGAGGATAATAATATTGATTTGGAGACGATTATGGGAATGGTTATGATACGTTGGGACATCATTGACGCTAGTTTGAATTGTTTGGTCAGAGACTTTAAAATAATTAGAGAGCACATGAATGAGTTAATGATGTTGTCTTTTAATAATGCTGACAAATAAGAAACTATGATGGAACTGAAGTTGTTGATGACAAAATACACAAACTTGATTCTAAGCCAAAACAAAAGATCCATAGATTTCAGTAATCGAACAATAGACTCCGATGAATCCTAGCCAACGAAACTCAATCATACACATCTCTGCCTTAAGCCTTTGTTGAGTGAGGCAAAACTAGAAGTGAATGAAGAGAAAGATTAAAAAAGGGTGAAACAAAGAGCTGAAGAGAAGAATTGGATCATGAAGAAATAATTCAGTCCAAAAACCCACTTAATCAATCATCCCATTCCACAATAACAATGCAACCCAATTTGCATTAGATGTTAATTACCGCTCACGCCCACACACTAATAACTAGTCCAACTACTAAACGGCTCACACTCAAACCCCAACGCAACTTATTAACAAGACAAACCATTAGACTTGATCCGAAACCTAATTGAGTTAACTTAAATACAATTTACCCATCACGCTCAATCATTCACCAGCCAAGTCCAATCACAATCCACTTAATCAATTCCAAACCATACATGTTTCAATTAAACCCAAAACATTTTAATGGAATTGAATTCCTAATTTAAGATTATGATAATAATAATTAAAGATTATGATAATATTTGAATAATGAAGGAATTATGATTGCATTATATTTAGGAAATCAATGATTTAATAGAATTTGAATTAAGATAAGATTTTAAGATATGAAGAAAAAAAGGGACAACAACATGAAGTAAAAAAGGAGGGAAAATCTGGTTAGAGTATTTGATAGAGACTTTTACCTTGGGAGGAAGGGCACCTCTAATTGCCTGGGAAGGATTGACACCTCTTTGTTGCTTGAACTATATTCTTAATTTATCACTATTATTGACACGTATCAATATTTTTTTAAGTTCACTTCATTGTTTTTTCTATGCGGTCGTTTTTCTTGTTGTGTGGGATTGATTAGTTTGCATGATTGCTATCAACATGCTTAGGATAGTTTAACTGAGAGGCAAACTGATTAACAGTGATTAGTCCATGTGTGTAAGGGGCCAGCAAAAATTCTGGCTTCATGTTGACCAGGCACAAACTTCTTTACGTACAAATTAACGATTCTCCTAGTTTGGTAGACTTGTCCTGCCAAATCATAATCCTCTGTCAGTGTAGGTGTTGAAGCTTTTATGGAAATTCTGATAATCATTAGGCTCAAGTGCCTGCATGCATAGTTTATACAATTTTTGCTCGGTACATACATATGCATGGATTCAGGACCAACAATTCACAGCCTCTAAATTCTTGGAGCTGGCCATGTTTGGTGCTCTGCAGCCAGAGGGGATCCAGGGAGATAAAGTCCGTTCAACTGTTAACAATATAAGCAGCAAGAAAATTATACAGATATAATTCCTATTGCTGGATTAGCCCATCAGTACAAATCCAGTCTGAGCCCTGTCATATTAGTGACAACTCCAACCCAGTGATGGCAAGATGAACTTAAAATAAATTTAAGAAGATAAAATTTATCTTTACTTCATGTCTTTTTCGATAAGCATTGGTTACTAAAATATTCTCCTTTCAAATGCTTTATTGTTTTTTATTAATGGCTTCTGAGCTTCTGATTGAAAAAGTGAAGATTTTAACTAGATGTATGCTTTTCATTGAAAGTATAGATAGTTTGCTGGACCTGCTATACTACTGTCTAGAGACTCTAAATTTTTATCTTTTTTCTTCATGTTTTTTCTGATAACTTTTCCTGCAGTTTATTTTTGATTCAGCTGCACGGTTTTGTGTTGAAATTGCAACTCGTCAGCGTGGTTGCTGTGTGTTGCAAAGATGCATTGCTCATTCAATTGGTGAACTTCGTGATAAGTTGATAACTGAAATTTCCAATCATGGGCTTCTCCTTGCTCAAGATCCCTTCGGGTATGACCTAAAATGTGTTAATTCTTTTTTTATTTTCTGACAGTCAAACTTATAACAGGATATATATATATATATATATATATGTATATATATAAAAGTAATATTATATTTGTCTATTGTAAGTGCATAAATAGGTACAATTTATATGTGTTGTCATATAATTAGGTACAATTTCCCTCTTCACTAGAAGAGGCAGAAGCAATAACACACAAGAACTGGACAAGGAGGAGAAGGGTAAGTAGTTTTTTAAAACTTAATTTGCCCATGTCTGTTTCTTTTTTGATATTGTGCTGATAGTATACAAATTCCCTCTTATTTAAAGCCAGCAAGTTAGTAGAGTCGGGCTAATTTGCCTATGTCTGTTTCTATCTTTCCTGAAGATAGAAAATTATACAGATATAATTCTGATTGCTATTTTATTCCTATTTCAAAATAAATGTTTACCCTTGTGCGTCAAAGGCTAATTTTATTGCTTCATGGTATTTTTTTAATCATTCTTAACCTTGGACAGTAATTTAATCCAAGAAGTGGTTGCTTTTAAAGTTATTTTGGTCTCTGCACAATGGTTTTATCTGATTCTCTGACTCAGAAAACTTTTATCATTCTGTAGCAGAAATTATGTTGTTCAATATATTATAGAGCTGAAGATCCCTTCTGTCACTGCCAACCTACTTGCTCAGTTCAAAGGCCGCTTTGTTCACCTATCAAAGCAAAAATTTAGCAGTCATGTTGTGGAAAAATGCATCAAGCATTTTGGAGAGAGTCGATCACAAATTGTCCATGAATTGCTGTCTGTGCCTCATTTTGAACAGTTGCTGCTAGATCCATTTGCCAATTATATCATTCTGACAGTTACCAAGGTTTGGAGCACAACATCCTTTTAGCAACTTCTCTGATGTCTTCCAAACTTTTGATAGAACCTTACTCCTTAATTTCTATCTTCAGGGTTCCCTTCATGCTGCACTGCTTGAAGCTGCTCGACCCCACTCTTTCTTACGAACTAGTCCATATTGTAAGCGGATTTTCTCTCGAAATCTGTCAAAAAAGTGATGTAAATTCGTGTGTGGTGGCAAGTGTTGTTGCTCTCCCAAACTCACTAACCTGTTCACTATTCAGAAGTTTTACTATTTCTTGGGGCACTGGATGTAGAATAGCCTTCAAAATTTGAAGCTGGTCCTCAAGAGAACCTTTGAAACTTAGTATCTACGGATGATCTCTCCATGATTTTGAAGAACGTAAACTGGAAGTTATTGCTCCTGGTTGTTTATTTTGCTTATACAACTTATATGTACTGTTCTGTTGTCTTCTTGGTGTTGTTGTTGTCCTGTTGATCTGAACTGTTAATGTATAATGTTTCACCCTTTCTACTTTTAATCTGGGTAAATGCCGTGCGGTAGTTTATTTCCTCTTCAATTCTGAGATGATTTTCTTAAGAGATGACAAAGGACTCGTTCAAAGAATATAAAAATGATATGGAAAGATTATACTCTAACTGGGACCAATGTCCTAAAATTATGACTGCTCTCCACCACTTATTGCTGTTCCATTCTCGTCAAGGTCTTTGTTTTCGTATGGCGGAGTTATTTCTCCTGGAAAATACTCTAAGCAAGTGGCTATGCTCTGCTGTGACTTTTCCACACCAGTTACGGGCCCAACATGTGATTGAACATTGGAAGAATGAGGTGGAAGTTAATACAACCAAACAGTGAATGTAATATTTTTTCTTCAGTCCATCTCTCTAGTTGAGTTTGATAGAGATGAATATCGATTTTGAAGATGACAAATGAGTTTATCATTTACTCCTGCTTCTGCGTTGACTGTCATTATCCGACGAATTTTCATGAAACAGTTTTCTTTACGTCGTTTCAATTTTATTTTATTTGTTACCATTTTGATTATAAAAACTCCAACCAGCTTATTAAATATAATTTCAAAATCAATAAAACTGCACACAATTTTATAGTCAAATAAATATGTGTAATTCTGTAATTAAATATTATTTTATTTTTTATCTATACAATTATATGATAATATATCATTATTTATATATAAAATTATATACATAACACTATTATTTGAAAATTCATCTTTGGGGCGTGATTGAAACTATAGTTTGTCAAATCTACAATATTTTGAACAACATAATTTCTGCCGCAGAACCAAAATACATTTAAAAGCAACCACTTCTTGGATTAAATTACTGTCAAAGGTTAAGAATGATAAAAAAAAATACCATGAAAAAATAAAATTAGCCTATGATACATAAGGGTAAACATTTATTTTGAAATAAGTACATACTCTAACAATGAGTACTAATTTGTGTGTTAATGAAGATATAACACTGTATGATTATGTGATTTTAAATTAGAAAAAAAGTGAGACTTAATCATATCGTGACACATTATTATTAGAGAAATTTTAAAAATTAGTCAAAATTAAGGGGGTCTAAGCGAAATTACCCAAAATATTTAGGTTTAAGCAAAAATGCCCAGGTTTTGTGAAATGACGAAACTGCCCCCATATATAAACTCAGCAAATTTCGTTCCTTCCCACGTTAATGTTACTGTTTAAATTCAAAGAAAATTCAAAATTTCCAACTCTCCCACGTTCATCCGGATTTCCACTGATTTTCTTGGTTTCCGACAACCGGAAATGGCAAATAAGATTAGTATATCTCCCGTAATATTGTTTGAATCAAGTTATTGCTCATATTATTGAGATTTGATTGAGAATTTGCGATTTGAAATTTTAGGGTTTCGAATTGAACAATGCTTAAAATGTTATGATTTTTGGTTGTTTTGGTTGAATTGATTGAGGGGTTTTATGTTATACAACGTATATATTTGATTTATGCGAAAATCGGAAGCCGAAACAACAAAATTTTGGCCGAAAATGGCTGCCGAAGTGATCGGCAGTCCGACGTGGGAACAGTGTTTCCCACGTCAAGCACTTCATCCCACGTTCAGCAGATTTTAGGGGGGGTAAATTAGCTTTTTTAAAGTATTGGGGTGTCGTGGGAAAGTCCTTAGCCCACGTCGGGTTTTTTTGAAATTGGTCACATAAACGTGAGTTTGGCGAAATTACGAAACAACCCCTGTATATAAACACAGCCAATATTTTCTTATTTCTCACGTTAAACACAGCCAAAACTCACGTCACCACGTTCATCCCACGTTCGACCAGATTCCGGCGATTTTCTTGGTTTCCGGCAACCGGAAATGGCAAATAAGATTAGTATATCTCCCGTAATCTTGTTTGAATCAAGCTATTGCTCATATTATTGAGATTTGATTGAGAATTTGCTATTTGAAATTTTAGGGTTTCGATGTGAACAATGCTTAAAATGTTATGATTTTTGGTTGTTTTGGTTGAATTGATTGAGGGGTTTTATGTTATACAACGTGTAGATTTGATTTATGTAGAAATCGGAGGCCGAAACAACCAAATTTTGGCCGAAAATGGCTGCCGAAGTGATCGGCAGTCCGACGTGGGAACAGTGTTTCCCACGTCAAGTGCGTTCGCTCGCGTTCTAAGCAAATTTTGGGGGTGTAACTTAGCTTTTTTAAAATATTGGGAAGCCAGGGAGATTCCTTAGAACAGAGCGGGTTTTTCTGAAATTTTTCATATAACAATGGACCTTTTAAGAATAGGAATTTTCATGAGGGGGTAAATTGAGAATTTTCTTATCTAGGGTTTCTGATAGGGTAGTTTTCAAATTTTATATTCGTTTTTTCTGTTCTATGGTTTTTCAACTTTTAGAATTCGAATTTCAATTCCGTTTTTTTGAATTTCACCGTTTTACGAGATATCGACTCGTATTTTTCAGATTTCTGAAAGATTTTTCGATTGTTGCTATTCTAGCGTATTTCAACTTTTAGAATTCGAATTTCAGTTCCGTTTTTTCGGATTTCACCGTTTTACGAGATATCGATTCGTATTTTTCAGATTTCTGAAGAATTTTTTGTTTGTTGCCATTCTAGGGTTTTTCAACTTTTAGAATTTGAATTTCAGTTCCGTTTTTTCGAATTTCACTGTTTTACGAGATATCGACTCGTATTTTTCAGATTTCCGAAGGATTTTTCGTTTGTTGCCATTCTAGGGTTTTTCAACTTTTAGAATTTGAATTTCAGTTCCGTTTTTTCGAATTTCACCGTTTTACTATATATCGACTCGTATTTTTCAGATTTTCGAAGGATTTTTCGATTGTTGCCATTCTAGGGTTTTTCAACTTTTAGAATTCGAATTTCAGTTCTGTTTTTTCGAATTTCACCGTTTTACTATATATCGACTCGTATTTTTCAGATTTCTGAAGGATTTTTCGATTGTTGCCATTCTAGGGTTTTTCAACTTTTACAATTCGAATTTCAGTTCCGTTTTTTCGAATTTCACCGTTTTACGATATATCAACTCGTATTTTTCAGATTTTCGAAGGATTTTTTGATTGTTGCCATTCTAGGGTTTTTCAACTTTTACAATTCGAATTTCAATTCCATTTTTTTGAATTTCACCGTTTTACGAGATATGGACTTGTATTTTCCAGATTTTGGAAGGATTTTTTGATTATTGTCATTCTAGGGTAGTTGAACGTGTATAATTCGAATTTCAGTTTCATTTTTTCGAATTTCACTGTTATCAGGCAGTTAAATCTTGTTTTTTAAAGTTTCTCATTTCCTTTTTGATTATTTGATATTTTTCATCTTTTTATGGTTTTTCCATGTATACATTTGTTTACATATTTGTTTTTACGCATGTCTAACAAATTTTTTACATTGTTTCAGGATATTTCTCGCAAAAGAAGACGGGTTGACAGCGAGCTGCGAATCCCCGACGAGTCCAGACACTTCCGGGCAGAGGCGATATGTCGTGCACAGCATGCCGCATTATCTCGGATTACTGCTACATTGACCCCAGATCAGCTACGACTATTTGAGAGGACATGTTTCGGGTATTTCTGGGAGGACTCCACGACGTGATCCCTTCACTTTGCATCGAGCGTCGGATGTCCCTCAGTAGGGATTGGGCTCTGGTGACTGTGGCGTGTTTATGTTACGATTTTTTGAGTGTTTGGCGTTGTCACGAAGCTACGTTTTTCCCCGAGAGTCGTCTACCTCTATGCGTCGACGATTAGCGGCGCAGTTGTATTTTCACTGTATCGATTAGCTCACGGATGTATATTTATCGTTATTCCTATGTTTAGATGTATATATTTATTGTATGTGCATATGTGTATGATATACTTTATTTGTGGTTATATATGGATGTGTATCGTATTTGATTTCATTTTTTAAATAATCTTATCATGAAAAAACAATAAAAACGTATGATTACTCAAACATTTACACACTTGAAACAATTAGAGAAAATAAAGTAATACTGAAATAACTCATACGAAACACTAAGTTTATTACATCAAATGACAATACAATTACACATTTGAAACAATAATAAAAATACATCGGTTACATAAAACTGAAGTACAACAATAAAGAATCATATAACAAACAAAATTGAGTATAAGCATGTCAAGATCTCGTTCCTTTGCCTTTTGTATGTGAACGCTGGGGGGCGGAGCTCGGGACCGGTGCTAGGGATTTACATTGGGTTCGTGTATGCCCCGGTTCATGGCAACGACTACAAATCCTCGGTGTAACAATTTCTACTTGCGGTGAAATTCAAAAAAACGGAACTGAAATTTGAATTCTAAAAGTTGAAAAACCCTAGAATGGAAACAATCGAAAAATTCTTCAGAAATATGAAAAATACGAGTCGATATCTCGTAAAACGGTGAAATCCAAAAAAACGGAACTGAAATTCAAATTCTAAAAGTTGAAAAACCCTAGAATGGCAACAAACGGAAAATCCTTCAGAAATCTGAAAAATACGAGTCGATATCTCGTAAAATGATGAAATCCAAAAAAACGGAACTAAAATTCGAATTCTAAAAGTTGGAAAACCCTAGAATGGCAACAAACGAAAAATCTTTTGGAAATCTAAAAAATACGAGTCGATATCTCGTCAAACGGTGAAATTCGAAAAAACGGAACTGAAATTCGAATTCTAAAAGTTGAAAGACCCTAGAATGGAAACAATCGAAAAATTCTTCAGAAATCTGAAAAATACGAGTCGATATCTCGTAAAACGGTAAAATCTGAAAAAACGAAACTGAAATTCAAATTCTAAAAGTTGAAAAACCCTAGAATAGCAACAAATGGAAAATCCTTCAGAAATCTGAAAAATACGAGTCGATATATCGTAAAACGGTGAAATTCGAAAAAACGGAACTGAAATTCGAATTCTAAAAATTGAAAAACCCTAGAATGGAAACAATCGAAAAATTCTTCAGAAATCTGAAAAATACGAGTCGATATCTCGTAAAACGATAAAATCCAAAAAAACGTAACTGAAATTCAAATTCTAAAAGTTGAAAAACCCTAGAATGGCAACAAACGAAAAATCCTTCGGAAATCTGAAAAATACGAGTCGATATCTCGTAAAACGATGAAATCCGAAAAAACGGAACTGAAATTCGAATTGTAAAAGTTGAAAAACCCTAGAATGGCAACAAACGGAAAATCCTTCAGAAATCTGAAAAATACGAGTCGATATATCGTAAAACGGTGAAATTCGAAAAAACGGAACTAAAATTCGAATTCTAAAAGTTGAAAAATGAAAATGCCTTTACAATGTAAAATATCCAAAAACCCCTCATATTTATCTAAAATTATTTTAACCCCCATAATGAGTGAGGGGAGTTATATAAATAAAGGGAAGGGTAATTTTGACATTTTAGAAAAAGTTTGAAATAAATAAATAAATATCAAAATGCCTTTATAATGTAAAATATCCAAAAACCCCTCATATTTATCTAAAATTACATTAAAACCCCATAGTAAGTGGGAGAGTTATATAAATATGAGGAGAAGGGTAGTTTTGGTATTAAAAAAAGTCATAGGCATTTTTTTTTTAGAACAGTGATTTTGGGCATTTTGGCTTGAAAATAGTGATTTTGGGTATTTTTGCTTAATGGGAGGGCATTTTGGCCATTTTTTAAAATTTCCCTTATTATTAATACACAAAATAATACTCATTATTTATGCACATTATCTTACTTTGTAGGATTATATATTTAAATTGATATTACGGTGTATAAACACATTGAAACACAACAAATGCATTATAGAAAGCCATTAAGTGAGCAGTCCTGTTGTACCCAAATGCGGAGCGACCAAGGAAGCAACACTCTGCAAACATTAGCTTGATGGATGGAGAAACCTAGTGATTTAAGGTTGACAAACGTGAGTTTTGACATCTAAGTTGGCAGATAAGAATAATTTATCACGATAATTTAGGGTGTATTACAAAACTTATAAGCAATGGCCATGTCAACAGAGGAGAAGGCCAGATATGAGATGGGAAAATGAAGATGGAAAGGATGGCTACCATTCTAAAACTTGGGTTCCTTTTGATTAGGGTTCATGAAGTTGCGTTGAAATCTACTTCTGCATTTTCAAATTTGATGCACATATGATATCTAAATTCCATCATGAACATGCTGACAAGAGTGGTTAGTTAAAAACCCTTGATATTGGGAGATGAGATAAAGACAAACAGGACATAATACTCAGCTGTGATGCAAGTTCTTACGCTTTCCTCTCAAAGGAAAATATATGAAAGCTACTCTTGGAAAAGACTCACAGTATATATACATATAAAAAGAAAGTGAGCAACTCAGTTTCTTTGCAACATATAGATAATCAGGTAGCATATCAATATAAGATGCAGATTGAGTAGCTTACCCTACCTAATAACCAGCTCAACAGGCCAGATAAAAAGAAATTAATAATGAGATATTTCATGGAAATAAATATGTAATTGCTCAAAACTTAAGTAAAACGGAGCAATATTTCAATTGCCACAATAACAAATGACCAATACCCAGCCAGCATAATGCATCCTTTATATCCGAAAAAAGAGAATATTTTTCTCAAGGGCTTTGTTAATGAAATAGATGTACCTGCATCTTAAAAATATTATAATATATATAATAAAATTATACGTATATATTTTAAATATATAAATACGCATACTCTTGATATATATTATTATATGGTTGAATAATTTTGAATTAAAAATAAAAAAATATTTAATTATGTGACAACCCACAAATCATGAACCGTGAACATGACTAATATAACGTGATGCATTTGTTAGAGATATTAATTAAAATAACCTAATTTTTTCCATTGTATATATATGTAGTCATTTTTTCCTTTTATTATACATATATAACTTAAAATATAAAATATTTAAAATAGTTTTAGGTTTTCTACTCACTTAGTCAAAACTCATTTAACCAAGTTATAAACTTACTTACTTAGTCAAGACATAAAATTCACCTACCACTCAACCAAAACATAAAACCTACAAAATAATATAATAAAATTTAATTATATTTAATTCATAAAAATTATTATGAATTTAAAAAAAGAAATTCATGCACACTTGTTTGCTCGACCAACTTATCTGCCCAAACTATCCGATCATGATTGGTCAATCAACCCATTCGACTAATCTCAAATCCTAAAATTTCTTTTTTAAATGTAAAATTAAACTAAAAAATAATTATATTTATATAAAAAAAAAGATAATTATATATATTTGTGTGTGTAATATACCAAAAAAGATATTAGCATTTTAATTAATATCCTCGTTTGCTAAGTTGGTAAGAAGACTCCAAACATGTAAATTGTAACTTGATTAGAGGCTTATTCTGAATTAATAGAAAAAATCTTTTTCATTTATTATGTTTCCTTCACTTATTTTTTATATTTTTTTATTTGTTACTTTCTTTCCAAACAAGAACCATAAACCCTTAAATAAATTCGACGAATTGACATTTTATAAAATTTTTAGATTCCATTCACACATAAAAAGCAGATTTGATAGGATTGGTGATCTACATCACCCGCCCTCCTGTTCGTCTGCACAGATACATGAAAAAGGGAAATAAAACCATTAACAAACATCATCACCACACAACATGAGAAATAAATTTTCGCCAGTGGCCTGTCATTTCTGAAGCTTACTAGCATTGAAGTGAAGACTGGTGCGGAAGGGGAAATTAGACAAACTTGTTCACTCATTAATGGTTGAAGAAGATTAAAGAATCAAAGCAAACTTCATCCTTAAAATCTAATACTTGTTAAAATTGACCATCACTTTGTTAATAAGGTATTATGTTGACGTATATAGTCACGATGTCCAATTAGTAGAGGGGCTCCGTTCCCCAATGATCGGGTTTTTTTTCAGCATTTTCTTAAAGAATGAGAATGTTAGTAGGATCTGGATTAGTAATAAAAGTCCTAAAGAAGTTTGACTTATGGATGGTAATCCATATAAATATAAAAACTAAAGAAGTCTTCACTTCAATGCTAGTAACCATTAACAAATCTTAGAATTCAGGCTAGATTATAAAAACTAAAAATAGTAAAATATTAAATTTATTTATTAATATTATGTGACAATATATAAAATCAAATCAACATAATTGTTAAATAAGAGAATTTAATCAAATCAACATGGTCTTAAAAAACTAGTTTAGTTTTAATTAAATAGTAATTCATCAAAGATAATGGCAAGGGTATTTATTAAAATAGTCATTTATTTTATCTTTTATATATATATAATAATTTTTTTATTATATAAATATAACCATTTTTTAAGTTAATTTTGTTTTTGAAATTAAAAAAGATTATGAGATTTGAGGTTGATCGAATAGGTCAACTAGCCTGCCAACAATTAGTTGGTTAACCAATTTTTTAAAAATAAATTGATCAGTTATGTGTTCGGCCAGCCAACCGCCTAACCAATTATCTATTCTTTCAATGAAAAGCATACATCTAGTTAAAATCTTCACTTTTTCAATCAGAAGCTTAGAAGCCACTAATAAAAAACAATCAAACATTTTAAAGGAGAATATTTTAGAAATCAATGCTTATGGAAAAAGACATGAAGTAACGATAAAATTTAACTTCTTAAATTGATTTTAAGTTCATCTTGCCATCACTGGGTTGGAGTTGTCACAAATATGACAGGGTTCAGGTTGGATTTGCACGGATGGGCTAATCCAGCAATAGGAATTATATGTGTATAATATTCTTGGTGCTTGTATTGTTAACAGTTGAACGGACTTTATCTCCCTGGATCCCCTGTGGCTACAGATCACCAAACATGGCCAACTCCAAGAATTTAGAGGCTGTGAATTGTTGGTCCTGAATCCATGCATGTGTATGTACCAAGGAAAAAATTGTATAAACTATGCATGCAGGCACTTGAGCCTAATGATGATCAGAATTTCCATAAAAGCTCCAACACCTACACCGACGGAGGATCATGAATTGGCAGGACAAATCTACCAAACTAGGAGAATCGTTAATTCTTACGTAAAGAAGTTTGTGTCTGGTCAACTTGAAGCCAGAATTTTTGCTGGCCCCTTACTCACATGGACTAATCGCTGTTAATCAGTTTGCCTATTAGTTAAACTATCCTAAGCATGTTGATAACAATCATGCAAACTAATCAATTCCACGCTATAAGAAAAACAACCGTTTAGGAAAAACAATAACGTGAACTTAACAAAATATTGATATATCTGAATAATAGTGATAAATCAAGAAAATAGTTCAAGCAACAAAGAGGTGTCAATCCTTCCCAGACAATTAGAGGTGCCCTTCCTCCCAAGGTAAAAGTCTCTATCAAATATTGTAACCAGATTTTCCCTCCTTTTTCCCCTCATGTTGTTGTCCCTTTTTTCTGTCATATCTTAAAATCCAATCTTAATTCAAATTCTATTAAATCATTGATCTTCTAAAACTAATTCAATCATAACTCCTTTGTTATTCAAACATTATCATAATCTTTAATTAGGAATTTAATTCCAATAAAATGTTTTTCGTTTAATTGAAACGGGTATGGTTTGGAATTGATTAAGTGGATTGTGGGTAAATTGTATTTAAGTTAACCAAGGTTTCGGATCAAGTCTAATGGTTAGGTCCAAGTAATAAGTTGTGTTGGGGTTTGAGTGTGAGTGGTTATGCAAATTGGCTTGCATTGTTATTGTGGAATGGAATGATTGATTAAGTGGGTTTTTTGACTGGATTATTTCTTCATTGTCCGATCCTTCTCTTCGGTTTTTTGATCGGCTATGAAGTAGAATATTGAATGCAATCATTTTGTTTGTCAGTAATAACTACCATTAATTTATTATATTCGTTGTGTATGCCTTTGATAAGATTAGATTCGAATTGAGTCTATTTAAGTTTGAGCTCAAGTTTGGCTCGAATAAGCCTGAAACAAGTTAGCCTTATACGAATTCAGTCGAGTTTGAGTTATTCACCAAATTTTTCAATTAAAAATTTTGATACAAAACGATATTGTTTTGCCAATATATATTAAAATGACGTTATTTTAATAACAAAAAATAAATCGAATCGAATTCAAACAAAATTCGAATTCAACTTTTATGAGCTTAAATTCGAATTCGAGCTCAATTATATATAAACCGAACTGAATCTAGCCCCAGCCTCTTATAATAAAAATCATATGTATATCAATCATTATGCTTGAATACACTGACACAATTCAAAACTATAGACATTGACAAAAAGAATATTTTTAGGCATAGGGATGAATATAGGGACAGAGATAAGGATTACAGGAAGAGAAGCCGCAATAGAAGTAAAGATAGATATGATCGTGACAGATACAGTGAGAGAGAAAGAGATCATTGTCATCGAAGCATGAGCTGTAGCTCTAGTCCTGATAATCGAAGGCACTCTGGGAGAGGCAGATATAATAAAGAGACATGCAGTTGAAGCCGATCTTATGGAAGGTATTGGATGTTTATATATATATATGTATGTATTTTCTTTTTTGAATTAATGGTGATTTTTCTAAAAATAAGATGGAAAGTTTTAAAACATTTATATTGAAATATACTTAAAAGATTCAAAAAAAAAAAAAATATATATATTATATAGAGAGAGAGAGACACACACACGGGTATATATTCTCGTCATTGAATTGACTTTTGTAATTCTTATTGTTTCGAAAATGTTTATATCTTCAAGTGCCTTCCCTACTCGGCATAGTCCTGATTCTAAGGGCCCTTTTCAACATAAGACTCAGAGAGGTGAAAGTCCTGTTGGACACAACCCTAAAGAACACTCCCCTGCTCTGAAAAGTGTGTCACCACATGGTCGGCGCTCTGTTTCTCCAAGTCCATCTCTGCAGAGAACCAATGCTCATGTGAGTCCCACATTGACATTTTTCAGTTCTAAATTGCATCATGAACTTTATGGCTGAAATGTTTATGTTGGTATTTTTACTTTGTAGGAAGCATGAAGCAGCATAAAATGTGATAGAAATTTCTTTTGCTTGATGGGTTGTGTGTGTTTGCTATTTGCAATGTGTTTTTCTTTAGTGTAATGCTCAATGCGTGATTTGATGGTAATTTATGCTAAACTGACATATCATGTAGAAGAAAAGTTTGAAGCTAGACACACTTTATTGAGACTAGTGCCTTGTTTAATAGTTTTGACTTAAGTTTCTGTGCTTTCATTTTGTACCTTGTATGCTAATTTTTATCCGCTTGGTGTGCTTTCTTTGTTGATGCCCTGATTGGTAAGAATCATTAGAACTTATTATAATAAACTTTATAGAAGAGCGGATATTAACTTTTCCATTTTCTTTTTCACGCTTTCTGATTTTTGATAGGTTGGATGACTATTTCCCACCCAAGATTTGTTGAAAATTCAGTTCTCCCATCTATCAGTCAGTCTTACTATTTAATCTTAACCATAAAAGGGTAGAAAAGTAGTTTAAAAAAACAGAAAAAATCATGTATTGAGAAAACAACTTTTGCTCAAATAAGTTTGATCAGCAGCTATAGAAGAATTTGAGTGGTAGATTGATTATCAATTCAAGCACCTATTGTCAAGTAGCTTTCTTCCAAGTCAGCGTGATCTAAGCTTCTTGGCCTCTTTAGTACGTCCTTAAACTAATCAACTCTTCCATTCCAACTTCCAAGTTCCAATTCCAAATTCCAGCACCCTTTGGAAGTGTTGGACTGCAATTTCCCTAATTAAATTCAATAAATTTCGCCTGCGAATGAGAAGAGAGGTCAGAGTCAGATTGAGACAAATAAAGGGATCTAGTCTGGTGGTGACTAGCATACGAACGTGAGAGGAGATTGAGTCGAGAAGAGAGGAGAGAGTGAGAGAGTTTGGTGAGTCTTATAATATAGGTAATGAAAAAGAAAAGGAAAAATTGTATTGAAAAAAAATCGAGGAGAATTATGCAAATGCAAGAATTCAAACTTAGTCCTAGCGTTTGCTGTATGTAGGAATTACGGAGTACCATCAAAACAATAAGCTTGTTGTGTAAAACATTATATTTATATATCATTAATCTATTTTTTTCCAATCTGAGCGATCGGACTGGAAAAAACAGAACTGGGGCTCTAACCTGGTCAAGGTCAGGTAAAAAAACACTGCTATAACACAGATTTTGCATAAATGTGCTGCTATATTGGTTGGACCGTCCATGTTGCATTAATTTGAGTTAAAGAGGCTGTATAGTTAGTGTTTTTCATTCAGTGTTTAGTATAGAATCTTCAAGTTTTTTTCCCCTGAAATCTAGCTGGTCATACTCATATCTGAGTACTTGATACGGTATTGTATATTCTCCCCGCTGTAAAACTTATGTAGAACTTGATGAATCTTCATTTAAATGCCGCTAAACAAGCTATTTTTACAATTCACTTGGCCATTCCTAGTTTTAAATAATTTAAACATGGTTCACTTTCTTGCAATAAGGGCCAAAACTGAGGGTTAAAACACATGGAGATTCAGCTGAGCCACTTTTCAAATCAATGGAGAAGGTTTTGTAAATGTCCCCCCTTTTAGCATCGTTCTGTCATCAATTTAAGCTCATTTTCTTTTCATTTAAATCTTGTAGACTTTGGGCAGGCGAAAAATTTTCTAGCTCCTACTTCTGAATATTATTCAAACGAATCAAATATGCAGACGGTCAAACTACTGCAAAGAGTCTACATGTATGACCCTGGAGAAGGAAATTAGATGCATTGACCAAAGGTCAAAGTCTTCTGAGAAAATAAAAGTCAATTTTTTTTTGTCTTTAATCTTAATTGCACAGTGGAAATTTGTAGCGCCATAGAGAGTTAGCCCGACTCTGCTAACTTGCTGGCTATAAATAAGAGGGAATTTGTATATAATCAGCACAATATCAAAAAAGAAACAGACATGGGCAAATTAAGCTTTAAAAAACTACTTACCCTTCTTCTCCTTATCCAGTTCTTGTGTGTTGTTGCTTCTGCCTCTTCTACTAAAGAGGCAAATGCTCTCCTAAAATGGAAAGCTACCTTTGAAAATCAAACAAAATCTCGGTTAAGTTCGTGGACTCTGGTTTCTCCTAATGCCACCAACTCTAAGCCACTCGTAACCCTATGTTCTTAGCCTGGAGTTTCGTGCAATTTAGTTGGAAGTGTCATCAAAATAAACTTTACCAGTTTCAGTTTAAATGGTACGCTGTATGAGTTTTCAACCTCCTCTTTCCCTAATCTTAAATATGTTAATCTTGCAGTAAATTCGCTCTCTAGTGTTATTCCATCTCAGATTGGTAACCTGTCAAAGCTCATTTATCTTGATCTATCCTTTAATCATTCCTCTGGAAAAATTCCATCTGAAATTGGTCTCCTAACAAATCTTTAGATCTTGGACCTTGATGAAAACCAACTGAATGGCACAATTCCATCTGAAATTAGTCAGTGTCAATCTCTCAATGAGCTTGCCTTGTATAGTAACAGTCTAGACGGTCAAATTCCTACTTCTCTTGGTAATCTGAGCAACCTGGTTAGGTTATATCTCAACAATAATTCGCTTTCAGGTTCTATTCCTGTAGAAATGGGAAATCTAACAAATTTGATTGAACTTTACTTGGATACCAACCATCTTACAAGCCTCATTCCTTCCAGTTTTGGAAATTTTACTAAGCTTATTGTGTTGCATGCCTTTGACAATCAACTTTCTGGTCTCATTCCTGAAGAATTAGGAAATTTGAAGTGTCTTGAACATCTAAGCCTTTATTCGAACAATCTTTTTAGTTCTATTCCAGCATCATTGGGTAGCCTGATGAATCTCAACTATCTTCATCTCTATGGAAATCAGCTTTTTGGTCCCATTCCTAAAGAGCTTGGAAACTTGAAATCTCTCACAGATCTAGAGTTGAGTGTAAACCAATTAAATGGTTCACTTCCTCCTTCATTTGGCAATTTGATTAATTTAGAAATATTATATCTTCTCCAAAACCAACTTTCTAGATCTAGTCCTCAAGAAATAAGAAATCTCATGAAATTATTACTTCTGCAACTAGACACAAACCAGTTTATTGGTCCTCCGCCCAACATTTGCCAAGGTGGTTCACTTGCATGCTTCAGTGCAAGCAACAAGAATCTCACAGGTAACATCCCCAAAGGCTTAAAAAACTGCACAGGCTTGGTAAGACTCCGTTTTAAAGTCAACCAACTCACTGGAGATTTAGTGGCAGAGTTTGGCATTTATCCAAAGCTGAGCTTCATAGACATAAGTCATAACAAATTTCATGGTGAAATATCATCTAAATAGGGAAGTTGTCCAAATTTAAGTTCCTTACTTGTGGCAAGGAACAATATCACTGGAACTATACCACCAGAGATTGGAAATGTAACTCAGCTACAATCACTTGATCTTTCTTCCAACAATTTAGTTGAGAAGATTCCAAAGACATTGAGAAAGTTGACTACTCTTATTAAGGTCAACTTAAGTGACAATCAACTTTTCGATGTCATACCTCCAGAAATTGGGCTACTGACTAATCTTGAGTCTTTGGACCTGTTCTCAAATAGAGTAAGACAGGCAATACCAAAAAATCTAGGAAACTTAGTTCAACTGCACTACCTGAATTTGAGCAACGACAAATTTAACCAAGAAATTCCAATTCAGGTCGAGAAGTTAATTCACTTGTCTTAGTTAGATTTGAGTCATAATTCTCTCAGAGGAGAGATACCACCGCGAATGAGCCATCTAGAAAGCCTAGAACGACTAAATCTCTCCTACAATTCTCCAAATAGTTTTGAGGAAATGAGGGGTCTATTGTATGTTGACATATCCGACAATCAGTTGAAGGGCCTTATTCATGAGAGCAAAGCATTTCAAGATGTTGCTATGTTACAAGGGAACAACGGATTGTGCGATAATGTTCAAGGATTCCCACCAAGGGACTTGTTTGAGGACAGGTCCAAAGACTCAAGATTAATCAGTAGGCCAATTTCTGGAGGTATGACATTGAAAAATTGATTGTCATTGAAGTTGACCTTAATAAGAGTAGTCAACTTTCCCAATGTCTTTGAAATCTTCCCAACTAAATTGTTGGAAGAAAGATCAAGTGAATGTAGTTGAGCTACAATTCCAATCTCTGGTGTATGTTTCCAATGATATTGTTCCGTGCCCCACGAGTAAGAAACTTAAATTTGGACAACTTCCCCATTTAGATGATATTTAACCATGGAATTTGTTATGGCTTATGTCTATGAAACTTAGCTTTGGATAGATATCGAACTTTGTCGCTAAATCTCCAATGAGTTGGTTAACTTCAAGATGGACTCTTACCAAGCTTGTGCAGTTTTAAGCCTTTGGGGATGTTACCTATGAGATTATTGTTGCTTGCAGTGAAGTATACAAGTGAACCACCTTGACAAATGTTGGGTAGAGGACCAGTAAACTGGTTTGTGTCTAGTTGCAGTATTGACAATTTCATGAGATTTGTCATTTCTTGAGGAATGGATCTAGAAAGTTGGTTTTGGTGAAGATATAATATTTCTAAATTAATCAAATTGCCAAATGAAGGGGGAGGCGAACCATTTAATTGGTTTACACTCAACTTTAGATCTGTCAGAGATTTCAAGTTTCCAAGCTCTTTAGGAATGAGACTAGAAAGCTGATTTCCATAGAGATGAAAGTAGGTAAGGTTCGTGAGACCACCCAATGATACTAGAATAGAACCAGAAAGATTGTTTGAATAAAGGCTTAGATGTTCAAGACACTTTAAATTTCCTAATTCTTCAAGAATGGGACCAGAAAGTTGATTGTCAAGGGCGTGCAACATAGTAAGCTTTGTAAAATTTCCAAAACTGGAAGGAATGAGGCCTGTAAGATGGTTGGTATTCAAGTAAAGTTCGATTAAATTGGTTAGACTTCCCATTTCTATAGGAATAGAACTTGAAAGCAAATTATTGTGGAGATATAACTTAACCAGGTTGCTCAGATTACCAAGAGAAGTAGAAATTTGACCATCTAAACTGTTGCCATACAAGGCAAGCTCATTAAGAGATGGGCATTGACCAATTTCAGATGTAATTGTGCCATTCAATTGGTTTTCGTCAAGGTGTAGGTTCTGAAGATTTGTTAGGAGACTAATCTCAGGTGGGATTTTTCCAGAGAAATGATTAAAGGATAGATCAAGATAAATGAGCTTTGACAAGTTATCAATCTGAGATGGAATAACACCAGAGAGTGAATTTACTGCAAGATCAACATATTTAAGACAAGGGAAAGAGAAGACTGAAAACTCATACAATGTACCATTTAAAACCGAAACTGGTAAGGTTTATTTTGGTGACACTTCCAGCTAAATTGCATGAAATTCCAGGCCAAGAACATGGGGTTGTGAGTGGCGTAGAGCTGGTGGCATTAGGAGAAACCAGAGTCCACGAAGTTAACTGAGATTTTGTTTGATTTTCAAAGCTAGGTTTCCATTTTAGGAGAGCATTTCCCTCTTCAGTAGAAGAGGCAGAAGCAACAACACCCACGAACCGGACAAGGAGGAGAAGGGTAAGTAGTTTTTTAAAGCTTAATTTTCCCATGTCTGTTTCTTTGTTGATATTGTGCTGATAATATACAAATTCCCTCTTATTTATAGCCAGCAAGCTAGTAGAGTCAGGCTAATTTGCCCATGTCTGTTTCTATCTTTCCTGAAGATAGGAAATTATA
Organism: Mangifera indica; assembly: GCF_011075055.1. Classification (NCBI taxonomy): domain Eukaryota; kingdom Viridiplantae; phylum Streptophyta; class Magnoliopsida; order Sapindales; family Anacardiaceae; genus Mangifera; species Mangifera indica. The sequence goes on along the minus strand of NC_058147.1, from coordinate 4,981,953 downwards.
CAGATATAATTCCTATTGCTATTTTATTCCTATTTCAAAATAAATGTTTACCCTTTTGCATCATAGGCCAATTTTATTGCTTCATGGTATTTTTTTTAATCATTCTTAACCTTGGACAGTAATTTAATCCAAGAAGTGGTTGCTTTTAAAGTTATTTTGGTCTCTGCACCATGGCTTTATCTGATTCTATGACTCAGAAACTCTTATCATTCTGTAGCAGAAATTATGTTGTTCAATATATTATAAAGCTGAAGATCCCTTCTGTCACTGCCAACTTACTTGCTTAGTTTAAAGGCCGCTATGTTCACCTATCAAAGCAAAAATTTAGCAGTCATGTTGTGGAAAAATGCCTCAAGCATTTTGGAGAGAGTCGATCACAAATTGTCCATGAATTGCTGTTTGTGCCTCATTTTGAACAGTTGCTGCAAGATCCATTTGCCAATTATGTCATTCTGACAGTTACCAAGGTTTGGAGCACAACATCCTTTTAGCAACTTCTCTGATGTCTTCTAAACTTTTGATAGAACCTTACTCCTTAATTTCTATCTTCAGGGTCCCCTTCATGCTGCACTGCTTGAAGCTGCTCCACCCCACTCTTTCTTACAAACTAGTCCATATTTTTAGCGGATTCTCTGGAAATCTGTCAAAGAAGTGATGTAAATTCGGGTGTGGTGGCAAGTGTTGTTGCTCTCCCAAACTTACTAACCTGTTCACTGTTCAGAAGTTTTACTATTTCTTGCGGCACTGGATGTAGAACAGCCTTCAAAATTTGAAGTGGGTCCTCAAGAGAACCTTTGAAACTTAGTACCTACGGATGATCTCTCCATGATTTTGAAGAACGTAAACTGGAAGTTTTTGCTGCTGGTTGTTTATTTTGCTTATGCAACTTGTATGTACTGTTCTGTTGTCTTCTGGGTGTTGTTGTTGTCCTGTTGATATGAACTGTTACTGTATAATGTTTCACCCTTTTTACGTTTTAATCTGGGTAAATGCCATGCGGTTGTTTAGTCCTCATAAATTCTGAGATGATTTTCTTAAGGGATGACAAAGGACACTTTCAAAGAATATAAAAATGATATAGAAAGATTATACTCTAACTGGGACCCATGTCCTAAAATTATGACTGCTCTCCGCCACTTATTGCTGTTCCATTCTCATGAAGATGTTTGTTTGCTTATGGCGGAGGTATTTTTCCTGGAAAATACTCTATGCAAGTGGCTATGCTCCGCTATGACTTTTCCATACCAGTTACGGGCCCAACATGTGATTGAACATTGGAAGAATGAGGTGGAAGTTGGAACCATGCATGTCTTCCAATACAACCAAACAGTGAATGTAATATTTTTCTTCAGTCCATCTCTCTGGTTGAGTTTGATAGAGATGGATATCGATTTTGAAGATGACAAATGAGTTTATCATTTACTCCCGCTTCTGCGTTGACTGTCATTATCCGACGAATTTTCATGAAACAGTTTTCATTACGTTGTTTCAATTTTATTTTATTTGTTACCATTTTGATTATAAAAACTCCAACCAGCTTGTTAAATATAATTTCAAAAAAAAAACTATACATAATTTTATATACAAATAACGATGTGTCATAATGCGATTAAGTGTTATTATTTTTAATTTTTAACTATCCAATCATATGGTGATACGTCGTTATTTATGTATAACGTTGTATATATAACATTATTCTTTGAAAATTCATTTTGGAGATGTGATTGAAACTATAGTTTGTCAAATCTATTAAATATATTTTTATTTGATTTGATTCTAATCAGATTTGATTTTTTATTTAGTCTTATTTTGATATGTTATTTGTTATTATTCTATTTCATAGAATTAAAATTTTAGTTTAATTATTTATTATTTTTTTATTTTATAGAATTAAAATTTCAGTTTAGTTATTTATTTATTTTTATTTCATAAAATTAGGATTTCATTTTAAATTACATTATAAAACTATATATTATACTATGTTTCGTAAATAATATTTATTCAGTTTCTAATTAATTCAAAATTCTATGTAATCGTGGTTTCTACAAACTTTATGATTTGATGTTTCGTAAATAATATTAATTTAGTTTCTAATAAATTCAAAATTCTATGTAGTCGTGGTTTCTACAAACTTTATGATTTGAATTCAATGCTATAAATAAATAATATAACTCCATGTTTATTTGTAAGCATTTGTTCCTTGGGAAGAAATATATAAATACCTTATAAACTAGGCAACACTTACCGTGTGGAAGCTGTTGCTTTTGCCTAACATTTCCTCTACATGATCCTGAACTTTTACAGCACAATTTATTTGTCCGGATTTAACACTGTAAAGGGCTCTAGAACTGATCTAACATCTGGAAATCTTGTGCATGGATGGCCTAGATTGTGGATTGACATGTAAACAAGCAGTTGCTAGCTTTACAATGGTCATCACTTGTTCCTCAACTTCAGGAGGAGGAAGTGGAAGTCGGTGGTCCAGAATATCTTTCAGCATGCTCTCACTTGTTAAATGAGACAATAGAGAAGCGATTATATCGCCTGGATGCTTTCCTTTAATCACTTCCACTGCTAACACTCCAAAGCTATAGACATCACATTTTTCTGTAACTTTCATTGTATAAGCGAGCTCTGAAAAAAATACAGTCTAAATCATCATTATGCAAATGTTATGTCATATATTAAAATTAGGCATGCAATTCAGGATGAGCTATAGTACCTGGTGCAATGTATCCATATGTGCCAGCAAGTTCGGTCCAATTGGATGAGTCTGATACAGACCTGGAGAGCAAGCAGTTCCCAATCCAGCAGAGCAATGGTACCCAGGGAGCAGCTTCAGTTATCAACAATCTCAGGAGCCCAGTCACACACCAAAACAAGAAAACAATAAGCAATGAAACAGTGAAATGCAATTATCTCATGTAACAGAACAATCAGATCTCTATTGTATTCATTACGCAGAATTCCTTTTCATAAATGGAAGAGTCCAAAAGCATTACAATAGATTTTCTTACACAAAAGAATGGAGAGTTCCCTGTGCATTACAATCAAAATTTGCAGAATTTACATTGAGATAACTGTTCATACAAAATGACAGTCTTCCACAATACCCTCACCAACTCAACTGTTCTTCCTCCTTACAGCTATTCGAGAGGCTGTACTCTCCCCCTTCTATCTTCCTTTCATCCTCCAAAAAGTTGCCCATCTTTCCCTCCTCCAAGTCTATATCTACTCTCCCTTTTCTCTGCCTCCTGTCTCCCACTCATGGTCTGCCACCTCATCATTTGCATTTCCCAGGATCAAATCATTCCTGTTGCATTGATTTGAAAAACTCTCAAGGCCTGCTGTTTTGTTCTTTGCCTTTCCCGTTTGACTGCTATTTGCTGCTCTTCCTCTTTTGCTTTTCTTTTTGACATAAACCTTCACCCTGACATTGCCCCTCCCATCAAGAGGCACCTTGTCCTCAAGGTGCAAATTAGGGAAATGAAGTTTGAGGTTATTATATAGCTCCCATGAATTTTCGCAGTTCGGCAGTCCTCGCCATTTGATTAGTAATTCCAAATCGCCTTGCTCAGAATATCTATAATCCAACACTATTTCTGGTTAAGCCTGCAGCTCCAATTCCTCACTGAGACACTCTGGTAAGGGCTGATGAATCACAGCAGAACCCAAATGCTTTTTCAGCTGAGAGATGTGAAAAACAGGGTGTATTTTTGCACCCACCGGCAGTCTCAGTTTATAGGCTACAGTGCCTATTTTTTGAATCACTTCGAATGGTCCGTAAAAGCGGGGACTGAGCTTCTCATTGGGGTGGGAGGCCAATGAACGAAACCGATATGGCTATAGTTTAAGGAACACCCATTCACCAACTTAAAGTTCCATGTCCCTCCTGTGTTTGTTGGCAGTCTTCCTCATTCTTTCTTGGGCCATGTGTAAGTTGGTTTTTAATTCATCCAAAATTAGATTCCTCTCCTTGATCATGACATTCACAGCTTCCATTCTTGATTCTTCTTCCACCCACTTCAAAAGAGGGGAAGGATCTCTGCCATAGACTGCTTTAAAAGGAGTCATACCGATCGAGCTGTGAAAGGACGTATTATACCAATATTTCGCCCATGCTAGCCACTTGGGCCAATTTTTGGGCTGCCTTGAAGAGAAACAACGAAGATACATCTCTAAACAGCGATTCACGACCTCGGTTTGGCCGTCTGTTTGTGGGTGGTAGGCGGTACTGTATTTCAAACTGGTTCAGGCAGCCTTGAAAATTTCTGTCCAAAATTTACTCAGAAAAATGCGATCTCGATCCGAAACAATTGTCTTCGGAAATCCATGGAGGCGAACCACCTCCCGTATGAATACCTCCGCTACATCCTTGGCATTATACGGGTGTCGTAGGGCGATGAAATGCCCGTATTTCGTTAGCCTATCCACAATCACTATAATTACACTCATCCCTTTAACCTTCGGAAGACCCTCAATAAAATCCATAGACAAGTCTTCCCATGTCTCAGCTGGGATGGGTAATGGCTGTAACAAACCTGCTGGCGACATAGCTTCATATTTCATCCTTTGACAGACATCACATTTGGCCACGAATTCCTTGACATCCCTCTGCATTCCTTCCCAATATAGGACTGAATTGAGTCTTTTATAGGTTTTAAAAAATCCAGCATGACCCCCATAAGATGAAGAGTGAAATTCAGTGATGAATGAGGGAATAAACCTGGAATTTTTAGGCACCACCAATCTACCTTTATACAGCAGCTTCCCTCCTCTTAAAGAGTAGCCAACGTGTGAGTTAGGATTTAACAACAGATCATGAATAATACCTTGGAGTTTTTCGTCCCCTTCTACTTCATGCTGTAAGTTGTCAGCTCCCTCCATTTGAACCACCGTTACCACCGTCATTTCTGAAACAAACCTTGGGTTTCTTGACAAGGCATCGACAGCCTTGTTCTCGCATCCAGGATGATATAGAATTTCAAAATCAAATCCTAACATTTTCACCAGCCACTTTTGCTGCTCATGTCCTGTGATCTTTTGCTCCGTCAGGAATCTTAGGCTCTTTTGGTTTGTTCAAATTTTGAAGTGTCTCCCGAGAAGGTAGTGCCGCCATTTCTGAAAAGCCAAGACTATTGCCATTAATTCTTTCTCATACACCGATTTGCCACGATTTCGTAACGAGAGGCTTTGCTTAAGTATGCAATGGGTCGGCCTTCTTGTATTAGGACAGCTCCCAGCCCTGCTCCGGATGCATCCGTCTCGATTATAAACTGTTTGGAAAAATCTGGGGTGGCCAAAACAGGGACAGTAGTCATTGCAACCTTGAGTGCTTCGAAGGCCTGTTGTGCTTCGGTTCCCCACTGGAAGGCATTTTTCTTCAACAAATTTGTTAAGGGTTTGGTGATCCGTCCGTACCCTTTTACGAATCTGTGATAATAACCCGTTAATCCTAAAAAACCTCTCAGATCTCTCAAGTCACGTGGAACAGGCCATAACTCTATATCTTTTATTTTTTTGGGATCAGCTACAACCCCCTCTTTGGAGACAATATGCCCTAGGTATTCTATCCGGTTCTGCCCAAACATACACTTCTTTCTGTTTACCACCAGCCCGTGATCTTGCAGCAGCTGTAAAATGATCTTTAATTGCTTTAGATGTTCCTGTATACCCTTGCTGTAAACCAATATGTCGTCAAAGAAAACGAGGAGAAATCTTCAGAGATGCGGTTTGAAGATCTCGTTCATTAGGCTTTGGAAGGTGGCTGGGGCGTTTGTTAGCCCAAACGGTATGACCATAAATTCGTAATGCCCTTCGTGAGTTCGAAAGGCCGTTTTCTCGACGTCTTCTTCTCGAACTCTTATCTGGTGATATCCCGACTTCAAGTCCAACTTACTGAACACCTTAGCCCCTCGTAATTCGTCCAATAGCTCATCGATGGTGGGAATCGGGAATTTGTCTGGAATGGTTATGTGATTGAGCGCGCGGTAGTCGACACAGAATCGCCATCCCCCATCCTTTTTTCAGACTAGAATCACCAGGCTGGAGAAGGGACTCACACTCGGTCGTATAACCCCTGCGGCTAGCATTTCTTTCACTATTTTCTCGATCTCATTCTTTTGATAATATGGGTAGCGGTAGGGTCGTAGGTTCGGAGGTTGGGACCCCGGCAATAATCGAATAGCATGGTCGTGGCTCCTCTGTGGTGGTAGCCCCTGTGGTTCTTTAAAAAGAGCTCTGAATTCCCATAACAATTTGGTAACCTCTGGACTTTCAGCCATTTCCACTATGCCTTCCTGTTCTGTCAATGTAGCCAACTCAACCCAAAACCCATGCCCCCTGTCGCTGATTAGCTTACAGATAGTCTTCAGAGAGGTCTCCAATTTAACAAGAGAAGAATTCCCTATCAATTCTACCCTCCTGCCTTCCCACCAAAATTTCATATGAAGGTCATTCCAATTAATTTTGACCTCCCCCAATTTCTTCAACCATTCAACCCCCAGAATAACATCTATCCCTCCTAGTAGGAAGGGAAGGAAATTCAGTTGCATTGAAAGTTTCGACAGCGTCAGCTCCACTCCTTCACATCGCCCCACTCTCTGAACCTTCCTGTCATCACCCAATACTACAGAGTATTTTGCTGCTTGAACCTCCAGACCCAATTCGTGCACCAGTGTTTCAGAAAGAAAATTATGAGTGGCTCCACTGTCCACCAAAATCACTACCTCTCTGCCTTTGACTTTCCCTAATAATTTCATAGTTCGAGGCGAATCAATTCCTACCACCGAGCTACTATTCAAATTCGCTTCCTCTTCCGACAGCTCCTCTGAAGGTTCATCTTCAGCTGTCTCACCCCCGTCTACTTCCCCATCTTCTCCCGCTATCATGACTCTTAGTTGACGGAATCGACAACGATGACCAGACATAAATTTCTCATCACAGCGAAAGCAAAGTCCCTTCTCTACTCTGGATTTGAATTCTTCATCTGAGAGTCACAGAAAATTGCTAGATCTAGGAAAGGAAGAAGTCGCCCCTGTCGAATGCACATGAGAGCTTGAGTGAGCTGAAGGCGGGTTGGCTTTGTTATAAGAGGGTGGGCAGCTTTCATTTAGAGATCGGGTCGGACCAGCAGGTGGGTTCAGAGTTGGGCTAACTGGTTTTTGGGTGTTGGGCTGATGATAATTGGTTTGGGTTGGGGCTGAGCTGAAGGAGACACTGGGCCTGGAAATTGCAATTGGTGGGTAAGGGTTGGGTGAGTTTGAGATTGGGTCGGGTTGGGAGGAATAAGTGGGTCGGGTCATCTGTGCCTAGTTTCTGTGGCTGCTTCTTCCTAAACGCAGCATATATTTTTCATGAATGATGCAATTCTTCTTCTCCACTTGCCTTGCCCACGTCATCATTTCTATCAACGTCCGAGGGTTAAACATCTTCACTTCTGATGGAACTTCCTCCAGAAGGCCATTCATAAAGATAACCTTCATGGTGTCCTCTGTAAGATTACTGACAGTTGCGGAGAGCAGTTCAAATCTGCTGCGATACTCCTGTACTGATCCTGTTTGCTGCAGAGCAAAGAGTTCTTCTTCTGTCGTACGTTCACCGGGAGGTGGAAACCGTTCCAATACTTCTTGCTTAAACGTCTCCCAACCAGTAAACGGGTGATGTTTCTCACGCCACTGTAGCCAGTGTAAAACATCCCCTTCCATACTAATTTCAGCTGCCGTCAATTTCTCTCGCTCCGTTAATCCATTGATCTGGAAGTAGCGCTCAACCTTGGATATCCAATCCAACGCTTCGTCGCCACCAAAGAGCGGCAACTCTAATCACCTGTATTGGAAATCTCTTCTGTTACCTCCCCCCATCACTCTTTCTTCTCTTTCTAGCTCATTTATTTCCCCTTCCCCGACCTTCCCTCCTCAGTCTTTTCAAAAGAAGGTATCGTCGACTCTCTTGGTAGAGAAGCACTCGTCGAAGCTGGGTTGGTCTCCATCGGTGCCTTCCCTTTGTTGTGACTCTCTCGTGAAAGAGTTGCTTCTCTCAGTTCCCTCAAGAATTCCTTGATGGTTTCCATATTGGATTCCATCTTTTCCATCTTGATGTTACTGTCTCTCAGCTCCGATCGAATGACCTCCATCTCTTCCTGTACTACTGTTAATTCTGATTCGATTCCATCCACTCTGGACTCCATCCGAGTCATGCTCTGATACCAATATGATACAGACCTGGAGAGCAAGCAGTTCCCAATCCAGCAGAGCAATGGTACCCAGGGAGCAGCTTCAGTTATCAACAATCTCAGGAGCCCAGTCACACACCAAAACAAGAAAACAATAAGCAATGAAACAGTGAAATGCAATTATCTCATGTAACAGAACAATCAGATCTCTATTGTATTCATTACACATAATTCCTTTTCATAAATGGAAGAGTCCAAAAGCATTACAATAGATTTTCTTACACAAAAGAATGGAGAGTTCCCTGTGCATTACAATCAAAATTTGCAGAATTTACATTGAGAGAACTGTTCATACAAAATGACAGTCTTCCATAATACCCTCACCAACTCAACTGCTCTTCCTCCTTACAGCTATTCGAGAGGCTGTACTCTCCCCCTTCTATCTTCCTTTCATCCTCCAAAAAGTTGCCTATCTTTCCCTCCTCCAAGTCTATATTTACTCTCCCTTTTCTCTGCCTCCTGTCTCCCACTCATGGTCTGCCACCTCATCATTTGCATTTCCCAGGATCAAATCATTCCTGTTGCATTGATTTGAAAAACTCTCAAAGCCTGCTGTTTTGTTCTTTGCTTTTCCCGTTTGACTATTATTTGCTGCTCTTCCTCTTTTGCTTTTCTTTTTGACATAAACCTTCACCTTAACAGAGTCTCTTTTCAACAGCTTAGCAGTGCCAAAATCTGAAACATGAGCCACATATTCCTCATCTAGCAGAATGTTGTTGTTTGATATGTCTTGATGAACAATCAGAATAGAGCAATTATGATGCATGTAGGACAGCGCATGAGCCACATCCTTGACGATATTCACCCTTTTGAACCAATTCAATTCTTTAGTAGTTTCTTCTTTGCTCAAGATTGTGGCCAAACTATCCCTTTCAAGATACTCATAAACCAAAAAAGAGTGTTGCTGGTTTGAGCAAAAGCCGTTCAACTTTACAATGTTTCGGTGTCGTATCTCCGTTAAAGTCTTGATCTCATTCAAAAACTCCTTTTGATGTGTTATTTCAACATTTGGTAACGGGTGGGGTTTTTTAACAGCTACTATGCTACCTGATGGCAGCATGCCCCCTTTCCCAATACAGTACCTAGCATCAAAAGCTTTGGTTGAATCCATGATTTCTTTGTACAAAATTCTTCCATCAACAGTTGACACCGAGAAAAGCTCGCCATCGTCCTCACTGCTTTGTTCAGCTGATTTGTTTTTCCTTCTTTTCTGAAAGATTAAGTAAACCCCGACCGCCAGCAAAACAACTCTTCATCCACGTAATATAATTGAAAACACCAATTTTTTGACCTTTCCATTTCTACGTTTGTAAGTGACAGGAGATGTGCATGGTGGAAATCCTTGAACATTACCGCATAATCCCTTATTCCCTTGTAACATATCAGCATCTTGAAATGCTTTGTTCTTAGGAATAGGGCCCTTCAACTGATTGTAGGATACGTCACCATACAATAGGCCTCTCATTTCCTCAAAATTGTTCGGAATGGAACCAGTAAGAGAATTGTGGGAGAGATTTAGCAGCTCTAGGCTTTATAGATGGTTGATTTGCGATGGTATCTCTCCTCTGAGAGAATTATGACTCAAATCTAACTGAGACAAGTGAAATAACTTCTTGAGCTGAATTGGAATTTCTTGGCTAAATTTGTTGTTGCTCAAATTCAGGTTGTATAGCTTGACTAGGTTTCCAAGATCTTCCAGTATTGACTGGCTTAAGTTGTTTGAGGACAAGTCCAAAGACTCAAGATTAGTCAGTAGCCCAATTTTTGAGGTATAACACTAGAAAGTTGATTGCCACTGAAGTTGACCTTAGTAAGAAAAGTCAACTTTTCCAAAGTCTTTGGAATCTCCCCAACTAAACTGTTGGAAGAAAGATCAAGTGATTGTAACCGAGTTGCATTTCCAATCTCTGACGGTATGGTTCCAGCGATATTGTTCTTCGCCATGAGTAGGGTAGTTAAATTTGGACAACTTCCCCATTTAGATGATATTTCACCATGGAATTTGTTATGGCTTATGTCTATGAAGCTCAGTTTTGCATAGATACTGAACTCTACAGCTAAATTTCCAGTGAGTTGGTTGAATTCAAGATGGACTCTTACCAAGCTTGTGCAATTTTTGAAGCTTTTGGGGATGTTTCCTATGAGATTATTATTGTTTGCAGAGAAGTTTGTAAGTGAACCACCTTGGCAAATGTTGGGTAGAGGACTAGTAAACTGGTTTGTGTCTAGTTGCAGTACTGACAATTTCATGAGATTTCCCATTTCTTGAGGAATGGATCCAGAAAGTTGGTTTTGGCGAAGATATAATATTTCTAAATTAATCAAATTGCCAAAAGAAGCAGGGAGTGAACCATTTAATTGGTTCACACTCAACTCTAGATCTATGAGAAATTTCAAGTTTCCAAGCTCTTCAGGGATGAGACCAGAAAGCTGATTTCCATAAAGATGAAGTAAGGTGAGGTTTGTCAGCCTACCCAATGATGCTAGAATAGAACCAGAAAGATTATTGGTGTGAAGGCTTAGACATTTGAGATACTTCAAATTTCCTAATTCTTCAGGAATGGAACCAGAAAGTTGATTGTCAAAGGCATGCAACACAATAGGCTTCGTAAGATTTCCAAAATTGGAAGGAATAAGGCCTGTAAGATGGTTGATATCCATGTAAAGTTCCATCAAATTGGTTAAATTTCCCATTTCTACAGGAATAGAACCTGAAAGCGAATTATTGAAGAGAAATAACCTCACCAGGTTGTTCAAATTACCAAGAGAAGCAGGAATTTGACCGTCTAGACTATTGCTATACAAGGCAAGCTCATTAAGAGATCGACACTGACCAATTTCAGGTGGAATTGTGCCATTCAGTTGGTTTTCATCAAGGCGTAGGATTTGAAGATTTGTTAGAAAACCAATTTCAGGTGGGATTTTTCCAGAGAAATGATTAAAGGATAAATTAAGATAAATGAGCTTTGATAGGTTACCAATATGAGATGGAATAACACCAGAAAGTGAATTTATTCTGAGATCAACATATTTAAGATGAGGGAAAGAGGAGACTGAAAACTCATGTAGTGTACCATTTAAACCGAAACTGGTAAGGTTTATTTTGATGACACTTCTGGCTAAATTGCATGAAATTCCAAGCCAAGAACATGGGGTTGTGAGTGTCTTAGAGTTGATGGCATTAGGAGAAAGTAGAGTCCAAGAAGTTAACCGAGATTGTGTTTGGTTTGTAAAGCTAGCTTTCCATTTTAGGAGAGCATTTGCCTCTTCAGTAGAAAAGGTAGAAGCAACAACACACGAGAACTGGACAAGGAAGAGCGTGGTAAGTAGTTTTTTAGAGCTTAATTTGCCCATGTTTGTTTCTTTTTTTATGTTGTCCTGTTAATACACAAATTCCCTCCTATTTATAGCCGGCAACCCCGTAAAGTTTGGCGAACTCTCTATCCAATTTACACTGTGGAATTAATATTGAAGGCAAATCATTTTGTCGGAAGACTTTGACCTTTGGTCAATGCAGCTAATTTCCTTCTCTGGGACCATATATGTGGAATTCTCTGCAGTAGTTCAAACATTTGCGTATTTTTAAAACATTTGCGTTTAAAAACATTTGCGTGTTTTTAAAACTGGACTGAACCAGTCAGTTTAATTAATTGAATTAGAAATTAGTTTTAAGTCTAGCTTGATTAGTATAAAAAAACAGTTTATTCATTGATTGGATTAAAACTGATTAAAATTAGATGAAATGATCAAAACCAAATAGAATTAGGTTTGACTAAAATTTAAAGCATTTTTTAAAAATTTAATTATTTTAAAATAATTTGATTATTTTTATTAGATTAGATGAATTTTTAAAGGTTTGTAAGAAAAAATAAGTTCAAAAATAAAATTAAAAAGAAGAAAAATATATTTCATATATATTAAAATGTCTTTTATAAACAATAACTTAGATAATTATTTTTTTGTATCATGAGATTGAGATATTTTTTTATTTTAATTATTTTATTGAAATAAAATAAATAATTGTTACTCTTTAAAAATAATATGATCTAATTTTCATAAGTATGAATACTCTAATTTATTTTATTTTTTATAAATTTTAAATAAAATATATTTACTATAATTTAATATTAAATTAAATCAGTGAGCTTAAATTGATGACATAAGGATGCGTGGTTGGGTTTATGGGTATTTGAAAAGAGGCTCAGCATATATTTTAAATCTCATTTCTGGCAGAACTTAACCGTTTAAGACCTAATTGCAAGAAAGTAAACCATGTTCAAATTATTTAAAACTAGGTGCGGCCAAGTGAATTGTAAAACAACAATACCCATTTTAATTGAAAAAATAAATACAAATTTATGTATATTCTTATATGATTAAATATTATTTTATTATTTATTTAAAATCATTAAGTTATATAATAATATATATCAAATATGGATATACATAATTTTATTGATAATAAAAATAACTTAATTTTTGGGAAAAAAAATCTCAACAGTTAGCTTCTTGATTAACCATTTGGAACTTTTGTAGCTTAAAATCGTTACATATGCAAAAGCTGGTCTTTGATTGAAGATTCAATACTAAAAACTGAAATAAAAACAGTAACTATACAGCCTCTTTAATACAAATTATTACAGCGTAGACAGTCCAACCGACATTGTACATTCATGCAACACCTTTTTTATACTTATAATAAAAATATGCGTATTTATTTTTTATATATAATTGATGCATATAGATAATGTGCTTTGATCAGGCTGGAAAAAAATGGATTATTAACATAGAAATATAATGTTTTACATGATAAGCTTATTGTTTTGATGGTACTCCGTAATCCCTACATATAGCAATTGCTAGGACTAAGCTTGAATTCTAGCATTTGCATAATTCTCCTCGATTTTTTTTCAATACATTTTTTTCTGTTCTTTTTCATTACCTATATTATAAGACTCACTAAACTCACCAGTCACCAACCAATTAAACAAACCGGATCTCTTCTCTTGAATCTCTCTCTCACTCTTACCAGACTCACCAGTCACCACCATTTAACCAAATCTCACCTCTCCCCTCAATCAATTCCTCTCACTCTCACCTTTCTTCTCAATCGACTCTCTCTCACTCTCTCCTCTCTTCTCGACTCAATCTCTTCCCACGTTCGTATACTAGTCACCATCAGACTAGATCCCTTTATTTTTCTCAATCTGACTCTGACCTCTCTTCTCATTCGCAGGCGTAATTTATTGAATTTTATTTGGAAAATTGCAGTCCAACGTTTCCAAGGGTGCTGGAATTTGGCAGTTGCAATGGAAGACTTGATTAGTCTAAGGACGTACTAAAGGGGGCACGCAGCTTAGATCACGCTGACTTGGAAGAAAGCTACTCGACAATAGATGCTTGAATTGATAATCAATCTACCACTCAAATTCTTCTATAGCTGATGATCAAACTTACTTGAGCAAAAATTGTTTTCTCAATACATGATTTTTTCTGTTCTTTTAAACTACTTTTCTACTCTTTTACTGTTAAGATTAAATAGTAAGACTGACTGATAGATGGGAGAACTGAATTTTCAAGAAATCTTGGGTGGGAAATAGTCATCCAACCTATCAAAAATCAGAAAGCGTGAAAAAGAAAATGCACAGGTTAATATCCTCTCTTCTATAAATCTTATTATAATAAGTTCTAATGATTCTTACCAATCAGGGCATCAACAAAGAAAGCACGCCAAGAGGATAAAAATTAGCATACAAGGTACAAAATGAAAGCACAGAAACTTATGTCAAAGCTAGTACAAAATGACATGTAATATTAATCAACTAAAGTATGGATGAGGCAGCATATATGGATAATGAAAAACCAATAATATGAAAGAAAATTGGTAAGAAAAAATGAACATGCCTGTACTACACTCTCACTTTTATCCCATCACGTTATATGTCATTTAATTAAACCTTTTTATTTTTGGGTTCTTTAACAATACTTTAGATGTCAAATAACAATCGAATGTATCAATGAAGTAGGACACTATCTAATCACTTTGCCATGCAACTAACATGTCCCAAATTAAAAACTAGCCTGCTTCTCAAATTAAGATCTAAAATGATAAACCCAAAATAATGAAAATCATGATAGATTTAGCGAATATAATTATAATGAAAATAATGTCGACAGTATCAACGAGACAAACAGTAACAACCACATGAAATGAGATTCAAAATCAACAGCTAATTATAATGAAAAAAAACTGCCCTTTTGATTATTAGCTCTTCTCATGATAATCTCATCCTTTCAGTTGTTCATTCTTGTTAACAAATGAGGTACAAATTTAAATTATGGCCAAAGGACTTTGTCCCACCCAAGTTTTTATGCACTCCCAAACTCCCACCCTCAACCTTTCAAAAACCAAAATGTCTACCTATTAGAGGTTAAAATTAATCAATTCTATTAATTTAATTATAAATTACTAATTTATCTTTATTAACATCGATCTATACATACCCATGAAAAACAAAAATTTAATGAAAGAGTATATTATTCAGAAAAATGACATTTTCCCCCTCGACCTAAGGTTTCCTATTACTCAAAAGGCCAAAAGAATTATTCTCACTTAAAGTATAGTAAAATCTCAAACTCTTACCCTTCAACTTTCAAAAACTCAAACACCCACTCATGAGCTAAAATTTGTTAACATTTTCAGTTAAGGTCAAGGGTAAAATTGTTATTTAACAATAATATTTAAAAAATAAAAGTTTATATCATTTTACCCCCTTTGTTTGAAAAACTAACAATTTTCCCTAAAATTAAGTTTTGAAAAGTGACATTTCCTCCCAACCTAGGGTTTCAAATTTTGCCGATGAATTTTTGGCCAATGACGACTGATCTCTCTCCCTCTTGGTGTCATCTCTCCCTCCAATGGTTTTCCTCCAATCAATGACGTTTGGATTTAATGAAATCCATATGAAGAGTTGAAACCCTTTGTCTAGATGATGACAACGGTCCAAACGAGTGTATTATTCAAAAAATTACTATATTCCACCATTTCCTATTACTCAAAATTTCATCTTCTATCACCCCCCAAACTTTACAAACATCACAGTTGCACCCTAATATTCCACCATTTTCTCACTCCACCTTTGGCGGCTTCTCCCTTCATCTTCAACTAACAAAGAAATCCAAGGCACTGTCAGTGTTGTCGACTAAGAAAGTTGACAAAGAACGTTGACAAAGAAAGCTGGCATTGCCGACAATAATCAAGCAATGATCTGATATTGATTTTTCGATTCGAAGAAATCCAAGGAATGATCTGACATTCCTAAGCACAAATCGAAAACCTCGACCCTCTCCTTTCTCCTAATGCGACATCATCGACCACCTAAGGAAGGGCAATGACGCTACAAAAATGAGTGAGAGATCCAAATCTTATGCTTGTTTTTTGGTCAAAAAATCATGATAGAATCATCAGAGATACCACCTAGGAGAAAAAAGGAGTGTCGACAAAGGTTTAGGGTGGGAAGAGAGCGTTGCTGAAGAGAAAGACGGTGACTTGAGAGGGAAGAAAAAAAAAACCTATGATGAGGGGAAAAAGTTATTTTTCAAAGGCCAAACGACTATTTCCCACCCAAGGTATATTATAATCTCAAGTTTCCGCCCTTTAACTATGGAAATACCAAACACCCACCTATGAGCAGTTAAAATTAACGGTGGTAAGGGTAAAATCGTTATTTTCTCTATAATATTAAAAATAAACTAAAATAGAATCTACTTTTGCCCTCCTAAACTTTAAAAACTAAAATTTTCCCCTAGCCTAAGTTTTAAAAAATGGCAGTTTCACCCTAGGGTTTCTTTTTGAAATCTCCAGCGACATCTCCGGCTCCATTGTCGATGACCTCTCCCTCTCAAAGCATCCTCTCCTTCCGGCGATCTCTTTCCTCCCATTTGAACGCTCAATCGACATCGGAGAAGCTGTGAAAGATGAAGTTCTTTGTCTTCCCAGTCGTCGTCGTCTAGCATCATCTTCCCAGACGAAGACGAGACGACTCATCATCTTCTTCATCTGGGAAAACGATTGTCTTCCCAGATGACGAAGACGAGATCGATCGATCTCTTCTTTGTCATCTGGGAAGATGATTTTTCTTCCTAGACGACGTCTCTGCATCGGATGGGTTGGGGTGGAGTTGAGAGGGGCCGTCGGTGGAAGAGAAATCGTCGGGAGGGGGAGACGGTCGACGATGGTACCGGAGAAAGTGAAAGGGTTTGGAAACTAAACCCTAAGGAGGGAAATGCGATCTTTTTAAACTTAGCTTAGGGAAAAAATGTTAGTTTTTAAAATTTTAGGGGGGGAAATGAGATTAAATTTTCAGGGGTTAGGGTTTCGTTAAATTTAACCGGCCATGGGTGGGTGTTTGGTATTTCCATAATTAAAGGGTGAAAACTTGGGATTGCAGCATACCTTGGGTGGGAAATAGTCGTTTGGCCTTTTTCAAAACTAGAAAAGTTGAACCTCGGGTGAAATTGTTAGTTTTCAAAATCTAGGGGAGGAAATAGGTTAAAATTATATTTGTTAATATTAATGATGAAATGACATTTTTGCCCTTTTTAGTTAATAGCTAAATGTAATAGAAGTTGGATGATAGATTGGGTATTTAAGTTTTTGAAAAGTTGCGGGTGGGAATTTAGGAATGCATCAAAACTTGGTTGGGAATAAGTCCTTTAGCCTAAAATTATTAGCTAAGTGATCGTGTTTCATAGCGTGACAAGTCAAATCTTCATAGTACATTATGAATTTTGGTGTGATATTTTCATGAAGGGTGGACATGTTTCTAAATCAATTTTTGACAGAATGAATCTTATAAAAACTTTATACAGGAAGAAGAGCATTAGTTAGGTAATAATATTAATTAAGTAATGCTATGTGCACAACTCATATACACAATTTTGTGCACAACTAATGACATGTCACTATGTAATTTGATAGTTTTAAATTAAAAATAAAACAATATTCAATCATATAATAACATGTTATTAGTTGTGTATAAAGTTGTATATATAAGTAGTGCATACAGTATTATTGATATTAATTAATATTGATTATGATAATAATTAGTATAATATTGCTTATCTTAATAAAATAATTAGTATAATATTGCTTATCTTGATAAATAATCAAATAATACTTGATAATTGAATTTGAATAATTGATGGGATATAAGTAAGATTTGAATTTGAAGATTAATATATATTTACCTTTAGATAGTAATTATATAGGATAATAATTGATTAGATAAAATAAATTAATTGGAAAGTTACGAAACATGTATGTATAAGTAGTATACATAAAGGGCAGTTGGGATTGTAGAAGGAAGAAAGGAAAATACTGTCTTTGAGTTTAGAGTAGCTCATGGCTGATTGAAAGGCTAAGACCTTATGTGGAGTTAATAACTCTTGTTATTAATATTGTTTTATGTTAGAATATTTATTCTGTTTAGTGGTTCATATCAAAGTGGTATTAGAATTGTTGCGATTTTGAGGATGAATTTTGCAAAGGATGAGAGTAGAAGGTACTTGACTAACGAATACAGAAGCTCGGGCTATGGGAGCAAAAGGGATTTGACCTTGAACTGGGAGTGAATACAGTCTAAATCACGATTGTTGATTCAAGTCATTGGCGGTAGGGCTAGTGCGTGAAGACAAATCTGATGATAAGACCGTGAGTGATGAAAAGTGAGAAAAGAAAGACTTGGTTCTATACTTTTGAACTTGATAGTGGATCGGAAGATTTCGACAACATCTCAAATCTAGCAAAAGTCCAAAATGATAAATTGGTAGGTTTTGATGGAAAATTGGTTGATTCCGATGAAATCTAGTTGTCGAAACTCATTTTAAGAAATCAAAGATTTTAATAGAGTTTAAATTAGGATAGAATTTTAGGAAATGAGAGAATAAAAAGGGCAGAAGGGAGAGAAAATCTGAGGGAAGCTTCTAACTTGGAAGGAAGGGCACCTTTAACTGTCTAGGGAGGATTTGCATCTCTTTCTTGCTAGAATTATATTCTTTTTTATCATTATTATTTACATTTACACTCAATATTCTGGTATGTTTGATTCATTGTTTGGTTGTTTTGCTTGTTGTGTGAGATTTATTAGTTTGCACGGGTTACTATTAAATTGTTATCAAAGTATGTGAAATCTAGGTATAATTGAAAAAAGTATGGAGAGTAATAATATTGATTTGGAGAAGATTATGAGGATGGTTATAGATAGGTTGGGACATCATATACACTAGTTTAAATTGTTTGGTTAAAGACTTTAAAATAATGAAAGAACACATGAATAACTTAAAATGATGTCCTTTAATAATGTTGACAAAAAAGGAACTATGATGGAACTGAAGTTGTTAATGACAAAACACACAAACTTGATTCTAAGCCAAAATAAAATATTGATAGATTTTAGTAATTGAACAATAGACTCCAATGAATCCTAGCCAAGAAAACTCAATCGTGCACATCTCTGCCTTACGCCTTTGTTGAGTGAGGCAAAACTAGAAGTGAATGAAGAGAAAGATAAAAAAAAAGGGGTGAAACAAAGAGCAGAAGAGAAGAATTGGATCATGAAGAAATAATTCAGTCCAAAACCCACTTAATCAATCATCCCATTCCACAATAACAATGCAACCCAATTTGCTTTAGGTGTTAACTACCACTCATGTCCACGCACTAATAATCAATCCAACTACTAAACCACTCACACTCAAATCCCAATGCAATTTATTGCCAAGACCCAACCATTAGACTTGATCCGAAACCCAATTGAGTTAACTTAAAAACAATTTACCCATCATACTCAATCATTCACCAATTAAGTCCAATCACAATCCACTTAATCAATTCCAAACCATACCTGTTTCAATTAAACCCAAAACATTTTAATGGAATTGAATCATAATTTAAGATTATAATTAAAGATTATGATAATATTTGAATATCGAAGGAATTATGATTGAATTAGTTTTAGAAGATCAATGATTTAATAGAATCTGAATTAAGATTGGACTTTAAGATATGACAGAAAAAAGGGACAACAACATGAGGGGAAAGAGGAGGGAAAATCTGGTTAGAGAATTTGATAGAGACTTTTACCTTGGGAGGAAGGGCACCTCTAATTGCCTGGGAAGGATTGATACCTCTTTGTTGCTTGAACTATTTTCTTGATTTATCACTATTATTCAGATGTATCACTATTTTGTTAAGTTCACTTCATTGTTTTTCCTATGCAGTTGTTTTTCTTGTTGTGTGGGATTGATTAGTTTGCATGATTGCTATCAACATGCTTAGGATAGTTTAACTAATAGGCAAAATGATTAACAGTGATTAGTCCATGTGTGTAAGGGGCCAGCAAAAATTCTGGCTTCAAGTTGACCAGGCACAAACTTCTTTACGTACAAATTAACGATTCTCCTAGTTTGGTAGATTTGTCCTGCCAATTCATAATCCTCTGTCAGTGTAGGTGTTGGAGCTTTTATGGAAATTCTGATCATCATTAGGCTCAAGCGCCTGCTTGCATAGTTTATACAATTTTTGCTTGCTACATACATATGCATGGATTCAGGACCAACAATTCACAGCCTCTAAATTCTTGGAGCTGGCCATGTTTGGTGCTCTGCAGCCAGAGGGGATCCAGGGAGATAAAGTCCATTCAACTGTTAACAATATAAGCACCAAGAATATTATACACATATAATTCCTATTACTGGATTAGCCCATCCGTACAAATCCAACCTGAACCCTGTCATATTTGTGACAACTCCAACCCAGTGATGGCAAGATGAACTTAAAATAAATTTAAGAAGATAAAATTTTTAGCTTTTTTCTTCTTGTTTTTTCTGACAATTTTTTCTGCAGTTTATTTTTTATTCAGCTGCAAGGTTCTGTGTTGAAATTGCAACTCGTCAGCATGGTTGCTGTGTGTTGCAAAGATGCATTGCTTATTCAATTGGTGAACTTCGTGATAAGTTATTAACTGAAATTTCCAATCATGGGCTTCTCCTTGCTCAAGATCCCTTCGGCTATGACCTAAAATGTGTTAATTCTTGTTGTTATTTTCTGACAGTCAAACTCATTACAGGACATGATAAAACATGGTGTCTATATATATATATATATATAGCAGTATTATACTTATTCATTTCAAGTGTATAAATGTGTATAATTTATGTGTGCCTTCACTTATTGAGTATTTTTTAATTTTTAATTCAAAATTACTCAATTATATAATAATATATATTAAGTATATACTTATTTGTGTATTCAAAATGGATACGTATAGTTTTATTATATATATTCTAATATTTTTAAGATGTTGATCCATCTATTTCAATGACAAAGCCCTCGGGACAAATATTCTCTTTATTTGTATATTTTAGGATGCATTATGCTGGCTGGGTATTGGTCATTTGTTATTGTGGGAATTGAAAATATTGTTCCGTTTTACTTAGGTTTTGAGCAATTACATATTTATTTCCATGAAATATCTCATTATTAATTTCTTTTTATCTGGCCTGTTGCGCTGGTTATTAGGTAGGCTAAGCTACTCAATCTGCATCTTATATTGATATGCTACCTGATTATCTATATGTTGAAAAGAAACTGAGTTGCTCACTTTCCTTACACACACACACAGTGAATCTTTTCCAAGAGTAGCTTTCATATATTTTTCTTAGAGAGGAAAGTGTAAGAATTTGCATCACAGCTAAGTATTATGTCCTGTTTTCTCATCTCCCACTATCAAGGGTTTTTAACTATCCACTCTTGTCAGCATGTTCGAGTGGAAATTAGACATCATATGTGCATCAAATTTGAAAATGCAGAAGTAGATTTCAACACAATTTCATGAACCTTGATCAAAAGGAATCCAAGTTTTAGAATATTGGCCATCCTTTCCTTCTTCATTTTCCCATCTCATATCTGGCCCTCTCGCCTCGTTGACATGGCCATTGCTTATAAGTTTTGTTACACACCCCAAATTTTCTTGATAAATTATTCTTGTCTCCCAACTTAGGTGTCGATACTCACATTTGTCAACCTTAAATCACTAGGTTTCTCCATCCATCAAGCTAATGTTTACAGAAAGTGTTGCTTCCTTGGTCGCTCCGCATTTGGGTAGAAGAGGACTGGTCACTTAATGCCTTCATATAAAGCATTTGTTTTGTTTCAATGTGTTTATACACCATAATATCAATTTAAATATATAATCCTGTGAAGTAAGACAACAAGTATAAATAATAAGTATTATTTTGTATATTAATAATGATGTGTCATGATATGATTAAGTCTCACTTTTTTTCTAATTTAAAATCACTTAATCATATGATGTTATGTCTTTGTTAACACACAAATTAGTATTCGTTGTTAGTGTATGTACTTATCCCAAAATAAATGTTTACCCTTATGCATCATAGTCCTATTTTATTGTTTCATGGTATTTTTTTTATCATTCTTAACGTTGGACAGTAATTTAATCCAAAAAGTGGTTGCTTTTAAAGTTATTTTGGTTCTGCACCATGGTTTTATCTGATTCTCTGACACAGAAAACTTTTATCATTATGTGGCAGAAATTATGTTGTTCAATATATTATAGAGCTGAAGATCCCTTCTGTCACTGCCAACTTGCTCAGTTCAAAGGCCGCTATGTTCACCTATCAAAGCAAAAATTTAGCAGTCATGTTGTGGAAAAATGCCTCAAGCATTTTGGAGAGAGTCGATCACAAATTGTCCATGAATTGCTGTTTGTGCCTCATTTTGAACAGTTGCTGCAAGATCCATTTGCCAATTATGTCATTCTGACAGTTACCAAGGTTTGGAGCACAACATCCTTTTAGCAACTTCTCTGATGTCTTCCAAACTTTTGATAGAACCTTACTCCTTAATTTCTATCTTCAGGGTCCCCTTCATGCTGCACTGCTTGAAGCTGCTCCACCCCACTCTTTCTTACAAACTAGTCCATATTTTTAGCGGATTCTCTGGAAATCTGTCAAAGAAGTGATGTAAATTCGGGTGTGGTGGCAAGTGTTGTTGCTCTCCCAAACTTACTAACCTGTTCACTGTTCAGAAGTTTTACTATTTCTTGCGGCACTGGATGTAGAACAGCCTTCAAAATTTGAAGTGGGTCCTCAAGAGAACCTTTGAAACTTAGTACCTACGGATGATCTCTCCATGATTTTGAAGAACGTAAACTGGAAGTTTTTGCTGCTGGTTGTTTATTTTGCTTATGCAACTTGTATGTACTGTTCTGTTGTCTTCTGGGTGTTGTTGTTGTCCTGTTGATATGAACTGTTACTGTATAATGTTTCACCCTTTTTACGTTTTAATCTGGGTAAATGCCATGCGGTTGTTTAGTTCCTCATAAATTCTGAGATGATTTTCTTAAGGGATGACAAAGGACACTTTCAAAGAATATAAAAATGATATAGAAAGATTATACTCTAACTGGGACCCATGTCCTAAAATTATGACTGCTCTCCGCCACTTATTGCTGTTCCATTCTCATGAAGATGTTTGTTTGCTTATGGCGGAGGTATTTTTCCTGGAAAATACTCTATGCAAGTGGCTATGCTCTGCTATGACTTTTCCATACCAGTTACGGGCCCAACATGTGATTGAACATTGGAAGAATGAGGTGGAAGTTGGAACCATGCATGTCTTCCAATACAACCAAACAGTGAATGTAATATTTTTCTTCAGTCCATCTCTCTGGTTGAGTTTGATAGAGATGGATATCGATTTTGAAGATGACAAATGAGTTTATCATTTACTCATGCTGCGTTGACTGTCACTATCCGACGAATTTTCATGAAACAGTTTTCTTTACGTTGTTTCAATTTTATTTTATTTGTTACCATTTTCAAAGAGTTTTTGTGTATAACATTACCCTTTGAAAATTCATCTTGGAGATGTGATTAAAAATATTTTTATTTGATTTGATTCTAATCAAATTTGATTTATTATTTTTTTATTTTATAAGATTAGGATTCTAGTTTAATTATTTATTATTTTTTTATTTCATATAATTAAAATTTCAGTTTAGTTATTTATTATTTTTTTATTTCATAAAATTAAGATTTCA
Organism: Mangifera indica; assembly: GCF_011075055.1. Taxonomy (NCBI): domain Eukaryota; kingdom Viridiplantae; phylum Streptophyta; class Magnoliopsida; order Sapindales; family Anacardiaceae; genus Mangifera; species Mangifera indica. The sequence continues at coordinate 4,958,595 of NC_058147.1, read as the reverse complement.
GTTTAGATTACATTATAATACTATATATTATACAATGTTTCCTAAATAATATTCATTTGGTTTATAATCAATTCATAATTCTACCAAATCGTGTTTTCTACAAACTTTATGATTTGAATTCAATGCTATAAATAAATAATATAACTCCATGTTTATTTGTAAGCATTTATTACTTGAAGAAATATATAAATACCTTACAAACTAGGCAACACTTACTGTGTGGAAGCAGTTGCTTTTACCTCACATTTCCTCTACTTGCTCCTAACCTTTTACAATACAATTTATTTATCCGGATTTAATAGTGTAAAGGGCTATAGAACTGATCTAACATCTTGGAAATCATGTCCATGGATGGCCTAGATTGTGGATTGACATGTAAGCAAGCAGTTGCTAGCTTGATAATGGTCATCACTTGTTCCTCAACTTCAGGAGGAGGAAGTGGAAGTCGTTGGTCCAGAATATCTTTCACCAGCATGCTCTCACTTGTTAAATGGGACAATAGAGCAGAGATTATATCGCCTGGATGCTTTCCTTTAATCACTTCTATTGCTATCACTCCAAAGCTATACACATCGCATTTTTCTGTAACTTCCATTGTATAAGCGAGCTCTATAAAAAATTCAGTCTGAATCGTCATTATACAAACATTATGTCATATATTAAAATTAGGCACGCAATTCAAGATGAGCTATAATACCTGGTGCAATGTATCCATATGTGCCAGCAAGTTCGGTCCAATTGGATGAGTCTCTCTTCAACAACTTAGCAGTGCCAAAATCTGAAACATGAGCCACATATTCCTTGTCAAGCAAAATGTTGTTGCTTGATATGTCTCGATGAACAATCGAAATAGAGCAATTATGATGCATGTAAGACAGTGCATGAGCCACATCCCTGACGATATTCACCCTCTTGAACCAATTCAATTCTTTAGCGGTTTCTTCTTTGCTCAAGATTGTGGCCAAACTACCCCTTTCAAGGTACTCATAAATCAAAAAAGAGTGTTGCTGGTTTGAACAAAAGCCATGCAACTTTACAATGTTCCGGTGTCGTATCTCTGTTAAAGTCTTGACCTCATTCAAAAACTCCTTTTGATGTGTTATTTCAACATTTGGAAACGGGTGAAGTTTTTTAACAGCTACTATGCTACCTGATGGCAGCTTGGCCTTATAAACACTACTGTATCCTCCTTTCCCAATACAGTACCTAGTATCAAAAGCTTTGGTTGAATCCATGATTTGTTTGTACAAAATTCTTCCATCAACAGTTAACACAGAGAAAAACTCTACATCCTCCTCACTGCTTTGTCCAACTAGTTTCTTTTTCCTTATTTTCTGCAAGATTAAGTAAACCCCGAGTGCAAGTAAAAGAACTCCCAAAAAAAGGAATATAATTGATAACACCAATTTTTTGACCTTTCCATTTTTATGTTTGAAAGTGATAGGAGATATGCATGGTGGGAATCCCTGAACATTACCGCACAATCCCTTGTTCCCTTGTAACATAGTAGCATCTTGAAATGCTTTGTTCTCAGGAATAGGGCCCTTCAACTGATTGTAGGATACGTCAACATACAACAGACCTCTCATTTCCTCAAAACTGTTCGGAATGGAACTGGTAAGAGAATTGTGGGAGAGATTTAGCAGCTCCAGGCTCTCCAAATGGCTCATTTGTGATGGTATCTCTCCTCCGAGAGAATTATGACTCAAATCTAACTGAGACAAGTGAAATAAATTCTCGAACTGAGCTGGAATTTCTTGGCTAAATTTGTTGTTGCTCAAATTCAGATAGTGCAGCTTGACCAAGTTTCCTAGATCTTTCGGTATTGCCTGGCTTAATTTGTTTGAGGACAAGTCCAAAGACTCAAGATTAGTCAGTAGCCCAATTTCTGGAGGCATGACACCGGAAAGTTGATTGTCACTGAAGTTGACCTTTGTAAGAAAAGTCAACTTTCCCAAAGTCTTTGGAATCTCCCCAACTAAACTGTTGGAAGAAAGATCAAGTGATTGTAGCTGAGTTGCATTTCCAATCTCTCGCGGTATGTTTCCAGTGATGTTGTTCCTCGCCATGAGTAAGGCAGTTAAATTTGGACAACTTCCCCATTTAGATGATATTTCACCATAGAATTTGTTATGGCTTATGTCTATAAAGCTCAGTTTTGGATAGATACCAAACTCTGCATCTAAATTTCCAGTGAGTTGGTTGAATTCAAGATTGACTCTTACCAAGCTTGTGCAGTTTTTGAAGCTTTTGGGGATGTTTCCTGCGAGATTATTGTTGTTTGCAGAGAAGTTTGTAAGTGAACCACCTTGGCAAATGTTGGGCAGAGGACCAGTAAACTGGTTTGTGTCTAGTTGCAATACTGACAATTTCATGAGATTTCCCATTTCTTGAGGAATGGATCCGGAAAGTTGGTTTTGGCGAAGATATAATATTTCTAAATTACTCAAATTGCCCAAAGAAGCAGGGAGTGAACCATTTAATTGGTTTACACTCAACTCTAGATCTGTGAGAGATTTCAAATTTCCAAGCTCTTCAGGAATGGGACCAGAAAGCTGATTTCTATAGAGATGAAGTAAGGTGAGGTTTGTCAACTTGCCCAATGATGTTGGAATAGAACCAGAAAGATTGTTTGTCTGAAGGCTTAGACATTCGAGGCATTTCAAATTTCCTAATTCTTCAGGAATAGGACCAGAAAGTTGATTGTCAAAGGCATACAACACAATAAGCTTCGTAAAATTTCCAAAATTGGAAGGAATGAGGCCCGTAAGATGGTTGACATCCATGTAAAGTTCCATCAAATTGGTTAAATTTCCCATTTCTGTAGGAATAGAACCTGAAAGCGAATTATTATAGAGATATAACCTTACTAGGTTGTTCAGATTACCAAGAGAAGTAGGAATTTGACCTTCTAGACTGTTGCTACACAAGGCAAGCTCATTAAGAGATCGACATTGACCAATTTCAGATGGAATTGTGCCATTCAGTTGGTTTTCATCAAGGTGCAGGATTTGAAGATTTGTTAGGAGACCAATTTCAGGTGGGATTTTTCCAGAGAAATAATTAAAGGATAGATCAAGATAAATGAGCTCTGATAGGTTACCAATATGAGATGGAATAACACCGAAGAGTGAATTTACTGCAAGATCAACATATTTAAGATGAGGGAAAGAAGAGGCTGAAAACTCATACAACGTACCATTTAAACCGAAACTGGTAAGGTTTATTTTGATGACACTTCCAGCTAAATTGCATGAAATTCCAAGCCAAGAACATGGGGTTGTGAGTGGCTTAGAGTTGGCGGCATTAGGAGAAAGCAGAGTCCAAGAAGTTAACCGAGATTGTGTTTGGTTTGTAAAGCTAGCTTTCCATCTTAGGAGAGCATTTGTCTCTTCAGTAGAAGTGGTAGAAGCAACAACACACGAGAACTGAACAAGGAAGAGAGTGGTAAGTACTTTTTTAGAGCTTAATTTTCCCATGTCTGTTTCTTTTTCGATGTTGTGCTGTTAATACACAGATTCCCTCCTGTTTATAGCGACAACCTCACAGTTTGGCGAAGTCTCTATGCAATTTCACTGTGGAATTAATATTAAAGACACATCATTTTGTCGGAAGACTTTGACCTTTGGCCAATTCAGCTAATTTCCTTCTCTGGGACCATATATGTGGAATTCTTTGCAGTAGTTTGAACATTTGCGTATTTGACACTCTTTTTTAAAGTAGATTGTATCAATCAGTTCAATTGGTTAAATGAGAAATTGGTTTTAAGTTTAGTCTAATTAGTATAAAAAAATAGTTTATTCATTAATTAGATTAAATCTGGTTAAAATTAGATGAACTGATCAAAACCAATAGAATTAGGTTTGACTAAAATTTAAAATATTTTTTGGTAATTTAATTATTTTTAAGTAATTTGATTATTTTTATTAGATTGGATGAATTTCTAAAGGTTCGTAAGGAAAAATAAGTTTAAAAAAATTAAAAAAAATTTCATATCTATTGAAATGTCTTCTATAGGTAATAACTTAGATAATTATTTTTTTCTGTATCATGATATTAAGATATTTTTTTATTTTAATTATTTTATTGAAATCAAATAAATAATTATTATTCTTTAAAATTAATATGATCTAATTTTCATAGGCATAAATATCTTGATTTATTTTATTTTTTATAAATTTTTAAATAAAATATATTTATCATAGTTTGATAATAAATTGAATCAGTTTAAACACGAATTGGTGAAAAAGAAAATGAGCTTAAATTGATGACATGAGGATGCGTGGGTTGGGCTGGGCTTATGGGTATTTGAAAAGAGGCTCTACATATATTTTAAATCTCATTTCTGGCAAAACAATACCCATTTTAAATGAAAAAATAAATATAAATTTATATATATTATTATATGATTAATTATTATTTTATTTTTTATTCAAAATTACTAAATCACATAATAACATATATTAAATGTGGATATATATAATTTTATTGATAATAAAAATAGCTTGTTTTTTGGGGAAAAAAATCTCTACAGTTAGCTTCTTGATTAACCATTTGGAGCTTTTGTAGCTTAAAATCATTACATATGCAAAAACTGGTCTTTGATTGAAGATTCAATTCTTAAAACTGAAATAAAAACAGTAACTATACAGCCTCTTTAATACAAATTAATACAGCATAGACAGTCCAGCCAAGATAGCACATTCATGCAACATCTTTATTATACTCACAATAAAAATAGGTATACATATTTTTTATATATAATTTATATATACAAATAATGTATTATCATGTAATTGAGTGATTTTAAATTAAAAATAAAATAATACTAAATTAAATTGTGATACATGATCTGTATATATAAATTATATATAAAAAATATATATATACATAATATTATTCTTATACTTATATGAATGTTTTAATTACCAGACATTGACTAGGTTAAAGCCCCAGTTTAGTTTTTTCAGGTCCGATCGATCAGGCTGGAAAAAAATGGATTATTAACATAGAAATATAATGTTTTATATGACAAGCTTATTGTATATAATTTATATATACAATTGCCAGGACTAAGCTTGAATTCTAGCATTTGCATAATTCTCCTCGATTTTTTTTCAATACATTTTTTTCTGTTCTTTTTCATTACCTATATTATAAGACTCACCAAACTCACCAGTTACCAACCAATTAAACAAACCGGATCTCTTCTCTTGAATCTCTCTCTCACTCACCATTTAACCAAATCTCACCTCTCTCACTGTTACCAGACTCACCAGTCACCACCATTTAACCAAATCTCACCTCTCCCCTCAATCAACTCCTCTCACTCTTCTTCTCAATCGACTCTCTCTCATTCTCTCCTCTCTTCTCGACTCAACCTCTTCCCACGTTCGTATACTAGTCACCATCAGACTAGATCCCTTTATTTTTCTCAATCTGACTCCGACCTCTCTTCTCATTCGCAGGCGTAATTTATTGAATTTTATTTGGAAAATTGCAGTCCAACGTTTCCAAGGGGGCTGGAATTTGGAATGGGAACTTGGAAGTTGCAATGGAAGACTTGATTAGTCTAAGGACGTACTAAAGGGGGCACGCAGCTTAGATCACGCTGACTTGGAAGAAAGCTAGTTGACAATAGATGCTTGAATTGATAATCAATCTACCACTCAAATTCTTCTATAGCTGATGATCAAACTTATTTGAGCAAAAATTGTTTTCTCAATACATGATTTTTTCTGTTCTTTTAAACTACTTTTCTACCCTTTTACTGTTAAGATTAAATAGTAAGACTGACTGATAGATGGGAGAACTGAATTTTCAACAAATCTTGGGTGGGAAATAGTCATCCAACCAATCAAAAATCAGAAAGCGTGAAAAAGAAAATGGACAAGTTAATATCCTCTCTTCTATAAATCTTATTATAATAAGTTCTAATGATTCTTACCAATCAGGGCATCAACAAAGAAAGCACACCGAGCGGATAAAAATTAGCATGCAAGGTACAAAATGAAAGCACAGAAACTTATGTCAAAGCTAGTAAACAAGACACCAGTTTCAATAAAGTGTGTCTAGCTTCAAACTTTTCTTCTACATGATATGTCAGTTTAGCATAAATTACCATAAATCACGCATTGAGCATTACACTCATGAAAAACGCATTGCAAATATGCGTTCTTCCTTGTGGAAACAGATACAAACAACCCATCAAGCGAAAGAAATGTCTATCACATCGTAGGCTGCTTTATGCTTCCAACAAAGTGAAAATACCAACATAAACAGTTCAGCCACAAAGTTCATGACGCAATTTGGAACTAAAAAATGTGGATATGGGACTCACAAGAGCATTGGTTCTCCGCGGAGATGGAATTGGAGAAACAGAGCACCGACCATGTGGTGATGTTGAACAAGAGTGGTGCTACTAAAATAATAACTTTATTACTTAATAATTACAAACTTTATACAAAACCCACACACACACTTGATACACTCACACTCACACTTACTACACATACGGCACACTCTTTATTTTTGCACATCACAGCACTCACACGTAAGCAAACACTCACAGCGCTCACTTCTTAACTTTCTACACTCACTGCCTCTGAATTTCTTTTTCCTCTGCAGCATTCTCACTGCTTCTTCTTTTCACTCACAATTGGCTGGCCAACAAGTCTATTTATATGAATTCGGTTAGCAAAACTGGCATTAACCTTTCTTTACTCTAGAATGGCGGCAGACTTGCATTGCAAATTCTAGATAATTTGGAAGGTGGCAGCAACTTGCAACATGGAGGCGGTGCCTTGTGGAGAAACTTCTGGAGAGAAAGAGGGAGGCAGTGCTCTCTTTAGCACTCCCCCTCACCGCCTACTCTCATGTATCATCAATCTCGTATGTGGTCATATTGAGCTGTCTACAATATTGAGATCTTCTGTTAATGTTGCATTCGCATATTTGGGATTTGGTTTATGTATCCTTGTAGACCTCCAAAGTTGAGGTACTTGCTCTTCCTACTCTTCTAATTGACTCGATTCAAGTTCTTCCATCACTCTAGGAGGTACTCAAGTCTATTGTGGACTTTTTTATTTTTCAGAAGACTCAACTCTACCCTCTTGGAGTTCAACTATTGGTTGCTCTTCAATCCTTCCTTCTTTACTTGGCTGCTCGTTGTCAACCTTATCATTTTCTTTAACCTTCTCTTGAAGCTTTTCTAAAATCTCTTTGGAGTCTAATAGTAAATCGACCTATGGTGACCACCATGAGGATGTCTCATCAAACACCACGTTTCTTGATATGTAACACCGTCCCGTTGTTGGATCACAACACTTCCAACCTTTCTTCTGATCATCACAACCCACAAAAATGCAACTAATAGCCTTTTTATCAAACTTGTTTTATTGATGATCAGACACAAACACATAACAAACGCATCCAGATTTTCTGAAATGGCATACCGTGGGCTTGAGAGTCCACAACTTCTCAAAAGATGACTTAAAGTCAAGCCTTGCTTGTGGTAACCTATTAATCACATGTATTGTTGTCTTCATACATTCAACCAAGTGGGATGTTCTTTGCATGCAGCATGCTCCTACAAATCTTGGCCAAGCGCCAATTCTTTCTTTCAGCAACTCCATTTTGTTGCAGCGCGGTTGGACAGGAGAATTGTCTACGTATCCTTCTCTCTTGTAAGTATTTTGTAAACTCATGTGATATATATTCTCCCTTGTTGTCTGTACGTAAACATTGTACCTTTTTCCCTATTTCTTTTTCAACCTTCTCTTTAAATTCCTTGAACTTGGAAAGGGTCTTTACTTTTTCTTTCATAAAGTAAACCTAGACATACCTGGAGAAGTCATCTATGAAGCTTATCATGTATTTGAATCCACTAATAGATGCTTACTTTATTGGTCCAAACACATCTGAGTGGATCATTTCAAGAGGTGTCTTGCTCTTGTATGTTGACTCCTCATGTGAGAGCCAATGAGCCTTCTTGTATTAGCACCTGACACACACTAAGCCTTCTTTTACATCTAACTGTGGGAGACCCTTGAGCATACCTTTCTTCATCATCATTTTTAATTTGTGGTAACTCATGTGTTTAAGCCTTGCATGCCATAAATTTGGTGTCTTACTTTTCCTTGTTTTGTCTACATATGTTGTTTGCGCTAACATTACATAGACTCTAACTAATGTCCCTCCATGATTGGTTTACCTATAGGCTTTAAACTACGATAAAACTTAACATCACTCAAGTCAAACACGACATAGTTGTCTAGAGTTGTGAGTTATGATACTAACAATAAGTTCTTCTTTATTCCTTTCACATGGAAGACATCTATAACTTGGACTTGCTATGAACCAAATCAAGATGTTATCACTATTTGGTCTAAATGGGTAATAGGCAATCTTAAGTTGTTCGCAATGACAACCATTCTCCTTCCTTTATATTCATACATGCTTGAAAACTTGTCTTTATCTGCAGTCATATGATTCGAACAACTTGAGTCTACTATCCAATCATCATTATAATTGATTTCATCTCTCACAGAGATAAGGGCCATTGCATCATCATCCGACTCAACGATACAGGAGATTGCAAGCTTTTCTAGATTTTCAGCTACATAGGATGCTTAAGAATCTCATTCTTCTTTACTATGATTCTCCTTCAAGGTCGACGTTGTTACATTTCCTTCTATTCTTATGTATCAGCAATCTCTGGCAAAATAACCTTTCTTGCCACAATCATAGCATACATCGTTGCACCTCTGACTGTTCTTATCTTCATTCAAATTTCTGAGTTGAGAGCTTCTTCCATCTAGTTGTTTTTGTCGATCTCCTTGACCTTTTATTCTTTTATTTTTGTACCCTATTTTATTACTGAAGAGAGCACTCTTTTTATCTTTCACTAAGACCTAAGACAATTGCTTATCTAAAGTTTCTTGATTGGTCAATATATTATCTAACTCCGATAACATTGGCTCCTTTGCCCATCCACGGGTGGTCGTAACTATTGCATTATATTTCAGCCTCAACCCATGGACAATAATTCTTTTCTTTCTTGTCTCAGTGATCTCATTCTGAGAGCCTTATTTAGAAAGTTCATCACAAAGAGTTTTAACTTTAGAGAAATGTTCTCTTACTGTCATGTCTTAGTGAGAGATTGACAAGAGCTTGTTTTTCAAGTGTTGCAACTTTGCATCATTCGTCCTTACGAATATAGTTGCTAGTGCGTCCCAAGCTTCCTTTAGTGTTTTTGCACTCTTGATGGTTTGCAACCACTCTTCTTCTAATGTTACAATAAGGATGTACAGGGCTTTGCCAGCTTTAATCTTTAACTCTTCTAACTCTTCAGCATACGTGGGTGGTGTAGTGTCTTTGCCACCTATTATATCTCATAAATCTTGTCCCAATAGATAAAACCGAATATGAGTACTCCAATTATTATAATTGAAGTTATTGAACTTCTCAATCTTGCCAACTGAACTTGAAAAATCTACCATAACGACTTGATAGTAACGCCTAACAATATACAAAGTTTGGTCCATGACCAATTAACTTCACAGTCCCAGACTGAACACTGGCAAAGTTTTGGCTTGACTTAACAATTACATACCCGATTTGTGCATTACGTACGGTCTGTGACTGCCTTTAAAGCTTCCATGATCCCTGACCATCTGCTTTGATACTAGTTGTTAAACAAGAGTGGTGCTACTAAAATAATAACTTTATTACTTAATAGTTACAAACTTTAAACAAAACCCACACACTTAATACACTCACACTGACTTCACAATTGACACACTTTTTTTTTTGCACATCACTGCACTCACACATAAGCACACACTCACATCACTCACTTCCTAACTTTCTACACTCACTGCCTCTCAATTTCTTTTTTCTCTAAAACACTCTCACTGCTTCTTCTTTTCACGCACAATTGGCTGGCCAACAAGTCTATTTATGCCTGTTGAAATCGGTTAGCAAAACTGATATTAACCTTTCTTTACTCTTCTAAAATGGCGGCAAACTTGCATTGCAAACTCTGGATAATTTGGAAGGTGGCTGCAACTTGCAACATAGAGGCGACGCTTTGTGGAGAAACTTCTGGAGAGAGACAGAGAGAGGCGGTGCTCTCTTTAACAGGTGACACACTTTTCAGAGCAGGGGAGTGTTCTTTAGGGTTGTGTCCAATAGGACTCTCACTGCTCTGAGTCTTATGTTGAAGAGGGGCCCTTTTTAGAATTAAGACCATGCCGATTAGAGGAGACACTTCAAGGTATAAACATTTTCCAAATAATAAGAAATTACAAAAGCCAATTCAATGATGAAAGAATATATATATATATAATATTTCAATTTGATTTCAATATACATGTTTTAAAACTATTGCATTAATTGTTTTTAATATCATCCATATTTGTTTCATATTTTAAAACGATCCGCTCAACACCAGATTTAGTTGAAGAATCACCACTAATTTAATAGAAAACAATGTGTATATATATATAAAAACTAGAGTTGGATACGAGCCAAGTTGAGTTCGAACATGGCCGAGCTCATTTTCAGTGAACCCAAGCTCGGGCTAGCCGAGCTCGGTAAACATATGTTCATATTTGGCTCGTTTTATAATTTTAGTATTTGAGTTTGGCTCGCACTTAGTTCGGGTTCGCATTTTAGGCTCAGTAGCTCAATTTCAGACTCGTATTTCAAGGAACAAATGGTGTCATTTATTCCAAGTTAAATGTTTTCTCATTTGAGTGAGCGGCTCACAAGCCGAGCTCAGCTCGCTTAACCAGTATTCGGATTTAGATTCATATTCATTTTTTGTTTAAAATTCAAACTCGCGTTCGTACTCAGGCTCGTTTAAGGCAAGCTCGGGCTTAGGCTAGTTCAAGCAAAGCTCGTTTCAAGTTTGAACAAGCTCGTTTTGAATCCAACCCTACTGTAAACATCCAATGCTTTCTATAAGATCGACTTTGACTGCATCTCTCTTCATTATATTTGTCTCTCCCAAAGTGTTTTTGATGATCAGGACTAGAGTTGCAGCTCATGCTTTGGCGACGATGATTTCTTTTCCTTTGATTATTGTAACTGTAATGATTTAAAAACTGGACCAAATTGACTAGTTTAACCTGTTGAATCAGGGATCGACTTCAAATCCGATTTGATTAATATAAAAAATTAGTTTTACTATTGATTCGGTCAAATCCAATAAAAAACTGGGTTTGACTAGATGAATAGGTCAAAACCAGATTTAACTGGGTTTGATTTTTGAATTTTTTAAATTTTAATTATTTTTGAGTAATTTGATTATTTTTTGTTAAATTAGATAAATTTCTAAAGATTTGTAAGAAAAATAAGTTCAAAAATTAAATAAAAAGAAAAAAAGTATCTCATATCCATTGAAATGTATTATATAGACAATAATTTATAAAATTACGTTTTTTTATCATAAGATTAAAACTTTTTTTATTTTAATTGTTTCATTGAAATCAAATGAATAATTGTTACTCTTTAAAAAAGATATGTTCTAATTTCTATAAGTGTGGGTATCTTGATTAATTTTTTTTTTATAAATTTTTAAATAAAATTTATTTTTATAATTTGATAATAAATTAAACTAATCAACTAAACCAATTAAACTATAAACTAATGAGATAATTAATTCATTCACTGGTGCGATTTTAAAAATATTGTGTGTCTATCACGATCATATCTATCTTTGCTTTATTGCGGCTTCTCCTCCTAAAATCCCTGTTTTTGTCCTTATCGCTATATTCATCCTTATATATTAACATATATTCTTTTTGTCAGTGTCTACGATTTTGAATTCTGTCAGTATATTCAAGCATAATGATTGATATACGTGTGATATTTTTATTGGAGGCATACACAACAAATATAACAAATTAATGGTAGTATTAGTGACAAACAATAATCCACCCCAAACCAAGTACCTCCACATTGTAAATCAGCTACTTGTATCATCCCATCAAAATAGACACCAGTTAACTTGTTATCCAAATGCAAACACTAAAGAAAACTACGCATGATACTATGAACTCTTTACTAAAATCTAACTTAAGCACATAAACATGAGTCATGAATACCATCTGATATTTTTAGTAAGCACTGAACTTTCCTATGGAACTGAAAGGGCAGCTTGAAAACAATAAAATCAAAGGAATAAATTGTTTGACATGAACTATTAATCAACTAAAGTATGGATGAGGCAGCATATATATATAATGAAAAACCAATAATATGAAAGAAAATTGATAAGGAAAAAAGAACATGCCTGTACTACACTGTCACTTATATCCCATCACATTATATGTCATTTAATTAAACCTTTTTTATTTTTGGGTTCATTAACAATACTTTAGATGTCAAATAACAATCGAATGTATCAATGAAGTAGGACACTATCTAATCACTTTGTCGTGCAACTAAAATGTCCTAAATTAAAAAGTAGCCTGCTTCTCAAATTAAGATCTAAAATGATAAACCCAAAATAATGATGAAAATCATGATAGATTTAGTGAATATAATTATAATGAAAATAATGTCGACAGCATCAACAAGACGAACAGTAATAACCACATGAAATGAGATTCAAAATCAATAGCTTATTAGGGAAAAAAAACTACCTTTTTTGATTATTAGCTCTTCTCATGGTAATCTCATCCTTTCAGTTTTCATTTTGTTAACAAATGAGGTGCAAATTAAATTATGGCCAAAGGACCTATTCCCACCCAAGTTTTTATGTACTCCCAAACTCCCACCCTCAACCTTTCAAAAACCAAAATGCCCACCTATTAGCGATTAAAATTAATCAATTCTATTAATTTAATGATAAATTACTATTTTACCTTTATTAACATCTATCTATACATACCCATGAAAAACAAAAATTTAATGAAAGAGTATATTATTCAGAAAAATGACATTTTCCCCCTTGACCTAGGGTTTCCTATTACTCAAAAGGCCAAAAGAATTATTCCCACTCAAGGTATAGTAAAATTTCAAAGTCTTACCCTTTAATTTTCAAAAACCTAAACACCCACTCATGAGCTAAAATTTGTTAACATTTTTAGTTAAAGTTAAGGGTAAAATCGTTATTTAACAATAATATTTAAAAAATAAAAGTTTATATTATTTTACTCCTTTGTTTGAAAAACTAACAATTTTCTCTCAAAATTAAGTTGTGAAAGTGACATTTCCTCCCAACCTAGGGTTTCAAATTTCGCCGACAAATTTTTGGCCAATGACGGCCAATCTCTCTCCCTCCAGTGGTTTTCCTCTGATCAATGATATTTGAATTTGATGAAATCTAGATGAAGAGTTGAAACTCTTTGTCTAGATGATGACGACGGTCTAGACGAGTGTATTATTAAAAAAATTACTATATTCCACCATTTCCTATTACTCAAAATTTCATCTTTTGTGGCCCCCAAACTTTAGAAACATCACAGTTGCACCCTTATATTCCACCATTTTCTCACTCCACCTTTGGCGGCTTCTCCCTTCATCTTTGACCAACAAAGAAATCCAAGGCACTGTCCGTGTTGTCAACTAAGAAAGCTGACAAAGAAAGTTGGCAGTGCCGACAATAATCAAGCAACGATCCGATGTTGATTTTTCGATTTGAAGAAATCCAAGGAATGATTTGACATTCTTGAGCACAAATCAGAAACCTCAACCCTTTCCTTTCTCCTGCAACACGACATCGTCAACCACCTAAGGAAGGGCAATGACGCCGCAAAAATGAGTGGGAGATCCAAATCTCTTGCTCGCTTTTTAGTCAAAAAATCATGATAGAATCATTAGAGATACCACTTAGGAGAAAGAGCGAGTGCTGACCAAGGTTTAGGGTGGGAAGAGAGCATCGCCAAAGACAAAGACAGTGACTTGAGAGGGAATTTAAAAAAAACTATGGTGAAGGGAAAAAGTTATTTTTCAAAATTGGAAAAGTTGAAGCTGAAGTGAAATTGTTAATTTTCAAAATTTGGGAGAGAAAATGGGTTAAAATTATATTTGTTAATATTAATGATGAAATGACATTTTTGCCCTTTTAATTAATAGCTAAATGTAATAAAAGTTGGATGATAAGTGGGTATTTGAGATTTTTAAAAGTTGAGGGTGGGTATTTGAGATTTTTAAAAGTTGAGGGTGGGTATTTGAGATTTTTAAAAGTTGAGGGTGGGTATTTGGGAATGCATCAAAACTTGGTTGGGAATAAGTCCTTTGGCCTTAAATTATTAGCTAAGTAATAGTGTTTCATAGTGTGGCAAGTAAAATCTTCACAGTACATTATGAATTTGGAGAATAATAATATTGATTTGGAGAAGATTATAGGGATGGTTATAGATACGTTGGGACATTATAGACACTAGTTTGAATTGTTTGGTTAGAGACTTTAAAATAATGAAAGAACACACCATGACTTAAAGATGATGTATTTTAATAATGTTGACAAATAAGGAACCATGATGGAATTGAAGTTGTTGATGACAAAACACACAAACTCAATTCTAAACTAAAACAAAAGATCGATAGATTTCAGTAATCGAACAATGGACTCTGATGAATCCTAGCCAATGAAACTCAATCATGCACATCTTTGCCTTAAGCCTTTGTGGAGTGAGGCAAAACTAGAAGTGAATGAAGAGAAAGATTAAAAAAGGTGAAACAAAGAGCTGAAGAGAAGAATTGGATCATGAAGAAATAATTCAGTCCAAAAACCCACCTAATCAATCATCCCATTCCACAATAACAATGCAACCCAATTTGCATTAGGTGTTAATTACCACTCACACCCACATACTAATAACTAGTCCAACTACTAAACCGCTCACACTCAAACCCCAACGGAACTTATTACCAAGACCCAACCATTAGACTTGATCCTTAGCCTAATTGAGTTAACTTAAATACAATTCACGCATCATGCTCAATCATTCACCAGTCAAGTCCAATCACAATCCACTTAATCAATTCCAAACCATACATGTTTCAATTAAACCCAAAACATTTTAATGGAATTGAATTCCTAATTTAAGATTATAATAACAATAATTAAAGATTATGATAATATTTGAATAATGAAAGAATTATGATTGCATTATATTTAGAAAATCAATGATTTAATAGAATTTGAATTAAGATCGGATTTTAAGATATGACAAAAAAAAGGGACAACATGAAGTAAAAAAAGAGGGAAAATCTGGTTAGAGTATTTGATCGGGACTTCTACCTTGGGAGGAAGGGCACCTCTAATTGCCTGGGAAGGATTTAACACCTCTTTGTTGCTTGAACTATTTTCTTAATTTATCACTATTATTCACACGTACCAATATTTTGTTAAGTTCATTTCATTGTTTTTCCTATGCGGTCGTTTTTCTTGTTGTGTGGGATTGATTAGTTTGCAAGATTACTATCAACATGCTTAGGATAGTTTAACTAATAGGCAAACTGATTAACAGTGATTAGTCCATGTGTGTAAGGGGCCAGCAAAAATTCTGGCTTCATGTTGATCAGGCACAAACTTCTTTACGTACAAATTAACGATTCTCCTAGTTCGGTAGACTTGCCCTGCCAATTCATAATCCTCTGTCAGTGTAGGTGTTGGAGCTTTTATGGAAATTCTGATCATCATTAGGCTCAAGCGCCTGCTTGCATAGTTTATACAATTTTTGCTTGGTACATACATATGCATGGATTCAGGACCAACAATTCACAGCCTCTAAATTCTTGGAGCTGGCCATGTTTGGTGCTCTGCAGCCAGAGGGGATCCAGGGAGATAAAGTCCATTCATCTGTTAACAATATAAGCACCAAGAATATTATACACATATAATTCCTATTACTGGATTAGCCCATCCGTACAAATCCAACCTGAACCCTGTCATATTTGTGACAACTCCAACCCAGTGATGGCAAGATGAACTTAAAATCAATTTAAGAAGATAAAATTTATCTTTACTTCATGTCTTTTTCCGTAAGCATTGATTACTAAAATATTCTCCTTTCAAATGTTTGATTGTTTTTTATTAATGGCTTCCAATCTTCTGATTGAAAAAGTGAAGATTTTAACTAGATGTATGCTTTTCAATGAAAGAATAGATAGTTTGCTGGACCTGCTATTCTACTGTCAATAGATATTCTAAATTTTTAGCTTTTTTCTTCTTGTTTTTTCTGACAATTTTTTCTGCAGTTTATTTTTTATTCAGCTGCAAGGTTTTGTGTTGAAATTGCAACTCGTCAGCATGGTTGCTGTGTGTTGCAAAGATGCATTGCTCATTCAATTGGTGAACTTCGTGATAAGTTATTAACTGAAATTTCCAATCATGGTCTTCTCCTTGCTCAAGATCCCTTCGGCTATGACCTAAAATGTGTTAATTCTTGTTGTTATTTTCTGACAGTCAAACTCATTACAGGACATGATAAAACATGGTGTCTATATATATATATATATAGCAGTATTATACTTATTCATTTCAAGTGTATAAATATGTATAATTTATGTGTGCCTTCACTTATTGAGTATTTTTTAATTTTTAATTCAAAATTACTCAATTATATAATAATATATATTAAATATATACTTATTTGTGTATTCAAAATGGATACGTATAATTTTATTATATATATTCTAATATTTTTAAGATGTTGATCCATCTATTTCAATGACAAAGCCCTCGGGACAAATATTCTCTTTATTTGTATATTTTAGGATGCATTATGCTGGCTGGGTATTGGTCATTTGTTATTGTGGGAATTGAAAATATTGTTCCGTTTTACTTAGGTTTTGAGCAATTACATATTTATTTCCATGAAATATCTCATTATTAATTTCTTTTTATCTGGCCTGTTGCGCTGGTTATTAGGTAGGCTAAGCTACTCAATCTGCATCTTATATTGATATGCTACCTGATTATCTATTTGTTGAAAAGAAACTGAGTTGCTCACTCTCCTTACACACACACACACACAGTGAATCTTTTCCAAGAGTAGCTTTCATATATTTTTCTTAGAGGAAAGTGTAAGAATTTGCATCACAGCTAAGTATTATGTCCTGTTTTCTCATCTCCCACTATCAAGGGTTTTTAACTATCCACTCTTGTCAGCATGTTCGAGTGGAAATTAGGCATCATATGTGCATCAAATTTGAAAATGCGGAAGTAGATTTCAACACAATTTCATGAACCTTGATCAAAAGGAATCCAAGTTTTAGAATATTGGCCATCCTTTCCTTCTTCATTTTCCCATCTCATATCTGGCCCTCTCGCCTCGTTGACATGGCCATTGCCTATAAGTTTTGTTACACACCCTGAATTTTCTTGATAAATTATTCTTGTCTCCCAACTTAGGTGTCGATACTCACATTTGTCAACCTTAAATCACTAGGTTTCTCCATCCATCAAGCTAATGTTTACAGAAAGTGTTGCTTCCTTGGTCGCTCCGCATTTGGGTAGAAGAGGACTGGTCACTTAATGCCTTTCTATAAAGCATTTGTTGTGTTCCAATGTGTTCATACACCCAAATATCAATTTAAATATATAATCTAGCAAAGTAAGACTATGTGTATAAATAATAAATATTATTTTATGTACTAATAATAATGTGTAATGATATGATTAAGTATTATTTTTTCTCTAATTTAAAATCACCTAATCACATGATATTATGTTCTCATTAGTACACAAATTAATGTTCATTGTTAGTGCATGTATTTACCCCAAAATAAATGCATACCCTTGTGTATCATAGGCTAATTTTCCTGTTTCGTGGTTTTTTTTTTTTTTTTTGTATCATTGTTAACCTTGGACAGTAATTTAATCCAAGAAGTGGTTGCTTTTAAAGTTATTTTGGTTCTGCAACAGGGTTTTATCTGATTCTATGACTCAGAAAACTTTTATCATTCTGTGGCATAAATTATGTTGTTCAATATATTATAGAGCTGAAGATCCCATCTGTCACAGCCACCTTACTTGCTCAGTTCAAAGGCCGCTATATTCACATATCAAAGCAAAAATTTAGCAGTCATGTTGTGGAAAAATGCCTCAAGCATTTTGGAGAGAGTCGATCACAAGTTGTCCATGAATTGCCGTCTGTGCCTCATTTTGAACAGTTGCTGCAAGATCCATTTGCCAATTATGTCATTCAGTCTGCATTGACAGTTACCAAGGTTTGAAGCGCGACATCCTTCTAGCAGCTTCTTTGATGTCTTCCAAACTTATAGAACCTTACTCCTTAATTTCTATCTTCAGGGTCCCCTTCATGCTGCACCGCTTGAAGCTGCTCGACCACACTCTTTCTTACGAACAAGTCCATATTGTAAGCGGATTTTCTCACGAAATCTGTCAAAGAAGTGATGTAAATTCGTGTGTAGTAGCAAGTGTTGTTGCCCTCCCAAACTTACTTACCTGTTCACTATTCGGAAGTATTACTGTATCTTGGGGCACTGGATGTAGAATAGCCTTCAAAATTTGAAGCGGGTCCTCATGAAAACCGTTGAAACTTAGTATCTTCAGATGGTCTGTCCAAGATTTTGAAGAACGTAAACAAGAAGTTTTTGCTCCCGGTTGTTTATTTTTCCTATACAACTTGTCTGTACTATTCTGTTGTCTTTTTGGTGTAGTTGTTGTCCTGTTGATCTGAACTGTTAACGTATAATGTTTCACTCGGTTGAACCGCAGTTTTTACATTTAATCTGGGTAAATGCCATGCGGTAGTTTATTTCCTCTTCAATTCTGAGATGATTTTCTTTAGAGATGACAAAAGTATCTCGCTTTCTAAGAATATAAAAATGATATGGAAATATTATGTTTCTTTTTAACTTCTACAAATATTCTAACTGGGACCACTGTCGTAAAATTATGACTGCTCCCCACTACTTACAGCTGTTCAGCTGCAGTCCAGAGTGAAGGTGTCTTGTGTACTTCTTTTCAGTCCATCTTTGTAGTTGAGTTTGATAGAAATAGATATCGATTTTGAAGATGACAACTGAGTTTACCGGACGAATTTTCATGAAACACTTTTCTGTACGTTGTTTCAATTTTTTTTTATTTGTTACTATTTTGATTATAAAAACTCCAACCGGCTTATTAAATATAATTTTAAATCCAATAAAATTATGTACACAATTTTATATATGAATAATAATATATCATTATATAATTAGATGTTATTTTATTTTTAATTTTTGACTATCTAATCAAATGATTATATGTTATTATTTTTACATAAAATTGTGTATATAATATTATTCTTTATTATTTTGATCAAATTTGATTTTGGTTGAGTCTGATTTTGATGTGTTATTTATTATTTTTTCAGTTTCATAGTATAAAATTTCTAGTTTATTTATTTATTATTTTCACTATTTCATTGGATAAAAATTCTAAATTAGATTATATTATAATATTATATATCATATAATGTTTCATTAATAATATTAATTCGATTCATAACCCAATTCATAATTTTACACAATCTTGTTTTCCGCAAACTTTATGATTTGAGTTCAATGCTAAAAATGAATAATATAACTCCATGTTTATTTGTGAGCATTTATTAAGTGTGGAAGCAGTTGCTTTTTTAACCTCACATTTCCTCTACTTGATCCTAACCTTTTACAATACAATTTATTTATCCGGATTTAATAGTATAAAGGGCTCTAGAACTGATCTAACGTCTGGGAAATCATGTGCATGGATGGCCTAGATCGTGGATTGACATGTAAGCAAGCAGTTGCTAGCTTTACAATGGTCATCACTTGCTCCTCAACTTCAGGAGGAGGAAGTGGAAGTCGTTGGTCCAGAATATCTTTCACCAGCATGCTCTCACTTGTTAAATGGGACAATAGAGCAGAGATTATATCGCCTGGATGCTTTCCTTTAATCACTTCTATTGCTATCACTCCAAAACTATACACATCACATTTTTCTGTAACTTCCATTGTATAAGCGAGCTCTATAAAAAATTCAGTCTGAATCATCATTATACAAACATTATGTCATATATTAAAATTAGGCACGCAATTCAGGATGAGCTATAATACCTGGTGCAATGTATCCATATGTGCCAACAAGTTCGGTCCAATTGGATGAGTCTCTCTTCAACAGCTTAGCAGTGCCAAAATCTGAAACATGAGCCACATATTCCTTGTCAAGCAAAATGTTGTTGCTTGATATGTCTCGATGAACAATTGGAATAGAGCAATTATTATGCATGTAAGACAGCGCATGAGCCACATCCCTGACGATATTCACCCTCTTGAACCAATTCAATTCTTTAGTGGTTTCTTCTTTGCTCAAGATTGTGGCCAAACTACCCCTTTCAAGATACTCATAAACTAAAAAAGAGTGCTGCTTGTTTGAGCAAAAGCCGTACAACTTCACAATGTTTCGGTGTCGTATCTCCGTTAAAGTCTTGACCTCATTCAAAAACTCCTTTTGATGTGTTATTTCAACATTTGGTAACGGGTGGAGTTTTTTAACAGCTACTATGCTACCTGATGGCAGCATGGCCTTATAAACGCTACTGTATCCTCCTTTCCCAATACAGTACCTAGCATCAAAAGCTTTGGTTGAATCCATGATTTCTTTGTACAAAATTCTTCCATCAACAATTGGCACCAAGAAAAGCTCGCCATCCTCCTCACTGCTTTGTTCAGCTGATTTGTTTTTCCTTCTTTTCTGAAAAATTAAGTAAACCCCGAGTGCAAACAGAAGAACTAACAAAAGAGGGAATATAATTGAAAACACCAATTTTTTGACCTTTCCATTTTTATGTTTGTAAGTGACAGGAGATGTGCATGGTGGGAATCCCTGAACATTACCGCACAATCCCTTGTTCCCTTGTAACATATCAGCATCTTGAAATGCTTTGCTCTCAGGAATAGGGCCCTTCAACTGATTGTAGGATACGTCACCATACAACAAACCCCTCATTTCCTCAAAACTGTTCGGAATGGAACCAGTAAGAGAATTATGGGAGAGATTTAGGAGCTCCAGGCTCTGCAAATGGCTTATTTGCGATGGTATCTCTCCTCCAAGAGAATTATGACTCAAATCTAACTGAGACAAGTGAAATAACTTCTCAAACTGAATTGGAATTTCTTTGCTAAATTTGTTATTGCTCAAATTCAGGTAGTGCAGCTTGAGCAAGTTTCCTAGATCTTCCGGCATTGCCTGACTCAATTTGTTTGAGGACAGGTCCAAAGACTCAAGATTAACTAGTAGCCCAATTTCTTGAGGTATAACACCGGAAAGTTGATTGTCACTTAAGTTGACCTTCGTAAGAAAAGTCAACTTTCTCAAAGTCTTTGGAATCTCCCCAACTAAACTGTTGGAAGAAAGATCAAGTGATTGTAGTTGAGCTGCATTTCCAATCTCTGGTGGTATGGTTCCAGTTATATTATTCCTTGCCACGAGTAAGGAACTTAAATTTGGACAACTTCCCCATTTTGATGATATTTCACCATGGAATTTGTTATGGCTTATGTCTATGAAGCTCAACTTTGGGTAGATACCGAACTCTGCTGCTAAATCTCCAGTGAGTTGGTTGACTTGAAGACGGACTCTTACCAAGCTTGTGCAGTTTTTCAAGCTTTTAGGGATGTTACCTGTGAGATTATTGTTGCTTGCAGTGAAGTTTGCAAGTGAACCACCTTGGCAAATGTTAGGCAGAGGACCAGTAAACTGGTTTGTGTCTAGTTGCAATACTGACAATTTCATGAGATTTCCCATTTCTAGAGGAATGGATCCAGAAAGTTGGTTTTGACGAAGATATAACATTTCTAAATTAATCAAATTGCCAAATGAAGGAGGAAGCGAACCATTCAATTGGTTTACATTCAACTCTAGATCTGTGAGAGATTTCAAGTTTCCAAGCTCTGTAGGAATGAGACCAGAAAGCTGATTTTCATAGAGATGAAGGTAGGTGAGGTTCATGAGGCCACCCAATGATGCTGGAATAGAGCCAAAAAGGTTGTTGGTATGAAGGCTTAGATGTTCAAGACACTTCAAATTTCCTAATTCTTCAGGAATGGGACCAGAAAGTTGATTGTGAAAGGCATGCAACACAATAAGCTTTGTAAAATTTCCAAAACTGGAAGGAATGAGGCCTGTAAGACGGTTGGTATCCATGTAAAGTTCCACCAAATTGGTTAAATTTCCCATTTCTACAGGAATGAAACCTGAAAGCGAATTATTGAAGAGATATAACCTCACCAAGTTGTTCAGATTACCCAGAGAAGCAGGAATTTGACCGTCTAGACTGTTGCTAGACAAGGCAAGTTCATTAAGAGATCGACACTGACCAATTTCAGATGGAATTGAGTCATTCAATTGGTTTTCAACAAGGTGCAGGATCTGAAGATTTGTCAGGAGACCAATTTCAGGTGGGATTTGTCCAGAGAATTGATTAAAGGATAGATCAAGATAAATGAGCTTTGACAGGTTACCAATTTGAGATGGAATAACACCAGAGAGTGAATTTACTGCGAGATCAACATATTCAAGATTTGGGAAAAAGGAAGCTGAAAACTCATACAACGTACCATTTAAACCGAAACTAGTAAGGTTTATTTTGATGACGCTTCCAACTAAATTGCATGAAATTCCAAGCCAAGCACATGGGGTTGTGAGTGGCTTAGAGTTGGTGGCACTAGGAGAAAGCAGAGTCCATGAAGTTAACCGAGATTTTGTTTGGTTTTCAAAGCTAGCTTTCCATTTTAGGAGAGCGTTTGCCTCTTCTACTGAAGAGGCAGAAGC
This sequence comes from Mangifera indica, assembly GCF_011075055.1. Classification (NCBI taxonomy): domain Eukaryota; kingdom Viridiplantae; phylum Streptophyta; class Magnoliopsida; order Sapindales; family Anacardiaceae; genus Mangifera; species Mangifera indica. The sequence goes on along the minus strand of NC_058147.1, from coordinate 4,935,815 downwards.
AACAAAACACAACAATTGGACAAGGAAGAGGGAGGTAAGTAGTTTTTCAAAGCTTAATTTGTCCATGTCTGTTTCTTTTTTAATTTTGTGCTGATAATATACAAATTCCCTCTTATTTATAGCCAGCAACTTAGTAGAGTTGGGCTAACTCTCTATCTAATTTCCACTGTGCAATTAATATTAAAAGACAAAAAAAAATTACTTATGATTTTCTCTGAAGACTTTGATCTTTGGTCACTGCATCTAATTTCCTCACATATGTAGACTCTTTGCAGAAGTTTGACCATCTGCGTATTTGACTCGTTTGAATAATATTCGGAAGTAGGAGCTTGAAATTTTTTTGCCTGCCCAAAGTCCACAAGAATTAAACGAAAAGAAAATGAGCTTAAATTGATGACAAAAAATTTTTCTTTTGAATCAAATGAATATTATTTGTTTGAATAATATTAGAAAGGGCCTTTGTCGATCACCGTCGTCCTAGTTTTCATCAGACGAAGACCAATCATCTTCGTCAACAAAAACCTTTTATCTTCATCCTCAATGAAAACAGCCAATAAGTGAAAAGACAATCACCAGAAGGAAGAGATCTGATCGCCAAAAACTGCAAATGTCGCCAGAGTGAAGGACAAAGGAAATTGGGTGTAACTAAAATTTTTTAAAAAGTTGGGGAGGTGATGATATAGAAAAGAGTTTACAACCCTAGAGTTGGGAGAGGGGTAGAGGAATGAACTTTTAAATCTGGAAAATTGTTTTCTAGTCACCTCTCTTACTCTGACTTTTACCTCTCTTCCCAATCACAGGCGAAATTTATTGAATTTAATTTGGAAAATTGCAGTCCAACACTTAAAGGGGGCTGGAATTTGGAATTGGAACTTGGAAGTTGAAATGGAAGACTTGATTAGTCTAAGGACGTACTAAAGAGGACACGCAGCTTAGATCACGCTGACTTGGAAGAAAGCTACTTGACAATAGATGCTTGAATTGATAATCAATCTACCACTCATATTCTTCTATAGCTGATGATCAAACTTATTTGAGCAAAAATTGTTTTCTCAATGCATGATTTTTTCTGTTCTTTTATACTACTTTTCTACCCTTTTACTGTTAAGATTAAATAGTAAGACTGACTGATAGATCGGAGAACAGAATTTTCAACAAATCTTGAGTGGGAAATAGTCATCCAACCTATCAAAAATCACAAAGCGTGAAAAAGAAAATGGACAAGTTAAAAGCCTCTCTTCTATAAAGCTTATTATAATAAGTTCTAATGATTCTTACCAATCAGGGCATCAACAAAGAAAGTTTGGACATCAGTACTCTTTTAAGTTAAAAGGACCAACAGCAAGGTTATCATCTTGCAATCAAAGTATTCGAACCTACTAACTGAAACATATGATAATCAACATTGGCATGTTCAGTGAAAAATCAATGAGTGCATAAAAATTAGTATAAAAGGTACAAAATGAAAGCACAGAAACTTATGTCAAAGCTATTAAACAAGGCACTAGTTTCAATAAAGTGTGTCTAGCTTCAAACTTTTCTTCTACATGATATGTCAGTTGAGCATAAATTACCATCAAATCATGCATTGAGCATTACACTAATGAAAAACACATTGCAAATATGTGTTCTTCCTTGTGGAAGCAAACACACACAACCCATCAAGCAAAAGAAATTTCAATCACATTGTATGCTGCTTCATGCTTCCTACAAAGTAAAAATACCAACATAAAAAGTTCAGCCATAAAGTTCATGATGCAATTTAGAACTAAAAAATGTGGATATGGGACTCACATGACCATTGGTTCTCTGCAGAGATGGACTTGGAGAAACAGAGCGCCGACCATGTGGTGACACAGTTTTCAGAGCAGGGGAGTGTTCTTTAGGGTTGTGTCCAACAGGACTTTCATCTCTCTGAGTCTTATGTTGAAAAGGGGCCCTCTTAGAATCAGGATTATGCCGACTAGGGGAGGCACTTCAAGATATAAACATTTTCCAAACAATAAGAAATTACAAAAGTCAATTCAATGATGAGAATATATATATGTGTGTGTGTGCCTCTCTCTCTCTCTCTCTCTCTCTCTCTATATATATATATATATATGAATCTTTTAACTATATTTCAATACAAATGTTTTAAAACTTTCCATTTAGCACCAGACTTAGTTTTAGAAAAACTAATTCAGCAAAAAAAATACATACATATATATAGACATCCAATACCTTCCATAAGATCGGCTTCGACTGCGTCTCTCTTCATTATATCTGCCTCTCCCAGAATGCCTTCGATGATCAGGACTAGAGCTGCGGCTCATGCTTCGGCAGCGATGATCTCTTTCCCTCTCACTGTATCTGTCACGATCATATCTATCCCTGCTTCTACTAAGGCTTCTCTTCCTATAATCTTTGTCCCTGTCCCTATATTCATCCCTATACCTAAAAATATATTCTTCTTGTCAGCGTCTATAGTTTTGAATTGTGTCAGTATATTCAAGCATAATGATTGATATACATATGATTTTTTTAATCAGAGGCATACACAACAAATATAATAAATTAATGGTAGTATTATTGACAAACAAAATGATTGCATTCAGTATTCTACTTCATAGCATAAAAAGGTGTTTTTTCCAGACACTGACATTATAGATGTATATGACAATATCAAACAGCACCAAAATCATGCACTCATAAGCATATGCACAGATATAAGTGTGCTTGTAGTGGAAAACAATTCCCGAACATTGGACTCTCCAAAGCAAAGAAAAAGCTCAATCCATTAAGTAAAGACAGATGTAAATAGTATGGAGAGTCATTTCAAACTTGGTTTAAGATGTGAAAAAACACTAATTCATTATTTTGGCAGACAGCAGATCAAAAGGAAAGAGATTTTGGTGGATAAAGGATTTTAGGGTAGGAAGGTATTTAGAATGAGAAAATCAACGATCTAAAAGTAAGGGCATAATCCAGCCAAAACCAAGTACCTCAACATTGTAAATCAGCTACTTGTATCATCCCATCAAAATATACACTAGTTAACTTGTCATCCAAATGCAATCAGTAGAGAAAACCGCATATGATACTATGAAATCTGTACTAAAATCTAACTTAAGCACATAAACATGAGTCAGAACAACATCTGATATTTTCATCAGAATTGAACTTTCCTACAGAACTGAATGGGCAGATTGAAAACAATAAAATCAAAGGAATAAATTGTTTGACATGTACTAATAATCAACTAAAGTATGGATGAAGTAGCATAGATAATGAAAAACCAATAATATGAAAGAAAATTGATAAGGAAAAAAGAACATGCTTGTACTACACTCTCACTTATATCCCATCACATTATATGTCATTTAACTAGACCTTTCTTATTTTTGGGTTCTTTAACAATACTTTAGATGTCAAGTAACAATCAAATGTATAAATGCAGTAGGACACTAATAAATTGCTTTGTCATGCAACTAAACTGTCCTAAATTAAAAAGTAGCCAGCTTTCGAGTTAAGATCTAAAATGATAAACCCAAAATAATGAAAATCATGATAGATTTAGTGAATATAATTATAATGAAAATAACGTTAACAGTATCAACAAGACAAACAGTAATAACCACATAAAACAAGATTCACAATCAATAGCTAATTAGGGAAAAACTACCCTTTTGAAACAAGGACCTAATAGCATGGCCCAAACTATAGTTGTTAAAAACAAAAAGTGTTTAAAGGCAATGAGGGGTACTATCGCTTAGGCGAAAAAAGCAAGGCAAAGGCATTGCTTTTGGACCAAAGGTGATAAATAAAAATTAAAAAGGACAGTGATTGAACAAGAAAATAGAGCAGAGGGTTAAGCAAAAGAAAAGAAAAATCTGCAAATAAAAAGTTGGTAGATGGTTGCATTTAATGCAGCACATGTAAAACTTTAATAAAGGAAAAGATTATAAATTAAATATTATTATTTGGTCACCATCTCTTGGCCAACCTCTCCGGCAACCTCAGAACTCGTCAATGATCTTTTCGTCAACCTTAAATCTCTCCAACAATATTTTTGACGATCTCAAAACTGACTAACCACCTTTTCGGCAATCTCAGAACTCCTTGTTGACCTCTATGATGACCTTAAAACTTGCCAATAACCTTTAAAATTGCCTTGAACATTAGTCTTGTGTGATAACAAAGCACACTTTTCCAACGCCTAAAGCTTCTCCAAAGGCGTCAAAAAAGCACTAAAGATCACCTTTGGACCACTAATCGCCTAGAACATACTCAAAGTGATGGCCATAACACCTTGAGTATAGCCTCGCCTAGGCGTGCCTTTGACAACTATGGCCGACACATTGGCAGAATCATCTTTTTGGTCGAAGAATAATTATCCTTGAAACTTGGTTCAAAAAATTCCTCAACGTACCACAACCCTTAACAACTGAAAATCCAAGACAAAATCAACTTTCATGTTGATGGGCAATCACAACAAGAGACTTCACTAAGTGTATTACAAGCCAATACCAACAACAACAAATATGGCTGAGTAAAGAACATAAAAGTCCAATTATAACAAGGATATTCTTGAAAATGATCCTGACCTTGGACGAGGACTGCGGCTTCCTGACCGGCCTGCTGCTTTTGAAGATGTCTCAACTATCCTCCCTTTATGACTGAAAAAAATTAAGCAGCAAGGACTCAAATAAACAAATGGCCTGCAACATTATAAATATCATGCAAAAAACCATATAAAACTAAGTTCAAAACCAAACTGCGATTGCAATTAAAGAAATATTCCCCAATAAAACATAAACAATTAATTAAACAAGCACTACTCACATTCGCTCGGCATTTGGACCGTACTTGGCGAATTGAACCATAATTTCTCTTCCATCCACAACTCTCCCTAAACATAAGGTTTAGAACCAATTAAATATAACCAAATCCAAATTCTTTGTATAAAAAAAATCTAGTTTTCATTATTAGATAATAAAACAAGATAAGGAATTAAACCATCAAGCTTGTCCACAGCCTTTTGAGCCTCGTCCGCATACTTGTACCGAACGAAAGCAAAACCTCTCGAGTCACCAGTCCTGCACACATAAAAAGAAAAAAGCATTTAATTAAAAGAAAAAATAAGTACAGGCATAAATGAGTATATGCGTTAAGATTAAAACACACCTTCGGTCCCGGGGAATGAAGACGTCGACGACCTTCCCGTACTTGTCGAAGAGAGGAAAGAGGTCATCCGCGGTGGTGCCTAGGTTAAGAACACAAAAAGATAAAATGAGAATTGAAGACGAAAATATGATTTTAAAAAAGGGATGATACTAAGGTAAATACGGAAAGTGATATTAAGGACGAGGAGTGAGTAAGTGTCTCTGATGTCTGGAGGTCCTGATTTCCCAAAATGCGACATCTCCTCTGCCCCGAGGGAGAGCGAGTCCGTGAGAGGCAGAGGGGCTGCTGGTAGGGTTTGAGTTAAGGGACGATGACGAATATGCCCCTTCGCAACTTTTTACATTTTAAGCTTTTCCCGCCAGGTTGACTTTCACAAAATTTATTAAATGGTAATCACCATATTATTAAATAATTGTAAACTATGAGTTGTTTGATTTGTGTAATATTTTATTATTAAAATAGATGGATTACTTAGAAGATTACTGGGTATAAATAATTACTATGTTTGATAAAATTTAGTAAGTATAAATAATTATTGTGTTTGATTAAAGGTAATAAAATATTACTAGTAAATTATTTTACTTAAATACTCTTGAATATAATTATTTTCAAATATTTTTATATTATTTATCATATTAATTAAAAATAAATTTATTTTTGTCTCAAAAAATTAATAAATAATAATATAATTATAATAAAATTAAGATTATCTCGGTAATATTTAAATACCTAAGGTGAAAGTGGTAATCAGATTATCACTTATATTACCTGTCACGTCAGTATTGATAATAGAAGATTACTGTAATTTTTTATTACTAACAAATCAAACAAAGGAATAAAAGATAGATTACCAAGATAATCTTAAAAAACTCAAACCAAACGCCCCCTAAAAGTAAAATAATATATAATCATATAATAATTTTTTATTATTTATATATAAATTATATACATAATTTTATTGATTAATAAAATATCCATATTTTAAATGGTTATAGCAAAGTAATCAATTCTTTAACAACTAAATTTATAATCAAATAATTTGGTCGGATATAATTTTTACTCTTACCTCTAACTTTATAATAAAAACTTTAAAATCTCTAACCATAATTGTCATGTTCATCTAACTAAAAAACTCATATAAAATCAATATTTACTTGCATTGAATAGATCATTGTATTGTTAGAAATATGGCTTAGATTTCAAGATCTTGCAAGGTGAAAGCATTTGCCAAGAGTTTAAGATATATGTTAAACTTTAAATATGAAATGTTAAACTTCAATTTAAGGGCTAAATGTAAGATTTAAAACTATTGGGGTTTAAAAAATTTGTAATAGCATTTTCAATTTAGGGTTACAAATGCACAATTTTAGAAGCTAAATATTCTTATAAAGTTTAGTGTTTTAACCAAACTTTATAGTATAACGCTAATTTTTTGTTTAGATGGTAAGTACAATATTTTAGAATATAAGAATATAAATAATTTTCATCAATATTTTTACGAGTGTATCCACAATATATAATACATTTAAACAATGTATAGAAGTTTAGTACTCCAATATATCCTTTGGTATAAAAACAAGTCATGAAGATAATGTTTGATATAATAAACTATGCGTAGCTTTCACTTATTATATATATGGTAATGATTCTTTAAGTGTTTTAAATTATTTTCTTTCCAAAGCATTTCATAGTACCCCAATATACCCTTAATTTCATTACCATGAATTTGTTTTATACAAGGGTATTTTGGTATTTTTAAATTATTGTGTATGTTTAATCACCATTTATGCTTGAGTAGTCAAATGATAATGTATGTATGACATGATTTTTGGAGCGGGATTTTTATACTAAAGCTAATACACAATAGTTGTGACACAACTGTTTGTTTAATGGCAATCAACACATATGAATGTAAAGGGAATAATATTATAAAAACAGATAAAACCTCTGTTAATTTTGTTATAATTAAAATATCTTCTATTATATTTAATCTGTCAACTCTATAAGGAACCAAGTCTAACAAAAAGGCCAAACACTTGGGCCTAACAAAAGTGAACACTGAGATAAGACGATTTAGAAAGAAGAGTAAAAAAATAATAATAATAAAATAAAATAAAAAAGGTTTTGGACCTTAGATGATCCGGAAAATACTTTTTTTTTTTTAATTAGGCCAAATGACTATTTTCCACTCAAAGTTTGATACAAATGTAATTTTTCACTTATTAATTATCAAAAATTTAAATATTTATCCGTTTATTAAATTTTATTGTGTACTGTTAAGAGTACAATTATTATTTAATAAAAATATTTTAAAAAAATTATAAATTCATCACATTTTTCCGCTACGTTTAAAAACTAATAATTTCCTCTTATTCAAAGTTTCAAAAATGACCATTGTCCCCCCAGGGTTTAAATATTCTTCCTTGTTGCTTCTCTAACAATCGGTGCCAACTAGCCTTCTCCCTCCTATCTCCCAAACCCTAGATAAAACAATCATTATGACATGATAAAATATGAAAAATAGAAAACCCATTAATTTATATATATATATATATATAGATACACATGTATTGTACGATATATATACATAACTGGAAATTTAATACATGAGATGAAGTCCATAAGATAATCTATCTCCCTACCCACCGCAGAAACAACCATCCAGGAGACAGCCACAACAAAAAACTGCAACGAAATCACATGCAAATAAACAATTTATAACCTTCGTCGCTCATTAATAATCCCCACTTTATTTTATTGATCATTTTAATTATATTTCATAATGTAATTCTATTGTGTAGATTAAGAAGCAAAACAGCTCAATTTTATTTAAGTTTTTTTGAAATCTCATTTATATTTCATTTGCATTTTTCTGTCATCCTTGCATACCAACAAAATCACAATATTAATTATTTTATTTTATAAAATCATAAATAATATATTTATCATTATAGTCATTTTCTAATTAATTTGATAGTATTTCTATTCAAAGTTTCGAAAAAAAAAAAGCTTAAAAAGTATTTAGATAAAATGACAACATGTGACATGATAATGCATATGAATTTCCTTAGAAAACACTATAATTATAATTTTGAAATCTAGAAAATTTGGCCATCAATCAAATAAGAATTTTTTGCATACGTCAGGAAATTTAATGTATTAAAAAGTCAAACTTTTATGTTATAAAATTTCTTCTTTTGACTTAGCCCTCTTTGAAGGAAAATTGGTGATCTGACCGTCAGCCAGACTGCTACATTTATCATTCATAAATTTATCCTCACCACTCAGATTCAGATATCTACTGCGAAGAATTTCGGCCTAGAAAAACAAGAAATAAGCAAATGGAATTCCACCACATATCATCAATATCAAAATAATTGCACATCATGTCCAGCCAATTCAAACTAGTGCAGTTGACAATATTCTGCCTGATCCCACACCCACAATATTCTGTTCACACGCCAGTTACATACAGTAAATGTGACTTTCAGTTTATTTATTTTTACCTTTAACTAAAATATTCTGTGGTAAGAATTTGTTCGACCTAATTTCACCTCCCGTGTATAAAGACTTCTTTCTCCAGTTTCGTCATCCATTTAAGTCTAGCTTGTTGATCAATTTATACCACATAAAAAATGAAAACAAGATTTCTTTCCGCAGGTGGATATTGACTTCTATTACATTGTCTTAGTTTGTAAGTTCTGTCAAGGCAAAACAAAAACTTCACATTTATCTATAAAGATGGATTTGAACTGAATCAAACTCGTTGAACTGATTTTAAAGGTGTTTCAACTCAGCGCATTCGAGAAGAGTCATGTTCAAACTTAAACTGGAGTTTAAGTTTGAATTGAGATTTGAGCTCAGCTTGGTGGTATAGTCAAACAAAAATAATTTAAATGACGTCATTTTGATATGTATTAGTTAAAATGATATTATTTTAATTTATTCGTATCAAAATTTTTCAGGTTTACGAGTTTGATAAGCTAAATACCTTTAAAACTTGAGTTCAAACTTAATCTCATTTAAAATAAACTCATTTTCATTCGAACTAAGTTTGAATTTAAACTAATACAAATTCAGTACAAATCTAACTCTATTCATCTACCTTGTAGATTCTTTGTCTTATTCTTTCATTCTTTTTTAGTTAATTACTTTTGGAATATCAGGAACATATCTCCACAACAACCAAGATTTTTTTATTTTTTAATGTATATTGATATTTTGTAGGAGAGAAATGTTGAATATCCATTGAAGAAATAAAGCCCCGGAGTAGGTATCGCCAGGAAAAGCATGAATTCGGAGATTGACGACAAGCTCAAGACGGTTGTACCGTCTCATTAGTTAGTCTTGTTTTTGAGATGTTCATTCAAAACCGTGACATCAACCCAAATGACAATTCATCCTTTACTTTTGACTAAAGCCTGGAGTTGAGTTGATCAACCTTATACAGCGAGTTTGAAAGCGATTTAATAACTAATTTAGCACTAACAAATCAACAATTTCTTACTAAATAATTCATCAAGTTGCACATGTCACAGATGACAAATATCATATAAAACTAAGATAGCGAAAGCCAAAAACAGTCCGTCTTCCATTCTTTAATCAAGGTCGGCCTCCTCATGCAGCTCCTATTCAAACGGTAATAGATAGAAGATAATCATGGAAGAGTTTTAAATTAGTTTGGAAATCTTAATCAGACATGTAGAATTATGGGGTTGCAGATGACTAAAACTCCATATTCCAACTTCAATTTTCTTGGTCTTATACGTCCCCCTCAAGTACGAAGAACTGTGAGTAAAATTTTACGTTCATATTAATGAAAACAAATACAATACAATCCAATAAAAAAAAAAAATCTAATCCTACAGAAAAAGAAATACATATATTACAATAAAATAAGGAAAGTGAATATTGTCTTAAAAGATAAATCAATATAATAAAATAGGAAGCAAATAATCATTTAACATTCTCCATAATTGTAACAAGAGTTTACGGAGCTGCAATATTGGAGACACAATGAATAAAAACTGTTGCAAGACAACCCATTTGGGCAATTATTTGCAAGTAGAGAGATCCTAAGAATATTAAGAAGACAACAAGCTCCTCATGAATGAAATGAAGATCAATGTCGGTATGTCAAGTGCAAACAGAAAGACATGGTTGGTGGTTGCATGTTTGGTGAGTAAAAATAGATAATCGTTGAGCAACATGATGGATAACTAATGCAATATCAAGTTTAGAGAGAGTAAGATTTAGACCACCAACAATGTTTTTGTTTGTGACTACAGAAAATGAGAAAATAACAACGTTTTGATTCTGTTGACAAAGGAGGAAGACAAATATCAACAAGAGAGAGTTATAAGGAAAGAGAAACGAACAAGAATAGAGACTTTATTGCATGTCTATGGCTAGAAATAAGAGAGAGGACAATGATGGAGTGGTTGCTAAAGGGGGAGCGCATTGGAAGGTGAAAGAGGATAGTGCTTTAGTGAGCACTAGAAAAAGGGTGAGTCAAAAAAAGAGTAGTTATGTCGAGGGGGTGAAACCATAAAGTTTTAGAAGTGCAGGAAGACGATTGCAAAAAAAATTAGAGAAAAACCTTAATTTTAGGGGTGAAGAGTCAGTGTTTAAAACTGAGAGGTATGAAAAAACATTTGTTGTTTTAATAACATGAAATTGTGAGCAAAATTGTATGTTTATATTATGATAAATTGTACAATTTATACAAATTCAATACAATCCAATAATGAATTTTAATCCTATGCAAAAGTATAGGTGAATTTGATTTGAATTGGCTTATATTGAATCTAAAATTCGACTCAAATGAATCAATTTTGAATTGGAGCTCCAACTTGACAGCTTAAATTGAAATTAATTTATTTATTCTTTTGATAATACTGTTTATTTTTTGACAATATAGTTCATCTTTTCAATGTAAGAAACACTCTTCCAATGACATTATTTACTCTTTGATTACGCTATAATGATATTATTTACTAATTTGAATTTAAACTTAAGTTAGATACTACAATTTTGACTTGAATTTTAGCTAACCCTACCCTCAACTCTACTAAGATAGAATACACTTGCACAGTAAAGGAATACATAAATGAACATAAATAAGAAAATAAATGAGGAAGGGGAATTGAATATAATAAATTAGGAAACAAATAATCATTAAAAAAGTAAAGTAGGCGAATAGGATAGATATATGCAACAACCGTCGGCCACTTATATATATATATATGGGGTTTCATCCCTGACACAGAACTTGCGAAGCTTAGTACTTGGATTTCTCTGGTATTGCTTCTGGATACCAAGAAAGAGCAAGGAAAAGAGAGAAGCATAATGGCCGTAGGAGGTTTTGCTGTTGATGGATCCTCCAACTTTCATGGGAGGATTACAGCGTCAGTGGTTGTCACCTGCATCGTCGCTGCATCAAGTGGCCTGATTTTCGGCTTCGACATCGGAATTTCAGGTCCGTTTAATTTCTTCCAAAGCTTATTTGTTTATTAATTTTCTTTGTCATATCAAAATTCGCCCGTGCCGTCTCCGTAAGGAAATTAAATTTTCAGATAATCTTCTCTTAACAAGTAGACCAATCGAATGTGTTGCCGTTGAAGAAAATAGTTTAGTAGCCATAGCAGAACTTGTCCAAGACAACGATAGAAATGGTTTTTTTTCTTTTTTTTTTCCGACGTTCTAAATGAGGAATGAGTTAACAAGCATTTGTCCTTCAATTTTTGTTAAAAATAACTCAGTCTTGAAGTTTCAAAAAGTAACACTTTTAATCCATAAAGATAAGGATACTGATATCTCCTTCCTCGTCATAGTCCACTTTCCCACTCTGTCCAAATTATGTCAAAAGGAACCGAATACCCAGTTGTTTGAGTACAGGAAAATACGTAAATTTTCAATCAATAATCTCGTATCCTAAGAAAATATGCGAATTGGCAGGAACTGTGTTGTTGTTTTGTTTTTCTAAGAAAGAGAATAACAAATCTTACGAAATTTTCTTTGATTTGTTTTTTCATGTGACAAGTATAATTTTTAAAATCTGAGGACTGACTGAAATTTAACCATAACTATGGAAAAGTAAGCGAACAAACGTTTTTTATAATAAATTTTGAGAGTTGGATGATTAGGTAAGCGGTAGGTACAAGAAGTGGCAGGCGACCTGGTTTGGCTAGGTTTTTCTATATTTATATATTATTTATTTATATTATATTTATTAGGTGTTAGAGTTTAAATCTTCGATATCGTGAAAAATTAGTTATATGACATAACTGAGAGCGAGAGAGAGTGAGAGAGAGTGAGAGAGAGTGGACTCTGGAAGTTGACTGGTAGACAAATTATTAGTGGTAAAATAAAATATTAGTTATAATTTAATTCAGAATTACGGGATTGATTGCTGGAATGATAAGGAACAGTGAAAGGAGTATGAATAAAGTTTTCTATGGTGTGGAAAGTCAATCCACCAATTTGGAGGCATTCTAATTGAATGAGTCCCCACGTATTTGTCATTCTGTTATTTACGTATGCAATGAACAAAGCTATCGTACCCTTTTCATGTGTATCCTGACTGTATCATACGTCTTTTTAAAATAATATTAAAATTAAAAAATTTAATTATTACTTCATCATCTTAAAAAGGAGTTTTTTGTTTTGTAAAATAAATAGTAAAATTATTATTTTAATTTAATTTTTTTGATTTTAGATAAAAAATTATAATATATATTATTTAAGGTGAACAAGTGTTTTTGGACCAAACTTTAGATGAAAAAAAAAATGTAATTCACACTTTATAATATCATCAACAGTTCCACTCTTGGGTTGTTACTGTGGGTGAGAAAGGATCATAGGATATATACATCACATAGTCATGAGAGATGGTGACCCCTAACATAATTTTCCTGGTTATTCTCTTCTTGTTAACTTGTTGGAGTCTTTGTTGACAGCAACAATTAGAGGATTTGGACTGGTTAGGTGAATTGTTTCAATGGATTTACATGTTTTCTCTTTAAAATACATTCGATTAAATGAGAAATCTGGTTGCCATAACAGCTAACATATTTCTTACTACTAATGTCAACAATTAACAGGAGGTGTGACAACAATGCTGCCATTTCTGCGGAAATTTTTCCCATCAGTGTTGGCAAAAATGATGGAGGCCAAAACAAATATGTATTGTCTGTATGACAGCCAGGTTTTAACACTGTTTACATCATCACTCTACATAGCAGGCTTAGCCTCATCTCTTGTGGCTAGCCGCCTAACATCAGCAATAGGCCGCCGTAACATAATGGTCCTTGGTGGCTTAACTTTCCTTGCTGGTGCTGGCATCAATGGTGGCGCAGAAAATATAGCAATGCTCATCTTAGGCCGTATCTTGCTTGGCTTTGGCGTTGGTTTCACTAATCAGGTGACAAGAAATTAAGTCTCATATTAATGCAACATGAAATGTGCTTAATTAAGAAACTTGTATCGTTTGTATAGTTTTTCTAACAGCAATAAAAATGTTCCAATGAAGGCAACTCCCATATACCTGTCCGAGGTGGCACCTTCAAAATGGCGTGGCGCCTTCAATACGGGTTTCCAGTTTTTCATAGGCATTGGTGTGGTGGTATCCAATTGCATAAATTTCGGCACAACTAGACTCAGCTGGGGCTGGCGCCTCTCACTGGGGCTTGCAGGAGTTCCTGCTGCTATCATGACAATAGGCGCCCTTTTCATAACTGACAGCCCCAGTAGCTTAGTTGAAAGAGGCAAAATCGACAAAGCAAGGCGTTCTTTACAGAAAGTTCGAGGGAAAGACGTTGATGTGGAAGATGAGCTAAGTGAAATAATGAAGTCAAGTGAAATTGCGAAAGCTTCTTCTGAAGAACCTTTCCTCACCATATTTGAGAGGAAATACAGACCTCACCTAGTTATGGCAATTGCCATACCGTCTTTCCAACAGCTAACTGGCATCAACATTATTGCCTTCTATGCTCCCCAACTGTTTCAATCAGTTGGCTTTGGAAATGATTCAGCTTTAATAGCATCCATTATACTAGGAATGGTAAATCTTGGCTCTATTCTTGTATCTACCGGTGTAGTCGACCGCTACGGTCGAAGATCCTTGTTCCTGGTGGGTGGCGTTTTAATGTTTGTTTGTCAGGTATGCACCAAATTATCTCATCTTACTATCTTTTTTGCGTTATAATCTTTAACATACATATGGGAAAGTTTATACTTCATAATTTTCTAATTGTTTCGAAGATTGCTGTTGCTTTCGTGCTGGCGTATGCATCAGGAGTTTCAGGCAACAGGGAAATAAACAGGGGATATGCCATATTAGTACTGGCACTAATGTGCATCTACGCTGCTGGTTTTGGTTGGTCTTGGGGTCCTCTATCCTGGCTCATTCCAAGTGAAATATTCCCCATGAAAATTAGGGCCACTGGTCAAAGCATAGCTATTGCTATGAATTTCGCAGTAACATTTGTGCTATCACAGACATTCTTGACTATGCTATGCCACTTCAAATTTGGCACCTTCTTGTTCTATGCTGGTTGGATTGGGGCGATGACCATATTTATTGCACTTTTCTTGCCTGAGACCAAGGGAATTCCACTGGATTCAATGTATAGTGTGTGGGAGAGGCACTGGTTTTGGCGCCGATTTGTCAAAGACTAGACCCCAACACCAATTTTACACCATCAACATATGTTACATACTTCTTATTTCAATAAGTCATGGAGTCAGATATATGTGTATATACATATATATGTATCTGTTCATAGTGGCTCTAGCCTTTGTTGTTGCGTTAGCACTACAGTATTACGTCTGCCAAGTTACTTGCAATTTATGTAATATAGATTAATGCTTCAATAGTATACTGTGATGTAAAAACACAATTTTGATATTTCTTCCAATAGTTGACCGTGTTTGACTCAATTGAACTACCTCTATAATTATTAATTCTTCGACCATTTGAAAAACTCAAGATATTAGCCGAGCAAAAGTGAATGTGGGTTTCAAAATCAATTCATAATAGTTGAAGTGTGGAACACTTCAAAAAAGACGGTTGCCAACCAAGACTAATTAATAATAATACTGGAGCCAGACACACCTAACTCATGGATTTACAATTTTAGTGTCTTAAATTACATAAAAATCTTCAAATTCAATAAATTTAATTATCAAATTATTAATAAAATTAAGTGTATTTAATTAGATACTTAAATAATATACTATTATGTAATTTAATGATATTAAATTAAAAATAAAATAATTCATACTTTACATGTAAAAAAGACATTATTCATAAATTATAAGATCCTGGGTTGTTAGCAGCATACAACAGCAACCAATGTTCCTGTTTTCTTCAATTTGATTCACCAGAATAGAGTGATCAAAGTTAGTTGTCACCTAGTATGTTTGTAACAAAATGGAAATTAAAGCATATAAAATTATTTCGATAAAATTATATATATTCATAATAAACAAATGTATATTTGATCGATATTATTACATAATTAAATAATTTTAAATTAAAAATAAAATAATATTTAATTATATGATAATATATAAAAAAATCCGTTATAATAAACATTATTTGAATTATTTATCCTTAACGTAACGCATTTCAATTCCTCATTTATAAATGGAAATAATTTTTATTTCATACAACTTGATGTCTTATGGTATAATTCATTCGTAACTGACATTTACGTTTGACGAATCACTAGGGCTCATCGAATTGAATGCACTTGTCTTTATTTTCCATTTGATTTTTCACACGTTTTTAATTCAATAATCCCAGGCCCACAAAATATTTTTAGGAGTGAGCTACACATTTTCGCCCATATTGTTTGGCCTACGACCACTTTGACCATGGTATAAATAATTATATTTTATCCAAAATCAAATTTTGTTTAAAATCTTTACAGTCTGATGGAAACTCTAACTATCGGCGATGTTCTTTTACCATTACCATAATCTCAACGTCAACTCAAATTTTGGTCCTCAATACCCTCTCTTTGTTGAGATTTGCACTATCATTGAAACATCCTTTATTTGATTGAGGGGATTTATTAACAACAATTTAGATTACAAAGAATCGAGGATAATGGGGGTTGAACTCACGTTAATAGAGAAAGGAAATATGGTAAAGGGTTGGAACTGTAGAGTCTATCATCAAAGAAAAGGCAAGTGGCGGGGGTCGATTAGGAGGACCCTAAGAAAGAAGAGGCTGAGGAGAAAAGAAAATGGGGTTTGGTAAATCAAGTATCTAAAATTCTCTTTATCAATTTTTTACTATTTGGGGGTGATATGTTATTTTTAAAAAGTAAAATAGTTAAAAGATGTTTGGTAATTTAACTTTCGACCACTATACTAGACTTATATTTTGTTAACAAAATTTGATTTTGAAAAAATAAAATTATTTATGTCATTAAAGTGTGAAAAAGTGTTTTTGGCCATAATTTTTTCTCTATTTGTTAATTGATATTATCTCAATGAAATTAAAATGGAGTATGTATGTATTATGTACCAACCAACCTCGAATCTAACCTGCACCTCTCTGCAATGCCTGCTCAGGTAGGCACATTACTTTCTACAGAAATTAAGCTAGTCAGCTCCATAATGGCATTTAATCCATTGAATTTCTGAAAATAATGCTGTACTTTAATACTTTTTATCTTATATATACACGTAAATCATAAATGTCCTATTTTAGTTTCCCATATATAAATATTTTTATTTCAAAAAGGCTTTTGGAATAAAATTTATACAATTAATCGCTACTCATAATTAGGGCTTTTCAAAATTTTTGAATACTCCTTTCATTATCTCTTGGATAAAAATGAACCTATTGAGGCATTAAAGTATATGATTTGAAAAGATTAAATTTTGTTAAATATCTCATTATATAAGGTGATGATCAAAAAAAGAAAATTAAAAAAAAAAAACATGCTCTCTGCGAAGTCACTTGTTTTGATACTGATACGCTGCGGCTTCTGCAAGGTAATTCATTTATGCTTTTTCCCATGCCATAAATATGCCTGGAAATTAATACTAATTTATGGATTGTGTTTTGTGTCCTAAGCCACAGCATTGCATTTTAGATAGCAAATACTAATGCAGCGTTGCAGCTAGAAGTGGGATATTAGGAATTTTGTCGTGTCTTGCTCTGGTTAATTATTCTTTCTGATATAATATTTGATCTTTCCCATGTCCAATTTACTAACATGCATGCATGATGGTTAATGTATAATGTGGAATATTTTCAGACTTGCACCAAAAGTGGTGACGGTAGTGCAGCAGGACCTCAGCCTTGCAGGGTAGTTCTTGGGAGGTTTGTGGAGGCAATATATTACTTTGTTTGACTCATTAGGGTCGAGTGACTATGAGGAGAGTGAAGAGAGGCACCTGGTGGAGCAGCAGCTGCTGTTGAGAGAGATACCCAACGTGACCAATCACACTGCACCTGGCGCCCCAGCTCAGCGCCACTCTGTCTTAGTGGAGGGCAATGGCACCCTCAAGCTCGGTCGGAAAGACCTTTACTTGCTTACTGCATCTGCTTGGAGGCCATTTCTTGCTAGCTAGTGCAGTTGCTGCCACCACATATCACTATTCAGATTAGTTTCGTCACTTTAATCATTGTATCAAATATATATGTTGGCTGGGTGTTTTTATATATGTCAATCTTCCTTCTTGCGCTACTTCGCCACTTGAATTGGGATAATATGATTATGAAGGTCAGCAACGGAAACGTCCATGGCCAAGTAAAAACTCATATCCGGTTA
Source organism: Mangifera indica (assembly GCF_011075055.1). Lineage (NCBI taxonomy): Eukaryota > Viridiplantae > Streptophyta > Magnoliopsida > Sapindales > Anacardiaceae > Mangifera > Mangifera indica. Next base: position 4,917,858 of record NC_058147.1, on the reverse strand, counting down.
TCTTTTTTCTAAAGGAATTGGCATATGTTCAAGTTCCCACAATAAAGATTATTAATTTTGGCTCAACAGAGAGTCACAGTTGATTCAGAGTTACCGACATGCTGATATTGAAGTAGAAGAAGGAAGAAGATAGAGAAGAAATGGTAGAGAGTATGAGAGAATGGAGGAGGGTAAATGTTTAATATTGTGGGATCGATGCGGGAAAATTATATTTTTTAAATTAAATTGCTGTATTTTAGTTTATGTAAAATGACTTTCTTACCCTTCCACACAATGGTTTTCATCGACATGATGGGTGATCAAATGGATTTTTTAAATTTAAAGAATAAAAATGGTCATTTCATTAAAGTTATCAGAAGCGCATGATATTCAGTTTTGAAAGCATTGTAGGTTGATTCTGACAATAACTGATAGAGTAGAAGTGAAGGAAAGTATTTAAGAGAGAGAGATAAATGGAGAAGAAGAAGAAGAAGCATAAATGAGAGGAAGGAGAGGAGGTTTGAGAGCATTTAAACACAAAGGAAGCTGGTGGAGAGAGTGATGAAGAAAGCGAGGTGGCTTCAATAGTCATCTTTGAATCTAGCATTTAAGTGAATTGAAGATGAGTTAATGAAGGCAGGTAGACTACTCCCTTGAACTTCCTTTTCTCTCTGAATGCCTTTAATGGCTTTGGTCCCTTTTTAACTCTTTAATTTCCTATCTACTTCTAACTAGCTTATTCATTTTTTTTCTACTGATTCTCTGTTTTCACTGTTCACCCCTGCCTTCAAAAACATCCTTACTTGGAAACCAACTTAAATTTGATCGCACCTTATTCTTTTGACTCGATGCAATGTAGCTGCTTAGTCTATTTAGTGTCCCTCACCAATTTATATTTTGGTTGGTGAAATTCAGTAAAGGGCAGCTTTTTAAGCACATCTCTGGATATTTTCTCAAAAATGGAATTTTTTTTCTATGAAATCTTCTGAGTTATATGTGGATAAAGTTTATATATATGCAACATTTTTCAAGGTAATATTATAATGGAAGCACACATATATGACAAGAATAATTGCTATTGTGATAGAGATTATCATATAGACATTGAAGGACAATAGAGAGAACTTTTTTTTTGTAATTATTATTACAAAAGAAATTAAGAAATATATATATTATACATATTTATTTTAAGTACACAAATAAATACACATTTTTATGTGTCATCATATGATTAAATATTATTTTATCTTTAATTTAAAATCATTTAATTTTATGATGATACATATTAAATATGTATTCATTGATGTACTCAAAATGGTATATATAATTTTACTCAAAGTGGTATATATAATTTTATTGATTGAAAAATGGGTTGGGGCAGCAGCAGAGAGTAATAAATTAGAGGAGATAAGGCATTGGTTGTTTTTATAGCTGAGGGGTGTTGAGAGCTTTAAAGGCTTGAGTAATAGGAGGGATTAATTGACATTAGCTCATGGGATGGATGTGGCTTGAGAGCCTTAGGTTATTTCTACTGACCCAATTGAGGAAGTTGGAGTTATTATCTAATAAAAATTGTATATGCAATCAAGGCCTTCAACTGCATACACCCTCCCTACATTTAATGAATCCTTCTACTCCTCTCCTCAGCACTCACCGCCTCTATTAACTACGACGTTTGGCTTTTGGGCTGCCTTATAATTTTATCACTATGATGTCATGGCACATGAGCCTATCTTGGGTGAACTTTTTTTTTTTAAACCAAAAATCTTAACATATTGATTACATAGATAAATATGAGATATAATAATTAGTTTTATAATCATTATACTAAATAAATTAAAATTTTACAAATATAATATAAACTCAAATCTAAATCTCCTTTTTAAAATATTTTAGTACTTTACTAATTTTATTATCTTTGAATTCAGCTTGAAATTTTAGATGAATATGTTTGCGTTTTGTTTTGACCAAACTGTGAATTGGTTAACTTTTCACATCGAGAGACGCTTCTAATTAAATTTATGAACAGTGCTAGCCAACTTTGAATGCACGTCATGCCTATGTACTAGTCCTTTGATTTTATTTAGTTCTTTTCCTTATTAGATTCTTCCCTTACTGTTGTTAAGTGTGCCATTTTCTCTAATACCCAAACTTAGCCTATATAAACAACCCGAACAATTCACCATTTCCTCACAGCCACAGAGAAAAGTAATTCTATCATCTTCTTCGCAGATTGAAATTAGCAACTATGGTTTCTTTCCAGGCGCCTATATTTTCAGATAGTAGATCAAAACCCAACACTGAGTTTGATCATTTATCAAAGCGAAAGAGGGAAGACGTCTTAGAAGGCGAAGAAACTTTCAACAAGCGAGCAAAACAAACCATGAAATCAATCTTTGATACGGATCTGCACCTGGAGACTCCATTGCCTTTGGAGTGGGAACGATGCTTGGATATTCAGGTATATAGTTTTCTTTAAACAAGTATGATCAGTTGGCAGCCTTAGCTATAGATGTAGCATTATTAATTAATAATTTTGATCCATATGCAGTCAAGCCCGATACACTTTTATAATACAACAACACATAAGAGGGCACATGGGGATCCGAGGAGAAGCCAGGAGATGCCAGGTTCCGGTGGCAATAACATGAGCTTAGACCTTGTATTAAACCTGCCTTGCAATTCGAACAACAAACTGATAAGGCATAATTCTGGCAGCCCATCTGGAGAGCCTTTGGGTGATCATCTTTCCATTGACATGATCACCAGAGAGAAGGAGAAATCATCAGGAGATCATTTAAGAAGTTTTCCGTCATGGTTGGCGTTCGAAAGAGACGATGAACAGGAAATGGTAGCAACAGCGTGCATGCGGTGCCACATGTTGGTGATGCTGTGCAAGTCGTCTCCTACATGCCCTAATTGCAAATTCATGCACCCGTCAGACCAAAGCACTCCAAAACTATTCAAGCAGAAACTTAGCCTCTTGTGCTAGTTATTGAATAGTTGTATGTTTGATTTGCATTAAATGAAAGTTCAGTACTGCCTTTTTCAAAATTTAATATTTTGCTTAATTGAACAATCTACTTCTCGTCATTTGAAAAGGGTTTCAGTTGGTTGATAGTTCTCACAGGTCCACTGAGATATAGCCGCTGACAGAGAGAAGGAAAGACTCATCTATTGAATGTAAATATTAAAATGTCTTTATATTCCCAACAGTTCTAAACTTGAAGATTAAATGGTAGAATATAGCATTGATCATTGATAACGATGGAACGATGGAAAGCTATTAATCAATCGGCTTCTTGTCAGATTGAGCCCACATCGCTACTTGTCCACTGACAGTATTACTGTTAGAAGTACAAACAGCCCTGTTCCACGTGGTCTCAGCGTTAAACTTGAAGAGCACCAACAAAACGTCTGAATTTTGGGATCTTGGTACCTGAAATTAGAGACCGTTTTAACCCAATTAATGGGAAACAAAATCATTGATTTACATGCATATGTTGAAAAAATGCAATCACAGATTTCTCAGTTCTCTTAAATTTCTGGTCAAACAAAAGACAGTATCAGAAAAGCACAGTTCAACTGCATTAACAATTCCATGTGTTTAATTGATTCTTCTGGCTACAGCTGTACATGAATAGAAGAGAATGCTCGAACAGATAAGATTACCAATCCAATGTTTAATGTGAGGTTCAATGAATTAATCACTGCATAATATATGAACGGTTCTTCAAAAATGGTAAGAGCAAGTCTGGACTCCAATATAGAGCTCAACTGTAAGAAGTGAAAAGATTATATCTGGTTGCGAAGTAATACATCTTCATTTATTTCTCCTCTTTACAGATATGCATGTCCTCTTTAAAAGCTTGTTTCTGTAACTTGACTTCGGTGGTGGTGAATGGTGATTCTCCCGCTTGGAGGAAGGTTGTGATTTTGGTGTCAAGGTGGAAGCTAGGTGTCAAGGTGGAAGCTAGGTGTAATGAATTTGATTGTTGCCATGAGAGCAATATGGGCTGGTGACCACTAAGATGAGGGAAGTCCAGCGGCCAAGCTTTCTCTTTTAATAAAGTGTTTACATTTATAACCCAAAATCTAAAGATAAGATTTTATAGAGTATTGGTTAGATAGTCATAATTGAATTATGATTATTCATAATATAATAATCATAAATTACACTAAACATATCCAAATTGATTATCATATTATCAATTAATGATAAAACTATAGTATATAATAATAATTTAATAATTATAAGTTATACTAAGCAGATACTAAATATTTTATATGTATCATCAAATTATTACATTCCCATATTGGTGTTTCTAAGATGGGTATGAATCATACCAGAAGGGCAACAAGAAGAAAACTTGTCTACAAGATCATTATATATGTCATTAAGTTCCTCATTAGACGAAAACTTATAAACAACACCAGTTGATATGATATTACTGAATTCCTATTAGGCATTCGCCTGCCCTGCCCGTTGAAGAGTCAATTCCATGTTAAAACACAAAACAAAAGTTACTCGAACGCAAAATATGATCGCGCAAATGCAAGTTACTGTTCACGCAATTCAGTGTTCAACCTGAACTATTCAGACAAGGTCATTGTTTAACATAAAGATAAGGCCAAACGACTATTTCCCACCCAAGGTTTGATGATTTCTCAAGTTTTCATCCTTTAACTATGAAAACACTAAACACTCACCCATAGCCAGTTAGATTTAACAAAACTCTAACGGTGATAAATTTAATCTCATTTTTTCCCCTAAAAGTTTAAAAACTAACATTTTTTTCCTAAGCTAAGTTTGAAAAATCGCATTCCCTCCACTAGGGTTTATTTCCAAACCCTTTCACTTTCTCTGGCGCCATCACCGGCCGTCTTTCCCTCCCGACGGTTTCTCTTCCACCGATGGCCACCCTAAACTCTTGCACTACTCATCCGACGCAGAGATAAGTCGTCTGGGAAAAGAAATCATCTTCCCAGACGACTTATCTGAAGACGACAATCGCAGCTTTCTTCATCGTAGTTGGAAGATGAAGACGAAGACGAAGATTAAGCCTGATCGTAGTTGGAAGATGAAGACGGAGAACTTCGTCTTCCCCGACATAGTTCTTCGTCTTCCATGGCTTCTCTGACTCCAATGGGGGGTCCAAATGGAAAGAAAGAGATCGTCGAAAGGAGAGGATACTTCGGGAGGGAGAGACCGTCGATAATGTCACCGAAGATTTCAAAAAAAAACCTTAGGGTGAAACTACGATTTTTTAAAACTTAGGCTGGAGGAAAATTTTAGTTTTTAAAGTTTAGGGGGGCAAAATAGATTCTATTTAAGTTTATTTTTAATATTATAGAGAAAATAACGATTTTACCCTTGCTATCGTTAGGGTTTTATTAAATCTAACCGATCATGGGTGGGTATTTGGTGTTTCCATATTTAAAGGATGAAAACTTGAGAAATCATCAAACCTTGAGTGGGAAATAGTCGTTTGGCCTAAAGATAACATTATGTAAGCAGTGACCTTTGCGTGAATAGTATTTCTGCGTTTGTTTGCATATATTCAATGAATGATGACTCTTTTAGATAAAATCCGGCCAAATTATAAGAATTAAATGATAAAATATGTCAAATTAATTATTATAACACAATTTTTAACATCATACAAAAAAAATATGGATTTATTGAGAAAAAAATAATTAAAAAAAGATAAATATAATAGAAAATACATTATTGTTAGTGTGTGAAATTTTATATTTCTCAGCATTTAATTTTCTTGATTTGTGATATTTAATTCGTTAATTATTTGATTAATTGCTTGTTTTAGGAAATTGGGCGTTAATTGCATTATTCTGAGAAAAGATACAAAATAAAAGGAATTTAGAGTTGTCACGTATCAAGACAGAATGACAGCAAAATACATAGGAGATGACTGATTGTGGAAAGGAGAGAATCGCGCTATTTACTGAAAAATTCACAGTTGAAGACTTAATTAACAATTGGAGGAAGTTCAGGTCCTTTGGATGATATTTGGCACAAAAATATCTCTCAATGATTGAAGCAGACTTGACACTATAAAAAGGACAATTGCTTTCTGTTTTAGGGTTTTTTAGTTTTTTAGCATCATTTTCTTTCAGAAAGAAACAGAGCCGCAACCCTTCGTTGGTTCTTCTTCAATTAGTATAGGATTTTTATTTTAATTTTCTGTGAAGCCATGAACATAAACATGAGTGGCTAACTCTTTTCTTTAGTCGAGTAATCGGGATCATGGTTCTACGACGATTGTGAGATCTTCTTTACCCGTTCTTTTCTTTTAAATATTTAATTTATTCCTGATTTTATTTATTATTGTCTTGTTCAATTAAATAGGAGACGTCTTATTTATTTTGGATTAAAAACAACTTTGCTAGATTAAATTATTGAATCCGTATTTGTTTGATGGTTTAATCATAAGTGGCTGACTAGCATGCTTGGTGAAGTAGAATAACTATTGTATGTTAGTGGAATAGGTTAATCTAATTTAAACAAAAACAGCGTCTGTGTTTTGTTGATTAGAATCGGTGGCTTTTCTAATTCTTAATTATGTTTTCAATTTAAATTCTAAGATTGTATCTAGAACTGATTGAAAAACAAGAGAAGTAATTAAAGAACGTTTCTTAATTACCAACACCTAAGGAAAAGCAGAACAACGAGCGTCTCGATGTTTCATAACCGGTTTATTTAAAAGGAAAAATTAATCTTTTTATCGATGATCAATTGAATTGAACCATACTTGAATTACTTGGCTAGAACTCGTCTTATTATTGTTTCAATCTAGTTTTCTGATTACTTTGATTATTTAATTCTGAATTAATTTATTTTTGTTTACTCGTACGATTCGAAACAACAAAATCCCTCTTGTTTTATTTTGTTATATTTCAGATAAATAACCCAATCTCTGTGGATACGACTCTACTTGCACTATCTACAAGTTTTCATTGAGAGAGTAGAAAATTTTATTTTTGGTGGATTCGACACCCACCAAATTTTGGCGCCGTTGCCGGGGATTGGTGTTGATAATTTGTCTGAATTTTTTTTTTTAATTTTTATTATTATTTTTTTTTATGACCCGTTTGAACCCTGCAGGAGAACTTCAGTTTGATTCTGAAATCGAGAAGACTGCGAGACAACTCCGCAAGGAAACTAAATTAAGTAAAGCTTCTTCTTCTTCATCTTTTGGAATTAATTTAGGAGAGGATTTAACAAATACGAGAGTAGCAGCAATGGCCGAACGAGAGCTTACTTTGAGGGAGATGGCTATACCTGTCATCAATCAACAACCTCTGTGCATTGCCTATCCAAACATCGATGCCAATTTTGAACTCAAATCAGGTTTAATCCATTTATTGCCTACTTTTCGAGGATTATCAGGTGAGGACCCTCATAAACACTTGAAAGAATTTCATGTTGTTTGTTCCACTATGAAACCACAAGGGGTAAGTGAAGAGCAAATTAAACTGCGTGCTTTCCCTTTCTCTTTAACTGATAAGGCTAAGGATTGGCTATATTATTTACCATCAGGTTCTATCAATAGTTGGGATGAGCTTAAAAGACAATTTTTAGAAAAATTCTTTCCTGCTTCTAGGGCCACCTCAATTAGAAAAGAAATATGTGGGATTAGGCAATACAGTGGGGAGACACTTTATGAGTATTGGGAGAGGTTTAATCAGCTCTGTGCTAGTTGTCCCCATCATCAAATTTCTGATCAGCTATTAATTCAATATTTTTATGAAGGTTTATTGTTGTCTGACAGGAATTTGATTGATGCAGCAAGTGGTGGAGCTTTGGTTAATAAAACTTTAACTGAAGCAAAGAGATTGATCTCAACAATTGCCGCCAATACTCAGCAATTTGGCATTAGACAGGATGTAACTGTGAGAAAGGTTAATGAGGTAAGCAATAATAATCCTCTTGAGCAAAGACTTGATAAACTCACCTCCTTGTTAGAAAAATTTGTAGTGAATCACCAACAAGTGAAGGCTTGCGACATCTGTTCGAATGTGGAGCACTCTACAGACGCATGCCCCACACTTCAGGAGGACACACGTGAGGATGTTAATGCCGTAGGGGGTTATCAGAACCAAAAAAGGTATGATCCGTACTCGAATACCTATAATCCGGGATGGAGAGATCACCCGAATTTTAGTTATGGCCAAAAGAACAATAACTTCCAACAGCCTGGATACCAAAATAGGCCACCCCCTCCTCAAGCGTTTAATCCAACACCCCAACCTCAGTCGAAAGGTATGTCTCTTGAACAAATTGTTACTGCACTTGCTAATAATACACAACAATTTCAACAGGAGACAAGGGCTAGCATTCAGAATCTAGAAAATCAAGTCAGCCAATTAGCTACTGTTGTGGGAAGATTGGAAACTCAGAATTCTGGTAGATTGCCATCTCAGATTGTGGTGAATCCAAAGCAAGATGCAAATTTTACTGAGAATATCAATGCAATCACCCTGCGGAATGGTAAAGAATTGAAGGATCCTGAAAAGAAGATTCCAAAATATGCAAGAGAAAAGGAGATCGAATGCGAAATTGAGCCAAAAGAAGCCCAAAAATTGTCACCTCCTGCAGAGAAGTGCATGCCACCTTCTGTGGTCACTCCACCTCCTTTCCCGAGTCGACTTGCAAAGAACAAAAAGGAACAACAAGAACAAGAGATCCTTGAAGTCTTTCGCAAGGTTGAGGTAAATATTCCCCTTTTAGATGCTATTAAACAAGTCCCTAGATATGCTAAATTCCTTAAGGAATTATGCACGTCAAAAAGAAAACTAAAAGGGGATGAAAAAGTGCATGTCAGTGAGAATGTTTCAGCCGTTCTTCAAAGAAAATTGCCTCAAAAGTGTAAGGATCCAGGTATGTTCACAATCCCTTGCAAGATTGGTAATGTTAAAGTTCAGAAAGCTATGATAGATCTAGGAGCATCCATTAATGTCATGCCTAGCTCAATTTATCATTCTTTAAATGTAGGACCTCTAAAACCCACTGGTGTAATAATCCAATTAGCTGATAGGTCCAATGCATATCCTGAAGGAGTGTTAGAAGATGTTCTTGTTCAAGTTAATGAATTGATTTTTCCTGCTGACTTTTATGTGCTTGACATGGAAGATGATAACTCATCTAAATCAGTCCCAATTTTGCTAGGAAGACCTTTTCTTAAGACATCTAGAACAAAAATCGATGTTTCGGAAGGTACTTTAACTATGGAATTTGATGGTGAAGTAATTAGATTCAATATTTATGAAGCCATGAGATTCCCTAGTGATGTCAATTCAGTTTTTGTTGTTGATGTAATCGATTCCCTAGCTCAACAAATTTTTGAGTTGCAGGATTCTGATAATTTAAAGGTTGTCCTTAATAAAGGACTTAACACAAGAACATTACAAAGAATTGAGCAAAAGCTTGTGGTAGATGACAGATTGAGTGATACGGTTTACAAGCTGGAACCATTCGAAACAACCAGGTATGATGTTTCTTATATTTCATTACCCGTTTCTAACTCAAAATTACTTCCATCAATTGTGCAGGCACCCAAATTGGAACTTAAGCCTTTGCCAAGCCATCTCAAATATGTATATTTGGGAGATAATGAAACCCTTCCTGTGATAATTTCTAACAAACTCACTCTTCTTGAGGAAGAAAAACTCATTAGAGTCCTTAGAGATTATAAGGAAGCCATCGGATGGACCATCGCAGACATCAAGGGTTTGAGCCCATCACTTTGTATGCATAGAATCTTGCTGGAAGAGAACACTAAGCCTTCGAGGGAAGCTCAAAGAAGGTTAAATCCTCCAATGATGGAAGTTGTGAAGAAAGAAATAATAAAGCTCTTGAATGCCGGTATGATCTATCCTATTTCAGATAGTGATTGGGTAAGTCCAGTACAGGTAGTACCTAAGAAAACTGGTTTCACTGTTCAAAAGAACGATAATGGTGAGTATGTTCCTGTTAGAGTTCAAAATGGATGGAGGGTTTGTATTGACTATAGAAAATTGAATGCTTCTACTAGAAAAGATCATTTCCCTATACCTTTTATTGATCAAATGTTAGAAAGATTAGCTGGTCAATCTCACTATTGTTGTCTTGATAGATATTCAGGTTTTAACCAAATTCCAGTTGCTCCCAAGGATCAAGAGAAGACGACATTCACATGTCCCTTTGGTACTTTTGCATATAGACGTATGCCTTTTGGACTTTGTAATGCCCCAGCCACTTTTCAGAGATGTATGGTTAGTATATTTTCAGATTATGTGGAGAATATCATAGAGGTATTTATGGATGACTTTACTGTTTATGGTAATTCATTCGAATCTTGTCTAAATAATCTGATTAAAATTTTGAAAAGGTGTATTGAAACAAACCTTGTGTTAAATTATGAAAAATGTCACTTTATGGTTGATCAAGGTTTGATATTAGGGCATATAGTGTCTTCTAAAGGGATAGAGGTAGATAAGTCAAAAATTGATTTGATTAAATCCTTACCTCACCCAACTTGTGTTCGAGAAGTGCGTTCTTTTCTTGGACATGCAGGTTTTTACAGGAGATTTATTAAGGATTTTTCAAAAATTGCCCAACCGCTTTCAAGACTACTACAAAAGAATGTCCAATTCGAGTTTGATAGAGAGTGCAAGAAAGCTTTTGATCAACTGAAGGAACACCTAATTTCTGCGCCGATTGTTCAGCCACCCAATTGGGAATTACCTTTTGAGATTATGTGTGATGCTAGCAATTATGCTATAGGGGCTGTTTTAGGCCAGAAAAGTGGAAAAATTTCTTGTGTGATTTATTATGCTTCAAGAACTCTTGATAATGCTCAAAGAAATTATTCCACAACTGAAAAAGAATTGTTGGCAGTAGTTTTTGCTTTAGAAAAGTTTCGCTCTTATTTATTAGGCACTAAAGTAATTGTTTATTCTGATCATGCAGCTCTAAAGTATTTGCTTTCTAAGAGGGAATCAAAGCCGAGGCTAATTAGATGGATACTATTGCTGCAAGAATTTGATTTGGAGATTCGAGATAGAAAGGGAGCCGAAAATTCTGTGGCTGATCATCTAAGTCGATTGGTGACTGACGAAGACCCTATGCCTCTCCAAGATGCTTTTCCAGATGAGAATCTCTTTCATTTAAATAGTATTACACCTTGGTATGCTGATATTGTTAATTATATGGTCACTAAGTCATTGCCGAATGATCTCACTAGAGCCCAAAAGGAAAAAATTAAAAGTGATTCTAAGTACTATATATGGGATGATCCGTATTTATGGAAGCAATGTTCTGACCAATTACTTCGCAGGTGTGTACATGATAGTGAAATCCAATCTATCTTGGAGTTTTGCCACTCTTATGCATGTGGTGGTCACTTTGGCCCGAAAAGAACAACACGAAAGGTTCTAGAATGTGGGTTATATTGGCCTACTCTGTTTCGAGATGCATACATGTTCTGTAAGTCTTGTGCTAATTGTCAAAAGAGTGGGAATTTAGGACATAGGGATCAAATGCCATTGAACCCAATTTTGGTTTGTGAAATTTTTGATATTTGGGGAATTGATTTTATGGGTCCTTTTCCATTATCTTTTGGTAATTCTTATATTCTTTTAGCTGTTGATTATGTTTCTAAATGGATTGAAGCTAAGGCAACAAGAGCTGATGATGCTAAAACTGTTGTAGGATTTGTCAAGACTTACATTTTTTCCAGGTATGGAACACCAAGAGCCATTAGAAGTGATCGTGGAACCCATTTTTGCAATCGGGTCATGGAGGCATTACTTAAGAAGTACAATGTCACTCACCGAGTATCTACTGCATACCATCCGCAAACGAGTGGACAAGCCGAAGTTTCAAATAGGGAGATTAAGTCTATACTTGAGAAAACGGTAAATCCAAATAGAAAGGATTGGAGCCTTCGCTTGGATGATGCCTTATGGGCTTATAGAACTGCATACAAGACTCCAATAGGTATGTCTCCTTATCGCTTAATATTTGGTAAATCTTGTCATCTCCCAGTTGAATTGGAACACAGGGCCTATTGGGCAATCAAGCAATGCAATACGGACTTGAATGAGACAGGTAATCATAGGAAGTTACAACTTCAAGAATTAGAGGAAATCAGAAATGATTCCTATGAAAATTCTCGGATTTATAAAGAAAAGACTAAGCTTTTCCATGATAAAATGATTTCTAGGAAAACCTTTCATGTTGGACAAAAAGTACTCCTATATCATTCTAAACTTAAATTGTTTCCGGGAAAATTACGATCTCGTTGGATTGGTCCTTTTGTTGTCACTAATGTATTTTCTCATGGTGCAGTTGAAATTCAAAGTACCTCTACCAATAAAAATTTTAAGGTTAATGGACATCGTCTAAAACCTTATTATGAAGGATTTCAGGCCTACAATGTAGAGGAAATATCTTTGGCTCCCCCAAATTGATGAATTGGTTGCGTCTAGCCAAAGACATTAAAGAAAGGCGCTTATTGGGAGGCAACCCAATTGATCTTATTTTTCATTATTTTTAATCATTTTGTGTCTTTAATTAAGGTTTAAATTAAAAAAAACCAAAAAAAAAAAAAAAAGCCCAAAAGAAAAATTAAAAAGAAAAAGAGCAAATTTCATTTTTGTGTCTTCTCTTTTATTTTTCTAATCTCTTTTCCTCCCTATTCAATTTCTTTTCATCTCTACAGGCCCAAATCAAATGTTGACAGCTTCAATCACTCTTCCACTGCACTAACACTCCTATCAGGGAAGTCCTCTTAACTTTTATTTCATTCTTTCTTTTATATGTGAGCTTCAATTTTTCTACATTGAGGACAATGTAAAGATCAGGTGTGGGGGAGGGAATGCATAATTTTTCAATCTCTTTGGAACCCTTGACTCTCTTGAAAGCTGTCTTAGAATTTGCTTTAAGTTAGTATGCATTATTGGTTCGAGTTTGAATGCATGAAAGAGGCAAGTATGATTAGTGATTTTGCTTCAAATGTTTCGAGTATCTCATTGATTTTAATGATTGAATTGAATGAAAATGTGCAAGGTTTGCTACAAGTTGAACACTAATGTGAGCTTTTGAGCCCATGAGCATTTCATTACACTTTGCTCTAATTATCTTCTTTGTTGAGTGTTTATCAAACATGGCTTGTTATTCTAGAATTTGCTCTGTTATGCATTTCGAGACCACATTTTTTTTGAATTCATGCATTAAGATGATAAGGGCATTTAGGATTAACCGCTTCGAAACTCTTAAAAAGCCATCCATAGCTATATTTTCTAGTAGATAGCCAATTTTGAGCCGAATCCCTTTTCTTTGTTTTAACTCATAAATATTTACCCTTAAGCCTTTTGTTTTATCTTGTTAACCCTTGTATCAAGATATTGTGAGAGTGAATTGCATGATTTTAAAAAAAAAAAAAAAACCAAATGGGTAGATGGGTAGATATAAGGAGTGAAAAAAAAAAATTTGAAAAAAAAAAGAAGAGATGAAAAAAAAAAAAAAAAGAGAAGATATTCATCCTTATGTATTGAATAGGAAGTTTGGACAAGTGAAGTATTCATAATTGTATAGAAAAGAAATCCAATTATTCCTACATGTTGCAAATTAAATTTAAAAAAAAAAAAAAATCTTTGAAGAAGGGATGAGTTTCACTGAAATGAAAAAAAAAAAAAAAAAGAGGAAGAGAGAAATGTGGTTGAAGGAGTTATCTTCGTTATTCTTTAAATATCATGTAAGGGAACTCACTCATATCTTGATCTTTACACCTATATTTTCATTCTTTTTCCTGCCTTCACCTAAGCCCTATTACAACCTTACTTAAGACCCTTTGATTTTTACATCGTATTCATATTTATTAGTGGTGGAGTTATGATATATGAGCAAACTTATGGTAATGACTTGCTTTGTTTTGATCTGAGAGCTAAATGAAACCCTAAACACTTTGAGAGTATAGAGTGAAACCAATGTGAGGATGTAAAATCTTGTTTCATTTGATTTTGATGACATTGTTGAGATTGATGAGATGCTTATGTTTTTCCAAAAATTCATGCTATAAAGACTTGTGCTCTTGATTGTTGTTTTGGACTTGGGTTTCTAATACATCTTAACTTTGAGTTATTTGGGGATGTACTGAAAGGAGGGAAAAGGGTGAAGAAGAGACTGATTGATGTTTACTTGAGGACAAGCAAAGGAATGGTGTGGGGGAATTTGTTAGTGTGTGAAATTTTATATTTCTCAGCATTTAATTTTCTTGATTTGTGATATTTAATTCGTTAATTATTTGATTAATTGCTTGTTTTAGGAAATTGGGCGTTAATTGCATTATTCTGAGAAAAGATACAAAATAAAAGGAATTTAGAGTTGTCACGTATCAAGACAGAATGACAACAAAATACATAGGAGATGACTGATTGTGGAAAGGAGAGAATCGCGCTATTTACTGAAAAATTCACAGTTGAAGACTTAATTAACAATTGGAGGAAGTTCAGGTCCTTTGGATGATATTTGGCACAAAAATATCTCTCAATGACTGAAGCAGACTTGGCACTATAAAAAGGACAATTGCTTTCTGTTTTAGGGTTTTTTAGTTTTTTAGCATCATTTTCTTTCAGAAAGAAACAGAGCCGCAACCCTTCGTTGGTTCTTCTTCAATTAGTATAGGATTTTTATTTTAATTTTCTGTGAAGCCATGAACATAAACATGAGTGGCTAACTCTTTTCTTTAGTCGAGTAATCGGGATCATGGTTCTACGACGATTGTGAGATCTTCTTTACCCGTTCTTTTCTTTTAAATATTTAATTTATTCCTGATTTTATTTATTATTGTCTTGTTCAATTAAATAGGAGACGTCTTATTTATTTTGGATTAAAAACAACTTTGCTAGATTAAATTATTGAATCCGTATTTGTTTGATGGTTTAATCATAAGTGGCTGACTAGCATGCTTGGTGAAGTAGAATAACTATTGTATGTTAGTGGAATAGGTTAATCTAATTTAAACAAAAACAGCGTCTGTGTTTTGTTGATTAGAATCGGTGGCTTTTCTAATTCTTAATTATGTTTTCAATTTAAATTCTAAGATTGTATCTAGAACTGATTGAAAAACAAGAGAAGTAATTAAAGAACGTTTCTTAATTACCAACACCTAAGGAAAAGCAGAACAACGAGCGTCTCGATGTTTCATAACCGGTTTATTTAAAAGGAAAAATTAATCTTTTTATCGATGATCAATTGAATTGAACCATACTTGAATTACTTGGCTAGAACTCGTCTTATTATTGTTTCAATCTAGTTTTCTGATTACTTTGATTATTTAATTCTGAATTAATTTATTTTTGTTTACTCGTACGATTCGAAACAACAAAATCCCTCTTGTTTTATTTTGTTATATTTCAGATAAATAACCCAATCTCTGTGGATACGACTCTACTTGCACTATCTACAAGTTTTCATTGAGAGAGTAGAAAATTTTATTTTTGGTGGATTCGACACCCACCAATTATTGACACAAAAATATAGGTTTGTTGAGAAAAGTTAAATTTAACAATTTTACTCGTTCCGTAGATTTGAGGTTTCAAATGGAAATATTAATCTTTTGCTTTCCTGCACATGTGGGTAAATGTTACATATGTGAACAGACAATTGAAAAAAAGGTTAGAAGATTTATTCTCACTAAGGTTTAAACTTAAATTTATATCCGTTAATTTTTAAAAATTTAAATATCATTTAATATTAAATTTTTTTATTATTATCAAAATAAAATTATTATATTAAAATTTTATTTAAACTCATTTTTTATGATCGTCCTTAAATTTTAAAATTTTTATTTATACTTTCTACCTTCGTATTTTTTAAAATTAAAAACTAATTTTTTCTCCCCAAGTTCATAATTACAGACTTTCATCTTTTTCTCATGCACGCCACTCTTTTAGATTTATAGAAAAATTCAGTTTCATCCTCTATCTCTCCCTCTGTTTCCAGTTCTGCTCCTCTTCGCTGATTGTTCGCTATCTCCAGCCGTCAGCTTTCTCCCTCTTGACCGTTCACTATCATGAGCAATACACGACACATCAGCCTGCAGCCCTTCATTTTTCCGTGGCTTATTTTCAGTTCTCCAAAATTCAAATATCAGAAACGCACAAGAAAGACAGACAAAGGTAGTGATGGAGAAGAAAGTCGAAAGTGTGAGATCTCAGGTTGCAACACAATGTGCCAAAGCTGCTATTCTGCCCCCTTCGTTGGCCAATCGGTGTTCAAAGGCTACAATCAACGACGAAGAAGGGCGAAAAGAGATGCTGTAGAGAGAAATAGAAAAGCTGAAGGTGGAAATGGCGAGGGAGCGAATGAAGAGTAAGAAAATTAAGCTTTGCAGCTTAGTTGAGGAGGCTTTTCTGGTATCTATTGTGTTGTTTGTCTCCAGTCTCTTCTTGATGCCCGCATTCCAGCCCAGTTGGAAAAACTGTGATAATTAGATGTGCTTTTATTAAAATATATGGAGATTACAAACGTTGAGATCGAAACTTATATTATATAAAATTAATTTATTTATGTTAATATTCAATCTACCATACTTATATACCACTTGTTTGCATTATTTTTATTAAACATGAAACTCTTTTTAGTCTCCAAAAGTTATTAACATCACCAAAGCTTGATCGGTTTTAGTAAAAAATTATTTCTTGTAGAATTCCTCTTCTGGAAGCACTGAGATTCATGTTTCAGAAAACGCCAGGAAATAGGAGACAGTACCGTAAGAGCACTTTTCAGCGGCACCGGCGGCAATGGCTGAAGCCATCTCTCTCACTGTGATTTCGGAAACTGTCTATATTCCATTCCAATCAATTTTCAATTTAGTTCCATTTGGAGCATTATGTGTATTCATTTAAAAAGAAATTGAACCTACAAATCCTTAAATAAAAGGAAAAGCAATAAAGCATCCCACTCTTCACAACCATCAAACAACGGGAAAATCATCTCACTCATCACGGACACCACCACCGTCACATGGACACAACACAGCACCGCCAATTCAATTCTTCTTCCGTAAACCAAATCTGCCATTCAATTCTTCTTCAAATTAAATCCATCTATTCAATTATTCTCTAAACCAATTGTATTCTATACTCACTCAACGCTCCATTAGAAACAGATCAACAAATCATAATGGAAGCCTACTGCCTCTAACAGCTGCTCTGTCGCCGCCGTCTGCTTTCGGGTCCAAAGAAATGCAGTTTCACTATCACGCCAAGATTGTGGCGGCAACAACCAGACTGCCAAGGGCCAGATCCTGACAGTCACCGGCCATGTGGTGGTGGGGCTTATATGTATGGTTTTCCTTTTTTTTAATTAACTTTTGGTGTTTTGATTTTTCGTTTATTTGAAAATAGTTGATGATGTGAAGTTGACTTTTGATGTGTTCGGATATGGTATGGCTCACATATATTGTGACATGAAGATGAAAGAAAGTAACAAAGTTAGATTTGAATCAAACTGGTGTAAATATTTTTGTCTGTTCAATTCAAACAAATTTGAAACTTGTTTGATTTAAATGAGTTCCAATTTAAGGTTAAGTGTAAAGGTTTTATATTTTCGAATTCAAATTTGAATTTTATTTAGAATTTAAAAGATATTTAGTTTGTCAAACTCACCACACTAGAAAATCAAAACAATAACAGGTAGAGATGGAGATGAAACGAGATCACAGGTTGCACTTCCGCTTTCTCCGATCGCCCACTTGCCATTTCAAAAATAAAACGAAGAGAAAATCGTCATTGTTTTGTTTAAGCTGAATATGTCTCAGAAATGAGATAAACTCAACCCTACGACTGTTACGGGCATTTGCCATAGATTGTGAAATCAAATAAAGATGCTATGGAGTAACACTTTTACAGTCACGATATTTTCCACTTTCTTCGCGGATGCTTAAGCTCTATATTAGTTATTCATGAGCCTTTATTTCCAAAGGGGGTTAAGGCCCAAGTTCAAAGTTGACCAAAGGACGGGCCGCAAATCAGTATAATATGAAGCCTTTCGCAAGCTTGGAACAATTGCAGATGATATTCTTGAAAAGCTACATAGCTGCTATCAGCAAGCTGTCCAAAAGACCAGAAAGAAATTAAAAAAGCTGTTATTTTCTGGTACTCGGTTTTTCTTTGTATCACTTTATGATATATTATCTAAATCTGAATTTTATTTGCAGGTTCAGCCATTTGCATAAACAACACTTGAGCCTACAAGTCCACGGTTCAAGTGATTAATTGAATTTACCTCTAATCAAATGCATAGGGGCCATCCGCATATGGATTCAGAGACCCTTCTGAAAACAAATCGCCTATGTTTGAAGGATGTGGATTAGCCCCTCCCTTGAATCCCTGCATAAGAAATTTAAGTACATGATGAACTTTGAACGAGCAGAATTGAGAAAAAAAGCTTGTGATTCCAACTTAATTTCTTTGTCCAATGTCCAGAAATAATAAATCACCAAACTATAAGTTAAATGTTTGCAATTCTTTTTCAAAAGAGATTCTAGTTTACCATTTTCTTCCTACAAATTTACTATATATGAGTAAGGTACTCATCTTAATGCTACCCATCTCAAGCTTATATCTTGAACTGTTGTGCCTCAAGTGATGTAACATTGATATAGTGCTACCATATCATACATCATATTAACGTTAATTCACCTGGAAATCATAATTAAAGTCGCGTCACTCAAGATGCAAAAGATGAGGTACAGACTTTTCTTTATCATTTTGGATGAGTCAGCATTGTGCAAAACAGAGCAAAATTTTGTCCATAATCAACTAGTAATTCTTGCAAATATTAGTTGTCATAAGTATGACATTCTTGTAATCAGTTGCAGACTATAACCACCCCACTCATGAATAAAATTAGATTTTGGCAGCACACACATTCTTAGCCCCCTGAAAGAGGCTCGAACAAGTAAAGGAACCAAGAATGGAACTTACTTAGCAATTATGGTACCGTCAGCTTCTAAAAAGTCGAGAGTTGGAGACAGGAACAATGAAAATTTGGACAAGAGTTTGTTTTATGCACCAGATTATGCCTTAGATGATTCACCTAGTTCTCTTGCATCTACGTTCAACCACGGCATAAATAGTTCCAAGCACCATGCTTAAAGGAAAAAGGGTCCAAGACATTTTTAAGGTAAGGATATATAACCTATCCCTAATAAACAGATTAAAAAAGAAATTAAATCCGAAAATGATAGTTTAGCTTTTGGTTACCTTGACAATACTTCTTGGGGTATGGGCTTTTGGTATGATCCTCTTCCATGTTTCCTTGGATCCTGATGCAACACATATAAACATATATGACATATAAATCATAAATTTAAGGAATATGTAGCAAAAGAGACTATCCTATCTCACAAAAAAATATTGCTTGTATATAAATGAAGACTTTAAGGGACTCTTTGAGAACCAAGCAATACCTCAAACATACCGGTACTTTTTCTTTGTTTTGTGATTGTTTTTCCATTAGTAGTTTCAACTTCATATTCATGATGGTACACGTCAAACAATTTATTCCTTTGATTTTATTGTTTTCAAACTGCCCTTTCAGTTCAATAGGAAAGTTCAATTCTGATGAAAAATATCAGATGTTGTTCATGACTCATGTTTATGTGCTTAAGTCAGATTTTCGTAAAGAGTTCATGGTATCATATGTAGTTTATGTTGGTATTATTATTTTGTAGGAAGCATGAAGCAACATACAATGTGATAGATATTTCTTTCGCTTGATGGGTTGTGTGTCTCTGCTTCCAGAAGGAAGAACACACATTTGCATTGTGTTTTTCATGAATGTAATGCCCAGTGCGTGATTTGATGGCAATTTATGCTAAATTGCCATACCATGCAGACGAAAATTTTGAAGCTTGACACACTTTATCGAACCTAGTGTCTTATTTAATAGCTTTGACATAAGTTTCTGTGCTTTCATTTTGTCCCTTGTATGCTAACTTAACTTTTATCCACTTCGTGAATTATGTTTCAGTTACTAGGTAAGAGTAATCTGAGTGCAAGATGATATGCTTGCTGTTGATCCTTTCAACTTCAAAGAAAGCTGATGTCCAAACTTTCTTTGTTGATGCCCTGAATGGTAAGAATTAATTAGAACTTATTATAATTAACTTTATAGAAGAGAGGATTCTAACTTGTCCATTTCTTTTCACGCTGATGTGATTTTTAGTAGGCTGGATGACTATTTACAAAAACAGAAAAAAATGAATTATTGAGAAAACAATTTTTGCTCAAATAAATTTGATCATCAGCTGTGGAAGAATTTGAGCGATAGATTGATTATCAACTCAGGCAGTGTCCCTTCAAAGATCAACAAAAAGTGCCTTTCTTCTATCTCAAGCCTTAAGCCGATCTTTCTAATCAAAGGAGGTGAGATAGGTAACAAGTATCTTTCTTCCGAGTTGGCGTGATCGCAAGGAAGAAATCCTATCCCAAGCTTCTTACCTCCTCCAACTAATCAACTCTTCCAATGCAACTTCCAAGTTCCAATTCCAAATTCCGGCACCCTTGGAAAGTGTTGGACTGCAATTTCCCACATTAAATTCGATAAACTTCACCTGTGATTGAGAGAGATAAAAGAATTTGGTGATGATACATATAAATATATTCATTTATATACTTAAAATATAAAGATCCAACATATATGGCCTTGAAGAAGGAAATTAGCTGAATTGACCAAAGGCCAAAGTCTTCTGAGAAAATGAAGTCTTTAGTATTAATTGCTGAGTGGATGGAGAGTTAGCCTCTACTAAGTTGCTGGCTATAAAAAGAGGAGGGAATTCGTATATTATCAGCACAATATCAAAAAAGAAAGAGACATGAGCAAATTAAGCTTTAAAAAACTACTTACCGTTCTCCTTGTTGTCCAGTTCTTATGTGTTGTTGCTTCTGCCTCTGCTACTGAAGAGGCAAAAGCTCTCCTAAAATGGAAAGCTAGCTTTGAAAACCAAACAAAATCTAGGTTAACTTCGTGGACTCTGCTTTCTCCTAATGCCACCAACTCTGAGCCACTCACAACCCCGTGTGCTTGGTTTGGAATTTCATGCAATTTAGCTGGAAGTGTCATCAAAATAAACCTTACCAATTTCGGTTTAGATGGTACGTTGTATGACTTTTCAGCCTCCTCTTTCCCTAATCTTGAATATGTTGATCTTGCAGCAAATTCACTCTCTGGGGTTATCCCATCTCAGATTGGTAACCTATCAAAGCTCATTTATCTTGATCTATCCACTAATCAGTTCTCTGGAAAAATCCTACCTGAAATTGGTCTCCTAACAAATCTTCAGGTCCTATACCTTTTTGAAAACCAATTGAATGGCTCAATTCCTCCCAAAATTGGTCAGTGTCGATCTCTTAATGAGCTTGCCTTCTATAGCAATAGTCTAGAGGGTCAAATTCCTTCTTCTTTTGGTGATTTGAGCAACTTGGTTAGGTTATATCTTTACAATAATTCACTTTCAGGTTCTATTCCTGTAGAAATGGGAAATCTAACCAATTTGATCGAACTTTACTTGGATACCAACCATCTTACAGGCCTCATTCCTTCCAGTTTTGGAAATTTTAAAAAGCTTATTGTGTTGCATGCCTTTCACAATCAACTTTCTGGTCCCATTCCTGAAGAATTAGGAAATTTGAAGTGTCTTGAACGTCTCAGCCTTCATACGAATAATCTGTCTGGTTCTATTCCGGCATCATTGGGAGGCCTCATAAACCTCACCTCACTTCGTCTCTATGAAAATCTGCTTTCTGGTCCCATTCCTGAAGAATTAGGAAATTTGAAACGTCTTCAAAATCTCAGCCTTCATACAAATAATTTGTTTGGTTCTATTCCAGCATCATTGGGTGGCCTCACAAACCTCACCTCACTTCGTCTCGATGAAAATCTGTTTTCTGGTCCTATTCCTGAAGAATTAGGAAATTTGAAGCGTCTTCAAAATCTCAGCCTTCATACGAACAATTTGTTTGGTTCTATTCCAGCATCATTAGGTGGCCTCACAAACCTCACCTCACTTCGTCTCGATGAAAATCTACTTTCTGGTCCCATTCCTGAAGACCTTGGAAACTTGAAATCTCTCACAGTTCTAAATTTGGGTGTAAACCAATTAAATGGCTCACTCCCTGCTTCTTTTGGCAATTTAATTAACTTAAAAGTATTGTTTCTTCGTGACAACCAACTTTCTGGATCCATTCCTCAAGAAATAGGAAATTTCATGAAATTGTCAGTACTGGAACTAGACACAAACCAGTTTACCGGTCCTCTACCCAACATTTGCCAAGGTGGTTCACTTGCACACTTTAGTGCAAGCAACAATAATCTCACAGGTAACATCCCCAAAGGCTTGAAAAATTGCACAAGCTTGGTGAGAGTCCGTCTTGAAGTCAACCAACTCACTGGAGATTTAGCGGCAGAGTTCGGTATCTATCCAAAGCTAAGCTTCATAGACATAAGTCATAACAAATTCCATGGAGAAATATCATCTAAATGGGGAAGTTGTCCAAATTTAAGTTCCTTAATCGTGGGGAGGAACAATATCACTGGGACCATACCACTAGAGATTGGAAATGCAGCTCAGCTACATTCACTTGATCTTTCTTCCAACAATTTAGTTGGGGAGATTCCAAAGACATTAGGAAAGTTGACTACTCTTATTAAGGTCAACTTCAGTGACAATCAACTTTCCAGTGTCATACCTCCAGAAATTGGGCTACTGACTAATCTTGAGTCTTTAGACCTATCCTCAAACAAATTAAGCCAGGCAATACCAAAAAATCTAGGAAACTTAGTCAAGCTACACTACCTGAATTTGAGCAACAACAAATTTAGCCAAGAAATTCCAGTTCAGGTCGAGAAGCTAATTCACTTGTCTGAGTTAGATTTGAGTCATAATTCTCTCAGAGGAGAGATACCGTCGCAAATGAGCCATCTGGAGAGCCTGGAGCAACTAAATCTCTCCCACAATTCTCTTACTGGTTCTATTCCGAATAGTTTTGAGGAAATGAGGGGTCTGTTGTATGTTGACGTGTCCTACAATCAGTTGAAGGGTGTCATTCCTAAGAGCAAAGCATTTCAAGATGCTACTATGTTACAAGGGAACAAGGGATTGTGCGGAAATGTTCAGGGATTTCCCCCATGCGTACCTTCTATCACTTACAAACATAGAAATGGAGAGGTCAAAAAATTGGTGTTTTCAATTATATTCCCTCTTTTGGGAGTTCTTTTACTTGCACTCGGGGTTTACTTAATTTTGCAGAAAAGAAGGAAAAAAAAACCAGCAAAACAAAGCAGTGAGGAGGATGGAGAGCTTTTCTCAGTGTCAACTGTTGATGGAAGAATTCTATACAAAGAAATCATGGATTCAACCAAAGCTTTTGATGTTGAGTACTGCATTGGGAAAGGAGGATATGGCAGTGTTTACAAGGCCACGCTGCCATCAGCTAACATAGTAGCTGTTAAAAAATTTCACCCTTCACCAAATGTTGAAATAACACATCAGAAAGAGTTTTTGAATGAGATAAAGACTTTAATAGAGATACGACACCGAAATATTGTGAAGTTGTATGGCTTTTGTTCAAACCAACAACACTCATTTTTGGTTTATGAGTATCTCGAAAAGGGTAATTTGGCCACAATCTTGAGCAAAGAAGAAACAGCTAAAGAATTGAATTAGTGCAGGAGGGTGAATATCGTTAGGGACGTGGCTCATGCGCTGTCTTACATGCATCATGATTGCTCTCCTCCTGTTGTTCATCGAGACATATCAAGCAACAATATTTTGCTCGATGAGGAATATGTGGCTCATGTTTCAGATTTCGGCACTGCTAAGCTGCTGAAGATAGACTCATCCAATTGGACTGAACTTGTTGGCACATATGGATACATTGCACCAGGTACTATAGCTCATCCTGAATTGCCTAATTTTAATATATAACATAATGTTTGTATAATAACGATGCAGACTTTATTATTTTTCAGAGCTGGCTTATACGAGGAAAGTTACAGAAAAATGTGATGTGTATAGCTTTGGAGTGTTAGCAGTGGAAGTGATTAAAGGAAAGCATCCTGGCGATATCATCACCTCTCTATCGTCTCATTTAACAAATGAAAGCACGCTGGTGAAAGATATTCTGGACCAACGACTTCCACTTCCTCCTTCTGAAGTTGAGGAACAAGTGATGACCATTGTAAAGCTAGCAACTGCTTGCTTACATGTCAATCCACAATCTAGGCCATCCATGCACAAGATTTCTCAGATGTTAGATCAGTTCTACAGCCCTTTACAGTGTTAAATCCGGACAAATAAATTGTGCTGTAAAAGGTCAGGATCATGTAGAGGAAATGTGAGGTAAAAGCAACTGCTTCCACACAGTAAGTGTTGCCTAGTTTATAAGGTATTTATATATTTCTTCCCAAGGAATAAATGCTTATAAATAAATATGGACTTATATTATTTATTTACAGCATTGAACTCAACTCATAAAGTCTGTAGAAACCACGATTCTACTAGTAACAAGCCATAGTTTCATGCTAAAGCAGACTTATTGACTTGAATGAAGATAAAAAACAAAGCAACTCCAAGACAAGATTAATGAATAACGAATCAAAATTGCTGAAATTTTTTATTTCAGCGCACTAATTCAAGCAGTTAAAGCTTACATTGAGTTTCCAAAATATAAATAAAAAATTTTCAATCAGTCTCCTAGATGAACTGTTAAATTATATTTTATAAGCCAGTTGGAGTTTCTATAATCAATATAGTAATAAATAAAAAAAATTGAAACAACGTAAAGAAAAATGTTTCATGAAAATTCGTCGAATAATAGGACTAACAGTCAACGCAGAAACAGGAATATATGATAAACTCAGTTGTCACCTTCAAAATGGATATCCATTTCTATCAAACTCAACTATAAAGATGGACTGAAGAAAAATACACAAGACACCTTCAATCTGGACCGCATGCAGCTGAAACATGAAAGTGCAAGATTTTATTTGTGACAAAATTTATTCATATCAGACGTATTCTTGGAGTTTACAATCCGAAACTCTGATTCAGAAGGCCAACCCCGAGGTTTAAGGTCACTGTTTGGTTCTATTAGAAGATATTAAAGATGACAATTTCGATATGATTTTAGAGATCTCAATCCTAATAAAAAAGAGATTCTCCAATAGAAATAGAAAAGGAGATAAAAAAAACTCTGTAATTGGGAATGAGGATATATGTGTTCCTACCCCTTTCTCGCCCCACCCCTGTCCCTGTCCCTATCCTATCATTTTATATTAATATATTTACTTAAAATACTAACATATTTTTATAATATTAGATTATTTATGTTTTTCAAATTTATTTAGATTTTTTTTGTACATATTAAAGTAGTTAATATTTATATTTATGACATTTAAAATAGTTCATTGGTTTTAATTTTACTTAATTTTGTTATTTAATATATTTATATTATGTTTAGAGAGTACAAAAAAGAGATGGAGAGAAGATTTTTTTTTTTTACAAAAAGAAGACAGAGAATCATTTTCATCTTCGTAATGAAAATGGGTCAAGGACGAGTCCACATCCCTATCTCCGTCTCTATCCCAATATACGTCCCCATCCCCGTCTTCGTCTCCATCCCCCTCCCCGTCCCTGTGCCTTTCCCTTTCTGTTGCCATCCCTAGAAGACATGCATGGTTCCACTTATTCTTCCATTGTTCAATCACATCTTGGGCCCGTAACTGGTATGGAAAAGTCACACCAGGGCATCGCCACTTGCAAAGGAAGACAAGTACTTCCAAAAAAATGTAGCTCCGCGACACGCAAAACAAGACAAAGACCTTGAAGAGTGATTGAAACAGCAATAAGTGAGCTACGTCTGGAAAATGATATTTGTGGTGGACAGCACTAATAATTTTAAGACATTGGTCCCAGTTCAGAATATAATCTTTCCATTAAAGAAGTTAAAAAGAAACATAATCTTTCCATATCATTTTTATATTCTTAGAAAGAAGGATACTTTTGTCATCTCTTAAGAAAATCATCTCAGAATTGAAGAGGAAATAAACTACCGCACGGCATTTACCCAGATTAAATGTAAAAACTGCGGTTCCGACCGTGTGAAACATTATATATTAACAGTTCATATCAACAGGACAGAAAGAGGGTTGTCGTGGATTTTTCGTGCACACACTCAAAATTACAGTGTTCATGCCATAGTTTCATGCTAAAGCAGACTTATTGAGTTGAATGAAGAGAAAAAACAAAGCAGCTCCAAGACAGGATTAATGAATAGCAAATCAAAATTGAAGAAAGAAAATTGCTGAAATTGTTTATTTCAGAGCACTAATTCAAGCAGTTAAAGCTTACATTGAGTTTCCAAAATATAAATAAAAATTTTTCAATCAGTCTCCGAGATGAACTGTTAAATTATACTGTATAAGCCAGTTGGAGTTTCTATAATCAAAATTGTAATAAATAAATAAAATTGAAACAACGTGAAGAAAAATATTTCATGCAAATTCGTCGAATAATAGGACTAACAGTTAACGCAGAAGCAGGAATATATGATAAACTCAGTTGTCACCTTCAAAATGGATATCCATTTCTATCAAACTCAACTATAAAGATGGACTGAAGAAAAATACACAAAGACACCTTCACTCTGGACCGCATGCAGCTGAAACATGAAAATGCAAGATTTTATTTGTGACAAAATTTATTCATATCACACGTATTCTTGGAGTTTACGATCCGAATCTCCATTTCCAATCAACAACTGGCAGATCTATAGGACATACACGAACACATACTTCACAAGCAATATGTTTATCAAATTCAAAATGGATTCGACCACGGAAACGCTCAGATTCAGAAGGCCAACCCCGAGGCTTGCGCTCGCTGTTTGGTTCTATTGGAAGACATTAGAGATGACAATTTTGATTTGATTTTAGAAACTCCGATCCTAACGGGAAAGGGATTCTTCAATAGAAATGAGAAAGGAGACAAAAAAAATCTCTGCAATCAAAGACGAGAATACATGTGTCCTTGCCCCTTTCTCACGCCACCCTTATCCTCGTTCATGTCTTGTCGTTTTATATTAATATATTTACTTAAAAATATTAACATATATTTATAGTATTAGATTGTTTATGTTTTTTAAATTTATTCAGGTTTTTATTGTGCATATTAAAATAGTTAATATATTATATTTGTAACATTTGAAATAATAGATTGATTTTAATTTTGCTTAATTTTATTATTTAATATATTTATATTATATTTAGAATGTACAAAAAAACAAATTTTCCTACGAAAATGAGGAGATTTTTCTTTTGTGGGAAAAAGACAAAGAATCATTTTTATTTTCGTAACGAGAACGGGTTAAAGACAGGGATTGATATCCCTTCAATCTCCATCCCATCTTTGTCCTCGCCCCTATCCCGTCTCTCTCTATTGCCGTCCCAAGAGGAGATGGATGGTTCCACCCCCGTAACCGGTATGGAAAAGTCACAACTGAGCATCGCCACTTGTCAAGGAAGACAAGTACTTCCAAAAAATGTAGCTCCGCGACACGCAAAACAAGACAAAGACCTTGACGTGAGAATGAAACAGAAATAAGTGAGCTACGTCTAGAAAATGATATTAGTGGTGGACAGCAGTAATAATTTTAAGACAGAAAAAAAGATACTTTTGTCATCTCTTAAGAAAATCATCTCAGAATTGAAGAGGAAATAAACTACCGCATGGCATTTACCCGGATTAAATGTAAAAACTGCGGCTTCAACCGTGTGAAACATTATGCATTGACAGTTCGTATCAACAGGACAGAAAGAGGGTTGTCGTGGATTTGGGCATTATATGGATCTTGAAATTTATGGCTATAGAGCGGTTCTTATGCACTGAGTACTCTTCCAACTAGTAAACAAGGGGGAGTCGGGATAGGAGTTTCGGTTTAGGCTCAATGGGGTGGACTGCAGATTTAATTTCGTTGAATTTGAGTTGGTGATTGGGCTCAGATTTAATAGGAAGACAAATATTGATGAATATATAACGATGATAGAGACACGCACACACCCACATGTATAGCATTTTCCAGGAAAATTGTTGTTCTGGTTTTACTTTGATCTGAACATCAATAATTGTTCTACTTTGACAAAACAACAAATGTTACTTGTTTACGAGTAATGTAATTATTTTAAGTTCCAAATAATTAAAAAAAATCATATTCTTTCAAAAATCAATATGATCTTATCATCAAAAGCTTGAAACTATCAATGCCAACACAAACAAATAAAAGTTTGTGGTTAACATAGATATGGGGGCAAGATATTTACTTGGAATGTGATGAGTTCAAATTTAAACATGATTAACGTTTGTTGTGTTGAAAGGAAAATGATGAAGGAGAAGGTAATATAGTGAAAATGGTTTTTTTTTTTTTTTTGGTGCAAAACATGAGTTTTGCTTAAAATGGTATAACTCAACTTTTGTTACCAAAATTGGTGTAGTGGGAATGTTTCTGCCTATATTAATTAATTTCCCTATAAAACTAATAGTCCCTTATCTTTTATAACATCTCTAGTATGCACAAAGTTAAAGCCGAAGAGTGAGTTGTCAAAACAGTTATCAGAAACTAAATGTGACATATATACGTAAAAACATTTAATTGGGATATTGATAAAAATATTAAATTAAGAGAGATATTTTAACATATAAAACAATGTATAAAATATCAAATAATTTCATAACTTTTCATATACTAGATTTTAAACAAAATTTATCTTGTAACTTATATCACATAATATTACCTGTTCTCTCAATAATTTGACTAAAATTTCAAATCATATATCATATATACGCTTGATGGCCAGATTGGATAATAAAATATTTATAGCTCTTTTTATGTCATTTAATTTTTGGTGTTTTGATTGTTGATGTCTTTGAAACTAGTTGATGGCGTGAAATTGTGTTTTGGTTGTCCTGATAGGTTGAATTTGAATAAGGTTAACTTGATTTCAATTATAGGTTCAATTCAATCAAGTTCAAGAAGAGTTTGACTTAAAAAGCTCTATTTCAAACTCCAAACAAAAGGTTTTATATTATAAAACTCAAGTTTGTGTTAAAGGGTCTTGTTGACAGGAGAACAGGGTAGGGATGGAGATCAGAGATGACAAGTTGCACTTCCACTTTCTTGGATTGCCCACTTGCCATTAAGATAAAGGAAACAGAGAGAGTGAGAGAACTGTCATTGTTTTGATTAAGATGAATAAGTCTCAGAAATGAGATAAACTCAACCCTACGACTATAACGGGCATTTGCCATAGATTGTGAAATCAAATAAAGATACAATGGAGCAACACTTTTACAGTCACGATATTTTCCACTTTCTTCACGGATGCTTAAGCTCTATACTAATAATCCATGAGCCTTTATTTCCAATAGAGGTTAAGGCCCAAGTTCAAAATTGACCAAAGGATGGGCCGCAAATCAGTATACTATAAAGTCGTTCGCAAGCTTGGAACAATTGCAGGTGATATTCTTGAAAAGCTGCTTACCTGCTATTAGCAAGATGTCCAAAAGACCAGAAAGAAAATAAGAAAGCTATTTATGCTTTATTATCTAAATCTGAAATTTATTCGCAGGTTCTTCCATTTGTTTCTTCACGGCCTACCCAAGAATATACAGAAAAATATTTCAAGGAACAATCCAGCATGTGCTCACTTAATAAAGCTCCTAAAGGTTTGAATTTTTTTTGGTTGGACGGATTTTATTTCCTCCTTTGTAGGCCCTCCCAAGACAAGGTCCTTGTACACTGACTACCCTCAGCTCATGTGCTCACTTAATAAAACTCATTAAAGGTTTGAAAAGCCTGCAACTCCTCAAGCAGAAAGTATCTGGTTTTAGAAAAGCAGCAGAAATATAGCTAATAATGGTGCATAAACAACACTTGAGCCTACAAGTCCATGGTTCAAATGATTAGTTGAATTTACCTCTAATCAAATGCATAGGGGTCATCCGCATATGGATTCAGAGACCCTTCTGAAAACAAATCGCCTATGTTGGAAGGATGTGGATTAGCCCCTCCCTTGAATCCCTGCACAAGAAATTTAAGTACATGATGAACTTTGAACGGGCAGAACTGAGAAAAAAGGCTTGTGATTCCAACTTAAATGCTTATCCAATATCCAGAAATAATAAATCCCCACCATATGAATTAGTCGATCCAAACTCTAAGTTAAATGTTTGCAATTCTTTTTCAAAAGAGATTCTAGTTTACCATTTTCTTCTAACAAATTTACTATACATGAGTAAAGTACTCATCTTAATGCTACACATCTCAAGCTTATATCTCAACCGTTGTACCTCAAGTGATGTAACATCGATAAAGTGCTACCATATCATTTATCATATTAACATTAATTCACTTGGAAATCATAATTAAAGTTGCATCACTCAAGATGCAAAAGTTGAGATACAAACTTTTGTTTATCATTTTGGACGAGTTAGCATTATGCAAAACAGAGCAAAATTGTGTCCATAATTTACTAATCATTCTTGCAGATATTAATACTTAAAAGTATGACATTCTTGTAATCAGTTGCAGACTATAACAACCCTAATCATGGATGAAATTAGATTTTGGCACCAGACACATTCTAAGCCCCCTAAAAGAGGCTCAAACAAGAAAAGGAACCAAGAATGGAACTTACTTCGCTTTTACAATACTGTCAGCTTTCATAAAGTCAAGAGTTGAGAACCGGAACAATGAAGACTTGGACAACAGTTTGTTTTAAGGATCAGATTATGGCTTAGATGATTCACCTAGTTCTCTAGCCTCTATGTTCAACCACAGCATAAATAGTTCCAAGCATCATGCTTATAGGAAAAAGGGGTCCCAGACATATATAAGGTAAGGATATATAACCTATGCCTAATAAATAGATTAAAAAAGAAATTAAATCTGAAAATGATAGTTTAGCTTTTGGTTACCGTGACAATACTTCTTGGGGTGCGGGCTTTTGGTGTGTTCCTCTTCTTATGTTTCCTTGGATCCTGATGCAATACATGTAAGCATATATGACATCTAAATCATAAATTTAAGGTATATGTAGCAAAAGGGACCATTCTATCTCACATAAAAATATTGCCTGTATATAAATGAAGACTTTAAGGGACTCTATGAGAACCAAGCAATACCTCAAACATGACGGTACTTTTTCTTCGTTTTGTGATTGTTCTTCCATTAGTAGTTTCAACTTCGTATTCATGACGAGTAACCTGCCATACCACAAGGTGCGTCAATTTTTTTCGGCATCACAACATATATGACATAAATTCTTACTTGCTCAGAAAAGAATGAACAGAAGTAATTTACCTTCTTATGATGCTTTGGCATGCTCATGATGGTTCCTGTGTTTACATCTTCTAACAATTTTGACACTGGTGTTTGTGTCCCATCCAAGAAAGGTGTACCCTGTAAAAAATATTGAAAGACAATCTTAAATTGCTACTGTAACTTGGCAGGCTGAATATCAAAAGGGAATCAAAGTGATCAATAGATGGTGTCACCTTCTCTTCATTGGCTCCTCGTACGACACTATGCCTACTTATTCTTTGACCAACACCAGTATCTCTCATCTTGATTGATGAAATGGAGTAATCCTGCTATAAAACAAAGGCACCAAGCAGATAATGTTTTAGAAAATTCCAATATAATATCATTCATGTCCCATTCTGCTATGTAAAGATACAACAAGAAGTTCTGCAAGTTCAAGATCCTCAAAGGGAACTATGTAAGTTATGTTTTCCCATCTACCATGTAACTTATTATTGTGTTGCAATATATATTTCCATACAATTAAAACAGATTTTCCCACCTTAGCACATGCGAAAAATACGTATGGATATCAAAATGCATACAACCATATGTCTGGACTATGTGTATCAAAATACATACAGACATATGTTTGGACTAAAAACATCATAAGAGATAAAATTAAAAAAAATAAACTGATGGCATATAAGCAGTTAGAAAAGCATTTTTTCCACAACAAAGAGTGGGATCAAACAAAAAGGAAACCTTCTTTGAATTCACTTCTTGGTCATCTTGTGCTTTATCACTCATCACTCTCCACTGCAATTGCAATAGAGCTCTCTGCCTGTCTTCCTGTTGTATTATTTACAAACAAATTAATCCAAGGCATGCATAAGGCAGTTAGATATAGCAGTGTATGGAAACAAATACTTTGGACTTTTGAAGATCCAGCTCTTCTTGAAGCTTTCTGCATTCATCTTCATGCTGACACCTTAAAGCTTTCATCTGAACCTCATGTTCATTCCTGAGTGACGTGGTTTTCTGAATTATAAACAATTAGTTTGGGAATGGAGTCTTTACAATAAATGTAAACAACTCAAACTTAAATATGGGGTTGCATATACCTCTCCCAATTCTATTTCAGCTTGAAGTTGGATGCGCTTTAAATCTTCATTGTGTTCAGCTTTGAGATTCATATCCTTCCTATCATGCTCCTGCTGAATTCTAATGACCTACAGAAAGCAGACAAAAACTCAATTCATACAAATATGAGCTAGACATAAAAATTTAGTATGTAGGTTTTAATGAAGATCTACACATAGGTAAGTTAGTTAAAAAGGTGAAAACACTGTTCTAAGGAAATCAGCATTCTCCCACTCTGAACTGGTGCAACAATGATATGGTCACAGGGACAGGCTTTTTAGAAGTTCATAATTCCTGTCAATCAGTGACTACATATTCAGCAAGAAATCATAGTAAAAGTTGTGTAGCAAGTTGGCTAATAGCAAAGTTACAAACTCATACAATGGTTGTTATGCATAATGTGGGGAAAACATCATGCAAAATTATAAATAATATGGAACAAAATTCTATTGTGTATTAATATATAAGTTTTCTGATTATTGTATATATTACAATTATGGTGGAAAATAAATAAATATTGTGAGATAAGGTAACTTTGAAGCTACACTGCACCCCCTGTCACATATCATAACAAAATGCAGGTTACTAAAAAGAATTATATGCAGTAAGCAAGCAACCAAAAATTGGAGTTCGATTTTGCATAAGTTTCTTTGCATACAAGAGCCGCATGTTCCTCTTGAATATGCATCAACTGCAGCTTTGCCTCCTCTTTGCATTCTGCAAGTTTTTGGTCAAATTTTCTTTCCATTTCTTCAACAGCTCTATCTGCCTGAATATTAGAATGGGTGAGAAACATTAGTTACCGCAAAGAGTGTTGCAATAGTTGATAATCACAAGCAAACCTTTTCTATTTCCATATTAACAATATCCTGCTTCTCCACCTCATACTTCCTCCGGATGTCATTAATTGCCTGATTAAATCCCAAGCAATGTCAATCTATGTGTGCATGCCAAAATCTAAATTTTTTTATAAGTTACAGATAATCTATAGAAGACAAATTGTATGAGAAACCACCTGATCATTCCTTTGAGAAATTTCTTTCAAGTGCCTTGATAGCTCCAACTGTTTGCTCTCTAGCATAAGATCATATTGCTTCTTAGCTTCTGCTAGTTTACTGTCAGCAGCAGTGAGCAAAGCTAGATTCTGCAAAATTTAATATACAGGACTTTACAAAATACAAATGTTGAGAGAACTCCTTAATTTTAATGTGCTCTAAATAATTTCAGAACCTCTGTAATTTGATCTTTTAGCTTCTTTTCTCCATCCCTGTATTGCAGTAAAAGCTGTTCCTTCTCCTCCAGCATATCCTGAAGTTGGCCAACTTGTTTCTCCAAAGAATCTACATGCAGATCCCTTTTTTTACTCTCCTGTTGCAAATTAACTATTTCCACTTCTTTTTTCTGTATTTCTTCCTGTAATTTATCTGTATAACAGTTGTTTTCTGCTTCAATTGATGAAATTTTCATCGATAAATCTTGCTGCAAGACATAAGAAAATATATTCAGAACAATCATATGGCATGATAATTCAGCATATGTGAGTGAGAACAACTTGCAGACCATTTTATTCTCAGATGATCTAGAACTTTCTGACAATGTGTCGATTTCCTTTTCCATTTTGGAGACCAACGACTCTGTTTCAATCTTCTTTGATATCAGAGCTTCTGCTTCAGTCTCCAACCTCTGAATTTTCTCTTTAGCTAACTGGCATTCTTCTGAAAGCTGCACCATAACGGATTCGTGGGATTTCTGAAGTTCAATTATCTTATTATCCAACCCCTGGTTCACTAACCGTAAAGCATCTTTTTCAGATGTTATGCACAAGAACCTATCATGAAGTTGGTCATATTGCCCTTGAGCCTGCTTAAGAGCAAGGTCTCTTTCCTCTTGGATCAACTTATGACAAGAGTCATAAAGGGAGTTCAGCTGATAAAATTTTTCCATGAAAGTCAAACTTTGTTTGTCTAATTCAACCAACTGTCCAGCTGATACATGAAGAAAGCCTTCAAGATCTTTTACTTCCTGCAGTGATATAACTAACTTCTTCTCTAAGACATCATTGCTCATCTGAAGTTCACTCTTCTCTTTTTCCAACTTATCTTGAGTGACTATCAAAAGTTCAATTTTATCTTCCTTTGATCTTAACTCAAGGTGCAACTCTCCTAATTTAGAATTTAAACTCTCTATTTCCAGTTTATTGGCAGCTCCAGATGCTTCAAACTTCATTATCACAGCATCTGCAAGTAAGAAAAAAATTGTCATGGAAGAATGCCTCTCTTAGGAATTATAACTGAAACCAATAACACGTTGCAATAAAATAAAAACAGGTTAAGAGGCCGCTGAATACATTTATCTTTTCTGCCTCCCTAGAAAAGAACTAGTAAATAATGTCAAATTTTAAATCAAACTGCAAGAACGCACATCTTCAAAAGCTAATCCTAAATGCTGAGGGACCAACGAGAAGGCATATACCCCATGTTCATCTTTTACTTGTGCAGCATCAACTAGATCATAATGCATGCAATGTTAGACATATAGTTCATATATTCCCTAAATTACGAATCCTAGAATCATATGAGACTGTAATGAAGCAACAAAGTAGTTCTACAAAAATTGCAATCAAAATTTCTCACCTTAGCATCCTCTACCCACAGATATATTACAAATAACCAGTATGGTAATTAACCAAAGAAAATTATCAGCCTTTCGCAAATCACATGACAAATGAAACCTACAAACTAAGATAAGCAAGATGCTAACCTTTCTCCTCTATGATATTCGCTGTTCTGCATTGTTCATCTCTGTAAAGCTTATCCTTTTCCTGTCCCTCAATTTTCAGCTCCCTTATTTCCTTCTCGCCTACATGAGAATGTTTACAGAATGGCAAATCAAAGCACAGAAAAATCAAAATCTTCAACTTCATTTCAAACGGGTATGTAATAAACCACTATTTCCATATCCATAAAACTAGTAATGTTAAACCAGATGTTTGCATTTCAAATTGATCTTCAATATGAAGACTGGACAGTTGAAAAGAAAATTGGAAGGTACATCTTACGATCTCTGATTAGTTCCTCTGCAGAGCCTAATTTTAGAGATAACCCATCAATATGTTGTTTCAAGATGTCAATAGATTTCATGCTTGCAGATAATTTTTCTTCAAAAAATTCCTTGTCTTTTTCAGCTGTTGAAGAAAATAAAAAACAATCACAAACATAATTTAAAAGAAAGATGAAATAATTCAGTGACCCACAAAATACCTACCATTCTGAACCTGACCAGCTAAGTGTTGTAAAGTCTCAGTGAGTTGATCACACAGAGTCTTGGTTGAAGAGAATTTAGACTCCAGTCCTTTCCAGAGCTTCTCATCTTCTTTCTGCTTTACTTTAAGCTTAGCATTCTCGTTGAAAGCATTCTGCAACTTTTCCTCCAATTCATGGATATGCTCCAGTGATTTCTTTAGTTTAGAGTTCTGCATTTATTAAATTTTGATTATCAAATTACCATTTAATTTCAAGTCATCTAGGTTTTGCGGACATTTGTCAATAATAAAGTCGATATCTAATAAAGTAAAGCGAAAAAAGGTATACAATGAAATAAGATTAATTTTGTATTTATGTTGTGTAGAAGTAATAAAAACATACGTTGAATTGATGCACAGTAGTACACTGATTCGTATACATCAATTCCTTTGAAAATTTTATACAAGAAGATTAAAAAAGGATACGCATTTATGTTACCGCCATTTCCAGATCAGTTTTCACCGAAGCTTGCTCTTTAACCAATTTTTCTGCAATCGAACAAAGCAACAACAATAATACATCAAAATTGACTAAACTACTCAATCATTCAACAACCAAAAACCATAATTAAGTAATAAAAAAAACCTGCAGTGAGCTTCAAATTCGAGAAACTTCCTGATGTAATTGAATCTGAAGAAGGACGTGAAGAGATAGCGAAGGTCTTAGCAGTTCCAGATAGAGATTTCAGCTGATCCAAGCTCTTAATGCTTTGAAACCCTAGCTTCTGCATTTTCAAAATCGACTGTAGATTGTATAAACAAAACCTTAAGAATTTGATCTCTGTCTGTCAGTTAACTTTCTCTTTCTGAAATTTGGAGTTTTTCAAGTGGAGAGCTAAAAATGAATTGGGCGCCAAAAAATGGAATTTATAGCTGTAGTGTGACTATCACGTGAGGTAGTTAATCGTTGATGGAATTATTCGGTGCGGTGGACTCTACTGAATTTACAGAATGAATGGATGACGTTCTGAAATCTGCTGTTGGGATTCGCTTCAATACAGATCAAATAAACCGAGTTTATGTCACAGATTAAACTTACTTTTATAAAAGTCATCCAGTTTAATTTGATTTAAATATTTAAATTTAAATTGAATAAAAAATTAAATTATTTTTAATCAAATTTAAATTTAAATTTATTAATTTTAAATAATCTTTTTTAAATTCAAATCAATCTTAAATTAAATCTCATACATATATCATCTTCTCATGTTTGATCCTTCAGGCATTGACCTAATCTGACTTTCATACTTTAGAAACCTGTTTTTGGTTATGACATGATATTTTCCAGTCATATTCTCTATTACATTGCATGGTTGTAACAGAAATTATTACCAGATAACGTATCTCTACTGCCTCATATTTTAACCAGAGAACTTGATTCAATCATTTATTCATTATTAAATGGCACTTCAAGTTACATTTTGCTAATAAATTCACTAAAAGCTTCCAATGCAGCCACTGACGTCGCTGGAAATCCATGCTCAAACTTGCCACTTAAAATCTCTGCTCGTTTTTTCATCTCCTCGTCACCCATCACACTCTCAATTCCCTTTACTATATCATCTTTCTTAACTATCTCTGATAAATCATCGGCAACCATACAACCAATCTTAAGACGACTCACCACCAACTTGGCATTAAAAAACTGGTCACCCCTGATTGGCCAAGCCAAAAATGGGATCCCACGTCCGATTGCCTCCATCGTTGAATTCCATCCACAATGTGATAAAAATCCACCCGTTGATTTGTGGCTCAGAATCATTAACTGTGGTGCCCAACCGTATATAATCAAACCCCTATTACCGACTCTATCATCTAAACCCTGAGGAATGTGTGCTTCCGACCCAGGTTGTACGACCCAAATGAACGGTCGGGTCGATTCTTCTAACGCACCGGCCAATTGTTGATATTCTTCCGTTGTGGGACCGACTTCACTGCCAAACGCAACGTATGTAACCGATCCATGTGGCTTCGAATCCAGCCACTGGATCACATTCTGATCTGTCAAACTCGACTGGCGCTTTTGTTCTCCTATCTCTCGGTCACGGATCAACAGTTCAGAGGATTTCCAATACTGTTCAGGCAGTAGTGGTCCCACACCCCAAGCTGGCAAACCCATCTGACCACCTATGTACTTAATAAAGGGACCGTCAATATCATCACACGTGTTGAACATCAATGCGATTGATCCTTCAATTCCTGGAACCCACCGTGGCATATCACCGGGTTTTGGCGGACCACCGGGTTTTCGTTTAAGATCCGAGTAGGTTAATGCCATTTCTTCTGGTAACCCCGGAACGACCCGAGTTTCGCCGGATGTGATATTAGAAGCTTGAATCTTCCACGCGCCCCACTCCATGGCGGCAGCACATGCACCGAAAGTAAAAAGACTGATAACCGGTATATTGAATTTTGAAAAAAGGGCTTTGGTCCAGCCCATTTGGAAATCAACGATTGCGCATAGAGGCGTGGGCAAGTCGGGATTCTCAAAGCAGTTTAGTAGGTGCGTCTCGAGATCCTCAGCACACTGCTGGCGTAGTGGGTCGGATCCAGGCATGGGTCGGCCAGAGGAGGTAAGCTGAACTATTTGGGAGCGGGGCCGTTGCAAGAATGAGGGGGGAATGGCAGAAGCGAAAATAGAAGGAAAAAGGAGGGTAGTATGGTAATTCATGGAAGAAATATGCTTGCAGAGCTCCATGCATGGGTGGAGATGGCCCAACCCATAACCTGCCACCACGCAAATCTGACCTTCCATTTTTATTAATTTATTGTGGAAGACGATGGAGGACACAGAGGAGGAGTCTTTGAGTTTGACTGATGGATCGGACGAAGCTTGAGTGAGAGACTAAAGAGTGAAGATAATGAAAGCTGAACCGTGAACTCTTTAATTAAGGTTAAAAGAGAGAAGGAAATTGACAGATTGGAGTCAAATATTATAACTGACCTTCGGTGTCATCGAATCGCGTTGGGTGATTTTAGTTCAGGTTTTGTTATTTTTAAATTTAATTTGATTTAAATTAAAATTATATTAAAATTTTTTAATTTTAATTTAATTTTTAAATATTTAAATTAATTTGATTTAATTTAAAATGGTGAAAAGTTCTTTATTGTTTTCATTAATAAAAATATTTTTGTAGTTTTAATTTCTTAATTAAATTACTCTAACATACTATTAATAAAACATATATTATAACATTTTATCTTATTTATAAATAGTCTAAAATTATATGTTAAAATTTTTAAAATACATTAATAATCTAACTAAATATATTGTATTTTATAACTTAGTAATAAAATAAAATATTTAAATAAAAATAAAAAATAATATGAGTAATAATAATTATATGTACTTTATAAATATTTTAACTGTTATTGATATTATCTTTCAACAATTCTGTAATTTTTTCTTAACAAATTCTATTAAAGTAACTTTTTTTAAAATATTTAAATTATATTAAATTATTTTTATATAAATTTAATTCTATCTGATTTAATTTTGAGTTATATTAAATTGATCTAAAATTAATTTTTATTTAATTTTTTTGTATCATATCATACCAAATTAATAAATTGTGTTAAAAATGGTCACGGCATCAAGTACAATGAAAGATGCAATTAACACGCTTAATTCTTCCTCAATAAATAAGGACAAAGTAAATAAGGGTGTCTTGATCATTTAATGTGTATTAAAAAACGGTGGAAATTTAAAGAATTAAAAAAAAAAAAATGGATTCTTGTTTCATTCACTCCCACTCTGTAATGCCTTCCACCATTTTCATCTTTTTTTTCTCAACTTCACACATTTTTCTTAGTTTTCTTCATTTTTCCTTCAATTGGCTAATAATTCCAGAGTTAGAGGTACACTTCCTGCCCTTGATTTATAATTCAATGTTATTCATTCATACATTGCACATGCCTCCTACATGGGTATCTAACCGTTTTTATTATCTAATTAAATGCAAAAACCTAGAGTCACTTAGATACTACTTCAAGAGGACTGTAATCGGTGTGTGCAAAATATCAAAAAGCCTTTACATGACATGAAGGGCAAGTTGTAACTATTGCTCTTTAATATTTGTCCAAAAGAATTCTTTCCACACACGTTTGTTGAATTCCCAAAGTAATTTGTTAAATATTTATAATTTAAATTTTTATTTATAGATTATTAAAATTATTAAAATTAATTAGTTTTAAAAATAAAATCATTATTTTATTAATTATATATTAAAAATAATAAAATTTTATTTTATTTTTCTATTTGATTTAAAAAACTAACAATTTCTTTTTATGATTAAACTTTAAAAAGGTACATCTTCCTTTGGTAGGTTTAAGGTTCTCCGGTGAAATTCCTTCGATGATTGGACTCTTTTCTCCCCCTTCTCTAAACAATGCATTATCTAACATTTTTGTCTCTAGCCAAAAAAAATCGTTTTTGTTTAGAGATTAAAATGTTGTCATAAAGAGAGATCCAGAGAACCGTTATTGTGATCATCGGACAGAAAGAGGCTGAAGAAATGGAAATCTAATTGAAAAAAAATATAACTTTATAAAGTTTAATTTGAAAAAAAATTATTAATTTTATAAACTAAAGAAGAAAAATAAGTAAATGATGAATTTACTAATCAATCTAACTGATTCTGAAAATGAGTTCGGGTTTTTAATATTTACCAAACACCAATTTGGGGATTCATTGGGTGGAATAACTCTTTTGGCCTTAATATTTTTCGTTCTATTTCTATTTCTGCAACATTAACATGGAAACCTTCTCCCTGTCTCAGGGCAAACTAGAGCACCGTCTTCCAGATGCAGCTCCAATAGCGCGCGGTGGAATTTCTTCAAGAACTCCTCGGACTCAAGCAACGCCGACTCTGGTGCCCCGTGGGGCAGCTGGGAATAACCCGTTGAGCGGGACGCATCAACAAGTGCCTTCCACTCGCTCTTCGGCAACATGTTCTTGAGAAAATCAGGATTGAAATCGATCCGCTTCAATGCGTAGAGGGAAGCCGCTTGTCACTCCTTTGATATTGGATGATAGCATGTTGTGAGTTGATAGCCTCATCTTTTCCTCTCTCTCTGTGAAGAAGACTCGTGGTGAGCTGGTTTCAGAGCGGCGTAATGGTGCTGTGTTGCCTCAGCAAGTTTAGTTAGCACCTGGAGCTTAAAGGGTCAAGTTACAATTTCCCACCCGAACTCTGATGAACTAACTTTTCCACACCAAATTTCCACTTCTTCACTTTCGTCAAACCCATGGACTCTATTTCCTTTCCAACTTCTCCTTCCCAAAAACCAGCCTCATCTTCTAAACTTCAATTCTGTGGGCTTAACCATGAGAATGAGCTTCTAACTTGAGTTTTAATTAAACTAATAATCAACTTTCATTTTATTCTTTCTCCCTCATCCTCCTATAAACAGAGGATAATATGATAATCATGAAATAGAAGAGAACTTACGCTGACCATGCAGTCATGAAACTGCAACTGA
Organism: Mangifera indica; assembly: GCF_011075055.1. Taxonomy (NCBI): domain Eukaryota; kingdom Viridiplantae; phylum Streptophyta; class Magnoliopsida; order Sapindales; family Anacardiaceae; genus Mangifera; species Mangifera indica. Next base: position 4,876,589 of record NC_058147.1, on the reverse strand, counting down.
ATAAGGGCAGGCGCAATAGTTGGGTCACTAAGGAGGAACTTCATTGTCACTACAACTGTAACGATCGACTCAACATTGGCAAAACCGACATTTTACTCTAGAAAATCTGACCCCAAGTGCTCCATGGCAATGACCTGTAAAGTTGACAAAAAAATCGAGCCAAGGGCCAGAGCAAATGCGTCCATTTTAATTGATAGAACAGGGAAATACAAATTTGATATTAAAGAATAAGTCATTAATAATATCATAAAACTAAACTTCACAATAGAATAAAACATCCCTATAGGAAAACAAAAAATCTTGGTAGAGACTTCATGAATCATATATCCCGGGCTTGCGTAGGTGTCAACGAAATATGTCGTCAAGCTGAAATGTTTGGTATCCCTGTTGAATGAGTTTGAGAGACTCTGAAGGTTAAAGTTGTTTGGGTTGTTGAATTGCACCTAGGTACATTCATTCCTAGAGTGGGCAAGTGGAAAATAAAATTTTCAAATTAAAAAGGTGAAAAGAAATATCATTTCATAAGTTCCATGGCAATTGACGATTGGGTCATTGACATCTGACTAGAGTGGGCTGGGTCTCTGGGCAGACTAATGACTAATATTATTGGTACGCATGGGCAAGTCTGCCTAATCCTAAACTTAAACTGAATTTATGAAAATTAATTAAGCGTACAACCATAGTTTTGATTCAAACAACGTGACACAATTGTGGATAATTTAGAGATTAGTATTTTTTGATATTGCATTATACTGTCTATCGGAAGCTTAAGGATCCAAAGACAGATCCCATTAGATATGATAAAGTATGACAATCCTTTGAGATAAAAAATCCCTATACTGTTAATGACCTGATAAGACCGTGTAAATATTATTTTTTGTTTATTTTTAAACTATTAAAATTAGATGTTAAGCCAACACATCAAGTGAACCCTTAAAATTAAATATATATATTCGAATTTAACAAAAGCATATTTTTTGTTTAAGGGGCCCGAAAACTAAGTCTGTATTAAGTTATGAATAATGTTATTTACATATGCACTTTTAGGTACGTAATTAGGTACACAAATGATGTATCATTATATGATTAAATGATTTTGAATTTAAAATAATATAATTATATAACATTTAATCACATAATAATACATAATCTATATATTAAAATATATATTCGCATAGTTTTATTATTAGTTTATTATTAATGTCAAGCAACTATATCCAACAAATTCATATTCAATATTCATGTTGATTATTAAAAAAATTCATTTAACCATATTAGTCACTTATTTTTATATCAAAGTTTGGTAGCATGTTTGGTGATCATCTCAAATCTTGTTTCTTGTTAGACGTCATATAAAATCATATTTGACTAACCAATAGAAGAATATATATTTATATTTGTATAAATATATTGAATCTATAAGTGTAAAGATTGAAACTTATATTATACAAAAAAATAATCTATCACACTTATATATCACTCACTTATATTGTTTTTATTTGATGTGAGACTCTTTAGTTTTCAATATCTTCCTTTAAGTATAACCACTATAGGCTATTAGGTTAGCTATTTGGTTGGATACATTACTACTTGGTATCCAAAATCACTTTAGGTTATTAGATCAACCCATTTGATATCTATGATCATTTTATATTGTTAGATCTATCTATTTGGTTTTAAACTCTAATACTATCTATAAATATATTAGATATATAAGTAAAAAGATCGAAATTCATATTATACAAAATCAATTAGTTTGTGTTAAGATTCAATCTATCATACTTATATATCACTTATTTATATTATTTTTATTTTTATATAAAACTTTTAATCTCCAACAATATTGCTGAATTTGTCGTGTATGTGTGTGTATATACATATATAATTGGAGCTGAATGTCTAATTAATGTAAGGCAGATATTTTCTTAAGAACTGTTAAATAAATATCGTTTTCATTCTCTCCCGTTTAGGCTGAAGTGCGCCACCAGTGATGTCAATGGCAATGCCAAGCCAAACGTAGAGCCGTAAGGATATGGATTTCAGAATACAACCAGTGGCATTCGACATATCAATCCCTACGCCTAGATAGTTGATGGGAAGTATTAGTTGGGAAACTGACATTAAATACTCTCAAAAAACCCCATTAAAATTTTACTAATTTGTCACTAGCTAGACCACTATTTGATAAAGATATCAATCTTAGACTTCCTTATTTATTAATTTTTCAATATTATCTTAATAAATATTATCTAATGTATTAAAAAGCTTTCAACAATGGTGTCAAACCAGACTGAGCAAATAAAAAACTTATAAAAATGCAGAGATCGATGCGAGAGTGAAGAGAAAGACAGCCTTAAGATTATCATTTTGCTTTATTTTTTCCTCTACTCTTCTCAATATATTTTGTATTGACATTGCTTCAAATGGGTGGACGTTGGCTACAACTTTCTTCTTTCTGATTTACTGTTTCAGGTATGATACTGGTTGGCTATGCGCTCCTATTATTCCGCGTTAGCTCTGTCCATTGTTATATGGAAATTATTGCCCAAAATATCAACCTTACATACAAAATTACCATACATATAAACATTTAAACATTTTTATCATAAATTAAGAAAAATTTTAAAAACACCCCTCGTTTTACCCAGTGCTTTTGGTGGTTACTATTTATGTATGAATTTTGACCTCGTTATTATTTGATTACATAAAAATTTTTGCACTTCTATCATTTTTTACGAGTTTTTTTTTTTTGTCCAAGCAAAAATATTAAGAATAAACTCAAATCCTAAATTGTTGATAGTTAGAGTTTTTAGTTAAATCTAGGGTTTGGTAAGTGATAATAAATGGTTTTTAGTAGAAAACTCAAATTTTAAATTATATATCTATGGAAGAACAGATTAGTGATCATGTCAACCTACTTTTATCCAAAATTGAATACGAAGGTAATTTATATATTATACTATCTTTGTAATATAAATATTTGGCTGTGGGCTCCTGTTATTCCACGTCAGCTCTGTCCATTGTTAAATGAAACATATAGTTTTGATTATAATATATTATATTTTCTTTTATTTCTCTATTATAATTAATATATAGATACCTTTTTAGTCTATATTATAATTGTATATATTGTACAACTTTTCCATTAGTAAAATTTAATTCACAATTGTTCATCCATAAGTTCGAATTTAATTATATAATTTGGCAGCCTGAGTTTGACCTGATAATCAAAGTTACATGAAATCAAATGACAGAAATCTTGACAATTTATACATATACGTGGTGTATACATATGAATCCATCCTCTTTTTTTTATTAAGAGATGGATTAGGTCTAAGTGGGTCCTACGCCTCTGGAAGAGCAACAGATCATCAATCAGCCTCGATGAGCTTCTAAATAAGCGAAGTAAAAAGTCAACTAGGTTTTCTTGAGATTTCTTTGATCTCCATAGTCTTAATTAGGTTACCCATGAGAGAGATTTAATCAAATAAGTCATCAGCTTCTGAAACATCTTCTAACTGTTTCCACTTTTTCATTACCCTGTCTGTGCGACAACCTTCATTTGCTTGGTGAACCATTCAACGTTGTTCAACATTAATTAAGGCCCTAAATTAATATATGTCTTAATAAAAGACCAAATACAGATTTAAAAAAATAATAATAACTGCTGAGTCGATTTCAACAGTAGTGGGGAATTAATTTCTTCTTGGTCGACAGCTCACAGGAGGAAATTTTTTGAGTAAAATGCGTTGCATGTCTTGCAGATAGAGAGACATATATATCTAATAAAAGGATTATTATTATTTACTAGGCAATTGAGGGCAGTAAGTAAGTGAGTAGATGCATTGGTTAGTGACCCATTAAAACAAGCAAATCAGTTTGTTAAGCTGAACCTTGAAACAAAATTTGGTTCGTATATTAAAATGAAATTATCTGAAACTGAAGGTGACATCATTTCACCATTTTTTCAAAACTATATTTGGTCTACTCAACAAGGAACCTCGGTTGAACTCTCTCTCTGTCTCTCTCTCTTTCTAGTTTCTCCATCTGTGTTTAAACCGTTTATTAACTATTGAGAGGAAGGAGATATGAAATAATATGGGGCTTGATGCATATGATTAAAAGAAAAAAGAATGAATAAAATAAGAAGGAAAATGGTCAACATCATTCCTGTGGCTGTTGGCATTTGATTTTGACAGTAAATTAAGTTGACAAATAAAATAATAAGAATTTAGTAGGTTTGAAAGATTGTCGTTTAGCTTATGGAATAAGTAAACACCATCGAATACTCCAAAACAAAAATGAAAGTCAGAGTTTAAAGCATTCACATTAGTCAGCAATATCTCGGGATTAATGGCTGAGTTTGTTAATCACTGCTTTTCTCAACTATGATTAATGAAAATTACTTCGAATCATTCACGGTGTCTCCTTGCGAAGGTAAAACATGTCAAGAGCTCAACCCAGTAAATCATTTTCTTTGGAAATTACTTGCCTAATGAATAGCTAATTCTGTCCAAGTATAGTTTCCACCATAAAACAATACATATCAATTTTAAATATATAAAAAGATATATATTTAATATATGTCATTATATAATCAAATAATTTTAAATTAATAATAATATAATATTTAATTATATTATAATACACATAAATATATATTTATTTATATATTTAAAATAAATATATAATAGTATTGCGTATACTCCCTAGAGCACAAATGACCCGACCAATTACATAAAATTTGGTGTGGCAAATTAATTTCATGTCGTAACTGATACCCACTTTCTGTTTAATAACAATTTTCACACTTAAACTTTAAAAGCAATATGTTTCCTCCTTTACTCCAATTTTTTTCATAATGATATATGAGAATTAGTGGTATGACTTGGCTTTTACTTGTTTTTGCAAAGTCTCTCTTATATTATTTGCACTTTAACCACTTTTTTCATTCTAAATATAATGAAATTGAGAGAGAACGAGATGTTAAAGATGACTAAAAAAGTATCATAAATTGATATTTTGATATTTTTAATTTTTATGATTAATATTATATGTTATGTTTGATTTATGTTATTTTTCTATCATGTAACAATGATTTTTCTCTAATTAATTATCTACTGAAAAAACAATGATTATCTCTATTATAATTGAGATCTTTTTAATAAAATTTTAAATTTTCATTAATTTAAATAAAATATAAGTTATAGAAATACACAATTAATTAAAATTTTGAAAAATTAAAAGAAAATATTTTACGGGTTGACCAGTTAAAAGCTTGACATGACATCATCTAATTGACTATAATTTGTTCCATGAGCTTTCATTTGCTAGAGGGCTAAACCGACCTACTAGGCTCACACTGTAGCAAACTTAAGCACGGTTTTACTCACTAGCATGATGGATCACGTTGACATTGACACGACCTATTTATAGATCTAGATTGAGAGTAGTGACAACGTAAGAGTGGTAATAATAAAAGATGAATAATAGTCAACAGGCATGAATAAGATTCTCATCGTATCAACTATTTGTATAATTGAGGATGGATGAAAATTTTATAATTTTTTGGAAATAAACTGTTATTTAAAGCCAATAAAAATAGAAGATATTTTTGTCTTTTTATCAATTGTATACAAAATTAAATAAATTTTATTAATTAAATTTATTATAGATGTGAAAATAATTTTCAACTTAAACTATGAAAAGTCATGGTTTCATTAAAGTCATTCTACCTTTGATTAGAAAACAAAGGAAATGCAAAGAAACAAAATTTTGTAATTGCACAAGAAGAATGAGGTCAAGAAATTACGTGCGATTGCAATGAAGTATTGTAAAGCGTGTGAGGAATCTCTTAATGAGTTACAGAATATTTGGTCAATTCTGCGCTGTTTGCTACACCAACTTCCACTCGACTAAGCTCTAGAACCCGGCCTCTACGTCAATCTGTCTTCTTCTCGTAGTTAGATTCGAATCGAACTTATTTAAATTTAATTCAAATAAATTTAAATTCAAATTCGAGTTTAAAAATTTAATAACTTTGAATTCGAGTTTAAAGTTTAAAAGTATTTGTCTCTTTAAACTTACAAACTTAAAAAATTCGATACAAAATGATATCGTTTCAACTAATATATATTAAAATGATATTTTTTTAATATCAACTAAATTTAAAACTTGATTTAAACTTAAGTTAAAATTAAACTTGAATTTGACTTTTTTAAAATAAGTTGAATTCAAACACTTTTAAAACAAATTTTACAAACTCAAACTTAACTCTATAAAAAATAAATCAAACTCAAACTCAATTAAATTTGAATCAACTCCGACTTCTTCTAATATTAGTAATTGTTTATCCCATCTCTAATCCTTTCCTTTTCTTTTATATGATTCCTCTTATTAAAGTCTTTAATTAGTGTATTTTATCAATTTATTAGTCTAAATTTATTTAGCTCATATCTTTTAATTGATCTAAAACAATTAAATAAATACTGACGCCATTGTTGTGCACGTACAAGTTGCCATAGAATTATTTAATTGGAATTTTTAATTCCTGGTTTGTAGATTCCAAAGTTCTCATAAAATCCAAAGACCAAACGTCAGAGATTTGAAGCCATGCAAACAATGACGAAAGAATCTCTTCTTGCGTGCATGGAATGAGTTCTTTGACCAATAATGACCTGCCACGTTTTACGTAATCCGATTTAGTGATTTTCATGAAGATGGCAGTTTAATTATTTTTAATCTATAGTCTAGGTAATTTCGTGTGGAGTAAAGGTCAGAGGATATATTTGTCATTTCGGAAGACGGCATCCAATCTTGATATGCCAAACATGAAGTGTAAATTATTTTCTATTGAATAAAGTGGGGCAGGAATCAAGTGAAGACTAGCTAAAGATTGTATATAAATAGTTTTAGTTGCTAAGCAGGGAAGCAACAAAATTCAGCCCAGCATAAAGCAAAGAGGAAGTGAATATGGGAAGGTCTCCTAGTTGTGATGAAAATGGCCTCAAAAAAGGCCCCTGGACTCCTGAAGAGGACCAAAAACTTGTTCAACATATTGAACAGCATGGCCATGGAAGCTGGAGAGCTCTCCCCAAGCTTGCAGGCCTGTCTTGGATACCGATATTACTCTCCAAATCTTCTCCAAATCCTGTCAAAGCTGTTGATTTAATTTACTCAATTCAATCTTTTGGTTACTCTTTGCAGGTCTTAACAGATGTGGCAAGAGTTGTAGGTTGAGATGGACCAACTATCTGAGACCTGATATCAAGAGAGGAAAATTTTCTCAAGAGGAAGAGCAAACTATTCTCCATCTACATTCCATTCTAGGGAACAAGTAATTTTTCAAACATTTCCATCTATATATTTTGATATTTACAATTTTCTAATTATCTCTCTCTCTTCCTCTGTTTGTTTTGGGTTCATCAGATGGTCTGCAATTGCAACACACCTACCAGGGCGGACTGATAATGAAATAAAAAATTTCTGGAACACGCATTTGAAGAAGAAGTTGATTCAGATGGGAATCGATCCAATGACCCACCAGCCAAGAACTGACTTATTTTCCAGCTTGCCTCAACTGATAGCACTAGCGAATCTCATAGAGCACCATCAAATAGATGAACAAGCTTTGAGATTACAAGCAGAAGCAGTTCAGGTGGCTGAGTATGAATATTTACAGCATCTTCTCCAATCTGCAGCTTTAGTCACTACCAACAGTTATGGCCAAAATGGCATTACAGACATGGAAGCTCTTAATTTATTGAGTTCGATTCCTCCTTTCAAAGGAACCCCAGTTTTAAATACACCACAAACAGATGATCCAGCCTCGTTTTCTCAGCTGGGAATCTCAACCTCTCAACCACTCCACTATCCTGGTCTATTATCTCACTCACCAGACCCACAAGTCCCTTTCAATTTTCAAACATCGTTAAATAATAGTGAGATAGGCCTGTGCTCCAATAACTCAACAATGGTCAACCAAAATACTAACCCATCCGATCTCTCTTCATGGTTTCCTTCTCCGCATGAGACATCGATAAGCAATCCAGGAGATGCAAGCAGCCCTTCCAGCTATGGCGGGGGATCTTCTTCATACTGGCCTGAACTTTACCTTGAAGATTCTATTATGCAAGAACTTTCTTAGTCATTAAAGTTTAATAGGTCTGAAGTTGCATCAAGCGTCTTAAGTTGTTGTTTCTGTGTCGTCTCGCATTTCATAATCTTATAGGTATGTAAATGTATAGCCTCTTACTGTCATATACAGATGAGTACATTTATGCAGCAGGACTAAGAAGGTATACATCTGCATACCTATCATGTACAGAACAAACAATGAGAGAGAAATTATCCGTGATTTTTTTTAGTTTATTATTTCACGTACCCAATATAAAGCGGTGTTGTGTTTCCATTCAAGAGATAGAGAAATATAATTGAGTTTGCCATCTTTATGCTACTTTTTTTTAATTATTTTTTTTGTTAATAGTTTGTCTTGTCTTTTTGCAATGGCATCGGTTGATTATGCTTGTATTACCTCCCCAGAAGAGGTATTGAGTTTTATAAATTAAAATTTTGGATTATAAAATGCATGAGAGTTGAGACAATAATGTATAAAGAATATGAAGACCTTTCAATCAAAGCAACATTTTCAATTTATATTTCCTTTATTCTATCATTCATAATCGTTAAATTGAGTATAGGGAGCCAGAACCTGTGCTTATAAAGGAAAACATTTATACCTCAGCTGTTGAAACATGGCCTTATAGGCAAAAATAGAATATCGTGCTTCAACATAGTAAGTTTTTCTGCTTCTATTAGTGAACTCAAAGAAATAAAGGATATATATATAAGATTTATTTTGTATAAAATCAATAAAATAAATCAATCATTCATGATTCCTAGATTTATATATAGATTATAAAATATTAAATTAAAGTTTAAGGTTATAAGAACATATGAATCGTCATACAATTTGAATTTATAAAGTTGTTAAGATAATTTATCTAAATTACCTTTCAACGTGACTTGATTTTTCACTCTAAAAACCTTCCTAAATATCAACTTTCAATAAGATAAACTATATTGCAAGTTTTAAAGTGAAAATCTAACCAATATATAATAGGTTAATGATTCTATCAAAATTCAATAAACCTTAAAATTTATATTTATATAGTCTATTCGGATTATAAATTTTAAAGATATTGGATTTATCCTTATTAATCACTTAAAAATATTTATAAACTAATATTGAATTATTCAATTATCTAATTTTATTAAGTTAAAAATATAATTAATGTTAGTCATGTAACAAAATTTCCAACAATATACACTTGAAAAAGCGAATCATTGCTTGCAGCTTGGAGTACAGTATATGACCTGTATATCCTAGCTGTCATATAATAAGCACTTGTGGGTTAAGTGCTTGGGTTGGCAAGAAGGTTAAACTTTCTTTATAGATTATGGCCACATGTTCAAATGACACTCAGAAGATATTTGGTAGTATATATGATTGAGTGAATGAGTTAATAAAAAGATGCCAAGTCTCTCTTGTGGTGGAGGTGGGCAAGACTTCTACTCAATAATCCATGTCAGAAAGAGTGAGAGCCAGAGTAAGAGGCAGTGATTATAACAACATTAATAGAATAACAAACTAACAAGAACATTAATGAAACTTTATTAGAAAATCAATGTGAGGGTTATATGTTCAAGAAAATTGTAACTTACTGCTAAAACTTGGAGCATAGAAAAGCTAAATCATACCCAAGACATAATTTAAATGACAAATAAAAGGATTTTAAGTATAAAAGAATAAAACAGTAAACCTCTTCTGTAATATTTGAAAATTAAACTAAAAGTTTTTAGGGACTGAATTCAATGAGTGGTTAGACTTGGATTTCTTTTACACGAAGTTATTGACATTTTGTCTTCTAATTAAAATGAGCCAATCTTTATAGTGAAGATTGGTACTTATCTTACACAAGTCAATGATCCTATGGACTTGATATTGAGTAGGCTGTACTCAGGTTGATTTTATAAAGACAAGTTGGCGGTGCTTGTCAAAGCAATATATAAAAACACAGAATCGGGTTAGGTTTGTTTCCCTCTTCCAAATCCTTTATAAAAGATAATAGCAATTTTCACTACCAAACCCTACGGTCCTACTCCCACCATTAAAGCATATGTTTAAGTATTTATTAGGATTAATCGTAATAATGGCTTCGAGTGGCAACATCAAGAAAAGGATGTCTTGTCTTGTTTTATGCTACGTACGCACGTAGTTGGCCAATGGAGAATCTAAATAATGCATAGGGTATCAAAATGCGTACCGGCTAGTTTAGTGTCATGTGAAAGAAAAAAAAAAAAAACTTTTACCCTTTATGATTTTAATGAGTGATCAACATTTTCCCCTTAATGAATGTAAGCATAAATAGAAACAATTCCAAGATCACAGAAAACATATCTGGTTTTCTGAATCTGACAATTGATGATGATTTAGCGATTCGATGCACTCCTAGAAATATCCACAACACACTATACTGATTTTCTGTCTCGTTTCTGTAAGAATTCTTCTAGAGAATTGAATTGGAATGAAAGTTACGTTTTATTAAAAAATAAGAGGGAGAGTGCAATTATCTTTAATAACTGTCAAGGGTAATATTGAAATATTGCATATCATGGGTTAGTCTTGAATTTGTAACCCTAATAGATCGGGTCAACCCATCATAGATGGACCGGATCCAATAACGAATCTGCCTGAAAATTGAAGTAGTTGTTAATGGAGAGCTTAACATTTTTTCACTTAAGGATTGACATGAAACATGTTTCTATCTATTGAATCCATAAATCATATATTTTTTATTCACAACTTAACTTTATTAACAAAAAAATCTTCACTAAAAAGGTAAAATCTATAGTTTTTATTTCCTAAAATTTTAAAAATGAAAAAAAAAACCTCATTTTTTTCCTTTTTTCCTTTTCTTCATTTCTTCTTATATTTCATTTTCGTTCTTCCCAGTCGATTAGTCGTTACCATCCAAGCTCAAATTCTCTACCAATGTTTAGCTGCAAATCTCTCATTATCTTCACCGTGACACCATCATCACAACCTCGCCCACACAAGCACATTTAAAGTTTGGCACACATAATCCAATACAAACAATAAACCTAGTCAAATCTCATCTAAGCTATGACTTAGTTTATGTAAGACTATACAAAATCTTGCCATGACAAATTTGCAAACCCAACAAATTCTCAATTTGTTATTCTAATCAACAGATCAATTATGACAAAGGAGGTAGAGAGAGAAATGGGTTAATGGATTTTTTTATTAATCAAAGAGTTTTCTTAAGATTTTTTATCCAGAGATTTCAAAATTGAAAGAGGAAATGTTTGGTTGATTGGTAGGTGTATTGTTCTACATTTTCCCAATCCCTGTAGACCACAACAATTAAGTGACACAAAAACCATTCCCGGAAAGGAGAAGGGTTGACGTTGGACATTCAAGCTAGTCGAGCCTATGAGGTGTTGTCATTCAAGCAACAATACAAAAGAAAAATGAAGCAAAGTTAAAGATGGAGGGAAAGGAAAAAAATCATGTCGATCAAGCTTGATGACTCAAAGAACCAGAATGAAAACAGGATTTGGACGAAAAAAAAAAACAAGACTATAGACACATACCATGACCAACCACCTTTAAAAAGGAAAAATATTTTTAAATGACTTTAGTATAGCGAGACCTTTAAGCATTCAAAGTAAATCAAAGTTGTAAATGATAGTGTATCTTAACATGCCTTGATTTGGTTAATTGTTGTTTGAACACCATTACCCAAGCCATGATTCAATGAATCATGCAATAGGTAGTGATGCTCAAGCCATAATTCAAATTTAGATCTGATAAATTGTGATTTGATACCAAAGATTGTTGACAATATATATGGCAGTTACCATCATAATCTATATGATGATTAGATTATATCGTTGTTTTGGTTTTATGTGATTGACTATTTCGACCACCCCAGAAAAAGAAAGAGAAAAGAAAAATATAATAAGGGTAATATATTATTTATTAGAAGTAATTCAACCTTTGGCACGATTCCAAACCACTAAAAACAAAATCTGAACAGTAAGAGTAATATAATAAGTATGCTAAGGTATGATTTATTATGTATCACTCTATCAAATATGACGTCACGACTCAGAAAGATGAGGGGTCCTGGGCTGGGCTGGGCTGGGCTTGGGCTGGATGACCCAATAAAATTGTGCTTTATAAGGATAGAAGGTGATATGATAAATGGGGCAGCAATGTTAAATTTCTTAATATCGTCCTATTGAAAGCCGGAAGTTTAAAATCTTGCATTGAGGCCCATAGCCTTTCTCAATTAATTGTGATTGCACTCATGATAGTCAACAGCTGGGATACACAGAATAAAATTCATTTGTCTATATCTGCGTTGGTGGCCCATACAACCATATGATTAGCTCCGAAGAAATCTTTCAAGTCTCCCCTACCAAAAAGAAAATTAGGGATGTGCCGACTCTATAAATAAGAATTCAATGGAAAATCGATTAGAATCGATTTCTAAACTAAGATGATCAATTCTAAATAGGGTCATACAATAGCTAAGCTAATTAGCTAAAGGCCAAAGGACTATTTTTCACCTAAGTTTAGATGTGATCTTAAAGTCACATCTACGAAATTTAAAAAACTTAAAATCTCACATATTCATCAATTATGGTTAAAATTTTCTATTAGAAATATAAGTAAAATTGTTATTTTATTAATAATATTAAAAATTTATAGATTTTATTATATTTTTCTCCTAAGTTTGATAAATTAACATTTCACCCTTTCTAAAGTTTTTTAACTTTGAAAAATCACATTCCTCCCCCCAAAACCTTAGAATTTTCTTTTTTCTCTCTTACCACTTTCTCTAACGATTTGAAAGACGATGACAAAGCCTCTTCATCATCGAAGAAATCTAGATCTTTTCGTTGACAAAAAGACCTAAAATCTCTCCTAGATCTCATTGGATCTCTTCATCTCTAACGAAGAGATATATTCTAGATTTATTTACGTGCATCGACTAATCATTTAGGATGGAGAAGGGAGCTCATCAGCACCGAAAAGGTGAAGAAAAAATTTAGGAAAAAAATCTAACTTTTCAAAGTTAAAAAATTTTAGATAAAGGTGAAATTATTAGTTTTTAATAGTTAGATGAGAAAATATAATAATTTTTTAATATCATTAATAAAATAACGATTTTATTTAAGCCTCTAACAGAAAATTTTAATAAAAATTATGTCATAAATGGAACTTCGAGTTTTTCAAACTTCATAAGTGTGACTTTGAGATAACACCTAAACTTGGGTCGGAAATAGTCCTTTGGCCTTAGCTAAATCGAAGTATATGGCCACACCACCAACCAGCCATAGTGGTGTGGTGTGGCTTCTCTTCTTCCCTTCTAATGACTGTCAACAATCTCGAGTTACTGAATTTCATTGGTTAGGAAGCGTGTGGGTGAGAGTATTGCTATGTTGGGATTGACTCTGAGAGTGGGGGTACCAGGCCTTGCGGGATTGAGTTGTGGTGCATTACCAAGTTGTATGGGGTGGGAGTTTAACATCGTAAAGGACTTGGGTTAAACAAAAAATATGAGCTTTGAATTAGTCTTAGAAATTGAAATTAGAGCCGGTTTTAAGTCCGTTTTAATTCCTTAAAAGAAAAAAGTGAAACAAGATTTGAAACTTACCGTTTTTCTTAAAATTAGAACCCGGACCCATCCAATGTCTTACGTAGCTAAAAATCAAAACCAAAGATCAAGTATTTGTTTAGCCCTAAAGAAAATCACCAAAAGTAACTACTACATTTATTCCACCAAGTCTTTTTATACAATTACACTTTTAAAAAACCTTTAATTGTTGACAACTTGGTTGGTGGGAAAGGAAAAAGTAAAATTGGGTGAATTGGAAAAGTGGGTTTTGCCGAAGGGGTTCCATTAAGTGGATGACAATACAAAAGAAATTGATTATCGAATTGAATAAGAGTGTGGTCCATTGGCAACCGAAGCTTAATTACAAACAGATGAGACAAATTACACCCACTGGGCATGTGCAATATCTTATCCACTCTGCCTTGTCTACGCCTTGTTTTCAGACTAGTTTTGAAGTGACTACTTTTCTGGGTTGTTCGTGCCTCATCTTATTCATCCTTTTTAAAAGACTTTGTAATTATGGATAAGAATTAGAGATGAACTCATACTTAGTCCCCTAATTAATTCATTTTTTTCCAGATTTAAATTAAGGCCTATATTTCTGGCAGATCTGCTTTAAAAAATTAAAGTATAAGGCAGGTTTCCCTCAGCCTTAGCTATTATGTAATTACAAAAAGTGAGCTGCTTTTATCTTAAATGCACATAAAAATGCTTAATATGGTCCGACCAGAAAGGAATATTTATTTTACCAAGGGAGAGAGAGAAAAGACAGCACTTGACATGACGCATGAAAGGAATCTGAGCTTTTCTGATGAGCCCCAAACATTGAAAGCAGAGGCCCAATTGAGTACAAAAATGCCGACTCCCAATTACTCGGCACTGCCTGACTCGCCCGCGGGTCGCTGTTCCCAGTCGTCTGTCTAAAAACTCAATCACATAATCATCATCTTATAAATTACATAATTATATCATAATATTATACAAATGAAAATATTTAAAAAAATCAAATTAAAATATATAATAAAATTATATATAAATATTTTTTATTAATTTATTTATATAAACTAATATAATAATATATGATAATTGATTATTTATTCTTTAATTAGGTTTTAATCATTTGTTAGATTAATTTACCTAAAAAAACTATTATAATCCATCGTTGCCTTGTCCTGTTTAATCACTAAAACAATATTTTGCTATCACTTATGTCTGTTTTCAACGTCTGGTAGGTCCACTGATATAAAATTTATTGGCCAAATGACTTATTCCAACCCAAGTTGGACCTACTCCTAAATTTTTTGCCGTCAATTTTTTTTAATTTAAAGTTTCGCAAGGAGTCAAAGTTTAATAACAACTATTAGTTTTAATAATAAAATTATTTTTTAACCAATAATATTATAAAAATATAAAAATTGATATCTTTTTTTTATTTTAATTAAAGTTATTTTTTCGATAAAATATATTTTTTTTTTTACAAATGAGACTCTTTAATCTCTCTTTATCTTCTTTTAAACTCATCTTCGTTAAAATAAAACTGATTCACCTTTATTCAAATAAATCAATAAAAATATTTATTTTCATTTATTTTAGATAAATTATTATTTAATAAATAATATTAAAAACATAAAATATAATTCCCTATATAAGGGAAAATATAATATATTATAATAATTTTCCACTGTGTCAACCAGACAGGATTAGAGAAGAAACTAGAGAGGTGGACAATGCCTTGATTTCTTGTGCAGGATAATGGAATATAAAAAAAAAAAAAAAATCAAGAAAACAAAATTTGTGGCTGCAAATTGCACTCACTTTTCTCTGTGAGGGCTTGGCCTTTTGGCTGCTCATCAAGGACCATAGACTAAAAATGAATAACTAGATTATGAAATAAATGAACACAAGCAAAAGATTATGAATGTGAGAAAGTAGAATAGATTCTCGCTTATGGTTGAAAATCTGCTTCTTCCCATAATAGTGTTACTTCCATAAACCCTCCTCCCCGCAAAAAAGCATAAAATTAATTACAAAAGTTGCTTTATTTTTGGCTCCAGGGCAGAAAAAGGAAAGAAATGTTAGATATCTAACTGGGAGAAAATAAAGTTAGTTTTGAGTTGAGGTTTTTATTGGTTGAGATGTCAGGTGGTGGGTGTAGTATAGTTTGGTTCAGGAGAGATCTAAGAGTAGAAGATAATCCAGCACTGGCAGCTGGTGTGAGAGCTGGTGCTGTTGTTGCAGTTTTTATTTGGGCTCCAGAAGAAGAGGGTCCTTTTTTTCCGGGGAGGGTGTCTAGATGGTGGCTCAAGCACAGTTTGGCTCATCTGGATTCTTCTTTGAGGAGTCTTGGTACTTGTCTCATCACCAAAAGATCCACTGACAGTGTTTCTTCTCTTCTTGAGGTTGTTAAAGCAACTGGTGCTACTCAGCTCTTCTTCAACCATTTATATGGTCTGTCTTATCTTCTTCTCTCTGCCTCAACTTTTCGTCTTTTTCTTGTCTGTCTGCATTTATTAATTTTTTTCTTATGCTTTTGCATGCCTATACTGGATCGTGTGCATCCACTTTGATATATTATTTTATATATTTATTCAGTTTGTGTTTTGGACTTGTATGATTATGTAATAATTTATTCTCTCACTGATGTTAAAGATGTTGGCTTTTCTGAACTGCTTTGAATTACTGATAAATTCCTTTGAAATGGTCCATTTGTAGTGATCTGTTATCATTTATACGGTTAAGTTTGAGTAGGTACTTTTTGATGTTGTGGGAATTTTTTTAGTTTAATATGTTGTAATTTGTGCAATTTCTTTCCATCTGCTTGTAATTCTTTTTCATCAGCTTAGAGTAGCAATAACAACAATTTGGTAATTTGCGTCCAACGTTTGTGTCAATTCATTGTTTTCCAGACCCCTTGTCTCTGGTAAGGGATCACCGTGCAAAGGAGCTTTTAACTGCACAAGGCATAGCTGTGCGTTCGTTTAATGCGGATCTGCTCTATGAACCCTGGGAGGTAAATGATGCACAAGGCCACCCTTTCACGACATTTGCTGCATTTTGGGAGAGATGCCTTAGCATGCCTTATGACCCTGATTCTCCACTTCTCCCACCTAAGAGGATAATTTCAGGTTTGTATGGAGTGTGACCACCGTGATCCATTTTGTTTTTGTTGTAGTCAAATCTCTTTCATATATTATAAGGGCATTTGACATTGTTTTACTTGAAATTTTGAGCTTCAACAGAATTGAGATTTCACATCCACACTAGCACTCCAATGTGGAAAATACTCAAAAAATTGTCAGGAACATTTGCAGAGAGTGACATGTTATGAGAACATCAAGAAAACTTGTGCATACAGAATTTATTTATTATCATTGATGGTGCTAACCATGTGGAGCCACGAAGTTTTTTCTAATATTATGTTAAGAGACCTATTAAAAGGAGACTTTTATAGAAAACCTTAAAGCTTCAGCTGTAAACTATTTTAATAGTTAAATGCCTTTTTTCTTTTTTGTCAGGGTCCCATAGTACTCTTATTGCAACAAACATGTGTGACATTCAGAAACGTTGCAGTATTTTTTGTCACCCCACTGTTTCTTGTCACTTGGATACATTTAGGGATGGACCTTGTTTCTTTGAGTATCTGATTCAGCTCATTAGGATATTACTAGGATTATGTAACAGAGATTTATCTGTTGGCTCTATTTATACTTGTGTGAAATTTCACTCTCTTCTTAACGTTTATATAGGTTAGAGTCTGTGTTGGTTTTAAACTTGAGCTCTCTCCCCCCATCCCTCCCCTCATCTCAAGGAAAAGCAGATATGCTGATTGCCAATCCTATATGGATTTATGTTGTTCCCTATAGCACAAACGTTTTCAATGACCAGATGCTTGAAACATTCCTTCACTACATGGATGTGGGATGGATGCAGTGGGGAATTTAACTACTTTTTCTAAGATTAGCAATGATATTCACGGGGAGTTAATTTGTTGTGAAGCTTTATTTGGGTAGATTTTATTCTTTTCTCAATCTTAACCTTGTGTTATGGATACTATGTTTGATGTCTGTTTGTACATTTTTGAGTTCATCCCTCTTAAATATTCACTGATTCAACCTCTGGTGTAGCTAATTTTGCTTTCAATGTTATTTGCTTTCATTCAGGTGATATACGTAGATGCCCTTCAGATACATTAGTGTTTGAAGATGAATTGGAGAAAGGGAGCAATGCACTTCTTGCAAGAGCATGGTCGCCCGGCTGGAGCAATGCTGATAAAGCTCTCACCACATTTATTAATGGGCCTTTAATTGAGTACTCTAAGAATCGGAGAAAGGCTGATAGTGCCACAACCTCATTTCTTTCACCGCACCTGCATTTTGGGGAGGTAAGTGTGAGAAAAGTCTTCCATCTTGTCCGCATCAAGCAGGTTTCCTGGGCCAATGAAGGGAACAAGACTGGTGATGAGAGTGTGAATTTGTTTCTCAAGTCAATTGGTCTTCGAGAATATTCAAGATATATGAGTTTTAACCATCCTTACAGTCATGAAAGGCCTCTTCTTGGGCACCTTAAATTCTTTCCTTGGGTTGTTGATGAAGGCCATTTTAAGGTATGGAGACAAGGTAGAACTGGCTATCCACTGGTGGATGCTGGCATGAGAGAGTTGTGGGCCACTGGCTGGCTTCATGATCGGATACGTGTTGTAGTTTCTAGTTTCTTTGTTAAGGTTCTTCAGCTTCCTTGGAGATGGGGAATGAAGTATTTCTGGGATACCCTTTTGGATGCAGATTTAGAGAGTGATGCTCTTGGTTGGCAGTACATATCTGGCACTCTTCCTGATGGTCGTGAATTTGACCGG
Source organism: Mangifera indica (assembly GCF_011075055.1). Lineage (NCBI taxonomy): Eukaryota > Viridiplantae > Streptophyta > Magnoliopsida > Sapindales > Anacardiaceae > Mangifera > Mangifera indica. The sequence goes on along the minus strand of NC_058147.1, from coordinate 4,858,028 downwards.
ATAGATAATCCACAGGTATTAATGATAATGTCAATTAATCTGGTACAGCATTGTACTGTTGATTGGACTATCAAACATGTACTAACGTGAACATATATCTCCCTGATCTGTGAGTTTGACCGAATAGACAATCTCACGAATATACTCATATTCCACACCTTTTTCTTCTGTTTTTGGCCCTTTTTAGTGCTTAGATACAGAGTATAGTGGACATTCCAATGCCTGATCTTAAGGATTTTTAGCAGCAAATTTGTTCCTTCTTTCTGAAGCTTAGATTACTATTGTCTTTATTTTTTTAAGCTGTATATTCTCCTCATAGATTCTGCCTATTTATAAAATAGACAACTTCTGTTATATTTTGAATTGCCTTTTTTCTTAAATGTCCCTGGTTCTGTGAAGTTTTCTGATAATTGAAGGTCAGTATGTGTTCCTATTCTTGGGCATAACCTGATGAATCAATAACCATATATAGAAGCAACTCTGGAGCTTGTGTTGCTGAGTAATCTGAACATATTTTTGTGTCAAAGTTTGCCGAGGCATCTGGGAAACTACTTTTCCCTCTGTCCTTATACCCTTCTTAAATCATGTCTGTGGTTCTTAGAAGCATAAGAAAAAAGTAGTCAAAATTCTGGGATGGATTTATTTATATTCAAAATGTCATGCATTATCAGCTACTTAACCTCGTCATTATAGACTTTCAGTATAGAAATATTCTCACTAATTGTTACTATTCAACAGTTTGAGGGTTACAAGTTTGACCCCAATGGAGAATATGTACGAAGGTGGCTTCCTGAACTTGCTCGACTGCCAACTGAATGGATACACCACCCGTGGAATGCACCGGAGTCTGTACTCCAAGCTGCTGGCATTGAGCTTGGATCCAATTATCCTCTACCCATTGTGAGTATAGATGCAGCAACAGCCAGGTTACAAGAAGCACTTACTGAAATGTGGCAGCAGGAAGCAGCTTCAAGAGCTGCAATTGAGAATGGAACCGAGGAAGGTCTTGGAGACTCATCTGAAGCGGCCATAATTGCCTTTCCTGGAGACATACAAATGGAGGAAAACCATGAACCTGCTAGGAATAATCCTCCTACCACAGCTCGTTGTTACGAGGATCAGATGGTCCCAAGCATAACTTCTTCTTTGGTGAGAGTTGAAGAGGAAGAGTCTTCCTTGGATCTTCAAAATTCTGTAGAAGATAGCAGAGCAGAAGTTCCAAGAAATGTGAATGTAAATGTAAATCAAGAACCTAGAAGAGACACATTAAATCAAGGGGTTCCACATACAGTTCATGACAATAACCCTTTGCGACAATTTAATATTGCAGTAGGTATGCGAAATGCTGAAGACTCCACGGCTGAATCTTCTAGTACCAGTAGAAGAGAGAGGGATGGAGGGGTGGTTCCTGTTTGGGCTCCTCCATCTTCTAGTTTCTCGGAGCAGTTAGTTGGTGATGAAAATGGCATTGGAACAGGTTCATCATACTTGCAGAGGCATCCACAGTCTCACCAAATAATGAATTGGAGGCGGCTTTCTCAAACTGGGTAAGGACTCTTTGAAGCATTTGGCAAGTTTATAAGCAACTTCAATTAAAAGCTCTTCTGTTTTTATTGTGATTATATATGCCTGATCTGAAGCTGTATTATGTTACTAATATAATTCCTTAACGGCATTCCAATATGCAACATTATTAAGTGGAACAATTGCCATCCAGAGTGCATGCAATCACGTTTATCTCCATTGGGTGAATGGATTTTATTCATGATCTCGAATCTTTCTTCTCTTAACAGGTAAAACATTGTACATGACTTGGACTGGAAGCTAGGAAGGTGGAGTATGAAATGATGCCGAATTCTGTGAGCCAAAGGGATGATAAATCAGTATCATACATTTATCTTATCTACCCACTTTTCTTATCACTAGTCTAAGCTGTTAGGCAGTAATCTCTTATGTGCGTGAAACTCCCAGTTGGTACAGGCATCTGCTTTGCTATCCTTTTCCTTCTTGTACCATATACATAGCTCTGCTGTATAGTATTTGTTGTTCTCATAAGTGAGAGAAGAGTCGAGGTAGGGATGTGTAGTTCTCTAATAAATCCAGGTTTGTGGTTTCAGTTAATTAGGCAGATATTTTGTTGTAGTTAATGGTTTTGCCATCTTCTTAACTGCAGTATGACGGGTTTCAAAAGTTTACAAAGTGGTTCTTATTTGGAAATTGCTGCCACATGGTATATGGACTTTTATTTTCTGATTAGTTTTTATGTCTATCTTTTCAAAAAGAGAAGAAAATTAAATCTCAATTATATGTGAACAAGGTCTCTGGTGGAAAATCATCTGATAACTTCCCCAGATAATTTGAACAGAAGAGCAACTTGACATCTTTAGATTGGCAGTGACCGGCATGAGCAGATATTGTCCAGAGTGTCGAGATGACCTGGTGTATCTATGGATCAACATGTAGATAAAGTTTATTGTAAATGCTTTTAGTCTCCAGAGGCTCCTCTTTTTCAGGTTTAGGTACTCTGAGCACACTATAGATCAAAGCTGCAGCCGTTGCTCCAATAATAGGGGTGATTATGTACACCCAAAGATTCTTGTAAAGACCAGAAGCCACTGCAGGACCCAAGCTCCTTGCAGGATTCATGGAAGCCCCAGTGATCGGCCTGCAAAATTCATCATATTAACCACCCTAACGAGGTAATACATGCGTGAAAATAGTAAATGCAACAACACAATATGAGTAACGTTACCCAGCAATCATGACGTTACACACCAACGTCACACCTATTATGACTCCAGCAAAATCTTTACTCTGTCGATTCATTCAGTGTTCAGTGTCAATGAATATCATCTTTCTAAAGAATATAAAACCTCAAACAACAAAACCAGAATATGGCCGGTAAAAGCAACTAATACGCATTAATTCAACATACATACCGCTCGATGATCAGTAGCAACACCACAGATGGTGAACATCAAAATGAAAGTGATTATGAATTCCCAGGTGATGGCTTCAAGATCAGAGGTTGCATCTGTGTACTGAGTCGCTATTGCATGAATGTTTTCTTGGTCAGAAAACAACACTTTCAGGGTCAGACTGGCAAGTGTTGCTCCCAAAACTTGAGACAATACATAGAAAGGCACCTATATAACAATCCCCAAACAATTTTCAATGCAAACAAATTCTTTTAACATTAATAATATACATATCCATAGATTTATGATTCATGAATGATATCTAAACACTGGCTCACTTGTTTCCATGAAAGCTTCCGAGAAGCAGCAAAGGCAACGGTAACAGCAGGATTAAAATGGGCACCAGACACATGCCCAACTGCATATATCATTGCCATCAGTGCTAGACCCCAGGCCAATGCCATTCCTACAATGGTAAGGCTCTGAATCTTGTTAACCAGAACAGACCCACAACCGATGAACATAAGAACATATGTTCCTATTAACTCTGCAACAACCTGTAGCAGAATAGAGGAAACAACAACATTATTCTTGGTTAGAGCTGCTTTCAGAGCTGGTTAATGTTACATTCATGTATGGAGAATCTGAGCTTACCTTTTGGAAATGAGATGGAGATGTGTCACCACCGACAGCTTGTTCAGGGAAAGGAGTAGATTTATCCTCTTCCATGCTTGAGTGTTTGACTGGCAATGAATGTTTAGGGGAGACCTCTGCAATAATTGAAGGTGTGCTAGCCATTGCTGCGGTTACAAGCTAGACTGCAATGACTGTTTGAACCGGCTACCTTGCAAATATTCTTATATGTAACTTCATGAATATTTCTATGCGCCGCATTGGTCACAGGATATTCTATAACCTTGATATTGAAGTCATATATCTGACTTTATTGCGCCTGTAGTTGTCAAAATTTGAATAATTTATTGAAGGCCGGACTGGTTCAATTGTCAACCTTGCAATTTTGGACGCAACAAAGCAAGTAATCCTCGGCATCATCTGATGGTATCTAGCGGTTTCAAGCTTAACTAAGTCTTCATTTGTTGTTTTCTGAGTATAATTGTTAGCTAAATTACAACAATCGACAAACATTTTATATAAAATAGCTTATGAAATTTTTGTATCACATTCTTGATCTGCAAATAGGCGATTAAGAACTAAAATCCAATCATTCTGTCCCATTGCTTGGTTAACAGATAGTTGGTGACCTTGTCTATGAAGAAAATGGAGGATAAGGACTCCCATAACAGATGGTTGATGCCCAGTCAACCAAAATCTCGAGCTGATTTCTATAAGAGTTCACAGAACAAGACTACATATGAACTCAAATGCAGGCATGGGCATGGACATGAACAAGTGATATGAACCAATCAAACCAAAGTCTTACGCTGAAAGGAATATACTCAGTACAAGAAATTCTACCCTTTTAACAATGAAGAATTCGTGGACATGGATGAATTTTGGATAATAATGCATACTGAAAATCAAGGCATTTTCTGCAAGATCCATCCGACACATAAAAGCAAGACAACACTAAGTATCAAATTAATTTTTAATCATTTTCAGGTTTGTGGATAATCTTGAGTTATTCAGTAATAATCTTTTTAAGCCTTTGACTCATAAAGGTGCTCACCCTCCCTGAATTTTCCGAGAAATCAGGATTCTATCAACTTGTTTAAACCTTTTTAAATTTTTGTGTGCCTCTGCTTTCTCAGAAAGTGTTTTAAAATTTGTCAAAAAACAATTAATTTTATTAACTCCCTTGTAAGATCCCATTAACACTTAATTTATATATAAAGGCACTGATAAAATGACTCAGAGCAAGCTCAGATGTACACGTTAACAATGTTGGATGTTTCCTTAGTTTTTAGTGGGGAGATGAGACAATGGCTTATTTCATTTCTTTTTATCTAAAATATGAAAAACCACATAGTCATCTCATCTCTTTGGTGCCATCGACCGAGGAATCATGGAATTCTAAGACAAGCAATCCTACCTACTGCAATTTTTATTAAGGGAAAAAGCACTGGATGCGATTCGCCAGCACTGTGTAAGTCAACACTTTATTTTATTGCTGCAAATTAAAGAGCTTAACATAACACTGAAATGCTCAAATGATTTGATGAACACTATAAGAAAAGGATTTCTGTGTTACATTTGCTGGTAAAATACTAGATAACCATTCATTCTCACAACATGATGAGATTGAGATTATTCTTTGACGATTATAGAATGACAGAAAACCTGAAAAATGAAAAAAAATTAATGGATGAGTAGTACAGCCTCGACTTTCTCTTCTAACGGGTTTCAAAGTGAATATTAGTACAGGCAGAAACAGAACAAACTTAAATTAAAGGGACTGTCTCTTCCAAGAATTGCCTTTATGTTTTATCAGTAGTCATAACCCATGTGGGAAGGGGAGTGTTTTTTGACTTTAAAGAGTAAAGAGATAAAAGCAAACGGTTGTCATTTTTTTGCAAAACAAGAGAGCAGCTCAAGCGGAGCAGCAGTATTGAAAGACTAGCCTGTGACTGTTGGCTGTGCAAACAGAGTACATTTACACATAAAAAGATCATTACTTTTCATTTCAAATATAATAAGCCAAACAGGGCTAAAGACACTCATGAAAAAATCCGTAATCCAATCAGAAAGGTCTCTTGGTTAAGCATTTCATTGGATGGTGATGAACATGATAAATTATCTGTCTTGTTATACACGTGGGTAAATAATGACTAGTCTTACTAAGCATACTCTACAAAACAAAAACGGCAAGGATCGTCCTGCCATTCTCAGTATTAACCATCAAACATGTATCTATTTAAATATTTAAATTGGATAAACATAATAAACTATTTAGATACTCAAACTGGATAAACATAATAAACTTTTAAACAAAAATGGTTGGAAAATTGTCATTTTATTAGAGTTGGTTTGTCATACGGGGACATACTGAAAGGATTCTGATTGTGGTCTTAACCATGGCAGGCAACGAAGTTTGTTAGGTCGTAGTCAAATTAGACGTGACTCATCAAATTCTAAATAAATGTAAGGTAATGGTGAAACAAATTATGGAAACATGTACAAGGGCTTGCTTGCAGGGTCATTCCCTGATGAAGTTACTCTGTCATATTTTTGCAGTTGGCAAAGAAAGTTTTCCCTTTTCATAAGCACGCTATGGTCCTGTTCAAAAATATCCCTTTTTTATGCAATTTTTAATTTTCCAACACAAAAATTTTCAAGCCAAGGTAGGCGGACAACGGACAACAATTTAAACCTGTTTCAACCCAGTTGGTAAAATGACAAACTACAGTGGAAAATCAAATGCATTGTTCTGCACTGTTTAAATTGAAGATTATTTGAATTTAAATCTGGTTTCTTTAGTTAGAAATTGCAGAAAAGAAAGTGATAAAGGTAATGTGAATAGGAGGAAGTAAAGAAAAAGAAAGGGGCTAAATATAGGAAGTACAAACACAGCAAAGTCAATAGGAAAGAAGAATGAGAGTACTATTGTGGCAGCTTTTTTTTAAGGTACAGATTTTTTTTTTACTGCAACAGCAAAGACTACACGGTTCTGCATATCATCATAGTTAACTCAAATCTCTCGATTCCTTCTCTCTCAACACGCAATCGTTTTCTTTATATATTTTCTCTACTTACAAAAGGTTTCATCTGTTCTCTTTCTCTCTCCTTTCCTGACTTCTATCTTTATCATCATTTCTTTATTCGTTTGCTTGCACAAACTAATCAAAACAATAAAGACAAGAAGAACAAACGCCAAAACCCCACCAAACAACGGGTAGAAGAAGAATAAGCTAAAGTTCATTTTGAACTTTTATTTGACCAACAAGAGGTAATTTTCCTATATTAAGTTTTCGACTTGCTAATGCGGTCTCGGGGGCTTTACTTTAAAGGTTTTATTTAATGATCTGGTTTTGATTTTGATGTGGCAGATTGTGAATTTTGGGAGCTGGGTTTGGATGTGGAAATAGTAGTTGAACGTGCTCTAAAAATTTTATTCTATGGGTAGGTTATGCTGTTTTAATTCTTCCTACTCCAAGGTCAAACATGTTTCCTCGTACCACTTTCTATTATTATTATTATTATTCTCTCGTACTTTTTCTAATTTATTAGTATGTTCTGTTTTATCAAAGCTTGCTTAACTAATAGTTTGATGAAAAACGGTGTTTAATTGATTGGTGGGCTAATTTTGTGATGTTTTTTTTGGTGGGCTGAATTTATCAGGGATTCGGAAACCTCTGGTTGGCTACAAATTCCATTGCTGGATTTAATTGAGAGGAAATTATCACCTCTTTTGCTTGTCCAGGGAATTTGATCATTCATATGTTGTGTAAGGCGTTGGATGGGAAAGGAGTTGGGTGAACCTTTGTTTATTATTATGATGATTGAATGACTTTCAGCTTTTTGATGTTCAGAGGTCGAAGTAGCTGTGTTATAATCATTATATTAATTTAAGAGAATCCCTCGGTTAATTTAGGTGAACCTACAGAATGTTTCCAGCCAGCAAAATCCATTAGTTAATGGTGAGTGTAAACAATCTATAGGAGTGGTGTCCACAATCTTATATTTTTCTTTTATTTTTTTCTGCCCAAACTTTCTCCAGTCTTCCCAGAATAGTGGCAGCAAAGTCCGGCCTTTAAGAAACATAGAGAGTGAGTAAAATCCAATTCTTCATGCTTACATTCTTGTATTTGACGCTTCTCTAACTCCGTTGTGTGTATAATGCTTTTGCTGCTGTCTTGTGCAAGTAATAATGAAATTGGCAGTGCTTTTTGCTATCTTCTGTTTGTATATATGCTTCTACAGTCTTTTAAGATCTTCTTATTTGTATGTTTTCTGTGTAGCTTGTGGGAGGACGCTCGTCGTCTGCTGGTAAGGGAAGAAACCATGAAGATTTAATCAAGTTTGGTTTCAACTTAGTAAAAGGAAAAGCTAATCACCCTATGGAGGATTATCATGTTGCAAAGTTCATGCAGAGTCAAGGACATGAATTGGGGCTGTTTGCAATTTATGATGGCCATCTGGGTGAAAGTGTGCCTGCCTACCTACAGAGGAATCTGTTTTCTAATATCCTAAAGGAGGTAGGATCTTGCTTTCAGTTATAAAGAATAACTATGCATTTTAGTCTAGATTTAGTTGTACCTTAATTTTGGAATGTTTTATTCTAAATCTTCACTTATGAACATTCTAGGAAGAGTTTTGGGCTGACCCCCGTAGATCTATCTCTAAAGCCTATGAGAAGACAGACCAAGCAATTCTTTTACAGAGTTCTGTCTTGGGGCGGGGTGGATCCACTGCTGTAACTGCAATTTTGATAAATGGTCAAAGGTTATGGGTAGCCAATGTTGGAGATTCTCGAGCTGTTCTATCAAGTGGAGGCCAGGCAGTACAGATGACTACAGACCATGAGCCCAACACTGAACGAGGCATCATTGAGAATAAGGGTGGCTTTGTTTCAAACATGCCAGGTTTTGAAATGCAGCCTTCTCTTACACAGTTCATTGTTTTGATAATCTTTTCATCTTTGTAGAAGAAATTATTAAGAAGTTCATTAAAATAAACTATACTCATGGTCTAATATGTACAGAACTGATGTTCTAAAACAAATAGAATTGATTGGCCATTTATTGTTAATCATCTGCAAATATTATTGACTCAGTTTCCAGTTTATGAAACATTTTATATTGGTCTAGTCTATCTGGACGTAGAATAATTCCAAATTTTTTATATTCCCATTTCCGTCTTCCTAAAAGTCTCTCTTACCTTCAATGAGTTATCTGCTTACCAAGATTTGATGTGGCATTCTGATTGGATTAGTTGATAGGAGATTTGTGGCAGTCCATTCACTTTATAAATACTTCAACATTAACTTCCAAGGAAGAAAGGACAATATATTTGCTGTGTTTCACAGCATGTCTGGTGTGAAATTTTTGGGCTTTTTGATTAATATTTTGGGTTCTGAAGTAATAATTTCTGTGTCTTGAGATGTAGCTTTATTGTCTTGCAACTTCTACATTCAGCATTATTTTGCTGCTGTTTTCCCCTCAATTTCTGACTCTTCCCTCTTATGTTGGTGTAAATTTTGGAGTTTGAGAACAAAAATCCTTGAAAGTCTTCTGGAGTGATAAATCTTAAGAGGTTGAAGGGGAGTCACTGCTTTTGAATTTTAGTAGAATTGCTAAGAAAGAATCTGGCTTGATTAAATTCCAAGTCGTAAGGACAACTCTGTATAGTGTAGAAATTTAAATAAATATAAGGAAAATTTCACATATGATCCTCATTGTCAGAAAGTTTTGAACACATTACCGTACTTTAAAGTTTTGGTGATGGACAGCTGTCACTGCATCTGCCATCAGCAGAAGGGCTCATGGAAGACATCTAACCTCTTGTATGAGGTTGAAATTTCTAGTACTAATCTGTGGTTTTAATGAGCATAATATTTGCTTATCACAAATATATTTGTGTGTTCCTTCTCTGACTTATAGCTACTTTAACAATAAATTTTTTTATACAAAGAACTTGTTTTTTTCTTGTCACTTACAAGTATGAGAAACGTTCACATGTGGATTTGATTCATTTGTTGAAGTTCGAGCTTCAATATCTAGAGTATTGAAGAGAGTAAATGACATTTTGAGAAATTGGATGGAAATCCAAGCTTCTAGCTCTTTTTCTTTTTTAGATTTATGAAGTCTTGTATAATTTGATACGAAAGTTAGTTTTGAGCTAACACTTCGATTGCATTTGGAATCATAAGATACCATCATGCTCTACATCTTGAGTGGATGTCAGACCATCACCATCTACAGTACACTATTGCAACTGAGAAACATAATGGTGGCTCTGATACCAAATGAAATGAACCTTGAACAAATTACACTCCAAAGTCTAACTATTTGATATTGGAGAGCTCAAAGACATATAAACCCCACACTAGAAGCACATACTTTTTGACGTAGAATTCAAGTTTCATACCTTACATTTTGGATCATAACATAATTCTATATAAAGATCAAGTGCAGAATATTGAGGAATAGTTTGGTGAAGATTTAGGGTCACTAGGTGTGGTAGAAGTTGCTGATGAAATATTCAAGATTACCCCATTAAATAAATGAGCCTTTCATATTGGCATTTGAATAGCTTATGGTAGATGTGAATGGCATCCATTTCCTCCTTTGCATTCTGGCAAGTATTGATTGTAGGATCTTCCTGTAGTGATTTTTTTTTCAATTAATATATATGTATCACAATTCCACTTCACTCTAAGCTTTTCAGTTGTCTTTAATTTTTCAGGCCTGACAGGTACCAATATCTGTTAGCTTTTGTAGGTTTATGTAATATTCACCTTTTAATTATTATTATCATTCGTATTATTATTATTATCATTATTATTATTATTATTATTATTATTTTTTAAATAGGATAAAATTTAAATTTTAGGGGATAAGGTGAGTTTAATTTTTAAAAATATTTTATTAGGTAAAATCTAGATAATAGTTAAATCTTTCCATTAAGAGATGAGATATTTTATTGGTGATAAATGTGGATTTATTTCAAAACTTATTTTTTCTTTAAAGAAAAATAAAATCATTATTAATAAAGGGAGAGAGAGAATTTTCTTATTTTTCAAAACAAAGAGCAAGGTTTGGAGTAATGATTGTAGGAAGAGAAGAATTGTGAGTAGGAGACTAAAGCAAGGAAATAGTGTTGTTTTATTTCATTAAGGTATGTCTCAATATTTTATTATTTTGATATATAGGTGTTTTATGATTTGAAGATTAGGGTTTTTTTTAGGATTCGACTCAATTTTGTATTGTAAATTGTTTGTTTCATGATAGTTTTATATTAGTTTGTAAATTTACTAAAAACAAAAGGAAATTATGTACCTTTAATTCTATTTTTATTTTATATATTAATTTCGTTTTATGAAAAGAAAGAAAAAATAATAATAATACAAATTTTTAGCAATTTGTTGATATCTTAATTTGGTAAAAGATTTATTTATTTATATATATATTTTTTCATCGTTTTCAATTTAAATATTTTTTTAACATAAATCAATATGTCTAGTTATGTTCTGAAAATTTTCATAATTTTATCTATTTAATACAATTTATTAAAATTATTAAAGTATTGAGTGTTAAACCTGAAATTTATTTGACAGAATTTGTGACCAATAAAGAAATATAATTTTCAGTTTCTTTTTGAATTGATTTTGACTCGAATAATTTTTTATAAGTAAATTAGCATATATAGTTTAATTCTGGAAGTTTTCAAAATTTTGTAAATTTTATGTTATCTACTAAAATTTTATAAAAGTATATGTTTAATCTGGAATATTTTTAACAGTGTTAATGGTTTGTGTTAAAAATTTCGTTTTGCATGATTTTTAAAATATTTTTAGGTTTATATTTTTTTTGATAAAAACGTCAATATGTTAAGTTTATATTTGCAAAATTTCGTGAATTTTCGAGTTATACAGAATTTTATAAAATTGCTGGAAGCATGAACTGTCAAACTTGAAAACTGTTGTTGTGATTAGGAGCTGTGGACGGAAGTAATTTTTTTAGAAGTTTATATTTATTTTTTTTTAGCTGAATAATTTTTGGGTAAACCATCTATATGTCTTCTTTGTCCCTTTAAAGTTTTGTAACATTTTAATTTGTGTAAAAATTTATAAGATTCATAGAACAAAGGTTATACAGTATAAATATGTGTTAGTTAAGTCTAAGATTATTCACCTTAGACACTCTTAGAATTTGTAAAATTAGTTTTGGAATTGAGGATTTTCAGCGGGATTTAAGGATATTACTAAGAGTATTATTACAATTTGAATTCATTGGTTTTGGCTAGGATCCGAATAGGTTGTACGTGATAGCTTGGATCGTATAAGGGTTTGTGTAGACTTTTGCTGGTAGTCGAGGTAAGTAGAAACTATTCTTTTTATATGCATATAAATGTTATATGTTTGGAAATGATAATCAAATCTGAAAATTTTGGTTTTCGTACGCTATATAATATATATATATATGATTGTTTTGTTCATATACATGGGTTGTAAGTTATATAAATGATATTTCATCCTGTTTGTATGAAATGACTTTTGTAAGTTATAAAATATTTTCGTATACTTTTTGTTCCACTTAAATTTTAATTACTTAGACATTGATTCAATAAAATTATTTACGGTACATTTATGATTTGAAATTTTGTTTATATATATACGGTTTTGACTCATTGTCCGTAGTCTCTGAACTCTGAAACTATAAGTTTGGTCCAGCTGGATTATTTGTTCTGTTGTGCACATTTCTGAAATTCTGGCCAAGTCACCGGGATTACAGGTGACATTTGATTCTGAAATTCTGGCCGGGTCACCGGGAGTACAGGTGACACTACGTGACAAGAGTTTAAAATAAATTTTGACTTAAGTTTGATAGTTTGAAAGGTTCTGAAATAATTTATTTATTTATTTATTTGTGGTTTTATATGTGTAAGCACTTGGTTTTCTGTTTGACCTTCTTTTATTTGATTTTCTTTATTAATGTTTAAATTAAATGTTTAAGTATGCATATATAACGTTTAGCTTCTGCTTACTGAGTTGACGGCTTACCCCTCATCATTAACATTTTTGCAGATTAAAGATGTCATAAAGTGTGAGTTTCTGTTTAGCTTTGGGGAATAAAGAATAAAAGAAGTTAGCTGGGAAGATTGGCTAAGAGAAAAAAAAATAATAAATTAGTTTAGTAACTATTTGATTGTATGTTTTGTTTGAAAGATTTTTGTTTTTCATGCTTTTTGTGGTTGAAAAACTTTGTATTCAAGATTTGACTTTATTTAAGGGATTTATGAAGTCTTTTGAAATCATATGTTTTATTATAGTTTTGGGGTGTTACAGTTTCTGTCTACATCATGGGTGCATTATTTTTCTTCTACCAAGAATGTTATCCGAATGTTGTAATATGCACCTTTCTCTCACTACCCCATCATGTCAGTGCTGTCTTCTGGACTTTGTTCTGGAAGTCCTATTTTTATGATTGATTATGCCTTTTACATGGATAAAACAAAAGATTTGCTATGTTGGATGTGGCCATTGCAATTGTGGTAGTCTTCAATAATATATATTACCATGATCTAATTTGTAGAGTTGGTTTTTAGACAGATTTCTTGGATAGATTGTACTCAAGTGATTTCTGGTAGGTGGCCTTTGTACTCAAGTAATATTTTTCAGGCTCTATTTTAGGATTTATTGAGGTTCTTGCCTGTCTGAATTTCCATTTTTTATTAGGAAATAGGAATTTGATGTTTCCTTTGACTGGAGCAATTGTGATTATATGATGGTAAATACTTCAAATTTTATCATGGACAAATTCTAGACGAGTTTGATTTTTGACATTGTGTTCCTCAAGTTCTGTAGGATATCCATACATAACCTAAACTTTACATCAAACTTTGGAAGATACCAAACCTTTTTATGATATTTGAGTTCTGTTTTCTCTTGTTTGGTAGTGCATATGTTAAGCCTAAGCAATTTTCTGCTTGATAATCACAACTGAATTTAAGGGAACCCTGTAGCTAGATTAGCTTCTCCCCCCATGTTGAATTTGAGAAACTGAATTCTTTGTTGGTGTTTTTGAATCGATCAAATAAGGTACACAATTGAGCTAATATTAAGTATTAAATCTAATGTTATTATTATCTCATTATCAGGAGATGTCCCAAGAGTTAATGGGCAGCTGGCAGTTTCTCGTGCCTTTGGAGACAAGAGCCTCAAATCACATTTGCGATCAGATCCCGACATACAAGACATCACTATAGACGTCTGTACTGACATTCTAATCCTTGCAAGTGATGGTCTTTGGAAGGTAAACTTGTTTATGTCAACTTACTTTTCCTTCCTTGTGTCAATGAAACTGTAGTGTAGTTGATGCTTGCATTGTGAATAATAATTCTAAGTTATTTTTCCTTATTTTATGTGATAATCCCGGTGATGAGTAATCAAGGGGCTGTTGATATTGCAAGAAAGATCAGAGACCCCCGGAAGGCAGCCAAACAATTAACAGCTGAAGCATTGAAAAGAGACAGTAAAGATGACATATCTTGTGTCGTCATTAGATTTAGGTGATTAAATCTTTGAAACCATATTCCTGCTAAATGCAGTATATACCCGAAATAAAAGTTTCTTGACAGAGGATGCCAAATTGTGAGTAGACAAACCCTGAAAAAAAACCCACAACCAGTATGGTTTAATCCGTAGATATCTGCAGAGATGGAATTTGCTAGAGGAATGAGTTTAAAAAAAAATAAAGGTTCCCATCTGTATATTCATTTTATTGATTAGGTTTGGAGTTTGATATTGTTTGATTTATTCGTTATGGTGAATTAGGAATCTGATGTATATTATCTTTCGGTTTGCACAAAAAACACCAGAGTCTTTAAGTGGATGGAAGAAAGTGGTTTTGATTGTCATTGGAGCAAAACTTTTGATAGTGTAGTTCATTTCAGCTCAAATCCCATTAAGGGATGGGCTGCTTTCTTTTGTTTTCTGTTTGAAGGTTGATCAGTTCCTACGTGATGTTCACATGATGTTGGGAGGCATTCTCATTTTTCATCAGGTGAAAAAAGTCCAAATCGAACTAATTAGCCCAACCATGTGATGCCTTTCACTTTCACTTGTCAATTGTGGAACCACTCATTCATAGCTCTAGTGTATTTTCATTATTTGAGCAAAACTCTTGACTTTGTTGAGCTATCAAATTTGAATTTAGTATTTAAACACTACCGTCTTAATATTCAACAACCCCATTGTTGAGGGTGAGACCTTTTAAAGTTTGTAGGATTTGACTGGGATGTTGGTTTGTATAAAGCATTACAGTTTCAATAAAATTATGTGTATAAATAATATGTATAGTTTTACGTATAAATAATAATTTGTTATCATATGAGTGAGTATTGTTTTATCTCTAACTTAAAATTATCTAATTATATGATAACATTCATTATTTATGCAAATTATTTATGCACGTAATATCACTTTTATGATTTATATAATAGAGGGTAAGAGTATTTTGGTATTTAAATTTGGGTTTTAATTATATCCTAATAACCTCCAAATAATATATCAATTTCCTGTAAACCTCCCCTAATATTGAATCATTTAAATCAATTACTCTATTTTATAAAATAAATTGTATTTCTTTAACTATTTTTAGTCCAGCCCAACTTGCCACCAGTTTTAGGGTTTAGGTCAGTAGCAGTTTTCTCTCTATATATATTTATAGGCCACCAGTCCTGTAACTCCCGAGGAGTCCTGGTTCTTCCTCGGGAGCTTTCAATGTCTGTTTATCTCACGATCTGAATTAGATAGCTGCTTCTGTATTTTTTAGAAGTTTTTAATGTATTATGATTGCCTCTCCTTTCGGCTGCAAGGGCTGAGATCTGTTGATCTATTTCTTGATGGCTTTGTTCTGGAGGCATATATTAAATCCAGAGGGTTTAGGGGATCATTTTAACCAGACTATTGGCACTTTTGCTTCTCTGCTCCCCTCTCTTTGGAACATTTTTATTTTTTTCCATTATTATACTTAACTATATGCAGTTTCTGTTCCAGTACTTGCAATTTTTATGTGCAAAACTTGTTAAAACATAAGCGCATTGCTCAAAGATTGACTTGCAGGCATGCTTTTATAGCCCAAAATTTTTAATGGGTATTATCAGATTGTTGTTTATGAAAAAATTGTTTTTAAGATATCACGACTGGTAAACAGTCTTTGTCTTTTGGGCACCTGTATTATTTTGGGCAGTTGGCAATCCTAGGGAATATTCAAATCATTCCCACGTAAATTGCACAAAAGTGCAACAATAAATGGCTTAAATTCATTTGTTGAAGGTTATGGGCGGATAGAAAGCATGCCCAGCATAATGGATTACTTCTAGCTCAGCATTATCACCCAAATGGCTGCATTTGAACTGTATAAAGTTTGAATAAAACTATATATTTATTCATTTTATATACATAAATATATAAACATTTATATCATTGACTTGTCTGATTATATATTAAAAATAAGTATGTAAAATATTGTTCGTAAAGTTTAGTGGCAGTGCATAACTGAAACATCTGCAATCTATTAAACGTATTTTTCACTGCCTGCATTTCAACTCTTTTGGCACTGCCTGTTGAAACCTTTGATTTATTTTTTGAGTTTTATTATCAGGAATGACCTCCTGTTTATTCCTGTGAGGCTTCTAGATATAGTGTTTTATTGAGTTCATCCAACATATTTTTCAGGCATCCTGCATTTTACTGACTTCCAGAAGAAGTTCAATGCTACTTAATAATTGTTTAGCTGTTCATAGATTTATAAGAAAAATAAAATATCTGGAAAATTTGAATCTAATCATTCATAGGTAACATTTTAAAACTAAGATGCCCTCGGAAGAGGCCCAAACTTGAAATCAATGGGTTAAATATTTTTTAACCTAAAAATCACCGAGATTTAAACTCCATTTGAACTTCGTCACCTCAGCTTGAACTTCGTCGTAACCTCTAGCTTGCTCACCTAACAAAATCAATAACAAAACAAAAGGAATGCATCATTATTTTTTATATACATCCGCCATATATATATATAAAGAGAGTAATGCTATGTGTACTCAGAGGTGTGTACACATAGATATATATATATATATATATATATATATATATATGCAATCTACAATTACAAATAAGAAAAGCAAAGAGTTTGATATACTGTCAACAGTTGGCAAGACCATCTGCACTGCAAGTGACCAGATAAATATAATTTCTAGAACAAAAATTAGTTTGTAGAAAAATTAAATTCCAGCACAAATTTATATTTCTATATGCCCATGTCTTTTGTTTCCTTTATATTTGATTCTTCCATAAAAGTAAAAAAAATCTCTATGAATTAAAGTAGTGAACTGAAAATTAAAAAATGCACTCAAAAACCAGAAAAAGGCAATTTTGAAGTCGAGACAAGGCTCTGCACACTAGTGAGAGAGGAAAGGAGAAAGCAAGAAATCAAATTATTTACCTCCATCGTCAGGCAGATCTGAGGTCCATAGAGTGAGATTGTCCCTCAGAAGCTGCACGATAAGTGTGCTATCCTTATTGGATTCTTCATTGAGGCTATCAAGTTCTGCAATAGCCTCATCAAATGCTTGTTTAGCCAGGTGGCAAGCCCTGTTAAACATGAACATAGTTAACATAAATTAGCAGCAGCTACAGCGAGAATGGCATATACGATGCTTAGGTTTGTCTAAGAATATGTAAACAAGGGGCCCAATATTTAATAGCACGATCAAAATGAAAAAACTTAGCATCATCATCCTCATGAACAAACTCCTCAGTATAGGTGTGTCTAAAAAAGGGAGGGAGAGAGAGGTGCATGTTAACCTCTCAGGTGAATTCAAAATCTCATAGTAGAAAACAGAAAAGTTCAGAGCCAGGCCAAGTCTGATTGGATGAGTAGGAGGCAATTCTGAGCTGGCAGTAGATGTGGCAGCCTATGTAAAACAAAGAACAAAAGCAACACTCAACATTTATATTCTATAACAAAATAATTAAATCAAAATATGAAGAGAGGGGAGAGAAGGATTTAACATACCTCATAAGCCTTAAGTGACTGATTTGCAACTTCTTTACGATCCTCCCCAGATTTGAACTCAGCTAAGTAACGATAATGATCTCCCTTCCTATTACAAAAAGGTAAAGAATATGGATCTAAAAGGCACCATATTACATTGGAAAAAGGACACAGAAAATCTTGAGCACTATACCCCAATACAAGTATTTAACTAAGAGTAGGACAAGGAAACTCAATTAGACACAACAGCATGAGAACCCAAGCATGGTAGCAAATCAAAATCCCCCTTATACAGAAGCTATATTGATAAAAATAACTTTCAAAGAATGGTTATCCAATTTCACCAAAAGCTAAGTTAATTGGAAGTTTATTCTCGAAAGTTAAGAGTCTACAAATGATTATTTTTCTTTTCCACATCAGAATCAAGTATTTCTTTTTAAAGTAGCACTCAAACTACATGGAAATGAAGGCTATATAACAATACTCACATCTTATAGTAAAAAACAGTAGATTCACCAGTGGTAGATGACGGTATGAGGTGCTTGTCAATGACTGACAGGATGTCGTTGCATATCTTTGCAAGCTCATCTTCAACCCTCTGCCTGTAATCCTTAATCCTCTTCGTATTTTGTTCATTCCCCTTGGCCTCCTCCTTCTGTTCGATGGAAGACAAAATCCGCCATGAGGCCCTCCTAGCCCCAATCACATTCTTATATCCCACAGACACCAGATTCCTCTCTTCCACAGTCAGTTCAACATCTAACTTGGCAACTTTCTTCATGACTTCAATCATCTCTAAAGTATGAATGTTGAATGAGATAAACCCACAAAAAACTCAAATACACCAAAATCATAGGTACAGATATTATTAATCAAATTGCAAAGAAGTCACAGAAAAAAACTTTACATTTCACATTTTTGCTCTTCTAATAAGTTTCTATTACGTGATCTAATTTATATGTTAGTTGCACCTCAGTATGTGAAAGTGTTCTTTATTAAAAAATTCACTTAGGCAATTGCACGATTGCTAACATAGATCAACTAAAATCAAACTTAAAATAGCTATTTGGTACACTGAATCAAAGATCTCAATCACGTTACACACCAAAAACAGCATAAAAGCAAATACAGTTTTAAATGGCATCACCAATTTTAAATTCAGTGTTAGGCAAGTGAACTAGTCCGATCTTACATAAGATAAGCCTTAACACTCATGATAGATTTTTTAAATCAGCTACCAATTTGAAAACAGAGCTCGCATTTTAGTCACTCTAAACCGTGAATAACAAATGAGCTTAGAATTCAAAAAATACGGCAAATAAACTGAAAATACAAAATACTGGCACAGCGAAACAGATCAATTGCTTCTATCAAACAATTAATGGACAAATTACTGAGTAATTACCACTATATATTCACAGATCAGAAACTTAAAAAGTGAAAAAAAAAATCATAAATAATTAATCATGTTAAAAACATTAATTAAAATTTAAAACCACACCATCATATCTTTCGGCTTGCTCAGCAAGTCTAGCCAAGTAAACAAGGTTCTCTCTCTCCTTCTCCATCTCTCTCTCTTCTCTCTAAGCTTTTCTGTTGTTTGCGTTGCTTTTGCTTATTAACTGCCGTTTTTAGATATTGGTGGAGATTGAGGATGGATGGTTAGAAAGGAGTTTTGGGGTCTGAGAAAGGAGTATTTGGATTTGATAAATATGTGGCCATTGGATGGAAATTGATCAGAGACGCACATGGGTGCTGGTGATGCTGATGCTGACTGGAAAGGCTAGACCACTGGCCGTCGTTTTAATAAAAACATCCGCTTGCATTCGAAGCTTTCAATTCGTCAGGTTTTTCTGTACAAAATAAAAATCTCAACTTAAAATAGGATATTGAAAATTTTACTCTTAACTTGGTTTGTTTATACAAATCATTCATATTTTACAGACGCTAAAGATTTATATTACAAAAATAATATAATATAAAAATTATTTTTATTGTGAATATATCTTTTTGTTAATTTTTTTAATAAATATACAATTCCAAATTTAAATTTTTAATTAAAAACATTTTATAATCACTTATTAAATCCTAGATTTAACTAAAAAATTCATCCAATCAACAATTAATAATTCAATATTTGAATTCATTTTTTATATCTTTGCATGGATAAAAGAAAATACTCATAGAATATGATAAAAATACAGAAATTTTGTGTAATTGAATAATAGCAAGGTTAAAATTCGCAATAGTTGGTCAAACGAGAAGTGTTTTCAAAATTTTTTCCAATTTATGATAAAAATGTTTAAACGTTTATATTTATAGTAATTTTATATATAAAGTAGATTTTTTAGGTAAAAATATCAATATTCTATTTTAAATTATTCTACAAAGGATAAAACTATATATATATTCTGAGTATATAAATAAGTATACTGATGATGTGTCACAATATATTAAAATTGTTTTAAATTAAATATTCATGATAATATTATGGGAAATTATAATAAATGGCCAAATTACCCCTCCATTAAGCAAAAATACCCAATTTCACTATTTCTAACAAAAACACTCTAATTTTTTTTTAAATACCAAAATTACTCTTCATCACATTTATATAAACTCCCCCACTCTCACTCTCATTACATACATTTCTTATATCACTTAAATACTCATTTTTACTTTCATTTTTACTTAATATCAATTACTACGGGTTCGTTCGAAAAGAAGAAATTTGTATTTTTGAATTCGAATCGAAAAAAATTAATTCGTGAAAATTATATTAAAAATAACATGTTATGAATAAATAGATATATTGAAATACTCAAGAATGTCAATAATCAAAAAATTACTCGAAAATCTAAAAAAACATATCTGAATTTTGAAAATTACACGTTCAAATAGCTTATAAACGAGAAAACCGAAAAATCGATCAAAAATTTCATAATTATATCATAAAACATGTCTAAAAAAGCACATCATAATTACAAATATCAAATTTGAAAATTACATATCAAAAAAGTCTAGCCCGGTCACAAACAAACTCAAAATCATAAAAACCGAAAATCTTAAATTTAATAAAACAAAAAAACTGTATAATACATATTAAAACAGTTTTATTTTGGCCTCCAAATTTGGTGCAACCAGCAAAGTTGGTTGTTGTTATAGAGCTTGAAACGAGCTTCACGTTGATATATTACAGGCCTCGTAACTCCTCCTGGATCAAAAGTTATGGTCGTTCAAAGTCTGTCTCATATAGACTCTATAATTTTAAAAATGTTAATTTCCACCCAACCCACAGTTTCATGGACTGCCCCATGGTTCAGTGTAAAATTCCCCACGGACCCCTGTGGATCTCCCCTATTTCCCCTCACCCTAAAAATTTGAAAACATATCTGAATTTTGAAAATTACACGTTCAAATAGCTTATAAACGAGAAAACCGAAAAATCGATCAAAAATTTCATAATTATATCATAAAACATGTCTAAAAAAACACATCATAATTACAAATATCAAATTTGAAAATTACATATTAAAAAAGTCTAGCCCGGTCACAAACAAACTCAAAATCATAAAAACCGAAAATCTTAAATTTAATAAAACAAAAAAACTGTATAATACATATTAAAACAGTTTTATTTTGGCCTCCAAATTTGGTTCAACCAGCAAAGTTGGTTGTTGTTATAGAGCTTGAAACGAGTTTCACGTTGATATATTACAGGCCTCGTAACTCCTCCTGGATCAAAAGTTATGGTTGTTCAAAGTCTGTCTCATATAGACTCTATAATTTTAAAAATGTTAATTTCCACCCAACCCACAGTTTCATGGACTGCCCCATGATTCAGTGTAAAATTCCCCACGGACCCCTGTGGATCTCCCCTATTTCCCCTCACCCTAAAAATTTGAAAACATTAAATTCCCCCCCCCCCCCCCCCCCCCCCCCCAATAGGCACCCGTGGAAGTTATCACAACGCCGATAAATCTAACCCATTTTTTGACCAAAAATTGGCATTTTAGCCTCTAATTTTAACACCAATCAAATCTACACATCCAATAATATAAAACCCCTCAAAAAATTAAAACAAAACAACCAAAAATCAAAATATTTTGTGCATTATTCAAAATCAAAACTCTAAATATTCAAACCTCAAAATCTCCTTCAAATCTCAATAATTCTAACAATAAATTGGTTCAAACAAGAAGTTTAGATGATGTACTATCCTTATTTGTCATTTTCAATTGTCGAAAAACACAAAAAGTCGATGAAAAATGCGAAAACCCGTTGACTTGTGGGAGATTCAAAATTTTCTCTGATTTTGAACAGTAAAACTATGGGAAATGTAAGGTTTATATATAAAAGCAGTTTGGTCATTTCCAAAATTGAGAGCATTTTTACTTAAACCTTGGAGTTTTAGACAATTTTCTTAACACCCTCTAATTTTGGATATTTATTATAATTTTTCTAATATTTTATATATATATATATATATATATATATATATATATATATATATATATATACTTTTAGTATATAATTGGATACATAGATAATGTGTCATTATGCGATTGAATATTATTTTATCTTTAATTTAGAATTATCTAATTATATGATAATATATGCTCTGTATATTTAAATTATATACTAAAAATATATATATATTTTAATTATTTTGTATATTAAAAATTGTGTACGTTCCACGCTGAATCAATTTTCTTAAAATTCTAGTTATTTTTTAAATGGTAATTTCCCGCCACAAGATCACATCTTCCTCCCTTTTTCTTCTGTTAGGGTTTGTAAAGCCTCTTTTCTTCTCCTACCAAACTAACCACACCAGCAATTAACTCTTCCTCAGTCCTATTGCAAGGCCATCATTTGCCTTTTTTTAAAAATAATACTTACTATTGTTAAACTAATTTGGGCTGCGGATGGCCAACGGCGGCGAAGATTTCTCTCAATTTGATATATCGAAAGAGGTGATTATCAGACTTTTTTTTTTTAAAATTTCACTATTGAACAAAAATTAAGATAAATTTCCTGGGGTGCATTGTTATGATACGAATTATAAATCACTGGTGTAGGAAATAGAGAAGCTCGTTGCGGAAGTGGTGCGCTATGTCATTTTCAAAACTCATCAGAACTTGGGATGTCCGATTAAGAGAGAGGAGCTTGTTCACTTGGTTACAAAAAACTATTCTCAGCGTAATCTTCCTGCTTTTGTGATTAATGCGGCCAAAGAGAAGCTCTCAAGCGTTTTTGGCTATGAATTGAGAGAGCTTCAAAGGTCACGTCCTGCCTTGGCAAATCTCGGCCGTTCTTCTCAAAACAGTGAGAATTTATTGCCTTTTTAACCTTATTATTATACTATCACAGCCTGCTGCTTGGAGTAGATTTAGTTTATGTTGGCTTTTCAAGAAATTTGTTAGCTTCATTTTTCTTTTTCTGTTAAATTTCAGTTTGCTTATTCTACTTTGAATACAGTACAATTACCATATGGTTGTGTTTTTTTTTTTTTTGGGACATATCTTTCCACATAAGTTTTCATTTGTGAGTAATGAAAGACCTATTACTGATCAGTAATCTACTTTCATCCTTCAAAGAGACAAAGAGTGCTGGTGAATCTCATTGATTGGGTAGTGAGCTAGTGGATCATTGGTTCCACCTGTTGGTTGCTGCAAATGGTGGTGATACAAGGCTGATTATCCTCCACTCTGTCACAGTAGTAGCCCATGGTTTTACTTAAAAAATGCATGAGCTGGCCTCATCGCCACCTTGTGTCCGGTGGGTATATGGCATTCAATTAAGATACTTTTGGCCGCTATTTCCACTTGAAATTCATGCATGATACTCTCAGAATTGGTCCTTTGTTCGTCAATCTTTATTTTTCTGTTTAAAATTAGCGTAAAAGGTAATTGGAAAGTTCAATCTTTGATACTTTCTCTCAGATGAGAGTTATTTTCATATATTACAATTTGGAAAAGTTAGAAACCAGTTATCCGGATGTTATAGTTTATATTATATGAAGCTATCTGCATTTTTCTGGCATCTATTCTCTGTTTGTTTATTATTTTAATTTTGGTTATAACCGTAGCTGTGATGATGCACTTTCCAGGTGTTGCCGACCCTAAATCGTATATTCTTGTAAGTCAGCTACCGCCAGAGGTGTACAAGAAATATGTTGAAGATGTAAATACAGCGCATTTAACTGGTTTTACCTTTGTTATAGTTAGTATTGTCCATCTAGCTGGCGGCAAAATCCCAGAAGGTACTTTTTTGGTATTGTTGCTTAGTAACCATGATTTCATTGGTAGAAGTATAGTTAAAGCCAAGGGTCAAGATGAATGATAGAAATGTTGGATTCATGTGGTTTCATGTAGTTGTTAATCCATTTGTTTTGCTGGACTGCTCTACATATCATTTTGGAAAACTTATTGATCAAAGAGCAACATATCCCATGTTTATTATCACAAGAAGAAGAGATTTTTTACTTTTACCAGGATTTGTGAGCCTGCGTTGCACAATGCTTTCATTCTTCTGTAAGATAAATCATATTATTCTTATTATGCAGAAAATCTTTGGCATCATTTAAAGCGCATGGGATTGTTCGAAAATGATGTAAACCATCCGGTGTTTGGAAATATCAAGCAGGCATTGGAGACACTAGTCCAGCAAAGGTTAGTATTGCCTGATGGGATGAACTATGTATTTGCCGTGCCTTTATCTGCAACAACTGATTTCTCTGTACAGAGTCTAAGCAGTCATACATACTCCTTTAATTTTGTAGATATTTGCAGAAGGACAAAGTGAATGGCCCTGAAGGTAATACCGTATTTTATGAGCTTGCTGAGAGAGCTCTAGATGGACCTGTTAGAGAGAAAATAAAAGAATACATATCACAGGTATAGGCTAGAGATAAGAATTTCTGTAGCCTTTTTGTGTCATGCTTATGGCCTTATATTCTCACATCTACAGAGTCAATTCTCAGTTTGTTTCAGTATGTTACTTCTATTTGGTGACATTTTTTTCATTAATATAAAACTCTGATAGATGTACTCATGAAATATGTGGCTGCTAGAGGAACCTATTGCTACCGCATGTGCATAATCTCAAATGCCTAGGTTTAGGGACTGCACTTGCATATGTACATCAAAACACTAAAAACATTATTCAGCTTGCAATCAATAGTTTTCTTATGGTAAAAGAAATTGGCGGGGAACATTCTCAGTTATTTCATAGAACCAGCATAACAGCCATAAACATTTCACTCTAACATTAATGTTGGATTGCTTTCACAAAGTTGCACTGAGATATGAGTTACACACTCTTCATGATACAATATTAGGTTGGATAAGAGTTCATCTTTATGATTGCCCTAGAAGCTCCTTGGTAAGTTACAGAGAAAAAGCAACTTTAGGATGACCTTAAAAGTTTGTTTTGATATACGATTACGAGATTAAATTTTTGCTGCAACTTACTGATATGAAGGAAATTTCTGGTTTACAGTTTGTAAATGTAGACCACAATGTTGTCCATTATGCTGACTAATGTCCTGCTAATTTTCCTTAATGGAGGTATGTTTTGAAAGTTCAATGGTTGTTAAATGATATTTGGTTTGATTTCTGGAGAAGTTCAGATTAAGACGTTCACTATCATTTTGCAGACTTGGGATTTTGAAGTTTTTGGACTCTTGAGAAGGCTGGTATATAGGGTATAGGAGTTCGTGGTTGATAACCTTTCTAAGCCAATGAGGGGAGGCGGCAGCTGAATTACCAGTCCTATTTCGAAGCTTGAATATATGTAGATCGCTGCAGTGGACTTTGTATTTTATTAATTGTATTTAGATAGTTAAGAAATGGATGTTTTAAAGGACAACCTGATATTCTGTACTAATGTGATGCCTTGAAGGTGAATAGAGTAGACCAGATAAGCTATTGTTCAAGAAAAAATTAGGCTGACCAGACATGGGAAATTATCAGAGAAAAACCAAACTTTTATTTTTCCAATCTCGGTAAAAAATTTCTAGTAACTCAACTTGGACAGAAAAACAATTAACTCGTACACATGATAGGGTAAATTCACAAACTACAGTCTTAATCATGCTTTTGGAATGCCAAATAACAATTGACCAAAAAATTCCAAATAAATTGAATTCTAAATCATATATAACAAATTGGTAAATGGCCTATGACGAAGTCAAGAGACAGAATCATATTTCACTTATGTCATACAACATTTTACCTAATCCAAGCATCAAGATGATCCTGACACCAAATAAGAGGGCAGCCAAACCTTTCATTTGAATACCCAATTATCTGTATCGCATAGCTAGTTAAAGGTCAGTGGCATTCGCTCCCACATGCAACATGGCTGGTGCTTGCATCACCAATTGAAACAGTGGCAAGGGACTTGGAAGCCCAAGCCCTGGCATTCAATGCTCCTTCCTGTAAGTTACTTTTCTTGCAAGGATCTTTTAGAGAATTAAATATCTGTATTGCTCGATTCAGATAGGTCTGAGGATGATCAAACAAGCTCCCCAATTTAACATTTCGGATGAGCCTTATCCAAGTAAGTTGAGCTATTACAAGCAGACTTGGAAAGAATAAGTAAAGCAATCTCAACAGAACAAATGAGGTAGCCAGGGCCAAATATGTCTCCTGCCGAAGCAAATTCTCTGGTGATCTTGCCCATGAGAATGGGCAGCTTTCATTGTCCACATTATCGTGCCTCTCGTGATTTGATAGGTGCCCAACTTTGTCCAGGGATATTTTATCCAATGATGCAGAATCAATGCCTACAAATATAAATGAAATTTATTAGATGCTATTAGAGAAACTCTCTTCAATATGATCATATAATATAATATGGAGAAAGCAACAAATATTCTTTAAGATAGAAGAAACTGATACAAGAAGATATCAACATTTACAGTCCACAAAACAGACAAAAAATATTCAATTTAACCAACTCTTTAAAGTCTTACTCTCCTGCTATACATGTGTGCACATTGTCTTTGTGAAAGTGGGTACACACTCAAGAGAATACTAAAATTATGGGACTATAAATAGAAATAAAATTGAAAGTTGAGACAGAGTATTTTTAAAAACAAAAGACAACATACCATTTGTATATACATAGTTGACAGGTAGTTCACTTTTGAATTAAAAAAAGGGAGACATTCATTTGCAAAAGAGGAAATCCCTTTGATAACTAATCAGTAACATGAGAAAGTACTTTACAGATTATAATATCCCAAAAAAAGTAGCACTAATGACAAGAGGATGTACCGGTGACATCACTGTAGAACGCGACAAGTGAAATGAGAGTCCGGGAGCCATGATAACGAACACGCATTGACGAATTTAACAGAAAAAGGGTGGGAAACCCATGAACCCCATACTTAGAAAGTATACTGCAAAAATCAACCAAAATGTTACCCAACTGCCAACGGAAACATACAAAAAGGGTAAATCTACACAAAACAATATTCCTTTACCTACCTTGGTCTGATGGCAGATTCTTCGATTGCAAAATGGGAAATGGAAGGATATAAAGAAGAAAGGATAGAGAAACTAGGCCTAAAATTACGAGAAAAAGGACACCAAGATGCATAGAAAAGAACAGCTACAAATTCATGACTATTCTTGTGAACCATATTCAGAGCCCTTTGCAATGAAACCTCGTCACCCTTCAGTAAAACATAAACAATATGAACATTTCATTAAAATAATAATGGGCTTAAGCCAACAATCAAATCAACACTTCAAAACTACAAATAGAAGAAAAATTATATCCTATCAATCCTCAGGCCGACAAGTTAAAAACTGCATTATTCCTAATTATCAGTTAAAGGAAGATTTTCCCAAACTTCATTAAAGTTCTTTGCCAATATGTAAATCATTAACTAGGCCCTATCAAAATTTCTGGAAACAGTAATAAGTTTGCTGGGAGTCCTATCAAAATATATGACTTCTTTTGACATGTGAAAACGAAGTTTAGCTGCTTAGAAGAAAATGGCAAATGTTTCTGTAAAAAGCAACAAAGGTAATATAGATAATTAGACCAACAAAGACTACATCTTTAAAAGTTTAAATTTCAGAAGCTCTAGCAATACATAATCAATTCCCCTGTTTGATATCCAGAGAGATTCAGATTATGATAAAACACAGATTAATTTTCGAATTGACATTTCAAATATCACAATTTTGGACACTCCTATTTGGATTCAATTCAATTATGATGAAGTTATGTACGTACCTCGATAACAGCGACGACATCGTGAGATTGAAAACTGGTATAAACCGGACAGTTGAAATTTCGAAACCCTAAGATGGAATCCGTAATGGATTCGATTGGACATAACGGATGTCTGACTGTCTCGACGGCCGCAGCTAACCTCACCAAGAGCAACAAAATCAAGATCCCCGTCTCCCAGACTCTCATCCCCATCGAGACCCAGCACAAAATCAGAAAACTGCACAAATATGTTTTACTTCAAAATGCAAAAAATAAAAAATTCAAGAATAATAAGAGGACAAAAGTGGGAGAGTAGCGCATTTTAGGAAAAAGAAATTATGATTGAATTAAGTGCTCGAAAGCAAGTCCAACTGTTTAAGGAAGAACCGGCCTTCGTACATGACATGAGAGACTCTGAGAGAAAGGAGGGGAGGGGAAGGTGAAGATAACGAAAACGAGTGCAGTGCGCACGGATGGCTTGTCAACCATGTCGTTTTCGGGTCGGGTTCTTCCTATGGTTCTTGATAACACCACTGTATGCACAAATATTAATATATTATTATATAATTAAAATTTTGAAAATTAATAATAAATTATTATTTATACATAAAAATTATATATATAGTTTTATTGATAAAAAATTATAAATTAATTTTATTTAAAATAATTTAGTCTAATTTCATATATTTTAATAAAAGGGCGCAGAACTTATTTCCCCCCAAAGTTTAATTTATTTTTAAACTTTTATTTATTAATTTTAAAAAATCTAAATATTCGCTTGTCTATTAAATTTTATTGTTATTATAAAAAATAAAATTATTATTTAGTTAAAAAAATTAAAATTTTATCATTTTTTCCTTAATTTAAAAATTTAAAATTTTTTTCAATCGAAGTTTGAAAATTAAAATTTTTTCTCGTCCTCTCTCTAATGATCATTTGTTATCTCCAACCGTCAACTTTCTCTCTCTCCTAATCTGTCTCTTTTTCTTTTCCACTTATTTTCATCTTAAATAACAATAACTGAAGAGAGAAAGAAAAACGTCGATTGTAAGAGACATCACCAAAGATAAATGTTATGCTAATAAGAGAAAAATCGTCGGAGATAAAAATTTGAAAACTAAAGTTAAATAATGGTGAAACTAAAATTTTTCAAAAAGCTAAAAATACAACTATATATGAGAGAAAGATAATAGTTTATAACCTTAAATTTGGAAAAGAAAAATTCAATTTTTAAATCTAAAAAATATAAGGTTAAAAAGTAAAAATAAATTTCAAAATTTAAGAATAATTTTAAAATATTGTTGTTATTATTATCTTTAATAATGACAATTAAATTTGTCAAAAAATTAGATATTTAAATTTTTAAATATTAACACATAAAAGTTTGCGAACATACCAAACATTAGGTGAAAAAGAGTCTTTTGCCCTTTTGAAAAAAGGAGATACTATTTGAGCTATAATTTGCACAATTTGTAAACCATGAAATATTGATTTTCACCCTTTCAGATTTGAAAAACCATTTTCCTACCTGATGAATTTTTAATAAAATTATTGAAAATACGAAAAACTCTTTAAGCTAGAATAAGATATACATAGGTAATATTATAATTTAAAAAAAACATATAAGAAGAGTTGATGAGATTTTAATGGCCTCTTTTTATCATTGACTACAGCAAGAAGATGCATAGAAAATCTGCTTGGCTTGCCAAAAACTCCATCTCACAATCCAAACAAATCAAAAGACCAAACAACTCCATTAACAGTTAAACATTGGTTACTATGATGGGAACCACCTCCATTAATCTTTGTATGTTAAAACAATTAGAAGAGAGAGAGAGCAATCTAAGTAATGTCACTTTAAAAAAAAAAGGAATGTCATAGGATCCCAGCTGTCCTCCGAAACATATTTCTGACCAAAAATGGTCATCCTTCATGAGGGCAAATCTACCTCATCACAGATTATCCAGGATATGAAACTCAGCAAATATGAAGCAATCTATCACCAGATCCTGAGTTGTTGTAAGTAAACCGTTCATTCTACAATGAATTGTGGTTCCCAGAGAATTTGGCCTTGCAGGTTGGACACATAAAACCCACAGCTCCTGTTTCTGCTGCTCTCTCAACAGGTTCATGATGAAACTCATTTCTGCACCATGCACAAACAGTAGCAACCTGATACCTGCTACCTATCTTTGGCAACAAAGGCAATGCTTCTTTCTCAAGCCAGACTGGTGAATCAAACCCCCGGGAAATCTCCGCATCATATGAAAAGGCCTTTGGGACCTGCGACTGAGAGCTTGTTTGAGTGGTCAGAAAATCATATTCCATGTGTTCCATACTACCTGATCTCAGCCCTTCAAATCCTGATATGCTGTCATACTTCTCACCAACGCTAAAGAGTTCATTTCCACCCTGTCCATCAACAAAATAAATTTCACTGAACTAACTGCAACATTCTGTTATAACTAGAATTTAATACAATGGAATGTATTGTTTTTGCAGTTAAGGTGGGGTCATCAATTATGTAACCTATAAAGAGTTTATTCACAAAACCCATCACTAACAAGGACTTCTAGTTCCCTCTAAGAAAACAGCCTGAATATTTTCTACAAATAATTAGAACAGTCGTATGTCTAGCAATATTGAAAATACAAATATATGACAGCACTAGCTACCATGAAAGAAGCCTATATATGGTGTTCATTATTTTTTTTCAAAAAAGTCCCCATCATAACAGTTTGAAGAACTTCCTAAAGTGAGTATAGCAACACAATGCACCACAGAGTACCCTTCTTTTTCCTGTGAACACACTGCAACTTAAAAGAATGCACATGCCACATACCTTATCTGACATTGTACCAAATGCAGGAAAACAGCCTGATGATTGCAACAGTCGAGATGATGTATCAGCCAACCCACTGAGCAGGATGTTTTCTTCATCAGTTCTCCACAAAAACTCTGCCACGGCATCCACACCAGATCGAGCATGATTACTAAAAGCAGGCGCAAATTCATTGTTTCTAGCATTTTCTGAATTCTCTAACCTTGATTCCCGCTGAACAGTGTTTGTGTAAACCCTATAATTATTTTCAACACCATGTACTCGTTCATTGGTGTTCCTGACTTGATCAAGTTTGGGGAAATCTGTTGTCCCAGCAGTATCCTTAGTCAAACTGTTATCAAACCCAAAGAATTTTCCACTTCCAAATAAATTAAGCAAACCAACTTCAGAATCCTCTTCCTGCCGGGGTTTACTTATAGTGTGTTTGTTGCCAAACCCAAAGGATAGTCCATAATCCTCAGATCTGCTGACATCATCAAATTTGGGCTGATTTAACATGGTAGTAGAAACACTATTCAAATAATTGTTGACAACATATGTAGGCTTGTTTCCAGATGAACTGGGTAAACCACTCACGGGACCTCTTTCCTGCCAGGCCTCTGTTAACATGGAAGTAGAAACCCCATTCATATTACTTTGAGAACCACATCTTTGCTCCAATGGAATAGGCAAACGACCTTTAAAACTTCCTTGCTCTTTGATATTAGTCACAGCATTCTCCAACCCAATGCCCTGATAATCAGATCTAGATATTGCCTCATTTCTTGCATATTTATTCCTATACAGTTCCCCACTTTCCATGATAGTAAAATGCCTTTCCTCAAGATTTTCACAACTAACTAATTTATCCTTGCTGTTTGAAGAAAAATAGCTACTTTCAGAACCTACCTCTTTTCTCCGCTTCTCCATTGAGCTGGTGGGAACATCTTTCGTCCTGTAGTCAACAAAATGTGGTTGATTACTTCCAGCAAGAGCAAGGGACCAATTCTGAGGACTTCGACCCTGCCAACCATAACTATTGATACCACCACTGTTGCTCTTGGGAACATTCATTTCACTGGGAAATACACATGATATATTTCTCTGATCAGTAGACAAGACCGTACCAACACCCAAACACACATCAGGTTTAGCAGCACTTACATCAGTAGCTACCTTCAGCTTATCCGCTTCATCATTAGTTATGCCAAAAGCTGTATCCTGTTTACTGCAATTTTTCTCAACTAAAGTTTGAAAGTTTCTGTTTGACATCATGACCAGATCGTCATGAACGTATTTGTCAGAATGAGGTTTAATGGTACCATCAGCTTTTGGTTTACTATGAGGTAAAGCAGAACTTGTTTCATTGTTGCCTCCGCAATTGGAAGATTTTTCTGCAAAAGAAACCCGGTCAATTCCAACTGCTTTTTGTCTCTCCAAGAATTCAGAAGAAATTCCAACAGCTACAGGTTCATTATTTTTCTGTGTCATTAATACTCCACCAAATCGCTTCACATAGTTTTTCATGTGGCCCCCTAGATGGCCATTGTAACTATGTCTTTCTTCAAATAGTTTGTGGCATAACTGGCATTCATATTTTCCATCTTTAATGATTACCCCCTCACTGATTGATGTACTACATCTAGACCTCTTCGTCGTCGTCTGGTGAGAAGTTAACAGGTGGTGCAATAAATCATCCTGCTCACGAAAAACCATGGAGCACTTATGGCAATTTAGTGTTTCCTGTCTTCTGACTTCCTCAGGACTCTTTGTCTCCAGTAAGGTGGCTTGCTTCTCATGCTCAGTAGATTGAGAAGTACACGGATGCGGCAAACAGAACACAAGGTCAGCTCCATTTTTGTCACCCTTGTGCATGCAACCTGTAGCCTGTAGCATAAAAATAGTAAATAGAAACTACAACATAAACTTGAAATTTATAAAACAAGTATAAGAATAGCTGAGTTACATTTCCAGAAGTCAGTTTGTCATCCAACTGAACACCATCGCCAGTATGACCAGCATTTGACTGACTTGCAGCTTTAAGTCTGAAAAAGGAGAGCAAATATGAAGAAACTTCCTTGCAAGTTGCAAACTGCTGACCATTCGGGCTGGATGGTAACAAATGAGAGAAGACAGTGAGTAAGAACCACACAAGTGATAATATGACAATAAAATATCCATAAAAGTCAAGTATTTTACATTACAACCTCTAATCAACATTAAATGAACAAGGCAGTGTTGAAAAAGCAAAAACACAATCCCAAATTAAATCGTGGAATAAATGCTGCGAAAGCTATGCCATATCTTGAGAATAATATTTTAGACCATAAGAAACAACTGCTTAGCACTCAGATAATAATAATTCCAATTAAAGGTCCATTTGGTACAACTTCTTCAAGTAAAGCTTATTAAAAAAGAGCTTTAACCAAATAGTTGCTAGTCATTTGGTGGATAAAACAGTAAATGCTTTGTAGTAATAACTTACCAAACAAGGATGTTATATAATAACAGAGCGTCTTTCATATTTATAACTTTGAAGAACTCAAAAGAATTATAGGAATAGCCTAAATTTCGAGGTTACAGAGGTCATAACAAACACGCCTTAATGCAATAAGCTCACAAAATAAAACCACTTGCATTTTAGGATAATTGACAAACAGAATATATTAGTGATAAAATTTGTAAAATTTTGTAACACTCCTTTTCTAAAATAGTAAGAGAGAGAATAACATTCTTGAAAGGAATATATATATCATCAACTTGTATGCACATGAAGACTGCTATGCTAATAACACTTCTTAGATGATAGCACATTGTTCCACACAGCTGTTAGAAACAGCTCAGAAAGTTTATGCCTAGTCTCTTAGCGTAACTTATCAACAACACTGGTTTCTTTGTCGATGATCAAACCTAATCTTTTCACACTCCTAAATGATGAGAAACTCCGTAAAAGGTCTGAGGAGTAGGAAATGTACTGATAACATTAATTTTGAATGTCAAACTCTCATACAGGAATTGTTGTGACTCGGAATCTTAGGTCAGCACTTCTGTAGTAATTAGGGCTTGGATCAAACAGTAACAACAGTTTATGGTAGCTTTGGATAAAATGATGCAGATTGCAGAGTCTTGACAAGATAGAATTTGATCTCTAAGGTAATTAGGTTTGGCTTCAGGGACCATAAGAAACAAAAATTATAATATTCTTTAGGACTGAAAGTAAGTCCAAGAAAGGTGGAGTCAGTTTATATACCAGTAACTTGTCAAGACAAATACTTGTGCTTCCTTTTCTAGGCACAATCTATATCCTTTTTCTTTTTTAAAATTTACTATAAGAGAAAGGAGTAAACCGAACAAACAAATTACAAGAAAATGGCACTTCTTGGACTTCTTGAGTTATCACGATAGTGCCCAGAACTTCTCATTGTCAGATGGAAGTGGCACTTACCTTGAAATCATATTATTTGGCACAATAACTTCATAAAAGGGATTAGAACAACTAATGCCTTACATTCAAGCATCATTTGAAGAACAAGATAACTATTTTATGCGGAAAACATAATTATTTTCTTTTTTGTGGCACAGACTGCAAATTTTGAATAGTTCTCTCCTTTTTTCCCTGGTTTGTATTATTACATCTGATCTATTTTTTCATAACTATACATGTCACCAACTTTTCCTTCTTTTTAGTATGTTATAGATCACAATAGAATACTGTTTATTAACTACAAATAGCTTCGTTTTCACCATAAATAAGGCAATGGAAATTCAGTGGCTTGAACAATTACTTCTCAGATTTTTCCCTTTTCAAATTTAATTCCATACGTGGAAAGTAAACATAAACAGTGAAATATATAATTCTGGAATTAGTGCAGCATTTAATTAATACAAAATTGAACACATTATTGCAAAAAAATATAATAGAAAAACCTTATATATCGTTGGCAAGCTAACCACTCATGCCCCACTTTCTTCTTGATACAAAGCATAAGTTTCCACCCCCTTGGCAATGCATCCCCATACTCGCATGCATCAACAATCTTACTCTTCTGCCTCCTACTCACCCAATCTCCCTTTAACCCACTCAAATACCCTAACAAATCTCCCTGCTTCTCAATCCCTGCCGTCCTCCGCTTCAACTCCTCTGCAAATGGATCCTTCAGAGTCCCCAAGGTAAACAAATCCACAACCACACCATCCCTATTCTCCATTACCATTTTTGTTTCCTTCTTGTCCTCCTTATTCTCAATAACAGTGATCTCCTCCTTATTCTTAGGCACACTTTGAACCACCTTATTCCCACTTCCAACTACCCAATACTGATTTTGATTCCTACACTCATCCTTCCTAGGCCGCCCTCGTTTTTTCTTTATAGTCTCAGATGAAGCTACATTTATAGGAATGTTACCTGAGCTCTCAACATTGCTCAAAGTCACCTTGAACTCATTATTCTCACCCTTGTTCTCCTTCACCATACTGTCAGTCTCAATAACTCTATATTCATTTCTAATCCTATTTTCATCCTTCTTTGGTCGCCCAGGTCTTCTCTTTCCACTCCCACAAGAAAAAACATTAACAGGAACGTTTTGTAAGCTCTCAAAACCTGCACAGGTCCCCTTAGCCTCATTACTCTCACCCTTGCTTTCATTCACCTGACTCTCACTCTCGATAACCCTATATTCATGTCTATTCCTATTCTCATCCTTCTTAGGCCGCCCTGGTCTCCTCTTTCCACTCTCACAGGCAAAAACATTAACAGGGATATTTTGTAAGCTCTCAAAACCTGCACAGGTCCCCTTAGCCTCACTACTCTCACCCTTGCTTTCATTCACCTGACTCTCACTCTCGATAACCCTATATTCATGTCTATTCCTATTCTCATCCTTCTTAGGCCGCCCTGGTCTCCTCTTTCCACTCTCACAGGCAAAAACATTAACAGGGATATTTTGTAAGCTCTCAAAATTAGCGACAGTCACCGTAGCCTCAGTACTCTCACCCTTGCTTTCATTCAATTTACTCTCACTCTCAATAACCCTATATTCATGTCTATTCCTATCCTCATCCTTCCTTGGCCGCCCTGGTCTTCTCTTTATACTCTCACAAGAATCAAAGTTGACAGGAATGCTTACCTTGTTATCATTGACCTTAACTCCACTCTCAATCAGCCAAAAACTATCACTACCACGATTCTCATCCTTCCTCGGCCGCCCTCTCTTCCTTTTCTTTACACTAAAACTAACCACATCTACCGGGACATCATGCAAACCCTTGTTTTCATTCAAATCCCGGGTAGCATTCAAGTAGTCTTTATAGTTAACCTGCACAGGAATCAACTGCCCGTTGTTACCGACCGTATATGAGGATAGAGACTGAATTTTGAAGAGAGACTTCAGGAGTGAAATAATTTCAGGGTTATCTTCATCAAGGGTTTCGGACGGATCTACAGAAGGAAATTGTGCAAGAATTTGGAAGGAATTACGAGGGACCAGACGGAACCGTGAGAAGGTCTGTTTGCGGCTGCCGGCAGATTCGTTAAAGACGGAGCGATCAATTTTGGGATTTGAAACTTCGTCTTCATCATCGTTTTGAGCGGCGGTGGTAGCGCTTGTGGTGCGGGAAGAGCAGTGAGAAAGAAAAAAGAGTTCGGATTGAGAGAGGAGGCTGAGATCGATTAGAGGGACGGAGTCGAGGTGAAGGTGGTGGCGATCCACGGTGGTGGTGGCCATGGCATAGAGAGATTGGAGTGAAACTGTTCCGGATTAGGAGAGGCAGGGACAAGAGAAGAGACGATGGATCTGCTTTTGCTGAGGAGTTGGTGTGCTGCAGCCTGGGATGAGATTCAGGTATGATGTTGGCACGTGTCATTTTCTATTGAAAACATCTTTTTTATTAGATTTGTCCGGATATTGTGAGTACCAAACATACATGCACACAACATTCAATCAGTCATTATCCCTTAAAAATTTTCAAAAACTTTTCCCGTAAGATTTTCCCCTCTCTTTGATGACAGCACAAAGGAACATGAATTATAAACAAAAGGCCAAAAGACGTATTCACGTATAAAGTTTATTGCGAATCCAAAATGAAATCAGTTAAATATTAAAAATTTAAAATTTTATCTATAAAATATTAAAATTAATAAAAATAATAATTAGTTTTAAAAATAAAATTATTATTTAATTAATAATATATTAAAAATAATAAAATATTATTATGTCTCTCTTAAATTTAAATTTAAAAAATTATAAATTTTTTTAATTAAATTTTAAAAAATCAAATTCTTTTTACTAAATTTTGTATTTTTCAGTGAATTTTCTTTAATCTTCTCTCTCCAGCGATTTTCTCTCCCTTCCCCATCTTCTTCGACAATAAAGATTAAATCATTTTCATTTCGAACGAAAACGAATATCTATTTTTAATCTTACTAATTATGTTTGAAAATTAATTAAGTAATTTGGGATATTGATTGACTTGATGATTTCAAGTACATTAGCCTTATAAATTAAGTGACGTTGATTTATTTATAACATCTTACACTATTTTGGGAATGTGAAGCTTCGGCTTTTATCAACAACAACCAAGAAGAATTAAAGGTGTGAATGTCATGGTCATGAAAATCAAAAAATAAGTTTTTTTTTTCTGATATTGGAACATGAAAGGAGAAGTGGAAAAGGATAGGTAACCAGAATGGTGTCAACTTCTCCATGTGATGATATGCATAGAAGAGGTTGATCCCAGGAACCGATAAGTCGGGTTGCTTTGATTCATTTGATAAAGCTGTGAATGGAAATCAAAACAAAGCAGAGAATGATTAAGAAAAGGACGTTAATATGATCCAGAGTGGACATGCTAGTGATCCATGGATTGGAGAGCTGAGTTCTGGGCTTCATCAAAGCTTAAGGGCTCGTGCTTCAATCTGGAAACAAGGGTAGTGCTGAGAAAGATGGAAGATCAATCGCCTCCTTCAAAATCTGAGTCTTGTGACGATGCAGGAACGTGCTTCAAAGTTGAGGCGGAATTTGATCCTGAGAGTTTTAGAAAGTTGCGGTGGAAATTGTTCCTGTGGAGCCATAGGAGTCTTCACAAACCCTGGATTTCAACACCACACCGGTCTTATTGTAGCTGCTCTAAAGCAGCAGGGTGGGTATATTCTTCAGATACGCTTAAAACAAATAGAGCTATGAATCCTGGAAACATTGAATACCCGGGATCATTTACAGAGAATCTTTCAACA
Organism: Mangifera indica; assembly: GCF_011075055.1. Taxonomy (NCBI): domain Eukaryota; kingdom Viridiplantae; phylum Streptophyta; class Magnoliopsida; order Sapindales; family Anacardiaceae; genus Mangifera; species Mangifera indica. The sequence goes on along the minus strand of NC_058147.1, from coordinate 4,820,153 downwards.
AAGGTTGGAGTGGCAATTACAATAACCACAACTGCAGCAGGGATAGTTTTGATAATGGAATTTCTGCCTTGTGGCCACTTAACCAATGGGTTGCCTTTACAGCAGAATCACCTTCATTCGAAAGAGTAGATGAGTGGATGAAAGTATAGAAGTTCAAAATCAAACTCATGCAACCAGAAGCCAAAATTGAGAAGTTCCATCTGAAGCCTTCACCCTTTGAGATAGCTTTTGGATTGAGAAGTTAAATAAGAATCAAGAACAGAAACCCTCCCTCATCTCATCACAATGGCAGTATCCTCCATTAAAATAGAGTCAATTTTGTATCATTGAAACTAGACAATAATAATTATATTCCTTTATGGAAAGGGCAAACTTACTCTAGGAAATTTATGACACCGGTATTCAAATTAGTCAAGGTTCACAAGTAATATCATTGATAAAGAGTCAAGATCAACTTGTGGTTTCCTCGATGCTGAACCTCAATATATTAATGGTGCAGGTAAAGAAGCGACATGCATGGATTCTTATTGTACAGATCGACCGCAAGAAAGGGCCTCTTTTTTAAATCCATACAGATTGATTATGGGCAGTAAAGGACGAAAGAAATCGATGTTGTCGGGAGCTCTTAGTAACATGAATAAATTGATAAAAAATTTTCATTGGCTTAACAGCACTAGTGATTTTTCATTTTGAACTTCAACACAGAAGTCACTAGCAAATCTTATTGCACATTTTAAATGTTTGTTGCTCTATGCTGCAGGCTAGGGCTGGATTAAATCGAAGCTCAAATTAGGGTTATGATAAAATGAGTTCAAACTCAGTTAAAACGAATTAAATTCGAATTAGTTTGGACAAATCCAAAGTTAAATTATTTTTAGCCTAATTTCTTTTTTAATCAACTTAGAGCTTAATTAGCCAATATCAATCTGATAACTCTTTTAAATTCAAATCAATGACACTTGTAGCCCAAATGTCTATGTATTTGCAATCTAGTCTGGCCAGCAAAGCTAAGTAAATTAGTAAGTGATGTGAAGCGCTTGAGATAGAAATGAGTTGTTATGGTTTCATGAGTAAGTGATGAGTTATCTTATCTTGAGAAGGGATGAGAGAAAAACTTTAATGACTTCAGTTGTGTGTAATAATAAGGTAGATCATGTAAAAAGGAATGACAAAATGTTTATTGATGAGCTATGTGCAAGTTAGGGTATTGTATAAGTCACTTATTTATGGAATGTTTAGCATTCATGCATTTCTTATGGTTGTTTTGTAGGTAGGAGATTTGCAAAGTTGCGAGAGAAGTGAGAGTCAATTTGAGTGGATGCATGAGGGATTGATTTAATTTCATATTCTGATTTTATGTTTATTTGTGTTCTGTTGTATTAACGCATTTACTATTTTCATATTTACATTATTTGAGTTTATGTAAGAACACTAATAAAATCCTAAGATTTTATCAAAGAAAATTGGAAAACTGAAAAGAGAACTAAGAAAAAAGCTAAGGATTTGATCACTTCGAAGAGATCGACCTCCAATTTAATTACTTTAAGGGGATCAACTTCCAAATTAGTCAAAAGCTTTAAATCATATGTTTATTGCTTATTCTTTTAAGTTTTATTTATGTTTAATATTCATTATGATGAGTTGTTTTCCCTTGCATCAAGATTTTATTTACATGGCTTATATAAAGTAAGTAAACAGTCTTTCCAGATGCATGTTCTCTTCGCAAGGTATTAGTGTAGAGAGACGTGTTATATCATGTTAGCTTCATAAGAAAATTGCATGAGGGACAGTGATGATCCAACAAGAAGCAAATTGAAGAAAGTCTTGCCATACGAAAGCAATTTGATCAGGAGTCCAAGAAGATCTTAGATCAATTTACATTGGGGTAAAGTAAGAAGAACCGAAGAACATAATTTTTCGTTTTATGGAAGGGAAAACCAGAGATTATGGCAGTTTGAGAAACAAGTCGCAGACTATATAGAAGATGTTTCAGCTAGGTAGTAATCATCAAAACAAGTGACTATGTTTAGTTCTTTAATGGTAATGAATCAAACAAATGATGGCAGATGGCATGGAAGAATTGACATTTGAAGTGCATGTAAACACTAAAGCTAACTAAATAAATGGCACTTTATATACCCAGTGGCATTAAAGAGATGGAATTTGAGACAGTTTAAGGAGGCCTATGTTGTTGAAGAAAAGGAAATTTTGGGTACTATCTGCTGCTTAAGGAAGTGACAGTGCTTTGCCACATGAGAGGTTCCTTATGCTAACCAGTTGTGTCGGCAACTTCTTTGAATGGTCGAATCGATGCAAAACAAGGTGTTAGTATTGGTTGTAGTTTTTACTCAAAATTGATTATGATTGGATCATGAATATGATACTGATCCAAGTTGGGAAGAACTAGAATAGGTACAAACACTCTCAATGAGGACGTTGAGTCCTTCAAACGAAGGAGGCTTGTTAGACCCTTAACGTGTGAAGCCTAAGAAACTTGGCTAAGCAGGCATACTTGACTTAGCCATGGATAGATGGCAATGGCATGAAGTCCAAACTATTTTGTGTAACTGTCTTCTCTCATTTTTATATTGATTGTATACTTATGTAGCATGGACGAGTGCATGATTCCTTTGAAATATGTTGGGTAAACATTAAGAAAAGATTGGGATTATTCCAGTAATACTAAAACAATGAACTTCAAATACCTAAAATTTTATCACCGGTTGCGAATGTTTCTGTTTTCTATTCTGAAACCATTCAATAGAAAGTTCTTGCCTTAACACCTTGAACAGAGTAAAGTTCCATGCTCTTTGCAGCAGGGGTGAACTGATTGAAATTCTTTAAGGATCGGCCACTCAGTCATGGATCTACCGAATGGACCCTCATGTTGGATGTGAGTGAAACCAGGAGTAAAAGATACAACGATTGATAAAAAAACAAGACGAATCCAAATACAATGATCTTCAAAAATACCCACAAAAGCTTCATGAATTTCTTCACATACATGATGCGACTGCACCTCACAATGCAATCATCAGTAACAACCGCAAGTGACTGCTGCTATCACATTGCACTAGAAAAAAGGAAGACACATATGGATAATCACAGTACCCAATGCGGGTTCTAGAATGAACTCATTTTGTTTTCAATATCAAGGGCCATTTCTGAACAAACTAGCCAGTTGGTAGCAAAGTACCAGAATTGCTCTGTTGAAATCACTTGTGACAACAGAGGACTGACCTTGATTCACTTAAATCTCTCTTCTTTCACTTCTGAAAATGTCAACATTCACATTATTTCTCACCAGCGCCAGGAACCGCTTTCCCTTTCTGCATTTGTGCAAACTTAAACAAATTCTCATTAAGAACCAACCGTGGATCCTTATCAATCAAAGCTCTCTCTTTCCTTTCAATTCTGAAAATGTCAATATTCACATTATTTCTCACCAGCGCCAGAAACTACTTCCCCTTCCTGCATTTGTGCAAACTTAAACAACTTCTCATTAAAAACCAACTGTGGATCCTTATCAATCAAAGCTCCATTTTCATCATAAGCATCCTTCAAAAACACCGCCCAATTCATCTCTGTCCCCGCCAAATAAAATGTCCGAGGCTGCTTCTTTAGCATCTCGTATGTTCGCCTAGTCAAGCTAAACTCCTCCTTGAACTCCACAATATGATGTATACTTGCCCTTTTCTCCAATGTCAAACTCAAAAATTCATGCGCAATCCCTAACCTATACTTCTCAGCCTCCAAACTCCACATATCCAACTTCCACCCGTCGCTATATGGCGATACCAAAGGCAAAGTGTTCAGCAAGTTAAGCTTTCTCGTATCAATTTCATCAAAACCCAAATCTTTCCCATACTTTATAGGAAATTTAAATGCTTTCATAACCTTATCCTCGTTACCAATAAACTGTCTCTCTAATTCACTCACAGCTAAGATCGGATCCCACTTAACCAATTCAAGAACCCTTTTTCCATCATTTTCCACAACAGTACGAAAATAATCGGGGTATTTGGCAACCCGGTCCCTGAAATCTTCAGGAATTCCAAATAACAACCTGTTATGATAAATTTTACTCAGGGGAATCTTCTTTTCTTTCGAAATCATCAACAATTTTCGAACCTTATTAACCCTGTCCATTTCCATAGTGTCCATCATTGACCTCTCTTCTTCCAGCAGCTGCTCCGCAAATTCAGTAAATCCAAGCCACATTTTGTTGTCCGTATGGCGATAAACTTCAAATATTAGGGGATGCCGTTGAATGGACTTGATAACTTTACGGCCACGAGGAAATCCCAACTCACGGTGGAACTTGCCGGCATCGTCAAGGCGGAGTATACGTTCTGGCTGTTTGGAGAGGAATTCTTTGGTTTTGATGAGGAATTTGAAGTAAGAATCGCGATTAAGGATTGATTCAAAGTGAGGAACTCGCACCGAGTCAGTTTGGATCGGCCTAGTTCGGGGAGAAGGCTTTTTTCTTTTCTTTCGGAGCTTTTTGGGCAGTTTAGTGACGAGAAATGAGGTGGAGAAGGGGGAGATTTTAAGTGAATTAGAGTTTGGGAGGGAATGGGGGAAAATTAGGTTTAGGGTTTTGCTTACAAAGAGGCGCCAGGCCATGAATGTGTAGTTTTCCAGTAAGCAGTCGAGAGGGAGGCCTTGTGTTGGGGACGATATGTAGTGTAGTTACAAAAATCAACGGTGATCAGATGTTGGACGCCAAAATATGATGAAAAGGCGATGATCGTTAGATTTACTGACTTTGACTAGGGAGTGAAAGGTAATTGGTCTGCTATTAAATTTTTTATTGTATATATATTTGTCCTGATATAAATTTATTTCATATTATCCAGGACGGTTGGCACAGCTAGACTATACATCATTATAACTAGATAATAATTTGTTTAATAACTTATTCCATATAAAAAACTATATGAAATTTTCTTTTATCTAAAAAAATTAAGGGTTAGTAAAATTACTGTAAAACCTTGATAGATTTAATATAATAATTATATTTATATTATAAAACTGAATATTTAAATAAATTCTTATATATTATATTAATTTAAAATTATTAATATATAATATAATATTCATACCACGCTTAGTTTAATTGGTGGGAAGATATTTCCACGAGCACACAGCAACGCCGATCACATCACACGAATGAAATTTTTGTCACCATTAATGTCAGAATGCCAGCGAGCTTCAAACAATAAAAGCTGGATGGATTAAATTTCAAATACTTGTTACAGAAGGCTCTCGCGAAGGAAACGAATAATCTAAAGCCAACTTTGGGATGAACCGTTCAATAAAGATTTAAAAAAAAAAAAAAAACTGCAAAAGCAGGAAAATGAAAGAAATGAAGAAAAAATTCTTCATATGAATGCACCGATCTGAATTTTTTTTTATAAATTACAGCAGATAAACCTTATTCTGTAGTCGTATAATTATAATGAGACATGACATGAAAGATTTAATTTGAAACTAATTGTGTACTTATCTCGCTTCCATGGCGTCTGAATTTCAGTAATTACATGGTCCTATGTATGCCTTACGGCTCCACAGGAGGTGTGGTTGGTTCCACCATGATTCATTTTTGTTTGGCTCTCCTCTGTGTTTATGATTTCTTCCTGTCCTTTCAAAATTTTTGGTCTCCCCTTTGTATGGTGGAGCTTTATAGTAATTCAATAATATTCAGTAAATGAATATAAATACCATGATTTAGCTTCTTGAGCTTCACTTGGAGAACTCAAAATTAGCTTGCTTGTTTCTTAAATAATGGTTTCTGGCAGATAAGAAGTCTCTCGTCGCTGTTACTCTCAATTTCTATGACTCGTGCATCCCACTTCAGCTTAGTTGTTAGAGCTCTTACTGACTCAACAAGATGAGTTTCATCGCGAATTATCACCCAACCCTGCAGGAAATATCATTATCAACAAAGGAAACATCATTGGCCCAGACGAAAACCATCAAAACACAGTAGACTTGTATTATTGCTATGAAAGATGCCAATATTGGTTCAAAACAAGACTGTCCTAAATAATTAAGAGGAAATAAATAGACATTGAAATTTGATTATATAAACATAAGCAGCAAATATTTTCTTGTATAAATCTGTTAAATACACCAAAGCATAAAGTGGGCATGCCAATTATTTAAATCCCACCAGCAAACTGACATAAGTACCTAGCCATGCAAATAGTATAATTTTAAACTAATTAGTTGTAATTCCATGTGGACTTACAGTATTCCATCATATGGCATATGCATGTCATCTCTACCATAACAATTTTTTATTTATTTTGAGAACTGGGAGAAAAATGGATGACAACTGAATATCAATACAATAGAGACTATTTGGTTCAAGTACCTCTGGACGAAGGATACGATCTATCTCAGTGAATATATCAAGCATGGAGCACCTATGCTGATCTGCTACAAGGGGAAAAAGTCCTGCTGCATGCACCAAGTCATAAGTTCTTGGGTACGTTGGGAATGCTTCACACCTGAAGGAATTAGAAATTATAAGCAAACATGGATTTCAAAGTTCAGCACTCATTTATTCTTTCAAAACTCAAATATTCTCCAATATCAAAATACTGCATGTTTATTTTTATAGCCTTTTTTCAGAGTGAATGTTCATCCCTCCAAATCATGCAAATCAGTAATTTCCATATCTAGATACTCCAGTTCAATAAGTTTGATACCATATCATTGCTTAACATTATATATGATAAGGAAACAGCAACAACAAAATAAGAATGCATGAGATAGGATAAGTCTTTGATTACACGTTCAGAATAAACCATAGCACAACAGAGCTATATTAAAATTCATTAAAAGGTCAAATTAGGTCAGTCAAGATGATTGATTTACCAATTATGCATTACACCAACAAAACCTCTGTCAAGAATCATTGGGAGATAGTTGGTTGCAATAGTTGGGACGACATTCATGACCCACACTGATTTCCCTTTTTCCAGTAATGCAGAATTAAAGCCACCAAAATGAGCGTTCATGTCCAGCACATTTCTCACCATGTTATAAGGTGGAGAAGGATCTTCATCACCAGGTCTCTTAGGATGATCCGAAAATATTAATGGGGACAGAAGAGACCAATAGTTACTGACTGCTGATTTCCAATCTTCAGTATCCTCGGTCAAATCTTCTTGACCTACACCTGATAAAATAGTTAAAAAGAAACACTAGAGTTAGATGACATTGAGAAAATAAATATATTTGGACAAATTTTTTAATGCCAGAGAACATTTTTCTCTCTTGTGCTATTTAACCATCTAAAAGAGACACAAAAGTTCTATACAAATTTTTTAATACCACAGAACATTTTTCTCTTTTGTGCTATTTAACCATTTAAAAGAGACACAAAAGTTCTATGTAAGAGCACAAGAATTACCATATATGGCAAGCTCCTTTTTGTTGAAGTGGGCCCTAGAGGGCCAATTGGTCCTCTCTTCAATGGGAATCCATCTGCGGCTGCGTGTTCCACTTATACAGGCTTGGAGAGGTAGATAATATGGAGATTCAACATCATGGACTTTACTGCAGATAGAAGGGCCAGAGCCAGGCTTCCTAGACATACAACAACCAGTTGGTACAAAAATTAGGACAACCTAGTATTGTTAGGTACCAAAGGAACAACATGCATTTGATATAGAGATATATATTTGGGTCAGCATAAATTTATTTCAAAGATCATGTAACGCAGAAAGTCAATAAAACGTCATGATTGTAGCCTCACCGAGAATTATAACAACTTGCTTTACTAGTTTTTTTCCATACAACAGTTTCGTCTTGCTGTGACAACTGCTCCCAACAGAGATTTTCTGCAAAATCACGAACAAAGTTCCATCTTTTTTTATTCTCCTTGTTACGGAGAAAACGATGAGGATTGGTAAGTGGCGAAGTCCAAACAAAGTATCCACCCGGCTTCAAAACTCTGTCAACTTCAATTAAGAGAATACCATCTGCCCCACATAGCATGAGTAAATAAAGATTACCTCAATTCAAGTATCTGAACAAGCAGGCTTAAAGAGCAAAGTATCAACCGAAGATTAATCTCCTTCAGCAGGTTTATATGAGATATGACAAATATCTCTGATTCACTTTTTGGTTAAGCAAATAAGTAATATGATAGACATAATTTTTTATTACTTCAACCCTCCTTTTGCTTAATGGTGATAGAAGGTTAAGCTCCTCATCCCTCTAATGTAAATTCAGCAGTAAAAAACCACAAAAGGACAGGATCATAAATAACACTTTAGGTCCACCATCCAATTTTAAGTTATGAAAAAACTTCAAAACAGGATTTACACAGAGTGATGCATCTTGGATGCGGGAGGATAGAATATGTTCTGATGTGCAAATTTAACACGAAGCAGCAGATTACATCAAGTTATTGATTCCCACACATATTTGACATTTACCTCTTTGGTCCCAATCAATACCACAACGAGCACAATGCACCATGTCAAAGGAAAGTGATGGATATGGCAACTGTTTTGAAGTGAAAGCACCAATCATTGCAGGAAGTCCTCTTTCAAGGGTTAGTTGAACTTGACTTCCTGAGGCCTCATAATTTGCAATGCACATGGTCAGGAGCTGATTGGAAGACAGATGTGCTCCAAAGCTGCCATAACCACATCCTATATCCAGGATGGTTCTAACCTGCAAATTTTAATTTTTAATATATACTCATTATAAAAGAGAAAGCAATCAGTGGCCACATGTTACAGTTATAGCAGATGCAAGATATTGATGCAATGGTACACTAGTTTTGACATAATTTTAATATATGGCTGGAATTATCAGGAATCTATAGCACATTATTTATTTGATATAAAAGCAAAAAAGCAAATTATTTAACAGGATCAATAGCAAAGACACCTTGTTCTTTTCTACATTAGTTACTGGAAAGTTTTTCAAGTCAATGGAAGGAATACAATATATTCAAAATAGCATCAATTAAGCTAGGCTAAATAAGTCAAATATAGGTGGAAAAATTAGAGAAATTAATATGCAAGTATCAACACTGAAACAGAACAAATTTCTACTTTTCATAGTGGTTTTCAATTTTGAGTGGCCATTCACTTACACCAGCTTGTATGAAGTTAGATTCATTTCTCAGCCCAATCATTTCTGCTATTTGATGAGAGTAGTCTTCAACGCCATCAAACATTAGCGAGGCTGAGCGGAAGGAAATCTGCTCTTCATCCAACATCATCATCCTGCAACCACATGAGATTAATAAAAGAACTAAAATTTAGAGTGCAAAGAGAGAATTTCCCAGTAGGATGTCACTGCTCACCTCTTGGTCATGCTTCCAGAGGAAAGTACCTCCTGGGCAGTAATTTTAACATTTGCAACCCAGATAACATCTCTTCCAGTTGGCCACCTAAGTGGAATCCTATAATTCACAGGTGGAAGAACTAGACAATTTTGCCTTGACCCACCTTCACAGTGTCGATCCAACTCAGTACCATCGGCAAAACCCAAGGCAAGATTTTGCGATAGATTGAAGCATGGAACATAATTCTCAGCATCCTGGGAACAAAAATCCAATTCTTTTGACCTCGGAGAACCAACAGATATCTCCCCAATATCCCACAAATCTGATACAAGTTGTTCTTGGAGCTTCCTGAAGTTATGAGATAACTGACTTCTTGATGAGGTTGAAATTGAAATTGCCCACCAAAACGATCCAGTAAGAGCAAAAATTACAATCACAACTAAGCTCAACTTCAAAAATAGAATCATAAAGTTGTGTCGGCTTCTCGTAGTTCCAGTGCTGAAAGGATCAGAAGCAAAACCATTTTTAATAACACCATATTTGGAAGGAGAATTACTTGTATCATGGAAAGGAAACCTTGAGGCTAAATAGCTTTGATCAAAAGAGTGAGATTTTTCCAAATCTTCTTTTTCTGTTCCATCTTTAATTTCTGAATCCCATAAACCATGGCTATTCGCAGGGATCCGGACACCGGGTGAACCTCTATGAGTAGGCCTCGACATTTCCTATAACCAAAAATCGCAGAAATAACAATTTAAGTCTAGAACAACAAAAGAAAACCATACATATAAAAAGTAAAATTAAAATCCAATGAAGCGATGATCTCCACAACAGTTTTTTGAAGCAAACGAGCTAAACGCAGAAATGTTTTTCCTTGAACCTAAACGCAGAAATGTTATTCACACAAAAAGGTTTTAGTCCTACAAGATCAGTCCTATAATAATAGATCCATTAAAGAGCACCAGTGGAGCCCATCAATACAGAATTCTAAATACTAACTTTTCAACAATTTAAGAGCTAACCTAGAAAAAGATAGAAGGGTGAGATTTAGATTTGAAGAAAACAGGATGCAGTAACAGAAGTCCACTGGAAAACAAACCAAAAGACAATCGAAATCACTGTCAGCTCATCTCAAGCGTAATTAACATAAAAAGTAGCACTTACAACTAAAATATAAACCAAATCCAAACCAACAGCTCATTTCAGATCAGTCCACCGCCGTAGTAGGTAAAATAGAATGAAAATCCAATGAAAGCGAGAAAATAAAACAAAATAAAGAAACGATTAGACTAAGCAAAACAAATCTAGCGAAAGTGGAAAACTGGAAGTAGCCAATACAGAACAAAACACTACCTCCTATATTGTTCAAGTGAAGATAAAAAATACAGCGAGAGAGAAAAGCGCAGAAAATCAGCAGAACTTCATGAAATGGTTTTGTCACGCTACTTAAACATCCTTGTTGCTGTCGTCGCAACAATGCTTGTGGATGTTGTCTTTACTTGAAATTTGAGCGCCGATTAACTCTCCCTGTTCCTCTTCCGCTCCAACTCAATTCCTCTCCGGCACTGAGAAGTTGTATCGATCCAATCACGACAGAACTCGTGAAAACTGAATACCAATTCCCTTTTTATATTATCTTTATTTCTTTTCTTTTATTTTATTTTAATATAATTAATAAGCCAAACACAAATTTAAGCAGCCATTAACGCTATAAATCTTTCCACTACTGCTGTATATCACCCTCCCTAACAAAAGGGCTTGAACCCAGCGTAATTTTTCCCCAGTAACAGCTTTTTACTCTAACTTTAAATAAAAAGACTTGTTTGTCATTCAATTCAGGTTGAAATTTTAATGTCTCATTACTCCCAAGGAAAGATGAGAATTTACTCGGCATGCACCACCATGAACCCAGAGAGAGAAGGAGAGAGAGAGGGGTTGATTAATGAAGATCGATATTGGCAGAGACATAAACAATGCATAATCCATCCTAATGTTAGCATTAATTAATTAATTAATTAATTACTAGCATATGTTATGATTATTAATGCATGCCCCCACGTATCTATTCATCTTAGAGACGACAGCCTTTTCAACAACCATTAATATTTTAAACCAAATTTTGATTTGGGAAAGGGCCTATTTCTAATCCAAATTTTACTCTAATCTCCAAATTATATTTATAATAAATAAAAAATTTAAACACTTATTTATCAACTAATTATGATCCAAATTTTTAGTTAGATATAAGGGTAAAATCATTCTTTTTTTATAAACTCTAAAAATTTAAAAATTTATTCATTCTTCACTCAGATTTTAAAAACTAACATTTTACCTAATTCTCAAAGTATGAAGAATTTAGATTTCACCTCTAGGATTTATTTTCTTTATTTGGCTACCAATATTTCAACCAACGATCGACACTTTTCACCTTTCTTTTAAATTCGGCCACAAAAAACAAAGAAGGATAACCACCCATGAAGACATGACAAAGGACAACTCTTCATCTTCTTTCGTTATGTCACCCAAATGATGTTTTGTTGTCTTTGGTCATTGCTTCTTTTTGATTTGGGTGATGAGGGCTTGGCTTTTGTCTAAGAAGACTGTCATTTCTTCCCCATCACCAACCGACCCTAAGCCACTATAGATGAAATCTAAAAAAGGGAGAAAGTGAATTTTTTAAAATTTAATCATAAAGATAAATATTAGTTTTTTAAACTAATGAGGGAAAATAATATAAATATTAAGGTTTTAAATTTATAAATAAAATAACTATTTTACTTCTATTTTTAATTAAAATTTTGAATAATAATTAAATTATATATAGATGTTTAAGTTTTTTATCTGTCATAGATATAATTTTGAGATAAGAGTAAAAGTTGGGTGGAAACCGGCAATTGTCCATTTGTTTTTAAGCTAACCCTTAATTACTGAGGGTAATCATTTCTAGGCCAGCCAAGGTTGGAATACAATTTATTTAAGATTAATCTGCATGCGGAGTGGACCCCTTTTGATTGAGAGATTCCTTTGCGCTCGTCATCCTCATGAGTAGTATTTCGTGGCACATTTTCTTTGGTTCATCATAAGCTGTGCTAAAAGAGCTAATCTTGTCTACTTACGTTTCTAGATTACTAAGCGTGAAACAGGGGCCCATCTAGCCGCGTTTTCTGTATCTGTCTATAATGATGCTGAGGTGTCAGCTAGACATGTAGAGTGTAGGATTAACAATCATGCAGAGGATCAGATTAGGTTTGGATTGAAGGTGGCTCGTGACTTGTTTGTTTGCATTCGGTGGTGGCGCAAACGCGGGATCGATATGCCTGCCGCGTCCATTGTCACGGGACCACTTTGAAGCGCTAGCATTCACACGCAGTCACTGGTCTTTGCATACGTGGCACTCAAGTACAATTTGCTCGGCATTCTGTATTTTACCAATAAAATGAATTTTTATTTCACTTTTACTTTAAAAAAAAAAAATTATAGGTATTATTAAGCCTCCTCACGTTTTTTTCCCTCAATTTTGATCTATTAGAAGGAATGACGGGCAACCCAAAAATTCGTTGGAATGATTAAACGAAATAATTTTGAAAAAATCAGATTCAAATAATTTATTCACACATTTTTAAAAAATCTTAAATTAATTAATTTGAAAATTAAGATTAAACGGTAAAATCATACAAGTCAAAACTCTCACGTATTTAATATAGATAATTATATTGTGAATCTGATTATTATATTTTATTATTTAAAAAAATAAATGATGTTTAAAGGATTTATACTCTATTTAATTGAAATTAAATGCTTATTGTTTATCTAACCATCTAACTAATGTCGGATTTGATGAAAATGATTTGGGGACCCACCACCATATTGTTTTTATGACGGGTCAACACTTAGCTGGAAGATTGTGAATAGACTTTTTCTTTTCAATTAATTATCATTTTTTTAAATTGGGGTTTACAACTAAAAAGGTTCCAAGTCAAACTTACGAAAATTTATTTCTTTTTTTAGTTATGCGAGTCTCTCTTATTCGTTGATAATTATAAATTAAATTAATCTTTTAAAATCATTTCCCCATTTTAAAGCAATAAAATCGAACATAAGAAATCATCAACACGTATTTGTGATGTCAGAGATGGAATACATAATAAGAATAGCCCGTATTTGTATTTGAATGGAGAAACGGACCCACGATGACGCACCCAAATTTCTACCCGACAATTTGCATTGCCAACTTTGTCTTTGCACGGCTTGTGTAATGCAGCGGCTGCTGCTTGTTTTTTTTTAATGATTTTCTTTTTTTATTTGTTTCTTACTCGTGTTTTTCATGGAATATATTTGGAAATATTATTCGTTGTCAAGTAACATTTATGCCGCGCATCTCCAAATTTAAAATGTAATTTAATAATCGCCATAATCTTTTTTAAATGTTAATCTCCATTTCTTAATCTTTCTGCAAGATAAGGTAGTTACCGAAAACTATAGTGTAATTAATAGAGGCAAATGAAGCCGGGCTGGATAGCTTACGGGTCAATTAAGTCGGTCGTTAATATAATTAAGCACGCAAATTGCGCATAATTTTGGGGGGTAAATAATCGTGTAGAAGCAGGACCATGTTGGTTGCTGGTCTCTTTCAAATGATTCGTTAAAGACTTAGAATCGTCATAGGCCCACCGACACAAAAGTCAAATCCTTTACAGATACGCATTGTGTGAACCGATTCGAATCCTGTAGAATCCCCAAACAACGTGGTCACAGTGTGGTTAACCACACAAACAGAATCTTAATAATTTTATGTATAAAGAAGATCCTTTACTAATTTATTTTTTATTATTAATATTATTTTTATTTAGTTATAAAATAATAAAATATTTTAATAATTTTATATCACTAATAATGATAATTTAATTATCATATCTATTTTAGGTATTATAATATTATTTAAATAATCTTAATTTTATTATAAATATATTTTTGTTTATTAATTTTTTAGTGTAAAAATAATTTTATTTTTAATTAATATAATAATATAAAAAATATTTTAGAATAATTATATTCAATAATATTTAAGTAAAATAATATATTAGTATTTTTTATTATTTTTAACGAAACACAATAATTATTTATATTTATCAAATTTTAATAATTTTCTAAATAACTTATTTTCAAGATAATTTTTCAATTTTGATAATAAAATATTATTCAAATAAAATGCATCCAAAGATTCATCGCGACAACAGCCTTAATCGAACTAATGTAACCAATTAGTTGATATTGAAAAAGAAAAAGATAATTTGTTGTTAATTGGTTGGGAATTATTCATTTAAAAGCTTTTAAGTATGTGTGGTTTAAATAACCTTTTATTAACACAAAAAAATTATTATAAACATTGAATACTTTTTAAATTATTGCGTAATAATTGTTGTAAAAAATTGATATGTGCAAATAATTATTATATTTTTGATTAAATATAATAAAAGAATATTAAATATTTATTTTACTTAAATGTTTTTTTATATAATTATTCTAAAATTTTTATATTACTCATTATATTAATTGAAAATCAATATATTTTATTTTTTCTTAAAAAATTAATTAATAGATATAAAATTATAATAAAATCAAAATTACTTTTAAAATATTTTAATACTTAAGAAGAAAATAATAATTAGATTATCTTTTTCGTTTTATTATTTAACAAATCAAACAAATAATAGATTAACAAATAATTTTTTATTCCTTGTAACCAAATGCAGCTTAATTTAACCATTATTTAATATCATTTTATAAACTATTTCATTTAATTTTAAATTTAACATTAATAAATCATAATTAACTTGAGTGTGTGAGTGTCTGCCCATATTTTTATTTAAGTATTTTCTGCTTCTGTTCATATAAGTTACAAACAGTCAGAAAATGCAACTTGCAGTTAGTGTCCAAGAGAAGAAAGAGGCAAATGGACTGGCCCAGGGTTCCGTAAGAGGGAGGGCATTTCGTGCCCACTGGCCTAAGGCGTGGACTTCCTCTTAAGGATTTTCCCGGAAACAAACATCACTGACTAAATCAATCAGATGAAATTGGTAAAGATTGGTGTGATAAAAACAAAAAGTTAATGAACCAACAAAAGCTTCAAAATTTCATTATTGAAAATGGTCCATATATACCAAGGGTATTAATTAAAATACGCACAAAAGTTTTCGTCTAAATCTTTTTAGATAAATTTTGGGTAATTTTATTTTTTTAAACAAATTTTATATAGTTTTCAATAATACCCCTTTCTATTAATTACATCATATTCAGTATAATTTTTTTTCAACAATTTTTCTTTCTAAAGTATGCTCAATATTTGATAAGTTATAATCCAAAGATTTAAAAATTTATTTGAAAATAGATCAATTTTTAATATAATATAAATCCGAATGAAAAAATAAATATAAGTGCAAAAAATGGATTCGAATACGAACAGATGGGTGCAGGTGTGTACGATATATGCGAATATGTGTAAATGCGTACGTTACATATGCGTGTGAGTACGTGAAAAGTAATACATGTGCAGTATAAATATAGGATTATAAGAAAGTGCGCGCCCCTCACTTTCTCGCAAGCATATATATATGGTACTTCACGCACTTGCAGATGTATACACTTGTATGCATCTATGTGTATCGTACGTATCTTTACACACTCACACATACTTATACCTACTTGTTCACACTCGCATCCATTTTTTGTATTTATATTTATTTTGTTGTTTCGATTTATATTATACTAAAAGTTGATACTTTTTGAATAAATTTTTTAATTTTTGAATCATAACTTACTAAACATAGAGTATACATTGAAAAGAAAAGTTATGAAAAAAATATTAAATCTAATATAATTAATAAAATAAAATTTACCTAAAAAAATAAAATTATTCGAAATTTATTCAAAAAAGTTTGGAAGAATGCGGTTTTATCTATTTTAATTAATACCTCTATATACTGAGATACGGATAAAATCATTTATGGGTTCCCTAACAAGTTCCTAGGCTGTATAACAAGACAATAATAGAAGAAAGGCCAGTTGTTGCTTCTAACCGAATTGGGATAATATTCCCACTGGCATGTCTGATTAATTTCAAAGAGATGTCCCACTATGTGTCTACCACCGAGTCCTGCTTACTCTACCAGTTTACCAACATGTTCAATTCTTTTACAATGGAAAAAACATTACTAATTAAGATCTTAGCAGAACTTGGAGGGAAAAGCATGGCATGAAACTCATTGCTGAATGGACAGATGATCAGGCAAACCTCCGCCACTTCATTTCGTGCCACCTATTTTGTATATGCCCGCATCGTAAATGGTAAAAACGTGAATAATTTACATTTAATTTATGTTTTTGTTTAATTTATGTATTAAATACAAAATTTTAAATTTTTGAATCTAAAACATGTTAAATGTGTATTATAGGATTATTTTATTTGTTTTTTAATTTTTAAATAAATCTAAAATGATATCGTTTCAATAATCATATCTAAAGTATAAAAGTGTCTTTTTAATTTTTAGTTAATTACCATAATACCAAAAAAGAGTTTTTTTTTCAAATCCCTAACCTCTCGATTCATTACATCAGGTTTATATTCATTACAACAACAAAATTTTTTCACATAATATTTTTACATTAGATTGGTGATTTTCATTTTATTGGGGTCAACTCTTCGTCTTTGTTATTCTCCGAAAACGTAAACTCACTTTTGTTATTATTATTTTTTTTACTTATTTGTAACTTCATCATGTTTGTAATTCTTTTAATATTTGATATCTAGACTAATTGGAGACACCAATTTTTTATTAATGTTGTTATATATTCACATGGTGGTGTAGCGGCTGAATATAATATATTATGTTATATTGGTTTTAATAGTTCATTCAATATTGTTTTTAATCGAGAGATCTGTAAAAAATACTAAAATTATTATTGATATTGTCATATTTTTATCAATGTATTATTCATAAGATATTATATGTAACTCATATATATACGTTTTATATTTTGTTCGTATCCAAATTTTATCATTTTTTTTTAATAAACATATTTTTTAACTATTCACCGTCTCATACCTATATAATTTGTATACTTTTTTTTTTCTATTCTCATATTTACTAACTAGGGTTTACCCATAATTTTATACCAATACTGACTGATGCAACATTCAATCTACTAACGTTAGGAGAGATTGGACAGAAAGGGTGCCCACCCCACCGCCATCAAGGCAAAGCATGAAAGGATTCCGATTCAATACAAAAATAATGATGAAATAAGATGTCAACAAAGGCAAGCTAAGGCCCCTCCACTTTCCATATTGCATGTGATGTGTTTAAATGTGGGTGGTTCATTCATTCTATCTTTGGTGACTAAGCCAGAGGCTCCATGTCTCTTCATTTTCAATTACTAACTTGCATGTGACCTATCCACATCGCCTTGTTTCTTATTAAGACATTACAAAGCATAGCAATTTTCATTTAAAGTGTATTTGTTCACAAGTTTATAAGAATTTAGATCAAAGGACTTATTCTTATTTCAAGATTACTGTTTTTTTTATGTTCTTATTCATTAATTTTGAAAAATTCAAACACCTATTTACTTGTTAATTGTTAAAGTTAGTGTCAGAGACAAAATTATTATTTAACAAAATATTTTAAAAAACTAAAAATTTAATCACATTCCCTTCCCCCTCCCCCCTCTCCCCTCTCCCCTCTCCCCTCCCCCTCTCCCACCTAAGATTTAAAAAATCATTATTTTTTTTCTTTAAGGTTTTGATGGCAACTCTCTGATAATGAAGACAAAGACGATAGGGAGACAATCAAGAGAGAGAAGCTAGGAAGGAGAGAAAATGTTGATAGTCGAAAAAAAATCATCATTGAAAAGTTGTCATCGAAACCCTAAAGAGAAAATAATTATTTTTCAAACCGTAGGTGAGGGTAAGGGAAAATTATTAGTTTTTAAACATAGAGAGAAAATGTGATTAAATATTTAGTTTTTTTAAAGATTTTTATTTAATAACAATTTTACCCATAACACTAACCCTAAAAATTAACAAATGAGTCGATGTTTGAGTTTTTCAAAATTAATGGATGACAATTGAACAAACATTAATCTTTGGGTGGGAACAAGCCGTTTGGCCAAGAACTTAAGCATAATTTAAACCTTTTGGCACCATGTGGAATGGTGGGACTTGCAGTTGTGGATAACCACAAGCCAAAATCTCAGAAATGAATATGTGATTGTCACTGAATGCAGAGTTACCCATTCTATGGGCACAAGATGACTACAAAGTACAATATATTTTCAATGCGATTCATTTAGAGAGCTGTGGCTTTCAGTGCCACCCTCAATCGTACTTCCAAGTTAACTTTATGATGCAACTTTGGACAGACCACAGCTAATATCACCCCGACAATTTCATCTTTGAAGCTGTATTCCTCATAACCAACGGGGCTTCATGTTCAAGCTTTGTTTTCTGTAGCTGTAAATTCTACAAGGGATACAGCTCGGCAACAAAAGAACAATATTGCATGAGATAAACCAAGGCAACAGCAATATAAGAAAAGCAACAATAACCATAGAAAAAATATGTATATTAAGATACACATATGCACACAATCCACATGTATTATTTAACAAACATGAAAAAAAGAGACTTTCCACATAAACAGAAGAAACAGTGAAACATGCTTGAGGAACAAAGTATAAAAATAATGCCTAAATTTGCATAAACTAATAAAAATAAGAAATGAAAGCCAAACTCAATCAATATGATCTGACAAAGAAAGTGCAAATCACTAACCTGAAAGAGATTCAAAAAGGGTGTTGTTGTTGGGGTGAGAGAGGCTCGAACTCTCGACCTCAGGATCACTCTAAGCTATGAGACCTACGCGCTAGCCAACTGCGCCACCACCCCGTTCGATTTTTGTGTAATTTAAAATAAATATGTGTATGCTTTCATGCAATTGAATTTTAATCTACATAAATTGTTATGCAAACTATTTGGTCTTTTTAGAAGTTAAATTTACCACACCCCCCCCCCCCCCCCCCCCCCCCCGGCCCCCCAAAAAAAAAAAAAAACCACTGAATTTTGAAATCACAAATAGCACTAGAAATGCCCTCCAAAGGCCCCTTTGTTAGGAACATTAAAGACTTGAGATTGCGATTGCAAATAAGAGGTGGGCAAATAGGGCTCCATCCGAGTCACTGGGGAGCGTTTGGGTTCTTGGGGGCAAAGACCGGTTGGGACCCTGTCTCCATGTGGAGGGCTTTGACCTGTCCTTGGTTTGGGTCTTGACAAGTCAATCCGAAGATCGAGCCTTTGGGCCTATAGATCTTAATATTATTTATCTATTGAAAACTAAAATTAAGATACTTATAATTATATTATGTTTATTATTTAATTTTAAAAAATTTAATTGTAATTTGCAAAAATGTAAAATTAATTATATTTATATGTATGTATTTAATAAGTATTATTAAAAATTTAATATAAGTTATAATGTAACTAAATAATTTATGTTTATTTTTTATTCATAATAAGGAAATACAATTCATGCAAATTACAAATTTTAATTTACAAGTAAAAAATAAAAACAATAATTAAATTTATTATAAACTAAGTTGTATTATCATTGATCAGCATGACATTGTCTTTCAAAATTGTCATTAAATAAATTGAGTAGTTCCAAATATATAAATTGATATTGTAGTCATAAATTTAATTGCATAAACACGTAATCACTTCACTCAACTTATTGATCAAATAGTATCTCCTATCTATTATGACATGATCACTAATTGAGAATGCTAATTCAGACGCAATCATAAAAATTAGGATGATTAAAATGTAACATGTCATTTAAGCTGCAATGGGGAATCAAATTGCATTTTAGTTCCACTATTAAAGTATGTCAATTTCTTGTTTCTCTTTAGTCATATACAACTAGGGGTGGATACGAGCCGAGCCGAGCCCGAACATGGTTGAGCTCATTTTCGGCTCGTTTTCAATTAAGCTCAGCTCGGGCTCTTTTCGGGCTCGCCAAGCTCATCAAAATATATGTTCGTGTTCGGCTCGCTTTATAATTTAAATGTTCGTGCTCGGCTCGCACCTAACTCGGATTCGTATCTACTAGCTCGGGTTCACTTGGCTCGGCTTTTAGGCTCGGGTTCTAGGCTGGTCAACAGTTAATATACAAAATAGAATGGGAAATTCTAGTACCTTTGAAAAACAGAGGAGAGGAGATTTGCAAAATGTTTCTCTAGTTAGGATTTGAACTTTTCAACACTCCATCTTTAACTTAAATCTCATGGAAACAAAAAGACTAAAACACCACAACGAACGACAAACGAGTCAGTAGCAACTTTTATTTCTCTTCTCTACCACTAGCAAATCAAATCAAAACCGCAAAAACATC
Source organism: Mangifera indica (assembly GCF_011075055.1). NCBI lineage: Eukaryota > Viridiplantae > Streptophyta > Magnoliopsida > Sapindales > Anacardiaceae > Mangifera > Mangifera indica. The sequence goes on along the minus strand of NC_058147.1, from coordinate 4,799,393 downwards.
AAAACCAATACCAAACTCGCAACAAAAAGATTAAACACCAGCAACAACAAAGAAATTGAAAATAAAAAAGAAATTGAGAATTACGAACTTCATAAGATCCAGAAAAATTTTGCTAAATCCTTACTGAAACCCCCTTCTCTGGAGATTAACAGAAGACTTTATAATCAGAATTGATCATATATTACTCAATTTCTAAGTGTTTTAACAACTTCACAACCAACTATTAACCTTTTAAAAAAAAGTTCAAAATGAAACAAAGAAGAAACCAACTCAATAATAGAAAGATGAAAGAATATTCAGCTAAGAAATTAACCGAAAACAAAAACTATCAGGAAGTTTCCGTAGCTGTTGGCGGCTGAACGGTGTTGCAATCGTGGTGGTTGAACGGTTTAAACTATCAGCGAATGTAGGAGTCTGAACGACGACAACAGTTCTGGAGAAATGGGAAGAAGAAGAGAAGAAAATGTTAGGTTTTTTTGGGGTTTAATTAGAAGAAGAGAAGAAAACTATCAGGAAGTTTCCTTAGCTGTCGGCGGCTAAACGGTGTTGCAATCGTGGTGGCTGAACGGTTTAAACTGTCAGCGAATGTAAGAGTCTGAACGGCAGCAACAGTTCTAGAGAAATGGGAAGAAGAAGAGAAGAAAATGTTAGGTTCTTTTGGGGTTTAGTGTAGTTTAATTAGTCTCAAACGGTGGCATTTTTTAATGCAATATAAGGCCATCAAAAGCTAACTTTTCAACAACAATCACTGTGGATAATAGAAGCCCAACTCAACATAATGAAGGCCAGCTTAATAGCGAGCCCAACTCAGCTCGCCGAGTCGACCGAGCCGAGTACTACCCTGTTCAGGTTCGGGCTCGTATTCGTTTTCTGATTTTTGCTTAAGCTCGTGTTTGTGTTCGTGTTCGTGCTCGTTTATAACAAGCTCGTTTCGGGCTTGTTCAAGTCCGAAAAAGCTCGCCTCGAATCTAGTCCTATATACAACATATCCATTTGAAATACTTCTTGGTCATATACTAGAAGTGAGATTATAATGTTTGCATAAAATGATAGGGGTTTAGTTGTGTTTGTAATTGTTGGGTACGAGGTGAAAGGTGCGAATTTTTTTTTTATTCCCATTTTCCCCAACCGAATTTCAACATAGTCTTTCGACCTATGGAAATTTTTTAAATTTTAATTGTAAAGGTATTATGGTAATTTTAATTTTTATTATTTTTAATAGTTGGACTGAGTAACAAACCCATTATCCCTCAGGCTCAATCTTTAAGGACAAGGCCCAAGCCTAGGCCCTTCCCAATCTTGGCTTGCCCTTTTCTGTGATCGATTTAGGCTTAGTCCCATCCTAGGTCTATAAAATTTCGCCTAAAATTTGAAATTTAACGTGTACATCAAACTTTGAAGAAAGTTTGGGGTAGAAGCCAAACATTGAAATGAAGAAGTTAGTTATATAGACAAAAGCTAGAGGGTTTTAGAAATTTTTTCATGTGATAGTAGAATATATAAATTTGGGGGTGTATGGAAAATTTTATAAAAATAAGGGATCAAATAAATTTTGATATAATGATGTTGGAAACACCCCCAGATTTTGTATTAAGCTTTAAAATAAAATGACATACACTAAATAACTGATAGATATATAAGATAAGAGGTTTCTTTTAATTTTCTCTAACAGCAATCGTGAGCATAATACAGGGATGTATGTGTAAATTATATAAACAAATCATATATTTATTAATATCTTTGTATTTAAAGTTTGTTGTGGGGGTATATGTGTAAATTAAAACGCTAATAGATCCAAAATTCTATCCTTCCAATAAAAGGTTAAGCGGGAGGGAGCACTATGTTTTAAAAAAATCTTCAACTTCTATACTTCTTGTATACACCCTTGAAAAAGTTGGTGAAATTTTTCTAAATACCCTGATAGTTCAAAAAATATTTATTACCCCCAAATCAAAGTTTAGCATTTCAATTTGAAGTCTAGTGTATACTTTAACCTCTAAATAATCTTTAACTTCTATATTTTGTAGCCCACCCAGGCAAATGCTGGTACCCACAGTTAAAAATCTTGCTTTAATACTCTCAAATCAAAGTTTAATGATCCAGTTTGAAGTTTAACATGTATGTTAAACTTTTTGGAAAATGCCTAAAAAGTAAATATTGATCCTCTTTCCTTGATCTAACAATATTCCTTGTTTGAATTCATATTTTTTGTATGAGATTTTGAATATAAACTTTAAGTTAGAAAAAAACAACAGCTATAATTGAGAGATTTGAGGGTCTTTGATTAAATGTTAGGGATGACAAGAAACTTACACTCAATTAAGTTGTTTAATTATAAGGGTTAATTCTTACGCACTTGGTTATTTTTGCATATCTCTCAAAATATAGTTATTTTAGTTAATAGCCTCCCTTTAACAATGTTCTCAAACACAACAGCCACTGTTCAAATTTATACTTGAAATGTAACTAGAACAAAAACCAATAAACAGAAAAATCATAATTTAGCCCAAACAGTTCCAATGTAGCACCCATATGTATATATGATTGAAGGATCCAAAAAAAGCAGTGTACTGATGAAATGGGATGAATAGACAAAAAACCAGGCATGGCAAGGCGGTTCTCTTCAACTTTCCAGGAGACAAAAGGGTAGTGCAAGATCATAAAATCTACTGGAGCTTTCAAATGAGATGACTTGATATGTCCCTATTTACCATACAAAGCTGGACCTTTAAAGGACTGGAAGCTGCCCAGGGGAATAGAGACTTGACCTAAACCTGGCCCTTGATGCCTGATCTTCATTTGGATTTGTCTATTTTACCTTATCATAAGATTTTGGGCACGTACTCATTGGTCCCCGCCCTTCTCTATACTTTAACTAAATTTGTGAAAAAGCAATATATATAAACTTTCAAAGGCAGAATTCTAGTGGGACATATTTTTTACTAATAAAATTATATATATTTATTTTAATTATATAAATAAATACACATTTAATGTATATTATTACATAAATATATAATTTTGAATTAAAAATAATATAATACTAAATTTTGTGATAATACATATAAATATGTACATATAAATGTATTTAAAATAGTTAGAGATACATAGATTTACTTGTTTTGTGGGGCTTTGACATGATTTCATATCATATATCACAGTTGGTAAATAAATTAAATTAAATTAACATATATATGGGTTTGATTGGCAATAGACTAGTAATTAAAAGGTTCTTTAATTTATTACATCTTCACTAAATCTGGTTGTCACGCATAACTGGGTAATCAATTTTACTCCAACAACTTAGTTGAAGTAAAAATTGTGTTGGAAGTTTTAGGAGCTACATATATTCTGACATCATCGAGAAATCTTATGTTAGAAAAATTTAAGAGAAATATTAAATTTATTTATGTATCTCACATCGGTTAAAAATAAGAAAATTTGAGTAATTCAATAGTCAGTAAATTTCTTAAACTATAAAGATGCGTTTTAAATTGTAAAATTTAAAAATAAAATTATAATAGATTATATTCAAAATGAATAATATTTTAATATGAACCGAGCTATTTGGACTAAGCGGGATATTAAATATATGATAATCATAGTTACCGATATTTGCAATAATGAGAGGAAATCATTCTTGGTGTAATTAACGGAAACGTAAAGCTGAAATTATAAAGAAATCATATAAAGAGCTAGCTATCACTATGGCAGTGATGGTGTTGGAGTAGGGGTATACCATAATTGGGAGAGTTTGAGAAGAAAGAAAGAAATATGTAAAGAGAAAGGTATTTTCTTTCCCACAAAACAGCTAGAATTGAGGAAAGAAAGGATTCGGGGTACACAGAAAAAATCAGCTTTAAATAAACATATTGATTGGAGGTAGTTGGCAGATGGAGGAGGTAGTGGGTGGGCTCTGGCTCACTCACAATAATAGGAATGAGCAAAGAGAAAGACACTGTAATCTGTCGAGTGTAAAAGAAAATATTTGAAATCCAGCTCATTGTTCTCACAGAATGATACGACCCCACGTGCAAAGGACTGCCAGTTCACGGAGTTCATAAAATTACACCTCCTTCTAGCTGTCTTCTCGTCCCTAACTCCGGCAACAAGCTTAATTACACCTCTTGAATTTCTCTCTCTTCACCGCGTGTGTTGTTTATGTCTTCGTATGTAGATGACAAACACGTATTTCCAATCAGCAGTGGGAGCATTCAGAATCCTTCAAAGTCGTATGGGGAGCTTTGTGGGTTTCCATTAACCTATAAAGAATGCATTTAATATTGGGTCATTAAGATGTTGAACTTTTGTTTAATGAATGTTGTTGACTGGATCATTAGAGAAAGGATTAACAGATGGAGATGGTTACGGTTTCTGCAGTTTACAGTTTTGTTTCAATCTCAGCCGCCCAGCCCACGGCTTTGTAGCACATGATTTTCTATCTATACTGATTCTTAGTATATCTGTTTTATTCGTTTCTTCTGTTGTCTAGAAGTTGGCTCTGAAACAGCTCATGATTAGAGGAGCTGAGGAACATGGGTTCATGTGGAAATTATCACAAGCATTCTTAAGAATCTTCTTGAGGATCAATTTTATATATATGAACAATTACAGTAGTAGTAGTAGATATATATATATATATATATATATGTTCTTGTAAACAAATGTTGGTGTGGAAAAGTATTATGTTATAATTTATTAATGAAAACAAACAGCTAATAGTTATATAGAAAACTAAGATTAGAAGTTTAAACAAGAGGGAAAGGCCAAAAGAATACATAGAGAAGAACACAAAAAAACCAAGTAAAGAGATGGGAAAGGATAAATGATTGGACGGTGGGAGGCTATATTAATGCTTAACAGGGAGGACAAATTCAAGTTTGCAGCGAAGCAGCTGTCATTCGATATTACAAAACCAACCTTTCTTCTCTGAATACACCCCAAAATCCCCTCCCTTTTTCACTTAACCAACTCCATTTGTTCAGAAACAACCCATCAAATAATAACAACAGCTGCAACAACATAAACTAACTTCATCTCTTTCTCTGACGTCCCTCTTCGTTGATTTGTTTAAAAGAATGGAGATAGAGGCGCAGATGGAGCGAAAAGCTGAAAAAGAAAGATACCCAGTTTAGTTTGTTTTTATTGTCAATACTATTATATCTGATCGACCAAGTTCATGCATATTTTACAGCAAGAAGTAGAAGAAGGCCAAGAAGACCCCATTTCTCTTTTTTATGATAATTTAGATGCCATGGCTTCTCCACATTACCGATCACAGTTCGGTGACACGACGTTCACAAAGGTTTTTGTTGGAGGATTAGCTTGGGAGACCCCCACTGAAGAAATGCGTAGATATTTCGAGCAATTTGGAGATATTCTTGAAGCTGTTATCATCACTGATAAGAATACTGGAAAATCTAAAGGATACGGATTTGTAAATCAAAATTTCATACGTGAATATATTAATCATTCTTCTATGTCTGTTCTGTCTGTAGCTTAATTTCATTATCATTATACTACGGTTATTGTTTTATTCAGGTGACTTTTCGTGATCCGGAATCGGCGAGGAAGGCCTGTGAGAACCCAAATCCTGTGATCGATGGAAGAAGAGCAAATTGTAATATTGCTTCATTAGGACGGCCTAGACCTTCGCCACCCCGAGGTCGATTTATACATATCATATCATTGTTCTTCATCGGCCGATTATTAATATGAGACATGTTTGATAATACAGGAATAAGAAATCAAGGTGGCAACGTTTATCAGGGAGGATCAACGTCGTATGGTGGAGTGGCAGCGCCATTGCCTCCGCCACCACCTCCGATCATTTATCCACCTTATGGGTTAGTTGCTTTTTCCTTTTCCAAAAATATTGTTCATATTACCTTTCGGAAATGGTCCATACCCTTTAAAAATGCAATGTAAATCCGATTCATTTTTAATTTTCTTTTTGCCTAGGTAAGAACAAATAATAGTAAATATATATATTTTATTCAGAAGAATTTGGAGTACTTGCTTGAGATTTAAACTTCGTTTCTTCTTCTTCTTTGGTTTTAATTGTCACACTGCCAGGAGAGAACGATGGTGACATGGGTCAAACACTATCCAACTATTGCCTTTAATAAGCTGAGGAATTAACGTAGGGCCTATAATTCATATATTATAAAGCTTCTAAAATGTAGTGACAAGCATAGGGAAAATAATTGATAGTAACAATAGGTCTCGTGGTAGGACCCAGAAAAAGCTTTACAATAATTTTGATCAGTGATTAGTGATTTGTTCTTCAACCTATGTTATTTAATCCTTTTCTATTTCCAAAAGCAGTTGATTCATTAAAATCTGCTTCTTGTCAGGTACCCAACTTACACTCCTGATTATGGCTACCATCATCAGGTTAGTGGTTCTGTTTTTTCACTCTGTCAATTATTTTTTTACATTTGAGTAATTGACATTATAATTGAATGCGCACATGGCTGCATGCAGGCTCTCTATAACCCACAATTTCAACTTCAACACCCACAATACTATCATCAAATGTACGGAGCAACTTCAACCACAATGGGTTCGCCCTATTATTATGGCTATTCTTTGCAATCTTCAAGGGGAACATATTCTGCTACTCTACAGCCTCAGCCACAGCCACAGCCACAGCCGCAGCCCCAGCGATTAACGCCGCCTTCCTATCTTTACTATCAGACTACTCAAATGGAAGCCAATTATCCTCCTCCTCCTCCTCCCCTTCAGATCCCGAGGCATCGCTTCCCCTTTATTTCTTCTGGTAATTTTACTACTTACCTTTCTTTCATCATTAACATAATTAGTTTAACTTGTTATCATTGTATTACTCTATCCACAAGTGCACACTGACACATGTATGGATGATTAATTATATATGAGAGGGAGATTACTTATTAGGATGCTAGTGTTGTAGGAAGGGGATGGGGGGCCACATGGGCAACCTCAACCATGTGAGTGAGCTGTATGGTTATTGCCATGACCCAGTGGAAAGTCATGACAGAAGAGCATAGTGTAATTTAATAGTGACTGCATGTGGTTTCAGTATTTAGATGATGGTTGATTCTGAAGATGCAAGCATGAAAATGGCCCACTGCGATGTTATCTACTGCCGTATTTGTCATTGCTTTAGGTGAAAACAAAAAGAAATATCAACAACAACAACAACAACAACAACAATAATAATGCTGATAGATATATTTCATACTGCATTTCATAGGAGGACTATAAATTACAATATGGTCAAGTTCATCGCAGAGCCTCTTCTTCAGTCAATAATAAATATATTTATATGCTGCATTTATAGTTGTCAATTTATGATCATTATTTTCACGACATACACTTTGTTTGACAGTGACTGTACCAAATAATACAACTTTTGTCTTTCTTTTTGACGGAGACAAATAATTAAAATTGAAAATGCACTTTTCTATTCCATTTATGGCTGTAGTTGAGCTGTCTTTAAAGCTAGACTGCAACATTTTCTAGGCTAGCCATAACCAACCTGTCCAGAAGCATCAAAAATAAATTTTCCATTGTTATTGGTGATGTTCTCCCGGAAGAAATATGATGATGGTTAGAATAGTAATGAATGATTCTAATTGTCATCAGTTCACACCTGTATTATCTTCATCATAGTTAGAGGATTCTTTTGCTTAATTTCAAAAACAACTTTAGAGTTTCTTTTCATAATTAGATTCGTAATTCTCTGGTAACTGTGTTTGCACGCTGGTTTCAGATTCACAGGCTCCACAGCAAACATCTGCAGAAACAGAAGTCCAAGTGGTTACTTCAGAAAATCCAAATACCTAAGAACTCAACCTTTTTGGGGGGAGAAAGTTTCAATTGTAAAATCTTAATATGCTTATGCTCTTCTTATCACTCTATATTACTCCTATACACAACCATTAATATATTTTTTGGGTCCAAAGCTGTAACATTTGGTGGTTACAGCTTCAAGGGGCTACTACTTTGTGTTCTCCTTAGCCACGGCATGCAGCAAGAGATGGACTAATCACCAACCTTATTCAGAATTTTCCCTTTTTCGAAAATTCTTCAAATGATTATTATTCTATTATATTCCAAGTTCATTTCAGTTCTTCATTCTCTAAGAACAAGAATTTAACATCTTTCACAAACTTTGTATGATCTGTGAACAAAATTTGGGAACTACATTCCCTCAATAAAAAATAAATTTTGATAAATCAAGAAGGTTTGGGATTTATCTTACTTTTGAATCATGAAGGTTGCTCATCATATAATAAACTAAACCATTAATTAATAGAGAAATTTCACAAATCATCATATATATATATATATGCAAAATTTATATGCCATATCAGTTGTTGAAATGTCAAAGAAGAAATAAGAAGAAAGTGCTAAAGAAGTCATGGACGCAATCGTTTTAGATGGGAATATACCTTCTAGAAAGGTTTGGCTCATAGCTGAAATTTCATATATCTGGCAATAAAATTATTCCCGAAGATTGTTGGATGAGAGAGATGACAGAGAAGATGTAATCCAACTATTTATTTCGGAGGGGGTTGTTTTTTTAAAATTTTTATTATTATTATTATCTAGGTTACAAAATAGAGAGATTGAGTGGTTTTGTAGAGTGATATTCTCTAATCTTCTTATGTATCTTCTTCTTGTTCTTGAGTTGAGACCTTGATGATACTGAGTTCTCTGGTTGGTCCCTCAAATGACGCATGCTATCTCTTTGGTAGTCAAGCCACCGTAAACATTGGTGTTTAACATTTTGTTTTGTTTTGTTTTGATAAGAGCCGGTGTGCCAAAATCATGGAATAAGGCCGGATAAATAGAAGATATCAGTAATGGATTGTTTGAGTGTGCATCACCTTGATGCATAGTCATATACACATTAATCTCATAAATTTTTGACAAAAATCTTAATTGTCCACATTGCATATGACATACGGGCGTGCATTCTTTTATATATAACCATATATTAGACCAAAAATTCAATCTCTTATACAAATCATATTTCATTCCTAAACTAAAAGCATAAAAAAAAAAAAAAACTAAAATACCCTTAAAACATATTTGTGGTATTACAAAGCTAATCTTGACTTCAACAAGAATGGTTGTCTAACTTGTCAAGATCAATTTTTTGGGAGTATTGAGTAGACAATCTTATCTAAGAAATAGATGATCATTTTTATGCTAAAAATTGCATCCGTGAGTCACTATTTTTGGTAGATACTCAATGCTTATTATTTCTTTGAGGAACAATTGCAGGTTCATGTTGAGTCGAGCATCAAACAGGACTATGAGCCCTATGCTCATAAGTACCCTGCTAGCATTTTCATTAGGTTTACTAACGAATGTCAACAACTAAAAATGAGATTGAGTTATTGCTCGATCCAAATGCTATATGGTCTTTGTTACAAAAGTCAATCAATGCAAATAAAAAGTTATATAAGGTAGACACTAATTATGTGTTTCAACCTCAATGAAATATTAGTTGATGAAATGATCGTATTGTTGACTGGTTTTTTATCTATATCCAACATTTTGTTGCTTGAGTGATTATGATGTATTATTAGAGGTCAACTTTAGTCAATGAACAAATGACTAACAGATTGTAGATTCATAATAAATCCGCTCACAATCAACATGCTGGAGAGTTTATAGGTCACATACGAAAAATGTAAATCACGAAATCTATAGACCTTAGGTTATGTAGGGTGACTTGTGTTCGAAATTTAGAACAAGGGTTTGAAGAGCCACAAAATTATTAGACTTAAGTGTGACTTTGACAACTTAATGAACCATAATGAACATCCTTCAAAATCAAAGTGGTTTGAATAAAACAGTAGAAAACTCACTTTATCAAAATTGGAGAAAGAAGATTTAAATATTAAATAAATGTAAGGTGAGATGAACGAGCGCTCATATGGAATGATTGCCCAATCCTTATTTCTAGTTGATCATATCCAATGTATATTTTATTGCATATCCCGATGATAATTTGCGGATTTGTTATAGATTCACAAAAATAGTCATGGATGACTAAGTAATGATAATTTGAATGACATGTCATACAGTTGTCCCGAATGTATCATACCTGTAACAAGCATTCATCCTCTTGGAGTGTATGTTCTTGAGTTTGCGTACAAACATACGTATTGCAAATTGTTCAGACTATTGTCATTTTTATACTCTTTAAATATATTTATCATTCTTAAGGGGTTTAGCAGACCTATAGTGCCCCTCTATTGTCTATTTGTGTTTGAATGCTCCGTGTGGATCACCTCTTACATTGGATTGGGGAGCGAAACACACACTAGTTCATTGTTAAACGCATGTTATGCATATTATAACCTATAAACTGATCTTGGTTAATTTCATGGATGGATAGTATGTACAAAAAAGAGTTCAAATTTTACTTACGCTGCGATTCATATTAGTTCGAGTCCGTGACATATTCCAACAAGAACTTGAGTGATCTGTAGAGAGATATTCTCTAGTTTTTTTTTTTCTTTGGGTAATTGTTATTCTCTAGTGTTCTTCTAGATCTGTACCTTTATGTTGTTCTTGAAACCTTAATGAAATGGAGTTTTCTAATTGCCCCCTGAAGTGGACGTAGGCTATCTCATTGGTAGTCGAACCACTATAAGTTAAGGTGTTCAATCTTTGTTTTATTGTTCAGTTTTGGTTTTGTTATTTTTTCTCATCATGTGGCGTATAGAAATTTAGACACAGTTTTCTTACCAATTAACCATAGTGCCTGCTGCCGCACTTGGTCTCTTGATGCATTTTACTGTAATCACGGATATTATAGTGAAAATCCAAGTAAAGAGCATGGATCCTTGTTTCTTCTACTGTGGTGATTTCTCTGTGTAATACAAGTCCTCTGAATAATTACCATATTATTCCTTGTTTGAATGCAAATCTTCGAAGAGTTTTATTGTATTAAATGGATATAAATGAGAAGTCATCATCACAATCCTTATGTAGCAATTTATCATATCACCACTGCAATGCAATCTCTCTCTCCTGCTTGTGTCTGGTGTGAATCTAATGTCAAAGTATTGATTGCCAACAGAAGATAAACACTATATTCCATAGATTCTCAGCCTTCTGCAGTGAAATTGTTGCCAAAATCAGAAAGCATGGGCCACAGAATTTAAGGTATTTCTTTTCCATTCCGAAAGTTGATAAACAGAACAAACAGATGAGATTTATGAGCCCCTTGACTAAGGTTGTTTTCATTCAACCACAATATTCTCTGCCCATGCCCTCTACATCTACTCTCTCTCTTTCTCTCATCCTTAATTTTCTGTTATCATTAATTTATTTCCAATCATCACAATATCTTATATAAAAAAACTTTAAATCTCTTTCTATAATCTTTGCTTAGTAAACTTGTGTCATGGAGCCTTCAGATATTTCAAGCTACTCCAGTCCCCTTGAGCCACTTGATCTCTTTCCAAGTGCAACACCAAATTCTTACGACTCTGAGCCATTGCTAGGGTCTTTACAGGAAAAGAAGAATGCACATGGGGAAGAAAAAGAGGATGTGACAGTGGCCTTGCACATTGGCCTTCCTAATTATTCACACTGCTTCAATAATCTTAACTTAAATGGAAAAGCAAATGTTGCAGCTCAACAATACTGGATACCGACTCCTGAACAAATACTCATTGGTTTTACTCATTTTTCTTGCCATGTTTGCTTCAAAACCTTCAATCGCTATAACAATCTTCAGGTACATGCAATGACAATATCAACCTTTTGTCAGTTTTAATAATTAATAGAGATTGTTTTGTAACTATGAGAATTCTGTGGCAGATGCACTTGTGGGGTCATGGATCTCAATATCGGAAAGGGCCTGAATCGCTAAAGGGAACTCAACCACGAGCTATATTAGGCATTCCATGCTATTGTTGTGCAGAAGGGTGCAAGAACAACATAAACCACCCAAAGGCAAAGCCGCTAAAAGATTTTCGAACTTTACAAACGCACTACAAGAGGAAGCATGGACTCAAACCTTTCATGTGTCGCAACTGTGGCAAATTCTTGGCTGTGAAGGGCGACTGGCGAACTCATGAAAAGAATTGCGGCAAGCGTTGGCTTTGTGTTTGTGGGTCAGATTTCAAACACAAGAGATCACTCAAAGACCACATTAAAGCATTTGGCTCTGGCCATGGCCCTTTTCCTCCGTCATCTGATGGTGTAGTACTTGAAAATGCTTCATCTTCCGTAGTACTTGCGTGAACAATGTTCAAAAACCACTAGAATAAGGCGTAAATGCATTTGGTGCAACTACTGGATCTCTTTTTAGCTTGTTGATTTGGTTACAATTATGAGCAGAAAGATATTTTAAACTCCTAATATAAATTAGATTAGTGAATATTAGATCCAATATACTAGTTATTGATTAACATGCTGCGTTTTAAAGCAATTATTTGTTTGGCTTGTTGATTTGTTTAAGTTGGTTAGCATTTTTCAGCCCACCGTAATGATATCTAGCTATCAAAATTGGAATTGTCGAAACCTTTGTTTAAGGACCAAGTTCCATCTATGTATTAAACCTTGGGGATCATAGATAAGCACCGAGTTAATAAGCAAAGAAGAAAAAGAGTTCAATTAACTGACAAATGGCTTCTCTGGTGAGTTCAGAAAGTTAGCATCCTCGTGCAGTTTGTGTTCCATTCCCAGGTCAAGGCCACATACATCCTATGCTTAGACTAGCAAAACTTGTACTACAAAGGCTTCCACATCACTTTTGTGAACACAGAGTTTAGCGACAGTCTTCTACTGAGGTCCCAAGGCCCTGAGTCTCTCAGCGGCATCTGCACTTTCCGTTTCAAGATCATCCCCGAAGACATTCCTCCATCTGATATTCAGTCTAAACTTAGCGTTGCCTCTCTGCGTGATTCAATGAAGATATCTTGCTTGGCACCCGTTAAAGTTCTTATATCCCAACTCAGCAACACACCTTTGTCAAATGTTCCGCCAGTCACTTCACTTGCACTGTATCTGATTTTATTATGAACTTCACTAATTATAATATGGCCATTGTCATGATTGTCAAAGTATGAGTGTGAGATGTATGCAATTTATAATATTATGCAAAATAAGTTATAATAGCAACTATTAGAGTTTATGAAAACTCGTCAATTTATTACATGTGTTTGAAAATTTTTACAAAAATGTGTGTGCCAAAGTGGAGTAAAGAATGAAGATTAACATTATGATTTTTACTTATTTTGACCCAATGATCAAAATGTCTACCATCATTTGATTGTGGTTCTGTACAAGAACTTCTCCTCTCACCCCTGTTTTTCACATACAATTTTTTGGAGAGAATGTCTCATCTTTTTCTCCCTTAAGTTGGGGGGGTAAAAAAAATTGAAACCCCTTTAAAAGAGTCCAAATGATTAGTTGGGCTTCACATGCCGTAGCATGATTCATTGTCGCATAAAATCAGCCCAACATACTTATAGTGTTACATTTGAAACCACTGTATATAAATAAATTACACAAATAAATTTGTATAATTTATTTTTATGCATAATTTTATTTTAATTTATAAACAAGTTTCTAAGTAAAATATAGCTAGTTTTACAGTTAAGAGTGTTAGGTCAAATTTATACCACTCGCCTTTGTAGTAGAACTAAATTTTATCAAGGTTGATAGCTTATATATACAATATTAAATTGTATTGGCCTTTTCAGGGTGTCTTGATGACCGGATGAATCATGATCGTTGAATTGAGTTGACCTTGATTGATCAATTTCATGATTATAATATGATTTTTGTTAACTTAAAAATGAAATTGAAGAAAATATATTCGAACCATTTACATATCCACTGGAATCACAAGTTTGTACAGAAACAGCAGCAACAAATGCAGTGCCATATTGGTGCAGGTGCTTCTACGAGCGCTCACACAAGGGTTGAACACTGAGAAGTAGAAGGATCCATCAAGGCTGGTAACAGATACTTCCTCCCATTAATCCCCTGCGCATTGTAGCTGGCACCAGTGGTAGGATCTGTTAATACTTCCCCGGCGTAACCGGGGTACGCCCCTTTACCGTACACCCCAGGGCAAGCAGAAGACGCCTCGAGCGGCGCGTCAGCTGACCCGAGAAAATAGCCGTTTCCGAAAGGGTTGGTCACGGTTCCAGCCAAAAGAGCGGCTATATTAATAATCATGCCATCCACGCCAACGTCTCCATTTGGTGCGCCCAGTGGTTCAGTCTGTGGTCCGTAGATTGGTTGGTGGAATGGCCAGGCACATTGGCCGGGACACTGACTCACTGAATTGCCAACCCAAACGAAAGCCGAGTTTCGTTTTGGGTTTGAGTCATGAAAACCACAGTTGCTCATGCAAAATCCCTCAACAGCCACGTCTTTTGCAGTTAAAACGAGAGTTAACCCACCTGGTTTGGAGTTAACTTTTTGAGCCAACCCAAACACCTGATGTTTCTTCAAGATTTTTCCAAAAGAGCAATTTTTATCGGAGAATTGGTTTGACAGGTCAACATGAGCCGCCTTTTTCCCAGCTTTTTTTAAGTAGGTTTGGATGGTAAGCCACCATTTGGACACGGAGGGAGTTGCAGACTCTTGATTTTGTGGGTTGAGAGAAAGAAGAAGGTCAACGACAACAGATTTTTGAACTGGAGAAAATTCACCGTACCAGAGAATGGAGACAGGAAGGTTTCCTTCAAGCAAAGTACCCTTGTGATAATTTATAGCCATGGGAGGTGGCTGATACAAAGAAGTTAGCTTTCTTGCCCCTAGGCATAAGCTGAATAAATTCAAGTTGAAAAGAAAAAGCAAAAGAGACAATTTCCAGGACAATTGAAAAAAAGCCATTTGGAGAGTTTGTGAGAGAAGAGAGGTATTTTAGTGGTGAGAGAGAGAGTTAACTGTGCCAGTATATATAGCTGAGAAGATGCATGAACTGAGCTAGTGGGGCTGTTCAGTAGCTTTCACTAGCAACTATCCCAATTAGTTTTTGTTTGCAATTTCTCAGTACTTTAATAAAAAAAGAGATCACGAGAACTTAAAATAAGATAGGATAAGACTTCATCGCAAGAAACGAAAAGTAAGAAAGAATCTATCTTTTTTTCGGAGCTTTTTTTATTTTTCTTATGTTCATGGATAATGGCTGGAGTTATATGGGTTGCATGTGTTAATTCTTCTCTCAATGTAGCTTTGCAATTGAGCTGCATCAATTTTAGAGTTTTTCTTGGATCGATGTTTACATATATTAACTAAAAGTGCAACATCTTAATATCGGGGAGGTCGTTGGGTTCGATTATTCTTTAAATGCCGTCATTGATAAGGTCGCTGTGATATTTAAAAGGGCATTTGTTTTGTTCTAGGCGTTAGGAGGCTCTAAAAAAGAATCTGTATGGCCTTCTGGTGTGTAGGTTCATGGTTTATTATAGAGGTTTTTGGCTAAAAAGTTCACTGCACTTACCCTTCATCATCAGGTATGGGATTCCTTCCAAGACTTGATGATCAGCTGATAAGAATTAAACTCTGCACTCCAAGCCTCCCCATGCTTGTGGGGTTACTATAGCCATGCCTGTATCAGCAGTGGCTCACGTACAATAAAGGACGGTCTCCATACATATACATTAACTAAAAATTTTCAGTCTATCCATAAACTGTGAAACTTGTAGAGACGCCTATTCATGCCAGAATCTCTCAGAAAATTTCTCCAATGTTGGCAGATGTTAATATTGTTTTAATTTAATAAAATTAAGTTAAATATATAGTTCAGCAAATTGTATTTTGTAGGTATACTATGATCGATTTTGTTATAACAACGTAAGTATAAACTATTAAATTTATGGCTTCTCATAAAAAAACCCAATAAACTATTTTAAAAGGAGGTTACGTTCCTTTTTTCAATTAATGCACGAAATATTATCCACCAAAATATTATCATCTTGGGCGCATATGGGAAGTAAGACTAATTTCACAAGAATCGATTGGATTCAAAGGCAATTTTGCATCAACTATGACGCATCAAGTTATCTGAGTCACAAAAATTTTTAATGTTTGTATAACTTATATGTGTATGAATTACATGGTTCGACTGGTTACTTCCATGAATATATATGATAGAATTCGGGTGATTAACATTTAATTCAACAGTATCTTCCACAGTAAATCCGATGGACGTGGGTTCATCTTCCACAAGGTTCATTCGGCTGAGTGGAAACTATAATTGCCACTTGAATTTTAACTAAACTGCTGGAATTAAAATATATGTAAGGATACGAAATTTCAAAGCACCCCTCGTGCAAATTTGAAGTAATCAAAGGGTGGCCATGTTTGCAAGTATGGGAACAGCACTGAAGTCTCAAGCCTCGAGACAAGCTGGCAGGAGAGACCATGCTCGACTTAATTGGAAGCGGGTGGCATCCAAGGAAACTCAATGAGTTGCCAACGGAATAATATATGCCATATTTATTATACATGTTTCCAAGCATAACGTTACAAAACTGTGACTTGTGAAATTGGCTGAATTCATTTGAAATATTACAAATCTGTGACTTGTGAAATCACCAAGTGGAGAAGTTGAGGTTTGACAATGCGTCTCTGGGCAATTAATTACTTCAACTGTGTCCTTCCAGGAAAATGAGCTCAGGCCCCAGTCTTATTGACTTTGTGAGATATATCATTATCAACAAAGGTTGTTTCCAGCGAATTCTGATACAATAGTTGCTGGAGGAGGCAGGTGGTTAGGTTGACTAGAAGCATGGCAGAGAAGACCAAACACGATCTCTATGGGCTGCCTTTTTATGTATTATTTGTGTCTATATATATATATATATATATATTTATATATGAATCTTGGCATTTAATTTGGTAAAAGATATGGTTGGTTTAAAAATCTATATTCAATTTTCACCATGCCTGTAGGAGTGTCAGAGAGGCTTACGGTCAAATAGTCGTCATATAGCTGTTGCCTGTAGGAACCATATTAAGAATGCATAGCATCTTGTGACCATGTGAATGAAAAGGCATTCTACCATTCTTCTTACTTGCAAGATTATTTTATTTTCAAAAGAAGAAGCCATATATAAATAGTCAATTATACACATAGCAGACACTAGCTAAATTCTGGAAATCTAGTTTCTGCTCTTTAGCTGTACGTCTTCCTGGAATTAAATAACCTGTAGACAAGTTTGCCGAGTTGGAATTGCATCTGAGAGTCAAGGAGGCAGCCAAAACATATAATTTCCCCTGCTGGGTTAAATGGCAACCAACACAGAAGGGCATCTAATGAATTGTGTCATGTACATGCAGCCAAATAATAATAATAATAATAATAATAATATATTATTATTTTTATATAAAAATTACGCATATAATTTTATTAATTTAAAAATTATAAATTAATCTTAACTATATTTCCTCGGTTCACTGTTACTGAAGACTGCCTGTTTCACATTCTCCAAAGAAAAAATATATATAAAAAGCAAGACTGATTAAATGAATCAAGCAGATAATTACATTTTATCAACCAGAGATTAAACTATGTTGTGGCATCAGTAAATTGTCATACTTCCTGTTAAGAATGGAATGAAACAATTTTTGTGAATATATATCTATATGTATATCAGTTCTTTTGTAAAGCTATCTAACATGTAATTTATAAGCAGGAATGAATGTAATAAAGGAAAATAACATGTTATTTCTATTAAACACTAAATTTATAATTTTACCCATAAAATTAAATCTAAAAATTAAAACAGAAAAATAAAAATATAATTGAAAAGAAATGATCCAAGACTATCACAGGGGATCGGAAGCCAAAATTGTCTGTGAATGATTATAATTTTGGAGACGAGAAGTTACATAACATCGTTTGAATATAAAATAATTTAGAAAATGTGTTTGAATGGAGTGGGTTATTCTAAAAAAAAATAAAAAAAAAATTTCTTAGTGTTTGGGTTTAAATTAAAACAATTAGCTTTAACAATATAATTAAAATTTATTTAATAAAAAATTCTTTAACAAAAGCCAGAGGGATCAGAGTAATGAAAATTTGGCTTAGAGACTCAGTACAAAAAACTTTAACTAGTTAAATTTGGCTCAGAGACTCAGTAGCACAACTCCAATTAGTTAAATAGTCATGATTGACCATACACAAAGAGTACACGCCCATTCAGGACAGTTTCTATGCAAAAATTATTTAAGTAATGTTATATGTATAAATAATTATGTACCACTATATAATTATATAGTAAAAAATAAAAGATAAATTAACATCAACTCGTATATAAACATATAATAATTTATGTATAAAAATTATGCATATAATTTTATTAAAATTATATAAGACACGACATACAAAATATGAAGTTTTTTACACAAAGTCTTCTTATTATGTAGACAAAACACCCAAAAACCGAGGGAGAAATGAAGAGGTCAAAGGCCAAGGTGTGTCGACCTATAGTCCGGAAAGGCCCAAGACAAGGCATATGCCCTAAGTCATGCCTCTGGGTCTTTAGCAAGCTTTTAACATATTTGTCTGAGTCTTATTTACGTAGAGTAAGATAATACCCCATATAAGAAAAATTAATAACTAGAAATACAATATATACCCTAATACTTTGGATACACACACACACATATATATGTATACATAGTGAAAAAAGAAGTTGATAAACACAGAGACAACAACAGCAATTCATAAGTATATTAGCCATTGAGATCCTGGACAAAGAGAATCCATGCACGATGGTCAAGTAATTGAGTCAAATTTCTAATGCTAGACGCCATGTCAGTGGCTAGTCTAAGACAGACAATTACAATATAATTAGGCTTGGTTACAGTCATGATAAAGGAACAAAAGCATATAATAATATTAATTAAAT
Organism: Mangifera indica; assembly: GCF_011075055.1. Classification (NCBI taxonomy): domain Eukaryota; kingdom Viridiplantae; phylum Streptophyta; class Magnoliopsida; order Sapindales; family Anacardiaceae; genus Mangifera; species Mangifera indica. The sequence continues at coordinate 4,780,503 of NC_058147.1, read as the reverse complement.
AAAGATTATATTATATATTATAGCCGAGGGAACAAGGACGTGGTTGCAAGTATACGTAAAACAAACAAGGCAGCTTAGCTTGACATCCAGTGATGAAACGGAAGAACTCATCAGACAAGCTGGATTTCTCCCCAGGCGCATTTGCGTGTATCGGTAACGGAGGGCATTGTAAGTGGACACCTTTGCAAATACATCCCCTATGGCAGGTAATACACAGGGATTGGCAATAGAGAGGGTATCCCAATTTTCATCTTCATTTTTGTAAAAAATATTAATCTTTGTCTCTATTATAGAATAAAAATAATTTCTTCTTATTTTTTTTGTAAAAAAAAAAAATCTTCTCTTTATCTTTTCTTTGTTTTTACAGAGAAATTTTTTTTTTCATACTCTTAAGAAAAAAATCTCTTCTTTATATTCTTTAAATGTAATATAAATTTATTAAATAACAAAATTAAATAAAATTAAAATCAATAAATTATTTTAAATATCACAAATATAATATATTAACTATTTTAATATGTACAATAAAAACATAAATAATATAAAACTATAAAAATATATTAATATAAAAAGACAATGACGTGGAAGAGACAAGACAGAGAAGAGATATATATCCTCGTTCTTGATTATAGAGATAATTTTCATTCCCATTTCTATCTTTATACTTGTTAGGGTCAAAAAAGATTGAAACCCTTATAATCAGATCGAAATTATCATCTCTAATAATATATTATTAAAGTTCTTAAACTTTTGCATCCAAGAGTAGTTTTAATGATAAAATAAGTAAAATTCTCAAATAAGAGAGTTTATATTCAAGACTTAATGAACCTGTATTAAAATCAGATATTAACTTATCTGGTATAGTCGAGTAAAGTTCTTCATAAACTTTTGGGTGTGTCCTTGCAAAGCAAGTTTAATGCTTATGTACAACTATTTGTACATCTGTCGCTTTGCAAAATAGGCCAAATGTCTCCTTCCCACTTGATTTTTTATTAAACACTAGTTCTTTTAAATAAATTCATTAAAGTCATTTTTCAATTTTATCAATTAAAGGATTTTTTTCATAATTTTTTTTACAAAATATAATAAAATTAACATCACTCAAACCTCTAATAATATAAATAAATTAACATTATTTTATATTATTTTGATTTTTTTTTTCATTTTACCATTACCATCCCTAATAACCTTCTTATCTCTTATCCTATTTGTGAATAAATATTAAAATTAAAGATAAAATGTATTCTAATTAAAAAATTCTATTTTTTATTATAGATTTTAAAATAACTAAAAAAATTAATATTAAAAATAGAGAAATTATATTCCAAACTTAAAAACTTATAAGTGAGTGAAAAATAGTTATTTAGCCTATTATAAACAGTTAAATTTGAATTATATTATCAGTTGAGAAGGGTTGGAAAAAAGGGATGGGTAGTAAAAATAAACTATTATTTAAAATAGAGGTAAACAAAGAAGAGAAGAAAATTTTAAAGAAAAATTATTATTTTTTAAATTTTAATAAAAAAGTTATTAAAAATTTAAATTAAATATCTTAAATATTTATTATAAAATAAACTTTTACCCTTAACTTAAATAATAAGTTTTATTAAAATATAAATTTTTAAATTTTTAAAAATTAATGAATACGAATTCCAACCATGAGTGGGAGCAAGTCTCACCGCCTTGTTCCATTCATCTGCCGTTTTTACATTGAAAGCGCGGAAGAGATTTAAACGTACAGTAAAATTAGAAAGAGAATTACACACTGATTTGGATCTGGACCAGAACGGTTGGCTGAACACCTGTCAGGTCAAAGTGCAATAGCTTGATCCAGCTGGATTCTGAGTTTATCAAATCACGAGCTTTGCTGTGTACCATTTACAAAAGAGGCGCGTCACCTGCCTAGGATACCCCCCTACGTTCCTTTTCTGCCCATTCGCTTTTTGCCAGCTGTCTAAACTCACACTTCCCAATAGCTCTCTTATCCAGCCTGTCCTAAACCTCTCCGTGTTTCTCTTTTTAATTTAGCCTTCCCGTCAGGTTGGATATCTGTTTTATGTCATTATCCTGGCAAAGTATGACTCAGCTGTAGCGCTGGGGTTGAATACTTGAATGGAGTATGTGAGGCTTGACTGTCACGCTCAGTTCGTGAGAGAGATGCGAGTGGGATTTATTTATTTGTTTTGGGTTAAAGAACGCGTTTGGTGGGGGTGGGTCTTCTTTATCTTGCTGGCTAGGTCGAGACTCGAAAATGGCGAAGCCATTCTTCCTGGCAGGTTCCTTCAATTCATTGCTTTTTGAAAAACACGTTAAAACTACCTATATATACACTGCTCATTTCTCTTCGTTTCAACACACAGAAAGCATCTTACTTCCTAAGCTTTATCTTCTCTTAAGCTTTTTTCTCTTCAAGAAATGACTTCTTTTGTTTCTAAACTACTCCTTTTTATCTCTTTATTTCAAGTCTCCTTGGCTGCAAGAACTCTTAATGAGCTTGTACAAGATCAAGGGTCTCAACTCTTGCAATACCACAATGGTCCTCTTCTTTCTGGAAAAATTTCTGTTAATCTCATTTGGTACGGAAAGTTCAAGCCTTCCCAGAAAGCCATCATCTCAGATTTCATAACCTCACTGTCTTCTTCTTCATCGGCTAGAATTAATAAGCCTTCAGTCGCCACTTGGTGGAAAACCACTGAGATATACTACCACCTAAGCTCCAGAAAATCCAGCCTTTCTCTCTCTCTCGGAAAACAAATTGTTGACGAGAATTACTCGCTTGGAAAATCACTCTCAAACAAACAGCTCATAGCTTTGGCCTCAAAAGGTGAGCAAAAAAATGCCATAAACGTAGTGTTGACGTCTTCTGATGTAACCGTTGATGGGTTTTGCATGAGTCGATGTGGGACTCATGGGTCTGCTCCGGGGTCCAAGAGTGGCCAAATTAAGGGCAAGAACTACAAGTTTGCCTACATCTGGGTTGGTAACTCCGAGACTCAGTGCCCTGGTCAATGCGCATGGCCATTCCACCAACCGATTTACGGACCGCAGAACCTACCTTTGATTGCACCAAACAACGATGTGGGTCTTGACGGAATGGTGATCAATTTGGCTAGCCTTTTGGCTGGAACCGCCACTAACCCATTTGGAAATGGCTACTTTCAGGGCCCAAAAGAGGCACCACTGGAAGCTGCATCAGCTTGTCCTGGTATATACGGCAATGGGGCTTATCCTGGTTATGCAGGGAACTTGTTGGTGGACTCTACAACTGGCGCTAGCTACAATGCAAATGGTGTCAATGGAAGGAAGTACTTGCTTCCTGCTCTCTATAATCCGTCTACATCGTCTTGCTCAACTTTGGTTTAAGAATGGAAACGTCCAGTAATTATTACTAGAATGTATATGTAATTATATAGCTGGAGATAGTTCAATTCTTTGATTTGTTGTTCATTTTTTATGCTTTTGCGGATCGATAATGAGAGCAAATTGGTTGGGTTCGCTTTTTTCAAACAAAAATTTTTGTCAACAATTTCCTCACATCATTCCACATCTGACTAATTTATGGCTACCAACTGATAGACAATTCTCTCTCTATAAAGGGATATGCCCATTCTTCTGCAAAAGCAGAAACTTGATCCCCAAGGACCCAACAAATGGACCCGTCTGGAAATAATTGTCACTGCATCACTCCTGCAAATTTATTAGTCTTTGAATTAAACACTTCATGTAGTTGCAGGGGCAACACTTCCTGTTTATAATTTGTTTTTAGTTAATGTAGAGAATCGAAATCATTGAGGGTCATGACCTTGTGGCAATTACCTTAAGCCAAATTTGCTGAAAGCTATTTATCTAAAAGTTTGCTTCCGTTTATCGTAAATTCAACCGATTTATCTTGCGCTTTACAGGCGACCACGAGCATTCCTTATCCTTAGGAAAGCAATTGAATTCTCATCCAAAACGTCATTAAGTGACATAAATTTTTAAGACTATGCCTAGAAATATAGCTTACTAAGGTGAAAACTTAAGATCTGCAGATATGATTTTTTTTTTTAAATATCAAAATCAGATATTATCAAATCAAATTATATAAATAAATTTATATATATAACAATTCTTATAAATTTTCATTCCATTTGAAAGAAAAACTATTCACTTCAAAATATTTCAACTTTCTTTACTCTAGGGTGAATTAAACTTCAAATTTTACTAATACTTTTTTAGAGAGATTTGTAACATCCCTCACCAGAAGTGTTGTCTTCCAAAGAAAAAATGTTACGAATTAATATCTAGAGTGATTATTTTAAAACAAATTTTTAAAATGAACCCGTCGTTAAAAACGTTCTGAAATTACTCTAAGAAAACTAAAAATCTAGAAGTGAATAAAAAGATATATATATATCCCATATGAAAACTCATCTTAGATCATGGAATAATCATATACATGCCCCTAGATATAACTATACAACTATCTGAATAGGGCTAAAAGTAACAATATCATATGCATGTAACAAAAATCATAGATAACATGCCCTAACTTGGATCTATCTTCGCTGATCTGACCTTGCTTGGTAACTACCTCGATCACCTGTACCTGCAATCATGAAAGAAAAGGAAGTGAGAGATAAGAATATTTGGTAAAGGGAAAAAAGTAAGTAAACTATCTCATTTCTTGTTCTAAATTCATCTTTAGACTCAATCTCACATTATAACCTCTTCAAATAATCGAGTGGATAATCTAGTTCATCCTTTACTATTTGGATCACACTTTGTCTCATCTAATGTCCATTGGATATTTTCTGGTTCGCTGACTTGACTTTGCCTAGTAACTACCTCAATCACCTGTACCTGCAATCATAAAAGAAAAGGAAGTGAGAGATAAGAATACTTAATAAAGGGAAAGAAGTAAGTAAACTATCTCATTTCTTGTTCTAAATCCACCTTTAGACTCAATCTCACATTATAACCTCCTGAAAGAATCGAGAGGATAATCTAGTTCATCGTTTACTATTTGGATCACACTTTGTCCTATCTAATGTCTATTGGATGCTTTATGGAAGCTAACTATAAAGATTTGATACTTTTTTAAACTTGAGCTCTCTTTCTTTCTCTCACTACACTATTTTTGAATCTGAATTGTGTCATACTATAAGTATGTTCTACTGCAAGTGGACCGTACTATGGGCAGTGTAGTGTAAAGTGCCCCCTCATAGTTCGCAGCATGCATGCGTACATTATCTCTTACTAATTTTGCTACCATTTAAAACTATCCACAACCCACCAAACCATACACTTAGGACAACCCCTAAATCCTGAGCCTCAAATTCCTTTTCTCTCCTTTCTTTCCTTTCCTTTCTTTTTTTCTTCCTTTTCTTTTTCTCCTCCTTTTCTTTCTTTCTTTCTTTTCAAAAACTGTAAATTACTGTTCATTAGACTATTCATTTGATTAGACAGTCTTTTTGTTCATACAATTTAACAGTTCAAACGCTCTCTAATTCATATAAGCTATATATAATTGAAAAGAGGATTCAAACAATTTTTCAACAAGTTATAATAGCACTCATGATTCATCAGATAAGACAGTCAAAATGTGGAATGAAATCAATAGCAAGATTGTAAATATTATCAAACTTTCTATCATAAACAAAATCACACACATCGATACCCCAAATGACAAAACAACATTTCTCAACTTCAAAATCATCATTTATAACATAAAGTCAAGGAACCAAAAGCATAAAACATGAAACATACCCAGAATAATTCCACTTACCTTGTTTCAAGTCAATATTTGTCAAGTTGACTCTCTCCTCTTTGTCTTCCTTCTTTTATCATCAAAACCACCTTAAATCAACACCAAAACACACTAACATATTCATATAACATGCATCCAATGTATATAAACATAGGTAAAGAAAAAAAAAAAAGATCTTTTGGTTACCAAGACTTCTAAAGTGTTTTCTCTTCTTTTCTTTCCTTACTTGTCTTCCAAAATCCTTTCAAATCATCCACTTTTCTTCAAAAACAAAGCAAAAGCATGAAGAAAGTTGTTTTCTTCTGGAAGAGATGGGAGAAGATGATGGAAAAAGGCATAAAGTTCTTTTTTGTCTTCTCTCTTTATATATATACATACTTTTTAATATGGATATATATCTATATATATACCTTTATTTTTTTGTAATATATATATATATATATATATATGCACACACACACATACATCTGAACATATATATTTAAAATTAAAAATATCTCAAAACAGGATTAAAAGACATAAATACCCTTAGGACGTATCTAAGGGTATTACAAGATTTTATTTCAAATTTGTATAAATTTGTGTTGTAAAATAACGAGTTTCACTCTTGTTAGGACAAAAGAAATTTTTAGTGAGAGAATTTAATCTCTATAAAGTGTAGAAATTAATAGTATCTCAAAAATTATTGTATTATAAAGAAAAACTTGGTTGAGGTTTTATCAAACAAAAATTAATATAATACTTCAAGAGAGATAGCTTCGAGAAGTAGATGTAAGCCAGATTGTGTTAAGTCACTATACATCATATGTTTGATTTTCTAATCCTTTAACCTTATATTTTGTGTCATATGTCATTTGTTTGAATTGATTATTTACAGTAACTTTTGATATTCTCTTAAAGTGCATACATAGACTCATGTATAATTGTGCATGGGTTGAAATTGAATATTCTTGTCTAATGCCAATCTATTTTCAAAACCACAGTCAAGATAATTCAAAGCATAAACAAAAAAACCTATTTTACCATTGAACATACTTGTGGGTGTTACAATATAAGTAAAAATTGAAAAAAAGGTTCAGAAAGTGCTTAGTATTTATTGTGATTTTGAGTTTTTTTTTCTAAATCTCTTACATCCACCTTCTCAAGCAATTTGTTTAAAGTTCCACTAGAATCAATGAAACTTTTATACTAGTTTATCTAGGATTTTGCCTAGTTGAAAGTAAGATTTTGAACGTAAAATGCCTCTACAAGGTTGAATACACAAATTAGTACAAATTTTCTCTCAAGAATATTAGTATGAGTTTAATGAGAGAAGAAGAGAAGGTTTTGCTTTGAGAAAATAAGAATAGATTGATACAATAATAGCTCTAATTTATAGGCAAATGGTGTTACAAATATTAAAAGATTCGTTAGGTTGAAATTTGTATTTGTTGATGTTTGAAGTAGATGAATTTCTCTTGAAATACAATGAAATGACTCCAATTTATAGGCAAATGGTGTTACAAACATTAAAAGATTCGTTGGGTTAAAATTTGTATATGTTGACATTTGAAATAGATGAATTTATCTTGAAATACAACGATGCACAAGCATGTGTGCTTCATGCACAAGAAAACCCACTTTTCAAATGAAGTCAACCTCAATTAAGCTTCCTAATGGTCAAATTTTTTCTTGTGCCAAATATCTACATGAGCATGCATAGACACGACTAAGGCTAGATTCAAATCGAGTTAAACTGAGTTCGAGTTCGACTCAATTTGCATGGAATTGGGTTTGAGTTCGAGCTCAAGCTTGTAGAGCTTACTTCAAATGAGCTCGAGCTTAGCTCATTTCAAAAGAGCTAAGTTCGATTCGAGTTACAATTGAACATTTAACTAACTTGTTACTAAAACAATGTCGTTTTAATATTAGTTAAAACGATGTTGTTTTGTATCAAATTTTTTAAATTAACGAACTTGACAAGTCAAACACCTCAAAGATTGAGCTTGAGCTCGAAAATGTTTGAACTTTCAGGCTCTGGCTTGAGCTTGTTTGAGCTTAACTGGTTTCAAACTCATTCAAACCAAACTCGATTCAAATCTAGCCCTAGGCACAACTGTACATTTTCTATGCACAATCATACACAACCTTTAATGCTTAAGTCTTTTAGAAATCCAAAGTTGTGTACAATGAGTACGAACGAAAACTTGAACAGTTGGATTTTTGTGTATGGGCATACAGGATCTTTAAACGAACGTGCATTTACTTTACTTTGACATTTATTACAATACGCAATTGCTTCATGTGTGGGGTTATCTCCTTGTGACTCTTTATATAAAGATGCACATGCGTGCACACACTGAAAGCAAGGGCACGTATGGATCTTTGACTATAAAGAGCTTAAATTTGACTTGGACTCAGCACGATAAAGATGTACAAGAGGCTTTGTCATTGATTCTTCATATTTGTGTATGCACAGGCATGCAACATTCTTGTGCATGCATGTGCATCAAGCTTTGACTTTGGTTTCGTTAACTCTTGCTTGAGTATTGAGCGAGTATTGATGTACGAGAAGCTCTTCCTTGTGAATGGCTTGAAAAAGGACATGTACAAGAATGCAAAATCGGTAAATCGTACCCACGGGTAACTCGTGATCTATTTCCTAGTCATCTTTTTCTTTTTTTTTTTACATCAAACTTACAACAAACTTAACATAAATTTTACATATTTTATTCTTTTGATAAGAAATAAACTCAAATCCACTATAAATTAAAGAATTTGTTATATTGAAAACAAATTTATAGAATTTGAGCATTAAATACTTTATTATATATATTCATTTTGTGTTCAATGTTAAAATCCTTTGAATCTATCTAAAACATTTTTATAATTTAAGGTAGATTTTCATTATTTCACGGTATCCTCTTTATAGACTATTTGAAAAAAATATTAAAAATTATAAAATAAATATATTAAAATAATATAAATAAAAAATAATATTAACAAATAACTGATAGATCAATATTTATCCATAAGATCAAATACAAATTTTAAAAATTATTACTCTTATAAATTAATTTATTTTTAATCTTTATGTATTTTTTTATTTTATTCATACGTGATTCACCTATTCATTTATCAGATATAACATTAGTGTACGAGAATACTTGAAATATCTAGAAGTGGTCAAAATTACATAATCGAATACAGGAGAGGCGCGGTCTCGCTCATCTTCGTGCGCTACACAATGTACGAACGTGCATCAAAGATATAGGAACATGCGTGGCGTTTGTTCTTACATAGTGCATCTAGGATACCCCTTTGCTTCCCTTCTGCCCATTCGCTTTTTGCCAGCTATCTCAATGCACATTATTCGATCCAGCCTGTCCTGCACCTTTAGTTATTCGTTTTTAATTTGCCCTTCCTAACAGGTTGGATATTTCTGTCATTATACTAGCAAGCTATGACTCAGCTGTAGCGCCAGAGAAGGATTACGAGTTGAATGGGGTATGCGAGGCTTGACTTCACGCTCCCTTCGTTAAGTGAGATGTGAGTGGGATGAGATCTACTCGTTTGTTTTGGATTAAGGAACGCGTTTAGTGGGTCTTCCTGATCTTGCTGGCTAGGTCGGGACTCGTAAATGGCGAAGCCATCTCTTCTTGGCAGGTTCCTTCAATTCATTCCTTTCTAAGAAACACGTTAAAAAATACCTATATATATGTTGCTGATTTCTCTTCACTTCAACACACCAAAAAACACCAAACTTTCTAGGCTTCATCGTCTCTTAAAGCTTCTATTTTTTCTTCAAAAAATGGCTGCTATTGTTTCTAAACTACTCCTTTTTATCTCTTTATTTCAAATCTCCTTGGCTGCAAGAACTCTTAATGAGCTTGTACAAGATCAAGGGTCTCAACTCTTGCAATACCACAATGGTCCTCTTCTTTCTGGAAAAATTTCTGTTAATCTCATTTGGTACGGAAAGTTCAAGCCTTCCCAGAAAGCCATCGTCTCAGATTTCATAACCTCACTGTCTTCTTCTTCATCGGCAAAAACTAATCAGCCTTCAGTTGCTACTTGGTGGAAAACCACTGAGATATACTACCACCTAAGCTCCAAAAAAAGCAGTCTTTCCCTCTCTCTTGGAAAACAAATAGTTGATGAGAATTACTCGCTTGGAAAATCGCTCTCAAACAAACAGCTCGTTGCTTTGGCCTCAAAGGGTGAGCAAAAAGATGCCATAAACGTTGTGTTGACGTCTTCTGATGTAACCGTTGATGGTTTTTGTATGAGCCGATGTGGGACTCATGGGTCTGCTCCGGGATCCAAGAGTGGCCAAATTAAGGGCAAGAACTACAAGTTTGCCTACATCTGGGTTGGTAACTCCGAGACTCAGTGCCCCGGTCAGTGCGCATGGCCATTCCACCAACCGGTCTACGGACCGCAGAATCCACCTTTGGTTGCACCAAACAACGATGTGGGTCTTGACGGAATGGTGATCAACTTGGCTAGCCTTTTGGCTGGAACCGCCACTAACCCATTTGGGAATGGCTACTTTCAGGGCCCAAAAGAGGCACCACTGGAAGCTGCATCAGCTTGTCCTGGTATATATGGCAATGGGGCTTATCCTGGTTATGCAGGGAACTTGTTGGTGGACTCTACAACTGGCGCTAGTTACAATGCAAATGGTATCAATGGAAGGAAATACTTGCTTCCTGCTCTTTATGATCCTTCTACATCGTCTTGCTCAACTTTGGTCTAAGAAGGGAAAAGTCTAGCAATTATTAATAGAATGCATAGTTAATTATATAGCTGGAGATAGTTCAATTCTTTGATTCGTTATTTATTTGTTGTGCTATTGCGGATTAATAATAGAAGAGCAAATTGGTTTGGTTTGCTTCTTTCAAAGGGCAGTTCGTGTCAACAGTTTTCACACATCATTCCTCAATGCTGACACACAATTCTGAATTCTCTACTCACAAAGAGATATGCCCATTCTTCGGTAACAGCAGAAACTTATCCCCAGCAAGATGGACCTGTGTATTTAAAAAATTGGTGAGATAATACAAAACCTTTTACTTAAAAACAATAATATCTCATCGTATAGATAAATTTTATGTTATTTTTAAGGCCAAACAACTATTTCCCACCCAAAGTTTGATGTTTTCTCAAATGTATGTCTTTTAACTATAGAAACACTAAACACCCACCCATAAGCAATTAAAATTAATGGGGATAAGGGTAAAATTGTCATTTTTTTATAATATTAAAAAATAAATTAAAATATAATTTTTTTTTTACCCCCTAAAGTTTGAAAACAAAAATTTTTCCCCCGTCTAAGTTTTAAAAAATGGTAGTTTCACCCTAGGGTTTGGTTTTGAAATCTTCAGCGATCTCTCCGGCTCCGTTGCCGACAACCTCTCCCTCTCGAAGAGGCCTCTCCTTTCGGTGATCTCTTTCCTCCCATTTGGTCCAATCGACGTCGGAGACGTCTTGGGAGACGAAGAACTTCATTGTGGAAGACGAAGTTCTTCGTCTTCCCAGACGAAGACGAAGCCGTCGTCTTTGTCTGGGAAGATGGTCGTCTTCCCAAAGGTCTTCTTCTGGGAAGACGACGACTTCATCTTCGTCTTCTTTGACGAAGTTCTTCGTCTCTCAAGACGTCTCCGACGCAGATCGGACCTCTAAATGAGAGGAAAGGGATCGCCGGAAGGAGAGGACTCTTCGGGAGAGAGAGGTCGTCGGCAACGGAGCCAGAGAGGTCACCGGAGATTTCAAAACCAAACCCTAGGGTGAAACTGTCATTTTTCAAAACTTAGGTTGAGGGAAAATTTTAGTTTTGAAAGTTAAGGGGGGCAAAAAGAGATAAAATTTTCAGGCGTTAGGGTTCTGTTAAATTTAACCGGTCGTGGGTGGATATTTGTTATTTCTATAGTTAAAGGGTGGAAACTTGTCATTACAACATACCTTGGGTGGGAAATAGTTGTTTGGCCTATTTTTAATTTAATATCAATAAATTATATACTTAAATTTTATATACATTGATATCTTATTATGTATATGTATATTAAAGTTTGTTTGTCGAAAAATGCAAATTCAAGAGAAGGAGAAATTTGTAGAAGTGTGATATACACTCATATTAAGTATCAAACGTGCTTGTTTGTCTTAGTTTAGAAATAGCTCTCGTCTGTTAGGGGCAAGAAGAACGAGCATTTGGATTTAGAAATGCACACACAAGCATGTGGTATGGTAGATACACCCTTATGTGATTGCCTAGTATAACACGCCCATAAGGAAGAAGTTACAACCTTTCATGGGCATGCAAAATGTCTATACAAGCGTGCATTTTCTATGCACAGTTGTTTGTAGCCTTTCATGCTTAAGTTATCTAGAAATCTAGATTCGTGTACGATGAGTATGAACAAAATTTGAATGGTTGGGTTTTTGCCCTAAGAAATGAATATGTACAAGTTGATGCACGGTCATGTTTGATGTGATTTGGCAAATTTTTTAAATCAAACAAAAAATAATAATTTGAAAAATTTTCAAACCAAATTAAAAAAATACGGTTTAGTCTAATTTGGATTACAATTTGAATCATAGTTATCAATATCTTAAAATACATGATACATATCATATCCTATGATACAATGTGATATGATATAGATAGAAAATAATACGTATTATAAGGTGTATCAAATTAATACGATATAATAAATATCTCATATAATATAATACATATCTTGTAATACGATATATATTACTGATATGAATTGATATATTTTTTAAGAAAAAATGATAGTACATTAAGGGTGTATATAAAAAATTTTAAAATATTAAGGTGTTTGTGATATTTTTAAAAAATAATAACGTGTGAATTATAATATTTTATTATTTTAATTTTAAAAAAAATATCATTTAATCTATCACAAAATATGATAAATTAAGTTTTTAATATACAATATAACATACGATTCAACTACCATAGTTTGAATATTTTAAAAACATTTATATATATATAATTTAATAAAATCAATCAAATTATAGTTTTCTAAAATATAATAAACATATGTAAAATAAATATAAAATATATCTATAATATATATGTGAAGAAAATGATAAAATAAATATGAAAAAATAAGTTCATAGATTGATTTTAGTTTGAAAATCATTTAAACTATAACCTGAACTGAAAAACAGTTTAGAAAATTCTTACCAAAACCAAACCATTTTAAAATTTAAACCGAACCAAATTATAATTTTTAAATAGTTTGATTTAATTTTATGATTTGAACCGAATTATATATACCTTTGTGGATAAACTTACAACATAGATGCACAAGCATACTAGACGCATCTAAAAGACACCAAATTTATTATGGGGACATGCATGGTTCCATTAATCTTGGTACATGGGTGTATTTTATGATATATACGAGTGTACATCTATGATGCATGAGTATACATGGTGCCTGCTCTTGGATGGTGCATCTTGGATACCCCGATGATCCTCTTCTGCCCATTCGCTTTTTGCCAGCTATCTGAATTCACACTTCCCAGTAGTTATGTTTATCCAGCCTGTTCTAAATCTTTACATATTTCTCTTTTTTCAATTTGCCCATCGTTCCTAGCAAGTTGTATTTAACTGTCATTATTCTAGGAAAGTATGACTCAGCTGTAGCGCTGGAGAAGGATTATGAGTTGAAAATGAGAGAGTGAGGAGAGAATGAGGCTTGACTTTCACGCTCCCTTGGTGGTAGAGGCGCCAGTGGGATTTATTTGTTTAGAACGCGTTTAGCGGGGTGACCGGGGTCTTATTTATCTTACTGGCTAGGTCGAGACTCGAAAATGGCGAAGCCGTCTCTTCCTGGCAGTTTCCTTCAATTCATTCCTTTTTAAAAAACACGTTAAAAATACCTATATATATACTGCTCATTTCTCTTCATCTCAACACACAAAAAAACATCAAACTTTCTAGCGTTCGTTTTCTTTAAGCTTTTTTCTCCTCAAGAAATGGCTTCTTTTGTTTCTAAACTACTCCTTTTTATCTCTTTATTTCAAATCTCCTTGGCTGCAAGAACTCTTAATGAGCTTGTACAAGATCAAGGGTCTCAACTCTTGCAATACCACAATGGTCCTCTTCTTTCTGGAAAAATTTCTGTTAATCTCATTTGGTACGGAAAGTTCAAGCCTTCCCAGAAAGCCATCATCTCAGATTTCATAACCTCACTGTCTTCTTCTTCATCGGCAAAAACTAATCAGCCTTCAGTTGCTACTTGGTGGAAAACCACTGAGATATACTACCACCTAAGCTCCAAAAAAAGCAGTCTTTCCCTCTCTCTTGGAAAACAAATAGTTGATGAGAATTACTCGCTTGGAAAATCGCTCTCAAACAAACAGCTCGTTGCTTTGGCCTCAAAGGGTGAGCAAAAAGATGCCATAAACGTTGTGTTGACGTCTTCTGATGTAACCGTTGATGGTTTTTGTATGAGCCGATGTGGGACTCATGGGTCTGCTCCGGGATCCAAGAGTGGCCAAATTAAGGGCAAGAACTACAAGTTTGCCTACATCTGGGTTGGTAACTCCGAGACTCAGTGCCCCGGTCAGTGCGCATGGCCATTCCACCAACCGGTCTACGGACCGCAGAATCCACCTTTGGTTGCACCAAACAACGATGTGGGTCTCGACGGAATGGTGATCAACTTGGCTAGCCTTTTGGCTGGAACCGCCACTAACCCATTTGGGAATGGCTACTTTCAGGGCCCAAAAGAGGCACCACTGGAAGCTGCATCAGCTTGTCCTGGTATATATGGCAATGGGGCTTATCCTGGTTATGCAGGGAACTTGTTGGTGGATTCTACAACTGGCGCTAGTTACAATGCAAATGGTATCAATGGAAGGAAATACTTGCTTCCTGCTCTCTATGATCCTTCTACATCGTCTTGCTCAACTTTGGTCTAAGAAGGGAAAAGTCTAGTAATTATTAATAGAATGTATAGTTAATTATATAGCTGGAGATAGTTCAATTCTTTGATTCGTTATTTATTTGTTGTGCTATTGCGGATTAACAATAATAGAAGAGCAAATTGGTTTGGTTTGCTTCTTTCAAACGGCAATTTGTGTCAACAATTTTCACACATCATTACTTTTCATAACATGTATACTTACTGTAAGAAGAATAGTTTCTTGCCGGACCTCTTTACTACAAAAGAATGCCCATTATTATTCATTCGAATATGCCCTTAAAATATATATATATATATATAAATCATTTGGCCTATTCGAAATTATGGATTTCACTCTCCATTCGGCTGGCTTCTCGTTGTCCTATTTCTTACTTAGTTGGCAATACACGGTAATGTTTATGACATTCTTTTGAAGGCATGAGTAGCCGTGCACCATTAAGTAACAAAACCAACGCGTTGATAATTAATGCTCCCACCTTGTCAGGTTAGGCATCTCCACTTGTAGAAATCAAGGATCAAACTTTTCTCAATCTGTCGTGGCCCTCTTTTGACTATAAAGGAGGTTAGACTTACATCATCAAGCCCAAAGTTCTAAATAGTACTCAATAGGCAACATCTCCCGACGACCTTCAAAAATAACATTCACTAGATATTCTGTTTGTTAGTATAGTAACTAGATATAATAGTTTGGACAACAATGTTATCAAACCTGTAATATTTGTGACATGTTGGGTCTAACCAAATTCAGTATGATGTATCATCCGTTTGGTATAAGGTTCTAAATTACATATATTAGTTCGTAATAAAAAATTGTATAAACAAATTCAAACTTGTATTGTTGAAGTAATGATATGCATTGATATTAAATTCAAGAGCAGCAATCAAGTGCATATAGCAATATCCGTGACCTAAATTGCACACTGACGTATTCCAATAGTCTTGGCTCGCCAATGCTGACAATAAGCCCGCAATTGCGAATTTGTCTACGCACTCAACACATTTAACGGATCACCATACGCGTATATGCACACATCAGTTCCATAGGCATGCAGCAGGTTGAAGCAAGAGCCATGACTTTGACGCAAAGTTCGCCCATGGCACGATTTATCCGCTGGACTTCACATGCGAATGCACTTCATCGCAAACTTAATTAATTTGTAAGCACCGACCTCATCTCGCAAATTCCACTTCCTGAGATTTCGTTTTGTGTTAGTGCCTCACCTTTCCGACCATTCGACTATAGAGTGAAGCCTCTTTTTCCTCTTCTATGCTCCTACCTTTATACGTATGGTAAATATTATATTTTTCAAAAGGCCAAAAGACTCCATCTCACCCAAAGTTTATTATAATCTTAAACTTATATATTTTAATATTCAAAAATTTAAACTCTCATCTACGAGAAAAATTCTGTTAAAAAACTTTAGTTGATGTTAAGGACAAAATATTGTTTAACAAAAAAATTTAAAAAACTAAAGTTTTATTACATTTTTCTCTTTTAATTTAAAATTTTAATAATTTTTTTCCATTCAAAATGATAATTTTTTTCTAAGGTTTTGAAATTATTGTTGGAGACGATAAAGTTTACCATTTCTGATTACATTAACTCCCTCTTTTAACTTATTTTCTTCTATTGAGTTGTTCCTACACGATGACGAAAACAATTTGAAGGTAATCGCTTTAATCAAAGGGATGTGTTTGATCAACAAAGAGAGAACCCCAATGGAAGAATAAATGTGACCGGAGATGATAATTTTTATTGTCTTTGATGATGGTTTCAAAATTTTAGAGATAAAATTATTATTTTTCAAATTTTTAATAAAAAAAAATTATTAAAATTTTAAACTGAGAGATTTAATTTTTAAAATTTTCTGTTAAATAATTATTTTACTCTTACTTTTAATTAAAATTTTGTTTATAGATAAGATTTTAAATTTTTAAAAATTAAACGATGAGAGTTTAAGGTTATATTTAACCTTGGGTGGGAACAAGCTTTTCGGCCTTTTTAAAATAATTAGATTATGTGTAGTTTTTTTCCATAATTAAGAACTCGCGGCCGACCACACCACCGAAAAGCCACCATTTATCAAAAATCCACCAACGCATAAAAAATAAAGACAAAGTTGAAAATAGTTCCAAAGTAATGAGTATAGGATAATGTTGCGAGCCTGAAAGTTGACTAATGATTCACTTTAGAATATAAATAATGCTTTTCCACTAATTAAACATGATTTGAATGTATGCAGCTTATTGGAATTTTTTAAAGCGTGGCTGGCGGATTCGTTCAATTGTTCAACTCCGCCAACCTAATTAAAGAATCTCTGCGGGACACTGCCCCTTCCATCGTTTCAGGATTTATCTAGAAGGGCTCACAGCATAGGGACCATAATTAGTGAGACAGGCTGGGACGCACAACTGGACTATAAATATTATCAGAGAACCCCTCTAATTTTTAAACTCGAACATCCTCCCATCAACCAAATTTTGTTAAAATTCTTAATTAAAATTAAATCTAAAATTATAATTTAATAAAATAATTTTAAAAATTAAAATTTTATTACATATTCTCTTCTCAGTTTACAAACTGATTTTCTTCTCACCTAAAGTTTAAAAAATAACAATTTCATCTATAGATTTTTAAAATTATAGTCAACAACGACAAAATTCACCTTATCTGACCATGCTCATCCTCCCACCAAGGTTATCTCTCTGTGTTGACTTGTTCCCCACCCATCGATTAAAGCGATGAGCTCCGACGAAAATAAAACTATCTTCGTTGAATTATCTTCATCGGAGGAGAAAATACTTATTATTGGTGGGTGAGAACAATTCAATAGGAGAAGATAAGAGTGGAGGGTGAGCCAACAAGGCTGGAGAGGATGAACTTCGTCATCCTTGACAATAATTCCAAAATCCTAAAGATAAAATTACTATTTTTTAAATTTTGGGTGAGAAAAAATTGTTAAATTTTTAAATTGAAAGAAAAAATGTAATAAAATTTTATTTTTTGAAATTATTTTATTAAATAATGATTTTGTCTTTAATATTAATTGAATTTTTTAAATAAAATTTTGTTAATTGGTGGGTTTTTGAATTTTTAAAAGTTGAAGGATATAAACAAAGATTTTCACTTAACCTTGGGTTGGGAAAAAGTCTGTTGGCCTCAATATAATTGGAATCATCCACTGCATTCATTTCTTCATTGAAATTAAAGAGAAATGCACACCATTTTTATATTCTTTCTGTATGGTATGGTATCAATGTTAGGAATGGAATAATATACAGAGAAATATCTTAAAGGTTTGAAGAGTAATGCATTTCAAGTACTGTTAATGACCTTAGTCCATTCATCACCAAAACCAAACTAAAAACAAATTTTAGGTTGTAAAGGATTACCATAGTCCATTCATCAATTTTATACACTTCTTCTGAGCATCCCTCGTATCCTTAAATTTTTTCAAAACAACACCCTGCGGATGATTCTGACAAATTTCCAAGCAGTACCAAAAGAAAATAAAGAAAACAAATAATTCTACAAGTTAAATAAAGTAAGGAAAGAACATTAATGAAAATCCAAAAGTAAGGAAACAATTCTACAAGTTCCATAAAACACAACATGTAAAATAAGAAAGTTGAGAGAATTGAAACATGAAGGAATAGAGTGGTCAATGGGAAAAAGTAATCGGGAAATTGTATTGGGTTACAGAAAAGTTGAGAAATCGATTATAGCAATCATAGAAAAATCGAATAGATTGAGTTTCGGCTTTACGGGAAAAGCCCAGAAATGAAGTTAAAGGAAAAATCAAGCAATTGATTTTAGAGATTATGAAAATTCCAGCAAATTGAGTTTAGGGGAAAATTGAGAAATCAAGTTCATGGTTAGCAAAATTTGACAAGTCGAAAATCAAGAAATCAATTTTTGGGTTTGTAGAAAACTAAAACAAATTTGTGTGTAGGGTGAAAGTGAAACAAGAAGTTTTTGTGATATGTATATTTTGTAACATAATAACAACATCGTTTTAGGATAAAAGTTAAGAGAAACGTTACCCAATCATATGTCTCGTTTTGGGCTTGATTATAATATTGAAAAGAGTTGAACTTAGTTTAAGTTCGAATCAAATTTTAAATTTGATTTGATAATATAATTGAGTAAAAATAATTAAAGTAATATTATTTTAATAAATATTAATCAAAATGATGTTATTTTAATCGATTTGTATTAAAAGTTTTTAAACTTAAGAATTTGACAAGATAAACACTCATAAACTCGAGTTTAAGTGTAAGTTTAAAAATATTTAATTTTTATAGTTGAACTTAAACTCTTTAAGCATGTTCAAACAAAATTTAAATTCAAACTAGAATATATTTTATTTAAATTCAACCATTCTTCGAGACTAGAACTAAATGTATTGAAGTTAGCTTTAATTACATAATGAAACCGAAGCATCTAGTGTCCACCGACCCCGATTCCATAGGTTCGTTTGCTCATGGACCAGCTGTGAAGGGTGACATAATAAATAATAATGGGACAGCTAAACCGCGCAAGTATTTTCCCTGCAAAGCCCAATTTGGATAACTCTTTTGACTTTGTTTCCCCAACGCAGTGCACGCACAAATGGTTTCACAGAGAAGCCAGAAGCATTCATGTCTGGGACGCCCACCAGTTAATAAGTTAACCGTATCAGGTGATAAGATCAAACTTCTTTAATTTCTTCCCTTCACTGCGTACGCCTTCCTTATTAAACACTCCTATATTCCTCATTACTATGATTTTCTTATTCAACTGCAACCCATGAGGCACTTATCTCTTTATTGGCCAGCTGTCTTCGCACCCACCATCTTGGCATCTTCCGTCTTTCTTTATCATATAAAAACCGTAATCCACTCCTCCCCTTTCTCATCAAACATTTTCAAACTATTCCGATTAAACAAATATCAGTTTTCTCACACACAATGGCTTCTGTTTCAAATCTCTTCATCATCTTCTCTTCACTTCTCTTACTATCTCTTTCTCTGCTTAACACTTGCCTTGCCACATCCAGAACACTCTCCGCTCTTGTTGAGCAACAACCACTTGTTCTGCAGTATCACAACGGTCCACTTCTGAACGGCAACGTCTCCGTTAATCTTGTTTGGTATGGCAACTTCTCTCCAGCTCAAAGGTCTGTAATCGTTGACTTTCTTAATTCATTAAGCTCTGATAAAGCCCCAAAGCCTTCCGTTTCTTCATGGTGGCAAACCACTGAGGCTTACAAAGGCGGTCGACGCTCCGTCGTTGTGGGAAATCAGATTGTTGATGAAAAATACTCGCTGGGAAAATTACTAACAGCCGAACAACTCATAGCTTTGTCTTCGAAAGCAGGAGGTATTAACAATGCAGTTAACGTTTTGTTGACATCTGCTGACGTGGCTGTTGATGGTTTCTGCATGAGTCGTTGCGGGACCCATGGTTCTGGTCAAAACAAGAAGGGCAAATTTGCTTATGCTTGGGTTGGTAACTCCATGAGTCAGTGTCCAGGTCAGTGCGCGTGGCCGTTTCATCAACCTATTTACGGGCCACAGACTCCGCCATTAGTTGCTCCAAACGGAGACGTCGGAGTTGACGGGATGATCATCAATCTAGCCACGGTTTTGGCGGGAATGGTGACGAATCCGTTCAATAACGGGTACTTTCAGGGGCCAGCAGACGCGCCTCTTGAGGCAGTTAGTGCGTGCACGGGAATATTTGGAAAAGGGGCGTATCCGGGGTATCCAGGTCAGGTGTTGGTGGACAAAACCACCGGAGCTAGCTACAATGCGAATGGGTTAAATGGACGCAAGTATTTAGTGCCTGCAATGTGGGACCCTCGAACAAACACGTGCAAAACACTCGTGTGATTAAGAAAAATAATGACGCAGATACCAGCACAAACAACACAAACGATACACGTATGTATGTGTGTATGTAGTGCGTAATATAATAGTTACGGGGTGTAGATAAGTCTTTTTAAATTAGAGATGTATAAATCTACTTCAAAACGCATCGTTTCGATCTATATGTTGCAATTCTGATGTATAATAAAAATGTGCAAAGATTTTTTCACCAACTTCAAAATTTATTGTTTAAACTTCTATTTTTAATTGAAGATTAAAAAAAAAAAAGAAAACTCCAACTCCAATTTCAAACCCATCATAATACCAGTTACATTTAAAATTCAGATTAAAAAATTTTAAGTACAGTAGGGTTATTAATTTTTAAAATTAAAAAAAAAATGATGATTTATATATTTTTTTAATTTTTTCGAGTTTTTAAAAATTAGAGATTTCTTATAAAAGTTAACTAATTTCAAAAAATTATACTGAAAAGAAAGGTACTTTAATAAATGGTGAGAACTTTTCTCTTGATACAGACGGGCCGGGAAAATTTGATCTCCCTGAAAACTTCCGGGAACATTAGATTGTTGTAACGGCCTTTCTAGCGGTGAGATGCTTTTTGTTGGGGCAATTGTTGCCCAACCCATTGACGTCAAATGAGAGATGAAACCCAGATTTTCAACTCAAAAGACTATTTATTGATAAACGGCAGGTCAGTCAAACCAATGAACAAATGAACAACATGTCGTTGGTAAATTTACATAACCAACGACATCCCATTACCCTGCGATTCGGCCCATAACAACACATTCTTCTGGACGCTACCGGTTTCCCTTGATCTCCAAACATGGAACCTGAATCGCATCAACATGATCACTCCCCCGAAAGCCCGCCCTCCTCTACCCCTACCACAAAAATCACATCCTGCTGCGCCAAATGTGGCTGTCCAACCACTTTCGCACCACCACCACAACCGCCATACTCTGAAATATCCCCACCTCCCACATACCGTCCCATCCGGGCGCCAGCCATTAACCTCCCTCCAAACAACTACTCTCAAGCCATAATTCTTGCTCCCGTTCCCCAATCCCAAAAAGTTCCCACAATTTCCCCTCCTTATAATTTTCAAACTCCTTCGAAACGAATCCAATCCCCCGATGACATCCGCCACTTCATTGACTCTGATTCCGGAAAGAATTTCCTCGGCTTCGTCGTCGCTCTCTCCGAGTCCATTCGCGGACACAAAATCTCCGATCAATGTCACGAGTCTCAAACAATCCGCACCTTTTCATCAATTATTGACGAGTTGATTCAATGGATTGACGTAATTCCTCCGGCTGATCAGTCTTCTCGTTATGGTAACGTCTCTTACCGAACCTGGCATAGCCGTTTAACGGAAAACGGCAATACGATGATGCTGCGTTTTTTGCCCGACGAACTTCAAGCTGCCTCTGTGGAAATAGTTCCGTATTTTAATGACAGTTTCGGTAATCCGAGTCGTATAGATTACGGAACTGGTCATGAAACTAATTTCGCTGCTTGGTTATATTGCTTAGCTAGATTAGGAGTTATTAAGGAAGAAGATTATCAAGCTGTTGTGTCCAGGGTTTTTGTTAAGTACTTAGAGTTAATGAGAAAATTGCAATTGGTGTATTGTTTGGAGCCTGCGGGATCGCATGGTGTTTGGGGGTTGGATGATTATCATTTCTTGCCATTTATATTTGGTTCCTCGCAGTTGATTGATCATAAGTACATGAAGCCGAAGTCAATTCATAATCAAGATATTTTGGAAAATTTTTCCAATGAGTATATGTATCTTTCTTGTATTGCTTTTGTGAAGAAGGTGAAGAAGGGTATATTTGCTGAGCACTCACCTATGTTGGATGATATCAGTGGTGTGCCTAATTGGAATAAGGTTAATAGTGGGATGCTGAAAATGTATAAGGCTGAGGTGCTCGAGAAAGTTCCCATTATGCAGCATTTTCTGTTCGGATGGCTCATTAGGTGGTATGGTCCATTTTCGCATTTGTGAATTTAATTATCGAACAGATAATTGGTTGCTTTTGGTTATGAATTTCTTGGTATTACATGTTACATTTGCTGTTTCTTGAATTAGGATTGAGTGTAACAGATGATTTCTGGAATTACATATATGTTTGTTATGTAGTACACTTGATTCTTGAGTTGGTTGTTGGAAGGATAGGATGAAATGGACATGATGACTATATATATATATACACACACTATCGCACTATTCTGAGTTGAAATTTTGTTTTTACAATTTCTTGTTATTTCAGAATTACTTCAGCTCAGTTTGTAATAGCTTAATATAGATGCCTGCATTAGCCATGTTGGAGGACTACTTCTATGCTGGTTGCTTTGAATCATACAAGCTGCTAATAGGCATAATTAAACTAAGTTAGCTAAGAGCATACACCAACCATTTGGATATGGTTTATTATGATTTTGAGTTGGGATATGGGAATATTAGGGCTTTTTTTTTTTTGCTGTTAACAAGCCAAGTTGTTTAATAATAGCTGGAGCTCTGTTTGGAATTAGCTCTTTCATACAATCCATAATGGATGCAGTACATCACTGCTTGGCTTAAAGCTGGGTTTCAGTTTTGTTACTTGTTGCAGGAGACCAGATAAAAAATACTGATCTCATTTATCAATATCTTCGCACATAGTAGTTATAGTACTGTTCTCAATAAGGGGCCTTTTCCATGATTATGGTAAATAGAAAGCAAAAAAGAGAAAATCTTTTAATGAAATATTTTTCTCTGTTCGACCTCAATCAGATTAAATTTTTGATTGGTGTCCTGATTCACAAACCAAAATAATTCTATAGGGAGGGTGCTGCCACTGCCTTGTCCCATATGTCGACTTCCGAGATCTTGCATAAAAAATGCTATTACCTGTCTGTGCCTTGTGCAAATTATATCTTTTTAGATTTTCTCCTTTCTCGTGTGGTGTCCTTTTTTGTTGTCTATATAAGGTGAGTCTTGCTCTTTAGATTTTTCCTTTTTGATCTCAGCTCTGACTTTTAAAATGGAAAACCATGTGTTGGCTAATGGCATTGCCTTTGTTATCAGAATTTTCTATCTTTAATTTGACTGTCATTAACATGAAGATTATAAGGTGACCTCAGGCAGATAATTGTAAGGGTTTTTGGAATAAAAATGTAGGAATGACTCGAAAACAAGAGAGGTGAGTGGGTTTGGTTGTTACAAGGGTTTATAGTTGCATCAAACTAAGTTTGCACTCTTATAAAACTGTTATCTTTTTGTTTATATTTGATTAGTCCTTCCCTATTATAGTGTTTATGTAAGAATGCTTCTGATTAGTACAATTTTCAATATAATTGATTCTTTCATTAGACATGTGGCTGTGATATAGTGCCAATATTCTTGCAATCAGGATTGTGGGCTATCACAGAAATTGGTCAGCTTTGCTACATGTTTGCGTGGCCAATGGCTTTTATCCTTATATTTTGAGAAACTGTCCATAAAATTCTGTTTTCTTAACTTGTCTTGGTTTTGACAACTAAAATATGTATGTTCAAACAGATGTGTAGCTTGTAAGTGTTGCATGCTCTTGTGTCATAGAAAAGCTGATTGTAATTTTTTCCTTAAAACTCTGCTAATTTGTTTCTGCTTTGTTTTCACTCAGGGAGTAGTTTGATGTGCAGTTGCCAATGTAGAAACTTATTCGGAGTATGATACTTTTGGGAGTATGAAGTTGTTTAGTTTTCCCTCTTTTTTTGTTTGCCATGCTACTTGGCTTTAGCAGTGCAACGGTATGCTGCCATAAATTTTTGTTGATCATATTTTGAATTTGATGGAAGACCAGCAGCCTTATATTGTACGAATAATATAATGAAAACTTTTGTCTACAAATATCAAATATGCGGTGTGTTAGAGCAACTAGTATAGAATTTTCTGTCCTGCATTCCATAGTGGTTCTCTACTTCTCTCTTACATGATAGATATAAACAATCTGTGTTGTATATACTGCATTAATATGGTGACACAAGCTGAGTTCACTCAAGTTTTCATAGACAGATCGGTCTTATGATTGTTTCATACGTAACTTTGGTTAAGCTTGTGGTCTCCTAAAACTCAGCTTGTTATGCATTGTAGCTGACTTAAAGCCACTATATCCATGTCTGAAACTAGTGAATTGAAAAAATAAAATGAACATTTGGATTCTTTGGAAAATGATGGCATATAAGAATATCGGTAGCTGGAAGTTTGTACCTTTGCATATGTTTTTTTTTTTTCGGAAATTAAATTTGAGAAATTATTTGTTGCTGCCATGCATGGACAGTGGAAAGTTGTGTCAAGGATGTTTTGCTGGCTTCCTTGGCCCCGTGGTTCTGACTTATGAGATGAGAAATAACTCAGTATATGAGTCATCTCAGAGTGTGGTTGAGATGAGTTGGAAAAGGTGTTTAATCTGCATATTTTTGAGGAATCTTATCCGAATTGAACCATTTTTCGAAGCAGAATGAACCACAATGAGCTGGTAAAAATTTGAATCTGGGTAAAACCATAAATTTCTACTTGTGTACAAATACTACGCCAGGGAATATGCATTGTTACGCGAGGTAAATAAAAATTGCCCCTTTCATTTTCCTCCACTCATGGTAATCCATTCGCTTGCTCCCAAAAGGAGATGGAATAAAAGGACAGCTGAGCTGCTGCTGTAACCTGTTACTGTCTATCAGGAATCACTGTATAAAGTCTGGAATCACTGCCAAGCTTACAAGAAGCAACCTCTGATCACTCGATTACATTATGCCCTCTTTTAACACTCCAACAATCACAAATTTCAAAGTTCCCAAGTAGCTGATTTAAGCACAACAGCCCACGAATCTCTTTGATTGAATATGGATCAGTGACATATATATATTTTTTTGCCATTGACTTTTGCAGTTGGTGTACTGTTTTTTCCCAAGTGATAGATTTTTTACATCAAATAGTTGCCTTTAATTAGGATGAAGGTGAAACTGGGAAATAGAGAGTACTTTCTTCTTTAACCAATTCATTTTCCAAGTCAATTTTACTCCTCTTTGTTGCGGTAATCCATTATCACATCAGATCCAGCAATTGAAAATTGGATCACATGTTGTCGGCTCTTTCGGTGACATGATGCTGACATACGTGAAAGTGATTTATTTGCCCATGGACGACACCTCATGATGGCAGGAAATTATATGTGGCTGAAGACATGACAGTATGACACTAGTTCCTGCTCTTGCACGTTACAGTACCAAAGTCTAAACCCAATTCCCCATTAGTTGACATAAAGGTTCTTGCCCAACCGAGACGATTCCGTGTATAAGAAGATGAAGAGTTTTCGAAAAACAGTAATATAAAGTGAGTCAATTTCAATTAATAAACAACTGCAAATCTCTCTTGAAAACGTAGGCCTGACCTTTGCATCTCTCGTGAAGCCGAGCCACTGCCACCCTTTTAATGGTACTTCAACTTAAAACCACTGTAAACAAAACTCAGTATGTTTCAAGGAGCCCATTCTCCAAGTTTGTCAGATCTCAGATAGCCACAGTTAATATTTATTCATAGACGAATTCATCATACATCAACTATTTGGTTCATAATGGTTAAAATAAACTTTTTCAAAAAATTTTAAACAACCGCACTTTCGAATTAAACTGCAGGCACCCCACATGGGCCTCCACAAGAATACAGTGTTTCACCACACCACCCACCTCCAGCACCGGCTCTTGTCGGTGCTGCTATTTTCACGCAACTGCAAGATCCTATCTTTCATCAGTACCAAATACCAATCCTTATTAAATTTTCATTAACACGGCAACATGACACTCAATTGTCACAGTATTGAAAAGTACATTATTTTGTCGCCTTCCCATTTCTTCTTATTCTCTGAAGAGTATGGTTGCCATTTTTGAGTTTTTTTTCCTTTCTCTCTCTCTCTCTCTTCTTTATTCTTTAATTTTTATTTTCCCTTTTTCTTATTAACCCGCATAACCTTGCTTTTCACTCTGTGTTTGTTCTTATTGTGGGTTGCATTGATAGCCTTTGGTTAGATGGATGGATAAGACCAGTTTTGTAGCTGTCCCTCTTTCTTTCCTCTTTATTTTACCTTTCTCTCAGTTTGAGTGTTTCTCTGAGGTTTTTTTTTATTAATTTCTCTTATTTTCCCTGCATTTGTGGCGGATAAACCGGTGAGTTCTTTTGCATAATCCAAATCCAGAAAGTTTCTACCTTCTGAACAAAAACCCACTTATTGGTTTAGATGTATGTAATTTTCTTTTTGCCTTTACTCTCGAGTTTTCTAAAGAACAGAAACTGAAACTAGGATGATTATCACTTGTTGTCTTAATCTTCTGGATATGAGATTTAACTACTTATAAACTACTCATAGTACTAAATTCGATTCCACATCTCTACTTCACGTAATGATTTTCTTTTCTTTTACTACATTTTCTCGGGTACAAAACATAGTTCTTTTATATATATTGATATATTTTGAGGTTCTAATACAGTTAAATTCCTCTGTAATTTGCATGCAGTTACTTTTTTATGACTTTGCTCTCCTTCTTTGATAAAGTTTCTTGTTTTTTATATATTTTTTATTTGCTTCTAATACGCAATATTTTTCTGCAATTTGTTCAGTGGGTTTGGTTAGATCTTTAAAGCTGGTTTATTTGTGTCTTTTATGCGATAATTTTTTTCCATTGTCAGTTTTTCTTGTCCAGATTATCAAATCTTAATTTTTCATCCAGGTTCCCCTGAATTTGGTCCTTGCTTTGTTATTTTTCATACAGTTTGCTCGAATTCTTCTAAATTTCCCTGTTAATCTGTAACGTTTTCTCTTATTATTCGTTTCCTTTTCATATCTACTCTATTACCCTTTTGAGGAAGTACTAAATGCATCCTTTTTTGGTCCTTCAATCAATTTTATATGCGTTTTTGACAAGCAAAGAGTAGTATTTCACCATTTGTTGATGGAATTTGTCTGTTTATCTCTTTGAACGTGATATAGATATTTGCTAGTATCATCTCTCTGATTCTTGGTTACTGGATGTTCCTAATTTTTAACCTACCTTCCTTCTTAAAAAGAAAGCTGACATCGAGATTGTTTTCATTTTTTGTGTGTTTGTTGTGTTAAGACAGGATGGATGGCGAAAGTGATTTTAGGAATTGGGATGAGCTAATACCGGATGCTCTTGGACTAATCTTTAAACATCTATCACTCCAGGAGGTACTAACAGTAATACCTCGGGTTTGCAAATCATGGGGAAAAGCAGTAACAGGACCATATTGTTGGCAGGAGATAGATATTGAAGAATGGAGCAATCGTTGCCAACCTGAGCACCTTGATCGGATGCTTCAAATGTTGATCACTAGAAGTTCTGGATCTCTTCGGAAGCTCTGCGTTTCTGGCCTGCACAATGACATGATGTTCACCTTCATTGCAGAAAAGTAATAAACCATGTCTTTTTGTTCCATTCTCATTCAATTTTTTATTTTTTGATGCATTGATACTTCTTTCATATGCTTTGGTCTTTTGTTGCTGGTGTTTTAGACTGTTATGTGATGAACTTGTCTTCCTAGTTGAAACTCTTTATTTTTTAACATGCTCGCAAAATTTACTCATGAAAACAGCATCATGTCTCAGTCATATCTATTCGATCTTAGGTCCCTTTTCAAAAGCTTTCAGTTTCCTGGATTTTGCAACCTTTTTCAAATATTTACCACTTCAAATGACCTTTCATTAAAAACTCAGTGAGCACATTTTTGCTGATATTGGTCTTCTTTTCCCTGTTTTCCTAGTGCGGGTTCCCTTCAAACATTGCGCCTACCCAGAAGTGAGATGAGTGATTCTGTTGCTGAACAGATTGCTGGAAGGCTCTCAGCGATCACTTTCTTGGATTTGAGTTATTGCAATAAAATTGGTGCTTGTGCTTTAGAGGCCATAGGAAAGAACTGTAAATTGCTGGTGGGATTGTGTCGGAACATGCACCCATTAGCTACAGGGAAGCTCACGCAAGATGATGAGGCTAAGTCCATATCTGCAACAATGCCTAAGCTCAGGCGTCTTGAGATGGCTTACCATGATCTTAGCACTGAGAGTGTTTTAAAGATACTTTGCAGCTGCTCTCAGCTAGAATTTTTAGATTTGAGAGGGTGCTGGGATGTCAAACTTGATGACAAGTTCATCAAGGTGAAGTTTCCGAACTTGAAGATCTTGGGACCCATTGTCAAGGATTGCTATGAGATTAATGATTGGGATGATTGCTCAGATTACTCAGATGGTTCTGAGTACTTGGCCTGGGAATTCCTAGCTGGTGGAATGGGTGATTATGATGATGATGATGATGAAGAAATCTACGATGGAATGTGGGATGATGAAGGCAGGCTGGAGGAGCTTGAGCTAAGGTTCTACAATGGAATTGTTGAGGATGCTGGAGTCTACGGTTGGCCTCAATCACCTTAGTTTTTGTGCTTCTTCCCTGTCAATTTGTTTACTGTTTCAACCGTTTTCTTTCTTGGAACAACTGCTATATGCTCTAAATGTGTTATATCTTTCCAAAGGAGTGGACCTGTGTGGTTTGTCATTGTATCTGTTTTCTGTCATGCATAATCTGAAGTTCCAAAATGAAAGACTCCTTGTATAGTCTAGTCTGCATATTCCTAAGCGTATTGTGGTTGGTAATTTACAATCTGACTTGAAATCAAATGCCCGTGAGGTTGAAATAGATAAGATAGATCCGCATTAGTATCTTTCATTTTGTGACAAGTTTTACTGGATTTTGCAATATGGGAGTTTAGAGTTGGTCCACAATCATGCACTGATATTTCTGAAGGAAGTGTCAGATCATTGGTGACTCTGGCGCCAGCCTGCCACCCACTTTGCAAGATTGGACCTCCAAAAGTATGTGGATGAATTTGACTTCTCCTGCATGAGAAAAATATAATAAAATTTCTTGCATTTAATATGATAAAATACATGCCACTCTAAAGGAGGCCTTGACTTTAAGCTTTTATGTTTAGGCATCTCAGGTTCTTTCTTTCCCTAAAGAAAGGCAAATTCCTTCACTTCAGCGTATTTTCTTTTGGCCCTTGCTGTCAAAGGGGGAGTAGATGCTGCAAAACCCTTTTGCAGACTGGATTTTCTAGCAATCCGCCTCCTTTATTGCTTTTTTTATTCTGTTATTCTTTTTGGCAAACTCAATTTCTTAGTCCTGGTTTCTGTCGTGTGAGGTTTTTTTAAGTTTTTTCATGTCTTAAAAGAGATTACTCTTGAAATATAGTTAAAGGGAATCCAAATTTTTATTCTCGTATTCAAAATCTCACTCTTTTGTTATTTAAAATTTCTTCTAAAAGCAGTGTGAGAACCTTATTCGAACCAGTTTGCAATTTGTATGAGGTAATTTAAGAGTCTTATTTTATTCTATTGTTAACCGACATTGAATCCATGCCATATCTTGAGCTTGTAGGGGGATTTTTATAATTTTTGTCAAGCAACTTACTCTTGGAGGAGAAAGTTTAAATTTAAATATTTCTCATATTTGTGAAATCTTTTTTTATTTGATATAATAATTATAATTATAATTTATCTATTTAATTAATATAATTAAAATCCCTGTTATCTTTTTTATAAATAAAAAAAATACCTTTCCCCCCAACCCAAGGGCGGTCGAGGGTGTTTGTTTACAACAATAATTGCCTACTCACACAAAGTCTCATTTTTAACAGAAACAATTGAACAAAAGTTTCACGTGAGAACAAATGGCTTGGATTGGATGCATTGGAAAAAGCAGAGAATTTTTTAGTGATTGAAAGTGGTCAGATACAAAGTCACATTCAGTAGGTCTTCAAAGCTTTTGTTGAAACCAAACATGGGATGTTAATCACATCGATAATCCTCTTTTAATCATTTTTATTAATTAAAATAATTACTATTTGATTAAAATTTATCTATAATTAGTATAGTAGATGTACATGGCATGTGACTGGCTGCTGTCTTTGGATCTTGCACTTGTTTGTCTTGAGATGTGTGGGAATTTTTTACCATTCATTTCGAATGCTCAGACAAATTTTCCCTCAAAATATGTTTTGCATTGCAACCTGCTATTATATTTTAAATAAAATAATATAAAAATAGGCCAAATAACTTATTCCCACCCAAGGTTTGATGAAATCTTAAACTTATGTTTTATTAATTTTTAAAATTTTAAATACCCATTTTTTTTGTTAAAATTTATTGATAGGATCATCAAGGATAAAAATATTGTTTTATGAAAAAAATTAAAAATTTATTATATTTTCCTTTTAAATTTAAAATTTTAATAATTACTCTTATTTAAAGTTTAAAAAATGAAAATATCTCCCTTAGGATTTTCTTCTCTCTTCTACCATCTCTATTCCAGTAGATAGCCAACCCTTACAACCCATCCCTCCATCCCGACCCTAGCAATTCATCGTGGGAAAAACAAATCGTTTGTTTGGATAATAAACAAATAATCATCTTTGTCTAGATGATTTGTCATCGTCCAATTGAAGATGAAGGGTTGAAAATTTGCATGATGACATCTGACCCTTCATCTTCGCCTGGATAATGACAAATTGTCTAGATGAAGATGATTTGTATTCAGACAAAGATGATTCGTCTCTAGATGAATTATTCATTTTCCAATGACAAAGGGTTGGGAAGGAGGGATGGGTGATAAGGGCCGACTATCACTCAGAATAGAGGTGGCTAGAGAAGAAAAGTACATTATAAGAAGAAAATTGTTACTTTTCAAATTTTAGATGAGAAAATTATTAGATTTTTAAACCTAGAGGGGTAATATGATAAATTTTTAATTTTTTAAATATTTTTAATAGAATAACATTTTTACCCGTGACTCTAACAATAAATTTTAATAAAAAAATAAGTATTTGCATTTTTTAAAATTAGTAGATATGAGTTTGAATTTTCATCAAACTTTGGGTGGGAATAAGTCTTTTGGCCATAAAACTACTACTGAATATCCTCATGATATCCCTTAAGCATGTATAATATTCAGCCTCACAATTTAGTTTTATTCCCCTTCAATTGATACCCTAATCCTACATAACACTGTTTCTTCATAAATCAAGTTATGTTAACAAAATTAATAGTGTTTATTGTCCATAAATTTTTTTAAAATTGACAATTAACACTTTTATGTGTTAAACTTAAACGATTTTAAGGTAATAGTTCAACCTAAACTTTTTTTTAGATAAAACAAAAACGTTTTAAAACTTACAAATCAATTTTTGAAATTTTTGAAACTTTAGCTATCAACATCACTCATTCATTATCACCATGATTTCATCATTGTTAGTTTTCACTGTCTTCATTTGATGTCTCGATATGAGTGGTTGCTAGTGACAACTTCGCTCAAATCATTTATAGAAGAAAAATTGTTGTCAATAACAACTCATATTGAGACAACTATGAAGGCAATGGGGAATAACAACGGTGAGATTGTGATAAAGATGAAAAAGTGTCACCCATAGTAAGGTTTTCAGAGAAGAGGGTGAGGCCTATGAGGGTTTAAAAAAGAGAGAGAAGAGGGTTAGCATACAATTTTTATTTTAATGGTTTTTTTTTTAATTTTTGCTAATTTATGACTATATAGTAATATTAAAAATAAAATAGTTGAAATAAAATAAAATTTTCAATTCCTAGCATTGTGTTAGGGTTTTTTTTTTCATTAACAAAATATGATTTTGAATGACAAAGTGTTTTTAGGTCAAATATTGTATGAATAAATGTAAATTACTCTAATTATTAATAATAAAACATTTCTCAATGAAATTCACATTCGAAGTTCTGTTTCAAATTTTGTAACTTAAGTCCATGAGAATATGTAAAAGCAAGTTTGGAGCGTTTGATTTGAATAATTTTTTATTAAAAACTAATAAATTATTTAAAATATGTCTAATAATAAAAATGTCTAATAAATATTTATAGATATATATAATTATTGTTTTAAGTATAGATAATAAAATAATACTAAGATATTATTTTATTTAAATTTTTTATATAATTATTTTAAAACATTTTTTAT
Source organism: Mangifera indica (assembly GCF_011075055.1). Classification (NCBI taxonomy): domain Eukaryota; kingdom Viridiplantae; phylum Streptophyta; class Magnoliopsida; order Sapindales; family Anacardiaceae; genus Mangifera; species Mangifera indica. The sequence continues at coordinate 4,747,872 of NC_058147.1, read as the reverse complement.
ATTATTTTCACGTAGTTATATTTATGTGGTATTTGTTGTGATTTTGTAGTGTAAGTATAATAAAAGAAATTAGATAACAGAAATTCAGAAAATTGAAACTGAAAATATAAAATTTTCACATTTCATATTATATTTTTACCACTAAAAAACATTTATATTAACTTTCTTAAGAAAAAAATTGGTGAGATGAAAATTTTAAATAAAAAATAGTAATTTTTGCAATGTTTTGTAAAATAACATTGGACGTGACTAAATTACCCAATTAAAAATTTTATTCAGAAAAGTTAGACAAAACCTAGTTAAGAAAAAAAAATTATATCTTTCATTTAATATGTTCCTTATTTTAAAAATTTGCTCTCTCTAATGTGAATTAATTAGGCTATTTGTTCAGTTATTATACATTGATATTATTTATTAAATTTTTCATTATTGATATCGATAAGATTTTAGTGAATAAACTTAAAATGTTTTTATTCAAATATATTTATTTGATATCCAATTTTTAACTCTGTTAGAGTTTTTATGAATACAAAAAAATTTTAGTAATCTTAAATGTGTTTCCTTCTAATTTAGATAATTATTAAGGCTAAAGGACTATTTCCCATCCAAACTATGTTGAATTCTCAAAGTTTTCCCCATTAACTTTGAAATTTTTATTTATCCATCCATGCCCATTTAAATCTGTTAATTTTAAGGGTCAAATCGTTATTTTATATTTAATATTAAAAATAAACTTAAATATGATTTCATTTCCGCTCATAAATTTAAAAAACTAATTTTTATCCCCTAAATCAAGTTTGAAAAAATCATATTGCCCCCCAGGGTTTAGTTTCAAAACTTGTTTACTTTCTTTGGCTCCATCACCGACCGTCTCTCCCTCCCGACAATTTTCCTTCCTCCGACGACCCTCTTGAACTCCACCCCAACCCATCTGACGCTGAGAGAGGTCGTCTGGAAAGAGAAATCATCTTCTCAGATGAAGATGAGACTACTAGTCATTCTTTGGGAAGACGATTTCTCTTCTCAAATGACGTCTCTCGACGTCGGATGTATTGGGGTGGAGTTGAGGCGGACCGTCGGAGGAAGGGAAATCATTGGGAGGGAGATATGGCCGATGATGGTGTCAGAGAAAGTGAACGGATTTTGAACTAAATCCTATGGGGAAAAATATTATCTTTTCAAATTTGACTTAGTGGATAAAATGTTAGTTTTTAAACTTTTAGGGGGAAAATAAGATTAAATTTTTAAGAGTTAGAGTTCCATTAAATTTAACTGACTATTAGTGAATAAATGATATTTTTAAAATTAATAGAGAAAACTTTGAGAGTTCAACATAGTTTGGGTGGAAAATAACCCTTTGGCAAATTATTAATTGGGTGAGGAAGAGAGAGAGAGAGAGAGAGAGATACTTATCTAACTCATCCGATAAGTTACATCATTTTGAGGTTATTTAAATTAATTTTTAATTTTAATAAAAATCGAATTTTATAGTTTTAGGAGAATTTTAATGACAATGAGTTAGGTTAGGTGACGGTAGAGTTACTAGTGGAGCGAGGGTAGGTGCAATGGGTTAGACGTCGGTTTAATTTCTTGAGCCAAATTTACAAGGGTTTATTTGTAATTCCAGTAATTGGGTCCTCCCATTTAATCTTGACAAAACTCACCTAATTAATTTGGTTAGGTGAGTTTTCCTGTTAGCCTGAGCCTTTGGAGTTCAAAATTCCTCAATATATGTAATGGTATTAAGATGATGCATATGGATTATTAGAGAAATGTGTGTTATTAGTATTATAATATAATATACATTAAAGACAAATATTGATAGGGGGTTTATAAAGTTTCATATTTCTTGTTTATTTTGGCATAAGTTAGGGTAGATTCGAATTAAATTAAATTAAATTTGAATTTAGATTAATTTAAATTCAACTTAGTTTAGAAGAGTCAAACTCGTATTAAGTTAACTCGAGTTAAACTCAATTTAAGAGAAATCTAGTTTAACTTTGACTCGATATTATCACCGAATTGAAATTAACCGAAAATATATTATTTTGATGTGTATTGATTAAAAGATATTATTTTAATTATTTAAGTTAAAATTTTTTAAAATTGCAAGCTTAGCAAGTCAAACAGAAACACCCCAAGCTTCTTGAGCTCCTCTATACTAAACTTGTTTTGAGTTTATTTGTACCAAACTAATAATCGAGCTTGAATCCATCCACCCATGAGGAAGATTTCAGTTAAATGTTAATGTTTTTTCTTGCAAAAGTGGTATTCGAAGTAGAAATTATTAAATTTTTTAATATTAATATTTTGTTAATTATTTAATATATGGTTAAACTCTAAACAAGTTAGCTTAGTCTCGAAAACTAATTTGGCTTAATTTAATTTAGTTCAAATTTTTTGAACTCAAATTTAAATTGAGTTCGAATTAGGATGATTGACAATAAATGAAACTCGAGTTAGAGAAAATTCGGTTTAGTCCAAATTGTCATAATAGTTCAATTCGGTTTAAATATGATACTTAATTAAATTCGAATTATATCAAATAATTATTAAAATGATATCATTTTGTTTATTATTAAATAAAATAATATTTTTTTATTAATAAGTCAATGAACTCAAGTCAGAATTTCAAATTATAAACTCAAATTGAATTTAAATTAAATCGAATCAAACTCTTAAGTTTGAACTCAAACTATCTCTAATTTTAGCTCATTTAATTTGAACAAAATTATTTTTTATTCGAATTAAATTATTTTTTATTCGAATTAAATTTAAATAAAAAACCTTCAAATTCAACTCAATTTATATCCAACCATGATCATAGTAAATTCATGTCATTAATTTATGCAAAAACATTTTTCTTTTTATTTTAACATTACAGGCCATAAACTAATGTCGACTCGGCTCAGTTTCCTTCCATGCCGCCGCCGCCTCTAACATTATTGGGTGGTAAGTAAAGACTTCCTCATCGGTAACTTAAAAAAGATAATTAAACTGAAAATAGACCATGTAATTACCAAAAACACCCTTACCTAACACAAAGAGGTTCACCAGACAGGCAGGCCGGTTCTTTTTAAAAACCCTTCTCATGTTTCAAGATTTTCTCCAGGTTCTAGTTCCTGTCAGGTGTCATAAACCGAACTGGTAAATTAACTTCCACCAGAACCTAAACAAATATCCCATTATGGCTCTCATTGGCGGAAGCACTTCCATTGCTCCCAGTAAATCTTCCTTTATTCAGCCTCAAACTCCGCCCTTCATCTCCAAAACCAGATCATATGTCCTTCCCATCACCGCGGTCCACGCCGCTGATTCTGCTAAACCCTCTGTGAAGAGCTCCACAACTCCGGCGGCTCAACCAATCACCAAGACACAGAATGCGGGTACCGGGAAATGGGCGGTTGAAAGCTGGAAATCGAAGAAGGCTTTGCAGTTGCCCGAGTACCCAAACAAGGAAGAGCTGGAATCTGTCCTTAAAACTCTTGACGCTTTCCCTCCGATTGTGTTCGCTGGTGAAGCTAGGAGCTTGGAGGAGCGCCTCGGTGAAGCCGCAATGGGTAAAGCCTTTTTGCTTCAAGGAGGAGACTGCGCTGAGAGTTTCAAAGAGTTTAATGCTAATAACATTCGTGACACTTTCAGAATCCTTCTTCAGATGGGTGCCGTGTTGATGTTCGGCGGTCAAATGCCCGTTATCAAGGTTTGTATTTTTTAGGGGAATTTGTTACTGTGTTTTTTTTAATTTTTTTGATTTGTTATATGTTTTGTTGATGGTTTTTTTTTTAATTTTAAAATATAGGTGGGGAGAATGGCGGGGCAGTTTGCCAAGCCGAGATCAGAACCATTTGAGGAGAAGAGTGGCGTGAAGCTACCGAGTTACAGAGGGGATAATGTGAATGGAGACGCTTTTGATGAGAATTCGAGGATTCCAGATCCACAGAGAATGATTAGAGCTTATTGTCAATCCGCAGCTACGTTGAATCTTCTCAGGGCTTTTGCTACTGGTGGTTATGCTGCGATGCAGAGGGTTACACAATGGAATTTGGATTTCACCGAACACAGCGAGCAAGGAGATAGGTAACCTGCTTAATTTTTTTGATTGATTTAGTCTTAGATTACCAACATGACTTAATTGGATTTTTTAAAATTTTTTATGGTGGTTGTACTGTATTGACTCCGTTTTGATTCGATCTTAGATCGGTAAGTATTAAATTGTAAAATTTTGGCGGTGGCTTTAGAAAAGTTTGGTCGTTTTCACCTTTGCTTTTTTCATGTTTTTTGTGTTTCTCAGAGGTCAATTGTATATGTTGTAAAGACTGGATAACATTTTTCACGCAGAATATGCCATATGCATCACCATCATTGCTGGGGTTTTTTGGATTGTCTAAAAATGGCTTAATCTGGGATGCTTTATACCTTTTCTCAACTTATTTTTAGCCTTGTCTAAAAGATAGTATGTTTGTTTGTATTCTATAATACCATTTTGTCTGGTGTTTTGTGAAGTCAGATTGTAAATGTATCCTTGTGTGGGATAATCACATGTATAATTGGAATCAGTTATTCCGAATATCCTAAGTATCCCACTCTTTGGTGTTTGAATTTTTTACCTTAATTATGATGTTTCTTTAAAAATAAACATAATCATATTGGATGATGATGAAATTAATTTATCTTGTGGCTATGTAACAAGTATTTTATCTAATACTTCTATCATATGTTACTTGAAGTGATAATTGTCTGTGTCTTGAAATGGCAGGTACCGTGAACTTGCTCACCGGGTTGATGAGGCCCTTGGATTTATGTCTGCTGCCGGCCTCACAGTTGACCATCCTATCATGACAACAACTGAGTTCTGGACATCACACGAGTGCTTGCTCTTGCCATATGAGCAGTCACTTACCAGGCTTGATTCAACTTCTGGCCTTTTTTATGATTGCTCTGCTCATTTTCTTTGGGCTGGAGAACGAACCAGGCAGCTGGACGGTGCTCATGTTGAGTTTCTGAGAGGTGTTGCGAACCCTCTAGGCATTAAGGTACAATATATATGCATTTATCATGTCTAGTTACATTGATTCAATTATGTTATGTACAAAATAAAGGATGAGGTCTCTATAATTTAATATGATTTGGTAAAACATAAATTTAAACTCTACTGATGAATTTTCTCTTCTACTCCAGGTCAGCGATAAGATGGATCCAAATGAGCTAGTTAAGCTCATTGAGATCTTAAATCCTCATGGTAAACCTGGGAGGATAACAATTATCACAAGAATGGGTGCTGAGAACATGAGAGTGAAGCTTCCCCATCTGATCAGGGCAGTTCGCCGGGCAGGCCAAATTGTTACGTGGGTCAGTGATCCTATGCATGGTAACACCATCAAGGCTCCCTGTGGTCTCAAAACTCGTCCGTTTGATGCTATCAGGGTAAATACTCATCATTTTTTTAATAGATTAGATTAAATTTCTGAGGAATTTCTTGATCAGCATAAATTTAAATTTAATTCATCATGCTTTCCCTAATTTCTATTAAAATTTTACCCTTTAGGAATTTGGCGAAATTTTATTGGTTACAGGGAAAATAATACGAATTTGAGATTGATAAATGAGAATAATGGTTAATTAAATGGCTTCCTCTAGTAAGTTCATCTCAAACTCTGACAAAAAGAGTTACTCTGTACAAATAATGTAGAGCTGTTTGAGCGTAGATGTGTCAAACTCAACAACCATTGCTCATAGCTATAAGCATGCTTTTGCAATTAGAGATTTTTCTTTAGGCATGTTTGATTGATCTCTTCTTCATTTTTGAAGTGGGCAGCATACTCAATCATCCTGAGTGTTGGTATTTTGTGGTTTCAAAGAAATCATAATTTTTTCTTTAGTAAAAGAGATAGTGAGATACGCAATAAAATTGAGCATTGGCATATTGTAGTTTCGAAGAAATCATAATGCTTCTGAGGTAAGCATTGAGTTTTAGTTGGTGAGAAAGAGACAACTTATAATATTTTTTTTTGTGTCCAAATGGCCATTCTAGATTTTTTAAGCATGCATCCGATAATTTAAGTTAGACAATTCTTTGTTAGGTAGGTAGTTGCATTCCCCAGTAGCTTTCGTGGGAGTAATGAACTCTTTTCCCATTAAAAAGATAGAAGGGTATGAATTGTTTGAGGCGGCAGCTGCCATATAATTTTCTTTTCCTCGGTAAGTATTGCACATTGAAACAGAAATCGTTGCGCCAGCAGATACATAACAGACATTTTGATACAAATACTTATCCTACTTCATTTTTCCAGGCCGAAGTGAGAGCATTCTTTGATGTGCATGAGCAAGAAGGAAGCCATCCAGGAGGTGTACACTTGGAGATGACGGGCCAGAATGTAACAGAGTGCATTGGTGGATCAAGAACAGTGACGTTTGATGACTTGAGTTCACGCTACCACACCCATTGCGACCCTAGACTCAATGCTTCACAATCACTTGAGCTTGCCTTTATCATTGCTGAGCGCCTTCGAAAGAGAAGAATCAATTCACAGCAACCTCTTGTCCCTTCCCCCTCATCTTCCCCTTCGGTGCTGTAGAATGAATGGATTAAGGGATCCCACAAATATGTTACTTTTATAAATAGAGATTGTATTTGATTTGATTTTCTGTTATGTATTGTATGTATGTGTATGCTAGAAGTGGAAGTGATGATATGAGACCATCTGTGTTCGGATTAAAAGATGATTTTTCATCCTTTAAAGTTTGAAAATTCTTATTTTTGCACTCATCAAATTTGGTTATGTTGAGGTTAACTTGAGCTACACAAAGCTGAATTTCTTTGAATGAGAATGGATATGGATTAAAACAAATATTATGTATATCTATTTTGAATACATAAATAGGTACTACCATCAACAAAGCATTGGAGATCCTAAGATTTTAGACTTTCCATTACTTTGGCATATTCTCTCATTGTAACTTGGCATGATGGAATATGCTATTAATGTTAAGAGTCTGGTTTGTGTCTGTTGGCCTTTAATTTCAAAAAAGGATATAAATTTGATTACTTTATTCAAATGAATTTTTTGTTGGTCGGCTGGTCTAATCTTGCTTTGACAGGTTTAGACACATCAATTAGGGGGGGTCGAAAGGAGGTTCGATACGAAGCACAAAAAAAAAAACATGGCACAAGAAAGCTCGACATGATACTGTAGCATGTTGGGTTAAGCCCATGGGCTTATTGGGCCGGGCCTCAGACTTTAATATTAAGCACATAGGTTAACCTGATCGGGCTCGATATTGTTTAAAAATATATATTTTTTAAAATTTTTGCTGACAGAAGCAAGACTTCTGCCTTGTGTATCCTTCTGCGTTGCAACAGAAGTCTTGTTAGGCAGAGAGAAGCAAGGCTTAGTAGAAGCCTTGGCCTTCATTTTTTTTTTATAAATTAATTAATTAATTAATTTTTATATAAACCTATTCAATTTTTTTTCATTTTCACTTTCATTTACAAATCTCTCAATCTCAATTATTTTATTATATTTTCAATCTCATTTTCCCTCATCAATTATCTTTTAGAAAATATTTGAATTCATAAATAATAATTCTTTGTGTTTATAATTTTATTTTTATTTTAATTTTATTATTACAAAATATTACAAATGGATCAAGTATCAAATGAATTCAATCTATTTGAATATTATCATAGTATATATTTATTTATGTTTTATAATTTGAAAAATAATTTGTGTTTAAAAATTTTAAATTTTTTTTTTTAAATATTTAAAGCCCGGCCCGGCCCATTTAAGACCCAATTTTATATGGGCCGAGCCTTAGGCTTTTATATATTAATGGACCAGTTCGATCCGAAAAACCTATTACTGTTTGGGCTTTGGGCACTACCTGGCCGATTAGCCCGATGGGCCGAGCCTGAGCCAGCTCGGCCCATTGACACCTCAAGACAGGTTTATCTCATGGCTGACTGTGTAGTCAAGGTTTTTGTTGAGGGTTGGAATCTTTACTCCATGGTTTGGGCACTGAGTTTACTTCTAGTTTTTTTTTTTTTTTTTTTCTATTCGCTTTACCTATTGTGCCCTGTGTTATGTACCATTAATTTTATAAATTGAATCTGGTGGGAAAGGTCCCAACAACTATGTATAAACTCTATGTGTCTTACCACATGGATCCAAAAATATCACTTAGGTTTCAACAAATTAATCTTGTAACCCGGCAGAGGCCCAGTTTGCGGTGTTATAATTTAATTAAAAAGGGGGTTATTTGTCGGGGTGATTTCAAGCAAATCTGGCTGAAGTTTGATTGTTTACTTGATTTGAACAAGTTTAAAATAAACTTAGTGTAGACAAGTTTGAACTCAACTCTAAGGGTTTTTAACTGTTGAGCGCGAGTGCGAGCTTGAGATAAGAGAGTGTTCGGCTTATTACGAATGTTGAAAATTTTAATTCGAAGCTAAAACAATATTGTTTTGATTAATACATATCAAAATAAAATATTTTTAATCAATTTTGACTTAGTTTATAATCGAACTCGAATTTGACTTTACTTAAACTAATTTTAGAGGAGTTTAACTCAATTCGAATCTATCTTTAGCTATTGGATAATACTCTCCACCCTTTTTTTTTTGTGTGTATAAACTACTAAATTTTAAGATTTATTTTATTGTCACATATTTAGTTTTCATTTTATTTTTCTCACACTTCAGGATTGATTTATGGATTTTGTATTATTTAATATATACAAAAGATCATCTAGCAAAACTGGATTTGAGAATGCATTGGAAACATTAGTCCTAGAAACTTAGGATGAAGAAAAGGATCCAAACGTATTATTTACACTTCAAAGCTTCACTTGATTGCTGCTTGAATTTTATAGTTTACTGCGAACTGCCAACTCCCCTCTGTTAAATCACATTCCTGAGATATTGGCGAGCGGAATTCTTTATCTTGAAAATGGTTCGTACAAAGTTGTGCCCTGGGATGGCAAAGGACTGCCTGATGTGATTGGCAAGTGCAATCTTTTCTCATGGAACCACAGTGAAGACGGTTTCCCTTTCAGCGTTTCTGTTTCCGTGTTTCCAAGTTTCGGCATTTCAGTTTCCGTGCTATATAGAGACACAAAATCCTCACTTTTATTCTTTTTGCAGGGAGATGCACTCTCATGGGAAGCTATGCTAACTTAGCTTCCTTCTTGGGAGAGCAGCTGCATTAATTTCATCTCTTGCCTTTCCACCTTTCAATGACTTAACCTTATCAAGTTTTAAACAGAAAATGGAAGTGAAAATGGTTGTATGAAGGATTTTCTTAGTAAATCACATATTCCAGTGGAATGGGAAGTTTTCATCAGAACTCTTACTGAGAAGAAGGATGTTGCAAGCCGCTTGACTAACTGGTATGCGAACTTTTGAATACTTGAAAGTGCTTAAATAAATAAAACGAAATTCCTTTTAATTTGTTTTTCTCTTATGTTGATACATTTTTTCGTTAGACAGTCTCTGTTACTACTGATGTGAATTTAGAGCTTCATGTTTTATGTGTTTTACACTTAAAGGTTCTGTGCGTTGCCTCTGAGATCCTTAAGTTGCAATTTTTAGGGGCAATCCAACTCCTAAAACACTAATAGAGAAAGTTGATGAAGACATTCCTGATGATTTCTATTCCATGTAGCTGTAACCATGATTCTGTCCTGGAAAGAAAAAAAAAAAAACTAAAGCAGCAGCCAATCTACTGAAAGGCCTAAAGGTACATAGATTAAAGGAAAAGGCTACAAAATATCAGACTGGCAGAACATGAGCTATAAAACTTAAAACCTGCTGATTCTGATGAGCAGCAAATAACAAATATAAATTATCAGGCTAGAAGGAGTATTTGTCTTTGTCATAGATATCTGTTGCCTTAGAGTTTCTTCTGAACTCCTCTTAACCTAGATATTTCTACCTTAAATTTGCCATTAGGGGAAACTTGAAATTTTATCTATATTTCTGTTTAATTTACATTGATGTAATGAAAATCCTTAATAGAAATCAAATGTTAACAAAACTAATGAAACATTAAAACTTTTAAAGAAAAAACTTAAGTTTGAGTCTCTGTTATGTTTATGAAACCTTTATTTGAATTACTTATCAAAACAAAAAAAAGGGAAATCCTTCAATCCATACAATATGCATCAGTTCCTCTGCTTTGCAGAATGTCAACAAGTTTGATTTTCTGTTTTTCCTCACTCTGTAAGTAGTCATTATCAGTCAATTAAAATGTGAAAGTTGAAGTAATGCAGACAGACAAATCAACTTTACGTACTGATCTATCTCATTGAGTTTTTTTTTTTTTTGCAGGTGATCCTATTTATGACTTGATGTCTTTAGAGGGGATTCTGGTCTTTTGAAGCAATTTTAAGAGAGCTGTAAATTTCCTTTATTAAGAAGAAAGCCTGAAGCAGGAGATGACAAGCAAAGTAGCAAGGAAACTCACAATTGGGTGCATTTCCACATTTTGGAAATGTTTTTCTGTTTTTGAAATGACCGGAAACTTGTACGAAATATTTCAGGTCATTTTGAAATTTTTGAAAATTTTTGAAACGCGTTTCTTTTAAAAGAAAAATCGTGAAATCTATTAAATATACATCTTTTACATTTTCAAACTTGAAATGCCTTTTAATTTCATATTGAATTCATCTCCTCTCCACTTTTCGATGTGTTACTCATCTCTTTCCTAACATGTTATATTAATTGACGTATATTATTATTTTTTCTTAAATATCTACATGTGTTTACTAAAAAACAATTTATAATAGATTTTATTATTTTATTTTATAGTATTTTTTAATTTTTTATTATTATTTATTTTTATGATATACAAGTTTATATATTTTTATTATAAAAAAATTAGTATTTATAAAAAACCTTTATATTTTTTATATTTATAAGTTTTCTTCTGTTTCCATTCTTTATATTTTTTAAAAAATACGTTTTTACGTTTTTATTTCTGTTTTTCCGTTTTTGTGTTACATAAATGACAAGTTTGCACGGCTTCCCTACCACACCACGTTACATCCTCACTCACCCTTTTTCTGTTTTTCGGGTGCATCCTGTGAAGTTCATTATCCACCTTTTAACCTACAATAGTGACAATTATTAATATTGTTTGCTATCGTAATGCCTTAGGTGGAAGACCAATTTTTTACTTAAATAAATAAGAATGGTGGCTCTAGGAGATTCTACAGTGTCTACCTACATCACAGATGTGCCTTTCCCAGCAGGAGATAATTAGGTTTTACAGATTGATTGATAGTATCTTAATATCTATAAAATAAGACAAAGTGTGATTCACAAACATCATAAATGTCCCAGATGGCAGGACAAGGATTATACATGGGATGAGAAATTTCTTAATCGTTCAGCAGTAAAGTTCTGATGCCCATACATCTGGGAAGTTGGGCCTTTTTTGTACACTTTGATTACATTGCACACACAAAATCACCACTTGTCTCAACATCGTCAAGATCATCAGCATCCAAATCATCCAGATCCACACTTGTTCCAAGCAAATGTCCTTCATTTCTGGATGCCTCAACTGGTTTACTAGCCTCTTGTATTATTGCTAGTACTTCTTCCATGCTCTGGGATGGGTTATTTACATCGTTGCTCTGCCAGCTCCCTCCTTCTGTCAGTTCGATGGGCAAATTGGTTAAGAACCATGGATGGTTTTTTATTTCTTGAATTGTTATTCTCTGCAAACAGCCAAACACAAAGAAAGAGCCAAAGTTTAATCCAAATGCATAAATGTTTGATGGATGAGTCAACAAAAATGGTGCATCCTAAACCAGACTCAGCTATTAACAAAAGGTATTATAACATAAGAATCATCCCAATATCAAACAATTTCTGTTTCACAAGGATTAATTACCTTCTCCGGGTTTGCCACAAAAATCCGAGATAGAAGATGCTTACACTCCAAGGAAACTCGGACATAATCTGGAAATGAGTAGTGGACACTGACTATTCTCTGCCATGAGTGATGAGATATTAGTAGGAACTCCATCCAAATGAAGGAGACCTAAAGAATGCAGTGAACAACCAAGGCAAATATTCACCTCAAGGGTCTTTCTAAAGTCTTTTGGATTAGTTGGATCTTCAAAGGGATATGCCCCAACTAGCATCACGTATAAGGTCACCCCACAGGACCAAACATCTGCAATCTATATAGAGTTCAGGAGTAGCACAGAAATATATTATCAGGATTCTTTAAAGCAAAGTTTAATCAGAATGAGGGAGAAAGAAAGAACTGTATTATACCTTCCCATCATATTCCTTCCTAGATAGGACTTCTGGTGCAATGTATGCAGGGGTTCCTACAGTAGACTTTGGTTGAGAATGGAACACAGATGACTACAAATTTGAATTATAACATTGTTAGTGATTAATTCATCAATCCTGATAGCTTGATGTAGTTCTTTTGGCGCCCATAAATGTGAATACCTTTGAGTACCCAAAATCACAGATTTTAACACGTGGTGCTGTACTGCCGTCCAAGAGTGTATTTTCAAGCTTGAGATCTCTATGACAAATTTGCTGCAAGACATGATTGCTTTAAATCATACACAAAAAATAAAACCGAAAGAAGGATAGAAAGGCTTCGACACTCAATGAAGTAGCATCAAACTTAGTACCATGGAATGGCAGTAACTGACTCCTGATATAAGTTGCTGGAAGAAAAACCTAGCCTGATGCAAATGAAAAAGAGAAACCATATGGATTGAACTTTAGTTGAAAAATAAGCTCTTAAAAATATATAAATATGATTCATATTTTCCTTATGCTTCACCTCATCCTCGCCAAATCTACCAGCATTACATATCCTTTCAAATAGTTCTCCTCCCGCAGCATATTCCATGACTATGGCTAGATGAGTTGGGGTCAATAGGACCTGCAATGGGTATATCAAAAATCATATAACGAAACATCTGTCTGAAAAAGCAGAGATAAACCTTCACTTCCATGATGCTATTGGAAACTAGCACAGATTGAGAAATGGTGTTTATAAATAACAATCATTTAAACCTTCATATGCTGAAAATAAAGGGAAAACAGCAACGCAACCATCCATTTAGACATTTCATTTTTCTGTTAACAACATATGTGGCTCCGTTCTTTAAACATGAATTAAAGAGGGTTCTAAATACCAAATTTATAGACTCCACATGAAGAAATGGAAGGCTAAATTTGTCGATGTTATTCTGTGGACAACTAGGTCCATGAGATAAGAATAAAAAGCAGTTTAAAAAACCCTGCAAAGTTCTGTCTTACTGAAGCAAACAGAACATTAGCTGATAATCCGCACAACATTTATATGCCAAATTTTAGGAATTAAAGGACAGTAGACAAGGCTAAATTCAAACCTCTTTGAATCTTATAATATTAGGATGCTTCAATGATCTATGGTTGATGATTTCCCTTTGCACATGTTCATCAATCTGTAAAACCAAAAAAAAAAAAACTATCCAATCAATCGAAAAAGGAAAGATAGAAAAATCCTATAGAAGGAAAAGAACAAGAAATTTTAATCCTCCAAAATAAATTAAGCTAAAGAAGTAGCTAAAGATTGAAGAGGAGGATGAAATGGAGGAAACCTTTTGGCCTCGTTCAATGAACTTAACAGCAAAAAGCTCTTTTGTCCACTTGTCTCTGACCAGCTTGGCCACACCAAAATTCCCAGACCCAATATCTTTCACAATCTCATACCTATCCATTCTTATCACTTTTAAAATTTTCAGAATTTAATCCCTGAAGCCTACAAAATTTCCAATCCTCCCTCTGTTTTTACAAGATTTCTCTGATGTTTTCTTCTTCTTCTTCTTTGCAGGCTTTAACTTAAACCCAGTAGCATAAACAAGAAGATATCTAAAAAAAACCAAACTTGCAGGAGTTTAGGCAAGACTAGTTGTGACTTTCAAGTTACTATCATGATCATCATCACCAGAAAAGTCTCGGATGCAGAAGAAAACCAACGTTGTTTGACGGTAGGTAAAAACACAATGGGTGGACAGGGGGCAAATGTCTGACACGTGTAAATGTGGTGGTGGATTTTAAATCATACTTTAGCAATTTAGGAGGAAAATCAGACGGTGTGATGTAGAAGGTGCAGAAATTTCTTTCGTCCCAACGTGGTAGAAATAAAATAATTTCACATTAAGTTTTAACGTCAATATAAACACAAATTTATAAAGGTTAAAATACCTAAAATCTTATTTATGGGCAAACTGCTCTTAAAATTTTATATAAAAAATGAAAATAAAATTATTATTTTATTAATAATATTTAAAATATATATATTTCATTAAGTTTTATTTTTTAGATTTTAAAAAATATCAGTTTTACATTTATCTAAAGTTTTTAAAATTTTAAAAAATAATATTTCTCTTTCAAAATCTAGGGTTTATTTTCTTACCATCTCTAAATACTAACGATAATGTTTGAACCTACACACTAATCACTATCTCTCTAGCATGAGAAAAAGCAATGAGACTTCATCAAATCAGACAAATCGACAAAGCCTTGTTACTTCATAATTCGTCTGGAATCAATGAAGAGACAAGACTTTGTCAATTCGTCCAAATAGACCCATCTTTGTCGATTTGTTTAGAATCGATAAATATGTGTCTTCATCACGCTTCGAAGAGGGTGAGAGATGTTTGCTGATGTATCCTCAAGCGAAAGTAACGTTACTAGTGGCCAGAAATAGTGGTCGAAGAGGGTAAGAAATACACCCTAGTTTTAGGGGAAAAAATATTACTTTTCAAAATTAGAAAACTTTAAATATAGATGAAATTGTTAATTTTTAAAACCTTAAGAGAAAAAAGCTTAATGAAATTTATATTTTGTTAATATTACTAGTAAAATGACGATTTTACCTTTATCTTTAATATAAGATTTTAACAAAAGCTAACGCATGGTGGACATTGAGTTTTTCAAACCCCACGGATGTGTATTTGTTTTAGCATTAAAACTTAGGTGGAGAATAGTCTCTTGGCCTAAAATAAATATAACATGTATAAGAGATTAAAAAGTTTTATATCAAATAAAAATAATATAAATAAATAATATATAAGTATGATATATTAGATTTGACCACAAGTTAATTAGTTTTATATAATATGAGTTTCGATTTTCACACTTATAAGAACAATATATTTCTAAGTGACAACACATCCAATTATGTCAAATAAAAATAAGGCCAAACGACTATTTCCCACCCAAGGTTTGATGTTTTCTCAAATATCCCCTCTTTAATTATAGAAACACCAAACACCCACCCATGATCGGTTAAATTTAACAGAACTCTAACGCTTGAAAATTTGATCTTTTTTTGCCCCTTTAAACTTTAAAAACTAAAATTTTCCCCCAGCCTAAGTTTTAAAAAATGACAGTTTCACCCTAGGGTTTCGTTTTGAAATCTTCGCCGACATCTCCGACTTCATTGCCGACAGCCTCTCTCTCCCGAAGAATCCTCTCCTTCCGGCGATCTTTTTTCTCCCATTTGGAGGCCCTATCAGCGTCGGAGACGAAGAACTTCGTCGGGGAACACGAAGTTCTTCGTCTCCGACGCTGATAGGGCCTCCAAATGGGAGGAAAAAGATCGTCGGAAGGAGAGGATTCTTTGGGAGGGAGAGGCCATCGACAATGGAGTCGGAGATGTCACCGAAGATTTCAAAATAAAATCCTAGGGTGAAACTGCCATTTTTTAAAACTTAGGCTGAGGGAAAATTTTAGTTTTTAAAGTTTAGGGGGACAAAAAGAGATTATATTTTAATTTATTTTTTAATATTATAGAGAAAATGATGATTTTACCCTTACCACCGTTAATTTTAACTGTTCATAGATGGATGTTTGGTGTTTTTATAATTAAAAGGAGGACATTTGAGAAAACATCAAACCTTGGGGGGGAAATAGTCGTTTGGCCTTTAGAATATTAAATTATTATCATAAAAAAAGTAATTGATATTTTGTATTTAAAAAAAAAAATGTTAATTCAAAAGTTGTAGATAAATATTTGAAGTAGCTTTTGTGTTTCCCTCGATTGTCTTTATTTTCTGATCCATAGATTTTGAAACACGTGAAATGGAAAACAATCTAATAATGTACACTTTTATGCATAATAACGTGGGAACAAGGTTGCCCAATTGAGAAGCTGATTTTCGTTATAAAATTTCAATCAATCACCTTCGAATTAAGAGTAATATTATATGTATCTATTTTAAATATATAAATATATATTTTTATATATTATTATATAAGTAAGTATTATTTTATTTTAAATTCAAAATTACTTAATCACGTGATAACATATATAAGTGTGTATATATTTATGTATCTAAAATGGATACATATAGTTTTTTTATCAAATTAAACCTAATGAGTTCAATATATTGCATTAAAAAAATAAATAATTACCTATAAAATATTGTATATGTATTATACACAATTTAAGTATTGTCGGGTTTACAAATGTGAAGATTAAAACTCATATTACACAAAACTCATATTATACAAAATCAATTGGTTTGTGTTAAGATCCAACCTACAATACTTATATACCACTCATTTTACTTAAGTTTATTATATGTGAGACTCTCTTTCTTTCTTTTTTATTTGAGTTTCCAATACTCTCACTTAAGTGCAACCACTTAGGGTTTTAAACTTGTTTTTCGGCTCAGTCGATTTTTGGTTAGGTGTATTGTCATTTGTATTAAAAAATACTTCAGCTGTTAAAGTCATTGTTTGACTCGTGCTCTGATATCATATCAGAAATATATATTGGGTTTATAAATGTGAAAATTGAAACTCATATTACACAAAACTAATTGGCTTGTGTTAAGGTTCAATCTATAACACTTATATATCACTCATTTTACTTAAGTTTATTAGATGTGAGACTCTTTTTTTTTTTATTTGAGTCTCTAACAAGTACACAAATGATATGTCATCATGCGATTAGATAGTTTTGAGTTAATAATAAAGTAACACATAATCATATGATGACACATCAATTGTGTATAAAAAGTACATACTCATAGTATTAATTAATAATTACAACTTTGCTTGTTCGGGTTTAATAGCTATAATAACATTGTGTGTAAACACTTTAAGTACATAAAATAAGTATATAAATGATGTGTCATAATATGATTGAATGTTATTTTATTATTAATTTAAAATAACTAATTATATTATAACATATTATTTATATATTTATTTTATTTACTCAAAATATATACATATAATATTATTTTAAAAATTATTAGTGGCGTTTGGTTAGAGTATTTATCTTAATAATGTATATTTTATTACTAATATTATTTTATTCAGTTTATAAATAATATTTAAATATTAAAAAATTAATAAAATAATTTTAATTTTATTATAATTTTATCTTTATTTAATATCTTTTTTAAAATAATTATTTTTAGGTTTATTAATATAATAAATAATATAAAAAATATCCTTAAATAATAATAATAATAATAAATATTTAAATAAAATAATATCTCCAATATTTTTTTTATCACGTTACCGCACGTTTTTAGTGTGAACCCGACGTCGGTTGGTCCAATGAAATTATGATAAACACTGCCAAATTACAATCACGAGCAATTGGAATCACAAAGTCCACCCCATGACACTAATAAGGGAGCCCAGTCAAAGCCCATTCGGTCCATAGAAAACCAGAACAAACATTATGCTTCACCATCTTTCTTGTTCACATTCATTTAGGACACTGTATTACACTGTATATATGTACGCACACCACATATATTCTACATGCTAACGCTAAGATTCATCATTCAGCCCATCACAGGGCCTCCTAAGAATTTCCTAAGAAGAAAACTTCTATATATTCACACCAACATTTCGGTTTCATCGTCTCCGAAATCAACTGGAGGGCCAAGGTATGGTGCTCCAGAAACAACTAGGTCTTGGGGTATATCTATTTCCTCAAGTATTGCATAACCTGAATTAAAATATACAAGTACGTAATTAGATGATATTTTATATTTAATAATTATGTGTATTTATTTATGTAATTAAAATACGACGTATAATTTTATTTGGAAAATATTGATCAGGTCAATTACGTACCGGGAAGAGAGGGAATCGGAAAGTCAGAAAAGTAAGTGGAAGGCCTTTCTTCAGAGTATGGTGGAGATAAAACATCCAATATTGCACAGGGAGTCAAGGCAGTAAACGAATGAATGTTTCCACCGCTTTTCGGAAACAGGATAGATGGTTCACATGGTGCATTCAATATTGCATCTACCACCATGCCTGCTATTCCATCTGTATTTTCAATTATTCCCCATAAGGGTCAGTTTTGTATTGTATTTGTATGAATCTTAGATGTTTCCAAAATACAATTCTACCACAATTAGTTATGCTTACTTATTCGGCAGCTTGATTTCTGCACCTTCATCCAATCGTAGGCTTTGATGTAAAGGGATCCATACAGAAGTTTGCTTAGAACAGTCATGCCCGGGTGATCATGAAGGGGAAAAGTCACACCTGCTGGGAAGCAAAAAACGCCTACCTGCACAAAATTCTTCTCATTAATTATTTAGTTCATAAGAAGAAAACATCATATTCTGACAGATCATGGCCTCCAATCTCCATTTTTTTGGTTGTTTTAGTGCAAATACATGAATGCGGAGAAATATTTTTATACTTACAGAGAAACTGTCACACTCGTGAATGTGAATGTATGTAATTTCAGAGACTGCTTGCCCACAAACCAGTCCCTTGATGCTCCGTCCATGCAAGCTAAATTCATCTATCCCAACATCAACAGCTTCAAATAAATCTGCAGACAAATAAATTGAATTACAACGAAGCTAAGAACCCAGAGGTTAAGCTGATAAAATTAGTCAAAAAGATTATATATACCTAGGATGCTTTTCAGCCATTGAATCTGTTGGAAACTTGGAAGTTTCTTCTGAGAAAACACAGCATTACAGGCATCGTAAAGCACTTGCACTTTGCTTCTCTCCATTGTGCAATGCACTGTTGGTTTATTATCAATGGAGTTTTTTCCTTTCAAGTGAAGTGAAGATAACTATAAGTTTATATAAAAAGAGTATATCAACCAAACCAGGGGGCTTCCATTTGACTTTTAACTTACAATGGGCTTCTCCGGTAATTGTCATTGGAATCTGTTTACGTGGATTCTTTATGACAAAGATATGCACAAGAATTGCCCTATGGTTGTAAATAAAAATGGGCGGAGGATGACGCAAACCAGTAGCGCTGTTTTCTAACGTCAAATCTTTTTAAGGATACATAGATACACTTCCTACCCGAACTTTGATGAAATAAAAAATGTCACCTTTAAGTTTGAAAACTTCATTTTTTTACGTATTTATAAATTTGTAGTGAAATTTATTACTTGAAAGGATTAAAAAATAATTTTATCCTAAATCCCTTTAATTTCTTCCCTAATAATTGAATTTTCAAGAAAATTAACTAATTTAACTATCAATTTAATATATTTTTTATATAATATATAGATATAGTCAAGACCCCAACTGAATACTCATTTTATCCTCATCTCTAACCATATAAACTCAGTTTGTCAGACTTATTTTCATTCATATTTTCATCTAAAAATAAGTTAAAAACAAAAAAATTTTGCGTCAAATTATTTTAATCCAAGTAAATAACATTTCCTCACATTGTTTGATATTTTGTTTAAAAATATGAAATTGAAAGTTTGAGATTCTTTTATATAGTAATGAATTATAATTTGTTGATTTGTAAGTTGCTATGGTTTTTGTTAATATTTTATAGTTAATTTAGTTTACATTAGAATAAAAGAATGTCTATTGAATAAGTGAAAATAGAAAATAGAATATTTCGATTTTTTTAGAAACAATCGATCAATAAGAATGGATTAGGCAAGTAGGTGAGTAGAATTGATTACACGGGTAAGCATGGGTTAGACGATTCAAAATTTTAAATTGTTTTGGATTATCCATAATATATATTTTTTAAAAGATAAAATATTTCCAAGAATTTTATGGAAATATCATAAAGTATATTATAATAAAATCTTATAAAATATCATAAAATCTACATACATTCCAGTATGTTTGGAAATAAACTAAAATAGTTTAAAATTTTGAATTTAAAAAGAATCTAAGTATTTTATATTTCACCAATTAGATATGAAAAATTAAACATTCTTTTATTATAATATAAATTTGATATAAATAAATTAAACAATTCTTATAACTGAATCAACTATAAAATAATAACAAAAGCCACAATAACTTACGAATTAACAAAGTATGATTTATCATTATGCAAAAAAATTTCAAAATTCCAGTTTAGAATCTTCAAATAAAATATTAAACAATATGATCAAATGTTATTTACTTGAAGTAAGATGATTTTGATGCAGGATTCTCTCGTTTTTGAATTGATTTTTAGATGAGAATATGAATGAAAATAAGTTTGAAAGGGTAAGGTTCTAAAGTTACAGATGAGGATAAAACACGTGACTATATCTGTATAATGCATAAAAATTGGGTTAAACTTTTTAGTATGATAAAAAAAAAGGTTAAATTAATTATTTTCCAACCTTTTAAACCCCTTTTATAAACATTACAATGAGTTATATACCCTGTTTCAAAATTAAAATTACCTAAATTGTAATATATGTAAAAGAAAAAAAAAACATAACAAGTCTTAACCATCTAATCTCCCCCACACCTCTCCCCACCATTCCTTCTCAATTAGCATCTAGCATCTCCACCATCATTTTGATTTTTTTCCTTGTTTCTTTAATAGGCTTGCAACTAATTTGTTTTGCTTAATCAATCTGCTCTTTTTCTCCAAATTTCTCAAAACTATTTTTCATTTTTGGTAAATTTGAAGTGCAATCAAATTTGAGAGAGTTTCTAAGATTCGAGCGAATCTTCATTATTTACAAAATTACATAGAAGGCTCCTAAGCAAAAGATAATAGAAGTTGAAATAATGATGTCGAGGGAAAAGAGAGAGAAGTAAAGAGGGAGAAAGTGAAAAGATAATGGCTTTTGGGTACTTGCTATCGTAGATGGTAAATAGGACTACTAGTAAAACTAATAACATACAAGATGGATTTTTCCAAGGTGTATGAACTTCTTTATATATTTAGCCAAATATCATGTTTTAAAGCAAGTGTAAAAAAGATTTTTTTTTTACCTTGGTTATTATGAAATGAAATATCGATTTTATCAATAATTCTATTTCATAATTGAGGCTCCAATATAAAACCCTATGATTTCGTAATTATTCAACTTTTATGATCTCTCTCAATTCAACCAATCATATCTCATTAACCTTCTTTCCAATCAAGTGGTCATGAGTCTTTTCTTAGAGAGAAGAAACTCATAACTTTGGTTTTCAAAAAAGCCTTTGATATAAATTTTCTAATGACAAATTCAAAGGTGAAGAATTTATATTTGATGATTTGAGAATTGACAATAGTGGCATCAATGACGGTGGTTATGGAGATAGTTATGATTCCTCTGGTAAAAGTAGTGACATTAATGGTGGTAATGGAAAAGAAAATGATAAAGAAAGGGAGGAAATTGGATTAGTAATAAAAATTGAAGAGTTTTTTGTAAAGAAATATAGGATTAGTGAAAAAATAGACTCTTCAAAAATTCGGGTGGAAAATTATCATTTGGCCTATTTTTCCAATAATAAAGTCATGCTTTGTGGCTAAAGAATTTAAAATATTTTCGGTGCTGACCCAGTAAAAGAAAGACCATAACGTGGTTGTAACAATCGTTTGCACACATATTTAGAGAAATCTACATGACTCGTAACTTGAAATCTGTCAAAGCCATGGACTTGAAACAAAATCACACCACCATGGATAAGAATTAATCAGGTGGCTCAGAATGGTGATTCATCAAGAGTCCGCTAGAATTAGACATCAAAAGAAGCTGGTTTCACACTAATTGCTGGGTCAAGACAAAAGCATTTTCAAGTGCAAAAATAACGCACTTGACTTGAATATTGAAAAAAAAAAACATATTAAATATGGAAGAGTCCAGTATAAGAATATGGGTGGACACAATAGTATAAATAGAAGACATTGTTTTTTGAGTGGTTCAACAAAAACGATAGGAGATCATAAAATAAGTAGAAATGAATGCACAAAATATAACTTAAGTTTTGATAGTATCATATGTTGTTAAATATTTGTACGTGTATCTCGATGATCCCTTCGTTTCTTATTATTATGTATTTATAGTGGTTGCTGTCATTTGTTAATAGGTTTATCAAAAATATTAACTCTCGTGTGAAAGAGTAATGAATATTTTGTTGATCTATTATTATCTTCGTACATATCTTGATATGAATAATTACTATTGCAACCATTTATAATTAAGGACCTCGTTGGGTTGATATTAAACTATATCGATTATTCTACAAAACGATCTAGTAACCTCAAATATAAAGATCATATATATCACTGTTCACTAAAAAGATTTATTTCATATACATTAGAATAATTATCCATATGAAATCTTTATGATAGGTATGTCCAATAGACATGTCTATAACTTACATCCATATATTGTATTCAGCTATCAACGAACAATTTTGACATTTGAGATCTATTATCACATTTCAATAAGATCATTTAATATTATTATAGTTCTCACTATATTATATGTTTTTAATAAAGATAACATCATAATTACGGACATTTTAAGAACAATAATCGAATATGAATATACAATCTTTATGATCGATTGACACGCACTAAACCCCTACTTACAATTCAAACATTTTAAAAGCAATTATCTAAATTATATATATAATATAAAATAAAAATTACCATTTATTATTAATTGAAAATATGATTATATGAAAAGTAGTCTAATGACTCTACTTGGAAATTATTTCATTATAATTTCAGCATGGGATTTCTACTATTAATCATTATAATAACATAGGTTTCCATTATTAATCATGATAATAATTGTTTGTATCTAATCAATTCTTCTGATTCACATCATAGTATTCAAATATCAACATCATTATAATATGAAATTCGTGTATCCCAATCTCTTGACCTCAATTCTCCTTGAATTTGACTTAGGGTTATATTAAGAATATGGGGTGGTTAGGGTATGATAATTAAAATAAAACAATACCATTTTGTTGTATAAACCAATTTTTAAATAGAAATTATAATAGAAAGTTGAGTGTTCCAAGATTCTAATTCTTATTGGGTGTTTTGCTTGCTCTTAGGTGGTAGTAATAATAATTATAATTTACAAACTTGAATGGTAAGAATTTAAATACATTTTTCTAAACCAATCAAAGGAATTAATTACCATATTGACATTAATTTCTTTAAATGGAATTAAATTTTAAATAAAATAACATGATTGTATATTGTGATTAAGATGCGAAAGTGCATCAATGTAAAGAACTCTATTTAAAATGTAATATTATACATATTAGACTTTAAAGATTAACAAAATTGATGAAATATTAAAATTTATAAGGTGAAACTCTGAGTTAGAGTCTCTGTCACATTTATGAAACTTTAACTTATGTAGTGATTATGAGTCTGATTATTGTTAGGGTCCTCGATTATCAAAAAAAATACTATACCTATCCATTTTAAGTATATAAATAGGTATACATTTATATTTATCATTATATGATTTGATGTTACTTTATTATTAATTCAAAATTATTTAATTACATAATAATACATATAATATGTACACAATAAATACAGGTAGGGTCCCCGATTATTAAAGAAATATTATACCTATTTATTTTAAGTATATAAATAGATACACATTTATATGTGTCATTATATAATTAGATGTTATTTTGTTATTAATTCAAAATCATCTAATCACATAATAACACATATAATATATACTAATTTGTGTATTAAAAGTAGGTACGTATAATTTTACAACTATTTAAAATAAGTTAATAAAATGCCAAATGACTTATTCTCACTCAAAGATTAGCGTTTTTCCAAATTCTTGCCCATTAACTTTAAAAATCTTAAACACCCACTCATCTGTTAATTTTTATAGTTAATGATAGAAGTAAAATCGTTATTTAACAAAAATATTTAAAAAATTAAAAATTTGTCGCATTTCCCTCCACCCCCACCCAAGGTTTGAAAAATCACGATTTCCTTTCTAGGGTTTTGATCTCCTCTCTCTGATGACAATCCTTTCTCCAGTTGTTGGTTTTTTCTCTCCCTCCCAGTCTCTCCCGATAATCTCCTTATTGTCTTCGTCTCATACTAAAAGGGCTCATCGTCTTTGTCTGAAAGATAAAACCATGTCGTCTTCGTTGGAGATAAAGATTGTTGAAGGAGGGCGATGGAAAGACTAGAAGGAAGAGATAAATCGACCGGAAGGTAGAACTTTGACGATGGGATTAGGGATTATCATTGGAGAGAAGAGATCAAAACCTTATAGGGAAGATGGTGGTTTTTCAAATCTTGGGTGAAAGAGTGAGAGAAAATTGTTATATTTTTAAATTTAAGTGAGAAAATGTAATAAATTTTTAATTTTTTAAATATTTTTATTAAATAATAATTTTACCTTTAATATTAACTATAAAAATTAATAAATAAGTAAGATTTGAAATTTTTGAAAAATTAATGGATGAAATTTTTAAAAAACGCTAATGTTTGAATGAGAGCAAGTCCTTTGGCCCAACCTTTACTGGTTGACGTCCCTCTGCCTTTCAAAATTCAAATTTTCACTTTATTTTCTCTTATGCTCAATGAAAAAACAAATTCCTTGCCAGCTTGCTTTGTTGGTCCTTTTCCCTGGCCATTTTTGTTAGACTTAAAAAAAAAATTATATAAAATAAAATCAACATAAATAAATTAAATATAAATATAATATATTAAACTTTAACATATATTAATTAATTTTATATAATATAAATTTTATTTTTTATACTTATAAGATTAATATATTTTTGATATAATATCAAAACATAAATCAGACTACAGAAATAATAATTTAAAGTATTTTTTAATATAAATGATAATAAATTTGTCTAAACAAACTTAACAAAAAGATAAACATAATAATTTATAGTAATTACAATTAAGAAAAGATAATGAAAATAAAAAAAAATTATAAATAAATAATATATAAATATAATAAAAGAAATCCCACTTAATATAATTCAGTTAATTTTTGTGTAATATAAATTTTGTTATATTTACAGGGTAAATATATGTTCACAAATTTCGATCTACGCCATATATTTGGACAAATCTCATCGCCCAAATCCAACGCCTTGCATTGTATCTTCCAATTTCTCTCCACCACGCAAATTAATCTCCTCCTTGAGCCTCGTTAAAACAAACTTCCTTTTGTCTTCTCTCTCATCTCATCTCAGATCTAAAACGATTTCCCTTTCAATTTCACGAACGACAATGGCTTCCACTCCTTCAGCTCGCGAGGAGAACGTCTACATGGCCAAGCTTGCTGAGCAAGCTGAGCGTTACGAGGAGATGGTTGAGTTCATGGAAAAGGTTTCAGCTTCCTCTGAGAATTCTGAAGAGCTCAACGTAGAAGAACGTAACCTCCTCTCCGTTGCCTACAAGAATGTTATCGGGGCGCGTAGAGCCTCATGGCGTATAATATCCTCCATTGAACAGAAAGAGGAGAGCCGTGGAAACGAAGGCCACGTCTCTACGATCCGAGATTACCGTTCAAAGATCGAGACCGAGCTGTCCTCGATCTGTGACGGGATCTTGAAGCTGCTCGACTCTCGGCTCATTCCCTCGGCTTCATCTGGTGACTCCAAAGTTTTTTATTTGAAGATGAAAGGAGATTACCATAGGTACTTGGCCGAGTTCAAGACCGGAGCCGAGCGAAAAGAAGCTGCTGAGAGTACTCTCACTGCCTACAAATCGGCTCAGGTGATTATATGCTAGATTAAATAATGTTGCTTTGTTAAATTTCTAGTTTATGTTGTATATATGCTGAAATTTTTTACAGTTAAGTGTAAATTGGCAATAATTGTTTTGAACTGTGGTTGATTGTTGTTGCAGGATATTGCAAACGCAGAACTGGCTCCCACTCATCCAATTCGTCTAGGACTGGCTCTCAACTTCTCTGTGTTCTACTATGAGATTCTGAATTCTCCTGATCGCGCTTGCAATCTTGCCAAGCAGGTGAGTTCAAACCAAATTTAGCCTGTTTCCAGTTTGATTTATTTATGCATTACGTAGTTTATAATTTGAAAGAACTTCAATCAATGTATTTTTATCTGCTTTATACTGTTAAAAAAGTATCCTTTGATATCAAGATGTTATTATTTTTTGATTTTTATTGAGCAGGCTTTTGACGAGGCAATTGCCGAGTTAGATACCCTTGGTGAAGAGTCATATAAGGACAGCACTCTGATCATGCAGCTACTCCGTGATAATCTCACTCTCTGGACATCCGACATACCGGTCTTAGATCAGATCCCTTTACCATTTAACTATATTTATAGAGTTTGCAAGTTATTTGTATTGCTGTTGAACAATTCATGCTTGTTTTGGATCAGGATGATGGAGCTGATGAAATTAAAGAAGCCACCAAGCCTGACAGTGAACAGCAGTGAGAATTCAGTCAGCTTCTCCTCTGTGTTTTTAATGGGAGATGTTGCTTGTTGTTAGCTTCTATGCACTTGGGTTTTTAGGCATTCTTGCCTTGTTTATTCGAATCATGGATGTACTAAGGTTCTTTTTTTAAGTTTTTGACATAAAATTATGTGTTTATGAATGTTTATTTTTCGTGAAGATATTGAATGATATGTTTACATGGTCTTGTTAATTTTCTTCCTTTGACATAGAGGAAATTGATGTCTGCAACAGCTGTATATTGATATATTTGAAAAGCCTTGATAAGAACAGCTGCAGGTTTGTGGTTAGTTTGCAGTGTTGTTTCTTTCTTGAATGGTATGCAACGAATTTGTTGGCTGTAAGCGATGTGGGTCCTTGAATCTCTTTTACTGACTTTTGTTGAGTGGTAATACAACAGCCTACAGATAAATTATGTGCGTCTAGAGCTCAGAAGGACGCATACAGTGGGCGTGAGATATGGTGAGAGCTC
The DNA here is from genome assembly GCF_011075055.1 of Mangifera indica. NCBI lineage: Eukaryota > Viridiplantae > Streptophyta > Magnoliopsida > Sapindales > Anacardiaceae > Mangifera > Mangifera indica. The sequence goes on along the minus strand of NC_058147.1, from coordinate 4,720,735 downwards.
TGGAGCTTATAAGATGGTTTGCCCCTTGCTTCTTTCTTTGTATTTATTCAAATTATAAAAAGAAAAAAATTGAGTTTTATTCAATTGAACGTAGTAAGAAACTAAATTAATGACATCTTTTCTATACTCTGTTATTGAATTGACCTAAATTATTAATCTGGAGTGAATAAATGAATAGCAGGTGTTGCTCTGGGCTATTATTCTTGGCATCATGGATTGGGCATGCCTACCCAAAGATAAGATAAAGAAAACACGTAATATTTGACTTGACCTACTAGTTAAATGCTCTCTTTGTTTTAACTAGAGAGAGGGATGCCCCTTTCTCAGTTTGGTAATCAGCCAACTGTATCCAGCCACAAAGAGTTATGCCAGTCCAACCTATGGGTCTAATCTGTAGTGGGTAGGCGCTTTTGTTCTTTTGCTTTTATTTATGCTTACTTTACGCCATATCCCAGTACATGCTTGTTCTTTTTGGGAGACTTAGAAATTTCAAACCCTAGCAGAATCCCACCCACCCTGCCAACCTAACTACGCATTTGCTCTGCTCATATTATACCTCAAAAATGAAATGCCCTTCTTTCGCCAGCCGGTATGAAGTGCAAAAATAAACTGTGCTCATAGCTTTTAACGTCAACTTCTGTAGCAGGAAAAAAACTACTTAAATTTGAAAGACAGTAAAGCAATGGTTTAACGGCAACAATAACAATGACTTCCCCCAAAGACAAGAATGACTTTGCCCCTAACTTGGTGTTTACCTAAAACTTCTAAATAATTATGACAAAAACAACACTAATAATAATAACAACAACATCCATTAAATTCAAAGCAAGAAGCCACTCTCTCTCAGCCTTTGCCTAAATCACCCCAAACTTAACACATCTGCGGATAATTCAAGACCAAGAATCGAAAACATGTGCAATGGAAAAGCTCAACCAATTTCAAGTATACTGCAGGTGCTAACGCACAAATCTGATTCTATGATAATGAACAAACAATGGCCAAGTCAGAAACATTCTGAAAATTAGAAGCGCAAATTCAATACAATGCTAATGAAGATATACCATCAGAATCCTCTCGAACCGAATTTATATTTGTAGGAACTCTGATAATACAAACATGAACTATTATTACTATTTTACAAACATTTCATTGCCAAAAATACATTTCCCAAATTTTACAGGAGCCTTGAAAGTTATAATTATTTCACGGCAAAAACAATCTGGTATGAAAAATTATTAGAATCTATGCCAATGAGCTCCCAATTAAACCCCGACTTGACTCTCATGAAAACAAGTATCCCAAACAATTAATACTGAAGCTTGCCCCAGACATTTAAAGTAAAAACTATATGAAGTTGAACAATTCAATCAAATAGTCCTCTTTCTTAACTCTCACAGTAGGTTACCAATGTTGTTAAAATGGCATAGGTTCAGAACTGAGATAAAAATACTCAATAAGAAGTACTCAGCAACTTGAACAAATCGCCAATAGTAGCTCTATACCAGCCTCTGGACAATTCTAGCTCACAATGATACAATGCATCACTGTACATCTGTGCTCTAGCTAAAGAGATAATCTATTGACAAGGCTCAACACCCAAACATTCAGAACTTAATCCAATTAACAGATGGCATTCTATTGATTCTTTCTTTCACTCTTCCAAGAAGTAAAATCTCCCCAGAAGTACTTTTCAAAATGTCAATCTCTTTAATCCCCAGTCAGCCAAAGGCTACCCTAAATTTAAAACAAATATTTTTCTCTCCCTCTCCTCAATCCAAACACTCTTATTTATACTTCCAATATATTAATTTTCAAATTCAAATAGTATCCTAACCAAATGTCGATTCCCTTCTTCGTCCATCGTCAGCTAATAACTTAATTGAAACTAGCAGATTTTTCAACATAATCTACCGATTTACAATTTTGGGCCATCATCATGTTTGAAATTACCAAATCCACTGCTCTCTTCTCTTGCTCCTCGTCACTCACAATCAGGATGACGTCATCATTAGATCTGTCCTCATCCACCAGCAAGACTGCCAATGACTTGGATTTACATTCATGATTTGATTTATATTCGCTCCAACATCTGAGACAAATCTTTTTCTCTCCCATAGCCCAAACTTTTGTTTTCATGAATCACCAAACCAACAAACATCTTCCACTCTCATCCTTCACAAAATCGAGTTTGTCTATCCTTAAAATCACAACATCTCTATACCAATTTGTTAAGTACATTTTTAATAAAAGTTGTCCATCCTCAAAATCACAGCATCTCTAATAAAAATTTGTTAAGTACTTCTTAAAAACAACGCTAATGCTACCAACAAAAGATGTCAACTTTTCCAAAGGATGTAGCATCCCAATCAACCAAAGATTGCCCTAAACTCAAAGACAATGTTTTCCTCTCTCTCTCCTCAATCCAACTAGTCTTATGTTCCAATACCCTAATTTTCAAATTCATATATTATCCTAATCAAATATAACATCCCTATAAAATATACCATTTTAATCAAATCCTAATAACTTCTCAACTAGCATTACACATTTTGCAGACTTAACAAATTTAAGCCAACTACTGTACACATTTTTAAATACACAATTAAATATATATATGTTGTGTCATCATGTAATTGGACGATTTTGAATTAATAATAGAGTAACATTCAAACACATGATAACACAATATTTGTGTATCCAATTATATACTTTAAAGTGTATGCATATAACATTGCTTAGATTCTCGTAATCTTCCAATGCATACAAGCATGCCAATCACAATGAGTATGAACATCAAAATTAAAAATATAAATGAATGCCTAAATATATACAGAAATCAAAATATGCTTATTCTTATTAGAACCGGAAGACTAAAACTAGTGGGTCGACATTTTGTGAGGCTATAACTTTTGAAACAGGGAAATTCTAAGGGCAGAAGCATCTGAGTAAAGAGTCATTATTTCAGAAAAAAAATCCTCAAATTAAAAAGGAAAATTCTCACAACCATGATAGACCAGATGACTTAAAACTCCATATTCTCCTCTCAATCAGAATATGCTTCAAAGTTGAAACAAACTTTCCAAACCCTATCACCCACCAAAAGACAAAATTTTCCTGAACTAACCTGAAGTTTAGTAAAATTTTCCCTCATTTCCTATTGTATTTATAAAAGTTCACCAGTGACGCCAATAGTCAACTGCACCAAATAAAGTCTAGTAAAAGTACACGGTAGCCAACTAAGTTGAAACTTTACATGGTACCTGCTTTAGAAAACAGATTGATCATGCTAAGTAAATAATTTTCAGCTCCAAAATTAAGCACAATCGCTAGTATTGGCAAGATATCCAATCCTTGCAGGCTTGTTTGCCTGTCATACTAATATTACTCAGAACTATAAATAGGGTAAATTTCGAACTTACTAAAGTTATATTTTGGCAAGTTCAAAGTAGAAGTTGTCCAAGAATTCGCTGTCCTTAAAATTAGTTATGTTACTAAATAAACAACTACTTAGTACAAAATTTATCGACAATAATAATAAGAACAAATAAACAGACATTTGAGTCAAAATAACAAGAGCATCCCGCCATAGTTTATGATATTGATCCAACAAAAGCCAAGAAAATTTCAAGTCTTTCTTCTTTTCACGTCTTAAAATGACAACATTTACAAAACAAGCCCCAACTAAATAACCAGTGAAAGATCAATGGTTCCTAATTCAACAATTGGTAAAGATATTTATATAACTTCTTGGCAAAGATAAATATACAGGGAAAAAAAAAACAACTTGTAACGAATAGAACCCTAAACTCCTAACAACGATACCGATACTATTTTACCTATCTTTTTTTTTTTTTTTTTACCTCAAAGGCCTCTCCTTGTAGGACTGGGAACGGGCACCGTCGGCGAAAGCGGAAAATTTAGCTGACCCGACGTAGGTGAGAACAACAAGCTAGGAGAGAGTAAAGGATAGGGTGACCGCGGTGAATTAAAGCAACCGAATGGTAGCGGTGAAGATGGCAGTTGAAACTGCGGCTGTGGCTGTGATTGTAGCATTTGTTGTTGCGCTGTCGGCGGGGGAATGATCGCCTGCTGATGAGATGTATCGGTTACGTTGTTCCATCGGGGCGAAACTAACGGAGCTAGAGGAGAGAATCCCGAGAGTTGTGGCTTGGAGTTCGGATCGACTGTCGAAGTCGAGTTCTTCAGGTAGCGCATGTAAGCCGAAACAGGAGATTCAGCCGCTGCGTGCACCGCTGGCAAAGGCGGGAGAGGCGATAAAGGGGCCGTTGACCGTGGGATGAAGCTGTTACTGGCATTTGGGTTGGGTGCTTGAATCGGGGGAGGTGCGCAGGGTAGCATAGGAGGGGGCCGATTACTAACGTGAGCGAGGGGTGGAGGACGGATGCGCTGTAGACGAGAACTGGGAGGCTTAGGCTGTTGTATAGGCGGAGGAGTTGAAAAGCGGTCGTGGGCGGGTGAACCAGTGAGTTTCTGAACCACATCTCTGAAATCGTTCTTGTTGATATTGTAGACCGGTGGCTGATGTTGGGGGTTTTGATTTTGATTCGGGTCGAAAGTGGGAGTGGGTTTCTTGATGATGGGATCGGCGATTGCGTTGGTTTTAGAGATCTTATGAGAAAGCTTATGGAGCTGTTTGAGATATTGATCTCTATTGCTGCAAATGGAGTTGCTACTGGAGTCACCTGAAGAAGAATGACAGATTTTATCCATCACAAAACACAAACTGTTCTCACTCTCTCTCTCTAAATGTAATGATATAAATATCTGATCTAACAGTGTACAGTTGAAGCTATGCTTATGGCGGACTGGCCTTAAGGGGGTTGGTTGGCTGGTAGGGACAGTGACAGAGACTGTAACATAAATATAGAAACGTGTTAATTAATTATAAGTTAATTTGAGATTAACTAACGTGTGTTTACGTCAACATTGCTTTGTCCAGTTTACATGACTGCAAGGTGACGGAGTCAAATTCTCTTTTTGTCTTTATTTTATTTTATTTTTATTGTTAGGATATTATAATACACCGAAATAATTATTTCACCCAAATTTAAACTAAATCTGGAAAACAAACTCTTGAGTTTTTAAAAACTCAAATATCTATATATAAATTAATTTTTGTTAAAATTTTTTATTAAAAGTAAAATCGTCACTTTACAACTAAACTCTAAAACTCTAAAAATTTAGATCATTTTTCATTTTAGTTTAGAAAATTAATATTTTCCTCTCAAAATTAAGTTTTGAAAATTTCACTTTTTCCTTTATTTATAGGTTTCAACTCTAACGGCTTAAAGAATTTGATCGCTAATCTTCTCCGACGAAGGATGACTCTTTGTTGTCTAAACAATATTTTGTTGTGTCGTCCTTTGTTGATGTTTCATCGTTCTTCATCATATCTTTCAGATCTGAATGACATTTCGTCATCGTTTGTGGTGGTAGGTGATTATCCTTATTGGCCGAATTTGAAAGATAGGTGAAAAAATTTTGTCGTCGGTAGAAAGGATGGTGGGCTGAGAAGGCAAACAAACCCAAAGGGTGAAATATTAATTTTTCAAACTTTAGGTGAGAGTAAAGTTGTTAGTTTTTAAAATATAAGAGAGAATGATATTAACTTTTAGGATTTTAGAGTGTAGTGATAAAATGACTATTTTACCTTTATTTATAATAGAAAATTCTAATTGAAGTTAACTCATAAACGAATATTTAAGTTTTTTAAAATGTTGCATATATATTTTTGAGAATGTACTAAAACTTTGGCTGGAAAATAACCCTTTGGCCGATATAATATAATAATGCCGGTCAAATTGGCATGTCCTTATAATGTGAAATCTTGTCTTGTGGTTAAGATTAGATATGAGCTGAGCTAAGCCCAAACATGACCCGACTCATTTTCGGTGAGTTAAGGTTTGGGCTTGTCAAGTTTGTTGAACATGTATTCGTGTTCAGCTTGTTTTATAATTTTAGTATTCGTGATTGACTCACACTTAGTTTGAGTTTTTTTTTTTTCTCAAATTCAGTCTAATCGACTTTGGGCTTACATCTCAAACTCGACAAACTCAATTATACGATGTTGTTTCAAAGTTTATTTATTAACAAATCGAGTCATACAAGCTGAAAAAGACACTTGTTCAGATTTGAGTTTAAGTTTAGATCCGTTTTCATTCGTACTCTCAAGTTCATATTTGGATTTATTTAAATAAAACTCATTTTAAATCTAAACAAACTCCCTCTAATCATACCCTTCCTTAGTTGGTGTTTGTGCTCTTCTTTACACTCAAGACAAGACAAGGCTGCAACAGTGCTTTTGCTGGCACTTTCTCTTCTTCATTATTAATCTTCACTCCCTTCCTCTTCCTTTTTCTTTTCTCTTTCTCAAAAACCCACAATAACTTGAATGGAAGTTTCTAAGCATGCACTGTGCAAATTCAAAGTTACTATTCCAGTCAAAAGAACGTGGCTCTGGATCTGATAGTCCCCGACAAGACAACATTACCAGTCAATAATTCTTTAAGCAATTACAACGGTAACCAAATGATATTTTATTAGAGAAAATTGTGCCCATTCTACTCTATCAGTCAGTATCACCTATTTTCCAAAGCAATTTGTAGAAAAAATGTTGACGACATTCTAAGGAAACAATTATGATACCACCAATTTTTAGGGAAGAGTAAATTAAATTACCCACCTGAAAACCCAAATCGTCAAATATCCAGCCAGAATTTACCAAATCCCATATAGGTTTTATTTCTAGTTTCTGTGAAATCAAAGGTTTCAGTTTCAGTTAAAAAATTGAAACTAATTTGAGAACCAGACTTAGAATCATATTTTTTATTTGACCAAAAGACTTATTCCTTCCCATGGTTTAGTGTAAATCCCAACTTATATCTATTAACTTTTAAAAATTTAAATATTCACTTACCTTTTAAATTTTATTATTACTATAAGAGATAAAATTATCATTTTAAAATTTTATTTAAACTCATATTTTAGAATTATCCTTAAGTTTTGAAATTTTTATTTATATCCCATAACCTTATATTTTTCGGATTTAAAAATTGACTCTCCCCTCTAGGATTGCAAACTCTCATTTTTTTCATATATAGCTACCCCTTCGCTTCTTCAAAAATTTCAATTTCACTCCTTTCTCTCCTTCAGTTTAAACTCTCCTTCTCTCTATCAACTAGGGGTGTTCAAAATTATCCGATAACCGAATCGAACAGATTTTTAAACCAAAAATCGAACCGAAAAATAGGTTATTTGAAAAATCAGTTCGGATACCGGTTCAAAAATATATATAAATGAATTTTCGGTTCGGTTACTGGTTTGCCTAATTTTGAAAACCAATTAACCAAACCGAACCGGTTTTTATAAAATATAATAAAATATTGAATATATTTTCAAAAAATTAGGAAAAAAAATAAAATATGATAATTTTTTGAAATTCGGTTCAAAAATCGGTTAATCGAAATTTTGGTTCGGTTAATTGATATTTTCAGTTCGGTTTAAAATCAGTTAATCTTTAAATCGATTCGGTTTCGGTTCATGATTTTTTCCAAACCGAAAATTCAGTTCGGTTCAAAATATTGGCAAAGCGGTTCGGTTAACCGATTTTGAACACCCCTACTATCAACTGTTCATCATTTTTGGTTGTCAACTCTCTCTCTCCTTTATTTGAATCTTTATCGGAAGGGAAATGAGAGTGATTGGGAGAGAGAGAACTAACAAGCGGAGATGGTAAATAGTATTTTTTTTAATTTCTTTAAAAGGATATCGAAACCGGTCTCTTACCACTTTTACAAGGAAAATGCAATAAGTATATGAGATAAAAAAATTTTATTTTACTTAATATACTAGAATGAATTTGTTGGATAATTTCTAACTTAAAGATGATTAAATAAGTTTATATATAATATAATAGAAGGGTTGGCATGGAAAGGAAGTAAGCGTAGTGCATCTTTTTCAAAGGTGGTTGACTAAATCTAATTCTTAAACCATTTTAAAGATTTGCAAACAAATAAATATTAATATGTAATTAAACACTAATTTTGACTTCTTCCCCTCACTCATGTTTAATGACATGTTAAAATATAGAATTCATAATGTAATCCAATTTATACATTATTTGATGTAACAATTAATGTGATGTTCTAACAAACCTTTAATGGGTCTCAATCAAACAACCAACAAACCATATAATTTGGTGCTTTTATTGTATTTCTGTGTAGTTTTCTTGATATTTTTTTTGGTATAGTTTTTTTTTTTTCCCCCTAATCAGGCCTTCTCCTTTGATTGTAAAGATGGAAATTATAATTTCTACAATTTCTCTTCTCTTAAACTCTATTTTTATAGATATTTAGACGGGCTTCAAGAAGAGAATAAGCATTTTCTTTTATTGTTCAAGAACAGAAAAAGTAGTGGTTGTGCTGTGAGTATCAGTGACAAGTGTGCCACTCCATCCAAATTATCTAATTAAAGTATTAGAAAATTATCTACCACTCCTTTAATTCTTAAGCAATTATGTGTTTAGTATCGGCTTCTTGCGTTGACATCTTTAACATTGAATGATTGAACCCATTTATCTACCATTCCTTATGCAATCAACAACACAATTGAAAGAAACAGGAAGGAAAAGATTCATCTTCCATCAATAGAGCTATGGAGAGCAAAAATGAATCATCAACTGCAGGAAAAATTATAAGATGCAAAGGTTTTGTCTCTGTATATTTGTTAATAAATCATTTCTACATTATAAGATTTTTTGTTAATTTTGTTTCATGATATGTCAAGCAGCTGCTATTGGGAGAAAACCTGGAGAACCACTCTCCATAGAGGAAATTGAAGTTGACCCTCCAAAAGCTGGGGAGGTTCGAATCAAGATTTTATGCACATCCGTCTGCCACACTGATATTGCCTTCTGGAAATTTACTACAGTAAGTTGTTCATTTCATTTGTTAATCAGATTTTGAAAACTCAAAATGCTCCATATTTTTAATGGGATGATGATCATCAGGGGCCTGCTGCAAAATTTCCCATAATTTATGGGCATGAAGCCGTTGGGTAAGTAATTCAACTCCACCCTCTCTTTTTTTAATTCATTTGTGCTAAGTGTTGGTAATGTGATTCGGTTTATTATGGGGATGTTCAAGTCTTGTGGAGAGTATAGGAGAATATGTAGAAGAAGTGAGGGAAGGGGACTTGGTTGTTCCTGTGTTTCGAGCAAACTGCGGAGAATGTGGAGAATGTAAGTCAACAAAAAGCAACACTTGCTCAAAATCTGGTATCCCCCAAGGATTCATGCCAAGGGATGGAACAAGCAGGTTTAGGGACAAGAATGGTGAGGCTGTGTATAGCTTTCTCTTTGTGTCCAGCTTCACCGAATACACAGTAGTAGACATCGTGCACGTCGTCAAATTAAATCACGAAATGCCAGTCGATAAGGCCTGCCTTCTCAGCTGTGGAGTGTCAACCGGTGAGTATGAGCGAAAGTGAATGAATTAGCCTTGTGAATTAATGTTCTTGAACACTATTGTTATGTGGAGGCAGGGTTTGGAGCAGCATACAAGTTGGCAGCAGTGGAAGAGGGCTCCACTGTCGCAATCTTTGGCCTTGGGGTTGTTGGGCTTGCGGTATTTTCTTGAAACCAACAATGCATCGAATAAAACTATGTACAGACTAAGACAGTAGCTTATGATTTGGTAATGATTATTTAATCCAGGTTGCAGAGGGAGCGAGGTTATGCAAAGCTTCAAAGATAATAGGCATTGATATAAATGAAGAAAAATTTGAGCTAGGTGTGGCTGTCTTACTTAATAATAATGTAACCATTTTATTCCATGATCAAGTGTTTGACCATCTGCTTTTTCCAGGGAAAAAATTCGGAGTCACTGATTTCATCAACCCTGGAGCGTTGGGTGACAAAACAGTCAGCCAGGTGGGTCTCTAACTATTATTAGTACTACTATCTCTATACCAATTAATTAAAGGCAGAAATTTACTTATCTTCATGGATTCCCAATGGTAAATAAGGTTATTAAGGAGATGACAGCTGGGGGTGCCGACTATTGCTTTGAGTGCATTGGTTTAGCATCTGTAATAGAAGAAGCTTTCAGCAGTAGCAGAGAGGTACGTTTTGGAGAATGAGAGGATATCTTTATCTTCACCTATTTATCGGTCTTTAAATTAATTAATCAACTATGATCAGGGTTGGGGTAAGACAGTGATACTGGGAATGGTGATGCCTGGGACGCCATTGTCATTGAGCGGCTTTGAGCTTCTTAGAGGCAGAAGTGTTTGTGGGTCTTTGTTCGGAGGGTTGAAGCCCAAAACTGACCTCCCACTTCTTGCCCAGAAATATCTAAACAAGGTTTTTTTTTTTTTTTTTGACAATGTTATATATGATCACTTCAAGTATATAAATAGGAATATCATAAAAAAATACATCAATTTAGATTTTTAAAATAAATACGTATAATTTTATCTATTTTTTACTGTTTATGTTTGTTAACGGGGTGATCTGTATATAACAGGAACTTCATCTGGATGATTTCATAACCCACCAAGTGAGTTTCATTGATATTAACAAAGCCTTTGAGTTGCTTTTGGAAGGGAAAAGTCTCCGTTGCATCATATGGATGGACCGTTAACTCTCTCCCTTTCTCTTGCCTGTTTCCTATAAACTCAACTTGTTTTATGCTTGGTAATTTCTTCTACGTTGTGAAAAGTTGATGTATTATTTGCATTTTATTTTAATTTTTTTGGTTGTTGCTATTAATTGTTAAAGGTATAGCTGGACCTAAATTGAACTGGTTCAGGTTCAAAAATTGATTTAGTTTAATTTGATTTATTCAAATTTAAATTGAGTTTAAATTAGAAGGTTCATCTCATTTTGAGATTGAATCAAATTTAAGCTAGGTCAATGGTTTAATTTAGTTTGAATTTAACTCATGACTTAATTCAAATTATATTAAGTAACTGTTAAATAATATCGTTTTGTCAATAAATCATGATTTAAATTATGAATCTGACAGATTTAAACTATAAATTTGAGTTAAATTCGAATTAAATTATTTTCATTTGAATCAAATTTAAACTACCCTCAATATTAGTTCAACAAATTTAAATTAAATTTGAATCAAAACATTCAAACTCAGTTTGGTTTTTATTCACCTGTGGTCGAAGGTAATGAATCATTCAGTGGGCATATGTATGATACGTTTTTCGTCACTTCTCAAACGTTTTTTTTCAAATAATAATATCAGCAAGCCACATTTCCCGTTTCTAAGAGAGCAATTTTCAAATAATTAGTTGGGCAAAAACGTCAATACCATTGTTATTATCAATAAAATTATTAACATAATTTTGTGTATAAATAATAATAAATAATTATATAATTGAATATTATTTTATCTTTAATTTTTAATTATTGAATTATATAATAATATATTATTATTTATATATAAAATTTTTATATATTATACCACCTTGTTATTTTATATATATATATATACACCCAATTAATTAGATATTTTTCAAACCATTGTGTCATCACATTATAATAATTTTCGTTTTCCCACCAAGGTTTGACCTTAAAACACTTATCCATAGTTAATTGATATAAATAATTATTTTTCAATCTAAAATAAAATATAAATAACATTTTTCATGTAAAATTAAATTTTATTGATGAAACAACAATATTATGAAATTAAATTATTATTTTACTTATACGATTTAACTTTTTAAATTTTTTATACAACCCTAAGTTAAAATTCACATTATAAATATTTAAATGATACAATAAGTCTTTTATTTTCATTTTCTTCTACTCTTGCTATTTTTTTTTTTTCACTTTTTATATATAGGAGTGTTTTTATCATAAAATCACATATGAAAAGGTAAATTATAATTTTTGAAAATATTAAAACTATTTTTAAAAATTTTAAGAAGTTATTGAAAATTCAAGAAAAATTTAGAGCTCTTTTAAAAAAATTTTAAATAATAATCAACCCTTATAATTTAAAAAACAATAATTATACTCTAAATAATTTTTAAATAATAATTTATTGTATTATATTTAATTATTTAGGAGTATATAAAATTTAAAAATTTTTTAAGAGAAAATGGTTTTTTTTAATTAATAGATAATAAAATTATTATTTTAATTTTTTACTATTAATTTTTATGATAAAATTTGATTTTAAATAAAAAATATAATTTATACTAATTTAAAGTTAAAAAATTCTAAGAAAATATTGTTTACTCTTGCGAGATGATACAATAACGGCAATATTTTTGGAAATGATAATTACTATAATTTGTAGGCTAGTGATTAAGAGACCCTAGAAAAATGGACTCCAACTCTGGCCCAGCCCGGCCCAGCTAGCTACCCATTTATCGCAGTTTCTTGATTGTAAATGTTGCCCTGTTAGGTTGCCATATTTGACGGAGCTCCTAAAAGAACCGAAACGTGGCAGATGCAGAATCGATTAAAACATTTTTAACCGCTGCAAAGTAAAACAGTAAAAGTAAAACTCGGCAAACCTGACCAACCCTCGTCTCTTACAACGTAATAATATGCTTTCGGCCGCCTATTGAAATAAGCGACTACCAATTGAAGAACACGGATAGCTTTTTTCTCCATCAATGGCGGAAGCCCAAAACGACAAAACTCCGTCCCTAGCTGAGGTGCCCTTTCTCTCTCGTCGTACTGATTTTCATTTTTTTTCAACATAAAAATTAATTGGTCCAACAAATTCACAATCATTATCATTTTAGTTCGATCCGTGTTTCTTGTAGCTGATTTGACTTGGACAGATCGGTTACTGGAATTTGCGGTAGTATATAATTACAATTTTAATTATATTAATTAGTTTGTGGCATATTGGTGCTGTTGATTGGGGGTTCTATCGACATCTGATCATGCGTAATAAAATATGGGGGAAGTTTTGTGCTATTGCAATGTGAAGCAAGATTTCTCCTTTTTCGGATGCCGCAGAATGAAATAGCACTGACTTATTTTGTGTAATTTAAGTCAACCCTCTACACTAGTTTTTGTTTCTTCTCTAGATTTAAGTCTGATTTAATGCATGATAATGTTCTTTAAATTGCAGTTTGTTTTGGTGATTTCTGATGTTCCTAATTTCAATTGTAATGTGGACTATTGGGGTTCACTAAGGTTCCAGGATCTTCCATAGGTTTGCTCAACGGATATATAAACCATTGATGTTTCTTTATGAATCAATTGAAGACTGAACCTTAAATTGCGAGCTTGATTATTTGAAAATTTAGAACTGCATTTGGATGTAGGTATGTCTGATGCTCGTGGGTTTTAGATTTAGATGTTCTGTAGTTTTGCCAGCATTGCTTCAAATCCCAATGATAACTTTTAAGAAACTTGCTTATAGCCTGCCAGGTTTTTAATCTTGGGCTCAGTTTGATGGAAGTGAAATAGCGCAAGTAAGCTGTATGTTCTAGGGTCAAGCGTGAGTCAAACTTTGGCCTTTAACCACATCCACAATTCTTTTGTTGATAAGGGTGCAAATTCTTCTTCTGGATTCAGCATCAAACACATTCAACATTTTTATTCTTCCCTGATAATATTTTGAACTAATTATTGTGAAATTCTTTTGGAATGTGCTTTGATGTATAGGCATATTTGTTGAAGGAAAAAGACAGGAAGGAAGATGTGACTGTTATAACTGCGGAAGTAAAAGAGGTTGAGGCCCCAGTGACTGCTGATTCTAAGGAATTTGTCACTGAGATAGCTGAGGAAACAACTGCTGTCGAAGAAAATCCAAAAGTCACCCCTGCTCCTACTATTGAAGAAAGTGCTGAAATCACTCCTTCTTCTGAGGAAAACAGTGGTAAAACTGCTGTAACTGCTGCTGAGGGAAGCAGCAAAACTGATGAAAACTTGAGTGATCAGGAGGAAGCTGCTGAAGAGACACCTGAGATAAAGGTTGATCATTACTGATAACTGTCATTTGCTCACTGGCCACATATCCATGTGATGTGTTTGCTAGTTGCTTTTTTGTGGTCTTTCTGTTGACTTGTTTATTTTGATTTACTGGTTGGTGTATAGTTGGAGACAGCACCTGCAGATTACCGATTCCCAACTACTAATCAAACAAGGCATTGCTTTACCCGTTATATTGAGTATCACCGGTGAGTTAACCTTTTCTTTTCAATTAACTCTGAAGCTAGTCATTAGCATTAGAAGTTTCTGCATATCATTTTGATCTTTGCAGGTGTGTAGCTGCCAAGGGAGAAGGTGCCACAGAGTGTGATAAGTTCGCAAAATTTTATCGTTCTCTTTGCCCTGGTGAATGGGTATGTATGACCAGCACATGGCAAGCCCAAAAAGTTATTCATGCCTTTGTTTCTCAAATTTATTTTTGATTTTTTAACCATTCAGATGTTAGGAGAAATATGGATATATCATTAAAGAAAAAAAAATCTCTTAATATGATCAAGCTTATTATTGTCACCATACAGTGGAATTTTTTACTTTAAATTCATGTTTTATCACAAGTAATATCTAATTAATTTCTATGGTGAAAGTACCAACAAGAATATTCAAGACATATGAGAGTGGTATTTTGGATGTGAAAATAATGAGATAAATTCCTAATATATAAGCCTTTAGTACATGATATTAGCGGAACTACACAGTACTGCTGCATGAATGGCATTATTTTGGCATTATATCTCGGGGTTATTCTTTTTGCATTTTGCTAAGTTATGTACTTTGAATGGAATGGTATTGATTACACTTATCTGAATGCTTTCTAACCCTCTGTTTCAAGAAATTTTCCAGTTTGATCAAGCCATACTCTTAGTGCTTTTTCAAGCCCTCTGTTTTGAGAAATTGTGTTCATTTTTTTTAGAAGTTGTATTTACTTCCTAAGGAAAAAAAACAGCATTGTTCACCTCTGCTGATGTGATTGTCTTGCATATGAAAATTTTAATATAAATACTGGTTGTACATACTATTACTGGAATGGAGAGCCACTAAAATTATTTTCCTTATCACTATTTCATTTTCAAGCTTTTCCTCGCCCACTTACCTTCAACTTTATAGTGAAGATAGCAGTTCTCTTTGTCTGGCGGCTTAGTTTCAGGATGTTGTAATCTTTTGGTTGAAAAACCTCCTTATATTATAACTTCTTGCTGTTTTCTATTACTATAATATCTTTTGCTGACTTTGTATTCATGTATGGTTTACAGATTGAGAAATGGAATGAGCAAAGGGAGAATGGCACCTTCCCCGGTCCTCTGTAGACAGTGCTTCTTTTGCGAGCCTGGATGTCATTTGCTTCCTGCTGTTGAACCTGAGTTGCGATTATGAATCAAAGTGAATTCTCAGAGATGTTTTCTAAAATTTAATGAGTTAATAAAATTTTTTTGGCTTGTCAATTAGAACTAGTTCAAGTCTAAATACCGAGATGTATCGCTCCACACAGAGGTCGTTGCTTACCAAGTGGTAAAGGTTTTACCCATCATAATTTTTCTGCGGCGGACTGCTTGCTGTGTAATGGTTTCAGGCTACTTTGTAGCAACTAATAATGAGATCAGTCCTTGACGGTTAGTAATGCATCATATATATTGCATTTGATTTTATAATCCTGAGATTCATAGTTATCAGGTTCTATAATACATGACAGATATCTTATGATATGATATAATATAAATAAAAAATGATACATATTATAAGATGTATTAAATTAATATAATACAATAAACATATAATATAATATAATATGGTAAACGTATTGTACGATATAATATATATTTTATAATATGGTACAATTATAGAAATGGATCAATATGGTTCAAGAGAAACTTATGAAATTAATCATTAGTAGTCACCACAGAGACTGATAAACCAGCATCATAAAAAAATTAATAATAATAAAATTATAAATGTTTATTTTAAGTATACAAATAAATATATATTTGATATGTGTTATTAATTGATTAAATGATTTTAAATTAAAAATAAAATAATATTTAATCATATAAAAATATATTTTTTTATATATATATATTTATTTATGTATTTAAAAGTAAAATAATAATTGAGAATTATTTAAATCCTTACCGCACAACAAAAAGAAAATCCCAATTCTAGCTGGATTGTTGTAGTGAATTTGAATTTCTTGGCCTTCTTTAGGCTAAAACAACCCTTCATATTTTGTATATTTTCCAATCAGACCCGGAAACTCGGTAGAACAAGAAATCATACATTCTTTGAGTCTGCAGTGGTAAGTTCCAGATTTATTGACATTCCAAGTTCAGATTTTAAAACCTACTGAATCAACCTGTTACACGGATTGAGAGCTTGTAGAACATATCTCTGAAAAAAAATGGTTGTTGGAATCAAATAATGCATTGGTGCTTCTGCCTTGACAACATCATCTGCTTCTCTATAATTTGAGTTTGCTCAATTCAATTTTCTGAACAGGATATGTGTAGGCCTCATAGTTGATTTGTTGGCCCAAACTACCTAATTTGGTGAGAGTTGTTATCAGATCAACCTGTAGAATAATCAATCCCACAAATGAGATGAGGAATTAAAGTCAGTCCAGTAATGTCACAGAGATACATGATAAAACAAAATTTTGTCCTGTGAGAGAGGAGGTTGGCATGTTTAGCACCTCATGATTAGTGTTCCACTATAGAAAAAAAGTAACACTACTAACACAAATAATAAAAACAAATTTGTGTGCTAATAATGACATGCTATTATGTGATTGGGTGATACGTTATTTTTAATATAAAATCACTCAATCATATAGTGATGTGTCATTATTTGTGTACATAGTTTTATTAATAGAAAAAAGAATAGTGAAATCTGCAAACTTACCTCGTAATCTGTCTCAGAAACTGTTTCTCGACTACGTTGGTATTTCTGAACCCATGGAGTAACATCCGGATCAGTCGCCAATAAGGCCTCTGTTGCTAATTGATCAGGACCCAAGAATGCTGACATAACAGCCAGCTGCCCAAGACAGGATTTACAAAGAGCCAGATGAATGAACGTTAGAATGGTGAATTCAGCATGCCATTTACAAATGGTCATCCACCTGTTAAGGAATTCCTCTACCAAAATGTATAATCAATGTTATTGCAACCCTTCAAGTTTGCCCCTTTTATGATTTATATTAAGTGCGGAATGTAAGCCAAAAAATTAACTAAAATCACATGCTATAACTCCAGACATGACTATTTGATGAACCATACTGGCAACTGATGAATTCTATCCACAACTTGTTTGAATAGCATTAGACATCTCTTGAGTGATTTGAACATAAATTAAACATAAGGAAATCCTCTCAAATTTGGATATTGTAGATGCACTATATTACATTTTACTTAGCAAATGTCTTCCGGGGGTGTTTGCCTAAGTTCATTCATGATGATTCACAACCATAAAAGAGCAACTGTGACTAACAGAGAGTCTACCTGGCGAGGACCAAAGCCGACTGCTGAAAACTTATCTTTCATTTCCTGTACAGAAGCTTTCTGCCACTGGGGCACCCTCCCCTCTGGATCTGGCTCCTGGGTATCTGTCCTTCCAAATTGCTTATCAAATAAGCCCCACTGTAGCACAACAGCTTACACATTATCAGTAATAAAACTTAGCAAGGAAAGCAGAATAAAATATAATGATTCTTTTCTTTAAGGCCAAAGGAGAAGCCATGGCCATGGCTTTGCATGAATGCCCTTACAAAGCAACTGAAAAAGGAAAAAAAAAAAAATTGAGAAAAAGTAATTGCAGCAACATGACATAGTAGAAACTCAACTATCAGGTGGTTCAGAAAATTTGACAACTATATATTATCTTCTGGTCAAAGAAGACCATAATTTCATTAATCACTGTAACTCTGCTTAGACTGTCAACACAAACTTATGCAGGACATACCTATATAAAAAGCGACTGATTTGAGCAACAAAATTTTGCATGAACTAATGTAGGACATTCCTTACCCATCTCTTGCATCACATTGAGAGACTTCACTAACTACATATAATATGAGGAATGATGTTGAAAATAAATGTACAACACACAGAAGAATAAATTAACCTGTCCATTTGAACCATAGGCAGTGTATAGTAACCTCCCTTTCTCTTCATTTCCTCCGCATTTACGGATAGCAGTTGCCAGAAATGTAGCCTTAAGGGCACTTTGTGCTACATATAATGAAGAAAACTGAGTCAGGGATAGTAGCCTTCACTCTAAGCACACCACAGAAACTGAAGTAAACAATCATAGCATGGTGCTCAGCTCAAACTTGGTAATATCTAATATATATAACCTGCAAACTGAATCAGATCTGCGAAGGATATTGGTCCACCCTTGGAATATGAATCTATCTCCTTCTTCACTTTTTCTATTAAATTCAGAGCAGCAGAAAGCCCCTTATTTTCAGGTCTGTTTATCTCTGAGCTTCAGGCAAGAAAATTCCAGAAGAGAAAAAGGTAACTACTTAGTAAGCCACAACTAGGGTTGCTGTATTGCAGTGAAAGAGAAAGCTTGATTGATAAAGCAACAGAAAATTCATAAAACCCAAATTTTGTAAAAAATATGTTATTTCAAAAAATCATCACGAAAAGCATAAAAACATATTATTCCGTTCATATGTTCCTCTAAGATGGCAAAACGCTTGATCAATAATAGCTTAGCAAACTATTTGAGACAATGCTACTTAAAGCAAATACCTGAACCGTATAGATCCATTTGCACCTCCAGATTTTGCAGCCTACATGCTTAACAGCATGACATCAGTTTATTTCTTTCCCCATCCATGGCTAAGAATTTCTATTATATCCAAGAAATTTAAAATAATTATAGGCTTTGTCTGACCTTATCATATGTCATGGCATCATTCAGTGCCAAAGTCAGAATTGAAGGGATAAGATCTTGTTTCCCCTGAAATATTTACAGACAAACAAGTGAAAACAATGGACGTTGACCAATTGATGGAATCTAAAGCACATCTATATGAGGTCCTTGCATATATTTACCAATACTAATTCAGTACACATAAATGAACAATAAACGAACCTGTAGTGCAGTTAGGAGGATCTCCTTAACATTAGCTGTTAAGAACAAGGTGACAAATTTGGTTAACCAGACTCCTACTTCTTTAAGCAAGGGAAGAGGTGTGTTTAGAACTTACAGAGAAACTCAGAACGTTGTCTCCGTTGTATCAAATCAGCAGCACTTGCCATTTCAATGAATGATCCAGAGCTTGCTCCTATTTCCTAATGAGGGACCACAACTGGCACAAACTCATCATCGCATCAATGTTAATTATAAAGTTACAAAATTGTTAAAGATGATGTATAAACCTGAAATTGTAAATTTGTAGATGACTACTTTGTAAATTACACAATTAGAACTACAGCCATGTTACCAGCATGTATCAAGTAATATGCATTCCAGATTTTCCTATAAAAACAAAAGTTTATATATATATATATATAAAAAAAAGCTATTAAATATTTACTGCAAACAGAGAAACACCAATGAATTTATCATGTTAGCAGATGACTCTATGAATTTGCTTTTAGACATTGAACCGTCTTGATCATTGTTTGGAGAAAAACAAAGCGAACTCAGTATCATGCAATGGAATGATGAGTGATAAGCCAATAAGAAGCACAAAATTCAATACTTCCCACCTTTTTTTCAGTGATTCAATAAATAAAAGGGACAAATGCAATAAACAGAGGAAAGAAATGAAAGATTGATCTCACCATGCCAATTGTAGCACCAAAGTATTTGAGAACATCTCTTCTGTGGAAACCAATCTCACGAACATCAGTCTCTAGTTTATGACAACGAATGACAACCTGATTACTCTAATTAAAACAAAAACAAACATCCAAATCGCAGCATTTTAGATATGGAGAACCATCTTAAATGAGGCACTTAGAATTTACAATCACCAAAAAGTTAAAAAAATGCAGAAACTTACAGCATGTGCAGAGAGTCTGGTAGTGGAAATGGAAGTGCTGAGAGAAACAATGGGAACCAGAGAAGGAAGTGTAGAGAGGAAGGAGACACTCATTGTCTCTTGATTTTCTTCTTTCAAATTTTCAGAAGTAATGCAAGGCAAAGCTCTTTGTTTACGAATGCAGTGCAGGGATTGGAAAGTGTGGGCCTACAATGGGATTATATGAGTGGACTCTGCATGATATGTGTTATCCTATCTTTGATGACTCGGATCGGTTCCTGAAATTTCTTTCTTTATATTGGACTTGACACCTCTTCAAAAATGTTCATGGGCCCGGGTCGGATCCTACATCATTCCATGCAAAAAGGTTATAAAAAAGATTTTTATTACAGATTTAAGGCAATTATTATCTTCAAGAGACAAGGAAAATGCTGTATAATAAGGGTGGATTTAAATCGAATTTATTTAAGTTCAAATTCAAGTATAAGAGTTATATATTTTTAAGTTTGAGTTTTACATGTAATCGACCTATCAAACTCACAAGCCTTAAAAATTTTAATACAAATCTATTAAAATGACATAATTTTGATCAATACATATAAAAACATCGTTTTAATTATTTTTATTTGATTACAGTATCAAATTGAGCTCAAAACTCAAATTTAAATCAAACTCAAAACTCAATTTCTCTCAAAATCACCTTTGAGATAAACTCATTTCGTTTCACTCAAATCTGGAGAAGATCAAACTCGATTCAAGTCTAACCATAGTGTATAATCAGTCATTCACGTTTAAATTATTTAACAAAGGTTTATAGATTAAAGGCCTTTATATAACGATATCCAGATCTCCAGATTTGTTTGGCACCTTTGTTTAAATGCAGAAAGAAAGCAACATACTCATCAGTGTAGCAGCATTCAATGGCCACAAACAAACAAACAAAATACATAGTTGTGTAAGAGCACTTTATTTCTTGAGGCATTTTTACATCATGCATTCCTTATCCTTCTTTTGACATTTAGCCAACTTCTCCAACACCAAGAATATAAATATTGCCTTTGTAATTTAATGGAATCATATCTTCAATGATCCAATTCCTATCGCTACACAGTACTCTAATGCTGTGTTCATTTCGCTTGATATAAAAACAGATAGTTTGATTGGATATACAAAATCTATCTAAACTCCGGATATACACATTCTGCACCCCAAGCATCTAAAATGGCACAATCAGCTAGCAGGTCTTGAATAAACTATAAGACCAGATAATCCATTCCAATTGCCAACCAACCAGCTAGGGGATCTTTCTTGCAGGAATTGTCCAGGTGCCACTAATCTACTTAAAAAATGAGTTAACATTTGGTAGTTCCTTCTGACATAAACAATCCGGCAAGGGATTCACATAAAAAGCTTCTTCTGAGCGAAACCTATCCATGCCCTTTGTTCCAGAGATAGGGCCCTTTCTTTTTCGTGGGGATCCTTGCCTGCAAGAACAACACAAAGAGCAAAAAAACAAAAAAAAGGCTTGAGTTACTCATCATAACGTAAACTCTAGAGTATTATGAAAATAAATAATCTTGATCACATCAATACTTGATTATAATATGACATGCACACTGGCTCCATAATCAAGCTCATGTCCCATGAAATGATGAATGGCTCAATACCACTAAGCACTGACTTTTTGGACCAAAAGTGTGACATCACCTGATTGAATTAGCTCCACGTATACAAATTATAAAAGACCTCTCCCAATTTTCCAATTAAAAAAGTTATCATTTTCAATAGTCAGTCACCTTATTTTGCAAACCAAGAGAGCCAATCTACATTAACTTCAGCAAGAAGGAACCATGTAAATAAGACCACCAAAGCTTTGTTTTTAGCAGCTACTCATAATCATGAGTGATTCAATCCAACATATGATAGGCCGTGACCCAAAGTTAAGAAACAAAACAGTAGATAATCCAACAAAGCACCAACAAAAGGAAGTCTTCATAGAACACCTAATAATCATTTTATGCAAAGCAGTCTCCTAAAGAAACTAAAGCTAGCCAGTTAATTAACAACCCAAAGATAAATATATTAATGCTCTCATAAAAAGTACTCATGACATACCGTCTTTTATGAATTTCAATGATCCGATTAGCTAAATTTCTGCCTTCTTTCATAGTTCCCTTCTCAATTTTATTAAAGAGACGAACAAGTGCTTTCCTGACACAGCAAACACAAACAGACTTCAATACACAACGCATGAATGGCAATAGAAGTTAATTTGACATGCTCTCTATACCTAACCTGTCTGGAGAAATAGTTTTCCTATGTCCCAAAAAACGACGATGACCTTCAACTGCTCTCGCCATGTTTCCAGAGTATGTTGGAATAAACACATCACTTTTGACTGATACTATGTAGTCAAGTGCAGCCATTTGAGATGCATGATTGACAAATGGTTGAAGCTCCTCAACAGATGCCAATTTTTCCTGCAAAACAATCATGTCTATGAACCAAAATGCTAACCAACAACAGAAAATATTCAACATTTTAAGATTTCAGCTTCTTAATGCTTCGTCTAGAAATCAACAAATGAAAATATTAGAGATAAAACTAATTCTTCTTGCATCAATTATTGTGTGTTTGTGAAAGGGAGAAGAACGTTTGTCTGCCACTGGAGGAGGAGTGATTCTGAACTCCCAAATATCATAGCCTAATTTTAATTCATTTTTATTACCCGGGAATGAAGTTGATTTCTGAGTTGTCCTAGTAGAATAATTGAGCAATATTCATTACCTGGGAACTTGTATGATTTATTAGTTAACTCATTAATGATCTGGATATGATCTTGAATGCACAACTGTGCAGATCATGTTTAACAGTTGCACATTCAACACTCTACATCAAGTTATTTTTAAGTTTCAAGGTGTCACGGATCAATGTGCACAACCAACCTCTTAAGGCCTTCCAAAGGTTTAACAAAGTCAAACATTAGCACAAAAGATACAAGCAATACCTTTTTCATTAATATGGGGTAGCGGGATTGCAGATCAGCCATATGAGAATCACCCCCATATATCTCTCCAGCAGCAATATATATAGGGGTGTTTGAGGGGTACCCAAGAGCTGTAAGAAAAATTCCAACCTCCTTTGGTGTTAAGGGGCAATAACCTTTGGACCTCTGTTCCTCCGAATCAATGTCCTTCACTTTCCAGTAGGCAGTATTTTCTCTAAAAATTGTTATACGGGTGTAATACAAATAATATGTCTCAGTCATCAAACTAAATGAAAAAATGACACATCATCAAATGAAGAAGCATTGAACTGATCATTGTAAATCCACCCACAGTGAAATCTCAGACCTTATTGTCCGTAGTTCATCAGCTTCAATGGATGATAAATCATGTGTGCATCCACTAAAGGCAAGCATGTCCTTCTCATATCTAAGATGTAGAGAAATGTAACGACCATAAGATCTCATTCGATCCACCAACAACTACAGCATCAATGAAATAAAAGTTTTCAAATGTGATCATTGCATAGGTCACAACAGAAATATAGCTACTTCAAAAACTGGACTAAAAAGTTCAAAGTAATTATTTACTTTTCCCATTGCTTCAATTTGAGTTGCAAATCGAAGAGCATCATAGCAAGCACGGCAACGGAGCTTCTGAATATCTGGAGGTAAATTATTATTTGCTAGGCGAGAGTCAGATTTGGCAGCTCGAATAACCTATACAGTAATTTTGTAACAAGATCACTGCATCCAGAACACCGTTAAACCGCTAGGCAGAACAGACTGAATCATTTTGAGAGACACACCTGATAATCCTCCCACATGCTAGCTATCTCATCCTGGTAGTAATCCATACCAGACCAGCTTCTAAAATTCTTAACTGCTATGGCAGCTGTAGCAAATTCCTTGGGAAGCTTTTTTATGACTTTTACATCATTAGCCAAAGCATCAATGAAATAATCTTCATCAAAAACATCAGAGAAGTTGCTGCAGCGAAAAGAATAACAAACCATGTTATTGATCATGATGAAACTAATATAGCAAAAGACAGTCAAACTTTTAATCATAACAAGATAGGGAGGAACCTTGAATCTTGCCAAAATGATTGTTTATCAAGCTCTGGAACTACAAGAGTAGCATTTATGATACGGGCTACAGCTACCATGTCACAGATCTGTAACTCAGAATTTAAACTGTACTCAGTGACCCAAAACTTATAAATTTAAGTCTGGTTAACAGCACAGTAAGAAACTAGTTGGATTATATCTCCCTGCATGTAAAGAGAGAAGACTTCCACACTCCATCTCATAACATTTGGAAGGGAAAAAGGAGAAGAAGAAGATGAAGAAGCAATTGAGGCCATACTTTTAACAATGGGTTTTTTTTCCCACACAATGGAAAAGTCCACTTCCAAGCTCACTACCACATCAATTTAATCATACGTTGCTTCTCAATACAATGAAGGGATGACATGCATGACTTCAATAAACAAAATCAAAATGATCACAACAGAATATTATAAGATACATTACTACACTCTACCACCACAATTTAATTTCAAAAAGGAGAAAAATAAAACAAAACACAATAAAATCATAAATAACTCTACATATGCTTTTATAATAGCTTAAAACAAAATTCTTCGCCAGAACATTCCATGTGGTGTCTTTTACAAATTCTCAGTTCACTAATCACAGCAAAGAATTTTCTATTTACTGGAATATATACTTGGAAGTATTAAACAGTTTATAAGATTCAGGCATAGATAAGAACAAAATACAAACCCCAGCGCGCATCTGATTGAGACCACCATTTGTATGAACCAGAAGAAAACCACGAGACGGGGCAGTAGCTGATAAACAAAAGAAAATTTTTAAATAAGCACACAGGATTGCAGTTGTCTAATAGACCATTTAAAATAAAACCTCTTCCTTACATGTATAATTAGGGCTAGGGTCTACACAATGCACGTAATCGCGATTGGGAGGAGACTTCCATAATTTGCCAAAATCCGAACTCCCACTAGCACCATCCAACTGTCAAGTCTAAAGGAGTGAAAACATGAAAGAAACATGACTGCTTCGCATCATTTATATACAATCCTACTAATCATATTCATTCCGTCAATGCCCATAGCCCCAAACTAAAAAAATAAAGACAAAATTCATTTGCTCCACTGTTTTGTTTAAACAAAAAAAAACTCGTAACGACCTGAATATTGAATCTATAACACTAAATATTAATATCGAAACCTTGCGGGAAGGTAACGGAGCTTTGGAAAAATGAGGTGCAGGAAACTCTTGAGTCCAGCTTTGCTCTGTATGCTACAAGAATTTGCAAAACAAAATTGACAAATATATCAAATCGAATCACAATATCTATACTAGAAAGTGCAAAAATAGAAATTAGGTTTTTTTCTTAAAATTCAAATTGATTAAATAAAAAAAAAAAAACAGAGAACAGTTTGCAAAGAGAAACAAGATCTAGTTAACAAAGAAAGACACCTGAGTAACAGTTGGGAGTTTGTAAGGGTCAGAGAAGTCTAAAACTTCAGAAGAAGGAAAAACACGGACGTGTACGGACAGAAGAGCCACCAGCGATATTACGCATACTGCGCACATTATCAACTTCCTAAGTACCACTACCAGTCTTCTCCTTCGCCTTTGCATCTCGTGTTGTTATTTAAACACTCACTCACTGTGTCTAAAAAAACTTGGCGAGTGCAAAACGACGACGCGAAGCCATTAACAAAAATGAGGAGGTAGTAGAGTGTCTTAATTATGCGTTTTCAGTGATTACTGCTAAAAGCGAGGCGGCGTTGTCGCTGTTGAGACTTTGATTTTGTGTTAGTAGACAAACAAAATGCCATAATCCATTGATTTACCGTAAGATTTGTTGGTGGGTCCGTAATTGCGTTATCTCATTCAAATCCAGATATATGTGTGTGTGTGCATATATATATATATATATATATATATATATATATATATATATATATATATTTATTTATTTATTTATTTATTTATTATTTTCAGAAACCGTATTGGCTTAGACTTCATTACCCACCAAAATTAAATAGACCGTGAAAAACAAAATTATCCAATATTTCTAAATGATAATTTAGATGATAAAAAGTAAGATTTTATATATAAAAAATATAGATTTTAATTGGTTTTAATAATATCAAAATTTTAATTTTAATTTACTTAGTTTAATGGTTCGAATTTGTTAATTACTCTAAAAAAAAAAAGATGAATGAGTTTTATTAATAAGTTTAGTTGTCCTAACCAAAATTACATTTACTATAGTATTATTATTTATGTCATCCTTTGGTAGATTATATGAATTATTACACTTTTTTTCTATCATCATCACCTCACTATTTTCTCCTTCTCGATCAATTTCTTCTCCAACACTAATGAATTATCTCTCTTTGATCTTTTTTCCACCATCACAAGCACTTGCTCTAGCAAAATACGTTCTCCTGTTTCTCTTCCAACCCACAATTCACATTTCAGGCATTGAAGTTGCCACTTCCACTATAATAAAAAGGATATTTAGTGAAATTTTTTCTATGATGTTTACTCAAAGCCCTTGAAAAATTATGGAAAGTCAAAAAATTAAGACAAAAATTAGAGGACAAGCAAAGTTACCGGAGATGATGAGAAATCATAAAAAAATATTAATTTTATCGATCATTACTTTCATGTTTATTGGCTTCCATGAGTGTTTTTCAACAGTTAATAAATGAGAAAAATAAAAAAAATATTATAAAATAGTTAGAATGAAAATATAAAATTCAGTGAACAAGTCGACTACATGCGAGTTATGGGTTGTTGGCTCTAAAATTGCAGGAAAATTGAAACGGAAATACAAGAACACAAAATTCAAAGTAGTTGCCCTGACTGAGATTATGAGCGACCAACCAATCCCATTTATGAAATGAAATGAAATGATAGAGAGCTGCCAAGCCATTTTAATGGTTGTAGCATGTCAAAAGCTCATTATTTTCTTCTGCAAGTAGTAGATGTTCAATCACCTTTAATGAAGGTTCTTTAGCTTTACTTATGAGTAGGGTGGTTGTTAGCTCTTAAATTATATCGCCCCAAAACATTATTTATATTTATTTATTTATTTGTGTTTCCTTTTGTTTTCTCTTTTTGATCTTAAATGAAATGGTGAAGTACAACTCATCATAATGCTGACTGCTTAACAAGAAATATCCAGGGCTAGGCTAGCTCGCTGAACAAAACATGTTTTCTGTTTGGACGCTGCAGTGCAGCCTAGACACCTTGATGCTCATTGGGTGATCAATCTCAGTCAGTCCACTAGGTGCTAAGATAACTTTACAGTACACACCGGACAAGGATGAAATAGCCCGTTAGCTGTGCGGTCTACAACTACAACAATGACACATACCAATAGAAAGCAACTAGGCAACTAAGCGCTGATTTTGGCATTGTTGTGTTAGAATTAGAAACTCTTGGGCTGAACTTTGCTATGGCCTATCAGTAACAAACTTTGTTCATCCGAATTGGGCAAAGGATATGGGCTGACCCATATGTGGTCCTTTTATAAACTTTAGGACAAATTGAGTCAAATATCATTTGATTTTAAACTTAAACTTAGACAAGTTCATAATCTCCCTGACTAAAAAATACAATAAACTATTCAATACATTCAATCTCCCTCACAAAAACATTTCCCAAACACATGAAACCTTGTGGCAAATGCTTTTTTCAAAATCAATTATCAAATTTAGAACCAAAGAAGCCAAATCATTTTCCCACAAATGATGGTTTTATTTTCTCGTTTGGTGATGAAACCATGGAGAAAATCACCATTGATGAAGCCTTGGTGACTGTATAAGAAAGTGATTCTTCAATGAACTTCACAGAGTTTCATCCACTCCAAAATTGATCAAAACTTCTATTTCTTGTTTATTAAAAGACTTTAATCTTTTTCAATGCTAAAATCACATCTTGTTTTTACAAAAACGTTTTGATTATGCTTCATGGATTGAACCATGCAATGCAATATGGTTTGTGAGGTTAAAAGTTTAAGGACTAATTTATTGTCATTAAGCGGATGTATCCAATTCAAAGTTGATAATATCTATATGAACGCATTGGAAAATCTTTCAAAAGCTTTAGATTTTTTGCAAATGGATCCAAGGCTTGTACTGTTACTTCACTTTGCCATTTCTAAACCTTATTTCTTGATTACATCATGAGCTCACCAAGTTGAGTAACAACCTACTCAAACTTGACTTAAGTAAATACTCAAGTTGTTTGATTTCGAGCTTGGCTCAAAAATAATTGAGCTGAGCTTGATTTGATTGTATTTTTAATACTAGTTATTCCCAATCTAGTGACTATAGGGTTAGTTACTGAACCCAAGATTTATCTGTTTAGTGTGATTAGTTTGATCCCAAAGAAACAGTTTAATTCGGATGAGACTTGTTAAAAAAAAAAAAACTATGACATAAATCTCAACCTATGAAACTCAAAGTTTCATTGACAATATATTTGAGGCCAAACGACTATTTCCCACCCAAGGTTTAGTGTTTTCTCAAATGTCCTCCCTTTAACTATGAAAACACCAAACACCCACTCATGGTCGGTTAGATTTAACAGAACCCTAACGCCTAAAAATTTTATCTCTTTTTGCCCCCCTAAACTTTAAAAACTAATATTTTTTCTCAGCTTAAGTTTTAAAAAATTACAGTTTCACCCTAGGGTTTGGTTTTGAAATCTCCGACGGCCTCTCCGACTCCATTGCAGACGACCTCTCCCTCCCGAAGCAACCTCTCCTTCCGACGATCTCTTTCCTCTCATTTGGAGGTCCGATCGACGTCGAAGACGCCTTGGGAGACGAAGAACTTCGTCGAGGAAGACGAAGAACTTCGTCGGTTCTTCGTCTCCCAAGGCATCTCCGGCGTCGATCGGACCTCCAAATGGGGGGAAAGAGATCGTTGGAAGGAGAGGTTGCTTCGGGAGGGAGAGGCCATCGGCAATGGAGCCGGAGAGGCCGCTGGAGATTTCAAAACCAAACCCTAGGGTGAAACTGTGATTTTTTAAAATTTAGGCTGGGGAAAAATTTTAGTTTTTAAAGTTTAGGGGGGCAAAATTATATTCTATTTTAGTTTATTTTTAATATTATAGTGAAAATGACGATTTTACCCTTACAGGTGTTTGGGTTTTGTTAAATCTAATCGGCTATAGATGGGTGTTTGATGTTTCCATAGTTAAAGGGGGGACATTTGTGAAAATGCTAAACCTTGGGTGGGAAATAGTCGTTTGGCCTGTATTTGACTTGAAACATGAAATCATGCAAAAAAAAAAAAAAATCATTGAATCCAATAATTAAGATCAATCTTAAAATAAAATCAAGCAATATGTGTTATTTTACATTAGTAAAATATTTGAAAATAAAAAAAAAAAAGTTATGATTTTAAGTTTCCAGGTGGAATTTGATGATTTATTTGCATGCTTTTTCGTGATTTAGTTATAAATGTGGTTAGGACCGAAAAAAGTAATAATGTATTTGCATAATATAAAATTGATTTTTAGACAAATTGTGTAACAACCTGATTTTAAGAGTATGTGTAAAATGGGTAAAATTACAAAAACCATAGAACTAGGAATAAAAAGAGGAAAACCCAAAAACTATGGAAACTAACAATATCCCCCTATAATTAGGGAAAATATTATGCATAATATTACTATTCCTAATAGGGGTTAATATAATTTCCTTTAGTTATAGTTTTTTTTTTAATTTTCCCTCAATTGGGTTTTTTTATAATTTCAAAAAAAATTACCTATACACCTAAAAGTACAACATTTTTAAAATCTTTGAACCTCAAGTAATGATATTGACAAAAGTATTTATCGTAAAATTTGTATAATGTAAAGTAGGAACAATCACAAATAACTTATTTCCTATCTATCTTCAAAATGAAAAAGTTGATTTATTGGATGTCATCAAATTTTGGCCAAAAGTAGAATCGAAGAAGTTGAAATGGATTTTTGAATGGAAAAGTGATAAAAAAATTAAGTTTATAAATGAATCTACTTTCATCAAACTTGAATTAGAAGGTTATAGGGGGTCAATCCTAGGAAAAAATAGATAGTTTAATGAGCTACTCTTATAATTTTTTATATTATCATAGAATGTGTTAATTTGGTGCATGTATTAGAAAAAATATAAAGAAAGTAAAGTTGACATTTGCTCGGTTATGATTTTATGATGAAGTGATGAAAAGAATATAGCCACATTCCAATGGGCTAGCCATATAATTAATAGTGTAGTTATATGTATATAATTTTTATGTATAAATAATGATATATTTTCATATAATTAGATTATTAAAATAATATTTAATTATATAATAATATATTATTATTTATATATAAAATTATATATATTAATTGATTGTAATTAAAACCAGGGAAAACTTGGACTACAAGGCGATAGAAAATCACGTGTTGGAAGCCAAACCCGAGACAAATGACTAGTTTTATAATATTCTCTTGGAATTTAATACTAGGTTTAGGTGGGCAGCCATTAATTAAAGCCACTTAACACCTTTAGTGAATCGATGAAAGGGACTTCTGCAATATCCAAGCAAAATCTATGGGTAAGCATGAAACCTCTTGTATTGTCTAGAACGTTAAGAAAGGAAACACAGCATAATATATTCCATGCATGGTACTCTCTACACTGTCAGGACTATACACAGACCTTTTAAGTAAATATGCAGTTATATTGTGGTAGGGGAATTCTTTTATTTGGGTTATCAGATATCATTCGTATTAGTTAAATAAATAAATTGAAAATATAATCATCAAAATTTTAATTATTAAATCAGTTAAATTAAAGTTTCACGAATAATTTTAAATCTTCTCCTTGAATCTATGAGTTTTATCAACCCTTAGAATTTTTATTGAGAATAGGGTTATCCTGCAGCTTATATTTTTAGTATTGAAAACAATTAAAGTTGATAGATATATGATGAATTTCATCGCTGCCATGCTGATGAATGATGAGACACTGGTGTCACGCGAATGACAGGCTAACAACTGCATCTTTGCACACTGGCATGGCATCTACCCATCAAAGGATTTAATTCACCTAGTTTTACTTTTAGTGGAGACAACTCTATATATATATTTATAAATAGAGGGGAATAATGGAGATGGGTTGCAAATTAATGGCAGAAGTACCTTTGAAGCCTCCTCGTGGCTTCTTTCATCATTCAAAAGATTGAACATGTTACACTCGTCGGAGCATCAGATGTCATGTCATGTGAACTTCTTGAATCTTCACTCTTTTTTTTTTTTTAAAAAAATTAAGCCTAGAGATTTGAACATAAATGGTCATTAGAATAATATTATATTAAAATTTTCTAGCTGTGAATTGATTTTTCAAATTTCGTGTGCCAGCTTGTACAGTTTGCCTTAAGCTCTCATCAGGAAGTTGCTAGGAATTTGTTCCCTGCATGCCGGGTCTCTCACCCACCTGTCCCATACATGCTTTTCAAGTTTAACAAGTCATTCGTCTCCAAGAGCGGTGCAAGATAATCAAAGTAGACTGCTTCAAAGTTAGAAACTTATAATGCTGATCTGAAAGAACTTTCTTGGATCGGGGGTCAAGGCAATGTGCATGCGCATTTGACAGAAAGAAAAATGTTATATATACCATTTTTTATATAAATAATGATATATTATTATATAAATAAATAATTAAAAATTAAAAATAAAAATATTTAATTATATTATAATACATTATTATTTATACATATAATATTATTATTGATAGAATGTTATTTGTTGTTACTAAGGGTGTGCACGAATGAAATAGAATCTGAATATTTTTCGGTTTAAGTTTGATTTGAAAAATTGTTTGACTCAAATTTATTGAAGTAATATTAAAAGTGGTTTAAGTTTAGTTCAAATAAAAATAATTTAATTTAAATTCAATTTAAATTTATAGTTTGAATACATAACTTAGATTCTCAATTTGAATTTATTACTTATTAATAAAATGATATCATTTAATAATTACTTGACATAATTAGAATTGAATTACAAATTAAGTATGAATTAAGTTAAACAATCAATCTAACCCGTAAGTTAAACAATCCAAATTCCTTCTAATTAAAGTGTAACATAATTTTAAAACGAATTGAACTTTTTAATTTAAACTCAAATTATATTTAAATTAAATAAATTTAAATTAAGTCAATTATTCAACTTTTGAATTTGACCCTACTCAGTTTGAATCAGACTAGCTGTAACCCACAAAAATCTTAGAAGGTATTAGCAAAATGATCCATTTTCATTTTCTCAGGTACAAGTTAACAGAGAGGTACAAGAACTGTGAAAACGCCTTCTTCATATTCCCACAAGAGATCACTACGTATATTTTGTACACAAAACATACCTTTTTTTTACATGTTTGTAGAATTCTATATATCCATACATACTCTTTATCTTTCTTCGTTGTACAAGTTTAATTTATAACTACATTCTAATCTATCAAGATAAAAAAGAATGATCAAAGAAAACCAAAAAAAAAAAAAAAACAAGAGAACTCCATGATGAGATCACCATTCGTGGTTTAATTAGCTGGTAACAGTGATCCCTCTTATAGTCCTAGAATGTGCAATTCCTGCTTCCACCTTCTTACTTCTTGGCCGAAGTAACTTGGACAAGAACCCACCTTTCTTCTTCTTCTTGTCATGCTGATCACCCTCTTTACCTTGAACAAAAACCAATGATCTACTCTTTTTTAGAACATTTTTGCTACCAAATAGCAAAGTGGGCAAAGAAATATTATTCTTCCCCTCAGTTGTGAAACGATACCGATGCATTGGAGAGGCACAAGAAGAAGCTTCTGAAGAGGAATAATAAGACGATAATGAAGAAGGAGATGAGGAAGACTCCATTGTAGAACTATAAACACGAGAAGAGCTTGAAGTTGATATCTTAGAGAGCTTTTCTATTAAACAAAGCGAGCAAACTCCAGGTGATTGCTGGTGTTTAGGGTGCTTTTTGCAGCGAATTATATCAGACTTGGATTTGCCAGTAACATCCTTTGATGATTTCTTCATAAGGGTCGACATTTTTTATTTTCTTTTGGCTTGGTTGGTCAAGTGTTTGAGTATATATAGCAGAGGAAAGGGCTCCTTTCCACGATAGTTCATGGGAGCTTCGTTGGTTTTTCATTTAAATTGCTATTTTGACGGTTAGTGTAAAAGTTTGACAAGTTGGTTGCAGAGATTAATCGAACGGTTGAGATTCGAAAGAGAGTTGAGTGGGGCTCAGTTGATAATTTAAGTTGGCGGTTCTGATGGTAAAAGTAAATTATAAAACGTGGAATGGGGAGCATGGGACCAAAGCTTTCTGTTGGGCGGCGTGGAAAATCAAGCATTCACAAGGACAAAGGGCAGGCGTGGACGCTGTAAAGACATTAAACGACTGCGTTTAGTGAAGAGCATGTTGGAAACGTATAAAACGGGACGTCGGTTCACGGCAAAAGCTCTGGGAATAAGGAATATGTCCTCCCCAACGTAAGTGCATGCGCTGGTTTCTTTCGGTGCAACCAATAATATTTTGCCACGTAGTCTCCTGTTAAAATTTCTTTACACTATAGCAGAGTAAAATCAATTAAAAAAAAGTCTTTTCCTACCTTGACAAACTAAATTTTGCCACGAATATTTCAATGACGGAAGAAAGGAATTTTTCCTACGATGAACATAAATTTAAGCTCAACTTTTTAAATAAAAAAATTGAAAACCGAACGTTAACGCGGGGAAGTTAATGGATGAGGATTTCCGGTCACTTCCACGTCGATTTCATATTTTATATTTTAAAACATTTAAATTACTTAACTAATTTTAGACGTTAATTATATACATCTTTTAGGGCAATTGAGAATGGATTATTAAGAAATCTAAAAGTTAAAATTATTTTTTTTTAAAAAAATTATTTTAATAAAATAGAGATGATTTTATTGTATATTTTTTAAAATATATATTATATTTTGGATGTAGTAAAATATATATTATATTCCAAAATATATATTATATTTACGACAATAGAATACAATCCCAATCCATTTAAATTGGGTTAAAAATTTGTCTATTTTATAATCAAATTCAATATGTTTGAGATAATTTTTAATAAAAATGAAATAGTAGGATTACTAGATAAAATTGACTAAACCTAGTTTACAATTGTAAAATTTGCGGTATTTAGTGTGATTAGTTCAATTTTATAAAAATCATAATTCAGTTCAGATAAAATTCGTTGTTACAAAAAATAATAATAATGTGAAAGAAGTAGAACATCTAAATTATGAAACTTCAAAATTTTTGACTAAAGTAAATTACAATTTTTAGGATCAAAATCAAACTCGATCTTTTATATAGTGTTTGAGATATGAAATTATTATATTATCTTTAATTATATAATTTTTTAAAAATCATTCTGTCACCACAAATTAATAATATTAAAAAAATTTAAATATTAAATTTACATTGAAACCATCTTCTCCTCGTTTTCTTTCACCCGTATCTTTGTCTTCTTTGAAATTATTCCTAACATTGATTTGATCTCTATAAAAAATTCTAACATTGATCTATTCATCTTTTGTTTATTTATTTTACATTGATGAAATATAATAACTCTCTCCATGTGTTGATCTCCTCCTTTCCAACCCCCTCTAATATCGATTGCAACTTTTTAGAGTTTATCCCACTGATATTAATATTTTCCACTCTATCCAACGTTGACTTCAACATCGATGATAGTGAGATTACAATTAAATTGTGACAATGGCTTCATGGATGTAAATACAAGTTTTCATACTTATTAAATGGCTAAATTATAATGTTTAAAATGTTTGAATATGAATTATAAATTAGTTATTTTATAATTGAGTAATATTATATACACAAACAACAACGTATCATTATGTAATCAAATAATTAAAAATTAAAGATAAAATAATATACAATCATATAATGATATATTATTGTTTGTGTTTATAATATTATTATTTATAATTTTATTTCAAATATGATAGATGATGAAATTACAATTTTATCTTAAACCCTGTTTTTTGGTCAAAAGAAAAAGTGTCATATATAATTGAAGAGCAGGAAAATGTAATTTACCCTTTTAAATATTGAGGAAGGCTGGCAACCCATCACGGAATGACTTAAAAGTGTGTCTTGATATGGAATTTTAATCTGACAGCTTTGATTCTTTCTCTATTATCGCCACCAATTTCAAACGTAAATCAAGGGGTTTCGGTTGGAAATATAGCATAAAAGAGCATGTAAAGCCATTAAAGTTGGTAGGAACAACTATTACTGGTCTACCATTCTTTTTCCTTCCCTGCCACAATCCACAAACTCTCCATGCCCTATCATCTGTATCTGTATCCGCCTAACCCTCACTAACCAAAGCTCACATCTTTCCCCATCCACACATGTAAAAACTAGGCAACTGCTTCATTATTGTTTTGATGTCAATCGGAAAATGACCTCCCGTCTCATCCCAACCCCCACACAATACTTATCTCATGCCGTCGTTGCAACCGTTTGCAGAAATTGCAAGTGTAAAATATGGATTTCTAAATCACAAAAGAAATAACGAAATTGATTGGGAGTACTTAGCTATTATGTTAACGAGAAAAGTAGTTGCAAGCTACCCTTCAATCTAATCCATGTCGTCGAACGTAATGACCTATGGAACTCAAGAAGTTTCTTTATATTGTTTCCACTATAGTAAGCTAATATTAAACAATCATAATTAAACAAATAACTGACAATGTTCAGATTTCTGGAACAAGGAGAGAAGCATGGAAACTACCAAGTGTCCCTTAAAGTTTCAACTCACAGAGTCATTGCTAACTTGAATACCTTGCACAGGAATGCAGCAATATAGAAAAGATCAATCACTTATTTTGCTGATTCAGCAGCCTCAGCCGTTTTGACTTCTGTTGGGCACTGAGATACATATGGCTTGAGCTGCATGAACAAACTTAATCAATTAAGTAATTATCCAACAGCTTACTAACATGAGACCTCAAATCTTGTGCTGGAAAAAAAAAAGCCATTTCCAAGTATAAGTAAGCAGTGTCAAATATGCAACTTCCATTTCCAGGCCATACTTAGATTAGAGGTCCATCAAGAACAAGATCAAATTTAAATGTCTAATTCTACTTCCAAGAATAGGTCATGCTAATCGGATTAGATCCACCTTCAGAAACCTAACTCAAGAGAAAGCCAGGTAATTGATCCAAGTGTGTCAATTGGAGCTCCCTAATAAATACAGAGACTAATTTGCACAATGCATTATATGAATGAATGCCATGGGTTGGTTTGATAATTGCTCAAAGTTTCAAGAAAATGAAGTCCAGAAGATGAATTGATGGCACAGAAATCTACACTTTTCTATTTGACTGTTAACAGAGAACACCATTGGCATAAATTCCTTAATCAATCCATTAAGGAATTTTGGGTGAGGGAAAATCCGTAGTGTTTCATGTGATCAGAATTCAAAATCCTCAATAACTGTGTTCAGAAAGATTCTATACCTAATTCAAAATTCGAGGTAAATCTCAATGCTTGAAGCATGAACCTCTTGATTACAAACACAAACTCTATTGAAACTGAATCTCTACAGCTATGAATTACTGAAGAGAACTAACACCATCTTTTGCAAAGCATTTCTCGCTCTAAAACTAAATAGGAGTTACACAGCCTATGGAAAAACTCATACATGTCAATCCACACCACATACAAATCTTAATGCAACAGGTAAATAAAAAACAAAAAGAAAAAGAAAAAATCAGAATGCGAGAACCTTGAAGTCAGTCAAATCAGGAACCACATAGTTCGGCAGTTTCTCTGGCACCACGACGTACCCACCTGCATTAATTGCCCAGTTAAATCAACGAGTGCAAAACTACAAATGTTGTGAGCATGTAAAATTATAAATTTTGATGAAACAGTTGAATTATCAGGAAATAAGAGAAAAAAAATTTTTTTTTCTATTCATAACTTTTCAGTACGTTCCACTGAACTCAAACAAGTATCATTACTCTTCTAAAGCCCAGGATTATCAAAACTAAACATTTCAGCAGAAATGGGAATAAAACAATCGAACCTTTGCGAGTATGGAAACCAGTTGGCTTGCAATTCTTTCCCTTGTAATAATCTCGCGGGGCGCGTTTCGACGAGAGAATGTCAAGTGATGATGTACGTTTCCTTCGCATCGCTCTTCCTATCCCTATTATAAGCCCCAAAGCCATTTTCTTCCCTATTCACTTCGATCAACGCTTGAATTAGCTTATATCAAATCGAAACCAATTTTGTATCAATCTTTTAACAGCTAAAATGAAATTTCCAAGGTTTGGCACAACGGCGAAGACAAACTATAGCGCTCTGAGGCAAGAGGGGTTTAAGGGTTTTTTCCGGTTTCTGTTCTTTGAATTGGAAACCCAGAAGACAATAATAATTCATGACCGGAGAAAGCCCAACAACAGTGGGCCTCTAATTCTACTTCCTGGGTGCAAAGCCTCTATAAAGCCCAGTAGTAGTGTTTTGCGGGGCCAGTTTGGTTGTATAAATAAATATATTTATTGTATAATTAAATAATTTAAAATTAAAATAAAATAATATCTAATTATATAAAAATATATTATTATTTATATATAAAATTATATATATTATTTTATTATTATTATTTTTAATAAGACATCAATGTTGATTAGTGA
The DNA here is from genome assembly GCF_011075055.1 of Mangifera indica. NCBI lineage: Eukaryota > Viridiplantae > Streptophyta > Magnoliopsida > Sapindales > Anacardiaceae > Mangifera > Mangifera indica. The sequence goes on along the minus strand of NC_058147.1, from coordinate 4,682,959 downwards.
CATTTCAAAAGAAATAAATGTTGCTCTGGTTGGTCCAGAATAGCTTCTTGTTTATCTTCCGCAGTTTTTTAAAAATATTTAATTATTAATCAATTTAAATCTCCCTTGGTGATAAGTAAAATCCCGTGTAAGCAAAAACAAGCCAACTCGATGGTGGCATGTAGATGAGCCTGCAACCAAAAGGGGGTCATTGTTCCCTCATTTCAGAAAGGTCAGAGTATAAAGATTTTCAGGGTTAAATTTATACAAAAGTTCGTATGAAGACTGTAAATCCATGAGTGATCTGTTGATGATTGTGAAGGCAAAGAAACGTCATTGTAAGGGGGCTGCACCTAGATTCCCATATGAGCGATAAGAGTCAAAGATGGATGACAAGTGGGTGCCACAACTCTGACACTAGCGAGACTTTGGAAAAGGAGCCAGCTAGGTATGCTGTGAGTGTCAGCAGCTTTTTTGAGGTGTCTCTTTCTTTCACTTGCTGTCACTTTTCCACCACCGCTCCGTAACCCATAAAGAAGAGAGCGACTCGTGCCCATCTCACCTCCACTTGTTCAAGAACCATCGCTAACCACGCCAACTTTGGCCAAAAATTACTCCCCCCAAGTTTAGGTGAATTTCCAAGTCACATCCTATAGTTTGAAAAGTTAAACTTTCATCCATCTATTTTAAATCTTAATTAAAATTAAGGATAAATAAATTATTTAACCAAAAAAAATTAAAAATTAAAGTTTTATTATTTTTACCTTTCTCAATTTGAAAATTTCATAATTCTTTCTATCTAAAATTTGAAAAATTAATATTTTTCTCTTAAGATTTGCAAATTGTCACCAGAAAAGACAAATTTTACCGTCTCTAACCACATTGGCTCTTCCTCCGGGTTTAACTCTCCTTGTAGACCACATCTCAGCCACTGGTGAAACTTATTTCCTCAGACAAAGATAAAATCATCTTCATCAAGATTGTCTTCATCTCGGATGAATATGATCATCGAAGGTCTCAGACGATCACGTTATCTTTGTCTAAGACCTTTTATTTTCGTATGAGATGAAGACATTCCGACAAAGATGATTTCGTTTTTATCTAAGGAAATAAGTTTCGTTGGTGATTGGGATGTGGTCGACAGAGAAATTTAAGCAAAGAGAGAGCGCTATTGTGGCCGAAGACGACCGTCTCCAATAATGGTTTATAAACTCTAAGGAGGAAATATTGATTTTTCAAACTTTAAGTGGAGAGAGATTATAAGATTTTTAAATTGAATAACAATTTTACTCCTAATCTTAATTGAAATTTTAAACATATGGGTGAAATTTTTTATTTTTCAAACCTGTGGATGTGAGTTTGAGAATATACCTAAGCTTGGGTGGAAAATGGGACTATAACTTGGGTGGAAAACGGGGACTCTAGCTTAGCTTCCATTCTACCATGCGGAAACATCACACCCACTTTACTCTCTGACCAATGCTTTCATATTCTGCGACTCTTCAAAAACATGCTCGATCGTAGTTGAATGACAGAAGATGTGGAGGAAGGAATTAAGATCTAGACTCATTGGTGCTGTACTAAAATTAAAATTTTAATTTAGGCCAAACAACTATTTCCCACCAAAGGTATGCTGCAATCTCAAGTTTTCACCCTTTAACTATAAAACATCAAACATCGTCATTTTCTCTATAATATTAAAAATAAATTAAAATAGAATCTACTTTTACCCCCCTAAACTTTAAAAACTAAAATTTTCCTCCAGTCTAAGTTTTAAAAAATCACAGTTTCACTTTAGGGTTTCATTTTGAAATCTCCAGCTCCATTGTCGACGGTCTCTCCCTCCCGAAACATCCTCTCCTTTCGAAGATCTCTTTCACATTTGAATGCTCGATTGACGTCGGAGAAACCGTGAAAGACGAAGAACTTTATCGGGGAAGACGAAGTCTTCGTCTTCCCAGACGAAGACGAGACGACTCGTCGTCCTCTGAGAAGACGAGTCGTCTTCATCTGGGAAGACGATCGTCTTCCTAGACGACGAAGACGAGATCGATCGATCTCGTCTTCATCGTCTAGGAAGATGATTTCTCTTCCTAGACGACGTCTTTCTGTGTCGGATGAGTTGGGATGGAGTTGAAGGGGGCTGTCGGTGGAAGAGAAACCGTCAGGAGGGGGAGACGGTCGGAGAAACTGAAAGGGTTTAGAAACTAAACTCTAGGACAGGAAATGCGATCTTTTCAAACTTAACTTAGATAAAAAATGTTAGTTTTTAAACTTTTAGGGGAAAAAATGAGATTAAATTTTCAGGGGTTAATGTTTCGTTAAATTTAACCGATCATGGGTGAGTGTTTAGTATTTCTATAAGTAAAGGGTGAAAACTTGACATTACAACATACTTTGGGTGAGAAATAGTCGTTTGGCCTTTAATTTATTTTGTTTAGATGTGAGTCATTATTAAATCAAAATTTACTTTAATATGATTGATTAGACTTAGAAAAACCAGTTTGATTAAGGGGAATTACCAAAATTGTTAATAAGTCATTATTTGAGACAATAATAGTATAAAGTATCGTATTTCTGATCTGCCCATTGCCAACATCTTCTCTTATTGACAGTTTCCACGATTCTTTTGGCCAACTATGGCCTTCCATTCAATTTGGCTTGGACTCAGGATTTGCTTTCTACCAACCACATGGGTTGATTCTTGATAGGTGTCCATGAAGAACAGAAAAGAAAGATGGTAAATTCCATGGAAAACAGCTTTCGCCAATCTCAGTTTTTTCAAACCAAATTTGAACTGTCTTAATTCACGTATCTTGATTAAGATAGGAACCTTTATAGTTTATTAAGTCAATACAGTTGTTGCATTGCCAGCTCCAATTTTGATTTTAAAAAAGAAACGCATATTCGATTCCCAGAATCAAATAATTCAATCAAAGAGTGTATGTCTGCTTAATGAATAAGCCTGGGGTAGCACACTCTGTATTTTAGTATTTACACATGGAAAGGAAAGGAGCTAGAATAGATGAGATCATTTCTTCATCATACTTGCATGATAATATAAAATATGAGCTTTAATGGAATTAATGGCAATTTTCAAATGATTTATGAAAGTTAACTGACTTATTACTGTTCCCGCCATTGCCGAGAATAAACTTGAAAACCCTTCTCTAAAGATGTAAAATTTTGCATCTTCACTGGTTTTACTGCCCAGCGAAGTACCAGTGCAGAGTAGAAGCTTGATCAACTGAGAAGATATTGCAGGAATCCTCTGAATTAAACAAGCTTTGCTCTTCTACTTTCACAAAATAAGGCTGTTGAAAGACATTGTCCAGCATTTTTCTGGGGTCTGATAACTGAACCCAGTTCATTGATGAATGTGAAGATGAAGAAGAGCCAGTGAATTGTAGAGAGGAAGAAGAAGCTGGAGATATTAGAGGCTGAGCGTTATCATTATCACATAATCCATGGTTTTTACTCAGTTGTGAAATGGAGGCATCTTCTTTAACGGCATCACTGCTCTCAACATTTTCTTGGCAAAGTTTAGCTTTTAACTCTCTTATCTGCAAATCAAACACCAACGTGCTATAATATTTCAACAAAAAGAAACTCAATTTATTCGACAGGAGTGATTAGTGATATACCTTAGTTGCCAATGATTCGTTTTCTTGTTCAAGATTATTATAATCGATCTTCAGGGAATCATAATTGGCTTTCAGAAGACAATATTCTCTCTCCAATTCCTTGGTTTTCAAACGGGCACGGCGGTTTTGAAACCAGACAGCAATCTGTCGCGGTTGCAGGCCTAATTCGTCGGCCAATTTGGCTTTTTTGTCTGGCTCTAGCTTGTTTTCAACCTCAAAATTCTTCTCCAAGGCCTTAACTTGATCCGAAGTTAATCTTCTTTTCTTTTCTATAGACTGGCTGGCTTCCTCTCTGTAGTCTTCTTCTTCTAAGCTGTCTATCATTTTCTGAAACTCCCTACTGTAAACTTGCTTGCTCTTGGGACTACTTTTCTCTGCAACTAATTTATGTTAAGTGAATACACACCGTGAGAATTTCATTAAGTTTTCTTGAAATTAAGAGTAGACCCAGCAACCAAATGGAGAGTCTAATTACAGGGTCTTATGGTGAATTACTGCAGATTTATGATATCAAGGTTGGATTGCATACGTTTACCTCTAGAACGACAGACCGAGATCAAATCATCCAAAGAATCCGTGTAGCTGGAACGCTTCATAATTCAAAGCAAGACCCTGAGAGACCCTTCTGTGGCTGAAGCACGGTGTTCAAGCTCCTCAGCCTTTCAAAGACTTAGCTGATCAGTTTGGGCTTCGCCAAAGCCTCACCAAATGCCTCTTATCTTTATAGAGCTGTGAATAATAATAATAATAATAATAATAATAATAATAATAATAATCTAAATAATAATAATAATAATCTAGTACGGTTGCTTCATGCTGAGCTTCTGAGCAGTCATATACACGCTGGGCTGAGGCGATGTCAGTGTTAAAAAGGTGATTTCATTTTTATTTATAATAGGCAATGCCAACATTGTTTATAATTGGTTAATCTGCCAGGTCCGTACAGTTCAATGAAAGCTCGGCAACACTTAACAGCTTGTTTATTTTGTGAAATTGTCATACTAAAAGCCGCATAATTAAATAAAAGTATTCTGCAGTCATCAATCGTCACATAATAGTTGAAGTAAAACTTGGGAAGAAAAAGAGAAAAAAACCCTTTAAAAGAGACCTTGATTTCCTTGATACCAAAGAGACTTTAAAAACCTCCTGGTTGGTAAATTTCCTGAATTTTCTTCTCATGTGAATTATATATTAATTTAGACATCTTTTTCTTCTTCCTCCTTTTTTTTTTTGGATAGTCAAGGACAGGAGGACTCATCACGTCTGAAACTCAATTGTGGCATGTCATTTTTTGCTTAGTTATAAGAAGAAGAAAGCTAAAAAGAAAACCACCCACTCACTTAAAAGATCTTACCAATCATGAAAAAACTATGACCAGGAAAAACAGAAGTGAAATAAACTCTACCCAATCTTGTAATTTAGCTTTGTTACAGAAAGTGTTTAATTAGTTTAAAAAGATGAAAATGGCGACGGCCTTTCAACACCCACCGACCTTTGGTTTGATGGTAAATAAAGGCCAAGCGTGTATATGAGACTTACAAACATGTCGGCAGTCAAGCCAACCAAACTGTGACGCACAGAATGGCCAGCCAGCCAGCCAGCCCTCCAAAGCAACCCACATTTCTCACAGCCCATAAAGCTGCTCAATTCATTCAATACACGACGTTGACAGAGATCTGTGAGATGGGTTCTCGTAAATTCGTAATCTCAGTGATATGAGAATTGGAATCTTGTTCAAAGTGAAGAAAAAACCAAGATGGGGAGCTTTAGTTAGGTATGCGTCCATTTCTTTTAACTAAAAAGGAAAGGCAAAGTCCACGGCATTGAACCTCCGAATCTCATAAGAAGATCATGGTAGTTAATTTGAGTAGCTTCACATGGGTTTAGCCAAGAGTTTGTTGTCCAATTCTTGGAGAAGGGTATTGCCAAGTTACCTTTTTTCCGGAATTGATTGATAACAAACATGCTATCTGGTAACATCAAGGAGCTGCTTTCATAATTGAAGTAGGAAAGTGATGCATAATTTGTTTTCTTTTGTTGCTCACAGGCATTGTAGAAAATGCACCAAAGTCCCGTAGAGATCAAACTGTAGGAAAGTGCAATAGTGTTTTGGGTAGGTGGGGAACTGCGCTTGTGAGTGTTGTAGACGGGAGAAAATTGGGACGGTGGCAACAGTGCCGATAGGCTACATATTTTTTTTTTTATATATATAATTTAAATATATAAATAATATATTATTACATAATTAAATAATTTTAAATTAAAAATAAAATAATAAATAATCATATGATAATGTAATTATATACTCAAATTATGTATTAAAAAATATATATATAATATTTTTGTTTTATATATTTATTTTTTGAGCTATTTACATTTTCTAATATTTTTTTACCATATTTTTCATTCCCAACTTAATTTTATTAATGAAAAAGAATTATGAATACAATTAAATTATCATAATATCTTAACTATTTATTTTTTAAATTGATCTTATAACTTCAAATTAACAAAATTTTAACATAGCTATTTGCATATTAAATTTGTCCTCAACACCTTTGCCTTTTTTTTTTTTTTTTACTTTCACCATTTTTTTCTTGAAGTTGGTTTTGATGGGTTTGAGTTTCTATGGGTGATGATTTAATGGATTTTAAGTTTAGATATATGGTGATTGTAATAATTAAAGTTTCTAAACTTGAATTATAAAAATTAAATTATAAGTTTTCAAATATTTAAAATATTAAAATAATATGTTTAATAATGTTAGGATAAGATTTACATCAGAGCATTAGGGCTCAACTATGGCTGAGAAAATGTAAATCACTCTTTTTTTTTAATCCTAGAGCTTTGGGAGAGCTACACCTGGACTAGGTTTAGAAGGCAGAGGGAAGGGAATACCATATTTCTTGATTTTAAAGGGCTTCCAAGTTCCAATCTAATCAAATAACATAATTGTGCAAGTGTTTGCAAATTTTGGGTTTAGGTAGATTGACATGTTTCAAAGATTGGTTATTGTTAGGTGAAAAAGGGTTTCCTACACCATAGAAATTTAGACTCACATCACAGTGGCTAACTATTTATACTTTGTGTTCCAATAAAATAAAAGAGATAAAAAAAAGCCTTGCATATTCAAGAATTCACACTCTTTGATGGAGACTTTATACCGGTTTAGCCGGAGATGTTGATTTCGAGATCTACAGAGTTGTGACCTGTAAATACAAACAAGAGATTTTTCAGTGGGATTTAATTCCTGATTATTGCAGCATACTGACTACAAAACTTATGCTGCAGTGCAGAGTTGTCACCTGTAAATTTAATCTCCTTCCATGCTAAATTCTTTGAACCCCGAGTGTAAGAGCTCTCTAATGTAAATCCTTCTGTAAATATTTGCATTGAATCCTGCGATGAAGGAAATGGAGCACAGCAGGAAGAGATATCAAATCCAGCAACTTCCATGGAGTTGCACTCCTGCAGACACATTCAAGGACATCACCATCACAAGGTTCAACAGCTTGTAGTTAAGTTAATATCAACCATGCGACATTTCAATGACTCGTCTTTTTATGCTAGCTGATAGTCAAATCTAGCCCTTACCACAGACACAACCCCACCACACCACACAACCCCCTCCCTCTAATTGGTAGTTTAAGTAAAAAGAGAAATTTTAAGTGGAAGAGTAAGGGTTTAAATTTCTTTGATAATATTTAAAAATTAAACTTTTAACTTATCTGATATAGTAATTTTGTGATTAAATATGTTTGTTTATCAAATAGTGTGAACATATATATCAATTTGCAGTCAAATTTAAGGAAAGATTGGAGAAAAAATATGCAGTTTCACAAACTCTAGCTAGTCAGAATTGGCATTGTATAATTTGCTCCAGAGGAAGACATGAATTACATGATTCAGTTATGACAAAAGAATAATAGAATATACAATTTGCAGTTACCACTTTCTGCTGAAAATTGCACACAAACCTGAAAATGAAATGGGAAGAACATTAAATAGTTGTTATAGGAGAAGCCAGGATTTTATAGAACACACTGACTAAAAAAGAAACCCTGGTGAAAAGGAGAAAATCTTAACAAAGCTGTACGCAAACCTTCCCTCAATTTTTGATGAGTGTATATTTTTGTTAAGCTGCAACCGAAAGAGAATTAAATATCAGAGGTCAAAATAAATTTCCCATCTAAGGTTTGCTGTTATTGATTTCTATCCATCAAGTTTCAAAAAGTCATGTTATCATTTATCATCTATTTTTGTTAATGTTTCTATTAAATGAAATAGTAAAAAGATTAATCTGTATAGATATATATATATTTTTTCTATTATTCCTTTTCAAAAGTTTAAGGGAGTGGAATTATAATTTTTGAAAATATAAAGGTTTAAAAAACATGAAAAAGTTTTAAAATTTTAATATGTTTTTTAATAATATAAAAAATAACTGTTATATTTATAATGAACTTACGAAAACATAATATTTTCAAAACTTAAAGGCGTTTTAATATTTTTAAAAATCATGATTTTTGGTGGAATTTCTTTGGATTTGTCATTTTTATGAGTTGAATATCATTTTGCTTGTTGTAACTCCTTTATAAATAGTGGCAAAACGGTTCAAGTAATATTATATATATATATATATATTATATATTTTTAGTATATAAATAGGTATGCACTTAAATATATTATCATATGTTTTGATATTATTTTATCTTTAATTTAAAATAATTTAATCATATAATAAAATATATAAATATTTATCAATTTATATACTCAAAATAAGTACGTATAATTTATTTAAAGCCGGTTCAACCCAATTTTGATGGTTATATATAAATATAATCTTTTAAATGGTTAATTTAATAAATTAGACGAAAAGGGAATAAAATTGGTGGATCTGGGTCATCAAGGTGACGGGTTTTGTAACACTTACTGGTCCAACTACAGTGAGGACAAAGAGGCCAATAACGAAATGATCAGGCCCGTGGGGATGAAAAGTAATACAGATACAGCCATCAGCCATGCATGCAATTCATCATTACCAGATCTCGTAGCTGATTTAAACTCTAACCGCTGAACCAACATTAGGCTTCTCGATCTATCCTTTTGCTGTTCAGGTTTGATCCACTCGAATTCTATTCATCAGCATTATTCTGTTACATAATTTTGATCAAGTTTGTTTTGTTTCAATCCTCTCATTCTCAATTCTACAGAAATCGTCGATTTAGTGTTTTTTGTAATCTTGACTTTGACTTGATCGTTAAACCGCTCGTAGTTATCGTTTTGGGTTGTTCGAAAGCGGCAACTTATTAGTTATGATGGTTAGTGATCTGTGCGCAGGGAGTGGATCAAGTGATTGGTGAAAATGCAGCATATTCCGAATACAATTGAGGAACAGTTGATTTGGAAAGCTGTCCATGAAGAATGTCCGTGGGAGAATCTACCAAAAAGACTTCAAGCTACTCTTACTTCTAAAGAAGAGTGGTGCAGAAGGTTAGAAAGTCGCTTTTTATTTAATAGCTTGTGTCATATCATTTCCAATATAGTTGATCTTACAAAATCAAATTGAGTTTTTTAATGCATGATTCATTGCTAAGTCAGTTCCGGATAGCTGAAACAATTTTAAAAGGATTAAGCTTGCTGTTGATATCACTGCTTTCTTACTCTTTTTGAACATTATGTAGGATCATTGAACATTGCATTAAGAAAAGACTCCAGTGGAATAAGTGTTTTGCTCGCAAAGTAAGCAAAGAAGGTGATTATTATGAAGAGATGATGCGTTACTTACGAAAAAATCTAGAGGTGCGTTAATGCATAAACTGTCTGAAAAGTTCTTCATTACATAAAGTCTTCTGCATTAGAAGGCTTTTCATTCTGTCACAGGATTAAATTGTCAATTTTCCCTTTTGCCCATTATAGCTCCATACCGTTTTTTATGTTTCGCATAACTGTATTGCCTTCATTTAACTTCTTGCCGGCTTCTGTTCCTGCAGTTATTTCCCTATCACCTTGCAGAGTATGTTTGTCGTGTGATGAGGTTATCGCCTTTCAGATATTACTGTGATATGATCTTTGAGGTTATGAGAAATGGTATAATTTTCCTTATCCAAAGAAACCAAATTTAAGTTTGGTCCATTGTCAACCACTGATGTGATAATAACTTTGATGGTCTAATTCTTCTCTTGGATGTCTTATTGTTGACAGAACAACCATATGACAGCATACCAAACTTCAGTGCTGCTGATGCTTTACGACTTACAGGAATAGGGAGAAATGAATTTATTGATATCATGAACAAGTGCAAATCTAAGGTACTCAATGACACAATCCGTTTGCTTAAAGAATATGAGTAAAACTGATTGCTTGCACCATTACAAACACCTGCATGTCAGCAAATTATCATCCATTTCAAACATTGATTATACAATCACTAAGAGCTGAGTTGAAGGGCTAAAACATCTGATTTCCAACAAGGAGCTTAGATGTTTGAGCCCTTGACTTTAAAACAAGATCTCAACTGCAGACAAGTTGAGTACGGTCTTTACTTGAAAAGAAACCATGGTGATAAACTTTATGTTTGAAGTTCTGAGTTGTTTCAATTTACAGCAAAATTCTGTTTTTTTTTTTTTTTCTGATTATCATTCTGTTGAATTTTAATTTACAGAGTGACTGAATTTTGATAGTTCTTGAGAATCGTTAGATGGTTTTTGATTTAAAACAGCCACATGATTTCAGTCTTTACAATTTATATGTTGGCATTACCCTTAGACATAATTCTATTATCCAATTTCGTTTTGGCCGAAGACAGGTATTGCTGCGAAAAGGTTTTTTTTTTTTTTTTCTTTCATGAATCTATATTTTGGAGAGTATATATAACTTAATTGTGCCTCAATGCTATTTGAAATTTATCTTTTGAGATGGTATAAACTTCATAGCTTCTTACCAACCTCTTACTTACCTGGAGCTATCCAGAAAATTATGTGGAAGCTGAACAAGTCAATTGCCAAAGAACTGTTACCTACACAACCTGCGGAGTTTACAATTGAACCATGGTGGGGAGTCTGTCTTGTCGATTTTACACTGGAAGAATTCAAGGTATCTCTCATAATGCATTTCTCTCATGATTTAAAGAATGTTCACATATTATTTGGATCTATGCACATATGTATTTCAGACATAAACAGATATTGCATCTACATAATTTTATGTCAAGGTTTGTGTGATTGATGTGAACTTACTGTTTTTTTTCTCCTTTTCGATAGAAACTCACAGAAGAAGAAATGGCAACAATTGATAAAGTCTGTAAGGAGGAAGCTAATGCATTTATCCTGTTTGATGGTGACATTTTGAAGGGTCTTTATCGTAGGGGATTGATCTACTTTGATGTCCCTGTCTATCCTGATGACCGCATTAAAGGTAAGTTGGATATGTTAAGAAATGTCTCACAGAATAAAGCTTTTAACATCTCTATTGGAAAAATTTTGGTCTTTTTCTGGCTGATGCTCCTTTTTTTATTTAGGGATAGATGAAGAATTTTAACTTGATGGTTTCATTGAACCTGTAACATAAATTTTATAGTGGGTATGGATCAATCCAAACTACTTGTTTCTTTTTTTTAAATATCTTGTGATAAAATCTCTGTGCAAGTCTCATGCGAAGAATCCCATAGTTCATACTGTGTTTAGCCTAGCTTCACTTTCTTTCTTTCTTTCATTTTTTTTCTAAATTTTAAAACACAAATAAAAAATATAATCTTTATTTTAAATTGTCCTACGGGGAAAGCCTAATTGGGGGTACACTTCTTGCTTTGGAGCTAGAAGCAAGGGATAAATCCTTTAATCCTCAACAACAGTCTATTTAATAGAATTTATTTTTGTGCTCGAGGTTAGGTGGGGTGGATTTGTGTTTTTTTTTTTTTGGGGGACCAGCATGATGAAATGAAAGGGCAGGTTTAAGAATAAACTGAGAGGAGTTTTCTTTTTTGCTCTGGTTTTGCAATTTGACTATAGAGTTTAAATTATAATGTTTATGATGATTTAGTTTCCAGGCTTGAAGGGTTCGTTTCCAACAGAGAGCAGTCTTATGAAGACCCCATTGAGGAGTAAGAGAGATATTTCAGTGCATGATATTATTCATCATTGGAAAATTGTTTAATTAATGTTAAACTAACATCCCATTACTATCAAACGCATTGTTCAGGTTACTGTATGCAGTTTTTGTTGTCTCAAGCGAGAATGCCACTGTTGCTGAATTGGCAGCAACATTACAGGCTGATATTTCTCAGCTGCAAGCCGCTGCATCTTTTGTATGCCGATTGGGATGGGCAATAAAGGTAATAGACCCCGCATCGGTTCTTCAGGATACAAGTGGGCCTAACACTCAAAGAGTCACTCTCAGTGATGATGATGAGGCTTCTCTTGCTAGTATGGGCTCAGCAAACATGTCAGCTGATGGCGATATTGGTCAACTAGGAGATGTCACAGGAATGGAAAGCCATGGACCATTTTCTGGCCTTGTCCGTGTAGCTTTTGTTGTTGATGCTAATATAACATCATATCTTATGATGGGCTCTGTTTCACCAGGTTTTTCTTCTTCCTTTTCTGTTCCATTTTACTTCCGAATATCAGATTTCTACATTTTCCTGTCGTGATATTCCATTGTCTAGAATGTGGTACCTTCCAGCCACTCGGCTGAAATCTAAAGCTCCAAGATTCATGATACATGAGAAAATAGATATAGGCTGAGAGTCTTTAACATGTATCTGTTTGGATTTTGAATGAGCAACACAGAGAGGTTTCCTTCTTTGAGCTGGGATCACTTGATTAGCCAATCTTCTCTCTTGAATCTGTTATTATGAAATAGAAGTCTTCACTGGATAAAGTTTCCCTCCGAAACAATAATATGACTAGAAGGTCTGGCAGCTCCGGTTGAAGAAGGCCTTTAAATCAATTCTTCTTGGGAGCTCTCTTGACGATCCTCTTAGATTTTCTTTCATGGTTGAGTTCACTCCCAGGTGAATCACCTCCTGAAGCAAGAGGGTCTAAGAGTCAATCCAGGGTCAAGCTGGTCCACCCGTCCATTTGTACCTGGCACTAGTTAAAGACTTAAAGTGGAGTATAGTCGTATTTTATCCAAATTTTTGGCTTTACCTCATCGGCGTTGTCTAGGGTGTTTCTGTCAACTAAATTTCTGGCCACTTCACTGCAAAACAGTCATGTGACTGGAATGTGAGATTTTAATGACCTTGAAGAGTTAATACCAGAAGACATTAGTGTAAGCAAGAGCTATATACTTCGTATAAATAGTATGTTGTTATTTTGAAGTTACAAAACAACCTGAAAGCTTAAGCTGTCAGTAGGTACCCAACAATAGTATTTAAGCTCTAACATTTCAACTTATGTGCAAGGCATGTGGTGTTTTATCCATTTTGTCTGAACCTATGTTGTTGATGCATGTGTATCTCTCTTTAATTGTCTGAATAGTCTGTTATGTCCATATTTGCCTTTTCAGGCTTGAAATCTCATGCCGTAACATTGTATGAAGCTGGAAAATTAGGTCACGGTAGCATTGCAGATCTGTGCAAGGATCTGAGTACATTAGAGGGAACAAAATTTGAGGGTGAATTGCAGGAATTTGCAAATCATGCGTTCAGCCTTCGTTGTGTCTTGGAATGCCTTCTTTCAGGTGGAGACTCCACTGATGCCAGAACAGAGGAAAATTATGACAAGATGGGCCCGTTAACTTCAAGCACTGATGTTACATTGACTGACGACTCAGGTAAAAATGAAGCTGGACTTAGTATTGATAATTCCATGAATTCTAGGCCTCATGATGAATCTGCTTTGGATGATTCTGTTCCTGGAAAAACTGGTGATGAGATAACTTCACCTACTTTATCAGAAGACACTAGTTCATCCAGTGAAGTCTCTAAATCAGGCCCAACTTTCCAGAGTGATGAGAAGCTGATACCAATTGAAGAGTCTGATGTTGGAAAAGATACCTCAAGAAAGAAAAAGAAATATCGAGTGGATATTCTGCGATGTGAAAGCTTGGCTTCTCTGGCCCCAGCAACTTTAGATCGCTTGTTTCTTCGTGACTATGATATTGTTGTGTCCATGATTCCTCTTCCTCATTCATCTGTATTTCCTGGACCAAGAGGTCCTATTCATTTTGGTCCCCCCTCTCATTCATCTATGACACCATGGATGAAATTGGTACTCTATTCATCTGTGGCAAGTGGCCCTGTATCTGTTGTTCTTACGAAAGGACAATGTCTACGCATGCTTCCTGCTCCATTGGCTGGCTGTGAGAAAGCCCTCATATGGTCGTGGGATGAATCTACTATTGGAGGTTTGGGAGGTAAGTTTGAAGGAAATTTAGTGAAGGGAGGTATACTGTTACACTGTTTAAACTCTCTTCTTAAGTATTCAGCTGTCATGGTGCAGCCCCTAAGTAGTTATGACCTTGATAATTCTGGAAGAGTTGTTACTGTGGATATACCGTTGCCCCTAATGAACTCTGATGGTTCAATTGGTCAAATAGGAAACGAATTGGGACTTGGTGTAGAAGAGAGTTTGAAACTAAATACTCTGTTAACTGATTTGACAAATAAGATAGAATTGTGGACGGTCGGTTATATTCGTCTATTAAAACTTCTCAAACAAAAAGAATCGAATAACTTTTCACCTGATGAGAATTATGATTGGGTTCTATTGAGTGTGGAATTTGGGATTCCACTTTTTAGTCCAAAATTATGCAACAATATTTGCGAAAGGGTTGTCTCATCAGAATTACTTCAGGCAGATTCTCTCACTGAGCATTATGATGCAATGCAAGGCCTTAGAAAAAGGTTGCGTGATGTTTGTGCAGAATACCAGGCAACAGGTCCTGCTGCTAAACTTCTATACCAGAAAGAGCAATCTAAGGATTCACCTCGACAACTCATGAACTATGCTAGTGGAAGATGGAATCCACTTGTAGACCCTTCGTCTCCCATCTCAGGAGCCACGAGTGAGGATCAGAGATCAAAACTTGTTAGTCGTCAGCGTTGTTGGACTGAAGTCTTGAGCTTTGATGGTAACACTTTGAGGTCTGTCTTAATTAGTACACTATGTTTTGCTTTTTAGGTGGCTTCCTTCAGCATATTGTTTTTCTTTTCCAAATATTGGTGTTTCCCCATAAAATACTTGTTCTAAAAACTCCAGATTTTGAAACTTCTTTCCATGGATTATGCTATATAACCCATCTGTTTGTCATTGAGCACTAGTGCACTAACTAGGGCTTTCTGGTGGCCTGAGAGAGGTTCTGTGTAAACTTTACTTCATCACCTGACTTCCTACCTTGACTTAAGTTTCAACTCAGTGAATTCCCTTTGGGCTTAATGCTGAATTTTCAAATATAAGTCCTATGCAAGATTGTCAAAAGATACAAAACATGGTCATATAAGCATCTACTTAAAAAAACTGCTTTAATGATGTTTGATTAATTAGGAAATTTTGGGAGGGTTGAATATTCAATAGGAAAATGGGAGTTCTAAACTGATATGTCAGTCAGACTGGGGGGGCTGAAGCTGATGAACTTATTTATATCTAAATCTATATTTTTCCATTAATATTTGTTTCTGCTGTGATGTGGTTTCAGGAACTTAAATTCTTACGACTAAACATGCTTTTTTAAGAAAAAAAATTAAAGCACTGCTGACCCATTATTATGTCATTGTTTGCAGATCTTATTCTCTGACTCCTGTGTATGTAGCTGCCACAAGGCCTGTTGGAGAAAACTCATCAGTAAGTGCGGCAAAAACTGAACCTGATGAAGCCGACAGCCGAGAAGTAACATTACCTGGAGTTAATCTTCTTTTTGATGGTGCAGAGTTGCACCCCTTTGACATAGGTGCTTGCCTGCAGGCTAGCCAACCAATTTCCTTAATAGCAGAGGCTGCTGCAGCCTCTGCATCTGCTGCTACCAAATAGGATTCCTCCAGTCTTTGCTTGGATGTGTATACAAGGATTTATCCAACACTAACAAAGGTAATTGTCAGCTTATCATATCCTTCCCACCACTTCTACTTAAATTTGGCTGGGCCGCTTAATCTTTAGGACTGGGTTTTGTCCATGAGCCCAGGCTTGTCTCAAGGTAAACGCTGAGATTTTTAGTATGTGCTAGAAAAATTACCACCGATTTGAAATCAATTTCTCATTTCTAAAGATCAAACCAAATCTCTCCATGAGATCGACAAAGGAGAAAGTTCAGCAATGGAAAGATTGTGCTAAGCCTTGTGCTGAGGCCAAAATGTTATTTCAGTTTCACTCGGGAAAGTTGCTTACACTTTTGCTTCTTTTCTTTGACTTGAATAATAATAATTCTTCACTTATAGATTAGCTATTTCTGAATCAGGCCAGTTTTCGCAATCATTCCTGCTGTTAACTGGTTCATGGCTGTCTGATCAAGGTTTCTCTCCACTGGCAATGCACAATAGAAGAAGAGAAATAATAGTCTGTGGATAGATATCAATGTTGGACATGGTACATGGAAGCAAGGAATCATATTCATTTTTGCAGAAGGTCCTAACATGATGCCATCTAAAAATTTCATGTTACTTTTGGGTTGGTGTTTATATATAGGCTATTTTCCTCCTCTTTTACTTTATTTGGAGAGAGAGTACGTATTTTAAAGTGTGTATATTTACACGACCAAAGAAATGGGCATTTTTTCATTTTTTGAATTGTTTCCTTCGGAAAATTTTGATAATCATATGGATAAATTTCAGTTTATTCCGCCTTTGCCTGTCCTACCGAAACCCAGATTATGGTTGTCGTGGCTTGCGAGGACTATGGATAGACAGTAAGCTCACACTTGGTTTGGTCTCTGGGCGCTAGGGTCATATTTTTCTGGCCAAAAACTTGCCCTTTTCTAAAAATTACTCTCTTTTTTTTTTTTCTTTTTACTAATTTTTAAAAATTTAAATATCTATTCGTTGATTAAAATTATTAAAATTTATTTTTTTAAAATTTTATCTTTTTTTTTTATAAATTTTAAAAATTAATATTATTTTTAATCTAAAAATTTAAATTGATATATGTCCCTTCTGCTGACGTTTGCAATTTATTTTCATGATTTTCCAAGGACAGGATTTGATCGAAATCCTCTTTAGCCCCTCCTCTTTATGTATCATCGACGACTCTGATTGAAGAAAGAAGAAAAAATGGCAAATTGACAGATGGCCGAACATATCCACAAAGGCTATCAATGAACAAATCGGTCACGATTCAGCTGGATTCAGATTCCCACTAGTAGGTTTCATTCAATACCCAGTTCGTCGTAAAATAATTTGGTAATTGCTTATCGTTCTTCACTGGAGATCTAATTAATTTTTAACGCTTTTGTTGTGTGATACCATACCACCTCCATGTTCTCCTACTGCTTTATCACATGATGACAATAAAGCGAGGCTGAAGCGAAAATAAATCCCTTCAACTTGAGATATTTCTTGCAATTAATGATAGTTTGGTACACGTGTCTTATCAATGTCCAAACTCAAGCTGTCCCTTCACGTGGCAGACACAAAACAAGCCAGCCCGCTTCGATGCCACCCTTCGATGTCAATCTTATGGAACTGTAAACCTTTTCTCTTTATCTAACTTTGCATTTCCTTTCAATCTCTTTGCATCTTCGCTTTCCACTTCTTCATGGACACACTTAATTTATCTCCTAAAGGAACAAAGATGCTCAAGCATCCACTTCCCTTGTATTCCAACTGTTCTAAATTCCGTATCAATGCTTCAGCTTTGTCACACACCTTTGATCCTTCTCCTGCTTATGACATGGGGTATATTTATTTCTCTCTTCTTTCTTTTTTAAATGTCTTTGAATTTCATAATCTTACGTGATTATTTCTTCATTGTTGAATGCGAGTGCATTTTATAAGATCTGTTGTTATCGGTCAACTAATTGGTTTCGTTTTCTTCGTAAGTTTAGATTGAAATTGTCTAAGAAAATACCTATCAGGTTAAGCAGCAATCCAGCGCGCTTCAGTAAGGCATGTCTAGCTTTCTACAGTGTCTAGAATATCTGAGTTCTGCTTTTTTTATTTAAAAATGTGATTAAAATTTTGGCATAGGTTAGACAAGAGGCAGTGTCAATCATAAGACAACTAACGCTTATGATCAGCGAGCTCAAGGACGTGTTCTTGAGGTACTTAGAAATTACCATTTACAAATACATGTTAATTATGTATTCCATAATGTGATGAATTGCTCTCTTTGCTAATATTGCATTGTGCTGTTAGGTGCTTGCTTAAAGATATAGTTGATTCTTAGATGTATTCAATAAATCTTTTTTTGTCTCTGCATGCTATCTAGGAAGAAGCCTCACAAATGACAGAAACAACCCCGTCGTTGAAAACTTCCCAGGGCCAGGCATCTCCTCTCGGGGTGTCAGAAGTGGACAATGGGATCAATTTTGCTATTTTTTCCCAGCACGCTACTGCAGTTACGCTTTGCTTATCACTTCCCAATAGGTGAAATCCTTTTCCTTTTTGATTTATTGGTTAGATTGCAAAAGTGGGTTATGCATGACTTGGAAACATTATTTTATAATTAATCATCTTTGACATTGATTTTCCTTCTGTGAAATATATAAATATGTGCACATCTGCGCTTTGGTAGTACAACTATTTCGTGGTTTTCTTGCCATGGCAGTGAATGGTCATGAAACAAATTGAGAGAGGCTGTAAATGAGTAGAGAGATTTTTCTTAACTATAAGATTTTTGATAAATGTGTAGGCAATCTCTTTTCTTCTTTAATATTTTCTTTATAGTTGTGGTGGACTGCTCTGATCCAGAAGGTTTTTAAAACATTAGACCTTTTCTTTCTGGATATAAAGTTCTACAGTGTTGAATATTGTTGTTTTGTGAAATAATTTTTGTAGGGGAGACAGTTCGGATGGTGGAATGATTGAACTACCTTTGGATCCCCTTGCAAATAAAACCGGAGACATCTGGCACATGCATATCAAGGTAGCCTTGCTGTTGGGTTTCTTACATGATCATCTGTTTTTTATGGGTTCTGTTAATCATGCTTTTCAATGTTCAAACGTTTTTCATGCCCACAAAAAATGATTGGGTTTCAGCTATATTAATTTTTATTGGCATTTATATTGTTCAGTAACTTCAGTTCATTGCAATGTTTTGAATTGAGTTTGCAA
This sequence comes from Mangifera indica, assembly GCF_011075055.1. Lineage (NCBI taxonomy): Eukaryota > Viridiplantae > Streptophyta > Magnoliopsida > Sapindales > Anacardiaceae > Mangifera > Mangifera indica. The sequence goes on along the minus strand of NC_058147.1, from coordinate 4,664,131 downwards.
TAAAGTTTGAAAAGTGATACAACCGTCAAAAGGTTACTTGATCAACAAAATTCTAAGGGCCAACTGGAGATAACTGGGAAGAACCATATTGTTTGAATTACAAACACCTATTCTACTGTTATTTTTAATGCTATTGTGATAATTCTGTAATTGTAGGATCTGCCTCGTAGCAATGTTCTCTATGGTTATCGCATTGATGGTCCTCAAGGTTGGAATCAAGGACATCGATTTGACAAAAACATTATCCTTATTGATCCTTATGCAAAGCTAGTTGAGGGTCGCCGATATTTTGGAGATAGCAGTGAAAAATTATCAAAAGTCCTTGGAACTTATGATTTTGATAGCTTGCCCTTTGATTGGGGAGATAACTACAAGCTTCCAAATATACCAGAGGTACCCTGGGTCAATTGAATTGGTCTTGAGTGGTGTGAAGGTTCTTTTTTTGACAAATTTTTCTCTGAGATTAAAATTTGAAAAGTAAAGCTGTCTCCCTCTCTCTCTGTTTCTCATATATATGTTTTGATGGTGTACATTTCAAATTATTTGCAGAAAGATCTTGTTGTATATGAAATGAATGTTCGTGCATTTACAGCTGATGAATCTAGTGGATTGGATTCAGACATTCGTGGCACCTATCTAGGTTTGATAGAGAAGGTACTAATTTTGTTTTGAATCAGTTTTCAATTGGTGACCTTTGTGCACTTCATCTATTATGTGACTAAGAATGCTGTTTTGGAATTTTATATCTCCTAATTTGATTCTTTCAAAAAAAATCCCTATAAATTAAGCAATATCCAATAGATATTTAATCAGCAGGACTAATTTTGAAATTCTAATAGGTATATATAGTGATGGCACATTGGTGTGGGTGTTCATTGTGGATATAGGATTTAGTTCAGAGACTAAATACAAACTATTAGCTGAAATGGGTTATGAGAATGGAACTAGAAGGGAACTTGATCCTGCAATGATTTGAGTTCTGGACTGAAAGGTTATGAGTATCCAAGACCTTGAAATTCCTATCTGGATGACGCCAGATTTTAAAATTTCACTGAAAGAAGGAAGCAAATTTTGCAAAGCTGAAAGATCTTTGATCAAGTAATGGAGATAGGAGGGGGTTCAAGTAACCACTGAACTTCAAAAATTTCAATTTCTGATGTTCATTTCCTGGCAATATGTATGGAAGTAATAACTGCTACAAAAGCTTTGCTTGCAAAACTTATCTTTCTATTTGTACGTTATAAACTGTGGAAATCCATGATTAATGCATTTTCTTTTTTATGGTGAGTAGCGGTTGTTCATTTCCTGGCAATATGTATGGAAGTAATATCTGCTACAAAAGCTTTGCTTGCAAAACTTATCTTTCTATTTGTATGCTATAAACTGTGGAAATCCATGATTAATGCATTTTCTTTTTTATGGTGAGTAGCAGTTGGATGTATGTCCTTCTAAATGTTTCTGAAACATCTTATGTGTTCCAAATTTTTTTAAGATTCCACATCTTTTGGAGCTTGGTGTCAATGCTGTGGAGTTGCTGCCAGTCTTTGAGTTTGATGAATTTGAGTTTCAAAGGCGCCCAAACCCTAGGGATCACATGGTAAAGCAGAGATTTTCTCTTTATGTGTATTGTGGCTTGCCTTCAACTTTTCTTGTACCTGTTATGAAATTTTCAAAAAGCTTTTGCAACATAAATTTTTCTTTTCAATGCTTATTTTTTGTATCTGTTCCTTCTTGCATCGATCTTTCTTGACTATTTGGATCATCAGAATTGTAGAGTCTTATATGATAAATTTCTCCATTACTTGTTCCAAAACATGAATATTTCCTATTGGAAGCTCTCAATATTTGAGCTTGCTGAATTATTGAAGTTTTAGAACTTTTCTGTGACTCATTTATAAATTTCTATTTTTTAATTGAAGTATTAGTATCCCACCTTTAAGTTACTTGATTGCCCTCATGCATGTCTTCTTTGTTGAATGTGAATACATATGTTGTTCATTTGTGGACATAGTTGATAATTCCAGGGATTATAGGCTCATTTCGGATATCTATATGTGAGAAATTTGACCATTGAATCTAAAAATGAACAATATAAGTTCTAAATTTTTCCTCATTTTATTCCTTTTTTCCTGTGTGATAACATAATCCATGTCAATCCGCTGGGCAAGATAGTTGCTTGCCTGTGCATACTCTGTGTAGTTGTACCTTTTGAAAATTAGTTGGAAATTCTTTATGTCGGTTGAAATAATCTATCAGATAATTTCTTCCATTTCCATGTGTTTTAGATGGCTTTATATGCTGATTAAGCTAAAATTAGTTTTTATTTTGTATTTTAAAGATCAATACATGGGGCTACTCGACAATAAATTTCTTTTCTCCTATGAGTCGCTATGCTAGCGGAGGTGGAGGACCTTGTAAGGCTTCATGGGAGTTCAAAGAAATGGTTAAAGCCTTGCATGGAGCTGGCATAGAGGTGAATCATATATTTATGACCTTGGGGTTAGGAATGCTTTTTTATCAGTTGCTAGTATTTCGTGTTCATATTTTTCTCACTAAATATCTGAATTTTATTCTAAGTTCCCTGAAGCTTTATTTTCAACAGGTCATTTTGGATGTTGTATATAATCATACTAATGAGGCAGATGATAACTACCCTTATACCACTTCATTTCGTGGCATTGATAATAAGGTGATTTTGGCAGTTTGTTGTTATGTTTGATCATGTAAGTCATGCAGGGCCATATTCTGTGTCTGGACACTTGGTTGAATGTTATATTTATGATTTAGATAAAAATATTTCGTCAGTTGAATGAGAAATAAGGGGAAGCCTTCAAGTAAAGTTTATATGTGGTTTTCTGCAGGTTTATTACATGGTGGACGGCAATGGCCAGTTGCTGAATTTTTCTGGCTGTGGTAATTAGCATCTTATCAATTGTTTTCTTGCTACTTTTACGCCAGGACTTTTTACTTGTACATGTGTGTTGAGGAACTTATAACATTCTTGTCATATCAGGGCTACCTTAAGCTGTTTCTTCTGCATACCTTTCTTCAAAAATTGTTGGCACTCTCAATGTTAATATATAAGTTTTGTAAATTACATGAGCTTGTGTGCTTTTTCAATAGCTATTTAACAGCTTCTTGGTTTCTTCTTGCGTTTATACCATAGTTAAATGTGCTATATTAATTAATTATTCCTCATTTAAGGATGTCTAATTCAGGGAGTTACATATGCTATAGATAAGAGCTTTAAACATCTAATCAATAGGAGTATATTAATGTTCAACTCCCACTCAACTTCTCCCATTGTGGATGCATGACCATCTTTTCTCAACTAACCGAATAAAATTGCCATGAGTTAGTCATGCCCATGTTGAAGTCAATTACTATTTCTTAGTCCTGTCCTCTTACTTTTGATGTGAAGCTGACTTTTAGAAGGGGTTCTGCTCAAGGAATCAGCAATATTGTGGTATCATCATTTACTATTATTGATCTTTATGTTGATATTAATGAGGCCTGGGATTATAATTTAGCTGAATATTGAGCTGAAAGTAAGAGAGGCATGTTTGTTGAATTTATTATCCATGGAAGGTAGTTATTATGGACATCTAAAGGTTTTTCAGACACAGCATCTTTTGTCTTCAGGAAACACCTTAAACTGTAATCACCCTGTGGTCATGGAACTCATCCTGGACAGCTTAAGACACTGGTAAGTATACAATTCATCCAGAAACTGAAGGGTGACCTTATTGTTAAGAAGTAACTGAAGCTACACCATCCCCGATAAAAAATCAAACATATAGTGTGCTATATTTATTGAATTAATAGGTCAGCTCTTTCTTGACATTTCAACAAGAACCATGTTAATAATTATTCAAATTATTGGAATATTCACGCGTCTACTTATTGATGTTAACTAGATATCAGAAAAAATATTCAATTTATTTGGCTTTAAGAATCTTTTTGGTTCAATTCATCCATTAGTTAATAATATGGGCCGTCTAACAAAAGGCATTTGATCATTTGGATTCAAGTCAATTAGTATATTATTTGGATGAAAACCCAAGATTATTTTCTTGCATAATATTTTGAGTAGAATTGACCCTTCTTTGTTCTATCTGTTTTAATATTACTGGACTATGGATGTTATGCTGTGTAACTGTTGTTTTGACAAAAGATACTTCTGGGATTTTCTGAAAATAGGGTTATGTTACTTTTAGGTGTTATATACATTCTAATTATGATTTGTTATTCTCTTCTTTCTCTTTATTTTTTTTTCAATTTCAGGGTTGTTGAGTATCATGTGGATGGATTCCGATTTGACCTTGCCAGTGTACTTTGTCGAAATTCAGATGGTTCTCCACTTAGTGCTCCACCACTTATTAGAGTAAGAGATTTGTATGTATCTTAAATTTTATGATTGCTGTAAACATAATTAGTGTGTAATGCTGCTATTTTTAATTAGTGTAAATAAATGTATAATTGAAGTCACTTTTATTATTTTGTAAATGTCAACTTCACAGTTTCCTTTTTTTCTTTTTGGTATTTGGTGGGAAAAGTAAGAAACTACTTTCTAATATCTTTGTTAGTTTATGTTAGGTGGGATTCTAATTAATATTTTCAGATATAGCTTTAAGAGGTTATGATGTATTTTTGCTTTCGGTTTGATAATTAAAAAAAGGGCACTTAGGGAGCACACAATTTTTCTAGTTGCTGTATTATTTCAACTGTTCATCAATTTGGCAACTAACAAAATTTGAAATTTTTGCATTTTATGGATTTGAAATGAATGTATTATATTTAGTATATTGTTAGAAAGGTATTGTTTGTTTCATACAAATATGTAATTTGGTAGTGCAATAACTGTTGCGATGGGAAGTTTGATCTAAGTGACTTATGTTTTTTTTGTTAATATGCTAGGCAATTGCCAAAGATGCTACCCTATCTAGGTGTAAAGTTATTGCAGAACCTTGGGACTGTGGCGGCCTTTATCTTGTTGGAAGTTTTCCAAATTGGGACCGGTAAATTACCTGTCATTTGTTTTGATATCTCTTGTTTGGAATGCAACAAACAACTTGTGGAAGCATGGTCATCCTAGCTCCTTTACTTATGATATCCCTTTTATGCAGGTGGGCTGAGTGGAATGGGAAGTACCGTGATGACATAAGAAGATTTATAAAGGTTCCTAAACTAGCTAGGACTAAAATGGGCTGATGTTCTTAAATGGGTGAATAGTTGAGTTAACCATGATTTAGAAATGGCTTGTGTGATGCTATAACACAGAAATCAACATTTCAACACAAACATGATCATGAATCAAGTGGCGATTGTATTTCTTTTAGCTCAAAATTTTGGTCATTTTGAACCTTTAGATTTTGTTAATTTATTTTATTAAGGTGAAAATCTTATACTCTGCTCTTTTCTTATTTTTATTTTTGCTATCTTTTCCTGGTGAAAGTCACACATTTCATGTCATTAATAGCTTCTTAGTTTTACCTTTTTTTATCTGATACTATTCTCGGGTAGAAAAGATGATCATCTATTTCTGTTTCTTAATTACTGATTTTATATTTCTGAATCTGCATGTTAAGGGTGACGCTGGTATGAAGGGGACTTTGGCTACTCGTGTCTCTGGATCTGCAGACCTTTACAGAGTAAGCATCATTGACGTCATATCCTCTGATGTTTTTAATTGGGGTTGGATACTTGTTAAAGTTTTTTGGAACTTCAAATTTTTTTTTAAGCATTTACACTAAGCTAATGTTGTCATTCTTCTGAAAGGTAATGATTTAGGTGAAATTGTGCATCAACTTATCCTTCTTCCATGGCAAAATTTGTCGTAAATAATTAACTTTTGTGCATTAGCTTATCAATTTTGCTCATCGTATAGGTGAATAACCGCAAGCCTTATCATAGTGTTAATTTTGTCATTGCTCATGATGGGTTCACACTCTATGATCTTGTCTCCTATAATAACAAGGTACTACAAAATTTCTGGCCATCAATTTACTTTTGATATTATCCTATGGGATATGGCTGCAGTTCCATGAAATATTTGGTTTTATAGCACAATGAAGCTAATGGAGAAAACGGAAACGATGGAAGCAATGATAATTTTAGCTGGAATTGTGGTTTTGAAGGTGATTTTTCTTTTTTTCCTTGAATGTTACTATGTTTTGGCATGCCTTCTTCATTTTCTGTTAGTGTCAGCACAGATTTTTAGTTTTTGGTGGCTTGATTCTGTTAGACAGGGTACTGTAGATATAAATCTCAATTCAAAATATATAAATAATGCAAAAAGATGGAACTAGGAATCTCCTTTCTTGATGAACCATCTGCTGTTCATATTTCTTTCATTGGACAGGGGAAACTAGCAATGCTAGTATTACAGCTTTGCGCTCACGCCAAATGAAAAACTTCCAGTTGGTGTTAATGGTATCTCAGGTATAAGTTTCTGATATCCATTATAATTTTCAATAGATTTTTGAAGCAAAACATTATTTTACCTACTGCTGTTCATAAAATGAGATTGAGACGATGTTCATTTTGGAAACGGTTTCAGTTTTCATATTCAACATTCTAATTCCACATACTTTGTTTCTGTTTGGAAATGACATAATAATTCCACATATTTTGTTCTATTTGGGAATGATATCATTTTCATTGCTTGAATGGCTCAAAGTTGGAGCATTTTGGTTTTCGTATATGTTTGGGTTAGTCATCTCATATTTCTTCCTATAACTGATATGCAATTTCTAGCTTTAACAGTCCCCTTTACCCCTTTCTGACTGAGTGTAATGTTTTGCATTTAAGGCCTCCTCTGTGATATTTCAATTGTTTGTTTACACTGCCTGTCAATTAGTGGCAATATAAACCTTTATAAGTAAAATGACCAGGGAGTCCCAATGATGCTAATGGGGGATGAGTATGGCCATACTCGTTATGGAAATAACAACAGTTATGGACATGATACTGCTATTAACAATTTCCAGTGGGCCCAGGTAACGTTTAGGTTCTTCCTATTATTTGATAGGTTTAATCCATAATGCCTAAGTGATTTTAACCGTTCACTATTACAGTTGTTTGCACAGAAGAATACTCATTTCAGGTTTTTCTCAGAGATGATAAAATTTCGGCGATCCCATGGAGTTTTTAGTCATGAGAACTTTCTTGAAAATGTAAATATGCTTTTGCTTGGGTTTTTAAGTTGAAGAATGATATCTTGTAAAATTTTTACTATCCAGGCGATCGGTTACAGACAAGCTCATGAAATACTAACTTGTGCAGAATGATGTAACATGGCATGAGGATAACTGGGACAACTACAAAAGCAGATTCCTTGCATTTACGTAAGAGATAACATTTTCTTAGCAGTTAATGATATTTCTGACAGATGACAATCAATGCCAGACATGTTAATGCCCACAACTTTAATATGATATTTGTTTTGCAGGCTTCATGATAATGATGGAGCAGATGTCTATTTGGCATTTAATGCCCACGATTTCTCTGTCAATGTTTCAATACCCCCAGCACCATCTAAGAGGCATTGGTTTCGTGTGGTTAGTTTTTCTTTTTTAAAATTATACATTTGGTGAAGTTTACCCATTCTGCTTGCTGAACATGAAAATTTTCATTACAGTTCCTCTGAATTCTATAGGGATTTGACTTATTTGTTTGCTGAAGTAATATGCATACCATTCCAGCATTGAAGTCTCTGCTGTCTTTTAGTTTCAGTAAATTAATTGCATATGTGTACAACTGTTGATTAATAATATGGCTTTGACTGAACAATTAAAAATGAGCATATTCTTACATTCGCTTATCTGAGCTTTGATGTTTGAAATCATTAGATTGTCCCCTTAGTTCACTGAACCATGATACTGGCAAATTATAATGTATGTGAAATTGTAAGTTTTCATGCTATTTTACTTAGCTTCTCTGGTACTTAATATTAGTTCCTTCCAAATGTTATGCAATCATTCACCTGTTTATGGAGCCAACATGTCTTGGACTTGGTTCTCTCCATTTTTTAACTGACTACATTTTATCATCTACTGCCCAGAAGTTGTGTTTATTTGCTTGCCTGTAAATGTATAATATTGCATGGTACTGAGTGATATAACATAACTTTGAGCAATTTGGTTGAAAAATGAAATGAGAAGAACAACGAAGCAGTGGCATCTGTTATATCTGTTTTCACCTTATGCAGCATCTGATCTATCAGTCTCGTTTATCGCTTTAAAGAATTTCTCTTTTTGTGCTTCCTTCTTGACAATTAGAGCATGACCCAAGTAACCTTAGATTTGGTTTTAATCATCAAAGTTAATGAAATGTTCCAATTGATAGTTTGATAGACATGGTAGTTAATTTCATCACTGATTCATCTTTTGCAAATATTACTTGATGAATTCCAGCCCTAAGGTCAGAGTTGTTGAATTTCAGGTGGACACAAATCTCAGTTCCCCTGATGACTTTGTTCCTGAAGGTGTTCCAGGCGTTGGAAGCACATATAATATGGCCCCATATTCAAGTATTCTTCTTGAAGCTAAATCATGACAGGCCTTTGAAGGTACATGCAGAGCGAACATTCCCTAAATAGGCAAATTCTGATATGGGTTACTGGTTTTTGTTTTGGTTGAATGTTCGAAGTTCCTTGTGTCCACATTGTGGTTAGAACTTGAGGACCTTATCACTACTCCAATCATAAACATGGTGGAATCCAGTTCTCTAATGACCTGTGAAGTGTAATGAAAGTATAGAACTACTTCCAAATAACATAAAAGACATGTTATAGTGTATTTGGGAGTGGGAAGGAAAGACTCATTAGAATTTCCAACTAGGAGCAATGGAATAAGATGTAATTTGGTATCTCTATCAGTTACATGTTCAATAAAAAGATTGAAGACGGTACAGTTACACTTGAAAACAGTACCTAACGCCTTGATGATACCTTATGTTGTGTTACTGTCATTCTTGATGTTGTGTTAAAAACAGTCACATCTTAAAGTTACATTCTTGATGTTGTGTTATTATGGTGACAAGAGTTTTTTGAATTGGTGTTTGCAATAGAATAGGACGGGACGAGAACGGAAATTAGTACATTGGCCTTGTCTCTTACTGTACCTTTTGCCATCACTAAATTTGCAAGATATTTATGTGTTAATAATGTGACAGGAAATTAACCGCGTACCCAGTGAATTGTTGCCAGCAAATTTCGCTGGACGATGGCTGGCAGCATGGCATTGGCATCCCGATATAGAACATTTTACGAATTTGTAATTTTTCTGAAATGGAGGTTGCTTTTCCATTATTTCACATTTTAGATAATGAAATGCAAGTTTACATTTTCTGAAAAAATAGTAATTTTATTTTGATCAATATTCGAGACTTTTATTTCTAAGAGGTAATTTGGGTGATAAAGAAATGAGTTTTTCATATTAAAGAGTTGGAATTTGACTTCTTCACGACATATTTAGTTCAGATTTTCGACTTGCTTGGTTCCGTTACTGAATTTAAAATTTCTCGCAAATCAAATCACAAAGTTCTATCATCAATCTTTTTAAAATCAGCACGGTAGAGTTTCCAGTTGTCACACATCGGACTGCTGATGTTGATATTTAAGGATTAGGGGGCTGATTCGGACAATAAATGAATTATTCCAAATATTATCAAATTTAATTAATTTTTACCTAAAATACTAGAGAATTCCTAAGCTAAAATAGGAAACAAAATAATAATAGACAACCTGTAAGTTTTATTTTCATTTGACTCATTACGAAACCAGGAAGCTAAGTAAATTGCCTCCAATAATCCATTCCATAAATACCCCCTCCCTCTCTTCCGTTTCTTCACTGTACAAAACAATCTCTCTTTTCCAATGGCTTCTTCAACCTTCGTCTGCTTCACGCTTTTGGCTCTTTTGGCTACCTCAGCCATCCCTCAGGCTCCTGCACACTGGCCACATTCACCAGCCCCCGCTCCAACGCCCAAGGCTCCGGCTACTCCACCAACTCCTTCTCCAAAGGCCGCACCGCCTACCTTAACTCCTTCCCCATGGTCTCCACCACCAATGGCTCCAACTCATTGTCGACATGCTCCAGTTGCCAGGCCTCCCAGTTACTCTGGTGGTGCTCCCGATGAATCTCCTGCGCCTGCCCCAAGCACCGCTGCATTGAATCGAGTTGCTGTTGCTGGATATTTAGGCGGAGTCACCGCTATGGTTGCTTTGTTTATCTAGGTCTACAGATGATCATGACGATATGCTGCTTTGTTTTAGAATTTTTTCTTTTTGAACTCTTATTTTGTTCAGCGGTTCTTTTATTTTTTTGTTGATGGTGATGGACGGTTGATATGGATGATTGATTGTTTGACGGTTGATTATTATTTCTGGTTATGAAACTTTTTCTGATATTATTTTATTCTATCGTTCGTTTTAAAATGATGGTGTTTTAATTGTAGTTTCTCCAGAGCGGTGCGTTGTCGTTTTGGGAGAGAGGGATTAACATATTTATTTATTTATTTATATATATTTTGCCTTTGAAGGAGAGTAAAAGGCTTTTTAACAGGTGTCAGGTGGTCACAACTGAGATGAGGAATCATATGATTCGGATTTTTAAATGTTTAAGGTTATTTGATTTGATCTTATTTTTTGCACCAGTCAAATAATAAATTGGATAATCATAAAGTTAGGCAAAGTTACTTATTCTTCTTGTGTGGCTATTGATATGTGTCGTTATACCTTATCATTAAGGAGTCGTTTGGTTAGAGTATTTTAAATATTATCTTAGTAACACCCCTTAAAGGTATTATCTTTAAAGCATTTGATTTTATAATATTTTATTATCAAAAATAAAATATTATTAATATAAAATATTTAAAAAATTATTTGATATAAACCTATTGTATTACCATTGATTACATAAAAAGGTCATTTGGTTCCTAAGAAATAAAGATTATCTTTGTAATTTATTTTTTATTACTTAAAAGATTACAGTAATATTTTATGACTAAAGAGGCGAGATTACCTTAAAAATAGATTACTTAAAAGATTATTGGATATAAATGATTACTATATTTGATAAAATAATTATTGTGTTTGGTTAAAGATAATAAAAGAATATTAGTAAATCATTTTACTTAAACGCCCTTGAATATAATTATTTTTAAATATTTTTTATATTATTTTTCATATTAATTAAAAATAAATTTATTTTTTCTCAAAAAATTAATAAATTATAATATAATTATAATAAAATCAAGATTACCTTAGTAATTTTTAAATACCCAAGGTAAATGTGACAATCAGATTACCACATATATTACCTATCACATCAGCATTGGTAATAGAAGATTATTATTACTAACAAACCAAACAAAAGAATAAAAGATAGATTACCAATGTAATCTTTATTAGGGGTCGTTTGGTTCCAGAATTTAAAGATTACATTGGTAATCTATATTTTATTCCCTTATTTAGTTTGTCAGTAATAAAATATTACAACAATTTTCTATTACCAATGCTGACGTGACAGGTAATATAGGTGGTAATCTGATTATCACTTTTACCTTGGGTATTTAAAGATTACCAAGATAATCTTGATTTTATTACAATTATATTTATTAAAAATAAGATTATTATTGTCCTTTTAAATACCCAAGGTGAAGGTGACAATCAGATTACCACATATATTACATATCACGTCAGCATTGATAATAGAAGATTATTATTACTGACAAACCAAACAAGGGAATAAAAGATAGATTACCAAGGTAATCTTTATTAGGGGTCGTTTGGTTCCAGAATTTAAAGATTACATTGATACTCTATTTTTTATTCCCTTATTTGGTTTGTCAGTAATAAAATATTACAGTAATATTTTATTACTAATGCGGACGTGACAGGTAGTATAGATGGTAATTTGATTGTCACTTTCACCTTGGGTATTTAAAGATTACCAAGATAATCTTGATTTTATTATAATTATATTTTTATTTATTAATTTTTTAGGACAATAATAATCTTATTTTCAATTAATATAACAGATAATATAAAAAATATTTTAGAATAATTATATCTAAAGATATTTAAATAAAATAATTTACCAATATTCTTTATTACCTCTAATCAAATAGAATAATTATTTATACTTACCAAATTTAATTAAATATAATAATTATTTATACTTAGTAATTAATATTTTAATTTTGATAATAAAATATTACTTAAACCAAATACTTGTTAACACACTTGTCCAAAAATGGACTCAACCGAATGACAGACCTAACAACTTATTATGGTTACACTTGAAAGAGGGTGTTAGAGACTAAATTCTCATATATAATAAAAGTTAATAAAACGAATGGTATATAAGTGTGAGAGATTGAATTTTATTATAAATCAATTGGTTTTATGTAATATGAGTTTCAATCCTACACTTATAGACATAATATATTTCTAATATGGTATAAGAGTACAAGTCAAACGATAGACCAAATACTCCATAATATTTTATTTTCTCTTATTAATAAAAAATTGAATAAGATAAATTTCTTGACTTACCTAGTTTAGTAATTATAAAGTCCAAATAAGATAAATCTATTGACTTATATGATTCTCTAATTATAGAGTTAACCACAAACTCTGAAATTTATTTTATTCGGTATAATTGATTTAACTCTAATAGACTCAACTGGGCTTCTTTGTTACATAAAAACAAAGTTTAAAATCCATGTTAATCATTTGCTTAGACTTGTGACTAAATCAATCAAAATATATGTGTTGGGCTATAGTCGGGGCCTGGGAGTCAATAAATGAAAGATTACATAAATATTTTAGGAAGAGAGAATGACGGTTTCCGTTTGTCTTAACAACACTTCCTACTTTTTAAATTTTAAAAATAATAAAATAATAAAAATATAATTAGATATAAAAATATTAAATATTTCATTATATTATTAAATAATTTTAAATTAAAAATAAAATAATTAACTATCAAAACAAACATTTAAGTTTTAATGAAATAGAAAAATATTATTTTTCAATTTTAAATAAAATAGCTCGTCATTTGAACATAATTGGGGTCATTCACCCTACCTTTAAGCATTCAAAAATTGGTTTGAATAATTGGATTATTTACGAGGTGAGGTTACAAAAGAAACCTTGGTTGGGTTGCTTGCGTAGAGGGGCTTGTATAAGAAGAATATTGATTTTGTGTTGTAAACCCTCGAAGACGAGGGTAAAATGGGAAGATAATTGCTTGAGTAATAAAGTTAAATAGCCTAAAAATGTGGTTAACTTTAAATGTAACCCCTAAAGTCGGTCATTGTGTTAATTTCCTAAATTAAAAAGACTTCAATGTACATGCTAGCAAATATTTAGAAATTAAAAGATACAGATACAGGGCACCTTCTGAGGAAGAAAGTTATCAAATATGAAAACGAAATGTCCCTTGTTTGCTTAGAAGAGTCTACTCTAATGACAAGATAATGTTATTATTATCTTTTTTAAATGAAAAATCTCACTCGAACTGGATTGTTACAGTTGAGATTGAATCAATCATATTGAATATGACAAATTTCAAATTTAGTAATTGATTTCATAACTACTGAACTAAGTAAATTAAAAGTTTCATTGTGATATGCATCAGAAGAGATTTGAATTCACGTTCTCTTATATAAAAATTTTCTATTTTATCATTCAAACTATCTTAGGAGGGGAAGATAATGTTTTTCTTCGTATATTCACTCTTTCCTTTCCTGTTTTATTACCCTCCCAAAAAAAAAAATGTAATAAAAGATCCTTTCTTGATTAAACCATTAAGCCCAGACGTCATCTTTCAGCTTTACCTTAATTACAACTTTACAACCCAACAACACATCCAAATTTTAGGGACCAACAGTGACTCCTGTAACGTCCCCAACTCACTCTGTTTCAGCATCTAATCAAGCCTAACCACTTTTGTAACTATTTAACACCTTTCAATAATTAAACCCTTTCTCTGTTTCCCCTTAAAAATAAGTTTTCCCGAACGAACCATAGAGGGATTCAGTGTGTGTGTGTGTGTGTGCAGTTGAGAAAGATATTTAATGTTCAATGATGCACCATGATTTTTCTAAGAAAACAAACCTACTCATAGATAACTCATGAGTACAAACAAGATACAGAGTAAAAAGAGAGGGAAAGAAAGAAAGCACTGCCTCTATCCTGGTTACTAATTATGAGAGAAGCCACACAAAGGCTGTAACAAAAGTAATTACTGCATCCACAAATGGTGAGAAGGCTGTCCCAGAAGATGATTCAGGAAAATAATGTGTGTTGGTTATGGTTGTGTTACTGCCAGAAGTTGTTGGGGTAGTTGGGGTTGAAGTGGTAGTGCCAGAAGGTGTTGATCCAGATGGGGCAGTGGGCGATCCTGCTGTCACAGTCACAGCAAGCTTCATACCATTGCCACAATGACCAGTCACACCGCAAATAAAGTAATGAGCCCCGGCAGTCTTCAGAGTGATGGTGGTGGCGCCGCTACTGTCTGTGGTGAGTGCATTCCCCGTGGTGCAAGTGTTATAGTCACTAGCGCTCACTTCATCAACAGTGTGCCCACTTCCATAGTTGAACACTGTTAATTCAAAGTTTATGGATCAGTCATCTTAATTTGAATCAACATTAATGCAAATATATAAATTTATCACTTACCAATGCTATCACCAACCGTAAAGGTTTTGCCACTGGTCCAGGTGCTGTAGTCAGAACCAATAGTCCAGCCACTGGAGTCTCCCACAGTGTAAACTGTGGCCAAGCTTGGCACCACTACCATACAAAAGACTAAAAATACATAAACAACAGGGGCACCAACTCCTGCCATTTTCATAAAATTAGAGAGAGATGCAGAAACAAAGAAGAAAATATGGTATATGGTTTTGTTCAGAAAGCAGTGGGGGGTTGTTTATATAATGATAATAAAGCAAATGAAGTATAATTTGGTCCACTTAATTGTGAAAGGGGCTCATCCATGAAGATTACTTGAACTAGACTCAATACCTAATGCAAGAGAAAGTGGGTCCATACTGAAGGGTTTTATTGAAGTTGTTTCACTTAGTATTGGGAGTGGTTGTTGGGAAAGAGTCTTCCCTGTAATGTACAGATGATGTAAATCGAAATAGCATATAATATGCCAGTTCATATAAGCATAACGGTGTACCAAAAAGGCATGTCTTATTATATATGCCTTTAAGATCTCCTATTTCTCTCTTTCATACATGAATTGTAAATGAAGCCATTAAGATGTTCTTTATAGTTCAGAGTTAAATTTCTCTTTCAACTTTATTTGATACAAAATTTTCATGGGCATGATGTTAGAAACATAGTTCTCAACAAATCAAGGGTCTTTTTCTTTTTTTTCTATAATGTGGAAACTCGTAAAAATTATAAGTCAGAAACAAAAAGATACTAATAAAAGGTAATTCGAATGATAAAAAATGAATAGTCAAATAAGAGAATATGAATTCAAAGTTAATTGATAATATATTAAAATCAAATTCTTAACTTATTTAATATCGTGTTTGTAAGGGTTAATTATTAGATCCAAATGTTTCGGATTTTTTTCTTATAAACTCACTTGCAAAACCTATGTATTAACAAGGGAAGAAATATGAAAAAGTAAAAATATATATTAGTTGACAGCGTATATTTATTTTTTGTTTATTCATTTGTCTTGGCGCAATACGCCTGATATGCAAGGTTGAATCTTTCATGTGCGCAAGGGGTCCCCTGTAAGCAAACCTTTGTCAAGTGCTTTAACAAAAATCTCCCGACAAATTAAGTTGACAGGGTAATGGATCATTATATGTTTGGCCAAAGACTTATTCCCACCTAAGGCATAATGAAATCTCAAACTCCAACCCTCTAATTTTTAAAAACTCAAACACTCATTTATAATCAAATTTATGTTAAAAATTTTAATTAAGGTTAAAGATGAAACTGTTATTTATTAAAAAATTTAAAATTTTATCATATTTTCTTTCGTAAGTTTAAAAAACTTACAATTTTCCTCTCAACTCAAAGTTTGGAAATTGATAAATATCTCCTAGGGTTTGTCCCTCTTTTCTCCGGTATTGACTTGTTGTCTTTGGTGGTCGGTTGTCCTTTCTCTTGCCTTATCTCTCTCTTCGATCACTCTCTCTTCCCTCTTTGGCTGTCTTCAGTCAAGACAAAGACAACTTGTCTTCGTCTTAGATGAAGATCGATTGTCTTTATTTGAGATGACTAATGATGGCCGAAGAGGGAAGGGAGAGTGATTGGAAGAAGAGATAAGGTGGGAGGGCAGAAGGTCGACATTCGACGATCGAAGATGGTGAATCAGTGTCGAAGAGAAGAGGAACAAACTTAGGGGATATTTATCAATTTTCAAACTTTGGGTTGAGGGGAATTATAAGATTTTTATACTTGGAGATAAAAATATGATAAAATTTTAATTTTTAGAATTTTTTTTAATAAATAACGGTTTTACTTAAAACTCTAACTGATATTTTTAATAGAAATTTGATTATAATGAGACATTTAGGTTTTTGAAAATTAAAGGATGAGACTTTGCAATTTTATTATACCTTGGGTGGGAAAAAGTCTTTTGGCCTCATTTGTTTTAGCTTTAAATGCTAATTAATTAATTGGACGTGTGGTCAATTTAGTGAAAATCAAGAGTTGAGTAGGTTGAGACGTCGCAATTAAGATCCAAAACCCACCAACCAACAAGGGATTAAAAGGTATTTCAAAGCCATGATTTTACTTTCAGAGCAAGTGGTGATGAAATCCTGACAACTTTGGGTAAAAAAAAAAAAAAGACAGAATGGATTAACTTTAATAGATATTAATTAAAATGGTCTAACTACAAGGGGTTTATAAGATATTAACCCTAAATCAGAAATTAAAAAAATGAGATTTGTTGAAATCATTATAATATACAAAGGAGGTTTGACATTTTTTTACTCATTCGAATTTCACTATGTTGCCTACCAAAAACCTTAACCTACAATCTTTAAATTTTTCAACAATTTTTAACTTGTTTGAGTTAATCATAATGACAAGATTGAGGTTTAGTCATAGACCAATATATAATCGTGTATGTTGATGTCAAGAGCCAACTAATTTGAGCCGACAAATTTTCTTGGAATAAAGGCAGAGATGAGAATGTTGTCAGATTACAATACATTATTTTCTTCACCATGAACTTAATAGGAAGGTGGTTTTGGATCACCCTCTCATATTAGCACATGATTTGGTTGCTTTTAGTTGTTAACCATGAGGTGTTTCAGTGTGAAATTTGATTCAGGATTCCATGAGGTGAGCTATACAGAAAAAGTACGAGAATGTTGCCCCTTCTATCCACCATTTGTAGAGGTCTTCTCATGCTTAAATACATGCACATGAGTTTTCCTTTAAAGTATATTTTAAATGAAATTGTGGATGAAAAAGATAAATTTCCGAGAGGTTAGAAATGAGGTTAAACCAATATTATCTTATTCTCTTTATCTATATAAATATATTTAATAAAATGTTAGCCAATATTGTAAAGAACCCTAAAGAAACTATTTTAATTATTACCCTAACTTTAAACCTTTCCATAATTATAGAGATAAAACGATAAGGTGTGGATTGATAATCGAATTAATTATTTTATTGGTTCATAATTTGATCAGTTTGTTTAATGTAGAATCAATTAATTCAATTTATTATCAAATTAAAATTTTAATCAAATTTGGTTAAATCAAATTTTTGATCTGTTTCGATAACAAAATTAATTTTTTTTATATAAATCAGATTAAACTTAAAATTAATTTTTAATTTAACTGACTTGACCAATCGATCTCACCCAATTTTAAAATCACTGATCCTAACCATTACAAGACAAAGCTCAACAAAGCCATAAATCATTTCGAGTGGCTGGGCAATTGGTTCTGTTCAACCCTGCAACTACTTTTGTATTTGTTGTCTTATTGTAAAAAGGGCCCCAATATATGCTTTATTATCCTTTTGGGAAGCGTGTCATTCTCTGTGTGTATACACAGTGAAGCGTGTCATTCCCACCCAAGAGAAGCGGTCTTCCTCCAACGATTTCGTCTTTGCCTTTAATAAAAGGATAAAGAAAGTGATCCAAAAGAAGAGAGAAGGTAGGAGGAAGAGAGCCTACAGCTGAAAACAGCAAACGATGATTGGAGAGGAGAACTAGAAACTAAGAGAGTGATAATGGTGAAACTGAAATTTTTTTGAAAGCTGAGGGCAGCTAATTTGAAAATAAAATGAAAATTTTAGCAGATGATAAATTTTTTTAATTTTTAAAAATTAACCGATATGAGTTTAGATTTACACACAACCTTAGGTGGGAATACGTCTTTTGGCCATATATATTCTATTTCCTCTTCAGGTTCACTTTTTCTAAATATACTTAGAAGCAATTGTATGAGATGTATTCTTAAGTGTACTTTTAATCTATGACTTTTTGATTTGTTATAAAACACAGGGAACAATTTTTGGTTAAGTGTATCTAGAAGATCTAAAAGACAATTTGTAAATGTGCAATAATGACAACGAAGAAAGTAAATTACTTGAAAGATAATTTAGTTTGGTAATCATTTATCTTTCTTTTTTTTTTTTTTTATATCTTTCTCCTAATACTAACTTAGGAGACACAGACATGGTGGGTTGCATTCAAATAGCAGGAAATTAATACCCAGTCAAAGATGGGAATAAAGATTACTTAGGAAAACAACCACCTTTTGCTAGTCAAGTTCAGCAACAATTGCAAGTTCATGAGATTTAAAAATTGAGATGGTGACACGTGGTTGAGTGGTATGATACTCTTCATACAAATGTCGTCCATTCCTCGTATAATATCATGAAAATTTGTAATTGTAATTCTTGGAATAAGAAATTGATACGAACATTAAAAGAATCTCACTTAAAAAACTAGCTATTGAGATTAGAGAGTTTAAGCTTATATAAATCTCACACTAAAAATTTATATTTTTTAATGTAATATTTAAGTTTTATACCTTGCTCTTGGGATCATAATATACCACCAAACTCTATCGCCCCAACACTCGCGTAAGTTGACTGTGTGCTATCTTCCTACTAACCTCAGACAAACATTGCAATGCCAACATCATCAAACGTGTTGCACTAGGGCTAGATTCCAATCAAGATCGGTTCTAACGAGTTGGAAACAAGTCACACGTAAATGAGCTTAAGCTTTATATACTTGAAAAAACGAGTTTGAGCTTTGAGCCGAACAGCTCAACTCAGCTCGCGAGCCAAGGCAGCTCGCCCATGCACACAGCCATTTCAGCGACTTGATTCTTCGTCTTTGTCAGTTTGTTTTTTCAATCATCTCTCCCTGTGTTATGGCCTCCACTAGTGACTTTCATAAGCCACAACATTTTGGTAATATTTTTTATATAAATTTTTGGGTTCTACTTTGATTCATGAGAGACTTATTTTAAGGTTTTCTTTTAAATTTAGATAGCAAAGACACCATTTGTTTATTTGTTTTATGTTAAATTCATTTCTGAAAAGGACCCTAAGTTATATATTTAAGGCTAGATTCAAGCCGAGCCGAGCTCGGCTCGCAGCCAGCTCGGGCTTGGCTCGGTTTATTTATGGCCGGTTCGAATTCGGTTCGTTTTCAGCTTGGTTCATTTACGGCTTTGTTCGATTCGTTTTTCAAATCAAAACGACATCATTTTGTATATATATGGATCAAAACGACGTCGTTTTGTATAAAAAATAAAAAAAAATCTATCGAGCCAATCCGAGCCAATTCGAGCTCGATCGAGCCGAGTAAAGCCCAGCTCATTTCGGGCTCAAACCGAGCTGAGCCGAGCTCGAGCTTGAGCTGGCTCGGCTCGAGTCCAGCCTGATATATATTAATAATAAGCCATATTCAAACTCAAGCACTATGATTTGCTTGTCAATGAAGTCTAAGTAAACCCATATTAAAATTTGATCATATGTGACACAAGAAACAAACAGCACACCTATCTTACTGAACCCATTTTATTTGTTGACATTATTAAGCATGGTGCTTTTATTTTTATTATAAAGATAAAAAGGTAACAAGCCTGCAGATGTGAAGACAAATCTAAATCTGTTGGAACTTTTTACTCAACAGCAATTAAAATCCCAAGACCTAGAAATGGCTTTTTGGATGCTTTCACTAGGTTAATATTTCCAAGGAAAATCAAAGGGAATTTTGATTGAAATAATGATATCTATGTAGTTCGGTTTTATTAGATGAGTTATTATAGTTTGGTTTTATTAGATGAGTTATTAAAAAGAAGACAAAAGTATATGGACTACGAATAGGCTCGTTTGAGCTCGCCAAGCTCGGCTTGTGATCAGGCTCATTAAGCCTACTCAAATCGAGCTTGCGAGCAACTTGGCTAGTGAGTGAGCTGAGTTCAAGTATTGAATTGTTTGGCTCGCTAAGCCTAAACTCAAACTTGGGCTCGTTTCAATAGTAATCAAGCCGAGTTCAAAATCAATTAAGCTTGAACTTGATTCAATTCAAATCCAATCTTATATTGCACGATTGTAACTGAAAGATATAATGATGACTCTAATATCAAATGATACAAACCTTAAGAGAATTGTACCTAAAAAACTAGTTGTTGAGATTGAAAACTTTAAGACCATATAAACTCTACACTTAAAGTTTATACTTTTTAATATATGATTCAAATCTTATACCATACACTTGAAGTCATATTGTTGTATTAAGTGAGAAACGGTTTACTTCAGTGTTGAAGTGTCTTGAAATCCCTCAAGTCAGAGATGGATATGCAACCGAAGGCTGAGGTGGGCACACATCAAATCCAAACTAAAGAACAACTTCATTTCAAGGGCATACCTAATACTTTGGCAGAATTTCAACATCAAATGGATTTTCTAACGTCTCTATAATCAAAATGTGAAATCCCAATTATTCATCTTTTGACAATAACCAAAATAAGCACTTGGCAATTCCTAAACCTTATCCGCAAAAGGAGAAAGGAATCAAAATCTCAATGAAAGCAAGCTGTCTAATTTCTAGAAGAGTTTTCATTGAGTAAATTAGAAGCCTTACGGGGTACATAACATTTAAAATTGCAGATACGAACATAAAACGGTGAGATCTTAGTCAGTGACAGAGGGTTTTGAGAATTGAATGGCATGTATGGGAGTCATGAAGATAGTCATTCCATAAAATAAATGAATACTGAATCTAACTTGGGTGAAACCATCCAGAAATGAACCGAGTTTGTTGAAGATTACAGGTTTAAGAGCTAAAAGCAAATGCATGTTGTTAGGATCCTAAGTACAAAATATGAAACTTGAATCCCATATTGAAAAATATGGATTTATGATGTGAGATTTATATAATTTTGAGCTCTTTAATTTTAATAACTAGTTTTTGAGATATGGTTCTCTCAAATTTCGTATCATTTAACATTTTGACAGTATCCAAAATTCTCCATTCTACAACTTGAGGTAATATCAGAGATTTGGAATTATGAACCACAGAAGAATATTATTGAGCTTTTTAAGGTAGTCAGTTATATGCAGTATAATTTTAAAGTAGAACCAGTGAATCCTCGGTTTCATATCTACTCTTAAAAATGGAGGATCAAATGGGTTTATTTTCTTTGACCTGTTAAGATTCTTCTCCGAACAATTAGTCAAGCAACAAGGTGTGTATGCAATGTGGGAAACAAAGAAATTCGCCAACAAAAAGTGCTGAAGTTGTAGGTTACAAGATTTGGCAACACGGCAATGCTCAAATATCCATTTCAACTTCAATTACAAGATTAAGAAATATCAGAAAACAGAAAACAGAGTTCATGCCATCTGCTCAATAACTTTGTCTCCCCCATTGATGCTACTTACCACAGAACACAGTGGAATAGTAGCGAATGAGTAAGACAGTAGCAGATCAGGAAGACAACAGCAGATAAGGCAAATACAGCTCAGTATCGGCACCACAGTGGCCAATTAATACAGAACACGGATCCCTGTTCCTCCCCATACTAAAACAGCGCCTTTGGCAATGACTCTACTTGCCGAGCTCTATGTTTCATGGACAGCTCGTATAAATTATTGGTTATATCATAAACTATATAATTTAAATTATTTTAATATTAAAATGAATTTAGTTTTGTGGTAATTATATTTAAAATTAGTAAATAAGATTTTACATTCAAATCTCAATAATAATTTTTTAAATAGAAAAAAAATATTTAATATTAATCGGGTTAAATTCGGTTTATAAATGAAAAAACAATTATATATAAAAGCAACGTATTAGGGGTTCGGTTAAATCCTCGGATTTAGTATGAATTAAGTTTTTGATTATTTTTTTTACATGTGAGACGAAAAAAAAACAATTGTGACTTTTTTTTTAATTAATCATTGACAAGTCTATAAAGTAGGATATTTATATATGCATCAATCCCCCATGTATATTTTAAAAGGTTTTTAAAAGAAAAAAAAAATATTCTTTCTAGATTTTACACTAGCAAAAATGCTTTACATCTAATTTCTTTTGGACTATGACAAGAGCTTAGATCAATAAGATTTAATTTATAGAATTGGAATGAAGTTATTAGGTTCTATGAACCATAAACTCTTTATTGTAAATCAAAGCCTTATTAATCACATTTCATTTCTACATTTGTTGTTCAACATGGTTTTGCACTAATAGATCATGTGTTTGCCCAGTAATTCATAAGGACTCTAGAGATAGATTCATAGTATCAATCTCATTATACACTTACATAAGCAATTTCATCAATTTTATCCTGCAATTAAATACAATACCTATAAGAGATATGAAATTCATTAAGGGCTTAATGCTCAACCTCTCATTTTAATGCAGCCTGGCACTATTTACACCATAAGAGGGGAAAAAAATTATAGCAAGATTAACAGATGACTTGTTATTACCCGTATGAACCTTCTTCATGGGACCTCAAATCACATAGGTTAGGTTACCATCACTATAAGAAGTTTGGGTGGGCTACTGATCTGGTAGCTATTGGATTAGAATGGCAAGGAGTTGTTGCTGTCCTCTGCCATTCTGGTGAAATTTTTTTCACCTGTTTCTATAACAGGCCCTACCAGGGTGGCCTGCAGGCCTGATTTTCAGGCCAAGTACCACTTGCTTACCCCATGGGCTTTGCACAATCGGCAAATTTGTGAACCACGTCACGTATGGGCTAGGCTGAAAATGTCTCAGGCTAGACCAACCTCTTTGTCATCTTTATCCTTTATTATTAATATGATATTCTACCAAATCTTACGCGGAGTACTTAAAAAAAAAATCTAGCATCCAGATTCTGCAATAATGAGATTAGATTTCCTTCCTTGTACTATAAATAGTGGCCTCAAGTATTACTTCTCACCATCTCAAGGCGCAAAGTGCTCATGTTATTGAGTTCTGAATTCCTTCTTCCTTTTTCTTTTTGACTAGAAGTCGCCTTCCAAGGTCTAGATGCATAACGTAATTGAGATGATACAATATATTTTATCAAAACCCAATTTCATATTCGTTGTGAGACACAAGTGTAGTCTTCTAAAAGCCAAAAATCCATCAGTATCAAGAATTATTCCCATGAATATGATAACAAGCTCAATTAAAATTTTGATCGGTTCAGCGATTTACCAGATTTTTTCATCGAGCAATCGAAGCCATTGCCTAGTATGATGTCTCTTTACTGATTTATTTGGGTGTAATTTTTAATCTTATAATAGGATGTCGTATATAATATATGCTACTTATTCTTACGATGGAACAGGGACAAAATGAGCTGTGGAAATGCAGCTGTTGAGGTCAGATGAAGGAAACTGAAAGGGTAAGTTGCTTGCTAGTAACTCTTTATCATTTCTTAAAATATGAGACCCTTGATCTTGAAATTTTTAACAGCATATTTCAAAATATATAACAAAGCCAATAGATTTATGGAATTTTTGTTGTTGTAGATGGAATCGTCTGGGGAAAAGGTGTGCAGATTTCTGATTCAGGCTGTTGCTCAATGGGAATGGAAGGGTTAAGTAGGTCAACAAGTTCCTTCCTTGTTAGGAGAAACTGACCGCCACCACCAAGATTCACCTGAAAAGCCTGTAAGATTATCTGCTGAAATCAGTTCATCACTTCCTCAGGAAATTCCAATCTTGCCTCCAGTTTTCAAACACCACGGCAGCAACAACAACAGATTCCACAAGCACAGCCGCAACGGCATAAGCACAACAACGACGGCAACAAGCATATCAATGATAGGATATTCATCTCTTGACAGATGGCCGTATTCATTGAATGATTTTTGGCTTCAATTGCATGAACGTTGATTATGGCTTTATTCTGAATGATTTTTTATCTGCATTGCAAGAACATTGATGATGGCTTTATGTCCCATTTTGAATTGTCTTAGCTTCATTATATTTTTATCTGCAATAATGAATAATAAAGAAGTTTATTGCTTTTTTATGACACCTTATCATATTTTATTTTTTCTTAATTAATCAAACATATAAATATGTACACATCTGTATATATAAAGTGGGTATATATAATTTTATCGTTTAATATTTCTATGTTTTAATGTTGTGTTGAGAAATTATATTTTTGCTTGTTTGACATAATTGAAGTTATTTTTGTATGAAAAAGTAATAACAACTATCAGAGATTATGAAACAGTGTTTATGATGTCAATTGTTATTTTTTTCTTTTTTTTATCATTTTTCTCGTCGTATAAAATTTTCATAAAAAAATTGATCAATATTAAAGAGTTTTGCAATGCTAATGTTAATATTATTGTTGTTATTATTTACATTGTCTTTCTGGTTACGATCAATTGGAAATGATAAAAATCTAGGGTGTTTACAACTTTGAGATGGTCCAATTTTAAGAGTAAGAGAATGAACAAGAGGATGGTATTAGTAATCAAACATTTGATGGGTGTTCTTGAACTTGGAGAGACTTTTTCTGAGATTTTGGAAGAGTGTTTGGGTTTTAGGTTGAAGGATGTTGTGTGGCTTATAAAAAAGCAAGGAAAGTAACATTGTTATAGTATATATTGTTTTGGAAGCGTATGACAGGTTTCCGAGAAACAAAGAAAAAAGAGAAAAGGGGTATGAATTTTATTGCAAATTTGGCAGGCAAGCGTTAGAGATGGAGACACTGCAACCTGCGAGAACAGAAGAACAACCACCGAGGAATGGATATGAGCTGAGGAGGAGAAGACAGTGGAAAAACATATATTGTTTGCAGAAAGATGTTGATCTATTGAGGGCTGGTCTGGTTCAACTTATGGTGAGACCATTTAACCGGTTAATTATTTAAAAAAATATTTAAAATAATTTTATATAATTTATTTTTAAATATAAAATTTAAATTATTATAATGTTAAAATAAATTTAGTTTGATAATAAATATATTCGAAATTAATAGTTGAAATCTTAAGTTCAAATATCAACAATGAATTTTGGAGAAATAATTTTTTTTAATGTTGACCAAAATTTATTATTTTTTATTTAGTTCAAACTATTCAATTCAATCTAATCTAATTCGATCAAATTACAAAAATAGTTTTCAAGCAAATCACAACCATTTTTACTAATGGGTGATAGTTTAATTCGATCAAATTACAAAAATCATGTTTAAAACAATCTTTCGTGACTCAATAAACCTAGGAACAAAAACAACAAAATATTGTGCTTATGTAAAGCCAACATGTCGATAAAACTATCCTAAAGATTAACTTGAATAATCATAATCAAACTCTTGATTTATCTAGTTATAAGGTTTATCACTACTTAGTAGAGCTTTTCATAATTGATAAATAAGACCATTGAATGACATAAACGTTGCCCATAATAAAAACAGTTATAATCGGTCTGTAAAATATAATTTAACAAAATTAATGTTTACTATTCAAACTTAATTCAATATAGTAAACGTTGTCATGGAACTGAGAATCTAGAGGTTCAAGGTAAGTATTTATTTTGCAAAGATAAAAAAAATTAATTGAAAGGGTCGGTTAAATTGACCAATTTACATAGAACAATATTATGTATACCCATTTTTGATACACAATTTATGTATACAGTGATATATCATCATATAATTAAGTGATTTTAAAACATGTATCATTATATGATAAAGAAATATTTAATCACATGATAACACCTTATTTGTGTACATAAATTATATATCAAAAATAGGTATATATAGTTTTATTGATTTACATATGAATACCAACCTTTTTAACTCAGCCTTTTTCAAGTCTACGAAGCAAAGATGTTTATAAATAACAATGGAATTACACTTCCAAATAATGTGAGACTCAAGCCTTTTAGAAATATTTCACAATGGATATATACAACAATCCCCTATATAGTTCAAAGAGGTTTACAAAAGAAAAAAAAAAATTCATGCTGGACTATGATCAAAGCTTAGGCTAATAAGATTTAACATACAAAGTTACAATGAAGTTATTAGATCTATAAACTATAAACTCTTTATTGTAAATGAATACCATATTAATTACATTTCCTCCCCATATTTGTTGTTTGGAAAAAGGTCGTGTGTTTGCCTAGTAATTTATTAAGTGTTCTAGAAATAGTCTTATAAGATCGGTCTTACTCTACACTTGGGACAATTTCATCAAGTGTATCCTCCAATTAAATACACCACCCATGAGGGATATGAAAATCATTAAAAGTTTTATGTTCAACCTCTCATTTTAATGTAGTATAACACTATTTACATCAAAAAAAGGCAAAAAATTATAGTAAGATGAACAGATGACTTGACATTACCCATATGAACCTTCTTCATTTGATTACTAATTACAAAGGTTGAGTTACCATCACCATAAGAAGGTTGGACTACTGGCCTGGTCGTCGTTAGATCAAAATTTCCACTTGTTATAGTATGGGTCGTATTAAGCTGGTCTGTGAGTCTAGTTTTTCAGGCTTAGACACGATTTGTAATTTTATGGGTTGTGCTGTCTGTGGACTTGAATGAAAAATAGGAGCCTGGATTAGATATCGGATCGATCCAACCCACTGTCATTTTTATCCTTAATTACAAATATGATATTCTACCCTATTTTGCGTGGAAGTATTAAATAAAAGATCTAGCTGCCAGATTATGTATTAATGAGGTTGGATTTGCTTCCTTGTCCCACTGTCTCACGGCGCAGACTGCTAATGTTATTGAGTTTTTCCTTCTTCCTGTCTTTTCTTTTTGACTAGAAGTCGCTTTCCAAGGTCTAGATGGATAATGTCATTGAGTTGATATTATATAATTTATGAAATCCCAATTTCATATTCATTGTGAAACACAAGTGTAGTCTTTTAAAAGCCAAAAATCCATCTGTATCAAGAATTCTTCCAATGAATATGATAATAGGCTCATTTAAAATTTTGAGTCTAAACTTTATCGGCTCAGCGATTTACCAGACTTTTTCATCGAGCAATCAAAGTCGTTGCCTAGTGTGATTCTCTTTACTGATTTATTCGTGTGTAATTTTTAATCTTATAAGATGTTGTATATAATATATGCCACTTATTCTTTCGATGGAACAGGGACAAGATGAGCTGTGGAAATGCAGTTGTTGAGGTCATATGAAGGAAACAGAAATGGTTAATTGCTTGTTAATAACTCTCTCATACTTATGAAACTTTAATTTATTTAGTATAATAATTATGAATTCGATTACCATATCTTGTATTTATTTATTCAACAAATATCAGTAGTCCGGTTATAAAAAAAAAAAAACCAACAACTGATTTTTGTGTAATTTTTGAAATTCGATTATTCAAAAATTTCAATAGCGTATCTCAAAATATATAGTAAGGCCAACAGATTAATGGGATTTTTGTTATTGTAGATGGAATCATCAGGCCAAATGATACAGTGGTGCACAGATTTCCTTGACAAGCTGTTGTTGAATAGGGCAGTAAGTTCCTTCCCTATTAGGAGTAACTCACCGCCACCGCCAAGATTCAGTGAAAAACCTGGAAGATTATCTGCTGAAATCAGGAAAGTCCAGTCATGCCTCCAGTGTTCAGAGACCACAGCAGCAACAACAACAGATGCCACAAGCACAACCGCAACGGCATAAGTTATTCCAGCAATAATGAATGTTAAAGAATTTTATTGCTTTTTGATGGCAACTTATCGTATTTTATTTTCTTGATCAACCATATTTCAATGTTTTTGTGTCAATATTACGCTGTGAAATTCTATTTTGTTTGCTTGAAGGGAAAGGAGAAATTTTACAGGCCTCAAAAATTTTCATTTTCAGTTTACATTGGATGTTTCTCACTGCTCTGCTTCAGAGCTGTCTACTAGGTGCTAATCGAAGTGGTCTTCTCATAAATATCTGCATGAAAATGACTTCTTAGAATGTTCGTCGCTTCAAAACAGTATAATATGATTTGAATAGCATAGTCCAGTAAATAATATCAAATATGGGAAACAAGAACCTACAATAGCAAGTGAAACCAGCCTTACAACCAAATAAGTTAAGAGTTTAATTTTGAAATGTAACGAGGGCTTCAAATGACAGACTTGTTATAGGCAAGTTAAAAGTTGGGACTGGCTTGGGAAAGAAAGATAGCAAGGCCTTCTTTTTTGCTTTTGCATAATTGATGTTCGAAGATCGACCCTCAAATTCCTATCAGAAAACTCATCAGAATACGCCATGCCTACACATTATTTGCTAAGAAAATAAAGCTGGTAAGACAAATTTATCTTAAATCATACAAATTTTGATGTTATCAATTTCATAAAACACAGAAAAGTGAACTATACACAGATATAAACTTGACTATGTAGCTTCCTTATTCCTTGTATCCCAACAGGTGAGAGTCAGTTTGTTAAACTTTAATACAGTTTAATTCCCACAATTTTTTCCAATATATATCCACGGAATTTAGAATTTCAAGGATGTAGGAGAAAATCATAAAAGAGTAAAGCTTTATATGCTTACATATGATCCGAGTTAGTAAGAGCAACAGCAGCGTCCTCAGGAGAACCAATTGTAACAAAAGCCAAACCTCTGTTCCTGGTCTTATTATGCATCAAAAGACAACACAAAAACCAAAACAGATATCAGAAAATTGACATAATTCCCCAAAATAAAGTACAGAAGGAAGAATAAAGACCTCAACATCAATGACTTTTCCATGCTTGTCAATTGAAGAAGGAATGTCTTCAAACATGGAAGTCCAAGGTACGTTCTAAGTAAGCAATCTGGTTTGAAAAATTCTCCTTCTTGTTCAGTATTTGCGGTTCCAGTAGAGACATTAAGTGAATAATCAAGAGCTGGCTTCTGTGTGGTGGCAGAGAAATGGACAACAAAAAATGCCCAACTTTCTTGGGTTTAATAAGAAAAGTATGAGCTTCAGGAGACCATGAAAAGAGAGAGATACTGAAATTAAACTGAATAGGTGGTGTATGGAGAGGCTACATACAACTGGTGTTGTAGTTGTTCGGTGGAGATGTAACTGGTTCAAGGGAAATTGTGAAGACGAAGAAGTGCCATACCCCATTTGAATTCACAGAGTGAATGAGTGCGAAGTGTGGATTTGTTGCGAAAGGCAAAATTCAAATCAACCTAAGAATTTAAGATTATGCACAACACTGTCATCAATTTCAAAGCCCACAGTTAAGACAACAGTTTATGGTATAGAATGGTAGCAATTCCTGATTGCAAAAATGAATTGAAAAATTCCATTAATAATACTGAGATCTTGGGACATTGAAAAATTCTTATCACTGCACTAGTTGAAACTGTTTTGTTTTACATAAAGTCAGAGTAATCTGGACAAATCTATAGAAGACAAATATATATAAGGTGAAAAGAAGAAAAAATCCTTTCGCTCAGCAAGTTAGTTTGAGACATCTTACAAAAGGTACAAATTTTGTAGCTTCAGAAAAGCTATCTTTGAGACTAATTTGACATCCAGAACTAATCAACTTCCCCGGAGGAGGAAAAGAAATTAGGGCAACATTACGGATCTCTGCTATCACTTCTTATGCATTCTTGAGTCTGGAGAGTTATACAGCAATGGTGACAGAGGTTGTCTTGCAGCTGGATCCAGATCAAAGTCGATCTTCTTCTGAACTGGGCTACTCATTTTAGGACTTGATTTTCGCTTGTTTGACTGTGAAGAAGGAAGCATCTCAACTATTATATGTAACTAATGGATGTAATTTATTGAACGTAATAACACACGTACATAGTTCTGCTGTCCCTTCTTACCTTGGCAGATGCACTGCTGCAATGCTTTCCACCAGAATCACTAAGGTTCCTTTCTCTGTGCAGTTGTCTCAATAACTTTTTGTTCTCCACATTCAATATTTTGTTTTCTTCATACAGCAATTTCACCTGTATGTTTCAGATCAAAGTAAGTAGCACCGAAGATGTGAAGTCAAGCAAGTACGCATTACAAAATAATAATAATAAGACTCACCTCTTCTTCAGCTCTATCAAGGTTCACCCTAAGATGTTCTTTATCCTTCTCAAGTGTCTTAACTACAGCAGCTAGTGATAGAACCTTTTGACTTGATGGCTTCAAGCTGCCACAGAAAAAGAAAAGATTTCAGAAAACAATTAAAATATATTTCTTATATCTTAACAGCAAAATCTCATTAATCTGGACAGCCAGATAATGGCAATATCAAATACTAGGGAGAAGCTCCTCACCTTTTCCACATTTTCAGCAATGTTTGACATGTTTCATGTCCACTATTTGCCTCCAAGAATGCATGACCAGACATAACATCATCTTTACTAACTAATGTTGCTAAAACAGACTCGAGTAAATTATCCTCCATAGCAGTGCCCTGACCAGATGAATCACCCTTTGAGAAGAAAAACATTATGCTTGTCAAACTTTACTCCATATAATTGAGCCATTTCATATTTTCAAAGAAAACTAGAAAATGCAATAAAGTACATAAAGGAGAACTAGTATCCAGTGAGAATGTTCTTAACCAATCACAAGCACAAAAACCCACACAAGTCTCTAATTAATAGTTACTCAGCAATGCACAGCAAGCCTAAACCAAAACCTGCTCCAGTAATATTATTATGTAAATATTCTTTTACAGGTGGTGAAACCTTCATTCATGTTACAAAAAATAGCTGCGTTCCTATAAGCTATAAGGTCCATAAAATTTAGAATCACAAAAAATGAAAATACATTTAGCTGTTAGATAAGTTGATGTGTTAGCAATAGATTAGCATTTAACTTTCAGAATGACCAAAGTAAGCAATTAACTGAACATAATTCACTGCCAATCACCACAAGTAAAATTCATGGGCAAGAGAAGATAATAAGATTCATGAAAACAACAAATTCTAATAATTCATAACATATTGAAAAACTACATTTAATGGAATCTGAAAGCAATTTAATTCTCAGATCGTTTCCAATATTTGACATTTGTAAATTCTCAAAACTCAGTGCTATGTAAAACAATTATAAAGCGAGAGATATTACCCCACGAGTTTCATACTGGTGCTTGTAAAATTCTAATTCATCCAACAGCTGAGCCAACTTGACCTCCAAATCATGAACCCTAGTTTCAGCCTCTTTAGCCCTCTCATCTGCTTCGTTTCCAAAATCCATCAACGCCTCTCGATCATGATCGTACAAAGAACACTCTTTCTCCCACCTACTGCACTCACTTAACAATCTCCTACACTCCTCCGCGAGCCTCTGGTTTTCCTCCACAAACCTCTTCACAGCCTGCGCGTTCATAGTCGCCTCCGCCTAACAAAATCACCAAAAAAAGAGAGAGAAATTTAAAAGCATTCGAAAATAACACATCACATACGAAAAATTAGATTGAAGGAACTACAAACCCGTGCAAGATCAATGATTTGATCCTTCTCTTTTACTTTGGTGAGTAAAAGAGAGTATTGATTCCGAAGGCGTTGAAGTGATTCTTCAGAGGCCAACAGCTTTAATTGCAGATTTTCTTCGGAAATTGGGAGACCAAGAGTGTTGTCAATGGATTCTTTTATGTAATTATCGATTCCTTGAGGAAGTTCCATTGGAGATGAGAACCCTAGATTCGAAGTGATATTTTCTGTGTATTGTTTGAATTCAATTTGAATGAAAAGAGAGAGGGGCTATTCGCTAGCCGTTATAGAGCTTTTGTAAGGCCAAAAGCCTTTTTCTACCCACTATTTGGTGTAATTTCAAATTTTCAGAAGACAAAGTTTCAAAAATCTAAACATACACCCTTCTATTAAAATTTTCTGTTAGGATTAAAAGTGAAATCATTATTTATAAAAAAATATTTAAGAAATTAAAATTTTATTTTATTTTCTCTCTTTATATTTAAAAAACTAACAATTTCACTTCATTCAAAGTTTGAAAATTTAACATTTTTTTTCTTTAAGGTTTTCTTTCATTTTTCGACTACCTCCATTTCTACTAATAGCTAGCATTTCCTACCCATCTTCCCATTCCAAGCCTTCCCACCTAGGTCATCTCTCCCAATAACAACCATTTGTTGTCCAAAAGATGAATGATTCTTCTAGAGACAAATCATTCATTTGGATGACAAATGGTTGTTGCCAGGAGAGAAAGCCTAGGTGGAAAGGGTCGGTTGTCGACCAGAGAAGGAAAGAAAACTTTAATAGAAAATGATAAATTTTCAAATTTTGAGTATAAAAAATTGTTAATTTTTTAAAACTAATGAGAAACATAAGATAAAATTTTAATTTTTTTAATAATTTTTGTAAATAATGATTTTACTATTAATCCTAACAAAAATTTTAACAAAATTATAGATATTTAGATTTTTAAACTTTGTAGGTAAAAAAAGGAATAAACTAAACCTTGGGCCAAACAAGCCTTTTGGCCATTTCATGAATTTATTTCTGACTTTTTATTGGTTGCATATATCGTATTTTATTGAGTAATTACATTTTTAACTTAAAGATTGATCTAAAAGTACTTTTTACAGTTGATGACACGTGTATAAAAAAGTTAAATTATTATATTACTCTTATTATCCTTTCTTCTTCTCTTTCTTTCTTCTCTATTATTGGCGAGTGATTCTTCGAATAACATGTCATACTGTAGGCTCTCCCCAAAATTTAGACCCAAATTTGTCACACTCAACATACATCTGGCCTTTTAGATTGACCAATTGAGACGTTCAACCATCTTATCCTGTTGAAGCATGTATGGTGTAGTCCTTTGCCTTGCAATTTTTGTACCATTCAAAATTGCTCAAATTTGTCAGCAAAATTCACCCCTATTGTTTGTTTGCAAGATCTTGATCTTCTTATCAAATTGATTTTCTACCAAAGCCTTGAACTGACGAAAATTTTCAAATGCTTTTGTCTTGTTTTGCAATAAATAAATCCAATAGTATCGACTAAAGTCACCATTTGGTTCATGTTTGCTTGTTTGAGGTTTCTACTTCCCCTTCGCAAGTTTGTTTCTGCAATCCTTCTTTAGATTCCTGAATTCTTGACATCTCCAGCACTGAAGTTTTCCTTTATCCTTGCTCTTCGATTTTCCTCATGACTTGCCCTCATTCCTGAATACTACTATTGGGATATATTTTATTTTAACAGAAGTTAAAAGATCTACTTGAAGGGGCAGAACAGGTATTGCCTACTCAAAATTAACCCCTCTTCTGACTCTCAAAGCTATAGTTTGGGTGGGTCACCGCATCTATTTTCTTGTTATTTGATAATTTCCTCTGCTTGTAATATGAAAACAGTATGTATCCAACCAAGAAAAACATTCCCTGAAGAATTTGGTTTAGAATTTTAAAAATGTCTAGGAGTCTTTATATAAATACTATTCGTAATTGTTTCCCATCAACACAGCGTAAAAATAGTAATACTACAACAATAGACTTAAGTCTCTGGCAAGTCGTAAAAAATTGCAACTCCCTCTGTCGAGGCCCGATTCAGGTGAGGTCAGGTGTAATTACTACAAAAGGAAAGAAACAGTTGGTTAAAGTGGCTTCCCAGGTTGAGAACGATGTGGATATGAGGAAAACACTTATTGGTTGGCCTGAATTTTCCATTCCCCGAGTAACAGATGAAGAAAAATTTAGTTCTCTACTCACCTGAAAAACAACTCGCTCACGGATGGATCGACTATTTATCGGTACAAATTCGGTGTCAGTCAGAAGGGTACCAAGTCGAAATGATGTAACACCCCTTTAATGAAGGGGTGCAGCATGTCATAACGTCGCACCATATGGTAGCCTCAAAGGTTGTCGTCCAACTTATATCTCCTAGCTCGCACAGCTCACTGTTGCAAAATGTGGTAACACTTGGCTAGCTATATCATTTATATTTACGGCAGGGATGATGTTTGTGACCGACCAACCTGTGATCTTAGGGGCGGAATCATCCTCAGCGAGAGGGACATTGGTGTCTTCCTCCCGCTCTATACTGCCCCGTTGGGCTCATTCCTAGTCTATGTAGTCATTACATCGACCCTCTAGATCTTTGCATCGTAGCTTCACCCCTCCCAAACACTAGGCTCCGGCTGCCTGAAGAGGATGAATCCAAGCATGTCGGATAGGTTGGACCGTCATTAGGGTTTTTAAAACTAATGTTGCTAGAAGCCGACATTTGCTAGAGATTGTGGGTTCTCTTTGAAGTCAGGCGGTGGGCGAGTTTGCTCGGGTTTTCTTTGCAAGCTTATGCGAGCCAAATAGAAATCAATTCTAGATGTCAGCTTATAAGCAAAAAGCCTTTTTAATGGAAAGAAATCCTCACAGTTCATGGTCAAATTATGGTCGCATTTGGGAGATCGATCAAGTATTTTAATCGGTCTGCGCCATGAGACGTTATCACTATTACCAAACCTGACGGTCATACCCCAATAAAGTGCGAGGTCAAAGCATTACAATACTCATCATCATTGGTTATATAAATCAATCGTGATTGTACACATATTATCCATCCACATCAGAGATAAAAAGTTTTTGAAATTCTCCTTACATTTTAAAAACTACGAAATAGTTATAACGTAAAACTTACACTTTAATTATCATACCTTGAGCAACACTTAACTATCATGTGACAAATACTTGGGGTGCATCTATCCTCTATGCGATTTGTTACATAGCTATAATCTTGTAGATAACTCATACAATGCAAATAGGAAAATTCCTACTTGGATGTAATGGAAAAGTTATATATTTCCTAGTAAGAACATAACTGTACCATTTGATTGTAATGACAAGTCCAGTATAGAATGAGATATACAAATTGTGAAAACAAAAAACTAGACGTAATTATTACCTTTCAATCAAACAAACTATATCACATTCAATGCAAAGTGATTGTATCATTTTGGTGACCCATTAAATACAAGGTGATAGAGTTAGTAATGCAACATACATCACATTAAATGTAAAGTAATGACGCTACACCCAATTATTTTTAACATGTACAGATCTTGGTTGTATACTTACCTCCTTAGTGCAATAGACATGCAAATTTGAAAAAAGCTCCAAACACTACATGCCCCTGGCAATAATGCTTTCTCCCCCCAAGTATAAAAACAAAGAGAGACAAAGATTGGATTTCCTCTCTTTTTTGCATCTTTTCAATCTTTACCCAAGCAAGAAAAAACATTTTTGAATATATTTTTTTTAAAATTCTTTTTAGAGTCTTTCAAAATTATTGTTCCAAGTGAATACATTAAAAAAAGAGTAATAACATAATAGTGAACGTAAGTTTTGTTTAGACAATTAAACTATTTTAAAAACTTTGTCTTACATTATTTTTTTAATCACGATGTGTTTTTTTTTTACATG
The DNA here is from genome assembly GCF_011075055.1 of Mangifera indica. NCBI lineage: Eukaryota > Viridiplantae > Streptophyta > Magnoliopsida > Sapindales > Anacardiaceae > Mangifera > Mangifera indica. The sequence continues at coordinate 4,628,288 of NC_058147.1, read as the reverse complement.
TACCTTCTTTATGATAATTTTATTATAACTTTTACATAACATATTTAAATAGTTACATTACCATATTGGTGTAATCTCACACACATTGTCAATATAGACTCACATCATAATTAACACTTTAACAAGACATGCTAGAACAACGAGACTGGCTCCTGAGTTGAGCATTTACATAAGCAATTTCTAGGTTGAGGGAACGACGCGGATATTGGTTTAGATGGATCATTGTCCATGAGGCCTTTGTGTCGGGTCTCCTTCCGACGAATGTTCAAGATATTGAGTTTTCAAACTAGCTTTCTTTTTCCATGAACGGGACAAGTTATTTATTAATCCGCGATAATAAATAAAATACTTAAGTCTAATAAAACGTCCAAAATTAAAATATTATTTTAAAGATAAATTATTTAAAAATTTATTAAGTATAAATAATTATTATATTTAACAAAATATAATTAAAAAATGTTAATATAAATAATTATTATGTTTTGTTAAATATAATAAAAGAATATTAATAAATTAATTTACTTAAATACCCTTAAATATAATTTTAAAATATTTTAATATTAATTAAAAATAAGGTTATTATTATCCTAAAAAGTTAATAAATAAGAATATAATTATAATAAAATCAATATTATTTTGATAATTTTTTAATACCTAAATTAATGTGATAATCAGGTTATCATCTATATTATCTTTTATATTATCATTGGTAATAAAATATTATTATATTTTTTTATTATTGACAAATAAAATAATATAAATAATAAAAAAATTATCAAAATAATCTTTATTAATTAAAACCAAACGGCTGTTATTGTTTGTTTTTAGTTTTTAAGACAACTCTATCCAATATAATCACTTTTAACATGAAGGCTGGTGACAATAAGACCATTTAATGCTTCTAATTTGGTTTTACAAATTGTAAAAGAAATAGAAAGCCTTGAAGTGGTGGTGTTGTCCGAAAGTTGACTTCATTTTTGGTTTTCGCATTGGCTTGGTCGATGTCCTGATCCATCGCTGTTTCGACCTGCTTTTCTGCATCTTCCACCTGCATTTATAAATCAAAATGTTCGACATTAATTACTATATCGTCTCAAATGCATTTAAAATTAATGCTACTGCCGACCAACGACAAAAGCCACAAATACAATAAGAAAAAGAGGGCTGTCCAAAAAATTTTAAATTGCCTTTGCATAATTTTAATAACAGTCCACTAGGCGATTAAATACCACAGACAGAGCAGGTTTGAAGCTTGTACCTGGTGAAAAAAATCAGCTTGTTTGTCTATCAAATTACAAATTCAGTTTTTTTCCCATAAAAAAACAAGTGGGCTGGGATCAGTTTTTATAATAGTAACAGCATGTGAGACAAGATCAATTGGTAAGTCAAAATACTTCTTACCTAAAACAAACTTAATTGGTTTTGATTCTAGTCTTGTGCACTTGATGCTGTTCATGCAAACAATTTTGTTGTGTAAAATCCAAATTTTGGGTTGAACATGACGAGCTTTGGATACTTCACCTCGAAGGCTATGAGAGGGGTGGAGCATCACATGTGTAATATCCACCATATGATCGATGAATGGTTTTGAAACAAGTAGTTGTTGTGGATGATTTAATTTTGATAGTGATGACTATTCTAAAACACGTCACATGATAACAACGAGAGAGGTAAGATGTAGCTTTGGATGCCATGAACTACAACAAAAGTGTTATTGAAGAGCTTCATATGAGTGATCTCACTCAATGGAAACAAAGAGTTTGATGACTCAATATTTGGGTCTAAGGTTTCTTTCTAGTTTAATTCTAAAGGCGAGTTTATGAAGATAATTAGTGGTGAAGAAACTAAGAATGAGGTGTTCCCAGAGGAGCAAAGAATAACGTATGAAACGCAAGTGTTTAGAGAGGAGTCAGAGGGAACAAAAAATGTGGACAGATCATATTAAGTGATAGAAGTTATAACGACATCTGCGATTATGGAGGAGAATGAGTTATCATGGAAAGCTCATTGAAGATAAGGTGAGAAAGGATTGGAGCAAGGAGAGTCATGTGTCAAATTTTCTTTTTCCATGGTCACTCCTAATCCTCATCAATTTAATATCTTGAATATTACAAAAGTTAGAAAAGTGGAGTTCTAATACTTTTTCCCATGGTCACTCCTAATCCTCATAAATTTTCGTACTTTGCAATTTGTTTCAACTTGTAATTTAATTAAAACAATTTTTGAAAGCTAAGAAAGTGTCAAATTTTTCTCTAAGGAAAACCATTAATGCATATTTTGAAAAATCATCAAAACATACAAATACATACCTGTTTCTACCAATGCTTTCTTATTGCATAAGACCCATAAGATCTATATGTAAAAGATCTAGAGTACTTGAGGATCCATGATAAATGCAACTGTGGTTTATGTTGAAATTTTGTTTTCCTACCTTGTTGGCATGGTCCACAAACCTTTCAAACTTCTTTTGATTTTCTAAAATTTATATGACCCAACTTGTAATTTTACTATTCAACTAGATCTATTTTAGTACTATGACAAATAAATTGATTAATCAACATATTACAATTGTCATTCCACCTCATACTTTTTAAGACACATATAATTATTATCACATAATTGACTTATACTAATAAAATTATATTTATCTTTATAAGTTATTCATCCATTATTAAGTGGTTAAATATCAACAAGTGATTATTTATTTCCAGTGATGTGTCTAGGATAATAATCACTATCAATGTACTACATATTGTCTTAATAAGCAAGTTATTGGCATGAGTTTTAGGTTTCCAAACCAACTTGAAACCTTGATGACTACTCAAAGAAGAATTAGAAGAAAATTCAATTTTTTGACAGTTTTTCACTATCAAAAATGACGTAATCCCACTATCTTTAGAGTTACTACACATCATTAGAAAGGAAGAATAATTTCTCATAGGTCGATAATTGATCAAATTAAAAGACGATTCTATATAAATTACTATACAATCAAGTTCTATATTTATCTTGAGATTCAATCAATTAATTTCATATAATATTATGTATGAATCTATGTAATTAATTGTACAAATAATTCAACCTTTTATATACCTTCAAACTCTCAGAAAACCTGCCAATTAAGCTAGCCGGAGTAAAGATTTCCCATTATTTAAGGCATCAACAAGAATGTACATTATGTGCGCTTTCTAATGTCACACCTTCTGCCTCATTGAATGCCTTTTTTTTTTCATTTTAACCTTCAAAAATAATTGTTTAGTTGTTATGTATATACATGAACAGAAATAAGAACTTGACGTGTTGTCTATGCCGGTTGTGGCTTAGGCGAGCTTTGGCTCTATTGGTCGGTTAGGTCTTTTTCATTATCTATTCATACCTACTTACCATAAAAATAAAAACTTGATTGGAAAAAAATGATTCATAGTTCGATGAGAAACATAACTATAATTATATTATGTCCTATATTATATGCACACATTTTATCTTCATTGTGCGGAAACTCTTCCTGGTGTTTGGATGCATATAAGATACCTCGCATGTGTTAGGTGGCCAAAACTTGCAATTTCGACTTCTTTTATTCTTTTTGACGAAGGGATTAGATTGAAAATAGGAGAAATAACTTGCATTCAAAAGCTTAAAGCTAGGCTTCTGAATTGTAAAATGGTGGCTGGTGTGATAAGTGCCTAATTTCAGAAGCTTCACAGTGAGCTTGCTTGTAATTTGCAAATGGTGGAAATTACTTTGAAAACGATCAGTGTTCGATATATCTTCGGACTAGCTAGGGACTGACTTTGGGGTATCTGCTTATATAATAAATTTTATCAAACGGGCTTACGTGAGTCATTTGTACAACACTAAACCCGGCCTCCTTTTTTATGATATTTTCCTGGTTTATAACTCACAATACCCTCCCTCAGATAGCTAATCTTATTTAAAGGAGGCCAAAAGACTTATTCCCACACAAGGTTTAGTGTAAGCATAACTCACACCTGCTAGTTTTCGAAAGTTTAAATACTTATCTATTTGTAAAATTTTATTGAAACTGTAAGAGGTAAAATTGTTATTTAAAAATTTTATTTAAATTTATATTTTAAAATTACATTAAGTAATGAAATATATATTTATGTCTTCTAATATCATATTTTTCAGATTTAAAAACTGATTCCCCCTTACCCCTAAGTCTAGAATTACAAACTCTCATATTTTTCTCACATAGTCACCCCCCTAGTTTTCTAAAAAATTTTAATTTTACCCTTTTACTCTCCCTCAATTTTTAGATCTCATCTCTAGCGCCCATTCGTCATCTTTGGCCGCCAGCTCTCTCTCTCCTACCCAAGTTTAGGGTTAAAATTAAAGTTTAAATAAAATTTTTAAATAACAATTTTACATAACAATCAAATTTAATAAATATATGGGTATTTAGATTTTCAAAAATTAACAATTATGAGTTGGGTTTTCACTAAACCTTGGGTGGGGATAAGTTTTTTGGCCTTTAAAAGATCCTTTGAAGTGCATATCTTAGCACAGGCCTAGCAGACCTGTACTTGTATATTGTGCCTGGTTTGTATTGGGTACTCAAGATTGGAATTGTTTTTAAATCTCTTTTGTTAGGTCGACTCACCTAACTTGAACTCCACTTATAATTTAAGTTAGAATGTTTAATAGATTTGAGAGTCATTTGGCACTTTTTTTCTTAATTTATCACTTCTTTTCTTTCATCAATTACTGCAAATGAATAGCAGCCCACATGTTTCCATCCCTGAATCACTTGCATTTCCTGAAGATGGATCATCAAGAGAGACCAACTTTCAACTTCAGCCAAATATTCTAGATAAGAAAATACTCCCAATATGAATGTATATATATATAATTTAGCAAGTCATTATCTTGTTTAATCCTCCGTTTTAACATCCTAATAATATTTTAACATATGAAGATTAATCATAGCAATAATATGATCTGAAGTCTGCTTCAGTAGAAAAATCTATTACTAACCCGGACTGTGACTCCACGGCGTTTCGCAAGAGACAATGTTCAACTCACCAACTGATAAGGTATAAGATAGTCATCCTGATTATGACAATTTACCAAAGTCTAGAGCATAATTTATTTTATATTCCATGAAGTAATTTATTGGAAAGGAAAAGGAAACTAGAGACCCCACCACAGACTTGGAGTCTCTAGCTTTAATACCAAACAAAACAAACAATTTTTCACTAACTTTTGAAATTGACTCCGGCATTGCTTAAGTTTCTTGATTTCTTCTCTTTCAATTCAAACAAGACAATTAATTTCTCACGATCATCTTCCTGCCAAATTCTCTCTCAGTTTTCCTGAACAGTTAATGGCAATGAAACACAGAAAACTCTTCCCGGATTCATCTAACAGTTCTATAGATTGCACGTATTATTGTGATCCTGGTTGCCCTTTTAACTGTGTGCCTTTTCCAGTTATTGAATTTCCCCCACCCCCGCCGCCAACTCCTCCTCCTCCTCCTCCCCACCATAGAAGCACAATTTCACCTTATTTGATCATATTTATTTGTTTAGTAGCCAGCTTCTTCGTTTTTATTTTTTTGTATGCGATCATAGTGAAGAGTCGTGAGCGCACAAATAATGACTCTCAACAACCAGGTGGAGACGAAGAGTTTCTTGATGAAAACAGAGTTGATCACCCCATATGGTTCATCACCACCGCTGGGTTGCAGCAGTCCATTATAAATTCCATTACCGTCTGTAAGTACAAGAAAGGTGAGGGGTTGATTGAAGGAACTGAGTGTTCCGTTTGCTTGAATGAATTCGAAGAAGATGAGACTGTTAGGCTATTGCCAAAGTGCAATCATGCTTTTCATATTTCCTGCATTGATACTTGGTTAAGTTCTCATATCAATTGTCCCATGTGTCGTGCCTTCATAGTCTCCGACACCGGTGCTTCTCCTTTGGTAACTGCGGAACAGAATTCCGGGGATTCTAACTTACTTGAGCACACTCTTGCTGAGAATTCAGAGATTGATTGTGAGTTGGGTGAGAATCGGGAGAGAAATGGTGAGGAATTTTGCGAAAACAGGACAGGAACAGAGGAGGATGACATGCTGCAGCCTGGTGCTGAAAGAGTATTGAAGGATGGTGAGAATTTTAATGAGACTTGTGTTTTAGAAATAGATAATATTGCCGGAGGTGGAATTCAGGTTCTTAAGAGTGAAATACAGGCTTTCAGAAGGTCTGTTTCATTGGATTCTTCATTGGCGGAGACCATATGTCTTGGTTTGGCTGATTTCTGCCCAGTTGAATCAGGAGATTGTTCGGTTGATCAAACAAAAGATGCACACAAATATCATTCAACTATGGTTTTGAATCAAGATGGTGATCAATCAAGCACCTCTCGACTGACGGGTAGTTCTTCAATTGCGCAATATCTGCATAAGGGTCCTGTGTCCATGAAAAGATCCTTCTCTTGTAGTGGAAGGTTTTTGTCGTCTAGACGAAATAGGAGCTTGAATGCAATTCTACCCTTATGAAGACTTCAAGGATTTGAGTCTTTGGTATATTTGGTTATAGAGGAGATTATTTTTGCAATGCAAAGATGAACACAATCTATGTGTAAGCAGTCCATTTAAGTCTGCTTTTTGCACCAAGTACATAACTAAGACTTGAGATGATGAGCTATGGGATAGTAGAGGATTGTGGAGAAGGTGAAGCTACTTCAGAAGAATAAAGTTCAAACAAAGGCTCCAACTTCAGTTCTAAAGTAAAACAAGAATAAGTTCTGTTTACTGGTGTGAATGTGTGATACAGAGGAGATTAAACCACTGCCTTGGGAGTAAAAAAGGTAACATTTCCACTCAAGGATACCTGCCATATCAATATGTCATCCTTTTTTCAGAGGTTATGTAAGCCAAAAATTAAAAGGAAAAACAAAGACTAGTTAGATTGCAGTGTTATGTCAGAAATGTTTCTACACGGATGAAACAATTGGTTAGACTAAGAATGTTTAGGATTATTTGGGGTATTCTGAATTTTTCCTTGAGGAAGATGATGATTTCATGTTAATTTTCACTCCATAACCTTGTAATAGAGAGCAATGAATCTGTTTATAACTTTAGGTCATATTTAGCAAAACGTAACATTCTTTTATTGTTTTCAAATAATAATTTGAATAATAAAAAAAATAGAATTTTTAAAAAAGAAAAATTAGATTCTAAATTGTTAAAAGTTTTATCTAAACAGTATAATTAATTTAACTCATAAAGACAATTCGACTGGAATGAAATCCTCGTTTGAAAAAAAAAAAAATCAACTATTTAGAGTCCCACCAATCAACTAGTATTTCCTTATTTAGAGTCCAACCAATCAAGTATTTCTTTTTACACTCCTCATCTTTAGTCTAAAAGATGATTAAGCACGCCCAACCATTTGATTTGATGGCTTACCTTCTATCAATAGGCAACAATGACTTCATTTCCTCAAATATAATTACCCGCTTCATAGTCATAGACCACATATGTTACCTAAAATTTGCCACACCATGACTGTAGCAAGGAATTTTTTTTTACACGCCATGACAATAACAACACAACCACCCCCACCCCCCACGCCCAACTGATTAACAGCCCACATGCCATGCCCATATTTAATTAAGGCCAAACGACTATTTCCCACCCAAGGTTTAGCGTTTTCTCAAATGTCCCCCCTTTAACTATGGAAATACCAAACACCCACCCATGGCCGGTTAGATTTAACAAAACCCTAACGGTGGTAAATTTAATCTCATTTTCCCCCCTAAAAGTTTAAAAACTAACACTTTTCCCTAAGCTAAGTTTGAAAAGATTGCATTTCCCCCCCTAGGGTTTATTTCCAAACCCTTCCAATTTCCAAACCCTTCTCCGTCGCTTTCTCCGGCGCCATCACCGGCTGTCTTCCCCTCCCAACGGCTTCTCTTCCACCGACGACCCCTCTCAACTCGACCTCAACGCATCCGATGCAGAGAGAAGCCGTCTGGGAAGAGAAATCGTCTTCCCAGATGAAGACGACTCGTCTTCCCAGAGGACGACGAGTCGTCTCGTCTTCGTCTTCCACAGCTTCTTCGACTCCGATTGGAAGTTCAAATGGGAGGAAAGAGATCTCCGGAAGGTGAGGATGCTTCGGGAGGGAGAGATCGTCGGCGATGGAGCCGGAGACCGTCGGCAATGCTTCGAGAGGGTGAAACTGCGATTTTTTAAAACTTAGGCTGGGGGGGAATTTTAGTTTTTAAAGTTTAGAGGGGCAAAATATATTCTATTTTAGTTTATTTTTAATATTCTAGAGAAAATGACGATTTTACCCTTATCACCGTTAGAGTTTTGTTAAATCTAACCGATCATGGGTGGGTGTTTGGTGTTTCCATAATTAAAGGGTGGAAACTTGTCATTACAGCATACCTTGGGTGGGAAATAGTCGTTTGGCCTTTAATTAATGAGCGTTGCGTGTGGCTAAGGACTTGCAGTAGTGATGGCAAATTCATCGATGACTGAACTGACTTCCAATTTTTGTCTGGAAGTTATGCAGTAGCCTGAGCCCCGAACTACATGCAAGTGTTGTCTCAAGTAAAACAGATGGGGGTTGTGTGGTCGTCAAATCTTAGTACAATTATTGAAATGTTCTACTCTTCACTAAATACAAATTTCTTTTGCCACCTCACTATTTCACCCCAGTGGATGTTAGCTGATAGCATATTTACAAAATAGCATCAGAAATCAAGGAGGTTTTTCTAAATTATTATTTTTTATAATAAAAAGTTCTATATATCCGGTTTCTGTTTGATTTCCTGCTTAATCTCTTCTTTTTAGACATGGGATCAGTGGCTCGATAACGATGAAGAAGATGGGCCTTAAGGCCAGAAAAGATGGAAAAATTGCTGCCCTAGATCAATTGGTTGAATATTGAGTTGGACCACGTAAGTCTGGCATTCCACTGGATAAGCTTAATTGAAGTCCAACCACATACTATCACAGTAGAAATGCTTGAACAAGGGCATAACACATTTAAAGAATTTTAGAATCATAAGCAAATAATAACCAAATGAGTAAATTACATTGTCCCACCTAAGGTTTGACGAAACACTTTACGTCATAACAAATGTTTTCACATTTAAAATCAAACTAATATTAAATGAATAGAACGAGGTGAAATTGTCATTTCATCCCTTTATTTTATTTTTTAAAATTATAATATAACTCTAATCTAACAAAACTTTAAATATCCTAATTATATAAAAACTCTTTTATTTTTCCTTTAGTTGGCCCCCCACCACCTCCCCTTCTTTAGAAAGAATCTCACACTATCAACTTTTCAATTCATTTTCTCTCTCTTATCGCTATATTTTTTTCTCTCTGTCATACATTTTTTTAGTCTTCACAACTCTTTTTTCATCGCAATTTCATGTTGTTGTGGATGACTTTTCACTCTGACTTGATTGACTCAAAAACTGTTGATGACAAATTAGATTATGATGAAAGAGAGAGTGGTGGATCATCTTTCAATATGAATATTTGCAGTGCTACTTTCTTGACGACAACTGAATTGTTAAAGAGACATAGTTTTTTATAAAAATTTGAGGTTGGATCATCTTTCTGTCACTTGATTTCTTTGCATTTTGGTTGTCATGAGTCTGCGTGTTTCTAGCTAACAGATCTAGAACTGGAACACAGCACGTTCAACTTATCTTAAGCATTTCAACCACTATCTAATAGAAAGGGATATCATCAAAGATAACAAGCTTAAGACTAGGGACACCACTCAGTTAATTGATTCTCCTTGAAATTTAATTATTAATTAGTTCCATAAAATAGATCAAAATAAATCAATGATTAGAAAGATTTGTCTCTCTACACTTGAAGAAATACTTCTGTTCATTCTTAATTACTTTCCATAAACATAATCAACACTTCAATCAATCATATGAAGGATTAAAGTGATGTTATTGCCATCAAAATCATACTGATTATCTAATGAGCAATCATTTCAATCAGGAAACTTCTTCGTTACCACCTCACATGCACTTCCACTCCACGAAAAAGAATTTTGTCATTTGGTTGGACAGTGTACCTTTTTCTTTTGTCAAGAATGGAACCCGTCTATCGCCCAAATCAATAAGCTTTATTTATTGAACGTGGGATCCTGAAAGGGTAATTAACATAAGTGTCAATTATAAAGCCAATTGTTAATCGAGTTTTAGCTCTTGTAATTCCTATGTCTTTTATGGCTTCTCCTTTTCCCTTAAAGTGTTAACAAGAATCTCCTGGATCGTTATCAGTGATATAATTTATTTTAATATACATTTGTCTAATTTTCATTTTCCAGAAGCAATTTCTGCCATCATTCATATGTATAATTAATCAATCATAATCTATAATCACCTTCACCTAGATTCATTCAACAAAAGACAAAGGTCCTTCGAATTATGTTGGATTTGCATGTGGAACCCATTGATTGCAGAAGGGTTTAAATTAAAGCCAGTTTTGCCTATCATTTAATGCAGAAAGTGAATTTAGGCTAAGAACTTATAGCTAGTGGCAGCAAGCAGCAATGCCTTTTCAAAGGAAAGAACATCACATATTGGCGGAAAGGAAACTTTCATTCTCTTTGCAGCTTCCTGGAAAATGCTCAGATTGAGAATGGCACTGAGGATAATTCAGGAAGCGGATATATATATGAACCCAAATGAATTTCGAGCATGAAGGTATATATATACACATTACCCAAAATAAAAAGAAATTCAATACTGGAGATAACATTTAAACCATGCATGAACATAACTAGGGAAGTCGTGTTTGTGACTCGGACATTTTTGTCTGGTTAAATATAAAACTTAGAAGATGCATGCAACTGGAAGTAAGTGGTGTCTGTTGCTTACCCGGAGCAGATCATACATGGCTTAAAAGCCCACGGCATAAGATTTTAGGAGTCCGGGGGCCGGTGGGCGGTCAGGACAAATTTTGTACACACCACACAGGATTCTCAAAGGTCCGAAGAAGACAGATAACTAGAACGAAAGTAAGCGACAGTACCAGTGACACTTTAACTCATCAATTATCAGAGACATAGATAACCCCAGTTACAGAATTTAAAAAAAAAAAAATTATATTCACATTTTGATTAGCTATTATCTAAAGAAAAGCTGCAACTTCTTCATCAATTCACTAGTGTTTTTTTCACAGCACCTGCAATTTCATCCACCGTGCTCATGCTCAGGTGACACCCTTCCTCAATCTATCCCAATTTACACAAAGAAAAATATAGCTTTAAAATGAAGATCAATGTGAGTAATTACAATATATATGTGTATATATTATACGGTGATGGCTAACCTTAACACTGAGTGAATATAGCACCATTTGATCTATAGTAGTTGTGATATTGAGATGGAGAATGCTGAGCCGGAGACGTTGAAACCTGGCCACCATCTGTTGGAGCTGCCTGGGTTGTCTCTTTGTAAGTATCTTAATGTTGGCATGGCTCCTCACCAATTTCACTTCTATATCTGCAATGTTATCCGTCATACTCGAATCACTTGCCGTGTCAAATGAACTGCCGTGCTGACTTGCAAGTGATGCATATTGCGGGAAATTGAAGAAATCCGCAAACGGGGAAGAGACGCCATTATCGCCTGGTTTTTTTGCAGTCCTCTTCTGGGACTCCATGGACTGCAAAAGCTGTTCTAACACTTTAACAAAGTTAATGGAGCCGCCGATTATCGATGCTTGGTCACCCTGATTATTATACTAGGCATATTAGGAAAATAAACAAAGTATAATTTGATGAAAATATTCAAATAAATTACAAAACTAATGGTCTAGAAGCCTTGTCAGTTGAGATCAAATAAATTTGGACTCGTAGCTCAAATATTGTATTTGAAAAATAAGAAAAAATGTTATTTTTCGTCGGCGAAGAAATAGTCATAACTTGCCCTTTCAACATAAGAAGACGGCATAAGAGACCGAAGCACGGCTAGGTACTCGTTCATCTGTTTACGGCGGTTGCGTTCAACAGCAATGTGAGTCATTCTTTGATTCTCAATTTCTTCCTTGTTTTTGCTGTTCTTAGTGCGTCTTCGCTTCCGCCTACCGGCCGTTGTTGCCGGTAGTAATCCTTCAGATGGAGATTGGTCAACTGTGAAGTCCTCAGGAGAAGAATTAGGAGCCCAATCCATTGCGTGTTGCATCATTGAAGGAGATGAGGAGTCCCAATTTGCATGAAGACCTGTATTTTGATCAAGAAATCCGGAAGCTCCAGCTCCCAGAGAGCACAAGTCTTTGCAAGCGTAACCAAATCGGTCCTGCGGGTAAGCCACTGCCTCTAATGCCATCTCTTTATCAACTCTTATTACTTTTTCTTGAGTTGTCCCTCTCTCTTTCTGGGAGATACTTTGTACTTTGAAGCAGACAGACATGTCGAAAGACACCCTAGAGAAAATAAAGATCAGCTTTAATGGCCTTTTTCCTTCAAAAAGAACCTTGCGAAATGGAAGAAAACGAAAATGAACTTGAATATGTAAGTCCTGGACAAGGAAAACCTCTACAATCCCAAAAGACCAAACAAACTAGCCTTTTTTATGAAGTTCATGATATCGACTTTAAAGATGTTTAATCTAAAAAACAAATTAAATCTACAGCGTGGTGAACATGAAATTGCATGGTAGACAAGTAACCGGACCATACAGAGAGAGATTCTCTTAGCAATAGGAGAAAGTACTGACAACTACTGCCATTAAGAAGAGCTCTCGAGGTTAACAAACTAAAGTAAAAATTTCAAGAGAAAATAACAATAGCAAGAGTAAAAAGAGGTAGGTAGGTCCACAGGCATATCCCATGTCTTGAAATGAGCACCATTTTTAAGGGAATCATAGTCGTCTCCTTCGATATTTCCGGTTAAATGTCTGTTGATATAAGGCCAATATTGTCTTTCATCTACATCTCAATATTTTACAATAAGAAAATGAGATGCCATTGGTAATTTGGTTTCATTATACATCTCAATATTTCACTCAATAAATGATAGCTGACGGTTTTCCCCCCTCTTTCCTTTCATGGATACCGTTGTTTTGGAATTTAGAATAACTCGTTCTATGCTTGGGAATTGCTTTATTTTTGTGCTTTGAACAAAGATCAATGTAAATATTTAGAAAGAAGTAAATTCCATGGCCAATTGGCATTCCTTTGAATGTATCAACGAAATTTTAGTTTATCATGAGATTCCTATTTACTGTAACTTGTTTAAAACAAAGGCAATTTGGCAAGTGCATGTAATTTCTCAACCAGTCATTGTCTTCCTTGAGGTCTCCTTGGAAAGCTAGTTTGAAATATTATCAATGTTACTCGTCATACTACGAAGGGTTGTAATCAATTTACTATTTTGAATATGCTCGTGACAGTCACCGCTTCACAATTTTATTCTTCGTACAACTCATTTTCAACAGTGATTTAAAAATCAAGCATACCAAGAGAAATATGGGATTTGGATCTCACGTCAAAAAATATGAACAACTACCATAGAGTTTACATAATTTTAGGCTCTCTCACCTCAAAAACTAGGTGTAGGGATTGCAGAGAATGGTAATATATTAGAATTCAAGTATAAAGTATAAGACTTGAATTCTATATTGAAAAATATAGATAACTAATATGAGTTTATATAATTTTAAACTCTCTCATCTCAATAATTAACTTTTGATATATGATTTTTTTAAGTTTTATATCACTTCTTCCCGTATCCACGAGAAAAATCTTCTTCTACCTTAATTGTAGAAATTTTTTTCATCCCTTTTCCTATTTCCACTGAGAAATCCCGTTATCTCTACTCACAGTCTAGGAAAAACATCAAAAGTAGTCTGTGATTACTGATTAATTAGCATCTACTTAACTATCATTCTGTTACGTGATCAGAGCATGTGCTTGAAGCGCAAACCACGCCATCAGAAATTCTAACCTGCATGCTTGAGCGGCCAGAATATAGGACGTACGGCTTAATTATTTTTATTTATCGGCTATATCGTGATTTGATTTCAGGCGAGTTTTTATTAATTGAGTTGTTAAGTTGTAGAGACAACTGAGTTTTGTTGACTTGTTCAAGAAACCGCGATATGCACGGGGACCTCAAATTCTGGGAACTTGCTCACTGTCTCTTTTTGTTGTTTTCTGAATTTCAGATTCTCCCTTGGGGCTTAGCTTCTCTACGGTCAGGATCATAGTTAAGGCATTTATGTTCATCTTCTCTTTCAACATCGATCTTATTCCAATGAATATGAAGCTCTCTAATAGTTGGAAGAATTTATGAAATTTTTTAAACTAATATAAATTCCAATAAATGTAAACAGATAAATCCCAAAAGACAACTTTGACATAATATTTTATTTTAGATAATAAATATTAAATATCAATATATTTGTGAGAGAAAATAGATCGTACGAATTCCCTTGCTTTATTTTTAGGCCAAAATTATAAAGGGCGTATGCAATATGTTCCCAGAGGATTAACATCTGATATTATTTTGTTCATTAGGTTTTTACTTTTTAGTCTGCACAAGTTATATTCCGTATAAAATATATAATTAATTTTAAATTATTTCGTACAAACATCTATTTTAAACCTCAAAAAAATCCCCCCCCCCCCCCTCTCATGTTGTGCAATTGAACAACTCATTATTTTATGACATCTTCGTCTAAAGCGAAAACATTTCGACAAATATGATTTTGTCTTTGTCAAAAGAAATCACTATCATTGATGAATAAAAACAAGCCAGTAGAAAGAGATAGGTCGGAAAAGAGAGTCGACACGACCGGAGAAAGTAAAATTTGTCATTTTTTACTATGGTTTCAAAGCCCTAAGAGTGAAATTGCCACTTTTTCAAACTTTCGGTAGGAGAAAATTATTAGATTTTTAAATTGAGGAAAGATTTATAATAAAACTTTAGTTTTTTTAATTTTTTGTTAAATAATGATTTTGCACTTAACGTTGACCAAGTTTTTTAACAGAATTTTATTCACAAATGAGAGTTTAAGTTTTTTAAAGTTAAAAGGTATGAGTTTAAAATTACATTTAAGCTTGAGTGGGAACAAATCTTTTGGCTTTTTCATAAACATTAAGTAAATATTATTACACTCCAAATTACAAGAATAATCCTAATGTAATAATTCTCTCCAGACAGATATCCTCCAAGGTAAATACAGGTTCGAAGAAGAAGTGTTAACTTATCATAATCATACATATAACGGTCAAAGCAGAAAACTATTTCATAAGCCAGACATGACCTAAACGTAATAACATTATTAATTTTCACAGGAAAACTAGTGCATTTGAGGGCCATATAAAATGACCAATCGTTTAAGATTTCGTCCACTACACAAGCCAGCAGCGGAGGTGGCTAGTTGGGTGGGCCGATTGAAAATGTCCCCGGCTCAGTAATAGTTGGAGTGGATTGGACTTTAGTCCAAATGAACCCCAATATGTTATGCTTAGAAACTGCAATTTCTGATTAAACAGACGATATATTATAAAGCTTATCAACCAAATGTATCTTACAAGATTGCTTTGTGGTTGGTAGATGAGAATGACACATCAATTTAGTTGACTTTACAGTAATAAATTGTGCACTAACGGTCAATAATTGAGAAAACAAGCTTAAAAAACCCAGGACTTGTTCAAACTCTATATGCCTGATCATAGTTCCACATTTGCTGCTTTCTTGTTTGAATTTAAAGCTCAAAGCCCGTTTGTTGGTTTCTAGTTTCCTCGCGTCTCAATGATATTCTACTATGGTAAATGGCGGTAGCTACATAAACATACTAATATTCACGCAGTTTGATTTTGGTAAAGTGGACAGTGTTGTGTGGTCTGACTGTTTCTTACTCAAACTCACAAAATTGATACCGAAAAGTAGACACATCAATTGGACCAGATTAAATAAATATTCGGCTTAAAGCACAAAAAAAGAGCCCAGTACAAGAAAACTCAACCCGGTATTATAGCATGTCAGGCTAGGTTCATTGGCTATCGGGTCAAGTTTAGGGTTTTAATATTAAGCCTATGGGCTAGCCCGACCTGGCCCAATACTGTATATAAAAAATAAAAATTAAAAAAAAAATTTGTTTACTTCAGCCTTGGAGAAGCAAAGTGTCTTGCTTCAACCGCAAGGCAGACGCAGAATCTGCTTCTTTCTTTTGTGGCAGAAGTCGTTGGCCTCTTCTTAATTTTTTTAAAATTTTTTAATTTCTTTATTTTCTTATATAAATTCATTCTATTTTCCTTCATTTTCACTTTTATTTACAAATCTTTTAATCCCTCAATCTCAATTATTTTATTATATTTTCAATCTCATTAACTCTCTTTCAAAAAATATCTGAATTCGTAAATAATAATTTTTTATATTTATAATTTTATTTTTATTTTTATTTTTATTTTATCATTACAAAATATTATAAAATATCTGAATTCACAAATAATAATTCTTTATCTTTGAAGAATTCAGAGATTTAGATATAGAAGATGAGTAAATAAATTTTATATAGTAGATATATTTTATTTATGTTTTGTAATTTATACAATATGTAAATTAATTAATTTATACTATGTTATCAATTTCAAATATTTTTCATCATGTAATTACAGTATTTTTCCTCCACAAGTGAGAGATTATAAATAAAATATTCGAAATACTGTTCTCGATTTTAATAATTGAAAAATAATTTGTGTTTAAAATTTTTTTTAAAAAAAAATGATTAAATTGGCCGGTCCGGCTCAGCCCTATTAAAGTCTGGCCCATATTATATGGGCGGGCCTTTATATATCAATGGGCTAGCCCAACTCAAAGGCCTAGTACTGTTTAGGCCTCGGGCCACGCCCATTGACACCACTACCGAAAGGCAACTAGCTATATGAATTACCTATAGCAATTGACTATATTATATATGAGCAAAATACCTTATACGGGAAGAAAAATTATTGATAGTTAAGAAGCATTTGGTTTGAAGAATATTTTATTATTAAAATTAAAGAATTATTTTAAAGATTATTAGGTATAACTTATTATTATGTTTGATAAAACTTTATAAAACTAGATTAGTATAAATAATTATTGTGTTTGGTTAAAAATAATAAAAAAATATTAGTATATTATTTTACTTAAAATATCTTTGGATATAGTTATTCTAAATTATTTTTTATGTTATTTGTTATATTAATAGAAAATAAGATTATTTTTGCTCTAAAAAAATAAATAAAGATATAGTTATAATAAATTCAAAATTACATTAATAATTTTTTAATACTTAAGATAAAAGTAGTAATCTAATTGTCTTTTCTATTACTTATCACATCATAATTGATAATAAAAAATTATTATTACTTATAAACCAAATAAAATAAGATAAATAATAAAATATAAATTACTAGAGTAATCTTTAATCTCTTCTAACCAAACGTCCCCTTACAACTATTTCATAAGACTGTCCATTTTCTAAAAATGAGATTTGTCTATATACATTATACTATGATTTTCATATTCAATTATGTAAAATCAGAAGTCCTAGATATGGTTTTCCGAATTGTAAATTGAACCACTTTGATTAAAAGATGCTATGTTTTTAGAAAAACAGAGATGCATACCTAATGTTATTATAATAATAATCCTATCTGATGATGAAATTCAAACGTCAACTAATCATAATGAGCTACCTTCTCAGCAAAACACATCTTAAAACATTGATTTTTCCACTTTAAGCAGCTGTCTTTGCGGTCAAGTTGGGCTAAGAAGTTTGTCTTGTTATTGTTGACATGCATGTTAACAAACTGCTGCAGAACCTGCTTCATTAGATCAAAAATCTGTCTTGCAGGTTGCCGTGTCAATTAAGACGTTGTTGAATGGAAATAAATTCCCCGGATTGGATTCATTGTTAAATGGAGGCGATGGGGATTGATAGTTAGAGACAGGCATTGCTGACTACGTTCATGAGCTCAAGCTTTCACTAAGGCAAATTGTGGAATTCTCAAGTGAAAAGGGTTTAGGTTCGAAATTCATTAATGTTTAGATTCAAAAATTTAGTTATTTTGTATAATTGATTCAATCTCAAAAAAGTTAATTCAGTTTGAATAGATTTTCTAATAAAAAAAACATGAAGACAAAGACGTAGACCTTCCTAGTCTTTTGCTATTATCTTTGGTCCAGAATCACCAATTTATTGGCCCTCTTTATTAATTTAATAGCTTAAATCCGATGCCAAATCAAGTTTAGTAGTTGAGCAGCACTAAGAAATGATTAAGAACCGGTCAATGTAAGTTAACCGGAGCATTTCTAATTTTATAATATAATTCTATTTCGGCGTCGAACCAGGGCAGTCCATACATATATACATATATAAATCCATTTTACAACTGGGCAATTGTCGTGGGAACCACCAGATTCTAATTTTCAGAAGCTTATTGGTTAAATCGAATTATCTTTATCTTTCTCTTTGATATTTCTCTCTACTCTACTACGTGGCCGCCACATAATCATCGTTAGTCAACCAAACATATATACCTCTGTAAAGTTGTGGGGCCAAAGTTCTCTCAAAAGTCAGAAAGCAAATTTGATTAACTCTCTACCAAGCGCGTTCACCTGCGCGTCAATTCACGTAAACCCACTTTCTTTATATTTCACACCAGATTGCATCGTCTCTCTAGCTATCAGGCTCTTATTTAGCGCCAACACTTTGCCTGTTTTTTGGCCCCCTCTTCTCTTTTTAGGCTTTCTCGGATGTGCCTTGCTTCACTTTGGAGCAAAGCTCAGATATGAAAAAAAACAGCAACTGCAGTTTACTTGAGCTATGGCAGTCCTAAAGAAGAATCGAAGTCTTTGGATTTTCAGACTTTCCATTTCCAATCATGGCATTTTATTCTTTCTGCTTTTTACACTCCATGGCTTGCCGTACGTCACTGCGCAATTCAGAACTGTGCCACCCGGTCCTCTACCGGATGACGAGTTTAACACACAGGGGCCCACATTCAACCCGAAAATGGCTATTGTCATGGTGGTGTTGATCAGTGTATTCTTTTTAATGGGATATTGTTCTGTTTACTTCCGACAGTGTTACCAGCGGCGTTCACACCGTAGCGATGGCGAGCCTTATGCCGTCTTTCTTAGAGGAACCAACTACCTTTCCCGTAGAATTACACGCGGACTCGATGCATCCGTTATCAACACGTTTCCCACCTTTCTCTACTCCACTGTTAAAGGGCTTAAAATCGGCAAGGGCTCCTTAGAATGCGCCGTTTGCCTAAACGAATTTGAAGACGACGAAACACTGCGTTTAATACCCAAGTGTAGCCATGTGTTTCATACTGACTGTATAGATGCTTGGCTAGCTTCGCATCACACGTGTCCCGTTTGCCGCGCAAATTTGGTCCATCAACCCGGTGAAATTGCGTCCAGCATCATTCAAGTATTTGACACGGATAACGGTTCGGGTGAATCGGAATGGAGTTCCAATGATCGTGAGGGAATTTCCCGGGTTGAGGATAGCAGAGACGTAGAATCTCAAGAGGTGAATTTGATGAATCAAAATAGGCCGCCACGAAAATCGAAATCAACAGGTTGGAGACTGGCCGGTTTATTTCCACGATCACACTCGACGGGTCACTCGTTGGTTCAACCGGGTGAAAATTGTGAGAGGTTTACACTAATATTACCGGCGGAGGTAAGAAACGAGTTAATGAACTCGAATCTAACAAGAAGCAAGAGCTGCGTGGTGCTTCCGAGAGAGAGGAGTACAAGGAGGGGGTTTAGGAGTGGAAGTGGAAGACTCGGGCCCTTAAACTACGAACGGTTCGACCGGTCAACTCGGTCTGGCCGCAGGGGTTTTAGGATTCCAAATGTTTGTGATGAGGTGACGTGCACGGAACCGAACTTGCAGGGTTAGAAGTCATAATAATGATGGTGATCGATCATTTGAGCGGCTCCCTCCGGTCCAGTCTACAAAGTAGGTTAGTTATCAAATTAATCTTGGGATTGACCCATTCAGATTTATGTGCAGTACGTAGGAATATAGTTTATGAATTTCTTTTGATTTGTTTTATTTTGCTGAAAAAAATGAAATAAGATTGTGGTTTCTTTTTATGGAGGGCAATTTGTTTCATATGTTATTTTATTCTATAAAACTATATATACAATAATAAATTTAAATTTAAATATTATATAATTAAATAATTTTAAAATAAAAATAAAATAATATTTAATCACATAATAATATATTATTATTTATATTTAAAAATATGTCTGATATTTATATGTATAATATTATTTTATTTTATTACGTAAGAATTAAAATTGAAGAGACAAATGAAAGGAAAGGTCTATGGTGGGAGACGTGGCCTATGGCTCTGGATAGTGGGGCAAGTCTGAGTAGGTGAGGTTAGGAATTATAGGTAAGGGTCTCTAAGTTGTGTGAAGCCATTTTAGGTGGGCCAACTAAAGTGACCATTCAGTTGATTTCAGGCGAGCTTAGTCGATGAGAGCCCGCAAAAGACGAGCCCACTAGGGAAGAGCCCAAATCAACAACATAAATAAAGTCCACCGGACTAATTCTCACATAAAAAATAGTATTTTTTCAAATTTTTATTCTTTAATTTTAAAAATTTTATTTACCTATTCATATATTATTAAGTTTATTAGTTTTAATGATAAAATCATCATTTTATCTATATTATTAAAAAAAACTAAAATTTTATCTCTTTTTCTTTTCTTAAATTTTAAAAAATAATAATTTTCCTCCTATATCAAATTTTAAAAAATCAATTTTCTTCTCTTAAGGTTTAATTTCAATATCTAGTCAGTTCCTCTCGCGATTTCTCCCTCTCAATGAATCATCTTTCTTTGATGATCTGCCTCATTATATTTTCTCCCTCCAATGATCGTGCATTACTTGTTTGGGAAAACAAATCATCTTCTTAAAAGAAGATGAGTCATCTTCTTCTTCCAAATAACTATCTTTTTTTGGGAAGACAACCGTCTTCTTAAATAAAAACGAGATCCCTTATCTTTTTCTTTTCGGGTTATATAGCCAATCGAAGAAGAGAGAGATGACAAGAGAGACACTATCAAAGGAAGAGGCGTTGGGAACAATTAAAAATGTCAAAATCATTATTATGTAAATTCGGTAAACATTAAATTTGGGTGTACCTGGCTTCTATTTCATGTGCATAAAATGAAAATTATTATTATTGTTATCATTATTGAGAGGAGGCTATTTTTGGACAATTTATAAGTATCCAATTGTCTTCCAACTCCCTTGGCAGTTAATTAAAACTGGGTCCAATGGACCCATTATGAATAGATCTAAACCCAATAAAAGGAAATATCAGGAGAGAGAGGTTGTCGACTACGACCCTAAAAATGTTATTAGAAATTGAAAAGTAAACCTTAAGGGGGAAAATATAGTTTTTTTTTTTAACTTAGTTTAAGAGAAAATTGTTAGTTTTTAGGGTTTAGAAAAAAAAAATTTTAAAATTAGAGTTTCGTTAACTTTAACCTTTTATGAGTGCATAAATAAGATTTTTATAGTTAAAAGGTAAAAAACTTGAGAAATCAACAAACTTTGGATGGAAATTAGTCCTTTGGCCAGATTTAAACTAAACATATTTAGTTGAAAGGTTAAAACAAGTGAGAGTTATTGAAAATTAACCATTACATATAATTAGTTGGTAAACGCTGAACATCAACTATTACATATAAATATTACGCTTGTGTAATATTCACAAAGACGATGTTATACGTACAAATTTTTATGTATATAAATAGATTCATATATGATGTATCATCATATAGTTAAATATCACTTATATGATAATATATTATTTACATACTTACTTAAATTTGAGTAGTATAATTTGATTGTAATCATAAACTTGTTCAATTAAACCATATAACACTTGAAAATATAATCACCAGTCAAAGTGGTGTCCAATCCACGCTCTTATTGCGTAGGCAAATCTAACGAAGCGACATCATCATCCTCTGTTTTTAGACAAACTCTCTGGCACATAATTTCGTCTCCAAATCACTCGCCCCCTCATCGTCTCCACTTTTGAATAGAATCCTCTGACTATTCAATGTCAAAAAATGTCTATCTTCCGTCACAAGCTTACCATTTACATTCTCAAAGAAATCACTCTCTTCTAACAGTATGGAAGGGCATTGGAGAATGACAAAACCTAATTTCCCTTATAAATAATGTTACATATACACATTTTTTAATACATAAAAGAATATATAGATGATGAGTCATTATTTGATTAGGTATTATTTTATCTTTAATTCAAAATCACTCAATTACATGATAATATATTATTTATATATTTAAAAATGTATATACATAAATTTATTGTTTCAATACATGATAATGATAGTGAGGTGGTTTATAAGAAGTGGGACTCAGAGGCTTATATAACGAATCCAAAGAAAAGGCCTAAAGCTGGAGCTGGTGGAAGCTGAGAGGATAGCAAAACAAATCTATGAAGAGGTTGTCAAAAGGATGGTCGAGGCTACTTCCAGCAATGGGTTTGGAGTTTGAGAACTGCGTTTTATTTATTAAATACAGAAGAAAAATAAGTAATACATAAATAAATAAATAAATAAAGAAAAAAATTGTTTTATTAAATAGAGAATAAAAGAAATATTATACATACAAACTTATTTATATAACATAATATAATAATATTTTTAAAGTGAAAAATAAAATTAAACAATCATATAAATTTATATAATTTATTTATAAACATTGTTTTATTCTATAAGAATTAGTTGTCAGTTAGTTGCATTAGTTAGATTTTTAATAATTTTATTATATCAAATGATTTTTAAATCCTTGTGATTTTTTTTAGAGTAATACTATATGTATCCATTTTGGGTACACAAATATATACACACATATGTGTAATCATATAATTGGTTATTGTTTTATTCTTAATTCAAAATCATCTAATCATATGATGACACATATAAATGTGTACATATTTATATACCCAAAATAGATACACATAGTTTTATTGTTTTCCTTAACGAGGAATGGACAAATAACACACTATAGAATAAAAAAAAAAATTAGTTCCTTCCAAGTCAGGGGTGGGAACTAGACATTCAATAATGCAAAATCTACTTTGTATATTGACTGTAAAATTTTTATATAAAATAAATAAATTTATATAATTTATTTATATTTTTTAATATAAAAAAATAATCTATCTTCGGTCGAAGGTTGATTCATTCACATGTGGCTGTTAAAACTGATTCTAAATAGTCTCAAAATAGAAAGAATAGCATTCAAATAAGCTTCATCGACAACCAACGATGATGTAAATGCTATTCAATAATTGAAACAGTTGAATAAATTGCCCTTTAGATTATCAATTAGTTGAAATTAATCTTAATTAGAAAGGTCAGAAGAAATTTGACAAATGGACCCACTCTCTAAATCCAAACCATAAAAAATCATTTACTAATTTTACTTTTTACGCGCTTACGCGTTTCGTTACTCGTTATGAACTGTTAATACAAACACGAAAAAGACCGACATGCCCACGTCCATTTAAGGGTCTGCCTTTCACTTGTGTCTCTTCAGATCCTTTCTTTCACCATTTCCGTCAGAGTTGGAGTCGATGGGCCGGCCAACGACACTTAGAATTTTCATAGGCTTTCTCAAAGACAAAGCATCCTTAATCAAAACAACGTTCTCAACCAAACGCAAAACCTCCTCCATCCGCCGCGCTGTCCTCCTTGCAACCTCCCACCGCACTTCAAATCCTCCGTCGTATAAACGTATCGCTGCCGTTCTTTGCATCGACCATGGGTCCCAACCAGGAGCGTCCGCTTGCATTCAAGCTCTCATGGACCGCCTGCACGCCACACGCAACGCTTTTGTTGCCGTGAAGTGTCTTTTCACAATCCATAATATTATTACAAACGGTTCGTTTATTTTAAAAGAGCAGCTTTCAATTTATCCTTCTTATGGTGGCCGAAACTTTCTTAATTTGTCAATGTTTCGAGATGATTCCGACCCAGAAGCTTGGGAACTGTCGTCGTGGGTCAGGTGGTATGCTTGCGTTTTAGAGCGAAATTTAACAGCTTCCAGAGTTGTGGGTTATTACGTCTGTTCTTCAAAAGCGGCTAAGAAGATTAGTGATGACAAAGAAGAGATGGTTTTGGCATTGTTGAGCTCAAATTTGTTGAGAGAGGTAGATGCTCTAGTAAGCTTCGTTGAAGAGGTAAGTGACGTGCCCAATTCGTTGAATCTTCAGAGGAACAATTTGGTACATGAGGTTGTCAGATTGGTGGGTGCAGATTACAGGTTAATACAACATGAAATTTTCCTCCGAGTTGACGAACTGGGAGAGAGATTAATCAGTTTAAGTCAGGAAGACGTGACTCGGTTTTTGAATGCTTTGAAAAGACTCGAAGATTGCGAAGACAGATTGCAACGGTTGTTTGTTAACAGAAATAAGAATCATCGGTTATGGAATTTGATCCACGAAACAAAAACAAAGATAACGGTACTGGTGGCAGTGAATAAGAATGTACAGGAGAAGACGTTAATGAAGATGTCGGCAAGAGACGAGTTAAGCGAGTTGAGTCGAATGAGCGAACGATTTTCTGAGTTCAGACAGTTGTTTCAGTGGAACCGGGTTCCACAATTTGTCGAAAATGATTTGTGACGCTCTTGTTTTAAAATACATTTTTAAGGAAATTGATATGATGGAATAGACTAATGATTTTGACTGAGTCTTAGAAAGAACGGGCATTTATGTTTAAATTCAAATGGGTTTATCAAAACAACGATCGTGTCTACCAAGCAAGCCAAAAGTCTTGGTGTAGTAAAATTTCAAAGTTTTTTTTTATTTTTTTTTTAATTTATATATACATTTATATGAAAATTCTTGTTAAAAATACTAATTAAGATTAAAAATAAAATTATTATTTATTATAAAATTTAAAAAATTAAAATTTTATTATATTTTTCTTTTATATTTAAAAATCTCGTAATTTTTTTTTTCTCAAAGTTTGAAAAATAAAAATTTCTTTTTAAGATTTTTCTCTCTTTTCTTCAGCAACAATCCGTTGTCGGCCTTCCCTCCTTCTGCCTTATCTCTTTCTCAATCTCTCTCACTTTCCTCTCCGACTATAGATTGATAAAATTGTTTGAAAATTCAAATGACTTTCCTTTGGACATCTAGACCAAAATCATTTGGATTTTTAGATAATTTTTGTCAATCTATAGTTAGAAAGGAAAGGGAGGGAAAAATAAAACAAGAGAGAGGATGACTAATGGTCAGAGATGATAGATTATCACCGAAGAAAAGAAAAAAAAAATCTTTGAAAAAAATTATCATTTTTTAAACTTAAAAAAAATGAAAAAAATGTAAAATTTTCAAATTAAAAAAAGAAAATTTAATTCTTTTAATTTTTTTGATTAAATAATATTTTTATCTCTAATTTTAATAAAATTTTTTAATAAAAATTAACTCATAATTAAATATTTAAATTTGTTAAAATTAAAAAATACGACTTTGAGGCTTCAAAATATCTCGGTGGGGTCAAGTCTTTTGGCCAATAAACTATGATGATGTAAACGCTCCCAGTCGGCAACTTCAAATTTTCTTCTCTTATGAAACGAGAGCGCGTGTTTTGCGTTGGGTGGGTCGGATGGGAGCCACTTGAGACAATTCAAGAGGTCAGGTTGAAGTAATCGGTCTCTCCGCGGCATTGCCACTCGCAGAATTTTGCGGTGATAGATGGAGGATTTCAATTTAATTTAAAAAAAAATAATAATGATTCAAAAAAAATTGCCCGCGTGATAATAAGAAGGCCAAAACAAAAGACTTGTTCCCACCCAAAGTTTGATATATTCTCAAATTATTATTTATCAAATTTCAAAAATTTAAAATCTTATCTATAAATTAATTTTTTATTAAAATTTTCTGTTATAAATAAAAATAAAATTTTTATTTCAATAATAATATTAAAAATATATAATTTTATGTTTTTTCAAAATTTTCAAAATAACTATTTTTTACTGTTTAAATATTTTTAATTTTAAAAAATAACTATTTTTTCGCTTTTAAGTTTTTTTTCTCTTCCCTCTTCATCTTCGGCGGCTTACTCCTTCTGCTCGGAGACTTTCTTCTCTCTCCAGTTGGCTTTCCTTTTCGTGCAACGAATAGAAAAACTAAAAAGAAAAAGGAAAAATGTAGCCGTTACCCTCCCAATGGGGTCATGAGTATTTTGGATTTTGTCTTTTGGTGCAAAGTAGCCGTTGCTGTGTCCTTTTTTTTTTATTTTTTTAAGTTGTGCTGTCGTGTTGATTCGTGGGCTTTCCCCGTGAAACCCCGATGTGGTCACTTTGTTTGTGAGTCCTGCGAAACATGGATCATGCCCAAATTTTGTGGATGGTATTGGCCCATTGCCAACTCTATAATTCCCGCACTGGAAAGAAATTGAGTCTTCCACTTCCGGTTCTACTGTGCAAGATTGTAATGATAGTAGATAGAGCTAGATTTGAGTTGAGCCGAGCTCTAGTTCAGCTCGGTTCAGATATAGTCTGCTCGAGTTCGAGCTCGAACTCGGCTAAGGCAAGCTCATTTTGGGCTCAAATTCAGCTCGATTCGTTTTTTGTTATCAAAATGATATCGTTTTTAATATATATTGATCAAAACGATGTCGTTTTGTATCAAAAATTTTAATTAGAAAATTTGACGAGTAGCTCGAGCTCGAGCTTGACTAAGGCAGACTCATTTTGGGCTCGACCGAGCCGAGCTCAAGCTTAAATTAATTTAGCTCGAATCCAACCCTAATAGTAGACATTGATGGACACGAATGAAAGTGGGTTTGATAAGTTATAAGCGCATGCTTTCACAGATATAGCCGAAGTATGGTACAGATGACAATAAATTTTTTTGTTTCTTTGTCAAATAAAGATGGATTATTTTCATCAAACAAAACTTCTACAGTTGAAAGGCTGATGGCAACAAAAGGTTATAGTGGAAAGGTCGGCCCGATGGCAAGAACTTTCTTCTATTACTGGAGGAAGAAGAAAAAATTTAGAAAAAAAAGTTAATTGTTTAAAATTTAATTCTAAAAATAATATAAATTTTTATGGTTTTAAAATTTAATAATAAAATAATAATTTTATCGTTGTCTTTAACAGAAATCAACTTATAAATAAGTGATAAAATGACAATTCAAGCTCCTTTTTGTTCAAAACTTAATTGCATAGAATTATTGCAATAACTCAAAAATTCATGCGGTGGACAATGAAATGTACATCAAATTAAAAAGAAAGCTCAAAATTAGATCCCAGTGGCCGGTGAAAAACCACCACGATTAATGTCTAGTGCGATTACTTATTTTGGTCTTCTGAGTCATTGTCTGGGTTGGGACTCGACCACCTCTGGACTCGTTGCTTTGCCTTTTCAGCCTGTAAATCCACCAAAACGATCAATTAGAGACGACTTCAAAATGTGTTAAAGTCAAGCTTGTTTCTTTCGTTGAAAAGAAAAAAATGTTATAATGTCAAATTATACCTCCTTGTCCCAATCGGATCTTGCAGTTATAATGGACAACACGACCGTTTGAAAAGCAGTTCCACCAAAGATCATTCCTCCCCAGATACCCTGATGCACAAATGTAAAAATAATTTGTGTCAATACAAGATTAAATCATATAATTCCTCATAATTAAAGAAATTTCCTTGAATTAGCAAACTTTTAACAGAACTTTATCAGGCTTAGATTCATGCATAATGGATAAAAAGTTTAACTATTTGATAACTTGGGTTCATGAAAAAGCAGGTTAAAGATGGAAGCATTGATTGTTTGTAAGCCCAATCAACACATAAATGCAAAAACCAACAAAAAAGGCAAGCAATCAACTTTAGAAGCTAAACTCACCATAACGCCCAGATCGAACACCCAGCCCATCAGAAATCCTAGTGGGAGTCCTACTATGTAATAGCATCCAAGATTTACATATGCAACCGTCGCCTGCCATCCAGACCCCACAGCCACTCCTGTCGCAGTGAAAATAAAACTCTTTAACATCTGATTAAAAAAAAAAAGTTGTCAAGGTTATCAGTAATGTTTCATTAGAGATGCACCTGATAAAACTGGCTGAACGCTGTTGAGGAGAATGGTGACTGCCAAAAGATAGGAAAGCGTTTTAACAGCTTCAAGGACATCTTCACTGGAGGTGAATATCAAAGCCACCTTTTCTCTTAGTATCATTATCAAAACGCAGAGGATGAGGCCGATTATTGTGGATTCTACTACCGCCACTATTGTTGCAAATTTTGCGGCCTTGCCGTTCCCGGCTCCCAGTTCATTGGCCACCCTCACGCTGTCAATTTTAAAGCCACCGACCCATCAATAATGCATAGTGACTTTTTCTTATTCGTCATTATAGGTACCGTCAGGTGAAAGCTAAAATACAGCACTGTTAGTTAATTTCATGGCCAAAGGACTATTTCCCACTCAAACTATATACTGAATTCTCATAGTTCCCTTCATTAACTACAAAAATACCGTTTACTTACTCATGACTAATTAAATTTAACAAAACTCTAACGCTTAAAAATTTTATCTCTTTTTACCTCTCTAAACTTTAAAAACTAAAAGTTTCTCCCAACTTAAGTTTTAAAAAATGGTAGTTTCACCCTAGGGTTTCGTTTTGAAATCGTCGGCGACATCTCTAGCTCCATTGCCGATGACCTCTCCCTTCTGAAGCATCCTCTCCTTCCGACGATCTCTTTCCTCCCATTTGGACATCTGATCGGTGTCGAAGAAGCCTTAGGAGACAAAGAACTTCGTCGGGTCTTCGTCTTTCCAGATGAAGACAAAATTGTCGTTTTCGTCTGGGAAGACAGTCGTCTTCTCAGAAGAAGACTTCTGGGAAGACGATTGTCTTCCTAGAAGAAGACGTCTGGGAAGACGAAGTTCTTCATCTCTCAAAACTTTTCTGATGTCGATCGGGTGTCTAAATGGGAGGAAAGAGATTGTTAAAAGGAGAGGATGCTTCGAGAGGGAGAGACCATCGACAATAGAGCCGAAGATGTCACCGAAGATTTCAAAACAAAACCCTAAGGTAAAACTGTTATTTTTTAAAACTTAAGTTGAGAAAAAATTTTAGTTTTTAAAGTTTAAAGAAGTAAAAATATATTATATTTTTGTTTATTTTTAATATTATAGATAAAATAACAATTTTTACTTCATTATCATTAATTTTAATTACTTATATGTGGATAAACAATATTATCATAGTTAATAAAAAAACCTTTAACAATTTATCATAGTTTAGGTGGGAAATAGTCGTTTGGCCTTAATTTCATTCGCTTAATTAATTTTGTTTGTCTGCTAGTTGGACTAGCTTCGATTCAACATCAAACAGTGCCAACCAGTAATAATTGAAAGCAGTAGTACAGCCAATCTTCATCAAAGCTAATTATGAGATTGCAGACGTATTAGCCGCCATTAGGCCAAAGTAGTGTTATTCCAAACTCACATATAAGGAGTTCGAAAATTTTGAAGCCTTGTCTATTCATTAATTATGGCCAAAATTTTTGGTTTAAAAAAAATAAAATTATTATTTTATTAATAATATTAAAAAAATTATAAAATTTATTATTTTTTTACAAATAACTTTTAAAAACTAACATCTTACTTTGAAAGTTTTTTAATTTTAAAATATCATATTTTTCCTCTCCCTTCAAAACCTTAGAATTTTTTTTTACCTCCAGTTATTTTCTCTGACTAATAGAAAAGACGATAATAGAGTCTCTTTATCAATGAAGATATTTGACGAAAAGAGTTGACAAAGAGATCTAGGCTCTGAATCTTCTCGTCGATGAAGAAATCTAGAATTTCTTCACCCAGATTTTGTTGAATCTCTTCATCTCTAATAAAAAAATCTATTCTAAATTTATTTACATGTGTTGATCAACGGTTTAGGATGGGGAGGGTAGGTCGTCGGTGTCGGAGAGGTGAAAAAAAAATTTGAGAGAAAAATATGATTTTTTAAAATTAGAAAACTTTAAGTAAAGGTAAAGTTGTTAGTTTTTAAAATTACAAAAAAAAAAAATTATATTTTTTTAATATTATTAATAAAAAGATGATTTTATCTATACCTCTACTAGAAAATTTTAACAACAATCACGATATAAATAAGACTTAGAGTTTTTCAAACCTCATAAATATGACTTAAAAAATGCACCTAAACTTGGGTGGGAAATAGTCCTTTGGCCCCGCCATTAATGCTAAATGCTTTTCATCATATGAGAGTATTAGTGGATGTACATCAATGAACAAATGCTAGATTTAAGATGAAAAGAGAAACAATACCCGGTAGCAGCGAAGAAAGCAAGAGGAATCATGATTTCCCATCCGTTAATACTCATGCTACATAAATAAATCGCAGTAAAATCAGTTAGTTTCAAGCAACTTTATTATGTTAAATAAGAAAGGGAAAAATTGAATAAAATTATATTTATACCACACTGATAAGGCATCCACAGCTATTGTCGCATCTGATAAATGTCCAGTCATCAATATTAATATTCTGTAGTACCAATTTTCCAAGCTGCATCAATAACAAAACCATATGTCAAAATTTTTGGCTAGGAATTTGTAAACGTAACGTAACTGCACCAAGAAGAGAGAGAGACTACTACCATAACATGACCCCAGAAGCTATGGAGAGTTTGGTATATTCCCAAAGGCCAGAAAAGGCTTGCATAGAGAAGCCTTTCCATGTTAATGGACACCAACCCAAAGCAGCATAACCGAAACATCCGAAAAACAACACCCACCAAGAGATATCCAATGCAATAGCCGCCCCTATAACACCAAGATCTAGTGCGTAAACGAACAGCCAGCTGGTGAATATATTCACCAACAGTCCTACAAATGATACCCAAGCAATTATCTGGTTCTTTAATTGGCTCTGCAGGAACCTCTGCACTGGAAACTGAAAAGCAAAACTGAAGTGCAGTGGTATCAACCACACAGCAACTACCCCTGACATCTCTGAGACGTCGTCTGGCTGACCCAGCCATTTCAGAATTGGGGTTGCAAAAACGTAAACTGGTAATAGCAAGAAGCAGAATAGGAAAAGTACAATCCATGATCTTTGCATGTAAATGCCTAACATGTGGTATCTTTTGGCTCCAAAAGCTTGGCCGCAAAGTGTCTCTAATGCGCTTGCCATTCCAAGCTAGTTTTCAGAACCCAGAAAATCAAGCACAAATGTTAAATGAGAGAACGAAAAAGATCAGTGGGTTTAGATAGATGAATAGGGAGAGTTGAGTTTATTACCAGAAGGCCGAAATTGAAGCCAACAATTACAGTGTTGGCTATGGATAAAGCTGCTAGTTCAACTTCACCAAGGTGTCCGGCAAATGCTTGGCTGATGATGTTCATGGTGAAGGCTGAAATCCGGCTGAATATTGCCGGGCCAACGATCCGCCATAGCTTCTTCGATTCAATCCAGACTCTTATTGATAACTTTTCATTGTCTTGGTCATCATGATCTCCAGCTACCGCTACGTCCCTCAACAAAGGCTGATTGGGATCTGCATCCCTCTCAATGCTACCCATAACACACGTTTCAATGCTTTAACTATCTTGTCTTGGTTTCTGAATAAAGAGGGGAGGCTGAGCCTTAGCCTAAGCCTAAGCCTAAGCTTTCAGATACTGAGAACTAGAGGTGTGAAAAGACAAGTAAATTTCGTCAACTGGTTGCTTCTGAACATGTACTTATATCATATCATATACTTTAACAATCCACCACATAGAACTTGAACCATAATTTCAAAGTTCAATCTTTATTTGAACACTCCAAGCGGCGTGGAAGAGTAGTTGGCAAATTTTATATTACTTCATACAATTAAGGCAATCGAATAAGAACAATCAATGCAGTTTTGTTACAAAAGTAAAAAGATAAATGAGAAAACTGTTTTATATATAGGCATCACATGATTCATGCATGAAGACTGGTTATTTCTGGTCAATTTCCTGAAAATTAAAAACAATTAAAGAGCCGTAAAATGTTTTTATATTTTGTTCAAAAGGAAATTAAGAGTCAAACTCTGCAATAAATCAGTCAAGGATGAAAGCAAAAATGTCTCTGGGTTGACAATCTGGTGGAAAGCCATTATACAAGAATGGTGGTTGAGTTCTTGAGGTCATGGCTATTGTCATTCGACGGGTCCTAAATTCCAGAATTTCTATCTTGTCTATTGTACTCCTTATAATAAATAATTTTTAATGAATGAAAAATTATGCAATGGATTAAAAAAAAAACTGTAACCCAGAAAGTCAGCGTTGGTTTGAAACCAAAAATGAAGCACCAGTTATGGTTGAATTAGCTAGGTCTAACCTGTATAATTTTTACTAAAATAATACTAGGATCCAGTTGGGCAGTAACCTATGGCTACAATTTGAAGCTTGGATTTGGCAGATTCCATCAGATGGTCTAATAATGAAGAGGCGTAAATGGTCAGTGCAACGGCTGAGGTCATTACTTGCGTAATTAAGTCATGCATTATCACACGTCAGTTAATTATAAATTATTATTTTAATTTATATAACATATAATTTTATTTTTTATTTACGAATCACTATCAGATAATATTTGTAATTTATCCTCCAATTAATGAAGCTCTGATTTTAGTAATAAATTTGTAGAGCAAATTGAAATTTGATTTTACAAAGTAATTTGACCTGTCTCATGTAATTAATCTAGATCTTTTCGCCAGCATTAAATTTCATAACTAATAAATCGCTGGATGCCACTCCCAAATGATAGGTAGAATAACAAAATAAAAATATTTTTCGTATATAAGGGAATATAAATTTAAATATTTTAAATATAAAAATAAATTAAACATCCCTACAAAATACTAATCTTTTAAAGAATTGCCACAGTAGTTTTTCCAAGACAAAAAGGAAATTATTCCTTCTTAACACGCCTGAATGTGCTTAGGCTTTGCAAAATTAAATTTATCTGTAAGAGGCTGCCTCATTAGACATATGGATCCGAGCCTTTTCTGCCTGTAAATATTATTTCAACGGCAATAAAAATTAACTTCCTTTAAATAGAAAGAGCTTTATGTGTGTGTTTGAAAGTAACAAGAATTGGAGTTTACCTCTTTTTCCCAATTCAATTTCATGGTGATGATAGTTAGTATCAATGTTTGAACCACAGTTCCACATATCATTCCTGCCCAGATGCCCTGCTTATATCATTTTACTACAAATCAGAGATTGAATGAATGCTTTGTAGACAAACATACAAACAACCCCAAAGAACTTTCAGTCACCACATTTTTTTTTTTTTAAACGGAATTCAGAAGCACATCATAAGCTATGCTTAGTAACAACAACATGGCATAGCAGATTAGAGAATTCTGAAGTCAGAAATAAGTTTCATCACACCTCATGAGTGTTGTGGCAATAATTTTTCCATGGGGATTCTGTGATTTTATGGTTATATGATGTCTAACTTTAAATAAATGACACGATGCTTTGGATGCAAAAATCAGGATACAAACTTCAGATAGATGGCCTTGTTCTCCTTAAAAATGATATCATAATGTGCTTGACTGATTGTGAAGATGCAATTGTGCTTACCTTGATATTAAATTGGAGCAACCAACCCAACAAAACCCCAAGAGGCACTCCAACCAGGTAGTAACTACCAATATTGATAAGTGCCACTAAAGCTTGCCAACCAGATCCAATTGCTGCGCCTGCAAAAAGACATAGTCACGATACCATACCAAAAGATTAAAATTTGTGAATGTTGTGGAAAGATAAATTTGATCTTCTCACCCGAAAGAACTGGTTGAATGCAACTGAGGAGAATAGTGCATGCCAGTAAAAGTGCCAGTTCATTGACCATAGTAATAACAGCAGAGGTTGAGGTAAAAATCATTGCAAGCTTCCCAGGGATGGCCATAACAACTGGCCAAAAAAAAAGTCCAACCAAGAGGGAGTACAGCAATGACACAATGGTGGCAAATTTTGTGCCATTTGCATTTCCGGCACCAAGCTCATTTGCCACACGTACTCTGGATAAAGAAGTCAAACCTTATTATCAAGCAAGAAGGGGAAAACTTGATGAGTCTACAGTTTATTCTCTCCCTAGATGAATAGCCTTTAATCCCAAAAATAAATGGGAATTGGAAAATATAGTCAAAAAAAATTCTATTCAACAACTGATTTTCTGTTTGACTATGAATTTTTAGTAGGAACTTGAAGAGTCATTGACTAACCACAATGTGCAGTTCCATAGAATCAGTCAAGAAGGCTTGGTAGGAAAAGAAAATGGGTATCATGTACTAAGACATTCAGTGAAGACAAACTCAATCAAATTAATAAACTTCTTAGAATGTATTTTGACCTTAAAACCTTAAAAATGATTGTTTATCTTAATTCAAACACACTGGCGTCCAAATTTACTAAGTAAAAGTTCTACAGGTTTCAGTGTTTTGGAGTAGGTATGTGCCTAATCCATCCCAAACATATACAATAGATAATGTTTGTCCACGTTCTCCACTTTTCTGGACCATGTTGAGATTCACTTCAAACCATAAATAATGTTTGTCCTTAGCCCGCAACTCCTACAGTTCATATGCAATCAAATTCATTCAAGAGAAACGCATGAGGCTTAATTATTGTTAGAGTTGTGTGCTGAATGGACTGTCTTCAATGTTCTGATAAAATTACTACCTATTATGAGATATTGAGACATTATTCCTATACCCTTAATTCTTCCTGTACATTTATTACAAATTATAGTGGATAATTTGGAGAGTTTGAGAGAAAAGGGAGTGGAGCTTACGATCAGTAACATACCCAGTGGCAGCCAAAAATCCTAGAGGAACCATGGATTCCCAGGCATATATAGCAATGCTGCCAAGAGAATTAAAAATTTAGAGGAACTAAAAATTTCAACGGGCAAACCATAGATTTTAAAAACAAAGAAATGAAACAATAGAAACAAAATTCGGGACTAGGAACCAACCAGATTGAAAGGGCATCAACAGCTACTTCACTGTTACGCATATAACCTGAAACTATGATCAACACTCTATAATAGAAGTTTTCCAACCTAAATAATCATAAAAAAGACAAACGTAATCAATCTTTTTTCAATGTTAACAAATTCAAAATTCATTAAACCTATGGTAAGCAATCACATACGATAGCATAACCCCAGAAGCCACAGAGAGTTTAAGAAATTCCCAAAGCCCAACAAAGGCTTGATTAGAGAAACCAGTCCAAGACTGAGGACACCCACCACAAACACTGTAGCAGAAAAGTCCTAAAACCGATAACCACCATGAAAAGTCAAGTGTGATAGCAGTTCCAACAATTCCAACTCTCAGTTTATAAACAAAAACCCAACTCACAATCACATGGACCAAGAGGGCAACACCAGAAACCCAAGCAATAACTGCGGTCTTCAATTGGCACTGCAGGAACCTCTGCAAAGTGAACTGAAAAGGGAAGCTCAAGTGAAGTGGTATCAACCAAATAGCAACAATACCGGTTTGCTCCGCCAATGTTGTTGACTGACCAATGAGCTTCAAAAATGGAGATGCAAAAACAAACATGGGTATCAACAAAATCGAACATATGAACAGAACGATCCATGATCGTTGCATATATAACCCTAGCATGTGGTACTGCTTGGCTCCACAAGCTTGGCCGCATAATGTCTCCAGCGCACTCGCCATGCCTAACTAAAATGGTAGAAGTAAAGGATTAAAAAACAGAACAATTTAATTGAAATGAAAAGAAAAAGCTTGGATTGCTTACCAAGAAGCCGAAGCAGATGGAGATAATTACAGTAGTGACAATGGAAATGGCAGCAAGATTGAGATCACCGAGGTGGCCAGCGAAAGCTTGAGTTATTATAGTCATGGAAAACATTGATAGGCGACTGAAGATGGAGGGCCCTGCAATTTGCCATAATTTCTTTGATTCCGTCCATGTTTTGTTGATGAGATCATTATCTTTGGTCGATTCTTCTTGTAAGTCATTTTGTTCTGGGCTTGAGAGTAATAGAGGGTTCCCACCTTCCATACTTCCCATGTGCAATCTCGGGACTCAAGTTTGACCGGAGCGAGGAGTAGGAAACGAGTCATGTTGTTGTTGCTTTACTGTAGAACCGCTAAATCGACTAGGCCGAATGCCTATTTTTGATTAAATTAGTAAGATTTAATAAAAATTGATAATTATAAATAAGTAATATGTTTAATAAACGACGACAAAAAATATTAATATATTATTTTAATTAAATATTATTAAATTTAATTATTTTGAAATATTTTATATATTATTTATTATATTAATTAAAAATAATTTTATTTTTATCTTAAAAATATAATTATTAAAAAAATTACTAAAATTTATAAAATCCGCCGTTCAAATTTCCCTTGGTGAAAATTTTGTCTATCTAATCATATTTACACAAGGGGATATTCATAAAATTAATTTCAATCATAATGTTATCTTTTAAGTTGGTTATGTTTAATTTGTTCTAACAAGTTTGACAATAATCTATTTGAAACTTTTTTTTGGTAAGAATATCAATCATAGGGTAAAATATTAGATAGCTCCAAAATTTTCCCATTGAATTTCCCCTTTATGGAAAATAAGCAAGATTATGTGTATTTAATTTCAAATATTTAATTAAAAGTATTATTTTATTATTAATTAAAAATTATTTTATTACATAATGATATATTATATAGATATTTAATTGGATATATATAGTTTTATTGAAAAATAATTTGTCCATCTCTATATGTTTAATACAATCCTATTCTGCAAGATTATATGCAATATCATATATATCTTTATTGTCATAGTACAACTGAATCAAATGCTCAAACAAATAATTCAAATTTTTTATATTTTACAAATCAATAAAACTATGTGTATCCATTTTGAATACATAAATATGTACACATTTATATGTGTCATCATGTGATTAGATGATTTTGAATTAAGAATAAAATAATAATCAATCATATGATGACACATATGAGTATGTATACATTTGTATACACATAGTATTACTCTTTACAAATATGATATGAATGGTGACTACGAGGGAGCTCTCTTATTAAAGGAGGGAATGCATGAGGTATTATGCCATGAAATTAATTATTTCATGTATTGTTATTTCTATGCAATGTTTCTAGTATGATTGTGTAATGCGCGTCACACATTTTATACATTTTTTGAATTATGTTTTAATTTAAATGTTGAGTATTGAAGTTTTATGTAATATTTGAGACTTTCGCATATGCTTCCAAGTATGAGCTCTTTTTAGGATATACAACTTCGTATAGTTAATATATGACTTCAAATTATATAATCGTCATCCTAACGTAATTAAGAATACTTTCGTAGATATCAAATAACTCTTTTTAGGACTTTTATTCAAAATCAAATAACGCAACCTCACTACCCTGACCGAAAAAATGTATGATGTTAATTTAACAATTATTACGAGCTAATTGTTGACCCAATAATATGGAAATTCTTGGGTGTAACTATCAAAATGAATAGGGTTTATAACAAGGTCAAAAAATTTATTCCCACCCAAGGATGAGTGTATTCTAAAACTTTCATCGATAAAATTTTAAAAATTTAAAAATTTATTTATAAATTATTAAAATTTATTAATTTTTGAGATATAATAACCATTTAATTAATGATACTAAAAAATAAATTTTATTTGTTTTATTAAATTTTAAAAATTAATAATTTCTTTTATTATTAAATTTTGAAAAAGTTGTATTCTTGCTCTTTCTCCTCTTTCTGTCTCTAGCAACCAACACTTTTGAATAAGATTAAATTCAAACTGAACTAAATCAAGTAGAGTTCAAGTTCATTTGAGCTTGAATTCGAACTCGTGAAACTAAACTTAAACTCGATTTGAATTCGATTCGATTTATTTTGTGTTCAAATTTTAAACTATTTTGTTATTAAAATAATATCGTTTTAATATATATTAATCAAAACGATATCGTTTTGTATCAAAATTTTTAATTAAAAAATTTGATGAATAAATCGAACTCAACCAAGATTGACTCATTTTAGATTCGTTTGAATTAAACTTAAACCCAAACTCAAATAAATTTAATTTAAATCTAATTCTACTCTCCAAACTTATCTTTTGTTTCTTTAGAACTCATCTTCGTTGGAGAAGACAAATTTTGTACGTAGAACTGATATAACGCTGTCATCGATTTCTGACATACAAGTTTTTTGTTAATTTATGTATGAAGGCAAACACGAAACATTGTCGTGATCTCAGAGTAGAAGGGATAAGACTAAGGATTATTCACTGCCAAAACCAAAGGTGTCACCAACTTATCCCATTATCAAGAACACTGCGTCAATAATTTGACAAGGCTTTTGACAATTTAATTTCTTTATTAAAGATGTTACATAAAGATCGGAAAACTCCTTTTTAAACATCGACTGGGAAGGACCGCTGCTCGTTTGAATGATCTCAGCCTTACACATTTAATCATTGTGTTCACACCCTTAATTGTCCCTTTTAAGTATATTTATTTTTTACAATTTAAACAGTCACATATTATTTAATTAATTTTATCTAAAAAATTTCAACTATGAGAAATACATATATAAACTCAACACAACATTTCTTCATCATAGAATTTGACTTATTTATAAAATATTAATTATTTAGGTCGGAATAATATATATTTATTAAATCCTTTAATCTGCAATTAATTCCAAAAGGGTGACCATCTTTAAAGAATCTTTAAAGTAAAGGCAAGGAGAAAAATCATCACACTTGTTCCTTAGCGTAAAAATCAATCCAACCTTCTATTTCTGTCCTACTCCGAGTCAACAAAGTTGAAAGAGCGCTAGAAATATAACTCCTACCGTTCAACTAAAAGAGAAGAAGATATGATTGGGCTGAGGAATCCTCTGCATCACAATCCCAACCAAACCATACTTCCTTTCATTATCCTTATAATATGTGTCCTAATATAATAATATATATAAAAAAATATTTATTTATATATTTAAAATAAATATATAATAAATAATATTATATGTCAAATCAGTTTATATTTTTAGGGGGTTTTCTATATATATAGAGACACATCTTATTTTTGGATTTAGGGTTTTTTTTGGATATACTGATTGTAAAAACTTTTCAGTATTCACAGACACAAAACTCGTAACATGGCGGAGATGGAATCAGCTGGTAAGCCCAGCACCGTCGTGAAAAGAGCTCTTTTGTTCTGAATGTTATCTTCTTATCTATTGGCAACTGTGGCGGTCCACTAGTTATGCGTCTATACTTCATCCACGGGGGCAACCGAGTTTGGTTCTCGAGCTGGCTTGAAACCGGAGCTTGGCCGGTTGTTCTCCTCCCCATCACCATAGGTTACTTTTATCGCCGCCGCAACCAGAACCGGTCATCACCCACCAACTTCTTCCTCATGAAAACTCGGTTGTTCATTGCCTCAGCGGTAATTGGCGTGCTTACTGGCTTCGACGACTATCTCTACGCTTATGGCGTGGCTCGTCTTCCGGTTTCCACTTCTTCTTTGATCATCGCTTCCCAGTTGGCTTTTACTGCAGCTTTTGCATATCTTTTGGTCAAACAAAAGTTTACCTCTTACTCAATAAATGCAATATTTCTGTTAACCGTTGGAGCTGGTATTTTAGCACTACATACCAGCAGTGATCGGCCTGCTAATGAATCAAACAGGGAGTATTTGTTAGGGTTTCTCATGACAGTCGCTGCGGCCGCTTTGTACGGCTTTATATTGCCGCTGGTGGAGTTGTCGTACAAGAAGGCCAAACAAGAACTAAGCTATGCTCTTGTTTTGGAGATTCAGATTGTGATGTGCTTGTTTGCTACAGCAGTGTGCACTGTGGGAATGCTAATTAATAATGACTTCAAGGTAAGTTATCTTTCTCTTTCCTGCAAAAACGAAATTAATAAATATTTGCACTTCCAGATTCGGGAAAATTGATTTATTTTTGCAGGTAATTGGAAGAGAAGCTAGAGAGTTCGAGCTGGGTGAAACAAAGTATTATATTTTGGTGGTGGGAAGTGCATTAATCTGGCAATGTTTCTTCATTGGAGCAATAGGTGTGATATTTTGTGGGTCGTCTTTGTTATCAGCTGTAATAATCGCTGTTCAACTACCGATAACAGAAATTCTGGCAGTGATTTTCTATCAAGAGAAGTTTCAAGCAGAGAAAGGTGTTTCTCTTGCCCTCTCTCTCTGGGGCTTTGCTTCATATTATTATGGGGAATTTAAACACGCCAAAGAGGAGAAACGTACTGCTCAAACAGAAATGCTTCCGGTTTCCAACCATGATGAACCGCAGCCATGCGAGTTATAATTGAAGTTATTTTATCTTTTTGGCAATCGAGCCAAATCTCTGTTTGTGGCAATATTAAATGCTTTAATCTTAACTTAAACTTCAAAGCTAGAAAAAATCCAATTCGTTTATCTTGTCTGTCAGTGCACTGGTTTTTGTCGCCATCAGACATGGATGCCCTCTCATCAAAGCAGAGCGAAATGTTATCTTAGGTCTGTGTGAAAAACAGGGCAGTTAAAACATTTATTAGATATATGAAGTAGAAGAAGTCACGGGTGTTACTTTTTCTTTATCGTGCTTCCCTTGATATTCATCTATCTGAATTTTTAATATTCGTGCTGTCCTTACTTCACATTAATCTTTCTTTTGCTATGATCCACATTTAGAATAAAACAAAAAAGTTGTCAAGCGTTTTAATTTTATCAAACTTGCTCAATTATAATAATAAGTCTTACACCTTACACAATCAGACAAGCCCCGCCTGCACCTTTGACTTGGAACACAGAAAAGATTTTCCAGTCGTCGTGTACGGAACGTAAGCACTCAGCGCGGAGCAATAATTGGCACATGTAGCTGCACATGTTATGATGAATTTTTTACAAGGCCAAAGGACTAGTTCCCAACCGAGATTAGGTATCATGCGAAGTCACATCCATCATATTTAAAAAATTTAAAATTAACATAATTATTACTAAATTTTTTTATTAAAAACAAAAACAAAATTATTATTTTATTAATAATATTAAAAAATAAAAAAATTATTTTATTTTCTTTCTAACTTTTAAAAACTAACTATTTCACTTATATCTAAAGTTTTATAATTTTAAAAAATTATATTTTTTTCACTTTTTTTACCACCATCTTCGACACTGATACCCTTCCCTCTCCACCCTAAATAGTTGATCAATACAAGTAAACAAATCTGGAAAGGATTTCTTCGTCAGAGATGAAGAGATCTGATGAGATCTAGGTGAAGAGATCCAGAACCCCAATCTGTTCATCGAAGAAAAGATCCGAATCTTTTTGTCGATGAAGAGATCTGGAATCTAGATCTTTTCATAAATGAAGAAGTTTTATCATCGTCTTTTCTAGATTGTCAAAGAAAGTGGTTAAAGGAGAAAAAAAAAATTCCTAGGGTTTGAGAGGAAAAATATGAGTTTTTAAAGTTAAAAAACTTTAAGAGAGATGAAATATTAGTTTTTAAAACTTAACAGAGAAAATATAATACATTTTATATTTTTTTAATATTATTAGTAAAATAAAAATTTTATTTTTATCTCTAACAGAAAATTTTAATATCAATTAGTTAACATGTACCACTTCAAATTTTTCGAACTTTATAAGTATAACTTTAAGATTGCACCTAAACTTAGATAGAAAATAGTCCTTTGGCAATATTATAATTATTATACGTAATATCAAAACATTATTATATAAATAAATATTATTTTATTTTTAAAATTTTATTATTAAATTTTTATTATTTATATATAAAATTGATGTAACTTTCAGACTCGAACTCAATTTTGCTTCAGCCAAACTTGTTTTGAGTTTACTCAAGCCAAGTTTGTTTTTAAATTCGAACAAATTCGATTAAAATCCAATCCTAATCAAAATAATATCGTTTTAAATGTCAAAACTAGAGATCACAAATATATGTCGAGTTTTGAACTTCTCTATAGAGTTAAACACAAGTTTTCTTTCAATATAGCCTGACGAGCTCAAGCCAAACTTAAAACAATTTATGTTTAAAGCTGGTTTGACTCGTATCCAGACCTAGGATAAAGCCATTGGCCAATTCTCATTATCTCATCACATGTTCATTACTGTTTCCTCCCCGTCTAGGCTTTCCCAAACTAACCAAAGAAGCCCATTTACTCGCAATGCCCGTTGTACAGCATATGAAATAAAATAGGAAACAAAGACAATTCAATTGAATTACCACTACAGCTGAAAATTATTTCTTTACAACAATAATGACTTATATAACATTATTGAAACAACAGCGCAACCAAAAAGTGAGCAAAACAGGCAATGACTCACTGCCAATGAATGGGGGTTTGACAAACGTACTTGACTGATTGAGTTATTAAGCTTTGACTTGTATTTGCAGAAATCGAAGGTGGCACTCCCATGATCTCGTTATGGTTGCCACATATCTCTCCATAAAAAATTTTTCTTGTGTTTGTTTTCAGCCCATTGTTTTATTCAGGAACAACAGGATTAACAAGAATATGGAGAACTCAAGCACAAACTTTGGACCTGATACTCGTTCAACAATTTGCTGCCACCTGAAAGTTCAACCAGTAGATAGCTGCTGATAAAGCCTGCCGTCCATTTCAGGATCTTCATTACAAACAGTAAAATGACTATACCAACAACCTTCATAAAGTC
Source organism: Mangifera indica (assembly GCF_011075055.1). Taxonomy (NCBI): domain Eukaryota; kingdom Viridiplantae; phylum Streptophyta; class Magnoliopsida; order Sapindales; family Anacardiaceae; genus Mangifera; species Mangifera indica. Next base: position 4,585,456 of record NC_058147.1, on the reverse strand, counting down.
AGAATTAAGTCGATTGCTTCACACAAATACTAATTTAACGTCTACAATTTGAATTTAACAACCTAGTTTTTTACTTCCAAAGTTCAACATAGTGTTAAAACACACTGACTTTAGTGGAGAATTCTGAAATATGAAAGAAGGCCAACACAAGAAGCTATCCTCTAGATTTAAGACAACACACATGCAGCATGGCTTTCAAGAGCTGGTATTTAATTAACCAGTCAAAAGAATAAAAACAAAAATAACAAGCAAGCAGTCTGGACTATCCCAAATTCTTTTCTCCTCCAACATTGGACAGGATAGTCAGAAGACATGTTTTTGTACTAAATTATGTCAAAGAGCTCCATGGAAGGACCACACATCAATCTATCTATGCATATAAGGAAATATGTCATGTAAATATGAATCACTTACCAATTTCCTCCACTGGAGGTGCTGTTCTCATTATTAATTTCCTCTTCTGCAAATTCTTCCAATATAGCCCGTTGGCGTTCACTTAATTCTCTACCCAAAAAAATAAATAAGAAAAATAAATTCCCAATGATATATCTCATTTCTTCTGGCTAACCATAAAAAACAGTAACTCCAAGTTCTAAAAGAAATCACTATAAAAGATCTCATTTTTACATTTAAATTATTAACAAAAATTGTCAATGTATGACTGCTACACAGTTCTTTATCTCTAAAACTGATATTTGATATATCTATTTGATATACAAAACAACACGTTTAGTTCCTCAAAATCCCTACATCTTTCCATTAAAAATAAACCATGGGGAAAAGATCTAGCAGCTATGCTTATGCATAACACACAAATTTAGAACCACAGATATACAGACGCAACAGGAGCAGAAAACACACTTTCATACAACTAAGACAAAAGTATCTAAAATATATATTTGCAAATTGAAAATACTTTTATGGCAACAAAATCCCATTTTCACATGGAACCAATGCTTCCTTTTTTCACAGCCCAACAAACAAAACTGACTTCTAAGCAAAGTTTTACAGCAATGAAGAGTCAACAAATGAAACAAACAAGAACAGATTCCAAGTTGAAGAGCAGTGAAAAACATAAATGGCCGCCCTTGCTTGGCATGATCAAATATTTGAGTAACCATTAAATTCAAATTTTCTATCTCAAGTTCCAGACAAAACAAAGGAATTGTTGGTTAGCCCAATTCTCTTCAGTGAACATAGGAATTACATTTTTATATCCAGAATATATATCATTGCAGGAAAGAAAGCTGGAAAAAAAAAAAAAAACAAAAACAAAGAATCTCCAAAGACAATCATTCCAAGCATGACACTTCCTTAATTACGTATGTATGTTAAGGAAGCACTTTGGGGCAGTATTGTGAACAAAGAAATATTGAAGTATTGCATGTACAGACATATTTAGTAACACAACAACAGTAAAAAGGAAAGCTTACTTAGGGAAGTTAATACGAAATCGCACATATTGATCTCCATGATCTATAAGAAAACCATGCTTTGGTAGTCCTGCATGAACCTACAAGTTACGCATATTTAAGAGATGGGAGAAACTTAAACATGAGAAAATAAGATTCAATACCTTTCCCTCTTAAGACTAACAGATGCCCATGCTGAACTCCCTTTGGTATCTGCTACAGCCATTAGGGCAAACAAAAAATAGTTAGCATAACAGAAAATCAACTCTATATATAACACAAAAAAAATCTCCCTGCAGTTATGATGCAAAGTAATATATGTTTACAGTTGTGTATCAAGAAAATAGAACAGAACTATTACTTTTACTTGCACATTCCCTGACAAAGTAGGCAAGTCAACCTTTCCACCAAGAATAGCCTGTAAGATAATTCAAACTTGAATGTGTTTATAAGACTAATTCAACTTAAAATGCAATTCAACTTTAAATGCAAACTTATAGGCCACTAATCAAGCAAGTCTACGAAAGAAGAATTAAAGGAGACAGATTTTCAGGCAATGAATTGGCTGCCATAATACCAGAAAAAATAACTGAAGAAGAATTCAAACAAGACAGCAAGATAAAGGCATCAATCCAGACAAAACAAACAGGCTCCAATCAAGGCAAAACTGACAGGCAAGAATTAGGGAGAATGGAAAGAAAACTGGAAACTAAAACCGGAGAAAAGAGTATAAAAGGAGGAGAGAAAAGGAGGTGAAACATCAAGGAAATATTCAGGGAAATTATTCATGGAGGCCTTTGGCCTAGGGGAGGATTGGCACCTTTAATTGCCAAAATAGCTTCTCTTAATGTCTTAATTTATTCTTTCTACAATAAAATCAGAGCGTCAATCTATTGAGTGATTCAAATTTAAATAAAGCAGTTTGTTTCTTGTTAAATTTCTTGTGTTCAATTGAGTGAGTTTAAGCTGTTACACAAAAATTACTGCTTCAGTATACTCATTCAGAATGAAGAAGCTACAGACAAGTATGATGCCTTGGGAAAAAAAAACTCAAGTTTTCTACCAGAACCATATTTCTAATACTTCTACCATATTCTCAAAGATGAGAAGATGAAGAATGTGACTTCTTATATTGGCAGTGGAAACCGTCTAATGAGGAGTAGCCTTATCTTTTGGAAGGTACCAACATGTGTTTTTCATCCCAAGTCTAAACTAAAGGCAAAACAAAATATTCCGTCCATAAATGCATCTTTCCAGTGTCAAAAGACCCAAGAATTTGCAATGTATTCCTTCTTTATTAATGCTGCAATAATAAAGAAGGAATACACCTTCTAAAATTCTTCCCAGATTCTGCACACTCTGATTTACTACTAATGCTACAGTGTCAATGTCAAATGCCATCACAACTTTACAGATTGAATCAGTTGATGTAGTTCACTTTAAAAGAAAATAACCAGGTACTTGAACAAACATTAGATGGAACTGTCCACCAAAGGTAAGAGACTACAGAATATTACAAGAAAATAAAAGTAATTTAACAAAACTAAACTGTAAATTTTTCACTTAAAAAAAAACAAAGAGAGGGGGAGAAATAAAGATGTTAATTAATTATGAAGCAGTGAAGAGAACTTAAACATGGCCTTAAGCAAAGATCCAATCAGAAGGTAAACCAGAAAAGTGCAGTAAACACTTTACAAAGGATTTAGGGCTAACTTGAGTAAAGCTGATATTAGAGTCCACATAAACATCTGCACCATCTCTAGTAAAGACAGGATCATCGGTTACCTAAAATGACAAAAGAGAAAAAAAGTTCAGAAAGTAAAAATGAATAAGCATCCCAACAAACAATTACTTTGAGTTCTGTTAGCAATACGCCATTTTTATGTGTAAGACTACCTTAACCATGTTCAAGAGTTTTCATAATCTAATTTTCAAATATAAATGTACACCACATCAAATGATAAATACAGCCAACCGAGACACTGAAAAAAAGAGTAAAAATGTTGCCTTTAGTTTAATGTATAAGTTCCCAGGTTGGCTTCCTTGCCCAGCAGCATTACCCGCATCTGGAACACGTATTGTATCTCCAGAGTCCACCCCTAATTTGTTGAAAAAGTAGAGGGGAAAGAATCAAAAATATTAATGCAGAAAATTCAACAGTGAAATATATAACATAACTTCATACATTTTTGTCAATAAATGGTAAGATGTTAAACTCAGCTTGATTTATTTGCATTCCCAATTCAATAAATGGTTAGGTTTGGAAAATCAAAATAGCACACATCTCAGCAAAACATCGAATTAATTGTGAAGCCATATAAACACTCAACATGATTCTCACTAGCTTTATTATGCAAGTATTTAGTAAGCAGTTTCATAATCTACACAGAAAGACATCAAATAGTTGCATGACCCATGCAACCTTGTATACCAGATACAACTTTGGTAATCATCATAAAGCAAGTTATCTGGGTAAAAAAAAATTCAAAAACAAACCAAGCCAATTGCAATCTCATCTTTCTCTTTCAAACTATTTTAACCTTCTCTAATCCACATTTTGGTTACCCAATATAGCTAAATGGTGTTATAAAGATAAGAATTAAAGCTTAACCTGCTGGAATTGTCACTTTGACTTCCTTGATGCCATCAACAACCCCTGATCCTCTACATGAGATACAGTGTTCCTAGACCAGAAGGGGAAGAAGAAAATTATTAATATCAGTTACAGAAATTGGTTAAATAAAAGAAAATATTCAATCGAATTCACACCAAACCTTAATTATTTTTCCCGTTCCTTTACAAGTGTTGCATGTTGACGTAAATGGAGGAATTGTAACCTGTTTCAAAGTGGATTAATGTTAGAAAGATTGCTTATATTTCTAACCAGTTAAATTCTCAAACAACAAGCAACAATATTATCTTTACAAAGTGAATCCTTTCAGAAGGATTTATCCACTATTCATAATCAACGTAAATCTTCAAAGCACTTACTCTTCCTATGCCTCTGCACCTGGGACAGACACTTGTTTTGGCGTCTATTGGGTAGCCACGTCCATCTGCATCAATAGAAAAAGAATGAAGAAACTCAAATATTAATGACAGTGAAAAAAATTCTTGAAACATGAATGAAAGGACTCATATATGCGACTCAGGCCTTCCATTGCTGATGTCCTTTACATGGTATGAATCCAGGATATCTTATAGTTTCACTTACAGCAAGAATCACAGGGCACAAATGCATCAAAGGACACATGTTTTGTGCATCCTTTAGCAGCTTCGGAAAAAGAGAGCAATAGCTCCACCTATGGCGTTCCAAGAAAAACATGGAAAAAGACTTAACTGGGGATTGTAAAGAGTCAGTTTTATACAGACAATAGTGACCAGAAGCAAAAAATTTAAACCTGAATATCAGGTGCAAATTGGTCAGTCTCATCTTCAAAAATCTGCAAACCATCAATGACTTCTTATTTCAATATAAACAGATTAGGACAATAGAGTGAATTAAGATGAAAACATGAAAACAGTACAGAGGTACCTCAGAGAATATTTTACGGAAAGAATCAGAAAATTGAGTTTCATAAGCATATCTAAACCCCTCTGCACCACCAGTATTATATTCTACATTCTCCGAACCTCTGCTTCGCCCCTTCATTAATCGTAAGGATAAAAAGAATGATTTAGTTAGTTTGGAAACCTTTGGAGTGACACAAGAATCAAAATGCATACATTTTGAAATCTTTAACATGTAAAAGTCAGAGTGACAGACGAGACATACCAAATGTCTACAGAATCAAAAACTAGAAGTGAAATAATACATAAGTAAATGAAAACAAAAAAAGAAAGAGGGAGAAAGAAGAAAAAGAGCACTTACCATGTCATACTGAGCCCTCTTCTTAGAATCTCGCAGAATCTACAATATAGCAGAATGAGCAAAATTATCATCATAAAGAGATTGAGGCTAGTTGGACCATGAAAAACAAGATCAGTCATATTTTTGGTAGGAAGAACAGAATTTAACAATCATGACACTAATGGACAGAGAAAGTACAACTATCAGACATAATCACATCAGGAAAGCAATAATAATAATACTTCACAATCCAACCAAAATCACAAACCTCAAAGGCATCTCTTATCTCTTGAAACTTCCTCTTTTCAGAAGGATTATTCTTATTTGCATCTGGATGATACTTCTTGGCAAGCTGCAAAATTTCATGGATACCAACATCATAGACAATAAGCACAAAAAAAGGTCTGATAGATGAAGGATGGTCACATTAAATAGGTGCAGACATGATTTTCCAATTGCAAAAGTGGTGAACAATTCTTGGCAATGATGCCAACCCCAGATAGTCAAATATCCTTAAATTCACAGTACTAGCAAAATTAGATGCCTATTCAAGTGTACCTTCTCAAGTTCCATTAAGGATTCCGCAAGTAATCTATTTCTAAATGTAAAAGCAACACACATAATTTTCACCCAAACACTAAAGCCACCTACTTTAAAAAGCTAAGAAAATAAACAACTTAAGGCCCAATAAAGAACAGCTAATAGTGAATGCAAGATGGCAGAAAAGAAAGAACAAGGCCATCATAAGATATTTTAATTTTTACATGACAGTAAGGGGTTTCCTAAAAATTCTGGTTAAAGTTAAATTCCCTAACTTAGAAGCATATTGAGTGCTTAAAATATACTCACAGCATGAAAAGCCTTTTTTATCTCATCTTGGCTAGCATTTTCTGGAACACCAAGAACCTCGTAGTAGTCTCGCTGACTGGAGTAGCAAGATCCTTGAAAATACATCAAAATCTAAATATTAAGAACCAAACAAATGTAGAATGCTCACCCAAAAAAAGGGTTAAGAAATAGAATTAAGACCTGTAGCATGAATACAGCGCTTCGCCAACAACATTCCCATAGTTGCAAAATCATCATCTTTGTGAATAACAAAGGTACAACTATGCAAAGCTTATCCAAACAAAAAGGAGGGAAAAGAAGGAAGAAGAAGCAGAAACGACACAACTAAACAATGTTAGATAAACCTAATAAGAAATTATGCTATCTATAAACTTAAAATGGGATAAACAGGTAAAAAAAAAAGAACTTACCTCTTTGTTGAAATAACGATTGACGCAATGTAGAAGCTTTGTCAAGCCACAGATTTTGATTAATGGGCGATTCTTCAACCATAGATGACAGTAACAGCCGTCGACACTGCAAAGTAATAGACAATTGAAAAATATACCTCAATAAAAAGGGAAACCCAAATGATTGACGATAAATTTTTGGTTCAAAAACTGACCATCCCTAGCCAGCTAGATCTTCCCATTTTCAATTGATAGAGAGTATTGCTCTTCCCAGTGTGCTATGCAAAACCTGTCGTTCCAAACGACTTCCTTTTTTCTTAAAAAGAAATCACTGAAGAAGTGGATCATCCCAAGGACAACAATTTTCGCACCCGCAGCCGCAGTTTGGGGTTTACGTGCGGCTTAACAAATACTTTGAAATATTATATGGCAATACGCCGTCGTTTAAAGTCACTCAAGCTGTTATTCTGTCAATTGAATCTGGACCACCCATATTTTTCGGCGAACTCAATCAGATGGTCTTCGAATTTTTCCTATGCTTTTATAAGATGAAATAAAACATAAACCTCAGTGCTCCACCGGCTTCTATGGCGATTCGCTCGCTTTTTGTGAATCTAAAACGGTGAGTACAAGTTTCATACTCTTTCTTCTAGTGAATATCTTCTTATGACTTCTCATATTCATGGTGAAGTTGTTACTCTAATGCAGCAACAAGGTTCAGTTGGAAGCAATAACTACCAGGAGGCTGATAGCCTCACGCGCGCCAATTAAACCAGATAAAGCACCTCCCATTACCAAGGGCGGCGAACTTGGGAGTAACATTTTGAGTTTGAAATTTCCGAGGCGCAGTGCAACCACAGTGATTCAAGACTGGGTGGACTCGGGCCACAGGGTTACCATTTCGGAGCTCCGAATCATCTATAAGCAGCTACTGAAATACAAGCGCTACAAGCACGCACTCGAGGTTTAATTTCCTACCTAAAGTTTTTGATTGTGGTGGTGACACCGTTTCTTTTCTGATTTAAAAAAAAAAAAATGAGCGGTGTTGTCGCCAGATTATGTAAGTGCTTTTGCTAAACGTGTTTGTGAGTTGTTTTGAGATATGTTCTCAGAATCTACAAGCGCAATCTTAATTGGCATCAACAATTTTGCAAAGCCTCTACTGTTTTGTTATCAAATAATGTCATACTATGGAAAGAACCTTTCTAGTTTAGATTCTGCAGTCGTTAAATGTGGCTTTATCAGGAGTGACTCTTTGATTTGGGGGCATTATTCATTACAATTGTTGCAACAAATCATTAAAAAAAAATGTTTTTGTCAAATGTATCATATTTTTCTGTTGATATACAGATATTGACATGGATGGAAACTCAAAACAGTTTACTGATGTCAGCTACTGACCATGCCGTCAGACTGGGACTAATCATCAATGTGCAAGGTTTGGAAGGGGCTGAGGAGTATTTCATGCGCATACCCAACAGTGCTTCACAGAAAGCTGCCTGTCTCCCTCTTCTTCGTGGTTATGTAAAAGAAAGGGCTGTCAACAAAGCTGAGGCTTTCATGGTGAAACTTAGTGGCTGGGGGATGATTGTGAGCCCTCATCCATTTAATGAGATGATGAAGCTTTATATAGCTACTTCACAGTCTAATAAAGTGCCCCTTGTTATGCTGCAAATGAAGCAGAACAAGATACCCAGAACTGTTCTCACCTATAACCTTTGGATGTCTGCTTGTGCTGAGATTGATGGGCCCGCTTCAGTAGAAATGATTTATAAAGAACTTTTGAGTGATAAAAATGTTGAACTGGGATGGAGCTCCCTATCCACTTTAGCCAATGCTTACATAAAAGCAGGCCTTGTTAATAAAGCCTTTGCGACACTAAAACTTGCAGAGAAGAAGCTGTCTGCCTCTAATCGCCTGGGGTATCTTTTCCTTATGACTCTATATGCCTCTCTGAGTGATAAGAAGGGAGTTCTTCGGCTTTGGGATGCTAGTAAAGTTGTGAGTGGGAGAATTACATGTGCCAGTTACATCTGCATTTTATCATGTTTGGTGAAGCTAGGGGATTTTGTGGAAGCCAAGAGGATTTTTGTGGAATGGGAGTCCAATTGTCAAAATTATGACATTAGAGTTTCTAATGTTCTTTTAGGTGCATACATGCGGAATGGACTAATGAAAGAAGCTGAATTGTTACATCTCCACACATTAGAGAGAGGCGGGTGTCCGAATTATAAGACTTGGGAAATTCTCATGGAGGGATGGCTGAACAGTGGGAATATGCTCAAAGCTATAGATGCCATGAAGAAAGGGTTTTCTATGTTGAAACACTGTGATTGGAGGCCATCACATCGTAGTTTATTGGCCATTGCTGAGTACTTCGAGAAGCATGGGAATCTTGAAGATGCAAACCAATACATTAGAGATGTCCATCGATTTGGCCTTGGAAGTTTACCGGTGTATAAATCTTTGCTTAGAAGGCACCTTAGTGCTCATAAACCCGCTTTTGACATACTTGAGATGATGGAGAAGGATGGCATCGAGATGGATGATGATACTTCTAGCCTAATTGAAGCTCTCAACTCACAAATAAAACTATGAACCAAGTCCTATTGGCTTGGATACAACAAAACAAAGGAAAGCGCGAAAGCTTAGATACCATAATAATGGCTTCCTTGGTTGAGACAAGTTTGTTATTTGTTGTTCAAAGCCTCAAGTTTGGGTAATTCGGACTGCATAGCTGTTGCTGGATGGATTTAACTTGGACCCCTTCCTGCACTATACTTCCAAAACGACATAGTTTATTCCTGTAACATTTACAATTAAAGCACAACTAAAACGACACAGCAGTTCTACACGGCTAAACAACACCGTAGCACCTCGAAAATTTATAGGAGAGACCTGCACTTTAGCACGGAGAGGTTTAGGGAAAAGATACAGTGAACACAAAGAATTTGTGCTTCCGGTGGTAATTTGAACCATAATAATTGAATTATATACCGTATAGTATATTAAAATTTTAATTTTTCGTATCGTATATCAAATATTATATCGTATAATACAATTTTTAAAACATATAATAATAAAAAATCTCATTGACACATTATTATTTTAAAAAAATATATTAATACATATTAATAATATATATCATATCATAAAATATGTTTATTGTATTATATTAATTTAATATACCTAATGATATATATCATTTTTTATATATATAATATTGTATGAAATATATCATATATTATAAATTATTGATAAGTATGATTTGAACCTAGTTCACTCTTGTAATCATTTCCAGTCTGAAACAGGCCAAATAAAAAAGGAAAAAAACAGTGCAGGTAAAAGAAAAAAATTCTTAAATAATTTAGATATTTAAAATGTATTTTTTAATATTTATTAATGTTAAATTATATAATAATTTTAAAAAATAAAATAAACCAATAAATGGTAATTTTATTTTTGTAACACTATTTTATTCTTTTTTTTGGGTGAGAACATGTTGTTTACATAGTGGAGGATTAAAAAAGTTTTTTCGGCCAATCCTTGGGTGGGAAAGGTGATTTACTCTTATCTTGATAACTTTTGTTTCCACCCTACAAAAAGGAGTCACCAGAACAACTCCACAAAATAAACGTGCAGACCAAATCATACTTGTGTGTGCAGCACAACAAACATTTATAATTTGGCCTGTCCTCCCCACCTCATCTATATCAATCAGAACCCCTGCATCTAAAACCTTGCCTTGAATACAAAATCCCACAATCAAAAACCAGAGTGCTTTAAGAAACCCAATGCCTTATTATCCTCACTATAATTTTCATCTTAGAAGAGACCAGTTTCAAGTTACAGTATTCCTCGAGCTAGGCCTTATTATATTATATCCTCACTATAATTTTCATCTCAGAAGAGACAGGCTTCGAGTTACAGTAGCGCTGATAACGCCGATGAAACATTCCTCGAGATACGATCATGTATAGGCTCCTGTATAAAGAAAACCAATATTTTCACTAACATGTCACAAGATAACAGGGTAATTAAGTGTTAAATCTTACCTCAGTCAATGGCAACTCAAATCTTGACTTTGTTATTGCTTCGTACAAAAATATGTATCTGTCATCAAAGACCAAAGTAAGTGCAAACTAATGATTTAAAAAAAAGAAAAAAAAAAAGAAAACTAGTATTGTAAACTCAGGAGTCGAGAAATTTCAAAAACAAAACTCACAGTTAAACATGATGATCATATCATTAGGACAAAATTCGACAGCAATTACAAAGCTAAAGTGTTACATTAATCAGAAATTCAGAATTCTAGAAAGCTTGTTTTATTAGGAGTTTCCATTCTAGTATAGCAGCTGAACTGAATAGGGAAAAATTATTATTATTCAAAATTATGAAGTAAAGATTTTCAAGAAGACAATAACGGCCGTGCATAATGCTGGTCCCTCACAGAACTACTAATACCACCCAAAGGACTTTTTAGCTTGATTGATACCTTTGATTGTAATAAGGTGACCTCATTACCATCCAAAAAGACATTAAACACTTACCGCCAAGCTAATTCGGAAATAAGTTCTTCAGGAGCAGCAGGGAGGACCTGAAATGCATTGAAAAATAATAGCTTGGCCTATATACTTATAAGCACAAAATAATAAAGCAAATATATATAACCTGAAAGAAATTATGAGAATTACCTCATCTTCATATGGATTGCAGTGATCTCTGAACCACAATCTCAGAAACTCCTAAAAATTTTAAGAACTTTAATGTCAAGAGTTGTTGATGTCGAATGAAATGACATTTAATCCACGTACAAAAAAGTGAGAAAGCACATAAAACATAACAAGTTTGCCTTCTCATGTAATCACTAAAAGTTACTGCACATAAACATGATGTTGCCAGCAGTGCCTCCGTCAATGTCAAAACACATATACATACCGGAGAGATAACAAGCAAACATCAAAAAGAGAAATACAGACCTTATCTATGTTTTCAGGTTCAAGACCATTCTGAAAGCGCTCCTCATAAGAATGAGCAATCCAGTACCTGCTTGAGTCAGGTGTATGAACCTACAATTGCAGAAACTTGCCAGAATAACATTTGTACACTAGTGCAAGTTGCTGTATGAACTGGAGAGAGTAATTATCGTTTCCATGACATTAATAACTAACCTCATCGATCAAAAGAATTGAACCATCAGAGTCCTTTCCAAATTCATATTTTGTGTCTACTAATATCAGGCCATGCTCTAAGGCGACACGCTGCAATTTCAAAACATTAATGTTAGAAGCAAACATGAAAAAGAAATTACAAAGCAGCCTATACCATTAAATGAGAAATACATAAAGAAACATTCAAACATCAGCACTACTGACTTGAAAGGAAATATATCCGCTAGTATAACTACATCTCTTTATGAAACCTAATTCATTGACTAATCTAGTATAAGATTCTGAGCCATCACATTTCAACAAAATCATGACCACAAAATTTAAGCAAGAGCTATTGAGTCACCTGTCCATACTCAAATAAGCTTAATGCTTTCCTACTTGCTTCATCAAACTCAGCTTCAGTCATCAGTCCAAGTTTAATTATCTACAAAGACAAAGCATCAAATGAGCTCTCATGAAAGGAGACCAAAACAATCCCAATCAATTGGGATTAGCTTCCACAAACATAAAAAAATAAATATACATTATACTCAATAGGAATTCCTAATAAAATTTTAAAGCATGTTTATGTGATCAAACCTCGTCTGGAGTTACAGGAACATCATGATCTTCAGCCTTAGTTGTTGGTGTGAGTATATTTGCAGGAAGCTTTTGGTTTTTTACCAAGCCTACAGCAAAAAGATAGGCCATCAAATAGAGAAAACTTAACACAGAAAGAGAATGATTGATTGCAAGGTTATTGCACCATCTGGGAGAGCATTGCCACAATAATTCCGGACACCATTGTTGTAGACAGTCCATAGTGATGTATCAGTGCTTCCGGTCACAAAACCTCTAACTACAAAACAGAAACATATATAAGACAAATTTAAGAATCCAAAACCTAATTTAAGACTAATTTGTTGCTCACCAACAAATTCGACAGGGAAAACCGAACACTTCTTTGCAATTGTGACGTTTTTATCAGGGGATGAAACAACTGCATTTGGAGTTATGTGTCTTGTTTGATCAAACCACCACAAACTTGTCTCATTAAGAACCTGAAATTCACAACACCCTACATTTTCAATCACATATCTAATCTACATTACCTTCTATAATCCATAGTGCAAAATTTTCATCATACTTCCAAATGCTTCTCTTTTTACAATATTTCAGCAAAAACCCGATTTATCTATGAAAAAAGAAAGAAAGAATATAAATAGAATTACCTGGCCTTTAAAAGGAATAGAGGCAAGGATTCTATCAAAAGCGCTTTGTCTGTCAGTTGTGACAAGAACAAGATAATCCCCACCATCATAAATGTCCCTCACCTGTAAAATCATTTTTAAAATACAAATTTTACCAACCTAAACAATAAATATTTCAAACTATTATTGAAAGGGAAGTGCTTTACATTGCTATGACACTTAAATAAAAGCAGTTAGTTACCTTGCCCCTGGTTTTTGATCTGAGACCAGGTACACTTAAGTGAAGATTTGTCTCCGACAAACAGTTAGAAAGCGAGGCCTGAATGTCACCAAGGAGTTGTTCTTTGCGATTGCTGCTAACCAAAGCGTCAAGAGACAACTTTTGTTGGTTTTGGTTCTGGCTGGGCAGTACAGATAAAGAGATCTTTGGGTAATTGTTTGGTTCAAAACAGAGTTTTGTCTGAAAAGAGGAGAGAGAAGAAGGAAAAAGGAGTTTGCTTGTTGGGATTTTGTTGATGTGAAATGGGGTTTTGAGAGGAGTTAAGCTTCTCATACAGTCGCCCATCGTCCTCACGCTGTATTTTTGATACTTTGTCTGCAAATGGACCGTTTGTGTGGTTTTAAGGTTGCGTTTGGTTTGTCGAGCGTTACTTGGCCGTGTTCGGTTGCGTTGATCTACCTCTTAAAAAAATAAAAATTCTCTTTTTTTGTTTTTGGTAATATGATTTTTTTTTTCCAATAATTATTAATAATTAATTATATTTATTAATATGATTGTGTCATATTAATTATAAAATGTACTTTCGCTGTATCTGTTACTTCAGCTACTCGTTATATGGATGGGCTTTATTACTATTATAAAACGGGCTCTTTTCCCTCCATTTTTGTTCCTTTTTTTCAGCTCTTCTCTTCATCATCGTCATCACTAAATCTCTATATTTTAAATTATTTTAAAAAAATTTGAAATTATTATAAACCTACTTTAATAATTAATAAATATTTTATTTTTTTAACGGAATGAGAAGAGAAAGAAAAAAACAAAGTTTTTTATAAAAAATAAACAAAAATTCTTTATAATCCTTATTTCTAAAATAGAACAATAATAAAAAAATATTTTACTTATAAAAACAAAAACGAAAATAAGAATATTCATTGCTTATCAAAACCATTGTTATTAGGATTAGATTCAAACTGAGTCTAGTTCAAGTTTATTTAAGTTTGAACTCGATTCGATTCATATATAGTTAAGTTCAAATTCAAATTTAAATTCGATTCGAATTTAACTCAACTCATTTTTTGTTATTAAAATGACGTCGTTTTAATATATATTGATCAAAACGATATCATTTTATATCAAAATTTTTAATTAAAAAATATGAAAAACAACTGAAATTCGATTAAACTCGATTAGGATCGACTCATTTTAGATTCATCCGAACTAAACTCAAACTTGAATTTGAGTTAATTCAGTTTAAATCTAATTTTAATTGTCATCTCTAAATTAAAAATCTAATACTATAGATATTTTTTATATCAAAAAATTTTTATCTAAACTGAATTACTATATTAGAATTATACTAATTATATCAAATAGAAAAAGCTCGGAGTGATCAACTCATTACAGGAGAATTGTCGTTGGCTACAGTTCTACGCACAAAACTGTACTAGTCTCCGTCGCCATGTGCACTTTTTTGAATTTGATCACGTGTGACAATCAAAATCGTTGGGCCCCAATTTCCATGTTTCTGTCCTTTATGCCGCAAAATAACTCCGGAACTAAACTTCCGTTTGTCTCATAATCCGCATTATCCTGGACGCTTTGCACACTGGATGTCATTTCGTACTCAAGTTTCGGGTTTGACCCGTGTTTGGGATACCGTCCGTTTATAATCTTGGACACGTCGGTTAGGTGTAAAAAAAAAAAGCACTAAACCCCAAACCTCTTTACTTTTGTTCACTAAAAAATCATAAAGAAACTTATTTTGGTAAATGCTTGGTAAAAAAAAAAGCTATTTTTTTCCCCCAAATCTTATCACCGGAGATTTCTAGGGGTTCTAGTTGGATTCTATCCTCTGGATTTCGTATTTCGGATTCGCAAATATTCGGTTACGTTCCGCTCTTAAAAGCCATTGATCGCTAGAGTTAGTAGCTAAGTCGGATTTCGCCTTTTTGTTGTGGAATCTGATAAACCACGAAGAAAGGTACGTTATTTTCCCTAATCTGTGTTTTTTTTTTTTTTTTAAATTTTCTAATCAATTGATCTTCGAGTAAAAATTGATAAACTGTCTGGTTTAGGGAGTTGAAGGTTATATTTTGTATTCTCGCAGATTGGAACCGTTATTGTCATGTATGTATCAGACACTAAACAGATGTTACTTTATAAATTGACAGATCATTAAACCTCAGTTTCAGATGAAAAACTCTGAAGTGAATTGCGGAAGAATAATGGGATTTTTTATATCACTTTAAGATTTTCTAATGTAATATAGGCATTTTGTTAGAAAGAAGTTTATCTTTTAATTACATGTGATGAGGAAGAAGAGAAAAGGAAGCGAAACTGATGCTTGTAAAAGTAAACCCAGCAAAGAAGAATTGGGACAAACTGGAGATTCACTGGAATCATTGAATATTAGGTCCCATTACTCATTAGAAGATTACAGTAGGATAAGAAAGAGGTGCAAAGAAGATGCAAGCCCCAAACCTCTTGGCTCGTTTAAAAGTAGGTTTGCAGCTATTGCTACTGCCCCACCTTGTGGTGCCTCTTTGTCTTTGGTTCCCCCAGGACGAGGACTTAAGAGGAAGATAGGGTGCATAGATGTGAATACTCAACTGGGTAGGAAGAATAGGGTTGAAGATGACTACACTAAGGTTGATGTAATCGGGCATGGAAAATTTGGGTCTGTATGGTTGGTGAAGTCTGGGGTTAGTGGCACAGAGTTTGCATGTAAGACTTTGCGTAAGGGAGAGGAGACTGTTCACAGGGAGGTGGAGATAATGCAGCACTTGTCAGGTTATCCTGGGGTTGTCACATTGCATGCAGTCTATGAGGAAGCAGAGTGTTTCCATCTTGTGATGGAGCTGTGCTCTGGGGGGCGGTTGATAGACCAGATGCTGGAGATTCAGTATTCTGAACAACGTGCTGCTAGTATATTCAAGGATGTAATGTTGGTTATTAAGTATTGTCATGATATGGGAGTTGTGCATAGAGATATAAAGCCAGAAAATATTCTTCTCTCCAACTCGGGGAAAATAAAGCTTGCAGATTTTGGCCTGGCAATGAGAATTTCAAATGGTACATATTTCAGCACCTACTTTGAATTTGAAGGTCTCATACTGGCTTTTTTTATGCATTTCTTTGTCTCCGGTATCGTCTTTTTAAGTTTTAGGAAATGGTGTTAAGATTCATATGTTTTAAATATATATTAGGAGAGTGCCAGGACTTTCAGATTGGCAATAAAATGCCAATGCATATGCATGAAAAGAGAGGGGAGATAGCATTATGCAAGAAGTTTTGTGCTTTATAGATTTCTTAGAATATGCCAGGGAATATTTGGCATAATATCTGGACATAGATATGTTCTGACACATTAAGTGATCAGAATGTGAAAGGCAAAAAAAGGATTTCCTTGAATATGACTTAGCTATTCTTAAGTCTGGTGACATTGGATTATAATTTTCTTTTAGAAACCTACTTTGTAATATGAGTTTTTTCTTATCATGCAGCCTTTAGTGCTTTTCTTCCAATCGGTCTCCTGTTGATGAGATATATGAAGTAGTTCTTAATTGAACCTAAACGTGGAATGTTGGCATACTGTTTGAATTATAACTGATTTTTTCCTCTTCTGTAATTCAGTCATTTATTTCATGAAAACCTTATCCAATACTTATGAAAGCAGCTATGTACTGCTTTTGCAGGTCAGTCTTTGTCTGGTTTGGCTGGAAGTCCGGCTTATATCGCTCCTGAAGTTCTGTCTGGCAATTATTCTGAAAAGGTTGATATATGGAGTGCTGGTGTCCTCCTACATGTTCTCTTGGTTTCCGTTCTTCCATTTAAAGGAGATTCCTTGGAAGCAGTTTTTGAGGCAATCAAGAATGTGAAGCTAGATTTCCACTCAGGAATATGGGAAAAAATATCTAAACCTGCACGGGATCTGATGGCAAGAATGCTGACTAGGGATGTTTCATCAAGGATAACAGCTGATGAAGTTCTAAGTAAGCTTCTGATGTAGGGCCTGTTAAAATAATTGATGGTCATTTGCATTTCTCTTTTCATGCATTGTTCTAGCTTTTGTGGCAATTCTTGAAGTCATAAAATGTGACTCTCAGTTATCATCAAGGGTTTCACTTCGTAATTTCATTATCAGTTAAAAGAATATGTTCATTTGTTATAACAGAGTAAAGCAGAATTTCGGGTTGGCAAGTTTAATATTTGTCACTTTATTGATGAATCGTGTTATTTCAGGGCACCCATGGATATTGTTCTACACAGAGCACACGTTAAGGACATTAACCTACAAGTCAAAATTGAAGAACCAAGTGGGAGTATCATCCCGGGACCCCCGTCAACTAGCCGTCCTTTCTGGACAACATTTGGCTAGAACCAAGGCTACCAAGATAGATGGTGAACTGCATGGTGAGGGTTCAGACCTTCACTCATCATCTGAAAGTTGGAGCTCTAAATTAGAGGAGCAAGATGACTGCAATATGGTGGATGTGCTTGCGGTGGCCATTTCCAATGTGAGGATTTCAGAGCCAAAGAGAAGTCGACTGTGTGGTCCCACCGGCCCAATTGAGCAGCAGTGTTCATCTAACATGACAGCTAACAATCTATGTAGAGCATTTTGATCCTGCTGATAAGCTGACAGTCATAACATCACTGTTTTTGGAGCTGGGGTCAAACATTAACCTGTCCAGCACAACAAATATCTAGTAACTGTGGTGTTAATTCTCCGCAATTTAGTTGACTTGTACTTCTTAGTAGCTAAGTTTTAATAATTGTTGACAGAGAATTCGTGTACAGAAGATGTAAATATAATGTTTGATAATGATGATTCTGGCTTGCCGTAGCTTTCACCCTATGCATATGTAGTGTTTGCTAAAGTAGCACTTCTTTCAAGTTGACATTATTTTTAATCGTTTTTTGATCACATCATGAAGATGAATATAGAGATGGGAGTTAAATGGTTTGCACTCAGTTTTCAATATAACTCAAATCATTCATCATTCTTTTCCTTTAATATTGCTGTCTTGAGCATGTAGATCAACTTGATCTAAAAATTATTCGTTGACCACTTCATTTCCTCTGGACAGTTATTTTGTGGTTAGATTTGAATTGGATTTGTTTAAATTCAGTTTGACTTGAGTAGAGTTAAGTTTAAGTTCGAACTTATTGAACTTGTTTTAAAGTTATTTGTGTTTAACTTATTTGAAGAGACTCAAGTTTGAGTTCAAATTCAAACTAAATTTTGGATTCGGTTTGTTACCGTAAACAAAGTAAAAAATTATTAAAATAATATTATTTTAGTTTATTTATATCAAAATTTTCTAAGTTAATGAGTTTTGTAAACCATAAGCTCTAAAGCTTGAGTTTATTTAAATAAAACTTTATTTTGGATTTGTTTGAACTGAACTTATTTTCAAGTTTAAACAAACTTGGCTAGGATCATCATTTATAGCATCCTAATCCAGATCCCTCGTCGTCAGACCCTCAATATGCCAAAATAAAACTGCTTTGTCTGAAATACGACACATTCTTCCTGGAAAACCAGCCGGAAAGGACCATGATTCTCTTAGGCTGCACAAGCAATGTTTGCATCTGCCATTTGACTTTGATTTTTTAATTAGTTTACTAGACGTATTTGATTTGATGTCTCAATCTCGAGGTCAATTTCAGATTTAAAGATCTTGATACCTTCAGCTTCACTTCTCTTCTGTCAGAAGATGCCCATGGAAACTCAGAGTATCCCAAACGCGTTAGCCAAGAACAAGAGTTCATGTAATCTCACTAAACTCTTGATATACATTTCCTTGCTGGTTATAGTCATCATTCTTTTCCATGTACAGCTTTCTCCTTCCTTCTCTTCATATCCTCCCACCTCTGCCTCACGGGCCTTTTTCAAAATATGGAAACTAAAGGCAGTAGATGCCATCAATGGCCAAGATCAGTCCGATAACAATAGCACTTTAATCTCGAAGCTCCGAGACGCAGTTACTTTCCTCCCCCTTAAAGATTTACGATATGTTGAAACAGCCATGATCGGACACACTTGGTTTCTGAGCTCCTTGAATGACACCCATGAAGATAATGAAGCTGAGTACCTTTATTTCCCTTCAGAAGCATCAAAAGAAAGACTTCTATGCATTAAAGGACGCGACAAAAAAGACGGTACCAAAAACTCATATGCCTTGGCTTGGCCTGAAAGTCTCCCAGAATCGGCAACTCTCTTGAAAGGCCTTACCTTTGTGTCAGACACTTACTATGACTACGGAAATTTGTGGCACGGATTATGCGCTATGACTCCTTTTGTTAGCTGGTCTACGAAGAATGGTTGCCTTAAGCCAACAAGATGGGTACTGTTCCATTGGGGAGAGCTCAGAGATAGAATAGGATCATAGCTGTATCATCTGATTCGAGCAAACTTTGGAGAAGTTAAAATTGAAGGATTTGAAGCAGGAGATGAGCCTTACTGTTTCGAGAAGGTGGTAGTGATGCGGCATAACGAAGGTAGCCTGGGGAAGGCAAGGAAACTTGAGGTTTTTGACTTGTTGACATGCAAAGCCAGGGGATTTTGCAGCATAAACCCCGCGGACAAGGAACAAGAAGTCAATGAAAATGGGGAGCCAATTATAAGACTGACCTTGCTGATGCGGAGAGGTGCAAGATCATTCAAGAATGCAACGGCCGTGATTGATATATTTGCAAAGGAATGCGCAAGGGTGGAGGGCTGCATATTGAAAGTAGCCCAATCGGAAGATCTCAGCTTCTGTGACCAGGTTTGTGGCTTTTCTCCAACTGCACTTCAGGGAAAATCTATCACAATATTAAGTAAATACTAGTAGACTATGATCAGGAGCTAATTCAATGGATTTATCAGCTAGTCATGTAAGGTTTATTAAAACATTTATCTACTTCACAACTAAATCATGGAAACTTCAAATGATTTGTAAGTAAGGCTAACAATTTTCAATATGACTCATTAACTCAATACGATTAAAAAAATATGGTTAGGGTTGAGTTTTTTTATAAGAAATTTATTTTAGATTAACTCGACATAATTCAAAACCAAACTGGATAGCATTAGAGTTGATAAAAAGTACTTGAACTATCACAAACTGATTCGAATATTGAAAGAAATATTACTTAATTTAATAGAATTTTTTAAAGATGAATTATAAAAATATTAAAAAAAATTCTTATAAATTGTATATAATTGTAATTATTCATATTATTATTGATTTCTATTTAAATATTTTATTTTATTATGATTTGGTTATGTAGTTAAAATATTTTGATATGTGATTATTTAACCATTTATAAATAAAAAAAAAATGTTAGTAGTTTTATTAATAGTGAATTAGAGTAATTTAATGAAAAAATTAAAATACTAAAAAACACTATAATTTTAGCCAATTTAAGTTGTATCAGGTCAACTTAAATGTTAAAAAATTGAATTAAAATTAAAAATTTTTAATATAATTATAATTTGAATCAATTAAAATTGAAGGTCTTTGGACCAAAATTTAAATTGACACAATCCAACCTGATCCGGTGGCACCAATTGACAAGTCTAATGGTAAGGACCATTTTAGTAGTAACCAACAACCAAGTGTACTTCATTCAGGTGAGAGTAATGAGTAACACTGACATCGTTGCATCACCGCATGGCGCACAATTGACAAACATGCTCTTCCTGGAGCGCAACAGCAGTGTAATGGAGTTCTTCCCCAAAGGATGGTTGGAGCTTGCAGGCTTAGGTCAGTATGCACATCATTGGATGGCTGACCAATCTGGGATGAGACATTGAGGAGCATGGTGGGACCAGGTCGGGCCGGAGTGCCCATCTCCTCAGCATGGTCCAGAGTGTTTTGAGTGAGGATCAGTAAACTAGAAAAAGCCACTAGGGGTAAACATCAGGAAAATTCAGGAGCCTGTCTATGCTAGTATCACTTCACAACGCTGAGAGAATGAAGTTTTTCAAGCTTAAATGGAATTAACAACGCTTTTACTGATGTAGAGATTATTTGTCAAAGCTAAAGAATAATATTACTCAGATCATTTACACTGGAACCGACAACAGATTCAAAATATCATGACATCTGCAAAGGTCATTTGAAATGGCTTTTACATCAAGAGCCTATGCAATAACCCTTTGGCACAGCCAGAAACCAAATTGCCTTCATTCAAGAGATTCTTAGCATGGTAATTGTGCAGCAGGTGCACCAACCTCATCTTCTGAACATTTTAGACCACAGGTAGAGCATAGTGAAAAGAAGTAGAGCAAATAGAACAACATGAACAATATGTTTTGAACCATGTTTGACAATGCTCTTGTTTAATCTCCTCATATTGTTCTTCACACCTGCTTGAGCTTTGATCAGGGTCATTTGCTGTCGCAGTATGAATTAAAACTTCAGGAGTTGGACAGAAGACCATGAATAAATTCATACCATCTAAAAGTGCCAAATACATACTATAACAAGGAGAAATGAAACATACTTAACTTAAACATGACCAGTCAGGTGTTAGACCCCACTTAAATTTAAAAAGTCATCTAAAGATCCGTGAACTACTACCATGAATTTCAACAAATAAAAGTTCTAAAATTTAAAGTTCTGCATATGATCACTTTAACATAGTTTATCATATCAGAAATAAAAGTTCCGAAATTTAAAGTTCTGCATATGATCACTTTAAAGTTCTCTTTTCACTCCACAAATTTGAAATTTCATGCAGTTGAGCCATAGAAGTTGGAACATTACAACATTAAGAATTCACAGCATATCAGAAATCAAAATACACTTTTTTTATTAAGAAGCACTTATGTAGATTTGATAGCATACCAGCTGATCTAAAAAATCCTTCTGAAATGTTGCTTCTGAATGTATGTCTTGCGCAACCTGCACCACCATATTTTGATAAGAGACATAAAAAGGCAAAAGACTGATTTTAAAATAAAGGAGGCTATAAATCAAATTGATTGCCCACATGAGGAAAAAAAAAAGTTGATGCGAATGGTAAAATCTAGAAGAAAGAATACTTCAAGGACAGGGAAAAAATGTATCCTCATTCCTATATACAATAAGGCTCATGAGGAAATTCAATTTTTAAAAGAACTTATCACCAAACTCATCCAAAAATTCCCCAAAATCTTTCTCAACAATACATATGTGAACAAACGTAGTAACTCAAAGAATGATAATGTCAGGTCGAAAGGATTTGTTTCTTAAGCTCCATTTGTGAAATTCTTCACATTCTTCAAAGTTATTGCACTGCTCCAGATATCATGCAGGATTCACCTAATTCTCACTATTATTAAAATTGAAAATACTAGGAATCAAATAAAACTACAAACCCTACTTTGAAATTTAACTACCATAAAGCCTAAGACATTCAGACATCACAAAATTTACATATATTGAATTTTCCATGCATAACTTCGCCAAATACCCTAACAATCATCCATAAACTCCAGATTCAATATATATAACACCTAGATGGAGTTTCAAAAATTTTATATAATCGACCGTGAAAAAAATATATTTGTGAATTTGAATAACTTACGTTTCTTAATTGCCTCACTTGGCTACGGAGACCCGTGATCTCATCGTCCAGGTCAGCATTCATCGGATCGATCCGCAGTTGTATTTCATCTGAACCAGCGACAGGTCTCGTGCTTAGACCCTCTCTTTGTACACCGAAAAAGATGAAAAAGCAAATAATATTTCAATCCTTAGTTCAATTAATTAGAAATTGAATTTTTCATCTTGGGTAAAAATATGAACACCTTGATCTATAAGGAGCGGCGCCGCCGTAAAAGGAGCCACCGGTACCACCTCTACAAGAATTGGAAGCCATTGAGAAATTGACTTAGACGAAGACAATCTTTATCGAACGAACCTTGAACGTTGCGTCCACGCGTAGATCAATATATCGACGGGAATAGTTTGATTTCGAAATTTTTCAAAAGAAATGTGATATGACGTAGTCGGCAGATGTATCACCGTTGAAATCGGACATTCTAAAATGATTTCATACTTGCCTAGCTTATAGTATGAAAATTAATTAGTACGCTTAGAAACACGAATGAATTTAAATAATATAAAGTGAATTAATTATGGAAACGGAGATCGACCACCACCAACGTTTTTCTTTTTTTTTTTTAATTTTTTTGTTTCCACCTTTTAAAAACTTTCTTTATATGTTTTGTTAGGACTTGTTCAATGTCTTAAAACTTGGTTGATAGTCAAATTGGTAGTTTTATTAGTTTATACTTTGACTGATTCAACAAATTAATTAAATTCTCAAATTATTATGTATAATGTATTTTTTTTAGTAGTATAAAACATTTAGTTTTTTTTTAATATAAACTAAAACAAAAATCATACCATAATTTTTTCTTTATTTTAAATAAATAATAAAAGAATAATTCACAAATCAAAACACAAAACAAACACCCAATCATATAAATTAGTTTTATACTTGCAAGTGACAAAAGAGGAACATAGTTTTATAGTTTGTTCATGAACCAAACAACTTTTGTTTTAGATTTGTGATGAGAAGATTTATCAATTGAAAGAGAAAGATCGAGCAAAAATAAAGAAAAGATTAAGCTAAAATTGCGGTTGAATTGAGTTTTATAATTTTCAATTTATGTAAAGATGACTAGATTATAGATTGATTCATAGTTAAACCGGTTTGAATCAGTTAATCTAGTTTGATTTTAATAACATTGGTTTTATTAATAAATTTTGTTAAAATTTATGAGAAAGGTATCAAAAACTACAAAAAAAAATTTATTAATCCAAACAAATTATTAAAGTTAAGGGTTAATAATTATAAAATATCATTTAAACAATTTGCTTGTAAAGTTGTCAAGTTTAATTTGACAAATCATATTAGTATTGTGCAATTTAGTCAGAATAATATCAGGATGATGTGATTCCAACTGAATCACATCAAAATAGTGTAATTCTAATAAGTTTTTTGCTCCACATTTTCCCATCAAATACTCACCCACACACCATGAAAACCACCTTCCACAAGCTAAACAAAAAGAAATGTCGAGCATGAATTTGACTTTGAACGAGACCAAGCAACCAGCAACCACTCACATATACACACCATGGAAACCACCTCTAATAAGCTAAACAAAAACGAAATAGGAGTTGGTTTCAATCGCGGAAGATGACATAAAGAAATGGAAAAAAAAATTGTGTTTTATGTTTAAATAAACCATTTCAACACCACCCACCTCATTATTAATAACACCATTTTTTTCTATTAATTGTATGTTAGAAATGGGTGTGATGATTTTCATCGGTCAACAACCCATTAGTTTTTCATTGACAAATTATTTATGTTTGAGAGTGAGTGTGGTAACGAAAGAATAAGGTTAATTGGTGATAGTTGGTAATAGTAATTGTACTTTATCTATGATTAATGTTAGTACTGATAGAAATGGTGTTGGTGGTAGTTTGTGGATGTCGACTATGTTGGTTAGGAAGACAAGGAAAGTTGCAGTGGAAGAAGAATAATAAAAGAGAAAAAAAATATTTTGTTTTTATTTAATTTTATAAATTAGGAAAAACATTCACAAGGCTCTGCAAATATAGGAAGTGTGATACAACATTCTTTCAATTAAGGGGACTTATTTTTATGAAATTTTGTAATCACTTAAGCCCACTATTATACAAATAAACACAAATATGTGTGATTACAAGACAAAATTCAATTTTAATTAAATATAATTTGAATTTTTTATTTAATAATTAAATATATGAAATCATTTTAAATATTATTTTAATAATTCACATGTCGAATAATATTAATATATAGAATTATTTTTAATTTATTAAATATTATGACATTTGTCCAAACGGCTTGGAGCTTCCAGATTTTATTACGTAATGTCATTCGTATTTTAAATTTGACAAATATAAAACGTGTTCACACGGCCCACGCCCTTACCTTTTGAAGTTGACTCGCAAGATCACAGCCGTTGAGTAAGGACCATCTCCACCGTCTGTTTGCTTTGACAATCCAAACCCGCAGCCCCAGTACACCAACAGATTTGGCTGGTCAGCATTACACATGGTCCAAGTGGCCTATAAATATAGAGAACCAGTCAGAACTCCGACCTTACCGGAACGCATATAGCCTCAAATTTTGTCGATTACTTATTTCGTGAGATTTCAGAAACTTTGAAGATGGGAAGTGAAGCTGAAATTGCTAGGAAACCAAGATTTTTATGTCTCCATGGATTTAGAACAAGTGGAAAGATTTTCAAGATACAGACACAGAAATGGCCTCAACAAGTGCTGGAAAAGCTCGATCTTGTTTTCGCAGATGCGCCTTTTCCCTCACAAGGAAAATCTGATGTTGAAGGCATCTTTGATCCTCCTTATTACGAGTGGTTCCAATTCAACAAAGTCAGAATAATATTATGTATTCTGTTTTCTTAAAGATTTATAATCTGTTTTTGTTCCGAAAATGTTTTTGAAGAATCATGGTTGTTGTTTGTGTTGATTTCTTCTATCAGGAATTTAGCGAGTACACCAACTTCGACGAGTGCCTTGCTTACATCGAGGATTTCATGATCAAACATGGACCGTTCGATGGTCTTATGGGATTCTCACAGGTTCTTAATCTAATTAATTTTCAGTTTCGCGTCCTATTTTTCCGCCTGACTTAGTATTTAAAATTAGAAAAACAATTTGTCTTTCATGACGGCGTGTTTTGTGGAATATTAGGGGGCGATACTGTCGGCAGGGCTAATCGGATTGCAGGCGAAGGTACGTTGAAGTTTCGATTAGTAAAGGAGACGAGTGCTTTGAATATTACAGTCATTGAACAATTCACCTACGCTTCGTTGTTTCTGGCTGGCAGGGCGTTGCTCTTACGAAAGTTCCAAAAATAAAGTTTCTTATTATTATTGGCGGGGCCAAGTTTAAGTCGCAATCAGTGGCTGAGATCGCATATGCTTCTCCGATTCAATGTCCTAACCTCCATTTTTTAGGTATCAGATTCGTCTCCATTTTCCCTTTTTTATTCTGTTCAAATCTTTAGACATTATCAATTACGACTCTTGTTCAGCGTATCCTGAACTCGCGCTGAAAATTGTAAAGTCTATCATAAAATATTTTGAAGAGACTTAATTACAAATTAAAATTAAATTACAAATTTTTAATAAATTAAATAATATCATCAAAAAAATTGCTTGTTAATTAGATATGACAATCCGGTCAATGAAACCGGATATTCAATCCACCTCTCCCTAATAAAGATGGGAATGAAGGTAATTAAAATTTTTGTAGTGAGAGGCAAGATGAAGACAAAAATTAGGATAAATATTATATATTAATTTATTTTTAAAAATTTTAAATTATTATAAATGTATTTTGAAATTTAATAAATATTTTAGTATTTTTTTATGAGGATGAGAGAAAAAAATATGAAATTTTTTTTCTGTAATAGGTGGATGGAGATTTCTCGTTATCCCCTTATTGTGATGGAAAATTTTTTTCTTGTAAAGACAAAAAAATGAATCAAGATTATTCAATTCATATTTAGGACGTTGTCATCTCTATCTTAATAATCTTAAATAGCTATCTAATCGATGTCGGCTAATGGATTAGGCAAATGTCGGGGGTTTAAACACATTTACTTGGACAAAATCAATTTTAGTTGTTTACAATTGACGTTGTGTATACATTTCGATTCTATAGCAGCTTTACAAAATAATTGACCTTATGTATTCGTTCCATTTCAGCAGAATGTTAGAAATTTGATGGGTTGGGCAAATTTAATATTGTTGCAGGAGAGCAAGACTTTTTGAAGCCTTACGGATTGGAACTCGTGGAATCATGTGTGGACCCTGTTATAATTAATCATCCCAAGGGTCACACAATACCAAGACTTGGTATTTCACTTGTCAATCTTCTTTCTCTCCCTCCCTCCCTCACTTATCCAATTATTGATTTATTAATGGAAACTTATTACAGATGAAAAAGGTTTGGAGACCATGGTAAACTTCATCGAGAGGATTCAAAAGATGTTGCTCGAGAAAGAAGAAAAATAGCTATTCTTAGATTACTAGCACAAGAAAATAATATGATTTAATTCCTAAGGATGGAATGGAACCATCTGAGTTACTGTGTCTAATGTCTTATTACGAGGTTTCGTAATTGATGATCTATAATGTTTTGTATTCCATTCATCCAACAAGCTAAAAAATTTAACTTTAGTTTGTGCTTAATTTGTGGCACACAAAATCCACATTAATTTATGTATACAAGACTATTTCTTTTCTTTCAGACTAAGGAATTCATCTATTCTTATAATAGAAATTCTTTTTGGTAATATATATATTTATTTTATAATTAAATTAGAATAATCAAATTTTAATATTTCTTTTTGCGTCCTTAGATACTTAGATAGGAATAATAATGGGAAAGATGGAGAGAAAATCTTAATCTCTATTCTCATTTTTGACTTATTTTTGTTACAGAAATAATAAAGATTTTTTGTTTTTTTATAAATTTTTTTTTAATATTTTTTGAACACAATATAAATATATTAAATAATAAAACTAATAAAAAATTAAAATCAATTCATTATTTTAAATATTATATATTAATATATATAATTTAAATAATATAAATAATATAATATTATCATAATAAATTAATATTTTAAATAAAAAATATTAATATAAAAAGATGAAAATGAGAATGAGAAAAAAGACAGAAGTGAGACAAGGACAGTTAAGAGGAGAGAGAGAGAGAGATGTACTTGTTTTCAGTTATAAGAATATTTTTTATCATTTTACCGATTTTATCTAAAAAAGGCCCAAAACCTTAAATTCGGATGAAATGTGTCTCACTGATAAGATTTTCCATCAATAAAAATCAAAGGAGTACCAAACAACACAGTTACGCATCTGAAGGAAATAAAAAATGTGGTCAGTGACATGGAAAAACCAAAGAATGAGATGCTTGCTTTTTAGCCAAATACTCCCTCCCACTCTCCCTCACTATAACGCCTCTTCCATTCTCAATTGCGCGCCTTCTCTCTCTAGTCACTCCTCGGTAACACTCTTTTATCTTCTTCATCTCATTCCTTTTCTTGTATTATCATTGACATCATTAACCACCAACTAACTCTCATCTAGGTTTTTCTCGGCTCGATTTCTTCTCCTGCAACTCGTACGTTTTGCTCAAAATCCAGTGCAATGTCATCGATTCCAAGCCTCCAAAATTCTCACTCTATATCTTACCTCACTCAGCGAGAAGCTGCCGAGGTTGATGAGACTCTCATGGGCCCTCTTGGCTTTAGCGTCGATCAACTTATGGTTAGTTTTAATTTATTTACACTATTTTGGAGCTTCATGAATTCTCCTTTATTATAGCTCGAGCTTGCTGAATAACTTCAATTATATGATTGTAAGAATCCTTCTTATTGTAATGTTAGGAATTGGCTGGTTTGAGCGTCGCAACATCCATAGCTGAGGTAACCATATTTTTTTGCAGTTTTTTTATTGTAGCTGATTTTGCGTTATGATGTCATGTTTATGTGGACAATTTTTTGACAGGTTTATAAGCCAAGTGAGTATAATCGCGTTCTTGCAATTTGCGGTCCAGGGAACAATGGTGGTGATGGTCTGGTAGCTGCTCGTCATTTGCATCACTTTGGATACAAACCTTTTGTTTGTTATCCGAAGCGTACAGCAAAGCCACTTTATGCTGGTCTGGTTACACAGGTATGGCATGATAATCAGGGCGCAATTATGAATGATTATTCAATAAAGTTTGTATGGGTTTGATTTGATGTAATGAATTTGTAGCTTGAATCACTATCAATACCTTTCATGTCAGTAGAAGATTTGCCTTTGGACTTGTCCAAGGATTATGATATTCTAGTAGATGCAATGTTCGGCTTCTCTTTTCATGGTAATTATTCTAAGTCTCTGTTCTTATGGATGAACAAAGCATTCTCTAAAAACTAATGACACAATTAGTTTATTGCTCTTTTCTGTTATGGTTATCTGCATAGATATCTGATAATAGAATATGAGAGAGATTAGATAAGCATGTGAGAAGATTTAACACTATTAGTAAGAGAGCATGGTTAAGGTGGTTTTGAAGACCAACTTTACCTTTTACTTTTGTCCTGGTAAATAACCAAAATAATGTTTAATTTTATAGTCATATCTTTCTCAACATGCATCTGTGCTCATGGATACACATATATATGGTATGAAATCTAGTACCACCAGGAAAACTCAACTCTATAAAGCACAAGTAATTGAATTCTTTTAAACAGTTCGCGTTCTAGAGCACAAGTTAATTGTATAGCTTGGGTTTTGATTTTACAGGACATGGGGTCTTTGTGGATCATAGCAGTATATTTGGATGTTAATGATATTGTTTCATGTAGTATTTTCTCCCCTAATGTTTTTTCGTATCCTTGTGGACAGCTGGTGTACTTATAGCTGTAACTCTTCTTACAATTGTATCAATATATCTTCTCAGTTTCATGTAAAGGAAAACAGATGTTAATATGAGTAACCAATGTGTTAATTGCATCAAATTAAGTAGGATTTTTTGGCTGTATAGATTAGGGCCATGTTTCTTATCTAGAAATATCTTGTCTGATCCTTAATTTTATCTAACTTCAACTTGTTAAAATCATTCAGGCACCCCAAGGCCACCTTTTGATGATCTAATTCAGAAACTGATTCATCTACGTAGTTATGATCAAACGCTACAAAAACACCCAATTATTGTCTCTGTAGATATTCCGTCTGGGTGGCATGTTGAAGAAGGAGATATTGGTGGAGAAGGCATTAAGCCTGACATGTTGGTATGTCTGCAATGGAGCCTTAGTTGATTTATCGGCCTCAAAATTTTAGAAGAATCCAGTTTTAATTTTAGGGTGTACCCAGTAATCTTAGTTTTATTTTCCGCAAGCTGTCTTATTAATGCAGCTTTGGCATTTTCTAGGTTTCTTTAACTGCCCCAAAATTGTGTGCAAAGAAATTTAGTGGTCCACACCACTTTCTAGGTGGTAGATTTGTCCCTCCAGCTATTGCAGATAAATTTAAGCTTCAGCTTCCACCATATCCTGGCAGTTCTATGTGTGTGCGAATTGGAAAGCCTCCCCAAATTGATATATCAGCTATGAGAGAAAATTATATATCTCCTGAATTCCTTGAGGAGCAGGTGGAATCTGACCCCATTGATCAGGTATGAGTTCAAGTAAAATAGTGAAGCATGTCATTCATTTCATATCAATATCTTAAACCTTGGCACATGAGTTCAGTACTTACTCCCACCTTAAGGGTTGAGAAATTTTTTTTAGCCGTTGACCTTTGTTAGAATAACTTTCAAATCTACTTATCATAAGTAAGTCAATCTGTCATTTGCAGTTTTGCAAATGGTTTGATGATGCGGTGGCTGCTGGCTTGAAGGAACCAAATGCTATGGCCTTGTCAACTGCTAGCAAGGATGGAAAACTGTAACTTTCTCTTCTTTCAATGGTGTTTTTTATCCATATATAGTAATCCTGTCCATTAGATTAACCTAAATGAGTGATTTGACATGTTGAGCGTGATCTCTTTAAGTCTTTATGTATTCCATGATAAGAATCTCAGGCATAAAGGATTCAATATGATTTAGACAATGCTCAAAGCTTAGCTACATCTTTAAATATCATAAATATCTTTCCTTTACGCATTACATAGTATGTAAAATATAATGTTTAAATTGAAGTAATCATATCTTTCACATGAACAATTGCATAGCTGAATTTGTAGCTTTTTAGAGTTGATAAATGCATAATCGGGACAGCAGTTTGTCTGCCATGTGACAAACTAGCATAGGACCAAGAGATGATCTATTCTGCTGAATGTGGTGGTTTGCATGCTTCACTGACCATAAGTGAGTAATAATGTTGCTTTTGACTTGCTTAAAGGTATGGGATAAAAACCTGTAAACAGTACTAATGCTCAGCTTTTGTGGCTTTACGTAGACAACAATTTACTATAACTTTTGATTCTCATGTCAATTGATGAATAATGTTGTTGCTGTGCTGCATTGTGAACATATTAATTATTCCAATACCATCAGGTCTCCTTAAAATGATTGAAAAAAATAATATTAATCACAAAGGGGGATAAAAAATGTATATAAACATGTGATGACTATCACAACTTATATGTTCTTGACATGCTATATGGTTTTTATTGACCCCTTTTAATTCACTCTTCTTTATGTTTCTCTTCTGCAGCTCTTCAAGAATGGTCTTACTGAAAGGAGTTGATAAGGATGGTTTTGTCTGGTTAGTGATGTTTTGTTACACATTAACTGTGCTGCTTTTAGCATTGTTCTTTTTTTCCTACTGGATCTGAACTCCTTACTAATTGCAGGTATACCAATTATGAAAGTCGAAAGGCACATGATTTATCTGAAAACCCCCACGCAGCTCTTCTTTTCTATTGGGAAGGTCTTAACCGGCAGGTAATCGAAGCTTGGCATATTAGCTTTGTCCTGACCATAGCCATTACTTGGCTTAAAACAAGTGGTTGTTTTATTTTCACAATCCTTATGCAAGGAAGTCATTTCACTTGATGGAAAGAAGAATAGAAAGTTGCAAAGCAATTTTAGTTGGCACTTAATCTGTAATCATGTATACTACTGCACAAAACGTGATTAAAGAAATTTATTGGGGTTCTTGAGGTCAGACTTGTGATTTAGGTCTTAGGAGTTCATGCCCTGTTAATTGACAAACTCTGTCAAATCGAATTCTTATGCTTATTTTGTGAAATTGCAATGGCGTAGTTGTCATGCTAAATTTGGCATAGTAGACATAACCCAGGAGCAAGCAATCAAATTCTTTATGGTATTCTAATATTATTTTGGACATATATGGAATATGGTGCGTGATGCCTTGACCTCTAGACTATGTAATTTGGTGTTTACAGATCTACAGAATTTTACCTGACATTGAGGTCCATTGCTGTCAAGAACGTAATTTGGTCAATTACCATGCAAACAAAGCGTTTCACATTGACAATCTTGCTATATTAAGACCATTTGTAATGTTTCACTTTGATGTTCAGGTAAGAGTGGAAGGATGCGTGACAAAAGTTTCTGTAGAAGAATCTGAGCAGTACTTCCATAGCCGTCCCTGGGGAAGTCAGATCGGAGCAATGGTTAGTAAACAGGTATACATTTGATCGCCGATTCCACTGGATATTAGAATACTACATTGATATGTTAGCATAAACTTAAGATCCCTTTTGGCTTCATATAGAGTTCAGTCATTCCTGGAAGGCATGTTCTACATCAGAAATACAAAGAATTAGAGGAAAATTTCTCTGATGGGTAAGCCATTAGCTGTAAAAGTGGTTATTATCTTGCATCCCCCTTTTTTAATACATTATTCTGGACAATTGTTTTCCAGTCATGATAACTTAATTTCCATCAGCATGCTTCCACGGATGCCAACATTTTTCCATTGTCACCCTTTGAACAAAATATTTCCTGTAAACTGGAAAGTTATTTTTGCATTAATTTAACGTAATTTCCAAATTTCCCTATAAATTATTGAAACTATAAGGTCAAATTACTTGACCTTATTTCAAAATGGCAATCATATAATATTCTTCATGACCATCCCTCCTGATTAAGGGGTAAAGAGAAAGAAAAACAGTATTCCATGGGAGAATTTTTTTATTGACCTTTTGTTTTTTTTAAATTGTTATTTCCTGTTGACAGAAGTTTTATTCCAAAACCAAAACATTGGGGAGGGTACAGGCTTCAACCAGAGCTTTTTGAGTTTTGGCAAGGACAAAAATCTCGTTTGCATGACAGGTGGGTTTTATATCATTCTCTCCTTGTTCTCAATAAAATGTGTGAGAATGAGTAGAATGGCTTCGGGTCCAAACCTTTTCCTCTTTTAGATTCAATAGAGTTGGTCATTTATGAACCATAATATTAAGATCGAAAAGGTGTCTAGGAGGACATCTTGGATGAACTAGGTTCTTCGAGTGGGACTAAATTAAATTTCCTATTGTTTTTGATACGCCTCTACTTGCAAATTAGACTGAACACAACAAACAATATCCCAAAACAGCAAAAAGATAAACCAGAAACAATGGATTAGGAATCTGTTTGGTTTTATTTATCAATTGCAAGGACTACTACGTTCACTTCGACTGTAAAATCCAAAACATCTTACAGGGATTAACTGAAATGGAAATACTTGCAACTTCCGGCATTTCAAGGAGCAGGGACCTCCCTGCTACTTCACCACAGTTTTTCAATAATAATCCCCCTTTCTTCCTTTCCTCTCCTTTGCTAAATTCTTCCTCTCTAACCGTTGTTCCTCCCTCCCCCACTCACCTGCTGTCCAAAACTGTTACAACCCCATCTTAGAAATCAAGCCATCAACTTTTGGCCCTTTTCTGTGGGTTCCCTTCATCATGTGAGTTTTCACATCCTCCACAAATGACAATAACACTTCAATTGAATCCCTCACCTCAATTAAATCTCTTTCAACTTTTTCTACTCTAGATTCCATCCTTGTACCAACCACACCCCAAATCATCTATTCTGATACCACTTGATACATCTCTACCTGCAAATTAGACTCACCATAGCAAACAACAATCTGAAAACTGCAGAAAGATAAACCAGAAGCGGTGGATTAGAAATCTGTTCGATTTGATTTATTGACTTGGGGGACTACTACATTCACTTTGACTGTAAAAACTAACATATAAAGATGAACTTAAATGGAAATATGTACAATTTCTAGCATTTTGAGGAGCTGATACCTCCCTGCTACTTCACCACAATTTTTCCAGAATAATCCCCCTTTCTTGATTCTTCCTTTCCTTCCCTTGCTAAGTCCTTCCTGTCAAACAGTTTTCTCCTCCTCCACTCTCCTGCTGCCATGTGACCTTTCTACCTTTTTCATGCATCTCCCCAAAAACCGTTACAGCCCCCAGCATTGATCCTCTGCCACATACCTTTTTGCTTCTCCTCACATACACGTTCGCTTATCACTTTTCCAATCCTATACTGTGAGAAACACCCCCAAACTAGATTCTCTTTGGTGAACCTTTTAATTCCTTGTTGTTTTGGTTTTGTTAACAACTATTGCATTATAGAGTGGCTATATCCACCCCTCTGATTTTTCATGCACACACTCTTTTCAACCCACAGTAGTAGGTCTACTTGCAAACAGAGGGGTGCATCTAGTTGCACTGTGACTTTAAATAACAGTACTTGTTCTGACAAATCCAATTCAAGTTCTAAATTTATTTTGGGTCTGAATCCCCACGTAAGTTGTTTGCAGTATAGTACACCCAAAGGTGGAGAGAGAGGGTGATGTTCTCTGCAGAATACTACGGTCTTGAACCCAAATTCACATAGAATTACTTATTAACATATTCTGTTTCCGTCTCCATTAAATGAACACTTGCTATTGTTATGGAGCAGAACACTGGATAACTTATTTTAATTTAAAGTTACAATGCAATTATTAGAAGAAAAATTATTGTGGTTTTCATGTTTGAAAGTACCATAAAACTGAAATGTGTTCTGCAATCTCTGAATGAGAATGTGCCGTTCATTTGGGAAATGGAATAACAAGCAAGTAGTTATGTAGCCAACAAGACAGTTTTGGATAAATAATGCTTAATTTAAAGGACTGATGCCTTATCCATTGGTAATGGATGTTTTGTTGACCAGGTTGCAATATTTTCCTCAAGAAGTAAATGGAAAGCGAGTTTGGAAAATACACCGCTTGGCTCCCTGACTAGTATTTCCAGCTTCATTGTGAATTTTATCTTTCATGGTATTGTGAAATTTCTTGCAATGAGTAATTTAACTTATTTTAGTAGCCATATACGTGCAATGAGACAGTAAACATTGTAAGAAGAGGCCCAGTGAAATGTGTTGCTGCTGTTTTTGGAGTGTTGGAAACTGTAAGGTATAACTTACAACTGAATATATACAAATTCAATGGGAAAAAGAATCAGTAGTCATAGATACTCTGTTGATATTCTCACAGATTATAGCTACATCAGTCAATTATTCAAATATTACTGTTGTTATTATAGGTGAATTCTCTTTGTTCACTGGGATAGAGTCAGTCGTGATAAATCTCTGTTAACAGGATCTTATTGCCATTATATTGGAAGTGAACTAATTAGGACCTAGTGGTTTCATACTTGCTTTGCAAATCACCATTGTCAATTAATTCAAATTCCTCTTGGATCTTCCTCTTGTTATTGAGTTCTGTATTCGATAGGGAATTGTCTGGTTGTGCACTAATGTTACTGATTTTCTGGACTTCTGTTCATAAATGCGTTGACCAGAAGCTCTATTGGTAAGTCCATTCAAACACATACTATCTTTTTTCTGTGGGCTTGCAATCAGTTGACACAATGAGTTTTCTCTGATGGGAAGTCACTTTACTAGTGGATCTCATGTTGTAACATTCCAATTTCATGATGGCACCCAGTTTTTTTCCCTAATATCTATAAATGGATGCCTTTGTCATAATTTATGGTTTTCTGAAATCACAAAAATCGGTGTGTATCATATATATATATATATATATATATATAGAAAAAAGAGAAAAAGTTAGATTTTCTGTTCAAGTGAGTTGAAGTCATATGGACTAGTGTGTATCTTTCTTTTCAGATTTTTGTGGTTTACCTTAGTGGATGGATGTTGATGTCTGTAGTTGAATGGGAGTATTTTATTGTAATGTCGATTCTGGCCGAACTGGGTTCCACCATTAAAGAAAATCAAGAATTCCTTTTCAAGCTTCTTTTGACCAACGTAAGCTAAATTCTGACATTGCTTTTTTTTTTTTTTTTGTTTGAAAGGCCAATTAGTGCAAAGTGACCACACCACACCACTTTCTTTTCCATTCTCAATGAGTGGAATATCAATATCTCAGTAGAGTTTTTGGAGATTTTGATAGTCAGATTATCGAAAAATCTTTTATTACTTTAAATATTTCTATAGTGAGTCAAAGAGTCTCATTGAAGTCACTGTTTGAATAGCCCATGAACAACCACCTGAGGGAGGTCCTGCCAATTTGCAAAACAGGTGGCCGTTGCCGAGCAAGTTGATGAATTTTCTTCAATCAAAGGTTAGTATTCCCTAAGATTGTGCTTGTTTTTATTCAATATAGCTGTCCCCACTGATATTATTGTTGAACAATTTAGCTGACAACTATTGTTAGACCAAGAAATTAAAAAAAATTGAAAAGAAAAGAAAAGAAACCACAAGAATCTTCTACATTATCAATTCTTTTAATCATATAATAATTTGGCTGTGAAATCATCACGAGGGTACCAACTAAAACCGACAGAGTCATCAGAAAATATTATATTTCTATTGTAAATCCACCCATATTTACATAGTTATAGTTCCAATTAGTTTAGATAAAAGGTTGAGGGAAAACAAAACTGGTTAGTTGGGATAATTGGGATGAGATGTGCCCGGTAGCCTGTATCATCATTGAGGAATGCACAAATGCAAATCTTGACTACCCTTTAGAATGTAGAAAACAACATTGAAAGTGTGGTTTGGATGTACCTTGAAGGCCACATGATGTTGTCCCTCAACCAACATGTGGATATGGCGAAAGACCCAGGAACCACCTCCTATACTTCACATGGAAACGGCACGCACACTCCCTATAGAGAGCTAGTAATTGACTCTTATTGTTAGACTTTTTAATGAGCTTAAAATCAGCATAATTTCAAATAATGACTTTAATCCGAGGATATATGGGGAAGACCCTGTAAAAAGATGTTTAGGATTTAGGAGACGAGATTTCAAATGAAAAAAAAAAGCGAATATAAGAAACAGTGAAGATGTTCCTCTTTCCTAACTGAGTTTGTGAATTGTGGTGGTCCCATGTGAATTTTAGTTCAGATTCTTTAAAATGCCTTGCAATTAAGTGGTATCAGATTGACATAATTGAATTAGTGTCAATTTGTATTGAATAAGTCCTTTTTAAGAGGGGTGTGCTTCATCTGATCTGCTTCAAAGGGGACCTGTTTTACCTTCAGACTGACTAAGGACTGACAATATCCTCTTAACTTTTCTCAAAGATCAATCAGATCAGAACCCAAATTCCTCTTTTAACAAATTCACCAGCTTTTCTATCGTGGTTTTGGTACAAGTTTCCTTTTGTCTGCACGTTATGAATTCTGCAAATTTCCAAATAAAACATGAAAGAAGTTCACTTCAATTGCAAGAACCATGATCAATCCTGCAAACAGTGCTGAGGAAAGAGTGCAATTTATAATAATAAGTAGAAAATATGGAGAGAGAGAGAGAGAGAGGATAGTTAAGTGAATGAGGTGGTGCTTAGTTCAGCCATGAATGTGCTTAACAGAAAAAACCCATTAATTATCTCTCCTTTGTTTGGCCTAACTTCACCCACTGCCACTGAAATCAACTGGAACAGTTAAATCTGCCATTGCGAATGTACCCCCACACTCTGTTTAGTCTTTTCTTGTACATTTACTTGGCTTTATTCGCCATTTCTTTCTTTCTTTAACAACAACTATGTTATAATTAAATTCATGATTATAATAAGAGAAAAATGATAATCAAAACCACCTCCCATACCGTACACATGGCCCACATATTCATTCATCTCTTCTGTGGTGGGACCTCACCTCACCCCTAAACTTTGAATGGAGACATTTTTTTAGTTTTATTTTATTTTTCTACTAAGTGTTGAGGAACAGTATTATACTGATGCATGTGATGTGATAACTATACTCAATCAATCAGGACCGTCCAATTAAATGAAAGTATATCAAGTGATGGTTCGACATGATATGTGCTGTAACTAAACCACCCCAGTGGGTAGGATAGCTCCATCAAAAGGCCCAATTTCATCTATTTAAGGGCTAAGACTTCTCACTCTTGGTTCTTCGCAAACGTCATTATCAACTTGTTTCTTTCTTTCACTTTTTTTGTTTATTTGGGACAAGGATGGATGGATGCTAGCTCAAAAAGGGGGGAAAAAATGGCAGAGGCAAAGGTGAGATGGTCAGTCAGCTGCAACAGTAATTTACTAGTTACAGCGTAAGTAAAATGGATAAGTTTATGATCCTAGTACTGAAAACTTGATAGTAGTTATAAATGTAATGTTGTTGCCAAGATTTGCCACCCAGATGAAACTAACACAGTGACAGACAGAGAGAAGAGGGCGGTGGGCATCTGCCTGCTTGTTAAGTTGAGTGGGTAGAAAAACACAAACACATGAATAAACAATTGGGTCTGGGCCATCTGGTGGGCACGGAATGAATAGACAAGAAAGAAAATCCAAGCTTTGCTTCCCATCACTTAATCAATTGCACAGTCAGATGGCACTTTGATGTAAGTTTGCTTTTACCATCCTATTACTGCCACAAAGAATACCAACAAACAAGGCGGATAGATTTCACTTCCATCCAAATTATAAGAGAGAGAAATTGGTGGACTTGGCCACTCTATAACGCAAACAAAGGGGGTGTGACAAATCAGCAAGTCACTGGACCCACCTCATCTACAGAAATATCCATGATATAAGGTTGCTATTAGTTTAAAGAAGGCAACTTCAACTAAAATCCTAGGTAAGCCCTTCGCTTCCATGAACTTCAATGACCTAGCTCAATTTTATTAGATGATCAACACCATCCATCCCTTGAGAACTGGGATTCTCTTCTCATGGAAAGAACCCACACAGAAAGATAATTAATGAGCCTCACTGTCAATTTATCAATCCATAGAGAGAAAGAGAAGCCGAAGACACAGCTCTAGTACACAATATGGTCCTTGAATATGCATATTTCACATTTCCTTATTTCCCATTTCACAAAGCTAACAACAACAATAATAAAATCAGAAGTCAGGTGCTACAACACATCTAAGAAAAAAACATGAAAAAACAGAACGAGAGAGTGAGAGAGTGAGAGAGAGATGTATCAGTCTTGGGCATTTAGTTTTCACCAGCTACACCTTATCTAACCACAATTTAATCAAAATAACAGACTAAAATCATTCCAGAGTCACTGCTTGCTTTGGCTTCTGATTCTCTACTGCTGGTGTCAGAAGAATGATTTTATCAACTTTGCCATTCCACATCACCGATACCTCGAGATCCATATCTATTTCTTCTTCATCAAAGAAGAAATAACTTGTTCAGGTGAAAACATAGATATACAGTCACTTCTTGATGTTGATCCACAACCCCCTCCCCTCTCAAGCAACCTTCTTTATGATAAAATGAATATGAAAACAAAAAGCAACATAAAATTTAGAAGAGTACAAGTACAAGAATATGACACGGTCCAATACCTTAACAAAAACATCCACCTTGTGCATTAGCCCCGTCCTCTAAGTTCATTAAATGAACAGAGCAAAGAAGAAATGCAGTCCTTCATGTTGCTTCTGCCTTGATTGCCACCCCAACAGTCCACACTGAGAACAGAAGTTCTTTACTTGACTTTATTTGACAAGTATGCAGGATCTTCTTTGCAGGGCTATATAAAAGGCACCCGCTGCATCAATTTTTCCCACAAAAATAACTTGAATAATAGCACATCAAGAACAGCTGACACAACTTTCGCCCTCCACTGCAAATGCCTAAAATATCATATACCCAGTTCTAGCGCATCATCAATCAGCCCTTAAGATATTAACAAATTCTGGTGCATCATGCCTAGGTCCTTCAAGTGATCGATACATGTATAGTGTCTCAACATAATCATCTATGACCTCCTCACTTTCAATCCTAAACACTTCTACAACCATGCGGGGTATTGCACGAGCAATCTCCTGGCAACCTTGGCGGGTTAATCTGCAAGAAGACATCCAAAGGAATCTCATGTTGTAATAGTGGTGCAATCCTGATTGTAGAGCAGCATCCCCAAATGGGCTATCTCTAATCTCAAGCTTCTGTAATCTGGGGCAACCTTCAAGCAAATATTTCAGACCTGTATCACTGTCTCCAGCAAAGGCAACAGATAAGGTGCGAACCAATTTACCATATTTTCCAATGTAACCAAAAGCTCTATCAGTTAATAAACCAGAAACAGCAAGGCGAGTGAGCTTCTTGCAGTTCATGACAATGGCTCCAAATCCTTCATCCATCGGTTCTCCTGTCACATGGTCAGGCCTGAGGCGCCCCATTATGCATAGCCGAAATACCTCAAGGTCTGGACAGTTCTTAGACATTGCTATGACAGCAGCATTTGTCATCCGCTGACAAAAATATAGAATAGATCGTAGTTTCTTACAACCCTCAGAAATTGCTTGAAGACCCACTTCAGAAACCGGTCCCTCAAAATCCTCCTGAGGATTGACAGGGAAAACTCGAAGCTCACGAAGTTCCTTGCATGTTGCAGCCACAGCCTGGAGTCCTTCATCACATATTGAATCAAGCACCTGCAAAATGAAAAGGCTAAATAAACTTCAAAGCCCAACTTTGCCCACAATGTCAATAACCAACACCACACAGGATACCCAAAGAATTTGAAGTTTGTAGCAGTTGCTTATGATTGGTTTGAGCTGTTCAGAAGTGATATTGGCATAGCTGAAATTCAGGGAGGTTAGATTAGCACAAACTGGATAAATTGCAGGCAAGTAGTCTGGTACAATTTCCCTGAACCCAGAGAGGCAAACTAAGGATTTGCAAGCAGCAAAAGCAGACACATAGTCCAGATCTGGATCACCCTCCAATGAGCTGAATGAGCCTGTCCCAAGATGTGTAAGCTGTGGGGCTTTAATCATCAGACGATATAACTGCCCAATTGAAACATTACGGTTCAACCTGAGTTTCTTCAGTGAAGGGGACCTGGCTACCAGCTTCTCTAACGCGTCAAAATTTATTGCACAGTCAACACAATCAAAAATCAGCGATTCCAGACATGTTTCGCCCTCTGGAAAAAAAGATATCCAGTCCACTTCATCGTCTGTGACTTCCGTTTCAATCAGGTCAAGCACTCTCAGTTTTCTGAAACATAAACATCAATCAAACATATATAAGCTTACCACATCTTTCACACACAAATTCATATATATCACTTGATAAATCTCATTTTCCAGTTTCTAAGCAAAGCCAAAAGAAGTTAATTTAGATGCACATACTTTGTTCTGACTATCATTATAAAAATCACAAAAGCAGCAAGAAACACAGACCCTGCTCAACTAGTAACAGATCTAAACATAAGAAATCGTATCAAACAAAAAGCCCATTAAGTTTTCCAACTCTTCACCACCATTCACATAACTAATCATCATAACAGATCTAATCAAAAACACTAAAACTGAAGGATATTAGAACTAAAAAACAATAAAATACCTGCACTTGCTGGCAATAAAAGCGAGGCCATTGGTACCAAACCCTTCACAACAAACAAGCACCAACTCCTTAAACCCCAAAAATGACTCGGCAAGCAGCTGCAGATCCTCATCCGTAACGGACATGCGCTTCAGGCAAACCTTTTCCAACCAAGGGTAAGCCCTAGCCGTCACCGAAACCCACGGCGTGAAGTGGGCCCCCCAGTCAGGCGGCATCAGATTAAAGTCTGCAAACCTCGGCTTCCCTTTCAACACCAAGGCCCGAACCCTTCTGAACCTCCCGGTAGCCCGATACGGAGACACCGCGTAGCAATTCCCAATAAACAGCTCGGATCGGGTCATAGCCTCCGCACGGCACCATGACTTGCACACCAATGACGCCGCGTTTCGGTCACGCCGAGAAGTCAGGAAGTGAAGCACGTTTTCGAGAACGTTCTCGAGAACTTGGTCCGGATATGGTGACTGGTACTCAGTGATGGGTATGGGTACGGGAATGGATGATGAAGATGAAGATGAAGATGATGTGGAGGATCCAAAGCCGGAAATATCCCCGGAACAATTACGGGTTTTGTTAATGGAGGCGCAACGGAGATCCAATGGTGGAGATCGATCGTCGTCTTCGGACATTTGTTGTGGGGTAAGATCGTGATGCATAAGATGGGTAGTAAACAAAAGGGGATTTCGAATAGAATAATTATTGATATAGATGAAAAGAGAAAGTGATAGAGTGAAGTGAGTGAAGAAGACTAATAGAAAAATTCTTGAAAAGGAAGAGAAGAAGAAGGAGAAGGAGAACAATGGGATTCTTTGTATTTCTCTCTCTTTCAACTTCGTCTGCTGCTGTTGCTGCTACTACTGCACTATCCAATGCCTCTCCACCCTTCTCCTCCATTATTTGGGGTTTTCTTTTACAAGCTTTTGTCTTCTTATTTTTCCTTTTATTTTATCTGCATTGGAAATAAAAACTACAATATTGAAACCCCCTCTTTTCTTTTCTTATTTTCATTCCTCTCCCCAATTCTTCTTCTATTTATTCATTTCTCCCTTCCATTCCCATATATTCAGTACTACCGGGCTACCGCAATAGAGGGTACTTTTCATAAATTGATAAAAATGTAATGCTTATGCATAAAAATTTGAAATTATGGTTTTAAATTTACTTCACAAACAGTAGACGCTTAAATAGACAAAAACTTAAGGGTCATTTAGTGATAAACCATTTCTATTTTTATCGTATTTTAAATAACATGTAGAGCTTCATTTCTACGCTTTTGAAAGGAAGGTAAAAGACACGGTCCAATAAAAAAGGAGTAAACAGTTTCATTACAGAATCTTCCGGGGGGGGGGGGGGGTGGGAGCACTTTTGCCGAAACCTGAGAAAAGCCTATAGGTCTAACACAAAAGCACAGTGATTAGATTTTATTTTTATACACGCGTTGGAGATTAGCGTGAGGAAGAGTTTACCGCATGATATTTGTGGCTCCCTTCTTTTTTCTCTTGTTGTGTAGCGGAGAAAAATAAAAATAAAAAACAAAGATAATGCTAAGAACTCAGTAAAAAAATAATGAAATTTAAGTTAGCTAAGGTTAGCAATATCATTTGTCCTTCATTTATACATGTCAAGTACATGTTACTTTAATCTTCCCCTTTCTGTTTTCTAAATTTCACTGCAAATCATCATAAAGATTTTTTTATTATTTACTTGTTTCCCCTATTTGTCCTTCACTTGTCAAGGTGACTAATATTTCAATTATTTATTGTACTATAAAGTTCATAAATACAATTAAATTAGACTATTTATGGGACCATCCTGGAAATTGTTTAGTTGGGCTTTGGTTCAAGACAGTTGATACCCTAATTTTTGTTATTAATATTATTTTATTTAATTATTACATAATAAAAAATTATAAAATATCAAAAATGATATGGGAGAAAATATGAGTATTATTATTATTTATTAATTTTTTTATAAAAAATCTTTAATTTTAATTAATATAATAAATTATAATATAAATATTTTAAAATATTTAAATAAAATAATATTTTTTTATTTTTTTATTATTGTCAATAAAAAATTATTATTATTTATATTAATTAAATTTTATCAAATATAATAACAATTTATATTTAATAATTTTTAAAATAATATATTTTTATAATAATATTTTATTTTTATGATAAAAAATCGTCAAAACAACAAAAAAACTTTTTGGGGTTGTTTAGTTTCAAAGATTTAAAGATTATCTTAGTAATCTATCTTTTATTACTTACATTATCTTTGTTTGGTTTGTCTTTGATAAAAATTACGATAATCTTTTATTACCAATACTGACATAATAAATAATATAAGTGATAATTTAATCATCATTTTCATTTTAGGTATTAAAATATTATCAAGATAATATTAATTTTATTATAATTATATTATTATTTATTAATTTTTTAAATTATATATCTTTAAAATAATTTTCTTATTTTAATAATAATATCCAAACCAAACATTTCCTTAATTTATAGCATGTTACTTATTATTGAGATCTTCGTATCTACCAATTAGTATAAAAAAAAAAAAGGGGAAAATTTGAGGATGATTAAAAATTGACCTCGTGAAATATGGAACAATTAGATAAA
Source organism: Mangifera indica (assembly GCF_011075055.1). Taxonomy (NCBI): domain Eukaryota; kingdom Viridiplantae; phylum Streptophyta; class Magnoliopsida; order Sapindales; family Anacardiaceae; genus Mangifera; species Mangifera indica. The sequence continues at coordinate 4,541,359 of NC_058147.1, read as the reverse complement.
AGTTTGATAGATGAAACGGCGACGTTGAAGGGCTACGTTTGGGTTGTGTCTGTACAAACAATCTGAACAAAAATACAAACGCATTTCTAAGCAATAATTAATTAAGACAAAAACGTAACAGCAATCTTTTTTCGGCCATTATGATAACAAAACACATACATTGAATTTCTTACACGATTAATCACATCACACGCCGCCATTTTTAACTTTGTTGTCTTCCAATTCCAAATGTGAATTTCGAACGAAGAAATGGTGTTCCAAATAGGAACAAAGAGCTTTCTCTTTATTGTGGTCGGATTTCCACTAAGCTGCTCCTGCTCGCTTGAATTTACACAGGAATTTGGCAAAAGGCAAAGCAAAGCATTGCTTTTCGGAATAGCCTTTTTAGCTATACACAACCAGACAGTTGAATGACAGAATATTACTGTTTATCCGCTGAAAATGGGGAAATTTTTGGACGAGGTGAAACTTCCATGTCTTACTCTAACTGTTGCCGATATTTTATTATATATAATACTTATTTTATTATATGATATAATCTATTATGAGATATATCAAATTAATATAATATAATAGATATATTATATAATATGATATGTGATATATTATTGATACAGATGGATATATTTATTTAAAAAAATAATAATATAATAAGTATTCATATGAAAAATTTTAAATTTTTATGAATATTTGTGATAATTAAAAAATAATATATTAATTAAAATTTATTATTATTTTATTATTTAAAAATTATATCACATAATATAATATTTAATATATAATATAAAAAATTAGATTTAATACATTATTTTACTATGTTTATTCAACGTAATTTCGCAAAATCGAAATGAAAAAGTAAGAAATTGTTCAATTGTATTTATGATTTGGGCCGTTAAAGGCCCAACCCAATCAAGACACCCAAGGCCCACATAAATTACAAATTTCAAAACGAGTTAACATTAAATTCTAGAAACGCCCTTCAGTGGTGCACGTCAGCACTGGATCTAGATCACTAATTTTTCTGATTCGCCAAAAACAAACAGGAGCAGGGGCCTTCGAAGGTGGATAGAGGCAAGAAAGAAAAGGAGTTCAGAATGAATGAGCATAAAGGCGATCAAAGTACAGCTCCCTCATCACACTCGAACAACCAACAGCTCCACTCCTCGGATTATGCTCCGTACCCTACACTTGATCCTAACGACGTCGCTCCACCTCCACAGAATTGGACGAACGTTTCTGCGGGCCCGGCACCTATCAATGGGTCTGCCGCCACCACTATGCCGCCGGAGTCTAATCCATACGTGTCTGCTTCTCCGGTTCCTCAGTCCTCTACCAAGAGTGAGTACCGTCAGTAATTAATTGTTGTCTACCGTAACTTTTTAGATTGATGGTTTATGAGCTTACTATTTTACTAAATTGTAGATACGATGGATTCGGTGAAGAAATCCTTAGGAAAATTCGGGAAGAAGGCTGTGGAAGCCACGAAGAAGGCTGAGGATCTTGCTGGGAATATGTGGCAACACTGTAAGTCTTCCCCTTAGACCTGACCACGGTTCATAAACCGGTAGTTTCGGTTTAAATCCGTCGGTTCAAAATTCAAAAAAATAAAGACCTTGAACTGAAATTGTAATAAGACGGCTTATAACCGATTCGAAACCAATGGTTTCAGTTCATGACCCGGTTTGAAACCGACGGTTTCGGTTTGAAACCGATATTGAATTGTCAATTCTAATACATAGACTTGGCCATGGGCCGGTTTGGGCCGTGAATCGAACCGAAATTAGTCCGGATAAAACCGGAACCGAAATTAGATTTTAGCGGTTTGGTTTCGGTTTACCTAATTTTGAACCATAAAATCGTCGTTTCATATCCGGTTTATGAACAGGCGGTTTATTATGCTGAATCAGAAATTTTAAATTTTTTTGAATTTTTTAAAATTTATTAAAGGAACCACCGGTACGGTCTCCTACACATTTGAAACGGTATTTTGCAAAAATTCTTAATCTCATTTTCACCCCCTATTTTTTTAAATTAAAAAAAAAAATTTCTATATATATACTTATTCAAATTTTAATCTCTCAACTCTCTCATTCAATCATTCAAACTCTCATTCTCATTCTTTCAATTTTTAATACTCTCTCAATCTTTCAATCAAATTCTTTCAAATCTAATTAAAATTTTTATTTATTTTTTATTAATTCCAATTTTTATTTCTATTATACAATTCATAATTAATTATAGAATTTATTTTTATAATTAATTTTATTTATTATTTTTTATTATCTCTCATAATTAATCATATAATTAATTTTATTTATTATCAAAAAATGATAAGTAGTGAAAATTTTTCTGGTAATAGGAGATTTGGTTTACGTAGACTTTGATTATTCTAAACCTCAATAAAATACGTAGGAAGTTTAATTGAAAAATTAAGTCCAAACCTTTCTTTTAATTTTTAATTATTGTAATTAATAATTTAAAAATTAAATCAAGATCATGTATTAGAATTGACGGTTCAATATCGGTTTCGAAACGAAACCGTTGGTTCTGAACCGGGGTCATGAACCAGAGCTGTCGGTTCTAAACCGGTTATAAACCGTCCTATTACGATTTTAGTTCAGGGTCTTTATTTTTTCGAACCGTGAACCGGCCGAAACTAGCGGTTCATTAACCGTGGCAGGTCTATTAATACATTATCTTGATTTAATTTGTAAATTATTAATTACAATAATTGAAAATTAAAATAAAGACTTGAACTTAATTTTTCAATTAAACTTCCTACGTATCTTCTTGGGATTTAGAAGAATCAAAACTTACGTAGACCAAATCTCCTATTACTATAAGAATTTTCACTACTTGACCATTTTTTGATAATAAATAAAATTAATTATATAAATAAATTATATGATTAATTATAAAAAATAATAAATAAATTTAATTATGGAAATAAATTCTATAATTAATTATGAATTGTATAATAGAAATTGGAATTAATAAAAAATAAAGAAAAGATTTAATTAGATTTGAGAGAATTTGATTGAAAGATTGAGAGAGTATTAAAAATTAAAATAATGAGAATGAGAGTTTGAATGATTGAGTGAGAGAGTTGAGAGATTAAAATTTGAATGAGTATATATATAGGAAAATTTAAAAAAAAAAAAAAATACAGGGTGAAAATGAGATTAAAAACTTTTGCAGGGGACCGTTGTCCCCTGCACTTGCAGTGAACCGACGGTTCCCTGCGCAGGGAATCGTTGGTTCCTTTAATAAGTTTTAAAAATTCAAAAAAAAATTAAAATTTTCGGTTCAGCATAGTAAACCGTCAGTTTACATGTCGGTTCAAAATTAGGTAAACTGTTAAAATCTAGTTTCGGTTCTGGTTCAGTCTGATTCCTATTTCGGTTTTATCCGGTCCGGTTCACGGGCCAAACCGGCCCGTGGCCAGGTCTACTTCCCCTAATTGTTAATTTTAAGTGTTATTTCTTTGATGCTTATCAGTGTGAACTTTTTTTCTAAATCCATTTTTACAGAATTCGAATTCCATTTTTTGGTCCTCTATTAGAGTAAGGTGCATTTAGTTTAAGAAATTGTCTTCACACTTGTGTTTAAAGAAACGTGTTCAAATCAAGTGTTTTGATCAGGTTTCCGGCCTTGACTGTTAAGGCTTTGATAGTTGACACTGCATTATATTAACTAAACTTAAATCATGAATGTAGTTTAGTTGTTCATATATCTTTAATATCTGTTTTAATTGCAATAAAAGTTGAATTTTCGTTTGTACATGTAGCACACTCTGTGGACTCAATGATGGTGACTTTTTAAATTTGACACTGGCCAGCTAATTTCATATTTGCCAATCATTGACCAGTTAGTATGTAATACATGAAATTACCATCTTGAAAAAATGTGTCTGTTTGCATCAGTGAAAACAGGTCCAAGTTTGGCTGACGCTGCCATAGGAAGAATTGCACAGGGAACAAAAATTCTTGCAGAAGGTGGATACGAGAAGATTTTTAGACAAAATTTTGAAACTGTTCCTGAGGAACAACTTCTAAAGACGTATGCATGCTACCTATCAACTTCTGCTGGTCCAGTGATGGGAGTTTTATATTTGTCCAATGCAAAGCTTGCATTTTGTAGTGACAATCCTTTGTCTTATAAAGTTGGTGAGCAGACACAATGGAGCTATTATAAGGTATGCAAGCTAGTACCTGACTTTTGGCTGTTAATACTTGCTCATTTGTTTTACTGGGCTGGGCTGGTACCCTTCTGTGTATAGAGTAATGCTTGGACATACAATTCTTTTTAGCCTTCTTCTCATGGTTAAATATAGATTTTACTCTGAACTTGGCATGATGATTAAATCACACAGTATGAATTTCCATGCACTAATGCTCCGATAATTGTTTTCTTTATTTTCTTTTAAATGTATGCGCACTAATGTTCTATTTGAAATAATATCAAATTGAACTATCAATTTGATGAATCTTAATTTCTGTTTGATGTCAGATCTTTTACATGGACAGAATACTTTTAACGCCTAAATATCGTGTCATAGTTTTTAACTGCTGGGTTGTTAGTTTCAATTTGTGTAACATACTTAAAACTGTGGAAGAAGAGGCCATTTGTGCTTAATCACATTGTTACAAAGCTATAACAGTGATGCATTCTGCCTTAGATCCACAAAGTTATTTATATTATTTCTCCATTAATTTATAAAATATTATGCTCATTTGCTCTCAATGTGTTTCTACGAAATTCAACGAACTTATTCTCTTGATTATGGGAATATCTAATCTTTGTGTTTGGCTATTAATTGATTAAATTAGAGTCCATTTGGTACCACTTATTCTAGTAAAACTCCTTGAAGTAGATTTTATATAAATAGAATGTAAAAATAATATATGTTTAGCCATTGGCTTTTTCTTAAATTTTCATAGGAGTTGGTCTTGGATAGATTTTATACATACAGATAAAGAGAGTGATTCTTTGATAAGAACGTCTTTACTTAAATTTGATCAGTGTCAAGTGCCAAGAAGAAACACCTTGGAAACTTGCTTCTTATGCTCTTCCTGCTTAAAATGTGTCACAACGTACTTATTCGTTGAACTTATACTTCCATTCATCCCTATTAAAATGTCATTTAGTTAGGATTTCCTCAGTAGTCTTATGGTTGCATAATATGTTTTTGATTGTTTATTCACCCATACTACCTTAGTTTAGTCAATTAAGTGATACTTAACTTCAACTTTGTGATGATTAAGGGAAGATCAAGGTCATTACATATTGCTAGGGCTAGACTCGAACCGAGCCCGTTCGAGCTCGGTTCGAACGAGCTTAAAATGAACCAGCCCTATACAAGCTCGGTCGAGCTCGAGCTACTCGTCAAATTTTTCAATTAAAAATTTTGATACAAAACAACGTCATTTTGACCAATATGTATTAAAACGACGTCGTTTTAATAACGAAAAACAAGCCGAACCGAGTTCGAGTTTGACTTTCACGAGCTCGAGCTTGAGCTCAGTTATATGTAAACCGAGCCGAGCTCGAGCTCGGCTCGGCTCGAATCCAGCCCTACTGCAAGCTCGGCTCGGCTCGGCTCAAATCCAACCCTACATAGTGCAGTGTTCTTTTTCACAATGACATAAATAATCAAATACGAACTTCAGTGAAGTTTGTATACTTAAGAGTCTGTAAAATGAGCCAGTGTAATATTTACTTAAGATGTTGAATTGTCGTGCCATTATTGGAACTAGGTTGCCTGAGATCATTTTAGTAAATATAAAAACTTTCTGCAATATATGCACTGCACTAGCATGTAATTAACTTTTTCTGTCATTATTTCTTACACTCATGGACGATCATCTGCTTAATTAATAACTTTAGTATGAGTCATGTTTTAGGATATCTTTTTAGATGTTGATGATTATTCTTTTTGGTTAATTTTCATAACATATGACCCTTTTTTTAATCTCTCCTCTATGTATACATAGGTAGTTCTTCCCATAGATCAGTTGAGGGCAGTCAATCCCTCAACAAGCAAAACTAAACCAGGAGAGAAGTACATCACGATTATCTCTAATGACAACCACGAGTTTTGGTTCTTGGGTTTTGTGAACTACGACAGTGCTGTGAAAAATCTTCAGGCAACATTGCAGCATCGTGGCTAATGACTTGCTGAGGGCAAAAGTTTTCACCATGTTATACATGGTATATCATGTGATTAATGTAGATAAAACACATATTTATTCAGACTCCAGTAAGACTTGCAGTGTGTGTTGCCTTTGTTTGTGGAGTCAAGTTGATAGATGCTGCGTTTTGAAATTCATTCATTGTAAACATGTACCTCTGTAATGTCTTTGGATTTGGTGAAACACAGTTGTGCTAATGTATTCTTCGGTAACAGCTGAGTGACTTGAAGTGTTTGCAGTGTAATAGCATTATGTTTCAGATTAAAAAGAGAAGGGAGAAAAGTGTACTGTTTTTTTTGTAACGAAAAAATCTTATTTAAATCCGATTGATTCTTGGAGATTGAATCAATCATATTAATTGGGTGAACTTTTACTATTATTGTGCCCAAAAAGATGCTTGATAAGTCAGGCTTGTATCGAAATTATCTTAACCTTAAATGAGGCTATGAATTGCTTCTTAAGTTATTGTAAAGCAATCTTCGAGATGGGCTTGGTGTTTGACGCTTATCTGTCCAAGTGCACTGTATAGAAACTGGAGACAGGCACCGAGAGTTAGATCTTTTTACAAGAGCTTAAATGAAAAAAAAAAGCAAACGACTGAGCTGAGGTCCTACAATTTTTGTTTTGTTTAAAGTTGGTGAGAGATCTAATACAGTCCATTCCCACGGGGGTGTACAACTTTAGACGGAGCCCCACTTGACAGACCATCTGATCTGTGGTGCCCAAATTTGAAGTGGTCTGAGTAAGAGTCCAACTCCAACAAAAATATCTAGTAATCTCGATTATCATGTAGGGTCCGATCTATTTGCCCACATTCAAACTGACCAATAAAAGGGAACCGTACATTTCCATTATGCAGATTATGTCAGAATGACTCAGAATTCACAGCCTGGGCCATACCTTTCAGTTTTTAAACTTAAAAAAAAAAAGTAATTTCATTATGTCAATTTTTTTGAATTCATTTCATTGTAGAATAATTTTTTTTGGCACACCAAATAAATGAAATTATAGATTTAATAACCAACCCACAACTAATGGGTTAGATAAATCAAGATTTTGATATATACTATCAGCAGATTTTGCTCTTTCTGTACAGCTGAGCCATTTTTTGTAATTAAAAAAATATTTTAAATAGTAATCTCATTGGGTTAGTTTATTATTTAGAGGTTAAATCAATAATATTAAATAAGTAAAATTATAAATTTAAAGAGAATTTGAAATTTCGCTCCAATGTTTGGAATCTTTATTTCTTACTAATCAACCGACCCTGGGCAACTGTGTCATTTGCTTTGATAATCAAATGCCCTAACATTACTAATTTTGAATCTTCATAAACAGGGTGGTCAGGTTCTGGTATTGTCATCATAATGAATCTTTTACCTTAAAAGAAGAGAGAGTTACGGTCATCCACTTGAGGAGTCAGTCCCACGGGCTCCATTGAAACAAACCTCTGATATAACAACCTCAAAACGAATTGAAGTTAGTGTATCTCCTTTCATTAAACTCTGTATCTAAACAAACAACAGTGCTTAACTCTCAAAATACCCCCTTTACGTTACTTCCAATAAGGGCTTTACCTATATTGTCCCAAAACCACCCATCATTTGTTGAAGTCTTCTCTTATGTCTTGTTTCTTCACAGATTACTGACCACTCTACCCATTATGTTTAAAAAAAATAACACGTCAACTAAAATAATTCCCTTGCTATACCAATCCCAATCCTTCTCTTTTTAACACTCTTAATTACCATTATCAAATATGTTTTCAATGAATGAAAAAAATATGTGGCTAACTACATAACTTATATGTGATAAGTGTTAAAGATTAAAGAGTTTTACGTCAAATAAAAATAAAATAAGTATGAAAGATTAGACCTTAACATAAACTTAGTTTTGTGTAATATGAGTTTCAATCTCTATATTTATAAGTTTAATATATTTCTACGATGAAGAGGTTGTATAAGTTAAAAAAGAACAAATTTAGATAACCTAATCGAAAATTATTTTCCAAGAAAAAAAAAAACTTGTTTCATATGATTGTTGGGTCAATAAAATAATATTTTGGATATATTTGGTAGATTATGTAACAAGTATATAATTGGATATATAGATTTATCATTATATAATTGGATAAAGACGCCCGTTATGGATGCTATATATCTCTACCCATGTAACATTGTCTGAAAATAGTGGTGGAGAGAGCCTACATCTTTCCTAAAGGGAGACAGAATAACGTGAATGAGACCGAGCTTGATAATGAGACTCATTTTTCCGACAGCTTCAAGACGCCACCTACGCTGTTATTCTATTACAACTTTCCCCGACATTAACATGTTCAGTTTTTCTCCCACACCTCTTTTCCTATCTATCATTTTCAATAAGTAACTACTCTTTTCATGTCAATTTAATTATTATTTTTTTATATAAAATGTCTACCCAGAAACTAGTTTTTTTAATTTATACATATTTCTTTAAGAGAGAAAATTACATTAAAAAGGCTCTGATCTGATGCATGAATATCTGAAGCAAAATTTCTAAAACGGTGTGCTGGTTGGTTTTGTTTTTTCTGGTAGGACGGTGAGGTAGGAGATGACACATAAAGTAGAAGATAAAAGGAAGCAATTAATGGAGGAGGAAGAATGAGTGTGAATACCATAATGGAGTCCATTCTTCAACTCATCTCACCACCTCTTTCTTGATTATTCAGGTTGAACTCTCTAGAATTTAGAATCTGAAACAGAATTAGTTAAAAGACATTAATATGACAGAGAAACAAGAGAAGGAGCCATGGAGGAGAGAAGGAGAATATGACAAATGTGGATAGATGGTCACTCAAGATTTCAACTTTCACTGCTAACTCTTTCCATCTTTCTTCTTTCATCACCAACACATCAACATTTTCTTGCAGATTTAATGTCAAAATCTTTACTACATGGAGAATTAGATTAAGTTTTTCAAACCAAAAATAGGAAAAAAGAAAGCTACGATTTCAGCAATGGCTGCCATTATCAGCAAAGCAACAATGTTGTAATGATCCATTCGAGTAGAAACTAAAACTAAATAAGTAAAAACCAAATCGAAAGAAGAAACAAGGTAAGAACCTAATCATATTTTTATACTAAATTATAACAATGCAATTTTCTTCATCCCCATAAATAGTAGTTCTTCTCCGTCTAGAAATTAGGGTTTCTTACCAAGAGTATGCTTGTTGTTATGCATCCAAACCTTAAGCACATGCCTTCTCACTCCAGTCTCAGCGCAGAATTGTTCCACAGAAGCCTCATCTTGCTTTTGAATTCGCCAACCGATCCGCTCTGCAAACCCTAGCATCTTTTCCTTCTGCTCGGGTGTAAACTTTGTTCTAGATCTCTTTTTCAATCCACCACTTACACCGCCACTACTACTTGGATTTGAGGCATCTTCATCCTCCCGACTGTAACCACCACCGCCACCTCCACCTGAGGCTGACGGTAGGGCTAAAGGTCTAGGCTCCGTTAGAGGGAAATATCCAGTGGGAGGTGGAGGCGCACGATAGTAGGGGGAGAATTGGGGACTGTAATATAAGACTCCAGTATTATTACCGTCAGCTTCTTTTCGGTGGAAATTTCTGTGGCAGTTACACGCGGCGCATTTTAAAGCGTCAATAGTGCCATCCTCGCCAGCTGCCATGAACTCACCACAACCATCCACCGCGTGGCCACCGATGTTCACCGCCTGGTTCTTTTGACACTCTCGATATCTGATTGACCTTCCAGTTTTTCTGTCAGTTGATGCACCTTCTCCGCTTGCAGTGGGACCCGTTTTGGGACAAACTGAGTTGCTTAGTGAGTCATAAGCCGGTGGAACCGGCATGCCCATTTCTTCTTCTTGCTCTTCGTGCTCCTCAAATTCCATATTATTCTTAGTTTTATCTAGCTTAAGGACTTGTGTTGATCAAGAAGATCTACATCGCCGACAGATCAGCAGCAGTCATGAGAAAGGAAAAAAAATGAAAAAAAAAAAAAAAAACAAGTGAACATGTAAAATTAGGTCAGAAGATAAGAATTGGAGGAGAGTGTGGGTCTTACTCCATAGTCCATACCGTTTTCCGTTCTTATGCTTTGTATCTTTGTGAAAGTTTATTTACATCTTATAAATAAACTTTCACAAAAATACAAAGCACAAGAAAGTTGATTTACATCACAACCCAAGTGTAAGAAAAAAAAAAATTAAATGAGAATTTAAGCTTATGTTAAGAGTGTTACGGCCTTCTCTTTTGGTTTTTACGTGGAGTGGAGAGTTAGCGTGTCAAAAGTGAGATGGACATGGAAATAATATATCTTCATAGTATAACATAAAAGATTACGCAGATAATTTGTCATTTGATTAAATAATTTTAAATTAAAAATAAAATAATATCTAATTATATAATGATATATCTTTTATATATTGATTTTATGTATTTAAAGTGTATATATGTCATCTTGCTCAATTAATTTTTATGTAGCAAATACAAGTGTATGATTAGATGTTAGAATATACATTAAACCCATAAATATGAAAATTAATATTCATATTATATAAAATCAATTAGCTCACACTTTTATTAGATGTGGGACTTTTACTTTTAGTCTCTACCACTCATTTTACTCACCCTCCCTCAAATGCAACCACCGTAAAGTGTTGTTTGTTATTTAACTGAGTTTGTTTAAACTGTGTTCTGATACTATATCAGAAGTACATTAGACCTATAAGTATGAAAATCAAAATTATATTACAAAAAATTAATTAATTTGTATGAAGATCTAATTTACCATACTTATATACTACTCATTTTTATTATTTATGCTAGATGTGAAATTTTTTAGACTTCGACATTAGGATAAGCAGATAAGATGGCTGTTGATCTCGAATTCATGAGAGATGAAGATGTTGCTTCAACGTATGGGAGCACAATCGGACGATAGAGGGGGAATTTCAACTAAACTAGTAGTACGTACGACCTTAGGAACATAGTCATATAATATCTGGTTCATAAAATACATAAACCAGATGGGGTGTGCAGGTCCTCTGAGCTTCAGTGAAGACTGTAATTTGCTTGAATAATATTATTATAAAATTAAAGAGGAAAGGGTATTATTAGAATTGCATTGGTGGATTTGTGGAAGAAGGAACGTCAAGCCTAGGAACTTGAAGAGAAGAGAAGAGAAGAAAAGGGAAGAGTAGACCAAAAATTAAATTGAATTTAAAAAAGCGGGTTGAGGAAGAAGCAGTAAAATTAACGTTATTTGGCAGAGGGACTTGATGTGATCCATAAGGGTTGCAGCCCCACGGCCCCCCACCCAAAAGCCAATGTGGGTTGTATTGTGTGTATTACGGTCACTCTCATGTCAGCTGGCGGGGAACAAACCAAACCACTTCCCCGTTCAACTCGCGGCGATTCAATCTTATTTTAATACATAAATAAACAAACAAACTACGTGTTATTCCGTTCCGTTCTTTTTAATTACGGAAGTCAGAGTCGTTTTGGGGAGAGAAAGAGAGAGAGGGCACAATGACAGTGACTAGACGATGAAAAGGAGAGCGTAGGTCTGGAATAGAGTGCTTTGACCCTTTTATTTCCACGTCCATTCTTTCTGCCAGCTTTTTTAATTTTAATTTTTAATTTCAATTTCTCTTCTCCTAATAAGCAATGGCGGGCTACTCCTTTTCGAGCATCTCCCGCCTTAGAATGTGATGGGCCCCAAACCCAGTCACCTCCCTCCTTAACAAATGGATTAAGACAAATCCATGCTCTAATCATTTGATAGATAATTAATCACCTTATTTGCCTCCACATGTTGCTTTGAGAGAAAGCCAAGCCAGTTTAACTTTAAGTTCAAGATTATGGAAATATAAAAACCAAGCCCAAAAACATATAGTTTCGATTGTGCCAAATCCTATAATGTAAACACAGTAAACTTCATCAATTCAAGTTCCAATGATTGCAATCCGACCACTGATTTCAATTTATGGAAAACTGACATAGCAACTTTCTACATCTTTGACTTTGAATTAAGGATTACAAAGCAGGCCAAAAGACTTCTTTTCCACCCAAAGTTTATTACAAACCCCATTAGATTCATTAAGTATTAAAAATTTAAACTCTCACCCATAGACAATTAAAAATAATAAATAAAGTTAATTTTAAAGGTAAAATATTTTTTTAACTAATGATATATTAAAAATAATAAAATATTATCTATTTCTTCTTTTAGTTTAGAAAACTAATAATTTTAACTCCATAATTAAATTTTAAAATATTATATTTTCCTTCCAAATGATTGTTTTGTCTTCGTCTCAAAAAAACAATGAAAAAGTGACAAAAAGCGAGAAAAGTCAGTTGAAGATGATGTCAGAAAAGGAACAAACCTTAGGAAAAAAATATAACATTTCAAAATTTAATCCTGAGTGAAATTATTAGTTTTCTAAGCTAAGGGAGAAAATGAATAATGTTTTATTATTTTTACTATATCACTAGTTAAATGACAATTTTACATCTGAAGTTAACCTATTATATTAATTTTAACTATCAATAAGTAAGAGTTTAAGTTTTCAATATATAATAGATATGGTACTGGTTTGGTTTGCAACAAACCTTTGGTGGGAATAAGTCTTTTGGCCATACAAAATATAGCAAATCTTGGCGGATCTCAATCACTTTATAGACAATATCTGGTTTTGAGATGAGATAAAGCTGTGTAGGCTTAGATGAGTCACTTTCATGCGGTGGAGGTAGCTATTTTTCTCTTCTCAATAATATTGAGTAGTTGGACCGTAGTAGGCCGGAGCGTAGGTGGACCGTGTCTGTACAAAAAATAAAAGGAAAATGTCAGGGTTCAATCACAATCCAATGAGTTTGAGGCCCATAATCGTATTGAATTTGTTAACAAACGGAGTGCAGTTCAGCCACCAACGACCACCGGACCACTAAGTGGTTGATGAGTCCAACCCAATACCCTACCTTAAAAACAAATAAAGCTGATTACTTGCCTCCGCCAGACCAAGTTTCAGTGTTGAAGCAAACGTGAAGCTTTGATCATGAACCTAATAGTAACAGCAGGGCAGCGCTATCTTAAGGAGTTATTTGAGTTAATCTGCCTTTTCAAAATTAAATTAATTAATTCAAATAGATAAACCGAATTTAGTTATCAAATCGTTATTTTGGGGTTTATAATTAATTATATTAAATAAATTAAATTTAATTTAATAATCGATCATATAATTATTATTGTATTAAATAAATTAAAATTTTAATTTTAAAATATTATTAAAGATTTACCCTATTTTGTGTTTAGAATATCATTACTTTGCCACTCATTAGCAATACCTTTTCTTCATTAATTTAAATTACGGACTGAGATTCTGACCCTAATTGAAGCATGGGTTGGGTGTTAAGCAGGCTTAGAAAGTCTACCTCTGACACTTGTTCAGGATACAATATCAGCGTATTGGTGAGTCTAATAAATGATGCTATAAATGCATGTCTAACATTTCAGAGAAAATTAACGAAAGACAAGACTCCTTCTCTTGACATTTAAACTTCCATCCACAGTCCACGTGACTAAACTGCCCCGCTACAATGGTTATGGTTATGGATGTTAACAGAATGTATTTTATTTAGTTATAAATGGCAGAAAGAATGACTGTCTGTTTTCTCACTCAAACTAACATTTTCCCATCTTTAAATCAAAATAAAAAAATAGAAACATAATATATTTCCTTCACCAATTTAGAAACTTACCACTGAATCCCTTGCCTTCAAATGTTTAAATAATGCTATTAAGTGTTACCCCTATCAAATTGCATTTGGATATTCTCAACCGCATTCAAACGATACAATATGGGTATATTTTATTTGAATAATATTTTATTATTAAAATTTAAAAATTATAGATTAAATATAAAATTATTAAATATAAATAATTATTTGATTCAATTTAAAATAATAAAAAAATATTAATATGTTGTTTCAATGGAGCATCCACAATTTATTAGTTTGTTAAAAGAATGCATGCACTATCATTTAATGAGGTGGACTAGCGATATAAAGGGGAGTAGCTTCCTCACAAGAATCATCCAGAGCTCTCCATGGCTCCAAACATTGCCGAATAGACTATAAGGGTAGTAAAATTAGAATAGTATTAATTTTTTTTTTTAAAATAAATAAATTTAAATATTTATCATATTTATAAAATATTAACATATCCAATATAATTATTGTAAATCGTCAACCGTGAGCAGTCAATTATTAAATTATCCTCACGTGAATCATAGAATGTGAAATGGGATAATTGCTCCATACCACACCTCACTGCCTGCAGGTGTTCATTGGCCAACTAATAAAGCTTTTCATTTGCTTGCTCTTACATCATTCATGTGAGTGACATTATCTCGTATCAACTGTCATGTATCTGTCAAAATTATTATTTTTAATTTAAAATAATATATAAATTTATATTATTTAATTTAAAACAATAATATATTATTTATAATTAAATATTATTTTATTTTTAATTCAAGAGTAATTTTATACTAAACATGAGTTATGTTATTACTAATTTTCTTAATTTTTATTTTTAGGTTTATTTTTATTTCCATCATGCTCAGTTACAATGTAAAAGTTAAAATCCAATTCTTTGGCCATATTAATTGTCTTGGATTGACTATGGTAGGATTTATCAGAATAATCGGATTTGATCCTTGCCATGCACTTTTGTATTTAATTAGGAATACATTGATATAGAATTTATAGAATTCATCAATCTGTATATTATCTTATGTTGAATTACTATTCTGTTACTGGATTGTAATAAATCTTTCAATCCAGAGATATCTTGATTGAATTATCCCATAAATGTCTTTTAAAATTAAGTTAGCATGAAATCCTTTTAATTAATGTTTTAATAAAAATAGTCCACCTCATATATAGGATTACGATCTGAATAAAAACATTCATATCACCATAAAATAAATCCTGTATAGCTCTTAGTAATACATGATGATACTTGTTTGTCAGTTTCACAAGTTCACGCACCTGTGACAGTATCCGCCATCAGTGCATTAAATAGTTTGGAACTTACCTACCAACGACCATAAATTGGCTCTGCCAATGTGGACAATGTACTTACGCTAACGCCAGCACGCCATAACCTCTCATAATACCTGCCTACCAAAAAATATATTGCCCTTTATTATGTGGCCACTCTATATCTAATTTAAAAAACATAAAAACAAATTGATGCTTCTTCAAATCAAACAGTGAGGTCCTCCAACATTATGTCGTATTAGACGAATGAAACTTTAACATGTGAAATACCGGGGAATAAGCTAGAACGGAGGAAATATTCTATTGCAGGTGCATCGTGCCCGCACCTCTGCTTCCACATCTCCCACGCGGGATGCCATAAAAGTTTTACAATAATGTAACACTTCAGTTTCTGCTAACAAAAAGATGCCGATGCAAAGATTATATAGATCATCTAATTGAAATTAGGTCAAAAGGATTATTTTTCATTCAAATTTTAATTTAACCTTGAAAACATTTTTGTAATATTTCGAAACCTAAACACTTATCCGTAAATTAACTTTTATAAAAATAAAAATAAAATCATTATTTTATCATTAAACTTTAAAACTTAAAAAATATACATTATTTTTTTTCTTCAATTTCAAAAATCCATAATTTTCTCTCGTAATTAAAAATTAAAAAATTTACTCACCTTCCCCGATTGTTGGGTTTCATCTCCTCTTAACTCTAGAGAATCTGTCGTCGGCTGATCACGTCCTTTGTTTTATCTCCAA
Organism: Mangifera indica; assembly: GCF_011075055.1. Lineage (NCBI taxonomy): Eukaryota > Viridiplantae > Streptophyta > Magnoliopsida > Sapindales > Anacardiaceae > Mangifera > Mangifera indica. The sequence continues at coordinate 4,525,346 of NC_058147.1, read as the reverse complement.
TGACTCTAGAGAATTTGGCCACCGAATCATCGTCCACTAAATCGCTGGATCTGGACGACACTTTGGCCTTTGGTGGGAAATAGTCCTTCAGCCTTGAAACTATTAAGTCATTCTTTTTTAACACAGCGTAACAGCAAGATAATCACCATGAAATTTGAATTTATATTGCATAAACAGGTACTTAACATCATAAAAATACAAATGAAATTGATAAAACTCAAATCCCCAAATGATTTGTTGCAAGCTGATGGATTCCATCCAAATATGCTCCCTCTGAACTTGTCTCCGATCAAGAATAGGCGTCATCACCCGGTTTCTTTGGAACTTGGAGCATTTGAAATGCACATGAGAGAATGGTTTCATAGCAGAGCTGATGGATTCCATCCAAATATGCTCCCGCTGAACTTGTCTCCGATCAAGAAAAGGCGTCATCACCTGGTTTCTTTGGAACTTGGAGCATTTGAAATGCACGAGACAATGGTTTCATAGCAGAGCTGGAAAGTGGAAAGTTAGAGCATACCACTTGGGGTTATAATTTAAACTTAGAATTCATCATCTCACAACCCCTCATGTTATAGTTAATCCTGCCCTCCGACTGAAATAAATTGATTTGCTTAAAAGGAAAATGCCAAAATCCTGAAAGAACAAAATTCACGATTCAAAAGTGGAATTACAGTTACAATCTTCTCCTTTTAGAATGAAACAAATGGTTTCTTCTGCTCTGATTTCTCATCTAAATTGATCATCAGCTTTGAAACCTCAAGCTCTCTTGAATTTGGGCTCTTCCCAAACTCAAACTTATACCCTTTATTATTACAGCGCACTTCCCTTGGACTTTGCAACACGCCCATTGACCTGGACTTGCTCAGCCGCACCACTGGCATTTTCACCGCCACTGCAGGCGGCCTTCTCCTAACCAATGGCGACTGCTCTGATACGGATCCCAGTTTGATCTCCCCAAATGAACCAATAGATTTCGATCGAGTCACACAATCACCTCCTCTACTAGTAGCTACACTACTTCCGTACTCTGCAATCGAAACACTGGATACCCTCCTGTTCCTCCGACTCCCGATTCTACTCAATCTACCAATACTATTAATTAACTCATCGCTTTCATCAAATACTTGATGTTTTACTTCAACCGCCGGCTGGGTTTTCTCCACGCTCTTAGCGCGCCGTTGAAAACGATTGCAAATCCAAGGCGACTGAATGCGCTTTCTAACATCTTTTAAAGCCTCAACCACCTCTGAAATCTCGGGCCTCTTCGCAACCGAAGATCTAACGCACCGCGCGGCAAGCACCGCGAGTTTCCCAATAACGGTCGCGTCGGGCAGTGGATCCACCCTGATGTCACATATCCCGGCGAAGTTGCCTTGCTTGATCATCGGTACGGCCCAGTCCACCACGGACGGCGGACTGTGATTCAAATCAATGGCGTGTCTACCGCTAATAATTTCTAATAATAAAATACCGAAACTGAAGACGTCACTCTTGGTGCTGAGATCACCTGGCGCAAGATAGCCAGGGTCGAGGTAGCCTAACGTGCCGGCGGGGGGCGTACACTTTATTTTAACATCCTCCACGTGTCCTCTCAAGGCCAAACCGAAATCGCTCAATCTTGCATTGCGATTCTCGTCGATCAGAATATTGGAGGACTTTATATCTCTGTGAATCACCGGCGGGTTAGAAGAGTGCAACGCTTGGATTGCTTTGGCTATCTGTAAGGCGAACCGGACCCGCCTGGTCCAACTGGGGGGCCAAGAAGAAGAGTGAAGTAAATCATATAACGAACCGTTTGGCATATACTCAACAACAAGCAATTTGTTTTGTTTTGCATCGACACAAAAGCCTATAAGATTTACAAGTCTAGGATTCTGTATTCTTGAAAGAATTTCAATCTCGTTTTCTGCTGGGCTGGTGCAGTTGACACACGGCTGGCTGTGAAAAATGGTCTTTTTAACGGCGGCGATGAGTTTTCCGTCTTCAAGCACAGCTTTGTAAACGCTGCCATGGCTGCCTTTGCCGAGAAAACTCTCAGCAGAGAAAGCGTTTGTGGCAGAGACTAGGTCGTGGTAAAAAAACTCTTTGATCTTGAAAACAGGTTTGCTTCTAGATTTCTTCGTCTTTCTAAGATCCCAGTTGTAGGAATCGCATGTAGCGATTGCGATTGCAGACTCAGCATTACAGGATAGATAACCCATGATGATTTTGAGTAAATGGGGAAGAAAAATTGTAGCAGCAGCAGTAGTATATACAAGATGAGTGAATTGATTCTAAAATAAAACTCTTGAAATTAAAAAATAAAACATTGAAGGTGTGAAAAATGAATAGTCAAAGAGAGGCTGTAAAGTTGGCGGTGGTGGAAAACGAGAGAGCAGCAAAAGAAGAAACCATTACTGTAAAAGTAATGGTAGTGGGTGGTAGTGGTGATGCCTCAAAGTCTTTTTACAGCTTTGGTTGAAAATTTTCAAAGCAGAGAAAGAGAGAGAGGTGGTTGGTATTATTTTAACATGCAAACGCATGCACTTTGGAAGGAATTTTTGGGGGCTGATTTAAAAGAGAATTTCAGGGGGTCCATCAATCTCCTCTTTTGCTTTCCTTTTCATCATTCATCCTTATCTAATTATCAGATCTTTATTTCAATCAATTAAGATTATTAACTGATATTTTTTTTATTATTATTATTATTATTTGACCTTTTGATTTTTTTTTATAATTTAAAAATACTTATAATCTTTCAAATTTAAATAATTCCCATCGAAAGAAGAACAAAATCTAGTTAAGATTTTCTTGATCGTTACTAAATATTTGCTTTGGAATAAGGGCCTCAAAATTCAAAGGGCAATTTTTACTGAAGTTTGAATTTTGAGGCCCTTATTCCAAAGCGAGCTTTCAAAACTCCTGCAATCATGCACCCTCTTTCGTTGTTTTGCCACTACTAGCCTTCCTTTTCTGATTTGGCACCTTTCTTTTCCTTATAAAATTACACTCGTTTCATCTACAGTGTATCTATTGGATCCCCATTCTTTTTTCAAATTCCGAAAAAAAAAAATTATTATATATAGAAACTTATACTTTATATATATATATATAAAATATAATATTATTTAATTAAATAATTTTATATAAATTTATTTATAGATTTGATGTATTTTATTCAAAAGCATTGGCTTGACGAGGGACGCGGCGTTACCGCCACTCAATACGGTGAAGTTATCGTCAGATTTCTCATTTTGGGACTTTGCAATGAAAGCATTCTTTATGTGATTAAAGCGTGTGATATATAAGAATCATACGGGCTTATAATATAATATTATTACCATAGCCAGGAAGTAAAAATTGTCAGTTAGAGAGAGATTGGTTATTCGGTGGGTGACTGCCAAACGTGTAAGAATTATTATATTGAATTTTTTGTTTTATTATTATTTGGTGGGGTCATATCAAAGAAATTGGGCTTCAAACCGTCACCTACATTGGGAAGAAATTGGTGTATGATATAATATAATTGATTGACATTTACCTAAAAATATTATTTGCTTCAAAATTGAACTGTGCTACCAAATCATGGTAAGATAAATTTTAATTATGTGACTCATCTCCTTCCACAAGCTTTATTCTTTCCAATAATAAGAAGATGGATCAAATGCTGAAAGGGAAGGGAGTTGGAAGCCATGTATTTGGTCTTTACTTATTGGGCATAAAGGGGACTCAATAATGGTGGCGATTAGATTTGACCAATCAATATATGTTTAGTCCATTTATAGAGCAGATTGAAATAATAAAGCCCATGATTTCGTGCTTACATTCATGAACCAATTGAAAACGGGAGAAACATTAAATAAATAACGCCAGAAGATTACATATGATGGGATGCAAAGGTATCCCATCATTATTCCTGTCTAGAGGTGTTAAGGGGGTTGGCCCGACCCAGATCCCCTCTCCTTTGGTTTAGTCTGTAGGAATATGGCCCACACTGTAAGGAATCGTGTTAAGTTTATAGATCATAAGGGTCGTGTCTAGGGTCGTGAAGTTCAATCTACAGATCGGCTCAATATGATGCTATATATAATTATTCTAAAATTTATTAATTATTTATTGTTACATAAGGATTTCAACAAATTTATATGAGAAATTCAAAAATATTTATTAATGTTATAACAAATTAAAAAGTAATAATAAATTATTATTAATGTTATAGAAAAATCAAGAGATAATGTGTAGAGTCTAAATTTATTAATTATTTATCATTTTTGTTACGGACAAAACTAAAATGTTAGTATAAAAAATTTAAAAGATATAACAAAAAACAATACAAATTTTGAAAAAAATTAAAAAATATATATAATTAACAGACAACTCATTAAAGGTCTAACATACTAAAAACCCACAAATTGGGCATTGTAGTATAGGTTGTGCCTTGAGCTGTAGTATTTTTGTGGGTCGGCTTAACCTGCATAACCCACAAGCATGGTGGCTACATCGAAGTTGGTCTAACATGGCCCATTACCACCTTTATCATTGTCTAATTGCTTTGTTTATGTGATGGTAGATGCTAATAAGTGCAATTGGGATGTGGCAAATTGAGTGTAGTTAGGTGCAACCAAGATTTGATTGAATTTATGTAAAGTTTGAGTTTAGTGAGTCTATGACTTCAGCTCAAGCTTGAAATAAGAGCTACTAACACAAACTTAACTTGATAAATTACTATTAAACCCATTAACTTATATATTTGTCATTTAATAATATAGATTATATGTGACATCGTTATTATAGTTTTTTGACACTAATCGATATATATAATTTCGAGTCTTATATAATATAAATTGCAACGATAGTTAGAATTTGATAAGTAATTATTTTATTCGCTATGACGAAAATAACTGAAAATGTGTGATGATTAGATATAGAAAAAATTTTAACGTAGTACCACCTGTTACTTGGAAGTTGTTATCAACGATTGTGTTATCGACGATTTAAAAAAAGTATTTTAATAGAATGTAAATGAAGATTTACAAATGATATATCTTGAGAATAGGTTGATTTTTTATAATTGTCTAAGCAAAACAGTTGAATTTCTCTTACTCACCTTATCTATTTTAAAATACTGTTTATTTGACCATAAGAATCTAATGTTAGTTATATAGTGCTATATATCTTATTTGTTATTAGATTATATCATACTAGCCAATTTTTCTCTTTTTCTCCTCTTCCATTTCCTAAGTGATATTTCATATTTATAAGATGAGAAGGGTTACAATCTTATCAAATTCAATTGAAATTAAAACTAAAATAATACCTTTTTATTAAGTTACAATTATGTCTCATTATGAAAAAAAGTTATTGACATCTATTTTATGTGTAAGAAATGAATGGAACGTAAGCTTTTAGGTCACTTCTTTTAAGCAAGAGATATCTACCCTCATGTTGAGTTGATTTTCGTTTTTCCTATAGCTAGTCACTTCTTTGAACATCGCACTATGAGTTTGGTCATGAAAACATTTTATCATTAAATAATTGTTTCTAGTTTTTAAAGTACTAATTGTTAGAATATGCCCTAAAAACCAATCGCTTTAATTGGTTTTAAGAGTTGTATATCTTGCATATACATTATTAATAAAAGAAAAGTTCTGTTATACTTCACATGTTTTCAACGTCACTTTTATATATATATATATATATATATATATATATATGTTGTAGTTGTATATTACATCCATATTAACTACATGCATACGACATGTGAAAGGTCCCGATGAGTTTTAATAAACGTCATCAAATCGTTCCCTACATAGGCAATCTGTTTGGGCAATAGTATTGCATAGTGGGTGTGTACTATATCACCACAGTATATCAATGAATGATATTAGACATGGTGGATATACACATGGGTAAACAATGGAACCATTTGATGGTTAGAGAACTGATCAAAGGTTATTTTATTATATTGTTTATCGAACGTGACCGCTGAACGATGATCACATGGGCATTAATATGTAGTCAATGATACATCGTGAATCATACTAGTGTATAGATCCTTTGACTTGAGATATCATAGTTGTGCTTCGTTCCGGAACATATGGTTCATACGGTGTATACCACGAAGCTAATCATGTCTCGTTCAGAAGCCGTTTTGATCATATGTTGCTTGAGCGAGAGAACAAGTGATGATCATACAAGGATCCGTCAGCTCGACTGCTCCCGAGTTCCCATACGAATATCGAGAAACATGAAAATCTAAAACACTGGCCAGTGTAGATAAAAGACCACAAGAAAAGAGTTTCGATGTGGCACGTTATGATGTATTACCTGATATTCGAAAAGATTAAATATTGGATTTTGACATTCCATGAATCCAAGCTTAATCGGGATGTAATGATGGAGGGATTGGACTACATGGTAAGTGTGAGTAAGAAAGGTTCATTTGATATTATGTGAAGCTTGTATTTCATTGTGATGTAGGGGTCATGGGACATTGCTAGATGATACCACATGATCAGTGGGAGCTTCATTTTGTAGCGGAAAATGAAGTATATCAGTTAACGACAGTTTTAGGTTATATAATGATATAATGAAACGTATCGTCCGATATGGGGTCCACGACTACGTCACTATGAACCTTGAAGGTCACACCTATATTTCAAGGAAGAAAATGGTATTATGAAGCTGAAAATATTTATCTATGGTGGGCTAGCACTTTCCGAGGATAAAAATTGTGCTTTTCGAATAAGATTCGGAAAAGGGGCAAAATTGTCATTTTACACCTTTCAAATTGTTTAGAAAGTTAAAATGATTAATTTTGGGCATAAATGAATTAACATGTGTCAAATTCTCATTTCTCTTACTTTTCCACCAATGAGAATTAAACATATGTTTAACTTGATAATTATCAAGTTTTAATGCCATAAATTTGAGAGAAAAAAAAAAGAAAAATATGCAATTTTTCTTTACTTCTTCTTCTTGGCCGGGAAAAAGTTTCTCCTTTCTTCCATTTTTCTTCCTTGCATGGTGTAAGTCAAGAGATCACTTATTTTAGTGATTCAAGCTTCCAAACTTCAAATCAAATTACAAGGTACAAAGTAGTTTACATGTTTATATATTTTATTTCTTGAAAAATCATGTAAACTTTTCAATACCATTGTTACATATGATGTGAACATAAATTAAAAATTTTAATTTTGTTGCCAAAATCCTTCACTAATAGGATTTTGATTCTCTCAAAGAGTATAATTGGATTTCTATGAGAGTCATTTTATCTATCTTTGAATAATGTTTATCTTATCTCAAGTGTTAGATTTTAGTTATATGGTGCTATATATCTTAATCACAATCTTTCATTTTTATCCTCCTCTATTTCCTTTTAGCAATTCTTCATATTTATAAGATGAAGAAAAAAAAACATACAATCTTATTAGTTATAATTCAAATTTATATTGAAAAATTTATTATTATATTGGATAAAGATAAAATAATGATTGTGTCTCATTATAATAGAAAGTTATTGTTTTCTATTGTGATTATGAGATACAAATAAAAAGTAGGTTGGTAGGTCGATTTCTTTGAATAAGAGACATTTATTTATATGTCGAGTTCTTAATCGATATTATTTTAGTTAATCTCTTCCCTAGATACCGTTCTATAAATTTAATCAAATAAGAGTTTTAACTTACAATAAATATCAACTATCAATGAATATGTGCATATGAAATTGGATTAAATCATATAATTTTATTGTATATATTTTAAGTATAAAAAATAAATATATAGATAATATATTATTATATAATAAAATAATTTTAAATTAAAAATATAATAATATTTAATTAATATATGTGTTTAATTGTGTAGGTTAGATGAAATTAGTTTCCGGAAGAAACACGTTGTCATTTAAGAATCCCGTAAAATGCTTATGTCATTGGCGTGGAAAAGAGATGCATTGAAGATTAAAATTTTAAAGTGAGAAGATAATTGGCCCACGTAAAGCTAACCCGACCCTATTTTGTCGGAATTCTAAATCATATCTCACAAAGACTTGAGGCAGTACATGCGAGATGCTCACTAATTCACATCACTAAAATTATATGTATTTATTTTAATATATAAATAAATATATTTATTTACATATAATATTAAATTATTAAATAATTTTAAATTAGATCATAAAAATTTATTTTCATCCAAGATTTGGTTTAAAATCAAATTTTTTTGTTTAACTTTAAAAAATTTAAATATTTACCTAGTGATTTGTGTAACTTTAGAAAATCTAGCACTTTAGAAATTGAACTTCAAATTGGCTGTCGTCTCATCTTATCTATTTTCTATTATCACTTGGAAACTAAGATTACTACTGATTGGATTACTGATCAACTTGTATAACTTTTTCTTTTTTTCCTCTTTTAAACTTTATTTATTTTCTATTATTACCGGCAGAATTTGCTTATGGAGAAAGTAAATTTGCTAAAAGAATACGAGGTTTGGGCCTCTAAAATTTTGAGGGAGCCCAAAAAAAACTTGCCTGAAAATAAGATCAATAGCATGTGTATATATTTATGATACATAATTTAGGCTATAGGTAAAAAATATGTCATCGTATAATTAAATATTATTTTATTTTAATTTAAAATTATTTAATTATATGATAATATATTATCAATATACTTAACTTATGTATTAAAAATATGCTATTTAGAATGAATTCACACCGAAAGAAATCACAAATTTCATTAATTTTTCTCTAAAAATAAAAATAAAGGAACGAATGGGCACAAAATAATGGGAGCCAGTGTGGGCTTATAGTTTTAACAGCTAGCTTCTGCATGATTATGATAGCAACCGATACTATATATATTACAACAAAACTATGTGTACTCATTTGAATATATAAATTAATACATGTTTGATATGTAATATTATATAATTAGGTGATTTTAAATTAATGCTAAAGTAACATCCAATCGCATGACGATATATATAAATAGAGCAATGCTATGTGTACCTATTTTTGATACATAATTTATATACACAGTGATGTATTATCATGTAATTAGATGATTTTAAAACATGTGTTATCATATGATAAAGAAACATCCAATCACATGATAACACCTTATTTGTGTACACAAATTGTGTATAAAAAATGGGTACACATAGTTTTATTGATATAAATATGTATTCATTTGTGTACTTAAAATATGTATGCATAGTATCAGTGACAGATAAAAGGGGTGTCAAGAAAAAATAATTCAATTTAACTTAAGTTCAATTGGAATTTATAATTCTAATTGATAACTCGAATTTGTGATTCGATTTGTGGTTCTATTTCATAACTCATTTACAAAACATCAGTTTTTCATTATTTGAGTAAAGTGACGTCAATTATCAATGAGTTGTGAACTCAATGATGAATTTAAACCACTAATTTGAGGTATAAATTTAAACCAAACTTGAGCCACAAATCTAAACTATAGATTTGAGCTATGAATTCGAAACAAATTCAATTTGAACATCTCTAACTCGAGTTCAATTTGGTTTAAAAAATAAATCAAATCTTTCTATTCAAATTTAGCTTGAATTCAAATTAAATAAATTTGAGTCGATCTGAACCAAGCTAAGCCAATTTATGAGACCAAATTAAGTTAGTTTAAATTCAACTTAATTGTGTTATTTTGATTTATAATTTATTAATATTTTTAATCTTGATGCTCCTAAGTTTCATTTTTAGATCCGTCACAACATGGTATTACACTGTATATTATCAAGCATGGTTTAAATCCAAAGTCATGACAAGGAAAATTAAAATACAGCACATTGGCAAACAAAAAATCTTAGGCAATGCCGTGAAGAATGGTTTTGGAATCAGTGAGGGGTCCTCGATAGTTTTGCTTAGTCAACTTATTCTTATACTTCCATTTGAACATTTGATATAATTTACCTTTTGGAAAGTTAACCATATTTTCAGAAACCCTGTTTTCCCAAGGAAAATTCAATATTTTATATACACAACACTTTCCATTGATATTTATCGCACAAGGAAATATTCTGCCAGAAAAACGATTCGCGAATCTAATCTCAGACATGTCATTCATCAGATTGAGAAGCATTATCACCATAATAAGACTTCAAATATATTCAACTTCTTTATTTTTCCAAATTTCTGGTGACATTATATGTAGAAGGGAGGAGCCACAATGGCGACGAACACCTATCAGTGTCAGTCAGGTTATTGCATATAAGTTTAAACTGACTGTATTTATTATGTGTCTGTAAATACTTTGGGACGAATTTCCCGCAACAAAACAAAAAACCATAAGCATGTATGCATGATGATGCAAGTAGATATAGACAGATATGGGTTTTAGCTTGAAACCTCATCCAGAAGCTTGTATCTTCTTACCTTATTTCTATACACTGGCTTTGCGATTACTCTATTTGATACCTCTTTTGACCTTGTTCTTCTCAGCTTTTCTTCCAAGGCTCCATTTGTTATGATTCTTCTTCGAGTTGACGGAGATCTCTCTGGTGATTTTTGGGTATTTCTTCTCTTGTGGTTGCTATCTTCGCTGTTAGTTTTCTTATTTGACGAAGAATTTGAAGAATTATGTGACTTCTCTTTGTCCTCCTTTTGGCTCATGCACCAATTGCATATCTCGTATGATTCAGCTTTCGGGTACAGATTGCTACAGTATCTGAAAAAAATTGACCAACGAAGAGAATAAAACACAAGAAGAACAACCAGAAGAAAAGCAGACATTGATAACATACCTGTGCTGAGATCTGAACCGGCAAATCTTACAGGGGAAAAGTTCACTAGAGAGACCAAAATCTCCACACATGCAGCACTCGGGGCCTGCCTGTGATGGTGCAATATTAACTTGTTTACTCGATCTCATATTATTTCATAAGAAGGAAAGAAAAAGATAGAAATAGAATGAGTGAGAGAGAGAGAGAGAGGTGATCTAAATATAAATATAATGGGAAGCCGGACGGCCACACAAAGAAAGAAATTTAATTGAAGCTTAAATATATATTAATAAAATAATAAAATGGATATCAGTTTCATTGTCGAGTGCGTGAAAAGACAATATAATAATTCCGTATGGTTTTTGCCTAGAAATTGCTGGGGTGGGCGAAAACAACTTTCTTTATTAGGCCAAAACACTATTTCTCAATCAGTTTTATTACAAAAGACAAATATATATTTATAATGTTTTTAAATTTTAAACATTATTTATAAACCAATTATTGATAAATTTTTTATTAAAATTAATAATAAAATTATTATTCTATCAATAATATTAAAAAAATATAAGTAAAATTTTAAAATACTATAAATATATATTTATTTTTTGTTAAAATTTAGGTAAAAAAAAATTTAACCATCTTTATTATTATTTTTTTAAAACATAAAAAGAATGGTGTGTGTGTTTATATATGTATATATACATATATATAAATACGGGCCACACACGCATTGGAGATTTTGTGTAGATGTTAGCAAAACTTGGAAACAAAGTTACTTGCCACGTCACGCAAAGAATCATGCTCGTCCCATACTCATACACAGGTCACATACAGAGGTGTTATCATGAATAAAGATTATGAAAGATTTCAATTTAATTTTTTTTTAATCTGGAATTGGAGATTGATTGATGAAAAATCTTGTCGTAATTAGGGGCAAAATTATCGTCTTAATGGGACTTTTTTGGCGGTGAAGAAAGCATTGATGTGTGATCAGTCAAACTCAGTTATATTCGTGGGATGCAAATGGAAAGTCATACACACAATTTCTGCCAGGAGCTCAATATTTTCAACCATCAAATGCCCCAATACACAGAGAATACTGTTTTTTCTTTAAACTCTGGATCTAGACTTGTAAATTCTTTTATTTTCAAAGAGAATATTGATGGCTTTCAAATCATATGTAAAACCTTAGGTTATGTATTATTATGATATGCAGGAAAAAGCTATGTATTTATTGTACTGTTAGAGACTATCCGTACCTTTACAACTATAATTAACATTATTCATCTTTTCGATAGAAATATTTTTCATTCTGTCATTATTAACAAAAACACCACCAAGTTAGAACCTTTACTTTATTTTCATACATCCAATTTTGTGTAGATGTCAATCTATCGATAATATGTATATTCGTCATCTCATCTTCATCAATATCTTGATGTGTATTTATTTTGACATGTTCAATTCTTTGCGATCCATTGTCATTTGTTACATCAGTTGCTCAACCCTTATAAGCCATCATTTTCAACTACATCAATATGCGATTATTAGACATTGATGTTGGTGATTTTTAAAAGACGCATTTCTTGATTTAGAAGTATTTGTTATATAAACTAGAATGTATTCTATCAACTTATGAGAAAAACTAATAAGACAATTTATGTCTTCATCATTCACGGTCTTCATAAGCATCTTGTTGTTACACTTTCTGGTTTCATATTTACTTGAAAATGGTTCCGCTTATAGTCAATATAAAAATGTTTACTCATTAGCCGAACTAATCTTTCTAGCATCATGTTTACGAGGAATTTTACTAGTTTCTCTCTGCATCCAATGAATTATATCATATCACCACTTTCCCTCATCTATTCTCCTCCATACAAAACCGAAATAATACTGAACTTCATATATTGATTAATCATACGATGGTAATATATAACTTAAGAACTAAATAAACTAAAACTTTCCTAAAAAGTATACAAATACAATATTAAAAATGCAATTGTTAGAAAGATTCCCATTTTCTATGTTCCACATAAATGTTAAAAAATCTCAATTTGCCTCCTATTGGTAAAATATCAATTTATCCTAGAATATTAATAATATCAATTAACCTCAATATATGTAAACAATAAAAAACTTCATAAATGCAAATTTCATTATGACCCTTACATGTGTAAAAAATCAGTTATCCTCTGATGTATTTTAATTAAAAAAATATCATTTCAATACTTTCTAGATCTTATCATTCGTGATTTGAAAAAAAAAAATCATCAAACAAATAAAATTTTGAGTTAATTTTCATATAATTACCTAGATGAAATGAACTTCATTAATTTTGAAATTACAGTGCTTGAATTTAAGGGTGCGAAAATGAGTTTAATTGTAACATTGGCTTGTATAGAGCATTATGGTTTTATAAAAAGGAGCGAGGACTAAACCTAAATCGAGTTAATTTGATCTCAAAAATTAATTCGATTTAATTCAATTTAACTCAAATTTATTTAGCTCATATTCAAGCCCAGTTTAAGCCAAAATGGTCAACTTGTTTTTTAAATTAATAAAACTTAAATTAGATGGAATTCACCTTAGATAGACTCATGAGTTTGGGGATAATTTAATTCGAATTATGTTGAACAATTATTAAAATGATATTGTTTTATTCATTATTGAGTTTAAAAAACTATCGTCTTATCACTAAACTATGAACTCTAATCACAAATTTGAATTCAAATGATGAATTCAAACTAAATTATTTTTTATTCAATTCAAACTTAAACTACTTTTAATTTTGAATTGACGAGCTCAAACTGAATTCAAATTGAATTATTATTTATTCAAACTAAATTCAAGCAAAAAAGTGTTCAAACTTAGCTTGATTCATATCTATCCCTAAAGGTGAGGGTATTTTGGTATTTTAACTTAAGTTTTCGCTATATCTGTATAACACCTAAATCGTTTATCAATTTCATAAAAACCCCTAATTTTTATAATCTCAATTAATTTTTCCTTATTATTACAGAATCGTCTAATCGACTAGGATGGATTTGAGCTCATTGCAATCTTTTACAACAAGACAATTAAAGTCTGTCTGTATCAAACTAAATAATAAACATGTATGTTGAATTATTTATAAAATAGTCAAGGACTCAAGGTGAAACCAAAAACCCGGTTTGCGGATGCAAACCTTTTTCTATTCTAAGCAATGTGGTCACATCAACCCAACCACGCAGGCTTAACAGGAAATACGTGTGCGTGCCAAACTCACCACTTACCTCTCTTGGACATATAAACAAAATAGCATACAACTCAGCACAAAACAAGTAACACTTTAGAAATCACTTTTCCATATAAACACTACCCCAATGCTTTATCAAATTTCTAATCTGATCTAAGTTTCAATACAAAGGATTAGAATGCACAATTTATCAATTTCCGTATGGGAATTAACATAAAATATTAAACAAGTTTCAATTTCCACATTACAATGTTTTAAGTTTGGCCGACCACGTCACTTATTTTCAGTTTGAAATAATCTAAAATCCCCCAAATTGACTAAACTTACTACTAGCCAACACCACAAGATGATCCACTTGATAGGGTCGGGCAGAAAGGAAAACAAACCAATTGCGAGTCTTGTTTGTGACAACAGATTCTTAGGGATCTGACCATTATAAAAATCAAACCCAAAAAAGAGGAGTTAAAAGTAACAATGCTAAACGGCCAGGAATTCATTAAAGCCAACGGGATTTCAGGCATCTGGAACATTAATATAACTTCCAAACAACTGACAGATGAACCCAATAAGATGAGCTGCCAGTAAAAAGATAGTACGACAAACAAGTGAAAATATTAACATATTAGCATGTTCACTCGAGTGACATGAATCCTAAGATACAGTGATATTTTCAACTATACAAGACAAATCACCCAGAAACAGAAACAAATGAATGACAAAAATATATCACAAAACTAATCAAGAAGAAGATTTATAGTAAATTAAGGGGCTCAGGCTGTGCTTCATTTAACTTACAACAACTTTTTTGGAACCCGAATGCCTTTACACAGTAGCATCTTAAAGCCAAGACTAATTATTTGCCAGTACCTCTGCTGACTTTCACTTACCAGCAATCCATAGCTTCAGTTATGGCCCAAACTATGAGACCTGTAATGCGATGGGAGAGATCAGATATTCATGGAAATCAAGTTTCTTATTTAGATGCTTTTATGGCTCTAGTCATCCAAAGCAGCTACCAGAATAGTGATGTTTGAAACTTACAACTTAAATTGTAAGACTTTCCAACACTACAGTCAAATGCAATGCTGCAGCTACAAAACTTTACCACACTTTACTATTATAAATAGATCAAAGATCACAGAGTTCTCTGGATTTGGGAAGACAGTGAGGCATGGTCTAGATTTAATGCTGAACTAGAGCGCATCTTTAATTCTGAAGTTCTACAGAATAAGTTTCTTTTAGTAAATCCAGCATCCTTAATGGTTTTCAATGGTATAAGCTCTAGACCTTGTTATAATGGTTTTCTATCTAATACACTCCTCTATAGCAGCATTTAGTATTGGAATATAAATTATGCAGTAAAATCCCTACAGGTGTAAGGAAACAAGTCAAACCTTGAATGTCAACTTCTCATATAACATATGAAACCCATAAAGCAGTTTCTTTCAGCAACTGTAACTATAACTGACAAATTTTAACAGAGCATGAATCAAAAGAGTTCCTTCACAAATAAAGTTTACTTACCTGCTAACCTCTGAACTATCTTGATTGGTTAGCTCTGAGCACACTCAAATGGATGCAGGGATCCTTCAGAAAATTCATGCATTCGAAACCGTTCAAGAAGTTCAAAGGGCCTGAAAAATAGCATTATTGATCGTTGTAAATAAATTAGTTTAAAAGATATAATGAGCATAACACTGGAAAAAGAGATCTGTAAAATGTTTGCTTTTCCAATGATAATTTGACTACATCAAATTTCTAAGCCAACAAAACTTTTTCGCTACTCTAATATGTTGATCATGTCAACATTACAACTAATTATGAACATTCACTAAGCTCTTATCTCTAGATTTAGTTGCATTGATGCAGTCTGCCTCAGAGGGCACTGAATTTGGGAAATCAAGTTGATTCAAAAATCCAGAAATTGTTTCAAAAGAGTATTCTAGAGACCCCAAGATTGGCAAGAAAAATAATGTTCAGATGAAATTGTCAGAAAACTTTTATCTACTCAGTTATACCAGCACTTAACTGGAAGCATTTCATTAACACAAATAATTTAAATCAGTCAAGGCTCGGCATAGTCCTGTTAAACAATGGCTTGCATATAATCCAAATTTTCTTCAAGGACTAGGAATTTCACAAGTCTTACAGGATAGGTTCACGACTACGACTTAATTTCTGTTGATTGCTTTCCATGGCTTCCAATACATCAGCTGTTTCTGGTCCTGCTGCTCCTCCAGCAACAATTGAGGGAACAGAAGCACTAGGAGTCCATATCTAAACCAACACACCAAGAATTAATACAACTCCAATGCAGCACTCAATTCAAGATAACACTCACCTTTATTGTGTTATCAATTCCACTGGTTGCTACAACAGAATCAAAGGGATGGCACTGTACACAGTTAACAACTGCAGATAGACAATAAGAGACCTTAGAAACTGAAGAAGATTATCCAAATCATAACAAAAGGTCAGGAAACCATAAAGGTAAAACATTACCAGCATCATCTCCAACAAGCATTTTGATCAATCTGCCAGTTTGCTTTTCCCAAATAAACCATCTACCATCATCACTCCCACTAGCAACATAGTCACCTGTGAACCAATAAGAAATCTCACCTAAGTGGATATACAAGTAAGATCCCAACATCAAATAAATAAGAACTGTATGAAAGTACCTTGTTGACCAAGAAAACTGGCTTGCTTAATGTCAGTTCCAACATTACAGTGGCCAACAAATCTACGTTTCATATCAACGGCTGCCTCAGGCTGCATTAAAAACAAAAGGATGGATTAGAAGCAAAAAAAAGATGTACTCAATATGACCAAACAGATAGAAAGTAGCCTGAGTTGAAGTTATAATCAGATTCTTTAAATAAATGAGCTTCTAGCATGGCCAACAACAACAAAAACTTCAATATAAGCAATTGTTGATGCAGCATGCATTAATCTCTAATAATGTCCATGTGAAGCTGAACTTTAGTTGAAGGATTTATAATTTGCATCTAATACAAACATACTAACAAATAAATCTGAAAACCAACAAACACAAATGTGCCAATTTATAATGGATTATGAGTTAGCTAATACAATGGAGACCTAAATGTAGTAGTTAATGTCTAAAGCGATTTTATTTTGATGATGGACAAAAAGCTACTCCTAAAGTATTTAAGTTAAGATAGGTGCAAATAATTCAATACTTTATATCATTGAAAATGCACCTGGTAAGATGTCCAACTATTTTGAGATGATGAGGCAGGTGAACCACAGGAACCATTTCCACCAATTTCTCTAGTGGAATCACCTCTTCGATGGATTCTCACATTCAAACTTCCATGTAGAACATTGGTTTCAACATCACGCCCTTCATCACCTGATATTGATGTTTCAAAGTCCACCTCCAATTCTTCATCATAATCAGAATCTTCTCTTTCAGACCTTGGACCATCTTGAGAAGCATCACTATTAGCCTCTGACCGGTAGAGTATATCACTCAATGAGAGTACTCTTCCAGATCGAGGTTCAGGCCTTGCCGCACCATCATTTACCTTATTATTTTTTTCCGATTCAGCTAGTCATTCAATGACACAATTAGATAAATACGAGAGCCAAAACTCAGAAAAATAAGTCATCACCTGATAATTTAGCATTTAACAAGTATGATTACTTGAAATTACAAACATTCACATTACATTCTTTTCACGCCACTGAAGAAAGAGGGTGATGAAACAACACAAGAATATTGATAGCCTGCTCCTTTTATTATTCTGTTTCTCTTTGGATAATTAGATGAGACTATTTATGTAACAAGATAGGCCATAAATCAATAGAGTATGGTCAAGACATGACATTGAATGGCCACACACCTGCAGCAATTTGCTTCTTTAAGTTCTCCACCTTTTCTGCAACACTGGAATTGGATGGATCCAGACATTGCGTGGCAAGAGCAAATTCTAAAGCTTCTTTATATCTGAATAACTGCAAAAAATAAAAATTAGCAAGTGACAACATAAGAAAAAGAAAGACAGAGACAGCTTCAACATCATAAAATTCCAATACTATGTAGTAAGATATTATTACACCTTAAAATAAAATGAAAGGGTTTCCTGTGTGATGTTTTGAAATATTTGATCCTGCGATGAATATTTTGGTGATCTTAACTCAACCACATGTAACATATTAAGTCCACAATACTCAGATAAAGTGCTTCTCCAGAGAATAAATATTGCACATGCTCTGTCAACCAGTGATCCAAATCTGAGTAAGAATAATTGACTATTAACTCTATACTCCACTCTTAATACCCTAAGCCCACCATAGTACTTAACCAGAAAGTCAACCTTAAAAATTATAGTTTCTATAACCAGTAAAAAAGCAATTAGAGGAATTGTGACCCACAATGATAATTTAATATGTTGTGGTTAATATGGAATGCCCAAACCACATCTTAGGTATGTGGCCAAATCAATCAAACAGATTCATCAAGGTAACAAACAGCATTAATGGGTCAATAACAGTTATAAAGTCAACAGCAATTACAACTATTGATTACCTGCTCCAGAGCTTCTGACATGTAGTAGTGAGCTCTAAACGAAGTGTTATCAATTCTCCGAGCATTGTAGCAATCTCTTATGGCCATATAGGCATCATTTTTCCACTTTCGCTGCAAAGAAGTAGCTAATGACTTGTTAGAAACAGATTACAATCAAAAGAAAGAGATTACAAGCATTTATCTTAGCAACAGTTTTTAAGGAACCTTAAGCAATAAGGCAGCACGTGTGCAAAGACATTCATGCCTCAGCATGGATCCAATTTCACTACCATGCCCTTCCAAAACTTCATTGCACGCCTCAATTCCATAGAAAGTATTTCCCCCTTCATCTAAATACTTTCCAGCAATTTCAATTAACATCCTGCACTTTTCAAGCTGTAACAAGCACATTAGACTAGCAAATGCATATACACAATAACACCCATGATTTATTCCCATTAATTATCAAATTACTCAGATCTTACAAACAAGTATATCAAAGAAATAACAGGATAAGCATAGCAGCATACCCTGGCAGCAAGACCATTGCAGGAAACATCAGATACTGGTGGATGCAGTTGAACCCCATCAAGTACATGCATGAAACTCATCATTTTTGAAGCATCTCCTCCAGTATATCGCATAGTACTTCCACGATCTGTGAGGTCATATAGAAAAAGACTATCATTTGATGAAGCTTTCACCAAATCAAGAAATTACCCAAGCGTGTAGAACTTAAAAAATTCACTCTCAAAAAGTTCATCAATGCTTCCATCAAATTGGAATATGGGCGTGCATTTTCAACGTACAAAATAACAGTAGAGAATCCTTTCTCATCCTACCATCCTAAATCGCATTTAAGTTGATACTAAGGTGTGCACATTTTTTGAAGCTTCACCAGGAGAATCATAAATTTATAAATGCTTTTTGTAAGAATAATAGATATTCTCTAATAGCAAAGCCAGAATAGAAATGTCAAATGATTTCAGGCTCTCAGCCTAACACCTATGCTGCACCCTGGCAATGAAGTGGAGCAGCATTGAGAACTATTTATCAAATTTCTAATTTTGTTCGCCCATCTGTGCAAAGTTTCAACTCATACAAAATTAAAGAGTCTTCAAATTGCATAATATAAATCCAAGTTATGTATCTCCTAAAAGAAGATAAAAAGATATGAAAAGAGCTTGACCATCTGAATTGAATCACTTTTGTCATGACAAGCAAGATCAAACATACCATGATTTACATCCATAAGATATACATGCTCTCCACTATAACTGAGGAGAACCTCTTCTCCATTTGGACTAAAAGTAACATGTGTCAGGTGCAAGTTTGAACAACCCTGAAAAAAGAAGAAACAACATTGGGAACAATATCATATAATATCAAAAGAAGATAGTCAAAGACAACCAAACCACAAGACAAATACATTCTTGTTTACAAAGCAATAAATAATGACAAAAAATTCTTAACTAATTTTTTTACCTTAAATTACTAAACATACTTACAAAAATGTTTTCTCTAGGGGTAACTTCGAGTGGAGCTCTAAAATCTAAATGCCATAAGAATGAAATGATGCAAAGTTTGAACTTTTGATGACATTTACGTCTAACAGTATCTATAGTTTTTATATACAGCTCAGATGAAAAATAATAATGACAAATTATAATTAATAGAACTAAGCTAATAACAAGATATTTGTAAATCTTAATAAATGAATAAAAACACCTAACTTGTCTGTGGCAACCAATACATACAAAACACAGTAATAAACATCCAATGATCATGTTGGAAAACCATTCCTTCTAGTTGATGGCAGAGAAAGTTTTAAGGAAACTCTAAAATTTATAAGCTGATGATAAGCATGAAAGAATGAAGCAAGTTCAGAAAATATAAGCAGGGAACAGTAAGATAGAAGAGATTATCAGCTGCAGTGCACATCCAGCACTGTCTATAGCATGAGGCATAAAATTACAAAAGTTCAAAAATATATATAGTCCAACTTCAATGGAAAATCTCAGAACATACATCACACTTTTAAATTTCACACAAAAAGCTACTTAAAATATTACGACTCATTTAAAATGATAAACAATAATGAAGGCAACAAGAAGTTATGAACTAACATGTTCAGAAAGATGCATAGGGCAGAAATAGTTAATGCAAGGAGGTGGTGGCATTCTTTTCTGACAGGAAGTCAATGGAGGGAGCATCCTTCTATCATATAATCTAGCAAATGCATCACTGCAACATTCACAAGAAGTTAGTTCAGAAAAAAAGTTGAGAAATTTTTATCAATTTTCTAATAAAAATTAAAGCCAGGAACACAGTTTACCAGCAACGTACCTCCCACCAACCAGGAGTAAATGGGGCCTAGTGGAACTAATATCACAAGATTTCAAAGCAAGAGATTGTTTAGGGGGATCAACTAGAGACCTCCGTGCCCCACAACGTAAATCAAGCTGGCAAAAAGATGTTCGATATTTTACAAACATGTTGAAAAATATCATAATGAACGTGCATGAATATTGCAACCATAATATTGTACAAACCAGAACATTACGACATTCTTGATGAGAAGATCCAGCAGGAGGACAAGAAGCACCCTCCCGAAAATCATGCTGTCTCAAAGTCCCATCTTCACTTGCACTCCAAACCACATGTGGGTTTCCAACTTCAACCTGCGAAAAAAGGCATGTAGAATTTGAGAGAAGCAAAAGAAAGAAGACATACTTGTCTACATACATATTTTGTATCTTACAGCTAATTTTTTTACTCTTCTGGTGTGACACTGATACAGAGCTGATGGAGGAATAGCATTATCATCAAGGCCTCTCCCACTAAATCGAGAAAGATTGAATAGCCGAACCTGCATGAATATCAGTAAGTGCAACTTAAAAATATTTTTCATTTTTGTTTTTCCTAACAAAAGCACAAGTAGCAACCACCACAAAGTTTTTATAAATCAACACATTACTTCTGCATCTCCAGCCCCAGAAACCACAAGCTCATCAGAAGTCTCAGGGACAAATTTTGTACAAAATATGTTTGCAGAGTGCCCAGTCTCTATGGAATGCAAAAGCTTTCGACTAGAATAGCTCCAAATGTTGATCTGAAGAAATTGAAGCATCAATTATTAAATGCCAAAACATATAAATTATACATGTGATTGTGAGCTTGCATGTAGAATATATAATAAAGAAGTAGAACTATATTTACACAACACTTCAGTTCTTTACATGCTACCTACAACATGTCATTTGACATTAAATCAAAATGGCCAAAAGAAAAGATCCTTACACGTGTATCATCTGACCCAGATATCAGAAGTGAACCTGTGGAATTCCAAGAAATAGCATTCACACAACCCTGATGCCCCTGGTCAGTGAGGAGGAAAATAAACCTAAGTTCATAAATTGAAACAAATGAAAAACAAGAAGTAGAACATAAAAAATAGGACTGCTACTGGATCAAGAGAAAGTCTGTCAGACATGGATGCAATAAGCATATGAAACAATTAGTCACTTGGGTAGATAGAATTGTCAAGAGTAGCAACCTCACAAAATATAATCAGTCACAAAATTAGCAACTAATATACAGACTAAAATTTGACAAGAAATCCTGTGATTCTTCAGCACAAAAAGATGAATAACCATAGGAATATTTAACTCTCACTAGTTGAGGTTTCCATAGATTCTTAAAGATGAATAAATATAGGAATAATCAAATATAGACGAATTCACATAAATAGCTATCCCTAAATTCAATGGACCTCCCATATCTATAAAGAAAGCAAAAAATGACAAAAACATTACATCATCAGATAAAAATATTAAGAGCTGAAACCAGAACAACCTCTAATTCTCTCTCCAGTGAAAGCCTCCTTAGCAATGATGAGTGCATTTGCATACTGTGATTAACATCCTACAAAAAAAAAGAAAAAAAAGAAAGATATATTAGATATATCAGAAACAAGTAAAGATATTACAGATATATCAGAAAGGAAAACACTCATCCATACAAGTAATAATTTGGAAAATCCAATTTGAGCATAGCCAAAAATAAATAAATTCAGATAAAAATATATGTTTCACAATTATTAGAAGTGAAGAACATAAGCATGATGGAAGACAACAGAGAACATTCTGAAAGCAGATAAAAGAAGGGTGAGCTTAATTATAATGAATGTGCATGAAAATTTACAGTCTAAAAGCTTCTGAGCAAAGCAAAGTTGTTGAAGGTTAAATTTATAATCAGAAACTTACCCAACAAACTCTTAAAAAGTATGAATTCATCATTTTTCTTTTTATGTCTCATTCTCTTCAAAGCTTATGTCCTCCGATTCACTTAAAAAGACCTACTATTACATCTACAAAATTATCCTTAAGCTCTCAAATATTATATGTGCCTGATGAATCTACATCAGGTTCAAGTCACAAGTGAGTTACATTGGCCAAGAAGCATTTGACTCATGACTAGACATGAATTGCATAATTACATTCATCATAGAGAATAGCTTATCATAAGCTAATTTCACAGGATACTATACAGGTTCACTTATCAAGAAAGTTACAGAATCACAACAACAAACTAAGGCTTTGTTTGTGTTTAACATTTCACTAATTCATGGATCTATTTTTTAGATTAATGTTAAAAGGAAAAACATGATTCTATTTATAACAAAATACTCAAATCTTAATCATATACCTAACCCTGTAGAGACGTATTTCCTTTTAGAAGACACCACGAAAAAAATGGAAAGAGAAAACCACAGAGGCAGCTGGAGGTAATAATCTTTAGCTGCGGCCCCAAGGCAGACGGTGAGCTTCTCACCATGGAATCACTGTACTAAATGACTTTGCAATTGTGTAGAGAGACACGAGGTGGAGCACAGTCATCACAGGCCAACTCACAGACAGCATAACGAATCAGATTTTCAATTTCAGTTACATAAAATTATCCTAGACAATTTCTTCTTTGTGCAATGACCTAATTTCTGGTTCTGAATTAAAAAAATTTAGATTCTAGTGGCATGTCTACATTCAATTGACACTTCGAGACAATCAATATAAGCTATAAATTATAATTTATAGGTCATCAACTCAAGCACCAAAACCACACGCATTTCCATCATAATTCCAGTAAATCAACATCTAAACAATCAATTAACTTAAATAAAATAGATTGAACAGCACAAATAAGAAAACCTATCGAAATTCAGCACAAAGAAAATAAAACAACATAAAAAATAGTGCAATTTAAATCAAAGCTTAGACACACTCAAAAAATATTATAAAAAACAAAAAAAAAAACCAAATTATTCAACCGATTGAAACTACTACGACCAAAATGATCAGGTGGAAAAAAATTACGCGACGAGTGTCGGTGAGTCTGCTATCGAGGAAATTATAGATATTGCCATCGTGAAACGGCCAACTCGCCATTGTTGAAACGACGTCAAATCAAAAGGCACCAAACCTCAACTGTGGTGACACTGAGAGTGAGCCTGATTCTTCAGAATGAAACACGTAAGTCGCTCTGCCTGGCACTTTGGATGACACTGTCTTCATTACCCTTTAAGGACGCCATGATCTGCTATGTGTGCTCTAGTCCTTAATTTCTACACTTTCTACACACTATAAACCACAATTTAAAAATAAGAGTAATATACCTTGTGTATCATTGCCTGATATGTTATTATTTATATGTAAAATTATACATAAAAAACTATACTCAAAATTTTAATAATAAACAAATAGGAGTTCTGACTCTGTGGATTGACGTATCGGTGATTACATGTTGCGTCAGATTTAAGCACCGCCTGATTTGATGACATGAGGATTTCTTGATGGACACGGATATGCCTGCGGCGTGATAATTTTATTACGGTGGTCTGTGGAGCACCAGGTGCAGAATAAGAGATTGGGCTTTAGTTAGCCCAAGATGAATATTTAAGAAGCCTCCGCTATGGGAAAAAATATTGAAGTAAAAAGAACAAGTTAAATAGACCCGTAGCTCAATCCAACAATGGTATTACTTCTTTCAAAATACCCCGAAAACAGTGAAGTGAAATAAATCCAACAATGGTATTAATTCTTTCAAAATGTTAACGAAAAGAACCTAATTTTTAGAAAATTGGATTTATATTTTGTGTTTGTTACTTTGGACAATCTGTTTTCAACTTCCATGTTGCTCCGTAGATATTCAACATGGTATTCTTGATGTTGCGCTAATTCAGGGAACTGCCCGTTTACAATTGGATTGGGCTGACGAGAGGATTGAAGCTTGAAGGAAACAAAACCCAAATGTACTCCCTTTTCCAAATTCGCCTGATGGATGCGAATCAAACCCACCACACATGCATCAGCTAAAAATAGAAAATATTTTAAGAATTAAATTAACATTTAGCCTAAAAAACATAAATCACATTTTTATCTAAAATCTATATATATTCATTTTTATTTTCTAAAATTAAAAATAAATAAATAATCATTTTCTTTCTTTTTTACTTTTTTCTTCTTTTTCATTCTCTCTTTCGTCCTAAAATCAATCGCTGCCAAATCAGATTGACCCTCCTTAACATCCTAACAAGAAGACACACAGTGGCTATTCATTTATTAATCCTCTGTGAATTAGTTAAAAAACAAAGAGTAGGAGACTGCAATTTTCTTTTTCATTCCCCAGTCGCCTCAACCAATAATAACAAGGGACACACCGGTGCCCTCAGCCCTCAGCCTCATGCACATGAACATACATGTGTTCTTTTCTGTGCGTCAAATAATGCAGGCCGGTGGTCCCCCCACACAATCATCTTTCTTCATTGAGAGGGAAATTTGTTGCAGCTAGCACTGGAAAGAGCAATGGAATCATACTAACATATCGCTATCTCATATCATAAATGCGTGCATGCGACGTAAATCCATAAGGATAAAGACAAACAACAACACCAACCAAATATTAAATTTTATCTCACACACATATTTAACATATAAAATAAGAACTTGATTACCGCAAACAAACGTACCTACAAGTCTTTCCTCAATCAAATTACAATAACATGCAGATAAAGGGAAACTTAACCCTAGCCCCAGCCCACCACACCAAACAATGGACCTTTGGGGCCCTTACGCAAGTTGAATGATGAAGAAAGAGATGGGAGGCAGGCAGGCAGGCAGGCTGGCTGGCTGGCTGGCCGGCCTTCAGCTTTTTCAAAGATTTTACATCCAGGGCGCTATTAAACACAAAAAGGAGGAGGAAGTGAAAGTAGGGCCCCAAAACACTCCAGAGGCGTGCTCACTAGTCATTTTTCTGGGGGTCCCTCAGCAATAACTACTCTTCTCATCACACAGCTAGCCAACCCCCACGCTCCAAACAGGCGTGAGTGTTGCTTTCTCTAAACCCTAAGACAGCATAATAATTCATTTCCCTTTATTTCAACGTGATATAGCCACTCGCCACCATTCTCTAGAGACTGGATAGAGAAATATTATCATCTAATTTCCAGCTTCATCACAAGCTTCACTTTTTCATTAATTTCAATTTCCTTCTTTGGTAGAAACTCCATCTCCTGCAAACCCAAGCTCATCTAATATGTACGATGACTTTATTCTGGACACTCCAACAGCAACTTGTAACTAAGAGAATTCATAATGACCAGTATTATACTAAACCTAAACATTAACAATTCACAGATTGTCTAGTCCAAAAGTTTTGGCTTTGAGCTTCAAGGATTTCAAATAGTCAATGGCTTCACTGAGAACTACCATCGCATCCTTGCCCGTTCCATCAGGAAGTATGCTTCGAAGGATACTAACCGTCTCTCGTATTTTATCCTTTCGAATCCTCTTGTTGCCTGATAGGGAACCCATTTCACCAGCCCCTGCATTCTGGCTGTTGCCACAACTAGATTCTGCATCATCCAGAGTCTCTACGTGTGGGCTAAATTTCATAGAATTGGCAGTGACCATTGGCGAGGGTACATTATCATAATCTCCATCAAAAACTTTCCGCTTTTTGGTGGGTCTGGCAGAGCTAGCAACCTCTTCTGAGCTTCCTTCAAACCAATCTTGTTTCTCATGAGTTGTCATTGTACTAGGGGAATGGCCTGTGCTAGTGACTTCATCATCATCAGTGTAATCACTTTCTTCATCAGAGTACAGCAATGCATCGAGTTCTTCAGTGTCCTCATGCATTTCACTATGCATATCAGTCCCATTAGTCTCGTCCAATTCATTGAATGAATATGGACCAGTATGATGCTTTGCTTCTCCTCTCCCACTGGGTTCATCTCCACTCAAATTATTAGCATTAAGCTGTCTAGGACCCCAAGAGGCCAGGCACTGAATAGGAGTCCCAATCCCAGGACTAAATATCATAGTTGTTTGGTCCCCCGATTGATCAAAAACAAGAAATCTCTTATGCGCAGACCCTGCCTGTGGTTTGATGGCCTCCTCATTATCATTAGGGCATGCAGGTAGTTGCTCTTTCAAAACAGAGTTTGAAGCAGGCGTAAAGGCCTGTCGAAAGCGGGGCAAACAATAAAACCAAGCACGAGGTTCATTTGCTTGGACAACCTGAGAGTGAGGTAGCCCAAGATATGTGTTACTTGGCAATTTTCCTTTCGTCAAAACGATACTAGTGCCATGGTTCATGATTGTAGGAATAGAATTTTGTAGCCCCAAACCAACTGGAGCACTTGAACAAGTCAAATTGGGCAATTGCCAACCAAATTGCTGCTGAGGTAACCAGGATCCGCAGTCTTCCTCCATCTAACCAAAACAATTGCCTAAAATTTTAGGATAGAAAAACCCAGTTAAACTCATAACTTCAGAGTTATTCTGAGAATAAAATCAAATCTTAACAAATCCAGATATTGTAAACATACCAAAAGAAGGATATCTGTAGTAGGAATTGCTGTTACTTGCTGCTTCTCTCAATAATTTTAGAAAAAAAGAAAAAAGAAAATTCCAGCTTGACTTGTAAACGGAAATTGTAAAACAAATCTACGTGACAGGTTTAAGCAAATGACGAAAATATTCAGCCTGGAAAACACGCACGAAAACAACATTAATAAAAGGCTTTACATAAATTTTCTCAAAAGTTCCAGCAAAAAGACCAGAGAATCTCAAGTACAGTATTGCATACAAGTTAATAAAACACAAAAAATAGCCAAGTACAAGGCATGTAAATCTTCCAAACAATAAGTAGTTTGAACAATAAATATGCTGTTACTGACCTGGCAAAACTTAAGTGGTTGAAAGCATGCTATAATTCTAACTATTATGGCGGCCCTCCCTGCAATCCCATGTTCATATTTCAATGCCCGAAATCTTGTTTGGCTAGCTGCTTGGCACACCATAACTACTTCCCAACCCTTCAATACACAATCTTTCACAGGAAAATTTCCGCAACGGTAATTGGTAAACACGATGATTCTCAATGAAAAGTGAGTAGAATTATCAGCCGATACAGAGATACTAAAGATATCTTACCACAGAAATCAATAGACCAATAGTAGACAGCCAGGCACCAAATATGACACTACAAATGAAGGAAATGAGAGCTAAACGCAAAGAAATGAAGTGATTTTGTTAACAGTCAGCTAATCTGGCGAACATAACAGGGAACGACGACAAAAAAAGAGGATCCCATGGAAGCTAAGTAGAGAAGAAACAAAAACGAGAAAATCAAGGGTATGAATTGGATGATGAAATTACAGAATAACTCTGCAATAGAGATTCAAAGAGATGACTTTTCGAAAAACATCAACAGAAAGAGTCAGCCACCACCGCATACTGTTCTCTTGTCTACAATCCAATCGCCACGGCTGCTCTCAACAATCCTGTAACATATTACTACATTAGAAACAAAATCTTGTCAGTAAAGGTTGATTAAACACAACAAAAAAAAAAGGAAATAAACTACAAAACCAAATTAAAGGACGTTTATCCAAAAGAGTATTAAGAAACCAGTTAACATATTCAGCTGAGCTTTGCCAGTCATGGTCCTCCGGCTTCAAACAAGCAGAGTTCATATTCTAATGTAGAATGTAATTTGGAACCAGATCACACCAAAAAGTTGCAAGTATGCAACCTTTACACTTCGCACTGTTAAACTTAGCTAATTCACCAAGCAATCAAATATATTTAATTGGCTAAAATAATAAGACATCAATGGAAAAATAAACGGCCTAGCCATGTCTTATGATATAGTGGTTGTCTCTGTAAATTTTAAGATAAAAAAAATGTAGTAATTGCAGCTACCAAAAACAAGGAACATATAAAGCTTTTCAGTAAATGAAAGGAGAAACATTTAAGGTGAGCCAAAACAAGCACCAAATAAATCTTCAAAGCCTCTGAAACCACAAGAAGACCAAGAGAGGCAACAAAAAAAGAGTCGCAAAACCGTTACAAAATCAAAGAGCTAAAAGATCAAACAATATTATTTTACTAAACTGCCAAAATAACCATGAAACAACTAGCAACTTACAGAGAAAAACCAAGTAGAAAGAACCCAGTTCCAGTTAAGAAGCAAGACAACCTCAAACTGCTAAATCCTCAAACTCAGGACCCAGATCGAAAACAAAGACACAAAGAAGTCGAAAAGGTTTCAGAGAGAGAGAGAATCAAATTCCAAATTCGGGGAGTGAACGGTGGCTGAGATTATATAAAGAACAAATTGACAGAAATGTCCCTGCTTGTGCTTGTTGGTGGGATCAAACAAACAGAACCAAAAAAAAAAAAAAGAGAAAGTGAGAAGTTTGATACGTGCGCGTGTGAGGAGTGCACGCAAGGTATAAGTGTAAAATGATGAAACAAAACAAAGTAACGTTTCTCTCTCCGTGTGGGGTGGTTGTATAATGGCCTTTAGTTGGCGTTGGGTCTGGTTGGGTCAAGTCAATGTCATGTTGACTCTTCATTCAGGTTATAACTAACCAGACTCTGTAGTTAGGTTAAGTTGGTCCGGTTTGGTTTATTTCTTAATAATTATACAGGTAATTGTTGGAAATTTAGAGTTTAATTAATAAATTATCAGATAAAGAGGGAGAAGGCATCCAATGTTAAACATGGATACCAATAATTTGATGCTTGACCGTTCAAAGGAAGAAAGGAAGAATTACACAAAGACGAACGTGGCCCCACTGATCACCATTGAATTGAATACATCATTTGAACTCTAACATAACACTCCACCTGATTAGAAAGTATATATCCTGTTATTATCTCCATCAATGGCCTAACTTTAGGATTGAAAGATTAAAAACAGGGGGTAGATGTTGGCAACCACCACCAGGTCCCCTACTCTCCGTTTCATTGATGTGATATATGGATCTGCCTAAACCATGCAAATTGAAATTGCCCATCAATGCCTCGAGTCCAATTAATCATTTCTATTTCAACACTTATTTTCGCGAGAATGACTATTGAGTTACTTATTATATATGAAAGCAATATATCCTCACTGTTTTTATATATATTGAAATGAGTAATTACATTTTCCCACCTAAGATTAAGTCTAAAAACACTTTTTTGTAATACTATTTTCATCTCTAATTGACATAAATAATATTTTTTCATTATTGTTAAAAAAAATAACAACATAAAAGCAAAATAATAATTTTACTATTTATTATTATTAAAAGTAAAAAAAAAAAAAATCTATCATACTCAAGTGTTTTTAATATATCAATTTAATACTTCATAAATTTTGTTGTATTATGTTTAATTTTTTAGGGGTACGATATTATTTTTTAAATTATTAGGGATAAACTAATATTTAAAAAAAAATTAAAATACCTTGAAATTTTTAAATTTTTTAATAACCCCTAAAAATTTCATAAAAATCTATATTATTTTCAAAAATTATAATTTATCTCTAATGTATGATTATACAATAAAGACACCCCCATCTTTAAGAAAATGTGAAGGTGAAAGAAAAAAATAAAAAAGTTTTTTATATAAAATATTTAAAGTATTATTTTTAATTTTTATTAATTTATGGTTATATGATCATATTGAAAATGAAATAGTAAAGATAAATGACAATTTCACTTCTTAATTTTATCATTTCATTAAAAGAGTTTTTTTTTTTTGAAAATGTTATTTATGCATGATTTTAGGTGAAAAATATTATTTATGTAAACTAGGGATGAAAAAGCTCTTAGGCTAAACCTTGGGTGGGAAAATGTAACTACTAACTCTATTAACAAAGTACAATTGTCAAACTCGGTAAGTAGCGAATGAAAAAATAAGACTGGAGTAGAGGATAATTAACTAGAGTCTTAAAACAAGCAGACCAACACAGGCGATGGTATGGCTCCAACTCCACCCTAAAGAAATATTAATATAAAAGGAAGCCCATGATTTAATCACCTGAAACAGATCTTATGCACAGTTAAGAAGATCTACAGGCGAAATAATAAATTAATTAAAGGGTCATATAGAAATGGTAGCAATAACCAGACTTTCATGCCCTCTTGTTTGCGGTGGAGGGAACAATGCCCACGCCCAACCCAATCGAGTCCTCCCAATCCCATTGGGTCTACACTTTTGGTAGCACTAAAACTACTCTCCATATACAATATGAGATGTAAAGCAAACGATTCCTCCTCTTATATTATTATATGTATTTTAATCATCATACATATCTTCTCTTTATTTCTCATTTGATTACTCGTCTTAATGCCCTTTATCTTTAATTATGGTGCCAAATGATCTAATAAACCTTGAGAAATGACATGAGAAAGAATGGTGGTTGTGGACTGTCCACTTTGGACTCCTTTTTTTTTATATAATAAGAGGGCAAAAGACTTATTCTCACTCTCACTTACAAAATTTTAAAAATTCAAATACATATTTATCATCTAATTTTTATTAAAATTTGATGTTAAAATTAAATATATTAAAAAATATAATTTTATTTCATTTTTAAATCGTCAATAAAGAGAGAAGACAAAAATTATTCGTTATTTATCTCTAACAAAAATTAGATAACGAATAAGTATTTGAGTTTTTGAAATCATACAAATAAAAATTTACATTTACACTAAATTTTAGATAAGAATATGACTTCTGGCCTAATAAAAATAGATGATTCTTTGTAACGCATCAACATATAATGTCTACCGTTCGAGTTTATTTTTGTAGTGGACCGTCCAAATTATAAGGATCAAGTATGTACATATGTGATTTTTTTTAGCATATAAATATAACCATGGCTATTAATTAAAGAGGAATATTAAATTGCAAAGGGAAGAAACAAGTCAACTTGTGAAATACTAATAATAATAAACATTAGTCCATGTTTTATGCCACTAAAAGATTTATTTATTGGCTCTCTTTAGAAAAAAAAATCCAAATAAAACATAGAGAGGGGCACATGGTCCTGATCCAGAAATTTGGTACATGTGTGAAGATATGATTAGATAACATAAAGGTAAAAAAATAATTAGAAGTTAAAATAAAAAATATAAAGGTTAAAATATGTGATATACAATTTTTAGTATATAGATAATGTATTATTATATAATTAAATATTATCTTATTATTTAATTATATAATAATATATGCCAAAATCTGAGAAGCAGAGTTGGTTCAATGCGGCGAACCAGAGAAGCTCAAGGAAAAAAGAGTAAAAGAATTCTGATTTTATTTCTTGTATTCTAATCTTTACATGCAATGGCTTTATATATTGTAAACTACAATGTATTTTCGGTAACATAATATTATACAATCAATATAAACATGATTCTAGGGGTGTGATTGCTGGTTCTCTGGGATATGATATGCTTGATCTTCTGGATATGATTTGCATGATTTGCTTGATCTTCTGGATATGATTTGCATGATTTCCAGGGATGTGGATTTGATTCTGACTTCCAATACTCCCCCTCAAGCTGGTGGTTTGTAGATGTCATAAACTCCAAGCTTGTGTAAGAGATAAAAATGTTGTTTTGATCCTAGAGGTTTGGTGAATATGTCAGCCAACTGTTCTGTGGTTCGAATGTGATAAGGTTTAATTAAGCCTTCCTGTATTTTGTCTCTTACAAAGTGACAGTCGATCTCTATATGCTTAGTTCTTTCATGGAAGACTGGGTTGGTAGAAATATCCTTTGCTGCCTTATTGTCACAATAGAGTTCAACTGGTTCTGAGATTATCACGCCCAGATCTTCTAATAGACCACGAATCCATATTATTTCACAAGTAGTTTTTGCCATTGCACGATATTCTGCTTCAGCTGAAGAAAGAGAGACGGTAGGTTGCTTCTTTGTTTTCCATGAGATAAGAGAATCCCCAAGTTTTACACAGAAACCTGTCAATGATTTCCTTGTCATGGGACATGTACCCCAGTCTGAGTCGCAGTAAGCCGTTAGTTTCAGGTTTTTATTGCGAGGGAATAATAACCCTAGACCTGGACATCCTTTTAGGTATTTGATCACTTTTAAGGCTGCATCCATGTGGGACTGTTTTGGTGCATGCATGAATTGGCTGAGGATCTGAACTGCATAACTAATGTCTGGTCTGGTCATTGTGAGATAGATTAGTCGTCCCACTAGTCGTTGATATTCGAGATGATCCTGTAGTGGTGAGTCATCTGCTGTTTCACGATCGTATTCTTGACTAGTGAGTTTGACATTTTGTTCTACTGGAATTATACTTGGTTTGCAAGCAGATAATCCAGTGTCTGCTATTAACTCCAAAGCATATTTCCTTTGGCTGAGGACGATTCCATCTGCAGATCGAGCAATTTCAATCCCCAAAAAATATTTTGGAGATCCCAAATCTTTAATCCTGAATGACTTATGGAGGTGACTTTTCAGCTCTTCTATGGCGATCGTATCATTTCCAGTTATGAGGATATCATCTACATAAACTACCAAACATATGAATGATTTTCCTTGTCCTTTTGTGAATAAGGCATAATCATGTTTTGACTGTTTGAAACCCAACGTGATCAATGCTTCAGTAATTTTGGTGTTCCATTGTCGAGACGCTTGTTTCAGGCCA
Source organism: Mangifera indica (assembly GCF_011075055.1). Lineage (NCBI taxonomy): Eukaryota > Viridiplantae > Streptophyta > Magnoliopsida > Sapindales > Anacardiaceae > Mangifera > Mangifera indica. The sequence goes on along the minus strand of NC_058147.1, from coordinate 4,491,828 downwards.
TACAGAGATTTTCGCAGTCGACATACCAGATTATCCTCCCCCTGTCTGCGAATCCCTGGTGGAACTTCCATATAGATCTCTTCATCTAAGTCCCCATGAAGAAAAGCATTGTGAACGTCCATCTGATGAATAGTCCAATCATAAGAGGCTGCGATGGCGAGAAGTGTGCGAACTGTAACATGTTTGATGACAGGCGAAAAAGTCTCTTGGTAATCAAGTCCTTCCTGTTGGGTGAACCCTTTTGCAACCAATCGAGCTTTATACCGTTCAATGGAGCCATCAGCCCGGTGCTTGATCTTGAAGACCCATTTGCAACCGATGGGTTTTCTATGAGATGGTCGTGGTACTAAGTCCCAGGTTTTATTGAGATATAGAGCTTCTAACTCTTCTGCCATTGCTTGTTGCCACTGAGGTAATTGAACTGCTTCCGAATATGAATTAGGTTCTCGATATGCAGAGATGTGACTGATGGAGACTCTGTGCTCTGGAGATAACCTGTCATAGTTAATATATTGAGAGATAGCATAAGGTTCAGATGAAACAGTACAAACATAGTCAGTGCTCCAAATAGGAGGTTTGATGGTTCGTGATGATCGTCTCAAAGGAGCTTGTGCAGGATCATCAAGGGTAACGGGAACGTCCATGGATGGTGAAGTTGAATCTTGAGTAGGTGAAGATGGGACAACACCTTGTTCAGAGCCTGTTGATAGACCGCCAGTGTTGCGAGGCAATGGGATAGCTTCATATCTTTCTTCAAGGAACTCATTGTGTGTCGTCGGTGGTGAACCAATGGGTGTCGTGTCTGTGATCTCATTAGCAAAAGGAAAAACATCTTCATGAAATGTGACGTCTCTACTGATGAAGAATTTATCTGCTGCCATATCATAAAGACGATATCCCTTTTGTAGTGGGGGATATCCCATGAAGACACAACGAGTGGCTCTAGTGTCAAATTTGTCTATTTGCTGAAGTTTGGTGGAGTAGCAGAGACACCCAAATACTTTTAAATTTCTGATGTCTGGTTTTTTGCCAAAGAGAAGTTCATAAGGTGTTTTATCACCCAGAACCTTGGTTGGCATTCTATTGATCAGATAGGCTGCCGTGACCACACAATCTCCCCAGAATTTAGGTGGTATTTTGGATTGGTGTTTAAGAGCACGGGCTACTTCTAATAGATGCCTATGTTTTCGTTCCACAGTACCATTTTGTTGGGGTGTGTAAGGGCAGGAACTCTCATGTAAAATTCCTTGAGAATTAAGGTAAGTAGTGGTGGTATGGTTAAAGAATTCTTTGGCATTATCTGTTCGGATTCGTTGGATTTTTGTGTGGAATTGAGTTTGGACCATGGATACGAATTTCAAGAAAAAGGTATGTGTTTGGGCTTTTGAGTTCATGAGGTATAACCATGTGGCACGTGAAAAGTCATCCACTATGGTAAGGAAGTATTTGGATCCATCATAATTAGGAGTATTATAAGGTCCCCAAATATCCAAATGTATTAATTGGAATGGTTTTGTGGTTGAAGTAATGCTTGTGGGAAAGGTAGTGCGAGTTTGCTTAGCAAGAGGGCAAATGGGACATTTTGGATATGGAATAGTACTTGAATGTCCTAATCTTTGATGGGAAATAAATGACATTTTATTAATTTGATTTGTATTACAGTAGGGAGAAGTAATACAAGTTTTATTTAATAAAGAAAATGTCTTGGGGTTCGGTGTCCAGTAGTATAGTCCATGTTGTTCTTTACCCAAGCCCATCAGATTGCCAGTCGAATGGTCCTGAAATGTGCATATAGTAGGTAGAAAGGTTACTACACATTTGTTGTCTATGCATAGTTTGGAAACGGAGATGAGGTTAAAGCGGAATGTGGGTATACAAAGGGCATTTTTAAGTGTGAGTTTACCTAATTGGACATCTCCTATTTGGATGGCTTGAGTTGTGGTCCCATTTGGTAATTTGACGGGTGTTGGAGGAGATAGGTATTTTTTGTTGGTACAAAATTTTGGGGAACATATTATATGGTCACTAGCCCCTGAATCTATTATCCAAACATCCGAAGAAATAAAAGTATTAAAACACGAAACCGTACCTGCGTATGGAGTGGAGATGTCATTGCCTTTTGGTATCTGATTCAGAAGTTGGATCAGTTGATCATATTGTTCAGACGAAAGACCAGTTGTAGCTCCCATACTTGTTGAAGCCGTTTGATTTGCAGTGGGCCCTTCTACCTTTGTTTTGCTGAATCCAGGACGACCATGCAGCTTCCAACAAGTGTCTTTGGTGTGGTTACGTCGTTTGCAATAATCACAATATAGCTTTCCCTTTTGTTTGGGTGGCTGATTGGAATTATTAAAATTGCTTGGGACTTGACGAAAATTGTTAAAAGCTTGGGTGCCAAACTGATTTTGTGCTGTGGACGAATATGGGCCGTTGGATCTCTTGACTCCATCCTGGCCGTTGATCTTGCTATTAAAACTTTGAGCTTGCCCTATTTCACCATCTTCTCCAGACGTCTCCCTTCTTTGATAAGCAGCCAAAGCCGCCATGCCCTTTTCTTCATGGTGACCAAGACTCCTCTGGCTTTCATCTTGGACGGCAAGGTGGTACGCACGTCGGAGCGACGGTGCTTCCGCAAAAGTGAGGATATGGGTTCTGAAAGCCGCAAATCCTTCATTCAGCCCCATCAGAAAGCGCGTCAATCTCTCCCGTTCCTTCGCGCGTTGGAGCTGTCGGAGAACCTCCGGTGGTGCAACGATCGACTCCTCAACAGCATCTAATTCGTTCCAAGCGGCAGAAAGCTTGTTGAAGTAGTTCGTGACGGGCAGATTTTCTTGTCGGATCTCCGCAAGAATCTGTCGAACGCTGTAGATTTTTGCAAGGTCTAAAGCTCCATACATGTCTTTGATGAATCCCCAAAGCTCGCCTGCATCTTCTGTAGGTGGTAGACCAGCCGCGATCTCTTCAGTCAGACAATTGCTAATCCAGGCACGGACAAGAGTGTTACATCTCATCCAAAATCGGACAAGATCGGGTTCCGTCGGCATGGGAACAGTGCCATCGATGAATCCAATCTTGTCTTTTGCGATGAGGGCTCTTCTGAAATCCCTAGCCCACTGTGCATAATTATCGGCTCCGGTCAGCGTCTGTTTTATTAACACGAGTTCTGGTCCATCCGATGGTGAAGCATAAAGAACATCTCCAGGCTCCGGTTTATTTTTGTTTGAGTGAACCAGCCGAAACGCTGGCATTTGTGATGTTTCGGTGGTGCATTCGGGTGATGTTTCGGTGGTTGCTTTGATTGGTTCCATCTAATCCAATCTTTGTCTTTGTGCAGATTGATGGAATGCGAGAGTGTTGGAACTGAAGGCCAAGAAAAAAAAAAATTCGGAAGATCACAGGAGCAATTCGGAACGTTGCTCTGATACCATGCCAAAATCTGAGAAGCAGAGTTGGTTCAATGCGGCGAACCAGAGAAGCTCAAGGAAAAAAGAGTAAAAGAATTCTGATTTTATTTCTTGTATTCTAATCTTTACATGCAATGGCTTTATATATTGTAAACTACAATGTATTTTCGGTAACATAATATTATACAATCAATATAAACATGATTCTAGGGGTGTGATTGCTGGTTCTCTGGGATATGATATGCTTGATCTTCTGGATATGATTTGCATGATTTGCTTGATCTTCTGGATATGATTTGCATGATTTCCAGGGATGTGGATTTGATTCTGACTTCCAATAATATATTATTTATATACTAATAAGTTTATTGATTCGTAAAATGGATATATGGTGGAAGAGGGTGGGACATCAAACCATGGAGCCATTTGGTTGTGGATTCTCCAGCAAAAACATCCACGCTTGGAAAGCTATAAAACAATACCCTTTCATCTCCACCACTCCTAGCCGCACTCAAAGAGGCCGTATGTGTTCGCTTTATTCTTTAGTTAATGCAAACCAGAAGAAAAGAAAGGAATTGATGCCCATGATCCTTCCACAACAAACTATTATATCTTGCATACAGTCAACTTTGTTAAGACATTTATACCACTATACTCTATTTTTTTATCCAAAAGAATTCATCCATTCTAAAGTGTCAACTCTGTCTCTCTCTTGTTTTTGAAGGCATCATTTGGAACTTAGTTTAGTGGCTCAAGATTGCAAGATTGAGTAGGCTAATTAGCCTTCAAATTTTGTTCCATCATCAAACACGTGCATTGCCTCTACCGCCATCATGGATGGGTAGGTTTTAAGGAATTATACAGATTGTTCCTCAAAAATACTTGAATTTTCTTTATTTTAAAGGTTTTCAGTCTCCATATAATTCTTTTCAGACCTTTATTTGATTAGGGTGTTTTTATTTTAGACGAATTATATATATTAAAATTAAAATTAATTGAAGAGAAATGTTTATAACACTATTCACCACCTTAAAATTACCAGAAATCATTGGGCATCTTCAGAGAAAAGCGTGCCACAACCTGTTATTTGCCACGTGCTTTAATCCCGTTGGAGGAATGAAGATTTTATTTCCCAGTATTGTAAAATGGATCCGTCAAGCAGAGGTCAAACTCCATACACAGTTGTTAGAAGACAGCAGATCAGTAGTCAGATCCAATGGTGGAAAACTTACGATGGTTGCCATGGAACGGATGCAATCGATGAAATCCGTCGTCCACCAGGCATTCCGCGTCGAGGCTTTTACAACGTTTCAGTACGAAAAAGGCCAAACGAGATCTGATTGTTTCAAATTCAAGCCATTATGCATCGTTTGAAGTGAAAAAAGGAGAATTGTTGTTCGAATACCAACCATTTGCAGCAAGAGATCCAAAAATACTCGAGACAGCCAAGGATTTTGTGGCTTATAGGTTCGTAGGTGAAGTTGAGAAGTTGCTGGAACACGTGTCCATTTGACCATAACCCACGCTGGGAAATAAACAGTGTGCTTCACCAGTCAGTCAAATTGATTCGGATCTGAGAAGAAAATTGTTTATGGATAAGGTTTCAGGCTCAATTCAGGTTCCTGAAAATGGTGAAACCGGAACCTATCGACAAAGTTTCAATTTCATAAAATTTGAAAACGGAGTCAACCTTGTTGAAGCCAGTTTAGGATACGAACAAGAACTGGCTCAAAGGGTATACGGCAATTTGGATCCCACCCGATTCTGTTGCTTACCCTTAATCTACACGCAAGTTTGCTCAAAATTGCGAGTGGAAACCTTTTTCCCGAAAAGTTGGGAAGACCTGGATTTGGCAATTCCACAATTTGTATCACAGCTTCTTTTACATATTTAGAATCATTCATTTATAAGAACCAAAAAATTAATTTCAATGACATAAGAGACATTTTCTAGATTCTAATACACCGAATTTAGTTATTTGAAAAGAATTTGTCAATCACATTATTTCAACAAAATGAGAGATAATAATACTTTGTATCTGTTAAATATTATATTAGAAAATGATTAACTATATCAAAAAATTAACGAGATTTGTTATTTTCATTACTTTTGAAATAAAAGAATTTTTATCCATAATTTAAGTTAATTAGTGGATTGATGATGAACTAATTAATCGAACATCGTTAATTTTTACAATTAGTCGTTATATAATGATGATTTACCTCCTATATATTGTTTTTGTAAATTTGTCCAAAAAGGAATTTTGGCTACATTATACTCTTAATCAACAGAGACATGATTTTTACAAAAAACACTCATTTTTATAGAATTATTTTTCATATGGGTCAACATTTTGAATACTTTACCAATCCAATGTCGCCTCACCAAGAAATTAATTAAAATGTATATAGCCACATTCATTGTTTATATATGTGTACCAAAAAAACAAAAGGAAAAGAAACTGTCAAATTATTCAGAGAAACGTGGAAAGCATATTAATTAATAAGTTATGTTCCATACTTGTATCATAAGATGCTAGGTAATTTTAATGATATGCAGTGCATCGTGTGTCCAATTTTGAAATAATAATGAGAGACAAGTAACGCTTTCTGATTCCACAATTTTCTTCTCTATTAAATGTTAAATGAGGAAGGGAAACATAATTGCCCTTGCTCCTTGTTCAAACTCTCTGTGTCTTATCACCCCAATAGTAAAATTTATTCATCGCAAAATTTGAATTTTGGTAAATGGGTTTACCACTTTTTGTCCAATTTTACATGGAAAAGTCAATAATATCCACTCACAACAGTAATGTAATAATCACATTGACTTAAAAAAGTTAATGTTGATCCAATTGGCACGTAAAAATAATGAGTGCGTGCCTTAGTGCAGTTCCATGCTATTAAATTCATGCTTAAGTGGGTAAGTTGGACTTGGATTAACATTGGGTAGACCAATCCAATTACTTGAACTTTTAATCATAGTTTCGGTGGTATAACGAAAGGTGGTAGTCATTATTAGATGACAAATGTGTCCAGATTGATTTGATCAATAAACTCTAGAGTAAAGTAATATATGAATTGATTGTATGAATAAATCTAAAGATATAATAATAAACTTATAAATACTATATTAAATAAGTTAAGATTTTATAAATATGGTAATTCAAATCTTAAATATTTTATCTAAAAATTCTAATATTCTATCAATTTGCTAACTTCTAAGTCAATGTGTGCATGTTTTGATTTTGGTTTTGCCATATGAAGTATAAGGAAATTGAGCAGCTAGAAACATATTAAAGTAATAATTTTTCGAATTTTTTGGATTGAAGATGGGATTTGTTTAGAAATGAAAAGTCTACATAAGCTATGCGTTGAAAGAACACATACAATTGCAAATGCATGTTGTCATCTTTTAATTGCATTATTAGGTTAGAGACAAGGACCTTTTAAATTCTTCTTAAAACAAAAACAACGCTGGATTAGGTGAATCCACTAACTTTTGCAATGCTGGTCAACATATGAATCACTCCTCAACAAACCACCCAGAGCACAAAAGTCTGAATTTTCCTTTATTAGGGAACACCAAACAAAACGCTGCAGAGTTCCATTTTCAGTGGGTTGGAGTAAATCACATTGCCCCACCTCAGGTTTCCCCTAAGATCACTTTGTAGTCACTAGCAGAGTTAAATAACACTTTTTTTTTTATCCAAATTCAAATTTGGTTAAAGAACTAATATTATATCGATAAAATAATAATTTTATTATCTATTAAATTTGAAAATAAAAAAAACAATTTTTTTTATCAAATTCAAGTATTTTAAATGTGATAATTTCATTCTTAACAAATTTATTATATTTTTTTCAATTTTTTGATTTGTAATTCTCAAAATTTTAAACTATTATGGCGTAAATTAATATTTCTAAAATTTTGAAGACTCGAAACTTTTTTCAATTTTATAGTACACCTAAAAAATTTCACAAATATAATCACAATTCACTCTTAACTAATCACAATTCTAATTAATTTGTTTAATTCAAAGTCAAATTAAGGGCGGGCTAAATTAGTAATTGCAAATATATTAATTTCGATAATAAAAATAAATTTCTGGAAGAGAGAGAGAGAGAGGTATATAATAAAAAGCAAGAAAATCTTCCAACTCCGACCACCAAATCTCCAGTACAGTAAGATACAGCAGACTTTAATAGAAAAGTCTCTCACGCGATTCACTGTCTTTAATTAACCTGCCGTCTTAATAAAAAAAAAAAATTAACATGCACATCATCCTTCACATGCGTACGCTCGTCATATGACATACCCCACTTGATTAATTGACTAGTGAGTACCTATAACACGTGTCCAATTCTTAAGGGATCATGCCTGGATAATATAACAAGCCACTGCCAGTATCGATAAAAGAAAGAACAAATGATGAGCGTGAAAAGAAAAGAGGCTCTATCGAATCACCGTCGGGATCTTATAGGGCGCATGCAATCGCGCACGCTTTGGCTCTTGCTTCAATAATATAGAGAGAGGGTTTTTAAACTAATTTTTTTTTCTTGGTCAAAGTATAGTTAAATGGCCTACCATGCACGCGAGGTTTGGGTGACAGCAGGGCGTACGGGACAAAGTGAGTTTTAGGAGAATAGAAATGGATAATTCTGTAGATGCTTGACACGTGTTCAGAAATTTCAGATATAGAATGATGGGGGGACCATACAATTAGCGGCTTTTCCGGACGCGTAGGCGGAGCCGCCAGTGGCGTGCTTTCTGGCCTGTTTTAACTGGAGTTTCTTTTGCACTTTTCTTATTTAATCTTTTCTTTCTGCTTATTCTGCGGTGATTGTTGACGGGGGCTTCATGTTTTGTATATTTTTATTTGACCCTTGTATTATCTAATATTCCAAACACAAGCTCATTATTGATTATTTTCCGTTCCATGATTATATCTAGGAAATTAATGGAATAAAGTCTAAATGGGTTTGAACAAAGTCAACTTTGATGGGCTAGAATAAGACCCCTAGATTGTGATTTTTGTTCTTTTTCAAGGTTCATGTATGCTAGGAAATTTAATCACAATCTTATTGATGGCATAATAATTCTCCAATGAGAAAACAGAGAAGAAAAAGATTGGGCAACAAATGAGAAATGGAAAATGGCTGGGGAAGTGGAAACAATATTGTGCACAATCTGAGGGACAAGAGGCAAATAAAAGGTGGCGACTTTTTGAGCCATGTTGAGCGTGGGGTCAACCTGTCATATCCTTGAAACAACAAGTACCATTAGCAGCGTACCCAGACGATATAAGTAAAGCTCTAAGCATTGATAGAGTAGAATCATAGAATTATATTTTCAATTTCGTTGAGTCGTCAACTTACGGTACAACTGTAGCGGCAGAGAGTAGATACAAACTCTGTAGTCAATGCTGCAGAGCAGCCGCGTGCCATGTTTTATTTTGACCATGGGCTCCTCTGGGTTCACAAATTAAAATAAATCCCATATAAATTAATTACCCTCTTAACTTCATGTCAAATCACAGTAAATTAATTATGGTCAGATTGGAATCAGTCTAAAAGAATCCAAATCAAGGTTGAATTTAAATTTTTGTTTTAAAAATATTTAATTTAAAAAGTTAATTAAAATTAAAAATCTTTGTATAAATTAATTAAAATAATATCAATTTAATATTAAATTAAATTTAAATTAGACTTTGTTTAAATGAAAAAGCTTAAATTTGAAATATTTGAAATAAGTTCAAATTTGATACCATTAAAGAAAATTAAACTCGAGTTTAGATAAACTTAAATTTAGTTTAATTTGAATTCAATTATAAAATTAAAGAGTAAATCACATTTTTCCTCCCAATTTAGCCTACAAATGCTTTTATATTCTTAAATGGTAAAAATAATATTTTCTCATATGAAATCAAACAACTTTTATGAAATGGTAATAGTGCTCACAGTAAGATATAATATCAATTTCTAGCAAAGTGGTAAAATTTTGTCAAGCCAACATTATATGGATCAAATTAAGAATTGTTACTCAAGTTAACTAGACAGAAATCAATCTTAATTGATAAGAGAGCATCGCCCTGTGTTAGATGTCAACTATGTTGCAAGTGTTAACAGTATAGGTGAAAAATGGTTTGAGAAATACCGTGTCATAGACATATCTATGCTTGAGATTTAGGTTAAATCTTTCTATTCGTTATTTGTACAAGCTTTACTAAAAGCTTGTGTGTGATATCAACGTGACAATCGTATATCTTCATAGAAAGATTAATTGAGGACAGAACATTAATAATTTGAAAAATGGTAAAATTAGGTTCAAAGCTCATTCAAAGTCAAATCAATGGGTAATTGAAAATAGTTGTGAGTTAATTGAAAGTAGTAAGTCTTGAGTCTTTATATGAACCAACTATGAAATTTTGATTGAAAATTTATGTATTTCTCTTGAAAGTTTATTATTAACAACTTCCTCCCAACTCCTTTCACTGTAAAGATGAAAGGGATTATTATTTGTAGAAATGATGCTTCAAACTTTGAATGAGCATGGAGAAATTAATGATACTTCTTTTATCTTGTGAGTGTGGATAGAGCCAAGCCCCATTGCACTCATTTTGGCAAAAGAAATTAGTGGTGATTGGGTTGAAGAAGCATTGCAACATTAAGTTGGCTGTATATTTCAATTTCATGAAAAGGAAAATAACAATGTTGCATTTCTATTATTAAATTTCCACTAAAAAGGTTTCTATTATTAACTTGTTTGTCACGACTACATCAGTGTCAGACAACACTAAGGGTAGTGAAAATGTTTGTGTTTTTAATTGGGCCTCCAATGCATGAAACTAGATCACTCTATCGAAAGCCCGATATCTTGCAGTGCTGTTTCTAGCTCCTTCACCCTTTTATTTAATCGAAAATAATACTATTTATATATATTTTAAATATATAAACATGTATATATTTACGTGTAATTATATAATTAAATATTATATTATTTTTAATTTAAAATATTTTAATCAAATAATAATATAAAAAAATATATATATCTATTTATATACTTAAAATAAATATGTATAATTTTAGTAAGAGTAATATTATGTATATTCATTTTAAGTATATAAATAGATATATATTTATCTGTGTTATCACATATTTATATATTATTTTATTTTTAATTTAAAATTATTTAATTATATGATAATATATAATAAATATGTATATTAAAAATAAATACACATAATTTTATTATTTTAGAAGTGATAACATATTTGAAAGTGAGGAAAACTTCAAAATAGTGATGAAAAAGGATAAATAAAATGTTGACCTTATTTGCATATCAAATAAAATACTTCAATTCCTCATTTTGAATAATATATGATAAAACATTTACAAATTAATTTCCGCTTCACACAATTAAAAAAATATCGAAGTAAAACGAATAGATTAATAATTTACTAAATAGAAAATAAAATAAAAATAAAAGACTTTTGTTAAATATTTATTAATTTTTTTCGAATTTTAATTTTATGTATACTTTGTTATCGCTTGGACCACGAATTAGGTCCGACCCATCATTGATGCTCTTCCTGGAGGAGGACTTAAACATAAGTTTACGGTGGATACTACTGATACATTTTGGTTTTTGGTAAGTATACTAGTGATACATTTACTTTTGCTTTGAAAATTAAAATTCAAACTTGAACCGTGGATGCAACAGCAGTATCCCCGCGCAGTATATAAAACGTTCCTGCTGTTCTCGATCCTGTCTAATTTAACTTCTAGTTTCATAACGAGTGCAGAGCTCGTCATTTGAACTCACGGAACGGCCTTCCGAAGAAAGGTTAGTGCAAGCCATTGTAATTATTCTAAATCTTTCTGTCAAACAGAGTAAATGATCATATTTTATCGATTTCACTCATAAATTATGGCACAAAATTAGTTTTGTTTTAAACTCAGACATTGGAATTAGTTATGGAGTCTGCGTTGAAATGAAAATTATTGATGCTAGACAATGCACTCGTGATCCAGTAGTTGTGTTTACAATTATTTAGTGTTTTTTGTTCTGTGATTGTCTATCCTTGAGTAGAGCCTCAGGAACTTTAGTTTAGATGAAGAATTATAGAATGGAAAATCATGCTGGAATTTTTGTTTTGATACATACTTTTCTTGCTCAAAAAAATTAATATACTATATTTTTCATTTCCACCGTGGCATGCTCTAGGATCATATCTAGGAATGAATTATGAAGAAGAACAATATGAATATTGAAACGACCTCCAAAGACTACAATTGGCTTCTGATTTGGTGCCAAGCGGCCGGAATTTTGGTAGTGCTAGTTGATTTTCTTGAAGATGGTTCATGGATGTTTGTGTTGTAGTTGTCTCAATAACAATATCTGGTAGGCATTGCCTGCTGTTTGGCAGAGAAATAAAATAATTGAATTATTGTGGAATCATGTGTAAGTTCAAAAATCGTATAGGTTGAATTAATTTTTTTGCATCATTTGTTGACAAATATTCAAAGAAATATTAGGAAACTCAGACATGAAAGCATATATGAAATTGCAAATGTACCAAACAAATCAGTTAGTGTAAGGATTTGAATGAATTGGTGTTAAAAAGGCATTTGGCTATAAACATAGTATTATGTTATTTTGTCTATTCCGGATTTCTAATTATGCCTGAAATTTAGTTAATTGCTTTACATCATATAGTTAGAAAGATATATTGATTTTCTTTAAAAATAAAACTCTTTGAAGTCATCTTCTTGTAAGTAAGTCTTTATTTTAACTTTATATAGATGGATTGTTTTGGTTTCTTATTAAGGTTATTATTTAATTCAGTTTTAGGGAGTTTGAGTGTATACCACCACAATAATTTTTTCTATGTAATTTGGCTTTTTATGGTTGTACACTAAACCTATTTGTTATCAAACATCTAATTTGCCTTCAAAGTAAAACTATAACATGCAAACATACGTTTGGTGATAAAAGTGTGTTTCATACTCCATAAAAATTCACTAAAAGTTCCGCAATTGATGGAATGGGCATTCCATCATAGTCAAATGACCATTCCATGTGTTGTATAGTGAGGAGATCATTCTAGAATTATTGTCATTGACCATATTAGAAGTGTTCAAGTTGTTTCTAGGAAGAACGGGGTCATTTCAGGGAGAACGAAGTTGTTTCAAGTATGACGATTTGTGAAAAGAAGAACAAGAAGGGGAGCAAGCACATTTGTCCATTCCATTAGGCAAGACTGAAGAGTTTTAGTTGGGGTAAAATTATATTTTAGGTTCTTCTATATAAGTGAAACCCCAGGTTTTATAATGTAACTAGTATAACCGAGTTTTTAGAGTTTTCTTCAGTGATTAATAAAAAAAGAACAACAATTATGTGGACGTTGGCATATTGTTGAACCAAGTAAATTTGTGTGTGTGTTTTTGTGGTTGATTGATTGCCTTTGCTATATTATATCTCTTGAGATTATTATGTTATTCGATTCAAGTTTATTTTAGGGTAGAAATTCACTAAAGTTGGTATCAGAGCTATACAATGATAAGTGGATTTAGTGCAAACACAAATTTTGATGACAAGGAAAATTTCACTTAATAATAGTTGAAGGTTTCAAACATGTTAATGCATAATAAGGTGCATATGACATTCAGGGGAATGAAGTCAACCAACATGGATGACAAAACATACCAGGGCATGGAAGTTGTTGCCTTCAATATTATCTGAATGTGTTTAGTAGATACAATGAATTATGGTATGGTCAATGAAAAGACAACACATGGTTTGGGTTTGAAATTGGAGAGTCTGTTTATGTCCAATAATGTCACCAATAAGTTGTTCATGAAATGTGACTTGTACTAGTTTCAAATGGAAGAAAGTGGAGACCTAAGGGAGCATACTGTTCAAGTTAACCAAAAGGCTAGTGATCTATTGTGTGTGGATGTTAAATTAGAGGACGAGGACAAGGCCATCATCTTTATCTACTTGTTATCGTCATTGTTCAATCATCTAACTACTGTGAAGAGAACACTAGACTATGAAGAAGTTGTTTCAGTTTTGAAATTTCACTTGATAATGCAAAAGTTAGATACAAAAAACTCTTAAGGAAAGGGTTTGTCAATAAGTTCATATTATGATATTGGTAAAGGAAGAAATAAGGGAAAATGAAGTGGAAAGTCTAAAGGAAGATTGAAGTCAAGAGTGAAGAAGGGAGAATGTTTTAAGTACTGTTAGAAGAGATATTGGAGGAAAGATTGCTTATTATTGAAGATTCAAATTAATGATATGCATAAAGACATTGTTTCAAGTTTTGCTAGTGTTATATCAGAGACCTTGGGCAATGATAAAGACCTGTTGGTTGCTCCCAATGATGAAGAATCTAAATTGGATCTAAGTCTAGGAAATGCATATTCATTGGGCATGGTAATGAAGTGAAATGATATAGACTGTAAAATCCTAAGACACATAAATTATAGTTAACAAGGACATAGTCTTCAATGAAAAGGCTATGATGAATTGTAAAGAGCACTACAAACAAGTAAATTTGATTCAAGTTCCAAAACAGAAGTGAAAGTTAATCTTAGTAGTCCTTCAAAATCAATTCAGCTAAGAGTAAAATCAAACGACCTTAGGCGATGATATTAGAGACCTTGAGTGATGGTAAAGACTTGTTGTCTGCTCTAAGCGATGAAGAATCTAAATTGGATCTAAGTCTAGGAAATGCATATTCGTTAGGTATGGTAATGAAATAAAATGATATAGACTATAAAATCCTAACAAATAGAAAATTATAGTTAACAAAGACATAATCTTTAATGAAAAGGCTATGATAAGTAGGTAAGTATCATTACAAGCAAGTAAATTTGATTCAAGTTCTAAAATAAAAGTGAAAGTTAATCTTGGTAATCCTTTAAAATCAATTCAACTAATAGTAGAATCAAATGACAATAGTGATGATTTAAACATGTCAGAGTATTAGGAACATCAATAAGAACACAATATCACTATATATAAACCTAAACATACAATTAGACAACCTGTTAGGTATCATTATGATGATAAGTATGTTTTTTGTGTTTTGATTAGTAGTGAGAACTAATTTATTTTTAGGAAGCTATTTTTAGTTAAGAAAAAGGGATATGAAAGGGGTGCAAGTGGATCCATAGAAAGGAGGGAGCATTAGAAAAGGAAGGTCACACGTTTAAAGCACAATTAGTTGCTGAAGGGTTTTTATAGAAAAAAGGGATTGATTATAATGAAGTATTCTTTACAATGGTAAGGTATAATAAGAAATCTATTGACATTGACAACTCAATTAAACCCGAAGTTGAACTAGTTGAATGTTCAAATTCCATTCCTACATGGGGAGTTGGAGGAGGAGATTTATATGCAACAACTTGAGGGATTTGAGGATCTTGGGAAAGAACATACAGTTTGCAAGTGAAGAAAGTCTCTTTACAATTTGAAATAGTTTCCTAGGCAAACAGTACAAAAGCTTTGACTCTTACATGTTGAGCATTGGCATTATTAGGTGTTGGATTATTTTGCGTATTTTAAAATATAGGATGATACTCCCTTTATGTATCTATTGATATATGTTGATAATATGCTAATTGCTGCAAGAGATGTGAATAATGTGTGTCACCTTAAGTCTTTATTAAGTAGATAATTTGATATGAAAGATTTAAGAGTTACTAGAAAAATTCTTGGTATAGTGTTAGGATTAGGACACTTGTCCTCAATCCATAAAATAGTTTTATTATAAAAAGAGTGTTTAGATTTCAAAAGGAGGGGAAAGAAAAAATATTAAGGTTTTCTAGGTTTTAAAGGAGCCACCTTAGCTAATTGTGGAAAGTTGCTGTTACATTGATTTTACATTACAATGACATATTCTACATAGCATACTCTACACATTCAACTCTACTATTCAAAAGTCCATCATCTAGGAGAGTAGATTCTATGACAAGAGAAAGGTGATCACCACAGTAGTCGAGTCATTCGACAAAATAAACACACCACATCTCTAGGTACCTAACATATAACAATTAATAAGGATTGGAAAATTATGAAGCTCTGACTATCACAAAAGATTTATGTTGAAAAAGTTTTGAAGAGATTTGATATGGACAAAAATAAGCCAGTCAATACTCTATTGGCTAATTATTTTAAACTATTTAGTTTTTAGAGTCCAAAACTGAAGTTGAATGCATGACAGTTACAAAAACAACTAAAGAAGCGTTATGATTAAAGGGTCTGAATTTGGATATTGGTTTTGAGCAACAAACCTTTGGTCTGCACTATGATAATAAGAGTTTTATTAAGTTATCAAAGAATCAAGTGTATCATGTGAAAACCAAGACATTGTTATGAGGTACCATAAAATCAAAGAGTTGATTTCTTTAGGTGAAATTTTATTAGACAAAGGTACACACAAAAAATAACACAAAACATATGTTGACGAAGGTGCTAACATTGTTCAAAATTACTCAAAATCATTACATGTTAAATAGTAATGAGTTAAAGCTTAGGTGGGGGCACGCGTTTCAAAAGGTTGAGGAAATTTTCAAAGGATGCGAATATTCGCCAAGGTAGTGATTATTAAAAATGCTGCTCATATTCAAAAACAGTTTACTCAAAGTTTCAAAATTGATGGAACAGGCATTCCATCATAGTTAAATGGTTGTATTAGGCATTGTATAATGTGGAACGATTGTTCCATAATTTTTTTTGTTGCTAGTTCCAAAAGTTATCAAGCCATTTTGAAAAAGAACAGGGTTGTTTAAGATCGTTTGAAGTATGATGATTTACAATAGGTATAACGAGAAAAAGAACAAACTTGTTCTATATAAAACGAGCAAGATTAGAAGTTAGAATGAGCATTCCAATCTAAATCTATCAAGCGAGTAGGTTTTATAATGTAACTAGTGTAACCAAGTTTTCATACTTTTTTCAGTAATTAATAAAAAAAGAATGGTGGCTTTATGGACATAAACACATTGTCGAACCATGTAAATTATGTGTTTTTATAATAGATTTTATTTTCAATATAGTTTCTCTTAAGGTTATTGTGTTATTTGATTTGAGTCTTTTCGAGGGTAGAAATTTGCAACATTTGGTTGGTTAGAAGAGTATATGATGGAAAAGTTCATTGATCTTTGTTAATTGCTTCCATGTTGATGTGGAAATTACACTAACACGATGACATAATTTTCCAAAGATATTATGTGAGAAATGTGGTGGGAATTGTTGTTTGTGTGAAATAGAAAACACTGGAACAATAACATGAGTGTTTGTTCTTAATGTGGTTCAATTTTCTAAGCAAAACCTTAGTCCACCGTTTTATTACTATTCTCTTTTACAATGTATTCTCAAGGAACATTAAAGAGAATGTTTTGACCTTCAATAGCTTGTGGTGAACTTGAGATGTTATTAGAGGAATTTTGGAGAGAGTCCTAAGATATTCTGAGTGATTGCAGAAGGATTGAATTGGAATCCTAGCTAACTAGCATGATCAAGGAAAACATTGAGCTTTGCTTTTAGAGATCGGGTGAAAAGGCTCCCTCTTTCTTTAATAAATCTTTTAGTAGAAATTTTGGTCATCCTCTATTTCACTATTCAACCCTCCATCTATAGAGTAAGGAGGTAAGAGAATTGTTGTAATTGCTAAGACTTAAGGAACTTGAATCTTTGTTGGAATGAATGATATGTGTGCAATTGGAATAGCTACGAATAGTGTTGCCATTCAGCATTATGCATTTAATGTGACGTGGATTGCCTAATCGTCATGGTGATTATGTTTCCTTGATGTGCTTTGGTGGCAGCTCATGCCCCAGTCAATGGGGGATGTGTAGCCTTACCTGAACTTCCTAACTTTTTTTCTATCTAAGGTGGATTTGCTACACTTGCTGTTCATTGATCGAAATCCACTTATTTATGCTTTAGAGCAATATGCGTCTAGGTAACATATTACGCCAATAGTGCTTAGCAAGATACCCACCATCTAATGGCTAGACTCTATTTATGCAATTCTCAAGGGTAAGGTTACTCTCACAACACGTGTTAAGTAGTTTCATGAAAAAGAGGAAGATTTTCTCTTTGAAAACAAGTAACTAGCACTTAGTAACTCTTCAAATACTGCTTGTCATGTGATCATGCGAAATTCTCTTTAAGCTCTCTGACTTGTAACTTTGCAAATTTTTACATCCTTAATCTAGTTCTCTAATGCCTTTAACCTTTGGTCCAAGATAGAAACATTTAGGAGACACAGGAAATACAAGTATTAATAAATTATAGTGTCTGTTCTAATGTACTGTTAATGAAATATTACTCATTCATTCATTCAGATGAATCATTTGATTCCCAGGCATGGTAGTTTTACAGTTTCAAAGACTCTTGTCTCTTTTTCATCAGATTGTCCATCTACTTCTCCCCTGTATGTATTTCCATAATCTGATAATATGCTCCAGCACGTAAGGTTAATTTGTTTTTATAAAAAGTTTCCAGACTTGGGTATAGGTAATGTCAGTTTATATTCAATACTGCTTTGAAGCAGTAGCTTTCAGGCATGTAGAATGTTTGGAATAAGATGTAAACAGGATACATAAGTCTAGCTTCTTGACAATTTAACGTGTTGCAAAAATACATTGAAGTTTATTGAAAGTCATGGTGATTGATAGCATGCATTATTCATGAAATCCACACTGATTGGCGGTGGGAAACTCACCAGGGGACTTTAAGTCACCTCATGCATTATGTCTTCTATTAATAATGTTGTCCTCCGGCCCATAACAGGCGTTCTATTTATCTTAACTTTTTTGTCATCGGCTTGATAACCTATTCTTTCAATAACATTTATGTAGGGTAATATCTTTTCTTGGGTCCAAATTATCATTTCTGCAATGTAGATTTATCTATTTGTTTTCTTTCGAGTTGTTGGTATCCTTTTGCACTACCTTCCAAACCAAAAACTCTTATGCATATGTATCAGATAATTATGCTAACTCTTTACTCATTTATTTCTAAATTTCCTATTTGCATCCATCTGTTCTATTGTGTTAAACGTACAGTTAAGACTCCTTGAAAATGCCCAAACTTTTCTGTGAAAAAACACGTGCAAAGTTTGGTTTGTGAGGCAGAGAATTCGGGTATGTGAGGGTCAACATATGAGACAGTATAGACCGGACAAAAACAAAACAAATTAATAAAACACAATTAGGGTTTTTCTTTTCTCTTATTCTTCATTTCATTCAAACCAGTGAATGTCCTATGTGACTGTCACGCTTGATTTTGGTCCTTAGTCAAGGTTTTTTTTTGTCAGGAATAATCCACGGAATTTCTTTGTTAGCCAATATGGACCCACGAGTATCCCATATAAAGGAAGCTCCTCAATGCCATATGATTTTTACCAAACTAATAAGTTGAAATAATAAAACTATGTATTTCTATTTTAGGTACAAAAATTAGTATATAATTATTTGTGTTATTATATAATTAAATAATTTTTAATTGAAAAATAATAATATCTAATCATACGTAAAAAGACCATTTTTCTTTCATATTTTGTCTCTTTCCTGACAATAGTTTCTTTCTTGTAATTTAAAAAAATATTTTTTTAACTTTTCTATTTAATATTAAAACTTAATTATAATTTGAAAAAATTAAAAAAAATCATTCTTCTTCCTTTCTTTCCTTTCCTTTTTCTTTTCGGTTTTATCTTCCACTCTATTTTCTGTTTTTCTTTCCATCATCGTTAATATTGCTGCCATACTTGTACCGAAATTAGGCTGCAAATCTCTCTGCATGAACAAATAGTAAAACTCTACCACCTTTGAAAATTTCATCACATTTGTTGAACTTGTTTTTAGTCCCTTTGACTTCAATGGTGATGGAAGCGGTTGTGGAATATGTTTTTCCAATAGAAGTTTATTATATGATGAAATAGGGAAAGTTTATTTTGGAGGTGGATTTATAACATGAGAAACATGGGATCTGATACCATGATGAGTTGAGTCGTCACTTTCTAATGATGATGATGACTCTGCTTTGATTTAGGTTTCTTCAACTCTTCAATTTTCTATTTTATGCTTTTATTTTCCTTTCACTGATATATGGTTTTAAGAACTGAAACAATGGCTATTAGTTTTCTCACCGGGCGGAAGAAAGGTGTAACGCCGACGTCAAGTCATTTGGGCCATATATTTATTTAGATGGAAATTCGTTTTCCTGTATTATCCATAAAACTACTACATCAAATATCATAAACTAATAAACCGAATAAATCAAAACCAGCTGTATCTCACATGAAGAACAAGTTGTTTTTTGTCTTTCTATTTTCTCTTTTCTTTCTTTCTATTTTTTTGTTTTTTTATTTTTCGCCTCCCAACTGTAAGTCTCTAAGCTGTTAAGAAGTCTAATATTTAACAGCTGGTGACTATACTCTTAAAGACATTTCCTCGCATTCACCAATCACCATTCTCCATCCCCCAATTCTCCATCCCCATCCATTGACTCAACCTTTTTCACTCTTTCTTTTCTTTTCTTTTCTTTTTTATTTCCCCAAAATTTTCTATCATTTTCCCTTCTCCGTCTCCTATTTCTGACTTCATTTTAGTTTTTTGACTTGTTTTTGGGAGCTGCCCTCACAATTTACAAGCAAAACAAAAGTCCTAAATAAAAAACAAAATATATTGATGATGTGAATACAGTCCATCTTCCTTCACTTTTCATTATAGTTCCACTTCACAAGGTCTGTTTGGCTTCCTCCTTTTGGGATCTGGTGTATTATTTGAAGAACTTGGGCATGACCCAACCGTTGTGTCATCACTTTTATAGCTCAAGCAAGCCGCATCCAGCACCCCAATTGGACTTTGGGGGACACAAGCATCTGCACTAATCAATGACAAATCTTGCACAATTTTTACACACTCAACAATTCTCTCCTGCAAAAACCATAAAGATTGTGTTAAGAGTCTAATCCATCATTTATACTTCCTTCTGCTTTTGGACCATTGAATTTACCTTATTTACATATTGAGTGAGAAGAGAAATTGCTTTCTTTGTATCAACTGTTTTGGTTTCCCCCGTAACATATATTGCCACTGCTGCTGCAACCTCAGAAGGCTTGAATTCCAATAATTCAATCCCTGCATTCAGTTCCCACCCACCATAACATCAGACTCTCTCTTACTTTTCTTCATCACTATACTGCAGAGAGATGTTGTTATGTAAATACTGTGTTATGAAAAGAGAGTGGACCTTTTATAGTGCTTATTATGAGTTGGATTGAACTCAGGCATAAAGTTCTTAGTTGGATTTGATCACCATCACTGATCTTGCGAATGAAGTAGTCTATGTAGGAGAATGGGGTAATTGCTTGCATTCTCCACCTCAAGGTGCTTAGCACCAAAAGCTCCATTCTTTTTATGGTTCTAGCTTCAAACAAGAACTTTGATTCACCCACCTGCTAACACTCTTTACCATCAGACCTCATAGATCAAAAAAAAAAAAAAAAACTTCACAGGAAAGCTAAGGCAAAGGCAACACTAATTAGAGCAACTTCAACCTGTAGATCAAGACATGATGGAACTTGAGTCTCCTCCATTTTGGCAGCAAGCGACAAACATGCCACCGACAACAATTGCATCATCCAAGCTTTACCCTTCTGGAGATAGCATAAAATGAAGTAAAGATGCAATGAGAAAAGCAGTACAGTCTATAGTTGCTAAAAATAATGGCAGCTTAATCCGCATCTTACAGGCAATTCATAGGCAGAGAGAAATCTGTCCAAGTAGTTGATGGATAAATAAGCACAGAGAGGTCCAAAACCGAAATGAGCGTTAACCTGTAGAATCAATCATAAGAAGGAAGCAATGAGACAAACAATTGAATGGAACAGAAGGAAGAACAACTCATACACATCGATGAAATTTGCAATCAGAATAGGCTGAACAAAAGCAATGAAATAGATGAGAAAGGCAAAGACGACAAAACAATATAGACATTGGCCCCATATCAATATCAATCAAAACGGTGACGAATTCCTAGCACATAACCATAACTTCATCTCAATGAAACCTTTAATCAGGTAATACAAAGTTTCAAAGGAAGAACCATTTTTGGAAAACCCACAACTATTAACCATCCATTTTATTAAAGCCAAAACAACAAAAGCATTCGTATATCTAAGAACCTACCTTAACAATCCAATTGACAGCCTCTTTTCTAGCCACTAAGTCCAAATCCCCAATTTGCAGTCTCTTCAAGTAATCGCCATTTGGCAAATGCTGGCATTCCTTTTCGAGCATCAAAACCAAACATTCATCACTCTGCAACGGGAATATATCTCCCCAATCATCAAACCTCTTGTTTTGACTACGGGTTTGATGATCGGCATTATACAAAGAGGCCTCAAACTCCTCCACCACAACCCCATTGTAATCGGTATTGATATCATCGAAAATGCAGTTGTTATCCTCTGTACACAGAAGGCTTGAAACCGCCGAGTCAAAACTTGTTGCCATTACAGAAGCCACAAAGAAACAAAAAGAAAAAACTCTCTCTTATAACTCTCTCAAAAGCAAGAAGTTTACAATAACTAGCCTTTGATTTCTATGTCTGTATATTGAAATTGTTTAGATGTTTTAGCTGATAAAACAGAGAATCTTAACCAAAGAATTGTAGAAGAAAGAATGGTTTATAGGTGTATATATAAGAACAAAAATACAATAGGGTCTCTGCCCCTCTTAAAGTTGAGGCCTTGAGGCTGAGAAAGACTGCCACTGAGAGGGCCTATGAAGCAAATGAGTGCCCCTTTTAGGGTAAAGGCGGGGAGAGAGAAAGAGCCAATGTGGTTGCTTGTAGTAGTATTAGTGACACAATTGAGCATCAAAGCGAAGGAGACTGAAAATATATAATACAAAAATGATGAAGGGCATTTAGAGTATTTCATTTACAAAGTCTAATTTTTCAGTAGTTTGAATGATAAAAAATAAAACTTATAAATAAAAAAAATTAATTCAAATCTACTATAACAAGATATTAAAATCAAATTATTAACTTATTTAATTCAAAAATTAAACCAAAATTTGGTCTTTCTGTATAATGGGGCACTCTGACTGGTCGGGAAAAAAAGTCCAAGCACATAATAATGACTAATGACACTGCATTACAGCCTTTTTTTTTTTTTTTTTCTACCTTTGAATTATTAACACAATCAAATTCCTCAAAATGTTTACTAACTTAAGGCTTACATCTGGAAAGCTATTTTGATATGGAATTGAATGTCCATTTATGGGCCATCCGTTGTGTCTTTTTCCTCTTATGCTGACGCGTCTTCTCTCATCCACCCGTCCGTTTCTTGCATAAGTGTGAAATTACAAATTGCCCATTTTCCTTATAGGTGAACCGTCACCAGTTTTCTTTTATTTTTAGCAGATGATGTGGACTTGATCGTTGCTGTATATTTTTATAGAAATTATAATAGTTTTACTTTATTAATTGAACCGACGCATAGGGCGGCATTTATACAAATACCATGAAAAAAGATACAGCATGAGACGCATGGAAGGCGGGCAATTTTATTTGAATATGAAATCTTCTCAAAATCATCCCTAAAGCCAATTAGGGGAAAAACTAAAGCCTCTTTTTACTGCCAAAAGAGAAAGCTTTTCTTTTGGTTTATTCACTTTTTGGAGCGTCTCTTGTAAATGTAAAATCTAAAGTACAAAATGACAGGTTGAACTTATATTAATCACTTCATTAACAATTAATTAGAAGTTTAAATCAACATCAATGAACATCATCATCATTTTCCTTGGTAATGCTGTAAATTTTATTTGTTTCCCGAGAAAAAGAAAACCACTCTTCTCTGGTCTTCATCCTTCTAATTCCCTCCATAGATGCCCCTCGACAAGGTGTTTTCTCAGTTAAATTTCCTTAGCAAGTAAAACATTTACTGAGCATACAACGGTGAAGATTTTATTATGAATTTTACTTAGGATTCTTGCTTCCATGAAGAGGTTCCTTCTGAAAATAGATTGTGAAAAGAGACTTTAGGGACACAAATTTCAAACCCTTTTTCTTCGCTTTGAATAGGTAACTTTTTCTGCTTTACCAGTTTTACTATTAAGATAAATTCTCCTCATAAATTCAACAGTTTGCCCATATGCCTCTTGTCAGTTTTGTGCTGATTTTAAAGACTATATTCCAGTGGCACGGTCTAAAGAGCCTTTAGTTATGTATATTTTTTAGTTTGAGAATTGAGATCCGAGCTGAACAGAGTGTCATTCGCACCCACTGCCATATTTTTTTTAACTCTTCCGTTCCTTCTTATTTTACTGTTACAAACCCAAGGTGCGATCATGACCAAATTTATTTCCCCAATATTTCCCATTTGACTGCATTTTCCACGGCCCATTTTATTCTTCATGGGTGTTTGGTTACGTGAACCACTGTATCACCGTGATATGCTTGATGCAAAAATATCACATCGCTTCCCCTGTTTGGATCCTGTGATATTTATTTTTTGTATTGTTTTAGAATATTAGGTCAAACACACAATCAATAGATTAAATTTAGACTATCTAAGGAAAAAAAAGAATATAATAAATAAATTACGAAAAAGGTCAAAAAGTGCCCAAAAAAAAAAAAGAAAGAAAGACTGCAGGATTCATGTAACTCAGCAATATGCAACACAAAATATTTTAATTTTAATATTAGATAACTTACCCGATACACCACCTAAGACTTCGTAAACTTAAACTCCTCAATTAATAGAAATTATAAATAAATGCTATTACACAAATGAGCAATTTGAGGTCCACCCTCTAAATAAAATTAGATGCAGTGGTCGACAATTAATACCTTAGTATGAGACACCAATAACTAATGAATAATGATTATCAACTAAGAAATCTCAAATTTGAAATAGATTATTTGACATATATTAAGAAAAATCTTTAAATCGGATCTTATACTGTAATGATCACTTATAAAGATGTTAGTTTTCGTATAAATGTAATATTGTTAATATAAGTGTATGTTCATCTATTTAAATTCAAAATAATGGGTTAAGTTATGGAGGAGAGGGAGAATTTAAGAGAAATGTTTCCCTTCAAAAAATCTGTATATAAAGAGGAAGAAGAAAAGAGAGCAAAGAGAGATTGAAAGAGCTAGAGGGAAAGAAAACACTTAAGATCATTGTATTATTCTTATATTACACTTTTGACTAAAGAGGAAGAAGAAATGAGACCAAGTTGCCTAGCATGTTATAGATGGTTCTTCCACTATCACGTGATGGCAATGAGTAGATGGTTTCCCTTTTATGTGATTTATCTTTTGCAGGTTAGGGTTTGATGTCTTCCTTGCATAAGTTAAAATCTACACGTTGCAAGTTGGCATCTCTTGCCCGTTAAGTTATGTTTTACATGTTGTGAGTTAGTGCTTCCTTGGAATGATTTATATTCCATGTGTCACCTGTCAATGCCTTGGTTTATTTTATGTAAGTTATACTCTATATGTCGAGGGTTGGCACCTCTATGAAGCGAGTTATTATCTATATGTCAAATATTGATGCATAGACCTACTTTACATAAGTTATTCTTTGCATGTCAAGAGACAATGTATTCATCATGTAAGTTATATTCTATAAATTGACTATCATCGTCTTAACCTAATCGACGTGAGTAATGCTTCATACATTGAGAGATGACATCAACATGATGTAAGTTATTGGTTGCACAATATAAGTTAACACTGTAACAATGTGAGTTATAGTTTGCATATTGTTAAATGACATTGTCAAAATGTAAATTATAGTATATACGTTGTAAGTTAACACTATTGTGCGTGGGTTATGTTATACATGTCGATGGTTGATACCACTTAGGTGAGTTATGCATTGCAACTCAAGGGTTGATGTCACCTTGATATGAGTTATGACCTATATGTTGTACTCAACGTCATTGTGGGTAACAATAACTCCGTTGCATAAGTTATTTTCTATAAACTTGAGAGGATTTTGGATTCTCTTCTTGGAGGCATCTTACTATTGTTTCCGTTGGTGGAGACAAGAGATAATCATATAAGAGGTTCATTAAGAGGGGATTAAAGTTCCTAATGGTGCTATCTAAATAATGTCATCAATTCGTTGAATCACAACGATGATGACATTGGTAAAACCTTTAATTGTATCATTTAGTTACACCTCCACGTCAAGGGCTACTAGTGATGTTTTAACTATAAGAGCAAGTTGGTTTTTAACACGTTCAGGTTGTTCTATAGGGAAAACATTTGGATTGATTCTAATTGCATAACCGGTTATGAATTTCTTTGATATTCTTCCATTAAGAGCCATAAGAATAGTATTCCATCAGAGATGAGAGAAATTTATATTTGTTAGAAAACTAAGAAAAGACTTTTGAAAGGGCTCCTCCTCTAACTTCAAATTGTTGATATGATAATCTACACTAATGAGAGATATGCAAGACGAAGAGTGTAATCTTGTAAGTAAATATTATGATCAAAATTAGTGGTATAATTTCATGTAATTAATAGAGAAAACAAACATGTTTTTGAAGTGGTTTAACCTATAACTCGAGAACCTACATCTATTGTTATATTATTGAATAACATATCTAGAGTTCAACGTAGTTACTATAAATGTTATCAGAGAGTTCTCTTTTATCTTTGTATAGTTACTTATTTATAAGACGAGGAAATGTGAATCAAGTAAATTACAATAGAAATATATTTGAATTCTAATACTGGGTACGTTATCTTATTGAAATAGAATAAAATGATGTCATGATTGTTATCTCACGTTTAGAAGACATAAGGATAAAAAATATCCCAATGAATTATGAATATGACTTGATTTTTTCTTTCCTTGTTCTTGAGAAGAAAAGTTTTTATCTATATTTTAAATTGATTCATAGATGGATGATATGGTTAACTGCGTATATTTGGAGAGACATATAATCAATTGAGCCAATGTTGAAAGATAGAACATTCACGGCCCATTCCGAAATTCACTTAACAATCTAAAAGGATGAAATTTTCGTTCATGATGCCATAACAAACTTTAACCCACTACTTATGAAAATGCTCTTTATTTTTGCTCTCAAAACATCAACAGAAATGGTTCTTAAAATCCAATCAGATTCAACCCAGCAATCTTATAGGCCAGGATCGGAACTCTCCATCCACTTGGCCCATTGATGTTTTATTCTCTGTCTGTACAAAAGTATCCATTTATGTCAAACCTAACTAAACACCGCAACCGTCAGATCAATCTTTCATAAATTTTGCAATCGTGGCAAAATCAGGAGAAATAAAGTAACTTCTAGATTTCACACCCTAAAATGGCTTCCACACTCTGTTCCAGAGCCTCCTCAATATTTTCATCCTACACTGTACGACGTCGTTTGCCCCTAATTGGGGCGATCTGTATTGTCAGCTTGGGCATCTCCAATCTTTCTGCCTCCTTCAAAAAGGATACCACTCATCCACCCCCATTTGCCCCTCTTTTAAGGTACGTACCAGAAATTTCGAATAAATTTCTCTGCATTTTTACTGTGATTGAATTATTGTTCGTTAGCAATTGCATAAGTGTAATTTTAGATCAAAGTTTAGTACTGAAACACTATCAAAGAACTTTAACGCCATCAAAATGGAAGGGAGCAGCGACACTGTACCAAGTATTGTAGTTTACGTTACTGTACCTAACAAAGAAGCAGGTATTATTTCTTTCTTCTGTTCAGGAGTATGTCGTCGTTTCTTTTTTTCTATTCTTTAGTAGAACTGAGCTGAATATTTCGTTTAAAATTTGTTCAGGGAAGAAGCTGGCTGAAAGCATAGTGAAAGAGAGACTTGCAGCATGTGTAAACCGGGTACCAGGCACGTGAATCAGTCTTTTAATTCATGTTTTACTGCCATTGCGTTTTCTCTTGCTGGGATGTAGCCTAATGAAAGACGTATTTTGTGGATAGTTTAGATTTATAATTTGTATGCTTTCTTCTTTAGATGGAACTTAAAAGTATTGAGATCAATTGTGTCTGATTAATATATTAAATTTGATTCAAAATCTAGGTCACTGCCAAGTTCCTCTTCTGGAAATAATTATTAAAATCTAGTTCCTTCTCCTTCCTCTCTCTCGCTAAACATAATTTATTAAGTTGTTGATGAGAAATTGGCAGCATAATCAACTCATTTTGTCAAACTTTTGTTAAAAGAAAAAAAACACCCTTATGTTTTAACTATATGTTTGGTAAATAGGTGAAATGTTTTGAATATTTATTGTTGCCATGTTTTGCACATTCTTAGCTTATCTCAGGCTTCCTTTGATATCATGAGATTTGACTGCAGTATAGGAGTTTGATGAATCAGTCTTCAGATAGAAATGATGAATTATTCTGTGAATTGGTTACTTAATTGTATTGGTTTTCAGAAAGAGCAACCTAGTCTTGATAATTCCCTTAGGGCCATGACAGGAAGAAAGTTATTTGATACTGTAACTCTGGAAAATCTGCTCTATTTGATCTGTTTGTCTTTGGAGCACCCTGCTTCAATATGCTTTTAGTTGGTAGTTGCATAATGAAATTGCTGCTAAATATTTTCGGACCTACTTTATATTTCTTGAAATTAAGTATTAAATTAATCAGAGACATATGATGAATGCAGGTATTGAATCAGTTTATGTGTGGAAAGGAGAGGTATAGATTCTACATTCCCCAACAGCAGAAAATATTTATTTAAAAGAGAATTGTGCATATGAACTTATTGCTAGTCTTCTGAGACTAGATGTTTTGCAAGATTTTGTGTGTGACTAAGAAAACAAGTTTAAAGTTGTTCTGCATTTACTTATGCTAGTTATCCAACTGTTACTGCAGATCCAGACAGACCCTGAGGAACTGCTTATTATCAAAACCAGACAATCCCTATTGGAAGCTCTGACTGAGCATGTCAAAGCAAATCATGAATACGAGTAAGCCCCAAGTTCTGCTTTATGCTTTTTTAGAGAAGCACAAAAATCTATTTGAAAATTAGGGTGGCAGCTTGAAAAGGCTGAAGTTAGAGTATGGAACATGGTAATTGCAGACATGAAGTATGTTGTGGCGAAACTCATTATTTACTTGAACTGATATCAACATAACATAGGTTCAGAAAACTAATATGCATCTTACAGCATGGATTATAGCATATTTTGGACTTAGGATATAGTTAAAAGATAACAATAATACTAATTGGCTGCAATTTTAATTTGATCTCCTACTTAATCTTTGTCTTTGTTCAGTGTACCAGAAGTAATTGCCTTGCCCATCACTGGTGGCAGTCACCAGTACTTGGAATGGGTAAAAAAAGGTACAAGGGATTGACTTTCTCAGACGTTGCAAGGTACGTTTATGAAGTTGTAGGGGCCTCTTTTGGGGTGTGCATGTTAATGGCTTCTGTAGCATAAGTCTAGTCTGTAATTTGACATTGGATCTTAGTTCTAGGTGAAGAACTGTTTTTTGGATATTTGTTGGCAAACATTTTTACATCGTACACTTTACATTTTGGTATAATACACACGCACACACACCCCAAAATCATGTACATTTAGAATGAGTATCCGTTTAGGTATCAATGATGATGTAACATTATATGAATTAATGATTTTAAATTAAGTGTATATTACATCCATTAATCCAAAAACTTAGGTTAATTTATAGCCTTATAAGTTAATGAATAATTTCTGCCTTTAGCGCAAGAAGAAAGTCCCGATGCTCTGAAAGGCCGCTTCAAAATAGAATACTTACTCTAGCATATATGAGAGACCACCCCAATGAAATTTTTGGTTGAAAATAACACTGGGTGACATAGGCTTTCTTCGATATGGCATGTTTCTTATCTTACAAAATTTTCTTATGCATTTTACCCTGAAAAAATCATACATGTAACGCTACATAATTGGAAAAAGTGAATCATATAATAAAATAATGTGTTTAAATAATTTTTCATTTCCTTTCAAAAATTGAGCTTTTTGATATTTAAATATCAATAAAATTGTAAGTATTTATTTTGAATACACAAATAAATATATATTTTAATATTTAATTATATAATAATACATATAAATATATATTTATTTATGTATTTAACTTATGTATGCGTAGTATTGCTTTTTAAATATTAATAGAATTAAATGCACAAACATGATTTAGTGGAGAATCTAAGCATGATTAACAGTAATAAGTTGCAGTCATCTTTAGAAAATAGTGGTGCCTTTGATTCCAAAGATAAAACGATGTGCCGATTGGTTGGATAGTTAATAGATGAGCCTAATCAATTTCTTTTATCAGATGAGGAGAAAAAAGTCAACAAAATGTCAATTTAAAATTATAAAATCAACTATTGTAAGTCATAGCTCACACCTCTCCCAAACTACCAATTATGTACTCGGGTTGATCATGTGCCAGAATTTAGCCAATAAAACACCATTTGTCATGCATGACAACTAAGTCGAATGCGCCACATGCCATGTTCTATCTTAAGAATATTTTAATGCAATTACGACACTTCCTAAGCTTTCAACGCTATATTATAATTCCTACAGCTAGTTTCTCAATATCCTGTCTAAAAAGGCACCATTAAGGAAAAGCCAACAGCCAGCACAATGCCGATCATTTAGCAGCTTGGCTTTTGTCAACCAAGGAAAAAGAAAGCCACTTTTGGAGAAATCAAGACCGATACACGGCTGTCATAGCAATAATTGACATGCTATCAACCGTGAAAGTGATGGGTTCACAATACAAATTCTTTCATATATCTAGTCACTATTATAATTGATGTGTTTGCCCCTTAATCTTAGAGATAAGACAGTCGCCATAAACCAGAATTCACATTAGATATTGCAGAAAATAGAACTAGCTGGTATTAACATCAAGCACTTACCTAGTTAAACCATTTCAGAATTTTGAAAAAGAAAAGTTCAGTCAGAAAATCAAAACATAATATCATGGGTTGACACCCATTCTTCAAATTGATAAACACTATTAAACAGCACAAACAAATGACATTCAAAGCCCACCTCCTCCAAAAGAAGAATAGGACCTCTAAAGCTCACAGAACCTCATGGCTCATCTAACTGGTCCTGCAATGTATACCGTGCATAAACCAGTTTAGTGGCGACAACTAAGTATATGCCTATACTGTAAAAAGACCAAAAAATGTAGAAATAAAATTTATGCTACAGCTACAGAGGGAGAGTAGCACTGACCTGCAAATCTGAAGTCCAAAGAGTGAGGTTGTCCCTTAGAAGTTGCATAATAAGGGTGCTGTCCTTGTATGATTCTTCTCCCAATGTGTCTAGCTCAGCAATTGCTTCCTCAAATGCCTAAGAAAATATTACAAGAGAAATGAAACTCAATGATTTATGAGATATACAGATGAAATCAATGCCACAATCAGATAGCCAATTAAGAAAGAAAGAAAACCCCAAAAACAAGCGTTGTTAAGCTTCCTCCTGAAATTGTTTCAAACCTCAATGTCAGATGGCTTTTCTTAATGGCATATGACTTTAGATGTTAATTTCACTAAAACAGAATTGAAGGATTACGCTTACAAGAACCAATAGGTAAATCTTTCAACTGTGCTTGAAGAGAGAAATAACTTAGATTAGCCGAATCTGATATTAATGTCCAAAAATTGGGGAGAAAGCATACCTGTTTAGCCATGCTGCAGGCCTTATCAGACTGATTGAGTATCTCGTAGTAGAACACAGAGAAGTTGAGGGCCAGCCCCAGTCTTATCGGATGAGTAGGCGCAAGATCCGTTGATGCAATATCCTTTCACAAAACAAATTGATTGTATGAAATAATAATCCAACTCCCCAATTCACACTCAGTCAAACCCTAAAATATCTAATACTACCAGATCTTTTAGTCAATGGTGAGTTTGGTTTTCACAATTACCTGAGCAGATTTGTAAGCCACCATAGTATCCTCAGCAGCGGCTTTCCTCTCATCACCAACCTTAAACTCCGCTAAGTAACGGTGATAATCTCCTTTCATTTTCAAATAAAACACTTTCGACTCACCCGAGACAGCGGATGGAATCAAGTTCCCTTCCAACAAAGTCAAAATACTTGCGCAAACATCCGTCAACTCCTTCTCAACCTTCGATCTGTACTCTTTCACAAGCACCACGTGCTCTTCGTTCTTACGCCCCTCCTCTTTCTGCTCAATCGACGAGACGATCCGCCACGCGGCACGCAGCGACCCGATCACGTTCTTGTAGGCCACAGACAGGAGATTACGCTCCTCCACTGTCAGCTCCGCCGCTGGAGTGGAAGCCAACACCAGTTTTTGCATGAATTGAACCATTTCTTCGTAACGCTCGGCTTGCTCCGCTAGTTTGGCTAGGTACACATACTGCTCTCTCGTCAAGTTTCCGGGGACTATTGCCGCCATTTTACTACTCCGTGAAAGCGAACGACAGAGAGGGAAAGAGAGAGAGGGCTTGAGTTTGTGTGTGCTTGAATTGAGGAGAACTGTGTTTGTTTGGACGTCTTTTTGTGTGCTGTAAAGGATCTTTTATGCCTCGTTTTGTGTGTAGGATGTGAATCCTAATTGAGGGTAATTTTATCCTTTCACAAGAAAATTTAATTTGCAGTGGACGGCTTGGATTAGACGAACAGTGGATTAGTACATGCCTTTTGGGCCGACTTGTTGGGCTATAAAGCGCTGCGTTTAGGCTTATGCCGAGGCTCCGGTTGTTTTTCCTTTTTAAACCTCTCGAGTCTCGATTTCCTTGTCCAGGCCAAGAACTAAAGTCCCTTTGTTCTGATGAAACTGGGATTTACTGCTTGATTAATTCACTGTTTCAGGTTCTCAATATCTCATTGGTAAGCTCCCTATATCTTACTCTACAAATATAATGTAAAGTTACCTCTTCTTTTACAGATCCATATCCACAATTTATACTTTGTTGATGCGCGACTAAGGTCCTTTTTTTTTTTTTGATCTGATAAACTTTGGGTAATCTTTTATTTGTTGTTCTTGGTTATCATTAATTATATTGGCCGAAGATTTATGGGTTGGGAGTTGAGATTGGTTGGGGACGGAGGAGATATGGAGAGATAGAAATCAGTTTTTGCTTATATTTTCTTCTGGGTAATGGTAGGATGTAAAAACAGTCGTCCAACATCTAGCGGGAAACAAGAATGAAAATTGTGGAGGTAGATTGAGTAGTGAGCTAAACAAGTAGAGTTTTTTCATATTTCTATGCCATGAAGCATTTGTCAAAGGCATCTTGATAAGTCTGAGTTTATAGCATTTGGTTTATTTATTGTGAATGTATATGTTGTTAGTTTTCAAATATACAGTTGTTTGCTCGTTCTAATCAAAGCAGTTATCAAGGCCATAGAAATATGTCTAAAAGTGTTATCTTTTCCAGAATGCTGATAATAAAGCCCTAACAGCTGCTGGAATTTCATGAATTTCATGAATTCCATAAGATTCTCTTTTCACAAGCATTGCTGTTTCTCCTCCTGCTCAACTTCATCACTTTCACTCCCATGGATTTCTCCTCTTCAACTTTTGAAGGCCAATACTCTGAAACCAGACCCTCCAACCGAGACCTTGAACACCTCTGTGGAGGTTCGCAAAAAATCAAAATTTATTTCACATGAAGCTGCCATTAGTTTAATCAAGCGTGAGAAAGAACCACAACGAGCATTGGAAATATTTAATATGGTATCGGAGCAAAAAGGGTTTAACCACAACAATGCTACTTATGCAGCAATTCTTGATAAGCTTGCTCGGTCCAAAAAGTTTCAAGCTGTTGATGCTGTTCTTCATCAAATGAAATATGAAACTTGTAAATTTCATGAGGGGATATTTCTTAATCTCATGAATCATTTTTCAAAATGTTCTCTACATGAAAGAGTACTTGAGATGTTCTATGCAATTCAGCCAGTTGTTCGTGAAAAGCCTTCTCTCAAAGCCATCAGCACTTGTCTTAATCTCTTGATTGATTCAAGCCAGGTTGATTTGGCCCAAAAATTTCTCATTTATTCTAATCAGTTTCTCAAATTGAAGCCAAATGCTTGCATTTTCAATATCTTGGTTAAGCATCACTGCAAAAATAGGAATTTTGATTCTGCGTTTGAAGTTGTCAAGGAGATGAAAAAGTCCAGGATTTCTTATCCTAATTTGATCACCTACTCAACTCTGATAGATGGTCTCTGTGGAAGTGGAAGATTCAAAGAAGCAATTGAACTATTTGAGGAAATGGTCTCAAAGGATCAGATCTTGCCTGATGCCCTGACTTACAATGCTCTTATTAATGGCTTCTGCCGTGGAGGGAAAATTGATCGGGCAAAGAAGATTTTTGAGTTCATGAAGAGTAATGGATGTGATCCTAATGTGTTCAATTACTCAGCCTTAATGAATGGATTTTGTAAAGAGGGAAGGTTACAAGAGGCCACAGAGGTTTTTGAAGAGATGAAGAGCTTTGGCCTTAAACCTGATACAGTTGGCTATACAACATTGATTGATTGCTTCTGTCGTGCAGGTAGGATTGATAAAGCCATGGAGTTGCTTAAAGAGATGAAAGAAAAAGGGTGTAAAGCTGATATTGTTACTTTCAATGTCTTACTTGGAGGATTATGCAGAGAAGGTATGTGTGAAGAGGCCCTCGGTATGCTAGAGAACCTGCCATACGATGGTGTTTATCTAAACAAAGCGAGTTACAGGATTGTCTTGAATTTTTTGTGCCAAAAAGGTGAATTGGAGAAGGCTACTGAGCTCTTGGGTTTGATGCTTAGTAGGGGGTTTATACCACATTATGCAACTTCAAATGAGTTGCTGGTTCGCCTCTGTAAAGCTGCAATGGTAGATGATGCAGCTATGGCATTGTTTGGATTAGTAGAAATGGGGTTCAAACCAGAGCCTGATTCATGGGCTTTTTTGATTGAATTGATTTGCAGAGGAAGAAAACTTTTATTTGCATTTGAATTGCTGGATGATTTGATCATAAAAGAGACTAAAGAGTCGAGAAATTTGCAACCTTGTTCTTAATTGAAGGGACAGTATTCTAAAGGGAATACTTTTTGGCATCCCTGTGTTGTAAAAGACTGATAAATATTACTAGAGCTTAGAGTAACTGCAATTATGTTTCCGTATTATCATGTTTTAGAAATTAAATTTATTG
Organism: Mangifera indica; assembly: GCF_011075055.1. NCBI lineage: Eukaryota > Viridiplantae > Streptophyta > Magnoliopsida > Sapindales > Anacardiaceae > Mangifera > Mangifera indica. The sequence goes on along the minus strand of NC_058147.1, from coordinate 4,457,218 downwards.
GGAAAAATAAATGCCTCTGCAAAAATAAAATGGCCAACCTACGATGTTATACAATGATGTTATGATGAGAATATTTTCTATTTTATACAAAAGTGTCTGATAATGTCAACCTCCCATACATACAAACTGTGCTGCGGTTCATTCCCTCAGTGCTACTCGTAGCAACAGCAAATTTGTGAATTTGCAGAATGAAATCCTTGGGACATCTTACTCACTGTATTTGGCTTTACAAAATTGAATGCCTCATCCCAAGGCCATTGCATGTTAATATAAGGCCCTTGTAGCGGTTTAGATAGTCCTGAAGGCAATAAATGGAAATTTGCAAGAAAATTAGGCTGGTGTAAGTAAAAAGTACATAATGAATGCTGCGAGATGGAATAGGTGAAATTCTTACAACTACATTACAGTCATAGACATAAAGCATCCCTTTGCTGTCATATTCCCTCCTTTTGACAGGATCACTCAAAACTGGGCAACAAAATAAAATTCGGTAGTTAGATTCCAAATCAAAACATCCAGTACCGAATTCAAACTTTTCAGTCACAGAATTATAGCCATAAACATTTGCATAGGTGAGCATTTTATTACTCCTAAGCATCATGCTTTTTAAGCAATAAATTTCATTTAAAACATAATCTCACCAGATACAAGGGCTGGCATCGGTATTGATGAGAATGAATGCCATTAAAAACCAATGAACATTTTTTGAGTATAATTTAGCAATCATATTGGCGCCAAGCACAACAAACATAATTGCTTGCCATGCAAATATTGAGTATGTGCTTATTTTAATGAGAAAGGGAGCAATGACTTCTACAGAGATCATTTTCTTCAGAAAGGGAAGTTTGCAAGGAATTTAAGACTTCCAGCAAACTTGCATTACACCCATACCGTCTTGTATTTTAATGTCAGGTTGATTCCCCCTTAAAACATTACACTCCAGACATCAAGATCTAAAAAAGGCAACCATTGAAAGTCTTTAATACAAAATGGTATGTGATTCGACAACACAGCATCTTTGCATACAGGAGGAATTTATATTGAAGATAAAACCAGTAAGTCATGCTTAGTGCTTATGTAGCCAACATTTTGAATAATCAAATAAAATGGCAGAAGAAGAGAGAGAGAATATGCAAACCCACCCAGCTTTTCAAGGTGACCAAAGATTACCAATTTCACGGACTCATATTGAAACATGATTCATAGTCTTTCTTTCCATTTTGAGAATTTCAAGCTTTGACAAGTTTCAGGACAGAATATCATCTTTATGCTCATTCTCATGCAAAAAATGATGTGCAGGGATCCCAAAAGGGACAGCTAATAGACTTGGCAAATGGATGGGCCGGGGCGGGTTGATACAAATACAGGTCAAAGACAGATCAAATTGTACATGTAGGAATTATGAGGATTCAGTTATGAGGAATTCCTATGACTAACTTTCATTAATTATAGGCATTTTGACTTGGAAATATAAACCAAATTCAATAAAAATCAAAAGGAATAAATACCAATTTTGAACTTTCAGCCTCCAGTTCAAATTCCCAGTAAGTGTATGCACGGTTCACTCCAAATTAAAAACAAGTTGATATGAAACCAGCACCCACTTCATTTGTGTAAAATAGAATCCAAAAAGCACATGCAAATTAAACTATGATGGCAGAATTACTCCTCCACCTTAAAAAAAGTATATTAATATGATAGAACTGAAGAACACAAAAGCAACAGTTTTTACAAGATAAAATCTGCACTCTAATTTACAAACAGTGAATCATTAGTTTGATAACACAAAATGGTAGTAGAATAATTGCAAAAGGATTTATTTTACAGAACATCATAAATAACAACACAAAATGAGAACCTGTTTAACAATTCTATCAAAAAGAAGAGTAGTCAAGAACTCTTTGTCACCCATTTTTGGCAGAAAATTTCATCCAACAAAGGGAAAGTCCAATTAAGTGGGAACAAGATTAAAGAAGCAGAAGAAAATGGCATTTGTTTCCCTAGAAAGGAACCATGACTACAGAATGTATGTTCACATTCACAAACAAATAACAAAAGAAAAGATTTTGGTTGGAGATCCTCAGTCATTTCTAGCCAACAAGGTTGAAGTCCAAGAGTTTGACAATTTCAACGAAAACTTTAGCAGAGGAGGCAAAGGAGTGGGAAAGAAGGTGTTTGCAGTGGAGGGAGAGAGATGGGAATGGGATGCGATGGATTTGCAACGACTTGAGAAAGAACAAAGGTGTTAAATTGAAAATGTAATCTAAAAACCTAAGCTAAATGGATGATGAGCAAGAAGAAAATACATAGTTTAGTTAAAATATTTTTTTATAAAAATAAGGGCACCTGCAAGTATGTACCCGACCTCAATAAAACTATGTGCAATTATAATAAGTATCAATTTGGATACCAATAACTATGTGTCACAATGTGATTAAATGATTTTCAATTAAGGATAAAATAACACCCAATCATATAGTAACGTATCATTATTAATACCTAAATTGGTACTCATTATAAGTGCATATAACATTGTTCACTCAGCTTCCCTGCAAAACTAAATACCTACAGGTGTGGGTTTGAAATCTGAGAACTCCTCGTTTTTTCAGTAGGTAACCCACCCGCATGTCAAGTCCAATAGCTACTCCTGTTCTATGTTATATTTACCAGTTTAAGATTTCTCCATGATAAAGTATGCACGTGACTTACTCATCAATTTGTCCTCCCATCAGAGTTTAATTCAAAAACCCCTTAAAGCTAAGTTAGCAACATCAAAGGTCTACTTAAAAAGTGAACTTTGTTATCATTATAAACAAAAATTCCAGAATCCACATCCTGTAGAAATCAAACTTTCGCAAATAAATAGTTTGACTTCAAAGATCAGCCATTGTCAGGCCTTCTCACATACCTTGCAATGTCTACTCTTTATTAAGCAAAATTATTTTCTTCAATTGAATTTTAACAACTAGAAGCTACAAAACTAGCACCAGGGGAACCAAAACCCATATGATTCTAGATTGAACAAGCTTGAAGAAAGTTAAAAGAATTCTCATTCTTACACTCCCTTTTCAACAAAAGAAATTGGCATCTAAACCCTTCACAAACCACCCTTTAAAAAATAGATACAAGACATGAAGCAAATAACAAATATACATCCATCTAGTTTTGCTAGCTAATTTATCAACTATTAAAGCACCAACCCCGGCCTAAACCCAAAACCCTAAAACCCTCACAATTTCAAAAACAAATAAAAGGAACGAATCATTTCCACAAACTATCCCCACAGGTCACAATTGCATTATTGCAAGCCAAAACCTTCCCATTGTAATTAGAGCAAATTATTTGATTCTAATGAATAACTAAACACTAATCTGTAAACAAGAGGGGAAAAAACTGGATTATTTAGTTCACTTACCCTGGTAAGCCTCGTTTATCTCTTGAAATCTAGAAGTAGCACAATCTTGGCCCTTTTGCTTATCTGGGTGCCATTTCTGTCACATTAAAAAACAGCTGAGCGACCATCAAAGAAGCCTAGGGCAACAAAAACCCAACAAAATTTGATAAAACGAACGAACCAGCGCCAGACGAATGTAATTGGACCTAATAGCCTCTTCCGTAGCATCATAATCCACTTCCAAAATCTTATAATAGTCCTACATCATCAACCAGAAACACCCACAACGTTAATTCCCAAAAAAAACCATAAAATTTTACCAAGACGGAAACGATAATTACCTTAGGTTTTGCTAGAAGAGAAAGAAAATCAAAATTAGCATGAGAATCTTGGTCGTCTTGGCCTGTTTGGTGGTACTGGGCTTCATTAAAATTGTTGGCGTCGTCGAGCCACTCATCCCACATCATGTTGATTACGATTTTTCAGTCCAGAGAAGATAGCCAAAAAGGAGTTGAAGTTGGGTGCTAAGAATGTTGTTTGCTGATAATTTTGTAAGATCGATTTTGTTGTCGCGTTCAGTGGGGTCCGTGGCGATGGCCCTCCGGTTAATGTCTGTGTTAATCGGAGTGCCGCGTAATGAGTAAATAATACAGTTGCGGTCCAAATTATGTATGCGGAGAAAGGAAAATCTAGATTCATACGTAAAAAAATGACCATACAGATAATTGTTACAAAATATATGAGTTTGAAAAGTTTGGTTGAGAATTAAATTATTTTGTCTAAAATATTTAAATATAAATAAAAAGCTGTTATATTTTATTTTATATATAATAAAATTATTATTATATTACTCTTAGGCATTTGATTTTGAGAGTGTGTTCCTAGAAACCAAGTAGCGAAAGTGTTTTTAGGAATAATAAAATATATAATTTGGAAATTTAAATTATGACTAAAAGAGTTATCCCCACTCAAGGTCTAATATAAACTCAAATTTATATTTATTAATTTTTAATAATTTAAATATTTATTAATTTATTAAAATCTATTATTATTATAAGAAATAAAATTATTATTTAACAAAAATATTTAAAAAAATTTATCATATATATTTTTTAATTTGAAAATTTATATATATATTTTTTTTTTAGGGTTTCATTTTTATTTATCTTCTCTGACTAGCTTTCTTTGACCGACAACTAGCCGTCTTCCCCTGCCATGAATGACAACCAATACCGATTAGAAGGATAGCCCGAAGACCAATGTTTCTTGGAATCTCCATTGACTTCTCTCCCTCTGCCACGAATGGCATGGGAGTGTTTGTGCCCATGCCAGGGGTCCTTTCCAGGCTGGTCGGAAAGTTGCGGGGGATATGCCGGCGACCCATCAAGCTTAAACAGCCCAAAATTTCTCTCGGAGGTTGGTACGGGCTTCTGATTTTCATTAAACAGAGCAAATATATATACATTGAATTCGGCCTCTGGTCTGAAAGGCGTCCCCCTTCTTTCAGAGGCAAGCTTCATCACTTTAGTATTGTACTCCGCGGCGTTTTCAGGCGTTGCACCAGCTTCATTACTGTCTCCTTTTGACGGCCAGCCAGTCCCAGTGATGTGAACAGCCAATTCTTTAGCGTTCAATGAAGCGAGCGCATGGTACACAGCATCAAACTGAGCGAAAAACATGTTGGCATAACGAAGATTCGTTGAAGGGTCTTCAAATCCTTGGCTATTTGGCCTAAAGAGAACAAAATCAAGAGACATTTGTTGAGGATTGTCCTTGTAAACAAAGACAGGATAACGTTGATAAAAAACGGAGAGCTGGTTTGTTTGTGAAACTCCACTACACCGGTGATCTCCCCCATTAAATCCTGCCTAAAAGAGCATGAAGACGGAGGATAAGAGCTTTGAAGAATGTTTAACGCATGAATTGTGCTAACAATAACTTGCTTCTCTAAACCTAATTCAACCAGTGCTTGACGAATATTTTGCATTGCAGGAACTAAAGAACTTCTAAGGACAGGATCGGCGAGTGTCAAAACTTCGTTGCCGACGTCGACGCCGCTGATTTTGGTGGCAGGCAAGTAAGGTTGGATATTTTTTCTGACCCAAGCTCGAGCTTCGTCGGGGTTCTGCGTCTGCTGCAAAAACTCATTTGGAAGTCCAAAAATGAGCTCGATGTTGGAGTTGGCAAAAGCTGTAATGACTGATGGCTCAGCGTCAAAAATCTTCACCTTGCTGGCACCAACTGATTGAACGAAAGAAACAGCTTTTGCTGACGGCGGAAGATTGTCGGCTATCGGGCCGTAGTTGATTCCAAGAAAGGCAAATGTTAGTCTTCCATGGAATAAAAAGGTTACCAGAACAAAGAAAGCAGCGTGGAATCTGGCTGAATCCATGGTTTACTCATAAAATTTTATGATGAGCGACGAAATATATATAGTGTAGCAATGTTTCCCTATAGGAAAAGGAGATACAATAATTCTGATCGTTATACAAATATTTCCTGATAATTAAACAGAAAATAATAAAGGACTAGGAAATAAATCTAGTAATAATAGGAAAGAAATCAAGCAACTTCATTAGAGGGTATTCCCGTAATATCAGAAACTAGCGTGGATTTGGCAAGTTTATAAATCAGTCAAATTAACGTAAGATCATGCATGGAGGGTATTCCCGTAATTAAACTCTGAACAAAAGTAAACTTTATCATCGGTCAAATAAAATCATTTCATTTCTCCATGGCTTCTCCTTCTGGTCTCTGTTCATCCTCGCCATCTCTCAAGGACGAAAATCCAACCAGGCAACCAATAAATCAATTCCATCTGTCCGCAAAGATTTCATAACGGTCTCGACTCTTTCAACTCGGACGCCGAGCCTGATATGAACTCAGTCCCTGGCTCGTGAACGACAGTGTACCTAAGAAAGAGAAGAAGGGTTAGAGAAAGATCCACTTGAGTTGTGGAAACGGTACGTTGACTGGTTCTACCAACACAAGGAGCTAGGGTTGTACCTGGATGTGATATGTGAGTCGGATTGGGCTCACTGATGATTCGGGAGATGGAGCCGAGATTTCAGGCGGCTCTTAAGGTGATGGAGGAGTTGGGAAAGCGCGCGGTTACGAATCCTGACGAGGGAAGAATGGTTGGACACTATTGGTTGAGAAATTCTAATATCGCGCCTACCTCCTTCTTGAAGACGCAGATTGATACCACGCCTGATGCTGTCTGCAGGTTTGCCGATGAAGTCGTCAGTGGTAAGGTCAGTTTGTTCTCAATCGAGTACATCTCTTTGGAAATTTTTTGTTGTTGATTTAATTTGGTTAGTAGAATTTTCGCAATGAAGAAATTGTTAACTTATTTATTCAATTTTGACATTGAAAAATGCAGATTAAGCTGTCGTCTTCCCTGAAGGGTCATTTTACTTCGATACTCTCTGTTGGGATAGGAGGTTCAGCTCTTGGACCACAGTTTGTTGCAGAGGCGTTGGTCCCCGATAATCCTCCTTTGAAGTTATTTTAAACTTATTCATGCAACTTTTGAGATTCTAGTTTCTCTATTAGAATATGAGGGGCTTACCAATCTTTATGCAAATGATCAAATGCTGAACTGGTAACTATTGAGTTTATAATGCCATGTACTGGGCATATGATACAATAATCGTGGTGCTAGAGGCTGATAAGTCTAATTGATTATATTTCATCTATGCTTTTGTATTGGTGAATAATAATTTTTGTTTTGTTGGTAGATAAGATTCATAGACAATACGGATCCTGCTGGAATTGATTATCAAATTGCACAGCTTGGCCCTGAATTGGCTTCTGCACTTGTAATTGTGATTTCAAAGGTCTGCATGGAAACCATCATCTTCTACATTCTTTTCTCCTTTTTCTCGTGACTGTTATATATTGTTGTTTGTAATCTCACATTTAGTAATTTGCTGATTAGTTGTCACTCTATTCAGAGTGGACGTACCCCTGAAACTAGAAATGGTTTGTTGGTAATCTTCTACATATGAATCCACACTTTGTAGTTAATACAGTCTGTTTTTTTGTATCAAAATGTTATATGGATTGAGTTTATAACTCCTTAACTTTGCAGGTGAATCAAGTACCTACTGTTACATATTTGCTGATGTATACTTAAACTCAATACACCTTTTCCTATCAGCCTTTTGTTTCGATTAGTTACATTCAACAACTTAGAGAAGGTTTGCACAATTTCCTCGTGGCATTCATAGAAGTGTTGCGCGATAGACCCCCTGGTCATGATTGGGAGCTTGAACCAGGTGTTACTTGTGGTGACTACTTGTTTGGAATGCTTCAGGTAGAACAATCAACAACTTTTAAAAAATTGCCTGGTGGCTCTTGATCTATAAACTTATGGTTATGTTCTGCTTCTATTGATAAATCTATTTTTTTTTTTCAGGGAACAAGATCGGTTCTGTACGCTAACAGCCGGGAGTCCATTTCAGTCACTGTGCGCGAAGTGACTCCTAGGTCGGTGGGAGCTCTTATAGCACTTTATGAGCGGCCTGTTGGGATAGATGCCTCACTTGTCAATGTTAATGCTTACCATCAACCTGGTAAATACACGCTTACTTTTTTAAGGAAACTAGGTTCTTGAAGAAAGCCTTATAAGGTTTTGTGGCCTGGAAAGTGAGAGTAAGAGGATATAGCTGTAATTTCACCATGCTTTGGCACTGTTTACAACATCTTTCAGTTTGTTCAGCACATTTTAAATCATTTAATCTTGCTGGTGACTTTCTTCTTTCTGTTTATGTATTTATATTTAATTTTAACTCGAGTGGAGGCTGGAAAAAAAAACAGCAGGAGAAGTATTAGCTCTCCAGAAGCAGGTTCTGGCAGTGCTGGATGAGGCCAGGTAAGATTCAGATATTTGGAATCTGGGTTTTATTATGCTTTTGTTCTGAAATTACAAGTCTTGAATTTATACTTTGGTTAAGTGGTGAACTAGCTTAATAGATTCTAATTCCCGGCAAAATAACTAAAATTGATTCATGAATAATTCAGGGCAATGACAAATTGTGGGGAAGATTGGAACATTCAGATATCTGAACCAATATAGGTCAAACAACTATTTCCCATCCAAGGTATGCTGTAATGACAAGTTTCCACTCTTTAATTATAAAAACACCAAATACCTATCCATGACCAGTTAAAAATAACTGTGGTAAGGGTAAAATCTTCATTTTCTTTATAATATTAAAAAATAAACTAAAATATAATCTATTTTTACCCCCCTAAACTTTGAAAACTAAAATTTTCTCTCAGCCTAAGTTTTAAAAAATGACAGTTTCACCCTAGGGTTTGGTTTTGAAATCTCCAGCCACCTCTCCGGCTCCATTGCCGACGGCCTCTCCCTCCCGAAGCATCCTCTCCTTCCGACGATCTCTTTCCTCCCATTTGGAGGGTCGATCGGTGTCAGAGATACCTTGGAAGACGAAAAACTTCGTCAGGGAAGACGAAGTTCTCCGTCTTCCCAGACGAAGACGATGCTTCGGGAGGGAGAGGTCGTCGGCAATGGAGCCGGAAAGGTCGCCGAAGATTTTAAAACCAAACCCTATGGTGAAACTACCATTTTTTAAAACTTAGACTGAGGAAAAATTTTAGTTTTTAAAGTTTAGGGAGGTAAAAAGAGATAAAATTTTCAGACGTTAGGGTTCTATTAAATTTAACCGGCCATGGGTGAGTATTTGGTGTTTCCATAGTTAAATAGTGGAAACTTGTCATTACAGCATAACTTGGGTGGGAAATAGTCGTTTGGCCACCAATATACAACAACTTAAATTAAGATTCAAGTACACTGGGTTCTATAATGAAACAATAAAACTAACCAGGTTCAATTAAAATTAATTCTTTTTGGGTATTGAAATTTATCTATGATGCTTGCCGAACATTGAATTGAGAGTATATGTATATTTCTCAAATGAGGCTGGAACTCTTATAAATTAATGTTTCTTTGATGGGATGCTTTATATAACAATATATCTATTACTGATTCTCACCATTGCGCTTCTCTTTCTTCAGCTGTAAAGAGCCTGTTGAACCATTAACACTTGACGAAGTTGCCAAGCGTTGCCATGCTCCGGAAAATGCATGTTCGGTGGTTGTTTGAGAAAGCATTTCTATAATGAAATATTTGCCCAACTTTTCATAATTTGTAGGTGCAGATTGAAATGATTTACAAAATTATAGCTCACATGGCTGCCAACGACAGAGCGCTGATTGCTGAAGGCAGTTGTGGCTCACCACATAGCATAAAAGTTTTCCTTGGTGAGTGTAATGTTGACGAACCGTATGCTTAATCGGCATCAATGAATATCATTGATATGTTATACTTGTGGTTTGAGCTTTACTGTGATAAGAGCATTAATAAACTATCCTTATATATTCTTGTGGTCCCCAGTCAAGGTAGTTGCAGCAGACCCTGGCGATACGAAAAAGCCCAAAGGACTTATTTCCACCCAAGTTTTAGTTCGCTAATATCCGCCCGTTGATTTCAAAAATCTAAATATTTACTCTTGATATAACTTTTATTAAATTTTCTAATTAATTATAAAAATAAAATAATAATTTTATTATTAATATTAAAATAAATAAAATTATATATATTTTTAATTTAAAAAACTAACAACTTCTTTCTATTTAAAAATTTAAAAATTTACATTTTTTCTTTAAGGTTTAATTATTTTTCGTTTTAGCAACTATTCCAAAAAAGCCATTGGGTTGGCCTTTCCCACCACCTTCTTCTCTAGTGGTTTTTTTGCTTGGAAATTATCTAATAAAGCTTTGAAATAAAATATTATTTACTTTTAATAAATATTTAAAGTTACTGAAGGAATTTTTAAATATTTTTATTAGTCTATTTTCAAAATTAATTAAATGCTTGTCGAAAGAAAAAAAAAGATTATTTTTCGATTTCAAAACTCATAACTAGTTAATTCTTTTTTGGTATTTAAAAAATTCTTAAATTGAATCATCTATCTATGATTGAATTAATTATAAATAAAATCTCAAATTTAATAATCAATTATATAATCATAATATTGTTACAGAATATAGATTTTTCATCACATGAGAGGAAACTTTGACCAAAGAGTGTGAAAACATTAAATTGTTTTTGTTTAACTTGAGTGTGAAAGCCATTTTTCTTGATTTGAGGGCACCCCCCTCCCGTTGTAATTAAAAATATCCGAAAATCATATTTCTCTCAATAGTTTTTGCCCTCTTCTCTTTCTTTCTTTTCAATTCTTCTTTAATCTATTTATTGTTTTTATATATTGGTGTGTTATATTTACAACAAACATAAAATAAATTAAAATTTTGATATTAATTTAGACAAAACCTGCATCCTGAATTTACCTTGTTCATGTGACTTTGTGTGGGAAATAGTGGTTATTCCTTGTACAGGACAATACAAAAATGCCAGAAATCCAGGGCCGACGAGCACATGGACACTGCACATGGCTATTTGCTAAGACAAAACCAAAAACCATAGGTGGGACCTACCAAACATAAGTCCGTACTCCATAGCCAATTAATTCATTCAAATGTACAGCGGGAAATTGGACCAAGATGGAGTCCCACTGACGACGTTTGAACCACTCAATTTATTAAATAATACTAAATAACCGGACTCCGTTTGCCACGTCACTCTACTCGTTAGTTTCTTTTTATGCAGCCGCGAGTACAAGTGCGCTTTATTCCTCTCGACACGTACTTGCTAATTCTTATAAGAGCAAGTGAACTACTTTTCCCTTTGATTGAAAATTACAAAAATTTGGATTATCTCAACGACGTCGTACCGCCAGTCTCATGTGTGTGCTCAATTGATATCAGTACATATAATTCCATTGTATCGCTGGTTTATTATAAAAGAGAGAGAGAGAGAGAAAAAGAAATTATTACAAAAATAGTAAAAGAAAAAAAACCCATCAAATTTGCAGGGATGGAGACAGCTTTTGGTTTGAGTAACTGAGCGAGCTGAACAAAATAAGCTTAGAAGAGAAGCAAAAGCTTTTCTTCTCAAATCTCGTACTCTGTCAAGTCTTCTAGGTTGATCTCTTCTTCGATCGTTGTCTCTTATTAAAACTTTGCTATTTCTTACCTCAATCGCCTGTGAAACCCTTAACTTCGTTTCTTAAGTGTCTGTCTCTGCATTTTCATTGTCTTTGAACTGTTTGTGTTTAGTACTTCTGTCTTAAAAGCTCTTGTCCTTGTCTTTGTCTTTTTCTTTTTCAATCTTTTATATTATGTTTTAAATTTGGTTGTAGTTGCAGGTAAAACAGAGTCCTAGCAATCATGTACGCTGAAGGTCTTGACAACAATGCTGTTCTCTGGGTAAGAGAGATCGGCTAAATGGTTTCGTTTTTTATTTATTCACGTAATTTTTAATTATTTATTAGTTCTTTTTTTGTCTCTTCAGTGTTGTGTGATCTAGCTGCATAGAAATTTACTCAACATTTTTTGCAACTAAATCTGAATCGATTTTTCTTTTTCTAAATTTTGTAAAGCAGAATCAAGTACCATTATCAAATTCAAATCTAAGACCATCTATGACTAACCTCCGTATCAGCCGCGGATTTGACTTACCCCCGCCGTCGAAATTCAGAAGCGGCCACTTGCCGGCAACTGCTATTCCGGTATCTAGGACATTCACTAGGGATGCTGGGGATATTGCGTCCGCATCTGAAAATGACATGACCACCGATTCAGAGGATGATGTGTACGGTGGAAGATACTCGCTAGATTCATCACCACAAGACCCAAGAATCCCTCATATAAATGGAAATTCTGTGGAAAGGCATGTACGTTACACAAGTGATTATGGGTATTCAGATGTGAGTTCGTCCAGGGAGACGATTTTTGGGAGGGATAGAAGCCTGAGGGAGAGGTTGATGAGGGGAAATGGAAGGACTGTTTATACAGAGAAAGAGGAGGAATCAGATTCAGCTGCTAGCTCTGAGTTTTCAACTACTCAAGTGGGGAGTTTTGATGGTGTTGGTGGAATGAGGAGAAGAGCATATGTTTCGGAGGGGTATACGTCAAGTGTGGCTTCACATGCCAATCTAAGAAGCACAGTCAAAAGGGTTCGTTTCATTACTTAATGTATAATTTGGATAGTTTGTGAGAATTGGATTGATTGTTCTTGAAAATGATATGTTCTTATATATGAGAAGAGCATTTCATTATTTTCATAATTTGTATATAATTATCAATGATGATCTTGATTTCTTTGTCAAACCTTGAATTGGTTAATGCCATGCCAAAGGTGAATTTGCACATATTCATTTATTTATTACTGCTTTCATGGATGAATTTCAATTAGTAATGTATTGGAAAAAAAACATTCTATTTATACATCTTTTAGCATGCAAATAATATTAGAGCACACTAGTTGTGAAGTGTTGGGCTTCCACAAAAGTGCTTTGGGCTTTTACCACCTCAAAAGCAAGCTCAAAGTGGTAGGCTTTCCCCCACACCTATATTACCACACCCAACTCAATTCCCAACCAATGTAGGATTCCTAACAATCCTCCCCCACACTCTCCCACATTAGGCCAAGGCCAAACCTTAGTTTAGGTGCTCCACAAGGAGTAAAGGGGTCAAAATTTCCCCTCAACTGGCCCTTTGGGGATGGGCAAAGTTGGAACTAATATTACGTGGACTGGAAACCTTGCCTTAGATGGATTGTTCTTTAAACCCTGGGCTCGAATACCACTTATTGGGGCCTCCACTAAATTGCCATTGGTTCTCTCTCACCTAAAAAGCTTGCTGAAGGGGTGTGAAGTTTACCGATGTTTGTTAGAACTAAGCGAAAGACTTAATCCAGTAGTTTCCTCAGGATGTTTAGTGCCCACTCTCGCCATTCTTCATCATTATTCTTTGTTTACTGGTTGTGTTCTTTCATTTTATTTTAGGGCTGTTGGTGCTTGGAATATGTGCTTTAGAACTTTATGTTTTTGTGATTGTATCTGGGGCAATTCTTCATCACTATTGGCCATGTTTATTAGCAGAGCTGATAATTGAAATTTCCAGTGACATATCATTGCATAACCCAGGATATAAAGTGAAATGCTGGCCAGCTAAGTTGATCTGCTTTTCAGGATCTGCATTCTAGAAGCATACATGATGACAAGCTCTTTGATGATGATGAAGGAGATGGCATTCCTAGTGCACCTCCATTTTCTGGTTCTGCTCAGGAAATTAAACAAGTTGCAGAACAAGTTCCAGCACCAAGAGTACAGTCTGCCACAGCCATGGCAAATATTCGCGGTTCATCCGCTAAGACTGATTCAAATGCATATAAACCCACACCTGGAGTTAGGCCAGATGATATTACTGGAATCAGGAATTCGGGTCAGTTTGCAAGGTTGTATGATTTTCTTAATGGTTCTCTTTGGTAAAATCATAGTAATGGTACCTTAGTTGGGAGATATATTAGTGTAGTTTTGTGATATGTGCCTGAAGTTTTTGTTTCAGTATAATACATCATTTTTATTTGTTTTTCTTTTCTTCACGTACAGAACTGCAGTAGGTGCTGAACCAGCTGTGCCTTCAGGTTCATCCCCATCTTGCCTCCCTACATTTCATGCCAGGTATCTTTAAAAAACCCAATAATTGTAGATAATGCCGATTGAAAATTCTGTACCTCAAGTCATGGAATCTATTCTGTTCATTAACCGTAATTAATTTCTTCCATATCAAATACAGTACTCTTGGGCCATGGCATGCTGTAATTGCATATGATGCTTGTGTTCGACTTTGCCTTCATGCTTGGGCTAGGGGTTGTATGGAAGCACCCATGTTTTTGGATAATGAGTGTGCTCTACTACGTGAAGCATTTGGGTGAGTCAAGTTTCTAATTGGCCTTTTTCTCTCACAGTTCTGTTCTTTGACTTAAGAATAAGGTTTTGCATATTTTCTAGTTTCTGCTCTCTTTTTGGAGCTGCAGGTTGGAAGAACCATGCAATCTATTAAACCAAATTGCAAGACTGATTGAATTGTTAGTAGCTAGAAGGTTCAAGAATTGGTCTAATGTATTCTTAACCTCGTGGAACTTCGGTTATTGAATTATAGGTTGCAGCAAGTGTTATTGCAGTCTGAAGAGGAACTATTGGTGAAGCGCACTTCAGAACCTGCTAGTGAAAGGGCTGCACCTAAACCTAAGAAGGTTATTGGGAAGATGAAGGTTCAAGGTGAATTTGCATTCCAGCTTTGATGTCTCCTCCATTCAGAACCTGAGTATGGGTTGTCCTTAGATCTTTGTTCATTTTGCAGTACGTAAAGTGAAGACAAGCCTAGATCCACCTACCACATGTAGTATGACATCTTTAAGGTCACAGGTGATAAAACTGGAATCAATCCGATATCGATTCTCCAGTTTGCAGTCATCTCTCTCTTCTGGCTGGCAATCACTTCGAAAAATTCGTTTTGTACCTCATGCACCTGCAAATCTTTCATTTTCTCATCAGAGCTTGGCATATGTGCATGCCAGTACTCAGTATATAAAACAGGTGTCTGGACTGCTAAAAACTGGTGTGACAAGTCTATGCAGTAGCACATCATCTTATGACATTGTGCAAGGTATTCAAAAGTAGCAAATTATGTGCTTTATTTGTAGGGATTATGCATCATAGATAGTTGTTTATAGAGTTATTCACTGGAGTTAACCATTGTTCATTACTTGGGGTTTGGCTTCCTGCATGTTAGGAACAATTTAGATTAACATACATCTTTGAACTGAGCATTTGTACTTGGGGAAGGTGGAGGAATTTCTCTGTGTGTTTATGTTTATCTATTGGATCTAAACTGCTGAACTGCTTGCTACTGACTCTCTAAGTGCAAAGTATTGTTAACTGTATAATAAACTCTTTGCTAGTACATTCCTATTTATTCTCATAACTCAATATGCTTAAGTTTCGCCCTCTTTCTGTTCTTGTTTTGTTCTTCTGTCTTCTCTTCCTGCAAATGTGTACAGAAACATACTCTTGTACATTAAGGTTGAAAAGTTCAACTGAAGAAGATGCCATTCGAATGCAGCCTGGATCTGGTGAAACACATCTCTTGTATGCTCTCTTGTCCTTTCTTCATCTTCTTTTAGAACAGAATTTGCTTCAGGCACTGACATCGCCTGCAGCTTTCCAGATAGTCTTGGAGATGATCTAATTGTTGAAGTTCAGGACTCCAAAGGGAAGCATTATGGTCGTGTTGTAGCCCAAGTGGCAACTATTGCTGAGGATCCGGTATCAGTTTTGATCCCTATTAGTTTTGACAATAAGTTAGCATTAGTGTTAGTTTGGTGGATGACTAATACAGAAGTTGGATACAGACCGACAAATTGCGCTGGTGGTCAGTTTTTCGTGAACCGGAACATGAACTAGTGGGAAAACTACAGCTCTATATCTATTATTCAACAAGTTCAGACGATAATAGTCAGCTCAAGGTAAGTTTTTTGTCTGTCATACTTAACTTTTAAGGGAGTCAAACCTGTTTTCTGAAGAACCTTTTTTCCAGTTTGTCTGTTAATTGATTAAAAAATAAGTTCCAGTAGTCTGAAGCACTACCAAATTCCTGTTTTTTAATCATTTGGATGGCCCTGACTGTTTAAGGGCATATAATATGCTTATCTAAAATGAAGAAATGATACTCTGTCAACTTGTTGAAATCTGTTAAGACTTTAGTTTAGTTTTAAATGTTGTAGGTTAAACTGTTGACGCAAGCTTATTCATTAGAATCAAGATATGTTCTTTTAAGTCGAGTGCATTTTAAATAATTGGATTATTCTTTCTTGGCTTTCAAAGCCACTCATTTATAGAGAACATTGTTATCTGTAGTGTTCAAATGTTGTAACACTGTATGAGGACCAATCCTCGCTACATGATTTTATGGATGCCTTTCTTTTTAAATGTATGTTCTGATCATTCTAGTTTAAAATCTGGAATCTTTTTACAGATTCATGGTTTTCAAAGTAGTTACATTAATTATTCCTCTTTTTGGTCGTAGTGTGGCTCTGTTGCTGAAACAGTTGCATATGACCTGGTTATGGAAGTTGCAATGAAAGTTCAACAATTTCAGCAGAGGAATTTATTACTGTATGGTTCATGGAAATGGCTCTTAACGGAATTTGCCTCATACTATGGGGTTTCTGATAGCTATACCAAGCTAAGGTAATAATTAGTAAATTATTACTTCACTTTTTGACAATTCCTTATGTAATGGTTGCTGATGAACCGGGTTTTCTGATGTCTACCCAAGCATAGGTAACAGGTTGTAAACTGCTTTATTTTTGCTATTCCCATTATAAAATGATGGTATCTCTTGTGTTGGCAGGTACCTTTCCTATATAATGGATATTGCTACACCTACTGCGGATTGTCTGACATTGGTCTATGACTTATTAGAGGCTGTGATTATGAAGGGCCACAGCAAGAGCACATTGAGTCATCAAGAGGTACATCACAATTTTCATTTTGTGTGAGTAATAGTCAGCCAGAATGATAAAGAATCCTCTGGCAGATCAGTATCATCTGGTTCAAATTGAGATATTTTTCATCATTACCACCAATATTAGTTCTTTATTATTTTTGTTATTGTTGTTTGGTGTAATTTGTATTATGTCCTAATAATATATGCATGTAGCTTATAATTTTATAACATAACATGTGTAATTGCTGACTGCTTCCCCAGAACCGTATCCTGGGAGAAACCAAGGATCAGATTGAACAGATTCTTGCCCTTGCTTTTGAGAATTACAAATCGCTTGATGAGTCAGCCTTCTCAGGTATTACTGATTTTTTCAAACCTGCAACTGGGGTTTTGGCACCTTCCCTTGCACCTGCTGTGAAACTTTATACTCTCCTTCATGATATACTCTCTCCAGAGGCACAGAATAACCTGTGCCACTATTTTCAGGTAAAAAATAATGGCATTTGCTTTAAGTTTGGATGTTTCATTTTTACATTTTTGTTTACTAATGGTGGTTTCTTTCCAGGCAGCTGCCAAAAAGAGATCAAGAAGGCATTTGGCTGAAACAGATGAATTTGTTTCTAGCAATAATGAAATGAATTTCACTGATACTATTGTTATGGCTACTGCTTATCAAAAGATGACGGCAGTTTGTGTGAATATTAAAAATGAGATTTTTACTGACATAGAGATCCACGAAAAAAATATACTTCCTAGGTATAATTTTTTCCTTCAATATTATCTGAACTTATAGATTGAAAGGGTTCATATTTCTGAGTTGCTGAATAAAAGTTACCATCTTGTCATGGCACACCTTTGGTGCCATTTTGTTGATAACAATTTACAGGACTTATAGAGTATCCCAACTTTATATATAAAGTGATATGATAGTTGATTTGTCATAGTTATATCTATCATATTATCTCATCATTTATTTCATGTTGCCAAATCAGTTTTACATCACTTGGGATAGGTGTAACATCATTGTTAATTTTTTTTATAGAATGATGACTAAATCATATACATATACCAATGAAAAACTTTTAAGCAACCTTTATTAGCTTGGATACTCATGGAGGAAACAATTTTCCTTCAAGGTCACACTGCAGAGACTTGAACGTTTTAAGAATTAGCTCATGTGTAATTTTTCTTACTTTGGTTTGGTTGGCTGAGGTTTGCAGGAAGATTTTAATGCAGATTTTCTTTTACTGCAGTTTCATAGACCTCCCAAACCTGTCTTCATCCATATATAGCACAGAACTTTGCAGTAGATTGCGTGCTTTCCTTCTTGCATGCCCCCCATCTGGCCCTTCACCTCATGTAGCTGAACTAATTATTGCAAGTTCAGATTTTCAGAGAGATCTTGCCAGCTGGAACATTAGGTATTAATTTTTTATGCAACTCAATGCTAATTGTTCTATTTGTCAATTTTTTTTGTGCTCAATTTATTTTATTTCCCAGTCCTATGAAAGGTGGAGTTGATGCAAAAGAATTGTTCCACCTGTATATCTTGCTATGGATTCAAGAAAAGCGCCTCTCTTTGCTCGAGTCATGTAAATTAGATAAGGTATGATACATTTGTAAAGAAAATTTTTATGACATGTATAACCTTTACAATTGCATTCCCTTCCATATGTAACTGTGAAAAAGGTTAGCAATTCTCGCAATTTTTAATGCAGTTTTGCATTTTAAAAGTACCCTCACATGAAGCTCCATGTCTAAGTTTAGTTGGATTCAGCAAAAAGGAGATTGGGTTTAAATATTAAATGGCCTAATGAAATGGTACAGTACATTGTTTTTCTATCCTCGCCTGTTTTCCCAATTTCTTTTTCATGGGTTTACATGTTTAAAGGCACTAGGCCCACATCATTCCACTTGTAAAGCAGATTTCTAAAATTGAAATGTACAAACAGGACAAGTTTGAAGTAATTTTCTTTTACCAGCATCATGACGGACATTATTGAAAGAATAATGCTATGTGCACAAACAACGTGCACAGCTTTATACACAATCAATGATATATTATCATGTGATTAGATAATTTAAAATTAAAGGTAAAGCAATATCCAATCATATGGTGACATGTTATTGGTTGTGCATAAAATTGTGTACATGGGTTGTGCACACAGTTTTATTGTTATTGAAAATTACTTGGAAACTTCTATCATCATTCTGACAAAAGTTGTTTTTTCTAGCAGGTTAAATGGTCAGGAGTTAGGACACAGCATTCCACAACTCCTTTTGTTGATGATGTGTATGACCGCCTGAGAGAGACCTTGAATGATTATGAAGTCATCATTAGCCGCTGGCCAGAATATGTTTTTGTGCTTGAGAATGTATGTTCAAAAGGGTGATCACCCCTCATTTTTTTTCTTATCTGTTAACTATAATTGATGTTTGTTATATCTTCTGGGAAGCTCTGCTTTTAACTTGGCTTCTTCTGTTGGCCTCATTGACATTATCATCTGTTTGAACCTCTAGTTTGGTTGTCCATCGCAAGTGTGCTAATTGTGCCTATATTCAAAGAAACAAAGTAAATAAAACCAAGGATAATGTCATTTTAGAGGCTATTGCTGCTTTAACTTTTATCAACTTCATCTTCTCAGTCGATAAACCACATTTCATAATATTATCTAAAACTAAATTTAAAAGAGGATAAAGGGAGGTTAAGAGAGATGGTGTGGAGTTTGTGTGTTGGTTATTGCACTAAGGAGGCTTAATTAAGAACGTAAATATGTTAAAGTTGTTTGACTTATTTGGATATGTGTTCCTATGAATAGGCTATAGCTGATGTAGAAAGGGCAATAGTAGAGGCTTTGGACAAGCAATATGCAGATGTCCTAGCACCATTGAAGGAAAATTTGGCTCCAAAAAAGTTTGGCCTGAAGTATGTCCAGAAACTTGCCAAACGAACTGTATGTGCTTACACAGTCCCAGATGAGGTGAATCATAACTTCACGTATTCTTGAGGCTCCATATGATATGCTTATTCTCTTGTTGAATATTACTACTTCTTTCAGCTTGGAATTTTGTTGAACTCCATGAAAAGGATGCTTGATGTCACGCATCCCAAGATAGAAACTCAATTCAAATCATGGGGTTCTTGCATCCCGGATGGTGGAAATGCAGCTGCTGGGCAACGTCTTAGTGAAGTAACTGTGATGTTAAGAACAAAATTTAGGACTTATTTGCAAGCTGTTGATGAGAAACTTGCAGAGAATGTGAGAATCTTTCTGACCCTACTTTGACACTTAGATAAAACTTTTTGGCTCTTTGTTCTTCTGTTTTGATCTAATGCTTGTTTTATCTGAAGTTTTAATTGTGATCTGTGATGTTTTTTTGGATTGGTTCTTTATGTTTCTTCAGACCAAGTTACAAAGTGCAACAAAATTGAAAAAGATTCTCCAAGATTCTAAGGAAACAGTGGGAGAATCTGATATACGAGTTAGAATGCAGCCACTGAAAGACCAGCTAACAAATACAATAAATCGCCTTCACACTGTCTTTGAAGCTCGTTTATTTGTTGCAATTTGCCAGGGCTACTGGGACCGGATTGGACAAGTAAGCTACATGCTAATTGGTCTGACAGACTATTTGCATTAAGATGCCTTTATTGGTAATCTTCTGTTTCTAAAATCTGCCAAAACCTCTCATGATTTTTCTTCTGTCACAGGATGTTCTAAGTTTCTTGGAGAACAGGAAAGAGAATAGGTCATGGTATAAAGGTGCACAAATTGCAGTGTCTGTAAGTGCAAGTTAATTCAACTTTAGACTTCAAGATGTCAATTTGTAGACTTAGTTTCATTTATACGAAGTGATTTTATTAAGATGGTGAAGCTTTTCCATGGCTTGCATATATGCATTATAGCCAAATATTTAGGCTCGCAATACCCATAAAATTGCATTACCATCTTTTCGTGAAGGTTTTTTTTGCTATGAATTCATCATTTGCATCAGTGGGATAATTTTACATGGAACTTTTTGAGATGTCTCTGGCAGATTTGTGGAATTGTGGAATTTTATGATATAGTGTACTACACTAGCCCATATCATAAATTATGGCTGTGATTCCAGACTTAATGGTTTCATTCAAGTTGATAACCCCCTTCGAATTCTACTTAGATATCAAGTTCCATTAGATCTCCAGAAAACCACTCTTAAGAATCCTTTGATTGAAATATGGCTTGATAATAATTAATCAAAGTTTTAATTTCTTCCATTTGGTAAAAAATGTCTAAGCCAATAAATATTCTGTTTAAATCTAAATAGGTAATTAAAGAATCATTCATTTTGTGGCTATGGGGGTGCTGCTGTTTGCTCTTGTTTTCTATGTGAAAGATCAAATGGGAGAAGGCTCTGGTTGCCTCCTTTTGTAACCAAAGAGCCGAAAGATTGATCTAAAAAGGGTATAAAAGTAGAATAGGGGATAATTTATGTATTTTTTTCTGACTTCTTAATTGAAACAATGATATGATGTTGAGTAAGCAGTAAAGGCAACACTATGAATACAAGTTTTCTGAATTTCATTAATGATGCTAATAGAATTTGCTTACAGAAGTCTTACAGGTGAGCCAGTCTTTAGTACATGGAAACATTTGTTTCCTTCAGTGTAATTTAGTGGTTTCTGGCTGCTTCCTTTATTCATTTGACATTTTTTTCACTCCTTCCTGTTGCACTGCAGATTCTGGATGGTACATTTGCCTCACAGATGCAGCAGCTACTCGGAAACGCATTATTAGAGAAAGACCTGGATCCCCCGAGATCTATCACAGAAGTGCGATCGATCCTTTGCAAGGATATTCCCAATTATAAGGGTAACACATACTACTATTAGAGTTGTTCTGTCGAGGCATATGGTACTGGAAACTTTTGGGCTTGGAAAAGATTGAGATACAAGGTGCTGCCAGATGATATGGTCTCGTTGGCTTGCTGAAAAATAGCTGATGTTCTTCATAAGTTTCTGTCAATTTTTTCAAGAGAGCAAGCTACGCAGCTGCTCCTTACTCCAAGTCTCTGCCCTCCCTGAGTTTTTCTTGCATATATTCAAACGTAAAGAGCATTGGAAAGTTTAACATTTTTGGTAATATGTATATAATATAATACGATATTGATGGCCTTTCCTTCCCCAACTTCTTCTGAATTATGGTGTTTCAAACACGTTTTACTGAAGCAAAAGATGACTAAGAGATAAGTTGCAGTTAAGTTTAGGCTATGATCCCATCATTCCAGAGTCTCTTATTTTTAAGATATTATGTTTACCATTAAATTTTGTCAGTAAAAACCAGGGGTGATTTCATCCAGGTATCTCGCTCACCATGCTAAATTGCAGTAAAAATTAGAGGGTTGGAATAGAACCAGAACTAATCGATTTCACATAAAGGAATCCACATTTTACCTAGTATAAGGCGGTTCTGAGTAGGAAAACGCGATTCCTTCCTGCTCTTATGCTCACCCTAGTAAAAACTGAATTCTGGAAGTTTTGCATAGCATAAACAAAGAAAGAACGAAAAGCCTTCTCTTAGGTTCTGGACTGAAAACGAAAAACAAGTCTCAAGCTTATCTAAGCTTGAAGAACCTTGGGGAGCTGAGGAAAGGCACTTGATTACTTGTCGTCTGAAACAAAACTAGTATCATCTTTTATTTATTTGGGTATCCTTCAAATTTCTCTATTTGGGTCATAGGTCAAGCTCCCTCCTTGGGTTGGCCGAGACATTAACTTCCTGATACTCTACCCAAACTTTTGCTAGAGGCTACGCATAATGCACGCATAACATAACGCCACGATTCAATGGGAGACGAGATAGATCCAAGCGTTTGAATAGCTTCATATACACAAATTTCAAACATAATCATCACGTGCATCTACAACTAAATCGTCCTGCAAGATTAGGATATTTATTTATGAATAATGCTAAGACATTACTTTTATATATAAATGATTGACATGAAATTATTTAATTAAATGATTAAAATTTAAAGATAAATAAAGGTCTAATCATATAAAAATATAACATTATTTATATATAAAATCATACATAAAAATTATACAGATAATATTATTGTTCATGAGTAATATTATATATACAATTTTATACATAAATAATAATATATTATTTTATAATTGAACAGTTAAAAATTAAAAATAAAATAATATATAATCACATGATAACACATTATTGTTTGTATACATTATTTGTGCATTTTATTTTATTGTAGGCAAAATCTAGCAAGATCGCAGCCACCAATACAAAGACTCACTACAAAAACGTGGAAAGTCTATTTCCCACTCCATTAATTCAAAATAAACTGTATAATTTGATATAGATTTGAAATATATTAAGATAAGTATATTTTTGAAATGGTGACAAATTTCTAGCCATCTTAATCCAGCCATCAATACCAACGAATGCATATACACATAAATAAAAATCAAACTGATGACTAAAGATGTTATAGCCAATGAATTTGAATTGCACTCAGAATGCTTCACGAGGCACAAATATTTACAAGTTCAATTTAAGACAAGGAATCAATGGATCTGTAACACCCAAAGAATGGCATTAAAGTTACACAAACTGTGAAACACCAACCTGCACTGACACCACAAGCATAAATACAACAGTGCATCCCAACACCAGAACCAGTCTAAAACCAATGATGACACAGACATATCAGAGAAGCTTTGATATTGCATGACATGAAGTCCAGAAGGCTTTAGAGGCAACCCTCAGAAGAACAGGATTTTGATATATCCTGTTACCAACAAAACAATAGTCGATATGAGGTCGGTAAAAACATAGTTAGAGAGAGGACTGATATGTGTAAAAAAGAAAAAATGCTGAAGCATGCAAAATAAAGTCCTCAACAGTATTAGAAACATATCAGACAACACATCATTCACTACCACTCATCATCTGAACCCTACACAAAAAACATAAAAAAAGTAAAATAAATAGCCTACCCGATGGCCGTTGCACCCCAGGAAGCTACATTATATAAGACTTTACTTCCATCCCAAGCTTTCCGAAGCTTTCCCTTTTTCTTCTTTACAGAGAAGGTCTTGCCAAGAGCTGCAATGATAATTCAAGATAATACGTCAGAACTCCAAATCGCTTATAACCAAAATAATAGCATTTAATGCATAAAATTTATCTGGAATCAAAACACTGACAACTAATTGATAAAATTCTGTCTCGAAGTAATCGTTGAGGTACTAGTATTGACAAAAGTGCAATGTACCCTATCAAAGATGAAGCCAAACTCACCTTCTTGAAGTTGACTTGGAGTCATATTCTGCATATAAACAGCACCCAGATAAAAAAGTTAGTCACTTAATAAACCATACACAGCATGGTTAGACAATTTTATCCAATTTTCCATACAATTAAGCTAAATAAAAATAGAAGTTGATAAACTATGGGGACTAAAAAGAAGGCTCAAATGCCAATACTTTCCTAATTGAGCGGGGAGGAAGGGAGAGAAATGAACAGTGAGCATGCCTAATTAAATCAAGCTTTCTGGTTTAGTCAAGAAGAGCATTCATGTTGAAGGATATTAGACAGTCATACCAATTGAAAAAAATATATATATGGAAATTGGAACTCTAGAATGTCCTATTAGGTGACTGCAATGGGAGAAAGCCAATTTCTTTGTAAGTCAAAGATCAATGCAGTCACTCTATCCATTTTTTAAGAACCTCAAAATTTATTGAAGGGCGTAAACTTTGATTACCTTGGTCTGTTTAAGGGAGAGTAGATATGTTGCCATGAAGCATGCAATACCATCCAATATATCTTCTTCCCCAACAAGAACGTAATCTTCTTCATCCAAATCGGCATTTTCACTATCCCACGTATCATTGCTACTGACCATTTCCCATGAACTACCTTCTTCCGCCACAGCAACTACAACAACGAAAAAGAAGTTCTATGCAGTCAGGTTATGAAGAGCAGAACATGATTCTTTCAAAGTTTATAAGCTTGAACTTCAATATGCTGAAGAAATTGACATTGAATGAATAGCAACAAGTAAGTATTGACATATGCTAATACTTCTACCAAGCATTTTCTTAGGATGCATACCAGCATTAATTTGTGACACCTGCGCACGCTCTAACTTTTGAAGGAAGTCAGGGCATTCAACTCGAGATTTAAGAAGATTGCAAAGCTGCAATAGGGAAGATAGACACAAAATGTAAAATCTACATATAACTTATTGGCTCAATAATACTGTATAACACATACAAAGCAAAATCATAAATCTTTCTTTTAGTAACAATTCAAACAATATATTTCCTTCCTAATATCGATATCATTAACAATTAACACACAAGTTAGCAATCCAATAGTGACTATTTGTGTCCTTCAAGGATTACACTGAGCATACTCAATTTAGAGTTTGAAAGCATCACAGCATATAACAGAGGAAGATTCAGATTTTTTTGCAATTAAAACATTTATGAGGTCGGCAGCTTGCACAGTAATTAGCTTAATTCTGAGTTTCACCAGTGTCCATGACAAAGTGGTACACAACACATGAAAGAAAAACTCTATATCCAATTCAAACTGACCCTCTACAAACAGCCACATACATTTCCAGTGCATGATTCTTCAGCATATATCTTCTCAACATAGGTTACACTTAAAACAAGGTTATTCAATATCATGGGTCAACATCCACCGAGTCTCAGACGAAAACATATCATGTTAATCTACATCTTCCAGTGAACTAGCAGTGCCATATCCATAAATTTATCAGCCATACCATGAGATGCACAAGAAAGAAAAAAAAAATGATCTCAACTATAAAGTTAAAAAGACCTGAATAAAATCAAGCACGCTTTGCATAGCATCTATGATGAACTGATGACAATAACCCAAACAAGTAAGGTTTATCAGAAAATCAAATCAAATAAACTATAAAACATCCCAACTCAAATTTCTACAAATCAAAAATAATTTAACCTAAATCTCCACATGAAATACCAAATCTAACGAAATTAAGCTTCGAAAGCGCATCACATTATTAGTCGAGCTGAACTGCAGAATTCACCCAATCTATATATCTCAAAATTTTCCCAAGCCGAAACGCTTACCTCATCAGCTTCTGGATCGGCCCGGGAAGACCATGATCCTTCGCGGCTCGGCTCCTCCTCGGAATCGGCGCCTTCATCGTTATCATCTTCATCATAGTCTTTAGCAAGCAATTCAAGAGCTCTCTGGCACTGCTCCAGCACGGCCAGTAAAGTCTTTCTCTGGACACGAACCTTCTCGTTATCTCCCTTTGTCATATTCTCAGCATCAATAGGTAAAGGTTTGGAACTGGACACTTCGATTCCCATACCCTAGGATATTTCAAATCAAAATCAATTATTAATTCAATTAATTTTACGATGAATCTTCGAAACCCTAGAATTAAAATTCCAATCCAAATTAAATCCTAGTCCTTGAATATCGGGGATGGAAAATCGTTGAAATCTGGTTCGTTGGGAATTGACAAGTCGATTCTTGTTTCTGTTGTTCGTGTTTGGAAAGGAAGAGGAAATGAAAACTTAAAAAAAATAAACAAACAAGCGGGGCTAAAAGCCGCCGTTGGTTTTGGCTACATGTTGGAATTGAGAGGCTTCCTTTCCATTAAGGTGGCTCTCAATTTCACGGAAATTAGTCCTCCTTAATTACGTTTACAGCTAATTACTTGTACTTATCTGCAACCTCCCCAACTTGCGAAAATGGCAAGTCTTATTTTATAGCACCAAAATATAACCCAAAGTTTTTTACCTAAGAAAAAAATATGTATATACATATTAATAATATAGTCACATGTTGGAATTGAGAGGCTTCCTTTCCATTAAGGTGGCTCTGAATTTCACGGAAATTAGTCCTCCTTAATTACGTTTACAGCTAATTACGTGTACTTATCTGCAACCTCCCCAACTTGCGCAAATGGCAAATCTTTTTTTATAGCACCAAAATATAACCCGAAGTTTTTTACCTAAGAAAAAAATATGTATATACACATTAATAATATAGTCACGTTCTATATAAAAATAATTAACCCAGTAACTTTTATACTTATATAACCATTGCACATAGAGTTTAACGAAACTACTTTAAGACCAAATTTTGTATAATTTAAGGATAGTACATACTGAGATAAATATTTATTGTTGTTTGAATATTTTCTTTGCCGTATTTTATTATTTTCATGATGTTTATCTTATTTATTATCATATGTTTAAAAAATTTATCGTGTATTGTGATTGTGTTGGTTTACTTTTCAATTACACGTTGTTATGATATTTATAAAAGTTTAATTTGTATAATGTGCCACTCTAGGTTTGTAATTGGGATTTAAAGATGCAAAATCAGGAAAACAAGTTGAAAACTGAAAAAAAAAAAAGAACTAGAGCAATTGTTGTAATTTTGTATGTGATTAGGGGGGTTTTTGAATTTTATGCAATTATGTTTTTTTTTAATTTTTATTTGACACGTGTAATTGTTTACGTGGACCATGTGAAATCTCATGTAGGGCATGCTCTTTCAATCATTTTACATTTATTTTTTACGAATAATTTAATATTTTAAAATATGTTTTCGGTATATACTTCAATTTCTTGGACAAACTATTTTGCCTTAAGTTCATAGTATTTTTGCACTAGCAAACATATGTACGATTACTATTACAACGTATTTGTTATATAACGGTCATCCGAAAGTTGTAAATGTGTCATTCAAATCAACAATTTGAACTAAACAAAACAAATTTGGTCTATAATAATTAGATTTAAAGCTATTTAAAGTAAAACGATATGTTATGAAAATCAAATTTGTTGTTAGACAATATTTGATGTGACTATGGAAATCTAGTTAAGCAATAAGCGAAAGACATGTGTCAAGTATCTCTTATTAGGGTTTGCATATAAAAGTTATACTAAAGTATTTGAAATGATGTGTGTACCAAAAAGAAAATACCAAAAAGTGTAAAAAGGGAAAAACGCATAAATGGAGAAAATAATTGAACAATAGTCTCTTTCACCTTGCAATCTTCTCTGGTTTTAGTAAACTTTTCTCTAGCTTGTACTATTCACAAATACAATTCAAAGATATTTTAGTAATTTTTATATTTGATATATGTAGGGCTAATTCAAACCGAGCCGAGCCAGCTTCAGCTCGGTTCGGTCAATCTCGAAATGAACCGACCTTAGTCGAGCTCGGTCAAGCTTGAGCTCAAACTCGAGTCAACTATATATGAGCCGAGCTTGGTGCGAATCCAGCCCTAGATATATGTCTATGAGTTGAAAAGGACTAAGTGATGAAGAAGATTTGAATTTTAGTTAGATGTACGGTTGTGCATGAATGGTATGCGCTCATTCACCAACTTGCCAAATAGACGATATAAATATCATGTCACATTAGTGATAAGCATCAGATGCACAACCATACATCAAAAGACACACAATAATGACACCGGTTATGAGTAAAATTTATATATAAGGAATATGTCCCATGAATTTTGAGATTTATTATTATCCCTCAATATTTGATAAAAAAATTCCTATTCCAATTTAAGATAGGAGAGAATTTTGGCACGTTTGGAGTTGATTTTCCAACAAATGCAGATAAGATACTGACGAGCAAGTGGGGTCCCTACATCAAGTCTTCTTGCTTGAAGAATAGGTAAGTAAGGGTTTCTTTTTTCTATGTTCTTGGTCAGTTCTTGATTCATGGTAAGTCCGAAAAATTGTAATTCAATTAGAAGCATGTTATATAAGTCTTGAATGCTTGATATTGTCTTTTGAATATGTACACTTGATGTAAATGAAGAATGGCAATCATGGAAGACATTATGTTTATGATAGACTATCAATGCATAATGAATTTTACATAGGTAATGGATTTTATATTATTAGAACACGATTTAAGATATGAAAAATGATTATTCGATTGCGATGAATTGATTCACTACATAGTAATGAAATAGATTTAGTTGTAAGTGGTGAATGAGATAATAAATGTAGCTTAGTGATTTTATGAAATTGACGTGACACATTATTTCATTTATTCACCTAACACGTTATGAACAAATATTCACTTTTATGTACGATTGGTCATAAGTTTATGTTTATAAATTTATAACTTAACCTTTTATTTAACAAAAATAATTATTAAGACAAAAAAAAAAAGTCAAATGAAAAGACGTAAATGACCTTACTACCTATTTAGATTCATAATGATAAGGTTTTCTTTTAAAGTCAAATGAAAAGATTTAAATGATCTTACTACCCATCTAGATTTATAATGATAGGATTCTCTTTTAAAGTCAAATGAAAAGATTTAAATAACCTTACTACCCATCTAAATTCACAATGATGGTGCTCTCTTTTATATTGTTAGTATATTGTAATCTTCCAAAAGGGTGAGTAAAACTTTTAGGGGTAGTATTGGAATGTGGAGTGACTTAATTGTTAAGTCTATTTGTGCGAGTGATGCTTAATCAGTTTTGGGTTGCTCCTTTTCAAGTGAAAATCCAAAGCCAACATTAATCGTCTCCTAAAATGATCAAATTAAGAAGTTTTGTGAACTTTTCAAACAAAAATATGATATTAATATGTTTATCATCAACAAACATCTTTGGATACATAGCCTTATACTGACTACATCTTCTATTGAGAATTCAATGAAGAAGCCTATAAGCAATAATTTTTACTATAACATATTCCTTTGTCCATTCAGATGTCATTAACTTGGTTATTCTTTTATATGTATGTCGCCATCAAGTTATCTCTAGTTTTAACCTATTAGAATAGGTGCAAGGATGAGCTCTTATCTTGGGAATATTGGACATCCCTCTTCTATGAGTTAATGGATAGGACAAAAGTGTCTCTTTACTCAGGACACGGGCAACAGGAAACAAATGAAAATATCTAATGGGAGAAAATAATAAACAAATCTCTTCTAAGTGACTTTAATTTCGGGGTAGTTCTCAGCTTCTTCAACTCACCCCCAAGAAAATGATTTGACATGGAATGTCTTTTATTTGTATGTTTATGATTGCATATGAATGTAACATAAATTAAAAGTTCTAATAAGCATTAATATTGAATTTTTAAGTTGATGAACAATTGTGCATGAAGAGTGCACATCTGTTCATCTGATTTCACGCCAGTAAAATAGATAATGTATCACATAGAAAATTTTAAAAGGGGCGCACGACTGGGCATGCTTTGAATGAACACCCATACACTCGGTTACAATTAAAAAAAATTATAAAAAGCATGTTAAGGCGTTGATTAGGACTATTATCCTGTAACGCCTTTAATCATAATATTCATTCTTATCCTCATTCTTAAAAGAGTGAATCTTGTGGTGGCAAAGGAGGCCTCTGGTGACGGTGTGGTTTCTGATGAGTGAAGGAAGAAAAGAAGAGAAGAGTATGAGACTGCATCAAATCTAAAAGTGTAGGCGCCCAAGCAAGTTGACCGACTCTATTTATATTTCTATACATGGACTTGTTATCATGGTGCTTGAGTGGTGTTACATTGGTTAACAGAATTAGGAAATGGGTATGAGGATTTATAATAACATAGATACAAATATTGACCAAAGAATTAGTATGATCAGTTGATATGATAATACTTAAGCCTGTTGATTTTGTAAGGCCTTGGCGATTAGATCCAATTGGTTTGAATGCACATGGATATGGATATGTTTGAGTTTTTATAAAAGATTTCTGGTTTAAAGATGCTAATATTGTAAGGTGGAGATGCGTTATGAACATTTTGAAACGATCATCTCAAAGATAAGAGACAATTATGATATGTCTAAGAACATATGAAATGATCTCACATATAGGTATGTGTAAAAATATTGAGTTCAGGTCTGTTCATGAGAGATTGACCCGATTTAGAGATTAAAAAAGGTATTAAAAGATAGTTAGCGAGTAGTTGAGAGATAATTAGACTGTTATAAATATATCCAAAAACTATCTCTTCAGAGTTAACGGTTTTAGAAAAAGTGAATTCTTTTTTTTTTTTCTTAGAACAAAAAATGCACAGAAAACAAAAAGGTCATGTCTCCCAAGAATTGTACTACTTAGACAAATGAGGTTGTGAAAATTAAATTACGTTAAACCTTTAAAGCGTATTTAAATCAATAACGTAAACAAAATTGAAAATTCAAGTATTTATTAATGTTTACAGAATTTTACAAAATATATTTTTAGAGCATGATTTATATGTTTCCAACAAAAAAACATGTATGCCTGTACGTATAATGTCTCAAGTTTTTCTGATGATTTATAGATGATTATATAAAGGATACACACGACCGCTTGTGACAAAAAAAAAATTATTTAATTGAGTGGATTGCAGGAGTTACGACGAATTTTACCCTCAATTTTTTACTTCTTATTTATGACTTCTAAAAGAAAGACAATTATTTCTAAAGCTTCTCTTTGAGTTGTGAAATGAAATTTTATTCGCTAGTCATTAGCTATCGTCGTGAACGTCACGCCTGTGAGCCTGAGCAAGGCACGAGAGCCCAACCCAAAAGATACTGTCTTGTTATCAGTGGTCAAAGTCAGCCTATAATGGCGGGACAATCGCAGTAAATGCATGAGAATTGAGCGTCTAGACGGGAACACACACAGTATTCAAAAGTCTTGGTCAGACGTAAGATCTATAAACTGATAATAATGGAAGCAATTCGTTACCACGTTAACTTGCTGAAGGGGAGCTTTTCATGCAATTATGTGCAAGGCACGTTATAATTGGTACGGTTTTGGCTTTTATGTTCTCATTGATTACTCCCATTAGCGGCACTAATGGTGAAAATCTAAGCTAGTGGAAAGCCAAGACATATTTTGGCTATGTCGTGCTTCCTTTTAAGTTCTATAAATGATTTATTGGTGGCATGGTGACCATCCACTGCATCACTGCAATCAATTACCCTTTTGAATAAAAGTAGCTAAGGATTTGTTTGGCAGTAAAGAAAAAAGAAAACGAATTAATACCTAAAACCAAAATTCTAAAACGAATCATTATATTTGCTTACAATGGGAGTTTGATAATCCCTATTGACTATACATGATTAATAAAATTATGTTTATTTATTTATTTATTTATAATAAAAATAATGAATAATCCTTTAATTAAATGATTTTTAGTTAAAAATAAAATAATATTTATAATAATATATTTTTTATATATCAAATTATGTATAGAAAATTAGATTATATATTTAATAATAAATTTAAAAATTTTAAATATTATTTTAAAATAATTAACTGGTTTAACTATGGATTAACTGATCTGATTACCCAATGAATCAAACTATCTTTTCTACTGAATTAATATCTAATTTTCAGTTTTAAAAACATTGATTCTCATAATATTACTCACATGTGATACAATTGCAGTCAGAATGTACTTCAAACCAGAAATTAATGTATTCGGGTCTTTAATAGTTTAGATATGATCAAAGAATAGGATCTCACTTGATAAACCGACAGATGAGAGACACGTGTAAAGACAACCCCACGTCGTTAAGAAAGTAGACATTGGATTGGATTGGACAATAACATTAACTGAAAATACCAAAATTTCCAAGTTTTCCCTCCCGACTAAAATCACGGTTGACGTGGACAATTGCAGCATAATGGACGGCCCCGCTCTCTTTGGGCCTTTTTCGCTTGACCAGCGTGTTTCCGTTGTGTACAAAGATTTCTGCGCAACGAAATAAAAAAAAAAAGGAAGAAGGAAAGAAAACATTCTATTCTATCTGTTTGATCTTTACGCTTCCTCCTGTTTTTTCCTCCAAAATCAAAACATTTTCATCTTCTTCAGTTTTTGCTTTTAGTTTTTGCTTTTATTTTCAAATTTCCAATTCAAGGTATGCTTCACCTGCACGTTATATTTATCACATATTTCTTTCAGCATTGTGAGTTTGTTTGATTGATGTGAATTGTACAGCGGCCATTGATCTTGGGATCAGAGGATGGCTACGAAAGGCACTGATTCGTCTCAGGTACGGTTGTTTATTTATTTGTCTTGGGGAATGTATATGTTTAAAATTTGAACGTACATTGTAATTGTAATAGTTTTTGTAATTTTCATATTAGGTAAATGTAGGTCCACCTGCTCCAGCTCCAGTCTCTGCCCCGGCTCCTTCTCCATCTGGAGCTGGACCTCCAGAAGGCCAACCACCTGGTTCGTCACCTGGTTCTCGTCCCGGCAATGCGGTAATTATAAATTCTATTTTTGTTTCCGAATTTAATTTGGTTTGCAATGCTACGCCAGCTGAAATCTATAAAAAATGGTGAAAAAATCATTGTCATTATCCTTAGTATTTTATCAAATCATCATTATGGTATGATCCATAACACCGTTTGGCCTTCTATTTTCAATCAAGAGTCTATTTCTATGAATATTGTACTAACAGATGAATTGGGATGCACAAGAGTGAATGAATTTCATCATTTTCATAGAATTGCTCGTTAATCGAGTCCATTGTTAAATTTTGCTGTTAGTTTCTTGTTCTCAGAGCTTTTCGTTTATCAAATGATGTGAAAGAGGCATTCTCTAATTTAAAATATTTTCTTGCAGATTTTCAAGAGTGGACCACTGTTTATACAATCCAAAGGTATATGTTTTATGCCTTTTATTTGTAAATTTAACAATGGCAAACAGGCAAAATCATTGAATCAATAAGTGTTGTTTTGATCAATCTCTCTAATTTTGTGACAATGATTTGTTATCTGGGAGTAGTTGCTGCTTTTCTGGTAACAAATGTTCACTCAAAACTAGATAGTTTGTTATTTAACAAGAAAGAAAATTTTTACTGTTTATGATTTGAAAAACGTTTTGCTTTATGTCATGAATGATGTTCTTGCCGCTATATATGTTACTGTAATAATTGGAAATTCCTTTTCTAAGGTGAGTGGCATCATCATCTGTAGATGTGACACAGATATTAATGTTTCAAGGGCTTCTTTTAAACGCATCACTGTTTGAAACTATTTTTCTTATTACAGGAATTGGATGGACATCCTGGAAGAAGAGGTGGTTTATTTTAACACAGACTTCGCTGGTTTTCTTCAGAAGTGATCCAGTAAGTACTTATGTTTCAGTAAATAATGTCTTTATATACATGCAATTTTCTTTTATTTTATGTATTTGATATAACGCTAAAAGAATGTCAGAAATGTAATTATATAAAGCTCTATGAAGAAGAGACAATTGTTAATATCCCATGGTAGTTTCTGTTTAGTGGCAATGGTTGTCGTTTTGATGTTCTAGCAGTTAATTGCGATTGAAAAGGATACTGGACTAATCATTCAATAAAAGTGTTGAACCTTGTTTGGGTTTCTCTAGCAATAATTTGTATTAGAATGAAGGAAAAACAATTCATACAGTAGATCCTGTGCATTTGCAATTTAGTTCATCACAATTTTGATGGTTTGGGAAGAAAGGCAGCTGCTGCAATGGGATCTATTACCTATTTTTAAAAAGAACTTTAATTGTTTAGGGATGAGGAAAATAGCAAAATTTCTATGGATTATGACTGTTTGCAGGTTAAAAATGATATACACATGCAAAATAATTTGAATGAACTGATGTAGAATAAAGTAAATGAATGAGCAATGTTAAAGAAAAAATAAAATAAAATAAATATAGATGATGTTTTCGATTACATAGTTGTGCTACATCAATCAGTATTGATTATTTGTATGGATATTTTATCTGTGTTGTATATTCAGTGAGTTATGATAGTTATTTTTGTTGTTATGATCTTTTTACCTTCTTTGTTTGCTTTTTTTTCCCATGGTTGTTGCTTTTCTAAGGTTTTGACCCTTTGATCTCCTATCATTTTACTTTTCAGAGTGCTGTTCCACAAAAGGGGAGTGAAGTGAATTTGACCCTTGGTGGTATTGACCTCAACAATTCAGGCAGGTTGGCTTGCATTTTGAAAATTGATGTTAATTTCTTATTTTGGCTTTCTTCTTACAGTTGTAAATGCAAGGAGGTAAGAGCAGCTTACTAACCTCATAAAACTTTGTTTTGACAATTTGTAGTGTGGTTGTCAAAGCAGAAAAAAAACTATTGACAGTGCTCTTTCCTGATGGTCGTGATGGACGAGCCTTCACGCTGAAGGTGCCTTGTTTCCTTTTTTTTTTTCTGTTAATATTTTTTCCTTTTCTCATACATATCTTTGCTATTTCATTTGGAAGCATTCTTGTACATATTTCATGTTAGTCTTTATCGCCTCCTTTGGGTTGTCAAACTACCAATGTCTTAATGGAAAATTTTGAAGTTATCTTTGCTTAAAGGGTCAATATCAACAGGAATTTCCTTAGTAGATAATTAAGAGCAATTGAGTTCGGTCAATATTAATTCAATGACATTGGGACTTAAAGTTCTCGGCCTCAAAAAATGAACACCTAAAATAAGAAATGAAGGCTTGTGGGCAAAAACAAGAAATGAAGATGTATAAGGACTAATTTTGCATTTAGCAATAACTTGGGGGGATTCAATGGTATATTATAGTGTATAAAAACATTAAAAAATTTGTAAAAAAACTTGGCAAATTTGAAAATGTTTTGGACAATAGTTGGAAACAAACAAAGGGTTGTCTGGTCTTGGTTTCAATCCTTGCCATCTTTTAATGAAATGTGTTCATTTTTTTTAAAATTTTTTTGGTGTTAAAGGCTGAAAATTTAGAGGATTTGTATGAGTGGAAGACTGCACTGGAGAATGCTTTGGCACAGGCACCTAGTACTGCTTCTGTGATGGGGCAAAATGGCATCCTCAAGAATGATCAGGCTGAGTCACCTAATGGTTCATTAGAGCAGTGTATGCTACTCTTTTTTCATATTTACATTCTTGTAAACCATTTTGACATTTGCTGTTGCTCATGATGAGCATGAGTTTTTCAATGTCATGTCTCTTCATATAATGGTTTGAATTTGGATGACTTCCTTTGTGGTTCTTTTCTTCCATTTTTCAGATAATGATTTTCATGTAATATATTTCTTTGTAGCAAATGACAAACCTGTGAAATTTACGGTCATTGGTCGACCAATTTTACTTGCTTTGGAAGATGTTGATGGAACTCCGTCTTTTTTGGAAAAAGCCCTTAGGTTTATTGAAGAGCATGGTGAGCCCTTTTTTCCCCATTATCTTCTGTGCTGTAATTTGGTGGTATTTAAGCATCTAACCAAGTGAATTTAATAATTCTGATGCATATACTATCTGCTGGTAATTGTCAAAACTGTTTTCCTTGTTTTTTCAGTAGACACCTTTATTTTGTCCTGGAGGGACAGTGGGAGCATCATTAGAGCTCCTTTGAAACAGTTTGGTTTAAACCATTGTTTATAAGCTATAATATTATAATTCATGAATGACCATAAAGTGATACAATCTTCTTTCTTTTAAAGGGTAGGGAACCATGATGAGAAGCGAGTAAAATCACCAGAGTTTTTCTTCAATTTGTTAACATTGCAGGTCAAATGCTGAGAATGTTGATATTTAACTGTTTTACTTGGATTTCCAGAAGTTTAATGCCTGGATGTTGAACCCTCAATCATCATTCTCTTAACTGATTAGTTATTATTGTGATCCTCAGAGAAACCAGTTATGAAGACCTTTAAATTCACTTAGGAGGTTAATTTAGAGGCTGATCTGTGGATTGCAGTGGACAAGATGGATTTTTTAAAGTTGCGATGTCTAGTCTGAACTGTTGCTATGCTAATGGGCTATGTTTGTGATGATCTAATAGTCAAGACTATATTCTTTTTCATTGACGGGAACTTAGGAAAATTGTCATCATCAGTCCAATTTTCAAACTTTGCTTTTACTTTGGTCTTGTTCTGAAATTTGTTTGTGGAAAATTGTCATCATTTGTTTTCTCTATTTTACATAGATACATCTGATGATTTGAAAGTTACATAACAGGCGTCAAAGTAGAAGGGATCCTGAGACAAGCTGCAGATGTTGATGATGTTGAATGCAGAATTCGAGCTTTTGAGCAGGGTTTGTTCAGACACACTGTGTTCATGGAATAGTTCTCTCTTAATATCATTGGTTGTGCCTTTTGTCAAATTTTAAAATTTTGTATTCTGTTATGCTGGAATTTGAATTTATTTGTCATTTATGAATTCTAAATTTAATACAGACTCAACGATAACTGAGTTTGATATGGCATTTCTGTTATGTCACCCCCATTTCTTGTTTGGTAGTGTAAATAAAGAAGTCAAAACTATTGGGTCATTGGATCAGAAATATTTGTCATTCAGATCATTCTTCTTTATTCTAAAAATTTCTGGGTTATGTTTGCTGATTCAGGAAAAACAGAATTTTCTCCCAAGGAAGATGCACATATTGTTGCTGATTGTGTCAAGGTATCCTCTGAAGTAACAACAATATACTTTTTAATCATGTGTTGGTTGCAGCATGCAGTACCTTGTTATTTATTGTCCTTGATATAATTACCAGTATTTTATCCGAGAGTTGCCCTCCTCTCCAGTACCTGCATCTTGCTGCAATGCTCTTCTGGAAGCACGTCGTAAGTATGCTATTAAGTGTTTGTTCTTATTATCTTCATCTTTTCGTCCCAATTTTAAGTTAATATGTATTGTACAATAGTTGTTAATAATGTGAAGAGGCCCTTATGAAGAAGTATATCATTATTTTCTGCAAATTACTTTACATGTGTTACATATAGAGCCTTTATCCACAGACAGCTCTGACTCTGAACTGCATGGTTTGATCCAGGAAACAAATACTCATCTACCAGCTTAGTTCTCACTCTGCTAATCTTTATATGAGACTGCGTGCAGGATTAATTTTTCTGGCAATCTGGTTTAGAAAATTTTGTTATTCTTCACGATACACCAGCTTAGGTTTTCACTACTATATTAGTAGGCTTCTTAAGAAAATAATGTTTAGCATTTTGTTTCCTTTTCTATATTTGATATTTTATTGGCTGTTTTACAATAATTAGGAACTGATCGCAGCGGTAGTAGAGTCAATGCTATACGTACTGCAATATGTGAAACATTCCCTGAGCCAAATCGTCGCTTACTGCAGAGGTTGTGAATTCATTAACTTTTGTTTTTTTTTAAACTTATGGTCTCTTTTTCTCTGTCATTACTTTCACTGTGAGTTGGGGTGGAGATAGGAGAGAATGTTCTCTTGTTTTTTATTTCTTTTCTATTACATGAATCTGTTGTAAATCTTGTGAGCATTATTTTGCATCTGTTCTTATTTATCCAGTTACAAATCATTATTTCTTGAAAGAAAAGGCAATAAGCAGATAATTTAATGCTGCAGAAAATGTTGAATAATGCAAAGCTGTTGCAATAGTTCACTTTATTATATTATCTGCAATATATTTCTTAACTGCCAATAATTACTATTGAAATCAATGACCAACTTTTGTATGAATTTATTTTCTTTTGAGTAATCAATTTACATATTTTCTGTATCATATTTTGATTTGGCACCAAGTTGCATTTTTCCATTTCTCAATCTGTTAATTCTTCCCTTCTTGTTCAGAATACTTACAATGATGCGAACTGTTTCTTCTAACAAAACTGTAAATCGAATGAGCACTTCTGCTGTTGCGGCTTGCATGGCACCCTTACTTCTTCGTCCCCTCCTAGCTGGTGATTGTGAGATAGAAAGTGATTTTGATGTGGGTGTTGACAGTTCTGTTCAACTTTTGCAAGCAGCTGCTGCAGCCAATCATGCTCAAGCCATTGTCATAACATTATTGGAAGAGTATGATAATATCTTTGGGGTAAGTTGTAACAACTTGTTTGTTTAATTCTTATATGGGTGACACATACAAGTTTGGGCTGTAAGACTGTCTTTTCTTCATCAGCATGTTGAATTTATCTTTGTTTTACTATAACATCATCATGATTACATATTGGAACTCCTTTGATGTTCCTAGTCTTCTATATTTCTCTTTGGAACGGTCAACTGTGGACAAGTTACTTTGTAGTCTAAATCAACTTGAAGACATCCTTTTGCTTTCCATTCTATATTTGAATGCCATAAGTCATTACTGGTTATACTGTTTCTTCACTGATTTTTCTTATCCTGCTTAGAACATTAACTTGAATTCACACATATATGTGTGTGTGTGTGTGTGTGTGTGTGTGTATGTGTATGTTTGGTGTGCTACTAGAGTGTGATATTTCCTTCTCTAAAAGGAACAAGAAATGCAAGATATTTTTTTGGACTAGTAAATTTAAAATACAGGCTCAATGAAACTAGAAAGAATTATATGGAAAATTTTAATGCAATCCTTGGGTGGTGAGCTAGCATAGGCTTAATAAATGTATATAAACTTATGTCATATAGCAACAGAATATTCATGGAAAATACAAAAAGAAAAAATTACATTATGGAATCATAGTTTTCCATATTCGTATTGTCAGTATTTCTTTTAGTCTCTGTTTTCTCTGTGATTTTGAGCTTTACTATATTAACTAGCATTGTGTTTGCAGGAAGGCTCTTTGTCTCCTGGATTATACTCAGAAGAAAGCGGGAGTGAAACTGAGGAGGCTTCTGATGATGATGGGTCTTATGAAGATGATGAAAACCACGATATAACAAGCAATTCTGATGCATGTACAGATGATGATCTAGAAAGTGCTTCAAGTGGATCATGCACTGAGACTTGTGGTTCTGCAGACAGTGATCAGGATAATAATAAGGTATCTTTTACTTATAAACGTAATATTAAAATCCTAGATTACTGAGGCCTTCCATATACATATGGCCAGACTTCTTTTTGTTACCCAGGGTGAATAATCGACATCTACTCAGATTGTCTGATATATGGTTATGATTTCTTTGTTCATCTATGTGATATTGTAGCTGGAGTGTATCAATTGGGAGTTAAGGATATCGTTTATTGAATGTTTCGACATTCCTTAATTCTATTTAGAAATCACACCAAATATTTTTCAACTTAGTTTCTTGAACCTTTAGACAAAGACACAGAGCACTTCTTTTTACAAAATCATATGTTTTCTCCCTGTCAGTGGACAACTATTACAATGAATTGTTAAATTTATGAATTACTGAGAATAACCACATGCAGTCTCCATTCTTCTCCTTCATTGTTTTGGCACTGCTCATTTCCTGTGCTATCAATTTTTTCGCACCCTCTATGCCATCAATAAATAATTGAGTTAAACATACAGCTTAGTTGTTAATATGTTTCATATTTCTCACCTTCATGCTTCCTAAGCATGATATGTCTACATTGGTCTTGCTTTTTGCTCAGCTTTGACTGGACAAAGTAATATATTCAGTACTCTCTGTTTGTCTCCTTTGTCTATATTCTCCTCTGCATCCCCAGGTCGCAGATATATATGGTCTTGATGTCTTAAAGTATATGCACTTCTATTCCTCTCTTAAGATTTAAATCTTCGTTTATAAAGCCTTCTCATCATACTCCTTTCCTTTCATATTTTTATATTGTCATTTTTTTACTAAAGGTATTTCTGACCCTCCTTAGGGATGGAATAGTGCAAATCATTCAGAAGTGCCCCATGGCTTCTCAGCCATCGGAACTACAGGCTTTTCTTCCTTCACTTCAAGAATTCATCTGTAACCTCAATTTCTATATGGTTACTGAAGTCAGAACTGAAACAAGTATATTCTAGATATCCCTCACTGAGTTTCATAGCTATTAACATGGTGGGAAGTACGGTACATCTGTATGAAAATAAATTAGGAGAAAAACTTGGAAGAAACCTAAATTATTTTTAATTTATTTTGTAATTCCTGCCACTTCTGGGATTCTAGCCTGCAAAGTGGAAAATAAAATCTGCAAGTATTTCAACAGCTGCAGATTTTCTCATCTGATGTTGTCTATTCTTAAATTTAATCTCAAATATTTATGTTTCACCGTGTGTTGTGGTTGATATACACTACATTTTTTTTTCCAATTATAACATGTTTCCTTTTATAATGAATAAAAAAGTGCCATTCTTATATTACTTATAAATGCAGGATTTCAGCTTAGGTTCTGAGTGTCTTGATCCTACTTCTTTGCTGATGCAGGATTCCAACTTGGGTTCCAAGTCGCCAGAAGGTAGTGATAATCTTAAAGTCAGTCCGAAGTTATCATCAAGTACACATCAGATTTCAATGCCTCAACAAGGAGATGTAAAGAGGAGTGAGACTATTCTAAATCAGGGTGAAACCAATTTGGCAAAACAGGCTAACGAAACTGCTGGGCAAATGGAGGATGCATCTAAAGGAACAAGTTCAGACTGTAATTTAAGTAGTAATAATCCAACTGCTTGCATGCAGAAATCTACAAGCATATCATATGGACATGAGCGTGGTGCCAGGCATGGCACTGTTTGGGGACGAACTGCTGTGAGTATCATTGTGAATCTGTGGCATAGGTTTCTGAGTTTGGCATAATGTTTCCAATAAGATTGATTTTAGCTCTTGCAAAGCTACTAAAGAAATTTCATGAGTTTTAATTTTTACTCATGTTTTTTTCTTTTTCAACCAATGAGTCCAGGCAAGGAAGAACCTTTCCATGGAATCCATTGACTTATCCTTTGAAGATGAGTAAGTGATGCATCTATGCTCAGTGAAATAACAGCTTTATGCACTTCTACTATTTGACATTTTTGTGGCCTTTGGATCTTTTTTAGTAGGATCTGATACAAACTTGAAATTAGCTCCACAAATGAAGTTTGTTTGTTTCAACATTTCAAATGATTTTTGAACTCGAGTCAAAAGGGAATGGACCCATAATGTCTTCAGACAACCTTTTTTTTTTTTTTTTTGGATGATGTGGTGTTTTTTTGTGTGTATGGTTGTGTACATGTGCAGGAAGTGGCAATTAACCCTCCAAGTTTAGGATGCATACACAATAGTTTTGTCCCAATTGATAGAAATACAACATTTAAAAATTTATTCAGAACTTTTGTCCTGTAGTGGTATCAAATTTTGTTATATCTGATGTATGCATCTAATCTTTTGAACCATCTGTAGGGCTGAGATCCAAAGGCTTGAGGTCACTAAATCTAAGTTGCAAAACAGAATTGCAGATGAGGTGGAGACATTAAATATGTCTATTATGAGGCATTATGCATGGATCTGTTTTTAATTTGGTTTACGCTTCTTTTATAGGTAAAAGGAAATGAGATTCTACAAGTGGGTTTGGAAAGACGGAAGAAGGCCTTGCATGAGCGTCGTCTAACTCTTGAGAAAGATGTATGTTTCATTTTGGATAGTAACTATTTTATGGTTTTCGTTTCTCTTCTTATTTCATGCCAAGATGTTTATGTGCTCTAGAATAGTAAAGGTGCATGCAATGACTATTTTGCTTAAGTATGTTGTTCAAAGGTGTTAGGAACCTAGGCCATTATTTCCATTTCAACACAAACAAAAGTTTTTTATTCATGAAAGGGTATTTACATGAGTAAACTGGACAATTCGAGAAATCAAGAACTCTTATTTTCAATCATTTGAGGGATTGAAGATTTCCTACAATTAGTCCTAGGGCTGCTCAAAACCCTAAGATTGTCCAAAAGTCTATAATTTTTCTTCATTCTCCTCTTAATAACCCTAATCATTTCTTTATATAATAAAACCTATATTTAGAATTAGAACAAATGTCCTTCTATTATAATAATATCATTCTGTTGTAAAACCACCTGGCCTTAACCAGATGAGAAAATTGAATTTTTTTTTATTTTTGTTGTTAATATTATTAATCTTTATTTATTTATTTTTTTTCTATTGTTATTTGTCGATATATAAATTTGTTACTTCTATTATTTTTCTCTCTTTTTTCCGACTGGCAACTGTCATAATATGATATTTTTTTCTTTGTATCGTACACCAATAATCATACAACAACTCATACATATTCATTTGCGAGTTGTTTTCTTTTCAATCATGCCAATGGTGTTTAGAATATATTTTTTTCTTTCCTTTTTCTCTTCTTTCATATCTTCCTTTCTTTTTTTTTCCCTTTTTTCCAGTCATCTTCCCCCAGCCCTTCCATCGACTTTTTCTTCTTCTCTTTCTCTTCATGTCTTCCCTAGCTCTTCCAACAACTTTTCTAGTGTCAATTCATCTTCCACTATCAATTTCATCATTTTAGCTCCGATTTGGTCTATCTCGTGCTAATCTATTCATCTTGTGGCTTTCCATATTCCATTAAACTTTTTCTAACCATTAACTTGCATTGATTTGTCCCTCCATGCCCCATTCCGCCGCCTTTTTGTTTCACTCTACTTCCACCAAAGCTGATTTGACTTCCCTTAGGCCAATTTATTTCCTCCCAAGCTTCTCGTTGTTGATCTCTCTTTTCCAATAACCTCTCTCACTAGATGTCACCACTCAGATATCATTTTGTTGGAAACCGAGGATATTATTCCCAATTTTAACACAAATAATAATTAAAAATACAAACAAAAACTATTTTATTCATGAAAGGGTATTCACGTGGATAAATTATACAATTTAGTTAAAGCCTCCCATTTCTACAATCACCATTGGGATTGCCCAAAAATCTCTAAATTTCT
The DNA here is from genome assembly GCF_011075055.1 of Mangifera indica. Taxonomy (NCBI): domain Eukaryota; kingdom Viridiplantae; phylum Streptophyta; class Magnoliopsida; order Sapindales; family Anacardiaceae; genus Mangifera; species Mangifera indica. The sequence goes on along the minus strand of NC_058147.1, from coordinate 4,413,774 downwards.
TTTTTTACCCCTTGATAACCCCAACCACCCCTTTATATAATAAAGGCCAAAGGACTATTTCCCACCCAAGGTATGTTTTTTCTGTAAATTCCCACCCGTTAACTTTGAAAAGCCTATTTACTTACTTATGGGCTGTTAAAAAAAAGTCAGGTTGACGGATTCAAGGGCAAAATCGTTATTTTATCTGTAATATTAAAAATAAACTTAAATTTAATTTCCTTTTTACCCTCAAATCCTAACAACTAACAATTTTCCTCCAACCCAAGTTTTCAAAAACAATATTTTCCCCTCTAGGGTTTCCAAACTTTCGGATTGAATTTTCTAGCAACGACCAATGATCTTCAGGCGACGTCTTTTCCTCCCTAGCGTCTCCTCTTTCCGACCGTGCAGCGTCTTCCCTTTCGTCTCAACGAAGACATGTTGTCTTCATCGACGACAACGCCATATAGCGTTGGAAGTGTATGACTGGAAGGAGGGGCCGTCGGAGAGGGAGAGTAGGTGCTTGGAGATCGCCGGAAAAATTGGATTTGAAGTTTGGAAATCCTAAGGGGGAAAATGCAGTTTTCAAAAACTTTGGTTGGGGAAAAAGTGTTAGTTTTTGGGTTTGGGGGAGAAAATAATATGACCAACGGACTCAATTAAATTTAACGGCCCATGAGTGGATAAATGAGATTTTTAAAGTTAACGGAAGGAACTTTGAAAATTCAGCATAGTGTGGGTGGGAAATAGTCCTTTGGCCTATAATGAAACCTAATCTCTAAAATTAGGGCAACTGTCCCTTATCCTAACAAAATACCAACTAATGTCTTGCTTCTCCCTTCCATATCCATTTGGTTTTTAACTCTTTCATAGATTTTGCATCAATTCCCCTAATATATTATTGTTCCGTTTTCCAAGAGAAACTTAGCACGGAGACTCTTAGAAGTTCCTGGGTTTGTAAAAAGAGAATGACTCTATAATATTGTCCCATTGAGAACTGAAAGATAAGCAGTAGTGATTCCTATTGCTCCATTCTTTTCTTTACCCGTAATTTCTAGTTTTTTTTTTCCTTCCCTTCTAAAACATGTTATGTTGATCCCTTCTCCCTTTCTTTGTAATGGTAAAACGATGTAGCCAGAGGTTGAAACTCTAATAATGTTTGAAGTGACGGGATTGATTATTTCATTACCGGGCACGGGAATATGTTCTTTACAACCCATTGATGTTTATGGGTTGAATGTTAAGAGGAAACAAATGTCAATGGATCTGCAGGAAAGGATTACTGGAAATAGAACTACCATATGATGCATTGAAGCTTGTACTTGTAATTGCTTAAGAAATGAAAGTAATCTATGTTTCTTTATTTTAATAATTTTCAATCCTGAAACTTATGGTCAATAGTTGCTTCTGTATGTTTCTTCGGAAATAAGTTCCACACAAGTAGTTTTGAAATTCAACTGTCTATTGACTTTTGAGGGGAATCTGGGAGAAACCTAAGTGTTGATTGTGCTTTTAGGTGGCTAGACTACAGGATCAGTTGCAAAATGAGAGAGAGAAGAAAAAAGTTTTAGAAACAGTACTCAACACATCTAAGGGGTTTACATCTATTCCAGCTACAATTGATGAAAAGGTTAGTCCCTCTCAAATTGACTATTATAATTTGTCTTGATCATGCATTAAAATAACATGTAAAAATGCTAAAGACAAAGCTAGAGATTGAAGAAATAGCTCAAGCAGAATCAGAAGTTGGCAGTTTGCAGCAGAAGCTTGCTGATCTTGAAATGCAGCTGAATCAACAACTCCAAAAAAACCATGGTTCCACCGGTGATTCAGGCAATCAGCTCCAACAAAAGTTACCCAAGTTGTATGTTCCTTGCTTAAATTTTCTTCTCTGGTTGCATCTCCCTTTGGGAATTTGTTATAATTCCTCATAATCTTAAATGACTCTATTAAGGTTGTCAGTCTTAGATGTCAGCTATATATATTTGAGTTATTTGTATATGTAACAGCACTGTTTGTGCACAAATATAGTTTATGCTTATATCTGAGTGAGAGGGCAATCGTCTTTTACTTTGTGGGTTGTGCTAAGGTTGTTTCCTTCTTATATTCTTTCCTATTTATTCACTAAATCTATATTTTGGTACAGGGGAGACAAAAAAAGGGATACTGAAGCTTCTGCTCCTTCACATGTTTCCGAAAGGTCAACAAGCAAGGTAAATTGGTGTTGCAATTAGAAGCATATTGTTGAGTAATAGTCTCAACGTGAAACCTACTGACTTGTTTCTTGACTCAATAATAATTTAGCAGGATATTAGTTTGGATAGAGCTGCAGAAAGTAACAATCATGAGAAGAAGCGGGAACCAACTTCTAAGCCAAATAAAAGTTCATCTCATAACCAGCAGCTGGATGCAACACATAATATTAACTCCAAGCCTACTGCTCCAAGCAATTCCAAGAAATCTGGTTCAAAGGGTGAGGTAGGTTCTATTATTTTTTTTCTTATGACATTAGTTTAATTGATATGATTGTAGCAGAAATAAACATCAAACTATTTCCAATCTCTCTCTCTCTCCTTTTTTTTTTTTAAGGGCTCTAGAGCAACAAGTCAATGAATTACTTTCACATATCATCTCTTACAGACTACATGTATCTTATCATTATATCATCTCAACTTATTCTCTTCTGTTGTCAAAAAGATAGAAAAAAGGGAAAAGAAAAGATGCCTTGTGACTCATTGGTTGTGATGAGGGGGTGATGTCTCAACGCTCCATGATATTTCAAAATCTTATTGCCTATTGTATGACTTGATTTCTATCCTAATGATTGGAAGCTCATTGCTTATTTCATCTAAAATGGAAGAATTAATCTTGTAGCCTCATTTTTTATGATGTGGTAGCCAGTGTTACATCTCCATCATTTTGTGTGCACCACAGGGAAGCAACTCCAGTTCTTTATCATTGGCAAGGTTGACAACTAGACTCAACTTTCTAAAGGAACGGCGTAGTCAAATAGCATGTGAACTCCAAAATCTTCGAAATTCTGGTCAAGCTGTCCGTAATCAAGATAAAAGTAAAGGATCAGAAGCTCAGAAGACAGACAAGTCTCAGGAATCAGAAGTCAGCAGAGAAGGTGACAATTCCCAGTCGCACCAAAACGTGGACAAACGGGAAGGCCGGTCACAACAGAAACCGGAAAAGTCTAGGAAATCAAATAGCCAATCAGACCAGAATGTGGATGGAGATAGAACATCAGAAGGCCAACGTCAGCATGGGCTGGAAAGAGGAAGATCTGCAGGTCATATGAACTATGATGGTGAACAAAGTCAAGGACCTGGAGGATCTATCATGCCTTCTCGTACCTACTCCAGATGATACCATGTCTTCTAAGTATCTTAGTCATTGTTTGTGCACAGACAGGATGAATTATGTCCTCAACAATTCTCAACGTCTATAAAAGCTGGTAGAAGACGAGGATGTTTATAGAAAACAAAACTGTAACATTTTCCGTGCCAAGTCCGGAGACCCCATTCTTCCCCAAAAAAGCTTGGTATGTGCAGATCACCAACTTACTATTGTTAGTAATCATGTCTATTTGATTTTTCCCTGGTTAGAGAACGAGCAGTGTTGTATAGTAATTTGCATCGTTTGTATGGACAAATTCATATTATAAATTAACTGAAGTTGCTTGGCTGAATGCTGGGAAAATCTAACCTGGGATCAAGCTTCTAGTCTGCCTATGACTCGTTTAACTTGGTGAGTCTGAGTCTGCTCGTTTAACTTGGGGAGTCTGAGTCTGCTCGTTTAACTTGGGGAGTCTGAGTCTGCTTTAGTATAATCTAGCTTTAGTATAATCTAGTGTAAATGTGTCCCGTTTTGATTAAGCTGTATTATATAACTTGCTTAATATTCAGAAATCTCGGTGTCAAGAATTGAATGAATGGCCATTAAAGAAAGATTAATAAAACAATTAAATAAATAAATTTTCGTCATCATCACAATGTAAATAATTAAAAGTCTCTGGTCAATTTCCTGACTTGCTCAAGTGTCACAAACAGCACCACAGTAAATGGTCCCTGTCTGGAAATCGTCGGAATAAATCCTTTGTATAGGGCCATAGGCCCCTCAGCCCTAACAGTCTTCAACGCGCAATCGATTGCCCCACTATAAGCCGGCTTCATTCCGGCGTCAACCTTCATGTTCATAACTCTCGTTTTTATAACATCTATTGGATTCGACGCAACTGCAGCCACGAAGCCCGCCGAGAAGCTCGCCGTCACGTGAGTGCCCAATCCATCACTCATTATTCCCTTGTCCAATATTGTCTCCTTGATCTGATCGTACGACGCTAACTGTGAAGCCGTCACGATCATCGCTCGGTTCACTGTAAGCGATGATCCGCGCCACAGGCTAATAACTCCTTCCTGTTTTGACATTCGCGTAATGGCGTCGATCACGCTCGTGTAGTTACGGCGCTGAGCGAGAGGGAGCCGACCGTCGGCTTGCATTCGAACCATCGCCACGTCAGCGGGATTACCAACTGCCGCTCCGACTCCTCCGGCGATTAAACCGGCAGCTATTTTTCTAGTCAGAGGCATATTGTTTGTGTCTTTATTAGTCCACTTCAGTTTAAGTACATCGTAGAGGCCCATGCGAGTGGTGGAATAGAGTGTTTGGCGGAGCACGGTGGCGGACACACCAGAGAATAAAGCGGCAACGCCTTCGGTTTGGACGATCCGCATGCCAACAGAGACGAGGCCGGCGCGTGGAGGCCGCGGCTGAGGAGTTGAAAGAGGAATATGAAAGGAATTAGCGGCGGAAGTAGATTGAAAAGCCAAAGCAGGGCGGAGTGAATGGACGTGTTGTTGGTTAAGGTTTGGAATGGGGAGATTTTCACCTTGGAGTTGCATACGAACTTTGAGGAGATCGAGAGGGTGAGTGGAGCAGCCAGCCACAATCGAGGCAACACCGCCTTCAACGAAACCTTTGGCACCCATTTTAGCTTAAGCTTTTGATTAATTGAAAAGGAGAAAACTGAGCAAAGATCTGTAAGAGTAAAACGTTGAAAGGGTGGTTAATGGGGTTGTGAAGAATGAAGAGATCTGAAAATTATTTATAGTGAGAAGGAGAGAAAGGGGAAAGAGGGAGGAAGAGGACGAATACGCGGCTGTTTGGTGGTCTACAGCACAGGTACGTGTTTGTTTGACTCAAACCCTAATCTATGACTAATGGTTCTACATTCACAGCATCTGTGATTTTAAAATGGCCTAATCACAACTGCCGTCAATTAGTTTTGTTAACATTCTTGTCAGGACTGGACTTTAGTCTTAAGTCTTAACCATCAGATCAGAATCTTAAGCCCCCATAACTTTGGCTAAAAAATATTCAATCTGAAAACAAATCCCATTTTATGGGATGTTTTCAGTTTAAAGGTAAAACTCTAAAAATTTGGAATAAAAGGTGGTCTCCAAGTATATTTACCGTCCGCGGGGATAATATTCATACATAACCATTGAAATTAAATTAAAGAAATGAAGATGGAAGTGTTATTGGTAGGACACGTGGATTGATTCTAAGAATGTTTTGTTGTATGGTAATGATCCGAGAAACATAATCTCATGTAAAAAATTTGGATTAGTTAACTTTGGATAGAATAATAAGATACTATAAAAAGCGAAACTCAATTGTATTTGGAATTTAAAGAAAAAAAACATACACCAATTAAAGAAATGACAGGTGTTAGAATAAAACTACGTAGATACATAAATTTATCAATTAAAACTGAAATAACAGTTTGAAATTGAGTATAACTTTTTTTAATTTTAAAGTCATTTAATTGGACATAAATAAATTTATACAATTTATTTAAACATGTAATATTATTTAAGGTGTTAATATTTACAATTTGACTCCCTAAAACCCCAAGGCCAAATAAACATCCAAAAAGCAATAATGAGTTAGGGGATTTGTAGTGAGGGCGTCTGAGTATCCAAAATCAAAATTGAAATTGGCTAATTTATAAGAGTCAGGAGCCTTATTCAAAATGTGTGTCCGGAATTTATCATGTTTGATTCTTTCATTTACCCATAATTGTTTTTTTACTTCCACTTCAGAAAGTGTTCATTTATGGTTTTAGCAACACCAGTGAGAATGTTTCTCTTCCCAAGTAAGTTGAATCAATTGCAGAAATTCAAAAAAGGTGAGTTTCCATGATTGTAGTTAGGCCAAACGACTATTTCCCATCCAAGGTTTGATGTTTTCTCAAGTTTTCACCTTTTAATTATGGAAACACCAAAAACCCACTCATGACCGATTAGATTTAACAAAACTCTAACGGTAGTAAATTTAATCTCATTTTTCCCCTAAAAGTTTAAAAACTAATATTTTTTCCATAAGCTAAGTTTGAAAAAAATTACATTTCCCCCCCTAGGGTTTATTTCCAAACCATTTTACTTTCTCTGGCGCCATCACCGGTCGTCTTCCCCTCTCGACGGTTTCTCTTCCACCGACGGCCGCTCTCAACTCTTGCACTATGCATCCGACACAGAGAAAAGTCGTCTGAGAAGAGAAATCGTCTTCCCAGACGACGAAGACGACAACGATTGGGAAGACGAATGACGAAGTTCTTCGTCTTCCACGACTTCTTCGACTCCGATCAGACGTCCAAATGGGAAGAAAGAGGTCGTCGGAGATTTCAAAACTAAACCCTAAGGTGAAACGGTGATTTTTTAAAACTTAGGCTAGGGAAAAATTTTAGTTTTTAAAGTTTAGGGGGGTAAAATAGATTCTATTTTAGTTTATTTTTAATATTATAACGAAAATGACTATTTTACCCTTACTACCGTTAGGGTTTTGTTAAATCTAATCGGTCATGGGTAGGTGTTTAGTGTTTCTATAGTTAAATGGTGGAAACTTGAGAACCTTGGGTGGGAAATAGTCATTTGGCGTTGTAGTTATTGCAAAATAAAAGGGGAACCAACAACAGGAGCGATGAAAGCAGCAACAAAGGTCAAGCATGGGCCATAAAAGAGGGCAAACAAATAAATCACACGAAATGAACTGCGCGTATCTACAGTTTTAGAGCCCGCTTTCGTAGTAGAAGCCTATTTCATTGGTGGAAAGGCATCTTCCTCTCATTTTCAGAGACAACAGAAATAATGATTCTCATGTATATATGGTTGATTTAAACAAGGTTTTTAAAATCGGATCGGTTATTGAATCGGTTGTCCTACTGATTTTTGTTTTGACCGGTTCAACCGACCAATTCAATATTATTTGAAATGTTGTCAAAATCCATCAATTTTGGACTTCAAATATAGCAGAAGAGGGAATATTAGAGTACTTTGAGTGAAAATGCACCAAATCAAATGTTGAGGACCTTGTTAAGTCAACAGGACTTAATTGTCGTATGTAAAATGTAAAAGGGCCAGTGTGTAATTTTCTAGCGTAGTATAAATAATAAGCAAAAATATCTTGATTTTTAATAAGTCATTTTAATCAAATTCATTTCTCTCTCCATTCTTCCAGAATAGTATCTTTGGTTTTGGATCTAGTTCTTGAATTAGTTTTAGTTCCTTTAAAACATATCTGCATAGTATCAGTTTCACCACCTTCAAACAAAAACACCCACCTTGTTAAGTTTGATTATAAGTAGAAATCAGAATTGGTATTTGATGATTGCATCGATCTGATTTTTGTGCACGCCACAAGTATGATTACCTTATTATGTATGCACTTAGTAGGCACATGCCTAACCCACTTGGCCAAAGTGACATGTTACGTCGATGATGATGTCTCCTTTAAAATTTGTTAGCTACCCAAGATTATCAATAAGAGAAATGTAAAATTTGGATACACCCACGAGTTTTAAAAAAATAGGTATACCCCCTTGAAATTATCATTTATCCCTAAAAAAAAAATATCAAAACCACCTCTGAAAGAAAGGTGTATGATTCTTTTAAAAAATTATGAATGTGTTGTGTTGTGTTGTACAAGTAGACTTTGCCATAGCCAAATGCATGGGAATAGTATTGAAAAATTGACCAACTTCACAATTAGCAACTAGACATACCACTTGTATGCATTTATAAGATGTTGAATTGTATAATGGTGAATGTAGACTTCCAGGTTATAAAAAATTATGCTTGTTATTGTCTTAATTGTTTCTTGTGTTGAATTGTACCCTAAATTTTGGTGTACTTCTCTTTGGTGTGATTTTTCATATCAATAATTCGATGTTGGAACTCGAAAAGTAACCCTTTTTTTTTTAACAAAAACACTTTTCTTTCACCAAATTACCAATAAAACACTTTTTTTTATGGCTCCTTGTGGAAGAAGATGGAAGAATACCATGGATTGTAAAGCTACCAAAATATATCACAATGAGTCTCTTATGGGATAGTTTAATCATGTTGCTAAAAACCAACTTACCCTGATAGTTGGATGCGTGGAGGCATCACTAAATGATATAATTGGTAGTCTAACTAATAACATTTTTCACTCTTAGTAAGTGTAAATAACACATTACATGATAGTTCAAATTTTTCCAAAAGACCCCAAACTTTTTTTAATTTTTAAATAACCCCTTAAATTTTAAAAAAGATCTTCAATATTTTCAAAAATTATATTTTATCATTTGATATACGATCATACCACAAAAATGCCCATATCTATAGAAAGAGAGAAGGGAGGAAGATGACAAAGAAAAAATAAGAAACTTCTTGTTAATTTAGTATTATATAATAATTTTGAAAATAAAATAGTAGGGATAAAATAGTAATTTCACTTCCTAAAATTGTTGTTTCGTGAAAAGATGTTAGTTATGTTTGATTTAAGCAGGAAAGTGTTAATAATGCTAACTAAGGGTGGAAAACGCTTTTAAACTAAACCTTGGGTGGGCATCGTGATTCACTCTGAAGCTATTTATGAATGGGACAAAAACATATACCATGAATCCATCATCCATAGAAATCTGTTTGATCAGCAGTGACAACCCAAAATTCGCGAGGTTACGCCAAACTCTTAGAAGGATAGCTATGCTCCATTCATTTATTTAACCAGAAACAATTGTCTAAAAATAATGGTAAAACTCATCTGTTGTTGCTCCAACTTCAACTAATCTTACCAATACAAATTTATGCCCTTTTTGTTTTTAAACTTGTATATGAATTCTTCCTTTCCCATAAATTCTTCATCATCGCATTCAATCAACCCATCCCAGTAAGAGAAAATAAACAGAAAGAATCAAACATTTCTCTAGTGGGTTTCCCTTCCTGCATGATTTTTTAGTGGTTTACATAATAAGCCCAGATGATGAGAAAATAAATAGAAAGAGTAAAAAATAGTTCATCGATCTGGGCATGCATGAAAATAATAATGGAGGTGGAGAGGATGGATCAGTTGATGTTACTATGCTGTAAACTAAAAAGCAACCGTGTGGCTCTTGTGGGTGGAAATCACACAGCAGCCAGGTTTTGCACTCGCTAAGTTTGCATTGTTTCACCTCAAGTCCAATTCTTAAATAGCTTTCTTTTTAATCTTGTCTTTTGATTTTTTTTTTTTTTTTTGTGATATAAATACTCTGTTTTAAGTAAAATTATCGGTTCGAAATATAAAAAATTTGTGTTTTCAACATGGCAATACAACTTCTGCAAGGCGTCAAAGCCAAACGCCAAAAGAAGTATGGAGCATTGCTGGGTGGTGCTGGTGATAATGCTGGTAAGCAAAGAGATAAATATTTGATCATCAGGCTGTCTGATTTAAGGGCTTTGAAGCTGGTGGCTCCATTGTTGTTTTTGTTATGCCTCCTTGGTTCATTCCCTTGGATAGGCTCCATTTTAGGAAGATCCTTAAATTTTGACTTAGCCGGTCTACTTGGTCCTCAGATCGCCTCTGATTCACTTAACTTTGAACTATTGTCATCGCTCTTCCATGATTTGAAGAATGAAGGCATCCTTGAAACCAGGACAAAAAGCTCTCCTTTTGGGCAACGGTGATGAAGATGCTATTTATAATTTTCACATCGTAATGGAAAATCATTTGGATGTCATCTCTGCAAACGATTTTGAGAGACAAAAAGCAATTCCAAATGAATCATTTGACTTTGTGTTCGCGAATAACTTCCATGAAAATGCAGAATTCATTGACCGAACCCTCGCAATAGGGGGTCTTGCTGCCATTGAAATGACTCAAAATCCGTCCTTTGTATTTGATAAGCCATTGCACTACAAAATTGTTTACGTAAGACGATTTGATTCGAACATTATAGCTATGAGAAAACTAGACAATATGACTGAAGCAAACTCTGCAACAAGCAGACGGCTTTTGTCCACATTAGATGAAAAGAAAGCTGCATTGAGGAATCTAGAAGATGTCCTCCTGGAACCCCCACGAGCCGCCTCAGGAAGATCGAGAAGATATCTCAATAGACCAAGATATCTACCAGATTTAACAGGTGACACGCTTGAGAGCTACCCTCGACGTGTGTTTATCGACGTCGTTTTGCCTTGGCACGATAAAAAAGCAACAGGCACAGAATGGTTTTTGAAGAATTACCCAACAAGGAATCTTCATTTTGAGACGTACAAGATTGAGACAATGACGGAGGAGTTGTCGGCGGCAGCAAGGGAGGGCGTTGAAGCAACAGAGGAAGGAGGGATGTCGAGCTGGTTGAGAAATAATGTGAAGGAGGAAGAGTATGTGGTGATGAAGGCAGAGGCAGAAGTAGTAGAGGAGATGCTGAAAAGCAAGGCTATTAGGTTGGTAGATGAACTTTTCTTGGAGTGCAGGACTAAAAATAAAGGACAATCAAACAAAGAAAAAGGGGGAAGCAGGGCTTACTGGGAGTGTTTGGCTTTGTATGGGAGGCTGACGGACGAGGGTGTTGCAGTCCATCAATGGTGGGGTTGAGCCGTTGAGAGAGCGAGTTGACCAGAGCAAGCTGCAAAACAATTGTTAAAATTATTCTGTAAGTTTTGTTGGCAAAAGAATGTGTATAAGTTAAATCTTGTAATATGCATATGAATTTATGGCTAATTATTTGTTTAATGTGAAAAATGTTTAAAAAAAAAAGAAAAGAAAGGGAAAAAAAATAATAAAGAAACCGCTTGTAATTGAACTGATAAAAAAAAAGAAATTATCAAAATAATCCTTATAGCAATAATTGATTTAATTGATATCGATCTAGTATATACCATTAAACCTTTCATACATAGTTATTATCATTTTACGACATAATTTGGTATGATATAAATAAAAAATATATAATTAAATATACAATGAATATATCACATCATATATATCAATACATATTATCGATATATATTAATACATTTTTTATTTTTTATAAAAATAATGATATAATAAAATTGTATATGAGAAATTTTAAATTTTTAAAGATGTTTATAATATTTTTCAAAATTATGATATATTAACTAAAACTTTTAATTATTTTTTTAATATTTCAATATTTTATTTTTTAAAAAACTTATAGTATAATGCGATAAATATATGATATAAAGAATTAAAATTTTGATACATAATATGATACATAATTTGACTACCATTCTTTCCTATGATATTTCCATTAACAAATTGTTTAAATTTGTAGTTTGGTGAATCAATCATATTATAGTATTATCCATTGGCAACACTCTGATTTTACGGCAATTTGATAGAACTCACACCATTATATGAGAAGAAAGACAGTTTGAAAGGAAAAAGGGAAAAATGAGAAATATAAGAGCGAAAAGAAGAGGGAAAAACAGGGATTTAAAAAAAAAAAAAGACAAAATCAAGTTTCCACCACTCACTGGTTGTAATTTCTCACATATTTTAAAATTGTTAAAATTTAATTTCAAAAAAAAATTATGCTTCCTCCACAAATTATAAAGTGTGCCATTAAGACCGTATGTAACAATTCTCATATTTGAAGATAGGCAAACTGGGTAATGACTTGGAGTAAAGCTATGTACACATTTCTGAATACACAATTAGATATATAGATAATATATCATCATATGATTGGATATTATTGTATTTTTAATTTAAAATCACTCTATTATATAATAACATATTATATGTATATTTAATTATGTATTTGAAAATGTATACACATAGTTTTATTGAATGACTTGACGCGTTCACTATAAACAATGTCTATGTTTAATCATGATAGTGGAACTCATCCGGCGTTAAAGAAATGAAGGAACACAGAGACCAGGGAAGAGCCACCACTCCGCAGCCCCCATAGCCACAGAAAGCTTATGACCACCTTGAACTAATTTTACAGCAACAATAGTCACCAGAATTGAATTAATGAATACAAAAAGATGAAATCTGACATTTTTACATACATGTACAACAACACAGACAAGAAAGACATCATACCCAAATTTTCCTCATTAAAACCACTGCATATGATACACAAATGCAAGCATATTGCGTAGCTCAAAAGCAGGTACCAAACTACAAGCCCACAACCCAGACACACAAAATCCCAACAATCCTGGTTATCCATCACATTAGCACTCCATTAAACATGAATTCACTCACCAGTATCACCCTGTACAAAGATGTAAGCAGATTAACATAAGCTTAAATCTAGATCAAACGTATACACAAGTCCTTAAGTTTGGACTAAATTCACTGTTTGGAAGACAAGGCAACATTAAAGACATAGCACAGCCCATCTAACATACAAAGGCATAGACAAAATATAGTTTTGTTCCAACAAAGTCACCAGAAAGTTTATCCTCAGGCAAGAAAACAAGTTCTGGGCTCAGAAATGCAAGCTCTCACAACTTTAACGTAAAATGTGAATAAAACAGTTAGAGAACATGTACCACTTTCATAGGTGGTGTAAATAATCATCTTTGGAAGACAAGCGTTCACTGAGTTTCCTTTTGTTTTCCCATGTTTATTAAGCCCTTTGTGATTAGATAAGCGTTCCAGAATTTCTTCCATTACTTCTCAAAAGCTTATTTTGGTTTGCTGCATGGCTTTTCATCATAATTTCCTAATCACAACAAACCAAACTTATCCCCACTTTTTCATTTTAGTTGCCTAGTAATTATCAAACTATGTTGATCCTCACTTCATGACTTATAGATGTCAGCGTAAACCGTGTCCACAACAGAAGACAAGACATGTGAAATGGTGTAAGAATTTCTCAAATAGAGAAGCCAGAACATACCTACTTATGCTTAAGAGGTTGCACCCTTTCCCTTAACTACAATTACTGGGCATGCTGCATGGTTGGCACAATAGTTGCTTACGCTTCCCAAAAACATCCTGTTAACATTCAGACAGTTCAAAAGTCCTTCGCATATTGAAAATATTATTGGTTGCTTGAATACAACTTTAAGTTGAACCCAGTCCTACAATACTAAAAAAAACTTATACACAAGTTTTAGAAAATATAAAATATCAAAGGTTAGCAAAACTGGTAGAGTATTAGAACTTTCAAGGAGAAAACCTAAGTTCAAGTCTTTGTCACACTTGTGAAACCTTGATTTGAATTACTTACCCAAAAAAAAAAAGTTTTAGAAAGTATCGCTAACCTTCTCTATTGTATGGCATGAACCTTCAATCTGGAAAAGGTTAATAACCTTTCCCACATTGAAGTCTTTAACAAACTCCAGTGGAGATTTTTGAAAGAAATCTGAGCATGTCATTTATGTTTATAACAAATTTCAGAAGTTAATTGATTTTAAACCACATGGACCCACGTTTATTTAGTCCATGCTATAGGAGAGGCTTTTGTTTCATTTTTTGAACGGTAACGTTGAACAACTGATAATATGGTTCAGTAATGATTTCCAGAGACTTCACAGAACCTTCCCCTGTTCCCTAGAATAAAAGGCCTGATCAAGCCTGCAACTCAGCAAGGCTTGTTCAAGAAAGGACAGCAACGTTTTGTTACAAGGCAGATTCTTTTACATGTAAAGGCAAATTACTACAACAAATGAACCAAACCAGTTAAATATTTTGTTAGAACAGAGAAGGCATGGTTCTCACACATGCCTAGATAACCTTTCCCACACCATTTTAGAGTGAACAGATGTGAACATAATATCTTAAAGAGAAATAGCATCAAATGGGACTTTCAATCCTATGACCAGCACCGGTTGACTACCAATTTAACAGATTGCCAAAGAAACAAGTTAGTTTGTAACTAGAATGTGATGCTGCTATTAATTAATTTACAGTAAAACCATCTTCCAAAGTTGAATACCTCTTGATAGGGCCAAAGGCATGAGAGCCCATCACGAGCAAATCAGCATGTAATTTCTCAACGACTTCACAAATCTTTTCCTTTGGATCCCCAACCACTACTTGGCTTTTGACATTCACCTGAAATAATATTAACACACATAATGTTTGGAAATGAAAGTATATATACACTATCACTAAATTTGATGACAAGGATTTCTGTAAATACTAGCAAACGCTTGGCTCCTATCCACTGGTACAGCACAGATACAATCTAACCAATGCTCACGAGCCATTCAAACCTCACCATGGCAGCACTAAAAGATAAAAGGAATTCAAGGACTTGATCAGTAATATGGTATCATATGAATTTTTATATTTTGCAATTTCCATTTTGTCTTGTAAAAGAAACCGAAAATTGATGGTTTTTCGGTTTATATGCGTGGTATTTGGTTTTTCAATTTGCACTCATTGATCAAATAATACACTAAACATTGACAGCGTCTGGAAGTACTTCTGTAGCAAATTGTTTCAAGTAAGAGCACTTTTATAGACAGAAACACTACAAACCAATTTTTGAAAAGCCAATTCCCCGTCCGCTATTAGTAATCATTTTGTTAAATAATGTGTTTCACGAAAAAGTTCTTTTTTTTTTAAGGGGTCTTTGTCTAATTCAAAGAGACAAAAACAGATACAAAAGTTCCTTTTAATCATATTAAATAACTTTTATGATCATATAAACCAAAATTACTTCGAAAGACACTCTATACAACTTATCCATGGAGAGTCACTTTGTGAATATTTCCATTAGATATATACCCTGAGAAACCCAACATTTATCATTATTAATGATTCCTACAAAGTGAATCTTTGCTATTAACTTTCATAGAAGTAATTTTAATAGTTAACCATACTAATTTTTCTTTTTGGTTTTAAAAGAAAACAAATAGTATTTTCCATTAAATGACGAACAGTTTTCTTTCGTCCCTTTTTTCCAACCATTCAAAGTCATCTTGCCATTTGATAAATTTCTCATTTCAACCACACCTTAAAAAGATTTTAGTTCATATTTGTAACTCAAACGGAGTCAAAGTAAAGTAATACAGCCTGAACAATAAAAAAGAAATTGTGATAAATGAATCCTCACATTCTTTTCAGAGCAAATCTTCAAAGCATGTTCCAAAACCGCCTCTGTAATTTTCCTCTGGTGAGCTTCAATCGCAGCACTAAAGGCAGGTACCTCCAAATCTGCTGAAAATAAATATTGAACTAGCAAAGTCAATAAGATTCAAGAATTCACTCATTTAAGTTGACCAATTTAACTCCAATAAAATGAAATTACGAAACAATTACAGAAGTATAGAAGTATGTTAGCGATAGAGAGAGGAAGCAGCGCTTAACTGGGCCCACCGAATGGGATGGCACCGGGATTGAGCCCGGTAGCGATGGACGGTGGAGATTGGACGTGGAGGATGGTGAAGCAACCGGGAGGGTCGGTGGAATCGAGGGCAGGGGCTCTGAGCTTGAGGTTATCAAGCACCCATCTTAGGGCGTCCATGCTCTCCTCGCTGCCATCAACAGCGACGATCACACTTCTCAAGTTACCTGTCATGATTTGTTGAGTTGACTCGGGTCAGTTGACAGAGTGATGCCGAGAAGTAACAGTAATTGATAACTCTCTCTCCCTACTAGAATGTTGCGGCTCTTAAGGCGCGACAACAGCCGACACTGTCTTTAAATTGTCGTTCAAAATTAATTTAAATTGGAACTTTAAATTAGGTTGATCTATTTGAATTCAATCCAAATTCTTATTTAAAGATTTTGTTCATGCACTCGATAATATTATTAATTTTACGATGATATTAATAATATTATTTATTTATGATATTATCACTTTTAATTATTTTTTTGGCCAGTTCAATTAAATTTAAACTAATTATTTAAAATATTTAACTTAAATTAAGATATATTTAATTTCAACATTCAATAAGATCGTCAATAAAACCCTTAAACTTCTTTTATGACTATTAAAAAATATACGTATATAAATAATTTATACAATTTTATACGTAATTAATTACATATTATTATATAATTAGATAGTTTAAAATTAGAAATAAAATAATATTTAATCACAATATAACATATTATTAGTTGTATATATTATTTATGTATATAATTTTATTAAAAAATATATGTTTTAAGCTAGTATATATTTATTTTGTTTAGTATATTAAGTAATGAAATATTCAAGTAATCTTTTATTATTAACAATAATGTGGTAATAAATTCAAGTAAAGTCGAGTTATAAATTTAAAGTACTGATTCAAATTTCAAATTTAAATCTAATTGAGTCGAACATCTTTTAATTTGAATTCAATTTAAATTAAAAAATAAATTAAATCTTTTAATTTAAATTTAACTCAATTAAATTAAATTAATCTGAATTAATTTTCAAGACTAACCCAATTCAAATCACATCCAGGCCCTATTTGTCACCGTTGCGTAGCCGTAAAGCTTCATCAGCCTCTGCTTATACATTTCGTGTATCAATTGGACATCAGCCCTTGTCCACTAATGCTCAGTTTGTTCAATGAGCCCTCGTCATTGATGAGTCAAGGCTTCCAACTTTTCAAAATATATATTTTAATTTAATTTTGTGAAAACTATTAAATTACTAATACACCCTTAAGTAGTCAATGTTACCGTCCAAAATTGATAGAGGTTGGGAAAAACTTAATTCTCAAATTTAAAAGGTAGAAAAAAAAAAGTCTTTCAGACAAATATGAAACGACAAATTGTCGTTCTCTCTATTTCCTTCTTCACGTGGATTTGGCTGTAATTGGTTATTATTATATTTAAACATGATTATTTTACAAATTATAAATCACTGTTGGTGTAACTTGCCACTGAACAATTAAACAGTTGCTAATTATAAATCTCTCCCTCTGGCTTTCCTCTCTCTTAAACCATCCTGATCATTACCGGCTAACTAATATATTAATTTATATTAATTATATATTTTTATATATAATATATTTATTATATCATATTAATTTAATATATATAATTTTTTTATTTTTATTATGTAACAATCATAAAACATACCTCATATATTGTTTAATGTTAAACATCCCTGTACAGAAATTTTGGATTATACCTCTCAAAGCCTTTGAACAAAAGGAAAAACACTTGCCATTGTCGGCCAAAAGCACGATCTTGCATAGAAGGATCATGTTGACTGTATTATCACGTCCATTGAACAGGCTCGTTCGTACAAAATCACACGTCAATACCGTAGCGAAGCAGCCAGTCAGGCACCAATGTTCTTCTCGGTCCGTACAATGCTTTGAGGGAAAACGTACGAATGCCGCCAATCAAGCATCAAAATGGCCAGAAACTTTGTCACACTAGTAGACCTAAAATTTCAATGTGAACATCATGCGAGTCACGCTCCCAAAGGCAGCAAAGTAGGAATGACAAAGGTTGTTCCAACTTCCAACTTACATAAGAAAAATGAAAAAGAATGGAGAAGATTTCAGAAACTGCTTGCTTCCATCAAAATTCAGATGTACATAGTCATCCACGTTATTGCTACATTTGCTGTCTCACATTTTCCGCCAAAGAAAAGTAAGCACGCTTGATAGTGGTTTTAATCCCTATCTATAAAAAATCATGACATTGGACTAACACCCATTGACTCACTCTTGTCATCCCTAATTGTAATTAATGCTAATCATTATAAAATTATATAAATAATTTAAAATATAATAATTAAATCTATAATTATTATATTAAATAAGTTAAAATTTTATAAATATGATAAATGATAAAATTATATGTATTTATTTGAGTATGTAAATATATATATTTTATATATTATTACATAATTAAATAATTTAAAATTTAAAATAAAATAATAGTTAATTATATAATAATAAATATATATATATATTTAAAATAGATTCGAAAAGTATTGCTGAAAGATAAAAATGTCATGGCTTCTGCCTTTTCTTCCGACCGGAATATTGTAGGCACGGGCAATTACGTGTGGGATGGTTAATTCTAACTAATGTATATAGAATAATAGAATAGGAGAACACTCTCCACCGTCAGATCCCGCACTCCTTCACAAGTACCCCATCACATGCCACCATCATGCAACCGTCCAATTTGGTGTCTTTTACTGATAATAATACAAGCGTAACTATATTTGTCCAATAATTAAATAAGGAACTGAACCGGAAAATTTTTCCTCCGGACCGGTGGGTCCCGAGGACTCGAATATTTGATGAGCAAAGAATTCACGCTTCTCGAAAATTAAATTCCTTTCTCTTTAACATGAATTTCTTTTTTTACGTACAAAAAATAAAAGTTTTCTTAATCAAATTATAATTAAATCCAAAATAAGCAACGCCTAATTTCTATTGTTTTTCCGCTCCACTTTCTCTTTCTAGTACTCTGAAAACACAAGCCCTAAATTCTCTATCTGTGAGCAAAATTTTCCATCGTTGAAAAATCATCGACTTCACTCGCAGCCTGACGTGGCTATTTTGAATACACAGAAGACATCGACATTTTTTATTTGAAAATTTATACCCCCAGTAACCACCAAGCCCTCTGATCACACCAATCTTTGCATGCACAAATCGCTAGCAACGACGACTAGTCAATCTATGTTTAGTGATGAGATTAGGCGTTATTATTTCTCTGGATGCGTGGTATTAGGAACAGGATAAATGCATGTGACCGGGGATTTTGGGTTTTCTATCCTGGTCCTTGTGTCTAGTTTAGTTTTTCCGGTGATCGGCTTTTTTATCCGCCGGAAATGGCGGCTTTCTATAGCCAGAAGGGAGGAGATCAAAAGGCTGCTGATTTTGGCCTCCGAGGAGGCTGCTAGAGCGGAGCTCGAGGCGACTATTGGGTACGGTGCCGTTTCAGTTCCGCAGTATCCTCAATGCGCTGTTTGTTTCTCTCCCACCACCACGCGCTGCGCCCAGTGCAAAGCGGTTCGTTACTGGTATGTTAATTACGGTTTAGAAATTGATTATCCTGTTATATGGTTCTGTTAATTATTTATTAATTTTTAAAATTAATTATGTGTTGCTATATCCTTTAAATATAAAATTCCAAATTCATATGAGGGATCTATTATCTATGAGGCTTCTTTTATTTAAAGATTGCTATCTTTGTATAAGATTGTTTTTGGGGATTTTGATGAGTTAAAATTATATTCAAGTAAAATTTAAAAGTAGGCGCAATGATTTGAACAGTGTTTGTGATGAATCTGATTCTTTATGTTGCGTTTTTACTCATATGAATCATGTTATCTGCTAGAGATACAAAATTGTAGGAAAAAAGATCTATTAAAATGATGCAGAAGGCTACTTGGTACTCAGTTTATAGTAGTATATTCTAAAACACGAGGTCGACTAGGTAATAATCTTCCTACACAAGACTGTAACATGTTATCCTACTGGTATGTTTACCATTAGTACCTTTCATCCATATTATAGAGATATGAATAAATTTAAGGTTCCATCGTTTAATATCAGGGTCTAGTTTGTTATGAAGAATAGCTGTTAGTTTTATATATGTTTTATTGGGTAACAATACTACATGTCTGTTCATTTTACAATTTAGATGTTGCATGATGATCAAGATTTATACACACTATCAAACTTCCCTATGCCTCAAGTGGGTATAAGTTGGTCCACTCAGTTGATTATTTGTTTATGATTTAACGGAGGAATGAGTTCTTGGGGATTCATGTTTATTATGCAATTCTTGCTAGATGGTTTAATGTTTTGGGAGCTTCCTATTACTCTGTACTATATGCTGATTCTCCGTTTGTTGAAGCACAAAGTGTTAGAGTATCAGTCTGCTATCACTATTGTAGTTACATTCTCCTATCATGTAAATAAACCAAGATGTTTGGTGTCAGTGACTGTAATTCTCCCAACCTTTTTTCCTGCTCTTGTAATTCATATAGTATTGTCTTTTCATGATATTTACTTCGGAATTTAAAATGTTGTAGTTCTGGTAAGTGCCAAATTATTCACTGGAGACAAGGCCACAAGGATGAATGTCATCCTCCCAGCATCACTCAAGACAATAATGATAAAGGTGCCAATTCTACCGGCCAGGAGCAACGTGAAATTAAAGTTGACAAATTTAAGTTTGAAGGCAGACGGCCTCCAACATCAATTGATACAACATCTGAGGAATCTGCAATGTCTTATACCAGTACCTCTCCTGAATTCCCCTATGGGAAGGATGATGAACGGCCTCCAATATCGATTGATACAACATCTGAGGAATCTGCAATGTCTTATACCAGTACCTCTCCTGAAGTCCCATATGGGAAGGATGATGAAGTAAAAGTCGAGCTTCATGCAGATGGGGAAGGAGTTAGATCTACTTGTGAATATTCTGATACTTCATTCTCTGGATTCTCTGCTTCCCATACAAGCAATGAATCATCTGATGATGTTTCTGCCTGTGAGAGCATTAGTTCAAACGAGTCTGAGAAACTGGATGGACCTCTATCTGCTGGTACCTCTGTTGATATGCTTGAGACTGTTTCCATTGTCAAGAATCTGGATAATAGCAAGCCATTATCCCCTAAATTTGCTAGTTTGGTTGATTCTGTCAATAATTTCACTAATATTGATAAATTAAGTCAGATTAAACTTGGTGGTAGTGGAGAGGATCAGTGCACATCAATTAGTTCTTCAGGTTTGAGAATTAGTCGCATGCATGAGGGTTCAAATGCTGAAAATCAAACAGTGTCTTCTGGTTTCTGGGGTAGAACTCTGGAGTCCAGAACAGATGCCTGTGATGATTCTTCTTTGTCCAATTCCCCTTCGTGTTTGTCGAATTTGTCCCCTTCCCCCTCATTGTCTGCCAGGGGCTCTGAGGTGAAAGGGATTGTATCAGATGATGCTCTTCCTGCAGCTTCAGGAAGTCCCAAAGATGGAGCAGCTAAAACTAGTAATGTTGATTTTCCAGAGGTCAGGAGCTTCTCATCCTTGAACTGCAAATCATCCAGTCTTGCAGTAAATGGCACTAACATTGGTTCACATGCATCAAAGTCCCCAGAAGTGAAAGCTTCACTATCTTTGTCTTCTCATGTTCCTCTGTCTTCTAGTGCTAGAAAAGATTCAACAAGTGTGGATCCTTCAAATATCAGTAGCTTGCAATCCTCTATCTCTGAAAAGTCAAATAATGTGATTAATGACAATGTGGGCACTTCACATCATGTTGAAGAACATTCAGTTCCAAGTGTGAGATCTGACAGAATCAATGATGTTCAGGCAAGCTCTCCGTTTATCTCTGTGGCTGAGAGCTGCTCTTCAAATGATAAGAATGGATTAAAAACGTCTCTATGGAAAGCTGTCAATCAGTTCACAGGATCTAAATCATTGAACCAATCTCCATATGGGGTTGTAAGTGAGACTGCTGGAAGATACAGTGACAAGGTTTTGATTGGATCTTGTGTTTCATTTTTGTGGGTTTAACATTTTGCATTTGCAATGAATGCACATTAATTTTGTCTCATTTTTCTTTTGTTTCTACAGGGCCTATTCTCATATGAATTGTTTGTCAAACTATATAATTGGAACAAGGTCGAACTGCAGCCATGTGGCCTCGTAAATTGTGGGAATAGGTAAGGCTATGGTTCTTTCCTATTGATAAGTTATAATGACTGATGCATGGTTTATAGTAATGGCACATTCTTGGCAGTTCTGTTCTTTTTTCTTTTGTTGGAAATGAAAAACAAAACTTCTATCTATTTTAAAGCAATGTGGATTTTGTGTGTGGGGTTACTTAGGTGATTAGTTTAAGTAGTTACATGGTATTTTTTCTTGCATAGTATAATTTCTTTTAGTCAATTAACTTGACAAATCCATGTCCACATTATGTAATAGATCTTTTTATGGTAAGTTGATGAGATTTGTAAAGTGCAATGTTTCCAAATATTTCACTTTCTGACAGGGTAAGCAATGTGTTCTGCGTATTTTCTCATTCACCAATTCCGGCCCAACAGGGCTGTCAACTATTAGCTTGTTTTTGGCCTAGTGTAGTAGTTATCTTTTATGTAGAGAATTTCTCTTGCTTTTGTTAACTGCCAATATAATTTTGCAGCTGTTATGCCAATGCTATTCTTCAGTGCTTGACATTTACTCCTCCTCTGACTGCTTACTTTCTTCAGGGACTCCATTCCAAAGAATGTATGCTAAGCTCATGATCTTTATCTTTGATTTTACTTGTTTCTAATTCGTATTTTTTGCAGCATTTGTTACAGTGTATAAGTCTTCATAATTATTATCAATTCCAGGTGTTAAGAAAGAATGGTGTTTTACCTGTGAGTTTGAAAATCTAATATTGAAGGCAAAAGAAAGAAAATCCCCTTTGTCTCCCATTGGGATTTTATCACAACTTCAAAGTATGGGAAGCCAACTTGGTAATGGGAGAGAAGAAGATGCTCATGAATTTCTAAGGTCAGATGGGCTTTTAATTCTGAAACCCATTTTTGAATTTAGGTCTATTACTATGTTCTTATGATTTTATCTCCTGCTGAAAGGAATGCTTTTGGATTTGTTTTACAGGTATGCTATTGATACAATGCAATCTGTATGTCTTAAGGAAGCTATGGTTAATGCTTCCAGCCCTTTGGAAGAGGAAACAACCCTCATAGGCCTTACATTTGGTGGCTACCTTAGATCGAAGGTATATTTTTTTCCAGAAATTTTGGTCTAAAGTTAAGTGACTGGGCTGTTCTTCATTCCTTGTTTCTATTCTAAGTTGTGATGTCTTGTTGCCTCTATAACTGACTTATGCAAGATGAATTTCATATTGTACTGTAAATGATACATGTTCTGTATTGTTCTTGTCTGCAGATAAAATGCATGAAATGCCAAGGCAAGTCAGAACGACAGGAGAGGATGATGGATCTTACTGTTGAGATAGAAGGGGATATAAAAAGCCTGGAAGAGGCTCTTCGACGATTTTCCGGTACAGAGATTCTGGATGGGGAAAATAAGTACCAATGTGGAAGGTAAGTCATATTCACTTTGTTTTTGTATGAACTTGCGAGAAATTTAGGTTTGCTGGAACTTTTATAGCTTGCGGTCATTAGCTACCTAGCACGGATTATTCGTTTTTGACTTGCTGATTAAATTTGACTATCTGGTGCCTGATGTGGACATTATTTTGCAGATAGTTTATGTTTTAGCTAAATCCTTTTAAATTATCTTGCTCTGTCAAGGCCTTTCAAAGTACTGAGCTTGTTAAAATTTCTTTCAAATTTGTTGACTTGGACCAAATTTGATACAACTAGTATTCATGATGATTGGAAAATGAATGTTTTCTTCAGAACCAAAAGCTAGATATCCTAAAACTCTCATTGTGATTTGCTTTCATCTGTGGCTAGGATTTTATTATTTCTTAGGGTTTTGAGTATATTATATTATAGTTATAATTTTGCCCTGTGATTATTAAAAATTTGTGTATTGCCAAGTGGAAGATTGGTTTGGCACTCATCCCTAGAGTCTTCCATTTCTAATCCGGCTACCATCCTTTTTATTCACTTCCTGTCTTATTGTTTTCTTAGCAAATTGGTTTCCTTTCCACAGACTTCACTCTGATTTGAGAATTTTGCAGCAAGATTTTTTTTTCTTCAAATTTAGTTCTAACTGTTAAATCATTTTTAGTGGACATAATCTGCCAGTGGATTTTCTTTTTTCTTTTTTATTTTTTTGAGAAATTAAGAATTATATAGAACAAAAATATCGTACGAGGACACGAGGGGCAAACCCTAAGTAAATATCATAAAATACTCAAAATGAAAGACAAATAGAGGTGCACAGGCTCCAAAATGAATGACCAATGGATTTGCATTTTTCTTTTTCTGGGAAGCTACTTTCTGTATGTGGTTCATGTGTTTGCTTTGCTTAAGGAGGATTGCATGGGT
Organism: Mangifera indica; assembly: GCF_011075055.1. Classification (NCBI taxonomy): domain Eukaryota; kingdom Viridiplantae; phylum Streptophyta; class Magnoliopsida; order Sapindales; family Anacardiaceae; genus Mangifera; species Mangifera indica. The sequence continues at coordinate 4,389,611 of NC_058147.1, read as the reverse complement.
GTTTTGTTCTTTCACAAAATTCAGCATGGGCCTTGGTTGCCATTTTCTTGCGGAGGAAACATTTTTCCAATATGTTTTTGTGAGGTTGCTGTCAAATTTTTCATTTTTCTCACTTTATTGCTACTATTTTTTATTAGATGCAAATCCTATGAAAAGGCCAAGAAGAAGTTGACAATACTGGAGGCTCCTAATATTCTTACAATTGCATTAAAGCGTTTTCAGGTAATATTTTTGGTGAATGATGATCCTTTGCTCTGCTGTTTACGGATTCTTAATGATTTTTGATGCTGCATTATCTTACAGTCTGGTAAATTTGGAAAGCTCAATAAATCTATTCAGTTCCCGGAAATTCTGGACCTGGCACCATATATGAGTGGAACAAGTGATAAGTCACCTATTTATAGGCTTTATGGAGTTGTGGTTCACTTGGATGTTATGAATACTGCGTTTTCTGGACACTATGTGTGCTATGTAAAGAGTATCCAAAACAAGTGGTTTAAAATTGATGACAGCACGGTATGTTAACTATTATTTATCATTTTGTCCTTCTGCCTTCACTAGTAGTTTTTGAATGTATCCAAACTTTATGCTTGGACATCATGAATTTGAATTTATATTTCTTATCAAAGAAAAAGATTTTTTTTTATCTTCTTTAGAGCATTGCTCTTCCCAAATCCTCTTCCCTCCCTCGTTTAAGTGCTTGCTCTAGAGTCAATTTAAAAAAACTGTGTCTAATTTTAATGATGCCTGTGAAGATGCATCTTATTATTATGGATTTTTTTGTCCCTTTGTGGAATGCAAAAAACTAGTTAGATGCTCTGCAAAACTAAAGAAATTCAGGAATTTTAAGCAAGTATATATGACTGAGCTTGTGTTTGTGTTTTTAAAATGCTATTGTGAACAACTGAAAGCATTGGAGGCAATCCATTCACAGAATTTTAACTTTGTACCATCTTTAGGTAACACCTGTGGAATGCGAAAAGGTGCTAACAGAGGGGGCATATATGCTCCTTTATGCAAGGTAGGTGATCTTAGAAATAGGTTTATTTGGATGAAGATAGATTTCTGTAACTTTGTATGTGTGTCTGACTCAGCAATTGTCTTACAGGTGCTCTCCCAGGGCTCCTAGATTGATAAGGAACAGAATAATTTCACATGATCTGAAAAGTAAAGTGATTCCTTCCTGGGTAACTGGAAACAGCACTACATCAAAGTTAAGATCCTCTTCCACACACTCTAGCATTCAGTTTTACCCTAGCTCAATTCCTCCTGATGGTCGGGCTGGCATTGAATCTTTTTATTCAAGATTTCACCAACTCCAAAAGATCTTCGAAGAAGATTCCAGTGACAGTTCATCGCTTATTAGCAGCAACTCCGATGAAGGCTCCTGCAGCACTGATAGCACTCGGGATTCTTCCAGCGCTGATGACATTTCTGATTGTATGTTTGGGGAGTCAGGATGTGGTTGGAATAGTCCTTGGAGGAATTCTTCTGATTCCGACGCCTCTTCATTGTCCTCTTCCTCACCTTTGGCATCAAGGCATTCAACCTTTTCTAACTCAAACCGAGCCAATCTCACAGGATCTGGCATGGTAGGTGTTGGTCATAGTAGGAGTAGCAAGCCGGTGGATTCAGAAGGTAGGGGAAATATATCGATTTTGCATTACGACACAACTAAACAGTGTAGAAATTTAGCTAGTAGTAGTTGTAGGGAGACTGACTCAGAAAGCTTAGGACGGGTTAGCCCTTTAAATGCTGTAAAATCTGAGGTAAATTTTAGAAAAACACCCAAGGAAAGTACAGACTAAGGCATCTTTATTTAAAGGTAATGAGTTAAAAGGGGGGTGGGGGGTAAATACGAATAGGGGAGAGGCTGTATGTGATGTACTGCTGTAGCTGGCCTTGTTTGAAGAATGAGCTATCACCATTTTGTCCATGTCTTTCCCTTTTAATAAAGTGATATAGAAATCTTTATAAAAAGAGTGTACAGTTGGAAAGGGAGTTCCCATGGTGGAGACCCTGAAGTAGTGTAAATCTAGTTAACTCTTCGTAACGTTCGCCAAGAATGAATAAGACTTCTACTATTTTGGGTTTGCTTTTCTCGATGAACAAAGTCGAGTTTGTTTTTGAATAATGAGGCATTTTTGGCCCTTGGTGCCATCCAACCAAAACGACACAGACGACAGCCGTCCCATACTTGTCTGGCTCCCCCGTTTGCCTTTATTAAGATATACATACATACGTACATACATTACTGTCCGTTGACTCTGCACTTGCACAAGGGCCCCTTAAAATGACGTTTAATAAACCACTCCATTTCAACCAATTGGACAATCAATGCCATACACGTGTACTTTCTAATCATTCCTAACTTCGACAAACGCCACCTCGCATGTGTATCACCATCGCTGCTGACATTGCCTTTTTCAGCCACTCAGCTTGCAAATGAATTTAATTGGTTGATTTATCATGTCAGACTTGATGTATACCAAAATATAAATATCATTATTTTATAGTATATAATATATATTTTATCGTATAATATGATATATATTATTAATGTGAATAATATATATATTTTTTTTAAATAATAATATAATAAAGATATATGTGAGAAATTTTAAACTTTTTAAGAATATTTTTGATAATCTAAAATAATGATATGTCAATTAGAATTATTTATTATTTTATTAATATTTTATTATTTTATATTTTTAAAAATTGTAACATACAATATGATATTTAATACATGATAAAAAAATTAGATTTTTAATATACGATACGATAAATAATTCAATTGAGTGCTTTCACATAATATCTTTAAATACATACCATAAAATATCACTTCCGAATATGGTTATATGCAAGTAAATAATATCCTAACTCATTCAAACTAAAACTCGTTATAATATTTTGTCACACTTCAAACCCATAATCAAGCATAAAAATTATTAAATCTAAATATTAAGGTCAATTTTACTTGTAATTATGTTAGATTTAGAAATCTACTCATTGTTGAAGGTTTATGATTGATTAATGCTAATTTCATGCCCATGTGTTCTTCCTACTGTCAATGTTTGAATTATTGGAAGTGCAACATATGTTATACCAAGTTTATATAAAGAGTTTTGGGGGTTTAGGGATTCATAAAATTGGATTTAAATATCACAAAATCAGTTTCTATTTTTAAGGAACCGATAGGCTTCGATTCCTATCCCGATTTCTAAAACGATACCCAAATCTACTCATCTCTACCAAACAGGATGCCATACCCAGTAACCGATTCCGGCAATTCGGGGTCTGTTCTATTTTTGTTCTGACAGTCAATCAAATTGACTATAGTTATGATCCTTGATGGCCGCCACAAGAGACCTAGAATCTTCAAGCACAGGAATTAATAGCATGTTGGACTAATTGGGGTGCATGCACAAATTAAATGAAATGACAGTGGAGATGGCGGCAGAGGCAAAAGTCAGCTCCATGGAAAAGAAAAGGCCCACCGGCCACCACCACAAAAACTCCTCTAACTTTCTATGCAACTTAATCCCATAACCACTTTTTATTCCAATTAACTGATATAGACAATTAAGATGATCTATGGGACCCCTCAGCTTTCAAGTTGTTCAATTAGTTGGTCTTGTCCTTGTTCGTCAAATTCATCCCACAACTGAATCTCCCCATGATGAGAACGCTAAACCGGGCTGCCCCACCTGCACCATATGCTGGAAGCCTAGGCACTCTATTTTAGGAAAGTGATTGATGCAGAAATGGTTTCGTTCAGTGCATGTAGACATTGATTTTTACCTACGACGTTACAGATGGCTTTAGATGAGTAGATGGACATGGAATAATCCCTTTAGATGGAGATGTCGAAGAAAGCAGCTCCAACACTGGTATTTTCCACACTTTTAAAAACCCAAGTATCTTGTCAAAAATCTTTTCTTACTTTCACCCTAACTTTAATCTATTCAAAACTTCATAAATGGATGAATGAATGATAGTTCTTGTTCATTGTCATGCAGATAAACTCAATTACTCGTCCAAATTATGCCTCAAGCAGGGCTTAGTTGCTAAGTGTTAGATACATGGTGGTGTGTCTAGCATCTTAACACTTTGACACATCATAAAAAAACGTGGAGATAACTCACATTAAGAGCATGTAGCTAACTTATACCACCAAGATATATGTTACTTTATATTCTGAATATGTAAGCTCCTACCCCGAAACAATAGAGAGAGAGAGTCTCTTTTAAATTAGGAGAGATTTAAATTTTTTGATTGTGACCACATATCTAACATTGAATAAGATACTCAAATTACCAAAATAGGCATTGGACAATATAATGACCATACCAATAGGCCAATTGAGTTCCGTTTAGTGCAAAATAGTTGTGCTATTAGAATGGTATATTAAATGTAAAGTGTGATTAAGTCAATCAGACAATAATGCAAAGTGGTGACACCACACCCAACAACATCTATTGTGCTCTTGGCTTTAAGCGGATATGCAAACTTAGCAAAATATTCAGACTCCACATATCCTTGAATCATCAAAATGCCCTCATCGCTTGACTATAGAAAAAAGACGGAGACAAAAGCAAAGGATCGTTTTTGGATCCCTTATTTAATTTATGAAAATATTTGTGAATTCTAGCATCTTTTAATCTTTCATACTCACTAAAAGAGAAAGAATACACAAAAACTCTATAAAAAAAACAGACATAAGTTTTACCCTAACAACCGATCCTGGATTATCATTTTATTGCATTGTGTATCCTTACACATTTTATTCACATATATTTTCACCGCATCTCTAGCGTAATATCTTCAAATTATTATATCATTACGTTGGTTCAATTTTCCGCATCAATAATTTTCAAATTATCAAATCATCACATTGGTTCAATTTTTCGCATCAATTTTCCACATCAATATTGAGAAATGTTGTATATATATATATATATATATATATATATATATATATATATGCCAAATTCAAGTTCAATTTCAAAGATCACCCAGGATCTACTTCTAGTTCTAAATATCATCAGTCCTTAACCATGCATTTTGTAGGAAACTACTTTTTTTATTTTTCCTCTTTTTAAAGCTGAAAATAAACAACAAAAAAAAAAAATCAATTAAGTTTTAATAAGAGTGTATAATTAGGAACATAAGTCAAAAGGGAAGAACAGTCAGATTCTTTTGTCCTTATTCAGCCAATAAGCTATCTTATATAAGATTACTTTGTTGAAGAGATCTTTCAATTAGTTGGACATTTTTACAAATGATCAACACACATGAATCTTGCTAAGAAAATCTGAAACACTGTACATTAAGAAATCGCCGACAGAAATGAAAGCAACAAATCAACTTTTACCGGTGAAAAGAATCAAATGGGTGCAGCATTTTCATAATCATTAAGGTAAATCAATGAAGGACAAATTGCAAGAAATGGTCAAGAAAAGGGGCGCCGTGTCTTTGAAGAAGATGTGCATGATGCAATGGCAAAGGCAACTTGGCTGAAATTTTCCATCACTGAAACTTGACAGGATATCCAGTTTCATTGAATCCAAACTAACTTTCCTCCACATGTTATATATTGCACCACCTAACGAATGGTGAAAACAGAAAGCTTAAGGGAGAGTCGTACTGAGGACTTGACGTGCGTAACAACCGCCATCAATGAAGGGTGGGAAGAAGCTAGCTAGCCAGCTATCAGAAATGTAGCAGGCCACCAACCAACTTTGAATTTGAAAAAATTGCACCGCTAAATCTCATCTGAGGTCGATCGTATAGATCAAATTTTAAATTTATTAACTAATTTTATAACCAATAAACTCAAAAATTTTATCTTGATATATCTATTCTATAAAAGGCTTAACCCAAACTTTGCACTTTGAGAGTCCACCCATCAACCATCCAAGCTTCCTTGGGAACTCTGAAAAAGTTGTTGCATTGCAAGCGTGCGCTTAAACATTCTGAGTTCACGGTTCCTTTTAAAATCTTGTGCCATTTTACCTTATACTGTACTTCAGAAAATTGCGAATCAATAATTGACCGGCTTTTGTTTTGTTTCATCTGTGCATTAGGGTTTGAAATTCATTTTCCCACTTAATATTACCATCTTCTATAATTTGCTCGTGCTTTGTAATGGATAAAGAAAAATAATAATAATAATGCAGAATTATTACAAAATATAAGTTGTCTCGTATCTTGATAGTGCATATATAAAAATAAAATTATACGTATAATTTTTATATAATTAGATATTATTTTATTATTTTTTAATTATCCGATCATATAATAATGTATCGTTATTTATATAAAAAAATCATTCACATAACATTACTCTATCTATACACACACACATATTTGTGTGTGCACATGTGGTTATTAATTAAAACAAATATATTTTTTTGGGTATATGAAATTAAACAAGATTGAACCGATATAACCAAATAACTTAATTAAATATAATTATGCTCTTATTTCTAACTTTTCAATAAAACCCTATACCGATAATATTAACTACTATTTTTTTAATCTCACAAACTCATATCTAAAATCGTATGAACGAAAAAACACAAATTCAAGCAACGAAACGTCAAATATAGGTAACAAGGTCAATTTGTATTTGTTTTTTCTTCTTAAGTTGATAAATTGTTGTAGCAAAAAAAAAAAAACCAATATTGTAGGACCTTCGTGAGTTTTAGGCATATTTTAGAAGTTTGGTGCATACGTTAAACTTTAAACTAGTGTGCCAAATTTTGATTTGGGTGGTTAAGGGCAATACTTTAAATTACAAGGGGTTTTAAAGTTTTTCAATTTTAGATTATAAGGGGCTTATAAAACTTTCAATAGAGTTCCTAATAGGAATATCAATTTAGGCCCGATTTTAGGGGTTCTGATCTTAACTGGGAGAAAATTCTCCGATAAAAACAAGGAAAGATGCGGGGATAAGAATGAAAAAAATCTCTGTATTCAAGGACGGGCTAGGGACGGGGATATATATGTCCTTGCCCCTCCCCTCTCCACCCCACCCCCTAAATATAATATATTAATATAATAATTTATAGTATATTTTAATTAGTTTAATATTTTTAATTACAATTTCGTTAGTATTTCCTATGTAAGTTGCTTTTAAATTAATTTTGCTTTTAAAATTGATTATTCCATGTTAGTTTTTAAAATGTTGTTTTGTATCAACATGAAGAGCTATTAATGAAGAGATTGATTATTGTATATTGTTAAATTTTGTGAAAACTTTTTATTTGAACTAAAATAACAATAAATATTTTGTAGCTCTTATAGCAAGTAATATTTTGGAAAAATATGATTTATTTTATTTATTGAAATATATGAAGGAATTAAAATTTATATTTACGGATATGGGCAGAGGATTTTTCCTTGCGGGGACGGGGAGGAGATTTTTCTTTGCGAGGAGGGGACGGGGATTCTTTGTTATCCCCTTAACGAGGACGGGGATTGATATCCCCTCCCTGCCCCTCCCTATTGTCATCCCTAATTCCTAGGGTTGTATTTGCAAAATATAAAAGTTAAAGATTTTTCAAAAGTTTAACTAATGTATATGCTAAACTTTTACTAGTAAGTTAAACTTCAAATTGGATGGCTAATTGTAAGATTTAGAATTTAGAATGTATGAAATTTTGTAAAATTTAGTGTTCACTAATAGCGTGAAATCTTAAAAATTTTAGAAGTTTTATGTATTCTAAGATAATTATAAGATTTTAAAGTTAGAAAGGATTTATGTAAGGTTTTACAAATTTTTTAAAACTATATTTATATATTCTAAAATAAATCACATTATCATTATATAATTGATCAAAATGTCAAATATTGTTACGGGTTATATGTGCTTGAATGACAACTTGAAATATACCATTTCTATTTCACAAAAAGTTTTGAGGATTTGCACTTATTTTGAATAACAATTTGGAAAAAAAGATCCTCTTTAGATATATAATTGTATTAAATAATAACTTCGAGAGAAAACTCTTCGTAAAATGATTTTAATAAAATATGAAAACTAACATTTTTTTTTCTTATTTTTAGGTTGAAATGTGATTAGAAACTTTGAAAACAACCTCAACAACCATAACAAATGGTAATGATGGCAATGAACTACAACGAGAGAGAGAGAGAGAGAGAGAGGAATATGACTAAGAAGAAGAAGAAAATAGAAATGAAATTTGTCCGATAAAGTTTGGAGGGGTGAATGTAATAGGTTTGTTCTCGGATTTTAATTGAAAAGTCAAATGAAAGTAGGCTAAACTTTTGAAATTGAGGACAATGCATTAGAATTTTGATTTATACAAAAGCGTTCAAGATTATGACTTCACAATGCAAGTCTCTTGAAAACCCTAAGAGAAGTTGAAAATTAAGGCACAAAGCTCATTGAGTTAATGTTTGAGAGAGTGAAAATTGTCAAGATAAACTTCAACCTCAGCATCTTAACTTTCCTTTTCACTTGAACTTGGAGATGGTGTTGATTTTGATGTTGACATAGTAGTAGAGTTTGATTCTGAACCCATTTTCAAATAATTTGATCTCATCTTCATCTTAATTAAATTCATTAATAATAATAATAATATTCAACATATATCCACTATGAAGACACAAATATTATATGTGACTGACCCACAAGAAAAATGAAAGAGAAATGTTCTCTTATTTAATTTCCCATTGTGTTTTCTTCCGGTTTCTATCCCATTGCTTTTCACAATTATTACTCTCTTCCATTCCACACTCGCAACACCATTGTCTAACTCTATCAACCTCACCATTACCTCACTCCCACCTCAATCCTCTGCTTTCACTTACACCTCGACGCCTCCAGCCTTTTATGAGTTTGTTTGTGTTGGGTTGATTCAACATGTGTGATTGTTGCAAGATTTGTTTGGCCGATTGATTGTGTTTTGTAATAAGGAAAGTTTAGCACTAGTTTTGCTCAGGGTGTTTAGGAGTATGTCCAACCCATAAATGTTTTTCAGCCAAAGGATCGGGATGGAGAAGAAAAATATAAAATAATTAGAATAATATATAATAAAAAACAACACTTAAAATTATTAAATTATTACATTATTTATATTGAAAAATGATTGAATTTTTTTTAATTAAATTGATTGAACTTTTATATTTTTCAATTAAAAAAACTTAATTTTTAGATATGTTGAACTTTTATATTATTTCTGTTACGATGATCAAACTTTGTTTTTTTTTTTTAATTGAAGAGATTGAACAGTTAAATTTTCTAATTAAAAATCGAATTTTTAATTTTATTTATGAAATTAACCAAAATTTCAATATTTTTTATTGAAGATATTAACCAAATATAATTAGAATAATTTATTTTATTTTTATTTTAAAAACGAGATGATTAGTTTAATATTTTTCATAAAGAATCGTAAAAATTTTGTCATTTCAATAAAAAATATGGAAGTATTATCTTTTAATTAGAAAATTTTGAAAATCTATTCTTTTTAATATAAAAAATTTTGATAATTTAATAATTTTATCTATCATTTTGTCTTAATATATTATACAAAGTGATAAAATGTTTTTTACATAAATATGTAAAATGAACCTTCCAAACTTAAGTGTGAAATAGTCATTTTGCCTTAATCATATTACTATTGTTATTTCTTTGTTGTTACATTGGCAGGATTTGATGAATAGCAATATTACCCGTATATATATTTAATTAGAGATAACAATTATGACGGAAATTAAAGTTTTCGATCCTCTTTAACTATAATAAATATAAGTTTTTTGATAAAAATAAAAAAACAGATAGAGACAAAGAAGAAAAATATTTTCACAATTAAAAACAAACTGGAGATGAGGATACATATGTTTCATCCCCACCTCATCCATGTTTCTATTCTTACTTTTTTATATTAATATTTTTATTTAAAATACTAACATATTTTAATAGTTTTAGAATATTTATATTTTTAAATTTTATTTTTTTTGTATATATATTAAGATGGTTAATATTTTTATTTCTAACATTTAAAATAAAGAGTTAATTTTAATTTTATTATTTTATATATTTATATTGTGTTTAAAAAAAAAATTTCTTACGTATACAAAGATGGGAAAGAGATTATTCCTATGAGAGGAAAATAAAATATTCAACTTGTCTCCTGTTGTCCCTTTATATTTAATATATAATTTAAATATTTAGATAATATTTTATTAAATAATATTTTATTTTTAATTTAAAATTATTTAATTATATACTTAAATTATATATTAAAAATATATTTTCATAATTTTATTATTATTTGATTAATTAGAGTGGGTACAATGAAGATCAATATCTAGTTTATTATATTTTTGGGAAAAAAATTCTTAAAAATGATTAACAGTATTCACTAAACGACTTGTTTGGTATATGAATAACAAAAAATAAATAAATAAATTCAAGTCGAGAAAAGAAATGAACAAGTTGATGGGCTAGCAGGCAGGAGCTACTGCTAGCACACGGATGTTACAGAAGCTCCACAGAATCAATAAATCAACGTGGACCCAGAGAGAGAGAGAGAAGAAGATGAACTTCAATCAATCAATTTTTATACCATAGATTTTTCTTTAATTAAAAAAAAAAAGTTATCAAAGCAAAAGAATTAACTTACAGAAACAAATGGTGGTGCAGAAGATAAGACAGCTAGGAGAGAGCTACCTTGCTATCGATGTGTTTTCTTTTTGCCCATTAAAGGCAGACGAAATAGACAAACCAAAGTACAGATTTGATCAGAATCAGATGATATATATATTAAGATGGGGTTTTTGAGAGCTTTCAATAACGTATTGGATAAAGCAATTCTTTCAAAGAGTCTCTCTCTTATCTCTGCAGCTGCACTGGCAAGTGGCAAGTGGCAAGTGGCAAGTGGCAAGTGGCAAGTGGCAAGAATAACCCTACCCTTGTTCTCCACTGTCATAAGCTTTATCCCATTCAATAACCCAATACAAGTTATGAACCAGAATTAGCCATCTCTTCACCCACTGCTTCAGCTACAGCCCCCTATTTCAATTACCACTGATATAGGTTCAGTTTCAAACCTGAAAGAAGAGCTGTGTTTAAAACTTAGCCACCCCCATTAGTCATTGCTTCTTCATAAATCTAAACAAAATCCCAACCAAATATCTTGATGGGTAATAATTCAATCAGAAGAGGGATTGATTTTGACGTAAGATTACCAGCATTAAAGACACCAGCTGGCTTATCACTTCTCTTTTATATTCAACAAAAACAAATATTACTAGATCATTAACATTCAACATGGAATTCTGAAATTGAACATGGAGCATCTTCACAATGAAGAAGCACTAGCCACCAAATTAAACGTAAATCTATTGTTTAATTAATTCACGGGAGACAGTAGAAGAGAAAAAAAGAGAAAAACTCAATAAGGCGGTGGCGGTGGTCTAGCTGTGGGTGCCCATATCACGTCACCAGGCAAATGACAACTGTACATGGACATACCACATGACTCTCCACCCGCCACTTGTTCACTCTCGGCCCCACCGCCGCCACCACCACCACTAGAACCAACTGGCGATTGCCCTTCACCACCACCGGAAACCGAAGTCCTTGGCTCATCCTGAACAGACAGTCGATGATACGATGGATTATTAAACGTAGCTGCGACCAAGAACACCGTCCCAGCCGCAATTAGTGGGCCCACCACGGATCCTCCCACGATCTGCCCCTGTGGCCCCGCCAAAGAAATCGCAAATATGTTTGGTACCGGAAGACATGCACCATTCTGCGGCAAAAACGTCGCGGATATGGAGAGAACATCAAATCTTCCGTGAAAGGTTATCGTGGCGCCAGGAGTTGGGGAAGGCTGACGGAGAGTAACGTTAGCGACGGTTCCAGAGCCGGAGAGGACACAGATTCCAAGACTCTTGCGGTGGCAGAAGTTTGAAATAGCTTCAACGACGTCGTTCCCACCAGCGACTTCAAGAATGTAAGGGCTCATCACAGTTTCGGGCTCGCGTGTGATAAAAACAGGGGGTCTAGGCTTGTTTTTGGAGCCCGGTGGCCTGCCTCTTGGGCGCCGAACAACTTCAATAGTAGCTCCATCGCCGGGCTCATGTTGCTTGAGTTTAGGCGCAGGGGTGGCTGCAGATGCAGAGTTGTGGCTGTTGGTTTCTTCTTCAGAAGTCGGAGAGTCACGCGAAAGCTGAAAGTGATGAGAGAAAGGATGCTGATGGTGTTGTTGATGATGAAGCTTTGAGAACATGCCGGGAGAGTTCGCGGTTTTGGGTTCCAAATATTCACCTTTCATGTTTTGGTTTTTAAATAATATTTGTTTGTGACAGATCTTTATTATATTTTATTGAGAGGAGATCTATGTATGTGCAGGTGATTGGCTGGTGAGAAAAATAAAAGGTAATTTGACAAGGTGGAATGGGAAGAGTTAGAGAAAGAGAGATACAAATATGGAGGAAGAGTTGAGTGTAGATTTGTTTTTATAGTAAAAGAGATTGAGATTGGGAGGTTGTTGAGTTAGGGGAAGATTGATGAGAGAGAAGATGAGTAAGAAGAAGAAGAAGGAGGAGGAGGAGGAGGAGGAGGAGGAGTAGGGTGGTGGGTGAGCTTGGAAACCACGTAAAGACTAATTGCGCCGCTGGTTGTAGACTAAAAGTAGGGTCCATTCATGAGGGCAGATATGTCATTGTCGCTGACATTAGGGTATTGGTTAGCTCAGGCTTACACCGCCATTGTTTTTTTTCTTAAAAGAGAAAGAGAGTGAGAAACAAATAGGAAGAGATTTGCCCCAATCTGTGCCTGACAAAAGCTGTGGAAGTGGAATCTTCCTGCTCTTTTACAAGGGTGTGTGAGTTTGAGGTTAATTGATATTAACGAAACTAAAAATTTTAATTTATCTAATAATTAAATAATTATTAAATTTAAAATTTTATTTATTTATTTATTTAATAGGATTTATCAAAATTTAATATAGATGAATCAATTTGGGTATGATATTTTAATATTTTTTTATATATAATTTAAGTATATAATTGATGTGATGTTATGTTGTATTTTTCCTCAAATATTCTCTCTAATTTTGTTATAAAATGTAGGCTTTATTTCATCTTCATCAATCAACCAATCTAGACTTTAATTGTATAAATTTAAATTCTTATCTCACCTCACCTCACCTAGCTCACTTACTTTGACGAGGACCATACTTTTCAATAGGACTCTTTTTGGGATGTATGTTTAGCCTCCATAAAAAAAATTAATCATTTTTGCTTAGGATACACATTTAGATTTGGGCTAAATCTAAAAAGTCTTAAGAGAAAGATTTTGTTTGCTATTACTTTTCCCATTTTGTAACCAACTTAAAACATTGTTCAAAGTGGACCCTCTAGCCTTAAATAGGCACTCTAATTTCACAAAAAGAAAAGAAGTATGGAATATCAATTACCAAAGAGATTATTACTGAAGCAAGCAGTAAGCATACCCAGATGGCAACTGATCCTTTATAGTAATTTTCTAGTGTATAGAAAAAAAAAATCCATGTTGACATCAATATGCAGGGAAAAAAAGTATGCATATTTTGATATTTCACTTTGGAAACTTATCAGGATATCCAACTAGTTAAAGGTATTTGAACATACAGTGCTGACATTTGAAACAGCTTTCTATTCAACGATGCTGGTGAGATATTGGAATTCAACAATACAACTGTCCATGTTTAGTAAAGGAAAGATGACAACTAATAAAACCGACATGAACCTTAGGTTAGCTTGAGTAGTTAGAGCAAAAGATCTTTAAGAAAGGTTAGGATTCGAATAATATGAGTAAAAACTCTTTGTGAAAAGTCAAGATTCGAATAGTATGAGTAAAGAAAAGCACATACAAAAAATTTGAACTGATTAATTTAAGATCTGTTATAATGATTGAGAATTTAATTACTGGGTTATAAGTTCTAAGAAATCTCCACAATTTAAACATGCAGTGCTAACATTTGAAATAGCTTTCTATTCAACGTTGCAGGTGAGATATTGGAATTCAACAATTCCACTGTCCCTGTTTAGTAATCAAAAGATGACAATTAATAAAGCCGACATAGACCTTATGTTAGCTTGAGTGATTAGAGGGAAAGACCTTATATGGTTACAATGAAAGACTTTTTGTAAAAAGTTAAATTCAAACAGTATGAGTGAAGAGAGCCATCCTTATGAAAGAAATTTAGACTCCTAATCTAATATAGTCATTGTGGGTTCGGTCGATATACTGTAGAATATACGAAAAAACCTCTGTTGGTGCTTGTTGCCGGTATTTCTTAGAAGCTTTAGTTCATTTTGTTTTCGCAGAGTCGGTAGAATTGCGGAAGAGAAGGAAGGTAAAAAAGAAAGAAAACTTGTTGAAACTCTCCCAAGCACGCAAGCAAAAGCAGCAGCTGGGTGTGTTTGAAAGGGTTACTCTTGCCAACAAACAAGTGCAGTTGCGTTGATTGGATTTGAAGACAGACAAGGGTAGATTAGCAAGCTGAAGCTGACTGCAATATCAGCCCATATAATCCTGTAGTAAGAAGACAAATTTAACTGTGTTTCTTTTTATAAAGATATATAACTAAAGTTAGTGATATGCCTTAACCAATATTTGCTTAGTTTGTTGGTGCAATTAACCAAAAGCATATAGTCATATTTGAGAAACAATCACAGAATAATCTAATCTGGGAGGAGAGAGGAGCAAGCATGGGTTCAAAGCATAATTGCCACTTTGGCTACTCAAGACAGAATTTGACGGTTGCCGAAAGTGAAGCTCTCTGTACCTTAAAAAGGAAAATTTGGTAAGCTTTGGAGTTTAGTTGGCATGTCAAAAATGAAAAAAAAAACTTCAACGCGACGTTAACCAGCTAACTCACATGTGCATAAACAAAAAATATGGAGCCCAATTCCAAATCAAACAAAAAAGAATTACGACTTCGATCAGTTATAAAAATAACTCATCATTTTGTCTCAGAAACATTACCTTATTTTGTTTTTGAGAAGATGATCTCAAAGCTCTGATTCCTTTCCACACATATTCAGTGTTCAACTTATTTTTAAGTCTAAAAAGAGGTAATGACATTAATCTGGGCAGTGAATTATTAAAAAATAAATAATTTTGATAAATTAAGAACGCAAGAAAAACTGATTCTGGGTTCCTAAAAGTTGTATTGAGTTTATAAAGATTAAAGTCACAAATGGAGAGGAATCAAATGTCGTCGTCTTACTAGAGTTAACTTTAGTCATTCACCACAACAGTAAAAGCAAGTAAAACCAGTTCACTTTTTAATTACCTAAGCAATAAACCTACATAAATTCGTTTTAGGTATACAAATGTTTACACATTTATATGTATTATTATATGATTGAGTGATTTTGAATTAAAAATAAAGTAACACTCAATTATATGATAACATGTATAAATATGTGCATAAATTATTTACCCAAAATGGGTTCTTATAATAGTGCTCTTACCTAATTGGGTTACCATTGAAATAAGTTGGGAAATTAGTGTGAACCCTAACCAAGTTGAATGAAGAAGAATCATCATGGAAGACATATTCTTGTGTTAAATCATGAAATGGGTCATGAGTTAGTGAGGGTAAATAGAGTTAACCAATGGGGTGTTATTACTTGTAAGCTAATCTTTTCATCTAATTCCTTTGCCACTTCAATTAGGCCAAACGACTATTTCCCACCCAAGGTATGCTGTAATGACAAGTTTCCCCCCTTTAACTATGGAAATACCAAACACCCACCCATGGCCAGTTAAATTTAACAGAACCCTAACGCCTGAAAATTTTATCTCCTTTTGCCCCCCTAAAGTTTGAAAACAAAAATTTCCCCCCAGCCTAAGTTTAAGAAAATGGCAATTTCACCCTAGGGTTTGGTTTTGAAATCTCCGGCGACCTCTCCGGCTCCGTTGCCGACGGCTTCTCCCTCCCGAAGAATCCTCTCCTTCCGGTGATCGGTTTCCTCCCATTTGGAGGCCCGATCGTCGCCAGAAAAGCGGTGGGAGACGAAGAACTTCGTCGGGGAAGACGAAGTTCTTCGTCTTCCCAGACGAAGACGAAGCCGTCGTCTTCGTCTGGGAAGACGATCGGCTTCCCAGGGAAGACAACCGTCTTCTTCTGGGAAGACGAAGAACTTCGTCTTCCCCGACGAAGTTCTTCGTCTCCCACCGTTTTTCCGGCGACGATCGGGCCTCCAAATGGGAGGAAACCGATCACCGGAAGGAGAGGATTCTTCGGGAGGGAGAAGCTGTCGGCAACGGAGCCGGAGAGGTCGTCGGAGATTTCAAAACCAAACCCTAGGGTGAAACTGCCATTTTCTTAAACTTAGGCTGGGGGGAAATTTTTGTTTTCAAACTTTAGGGGGGCAAAAGGAGATAAAATTTTCAGGCGTTAGGGTTCTGTTAAATTTAACTGGTCATGGGTGGGTGTTTGGTATTTCCATAGTTAAAGGGGGGAAACTTGTCATTACAGCATACCTTGGGTGGGAAATAGTCGTTTGGCCCTTCAATTACTAAAGAAAAAAAGGTGAGGGAATAAAGTAACTTTGATGGTTGGAACCCAATACGACATTATATATATATATATCTAAATCAGTTCATTGCCCCTTCTTTCCTTCAACAGAGGAATACATTGATTTTTAATAATAATTTGGGATGAATTAAGAGTTTCATCATTTGTTTACTTCAATTGACATATCGATGGACATGAATCATGGCATGGAGCTTTTCGACTATTTATGAACTATTGTCCTTCTTTCTCGATATTGGCTTGGCTATTATGGCATATATATGGATACTTGTACTACCTATTTCTGTGTTTCCTTCCTTATCATTTGACACTCATAAATAAATGCTCGGTTGTGTAATTTAAAACCATAAACTTCCTACAGTTTGGAGTGATTTTATTGGGTAGGTTAACGTCAACGTAAAATTTTGCAACCTCAACGTCACACTTCATTTGAGTATAATTTTTATTTTAAATTTTGAGAGCTTACATCATCAAATCCATCTTATACAAAATATATATTATATAACTAGATTGATTAAATATTAATTTAAATAATTTATTGAATTAGTCATCTATCAAATAAAAAGGATTAAAAGACTTATTCTCACTCAAGGTATAATAAAATTTTAACTTTTATTCTCTAACTTTTAAAAACTCAAACATCTATTCATAAACAAATTCTCGTTAAAAATTTCAGTTACGATTAGACGTAAAACTATTATTTAATAGAAAAATTAAAATTTTATTAGATTTTTCTCTGTATATTTAAAAATCTCACAATTTTTTTAATCCAAAATTTGAAAAGTGACAAATACCCTGTAAAGTTTATTTCTCTCTTTTTCAACGTTGATTAACAGTCTCTAACCTTTGGTCATCCTCCCTCATACTTTATCTCTCCATTCAGTCTCTCTCCCTTGCCTCTCTTGTCATCTTTGACCAAGAGAAATGACCAAATTATCTTCATCTCAAACAATTTCATCTTCGTCTCAATCGAATGCAATCAGAAAGGCAAGGGGGAGAGGGAAAGAAGAGAGACCAGAGAGAGAGAGATAAGGTGAGAGAGAGGATAGTCGACGGTCCCAGACCACTGATTGAAATCGAAAAAAAGAAAAACAAGCCCTAAGAGGGTATTTGTTATTTTTTAAACTTTGAGTTAGAAAAAATTATAAGATTTTTAAACTTAAAATTAAATATATAATAAAACTTAATTTTTTTATTGAATAATAATTTTACTTCAATATTAATTAAAATTTTTAACAAAAATTTATTTATAAATGAATATTTAGGTTTTAAAAAATTGGAGGATGAAAGTTTACAGTTTCACTATTTCTTGGGTGGGAAAAAGCTTTTAGGCCAATAAAGAAAACCCACTCAGGCCCCTTACCCGATCAAGCACAATCCGTGTGTGACAACATTGCTTGAGGGACAATGGAGAGGCACGGCTGTTTATGGTTCAATCATCCGTTGATTTCGTTCGTCATCTTAAATCGGATTTAATGAATGGGCCACCCAGCAAAGCTCAAATTTTGCATTTGTCAAACAATAATTAAACTACTAATCGTTATCTTCTCCACAACACTAACGTGTAGCAGCAGATTTGTTACCGTTCAAAAATGCTTTTTTATTACTTATTCACTTCAACAAATAACATAAAAACTTGAATAAACTACTAATCGTTATCTTCTCCACAACACTAACGTGTAGCAGCAGATTTGGTACCGTTCAAAAATGCTTTTTTATTACTTATTCACTCCAACAAATAACATAAAAACTTGAATAGTGCTATATATTTAAACAATATATATATATACACATAAATAATAATATATTATCGTATGATTAAATAATTTTAAATTAAAAATAAAATATTATTCAATCTCTTAATGAAATATTATTGATGAGATATTATTGTTTGTAGCCATTGTTTGTCTACCTAGTTTTATGATGAAGATTTTAACTAAGAAATTATGTCAGCCCTAGGTGGCTGTCGGAAAGTAAATTTGTCTTGGTCAATATAACAACCAATAGAAGAATTGGTTCCGTTTAGCCAACGGTACATTTCCCGGTAAATATTTAAACTAGAACCATACCAGGTGGTAAAAAAAAAAATCAAATAAATAAATAAATAATTGGCCGCACTTGAACAAGATACAAAACGAAAATTCTACTTTCATAAGCGAGCAACATAAGAATTTGCCTGAGTCACGTATCTCACCCATCGATATGGCTTGTAAGTACTGGATTTCTTTGCTATCTGCAAGTATTTCACCTGCATCAAATGATCATGAAAACTGGTTTTCCTCAAAGCCACTAAGAGAAGAAGATCAAGATGGTTTTGACTTCAACACAGAGTAATAATCTTAACTCCTGTTATTTGGTAAACTGTCATTCAGTCAGTGACAGATACCGGCATAAAGCCCTCCTCCCTCATAAACAGGAGAAGCCTCCAGTGGGCTTGCTACAAGATTTTAACTCTAATAAAAGCATCGTAGTTACTAAAACTATTACAAAATTAGCAATTTCTGGTGTAAACACTCCCGTAAAATAAAATATTTCTCAGAACTAAAGACTTCCTACTAGCTGGTGTTCCAACGCTATTAGCATCAAGGTTCAAAGCAGTGACCAAGTTGGGCCATTTCTACCAAGAAGCCCATAATTCAATCATGACTCCAAAATGACTTGCTCAGAGAACAGAAACTGGCGGAAAAATCATAATTTGAAAGGATTCCAAAAAATCATAATCTGAACTATCATCTGGTTGACTGTTACAGATTACGGTGATTCTCTAGTCTGTTAAACTCCTTCCATGTTTAGAACAGATTTAAAAATTAACAAAATTGAGTTTGTTACCAAAGTGCAGAAATGCAGAGACAACTAGAAAGTTAACATGATGTCTTACCTGAAGCCTTGAAGCATTGTACATTGGGATTGTGAAAGTCATGCTGACGGGTCCAGATTCTTTTATGATATTTCCTGTATTGAACAATAAATATAGTAAGAGAAACAAGTGCTCAAGGGTAAAAAGAGTAACACCTAAAAAATGCTAGTGTAGAACTCGTCACCAAAATAAAAATCATAATTCCAGTAAGAGAGATTCTGAAATTCAATAGGTAATACCACGTGATTCCTGTGAAAATGTCAACTTTGCACGTAGCGTGTGTTCAGATCCACCAACAATCTGTTAAGACTGTGCCCATAAGTAATTATGTATTTGAATAATGCATTGATAATTGCAATGAAAAGGTGCAACCCCCCTCAACAATGAACTTATTAAAATTATTGAAAAGCAAATTGATGCAGGAATTCATAAAAAATTATTGCCTTCTTTAAACCCCATTCAAGTCGCTTAGTAGCTTCCTTGAAATCTGTTTTCTGCCCAACTGCTCCAGGTTCTAATCCAAATCCCACTCTGTGGAAATGTTGATTCAAAACAGTCAAAATGTATACAATGAAACATAAACAAAAGCAAAACACCATTCATGCAGAAGTGGTGTAATCTATCTGTCTTAACTCATTAAATTGTAGACAATTTTTGGCCATTTCTCATATAAAGATAGATGAGCAACTTTTTCTAAACCTTTTTTAATATGATAACATATGTTACCTTCCTATTATTTCATCCATTCAAGCAGAAACAATCTGTCTATCTATTTAACTGCAGCAGAGTATAGCAGAAGTTTACAGTTTTACCAAATATTCTTACAAATAAGTTTCCACATTAAAGCAGCAGTAAAAGGCATCAAAGACAACGAAACAAGACTCTGTTGCCTCTTCTGGATTATATTCATGGCAGTTTTTCTGTTTATATTAGTAGGTGGTAATTTCTACTAGTAAATGATATAAACTAAGAATAACTGCCTATGAGTGCACTTCAGAAACATATTAGAGGCCTAGAAAAAAATTAAATACATCAGATAAATATATATCTAATCAATAATTCCAGGATATGCAACAAAATCTCATCAGTTTACTACATCAAATAAAATGTAATGCATGGAATAATAATACCTGGTAGTATATTTTGGAAGGGGCATTTCTACTACAATTGTGTTTGCTGTAATGTTGGAAGAGAATTCTGCGTTTATTTTTATAATCACTTCAACCTATAAAATCACAAGCATACAGAATAGAAGCAGAGGTTGGACACTAAATAATAGGAGTGTTGATCGGAATTATAACTTATATTTGTCTAGTAATTTCCAAAGATAGAGGTCATATAAATTGGCATCATCATCCCTTATTTTGAAAACTATGAAATGATAGAAAATAGTCACCTTAAGGGCTCCTGCTTCTTCAGTCAATGTGTTAATACGAAAAGGAGGCTTGAACTCCTGGGTCATACGATAGTTCATGACAGTAAATTCACCATCTGGCGGAATCTGACAAAGACAAGCAGGATGAGACACTATTTTGAACAACAGGATATAAATAAATAGTGCTTTATCCAGATCACAGCATCTTAGTTTCACTCACCAGAGACAGAGTTCTATCCAGATCAAAACTATTAAGGCGTACAGATTCATGAAAGTTACAGTCATCAAGTATCACAGCTCCTGACCCAGATGAACTCCTATACTCTGTCAAGCAAGCAGTGTCTGATGAGTTTGGGAAATGCTTGAAGAGAGAGCATATGGAATTGAATTACTCAGAGCATTTGAAAAATATATTGATATATATAAACCTACAAAGGCACCATGCACAAGGAAATAACCATCGTTCTACAAACTTTAAAGCTAAACTTTGGCAACTTTTTTAAAGTGCTGTGTTAAGGAAAAAGTCAATCAAGAGATGTAACCATAAATGCACCAGAAAGGTGAAAAAGCCTGTACCATATATCGATCTCCCATCTTTTCCTATGCTCAGGTCATCATTAAGAGCTAATAGTATTTCTGGGTTCCCAGTAAGATAGCTCTTCATTTGGATGGTGCCATCAATCTCAGAAGTCAGTATATATCCCTGTATAAACATCATTGGATTGATTTAGGGGAGTATCACTAAAAATGAACAAATAAAAAATGTAATCACTTAATGTAAATTGATATATACTTAAGCTAATCAAACATATTAACAGAAAATCTTATAATAAACACTGTAAACACAATGTGAATAGACATTATGGTAGACATCAAGCATGTGAGTATTTACATGTTTTGAAGATATTATAGGGCGTGAATAAGGGTGACAGACATCACATGTCATAAAAATACCGTGGCATCCAAGGTACATCCCACAAATATCCTATGAAAGCTCATTAACTATAATTAGCAGAAAAACCAGCAGTGAAATTAAAGATTATACACTATTCAACATTACAAGGAAACCAAAATCAATAGCCATAGAAGTGACAATGACCTCATCATACAAAGACATCAAATGACATCAAACCAGACTATAGCCATGTAAGATTCACAAAGCCAACAGCACACAAGTATATGTGCATTGTAATTTGTGCAATTCTAATTAAAATAAATGGTACTCATCAATAGTGTTTCATTATCTCTGTAGTAATATATCTACATGTGAGTAAGAATGACTGAAAGCAAAAGGCTTTCAGTTCTTTCCTGCTTTATAGGGGTATTCGATACAGAGGGCATAGCACGAAGGTATAAAGGTTTCCAGAATGAAAAATCAATAAAAAATAATATGCTTTAGGATCAAGTACACTAAATTATTATGTTTCTATTTTGCTCCTATACTCTTTAGGAATGTTGATAAATACTCTGGACTAAACTTTTGTAAATAATTCAGCTGATTCATCTAAGTTACACCACAAATGGAGCAATAACACTAACATAAAAAATTATTACAAAATTGATCACAATACTCACACTTGAACTAAATGTCATGCTGATTTTTTCAATTATATCCACAAAAATTTCTTCTCTCTTCCTACAACCAGGCTCATTTGCCACAACAGATTTAGTGACAGCTGTTGCTGGCATTCTTTTGGTACCTTGCTACATTAAAATCCAAAATTCTCACTGTTAAACATACAGGGTATGTGCAAGTTAACCACGTACTCAAAAGCATGATTAATTAAATAACATCATACCATAAAAATGGAAGCAGGGCCAAGAGGTTGTAGGCGTGCAGCATCAATCACAATTGGTTCATTAAACACATAGGATTTCAACACTTCAGTAGAAGTTGTCTGCACATAACCAAAATCCTGGTACAAAAGATCACAGTCAGTCAGTCAAGACGCTGTAACAACTAACAATACATTGATGATCAAACAACAAATTGACGTCAATGCAGAATCACAAAAACTTACAATGACTTCGTCAAGCAACTCATACACAAGCACAAAGTTCTTACGCAATGAATCTTCATTGAGAACTCCAAGATAATCTTTGATCACACGAGCGACCCTTTGCAGAAGCTCCAACATAAGACATGGTGAAACATTAACTCTTGTTGTTGCGACAAACAATAATCCAACAATTTTCACATGAAAGTAGTTCACACCGTCCACGTTCTATCAATCAAAAACAAAAATCAATTAAAAATAATTAACCACATTGATCCAAATAATAAACCGATGAACACTTACTTACTAAATAATACCTACAAAGACAGGCGGCGCCTCCTCGTGTCCATCTTCTTTCCAAAACTTCACTTTACGAAAAAATATCTCCGCAGATCCTTTCTGCACCTCACCTCGATCTGCAGTAACAATTAAATTGGTAACTAATCAGTAGTTTAGAGCTTTTTCATGTAAAAATTAATGCGAAATCTATATAATTTAATTCAGATCAACGAGCTACAGATGTCTTGAAAATTACAATGTAGATTGTAGACTAGGGAAGACTATTAGAGAGATAAAACTCACAGTCGCGGAAGACGATGTTATCGCCTCGTTGAGACAGTACGAAGAACTGCGAGATCATTTTTGCTTTGCAAAATTGAACTAAGATCTGATCCCTTTCTTGGCCTGATATTTCTTTTCTAGCTGCTCTATTCTTTCGGTTGAAGGTTCATTTTAGATTTATTTAGAAACTTCAAATGACTACAAAGTTCTAGTAATGCTCTTGTTTTCTTATCGGTCAAACGAACTTAGCTAATATTGTAGGTAAACATGGTATACAAACCGTATGTATAGGAGTTATCCAAGCCGGTTTGATGTTAAAATCAGTTCAATTTAATTTAGTATAATTTAAATTTATTTAATTTAAATTTAAATTAAAATATTTAATTCATTTTTAAAATCAAATTAAATTTAAATTAAAAGGAGTTCACCATTAAACTGATTTATTCAATTAAAAACATTTTAGCCTAATAATAGTATATTACTCATTTTAAATATATAAATAAATACATATTATTATATATTATTATGTGATTTAATATTATTTTATCTTTAATTTAAAATTATTTAATTATTTAATAATATTTATTTATTTATACATTTAATGTAAGTAAATATAATTTTATTAAAATTTTTTTATTTACAACAATCCACCGGAGAGTAGAAGCTGCTCATCATCGTTCTCGTTTAGCAAACCACCGATACGAGCCCGTTTATTTCCCTGGAAGGCCTGGCCCATTTTATAAGCGGAGGCCCGATTCTCCACCACATCTTTCAAAGCCCTTTTCAATAATCCCATCTCCTTATCTCCGCCACCACCAATCCATTCCATCACGACGACGCTCTTCGTCCTCCCACCAACCGTCATCATCTCAGCTCGGATTGGTCTTGCCCCGACTGATCCAATGGCCCGGCTTAGATCCCAGTTCAGACCCGGCCTGTCCTCGCAACATATACTCGCTTTTACAACTCTCCCTTCATTGTGACAGTAATTGATGCTTAACTCGTCTGACTCACCAGGAAACGGCCAAGCCTCCGTCTCCGATGACCCGCTGATGCTGCTGCTGCATGAGCTCCCATCCTGTCTTGCCACGTCAGCTGCTTGCCTCCTCAGCTCCTTCACGTGGCGCACCACCTCCGCTAACAACGAAGCCTTGTCCGTCTGTTTCAGTGTCAAAACAGAAGAGAATAAATAGCCTTCAAAATTTTACAAAAGCAACAGTGATAAAGGAATTGAACGAGAAAGAGAAGGAGAAGGTCAATACTTTAGTGGTGTTGGGAAGAAGAGTACGAAGTGTAGAGAGATGACCGTTTATACGCTGCCTACGTCTCCTCTCAGCTTCCTTATGACTTTTGCAAGCTTCCGTTTGTTTCTTCTCAACCACTTTTGACGCTGAACTCACGACTGAATCTTCACCGTGGGTTAATCTCACCCAGTTTGGCTCTTGAACGAACCTGGAGCTTTGATTCGACCAGTTCTCGAATCCAGCGTAACTCTGAAATGGAAACATCTTGTTGCTGAGAGAATTAGAAACATAAAAACAAGAAAATGGGGCAATCTTTGTTTAATGCTACTGCTATTTGCTAGCAATAGTAGTAGTTTAAGGCAGCAAGCGTACGGAAAAACAAGAGAATTGGAAGATAGAAGTGAAGAGATTGTGTAGAATGAAGAAAATAACAACGAAATACTGAGCGCTGAAGGTGAAGTGGAAGTATAGCTGCAAAAGAGAGGAGAGAGACTGTGACATCTTATTTGCCGCCGATGGATGTTAAAAAAGGCAATAAAAACTATTTATATATTTTTAATATATTTTTAGTGAATAATGTAAATAAATAAGTGAATTATTATTATATAATTATATAATTTTGAATTAAAAATATAATAATATTTAATTATTTAATAATATATTATTTTATATAGTCAAAATTATATAAAAATATATATACAGATAAAAACAGAATAGTGGTCAAAACTCAGTCATTACTTTTATTTTAACATCCTAACAACTTTCCACATCTAATTAATATTGCAGGGAAAAGTGAATCACTGTTCCCACCCAAGGTTTGGCCTTAATACCCTTGTCTACCCTTAGTTGATCAAATTAACATTTTTTCATTTTTACCCAAAATTAAACTCGGTAATAAAACAATAGTATTAAAAGGAAAATTTATTATTTTATCCTAATTATTTTATTTTTTAAAATTATTGTATAATTTTAAATTAATAAAAATTAAAAATAATCTTTTTAAAAAATCTTTAATTCTCACCTCTTTTCTTTCTCTCTATATAAATATGATATCTTTCTTATATAATTGTATATCAATGATACATTGTAATTTTTAAAACTATTGGTAGTTCTCATAAAACTTTTAGGAGGTTATTGGAAATTTGTAAAAACATTGAAGGTCTTTTTAAAATTTTAAAATATCAATTTATTCCTTGATAATTTCAAAAAAGATAATTACACCCTAAAAAGTTAAATAAAATGCAACAAAGTATTTTAAAAGTTAAATTATCATATTTAAAAAGTTTCGATCAAATAAAAAGTTATTATTTTTTTATTTTAAAACTAATAGATAATAAAAAGTTATTATTTTTTATTTAAAAAAATGTTTTTACTCTACGGGAAAATTATGGAAATTAATATTAAAGATCATGAAATGTTAATGGGCGCCCTATTCCATTCCATGCCCTATTCCATTCCATTATCACGCGGCCATTTATTCGATATTTTTTTAATTATAAGTTATTATTATTATTATTATTATTATAATATAATTGAAAATGCGCACCTCATTTGCTCATGTGAGGCTGTCGTGAAGAAATGGTTTCCGTGTAGTGGGGTGAGTCACAACTCACGAGTGCTAATTTCCACCATAAATAGTGGTGGTGGAAATGCAGGTGTAGGCGTGAGAAAGCGAAACGTGGCACCATCATTTTCCAAGCATTACCAAGCTCTTTGTAAGCTCACGGCGGCGCCATTTCATAGCCTTTTTTTTTTTTTTTCCAAAAGCAACTCCAAAGTGCCGCCAAGCTATTATTAACGGGCGACTATTTTTTGTCTTTGCTTTTGATTGTCATTTCACTTTCACATTCTTTTAAAATTCCACAGATTAAGTCAGAAACCGTTTCCACATTGCCCCCGCCAGCCACCATTTTAATAATAATCTTCGACTTGGTTGGAGATAGCTAAGCTGGATTGAATTTAATTTTTATTTTGGCCAGAGGACTTACTCTCACCGAAGTTTAGTATAAACTTAAATTTAAATTTATTAATTTTAAAAAATGTAAATACTTTTCTATCTATTAAATTTTAAAAATATTATCTTTGTCTAGTTATGGAGACACTCTTCATCTAGAGACACACCAAAAAAGGAGATGAAGAGAATGAAATTGACCCGTGATAACGCTAGAAAAGAAAGAAAAAAGAAAAAAAATCCTAAAAAAAAAATATATAATATTTTAAAGTTTAATCTTACAGAAAATTGTTAGTTTTTTAAATTTAAAAGAGAAATAAATAATATTAACTGGTTTTGTTAATATTAACCTCTCATAGATAGACGTTTGGATTTTTATTAGTACATAGATAGTAATTTTGAAATGGGCCAAAGGACTATTTTCCACCCAAAATATCCTCTAATCTAAATTTGTCTCCTCTAAACTTTGAAAATTTCATATATTCACTCATAGGTGGTTAAAATTAACAAAATTCTAACTCCTTGAAATTTTATTTTTTTTTCCCCCAAACCGTAAAAATTAACAATTTCCTAATAGACTAAGTTTTAAAAAATAATATTCTCCCCCTAAGGTTTAGTTTTTAATCTTTGTGTCAAATCTGACACTATCGTCAGTGACAAAGATTTCTTGATGCATCCTCATGCTTCAACGGTCTCTCTCCCCTCCTCTGGAATGCTTACCGAAGCAGATTTGGTCTGAAAAAAATGATGAGTTTCATCAGAAGACGAAGAGAAATATCTCATCTTCTTGGCATTTCAGAGAAGAGGAGGGAGACTATTGGAGTATGGTGTTATGTTGAGGAATCCTCATCACCGAAAATGGAATTAGATTTAATGCCAAGGATTGGAAACTAAATTTTAAGGGGGATATCATTTTTAAAACTTCCTCTAGGAGGTAAACTTTTAGTTTTAAAGGTTTGTGAAGTGGGAAAGAAGATTAAATTTTAATTTATTTTTAATATTATATATGAAATGATAATTTTGTCCTTAAAACTAATAGACTTAACCTTGGACAAGTGGGTATTTGAGATTTTCATAGTTAGTTAAATGATGAATACTTGATATTAGAGTATACTTTGGGTGGGAATAAGTCCTTTGGCCTTTGAAATGCAATAAACTTTGGGTGGGAATAAGAGTTTTGCCTTTTATTATTATTATTAGTTTTTTGTAAAGCATATGTGCCATGAAATGGGACAATTATAGAGAAAAATTTTAAGGGGTTGGCTTAAATTAGCATGTGAAAGTGTTGGGTGGACCCCCGGTCAGAGCTACAGAGCAGACAACATTAGCGAATAAAAATTCCATTGCTGTCTACGACTATGTATATGAAGATGACATTTCCTTTGAAGCAATTGGCATGTTTATGGTGGAGATAAAAATGAAAAACAAGTCCTCAGTGTTTCCTTCCCTTCCGTCTCAGTGAGTCCCACGCTTCGCTTCCACCTGGGCCCCTACTTATTGCTTGTCATTTTTACTCTTGCTATTACAGTCACTGATTATTACACGACAGCCTCTGTCGCTCCATGTAGATAGATAATATTCAGATTCCTGTCTTGCCATTTCAGGCGCTCTTGCTAGAGAATTTTTCAAATTAGTAATATTTATTTAAATTAAAGCCACTGTTTTTTAGTAGAAGATCATATTCCGGGATGAAGATTTGAATTACCTTGAAGAAAAAGGAGGGAAGAAAACTGACCTAAACCTGACTTGTGATGTTCCTGCTTTTAAGTGATTAAGTAGAGATTTGGAATTCATGGAGAACGAGGTAAGCAAAAGAGAAAAGACGAGTCGACCAAGGTTTCAGAAGGGAGCAAAAATGGAGGTCCTTTAATGGCATTGCTTCCGAACAGTAAAAAGTGTATTGTAAAAAGCTGCTGCCAGTGCCCCGTCATTTATGTACATTCAACACCTCTTTTATCACTTTTTTTCTAAAATGTTTGGTCCCATTTTAGCTTATGTGAATTCACCACTGCTAGGGGAAAGAGCTGGGGATTCAGTTACACGTCTTAAGTTTTAACTTTGACGAGACAGAATGCGAGTACATAAATCAATGGTGAACGGTTAATGGTTTCATTGCTGATGATTCAAAAAGATCAAGAGATAATATGTACGGCTTGCGGATAAATAAAGGAAATGCAGTGCACAGGGGGTTAAAATATAATTTATAAATGTGTTAATAATTATCTCATTGAGATTAGGAGAGAAACAAGACACACAGAGGCCCTTTTTACTGGAAATTTGGACAATATTTACAGATTTGATCTGTTGGATGTGATTGACTCTGTAATAAACCAAGTTGGATACTGAAGCAGCTCGGTAGTTTATATGTTGGTTGTTTGATCGGTGGCTGCCTGTTAGAATAGTTTTCCTGGAAAAGGCTTCCATTCCTTGGAAACAAACAGACCCCAAATGCAATCAGTTAAATTTACTAACTTGTTCCATTTTATTTATTTATTTTTAATTACAGGGATAGTATAATTTTTTATCCTTTCTTTGCGTTACAGTGCGAAGCAATACAGCTTGTGTGTTTTCATCTTTGACGTTATAACTTCCTGCAATCAAATTTATCAGAAGCTCACAGAAATTGTTCATTTTTTACTGAATGGAGACCCAGAAGGTGCAATCAGACCGACACTTTGCATCAGTCTCAGTCTCCGTCCACTTGGTTCATGAGAGTTGTTCAATATATTTGTTCCCTGAAAGCATAATTAATCAATATTAACAACTCAAATCTTAGAGGGAAGGAAGGAAGAAAGAAGCAAGCGCCTTAAAGATTAGAATTTTATCAACACCTAGGGTTTTATATATTCAGCGTGGTTAGTTTAGCTTCGAAGGTAAGGTCAAACTCAAATAGAATTATTTATTTTATATTTCCGAGGTGCCCCCAAAATATTTCAAGATCAACCTGAAATTTCTCCAGAAAATTACAATTGACAACCTTCATCCACCCAACAAGAAGAGAAAAGTAAGGAATATGTTAATTACCGAAAAAATGGTTAAGGAATATGTTAAACCAATAATATATTCCACAAAATGCTGTTTTCTTAATTTGGTTCTTCCCCATGAAACAATGCCACACCAATCCTCCGAGAATGAAGAACTGTTTCCCATCCCAAGTTCTCATACAAGTTCAAAGCACTGGGAGAACTGAAAGTTGATGCACTTCTTCCCTGCCCTAACCTTTCCGCAACTCTTTACAGCTGAGGCTATTTTGTTTGATTGTAGTTAATTGTAATTACATAATTGAATGAAATTGTCTAAATTAAGACGTAGATTTTATACATCACCATATTCAACATATCTCATTCTGAGATATTGTTGTTCTTTATGATAACAGAGCAAGTTACGGAGGATTGTTGTTCTTTAGATTGCAAGAAGACGTTTGTGACGCCTATTATAAGGCAAAATAAACAAGATCATATACAAAACAAAAGAACTGATCTAATCACCCATTAAACAATCTCTGCAACACAATCCAAATATTGTTTAAGAAGAGAAGAAAGATGAAAGATTACCCTTCTTCATAATTCACCACATAAACACTAAACCAATCTACTATAAATACCAAATTTATAGATGGCAATGAAAGGGTTCGTGTGGGTTGGGACATCTCTTCTATTACTTACACTGTTAAGGGAGTGTTTAGTTTGGAATAATCTTTGATTACCATGAGTTACTTTAGAGCTCAATTCACCAAACTCTTTCCAACCGCATGGCTGCAACTCCTGAGTTAGACCACCAATAACTTGTTTGCCACATTGACACCTCATTATCTAGTTTCAAAAACACTAGAAGAAAGCATGGTTCAAGCATCACGATTAAGCAATTGAAACACCACTCCCCAATAGATTGTTTCATTCTTCAAAACAAATTTGACAATTTATATTTGAAGGTGGTGAGCTCTCATTTCACTGAATTACATTACTGAATTTATGGCAAGTTTATAATGTAAATTTTTCCCTTTCATGTAATATCATACTATAGAAATATGATAACTTTACTCTATCATCTTACGTACAGCTAACCATGTTAAATTTGAATACTGCAATGAGAAAGAATCCAATTCATTAATTGAAACCAAAAACAAAACCAACCTGAATTTAGACCAGCAGAAATACTCCAGATGCTGCAGAATTTGCCACAGCATCAACATGGGAAGTATCACCTCTTATCTAGTGACAACATATGGAGTTCCACAGATTGGAGAACCACTAACAGAAAGAAGCAACCCCACAAAATCGGAGAAGATTTACAATAATTGTTTTTAAAGGAATTGTGGAGAGAAAACAACATAAAAAACCTCTTGGTTAATAAATTCCTTAAATTTCATTATATTCAAATTACTAAAGATATTTGCACATAGTTCAGATATATTACTCGGTTAATAAGTTCCTTAATATTTAAGAAATTTTAAATTTATTGATTATGCAGCCAACCTAGTCAATCCTATAAAAAAAATACCTCCAAATGAAGCAGCAACGGCAGCTGAACCAGCAGCTGATCCTGTAGCAGTAGTTGTAGCAGCAAATTCATTTGCTCCAATTGCAGGGACAGGACTGCCCAAAAGTAGGTACCAAAGACCCATACTCTGTGCTCAGGTCATTTTGTGAAGAATAAAACTGTAGGATACCAAAGAATAGCATGAGTTAATATAGGAGCTCTAAATTCACTTTAATTTTATTTTAAGCAAGGTTCGTCAAATTGTTGAGTTGACACAAAATCAGCCTATCATGTTCCAGAGTTACCCAGTGGCAATATCTGGGTATCCTTGGAATTTTATCAAATACACGATTCTCAAGCAGCCGATGGAATATTGCATGCAACAAAACCCATATGTCTAAGAGGTTTTGTTTGATGATTGGAAAGCCAGAACCACTAGAAGGTGTTTTGTCAGGAACTTTGGCAGATACATTACTTTTTCCACTAAAAAAATGTACTTGCATTTGTCTTCAAAACCAACTTCTCTAACAAGTTCAGATCACCAGAAATAGCATAACCAGAAGTTCCAGTGACTTCATCGAAATGAATCATTAAACAAACCCAGATGATGTAACTGGATGAAGCAGAATATGGTTAACTATCTTATCTACCAATATAAATTAACAATAATTTCCAGTTAATATGACTCCGTGTGAAGGGGAAGGAACCGTTTAAATGTTCTATCTACCTGCTCAATCATTCACATGTGGCTCAACCAGCCTTATTTCACTCTCTGAACTCGTTAGATGACAATATACCAAGCAACTTCAGTCTTGCCAAATACTTAAGAGTTGTACATTCAGTCTCAGCTCACAAGCTCTTTGAAACCAACTCTTTTATATATCAAATTAAACCATGCATATAAGACAGAATTGTAAAAACGCCTTTAAAGAGAGAATAGAGAAAAATATATTTTGCCTGAAACATCAAAAGCCTAGGATTTTACCATACGACCCTAAATGAAAAAAGAAAAAAAAAAAACCCACAAAAAGTTGAAAGAAACATTTAAGGAGTTGAGCCCTATAACCCAACTATCATAGCAGATTATCTTAATGACATCTTTAGGGACATTGTAAGAGTAGGATATGGGTAAGGTTAGATTTAAATCGAATCGAATTTAAATTTAACTTATTTGAAAATAATTGAGTTTGAATTTGACTCAAATTTCAGCTTTCAGTTTAACTTGATCTTAAAACAATATTATTTATGAGTTTTACGAATCAAACATCCCTAAAACTTAAGTTAGAGTTTAAGCTCAAACTATTAAACTCCTCGTTTATGTCTATTCAAACCAAACTTAAATTTAAATTTAAATAAACTCAGTTTAAATCAAACCCTTTTATGGGAATTTTATTAGTTTTACTTCTTAGTCTTTTCTGTTGAGTCATTCTTGGTTTGGGGGTACATAGGAGGTTGCTGAACTTTTTGTGAGGAGTAGATGGGCCCATGTTAATTGGATCAAGCCTTGATGTCAAGTTAGGCTCTACTAACTTTGGATAGGCCAGCTACTTCAGAGATAATGGGCATTCCATTTTAAAACTTATACACGACCACATGTTATTATTTCTATTTAATCATCCTTAAATAATAATTAAAAAATCTGATTCTCTTTTTCTTGTTAAGAGTAAATGTTACCCCAATAGCAAACATTGGATTTGTCGAAGAGAAATCAAAATGATTGCTTCGAGGTTTTATTAAAATCCATAATATATTTATTAATAAAATTTTATATATAATTTTATATATAAAAAATTATCTATTATTTTATAATTATTTATTAATTTATTATTATTCATGTATAAAATTATTATTATTATAAAAATATCATGGGAAAATTAAAAAGACACTGGTATGACGCGTGCGCTTACATCTGGCCTCTGAATAATGGGAATGGTCATATTGGTTACCGCAAGAATCACCAAAAAGTTCACAATTAATTAGTTTATTACAAGCTCCCAGTTTAGTTGGTTGACAATTTTTTGTTAATTTGACTCGTGCTTTAAAAAAGGACACGAACATTTTATCCATCTGCTCACGTGTCCACCTGAAGCTTCTCGATCCCTCAAATAAGGATTTGGCTTGTATTACTTAGCACCTAATTAATAATATTTCTCTATCCAAAATTTAATAATATTTTTTAAACTAAAATTTAATTTAAAAATTATTTTTCATTTCTTAAATGTATAAATAATTTTTTTATCTAAAACTTAATTTTATTAATTGAAAAAAAATTGAGATAATCAAAAAATTAAATTATTTATTATATCAAACTATTTCATTTTTCAAATTTACCGTATTTGGAAATTAACAAATTTATTTTTAAAAATTTGTTTAGATATTAAATTTAATCAACATTATTTTTTTTCTTTTTTTTTTACGATCATATATTTTTTCTTTTTAGTTGATTTAGTCGACTTTTATCATCATTTTTATCTCTATACTTTACCCTTTAGTGATCCCGTACTTCTAATCTTATAAATCACCCTCTTAAAATTAACTCATCCTTAAAATCACTATCCCTCCATAGCTTTTTCAGTGTAAAATGATTCGGCCATTAAAGGAGAAAATATAGAAAAGTAGGGAGAAATTAATGCTTTTAAAAACTTGAGTACTAAAATGAGATGATTGTCTAATTTAATAGCCGAAGCAAAGACGAGAGGGTGAAAGGAAATAAAAAAGAGGAGAAATCTTTTCTGCTTTACATTTGTTGAGGAGTCAAGTAGGAGGAGCACAGGTGGGTGTTATGAAAGGTGAAATCAAAGCTACCTTGGGCATAACGACTAGCAAGTGAGAAGGAGCCAGTTATGCGACTGCGTTGAACTCATGACAACGACTAAAACTTTTAAATAATCGTAAAAATTAAATTATAGATTTTTAAATTTATAAAAATGTTATAATATTATGTTTATAACATTAAAATAAGATGTGTAATAGAAATTTAATTTTTTTATTTTTTTTTTTAATTTGTAGATGATGAAAATACCCATTTATCTTTATAACATTAAAATTTTAAGGGGCTAAATCTTTTTTTTTTTTTTTTGAAATTGCTTTTTCTAATAGAACAAACAATATAAGACAAGGTATAAAATTTAAATATATAATATAATTTCTCTAAATTTGTTTAATTTAAGGTTTAGATTTGTCCTATCAATATTTACTGCTTGTAAAGTGTTGTTTTTTCCTTCTTTTTTTTTAATTTTTTAGAATGATATTTACAATATGAAGGACTGGATTTAAGCGGGCTGACCCCAAACACCTCTTGACTCAAGTTCAGTTTGAACAAAAAATAGTCTGACTGAAATTCAGCTAGAGTTCATCGAGCCAAAATTAAATTTGAGTTGAGTTTGACTAGAATAAAAAATGGTTCAGTTTGGTTCAATTCGAATTTAACTTGATTTTCTAGCTTAAATTAATTATTTGAATTTGTAGTTTGATTCAGTTCAAATTAATGGTTATAATTGACTACTTGAATGTACAGCTCGGATTCATGGTTTGAGTTTATGGTTCATTAAAAAACAATATCGTTTTATCTAAATAATATTCAAAAAAATTTATTCGAATCGAACCGAGCCGTATTTTCAAACTACGAATTTAAAGTACTAAATTCGAACTGATTGGAGCCATAAATTCAAACTGAATCAAGTCATGAATTTGGACTACTTATTCAAGTCATGAATTTAAGTTAGATTGGAGCCAAACCAAGCCAAAACCCCTTGCTCGAGTTCGGTTTGAATTAAAAAACGAACTAAATCTTCTGACTCAAGTTCGATTTAAATTTTAACCAAACGAAGTTAAGTCGAGCTAAATTGACTTTTGAGACCATGCTGGCTCGAATCATATCCAAATCTATTTACATAATTTGAATCAAATTTGAGTATAAATGATAAATGTGTGACATAAATCATCTATTATTGTCAAATTAAATTAAAAAATAAAAATCTCTTCATGTAAAATTTTAAAAAATTAACTATTTTAATTTATTTATTAATTATATTATCTGTTGGAGAGATTGTATTTAAATTTTGGTTAGGTATTATGTAGGGAAGGTTCTGAAATTATAATTTAAAAATAAATTATATATTGTGCTAGGGTAGACTTGATGGTCAATTAAATATTTTGATATGACATGTTTTACTTGATTTTGACAAAAATTTTATATTATTTTTTTTATTCCCATATTTTCTAAATAGACTTAAAATATAATTATAATCGATATTGAGAAATTATAGCGTGAAAATAAAAAAACATAAACTACTTTCGAGAGATGCTGGAGAATAAATGAAGAATAATTAATGCATCTCTTAGTGGGTAAAAAATATGCCCACCCAAGGTTTACTCCATTCCAACTTTCACTCACTGTATATTATTAAATTTTTGTAAAATCTTATTGTTAGCATAAATGGTGAAAATGTTATTTAATAATTTTATTTAAAATTTTCACCTAATTTTAAAAATTGACAATTTATCTCCTGATTTTTTATTTTTCAAATTTGAAAAATGACTTTATCTCTCCCTTTTAAGGTTTTATACTTTTCAAAATCTATTTTTTACAGTCACTTTCTAAATTTTGTGAAATTTCTTTCACCTCATTACATTTTTCTGTTTGTTGTCCTTTTTCTAACATCATATCCTTTCATCTCTAGCCACTTCTCTCCTCGAGCTCTAAGCCACCATTAGTCTAACATCTACCTCTGTCGTAGAAACTATTCTAAAATCGATTGAGAGATCTAGGTGCATAACTTAGGATTTCAGTTTTGTCGCATGACTCATCTTTGATTCAATTAATCAATGTTCTTTCCCGCTTCAAATCAACAAATCGAAGGATGGAGATAGTCGAACCACCATCGATCATTGAAGGAGAGATCAACAATGACACAAAATTGAGTCATATCTCTTATTCAATTTTGACATGGTTTTCAAATCGATAAACCATTAGAGAGGAAGAGGGTGTCGATGGTGAGGCTAACGACGTCATAGAGTGAACTATTGAGAAGAATGAGCGTTGAAAAATGAGAATATATTCTTTAAGAATATAACTATAATATTTTAAACTTTGAGAGAAACCATTATTAACTGTAAAATATAAAAATTTTAGATAGTAAGTGAAAAAAATAAATTTTAAAAATAAAAAAAAATTATCAAATTTTAAAATTAAAGTAAAAAAGAGGATTATTTTTATTTTTTAAATAAAATAATTAAATAATATTTTTAACATAAGTCACGATTAGAAACTTACAATTAGAAATTAAAATATAGAAAAAAACCTTGGGTGGGAATAAGTCTCTTGCACAAACAATATTGATGACTTCACTGATGTGACAATAGCTTTTAACAAAAAGTATTCATATTAAAGTCATGTATAATTCTAGTAAAATCTATCACATCAATTTATAATGGAATATTAATTAAACCGCTAGTCAATTATTAATTTGGTAAAAAGTAAATTAATATAAAAACTTAACCCAAATTCTTTACAATACAAAATAATTAAAAAAATAAAAATAATAGTATTGTCATATAATTTTTTATATAATTTATATATATATAAATTATATATTATTATAAAATTAAATATTATTTTATTTTTAATTTTTAATTTAATTTTTTTTATATAATTGGTTTGAATTTTTTTATTTAAAATTTATTTTTACTATCCAAAAATAAAATAAAAATTTAAATAAAAAAAATAATTAGAGTAAATACCACAGTCTAGAGACACAACAATATATATAGTAGATAAATATTTTAATCATTCTCAATATTTATCCTTTAACATTTCTTCATTCTATCACTAACAAATTCTACAACGATAATATTTTTCTAAACATTCGGTTAGTTCATGTTACTTTCTATTAGTTTTGTATCAATTATAACACAACTCAATTTAATTTTATAGTTGTTTTAGAATTACGGGATCTAAATTTCATAAAAAAAAAATTCAAACCTAACCTAATTTTTTTTTATTTATAGAAAAAAATTTTTGATAACGAGAAATCCTATCAAATCAGATTATTATATTACAATTGTATCAACTATATTAAATAAGACAAATAAAAAAAATGATCAATTTTATAATTATTAAATTAATCTTAACATATAGATAAAAGAGATTTAAATTTATGTTTTTAAAAATTTGATTTTAATATATGATAATTACAAACTTAAATTTATATTATATGTATAATTTTTTTATTATTTAAATTAAAACATTCGATTGGAACTGAAAATAGTGACCCCAATTTCTTTTATAACTAAGACGTACAAGTATTATTTCTGGTAGGTGGTACTGGTGACAGCATGGCTAGCTAGGTACTGAAAGCATTCGTCCACATAAAAATAAAAGCAGATATTTTAAAATTTAATTGAAAAAAAAAAAGTTAGCGTTGATCCTTGTCCAATCAGTTATGTCTTAATCAGTTCATATTTCTCAGTCTCTCTCAGAATATTAGCTAATTGTGGTCTTAATTACTTAGATTAGTAAAATTTCACAAAAGAAATGAAGATGATAATTAAAAAAAAAAAAAGATACTGTTTGGCTAAATAAGGGAAGGCGAGCTTTCCTTTCTTGAACACACATCCAATTCTTTCTCTCTCTTGAGAGCAGTTTCCCTAGTCTAGTTGGTGGCTTTTGGTAGCTGAGAGATCAGTTCAGAGTCTTCAGACCTAATACAACTAAGGTAAATAAGAAACAAACCCCCATATATACACAGAAAAATGTTTATGATTCTGTCATTCTGCTGTAATTGTTTGCATGTTCATGAGTTATGATTGGTGATTTTTTTTTTTTAACTTTTTCTGGGTTTCTTAACCTAGATCTGAACCGGGTCTTTAACTAGGGTTTTTGGTGGGATTCTTTCATAAATTGGAAGAAAATCCGCTTCTTTTTTTAACCTTTTTGGTTCCGTTTTATTTGTTCGGATTCCTGCTTTCTTATACTTCAAAAATGTGAAAGTTATGGGTTGATGATTAATTTTTGGAGGGTGAAGAATGGCGAGAGAGAAGATCAAGATCAAGAAGATTGATAACGTGACGGCCAGGCAAGTCACCTTCTCTAAGAGGAGAAGAGGTCTCTTCAAGAAAGCTGAAGAGCTTTCTGTTCTCTGTGATGCCGAGGTTGCTCTCATCATTTTCTCGGCTACCGGCAAGCTCTTTGAGTACTGCAGCGCCTCCAGGTATTTTCCGATTCCAATATTTTCTATGTATCAAATTTCCGTACGATAAATCTATAGCTTTTCTTCTTCTACTCCTATTATTTTGGCTCTTTGTCTTCCCGTGTCTGCGATTCAACTTTTTACTCATTCCCTTCCCCGTTGGATCTTCCAATGATTAAGAAAAGAATTTTACAGAAAGGAACAAAGCAGCTTCTTTGCTTAAACTCCATGGCTGCTGTAAAAAACACATCGTTCTTCCTGATTCTATGGACTCTTAGAGTTATGATATTTAAAAGTGAAAACGCTCAAGCCCATTTCCAAGATTTTGGTCATCTCCTCCATTGACTTGCCATTTCAGATTTTCTGGTCAACAGAAGCCTCGCATAAGACCCAGAACTTTGCTTCCTGTACTTATACAGCCTTTTCTTGAGAGATTCACTGATCGCATAAAATCAACGTCTCAAAAATTTTCTTAATAATGTTAATTTATTGACCAATAATTTTTTATCATAAAATAACAAAATAAATACTAGTACTATAACTTCATCTCTGTATTTGAGCTCAGCCACTTTAATATTTCAACCCTATGATGAATGTACGTACGCTTCTATTTAATCATTAATTTGGTGTCAAGTTGTGAGAAATATAAATAACAGCTATATTATATGTCTTAAATTAATTATAAGATGTAATCATTTTCATGTTGTCTTAATCACATTCCTTAATAAGCATCTACATTTGTATAAAATTATATAATCCCAGTGACCGAAAACTCTATTGTATTTACTACAAGATCAGTGAAGATATAAGTAACGTATATATATAATTTTACTAATAAAATATTAATAAATACTTAATGTTTATTTAATAATAAGATTTATGTTAATTGATATGTACGTACTGGGTCCATGTTAGAGGTGTAGTAGTTTATTGGGTTAATCAGAATTATATTATCATTTTATGGTTTAAGGACTTATTGAAAATTTATCATGATTAGGTTAAGTGATGAAATGTAAGATTTGAAGCATAAAATTCTCATTAAAAACTGAGCAATTATGAGTACTGGTTGAAATGGATATTACAAGTTTTATTTTAATATGCATTTTCTGTCTTGATAAGAAAGAAGGATTTTCCTCTAAAGGTTGAGGGGCAAAGTAGATATCAATATATTCAGTGATATAATGCTTTTCCTTTAATTTGATATATTTTGCTTCTAATATTTGAACGTTATCTTGTCTTAATTATAACAATTTGTGCTTTCATAATTCAGCAAGACCAGCATAGAGATTCTATTTAAGCATATTATAGCAAATTCACAAGCATTAATATTCAACTTATGATTAATGTTCACTAAACAAAAAGGGTAATAGCAAGAGGAAAATAATGAACGGATAAATATTCAGTCATTATGAATATTCTTTTTATGATTTTAACAACTAATTATTTATATTCTCATTAATACTAAATAAATTTATGATTTTAATAAGGGAATAATGGTTGTTAAAAATTTATTTCTTGTTAAAATGTTTTAACGACAAAAAAACTCTCGTTGTCGTCTGTTGTACGATGGTAATACTTTTAATAAGAGAAACTATCACAACTAGCGACAATAAAAGTTTTCCCATCGTTAAAACTTTTTAACAATGAGAAATAAACTTTTAACAACTATTTTCCTTTGTTAAATTTATGAATTTACTTATTTTAAACGAGAGTATAAATAATTGGTCATTAAAATTATGAAAATAGTACTTTTAATGACTAGATATTTATCCACTTGTTATTTTCTTTTCACTATTGTTAGTTTTTTTGGTAGTAGTTTATGAATGCGTTATAATTTATAAGGTGTCTTAAAACGCAGTAGAAAACCATACATTTTGTCAATTTTAAAGCCTTTTGAGTTTTGGAGAAAGCTGGTATCATGTAGGGTTCCATGTGAAAAATCCTCCTGTATTGTTAGGTTTCCACAGTAGTAGACAGCCATTTAAATTTCTTGGTTTCAAAGGCTAGCTGATTTGAATAATGAGTGTTAACATTTTAATATAGATGATTAAGTTGGCCAGCAAAACCGAGCAATAATTATTGTTTCTTGGCTTCAATTCATTAGTTAAGGTGGAAGAGTCTAGCTAATCGACCTTCTAATGATGCAAGGGTTTGAATTTGTTTAGCCTGTACTTGTTTATAATATTTGTAAGTACTTAAAGCTTGAGCCTGGTTCTAGTAATAAAAAAATGTTGTTCAAATTTTACACTCACCCCACGTTAGTCATTAACAAGTTTTATATACGCACGCATGATGGTCACTATTATGAACAAGTTGAATTTAATTTTACTCAAAACTCTGCTAATTTTATGCATGAGTATCAAAACTAGGAAAAATAAATGAGCTTTTGAGAACTTCCATTACATGTGGCCTTGGAGGATGAAATGTTGTGGATAGGGTTGGATTCGAGCTAAGTTTGTTTGAGTTTAAATTGAAGTTCGATTCGAATGAGTTCGAAACTAGGTCGTTTCAAACGAACTTGAGCTCGAGCTCAACCTGAGAGTTTTATATTTTTAAGCTTAAGTTTTAGGGATGTTCAATTTGTATAGCTCGCGAGCTTAATAAATTCAATACAAATAGACTAAAACGATATTATTTTTATCAATACATATTAAAATAACATTGTTTTAGCATTGAGTCAAGCTCAAAAACTTGATTCGAGCTCAAACTTAAGTCAAACTCGAGCTCGTCTTCTTTCAAATAAACTGAGCTCAAATACCTTTGAGGCAAACTCGAATTTGAGCTTGAGCTTGACTTCATTGAAGTAAGTTTAAATTCAATTTAATTTGAATCCAACCTTAGTTATGGACATATTGTAGATTGAGTCTATAGTAAATTCTAATATTACTTTTGAAGAAAAGGGTTCTGTGGCCTCAAACCAGATTCAATGTGGAAGGCCGATTTAAAGAAAAATAAGGTACATTGACATTAGGTTAGTTTTCAAAAGGTGTTATGTATTGATATAGGGTTTTAAAATCAATGAAACTATGTGTACATACTTTTGATATACAGTTTGGGCATACAGATGATGTGTTATTATGTGATTAAAAAATTTTGAATTAAAAATAAAATAATATCAAATCAAATGGTGACATATTATTTGTATACTTAAATTGTGTACTAAAAGTATATACATATAATATTGCTTATTTAAAATTAATATCTATTATTTGTATACTTAATAATAATTGATGAGAGAGAGAATATTCTTTAGTGATGTAAATGCATTGGTTTGTTGTATGGATGATATGAAACACTATTTTTTCCAACATGACAACAATGAACAGGCAGTTTGTTATGTTTCATTACAAATCACTTGTTTTTTCTAATTCTAATTGAGTTGCCTTTTTACAGAGGTGAATTGTGATCATGATCTTCATTGATCTGAGCTTAAAGGGTTTTTGAATATACAAACAATATGCTATGTCTGTTATTATTATCATTAAGTTGATATTAATCTTATCTCTTAAATGTAAGGTTAAGCTTCCCCTAAATCTCAAAGTTATCACTTTGTTAGAAGATAATTATTGTTTAAATAAAATATGAAGAAAACGTTTTCGATGACATTGTGATATCTTGTATACAAAATTATATATCCTACTAAGAGCTCCATTTCTATTACCAGTTAGTTTTTTAACTCATTATCAATACCTGCACAATATTCTTCATAGGTTTCCTCTATAGTATTTGCTGCATTATTGAACTTTTGACTGTAGATTAAACCTAAGACATATGTTATCATATGAATCAATGTGCTGGCCTGTTGAATGCATGTCTTAAACTTATAAGTTGACTGATAAATAAGAAGTTGCTGCCCTGGCCATTCGATGTGAATTGTTGTAAATAAAAATATGAATGATATAATGTTTAAGAAGTTTTCTCCAAACTGGCTTCCCTCTTGATATGTGAATCCACCTCCATTTATAGCCTTTTAGACAATAGATTTTTGTAACAGAAAGTCTTCTCTTGTTTAAGTCACGTTGAAAGGCTTTGTGGGAAATTTGTTCTTTTTTCATAAGCTATAAGTCATGTTGACAAATTTTTACTCTAATTTTACCGTTTGTTCAGATTTTTTTTCACTGGAATATAAAATTATGTTATAAAGTTAAACTAAGGTGAATGAACTTAATAAAGTGAATTACATAAATTGGGTATTATTTTTCATGTCTATTGTATAGTCGCAAATGGCTATGTTTTCTTGATTTTCACTGAAGATTTTCGGTCAGAATGTCACCAGTTGAAGAACTGCACATGCTTATATGGGGTGGATGATTGAAAATAACGACAACTAACAAACATGATCATTTGGGGAATAGTTACTTCAGTTAGATAAAAATAACATTATCATTCTATATAAATCATATATATAAATAATATGGTTTTATGCCTTCCTAGCTGATGGAATCTCTTTTCTAACATATTTGTTATGAGTTTTGACCTGTCTAACATATTTAGTTCATACACCTTGTTGTGAAGCATGAAGGATACGATTTCAAGGTATAATCTGCATTCTAATAATATCGGAAAATTGGACCAACCCTCCCTTGAGCTCCAGGTAATTTATTAGATCTGTTTTGTTAGATCATCATAATATAATTATGATTGGTTTGTATGTTTTAAGAGGTTTTAAATGGCTAAAGGAAAATGACATTGGCTGCCATTAGAATTTCTTTGATAACATTTCCAGAAGGCCGGGAGTTCACTAATTTAACTTTATAATTAAGCATATTTTTAACTAGTTAACATTATTCAAAAGCTGCAATGGAAGAGATTGCAGTCACTTGCATTGGCTAAGTTGGCATCACGTATGTAAATTTATTTTTCCCATAAATTTTCAACCTTAAACAAATCAGAACTTCACTTCTGACCGGCAATTTCATTATTTTATAGCTGGAAAATAGCAACTACATCAAATTGAGTAAGGAAGTTGCTGATAAGAGCCATCAGCTACGGTATATATTTAAATGTAGTTATGTTGCTTCTTTTTTCTTTGGCAAGTTAGCTGAAATTCATTTATTATTAATAGACAAATGAGA
The DNA here is from genome assembly GCF_011075055.1 of Mangifera indica. Taxonomy (NCBI): domain Eukaryota; kingdom Viridiplantae; phylum Streptophyta; class Magnoliopsida; order Sapindales; family Anacardiaceae; genus Mangifera; species Mangifera indica. Next base: position 4,346,308 of record NC_058147.1, on the reverse strand, counting down.
GGAGAAGATCTTCAAGGATTGAATATAGAGGAATTACAACAACTTGAAAAAATGCTTGAATCAGGACTTGCCCGTGTTATTGAAACAAAGGTACGTATTGCTTTAATTTTATTGCAAATTATTATGAATAAATCTACCATGATATATGGAGGTGCTCATACAAGTTTTACTTTGCCTATCAGGGTGACCGGATTAAGAACGAGATCTCTTCACTTGAAAGGAAGGTTAGAAGACAAATATTTAATTCAATCAGTGAGATTTATCTTTTGGAAGACTTAAACTATCAATCTATGCATATTGTTAATGGTCTTTCTTTCTCATTTAAAGGTAGTAATCACAATTTGCCATAGAAGCAATTAATAGTATACTAGAAGGATAACGAACAAGCTTATTCTTGAGGATATATTTAATTGAAATCATCTCAAAGCTTGAGAGGAGATATTCGTGGAATTACATCATGTTTTTATTGAATTGAAATTCATTACATGGTAAATATGAAAATTATGTTTGCTTATGCAAAATTTACATATATAAAAAGTATGCAGAATTGGAGGTAAGATCTCACATAAGAGGATACACATTAGTAGAATTGAGGGTGTAATTGTTTGTAAATAATAATAAGTAAGATAAATGAGATAATGTTTTTAAAGTGGATCAGCCCATTATTGGGAGCTTACTTTTATTGATATGCTATTTAGTCTTTGAGTGGAGTGCAAAAAGTATTCAATAATAACGTTGGAAAGAGCTGTTTGAGGATTCTTTAAATAACCCTAGCCCTATTTATGCCCTTATTTATAAGAACTAAGATGTTTGGCAAATTGAGAAAATTGCATGAGCTATATTGTAGATTCTAGTATATCAAATTTATTTATTTGAAAAAAGTTTATCAATTATGTTATCTTGATGAAATGGAAGATAATGATGTCATGATTTGTATTGTGTATTTGTCAAAGATAATGATAAAATATGATTAAATACACTACAAAATTACTAGGATTTGTCCTTCTTGATGTTTTGGGTGAAGGAATGTTTGTCCATGCCTTGGATTGATTTTCGAATATATGATGTGGCTAGTTGTTGCATAATGTTTACATAGTTGATCATCTTTCAAGTGTCGTTTTCATGAGTTTGATTAAAAAAGAGTTTGATTACACAATAATATGTATCTATAATACATGAATCAACTAAAAAATTTGGAGTTTCATATGTATATATATATAAGGTGGCTTATTTTTTGGTTCAGTATTGAACCTGGCACGCCAAAAACCTTCACAAAAGATCTTTCTATTTACACTATTTTGAAATGTAAATGTAAATTTTCAGTTTGCATTATTTTATGAACAAACATGAGCTGTATATAGCTTAAGTTCTTTACACACACACATCTCAAGGCTAGTTGGTTAAAGACCTCTCCTGTTTGCTGTTGATTGTTAAAATACCATAGTCAAGATTTCTATTTGAGTTTTCAACTTGGTAATATTTGCAGGGAGCACAACTGTTGGAGGAGAATAGACTACTTAAGCAGAGGGTACGAGAATTCATTTTGGTGGACTATATTCCAACGTTTTCATTAATTTTATTTCATATGAAAATGGCGGGGGATCTTTCAGGTGGTCAACTTGTATAACGGAAAAAGGCTTGTCCTAGCTGATTCAGAAATTGCCATCCAGGAAGAAGGGATGTCATCAGAATCTGCCACTAATGTTTGCAGCTGCGGCAGCGGCGCCCCTTTAGAGGATGATAGTTCTGATACTTCTCTCAAATTAGGGTGAGCTTCATTATCAGTATAGGGTCGTGCATATTATGTAAATGAATCTCATCCCCAATTCAATAGTTTAAGCTTATCACAATCTTTCTGCGTTTTTGATAAATGAGATGACTGAAAAAGCAACCTATCAACATGCATAGGTACTGCCGGACATTTTTAATTTTCTTTGATCAATCTTGCTTCAACAATTTTGTAGGCTTCCCTTCTCTAGCTGAAGTGGATGACGGAGCGGATTCTCGAGCTGTTAAAGCCCGACCAATGTCATCTTGAGAAGAAGTGTTTTATTTAGTTTGTAAAAACGATGGAACTTGTTGTGGATTCTTCTATATCGTCTTGGCTGGTGGCACTACTATTTGTATAATAGTCTGTATGCCTATGACATCTCTAGGAGCACTACTCTTTCTCTTCTTCGTTTCTTTTAATAAAAAAGTACGATTGGCCTACTCAAGGTTGCAAGGTAGAAGAAAGGTATTTATGAGATTTATTTGTATAACTAAAACAAAGAAGTGTTGGTGTCAGGGAGTCGGATCATGCATGGTTTACATTCGGATGCTTGAATGGCGTCTTTCTTGTCCTAATCCTCCAGTTCTGCATGCACCGGCCACAAGTTGAAGTGTTCTTAAACGCCTCCAGAGAATTCCTGTAAATGTATAATTCTTCAGTACTTCTGATTCAACCTGGCGGCTTAAGGACTCCATTCTTTCATTTCAAGCTAGTAACACGCATTTTTCACAAATCATACTGTTCAATAATTATGATGAGTATTCTTTTTGAGGATGTAGTCTATTACATGTATTTTCAGTAGAGCAATATATTATGTAAGGACTTTGAGTATATAAAATAAGCATATAAAAGATGCGTCATCATGTAATTAAGTGTTATTTTATCTTTAATTCAAAATCATCTAATAACAATATGATGGTATCTGGGTGTCTATTTTGTGTATATAAAACATGTATTCATTTTTTGTTTTCAAAGTTTGTAAGTAGGGTTTTATTGTTTTCAGTTAGAATATAATTCATGTATTTATTTTTAGTGGGATTAGATTGAACGATGACTAAATAAAGTTACACACAATTCTGTGTAGTATTAGAGCATATCTTGTTGTGTCCTTGCACTCTAAAATTGACGATTTCAACCTTGCAATTGGGGTTTCTTTTTTCCCTTCATAGAGTTGCTACCTTTTGCCTTTGTGATCTAATAATAATTTCTCTCATCTTTGTCATGACATAACTTGATTTCCTAAGCCTCTGTCATTGTTTCCTTCGAACTTTGATTGATGCTCCTCAATCAGTGCTCATTTGATTATAATGATCTCTACCTTTCATTCTTACACCTAACAATTTGTTAGGACGTCTTAATCTTTGTTAATATTTCTTATGAGTCTCTTTCATTGTGATACATTTACTATTGTTTCTTTACTTGATTCTCATTATTAGTCGAATTTTGTAGTGATTGTCGTTGATTTTGTTGTGTTTTCAAATTTGGTGTACTCTCCCTCGCCAATCAATGACGTTGGTCATATCTTCTCCTTTGATCGAAACTCTCTCTTTTTCGATTGGTGCATCTCTCTTTTTGTGGTGTAGTCAATTACTATAGTCTAATTCTTATCTCCTGTTGTGGCCTCTGACTTAGTCGTTCTCTTTTGAGTTTAGTTATTCTTTCTTGTCATTACTAATTTTATCTCAAGCAATCCCTCATACTATGAGTGGATTCTTTCCTTAGTCCCAATTTCTTGATGTCTTTACCAGCTATGATTTGCAACAAGTCATTGTTAGTGATGTTCATCCTCTAATGTCATTTCTTCTCCATAACACTCTAAATCCAACTCATTCCTTTTGGTTAGACCAACAAATTGGTTTTAACTTGGATTGAATCCATTGTGTTGCCATTTATTGTCCAGTGTCATTGTTGTCCAGTAGTAGTGCCAAACCATAAACCTTCCAAGATCGATGATTGTATTATCTTTTTGGGGATTAATCTTCATTCTCTTTATGACTAGTTATGTAGTTTTTGAAAGACATTCAACCAAACAATGATTTACTTTCTTATTGATGTTAAGTTTATATTTGACTCTCCTATTGCAATCAGTTTTTTAATTCTTGATTCAGACTTAGTTAAATATATCATGGATGGTTTAGGTCTAGGGATTCATCGCCTTTCCATATCTTTAGACTTTTACCACCTTTGATGAGTTGTTTGATCTCATCTTTTTGGGTCAACATCTCCAATAGAAGAACTTTGATTCATCCACTTATATTGTTGTTATGGCTACAACTTGCTTCTCTTTGTAGACATTCAGAACCAAATTAATTCTAGCTCTTGTTGTTGTAATAACTACAAGCATGGTCATGGTGGTTAGTCTATTCCTCGGCAACTACCCTTACCCTTCTTCCAACCTCCTTTACTTTCCATTTCGATTGGTGTTCTTCCTTGAAGATCTTGTCATATTTGTGACAAACATAGGCATTATGCTCACATTTTTCCCAACAAAGCAACTTTGTCTACTAAAGAATCAATGTGATCATGTCTCTTGTAGCTATTATTATTAAGGTTTTAACTATGACACCATATATCATATGACATCTAATATTAAAATCGATATTCTTGTTGTACTCCATGGCCTAAGAAATTTGATGTTGCTATTGTTTTTTTTTTTTTTTTTGCAAATTTAAATTATTGATAGAAAACTTCTTTTTAAATTAAATTATGTGTTTAAATTTGATTATATTTAAATGATGTGTTTTGATAGTAATAGTGAATTTGGTCATAAATTATCTTATTCTATTAGTTATCTTTGTCTTGACGTCTCTGTATAATATACTACTATCAGTGTTTTAAAAGATAAAACTATTACCTTATTTGTCATTAAATACTATGTAATGTTACGATTTTTTAAATAAAAAATAGTAAAAAAATTAATATTTTAAAATTTTAAGCAAAAAAATGATAGTTTGTAGTGTTGATTGTAACTTTATATTATAATAAGTAAGATTGGATTCGAATTGAATTTATTCAAACTCAAATTTAAATTCGATTTAAACGAGTTTGAGTTTTAAATGTCAACTCGATTCTAGTGGTAAGTTTGTAGGCCAAATATATTTGGCACACAAGGTTTGATGAAATAATATTCTTATCTATTAAGTTTAAAACAATCATTTTCTCACCTATCTATTAAATATATTAAAAAATTTTATTAATTTTTTTAGAAGATAAAAAATCTTTCAAACTAAAAGACACTTGGACTGCAAATTTTTATTAAATATATTTTCATCTTTAATTTATATTAATTTCAATTAAAAAATTATATAAAAAAATAAATTTAAAATTTATTAGTTACCGATAATATTAATCATTAACGATATTTAGAATTATATCAATAAATGTATTTTTTATTGAAATTACACTAAATCTATGTGATTTTTAATTGATGTATTTCTCAATTTGATTTACACTTATTTAATGCGATTTCAATCTAATCGATTCAAACTAGTATAATTTTTCATTAAAAAAGATGTTATAGGGATGATGTGAAAAATGAGGGACGGGAAAGAAAAAAATAAAACATTTTAAGTTAAATTATAATCTTTTTATAATATAAACAATATAAGTGATATTATCTTATTATAATATTCGAAAAATTATATAAATATCATTTGTCTATTAAAACTAAATTAGGAAAAATGGTTTTTTAAAATTTAAAGTATAAGGTTTCTATCCATGTGTGGGAAATAGCCAGTGGGTATAAGTTTGTAACTGGGTAATTTTGCTACTTTTTTAAATATATAGTCCTTAGGGTTATTATCGAAAAACATAAGGCGGTTTTCACATTGGAAGCCCTCTAGGAAGCTCCCCCCTTTTTGCCTCAAAATCGATTACTAAAGTACCTTCGATCTTCAAAACCCACTGAACCGGTTTAGACTCGCTGAGTAAGTCAATCCTTTCGCGAGATGGAGAACGGGCACCAATCCTTTGACTTCAAAGAAGAGGACGAGTTGACTGAATATGCAGCTGGTAATTTTGTGACGAAGTATCATAACCCTAATCATGATAATTATGGGGTTTTGAAGTACGATTTACTTGAATGCGGTGAGTTTCTTTTTTTGGTGCTCTGATCGGTTAGTGAAAACGCAGAGGATTTTTTTAATTGTTAATATTTTTACCGTTTTCCCTGTCTATTTGGTTTTGAGAAACCCCGGGAAAATATGGGATGGTGATGTTTTACGCTTTTGCTGTTTTTGTAGAAATAAATAATTACATTTTCCTTACTCCTGCGAAGTTTTAATTAAAAAATGAGATTATATGTTTTTAATTCGTGTTAGATGTTTAAGTTTGAATCTCTAATTTGGAAATTGTTACTGCTCAATTGTTAAGAAGTAAAAAGTAGGAACACAATGTGTGTTGGACTACTGTTTACCCAGTTTAATAAGAGTTCTATAAAGCTCAGAAGAATGATAAATAGCTGTGTTACCTTATTGTATGTGAATCAGTCGATTAAGCCTTGATTTGGCTTTGACAAACTATATTTCCTGGGCAAATTATGTCTGAATGCTGAATTCTTGTTTGCCTACTTATAATTTCATGTTCATGGTAGTACCTTTTGCTAAGCTTTGATTAACATTCATGGCTGTCTTTCCTGGAAAAGGATCTAAAGTGTTAACTTTTCAATATAAGTGTGTTCAAGTCCAAGATGGCCTATCCTTTGAGAAGTTGGAAATTATTACCTGAGGGGTTAATCAAGTGGTGAGGTATGCCGGTTGCTCTCATGAGGTTTGGTGGTTCTTTTCTCAGCTTACCTAAGTAGCAAGAAACCAATCCCAGTTTCTCACTTCACTTCATTGCACTGGTTTTAAAGAATTTTAGGTTATTAAAAAATACAGATAAATCAAAGAGTGAAAAAGATGGTTTCTTGACATGTCAATTTATCTGATCATCTTTGTGCTATTTTGTTTTAGGTTTTGATGGGCAGTTTTGATCGTGCTTACTTTCTGTGTTTGTTATTTATGGTTTAGAAAGGATCATACAATAATGTTACAAATGCCATTCTATGCTAATAATTGTGTTAATTTCCAGTTGCCCCAGGAACCGATGTTCAGAAACAAGGAATTGGCGGTGTGCTTTGTGTAAATGTTGATGCTGTTGACTCTGATCCTAGCTGTGACAATGGAAATACATATACCTCCATGGATACAGATAGAGAGGATTTTGTTAACAGAGCTACCTTAGTGAATTCTACAAGTTGTGAAGAAAACCCTTCTTTCAGAAAGGATAATTGTGGGACTGAAATTTTCTCTTGTGAGATGGTCTCTGGAGATTCATTCCATCGGGAACCTTTACCTGGGAAAAGCCATTTCAATTGTGGCTATTCAGATTCTCCATCAAATGTATTTTGATTTTGATATATCTCCTCATATATGTTCTGACTATGGATAATGATATCTAGGTTATGCTTACATTGTTTTTTATTTGTACAGGGTGAACCAGTTGCTGTGAATTCTGATGTGGAAGGAAGTATGGATGAGGGTTCTCCTTTGAGTCCTTTTTCTGATACTATGGAAGAAAATGGTATAATTTCTAATTTGGATATCTTGTATAATCATTTACGATATATTATGGTGTGATCCTTTAATGTTCTAAAGACAGCTTGTTGCATAACTTCAGCTGCTTTAAATGGTCATGTGTCAGATCATTGCCTTGATGATATGGAAATGGTAATTCTCTTTTCTTCTTGATAAACTATTCAAGTGTTTAGTGCATTTTTTATCAAACAGACATTTTTTTACCTGTTAAATGTATTAAATTTCTTGTTGATCTGAATTTGGATCTCCATTTTGGTGTGCTTAATATCTTTGGCATCTTAGATGTCTTGTTATCTCTTTTAACTGCTGTGGGTAGACATTGTTTTGTGTGTATTGTTATTATTTCTAACATTTGTTCACATTTTCTCTATGCTGTCAATGTATCTCTCATTGTTTCTATAAAAGATTCTATTGTCAGTTTAGTAATGAATTTGAAATTTTCGGTTTCCTTTATGATTAATCTATATGCATGTTGGCTTAATCAATGATAGAAAGTTTCACTCCCAATAGGAATAAAACATATATTTTGCAGTAAGTGAACCTGCTGCTATCTACCCATAAGTGAACTGTGGGACATATTTTTTTTATTAATGATGTCACATTTTTTATTACTGTCAAAACATTGCCAGAACCTAGAAATGCCTTTGAAACCTGATGGTATATTCCTTCTCTGCAATTTGCAGGATGACACGAACATGACAGTTGTTATATGTCCTGATTATGTTGTGTATCGGGATGATCTTTGTTCGGTGTGCCATATAACTTTCTCTTGCACTGGTATTAAAATCAAGAATTCAACTGCAAGTGAAAATCAAGGAAGGTATAGTTGGGGAATTGATGATATTGTAGATATTGAGTGTCAGTGGTTTCAAAAGGTGAGATTATGCATTCAAGTGTCTCTTGGTTTGTGCATATGCTTTTCCTTAAAGATTTATGGTTTCTTGTGTGGACATCATGTAGGTTGCGTCAGTTGTGGTTAAGCTTCACTTACTATCTAAGAATTCAATCCAAGATGATGATGATTCAAAGGGAACTTCAGGTCTGTGTTCTTGGGAAATTTAGTGCTCATGTTTTCGTGAAGTCCATTGTGTTTGTTTCTATGTTTTTTTGTTTCCTGGTGTGGGAGATGGTGACAATTTATTGCCAGGATTATCAAAAACATCTTAAATTATTGCAACTTTGTTGATCCCTTTGAATTTTTTTATCTTGTTCTACTTTTCCTCAAGTTGTTATCCATATTGGATTCTCTTTTTTTTTTTTTTTAATCACATCAAGTAATTTTGTTTTGCAATTTTTGCTATAATTTGATTAAAAGTAGAATGTTCTCTGCATCTTTTAATTGAGTCTTTATACAATTGTATGGAAGTTCAAACACTTTTCTTATTATTTCTCCTTTCTAAATTGATTCAGGCATTGAGGAGTTGAAGTTTGCAGTTATTGAGCAGAACTGGTCTGAGAAACAGGAAAAAATCACCTCATTAAACGATAAATACAGGGCTGTATGGAACATTGTGTTTGAGTAAGTTAAATTAATTTTATTATAGTTTTGTTTTTTATATTTATTTTTAAATTAATATTGTTCCTTGTTCTGGGAAGATAAGCAATATATGTTCGAGTTGCCTGCTTGTTAAAGTGGTGTCTAAAGCTGTTTAGTATTTTTACTTCTTTGTGTTTGACATTATCCTTCTACGCCTTGTGGCAATGTATGCCATAATTTTTTGATGTTTCGGTGTAACTTTGTGTGGGTGTATGATGATAATTGATGTATATTAAGGTCCTTGTACCTTCTGTCTTAATAATGATATGCCCATGATTCTATAAAGTTTAATTGCTTGGTTGATGAAATTTTAAAAATTGCGTAAATAGATCAAGATTGTGCATATAACGAAATGTTTGGTTGTTGCAGTATTTCAAATTTTATTTTGCATAAGCCAAATATTTCGGATTTAGCCCATTGCTCGTTGCTATTTGAGATATTTTGTTTAAAATTTGTCTGCTTGATGGCATATAGATTTTATGGTGAAATTTTAACATTTTTTTACTTTTCAAGTATTGTCTTGAACCGAAAGCATGAATTAGCTGTGCATTGAAAGATCTTTAGGTGTTATCTTCTATTTTTTAAAATCTCTTTTAACTTTTATTGTGTTTATTCAATTTAAACATAACTCTTCATTAACTTGCAGCGGTCTTGCGGAAACGAATGGAAATGATGTCTTTGAACGGAGGCAATATTTTCCCAAGTGAGTGAAAGCTAACTGTTCCCTTCTATTTAATCGCATTTGTAGATATAAAGCTTTATTTGATGGACTGGCCTTTTTGCAGTGATGTTAGATGATTTGTTTACCCTGTTGTCTTTCATTTGCTTCTTTGATACCTTCTCTCATAATTTTTCTTATATATTCCCTCGTTCTTTTCATGAGTCAGATACAAATGAGATCTGTAACATTTTGATGCTCCATCCCTCTAATAGATTTTTTTTCTTGTAGTTCAACTGATAATTGGGAATGGCTTTATTGTGTGATGTAAATATGTTTTTGCTTGTGGGATGAGTGAATGAGGGCTTGTTTCTGGAGAAAAGCCAGAATCAACTTTCTGTATGGACTGTTAAAAACTAGATTTAACTTTGTCATGAAAAATTTTTACAAGTGACATCTTACAGTTTTGGTGAATCATTGATCTTCCTTATGATATATTACATGAAACTTGTGAAGGAATTGAAACTCGGTGATTAACATTCATATTTATTAGGGGTGTTTTGGTAGCACTTAATGGTGTCTAATTGAATAAATGTTCAAGCGAATCGTGTTACAGTTTTGATGAGCCTTTTGAAGATGTAATCTATCCAAAAGGGGATTCAGATGCAGTTTCAATTAGCAAGAGAGACGTTGATCTCTTACAACCAGAAACATTCATCAATGATACAATCATTGACTTTTATATCAAGTAAGTTTATTTTTGTAAATTTAATGTTTTCATTAATTGTGACCTATCATTTTCACTGTAGGATTTTGATCTTCAAAGTCTCTCTTGTTGACTTTATGTTATTTATTTTATTCTTGTATCCACTAGCTTATGATTCTAAATCAGAAACATAAAAAGAAGAATGTGCATTACTGTGACATTTTAAAGAAATTCTTGCATTTGCTTTGATTGTAAATTAGGTTTTGACATTGAATTTCCTTTTACATATTTATTTAAGGAAAAAAGTTAGTTTGAAAATATAATTGGTTGGCAGGTATTTGAAGAATCAGATTCAAGCTGAGGAAAAGCATAGATTTCATTTTTTTAACAGCTTTTTCTTTCGAAAGCTTGCGGATTTGGACAAAGATCCATCCAGTATTTCTGATGGCAAGGCTGCTTTTCTACGTGTTCATAAGTGGACAAGAAAAGTAGACGTATTTGGAAAAGATTACATTTTTATTCCTGTAAACTTCAAGTAAGAAATCAGTTTTAAAATTCTGTTTCTTTTCAGAGACTTTCTGTATTAACTTAGGCCCTGATGAATTGTATATGCATGTGATGATAGTTTACACTGGAGTTTACTAATCATATGTCATCTTGGTGAAGTGGCCACTTTTAGAGGTAAGTCTTGCTGGAATCAATGATGCCCTTTGGGAAATCTCCCTTGTTCATGTACTTTTGTCTCTTTCCAGATGAAGACATGGACAACTCAGAGAAGGTACCATGTATTCTGCATATGGATTCTATAAAAGGAACTCACGCAGGTCTCAAAAATCTTGTTCAAAGGTATCCTTCGGCTTTTAGTTCGTGTTATGTATAAATATCTTTCTAAATTATAGTGTTTCGTTTTGTTGATAAACATTTTTTCTCTCTGTCATATCCCTTTTCATCACTCTGTTTTACCGTGTGAAAGGGGCTTTTAAGTGTTAAAATGTGTATACTTGGCAAAGGTTTCAGTGTCTTCTTTAATCTTTGCTTGTTCAACTTGTGGTGGGAATTTTTTTATATGAAATTCTTTATCATGTGATGTACAGTTCAGTATCATTAACTGTTATTCTGTGGTAAAGGGAGTGAGCATTTTGTTTTTACTTCCTCTTGAAATATATTGTACTGTTATTGCTTGGTAGTTAGACCATACTCCATTAATTCTCAATGAGTACCATTAGTGTGCAATGTCTTCAGTAAAAGCTCATCTGTTTTAATACATCATTGGAAATTACACCTTTAAGTTTGTTGACATGCACTTTTATATGTTGAAATTACAGTTACCTATGGGAGGAGTGGAAAGTGAGACACAAAGACACATCGGAAGATATTTCTTCAAAATTCTTGAATATGCGGTTTGTCCAACTTGAGGTATTGCTATTGTTTTTACAATTTTAAGCTGTTGCATAATGGAGTCATAAAAACAAAAAGATTGCCTTAAAAACTACTTTTAGGTTGGTAAATAGTGAAGTAATAAAGTGGAAAAGGTTGATTTCACTGGTTATGTCTATATTTTTGCTGATTATTTACTTAATATTGGTTTATAACCTAATAGCCTCTGTGTGTGTGGATCTGGTGGGTGTTTATTGTTGTTCTGACAATTTAAGTCTTGTTCTTTATCAGCTGCCACAGCAAGAAAATTCATTTGATTGTGGCCTGTTCTTGCTGCACTATCTTGAGCTCTTTCTTGCTGAAGCTCCTGTTAATTTCAGCCCATTCAAATTAACCAAGTTTTCTAACTTTGTAAGTGGTCTGTCTAATGTTAACTTTCCACTCTTGTCTTATAGACTGTTCTGTCATTTGTTTAATCTTTTAGGTGGTTAACCACATATATCATGACTTGTATTTTCCAGCTTAATGTTGATTGGTTTCCACCCTCCGAGGCTTCTCTTAAACGTACTCTTATACAGAAATTGATATTTGAACTTCTTGAAAATCGCTCTCGGGAAGTGACATCAGATGTTTGTCATAATGAACACCAATCCTCTAGATTTCCCAAAAACAGTGAGAATGAAACAGGTGGGGATTATGTATCAGAAAGATGCTGTTCTTCAATAGCTCAACATGGAAATTTATCAAATTCACAGACTAGTCGGGGCATTGAAATCACTCTATTGGGAGCAGCTTCTGCAAGGAATTTGCAGTGTGTTAACGATTCTGGCATGGTTCTCAGGGAGTTTTTTGAGCCTGGAGCTACTGCAGGAGCATTACTCACACAGTTTCAATCTTTTGGCCAGCCATCTTCTTATTACCCTCTCAATGGTGCTATATCAGCAAAAGAGGTACTAATTTTTCTTCATCATTGTTGTGTTATTCTTTTCATTTACAAGATGATTGTGAGTGTGATTATGATAATTATTAATTAGGACTTTGGCTGTTGATCTTATGCTACTACTGAAATATAAAATTAAATAGAATTTTTTGCCGGTAACACTTAACAGGTTAAAACAGTTCCTTAATACATTTTTTTCCTTGCAGAGGCTTATTTTATAGCCTGTTTGGTATTTAGGGATCTTACTGTTACAAGATCCACAGAAGTTGACTGGATTATCCGCACATTAAATGCTTTTTTCCTTGTTTCGTGTAATTTACAGCAGGATGATGTAGAAACAGGTGAGGATTTTGGGTATTTGCCTTCTGGGGAAAATAGTTTTCAGCAAATAGCTGAACTCACTGCTCAAGCTAGTACCATCCCGTATCCATCTAGAGGTTTTGGTACAGAGGTTTCATGGAACCAGGAGATCCCCATGCAAGGAGAGCAAGATGTTGACTCATCCCCAGAGACATCATTGTGTGCTTCCGATGACTCAGAAGATGTGGGGATAATTGAACATAATCCGCTTCCAGAGGATGCCAGTCAAAGTCTTGTAGAGAGAACAGATCAACGCAGATCCATATCTCTGAATATTGGTTATTTGACCGGAGGCCTGGCTTCTGTCTCTGGCGCAATGCTGCAGACATCGACAATTGAAGGTTCTCCAGAGCCTGATAAAACACTTGATAGTATATTAAATATAGGCCCTTCCTCCGGCGAGAAATTCCGACTACCTCAATGCCTGAGGACACTAATTCAGTTGAAAACAGGTTGCATCAAGAGTCTGAAATGGATGAAAATAGAGAGTTTGCAAGTGATGAAGTGGAAGTTATTGATGATGAAATTCTTGCAGTATCATATGGAGAGCAACCTGCAAAAAGGCCACGGCTCTCTTCTATTGAGGAGGAAGGAGTCGTCACCGGAGGCTTGTCGAAAGATCTCCATTTGTGACACGTGTAGATGGCTTTTGTCTTTCTCACCACCTTTTACCTTAACATAAGAAATTCATGTGAATAGTGGACTGGTAGCTCTGTTGTCTGCATTAGCGCAGAATGAGCTATTGGGGAGTAGGGAGATTGCTTCAGTACAGCAGTTTTTTTGTTATGATTAACATGAAATCATTTAAGTCGTGTCTGTCAATCTTAATTGAAAAAATATATAATTATAGAGTATATTTTATTATATAAATTAATATTAAAAATAAATTAATATTTCATTATATAAAATGATATATTATATGTATAATTAATTGTGTATTTACAAATTATGCACACCATCAAATTTTATTCGAAGTCTAGTATCGAACAAGTATCATCAACATTTCATTGGAAAGCTTACAAAACTATGATGATAGTCAAATTATATATTGTATTACATATCAAAATTTAATGTTTGATACTATGTACTGAATATTATTTCGTATAGTATGATATGATAAAAAAATAAAAAATTTAATTAATACGATATTATTTTAAAATTTTTTTAATGTATTTATATTATATTATTATTTTTTTAAAAAAATATGTTAATTTATATTGGTAATATATATCGTATTATAAGTTATATTTATTATATCGTATTAATTTAATATATTTTATGATATATATCGTTTTTTATCTATATCATATTGTATCGTAAGATATGTGTGATATATCGTGTTTCGTACTAGTACTAAAACAAAAAAAGTTTAAAAGAAAATTTGATAAATCCAAAATAAATTTGAATAATTGAGAAATTATGTATATATATTTTAAATTTATCTATAAATAATATGTATCACATTTTAATGTTTTTAAATTAAAAAAATAATATTTAATTATATTATAATATATTATTTATATATTTATTTTATATATCTAAAATATATGAATACTTAGTATCGTAAGTATGTGATGGAGCACTCACACTCGTTGAATTTTTATTTTTAACAATTTCTAATTAAAAAATAATTATTATTTACGCTTAATTTGGGTTGTCTTCTCCATTTCTGTTTTGACACAACAATGAAACTCTTGTACCATTACCAGAATCAATCTCAGAGAATGGCTTTCCTTGGACTGTTGGTCATCCTTTTCCCCATTTTTCTTCCTAATTTGTTTGGCCCCTTAGGTCGTGCCTCTCCTTCTATCTTCTCTGTACGTCTCTCAACATTTCTCCTTTCATTTCACTTGCACCTTTTTTCTTTTCCGTTTCTAATCATCTAATACTCGCATTTGCAGGAGTGGAACGCGCCAAAACCCAGACACTTGTCTCTGCTAAAGGGAGCTTTACGTAGACAATTTGTATGCCCTATTTTTTTTTAATTTATTCGTTATTTCCATTTACTATCATAAAATCTGAAATTTTAACTTTTTCAGTCATTTAAACGACAATCTGAAGTCTGGTCTCCATTACCCAATCAAGACTGGAAACCTTGTGTTGAATCCACAACTACACCTCGTGAGTATTAGTTACTTGGATCTCATCTTGATATGTTTTTTTTTTTTTTTTTTTGAAACTAGTAATTGATAATTGTCTTCTGCAGCATTGCCTAAAAAGTCTCAAGGTTATATTCAAGTATTTCTTGATGGTGGATTAAATCAGCAAAGAATGGGGGTTAGTAATCATACAATTGCATCGTTTCCATTAAGTTTATGTTTACTTTTTCTTTTTCCTCTTTTTTATTTTTTTCAATGGAGCAATTTTGCACGTATTGATTAATTTTACTAATTTAGTTATAACAGATGAAGATGATAATTCAATACAAAGATAGTGATATAATGTTGGAATTGTGCTAAGTGTCAACCACTTTATATAAAACAGTTTGTATAACTGGTTTATGGATGTTGTGCTATTATTATGATTATTGTTTCTTATTAGAATGATTTTCTAGCTGTTTGCTTCAATCAGAGTGCTTGCGTTGTTGACTTATTTTTTTGCTTACTATCAAGATATGCGATGCGGTTGCTGTTGCCAAAATATTAAATGCAACCCTGGTGATCCCACACCTCGAAGTGAATCCAGTTTGGCAAGATTCAAGGTATTTAATGAGTAAGCTATCTTGGCAACTCATGTTACATTCTAGCTTCTTACATAAAGGGGTTACATTTATAATTCAATTATGTTTGTTTCGGCAGCTCATTTGCTGACATATTTGATGTGGAACACTTTATTTATTCCTTGCGCGATGAAATTTCAATAGTTAAAGAGCTGCCAAGTGAATACTCTTGGAGCTCTCGCGAGTATTATGCTACTGGTATACGAGCCACAAGAATTAAAACTGCACCTGTTCATGCTTCACCTAATTGGTATGTGGAAAGTGTCCTGCCCGTGTTACAGAGGTTGGTGATTTCTTCCAACCCTATTTATTTTGTGGAAATTTGCTGTCTGAATTTTTCAACTGATAAGCTGCCATTGCGTTTTCTCCCATCTATTTCTGGTATTAGCTTCAGGACTTACTACAACGATTTCATGAGATCATACAATTTAAAGTACACCACTATTAAAAAAATATTCTCTTCTTTTATCAACAACAACTACTAGTTTTCTGAAGAACTCTTTTTGGCTTTAATAGAGTAGTTGTTAATATGAATTTAAACAGTTACTTTTCTTCTAAAATTTTCTTAAATTATTATAATGTAGATCTTACCTTGGATGTCTGCTCATGCACTAATGTCCTATAAATGTGCAGAATACATTAATATCATATCCACCTTTTAAAAAAACTTGATCATCAAAGAAGTGATAGTTTGATTTTTGCAGTTATGGCATTGCTGCTATAGCCCCATTCTCTCATCGTTTAGCTTTTGACAACTTGCCAACAGACATCCAACGCCTACGTTGTAAAGTCAACTTTCAAGCATTAGTTTTCGTTCGCCATATTAGGGTGTTGGGAGATATCATTGTTCATCGCCTCCGTCATCCTCCTGCCAAACTTCATACTTCAGGGACTGAGCTCCTTCGGGAGAGAATAGATGATGATGAGGTCACAGGAGCGGGGAAGTTTGTTGTGTTACATCTTCGCTTTGATAAAGTATGAACCTCCTATTTTTCTAAATGAGTTTGTGAACATATCCTGCAGTATTTTTTTTTTTTTACTTTTCAACTTATTTTAAGGTGAATCTTGGACCTTATCATCACTCCAGTTTACGGAAAATGAAATCCTGGGATGTTTGAGTCTAAAAACCCTATCATTGACCATAAACACCTGATATCAGATAATACTGGTTTTGTTATGTGCATACTGCAGTTGTAATCATCTATGGGTCTCAAATGGTAGAAGTTGATGGAATATCAATCACAGCTGTCTAACAGTATGAGGGATTAAATTATTCATTTCTAGGTATGGTTGAATTCAAGCTAAGATCAAGTTTGAATGAAGCCAAGCTCGAGCTCATCTCAAAGGTGTTTGAGCTTGACTCGTTTGAAAGGAGTCGAGCTCGAGTTTGAGCTCAGCTCGGTGCAAAAACAACGTTGTTTTGATGCGTATTAGTCAAAATAACGTCATTCTAGTCAATTCATATCAAATTTTGTAAACTCACGAACTTAACGAACTGAACACCCCTAAAAATTGAGCTTGAAAGAATTGAACTCTTAGACTCGAGCTTGAACAAACTCAATTTAAATAAATTCGACTCAAATCTAACCCTATTTCTAGGTATCACTTAATAAATTTGGTTATGATTTTTTATGTTTGCAATTTGAGCAAATGTATATACATTGTCTCTAACCTAACACTCTGTAGGATATGGCCGCTCATTCAGCTTGTGATTTTGGTGGTGGAAAAGCCGAAAAACTGGCATTGGCCAAATACCGCCAGGTAATTTGGCAGGGCAGAGTCTTAAACGCACAGTTCACTGATGAAGAGTTGAGAAATCAGGGGCGTTGCCCATTAACTCCAGAAGAAATTGGGTTGCTGCTAGCAGCTTTGGGCTTCAACAATAGCACTCGCCTCTATCTTGCTTCACACAAGGTTTTTCTTCTATCACAGTTGAAATTGATGTTTTGTATATTTATCAGAGAGTTGACAATTAGGAGGTCAATGTCCCTGTTGCTACTGGATTTATTTATTTTCTATGAAGAATTTGAGACATGGAATGACAATTTTTTAATTTAGGTTTATGGTGGAGAAGCCAGGATCTCAACTTTACAAAAATTGTTTCCATTAATGGAAGATAAGAAGAGTATTGCCTCTGCAGAGGAACTGGCCATGGTCGATGGCAAGGCTTCTTTGTTGGCAGCTGTTGACTACTATGTAAGCATGCAGAGTGACGTCTTCATTTCTGCTTCTCCAGGCAACATGCACAATGCTTTGGTAAAGAATCTTTTTTCTCAATATGTTTTTAAAGCGTTTATCTCCTTGATTGTGGAGTAATCATTTTAGCATAATCAAGCAATGTGTTTTGATAAGTCTCCTCTGTTATTAGGATACATAATAAATAGTGCATTGCTGTAAATAATGTATCTTCGGGTCAGAGGTGGAGGAAGGAACATGTCTATTCCCAAAGTTGCCTTATTGGGGTCTTTGTGTTCCTTTCTAACTGCAGTGCAATTGCAAACTAGGTTTTTCCATTATTGTATTACAAGCCTAAATTTGTGATTGAGATTGAATTTCTTTTGTTAGGTTGCACACCGAGCTTACTTGAATTTGAAGACCATAAGACCAAATATGACACTATTGGGCAAGCTCTTCCTGAACAAGAGCATGGAATGGTCAGAGTTTCAG
Source organism: Mangifera indica (assembly GCF_011075055.1). Classification (NCBI taxonomy): domain Eukaryota; kingdom Viridiplantae; phylum Streptophyta; class Magnoliopsida; order Sapindales; family Anacardiaceae; genus Mangifera; species Mangifera indica. The sequence continues at coordinate 4,327,997 of NC_058147.1, read as the reverse complement.
CATGCAGTTCTTGGTGGGCATAAAAATAGACAAGGGCAGCTAAGGCTACGAAAAGCGAAACAATCCATATATACGTATCCTGCTCCCGATTGCATGTGTCAAGCTTAATAAAAGTGGTTGAGAAGGCTGCTGCTGTTTTTTTATGAATATGATTATCAAATGCTACTGTTATTTCTGGTTAGCTTATGGTAACAATTTTGGTAACATTGGATATGATCAATGCCTAAATTAATGGAGGAGCTTGTGTTGGGTGATAGATCGAACTCAGTGAAAACAACAGGGCTACTAGTTATGTAAAAGGATAAGTGAAATTTTCTTGTACAAAATTATATGCACACATTTTTAAGTTCATAGATTTTAAATTAATGATAAACTTGTACAATGACATATCATTTATTTATCTAATTATGTATACATAATACTGTATTAACGATGTCTTTCTAAGGATCAACTTTTTTCCATCATTTCTTGACAATTTGTAACGTTGTGACAATTGAAATATCAAATCAATATCCCAAGTAATAAGCCCTATCTGCCCAAATTTTTGTTTCCACAATTATTTAGTGTCAGTCAGTCGATTGATGACATGTACACCCTCTAGCATACCAGCTTTAAAAACACAGCAGCATGCATATTTCTGCACATCAATCGAAAACAGAATCTCTCCATGTTTTATATCCTACTAATCAATTTGATTGGCACCAGGAAGTGGAACTGCCGACATCTGACCATCTTTCTTATCTTTGCCAACAGCAGGAGACCCACTCCCATTGCGGCTGGCAGTCATTTCTTTTGATTCTGCAGACAGGGAAGCTGCTTCCGTTTCATCCTCAATTGGAAGAGTCCTTTTTGAGCCCTCAAGAGCAACCCCAAGAACAATGTTCTCTTCCAAGGGTGGCCTCGCTACTGCAGGTTGTGGTCCAACAGACCTCTCAACATCTTGCTTCGCTGGTGCTGAAAGAATTTCGGCTTTTTCACTGGTAGTATGTGGAGATTTCTCAGATGCTCCCTGATTAATGTCTTCGGAAATTACATCCCCTGTCTTCTTCCCTGCATCTCTAATTGTTTCATTTGGATCTTCCTCATTTTTGTTTTTAATTGAATTATCCTGCCTCACATTCCTAGATTGGAACTTTGTACTGGCATTGGAGGCACCTGTTGATGCTACCGTATCTCCACTGGACTCAAGAATTGACTCTGATCCGGCCTTCGAATCTACCTTGGAGCCAGATGTTGAGGCTGCTTCAACCTTCGCATCTTTTGCCTCATTTTGCACTGGACAACTTGAAGCTTTAGCTTTCTCTTCACCATTGATCTTATAAGCAGGTTCAATGAGAAGAAATGGGCGATCAGTAGCTGCTCTAGAATGCGAGAAAATCGTGTCAGCAAAAGGTGCATTCTCCAAGTCAGCCTCACTGTAAATTTTCTGAAATGTCCGGATGGGAGTGGCCAGTCGAGCTCGATGATGGCTGACAACTCTGAGAAGATCCAGGAGTATTGATTCCTGTTTCAGAGCAATAATAAATCTTTGAGTGGGCTCAACTTCGAGATCCTCACTGACAGAATAAATAACATCATACAGACTGACTCTATGTGAGTGTGGGTATGAGTGGTGTGTCTTATAGTATTACATTTGAAACGTCAAAATCAGATTAATAATGCCACTAAACAGTTGCATAATGTCACAGTGGCGCACCCCCACAAGAAGAATATAATTGATTAACAAAAGCAGATGAGCAGAAAGGAATGGTACATGGACCATTTGGGGTGTCTCACATCTCAGAAAAGAATGAATTGTGTTGGATTACAGCAACACAAACATAATTATGATCATAAATGCCAAGGGTCCGACTGCGCAAGTTTGTCGTAACAATAGGGTCCAATCGTGCAAGTTCGATGTAACATATTTTTCTCTCTGTAAAATCTTACTTCACATTTACAGCATGCAATTGCACAGCATCTATTAGTAGCTTATCGTACCTTAACACAGAGGTACTCTTCAAAGCGTGAAGTTTTCACAAAGCAAGATACCAGAACCTGTAAAATTATGGACCAGTGAACAAACATCATGACCTTCGAAAAAAGGCAATTATCATAACTAATAAGGAGAGAAATCATGATACTGAAACAGTCATTACACTCTTATCTACATTTCGCAATTTTAAAAAAAATTGTTAAAATGAAAGCTAAGGTAAACCCAAATTATTGGTTGAGGCCAACAAGGAGTCTGGATAGAAATCCACATGAAGCACTAAGCACTTAATTAATTCAACACTGAAGAAAAATGGACTCAAAAACTCTTTAGAGATCTTTTTTCTACTCTGATAATCTAACTTCTAGTTTTCATAAATTAGAAGCAACTCAATTTGCACAAATAAGACAAGGCCAAAATAAATTATGAAAATCTTTTCAAAAGCCATCTTGTACATATAGCATCAGAAAATTGGGAAGAAATTTCAAATTTCAGATAGCAGAAGAATAGAGCATCTTAACCTAATATTAATTTAATCCAAAAGAATTTAAACCAATCCAAATTTTTTTTCAATAATTTTTATTGTATTGAAACAAAAATAAATCCTATAAGAATAAGAATATATATAATAAGCCTTTACCATCAGAGCCTGATTTTCTGGGTTTACATTTTCCAAGAAAACTCTTCTGTGCAACTTTTGCTGCTCTACTTGAGGATTTTTGGCCAAAACTTTGCGCATGTCAGCTACAATATTCTAAAGAAACAGGGAAATCCAAGTTCTTATAAGATCAAAATGAACCAACAAAACGTTCTAACAAGATGAACTAAAATTGCTTCTCACATTAACTTTTTGGACATCCAAGTGACTGATAGCAAGGTGGGTCTTGATGCGCCAATGACTCTTCTGACTAAGATTCCTCACCACACTAACAGTGAACTTGTGATTTGGAATGTGAACAGCTTCACGATCATCTCCTCTTATAATTGTGGGTGACCACCAACCCACATGCTGGTACAATATAAGATCATAATTCAAAGAAAATGATAAACTTTAGATCAAGTACAACAATTACTTTTCTGATTTGTTCAGCAAAAAGAACCAAAACTTGCACTCCCACTCATGTCCAGATGCAGGCAAACCAGCATGAGATATACATTATTTGTTCTCTTCCTAACAAGAAGCTCTGACTCCTAGGTACTGAAAACAGAAACTAAAACAAACCTCAACAGTGCCAGAAACTTCATAGCCTTCAATCTTTGTTTGGATCCATTCATTGACAACAAATGGCCGTGTTGTGTGGATCATTACACTCGAAAGGAAGTTTGTAAAAATCTGAATGCATCAAACAAATGAAATCAAGCCAAAGGAATATTAAGGACAATCCAAAACATAATAAGAATAAAAAAGTTCTAGAGCATTCAACTGACATCCCCAGAACAAAACTGAGCTTACCTCACGACCAGCAAGTGTGAGCAATACCGTACCAAGACCTCCAGCAGTAAGCCACTTCTGAGTAGAGAAACCAAGCAACTCCATGAACAAGGATACAGCAGCAACCCATACCGCAGAATAAACAGCTTTCCCAGCAAAATTGAAGCCCATCTGCCACAGCAAGAAACAACTGTGTTACAGACAATATTTGTTTAGTTTCACTCTACTGGTACTCTCAATATAGCTTACTTATAGTGTTATAACTCTTTGGTCAAATTCATTGAAAATAAGTTGGAAGAAAAACCATGACACCAAAGTTACCAACGCAGATCATATTGGCAATTATAGAAATCTACTGAAAACTACCAACTTACCAAATTTGTCAAAATAACACAATTTTTAAAGTGCCATGTTGAATTTCAAAAGGAATAGCTATTGTAAGTGCAAAAGCACCAGGCACGGATATGCAGCATAATCAAAGATTGATAAGATATTCATCACAACAGATTTTAGAAAATACACAATTACACAGCAATTATCTTAAGAAAGTGAGAAAGACAAGATGAAAAATTGATGAAGGTTCCAAACAGGAAAAGTAAAAGGAACTTACATTTCTTGCTTCACTGGAATCAGAACCATTTTTCTCCATAAAGAATTTTTGTGCCTGCTGGATAAAGCTGCAAACAGACGTATATTACAAATAGAATTTTTTTATATGAATATTACAAAACAGTTGAAAACCCCAGAGCAGTTCAACATTAAAACTAAGCAGGCAATCAAAAAACTGCAATCAATCATATTTAAGAGAAAAGTGAAGAGTAATTCATTTTTGTAACCAATAGAATTCATTATTTGAAACAGAGTACCTTAGTTGATTGCTAAACACAATTTCCAGCTCCTTAAAGCAATGAATTTGTGGTGAACACAATTACCTTGATAAACAATAGGCAAATGCCAGCACTGTTGATAATGATCGTACAAAATTCAAAACCCGTTGCTTTACAGCCTGGCTTGCTTCTGAAGGTAAAACGACTGGATCTAACGCCCTGAAATAAACTCTCCCATCAGTACTAATATAATGCCTTGCAGGACAAAATCATTAACTATAGTTCTTAGCACTGCCGAGGGCACCTGCAGACAAGTGTTGCTCCAGTCCATAGCAGCAATGGTTGAAGATATGAGGTCAGAACATAGTTTGTACTACTTTTCTTCCAACTACTATCAGTCCTCTGCACAAAATGCCATTAAAGGAGCAAAACAAACCACTCAGGATTTCGCCAGCATGGACGGGAAAGACAAGTAGTGAAATGAAACAATAATTACATTGAGGAATATAACCCTGCCCAGACGCATGAGTGGCACAATACCCCATGCTGCAAAAGCAATAATTCCAGCTGCTTGGATGAGCTGAAGTACGACAGGGTTTCCGCGTAATGTATCATATGACCTGAAAAGTCAAAGTGAATTATCTTTCAAATTGAGTATTCACTAGCATGAAGAAAAAGTATATTCAAAGCAATGAAACAAGAATAGAATTAACTTTTCAGCAATAAATTGTTTGCATGTGTTATCATAGTTTAAATTGAGCAAACACCAGCCAAATAATGGGTGTAAAGTATAAACAAGAAAAGGGAGAAACTCTAGAAAGTTTAAACAAAAATTACTTTGTCAAAATCACAGCAGCAGATTTCAGAACAGGAATCTCATTTCCTCCACCTGGTACCAAAACAGATCGGCACAGAAAAACATCACCCCTGGAAGATACAGGATTTATTGGTCCACACACCCTGCTTAGAAGATAAAGACTCCAAGCATCCTGTTGCTGAAGAGAAACAAACAGTAATTTTTTAGGGCTCCGACTCTATCAATCTATAACAAGGGCATGAATGCATTAATATGCCGACACGCTAAAACCTTTAAACAAACAAATTGAAGTGAAGATATTTGAGACCAAGCTACAAGGAAAAATCATTCACTCACAATGACCGTCATTTCAATAACAGCAACTGAAATAACATAAAAAGGTTCAAAAACAAAAGAATTGAAAAAATATATGCATTAAAATTCCTTGTATATCCAAAGAAAGCATACCATAACACGTGATGAAAGATTGATATGAACCATATGTAATCGTTCCTTTCCTGTTACACCCTATTAAGATGAAGCCAATAAAGCACAAGAACTGAGATATAATCTGGCAGTATAAACTTTGGAAAGAATCTCTTATGCAAGAGCGTAAAGTTCAGAAATAAATAAATACTTACAGCATGAACATTACAGCATCCAAGATTTCCGTAATATTTTAAACGGGGAGACAATTGCATAGAACTGGTACACGTCATTTTTACAGAGGAATGCAATTACCATTAATGGCACAATATCATAACACAGTTCAGTCTTGCTTCCTCTTCGTGACCCACTAATGTATCTAAGGAAAATGAGTGAAGAGATGAAATGAGCTAGAGGTTACAAAGCATGTATGAAACTTGTCAAAGCATTTCTTAGTAAAATGCTTCAATTTTTCCAATTACATCACCAGCTTAAGAACACATCTTTCTCTTTGAAAAACAAAAGTCAACTTTACAAGGAATTCATTGAGATAAAAAAGCTCACAAACACATCTTAACAAGTCTGCAAAACTCTAAAGCTCACATTTCTCTATAGCTCCTTGAAAAGCAGGAGTTTAAATAAAACTGTACATTTGATTAATTTTTAATAATAAAACAGTGATCAACACATATCTTTAGTTTTACTCCTTATTGATTTGTCAACAACAAACTTTCGGAAAAATAGACATTAAAGAATAAAGGATTTAGAATATAAAGGGAAAAAAGAGAAATGATTTTAGTTCACAAAACCAAAAACCCTATACACAAAATTGCCTTTACATTTTGTCCTCAATTAACAACAAATAAATAACAGTATCATAAACCGTAACTAAAAAAACCAGAAATGATTCAATCACCGTTTCAATATTTTCCACAAAATTTTCTCAACATTCAAAAAGAGAGCAGTAAGATTCTTACTGTGAAATGAAACAGAAGCTAGCCGCCCAATCTTCGCTCTTTCTCTCGCTTCCCCATAAGAAACCGTTCCTTTCTAAGCGAGGCTTTGTTTGAAGATGCTAAAAATTAATCGGCATAACGCTAACTTGCGCGGATGGTCGGTTCTTCTAGATGCTGACGTGGCCCAATCATATTTATAATAGTATGGATGTGGTTAATAATTCTAAATTTTGTGGACCCGCAATTTATTATTTATTTTGCCGTGTGTACTTTCCGTGGCGACTTGTTTCCGGCTAACGTACGCCTCGTGCGTAATTCTCTTCCCTTGTTTCGTCCTCGTCTTTTGACACCTCAGCTCGTGTTGGTGAACAGTGATATTTTCGGTTTTTCCTTATCTTTTAGCGTTGGGTGTATTAAATTTAATAGCGCGTCAAATTTATATCTTTTTTTTATTTTTTTCCCCAAAACTGGGAATTCCTAAACCCTTAACTTCCACTTTTTTTAACTCAAATACTTATTCGTAAATTTATTTTTTTTTAAGTTTTAATTAAGATTAGAGTAAAATTATTATTTATTAAAAAATAATTAAATTTTATTATATTTTTTTCATCATCTTTAAAATCATTTATAATTTATTTAAAAGTTTATTAAATAGTGACTATTTCTTTATCAAATCTTTGAGTAGTTTCTCTTCTCCTTTCTCTATTTTTGTTCATTTTTGTCTGACAGATCAAATTTTAGAATAACAACAAGTAAAGCTAAAGAAGAGTAAAAAAACAGATGAAATCTTCAACATCTTTAATTATCTTTTTTTAGATAAAGCTTCATCAACGAAGAGATATATTTTCTTTTCTTTTTTAATTTGTTGTCGTCACCATTACAAGAAAGGGAATAAAGAAAATCTAGATATTTAAGAGGGAAATAATCATTTTTTAAATCTTAAATGAGAGAAAAATTATGAATTTTTAAATTTATAAAAAAAATATTATAAAACTTTTATTTTAAATTTTTTTTATAAGTAATGATTTTATTAATTTTAATTAAAATTTTTAATAAAAATTAATTTATAAAATAAGTATTTATAATTTTTAAATTAAAATTTAAAAATTTAAAAATTCACTATATTTTATACGGGGATAAATCTTTCTGCCAAATAAAAATAATATCTACCACGTGTCCTAATATATTCGAAAATAATGACTTAAATTACTTAACCATATAATTAGGATAATCAAATAAAAGAACGAAATAGAGTATTATAATTTGATTGGACGGGGGACCGTTCTTGTGGATGAAGACAAAAGTTGGACTCAGCGGAGATGATAAATTACAACACGGCATAGCACTAGTTGTCCTGTTCTATGAATAGATTAGTCAGACAAGAGTATGGCATACGTGTATTATTGGCGTCTTATTTCAGGCAGTAATTTTGGATGGAATCAGTTGACCGTTGTTGCCAAGAAACCTTCCAACTAAAGTTAACAAATTCCTTGTGCCTTTTTTTTTTTTCCTTTTTCGCTTTAACTTTTCACCATTATCTTGATTTTTTAATGCACACCAATTTCCTCTTATCTTCTCCTTCCTTTGGCTAATCTAAAAGGGCGATGATTCTTTGATAGGGTATATAGGGGTTAATTGATTATATAAAAAATAAAATAATATTGTATATATTTATTTTAAATATATAAATAAGTATATATTTTATTTATTATTATATAATTTAATAATATTTTATTTTTAATTTAAAAAATAATATTATATGTGTATATTTTTTTCGTAATTTAGATACATAAATACTATGTTATCAAGTGATTGATTGTTATTTTGTTTTTAATTTAAAATCATCTAATTATATCGTGACACATTTTAATATATTCAAATTGTATACTAAAAATGTGTATGTATAATTTTATTAAATTTAAAATCATCTTATCATATAATAATACATATTAAGTATGTACTCAAAATAGGTGTACAATTTTATTATAAAATATTATTAATTAAATCTTAATTTTATTATAATTTTATTTTTATTAATTATTGTTTAAGACTAAAATATTATAATTTTTAATCAATATGGCGACTCATAACAAAAATATTTTAGAATATTTATATTCAATAATCTTTAGAATATCCAATTAAAATAAAATTTTAGTGCTTCTAACAAATAAGATTAAAAATCCCCAAAGAGTCATTCTACTCCTAATTAAAATTTTTTTTATAGTAGGTCATACTGTCTATAAACTGAGTTAAAAAAGGGAGTTAGGTTAGGCCTTGGGTCGACGCAACCTCCTTGAGCCAACCCAAGTATCTAGTTTAATCCATAGATATTTGGTTACTTTAATCCATCCCTTGAAATATGGGTATTTTAATCAATATTCTTTTTTAACTTAATAAGACGGATAGATACCTGCAAGTAACCCATCTAAAAATTAGTATTAGTTTTAGATTTTTAAATTTGTATCTGTTTTAGACTCATACCCATAAGTAACGAATTTTTATAAATCGGTCGGATATGTCAATAGGTCATCGGTTATTTTTTCCTATTAGTCTTCTTCTTCTTCTTTCTCTCCAATATCAAACTTACAATATACTCAATATAAATTTTATATATTTTCTCTTCTTTTAATATTAAATGAACTTATATTCACTATAAAATTAAAAAAATTGTTGTGTTAAAAGCAAATTTAAAGAATATGAGCACTGAACACTTTATAATAAATTTTTATTTTGATTTTGTATTTAATGCTAAAATTCTTTAAATTTATAGAAAATATTTTTATAATTTAAGATAAAATTTTGTTCTTCCACAAAATACTTATGTACTTGAAAATAAAATATTATAAATTATAAAATGAGTACATTAAAATAATAAAAACAAAAGATAAATAATAAAAAATTAATATTAAAAAGTAACATGCGAATCGATTTGTACTCATAGGGTCAAGTATAAATTTTAGAAATCATTACTTATATAATTTAATTTATTTTCAATCTACACCACATCTGTTTGAAGACTAATCCTTTTGCGTTTTCATATGATAAGCAGATAAAAAATGAATCAAATAAATAACATTTATTCAAATTTAAAGCAAAAAAGAAGCAGCCCTTCCTCGGATGATCGTTATAACTTATTATGCCGTAAGTAACGTCTTATTTTTTGTTAATCTTTTTTTTTTTTGGCGTTATAATGACGCTAGCAAAAAGGCGTTAGCTTGACAAAATTAGTTAACCGTTGTAAATTTAAAAATTGACCCGCGACTTCCATTTGGAGAAGTGGGCCGCAAAGGCTTTACTGTTTTGTTTTATAATCCCTTCAAAATCCCTACCATATGCTTAATTACCAAAAAAATATTTATTTTTTATTCTATTAAAGTGTAGAGTAGGTGAAAATTATTTAAAAATTATTTTATTATTAATAAAATTATATATATATATATATATAATTTTTATAGATATATTATTATATAATTAAATTATTTTAAATTAAAAATAAAATAATATATAATCATATTATGACATTTTATTTATATATTAAAAATATATACCTATAACATTACTTATTTATTACCTAAAATATACACTTTTCTTGTTAATACAAAAAATTTGATTAAATAATAATTAAGTTTAAATTATATGGTCAAATAAAATGAATATAGACATTGATATGTGAAAGTACAAGATAAACTTCACATCATTTTAGTTGTTATTATAATAAACTCGAACCAATATAACATTTTTTTATAAGTGATTAGTTACACAATAGAAATTTATGTCTCAACCTGTATAAACATTTCTCGTTTAAATAATATAATTTGTCAATTGACATTCATTTCTTATAATTTATTTATAATAAAAAATAATAACTTTTGTTGTCTTATCCCCAATGTAATATATAGTTAAATTATTATTTAAATTTAAAATGTATCTTATAATATTGTAACATTTTCCCTGTAGATACAAAAAGTCTATTCCTTGTCGATCTACTGTTTGATGGCTTTACATCATTAAAGAATGGCCAAAGGACTATTTCCCACCTAAAGTATGCTGCTTTCCAAAATTTTTTTTTGTTAATTTTGAAGATCTTATTTATTCACTCATGAACGATTAAAATTAATAGTTTTAAAAGTAAAATCGTTATTTTATCTGTAATATTAAAAATAAACTTAAATTTATTTTTATTTTTTCCCTCTAAACCCTAAAAACTAACAATTTCTCCTAACTCAAGTTTTCAAAAACAGTATTTTCCCCTCTAAGGTTTCCAAGTTTTCATATTCAATTTTTCAACGACGTTTCTTTCTCTCTGATGACCTTCAGACGATTTCTCTTCCTCTTCGATGCGGCCTTCTTCCAACGATTCTCCTTGGTATCATCGTCGACGAAGACGACTCGTCTTTGTCAATGACAAAGACTCTTCATCGACGAAGATAAGTCGTCTTTGTCTCTGACAACATTGAGGAGAACCGTCAGAAGGAGGCTACGTTGAAGAGAAAGAGAGGTTTCCTAAAGGTCGTTGGAGAGGAAGAAACGTTGTCAAAAAATTGAATATGAAAACTTAGAAACCTTAGGGGGAAAACACTATTTTTGAAAACTTGGATTGGAGGAAAATTGTTAGTTTTTATGGTTTATGGGGGGGGATTATATAACTAACGAACTAAATTAATTTTATTCGCTTATAGATAGGTAAATGAGATTTTTAAAATTAATAGGGGCACACTTGAGAAAACAGTATCCTTTGGCCTTAAAGAATTCATAATTGATAACAAGAGCTAAGAATCAACAAAAGGAAAGTACCAATTAGATTGGTAATAGCACAATGACTTGATGAAGGGAATTTATGAGAGAAGGTTCTCAAATTGGGTTCTGACTGATGTAGAACCACCGAATTGAGTTGATCAACATAATGAGTCTAAGGGCAGGATCAAGTTTAACAAGAAAATGATAGAAAAGAGATAAAAAAACAATATATATATATATATATATATATATATATACTTAGAGAAATAGATAAACATAATCATAAGTTAAGCAAAGAACAACTCCCCCCTAAGTCTTATAAAAAATGGGTCATTTTCAGAACACTGTATTTGTAATTTTTGTTTATACTTTGTTGGAATATTCTATCAAGTTATTAATACCATGTTTATAATCATTGGTTTTTAAACAAATGAATCAAACAAAATTAAAAAACTACTTTGTATCTAAATTCTTTATTGCATTCATTTTATTACCTGTCAGTCAAAGTTAGTTATCTGTTTTATATTCAAACTATACATACTTATTTTAAGTACATAAATTATTTATTATACACGTTATGTATGTTATTATGTGATTGAACGATTTAAAATAAATAATAAAATAAGATTCAATCACGTGATGACATACATAGGTATGTATCTATTTATATATTCAAAATAAATATATATAATATTGCTTTTAATTTTAACAATCAAATAGATATTTATATTATTTTGTTCAAATATTATAACATAGTTAATATTACTTACATCCTTAATAACACAAACAAATTACTCTTTATCTCATTATACCTTTTTATCTTTTCCTCCTATTTTCATTTAAATTTAAATATTAACTAATGTCAACAATATTCATTGTCAACATAGTCGAAATTGCACCTGATGCAATTTCTAGTTGAAATTATATCAAATCAATGTAATTTCAATCAAGTTTAGAATCATACCGATCGATGAGATTCTCAACATACCTATTAATAGTTAATTTTAAATTAACTTTTTATTATTTTTAATTAAAATTAATATAAATTAGAGATATATAAAATTATTTAATAAAAAATTACGAAACAAAATATAATTCAGCTTGACGGGTTTTTCATATTTTCAGTAATTTTATAAAAAATTTAACATCTAATTTTAACAAACTGAATAAGAAGTTGAAAAATAGTGTTTTTTTTTTTTTCAAACTTTAACCATGGTAATCTATCAGTTAATTACACATTTAATGGAAAATAGTAATTTAGCCTTAGAAAAAAAAAAGTCAAGTTTTGCAAGTAGACATGTATAATCAGGAGTACAAGGCTATCAAATTTAACCATATCAAAAACCAAAACCATATCTCTAGGCACCTCACAAGGCCAACCAACCAATTTTCTTAATTACTAAATTTAGATAGAATTATTTGAAGGATCAAATATTATGGAATTCTTGTGATATTAGACTTTTTTTTTAAATGAAATTATTATTCCAAAAAATTTGACCCTCAGCTTCAAAATCCTGTGACTGAGCGAGCGAACGAACTGGTTCATTAAATATTATTGGGTAAAAAATACTTCCCACAACCAGCAGGGTCCACGGACGGACTAACGCACTCACATGCAACTCACGTGACCACAATTTGAATTTCGGCCGAGCGCCTTTTCTCAGATTCAAAGTTTCAAATACAAAATTATTATTCTCAAACCCTCATCTTCGAAAACGCAGTCTCTATTGGCTCTTTCTCGCTTCTCTTTATCTCTGTCTACATTTCAATTTCTCAATTCAATCTCCGTAATCTCACCTTTTGGCAATTTACTGTCGGATCAAAATTATATTTAGCTGAAATATTTCTCGATTACATTTTCTTGAAAAGTTGGTTTAGTGAATTTTGTTTCCCTATTATTAGGTTTTTCTAGATTGGCTGGAAAACAAAGATAGGCTGCGAAATCAGAAATGGATTCAGAGGCAAAGGATTCGTCTCAATGTGTTAGAGTTGCCGTCAACATTCGGCCTCTCATCACCTCCGAGCTTCTGAACGGATGTACAGATTGCATCACCGTGTTTCCTGGTGAACCTCAGGTATTATATGGTAAACTTGCATAATTTTTTTCAGATTGATTATAGACTTTTAAATTTTATCAACATTTCCGGATAGAAGAATATCTTTTGCTTTTGAGATTATTTTATGCTGAAATTTTGTTTTCTATTCAAAACAGATTCAGATAGGATCGCACACTTTTACTTACGATTATGTGTATGGTAGCACAGCTGCACCTTCTGTTAAAATATATGATGATTGTGTGGCACCTCTGGTTGATGCACTATTCCATGGCTACAACGCCACAGTTCTTGCTTATGGCCAGGTTTGAGTAGTTTAAAATCAGAGTATATTATCTAAATGCTAATTATATGTAATGTCATATTAACTACGTTTATATGCTGATATCAGACTGGTTCCGGAAAGACTTATACAATGGGGACTAATTATAGCGGTGAAGGAAGTAGCTTCGGAATTATACCTAAAGTAACGGACAATATTTTTAAAAGAGTTGAGGCAGAAAAAGAATCTACAGAATTCCTGATCAGAGTAACATTTATTGAGGTAGGATAAGATATACTAAAGTCTTTTGAGGTAATTTATTTGTTATTGTATTTGCTGAAATATGATTTCCGACTGAATTGCAGATTTTCAAGGAGGAGGTATTTGACTTGCTTGATTCAAATTTGCCCAATTTGAACAAAGGCGATGGGTCATCTGTGGCGAAGCCTGTTGTCCCAGCAAGGGCTCCTGTCCAAATCAGAGAAACAGTGAACGGAGGCATAACACTTGCTGGCGTAACTGAGGCAGAAGTTAGGACAAAAGAAGAGATGGCATCATATATATCTCGCGGTTCTCTGTCCCGTGCAACTGGAAGTACCAACATGAATAGTCAATCAAGGTACAACATTTTTGTATTTTATCTTTTATTTTTTTCATTATTATTTGACAATAGCCATCAATTTTGTTATAGATAACTCATTGCAATATCTTACAGTCGTTCGCATGCTATCTTTACTGTTACCATGGAACAAAAGAAAATTAATCATGGCACAACTGATGATATCGGTGATGATATATTATGTGCTAAACTCCATTTAGTGGACCTTGCTGGTTCAGAACGTGCTAAACGAACAGGTGCTGATGGCTTGCGTTTAAAAGAAGGTATCCATAATGCATTTGATTTAAAAAATTTTCAGGTTTCATTACTAATTTAAATAAATAATATTCATGTTATTTGTGGTTTAGGCATCCATATCAATAAGGGATTATTAGCTCTTGGTAATGTGATAAGTGCATTGGGTGATGACAAGAAGCGTAAAGAAGGAGGTCATGTTCCATATCGTGATAGCAAGTTGACACGGTTGTTACAGGCATGTTTGTTTTCTTTAATCTTATAAGAATAATTGTTTTCAAATATTTGTTAGGGTTATATCATTATTTCACGTTTGATAAAAAAATCATAAAAATTTACTGTTTGGAATTTTTTTTTGTAGAAATTTACTGCTTTGAAATTGTTTTAGTCTCGCAGAAAATTTTTTAATCTAACAATGAAATCTAAAATTTTAGGATTCTCTTGGAGGAAACAGCAAAACAGTGATGATTGGTATGCAATTTATAAGTGCTAAAGATAATAATTTATTCTTATTTATTTGAAGTTCTTGATTTTATTAACTTAATTTGATATGTTTGACTATAGCTTGTGTTAGTCCTGCGGACACAAATGCTGAGGAGACTTTAAACACTTTGAAGTATGCAAATCGAGCACGTAACATTCAGAACAAAGCAGTTGTAAGTTCTATCAATTGAAATATTCTCCACCGTTAATTGACATGCTTCTATTTTTTACGACCTAGTTTATTTTGTGATATTAGATCAACCGCGATCCAATGACAGCTCAAATGCAAAGGATGCGAAGCCAAATTGAGCAGTTGCAGGCTGAGCTTCTATTTTGTCGTGGCGATTCTAGTTCACCTTATGATGATCTTCAGGTATATTAGCTTACAACAAGTCTTTGTGTCTATTCTCCAGACTTTAATTGCTCAGGCAACTCTTCTTTTTCAGATTCTGAAACACAAAGTATCTTTACTTGAAGCAAGCAACAGTGAGTTACAACGGGAGCTTCAAGAACGCAGAGTAACCTGTGAGCATTTAACACAATGTGCTCTGGATGCTCAGGTATTTCTTTTTTCAAGTGTTTCAGTTTTATGAAATTTTTACACATTATTTTGGCACTGAGTTATCTGTCAACTACTTTTAATATTTTAGGTTGAAAAGGACAAGTTGATAATGCAAATTGAATCAGCTCGGAATGGGAAATCATGGGATGAGATTGAATGTAGTTCAACTAAGGTGAGTGAGTCAATTGCTGTCCTTTGTGTTATTATCATTACCTTAATTAAAAAAATGTGACACGTAATATTTTCATTTTCCATTTCAGGACTTTGATTTGTTAAAAACTTATGTGTCAAAAATTCAAGAGTTGGAAGGGGAATTGTTGCGTGTGAAGAGCTCGTGCAACTCCAAACGTAGTCGAAATGCTGATAACGTTGAATTTGATGATGATGGATTCCACTCAAAGAATGTACTATTCCCATGTATAAATGAGTTTTCTTCTGATTGTGATACCAAAGCTTTGGACATTTCTGGTAAGATATGAGTTGTTTTGATGGTTTAATTGTTTAAGATTATTTTGCTGAACACCAACGTTCTTCTGCCTTTTTTATTCCAAGTTGGCTGAAGGCTATTGGCTTCTCTATTACAGAGTGGGACAAACCCTACATGCAAATTTTGGTGCCCTCACCATTGTTGTGTTTAAGATAATATACATTTATGATAACATTTTTGCGTGCATCTTTTATAGCATCATATCATTGATTTTGGTATTTCAATTTCAAATCGAGGAGCTAGCTGTACAAATATATGGAGATTAAAGTCTTTCAAAATATATGCAGATGAGATTGAAGATGAAGAAAAGGAGCTAGAACATTCTTCTCTTCAAGAAAAACTGGACAAAGAGCTCAAGGAGTTGGATAGGAAACTTGAACAAAAGGAGGTAAATGTTGCTCAAGTTAACTGTTTCTGGTAGATATATCTTTGCCGGCAACGTTTCCCAGATTGCTTCAACATGCAGGCTTACCAGAGAATTTTTTTTATGAAGTAATTTTTGCCGTTTCTTGGTTTGCTCTCCAAGATAAAGGCGTAACAATTTCTTAGACAGAACATATATATCTTTATATATATATATATATTTTGAAGGCCTCATAAACCACACATAATTCTTCCAAAATTTCTCATAGGTTGCTTTTAATGCCTAAGAGAATTTCTTTCTTTTGACATAAATACATACATCCTGGCGTTAGGATTTTCTCAATTCCCGCATGATTCTGTTTCTTTTATTCTCTGTAGTTTAATAGCTTTGTTTTCCTTTTTCATTAATCTCTTCAAGGCTGAAATGAAGCGGTTTTCTAGTGGCGATACTTCAGTTCTTAAACAACATTATGAGAAGAAAGTCCTAGAGCTTGAACATGAAAAGAAAATTTTGCAGGTCAACTCTATTTCTGCAACACTTTTTTTTTTTGGTGCAATTTAAAAGTAGTTTCGATCAAGTAATTCTTATTATTGTTATCACATTGCAGAAAGAAATTGAGGAACTGAGACTCAATCTTGCAAATATATCATCTAATTCTGACGATGGTGCTAAAAAATTGAAGGACGAGTACCTTCAGAAGTTGAATGCCCTTGAGGCACAGGTATGCTTCAAATTACCTTGCTTTTTTATAATTCCAGTTATCCTTTCTAAATTGATTTTCTGTTTCACAGGTTGCAGAGTTGAAGAAAAAACAGGATGCCCAAGCTCAACTCTTGAGACAGAAACAAAAAAGTGACGAGGCAGCAAAACGGCTACAGGATGAGATTCAAAGAATTAAGTCTCACAAGGTCTCTTTTTATGGAAAAGCTTACTTATATGATACATTAGTATATACTGCTCCGAGTATCAACATAAATTTGTGTGTTTTAGGTTCAATTGCAACAAAAGATTAAGCAAGAGTCCGAACAGTTCAGATTATGGAAGGCATCACGAGAAAAGGAAGTCCTTCAGGTATAGTAAGGACTATGTTATTTTATGTTTTAATAGTTATATGAAAATCCTATTTGCTATAGTTACTGGATGAGTCAAAAAGTTTAATATAGATGGTGTTATAATTGCTGAATGTATGTACTTATGGAGTATTTTATATGTTGTATACGAAAGAAAAAAAATGAAAATAATGAGCTTTCTAAACCCAAATGTTATAATATGGCCTTTTTTAGATGTAGTTTTGATGCATAAACTATTCTTAGATGCTATGGTTTTGATGCATAAACATTCTAGATGCTATCCTTCAGGCAACCAAGACTTATCCTTATAAAAAATTTTGGAACATTTTGCAGAAGTATTACATCCCCTGTTTTTATCTAAATTGTTCATGTTGCTTATCATTATTGTAAATATTTTTGTTGTTGTTTTGTCAGCTTAAGAAAGAAGGAAGGAGGAATGAGTATGAGATGCATAAACTATTAGCTTTAAACCAAAGACAGAAAATGGTAAACTAATATCCACTTTTGGTGTTAAGAGGCTATTGTTTTCCTAAATAATGAGTGATGTTCTTTAATTGCTGATTTTCCTTTTAGGTTTTGCAAAGAAAAACAGAAGAGGCTTCAATGGCTACTAAAAGACTCAAAGAGCTTTTGGAATCTCGAAAAGCTTCCTCACGTGACAATTACAGTTCTGAATATACTGCCTTATGAGGGTGTTTTTTTTTTTTTCTTTTTGGTAATTGTAATTAATTGGAAAATTCCTTTTATGCAGGTGCTGGAAATGGGAATGGTCCTGGAATTCAGGTAATTAAATTGTTTGTTCTAACTTTTATGTTGATGGATAATTTGGTTCTATGCTTTAGGAAGTGATTCTTTAACACTAACAAAATGTTTTCTACGAGAAGGCTCTAATGCAAACAGTTGAGCATGAGCTTGAAGTCACAGTACGGGTACATGAAGTACGTTCTGAATATGAGCGCCAAATTGAAGAGTGAGTCCATGCTTATGATTTTTATATTAGAAAGCTTGTTGAACAGTATGCAACATTAAACTCAAACTTTAAAGCCTTGTAGCATCAGTTTTGATTTATTCAGTTGGGTTTCAATTTACTCTCTGTCTGTACCAGCTTGAATATATTGGTCTTGAATTGGTTTCATTTATGCATGTATTCAAGTAAATCAAGTCAGAGTATTTTTTGGTATTGTAGGAGGGCAAGGATGGCGAATGAGATAGCAAAGTTGAAGGAAGAGGCACAAATGCTAAAGCAAACTAATTTCAGGTAGAGCTTGAGGTTGTATTATCTTTTTAACATTATCAAAAGGATATCAATAACAAAATCTATCTTTGATTACTGTAAAAATGCAGTGATAGCCCAGAAACAATGTCTCCTGGTGCAAGAAATTCAAGAATTTTTGCACTTGAAAACATGCTTTCATCTTCGTCGAGTACCTTAGTTTCAATGGCGTCACAATTGTCAGAAGCAGAAGAACGTGAACGAATTTTTAATGGTAGAGGACGTTGGAACCAAGTTCGATCTATGGCTGATGCAAAAAATATTATGAATTATCTATTCAATTTAGCTTCTTCTTCCAGGTATTACATACTAATCAACCTTTTAATATAAATTATTTTAAATACTAAAATTAATTTAAAATAATTTACATGATAGTCAACATTTCAATATAAATTATTTTAACTTTTACAAAATAATCGGTATGCCATGAGACTAAATTATCCTATATATTGAAATTTATATACCTAACTTAAATATGCATTTTCCTTATGAAATCAAAACATATTAGTTAAAAACAAACTATTCTTAACATTTGGACTGTTGTGATTTCTTTATGTTGAATATGATTTCAAATCTCTGTTAAATTGCCACATTAAGATCAAATTTATAGAAGTCAAGTCAACATGTTTTTCTGTTTGTTTTAGGTGCTTGTTAAGAGATAAAGAAGTTGATTGTAGAGAAAAAGAGGCTGAAATAAGAGATTTAAAAGAAAAGGTAGTGAAACTCAGTAGTGTTGCTAGACAACTCGAAACACATAAGGCTGAACTGATTCATCAGTTGAGGTTGCAGGTTAGTGGATGTGTTTACTTTACAATAATATTGGAGATGCTTTTAAGAGTTTTATCTAACTTTCCTAATATTTCCTTTATCCTTGTAACAGAATTCAACTTTAAAAAAGTTATCTATGAAAGAAGAAAACTTGGATAATTTTGATCGAGGACATAAATACGATTTGCGGAAGCCGGTAGATGTCAATTTCTCTTCTTAATTTTTTTTTCAAATATTTTTTATGTTTTCAAATAAGTTCCTCCCTGATATTTCTATTTATGGCCCAGGGATACCGAAACTCATTAATGCATTTGGAAGATATGGACACATCTGATTCTGAACATTCAGATGTAAATGAAGATGAAGAATGGGTAGAGTCAGGAAAACAACCCGTTAAGAGAAGAATTTCTAAAAATGGAAGTCGCTCAAGTTTCGGGCTTAATCAGTTTGGAGTTAACGACTCGGAAAAAATGAGATTAGAGTATTCAGGGGAAGAAACTGTTGTTGAGAAGAAAAACAATGACTCTGGATTATGTTGCTCATGTAGTAAGAGCTCATCATGCAAGACAAATAAATGTCAATGCCGAGCATCTGGAGGCATTTGTAATTCATCTTGCGGATGTACAACCGTTAAGTGCTCTAACAGAGAAGCTGTTACTGACAAGGAGCATGACTTCCAACAATCTGATTTGGCCAATAGCGAAGTGGGTGGTGCAGGGACTGATGATACACAGAAGAATCACCTTGCCTCACAGGGTGCCATGCTACTGCAGAGCGCACTTATTGAGGCACCTACTGAGACTAATAATAATGGCGGGCCGAGGAGGAAACCTTTATCAGACATTGGAAACACATTGGTAAGTTTCCTTTTACTTGTCTTTCATAGGACACAGTCCACAGAACTTTCAAAAGGATTATATTCATTTTACATGTTGCTGTTTCTTTCAACTCTGCCTTAGCATATGTTCTTTGCAATTCAAAC
The DNA here is from genome assembly GCF_011075055.1 of Mangifera indica. Classification (NCBI taxonomy): domain Eukaryota; kingdom Viridiplantae; phylum Streptophyta; class Magnoliopsida; order Sapindales; family Anacardiaceae; genus Mangifera; species Mangifera indica. The sequence goes on along the minus strand of NC_058147.1, from coordinate 4,307,693 downwards.
AGGTTAAATCCAATGCACTAAAGCCAAATCAGAGGAAGAAATGGCGGAAATCCGTTATTCAGCTTGTTCCTGTTGCCCCAGATTCCATGCAGCCAGAAAACAACAGCAACACCACCGAAGTTCCCAAAAAGGTAGATAATAGCGCAAGTGAGGCAGAGATTCCTTTGAAGTTACCAAGGGCAATGCGTTCAGCTGCATCAAATAGTAGCAACCTGTTAAGGGATAGAAATGCTGATCAATCAGATGAATCAGTTAACAAGGAAACTGCCATTCTCGCTTCAAGAAGTCCTGCTCGGCCCAAAACAACTTCAGAAGAGAAAGAGAACTTCAGCCGTTGACTTCAGTCAAACCAAACCACCTTGTCATCGTTTATCTGGATTCGTGGGATCTTACAGGAGTTGGAGCCTTGGTAGTAGTGCATTTTATTGTGTAAAATACGAAATTGATTGATGTTCAAGCAGTTTAAGAACAGACCAGGATCGCTACCTTTAGCTTCAATAGATAGAGAGAATGGTTTGATTGAGTTCGAATGTGAAAGTGCCCTAAATTAAATGAATTTCCCGGAGGAAGTGTTTTGCTCCTAGTTTGAAAAACACTTTTTTCTTCATAGCCACATTTTATTACATAATGATTTTTTAATCTTTAAATTAAAGCATTTTAATAATTGAGATTGATGTCCTCCTCCCTTCATGGACTCAGTGAGGAGCCTTGTCAGGAGACGAGTTTTCTTGACTCAACAGAAAAGTGGACAAGACACCATGGTCATTTGAGCATTCTTAAGACGTCTGAAAGGTTTTCTATAAACAGTACAACACAGAAAAAAGTCTTGGTAGAGAGACGATGAAAGCACGTGGTAAATAACGATTTCCCAACCGAGAAGATCAAGGTTTCTTCAAAGAACATTTCAGGAAAATTTTGGACTTACGTAAAGACTTGGAAACTTCTTTATAAATATTTTAGGAAAAACCGAAAAAATGTCTGCACCATTTGAAGTAGCACCCAAGTGCCCGTCAACCATCCGAAACAAGAAACGAAACTTACAAGACATAGTAACTTTTTAAATGATGCGATGGGCACACAACTCATGAATATGGTGCATTTAGAATACCTATCACCATCTGGTTAGTTGTACAATCCTAAAGTGACACCTATTTATACAAAAGTGAGAGTGAGTTTTATAACGATAAAACTATATATATATATTTTTAATATATTATTTGAATATATAAATAATAAGTTCAAAACCCAAGTCTTGAGAAATAACTTATTTTAAAGAATCCTCAAAAGCAGGATACAAAGACCATCCATACCTCATTCTCAATAATAATGGATATTAAATGAGTATTTTCTATTACTGAAGAACCATCCTCCTAAATTTATTACTATATTATCTCATACGTAAGTTTGAGAAACTATCATGGAAAAATAAATTACAAATATTGAGTAGCTTACTAATGTTGTAATTTTACTCTACCAACTCAATAGTAATATTGTGGACATATCCCCTTTAATTTTTCAGTTGAACTATACGAAAATTTATTTGTCCATTGTTTATGAATCATATTTTTATCATATTATTACACCCAAATCTTATTGGTTTAGCATACTTCTTGCTGGTGCATATTTTCATTCCAACACTAAAAATCAGACCGAACCATATTAAAAATTATATATCCCATCTATTTTTTTCTTTACATTTATTTTTTGATATACAGTAACATACCTACTTGAGTATTTTAATTTTATTTTTTAGGCCAAAAGACTTATTCTCAACAAAAGTTTAGTGTAAATTTAAATTTATATTTATTTAAAAAAATAATTTTATTTTATTTAAAAATAATAATTTTATTTCTGATAGTATAAATAAAATTTAACAAATATATAAATATTTAGATTTTTAAATATTAGGTGGAAATAAGCCTTTTGGCCTATATTTTAATACACTAATGCTCATTATAAATACTGATAAAATTAGCCCTTTTAATTTTCCTACATCTCCAAACTGTTGACCTGGCAGGGAAATGCAATAAAACCAGAAAAAATAAATAACAAAATTCAAAAGCCAGATAGAGGCGCGGAGATTTGCATTTGCGAACTGAGTTGATAAAGTTCTGCAAAGAGCAGTGCCGCCGATTAGGTTTCTCCAATCATCTCATACTCATTCTGTTATCGATTATTTTCAATAATAATAACGACAATTTGTTTGATTATATCTTAAAAGTGAACAAAACATGGCCTGATTGCAGAGAAGATGAAGAAGCCGAATCGTCGATCAAAGCAAACAAATGTCTTTGATTCATCATCATCACAATCTTCATCAACCGTTGATGATATAGTGCGTGAGCTGGAACATGAAAACAGCATGCTGAAGGTTCACTGTTTTGTTTGCTTTTTGAGCTTCTATATATTTTTATTTAATTTAGAATCTGTTTGGATGCTGAGAAAATGTCCATAAGTAAAGAAGATTTTTATTGATCTGATCATATTGTCATTGTCATGTTTTTCTTTGTACTAATTTCTTCGACTCTGTTCGGCTGATTGGAACTATAAAAAATGAATTGGAGATAATATTAAAAATGTGGAAACTGACATGAAAATTAGCTTGGTGGAAATATGGATCTTATACCAGTAAGATTTATGGAAAATAATTGTAGAAAGCAAAGTTTGCGTATGGAATTATAAGTGCTGATGGATGATATTTGCAAAGATATGTTGATACCATGTTTTGATAGTGTGTAGTTTCATTTCAGTTATAGACATTTTTAAAGCTAGCAATCCTTCTTAATCTTCAAAAATTTCTATTCTTTCCCTCTTTTGGTAGTAATGAAACTAGGGGGATAATATTTTCTTACTACCTGGCAGAGGGAGATTGAGGAAGTGAGATACAAACTGGCCAACATTTCTTCTTCTCCTGATGCCATTGTTCAAAAGCTCAACGAGGTGCATCTTCAAAAGACGACTGCCCTAGAAGAGCAGGTGAATTCAGATTCCCCTGAGAAGGGCATGTTATACAGTAATGCTGTTGGTCTATATATAATGCTGTCATTGTTTTTAAAGTTGCTATAAACTAAAAGCGAAGTCTGATCTTTCAACACAGAAACCCACAAGTGATGAGGCAGCACAAAATATTCAGGATGAGATTCAGAGGTTAAGGGCTCAAAAGGTGGCTTCTTCTGTATATAAATGATTCCCACATATATACTACAGTGTACAAAATTCTTTTTGGTTTGCAATTGGTGCAATTTTGTTGTATTCAGGTTCAACTTCAGTGCAAGCTCAAGCTAGAGTCTGTTCAGTTCAGGCTGTCTCGGTCTTCAATGCAGAAGGAAATTCTTCAGGTATGAGTTTCTGTGATTAACTATCTTTTTATTTTTATGTTGATTTTTGGTTGTTTATGTTATTTTCTCTCAATTTCATGCATAGATTGGAGCTATGGAATTATTATAAATGCTTCACTTTAATGCATATTTTTTTATTCTTAGAATTCACAATGTTGAATCCTTGTAATACATTGTTTATAATAAAAATGTAATATGGAGCAAGAAAATTCTGATGCCTATTGTCATGTCTTGTCCAAGTCCAAGACCGTATGTGACCCGATCCGTTGATCAAAAGGCTTGATCTGTACTTGGACTAGAAGTATCAAAGAATATGCCAAAAAATCTTTCTAGAAGCTTGTGGATGTCCCATCAACAAAAGAGGAAAATAGAGCTGTCCTAAAACCCAAAGAGGCTAGTAAAATTTGTATTAGGAGTCCTACTTTGTAAGGGAAATCTAGCAGTCCATCTAAAGAAATGCGTATAGATCTAGACTGTCGGATCCACTTGTAGACTTGTATAGATAGCATTGATGTAATACACAGGGTTTTCTCTCTCCATTGTGTTCTTCCTTTGTTCTTCGTGTTCTTGAGTTTTGATGGATACTTACACTCAATGACCCTGTTTCAGCTTATGGACTGATTCACCCTGGGAACTCTTCATTCTTCAAACAATCTGCTCTTGCTCAATATCCACACAACACACACACAAACATAAGAAACAGAGCACCAAAGAAATGATTGAATAATGCCAACTAATATTAATGGAATTTCAGTCTACAAATGTCTCAAGTTCACCATTGCAAAGGTATACTGAAAGCTAAACAGATTGCATGGCATTTGAGAAGTCAACACTCCCCTTCTCCACTCTTTTTTTCTAAAATCTCCCTTGATTCTCATTTTCCATACTTTTTTCACAGCATAACCACCATCTCCTTTCATGATATGCCATGTCTCCCTACTTATCTTTGTGGTCCTGCCCTTGAGTGTGAGCCATCTGTACCAGCCCTATTTCTGCCAACTGTAGCCTCCAGGTTCTCAGTTTGCAATTGTTTTCCTTCCACCCTTGACCCCCTTTGTTCCAGCCTTCTCCTATTATGGGACACATAAACATTGGACCTAGCAAGTTTCCATCATGTTCTTCCCTTTTTTTTCATTTTCTTGAGTTTCATTGAGAGTTGTGGGCTTCACAAGACTTAACTAGTGATCAATCTCATGTTTGTGCACTAAGGCTGCATGATTCAAATCAGGTCGTGACACTATTTAGTGGCATTCCTTAACCAGTCTGTTCTTCTCTTTTTAAATTTTATTATCTGTATCAATTATTTCTAAGCAGTTTTTGTTGTTACTGCAGACATATTGGCATATAATGATAGGTGACAAATGTTTAGGTTTTGACACAAATGATAAAAATGGATTTAGCACATTGACTTTTTGCCTGTTGCATTATACTTGGAAAATATTGACATAATTATGCTCTTTATTTTGTTAAAAGATTCCTTTTATTCTTGTTCTCTCAGTAAAATTATACAACTACCATATGAAGGATAACTATTTTGAGAAAGTATTTTTGGCTTTAGTTTTTCATCCTTATTTCTCTGAAGATTATATCAGCTTTTCTCTATAATTCTTAAAAGACTAACAGAACTAATGAGGCTGAGATGGAAACCAAAATCGACAGCAACAATTTTTGACCTAGCATTGTATAAATGGTATCTATATCAACCATGCCCATCCTTATATGCAGTGATATCCCTTTAGAGTTTAAGTGGCTGGTCAATGGATGTATTTTCTATTTCCCATGTATATTTGATTTTTTGGACCCTGCAAATGTTACAATTAGTTTAGCACTTGTCTTGGTATCTAGTAGTAATTTTGTAATGTGCTGAGTGTTTCACGGTTAATGGGTGAAGCCTGTAGAGTAGTGTCAATTAGATGCTACTATCAATCCCTTGAACTGGTCACTTTTCAGCAATAGGCAAATCTAAGCCAGTAAAATGATAGGTTTATTAATGGTCTTAGTCATTGGAAATGTTTGTTATGCCGAGATGTTAAACATTTTTAATATTTTATTTCCCTGTCAACAGCTGAAGAAAGAGAACAGAAGAATTAAGTATGAGATGCATCTTCTATCAGCTATAAACCAGAGGCAGAAGTTGGTTAGTCAATATTCTCTGTGCTATGTTATCTGTTGTTGTCTCACTAGTTTTCCTTTTTTTTCATTCACATATTTGTCCTGTAGGAGCTCAAAATGAAATACTGATGTATTTTCTTATGCCAGGATACTTTTGATAATTTTCTTTTCACCTTTTTTCTTTTTGTCAGGTTCTGCAGAGGAAGACTAGAGAAGTTTTCATGACAACAAAGCGACTAAAAGAGCTATTAGAATTTCGAAAGGATTTGAAATGCAGAACTGCTGGTTTGGAGGCTTAAACTTTCATCATGTTCATGTTGTTATACATTATCATGATAGACTTATATTTTCTTTTATATGTATTTTAGGCGCTAGAGCTGGCAATCATTCTCAACATCAGGTATGCATAACACATCTTGCAGTTGTACATTTGTGAATAGACAATAAGATTTAGTTTTGTGCATTGCACATTTTTGCATGCTTGTGATGGGAATTGTGATGAATTTTGTGCATATTCATTGTTTGTTGGTGGATATCACTTCTTTTTCAAATTGTCAATCAATATTTATCAACCTTTTTTCATTGTTAAGTTTTTAGTTTTGGGAATAAATCTGTTTTTGCTATGGTTTGATCTAGGGACTGAAATACTCAGAGATGAATAAGACTTGTAACAACTTAAGGATGTTGGTTTCCTCTGTCATTGCTGTGACAGGAACCAAGTTTGCAATGATCATTAAATTTCTGTATTGTAACCATTTGAAATAATCTTATATAATACTGTGCAATTTTCTTAAAATTGAAAAATCAACGTTCTTTCTTTTACATTTTCACTAAAATTTAATCTTTTTTTTAAAGAAATTATTACTGTTTGTTTTGGGGAAGGTGATTGTGTTCCAAATCTTTAGGATAGAAACTATCATAAAATGCTTTCAATTTTATTTATAGATAAGGTAATTCTGATGGTTTCTACATTTATTTCTGTAATGGGATGCACTGTTGCAGAGTATTGACCAAGAGCTTGATGTGACAGTACAAATTCAGGAAGTGTGTTCTCAATATGAACAAGAAATGGAAGAGTGAGTACTTGTTGTTCTTTTGTATTTTTAAATCACCGTGAAATGGGAGAGTGAGTCCTAGTTATTCTTGTATATATTGAATCATCCTAATTCTTTATTTGTTTGGTTCGCTTGGCGACACTGCTGAAGCTTGAGTCATCAGCCTTCAAATTTTCCTTCTGTGCCATGAAATGGCTTTAATCTTGACTTATTGAATTAATCTCCCTTTCAGTTTCTTATTATTATTACATTCATTGGAGATAGTGATAAACTCCATTAGATTTTTGAGTGATTTCTCTTCAACAGCAGTTTCAGAGAGATTTTTTTGATTACCGAGAGTGGTACATGCCATAAAATACTTTTTATTCTAGTAGTATTCATGGCAGACGTTGCTCTTTTTTCATTTTTGTTTACAATCTTTGACTCAGGCATGTTCTTTCTCAAATATCAAGAATCAACCAGCATTTACTGCCTGGTACCTGTTCCAGTTTTTCCAACAAGAATTTGTGTGTGTAGTCTTTCTACTCTGACCCCATAACCGGTTTCTTTTCTCAAGGGTTACATGGATACTAAACATTACACGGATATAATTTTTGCTGAATAGTTTTCCTTTAATATTTTTAGAATTCAAAAGACAATTATGTAAATCTTTTGAAAAAGAATTTGCTAGTGCCAATATAGTGTGATTATGTTTCTGAAATTTATCTGTTCAGAAATGTAAAATTTGTGGCTTTGAAGTCACATAAACTTAAGTATGCCTGAATATCCATATTTCACGTGCATAAGAATGTCCAATAGGATATTGGATGCCCTTCATTCCTATAAATATGTTTGCCTACTTTTCTTGTTTAAGGCAGATTTAGCTGAAAGAAATATCCCATACATGTGCGCATAATCAATGTTGGATGCACTTATCATGGTAGTTATGAATTCTTTGCATGAACTTTAAATATGAAGGTTAATCTATGTTGAATCCATCAAAATTTTGGCTTCAAAATACTTTATGCTTGTTCATTTCAAATTTGAATATCAATTTTGGTTAGGATGGCTGAGGTAATTGAGAAACTCAAGTTAGAAGCAGAGACACTGAAGGATGAAAATTCTAGGTGAGTTTTGCTGCAGATTTTTCCTGAAATTAGGACTGCTACTTGTTCACAGTATAATGTGGTCGCCAATGCTTGAAAACCAAATTTGATGTTTTTGCTTCTTTTAGGTGCCTGTTGGAGGAGAATGAAGATGAACTCAGAGTGAAGGACTCAGAGTTACAAGACCTTAAAGAAGAAGTAGCTAGACTGAGTAGTTTAGTTAGCCAATTGTCTACACCGAAGGCAGAAGTAATTCATCAGAAGTCTCAGGTTGGTTCATTTGGTTGTTCTGTTGTGTCTTTGTTAAGGACCCAGCCAATATTAAGCCAAAAACCAATGGAATCCACACAATAAGCCAACACATAAATAAAACCAACCAACAGAAATATAAAAGCAAAAATGCAGAATACCCAAAAAAGAATACAGAAAGGGACCTACCCTGCTCTTGTTTAGCATTTGAGAGGCTATATTCTTTCCTCTTCGGCTGACTTTTGAGAGGCCAACTCTCTCCCTCAATCAGCCGAAGACTGTCCAAACGAAACTCAGTTTCCTCCCCCTTCTCTCCTTCCTCAATCTTTTATGCTTGTTCATTTCATAACTGTCTATGTATGCTTTTGCCATGTTCCACGTTTTCTTACTTCTCTCCTTCCTCGGTGCCACTCTCATTCTTTCTATGTTACCGTGTTTTCATGAGTGCCTACATTCCTATGTTTTTAGAACAGCCCAACATTGTCCATGCTTTCATAAATGCCCTTGTGGCTACCTGTGCTCCCTATTCTCTGCTCCTGTGAGTCGCCTAAATCCTTGGCTCTAACAGTCTTGATGTTGAGAAAACAATATGCTTTTCTGTCTGGAGCCTGAATAGCACAAATCTGCTAGAGACTCATATATAAAAATACTTAACTTTTTTCAATTATGTTATCTGGGACAATCAGGTACAGTCTTCCGCTTCCACTGGAAGTGGTATTGATATATTGGACACGGACACATCTCATTTGGAGTCTTCTGAGGGTGTTATAGCTCCAAAACCAGTGTCAGGAGTGTGCTGCTCCTGTAGCAAAAAATCTTTATGCAAGACCTCCAAATGTGGATGCCGTGCTGCTGGAGGCAGTTGTGGAACTTCTTGTGGCTGTGCAGCCTCCAAGTGCAGCAATAGAGGAGCAGTGATAAACGAAATTGAGAAGAGCAGTGTTTTGGCTTCTCAAGATGCAATGCTGTTTCAGAATACCCTTATTGAGAAACCTTCAGAGATGAAAGATGATTGTGGCCCAAAAAAGCAGGCTCTAAAAGAGATTGGGAACATTCCGGTACTGCTTCAAACTCATTTTAGTTTTTTCCTCTCCACGCAATTAATGTTGCAAAGTTGGGCACTTCCAATGCCTTGAAATTCAATGCAACAATTATTCATTGCTCGTTTAACAGTTAATTTAAATTCCTGCAGATAAAACCAATTTCTCGAAAATCTGTACAGAGAAAGAAGGGTAAAAAACCAGTAATAGAACCTGATAGCGCAGATATGCCTTGTTCACTTTCAGAAAACACTGAGAGTCAAAGAAAGGCGGGGAAAATTGTGTAGGCCCTATGAACTTATGAGAATCATGTGCCTGTGATATCTAAGAATCAATGAAGGAAGCATTCTGGATGAATTTGGTGTACTGGAGGGGACGGCTACCATGGAGTCTGGCGAGACTGTTGGATGGTTAGTTATTCTTGTTCTGTGAAGCCAAAATCCCTGCAGTTTTTGAGATGTATACCGCCACCTTCCTCTGCTAAAATTTCTGGAGAACCCAACTGATATCTCTTATTAAATCTTGACAGACGTAAAATGTGTTTGTGTCAAATGAGTATGTTTGAAATTGCCCTTCAATTGACGGAGAAAGTTTCACCTGAAAGTTCCATTTGTCATAAACGTATACTCATACTAAATTTTATTAAATATAATGATTATTTATACTAAATAATATTTTAAATAATTTATCTTTAAAAGAAATTATTTTATTTTGATAATAAAACATTATTCAAACTAAATAGCCTTAAATTCCTTCCAAGCCACAACCCAGCCCGAGCAAAACATTTGACATTGACGAAATATAAGTTCTTTTAGTAGCTGAGATATAAAAAGTTTTTTTACTAGCATGAGCAAAACAAAAGAGATGGACTCGGTGAACTTCTCAACAGCATTGGTTACGCTCTCTTCAAATCTTCCACCCCATAACTTGTCCTCCTTGGACGCACTGCACTCATATTGCACAATAAAAGCTTCTGTTTTGGCTTGCCTCTGTTTGTGAAAGCGAGTGAGACTCCTACTTTTAGCATAATTTGGTTAAGTAAATTAACTGATGGTGAAGACAAGAGTTGGGTTTGTGAAGAAGCAGAGACAAGAGGCTCCATCTACACGCCGGAGACGGCTACAAAGAATGCAGTGGTTTGCTAGTTTTTTTCCCGATTCGGGCCAGATCGTATGCAGTGCCAAAGAATAGTGTCATTTGTTTTTCTCCTTTTTAAAGCAGAGGAAGGCTTGGGCTTTGTAGGCCAAGATCAATTATTTTTTGTTTTGATAAATTTAATTTTATTAAAATTATTAGATAAATATTATACTTTCTATATGCTTTCATATTTTATTTGAGTAATATTATTTATACTTATTTATATATACTTATTTATATATTTAAAATAAGTATATATTTATATATATCATTACGTGATTGAATATTATTTTACTTTTAATTCAAAATCATTTAATTACATAATAACATGTATGCATATTTGTATACTTAAAATAAGTATACAAAATTTTATTAATTTTATATTATATTTTTGTTTTAACATTGAATCTTATATAAAACCCTAAAGTTAATTAATTAAAATAACTTATTTAGTAGGGTTTTAAAATTGAATAACACTATGTGCACAACTTTTATATACAAATAATAATGTATCACTATGTGATTAAATATTATTTTATTTTTAATTTTTAACTGTTTAATCATGTAATAACATGTTATTATTTATTTATAAAATTATATACATAACACTATTTTTTAAAAATTGTTCAATAATTTAAAGATTAAACTAACATAGATGGAAGATGCTAGATTGACAAAAATGTCTCTCTCATATATATATATATATATATATATATATAAAAATTTGTAGTCCATTGTCTGATTTTTTCAAAATTTTAACTGAGTTTCTTTTGCATTTCCAGTAATAAAATCTAACTGAGATTCAACCACATTCCATTTCCCAACCCTACAGGGTACTGGGTTTCATTGTACAAGGTATATTTTTTGAGTAGGTAGATATTGACATTGTAACTTGATTGAGACATTCAAGTCTATGGTATGGAGGCATAATGATGATGACATGGTCAAGCTAGTGGCCCTTCAAGTTGCATTATTGGGTGCAAAGTGCAAACAATCAAACTGCTATTGATTTTGACATCATTCAATTTGCTCATAACCTTCTATGATTGAATGAATGCCATCGGGGTGATTCGGTGTGGTATATGACTGTGACATCACTTATGTCCATTATTAATTATAATTTTTAATTAAATTTATTCTTTTCATTGACCGAGTATTCTTGACTTTATGTACGCGGATTTAGATATACGGGCGATGGACAACCTAAAAGGTTGGATGGAGTTGAATTTAGTAAAATAGAAGTTAACCAATCATATTTCACATTTTGAGATAGATATATTGTTCAAAGAGTTTGTTGTAAGTTAGTTAATACCTTTGATTGTTTCTATTTAGGGTTTAGAGTTTTTATGACTGAGTTTATTAAATATATTCTCAGAAGGATATAATTGTTGTTTTAGTTTCAACTCAATGGGAGTAGATAACAAACAAATATTGTTGCATTGAGGACATAACTATTGTATTGGTTTCGATTCTATGGAAAAGCATGACAAATTGATTTTGTTGTATTATGGAGCTTTTGATTGAGTCATTACCATCGCTTGATGTCATAATATCTCTATCGATAGAACATGAGTAATGGGAGAACACTTCACGTTTGAATGATCATTCATTGTTTGAAGGGTTGTTTGACGAAGAACAACTAGAGACATTGTGTTCAACTTTATGTACTTTTGTCTATCTAAATCCACATAGAAATTGTAACATTTTGGTACAATAACTCATTCCATTATTAACATATTGTTCATTTTAAATACAATATTTGTCACAATTTTACTTCTATGCTTGGTAATCAAAAATCTGTTTTGACAACTCAGACACCCAATATCTATTAAATCAATATACTTTTATTATTTTAAAATAATATAAAATATCTATATATATTTAATATTTCTCTCATACTTTACCAATACACGATTTTTCAAAGAGTGTTATCGAAATAATGGATTAATAAGTGAAAGTAAGTTTGATATTTCTTTGAGGGTATTAATTATATTAGAAAATCTTGTTGACATAAGAGTAGTAATTACCTTGTAAGCATGATAATCGAAATTTATAGCTATTAGTTCAGTGAAAGTGTACGTTTTAATATCTTTTTACCTTGGTAAAACTTTATTGATATTATTCAATATTTATTATTTTTTAATTAATTAAAAAAAGTTAAATTATTGCATTCTTCAAATAAACATAAAAGTAATTAATTTTCAGTATTTAGTAAGGAAAAAACATGTAGACCTAAAGAAGACATTCAATCGCAACTTAAGCTCGTTTTACCAAAATACAGAACAATATGAAACTAACAAAGGCAAAGGCTAGAAATAACGCCCAAAGGCCACTCCTCTTGAGATCCTATCCATGACCTACAAAAAGAGGGCTCAAGACGAGATCAAAGGGAAAACAAGACTCATCGAACCAAAAACCAATACATTTGCTATTTAATACCAAATAAATAGATGAGAAGAAAATGAGAATGGAGAATAAATGTATAACAAGAAGGTCCAATAAGATAGGCAAAGACAAGACAAACCCTTTGAAGCCATTAACCAAACCAAATGCGTAGTACTCATTAGATTTTTGTATGCATTGCTTTAAGGCAAAGCCACCGCCTGACTTAATTGACTTCAAATTTATATACAGTTTAAATGCATGCATTTGCCATCGTCATTGCAATTGCTTGCCTGTTTCTACCGGGATTCCTCTATTTCCTTTTTTTTATTGCCACGCGTTTTCCAGGCAAATTCTAAACACTTTCCTCACCTCTTCAATGTTTTCTCATTTAAACTTCCACATCTAAGAAACTTCATTCATAGGAAAAATTGAATTTTTATCATTGTTATCAGCGTATGTATAATTCGGTTTAAACTATAAAATCAAATTAAACTATTTAAAAATTACAATTTTATTTGATTTGATTTGTAAAATAGTTTGATTTGAATTAATAAATTTTTAAAAAATAGTTTTAGTTTAGATGATTTTCAAATCAAATTAAACAGTAAACCGTAATATATATATAAAATTATATATGAAATATTTTTAATAAGTAATTTTATTAAATAATATATATTTAAAAAATAATAATTATTCTGATTATAATCTAAATTAAATTAAATTATTTTTTAATTAAATTTAAAAAAATTTTCAAACTGCATTCAAGTAGGCTGTGTATAACCTAACTGTTGTATAAATTAACATGGATGACATGACTCTTGCATGGGATGGGAAGCTGACGTGTGCCTGTCGCAACAGAACCAATAATTGAGTCTGGTTGTTGACTGGGTCTCAGTCATTCTTATATTTATATATTTTAGGAAACGAGCTGCTTTTATCTAAACCCACCACAAATAATTATTCATATGTGCAAAGTTTGTGTGTTACATTAAAATCCATCCTGTATGGTCCTTGTCACGTAAAAATTTATATGGCATCTGCCAACTCACCTCTTCAAATGGCCTCTACATATGGCTAATTCTGTAAGTGATAAGATTAGGTGGATGAATCAGAGCCTGCCATTTGTCATTTTCTTGCGTCATAAAATTATTATTTTTTGTAAATAAAAAAACTTATATATCAGCCCCGTGTTTTCTCCAAGGACGGCAACACAACATCAAGCCCTTGGAAGACAAATCTTACAGGATAGCAACCAAAACGACACAGCTTTGGGATTTTAATAATTTAATAATATTTTAAAGTAAATTATTATAAATATTATTATTTAAATTTAGCTCAATTTAAATACAAATCCATCTGATAAAAAATACCTACTCCGAAGTAGTGGCAATGGGTTTTATTGTGTCGCGTCAAGTTGCTTGGACAAGTTTAACACGCAAATCTATGGTCAATCCCGGCGCCACGTCATCACAGACACCGCGGGCACCTCAAATCTGACCTGGCATTCTTAGTCCACAGATCAGTTTTATTCACCTGCACCCGCTTCCAGCACCACACAATTTTACTTACAAAACTATCCTCAAAATTTTTGCTTAAATGCCACATTTACCCCAATTTTGTTGTGGTGTGTTACGAAACTACATGGATTTGAGTGTAGAGGATTAAAAACAATATGTTATTTGTTTAGTTTCTTTCACTCTTCTCCAACATCAGTTTTTTAACAGGATTCTATCTCTTGTTCTTCCAAGTGAAGAGAGAGAGAGATATCCTTTGATTCAATTACAGTGATTAATCTTGTAAGTTTTTGGGTTTGCAACGGACTTTGTCCAAGTGAAATTTTCTTTTTGTTTTTGGTTCTGGGATTGTAATTTGTTGTTGGGTGTGCTTTGAATCTTCGTTTAACATTCCAAGTTTAAGCTACAAGGCAAGCTTTCTTTTTGGTATTTCCTCCTTCTGTTGTGACTTTTCAAAGGCGGTTAATTGGTTTTAAGAAGCGTTTTTGTCAACGAAGAAATATGAAAAAACTTCAACTTTCTTTGTCATTTTAAATGTGTGATTAATTTATTGTTTGATTTATCATGTATTATGAAGATATAAAGTAAAACTGAAATTAGAAACTAAAACATGGGTTTTGATTTTCTTTTTGATGGGTACTTGTAGCGAAGAGTTCTGGGTTCGAAGGTTTGTTGTTAATAAATGAGTTGAATTCGAATATGCTTAATTCAATTGTGGTTAATTTCGTATTTTGTTTGATTAGTTACAATTTTTGATTGATCTATTTTTGGTAAATCCGCGTTTTGTTGTTTTGTTAGAAATTTTCACTCCACTAAGCTAAATATTTTTTGAGACAAATAAGATAAGATACTCTTGGGGTTGTCTTAATTCACTGTATAAGTATACATACAGGTGAACATGAGTTGTAATTCGAAGTATACCTCTCTGTTTGGTAGCCAGAAAAAAAATTGATTTTGAATGATAATTTTTCTCTCTAAAAATAAGTTACATTGATTATGCTGAAGAGTTGTTTTAATAGTTTGCTGAGATGATTGTATGGGTTTTTTTGGTTCAACTACTGCAAAGGAATTGTAAGGTTTTGAATTTTTTTTTCTCTCTTCATTTTATTTTATCTAGTATTGTATAGCTATGTAATCCGTATTAACTTCTGCTGTATGTGACTCCTGTAAAAGGAGGGGTTAACATCATATTAGTTGTTCACCTCATTTCCTCCTTAAATTGATTTTGTTTGTCTACATTTGTTTCTGTTGCTTACCATGTATATTGGTTAATTCTTGAATCAGGTTGGCAAAACAACGGCCATTTTTGGTTAACTTTATGGCTTTGGCATTTACTCATCTTTCATGGTGGTTATGGAGTGGAAAGCATCAGGAGCCTAGAATCTCAAATGATTCTTCTTTAAATTCTTCTCCAGATTCGGGTTTGTGGGAGTCAGATAATCTGAAGTTTCCCTTAGTTAGGAGGGCTAACATGGCCTCTTCATCTAGGAGGTTAAAAAGAAAATGGCAAAGCCGAGAACAGAGGAAAATTGACCGGGAATATGATGTTGTTCTTGTGCCATCTGATGGTGGATGTGTTTCGGTGTCTGAGTCTGATGATTCAGATTACTCAATTGGATGGTTGGAGCCTCATGGACCTGGATTTCAGAGTGATGATGATGTGGACAATAGTTTTGCTGTGCTGGTTCCATGCTATGGGAATGTTCAGGATAACGTGGTGGAGGATACAAACAAAAATATTTTGGGTGCTATTGTTGACATCCCCGATAGCTACTTTGCTGGTAAGAGTTATTTCTGCACTATTTATGTTGTTTGTAGTCTTCTGATTATCAGATTGTTGGAGCATTAGCTTTTTACCCTTGTCTGCTTTGTTATGTTAAAACCACGCTCTGAATTCTGATTTCTCTTGGACGGTTCATCATATAGTCAACAAACGTGTTGCTTATTGTTTGTGAAAATGGTAATTACTGAAACATTTGAAAGTTAGATCCAGCTTGTAGAGTTATTGGAATTGCAATTGCAATTTTCTCTGTATACATAGTATTAACTTACCTTTAAATATCACATAATGATTATGAAAGTGCCTTCCTTTGTTCATCTATGATTTGCTTGGTAGGGAAACATTGTGCACTGGCAGTGATATGTAGTCATAAATAGGTAGAACACAAATTACCCAGCATGAAGGTTTGGACTAGACAGATTTTCTGAACTTGAATGACCATTTGTGGACAATATATTTGAGCGTGGGTTTATTTGAATCGCATAATATCCAAAATATGAACTTCCAAAAATATTGAAGTTCCTGGAATTGTGTTGTTGAACTGTGGAAATAATCTACAAGTTGACATGCCCTAGATTGTCCTAGGAACATTGTTTGGGGTTGGGGTGGGGGGGGTGTGCGCGGTGGGGTGGTGTGGGTGGGAGAGGAGGGTGGGGTGTGGGGAAAAGACCCTGCTCCATATTTTAATCTAAGATTTTTGTATCACATTTTTCCTTTTCCTTTTTGCATTGAATGTTGTTGCTATAAATTTCATTTCCAAAGACAAAGATACATTCTGCTCGAGTAAAATGTTACTTTTATTTTAAACAGAAGCACTATTTTCATAGCGCTCTTTCCTCTTCCACCAAAAAGTAGATATTAGCTCTCCCCCATTGATATTGTTCTTAATTACTCAACTTTGGAGTTGTAAGGTCCTATAACCTGTTACTCTCTGAGAGAACCTTGAGATTGTTCTGTTACTGAGCAATGTGCTGGAGTGTCAACCTTGAAAGAACCAACATTAGTTAACTTTTGGTACTACCTTTTTTAATATTTATTTGGGCAATTAGTAGGAGAACGAACATGCATTGCTTATTGTTTCATTAATTATTTAATTTATTCTTTGTTCAACATATATTTCTCTGAGTAAACTTGTCTTATGCATAATTTTTCTTTCTACATGGCGGAATCTAACATTGAATTGTTGGTGGGATGGTTTATATTTGTTAAATTATGTTCCATTGCCCCATTTTGTCTCATATTAGATAGTTTATCAGATATGATGGACTATTATCATAGCATAGCTAACCTATTCCCATTAAACTACCATTTTGCAGTTTGCCCTGCAATAGTTTTGGTTTCTTTTTCTTTTTCTCTAACCTTGATCTTGTGATATTATCTCATACTCAGCATTTTGATCATCACATTATTAGACTGAATGGAGAACTATAGCCAATAAGAAATAAGGACTACATTTTTTTTTATTTCAAATTTTTGGTGCTTTATCTCTTAGCTTCTTTCTGTTATATCTCCTACTACTAATGTAATTTATTACATATATATTTGGAACAAATAGATAAATAAAGCTTTTGATTGGTTGTCTAAAGCAAATATATCTGTTTTCTTCATTTAACCATGAAATGAACTATTGATACTACGTTCTCTGCATTTTTCTCAAATGTGCAGAGAGCAAGAAGCATATGGAACAATGGCTCTCTTCCCTCCAGAACAGCTGACATCGCTGAGTACTGATGCTTGCGCATAAATCTATATTATCCCAGTTCTGTGGCTGCTGCCTAATCTTCTGGCAGGACATGTTCTATTGTTTTAAAAAATGGATAAATAATGTACAAAGATATAATAGAAACATTCCCCCCTTAAAAAACAAAAAAAAAAATGCTAGTCAGCCTGAGCATATTGTAACCGGTTGAAGAGGGTTGCTGTCTCTTGGTTTGGAGCTAATAAGTATTTGGTGAGGAGAAATGGTGATGACTGAAGCACTAATGGTGGTCTCAGTAGCAGAAGTAACACTCAATTTTGCTTCTTCTGTCAAATATATTGTGAGAAGCTTATGAGTACCCAGAATCAAGGAGGTTAATGTGTAGTGTATGTATTCTCGGTAGACAAAAAAAAAAAAAAAAAAAAAAACTGAGAAAAAGAAAAAGAGAGAGGAAAGTATGGTCTGAATGCTTGTGATTTTAATTCTTTAATGTAAACATAGTTGTAAATATGGAAGGTGTTTAATGCTCCATCTTCCTATTGTAAATAACTGATGGTATTATGTAAATATATGAACTTTATAAAACTCTCTCTTCCTCTCTCTCTCTCTCTCTCCCAAAAATGCTATTTATTTGTGATTGCTCTTTAGAGTTGATGGCAAAGTTCGCAAGTACACGAAATTGTTCAAGTAATAGAGTAGTGAGTTAAGAATTGTTTCCACGAGGATTATTTATTAAATACCAAAATTGTCTTACCCCTGTTATTATTTAAAATAACAAGAATTAAATAATTATAAATAAATCAATATAAATATGGTATAAGGTATTTTGATTTTACTTCGGCCAATTCTATTTAAATTATTTCATTGACAATCTTATTTTAATTATTCACATTATAGTTAAACCGCCCTAGTTTCATTAATATTCTCTTCCAAGTCATACAAATATATTAATCAAAATATATTATTTTATTTTTTAATAATAATATTAAACTTCGATTAATTCATTAAGTTTTATGGGTATTCAATTCAATCCACACAAGTAAAGTTATATGGTTTTCGCTCCAAATTATTTTCTTATGGAATTTAATGTCTACGTTTAATTGTAAAATTTTATACTCATCAAACTGTTATAGTCGACTTTCAACTAATTAAAAATAAAATTTATCTATCAATTCTTATTTTTCTCCTCTTCACACATTAATATTTAAAGTTGCACATTATTTACGTATTATTTACTTTTATTGACTCACCTAATATAATTGCAATAAAACTAAATCAAACAAAATAATTTATTAAAAACAAAATCATAATTTAAGTAAAAAGATACTAAAATTATATATAAAAATTGACTACGTCAAGGGTTCTTGGTTAATTTCCATTGTCATAATTACATATCTTTTTATTTATTTTTAGTAACAAGAACCCTACTCGTCGAACAGGTAAAATCTCAGATTTAGTAATCAAACCCAAACTCTCCTCGGACTATTTGGAGATTTCACACATAATTAGTTAAGCTATCCCTTATGGGCAGATAATTACATTTATTTCTTGATGAAGAAATTAACGTTTATATCAATTATCTCCTGATTTGATGTGGAAGTAAATTGTTTGCATCATAGCTCCTCGGAGATTCAAACAAAATCTTGGTCCAATGTAGTTTACAGAATAGTGTGTGGTAATAGCATATTATGTAAAAGAGTGACAAAGATAATGCGTGAAGCAGAGAGAGGCAGAGCCACCAAGTGAATATGAAACAATTAAAGCAAAAATAACTGAATAATTGGTGAAAGGTATACAGAAATCCTCTACATTTGAGGACACAACTAGAACCAACTGACACATGTACATTAGACATCCAAAGCTTCCTGTATATTTGGATCTTACAACGGACTACCCTCTCCTCCATATTTGAGAAATTATTATCCTCTTCACGATCACCATCCATCCTTTCTTTATGGCCTTGCCATGCATTTCTTTTGGTTTTCTTTAAAGACTGCTGTGAATAATGTTGCAGAAAGCAGCACGCAATGCGTATACATGGTGGTGGGCCAGCCATATCAGAACAAAGCAGTCAAAATGGTTGGAGCAGAACCTCCAGGGTAAGCTTTATATTTCATTTCCTTTCTGTTTTTTAATGGCTTAATCTCTGAATGATGCCCTTTATTTCTCAATTGTGCTCTAGTTTTTATAATTCCTTATTTTGCATGAGGAACAATATCATTCTGGGAATTTTGGTGAAAATGGAATAGACAAATAGATCTTATGAATGTTTGCTTGATGTTAAAGATAATTGCATCTGTGAACATTTTGGCATTGACATGATTTTGGTACAAATGACAGATATGGAGGAAAAGGTGGGTGAGATGCTCAAAATCATCGATGACGATGGGGACTCGTTTGCCCAAAGGGCGGAAATGTACTACCGAAAGAGGCCAGAGCTTGTAAGTCATGTAGAATACTCATACAGGTCATATCGAGCATTAGCAGAAAGATACGATTACCTTTCGAAAGAGTTGCAGAGTGCCAACCGCACAATTGCAACCGTGTTTCCTGAGCAAGTTCAGTTTGATATATATTCTGAAGATGAAGATGATAAAAGTGAAACATCTACTATTGACAATGAGAAACCACCCGAAGCTGTCATCCCAAAAGTCCCTGCAGTTCCAATGAAAGATTTCCTGAAGAGTCCTCCAATGGGACTGCCAAGAAAGGGGCTAAAGAAATATAGTGCTTCTGCTAAACCTCCTACAACACCATCAAAATCAGGCCTCACCAAAAGCAAAGCACTCGAGGAAATTGACAAGCTTCAGAAAGGAATCTTGGCATTACAAACTGAGAAAGAGTTTGTTAAGAGTTCATATGAATGTGCTTCAGAAAAGTATTGGGACATCGAGAATCAGGTAACTGAAATGCAAGCCAATGTGAGCCGCTTACAGGATGAATTTGGAATTGGGACTGTTATAGAGGACAATGAAGCTCGAACTTTGATGGCCGCCACAGCTCTCAACTCATGCCAAGAGACCTTGTCTAAGTTGCAAGAGAAACGAGAGCGGTCAGCTGGAATGGCAAGAGTAGAGTTCGAAAGGATCTTGGAGTATCATGAGAAGTTTGCAAGCCTAAAAAATCAGTTTCTTCCCAACCAAAATAATGAACACAAACCCTTTACCTCAAAGAAAAATGTATCTTTGAGTGCAGCATCAGCTTCACAATTAGAGGGCTTAGATCCAGAGTTTAGTAGCATGGAAAATAGTGAAAATGTGAAACTGTTGAGGGATAAATTTAAGGAGCAGCTTGGAGTTGATTCAAATTCGTCCCTTTCAATGAGCAAACTGGTTGACATGATTAATAAACTTGCAGATAAAGTTGTTAATTTGGAATATCAAGTCTCTTCTCATGCGGCTATGGTGATGAGATTAAGTTCAGAAAATGATCAGTTTCAGGCAGACATTCAGAGCCTTGAAAGGGACAAGGAAGCTCTGATTGCAGATTCGGATAAGACCAACAAAAGGCTAGTAGAGCTGGAGAAAGAGTTGGCTAGAATAAAAAGTCTCAACCAAATCATTACAGATCAAAACAACAACCTCCAAACACATCTCACTGAAGTAAGTTGTAATGTTGATTACTTGTCCGAGAAGCTAAAAAGTGTGGACATGGAAGAGCATGTCCAGGATGCAGGATTTTTCCCACAAGTGAAAGCAGCTTCAGATTCAAAAGAAGAAAGTAAAATCGAAGAAGAAGAAGAAAAGCTGGTTTCTGACACTGGTGACAGTGCAATGAGCATAACAGACCCAGAACCTGAGAAGGAAAATAATACTTCGGTTCTCAGGAATTCTATCGAAGCTGAAGAAGAAAACATTGTTGATTCCCGCCTAAACGTTAAGCCTGGGGCTAAGCCTGAGGAGTTGAGATTGACCAATGAGGAGAAAGACGATAAGAAAGAAATGCCCGATACAAGAAGCTGCAATCTTAATACTGATCTTGAAGAACTTGGAATTGAAGAGGGAAATCCAAACAGGAGGATGCTCTCGCCTGGATTAGAGGAAAGAGAGAAAAGTCTACCAGAGGACTACACTTCAGTTCTTCAGAATTATCAGGATGTGAAGAGAAAGCTGAGTGAAGCAGAGAAGAAAAACCGGGATGGATTTTTAGAATTGGCATTGCAGATAAGGGAATTGGAAAATGCTGTTGCCTACAGAGATGATGAGATTCAATCTTTACGAAGTAAAATCAGCTCACCGCGAAGCAGCATGGCAGACTCTCATCAGGGAGGATCAACATGCCGTGAAAGCATATCACATGCAGGCTTCTCCCCAGAAATGGATTTTTCATCACAAGCTTCGCCACAACCCGTTCCAGGCAGTGAATATAGTTACGATTTCAATGAGACAACCCAACTGAAAAAGTCACCTCAAAAATATTTCAAGGCAAACCTCAAGAATCCCACTTGTTCAACTGGAGAAGAAAAAATCCGTTCAAATATCGATGAACTTCTGGAAGAAAACCTGGAGTTCTGGTTGAGGTTCAGCACTTCTTATCATCAAATACCCAAGTTCCAATCTACAGTAAGTGATCTGAAAGCAGAATTAACAAAACTGAAGAGGAATGAAAAGAAAGAAGATAATCGAAAACATCCGGATCTTCCGTCTGATCCTCGAGCCATATATAAACACTTGAGAGAAATAAAAACAGAACTAAGAGTGTGGTTGAAAAACAATGAAGTTCTGAAAGATGAATTGCATGGAAGATATTCATGTTTGTGCAATATCCAAGAAGAGATAGCAAACGCAGGTGGAAAGGCTGAAGAGAATGGATTAAGTAATTACCAAGCGGCAGAGTTCCAAGGTGAGATTCTAAACATGAAGCAGGAGAACACCAAGATCGCGGATCAATTGCGTGTAGGACATGAACGTGTTGAGAAGCTGAAGACGGAGGTGAAATCCATACTGGCTGAACTTGATGAAGAATTTCGAAGACGAGGAGCCACAAAGAGCCCCAGTAAAGCAGCAAGAATTCCCCTGCATTCTTTCTTGTTTGGAGTCAAGCTAAAGAAGCATAGACAAAAGCCATCACCCTTTTCCAAATGATTCCCAAATTACAGAAACAGTAGAATGGTCTAGCTGTGGCTGGACATTTTCCATAATTTTTTATCATTGCCTGTTGCATGTTATTTAATCCATAATGTAATTTCTTCTGTTGTTAAACACTAAATTAGCTTAATTGCATAATAGAACCTCATTGTGCTTCTGGGTTGTGTAAAGGCCAAAGGCCGTACCTTCTTGCTCACGAGGGGCTAAACTTGTTAAAACAAAATGGCCAAATGACTATTTCCCACCCAAAGTATGCCTTTTCATAATTCTCAACCACACCACCAACCCCCCCCCCCCCCCCCTTTTTAAACCCTAAAAATTAACAATTTCCTTTCAAAACCAAATTTTTCAATGTTTTCCCTCCTAGGGTTTCCAAACTTTCGGATAAAGTTTTCTAGTGAAGAAAAGCTTCTTTTGCGATCTCCAGACAACGTACCCACCCTTCAACGCGTCCTCCTTCCAACTTGCTGGAGGTTGTTTTCGTCAATGAACGAAGACGATTTGTCTCTGTCGTCGATGAAGACTTCGTCTTTGTCCCTGGACGAAGATGAGTCGTCTTCATTCTCTGACGAAGACGCCCCCATTGAATCAGAAAGAGTGCTACCAAAAAGAGGATGCACTGGAGGATGGGTATATTTCTTAAAGATTGCCGAAAAAGCTCTTCTTTACTAGAAAACTTTGTCTAAAAGTTTAAAAACCCTAGAAGAGGAAAACATTGTTTTTGAAAGTTTTAATTAGAGGGAGAATTATTAATTTTTAAAGTTTATGCAAAAAGGAAATGAATTCAAATTTAAGTTTATTTTTAATATTATAGATAAAATAACGATTTTACCTTTATAATCATTAATTTTAACCGTTTATAGATAAGTAAATAAAATTTTCAAAATTAAAGAATGAAAACTTAAAAAAAACATAATTCGAATAGAAACTAGTCCTTTGGCCAGACGAAAAAATAAATAAATAAATAAAGACAGTACAATTACCAACTGACATGACAAAGATACTTTCATATACTTTTTCGTACCTTTCCTTGAGAAAGAAATTTACACTACAATATACTGAAACAAGAGAACCATACGCCAAGACAAAAAAGTCAAGCGAATTTGGACAAGATTATCTTTCTCTTCGTCCCTGCATCTCATCACTGACCTTTATTTTGCTAAAGGGCCCCAGATTTCGAATACATTTATCTGTTGCCAGTTTCTTGTCAAGGTTCAGAAGCTCGAAATTTCTTCAACTGCAGATAGATTTTCATTTTCCTTAACCATTGAATCCACCACAATATTGACATTTTCATTTTGATTCCCTTCAGCCTGGTTATCACCAATATTTAGTTGGTCATTCTCAACTACCTCCTTTTTCATAGAACAATCTGGATCCTCCGCAATAATTGCTTTGTGTTGTAATCCTGAGTCCAGTTTTTCTATGGCTGGTACATCTGCTTGAACTTCTTTGCTAGGTTCATTTCCAATAGCACTGGATAAATCAGAAACTTTGATGTCTTCTTCAGCTTTAACTTCTGGCTTTAATGGAGGTTCAATAGCTGGACTAAATTTGACAGCATTAATCTGTTCAGAAGATGTATTCTGCTGAACTCTTGGTGAGGCAGCTTTAACAGAACTAGGCTGTGAGGCACTTGATGTGGCAGCAGCATTGGGTGATACAGCTGCCAGGCCCGTTCGTATATAGCGTACTGGAGAAGCATCTGAATGGGCTGGGGCACCACCAGTGATGGAAGGTCTGATTGATGAAACTCCTGATGGTATGATATGGATTGCATTCTTCCCCTGAGTAACCTTGAGCAATGATGCGGCATCTGATTGGGTAACAATACGAGCACCAGCAGCAACTGCAGCAGCCCTTAAACTTGAATCTGTACTGTAGTTGGTCTTTGCCGGTATTTTCTTAGGGGCTACTCCTACTCGAGATTTTGCTGCAGACCCTGGTGATGCAACTGGAGAAGATTTTGTTTGATTGGGGACTTGTTGAGATTGAGATTGGGCTTGCACAAAGCTGTTGCTACCACCCAGCAAAGCTTCAGCACTTGAAGTGGGAAGCCCGGAGTTATTAGCAGTAGGATTTGAAGGCGCCCCAGCTGCTTCAAACTCAACTAGAAATCAGTCAAACTTGGGCAAATAAGAACAAATATTCTATGAATTGGCACGTTAATACACAAAAATAAGAGCCATCCATAAAAGGAAAGAGATTTACCAGTAGAGGATGTTATGCTCTTCACTGGCATATCAAGGGCAAGGGACATAGCGTGACGAGCTGCCAGCTGTGCTTCAGATAGTTGTGAACCAGACGAATTGGCTCCCAAGATCATGTTACCTTTTTTCCTCCTAAGAGTATTCCACCTCTGCAAATATTGGAATACATTTGTGAAAATTAGTAGAACAAGAAGCAAGAAGAAAGCCATGCTAGAAAAATTGTCTAGGAGTCAAATAAAGTTTTGGTGAATATATAAATTCAATTATTATACAACAATATGATTTCGATCCATGTGATTAATCTTAGATATAAATAGCATTACAGAGATATGAAAATCCATTGCCGGGATTTGAACCCGGGAAATCTGGTTGATACCCAGACATCCTGACCAGACTAGATGACAATGGATAGCTATTATATAGTGATAATCTTAAAATAATTTTTAACCATAAATGAAACTCAGCTATAAATCAAGCTCATCAAAATTGCCAAATTTTCACCAAAATACATCAAGTCAAAGAACAGCGCTAGTGTCTCAGCAAGGAAAGAGCTACTAAATGATTTTCCACCAGAAAAGTTCAACACCTACACACAGAAAGAGAGGTGGTAGAGGAGGGACAATAAGACTAAGTGACAATGGCATTCAATTATTCTACCTCAATGTCAACATAGTGAAAAAATATGGGTGAAGCAAAGCCACAAGTAAAACCCAAAGCAAGGTGAGGCTAATTATCAAAGACAAGATAGAAACTTTTAAGCCCACCATATATAATTAAAATCACATTTTTATGCACACTATCCTTACCAAAAAGCCTATTCGTATTTTATTCTTTTTCTTCTATCACCACAAACAACAAACTTCCAGTATACATTCATACATGACAAAACAAAAACCAAAGGTGAAGGCCAAGAAAAAAGAAAAGGAAATACCTTAGTCCTCTCAGTTCAGGAACAAATAATCACACTAGATTACCATCCTACATATGATATAAGTTTTTTTCCTATTTAATAGAGCAATGGGCAGTGGATATTTTACAGTCACCTCATATTAATATAAACATACAGTCAGATCAGACATTGCAAATTATTATACTGGATTTGGGTAAACCATTATCAACATAATGATCCTCATGGAAGATTCTCAATTCATATAAACTTGTGGAACTCGACACTTGTAATGAGAACCATGCCACTACTCAACTTGAATAAGCCATAACAGAGCTGACTAACAGAAAATATTCCTTGCTACTCTATTCTAACCACTCAATATCCTGGTGAAGAGAGCTTAATAAAAAAAATAGGATCAGTGTCTACTTTCTTCTGAAATGCCCTCCGAGTCTCACCTATCTATAATGTAATTACAACAGTTGGCACCACAACCAAGTGCAACAACAGACAATAGAATACTATCTGGCCAATGTAACTCAACGCGTCACAGAGATGTCTTAAGAAATTATCAGACGGAGTAAATACAAGGACATTTCGACTAATAATCTGCACATTGTCAAATGTGGGAAAATGGAATATGATTGCAGGTGAAGACTAATATGTCAATGAATGAGAAATACAGTTGATAAAAAAATGATCTGATGACTGCATATGCCTATCATTTATATTACCATATGGATGAAAAGAACTTACATAACTAATCTTTATTCTCCATACCATCTTCTGAAAAAGAAAAGAGACTCAAATGCATGAAATGGTGCGTTAAATATCTACAAAGTGCATGACATGGATAGTATAGCAGGGTAAACTAAAACAAGAAAAGGAAATTGAATTTGAGGATGGTCATGCACAGTTAACAAAACAAGGTAATAAAAACAACCTGAGATAGCTGCGAAGCATTTCTGTCCCACTTGAAGTCTCCTTTTAAGATATTTGCCCAATTCCCTTCACCACATTTCTGCACAGCAGCAATCAATTCTACATCCTCTACAGGAGTCCAGGCTTTTCTTTTCTTTCGAGCAGGCATTTTGCTACTTACTGATTGATATCCATGAATTCCTTCTGTAGTTGTCGCCATAGGTAGGGGCAGTTTCTGAACCGATACTGGAACTGTGATGTTTGTTCCTTGCATTAAGCAAACAGGCTGAGAATGTTCTGATGAAGCTCTAAAAGACTGACCATTAGGAATATTTATTGTCAGTGGAGCTTCCACTGTCGAGCCATTTGGGAGATTGGAATCACTTGGCAAACCAGAAGCAATCAATACCTGGCAAAACAGAACCATTCTCATAAACTAAATAAACTGGAGAAAGTGAATAAAGAATAGATAAAAGAAAAAAGATGGACTGTAATTTCCAAATGAATCAGATCTAACCCATAGCCCATTGGCAATGAAAATCAGTGATAAGACCAGGAGAATAAGTAAAGATAAAAAATGAGTTTATGCTCTGTCAGTTCCAATTTTTTACTAAGAAAGCTTATGTCACTTACTTTTACACATGCAGCAGCCTCAGTCAAGGCTTCACTGCTAACATCTGGGAAAGCTTCCAGTTCATACTCTAAGTCACTATCATCATCCTGACAAATGAAAAGTTAATTAGCAACACGCTAAAGGACCCCACATTGTATAGGATTAACAATACACTCAGAAGTATTCAAAGCATGGATAGTTTACATAACAACAAACGAAAGATTATACAACAATACATTTATGCACATTGCAAGTTATCCTGTCCCTCAAATTATAAGTAAATACAGTTACAGGTCAGAAGATATGAGGATTTACAAGAAGATGAACAATCCATGTCATAAGCCAGTGAAACAACCCGTCAACTCCGATAAAAACTACTGATCACGACCAAAAATAAAAAGGAAATGTGGTGAAATGAGCCAAAATAAGCAGTTTCAATTCAGTGGCATCCTATAATAGTATTCTTCATCACAAACCAAATAAAAATACATTGTTCAGCATCAAGACAATAACAAAAAATTAGTTTGACAATCACACCAACACTAACAAAGAACTGGATAAGGCATGAGGGCTAACAATAATTGTTCTGATATGAGGGCCAACATAACACATCATAAATCTTGCCTAATTGTAATATTGATCATGAACTGAAGAATAATGATGAAGTTAATTATTACTTGCGAAAATAATGATAAGCAGCCAGTATGGTCAAAAATAGCTGAAACAATAGACATAACAAAACATTAAAATTAAAAATATTAGTCACTGCACATCGAATTACAGTTATCAATTTCCACACAAGGTTATTCATTACGATGTCTTTGTAATTGCCCTTAGGAAAAATAAATGCATGTGACAGGAATACGCACATTACTTCGTTGCATACTAAGAATGTGTATTTCTTTCAACTGAGTCAGATACTATGGTCCTAATATGGTAAACATTCATAGAATGTGAGAATGATACCACTAACTTTCATCCTTCTATCTATTCCACTTATGTCAGGAAGAAAAGACTTCAAACATGGCTTGATTTCTATGAAAGTTGGTCATGCAGTTGTTTAGTACACCTCCTCAACATTCCATTAGCAGCAACTTTAAACAAAATGATTTGCCAACAAAAACAACATTCAGCATTACCAACTACTTTTTTGTTTGAATATTTGCTCCACAAAAACACATCTCACGAGTGAGAAATTTTTAATCATTTCTGTTCTAAATGAACCTTCATAATTCCTACCCCACTAAATCTTTTGTGAGTGTGAGCGAATGCCTGTCATCCTATGTATGCGTGCATAAGTAGCAATTCATCTGTCCTCAGTTTGATACCTGATATTATCTATGTCAATTCACAGACATTGAGACAACACTACATGTTCACAATGGTTTTTTCCACTATGAATGGCAACCATATTTCCAAAACAAACCAGATTAGCTAACTGAAGATGAAAGCAATGCTAGGATAAGTGAACAATTAACACTTTTTCCAAAAAACACCTGGCACAGCCATGAGACTGATCCATGTCGTATCCAGCACCAACAATCTGAATACAACCGAGACTTAACACACATTTAACCAACAAACTGTCCGACTTTACCAAACATCCTAATCACTATTCAGAAAATATCATCAATACCAATATATACACTAAACCAAATGCCCTGGTACGCCATAAAAAGTAACAACTTAATCTTGTTAAAAATAACTATCGCGTTTACAAAGGAAAATTCTAAAAATAAAGAAGAATTAGCATACAGTATTAAACAGATGATTCAACAAACTGATGTTGCTTAGGTATAAGTAAGGAAGAAAAGTTGTAAAATCTAACCAAAGGTTGAGCGCCATCTTCCAATTTTTCGAGCAAAGGGTTGCGATAAGCTAAATGTCTCCAAAGCATCTGATACTCTCTAGCATTAGAAATCCCGGTTGAAGTCTTCTCCACTAACGCATTCCAATCGAGCTTAACTCCCGGAGACCGAGCAACTTCTTGCAATAGCGCCAACACAGTGTTTGCTGTGTATCTGTACAATAACAAACACCGAATCATATAATAGAAGTAAAACATAAACTTTTGATTATTAAAGATATTAAAATGAAAAAAGAGAAAACCTTTGCAAGACAAAGGAAATGTCTGCTTCGCTGATGAAGCCCTTCTTGTGCTTTTCGTTAGCCTTTTCAACCATTGTATTTGTGCAATTGCATAGTATAAGTGATGAAAATTAGTACCCAAAACCCTAGAAAGGGTTTTAGAGAGAACACATAAGGAGGGAAGAAACCCAAAAGGGAAAGAACAGAGTAGGAGAGTGACCGAGCGTTGAAGAGCGTGAAAAACACGCGCTTAGAGAAGTGGAGAGAAAGAAACGGAGGTAAGTCGACTAGAGTGCCTAAAAAAAATATGAGAGGAGACAAACGGCGGAAAAGTGGAGCGGCGTTTCGGGGCTTCCAGGTGGTGAAGAAAAACTGCAAATTTAAAATGGCGACAATGCCCTCAGTTTCTTTGATTAGAGAGGAATAGGAGGCTTGGGATATAATCTGATTGGATTCGAAGTCATCAGGTTCTCTTTGGTCCAGAGGAATATAACAAGAGACTTTGACAAGGGCATGCGGTGGTGACTAATAATTTTATTTTATTTAGATTGAAAAATCCAAAATAAAGCTAGTTGTACGCCATTAACTGCTTCTTTTTATTATTGGTCGGAATTCATCAGCTTCCCATTTCACCGTTTTTGTCTTTTCAGAGGTCCAACACTCCAACCCCAACAACCACTCCATTGCTATGTCTGTGCCAACCACCACGTGTTTTAACATAAAATTTATAATTTCAAATTTTATATTATTTTTTTAAAATTTTATTTTGGCTCTAAAATTATTTAACTTTTGCATCTCTCTGGCTCTGCAAAATGCAAATGCCCCATTCAAATATTAAAATGTAAGATTGAGTTACAACAAGTCATTTTAATTTTCTGCGGAAACCAGTGACATTTTCCACCATTGCTGCTATTGCTATACAATCTTTGCTACTTCTCTGCTAGTTGCAGTCAAAGAAGCTTGAGCTCCACCACTCCATTTGGTAACATGACCTAAACAACTTTAGAGAACCATCACCACACGTCTCTAAGATATCGTCCCTCCATTTGGAGTTTCTTCACAGTACACTCTGCCTTTGATGAGTCCACATTTTCCTGAAATTTTTGCCAAATGGAAAAACAGCCTTCCTTTATTTATGAATGCACACTATATCACTAGAGGCAAGAACAATAGAATTGCTTCACAAGTCTTAGCATCATCGATCATCGATATCCAGGTGATTTTCCAAATTAGGACAGGTGCCACACCCTGAACTGGATGATCATGAATTTTAATAGCAGGAGAGGCATAAGTTGTCCAATGATGTTCAAAGTGCGATGAACATCTCTTGCCATCCCCTTGGCATCACCACATACATAAAGATATCCCTCCTTAGGAATTAAACTCCACAAATATGCTGCCTGCAATTGGAATAAATTCAAACTCAGAATTATAAATATCGACTGCAACATCTTTTGGCATCAGCTAAAACTCACTTTATCCATCATCTTATGTTGAACATATTCCTTTTGTGGTCCTTCCTGCAAGAATGGAACAATCAGCTCAGAGAGAACACCTTGCACCACAATTGCAGAGCTTGTCCTCGTAAACAAAATCTTACAAATGAAATTAAGACCAGAAATGATATGGCACAAGTTCACAATGTTTTCAACAGTTTACTGGTATCAGAAGCACATATAGCAGAGATCCTAACCATTCCACCATTTCGACATCCAAAGAAGAGTAGAGCAGGACCTAGTCGAGCACTGTTTTCTTTCAGGGCCATTCTTTCCTGGTAAATGAAATAATCCCTGATTTCCTTGTTTCATTAAGATAAAACAAGTGAACATAAAATGCAGAGAGTGATCCCATACCTGTAGAAATCCTCTGAAAGGTGCCAATCCAGTCCCGGGTCCTACCATGACAATTGGAATGGAGGGATCAGCCGATGACTTAAAGTTAGACGGTCTGAAAAAAAAATATGAGCCGCGCTACAGCCACAACTTGTCTCAAGAGGAACTGCATTCTGAAAATTTTTACAAACATGAATGTTAGATGCCATTATAGCCCAAACATGAATGTTAGATGCCATTATAGCCCAAACATGAATGTTAGATGCCATTATAGCCCAGTGTATATCTTAATACTGATACATCATAAAATGCAATAGAGAAGGGTGAGGCAAAGGATTTGAAAGCTAAGTCACTACCTTCATCCAGGTTGAACACACCTGTTGTGCATTCTATTAGTGGGAGTTTGACCATAAACTAAAGCACATGTTACATGAACCCTACTGGGGGAAAATCTGTGATACATAAAGAGAAGTAGCTTTCATTGAACTACCCAGAAATTAATAGACACAATGATACTAGTGTAAAGTAGCATAACAACGAGGTGAGCAGGTAGCAAGCAAGGGGCCACAACAGCAAAAATTACACCAAGGGGAGGTTTTCCTGATGGGTACTCCGCCATAACCTGACTGGTTACAACCCATTGTGAGTACTCATCCTGGATAATGGAAACATATGGCAGACATACACAAGAGCAGATAAAACAAAATGAAGTATTTCAAATGAGTAGAGAGGTACAAAAGAGGTAAAGGATAGCAAAAGTTATGCCAACCTTCCCCCCAGGTGATGATAAGAACTTCAGTTTCTCTGCTTCTCCAGGTTCAGTGGCATGGGCAGCCAGAGCAATCAAAGCAGCTAATCAGAGCACTCAAAATTAGTTATACTTAATACCAACTAATCAAAATATTCATGATGAAGCTATCATTAAAAAGATTTTCAACTCTTTGATGAGTCAACCAATAATTAACAGTCACAATTCACAAGGTTATAATCTTTCCACATTATGAAGTTGTAAAAGTCAGCTCATGGTTCACGTTTATTTAACAGTCACAAAATGCCTTTCCGCCCAACACCACATGATTTTGAAGTTCAATCACTCATCGAAATAATTATTTCAACACTTATACGCTAAGCACCTCTTTAAATCCAACCATATTCTGAAAGCTCATCACAATAACACGCTAATTCAATAACCAAACCAAATCAAAAATGCAGAGAAAGAAAAAGTAAAACCTCTGCGGAGCCCTCGGCAGTCCTGGTCTGAGTGCCGTAAAATATAGTTACATTAGTCTTGCCTGAAGCGACATTGACCTCGTGGTCGTCAACAGAGACTACCATTGGCTTAGGGGCACATTTAGCTTCACTCCTTTATTTCGATCCGCTCATATCCTCCACACGAGAACTAACATATCAATTACCACTGCAAACGCCGCTGTTACTACAATAATCATCGTGTCCGACACGGAACCCCCCAGCGGCACCCCAAGCAATGACTCCACAAACTTGACCAGAATCCAAATCCAAGCTCATCTTTCGATTTGTTTTTTTCAATTTTCTGGTAAGGCCCTCTGTGTGAAATTATAAAAAAAGATATAATGTAAAGGTTGTAGAGAGAGAGAGAGTCAAGAAGGTTCTCTTTCCAAATTAAGAGGGGGAGGGGTCTGCGTTTTGTGGATTTAAGTGCACGTTTTGAGGGAGCTTGCAGTGGGAAAGTGAGATGAAAATGAAGGAAAGTTGGTTATTATAGTTTAGTTAATCATTGCAGGTGCTCTTCTGGGTGAGTTTTACTGTTGACCAACACTAACAGATGCAATTTGCTTGACTTTTCAGTCTTTTTTCTCTTATTTTACAAATATTGCATCATTTATTAGCTTGCAGACATAGAACTAACAAATGTCTTCATCAAACGGCTGCCCATTTATTTTAGAGCTCCTTCAGTTTTTCTATGGCTGCTACATCTGCTTGAACTTCTTTGCTAGGTTCATTTCCAATAGCACTGGATAAATCAGAAACTTTGATGCCTTCTTCAGCTTTAACTTCTGGCTTTAATGGAGGTTCAATAGCTGGACTAAATTTGACAGCATTAATCTGTTCAGAAGATGTATTCTGCTGAACTCTTGGTGAGGCAGCTTTAACAGAACTAGGCTGTGAGGCACCTGATGTGGCAGCAGCATTCGGTGATGCAGCTGCCAGGCCCATTCGTGTATAGCGTACCGTTGAAGCATCTGAATGGACTGGGGCACCACCAGTGATGGAAGGTTTGATTGATGAAACTCCTGACGACATGATATGGATTGCATTCTTCCCCTGAGCAACCTTGAGCAATGATGTGGCATCTGATGGGATAACAATACGAGCACCGGCAGCCACTGCAGCAGCCCTTAAACTTGAATCTGTACTGTAGTTGGTTTTTGCTGGTATTTTCTTAGGGGCTACTCCTACTTGAGATTTTACTGCAGAACCTGGTGATGCAACTGGAGAAGATTTTGTTTGATTGGGGACTTGTTGAGATTGAGATTGGGCTTGCACAAAGCTGTTGCTACCACCCGGTAAAGCTTCAGCACTTGAAGTGGGAAGCCCAGAGTTATTAGCTGTAGGATTTGAAGGCACCCCAGCCGTTTCAAACTCAACTAGAAATCAGTCAAAGTTAGGCAAATAAGAATAAATATTCTATGAACCGGCACATTAATACACAAAAATAAGAACCATCCATAGAAGGAAAGAGATTTACCAGTAGAGGATGTTATGTTCTTCACTGGCATATCAAGGGCAAGAGACATAGCATGACGGGTTGCCAGCTGTGTTTCAGATAGTTGTGAACCAGATGAATTGGCTCCCGAGATCATGTTACCATTTTTCCTCCTAAGAGCATTCCACCTCTGCAAATATTAGAATACATTTGTGAAAATTAGTAGAACAAGAAGCAAGAAGAAAGCCATATCAGAAAAACTGTCTAGGAGTCATAAAGTTTTGGTGAATACATAAATTCAATTATTATACAACAATATGATTTCGATTCACGGGATTAATCATAGATATAAATAGCATTACAGAGATACGAAAATCCATTGCCGGGATTTGAACACGGGAAATCTGGTTGATACCCAGACATCCTGACCAGACTAGATGTCACCAGATAGCTGATATATAGTGATAATCTTAAAATAATTTTTAACCATAAATGAAAATCAACTATAAATCAAGCTCATCAAAACTGCCAAATTTTCACAGAAATACATCAAGTGAAATAACAGTGCTAATTTCTTAGCAAGGAAAGAGCTACTAAATGATTTTCCACCAGCAAAGTTCAACACCTACACCCAGAAAGAGAGGTGGTAGAAAAGAGACAATAAGACTAAGTGACAATGGAATTCAATTATTCTACCTCAGTGTCAACATAGTGAAAAAATATGGGTGAAGCAAAGCCACAAGTAAAACCCAAAACAAGGTGCAGCTAATTATCAAAGACATGAAAGAAACTTTTAAGCCCACCATATATAATTAAAATCGCATTTTTATGCACACTATCCTTTCCAAAAAGCCTAATCGTATTTTATTCTTTTTCTTCTATCACCACAAACAACAAACTTCCAGTACACATTCATCCATGACAAAAAAAAAACCAAAGGTGAAGGCCAAGAAAAAGAAAAGCAAATACCTTAGTCCTCTCAGATTACAATCCTATACACACAATTTACCATCCTACATATAATATAAGTTTTTTTTTCCTATTTAATAGAGCAATGGGCAGTGGATATTTTACAGTAAACTCATATTAATATAAACACACAGTCAGATCAGACATTGCAAATTATTAAACTGTATTTGGGTAAAGCATTATCAACATAATGATCCTCATGGAAGATTCTCAATTCATATAAACTTGTGGAACTTGACACTTCTAATGAGAACCGTGCCCCTACTCAACTTGAATAAGCCATAATAGAGCTGACTAACAGAAAATATTCCTCGCCACTCTACTCTAACCACTCAATATCCTGGTGAAGAGAGCTTAATGAAAAAATAGGATTGGCCTACTTTCTTCTGAAATGCCCTCCGAGTCTCACCTGTCTACAATGTAATTACAACAGTTGGCACCATAACCAAGTGCAACAACAGGCAATAGAATACTATCTGGCCAATGTAACTCAATGAATCACAGAGATGTCTTAAGAAATTATCAGACGGAGTAAATACAGACACTTCGACTAATAATCTGCACATTGTCAAATGTGGGAAAATGGAATATGATTGCAGATGAAGACTTATATGTCAATGGATGAGGAATACAGTTGATAAAAAAATTATCTGATTGACTGCATATGTCTATCTTTTATATTACCATATGAATGAAAAGAACTTACATAACTAATCATTGTTTCCCATACCATCTTTTGAAAAAGAAAAGAGACTCAAATGCATGAAATGGTGCATTAAATATCTACAAAATGCATGACATGGATAGTATAGCAGGGTAAACTAAAACAAGAAAAGGAAATTGAATTTGAGGATAATCATGCACAGTTAACAAAACAAGGTGATAAAAACAACCCGACATAGCTGTGAAGTATTTCTGTCCCACTCGACATCTCCTTCTAAGATATTTGCCCATTTCCCTTCACCATATTTCTGGACACCAGCAATCAATTTTGCATCCTCTACAGGAGTCCAGGTCTTTCTTTTCCTTTGAGAATGCATGTTGCTCCCTACTGATCCATTTCCATTAATTCCTTCTGTAGTTGTCGCCATAGGTAGGGGCATTTTCTGAACCGACACTGGAACTGTAATGTTTGTTCCTTGCATTAAGCAAGCAGGCTGAGAATGTTCTAATGATGCTCTAAAAGACTGACCATTAGGAATATTTATTGTCAGTGGAGCTTCCACTGTCGAGCTATTTGGGAGATTGGAATCAGTTGCTAAACCGGAAGCAATCAATACCTGGCAAAACAGAACCATTCTCATAAACCAAATAAACTGGAGAAAGTGAATAAAGAATAGATAAAAGAAAACAGATGAAGGACTGTAATTTCCAAATGAATCAGATCTAACCCATAGCCCATTGGCAATGAAAATCAGTGATAAGACCAGGAGAATAATTAAAGATAAAAAATGAGTTTATGCACTGTCAGTTCAATTTTTTTTCTAAGAAAGTTTGTCACTTACTTTTACACATGCAGCAGCCTCAGTCAAGGCTTCACTGCTAACATCTGGGAAAGCTTCCAATTCACACTCTAAGTCACTATCATCATCCTGTCGAATGAAAAGTTAATTAGCAACATGATACAGGACCCCGTATTGCATAGGATTAACAATACACTCAGAAGTATTCAAAGCATGGATAGTTTACATGACAACGAACAAAAGGTTATACAACCATACATTTATGCACATTGCAAGTTAGAAGATATGAGAATTTACAAAAGATGAGCACTCCATGTAGTAAGTCAGCGAAACAACTTTGTCAACTCTGACAAAGACTACCAATCATGACCAAAAATAAAAAGGAAACGTGGTCAAATGAGCCAAATTAAGCAGTTTCAATTCAACGACATCCTATAATACTATTCTTGATCACAAGCTAAATAAAAATACATTGTTCAGCATCAAGACAATAACAAAAAATTAGTTTGACAATCACACCAACTCTAACAAAGAACTGGATAAGGCATGAGGGCTAATGATAATTGTTCTGATATAAGGGCCAACATAACACATTATAAATTTCCCTAATTGTACTATTGATCATGAACTGAAGAATAATCATGAAGTTAAATATTACAAGTAAAAATAACGATAAACAGCCAGTAGCTTCAAAAATAGCTGAAACAATAGACATGACAAAACATTAAAATTAAAAATATTACAGTCACTGCATATCTAATTATAGTTATCAATTTCCACACACGGTTATTCATTACTATGCCTTTGTGATTGCCTTTTGGAAAAATAAATGCATGTGACAAGAATACGCACATTACTTCGTTGCATACTAAGAATGTCCATTTCTTCCAACTGAGTCAGATACTATGGTCCCGATATGGTAACCATTCATAGAAAGTGAGAATGATTACCACTAAATTTCATCCTTCTATCTATTCCACTTATGTCAGGAAGAAAAGACTTCAAACATGGCTTGATTTCTACGAAAGTTGGTCATACAGTTGTTTAGTACACCTCCTCAACATTCCATTAGCAGCAACTTTAAACAAAATGATTTGCCAACAAATTCACCATTACCAACCAGTTTTTTTCCTTGAATATTTGCTCCACAAAAACACATCTCACGAGTGAGAAATTTTTAATCATTTCTGTTCCAAATAAACCTTCATAATTCCTACCCTACTAAATCTTTTGTGAGTGTGAGCGAGTGCCTGTCATCCTATGTATGCATGCATAAGTAGCAATTCATCTGTCCTCAGTTTGATACCTGATATTATCTATGTCAATTCACAGACATTGAGATAACACTACATGTTCACAATGGTTTTTCACCATGAATGGCAACCATATTTCCAATACAAACCAGATTAGCTAACTGAAGATGAAAGCAATGCTAGGATAAGTGAACAATTAACACTTTTTCCAAAAAACACCTGGCACAGCCATGAGACTGATCCATGTCGTATCCAGCACCAACAATCTGAATACAACCAAGACCTAACACACAATTAACCAGCAAACTGTCCGACTTTACCAAACATCCTAATCACTATTAAGAAAACATCATCAATACCGATATATACACTAAACCAAATGCCCTGGTACACTAATAAAAAGTAACAAAACCAAATGCCCTGGTACACTAATAAAAAGTAACAACTTAATCTTGTTAAAAATAAATATCGCGTTTACAAAGGAAATTTCTAAAAATAAAGAAGAATTAGTATACAATATTAAACAGATAATTCAACAAACTGATGTTGCTTAAGTATAAGTAAGGAAGAAAAGTTGTAAGATCTTACCAAAGGTTGAGCGCCATCTTCCAATTTTTCGAGCAAAGGGTTGCGATAAGCTAAGTGTCTCCAAAGCATCTGATACTCTCTAGCATTAGAAATCCCGGTTGAAGTCTTCTTCACTAACGCATTCCAATCGAGCTTAACTCCCGGAGACTGAGCAACTTCTTGCAATAGTGCCAACACAGTGTTTGCTGTGTATCTGTACAATAACAAACACCGAATCATATAATAGAAGTAAAACATAAACTTCTGTTATTAAAGATATTAAAAAGAAAAAAGAGAAAACCTTTGTAAGACAGAGGAAATGTCTGCTTCGCTGATGAAGCCTTTCTTGTGCTTTTTGTTAGCCTTTTCAACCATTGTATTTGTGCAATTGCATAGTATAAGTGATGAAATTAGTACCCAAACCCTAGAATGGGTTTTAGAGAGAACAAATAAGGAGGGAAGAAACCCAAAAGGGAAAGAACAGAGTAGGAGAGTGACCAAGCGTTGAAGAGCGTGAAAACACGCGCTTGGAGAACTGGAGAGAAAGAAACGGAGGTAAGTCGACTAGAGTGCCGGAAAAAATATGAGAGGAGACAAACGGCAGAAAGTGGAGCGGCGTTTCGGGGCTTCCAGGCGGTGAAGAAAAACTGCGAATTTAAAATGGCGACAATGCCCTCAGTTTCTTTGAGTAGAGAGGAATAGGAGACTTGGGATATAATCTGGTTGGATTCGAAGTCATCAGGTTCTCTTCGGTCCAGGGGAATATAACAAGAGACTTTGACAAAGGCGTGTGGTAGTGACTAATAATTTTATTTTATTTAGATTGAAAAATCCAAAATAAATCTAGTTGTACGCCATTAACTGCTGCTGTTCATTTTCGGTTGGAATTCATCAGCTTCCTATTTCACCGTTTTTGTCTTTTCAGAGGTCCAACACTCCATCCTCAACAACCACTGCATTGCTATGTCTGTGCCCACCACCACGTGTTTTAATATAAAATTTATAATTTCAAATTTTATATTATTGTTTTAACATTTTATTTTGGCTCTAAAATAATGTAATTTTTACATCTCTCTGGCCCTGCAAAATGCAAACGCCCCGTTCAAATATTAAAATGTAAGATAGAGTTACAACAAGTCATTTTAATTTTCTGTGGAAACCAGTGACATTTTCCACCATTGCTGCTATTACTACACAATCTTTGCTACTTCTCTGCTAGTCGCAGTCAAAGAAGCTTGATCTCCACCACTCCATTTGGTAACATGACCTAAACAACTTTAGGGAACCATCACCACACGTCTCTCAGATATCGTCCCTCCATTTGGAGTTTCTTCACAATAGACTCTGCCTTTGATGAGTCCACATTTTCCTGAAATTTTTGCCAAATGGAAAAACAGCCTTCCTTAATTCATGAATGCACACTATATCACTAGAGGCAAGAACAATAGAATTGCTTCACAAGTCTTAGCATCATCGACCATCGATATCCAGGTGATTTTCCAAATTAGGACAGGTGGTACACCCTGAACTGGATGATCATGAATTTTAATAGCAGGAGAGGAATAAGTTGTCCAATGATGTTCAAAGTGCGATGAACATCTCTCACCATCCCCTTGGCATCACCACATACATAAAGATATCCCTCCTTAGGAATTAAACTCCACAAATATGCTGCCTGCAATTGGGATAAATTCAAATTCAGAGTAATAAAGATTGACTGCAACATCTTTTAGTGTCAGCTAAAACTCACTTTATCCATCATCTTATGCTGAACATATTCCTTTTGTAGTCCTTCCTGCGAGAATGCAACAATCAGCTCAGAGAGAACACCTTGTTCCACAAAATTGTAGAGCTCGTCCTCGTAAATAAAATCCTACGAATGAAATTAAGACCAGAAATGATATGGCACAAGTTCACAATGTTTTCAACAGTTTACTGGTATCAGAAGCGCGTATAGCAGAGATCCTAACTATTCAATGATTTCGACATCCAAAGAAGAGTAGAGCAGGACCTAGTCGAGCACCGTTTTCTTTCAGGGCCATTCTTTCCTGGTAAATGAAATAATCCCTGATTTCCTTGTTTCATTAAAATAAAACAAGGGAACATAAAATGCAGAGAGTGATCCCATACCTGTAGAAATCCTCTGAAAGGTGCCAATCCAGTCCGGCGTCCTACCATGACAATTGGAATGGAGGGATCAGGCGGTGACTTAAAGTTAGATGGTCTGAAAAAAATATGAGCCGTACTACAGTCACAACTAGTCTCAACAGGAACTGCATTCTGAATATTTTTACACGCATGAATGTTAGATGCCATTATAGCCCAGTGTATATCTTAATACTGATTCACCATGAAATGCAATAGAGAAGGGTGAGGCAAAGGATTTGAAAGCTAAGTCACTACCTTCATCCAGGTTTAACACACCCCTTTGTGTATTCTATTAGTGGGAGTTCGACCATAAACTAAAGCACATGTTACATGAACCCTACTGGGGGCAAATCTGTGATACAGAAAGAGAATTAGCTCTCATTGAACTACACAGAAATTAATAGACACAATGATACTAGTGTAAAGTAGCATAACAACTAGGTGAGGAGGTTGCAAGCAAAGGGGCCACAACAGCAAAAATTACACCAAGGGGAGGTTTTCCTGATGGGTACTCCGCCATAACCTGACTGGCTACAACCCATTGCGAGTTCTCATCCTGGATAATGGAAACATATGGCAGACATACACAAGAGCAGATAAAACAAAATGAAGTATTTCAAATGAGCAGAGAGGTACGAAAGAGGTAAAGGATGGCGCAAGTTATGCCAACCTTCCCCCCGGGTGATGATAAGAACTTCAGTCTCTCTGCTTTGCCAGGTTTAGTGGCATGGGCAGCCAAACCGATCAAAGCAGCCTGATGGCAGAAATATATTGGAATCCAAAAGATCTAATCATAAATAAAGAATAAAAAAAACCCAGATCCGGAAGAAAGATGTCATGAATTATCAAAGTGAAAAGACATCACCTTACGAGGGGGTACAAGAGATCTGCATATCGTGCTAATGCAGTGCGTAGAGTGCATGGAACACGGAAAGGAGGTGGCAATGAGCTTCCAAGGGGAGTACCATCTTCATTATCAGTGTGAATAGAAAACATCATCTCTAAAGGTTGACCCAATGACTTTACGGCTTCTTCAACAGTTTCATCAAAATTCTCAGCATAAACACCAACATGATCTCCTGTGACATATCTGAGAGAAGAATTGAAATAAAATGATTTATGGAGTTGTTAAAGTACAATATGATCATGCAAACACAGTTTCTGCCTGTGCTTCAAATTTTGAAAGAGATATTCTACATGTCAATCAAATGGAAAATCAGAGTGATGGGAGGAAAAAAGATCGATAAACACCATGTAATTTACACTACTAATAGTTAAAGTATTTTCTTTCTCACTACTTTATTAGCGAAATGATATATAAAAACACATGCATATTAGCTAAAATGATCCAAGAAATCAATGCACACGAATAATTATAAAGATGCCATTGAAAAACTGCCTTTTCCTTTCCATATTAGATTTTTCTCTGATAAATAACTGATAAGGTACATAGAGCTACTCATTTTTAGACCTCTAACAATAACAACTACAATAACGAAAACTTTCGTAATACCAGTCTCAGATATGTCAAACTCCAGATGTATGCAAGAGCAGTCAGATTCTGGTTTGTGAAGCTCTCTTTGGACAGCCACATTTACTCTTTAAGGCAAACAAAGCAACATTAATACTAGTAAACAATAAGATATGTTCCAGAACAACGAACTGGGTTTAGTTTTTAATTTTCAATGTCAAATCCAATGTCATTACTAACAACGAATAGTCCCCTACGCATCATCATATTATGACAGTCTCTCTCTCCTCCCCTGAAAAATCAACTAACAAAAATCTCACCTTAGAAGACGAAAATGAAGATTTGTCTTTGTCTAAGAAGACAATTGTCTTCCCAAAAGAAAATGTTTGGGAAGACAATCCCCTCAACAAAGTTTTACGTCTTCTCATACAAGATCTTCGTCGATCGACATTCCAAAGGAAGGGAGAGAAACTGCGAGAGCATAGTGATGCATTGGGAACTTTTCATCATCAATGATGACATTGGATTTGACACTTAATATAGAAAATTAAACCTTAAATTTGGTCTAAGAGATAAACTATTAGTTTTCAGAGTTTGAGGGGGGGGGGGGGAGGGGAGGGAAGAGATTAAATTTTAAAGGGTTAGAGTTCCGTTAACTTTAACCATCTATAATTGAATGTTTAGGCTTTTTAAAGTTAAAAGATAAAAATTTGAAAACGTTGGATACTTTGGATGGAAATAAGTACTTTGGCCTATAGATGAATGAAACTGCTAAAGGCGGGAACAAGCTCTTCCAAGAAAATGTTCATGTAACACAATCATGACCAAATGTTTTTTATTTTTTATGGTAATAAGTAATCTCACCCAAATTATACGGTCTTTCAAAGTGAAACTAATCACATTGAAAAGATTAAACTTGGACTTTAATAATCATCTCTACCACCATTAAATTAAAAGTGAACTTAAATCAAAGTCCTCCAGCTCGTGGCCAACATGACCAAATGTTCATTAACGAGGAAAGAAAGTCCATACCCACATGGACTTCTCAGACATATGTGGACTCCATACCCACATAGAAAGCCCAGTCGTCATAATAAAACAATATGGGCTTTGTATTTATTCCAGGGGAAAAGGCTACCACATTGTGCTATCCAAGACGCAACAGTGAAAAGGCCCAAAAGAAATTTCTTGTATATTATTTTGATCATCCGATTGCACAATGTTATCAAGAACATGCTAAATTTGAGATATAAATTAAATTAATCCTTGTCTTTTACACTAATACCCTAATGATCATCATTCCATCTTTCCGAGATATCAATGATGGAAACTAAGCCAGATTCAATCGGACGGTCATGATGAAAGCCGCAGGAATTAAGTTGAGGGTGCACGCACTGTAATACTTTAACCGTAACCAAAAAAAAAACATTTTCTCACTCACTCACGGCTTTCACTGTAGAGTATAGAAAAGGAGAGGCAAAACAGAAAACTGAAATTCGACTTTCCAAAAAAAAAAAAAAAGAAAACTGAAATTCTCGATTGTCTCACAGATGCGATACGGAGCGCGTGGGCCACAAACTCTCCCATACCAAATCTCCCATTAATGGTAACATATATATTA
Organism: Mangifera indica; assembly: GCF_011075055.1. Taxonomy (NCBI): domain Eukaryota; kingdom Viridiplantae; phylum Streptophyta; class Magnoliopsida; order Sapindales; family Anacardiaceae; genus Mangifera; species Mangifera indica. The sequence continues at coordinate 4,264,484 of NC_058147.1, read as the reverse complement.
TTATTATATCGTATTGCTACGGTATGGCCACTTTTTTCTCTCTCACCTGTTCTGCTTCATGAGCTTTAATTTTTCCTTCTTTTGTTTCATCATCTTCTTGTCTCTTCACTACAATAACATTAAAAAGTGTTGTTTTTTTTCCCTTTTTAGTGAGCCATGAGCCAAGCGGAGGAGCGGTGTTCGGGAAGAGAATCAATGTTCTCGGGTTTGTGTTATTTTATCTCCATTTAGTTTAGTTACCTTGTTTTTTGTTTGATCTGGGTAACTGGGTTCAGGTTTTAAACAACTCTTTTTTTTTTATTCTTGCCCTTAATGATGCTGTTTTATCTACTTTAAATGTTATGGACAATGTCTGTCATATGAAGCCTGTTTACACCTGGGTTTGCCTTTTTGTAGCCTGTCTTCCTCATGTAGTCTCGTTCCTTTTTAAAACTTTTTTTTTTGGTTGTTTTTCATGTTGTCACTACGGCTTTGTCGTTCAAAAGCTAGAAACGACAATGTAGGTTGGATAGTGATTTTTTATATGGACAGACAATGTAGATAAGTATAATTTTTTTGTTTGGTGTGGGTTCTGCATGGGCTTTAGGGTATAAGTGTTACCGTTGGTGTGAGGAATTATTGAGAATATTCATTAATATCGGAAATATATATTGGGTTTACAAGTGTGGAGATTAGAACACATATTACACAAAACCAATTCGCTTTTGTTAAGGTCTAATCCAAACACTTATATACCATTCATTTTACTCAAGTTTATTAGATGTGGACTCTCTTTCTTTTTTTTTATTTGAGTCTCCAACACCCTCGCTTAAGTGCAACTACTTACACTGTTAGATTTGTCTTTTGACTTAGCCGGTTTTTGGCTCGATATACTGTCACTTGTATCTAGGAACACTTAAGACTATTAAACCCGTCGTTTGACTTGTGCTCTAATACCATATCGGAAATATATATTGAATTTATAAATATGAAGATTGAAACCTATTTTACATAAAACCAATTAGCTTATGGTTTTGTGTAAAATGAGTTTTAATCTTCACACTTGTAAACTCAATATATATTTTCGATATGGTATCAGAGCACGAGTCAAACGACGGGTTTAATCCCTTAAATGTTCTTAAATACAAGTAATAACTTATCCAGCCAAAAACCGACTGAGTCAAAAGATAGGTCTAACAGTTTAGGTGGTTGCACTTAAGTTAGGATGTTTGAGACTCAAATAAAAAAGAAAGAAAGAGAGTCTCACATCTAATAAACTTTAGTAAAATGAATAATATATAAGTGTGTAGATTGAACTTTAACAAAAGCCAATTGGTTTTGTGTACTATGAGTTTCAATTTCCACACTTGTAAGTCTAATATATATTTCCGACAATTAACTACTCCAATGTGACCCGTGATTTCACATGATGTGGGCTGACCATGAGGATTAAAGCTGAATTTTTGGTAAATGCGAATTGACTACCGAGCACCGTGAAGGTGAGAATGTTGAAGGCAGATCAATGGTATGGCTAAGGAGGTCATAAGTGGAGATGAACATTTGCATTATCTTCAACTAGTAACTTTGTGCTGCTGATCTCTTCATTTTGGTCATATGTCTCAGCAGTGCCGGGGAAATGTCTTCTAAATATAACTAGAGTACAACCGGCAAAAATATGCATGGTATAAGCAATAAAATATCATAAAATTTTCAGGGTATACATGATTGATGATTGTGGGAATAGTTAGTATCAATGACACTACCTTGTGACAGGTTGATCAGTTTGATTGGGTTTGTGCTGGAAGATTTCATTGTAACAATACATGTCATCATGGACTCAATTCTTTTTTTCTTTTCAGGAATCATTAGTCACAATCTTCAGTAGTTTCTGTTAACCCTTACGAAATATTTAAAACTTCGATAGTTATGTAAGCACTTTGTTGCAGTGAACTTTTTCTGCAGCTGTGTGATTCAGGTTTTAATGTGAAGAGATATGTAAATTTATGAAAAGTTCATCTCTTAATCCATTCTAGTATTGGCCTCTGGGGTTCTTGAATCCCCCTTGTTGTGTTACTTGCATGCCATCAGCCACTATTGAAGTTTGTTTTGAACTTTAGTTGGTCCTACCTGGAATTTGTTTACAATTTTTTTTTTCAGTAAATGCTCAACTTTACCATATCTACTCATAGGTGTCTGGAGTACATACTTTGGCAATTAATATATTGATTTGCTGTTCTCAGGATATGTACTTGATCCAGAGAAATGCAGCCGACTTACATTGGGAGAGAAAAGAGAACTGGTTTATGAGATTGCCCAATGGTCCAAAAATGCCACAGAGATTCTTAGCTCATTTAGCCGCAGGGAGCTTCTTGAAATCATCTGTGCTGAGATGGGTAAGGAAAGAAAGTACAGTGGCTATACTAAATTTCGAATGATAGAGCACCTTCTGAAGTTAGTTTCTCAGAAGTCCCAGAGGAATAACACAGAAAACATTCCCACTTCTTGGGCCAAAACTCAAACTGGATGTAAGAGGAAACGGCAGGAAGAATCCTTGACTAAACAATTAAATGGCCTAAACCAGGTTACTGTAGAGAGCGGTAAAGCAAAGAATTTTAAATGTAAGGTCTGTCAGAATGTTGCCTGCAGAGCATCATTAAGTTTGAATGATGCTTTCTGCAAAAGATGCTCTTGTTGTATTTGTCATCAGTATGATGATAACAAGGATCCTAGCTTGTGGTTGACCTGTGGCTCTGATTCCTGTAATGATAACAACTCATGTGGAATGTCATGCCATTTGGAATGTGCTTTAGAAAAAACAAGCTTTAAGATTGGCTGTTCCACGGAGTTGGATGGAAGTTTCTACTGTGTTTCTTGTGGGAAAGTTAATGGTTTACTGAGGTAAAAAGCTTTTTCTTCAGCAGATAAGAGAAGTTCCATTATATCTTCAACTGCATACATACTATTTAAATATTTGATAGTGTACAGTTGATCATTATAGCCAAACCTAAATAACACAAATAGTTATTTGAAAATAGTTGTGTGTAGAAATACTGGCACAGGTACACACATGCATGCATACACCTCACTCAAAGACCACTGCATGTAGAGTTATAATTGTTGTTATGTAGTAGTTTGTAGTTTCTCTTTGGGTACTTCTGGGGAAGTCTGTGAAAGCAAAGTATGTTATCTGTTTACCAAAAAATAAAAAAGAAAGAGGAAAAGAAAAGAAAAAAAGACAGAAAGATGTCTCTGCATGGACAATTATCTGTATGTGGATGTAAATGTGGATTTGCATTTAGGAGTCATGGTGGTTATTTGTGTCTTGTAATTCCAGATTCATCTGCCTCAACATGTATGAAAAGGCTGTTAGATACATGTGCATGGTAGTCACCTTGATAAAAAGTGTCCTTTCCATTTTATGCTTTCATTCTAAGGTCACTAACTTTAGAGTCAAGACATAGGCAATTGCCTTCTTATTTTTATGTAAGTATTACCTAATCTCAAGATGTGGCCTAATTGGGCTCGATTTGGACACAGAAGAATTCAGTGTTTGATAGACTGATCACGGCATTTTGCCTTTCTGAGATTTTAAATAAAAAAAGAAACCTAACACTTAGATGATTAGTCTTGTACAGAACCTGGAGAAAGCAAATGTTGATTGCCAAAGAAACCAGAAGAGTGGATGTTCTTTGTCTACGAATCTCTTTGAGTCACAAGATTCTTTTAGGAACTGAGAAATACCAAAAATTGCTGAAAATAGTAGAGACTGCCTTACAAACGCTGAAAAATGAAGTGGGACCTCTAAACCTCTTATGCACAAAGATGGCCCGTGGTATTGTCAGCAGGCTCTCATGTGGTGCTGAGGTTCAGAAATTGTGTGCTTCTGCTGTGGACACTTTTGATTCCATGATTGTAAATGACCCTCAACATCTCCAGATAGAAAAGATGGAGCCAATGTGTAAGTTTCTTAACACACCTTCTTATTTAAAGTTCAATCTGTGAAGTGTTTACATCTCAAGGTGGCCCAAAAAAATATTTGTGTTGAGATTACTATATATGAGCACTGGGTTACATAAATAGTTGTCATCATATTTGTGGGAGAATACAGAGACTCAATTTTAATTGGTCCCCTGAGAAAGTCTTCCAGATGTTGTAAAACAATCTTGCTTCCTTCCTTTTTCACATGTATTATTGCTTACTGTTTTTATTTTACTTTTGGAAGCTTGCCTGATCCAGTTTGAAGAATCCTCCGCAACCTCTGTTGTCATTGTACTTGAATACAAGGATCATTTAATAAAAGACTTCGCAGGCTGCAGGCTGTGGCATCGTAAGTCAAATGTGAAGGATTATCCAGGACACCCTACTTTCATTGTACTAAGGCCAGAGAAGAGATTCTCACTAACAGGTCTTGATCCTTCAACTGAATATTTTTGCAAGATTTCTCTGTTCAAAAGCACAGGAAGTTTTGGTGTTTGGGAAGCTAAATGGATTACACCTGCATTAAGTGGAAGCTCTGTTGCAAAGTTTGAAGAAAATAGAAAGGCAGAAAATACTACAATAGCTCAGATCCATTCTCAAGTGGAATCTATTAATTCTAGCAACACTAAATTAGCTTCCAGCAAGCTCTCTGTGAAGCGTCTGCCATCACTGGCTGACATCAAGAAGAACAAAGATGAAGCAATCTATTTGCAGCCTCCTCTATTGAGCCCCGAATCTATTTCTCCTTCCACGCCTTGTAAATGTGATGGAATGCGGAAAGTACCAGGCTTGGGATGTGAAAGAAGAATGGAAGAGAGTGATTACGAATATTCTGTTAGAGTAGTGAAATTGTTGGAGCAAGAAGGGCATATAGATGCATATTTCAGAGTAAAGTTTCTCACTTGGTTCAGCCTTAAAGCAACAATGCAAGAGAGGAGGGTGGTCAGTGTTTTTGTTGATGCTCTTAACGATGATCCAACAAGTTTGGCTGGGCAACTTGTCCACACCTTCAAGGATGAGATTTATCGTGAGCAGAAACCAGTTCATGGGAATGGTTTCTGCACCAAGTTGTGGCATTAAGGAGCCAGATTAAAAAATGGTCAAGACAAGACTTTTGAAACAAGGAAACATAGTTGACCAGTTAACGTTAAATATGAAGCTCCTTAGATTTTGTTTTCTTAAAATAGCATTTGTATGGGAGATTGACTAAATTGTTTTTGTTCGGTTGTCCCAGGGGGAAATGCATATATCTAAGATCTTGAATGGAGCCATAATTATCCATAAAACTTGCAATGCCAGAAGTGAAAATGCATTAGAGAAAATGGACAGATTGACGGATATTTGAATAAGGAACAACATCCTCTGCTTGTTGGAGATCTTTGTTGTTCCTAGTTCAAACTAAATAAAACATAGATATACTAGAGAGTAAAACAGTTACTAAAATGGTATGCCATTGAAAACAAGATAATGTACAAAACTTCTAATGTGCATTTGGGCATCAAGTGATCTAAGAATTGGGAAAAAAGAAGCACAGCATACACATAGTTATCAAATGAAGGTATGTCCGACTTTTATGATATCCTTTATCCATCATTATATAAAGATTTGCTTCATCAAACTCTGGGAAATTGTCATGTGCTCGATGAATCATTAACAGTTTCATTAAATGAGGCAGCCAGGTATTCTGCAAGGCTCTGCTGCGAACTAGATTTGATGGAAGCTTCTGAAACTCTAGGCTTTTTCATGCTAATGGATTTTGGAAGCCAGGAACTTGAAGAGCCAGGGCTTTTCACACTTCTACTCTTCCATAAAAGGGGTTGCAGTTGCTGCCAGGGGTCTTCATCCATGGACTTGTGGTAGAAGATCTGTGGCCCCTGTCTTCCTTCTGGTCCTGAGCCACGAGAATGAAAACCTTGCCCCCTTCCACCACTCTGGCCAAAACTGGAGTTTGTGCTGCTGCCATTCCATTGGCCCCTACCTCTGCCTGAACTTGGACCAAGACTGCCTCCACGCCCTGAACCAGGGTTTGGACCACGACCATACCACTGTGGCCTTCCTTGACCATAATAAAAATTAGGACTTCTTACAGGTCGAAAGCCAGGGCTGAATGGCTGACCACCTCTTGATGCACTAGATGGAGAACTATACATGGCTGTGCCTCCAGAACCATTCCAGGCTTCAGGAGTTCCTTGTTGCACAGTTATGGAATTTGCCATTCCCCTCGGGCTTCCATAGCCGCCAGCAGTGTTATAAGGACCTTGTGCTTCATACATTCTCTGATCAAATGAAGAATTACTTTGAAATTGATGAGCAGGCGAGGGTCTCATCTCAGGGTTTCTTGGTCCTGATAAATTAGAACAAAAAAAATTAATGAACTAAACATAAAATGAAGAGACAGCTACTGAAATGAACTTCATTTTTGAAAAAAATTCCATGTGGTTGATTATAACTAAACTAAAAACAAAAACTTAATCAAGATAAATCAAAACAGACTACAAGAAACTTGAGTTAATTTCAACAAAAATTTTGAGCGTGAATTTAAAAAGCTAAACCATGTTTCAAAACAAGAAAGTCCAAAAGAATGTAAGACAGGTATCTATATGTACAACAATACGAGGTTGCAAAAGTTGATAGTTCAGGCCAAAAGATAGCTCAAATGATCAGTTATTACCTAGCAAATTTATAGGCTAAAAATACAAGTTAAAAAAAAAATAAGAGCACAACTCTGATCATACTATTAGCGAAAATTCAACCTGGAAGGAATGATGGAGGTCGTGCCATCGCAGAAGCACTAAAACTAGGAGGTGTTAAGTAATCTTGTACAATCTGGTTATCCAGCTGACCCCTCTTCTTGTTACCAGAGAATGCTGCCATAGGGTCAGTGTAAAAATCAAACCTTGGAGTCGCATAAGACTCCCTCTGTGCTGGTTGCCTTGCAGACTTCTCAAGCAGTGGATTAGAAAGGGAGTCAGGCACTGAAAAAGTCTCAACATTACTACAAACTTCGGCTTGTTCAGCTTCCACACGCAATGCTCTCAATCTTTCCCTTCTTTTCTCTGATTCCTCCATAACCTCCTAAGAACCAAAACGATGAGTCACAATCCCATTATCTTCGGATGGAAAATCATATGGAGTCATTGTCAAAGATAATAGTAATTCTACTTGCAAAATCGAAGCTTCAAATAATCGTAAAGCCAAGTTTCTTTCTTTTCTCTAAAAGAAAAAGTTAAAAGCGTTAAACTATCTACCATGGTATCAACAATCAACTCTAACAAACATGTATAAACAAATCACAAATCCATAACCATTAATTCCATCGCGTGAATTTTACAAACAAAAGCTGTGTATAAACCCTAAATTCAATGCAAATTATTGAAGACACAACTGGATAACTTCTTAGAAATTTGAAAAACAAGAAGAATACAAAAACAGGAAGCTTACCGAAAGTAGAAGACAGAATATCACGTGAAAATCAGCTTCTTTTGTATTTCGCTTGAAATTTCAAATTTCCGATTCAGTTTCACAAGAGAAACGCAAGCGAGAGAGAGAAATGAAGGCCAAGGCACCTTTTTGACATTAACGGCGCTGTTTTGATTAATACCATGATTGCCCAAAACGTTTAGCCGGGTCGGAGCCCCGACATTAAGTGACCTATACTATTACTATTTACGAGGGCTTTTCGGTCACCTCATTTAAAATCCAAAGCCAGCCTCTACAGAATCACCGTTTGATCAAACCTTCAAATATCTTCATCAAAGCGCACATCCTACGGCTGTAATGACTACACTCTAGTAACTACAATGCACGCGAGTTCTCCCAACGTACATTCATATCATACGGATAGTGATTTCTAAAGAACGCCTGCGATAGATTCGAGTGAACACACAAACTTTCTCCTCGTGTTTGAGAAAATTCGCCTCCTGTTTTCCCCTTTCGAAAAATAAATACAGCCAATTTTTGTGCTCAACTTTAATTCATCCTAGCTGAACTTAACCTAGACGCTGCCGCTCCGTCTCGCATTTCTTTAGCTAGCGGTTTCATCAGATACCAAGCAGTTTCTGCTTTCCTGGATCAATCAGTCCACCATTACAAGAAGCAGGGAGCAACTCTAGAACCATGCCTACGAACGAAGGTTTCTCAGGTGTGTTTTAAGCATAACTAAAAGTATGGTTATCTCGACAAGCCTTCGAAAAAGATTATTCTTTTTTTTTTTAAATTTAAATTCCTGGGTAGATATTTATTTTTAGGGTTGATGATATATTGTTTTGTACAAAATTAGCTATGTTTTGCATATTTAGGAAGCTCTTTTAGTGTTTTTTGGCATTGCAATTAGAGATTTTATATATGTTCATGTTAAGCTTTTCTGGAAATTAATATTGTAGGAGAGCTTACGAACCCGTATATTTTGATGATATTATTGTATTTTGATCATATTTGTGGAAATTATTTTTCAGCTGAACAGATTTTATCTCATTCGTATACCACTTGAACGAATTGGTTCTGAATAAAGTATTGCTTTATGCAATATAAATGCAGCTCACTGAGAATATTATTATTATTGGTGATTGGTGTTAACTTATTTAGTGTTGTATGGCAGGTGTTTCAAATTGTTATGTATTCAAGAGTCGATTACAGGAATACGCTCAGAAAATGGGACTTCAAACGCCTGTTTATGAGACTACTAAGGAAGGGCCATCTCATGAGCCTTCATTCAGATCTGCTGTGATAGTGAATGATGTCAGATATGAATCTTTGCCTGGTTTTTTTAATCGTAAGGCAGCAGAGCAGTCAGCTGCTGAAGTTGCACTTATGGAATTAGCAAAACTTGGTCAAGTGAATCCTTCCATCTCCCAGCCTGTTGTAAGTATATATATCTAATTTGCAGATTTGAATTAACAACTGCAGTTATTGGTGGTATTCAAATTGAAAATATTCTTTATGTTCATAATTCACTTTTTAGCTTGTATTGTACGCAAAACCCTGAGCCTGAACAGCGTGTGATTGCATTCTAGATATGCATGCCATATGTCTGTATGGTCAGATGCCTTCAGATTGAAATTTACTGACATCAGATGCTTAGTTGTTCGAGATATTACAGGCTTAACTTTGTTAAAATCATATGCTATGCCTATTTTTTATGTTTATCATAAGCCTTTCTTTTCCTTCTGTTTCTTAAGGAAGCCAATTGTGTTTCTTTTTTTGGTCTGAATCACTGCTAACCTCCTTTCTTGGGTGTTTGGTTCAGCATGAAACAGGTTTATGCAAAAATCTACTTCAGGAATATGCACAAAAGATGAACTATGCTATTCCAATGTATCGGTGCCAAAAGGATGAAGCACCAGGACGAGTGCCTCATTTTTCATGTACTGTTGAAATTGGAGGCATTCAGTATATTGGTGCTGCAGCAAGAACAAAGAAAGAAGCAGAGATCAAAGCTGCTAGAACTGCACTATTAGCCATCCAATCAAGTGCATCTGAGTTATCTGGCTCACCAAGTGGCAATTCCCAGCTAACTGTAATTCCTTGCAGGAAGAGGGGAACAGAGTCGGTTGATAAGCCTAAGGTGGACGAGACTGTAAGTGTTCCAAAGCCAAAGAAAGCTAGATTCAAAAAGAAAACATTGAAAAAGTTTTCTGGAGACAAAACAGGTCGCAACATGGCTCTTAATGTAGCTGCTAATTTGGATGGATCGCAAATTGGTCAAACTAATGCACCTGGCATTCAAGTTGTGGGTTCCGAGGCTATGTTTACAGAAGAAGCAGCTAGGAATTTCCAAGGAGGGAGACTGGACATTGAACCATCTGAGGGGGAAACATTTTCTGTGAAAGATCCTTCTACTATAAATGGGCATTCATCAGCTACAAAATGTAACCAAAGTGTTCATGAGGCAACTGGATATTCATCAGTTGTAAATTCTAATCAAAGTGATCCTGAAGGTCTGAGCAGCTCAATGTCTTATGGAGACGCAACTGCTTTGATGAAGGAGGAAAAAGAGGCTAATGTGCAGTCGACAGTTGCAAATTCTAAACAAAATAGTGGTGAAGCTATAAACTTGGTAACATCTTTATCTTTTGATGATACTACTGTTTTGGCTAAGGAGGTGAATGAGACAACTAGAGTCTAGCTGGTGTCGCCACCAGTAAATAATCCCATTCTGAAGCAATAGTACCTCAATGAAATAGTGTCCTTTTAAGGCTTGGAATTTGTTTTGCAGTTAGAAAAGTTGATGGGTGAGAGGGTTCGGTGTATCCAGATCTTGAAATGAAATGTAATAGCTTTTATACTGACTGGGAGCATGGACCTTATATTTGAATAGTAGATGTCATTTACTTGTTATCTTTGTATGCTGTAGTGGCTTCATTCGGAACTGATTTCCTTGGTTGTTTTACCGTGTTGAAAACTTCTTTTTAGTTTGGCTTAATGGCGAAATTAGTCTCATGCTATACGCCGAGAAGTTTTTACTTTACCATTTAAGTAAGTTTCCGCCGCCATACTCGTTTGTGATTTAAGCAAATACCATTCAACAATTTTAGCAGTCCAAGTGGAAATAGCTAAGGGAAATTAAATAAGATGATAAATATGCAAGACTTAAAAAGGAATTGACTTACTTTTCCGGTATTAAACAACAAGAAGAATTAAAATCCTAAATTTAATATTAAAATTACTCTCCGTAGTCTTATATTAACAAAAGAGCATTACACACGTGGCCCCACGCGAATATCTCAAATTCACCGAACTTCAATCCTGCCCGATTTCATCACAAATCGTCAAATCCTACTGGCGTACTGCAGATTGAAAAATAGAAAGAGAAATACAAGAGGAACCACTTTGATTTGGGAGTCTCCACTCTACGAAAATGCACGGTAGACCTCGCAAACCTTCGAAACCAGAACATGAAGCAGTTTCAGCTGCCAAGGCTGAGAAGCTTCGGGCCCTCCAATCTCAGTTCCTCCACAATCATCACAACAATATGTAATTTCTTTTTTAACTTTTCTCTCACTTTCTATTCGATTCTCGCAATCCAAACATTTCTTTTTACTGATTTGTGGAATTTTTTAGTTACACTAAAGAAGCTGTGGACTTGAGCGCCAAGCTTCTGGAGATCAATCCGGAATCATACACCGCTTGGAACTATCGGAAGCTCGCTGTTGAGCACAATCTGAGTCAGTGTGAGACCGATCCTGACTCTTTTAAATCGCTTCTTGATGAAGAACTTAGTGTGGTGCGTTTTTATACTTCAAATTATATTTGGCATCTCAGATTTTATATGTATATATGTTTCAGTAACTTGTAGTAATTGAAACCATGCACAAATCAGTTTCTTTCTGAATAGGCATTGGTGGGATTAAACGAAAGTTTTAGTGTCAAATTTTCAATTAAGCTTCATATAATTTTTACCTTTTAGGTAAGTTGTGTGCAAGCATGACAATGAGTTTTGAATGTATTTTAAAGGTAGAGAGTGCATTGAGGCAAAATTTTAAGTCCTATGGAGCCTGGCATCACAGGAAATGGGTTTTGAGCAAGGGGCATTCATCTGTAGATCATGAGTTGCGACTTCTGGATAAGTTTCAGAAGGCTGATTCTCGGAATTTTCATGCGTGGAATTACCGGAGGTAGATACCTTGTTCTACTCTTTGTTTTCATTTAAATTAGTGCATATTTAAAATAATCATTTTTTTTTCTGGCTTGTAAACTATTTCTCAGATTTGTAGCAGCTTTGATGAACAGACCCGAAGAGGATGAATTGAAGTATACAGAGGATATGATTAATAACAATTTTAGTAATTATTCTGCCTGGCACAACCGTAGGTATGACTGATGCTTCCTAATTGCTTCTCAGTTGAAGTGTGATGATGTTGTTTTGTAGTTAGCACAGTGGGACTACCAAGCCAACATTGGCTGAATAAGAATTAATTTTATAATTGAAAGGTGCCATGTCAAAGTCTTATTTTTAGATGTATATTTTTCAAGTAGCTAGGTAGTTGTACAATTAGTGAATCTTCTTGAAGTCATCAACCATCATGCATGGTTTGATTAAGCTGTTTTTATCATTGTTGTAACTGATACATTTTTCCTATGAGCAATCAGCAACATGCATAACCACATATTCATTGGTTTATATGTATGATCTTTTATATTCTTCTGCATACTGAAAAGATATATAACCATATATATTCTACTTTGGGGACTTATGCAGTGTGCTCCTGTCCAATTTGCTAAAAAAGAAGAATGAAGGATCTCTTTCAAAAGAGAAAGTTTTACCAGAGGAATATGAATTTGTACACCAAGCTCTTTTCACAGACCCAGATGATCAAAGTGGTTGGTTTTATCATCTTTGGCTTCTTGATCAAACAGTCAAAGTTGATTCTCCCCTGCTTGTTTCCTCTTGGCCGGCTAATGGTTCTGCTCTCGTTTTATTGGGAGATAGGCACCTGGATGGTTCTGCTTCTTCTTTCTTAACAAGCTTTCATTCAGGTTCAGGGACATTTCCACTCATTCTTTATTTTAATCAAGCAGTTCATGGTGTAAATTCTTCTACAGTAACAGTTGATTACGGATTTAACACAAGTAAAGATCTTATCTGGGAACCAATTTCAAGAAATAACTCTCAGACTGCTCAGGTCTGGGTTACACAATTAAACTACCCCAACATAGAGCTTCATGCCTTAAAAGAATATCAAGTTGAGGTTAGCCTTGGACATGCTCAGGGAATTGTCTCTTCTAGTGGTTTTCACTATAGCCATCCTTCCTGTTTCACATTTAAAGTGTGTCCAAAGGTTGCTGAAACAGATCCCACTGAAGAGCTGGGTGAACAGAGAATTTCATGGAGAGATGATTTGTTTTGTATTTATAAAGCAGATGATCAGGAATCAAGCCTGGTTGGTTCATTAGATCAGCTGAGCATCAACAATGACAACGATCTTTCAGCTTCTGAGTGGCAAGTAGCGGCTGTAGCCAGTGAGATAGATCATTTCCGTGAACTGTTGTCACTAATTAACTGGTAAGTCAGATCCATTTGATAACTAACTTTAAAATTAAGTAAAGAAATATTTCTGACCCATTGTCCTGAATATATTTTATCTTCGTAGTAAAATTGGGAAGCTTACACTTGCAAGACTGTTGATGGCTCATGATGCTATGAAGCATTCATCTGGTAAAAAAGTTTCCCATTTTGAAGAAGTTCTTGAACTATATAGTGACTTAATGAAGTTGGACCCATCACATATTCTATACTACAAGGAAGAACACAGCTTAGTTTTAATGCAACAGGTGGGTTTTCCATCACTTCAAAATTATCCTTTTAGAAAAGTGTAGTACTTTAGCTTTAGCATTGATTAATAACCTACATGTGCATGAGGCTTTGCACTCAATTTTAAGGTGTCTGTATTCAAACTATTCTGTTTGTGGGATTTATCTGGGATTGAAATAGGTCCTGTGAAGAATCAACATCTATGGGGATATAACCCCTGTCTCCATAGTTTACAAGCAGTTTTTTTTTTTTTCTAAAATTGGATTGGCAAGGTGTCTATGGATATGTCATAAACTTTGTCCTGCTGCTGGATTTGCCCCAATAGACTTAGTTATCAATCAAAATAATAACGAGAATAATAATTAATAAAAACCAGTCACATAACTTTACAGATGTTTTATTTTTTTAATTCTGGAAACTTTTGGAAAAAGTTAGTAGCTGAACTGCATAACGTGATTTGGCTAATCATATCATTGAACTCAGTGTCCACAAAACTATTGTGTTGATGATATATTTACTTGAATGAGAACATATTTTCATATAATTTGTTGATTCTACAGGTGACATCCAGCCAGGAGTCTTTGCTGAGGCACTGTTGCCGTTATGGGGACTTGACTTGCTCTATTAGCAATCCAATCTGTCTACGATTGAATAATTTATCATTATCACGAATAGGGTCTTTTGAAAAATTGTTGTGGGTCCAAATGCTAGACCTCAGCCACAATGATCTTTCTTCAATCGAAGGTAAGCTACTTTCGTTGCTGTTTTAGACCTTGGTTCTTGAACTAGACAGGTGTTAAACTGATTTGAATAGTCAACTCCATTTATATTGTTATGCCATTTAAGTCCTTATCACTCCGCTGAATTTGTTCCTTTTCTTTATTGCTCTACTTTCTCATTTGATTTTCTCTAACGAGAAAACAGTTTTTTCCATGAGAGCGTTATTTCTGTGATTACCCATGAATGGAAATGTTTGCACTTGTATAGCTTAATGAACCAAATGGAGTAGATCTGTCTGTGATGACATATGTAGAGCACCACCAAATCTATCAGTTTGATCGTTCAAGTGTATGATTCTGCATCTTGAATTCAGAAACTTTTGAATTAAAATAAGATGACGGGTACTTATGTTCAGGTGGTAACTAGCAATATTATTTTTCAAGGGTTCCACTTGTTAGTTAATTTAGTCATGATAAACCATTGAAGCACTTAATTTCACGGTTTTTTACATTTTCCGATATGGGATAAAGTCATAAATCTCTGCATTATGTTTTCATTTTAGTTCTGAATAACCTTCCTTATATTGTTGACCTTTTTGGGTTTTTATGACAGGATTGGAGGCCATGCAGCTCCTTTCTTGCTTAAATTTAAGTAGCAATAAACTAGGTAGTTTTACTGCTCTGGAGCCTCTTAGACTTCTGAAATCATTGAAAGTTCTCAGTATTTCTTATAATGAGATTGGTGCGCACTCCATCGACACAACAAGGTATCTGTTTTCTTCTCCATTATCTCACTCTGTTGGAAGTGAATGGAATCTTGGTGAAACTGCGATTAATGATGATTTAAAAAATTATTGGGAAGCTTATTTTATTCTGAAAGGCTTGAACTTGACACAATTAGATCTTGTGGGGAATTCAATTGCTGGTGAAAAGTTTAAACTGTTTGTCATCAAGGTTCTTCCAGCACTTAAGTGGCTAGATGGTGAAAAAATGCATTGATTGCTTATTGGTTGTGTTTTATTTTTATTTTTTCAAGGGATAGAGGTGTACCAGTTTTCTGTTCTGAATTTTACTAAAAATGCTACTCAGGATGCATGATTTTACCAATATGTTTGACATGAAATGTACAATAGGAATTCAGCTCGATTTACGTGGGTATGAGTACTTCAATATTTAATTTTTGCTCTCTCTCTCCGACTTTCAGGTTTAGTTAAAAAAGGATGATGAAAAATATTCATGTATGTTTATAACATTTATGATAAGTTGTATGATAATAACAAGGATAAAACGGGAGAAGTTGGTGTAACTCCTTTTCTAATTTTTGTTTTGGATATTTATAGACATCTGTTTGAGAACTCAAAATTAAATTATTTTGAACTAACAAATTCTCTCTTGACAATCACTTGTTTTCGCATATGATAAACATATATATGTGATATGAATGCTCTTGTATCCATACACCATATGAAACAAATGGTGTTTCAAACGTTTGACATCTCTCAAGTCTAACAATCAATGGTACACTCATATAATCTTACGATATATCATTAATTACATTTTTATGTTCGAAAATATTTCAATAACTAATACTCCACGTTAATGTCATAATAATATGACTTTTATAGTTACTAGTACTAATATCATTTTATGATAGTTAATAGAGATATTTAGTATGTTTATTGTACAATGTCATTATTTATTTGATATCATGAATGTAGCGAACTCTTCGATAATTTGATTCTCCAAAGATTCATATGCATACAATATATTTAACAAATAGATAAACAAACGGAAACATAATTTACATTGTAAAAACAGGAAGCTACTTTCACTAATGTAAATTATTTATACAATTGAAATACCCCAAAACAACTAAATTTGTTCCTAGGGACACACTAACACTAGTTGTCTAGATTATCAAGTTCAAGCCTATACCTATTGGAAGATCTCGGTTTGCAACGTCACACAACTGTTGTCCACAGCAGCCATCATCAACTTTGGTCAAAGGCATATTTAGGCAAATGTGATGCCTAGTTAGGAGTAGAATAGAGCTGGCAAATGGATAAGAAAATGAAAAAGAAGATTCAAATGCTAGTTCTTGAGGCTGACACTGGTTAATTAGTCACAATGACTTTGTGGCATTACATAAGCAATCATCTCCCATGGATGAGATTGATCGAGTAAATGCAACCCAAAATAGCAAGGATGGTATAGAAGACAAGGACTCTTGAATGGATACAAATCTGAACTGTAAAGATTTTGAAACGAAGAAATGTAGGAATTTGATCGTCAAAGTGATGAAGCCATCTCGAATCATTCTGGTCACAGCACCATATAGTTGAACTGCATATTCAAGTAAACAGGGTTATTAGCCATAATGCGCTGCAATAAATCCAAACCCAAACAAAGAAGACAATTTAGGAAGAAAATTTAACTTACCCAGATTCCCTTTAAAGCGGCCTCTGTTGTCTTCCTCCAAACACACAATGATAAAAGCCAGAAACAGACCCAATAAAGGGTGGTAAATTGCAGCCTTAAATTTTGATGCCATTATAAATTTGCTTGAAGCTCCTCGCTTTTCGCCTTTGACAAACTTATCGACAATTACACTAACACAGGTTGAGCTTAAACCGCTCGTATATATACAAGACTGTAAACAGTGAAGTCTCTTAAGAGTTAACGAATGGGTTGGGTAATTTCCTGGTAGTATTGTGGCCAATCAAAAATCTAGAAGAGTGGGATTAAATTTTAAAATAAAATTATATGTGTAAACAAATGGTATACATTTATTTTTAGACGTTGAGATGACATTTATAATTAGTTCATGTCATTGTTTACCTTTAACTTTGAATTTTATTAATAAATTTATACAATTTATTTATATATATAATAGCCGGCTAAATTTTATAATCTTAACTGGAATTTTGAGCACAAGGTGTGATTTTGTAAAGTATACTTGTGACCGAAAAATTAAATAAAATGATATAAAAATAGTATTATATGTACAAATAATAATATATTATCATATAAATTTATGGTTTTAAATTAGAGATAAAATAATATCTAATTATATAATAATATGTAATTATACATATAATTTATATACATAAGTTTATTGATGGTATAAAATAACTATAATTTGGGATGTAAAGTGATTAGTTTTGTTCCCTCTAATTTGAGATTTTCACCAGTGATCATGCGAGTGGTGTGATCTTTTATTGGTAAGGGGAGGTTCATTGTCTGTGATGGAGCTGTAGTATACTGGAAGATTTCTATGCTGGCAAATATGTGTAAGGAGAAAGAAGGTGTATAAGCTGCTGCGGATGCCAGCCATGCATAGGAAAGAACGTTAAAATTAATTATGGCTTGTGACGTACCTTGTCAAAATTTTTTTGTCCCAAATAATGGGCTCCATATTCCTTTACTTGTTTCTCATTTGGGTTTAGATTTTCCCAATGCTATCTTCCTTGTATTTAAGGTAAATTATTGATGATAAAAGGCCGAACGACGGATTTCCCCAGTGCTATCTTCCCTGTATTTAAGGTAATTTATTCAAGATAAAAGGCCAAATGACTATTTTCCACCTAATCTTTATGAAACCATAATTTCTTAATATTTAAGTTTGAAAATTTTATTTGTTCATCACTCAACCACTAATGTTAATAAAAATTTCATTATGCAAAAGGGTAAGACAATCATTTTGTGCTAACAAAACAATAGTTGACATGTAGAAGTAATAGTTATTCGATCTAATTCAACTGACAGCCATATTAGTTACGTCAACTATCCCAATAAAATCTTTTTCGTTGAGTGTTAGATGACCTTTGTTGGAAGAACAAATCAGTTTTCTTTCTCCGGGAGTTTGATTTCTACCCTGTGAGCAATCCACTACACTTAAAAGCTCTCATTATTCATTTATAATTAGCATTGTTGTGAATTTGTCTATTATGCTGTGGGTGGCTTGCAGAAGTACATGGCAAACCTTTGCCCGGGATTATGCTTTGCCTGCAACCGGCAAAGGATGATGTGGGGGAACGTCCCCGGTAAACACTTGCAGTGCTGTGGCATTTGTAAACAAGAAGTTAAACAAATTGGCAGATTCAATCACAAATGTGTGGTGTGCAATATGGTAGTGCACAAAATCAATTTATTCATTTCAAATCGATTCTCCCAGCCTGTATATGAAGATCTCCCCATCCCCGAATTTGAGGAGTTCCCTCCGTTGTAATATTCTAATAGACCAAAGTAAAGCATCCCCAAACCCAACTTTTCCTCAAGCATGCTGACTATGTTAGCCTTCTTTTTAATTTCTGACATTCTTTTTCTCATTTCTTTTGCAGTCTAGATCGAGTAAATTTCCCTTGACATGCCTAATAGATATATTACTGTGACGCAATATATGAAAAAGTCTGGGATGGAATTCCCAGCAAAATCATTAGCAGTGCCAGTAACCGTGAAAGAAGCTTCAAATGCACCAGAAGCATTTACTTTTTATACACATTTCTTTGACTATTCTATTTTTAACGTACAGATAGCATAACAGGTATGCGCATGGTTGAATTTCACAAGGAATCGAAAATGAAAATGTCGAGCAACTGCACAGATGCATTGCAAATGACCAGCAACTTTTATAATAGTCTATTCACAACTAGCATTTGCGTAAATCACCTAGTTGCCTAGTTTCAGTTTCAAATAATAATGATCAACTACCGTTGTAAATGCTCTAACCATTACAATTAGCAAAACACTTGAGCAATAATTAAAAAGGAAAATACCAATAAGTTGACCTTCTTTATCTGCCTTATTTCTAAGATCTGAACACTTGTTTTGAGCCTGTTGTGTAGAATTGCCAATTACGACCAGCGGAAAAATGGAATGTGTGCCACAAACAGTGGAGTAAGCAGTTATCAGTAATAACACACAATCTGTATCTGTTGTGATGAGGAAAAGGAATGGAGAAAATTAAACAAATGGATTGAGAAGAACCACTGGAGAGGCAAAAAAATGAAGTTATGGACCAACCTTCTTTTGCTAATTCTGATGATTCCCAGATGTCGATGTCAAGAAGCCGTATATTGCTTCATGCCCTTTTGATAGAAATTCCAGCTTCTTCTCTGTGCGGTTTGTTTTAGATTCCAAATTTCTGAAATCTCAGCAGAAAAGAGGAGCAAATAAAGTGATTTTGCATCCTAGTAATTAAATCTAAAATACAGAGTGTAATCCAACTACCTGGAAATCATCAAGCTGCTACTGTCTCTGAACGCTCTGGCACTGGAGTCTTTTCTTGCCTTTTCCTACAAATCGAACAATTTAACAGCACTCAGGGTAGGCAAAATAATCCCCACATTTCTCTGAACAAAAATAGAAATGTGGTTTTAAAGGGCTATTAACTAAGTTTTAAAACAAGATAATCCCCTCATTTCTCCAAACAAAAATACAGAACAAGCATTTTTGTTGGATTATTTTCAACACAAACACAAACACACACGCACACACACACCCATATTCAACCGAAAATAATCCAACAAAAACACATTTAACCTAAACAGGATCAAGCAACAGTAGCCTAATCACCTTCATAATATAAGTCAATTTAGAAACATACTACATGCCAAAAATCTTTTACAGAGAAACCTCCAATAAGCAAGTTAGAGGGGAAAAATCACTAAATGAATTCAATTTTGACCTACCTCTCATATGGTTTGATGAGTGATCTTGGTCTCTCACAACCAACTTCCTTCTCCTGAGGCTTTGGCTTTCCTGCCTGCTTGATTCTGGTTTCCAAGAAGCATTGGCGAGAGACTGACCCAATAATTCAGCAACACTCATGGCCATTGCCTCAACCTTCTTCACAAACGGGAAAACGTCCCCCTTGAATTGGTTGGACAACCGAAGACACATAGACAACACCTGATGCTCAGTCTCGAGATCTAAGAGTTCAGCATCATTTGTAGCAGAACCTTTTGGTATGCCCATTGCAACACTAACAGCAACATTTTGACTGTAAGATGTCGCAAACCTCAGGAGATGGTACATAGCTTTGGGGTCTCTAATGTTAACAGGAGCAAAACAAAAGTTGAAATGATCTTCCAAAGATAATCCCGGTACTTTTTCCAACATATTAGCTACTTCTTTAAATGGTCATGTTTACATAGGAAGTAGGATCCATCCAAACGGCAATTTTCACCAAACTTGTCAAGCAGCTGGCAGAAAGTAACATTTGAGAGTTTCCCAGCAAATAGCTCAACTTGCTCAAAGAAAGGAAAGAGACCCACTTCCTCAACCAGTTCAAAAGGTTGCTTCAAACACTCAATCAAGTAATCCAAATCCTCTAAATGCAATGTTGTTGTGAGTCCATCCGGGTATATGCTTCCCCTCCTCCCAGCTCTTCCTGCAATCTGCTTAACCTGTGATGCAGGAACTGGAACAATCTTGTCACCATTGTACTTTGAGAGATTGTAAAAAACAACTCTTCTTATATTAAGATTCAAACCCATTCCCACAGCATCACTTGCAACGAGCACATCAAATTCGTTACCCTGATCATTGAACGAGTTAGCTTGCTGTCTCCGAGTCTCTGGTGGCAAAGCACCATAGATAACACCACAACGGTGGCTGGTGCGTTTCTCAATGGCCAATTTCACCTCAAATATCTCTCTCCTAGAAAAAGCAACAACACAGTCCCCAGATCGTACGTTTTTAAGATCTCCTAACAGGGTCTTGGCCTCGACAACCAATGGTTTGAACCTCTCATAGTGTTGCTCATGCAACTCATCTCCAGTTTCCGAACATATCTTCCAAACAACATCCAGAACACTTGGATCTCCACACAAATGTATTTCATCTGCCATTAATCCAAGCACTGCTCTTGTCCATGCAAAACCTCTAGATGGATCTGCCATCATCTGGATTTCATCAATGACAGCAACATCATACATTTCATCTGTTGACACCATTTCCACCATGCAAGCAATATGATTAGAAAACGGAAACACGTTTCTTTTCTTGACCTGTAAGAAGACTACAATAAACACCATTGGCATTCACTTTGTCAAAAACTTCCATAGCCAAGAGCCTCAAAGGACTGCAATATATACCCTTCTTTGCTTCCATAAATCACTTCAAAGCATTGTATGTCTTACCACTGTTTGTTGGACCACAATGATATATAATCTTACGTTTCATAGCCCGTGCAAAAGGAAACCAAGTGTGTGGATTTGTGAGATCAGCTGACTCCACCATACTTTTAAACCGCTTAATCTCATCAGGAAACTCTTCCAAGCAGAACTCAACAAATATAGGAAAAAGAAACTTTACAGCCTCATCAGATGGACCAAGCCACACGAAATACTTGGCAACTTCATCAGGACATTTCTTGAAGAAAAAGCTCCGGAACTTGCTAGCAGCCGTAGGGAAAAATGGCCTGCCAATGTAAATTGCAAGAGACTAATTGGCTGCCCACCCTGAATTCGAAAAGGATTGAAAAACTTCCTGTAGGACCTCCCAATCCGACCGTTTTTGCTTGGCACCCTTTTCGGCATTCCTTAGCACTCTATACAACTCCACAGGATCCCGAGTTGAAACCAGCTGAAACCTGCTAGAGTCACCACTACTCACATCATCATTAGTACATTCCAATTCAATCATATTCAAACTGAAATCACTGTCACCACTTCCATCATCACACAAACTTTCTTCCAAAATCAAACTGTCATTTTCCTCCACTTCCACCATTTCTGATACAGAAGCACTATCATCATCAACAAAATTAACTTTTTTACCAGATGAAGAACACAGTCTCGCATTGACATGACTAAAATCCGTAGAATTACTGTCCTTTGAAGGTAAATGCAGACGAACCAAGTCTATCAAGGAGGTCGAGAATTCACGTTTGGGAACGTCCAGTGTGGGTCTAAATTTGTCTTTCTCCAATACCAACCTCTCAAATTGCCCACCAGAATGAAAATATTGATTCCACAACAAAGATCTTGCCCTAGAAACATTTTGCTCCAAAGTACATATTCGAAACAGAGTTGATGCTTGGCCCCTCCCCATTTAACACTTAACCCAATGATGCATTCTGGTGAGAAAATCAACCTGAAATTACGCTAGAAAAGATAAGGTGAAAATCATGAGAAAAGAGATGATGAACTATGTAGCACAAAAACACAAAAGCAGAAACGAAAATGCCAAAATGCATTTTTCTAAAAAATAAAGAAAATTGAAATGTGGGGAAACGTATAAATATAGAAAATATAGAGTTTTTTTTTTTATAAATACTAATTTTTTAATTAAAAAATACGGTAACCTGTATCTTAAAAAAAAAACAACAATTGCATACTTTTCACATAAATATTTAAGATCCTAACCATACAAGAAGCTCTAAATGGAAGAAAAAACTGGTCATACATTAGACATCAAATCCTCAAAGTCACAAAATGCAAAATAAATGAAGGCTTCTAAAGCACAACACAAATTCACAACTTTCAAAACCCAAATCTCATAAACAAGCCACGAGTCAAACAATCTAAAAAACAACCAGTCAGATCACAAAGATATAAAGCATACCCACCAACGCACTAAGCAATTGAATTGAAGTCTGTCACACTACACTTGAGCTGCTCAGCAAAATTCTGAAAAGACAAGAAAGAAAATATAACTTTTCTGAATTAATGATTTAATTAGCTAGGAATTCAATAATTATTCATGACTGAAATTAAGTCAACTGTAAACTCATAATAAAATTGTGACCTGTTCATGGTGGTCAGCGATTACATAATGTGACTCATATTATTTCATAGTACAAAGATTAATCATCCATTATCTAAAAATGTGCATTCATGGTAGTTGTACATAAGGTTAATCATCCATTATCTTTTTCATGGTGATCATTGTACATAATGTGTCTCACTGACGCATAAAAAATTGTGACTCATATAGAGGTGTACACAGTCCGGTTTGGTCCGGTTTAAGTCATTTTTCAAACCAAACCGAAAAAACGAGTTTGAAAAAATTTCAAACCAAGCTAAACCATTTTAGATTACAAACCAAATTGGAAAAATACAACTTAATCCGGTTTGGTTTATGGTTTGAACCTAATAAAAATCATTCACTTCCAATATTTCATATTCAATAAAAAATAATTGAATTATAGTTATTTATAATGTGAAACATAATATTTCACTTGTACCTACAGATGTACACGACATTAACAATGTCTCCTTTATGTAAAAGTAATAGCTAAACATAACATGCTTATTATATAGTAATAGCATCATAAACACAATATGTTTAATTTATAGTAACAACATCGTAATCAATAGCCTCTAATACAAAGGACTAAATACTGTGTAAACATTGTTTGTGAATCTCCCCTGCATAAACATCATAGTTGAGAGTACAGTTCATAACAAAAGTGGCCAAACAACCATCATACACTTTACAAAGTAAGTTTAAGTAAAGACATGTCCAAATAAAACAAAAATAAAGTTACATAATGTTGAATGTTGAAATTGATAAGCAGTGTATGTTTGACACAAACAAATAAGTTTCCCATGTGTGATATGAACGTATCCCATTCCCAAGCTGCCAATTCATGGGCTTTCCCAACATTTTCCAGCTCTTTCCATTTATGATGTGCACTTTATAGTTGCCGTTTGCAAATTTCAACTGGAACCATACTTATTTTATGAACTGGTATTACCTAAACGTTGTTCATTTACTATCATTACGAATTCTCTCCTTACCTCAGTTAATGGGATTCAAAGTGCCTCCGAACCTAATCTATATGTCAACTTAATTTTCAGACTAGTTCAACCGACGCTATTGATTCATTTAAGATGATAATATCCAGGTCTAAGTAAGGATAAAATATCTTGTAAAACCATTCATAATAATAGTAACTCTCAGTGACAATTCATAATGATTGATTAGTATTCTCAAAGATAAAGGGTAAAAAGACATTTTCCACAAAAAGTCAGAGACACACCATAACACAATAAAGTCCAGTCAATAAGGAGAAGTTGGTCACTTGAACACCAACGTAACCCACTTCTGATTTCTCCCAAAAAGCCACACAACTAGTTCCATTTTGTATTTCTCTCTTCTTCTTGTAATCTACCTATATAAACCTCACCCTTCTCTTCTCTCTACTTAGAATTAATCCGATTCTGGAGTTTCAGAAGATCCACATTCAAAGGCAGTTACGGGTTTGATAGAAGACAAAATATTAAATAGTGGAATGATCCCATTTTACCCACTTGCAACATTAAATAGTGGAATCAGTAGCACAAGTTTATCGGGAAGAAAAATGACTTACCAACGGCGGCGAGTTGAGCGACGACTGAGACGAGTCTGACGACGGCTGGTTTATTATTGACGCCTGAGATGATGACTGAGACCAGAACGACAATGACGCAGCTATGATTATTTTCCGGCAAGAAACAACCACTGTGTCGCCGGAGAGCTCAAGTGACAAATTATGTGTCTGGGTTGTGGTTGCACAGCTGCGATGGGGAGATAGAGATGGCTTCAGATTAGGCCAAAAATAATATAATAAATATTTTATATATCTGAAGCTAAAATTAATACAATAAATATTATATATATATATATGAAATATTTATTTAAAAATAATTCCGATTTACAGTTTGTTTTGATTTGGAAACATTAATCCAAACTGTTTGGAAACATTAATCCAAATTGTTTTTCAAAAAATTCTCAACGTGAATTGAGCTATTATATAACTCAAACTATACCAAACCGTAATTTTTAAATGATTCAATCTAATTTTATAATTTAAACTAAATTATATACTTATATTATTTTGTTGTACATAGGTTGTGTAGAATAAATTGTGTTACTTTGCTAAAATCAAAATTCAAAATTGCAACAACATATGAACCTAAAGCATGAAGCCACGAAGTCAGAGACAGATAGTCACTTCATCGAAGACAAAACATAAATGATGGAAGAATTGATGAAGCCATCAACGAAGACGAACAAGTCAAAATGTGAGAATTGATGAAGTCGTCAATGCACTAATGATGAGACACTAGAGACATTGAGAGTGGAGATGCCAAAGACGGAGAAAAATTCTTGATAGCGATAGAGAAGGGAATGAATTAGGGTTCTAGACTATCGTATTTTAATGTAAAAAGGGAATATTTTCCCTTTTTTTAATGAAGAAATATGTTTCTCCACAGAAAACATTTATTATTTTGTGTAAATTACTAAAACATCCTCAAAACATTTTATACCGGTGTCGAAAATGTGGTAGCACACCGCAGTGCTTCCTAGATAATGCATTGTAGAACTCAATAAAGAAGACAATTCAGGATTAAAATTTCATTAACCCAAAAGTGGCCTCTGTTGTCTTCGTCCAATGACACAACGATAACGATAAAAGCCAGAAACAGACCCAATAGAGTGTGATAAATTGTAGCCATACACTTATCGACAATTACAATCAGGCAAGTTAAGGTTAAACCACTCTTGTATATAAGATTGGAAAATGAGTGAAGTCTTTTAAGACTTTACAAATAGGGTTGGGGGACTTTACAATCAGTTCTTGGCCTTCTTTACTACCATTTAAAGTTGTCGTATGCCAAATGGAGATCTAGAGACGTGTTATACAACACAATATTTTCTTGCTTACAGGATATCTCCCCGAAAATTATCATTGCATTGGAACTTATCCAAGCAATTACCACTAGCAACTAGTTGCAACACTAATAAACAAACACATCTCCTGGTGTCGTCCATCCAAGAGTGAGAATATATCTTCTATCTTGCAACAGTGAGAAGACTCCTGCGTAGCAACAAATCTATCCAATATGAACAATGGGAATTTTCTATCCTCCATGTTAATAATGGAAAGTTATCTCCTCATTTTTAATCAGGATAATTATATTATTGTAAATATTTTTTTTTAAGTTCAAATAAAATATAAATAAATCATCATAAGTATATTTGCATTAGGAACTTTCAAATATTTCTATTTGAATGTAACTTTGTTTCAATACAAGGAAATTGGACAAAAGGTTAGAGAGGAACTTAGTTAAACAAAGACAGACATGTTAACAAGTCATTTAGCTAATCAATCCCTCCTAAACTCATCATTTTCAAGATATTTTGTAATATTAGCTAATAATAGGTTTTTTTATTATCGGGCTGAACTATTTTACTTTTTTCTTTTTACTTTATTCTTATCACATCATAGTAGGCTTGTAAGTCTCTTATTGAGTTACTATTATAACCTAACTTGAATAAGACTCAAAATTAATATTTTATAATAACACCAAACATTTTTCATTAAGGGACTTGGGTTTTGTGAACAAATAGATTTTTCAAACTAAAAGGTGGACAAATTGATGACTTTAATGAAAGTTCGGATGGGACATAGTCATTCGGCCTTGATGATAATGCAGATCGGAGCTACTTGAAACATTATAAAAGAGCTAGTGCTTTGTAGGTGCATTATTTAGTCACAATAGTCTCTGCATAAAGAGCTGAAAAACAGGCAATATAAGCCAGACTTGTAGAGAATGAAATGGGTAATGACTGACGTTAAAAGTGAGACTTGGATGAAAGGGAAGTGGTCATTTTTGGAAGAGAAAGCAAAAATTGATATGGGTATGAGCTCCTTTGTCTAGCAATACATAATATAAAAGAATTGATTTACTCTCATAAGACTAATTACAACAGAATGAAAAGGCCAGAGGGAGGAAGAGTGGAAAGTGAAGAAAGGAATGGGATTAGATTAGATTAAAACACTGAAAAACAAGATGACCATTTTTGGATGAAGAAATCATCCATGCATTCAACAACAATTACTTAATCAATTTCCATATCAATTTTGTAAATTATGTTATAAATACTCAATATTCATCAATTTTGCTCATCCATAACTTCAAACTAGTAAAAGAACTATGCAGAACACTAAGATTTACCATCTTTCACTATGACCCTAAGCGGGCCAACGCGGCTTCAGCCACCGTCGAACTCGGCTCCACCTTCAAAGCCGCTTCATAAGCCATCTTAGCCTCGTCCCTCATCTTCTTTACCTCGTAGCACTCTCCCAACAAACAAAACAGTTTGACGCCGTCACAGCCCAGCCTCACCGCTTCCTTCAGATCCTCAATCGCAGAGTCGACTCGACCACGCCGGCTCATCGCAACCTTCACCTCCGCTCTCTTGAAGAGCGCATCACCCTTCTCTCTATCAGTCAAACTTTTGACGGCAGGATTTGAGAGAGCCACGTCGAGCGAGTCGAGAGCCGAGGTCTTGAAACCCTGGAGATCCAGCGCCAAAGCTTTCAAGATGTAGGATGCGGCGTCCTTAGGATCTAGAGATATAGCCTTGTCCGCTTCGGCTATGGCTTGTTTGGCTAATGAGACAGCGGAAGATCGGGAAGTCTTGGAAGATTTGGCTTGGGCTAAGAGCTGGGCGCCCACAACAAAATGGCGTTTCGCTTGAATATCGGCGCGATTACGGAAGCGCAGCTTGTTTAAGAACTTCTGGGGGATGTCGTGCATAGCTAAGAACATAAACACTGTCACCAAAATCAGAACTGCCTGAAGAAGAATATCAGTCCACATTTTTTAAAAAATTTTCAATCCCTAAATTTAATTTGAAACCGTAAAGAAGGTTTCTGCTGAATTCCGGGGTTTGATATTTTGATCGGGCTTTTTAGAAAGGGATGATTAGTTGACCAAGGGATGAAGCGGTGGTATCCGATTTAACGTAGTAGAGTAGAAGCTAGAAAACCACCCAATACGGATGGCATATTTCTAAGTCTTATAAATTACTACAATGAAGTATATAAATATGTCATTAATTTCTCCGCCCTCCAATGTTACCCGCGGCGGAACAATTTCCCCCGGGGTGGCATTGGCCCCCAAAATCTATAAAAGGACTATTTCTCACCCAAATTTTAGGTTATTCTCAAACTTACACTTATGAGAGATGAAAAATCTCAATTCTCACTCATAACTAAACTTCTGTTAATTTTTTCTATTAAAGAAAGGGACAAAAAAGTTATTTTACTATTTATATTAAAAAGTTATAAAATTTATTCTCCCCGCCGTCCCCCCAGGTTTTAGAAACTAACATTTCACTTTTACCTAAAGTTTTTAAACTTTAAAAAGTAACATTTTCACCCTCAAACCTAGGGTTTCCATATTTTTTAAAACTCAGCCACCCCCCATAAATTTAAAAAAAAAAGCAGTTTCACCCCCATTCTTCAACTTCATCTTCCGATGTCGTCTTCGACCTCCCCCTTCTCTTGATGCAACAGTGGTAGTGCGATGAAGAGATCTCTGTCTCTTCGTCGCACCACCCAGATAATTCGTCATCCTTCGTCTATTCTTCCAAATTTGGACGATCAGATCTGGGCGACGAAGGGTCATCCTTCATCGCCCTTTGCAGTCGGAGATGAGAGATCGGTGAAATGCATCAACCGTCGGTGGTGGCCGGAGAAGGAAGCAAACCCTAGGGGTGAAATCTAAAACTTTTCAAACTTTAAGGATGAATTGAGATGTTAGTTTTTAAAACCTGGAGGAGGGAAATAATAAATTTTAAAGTTTTAAAGTTTATAAGTAAAATGACGATTTTACCTCTTGTCTCTAATTGAAATTGTGGACAGCAGTTTGGTCATAGGTGAGAATTGAGGTTTTTCATCTCCCGTGGATGTAGGTTTGAGAATGACAATAGTCCTTTTCTCTTTTATTGACTATCATTTCAATTAAAAAAAAACAAATTTACATATATTTTAACATAATAATCTGTAATTAATTCATTTAAAATGAGTAAAAATTAATTCATTAAATTAAATTATTATAACCGAATATTTTAAATAAAAATATTGAAAATCTTTATTCAACCAATAAAATTCTATTACAAATATAACTAAAATATAACAATAAATGATATAATAATTTTTTTTGGTCATTTTTATTATGAAAAACTAAAAAAATCGTTCAAGAAAAATCTCGCCAGAACTGCACGGGAGACGTAATTTAATAATTATAAAAAAATGACATTGTACCTAGAATTTTTAATGAGTTAGTTAGGGAATCTCTATTGGATTTTTTTTAGATGCCCTTTTCCAGTGTAGGATATAATATGTGATTCTCCAAACACATGATAATTACAGCGTAATCCTATTTTGATAAAAGATGATCAAATTTATCTGTAAACACAAGATGCAAATGAAAGAAATCATACAGACACTGAAGAAACATATTATCATATATGATTTGAAATAATTCCGCTTTTATCTATGCTCTTGAATGATTATAAGATAATTGGTTCAGGCTTGATCGATCGGACTGACTCTAACCCTAGTTTCGCTTGTCAGCTCGTTAACACTTGTATTCTCGGCATTCAGTTAGTGTTCTTATCTTTGGAAGATTGCAACTCAATACTGTGACTACAGAATTCAATAAAAAATATAATAAAAAGATAGTCACTGATTATTAAACACTCAATACAAGAGAATTAACAACTTACTTGCATATGTAGTCCCGTTATCTTAACATGGAGGGATGGCTATGATGAAGAACCAGAATTCTACTGATTACAGTCCAGATGCCGTAAAACATAAAATGACTAAATCGGAATTTATAAATATTTCGGATCGGGAATTGAGGAACAACTTGCGATAGAGGCCGCCACATAGAGAATAAATACCCATGCAAACACAGAGGACCCTGCATTTTACATTTACAGACATGTTTTTTCTGCCTTCCATAATGGGTTAGATAAGCAACACATCTACAGTTGTCTTGCCTGTTAGTATAACAGAAGTATAGTTTCTAGGGCTTCTTTTTAGCTTCTATGGGTTATTTAAATCTCCCACACAAGCATAATATGTTTTGAATATTTGTAATTGTGGCTTCTCGGCCGCTATTGTCCACCCATTTGTATCATCTGGACTGGAGACTTCAGCAACTTCTTTAGTGACTCTACTATATTGGCAAAAGTTGGGCGCTGAGCAGGGTCACTGTCAAAAACAAAAATAAGCAGCCATCACAGCTCTGCTTAATCTATTTTTAACTTGAACAATATCTACAAGCTAAATTCTACAAAAACGAGACAGACGGAGTTCTTCAAGAGTTTAAATATTGCTTGTTTTAAAATGATAAGAATCTTAGCAATGTCTAATGTAGTAAGACTCTGAAAATTAAGTAACACTTACTCAGACCAGCAAGATTCCATGAGGGAAGCCAACACGGGGGATGTGTTCGGAGGAATTGTAAGCCTTCTGTTCTGGAAAGCAACAGCTCCAAC
The DNA here is from genome assembly GCF_011075055.1 of Mangifera indica. Lineage (NCBI taxonomy): Eukaryota > Viridiplantae > Streptophyta > Magnoliopsida > Sapindales > Anacardiaceae > Mangifera > Mangifera indica. Next base: position 4,234,268 of record NC_058147.1, on the reverse strand, counting down.
TACCTGAGAAATTTCATTGTTATTTTATTTGTGTCAGTGTCACTATCAACTTTAAAACAAAATAAAAAAATAAAAAAAACTGATAATACAGCAGCTGGTGGGCGAGTAAAAATTCCTAATGCTACTTTATTATACCTGGGCTGGACTATGCCCGCTCCAAGGCTGTTTCATTGTCACAAGTTCCCATAGGATCACTCCAAAACTGTAAACATCAGACTTCTCATTTGAGGGCTCTCCTCGAAGGAATTCCGGAGCCATCCACTCGGGCTGAAAATAAAAGCAACAGAGTTACACGCTGATTGATGTGCTGCAAAGAAAACTTTCAACCTGAAAGATATTGATGGAAATCTCTGACTATTCAAGCAGTATGAAAATGAAGCCTACAGTTGACCAGTATAAACATTCAGTAACCATCATCTAAAAATAGAGGAAATGGCTCAATAGTGACAAATGGGATCATTCTCTCTCTTCACAATATAAATCAAGCTTAATGTTGGGTTCCAATGCATTCAGCTCATATAGGAACCCAACAATCCCCAGTTCTGTATTCTGCTATTTCTGTACTACAACATAAGATGCTGTTACATCACTGAACAACCAACCCGTTACTCCTCTCCCTCTACAAGCAAAACCAGGGCATGCTGTCGCTTGCTCAAAATCAAGCATCCTATCAGTTATTCAAACAGCACAGGAATTTTTCACGTAGATAAATCAAGAAATTCAAACCACAACAATCAACGCTAGTCAAGACAATTATTGCTCGTTTTCAGGTGCACATTGACATACGATTGAAGGTTAGATTTAGATTAAAGAGGACAAGGATGACAGTTCTTGCCTATGACTTTGACACAAAGACCCTTAAACCATAGATAACCACCTATCAGTTAGCCTTTTGATAGAGAAAGATACTTACAGTCCCTGCAACCGATTTCGATGATATGAAAGTATTCGCTTTGAATCTGGACAATCCAAAATCACAGACCTGAGAATGAAATGCAAGATGAAGTTATGCATTTAATAAGCCAACCAATAAATTTGCCAAGAATGTTAAAATTAAGGGAAAAATCATCATACCTTCACTGTCCAGTTTTTGTCAACCAGCAAGTTTGGTGATTTAAGGTCCCAATGAAGTATAGGAGGGTTTAGATTATGAAGATAGTTGAGTCCTTTGGCCTGATTTGAGCACACAACATGAATATTTTCCAACAGAAGGAATTCTAGCAGTTGAATTAAGACAAATCAATGTTGCATACCACATCCAATGCCATGCGTAGCCGCCTCCTTTGATCGAGCATTTCCCCTCCAGCCGGCCTATGCATGAGGCGGTATAAACTACCCCTGCTCCACAAAAATCAAGAACCTCAAACATTTTGGTTCAGAACACATCAAATCGATTCCATGTAGAAAGCTTAGCTTTTCACCTTGGCAGATATTCTGTCACAATTGACAGATGAGGACGCTTTGTAACTGCACCCATGAAAAGAACAACATTTGGATGCCGGACACGTTTCATGATTGCAACCTAAAGGATATTGTAAAAATAGCCACATAGAAAGACACTGTTAGAAAAGGGGCACAAAATTAAATGAATGGCTGATAAGAAATGTATATGGACATGCTTCAGTATTTATATACTGCACATTTCATTTAATGGCTTTGAAATTGACAACTGATACAGGATGCACCAATGTAATCTGACAGTTGAAACAGGGAAACCCACAATGCAACGGTTGACAAAGTTGGAACATGGGGATGATGACAAGGACCTTGGGCAAATCAAAACATCGATAACAGTGCATACCTCTCTCAGAAACTCCTTCAACTGATCATCATGAAAATCTTGAACTGTCAATACCTTAACAGCAACATCCTGCATTGAGAAAATAATGAAATAAATTAAGAAATCAAGAAAACAAAACAAAAGGAAACATAGACAAATACAACCAAGTGGGGATTTAAGATTTCAGTAAGAGATAACAGCATCTCCACAGTAAAGGAATAAGCAAGATTGCTCAGAAGTTTTCTATTCTACTTCTCGTCAGTGCATAAGAAGAAGTTTAATAGGGAAAAAATCAGAAAAAGGGTAAGCAAAATACAGTAAAGGTGCAAGTGATTGCTCTATAGGACCTTACTCAGCCGGAGAAAGACAAATAGACGTGAAGTTATTATTTTGAAACATCTACATAAGCAACCTGAACGTTAAATGTAAATACAAAACTACATAGAGATACACCATGTATGAACTTACATTTCAAAACATATGTTGACTTGAAAGTAATAATTCAGTTTCAAAGGGACAGTCAATCATTGAACTAGCATAATACCACAAGGAAACCCCCGAGACTAGGATGTTTATACCCTCAATTTCACAGGATAATGACCAAACTAAATAACTAGCCAATAAATTCTTCATGGAACAAGAACTGGATTCCCGATTCTGATTATTAGTGACAAAAATACACAGCTCTCTATTCTCTCATACAGTTATTGTTTATACGGTCCCCCAGCATCAGACCCATTTATTCTTGTAAGGGGATTCTATGATGTTCAAAAAAATATTAACTAAAACCTTTGACAAAATTCCAACTTTTTGATGTGAAGTGGAGTCCTTTTTGCACTTCTAAGCTGAGACACTAAAAGGGATTTATAAAGGGTCAAGACTCTGTCATTCCTTAGAGTGACCAGTAACAGATAAGCAATATAAAGAAATCAACTGGCTATACAGCACATGGTTGGGCATCTTAGAGCTCAAAATATCACAGATTCAGTACAGTGATTGCACTCTGCACCAGAATCACATATCAACTTGGCTTCCATGAAACTCTAAATAAAATATCTAATAATAAGGTATGAAATACTAACCGATCCATGCCACTCAGCCCGATGTACTGTCCCAAATGATCCTACAAGGAGAAAAGAAGGGTATTGTTCTTCACCAATTGCTCTCTTAGAGAAGCTTAAGATTCATTTGCTTAAAAAAAGAGTGTTATAGTAAATAAGAAAAGAATTGGACACACCAGCACCAACTCGCTCCTTGATATGTAATTCATCCCATGCAATCTCAAGCCAGTCCATTGCAAGAGAAGGTTCCAGATTCAAGTATCTTGGGTTGGTTGTTGCAGGAAATTTGCCTTGTTTCTCAAGTTTACTCTGATCCTCTCTAACCGGCAGACTGGACAACTTTGTTTTAGGTTGCTTAACAACCTCATTTCTAAGAGAACCTTCAGACACATTAATTTCCTTTTTGTATGACGGTTGTACAATAACATTTCCCTCAGAAAGTCCATGATATTCGTTAATTAGTTCCCCAGTAGCAACACCCAAAGCAGCAGGGTTCCCTTCCAATTTCAAAGGCACCAGAGATGAATCCTTTTCAGGACTAGCCTGTTCAACAGAAGCATCAATAAAACCCTCTGAACTTTCAAATAAACCAATATCCTTCAACGGTAGACCTTCCTCGCTTACTGCAAGAGAGAGATTCACTATTCAGATGGCTACTAACAGGATTGTCATAATTTGTACATACTACTTATATAGATTAGACAACATAAAGAAGTGTTCCAAAGTAATTTAAAGCCATTGGTAGATTTCATCTGTGCTTTCAACTGCACACAGAATGTGTTATCATAGGGAAGAACCGAATAAACATTACCAGCCACAGTAATGCCAACTAAACTAGTAGGAGCTGAACAATTATGGCATTGGCAATGCCTCTAGGCCGGTTCACTCAGTCAGTTTCATCATTCTTAAATGCATGAAGTAAAGGAGGAAAAAAAATTCTAATATTACAAAATCTGACATACCTGAATACAGAGGATTTTCTTGGAGAGCGCCAGAGTTCTTGGAATCTGTATCAGTATATGGTTGTTGAAATCCTTTTAAATGGGAAACTTGAAGTGGTGATGGCATTGAAGAAAAGATTCCTCCGTTAATTGAGGAATCTGGACCATGGATATTTCCCGGTTCCCCAACCAGATCAACCACATACTCTCTGTCAATCTTATATGTAAGTAAAGGAGAGATACTTGTAAAGACATAATTTAAAAAGAAGATAGATGGAATGCTTAGTAAAATCCTCAAACACATAAAATCTGTAGAGAGATTCAGTGCATGACGTTTTTCAGATGTCTTAGGTGTTGGTTATATTAAACTCAAAATTGGAAGTTATCATGAATGTCGGGTTTTCTCTGATATTCATTTTTTAATGATTTATATCTCAATCAAAGGATTTCATGAACCTAAGACAAATTATCCCATTGCAATGGTTTCAAATCATGCAGACAATAACATATAACAAACTTTTGATAATAAGTAATGTAATTTAGAACTTTAAAAGAGGTTATCAAAATTCTAAAACCATAGTAGTTGATAAACAGTATATCTCATCTTTGACTGAAGTAGCAGAAAGACAGCTAAGGATGCGACTATAACTATAATATAGGACTACATGCATGTAGACTTCTCTCACATTAGTAAACAACTTGTTAGCCCTTACAAATGGCAAATCAAATATTCAACTCTTTAAGTTAACATACAACACTTATGATCAAATAAGTTTTATCCCAATACATGAGAGGTGGTTCTCAAAAAATTCCAACTATACTACTTAGACAATTCTCTAAAATCAAATCTTTTTCAAGATACTTCTTTGGTAGAACTCTAGAACACTTTTCCAAAGTTATAAACATAATCATGAACATAAACTCTCAAGTAATGAGTTAAACCACCTTAAAAACTCTAATTTACAACCCCTTTTTCATTATTTCTTACTGTAGTGAATGACAAAGTTAATTAATTAATTCTCACTGTGTAACCTATCTTATACAAGGCCTGAAATTCTGTATATTAATCATCCATGAAAAACCTTATGAAGCAACAAAATTAAGTTCCAAGTAAAACTTCAGCATTTAGTTCGAAAAGGAAGCCAATAACAGCAGCTAAAATATTAAACCTTAAGGTCTGCCTTTCATCCTCTATTTTAACAAGGCAAGAAGACCGGTGATCTGCCTCACAATACTTGCAACCATGAGCTATCCGACATGGTAAACCAATGTAGTCTGCCAATTTCTGCATAAGTGAAAACACAACACCTATTAGTGATCGGTCATGATGAATGACAAGTCTTTTTTTATTTGTATTAAAGAACAGCAGTGCAGTGGCTCCTTATACCTGCGTTCAAAGGATGATCATGCCATTCTTACACAAATGCACATGCTGACATGCACATCTACGTTCACAGGCCAGAATCTATTTACTTGATTATTGCAAAAGTAGCTAGCAGCGGTTCACATTAAATTTTTAGCCACCATATCTATTCTCGTCAAAATCATATTTGAAAATATATAAACAAGCAACTGCATTACCTTCTTCAGTAATAGTTTTCATGTGCTTGAAGCTTACGAAAGATAAACGATACAAATAAGAAAAAAGGAAAGTTTTATGTTACCTTGAATAAAATTGCTCGATGCCTGCACAGTCCCGTAGTTAGACTGCCAATAGGGATCACTATACACTTCCTATATTTTCTCAATCTCTTGCTAAATATTTTCCAGCGTTTGTGGAGATCACCTTGCTCAAACGAGAAACTTCCTCTAAAAATTAAACAAACTCGATGCACTGACTATCCAACAAGAAAAAAAACAAAATATTCAAACATGAAGCGTATTAAGAAAGATGTTCAAACTTACCCCATGCAGATAGCAACAAGTTGGCCAAGTTTCTCAACCAAGACCAAGGTGTTTTCAGAAGCACAATATAATTCCTGAGCTTTGTCTTCAAGCTCCTTGAGGCGGGAGTCGCCATGTCTATCAATAAGAACCACTTCCATTGTGGTTTCAGTAGGTTCGATTTCTTTAAGCGACATCAAAGACGGCAGCCGCTTTCCTTCCTCCAAATCATTGCACATCACCCAAAGATATGGGTTCATCCCCAAAATGTTGTAAAATCCATCCGATATCTTGTCACTGTATGACAAGCAACCACTAACCTGAGAAGCGAAATGGTAGTGAATTAGAAAGTGAAACATAGAAAACCTCAGGTATCTAGTGCATGTCACAGAGGAATGGCAGCTAGAAGATATTGGGCAAAAACATTGTTTCTGTCAATAACAAAATATACCGCCCTTTCAAGAGTTCAAGCTATCAGAAACTTTCAGGGCAAAGCTGTGATTGATATGAAATAATATAACTCCGGCGAGGAGCGCAACTCCCAAGAGTAATGGTTAACAAGGACAGGCTAAAATATAAATGTTACTCTTTACTCGATCCTGGTTGACCTCCCAAAAAGTTGGGTTATAGGGTCGGATCAACCTCCGGATCACCCATTTGTTGCTGAAAGTGATCAGAGGTTGAGGTGGCGGTACAGTTTGACCCAGCAAGATAGCCTAAGTCGGTTCCTTCAGAACGGATATGTTCCCCTCCCAGAAACATAATCATTCCATAATTGGAGTGAAAACATACCCACAGACGGTAAGACACGGTTTGAGCATCGGCAACCTGGATGCACTCCTGTAAAATCACGGGCTCAGTAAGAAGACTTGCTTGCAAAGTAAGCCTACGAGCCAACGTAAGCTGCAGCAAATAACTCTCCTTCGTCCTTTGGGCGAAGCTGTCTTTACTCTCTTCTTCTTCCTCCACCTCCTGTCTCGTTGTGGACACGCGGGTGGACGTATCCTTAACATCACTAGAAAAATGTCCATCCATAGTAGTCCCAGAAAATAAGCTCCCCGCATAACTGCTTCCACTTGACAACCTCGGCAATGATACCCGGCGGTCAAAGTTCCTGTCATTGTTGATGGCAGTAGTCTCTATTACGGGTGCGGGTTCGGACACTGGTACCGGCGCAGGGACGGATTCAGGAGTTGGTAACAAGGGCTCACGATCTTCACCACTGGAATATGGCCTCGATTTCACGTGAGAAGATCTCTCTGATCTCTTTTTTTCTGTCAACCAGTCGCAAAAGGCAGCAAATTGCTGCTTTTTTATTTGAAACTTTTCGTCACCGCTCGTGAATAGATCTGACAGAGCTGAAGTCTTGAAGTTCTTTGTGGTTGTTGAGGATGACTTTAGGTCATTTTCAATGTTAAAAGTTTCTTTCACAGTCTTCTTCTCGTGATTCTCTACTGCTTGCTTGCTGGAAGATGCATCGAATCCACGATCTGGAAATTGCCTGGGGAAGAAGTAAGTCGTTCTGTGAGGCATTTTTTCTTCACGAGACCCACGCACTCACACCTCCACGAACACTAGACGACCTACTTGCTCCCACAATTTTCAACTCTCTTCAGCTGTTCCTCTTACAACAAATTACACGATACAAATAATAGCAATAACAATAACAATGATCAAACTCAAGAAACAAAATCAAAAACATACTCCACCTTTCTTCTGATTCAAACCCGAAAATCTCAAGAACAATAATATAACACAACTTCCGAACTGATTGCTTCTAAGCAAACCTGATATATTAAACTCTATATCTCCATGACGAACGTAACTTTGAGTAAAGCTTGCCAAAAGCTGATGTATATGAAGCATGTGAAGTAGCAAGTTTTGAGACTATGAAAAGGTCTTTCCCACAGAAACCAAAAACTAGGGGTTGTTATGGTAATGGAGCGGCGGAGAGGAGTGGAGAGACACAAGAGAGAGGAAACCGTGTGTTTGATATAATATTTTAAGCACGAGAGAGAGTGAAGGAGAGGATGACTCGGTGGGAAATTTTAAAGGAAAAAAAAAACACTTATATATTATATATACGCTAGAGAAACTAAAGGGCGCAGGGGCGTGAATGCGCACATTTTGTAGAAAGAGAAAGCGTAAAATTTAGTACGAAAGTCTTTGCGACACGTAAGCACTTGGGGCAAATATTTGCAGGACACATCAGGCGTACGTTAGCATGTTCTTGGAACTGCAAGTTTTACAACCTGTGAGGGATATTTCTTCGTTACGTCCCAATAATGAACATGCAATAGATCAGAAATTTAAATACACGTCGATCTTTAAACTCATTTTTTATATAAAAGTAATACCTGAATTTTTAGAAGTAATTTTTCTTTCTCAAATTTTGAAGTTTCTTTTTTTTTTTCATCCGTCTTTTCAGCCACAAATGATTAGGGCGGCACATTATTAAATAATTAGTACCATCCAAATTTAGATAACATTTATTATTTTTGAATAATTCTATCTTATTTTTTTATTATTAATCCATCAATTGTTAAAAAAAATAATTAAATTTCAAATTTAATATCCTAACAAAAAAAGATAAATTTTTTAAAATTTAATCAAAAGAAAAAATATTATTTTCCTAAAAAAATAATATATAATTTTAATTATTTTAATATTATTAATAAAATAATAATTTTTTCTTTTAACTTTAGTAAAAATTTTATAAATATATTCTCATAATTTAAAATTTAATAAATTTTTAAATTTTTAATTATCACAAATATATATTCATCATTTTATTAAAACTTACATAAAAAATTATAATATGTTCTTTTCTTTTCCTGACTGGGCCCAGATCATCCTTTTTTGTGTAATCATAAGCGGTCAAAATGAGAACGAAAAGACGTCAATACCCTTAGATCCTGTCAAAAATTACGAGATTAGACCTGTCTCTCCCTTCTGTTAGGCTGTTTATCCAACGGCGTGCGAAGGTTTTTGCCGTTTGTGCCGTAAATAGGTGGTTGGAGGGGTTTTAGCTACGGCGTCGCTTCACGTTCAGTTGGAAAGCGTGACGCTAAACATAACTTTAATTAATCATTTTTTATTATTCCTAATCTATCCTTGCATGGATTAAGGTCCTGTATTAAATAAGACATGTTGTATGATTAATTATTTTATTTTCCTTCGGTCCTACGCAATCTGTTGCCTTTTTTATTTGACCTTCTGGCATTGATCAACTTGCCCACCCCCCTACTAGAAAACTTGTGTCATTATTAATGAAATGCGACAAATTTCACTTTATGAAAAGGTTATAAGATCTAACAACAATATTATATTGAAATTGATGGTTGTCAGATTATAATTTTCTTTTATGTCTTAGGGCTTATAAATATTATTGAAGTAATTTCATGAACCAAAAGAGTTATTTCCATCTAAGCATAATAAAATCTTAAAACCATATCTTTATAGTTTTAAAAATTTAAATACTTACTATTATTTTTCTCCATCGACTGAGAGACAAAAACAATTGTCTTCATCGGATAGCCTCCGATAATAATCGTTTGAATAATTCTAACAATAAGTGTAAGAAAATGATAACACCAGTGACAGTGTAGTGGTTGAATAGGAGAAAAGAGAAAAAACCTAGATTGAAGGAAATAGTCATTTTTTAAAATTTAAAATATTTAGACATAAATAAAATTGTTAATTTTTAAAATAAAAATGAAATAAAATTATAATTTTTTAATATTATTAATAAAATAGTAATTTTACTTTTAATTTTAATAGAAAAGTTTAACAAATTTTAGAAGATGATAGGTGTTTGGATTTTTAAAAATTAAAGAATATGAACTTAGGATTTCACTATTACTTAGTGAAAATAAGTCTTTTAGCCTTTCATGAATTACAAGCAAAGTTTTTATAAACCAGACCAAGTGTTCTTTTTTTTTTTTTTTTTTGGCTAAATAAAAGTAAATTAGAACCAATAAAGTAGTTTTGAGATGGAACAAAAACACCCTAAACTCGTCTAACCAAAAGAGGGACAACAGGACCTTGGTTTCTGCAGTGAAAAAATCAGTTGTTGTGTACCGAGTGTAATGGTTTCCAAATTAAAATAATTTATAAGTGCGCCACGCTAGTGGAGAACAAAACCTTGGTTTCTGATTGGTGGATTTTGTAAAGGCCAAATGTTTTATCCCACCCAAGGTATAATATTCTAATTGATACCTAATAATTTTAAAAAATTTAAAGTTCCATTTATAAGTTAATTTCTATTAAAAATTTTTATTAGAATAAAAAATAAAATCATTATTTTAATAAAAATATTTAAAATATATATAATTCAATATTTTTTTATTTATAAGTTTTAAAAACTAACAATTTTACCCTTTGTTAAAGTTTTTCAATTTTAAAAAATTGCAATTTCTCCCCCCCCCCCCCCCCAAAACCTTTCCTATCCTCTTCGACTACTAGCAACCTCCACGAAACTCTTTAACCCATCTTCGATCACCACCTTGGTCTGGATTCATCTAGATTAGACAAATCCAAACAGTCTGGATGACGAAGGCGTCGTCCAAACCATCTAGGTTCATCTAATCTAGACAAATACAAACCAAGGTGGTGGTCGGAGATAGGTTAGAGAGTTTCGTAGAGGTCGTTGATGGTCGAAGATATTGTTAGACAGGAGGGGAAAGAAAACCCTGAGTTTTTTTTTTTGGGGGAGGGGGGAATATGACTTTCCAAAACTAAAAAACTTTAACCAAGAGTAAAATTATTAGTTTTTAGAATTTTGGGATGAAAATATAATGAATTATATATATTTTTAATATTATTGTCAAAATAACAATTTTGACAAATGTAGACGAATGCAAATCAAGGTGGTAGTTAGAGATGGGTTAAGGAGTTTCATAGAGGTCATCGATGGCCAAAGATATCGCCAGAGATGAGTGGAAAGAAAACCTTAAATTTTGGGGGATGTGTCTTTTCAAAATTAGAAAATTTTAACCAAAGGTAAAATTATTAGTTTTTAGAACTTTTGGGCGAAAATTAATGAATTATATATATTTTTAATATTATTATCAAAATAACGATTTTACCTCTAATCATAACTAAAAATTTTAACAAAAAATGGTTCATAAATAAGAATTTAGGTTTTAAAAGTTAGCAGGTATCAGTTCGGTTATACTATTCCTTGGGTGGCAAATAGTTATTTGGCCATTTTGTAAATAAACAAGCCCCACTTGGCCTTAAAGTGGGTGGTCTGGTTTGTTATTGTACAATAAACAAAAGGTATTTCCATTTGAAGAAAGCATTAGAAAATATAGAATAGATCTCCCGCCCAGCGCTGCAGCTTTGTGTAAAAGGTGAGGAGACAACACATGCATAAAATTTCACCGAGTCTCTTGAAATGCAAACCAAGCTAAATAATAATAAACTTACTACTTAATACTAAGGGAATGATAAAATGCGGCCGTTCCTAAGTAATTGAATCAACATGTTAAAAGAGTATTGTGTGACTTGTAAAATCGGACAAATTGTAGCGCCGACAGTGGGTTTGATTTTAGAGAGATCTATGCATGGTGTCTTTGTCTAAGGGTGGGTGTAAGTCAATTGAATTCAAATAACCCTCAAGGGAGGGCTGGTGTCTTTGTCAAGGGTGGGTGTAAGAAGACCTCGTTTAGGAAATATATTGGGTCATATGGGATTTTCCCATTCTCCTCAACACCGATCAGACGTCTAAATGGGAGAAAAGAGACCATTTGAGGGAGAGAAAGTTTCGAAAAAAAGAGTTCACTAACAATAAAGTCAAAGATGATGCGAAGATCTCGAAACAAAACCCTAAGATGAAATTATCATTTTAAAATTCAGACTGAAATTATATTTTAATTTATTTTTAATATTATAGAAAAAATGACGATTTTATTTTTACTATTATTTATTTTAACTATTTATAAATGAATATTTAGGATTATTAAAATTAAAGAGAGTATACTTGATAATGCATTATACCTAGGGTGGAAAATAGTTCTTTGGCCTATCTAAAAAGGTTCTCCCAATTCGTGTAATATGGTTGTGCATTTGTCAACCTTTGGTTGGCCCACAATTATAATAGAAATGTGATTGTCTAAATTTTAGCTTCAAAACCTATCAAGCTATGGATCACTAAATCGATTCTATATCTGAAAATGAAAAGGATGGTTTGAATTCACATCTCACGTGTGAATAATATTACTACTCAATTTGAATCTTGATAATAATAATTGTTGCGAATTTTACAAAGTTTTATATATAATATATTATTATATGATTAAATATTATTTTATTATTAATTTAAAATATTTAATTATTTAATAATATTATTAAAAATATATTTATTTTTATATATATAATAAATATACTTAATTTTATTAAAAAATTAAAATAATTTGTTACAATGAAATGAGGGATAATCATGATATAAAATAATGAAAGGGTCAAATATGTATCTTAATTAGTAAATACGAAAACAGAAAAAAATTGACATATGAATTATACAGATATAATATGATAAACAACGAAAAATATGTTTACAAAAAACGCTCATAAAATTTGCATACAGGTAAAGTATAGAACGTATATATGGAAGTTTAATACAACACATCGTCGATAATATGTTTCTAAAAATATGAAAATATCATAATAATTTTAGTACTTTTTATAAATCCTTTATTGAAAATCAATATAACAATTTAAATGTAAAATATGTAATTAACTGTTAAATCTAATATAACATACTATACAATCAAAAATTTTTGTATAATAAATAATGTATCAGTCAATTGAGAAAAATAAATAAATAAATCAGTTTAAATTTCAGACTTCAAATCAGAATAAATCTTTCTACAGGTTATAGAGGAGAAAAACATAAAATTAGGGCTAAAAATTAAAAAATAAATGTTATTGGATTTTTTTTTAAATAACAGTGGTATTTTCATAAATAATTTAAAATAGAAGTGATAATATTATATTTTAAATTTAGCTAAAAATTTAAGACTATGATAAATATAAAATATGATATATAATTCGTATTTTATAAAAAATAATAAAAAATATCTGTTTAATTTTAAAAAAAATTAAATATATTTAATATGTAAATAATATAAATAATACATATATTTATTAATTAAGGCATGCATCAGATGCCGGATCATGATTAATGAAGCTAATACTCTATTAGCCGGAGACAGCGGTAATTAGATTATGGGTAATTAATGTTAAACATTGTACAATACAATGGATTAGACACGGCAGGTGAGATTTATATTTAGCGTGTGGAAATTCTTAACCAGGTGTAGACGACGATAGTGACACTTTAATATTTAATTACTGCTGTCCAATGGATTGAGATATTATACGGCTCAGTTTTTTTTGTTTTGTTTTTTTCCATTTTAATCATTTTTTAGTCTAAAGGATCTATGAATTAGAGCTATGTTTCCGTAGGGATTACAACAAAGAAGCCCTCTCTTTTCAACCAATATCATGTGAATTCTTTAAATTTAGACAAAATTTTTCGTTTGGACTATAAAGAGTTTCAAATGGAGAGAAGATATTTAAGAAACAGTCATTATAGAGAGAGAGAGAGAGAGAGAGAGAGAGAGAGATTGTTGTTTACAAAAAAATCGTTAAAAAAAATTAAAGTTCTAAAAATAGAAATATTATTTTTTAAAACTTAATTCTAAAAAAAATTATTAATTTTTTAAACAAAAAGAGAAAAATGATATAAACTTTTAAGGTTTAATAATAAAATAACGATTTTACTTTTGTTTCTAACAGAAATTCACCCATAACTAAGTATTTGAATTTTTTAAATATTATAAATATGTTTTTAAAAATAAACTAAAACTTAATTGAAAAATAGTCATTTGGCCTTAACAAATTTCAAATTCCCAATTTTTTGCTTAGACTAAATGCCCATCATATGACATTGCTTCGTTAGGTTCAATCTCATCCTTTTTTGTTTTATTAAAATAAAGTTGGTTTATTAAATTTATTGGCCGAAAGATTTATTCCCACCCAAGGTATAGTGAAATCTCAAACTCTCATCCTTTTAACTTTCAAAAACTCAAATATTCATTCATAACCAAATTCTATTAAAAATTTTAATTATGATTAAGGATAAAACTGTTTTTATTAAAAAATTTAAGGTTTTATCATATTTTCCTTCATAAGTTTAAAAAACTTATAATTTTTTCCAACCTAAAATTTGAAAATTGACAAATAGCCCTTAGGGTTTGTTTCTCTTCTCCAGAAGTGGATTGTTCTTCCTTCCATCTTATCTCTCTCTTCTCTTTTTAGTTGTCTTTATCTCAATTAAAGATGGTCAAAGAAGGAAGGAAAAATGACCGAAGAGAGAGATAAGGCAGGAGAGAGGACAGTTGACCGTTGAAGATGACAAATCGATGCTGAAGAAAAGAAAAACAAACTCTTAGGGGTATTTCTTAATTTTCAAACTTTGAGTTAGGAGGAAAATTATAAAATTTTTAAACCTGAAAAAAAAAATAAGAAAACTTTAATTTTTAAAATTTTTTAGTAAATAATAGTTTTATCACTAATTTTATTTGAAATTTTTAATAAATATTTATTTATAAATAAATATTTAGATATTTAAATATTAAAAATTAAGGGTTTGAAATCCTACTGTACCTTGGATGAGAGTGAGTCTCTTGGCCAAATTTATTCTATATTTTTGTAAGCGTTACTTCATGGTCCATATTGTATCCCAAACTTTCTTCTTATCCCAAGAATACAGCGGCGCTTTCACTTCTTGGTCTTGGTCAATCATGTCATCTCGAGTAGACTAAAGTTTTCAGAAGGGACCAGTTGCATCATCGATTAAAGTAAAGCCCTTTTATTTATATTTGTCTGTTATTTTATTCTCAGAAATTTCAAATACTTGCTTGTAACAGTCTAGAAATTCAATTACCAATGGGGGCACAATGGCGCGATCTCACAAACTAATTCTTTATTATTAATTAACTTTTAATAATAATAGTAGATTCAACCGTCAATCGCATGTAAATATCATTATTATAATAAGCCCCAAGGATTTTTTCAATCCAGGTTTTCATACGTTTATAAAATTATATTTATTGAATTTAAAAAATTTAAAATCTCAATTATAAATTAATTATTATTAAATTTTTTATTAAAAATAAAAATAAAATTATTATTTTATTAATAATATTAAAAATATACATTTATTATATTTTTCTCTAAAATTTTTTAATTCTTTCTAAAATTTAGTAACTTTGAAAATTTATAATTTTTCCCTTAAATCTAATGTTTTTACCTTCATCCCTCTTGGATACAATTCAGGCATTGACAATATTTTAGGGTTAAGAGGAGAGATAATTGGTATCAAAGATAGTGGTCGAGGAAAAAAAAAATTGCAGGTTTTGATTAAAAAAATATAATTTTTTAAAATTAAAAGATTTTAAATAGAGATAAAATTATTAGTTTTAATAATTTATAAAAAAATAAAATATTTTTAATATTATTAAATAAAATAACATTTGATATATACTTTTAATAAAATATTTTAACTCAATTGACTTATAAATAAAATTTTAAATATTTTATATTTTATAAATATAATTTTAAAAATATATCAAAACATTGATAAAAAATAGCCTCCTCCTTTATAATAATTATAATATTATGCAAGTTGCATCGCGCGATCAGTGGTAGTCGGGCCCATAATCTCTTCTTGGTCGCAACTTCCAAAGTGGGCGGTGCTTCTCTCTACAACCACTTTTTGTTGTCTTAAAATCACCAAAAATCTACTTATTTCACATAAATTTATGCTCGTCGTCGTTAGGAAATATAAATACATACATACATATGTACTGAATATCTCCTATTTTTATTGATGACCAACAGAGTTGGATCCACCATGACACCGTCTAGACTCCTTTGTCCATGACTCATAAGAGCATAACTCATAATATTGCAAGTTCTATCAGGTTTGTAGGTCAAACGAATGGTGCTGAGAGTAGGTTTGTAGGTCATACCAACAGTTAGAGCTAGATTCGAATCGAATCGAGTTATGGTGTTGAGAGTAGGTTTGTAAGGCATACCAATAGTTAGAGTTAGATTCGAGTCGAATCGAGTTCGAGCTCGGTTCGATTCACATATACTTGGCTCGAGTTCGAGTTTGTAAAAGTCAAGCTTGAATTCTGCTCAATTCATTTTTCGTTATCAAAACGATATTGTTTTGTATCAAAAATTTTAATTAGAGAATCTGACGAACAAGTCGAGCTCGGCTAAGGCCTGCTCGTTTCAGGCTCGATCGAGCCAAACTCGAACTGGTTTAGTTCGAATCCAGTCATACCAAAGTGTTGAGAGCCTTAAGATGAGACTTGTAGACCAATGTAATACAATTTATTAAAAAATTATAAATATTTCAAATAATAAATTGATAGATCAACCTATAAAAAATGTCTAATATAATCTAAGAGTTTAGACGATATCACAAACTTTATTATGATTGTCGTTTGGCCTAATCTATGGATATGATGGATCACATTGAATTTTACTTTGCTATTTTACCTAACCATCCACGCGCGCGCGCGCACGCGCACACACACACACACACACACACACACACACACACATATATATATATATATATATATATATATATATATTAACTAGTTTGATTTCCAAATAATATTTATTAAAAAGTGTAGTGGTCGACTGAAATGCATAATTCTTGAGGTTACAAATTCTTTCAACACTAATTGAATCAAAAATGAAAACAACGAATTGGAAGGTCTAAATTTGTAGTATAGACCATGTCAATCATAATATCAACAATGAATTCTTATCTGTTAGTTGAAACTAAATCAACAACTCAAATTTGGCTATTAACAATATAATTGCATTGATAATATGATCTTGTTTTTGGACTTGATATGACATGATTGATTTCTTTTATAGATAGGAGATGCGATAGACCAAAAAAACTTACAGAGGCTTGAAGAGATTCTACAAATGTGGAATGATTTTTTGTTTGTCTTTAAATTAAATTTAAGTAGGGAATAGTCTTTAAAATCAAATAAAAAAAATTGGGCTTCAGGATTTTTTTAATGACTGAAGCAGCCCAAGATCTCATGACGAGAACTGGGCCCCTTCAGTCAACAGCCCAGGTATTGCCTCGGCCGGTTCACTCAGTACAAGTGGCCAGGCAGAGGCTACTTCACCTAGGGATATCGCTTCTACGACGTCGTTCAGGAAAAGATAAGTGAAATCATTTGTCAAGTGCAACAGTAACAAAGAAATAAAACACCGACCAATAAATCTCAGCGATGGGGGTAATATCGAAAATAAACGACATCTCGCGGGTTAAATTCACAATATAAATACTTCACCGTGTTGTCTGACTCTGCATTCACGTACTACATCTTTCATTTCATTCCCCCCGACAGAAGCCATCGGAGAAGAAGCTTTCTGAAACGAAGAATAAAAGATTTAAATTCGGATCTCACATCATAAACCCTAGAAGTCTGAGTATTGGAGCCGCTTGATCTGATCAGGTACAAGCCTTTTCAGTCCTCAAACTCTATTGTCATCAATAAGTTGCAACAGTTCTCGCAAATTTCAAGAGGTAAGCAATAGATATATTGCATTTTGTATGATTTCTTTATCTCAAGTTTCTAAATCTTTAATTGTATATTCGCGCTTAAACCGGTGCGTTTGACTTTCTGAAAACTTTACTTCTTGGCTTCTTTTTGATCGCTTGGGAATTTCTTGATACGTGTTTTTTTTTTTTGACAATTTTATATTAAAGGAGTAATCATAGATTGAAGTTGTAATGTTCGTATCGTTAATACTTAACAAAAGGAAATTTCAGGTTTACATAATGAAAAAAATTATATTTAAGGATTCATCTTAGATTGAAGTTCTAATGTTCATATTGTTAATACTTAAATAAAAATGGAAAAAAAATTGAGCTTTTTTCTATTATCATCATTTGTCTTATTTCCTTTGTTTTTATTTAATTTCTCAGCTACCAAACTGAGCGTAACTGTAAATTAATATCGTGTTTCAATAAAATCTCAAATATGGTCTTAACAGTGGCTTACGCCTTGTGAGAACAGGCAATTTGGAGTGACGGAACATTTGATTCAATTTATTGTATTATGAAGTCTCAATATTTGATCAATATTGGTGGGAAAGCATGAACATCGTAAAAGGTGTTGCTGAACTCATTCGGAGAACATCCGGTGGCTCAACTGGGGAATCCTCTTTAGGGTCACAACATGAGAGGTTTGCTCCTCCTCCTCCAAAGATACGCTACAGGTAATTATAAATTCTTAACAAAAGTATAAGTTACTGATGCTTGTTTGTACTTAATAGTTTTAATGCTAAAATTCTTGAAGTAGATTTTTTTTATTGCCACCTGACATTGTCAATCTGGTTTGCTAAGAATTGTGAGAAGGTGATGTCATCCAGATCTTGATAAATTCATGTCTTTGGCTTAACTCTCTTTTGTGACAATTTTATAATGATTGCCTATAAACTGTCTTTATATTCAGCATTAATCCTGGAGGCCATACTTGGTATATGGGGGAATAGAGCTGTGTGCTCAAATATGCAGTCTCTTTTTCCATATTGTCTTACTGACACCAATATGAAAAAATTGTATGACACTTAAAATATGAAGTGTATTTCAGTTAATTAATGATGTATGATTTGATTTCCATATACTTAGTGGAATTGATACATTTATTCAAGTTATGACTTATTCAGTGAGAGGTTTGTTGTATTTCTTTTTTGTGTGATTAGACATTTGTTATTGCACACCAGCATTTGCGTGCTGATGATGGATAATGTTCTTTTGTTTTCAGCGGCTTTGTAGAATTCACTTATTGGATTGTCACGCTATTGTTTTTGTTTTGTTTTTTAACTTTGCAGTGAAGTAGGTGATCAAGCAGTACTAAATACTCTTTGGGAGAGGTATGAGAGCACTACTGATAAGGTATGCCAGGACTTTTTTATAAAATTTCTCCTACAGTTCAAAAATGTAAACTTGTCTAGCTTTTATAACATGTGGAAGATATATTTAAGAAACAAAGACAACTCTCATTAATTGTGTGAGAGGTTTCTCTTTCTACAAAATGCATTCAATGTGCTTTTTTTTGGTAGTTTACTCAAAAAAGGGGAAGGTATAAGGTAATCTGCTGGGAATAAAAATACAATCTGTAGTATATAATTACAATCCTTGAGAGTTTGTATTGAGTTTAATGGGAAGAGGTAAAAATAAAAAGGGGAACAAAGTATATAGAGAGGAGTTGTAAGCAAATTTAATGGTGTTCTACAACCTTAGCTGCTATCAAATTCTTCAATTTCAGATTTTGAAGGTCTTAAGTTTCATTTAAGGCTAGGTTGTAAATTTTTTCTTTTTCTTTTTTTTATGCTTTATTACTGTGAATTCAAAAGTTTTCCTAACAAGAAGAGAATAACACTGCATGCGTTGTTCTTTTGAAATTGAAAACTACTCAACTAGGATAAAACCATTTAAAATTTATTGCATCTGACGTTTTGCTTCATTTAAGAATCATTTTCCCAAACTCTGTTTATTTGCTTCTCCTGTACTTCATTGTATCAGCTTTTCATTGGGAGGTTCATTTTCCTTCTCTGTTATGATGGAAAAAATTAGTTCCATACACGAGTCTGCTATTAATGTTGTCCTCAACATTCAAGTATATATATGTTTTACTTTAATTGCTTACTCCCAAAATTCAAAGACTGCTCCCTTCTCCTCCCATAAAATTAATTGCATTGTTATTTTTCTTTAAACCTTGGATTTTGATTGGGACATGGTTTAATGACCTATGCCTACATATTTTCTGATCCCAAGAGTTACTGATTATAACAAGAGGTGGAAGAAATGGAAGATAGAAGAAATTATGATAGATGTACAGGGATTTTCTTCAGTTCCTCTCAACTGAAAAAAAAAAATCAACGTCAGTGAGTGAGATGTATCATGATTTATCCTTATATGATTAGAGTGGTCTCGAAGTATGTAGTTAGGGCACACATTATAGCCATTAAGAAAGCAAAAGTTTTGATTATTTCAATGTATTTTATTTTCAAGTGAAAAAACCACATTTTGCATTTGCCATAAAGTAAGCTTGTTATGTTGCTGCCCACTAAGTTAAAGATAGCTACACATGTAAGGTTTGGGTAGAAATGTTATTTTTGTGATATCCTCTGGTTAAGATTTTCCTATCTAGACTCAGCCTGCATCCTTTTTCTGATTCCTCTTTGTGTTGATTTCAATTTGCTGAGCTAGTTGTTGTGATGTTTGTTCTCATCACTTTTTGTTAAGCATAATTATTATATTCATACTAATACAAGTGTCTTTTGCCCTGTAATTCATTCAATTTTAGGTGGAAAAGAGAAAGATGTTTCATGTTTTTCTCAAGCAATTTCTTATTGTATTCAAGAACTGGGAACCGGTTAATAATCATCAGTTGTTGGAGGCTTCTTCAACAACTGTTCAACCCACAGAGGATTTGTTACATTATGATGATATAGTAGTTGGGTGCCTTTTTGGACATCCTGCTGAACTTATTTTGACATTAATTGAAGAGATTGCACGATTGACCGCATTTGTTGCTGAGTGTAAGTTCATATTTATTTTGTAATGTAGCTGATGGTTATAGACAGATTACTCTTTTGATAAAGTGCTTACAATAAATTATCTGCTACAGCAGAAGTTTCTTTGAATATTGTCCCTTTATTTGCTCTCTGTTTAAAGTTTCCTCAGTAGTCCTAATTGCAAGAATTCTTGGCAAAATGTCAATTGTTCATTTTGTAGTTGAATTTGAAATTTGGAATTGAAAAAATCTTTATCAGTTAAATCCCTTTAAGAGCCTGAGAGTATTGATTCCATTATTTACTATAATCTCTTCATCAGCAACATTTTTAAATTCATCAGAGTTAGTTCTTTTATCATTCTTCTATTCATGTAATTTTAATGTTTTAAAAATTACCCATCATTGCAGTTCCTCTTGCAACATTATAGGCAAAAAAAACCTCATCAAACCTCAGATTTTTGGGGATAGTAAATGTTTACTTGCAATGTCAACCTATTTTTTTATTAAGGTTTGATTATTAAATTTATTAAAGGCATTTTGTGGATTGTTGATTCTTTTGGAGTTTGACCTAAATTAATATTGTTGGGTTGAATACGGATATTTTTTATTAAAAGAGATGCACGCATTTTGTGACTTAATACTGTGAAGTATCATGAGATGGGGTTACTTTGTTTTGTATATTATTTCTTACGATTGTTTTTTCTCCTATTTTTTTATGCCAAGTTCTTCAGTTGTAGTAAAATTTGCCCTTATTGATTGATGCTAGACTTACGAGAGTCTTCCACAAGCTGCAATAGCACTTCCGAAGCTCTTCTTGTGTTGGATGCTATGAATATTGTAATCCGTTCAATGCATAATTGCAGAGTTTTTGGCTATTATGGTGGGATTCAGAAGCTTACTGCCTTGATGAAAGGTAGGATTTTTATCACCTTTTGCCCTGTAGATATTGACATTCTTTGATTTTAGTGGTTCGGATTACTGATAAAAGATATTTTGTTTACTTGTGATTAGATTTTGGGATTTACCTTTGTTAACGCTTAAACACTGATATTGGGCATTTACTTGTCAGCTTTTGCTTTAATGTCTCATGTTATTTAACATGGTGTCATGGTTGATTTGGTCATGCAATCTTATCTTCAAATTGTTCTATCATATAAATCAAATTATATTTTGTTTGTTATTATGATTCAATGATAGGTTGTGGTTATGTTTGTCCATGTGCTAGTGCTTGTGAGAGGAGTTGGAATTTAAATATTATTGTAGGGCTGTATCTGTTCGATTAAGCTTTTAGGTCAGTAGGTTACTTATGACTCTCTGGACCTTGGAAACTGATATCCAAGTTTCCTCTGACATTATTGTTTTTTCATAGTACCTCAATTTATTATCATGTTTCTTAAATGCCTGTTAAATCATCTGAATTGTTGTAACGTTCTGTGATCCTTCTTTACAAATGTAAGTGTTCTGATTTTTGATTTCTTAATTTTATCCATGTTT
Source organism: Mangifera indica (assembly GCF_011075055.1). NCBI lineage: Eukaryota > Viridiplantae > Streptophyta > Magnoliopsida > Sapindales > Anacardiaceae > Mangifera > Mangifera indica. Next base: position 4,212,475 of record NC_058147.1, on the reverse strand, counting down.
TAAACATTATTATGGGTCTATTAGTAGCTAAAATATGTGTTCATATTTTCCTTTTTTACATTTTTGTTTTGGTTTATTTCAGGTGTTGTTATACAACTCAAAACAATAGCTGGTGCACTCTCTGCTGATGAAAGTTTTTCTAATCTTATAGTAGAGAAGACTAGAGTTTTACAGAAAATACTTGTATATGTGGTATCAATAATGTGTAGCTTTATTGATTTGAATTCAAATGTAAATGAGAAGGTGCAGTTATACAGTAACACCATAGAGTTTTCTATTCTGAGGCAAGGTGCTTCTTCAAGTGATTCTTCTAAAAGTTTAGATGTTCCGTTGTCTGAAGCAAGGCTAAATTGGCATAAGAAAGCTGTTGTGTCTGTGATGGAAGCTGGTGGCCTTAATTGGTTAGTAGGTAAGGTAGGAAATTTTAGTTTCTATTTTCATTTATTAAACTGGTTATGCATACAGAAAATTTATCTCTGCATAGCAGTGGCATCATCTTGTAAATTACAATTTTTAATATTTTCTGCCTTTGATTGTTACTCACTTTGCCTTGTGGAAATAATTGTTGTACTGAAAATTTACTTCTGAAGATTCAAATGCCTAGAGGGTAAATATTAAATCATTAGACATTTATTTGTATTCTCTTTTTTTTTAATTTGTATTTTTTTGTCCAAGATAATTTCACATGGGACAATGAGTTGGACTTTAGACTAGAAGGTGACCTTGATCAAATTCCAACCTTGACTAGACTTCTTTGAATATTAAGATGGATTTCAAGCTTCCTAAGACTAGTACCCTTGATTTTTTTCTCGGGAGATTTTCAATAGTTGACTTAAAAACTATAGATGCATTTCCTTGTGTTTCATTTCTTAAATTTAACTGAAGTGTCACTTCCTGGAAATGATTATTCTTTTGCAATTATTCTTTATTTCTTTTTCATTTTCCTCAATTATTGAATTTTTGATCAAATCATTGACAGAAGCTTTATATGTATTGCAGAGCTATTGCGTGTCATCAGAAGGCTGAGTATGAAAGAACTGCAGACAGATATGTCACTCCAGTATTTGACTTTGAGAACCCTTCGTTTAGCTTTATCAGAGAATCCAAGGGGTCAAAATCATTTTAAAAGCATTGGTGGGCTTGAAGTTCTATTGGATGGCCTTGGACTACCATCCACTAATGTTCTACTAATGGAAAATGACACTCAGGTGGATATGAAAAGGTGTATAAATTTAATCCTTAAGCTTGCATCACATGGTTAATTATGCCTTGTTATTGTGTAGATTGTGAGCAAACATAGCACATTTACTGATTGACATACTGAAATTAATTCCTTGAACAATGCTGCCTTTACAGTTAAATAGTTGTTGAAGCTGATGAAATGATTGAACTCTCTGAAAGTGTTTGTCTGAAAATTCAAAATTCAGAAGTCTAACTTACCAAAATTTTGCAATTAAACATAATTTCTTCATGGTTTGAGGAGCTATATCTGAAAACACCTCAACTTGTGAGCCCATGTTGATTCCAAACTAATCCAGTGGGGTATGCTTCCTGAATTTGAGACCATTTGGAGACTCCAGTGGAGTTGATTTGTTGCCAATATGGATAGTTAAACTATTTATTGTAGCTGTTGCCAATGGCAGAATTTTAATTTTTAATTTTTTTGTAGTCTATTCTTTTTCCTCTAATGGAACATTCTAATGGCTTTGTTTTCGTTTATGCTTCTATTTAGGTTACACTTTTGACTTTACTTTTTCCCTCTTGACATGTATAACCTTTTTTTTACTCATTCTAATACACTGTTTTAAATTTTATGCAGAGTTGACAATCCCTTTCGACAAATTTTACAGCTCCATGTTCTTTCTCTGGAGGTTCTTAGAGATGCAGCGTATCCTTTGTATTTTAGCATTTTATCGAATTTAAGAAACTTACTTTTATGCTTCTAAAGAACTCATTTGACTACTGAAATTTTTATTTTCATGCTTTTTGGAATTAGTTAAGTGCATGTTGTACTCTTGCTGCTTGCTTCATGCAATAAATGTATGTTCTGTTTGGCTAAGCTTTCACTTTAATGCTCAGTCTTTGTCCCTAGTTTACTATCAGTGTTATAAATTTTGCTTTACCAATTAGTGATACCCTTAACTAGTATTCAGCTTTGGGAATTTGAACAATTTGCAGTTTCTTTGTGAAAATGGAAGAGTTCATAAATTTGCAAATAGTTTTTGTTCACTTGCTTTCATGGTTCAAGAATACAAGCAGCAGAGAAAGGACTTGCATGTGCAAGATGATTTTCAGATGTTTGTTTTTGACTCCAAGGACGTGAAAAGGCGCATAACAGAGCCTTCTGTTCTTTCAGAAAATGCTTCTTATTCTCAACTTTGGAGTGATTATGTTGTCAAGTTGAGTGGAGTTCTTTGTTCTTTCCTAACAACAGACGATGTTAAATCTCATTTTGGCCAAGGAGCCACTAGTCGAGTTGGCATACCTGTTTCTTCTTCAGTTTACTGTGACCTTTCAATTAAATGGGTCATGAGGGTTCTGCTTACAGTTTTTCCATGCATCAAGGCTTGTTCAAATGAAAATGAATTGCCAAGTCATTTAAGGTGAAGCTTTATAAATATTTTTGTTGAGGAATCTATGGTAGCTTTGATAAGGTTCCTGCTTGCTTAACATTCATCTTTCTTGTTTGTCTTGGCTTCTCCTTTTCTTTATTCTTTTTACCTTTATCGTTAATTTTTTTCTGCAGGATCTTTGTCACTACCGTGCAGCACTGTGTTCTTGATGCATTTAGGAGAGTGCTTGTTTCATTTCCTGCTTCACTAGAAGTATTCCGGGAGGAGGGAATATGGGATCTTATTTTCTCTGAGAATTTTTTCTATTTTGAGCCAACTTTAGAGGAATTTTATGGTGATGGGTATTCTACGTCCAATAGTTCACACAGTCATGTAAAGTCTGCTGGAGTTGAAGTTCTTCAACTGGAAGTAATTTCATTCGTTGAATTTGCTGCAACTTCTATTGGGATTGTTCATAACTTGGTATGTTCTTTTTTCATTCACAAAATATCCTTTCTTCAATAAGCTTTATATGATAAATTTCATTTTTTATTTATCATGGATGTAGATTTAATCTGCACATTGAAGTATGATTAATTTCTCAAAGCTTAATTTGCTAGATCAAATTTAATTTAAGAACTTGTCACATGGTTTCGAACAAATACAATAATACATGTGGATTTAACTTTGGACTCTTTATTATTTGTAATAATTTAATTGATGTGATATGAAGATGTAAATAGAGGAGGTTGGGTTTAACCTGATTTTGATGTCATCTTGAAACATTATCTGTTCCATAAATTTAAGCTTACTGGAACAAATTCTGCGACATTATTTGATTTTTAATAGCTCATAATAAGTTGAGATTAAAGTGGGGACCTTAAAATGAATTTTTGGTTTGCTAGGATAAGAGGTGAACTTCGACAAGGAAAGCAAGACAATTGTTGATATAAGTTTGTCTTAGAACAAGAAAAGTGTTCATGTTATATTATACTTTGTAAAGTGTGGTCAATTGGCTGCAAAATTGTCACATACCTGTCTAGTTTGATTGATTATATTTAATCAAATTATTTCTAACATCACTACTAAGTGGAATATTCCTTGCCACAGGCTATCTACATGTGTAGTATCATTTTTCTATTTTGAGGAGGCATAATTCCATCTCTCCTTTCATATATCATAAGGAACATGATTACTTTGTGAAACAAATTTTTCCATTTGAGTAAATTGAACCACACTTTTCCATTATATAAAAAGGAAATTTATACCATGAATTCAGACCTAAACAATTAAGAACCTGTACAAATAGGAAAAAGAATTGAGAAAGGAATCACAATGAAAGACAATCAATACAATCCTAAAAAAGGGATATTCTCCAATCAAACCAAAACAACCAATATTTGATTGATCCATCCTCAATGAAGTTTTGGTCTATTCTTACATGCTTTCTCCTGTCTTGTATGCATGATAATGGTTGTGCGCGTCTGTAATGATGAGCATCGTTGTCAAAGCTTCTACTGTTGTTTTTTGAAGTAATTTCCAAGGGTGCATTTCTCATATCATCGTAGTTGCTTACCCTTGTGTTTATTGAAGCTAAATGTGCGATCATCTTTTCCTGAGATTTTTGCTTACTTTATTTTCTCTTTTTTCTGGCAGCCGGAATTGTCTGCTTTATTAGATGCCCTTGAACAATGTGCATGTAATCCTGAGATTGCTGGTGTTCTTGCAAAGACTCTTCTTCGCATATTACAGCTTTCAGCCGAGAAAACTATCACTTCCTTTAAAACACTTGATGCAGTTCCCCGAGTGCTTAAAGTTGCTTGCATTCAGGCCGAAGAATCTAGGAGGTCTGGCAATAGAAGTCCTTTTCATCGTTATCAGATATCTGATTCTTTTGAGACAGCTCAGAGCTGGCATCGATGCATGGAAACATGCATGGACCTCTTTATGAAGTTCTGGTCAATAGCAGATGATGCAAGAAGTTTGGTTTTGCATAGTTCATCATGTATTGACTGCTTGTTTGTTTTATTTTGGGAGGGAAGTTTGAGAAATAATGTGCTCAAGTATATTATTGACCTCATGAAGGTATTTGTTGTAACAAGTATACTTTTATATTTAGCATATGATCAACATGCTGTTGCAACAAGATATGCCCATTCTTTGTCCATGTTTTCAGATCGTGCCATTGACTGATGAAGACCAGACAGCAAAGTTGCAATTATGTTCAAAGTATTTAGAAATGTTTACTCATATTAAGGAACGGGAGAAAGGTTTTGCAGCATTGTCAATTGATCTTTTGGTTGGAATGAGAGATATGATCTCTACTGATCGATTGGTATATATCCTGCTATTGTTTTGCCTACTACAAGCTGGCTTTTTTGAGATTTAGGTTTTTCTATGTCTAACTGAGTGTCTGTTCTTTCAGTATTATCAGACTTTGTTTCGTGATGGAGAGTGTTTTTTGCATGTTGTCTCTTTGCTAAATGGTAATCTTGATGAAGCAAATGGAGAAAAGTTGGTTATAAACGTCCTTCAAACACTCACATGTCTCCTTGCAAGTAATGATGCCTCGAAGGTATGTGCTGCTCTTTTGGTTGGATGGTTATCCTGTTATTATTTCTCAGATTACTGAATGTTTCTTTTGTTTGATTGTCTTTCAAAGGTTTAACTGGTTGGATATAACTTGTCAGGATGCAGTTCATTATTTTTCTTTGCTGGTTATTTAAACTGTCATCGAAAATTGGAAACTGATTCAGGGTGTTCAACATTTTCTTCCTAATTGAATGTGATATAAATTTTGGGAGAACCATACCTAAAAAACTAGTTGTTGAGATTGGAGAATCCAAAGTTATATAAACCCTACCCCACTAGCCCATACTTATTAATATGAGATCCAAGTCTCAAACCTTACACTTGGGATCCTAACATACCATCATACTTTGCAGCCCTGACGTCCATATAGACTGAATATTTGCTAGTACTTTGCTAATCTCGGGCAAACGCTGCAATGTCGATGTTACTACCTCTGGTGCACGATTGCAACTGAAAGATGTAATGGTGGCTTTGAGATCAAATGATATGAACCTTCAGACAACCATACCTCAAAAGTTAGCTGTTGAGATTGAAAAACCCAAAATTATATAAACCCCACATCAAAAGCTTATACTTTCCGATGTGTGATTTAAGTCTTATATTTTACATTTAGGATTATAAAAGAATGATTTAATATTGCTTTAGCATGCAGTAGTAGCCTTCAATCTTCTTTGGAGTGGAAGGGTAACGATAAATTTGCTTATACTATTTTATCTGCAGTTTTTGGCTGGGTTAAGACCTTTTGCTGTCATTTGCATTATTTATTGGAATTTGTTACAAAAGTTTTAGTTGTGTTTTGGGTGATGTTTCATATTGTATCCTTTAGATTTGAGTACAAGTCGTGGCTGACCAACGTAAACATAGAGGAGAATTGTGGAAGGGAATTTATTAACCTTTATGACTCAATGGGTTATGACTTTGTTGGGTTGAATTGAATTAGAATTTTAAGAATTTGAAGTCCTATTTATAAGGCATTTAGGTGTTTACTGTTATTTTATTTGGATGGTTGGTTAAGGGATTTAATGTAGGGGTTGCGCAGAGTATTATTGACTCATATCAAACTTATTTATGTCTTGATGTTTGATCTGTAAACTTCAAAGTGCCTGTTCTGACATTGTTCGATGACTTCTTTTAGATGGGTTAGGTTTTGCAAAGAAGCTAAAATTGTTTGGTCTGTCCATGTACATTCGACTTTTTACTTACAAATAAAATTTTTGCTTCTGCAAAAAGGAAGAATGCCAAGATTGTATGGAATAAGAAGTGTTAGCTTTTTCTCAATGAATAGGAAGTTAGAAACATCTGGTTTTTACTTTTTGAAAAAAGAGTTAATGATGCTAATTTGTGGTGTAAAGCTCATCTTTATGTGTCGCTTAGGGCTTCAGTTGCAATGGAGTTTCAAGATTCTTATTTTATTATTTTGTTTTTTTTATTTAACTTAGGCATGAGTTTGGACTTTTCTCTGTGTTTATAAGCTGAGATTTTTTTCAAGGAGGGGCTGATTCAATTTTGCGATGGAATGCATTCTTGATTGTATTGTTTAAATGTGACCATTCCTATCAGGGTTTACTTTTCAAATTGATCTATCTGTTCACTTCTGTAAATCTTATAACTATTATTAATGCTGATTATACAGTTTCTTATTAAAAATAAAAACGTTCCATTATTAAGTTGATATAATTGGTTTTACAAGTTTAGGTATCCATAGCTTTACTGCTGGCTGTTCCTAGTTTTTTGCAGCTTGTTCACCTTTTCTACATGTTTTTCATTTAATCAATGGATTTTACTTTTTATTTTTCTTTCCAAAAAAATACATGTTTGGTAGTTTTCTATAGTTGGTCTTACAGTTGTTAGTCTTACGTGGTGCTCTTTCAATTATATTTCTTTTCATTTTCATTTTTGTTGCACCATGCCATTTTCTATCCATTTTAATTATTGACTAACTAATTTAGTATTGCAGGCTGCATTTAGAGCTCTTGTTGGCAAGGGTTATCAGACATTGCAAAATTTGCTACTGGACTTTTGCCAATGGCACCCAAGCGAAGGGCTTTTAAATGCTCTGCTAGATATGCTTGTTGATGGAAAGTTTGATATTAAGAAAAACCCTTTTGTGCAGGTGACTTTTTCTCTAGAAAATTCTTTACTGTTAGCATAAGTTTTCATTTATCAAATAACATACTCTTATTAACTTGTCTGTTCCTGTTTCTTTTGATATGTTCTTAATTCATTCTAAGTGTTGTCTAACCTTGGCTGTGTCATTGACTGCTGTGTTCTTGCTTCTCACATAATTTTCTTCCTCTGTTTCGACTCAGAATGAAGATGTGATCATAGTCTATCTGAGTGTTTTACAGAAGGTTGGTAATTCCTATCCCATGGATTGTTGGCTTCTCTTTATCCCTAATTTTGTCTGAATTCTGCACTTCTTTGTTTTTCACACTGTGAATTACTTTGTTTTTCATTGTTTTATATATCATTACTTGCTGTTTTGTGATTGGGCAGAGCAGTGACTCGTTGCGGCATTACGGGCTTAATGTGTTTCAGCAATTGCTCAGGGATTCCATTTCTAATCGAGCTTCATGTGACAGAGCTGGAATGCTTCACTTTCTGCTTGATTGGTTTCCTCAAGAAGATAATGATAACATTATTTTGCAAATTGCCCAATTGATTCAGGTTATAGGTGGGCATAGCATATCTGGGAAGGATATCCGCAAAATATTTGCACTCCTTCGAAGTGAGAAAATAGGCATGCAACAAGAGTATTGCTCACTATTGTTGAGCAGTATTTTGTCAATGCTAAATGAGAAGGGACCAACTGCCTTTTTTGATCTCAATGGAAGTGATTCTGTAAGTACATATACTTCATCTATGACAATTTATGGGTGAACTATTCTTGTTTAAGACTATGAAACCTACCATAATAAAGTTATATTCAAGTTTCAGAGCATCTTAAAGAATTAGCAACATTGTAAACAAATGCAAGTGAGAATTGTTTATGGTATTTAGTTTATCAAACAGTCAGAAAGTGAGGGCATGGAAGTTGAATTCATAATAAATTTTTTTCTTGCTTATGTTAGGAGAAATATTGTCTGATGTATTAAAGTACTTCTTATAATTTTTATACGTAATCCAGAGCACATTAGTGTTTATGGGATATGTTACCAGATCCATAATTCTGTGTTTATTTCTCACTCCAAACAAAGAGTTGGACATTTTGAATTTCTTCCTTTCTTTCAAGTTGAATTGGCATGTCTTTTGTCTCCTTTTCATGTATTAGTTGCTTCAGGTGGAGACAGTGACAAATTGTCTTTCTTGTAGCTAATAGTCCATCTTTTCTGTACTCTTGTAGGGGATCATTATCAGAACACCTTTACAGTGGCCTCTCAATAAGGGTTTCTCATTTTCTTGTTGGCTTAGGCTGGAAAACTTACCCAGAAGTGGAACCATGGGCCTTTTTAGTTTTCTTACTGATAATGGAAGAGGATGTTTGGCGGTTCTTTCAAAAGACAAGCTTATATATGAGGTATATTACAAATTTGTGCTCAGGAATTTCCTCATGGTGATTTGTTTATATCCATACTGAGGATGCATTTCATTGAATCATTCTAATAAAGTAAATTTATTACATCAACTTGTCCTTTTTTTTTCAAGCTGTTATAATTTATTCTGATTTAACTTACTGTTATTTTTTCATGTCTTTTCCAGTCGGTAAATCTAAAGCGACAGTGTGTTCAGCTGCATGTTAATCTAGAGGGAAAGAAATGGCATTTTCTTTGTTTAACTCATAGTGTTGGAAGAGCATTTTCTGGGGGTAGCCTATTGAGGTGCTATGTTGATGGTGATCTTGTTTCATCTGAAAGATGCAGGTCCTATGCTATTTCTGGCTTTTATCTACTATTCATTGTTTTTTAGGCTAGAAAGTTTTCAAGATTAATATAAATCTTCAAATGGATAGAACTTCTCTGACATTTGATCTCTTACGGTTCAGTTATGCGAAAGTGAATGAATTATTAACAAGCTGCTCAATTGGCACAAGACCTAAAATCACACCGAATGAAAGAGATAGTGCCCCTGACTTCATACAGGATTCATTTCCTTTTCATGGTCAGATTGGTCCTGTTTATTTGTTCAATGATGCCATATCTTCAGAGCAAGTGCAGGGTATCTTTTCTCTAGGGCCAAGCTACATGTACTCATTCCTAGATAATGAGGCTTCACCTTTTTATGATAACCCATTACCAAGCGGGATTCTTGATGCTAAAGATGGACTTGCATCAAAAATTGTCTTTGGAATCAATGCACAGGTTCTCTCTCATTCTGAAAGAAAAAAAATGATGTTCTAAATTTGATTTATTCTCTGAGCAAACTCTAAGAAGTTGGGTTTCCTTTTCAGGCAAGTAGTGGTAGAAAACTGTTCAATGTCTCACACATATTGGATCTTGCATCAGATAAGAGTTTATTTGAAGCAACTGTGATGGTTGGTGCACAATTATGTTCCCGTCGCTTGCTTCAGCAGATAATCTATTGTGTGGGAGGTGTATCTGTTTTTTTCCCTCTCATTGCTCAGTCAGATAGGTATGAAAATGAAGAAAGTGGATTCTTTGAGAATACATTGCTAATGCCTGTCCCAAAAGAGCGTCTAACAGCTGAGGTTATTGAGCTTATAGCATCTGTCTTAGATGATAATTTATCAAATCAACAACAAATGCATCTTCTTTCCGGATTTTCAGTGCTGGGTTTTTTGTTTCAATCAGTTCCACCTCAACAACTCAATTTAGAAACACTTTCAGCATTGAAACATCTATTTTCCGTCATATCAAACTGTGGTATGTAACATGAACTTCCCTGTCAGTTTTAATGGAGATGCGAATTTTAATCTTCATCTTTTGTTTGTGTTTTTCCATGTCTTTTCTGTTTTCCTAATATTCTGATTAACTTTTGAATGAACATAATGTAACTTTTAGTTTCTTTCTTAGAGTATTTTTGTTTCTCCTTCAGGTTTAGCCGAGCTCCTTGTGAAAGAGGTCATATCAAGCATTTTTCTTAATCCTCTTATCTGGCTCTACACAGCTTACAAGGTGCAGCGAGAACTGTACATGTTTCTTATTCAGCAATTTGATAATGATCCTAGGTTGCTTAAGAGTTTTTGTAGGCTTCCTCGTGTTATTGATATAATACGCCAATATTACTGGGATACTGCTAAATCTCGATGTGCTATTGGGAGCAAGCCTCTTTTGCATCCTATTACCAAACATGTTATTGGAGAGAGACCTAGTAGAGAAGAAATACATAAAATTCGTCTTCTTTTACTAAGTCTTGGTGAAATGAGCTTGAGGTATGGTATACTTAAACATTGAACTTTTTTTTTTTTTTAATTGTTAAAATAATTTTTTTGATATGGCAGCTTTGCATTTTCTTTTCGATTTTTAATGTTTTATTGAAATGTCATGTGGTATATGCAGGCAGAACATTGCAGGAGCTGATATAAAGGCTCTTATAGCCTTTTTTGAAACAAGTCAGGATATGGCATGCATTGAGGATGCTTTACATATGATTATTCGTGCTATTTCTCAAAAACAAGTGCTTGTTTGTTTCCTTGAACAAGTCAATTTGGTTGGTGGCTGTCAAATTTTTGTTAATCTTCTTCAAAGGTATGTCTCCTATGTTTGGATTTAATGCATCATTTTTCCTTGAAGCATGGCGAAGACCATGTTTGTCTTTTCAAGTTCTAGAATAGCTTTACTTTTTCAATATCTATATACAGGAGTCTACTGAGTATAAACATAACACCAAATAGCACTGAGGGGATAAAATCTATGCAAATTAACATGTATGAAATGGCTATATTCAAAAACCTGAAATCCTAGTGCTTGTCACCCCTCAAACAAATTGAGTAGCTCCAATTGAGTTGGACAATAAATGGGGAATTATCGTGGAATTACTTCTTTATATTAAACTAACATATTGGATTTCCATCATTTGAACAGGGAATACGAACCTGTCAGATTGCTGGGCTTACAATTTCTAGGAAGACTTTTGGTTGGTATACCGTCTGAGAAGAAGGGGCCAAGGTTTTTCAATCTTGCTGTTGGAAGATCCAAATTTCTTTCAGAGGTCAACAAGAAAATCAATTTAAGGATGCAACCTATTTTCTCAGCTATGTCTGATAGGCTGTTCAGATTTCAGCAGACAGACAATTTGTGTGCCTCTTTGTTTGATGTTCTTCTTGGTGGTGCTAGCCCTAAACAGGTTATTAATGAAATATGAGTTGCATTAGTTTTCTCATTTCATTGAGCATATTATTTAGCTTCCTAACTGTGGTGTTGGATAACAATTCCATGTGAAATTTGTTTTTGAAGTCCTTTCATTCAAAATTGATATCTGTAGGTGTTGCAAAAATATAACCAGGTTGACAGGCATCGAAGCAAAGGAAATGACTCCCACTTTTTCCTTCCTCAAATTTTGGTTCTGATTTTTAGATTCTTAGCTGGCTGTAAGGATGCATCAGTGAGAATGAAAATAATGGGTGATCTACTTGATCTTCTTGATTCAAACCCTTCAAATGTTGAAGCTCTCATGGTATGAATACTTATTATTAACGTTTATTGTACACGTGTAGTTATTGGACTACTATCTGACCAACAAATGTTGTATATAGGAACATGGTTGGAATGCCTGGTTAGCAGCTTCTATAAAGCTTGAGGTGTTAAAAGGCTACAAACCTGAGTCACCTAGGCTAGATGACAATGAGACTAATGAACAAACATTTGTAAGGAGTTTATTCTGTGTTGTTCTTGGTCACTATATGTATTCGGTAAAAGGAGGCTGGCAACAGTTGGAGGAGACAGTTAACTTCCTTCTGATGCACTATGAGCAAGTATGTTTATTTCTCTGTACTGTAAATAACTATTTGTCATTTACTCTTTTTTCTTATCTGTTTAACAATCCAAGGTAACTCGACATCTTCCTCACACAGGAAGGCATCTCATACTGGTATTTTCTCCATGATATTTATGAAGACTTGATTAGGAGGCTGACAGACTTATCATCTGGGGAGAATATTTTTATATTGCAACCATGTCGGGACAATACATTATTTCTTCTACGACTTGTTGATGAAATGCTAATCTCTGATATTGATCATAAACTTCTGGTATCCACCTGATCTCTGAAATTTTTTCTGGGTCCTTGATTGCCTTTAGCCATCTTTGAAAAAATTCATCTTATGTGGTTGTGAACTTATGATCATATGACTTTTTATAGGCACACTGTTTTTATCAAATTTGCTTTCCTCCATATCTTACTTAGATCATTCCCTAGATAGGGAAAGTCATTTTATTTTTGTTCTTGGATTGTGACTGAATGCAACACCATTCAAGTTTTAAATCTGTGATGAGAAGGCCTGAGTAGTCATTTGATGACTTGTGTTATGAAGGGTTTATTTGGCAGATGCAATAATATGGGCATAAATTGCATTTAAATGATTGGATTTATTACTTCTAATGCATTATGCTAGATTTCAAGAAAGTGTGACTTTCTTTTATTATATAATTTTATTTGGTTTTTTGCTTGTACTCATTTACATGTTTCAACTTTTTGTATTTTGATACTACATAAATCTAGCAGTTGTAATAATATTGTGGGTGTGAGATGCCTTTTGCTTGAATGAAGTATTGACTGTACCTAGCAGGTTGAGATTTCCTTCATTTATTGTGCTTATCAATATTGCTTGCTTGTGTTGGTACTTAGTTCCTCTTGTGGAAACATCTGGTATTGTAGTGACATGTTAATTTCTTGGCTGCTATGCATGCACCCAATGGTATGCCTTAGTTTTTAGTTTTTGAATGCAATGAATAGGCTTTTAATTTCATGTTTACATACTCTCTTATCAGTCACTGAATGGAATTGCTTTATTGCCCAAGTCTCTTATAAGCCAATGAGATAAAGTGACAGTTTTTTGTTTGTCTTTCTTGCAGTTTCCAGCAAATATCTCTTGTTTTTCTCTGGATTCCTTAGAAATAGACGGTGTGACTGATTTTAGCTCTGCATTATATGAGGCTTTGCAGGGTGAAGCTGATGGTCAAGCATCTAGGTACTACCAACTTTTTTTGTTTTTTGGTTGTGTTGTGATGTTATAAAATCTATGTTAATGTTTATACCATAAATCTGTTCTGTAATTTGTTCTGAACTAGGTCTATGTTCTCTTTTGGTTCACTAGGTTTGATAATTTGAACTCTCTCTCGCCAAAGGCCTGTATCTGCTGTCAGTCTTAAGTACTGCCACTTTGGTTTTGATTTGTGAACTAATGAAGTTGGCTACCGAGATGAATGTATATATTTATGCTATCTGTCTGTTAACTTCTCTGAAATTCAATCTGCTTTTTCTATTTTGCTTTGAACGCATGGCTGTTTGTGTAGTCACTGAAAAGTTTTCTTGTTGCTTCCTTTTTTCCCTTTAATATTCTGGTTTCTGTTCTATGATTAGTTAAATTATTGAATGAGTGAGATACATATAAATATTTATGCTATCTGTTATTATCTGGAATTAAATCTGCTTTGCTTTAAAAAAAGAAAAAAGAAAATGGAAGTGAAATAATTAATTTGAAAGCTTGTCAACTTCAAAGATTTTACAAGTATTGATAATTATTCATGGTTGCAGGCAGCCAATCACAAGTGAAGCTGTCGTAGTCGATCACAAGTGGTGGAATATATATGATAATTTATGGGTCATCATTAGTGAGATGAATGGGAAGGGACCAAGTAAGATGCTACCCAAATCATCAGCATTAGTGACCCCGTCAATTGGCCAAAGAGCGCGTGGCTTGGTAGAATCACTGAACATTCCTGCTGCTGAAATGGCTGCAGTTGTTGTATCTGGAGGGATTGGGAGTGCATTGGGTGGAAAACCCAACAAAAACGTGGACAAAGCCATGCTATTGAGAGGAGAGAGGTGCCCAAGAATTGTATTTCGACTTGTAGTCCTATATCTTTGCCATGCTTCTCTGGAAAGAGCTTCACGATGTGTCCAACAGGTTGTTCCACTATTGCCTTCTCTTCTTCCTGCCGATGATGAGCAAAGCAAGAGTAGATTGCAGATTTTTATTTGGTACTACTTCTTTACACATTTGATTAATGTCTGTATATTTTGTGCATATTGATGTTATACAGCTTGGCTTACTACAATTTCTTAGATAGGTGTTTTGTTTCCCTTCATTCCAGCATTTGCCATAAATATTTGACTGTTCTTTAATATTTTTCCAGGGCTCTGCTAGCTGTGAGATCCAAGTTTGGTACTTTGGATGATGGTGCACGTTTTCATGTTATTGCACACTTAATTCGAGAGATAGTCAGTTGTGGGAAATCAATGCTTGCTACTACCATTGTGGGTAGAGATGAGTCTGAGTTGAGCAGCAACATAAAAGAAACAAGCTCCATTTGGAATCTAATTCAGAAGGATCGAGTGCTTGCGGCAGTATGCTTCGCATTTTAATTTGGTTTCTTTATGTGTATTTATTTTTGTTATATGCTGAAGATTTTTGTGCTAATAGGCAAATTTTTTGCACAAAAATGAAAATAAATATCTAGTATAATACAGGGAAGGTGATATGTCATCTAACTGTGTTTTTGTGGAGAACCTTCCCTGTAAATGCATTACATAGTGTCGATCCAAGGTGACTTGGATAAATGACTGGGATGCAGTCATAGTTTTAAGACTATCCATACTCTCCATATCTGGTTCAATATTAACAATGTACTGAAAATACTAATGAAGATCTTACATCTGCATTGAATGTGTCTCTGCCCTTATTGTTGCAAATCTTGTTTTGGATTACTATGATACAGTATGGAGGTTGCTTACCTTTGCTAGCATCTAGTATAAGATAGTTGTTAATTGATGTGTCCAGATTGTGTTTCTTTTCTTTCTGTCTAATTTTTTTGATTAATATTCAACCTCTCTTTTTCATTTTTCAGGTTTCTGATGAGGCAAAATATGTAAAGACATTAAAATTGGACCGCAACAGGCAGTTGCATGAGCTTCGTGCTAGGGTGGATGAAAATTCCTCTATAGAATTAAGTAGTGCAAAATCTTTTGAAGATGAGATACAAAGTGGCTTGAATGCTATTCTTGCTTCAGATGATTTCAGAAGAGCTTCATTCCAGCTTATTCACGAGGAGGAGCAGCAAAACGTCGCCGTATGTGTATAAGTTTCTTTTTTGTTGGGCATCCTAATTTTTTACTCTTTGATATAGCCTCAGGCTAGTTTTTCTTCTTGAATTCATAGAGTTTTTATCTTCTGCTGCAACAATC
Organism: Mangifera indica; assembly: GCF_011075055.1. Taxonomy (NCBI): domain Eukaryota; kingdom Viridiplantae; phylum Streptophyta; class Magnoliopsida; order Sapindales; family Anacardiaceae; genus Mangifera; species Mangifera indica. The sequence continues at coordinate 4,197,029 of NC_058147.1, read as the reverse complement.
ATTTTTTGTTGATAGGAAAAATGGATACATATGTTCCGTGCTTTAATTGATGAAAGGGGTCCATGGTCTGCTGATCCTTTTCCAAATCATTCTGTAATTCATTGGAAACTGGACAAGACAGAAGATGCATGGCGGCGTAGACCAAAGTTACGGCAGAATTATCATTTTGATGAAAAACTGTGTCATCCAGCATCCAACACTCCTATTGATGAGGCCACTGTTCCTATTAATGAAAACAAATCCAGTTCTGTTGGGCATATCCCTGAGCAAATGAAGCGGTTTCTACTTAAAGGAATACGCCAAATAACTGATGAAGAGACCTCAGAACCCAGTGAGAGTGATACTGAACCAAGTGGGCAGAAGGTCTCTGTCCCAGAGAATCCCTTGGACAGTCAGTGGTCAGAACAAATTAAAGGTAGCTGTGATCCCAAGGACATTGTTGACAGGAAAGATTCTTCCTCCTCTTCACCAGAGATGGAAACTAGTGAGGTACTTCTGACCTTTAATTGTGAGACTGCAGTTAAAATACAATAATGTATATCTTAATGTTAGGCTTGCCGTTTCAGGTTCTTTTATCGGTTCGATGTGTTCTGGTAACGCCAAAGAGAAAATTGGCCGGACATTTGGCTGTCATGAAGACAGTTCTACATTTTTTTGGTGAGTTTTTGGTTGAAGGTACTGGAGGGTCATCTGTTTTCAAGGACTTCCATGGTTCTAGCAGTTCTGATTTAAACAAGTCTGAAAAGCAGAAATTTCTTAAATGGCCTGAGTATATTGATTTAAATTCTGAGAAAGGGCTTCCAACCGATAATGCAGAGGCAGAAAACTTGAATCTGAAATCATTAAAAAATGTTAAGCGTCACCGAAGATGGAATATTGGAAAGGTTGGGAAAGTATTTTTGTATATGAATTTAATTTGTATGTTCTACACAAAGTCTAACTCAATCTTATTGATTCTGCTGATTATAGATAAGAGCTGTGCACTGGACACGGTATTTGCTTAGATACACTGCGATAGAGGTTTTCTTCAGTGATTCAGTTGCTCCTATATTTTTGAACTTTGCTTCACAGAGGGAGGCTAAAGAGGTTGGAACCTTGATGGTTTCTCTCAGAAATGAAATATTACTCCCTAAAGGAAGTAATAGGGACAAGAGCGGAGCTATCTCCTTTGTTGATAGGCGTGTAGCACTAGAAATGGCAGAAACAGCTAAGGAGAGATGGAGGAGAAGGGATATAACAAACTTTGAATATTTGATGATTCTTAACACTCTTGCGGGAAGATCTTATAATGACTTAACACAATATCCCGTCTTTCCTTGGGTTTTGGCTGACTATTCTTCAGACGTTCTTGATTTTAATAAATCTTCAACCTTTCGCGATCTTTCCAAACCTGTGGGAGCATTAGATTCAAAGCGATTTGAGGTTAGAATTATTTGTTTTTAGTTTATTGAATTACATAATAAATGTGATTTCTTTGGATTAGTTTTTCGCTAATAAAAGCATTTGCTTACCTATATAGGTGTTTGAAGACAGATATCGTAGTTTCTGTGATCCTGATATACCTAGGTAATCTTCAGACCCGTTTTGAATTTTGTAAAATTTCTCTGGTATATAATTTAACTTGATTTCTATCATGTCCAATATACTTGTTTTCTTTTGTGCAGTTTTTACTATGGGTCTCATTACTCGAGCATGGGGATCGTGCTTTATTACCTTCTTAGATTAGAACCATTCACATCTCTTCACCGTAATTTGCAGGTACTCTTTTCTTAGAATTGTAATAATGAGTCCCTTTTTTGGCACAATATGTGGCATGTTATAATGCAATGCATGTGCAGGTAACTATCTTTATCTTTGTAACATTTACAGTAAAAATCAACATGTAAATCAACATCTGACCTTTTTTCCTTTTTCTGTTAAGTTTTAAAAAACTTTCGCTATTTTGATTTCTTGTTTTGTTATTTGAGTACAGTGTGTGTGTGTGTATATATACACATGAAAAAAATTTCCTATTAATTGAGCTGTAGGTGTGTAGCTTTTTATTTCTATGTTTTCTGGCCTAAGAAAAAACAAAATAATCTCTCTCTTTATGAAGACCAAATAACTGAACTACTATCGATATTGAAGGCACTTGAAAGATTTTACATTGGATATAAAAGTACAATCTAGATAATTGCATGCTTGTGTACTGTATTTATTTATATGAACTTTGATACTTAAATTAAATTTCAAGGATTAAGGATATGAGACTCATATGCTTCTGTACCTTTTAAATTTCAAGTGCTAGTTTTTCATTTTTATATATTGTTTAAAATAAAAAGAAAAGATTTATTGATGATGGGTGTTGTATATGCAAAAAAGAAAATATTTGCCATTGAATCAACAGGTTTTCTCTGAAAAATTAGTATGAGCTAGCGTTTTGACTTAATTAATCCTCGTCTATTCAAGATGGTGACATATTGATCTTAAGGTCCATGTAGTTTCAGTATGCTTTTCTAATTTTCATTCTAGCATATTGCTTAAGTGGCGTGTTTTTAATTGGTATTTCAAAAGCATAACTATGCTGTTGCTGGTTAGGGAGGTAAATTTGACCATGCGGATCGTCTTTTCCAAAGCATTGAAGGTACATACAGGAATTGCCTCACTAATACAAGTGATGTGAAAGAGTTAATCCCTGAGTTCTTTTACATTCCAGAGTTTCTTGTTAATTCAAACTCTTATCATCTTGGAGTGAAACAAGATGGAGAACCTATTGGTGATGTTGGTCTCCCTCCCTGGGCCAAGGTATTGGTAGTTACTTTATGCATCTCTCAGTTAAGAATGCATTGAGGACAATATCTTATTCAGAACCATTTCTTTTGTTTTTGAGTTTGTAATTTATTTATCTAGATAGGATGTATAGTAGTTTGGAACTGATTTATTGCAACTAGATGCTCCTTTGTAACTGCTTTGTTATTTTTACTTCTCATTGTTTGTGTAGGGCTCACCCGAAGTATTTATAAATAGAAACAGGGAAGCACTTGAAAGTGAATATGTTAGCTCAAATCTTCACCACTGGATTGATCTGGTTTTCGGTTACAAGCAACGTGGAAAACCAGCAGTTGAGGTATCCTTTGATGATTAATGTTTGATTGGATGGTCTGTAAGTTATTGTAAATTGGGTATTGATTGTTAGTTTCAACAACTTACTTAGATGTTGAACGAAAATTGGATTACAGGCTGCAAACATCTTTTACTATCTAACTTATGAAGGTGCTGTTGATCTGGATACCATGGAAGATGAGTTGCAAAGATCAGCTATAGAAGACCAAATTGCCAATTTTGGCCAGACGCCCATCCAGGTTTTCCGTAAGAAACATCCTAGAAGAGGGCCACCAATTCCAATTGCTCATCCCTTGAAATTTGCTCCTAGTTCCATTAATTTGACTTCCATCATTAGTAGTACAAGTACTCAACCATCAGCTTTTGTGTATGTTGGTATGCTGGATTCAACCATTGTTCTTCTGAACCAGGGGCTTACCTTGTCAGTTAAGATGTGGCTGACAACACAATTGCAGTATGGTGGAAGCCTTACCTTCTCTGGTTCCCAGGTCAGTTTTGTAGTTTGTTCACTGGATCTTATCATCATAATTTTGAATTATCTTTCTGATAGAAATATTTTCTAAGTGCACACTTTTTTTAAACAATTTGTGTCTGGATCCTGATATTCTATTATTAATACAACTTGCAAACTGTTGCAGGATCCTTTCTTTGGAATTGGTTCTGACATTCTTTCTCCCCGTAATATTGGGAGCCCATTAGCTGAGAGTTTTGAAGTTGGAGCACAATGCTTTGCAACAATGCAAACTCCATTAGAGAATTTTTTGATTTCATGTGGGAACTGGGAGAACAGTTTTCAAGTAATATCTTTGAATGATGGAAAAATAGTGCAAAGCATACGACAACATAAAGATGTTGTCAGCTGTGTTGCAGGTACTTTCTATTTGTAAAGGTTCCCTCAAAGAAGTGTGAACACCAATTGGCTTTGTGGATTATTTGAATGTTTTCAATGGTGTTGACTTTGGAATTAATAGTATAGGGCCTATATCAAAGGCAAAGTGTTGCATGTGCTTATTTACTCAGTTGATGTGAATCCTTCAGGACCACCTACTAGGGATATTGTATCCCACGTATTTCTTGACTGGTATAAGGTCTGACAATAACTTCCATTTTCAAATCAGGTGCACAGTTTGAGGGATTGGGTGTGTACATTATTTGAATTTTGGCTGTGGTGTCTTAGGCATTCGTAGTGTAGAGAATGCACTCTCATCAAAGAGGGAGTGTTATACTTACTGAATGTGAACTGCTTGGAACCATCTACTTGGATATATATCCCATTGAGTTCTTTACTTTTATAAGTTGTAAGGTCACAATAATCCCTACTTTGTATTGAGTGGTGAAAAGTTTGAGGGATTTTTGTTATTAAAATAAAAAATGGTTATGCATCTGTTTAGCTATTGCACTGATGTGGGAAGGGGAAATGTAAGGACCTGTGAATCACTTGTAAGCAATGTGGCATTGTTATATTGATGTGTTTATTTCATGTTGCTGAATTTCCTTTAAGTAATTATCTGTTTCCTTGTGGAAGTTATGTTCTTAATGCTTAATCTCTTAAAATGGAATTTGTTTCAGTGACTGCTGATGGAAGTGTGCTGGCAACTGGAAGTTATGACACAACTGTAATGGTGTGGGAGGTTCATCGTTCCAGAGCCTCAGAAAAGAAGGTTCGAAACACACAGATAGAACTACCCCGTAAAGATTATGTCATCGTGGAAACTCCCTTCCACATTCTCTGTGGGCATGATGACATAATTACGTGCTTATATGTTAGTGTGGAGCTTGATATAATTATCAGTGGGTCGAAAGATGGAACTTGTGTATTCCATACCCTGCGGGAGGGAAGATACGTGAGATCATTACATCACCCATCTGGCATTGCATTGACAAAACTTGTTGCCTCTTCACATGGACGGATTGTTTTTTATGGTGATGATGATCTCAGTCTGCACCTATTTTCTATTAATGGGAAGCATCTTGCTACTTCAGAGTCCAATGGCCGCCTCAACTGTGTTGCACTCAGTGCATGTGGTGAGTTTTTGGTTTGTGCTGGTGACCAAGGACAAATAGTTGTCCGGTCTATGAATACACTTGAGGTTGTGCACAAGTATGGCGGAATTGGAAAGATAATTACATCTCTGGCTGTGACTCCAGAAGAATGCTTCTTAGCTGGGACCAAAGATGGATGCCTTCTGATCTATTCTATAGACAACCCTCAACGTAGAACTACTCTTCCTCGGAACGTCAAAGTCAAAGCTTCTGGGGCAGGATAGATCTTGATTCCATAAAAGGAGCTATGAAATTGGCATTTTCAACCTCAGGTATATCTGCTGCACTTAATTTTGGAACTGTTTTGCCTGAAATGAAGAAAATGATTGTTTTATACGTTGGAAGAGCATATTTTCAAACAATGAAATTATGTGTATCCATTTCGGATACATAAATATGTGCACATTTATATGTGTCATCACATGATTGATTAATTTTGAATTAAGGATAAAATAATATCTACTCATGTGATGACAAATATAAGTATGTATATATTTATATATCCAAAGTGGGTATGTATAATAATTCTCATTTTCAAATGCACAGGTTCTGATTGAACATAACATTGAAAGATTTCTTTGCCATTTCAATCTTACTAAGCATCTTAATGGCTGGGGGTTTTGCGTTGACATTGTAATGAGCTTTGTGTGTTAAAACCAGACTCATGATTGCTGGGTTCTAATTTTCTCCTGCTGGAAACCTTATTAGAGCTGAAAGAGCGGAATTTTCAGACGCCTGGACTCTCCATCAAGAATTATTCTTTTTGAACTTGATCATACTGAGAGGTTTTTCCTGAGGTTCACTTTGACAGATGTGAAGCAGAGGAACTTCATTGTCCGATATACATACAGCTTGAATAATTTGGAAGGTGCAGTTTTTTCTTTTATTTTATTTTTTTTCTGTTCAACATAATTTGGTAGACAATTGCTACGTTGATTAAATTCTTAAGTTTCATCCTCTTTATAGTGGGCAGAGTTAGGATTCAGAATCAGGTATTAACACATACATGTACATTGTAATCTTGTAAGGTCAGTAGAAAATGTTGTGTATTAACTATAACATCATCATTACCGTAATAACAGATAATTGATTAGAAATTTTCTTTTGTTGTTATTTCTATCAATTACTTGTACTGATGGGCGATTGTGCCTCGTCTAAAGTAAATGGCATTTGTTTTTTGGCCCTTATTTCCTTCCTTTTCTTACGATGCCATATTTGTGGGCAGATTTTTCGCCGAAGTGTTTTCTAGTATTATACAAGCAGCTACTTAATAATCTGTCAATTTACATGACCATGGGCCGTGTCGGCCGACCTGGCACAACCCACTATGTCATAGGGTTGGGTTGTGCCCTGATCTGCCAATTGGTAGGTGTAATAGATTAGGTCAGCCCACTAAAATATCAAGGCCGTCTTTGTGGGCTTTTTGCTGATAGGTTCGTAAAAATATATATTTTTCTAATTCTTTATTATTTTTAAATATTTTATTAATTTTTAATTGGCCATGCCATTCTGCTGGCCTTGTTTCAAGGCTTGTATGACCTAGACGCCTAACGATCATACAGTTTGCAGGCCATACTAAAGATGAGGGACATGGGTTTGGATGTGGGCCGGTTTGGTCCCTGTCATGTCCATAAATAAAAGGCTCCATGTACTATGATTATGCATCCAAAATGATCGCCAAAATTTTCATTTTAGCAGCTCGTGTGTGTGTGTTGTATATATAAAATCTACCATCGTTCTTTCATAATTTTTAAAAATAAATAAACAGTTCACAGACAATGACTTATTTTTCAATTATGAATATTATATTATACAAATATCTATTACTGTTGAATATATAAACGAATTTATAATTATATATAATATATTATTATATAATTAAATATTATTTGAATAATTTAAAATTAATGATAAATTAATACGTATATATAAAAACCAAGTTTTATATTCAATTTCCTAAAATGTGGTGGCATTATTATTTTCATACTGAAAAAGTGGTATAACCGGGGAAAAGTTATAAAAAATGGATTTGGGCTAGGGCCAAAGGGCATTTGATCGTTAATATAGGCATAATTGAGGGTAATTTACCCTGGTCACTTTCCTTTGTGTCCTGAGCTGTCCCTGTCCTGTCCTTCACTCTGTGTTCTCTCTCGCTCTTCTCACAAACGCAACACAAAATCATACGCTCCTTTTATTTCTCTGTTAGAACCCTCTTCTTCTTCCTCCCTCTTTTAATTTATTTATCTCACTCTTCACACTCTTATACTTAGGGTTAGGGTTTCATTTATAATTTTAATCTTTCTATTTGTTTTTCTGTTTTTTTTTTTAATGCTTCACAACCCCCTTATTTTAGCTCAAAAACTGCAATGTACGGTCACTCTCAGCCAATGAACATCCCCACTCAAATGTCCGCCGGCGCAGACGACGAAGACGTCTCCGTTGGCGCTGATAATCACCATCTCTCCTACGACACTCATTCCCTCGGAAACGGCGTCGTTGTAGAAGACGCTGCTCCTGATTCTGTTTACGGTCCATCCTCTGGCTCCGAATTGGGTAATTCGAGCCAGCTCACCCTCTCCTTTCGCGGCCAGGTCTATGTCTTCGACTCCGTTACTCCCGATAAGGTAATACAGCAATTTGCACATTTTTATATCTTTTCTTTTCTGTTGTGTTACTTAGGTTTTAGAATTAAATGATTATATTGAAGTTTATGAATCTTTTTGGTTTGGACCTCTGATTGATGCTTATATGGACTTGATGTATTTTATTTTTGAATGAAATTATGATATGGACGGAACTGAAAGAAGAAGAAGAAAAAGATAGAGAGCAAAACCAGAGGAAGAAAATCCAGAATCAAGGAGAAGGAGAAGAAATAGAATACATTGGGAGAGAAATAGAGAAATAAAATTGATTTTATATTCCCCAAATTGAAATCTGCACAATAAGCATGAGTATATAGTGGCGCCCCTTTACATTTTATAACAAACTCTCACTCTCCGAATTACAATTTTAATATGTAAACGGCATCGTCTTGCATATACCTGGTATCTATTAATAACTCCAATCAGTTCTTTCTATTTACCCTTTAATTTAAGAGAAATTAAAACTGGTAATTCAAAACAATTCCAAACCATATCAAATTAAAACTGTGTAACACTTCAAGTTTACTGGTTTCATGGTTAATATCTTGACAGGCAAATAGATTTTTAAAGTTATGGTCGTCCGTCTTATAGACGTTTCAAGATTTTGATTGTATATTTCGTGCATTTTCTTATTATCTTGTATCTATAGGTTCAAGCTGTGCTGCTTTTGCTGGGAGGATGCGAGTTATCATCAGGCCCACCAGGAATGGAGGTGATTCCTCAAAATCAGAGGGTATTTAACTATTCAACTGCGTAATGTATGTTCTATCTGTTTATTTTATTTTATCTTTTACATCTCTACGGGCATTGTGTTTAGGGTGTTGCTGACTTTCCAGGAAGGTGTAACCAACCACAGAGAGCTGCTTCATTAAATAGGTTCCGGCAGAAGAGGAAAGAACGCTGTTTTGACAAGAAAGTCAGATATAGTGTCCGCCAAGAAGTTGCTCTTAGGTTTGGCAATTTATTTGAATTGATATTTCTTCTGGATAAGTTTTTCTGTGTATTGAGTTAAATTAGCTGGCAAATGCACACTAGGTACTTGTTTTTCAATTTGAATATTTATGTCATTGGACAAGCTAGTATTATTGACTTTTATTGCTGGTTAAATATGGATTCTATCTGCTCTTATTCTTGGATGGACCAACAAACCAGTACATTTTCTCTCTTGTTCGATAACACAGCCATTTTAAGGACTTCCAAATATAACACTCTGGGTTGTCTCTGAACTTGCGTATATTCTCTTTTGAAACTATGGTGTATAGAAGTGAAGTATATATGCGATATTGCTGCCAGGAAGCCTTGTAAAGCGAAGAGCCAAGATATCTAGTTCATCTGAAAATCATTATGAATACTTTTTCCTTGGCCATAGTGTTTTCTTAATTGACATTAGTGTGGTGTAAGCATCTGTTAAAGTGGTAGTGAACCATTAATACCATTTGCTTTTGCAAAGATTTTACATATTCCTTAGTAAGCTATATTAATGGTTTATATCAGTTACAAATCAGCTCTTCTTGCATTCTTGGCATGGAGCTCTGTGTAGATGGTTGTTACAATGCAAGTCCATTATTGGGATGGTTTTTATTTTATTTTTTAATTTGGTCTCTTTGAAAGAGGAAGTTGAAAAGAGGGATGGAGATTAGGATCTACTGTGCAGATTTTATATGCACTAGTAGACATGGACTTTTATGGTATGATTTTTCATATCAATGGCAAAGGAATTGTACTCATGTTTTCCTTGTGGAATGTTTTTGTATCCTTTTTACCTGTTAAAGACAGTTTTCACTATGGAAGAATACAATGTTTTGTGAACAACCTTTGTCAATGATTTGTGTATTATTTCTACATATGATACTTAATGTTATTCTATTTACTGAATCAACTCATGTATTTCTCGTTTTCCTTCATTAATACACTACAATTTTTTTAACTATTTTCTAAATAAAATAATAAATCAATTTTAGTCTTTTCACAAAATAATATATATATATATTTTTTGGTTTTCAGGATGCAGAGGAATAAGGGTCAATTTACTTCAGCCAAGAAGTCTGAAGGGGGAGCCTTTAATTGGGGCAATTCCCAGGAATCAGGGCAGGATGACAGTCCATCAGAAACCTCGTGAGTTTCATTCCATCTCCAAGTTCTATCCGTTTCTTTCCATGAAACACGAATGCGAGTTTTCTCTAGACTGTGTTTTCTTTAACCCTTTCTTTGAAGACCATTTTGAATTATTCTATTGCCATTGGCTTTCTATTTTGAGGTGTACTTCCTACCGATCTAGTTGCTTGAAATTATAATAGTCAAGCGAGTTTCAATGTTAAAAATTTCACCAGTTCTATCTTTTGCATGTTTTCCTAGTTGTTCACATTGTGGTATAAGTTCAAAGTCTACTCCCATGATGCGACGTGGTCCATCTGGTCCAAGGTCTCTCTGCAATGCATGTGGACTTTTTTGGGCAAACAGGGTCAGTATTCAATGATTTTTATGCTTTTCTTTATCAATTGCATTTTTTTGTGCATATGTCGTACTTGTTTTCTGTGAGGATTTTGATTTGCTCTCAAAAAAGTATTGCTCTGGTTCTGACAATATATTTGCCAGTACTTATAAAGTTGGCATGTTAACAGAATTTACTTTATCCTGGCCATATCCCTGATATGTATATACTCTTGCCTTATTTTGCTGTTGGTTTGAAAACATTGTTAGGCATTCTTTCCTCGATACGTGGTCAGGAGTATTTATGGGCTGGTAATTGTCTACAGAAATATGCATGCTGTCTCACATTACTAATCTTAATTTGATGTGATCAGGGTTGATTGATACTGTTGAGTTAAAACCATCAGATATGTTATTCATTGTGACTAGCCACAATTACAAATGAATATTAATTCATGAGAATGGATCTTGGTTGACGAAGATACATGATAGTTTAATTTACCTTATATAATATCAACTCATTTGCATGGTTCATATTAATGGAATTATTGGATCTTAATGCATCAGTGTCTTGTAGTTGTTGGGCATGGGTGAATGTTGTGGTAACTTGACACCTGTGCAACATGACTTTCTATTGTCGAAGTTATTGATTTTCATCATTTGACTTCCAACACTTGCTGAATCTATTTTTAAGAGATGCCAATAAATTTCACTTCTCATTTCATTTCTTGTGTTTAGTGTTATAAGTTGTATTATAGAAGGCTCAAGTGGAGATTTTTGTTTCCATTGTGTTTTTGAGTTTTTGATGACATCCTCTGCTGATGTGCTTTTTTGACAATGGAACTATGCAGGGTACTCTGAGGGATCTTTCCAAGAAAACCCAGGACCATTCTCTTATTCCAATTGAGCAGGTATGTATGATCTAGCTGAAGTACATAAATTTTGGTTCACTGTTATGTTCTGGCCTCCTTCCCATATAAAAATGTGGAATGGCATTTTTCCTGATGTAGGGTGAAGGAGAAGCAAATGACTCAGGCTGTGGAGCTGCCATCCATACAGACAATGAACTTGTTTCTTTCTCAAATGATGAGGACACTGCTTTACTAACTGAGCCTTGAGTCTTCTTACAAAAAATGGTTACAGTGGTCGGGCGTTGGCTATATCATTGAAGTTTTTCTAGTGATTTCATTTAGCTTGTTCTATATGTACAGATATCATAGCCCCTTCAATATATGAGGTAGTCTCTTATCTGCTGCTACTTTGCATGAGGTCACCTGAAAAGCAACTTATTTCAGATGTTTCACATCAAAAAAGTAAGCTTCAATTAGATGGTAATCTTTGTAAAAGGTAGGGCCCTTAAGTTTAAGCCCTGTTGTTCTTCCTTTCATTTCCCTCAAGTAAAGACGTTCTAGTAAATCAAATTTTGTTAACGGAAACAGATGCAAAGTATATAAAGATATGCAGGTCCCAGATGGCAGATATTCCTTCTGACCCCCTGCATGTAAGTCTAGTTTTGAGCTGTTTTACTACTTTCTTTATGGATATGAGTTTCTTTTTCGCCTGTGAAAATGGAAAAGTCACCCCCATAAAGTGAATTTAGCTAAACATAATTTAGTCCCCAACTTGTCATGATTCTCATGCTATTCATCTTCCGCTAGTCATCTTTGAGTAATCATCTCTCAGTTAAACCCACTATTATATTGAATATTAAACCATATGTCACTTGCATTTAGAATCTATTGACCATGGGTAATGATCATACATGTATGCTCATTAAACATTGATTTAAAAAAACTAGGTCAATTTACTAATATGCCTTCTGATTAAATCTTTTATCTTGTGATCAGATTTTACATCTAATGAATTACAATGTTTAATGAACTCATCACTAACATCCAGCCAAAACTCATCATTCACCCCTTTGTAAAACCCTATAAGACTCTGTCGTTTATCTTTCAGAGTCATGAATTTCATATATATGGAATAATGTTGGCAAACCCACTTAACTACAATCCCAACTAGCTAAAGTATCGGCTGGATTTCACCTTTTATTCTAATTAAAAATTGTAGTATGTAAATCAAATGTACACCATTAATGAAGGATTATAGTGCATATGCCAAAGTTGTTAAGGTATGAAGTTTATATTTCTGTTTGGATAGTTACACATAATTATAAACTTCACATGGTCTAAGTTGTCAATGTATCTTTTTTCGCACAAGTGTCTCTGCTTTAAAATCTTACTTAAACCCAACAGAGGTAAACAACGATGTAACCTTACTTAAACCAAAAAACCCAAATTTTTATTTCATGGATGTAAATATAATTTTAAGTTATGAAAAAATCTCGTCTCTTATATATGATTTCTTCATCTAAACGCAAAAAATATATATTTACAAACTTAGATTATTGATGTTGACACGTGAATAGTTATAGTAAGGGAAATCACATTATATATAAAACACTTTTTATTTATAAAACAATAATTTACATTATTTCATAAAATCATTGTACTCTTAGGATATAATTCTAACAATAGATCAACTCATTGATATGAAAAAATACTTAAACTATTGTTCATCATCCGTTTCAATATATATGATAGTCTCGTAACTACTGAATGTTAAATTGTGATAATAGTTGGGTAACATAAATGATTATTCAAATGTTCTTCAATGTTTATCCTAATATCTAGACCCATGCTTATCTACGATATGCCATTATCAAATTTCTTTACCATGTGTACTTAATATCTATACGACAATATTAAAAATAGTCACAACCCTTTAACTTTATTACTCGTACACATCATCAACATAATTCATAAAGACATTTTATCGCCCATTTAGATCTTGTAGATTTGTAAATTTTATATTGATATTCATTCTTCATGACATGTCTTAATATATTTTGAAAACAATTATTAATTAGTAGTGTTTTGTGTGTAAGTTTTGTGTATAATTTTATGTATAAATAATAACGTGTTATTATGTGATTAAACAGTTAAAAATTAGAGATAAAACAACACATAATTACATAATAATATATCATTATTTGCTTATACGATTATGCGTAAAAGTTATACACACAATGTTATTAATTATAAACTAATCTTAGAAGGGTGCAAGACTAAACCAGCGTAGGATATACTTATCCCCCAATTGCCAAACAGAATTTTTGGCTCCAAATTTTACGGTCTTCTCCGCACGAAAGTTCGCCTTTGCTAGCATTTCTCCCTTCTTCTTCGTCTCTCCTGATCATGGGATTTTCCATTACGTCGTCGTTTCATGCCATTTCGTTACAACATCCACTCCTCCATCTCCGTAGCCACAAGTACATCCTCAATGGTTCAAATTCTCATCCTCTCATCTCATTGTCTCTTCGCAGACACTCTCATCATCTCCCTTCAAAATCACCTTCCATCAACAATTCTAATTTCACCCACAAAAACACCAATATTGTTCGCAACTCATCAAGAAACTCTAATCTTACCGTCCGCTTGTCAACCAGCAAAACACCACAAGCACCTTCACCATCGTCACCTAACCGTCAACTCATCATAATTACCTCTGCTGTCACGGTGACACTAGCAGTTGCCAACCGCGTGCTCTACAAGCTAGCTCTCGTTCCCATGAAACAATACCCTTTCTTCTTAGCTCAACTCACCACTTTCGGGTAAGTTTTTCTTATTGCTATGACCTTATGTATGTGATGGACGTGACAGTAATGCTTATTTTTGTGGGGAAAATCTGTATTTTAGGTATGTGGTGATTTATTTTTCAATATTGTATACACGGTACCGGATGGGTATCGTAAGCGATGAAATGATAGGTGTTCCCAAATCTCGGTTTATGGCCATTGGTATTCTGGAGGCTCTTGGAGCTGCGAGCGGAATGGCTTCTGCAGGTAAAATTGATAGTTGAGGTGTTTGTTTCTGGGCTTAATATATTATTGATATAATGTTATGTATCTTTAACAGCAATGCTTCCTGGGCCTGCTATACCTATATTGAATCAGGTATGTTTCATGGTAAAAATGAGGAACCAAACTTGTTTTTTTGTTGTTGTTAGGTTTTTTATTGACAAAGAACTTTGAGGTTTCTGTTTATAAATTTTTTAATATGGAGTTGTTGGCAGTTGAAAACTTTTCAGTTTCAAAACTATGTGCATGGTTGACACACTACTCTTGCCGTTGTTCTTAATTGCCTTTGTTGTGCGTTGTTTGTTAACATAAGTAATGTTAGATCATGATGAATTACTACTAATGCTTAGTTTTTTATTTTGAATCAACTGATTACTTAATACATTGTGTAACCATAAAGTCATTATCAAACCGCTGATCTTGATGAAGGAATGAATTGGAAATTTTTTAGAAATACAATTTCTTTTCTTTATATTTTTTCATTGGAAAAGAATATAAAATAATGGATGTCATTGTTCATGTTAAATGTGCATAGCAAATCCAAATGGTTAAGCCCTCAGGATTTTCTTTTTTTTGGCAGACATTTTTAGTGTGGCAGTTGGCTTTGTCTGCTTGTCTCTTGGGAAAAAAGTACTCTTTGAACCAAATTGCTGGCTGCCTGCTTGTGGCTACTGGTGTAGTGTTGGCAGTTGCCAGGTTTCCTTATACATAAATATTTTAAATTATTATTCCAACAATCAAAGCCCTTGTAATTTAATTCTGTGGGAGGCCAGTGATGGTTATTTGTGCATTCTGTGATTACAGTGGGTCTAACGCTGGTCAGATGCTATCTGGAGTTGAATTTGTATGGCCAGCCATAATGATAGCATCTTGTGCTTTTCAAGCTGGTGCTTCTATCATCAAGGTCACAAATAATAATCTCTGGTCATATTTTAAGTGTGCTGTATACAAGGAAAATAAGTAATCTTGAATCTTTGTTTGAACAGGAATTTGTTTTCGTTGATGCCAAAAAGCGCCTAAAGGTGATGCCCTATTATCTATTGCCTGTTTAAACATCAAATGGCCATGGAATCTATTGTAGCTGACAAGCTGTTTCTGCGTATTATTGGAAATTTTCTGACTCAGTCTGGATGCATGCAGGGAAAATCACTTGACATATTTGTTGTAAATTCCTTTGGATCTGGATTTCAGGTAATCATTCTCCTTACTAGAATTTGTTGTTCTGTGAATTTATACATATTGTTCTGCAAACATTTTATATGAACTTGAGGTATCTTAATATGAATATGAGATATTTTCATGGTAGTTGAACATCTCTTCAAACTTGTAGGCGCTGTTTGTTCTTTTCTTCTTACCTCTTCTGTCAAACTTAAAAGGCATTCCTTTTGCTGAACTTCCTTCATATCTCAAAAGCGGTGTTGGCTGCTTTCTAAACATGGGAAGGACTACAACAGGCAAGTTATTAGTCTTATTTTTTAGTTGATATGTTTCTGCATATGGGTATCTTTGTATATTACAGATATTATCATATAGGTTAATTTGCAATGAATACAAAATGAAACTATAGTGAAAAGACAAGCAAGCTTTTGTTTTTTCATTTAGAAGAGACCTTCAAAGGAAAACTGTACATACTGACTTTGAAAGCGATAATACTGATTTAATTTTTGTCATTGCCAACTTAACTACTAGTGAGTAGACATGAAATTTTGATACAAAGTGCATATATTTGTTAATTTGTTAGTTTAATTAAAAATATCCTGTTAAAACGTTTTATAGTTGTTTTCTTAATCTTTTGACAAACTTGAGACTTTATGAGGGCTGATCTTCTCTAGGCGTTCTGCTCATCAATTAATATGTAAATGGTTCAGGCTGTGATGGAGCTCCCTTACTTCCACTACTGTATATGAGTACCAACATGGCTTTTAACATATCAGTGCTCAGTCTACTTAAGATTTCCTCGGCAGTTGTTGCTTCACTTGTTGTGATGCTATCAGGTGCTCTCTGTAACATACTGGGTCATACATGAATGTATGTGTAGTCCTGTACCTTGTTTCTGCACAATTGTTTACTAATAGGCCCTTTTGTTTTATTTGCAGTGCCACTTTCGATCTATGCCCTTTCCCTTCCGCTGCCATACCTTCCCGATGGCATGAGCTTGAGCCCCTTTTTCCTCTTCGGCAGTTTGATTCTTGTTTTAGGTCTCATAATATACAACATACCGCAACCTGTCAAGCAAAGTTCTTAAATCGCCAAGTTTTTCTATTCTTGGTCGTAAGATTCATTGCATTTTTAATGCATATTGAATTTTGATTTGTTAAAGATCATAAATGATTCTAATATTTTTAGTGGTCTCAAACTCCTCTATCATCTTATTTCACCACAAAAATATCCTTTTCTTTTGTAATGGAAATTATAATTCAGCTTTTTCACTCAACTTGTACAAATTAATGGACCATCTATGAAATGTAGATTTTTCAATAGTTTGCTTAGTAAGTTTGGTGAAGAAATATTACCGATATGGTTCTAACACAGTGAAGATTAAAAGATTTAGGCATAGCAGAAAATTGAAGTATATTTTAGCAGCATAGGAGTACGTGAAATGTAAAGTCAAAAGTGTTTTGATATTGGGCACATAAGCCTCATGGAATAGTGTTAAAATTCTGCAACAAAATCTGGTATTTACATGCTTTAACAACTAGAAGTTACAAAAGGTAAAACAATGATAATCTATGACGAACACGTGTAAATGACATCACCTCAATTATACATAAAATAAAATATCAATATCTATATTTCCAACCAGCAAAATTCAGAGTGAAATTAAATGATTGAATTTGATTGCAAGCCAAACATCTTCATTCAAGTAGAGCCCAAGAAAAAGCAACAAAACAATGTTTCACTATTCTACAACATTGCATCATGCAAGCCTTCATACGCTCAAAATACTTCCCCATTAGACAACTCAAATTAGAGAGCTGTTGCTGTTCTACAGCTTCAAATCTGTTTGATCTGTAAATCCAAAGATTATTTTTCTTGTCATTCAGATTGTCAATATCACTGCCAAAAGGGACAAAAACGTTAAACCTTAAAATAAACGATCCAGGATATCTGACTGGATTTGGGTGATACATAAAGAACACGCAGAAAAAATTAACAATACAAATACCACTAAAGTTTCTTGTGATAACAAGAAGTTCCCTTTTTCCAGAAAGCTATTAGATTCCAATTTTGATGTCAACATTAATGTGTCTTTGTTTGTATGCTAGAACAGAAAGAGCCCTGCCACTTTTAAATACAAAATAACCCCGCCCCTTCTCAAAGATTGACTAATCTCAACATTTTTGGCATAATGAAACTGATCACGAGATTAATCCAATCTGTATAACATAATAATCAAACTTTCTAAAGGTTGGTTTTAGTAAACTCACAAGATAATAAATCAAAATCAGTACTGTGCACATAAAGTAACAACTACACAGGAGCAATGTGGATATAATAAGGGAAAATATTGTCACAATTCAAGATGACATACCTTCCTTTTCTTTAATTTCCCCATTCCACCTCTACCATAATTCATGCTTGTTGGTTGTTCATCATTATCCTCCATGGGTAAAGTTTTTATTTCATCATAGAAACTGTCAGTTAGACCTAGCAACCTGGAACAGACAAATGATCAAATGGTCAAGGCAAGATAATCACAAACCACCACAAATTGGTATGAAAACTTCTGAAACCTTTACTGAATTTTATATTTTGCATACCCATTTCTCGACTTCTTCAAGTGTTTCATCTTCTTTTTCTCCATCTTTGTAAGAGGAGCACGAGTAAAAAGCTCCTCTTCTTGCCGTGCACGCTCTTCCATCTTTTCCTTGTATCTAGTAAGTTCTCGACTCTCAGATCCAAAAGTTTCTCTAACCTGCATTTTCCGCCATCAACCAAAAAGAAACAAACAAACAAATCAGCTGAATCCATGCAAGAAATCGTCCAATTCTGTCACAATTTAAAACCAACCTCTTCAGGTCTCCCCTCCAAATTATCCATCAATTCCCTCATATAAGTACTCTGCCTAGCCTGTCGCAGTGTCTCTTCCTCCTTTCGCAAAGCATTTCTTTCCTTTCTTGACATCTTATCCTCATCCATAGAAGTGGGAGCAAATTTTGGGGGTTTATACATGCCTTCATTGTCCTACAATATTTAAAATGGTTTAGGAAACAGATTTATTTGAATTTCAATCCTTGACTGTACTCTTATCATTGCAGACTCACCTCAACTGTCATATCTGTTCTGCTAACAAGCATGTCTGGGTTAGGACGATATCTGAATAGATCTTCAGTCTTCTGTGGCTCATCAGATTCCTTTTCACTTGGATCAAGTTTTCCCAATCCACTAACAGAAATGCTTGTGCTTGTAAGCTTCTGAATTTGGTACTGAAGTTTCTTGTCAATTGGACGAATCTGTTAACAAAAAAAAAAAGAAAAAGAAATGCATTAACAATCTCATAAAAATCACAAACACTGAAAGACTGATTGATACAGTAAAAAAATTAATTCCATACCTTTTCTAAAAATAATCTAATTTCTACAAGACTCCGAACAACAGGATGCCCATCAATGGATAAACCTTTGGCCTTGCGAAGCAAATAATAAACAATGGACTGGCAATAGTTTAGAAGCAGCAAATGTTTAGCTTCAAGATAGCTAAGTCCATCTGCTGTTGGATAATTATTCTCTTTCACCTATTACCCAAAAAATATATAAAGTTACTTTTGAATAAAATTTTGATCTTTCGACAGTTCTATCATAACTTAAAATTAGATGAAAACAATTTCTACCTTGGTTATTAAAGCTTGCACTTTACTACTCACTGCATCTAATCCTTCTTTCATCTCTTTCAACAATGCTGCCAACTGAGGCGCCTCTCTGAAACAACAATACACGAAACAAGAAATCAAAAAAATACACAAATGATTTTCAGTAAATTAACCCAATTATCCGTTACAGAATTTGTGTTTCGATAAAAAAATAAAATAAAAATTAGAAGTAAACTAAATAATCCGTTACAGAATCAACGTTCTGATAAACAATATATAAGAATTAAACAAAGGAGTTAAATACAGATGCAAACTTACTTCTTTACTCTTTCATCATAGCCCGAATTGTTATCGGTAGAACCCTCCATGATTTACAAGTAATTATCAGCAGTAATACTGCAATTCAATGGTAAAGAATTTAAATATTTTGATATCATGTAAACTGAGACAAAACTGGTTAAAGATAAATCTACACACACACACACACACATATATATTTATATATAAAATTTGAAATTTAATAAAGAAAGAGTTGGAAGGTGAAAAGGAGAAAATTTGTGAAAAAATTGGTGTACTATGTATATGAAGAATAAGCAAATCTACTGGAAATAGGGGTGGCAACTACCTTGGAGATGGAGACTGAAAATTAAGAGAACGGCGAAGATAAAGTCAGACGGTGAAGGAGTAAGTGAAGAGGGAATATGCAAAGGATTAGGTCACTGGAGCTTGAGCGGCTTGAGAAGAGAACAATGAATTACGTCGATTTGGGTTAGGTATATATAATCACAGCATATTCCTAGTAAGGGCAAAAGATTTTCCCACAAAGTTTTGTGGTGAAGATAAATGCAACGTCACTTGTTTTTTAAAACTCAAATATTTAATCATAAATAAATTATTATTAAATTTTTGTATTAAAATTAAAGATAAAAATATTATTTTATTAATTACATTAAAAATATATCATTTTAGCTGATTTCTCTTTTAAATTTTAAAAACTCACATTCTACTTTAATCTCAACTTTGAAAATGTAAACTCTGACGACGATGTACCTTTTGTGCATCTCTCTCTCCTATCACTGACGATCTCATACGAAGTCATGACAGTGACAGTAGCCTAAAAACGAAGAGGTTTCGTTGAATTAGCTTCAAATGATGAAAATCTATCGCCCTTTTCATCAATTCAGATTCAGATCTGGACAACCATCGATGAAGTCTTGTTCTCTAGCTACAAACGCGACGGATTGTCATTGTTCGGAGCCAATTCAATGAAGTCTCTTCGTCTTTGAGCGTCGTCATTGTCATCAAGGCTTCATCCGCCTTCATTTGGTGTTGTCAACGACATCAAAGGGAGACACACAAAAAATTGGTTGACATTGTAACCAATTAGCTGCCACCATCATTGTTACCGGAGTTTGTAACAAATCCTACAGATTTGAGAAAAAAATTACTTTTTAAAGTTTAGATTAAGGTGAGATGCAAGTTTTCAAAACCTGGGGAAAATAAAAAATATATATATTTTTTAATATTATTGATAAAATAACAATTTTATTTTTAGTTCTGATAGAAAATTTTAACAACAGTTAATTTATAAGTATTTAAGTTTTTAAAATTTTATATAAATGATCACTTAGATTAAAATGATATTAATAGAAGATATCTTTGATTTTGAACTAATAATTTTTAGGTGAAAATTCGGATAATAAAAGGTTACGATTCTTAAGGTCAAGGATGAGGGTAAAACGGATATTAAATTAAGATCTCAGCCATCCATAAAAATTGGTTGAAATCATTTAAATGTATTAAAATTAGGTATTTTAACTAATTTCCCGTTTATAAATATACAAGCATGAAAGGATTCACGACATTATCACCAAAGTAGCCCACTTAATGATCAATTTACTTAAAATATGCTTCTATGCATTCGAGCTTCATTAGGTGCATGCACTTCTACTAGATAGCGCTTGCCACCGAGAAGTCGCATCCCAGTCGGATCATCCAGCATTGCTGTCGTATCTGGCGGAGCAGTACTCCAATGCATGGCGATAGTTGGGCGATCTGCCAATTACAGCCAGCCATTTGGGAATATGACTATGTTCAACCGTTGAGAAGTGAATATGATATAATCTGTATTGTGTAAGGAGAATCAGATGCCAAAAGAGCGGAAAAGCTCAAGAAAGATGTCCGTATGATGCTGGACGAAGTGGTGGATCCATTACATCAGCTGGAGCTCATTGATGATTTGCAAAGACTTCCAACAATTACCGAAACAATTATGAAGAAAAGAATGAAAGTTCGTATACCGTGCCTCTTGAATTCAGACTCTTTAAAGGCAACATGGGTATGATATACCTCTTGGTAAATCTTCTGTATATATTACATTAGATCTCTTTAATACTGATTACGAATGTTCTGTATATATTACACCATTTGACATCTGCATTTAGAAAATGATAAGAAATCACCATGTTTTTGCCAGGTTGAGCTTTCTTTTGAGGGGAGAACATGAAAAGCACATTTTTCGGTTCATTTTAACAACATATAACAAGAAGGTCAAGATTGCAGTAAATTACTATCTCAACATGACTAGGCAAATAAATCACATACTATACAGTGGTAAAAGCACTCAGGCATATCTCATATCAAAATGTACACAAATAGATCCCAGCACTTACATCAACCGGCATCACCACATTATCTAATGTCAGCTGGAAGCAGCAGTTCACCTTCTATGGGTCAAGAGAGCATCAATGTACTTAAGATTCAATGTGAGCGACACTAAAATGAAGAAGCCTATGAAGAACTCAAATCTCCAGACATTTATGGAACAAACCAAATCATCACCTTCTAATCAAAGTTAGAAGGAAGGTCAATATCTGAATCTGAAGGATTAGCAAGCTCTACCAGAGGCTCCTGCAGATCCCAGAACTACTAAAATGAGATAATGTATATCAATTTGAAGAGATTCATCATTGTGAAGCAAGCCTCTCCAAAGTATGGTACTAAAAAAAAAATAAAAGAGAAGATACTGGATGTGGGAACGTAAAGAAGATTGTGGGCAAATTTCATAGATAAAAATGTTTGAAGTTCATTTTCCTTGTTTTTTTATAGTTTTTAAAATTCTTTAAGGAGATATTATGCAACATCTATGTTAGAGCACAACTGTTGCCCTGATATATATATATATATATATTTTAAAAAGCCCTGTAAGAATTACATGTCATCTCACTTGACAATCAATTTAGATGTTTTACCTGCTCATCATCATATATATATATATATATATATATATATATATATATATATATATATTTTTTAAAAAGCCCTGTAAGAATTACATGTCATCTCACTTGACAATCAATTTAGATGTTTTACCTGCTCATCATCATCAGCTGAGGAATGGACAATTCCTATAGGCAAGGTATTTGTGAGATCTTCAGCAGCTCCATCCATATCCTACATCATACCGAAACGCAAAGTTACCTAAAAGCAAATATCCCTCATAGAATTGGAAGAAAAATCACTTGTATCAATTATTAAGAGCAAATATTGGTAATGAAAATGGGAAAACCTAAGAATTAAAACACCATCTCTGATAATTACCTATCCTCAAGTACATTGTCCGCCAGGAATCACAAATTATATGAGAATGAAACATTAAATATGTAGCCATTAAAACTTTTATCAATATAAAATTGTAGTTGGATAGCATTTATATTTAGGTTAATATATTTGGGGGTATCCACATGCCAAGCCTTGCTTGAAAAATGATAAACATGAAACCTACAGAAGCCACACTAGCAAACCTCCTTATTTGGAAGCGCAGGTGACTCTAGTCAAGCTTATATGTGAGACAGAAAGATTGCACAAAGGAATTCACTGGTTTATATGGCTAATGCTGGAACTGACACATACTTCTTCAGCTGGGTCTAATGAAGGATCATTTGACCCTTTGTTAACAGCCTTAGAAGCATCTTCAGGAGTTACCTGCACACATGATAGAACAATTTAGAAGCAAGAATTGAGTCCACCCAATTTGAAAGGAAATTATAACAGAGATAGAGATTAGATTTTACTCGCTCATCCTGATTTCCAGAGAATTCTCCTTCCATAATTGACGGCTTAACATCCATTGGAGTTTCCTGCAGATCCCGTAAATAACAGTAGATTAATCAAGGATGGAATTGGGCAAAAAGCATCACAGTGCACAGCATTTCTAATCCCACAAAACATCATTGAAATTTAAGAAAAAAAAGAAAGTCATAAAAGGACAGGGATTAAAAAATGAAGGCCATCAAACTGTAACAACAAATGTGTGCACACACATCCATTTTTTTTAAACTCCACAAAAACATATATTTAAACTAAAATCTAAGCTCACAAATTAGAATATACCATTTTACATGGGCTTAGCTTCTACATAAAAATAAAAAAGAGAGAAACAAAATATTTTAATCATAATTACTGTACATACAGGTTCAGTTTGGTCCATTGATACACTCCTTCCCCCCTTGCTGAGATCTCTCAGTGTTCCCTGCATGTCCAATAAACTGGTTCAAGAAATAACAAATCACTGAAAATAAATGTAACTCAGCAATGCTAATAAAAAGAAGTTGTTAAGGCATGTTCAGATAACAGTGATGCCTGATCTGAATTCAAAATATCAATCAAACATGTGGGATAGATCAAACTTCCATGAAGATATTTGAATTTTTAGATGGAATAAAATGCATTTACTAGTATAAGGCAGGAAAGATGCTTTGCTAGCTGTAACTGAGCCTGATTGCATTAAAATGTCCAGACTTATACACTGAAGAAAACACTAAACATTTGTCAATTCTAAAGAACCGCTGAGTGCAACAGTGTCACAAGTTTAGGCAAAGCTAAGAACTGCGTTCATAACTTACCAAAAAAAAGAACTGTGTGCATATATAGAAAGAAGGAAAGAATCTGATCATTCCATCTTAATCCACATCAACTATTCTTGAGGATTGACAGAAAAACATGATTACAATATATCTTCATGAACATGCATGGTTGAGAATAAACATCTTTTATCATATCATACATTTCAGGAGATTCAAACAAAAAATACTTAACAAATCAGAAATAGCCAAACCTTATTTGCCCACATAAGCCCACATGCATTACATAAAGTTCTTGGTCCAGCTGGCCCACGACGCATCGCTGGAGTGTTATTTTCACTAACTCCACAATGTTGGCATCTCCGAAGACTAGATATTATTAACAGATACACAGATCAGTGGTATGTCACCAGAAACACCTCATGTAAACAATTGTTCATGATAATTATGTTCAAATGTAAAAAATAGTTGTGACAGAGAATATATAGAACTCACACAGTTTCTGGCTGAGAAGAGCCATCTTGAAGGCCACTCTGTGAAGAATCCCAATGTGAAGGACCAGAACTTTCTTTTGAAGATGCAAACTGCCCATTCTTACGGTGCATCCTACAGGGATAATAAGCAAAAAATCCAATAATTTCATCCTTCAAATTCAATAATATAGTGATGCAAATGAACACCTCAAATGGTTTATTTGGAAGCATTATTTAGGAATTTGAACAGAAGGTGTACCTTTGTGCAACTTCTTTTCGCACAGTGTACCTAATTTTCTTGTCAAAACATCTCTCCTTCCGTTTCTCTCTGAACCTAACAAGGGATGCAATTCGTCTTGAAAGATTTGAGCACTTTGGGGTGTCACCAAAACCATACAGAACATGGCAGGTTAGACAGGAACATAAAAACCAATGATCCAATAAAGTCTCACAAATTTCATAATTTGCAAGCACTGACCCTGTTATTTTGATCATAAGGTACATCAACTGTAGGAACACCTGTAGGTATATCACGTCCTCCCAAAAGCAAGAGCACAGCTTGCACCTATTGTTAGAATTCAATAAACCCATGAAAACCTCCAAACCAGCAGCCACTTAAAGAATAATTGTAGTAAAGCAATGGATGGCAAACTTGACCAACCAGGAACACAATTAGAGGCAAGAAGAAGAACGACAAACGTGATATAGCAAATTAAAAAATTTAATTGCAAGAATCCAAAAACTTTTTATATGCTTTATGTAAAGGACGTCACACCAGAGCATGGAATTGGACATCCCATTTCACAAAAATGAAAGGACAAAGAAGGAACAAAAGTACTTTCCAGTGTTCATCCTTCCTTTCAATGCGGTCAATGAGTATCCAATAAAACACCTTAAATATTAACGGAATCAATATGAATATCTTGCAATGATGCAATCAACTCAAGGAATTAGAAGCATTATTTATGAAATCAACATTTCACAATCAAAACTGATCGCTAAAGCCTTAAGTATATCTCCTAGAGAAAAAATTGACTGCTCCTTCTCAACAGGTTTGGGTGGCAAAATTAATGCAATTCAACTATGACATTAAATACAAAAAAAGGATAACATTGTTGTTGATGCCTTAGCAAGGTTTCACAATTGGAGCTACATAACTTGACTACCACTATACAGTCCTTAGAGTTGTTGGAAAATGGTATAAACTTTGAGAGAATCACATCTCAAAAGTTGGCTATTGAGATTAGATAGCCCAAAGTCATACAAGTCCCATATTAAAAGATCATACTTTCTAATGTGATGTCCAAATCTCATATCTTGCACTTGAGATTCAAACATATCAACACGCTCCATAGCCTTGGTGCCCAGTTGGGCTGACTGTGTGCTAACTCTCTACTAGCCTTGAGTAAACACTGCAATGTCAACATCACCACCCATGTCATACAATTTCAACTAGCAGATGCAATGATGACTTTGATACCAAAATATATGAACTTTGAAGAACTACACCTCAAAAACTAACTATTAAGATTTGAGAGCCCAAAGTCACATAAATTTCACACTAGAAGCTTATATTTTTCAATATGAGATTCAACTCATACCCTGCATTTAGGATTCCAACAGGAAAAAAAAAAGTTTGAAGAGAATTGGAGATAGGATGAACACTTGCAATCCATAATAAGGAGAATCTAGACTCCCATATGCATTACACTTGGTTAAATGGGCAATTAAGGAGGAAGGGGAAGTTGGTAGTAGGAAAAGTTCCACAGCTCCAACATGGCCTCATTAAAGTGTTCCATGATTCCTCCATTGGTGGGCACTAAGGAATTACAGTCACTGCAAAAAGAATGGTTGTTGTGCTCTATTGGAAAGGCCTATGAAAGGAAGTCATAAACTAAATAAGTAGTTGTCATGTGTGTAAAAACTTCAAGCCTGAGAATATTGCTTCCCCAAGCTATTGCAGCCACTGCCAGTTCCAAAGGAAGTATTCACTGAATTGACCATGGATTTTATAGAAGGACTCCCTTAGTCCCATGTAAAACCTTCATTATGGCAGTTGTAGGCAGACTAACTAAATACAACCATTTTATGATACTTAGCCATCCATTTTCAGTCTATAAGATAGCTTATGTGTTCCTGGATACAATCTATAAGCTTCATGGCTCACCAAACATAATTACAAGTGACAAGGGCATGGTATTCATCAGCAAATTTTGGCAGGACCTCTTCAAATTGTATGGAGTTTGCTTGCAAATCTCCACTTTGTACCATCCTCAAATTGATAATCAAACAAAATTAGTTAATCGTTGTCTCAACATTACTTGAGGTGTATGGTTGGAGACCACCCACATTCATGGTTTTAGTGATTACTGTTAGCTAAGTGCTAGTGTAACACTAGCTACCATATCAGCATTCAAATATCCCCTTTCAAGGACTTATACAGTTATCCACCACCACTACACATTCGCTATTTGCCTAATGATTAGAAAGTAGTGGCAATAGACACCATGTTGAGCGCTAGAGAGTCAACATTGCAAGTTCTTAAGCATAATCTAGAAAAGGCTCAACATTGCATGAAAATGATGGCAGGGAGGAAGAGAACATATTGCCAATTCCATAATGAGGATTGGACTTACAGACAATCACTTATGCACCATGATAATTTGAAGTTGCAGCCAAGGTATTTTGGACCATTCCAGATCCAAGATGTTATTGGCAAAGTGGCCAACAAACTCAATCTGCCAGTTGACACCAAAGTCCACAATTTCTTCCATGTTTCCCTCTAGAAACCCATCCATGCTAATAGTCAGGCCTCCTCTCTTATTCCTTCACAATTTCAACAATTTCTCCATAGCCAACAGACCATTCTCGACTGTCAATTGGTCAAGAGAAGAAATGTTCCAACTGTGAAGCTCTTGATACAATGGCAAGATGAGCCAAAGGAAGCAGCAACATGGGAATTCACTGATGAATTCATAAATAAATTTCCCACCTTTTTCCCAATGAGGACAAAGAAGCTGGAAGAAACATTGCATTTTGGGGCGAAACCACTTAAGGGGACAATGTTGTTTTAAGATGTCTTTCTACACTTTGTAATAAGAAACAAATGGTGTTGTTTTGACCAATTGTAAATGGTAACAAATTCACTCGTAATAGGGAATTATGAGTGTTAAGGTGTACAACGGATTTAAAAGTGGGGAAGAGCAATCATTTTTGTTATGTAAAAGCTGATTCAAAATCTTCTCGCTCTCTCAATGAAGTCCTGTTCTCTCTCTCTAACTGTTCTCTCTTCTTCTTCAATATGCGAACTCTCTCTTTTCAATTGAATTTCAGTTTAGTATATATCAAATTCATTAACAATCTACATTCCACAAACTGAAAAAGCACGCAATCATTTACACTGCAGATACAACCAGAAACCTCCCAAAGAACTAACTAAGATTCTGAGACAACTGTCCACAAACTCCAATAAACCGCGAATTACTAAAAGGTCCAAAAAAACCCTTACAATTCACAATATCCACCAACATACTATCAATACAATCAATACCTACCAATAATCAACTAAAATGTTTAAAAAAATAAAAGGTACCTTCTCTGGTGTAACAGCAGGAAACACATAAACTTCGCCTTCAAAAGAGAGCGTGAGCTCACTTGTCCTGGAAGCCGCAGCCACAACAACACCATGCTCTGCCACGTTAACCACTGAACTACTAGTATTGCTGCTATTATTATTATTGCAATTGTTCATAATATTCATAGAATTAATGTTTCCTTCTTCCACGTCGTCCATGCCGTCAGCGTCCTCGTAATCGCCGTCTTCGTCTTCGATCTGTACTGGTATTCGCGCATGCTCCTGAAAAGGCCGCGCCTGCAGCGGCTGAGGATTCGCAGCCGCCATAACAAATAAACCCTAGCTTCTCCGCCGATTATTACCTGCTGTTTTACGGAAGAAGTATCATCGCTTACGCTTCGGTTAAGGTCATAAACCCTAACTTTGAAATTGAATTGTCAAAGAGATAGCAGAAGCTTCGAAAATGGAAATGGAAAATATAGAAACAGATAAAATAAAAAATAATATTAAGAATCTAAAATAGATTTTAAAAAATTAAAATTAAAAAAGGAAAGTACCCTAAATTAATATAGCTAAGATTTGAAGACCGTTAGCTCGTGTTTCCTTGACGAGGCTCAAATTGGAATTAAAAAAATATCCAGGTTTCTAAATTTTAGTTTCTATTGTTACTTTTGGATTGAAAGAGTGTCGGCTTGTCGAGTCGAGGCTTCACATTTTACTGTATCCATACAAAAGAGGTGTTAGATGTGATTCGGTACTATAAGGAGCTTAATATTATTATGGAATGCCGGATCCATGGGGTTGATGATTCGTTCACATGGGAAGCTATGCTAATGATTAAGGATGGGGGATTGATGAGTGTGGGACCCAGTGAAAAATTGTTGATTTCGAATTTGATCCAACAGTTTGTTGTAGAGGTATCAAATAAATTGAGTGGATCATTATGCACAAAAAAATGATAAGGGCGGACCCAGCAAATAGGCCTTTCGAGTCAAGTTTTGGATTAAACACAAGACTTATGGGTCAGTCCGGTTTAACCCATTATTGTTTTTATAATTATTAAAAAATTAATTAATAATTATAATATAAAAATATTTTTTATTAAAATTAATAGGTTGATTCATCACTATAAAATCTACCTTAATCTATTACTATAAGACCGGATTATAAGTCTTACCTTTTTTATGAGCCAATCCAACTTATTATTATACGGATCTTAAATTTTGTTCAATTTATAGATTTAATAAGCCATGTTAAAGCCAATCCAACTTATTATCATCTCTGGTGTGTTGTAATAAGAACGGTCAAGTATGATGAACAGTAAACAAAAATTCTAAAATGGGATATTGAAAGGTAGATTGTACTTTTTTAATGAAATGGAGTCTACAGTGCTCTTGGCACTTGTTCGTTCATCCAAAGTGGAAATTGAAATGTTTTCCCTTTTTGTTTGACCGAACCCAGCACAACGTATGTAGTCAAAATGGCTAATTTTTAAATGTTAAAGTAAATTGCACACAATTTTTTTATTAAGGAAAACGGTTTTACAAAATATTATAATAAATAAGGCAAGAATTTGAATTTATACTTTTATATTTGAGGTCACGTTTTGGTCGCTCATGCTACCTTTAGAGGATAAAATTATCCTAATCACTACCAACTACTCTAATTATGTGATGTCTTTAAATAAGTGGTGTTGATAGTAAAGGTAGGTTCTCATAGTATTTATTAGAGATAGAGGTGGAAAAGGGTTGGACTGAAGGCCAATAATTATGCAAGCAGACGAGCTTATAATAAATATGAAGCTTATGACCTAATTTTATATGTAAGGTTAAACCAGGCCTAATAATAATTGGCCGTTGTATTAATTTTAATAAAAAATAATTTTATATTATAATATTAATCAATTATTAATTTAATTTTTTTAATAATTATGAAAATACTAATGGGTCGAGTTACGTTGTCCCTCTAACCTTTTGTCTTGGGTTAGACCTAAGAGGCCCATAGGTTTAGCTCTTCTACTACAATAGCAGGACAAACTCGCTCAAGTTTTGATGTGTTTTCAAAGTCTTACATACGAAATTTCAAAAACTCAAATACCCGTCAATGGATTGTTAACCTTAACCAAAATAAAGGATAAAATTGTTATTTTATTGTTAAACTCTAAAACCTAAGAGTTTATATCATTTTCTCCTTATAGTTTAGAAAAATAACAATTTTTCTCCCACTCAGTAGTTTAAAAAATTCACTTTTGCCCCTAAAATTTTTTCTTCATTCTCCAGCAACAGGAATTAACTGCTATTGCCAACTACCCAAGCATCTTCTTCTTCCATCATCAAGCCTCCCACTAAAGCAGATTTATTGACCGAAGAGACAAAAAGACTTTTCGTCTAATGAACCTACTTTGGTGAGAAGGCCGATGGTCGAAGAAGAATATTTGGGGTGGTTGAGCGATAATGGCAGTGAATTCCCTTTACTAGAAGAAAAAATTTTAAGGGAAAAAAAAAAAATTTCAAACTTTTGGATAACGGAGAATTGTTAGTTTTTCAAACTATGAGAAGGGAGAATAATATAAACTCTTAAAATTTTAGGGTTTAACGATAAAATGACGATTTTATCCTTTATAACTAACGGTTTTGGTTAAAGTTAATACTTATGGGTGAATGTTTGAGTTTTTAAAACTTTGTAGATGAGATTTTGGAAATGCATTAAAACTTAGATAAGAATAAGTCCTTTAATCTGTGTAAAATAGATACATAAATGATAAGTTATTATGTAATTATATATTATTTGATTATTTCTTCAAAATTATTTAATCATATAATAGTTAATTATTTATATATCTATTTATGTATTCATAAATATGTACAAATAGTTTTATTAATTATATTATTGTTACTCTATCATGTCTCTCGCTTTGTTGAAAATGAGATTGGGCAAGGAGTAGAGCAAATATTCAATTTTAATAGTGATCAAGGTCCCAATTAATCTCATGGCCGAGCTATTTTTGAACCTCGGCGGTGGTTTTCCAAACCCCTTCGGAAGTTATTCTAACTTTGTATGAAATTTATGGATTAATACTTTTGTTTTTGGTTTTAACACAAGTGAAAATGCAAGCAAGGGATCGGGTCAAAGGCAAAGATGGACAACAGATAGGAGAGAGGGAAATGTAATGTCGATGACAAAGATGAAAAAGTTACGGCCAAATTTTGGCCACCAAAAAAGATAGGTTGAAATTAAAATTTTAAACAAAAAATGAATTTTTAAGGTTTAATCATAAAACAAAATTATTAAATTATTAAATAAATAAAATAAAATAAAATAACTTTTTTATTATATTAGGATTAAATTTTGATTTTATTTTAAATTAATTGATTTTATTAATTTTAATAATTTATAAACAAGTATATTATTATCACTCTACTCTAGTTTCATAAAACTTTGGCTGGAATAAGTTTTTTGGCCTTTGCTTTAATATATCACTATTTGTATCCAAGCAACCGCTTCTAGAAGCATCTGTCAGGTACGTGGCTGTAGACAGAACTTGTAGCTCAAGCCAGGCGCGTTCTCCTCACCCTATATAATTAACGGTTCGT
The DNA here is from genome assembly GCF_011075055.1 of Mangifera indica. Classification (NCBI taxonomy): domain Eukaryota; kingdom Viridiplantae; phylum Streptophyta; class Magnoliopsida; order Sapindales; family Anacardiaceae; genus Mangifera; species Mangifera indica. The sequence goes on along the minus strand of NC_058147.1, from coordinate 4,165,581 downwards.
AGATTCCTTCTCTCGTCTACAATTTATAGCGGGAAGCTGTGCTCTTTTCTTTGCGTGTTAGTTTTTCGCATCTCCAACCGCCTTAAGACAATGCCTCGACGAAGCTCCGGAGGTGAGTATTGATCCCGATTATCTTCCCGGTCCTCAACTTTTCTAGTTAATTTCGTTTTTTTTATTCTTTATCCATGTTTTCAATCACGGAATCTTTTCTATTAAATTGTTCATTTTATGTGCTGGATAGATATTGTCTGTAGCCTGTTCTTAAATCATAATTGTTATTATTTGTTTACTTTGAAAAGTTTATATGGCCAGTTCGGTTGCTGGAACTGGCCCTGCCTGGTCTCTGTTTATGGCCATTTTTTCGTCAGTTTTTTGGTCATATGATGTATTAAGGAATCCATTATAATTGCCAATTTGATGTCATCAAAGCAGCTAGGACTTAAACTTGGGAGTGGAGAATTTCGTCTTTGTGTAAGGGTTCATTTAGAAGATAATTAATTGGGGGCAAAATTGATATCCAAATTTCGTGCTTGGTTTGTTTGTTGTGTTACCTTGTATTACTAGTGTGTCCTTTTAAAGCCTAAGGACCAAGTTGTTAGACTCATGTGAAATTTTGGAGCTAATCCGAACTAGGCTGTGTGTAGCAAGTTATGAATATTATTGGTCAGTGCTAAACATAACCCTTGGCATCTCATCTTTGCAGGAAGGTCTGCTCCTCGTAACCGACCTGCTGCCCATGCACCTGTGCATGATCCTCCGAAGCCTGGTAAAATATTTGTGTGATCTGGTATTTGAGACTTTTTGTTCATTTGTGGGGTTTAATAACATGTTTTCATTGGCAAAACAGTGGTTTCAACTAGTTATGGTACTTTCAGAGTTGTTTATCATTTATTTTTTTCTGAATTCTGATGGTTAAATGGATTGGTTAATGTAGCCGTTCGTGCTCCTCCACCACCACCTGCACAAAGTGTGAATAGATCCATGGGGGGAGGTCTCGGCGCTGCTGTTGCAGATGGTGAGTTCAGGAGTCTCTATTGTATAATGGACAAATTTATATAAGTGGTTCTAGTAACCTAGCTACTGATTGCTTTGTTCTTTTTTGTTGATTAACAGGCCTGGCCTTTGGTACTGGCAGTGCGGTAGCTCACAGGGCTGTTGATGCTGTGATGGGCCCTCGTGTTATCCATCATGAGACCATTTCTTCTTCAGCCCCTGCAGCCACACCGGCACCGGCACCAGCATCTAACACTGGCGGTCTTGGTTCTAATGCTTGTGGTGGTCAATTCAAGGCTCTGCAAGATGTATGAATCTTTCTACTCTAGTTTGTGGATTGGCTTGGTTTTGGTTTTGCATAGCATTATTTTTTATTAAGATTTCTCTTTTTCCTTTGCCATGTTTTGCTTTCTGGTCTGTGTTGGGTGTTGGTTAAATTTTTATAGTTTTAAATTTCAGGCTATTTGCCCCATCAAGTCAAAGTTATGGATCTTATCAACTCAAATGTATAAGATTACAACATATACTCATTGTCAACCAGAACTCTTTGTTACTTTTATTGAGGCCTCTCAAGTTTTTAAGATGTTTCAAATCTATATTTTATTGGATCTTTGGGTGATCTGATTGCAATCATCTCTTTGTGTCCTAGTTCATGGCTTTAGGTATAATTCCATTGGATATCCAACTTCAGAAATTGACCCTTTTTTTACCTGATTCCTGAAAATGAGAAGTCAATAACTGTGTGATGATTCTTTTTTTTAAGTTTTTGGTATGTTATGGTTGTATCTGCTTTACAGTTAATGATGTTGGTACCTGTCATTGCAGTGTCTGGCCAACTATGAAAGTGATATCAGCAAGTGCCAGTTCTACATGGATATGCTGCAAGAATGTCGCAGGGGCTCTGGGGCTACCCTGGGTGCTTGATTTTTATTGTGAATAAGATTAATAATCTTTATTCTATTGCCTTGATGATATTATCGAGAAATGAGAGACTTGACTGTTAAAAAGTTTACAAGGGAATTTACTGCTATGGCTAAAATTTCTTAACTTCTGTTGCCAGTAATCATTGGATGAGTTGATGACATGTATTTTCAAATGAGCAATGTCATGCAGATACTTTTGAGTACATAAATGACTTGCATGAGTTGATGAGGATGAGTTGCGTACACAATTGGGTACATTTTGAACCGGCATCAACTGTCTTTTGGATGAGTTGGGTACATAATTGAGTCATTCTCTTGTTTTACTCAATTCCATACACAATTGGATGAGTTGATGACGGTTTACAATGGAAAACAAACTTTTCCGTCCTGGGTTACCCGACTTTTTGGCCAAAACAAAGTTACCGATTTGCCATTTTAAAGAACTTTTTCCGTTGTTATCAAAGTTTTCTTGAGTGAGAGTGTTGTTTCTATCATCTCTAATCAAACCTTTGGTGGAATATTGTAATTTACTCTTATTATCTTTGTATAATTTTCTGTTAAATCTAACAGTCACAGCCACCAAAACCTTTCTCCATTAGAAAGCTACCAAAGCTAATAATTCTTGAAGCCATCACTTACACATTATTTAATTGGAATGATTTCCCTCAAGCCTGTTGATGTTCCTCTTTAGAAGATTTTACAGCTACTCTATCAAACAGGCAAACTTTTGTGTTATCAACTTCAAAGAATAGTAAACAGAGATTGATGATACAGAAGTGGTGTTTTTAATTCATCTATTTGCTCATGAACCCTACATCCAAAAGGAAAAGAATTAACAAGTAATGACAATACACGATCTTCAGTCTCACAGTCTTCAACACCATGCCCACCTCCATGTTGGTACATGTACTGGGCCATCCTAGCCAGGCTCATCGAATATTCAACAAGAGCATCGGACAAGTGAGGGTTTTCAGCTCTGTCCTTGTTTATTTTCATCCATGTATAAGCAATTAATTTTTGTATGTGTTGACGAGCCTCTTCTTCTATAGTTCCAATTTCATGTATGTGACACTGGATTGATTTATGAATGTCTTCTTTATCCAACCCAGTCTAACAAATCAAGGAAAACACCACCACAAATTATAAGATTCATAAATCTAAAAATTAAACTACTTGATGAATCTTTACCGTTGATGTTCCGAGATCGTTTCGTATCTTATTATCATTGATGCATTGCAAAATATGTTGTGATATTCTTGTAAGAACTCAGACGCCTCCTTTCTTGTTGGGTTGGCAATGAAAATGAGGCATGGACAAGGATGAGAGGCCTTCCTACTGAAACCAATGCATTCTCTATGTATTCATAAAGGGTTGGAACCACTTTGCCTCCACTAGGTAGGATTTGCATAAATTTGCCCACTGAATCATTTGTGCACACAACTTATAATGAATATAAAATTAAATTCTCGTTAAAATTTTTTATGTAGAAAAATAAAAGAATTATAGTCTCAAATGATAGTTTAAGAGGTAAAAGAGAGAGATTCTAAATATCAGAACAAACCTTATGTAGTGGTAATGAGTTTCAAAGGAGCTGGAAAAAAAAAAAAAAAGAATGAGGCATACCTCTTTCCTTAGGAAATGAATAATGTCAAGTCCTCGTTGTTTGAGAGCATCAAAGGCAATTTCGTTGGTGAAATTGTAGAGAGCCAGAAAACAGATCCTTATATAGCCTGGGAGTTGCGCCATTGCATTCAACTCCCATCTAAAATTAACTCTGAATCAGTATATAATTATAATAATTAAAAATTTTAAAAAAAACTTGAACTTAATTTTTCAATTAAGCTTCCTACATATCCTCTTGGGGTTTAGAAAAATCAAAACCTATGTAGTTATCTTACCTTCACATATCCGATAACCGGTGATACCTTTTTATCTTATCATTCACCTCCACTATCTTAACTATTGGTTTCCGTTATCGAACTATTGATAGTTAAATCAAGGGGTTCTTCATTGAAGTCTACTTTTATATCTTATTGGCATAATTTGGTTATTGTCCAATCGTCTATGCATACTTGAGTTTTAATAGATTCATGAGTCAAACTTAATCGTCTCTCGTTCAATATATTACCTCCTTGATTAAAAGTTTGTTTCACTATAACAGTTGATGCTGATGCTGCTAAGACTTGTTTAGCAATAGTTGCTAATATTGGAAATGTTGATGCATGTTGACCTCACCATTCTAAAATTGGAAAGTTTTTACCTATATTGCTATCACCAAACTCAAAAGTAGTGGTTAGATAAATATCAAGCTCCGAGGTAGAGTCTGACGTTACTCTTGGTCTTTTGCCCTTTTGCATCATAATATGATCACCATAACTAATATTTTGGGTTGATAATAGGGCAATAGATGGTAAAGGGAAGAAGAACCACCTTAGTTACTATAAACTAATGAATATTCAACATAAATTTCTTTAATTAAATTCATAATGATAGTTATAATTAATGAAATATTAACTTCATCCTCATAATCTAATTGCATGCATTCATAATATAATGTTAAATAATTTGTAACACCATTTAATTTAAACATATGATCAAAAAAACAAGCAACAAGAAAAAAATTTGAAATTTTTTTATAGTAAGTTAAATATTTTGTTTTCATTAAAAAAAAATCGCTTATTTTAAAATAACATCTTGTTTGGCCTCTTGTAAAACCCTAATAATATTAAGAGCTTCATTTAAAAACAAATGAGAAGTGAGATAATAAACTTTACTTAAAGTATAAGTTGCATTATTAAAATTTCTTAATACGTTTAAAATTGTTTTACAAATATCTCAATATTGAGGATATAATGTAATTTGTGATACATTTTATGAAATAAATGTACACAATAATTTCTTATAATCAAAAGACTCGTTGAGTAATTCATATATTGAATTTCAACAAGTCGGCATATCTTTAGAAAATCTTTTAAGTCTTCTATTATGTAGTTTATAAAATTTTTCTCATTCTTTCATAGTTTGGGGATGTGTCCATAAAAATAAAATTGTTGTTTTTTATTGGACAAATATAATTATTTAGATATTTTAAACAATCTTGTACACATAAATTTAATATATGACATGCACATCTAACATGAAAAATCTACCACCTAAATTGGGTTTACAATTTTTTGTTAAATAAGTAATTAAGGTTGTATTTGCAGCTAAGGCTAGACTCAAACCAAGCGTGTTCGAGCTCGAGCTCTGTTCGAACGAGCACAAAACGATTCAACCCTATAGAGCTTGAGCTACTTGCCAAAATTTTCAATTAAAAATTTTGATACAAAACGACGTCGTTTTGACTAATATGTATTAAAACAACATTGTTTTAATAACGAAAAATGAGTCGAGCCGAATTTGAGCCGAGTTTGAGTTTAACTTTCACGAGCTCGAGCTCAACTATATGTAAACCGAGCCAAGCTCAAGTTCGGCTCGACTCGACTCAGCTCGAATCTAGCCCTATTTGCAGCTGCATTATCAAATGAAATTGAAAAAATTTTAAAAACTATTTTATATTCTATTAATATTCTTTTAATTATTCTATAAATATTATCAGCGGTATGTCGATCATCAAACACCTTAAATGTTAAAATTCTTTTTTGTGATTGAAATTCATCATCTATCCAATGATAAGTTATATCCATTTAAGAGTGAACTTATTAATAGTCACTTCAAATATCACTACATATAAATACATGTTCATCAAAATTTGTAATTAATTGAATTAATTTTTTTTATATAAATTTAATAATGATCTTTTTAATGTGTTTCTTAGATAGTTTTATGTACATGATTTAATGACATTTTACAATAATTATTAAAACCTAAATTTTCACTAAAACTAAACGCTAAGTGATATATTGCTATCATTTTTGTAAATTCTTCTTTATTTTTATTATCACTATAAATAAATGGAGATTTATGTGGAGAACTATACTCGGTTATTTGTGTTTGACTTCTATTTTGCTGAATTGTTTTTGGATAATTTAACTCCAAGTGCCTTTTGAACGTCCTATATCCACCTTCTTGCTTAAATTTATAAATTTTCTTACAATAATTGCAAACAATTTCAAAATTACCATCTTCTTTTTGTATTTTCTTGAAATAAATTTTGAAAATATCGTAGGTAAAAACTTTTTGGGGTTGTTGTTTCATCCCCACTTGTTGTTACTCCACCTCTACATACTGACTTCCACTTTCTTGTGTTGAAAAATCTTCTATAAATTAATTTTCATTCATATTTGATATATATGAATATTGGTCAAATATTCTATTATCTGAAAAATTTTCGTTACTTATCATTTTTTGATAATAAATAAAATTAATTATAGAGATAAATTCTATAATTAATTATAAATTGTCTAATAGAAATTAAAATAAAAAAAAATAAAAAAATAAAGAAAGAATTTAATTGAATTTGATTGAAAGGTGGAAAGAGTATTAAAAATTGAGAGAATGAAAAATAAGAATAAATAAGAGAGTTTGAAAGATTGAGTGAGAGAGTTAAGAGATTGAATGAATATTGATAGGAGAAATTTTAAAAATTTTAAAAAAAGAGGAGGGAAAAGGATATTTTGTAGGGAACCATTGGTTCCCTTTTTAAATTTAAAAAATAAAAAAATTTAATAAATCCGATTCATAAATCTTTAAATCGCAGTTTAACCACCAATTTATGAACCTACAATTTGATGGTTCAAAAATAGAAAAATCAAAACCGAACCATCAAAATTCAGTTTCAATTCTGGTTCAAATCAGTTCTAATTTCAATTTTATACAAGTTTGTTTCAATCTGATTCGTGGGCCAAACCGGCCTGTGGCTAAGTCTACTATAGGATATTAATTGCGCTATCATTATCAACTGGGATCCAAATAAACTGTCTTTGATGACTATAACAAGGCTTCATTAGGTGAATGGTGGACCAACCTTGCATCTTCCTCTGCGAAGCTGATGACTTCAACCTCTATTGGTCGGAGTTTCCACAATCTTGAAAAGGTTGCCAATGGCTACATCTAACTGAGCCTCAGCTTGTGGACTGTGGTGTAAGCAAATAGTTTTCAACTGCATCTTATCTTCGAATCGACACCGTTAACTATCAACTTTTAGGCAAGACAAAAAGGCCAAAAGACTCATTCCCACCCAACGTTTACTGTACTTCCACCCGTTTCAAAGATCGAAATATTTATATATTTGTCAATTTTTGTTAAAATTCTTAGTTAGAGTTAAAGGTAAAATCGTTATTTAATAGTAATAATTAAAAAAAATAAAAGTTCATATCATTTTCGCCTCTTAGTTTAGAAAACTAATAATTTTCCTCTATAATTAAGTTTCAAAAAGTAACATTCCCCCCAATAAGGTTTTAAATTTCTCCAATAATTTTTCAATGAACGACAACCGTTGTCTCTTCCTCTTAGCAATGTCTCTCCCTCTAACACTTTATCTCAGTTTGAAGTCTCTCTTTTTGATAGACAATGTCTAGATTTATTGAATCCATACAAAACTGTTTATCTGGATGATGAAAACGTCATTAGACGAAGACGATACCTTAGTCTGGATGAGTTGTTGTCATTTAAATGAAGAGTTTCATCTAGATTCGATGAAACTAGATGTAGTTTGTTGAAGAGAGAGAACTTTGGACGAAGAGAAAACACTGAAGGGAGAGAAAGCGGTGGTTGTTCCTCGAAAAATCGTTGAAGAAATTTGAAACCCTAGGAGAAAAATGTCACTTTTCAAAACTTAATTATAGAAACAAATTGTTAGTTTTTCAAACTAATAGGAGAAAATGATATAAACTTTTATTTTTTAAATATTACTATTAAATAACGATTTTATCTTTAACCATAACTGAACAATTTAACATAAATTGGTTAACAGATGAGTACTTGAGTTTTTGAAATTTCACGGGTATGAGTTTGGAATTATACTAAACCTTGGGTGGGAATAAATCTTTTGGCCAAACAAAAATCATTAAACTTGTGGTGGGAATAAATCTTTTGGCCAAATAAAAATCATAAAACTTGTTGTAGTAGTTGGATCAGAATGGATAGTGATCTAACCCTCAAGCTGCCTAATTTGCAATTTGACTAGATAAAAACTTTGTTAAACTCATTAATTGGTCTCCTTTTTTAGCATGAATTGAAGCAATGCAACCGCAATTTGATTAATAGAGACACATGCCAAAAACTTTTATCAAAGCTCTATTTATGTCAGACTTCCAAAGTTTGGTTGAAGATCTGTGCAAGATTCATCTCTAAAGATGGCTTCGACACAACGAAGTCGAAGAGGCAGAGATGCATTCCATCGCTTCATTTCATGTTGAAGAAGGCAACCAAATTGTCGAAGAGATTGTGTTGCTCAACATCGAGAGGGAGAGAGATCCTACTTAAGAAGCAACCAAAAATGGTTTTGTGGCTAGAAATGTAGAAGGAAAAAGAAAACTTTAGGGGGAAAATTTTCATTATTCAAAACTTAAGTTGGAGAGAATTTTAATTTTTAAAACTAAGGTGAAAAAATGAAATCAAATTTATTTTTTAATATTAAAAGTTGAATAAAAATTATATCTTTAGATTTAACAAATTTTATTAATTTTAATCATTGATGGGTAAAAATTTGAATTTTCAAAATTTCACGAATAAAAGTTGAGGGGTGGAGTAAACCTTGGGTGGCACTAAGTTTTTCGGCCTTTTTGCTTGAGTGGACCTCACCATGTGCGGAATACACCAACAACGGAGCGGCCCACCAGACCAGACGACTCAACTGGAAGCCTTTAACCTAAGTAACGGTAAATTAAATAGAAGCGGAGCGGGAGTCACCAATTTGAATTTCGAAACCAATGTAACGTAGTAATGCCATTTTTGCTTGACTCATTACTTCCCCATCGAAAAAGAAAAGGTAGAGGACAACCCCACTGTTTCGTCATAAAATTTCTTCTCTTAAAAACCCTAATTCCGAATTCTCTGTCTTACATTGTTCTTCACCGTGTAAAATAATCACATCAACAAGCTGAAAAGAGATGGAGAATTACGATACCGATTCAATTGATGCGGTGCTCTGCGTCTCAGGTGCAAGATTGATTAAATCGGGTTTACTCAATACAAACATAACAGGTTTATATTCATTAAGCTCGTCTTCTTTCATTCTCAATTTTAGTTTATCTCTCATTTTTGGATTTTTGTTAAACGATGGAAAAAGAAACCAAGACCTTGATTCTTTTTTGGTTCCTTAGAAATCAGGAGTAATTTTATTTTCTGCCAAATTTTTATATATCTGTTTGTTTCTTTAACCAGATAACCTTGTAACTTTTGTCAATGCCGGAGGTGGGGCTGTAAAGAAGGAAGGAGATTCTAGCGTCGACTTGGAGTCGGATTGCTATTTTGAAGGAGGGGAGGTTTTGAGAACAAATGAGAGTATAATTGATGGTGGTGATATGCCCACCATTTATCAGTGTGCGAGGTTTGGAAATTTCAGTTACCGGTTCAGAAACTTATGTCCTGGAAACTATTTGGTCGATCTTCATTTTGCAGAAATTGTCAATACAAATGGTCCTAAAGGGATGAGGGTTTTTGATGTCTTTATGCAAAATGAGAAGGTGAGAAAATTTTGCTGTTCCATTTGATTGAATCATTTTATCGAGTAATTTCTAAAAATTATTTATATTGGGGGACAATGGTAGGTATTATCGGAGGTTGATATCTACTCTATAGTTGGAGCTAACCAGCCGCTACAAGTGGTGGATGTTACAGTTTCCGTTCAGAAGGATGGAGAATTATTCATAAGGTTTGATGGAGTTTGTGGAAGCCCAATGGTTAATGGGATTTGCATAAAGCGTGCCACAAATATGCCCGGTATGTACTCAAGTGTCTAGTCACCTCTGACTTGCATGCTTTTAATACTTTGAGTGGTCCTTGCTCTCAACATTTATGTGCTTTATTTTGTTAATTGATGGCAGCATTGCAAGGGGAACATGGTCTTCTCACATGTAACAGATGCGGCAGTGAAGTTGAAATTTCATCTGCTCAGGTTGGATGTACTTTCATAATTAAGGGTAAAATTTTGAGAACTAGGAGTCATGCTCATATTGGTTTGAAATTGATGTTCAGGATAAACTTATTAGGATGAAATGGATCACCAAATACGAAAAAAATATAGAAGAGCTGAAAATTCAGTGTCAGCACAAAGCAGATGAATGCTATGAAGCCTGGATGTCACTGACAGCCGCAAATGAGCAACTAGAGAAGGTCAGGATGGACCTTGACAATAGGTTCTTCCAGAACATGTGTCTAGGTAAGGTGTGATTTGGTTGGATCTGCCATTTTAACACATGGTTGGTTATTGTTGATTACATTTAAAAAAAAAAAAATCTTGCCATGTACATTCTTTTTGTGGTCTTATTAGTAAACCAGTTCTGTCACTCAAGATGTGTCTTAAATATTTAGTGGTTACAAGTTTTTGAAATTCTTCTGATTATGCTTTGATTTGATTAGATCAAGAATTACAAAAAAGGGCAGCTCAAATTAGAGAAGTTTCTAGTCAATATGAATGTGATAAGCAGCGGTGGGCTGTTGCCATCAATGAATTAGAGAGGAAAATAAAGGTCAGATATTTACACGCATGTTACAATTTTTTTTTTTGTTTGGAGCACCTCTTCAGAAATTCGTTTAATGGCCTATTTTATTTGTCGGTTTCAATCACAGACCATGAAAGAAGAGCATTCTCAGCTCTCCCTCAAGGCCCATGAATGTGCTGATTTAGTTCCTGAATTGAATAAGATGGTATCTGCAGTTCAATCTCTAGGTAAGTTTGCCTCAACACCCAAACTTTGTGTCTGAAGTTTTGACTAATACTTAGTTCATTTTGTAGTTGGACAATGTGATGACCTAAAGTTGAAGTTTAATGAGGAGCATGCTAAGAGGAAGAAGCTCTACAACCAAGTCCAAGAAGCAAAAGGCATGTTTGATACATGAAATTTGATGTTTTTCTTCAACATCATTGGCGTGTAGATTGATTCTACTCAACCTTGTTTATCTAATTCTACATTTCAGGGAACATTCGTGTGTTCTGTAGGTGCCGCCCATTAAATATGGAGGAGGGATCCAGTGGATGTGCAACAGTTGTAGATTTTAGTGCAGCGAAGGATGGAGAACTTGGGATACTTACGGGTGCTGCCACAAAAAAAAGTTTTAAATTTGATCGAGTTTATACACCTAAAGATGATCAAGGCATGAATCAATAATTGTATTTTTGAAAATGTTTTCCATTCTTATAAAAGATGTTGTGCAAACTGCAAAAATATATCACACGTTATTAGAATTATTTAGACTCTTGGTTTAATGGGAGAAATATAGTTACTTTTTCTAATCTTTCTTTGGTTGTAACAGTTGACGTATTTGCGGATGCCTCACCTTTGGTAATTTCGGTGTTAGATGGCTACAATGTTTGTATATTTGCATACGGGCAAACAGGTACAGGAAAGACTTTCACGATGGAGGGCACAGAATTGAATCGAGGAGTCAACTATAGGACTTTGGAGCAGTTGTTCAAAACTGTTGAAGAGAGGAAAGAAACTTTTACATGTAGCATTTCTGTCACTGCCCTTGAAGTCTACAATGAACAAATCAGGGATTTGCTGGCCATCTCTCCAACATCAAAGAAGTAAATTCACAACCTTGATCACTCCATACAATTGCTTTGAAGTTTCCAAGTGATAAGCCTAGGATATGGTTTTGTGTTTTTGTCGTTTACTTTAGGTTGGAAATAAGGCAAGCTTCTGAAGGGGTCCATCATGTGCCAGGGATAACTGAAGCCAAAGTTGAAAACCTTAAAGAAGCTTGGGATGTCCTGCAGGCTGGAAGCAATGCAAGGGCTGTTGGATCAAATAATGTAAATGAACATAGCAGCCGATCTCATTGGTGGGTATACATCTAATCTTTATTTTTATTATGCTTAGATATTGTTTGAGTACTACCCTGAATCTTCTCTGAATCGCCATGCTTAACAGCCAGAGCCTGAAATTTGAATCTCACTCCACATATTTTTGTCTTTTATATTTTGTGTGTAGCATGCTTCGTATATTAGTTAGAGCAAAGAATTTGGTAAACGGTGATAGCACCCAGAGCAAGCTGTGGCTAGTGGACTTGGCTGGTAGTGAGAGGCTAGCAAAAACTGAGGTTCAAGGGGAACGGCTGAAGGAGGCTCAGAATATCAATAGATCACTTTCTGCTCTTGGGGATGTGATTTCTTCTCTGGCAACCAAAAGTGGCCATATTCCATACAGGTTTTTATCTTTCTTCCATTTAGACATGACTTGCCAGTTCTTTTGTATTGATTTGTTCACTATGCCATTATAGGAATTCCAAGCTCACGCATCTACTTCAAGATTCTTTAGGTAAGAAGCAGCTTGAAAAATAGTTTCATGTTTGAATTGCCATAAGTGTTTCAAATGAAAGAGTGCATTAGTATACAATATTACGATGAGGATTTCCTCTATTTCACTGTGAGATGAGCGTCCTCCTCTTTCACCAAAAGTATTGCTTTACTAACAAATTTATGTATTAAAGTCCTAAACTATATTCTTACATGCAAGAAAACAGAGCCGACTGAAATGCTACGAAGGTTTCAAAAATTCAATTGCACTTGTTATGCACAGTCTAAGTACTTGCATCCATCCGTGTGAATAGAATGACATTGACAAGTTTTGTAGTTTGGAAGTTAAAATGCGCAGCATTTCTTGTTTAAATCTTTCATCAATTGTTTTGCAGGTGGTGATTCTAAAACGTTGATGTTTTTGCAAATCAGCCCTTCAGAGCAGGACTTGGGTGAGACACTAAGTTCATTAAATTTTGCAACTCGGGCTCGGGGCGTTGAGTTAGGCCCTGCAAAAAAACAAATAGACACAGGTGAACTTCAAAGGCTGAAGTTGATGGTATGTTCATGGATGGCTTGGCGAAGTGCTATTTTCGTTACATAGATTAAAGTATAGATCTTTAATCTTTACCTAACCGAAGTGCTGTTATCTTAACATGTACTAAAGTTATAGATATTTGTTTCTTATCCTTGCTTATTTTATAAATTTTTTCCCTTGTTGAAGCTTGAGAAATCAAAGCAAGAATTAAGATCAAAGGATGATGCATTACATAAGTTGGAAGAGAACTATCAAAACTTAGAAGCTAAGGCCAAAGGCAAGGATCAACTTTTAAAAAATCAACAAGGAAAGGTCAATGAACTCGAGAGCCAACTTGAGTCAAAGACAGAGTTAATCAGACAGCTTGAAAAACAGTTGTTGCAACTTTCAGAAGGAATGAAGGGGAAGGAAGAAACTTGCTCAAATGTTCAACAAAAGGTTGCTCTTCAGATTTGTGATTTTGATATCATATTCTTTCCTTGTAATCGGTTACTAAAATCGTGTCATATGATATTACTTTTTATTGTTGCCAAAAGGTGAAGGAACTTGAGAACAAGCTGAAGCAGCGTGAGCTAATAGATACCATGACTCTTCAACACAAGGTTTTTGCAGAAATTTTGTTTTTCACGGAAGTCTGTTTGCAACTTAGAAATTGATTGGAGGTTATTTGATGTTAGTGACTTTTTTAAAAAAATAAAAAATTGACTGCAAGCTTTTCTTGCACCGCAGGTCAAGGGGGCCGAAAACAAATTGAAAGAGAGAACACGAGAATTTGAGAGCAGATTGAAAGAAAAAACAGAAGAATTTCAGATTCAATCAGGGATTCTTCAAGAAAAGGTACTTGAACATGGTAGAATATCATATGGGTTAATGTGATATGTACTAAATAATTTAGTATTTATAAGAACACAATATTAACACCAAAAAAAAGATGACCCTTTTAACATCTAATTAAATTTGTTCTATATTTGGACAGATTGAAGAGCTAGAAGGGAAGTTAAGAAGACAAGTAGCTTTAACTGATTCTAAAAAGTTTGAAGTCACACCTCTTAATTCAAGAGTGGAAATTATACAGGACATGGATCCTGCAAGTCTTAGAAGTTTAAAATCCAATTATGATAACAGAAGAATGAGTATGGGTTCTGATTTACTCAAAGGAACAGAGCCCCTTCGTGAGGTAAGGAGGAAAAGACAGATCCAAAGCAAAGGGGCAGAGAACAACGTGCTGTTAGTTGAGAAGAAGCTATTGACAGGTGAATCAAATAAAGTAAAACAAGTTGATTCATCTAAAGCATTGGCGAGGATGACAAGGAGTGCTACCGTGCAAAGGACATTTCCCACCGGAAGCAAGGAGAGTTGCAACAAGTTGAAAATGTGGTTAAGATAAGAATTATTCTTAGACATTTCTGTCTTTTCTAGATGGGATTCATAAGAAATCTTTTTTGAATGAATTGTAAAGATAAGTTTCAAAATCATCTAATCATTTTATAACATATATTAAATGTTTATTCATTTTTATATTTGAAGTGACGCATACGATTTCATTGGTGACGTTTATTTGAATTATGGCCTAATACTATTAGCAAAAATAGGGATAGCTTACATAGTTCCAAAAAGAAAGATGGATTAAGCTGCGAAGCAACTTGATTCGTGGGACATGGAAAGGGACTGAAATAGACGATATAAATGGAGTATTAACACCTACCTCATGAGGTAAATTGGTGATAAGCACATTGCCAACATCAATATACTTGAATAATTCGCTTTTACGGTATGTTTTCCACATGACAAATACACTTCATCTACAATTGGCTGCAGCTAATACTCAACAATCTTCAATTTTGTCATTTCTGTACCTTTTCCAATATTTTCTTGGAGAAACATCAATATCACCTAGTCTAAAAAACAAGATAAGAAAACTAAATCGAAAAAGAAAAAATTGAGATAAATTTAAATAAAGCTAAACAAAATAAGAAAAGAAAACAAGGGCAGGTTGGCAAATTTAAAACTGCCATAAGCATTTCCAGTAGCCAATATGACTGTACAATTTATAAACATGTGTATATGACATCCTCCCATCTCCCTCCCATTGCTGAATTTTGTCATTTATAAAAATTATTATCTACATGACTAATTCTGATGTCCCACCTGTAATTTCTAACCAAATCCGAAACCTTTGTTGCCTTGATGAATTGCAAGCTCCTCTCCATGTTTGTTTCGGAGGTATAATTTCTAACCAAATCCAAACCCTTCATTGCCTTCATGAATTGCAAGCAGCAGTCTCTCTTCTAGATGTTGTTTAGAAGGATACTCCGGCAAATCTAATTGATTGAAACTGCAGAAATCAAGTGGTTCATGTCAATATAGTCTTCCACAAAAACAGAATTGGTCCATACTGTTAAAAACTCAAGCAAACAAAAAATTTGTGGACTTATGACTCATTGTGGTTCAATTACGTGTAGAAATTGAGAGAATATTTAGATTACCAAGTATGAGCAGATGGCAAATGATCTGAGCTGCCATAAGCCTTGTGTATTTGAAACTTTTGTGAGCCTGAAATTCCTTGTAGAGCACTGAAACCTTCCAATGGCACCTAAAAGATTTGCCAATAAAAAAAGTGAGACAACTGGATCCCTGTTTAGTTCCCCATGCCCAACAATTGCAAGATGTTTATGTAGATGCAACAAAAGTGAATACTACGTAAATGGTGATAAATTTTTTTTTTTTTTGTTTCATGATTTTCGCTGCAGTTTTCTTGATTAAAGTAAAGGGCCAAAAATACTAAAAAAAACTGAAAAAAGTTTTGGTTAGCCAGCTCAATGGACAAGCTCCAGAACATATAGATAAAACTCTATTATAATCTATTGATACACATTATTCAGAAAGAACATTCAAAAACAGGAAGGAGTTAATTTCATTAACCTAATTCATACTCAAAGGCAGTCACACAAAAATATGAGATTAAGTGTTGATATATATTGCAGGAACTGAATGCAACAGACATTCAAGAAGATAGAGATGATAACCTTTGATGTGCCAGTAACAAACTGTAGAAGACGAGCCTTATCCTCCTTGCTGAACCCTTGAACAACCTCCCAAAACCACTGTATGACAGGAGATGCAGCACTGTACCCTGAATATTCTGTATTTGCCCTCATGTCATCCACTGAAAGATATTGATAGCAGTCAGTTTGTTTACAGTTGCATCTTGAATTATAAAGGAATATTTATATTAAAAAGGTGGCAAGACTTGAAAACTATCAGATAGAGAAGGCCATAAGTAATAATAATTTACAGAACTTACAGTCTATGTCTGGAAGTCCACTAACCAACAATTCCAATTCCTTGTCATTGAAAATAGATATTAATTCCCTAGGAATAAGTTCATTAAATCCTTCCAGGAATGCATTTATTTGAGGACGAATAGCTGTGGTCAAACGATGCTCAGCAACTAGATTAACATATTGGTGCTTATTCTCTTCAGTAACCTTCATATTTCGTCCACCAGGAATTAGTTCATAGTCAGTTACCTGCATCATTTTCAGGACACCATTAAAATAAAGAACTACTTTCTAACAGTACATGCTGTTAATGAAAAGGTCCTGTGAGAACATTTACTTGTGTTCTTTCATACAAAATCCGTTTCTCCTCATCAGCATCAATGCTGAAAGTGAGATCTGGAACATCACTTATGTCATTCTGCAAAAAGGTAAAAGGAGTAAACAGTAAGACAAGCTAAACCAAGGACAAATTAGAGTAAACTTGTAAGACATGAAAAGATGGGAAGCCATACCTCAAGCATCCACTTCAGGTTTCTGAAGTAACTAGGATCAATAGCTTCAATGTCAAGATAAGTTACTTTAACTCCAAGGATATGCTTGTAGAATGATCGTGTAAAATGCACATCCAAAAGTTGTCCATCAAAAAGTGCTTTCCCAACCTAAAAATGGTGGTAAGGAATGAGAGTGAGCAAATAATCACTGGATTGATACAACTTAACTAAAAGTAGTACTCACAACTCGCCCGATGAATTTAAAATACGAAAGATGTTCTGTTTGGTAGACAGAGTTGGGGTTGGGCTGGAATGTTGATTCATTGCCCACGGTTGTGAAAAGCAGGGCTCCTTTGTCAAAAATAACCCTGGACAGCAACTGGTACCATTCCCTGGTAAGACCACCTGCATCAATACCTTCCTCTCCTTGAAAGTGAACGGTCAACCTTCCCTTCAAATCTTGGGTTGATCGCAAGCGCAGTTGGTTATAAGAATCCTCAAGAATGTAAGCTCTTCTTACTGAAATTCTTAAAGGATTGTGATGATGGTCATGTTGATGCTTTATTTTTGATCTGAAGTGTGCTCGTTTATTGTCAAAATCAACAAAGCGAGGAACCTTGAGCATGAGTGAGAAAGACTTCTCCAGGAGCCCAGGATTCTGACGGATGAAAGCATTTAGCAGCTTCCTGTGCTTATCAGAGAACCTCACAAAAGCCATCTGCTTTTCATCTACTTTTGTGATGGGTACTACAGTCTTCTGCTGGGTAGCAGAAGTGCTGGCATCTTCAACCTCAGAAACAACAGCTGTACCAAAATCATGACCAGACCCCGGTTGTGAAGGATGCAACTTCTCACACATCACAAAGAAAGATTCTATATATGGTAAGATGTTCTGAGCACCCGCAGGAAGTGGAGAAATAGCACTAGATGGTTTGCCTGTGGAATTTCTGGATGTAGTTGGCACTTCAGAAGAATCTGAATAGCTCTCTATTTTACTTATACAAGTACTCAGCTCCAACCACAAAGGCTCTAAAGCTGTGTTAATGTCCCATACCTGAGAAAGAGCAACCGAATGCTCCTTTTCAGGAAGAATTGGCTGATCTTTCTCCTTCTCAATCAAGGAGCCAACAAGAGAGCTAAGTGCTTGCAGGACCCTTAAAATTGCAGCTCCATCAGAAGATGATGTATTGAGAAGTGCTTTCACAGCTTCACCAAACACTCGTAACTCATCCATGCCAGATTTAGTCAACTTTTGTACTGCATCAGCCAGCTCAGTGATAAATAACTGACAATGAGTGGGAGCAATCACCACCAACTTATTCATTACCTCTGCCACCAGAGAATATGCATTATCTGACAAACTGAGAGAAAAATGCCATGTCAGATCAAGCATGAAATAAAAACATAACAATAACAGAAGTTGCTAGCAAGAGAACTTAAAGCACACAGATCAAATATTTTTGAGATTATCTTTCATGTTCATAGATGCAAAATGAGAAGAATTATACACTTGAAAATTGGTGAGCAAAAAGACTACATCAGCACACAAAAACAGATAGAGAGAGAGAGAGAGAGAGAGAGAGAGAGCATACCAACAATGACAGTTAACTTGCAAGAGAAATTAAACCATGTAACATCACACATTTTGAGAATGAAAACATAAGAATCAGTGTGTATAAAAGGTAAGGGATCACATGTGAGCACACAAGACAGAGAGAGCACACAAATGAATCTCTTTCATATTCATAATTGCAAGCAGAAAATGAGATGAAATGTATCAAATTTGAAAATTTATAAGCAACAGGACCACATCAGTGCACACATGTAAGAGAGAGAGAGAGCTAAACATAAAGCTTCATTATACCCTTCTCGAGCTAGCAATGAGCACAGAAGTCGAAGTTCAGTTTGGGGCAGGTTAAGCATTACACTTTGAACATCACATTCATCATTTTCACATGAAGTTATAGATCTGGAATCAACATAGGATGATGAAACAGACATCCCAGAAGAAACACCATGAGGTTCTGCATTCATGCCACCCACTGACGTGGGAACTGGAAGAGGTTGCTGTTCTGCTGTAGATGCCCCTGATTTGTCAGGTAAATTGCTTTCAGCATTGTCAATAATAACCCCCAATAAATTAAGCAGCTGAAAAACAGAACCAGAATGAGCACATAACCAACAAAGCCTGCAAAATAACCGAAAATATATTTAAAAAAGAGACATCACATTGGAAAAAGCATAACCTGTTCAAGATGTGCTATACTCCTCAGATACAGGGGTTGGTTCAAGAGACTCAAAAGCAACATAACGGATATATATCCTTCTTGCTGTTTTCTACCGATTTCACAAGGTTCATCAACCATAACAGCCTTGCCATGAACCTCATCAATATTCTCTGGCTCTCGCAAGGCAGCAAGAGGCAGCCTAAACTGAAGCAAAATCTTTGCAACAAACGGATGATTACGAGCCAAGTATGTCAGAGTTTCAAGAATACGCCTAGATACCAAAGGAGGAACTCCTACAGAGGGGGGAAAAAAAAAGAAAATCATATAAGAGGATGGCACTGTGACAAATATTGCAAAAAGACAAACACCTGATCAATTCCTCAAGACACTAAATACAGTACTCAAGAATCTACTATTTGAAATCCATACAATAAAGACATGTATGTATACACATCAATTACCATCAAAATGTTGGGGACGAGAATACATCACATTATTCCGGCAACCATAAAGTCGATATGGTGGCTCAATAGCATTTAAATAATTTGCTGGCTTTCTTGTATCAAGCATCAGCATGTCCATCAGGATTCTAACCACAGATATTCTGGTTTCAGTATGCACACATAAATTCAAGAGAAGCCTCTGCAATGAACCTTTATAAAGTGGCTGCAAATTTAAATTTAAATTTAAAAACAGTTTATGTAAAAACATGAATTGAAGCACAAATCATTAGAATGCACACTTCAGGGAGAATCAATTCCACGAACTAAATACCTGGACTACACGAAGCAACCTAATCATTGCTTGAAGAGCTTCCATTCCAACTAAAGGAGATCCATCAGCTTCAACTACCTTAGCAGCAATGTTCCTGCGTGAGGTAATACTTCCACCAGATCTGTCCACACTTGATCCAATACCTTCACCACGCCTAGAAGACTCACCTCTACGATTCCTAGGGTACATACCAAATAAGGTATGATTATGATAACGATGAGCAAACCTTTCACGCAACATGTTTGCCTCCGCAACAAGAGCAGGAGTGAGATTGGCAAGAATAGCATCTGATGATGTTAAGAGGACCTGAGAACAAGCAGAAACAAGAAAAGGAATTTAGATGCACAGTTATTCCATATAGTTTACATTTAAATAAAATCATACCTCTTCTCGCAAATCTGAAGAAAACGTTGCAATTATGGAGACTGTGTCCATTTCTACCGGTTGACCTTCAAGTTCTTGAGATTGATGAAGTCTTTGAGCTTGCTGTTGTGCTAGAACTTCTTCCCGAATATCTGGAGGAAGTGCTGCAAGGAATTCAGGGTCAATATCTCCAGCATTTTGTGGTTGTTCGTTTGAAGGCTGTGCCACTTGACCTTGTTGTGCTGATAGAACTTCTGCACGCAACTCCTCAGGAAGTGCTTCCAAGAATGCAGGATCAATGGATGCAGAACCTCCATCACTGTTTATTTGCTGCTCCACTGCTGGACCTTCTTGATCTGCTTCACGGCTAGAATTCTCTGAAACTTCAGTCACACTATGAAGTGGTGCATCTCGCCCACTTAAAGGAGTAGAATTCCCAAAAGACACATTAGCTCTTCTTGTACGAGTTGCTTGTTGATCACCCAAAGGCATTCTATCAGTGGAACCTTGTCTTTCTCCACCATCATCATGGCCATCAACACTTCCAATTTCAACATCTAGGCTCCTCAGGCTTTCTCCCAATGTTGCCCCGCTTCCACCACTTTCTTGACTCACCGCTTCAACATCCCGAACAACGGCATCATTCTGTTCAAATTGCATTTCAACAGACTGTGAGTGTGTACTGGATGCATCTGTTCCATGCAAAGAATCAGTTGCTGCAGGTCTCATATCAGCATTGACAGAGCTTTCAATTGCAGGTGTAGAGGAAGGACCAGTATCAATGCTTTCATTGTTTATATTGTTCTCCATGAGAATTTCAGGCCTTGCACCTGCTTCTGACTCCTGTAACTGACTAGCCTCACCATTACTTTGAGGGTCAGCTGTTGATGTATTCTGATCTGGTTTCTCTGGAGATGGTCGTCTCAACTGGGAAATAAGTATCTCTTCAAGGCCTTGTGGTACAACTGGTGCACTAGAACCACCAGTTTGCTGACTATCATCCCCCCATAAGTTCAAACGATGACCATGACGTCCACTCCTCAGAGATCGGAAAATAATATCCAACTGTGAAGAGGTGCTATCAGCATTCCTATCTGAGAAAATAATGTCATGGGCATTGTCTGGGTTGGAACAAAAATATGTCAAGTGTTAAGAATACATGACAAACTCAAAAACACACCAAAAAGGGAAAAAAAACAAAAGAGTTGAGTGAGAATATAAAATAAATGATGAAACAAAATAATACAAATTTTAGGAGAACCACACCTCAAAAGCTAGCTATTGAGATGAGAGAGTCCAAGGTCATATAAACCCCACCCAAGTTGCCCATACTTTCTAATGTGGGATTCAAATCTCATACCTTATATTTGGGATCTTAACATACCACCATACTCCACAGCCCCAGCGCCCATGCGGGCCGGCTGTGCGCTAGCTCCCTGCTAGCCCCAAACAAACACTGCAATACCGGCGTCATCACCCACGCCGCACTATTACAACTGGGAGACATGGTGATAGCTCTAATACCAAATGATACAAACCTTAGGAGAACCACACCTCAAAAGCTAGCTATTGAGATAAGAGAGACCAAGGCCATATAAACCCCACACTAATTGTCCATACTTTCCAATGTGGAATCCAAATCTCATACTTTGCACTTGGGATCTTAACACAAAATAACAACCTACTGAAGAAGCTTACCTGATGGTCTGGGAGCAGAATGCATAGAGGAAGGTCCCGATAAAAGAGGATGATGTGAGGATGCAGAACTATCACTAGTTCGACCCAAAAGACTGTAAATAGAAGTAGTCCGTGCTTGACGCCTAGAACCAAAAACATCAACTGGCATTACATGAAGACTTTCATTGGGAAAGCTATGATCTCTGCCGAAAACCTCAATATGGTCAAAGACATTTTCATCCAAGCTAAGAACAATACCTTCCTCGTCATCGTCCTCTTCATCTTCTTCATCCAGTACCTCATCAAATTCATCATCATCAATCTCATGATCATCCTGATCAGTATCAGGATGAGGCAGGTGATGGACTTCATCCTCTTCCAGATCATTATGCTCTTCATCATCCTCATCATCATCTTCATCCCCATCATCCCCCGACATCTCTTCATCCTCCTCATCTTCATCAAGATTTTCTTGCACATGAGGCTGGATTTCAAACTGTATCCCAACACTATCAATGCCATTTTCTAGACCCCTTATGTCCTCGGGAGTTTCTTGCATATAATCATCCTCAGCTGCAGGAGCAAACCCTCCAACAAGATCCTGGTCATGTTCCATATCATCTGTAACAGCCTCGGATCCACCATAATTTTGTACAGCATTAAAAGACTCAACATGGTCTGGTGCCAGAGGATCCTGATTGGACTGCGATGCCATTTCCATGGATTGGGACATGTCAACCATATTATCTGTTCTTTCAGCCTGATCATGACCAGGAGTTTTGGCTGAATTCTCACCTTTTGATGCACTAGAATCAGCAGCATGAACATGTTCCTTTGTCACCAACTCCAGAGCTTTGACAAGCCCTATAACAACTTTGGGTGAATTGGCATGATCTAAATCCAATACCTCAAGAGTCCGAGTAAATGATCTAACCAGACCAACATCTATAAAAGTGGCAGAAGCTTCAGCAGAGATGCAAGAACCAGTAGGTGTGCGAGCAGAAAGAATGTCATTTACCAAATCAACAAAAGTTTGTATATCATCACCTGCTGGCCTGAAACCACTACAAGAATCAACGAAGTCATTGAAAATACAGCTTATATCTGTAAAAACCCTCTTCCTTGCCTCTGCAGAACGGACACAAGATGCCACCACGAATTGGCTAGCCCTATTTGCTAGTTTATGCCTCCAGTCACCATCTCCTTTCCTTTCCTTCCTGGAATTTCGAGAATATGGAATAAAACTGTGAATAATATGATGAAACACTCCCCTGCAAAAACCAGTAACACCTCTGCAGCTACTGATCTCAGCATCTCTTCGAAGAAGAACATGTATGGATGCAGAATACATTAGTAAAATCTCTGTCATAAGTTTCAAGATAAAAACAATCTTTGCAAGTGCGGCAGATGCATCTTGGCCGTTGGCTTCACTATCTCCAGATACAGCAGCTACAGCTTTTCCTTTTCCTTTGATAGCAGCAACATCAATGTCCATATCACTTGATAATGATGTATCGAGAGGAGGCACATCTGTAACCACATCATCCTTCAGTGGAGGTACAAAGGAAGTGACTGAATCCAGAAGCAATTCAATCACATTTACAAAGCTCTGGGGAGACTTCCGATGAGCTTTAACAACCTTGGAATTCGAGTCAATAATTTTTCCATGCCCATTCCCAGGAGCTGTTGTGTTCACAGCACCCAGAATAACCTTACCCTCATTAGCCTGTGTTTTGTCTTTCTCTGAAGTCTTTTCCTTATCCTTCTCTTTCTCTTTGGACTTGTCACGATCTTTCAGCAAGACAATGTAAGGCCTATCACCAACCATCTCAACTTGGCAAACAGACTGAGCAGCTTGCATAAAAATAACTGGATCTCTTGAGATTGCAGAACTTAAATTTAGAAGGAAATTGCGTGGAGTGATACGTCCATTAGAATGCCTATGTCCATTTGAATGCCTGTTTGCAGCAGACACAAGGGTGTGCTTTATCTCAGATTCCATTGCTTGCTGGAGAGTTTGAGGATCTTCAAGGACATGACGGATAATAGTCGCAGCAACATTGTCAAACCCAGGGAACAGACTACTTGTTGGCAGTGAAAGCAATGAACTTACACCCCCAGCATCAAGAAAACATATGGCAATGGGATGACTTCTCGTGAGAGTGGAACATAGTTGAAGTACTGCATGCATGGTTTCAGATGGAAGCTGTTTCTTGATACAGCTACACGCAATCTCAGTAAGTCTCTTCTGATCATGAGGATCAATATATTTTGATGATCTTAATGCATGCAACTTGTTTTGCTTATCCTCATCAATACTAATAGCAGTCTGCTGGCTACTAGCATCATCTCCCTTTAACAGCTCAGTAAAATCAGAATTTAATTTTTGATCAACCTGTAATAGCTGATCAATGGCAAGAAAAGCAGTCGTCAACCATTTTGGAACTTGGTATTTATCCCCATCAACTGAAACAGAATCCCATTGCACAAGCAGATTAGACACCAGTTTCACAAGACCACTCTTGGAGGCAACTTCACGTGCCCCTGCATCTTCATGAAGGATTAAAGCAAGAACATGGAAATGAGCAGATAGCATATTACTGTTTCCGCTATCACAGATCGAACTACAATCCTTCACTTGGTCAATTAAAAATGAGATGATGCTAGACCTATATTGACCTTCATTTTGGGAGCATATCAACACAAGCAGATCTCGTACTGGAAATGCTAGAGGCTCCTTCATTAGAAGAAGCTTTGTGCATGTCGATAACAACTCCTCGATGGCAGGAAGTTGAGCCATCTCTTCTTCAAGTTGCTGACTAGTAGCATTTGCAACATCTTCCTTCGTTTCTGATTCAGAGTTCCCAAGAGACATGGCAAGTGCACGGGCAAGTTCATCATCTTCTTGGGTTTCCTCTGGATGGGAGAACAACCACTCCATTGCTAACTCTACACTATTTGATCCAACCTGTCTCAGTGCTTCCTCTGCCCTAGATCTGGAAAAACCCATCTCCACAATTGTTGAAATAGTTGTTTCATTCAGTGGGGGTCCACTAACACGAGAATTGATATTGCTATTGACATTTTTCACTTCAACCCCAGAATAAATGTGTCTGATGATAGAAATAATTGTAGTAATAAAATCGTAACTGCAGTCAGTAAATTGTGGGTGAGTCCAAACAGGAAGCACTGCTTTCAACACCATGGACTGGAGCACCTTAACAAAAGTCTCAGCATCCCGTGGGAAAGGAATATCTCCATTTATCAGGGGTTGAGAAAGCAAATGTCTAGTAAATGGAGACAAAATAAAAGACGATGTCACCATGTGATCCAAAAGTTTACCATAGCAAGCTAGGGGACCATAAATCCAGGCATGATCTGCATCTTCTTTTTCATCCTGTTTTACATTTCCATCATCAGTCTCCATTGGAGATGTGTGGGCCCTGTTAAGTGCAAACAGCAACTGACTGGTCGCTTCAAAAGTCATCAAAACTGATTGAACAACTCCATGGCCGTATAAGCAATTTAGCAAAATTGGATTACAGGAATCTGGCCTTTCCAGTAAAATGCCATCAGTGAAATTAACAACCTTACCAAAGTAGCGACACTTTGTTGATATAGAAGCCTCTGATCCAGAAGGATTTACATGACCAACGAAATTCATGTGATCCAGTGCAATGGAGGCAAAAGTGGAAGCCACAGACTTTGAAGTAGGGGACACATTCACGGCATCATCTCGTCGACGAGAAGGAAGCAACATTACCTTTCCCAACTCTTGAAACAAATGGGTAATGTGAAAAGAAAGAGACCTCACCATATCACAGCAGGAGGTATAAAACAATTTCTGCTTGTCATATTCTTTTTTACTACCAGATCCAGCAGCATCTGACGAACTGGACGGACTTGCTCCAAGCCAGAAGTTTGAAGGACTGTCAGCACTCAATCTATGTCGAAACCCAGTAGCACGTCCAAGATCACGGTAAAGGTTGATAAGATCAAAAAACTGGGCTTCAATACTCCACCCTGATGACCTCCTCCTCAATAATGGATCAAGGAACTGCCTAAAGGAGTTGAATCTTTGTTCTTCAGAATCATTTGCACTTGACTCAGACTGTTGTGTCTCAGTGGCAGAAGTCGCACCATCATCCTCCACCTCAAGCTTGGCATCTTCAAGAAGAGCAATCTGCCATAATATTTCACGATGGACACGTCCAATGTCTACCAGAACATCTTTGCTGTCATTTGCAAATTCTGTAAGCAGTGCAGTTACCCAACGATTGTCTTTTGAAGCAGCAAGAAAGAGAAGGAACTCAACAAGGAACAGTGATGAAAAGACACCAGCATCAGGCGACATCTTCGGATCAAGTAAAAAGGACCCTGAAACAGCACCAAATCCAGCCAAAACTTTCTTCAAATGTTCCCTAAGAGAAGAACAGAAGGCACGTGCCAGAGGAGCAGAGTGATGTTGAGTAAAACCCTTGAAAACCATTGTGCTATGCAAGGCAATGGACATCCCTTCAGATGACTGTGCAATACTAGGGCGTAAGAGAAGCTTCAGAAAAGCTTCTATTCCTGACTTCTCCACAAATAACCGACATGTTTCAGTATATTCCATTGTTCTGTGAAGCAGAACCATCAAATGAAATATGCACGATTGAATGAACTGCTCATCACTGATGCCTTCAGTAACAGAATCAACTGTATCAAGTAAACAGCTATGTCCATTTTCTCTGTCTTCAGAATCCATTTCCATTGCAGTACTAGCACTGAACTTCCCTGATGACCCAGCATTATTGTTGTCCCCAAAGGAAGAAATTTTATCAACAATCTCAATGATAATATCAACACCAGGGCCTCTCAATGAAGATACATGGCGCAAAAGCTCTTCCACTGCATTTGCCACAGGAACAACAGCATCATTCATTGCAATGACATATTTCTTGCTTGTAAATATGTCTATAAGGAATCGCAATGCTGAAGTTTCTTTCACAGCCTCTAAGCCTTTGGCATTAAGACAAATGGCACCAAGGCCACTTGGAACACATGTAATGGCCTTTGAAGAAGGCAGTATTCCAGCCACCACTGAAGATAAGAATGCATCAGGAAGACCCATTTCAAGCAATGCAGGAAGACAGGTTGGGTCTTTATGGATAATTTCACTCATAACAGTCACAGCTGAGTAATAAATGTCACCTCCAAATTTATCTACATGCCCATATATTAGCGACAAAGTAGCAGGTAAGGTACTATCATGGGAGTTGAGGGGTCGGGTAGAATTTGCAGGGGCATAAGTAGCAGATCCGAGTGCCTTCAAAAGAACCTTTATAAGCCTCTTCTGGGAGTACATATGATCATCACTATATCTTGAGCATTCACTGACAATCACTGAATTATCATTTTCCCCAGTCAAACCAATAATTCTATGCACTTCTGCCTGCAGCCTCTGGGCCAACAGTTCCACTCCTCCTGATTCTCTAACTGCAGTCACAGCTGAACTACTGTAATCCATGAGCTTCTGCACAGCTTTCACAGCCAAGTAGACAAGATGCAGTCGAGCAGGATCAAAATCCTCCAAAAGAGGTAGAAACGTGGAAACCATTCCTGATCCTCTTATATTACTCCCTGAAGATGAGGATGAAACAATGTGAAGCAAATAAAACTGAAGAAGCGCCTCAACAAAGGCAAGGGATGATGGGTCGCTGGAATTTTTCAGCGACATAACAGCTCTCTGAAGAACATTAAGGAGAATCATCCGATTCCCAACAGCAAAGCTGATGCTTGATCCACTTAAAATCCGTGCCCTCTCATGAGAGGATGAATATGCGGCTAACTGGGCTCCCAAGGCGAGCATTGCAAGAGTTCTAATTGTTCCAGGAACAGTTTCGTCTGATCTCACAATCCTGATTAACTCATTTGTGTATTCAGGCTCATTAGCAAAAAAGGATGTTAGTTCATCATGAGCATCACTAGACTGAACAAGCACAATAAATGCCAGAAGGCAGATCCTGCTATACATTCTACATATTCTGGGAGAACGGAAGGCACGCGCATATCTGATTCTTGTTAGCAATGAGAACCTGAGCTCAGGAGGTATGTTGTACTGGTCCATGCACTGCTTCATCAAAGATAGATCATCCTCCTTTCTTAAATGAAGGTCTGGTATGTGTATAACTTTTGAACTTGAAGAGTTTGTGTTGCAACTGTTTTCATCAGTGCTTACAGCACTGTGCCCATGCAGTTCAAAATAGAGTGTAGAACCAACTCGATAATGAGACTTATCACTATCATTTTCTATATCAGATGGGAACAAAGATAGCCCATCTTCTTGCTTTCTTTCGTTTGCCATAACACATGAATACAATCCCAAGCCCTCCTCCTTGCTCCCCCAACCTTGAGCCAATGACAAGAGGCAACTGTTTACCGAGCCACATCCAATTAACTTCCCATTGCCATGAAGCTTAGAGGGATTTAACTTCACAAGGGCAGCCAGAGTCTCCAGGGTAGCTATAAGAACCTCAGGATCCGTAGAAGCAAGTAGAAGCTTGAAATGCTGACATAAAAAACAACAACGATATGTCAGAAACACATAGTGGCAGATGCTTGCGCATACAAGAAAGAACATAAATCTGAGAGAAAGTTCATAATAGATCCCTCAACAAAACAATCTGCAATATGGTCCATAACATACCTCCAAACCATCAAATGAACTCTTGTTATGGCAATTCTCTAAAATTGTTTGCATCACTCGTAATATTTGTAGAACTGCATGCTTTGCAAATGGATTATCATCTTCTAAAACTTTATCTGACAATAGAAGGTCATTCCTACAAGCCAAGTATGTCTTGAAATACGTATCAAAATGTATAAATAATGGCCTCCAATGATGAAAATTTCCCTGCATTTAAAGGGGAAAGTAAGTAAAAGAACACCAAGGGAGTTAAAAGCAAATCTTGACACAGCAAAAGTAACACACTATCACCTTACTGTACTCCCAACGAAAGCCAGAAAGAGGTATTGCTATATCCTGTAATGGACTCTGGATCACCTTATCAATAAAGGTTTTGATTTTTGGAGGCTGCATGCAGAGTTACAAAATGAGATTTTACACCCACACAGAGTGGAAAAAAACAAGACAAAGAAAAAGGTACTTATTCATTTGAACAATATTTTCTAATATGTGCTAACAATAGATCTGTCAATTTTCAGGAAAATGGGAAAAGATAAGCATCACAACAATATTTTACAATTGTGTGCACAATTGATGAGACCAGCAAACTCAAACACATCAATACATTACAATCAGAACTCCATCCTCTATTATTCCTTGCATATTTCATATTACAAAAAGCATTTAAATCAAAGAGCATTTGTTTTTGTTAAATTTGAACCAACGGTTTATTCAATTTAAAACTGTGAAAAATGCATACACAAAAAGTTAGAGAAGTCACTAATAAATTACTGGATGAATTTACTGTAAAATTCCATAGATTACAGCAAATGTTGTTTTCCGCTCAAAACCTATCTTCCATGATTATAGTAGTGCTCATCATGCTGCATTTGTCTGACCACCATATTGTAGGATGCCTAGACTTAATCATGCAGTCTTCAAGAGACATAACAAATGAGAGAAATACTAGCATCAGTCACATAAATCAAACAAGCATGAAAGTCATTACTATTACTCCATGCACATAGAGATATGTTCAACATGCCAAATATACAGTTGGACCTAGTGTATGAAAGAAAATCCAAGCCTCCGAAATTTCTCATTACACTTACTGTAGATAGCCTTAATGAGCCTCCAGCTGAAGCTAAAAACAACAAATGTTGCAAATACACAGACCAACAGGCATAAACCCACAAATACAAAATTCGGCACCTAAACAAAAACCCAACCTAGAAAGAGTCAAAAAAGTGGGTCAACCCAGTATTGAAGACCTTTCCACAGCACAACTGCCGTACATTAATTAAAAAAAAAACCCAAATTTTTAACAAGATGCATTTGACTGGTAATATTTTATAAGTTAACATTTTAATATTACAAGAGTGACGTTTAAGTGTCAGTGCTACCAAAGTACTAGCCAAAGAAGGCTAAGTTTATGCACTTAGGCTTTCATCAACCAAACAAACTAAAGAAATTCAATTGTTAATTTTTATATCTAGTCCAGGACAAACAACAGGCTTTCCTCTATAAGAAAACAATCCCTTATCTTGCAGATAAGTTTTTACTACATGTGAACAGGCCTTAAAATCATCCTGATAACATTTATACAACCTGGCATAATGACTGGGAAGCTCTAACTTTAGGATGACAAATGAGCAAAAATCCAAATATAAAAATTAAACATCACACAAAAAGTCATAACAAAAAAGAAGTATAACCAACCTATCTCAAACTAGCATTGACCCCAAATGAGTAAATCACTAGAATGGATCATAATCATATCATAAAGTGTTCACAATGCTACTCCTAAGCTTTAAGAACAAACCACCCCTTAATCAAATCAACTCCTTAATAGACAAACGAAGATGAAATGCAAGCCGCCTCCAAAACAGATTAACTTATAAATCCCAAAAATACTCACCTATTCTATGACCCAAATAACAACTCAAATAAAAATTGACATACTAAGAAATAGGGGCGCACAACCAAAACATAATTGTATTGATTGGGTTAACAAAACCCTAATCAATGGATTGACCAAACAATATTAAAAACATTACAAAAAACCCTAATCACATAGTTAGTATAAAAAGTCACATAAAATAACTATAAATAATTGAATAAAAACAAATAAAACAGACAACTCACGGGCTCAGAGTCGAGTTTAACAGAGGGACCGATAGGACTCTCGCCGGATATAAGCTGCCTCAGCCTGGCCGGCAAAGTTGATCGTGCAGTCGTCATCTCATCTCAACTCAAACTTTATCTATTTTTAACTGGTACTAAAACAACAAATCCACAAAAATCAAAACCCTTGAATAAACAAAAGCGGAGACCCAAGAACAAATAGATTATAAACAAAACAAAACAAAACAGTTAGATCAAAGGAAGAGATACTGAAAGAGAAAGTGAGATAGAGAGATTACCAAAGAAGCATCCACAGCAGCGAGAGAAATTTAAGAGGAAGAGAGAGAAGTAGCGAGACAGATTTAAAAGAAAGAAGGAGAGAAAAGCGAAACCCCAAAGCAAAGAGTTGTGGTGCTGTTGTTTGTCTGTTTGTTTGTTCTTATTGATTTTATGTATTAAGAGATATTGAATAACAAGTTATGATAAATTAGGTTTCTCTCAATTTTATAGCAGAGGATGACACACACTTCCCCCATTTTGCTCTTCTACTTCTCGATTATTCCTCTTTTTTTTTTTTAACCTAAATTTTTTAAAAAATTATTTTTTATTTATACAACCTAAATTAATTAAAATAATTTATTTTTAATTCATCTAAATGCTTTTAATTATACAAATAAGGTTGAAACTCTAATTTAATATTCGTTTTACTTTTAACTTTATTTTTAACTTAAGAAATTTGGTCTCTTAAGCATTTTTTTATATAAAATTTTACCTGAATTTTAATTAAAACAAAAAATATATTAAAAAGAGGATTGTTAATTAATGAAAGTTATTTATTAAATAAAATAAGATATAATTTGTTTGTAAAAATTATTTATTTTATAAAAATTGATAGATTTTTCGTAAATTTAGGTATAAAAACTCACTTAATAATTGTTTATCACACTTAATTATTATTTATTATGAATTTTAAAATAAATATTTTTAATAAAACGTATAATTTTTTTAATTATATTTGTATAATTTATAAAAAAAATTGATTTAAATCATTTAAATGTATTAAAGAAATATTATTTTAATGAATTTTCCTCGGTACGCTAACAATATTATATATAAAGGTGAGAGTAGACTGAGTTCCTACCTTATGCTTAATCTTTGATCGTAGCCGGATTTTTAGTATTAATTAATAATAATTTTAATATGTTATTCTCATATACCGAAAAATCTTTTTTTTTTAAGCGAAATTCAATTCCTAATAATAATAATAATTATTATTATTATTATACGGTTTGCGCATTAATCAATCACCGCCAAGATGATACAGAGCTGTCTTACGTTTGATGACATGAGATGAGCCTATCAAAAATAGCTAGTAATGGCACAACAAAAATGTACATTCTGAAATTTCGCTTTCAAGGGGGCAATATCGGTAGGCCAATTAGATTAGCCCAATTTGGCGGCCCAACGTATTTTTTGAAGTAATTAGAGAATCTGATTTCAGTGGCTAATACATCGGCCGAATTCACGTGGTTAAATTTATAATTATTATATTAAATAAATTAAAATATTATTAAATCTATAATTATTATATCAAATAAATTAAAAAAATTTTTAAATTATTAAAATTTTATCAAACCCAAAATTATTATATTAAATAAGTCAAAGTATTATTAAACCCCCACGATTACTATACCAAAAAAGTTAAAATTTTATAAATATGATAAAGATTTGAATTTAATTCTTTTTCTGAATGCTCTAATATTCTACCAGTTTCGCTAATCTTTAAAGTTTTGGTCTACCATATTAGAGTTTTATGAAATTACTTACCACCCTCACCTATAGAATACAACACTTTGAATTATGGATAGGCCAAAGGACTTATTCTTGCCCAAAGTTTATTGCATTTTCAAATCAATGCTAATTAAGTATTAAAATTTAAATACCCAATTATAGACAGTTAAAACTAATAGAATTAGTTAATATTATCTATTTTTTCTCTATGATTAAACTTTGAAGTGTTACATTTTCTTTTCTAAAGTTTTTTTTTTACCTTCTCTTTTTCAGACTTTAAAAAAAGGTGAGAAAAAAAACTCTATGAGAAAAAATGTAATATTTTAAAGATTAATCATAAAAAAATTATTGATTTTCTAAATCTAGAGAAAAAATAGATAATATTTGATTATTTTTAATATTAAATCGTAATTTTATTTTTAAAACTTAATTAATATAATTAATTTTAATTATTTATGAGTGATTTTAATAATTAAAAGGGTATCAATTAGGGTTGGATCCGAGTCGAGCCAAGCTCGGCTCGGTCGACCCCGAAATGAGTTTGGCGTAGCCGAGCTCGAGTTGACTCGAATTGGCTCGGTAGATTTTTTTTTTTTTTTATACAAAACGGTATCGTTTTGATTAATATATATTAAAAACGATGTCGTTTTGATTAAAAAAACGAGTCAAACACGAGCCGATTTGAGCTCGAATCGAACTTGAACCACTCATATATGAATCGAGCTGAGCTCGAACTAACTGTAAACTCGATTCGAATCTAGCCGTAGTATCAATTGAAACAGAATAAACTTTGGGTGGACCAAAGCAGTTTGGCCTTACGGATAAATAAAAGGAGTTAAAGTTACGCTACAACGTCCAGGAACGCAAACAATGGAATATTCGGGGATGTACCATTTTATTAAACAACTTTTTCAACAATTTTTAAGAATTTAATCTCAATTGTTTTCCTTTCTTTTATTTTCTGTTTTTTTTTTTTTTCCTTCTTTCTGGGGTCCAGCTTACTGAAAGTGTCCGTCTTCTAGACACCTAAAAAGAGTGGAAGATTCAAACGACTGCTTTTCTCAGAAATAACATTCAAAAACAGAATATCCGTAACTTTTCTCAACCACGAAGTAAAAATAAGATAATCTTGTTCCATTGCTCTTAATGCCTATCGGATTCTCACTCTAACGCCATAGATTCCTGTTAATTATAGATTTATATTTATATAATATGTTGGAAAAATAATTAAATTATTTTCAAAATCAAACTCAGAATAAATTATACAATATAAGTTATTGGAAATAGGGTTAGGATTTGAATTAACTCAATTTAATTTCAAAAGTTAACGTAATTTGAGTTTGTTCATATCAAACTTAAGTCAAACTTGATTCAGAGTTTCTAACTCTATTAGAAATCAAATTAAATTTAAGTTAAAGAGTGTTTGATTCAATTCAATTTGTAAATTGATTCTTTAACTCTATTTGATTTGAGTATAACTATAACACAAATCAAATTGAACCAAATTATTGATAAAATAATATCGTATTAATTATGATCAAAACGATATTGTTTTAACTAAAATATTGTATTCGTTGTTAATAAAATAATATTGTTTTGATTCTAATTCATAAGCTCAAGTCACAAACTTAAGACATAAACTTGAGTAGAGCTATGAGCTTCGATATTTTCTCTTGAGCTGAACTTGAATTTCCCCCGGACCGACTCGGCAAACTTGCTTTGGTGATTGTTTATGTAACGCTGTAGAGGACCCGACGGCTAATGGTCCAAAGGATTACAACTAATAATATTAACCATGTTAATAACGTAGGCCCAATATAAACGAGATCCGCACCATGAAATAAGCCTTTATAATCAACCATTAGCCCAATTTGAAACATCAGAAGATAGGCTCGAAATCATGCAGTCTCAAGGCTTCAAACCCTTGGAAGTTGGAAGATGTGCAACACTTGGATGACTTTCTAATATTTAGAATCTGAGTCCAGAGCTTTTTTCAGATGAATGTTGTTTATATGATTTTTCGTCACCCATTAACATACGTAATTTAGAATTTTACATAAAATAAATTATAATAACAATGATTAGATTCAAGTGTGTAAAAGAAGAAGTTTATATAAGCAAAAAAATATATTAACTACAAGGGCATTTTATATGGTTTGACCTATATCGAAAAATTATATTGCTAGATACTCTCCTAGAGGGGTGAATGAACAAGCCAATATTGTAAATGAGCATTCTAAAAGCTATTAAACTTTGTTAAAATTCTCAAAGATTTAATTGGACGTTGTAACGAGCCATTTTGACTTGAACAATTTGTTTTTTTTAGCTTGGAACGAGTATTCCAGTAACTCGAATAGTCATTCCTCTACATTTTCCCACACTTTTAAACTTTAGTAAATGTTAGTTATGACTTTCACTATATCTAAACTAATGTTAATGCACGTTTTGGTCATATTTCTTGATTTTGTCATATCAAATACATTCAAATGTTAATCTATGTTCATAGTGTTATTACTAATTTATGTGCAGTAAAAAAATATTAAAAGTTCATACGTATAGTTATAGTATTTACTACAATTTTGCTTCTCTCTTTTATCTTCATTTCTTATTGCCTTTCTTTGTCCATTTTTTCCTTTCTCTATCCACTTATGCACAAGATTTTTAAAGAAAAAATACACTCGAAATTCCCTTATATTAGGATTTTAATCCGTTATTTAAATTTAAAGGAGAAAGTATTATTTATCAATGATATATATATATATATATATATATATTTTTATGATAATTAAAGTCTTGTTAAATAAATATTATAATTATATCATATTAAGATATATCAGCGTTGGATAAAATGTCATTGTACAACAAACTTTGAACCAGAATACTACTTAATTGTTGTTTGCTGTTTGTCACATCTATTTGCGTTTCATCATTGACTTCAACAAAACACTTTTTGACCACATATCAAAAGTTATACATGTTTGTTAAGGTTCATAAGACAACGATAAAGTATTATAAAACAAAACGTTGCGTTTTAAATAAGTTCAAAACACACCGTTTCATTAATCATATTGAAATGAAAAAAAAGAGGAGGATGACTTATTGTAGAAGATGTTTGTCTTTCTCTAAAACTTGTGTTCTCTAACTAAAAGGGGATCTAAAGTTGTGATATGCTATTTTAATCCGATATGATTTTAACCAAAATAATGCGATTGTCGAGATAATTATTGATGAGAAGATCAACGGTGAGTTTTGATGGAGGAATCGTTTTCAATTGATAATTGGATGGTTTAGATTACTTTTTCCAGTTGTAGTTGGTTATAATTTGGTGTATAAATGATATAATTTGTCATAATTATTTGACGATTTTTTTGAGACTATTGAATGAAGCCTAAGGTATTATTCATTTTTCTTCTCTCTGTGTTGTCTTGAGTGCTTATGTTGATGAAAAGAGTTTTATTTTTAAGGTTCTTGGTGTTTGATGCTTGTTTCTGTTTTTTCTCTGATTCTGAATACTATTCTTGGAGAAGTATTTGTTGGTATATCTGTTGCTGGAGGTGTTGAATTAGGTCTTTTGGATCCTTGTCAATGTTTTATGTTTTTACCGAAATAAACATTTAATTCCATAACCAACCTATAATAAAGCTTAGCGCTTGCATATTTTCCGAGATCCTCGCCGTTTGAGTTTGATTTGTGTATAATCGACGGTTGTTCTACATTTTGCTCACTTTTATAACCTGACTCAACCTCACCACCTAGCAATTGTCCACAACTTCCTTCCCTTGCCTCTTTGGCACACCTTAGTGAACAAGTGCCTAACAATAGCCTTACTCCTCGAGTTATTGACAAAATAGATAAGCCATTTTTATTTCTCTGACTACCCTTTTTCACCCCACAGATGAAGGTAGACGCCTGCCAAAATTCGTAGATTTTTGAGGAATGAACTGCATCAGCACGAATAAATACTAACGATAACATAAATTCATAGTCTTCACGATTTATGTCACAGAAATTCTTCACTAATCTTCATTATCTTAGTTGAAATATATAACCAATAAAAATCATCTAATAAGCCATAGCAGCCCCAATGAATCATCGAATAACTCCGGTTGTAACTTGGGCTTTAATGATATATGTTCAATTTCCTAGAATTGCCAGCTCCTCCGTGTAATTATACTAATTCCAGTGTCTTCCATATGCTACCGCCAGCAGACACACCAATCTTCTACATCTCATTGTGAGAGTAGCTTTGAGTCGCATGCCACTATTTTCACACGACCAACATGTTCTGGAGTGTCGTCGGCTTTGAAATCAGCATCTGTCAAGATGAAGGTCCAAACATTGTCACAGAACCTGTAGGTGTGTAGATGTCCCTGTACAATACAGAATAAAGAAAAGCTCAACAAACTCAGCTTTCAAAATAAAAGGCTAACTTAGTTTGGTTGGGCAAAAACCAAGGTTATTGATTTCTGCCTATCAAATTGAAAATCACATCGCAAAGGACCTATTTCTCATTAAAACAGAACACTTGCACATATAAATACATTCATGCACACTGCTACAAACATGTACATACATGCATATACTAATGGCGAAGCACAATAATTAGAAGTAAAAGATAAAACAGCTGATAGGTGAATTCCAGAGACTAGGAACACCCTCTCATGTTCAGATCAATCACAGTTCACTTAAAGCACCCTCATGGTTAAATGTATTATGGGAACTAAAACAACCGGTTGCCTTTCAGAGAAAAGATGGGTGACAATTGCCAATTTGACTTTTTTACAACAATTCCACAAGTTCACAATACCTGAAGGACTTATGAATGAACAACTACCATAACAAAATTTTGACAGTCAAGGAGAGTAAAATTGAGCATTACAATCAATGATTTAGAGTAAATAAATAGATTTCAGGAATAATTATAGCAAACATACCAGAAGCAACAATACATAAGAGCATTAATAAACAAGCAATTTTCCCAGTAATTACTGTAGTTGAACACAATGAATCATATCCCAAGTAGTTCACAGCTTCTATTCAACTCGTCAAGTAATTGTCTAACTCAGTCATCAACAGCAAAATATTCATGCAAGTTCACATTATTGTTCTACAAGCATAAATACAGGAATTGGTACATTTTCCCAACTGTAGGCAAGACAATTGATATATTCCTCCACATGTTCATGCTCACGTAGTTAAAAGTCATCTGGAACAATTTAAATGCATACCTTTCTACAGGATATCTCACACCAGTATATCTATAAGGCCTAGGGAATAAGCTAATCCGGAAGAAATCAATTCTCTTGATATTCACAAACAATAAAATTATGTGTACTTATAATGAACACCTGTGATTAAGTTATTTTGAATTAAAAACAAAGTAACACTCAATCACATGGTGACATATCATCATTGGTATCCAAATTGTTATTTATTATAAGTGCATATAGCATCACTCTTTTGAATATATCAATGAAAATTAACAAACACCTTTTAAATTCCCTAACTAATCACATGGAATAAAATTTAATGTTATTAACACAAGGAGAATTGGGATAATTCAACTGTTTTTGTAAGATCTGCATGCAATTTGTTATCTATCTTCACAATCAGCAGAGGGTAATGCTCACAAAATGTACAAAAACCAATGAAATTTTGAAGGCAGAAGATAACAAGACAGTAAGAGCTCAAGGTTTCCAATAACATAGGTCATATTGACCCCTTTTTTTTAACTCTTTTGTCTCTACCCATGGAATAATATACAGCACTCAGTAAAATACTTGAACTGCAGACTTTCCATCAGATCCCAAAAGGTAAAATAATAATAAAAACAACGAACTGAAATATACAGGGCATTTTGCATAATTTCTCGTAAAACAGCATGTGATTGCTAGCATAAAATACATAACTTACAAGTGAATAATGCAAACACCAATATTTGCATCAATACACATGCCGAGAGAAAATATAAAACAACACTTAAACGACAACTTAAAAAGCATTTTCATAAAAAAATAATTTTTAATAAAAATCAATACCTTAATGGTAACCTTGCTCTTCACTTGAGT
Source organism: Mangifera indica (assembly GCF_011075055.1). Lineage (NCBI taxonomy): Eukaryota > Viridiplantae > Streptophyta > Magnoliopsida > Sapindales > Anacardiaceae > Mangifera > Mangifera indica. The sequence goes on along the minus strand of NC_058147.1, from coordinate 4,127,261 downwards.
TTCCAGTGCTTCGGTCATAGACTACAAACCCCCCCAAAGAGAAAACACATCAAAAGCAACCAAAAACATTCTCAAACAGAGCCGTATATACATAATGGTAGAATCGTACCTTATCGAACTGGACAAGAACCTGGATAGCCAGCTCGGGACTAAGCGTACCGCTTTGAACCATCTCATCCAAAGTCTCAGTCAAGCACATCCCGATCGTCGACCTCCGGTACAGCTCAAACGTCGCCATTCCGCACGTGATCTGTCAAAGAATCCACATGTAAGTGGAGATTTGAATTCCAACTTGCACGAAAAAAAAACTATAAAATAATGCAAGAATCAGAAACATTAATGAATAATTGACGATTGAAGAGAGAAATTGAAGTTACTAATTAGGGGTGACGTGTGGAGGTGGTGGAAATCGTTGAGTTCTGGTTTAACGTCCGCTGTGAAGAATTTTTGGGCGGAGAGAATTAGGGGCCTTTTATACCCTAGTTTTTGTAGATGAAGATATATATAGTCGCGACAGATTAGGGAGGATTCAAAAGACCTTTATGTCCTCACATCTATGCCATGTACGAATGTGTCCAAGCCTCATCACCTGATCAAGCGGCCCAAAACATAGCCCATTAAGTATCCACTATTCATTACATTGATATTGGGCTCGTTATTTTGAAACTGGGCTGTAAACAGCCGAATCAGTAGCAGATAAATAGTTTTGTTAATATCATATAAACAAAGGTTAAAGCAAAATCTCATGAAGAGATGAAAATTCATGTACCCTATAGAAAAAGATACTACAAAATTAGCAAGCTAATTAATAGATTATATTAACTTTTCTCTAAACATGGATGAAAATACACCTCCCAATTATGTCATTTGAGTTTAATTCTTGAATTGAATTTGAATTTTTTATTAGTTGACTTGACGAATTCAAAAACTTATGATTTGGTTGAAATAAAATATTAATAAAATTTTAAAATATTAAATCTTATATTTATACTTTTAAAATTTTATTAATTAATTTTAAATATAAAAATAATTAATAATAAGTTGACAAAAGCTTTTAAGACTTATGTGATAATCTTGTAATAATAATAATAATAAAATAGTTGAAAAATATAATAATTAGTTTATTAGGTGTTGAGTCAATTTTTTTAATTAATGGAGTAATGATTTCGAGTAAAAACACGTGATTTATGTTTCTTGAACTGCAGAAAGTGTTTTCAAGCTGTACTCCTGATTGGGGGAATTTAGATCCATTTTATTAGTTTTATTATTTATTATTTATTATATTAATTAAAAATAAAATTATTTTTCATTGACGTAGAAAGCAGCATTGACGTGTAAACAGTGAAAAGACAGTTGCTGCAAAGAAAGTTGCTCAGCATGAAAAATGGAGGATCAGATAGGCTCTTCTGCATCATCAATCGCCTTTAACCACCACCGAAACCAAGGCAAAACAAGAAATGTCAGGCATCAAGGTAGATTGTCTATACTTTGCAACTTATTGAAGGAAGGGAAGGTTTTCGCTACTTAAATCATTCTTCGTTGGCCTGGTATTTATAATTTTAGCTTTGCTGTAGACTACAGTGAATTACCAATATGTATGTAATTTAGTAAAATGGCCTTCTTTTGTTTTTTGGGGTTTAATATTAAACAAAAAATGGGTTCAGACAAAGAAGGTGACAGCCAGAAGTGAGAAAGAAGCCACAGAAGCTGATCTGCAGACTGCCAAGACGCAGGTTGAAGCTACTGATGAAGCTGTGGATACCAAGAAGAGACTTCATAAGCCCATGTAAATTCTCCACTTAAAAACCATTCTTCATGGCAATCAAATTACCCAGAACTTAATTTTAACGCTGCATTTATGTAAATACACATACGTGGTTAATTTTCACATTAAATTCTGCTCAGGGAAGTTTCTTCTTCGTCAATACACAGAGAAATTTCAATTTTTTTTTAAAATAAAAAACAATTAGATATAATTTTTAGAAATAGCAGATGGGGGCTTTTCTAAGCGAATATAGTCGTACATAATCCCATTAAAAGGACCTGTGCTTATTGCTTGTGTCAAAAAGATGGTATTATCCCCGGCAACAAGCTGAGCCCCTGGCACATCAATGTTATAAAGCCAGTAGAGTCCATGGATTCCATGGCGAGCAATTGTGTTGTCATGCCCAATTTGTCCGGTTGTAAATGTAGGAGGATCTGCATTTGGGTCATTCACCCGGACCTTCCAGAAAAAAATATTCAAACTGTAAATTCACAAGCAATATGGAGCATTAAGCAATTGAGCTCCTTACCTGTAGTTCTGCAATATTGGCAGTTGCAAGAGCTATTCTCAGTTTATAGGTTCCACCCTGTTCCACGCTGTCAAGATTGAAATTAATTTGCCATGTAGTTGCCTCATATGTGCCATCATCTTTCTTCCTGCATTGAAACCAAAGCTCTAGTTGTGGAATTTCTATGACCATAAGTTAAGAGCTTTTGATTTTGATTTGATTTTAAATATGACAATTCGGTCAGTGAAATCTGGTCATTGGCCTATTCCTGAAAGAAATTTTTATATATTGAAACTCTTAAAAGTTTTAGAATATTAAAAATATGTCATAATATCTAATAAATATTTTATAATTTTTTTACTGAGAAAGAGAGAAAAAATATGGAGAATTTTGTTTGCAGGGATAGAGAGCGGAAGGTAAGATAATTTTTTTTTTTGGGAGGAGAAAACATGGACTGAAAAATTTGACCCCAACCCAATTTGTTGCCATTGATATTGGTGAAGGAAATGACCTGTCTCAAGACTTAAGAAAAAATTTGTCGGTCAGATGTCATAGTCATTCATTTAAATAGCTTGATTTTGTGTCTTTGGTTGTTTGTACTGTATATGGGAAGAGCCAAACCTTGTAACTTGAGCGAAGAACCAATCTTTTGTGTAGTCACTTTCACCGATGGTGTAAACTAAATCATTTTCAGGGAATAACTCTGCGTATCTTTCCCATAATCCATATTGCCTAAACCTGCCAAGAACAAGGTATTTTGAACCTACATATTCTCAAGTTCTACATATTCTTTCTTTGGCTCAATGTTTTGCAGATAATTTAATTCTCAAAATTTCAGAACAGAGAGCTAACCTGTCAGGATGATTAACATAAAGCTTGTTGATATAATTTGGATTAGGATCTGGAACATAAAACTCGAAAGCAGTACGATCAGGGAAGCCTATTTCCCACAACGTCGGGCCATCTCTGGGAGGCTCAAATGCAAGCTCACCCAGGTCAGTATCACAACCTGCTTAAGTATTTTTCTTCCAATCAAAGACTGATTTTATTTTACAATCTAAGAACGTAGGATTTTCATGAAATATTTAACAAAAATACAGCACCTTCAGTTATGGTAATGAGAGCTTCATTGTGATAATCTCCAATGAAACCAGAGACCCAAGCATACAGATTGTAGTCCCCAGTACGTATATCATTGATGGAAAAATAGCCATTCGCATCAGTTGTCGTCCAAAATTGGTAACCCTGATCAGAAACAGAACGCCAAAGTTATTCAACTAAACAACTTAATTAACGAGAATACCAACTTGACACAGCCTAGCTGTGCTGTGTCTTATTACCAGACAATGTAGATTTATAGTAGCCACAGAAAAATAAAAACGTGAAAATGAAAATACTAAAACGTTTTTTTTTTTTTCAAAAAATATAAGAAATGGAAATGTTGGAAAATGTATAAATATTAAAAATAAAAGGATTTTTTTAAAAAATACGAATTTTTATAAAAAATACAACAATTTGTATTTCTTTACAAATATATAGCAAATTTTTAACTATTATAAAGTGTACACTTAATAAACTTGATTTATTTACTGATAACTTAATATATAATGTATATCAAATCTGATGAAACAGATTTTTAGAGTATTCACTGATAGTTGGAGAAGTCGAAAATGAAGAGGAGATGAATTTTAACATGCCGAAAAAGAGAGAAGCTTAAGAAGTCAAAGAGAAAAAGAGACAAAATCAGAGTTAGAGTTTGAAATTGTGAAAGAAAGTGAAATATGAAATCGATTAGAAAATAAGGTTCCAAAACCAAAACACTTTTGAAATTTTTTTTTATATTTCCGAAATACCCTTAAAGCGTTTCATATTAATTTCGAAGTGTTTCAAAAGCAGAAATATTTCAAAAAGGCAGAAAGGTGCATTAATGTGCTTCCTAGGTTACCACAATAAATGAAGATTAGTTAGTGGAGAGGTTAGCCGTTTTTTAGTGCTATATTCATATAGCTACTAAATGTAACATTAATGTTAATAGAATGGAGATCAAAGATCACCTTGCATTCTCTTTGCCATGATCCTGCCTCTCCAGGGGGCGCTAACCCAACATAAGCACCGCCGGCTGATATAGAGAGATCGCTAACATACCTAGGCAAGTGAAATGTTTATGAAATTGAATAAATAAAATGTCAAAAATAAAGGATCGAAAGACGGAGTAAGTCAGAAAGGTAGAAAGATTCTAAAAGAGAACATTTGAAAAACCAACCAGTCTCGGACTTGTAATCTACCACTAACACTACCCCGTTTATTCCACCCTGGAAAATCATCAGAAGCTGGGAAATTATAGGGCCAACTTTGGACTTCTGTCAACATCTGAATTTTATCTTAGTTTAGTCATAGTAAGAAGTATAAATATGTACCATGATAAAGCCAAAAAAGAAGGTAAAGTGTAAGTGCATTAAACCTGCTGTTTGGCATCCTCCCATAACCAGAGAGGATCCGTGTTATCCAACAAAGTGTTGATATAGAAAAAAACTGGTCCAAAAACTTTCTTCCATTGCTCACCATCTTTGAGCTTGAGTACCAGATCCTCTCCTGAGTAATGAGCGCTGAGAAACATCTGATTATAACAGTTTTAACAAAGGTACACTTAATCAGCCACCATAGTTTCTAAATTTCATGATGAGTTAAAATCTGAAAAGGGATGTCACCCAAGTACCAGAATTCAAAGAAGTGAAGTCTAGGGAAGGAAGCAACTCACCGCTAGAGTGATGGGGCCAACATGTGATGTTAGGTTTTGTTTGAGTGGTCCACCTGATCGAAACTCATTGCTGGGATTTATATGCCAGAATCCCACTGGAGGGTCACTGCATATCCACCCATGGACCCAAAGAGCTCTATTCTCGCAAGAATATTGGTATTTGTCATCTACCTAGACATTAAATACAACTTATCACAATTAGACTATGACAATATTGAATGATAGTATAGTGATAAAGAGGGAAAAGGGTGAAGAAGGAATACTTCTCCTTTGAATTCTGGCTCTATAGGTTTGACTAGCAGGACAGCTTCTGGGGTGGCCAGTTCTTTGCATCTTTTTGGCAGCCGGTCGTCTGGCAGCGGCATGTGTCTTTGCCTGTCATCTGCTATTGCCATGTACTGAAATCTGATTGTCCAAAATATAGAACCATTAACCATTTTCTCGGCCATCGTAATTTTTCTTGCTAGGATAACAAAATTCAAACATGAGGTGTAGGTAGGTTTTCCTTTTCATGGAATTGCCAGAAGAGACCAAAATTATGATTTGATATTTTACCAACAATATATGAAGAGGAGGACTTGAAACTTATAACGTCCTAGTCTAATGGCGTAATTTATTGTTTATTTTGAATACGTATTATCATAGTTTTGTTTCTTAATTTTACAATTTAAAAAATGTTTTGACTATTTAAAGAGTTCACATAGTACAATAATTAGTGTGTCCAAAATAAATAATATCTTAACAAAAAATAGATCTATTGGACCGGGAATGTTAGAGAACTTGTTTAGCACAAGTCTTCATGGGCAACTATCTAGTATTTACAATCTTATAATGAAACAAACCAAAGGCGATTTCCATACTTGTCTTTTCTAAGCTTGAAAACAATTCTTGTCTGGGGAAGGTTGAAACCAGACCAATCCTCCAAATGTTCATAGATGGCATAGGAGTAAAAGCCCGAGATATTACGAAGCATTATATACCTGAAAATTCATTAACAAAATCAATGCTTATATTATCTATTGCGTCCTTATTAAGCTAAAATTATGTGTAAAAATTTATACTAAAACCTTTTATCTATATTAAGGGGAGCGAACTTGCTCTCCTGGGATTTATCCCACATCCTTGTGAACGATATCTCTACTTGCTCCTCATTCTCCACTATGACACTAAAACTCTCTCCATTAATCCTGCAAAGCAGCAGCTTTTCTGCTTAGAATTAACTTGAATATAATTCAGCTAAAAGGAAAAAAGTTATGACAAATAATGTGGGACCAATAGGATAATGCTGATATTCGACATACAATTCAGATTTTCCAGTTGTTCCAGTACTCCCTGCTTCGCTCCAAACAAGATCCCAGTACCTAGATTTATACTGAAATCATTTAGATAAGATTTCCAAAAATTGCATCTATACTTTAGCTTGAAAATAACCTTAGAAAGCTCTTTAATAGTAGATTGGATAGCAAACACTAGAAAAAGCAAGGTGTATAAAGTCATGTACCCTCTATTATCCTCCTTATTACGAACTTCAACCAGATTATCGATGTCATAGCATTTTATTCCAGTCACATGTCCAGCTGGTTTCGATATTGTCAGTTGGAGAATGCCGTTTTCCATCACCACCTATTTAATGGGAAGGTTAAAGACAAAAATACAGGTGTCATCAGTTTTTTCTCAGAAGGATTTTCAAGGTAGCATTGACAAAACTTTCCAGAAAAAGAATGTAATTTCTAATAATAAAAAGCACTGATATACATGATGATCATAGATATGCAACTGCACTCCTGGAGCTGACATGTTCAGTTTCCTGGAAACTCTTTGCTGCAGAGATAGAATTTCTGAAGGTAGATTTCTCCAAAACTCTTAATAACTATGTGAGAGCAAATTTGTCACTCTACTGATATCATAGTTCAGAAAAATAATGAGAATGTTTGAAGGCTTTATAATTTGGAAAGTGGTTTACTTGAACTAGAAACCAAGATTACTTTATGGTCTCTCTTATTTGTAAATTCTTTGTTCAGTCGCCACCAGCACTTTCTGTTACATATTGTAGAGGCGTGCAAGAATCGCCATGTGCACTAACTGAAGCACACCAAATCATCAACTTTGTGTGCGACAAAAATAATCCAAACCTTAAGACTCCTACGATATGTCAAGATGTTACTTACGAAACCTCAACAAAATGCACATCTGATGTTCAGAAAATCTGCAATTTCAAGTCATTATAAAGTTTGCTTTTGCTTCAAGTAGTGCCTATTAACCTACGCATGGAAGCGACAAAAATCATTAATAATTCATTTGACTGTTGAGGATTGTTGTGTCGGTAAAATCTACCCGTCAATACTTAGGCAACTCACGCCGTTTAGACTCCTATAGAATCAGCAGATTCCTACCCTGATGTATGACATATCTCCTTCAAGTAAGAAAAGATGTGAGTTGTTCAATCATGGTCGTCCAGCATTCAATGCAAGGTGACTGTATCGTTCCAACGACACAATGTGTGCAAAGTGAATGAGCTAGTTAGACAACATGTATCATATTAAATGTGGAAGTAAAATGGTGGTGTTACATTCAGCCATATCCAACATATAATGATCTTAAGTGAAGTTAATATACACCCATGTGTATCGTCATTATTTTCCAATTCTAACGTCAAAATCAATTTTAATACATAATATCTATCATTATTTTTCAATAAGTTTGTTTAACATAATGCTAAATTTTTTATATTATGTGTCATCGATTAAGATAATATTGTGATTATAAACGTTTTTAAAATTATCACTATATATATACCCGTAAGATCTTCACGTTTAAGATACACTTTTACACACACACAGATATATATGTAAAAGTGAAGAAACGTCATTTGTTGATTATAAAACATGTAGTATTATCACAATATTAGCCTTAAGTGATTAGCTCTTAAAACTCTTACTCTAGCAAGACTCACTTTATGCTCTCAGTGAAAATATTGTAAAAAATAATAATAACAAAACAATTAAACCATTTAAAAAAATTCTCTTTTACATTACTATTTCATTACTTTGTGTTTTTTACATCCGAACATTCTCCATCATAGTTTTAAGGCAACTCTAACATAACATCTTTGGATAGTTATGTCATAGCATTGATGCAATTTCTCACATCAACAAGGATTAATGGCTATGTTAGAATTCAGGGTTCATGGCTCTTGCATCATGGACGGTGTTGTACCTTTCTGTTACAAACTTCAATGGTAACAGCATGAGTAACGTTAAGCAGAAGCCACACGTTAGACCAAAGATGATTTGACTAATTTTAGCCAAATAATTAGTATAAACCATTCCTTTTTAACTAATGGTAAATTTAATAGTCGATCAACAATTTCCAGGGATAATTTCCTTAGGTGGTTGGTGGAATTAGAAGTCGGGAGGAGGACCTTCTAAACGAATATAATCATACAAGATCCCTTGGAAAGGGGAGGTGCTCTGAGTTTGCGTTAGAAAAATTGTATTGTTTCCTTGAAGAAGCATAGACCCTGGAAAATCCACATTGAACAACCAATAAAGCCCATATATTCCGTGTCTTGCAATTGTGTTTTCCTTCCCTATTACTCCAGTCTCAAATACAGCAGGTTTTAACAAAGGATCATTAATCCGAACCTGTAAAGAACATATATATTATATTAAATTTAAAAATATGCATACTTTTTCACAAAAAATGAACCCACAGGGACTGGGAAATATGAAAGAATTTGACGTTTCAATACCTGCAAGTTAGATCCATGGGCACTAGCTAAGGCCAAGCGCAGTTTATACGGCGCACTCGCGGTTACATTGTGAAGTTTAAAATTGATTTGCCATGTAGTTACTTCGTATGTTGCATTGTCCTTTTTCCTGCAATGCAACCCGCAGGTTGATTGTAGCCTATTAGCACAAATATTTTCCACATGATCATTCTGAGATGAGGAGAAAAATAAAAGGAAGAATTGGACCTTGTAACCTGGGCAAAAAACCAATCTTTAGAATAGTTACTATAGTTGACTGTGTAGATTAAATCTCTATCAGGATATAGCTCTGCATATCTTTCCCATAATCCATACTGCCTATACTTGTCAGAATGATTGACATATAATTTATTGATATACTTGGGATTTGGGTCTGGAACATAGAATTCTGCCGCAGAGCGATCAGGGATGCCGATTTCCCACAATGTTGGGCCATATCTTGGGGGCTCATATACAAGATCACCTAATTCAATGTAAGACTTTTCGGTTATGGTTATGCTAGCATCATATTTGTAATCTCCAATGAAACCAGGGACAGATGCATAAAGACTATAGTTGCCAGTTCTTATATTTTTAATGGAAAATTTGCCACTTTCATCCGCTGTGGTCCAGAATTGATAACCCTGTCAAAGAAATAGCACATAATTTTCATGTATGCTTTTACCATGTTAATACTCAAAAAATGGATATCGAAGCAGTAGCGAAATGGCACTACCTTGCATTCTCTTTGCCAAGATCCAGGCTCTCCAGGAAATGCCAAGCCTACGTAAGCACCATTTGCAGGCTTGGAATGATTACTAATAGCGTACCTGCACATGTATTATCATTTGTTTAGGCTTAATCCTCACAAAGCAAACATGGAAAAGAATTTTACAAGGAGAAGGTGAAGGGTAAACAAGGAGATACCTGTCTTGGACGAGCAATCTACCACTGATACTGCCCCGTTGTTCAAATTTTGGAAAATCTTCCGAAGCTGGGAAATCATATGGCCAGTCTTGAACTTGACTCCTCATCTAAAGGAAAACTTGTATTACCAATGGAAGTAGATAAGCAAGTTAAAATTGGTATTGAAGAAAAAGGCTTTCAGTTCTCTATCTCCAACCTGCTGTTTAGCATCCTTCCAGAGCTGAAGTGGATCATCTCCTTTCAAGAGAGAATTAACATAAATAAAAATGGGCCCGAAAACTTTCTTCCATGGTTCACCTTTTTTAAATCTCAGTACCAGGTCCTCTCCTGAATAATGAACACTGTGAAAAAGCTGATGAAAACATATTAATCAAAAGTAATATTAGAGCTCAAAATCATAGCTTTTGCTGTAAATCTCTTGCATTCAGCATGTAAATTTTACAAATTCAAAATCAGAATATAATATCAGAATTCAAAAATAAGTTACCGCAAGAGAAGTAGGGCCGACATGAGAGGTTAGAAACTGTTTGAGTGGCCCAGCTGATCGAGACTCCATACTGGGTGATATTTGCCAAAATCCCACCTGCGGGCTGTGTGATATCCAGCCATGGACCCACATATCTTCGCTTCTACATGAGTACTCGTACTTGTCATCCACCTGAAATTGACCCTTCTTGTTGAGCTCACATGCATCACCACAGGATGATCCCATAAAACATGATTTAAGTTCTTTTTGGTCAGTGTAGTCTATGGTTTTCTTTATGATTAATTGTGGTAGAGAGTGCAAAAACTTACCTCCCCTTTAAAGTTTGGTTCAATAGGATTTATGAGGAGAACCGCCTCTGGATAGGCTAGTTTTTGACTTCTTTCTGGTGAACGGTCTTCAGGGAGTGGCATGTATCTTTGCCTGTCGTCTGCTATGGCCATGTAGTGAAAGCTGTGCTTTCAATCAAGGATTCGTTAGAATTTTTACACTTACAATAAATTTGATGATACGCAAGAATGTAGCAGAGGATAATTTACTTGTTTTGATTGAGCTTGAATGCCATCCTGATGTTGTCAATGTTAAAAGGAGGCCAATCGGCTAAGTACTCGAAAATGGCGTAAGTGTAGAAACCTGAAGAACCACGAAGCATTATAAACCTGGAACATCATTCCCATCATCAGTTTCTTTTTATAACTGATTGATATATCAATGCTTACTAAAATTAGATATTACTCTCAGGTTTTAAAAAAGTACCTTTTATCGATGTTTAAAGGTACGACCTTTCCTTCAAGGGAGGAATTCCAAATCCTGGAAAATGAGAGCTCCACCTGCTCCTCTTTTTCCACCACCACTGTAAAATTTGTAGCCTCGATCCTGCATTTGTAATTGCTTTATGATTTAAATTTTACTCAAAATAATATATGATCCTGATAAATTGGCTTCATGAGAAAATTCCGGCCATTAATAGAATACATACCTATCAAATGTCCCCTTTGTCCCTCGGGTTCCTTCCTCACTCCAAACCAGGTCCCAGTAACTGCATATAAAAAGATGGCCCTGTTTTGGTCTAATTTTTCAACTGAACATCTAAATAAAATATGATCATATTTTATTTTTGTTAAGTCCAAAGTCTCAAAAGGCTTTTAATTGAAGTGCTGGCCTATAAGGTTCTAGTTAAGACGATTTTGAGGCACACCTTTGGTGCCAGGAAGATAACGAAAAAACAGAGCAGGGTTATGAAGATTTGTGGCCAACGTACCCTCTGTCAGCTTCAGGATTCCGAATTTCCAGTAAGTTATCGATGCCGCCAAATTTTATTTCGGTGACGATGCCCTGAGGTTTCGATATTGTGACCTGGAGTATTTCATTATCCAGTACAACCTGCAACAAACGAGTATGTCTCATTGATGTCACGAGGCACAACAGGCAAAGTATGAATAAATACAATACTACAGTACTTACATAATTATCTTGAATTTCCAACTTCACTGCTTGCGATGGTACAATCATAAGCAACAAGATAGAAAAAGACAGAGGGAGCTGGGCCCTTGCTATCCTTGTAAACTTGTTTGGCATTTTTCCAGGGCCAATTCAGGTCCTTGTGAATCAGTGTTTCCTGGAAATGAAGAGAAAGATGAGAAAATATTTAGAAAAGAAAATATGTAGACACGTGAACATGGAAATAAAGCCCTTGTAAGTTTGTTGGTTAACTTCAAGTCTTCAACTAGAGGCAAAGCAATTCCTCTTTCACCTTTTTCTTCTCGTGATCTCAGGAAGCTAGTCACCGACAACCCTTTTTCTCCCCATTCTTCCTATATTTTTAGTTGTAATCTCGTTGAAGATGACGACTTTATATGGAAGAACTAGCTTTGCCCCACGTTGAAAATAGGCAACAGAATTGGTTGAAGAAGTAAGGCAAAACATATGAAGCTCCTATTGCGTAGCAAAACATTAATATAGATTGGTGAATGGTGCCCATGCCATGTGAGTTAGCTCGTTGTAAATGATAATAGGCTTTTTGTTGGCGTTAGGTACATTCAACAATATCTAACTAGATTCAAGGGGTTAATAAAATTAGTATAATATTAAGAATTTCAAGAAAAAAATCTGGATCCGAACCTCTATCTTGATTTACATAGTGTAATAATTATGAGTTTGATCATTATATTTTGTGATTTAACCGTCTAACCAATTTGGATAATTCTTGCGTCTCGTAATTTATAACCATTCAACTAATTTGGACAAGTTCTCAGGTTACTCTAGGCTTATCTTCAATAATCAAAAGTGATATAATTGCAACGAAACCTTAAAAGTTTGCATTCAGAAAAGAACAAAAAGAAGGTCTAAAGAGGCTACCTTATGAGAATTAAGAGAGCTTTTCAAGGTCTAGAGAGAGTTGACTTTTCTTTTCTCTGTGTTTTGTGGCTTTCCATGCATGGAAGAAAACTTCCTTGATTTTCAAAAATAGGTTGAGATGATCACAATTCAAAGCAGAGTTTATTGATCAAGATTTTCTCTTCCAAGTTGCCAAGAATGAACCTTCTAATATTAGTAAATCTTTTTTTTTTTTAATCTTATTATATCGTTAGAACAAGAACTGATTTGAGGCAGGTAAATTGATGGCCTAGAGTAGAGATCCACAGAGATTTGAAAATGGGGAAAGGAGTAAAAATCTATCCGAAAATGGTAACAGCCCTTACTGTTATAAGGAAAGACACCAAATTTAAGGAAATTTTTTTTACAAATTTAATTGACTAAGACAATATAAGGAAGGACACCAAATTTAAGGAAATTTTTTTTATGAATTTAATTGAATAAGACAATATAAGGAAAGACACCAATCAAAATAGATATAAAATTGTAAAAATAAATAACAAGAACACGGGATTCTACTTTGGCAAAGAATTCAAAATTCATACCTCTGGATCACTAATATATTTTTATTAATGATATTATTATATATATTTTTTGTTTTGAAAAATAATATAAAAACTAATCTTATTTTCATATATAATTACTCTTAATTTTGTTACCAACTTACCTTATTTATTAAATTGTAGATGAAAACACATTTGTTTTTATTATAATAATAAGAAACATTATAAATATTTCTTTTAAAAAATATTAATAGTAAAAATAATTATTAATATATGATAATTTTATTAAATATAATAATAATAATGTATCTTTACGATAATATTTTTTTTCAAAAATAAATAAATAATTAAATCAAACAAATCATTAAAATTTGATACACATTGACTATAAAAGTTAGTAAAGTTGATAGAATATTAAAATTTTTAGGCCAAACGACTATTTCCCACCCAAGGTATGCTGTAATGACAAGTTTTCCCCCTTTAACTATGGAAACACCAAACACCCACCCATGACCGGTTAGATTTAACAAAACTCTAACGGTGGTAAATTTAATCTCATTTTTCCCTCTAAAAGTTTAAAAACTAACATTTTTTTCCTAAGCTAAGTTTGAAAAGATTACATTTTCCCCCCTAGGGTTTATTTCCAAACCCTTCTCCGTCGCTTTCTCCGGCGCCATCACCGGCCGTCTTCCCCTCCCAACGGTTTCTCTTCCACCGACGACATCTCTCAACTCGACCTCAACGCATCCGATGTAGAGAGAAGTCGTCTAGGAAGAGAAATCGTCTTCCCAGACGACGAAGACGAGATCGTCTGGGAAGACGATTGTCTTCCCAGAGGACGACGAGTCGTCTCGTCGTCTTGTCTTCGTCTGGGAAGACGAAGAACTTCGTCTTCCCCGACGAAGTTCTTCGTCTTCCACAGCTTCTCCGACTCCGATTGAAAGTCTAAATGGGAGGAAAGAGATCTCCGAAAGGTGAGGATGCTTTGGGAGGGAGAGACCATCGGCAATGGAGCCGGAGACCGTCGGCAATGCTTTGGGAGGGTGAAACTGCGATTTTTTAAAACTTAGGCTGGGGGGAATTTTAGTTTTTAAAGTTTAGGGGGGCAAAATATATTCTATTTTAGTTTATTTTTAATATTCTAGAGAAAATGACGATTTTACCCTTATCACCGTTAGGGTTTTGTTAAATCTAACCGGTCATGGGTGGGTGTTTGGTGTTTCCATAGTTAAAGGGGGGAAACTTGTCATTACAGCATACCTTGGGTGGGAAATAGTCGTTTGGCCAAATTTTTAAGGTGAAAACATGAGTTTGGGTCTTTACTGTGTTTATGACATTTTGATTTACTTAGTGCAGTAATTGTGGGTTCAATCACTGTGTTCTGAGTTTATCTATTCAATAAATATGGATAAATTTTTGATTTAAAAAAAAAAATAGTACACATTTACATTCTAAGTTTATCTGTCTAACAAATACAAATAAATATGTGATTATAAAAAAAAAAAAATTAGTACACATTATAATTTAAACAGAGATCAACCTAACATGAACTTCCTGACCAATCTCCAAAATTTGCAATTTGAGGTACCCAACGAAGTTTCAGAATTTGCCAGTTTAATCCATATAAGTCTGACCAAGGTTTTCATCATGTGGTCAAGCCAATGAAAAATGTGATCTCAAAATAACAATAATTTCATATTGAAAAAGGGCAAACATGCGTACGAGAAGCAACAGAGTTTAGTTTCCCTGTCACTTCTCAACCAAATGCATTATCATTCCTTGCTTCTTCCATAAAATTAAAATAATATTTGAATCTTATGTTAAATAATTGGAATGGGTTAGCCAGACTTGGTGGATTAGATTGGAATTTTGTGAGAAAATGTGGTTCAGATCTTCGCCTGTTCCCTCTGTTAAAGTCAAATTAAGACCATGGCGTATACGCATCTCAGATCTGAGATTAACAATAGCAGCCGCAAGAATTTAAAAATGTTGTGGCACCCTTTTGATTGAACGGGCGGCTCAAACTCTTGCGTTGGGTTGCACACTTCTGCTTTGACGAATTAAAATGACATCAATTTGTTTGGCTGAACATGAGGAAAAATAATATCTAATTTTATAATAAATTGTCTATCAAATTGAAGATTCAAAGAGGGGAGGTTTCTCTAAGGCTTCATTTACCTGGATCTTTAAGGGGAAAAAAGAAATCGAAATTAAGGATAAATCCACATGCAGGAACCAGAATTAAAAATCAGAATGCTTTGAGGTTGAATTGATCATTGATGTCACTATAGCCTCTGTCTTTATGTTGATTTTATCAAGTAAATGGTTAATCATCAATCTCAAAATTAATTAAGAGTTGAAGATATGATGAGACACGAAACATGGAGATGTATACCAACAACTTAGCAATATTTGCATTAGCCAAATCCCAGAGATTAAGGAATCTAGTAGAGTAATAAAATTTTTAAAGAGAATATCTGAGTTCAAAGTCTTTATCACGACTAGTGAAATCCTAACTTATCTAGTACAATGATTGTGGTTCTGATTGCTGTGTCTTAGATTTTATTCATCCGATCAAACCATCCAAAATTTTCTGGTTATTAAAAAAAAAAAAAAAAGGACATTTGCAATAGCCACTGCTAATAACAGTGTATATGTTATACTCGTATTAATATAACGGAGTTTGAACTTAATAAACAGAAGGTATGAAAATCTTCCTCCTTTCTTGGAGGAATTTCATGTGGCATTCTTGAGCACCATCACTCTTGAAGTCTCAAAGGTATACAAATCTTCCTCGCTTTAAAGTTTAACATGTCAGATAACTTTAGCCCTTTTCCGCCATACATGAGCTCCTCTATAGTTAGAAGTACCTCTCCTACAAACTCCGGCTCTACAAGATTTGTCATTAGAACTGGCTATGGTTAGGCCAGAGCTTGACCCCTATTGTACAACAATTGGCAAACATTTCATGTTCTCTATTCTCCTCCAAGTCAGTTTTTAAACCACATGTACACTATAAAACGCTCTCATTTGAATATTAGAATCCTAACATTAGCTGAATCCGTATTGCTCAGTTACATTTACAATAGAAGGCAACTGTGAAACAACACCGTATCGAAAGGCAGCTTGAATGAAATGCGGCATTGCACATCCTGTTCATCTTCAACTTTTTTAACTGTTAAAGTTTGCGCTTTAACAGGGAACACAATTTTACAACGAGAGTTGATGCAGTTGTTGATATAGCCCTGTTTTCTATAAAATTTAAGGGAGTTAAAAGCACCGTAATATATCCATCCAGGGAACAATGATCATATCCCCCTTGCTGTAAGTAACAGTTTCACTATATGCACATTCATGGGAAACAAAATATTCACATGACACCTAATATATTCATATATGTTTTATCCATATTTACAAGCACTTTTAGTAGAAGAAGTTGCCATTAGCAAAGAAACATATGAACATATAATAGCGCAGAAGTAGACTTCCTGTCAAGCAATTAGGAGCTGGGGGGACCTTCTAAACGAATATAATCATACATAAACCCTTGGAAAGGGCTTTGGCATCTTGGTTGTTTAAGGAAGATGGTATTCTCCCCTTCAAGAAGCTTAGTAGCCGGTATGTTTACATGGTACAGCCAATAAAGCCCATGACTTCCATGTCTTGCAATTGCATTGTCCCTCCCGATCAGTCCGGTTGTAAACAGAGGACGATTTGTGTTTGGATCATTAACTCGGACCTGGAAAAGATGGGGGATTCAGGATGTTACAAACTGTCAAAAAAGTTCATTGTCTAGAAAAATGGAGTGATCTCAGAGTGTTTCCAATTTTCTCCACAAATTACATGTACTCTCTCTAGTCTTTACCTGCAACTCAGCTAGGGTTGCTGATGCAATTGCCACTCGCAATTTGTAGTTACCGCTCTGATCCAGCTTGTCAAGTTTGAATTTAATTTGCCAAGTGGTTCCTTGACGTGTATCACCTGTCTCCCTGAGGGATAAGAAAGATTGTAAAGTCAGATATTTTAGACATACCGTCTAATCAACTGGAACAGCCACCGATAAAGTATAAATAAATTAACATTATCTTTGTGAGGGTAGTCATTGTTCCTATCAGTACTTTTGAAGATTTTAAAAACAAGAACAATGAGGACTATAAGTTAGAAAGCATTCTGGTTAAAGCAAGTATATGGCTTGATCATGTCTTGTTACATTATAAACTAGAGGATATTTGTCTATTACTATGCTTATCCTCCTGGAAATATGGACTAGCTAGCTACCATTCTGAACATAATTATTAATTTATCAAGTAAAAATCAACCATTTTTAGAAGAATATACCTGACAACGTGAGCAAAGAGCCAATCCTTGCGATAGTCACTGACACCAATTGTGTATATCAAGTCCTCATCAGGATACAATTCTGCGTATCTACTCCATAAACCATACTGCCTGAATCTGAAAGTTCAAAGAAAAGGAACAAATTAACTTGTTCAATCAACACTCAAAATCTTTAAAAAAACATAGAAAAAGTCCTCAAACGTTTAATCTGGGACAATAGAACAAGTAATGAGAAAGTCCCAACATAAAAATAGAGTCCATGGAGTCATACTGAAATATCTATTATGATAAAGTAGAAATCATTTTATACACACGAAGAAACCTTTTGCATTCCTTCTAAAGGACAAAATAATGGTGATTCCCATCACCTTAATGTCAATGCTGAGAGACTGTTAAATTATAATTATGAATGGGGAGCTGACCTTTCAGGATGATTGACATATAGTTTATTAAGATACATAGGATGAGGGTCAGGAATATAGAACTCCGCAGCAGAACGATCAGGGATGCCTATTTCCCACAATGTCGGCCCATCTCTTGGAGGCTCATATACCAGATCGCCCAATTCAATATTACAACCTGTAAATGAAGCCAATTATTCTTGTTTATCTGATAAAATTTGAGAAAGTGCTCAAAGTTGGAAGGAATGATACCTGAGGTTATGGTAACAACAGCATCATGTCGAAAATCTCCAATGAAACCAGGGACCCAGGCATAAAGATTATAGTTGCCAGTACGTACATGTGGTATGGAGAAATAGCCCTCCTCATCTGATTTGGTCCAGAATTGGTAGTCCTAAAGAAAAGTAACAGACAAAATCAGACCCTGTAAGGATAATATTGGGTATTACCCAAATTTCCAGAAAATACGCATTCTATAGAACTGAAGCTATCTTGTCTCTGCAAAAACCATCTAAAAACTCTTAAGAAAAATGATCTGCAGGTTGCTGGAATGACCCAAGAAATTTTAGCTTTTTGAATAAATTTGAGCCACAAACCAGTAGCTCAGGAGTAGGGGAATAATTAATGGTCTATGCTTTCACCTGTTCTTTTACACATAACACATCATGAGGGAGTCAAACACCTATTGGACAAATCTATTTTGAATAACTTCACCCTCATTGGTTCTATCACAAGCTAAAACCCAAGCAACTATTTGAATCTTACAAGGAACTTTGGCCTTCCAAATCATTTTAGCTGGCAAGAAAGAAGAGTAAAAGATTTTATAAAGCAAACGAGAAAAAATAGGTTACCTTGCATTCTGTTTGCCATGAGCCTACATCTCCAGGTGGTGCCAGCCCAACATAAGCACTATTTGCCGGAATACAGTCTTTGCTTACATATCTGTTCACATTCATCAGATGTCAATATCTCAGTTGTTGAATCACTTTGTTTATATTAAGTTACCATTCATTTGTTAAAACTCATTAACATAAAAGTAAATTCACAAAACCATTCAAAAAATAATTTGCTGCTTTCATACTCTATAAATATAAAAACTTAAAAGTAAATTTAAAAAAAAAAAAATCTGTTGTCAACCTTTTTTCTATAAATTGTGCTTTTCACATTATTGCAAGTACAATGGCAGTTACCATATATATCATTGCAATCAATACAAATAACTTCCAGCTTATTCCACTACAGAACTTGTTTTAGAAATTATAGTATATGCCACATGTATTCAGGTTTGGCCTTTTGCACCTCTAGCAAGTTTCTAATCAAATAGATATCAGCTTCCTAATGGCACCCAAGCTGCATCTTGCATGCCTACCTGTCTAACACTAGTAGTCTACCACAAACACTTCCTCGTTGTTCTGACTTCTGAAAATCCTCAGATGCAGGAAAACTGTATGGCCAGCTTTGGATTTCATCCATCGTCTGCAAATCAAGTTTGGCAATAGAATTGGCCATCAAAGGTCACTACCCAACTTTAAAAGCTATGTTACAATGAAACTAGTGTCATTTATCATAAGTAAAACCTTTATTTTTGCATCCTCCCAAAGCCAACGTGGGTCATCTCCATTAACAGCAGAATTGAGATAGATAAAAACTGGACCAAAGACTTTCTTCCATGGTTCATTAGGTCCAAAATTTGTCACCATATATTTTCCGGCATAGTGACCGCTAAGAAACACCTGATGACACCATTTTCATGATGTTAATTCAATTAGAGTTTGCAAACATATTATTTTATACCTATTGCAGTAGCATTACTAATGCCCATACTACCAATGTTGCATATTTTCTCTGTGGAGCATAGTTCATGATCAGTCACTTACAACAAGGGAGGTGGGGCCTACATGTGATGAAAGTTCCTGTTTCATTGGTCCACCAGATCGGAACTCATAACTAGGTGTAATTACCCAGAACCCTACTGGGGGAGCATAGCATATCCATCCATGAACCCTAAGATCTTTACTTTCACATGAATATTGATACTTGTCATCCACCTGAAAACCAAGAAATCCTAAAATGACAAGTGAATTCTTCACATAAACATACTTATGCATGGGAAGCAAAGCACACAACCTCTCTCTAAAAAGTTGGATCCAAAATGTATGTTTTGGTGGATATTTTGCTACACCAACTTGAAAAAGGAACAATCAGTTATAATAACTTAAGATGATGCTCAAGGAATGGGCCACCACAAAATTATATAGAATGAAACAAGTATAGAAAAGATACCTCCCCTTGGAGCTCAGGATCTGTGGCATTAACAAGGAGGACAGCTTCTGGATAAGCGAGGGGTTGACCTTTTCCAGTCATTCGATCCTCAGGAAGGGGCATATGTCTTTGTCTGTTATCTGCTATTGCCATATAGCGAAACCTGGAACCCAAATTCCAACAATATATCTACAATTTAAACCACTTTAACAAATCAGAAAAGCTTAAATTGTTTTACTTTCAGCACACAACCATTACTTCTGCAGGTCAGTGTTGAGAAATAATCCCAGACCCACTAGGCTCCTACAGGTGATTTATACGTTACTTAAAATACACTAAGTAA
This sequence comes from Mangifera indica, assembly GCF_011075055.1. Lineage (NCBI taxonomy): Eukaryota > Viridiplantae > Streptophyta > Magnoliopsida > Sapindales > Anacardiaceae > Mangifera > Mangifera indica. The sequence goes on along the minus strand of NC_058147.1, from coordinate 4,106,848 downwards.
GTAATTCTTCTTCATAGATAGCAATTGTCCCTTTTAGTGCTATTTATTCCTAAAAAAGTTAATTGCATTGAAACCTAGAAAAATTCAATCAGGACAACTAACTACTAGCAGATGGACAGATACATTTTCATCAATCTTTACACAGTAAACAAGGCTAAAAGACTAGAACAATTTATTTGGATAACCGAACAACTTGTCAAACAAAGAGACTTTAACCAATAGTTAACATTCACTCATCCCTTGAAAATTCTTTCTATCAATCATCGAACAACAAGAGCAATCTGTATGATAAAAGAAAGAAGATGATATAAATCTATTTACATCTCTTTTCTGAGCTTGAAAGTGAATCGGGTCTGATCAAGAGAAAATGCAGGCCATTCCTGTAAGTGCTCATAAATTGCATAAGAGTAAAACCCCGATGAACCACGAAGCATAATGAACCTATAAGTAAACACAACAAAATTATTTTATGATAAAAATTCATTACAATATACAGATGCATGGTTCGAGCAAGGACCTTTTATCTATGTTTAAGGGAATGTACTTTCCCTCAAGAGAGGAATTCCACAACCTTGAGAATGAGAGTTCAACTTGTTCCTCTTTTTCAACAATGACCCTAAAATTTGTTCCTTCGATCCTACATAGTGTTCAATTCTTGCTCCGCATTAGAATTTAAATAATTTAATTCATTGTAGCAAAAGAATAAAAAGCAAATCAATTGTGGTTTTTGAGAGGCAGTTACACATCGAACATTCCCTTTCCCCCTGGTGGACTCCAATTAAGATCCCAGTAACTGCATATTAAAATAAAAAAGGAAAATCAGAAACAAAGTTTATCTCAGTAGAGTTTAAACTGCTTATATCAAAAATTTCATAAGAAAGGAAAGAAAGACAATAATTAGGAGAGAATTTCTCCTAATTTACGAACTGTAAAATAGACTCCTTCTCAAAAACTTGAGCCATGTTTAGGAATGCCTCTCTGTTAAATGATATATTACTTCCATGTTGTTACTCTTGGTCCATGAAATTAGGAACATTGTACAAATGCACTGTTTTGTATTTCAACAATTATAAATTTTTGGTAATATAGAAAAAAGGAACTTAAGTTATTGCAAGATTCTGTACCCTCTATTAGTCTCCTTGTTACGAAATTCAAGCAAATTGTCAATGCCATTATATCGTATTCCAGTAACAATCCCACCCGGTTTTGATAATGTGACTTGGAGTATACCATTATCCAACACCACCTGCATGCATTTAGAGTTAAAAACAAAACATGATACACAGAGTTAACCTAAAATTTGTCCATAACTAAACCACTCAGATCTCATGTGTTAACATCAATTCAAGCATATTAAATATGAATGAAAATAACGAAAGGAAACAAAAAAAACCACAGAATTGAATTACATAACGATCTTGAATATGCAACCGGACAGGAGCCATGGTGGGGCATGTGTTATTTTGCAGAACTTGTTTGCCACTGTCAGTTCCTGGATCCATGTTCAGTAATTATATGAATTAATATAAATAAAAATAAATACTGCCACAACAAAAAGTTATAAATAGAATTTGACGTAGTTCTGATAACCAAAAAATAAAAAAAGGTTCATCCCTTCCTTTATTCTTTGCTTAAAATTTGAATCTTGAAATGAACATACAGATTGCCACGTCGCATCGGTGTAGTGATTGCTACCCTAGTTAAATATAAATTCAATCGATCTTAATCACCCCATTTCATGTAATAAAAATCAGTAATGTGTCAACATGAGCTATTTTTCAAAGAGAGACCAAGCAATTCAATCGAAATTCTGATGGGTGATTTTCAGATTAAGAAAGTAAATTACATAAAATTAAAGAATGAAGAGAATTTCAATTGGGGTTTAAGAGAAGAGAATGGGAGATACCTTCACTCACAAAATTGCTACACATGGCAAAGCCACAACAGGAACAACGAGGGAATCTCTGCAAAATCCTTCTCATAGGGTCTGAACAGACTGGCGTGAAGAGTAAGAGAAAGTGACTCCTCTGATATGGTCTCAATCGACTTACATGAAATGTCAAAGAGAGAGATTATGCTGGTGGTTGTAGCATTTGAGGAGAGACTAACATGTATCCATGCACACAGCAAAGCAGAGATTGATGATAATGCGGGGTTCTAGATTGACCGGTTTGACTTGTTTTAGTTTATCATTGGTTGGTTTGAATTGAATTAAAAAAAAATTTAAATTAAATTTTAAAAAAAAATTCCACCAAATCTCAAATAAAAGTAAATTAACTTGTGTTTTAAAACAAGCTAATTCAAACTGAAAAATTATAATTTAGTCTAATTTGATCTAAGATTGTGACTTATAAAATTAATGCGTTAACAATTATATTTTTAAAATTTTATTCATTTATCTATAAAATTTATTAAAAATTAATTATTTTCGGCGTTGATATTATCTCAGATTCAACACATCAAGAATTATGAATATATATTATTAAATACATAATTAAATATATAACTAAATGTTAATAAGTAAAGTGAAATGCTAATCAATATAAATAATGAAAAAAAATTTAAATTTTAATTAGTAATTGCATAGTTTTTGTATGTAAATTTGATTAACATATTATTACTTTATATATCAAATCATTTGATGCACTCCAGCAAATCATTCATTTATATCAGTACGTTTCGCTATTAATCATAGAAGTTTATTTTATTATATTAAAGTTCACAAACTTCAAACATTACCATAAAACTGAAATAGTGATAATGCAAACCCTCTTGGAAATTTTATTAACACCTTAATATTTTTAAATACAATTTATCCTAAGTTTACTATTATACATTATTGAAAAGAAAGAAAAATCAATGAGTTTTTTTATATAATATAATTATTTAAAGAATTTATTTTTTATTTTTACTAATTTAATGTTATAGAATAAAAAAATAAAATAGTATTTCAACCGAGTTTAACTTTGAATAAAAAAGCGATGTTTTAAGGGCAAACCTTTAATGGGAAATGTAATCCACCTATCCAAAAGGAAAAAAATTACATTGAAGATGAAAAAGAAGGTTAGCTCTTTACAACGTAACTGCCCTATATTTGCTAGGAATGATACTAAATATTCAAGCTGTTCGTATAAATCCTCATTGTAAGATAAGATTAGAGGATAACTAATAACAAATCAAACACTCTAATATAAAGACACATCGGCTGGATAAAATTTGCATAGGAAATAGTATCCATTGGCCAAAATACTGGAAATTTACACTATCAAACAAATGAGATGAAATGAGAAGTTTGATGCATAAGACCTTAATGAAATTGTATGCAGCTCATTATTCATACAACTAAACATAGCGAAACTCATCATAAAGCTCGAAATAAACTATTGCATAGCTGTTCAACATATTATTACAACCCGATGAGTTTAATACAGTAACATCAGTGTGCTCTACGACATATTTCAATACAGATAAATGGAATACATTGTTTTGTAGCTGATTTACATACCCCAATGTGTATCCTCTACTCTGCTAATGCACTTGACTGCTCTCCGTCTTTCTATGGAAAAAAAGAGATCCTAATAGAACAGCAATGCCTGTGATTGCAATGGTAAGTAGGAGTCGTTTCCGCGAAAAGTCATTTGGTGGCCTCCTCTGAGGGCCTTGGTCTCTCTCAGCTGCCCCCACACTCCTTAAGGAAAAATTCAAAGGTAAATTTACCTATCTTAAGTAGGAACACCCTCATCACGAATAATTGTTTTTTTCAATTCTACACAGAATCAAGGATATTAAAAAACTAAAATTCCAAAATCTATTCTTACTAGTAACAGAAAACATACTTCATAGCAACAAAACCTAATTATAATTTGTTTATTGTTGATAAGCATCCATATGTATCGTAACAACATCCAGATCAAGAGATTCAAAATACAAGTTTAATTTATATTGAACTCAAAGACATAATTTCAGAAAAAAACAGCAAATTCACAACTCATAGAACTAGACACAATTAATACATTTATTTGAGAAAAGCCATGGAGTATGCATTAATCATAAACTATAAGCTAAATGAAAAAGAACATTTGTTAATCAGTTCTAAGTCACAAAAAAATGTAACTAATTTTATTCAAACACTGTACATATAAATGATAGCACATGTACCTGGAAGGTCCCACAACATTTTCCGGGACACCTGTGCACCTAATTTCATGGTTGTATCTTTCCCGCAGTCTAATATATCGGTTACAAAGATGACACAGTTCTGTACGATTCCCACAAACTTCCTACAAAAACAAAGCAAGACAGGATAACATCCAATTACTGCCATGGGATAGTCTGGAGACCACCTTTTCATTTTAAATTACCAACAATTTCTACCTGATGCTCAGCGAGATCAATAGCAGGCAGCGGAAATTCACAGAACTCACATGTTACAATCCTTTGTGGACAATTTTCACCTTTATGAATTGCTAAAATTTCACGTTCCATTGTCTCACTGCACTGAGAACAGGCCACCTGCTCAAAAGAAATAGCCCAATAACAACAATCAACAATAAGCATTGATCAAAAGATATTGATCTCACAGCACTAATCAATATATGTCAATCACTAAGAGACTGTATACTGACAAGAAAGGATGCCCAATATTACATTTTAGAAGCTCAATAATTGTTAGAGCAGTTTCTTTAAAATTAATCAGCAAGACAAAAAACTCACATACCGGAGCATGGGTGTTTAAGAAATGCTCCTCAGCATGCTTTTTTGGAATCATATCACCACATTCTTTACATCTTTCTAGGTTCCGGGAGCAATGTACAAAATGCAAGTCAATATTTGAAGATGGGATATATCTGTCACTAATAGGATAAAAAGAAAAAATCATTCACCAAGAACCTCTTGAATAAAATCAGCAAAATTGGTACTACCAGGATCCATATCTTCAGAAAAACAATCATGGTTCCTCCTTATGGTTAAATAAGAAATCGTGGAAGCGCAAAAACACTTTTGGAAAATGCACAAGAACAATACATGGAAGAAATCCCAAAAATAGAGTGAAAAATGACCCACACCATCAATATTAGCATCTATCTTTCAACTGAAAATCAAAAACTAAGATGCTGATGATATTTGACATGATAGTCCAAGGGACTGAAATGTGAACTGAAGCAATTACTCATCCAGTTCAAAAACATAATTATATATTGTATTCAATCTCAAATTTCACAAGCTTCCTCCCTGTGGGAAAAAGAAATAAGACAAATCTTGAAAGAACAGCATCAACAGTCACCCCAAGTCTCTTGTTGCACCCTATATGCCACTAACAGAAAAATATAACCACAAAGGATTATAGAAAACATTAACACAGGATTGAAATGCTGTAAACACTAAAAAAAAGAAGTCATATCTAGCAGCCATGCTCTGTAATCGGATTTAGTTTAAAAGATGGAGCATAACAGACACATGATATACATAAGACATATTACTTATGTTAATTAGGTCTGACTAAAATTTTAAATAATCAAATAATACCATAGACTCAAACAAGCCTTGCCTAAAACTATGAACACATCAATTCGTGTTAACAATACAAAGCAAAGGTCATATGCAACATAAATGATCCTCTAGGAATGAACCCAAAACACGAAATCTAACCAAATGGAAGGTCAGATAAAGGCCAAGAAAATGAAAGTTAAGAAGCCAAGAAACTATTTAGGTCAAGCTTAATTAAGTTGACTTTGGATTTTTAGCACTGACTCCATAGATATCAAGCTTGAGCTGAATCATATATTAAAATGAAAATTTTCTCTGAAACAATTAAAAATTGAAAACAAATTAGATGTTATTAAATAAAAAAAATCACAAAAAATAACCGCGATCGAGAAAAGGAAAACAAAAACCTCCGAAATTCATAAACTATCACGAATTATCACATAATTTAATAGGCTATCAGAGTAATATGATTACCAGTGACTGCATATTTTTGTGGTTTCACCAGATGCATTTGCCATCGCCATAAAAGAATCGGCGCGACGTCGTTACTCGATCAGAAAGAAAAACTGTGAAAAAAATAACGAAATTACAGAAACAATTCGCGCCAGATTAGAATTAATAAGTAAAGTAGTAATAATTCAGAAGAGGATTTACCTTCAAAGAGAAAGAAATGCGATTAATTTTGGGGTTCTGGTTTTATTAGATGCAACTTTTTTGGATTTCAGAAAAAAATTAGCGAAAAAAATATAATAAAATAAAAAGTAGGAACGAAGGGGTGAAACTCGCTAGTTTTTAATTATTTTGGTTCAACTATTTTAGGTGAAACAAGCTTGGGATGGGACCCCAGAGTCCCTATTAAATATTGGGATGTTTTATATTCCCACGCGCTTTCAGTGCACTGGCAAGGACGTTCTCTCCTTTCTCTCCCAAAAAACATAAATGCTCTAATATTTTTCTCTCAAATGTTTCAGCCATTTCGTTACTCAATCATTCTCTGATATATATTCACTGTACAATTGTAAGAATTTCAAATTGATGAGCTGGAACGGCTGCACCCTAATAAACATATGAAATTATTCCATAAAGAGTGATTAACTATGCCCACCCAAAGTTTGGGTTAAAATCATTTTCTACCTCTAGTTAACAAATAACATTTTTTTATTTAAAATCAAACTTTATTTTAAAGTCTTTGTGAGTGTAAATATTATTTTTGAAACTATTAAAGGTAGTTTGATATTTCAAATTTATTAAAAGAGTTTGAATTTTATAGAGTTTCAAATAACCTATCGATAATTTTTAAAAAGATATTAATATATTTAAAAATTATAATTTACTTTTGATATATACTCATATAATAAAAACATTTTTTTTTTAATTTAAAAAGAAAAAGGAGAAAAGGAGCAAGGGTAAAAGTAAAAAGAAATAAATCATTTTCAATATTCAGTCTTCAATAAATTTGAGGTTAGAGAAAAGGCTTCGGAATTTGCCAAGATTCAAAGAAATGTTGAAAATGAGTGCATTCCCTCCTCTTGGGGCCTCCCGTGCTGCATGTTTAAAATTGAGGCATGTGGCGTGACTTTTGGCATGGAAGGAGGTTTATTTTCTAACATGTGTGTTCCTTATGCAGGTTTCCTTTGGTGTTCCCATCTGTTTTCCCCCAGTTTTTTCTTTTAAATGATTTCTCTTCAGTCCTGTGGAGGTTCCTTCCCTTTTGAGTTTTCTCCACGCATCAGGCATCCTTGGCTACATCCTCACAAGTGCAGATTTCTGTCATGTGGTTCTATCCGCTGTTACAAGTTGCAGAAGGTCTTGGTTGCATTGCTTGAGCCCTGCAAAAGTTCTCGTCCAGATTCAACAAGGTGTCTCCAGCAATCTCTTTCCACGGTGGCTTATGTCCTGATGGTTACATCTTTCTCTGCTGGCTAGGTTTTTTTTTGCTTCTTCTCTGTCATCATTTCGCAAGTTGGTGTGGTCTTTTCTGCTTTCAGTTTGGCATTGTGGTCTATTCTGCTACGGAGTGAATTCCACCATTTGAATTCTGGTTGTTGTTGGGTTCAAAGCTCTCTGTGGTTCAGAAATGTTGCTCTCCTTTCTAGTTTGCTTGCTGAGATCCATGGCATTCCCTGTGTCAAATTGATGCAGGTTCCTTCAAACAAGATGTTTGTTGTCCTGTGGCTCTTGATTTGGCTTTTGATGGTCTCCTTTTTACTTGGTTCTTTCCGCTCTTGAAACCAATCACGGTCGTTGCCTTGTATAATTGCTGCCTTAGCTTCCTTCTTGTTTGAAGTTGCTTAGGTGTGCTTAGCTTGTTCTGCCTCTCTGGGCTCATTCTGTTAATAAACTTAACCCAAAAAAAAAAATTGAACTTTAGTTGGTCGGCCCTCACTTTGATATTGGCCCGAATTCGATGGGTAAAAGCCCAACTAACAAAAAAAAGGCCTGCAAAATGGAGTCCCCCACCAACAAGATTTGTTCATTTGAACTTAATTATTATTATATACAATGCGGACTCAGACAGAAATTATCTGATGCGCAAGCATGGTCTAGAACTTCATAACAATAAATTTCAATTGGGCAATATTACATACATATTTTTATATATAATTTATATATATAGATGATATGTTATTATTTGATTGGATATTATTTTATTTTTAATATAAAATTATCCAATCATATGATGACACATTGTCATTATATACAAATTACATATAAAAAATAAGTACATATTATTTTATTAAATTCGCATATTATATATTATAACTCCAGAGAGCCCTTTAGATATTATTTATACTATAATTGGGAAATGGTTTCTTAAAGAAGTATTAAGCATTCAACTATAAGGTGCAGGTCGTATCTCGTTTCAGTTTATTACACCTAACAACTATCATTTGATTGATTGGTTACTTTTTCTTTATTAAAAGGATTATATATTATTTAATGATACAGAGATAAACTAATATTTATAAACCAAACAGTCATGTGCTTTTTGTCCACCATATTTCACGTATACCAGACTTTGTCTTTGCATTCCTTGTCTTCCAATTGAAGCCTCCAAATGTGACAACAGATTTTAAGAATCTGTTTCAAATTGACACCGTATTAGAAGCATGCTTCTTTCAGACCTTCCGATTATACACATACCACTAACATGCCTAACTTTATTATCATAAATCAGTCTAATTAGTCGTTTTTAGGGTTGCTTGGGGTCATTGAGATCATTATGAAAAGGGTTCTCAATGGTGCCTTTGGCTTTCGAGATTATTATGAGGTATTCTTTGTTTGAGATGAAGATGAATGTTTTCGTTTCAGATGAAAACGGAATTATTTTTGTTTGAGATGAAAATATTTTGACAAAGATGATTTCATCTTCATCGGAGAATGAGATTTGATCGGGAATGAGACATAAGCCGAGAAGAAGAGTTAACATGATCAAAGACTACAAACTTTACTGTCTCTAACGATGATTTTAAAACTCTATAAGGAAATTGTTATTTTTCATATATTGAATGAGAGGAAAATTATCAGATTTTTAAACGGAATGGAAAAAATATAAGAAAACTTAAGTTTTTAAAATTTTTTGTTAAATGGTATTTTTATTTTTAATTTTAATTGAGACTTTTAACAAAAATTTACTTTTGGATGAGATTTTAGATTTTTAAAAATTGAACAGTGAGTTGGAAATTATACCTAATCTTGGGTGAGAACAAGCCTTTTGGCCACAATTAATTAATCCTTCTTGTTAAGCAACGCACAAACACTGCAGCACCTACTTATTGTATAGGTCGTTTACCAGCCATCGTTTCGTTTGGTTCCTTGAGATATCCATGCCAATAATAAAATCAAAATCATCTCTTAATTGGAATGAAAATGAACATGGTGAGTTTGGTGTTTAAAGAAAAGGCGTTGAGTAGGTTAACCATCAATTCTAACTTTCTTATAGTGATTATATGCACAGTGGTTGGCGGTTATATATATATATATATATATATATATATATATATATATATGCGTTCCTTGTTTTCTTGGCAGGACAATGAGGTGGTTGGTTCGGCAATACTAACTGACCCACCATAGAAAGTAGTAAGTGAGTGGAGTCCCCACAAGTCAGTAAGAAAAACTGAAAAGCCAGAACTCCTTCCTATAAATGATATAGTTAAAAACTTTATTTGCTTTCCTCGTCGTAGTACCGTTGCACATTTTTATGCATGAAAAGTCGCGACCAAGTAATTTCCATAGCGACAATGGATGATTAAGTAATGGAAGATGAGATCATTTTTTCTTGATTTATGAAATTTTATCATTTTGCTGATGATTGACACTTGTCCCTGCTTTTTAGTTTAAAGCTTAAATTATAATAGCACTGTGTATTGTTGAACTAGAATGAGGTGAAGCAAGCATCCCTCCCTCACCCAGCCCCGTCGGTTTCCGCTGGTTGATGAATCTTATTGGTCCACGCAATATTATTCACGTGGCTTCACCCACTTGTAATTTAAGCTCATCAACAATCCCTCAAAATTGGATTGGATTGGACTGATTGTGAATTTGTGAGGCATTGATGCACTATTATGTACGTACGAGATTCTTCATAAAAGCTATACCGGGTGGGTATCACAGTGACAATTTACCCTACCGTAGACATGTCAAGGGACTCGGTTTGGGTTAAAAAAAAAGTATGACCCAAGTTACTATAGTAGACAAGTCAAGGGATTCGGCTGGCTTACAGAAAAATGTATGATCCATGTTACTACAGTTGTAATTTTGCAAGATATGTCTGGACTTGGAGGTTGGATGGTCATACCAAGAACCTCTAGGGAAGGTTTGTGGGTCAATTTGTCAAGATCTGTGAACAAATAAAAACTTAAACATAAAAAATTATATATTATGTTAGGATGACCTATTTAAGGTCTATGAAGATATGACCTAAGGGTTTTGGATTGTGTCTTTAGCTTTTTATTTTAACTAGTCCACATAACCTGTAAGATTCGTCATTCGGAGGATTGCACCAAATACAATCTAACACGATCTACTAAATATTGGATTATAAAAATATAACTTTTGTAATTGTTACATGAAGAACTTTGTTTTTATCCAAGTTTTTGTGTATGATTCCTAGAGGGGTATGCTCAACGATTAAATATGTAAATCTCTTATTTGTCAATTGTTTAAGAGTACAACCTTAATTTTACTCAAAAGACAACAAATAGAACTTTGCAAGATGATACATCTCTTCAATATCTATAAAATCTTCCCATATTATTCTTTGTACATGTAAGGGAATGTTAACCTTAATTCTATTTAATCATAAATACACATAGAGTATAGAAAACTGAATTATAGATTTTATCTAAATACAAAATTAAAATTTGGGTTATAGAAAAACTTGAATGAGTCATATCTCTAAATCCATAGAGCATTTGAGAATTGTCTAAAAATTGTTTGTGTGCAATTATTGATCTTGTTCTCCTGAAATCTTCATGATGTCAACTTTCAATAGAAAAAATTATAGTGTTTGGGTTTTGAACAAAGATACAATCATGACTAAAATGAACATCATAACTCGTATTATGAAGGGTTACTCTTAAAAAGATCATTTATGTGAGAAAGAAGTAAGACAACTTGAAAAGGAGTTGTTAGGGCTAATTCATAAGTTTTTTTGTAGAACCAAGGATAAATTTATGACTAAAGTGAACATTATAATGAGAACTAAATAATGTTAGGAAGGATTCTTATAAGAAATATGTCATCATTTACATAAACGACAAATTCGTTCAATAACATTTTGTATGTTAATTAGTTAGTACAACGAACATATTTTCACAAGACGGTTAATAGGGTAATACTTGTCTATCCTATAAAGATTTCGACTATCAAAACTTTATATCACTATGTCTTGTATCTGACCTTGTTAAATAAATGCATACATGTGGGAAATTGTCAGAAAATTGAATGGAGTTTTATTAAACTTGTAGGGGTTAAGAAGTTGAAAGGTGAAAAGATATTTAAGGTTATGGAATTGAAAGGTGAAAGTGTATTATCCCTTGAAGTAGTATAAAAAGGGGACTTTTCCCCTTATTTTTTCACAACTCAAGAATTTGAGCTCTCTCTCTCTTTTTTCCTTTCTTTAGTTTCTCTCTTAATTCTAAATGTTCTTTAGGATATTTTATAATAGTATTTAGTTTTGATTCAATTTATTAGAATAGAAGAGTGGTGTCTCCCTTATTATTTCTTTGTTATTGTCTCCTAAAAAATAGACGCTATTGAAATCCTTGGCATCCAGGTGAGGGAGGTGAATTTATTTTAAAAAAACTTTGTGTTACGTAGGTCTCGGTGTTTAACCTAACTTCTCATGAATTTTCATTATCGATTTTTTATTCATCACAATAAAGGTTCTCATACTCTCAACCATGAAATTGGTATATTTAATTCTAAAATAAGTATGTATAAAAATTATGTTGTTTATATATATATATATATATATATATATATATATATATATATATATATATATATATATAAAAGATACATGTGGAGTTTCTAATGTAAATTTTCTTTTGCTAACAGAATTCACTAACCTTCTAATACACAACCTTCCTAGAAGTTTACTTATTTTCCAAGGGGCTTGTGCCAAATTGAATCCTTCTTAAACACGTTCTGTTGTATCTGTGTTATCAGGTGTAGGTTTTAAACCACTGGGACAAACCACGGTAAAAAATTGTAACATAATATTTTCTTTATATTTATATTTATCCTTCGGTATAACAGGTATTAGGATTGATGATCTAATACTTACTGTTATTATTACCTTATATCTTCCACAAAAGTCTAATTTTGTTTCATGAATTGGCATCGAAAAACTTATCAAACATTAATAAATGTTTTATCCTTATAAGATTTGCCTAACTGAAGTATGTAATGGTGAGGTTGGTCCTGGTTCAAAGCTGTTTGCCATTAGGGTAAACTCGATGAAGGCGTGCGAGACGCGTCCTCGATTGGCTAATAGGCATGTTGCCTTCACGTGCATGTCGGTAAATCAAATGTAGCCATGTGCATTTTGGTTGAACCCCCATGAATTTTACCGTTTTTGAAGGGTAAATTCTGATAATAATATGCACATCAACCTCGGGTTATTAAAAAACCCTAAGTTTTAATCGAATTTTAAAAGTATATTTATAATAATTTCAAAATTTTAAATACTCACTTATAAACTAATTTTTATTAGAGAAAAAATAAAATTATTATTTTACTACTCAATTTAAAAACCCTAAAAATTTATATTATTTTCTCTCAGTTTAGAAAACTAATAATTTTTCTAATGATAAAACTTTGGAAAACTACAATTTTCTCCCCTGGGGTTTCAATTTTTTAAATGAGCCATCAATCCACTAGAATCTGGTGGCTCAACGACGACAAAGAAGCATTGAAGCATCGTCTTCCAGATCAACGTAATCAACACTTCTGGACAATGATACGTTGTCTAGATTGACAAGCCTCTAGAGGATGATCAACATCCAAGTTCACGTCTTTGGATGATGAAGCATTGACGTATCGTCGTCCAAAACGTTGACGCTTTTGAACGACAATGCGTTGTCTAGATCAATGTTTTTGGATGACTAGACACTTCTTGATGCTTCTTTGCCATCATTGAGTCACCGGATTCTAATGGATCGATGACTCACCTAAAAAATTGAAACTTAAGAGGGGAAATTATAATTTTTTAAAATTTTTTTATGAAAAAAATTATTGATTTTCTAAATTAAAGAAGAGAAATGATACAAATTTTTAAAGATTTAAAGTTTAATAGTAAAATGATGATTTTACTATTGCTTCTAATAAAAAATTCTAACAAAAGTTAATTTATAAGTGAGTATTTAAATTTTTAAATCATTATGAATATATTTTTGAAATTTGATTAAAATTTGGGTGAAAAACAATCCTTTGCCCTTTCTTAATTCTTAAACCTTGAGAGATCTTGCAAACTTATCTGTCAAACCACCAACCTATTCTTGATAAAATTTTCTTCTTGTTTTAATTAAAGAATCCACATGTTTCATACGAAGACTGGTATTATTTTTGGTGTGGTCGTTGCTTTCGCATTATTAATCAATGAACTACGATTATTTTATTCAATTTGAATTATTAATATATCTGACCCATCATTGCCCAATGGACAATTATTTTTCTATATTTGGAGACTCGAATGAAGCCCTGGAAACAAATTTATACAAATATCGAATAATATTATATATATTTATTTTAAATATATAAATTATATATATTTATATATATTATCATATAATTAGATATTATTTTATTTTTAATTTAAAATTATTTAATTATATAATAACACACATTAAATATATATATTTGTGTATTCAAAATAAATATATATGATTTTATTGGAAAATAAAATAACTATAATTTTCCTTTACTAGTAGAGAATTATAAGCATATAAAAAAAAATAGTCTATAAGATACTAGTGATTCCTAATATAAGATGTAGAAGGATTGGCTCTCTAACATTTTACTAGTGTCCACTCTTCATATATTAGTTATGGCTAATTAAATTACCAATTTACCAGTAGCCATTGATTAGGTTTAGACCCAGTAAAGGAATGGATAGGCCATCCACGATCTAGGTAAGAACGAGTTTAGATAAAATGAATATGAATTGACAACAAATTGATGTATATGGATCTAAACTTTCAGGAGATGTTTGGTTTGGATAATGTTTGATTACTAAAATAGAAAGATTACTTAAAAGATTACTGGGTATAAATGATTACTATGTTTAATAAAATTTGATAGGTATAAATAATTATTATGTTTGGTTAACTGTAATAAAAGATTACTAGTAAATTATTTTACTTAAATGCCCTTAAATATAATTATTTTTAAATATTTTTTATATTATTTATCATATTAATTAAAAATAAATTTATTTTTATCTCAAAAAATTAATAAATAATAATATAATTATAATAAACTCAAGATTACCTCAATAATCTTTAAATACCTAAAGTGAAGGTGGTAATCAGATTACCACCAATATTACCTGCCACGTCAGCATTGGTAATAGAAGATTACTGTAATCTTTTATTACTGATAAATCAAATAAAGAAATAAAAGATAAATTACCAAGGTAATCATAAAATCCCCCAACCAAACGTACCCTTAGGAGTTTTTTTTTTTATGCCCATCACATAGAATTATAATGTAATGATGAAGTCACTAAATATGCTCATTTAAACTTAATCTTGGTGAATTTTTGTTTGGAATATGCATTAAAATACAAATAGCATCCTGAAAAGCATACTATAATACATGTATATAATATTAGCATGACATTATATTTGGTGGGTTTAAGCCTTGCATAATTTGTTAGAACCCAGAACATGCAGAGGCAAAAATCAAGAAGAACAATGAAGATCAAGGCGCTTCATTGTTCTTGCAAAAGAAGATGGCGTTCAGGTGCCTTGGCAGCATCAAAGTTTGAGATATTTTCTAGAGCTCTCTCTGCGATTTCCTTATTTGGTAACCTTAAAATTACCAAATTTTAAAGCAACTTCGCTTTCCTTTCCCCCCGTTCATTTCATGTGCCATTGTCTTACGAGAAATGCAAACCCATTAAAATTTTGCCACTTGCATTCTTTTAAACTAAATGCCAAATTAATCCCTGATGTTTTTCATAACTGACGAGAATGTATTATTATACACACAATAAATTATACTTTATGATTATTATTATTAAATTTATGTTTTACATGTGTTCGCAATATTGCACATTAGTAAAATAACTGTCTTCTTAAAATCATTAAACTTGTTTTTCTGGCATAAATAATCAATTTAATATTTTATGAAATGATTTATCCCAATAATGGAATTTGGAAATATTTTATTGTAATAAATGATGAAAGGGAAACAAACTTTGACATTTATACTCTAAAGATAGTTTGGGTGACAAAAGTAAAACTTCATATATAAGATAATATAAATTTAAATTTCTTCTAACGACATATCAAAATTAAACTCTTAGACTAACCTTATTCAATAATTATAAGATGAATTACTATATTTATATTTTGTTCTATTTGATATTATTGATTTTAAAGTTGATTATTAAATGTGTGGTTTATCTTATTTGATGTAAATTAGTGTGATTGATTCGATTTTGAAAATGAGGATTCAGTGAAAAAAATTTCATAGTTAGGCCTATGTTTTATCCCGAAGGGTTGATGATTAGACTTATAATTTATTTTTTTCAATGTGATTAATTCAATCTTGAAATTAACTAACTGGCAAAAAAATTTTGACATTTAGGCTATGTTTCATCTTGAGTGGTCAAAACTGAAAAACAGGTAAGGTGCTGGTAGTCCGTCTTGAAACCGACATCGTCCTGTGACGTTAGCCAATCTGTTTTGAACTTGGGTGGACGGAACGGCCATTGCCCAACTTCAGGGGCAAAGCAAAACCACGTTTTCCTAGGACGGGACGACCCATCCAACCACACACAGATTTAAAAAATAGAAGAACTCCATATTTCCAAAATAGGAACTACGGTCTACGAATACGTATGCCCACGCGTCAGCAATCTATACGGTAGACGGCGGTACCATTAAATTTAAATTGTTATTTTAAATTCTCTCAGCTCTTCGTTGGAACACGTGTCCTTCTTTTAAAAACCACTGGTGGTTTTCTACATAAACCGGTGGTTTTACCATTACGTTGTACACTTTCCTTAAATAGCCTCTTCCGTTGTGATGTGAATCGGTGCATACTCAGAGCAAAACGACGTCTCCAAAAAAACCTTGGTTCTTTTGTCTGTACTCTCTTCACTTTTCTTTTTCTTGCCAAGTAGGTCTGTGTTTACTTTTTCTCTTCTTCTGTAAAAAAAAAAAAAAACTCTGTTTGGCTTGAACTTAATTTTTAATATTTTGAATTTGGATGGAATTCAAGGATGGGGAGAGGTAAAATAGTGATAAGGAGGATCGACAACTCGACGAGCAGACAAGTGACGTTTTCGAAGAGGAGGAACGGATTGTTGAAGAAGGCGAAGGAGCTGGCGATCCTGTGCGACGCCGAAGTAGGAGTGGTAATCTTCTCCAGCACCGGCAGGCTCTACGATTTCGCCAGCACCAGGTCTTTCAAGATCTCATTATCATGATTTTTTGTTACTTAAATACTTGATGCCACATTATATTATATCAACGAAAATTTTCTATACTCGATGCTACATTTGGTATGTTATTTACATATATACTTCTGGTTTATATGCAAGCTTGCAGTTATTTTGATTTGAGATTGTTTTAAGTAATTATTATGTTCACTTTTTAGAGAATACTACAGGCTTTCGATAACCTAGGGAAAAAATGTAAAAATTTCTGAGCTGTATCGCTATTGGTAGCATAGTATAAGATTTTAGTAAATTATTCTATGAATTCTTGAGTAGAAGATGCTATTTAGAGCATGAATTCATTAGTGACAGCCTGATTTTAGTTTCAATTTTTTTAAAAAGATTTAGAATTAGTGAGGTTGGCGTTGATAGAAAAGATTATATCTCTTGTGGCGATAGTATATTATTTGTCTTAAGAGATAATTTGAGTGAAAAAGAAGTAGAATTTTAAGTACCACAATAAAAGTTTAAATCCTCTCAGATCACATTTCAAAATTAACTTGTTTAGGATGAGATTTTCAACCCAAAGTGAAAAAAAATTGTACATCATTTAAATTGCTGCATTGAGGGTTCATATTGAAGTTAGAGCTTAATCTTTATTCATCAATGATCCTTGACCTCTTGCTATAGTAAAGAGGTAACATGCCAATCAATGTAGCTTTAGTCCAGGGGGAAGACAATTATGTTGCCAAGAAGTGCTCTTGTCAATTTCCAAACAAAGACGAGGCTAGGATTGAAAAGGGCATCGATTGTAGATAGATAGATGACAATGGCGTTAAAGTTTGTGCTGGTGTTAATTATATATAAATATGTTTTCATCTGATAATTTCAAGTAAACTTTATGGTTACTTTGTCTGAGAAGATATTTTGATATTATAATTTCAAATCCATTAGGACCATTTCTTGAGATATAATATATCATGATTCCTTAACTACTAAAGGTCGTATCAATCCTAGGATTTTTGGGTCATAAAAAATTATCATCATCAAATTTTATAATGGTTTGGACATTGAATATATAGGATAACCCTTAGATTTACTTTTATAATAATCAAAATATATTAATTTTAACGCCAAACAACCCTAAAAACTTAGTTTAAAAATAAATAAGAAACAATTAAATTAAAACTAAAAAATTAGAGAGTTTCTTATAAATAAAATTTTTTAGATTTAATAAAATGATCATTTCTTAAATATAAGGCTCGTTCTGCACTTGATTTCTTGTCATTCAATCAAAAACAATCTCATTCGTCTATTCATTCAACTTTCCACACTACAGTTATTGATAGAACAATAAAAAAGAGACTTGTGCAACAACCCGTTCTAGTGAGAAATGACTAAGGAGCTTCTACCACGATCAAAGACATTTTCAAAACAGTGTGTGAAACGACCTCATTTTTGTTTACAATGTCTAAAATGTGGGTTATATTATTCTTGCATCATTCTTTCTCACTAGAAAAAGATTTGTCCTTAAAGATGAATTCATCTCGTTAGCGCCCGTCATGTTATCCTCCCACTCATGTTCATTCTTTCTCGCTAGAAAAAAAAATTAGCTAATAGGAGTGGTCTATGCACTTCTCCTAAATGCTACTAAAATATAAGTCCTTATAATAAGTTTCAAAAAGTTTCAAAACCCTCAATTTGTACCCACATCGTAGAAAGTATTGTATATTGCATGTTGTCTACTTAATGTGTATGCCACTTGATTAAGGACTCTTGACTTGATCGTGAATGTAAAGGTTTGTATGAATTCTACCTATTTGACATGTCTCAAATTAATATTATGTTGTCCATTGATGTCCTTTAAAGCCTTATAATTTGAATTTAGGATAAACTTCTTTGAGAAGAGATCATACCTCCAATATTTTAAACACCTCATTATAGCATAAAACTCGTTGTTAAAAGTAAAGTTCTTCACTAAAGAAGAAGATATACTTAGCACTTTGGTTTAACACTCCATCAATCCCAATAGTCAATGTGTAACAATGAACCTTAAACACTTCTTCAATGTTCAGCAACACTAAAATTGGAGCTTTTGTAACCTTACTTTCCAAAAGTTGAAAAGTTTCTTGCGACTCTTTTGTCCACATAGATCTTTTCCCTTTTGAACATCCAAAATTGATTTAATAATATTGTTGAATTCATAATGAGCATCCTATAAAAAGAAGTCAACACCCATGAAACCTCCAAATATTATGAATGGACCTTGGTGCTGGCCAACTCCTGATTGCTTCAATCTTAGTTGAATTCATTATAATTCTATTTGTTACTATAATATATCCTAACATCGTCATATTATCAAGGAAGTAACACTCCTTCAAATTTGTATATAACTCCTTGTGCAACACCTAAACACTCCTTAGATGTTCGAAATGTTGTTCAACTAAAGCACTATAAACCAAGATACCATCAAAATATACAACCTCAAATTTACCTATGAAAGATTTGAAAACTTGATTCATTAGTCACATAAATGTATTTGGTGCATTGGACAACTCAAATAACATTACCGTCCACTCGTACAACCCATTTCTCATCTTAAATGTCATATTCCATTAACACCCATATTTGGTGATAACTACTCCTCAAGTTTATTTTTTAAAAGACCATCGCATTATGAAGTTGATTAAGTAAAACATCAAACTATGGAATTGTAAATTGGTTGGTGGTGGTTTTTTGAAAGTATGACAATCAATACATATTTGTCACAATCCATCTTTCATTGGAACTAATAATTTAACACAACGCAAGGACTCATACTCTCTTGAATTGCTTCCTTTTCCAATATCTCTCAATCTTGTTGTTGCAACTCTTTATGCTTATTTGAACTAATTTGCTTTGTGTGGGATAATGGCATAAGAAACAAAATCGATATAATATCGCATGTCCCTTATTAGTGGTAATCTTAGTAGCACATCCTCTGAAATGACATCAACACATGCATCTAACAATGGTTGAATTTGGTGCAATATGATAAGCACCTGTTCATTTACTCACGTACAACCAAAGTGAAAACCTTCGATCACTCCCAAATTGCTTCTACTAGTTCTAATTTGAGAGTAAATGATTCTCCATGCCTTTGATGTCTTGCCCAATGGCCTTATTGTGATTGTTACCCAACTTTCTTTAACATATAGGTATTCTTGAAAGCATTACGCTTCATCTTCCTATCAAAGTGTCATTGTCGTCATGATAAGAGATGACAAGTATATGTTGACACTACATCACGTCATACCTCATCTTTATTTGTTTAATCAAAAATTACATTAGACATCTCTTATTCACCTTTACTTTACATCTTGTACGAAACCATGACAAGTTGTAAGGTTTTGGATCCTCCTTTTTCTTTACATTCAATTTATCCACCATAATTGTAAATATTACATTTTCCTAACTCCCTCCATTAATAATCATATTACAAACTTTGCCTTTAGAAAAACTACTACACTTAGTATGAAAGATGTTATTCCTCAACCACAACTCCTCTTCAGTTGTCATGACATTCAACAACCTATGAACTACTAAAGATTTCCTTTGATCTCTGTAAGTAATCTCATCTTCTCCATATTTTTGTCTTCATGCTTTTCTTCCACATCATCATATGTTGGCTTATTATCCTCCTCAATCAATGTCACTATCTATCTATTTGAATAATCTATTGTAAAATGTCTCAGTCCTTTACACTTAAAACATTGTTTTTCTTTAGGTCCTAATGAACTAGAAGCTACAACTTGTTTTTCTTTTAGTTTTTGTTTAAAATTAATACATTTCTCAACCCTAGTAGTTGGTTTGTAAGGTGTTGAACTCCTTTATGCTCCCAAACATTCCTTCCTTGAAAATGGCAAGAAAACTAAGATCCACCACTACTTTTATGCTTTGTTTTTCAACATTTGTGGTGAGTAAACAAACATTCGCATAGATCCAATATTGTTGCAATTGTACAATATCTAAAATTTTAGCTCGAAGACCTTTAAGGAACCTAACAATTGTTTGTTCATCCTCTTTATCCATATCACATCTGATCATCCATTGATCAAATTCATTCATAAACTCTTCCATTGACATGTTTTTTTGCTTAATATTATGATACTCAATAAAAGCTTCTTGCTTGTAACATTCAAGAAGAATTTTTGATGTAATAACTTCATCTTTTCGGACCTAACAACCTTTTGTTTTTATTCCCTAAACCGTTGTTTCTTAACATGCTCCTTCCAAATTGATGCATGTTTTCTCAAGTTTATCGCAACTACTTTTACCTTCTAACACTCTGAGAATTCCTTTATATCGAATATATTTTCAACAATATTCAACAAAACTTTGAAATTTCAATCTTCATGCTAATGTCTCTAGCATATTGTTGGTATCTCGGTCTAATCCCTCAATTGGCTACAGGTTGATTGACACTCACAAAAGGATTAGTGTTTTCTCCCTCCTATTCAACAGTTTAGCTATTATATTCCCCCTCGACTTATATGGGAATTTCGACCTGTGTAAGGTGTCTTTAGAGATCTTGAATTCGTCTCTTTAGATTATCAATCTCTATATCTTGTAGGTAAAGTTGGATTCCAACTGAGTCAACTCAAGTTTATTAAAAGGCTCGACTTGAACAAACCTAAACAATACATGTTTTTGTCGAACTCAAGCCTAAAAAATTAAAAGGTTCAAGCTTTGAGAAAGCAAAAACAAGCTATTTGCGAGATGCTTGTTCCTACATAAAAATAACATCATTTAGTACTGAAATGAACGACGACATTTTTTATTAAAAAATAAATGAATAAGTGAAACATTGCATAAATAATATCAAATTATCCAACCGTAACACCGCATGTCTTTTAGTCTCAAGACTATATATTACAAATTTCCGAAATATTTTTACTCATTTCCAAGATGAATTAATGTCAACATTTTCTCACATTAATTAAGATAGAGAAAATACCAATTCCAATTAATGTTTTTGGAGATAAGCACATCTAATAGAAACCCTTAGCCTGCTTCCTCTAATTCTCCAAACAAAAGATATAAAAGCAATTACTCCACTTTCAAGTCCTAAGCAAGACTCCCAACTCAAAGTAACATTCTTGATCAAAATTGAACAAAATTGGTGATCGGCAAATGATTGAGCAACAACTAAGTGAGTGGCAACCAACCAAGATATGAGAGGAAAAAACGAGATAGAACAACGATAACAGAGAGGAATGATCGACGACGATAATGGGAGAGAAAGTTCAATCGATAAAGATCGAGCCACAGGTCGAGAGGACAACTAACTAACGATGACAACGAGACAAATTCTAATCGAGAATCGTATGGAAATTGGTAAATTTTGGACTATTTTTCTATGAAATTTTACGTTTATATATTAGTGTTCCCAAATTATTGATGAATAGTAATAAGCCCAGATGAGCTGAGCTCAAGCTCGAATGTGAATTTCTAGGCTCGTCCACTTATTAGCCAAGCCAAACTTGAGTTCAAATCAACTCAAACTCATCTCATTTCAAATCTAACTTTACTTGTTGGTGACATTGGTGATCAACAATGTCTTCCATATGAGTGCATCCACTACTCCTACCACGACCTTATCTACCTTGACTGCGATTTTGTTGCTCAATATCGATTACAAACTTTTCTTCTGATACCAAATGATGCCAAAACAATAAGAAAGACGACTAAGCAATCAATGAAGCAACTGACGCAAATAAACCATCATTGAATGATATCATGATTCAAATACTGGGTATAACATTTTAGTCCTAAAGGAATGTTATTCCTTCAATGGAATGCTCGTTTTGAACTTGACTTATGGTGGTTTAGTTATAAACAACCCTATTTGTCTACCTAATCAATTTCAAGTCCAATCTCTTTAGTCATTTTATTTTCATGCAATCCTCAACCTTTGTCGATTGTATAATTAAAAACTCTTTACAAACTCAGAGTCGAGTCATCAAACCACCTTATACAAAACGTATCCTATCAACCATCGGAATCTCTAAATTTTAAACACTTGTCATTTCGTGCATGCAGGCAATAGGTTTGCCACATAAACCCCAATAATCTATATGACGCATTTCCAATTTTGGTTAGTTATAATGGAAGCTTAAATTAATCCTTCCTTTGAAGTCTGACCGTCATTAGATTATACGAGTTCTTCTGGCTTAGTGGCAAGGGGCAAGATGATGCATATTTTATTGTCATTTGGAAAACATGTCTTGGTTATTCAATACAAAAATTCAACGATTTCTTAATGAAGTTCATGTATGCATGGGCATGCTGAATCATGAATAACTATTTAATTCTATAACAAAGAACCCTTTCTCGTAAAGGGGTAAACTTTAATTAATTTACATATAATAGGCTCCCACAACGTTGAAATAGCCACCCAAAACATATACATATAACAACTTAAACAGTTGCACGTTGCAACTAGACCTTAGTTTATAGTTTCTGAACACATGAAAATTTTATGGTGTACGGTGCTTGAGTCTTCTATTTTTTGCCTTTCTATTTTGAAGATAATAAACCCTTTTAGTTTAGCATATATTTTAATAAAATTAGTATATCTATTTTAAATATATAAATAGTTATATTTTTATATATATAATTACATAATTTTATATTAAAAATAAAATAATATTTAATTACACCATAATATACATAAATATATATTCTTATTTATATATTCTGAGTGATAGTTATAGCATAGCTTGTGAAATTTTCACTAAAACTGTGGCTCACAAGTTCTATTAGCAGGACACACTCTCTTTCCTTTAAAATCGGGGAAGATCTAGAAGAGATAGGTGGTGGGAATTCTTAAATGTTGACGCACAATATCATCCAAGTCCTAATTTCAACACACGTGTCCTAAATATGCAATTCTTCCATCTATATATTGATGCAGCTGAATCATTTTATCTATTTGCACTTTATTGTCATATCTTTTTTTTTTTCCAACCAAATTATTCTAGTTTAGATATTATGATTTAGTTTGGAGGGATTAACAATCATACCAAGTTATAACAAAACACAAGAAGACATATTTTCATGTGTTAATTTGTTAATTTTTTATACAAAATATATATAAAAATTAATATATTTTTATTATTCAATATTATAAATGTATGTCCTCAAATTACTCAAAAAAATTATAATAATTTTTTTCCTAAATCTTACTTTATTAGCCACCATCATTTTCTGAGAGTGACAAAATATCACATTTTGCTCTTTCCTACATAAACAAGCACCCTATTTCAACCACGTTATTTACAATTTTACATTATAAGAATTAGGCCAAAGCACTATTTCCCACCCAAGGTATAGTAAAATCTCAAACTCTCATCCTCCAACTTTTAAAAACCCAAACACCCACCTACAACCAAATTTCCATTAAAAATTTCAATTAAGGTTAGGGATAAAACCATTATTTACAAAAAAAATAAAATTTCATCACATTTTCCTCCCCCATATTTAAAACTTATATTTTCTCCCAATCCAAAGTTTGAAAAGTGACAAAAACCCCCCATAGGATTTGTTCCTCTTTCTTTGACGTCGATTTCTCCTTTCTCGACCGTCGATCGTCCTCCCTTCCCCCCTTATCTCTCCTCTAGCCTCTCTTCCTTGCCTCTCTGGTCGTCTTCGATTAAAGACAAAGACGAACAGTCTTCATTTCAGACAAAAACCAAATGTCTTCGTCTCCAATCAAAGATGGTCGAAAAGGCAAGAGAGAGAGACCGAAGGAAAAATAAAGGGGGAAGGGAGAACCGTTGATGGTCGGGAAAGGAGAAATCAAAGTCAGAGAAAGAGGAACAAACCCTAGGAGGGTTTTTGCCACTTTTCAAACTTTGGGTTAGGGCAAAAATGTAAGTTTTTAAATATGAGAGAGAAAATGTGATAAAACTTTAATTTTTTAGTAAATAACAGTTTTACCCTTAATTTTAACTGAAATATTTAATAAAAATTTGGTTGTGGGTGGATGTTTTAGTTTTTGAAAATTAAAGGGTAGAAGTTTGGTGTTTTCAATATACCTTGGATGGGGAATAGTTTTTTGGCCATAAGAATTATCTAATGATGAGAAAGAAAAAGGAATTTGTGTCTTTTTTCTTATAATTTCTTTAAAATATATCTTCTAAATAATAATTAAATAATACACCAACTAACTAAATATCTTCATCGAAAGATCAAAGGGTATCTTTTTTATTTCTATTCCTAGCAAGATTACCCTAGATAATTTGTTTTAACATTCTAAAAATGATTTCTCAAAATCACATTCCCATGTAGATGATTATATAATTTCTTGGCATGCGAGTTAGGATAAGCATGATCAATTCTCAAATAGCAAATGAATAAAATCAAATTTCATTTAATTAACTTGTTTTTGCCCAACATTAAATTATTTTGACAATATGATTGTATTGTCTATTATGAGTAAGGTTGAATCTGAACCAAACTAGTTCTGGTTTAAAAACTAGTTTAGCTTAATTTGAATTCGTGTACCTCAAATATGAATTGAACTCGAATTAAGGAGTTCGACTTGTTTTAAAACTAAACTAAACTCACACTATAGAGAGTTCGACTCAGTTTTGTTCACACACTAGATAAATAGTTCGATT
This sequence comes from Mangifera indica, assembly GCF_011075055.1. Classification (NCBI taxonomy): domain Eukaryota; kingdom Viridiplantae; phylum Streptophyta; class Magnoliopsida; order Sapindales; family Anacardiaceae; genus Mangifera; species Mangifera indica. Next base: position 4,081,585 of record NC_058147.1, on the reverse strand, counting down.
TAATTTGAACTTGACTCATGATTCAATTCAAATTATGTTAAATAATTGTTAAACGATGTCATTTTGTCAATGAACTATGAATTCAAATCATAAATTTGAGTCACATATCCGAACCATGAATTTGAATCAAACTCGAACCGAATTATTTTCATTTGAATCAAATTCGAACCACCCTTAATGTTGGCTCGACAAATTTGAACAAAACTTGAGTTATTTTTTATTCAAATTGAACTCAAGCCAAAGGTCGTTCGAACTCGGTTCAATTCGTATTCACCCTTAATTACAAGGAGAATGTTCTTTGCAGAAAAGCTAAACAATTTAGGAAATCTTTTTACAAATTAACATAAACAAATATAACAATACAAGAATATGCATATCTAAACTAATAAATTGAGAAGAACACTTAATACCTTTCATTGTTTTAATCTAAGTCTCAAAGGTTAAATTTTGGTGACATCAAGGAACAAAAAAATAAAAATAAAAATAGAAAATAATGTAATCTAATTGATTTACAATTAGTTATTATCATTATTTACTTTAATAATATTAAAGAAGAGAATTATTGTTCTCGCCCATATTTTGCCATAAACTAAACTTTCCCAACATTGTACTTTGAAAACAATAGTTTCCCGCCCTTCGCTCCTTTTTTTTTTGGGGTTAATTTTAATAGTTAAAATGCATAAATATAAAGGACTAAGAAACATAAATCAATGAATTACAAATCATTTTTAAAGAGTCAACTAGTGAGTGGCAAACATATGGCTTCATTTTAACCTTTCCCCCCCCCCCCTCCCTCTTTTTCACTTTCCTTCGTGACTTATTTTCTTCTCTTGTTCCCCTTCCTTCTTCCCCTCTGTCCTCTTTTGTCTATCTTCTTTATCCTTTTGCTTTCTTTTTGTTCTTGTGCCCCCATCATTTTTCTTCGTTTTGTTTTGACTTGACCATTTCAATGACATTGCATGGTCATTGCAACCATGTCGAGATATGGAGAAAACCGGCTAGCCCAATTGTGTCTAAACCATCAATGGATAATTGAATGACTCGAGAATATTAGTTTGATGGTGGGAAATCGATTGGAAGATTCAATGAAAAAGGAATAAAAGAATAGGGTTTTGCAATTATGGTAATTGATTGAGATATTGATTAAAAGTGGAAGAAAACATAATACATGTACAATGATAAAGAAAATAGATGAAGAAAGATTATTAATATTAGGTAAAGAAAGATCTACTGTTGAAAAATAGAGGTAAGGAGAAAGAATAGTGAAGTTGAGGGATGGGAGTTGCTCTGTTGAGGTGGGAAGATGAGAAGATTAAGAAACCTCAAACTCTTATTCAACCCCTACCTTATCTACACTTCTTTGATTTAGTTTAACATATTAAAGATATTTAAGTCAAATAATATTTTATTTTAATACTACTAATCAAATACAATAATTATTTATATCTATCAATTTGATAACATTAATTTACACTCAATAATCTTTCTAGAATCTATATCATTTTCTATTATAACTACGTCAAACAAACCCATTAAATAATTTTTGTTTACCTGCCCTTATAAGTTCAAATACATGACAACATTAGTCGACAACAACAAAGATTTGCCAACTATCCAAAAATTTAATGTATTAACTTTTGTAAGCCCAAAACCTATTATATGTCCATCCACATAAACATATAACAGAATATCACCCATCATTAAATTACTAGTTTATTGACAAAGGTGTAATGATATTGGAGGAATGGAGTTATTAAGTGATAATGATATAAAAAAGAATTTCTCAAATTTTTGCTTGAGAATGGTTTTCCCTTATAGTAGATTGCAAATTGAGTTTAGTGGTTAATTTTATTTCTTTTTCTTATTTCCTTTTTCAAAACTAAGTTCAACTAACTTTAAGTTGAAGCTTTCAAGCATTCCAAGCTTTTGACCATCCCAGCAATAAATTTTAGTTGAAGGATCAATTCAACTTTTTTTTTTTTTGTGAAATGTATTCTTGATTTGATTTTTAAACTAAAAATTATATGATTCTTTTGACTTGGTATCTTCCTTTTTTAAATGGATTTTTTATTTTCCAACGAGCAATTGTTCCATTAAAGAGATGAAAGGTGTGAGAGAAAAAGGTTCAAGCGCTAGGGTTTTTTTAAGTGAATTTCCTTAAATAAAATGTATATAAGAAATTACGCAAAAGTTAGAACTTTCAAGTCGATCATTAAAATAATATTCTTGTCTTTTTAATTGAATCTATCATAAAACTAACAACTTTTACCAACAAAATAGATTCATAAGTGGAAAAATAGACTTTTCAAACTATAAGGGTGGGGATTTTGTTTCATCAAAGTTCGAATAAGAAATAGTTATTTGACCTTAATAGAATGTATCCAAGTTAGATTTTATATGACATAAAGACTAATTTTACCTAATAACAATACAATTATCATGCAATCGTTTCATCAAGACTAAGGCATAAAAATAGTGTCAACTTTAAATTAATCCTAGCTATAGATGTTTGATTAGTCATGAAATGATTGAATTAATATTTAAATTGAGTAACAACTTAATCCAACTATGGTCATAGATTTATAGTACGTTTTATAGCCAAACTGTGAGCCAAGATATTATCTCTCATACCCGGGAGTGATTAATCATATGTCAATCAATCATGATTGGTGCATAAAACATTTTGATGATCTCAAGTCCAAGTATTAAATGCACCACCATCATTACAGAATTTATACCATAAATACTAGAGTTACTATTTATATGAAATATTATGAAAGGTTAGTCCAATAAATATGCAAACAACATGCAACCATGTGTCAAACCAAGTTATCAACAAATAGCCTCAACATATGAGTTTTGCCACTACTTTTCAGTATGATTGTTCAATACTATAATAGTTTTATCACATTATAAGTGTTTTAGGTCAATATAATACTATGAGTATAGGTGTTTCTAGATGGTCATCTAATATACACATAAGTTTTCATAATTGAAATATGCATTGATCTCTTTGTCACAATTTAACCATTCTGAGGGATTTTACCCTAATATATATGTAAACATATACTTTCTCAAATAAAGAGTGTCATTTTATTGATACATAAACATGATATAGTGTGGATATATCGCCAAGATAATTGCTTCTAGAGCACTTACTTCAACACCTCTTTCTAGTTTAAGGAATTCAAAACTTACAAACTAATTTTAACTCTTATTCTCAAATATTCTAAGATATAACAAGCTTCTCACTTGACAAACTTTGTGACCTTATGGTGACTATAGTAAGCACTACATCATTAAGTCACATACATGAACTAACACTAATTGTCAATTTGTCATAATGGTTTAGAATTATAGATAGATTTCACTTGTAACTATCACATTATAACTTCCACGATGTTAATATAAATTTAATCCAAAGACTTTAAAGTGTAAGAACCTTTTAAATTTACAAGGAACTTAATGCAAAATATATTTGAATCTAAATTTAGAACACATTTAGTTGAAAATATTTGTTGCACTGTCCAAGTTCTTTATTGACTTGTCCTAACAGTCTTCTCAAATAAAGAATAATGGTGTTTTTCTTTTTATTGAAGGTTAATCTAAATAATTTTTAACTGCTTACAAAAAATTAAGCCAAGTCTAACTCCATATTAACCCAATATGATCTCTCTCAAGCAACACACAATATATAAAAGAGGGAAAACTCATATAGTTTTATTTATTGAAAATTACACTTACAATGGTTCATGGCTACATTATGAATTTTTTCAACCAAACAACCAATTCGAAATAAAACAAAACAAAAAAATAGCCTAAGCAATTAAAGGCCTTCCTCCTTAGGCATAAGCCTTTGTTTTCTCTCCCATTTTAAATTGTTGCATTATGTCCTATTTGTAACACATTTTCATCCATTTTCTTTGGTGCCCATGTACCTCCCTTTTCCTTAGATTGATCCCCCTCACCAAGAGACAATAATCATCTACTCTTACCCTCACCCTTCTTCATGAGAATTCGCAATAGAAGCAAAAAATCCCCCCATGAGCAAGCATGCCTTATTTAGATTACGCATGTCAAATTTTGGAGGGTTTATAAGTTTGTGGGTGTGCTTAACATGGCCATGAACATTAGACACAACTAGAAGGGCAAAAATTTACTCACAAACAAATAATTATGTTGTCATTTGTTGTTGAAATCACCTAAAGCATCATCATAAGTTTTACAAGGAAACTAGCCTCAAGCTGCCAAAAAGATGCAATGTTTGTAAGAGTAATATTCTTCAAAGCACACCTCACCATATGGCATGATTAAACACATACTTTTTTGAGCTCCTTTATTTTTTTTTTAAATTGTGCTAAAAAACTCTACTCCAATTTTGATGTAAGCTTCTTTCGAATGAAAGATTGAACAACACATACGACATTTGAATCCGTAACTTCCATCAAGTTCATAATCTCTTCTTCACTAGGTAGAATTATAGTCTTTGCATTGAATTCCTTGCCCAAATGTGACTCACCTAGTATGTTTCTAAGGCCATGTATGAACTTGGGGTTCGAAACTAATGGTCTATTTTGTTGAAAATCAACCACCAGACTTGTCATCATTTTTTTTGCCATTAGTTGTCCAACTTCCCAACTATTAGATACATTAGATTCAAGATATATTAAAGCACTCAAACCTTACAAGAGAGAGGAATTGGCCACTCAAGTATATTAGAGTCTTCTTTCTTTATCTCTCAAAGAACAATAGTGTAGATTGGTAAATTGTTGTTTACATTATAAGTAGTTTCTAGAAATGCCAAGACAAGCTTTAGATTGAAGAAAATTAGACTTCTGCTTTCCATGGCTCTTATGTCAAAATGTGAAACAACCATAATATTGAAAAAATTATGATTGATTTTCATATAAAACACATCCTTATTCCACTTTATCATGGTCTTATGTGAATATATGGTTTGTGTAGCTTTGGGCAGGTTTTCTGGTGGAGTCCATATCCTTAGAGACACTCGTCGACTTGTTGAAGTGAAACTACTAGTGTCTATATATTCAAGCTTCATATGTCTGCCAATCATTATATTTCATGCGACATCTCTCCTAAGCATATAATCACCCATAGGGTAAGCATGAGAAAGAAAATAAGAAAAAATCATTTTAAGTGGGATTTGGTACATAAGACTAGTGCTTGTTGTTGGGTTTGTTTGCCCAATAATAGTCAATTAAAATAGAGTTAGGTCTAGTAGTAGAGTAAGTGGGTTAACCAAGAACTCTCACTATGTTAGTTTCGATGTGGGAAGATGGGGTAGCCATTGTTACTAGCAATATGATTTTGGATTTGATAGAAAAGAGGAAGATTGATCTATATGAGATGGATGAAATGGTGGGTTCTTAAAGCCATTAGAATGGTGGTTGTCGATCAAGCCTAAATGTTTCCCTCATGATTGCTCCAGTGTTATGGTGGAATTGAATAAATTAGGTTGAAGTAAACTTAGATTGAATAGAACTCTAAGAAGGTCTATTAAGGTATGGTTGGGTTGAATTTCTATGTTAGGTGTGAGTTGAGTTGAGTCGATTGGGTGTATAGTGTTTAAGTGATATGTGGGAGAGTTCAAACATAAGTGAGGTGTTGATAGTAAAGATGTGTTTAATAGGGTGTGTTTGGGTGTGCGTGGTATTTGGGTTACTATAGACCAATATGGTTTTGAGTTTGGTCTTATGTTTGGATTGTTGTTATATAGGCTATAGTGGTAAAATGTTGGTAGTTGGAATGAATTGTATTTACATTGATAGTGTATTTAGTATAAATTGAAAATTTGAATTCTAAGCAAGCATTAGGTTGGGTCAAAGGTTGGATCAAAGGTTGGATAAGAATGGTTTTGAATCAAGTTGAATCTCGAGTTTTCTTTTCCCATTTTACATCTTCTTCTCAAATATCTTCTAATTTTATTTTCAACAACAAAGGAGTAAGACAATTTGACAAACAAGTGAATTCCAACAGTCGGATTTCGTCAAAAGCTACTCATTTGCAATTTTGAGCCACCATCATGTTCAAAGTTACCAAATCCACTTCTTTCTTCGTTCACTCCTCATCACTCACGATCAATATGTCATTGTCATCTAATCAATTCTCATACACCATTTAGACCAACAATGACTTGAATCTAGAATCATGATTTAACCCGTATTTACACTCACATTAGAGTCAAAACCCTTTCTTCATCATAACCTGAGCTTTTATTTTTGTGAGTCGAACCAACAACCACCTTCTGATCTCATCTTTCACAAAATTGATCCTCCCTAACCCTAAAAATTGCAGCAACTCTAATACCACATTTTTAGGAACCTACACTAAAAATCTCATAACAACCTAATCTGGTCTTTCCCAAGAAACACACAATAATATGAAAAAAGAACTTGCCTGGTTTTATTTACTCAAGATCAGACTTACAACAATGGGCTCACGACTACACACTATAAATTCTTTCAACCAAACAATCAAGAGACAAGATGTGGGTTTTTTTTCTCATGTTCTAAAATTACTTAATCGGTGAAGTTGATGACAGTAGAATGGCCATTTCTAGGGCTAATAATTAACTAAAATTTTCATTCGTTCCATATTTTGAACGAAGGAGTTGTGACTAAACCCAAAACAAGCCTTAAGATAGTTGCTCCAATGATAATCATATATATTTGTAGCTATTCAATTTCATAAAAAGTAAGAACAGCTAGTCAGCCTATTGGTAGTGTCCCCCTTGTAAACAGAAGAGCAAGAGCAATTTTTGGTTCCTGCTGTTAGGTAGGAAGAAATGCCAAAATGAAATAAGCAAAGGGTGAAGATACCCAAACACACAAAATGTCAATAAAACTAAGAACTTGTGAATTAGATATAAATGGAAATTATCAAATTGTTTCAGTGAGGACCAAGAACATGAATTTAGGAAAGGTTTCACAAAAGAGAAGGAATGTGATACTGGCACCAAAAAATCAAAGTGTTAGTGTGTTAGGATCCCAAGTGTAAGGTATGAGACTTAGATCTCACATTGGAAAGTATGAGCAACTAGTGTGGAGCTTATATGACCTTGAACTCTCTCATCTCAATAGTTAGCTTTTGAGGTATGGTTCTCTTAAGGTTCATATCATTTGATATCAGAGTCATCACCATGTCTCCCAATTACAATCGTACGATGCGGGTGGTGACACCGGCATTGCAATGTTCGCCCGGGCCTAGCGCACAGCTAGCCCGTGTGGGCGCCGAGGCTACGGAGCGTGGTAGTATGTTAGGATCCCAAGTGCAAGGTATGAGACTTGGATCCCACATTGAAAAATATGAACAACTAGTATAGAGTTTATATGACCTTGGACTCTCCCATCTTAATAGTTAGTTTTTGAGGTGTGATTCTCCTAAGATTCGTATCATAGTGCAACATAAAAACCCTTGAAAAAATCAACAAAATATCACTTTAGGCAAAGGTTTCACCATTTTGCACAGGTGAATCAATATATAACTCAGTTTAACTAAAATGATACGCTATAGTAAAATTCAGTAAAAATTTCATTGAATGATTCTACATCTACAAATATGAGATAAATAGAATTCATTGCGGCATGAATCACCTAGTATAGACAAACTGACATGCATACCTACCATTTGTTCTTGGTTGACCACAAGATCATTTCAAATTCTACAGCTCATAGAATGTGGATAACTTTTGATATACACCTAAAAAAGTTTAATAAAAGACCTTGTGTAGTACTTTAATGGAAATTCATTAGAACAACAGGTAATAATTATGTTAACCTATCACATATGTATGTACAGTAAGATTGCCTGCATTGTTCCTCCAAATACCACTATATACACCTCATGCAGGGTCAGACAAATTATAATATGATGACTGCCTCCAAAAAAAAAGTGTAAAATTCAGTTACTTAGGGTAGGGAGGGCATCTAACAAATTGAAGGTGTACAGAAGGAAAACTGCTAAAACAACGGAGTGAACCCTTTCATAATTTTTCAGCCACTAAATATAAGATAAAAGAAAAGAAACCAACTCCAAACTTATTGCAACAAACTTGGCGTCAAATAGAATTATGAAAAATAAGTGTTCAAATTGTGCACTGAATGTTACCTGCACCTGCAGATTTAAGTTTCTGGGAAATTGTCTCCAGCTGTTTCTAGAATAAACTTTGAGCAACATAAATTAGATCTCCAAGAAGGAAATACAAGAGAAGACATACATGATACTGTTAACAGAGCATATTAATATGCTTTCTATAAATTTTTTTTTATGGTGATTCTTGATGCTATCTTTTATATTTCTCTACTCAATTAAATAGTAGCCTTTATCTGAAAGATTTAAAACCTTCTTATACCAGTATGAAATCAGTAATTGAAAGATACAAAAAATCAAAAGAAGATCATCATCAACTAGCGAACCAAGCCTCTGAAGTAAAGGTAATCTTCAACTCTCTGCCCAAACTGTAATTTATAACTTCATCTTAAATGCATACTTGATATGATTTCTGTAACAGTTTAGACACTTTTGTCTAGCTTGCGCTGACCAAAACTTAAAGATAGTAACAAAATTAAATATGAGTTGTTAGCCTATGGAGCATGGCTTTCTGTTGAAGCATAACAGCATTTATAACATGCAAAGATCAACCAGGTCTCCCCTGATTTTGTTACATCACATAAAGTAGGTTGGCACCAGAAGTGCAATTGGGACTAACTATTGAACTGACCAATGGTAGTGGCTACAAGATATTCCATCAAACAGTATTTTGAAATTAGGACTTGAAATTGGGTTAACACCATGTAAGATATCTGAAACCTGGAAGATAATGGAGGTGAAAAAGTTATACAAAACACAAAACTGCTTTGATAGTTGTACTGTTAATATTAGCTAATTAACCTGGGTTAGACTGAAATTAAATATCTTGGTTCACAAATTCTTCAGATAAATTTTATCAGAATGGAAGAAAATAACAATGTGGGAACAAAAACAAAAACTCTAAGCTCAACCCTGCATTATTCCTATAAATACAAAATAAATACACATAAGTGTTTGATATTTTACATAAAATTGTTTAGTTTGGTAAGTTTTGATTCAAAATCAAACATGCCATTCACCAATGAATAGAAACTGCAACTTTTTGGATGTGCTAAATAATTTTCCTTAACATAAGATTTATTTTAGTCAACGTATGTTGTTCATAATGTAATTATGCTAACCAAAGCAATCCTAGAATATCAAACCATTTTGTATCTTCCTTCTAGTACTGGCAACAAGAAGCAGCAATATTAAGGCAACAGTTGCAGAATTTGCAAGAAAATCATCGGTATGATCTTCTTCCTTATATTAGCTATTCTTTTACTAATGTTCACACGTGAGTGATTTCATTTTAGCACATTAAGTTTCAATCCTCAACACAGTCTAGCCTCAGAGACTTCTCTGCACATGTAGGTTTGCATGCATAAACCTAGAACACACCTCTAGTATAATTCATAATATCCAGGAATGAAGTAATGACTCAAGCATCTAGAATCGAAATATAGAAAGCAGGTCTAGAGTCAATCTTCAGGGAAAAAATGCAGGAAGATGAATTTGGCTACAGCCAGGACAGATATCTCATCATTTAACAAGTTGAGCTAGAATACTTTACAAAATATAAAATGATGGTTTTCTATGAACAGTAAAAGGCATCAATTTCCCATGACGTGATAGAAAAGAAACAAAACTTTCAGCTACTTTTCACTAGCCCTAGCTACAAAATTGTCAAAGCAGAAATGAAACTGATCAGGAACACAACGGTGAAAGATAACCTAAATTAATGAAGAAATACTATTACTAAAAGTAATAAAAAGCTTAAAATAGAAAATAATCTAGCTTTTATCAAAATTGAAAAATAAAAGATGCATTTATGGGCAAAGCAGTTATTTGCATCCCATCCTTGACCTCAAGAACAAAATTTTAAATATTGAACATACATCTATTTAAAGGCCTAAGCTATTCGCCCATATGATAAAAACAGACAAATGATGGGTGAAGGGCTTTCTGGTTTGAGTGTAAATGATCTGCAGAATTTGGAGAACCAATTGGAGATGAGTCTTCGGGGTGTTCGCACGAAAAAGGTTTAAAAATCTTATCTCCCATACATTGAGTAAAATTCCATTTACTTAGCATATAAAGCATGTGACTCTTACTAGTTTTTTTTTTTTTTTTGCAGGACCAGATTCTAATGGATGAAATACAAGAACTAAACTATAAGGTGAATCCTAGAAAACAGCTAATGATTTCTACACTCTTATCATTTAAATTCAAGTAGTTAAATCCATCTTCTTTGTTGTAGGGGAATCTCATTCACCAAGAAAATATGGAACTCTATAAGAAGGTAAACCTGATTCGTAAAGAGAATATCAAACTGAATAAGAAGGTATAGGTATATATAACACAAAATCAGTCATATCTTGAAAGACTAGTATGATTCAATCATTAAACCTTTGTCGAATTGTAAGATATTAGAAAACCACCCTCAAACAGAAAAATTACACATCCCAGGTTTATGGTACAAGAGATGCCAATGGAGCAATCAGAAACCCACTGCTTACCAACAGTCTAAGCAATGGAGAAGACTCACATGTACCTGTCCATCTCCAGCTTAGCCAGCCTCAGCAACAGAGTTATGAAACACCAGCAAGCGCCACTAAATTGGGGTACAGTTCCTCCATAACAAAAGATATCTTAATTATTAATACCAAGTGCTTTTCAATAATTTTGTTCACAAATTGTTTCTTTTGGAAAATGCAGCAGACTACAAATGCAATAACAAAGTACATGCAACAAAGTGGGAATGTTGTTACTCGATCACCATCAAAATTGCAAAGTTATGCTTCTATTAGTGAGATGTGGTATGTAAACCACAGAGCTTTCAGTTAAAGGACTTTGGTTTGAAAACGATTAAAAAATATAACTTTAGTATGTGTGTTATGATGAACGAATCTCACTACTTATGTAAAGATAAGATTAAGTGTAACAAAAAGAAATAAAATTGCACATAATGTGCAATGCATCATTTAAGAAATTCTAAGTCTTTGAAATGGACCACTGAAAGGTTATACATAATTTCATTTTATTTAAATTTAGATTAAAAGATCAAAAACTTAGTTGTCTACTTCGATAAAAAGATACCAACACCATCATGCAGATATTTCAGAAAAGAAAATATAGAGTGAAAGACAAAACCATAAAGCATCTCAAATTTAGTAAACTAAACAAAAATTCATTGAGAAAAAATGTAAAACTAAATTTTATAGGAGAGGGCGTGGCAATCAAACAATGTCTGTCTTCTTGTTCTCCTCCGTTTAATTTTATATTAAACTTTAAAAACTTACCTCACCATCTATGTTGCAACAACCAAGGACCATCCCATGATAAATAGCCTTCTGTGTTTAAAATAGACATGAAAAACAGCTAGATATAAGCTACAACTAACAAAGCATTAGAGTGAAAAAAAGAGATAGTCAGATTATTGTTAAAAAGAGTACAATTGACTGACATACAAGAAGAAAGAGAGATTTAGATATGTTACACACTACTTGCAAGTCATTCACAACTTTTTCATACAATTCAATTAGACAACTGTATTAAAAAATTTATAACAGTTAGTAAAATCACCATCCATATACTCCTGACAAATGAATTTTCATATCAGTTTGTTCAGAAAAGTTCAACACTATTTTCTCTAGTGTAGTAATTGGGGTAGAACAAAATATAATATCAGTAAAGCATGACTGTAATCCTAGAATGGATAAGCCTGTCACAGATGAAGATCACTAAGTCAAGTAAGTATTGACAGTTGCCTAAAATTGCCTAATCTGCGATGCAGAAAACCCATAGGTGGCACAAAAATTAAGATTTTCTTGCTTAAATTAAACATATCTTGCATTATCATAACCCACCATTTATAGTGTAGATCATTTTAAAATAGAAATTCAACAAATATAACTTCGACAGCTATTGATAAGAGAACAGCACTACTGCTAGGACAAAAGCATCCACAGTCCAGGGTGAAAAACAGTAGCATTTCAAGATTTGAAAAAAAAAAAAAAAAGTCTATTTTGAAAGCTGCAAGGTCACATCCTAAAGTCACACTTTGTAGTGATGAGGACTTCGAGATTATTTTGAACCATTTGATATTTACCCTAACACTTGAGAAAAATTCTTTTTTTTTTCTTTTTCAATGTTCGTATCAAACATTTCCTTCAAAAGATGTAAAAACATAAGCCAACGTATTGGATTTATTATCAAAATCTATTCAAATTAACGTACTTAAGAAATCAAACTCAAAAAGAACAGACTTGTCTTATGATTAATCTTCAGAAAAAATTAAACACCCGAATGGGTAATCTCCAGAGTACTAGAAAAAATTGATAGTGATAGTATGAAACATATCTGTTTAACATATATCCTACATTTCTTAACAAAAAATAAAATAAAAAACGGTTCCAACAAGTTTTTCTATGCTGTCAGTAATTGTTTGGTTCAGTTCCATATGAAAGCATATTGACAAGTTCAAATCCCTAAAAAAGCTCATTCTATTTGCAGGCAGACGTTGAGGGACTGTTAGTCCGGTTAGGGGCGGTTCAGTCCCGAATGATGAATCTGGCTCATGTAAAGTTCCTATTAACCGTCTCAATTTTTAGCCATATGGTAACTGTTAAACATTTGATTCTGACAAAATTAAAAGAATTGACGGCCTCGCCAATATTTTCTGTGACTTTTAAGTACAAGCTTATCGAAAAGATCATGGATTTGCATATGAAACTCATTATTCATAGCTATGACGATTCTTAGAAAGAAAGCATATAGGTATAGAAGCAGTATAAATCTAATGGAATGTCAGCCTATTAAAGTAAATAACTGTTGTCCAAACATGTATAACCTGACATACACTTAATATCTCGGTAGAAAAACAACGAGTGCATTCAATTAAAGTTCTAAACAGTACCAACAAGCTCAAAAGTAAGCTGTGCTAAACACTGTACACCTAACCAACAAAAGAAATAAAAAGATACTGACAAAAAAAGGAGAAATCATCACTCACCAGAAAAACAAAACTCACGCATTTCGGAATATTATACAAAATGAAGTAAATACAATTGATCTAACTAAACAGTACAAGAAATAACAGAAGAAAAATATAAAGTTACTCAAATAATCAATAATAAAACACAAATCAAAGTAGTTTGATTAAGTAAAATTAAATATCGGTTAATCAACCGAAAACCGTCACAGTTAGGGATAACCAGTTCGCCGTCTGCTTTGCACCTATATTTTCCTTCAAACTTTCTCAACAACCAAACAAATCCTAAGTTGATTGCAGAAACACATTTTATTCATCTACGAAGTAACGAAGGTACCGAGACATTACAAAAAAAAAATGTAAAATACCTCAAACTGAAAGGTCATCATAGATTCGAGCATCAAATTACAACAAGGAACCAGCACTAAACGTGAAAGGGAGCTCCAATGTGCAGATACGTAAACTTAAATTCACAAAAATGCAGATTCCCTGGCAAAAGAGAATATCAAAATTTATGAAAAATCGAATTCACAGATAAAGGTAAACGTGCAAAAGATGATAATATACCTGCTTCTTAGAAGGAGACCGAAATTGTTGCAGAAAACGCTAGAGAAGAAAAGGAGAGAGAAAGAGATAGGTATGGAGAGCACCAGAGCCAATGGAAAGAGGTATATATAAAACACTTGCTGATGCCCCCACCCGATCCATATTTTATACACGTTATGTTATCAGTAATTTTAGGTTTTTTAATTTTTTGAAAACCTGGGCTTTCTCAGGTTTCCCGACAGCTGCTGTTTCAGCGTAGCCAGCAGGTAATTTTTTAAAGTTTTTACTTGAGTCGGTTTTACAGCCTTTACACGCGTGGCTTCGGAACGCCGTTTTTTCTTTCGGGGCATAATTTATTTGAGGTAAATTAATCTTTTTTTTTTTTAAACATTATTTATCAACTCAATATTTTTATCAATATCTTTTATTAAATATATATATATTTAATACTCAAAAATTGGACAAAAACTATAAAAAATTTTTATGTCTCACAACTAAATAGGTATATCTATATGAAAATAATTCAACATTAAGTTTATATATTTGTTTATAATTTAAGATTTTTTATTAAAAATTTTAATATTTTATCAATTTTATTAATTTTTTTAAATAACTCAATTTCTTATAATTTTGATTAATATTAAATGCATTCTAATTGAAGATCAAAATGGTTTATTTATTGGAAAGTTTTAATTTCATAAATAATACATAAATAATATTATATATAAAAATTAGTTATATCAGTTATTTTTTAAAAAATGATATATTAATTTTTTCTACTTAATTTATATTAATATTAATTTATAAATGATTTTGTATATATTTTTTTAATTAAAAATTCTAATTTTTTAATTTTGCAATTGCGTGAGGTGTGCGTGAGCGCTAGTTAATTGGTAAAAGAAGAAGGGTAATCGAGCGGCTTAAGGTAAGCGGCTGGTATTTCTGCCCGGTTTCACGAAACGTGAGGCTGACTCAGTTTGGCAAACAAACAGCGCCTAGCGAAAAAGGTATGCACAAGGCCGAACTTCCGGGACACGTTTCGACTCCATGTTTAGCCACATATAATCACCTACAACCAGTCGAAAATTAGCTCTTACAATGAGTCCATTTCAACTAATAAAAAAATAACACGTAGCAAATGTCCTAACCTTACCTTTAGTTATTTTAAATTCAAAAATATTGTGGGCACATTGTTCTAGTTACCTCTACCCATGGCCTTCAAAGTCTCACGGAAACAAAAGTCTGTACAATATAATAAAATAAAGAAAAAAGTACAAAAGAAAAGCGCTCTACACGTGTATGCTTTTGCGTTAGGAGCCTTGTGTTACAATTCCACAATTAAACTAATCTCCAAGGACGATGATATTTTGAGAGTTGCCATGCCACGTGGCCATTCTAGCCAAGATATTTTGGAAGAGGACTCAGTAATATTTTACTGGAAATTGTTCAGCCAAGCGCCCAAAGCTTAAGTGAAATGACCAATTCCCATCAACTAATTCTAAAAAACTCAAATATTTACCTATTTATTAATATTAAATTAAAGATAAAAATATTTTTTAAAAAATATTTTTAAAAATTAATCATATTTTCTCTTGTAAGTAAAACCTGTTTGTTTGAAAACTGAAAAGAAAAAGCTCTTTAAAATTTCAAACCATTTTATAATCATGTTAATTGTTTAATATGTCTTTTTAGTATCTTATTATTAAGATATTACATTTAATTTTTTATCTCTTTCAATTGAGTAAGAATGCTCTAATCATCTCTTATTGCGATATAATAACATAAATTTTTATATCTACATTTAAGTTTAAAATATTAAAAATATTATTTATATACAAGTTTTCATGTAACGGCTTTTTCTATTATATAAATATATAATAAAATTATGTACATATATTTTAGGTATATAATATATATATATATTTTTTTTTTATTTATTTATATATAATTATGTTATTAAATAATTTTAAATTAAAAATAAAATAATATTTTTTGTGTTTTTTTTTAATAATACTTTTAATTTAATATTCTCTGTCTCTTTTAAGTGGAATTTTTTGTCACCACTGTAAATCGCATACATATCATTTTCTTTGGATATTAATAAAATTCATAAAACACTCATTAACTAACCATATTTAATTTTATCAATTACGAGAAGGCACGTAATGCCAAAACATTATTATTTACAAAAGGCCAAGGGCTTGTTCCCACCCAAGGAATGATGTACATTTAAGTTCTTAGTTTTTAATTTAAAAAAATTTTATTTATTTATTTATAAATTATTAAATATTTTAATTTGAAGAATATAATTATTATTTTATTTATAATATTAAAAATAAATTAAAATTTTATTTTTTCTCTTAAATTTTAAAAAGTAATAATTTTCTTACTAAGTTAAATTTTAAAAAATCATATTTCTCTCATAAGATTTATACTTTAATATTTGACAACTTTTTTAGGCAATTTTTCCCTGTCGACGATTCTTCTTCCTTCAATAGTCTCTTTCAGCATTTTTTTTCCCCCTAACGATGGTGTATTGATCATTTGAAAAGATAATCGTCTTCCTAAAATAAAGTAAATTATCTTTTTTTAAGAAGACGATCATCTTTCTAGATAAAGATGAGATCTCTTATTTTTTCGACTTCAATAGTTAATCGAAGGAGAGAAAGATAATGAGAGAGATATAGTTGAAAAAAGAGGAAACGCCGGGAGGGAGAGATTGCTGAAAATAATATCAGAAATGTTGCTAAAAATTAAAAACTAAATCCTAGGGAAAAATATTGTTTTTTTTTTAAATTGGTCTAAGGAAAAATTATTAATTTTTAAGATTTAAAAAGAAAAAATAGATAAAATTTTAAAATATTAGAGTTTATTAACTTTAACTGTTTATTGATAAATAAATAATATTTTTAAAATTAAAAAATAAAAATTTGAAAAATCACCCATCTTTGAGTGGGAATAAGTCCTGCCGCCTTTAGAAAAGTTTATAGCCAATAAATCTTGAATTAGTAGGCCCATTTGAAAATAAATGGGGCATAAGATAATAACATTACTTAAATAGAAGATAAACAGACAAATTTCAAAATAGTAGAAGGGCAATTTTGCTGAACGTAGTGTTAACTTTATCCTTTTAAAGAACAAATATGAACAGCCATAGCAAAACATAAAATACAAATTATGAAAAAGAATAATTAAAAATTGGGCTGTTTGTGTTTTCCAACCCTTAACAAACGTAGAAGAAGAACAAATTTGTTATAAGAAAGAATACAATTAAGACTGTTGCGTAAGATTGATTGTAACAAACGTAGACTGTTGCAAAAGAATGTTGTACACTGTCCCAAAGATTTTCTGAAAATCTAAATACTCTCATATATATTAAATTTTATTGTTATTATTAAAGATAAAAATATCATTTAAAGGTTTTATTTAAAAATATCATTTATTATAATTTTTATTTTAGTTTTAAAAACTAATAATTATTCCTTTAATTTAGTTTTATAAAATTATTTTTTTATTCTAACATTTAGAGTTTTCGTATTTTAAAATTAACAATCGTCTATTTCAAAGTTTAAAATATTGTATTTACATTCTAAAAATTTTTGATTTCTTTTTTATGGTTGTTATTTTCGATAATTCACTTTTATATATCATTAACTTTATAATTGATGCCTTTTCACTCTCCTTGATGATTTTTGGGTACAAAAATCACTAAAAATATGATCAAAATGACTATTTATCATGCAATATGTGCGATTTGCCTAACACTGGCCATTTCATTCTCACTTCAAGACACGGAGGCAGTCGGCAAAAGTATGTTGTATATTTAATTTATGAAAATAGAAGATTCGTGCTACATTTTGACTGATACCTAACGCTATTACGTCAATACAATAATTGTCACAAAAATGAAACATTTACATAAAGTAACCACGTGTTGACGTTGGATTTCTTTTGCAAACATGTAATTGGTAAACAAGCTATCTTCATTGACTCCTGTGTTTTGAATGTAAACGTAACACACACGCACACACCGAGGACAGGTTCATAGTACCTGTGTTGTATGTTGAAACCAATCAAATATATGTCGGCAATTGCCGACATTCCCCACGTCAAAATGACTTTGCTGAGTAGATTACTTTTCTGTTATGTAGCATAAGATTATTGTTTATCTACTTTCAAAATTCAATGTCCTCTTTGTATATAATTTGCAAAAATAAATTCAAACATGGAGACTCATGCTCGTCCGGTAGTTGCATTACATCGGAAATTAAGTTATCACTCTTTCACTGTTAACGATTTCTTCGAATTGTTTCAAGGGTGAACCGTGAAGAATCTTGTGATTATATGCAGTGCTAAATAGTATTGGATCCGAATTAAATTGGTTCAGATTTGAAAATTAGTTTAACGTGATTTAAATTTGTTTAATTCAAATTTGAACTAAATTTGAATTAAGAGGCTTAACTTATTTTAAAATTGTATTGAATTCGAGATAGATTTAACTAGTAAACTAGGTAGATGATTCGATTCAATTTAAACTTAACTTATGACTTGATTTGAATTATATTAAATAATTGTTAAATAGTATCATTTTGTCAGTGAGTCATGAATTCGAATTATGAATTTGAGCTATATATTCAAATCATAAATTTAAACTATAAATTTAAATAAAACTCGAATTGAATTATTTTTATTTGAATCAAACTCAAAACGAGCTTAAATCGAATTATTTTTTATTCAAACTAAATTTAAGCTAAAGGGTATTCAAACTCATTTGATTTGTATCCACCTTTAGTGTTAAATTACTAGTTATGCCCTTCGAAGATTAGTGTTTGATTTTATTATGTTATGGATAGATCGGTTTTCTCATTTTAATAATTTTAGATAATCTTAAACTTCACTAATTTGTAAAGAAAGTTTGTATTAAGATGTTTGTAACTATAATTATACTCGTATGAGATAATTTGAATAATAAAAAAGAATATTTTATATATAAAAAAATATAAATTTATGTAGAATCGATTACTTCAACCTGAAAGGAATGATTTAGTTGAAATAGAGTTTCTCGTTAAAAAAAAAATTATGCTTACTTAATTGTTCTTAAACATATATAATTTTGATTTTACAAAATCTTTTAATTACCCATTTAAAATATATGGTTTTATAACACATTCAATCGCTTGCATGTCAAATTAGTGACTAAGGTCATGTTTATTATTAGAATAAAGAATGAAATTTTTCATTCCAACAAAAAAAAAAAGGTGAAGTGACTAGGGTTGGATTTGAGCCGAGTTGAGCTTGAGTTCGACTCAGTTCATATATAGTTGAGCTCGAGTTCGAGTTCAAATTCGAGTTCGTAAAAGTCAAGCTCAAACTCAATTCGAATTCTATTTGACTCATTTTTCGTTATTAAAATGATGTCATTTTGTATTAAAATTTTTAATTAAAAAATCTGATAAATAGCTCAAGCTCAGCTAAAGTCAGCTATTTTCGGGCTCATCTGAGCCGAGCTTGAGCTCGAGCTCAAGCTGGCTCAATTCGAGTCCAGCCCTAGGAGTGACATTCCTCGTGTCCACTTTATTTTTTATTTCTCATTTTACATACTAGAAAACTAATTTAGAATTAATTTTTCAACAATTTAATGATTAAAATATGTTTATTAAATAACAAATTAAAAACATTTTCTGTTTATTAATATGTTTATTTCTCATTTTCTGTTTACATCTGAGAATTAAATTTTTTAATTTAATTATTAAAATATGTTTATTAATTTTTTTCTTAGGTTAGGACACTTAAAAGGATAAAAACAGAAAATTAAATATATAAAAATTTACCATCTTATATTACAATTTCCATATTTCAATTAATCTTTACTAGTTTAAAATTATAAAGGGAGTAAAGAAAAAAAAAAAATTTTTAAGTCTAAAATAAAAAAATATTTTTAGCATTAAATATATTTTAAGAGAGATTTTAAAATATAAATAGGGTGATTAACTAAATAAAAATCGCTTTCCTTAATATAATTGAAACTAAGAGCAATGAAGCCAAAGCCCGATGGGCCAACGCTTCTCTTCACACCAGTAGTGGGCAATAGCAGTTCTGTTTTAGTGAACAAGCCCATCTTTAATCTGGTCCACTTGGACTCCTTCTTGCTTCCACTTCCTAAACTAACACCCTATCGTTCGATTTCCAAGAGCCAGAACCAAGTCACAAACTGGATAAGCAACAACAAGGCGGCACTACTTTGTCTGTAGCTTCTCCATTTCATCTCTCCAAACCAGTCTCAGAGTAAGCTTCATCTTTTTCTCTCTGGATTCATTTTTGCTATCTATAACCCTTTTTGAAGACTTTTTGTTATTCTGTTACAAAACCCTCACTAAACCCTTCACTTGAAAATTGCCCTTTTAACTGTGTTTATTTTATTTAAAGCATGAATGTTTGAACACTAATCTTTTTCCATTCACAAGTAGGTGAAAGTATGGATTTGATTGTACCTACGAATTTTGTCCATAAAGGGTTTTGCTCATTTCACAATTTTCATAGAGAAAGTACACGAAACTGTAGTTTTTCTAGTGCTAGACATGGCGCCAATAAAGTTGGTGTCACCTTAACTTCTGTGAAAGTTTATGTGCGGTACAAGTCTCCCTTTCTTGTTCAGTCTGCTGATAGTTTTGATTGTAAAAAGCGTAAGCCTCTAGGGTTTCAAAAGCAAACGCGGGTTTTTGCTGTATCAAAGGCTGGAACACTTACTTCTAATGTTAAACTGAAAAACGCTCAGAAATCTCCACATGGGCATTTGGTCAATGGTCATATTTCCTCTAGTCAAGAGAATTCTTCTCATAATTTTGAGGAATTTGAGAGCAATAATCATCTTCGTCGGCTGGTTAGAAATGGGGAGTTAGAAGAAGGATTTAAGTTTCTTGAAAGCATGGTTTATCGTGGTGATATTCCTGATATAATCCCTTGCACAAGTTTAATTCGTGGATTCTGTAAAGTTGGTAAGACTAGGAAGGCAACTAGAGTTATGGAGATTATAGAAGGTTCTGGGGCAGTTCCTGATGTTATAACTTACAATGTTTTGATTAGTGGGTATTGCAAGTCAGGGGAGATTGATAATGCCTTACGTCTTTTGGATCAAATGAGTGTAGCTCCAGATGTTGTTACATATAATACTATTTTGCGTACCTTATGTGATAGTGGGAAGTTAGGTCTAGCCATGAAAGTTCTTAATAGACAATTGGAGAGGGAATGCTTTCCAGATGTAATCACTTATACCATATTAATTGAAGCAACTTGCAACGAAAGTGGGGTTGGTCAGGCAATGAAGCTCTTAGATGAGATGGGGAGCAGAGGATGCAAACCTGATGTGGTTACCTACAATGTTCTTGTCAATGGAATTTGTAAGGAAGGAAGGTTGGATGAAGCAATCAAATTCTTGAATGACATGCCATCTTATGGATGCCAACCTAATGTGATTACACATAATATTATTTTGCGTAGCATGTGTAGCACTGGTCGGTGGATGGATGCAGAGAGACTATTAGCCGAAATGGTTCGGAAAGGATGCTCTCCTAGTGTCGTTACATTCAATATATTGATTAATTTCTTGTGTCGAAAAGGTTTATTGGGTCGAGCAATTGATATATTGGAGAAGATGCATAAGCATGGATGTACCCCAAATTCCTTAAGTTACAACCCATTGCTCCATGGTTTCTGCAAAGAAAAGAAGATGGAAAGAGCTATTGAGTATTTAGAAATTATGGTGTCCAGGGGCTGTTACCCTGATATTGTGACGTATAATACTCTCCTCACTGCATTATGCAAAGATGGGAAGGTTGATATTGCAGTTGAGATACTTAACCAACTTAGTAGCAAGTTTTGTTCACCTGTTTTGATCACTTACAACACAGTTATTGACGGGCTCTCAAAGGTGGGGAAAACAGAACAAGCTATGAAACTTTTGAATGAGATGCGTGGAAAGGGTCTCAAGCCTGATGCAATTACCTACTCATCCCTTGTTGGTGGGCTTAGTAGAGAAGGCAAGGTTGATGAAGCAATTAAGCTTTTCCGTGATCTGGATAAATTAGGCATCAAGCCTAATGTAATTACCTACAATTATGTCATGACGGCACTTTGTAAGGCTCGGCAGACAGATCATGCAATCGACTTCTTGGCAGACATGGTAATGAGAGGTTGTAAACCCACAGAAACTACCTACACCATTCTCATTGAAGGCATAGCTTATGAAGGTTTAGCCAAGGAGGCTTTGGAGCTATTAAATCAGCTGTGCTCCAAAGGAGTTGTGAAGAAAAGTTCTGCAGAACAGGTTGCAGTCAAAATGTAGCCTACCTTTGGTACCATATTTCGTTTCTTAGATAGCTGGTAAATGGTAATTTGTGCATGGAGTTTCTTTAGCTTTTTGTTGGCAATATACATAATTTTGTAATAGTTTATAATCTATTTTCCTTAACTTTTCCTGAAGAGTGAAAATTCAACTTCATGTTTGGTTGACACAGACAGTCCATGTAGCCTTCCAGTTAGTTTTTGGACTATGGTTGGACCTGCATGTCTATCCTTAGCTGCTACTAAATCACACTCAAGAAATTTCCCTTTTTATTGTTTCAAGTGGCTTTGTTGGTTTGTTTGGATTTAAGAATGATTTGGGCTGCTGTAATTTGTGGCTTCACACAATCACATCCATTTCTCTCCGTTTCTTCTTCTTCAATATTACCTATGTTACCACTCCCTTGATGGACACAGATTGTTCGGCCCGAATGAGTAATATGGTTTGTGCGTAGTCCTCATATTTCAGTATGAAATGAGACCGTAATTCTGTAATGATCTATGCCTTTTCTAGAGAAAAAAATTAATATAAACAAAAGAAAGAGTTGTTATCATAAATTACGAACATTTTTAAAGACCGTAATCCTGTTTGAAAGGCTTTAGTTATGGGAACAATTTGAATCTCTTATTCTCTGGTCCTTGGCAATCCCTTTGTGTAAGCCTCACTTCCAATGGATTTTCCTTCTGAGAACGCATGCTCAGTTGCAAGCTGGTTAAATACAATTTCGTCCTTACTAAAAGAGATGGCAAAACAAGAGACTCAGCCATAGAACCTGTGGGTAACCTGTTTAAATACGGATATGAGTTTTAGATTTTTGAATCCATATGTGAGGATAATGATATTTTATGAACGGATCAAGTATGTTTGTGGGTCACCCGTTATATTTTTCTTATTTATCTTCTTCTTCCTCTTCAATATCAAATTTATAACACACTCAATATAAATTTCACATATTTTCCCTTTTTGTGGTATGAAATAAATCCAAATCTATCCTAAAATTAAAAAAATTATTGTGTTAAAAACAAATTTAAAAAATATGAGTATTAAATACTTTATTATAAATTTTATTCCTTTTTTAATGTCAAGATTCTTCAAATTTATAAAAAAATATTTTTATAATTTAAGATAAATTTTCATTTTCTTCAAGAAATACTTATGTATTTGAAAAAAAATTAAAAAATACAAAAAAATACATTAAAATAATGAAAACAAAAAAATAGTAAAAAATTAATATTAACGAGTAATTTACGAGTTGACCTGTATCGTAAAGTTAAATACATGTTTTAAAAATTATTACACATATAATTTGATTATTTTTTATTTATATCTATATCGATTCGATTTATACCCAAGTTAACCTGTCTGTTTGTTGAGTCTACTTAATAAGACCTAAGATGAATGTTGTGGGTTGATAATCATAAAAATATGTTTTACAAGTGTTAGCAAAGCATGGTTCTCCTAGTCCTGCTGAAATAATATTCTTGGCCTACAAATTGTGATATTGACAGACATAATCAAGTGTAAACGCAATCTTTTAATGGAAGTGTCAATAATTTAATGTAAAATAGTGGCTTAAAACATATTTGGATGAAATTGTTAACATCATAAATAAAATAAAATAAAATTGATTATTATATAATACAAAGTTCAATGGGAGAATTTTGCTCAAAAGATTAATATTTGAGTTAGCAAGCAATTATATAAGTTGCAATAGATCAATTTCGTTTTATCAAATTATATTATTTCATAACAAAATGTATTGTTTTATAATAAATTTTGTTTTGACATGGTACAACTTGTTTTATAATTTTAATTAATTTAAGTCATGTCAAGATAATATGATTATAGCTCCAGTTTAGTTGAAAAAGAGAAATTTTTTTATATGATTTTAATTCATATTGGGTTATGGTTAGAGATTTTTTATCCAAAATTCAAACCCAACATGAACATTAAAAGGAAAATGCTTAATTTAAATTAGAAAAAAAAAAGTTTGGTAAGCGATATAAAACCTTGCCAGAAACCTTTGTTTTTTTTTTTATTTTTATTTTTTTTAAATTCTTCATCATGAATTCATGACCACAATATCTTCGTCATGGTAGGTAGCTATGCCTCTCATGACATCTTCGGCAGTGAAAATATTATCTTGTTTTTGTACTACTATTTCTTTTGGTAGTTTATTTATCTATTTTCTAACCAAAGCATTATTTTAAAAGAGAATATTGGATCTAGCTATTGTGAAGTTTAGCAAAATTGGAATTTAACATGTCATCTTTCGCTTTGTTACATTTATTTTACAAATAATGTTTGATTCAGACCCACTTCTTATATTTAACACATATATATTCAAGTATTACCAAGTTCAGTCAATTTTTCTCCGTCTTTCTTCTTGTATGTATGCATGCAGCAGCTGCACAAATTTTATGAAAGAGCTAATGCATATTACATCATGCATCACACTTGATTTTACTATCTATCTATATTTATGGCAAACCAAAATCAACCCAGATGACAAGTACTTGTTCTTTCGACTCTCTCATGTTTCCTTTTGTTCTTTTTACACTTCTCTCCTAAAAAACAAAAAGAACTTGTTCCATACAGCTCAGCTTTTGCTATCTTCTCTCTACCACACACTTGAAAGGTTGAAACAGAGAGCAGACCCGACAACTCTAACCCAATTGAAAGGTAATTGTCTTGAGCAAGTTTGAGTGCTATTCATGGAGAGAACTCGGCCTCGTCACAATTCTGATGGAGTGGGGTTGCTATCATGCTGGGGTCGGCTCAAGTTGAAGCTTCCATGGAGAAAGGGAGGAACATGGGATACAGATACAAGAAGGCAGCAGTCAAGTTTTGGGTGTAATATCGCAGCAACTTTCAGGAACAATCGACGGCCAAAACCAGCTGGTGGTTTTAGGTATGACCCTATAAGCTATTCTCAAAACTTTGATGAGGGGTGTTGGGATAATGATGATGTGGAGTCTTTGTCACGAGGATTTTCTTCTAGATATGCTGCTCCTTCAAAATTACTCGAACATAAATGATTATATTATTATATTGCTCGAGAGTTACTTGTGTATATATATTGGTGGTGTTTCTATCCTTTGACAGTAATAAAGGGAACATAAAAGAGCTTTTTATTAAAGAGTTACTTCTCTTTCTTTTGTGCTTACAAATTATATGATGTAGAAGTGGTATATATTTAGTACAACACAGGACAACCTTCAACAGCCACACCTTCAGTAGTTGGGCACATAGCCATGTCACAGTGCTCACCTTCTGAGCCCCACCAGTCATGAAAGCCAACCCAGCATCTAAGGCCGCTGAAAGAACATAATTGTATCTGTGCCACATAACCTTTCGATACTTAAAGATGAAGTAATTGAATATCGTTCCAACCAGTATCCAGCTGTTGAAGTTGAGAGTTGTAGCGGGTGGAAGCGCATGTCTATCTCCCCAAAGCACCGGAAAGTGGATGAATGCAATCCATCGGTGCTGAGGGAATGCTTTGTACAGCAGCCAAACAATTACAGGAGCCAACGCACCTCCAAGGAAGAACAAATTGAGAGCTGAGTAGTTTCCCTCTCGCTGCCAAAGATACGATTTGGGCCAACCAAGCTCCAGACAACAGAAGCATAAAAAAATATACGTTCTCCCGGGCATGTCCAAGGAGAGTTCCGAGGAAGGAGCTCATCCTGACATATGTTCTCCACGGTTGTCAGCAGGTAACAAGCCTCTATAATGTTAACTGTTCCCGCAATTATGATTCCTAAAATCTTTGTGATCAGCTAAAAGACAAAATTATTATAAGGAGAGAGTTATTACTACTATTTTGTATATGATTTGGATTATCAAACCAAAAGAATATATAAATAATATTATTTTATTTTTAATTTAAAATCACTTAAATATATATCAAATATCAAATATCGATCAAATATTTAAAAAGTTACGCATAATTTTATCGGTTAGAATATATACCTGGACGATAAACATTGCTTTTTGTGGGAATCTTCATGTAATGGCCTAGCTTCAAGTCACTGAGAAAGGAAATTGCCTGGCCCACGCTTATATAGCCATAAGTCTTTTAGCAGACATTAGCTATTGGTCTACCTGGGTAGATAATACCCATGAGGTACTCTGAAAGAATGTTTAACCCTGGTGACAGCCAATAAAAGCAACCCAGATGAAAAAAGGATGTGCCAGTGAGTAAAACATTTCAAAATTTCAGTTCCTTATATACTTAGGTCTGAGAATCTAGATACAAACTTAATGTTGGAAAAAAATCAATATTTTTACCACGTTAGTTGTAGCAATTATAATGCTGACTGGAAGGGTGAAAATTAAAGCAAGGCCTGTTGCAAAGACGAATCCCCACCACGGCAATTGAATTTCTTCTTCCATGAAAGTTCATAGCAGGAGAGAGAGTATCACTGATACTACAAGCAACGAATGAAACCACCAGTTTGGTGTGGGCTCGTACTTCATCATTAACTTTGCATGAATATCTTTCTTTCGCTGTGTAGAATATCTGAACTGTGCATATATATCCCTGCCAGAACAAACATGCTGTATTATCCTTACAATGATAAAGATAACCAACAATTAAATTCCAAGCTTCTTAGCAGTTACCTTCCGTAGAAGAATGCCACATGAATGTAGATAAAATAGCCGTTAAACCAATTCCATATGAAAGAGCAAAGAACATGCTCATGTATATGTGTCCATCTTGCTCATAGGCAGGAATATCTAATTCAAAATCGCTGTTAATGATAGCTGAGATGTTATATATTTGGCTTGCTTCGTCGAATATATGCGAGGAAAAGACTGGAAACGTCTTGGCATCATATCGAATGAATCCCTGGTGGGCAATGGAGGTTACAACATACATCACCAGGAAAAAGCCCACAGAGACATTGACAATGGCGAAGAAGGGGGTGATTACTGGGCTGCAAGGAGACGAATCCATGACTACCCAGTCGAGGGAAAAAGCCCCAAGACCAAGTCCACTCATGCCCGAGCCTAATTGTTGGGCCAGTGTTGAATTTGGGAAAATCCAACTCACCCAATGAAAGATTGACAAAGTGGGGAAAATGCAGCCTGGAAGCCAGGACTGCGTACCAGCAGAAGCTGCATATAAGTGCAATCAGGAAAACTTTCCCTTGTGACATACAATTGTCATCTCTCTGATGAAAAGCCCTGTACGCAGATCAACAATGAGCTACCTTTTAACAAGGAAATGGACTCGTTTGGGAGAAGGGAATTCCTGAAGAGAGGAACCTGAACTAGACTACAAGGTCACCACATGTCACCCGGGTCAACAACGTACTTCCTTAATACTCCCGCCCAACCATAACCCGAAATCTATTCCCACACATTGATTACAAGATTATTAATTATACAATAATCAGGTACAACTCAAACTAAACATTCAAGTGAAACCACACCAACCTGAGTAGAAATAACAAGCATCAAACTAGCCAAGAAACTTTTATGCCGATGATATAAGGCCCTTATAATAGTGACAACACTGACAGCATAAGCTGATCCGGCACCGAACCCTGCCCCGGCATTGGCAAAAACAGAAATCAAGACGTGCTCCTTCACATTAAACGGCCCCGGGTTCAACGTGAACCCCTCTTTACCGAATCCTGGAATCCTGAAGGTCTTTTTGGGAAAGAACTTTTTCCATGAAGCGTCCCAATGGGAGAGCTGCCGCCTGGACGGAGATCATGGTGATGACTAGAGGCTCTGTGCGAAATGCAAAGAAAGTGTTTAAGGACGAAAGCAGGATGCAAGACGAAAGGCCTAAGGACAACACTCGAAAAGTCCACACGGGAAGACACGGGTCGTCCCCTGTTGACACCATTAGACGGACTTCTTCTATCGGAGATAAGTCGTCGTATTCATCCTCCACCGTCCCGCCTTTCATTGCCGGTGAGAGAGCTGGTATCTATGATGTATTATAAACTAGTATATAAAGACAGAGTAACGAGAATGAGCAAAATTAGGGGAGATGAAGCAGCTGTTTGTGTTAGTTTTGCTGTCAACCTTCTGTTTTCAGATCTATTAATTTTGGTTACTTGCTCCTGTTTCAAGAGACCTGTCGCCTGCATTGCCATACAATAGCATCATGTATCCATTACATCCAAATAAAGCAAATATCTCTATAATTTGTAAGCAATTTAATATTTCTTTCGTCTCACCTGACTCAAATTTAGTCCTAAAATATATTATTTAATTTTCCCATTTGATTCCAGTGACAATTGAAATTTTTGAATGAACGATGGACTTCGGCTAAACCACCATACTCACCCAAGGTTGGATGAAATGACAAATTTCCATTCTATTAGTTTGAATAAGTGAATTTCCCATCCATCAATTAAAGTCAACCAATAATTTTAACAGTTAAATGTATATTAAAGTTAATCATTAATTTTAATAATTAAAATATAGTTATGTTATTTTATTAAAATATTAAAATATAAGATATAATTAATTGTCATTTTGTCCTCAATATTTGAAATATCATAATAAGACCCTTGCTAAACTGAGCTACAAATAGTAATATGAGGTGTAACCGTTATTTCTCAAAACTTGTTATGGGCAAATGGATATTTTGTCTATCATATTTTAGAAATTGTCATGTTCACTCCAATATATTTTTAAAATATATTTGTAGCTCTAATAGATTGTAATATAAGTGTTGCATTATGTCTAGTTCTTTTAAGGTGTAATTATAATCTTTGAAATTGTTGAAGGATATATTAAAATTTGAAATTTCAGAAACACCCCCAACCTTTGTTAGAATTTTCACAATAATAAAATTATGCGCATATACTTTTGAGTATATAATTAGATATATAGATAATGTATTATAATATGACTGAGGTGATTTTGAATTGATGATATATCATCAATTGGGTATACATTATTTGTGTCATCAAGTTGCTTATCCTATTATTGAAATTTCTTGGGCCATTATAAGGCCTGTTAATACCTTATGAGATAGTTGTAGGTATAGGGCATACGTTGCTGGTCAAACAGGTGTTTGGGTTTTATGCGTAGAAGCACTTTGTTGTTATCTCCTTTAAGGAAGCAATAGCCCTACCATAATATGCACATATTAGGCTTGAGATCCCTTACTTAAAGGCCCTTATCATTGTTGTTATCACTGTCAACAAGAACATGTGATAACTATGTAAAAAGTTAAGACTTGATGCTCTTAGAGGATTAACACCACATATGAAGTTGGATTCATTATAATTTCTATAACTTAGAGCTCTTCTATTTCATCTTTTGTGAGCAATATTGAAAATTGTCTTGTGATGAAAGTATTAGGGAAGGCAAGTGTTATTTTGTGTAACGGGAGGGAACTTTACTTGAAATGGGGGCCCTTCCTCTAGCTTCTAACTTTATGCAAGTTTTTGTAAACCAATTAGAAGTACATAATACACATAAGTCTTACGTAAAAGAGACCATTATATCATTAATTAGAATTGTAAGTTAATTTTGTTATCTATTATATATAATGTTTTTATGTAAGATAATATGCGAGTGAATAATAAAAATGAGAAAGTTTTAATGTGGTTCAACCAATACATAGGAGTCTATGTCTAAAATTATGTTATTTATTTTTGAAAATAAATATTCTAATAAAGTTTTGATAATATTTAAAAAAAAGTTATTCACTTTTTAATTGTTTTTATTTTTATGTTTATCTTTTATATTTGTATGATAAAAAAGAAGGGTTGTAAGTGAATAACCAGATAATTTGTCATAAATAAATACTTTATAGTATAACACAGGGAAACACTTACCATGAATCTAAGGCCATAACGGGGAAACAACGTTAAACTATTTTATCCCAAAGCATACTAGAAACACCCAATTAGACAATACAGTTATACTTCGGCGCAAGCAATATTAATTGATAAGCAATATTATTCCTTGAGAACCAAAAATTCGCTGGGGTCCAACCAAACCCCAGATAACAGATGCATCAAAAAACACTCGGTCATTGGGACATGTCCAAGGGCTATTCTGTGGGAGCAGACCTCTCTTACATATGTGATCAACAGAGTCTAAAAGCCACCATGCCGCTCCCAGATTAATTGTTCCAGCTATGATTGTTCCTATCAACTGAAATCATAACCGTAACATGTGAGATTAATTGCATTTTTAGACAGATAAGCATGAGATTAATTCATAAAGAGCAGAGAACATACCTGAACTAGGAACATTGATCTTGGAGGGATCTTCTTGTAATGACCCAACTTGAAGTCACTAAGAAAAGCGATTGCCTGACTCATGCTCATATATCCATATGTCTTGAAACAGACATTGGTTATGGGTTTCCCCGGTTGTATTACTCTCATAATATACTCCGGGATGATATTCAATCCCGGTGTCTGTAGTTGAAACAGACTTTATTATTATTATTAATTATATGTTTTATTCAACAGGACAAAGAGGAAATAGAGTTGCAGGGTTATTTGATTTGTTGTGGCAGTAATGATGCTGACTGGAAGGGTGAATATTAAGGCAAGGCCAGCTGCGAAGATTACTCCCCACCATGGCATCTGGACCTCCTTGCTCAGGGAGATGAAGAGTGCGAGGGAGATTGCCATGGTCACAACAAGAAGCACATTAAACCACCATAAGGGTAGGTCTGCGTAATTCCTCTGCATCAATCTCGTGTGAATATCCTGCCTTCTGGTAATGGAAGCTCTCAATCGATCGTAAATCTCACTGCGACGTTACAGAATTTAATATACATAAACGAAGTAACGGAGTCTTAATATGTACGTGTGCTTACCTTCCATGGAATAAGGTTACATGAGAAAGTGTAGATGTAATAGTGGCAAAGCCAAAGCCGTAGGCGAGAGCAAAGAATGTACTCAAATGAATCCTCCCAAGCTGCTCGTATGTTGCCAAATCCAACTCAAAATTCTTATTAACTATCAATGTAATATTATACTCTGCACCTTCAGCAGTGTACAAATCTGATGAAAATAAGGGGAAAGTTTTAGCACTGTATAAATTTAGCCCCCAATATGCTGTTGGAATTACTATGTATACTATGAGAACATATCCCACGGAGACATTGACAATGGCGAAGAAGGGACATATCAGAGGGCTGAACAAGAAAGAAGCAATTGCTGTCCAGTCCAGAGTAAAGGCTACAATCCCAAGACCATTTAGGCCCGACCCAATTTGGTGGGCAGTGACAGATTTGGGGAAAGCCCAACAGATCCATGAGATGCTTTGTAAGGATTGGAACAAGTACGCAGGGAACAAGCACCAGCAGAAACTACAAACAAGTACTATCACAAAGAACTTCACTCGTGATACACCATGCTCCCGATCATCTACTTCTCTTTCATGCAATGCCGTGAAGGTTCAGTGAAACATTAAATCTTTAAACATATGTGTATAATGTTGTTTCGTTGAAATACACCAGAAATCGGAAAAGTTTCAAAAGCTATAAATGTTGAGCTGTCTTGCATGTTACAAGCACAAACAAAGAAAATTTGCAGCACTTAAAAAGATGTGGCCTGAGAGGAATTAGTACACCCTGATGTGCAGATAGGACAAAAGATAAACATTAAGTTATCACATGGGAAAAATTATTAGAATTAAATAAACTCTATCTGTATAAAATAGCTAGCCGAACTAATTTTTCCACCGCAAATGTATGCATTGAAAGAGACTTGTTTTCTTCCTCTTTCCATTTTCTGTTTTCTTTGAAATTTTATTCAAGTGGTCATCGCAAATAATTAAGTTGCATAAGGCCGTTGGCTAAAGCTTTGAAAATTAGCAATGTCCAAATTTTGAAAAAGATGGCCTGCCTTCTCATGGACTGAAAGCCTCAACGTATGTTTTGGGATACCCAAGTCAATATTGCTATCTCAAGTTAATATCATTTCCCTGTTATTCTTAAGATGACTCATTAGTCATTAACTGAGAGCAAGGATTGGCCAGGGCACAAAAACTTGGTTGAACCATGATCTGATACGAGATTCTCTATAACAAAACTTATCGGAGAAACTAACGTTACATTTCTTCAGGATTTCGCTTCTATGAATCTGAAATTTTGTTGGTAAACTTAATTATAACTAAATGATGTTCTAATTAAGAGTTGATTAATTTTCTATGATGTTCCCACGAGAAAACTAAACAGATGCTGCAGATAAATCATTGACGACACTAAATTAAAGAGTACCGGAATAGGGAGATTAGAACAAGGGTACTAGGCCACCACATATGCGCCGGCTTCACCACGTACTTCCTTAGTAGACCCGCCCGGCCGTACCCCAAAACCTGCAGCATTTCACTTGCCAGAATTCGCTAACATCTTCGTGTAGATAAAAAAAATTTATTTATTTATTTTTTACTTTTCTTACTATTAGAGTATGTTCATAAATCTTCAAAGGAGTAGACGAAAACCTGAGTAGTAATGATAAGAAGCCAAGCCGTGTAGAAAGAGATATTCTTTATATAACCTTGATGATATTAACGATACCAACAGCAAAAGCTGAACCATTGCCGAAAGCGCTCCCGCATTTGCAAATATTGTAATCAACACATGCTTAAACGGTCCAGGGTTAAGAGAGAACTGTCTAGACCCAAATCCTGGGATATGAAACGTACGGGTGGGAAGAGCAGAAGCCAAGAACCGTCCAATGGGGAGAGATGCGACCTGGACGGTGATCTGGGTGATTACCAGAGGCTCCTTACGATAAGAAAAGAATTGGTTGACGAACGAAAGAACGACGCATGATAAGATACCGAGAAACCACATACGGAAGGTCCATACTGGGATTGTGGGGTCGTCTGTAATGGGTACGGTTAACCTTACTTCCTCT
Source organism: Mangifera indica (assembly GCF_011075055.1). NCBI lineage: Eukaryota > Viridiplantae > Streptophyta > Magnoliopsida > Sapindales > Anacardiaceae > Mangifera > Mangifera indica. The sequence continues at coordinate 4,048,755 of NC_058147.1, read as the reverse complement.
ACTGGAGAGAGGTCATCTGAGTCTATTTCTAATGGATTGGGATCACCTCTTGTGAAACTTTTGGGTGGGGCTTGCACAACGAGAGAGAGATCGGGTGAGTGTAATACAGGTTCTTCTGTCATATTTTCTGTCGGTGGTTCTGTGTGCACAGTTTCCATTAGCTTAGATGCTCGTGAGGTGGTTTGCTTAGTGTAATATGTGGAGTTGTATTTGGTGAACAGCCTGATGGTATATATTGTGATAATCCTCCAATAGGCGTGCTTTAGCCAGCCGGCCAATTATATTGGTTTAACCTTGATTTGTAGGTATTGCTGATTCAATTACGGGAGTGTCGGTCTGGCATTTTGTCTGTGAGTAAAAAAGGCTCCAGCAAGCGTGCATATATATGTATGTATCTGTATGTATGGATCCATTTAAAAATATAAATAAATATATCTTATCATGTAATTTAATGATTTGATATTATTTGAAAGACAAAAGACTTATTTTCATTTAAAAGTTTATTATATTTTTAAATTAGTATTTATTATCTATTAAAAACTTAAACATTTACTTATAAATTATTAAAATTAAATTTCAAAAGAAAGTTATTATTTTATTAATAATATATTAAAAATTATATTTTTTTTTCAGTTTAAAAAACTAACAAATTTTATCATAATTAAATTTTGAAATGTTATATTCTCTTTTCTATGGTTTTTTTTCTCCCTCATTTTTTAGCATCAATTTCACTCTCTCTCTCCTTTTTTTTTGATGAAAAACATCATTTTTATCATAAACAAAAATGATCATGTTAGTCTTTAAATGAAGATGACACACTAGAAAAAGGGGGGGACAAAGTGAAGCCAACTAATGGTGATGTCAAAAATGAAAGAGAAAAGAAAGAAAACATACAGAGAAAAATATAATATTTTAAAGTTTAATAATGAAAAAAATTATTAACTTTAAATTTAGAGGAAGAATAAATAATATTAATCATTTATATTAATTTTAACATTTTATAAATAGATATTTGATTTTTCAGTATTAATTTGAAAGAACAATAAACTTTGAGTGAGAATAAATCTCTTGACTTTTTTATTTTAATTAAATATAAAATTATCTAATTATGCAATAATATATATATATATATATATATATATATATATATATATATATATATATTCACACATAATTTTATTATCATATTAAACATACGTATTTAAATCCGTACTATCCATTTGGGCCTTACGTTGCAAACCTTTTAACAGCTAACCTAACACTACTAAAAGTAGGTAATGAAATGAAAGCCTTTGGAGAAGAAACGATGTCGTTGAATTCGATTTGTCGATGTGACGTCACATCACAACAAACCCTTGCCCCCTTTGCAGGGCCAGCAATTTTTAAAATTTATAAATACAACCTCTTCACCAACCCCCCCCGACTCACAGGAACGGTGGGCAGAGCAGAAGTCACTTTGCCAACCCAGAGAGAAATGGCTGCTACAATGGCTCTTCGCAAAATATCATCCTCCGTCCGTAACCCACTCAAACTTCACCTTAATCGTGGTTCCTTCCGTTACATGGTACTCCTCGTAATCCGTTAACTCTTTTTATTTTATTATTTCCTTCGTTTTCCATTGGTTTTTTAAACCTCTTACGTTCATTTTCTCCATTTTTGCAGTCTTCTTTGTCCAACCAAGAACTAGATGAGAAAGATCAAGCAGCTCGTGATACCGTACGATTCGTTTCTGCCTTCCATTTATTAGATGCTAATTTTATGTTTTCGGAAGCGCCTTAGCTATGGATCTATGTGTTAAGAATTCATTTCCAAGTTCTGCTGGATCCATCTTTTAGTTATCTTATTTGAAACCATTCATTTCAGTGGATTAAGCAATTGAATGCTCCGCTCAAGGTGATCGATCCCGAAATTGCTGACATCATTGAACTGGAGAAAGCTAGGCAATGGAAGGTATTAATATATTCGATTGCCAGTCTTGATGGACTTAAAATGTCCGAGTTATATGTTATGATTGTAAACTCAAATTTTGAATGTGTAGGGACTTGAATTAATACCATCAGAAAATTTTACTTCAGTCTCAGTAATGCAAGCTGTTGGCTCCGTCATGACTAACAAATATAGTGAAGGCTATCCGGGTGCTAGATATTATGGAGGAAACGAGTATGAGAAGCCTGATTAACTTTTTATTATTAGGCAATCTGTATGCAAAAATGGATTAATACAATAGATATATCTAAAAAGAAAAATAAAACGAGATTTGGTTCATATATTATGTGTTATGGAGTACAAGCTGTTAATTGTAAAAGAATATTTCAGTTATCTTTAGTTTTATGTCTTACATGGTACTCTGATTAATGAAGTACTATTTGATTAGGTATATTGACATGGCCGAGTCATTATGTCAGAGGCGTGCATTAGAAGCTTTTCAGTTAGATCCTTCAAAATGGGGAGGTAAATGAATTGAACATTAGATTTGCTATTATTCATCATACATTTTTTGTTGTCACCAAAGAGGTAGCCTGGTTGGTTAGATCTCTTGCAAAGAATTATATATTTCATTTACAGTACTAGATGAGATTTGTTAAGAGTAATTTGTACCTTTTATTTATTTATTTATTTTTTATTTGCAGTCAATGTGCAACCATTATCTGGATCCCCTGCTAACTTTCAAGTTTACACTGCATTGTTGAAACCTCATGAGAGGATAATGGCCCTTGATCTACCTCATGGTGGGCATCTTTCACATGGTTATCAGGTGCCTGCATATTCCAAGAAAAACTAGTATTTGTATTCCTTGAATAAGCAGCTCTATTATTTTTAATTTCTTTAACTATTCTAAAAAATTATTGACAACCTGATAGTCTCCATTTCTACATGAAGCAAAATTTTCAGCTTTAATGGAAGCTTACAATAACATATCAAGAGCAGTTTAGAAGCTTTATAGCTATTTGCAAATGTTTGAAATTAAGTTCATACTTGAATTTTGGATGTCCCTTAGATAAAAATGTATATGTTACTATAGGCTATAAAGTCTATGCTTGGAGCAAATAACCTACAAGTTGCATAATATTTTCTGTTGTGCAGACAGATACTAAGAAGATATCTGCTGTGTCTATATTCTTCGAGACAATGCCATACAGATTGAACGAGAGTACCGGATATATTGACTACGAACAGGTAACCTCTCATTTCTATCTTTTTCAAGTTCTTGCTTTGAAGAATCAAGTTCTAATTTCTCTGAAGTGCTGCTAGTGTTATTAAGGTCTGACATTCACCATAATTTGGGCGTTCAAGATTAGTCAATGTCAACCAAATAATGACTTAAGGATTAGTGCAATATATCGCTCACCTTTATTGCCACACTACTGAAATAGCTGTACAACAACGGTCAATTCCTTTTGGAATTAAAACTCACTTGTGATGTTGCGGAATAAGGCAGAGCAAGAGCTAAAATGCACACGCACACATAATATATATCTTGGATTGCATCCATTTTATTTCAAATTATTGGAAAGTGAAGTTTCACTTCTGTTTGTAAATGGTTGACTTATGTGGTTACAGTTGGAGAAGAGTGCCATACTTTTCAGACCAAAACTTATAGTTGCTGGAGCAAGTGCTTATGCACGGCTTTATGACTATGCACGCATCCGTAAGGTGAAATTCATTTAAGTTGCTCAATTCAACAACTGTTGCTGTAGTATCTTGTTACAATTTTATGACAGAGGATCTTGGCATTTATTGATTATAATTCTGATGGCTTCTGTAGGTCTGTGACAAGCATAAAGCAGTTATGTTGGCTGATATGGCACACATTAGTGGGCTGGTTGCTGCAGGCGTTATCCCATCTCCGTTTGAATATGCAGATATTGTAACAACCACAACACATAAGTCACTTCGTGGTCCACGTGGGGCTATGATCTTCTTCAGAAGGGTGTTAAAGAGATAAATAAACAAGGACAAGAAGTAAGTCAGACTTTTTACTATAGATTTTGTATAGTAAAAACTAGCCTTCTCTTTTGCCATAGATTTTACTATAGCAAAGGTCTGAATCTCAAACCTAGGAAATGCTAATACTGTTCTGACAAAAACTAACCTTGTCTTTTTAATTGCTTCTCATTTGCAAGAATTTTGCAAATCTGGTTTCTTTCATACATGGAAATTCAGGTTTAACACTTAAATTCCTTGAAGAAGTTATTTAACATGGAGTTCCACCCTACAGGTTATGTATGACTATGAAGACAAAATTAATCAGGCAGTCTTTCCTGGGCTTCAAGGTGGGCCACACAATCACACCATAGCTGGTTTAGCAGTTGCACTTAAGCAGGTTTGTTATTTATTTGTTTTTATTAGAAGTATTTTTCCAAAGAAATTACAATCTTTTACTGATTTTGGCCTAGCCCATATTAATTAAGTTTTATCGATTATTTTGGGATTTCAGGTCAAGACTCCTGAGTACAAGGCCTACCAAGAGCAAGTTCTCCAGAATTGTTCACAATTTGCTCAGGTATTCTGAATTTGCTTTTCTGACTTTCCATTGACGGCCATTGGCTGCAGGCTTCAATGCAGTTCTTAATTCTTTGCTTATTTTCATTTTTGTGTTGTAACATCTTGTCGTACCAGAGTAATTTATTCAGTGAATAAACTAATAAGCCCATTCTAATTGCAGAGTTTGTTAGAGAAGGGTTATGAACTAGTATCTGGTGGAACTGACAACCATTTAGTCTTGGTCAACTTGAGAAACAAGGTAGAAGAATCATTATTTCCTCTCTTGCAACTGCTTTACTAAAGTTTGATTTATTTCATAGGACTATTAATAGACTATGCTGATTTTTCTCTCCATTTGTACAAGAACAAATTTCAGTTGTCCTGCTAAAAGAATTGGACTCAAAGCTGTTTGTAATAGGAAAACTTGTCTTAATATATTTGGGGAAGAAAATTTCTCAATCCCATTACTGTGCAGTCTACAGTCAGACAATTTTAAATGTTGAGAATGACAAACTTCCTTAAATTATAAACTTGTTGAACCAAATTTCCATTCAATACTCTGTTGGAATTTTGGTTGACAGGGTATAGATGGATCAAGAGTTGAAAAGGTTTTGGAAGCAGTACATATTGCAGCTAATAAAAACACTGTTCCTGGGGATGTTTCTGCCATGGTACCTGGTGGTATTCGAATGGGTATGCCTCCGTCCTCTAATCATTTTTCATTCTTTGATTTTTGTCCAACTACTTGTATTTACAGCATCTTGTTCTCTGGCGCTCCAGGAACTCCTGCTCTCACATCTAGAGGGTTTATTGAGGAAGATTTTGCCAAAGTAGCTGAGTTCTTTGATGCAGCTGTGAAGTTGGCCTTGAAGATCAAGGCTAATACCAAAGGTTCTTTCTCTATCATCATATCTTTGGGTATCAGAAAGTAAATATTCTTCATCTAATCATTGAAAACATTTTGTACTATAATTAACCAGGAACAAAGCTGAAGGATTTTGTGGCAACTCTGCAATCGGATGCCAACATTTTATCTGAGATTTCAAAGCTCCGTCATGAGGTTGAGGAGCATGCAAAACAATTTCCAACAGTTGGTTTTGAAAAAGAAACAATGAAATACAAAGACTGAAGATTTCTCTTTATAATTCAAGGTATGTCAATTTGCTGATCTTCCAACATAGCATCCTGCACTTAAGTTTTTCCTGTTAAAAGCAGATGAAGGGGTTGCCATGATTATGCCTCTATTGCATTGTTTACATCTCAAAACAATTTATGCATATTCATTTGTTTCCAAGCAGGAGGTGTCAGGTTATGCCTTGAATTTCCCTGTTGTAAAATTGGTGTGAACAAAATGGAGATTTGGAGATTACAGCTTATTGAAATGGGAGTATTTTGGACTCAAGTAAATGAATTCCAGATCATAAGAATATTCGATCCCTGATGTAAATTTATATTCAACTGAGCTTTTGTAATGTATAAATATGAAGTCTCATTTTCTTTTTGTTTCATTGCAATCCCTTTTTATGATCCAGCTGAGGAGTAGTAGGATTCAATAAATTAACCAAAAAGAAAGAAAAATGAAAACGTCCTTCGATGTCAAGAGCCGTAATCTAATTTGTAAGTCATAGAGCAGTGGCCAATGTGGCTGAGGTTCGCCTATTCCATTTTGCTAGCGGGTAATATCTGGGAGATGCTTATGATCTCTAAGTTCCAATATCAAATGTCACTGAAATAAGCTGGGGTTCTTCATAGATTTCCAGATATATGGATGGGTACTCTTTTAATAATTTGGCCGTAATTCCAAGAACGTGGGTGTTTAGGCAGTAATACGAAAATCGTTTGGAGGACTATTTCTCATTAGACTTTTGCTTTAATGATATTTCTTTAACTTCCGTTAGGTTAGGTTAGTGAAAAATGTTTTTCTTCTTAGGATAGATAAAAGGCCAAAAGACTTATTTCCGCCCAAGTTGTGATCTATTTCTAAACTCTTAGTTTTAAAAACTTAAATATTTATTTTTCTATGAAATTTTTTTATTAGAATTAAAAAGTAAAATTATTTTTTAACAAAAAAATATTTAAAAAACTAAAATTTTTTCTTTTGTTTAACAAACTAACAATTTTTTAATTCAAAATTTAAAAAATTATTTTTTTTTAAGGTTTTTTTTTCTTTGTTGACTGTCTCTGTTGACAATTAGCTTTCTCACCAACTTGTTTTCCCTTGAAATGCTAACGTCTAATGACTATTTTCGTTGGATGAAGATAAATTCATCCAACAAAGACTTTGTCGTTTTCGTTTCTTTAGACTAGATGAAGACGATTTGTCTTTGTTTGACCAAAGATTGACTATTTTCGTCTCTTGAATAAGTTTCATGCCTAATAAGTATGATTTCATTTGAATTGTGCCATCTCGGTGTGATCTCAACTAGAATTGCAATATTTTAGTGTGATTTTAATTAGAATTGTATCATTTCAGTACTATTCTAATGATAATTTCAATTATAATTTATGTGATTACAAGCTTGGGATTGATTTAATTGTGGTTAGAATTTTTATTTTTTTAATTTATAATAAGAGTGTAAGGGATAATTTCTTAAGTTAGTAAAATAAAATATAAGTTTTTTATATTTTAAGACTGTAAGCAGAATTAATCTTACAAAAATATTCTTTAATTATTAAAACTAATGTTTGAATTTTGACAGAAAGCGAGAAATGTCGTTTTTAAAATTCAAGAGTTGGAAAGTGTTAGTAAGACCAAAAACAGGTGGGAAATAGTTGCTCTGCCCAATATTATTCATCCAATCATAAATTAAGGATAATAAAACTATGTGTACTTATTTTTTATATATAATTTGAATATAAAATAATGTCTCATTATATAATTAATTAATTTTAAATTAAAAATATAATAATATTTAACCATATAATAATAAATTATTTATATATTTAAATTATATATAAAAAAATATATGCCGGTAGAGATAACAAGCTTAGATTGTCTCTTAAATTTATTGGGCCTTAAAATAATATAAAACTCATAGGTGTCTGCGCATTTGCCGAACGTATTTCATCCAACTCGTACTTGTTAACTGATAACTGACATGGTCCATTCCTTCCCACCAGACCACAGCTCTATCCATTCCCCGCCACGCCACCCACCACAAGATGTAATTCTTTAATTTTTATTCTAACATCTCTCTTGTTTACTTCTGTTCATGGCTTCTTTGCCTTTAGTTACTGTTAATTGCACTCTTAAACTCGAGCCACATTTCACAAAACCGCCGGCACCTTCCACCTCTTTTCCCACTCACAAGGTACCAATCATTTATCAAATCTCTGTTTTGGTGTATTGGATTTGAAGAAACCGATTTCTTAAAAAGTTTCTTCTGTTATTTGTATTTGTTATCTTATACAACATGATGAAAGAATTGAAGCTCAAAAAAGATAAATTTTTTGTTTTTCTTTTTAAAGAGTTTTACTTGTTCTAAGGGACTGAATTGGAGCAAGTTTTTACTTATTTTTCTTTTTGTCCTAGTTTGGTTTACTATATTAATTTCAGCAAGCACTAATCATCACCTTCATCTGATTTCTCAGAATCCTAGCATTTCCTATCAGAGAAATCAGACAGTTAATCAATTGAATGGAAATTCAGAACTACTTAGGTCTCTGGATTTTCAAGAAGCTCTTACTATGATAAAAGAGGGCAAAAAGGTTGAAACAATTTATTATGTTCCTGTCCTGCGAGAATGCATAAACAGGAATTCAATTTCAAATGTACAGGTTGTTCATACTCACATCATAAAGACTGGAACCCATGAAGACTTTTTTGTCATGACATTTCTCGTTAATGTGTATGCAAAATGTGGATATATGGAAGAGGCTCAAAAGGTTTTTGACAATCTGCCTAAAAGAAATGCTGTTGCATGGACAAGCCTGATGACGGGTTTTGTCCAAAATTCACAGCCAGAGCTTGCAATTCATGTTTTTCTAGAGATGCTGGAAGCTGGAGCTTATCCTACAAATATCACTCTTGGAACTGCTCTAAATGCTTGTGCCTCATTGGAGTCTATTAAATTGGGGAAGCAAATCCATGCCTATATTGTTAAGTATCGGACTGAAGATGACGCTAGCGTTGGAAACTCACTTTGTAACTTATATTCAAAATGTGGCAACTTGCGCTCTGCTGTTAAAGCCTTCAGGAGAATTAGGGAAAAGAATGTGATTTCATGGACTTCAGTTATATGTGCTTGTGGTGAAAATGGTGAAGTTTCAAAGGGGTTGAAATTTTTTGCTAGGATGCTTTCTGAAGGCATTTTACCTAATGAATTTACAGTAACTAGCATATTGAGCATGTGTTCTACAATGCTCTCTCTGCGTTTTGGAGTACAACTTCACTCTGTGAGCATTAAACTTGGCTATGAATCAGACCTCCGCATAAAAAATTCCATCATGTATTTGTACCTGAAATGTGGATCACTTGATGCGGCAAATAAATTTTTTGATTGCATGGAACATGTCAGCTTGGTGACATGGAATGCTATGATCGCAGGCCATGCCCAAATGATTGATCTAGCTAAGGATGAAATTTCGGCTTACCATAGTGGAACTGAGGCACTGAAATTTTTTTCAAAATTGAATCGGTCAGGCTTGAAGCCAGATTTGTACACCTTTTCGAGTATCTTGACTGTTTGTAGTAAATTGGTGGCCTTAGAACAAGGGGAACAGATTCATGCTCAGGCCCTTAAATCCGGGTTTTTGTCTGAGGTGGTTGTGGGAACTGCTCTTGTTGGCATGTATAACAAATGTGGAAGCATTGAGAGAGCAAGCAAAGCATTTGTGGAGATGTATACTAGAACATTGATATCATGGACTTCTATGATTACTGGTTTTGCAAATCACGGCTGGAGTCAGCAGGCTCTACAGCTTTTTGAAGATATGCTGGTTGCAGGAGTTAGACCAAATCAGATAACTTTTGTGGGTGTTTTATCAGCTTGTAGCTATGGTGGAATGGTCCCTGAAGCACTCAGTTACTTTGAGATGATGCAAAAGGATTACAAAATCAAGCCTGTGATGGACCATTTCGTATGCCTGATTGATATGTTTGTAAGGTTAGGTCGTATAGAGGAAGCTTTCGATTTCATTAAGCAAATGGATTCTGAACCCAACGAGGTTATTTGGTCGCTCTTGATTGCGGGATGTAGGAGACAGGGGAATAAGGAATTAGGATTTTTTGCAGCTGAAAAGCTAATTCAACTTAAACCGAAAGATCCTGAAATATACCTTATGTTGTTGGATATGTTCTCCTCTGCAGAAAGGTGGGAGGACGTTTCCAGGGTGAAACAAGCAATGGAAGAAGAGGAACTAAGCAAAACACAAGATTGGAGCTGGATTAGCATTAAAGGCAAAGTCTATCCATTTAAGCCCAATGATATGCTGCATCCTCAGAGTGCAGAGATGTACAAGTTATTGGATGAATTGTTGGACAAAGCAAAGGCTCTTGGGTACGAATCAGAAGAAAGATTTGAGCTAATTGAGGACGATGGCGAGGAAAAGACTTTCTCATCTTCTGTTTATCACAGTGAAAAGCTGGCCATTGCATTTGGGTTGTTGAACACACTGAATGTTGCACCGTTAATAGTTATTAAGAGTACCACCATGTCCAGGGATTGCCATATTTTCATGAAGATTATCTCGTCACTGACAACTAGAAATATCATCGTTAGGGATAGCGAACGGCTCCACAAATTTGTTGCCGGACATTGTTTATGTGGAGATTTTGGTGCCCGTCTTTGAAAACTTCGATAAAATTCTAAGTATACTCCAAAATATTTTTACTCGTTTAAGAATGCTATCATACTTTTTGCAAATGTGTAATTTTCCCTATAATCTGTTCTGTAACAGTTAGCTAATGGTGATAAAAAACTGAGTTCATAACAAACACTAACCATACAGTAAAAAAAAATATTTACATGTATCAATTTTGAAAGCCGATCTGAGAGATAATCCTGAAGCTGCGATGCAAAGAGGTCAACGCTTTTTACTCTTTGGCTTGGTGATCCTTGGTTTGCTTGATTCAAAAGGTGGTTTCCAGATGATATCCTCAAGATTGTTATAGAAGTTCTTGTAAAACTGCAAATGCAGATAAGGGATCCTTTTTAATCAAACTTTGAGGTCAATTTGGGCCATCTGATGAACAGAAAACTTACATTGAGGTATTCACTGGCATCTCCAGCAGCTTTCTGAATGTCTACCATAAAAAATGTGGGGGCAACTTCAAATATCTTCACTCCATACATTTTATAAAAGGAAACAAAATCAGCCAACTAAATTATAGAAAAACTGGATTCTCGTCTAAAGTAAGGGTCGAAAACCTACCTCCAAGATGACTGAGAAATGAGCGGTCTTGTTTGCAGAAAGACCTTCCACTCTCATCTAAACATTGAAACAAATCTTGTTTAATGAGTTTCGGAAAACCACTCAGGATCACTTTTTCAGTTTAAAATTAAATGAATATATAAATACATAGGTAAATATTAAGTGAAAGTAGAAAAATATAGTGGTCTGATACTCCACCTTATAATTACGAATATGCGTCTTAAAACCCATTGATTGTGCAACAACTTCCATGCTTGACAAAACAACCTTTGCTGGCTTCTGTGACACAAAGCGTGTCTGATGCTTTACAGAGTCCTGTTAAAACATCAATAATTTAAAACAAAAAAAAATTGTGACTGCAGGTTCCCTAATTTGGAAAGTGTTGAAAGGCGATTCTTTTTGTTTTTTTAATCTTGGTCATCCAATTTTACGATAACTCAAGTAGGCCTCAGAACAAATTAAGGAAATTTAAGCAGTACAATGAGACATTCATACCTCTCCACGGTCAAATAGTGTTGCAAGGTTCAAACCTTGAGATAAAATGATTAAGTCAAAGGCATTGAGATTCAAAGGGCCCATGTCCTCTGTCCCACATCGCTCATTAGCCTGCCCTTCCTACAATAAACCACATTACCGATAATGTCAATAATATACCAGATCACCACAACAATGCATCTGAACACAAGAACCTGATATGGGCACCGCCTCTGTCAGTTAATAAGGACGCCAATCAAAAGGAAAAGTTCAATTGAATATGTTAGAACTCATATATACATTTCCCACAGGAAAAGAGAAAATAAAAAAGGCTGTGACCCAAAGGCAAGATCGGAAGGCTGTCACCTTAATGCAAATCCAGCCACTAAGAATATAAAGCGTGGCAGAGCAGGAGAAAATGAAATGGCTATGGAAAGAGTTGAAAAAGCGGAGCAGGTATGGGAAAAGGGAAGCAGGTGAAAAAACTAAGGAAAAAGTGGGGAGAGAGTGGTTCTCTCGAATGCTGAGTATGTACTGTGGGGATTTAATTGGGTTTTTGTGTAACTTTCTGGAGAAAAATTAGTGAAGAGAATTGTAATTGATTAAGCCGTGTAGTAGATGAAAATAGTCATTGTATTGGAGAACTAATTTGTATTCATTCCTGGAAACGTATTCAATACAATACATATTTTCATTGTCTTATGTGTTTGTGTTTGTGTTGCCATTCCTGTTCCATTGTATGCTGTGTTGTGGTTGAGATTGGTACACAGGAGAGGCTGTGAGAGCTGAGGAAGTAACCAGGCAAGGCTCTGCTGCTGGCGGACTACTCAGGTACCCATCAGAATATTACAAATTATGAAAAGAAGAACCTGATATGGGCACAATGTTTATAGTAGGAGACTTCAGATTTGCTAGAATAATTGCACACAATGGGCAAGTCTTCATAAAGTAGTAGAACCAAAAGCATTTATGTAGTGATTGAAGTATTAAAAAAAAAAAAAATCTGTATTGCTCATGCCTTACCAACCTCAGGATCATCAAAGACAGCATTTACGTCATCCAGGTTGACATCTTCATCTTCAAGAAGTCTGACAGGAACATAATTCTTCTTAAACCACTCATCATCTCTGATCTGTTCAATCGTAATACGCTGCACACACATGTATACTAATGAACTTTAGAAACAGCCAGAAGAAGTATAGAAACTAACTAATGCATCTGAAGTCTCATACACATTTTTTATCATATCACAACACAAGGTAATGACACCAACCAAACAGTAAGAAAGTCATGCAGTAATGTCACATAAGGTAAATTTTCATTTTCATACTAGCACCAGGGACTAGTTAGGCAAGGTAAAAGGAAAGACCATGCAAACAAAAAGCAGATTCGTAAGTAGAACGCACGCCTTTCAGGTAGCATGGGACAGTAAAATCAGAATTATGAGTATCAATTTTGGTGATAAACTCTTAGAGAAGGTGACAGCAGGGAAATCGGAATTTGGAGCATTTAATATGGCTTCCTTAAGCCATTAAGATAGAAGAGGCAGTGATCAGGGTATCCTGGCATTACTCATGATCACATATTTAATATAACGGGGTTGAATAAAAGGTGCTAAACAAAGTCTAAATTTAAGAGGTCAAAAATGGCATGATCGAGGATCAGTGGATTATCACATACAGCAACACTATCATGACCAATGAATATGCAGAAGTTACTTCTACAGGAAATATGACCCACTTTGCCAACTACATATCAAGTTTTCGATGTACAAGTTATGAGTTTAAGTTTGTACAGAAAATCATCATTTAAGTAATTATGGTATCATACCATCCATATCTGTAATTCCATGTTCTTGATACAAATCATAATCACAAGAGCAGCCAAAAGTGTGCAAATATAGACATAATGGAAGCAATGTCTCTAAAGACAGTAACACTTACAGTTTCAGGATTTGGGTCTAAAATTCTGTGAATTAATGATTTGGCTCCCACTGGAAACCAGGACGGACATGAGTAATCAGCTTTTTCAACCTGCAGGAAGGAAATGAAACAATCCAATTAAAATCAACTCTAATGTAACACTGATACTGACGTCAAACTTTGGATGAATGCAAGCAAGAAAGATACTTATTGCACAATTATCATAAATAGTAGACCCAAAAAATGTAGTTCATGCCTTACTATATAGCGTGGTGAGATCAAGCTCATCAAATGGAAGATATCCAGCCATTAGAACATAAAGAATTACCCCACAAGACCATACATCTGCCACAGCACCATTGTAGCCCTTGTGACTAAGTACCTTGAGTGAAAAATGAAAACATTGATGAAGAAGCATACTTAGATATAAAATGCTGCAATCACATTATATTTCCTTTAATACTGGACTGACCATTCTGTTATTACCTCGGGTGCTACATAGTTAGGAGTTCCACATGTTGTCCGAAGTAGACTAACTCCCTATATGCATAAATTACCAGGTAAAGACTCATTATTATCATTCCTCTTAACTATGCTGCTAGTAAAAGGAGGGACAGTTGTATTACTTGTTCTGGCAATGCACTTAGACCAAAATCTGATATCTTCAAATTTCCTTGGGAATCAAGTAAAAGATTTTCGGGCTGTGTACAAAAAGGAAAATTATTGTAAGAATAAATTGAAACAGGGAAGCACTACATCATTTCAAATGCTACCAGAAGAACACCTTCAAATCTCTGTGGTAGACACCCTTACTATGGCAAAAATCCACACCATCAATAAGTTGTTGGAAGTATCGCCTAGCCTCAGCTTCACTGAGTCGACGATGATGAACCTACATGATCATAAGTAAATCAACCATTACACTTTGGAAACAGATAATAAAGTCAAGACTTAAACATCTTCAGATGTTAGATCCCAAATTAGACAACTTACTATTTTATCGAACAATTCACCACCTGTGATGAACTCCAAGATTATATAGATCTTTGTGCGACTAGCAAGAACCTAATGAAGCAATAAGAGTCAGAAGGGAATATGACTGAATAATGACGAAACAAGGTCAACACTAATAATCTCATCCACAAAATTATAAATATGCATATCCCATGCCTCATGAAGCCGAACCACATTAGGATGTCTGACAAGCTTCATTATAGATATCTCTTTCTTGATCTGTAAAAGAATAAATGAGTCATTTCAAGAAAAACATACTTGGATACAAGGCTGCATAAAATTGAAGAATCAAATTATACTAGATAGTAATTACAAAAAATTAAGATTATATGCTGACAATACCTAAAATATCAAAACCTGGAAACTACATCAAGCGAGAAATGCATTGAATTGGAAGATTACACCAAACAAATCAATTTTTTTCTTTTTTTAAAGTAAACAATACATCATTTACACTGCTTTATTTCTTTCAAGCAGCACCATGATTGTAAAGAGTTAAAAACTGCCACCCCCAGTACCCGGAAATTCATGGAAGTTAAACCAATGACAAATGGATCAAATCACACAAGTTTTTCTAAATGTCTATCCTGAAAGAACTCCGAATTGATGAGCACTTGGCACCAAATTCTATATCGGAAACAATCAGTTATTAGCAAGGCAATTCCAAGAGAAGAACTTAGAGTCAGAGTTGAGAGTCGAATCTCCGACGCTAATTCAACGGCAAGTCATTAATGAAACTCCCCAGCATACTTCACAGCCAAACAACATGGTAATCCTAAAGATTGAACTTTTAAACCCCCAAAAAAAAAAAAATCCCAAATTCAAGGCTTAACAATAGTTTGCCTACTCCTGCACAGAGTTTCTCCCAATGAACCCTGTACTTGGAAATAAACATTTGTGCCTTAAAAAGCCCAAAAAAGCAAATTTTTTGTTGGAAATTGGAAAATTAAAAGGAGACAGACAAGACATACCTGATCAGCCATCTTGTGCTTGATTATGGTACTTCGATCAAGAATTTTCATAGCAACACTTTCACCTGTCTCTGTATTTTGCGCGAACTTTACTTTGGCGAATGTCCCTTCACCGATCGTCCGCCCGACCTCGTACTTGCCCACTTTCCTGACCACCATTTTTACTACTTCTCTTCTCGTCTCCGCGGCTACCTTATGCTTTATCTTTTTTCTTCAAAACTCTAACTGAGGCTCAGCATATTAAATAGATAATGGGAAACCTTTTCGCTTTAAAAAATAGTAATTTTACTAACTTACTTGTATGATCAGACACACTCCAGATTTGATTTCAAATTTTGAAGAATAATACAGAAGAATTTATCAAGTCCAGGCGTTCAAAGCAGAAAAGGGACTCGATTAGTTAGTTGGTCCGAAAGTTCATTATTATTTTCTCAGTACATTCTTGTTTGGTCTGAATTTAAGTAAAATGGGAAAGCAGAGGAGAAAATTACAGATAAATTTACCGTACCTATTGAGGGATTAGATATTATTTGAATTAAATAATAAAATGACCAATCACACCAAACAAATGAAGTCCGAAACCTAGCACCACTACACTGACAATTCCCATATTGTTTTGATCTTCCTCCGATTTTGCAATCTTGTCACATAACTTTCTTTAATAATTTTTCCATTTCAAATGGCAAACAAGAAGCATACATATAAAGTCAAATGAAACTCTCTACGGCAGTTATGGGCCTTCTGGGTCTTCTGTTCCAAAAAACAGTGTCACAAAACTATGGGTATATATTTGCGGCTGATGTGAACTGCAAGGAGATCTAGGTCCTGATATTTATCCATTTTTTATAATTCTACTGTATCAAACAATGGAAAAGTAAAACAAGGCTGCAGCTCATCAATTTTTCTTATCAACAACAATAAATTTAAGTTGAAACGGTGAACCGTCGTTTTCTTGCTTTAATCAGAGATCTTGATTTCTTAGAATGTGAAACTCATTACCTTAATGTTTATAAAATAATATTTAAAGCAGTTGATGGGTTTATTATTAGGATAGAAATTTATATAGAATTTCAAGTTCAATGTTCCCTAAGCCGACATGAATTAGTGGAGAATTAGGCCCACTGTCTATATAGTCTCTCTGATCTGGACTGTTTCATGTGCCTGACTTTGAACACGTATCATGGCGATTAAGAAATTAATGTGGGCAATTGAAAAGATCATCAGCCTGTCGATATATATTACCTCAAGCATCTAAGGGTTTCCTTCTTTCAAGTGCTGTGTTGGCATACGCCAGCTAATCGTGCTTTTCCCATCTGAAAAGAAAAGCAGCTTATGCTTGTGGTTGTGGAGGCCTTTTCACCTTTCAATGATGCTGCGAAATGGCGTAATCAAGTTAGGCCACTTGGAAGGGTTGGGCTAAATGATAAAGAGAAAAACTATCTTTGTGAAATGCCAGGTTTTAAATGGTATTGTCTCTCCTATGTGAAATATCAGGTCACGAATAATTTGACACTGATTAACAATATATTATAATAAATCACTTTTAATTAATCCAATACAATTACATCTTAGGATTTATCAATCTAATGAAATTAGGCATATTTTCAATCATTCAAAAAAAAAAAAAGTTAAGCCACTTGGAAATGCTACACCCGTAGACACGACTTGGTTGACGATGGTGTTGTTTCTTTTCTCTATATCTAGAAGTTTGTATTGAATTTTCTGGAGGAACTAGAGTTATAAGTGTTGTTGATAATATTGGTTAAGGCAAAGCACTTTCAGCGCAACCTTTGAGCACATTCTGTGCTGTATGTATTCTGACTATGATTTGTTTTCTGGTTTTGGCTTGGATTTGTCGGGCTTTTAGCATTCACCAGTCCCTTGCCCTCATGATTCAACGCTCCACTGCCTTCCATCCATAGACACCGCCTAGGCAAGAACATGTTCACCGATTAGAATCATCACTTTGTTGGGGTTACAAGACTTAAGGTTGTCTCAATAGTCTAGTATATAAGCATGAAGGACTCTTCTGACAAACCTCTCTAATGCATTTCAAGCTCAATTCTTAGCACGTCAAACTTTTATGTATAAAACATCAATTTTAAATATGTATGCCATATTAATAATAATTTATTGATTTATTTTTAAATATTCATTGTTATGTAATTACGTTTCTATAATAGATTAATTCCTAAATTCAAAACCTTATGAAATTTTTCATATATAGTTTCTTGTTCAATTATCAACATTCTCTTATGTCACTAGTGCATCTCATTATATTATTATCTTTATATATCTTAAATCCTCTGTACCCAATCACAAGTACTACTTCAGCTATTTTTCAAATGAAAATTTTCTACTATTAGCAAATTCATATGGATATTCTGCTAGACATTGCTTCTCTAGCTTGACGGAATGATATTATTTTCATGTATAATCATAGCTTATCAACTTGGCAACTTTTATTTGCTTCAGGTGATAAATTTTCTTTGTTAGGATACTGCAATTATAAACTAAAAACACTGATTAACTGAGAAAAGCAGTACGTTGAACAGGACTTCATAATAGATGTTGAATTCTCCGCAGACAAAGCTGTGGCTTTGCTGGAAGGTAAATCATTTTGTTAAGCCAAAGCCATTCGGTAAAATAAGACAATTACTTAGTCTCGGTACTCTGATGAACAGGTCAATGAAAAATGGTTTCTACTATCAGGAAATTTATAGGCTTAGACTGCATCAAGGTCTTAATTTAAGGTTGATCGCTTATCTTCACCTGCAAATCAAACATATAATATCTTGAAAAATTATGTTTCCCATAATATCCCCATACAATTCAAACAATCTTTGTTTCTTATTTAACAATTAACTTACAACAAAAAAATCTTAAAAATTGAAATCAAACCGAGCTAGTTTGATGACCCATTATTAGTCACAACTGTCTTACCCTCCTGATTCAATGCTCCACCACCTTGCTTTCCATCCACAGCCACCGCCTGGTATTGCGCCATCACTCCTGCTGCTGGGGCTGCAGCTGACGTGTAATACACCTGTCTCCCTGCACCATCATAACCCACTTGTACATAACCAGGCTCAGCCACTAGCCCACCTTTCACCTGCTGCTGAATTGAACCAGCTGCCGCTGCTACCGCATTGTACACTGGTTGTTCCTGTACCACCCTCTGCACTCCGTAATAAGCTTGACCCGTTACCCCAGTAACGGGTCGCAAAGTTGGAGCCGAATAAACACCAGCGGCTGAAGCAGCTGGAATGTAATAAACGGCCTGCTCAATCGGATAATTGGCAGCTGTCGTATGGCGTTCCGGTATATACTCAGATGGAACTGATATTTGCATTGGCGAGGGAATTGCCCCCGGTGGAGGAGCAATTTTCTCCGGAACAAGTTTCTGCCCGGCGTAACCAACTCTGGGATTTTGGTTCGCTTGTTCATGAGTATTAATTCCACCAATATTCAATCTATGTAATTCTTGCCTCTGGATCTCCATCATCTGATCTTCCATCACGTGTCGATCCTCAGATCCACAATCGGCTCCTGCTGTTACTTCCTTCTCAACTACATCTGAAATTATCTTCATCGCAACAGTTTCCGGCATTTTCAGTTTATCTAATCCAAACAAAAAATGGGGATTTGTCGCCAATACAGCGGCTGCTGGCGGCGAAGAGCCATCAAGATGCTGGATCTGGACCGAATTTAAAGCGTCCACAAACCACTGTCGCTCGGATTTCGTCTCACTTGCACCAAAATCCGACGTTATTTTGGAATTCAATGTAAACAAAAAGAGTCTCAACCTTGCCGGTTTGTGTGAAGCACGAACCAGGCGATCGTACTCTAACATCATGTGCTCAAGATCCTCGTCATTGGTCACAGAAATCAAAGCATCGAGGTCTTCGCCGGGAAGCTGATACTTGAAGCAAAAATTGTCATTGCCGTAAAGAGCAGAAAGTTTATTCATAATGACTTTGAACTTGATATTCCGTTCAACAGTTAAGATTTTGGTGTCACCGCCGATGTAAGCGAGCTGCTTATCATGTGGTCTGGGCTGGATTTTGCCGCCGTAACTGCACATGAACTTGACTTTGGAGTTGGACGGAAGCTCGTCCCATGACTGATTCTCGCAGTCGATTTCTCGAGAGTGCGGGGAAGAGTTGCCGCAGTCGAGGTAAGGAGAATAAGAATAATTTTCCATTTGAGAGGGCGCAGGAGAGGAGAGAGGCTCTTGCGCCGTTAGGGCTTGTGGCAAATTATAGCCATTTGATAGAAAAACGGCGCAGCTGCGTACGGATGGGACCTAGGCCTAGCTACTGGAATGTTTAAGAAGGGACGTAGCCTGACGATGACAAGTGGGTAAGGAGAGAAGATTTTTCATAATGATTAATATTTTTAAAAATATTTTACTAAATTTTTTAAAAAACAATTTATGTGGGTCTCCCTCCTGTGCCAAGCCAACCTACCAACCGCACCACTGCCAGTCAGAAAGAGTAACATGAAAAATGAGAAAGTGCACAACGACAACTACCATAGAAGAAGACTAGCGGCGGTGGTGGATGTGGTGCGCGTCGAAAGAGTTCAAATGGTCAACAGTGCATTTTATTTTAAGTAAGAGCGAATTAATTTTCCCATTTTCCCACCCACGGATTGCCCTAACAAGTAAAAACCTTTTTCACATTTATACGTATATATCATAGTTTTTTCCCGCTCAAAACAAACTTTATAAATTAAAAAAAAATTATAATGCAGAATTAAAAGGTTAAATTATTATTATTTTTTAAGTATAAATAAACTTAAATCAACAAAAATTAAAAAAAAAAAACACTCTTTATAGTCAATATTGTCTTTCCCTTTTGTTTTTCTTCCATTTTTTTTCTTGGATGTTTTGGTTGATCTCTGTCATCATCACTAAATTATAATTTCCATTACCTTGATAAGTCATCCAACACTTACCTTTGTTAGCTATTATCTCACCATTAACATCAACTTATGAGTGTACGTAAGCATAACCTCTTATCTTTTTTCCAACTAGTTATTCTCTAGTCATCTTAACACAAAACCCATTAAATGAATTCCAATATGTATGTGTCACTTTCACAAAATGTCTTGACGTTGTGGTTTAATCAAATCCTTATCATCTTTAGCTTTTCATAGTCTTGTTATTCTCAATAGTCTTTGGCGTCACTCTCATCTTTATCCTCATCATTAAATCAATGGTAATAGTTATATTTCAATTAAAGTGACGAACAAGGTCTTAAAAACTAATTTGTAGGTTTTCAAATTTATAAATATTAAGATAAAATATGTAAAGAGTTATTCATTTTAATTTTATTTAAAGAAAACTTAATGATGAAATTACTGTTTTATTTTTATAATGTCAATTTTAAGAATAGAAAACTTAATGGTGTCTCTCTGTAAACAAATGGAGAGAGATGAGGACGATTTGTCTCTCTCCATCGACAGACAAACAAACAAAGATTTATCTCTCTTTATCGGCAAATAAAGGATGGAGATTTAATCATTGTTCATTCGTTAATTTTGTCAACACTTCTTGGTCTCACGATGACAAAGGAGAGTTGACTAACAATTTGGGTGGGAAGAAGAGATTGTCAAAAATATAACGGCGACCGAAGAGGGGAAAAAAAAATCTAAATATGGAAAAAAAATAATCACTTTTCTAAACTAGAAAAGTTTATATAAGGGTGAAAATATTAATTTTCAAAATTTGAAAGAAAATAAGATAAAATTAAATATTTTTAAATAATATTTTTTAAAATAATAATATTATTTATATATAATAAATAATAAATAATTTTAACAGAATTATAATAATAAATAAATATTTAAGTTTTTTAAATTCTGTAAACGTGAGTTTAAAAATAGACTTAAAAATTAGGTGGTAATAAGTCCTCTGGCCCTGAGATTTTTCATATTCCCGACTCCCAAAAAATCACAAAGTGGAATACCTTGTCAGAGAGCATGAGCCAGAATCTATGCTCCTCTGCGTTACTCTCGCCGTGCACCATGACTAATGCTAATTTTTTATTTCTCTTGTACATCCAACACACACCATAGCCATTTTTTAAAAAGAATTTTAAATATATTATCAATTCTGTTATATTGTTCAACTCGCAATTGTAGCCAACAAATAATGAAAAAGCATGTAATAGGTTTTGCGCTTACCTGATTGTAAGTTTTCTGTTTGTGCTGGAGCCCCTAGGATTCACACAACTGTTTTGTTCTCCTTAACCAAATTCCTTAAAAGTAAGAGTGGATTTAAACCAAATTTATTCAAGTTCAAACTTAAAATAAGTTTAATTCAAATAAGTTTGGGCTAAAAAAATCAATATTTTTGAGCTTAAACTTTAAAAGTGTTTGGATTGTCAAGCTCACAAACCTAAAAAATTCGATACAAAATGACATCGTTTTGACTAGTATAAATTAAAACAATATCATTTTAATATAAAATCAAACTTAAAACTCAATTAAGCTGGACTCTTTTGAAATGAATCGAGCTCAAACACCTTTGATGTGAGTTTGAGCCTAAATTCGAGTTTGGTTGTATGCAAACTGAGTCGATCTTAAACTTATACGAGTTTAAACTCAACTCATTTCAAATCTACCTTACTTAAAAGCGAGATACCACCTTGAAATAATAAACTACAGGAATAACGACCCGATATGTTTTTTACACACTAATTAATGCCAGAAATTCTCACATACAGACTAATTAAGAACTCTTTATTAAATTAGAATCTTATAATTATCTTGTTTTCACATGAAATAAAAAAAAAAAACAAACTTAAATTTAAAATTAAATTTAAATGTAACATATAGAAATATGACTTTCCTTTTGCTCAAATAAGTAAAAGATTATACAAAGATAAAAAGGTGCATGATGGTTTCAAATAACTCTTATATATCCATTAATAATACTTTGTCAGAATTTGTACGTAAGATATGAATAATATAATTATAAATATAAAATCTTGAATAGGGTTAGATTCGAACTGAATTTAAATTTAGGCTCATCAAACTCGTTGCAAATAAACTTGAGTTCGAACTTAAATTTTAACTAATTTGTTATTAAAATAACATTATTTTAATATATATTAATTAAAATAATATTATTTTGTATCAAAATTTTTAGTTTATGAATTTGATAAACAATTTGAGCTCGAGCTTACTCGAACTTATTTGAGATTTGCTTGTTTCGGAGCTTCTTTGAATCAAGCTTAAGTTTAAATTCAAATAAATTTGATTCGAATCTAACTCTACTCTTAAATAACTAATCAAACAATGTTAAAGCATTTAGTCTTCATATATTTCTTACACACTCTTATTCATCCATACTCGTATCGATTCAAGACAATATAGTGAATGCAAAATTATCCTACTAATATTTATCGTCATTATTATTTTCCTACCCTTGATCTAACCTTTGCATCTTCTCGTTATATAATTTGGTACTAGAGAAAGGGTCTCCCACAAACAAAGCTCTGGTGAACTTAAACTATTTTACGGTGTGCTTAACAAACTGATACAAAAGGTAACTGGACTTCAATCTAAAAAGCGAGGACCAAGCTATAGCCCAAATAAAGATATCATCGTCATGGGCCAATTCAACCGTGTTTTGACAAGTCTGAAATACTGTTCTGTACCCACCTGACCGAACCAGCGAACTCTTTCAACTCTTTTCCACAGCCTCAATCTCTTCTTCTTTGTTGGTTCAAGCCTGAGCGAGTAACAATGGTTAAAGGGGTGGTAGGAGAGGAAACTCAACTCAAATTAGCCGAAGATCGCCTCTCTCAATCTACTCTCCCTGCCCAAGTACTCTCTCCTCCTCCTTTTTACTAGCTTATACATCTTTTGAATTTGGGGATTTTCTCAATTTGTAAATTGGCAGGTGGGTCTTGTGATAGGCAAGCTAAGCTCCACTCTCGATCGAGGCTTTGTCTTCGATTTAATTCCTACCCCTCAAAACGATGCCGGAGAGGCAGTTTGTTTTCTCAATGAAACTTCCTCCAAAGACGGGAAGAAAAAGACCTCTAAATCCAAATCTCAACCCTCCGATTCTCTCTCTCTAGTCATCGACCAGGAATGGGTGGCCGAACATGCGCGTCAGGTAATTTCACACTCGGAAAAAGCTTTGTTTGTCAATCAACATTGCAATGGTTAAGATTGAATGACTTGCTGCTTTAGGTTTCGAGAATGCTGTTAGGAGGTATTAAAGTGATTGGTATTTATGTGTGGGCTAGTGATAGCTCGTTCAAGAATTCTACTGTCGCTCTTTACCAGGTATTCTCTTTGTTGGTATTTCATTTTGATTAGCTTATAAATTTCGGGATTAGTCTTGAATGTTTGTCTGTTACTGGTAACTTTCAGACAGTGAGTGGAGTTGCAAGAGAAGCGCCTTTTATGGGGACAGATGGTGGTGAAAGATTGATAATTCACATTTGTTATAGTCCACGGAGGTCCAAATGCATACATTTTATCGTTTTTATATATTTATTGTGTTTCTCGCAGGGAGTTTGACCAGAGAATTAGCTTGTGTAGGTGGACATGTCGGAGTTGCATGGTGGCTTCAAATACTGTTACATCAACTAGTTTAAGACCTTGTGATATCAAAATGGGAAAGGTCTTAAATTCACTTCAAACTTTCAAGTGCACCTACAACTTCAGTCTTGGGTAATATTATTGAATGTTTTATTTGTCTTTTGTTTGTGAGCAAATTTCTGTCTTTATTATCTAGAAGCAATCTTCACTTACAGAGTTTATTTGTATTATTCTGTTTATTTTTCTTTTCGAAACAAAAACACCTTTATGGGTGCTTAAGAGCCTGATTAGAGCTGAAGGATATGTATGCACCAATTGTATTGTGGTGATTTCCACAAGTACTCTGTGCTTAGATAGTCAATTGTGATTTTTTTAACTTTTGGACCTGAAATGTCTGACGTTATGAGAAAATATTATAATTTGTTAATAGTATTTTATTGTAATTTTTTTCTGAAGTTACTAGTTATAATACTATTTGGGCTTTTTATATCTCAATTACATTTCCCAGATTGCCAATATGTAATGAGGGTGCACCAAATGCCCCAACTCTCAGTGACATTCTTCGCCAAGGAATTTTGAATCATGCAAAGGAGTTGAGAAGTGCAAAGGCCATTTTAGATGGAAATTTGGTAAGCATTCCAGTTTTGGACTGTTCAAACCTATTTGCTCATAATGTGCACCTACTACAGTTGATAGTGGAATTATAAATTTTCAATTACTATAAAAATATCAATATTAGTAGCTACAATGTCATACTAAGAACTCAAATTTGGGCTCTAGAAAGAGTGAAATTTACAGTTCCCTTTAGAGTTTATATTCCATTAAAATAACAATTCATATTAATTCCAATGAGCATTGTTATATGGTGCATCCTTTTCATAATCACATTCGATGACCACTTTATTTTTTGTTTTGTGCATTTTTAGGTTGTTGATGATGAGCCATGCACAACAGATGGTTTGCATGAAGTTGAGTTGCTTCTACCATTCTTGAATGATACATCTGCAAAAGGTGTGTTAGGTCATTTAATTTCTTTTTGTTGCTTGAAGCTGTTTTGAAACTTTTAAGTCTGACATTTTAATTGTATCATTATGTTGTAAAGCTTCCAACCAAAAGGATGTTGTCGGTCTTCTCGTCTTCAATGGCTCCTTGTCTTCTTTTGCTTATTTGAATTTAAAAGAACCAATTTCAGAGGCTATTTCTGAAATAAAGGTCAGCAATTTCAGTTTTACTGTATTATTACTTTGAAATGAAAACAAATTCATGATTTAGTATTTCATGCATTTGGAATGGGATATACTGGTTGGTGCATGTGCTGGTCTTTGGTGCCAGACTACTGTAAACATTAACTGTGTCAAACATCATTTTGAGTTTAGTCTTCAAATAAATAGCCATGGTGAGGAATCTATTTTTGGGATTGTACCACCACTTCTTAATCTGGGAACTTTGTTCTTGTTAATCTTATGGGCATGTGGTCATTATGCTCTTAGTTTGATGATAACAAAGTAACATGTCTCTAAGCATATTGACTAATGGCTTTACTTGAGTATAAGTTTATCAGAATTTACCTAATACACTTAAAGGAGTATCAAAATTGAAATTAAATTTAAAACTCAAATGAAAATTCTTGAAGATTTGAAGAAAAACTGAAGTTTAGGTAAATGTTTTTGTAATCTTCAAGCATTAATCTTTATTAGAATATTTATTTGCATGTGAAAGCACTTTGAAAATTTTGTTTTCATATCTTTCAAAATTTTGGGTTAAAATGTCAATTTTCAAATTTAATGAATTAACTTATTTGTTATCAAATTCCAATAACTCATTTGATATTATAAAGTTTTGTAGACTATAATTTCATATTTTAGAGTTGATAGAGTTTTCCAAATAATGGAGTTAATTGTTATTTTCCAAAGTTTTAGGGGAAAATTATAATTTTTCAAAACTTCAAGGGGCAAAGTGCAATAAAATTCGGTTGATTGAATTGACTAGCCAAATTTTTCGATTGTGGGTGTTGGATTATCCAAAAGCCATGTCTTTTGGCTTTCAAAAATCTAGTCGATTGAATTAGGTGATAAAATTTCTAATAGCTAGTGCCATGTAAACCCTACAGAAGTGTCATATCACATTCAATTGATTGAAATATAACAGTTTGACCGAATTCTCCATTTTCTGGAAATTTAAAACAACTAGTTTTGTGCGTATCGGTAATTTTTCTTATTCTTTCCTATGTAAAATCAATGAAATCCACTTGGGAACGACTTTTGCAAGCTGAAACTTTCATACATTTGAGAGCAAAACATTTTTTAGCTATTCACTTTCAAATATTTCTCTCTAATCAAAACTCTTGTTTATTCATTTTCTTGAATGGATTTGTGTTGAGTTGTATCAAACAAAAACTTTTATATGCATTCTTTGAGCGAATTTTAAACTTTATTTTCTTATAAATTCATGTTGTAAATGAGTGCGGTTTACTCTTTCGGAGGCTAGAGATTTCTAGTGAGAGAAAGTGAGTTCTAGCACTTGTAAATGTCAATAGCAACTTGAAAGCTATATATATTGTGAAAAGAAACTTGTTTGGGGTTTTGTCAACTAAGAATTAGTGGAATTCTCCAAAGGAGATAGCATGGAGGAGTGAACCTAGGTCGGGTTGTGCTGAATTACTATATATCGCATGTTTGTTTTTCTTATCTCATTACCTTTTATTTTGTGTTATATGTTATCTTGTTTGCATTGATTCTTTGAATCAATTCTTGACATCTTTATAAATTCCATTAAAAATTAGTCAACATTCATCAAGTGATCTCAATTGCATTAATTATTTAAATTGATATAAATAGTTTTAAAAGCCTAATTCACCCCCCCTCTTAGGCCATTCAATCATTCAGTGTCATGCGCTATTTTCAGGGCGATATAATTAGGAGTCTGCAAAGCAGATTAGATATCATCTGTGATGAGGCTGATGAGGATCAGGTTGCAGCTGACAATATTGGCAAGGAAGCAAGCAATGGGAAACCTGTTTCCAGACTTGTCCTGCACTCCCTGAGGTGCCTCGGAAAATAATACTTATTTAATTGCAACTGGACTGTTATCTGCATCTTGTGCTTGCTCATCCCAGGATAACCTGTGGGCCTTAACTTGCATCTTCTGAACTACAAGTTGGATGTTGATGCAAATTTCTGTTTGTGTCACTAGTATATGATAATCTGTACTGATTCAGTTTTTGCTGTTTAATATAACTCAGGAAAACATGCAGCCTCTCATTTCCTCGGAGAGTCTTTCTTCCTTGGTTGGCAGGCACATTCATTGGTGACTACTTGCAATCATCTGAGACACTTGAGGTTCGTTCTTGTGACTTAAGGAGACAAACTTATGCAGTTTAAAGAAAGAATGTAAATAAGCTGAGTTATACTGCATCCCATTTCTTCTTTGCATAATTAATTGATATGAGTTGTTCTATTTATTTATTTATTTATTTTGGTTGCTTGATTAGGTTATTAAAGATCATTTAGTTGAGTTGATGTCCATGGAACCTGTTTCTGATTCCTCAGAAATCTCGGAAGCTGAAGTAGAAGCCCCCACAGTAATAATCTCTAAATCCTTTTGGGATGTAGCAGATACCTATCACTCTGGATCCAACTCTTCTTCAGAGAATAAGGGAATTGACACGAAGGAAAAAAGCAAACAACCTGTGAAGACAGCTAATTACAACCTCATGGC
Source organism: Mangifera indica (assembly GCF_011075055.1). NCBI lineage: Eukaryota > Viridiplantae > Streptophyta > Magnoliopsida > Sapindales > Anacardiaceae > Mangifera > Mangifera indica. The sequence goes on along the minus strand of NC_058147.1, from coordinate 4,021,238 downwards.
TGCTGTCTTTTTCCTTGTTCTCTCAATTTTGTTAGGTTTATTGCTTACTGTCAAGAGACCATAGCTCTCACTAAGCAAATTCTTGCTCATAAATTAGGATGTTTCAAGTTTTTGTAGTCTAAAAAATTAGTTATATTGATTTTGTTTTTATTTTTCAAGTTGGGAGGAAGTATACTGTGCACAGTTAAAGTTCTATCATTTTTCTTAAGAGCCACACATAATAGAAGGAATCTTGTATTATTGTTGATAAAGAGTTCAATTGATAACGGAGTCACTGGGTCTTTGTTGACACAAAATTTGTTATCTGAATTAATTTTTCAGCATCAATAGATATAGATTCCTTGAAAAGCACCTCTGCTACTGGGCGATTAGTTGGACGCCTCCTTTCTTTGGGTGTCCTCTTTTCTAACGTCATGTGGATGACAAAATATGCTGAAAATATATGCGGTATATGATGTACCCATAGAAAAATTGAGTAAAACTTCTAATACTCGAAGAAGAACACATATTATTTGATGCTCACCTTCCATCGGCAATGTTAATGGCTACCGTCCGAATCTCACAGTTGCCAAACCTAAGCACATTGATCACCAACAATTAAAAGGACAGATAGGTGGCTGGTTGGCCAAAGACGGTAAAAGCTAAAAGCAACATTATTCTCACCGTGAACATAGATTTTCCATTGATTGATTCGTTTCTTTTGCAAGTTTTTGCAGGGTTTGCTGCAAGAATATGCCGTGGCTAACTATAGCAATTTCCTTCTCCTGCCTAGTCCACAACCTAATAAAGCAAAATCACTCTTAAAGTTAATCAATTAATGCTCATAACCTAACTGTACAAATTTATGTTCTTGAGAAACAGCAAGTTGGTCACCATTTCAAAAACTTGATTCCCCTTGCTGCAACTTCTTCATACGACTCTCTAACGTCAGCTTTCCACAAAATGTCATCTTCACTTTCTATCTAAAAATGGAATTAAAAAAAAAAAAGGGAAATTAGACTTGTTGCATTTGAAGCTAAAGTACTAGTTGGAATTCTAAGTTGACACGTTAAGTCATGTCAAAATAACATGAAGACAGTTAATACTTGCCAGCTGAAAATCAATTCCCGGGAAAAGAGTTTGATATTCGTGGATGCTTCTTCTCCTATTGCAAGGTTCAAGCCCCTGCAGTAACGGTTGAGCTTCAGTCAAAATCTCATATATACCAATGATTTGCAGAGGTGGGAGAAGCTTATGTTTTGGGGTGGTTTAAGCGTCCAGTCATTTCGTTAGAAAGATCAATCAATCAACCCACAGTCCCTATTACTTTTATTTTTCTTCGCACTGTTTGTGGAAAAGAATGGATGCATTTTAGTTTTGGTCTGACGAGCGAAAAAAGTATAGAAGTCTTGGTCTCCTAGATAAGTTAAGAGATCACATCGCACCTGCCCATCCTAGAAAAGAGGTAATTTATGACAAGTTTTTATTGATATGGAAGTTTTTGACAGAAGAGAAGGAACCCTTAAAACCTGTTCTAGAAATACCCAGTCCTCCTCAAAAAGGAATTAGGAAAATTCTCTTTCCGGCGGTTGAAAGGTTAGGCAAGCTGATTTACCTAAAAACTATTTTATCATTGAGGTATCTTTCAATATAAATTGATGGGTTACCTAACTTGACATCAATTCATTAAGAAGGCCGTATGTCTCTGTCGGCAACAACGTGTTGTCAATTAGCCCCTTTGGAGGCTCTTTATTTGGAAAATATTTTTATTATTAAAATTGAAAGGTTATTTTAAAAATTATTGAGAATAAACTTATTATTATGTTTGGTAAAATTAATATGTATAAATAATTATTGTGTTTAATGAGAAATAATAAAAAAATATTAATATATTATTTCATTTATTATATGAAATATTAATAGTTATAAAAATATTTTTTATATTTTTTATTATTTTAATTAAAAATTGAGAATAATTTTGTCTCAAAAATTTAATAAGTAAAGATAAAATAGTAATAATAATTAAGATTTCTATAATAATTTTTTAATAACTTATATTATTAAAATATTTTATTACTTTGTAAATTAAATAAGATTATCAAAATAATTTTAAAATTTTTTAATCAAACGATGGTTAATATTATCTTGAGTGATAAAAGAAATAGAATAAAATTATAAGAGTAGGAATTTAAATTTTTTTTATAATATTTTAAAATTAAACTTTTAATTTATTTAATACAATAAATATAAAACTAAATACTAACTTAATGTGATTAGTTTACTCTGAAAAAAACAATTCGACCTAAACAATGTTTTTTTTTTTTTGTGTCAAACGAGGACAATTCAAACATACCCAACGTTCTCGACAATGCTCAACAGCTATAATTGGAGGACCATCGATCTTGGCAAACTTATCACCATTCACCGCAGTTTCCCCATCCACGTCAAACCCATTTGCTTGGCTTCCACCACCACCGAAAACTCCAACAGCTGTTTGCAAAGTTCTGCAGTCAAACCATTTACAACGTAAGCTGCCTAGTCTTCTTCGAGAAAACAAAACTTGCATTGCATTGCATGGCCTCCAACAACTGAACGCCTTCCTTAGAAGACTGATTGTTAAGTTAGATGAAGTGATTATAATTATGTTAAGCCCTTTCCTAAGCTTGACAGACAACCTGAAACACCTAAAACTAAACATGTAATTAAAACATAAAACAAATATAAATGAAAATATCATTGTTACCTCAACATGGGGGAAGCGATGACTAAATCAATTTTCTTAGTCAGCTCTCTCTCTTCAACTTCCGTCCGCAATTTTTCCACCTAATACAAAATCACAGTCATTTACGCCGTCTGTAAAGTTGTGCGGCAGCATCATTATTTTATTATTATTATTATTATTGTTATTATAGAGGATGATAATTTGATTTACCTGCTTGAATCCAAGATCAGAGAGTTGTGCATCAAAGAGCTCTTGAGACAACAATGCTTCAGGACCCTTCCCTACTACTGTGTTGTGGACACCTTGTGCATGCCGCACCTGTAAGTAATTTAATTAAATTATAAAACTTGCAGACTTTTCAATATTTGAATTGTATTAAATTTGAAATGCTTATATCTGATATAGGACATGGGGATGAAAACGGTACAAACCAGATGAAGAATTTTGCATCCCTGCGTTGAATGGGCTGTTGTGGGATCCATATCTGCCAATGAAACTATTCAGAAACAATGCATGCGATAGAATAAAGCAGATTAAACAAGTGTAATTCAGGTAAAGCTTCAGCTCACTGTAATGAATTGGCATGGGCCTACTCAACACAGAATAATATAAAGAATTACTAAAAATCGTGATTAAACCATGTTGTTATAGCCTTCCAGTTCTCCAAAAGCTTGATCCATTAAGTTTTATATTAGCGTGATTATCGCCAGGATTATCTCAAGACGTGTTGATAAGCAAAGAAGGTGCTAAATATATGACAGCTAAGGAAGGTTTTGCCTTAATCCTCAGTAAGAAAATTTGACAGAAAGATGCGAAAGCTCTGTCAAAAATTGACGAAGAATATAAGATTTTTGGGAGAAAAATTTCAAGGGATTGCATGAAACGTACCACAGAGAGGATTAGCCATGGAACTGGTAACCCGAAGTAATGCAGGTAAGACATCCATGTTGAATAATCCTGAAGGAAAACTGCAAAGAAAACGTAATGGGCGGGAGATAAGAGGAGGAAAATTATTGAACGTTTATATTGACAAACTACCTGATTATTTACCTATAAATAGATTTTTCAATATGACATGAGTTGACTCATCTATGCAAGACTCCATTGATGAATTAATCCAAAGCAATTCTTTACTAGTGAAACCGCTATGAAGGTGTCTTCCTCCTTCTATGATATTACATTCAAGACCAGATCTCACCACACAGCAAAATTAGAAAATTAATGATACGATCGATTACCTGTAATTTAGCTTCTGTTCTTTACAATAAAAATAATTGACTAATTTTAATATTATAAACGAAAGTTACATATTTGTCATAAAACATATTTTGTCGTAATCTGTTGTAGAACAACGTGAATCGACAATATAGAATATGACGGGGTCAAATTTTTACTTCATTTATGCTTTCTCAAATTGAAAAGGAGAGAAACCATCCTAATTGGTAAATACATGTACCGAAAAAAGAGGTATAAAAATTATATAGATATGATATAATAAATAATAAATAATATATTTATAAAAAAATTGTAAAATTTATATACGAATTTAATATGATATATTATTAATAATACGTTTTTAAAAATACGATAATATCAATAATAATTTTACTGCATCTCATAGATCTCCTAGTTAAAATCAATATAATAATTCATATGTAAAATATTTAATTGACTATTAAAGTTAATATAACATAATACATCATATTCAGTCATTGTACCATTAGGTGAATCTGCAACAAGATTAATGAATAATCGGTTTCTCTAATTAGTTTATATATAAAAAAATTGTAAACATAACGAAGTTATATACAAGCAAAGGAAAAGATAATGAAAGTTTATCTTTTTAGAGAATAACAAAGATGAAAAGTTGAGTCTGACAAAAAGAAAAGCACCGATTTGATGTAAAAAAAATTATGTGAAATTTTTTTACTATTCTTGTGAATATGGACCAATGTGGTGAATGGAGAGGTTAGGGATTTGATTAAAAAGATTGTCACCATTATGGTAATTAATTGAAAATTAAAGAGACGTTTTCATACTTTGAATTTAAGTATTGAAATAATGTTGTTTTAGATTTTTTAAAAATTCAAAAAAAGGGACACAAATAAAATAGATATTTAATATAGGAAAGATGTAAAATACATATTAATATATTTTGTGTTTAAAAATTTAAAATATTATATTTAATATATGAATTAAATGGGAATACGAATTAAACCCATTTTTACTAACCCGGGAAACCATTAACCTAACTATTGTTTCTAACAGTTGCGTAGTCAATATCTGGTTTTGATCTTGGAGTTTTTCTTGACAATGAAAAATTAATTGAATAAAATGATTTCTTGGAAAATAATGATTTCTTGGAAAATAATGATTTCTTAACATATATTATATTTAATATATGAAAAAATTCAACAACATTTTCTTCTTAATTCACAACCCTAATTTTATGTTTTCCTTTCTTGTTGTCTATACAAAGATTCACTCTGATTTGAAGTCTAAAATTCATGTTGATTAATTTGTTTTTTTTTTAATTGATTGGTACAGTACTTATTATACAAAAAATTTTGATTATATATTATGTTATATTAGATTTAATAGTTAATTAAATATTTTATATTTAAATTATTATATTAATTTTCAATAAGAGATTCGTAAAAAGTATTAAAATTATTATGATATTACCATATTTTTAAAAACGCATTATTAACGATGTGTCGTATTAAACTCGTATATACATACTCTATATTTTTCTAGTATGTAAATTTTAAGAACATATTTTTATAAACATATTTTTTTATTTTTCTTTATATTATATCCATATAATTCACTTTTTTTTTTTCCTGTTCCCTATTTACTCACTAGGCGTAAAAGTGAGATGAAATGGATAAACAATGAATCCAGCTATGAATGTTCATGGAAAGATATAAATTCAAATATGATCTTGATTAGTAAAAGCAAGCCAGCTGACTTAACCAAATTAATGGTCGTCTGTCCTTTTTGTGTTTTCAATTGAAGGAAACGAACATGCAATTTCCTTAATGGAACTCGTGAGCTGACAAAGCAATTTCATCGCGCCCGCATTTTTTTTTTCTGACTTATCCGGCATTGACTTGTGATAACAAAAGCCAGGAGTATTTTTTGGTCGCGTACAGATTGTTAAGGGGTTATACCTGCGGGAAGGCGGGATGTTTGATTCCATTGCCACTTAAGTGTTATATAATAATGAAAGAAAATGCAGTATTCACCAGTGCATAAACCCCACCATCGTAGCTGAAATTTCGCCTGTCTGTGTACACAGATTGTTAAGGGGTTACACCTCTGGGAAAGCAAGATATTTGATTCCTTTGTGTGTCTGGGTGCCTGTGAGAAAGAGGGATTGAGTGTCACTGCCATTTATTGAGGTTATATACCTTACATGAGACTACATGTTATTATTGGATTGGCTTTATTTTGTCAGTTTTAGGTTTAGGTCAAAAACCATCTGTTCTAACCTAATATGAATATGACTCATATTAAAGTTTTCTAATCCCAACCCAATTTGAGCTATAATTGGGTTAATTTGATATAATTCAAAATTATTTATTGTTTTCAATCTTTTAAATGTTTTTTATATTTTAATTTATTTGTTAAATTATCTAAACCTTTTATTAACAAAATATATAATATAATATTTTATGTTGTCTATAAATGATCTAAAAAATTACTTATCAAAACTCTTTAAAACATGTCAATAGTCTTAGTGATCAAATTATATTTTCATTATCAAAAAAATAAAATAAAAATTTTAAATAAAAGCGAAAATAATCAACATAATTACAATTATATAGAGGTATAACTATATGTAATATGTGAGGATACTTGTCATTCATTAACAAATTTTACTACATTAACTTTCTCTAAACATTGAGAGTAGTTCGAGCTAATTCGAGTTATTTTTGGATCAATATGAATGCGACTTGATTTAGTTTTGATTTGCATCAGATTGCTCTGAATTAAATTTGCGTAAAAAAAACTCAACCTAATCCAATAATTTTTTTTATTATATTGTATTAGGTTAATGGATCATATTAAAAGTTAACCGCTTTTGTTTTATAATAATTAAGTCCAAAGACTTGTTCCCACCTAAGGTATAATGAAATCTGAAACTCTCACATTCTAATTTTTAAAAACTAAAATGCTTATCTATAAACAAATTATTGTTAAAAAAATCAGTTATGATTAGGGATAAAATTGTTATTTACTAAAAAAATTAAAGTTTTATCACATTTTTCTCTTTAAGTTTAAAAAACTTACAATTTCCTCTCAACCCAAAGTTTAAAAACTGACATATACCCTCTAGAGTTTGTTTCTCTTCTTTTCCACATGGAGTTGTAGTCTTTGATTGTCGGTCATCCTCCCTCTCATGTTACTCTCCCTCTAGTCTCTCTCTTCCCTCTTTAGCCGTCTTTGATCAAGACAAAGATGAACAATCTTTATCTGAGATAAAAATATATCATCTTCATCTCTCAAATGAAAATTCATTGTGTTTATCTCAAATAAAGACCATTTAATATTTATATATAAATATTACACACATTATTTATACACATAATATTCCTACTTATCTCAAACACTTATCCTTTTGCAAGTCAGACAGTGGGAAAAGAGGCTGATACTGTCTGTTCTTTACAATAAAATATTTGATTAATTTTAATATTATAAACGAAAATTTTAACCTGTTATGAGACATATTTTGTCGTAATCTGTTGCAGAATAACGTGAATTGACACGATAGAGCATGATGGGGTCAATAAAATTTTATCCGTGGCCAAATGTCAATTTTTTACCCAAATTTTAAGTCAATCTAGATAGTATACTAATAATAAATAAAAAATTAAAATATTTATCTATCCCAAAATTATTATTTAATAATAATATTAAAAAATTTATTATTTTATTTTTAGATTTTAAATTTAATATTTTACCTTTATACCTAAACTTTAAAAATTGATTTTTTTCCTTTCAAATCTCTAAATTTTTTTTTCGTCCATCCCTTTAGGTATTAGCAATTGGCATGAAACATTGCTAGATGACAGAGCATTGTTTAGTGACGATAACATTTATTATCCAATGATTATCCTCTAGATGACTCCATCTTATTCATCTATTGTTAGATTATCATTTTTCGAAAAAAATGATTAGATTTCAAGTTTGATATTGTAGAGGGAAAATAAAATTTTTTAAAACTTAATCCAGAAAAAAAATTACTAGTTTTTCAAAAAAAAATATATAATTTTAATTATTTTAATATTATTAATAAAATAATAATTTTACCGTTTTAATCCTAATAAAAAATTTAAGAATATATTTCAATAAATTAAAATTTAAATAGATATTTACATTTTTTATTAATTATGAATATATATTTATTATTTCATCTAAACTTGAGCGAGAAATAGTCTTTTGGCCTTTATTCATATAATGCATTCTTAAATCGCAAAGGAAAGAAAAGCTACTCTTACTAACAGTTACGTGCTCAATATGTAGTTTTAATCTTGGAGGTTATTCCTTGATAAAAAAATAATTTCATAGAAATTGAGTTTTTTTTTTTTTTGGTACAATCCAATGTAAGTCAAGACAGAATAAATTTTTATAATTTGTTCTTAGGCATAAGAATTAATTTGGGGCAAATTTAGTTCCGTGGCTTATATGGCGGCAATGGAAATTAATGTGCGCATATTTTCTTTTTTTTTAATTGTAAGTAAGAATGAAAGGGATGAACATTCAATCCAGCTATAAATGTTCATGGAAAAATATAACCAGGGCAGCTGACTTAACCAAATGAATGGTCGTCTCTCCTCTTTTTGTACCCACAATTACAGGAAACGATCTTGCAATTTCCTTGTGGAACTGGTGAGCTGCCAAATTCTTTTTTGGCCTTTTGAGCATTGACTTAATAAAAGACAATCAGAAGTATTTTATTTGACGTGTCTTTCTCGGAGTTCTTAAAATATTATTTTCTCTTGTGACTGATTCCAAACCACGTGTAAATGGATTCGATTGGAGATTAATAGGTGTTAATATGGATAACGATATAATATAATAAAAATTAACAAATAATATATATAAAAAGATATATTAAATTAATACGATATAATAAATATATATATATTATATAATATAATATATATTATTTATATAAAATGGTATATTTTTTAAAAATAATAATAATATAATAAAGGTATAAATAAAAAATCTTAAAATTCTAAAATAATGATATGTTAATTAGATTTTTTATTATTTTATTAATACTTTAATATTTTCGTTTTTAAAATTTTTATTATATAATATGATATTTAATAAAAAAATTAAGTATTTAATATACGATTCGACTATCATAGATATAAAGAATATAAGATATTGTTAATCTTTATTTTAAAAAGGTTAAAAGACTATTTCCCACTCAAGGTTTAGTGAAATAACAAATTTTGACGTATTAATTTAAAAAACCTAAATACTCATCTATTTATTAAAATTCACTAATAGAGTTAAAGATAAAAGTGTTATTTAGGTTTAAAAATTTAACAATTTCTCCTTAACCGAAAGTTTGAACAATGATATGTATTTTTATTGGACGAAGATAAACGAATCGTCTTCATCTAACGAAGAGATGAAAATATCATCTTCTTTATCTCTTCAAGTGAATAAAGATGATTTATTCTCGTCCGATGATTTTAACCAAAGATTGGTATGTTTCGATCGAAAAAAATGAGCCTGGGAAGGTCGGCCGTGGGAGATGATTAATCATGGTTACGGAATCTTTGATGAATTAAAGTTGTAAATAGCAAAACAATCAATAAGTATTTGAATTAAGATAAATAGAGAACACATTAGTGATTGTTTTTGTCACCTTTTGTTGACGACAACCACCGAACGAAGTTCACAATTACCAAACCTAAAAACCCAGATCACAAAAGCCTTTTGGTTAGTCAAAAATGCAATTGAAATGAAACTACAAGTGAGATATTATGTGGTTGAAAGAAAAATAGAAAGATTTGGTCATAAACCAATACAAAAAAGGACGGCTAAGCGCTTGGTTAATTGAACTTTGATTGATGGGTATGCGTCAGTTTCCAGAAAATAAAGTGCCTGCTACAAGACTACACCATGGCTCACAGTCGCAGTCTCCTTTTCTGCTCGTGTCCACAGCCTTTATATTGTAAATGGGTATATCTATTGGAAAGCGATATTTGATTCCAATGCCACTACTTTTGTGTTTAAAGGAGCCGCTTGGAATGACTTTAAGAAGATGGATATTTAGACTTGTGTGTTTGTGGTTAGAATTTCACTATATTCTTTTTTTTTTAAATGAAAAAAACATAAAATTATATATATTTAGTTTTGAGTATCAAAATAATATATTTTTATCAAATATCCAATTATAAAATGATACTTCAATTAAATACCCAATTATATTGCATTGCTGCAGAAAAAATATAACATTCAACCTCGCATAAACTCCACCATCCTAGCTGTAACTTATCAGATTATTTTATTATTAATATAATATTGAAAAGTCTGTTGTTACATCAGGCTTACAGTTGAGACACAAATTCTATGATTAGAATTTTATCTATCCATAATTCCATCTGCACTCTTTTGCGTCATCCCTCATATTAGACACCTCAATTGGGTCTAATTAAATAAAGGTTTGTCTCAAAATACAAAATTAAAATTCGGTCTAAAAAGACTTGGTCCAAAACCAAAACATATAAGGTCAAACCCATCAGTTTATCGGTTGGGTTATAAACTTTAATGTTAAATGTATAGATCAATCCAGTTCGATATGATACTATTAAAAAAATAAAAATTAAAAAAAAATTGTTTGCTTATACCAGAAGCAACTAAGGCTCTTGCCACAAGTTTTTGCCACAAACGCAAAAGCCATCTTCAATGGCTACAGACCTTTAGCCAATAGCCGTTGTTTAATTTTTTAAATTTACTTATTTGTTTATTTTTCTCTATATAAACTACTCTAGTTTTTCTTCATTTTCAATTTTATTTATAAATATTTCAATCTCAATCCTTTATTATATTCTCAATCACATTTTCTCTTATTAACTCTTTTTGAAAAATTATCTGAATTCACAAATAATAATTCTTTGTGTTTATAATTTTATTTTTATTTTTATTTTATCATTACAAAATATTACAAATAAATTTAATATCAAATGAATTCAATCCATTTAAATATTATCATGTTGATACTGATGATATTTTTGATAATGCACAAAGTGGAATAGATAGAGCACCAACAGGTCAAAATGGTACAGGTATAAATTTGCATTATTCGATGAAGAGGAAAAAAAACAAATGTCAATGGTGTGGGAGCACTTCAATTGAATAGAGGAAATGATAAAAAGAAAATTAACTCGTTGAGTAGTATGTAAACATTGTGGTTCTTGTTTGACATATGTAAGTATATGTGAGACGAGACACCTTCTTCAACACGTTACTAATTAATGTAAAAAAATTTCACATGAGCTCAAAGGAATGAAACAAATTGCATTCACCTAATCGCGGTCAGTTAGTCTTGGCGCCAGTTGACATGAGAGAAATGTCAACTTTCACATACGATCAAATAAAGATGTAAGATTACATGACTAGGTACGTAGTTTCTTCTAATCAACTTTTTAGTTATGCAGAAGAAATTTTAGATTTGATGATGTAAAATAGTGTTCAACTAGCATTTAGAAGAATTTTTAGGTTAACTCTTAGGTAAGACATATTGAGAAATTATGAATTAATAAAATTAAAAGTTATTGGAAAATTAAGTAATTTTAATGAGGTAATTTCAATAACTTCTAATTTATGAACTGCTACAAATCAACACATAGAGTATCTTTGTGCAATTGCCTATTATATTAATTCTAATTAACAGTTATGCATAAAAATTATTGCATTTAGAAATTTAGAATATCCGCATGATAATCTTACAATTTATTGTATATTAGCAAATATTTTTTAGGAATATTTTTTCAATTACTTTTGATAATACCAAAAATAATGATAAAATTATTGAATATATATTTTATCATTATCTCCTCCATTTAATCGAAAATTATTTTATATAAGGTGTGCATGTCATGTTATTAATTTAATAACTCAAGAAGGCTTGAGTTTGGCTAAAAAACATTTACAAGTAATTAGACATACCATTGTATACATTTCATCATCTTCATCACGGGTATAAACATATCATCTATTATGTAAATCAATGAGATTAAGAGAAAAAAAAATTCAAAGTAGATACTAAAACTAGGTGGAATTCAACATACCTCGTATTGAAAGCGTGCGAAAAGAATGAAGTTCCTATAATACAGTACTTTGATACCCAACCAAAAGATTCGGCGGATCCTTTTTTTGACAGATTAAGATTGAGAGATAGCTATGACTCTAACGAACATGTTAGAGCCATTGAAAGCAGTCGTAGACTATTATTTAGATGTGTATTATCTAATAACTTGTTCAATAATATATAGTATGATAGAAATAAGTGATATTTTTAAAGAACATAGATCTTATGACTCTCATCATACTTTTCAGAATATGTCCAAGCAGGCAAATAGAACAAAAATTTTAAAAATATTGCAGTGAAATTTTTTTTGTTTTATTCTACAACTACTATTTTAGTCTTTAAGACAAAAACTAATGAATTACAAAATTTATTTTATATTATTAATGAAAATTTATCAATTAATAGTAATGTTAATTCTATTAAATATATTCAAGATTTTTTACTTGATATATATAGTATTTATGAACAAAAATATAAAAGAACTGAACAAAGTTTTGTATCAGAGATAAGTTTTAGTAGTTCAAACAAAAAAAAATTGCACATATGATCTCTTTTGCAGACACTTCTTCTGTTATTAGATGGACGAATTCCCTGAAGTAAATTAGGGCATGCATCAGAAGAAAAATGGTATCTAAATGCAACATACAGTCTCGACACTTCTCAAATGCTAATATTGGTGGGCAACTGAGAGCCGGCGTTGCATTGCACTGATCATTTGCCACCATAACTGGAGGTGTACATGTGTCTAATCCATATTCATACACTTGGCGTTCACAGCCAAAAACTCCAACTGCTGTTTGCGTGGCCCTGAAGCACACATGCAATTGTTAATTTAATCAATGCAACATTCATAATCATCAATTGCCAGAAAGTGCTTGCGCAGATCAGCCGCCTGTTATAAACACATCGAAGTAATTACAATTAACTAAAACAAAATCAAAGAGATAGTTATATGGGGATTAATTATTCAGTCACCTGCTCCAACCAATAGGGGAGATTGGAGTATCAAACAATTTAGGAGACAATAAAGCCTCAAGACTCTTCTCTGCTTCTAAATTGTGCATCCCTTGCCTATGCCTCACCTGGCATGTAAATTTATGCAACTATCCGAGCTTCATTTCAGCGAAACAATGAATCGCAACCAAAGGGAAGTGACTTAAAGGAATAAGGTTAGAGATGTATACAAACCAGATGAAGAAATCTGCAGTGGTTTGGGCAGTACAGAAATTGGGCTGTAGCGGTAACCATTTCTATAAATACATGGAAAAATATTATGGATTTTAAACCAACGCCAAGTAGGAAAGAAGAATTGCAACCAAATAACCATTGTCAAGTATTAATCAGATTTCATTAACATAATTAGTTAAGTTTAACTGGACCATAATGACAAACTAAAGAGAAGGGTTCTTCTATCTTGCAGTTAAACAAAAAAGGAAGTAGAAAACACCATGTTCTTTAAAAAAGAAAAAAAAGTAAGAATAAATATTTGTGTGTCTTTTTCGATTCAGGATTCAAGATATAGATATATATATATATATATATATATATATATATATATGCAGGCAATATATTCGAGTGAAAGGATTCTATTGGAAAATGTTAATATTCGATTACCATAATCCTTTTTAGATTACTTAAAACGAAATAGTAAGAAATCACAATAAATAAAATTTTAAATTATCTGATACATTAATTATAAGTCTAATTATTACATTTTAACATTTATTTATCGGACAAAATAGAGCGTAGTTTCCTATTAAAAGAAAAACTCATTCAAGCCTTGAATCTGACGGTGGGTTTACTTTGATTCTTACCGTAGTAATTAATGTTGTTGATTTGATTATTTTATTCATCTAACGTATCCTAAGGATCGAAATTCTGAGAACATAGCTTTGAAACCGTGTGTAGTTTTCCTTGATGCAGAACATCTCAATCCCACGTAGTTAAATTACATGCATAATATTATAATTAAAGCTTAGTTTCTGTTCACAGTCTTGTTAGTTGAATGGAATAATAAAAGAAATTTCCATTTGATTAATACTTCTTGCATGACACTCCTTATGACTTTGAACTTGATCAATATAGAAAAAATGAATAGATTAAACTTGTTTCTATAGATTAACGTCATAATCAGTACATCAAATAATTCAAAAGTTTAATCGTGTAAGAAAACCCGTAAGATGCACGAATCATTGATCAGTTTAATATCATGAATTCAAAGTCATCCTTTTGATTTGAAATTTTCAATGGGTTACATCTTCACCAATCATGCCTTTGCTTTATTCTCACCATGAAATTTACGTGAAATAGAAAGGAAAAGAAGGCAGTTATATAGAACATGCATGCAAAATGATTATAATTTCTGTCTTATTAAAATTTGTATTTGTTTCATTAGAAACCAAACATACATGTTATACTCAGTGTTATCGTTTTCCAGGAAAAACTCTAAAAACTTATTCATAATACTGTCAACCTCTTCAAAAACACTGGGCTTGACTAACCAATTTCATTTTCTTTATCCTTTTTTCTGATGAGGGGTTCATATTTATTTTTCTTTTTATTTTAATAAATTATAATTTCTAAGTTAGTGTCTGTCATTATAAGATAAATTTAGTGAGAAGTTCCGATTTCAGCACTAGACATCATCAGTTGCTAAATACACGACAAATCCAAAGGGTCGAAGAGAGTCATTGGACCTCTCTTGGATTTGAAAATTTTGAATAATGAATAATTCAATACCCCTCTAGTCTTTTAAAAAAAAAAGTAATTTAATATATTTTATATTTTATTATTTCTTAATTGATCTTTTATATTTTTACTTTTATCTAATTTTGACTTATTTATATTATATCAACAAGTTTGCCACTAAGCCGAAATGTGATAATCAAAATTTTGCATTTCAATTCTATGCAAGTTGAGATGACTCACTGTTCAATTAAGACTGCAAGTTTCATGCAACAATCTCGAAAGTTCAACATTCTTGAGTTTAACAATATGAATCAATTTCGTTCATAATTTCACCTTAAAATGAATTATGAACATTGTCTACAAGAACAGCCAGCTCATGAGTATTTTTTTGTACCTATAATTTTGCACTAAGGTAAACTCTCTCAGTTAATCACTTCTGCAATTATTTTATGCCATATCAGGATTCCTGCTCGATCATGGACCCCTGGCTATAATTCATTACGCCTTAATTTACCAGATGCTTCTCAGCAGCAACATCACTTGGTAGATCAAGACCACTGGGAATCTTTCCAGGGAAATTAGTTGTAGCAGAATCTGAACCCAACATACTGCAGCACAAAGAGAAAGAGATAATCAATTGAAAAAAGAGTCACTAGTTATGGCTAAGCTTAAAAACAGAGTTGTCTGTCAAGTTATATTGTAATCATGCTCACCTTCTATCAACAATAACCATTGAGCGAAGCTCACAATTTGCAAAGCTGCAACAACAAAATGCAGAGCATATGAGCCTTTTTATCCATGTTGAATCCAATTTATAGTTATTTACTACCCACTGTCAATAATTTAAGGAAGAAATTAGAAGTTTTGGGTAATAATTGAATTATCACTTTTTTGTATACAGGACTCAGATTTACACAGAAATAAATAATTATTGAGGCATCCAGACCAGGTAAAGAATTAATGTAGAGAAAACAGTTTTCAGCTTGTAGTCATTGATCAAACAATACAAAGAATATTCAGAATGGCAAAAAGAAGTAGAATTTGAAGCTGTGAAGACAAATCTCTACCATCTATCTCTATATATCTTTAATTTCTATACACCAACGATTGACAATGAAATTTATGAGGCAACACTTACTGTTTACATATTTCACTCTTTATAGATGGATGGCAATCGTTTCCAAAAGCACTTAGGGTATGATATAAGAATCCACTGTGAGTAACAACTGCAATCTCTTTCTCTTTCCGTGTCCACAGCCTGGAAAAACAAAAGGAAGTAGTCAGGATTAAATTGATGCTACTTGTGCTATAGAATTACATGTCCATATGCATCTTATTCAAAGTTGAAACAAATACTAAGGTAAAATTCAAGAAACATTTCGAGCCTGGATCAATTTAAAGGGGAGCATTTACAGTTCCAATGGCAGAATGAAGTCATCAAACTCCTTTTTTCATAATGAAACTAATGGCACAAGTGATTATTAAAAGATCAAGTTTCTTCATTGCTACAGTTCAATTCAAAATGAAGATGAACCATAAGTGCACACTTCAAAGGCCATGTGTGGAATCTAAAACTCAGTGGAAATCATCATTTACATGGATTACAACATAACTACTACTCCAAAAAACGACTCAAAGCCTCCCATCTTTGTAAAACCATAGACAAGAGCATGAAAAGTTTAAACCCTACGACAGACCTCACTAAAAAGATGGCATCCTAGGAGCTGCAATCACACCATTCCATAGTCATTGTCTAAACTGTCTATCATTGTTATGTACTTGTGCAGATAAAAATAAAAATTAAAAAAATGAATGGAGATAAATAGTAAGTCACCAGTTCATAAACTCCATTCCCCTCTTTGCAACATGTTCATTCGTCTCTCTGGTGTCAGCCGTCCACAAAATGTCCTCATCAGCTTCTATCTGAATAAAACCATAAAAAAAAAAATGTAAGAAATAACTGTAATTCGCAATAAGTAAAATTTTGACTCAAACCCATGACCAACAGTTCAAAAGTATCACATTAATAACAGCTAATCCCCAAAACAAAAACCAATCACAATGAATTACTTGCCAGTGAAAAATCAATAGCAGGAAAAAGAGTTTGGTACTCGCTGATACTTCTTCTCTTATCACATGGATGAACTCCCTGAGGTGAAAGAAATAAACATGAAAGCAGAACACATAAATTTAGAAGAAAAAAATTTAATTTACAAAAAAGAACTTCTCTATCCACAAAAATTAGAACCCTAATTTCCAAATTCGTTCTTATAAACAAATAAAGCTCATTCCTGTAAAATTTGGAAAACATGCCCTGGTCAATTTAGATTTGAAATCAAAGAGCACTGGAAGCTAACAGTGCTCCACATATCTTAGAAAACCACCCAATAATCACATCAAGTAGAGTATGGATTTGGGTATCCTCCTTTATTTGCTTTCTAAACAAAGGACTAAGGCCACACCCTGAATGATTTAATCCAATTCTATGTTATAACAAAACCTTGACAAAAATTTGGAATGAATTAGAAATTTGGTCCAGTCTCCCTTGATCACACAATATGTTATTGGGCATACCAATCTAGATTTGGGAGCGATCATGAATTCAGAATATAATAAATAAGATAATATAACAACTTAATCGAAAGACTGCCAAATCATTGAAATATTAATATTATAACTGCTAAGCCAAAGCCTAATTTATTGGCAGAATGCATAATGGCACAAATTCATGAAATTCATCTTTTTAGTTGTGATTACTTTACTCTAAAATTTCTACTACCAAATAAAGAGTTGGTTTTTTCATTTCTCTTTTTTATTCAGTTTTCTTTATTTTTCCTCAGGCCAATAGAATATAAACATGTTTGAAAAGGAAGTTGTATTCTCTCCAACTAGCCTTCGTTATGTACATACCAAATGTTCTCGGCAAAGCTCAAATGCAATAAATGGTGGGCAATTTAGACTTGAGATTGCAGGACGATCACTGTTCCCTGCTTTTTCCACCATCAATGGAGGTGCATCTATCCCATCTGCGTACCCTTCACCACCAAAGACTCCTACTGCTGTTTGCATGGTCCTGCAATTCAAATGGCGGGAGTCATAACCTAAAATTCAAGAATGCATAAACAATTATGAACAGTTAACAGGAATCTAATTCTTTTACACATAATACCTTAATAAAGGGGAAGTGATGACCAACTCAATTCTCTTAGAAAGTCCAGTTACATGAACATGCTTGTGCAAATTATCCACCTGGTATTGAACCATGAATCATTCTAAAATCATTGTCGTATCCTCAAAAAGCATTGTATAATATACAGAACAACATAACATAAAAGTTGCGGTAAAAACCAATGTCATCTAGCACCAATTTAGAGGATGATTGTAATCATTCTTAGATTCAGAAAAAATTCAAACGGAAGATTCTCTCACTGCTGAAACAATAGAAATGCAGAATTATCATAGTCCTAACAGAACATTACGTTGAAAAACTTTCAAGTCTTTATTAGATGAAAAACACATGGCAAGATCATCGGATCTAAATGGATAATGAAACAAAATATTAAGTGGTGAAAACCTGCTGCCAGCCGAGTGGAGTAAGGTGTGCATCAAAATAATCGTAAGAATTGTAAGCATCATAGTCCTTTTCCCCTGCTACATTGTGAATACCCTGAGCATGTCTCACCTACATGCAAAATTTTAACCATACAATCCTCTCAAAATGAAAATCTCAACCATATTTGATGGATAAAAAATAAATAAATCTTGGCACCAACCAGGTGAATAGTTTTACATCGGTGAGATGGGTACAAACTTGTGCCAGTGATGGAATCCATATCGCCTGCACCCAAATGTAACTGAAATTCAAGATTGAAAACCAAAACAACTAAAATAATAGCAGAAAGTGTACGAACAACTAGATCCCATCTGGACCACGGAACTCAGATCAATGCAAATACAACAATCACCACTTGAAAAATCTGGCCTAACCAAAATCATCACATTTCATGATTCTAATAAAAGCACCAAATAACGAGAAATAAACCAGATGGGAGTAGCTATAAAGCATGCAATTCATACATCCAAAAAAGGAAAATATGCGACTGGATAAGAAAGTTGTACCTTGGAGAGATGACAAACAAAGAACAGGAAACCAAATATGAAAAAAAGGAGAAAGGTGTAATTATAAAACAAGAGAAGCTCTGGTTTTGTTGCAGTTAAGAGGGAGAAGAAGGGGTGAAGTTTTGAGGAGGTGAAAAGGTAGAAGAAGAGGAATGAAAACAATTAAGGAAAAGTAAATATCCTGATGATTCACGAGGGGTTGGGGAGTGGAAGTTTCCTTCTCACAATTCAGCCCCCGGGAATTCGTGAAGAGTTCCGCTTCTGGTTCCACCTTTTTCTGCTTCAATGGTTTCCTTGGGCTGGGATATGCCAAAAAATGTTCGGCCACTAACTTATGTGCACATGTAGGGGCCCGCCTGCGCCCGGTCAACGATTTAGACCAGACAATCACGCCCACTTGGCATACTCTCAGTTGCTTCCCTAACTTTTGCAACTTTCTTAATATTTGAATTTGACTTCCAAGTTCTAACTTTCAAACGCTGAAAAGGAAGAACGAAAGACTGGGGTAACTGGTTAAAATACCTTTTCTTTTAACGTTGTATATAGGCATAATTAACTTTTTTTTAATCAATAACATGAAAGATTGATTAGTATTTATGTTTTATTATTAATATATCTTTTATTAATTTATTCGGTAATAAAATATTCTCACTTTAAAATAAAATAATTTTAATTTTGTTTGAATTTATTATTATTATTATATATCAAACAAAAATATCATTAATTTTTAATTAAAATAATAAATAATATGAATAACATTTTATAATTTAATTAATTAATTTTATAATTTGAAAACATAATATATTATCAACATTTAGAATATTTTTAAAAATACACAAAATAAATATTTAAAATAAACATGTTGGTTCTATAAAATACTATACTAATTTATACACAATAATTATATAAAAATATATATCAGTCAAATAATAATTATTTTACATATCAACAAATATGATAAAAATATATATTTAGTAATATTTTAATTAATAAATATTTATAGTAATGTTTGATTTTTTATAATAATATATTATTAAATTATACTTTTACAAGTCATTCACGAATCAGGAATGTTAAAAATTGAGTATATGTACAGTGCAGATTCATTGATTTCTGACGCAAGCGCAAACGCAATCGTGCCTAGGTTTATCTGCGGAATCATGTTGGAATCATGGATGTCATTCAGGACCCAAGCCCAAGCAAAATAAAGGATGTCAATTCCGCAGCCTGGAATGCCCTAGTCTGGGCCATAACAAAATATTGCTAAGTAAACCGAAAATTATTTGAGTATCACTAGTCAACCTTATGCATTTTAGTTTGACAGTGCAGTGTGCTGCGTAAGGCAGGCCCCTATGGAATATACGGGGGTTTTTACGGCATAGGCCTCCGCTAGCCCAATATCTTGAAAGATAGAAAGGAAAACAGACGTAGTGGGTGGGCGGGCCGTCTGCCTTTCGTGGTGGCTGTGGTTCTTGTCATGCAACTAGAATTTGATTCCAACTGAAGTTTTTTATGCTTAAAAAAATATAAAAATTAAATTTTTTCAAGCTCACCAAGCTAGCGAGTCTGAGATATTTTGATATAAATTAACAAAAATGATATTATTTTTTTAATTGTAATATCAAACCGAATTTTGAGCTTAGATCAAACTCAAACTCAAACTCAAACTCAATCTCAATTTTTGTTGAATGAATCATACTAAAATAACTTTGAACCGAACTTGAATTTTAATTCAATTTTATTTAAATCAAATTAAATACAAGTTTAAATGTGTTCCAACTTGGCCTGGCTTGGCTTCTGATGGTAACCCAATGAGCAGTTGTGATTTCTATTTTTGTTTTTTTAAATAATAATTCAATTGGTTTGTCTTCTTTGATCATTGTATATGATGTTTACGGCCTTCAATTAATAAATAAACAGAAGTAGGTAGCTGTAAAAAGGTTGTATATATCTGTGTGCGCGCCTCTTGTTTCTGTGAGTCTCAGGAATGATAAGATAGCTTTGTAATTGTCACTAATTAATAAATGACCCATCTGTCTGTCTGTCTACTTACTTGTACCTCAGGGGAATGAACAGTGGTACATTGTACATGAGAATGTAATTAATGCTTAACGTTGAAACAGCTTAATTTTCTACATTTTTCAATTAAACTTAAACAAACATGTACAATGGACGCACAAAACTTTATCAGCCTTCCCATCTTCTTCACTCTCCCTGAAAGCGAAATGAAAATAAAAAGCAAATCTCACTTGGAAGGCCTTCCTTTTGGTTTGGGTAATTACTTAAAATAGGAAGCTTATTTTAAAGGTAAATTATTTAAAAGGTTATTAGATATAAATAATTATTATGTTTGATAAAATTTAATAAGTATAAGTAATTATTATATTTAGTTAAAAATAATAAAAAAATATTATTAAATTATTTTACTTAAATATCTTTAAATATAATTATTTTTAAATATTTTTATATTATTTATTATATTTATTAAAAATAAATTTATTTTTATCTTAAAAAATTTAATTATAATAAAATCAAGATTACTTTAGTAATCTTTTAATACCTAAAATTAAGGTAGTAATTAGATTACCATATATATTATCTGTCACGTCAACATTGATAACAGAAAATTACTGTAATATTTTGTTAATGATAAACTAAACAAAATAATGTAAGTAATAAAAGATAAATTATCAAAATAATTTTTAAATTTTTAGAATCAAACAGCCCCTTGAGGGTTAGTTAATATGGACAAAATCTTCTAATATGAATCTTAGGTAAATATTACTTGAAGGGATAAATAATGTTTTAAATGACAGAAATACGAAAGCTAAAACAAAATAATAGGAGGTGATATAAGTATGTAAATTCGGTTCAAATTGTAAAATTAAATTAAACCACTTAAAAATTACATTAAATAGTTTGATTTATAAGATAGTTTGATTTGAATTGATAAATTTTTAAAAAATAGTTTTCAATTTGAATTACAGTTTAGCCGATTTTCAAACTGAACCAAATCGTAAATTATATTTTTCTAAAATACATGTATATAATTATATTTGATAGAATTTTTCAATAAGTAATTAGTTTTATTATTTTCTTTATATATATTGTAGATATTTTTTATATTTATTTTTTATGTTTACATTATATTATAGAAAACAAAATTTTAATTAATTTTATTAAATAATATATATTTATAAGTAAATAATTTTAAAATATTTTAACCGTAATGCAATTCAGATTACACTGTATTTTTTTAGTTTGGTTTGGTTTGGTTTTAAACTTAAAATAGTTTAATTTTATTTGAAAATTTTTTAGACTGTTTATTTTTTGAACAATATTATGTGTATCTATTTTAAATATATAAATATGTACATACTTACACGTATCATCATATAATCAGATGATGTTTTATCTTTAATTTAAAATTACTTAATTATATGATAACACATATAAGTGCATACATATTTGAATATCCAAAAAACTACTGTACACACCCTTGCGAGGAGAAGTCAGCGTATTAATTACAAGAAAAAAATTCAAGTTGAGAGATTTGATTCGCCAATTTGCCATTATCAAGGTTGGTTAAGATGTTTGAAATGTAATAGCAAGTAGAAAGATCCTGCAAATCTTCATTGTCTTCTGCAGGTAAACAAAATCCTCCAGCCTATAATTTCCTGTCAACTGCAACTTGATACTTTCCTACTAATTAGGAGAATCGAGAAAACAAATCTTAAACACAAGAATCATTTGGCAAAACAAGTTGAACACGCCATGGTTGATTAAAGTTTAAAGGCTATCAGGTTTTTTGTCTGCAAGTAAAACTGGGTCAGCAGAATAAGCAGTTTTAGCCATGCATATTAAATTCAATGCTTCCAAAATCTAAAATATGCATCACATTCAATGATTCAACTTCTAGGTCTATCTTTCAAATATATATAAAGGTCCCTACCCTTATTTGACCGGAATTCAGTGATATCAACGTACAAAATATAAAAGCTGGCGACGGCTCTTATTTCTTTTTTTGAAGTTGAATATGAAACAAAATAATTCTGTTGTTGTATAATTGTAGAAGGATGAAGAAACAACAAATCTTTAACTTCATTATTTAATGGTAATATAAAGATCCCATTTCATGATTTCTGAAAATCATTAGCATTCTCAATCTTCAATAGGACAAAACGTTGGATGAGATTGTAGTGTGACTACCAAACACGAAGTCGCTCAATTTTGTACAAATTTTCATGAGAAGATCCTTAAGTTATATTATAATTTGAGTTTGCAAATATGGTTGTTTGTGGTCTTTTTATATATGACAAGACTGGTCTTCTCAGAATCTTAGGTTCTGGAAAAATGTAATTATCTAAATATCCACCGAATTTCTATTGAAGTACTTAAATGGCCACTAGTTGCTTGGTATTGGAAGATGATTTGGTTGTTTTGTTACGAAAATACTATCCAATGCTGGACCAAAGATATGTGTATTATGAATTAACCGTGTATATTTTGCTTTAACATAATATATATTCCGAGTTGAGCAAAGATAAACATTTAGGGGCTAACAATATTATTTGTTTATATTATTAACTTAAAGTTAACAAAAAGAGTTTAGGTTTAAACTATATTAATCTTATAATTAGTAAAATTTTGAATTATTTAGTATTGTACTCGAAGATTTATTTATCTGGTGAAGTCGGGTGGAGTTTCCAGTCATAAAATATATATATATTACTTATAGCATTATGGGCAGATTATGGCTGTTGATGATCAAGCGAGACACATTCAAAGTTAGGTACACCATTGTTGAGCTTAAACAGATTGTAAATCTGTAGTCAACAAGATTGTTCTCAAACAAACCCATCAGTGTTACTCGTGCCAAAGAATAATGAAAATATTGAGGGTGATAAGTGAGGTAGAGATCAACCGTGTTTTTGGTCACACAGTTACTTTATTAACTTTCCTTTATATGTTATTATTGTTCATCGTGTTCATGCTTTGAAACAATAATGGCTTTTCCAGCATTAGGTACAGACCAAAATTTAATTAAAATCAAGCCATAATGTCTATTCAGGAAGAGGTCTTTCTTATATATGTATTTATAGTATCCACATTTGGGGCCTAGAATGCTGTTTTAATTTCTACATCATCATGCCCCCACCCTTAATAGCTAGATTCCACTGCTTTCATATGTTGCATTTTTTCAGCATTAGTCTGCCGACTCTGCCCCCACAAGTAGAGATTTCTAGGAAAAATATGAAACCTTACTAACCCAGAAACTGCCCTAGATGACAGGGAAGTACTCCAATTTAATCCGTGTGAAATGACAACAAATAATTAATGGACCTCTTACTTGTATTTAAATTTGTCATCAAGTGACAGGCTGCCAAAAAAATAAAAACAAAAACCCAAATCTTGTCCATGATAAATTCATCGTTGTACTACATTTTTTCAACCTGAAGTTTAGTTAACATGCAAATCTGATTGTCAACATGATAATTCACTTGGGGCATTTGTATAAATTGTTACTCAGACCTTTCAAGATACAGCAAGTAGCTAATGAAGTTGCTAGAAGATGAACGGCAAGCATACGTTAGCAACTTTGACACAAACTAATTTTATTTACTCGTGTTTTGACATTAACCATACTGAAGAGCAGGATTGATTTTACCACATCTTCTGATGAGTGGTTGTGATTTGTGGGGTTGCCCTCATTTTCTTGCTTGAAGAAAAGACTCGTGAAGGAAATCCCTTTTTAAGCCTCTAATAATGGTTAACTTTTTACTGCAACTAAAGGCGTATACAAAATGCCAACACCAAATTATAATTACCGGCCTTTATGGAATCAGAATTAGAAGAAAATAGCACTTCTACTTTCTTTTTCTTTCTTTCTTACAAAGACGATCCAATCCAACAATAAAAGCTGCGGTTTGGATACCATAACTCTTTATCTATTAGCCCTCTAATCTTGTTGATGGCACAAGCAAACAAAGCATTAGAAGACAAAATTAGAGATAGTGGTTTTGAGTGAGACCTTCAAACCCTAATAAGATATTGTGGGTATGAAAGAGAAACTGTGAAAGTAGGGTTTGCAAAACCGCTTTGTGTCGGGGTGGTAGGGAGAAACAGCCCGCGGTTTTCTCACACCACCATTAGCCCTACTTCGCCTGTGCTTATCGTGGTGGTTGTGTTGTGTCATTGTCATATAAAAATTATTTGTTTTTTCAATTGTCTTTTTATATCTCCTTCAATCTTCCTTCTAAATGCAAAATTTATTAATTAATTTTCACTTGCCATTCATCCAACTGTGCGTGTTTTTTTTGGGCTAGTTAGATGTATCAGTACTATATGATAACTTTGGTTAAGATAGAACCGTTAGTATTGATTAGTAAATATAATTATATATTAATATAAACTTAGGTAGATGCTAAATATAATTTTAATAAAAATTAATTGGATCTAACACGATGATAGTATATATATTAAATATAAATTAGAACATAATGAATTGCATAAACTGAATGTCAATTTCAATAAGATTTTTAATAATGTCGATTGCAAATTGGTAATTTATATATTTAGGTCTGAAATTTCAGCATATCAATTGAAATGATATAACCGATAAGCAAACATATTAAATTAAAATGTGAAGTTCACTGTTAATATATAAAATTATATGTATCTATTTTTAGGATACAAGTAAGTATACATTTGATCTATATTATCATATAATTTAATAATTTTGAATTAAAAATAAAGTAATATTCAATTATATAATGACATATATAAATATATACATGTTTGTATATTCAAAATTGATACGTATAGTATTTCTCTTTATATATATATATATATATATATATATATATATATATATATATATATATATATATATATATATATATTGATGACAATAAAACTATGTATACCTAATTTAAATACATAAATATTTACACATTTATACACGTCATCATATGATTAGGTAATTTTGAATTAAGAATAAAGTAGCATTCACTCATATAATGACATATATAAATATGTACATATTTATATATTTAAAATAGATATACATAGTAATACTTTTTATTCAATTGTATATATAATGAGGAGGGTTATGTGCATAATTTTATATATAAATAATGACGTGT
Source organism: Mangifera indica (assembly GCF_011075055.1). Classification (NCBI taxonomy): domain Eukaryota; kingdom Viridiplantae; phylum Streptophyta; class Magnoliopsida; order Sapindales; family Anacardiaceae; genus Mangifera; species Mangifera indica. The sequence continues at coordinate 3,995,245 of NC_058147.1, read as the reverse complement.
CATCGTATAATTGGATAGTTAAAAATTAAAGATGAAATAATATATCATTATATAATAATATGTTATTATTTATATATAAAATTATATATATTATTTGTGTATATAATTTTAACAGGATTAAATCCCATAGTAAGAAAATGAAAAATGATAAATTAAGTCATGAATGACAAATCTGATCGTCAAGAGATTATTTGACAAGCAAATCATTAAGCCTTGCGGGCCTAGAGCAAGTAAAAACAGTCAATCAATTGAGTATAAATTATCTGATGATCAAGATTATAATCTCAAGTCAAAAAGTTTAATTATGGCATCAGAGCTGGTATTGCGAGTGAAGAGAACAAACATGACATACGAGTTAAACTGCGTAAATGCTTCCTCTTTTCACAGAGAAGAGGAAACTTGCTGCTTCCATGAAACGTAGGAATATATAGCTATCCATAGAAAACATATCTAAACTTTGAAAATAAAACAAAGGCTATTATTCTATGTATACTGGTGACTGACAGCTCCTAATTATACCAAGAAAAAAGCTCTAAGAAAACCACGTAAACTGATAAGAAATTCACATGCTGAAGGACGGTTGATGCTTTTTTCTCCTCCACATTCCTAGTCTCCACCTACTCCGAAATGTCTTCCTTTTTCTTATTTTCTTTTGATCTTTCCTGTGTTTTTCTTGTGGAAGGGATGCCACTTCTCCATTCAAAACCCTACTTGGAAGGCTCACCAAATAAATTTACATCCGTAGGAAAATAAATAAATAAATAAAAAGTTTTCTTTTACTTATTACCTTTTGACATGTATCCAACTTTATGTCATTTAGCTCAAAGTCTAACGATTTTTTAACATATTTTTCAAGAGGGTGTTATAATTTTCTGCTGTATGATTATTACTAATGTGATAAATGATTATTTTTAAATTAAATGATCACCATCATTGTTCATGCTTAATCATTTCGTACATGAAATTGGCCCCAAATCGGCTGCTAGGAAACGATGGTAATCATATTATAGAACAAGATAGTGGAATTTCGAAACCTTTATGTTTGAAGTTTTCACCAAATTATTTCCCTTTTACAAATTTCCAAACTTTATTTGAAAATTGCATCAAATCATTGCCACTTTAAGATTTTCGGTACTTTTTTTCTTCTTTGTGTTTGATTTTCACCTTAAACTGTAGTTGCGTTAAATTCAGCATCATGACACGAGGGAGGTAGAGTAAAGTCACGTGTTTAGAATTTTTCTGTCTTATACTTGTTCAACTGTGTTTATACGTGTGGTTCAGATTTTTTTTTTTTTTTTTGATAACAAGCAATTTCATTTGAGTCAAATTATTTTTTTATAACCCATCCTTATCCTATACAAATTATTTATTTATTTTTGTTATTGTCAGGAGAAGACAACACTATTTACATCTACTCTCACAGACAAATTTGACAGAAGAAGTGTGGCCTGTGGTCATTGCCAATTAATGCAACATGAAAGTCACGAATAATGAACTGAAGAGTCAATCTGTACTCCAATTTTGATGGGGCTGTGCTGTATGTCGCCACTCACCGCCATCAAATTGCAGTTTTATTAATTCTGTTGGAGCTAAATCAACTTGTCGTCTCATAGGATAATTAAGAAAGTGCAGCACTGCAATTGGAAATAGAATATAAAAGCCTAGCTATAAAATGGGTGGATAGAATTATCCTCATGCAGCCATGAAAAGTATTTGCATATTCACGTTAGAGTAAAGAACAAATACATAAGCCAAATTAGGCTAATAAGAAAAGAGAAAAATTGCAGTAGTCTATGGATGAATTTGATCTATATATGTCGTATTGTCAGTATGTCCAGGTGAGAGATAAGGATAAGACTGTACTATTTTCATAATTAATTGTAAAAGGATACAAAAATTAGGCCGCACAGTTAATTTAGTTAATAGAATTAATAGTAAATTAAATCAAAACCAGAATTGGGCAGATGCATTATTGAAAGTTTAGTAAAGAACAAAAAAGAGGTCCACCAACTCATTTGAAATCGTGAAGCCAAATTCTAGAGGCAGATATGTGAATGTAAATTAATAAAATTTGTTCCTTTTAAATCTAATTAAGGCACAAAGTGCTATATGTATATTTTAAGTACAACATAATTGCATATTATGAATTAATTAATTTAATTAATTAACAACCTTTCCATTGGTGTACCTATATATTCTTCCACTGGGAGCAACTTCATCTCCAGGGATTTGGTGAGAGAAGTTATGGAGCTTAGTGAAAATGGTTTCTCGGAGGAATTCTTGTCTCTAAGAAGAGACACTTGGGAGACCATCCCTACAGAAATGGATGGACTCTTCTCTAGTGATTGGAGTTATGGTTGCTATGATCAAAACCCACCTCCCATTCTTCCAAATTCTTATTGTCAGCCTTTTTCTGCACCATTTGAACAAGATTTCAACTACGACTTCAGTGAAGTCTATTGTCCATTTGTTGATGAATTGTCAGCACCTCAGCTTACTGATTCATCAATGAATACACTTGATACACCGCCATTTCCAATTCAAGAAGACTTTCCGTTGGCCATGATGGGCGATGAAGAAGCTAATAATCTACTTGCGGATGATTTCCAAAATCTCGAGATGCAATCTTCATCTTGCAAAGTTGAGCCAATTCACGAGTCTCCTGAAATCCCAGTTTTCAAAATGGGAACTTGTCCCGAACGAATGAACAGAAGTAAGAAGGTGGAGGGGCAGCCATCAAAAAATCTAATGGCCGAGAGAAGGCGAAGGAAGCGCTTAAATGACCGCCTCTCAATGCTTAGATCCATAGTTCCTAAAATAAGCAAGGTAAGTAAACAATCTCCATTGCTGGTTGCACAGATTAATTAAAGTATATTTTATATGTATGTGTAGAGCTTGTTCGATTTTAATTAATTCCCTTTGGTCTTCTGATAGATGGACAGGACTTCTATACTTGGAGATACCATAGACTACGTGAAAGAGCTCATAGAGAAAATCAACAACTTGCAACAAGAAATTGAAGCAGATTCAAGTCATATCGAGAAGCTGGGCATTTGTAAGGATGTGAAGCCAAATGAGAGTTTAGTAAGAAATGCACCAAAGGTATAGACTCTGAAATACTATTAAGTAAGAACTTCAACTGAGACAAACTGAAATTATTGGGAAAAAAAAAAGTTCCTAAATTTCGATATTCTACTTTTTATGGGCTGCAGTTTGGCGTGGAAAGAAGAAATATGGATACCAGAATTGAGATTTGCTGTCCAGCGAAGTCAGGATTGTTGTTATCAACAGTAACAACCCTGGAAGCATTAGGCCTTGAGATTGAACAATGTGTTATCAGCTGCTTTAATGACTTTTCGGTCCAAGCTTCCTGCTCAGAGGTACAAATTCACATCTTAATTTGCTGTAGTTAATTTATTTAATCTATTGAGAGCAGAGCAGTGTTTAATTTTTATGATTATTGTGATGCTGATAGGAAATGAAGCATAGAATGCTTATAAGCTCTGAGGACATAAAGCAGGCATTATTTAGAAATGCAGGCTATGGAGGACGATGTCTGTAGGAATGAAGAGAGTAGGAAATCAAGAGCAAAGCAACCTTATGGTGAAATTTTCAGTGGCAGGTTCCCTCATCTCTGTAATTTCATTAAGCTTTTTCGCTGAAAGGTTGTAATGATTTTTGTTTTTGGTTTAATAAAAGGCTTGTACTTCTCATAGCAATGTAAAATCTCCTGCTCCTGAAATATTGCTAAAATTACTTGTATTAGAGTGATTGATTTTCTGCTCCTGAAACTTCTTTAAATAAAAGTTTTCAATAAATAAAATTATATAACAAAGGTTTCAAAAAGATGACTCAATCAATAGTATATTATTAGACTTTCATCAAATATTCAATAACCGTTAGACTTACGCTAATTTTGTTTACCCAAATCTTAACTTTATATTAGACTTAAATTCATTAGTAAATTGTAATTGAACTATTCAAATAACAAGTTTTATTATATCAAAATCATAATTAATGTTAATCCACCTCATAAAATTTTCTACCAGTGAACAGCAAGATCCCTGAAATAATGGAAGCTTGTAAGAGCAAATGGATGGCCTGGGCCAAAATCATAATGTCTCCATAACAAACATGTCCATAGGGACAAACTGGGGCGTATTATTTTGGTAAGGAATCAAAAACTTTACACGCATACTAGGCCAAAGGCACACTCCTAGGTAAAATACAAAGCTGTAGGAGCCACAAAGTTTGTTGATGTACCATGGCATCCAAACATATAAACAAAACAAAAGCAATCGATTGATATTATATGGACTTGCGGTCCTTTGATCAAATTGTTAAATCAGTCTGTTTTGTTCTTTCAATGCTTTTTGATCGCTTGACATTGACATAGTACCGAATTCACTTTGCATCATCGTAGAGACACTTATGATATGACCCAAGAAGGGGCATAACTTTTTGGGAAACAACAAAAATGCACCAGGGCTTCATAAAGCTCCCAACACCACGAAGAAGCTGAGACATTTCCACGCACTTGCCACGAAGAAGATGCTTGTTGTACGGTAGTGTTCTTAAAGGGCGTCTCCTTGAGAAGCAACCAATTGGCAGAAGTGACAGTTTACTTAGTATTTATGAATCAATGGCTCTCACGTCCCTAGGGTAGGTTTATTTGATTATCCAATTTGTTTAGTCTCAATTCAACAATTAGACATTTAAATATTTTTCTTATTTTATTGGCTTAGTTAGACTGAAACTAGTGAATAAAAGAAAGGAATTTAATTACATTTCTCCAAAACTTTCTCTCTTTTCTTTCCTCTTGCTCTGCGCTTTGTTTTTCCTCTGCTTCTTCTTCTTCCATACTCTTTATTACAATTTTGGTGCTTTAATCGATCTTTACCATCATGGATGACAGAACACAATCTCGTGAATTAAAAGACCAACCCCAACACCTTCAACAACAATATGAGGTACCAGCTTCTCTAATCTTGCACGTCAATGACTCCTTCATCTCTTTGTTCATTATTGGAACAATTTTTCTAAGTCAATATTTTCGTCCAACCCAGCACATGATAACATTTTAAGGCCCCTCCACCTTTGCAGCTACCTTCACATGGGGATAGAAGTGGCAATGGACCACGCTGGTTCAGTCAAGCTCACTGGACCCATGGATCGGATTGAACCTAAGACTTGCACAATGATGAGTCTTACAGGTTAGGACAACCCATACGAAATATAAGGTCCATAGCCTAGTCCGATATATGTAGGATTAGGTCAGCCCAAAATTTTTTAAAAAAAATTATTTTTTAATTAATTTTTTAAAATTATGTTTTTAGACCATTATCTAATTATTAAAATCGATGATAGTGTCCCGAATATTTTATTGATAATCTCTCACTTATGACGAAGTAATATCATGATTATATCATAAAAAAATATTATAATATATTATAAATAAATTAATTTATATCTTATTAAATATTTTGATTGACAAAATTAAAATAAAAATAAAATTATCAATACAAAATTATTGTTTGTGAATTCAAACAGTTTCAGAGTGAGAATTGATGAGAGAAAATTAGATTGAGAATAATGAAAGATTAAGAGATTGAGATTTGAGAAAGAATAATGAATTTGTAAAAGGGAAGGGGGGGGGGGGGGGGGGGGATTATTGAGTTTATATAATAATAGTAATAAGGAAAATAAATAAATAAACAATGACTTCAGCCACATAAGTTGTTCTATAGTAAAAGGGTAGATTTAAAAATTATATTTTCGTAATAACAATAATGAATCAGGTTAGATTGATTCACGGATCTATTATCTAGACCCATAACCCAATCCTTTAAATTCAACCACCACAATAGCAGATTGAATCTTATGGTATCCGATTTTTTTTTACTAGGTTTGACACTTCTACAAAGGAATCTACTAGTTCAACATTTAAATTTACTTTTTTGGGAAATTTGATTTGGAGGATCCAACGGTTGTGTTTAAAAAATAATATTAATTTGTACTTAAAATATAACATTAGTATCCAACTCAATCTCAAACAAATGTACTAATTAAGAAATTCAATCTGACATCTTCGGAATTTTGGCACACGTCACTCACAATGACATTATGTTGTCACCCCATTAATCAGCATGCAAGAATAATCCATCAACGGAGCTCTCAGTCGGTAGCTGATTGGGCCCATTCAGACTATTAAGAAGTCTGCATCTCGTCATTGTCATTGAAAGTCCATTAAGTTATGATTACTCAGGAACTTCTATAGTAGCCCAATTCCGATCAACTCAGTGCCATCCAATTTAAATCCGTTCTCAACAAACTTAGTTAGATCCTCTAAATTGATTACTGGAATGAACAATTAAAAACCGAATTGATGGGTAATTTTCCATTTGGAGTTGGCTTAACACTGGGATTCTTTATTTATTATTTCTTTTTGTTCTTAAAATATGAGTATTTTTGTAACACTACTTGTAACAAATAGATATGAAGAGCTAAGAAATATGAGTCGTTCAGCCCACATAAACTTTAGCCTAAAGGGAATATGGACCTCAACCCACCAACCAAACCATATAATATAAGCCATTGGAGCTTAATAGATGAAAAGTGTCTATTTTACAACAATGGACACAAGCAAAAGCACGCATGACCAGGTATTAATTTCTAATTTGGGAAATAAGTACATAATGAGGTAAAACTTTTCCTTAATTAAACTTGCAGAATTAACAACAAAAAAGTGATTGGTCAATACATAACGATAAGTTATACAAATTATACGTAAAGATCAATTACATCGTTTACACACCAATGCATGACAAAATACGAACAAAAGATCTTTTATCTAGAAGGTAGGAAAACAAAACTTTTAATATTTATAATCTTTCTCTAAGATATCTTCAAAATGCAATCATAGTTTGTTATTATAATAAAATCACTTTCCATGTTTTAATCTACAATTGGAAAGCAATCAATTTGTACCAAATTGGGAGCGTTTGATTTTTTTTGGATTTGTGAGAAAACAACCTTGTGTGTGAAAACAAACTTTCCACATGGCAACGCATTTTCGTTGCTTTCAGTAGGTATGAAATCATAATGTTTTCCACTAGCTTTGAAATTGGAATTAGAAGAAGCCGAATCGATGGATAATTGAGAATTGAAGTGACCAGGACCTGATAAGATTTGTGGGATCAATTCATTTAATTCAAAACTTGCATTAGTTGTACACAAGTCCAATACAGACCGCACCATCTCCAACTTTGATTTTCCATGAAATGGTACAGAGAACGTCCCACAAAATCACTTGTAAATTCTCAATAATAACTCAGCTTAAAACGACATCTTGAGTTGAAGATGGTTACTTCTCGTGTATATTATAGTTTATGGCTACCAAGTGGTAGAAGTTAGTTGGCGTTCGAGGTGTTAAAAGAGTTTGGTCGACTTGGACACGGCAATAGACTAGGCCGGCTTATACATTTTTGAATGCTCAAAGTTTGGTCTTATATATTGGGCTACGCTGGGCCTTAAATGTGTTGGCCCATTTTTTAAATTTAATTAAAATTTTTAAATATAAATTATTTTTTAATTATTAAAACCAACAACTACCTTAAATATTTTATTTATAATCTCTCACTTATAATATTGTGATTGCATAATGAAAAATATTATAAGTTTATAATATAATATAAATTAATTAATTTACATACTGTATAAATTATAAATAAAATAAAATATATATACTATAGCATTTATCTACTCATCTTCAATATTCAAATCTCTAGATTTTTTTTTACATTGGATCCAATTATAATATTTTGTAATAATAAAATTGAAATGAAAACGAAATTATAAACACAAAGAATTATTATTTGCGAATTCATATAGTTTCCGAAAGAGAGTTGATAAGAGAAAATGAGATTAAAAATATAATTAAAAAATTGAAATTGAAAAAAAAATTGGATTGGTTTATATAGAAAAAAATAAAAAAATTAAACAATAAACCAATAATTGTTGAAGGCTTCTGCCATCTGCTCTGATGTTTTTTAAAAAAATTTATTTTTTAAATGGTAATGGCTGGCCTAGCCTAAGGGCTTGATTTAAAGTCATGATTCTGTCCGAAAGACCTTTAAGCCAGACCCGACATGTTACAATGTCAAATTGGGTCAGACTTCAAATTCTTGTTTTGGATCAGACCTCCATTTGATCCGACTCAATTGACATGTCTAAGTCAACCAAAAACACAAAATAATACCTCAGCGTATTACTGTAGAGGCGGGGCCAGACCCATAGGCTTAAACACAAGACCCATTACTATTTTCATAATTATTAAAATTAATTATAATATAAAAATATTTTTATTTGAATTAATAGATTGACCATTACTATATAATTCAGTGTGCCCTTATATATATAGGGTCGGATTGTGGATCTAATACTTTTTATGAGTTGGCCCAATGTGTGAAGCCTATTATTGTATAAATCTTAGGCCTAGCCGGACCCATAAACCAAGTGGACTAAGACCAAAACTAGCCTAACTCAACCCATTGCCATCTCTACTTGGCTTGTATCAAAATTTTGTTTAAAAGCTTTTCTTTTCTTTTAAAATTTTTTTACAGTTATTCACCTTACTCCCATTACATCAATTTAAAAATGTGTGTTTTAAGTGGTAAAACAAAATAAATCTCAAATTGATACTCTTATATTTGAAATTTCCTTCTTTTACCCGTGAATCCACCAAAGTTGTATTTAGATTATTTTTTTTATTAGTTAGCTTTCGTCTTTAGTCATGTTATTTCTTTTTATAACAAAAAAACTCATTGAATTGGTCTGTTTATATTAGGGTCTGATTAATTATATTTAACAAGTAAAACTGTAAATTTAATTATTAGTTTAACAACTATTAAATTAAATAAATAAATAATTTTATCTTACTTTAACACTAAATCCATTATTTTTGTTATTTTATACTTTTTAGTCCTCGTGAAAAGCCTAGGTGGCCAACTTTTCCCCATTCATGTCCATTGGTCCAAAATAGAAAAAGGTCAAGGGACCTTCCTCTCAACTTATATAAAATTATGAATTAAACAATATTATATGTATATATTTTTTATATATAATTTAAATATATAGATAATAAATTATTATAAGATTATATATTATTTAATCATTAATTTAAAATTATCTAATCACATGATTATATATTATCAATATACTTAAATTATATAATATATAATTTTATTAAATTTGGAAAGAGGGATACATCATACATGCATGAAATTGTTGTATGAGGAAGAAGGAGGATTCTCAAAGTTATTAAGGAAACATGGCCATCCTTTTCTCTGACTGGTGGAGTGGAGCTTTCACTCCTTCATTATTCGCCCGTGTGCATGTTTGAACTAACCAGCAGCTTGTGACAACGACTCTGATTCACAATTCAAAACCTTATCGCTTAGAATAAGGGTGAGGTAGGTCGTATTCTAGACATTTTTGGTTTTGAAAACGTGATCTGGTCAGCATTATTGAAATTAAACATTACGTACGCTGTGAAAATTGCCCTGGCTTGGGATGTCAAACTTGCGATAGCTAGGCTAGGTCTACTTACAGTAAAAAAGACCCACACAATACTTGAACCCAGCACCCTTTATCTGGCCCACTATTTGACTATCTCATAAAACTATACGGGAGTGATTGAAATTGTCCACCTGATTTTTGACCGTAAACACTTTTGGCTTACTAAACGTATAAACCATGTCATTTTTCCAAAATCTTACCCCCTTAACCAATAAAAAAGAAGTATCCCAATTCTGAATACCGTGTTGAGAATTTAAATTACTATATTATAAAATAATCATAATACCAAAAATTAGCAAAATTTTAAAATATTTCTTTGCACATCATAGTTATCATTGACACTCTTATTTTCTTCTCACTTTTACCCTTTTTTTTTCCCCTATTATATATTGTGTTGATTCCATTAAATTTGTGATGGGTTTGAGCTTAGATGAGTAACAACTATGATAATTAGATTTATATAAACTAGAATATATAGAGATTGAATTATATTTTAAAACATATTTAAGAGATTAAACTATTATATTTTACTGTTTTTATTATGAGTCTGAGTTTGAGAAGATAGTGGTTTTGAAAAGTTTAAACTTGGGTGGATGACAATTATAATGAATTTTGGTTTAAATGAATGATAATTGTGACGGCTAAAAGTTTCGAAACTATAAAACAATTAAATTATTATATTTAGATTTTTGATTGATTTGAGTAAGACTAGCGAGCTACTGATAGTTTTGATGGGTTTGAGTTAGAATGATTATGATTAAAAAATACTCTAAGAGTCAAACCTTAGACTGGAAATTATAAATCACCCAATCTATGTGCTTCTGAAAATTTTTAATTAAAAATCATTGCCCAACAGCTTTAGTTTTGTTCATAATTCACCCGTGTGCAACATCCATTCCATGATGTTGATTTTAACGTTACTAATGACTTGCTTTTTTCACCTTTTTGCCATTCATGTCCATCTCTATAACAGGCCTGGGCCTCGGCCCATTGATTCAACAGGGCTCAAATTAAAATAAGTGATGAGATGTCACTGACCCATGAAATTAGGAGGAGGAAATATGACCGTGAAAATGGTAAACGTGACAATTTTTGTCATTAGATCATGTTTTTATAATATTAATTGATATGATTTAAATCGGAATTAACCAAAACTATATCATATTGACTTAATTGATTTGATCTAAATTAACCAAAATATTTTTGAATTAACATAACCTTTCTTAAATTAATTCAAAATATATTTTTTTTATGGAATTTTACCAGGCAGAAAATGGAATTATTTACGTGATGCTGAATGACTACATCAACACGTCTGCAATGCATGGATTCAGGGCAAAGCCAAAGCCAAAGCCAAAGCGTGCGATGGTGGTGGCAGTTAATGATGGTTAATAAATCTCCAGCCTTGCTTAAAAAAAAAAGCAATACTACGTGTAGTTATTTTAAGTACATAAATATATATACACTCATATATGTCATTATATGATTAATTATTATTTTATTTTTAATTCAAAATCATCTAATCATATAATTATATATATAAATATGTATATATTTATATATCCAAAGTGGATACACATAATTTTATCGAAAAAATAAAACATAAATATTTCAATTAAATCCTCACCCACACACGGCATCAACGCGCGTGCGTTAAAATTTCTTATCACCATCATTACTCCATTTATAAAAATGGGACCCAGTCTCCTCTATATTCAAGATCGTGAAAAATTAGAAAAAATCGGATATCAACAGTAGAAAATTAAAATGAAATCTTACCTTATCTATCTAAAAATGGAATAATTTGTTTAAAAATCGCAAGTGAGAGGGCAGTGGAGTACAAGAATTAATGGGTCGCGTGAGAAAAGGTGATAGTGAAGGAGGTTATGTGTCGCGTTTTGTTGCCGGCAGTCCAAAATTAAAAGCCTCTTTCCTGTCCCCCAACGCGTCAGATCTCTTCACTCTGTTTTTCTTTGTCTCCTCTCAACCACACCCAAACTTAATGCGCTTTCTGCGTAACTCACACTCTTTCTTCTCTCTCTCCCTTAATTATTTTCCTTCTCTCTTTCTTTCTTTAAAAAAATAATAAAAACCCTTTTATTAAGTATTAAATAATGTTACTGTTTGGACGAAAATACCTGAGATAAAGTTACTAAGATGCCCTTCTGTGGACCTTCAGCCCATGTGAATGCTGTTGACGGGATCCATAGGAGGAAGATTCATGTGAATGGAGGGTGTTTAGGGAATTAAAATTAGTCCATTTGCAAGAAAGATGGGGGCATATGTAAGAAGGAATCTTACTGTTGAAATAGAAGGGTAATGAGTGGAGCCGTTGAAATTGTTATATTTGGCTAAACAAGACTTGTTTTTTATCATAATTACGATTCTATCTTTAGAAATAATAAAATTTACGAAATGGGTAGCATCATGATTATGTGAGATGTATGATGGTATATTTTTTTTTGTAGTTAAGTCAAACCCAGAGCAAGCCTAATTACGGGTTAAATGCATGGGACATCTCACGAACCTTTATCAACTTATCTTCAGGAAATTGAAGTTTTCAAGGGTAGTGATTTGGACACGTCATAGTGCAAAGACAATATTGCCACTGTATGCCCGTGGTGGACCACATACATTACACATCATTATGTTGGTACATACATGGAACATGATAAATAATAACATCAATTTTTTTTATTTTCTTAATTTAAATTTCAAATATTTGTTTCTAATTTTGTGAATTGTCAGTTAGACATACATTTCACATGAATTGAAGTATATCTACTTTTGAAAAATAAAGAGAAGGTAGTTAAGTTGGGCTTATTGAAACGACATGGAAACTGAAAAGTTTCTCAACGATACGACATTTTATTTGGTTGTGAGTTTGGGACATTATGAATGCCGTTTCATCAAACTTTCTGATGATCCAACGGCCTGCATTAGACTAACCAAATCCCGTTGTTTAGTGTATTTTGTTCGGCGGAATATTTAACAAATACAAAAAAGTGAGGGAGTTTTTATAAAAAAAACACACATTTTTTTAAAGTGGTATATTTTAATGCATAGAGTTTCACATCCAACAGCAAAATAGCTTTCGTTACTTTGTGCCAAGTGGAGGGTCCTTAGCTTCTTTCACACACACGCACACACTCTCTCTCTCTCTCTCTTTCTCAACTTTCTCTCCTCTGCGACGTCGTCATCGATTCTCTTCTTCCGCGACTGATTCTTCTGCTACTGATCCTTAAGATTTAACCAGGTAAATGTTTTTCTTTTTATTCTCTTAGCTTCTTGCTTTCAAGATTCGTTGCTCTCTGAGTGGTTTGCGCTTATTATTATTATATTTAGTGATTCTGTTGTTGCTTATTTCTTGTTTTTTCACTTCATGCTTTGTGTCGTTGGGGGAAACATAATAGAAATAAAATGTGTGGATGTTATGGATTTATGCTGGGGTTGTTGGTTTCCGTGCAGTGAATAAAAGGTTTAGTTCAGTTAAGCTTGACTGAACAATACGATGGTATGAGTAAAGTTTTTCTACTTCGTTGTCCTCTAAATAATAATTTTGACTTACTACGGTTACACTTTTTTTTTTTTTTAATTTTTTTCAAAACTTTCCAGCTACCGACCACACCTACACTTAGTACGTGTTTTTCTTTGGTGGATATGAGTTTGTTGATGTACTTTTTCTGGAATTATTTAGTTTTAGCAATACTGGTTGTAATGGCTTTTTGTTGAATCCTGTTTGTATTCTTGAAGGCTGTTTATTCTTTATTAATTATTTTGTACTTTCATTTCGGGTTATTTTATGAGTATTTGTGCAAAGATTTGATTAGGCAAAGGGATTTGGATTTCATGAATTGTAAGCACTAAGCACGTATGCTGCTTAACTTTGTCCTTGACGCCATTTTTAAGCTACTGTTTGACGTGCAAAGCTTCACAGTCTATATTTGCATTAATATCTTATGATTTTCTTACTTTTATTTTGGTACAATTACTGCAAACTGATTCATTAGCTTTCTAAAATTAAGTACTATCTTTTTTTCCTTTATACAAACAGAAATTTATTTTTTGTAAAATTTTTGTTTTTAAAAGAAAGTAGAAATAGTTAAAGTTTTAACTTAGGATATACTTGAGGTACTGTTTGAATCCACGGATCTATTAACGTTGCAACATAGTATCACTTTTGAGTTTTTTGCTTTTAGACATTTTCTTTGGAAACAACACAGCATAATTTGTGATCTAAGGAATGTTCTAGTATATTTAATGTCAGTTAAATTGTTTGCTTCACAAGGATAGGTTGCTGTTATTGAATTGTATTGCTTTTAGATTCAAGTCTTTTCCATCAACAAAAGAGGAAAGGAATGTGTTTCTCTTTATTTCTATGTTGTACAATTTAAGCTCTTTTTCCTGTTGGATATAACTTCCTTAGTTATGCAACTGTGTAGGGTGAATTTTGGTGGGGTTTTTGTTTCCTGAAGAACATTGTTATTCTTAGATTAAACAGGCTACAAAAAATTTGGGCATTTCTGGTTTCAAACTTTGATGTCTCCACCACTACGTGGTGTTGGCAAGGAGGGAGGTCCAGGAAATGTCACTCTACTACCTTCTTCGGCCTCCATGGAAAGCATATGCCAGAACGGCCCAAAATTGAAAGAGCGTAATTACATGGGATTATCAGATTGTTCTTCAGTGGACAGCTCAGTGGTCTCTAGTTTCTCTGATGAGAGCAAAACGAGGCTGAATCTGAAGGCTACAGAGCTGAGGCTTGGACTTCCTGGGTCTCAGTCTCCAGAGAGAGATCCAGAACTTTGTCTATTAAGTTCTACACAACTTGATGAGAAGCCTCTTTTCCCTTTACATCCTACAAATGATAGTCACTATCCATCACAGAAGAATGTTGTTTCTGGCAACAAAAGAGGATTCTCTGATGCTATGGATGGGTTCTCAGAGGTAAAAAATAAAACGAGCATTTTCAGGAAGGGATTCAAAGTTTTTCCTTGTGATTTCTGACTTTAGAATTATTCAATCTTTGGTGCAGGGGAAATATCTTTCTAATTCTGAGGTATTGTCACCCAGGCCTGCTCAAAACTTGGGACTAAAGCCAGGTTCTATACCAGAGAACCTCAGGGCTCAACCAGCCAAAGCAAAAGAGATAGCAACCCAGAAAGCAGTGCAGGAAAGACTCCATGTTGCCAGTGAAACTAGAATAAACCATAATGGCTCTACAAACAATAATAGCAGCGCACCTGCTCCCAAGTAAGTGAAAACTAGAATTTTTTGACTAGTTGAGACTTAATTTTGACATAATAACAATCTGCAATCCTGTTCTTTGGCAGGGCACAAGTTGTGGGTTGGCCTCCAATTAGATCGTTTAGGAAGAACTCATTGGCTACCCCTTCGAAGAACACTGATGAAGTAGATGGGAAAGCAGGGCCTGGCACTTTGTTTGTAAAAGTCAGCATGGATGGTGCTCCTTATTTGAGAAAAGTAGACTTGAAAAATTACTCAAAATACCAGGAATTGTCTTCTGCCCTTGAGAAGATGTTCAGCTGTTTTACCATTGGTGAGTTTTGGGGCCATTCTATCTCAATTGGACTTTTATCAAGGGAATAATATAGGTTAATACATGCTAAGCTGATATTTCTGTCAAGATGCATATTCTGGTTTGCATGGATCCAGTTACTGCTATTTTTGTTCGATGTTAGGCCAATATGGATCTCATGGAGCTCTTGGTAGGGAGATGCTGAGTGAGAGCAAGCTGAAGGATCTGCTCCACGGCTCAGAATATGTTCTTACATATGAAGACAAGGATGGTGATTGGATGCTTGTGGGTGATGTCCCATGGGAGTAAGTTCTAATTCCTTCATTGTTTTGTTTGTCCTAGATTTCTTCAACCCAGCTAATTGAATAATTCAACTTGGAATTGACATTGATTGTATGTGAGATCTGTGGTTATTATGTTGGGTGCATTTAAGCAAAGGTGATATTGTAGTATGGGAGAGTTTTAAGTTTGATGGTAAATGTAAAGCTGAAAGTAGTGGCATATACTACCATTAATAAAACTATGTGCATAACTTTGTGCAGAAACAATGACATGTCCCCATGTGATCGGATATTACTTTATCTCTAATTTAAATTTGCCCAATCACACGGTGACATGTCATTGTATGTGTTCAAAGTTGTGCATATAACACTACTCATACTACCATATAGAAGAATTGCAATGAATTAAATATATGAATACACCAAAAGAGTGTCAAGCTTGGCAGTGGATTATGCCTGGGTGATGCAGAAGCATGAAATTTTCTACACCACACAACTGCAGCCATAATATACAGTTTGTTTTAGTTGTCTGTAAAGTGAAAAACTTGTTTTAAGGACCTGCAAATCAAGGTTCAGGGAGATGAAAGTAGATCATTAATAGTTTAACCCTTGGTTAAGATGTGTAAAAAGCTCTATGTATGGTGATTGACATAATTTTAACTGATCATCCTGTAGTTTTATAGCTGTTATTCAATGTAGACCATCAACTTGCATTAGGAAGGAAGCACAAATATAACCATAGTTCCTATTAAACAAACCAAACTCGAGTTGCCTCAGATGCTATTTTGGACTCCAATATTTTGGAGATCTTGTACATGGATGCATGTTTTGTATTTGTTACATTTATGTAATGCAGTATGAGCTGGATCAGTGGAGACACAGTTACTGTATTGGCTAGAAGCTATTGGTTTTGTACTTATGATAAAATAGCTTTGACTTACGGTGAAAAGACTGTAGTTAATATTTGTTTGACAGGCCATTCTAACTTATGCACCTTTTTTGTGGCCGTGCATAATTGTATTCAAACTAATGGTTTTGAACTTATTATTATAGATTTGCTGGAATGATCTTTCAGCTTGCACTGTAGTCTAATTCAATCTATGGACTTTTTTCAGGATGTTTATCAATACATGCAAGAGACTGAGGATCATGAAGAGCGCTGATGCCATTGGCCTAGGTATGTATGTTACATGGTCGTTATCCACTAAAACACATCGTAAAGCTATTGAAGAATCGAAGCAACAAAAGTGAAATCTCTCTTTTATTTATGTCCTCAACGTGCATGACAAGTAAGATTATTAACTTTTCAATCATACCCCTTCTTGAGAATCCTCACACTAAGGACAACTTAATGGGATATCCCAACTTCATAAATTGGATGTCTAAGGCATCACTTAAGCATTTTTGTACAAGTCATTAAACATGCAGATTGTCTAAGTTGACATTTAACTACTCTGAAAAGTAAAACTCACAGGTAGATGGAATTATATTCCAATTATAACTGCTCCCTCTATCCATCTCAGAAGTAACACATTTTACTTGGCTGTTAAAACTCTTTCTCGCCGATAATAACAACTGGTTGATGTGGTTGAATGTTATTCATCTATCCATGTATTGCTTATGACTTTGTGTCTTTTGAATGTCAAGTTAGTGCAATTTTTGTTTTTAGTTTGAGTGGTGAGAATATAACAGTTACCATTCCAGTTTTTTTTTATCAGGTTTGTTGCTTCGATTGAGATTATCACACTAAATGGACCCATATGGATTATTCTATTTTACTTTGTGAAAATCTTACTTCTTTGCTCAGAGTATTTTTTAACATTTTATGGTAGGACTATACAAATATTGATATTAACATATTCATGTTATAATTTATATTTCAGTTTTTATATGGTATTCTTCTATAGTGATATAATGCTATATCTCTATTAGTAAGTACTCAAGTGTCAGAGATCATCTTATTCTGAACCACGTTAATGCAATGCACAGTCGTCATGTTAATTTTATGTATGCACCAGATCATTTTTTGTGACATTCAATTGGTTGAGGTTATTTGGATATTTTGTGTAGCACCAAGGGCCATGGAGAAATGCAGAAACAGAAACTAGCCAGTGTTAGACATCATTTTCACTATCCATCCAGCTGTCCTTGTGATGGATTCCAGGAGAAGATATTAAAGCACATGAACCAAATTCCTCTTGGAGGTTTGAGAATGGAAGTATGTTGGACTGGGTAGGGGATCATGAACATCTTCCTTCATTATGTCACTATGTTTATGTTCTCGATCTGAGGTATTTATGTTCTCTATGTCATGTTTCTAATCTATTAAAATTATAAAACTCCTAGGCCTTGTATTTGGCAGTACCTAATGGAACAAGTTCCTGCTATCACACAGGTACCTTAGTTTGTAAATTGCATTGGTTGTCGAACTCCTATTTTGTGTGTTTGTATGCTGAATGACATTTATTGTAACTCATCTATGTTAACTTTCTGTATGTGGGCATGTAATTTTGTATCTCGTCAATAAACATAATTGAATGTGTTTGGTTATTACATGGGTGATCTGCAATCATAATTGGCAAAATTTATGTGGGCAAAGAAAACTAAAGATGAGGTGAACTTGTTGTAGATAATTGAGTGTAATAATGTAGTTGGTTTGAAGAGTAGGGGTTAAATATTTAGATATTGCCAGCCGTCTAGATATGGCTGTCGGATAGTATTCATGTGATGCCACAGATTTTAGGCTGCATTATTGATGTGCTTTGCTCTGAATAATTTACGTATTCTTTGGGGGTAAGGCTGCATCATGTCATGCACCGGCTCAGGAAATTTTTAAGCTTATAGCCTTAGAGGGTGAAGCTGGCAAATTGTACTCTGTACAGGAAAATGACATGTAGGCTTTAAGCCATTTATTAGCTGGTATGAAGTCGTCAGAATCAGAGAGAAAGTGATCTCTTTAATTTTGGAAGTATTAAAAATGATGGAATGGAGAAAGGCAGAAAATATGTCTGCTATATGTGCAATAAGCCAAATGAAACTTGTCTGCATGATATATCTCATTTGTTAGGACCCATCCCATGGCATCCTTCAAAAAGGACTGTTACCTTCGGGGCACTAAGCCAGAGCAATTTTATGAATGCTGTGAAAATTTCCAAGAATTTTCAAAGATTTAGACTCTTATCTGGCCTGTCATTTTGGATTAATTCTGTCCATATGTTTTACCCAACAAAATTATAATATATGTTTCGAAATAAAGCGGCATTTTGGGGTTTCACTTCAATCATTGGATATTACTATCCTTTTGACTTTCTTTTTCCGTTGACCTGATTTACCAGTAAAGTTACTAAGGTTTATACTAGCACTGCTACTGAGTCTCAGCTCTTACCCGAGTAATCAAGCTTGCCTTTTATTTATATTTATCTTAATCATATCATGATGACATGCATATTCTCTTGCTTCAGTCACTTTTATTGTGAATCAAATTGATAAAGCAGAACGCGCTGAGGTGCTTTTGGCATCTTCATCCAATAGGTGTGAAAGGGGGCCAATGATTTTGGCACAGCCTGCGTTGGCCTGGTTTGGAAGAAGGAAGATCCTGTCCTGGATCGAGAGGTAAGACTTGTGAACTGGCCGTTACAATTCGTTAAAAACATTTAAAAAACTAATTATTTTTTAATTAAAATTAAAAAAAATGATAATTTCATGAGTTGGTGTGCAAAAGCGTCCATAGAATATGGCTCTATGGGCATTGGGTCTGGGTTTTTGCCGAGCTGGTTTTGCACGAAGGTCCACAAAATAGTAGGCCTCAGCCTGTCTGGACATATAAGCCAAGTGGGCTACTGACACCGTTTTTATAAAAATATCAACAGGGCTTAAAACCCATGATCTGCCTCCAATCAGTGCCCATTCCTTCTGACGAATTCTCGGTAAAAGGAGAATAATGAATCCTCTGGCTACTTTCAACGAAGATGGCAAGCAATGTGTGGGAAAGTTAAAAAGTTTCCTTATTTGGTGTTGGGGAGCAAGTCAACAAGAAGAATATATAGAAAATTTCATCTCTCAGCTCTGGAGTACTGGTATCAGAACTTCAGCAAGTACTCAACTAAAACACATTGATAGTGTGAATAATTCGGTATCATATAATAAATTAATTAGAAGAGGGTTGGGAGTTATTATTTAACCATGTTAGGTCAGATCAGATCGAGACTGTTAAATCTTGACTATCTCGATGCTTTGACCTAGTAAGACATTATTATAAGGCCAAAAGGCTTATTCCCCCATCCAAAGTTTACCCCACGTCCAAAATCTCGTTTACAAGATTTTAAAAACCTATATATTCATCTATGATTTAATTTTTATTAAATTTTTTTATTTATAATAAAGTTAAAATCGTCATTCTATTATTAAAATAAATAAAATTATATTTTATTTACCCTCCGATTTAAAAATAATAATTTTTTTCATCAAAAAATTTGAAAAATTATATTTTTTTTTCTTATTAGGGTTTATATTTTTTCCCTTGATTCTCTAATGATCGCAGTTTGACCAAAACTGTCATTATCTCATCTTCTCTCTTTGCCATCACTGACGACACCGGATGAAGCCCTAACACGACGAAATCCAATGAAGTTGGAAGACAAAGATGCCATCTTCTTCAGATCCATTGTGTTTCTCCAAATGAAGCTTTCGTCTTTGTTCAAAGCCAAATCAATAGAAACCGTGACAAATTCTTGTTGGCTGGAGCCAATTCAATGAAGCCTCTTCATTTTCAGGCTTCACTCACTGGTCTTCGTCTAGTGTTGGCGGTGGTAGAGGGAGAAGGATGGGACGACAACAGTCTTAGTTGGAATCTGGTTGTTGGAGAATGAAGAGAAAGAAAGTAAACTCTAGTGAGGGGGAAAATAAAACTTTTTAAACTTTTAGATAAGGGGAAATTGTTGTTTTTTCAAACTAGAGAAGAAAATGAGATAATTTTATTTATTTTAATATTAGTGATAAAATGATGATTTTATTTGTACAACTAACAAAAAAATTAAATAAAAGTTGAATGATGGATAAATATTTAGGTTTTTGAAACCTTGAGATGGGATTTGAAAATGGAGTAAACCTTGGGTGGGAATAAGTCTTTTGGCCTAATTATAATATGAAAAAAATTAATGCTCTTTTCCATCGATAGTAACCTGTATCTTTCTCCTAATAATACAAGGCATAGCGCCAAAGGCCACCATAAGGCCGGTTGACAACTTCGCCAGCAGGAACCTAGAAATAAGCTCAACCTTACTTTATACTGCTCCAACTGACTTGAGTACATGAATCTGCCATGCATTTCATCGTCAGTAGCTCTCTGAAGTAAAATGTCTCTTTAAAATACAAATTAATCAGTCAACTGAAACATTCCACATGACTTGGTTTTCCAGTCGATGCAGCCTACGTTGGACAAATTTAAGTCTTGAACGTGAACAAAGAAGGTGTCTAGTTGGTTAGTAGATTGAAGAGAGACATGGAAAGAAAAAGAAAAAGATGCATAAATTAAGTGAAAAATTGGTGATATGAAGAGATTTCGATTGTGTTGCATGCCAGCAAAAGTAAGAATTTAGCTGAAAAGCATCTTTGTTTTAGGATGCTGATTTCTATTGGATAATTTAAGAAGGCCAAAGGACTATTTTCCACCTAAGGTTTGCTTTTTTTTCAAATTCGCCCCGTTAATTTTAAAAATCTAATTTACCCACCTATAGACCGTTAAAATTAACTGAGTCCGTTAGTCATATCATTTAATTTAAGTTTATTTTTAATATTACAGATAAAATAATATTTTTATTCTTGAAACTATTTTTTTTAACAATTTATAGGTAGATGGATTGGATTTTCAAAGTTAACGAGGGGAATTTAAAATAAAACATACCTTGGTTGGGACACAATCTTTTGACCATTTAAGAAAATTATACTTCAATCAGACATGACTTAGCTGTCTCCATGCCAATTTTTAGGCCATCATTTTGGCCCACCTTTTAATTGCTCTAGTCCACAAGATTTTGGAACAGTCAAATTCGGTGATTTAAGAAGACAAAAATCTCCAATTGCGTTTGGTCCCTTGACCTACGCAATAATGAATGTAGTTAGAGCTTTGATCAGACCTCTGTTGCTATCTCATTTCCAATACATGCATATTGCCTTCGGGACGACTCTCATGAAGAAACGTGTTCACTTAATTTTTTTGAAACATGTTTTTTTTTTTTTAATTTACTGAAAATAAAAATATTTCTAATAAATAAACATGAAATAATATTTATCAAAAAGCATGCAAAAAGTGTCTAATAAATATTATTAGGGGCAAAGGACTATTTTTCAGCTAAATTTTAGTTCAATCTCATTTTTTTTTAAACTAATATTAAATTTTTTGTTAAATATAAGAGTAAAATCATTATTTGATAATAATATTAGAAAATATATAATTTTATCTTATTTTTTCTTAAATTTTAAAAATTAACATTTAACCTTGATATCTGAATTTTGAAAAATGACTTTTCTCTTTAAATCCCTAATTTTTTCTTCACTCCTCCTCTGGCCATCAGTAACCAACGTGATTAGAAGTTAAACCACAAACAATATCTAGATTTGGATGACGTTTGTCATCCTTCACTGAACGATAGAGTGTTGTCCATTCTCTGGATGACGTTCTTCATCTATTCTAGATGACAAGAATCATCCAGATCCGGACGATGAAGAGTCATTCAATGAGAGAAAATTTTAATTATTTTAATATTATCGATAAAATGATGAATTTATCCCTTAATCCTAATAGAAAATATATAGGTGTGTTCTAATAGAATAAACTTTAGATAAATATTTAAATTTTTTATCTGTTATAAATATATCTTTATTATTTCAACAAAATTTAGATGAAAAATTATCTTTTTTTCTATTATAAATTCAAGTTATAACATCCATACATAAATAATGTACATAGAATCAACCATAAACAGCAGTTGGTGCTGTAGTGTTTAAGGAGTTTTGAGTTTTATCCCCAGAAACATAAGCAAAGTACTTTACCCTGACCTTCTAGCCCATCTCAAAAGTTGAAACCTACCTCATAGTTTTCTTTCCACTTCCACACGTAAACTCCTCTTGGCTGTCGAGTCACTTGCCCTCTCTTTTCGGGAAGGTACCAAATTTACTATGCTAACTTTGATAACTTATATTTATTTTTGGAGGCTTTCTGGGCAACATATTAAAGCACAGTAATGCCACAGGAAATGATTTAGGTAGCTGGTGCAGGAGGTGAATAATTGAATCCTGTTTACTTGAGTAGTGAAAATTGATGAAATGTGCCGTACATAATGTAAAAGGAAGTGGCAGAAGGACCCAAGGTGAGATTTTGACGTGGATGGAAAACACAAATGGTAGGACAAAATACACCAGACGCGAAATCAGTTTCGATGTATTGCGTATAAAACGGTCTCCAATCTACTGACACTCCTTTAGAAGGAGGCAACTTGTTTGTGGGTGTCCGAGCCTGGATGAGCTGAGCCTGAGGGGGGGAGTGTCCTTGTTCGAGACATTAAAGTTTTCAATGTGTACAGTGATACGGTAATTAATATCCAAGATATGCAAAGCTGTAACCTGACATCAAGTTTTTGAGGCCAAAAAGATTTATTCCCATAAAATCACACTTATAAAATTTAAAACGCTTAAAATTTTGTTTATGAGTTAATTATTATTATTATTTTTTTAAAATAAAGATAAAATTATTATTTTATTAATAATATTAAAAAAATATAAAATTTATTAAATCTTTTTTTTAAATTTTAAAAATTAACAAATTCATTATTATCTAAAGTTTTTAACTTTAAAAAATTATAATTTTTTCCCAAACTTGAAGATTTATTTTCATCCTTCCGACCACTATCTTCAATATCGACAACCTCCTTTCTCTACCTTAAAAAGTTGATCAACAAATTAGAAAACACGATAACTTTCTCTCTCTAGATCTCTTTGTCTCGATGAAGAGACTATCTCTTCATCTCTTCATCGAGATGAAGAGATCTGAAGAGAGGAGGTCGTCATGCTAGAGATATTGGCATTAGAGATGATTGTCAAAAGTGAGAAGAAAAAATTTTAGTTTTAAAAAAAATATATAATTTTTCAAAATTAAAAGACTTTAAGAAGAGATGAAATTGTTTATTTTTAAAATTTAAAAAAAATAATAATAAATTTTATATATATTTTTAATATTATTATTAAATTTTACTTTTAACTCTAATAAATTTTTTTTATAATAATTGGTTTGTGGGTAAAATTTTAAAATTTTAAAATTTTATCAATATAATTTTGTAAACATATGATAACTTAGGTGTAACTTGAAAGAACGTAGATGGGAAATAGTCCTCTGGCCGGTTTTTAATATGTTTCTACGTACTACTTTTATAGCCTGCATCCTAGGTTCCTGCCAATCATAAATTTAGATCCATTTTAACGTTATTTCCGTGACTGAACATAATCCACGGCTATTTATAACTTAAGCAAGGAAGGCATCTTACGTTGCGCTGTATCGGACGATTGCTCATGCATGAATAGCAGAGGAGTCCAACAAGGCTATCTCAGAATCCGGTTGGAACGTATTAGGGTGATGAACACGTGCCAATGATCATCGCCATTGGTCGGTGGCCGTAACGTGCTTGCTGAATGTATACAGACAGAGCCCCGGCCCTTGACCAGTGATGTAAAAGTCATACAAACCAACGCGTGCCGGTGACTCGGTTCAATTTCTGAATTAAGTTCACCAACAAATATAAATAATATAAAGCCAGAGCAGCAGTAGATCAAAAAGAGTTTCGGTTTTAGAGATCTTTTCGGGGCTAAGTAGACTTGTCAGGGCAATATTCAAAGTGATAATTAGAAAAAGGGAATGAGAGCCATAGAGCTAGAAGATGACATGAGTCTCAAGTTTTAGTTCTATCTTAATAATCATATTACTTTGTCTTTGTCTCTTCGCTTTATTTCATTTGATCCCGTGTTGCTGGTATTGCTCAACTCAATCTCACCATTTTGTTTGCTGTTATTGAATGATCGTCTTACCTTCAATGATTAATCAAATTGTGATGTTATTATTATTTTATGTTAGTTGATCAACCTAATAATGATATGTTGTTATGCTTCTTCCTATTTTGTAATTCTTTTCTATATTGTATTGTGTATTATTATGCTTATATAAATGATATCTTTTGTATATCTAAAATATACATAAGTAGAATTTTTTATTTCATATTTCAATTATTTTTACATTATCAAAACCCAGGGTTTAGAACAATTTTTTTATTGAGAGATATTGATTTATATAATTCAAGCTTCAACTTTGTAAAATTTCATCCTCAAAGATCTGTTGATATAAGATTTGTTATGACTGATGTTGGATTGATGACTCAAAATCTTATATAAGAAAAGAATTGTTGAAGTATCTCAACTGGGAATTACGTTGGTTGTGGGTATATAAGTGTGGGAAAAAGTCTTATCCTTTGAACTAATTTTTGAGGTGAGAGAAATCCAATAACACTTTTATAGTTATAGAGACCCAACAAGTGATTTCAATTCTTCTCTCTTGTGCCACCAACCTCTCCCTACAATGGATAGTGCTCTTGAAGAATTTTTGTATGAAAAACTTGAATAATCATGTCTTCGATTCAACGTATTGATTCTCTTGTTGCAACAACTTCACAAAAATCAATCAACACTGCATTAACAAGAAAAATCCTTTTCATTATGTTACAACCAAACCATTTTATACTACAAGTCAGATATCATGCGAAAAGGAAATGTCTTGACCAACTTGTTGATAACGTTTCTATCACTAAGAATCTTATAGTGGCTTTTGATTGTTGTGGAAGCCATTGTAGGACCTTCAAACAATGACTTAGTTGACAACTCTTCACAATCTTTTACATGAATTGAGAGTTCTAATAATGAAATTGTTGCACCTCTTGAGCCTTCTTTGTCATTGTTTCCTACCCCTTCTCATTATTTGCCACCTCATGTCTAAGAGTCTAGTTGTGCTTGTGTATCTAATACTCAAACTTTGTAATTACCGCTTTTATTATGCCTAGGCTACATTACATGAACCTCACAATTTTCATTTTCATAAAGCTTAGTTTGATTCTTTGTGGAAAAAGGCCATAGAAAAAGAATTAAAACTCTAGAGAAAAGTTACACTTGAGATTTGATTGACTAAACTCCTAAAAGATCTATCATTGATTGTAAATGAATTTATAAGATTAAGACTCATTTATGGATCAATTATAAAGCTCGTCTTGTTGCCCACAGTTTTATAGAAGAATATGACATCAACTACAAATTGATTCATTATTTTCTTATAATATAGTTAATTGGCTCATTTACCAAATGAATGTAAAAAATGATTTCCTCAATTGTGACCTTACTAAAGAAGTCTACATTAAACCTCTTCATCGCTCTTGGATATCATCATATATGGTTTGCCAACACCAACATGTGTTGTATGGCCTAAAGCAAACACCTCATGTATGGTATTTAAAATTTAACACCATTGTTGGTTAACTCAATTTTAAATCTAGTTTATATGATTTTGCTCTTTTTTACTTAAACAACTAGTCATAACTACTCTTCTTCTAGTTTTTATTGATGATATGATTGTTATTGATAATGATATCAAGGGTTAGACACAACAATGAGTCGTGCCGAACTATATTAGACATAGCTTGTTGTGCCCACAAGCTATGACCTACAAAATGGTGGGGTCTTAATGGTTGTGCTTACCCACAACATAGCAAGACCCTTTGTGGGTCTTTAATGGGTCAACCCGCTATATTATATATTTATTTATATTTTAATTTTTTTGTGGATTGTGTTGGGCTTGTAGGCACACCCATGGGCTATACCTTAAGGCCCTAATACAACCCAATAACCCATGGGTCTAGCATGATTGACAAAATTATAAGTCACCCCAAAATCAAGTAAGACAAGTTGACTCGCTTGACATTTCTATAAAAGCATTTGTAAGCTTCAAATTTTTCCTCATTCTCAGTTTGAAATGTAGTTACTTGATCCTCTATATCATTAATTTTTAGGTTTAGAGGTTCATACAAACTCACATTGGCTCCACCTTTTTCAAATAAAATGTATTAAACATTGCCTCGACAAATTTGATTGATAGTAAGATTGTCTCTTTTCTTTTTGAACAAAATGTGAAACTCAGTTTTTTATTTAGTGTTCTACATTTAGATCTGACATTTCATTACACTCTAATAAGGAACCTTGTATATTTGACAACAACTCACCAAATATTGCTTTGCAATGCATATTGTTAGTCAATTTCTTTCTACTACATGATCCATACACTTTGCTATTGTACTTCAAATTCTATTATATGTCAAAAAGCCTATATATGTTTCATGGCCTACATACATTGCTAAATTAGTACTCCTTTGGATCTCGTTTGTTATTGTGATGCAGACTAGACAGGAGATCTAACAAATCAACAATTTACAACTGGTTATTGCTTTTTCATTGCTTCATCTCTTATCTCTTGGTGAAATAAAGATTAAACAATTGTGTCTTGTCCAACATAAAGGCAAAATATAAGACCCTTGTCAATGTCACGGCCAAACCTCTCTGGTAACAATGGCTTCTTCAAGATACATGGGTGTTGTTCATCAATCCAGTACTCAAATTTTTCTTGTAATAATCAAAATGTCAATTAAATTGCTTACAATAAAATTTTTTATAACATGCTAATAATTGAGATACATGATTGTCTTAATTTAAACGATAATAAATGGATATGATTATCTCAATTTAAGTGATAATAAAATGGTACACTCTTATCATGAATGTCAGTTTAAATATCAATAATGATGTATAATACCTAAATTGACACTTATTTTGGGTGAAAATAACATAACTCTTTGGGGCCATTTGGTTATAAGTTTTAAATATTACCTTGGTAATCTATCTTTTATTTCTTTGTTTGGTTTGTCAGTAATAAAATATTACAGTAATCTTCTATTACCTATGCTGATATGACAGGTAATATAGGTGATAATCTGATTACCACCTTCACCTTAGGTATTTAAAGATTATCAAGGTAATCTTGATTTTATTATAATTATATTAGTATTTATTAATTTTTTAAGACAAAAATAAATTTATTTTTAATTAATATGACAAATAATATAAAAAATATTTAAAAATAATTATATTCAATGACATTTAAGTAAAATAATTTACTAGTATTCTTTTATTACCTTTAACCAAACACAATAATTATTTATACCTATCAAATTTTATCAAACATATTAATCATTTATACCCAATGATATTTTAAGTAATCTATCTTCAAAGTAATATTTCTATTTTAATAATAAAACATTATCCAAATCAAATGTCCATTTAAGTGATTAATCTAGTGGTGGTATGATTATCTTCCCTTATTTGATTAATCTAATATGAAATGGTAATGTACTCTTTCCAATTTGTATTATTATCCTCTGTTGTATTTCGGCATTTCAATTCATTTCATTCTTTGAGTATTAGAACGATCAAAACAAAACTTCTTTTTCTTTCTTTTTCCCCTTATCTTCTTCATCGTCATCATGTCTACCATAAGATAAAGCAAATTAAGTTTGGGTTGTATTTGGATATATACATATTGAGAAGAGTAAGCTTTGGCTATTATCTTCTGGTTTTTGAATATGGGCACTGGTTGGAGAAGAGCCTTCTGCACAACGATACCCCGAGATTCAGAAATCACCACAGCTTCAGATAAGCAACAACACTTTGCTAGTCCTAGTAATAGTCCAGGCCCCAGAAGTTGCACAAGGCTAGGGTTTTTTACGGCTAGTAGCAATCCTTCTACTCCTCGCTTGCAGTCTCAACCAGTCTCAAGCCCCAGCTCGCCTTGCCGGAATACAACTCTCGAAGCAGCTTCCACAAATGAGAGTTGCAGAGTCCAATGCAAAAGCACACCCAAATCAACCAAGAGTCCTAAAACATTACAGGGTTCTAACCCAACCTCTCCTCGATCCCCTCTCAAGTTATCTCTCTTCAAGAACAGCTTCAAGTTCAAAGTAAGTAAATTTAACAACAAAAAGCTTTGACATTTAATCTTAGTGGTGAGGTTCGTAGATCGGATAGATTGATAATATTGAAGTTTGACTTCTTTGTTATTGTTTACAGAGTAGCTGCGGAATCTGTTTGAACAGCGTGAAGACAGGTCAGGGCACAGCCATCTACACAGCAGAATGCTCACACGCCTTTCACTTCCACTGCATAGCCTCCCACGTAAGCAAGCATCGCAGCCTCGTCTGCCCCGTCTGCAACGCCACCTGGACAGACGTTCCTTTACTCTCCGTCCACAAACATATGGGCGCTGCGGAAAACCCCCATCAAAACCACATCGACTCACACAACAAAATCATCAAGACTAAAATAGAAGAAAAGAAGATGATTGAATCTTCCCCCAGACTTGTTAAATCCTTCAAACAAGAACCAAAGCCAGAATCAAGATCCTACGATGACGACGAGCCATTGATATCTCCGACTGCTGGAGCTGGTCGTTTCATTCCCATACCTGAGGCAGATGAAAATGTCGAAGAAGAGGAAGATGATGTTGAAGAGTTTCAAGGCTTTTTCGTCAATTCAAAATCTTCATCTTCTCTCAAATCCGATCAAGTTCATTTTTACGACGGAGATTCACGGCATGTTCAGATTAGACTGTTACCAGAATCTGCTGTTATATCTGTTGGTAGGAATTATGAGACGTATGCAGTAGCATTGAGGGTGAAAGCACCGCCTCCGTCACCAGTCGTTAAAAGCAACAACACGGCGTCGCATCGTGCGCCTATCGATTTGGTGACCGTACTTGATGTTAGTGGCAGCATGACTGGAGCCAAGTTGCAAATGTTAAAACGCGCCATGCGTTTGGTTATTTCCTCTTTCGGCTCGGCTGATCGGCTTTCTATTGTGGCTTTTTCTGCAAGTTCTAAGAGATTGTTGCCTTTGAGGAGAATGACGGCTCAGGGTCAGCGCGCTGCTCTGCGCATTGTTGACCGTCTCGTGTGTAGTCAAGGTAATAGCTTGGCTGATGCTTTAAGGAAAGCCACTAAAGTGCTTCAAGATCGGAGAGAAAGAAATCCAGTTGCAAGTATCATGTTATTTTCCGACGGTCAGGATGAGAGAACACAGGTTAATGCCGCAAATCAACGGCGACGAGGAAGCCACGCGTCCTCCACGCGCTTCGCTCACATTGAGATCCCGGTTCATTCATTTGGTTTTGGCCAAAGCGGCGGCTACAGCCAAGAGCCAGGCGCGGACGCTTTTGCTAAATGCGTTGGCGGGTTATTAAGTGTAGTTGTACAAGATTTACGAATCCAGCTCAATTTCGCCTCTGGCTCAGCACCTGCTGAGATTGCAGCTGTCTATTCATGCAATGGAAAGCCGACTATCCTCAGCTCAGTCTCGGCACGGCTTGGAGATTTATACGCCGAAGAAGAAAGGGAGTTACTGGTGGAGTTGAGAGTCCCTACGGCGGCGGTTAGATCCCATCACGTGATGTCAGTGAAGTGTCTTTACAAAGATCCCGCCACTCAAGCAGTCATGTACGGCGCAGATCAAGCGTTTTTAGTACCATGCCCGCACGCCGTTAGATCATCAGCACCGAAAATCGAACGGTTAAGAAATCTATTCATCAGTACCCGAGCCATAGCCGAGTCACGAAGATTAATTGAGCACAACGATTTTACCAGCGCACATCATTTGCTAGCGTCGGCGCGAGCTCTTTTAATTCACTCCAGCGCCGAATCAGCTGACGATTATGGGAAAGCGTTGGAGGCAGAATTGGCAGAATTGCATAGGAGAAAACAGTATTTGTTAGCGCAACAACAAATGACGATGCAACGTCGAAGAGCGGGCGAGAGGGAAGCGATGGTTGTGACAGATGAAAACGGAGAGCCGCTTACTCCGACTTCGGCTTGGAGAGCGGCTGAGAAGCTGGCTAAAGTGGCCATGATGAAGAAGTCGATGAATAGAGACAGCGATTTGCACGGCTTCGAAAACGCTAGATTCTAATTATCATATTTTATTAAGAAATTAAAAAGAAAAAAAATTGGACATGGCGCCGGTAGGGACAAGTTGGCAGCAGACGGCGCGGGCCTTTCTGCCTTAGGAGGAGAAAATTAGGCCCACTCTTCGTTGATTGGGTGGTTGCATTAAGCTTGTTTTTTGTATTGAGAGACTCCATTTCTTTGTAGGGATTTATTATCATCATCAACATCTTAGAAAGAGCTGTAAATGCTAGTGCAATGGAGTTTTTAATTTGCCCTTTTATCTTTTTTGTTAATTATGGTTTCATTTGGGACAGAATGAGTATGATGATTGAATCATATTGCCTTTGATCCTAAAATTATCAACTCTTAAGACTGCAATGATGGGACTAAGTGCCAAAAGAAAATTTGAGATAAGGATGCCCCTTATTTTATAAAACAATAAAATTATCGGGGTAAACAATGTACATAGGCAGTGACATATTATTATGTAATTAGACGTTATTTTATCTCTAATTTAAAATTATCCGATTACATACTAAAATATCATTGTTTGTAGATAAAATTGTGTATATTATTTATACATATTGCATTACTCTTTTTGTTGGTGCTGTAAGCATGAGAGATTGTTTGAGCAAATTGTTTGTAAGGGTACAACACATACATCTCTCCCACTGCCCCTCGCATGAATTGTATAATTGAAACCAGTTCATTGTCTGGTCCATGTCTCGGAGTCCATGGTCCATGAAGAGCAGACTCACCGACGGTGGGGATTGCATCAAACATAACTGCACAACCGTAGATGTGATCATGTGAGGGATTATGATTAGGGACCACCCAATTCCCATCAATCCTCTCCTCGGTGTATACCAACACATGCACACACACATTGTGATTTCTCACTTCTCCTTTGCATCACTTTAGCAACACGCTTCTTCTTCAAGTTGATATTCTCAGTTTCAGGTCATTATGTTAGTCCCAAGAGATTCCTATACTTCATAGTCCTACAATATGGGGAGATCCCATGTTACTTATTAGTAGCAAGTATGAAATAGGATGAGAAATTGACCATGAAGAGAGTGCCCTTACATGCTAAAAATCACTTTGTATTAGGGGGAGTAGGCTTCTCCCTCCCCCTCGAGGACAGAACAGTTGGTTGATATGATAAACAGAGGACAAAATGAGGAACATACCGTAGCATGGCATCACGGACCCAATGACTCTTTTTACTTTATAATCACATTTCGTCCGCAACACAAGGCAAGCTGTGGTCTGCAAAGACCCAAAAAAGTACTATGTACTTGTTGTCTTTGGATTCCCGGGTATATAATTTAATATAATATACTAGGGACCAGTTTACTGATGATCTCATGGTGGTCTTATTCCTTGCGTCCCCAATGATTAATGGTGCTGAAGCAAACCCAGACTACACCTCTGTTACATCTTTGAATCTGGGTTTGATTTAATGACGTAGCTGTCAGTCTTCTGCCTGGTGATACACTGTATTCTAGCAATGATACTACAGGGGTTAGTTTTCTGGGATAGACCAATTAATCTCAATAAAGAAATCTATAACAAAAGATCCTTTGTCTATTAAGTGTGTAGATTAATTACATGGATTTATAGTATCTTGTCTATTAAGTGTGCAGATTAATCACATGGATTTATAGTATCCTTAGACCATAAATTCCAAAGAAGAAAACGGTAGAAGGATCAAACTCACTTCTATCCTAAAAAGTTGAATGATCACAAATCAAACTCAAATGACGCTCAGGAAATATTGTCATAAACAAATTAACGAATTAAAAAGATCCCAGACAGGATCTAAGTCGTTGCATAATTCAAATGAAGATTACAGCACTGTAAAGACTCAGAGTGAGGACATTTCTCTTTTATTCAATTTTTAGGAAGTGAATGAAGTGTCATGAAAAACCTTGTATTGAAGCTACTTCTGGGCTTGTTCTATCTTGGCTCGGATCTTCTGCTCTAACAGAGATGTATCTGTTTCAAGGCCAAACATTCTGTTAAGAGCATGCATATTTTCAAGGGTTTCATCCAGAGTCCGGCTGTCGCTCCCATCACATCTTAGGTGCTGCATTGGACCATGAAGAAGCTTATTCACAATACCGCGGCTTAGATCATCAACTGCCCTCCTTGATTTCTTTGAGATATCATCACCCATCTTTGACAGGCATTTCTCTAGCTCTGCCATTCTGATTCTTTCTGCATAAGCCCTCAGTTTCTTGATGGTAGGAACAGTCTCCAACGAATCCCTCCAAGCTTCAAACTGTTTTGATTCCTCACCGATAATAGCTTGAGCTTCCATAGCTTTGCGGAGTCTATCCTCTTTATTAGCAGCCACAACTTCCTTAAGGTCATCAACATTGTAGACTCTAGCAGTTTCAACATCTTCAACACATGAGCCAACATTACGAGGAACAGAGATGTCAATAAAGAGCCTCAAACCCCCGACTGTAGGATCAACAGGTGGAAGGTCCTTGACATTCTCTTTGAAGAATAATGGAGTTTCAGATGCTGTGCTGGTGAAGACCACATCAGCTTCAGCAGCACAGACTAGCACTTCTGAGAGAGGTTTGTAAATTATCTCAACACCCTTCATCTCCTCACGAATAGCTGCAACTCTCTCCTCAGATCTGTTTACAACCACCATCTTAGTGCATCCTTTTGCTACCAAGTGTTTTATCACAAGCTTCCCCATCTTGCCAGCTCCAACAACCAACATGCGGGCAGTGGCATTTGAAGATTCAGGAAGCTTCATTAAAGACAGTTCAACTGCGGCTGAGCTGACAGAAACAGCCCCAGCAGCAATGTTTGTCTCTGCTCTAACCCGCTTTCCAACAGTGATTGCATGCTTGAACAGTCCACTGATGTTCCTTCCAAATCCAACAACTCCTTGCCCAACTTTGACAACTTGTTTAACTTGAGCAAGGATCTGTCCTTCTCCTAGCACAAGAGAGTCAAGTCCAGCTGAAACTTCAAACAGATGATGGGTAGCATCATTGTTATACAGCAAAAACCGGTGCTGGCATAGCTCAGAGACAGGGATACCACTTGTCTGTTAATGGATACAATATTAGTAAAACACCTTTAATAATTTGAAAATTCTCTTAATAAAATTAACCGAGGATACCAATTTTAAGAAAGTAGATGATGTTAACTTATACAGAAAGATGTCACTAACATTTTACGCATAAATCAAGGTCCTTTAAAGCCAGGTTACTATCATATTAATCTACAACTTGTAAAGAGAAAGATTTTCTCAAGGAAGACAAATAAACATGTAAACATAAAGGAGAAGAATATATTCACCTTTGACATCCATTCAGTCACTTCTTTAACCCCACGATGTTGAGAAAGAGCTAGAACATATATCTCCATGCGGTTGCAGGTGCTAAGAACAGCAGCCTCTTCTATATGATTTAGATTACACAACTCTCCAATGGCCCGTGGCCATTCTGCTTCTGGTATGGCAAGTTTTTCACGCATCTCAACAGGTGCAGTGTGAACACTAAGACCAATAACAACAATGCTGCTCCTTTCCTTTGTATATCCTAAGAGAGATCATACATAAAAATCTCAGCAAACCAGCACCTTCATACCTTGCCAAAAGCATAAAAAAACTCTCTAAAATTCATGGTGATCACTGCTACTCTGAATATCCTTTAATTGTAGCAAGGGTGATAGAACTCTCAAGATTCTAGTGACTCCAACATAACAACAAGGTAAACCTCACTAAAAACTGTTATTTACACGAGGAATAGATTTTTGTTCCCCATCATTGAAAGCATTGAATCTAAGGAGTGTAATGAATCATTCATAACAAGAGACAAACACAAATTAATAGTTCAAATTACAATGAGAGGAGGCACAATTTCATAGTTATTTCAAAAGGTAATATTTGTAATCAAACAGCAACCTCTACCCAGTTTCAACTGACAAAATCATCGCAATTGATACCTCAGATTTCTATGCGGAAACCAACATTAATTGAGCCTTTGAATGCTTACATTGCAATGAAAAATAAATAAATAAGAAAAGGAAAAAAACTAGAATACAAAATCTTATCCGCAGGGTAATAGAATAGAAATTATTGACTCCCCTTTTACAGCGCAAGGATAAAAAAATTAAGCAAAAAGATGGTTACTACTCCTAATTCAAACTCTTACAGAATCAAAACACAAAACCCATAAACTTCAAGCAATGCATTCATCAAAATAGCGCAATTAAAGATAAATTACTTATTTAACACCTAAAATTCTAAAAAGGCTAAAAGAACCAAAAAAAAAAAATCGAAAACTTACGGTCAGGCGCGGAGGTCTTGAGCTGCTCAAGAGCGGAGACGATGGAGGCATCAGATGAAGCAGTAACTTGGCATCGAAATCCACTCTGAAATGTTCCCTCATTGCGACTGGGTTTACAAAGGGCACGTAATTGCTGACCCCTCACAAAAGAACAAGGCGAAGAAGAAGAAGAACCGGAATTCAATAAGAAAGCTTCCATCTTAAAACCGGCGAAAGCGGTGGAAAACCCAGTGGAGAAGGCCATGACCATGATTCTTCTTACGCTCAAACAAAACCCTGGCCTTAAAATAAAAACGCTGCAAAGGGTTTTGTTGAATGAGAGCGTTTGGTTAGTAAATTAATCAAAATTTTGCAATGTGTGAGAAGGCTGTCATCATCCCTTTTAAATTGGTTTCTGAAATCCGATTGGCGGGTGGAACTCACCTTTTATCCATTCTAGCTTCCTTGGGTCCCACACCACGTGGACTGCTCTAGTTAGATTCATTTAGTTAATTTAGTTTTTTTCTATTTGAATTAAATATTAAAATTATTTTTAATCATAAAATAATAATATATCATAAATATATTTATTATTATATAATTATAAATTAAGTTTAAATTATAAATTACACTACTTTACTTCCTTTCCGACTAGATGATGTTAGCAGTGATAGCATCAAAAATAAAAATATGTATCGAATAACCCATGTTCCTAATGAGCCTTGAATTTGCCTGCATCCAATTTATTAATTAATATTGGTAGTAAAAAAAAATATAAACTAACGCGTCACTCTATAATTCGTTAAATTACTTGTGAAAAAAATTTAATGGGTTATTTATATTGAATCGGTTCTTCTTTTATATACAATACCAAATAAAAAAGACGAGGGGGGTGACAATTAGATTGGATGATCTTCGTTTAGGGTTAAAATTTTATAAATTATACTAATAATTGTACATATTCTAATCTTCTTTCTCAAGAAAAGCAAACATAAAATTGCAGAGTTGGTTGTTTCAGATTTGGAGTAATGTATTGCCAAAGAATGCTTGCATTTTTTTTTATAAATTATATGTCTGCATTAGGTTTTACGAGGAAACACACACATGTCCAAAACTTGTTCTTGTTGGGGAAAGATTTGGCTTGAAAGGAGCTTCGTTTTCTTTTTTTAGTACATGAATTAGGGTGCATTCCAAGGCAAGTGCTCTACTGGTTGGCAGCGTGCAAAATTTTTTATTATTACTAATACTACAGACTGAAACAGGCAAACTAGTTGATATTTATTTATGATTGCAACAGCTTTGTGTTTGGTAAACACTAGTTATTTTGTGGGGGATAAGACGATTTCCCACCCAAATTTAATCTGAGTCTCAAAAACACACTTGTAGTTTTTTAAAAATTTAAATATTCATTCATAAGTTAATTTATGTTAAAATTTTTAGTTAGAGATAATGATAAAATGATCATTTTATCACTAAATCTTAAAACTCTAAAAATTTATATCATTTTTTTTTATCTTTAACTAAAAATTTAAAAAAAATTAACTTATAAATAAATATTTAAATTTATAAAATATTATAAATATATTTTTAAAATTAGACTAAAACTTGAACGAAAAATAATCTTTCGACGTTAAAAGAAATTCATTTCAATCAGGGGCCTCATAGTGACCCAATAGCTTGGTCTAAGGTATTGGACCAATAAATCAGAGTTACTTGGCGACGTCAGTCCATTGTCTTACACAAGGGAATTGGGCCCGTAAATTAGCTTCCGTTTGGAATGGCTTATTAGGGTCTAAGAGTTAAACTTACTAAGCAAATTTGACAAAAATATTGTGAGTTTGAAAAATATTAACATTGCAAACTCAAATTGTTCTAAATTGATAGATGTATACCAGGCGTCTCCTTTCTAGTATTCACGTTCTAACTGACTATGCTTATTAGTTTATAGAAAGATATACGACAAGTTGTATAATGCACGTAAATATATACGACATATCATTTTTTTCATATTAAAGAGAGAATTATAAAATAATAAAAAATCGACTATTAAGAAAATTTTACAAAGTTATATTACTTTGGATTGAATAATGATAGCCAAATGATTATTTTCCTCTCAAGTTTTCATGAACGATATTTCTCACTTTATAAGTTTAAAAAATTTATTTTTTCCGTTAATACTAAAAATTTGACGTTTGTTTTAACAATCAAATAATATTTTTATTATTTTTATAATAGGGTTAATACATCTCATACTCTTAATGGTACAATTAAATTATATTTTCATTATAACTATTTTATATTTTTATTTTTTTTCCATGTCTTCTTGTTTTCTTTTTCTTTTCGATCATTTCTCATTTTTTATTGTCAAAACACCCAAGAGGGAGTCAATGGATCCGAACATACTTGGGACTCGTGTATGCAACAAGACAACTCGTAGTTGGTGGCAACAACAAGATCCAACCAAAAAACAATCTTGTTAGCAAAAGAGAAGTGACAATAGAAAGTTATACACACAATTGAAAATATGAAGACAATGAAGGAGTCTAATTACACTGTCGTATGAAGTTGAAAGTTTGGTTGGTAGCAATACAAGGTTGGCAACAACAAGAGAAGAATAGTTTCGCCAACGACTTTTTAATAATTTTTTGTTTTTATATTTATTAACAATGGTGAATAAAAATTTTTTGTAGGGTGAACATTGTTGTACAATTTTTGCCTTTTCATCAACTTTATAGAAAAATTATCTGATTTTATTAATAAATTAAACATATAAGTGAAAAAATGATTTTTTAAAATTTCAAGAATGAAAATATATTATTTCATCAAAGATCAAGTGTGAATAGTAACAGAGACACAAGGATATAATGAAGTTATCTCTGTATATTTTTTTTTTTATATAGTCCACTTTTGAATTTTCCGAATGAGTATTGTTATATAATAATAAATATCCAATTAAATATCGATAATGATGTATTATTATGTAATTAGATATTAAATTTATCTTTTATTGAAAATGATTTAATTACATATGACATACTATTATTGATACTCTATTCAGTATTCGTTATAATTACATATTATATTATTGATTCCATATTTATGATAGCGAAGTTGCAACCACAAAAACAATCCTAAACTCATTCCACCATGAATTTTCCCCTTCGCATTGGCTACGAATATTAAATTACAAAATGAAAATGGAAGTCTACTTAAAATAATCAAATTCACATAGAACACATATAGTTGACCTGCCCACAAACTCCGACTCTCTCAACGCATTTACTTCATTTCAGATGTAACAGTGATCAGTCTTCAAAGGTCAAATTTTATTTTTAATCTCAAAAATATATTTACTATCAAAAAAAATTTTAAATATCTATTCATAAATTAATTTTTATTAAATTTTTTTATTAGAGATAGAATAAAATTATTATTTTATCCCTAAATCCTAAAAATTTATATCATTTACTTATTTAATTTAAAAAATTAATAATTTTCTCTATTATTAAACTTTAAAAAATTATGTTCCCTAGGTATAAGTCTTCCATCTCTAGCAACCAATTGCCATTCCTATCATCGGTCAACTTTTCCACTATCTTTTTTTTTAGTCATTGAAGTTCACTAGACCGATTTCGTTAGATAAAGATGAATTATTTTTATCGGATAAAGACGATTTATCTTTATTTGATGAAATTGGTCCGGTGTGAATATCGATGGCTAGAAAAGAAGGTGGTGGAAACGTCGATTAATGATTAGAAGAGCATTCGATCGTTGAAGATGAAAGAAAAAATCGTAAAAGAGAAAATATTGTTTTTTAAAATTTAATTTAAAAAAAGAATTGTAAATTTTTTAAATTTAAAAGAAAAGATAAAAAATTTTAAAATTTAATAATAAAATAACGAATTTATTCTTTTAAGTATAATAGAAAAGGTAGACAAAGTCCTTTGACCAGAGGTTGATTTATTGATAAATCTGTGGCATGAATATGTTGACACTTGACGAGACAGTAACATCCTAAATTTCTACAAGAAGTTAATATATTATTATTATTTGCCTTTCCAAGTGGGAAGTAGCCAGGAATACCCGGAGAAATTTCATAGTCTTCCGCTTTCCATTTTTCTAAGCCACGTGCTAGCAAGGTTTCAGATTTGATCAAAATCACTTGATACTTTCCTCTGAAAAATCAGATTCGGAGGAAAAGTGTAGCTAGCGGACATGGCAGAAATAGTATTATCACCTCTTTTAGAGGTGGTTCTAGAAAAGCTGGCAAATCCTTTATTGAAAGAAATCGCTAAAAGAAGCGGACTGAAGAAGGAGGTCAAGAAGGTCCGACGTTCCTTACGTGTAATCCAAGCTGTTCTTGAAGAAGCAGAAGAGCGACAGTTAACTGATAGAGCTTTGAGAATCTGGTTGGAAGAGCTTAAGGAAGTAGCTTTTGAGATGGAGGATTTGCTTGATGATTTCTCTCCCGAGGTTTTGCTTTCTAGAACTCGTGAAGGGTTTACTCAACAGGTATTAGCTTTTGTTCCTTCTGTTGTACAATATGGTGATATGTTAACTAAACTAGAGCAAATCAAGGGGACATTAGAAATGTTGGCAGAAGAGACGTTTAATTTTAATTTGAGAGGGGGCGCTGTAAATACTAGTGGAAGTACAAGTAGAAGTAGAAGCAGAAGTAGAAGAACGGGCTCTTTTATTATTGAATCAGAAATTTTTGGAAGAGAAGAAGATAAAGAGAGGGTGATAGGGGTTTTATTATCAACAGATGATAAAGCTCGTGGAGAAGTCTCTGTCATCTCCATTGTTGGCTTGGGTGGTCTCGGCAAGACAACACTTGCTCAATTAGTTTTCAATGATGAGAGGGTAACAAAACATTTTGACATGAAGATATGGGCATGTGTAAATGATGATTTTGATGTGGAAAAAATCATGGCATCAGTCATAGAATCTGCAACCAAGAATAAATGTGACTTGTTTGGGATGGATGTCCTGCAATTTCGACTTTATGAGTTATTGTCTGGGAAGAGATATTTACTAGTTTTAGATGATCTGTGGAATGAAGATGATCAAGAGTGGGATAAGTTAAGAACTTTACTGGTAAATGGTGGGGAGGGAAGCACAATAATTGTTACCACTCGGAGTGAAAAAGTTGCATCGGTAATGGACACAAAATACATCCATCATTTGGAAGGCTATCAGATGAAGATTGCTGGAATTTACTCAAGCAACGTGCTTTCTCTCGTCTTGAAGAAGACCATACAAACCTGTACCCTATTGGTAAACAAATAGCCAAGAAGTGCGGAGGGGTTCCTTTAGCTGCAAAGAGTTTGGGAAGTCTAATGCGCTTCAAAAGAGATGAGAGAGAGTGGTTGCTTGTCCAGGAGAGTGATCTCTGGAATGTATCTGAAAGTGAAAATGGAATCTTACCTGCCCTAAGGTTGAGTTACTGTCATATGCCATCACATTTGAAACGATGTTTTGCATACTGCTCGATATTTCCTAAAAACTACATAATCAAGAAGGATAAATTAATCCAGCTGTGGATTGCGGAAGGCTTGCTTCAATCGCCGAAAGGAATAAAATCACTAGAATTTATTGGAAACGAGTATTTTGATGACTTAGTATGGATGTTTTTCTTTCAAGACATATACGGAAGTGACAATGGCAATATAACCGAGTGCAAAATGCATGATATCGTTCATGACCTTGCACGTTCTGTTGCAGGAGATGAGTACATTATGCTGGAACATGGTAATATAGAACAAGATCTCTCCCACATTCGTCACTCATCAATCATTTGTAATTTCAGTTTATCCACAATTCCAGATAATTTATATGAAGCAAAGAAGTTACGAACCCTCATCTTAGTGTTTCCAAAAGGTGATCTTGGAGAAGTTCCTCCTGCTGCGTTTTCAAGTTTTAGATACTTACGGGTCCTTGGTCTGAGTGGTAGTGGCATCAAAAGGTTGCACGAGTCTATTTCTTCCTTTATATTTTTGAGATACCTAGACATCTCTAACACAGAAGTTAAGGAATTGCCAGATAGTGTTTGCAGCCTTTGCAGATTACAAGTGATGGACCTTTCTAATTGCTTTGATCTTATCAAGCTACCCAATCAGATGTCCATTATATCTAAACTGAGGCATTTAATTCTAGATGGCTGCAGTAGACTAACCAAAATGCCTCCTTCGATTGGGAAACTTGTATTTCTTCGAACACTGTCAATGTTTATTGTGGGAAATGAAGTAGATGAAGGGCTTAACCAGCTGCAAAGTCTAAACCTTGGTGGTCAGCTTAATATCAGTCATCTGGAAAAAGTGAGGGTTGCAAGAGACGCAATGGAAGCTGACTTAATAGGAAAAAGGAACCTTCTGTCATTGAGCCTCTCATGGGGAGATGGTGATAATGGTTCGAACAGGAACATTGACAATAGTGACACACATGAGGAAGTTCTCAAATACCTCCAACCACATGGATACCTAAAAAGGCTGTCTATAAGAGGATACCAAGGAAAGTGCTTTCCACGATGGATTGACGCTATTAAACTCCCAAATATAACTGATCTTGTATTGATAAACTGCAGAAGATGTGAGTATCTCCCTACGTTGGGCAAACTTCCCTTCCTCAAGGTCCTTTACCTGCAAGGAATGAATGCAGTAAAGAATATTGGTCCTGAGTTCTATGGCCAGGGCACAGAAAGAGCATTCCCATTATTAAAAGAGCTAACCTTTATGGATTTCCCTCATTTAGAATATTGGTGGAGTTCTAACAGGAGAGAAGAATTCCCTTCTCTATTAAAGTTGAACATCACCAAGTGTTTTAAGTTGAGAAATATTCCTCCGTTTCCTTATCTGCAGCATCTGGAGTTACACCATTGCAACAATGTGATCTTGTGGTCTGCATCAAAGCTAACTTCTGTAACCAACCTTGTCATCAATGGATTCACAGAAGAGTTGGCTCTTTTAGAGAACTTGCTTCAAAATAATGCTCTTCTCATGTCTGTAACAATTAGCTCTTGCCCAAAGCTTCATGCTCTACCTCCCAGTTTGGGAAAGCTCATCAATCTAAAATCATTGACAATTCGATGGAGTAAGGAACTAACTTCTTTGCCTGAATTGCAAAACCTCACCTCTCTGGACTCTTTGGAAATAATTGAATGTGACAGCCTTGCTACACTGCCAGAGGATATACAGACTCTGAGTTCTCTTCGAACTTTGTCAATTGAGAACTGCAATAGCCTTACATCGCTGCCACATAATTTGCAATTTCTCACCTCCCTTGAGCATCTAACTATTATGTATTGTCCAAAATTGACTTCTTTGCCGGAGGATTTGCAACATCTGTTCTCTCTCAAGAGTTTATCCATTTTGAATTGTCCAGGGGTCGCATCTCTTCCAGGAGGGCTA
The DNA here is from genome assembly GCF_011075055.1 of Mangifera indica. NCBI lineage: Eukaryota > Viridiplantae > Streptophyta > Magnoliopsida > Sapindales > Anacardiaceae > Mangifera > Mangifera indica. The sequence continues at coordinate 3,953,074 of NC_058147.1, read as the reverse complement.
AAATATGTCACTACATTGCAGAATTTGGAAATTCGCGGCTGTTCTGGTCTGAAGGGTTTTCCAGACTGTGTAGCAAACCTTAACTCACTCAGATCATTAACATTAACAGATTGTGATAATCTAACTTCTCTACCGGGAGGTCTGCAATACGCAAGTTCCCTTCAGCATCTATCTATCCGAGAATGTCCAATTCTAGAGGAGCGTTGCAAGAAGGATACAGGTGAAGATTGGTTGAAAATAAATCACATTTCACATGTATATATAGGATCACCAAACTTCGCCAGTAGCTCATCTCATTGAAACTTGAACTATCTTTGATTGCTTTCAAGTAAGCAAAATGCCTTTGGTTTCATTGCTTCTTTTACTTTTAATTAGCATGGCAACAATTTGAATTTGACACTGTGAAAGAGATGCATTAGCTTCATGAATTCATGTGCATTTGAAATTGAGCAACTCAGCAGTTTTTTCTGGGCTAAGAAAGCTTTTATTAGTAAACTGCTCATGATCCATGTTGATTATGCCATAGTAAAAGCAGAACAGTTTTGCTGCTCTTACACGTTTCCATCTCAGAAAGTTCTTTTTGTAACCTTACTGAATGAAGATGAACACTTTCTGAATTGTAATAAATTTGTGTCAAGTTTCTGTTTGCCTAAACATAAATGAAATGCATTGATGGTGTTGAACAGAGGGTCATGATATTGTAGTTAGAAGTATTTGGGATACTAATTCATTAATTGGAATTCTGCATCAGGAGGTGGACATGGAATTCTGCATCAAAAAAATTAACCAGAAAAAAATATTTCCACCTATCAACCAATTTAATCTTTAAAAACCCATCCATGCACCAATCAAAATTCTAAATCTAAACCCACTGATAGAAAATCCATTTTTTTTTTGGCAATAATTATAGTTTCTACTCTCAAATCACACCCTAAACTAACAAATAAGTATTTCCACAAACTAAGGACCATTTTCAAACTCAAACACAGTAGATTCAAATCGAAATATGCATATCTGAATCGAACTGAAATCAAGGGCAAAAATGAGAAAAAACAAAGACAACCAAACTGATTACTAACCTGGAAACTCATTTTGGAGATGATTTTGATTGAAAAAGTGAAGAAAAACCAAAATCTCAAAGCCGAAATCATTGAAAAGCTGAAGAGTGAGTAAGAGAGGTAGACCTTTGAAGTGAAAAAGCCTCAGGTACTAATTTTATATAATCAACGCTATGTGTATATATATATATTTTTATAAATATATAAAATATATATAATTATGATATCAAATATTATTTAGGAGTGAATATACGTAATTTTATTGATTTTATATATAAGGGTGTTTTCACAAAAATGATTTTTCTTAATTATATCCCTACAATACATAAAATATATAAAAAATTGTTTTAAATTGTTTAAATAATTAAAAAATGTGTAATTAAATTCTGGAAAATTAATTAAATGCCCGAAATGTAAATACACAAAGCAAAAATGTCCAATTTTATCAATATTAACAAAAGTGCCCTTCAAATGTGAAAACACCAAACTACCCTTTAGTAAAAATGAAGTGAAAGTTGAAAATTTACCCAAATCTATGCAAACCCAGCCACACGAAAATGCAACCCAACCGTGGCAATTTTCAGCGGATTTTGCTTTTTTTTCGGCCACCAAAATGGTTCAAAAAGTTAGTAAATAAATCCTTATTATGTTTTTAGATGACTGAATGCAGTTTTTCAGTTTTTTGGGTTAGAGTTTCGAATTAAAAGATTTGATTAAATTGTTTGATTTATTGATGTTTTAAATCAATTTTTTTAAGATTTTTGTATTTGAATATATATAAAATTCATTTGTAATGAAATCGGATTCGAAAAACAAAGTTTGGATAGTGAAATCTCACCTTACATAATCAACAACGTCACATTGTAAAATTACTTTTTACCTTGCGAATCCACATGGTGACGCCGTGGAGATGGGAAGGTATTTTGAATTTTTCAAAGTTTTCCCACCGGGCGAATTTGCAAAGTGGGGGGAAAATTGCTGTTGTTAAAAGTTTCCCACCACGCGTTTGCATGGTGAAGATTGGGGGCCAGAATGATCCTTTCCATTTTGTGGTCATTTTTTTAACCCACCTAAATCACACCAACCGCCAAATAATCTCATAATTGAAGATTGCCGTGCGTTCTGGACGCCAAGCACTCTCACTTCTTGCCGCCGCAAACAACCACGGCGATCTGGCTTTCAAGCTCTCTTCTCTAAAGCAGGTCAGAAGTATTTTGTCGTCTGCTGACCCGTCTTTAGCGGCTGAACTCTTCCCTTACTTGGTCGAGCTTCAATCTTCTCCTGAAACTCTCGTTCCAAAATGTCTTATCGAGAGAGTTAACTAAACCTTAATTCGTACTATTCGACAGTTTCTAACCTTATATTTGTTGAAAGTCCGGTTATATTGTTCATTTCAAGTTGTAATTGTTTGGTTAGAGAGGCTTTTAAGAATATCTTTGCGAAATTTACGAGTTTTTTCACTCAGTGGAAAATTTACGAGTTATTTGTTGATGACATTCAAACTTCATTTTCTGCATTACTTTCAGTTGCACAGACCGCTTCTCACCCATGTAATGGAGTTTGTTATAGTATTTTTGTGGGTTATACTTTGTAGTAGATTCGTGTACCAGCATACAGCATTGGCATGACAAACTTCATGGTTTCGGCACTATCTTATTTGCCTTTTTTATGTGTCACTTGTTTTTGCCTTTGTAACTCAAGAGTCCTGTGCTTTCCTTTATTATGGGTTTCGGGACAATTGAAGGTGTTGGGTTGAAAGCAATGGAGCATTCTTATATTCTAATGCCTGTTTTGTTAGCATTTTTTAGTGATGGCGACTCTATTGTTGCAAAGCAATCTATTGTTACTGGCACGAATTTCTTTTGCCGTTTTCTAGAGGATACAGCATTACAGGTTTCTCTCTGCTTCTCAAGACTTGTTATTATCTTCATAATTTTTTCCATGCTATACAAAAAAATATTTTGTAATAATTCTGAATAACAAATAATGTAGTTATTAAAGTTTTCCATTCTTTTATATTTTTTATGGTTGAAGTTTGAATAATTTGGGGTTTTATTTCCAAATGATAATGGATCGATTTTGGCTTCATTCAGTAATTTAATGAATAAAATGTTATTTAATAATAAGTGAATGGTCTCCTATATGGTCATTTTGTCTATGAATCTGTGTGTGTGTTGAGAAGAACAATCTTATCGAGCTTCTACAATTCTTCTGCTTTTTCTATATATTACAATATATGTGTTACCAAGTGGAGGATTGATGAAATATCGGAAGTTATTAAGGGAAAGTAGAATACACGAAGGATGATTGATGGAGATTATGAGTATATGTTGCTTTGTTTGAAAATTTTTTGTAAACTATGGTTGGATAATTCTACCTCAAACTCATCTTTGCTTATCGCTTTATATCGAGTAAACTTGGCTTCGTATATTATAGATTGATCTTTCCCCTCTCTTTTACTTTGGTTGTAGTTTATAAATTGCTTGATTCTTATAGCAAATGTGTAATTTTAATGCTTATTTTGTAAATATAGTTTCATTGGCATCGTAAAGTAGAGCGGTGGCTAGAAGAACTTTGGACGTGGACGGTTAGCTTTAAGGATGCTGCCTTTTCAATTGCATTGGAGGTATGGACATTCTCTTTTGGTTTCTGTTGAAAGACCTCTTCAAGAGATGATGGAATCTAGAAATCTTGATCTTGACCTTAGAAACTAAGATCTGGATGAGTTTATGACGGATTAAAAATATCTTTGCTGCCTCGATTTTTATTCTTTTGATTTGATGCTATCTTGTCTAACCGGACTTTATTTGAGAAAAATTGAGCAGATGAAAGACCCAGAAAATGAAACTGCATTTGGAACTCAAGCCTCATCAGCCCGATGTTGATTTGTATAGAAAAACTCCACTGTTTATATTACGATTTCAGTCTCACACCTGACTTTTGAGAAAGAGAGGTTGAGATATTGATACATGATATGATGGCATCTAAGTCAACAAATTGTTTAGTTATCTTCTGTGAAAAGGAACCCTTAAACTCATAATTTTTCTGTTTACCAGTGAACAGAGTTTTGAGTTTTACATTACAATACAATCATCATCCTTCTTTGTTAACTTGATCGTTTATCATGGGCTTAGTGCGCGTCCATGAGCACGATTTACTTCCATCATAGTCTAATCATAGTAGTTTGAATTATACATCGTATTATATATCAAAAACTTAATTTTTCATATAAAAAGTTATGTATTATATCTATAATAGAATACACTTTTTAAAAAATAAAAGATAAAAACGGGTAGAATCCTGGTGATGAGAAAGTGTAAGAATCTGAAATTTTTTCAATTGCACGGCAAGTTGGCTTTTCCTGATTTGATTGAACTTAAGAGTAAAGGCTGATTTCACGACATTGCTCAGAGAGAAAACCTTCAATTTTCTAGAGTTGCAGTGTTTAGTTTTGTGAGATAGAGCAATTAAAACGCCCCAAAACTAAACACCAGTACTTCTCGACTAGTACAAAATCTCACTTGTGAAAGAATATCAAGCTATGAAAATTGTACATGTACAATCATAAATTTCTGTTTCTTTGTCATTACTACCTAGCTGAGTGGCTGTGTCCCATTTGTAGCACACATGAAGCAACAATTGCTCAGGAGGACTGGCCACAGAAACAAAAAACAATGGCTGTCATGAAAAGGCACGAGTTAGAAACAATTGACTAAAGAATCCTTTCGAAAAGTCACCTGTCTGTATGAGATATGACCCTTTTATCAAAAAATAAACATTCTAATTTTTTTCCTACTAGTTTTTTTTCCTTGTCTCCCCCTATAAAGAGAATGAACAGGTACAATGGCAAAATGGCTTTATTTTTGGAAAAAAAAATTCAGAAGCTAAATTTTCCGACTGACAATGTTGAAACTTGTGAATGTTAAAATTCTAAATGCTGCTGAGGGACAACTTAGAAAATCTTACCCATCTGAGGCTGCATGAAAATTGCAGAATTGCAGTCACATCAATTAATGGGGAGAACAGTATCAAGGTGTTTCTGAAGCAGCCATCCTCTGGGATAAGCAAGATTGCGCGTGTTCAAATGAAGGTGCCAGTTCAATATTTTTGAACAACCCGGTGGTGTACCTTCCATCTGGCGTTCATCTTCCACCACTTGTTCTATAAATGTGGTCTCCTGTAGAAAACACAATGTTGGTGAACAAAATTCAACTATTGCTCGTAATAATTTAAACAAATTAGAATTTAGACCGTTAAAAAAATCTTGATAAACTAGAATGAAAAGATTTATACTTGGAAACCCTCCTTCGCTGTGTCTAACTGCCGAATGGGATTTCGAAAAGGGCGCTTCCATCTCTTAGGATCCCACAAGATAGTGCTGTTAAAAGCAAATCCGGACATATCAACATGAAACCTACGAAGCCTTTTGCTCTTCTCATTTGTGTGCCACCCAATAACTTGGCTTCCATTGCATACAGGACCTTCTAAAATTGCCTTGTTTTTGCTTTGCGCAAGCATGCCAACAGGCCAAGTGCCAAATCGGCTGCACCAAAGGGCAAACATCAAGAGGAAGTTGAAGAAATACAAATTAATTTGCAGCATTTACAGATTTTCAAGTTATTGTGTGTGACCTATGACTTATAAGAATATAAGTTGTATAAACCAGGCAACAAATCCATTCAAGCCTCAGAAGGCTTGCTAGGTGCCCAAAATACTCTAACCACTAGTTTAATATAATTAAGTACAGATGCCAATGTTTTAAAACCCCAAATCAAGCAAATCATGTCACAAGTCATATGAATGCTTAAAGATCACATAACTAAACGCAGACCAGTATAGGGTGGATGGGAAAAGCAAACCCAAAGTAAGGCCAGTATTTTGGTAATATCAAGAACAAAAAGCAACACCACAATGACACAGTATATCATTTCAATAACAACAGTAAGAGACCAAAACAGAGAAAGTTCCATTTACACTATTGTTATCCTTGTGAGCAACATGAAACGCAAATAATCACAATGTATAAATTATTGAAACAAACCATGAATAAAGTGATAATCAATAATATTCAAAAGAACAAACAAGTGGAATAGCTGTCCCTAAAGAAGATGATGCAGAATTAATCCCAAAACGAAAGATTCGAGGCAGAGGTAATCTATAGTTAAGGCAGTTTCAAATATCCAATACTACATATCCAACATGTAATTTCATAAATATTTTAGTTAAAGCGCTCAATAATTCAAGAAATTGTTTACTTTGCCAATCAACATGTACTTCTCATGTCCATAGGCACGCATATTAGTTACATCCACCAATTGAATTAAGCAATGCAAAACACAATGCTATAACAGTTAAAATGTTACATGTGACCAACATGTCAGACTACACATTTTATGTGGAATTACCCTTTTAGCAAAATAAACTTGACAACTACAGTTTGTTAATATATCCATATCTTTAATATCTTTTCTCTGAATATAGCATGTAAGAAACTCAGTTTAGAGAAACAAAATATACCTGATTTCTCTCAGGCTCTCAAACAAGTCAATGGTGTAGACATTATCATCATCTGCAAAATACACGATCCCATCAAGTCTATGCCTTTCGATATGCTCTAAACCCACATTCCTCTGATGAACCCCCCTATCTTTCACATTGCTCGAATTCTTTTGACAAACCAAGTGTCTATACATAACCCCTGTTTTTCTCAGCATCTCCGCTGTCTCAAACGACGCCGCATTTTCCTCGACCACTATCCACAGCACCGGCGGCTGTACAAGCCTCAAAACCTGCGACAATCTGTTTAAAAAATACGCTTGCATTGCGCGGTTGTACGTTGGTGTTATCACAATTAATTGCTTTCTCGATACGAAATCGTATCTGTATTTGTAATTGTCAATCGATTCGGATTCGTTTTTCTTTTCTACTCCGAAACTCACCGTATTCAGAACGACTTCTTCACGCCAGCTCATACGCTCGGTGTTATCACTGTCAAATTGCACGTTCACGTGCGGCGGCTTGATCTCAAAAAACACGTCGTGATTTTCAATCTCCGTCACGTGACCAAAGGGTGTCAAACGACTCATGCCTAACACAACACCGACCAGGAAGAATAGAAGAAACCGGTAGAGAGATTTTCTCCATGATTTACGAGATGAAAAGAATCGACAGAGGTTGACGGTGAGTGAGTTCATTGGCGATGAGGAATATTTACCATTATGTAAGAGCCTGTGAGAAGGTGAATTAGCGGCTGGAAATGTAGAGCTGAAACCATTTTGGTAGGAACGATCGTGATACGGTGGAGAAAGAGTTCGGCGGATCGAGGCCATCTGATTTGGTGGATGCTAAATCACATGGCCGGACATTAAAAACCTAGAGAAAGCAGAAGATTTGAATTAACTAGGAAGTCAAGGCAAAGCGAGCTTAGTGAGTCTGAATTTAGTTTCCATTTTTAGGCGTATAATTGAATTGCAACGCCGACAATCAAATAGTACAATCAAGATAAACGGAGAGAGAGGCCGGGCGGCTGAGGGCTGAGATCTAGAGAGGGCAGTTCGGGCTGGGTATTTGAGTTTGAATTGAAAGAAAAGAGTAACGATGAGTTGGGTGCGCAGTACGCTCCAGCTGGACAGAACATTTGTTTATTCTAAGTTACGCGTTTAGTGAAATGTACGTGGCTGATTTCGGAGGGAAGTGTACGGGGTCCTGGTTTTGTGAGAGTGGTAATTGCGCCAAGCCTCCAACAAACATTGAGCAATGAGCAAATTAACTTGCCAAATGTATAAAATTATGTTCTTGGTGTGCAGCCACTGGGATGGCGACGGAGAGGGACCGGGAGGGGATATCAATCCCCGTTCCCGGCCCATTCCCGTTATGGGGATAACAAATAATCTTCATTTTCTCACTACGAAGGAAAATCTTCTTTTCATCCTCACGGGAAAAAATCTCCTCTCCATTCTCGTGAGGAAAAATCCCCTCTTTATACCCGTAAATATAAATTTTAATTCCTTCATATATTTTAATAAATAAAATAAATCATATTTTTCCAAAATATCACTTGCTACAAGAGCTACAAAATATTTATTGTTATTTTAGTTCAAATATAAAGTTTTCACAAAATTTAACAATATGTAATAATCAATCTTTTCATTAGTAGCTCTTCATGTTGATATTATCATTAATTCTTCATGTTGATATGAAGCAATATTTTAAAAACTAACTTGCAATAATCAATTTTAAAAGTAAAATTAATTTAAAAGCAACTTACATAGGAGATACTAACGAATTTGTAATTAAAAATATTAAATTAATTAAAATATACTAGAAATTATTATATTAATATATTAGATTTAAGGGAGGGAGGGGGGTGGGGTGGGGACAGGACGGGACGGGACGAGGCGGGGGCGGGGACATATGTATTTCTGTCCCCGATTATGGAGATTTTTTTCATCCCCATCCCCGCCCCTTTCCCGATTTTTATTAGGGAATCCCCTCCCCGTTTGTGTCGGGGCCCCTAAAATCAAGCCCAAATTATCATCCCTAGCGGCCATTGAATTGATCACAATAGAGTACTAGTTTAAGGCCAAGGGCTTATCCCCATGCAAAGTTTATTAAATTCCCACGTTAATATTTTTTATCTATTAAAAATTTAAATATATACCTATAAATAATTAAAATTAATAAAATTAGTTAAATTTTAATGATAAAATTATTATTAAATAGTAAAAATAATAAAATATTATCTATTTATCTCTTAAATTTAAAAAATAACAATTTTTTAGAATAAAACTTTAAAATATTATATTTTTTCTATAAAATTTATTTTTTTCTCTCTTCTTTTTTTGATACTATCACTTACTAGTTCTCTCTCCCTCTCCTTTTGTTCCCCTTCTCAGACGTCTTCTTCTCATCTTTGTCACCAGACAAAACATTCGGTGATGACAAGAAGACACCACAAAATGAGAGAGAGAGAAAACCAATTGGTGGCGACATCGGAAAAAGGATAGAGGAAAAGAAAAAGTCCTTATGAGAAAATATAATATTTTAAAATTTAATTATGAGAGGAATTGATAATTTTTTAAATTTAAAAGGAAACTATATAATACTAACTGGTACTATTAATTTTAACTATCCAATGAATAAATATTTAGATTTTTAATAGTTAAAAAGTATTAATTTGAGAATACAATAAACTGTTGGTGAGAATAAATCCTTTGGGCATTAAAAAATAAAACAAATATATAGATAGAGAATGAATGTATTAAAAAATTATTCTGTTATTTAGGCTAAATTATCATAATAAGAATATATCTAAATTGGATGGAAATTGATTAATTTGATGGGATCATTTATTCGTGTGAAATGATTGTGGCTACCAGAGATGGGCAAAGCCCAAAATCATGTTGGCATAGGCCTTGGTCCGTTATTGACATCCAAGCCCATCAAAGTCGGCCCGAAATATATCTAAACTACTTATAACATTATAGTAGAATGATACTTCTCACTTGAAATTTGTTAAAATAACAAATTTTCACCTTTAGATTTGAAAAGTTCATTTATTTACCCATTATCCTCATCTGTTAATGAAAAAGGTTATATGGAAAAGCAAAAAAGACATTTTGCAAATGCTATAAAATCATTCACATATAAATGAATTAAACACTCGTAAAACATAAAAAAAAAAACGCTTCATTTGCTGACATTGTTTTCATTTTACCAGTGATTTCAACATTAGTTGTGTTAAATTTTGGTTTTGAATATTGAGATTAATTAATTTTTAGTTTGTTAAGAAAATCAGACAAGTCTTTACCACCATCACAATTGTTTTGTTTAAACAATCATACGATGATATATTATATAAATATTTAATTCAATACTTAAAATTAGTTACATATAGTTTTATTGATCCCAGTTTTGCTAAGCTTATGACATCACACTTCTCATCATCGATCCCATCCATGATAGGGTGAATGTAACATCACCTTCAAAAGAAGAGGCGATTTGAAGAGCACAATGTTGAGGTAGCGAAAATGTGCAATGGTTTATGAAGTTTACCTTGAAAAATTATATCTGTAAAGTCTAATCGATTTCTATAACGGTAGAAGGTATGTATATTTAAATAAATTGTAATGACTAAGTTGCTTTGCTTTTTGAGTATGGATTTTTACAAATAACATATTGCTAGTGAGGCAAGTTTACTCTAATGAAAATGTAATTTAATCGCTAGTGAGGTGCGTAGTACTATAAGATAGAGAGTCGTCAACAAAAGTTTTATTGATTAGTATTATAGAGCAAGATAATTGAAATCAATAAAGTCATGAAACGTAAGTTAATGAGATTGTTAATAGCATGGTGATTCATATATAAAGGTGGTGAAAAAGTTTTTCTAATAGAATTTCAAACTCTCCTCTGTAGTACCATATATGTATAAGAAAAAAGTTTATTTCAATATCTCTAGAGTTAGGTGTGCCAACTGATTAACCTAAGTCGATAGAAACACAAGGCTCGAGGCACAACCTTAGACAGTGCCCTTATGAGCCCTTAGTAGGGTCGATTATGTATTTTTGTGTGTTAATTCACTAAATTATAATTTTTTTATTATTGTTAATTTTAAATAATAATATTTTAATATTTTTTAGTGGACCCACCTATATGTCTCATTTCACGCCCTGAGACACTATCTATTAAACCCGTAAGTATAACAAAACTCACTTTTTGGATAAGATGTAAGGTTAAGGTTAAGGTGTGTGAAATTAAAATTAGGATGGATAAGATGGTCAAAAGGAATAATAAGAAAGATTATAAGCTTTCAACCCAAAATAGAAACAAAAATACGAATCTGTAAAAGAACACGACCGGAGAAGAAAGGGGATGGGCAAATGGCCTGACAAAGTTTTCTGGAATTCAGGTATGCCTTCCAATCGATGAATTGATCTAGGGAATTAGGAATCAGGATCAAACAGCGTAAGCCACTAATTTACCTCATTTAAAATATGAAATATCACATTTATTTTATTGTTTGCTTTATATTTATTAGCAATCAAATTCAAATCAATGAATGTTAATCTATCGTTCGAGAAGTGTATCTGATGGAGAACTATGGTCGATTTCATCCATTTTATTATGTATTCCAAAATCTCTTTGAAATGTCTTGAAGTATCGGAAATTTAAATTATTCTTTGTGGTGCTTTGGACAAGACAATAGAGTTTTGATAAGTTTGTGGTTTGCTTTTGATAATTGTGAGTTGATAGTTTATACTGTGTGATACGATTTGAACAGCTTAAGGATGTGTAGATAATTAGCTTAAGGTAGAAGCAAGATCTTGATTTATGATTTTTTTCTATAATTTTTTTCATCAAGATCGAAGCCAGAGGTCGAGTGAGAAATTACTGATGCGCCTGTAAATGTTGTTCCAATAATGTAGGCTGTTATCCTGATAACATTTGCTTGTTCTGCAAAAACAATAGAAGGGAACACTTTGATCAGTGTTTTGGCTAGTTGTTGGAAAGTGATAGATATTAAAGACACCTAATTAATGTATAGATTTATAGGATAGAAGACTAGTAGGAACATTTTCATTTTTACTCTCCAAGTGACACTATAAAAAAATAAAAAAGGTTAGCAAGTTGGTAATATATTATTCGTTTGTCTATTTTTTAAGAGGAGGGTGAAACAATGAGTAGCAAAGTGATAAAGAGAGTGCATTTAGTATTTTCTCATTAGTGAGTGGTGATGATGATCTATTCTCTCTGTCTCTTTTGTCCAAGTTATAGAAACCTGTATATGTATATATCTTAGTTTGGTTGTTAGATTTTATGTTTTCTTAAACAATTTTAGTAACCTAAATAATTGCAGATGGAAATTTAAAGAAGTACCAGTAGTTTCCTTTCTTGGCTTCCTCAGATAATCTCTTTCTCTCTAGTTGGTGCCCACCAAAGTTTATGTTTTCTTGTCTTTGGTTGAACAATTGCCCTTTCCTATTATTTGACATCAATTTTTGCAATTTCATCGAGCAAGTTACTAGCCATCTTGACTATTTGTGGCACTGACTATTTATCTTCTGTTTTTAATGGCCAAAATTATCGATGGTGGGCTTTCTTGTTTGATCCTTATTTAGATATATCTTGTGATTTCGCTTTGCAACTGGACAGATCTAACTTACTTTCATTTATCATAAAATTTTTTAATTTTGTCATGGTACATCAATAAGATAAGAGAAAACTGCCTTTGGTCCCATTTTTCTTGTTACTGGATCATTGAATTCTCAAATTATTGTACTGTCCTGAAATTTCTGACATCTTCAAGATAATTGTTAAAGCTAGCTTACAGTCTTGCTTTCTTGGGTTTAATGTCCATGTAAGCCTTGTGAGGCAGTGTTCTTGGTTTTTATTCTTTAGTTGTTTCTTTTGGTTTGTTTCAACTCTGTTTATTAGGATAAGATGTTGGGTTCTGGATTCGGAATCCTTCATTGGGAGAACCACCCTTTTCATGTTCGACCAAAGCAGTCCTCTTGTTGTTCGTTTGCAAGGGCCCCCTACCATAACTTCATTTCATGTATGATGTTATGTTTGCTTGTTAAAGGTGGCATGTGAACTTTTAACTCTTATGATAAATAAGATGATGACTACTATTCCTTCGTTGTCAACTTTCAAAGCCTTAGGGAACTATGCTTTTAACAAGCTATAAAGAGTCAAATGTGCTAGTAGGCTGATATAGTTTGTTAAAGTTTGCATCACTACTTTGCCGGAATAAATTTTTTTCTTCAAAACAGGATCATTAATATAAACACCAATTATTTACAACAAATTTGTGGCATACAAATGAGGACTAGACAGAATTTGCAACCTACTAAAGTCATTACCGGGCCTTAAGCCATGTAATGGGTACTGTAAGCCTTTCTTTTGTGAAAGACATTTTACAATCTTCATGGATACTGGATGGAAACTCTCATAAAGAAGAATGATTGTAGAGGGGGGCAGAGCCCAAATTTTAGGATGATGTACTATGTCATGTGTAGGTCATCTTTGCTGGACAAAAGTCAAGGTTTGTGGGGCCTGAGTCTGTGCTTCTTGGCCGGCGGAATATGACAATTATACATCAAACGTTTTGGATGGGTATGTAGTTTGTTTTGTATCAGGTCTTGAAGGCCAAATTATAGGGGCTGCTTGTTATAGGTTCTGAAATAGGTCAGTCTACCCTATGCTATATACTGGCTATCATGAGGGGAGGCATTGAATGATTTTAGGCTGTATGAAAGAGAGAGATCAGGTGCATGCATGTTGCAAAGGTGATTTTGTATTCACCAGATACATGCATGATTCGAGGTGATTCTGTTTTTGTTTTTTTCTTTATATGCTGTTATGCTTTTGGGTGATCGTATATTTCTGCTTTTGATATGCAGTATTTCATTGTTGGTTCTAAGGTATCCAATGTTAAGATTAAATGCGATTTATCTGAACCATTTGAAATGTGATTGAATCTGAGTGGTGATCAATTGTATTGGCTTGTTATATATGAAGCCTTATGTAGTCAGAATGAAATAATTTTTCTTGCTGCTTTTGTGGTAAAAATATTGTCTTCAGTTGCTTTTCCCTTGGCATGTTTCTGCTTGTACTGCTATTTTCACCTACGAAAAAGCTTTAAGTTTGCACCCTTATGTTAGCTAGTTAGAAATCTGCCAAGTTATCAATTCCGTTGCTAGGCAGAATCTTGATCGAATTGTGGTGCTCATTTTGACATCAAATGTAAGAAGTTTTGAACTATGGATTTTTTGTTAATAGATTATATGCATACACCTGAACTAATTAATCGTGTACTCTTCAACTAATAACAGGTAGAAGATATATCCTTTGACAAATGAACAAGAATTCTTCAAAAAATAAATAAATTATCTTGGACATGGGAAAGTGGGATGGAGTTCACTTTGTATATGGGGCCGCAATCCCACTGTTTTTTAAAGGGTTACATAGAGTTCAATACCGCTAGGGCTGGATTCGAGCCGAGCCAAGCTCGGCTTGCAGCCAGCTCGGGCTCGGCTCGGTTTATTTATGGGCGGTTCGAGTTCGGTTCGAGCTCAACTTGGCTCGGTTCGGCTAATTTTTTATTATCAAAACGACATCGTTTTTAATATATATGGATCAAAACGACGTTGTTTTGTATAAAAAATTAAAAAAAAAAATCTACTGAGCCAACCCGAGCCAGTTCGAGTTCGGTTCGAACTCAATCGAGCCGAGCAGAGCCCGGCTTGTTTCGGGCTCGAACCAAGCCGAGCCAAGCTCGAGCTCGAGCTGGCTCGGCTCGAGTCCAGCCCTAAATATCGGTATTTAGATAGTTCATAGTTCAACAATTCTCCGTATGTAATAGTGACATGTAACTAAGCATGAAAAATTCAATATTGAAACTCATTACAAAAATGGAAAAAAGAGAAGGGGACATAACTTCGTTCTTTTTTATCTTGACTGCACCCAACTTACAGCAGGATAAGGAAGCCAAATTGTATTAGGAGTGTGTCGATCGACTGTAGAACATATTGCAGAAGCATACCACGCCACGTCTTGCAGTTAGGAAGAAGAAAATAAGAACAAATTAAAATTGAAAAGGGTAGTAGAGAGAGAAAGACAAGTAGAGGATTAAAAAGAATTATACACCACTCACTTTTACCTTATAACTCAATATTAGATTTTCTAGTTAGTTGAGTTGAGATGGCCATATTTTAATTGACGAGTTCAAAGATTTGGTCCAACGACCGTACTAGATAAGTCCAAAATTGGGTGTTGAACTCATATTTTTGCATTTGTAGATTCTTTTTCTTCATCATTCAAGATACCCGTCAAAAACGAAAGGTCTTGCGTTGCTTATGTTGAATGGTGTAATTGCATCCATGGGCATGTTTGCTACCTATTATCAATGAGTAGTCTTAATCTCAATACTTCCGTATTAATATCTCATTCCTAAGGCTAATTATTAGAGATCAAACTTGGCATGCTGCTTCAGTATTGTTGTCACCTTCATCTTCATTTAATTATTCCTTGACTCAAGAAGTGTTTCAATATTGTTGTCACCTTCATCTTCATTTAACTACTAAGACCTGAGTGGGCTAGTCTACTTGACTCAATAAGTGTTTCAATACTGTTGTCACCTTCATCTTCATTTAACTACTAAGACCTGAGTGGGCTAGTCTACTTGACTCAATAAGTGTTTCAATATTGTTGTCACCTTCATCTTCATCTGATTATTCC
Source organism: Mangifera indica (assembly GCF_011075055.1). Taxonomy (NCBI): domain Eukaryota; kingdom Viridiplantae; phylum Streptophyta; class Magnoliopsida; order Sapindales; family Anacardiaceae; genus Mangifera; species Mangifera indica. The sequence continues at coordinate 3,937,778 of NC_058147.1, read as the reverse complement.
TTTCTAACGGCGAAGAGAACAAATCTTATAGGACTCTTTTTTCCCACTTTTGCTTCTGCCTGTCGATCTCATTAGTTGGTTGTTCAAATTAAGAATGTAGTAGAGATGAAGCCACAAAAGCAGCGACAATTAATCAGTCAAACACTAACATAAAAAACAAACAACATGTCAAACCCACTAAGTTTTGGAGTGGCATTTTCTGTATCTTTTGGTTTCACTTTAAATCAACGTACTTGCAATCATCCACCCACGTGTTTTTCAATAAAAAAAAATTGCCTATAAACTTCTCTGGTCAACCTTTCACCCCTGTAATGGTAGTGGGCCAAAGGCGTGGCTCATCTTCTATCATGGAGGGTGCCTCTCATATGTAGCCTTATAATTGACTTTATGTAATTTTTAACCCCAAAAGAATGAAAAGAATTAATTTTATATTGAACTATTGAAAAAGAGGAATTGGATGAGTGAATATATAAACACAAAGTGGCGGTCGGTTCTAATCCAATAGAGAGAAATATCAAATACCCAAAAAGAGAATCGCAAAGAGACAAGAAATATGTTGACGACAGACGATATTTGTTCCCACACGGTGGAGTCCCTAAAACGTGTGGATCCCTTACTGAATGTGCAGTAAAAATAAACTTAAAAAATGGTCCAGCAAAGGAATAATTAACATTTGGTCATTTCATCCAACAGCAACACAACATCTTGGAAATGGGGACCCTGGCTGTTGTCCCTGTGTGACTATTCTCTTGCCACACGATTGGCATCTTTGAATTCTACAATTTATGTTTCCTTCTTCAACTTCCGCATATTTTCGCTTGAAGTTGAAGACATAGCAAGTAGTTATTCCATAATGTCACTATGCATGCTTTTTTACCTTTCACTCACTAAAACTCAGATAACGCCATTGACCAACTCTATTCTCAAATATCTACGACCACTTTGATTAACAGGATCATCATGCCATTCTACCATGCAATAGAGGACAACTCATGCGAGGTGGCAATGCCTTGGAATATATACTTTAATTTGAAAAATGAAAACCAAAAGGGAATCGACATGTGGGGTCTGGCTTGAAGTTACAAGTGATGAAGGATAATTTGTATTGGAATTTAAATGCACATGTTTCAGGTTTTAGGTAATATTATAAATGCATGAAAGTGATGATCGGCTTTCGGCCATGAATGGATTAATAATGGGTTCTTCTTTCCCACTCAAACTACCAGGTTGATGGAGGAGTTGTTATTCTATAATCTTTAATACTTGTTAAGATAGAAGAAGATAAGGAATGGATGCCAATTTTTCACTTACTGCTTTCAATCTAAAGGAGGCGAAGGTGATAAGACATTTCAGGGAAAAAGCAGAAATGCTTTTTGCCAGATTAGGGTTTTTTTGATATTAAATTACAATAATGTTTTAGCTGGGGGGTTGGAACTTGGATCCACTATGATGTTGAAAATTTGCGAAATTGTTTTTCATGTGGTGGTCTTTGATATGCGAGACACCGGTCACTTTATCAATCCCCTCTTTTTCGAATATATTGACACGTGGCTTTTAATTATTCGATTCAAAGTTGGTGTTGATTGACAGATAAATCCATAATGGGAGGTACTCTAAACCCTAGAGATTCGTCACCGAACATATATAAAAATAGTATTTTCTTTTTATTTGAATATATAAAAATTGCAATAATTAATTATGCAGTTGAGTGGTTAACATTTTTTTCACTCACGTTCTCATTTAAATCATAATTTTTCTGAAAAGTTAAGATATTATATTATTTAACTATTTATTTTTTTTAAATATTATATTATCTCAATTTATCAAAATTTTAAAACAACATATTATATATTAAATTTACACAAACCCTTCCTTATTTCTTTTCACTTTTATTTTTTTAAAATAAAATTATCTAATTATATAATAATATATAATTTATATATTTAAATTATATACAAAAAAAATTATATACGTATAATTTTATTTGATTATTTTATCAGTAGCTTGTGTTAGACTGGCCAGCCCTTTGAAATAAGTCAGTCCCCACCACCACTATATGCCACCAAGTCACCAGCCCTTTATCTTAATGAGCTACCATCTCTGTGAGTCACCATCTCTTTAAAGATAATTGCAAAGCGGGTAAGTTTATATCTAGTAAGGATATGTCCACAACGCACAATTGATCACCTAGTATACCAACTAGCTTGACATATATTGGAAGATAGCTTGGAACCAATGGGGCCAAGTGTGAATAAGGGTGATGCCAATGGAAAAGTTGTATTAGAATTCTCTTAGGAGGTATTTGGTTTGAGTAATATTTTATTATCAAATAGGTAGATTATCTTGAAGATAGATTATTGGTATAAATAATTACTACGTTTGATAAAATTTGGTAAAAATAGATGGTATAAATAATTAATGTGTTTGGTTAACGGTAATAAAAAGAATACTAGTGAATTATTTTATTTAAATACCCTTAAATATATTTATTTTTAAATATTTTATATTATTTCTTATATTAATTAAAAATAAATTTAATTTTGTCTTAAAAATTAATAAATAATAATATAATTAGAATAAAATTAATATTAGCTTGGTAATCTTTTAATACCTAAGATAAAGGTAGTAATCAGATTACCACCTATATTACCTACTAAGTCAGCATTGATAATAGAAGATTATTGTAATATTTTATTACTGACAAACCAAACAAGATAATATAAATAATAAAAGATAGATTACCAAAATAATATTTAAAACACTCAAACCAAACAGCCCCTTAAGGTCATGTTAGTGGGCTGGGTTATGGTGATAGGTTATTCATACAGAAATGTTAAACTATCATGTTTAAAACATTAAAAATAAGATATATAAAATGTTTTTTCTTTTCTATTTATTCCGACATTTTGGATAGTGATAGCTTTAGTTTTATATTTTTAAGATGAAATTATTAGGTTTTTGGTTTAAAAGTGTGATTTATACATTCAGTGGGTGAGACATGTCCTAAGGTCAAACCTTGGGTGGAAAAATGTAAATTGCCGCATGCAGTATCATATATGGGCAGATACCACCTCCATTGTTGAGAATCCAACTTTATATTCTGTAACCTACTAATATTATATACATGATTCCATTATACCAATTTGTACACCATGTATTTTTATTACAATTTGGCCTGCCGTACAGAACATATTATATTTGCAATAATGGCAAGAAAAGTGCGCCATGTACAAATATAAGTTTGATCTGTACGTAGGAACATGTATCATTGGGGAGATATGTAGGGTTTCTGAATCAAATACCAATGTGGGTTAAACAGTGTTTGATATTTATGAAACAAGAACAAGTAGTATGGAGAAAAAACATGTGTGTTTAAGAAAGAGAAGAGAATCGTGAAAATGGATGGTGGCAGCTGAGAGATTTATTTATCCAGTCTGTGATAGATCAGAATCCAATTTGCAAGAACACTGACAATCGACAGTACCGTATCCACCCTCTGCATAATTAATTATCAACTTGGGCGAAGCATCTTTCAACCTTTTATGATTCAAAGGAACTGGAAGGCACGCTACCTATTTATCAATCACCATCTTGAAAACTTTATTTGAGTCGAATTACTTAGTTAGAGTTGAACCAATCATATCGAAAATATAAAACTTTGGTTACAATGATCGATTCCACAACTTTTGCATGAAATAAATGATGAGTTTAATCTTGAATTGTTTGATATGTCAACGGAGAGATTTGAACTCATGCTTTTATGTTTGATATTTTATTCCGGTAGTATTCTTTTGTAACTCAAGCTACTCTTGGAGGCCATCTTTAACACCTTTGCCGGTTACATTCACATAACACCCTTCAATGGAGATGCTGTTTAAATTTTTTATTTACAAAAGAAAAATCACAAGCTAGGGTTTGATTCATATTTTAAAAGAAGACAGAGATGGAAGATATGTGGTCCTAATCTATTAGTAAATTGCGTTTGTAAATTACCAAAAAAGATTTGCATAAAAAGTTTATCAAATTCATGTAGACATGAATAATTTCTCTGAAGTAAAGTATGTGTAAGACTAGAGGGTACGTAAGAATATTATAGAAAAAAATAAAGTAAAATTTAGAAAACATGGATGCTGGGTAACTAGCTAAACCACAAGTTAAAAAGGCAAAGTTGATCCTTACCACAATTTCATGGCTATGGAGTAATACTAGTATTGCGAGTTAGGCTAGAAGGAGATGGGCAATATTATATTTTAAACTAATGAGAAAGAAGATAAGGAAAGAATTGATAAATGAAAGGGGTGGCTGTGGCTGTGGCTGTGGGTTGAAGCACTTTCTTTAAAAACTTGAATGGAGTAATTGAATAGGAAAAAGAAATGCAAAATGAAAAAGAAACATAAAAATTTGATGGCCTTACGTGTGGCACTCAGAAACAGCAAGTGAAATGGGGCATCCCCATGTTATGATCCCTCTTTCATGCTGACCATGTTTTTTGTAGGATATAGTTTTGTATGCACATAGATAAATCAATAAAACTATATGTATAAATAATGATGTATTATTATGTGATTAGTATTATTTTATTTTTAATTTTTAACTATCTAATCCCATAATGACATATGGTTATTTATATACATAACACTACTTTTAATGAATAATACAATGTGTATTAAACTAAGTATATAAATAGATGTACATTCATGTATGTTATCATGTAATTGAGTATTACTGAATATTTAATGTAAAATTATCCAATCATATGATGATATATATTATGTATGTATCCATTTGTGTACTCAAAATTGATATACATAATTTTATTATAAATTAATTCCAATTATTCATTTTCTTATTTATTTATTCAAGTTTGCATATGTTTTTGTATCTATATGTGAGGTTTTGTGGAAGAAATGGAGGCTAAAGGTGGGGCTTGTGGGGTGGGAACTGGTAAATGCATAGGTTCTGCTACTAATTTTGTCATGTGAGAAGTAGACATAAGTTTTAATAGCTGGATTTTGTTTTCCAGTTAGAAATAGAGCCCATCTCCTTTGTTATCCATCCCTGTCACCGCATATGCATACAATTTGATTGACAAAAAAGAAAGATTCTAAACATTGGAATAGTAGTGTAAAAACGTTAAATGTAATTAAAATTGGGTTCTTCATAAGTATAATTTATTTGCATAGTGAAGGAAGGGAAATGCATTAAGATAACATGCTAATTTTCCATTTTAGGTAGTGAAACCTCATTGCCTTAAATAGAATAGACCAACGAGAAAGGTGAAGCCTCTAAACAACCGACAGCTTAACCCTTTATTCCTCTCTCCTCCTTTTATGCATCTGTGTATGCATATGGAGAAGAAGAAGTTGGTTTCATTTTTAAGTATATTAAGATGCTTATTATATTACAAGATAACAACACTTTTCAACTTTAACTAAGACAGTGAGAATGAGAGAAGGGAACTCTCTCTACTAATGAATAATTTTCACATCAGCTCCTCGAGAGGGGCAAAAATGGGGAGGGTTAACTCTAATCAATGCACAGTAGTTGTGTGTTTAGCAGATATAAGTGGGTCTGTCTCAAGTGACGCTGACTTCACATGCTCATCATTAATGCACGATATCTCTTCAAGATTATCCTTCTTGTTGATGAGAAAGTCTTCTAGTTTTGATGATGAAACTGGCAATATTGAACTACTAGTTGTTGTTGTTGTCGTCGTCTTAGATTGTGTAAGCTCTCTTGCTCTTTCAACTTGAAGAATCCAATCCGTTCTGCATAACACATACAGCATGAGCAACGCACATGAAGCTTGAGCTGCAAGCAAGCCAAGCCAGAGCCCAGGAAACCCCATTTTGGCCACAAACCCCATGAACATTGCCACTGGCATACCCACTAAGTAAAATGATCCCAAATTGATGTTTGCCCCGATTGTTGGCCTTGCACTTCCTCTTAACACACCACAGCCAGTCGTCTGAGGGCAATTTCCAAGCTCACAAAGCCCCGCAATGGGCAATGCTATTGCAGTCAGCTCTAGAATTTCAGCATCGTTGGTGAAAAACCTCCCCCATTGGTGCCTCATTAAGGTTGTGAACAGCATGGCCATGAGGCCTAATGCTACAGCGCAAAAAAGGGAAACAATCATTGAAATGCGGGCTTTAGCGGGGCGGTTAGCACCAAGTTCATTTCCAACTCTGGTGGAAACTCCAAGACTTAGAGATGAAGGGAAGACATAAACAAGAGAGGTGGTTTGGATGAGGATTCCCATTGAAGCAATGGTGGCTTTTGGGTTAGCAAGAAGTCCACAAAGCATTATCATAAACTCGTACCACCACCACTCAAGACAAACTGATATACAAGTTGGCACAGCCAGGGAAAGCAAAGAAGACCATCCCCTAAGGCAATCCATGCAGGGTGAAACCCATGAATCTTTATAGACACCAGAAAAATATACAGATGAAGATAGCAAGAGGAAGAGATTGAGATTAGTCCAAACCATAGCTATGGCCACCCCTGCAATGCCCATCTTGAAATGAACTACGAGAAGGAAATTGAGTGGCACATGGAGGAGTACAGAAATAGCAGAACAGTAAGTTAATGGCAACGTAATGCTTTGAGTTCTAAGATAGATGCGAAGTGGGTGAAGCAATGAAAGGAAAATGAGGTCAGGTATTGAATAAAGAATAAAAGTATGAGCCACAGAAGATATTTCTTGGTCTTGGCCACACCACAAAAGAATTCTTTTCATGTTAATCCACATGAAGGAGATTGGAATAGAAGTGGAGAGAAGGAGAAGAACAGTTCTTTGTAGAGTTAAGCCCAGAAGCTTCCACTGTTTGGCACCATAAGCTTGTCCACAAATGGGTTCCATTCCCATAGCCAAGCCGGAGATTACAGAGTAGCCAGTGATATTAGCAAAACCGATGGAAAGAGAGCCACCAGCAAGCTCAATTTCACCAAGATATCCAAGGAAGAGCATGGAGATCATGGCCCTTGAATACATAAGTAGACCAGTGATAGTTGTAGGGCCAGAAATCTTACCAATGGCTTTGATTTCTTCAAAGACCTGATGAATGCAATATATACGTATACATCAGTCTTACATAATATAGTCGATAAATAAGTAACATTGACAACAAGCATATATATTTATGAGTTCTCACCTCAGAAGGATTTGGCCATCTACTTAGTTGGTCTTCTTCTTCCATGTCCTCGTTGGAATCTAGAAAATGGGTTTTATTGGTAGAGAAAAATGAGGATGGTTAAGAAGGCTTCGAATTACACATAAGTAGGCAGCTGGGTAGAAATATATGGGATAAAGAGATACAAGTGTATAAAAGGTTGAAATAACGAGAGTCTCAGAAGGTTGTTTATGTTTATGTTTGATGGGTTTTGGTTTTTGAATGCTAAGTATGCAAGACGAGATGTGTATATATACAAGAAGATGTTGGGCCCGACTGCTTGGGTTCTGATGAACGTGTCCTGTATATAACAAGTGAACTTAAGAAAAAGCGAATACTGAGAAAATGCTTTTGAAGTTTGGGGTGGGGGGCCGCCCTCCTCTCTCTCTTTTCTCTGCCATGAAAGGTAGCCACTTCGTATTAATAATAATATATATATCAATTTCAAGCGAGCCATTTGGGTGTCAATATTGGATGGTTTAATTGTTTTTCACCGCCAAAACCTGTTTTCTCCATAAATTCGTTTGGTCTTAGTTTAATGGAGGGACCTTTATGGGGTTTAGTCGATGGTGGGTTTAGTTTAGTTGACGTTAAAGTACTCATTTTTTAATTCAGTGGATAATATTCTTTAAACTGGTATAATAAAAGAGATAACATTTTCATAATTAATGCAAAATTGCCAAGTGTGGTGGATACAGAAGCTATTAGATTTCTGGTTGTGAAATGACAAAGGCACATATATATTTGGTACCTTTACAAGGATGGTGAATAAAAATGTTTGCATGTTGAGGGGCATACAGGCAGCCATGCATGTTCCTTCCATTCTTCTACAACCCATGTGATTAAACCCATCCCTTCACGACCCTTTTGTTTTCTACAAACAAACTTGAACATAAAAACATCGCTCAAATACTTTCCCAACTTGAGAAAGAAAAGTTTTTGGCCCCATTTCTAGCTTTTGCCTTACTTAACGATGGGTATGGTTATGGACGCCATATTGAACTCAATATTATTATATACAATCATGTAATAATTTGTGGTGGAGGTTTTCTTTATCTAAGAAGTGGAACAGAAATGGCTAAGATTTGTATTGGAGTCAGATTTGTTTAGATCCTAAATCTATACAAAATCATTCTAAACAATTTATTTTTGCTTGCTTTCATGGTGGGGTTCATCTTTAGGGCATACTAATCATAAAGCACAATCTTCAACTAGCCTGTTCAGTTATAATACAAAATAGTTGAAGCAGATAGAGCTGAGAAATCCGCCCCATATGATGAATATACAAGTGGGGTTAAGGGAAAAGAGAAGAGTAGGAGTGGATGTTGTGTTATGAAAGGGACCACAGACTGTATTAATGGAGATGACAGTAGATAGATGGCTGCTTAGAGAACCGGCAGATGGAAGAAAGGAAACATGAAGAGACGATTACGTGCTCCAATTGCAGCCATTTAATTTGTATCCCCTTTCTCACAACAAATTTCAGACTGTCTCTCTGTAGGAGAGAGCCTTTGCACTTTCTGTGACTCTGAACAGACAGTTGCAGTCTCCCATCCATCACCCTTAAATTATTTTAACCTTTCTATTTACTCACAGTTTCAGTTTTGATTCTTGAGTTTAAGGTGCTTGATTAATCAGTAATTATTATTTTTAAAGAGATTTCGAATTTAGCATCCTGATTAGGAAGTTGGGTTCACAAAAGATAGATCACCATCAGACTGTAGTGATAGATATTGACATGTTCTTGGATCACATGGTGATGCCATTCTTTTGCACAGTTAATCAGAAACCAATTTTACACCAAGTTGTTGTTGCAGTGGAGTTCAGACAGAATTTATCTATTTATTTAAACACAATTCCAAAACCAAGTTTCAATGGAGGAGGAAAGGGATATACAACAGTGACAAGACCTTTCAAGATAAAGATTATGCTTCTCTAGAAACTCGAACAAATTCACAGATTCCTTCTTTGATAAACTTCCATTTTCCTTTTCCTGAAAAGGGCGGTTGATGCTTGGTTTTCAGGAGAAGATATTATCCCCACAAATGCCCACAAATTTCTCCCTCTCTCTCTCTTCAACTAATTCACTTCAGCAAATACAACAGGACAATATGCATGCAATCAAACTATGGGTCCACAATTTAAATAAACAAAATAAGTATACAGATGAAATGTTATGATATGATTGAATGATTTTAAATTAAAAATCAACACATAATCACATGATAACATATCATTCGAGTATCTGTTTTACGTACTCAAAGTGTATACCTGTAACATTGCTTGAATGTATGCCGCTACATTGGAGGAATTAAAGCAAACCAGGCTTTCATAGATAGTGATAAGGGCAACAAACACAAGAATTTATTCCACAGTTCAGATGCAAGCAGGAAAGAGGAGGAAAGGAAGATGGAACAATTATAAAGGGAGGTCTTCCATAAAATTAAATGGAACTTTGCCAAAAAAAATCAGGGCATAAAAAAAAGCATGTCTCCATCAAGGTTTCAATCAAAGCAACTCGCATACTAACTGTTGGGCACCAAGCACATTTCACCACATTCATACAACATATTTTCAGGCACAGAGATGAGATTCCAATACATTAAGATAGCACCACCAATGGGCAATCAACTTTGGCTTTTAATAATATTTAAGTTTTTCACCAAGAATCAGCTTATCTTGACTGGTAAGTTCTCTTGGCAGTAATACTGGGATCCACAACTTATGCTTCACTTACTTTTCCTTGACTAATTAACCATAAAGCCACATTTCCGGGATGTAACAGTAAAGTAATGCTTTATTGATTTTAAATAGCTCGTCCCTATGAACCTTTTAGCTGTTATAATGTGTCCTATGTACCTTTTAGCTGCTATCATGTGTAAGTATTGATATGTCTTTATGTGGGGTTAAAAAGAAGATTAAAATAAATTGTTTATCTTCACTCTTTCTACACGTGTCACACAATCGCAACAGGAAGTGAAACAAAGCAGCCGCTAGGCCCCCTAGTAATTTGAATACCAAAATAGATAAATGAAAAAAAAAAACAACTCAAAGATAAAACTCTAATGTAAATGATTTTCAATGGAAAAATAATTATATGCAAATAATTTTATAATCAATAGAAGTAACAATAGCTATATACAAATTCCTGCTGACATTAACTGTGCTGAAACACATTGTACAAAAAATATGGGTACAACACAATACCTCAAATGATGGCCCTGGGCTTTTGAGCACTAGATCGAGGAATAGCTAAGACTGCTATAAGTCCACCAGCTAACGCTGCAATTGCCCCAACAGCAAAGGCTGGTGAATTTCCTCCACCAAATAGCTGATCCCAAGGTCCACTACCCACAGACACCACCACCTGTTGTCACCACCATAATGTCAATGACCTAAATACTGAAAACATACATTAGTTTGAATAAGATGCTATGAAATGTTTTTAAGACACAAGATTGAGATCACAAATGCATCTGTTAGGACTCGTGTACCATTGCAGGAACAACAAGGCTGGACGTACAGGTGGCACAAAAAGGAGTGAGGCTAGTTCACAAAAACGAATGAGGACGACATGGAAAAGAAGAAACACGTGGCAGGTGATGAAAGGACTTTATGGAGATTGTTGGGCAGTTAGAGGTGAAGCAAAATAAGAGAGTAATAGATGAAAGTGGAGGGGAATTAAGAAGAGAATTTTACAGAAAATAGAGGGAGAGAGTTTTGCCACTTCAGACCAATAAAGTGGTTTTGTGGTTGTTTTTGCTTGTGTGTAGCTGTATTGTATATAGAGCATCCGTTATTCACAATTTCTGTAATTATTTGCCTGAGCCAATACAAACACTACTCATTACAGTCAATTCTTCTGTTTATTCTTGAACTTGTTGATTGTTTTCACTTGATAATTGTTGATCTTTGCTGGGCATCTAACAACATCAAAGCATTTTGAGCCTACAAATCAACATTAGATTTCCTTATTAAAAGTTGTTTCTTAATTCTACATCCATCAGACTAATTGATTTAGCTTAACAAATCAAACATTTGAAGCAAAAAATGTTGCAACTATCTGAAGATTCAGCAGAAAAAAATTGTCATCCTTCTGCAGAGCTATATAATCAATATAGCAATTGATATGAAGAGTTTCAAGAGTAATAAAAAGAATAAGGCTTGTAATTGTAGAGAACAGATCTGGTTCAGAAGTATAATATTGCCTTGTACCAAAGGGGGAACTCTTTCACAAAAATGAAAATAAATATTAATGAAGTTTGTGGACAAACATAGTCTCTGACAATAATGTGACAGATATATCAAGATATTTTTGTTATGCTTAGTTTCCCACAGAATTTTCACAATAACTATAATTAAGTTCCTAACCTCCCAAAATATTTTAGTGGTTAATGACTAAGCCTCCAGATACTCAATTTTGTGCTCAAAGAATCAAGTAAGCCAAGGAAAATGTTTAAGAAAATGAAAAATAATACCAATTCAATTAGGAAAAGACATGAAATTTACATCATCAGAGTACCAGACTTGATAAGTGACTTTCTTTTAGCTTGAGAAATAGTTATGCTTTCACCATTCTTGACTGTAACATACTACTTACAGTGATGAGGGTAGGAAAAGTTAGGGGAAACTAAAACAGACAACTCACCATATCATCTAAAATAGATCAATTTACAAACATTCCCAATCATTAAAATCGTAATTCTTTTTTTTAATAGAAAAAAGAATAATTGGATTCTATTAAATGCTCATTCATCAGGATCATGTGAAGTTTAAACTTCTTAGAAGTAAAGTTTTCAATGAAAGTCTGTCAGCATTTAAACTTTTATACTTTAAGAGAAAGCAAAAGAACGGAGAGGTAAGAAGTAAATTTTGATCAAGTTTTATGCCTTCCAAACCTCATTCAAACAATTTGAAGTTGGATTTAAACTGACTGCTAGAAATTAATAGTGACTCATTGTAAATTATGCCATCTCAAAAACTTTATTGGAAACGTAATGACAGTTAGAAAAAAATAAAATTGCTATCTTATCCTGACCTAAAGGCCGTAAACTATTGCTAAAGAGGAAATTGAAAGTTCCATCATATTTTTTAAAATAGTAATATAAAGCTCAGAAATTTGAATAACTCTTTATGTTCACTGTATTAGCATTGTTTAAGGGATTAAACCATGAATTGGTTTACTGAAACATGAGATCTCATATTAAATCATCATAAATCATTAGTTTATCAAATATACAGAAATCAAAAACCATATTTAAAACAAGAGATTGCTTTGAAAGGAGAGGCTCAGCATAATTAAATTGCATCCCATTTTCTAAACAGACACAATAATGGAATGCAAACAATAATCCCATCATGATCTGACAAATTTGAAAGTGATTCCACCAGGTGGAATCATCATATCAGGACAGAATAATCAACCTGTTAGACTTTGTTAACAAATGAAATTGCATGCAAAGTTCATTACAGACTTGCCTCCAGGGTGCAATAGGACAGTATGACTTCTTTAACCTCACTCTTCAGTATTGGCACATGATTTCCCTCTTAATATTAGTTCCAGTAATTAATGGTATGTGCAAATGCTTTTGACACTTCCAAAAGGGCTTTCAAGCAGTCAAAACAGCTTTATGTCATTTTTGTACCATTTGGTTGGGAACGGATATGAGTACTTTTTAGAAAAGCACATAATAGATTTTTTCTATTAAAGAATACAGAACAAAAAAGAAATACAAAATGATTCGGTAAAAAATAACTTAACGTACTTTTACCAAAAGCACATCCACTCAAAAGAGATTCTTACGAAAATAATCTCAAACACACCCTAGATCGAACACCTTTTCTAGTTAACCAATTTAAGCTGTATTGAGATGTTTTTAAGCAGTAATATACTGAAGAATTCTATCTCTAAAATTCAAAACTCATGACATCTGGCGAAGGTATGTTGTGCATACATTATTCTCATAAATAAGTAATTGAAACAGTTTGCCATTATCACTATCAAGATAATTACCTTATGTCAATTTAGGTAAGAATTGCAAAAATAAATAGAATAAGTGATTAATAAATGCCAGCAAGAAAAAAAAAGGTTAGAGCAACGTGATACCTGTGGGATCACAATTGCCAGATTCAGAACACCCAGAGACAAACCTGAAAGTATCAACCAGCATCAAAAGCAGTTCTATGGCCACATCTCTAAAGTTAAATCTATAAATATAACGGAAGAAATACCACCTTGGCCAAGTCCCAAAGCTTCGATACGTGTAGAAATCAAGGCATATGGAACACTGTAAGTGATCTGCAATGAAAGATTTTAATTACACATAATATTCACAAAATAAGATTTTGTATGTTGTCACTAAAGAATTAATTAGATCAAAACGTCAGCAAAACCAACTAGTTTGCCTTCCCTCTCCTGCAAAATGCTTGGATCAGAAAATTAGCACAATTAACTACTCTGCCTCTTCTCAAAAGAAGTCAGGTCCCTCCTACACTAAAACCAACAAATCTGCCTTCCCTCTCCCACAAAATGCTTGGATCAGAAAATTAGCACAATTAACTACTCTGCCTCTTTTACAAAAGAAGTCAGGTCCCTCCCAACCTGGGTCTGTTCTAGCAGATGATCTCCTAGGACAAAAAAGCAATAAATTTCTTTCCAACCCATTCAGTCTACAGGCTCTTCTCCAGAAGATTTGCAATTTTCTCTACACTCCTTAAAAAGCATATTTTGATGGATCATACTAAGAGATGGATCATATTTTAAATTCATTAGTTAAGATGATCACCAAGTTCAGGTTAATTAATAGTTGATCTTTTGAATTCCTAGGCCAATAAGACATTGATAAAGCAGGGTCCAACTTAGAAGTTTCAATTTCAATAGTTTCTTTGTCCATTTAATATTATAGAAAACCTATACACAATTGGTAGGAGGAACTGAGTAACTTACCGCCAACGGAACACCCAGAATTGTAAAGATTATCAGTGCAGCAATTACAATGCCATCTGGTGGAAGATCAAAGCCTATATAGTCCATATTTTTTGCCACAAAGGAGATTATGAGCATCACAAGAAAACAAAGGGCCATGAGGACGTCTGAAAGTCCCCATACAAAACCAGCCCCCCATTTCCTGCAAAGCTTCTCCATGAGCACTGAAGTTATTCCAAGAACAACTGAATTTAACATCAGACCAAGCGCACCCATTCTAACTCCAACATTATAATTCTGCCCTTCATTTGGCTTGCCCCCATAGATCTCTCTACCCATCCAATCAGTATCAAAGAGAAGAAACGGAAACCATCCAATCCATGTCAGAGCTGTGACAAACAATATTATCCATATGGTTCCCGAGAAATATCTAAAAGTTCCAAACAATTCCCAAAGAAAAGCCTCTTCTGATTGGCCTGAGTGTTCAGGCCCTTCTTCTGCAAAGGGAGTGGATCTGACACGTGAACCTAGAGGCACTTCCTTAGCTGCTGAGATACTTATAAATGTAGTAATTGAAATAAAAACAATGTCAATATAGAAAGCAGACTTGAGATTGGCGCAGTCAGCATTGCATGCAGAGGTAACAGTAAAAGGCAGAATCTTGTACCAACCACTGAATGATCCAGTGGCATACCCAAAAATATTACCAATAGCCATGAAAAGCGAGAAGTAGGCATTTGCCACTCGTGTCCTCCGATGATCATTCCCTAACATGACAAAAATTCACCAAAAAACCAAATATCAATTCGTTGTTTGATGTGTAATCTTGATTCTTTTTATCTTTTCAGCTGGATCCATAATTAGTTTGATATTGCATATGGAATGTGAATGCACATCCATAAATGAATTGCTATTATAACTTCATTTATGAGCATTTATAGGAAAATCCGCTCGATCAGTTTCCAATTGAGAAATAAAGATGGGACTTTTCTTGATTAATTCTGTACACATGAACAAAGGAAGACACTCTGTAAAGACAGAATAGTCATTTTAACAGTATATCCGGCAACAATATTAAAATCTCTAAAATAGTGAAAAGCAGCAAGCAGGCAGCAACAATCATTTGTACCAAATAAATAAAATATCGTAATTTTATGATCACTTCCTCCAGGCTTTTATTTAATTCTTAAAATAGTTCGAAAAAAACGAGAGATATCCTATTTTTAAATTTTAATAATCCAATAATCAGTAAAAACAAATTGAACTCTAATTTAATTTTAGGATTAATTCTACAAATTGTACTAAAAAATAATAAAATGAAAGTCGTACCAGTGAGATCAGCAAGGAGAGCTCTACAGGGACCTTGAGTCATATTATTGGCGACATCAAGAATCCAAAATCCGAACACGAACACGGCGATCGCTCTGGGTTTAGAATCGCCCCTATCGCCGAACAACCACCCGATGTCGGCGGAATGCCCGATTAGCAATACAGCTACAGCAATCAAAGTGGAACCGCCGACAATAAACGGTCTCCGACGACCAAATCGGCTACTGCAGCGGTCGCTTAAGTGACCAACCAAAGGCTGGACCAGAAGGCCGGAAAGCGGGCCGCAGAGCCAGATAATACTGGCCCAGGCGTGAGGAATTCCAAGCTCTTGCACATACGGAGTTAGAAGAGACAACTGGAGAGCCCAACCGAATTGTATACCACACGCCACGGAAGCTACTTTAAGAAGCTGACGTAGAGGAACCTTGGCTCGAGCCGCCGGCCGCGATGTTGATGATCGTCCCCCGCCACGGTGCCGCTCAGCTTCCGAGATTGGCATCCGGTTTAGTTTTCTATAATTGGACCAGTTCTGAGTTTGGAAATGGCGTATCCAAAACAGGTGACGTTATCGGTGACAGGAGGCAGGTGGTGGACAGTGAAGAGGTAAACGAATTAAAATTAGGCTTATCGTTTAAGTTAATTACGGGAAAAACCAACCCCGAGCAGGCTGAGAGCAAGGATACAGGAGATTGACTCCCATGGAAAATTAAAAATTTACGATAAAAAAGAAAGGGCAATTATATGTACGATACTCTGTTTGGGAAGGTACAACTGCCATTTGTAGGGTAGTTAAATGACGAAAAGGACCTCGTAATCATAGATAAGAGATGTTATTCGGGTGATTCAGAGATGGTTTTGGAGTAGACAAGCTTTAAGTGGTTAACGTCGTTGTGTCTCGTGATGTTTGAGTTATGGGTCGGGAAGCGTGATGAGCATTAGGTAAGCCTTAAGCGTCTCAATTTCGGTGGGTCACAGCTGGGATTGGGTTGCCATTGTTGAAGTTTGAATCCGAACCCACCCATAGTGGGTTTGCCTTTAATTCGAATTTAAATCTAATTATATTAAAATTTGTTAAATTTAAAATTAAATTCAAGCTAATTTTTATAAATTAATTTAAATTTAAGTTTAATTTAGTTAAAAACCATCTATAAAATAAATTTATTATAAATTTTAAGATTATACTATTGTAATTAATTAATTCAAGTACTTGACAAAATTATTTTTTTAATAGTTGATAAAAATATTCTTTAATTAATGAGATTATTAAAATAATTATGCGTTCACACGATTGGATATCTAAAAACAAAGGATTACAATACCTATATAAAGATTTTAAACTACTCAACTTATTAAAGACATAATTTTGAAAAATAATACGACGTGAACCAGTGATAATTGAATTAATTATTATTTTATTTATTTATTTCGTAAATTAAAATTTGTAAGTTACACATGTTGTATTTTTTACTCTAAATCAATAATACATATAAATTATTCATTTATAACTTGTGTTAAAATTTTATTTCTACTTACTAAATATATACAAATAAATATAATTATTTTAACATATTATAATTGATAAATTAAATTAAGTAAGTGATAAAATTAAATTCATAAATATAATATAATTATAAAAATATAATAAATGTTAATGATTAGGCCAGGGCCCAGTCCTGGGCATGGTCCGTTAAAGGCTTGTTAGGCCCAACCTCCATTTGCCCAACCTTAAACATAACTAGAGGATGTATAATATATATATATCGTCCAAAAGGGTAGGAAATTGTAAATAGGACAAACCTTTGGTGCCCAAATTAATTGTAAAAGCTTAGACAATTATCATGTAACCTTGTGCTACAAAAGGTGGATTCAAATCAAGCCTAATCCAAATAATCACTAGTTTGAGCTTAACTCGAATTTATAATAACAAACTCAAGAGTAAATTCAACCTACTTAAGTTGATCGGTTTGTGACATCAGAAAAGAAGATTCATCACTTAAAAAATAAAAAAAGAATTATCGACAACACAAATTTTGATGTGAAGATGTCGACAAAACATCAATCTCAAATCAAACTCAGTTGAATATTCAACTTAAAGTTTTGATGTACCAAATATCAATTTAAGTACAAGCTAGCTTGAATTATGTTCACTCTCGAAGAGACGGGGGTCAAAAAAGGACAACTGACTTTCTTTGACCTAAAAAAAAAATCCAAAAGTTTTGTATATATACAATTGCCTTTTCTATTATATGGATAATGCTATGTGATATATAAAATGTATTTTCAATCTTTGAACAAGTAAACAAGTAGAATTGGATTCGAATTGGACTTATTCAAACTCAAAAATGAGTTTGACTCGAATGAATCTAAAACAAATTTGATTCAAATGAATTTGAGTTTGAGCTCAAATTTGAAAGTTAAAATTCGAGTTTGAACTTGAGTTTGAGGGGTGTTCGGCTCGTCAAGCTCACAAACTTGAAAAAATTTGATATAAATTAACTAATATGACATTATTTTGATTAATACGCATTAAAACACTATTATTTTAGTTATTTTTTTGTTTAGTTACAGTAACTCAATGTTTGACTTGATTCGAACTCGAACTTGACTCTTTTTAAGCGAATTGAGATTGAACAACTTAAAAGAAGCTTGACATGCTCGATTTCAAGTTCAACTCCCTTCAAACTGAGCTAAATTTGAGCTTAAACGAACTCAAATTTAACTTAACTCGAATCCAATTTTATAAACAAGTGGCAGAGGCAAACTAAGTGAGGGAGAGTTATTCATGTTTCTCACATGCTCACCTTTTTCTCCACAACATTGTCAACCCTCCTCCATCTTCATTTCATATTGTTATTAGGGTATTCCGTTGGTATCAAAACATTGTCATTTCCAACTGCCTATGCCATCGGCGGTTCACAGACTTTAAAAAGACAGCGGATCGCAGGCTTCTAGAAAATTTGCCCGTTTGTTTAAGTGCGTGTACATAGAATTTTCTTCACATTGCTCTGGCGGTGGCCTCTCTCTCTTCACCCTCACTCACAGTCAAAGTCACTCCCACACCGAAAGGCCATAAATCAAAACTCAACTCTTCTGAATGAATACCGATGCAGCAATTAATACATACATCACCGCCTAAAAAAATTAACCATAACCCCTGGCTTTACCTTTACCCCTATATAATCTCTGGCTTTCCAGGCTCTCAAAAATATGGCAACAGGTCAGCCAAGCGTTCATCTGAACTTTCAGGCATTCTTGAATGGATGGCTTATTCGTCTACATGATTTGTTTGATCAGCTTAGTGTTGCAGTCAGACCAGAAAATATTCACAAAAGTGATGATCAACATCAAACCCTGATTGATCAAGTTTTACTTCATTATAAACAGTACAATGAAGAGAAATCTATAGCAGCTAGAGAAGATGTGTTTCTCTTATTTTCTCCACCGTGGTTCACTTCTTTCGAAAGAGCTTTACTCTGGATTGGTGGCTTCAAACCATCCTTGGTTTTCAAAATACTAAACGGCGCCGTCAAGGACCTGACGGAGGAGCAACAAATTAGGATGGAGATAGTGAAAGCAGAGACGAGAAGTGAAGAACGAGAGCTGACACAGACCATGGCGATGATACAAGAGAACATAGCAGCAGGCCCACTGCTGATATTGGCGAGGCGTGCTCAAAATATGGTAGATGGTGAGGCATCAGCTGAACGAGAAGCAGCCATGAGAACACTGCATACTGGAATGCTGGTGGCCTTAGAAACAGCCGATGGGCTTCGTGCGAAGACGGTAAGGAAGGTTCTAGAGATTCTCTCTCCAATACAGACAGTTCAGCTTTTGGCGGGAACCGCTGAATTTGAATTAAGAATTAGAAGATCAGGATTGGAGTGGGATCAACGAAGGGTGAACAGCGAATAAGAGTGGCCCAACCGATCATAATTTTAACTTAGGCATAATTTCTTGTAACCCACGAGCACCAATCCGACGATAAAAATTTGCGAGTATTGTTTTCTTTTCGTGATTCAGAGCATAAAGAAAATTTCTATTTTCGTTCCCCACTTCTCTTAAACTTCAACTTTGGTACCAGAAACTTGTTTTGTCAATTAGATCAACTAAAACGTATTGCATTGCGAAATTCATGCGTGGACGGGCAAACGGCAAACGGCAAACGGCAAACGGCAAACGGACAATCTCGATGGTAAATATTGTGGGCAGGTGAGAGAGAAAGTGAAAGTAAACATGACAAGTTGAATAGGATTTGGCCTGACTAATATTTCCTAAACTTCAGTTAGGTACTGAATGTACAGTTTTATTTGTTTAATATGAGTAATTTAATTTTAAAAAATGATTAAATTTAAATAAGGTATTCATGTTAAAAAGGGAAAAAATAATTATAAACTACATTATTTAAATTACAGTTTAATCACTAAAATTATATGTGTAAATAAATTTTATTAATTTATTTGTATAAATTAATATGATAATATATGATTAGATAATATAATTATTTATTTTTTATTTTAAAATCCCTTAATTATATATTTTATATTAAATTATCTAAATAAATTAATAAAATTTATTTTTACTTTTTATACATAATTTTATACACAAATAATGATATATCATCATGTGATTAAATAATTAAAAATAAAGATAAAATATCTTAATCACATAATAATATTATTAATTATATATAAAATTATATACGAAAATTATATATATAGTTTTATTATTTTATATTTGTATTTGAGTAATGTTATATGTACCTATTTTTTGTACATAATTTATGTATACAGTGATGTGTCATCATGTTATTAGCTGATTTTAAAACATGTGTCATTATATGATAAAAAAAATCCAATCATATAATAATATCTCATCTATATATATAAATTATATACCAAAAATAGATACACATAGTTTTATTGTTTATATATATATATATATATATATATATATATATATATATATATATATATATATATATATATATATATATATCTCACCGCCATAAAAATTTTATCCTTGCAACTAAATAATTTATTTTATTAATAAACAAATTATTAACTAACTGACAACCGTGGCATTCCCCTTATGTTGGTAAGCCATAACTACGTAAAGGCAGGACTGTCTCTGCCTCTACTTCTTCCTATTCACCAGCATCAGCTGATCAATATCAGCGTGGCTCACATAACCCAACGGACTCCAAACTTTGTACTCAATTTCCAAACATTCTTCAGTGGCTGGTTAATTGGTCAGCAGAACTTTTTTGATCACCTCCTCTCAGCAACTTCACCAGAAAATATTCGCAACAATGAGCAACACCAGGACTTGATCGATCAAGTTCTTTCTCATTACCAACAATATTACGAAGAGAAGTCATCAACAGCAAGAGAAGATGTATTTCTCCTCCGTGGTTCACTTCCTACGAAAGACTTTTCCTTTGGCTTGGCGGGTTTAAACCATCCTTTCTTTTCACGCTGCTTTACAGCTCAGTCAAGGACTTGACGGCTAAGCAAGAACATCAAATGGAGAGTAGAAGGGGATACAAGAAGGGAGGAGAGAGAGCTATCAGAGACAATGGCGAAGATTCAAGAGAGAGTAGCAACACCACCGGTGTAGAATGTAGCCAGGAATTTTGTATATTCAGTGGAGGGTGAGGACTCAGAAGCAGAGACGGCCAAGAGATGAGAAAACTGTAGAGAGGGATGGTGTTGGTTTTAGAGGCGGTGGATGGTCTTCGAGGGAGAGCAATGAGGAAGATTATGCAGATTTTGTCTCCAATTCAGACAGGAAAGGTTTTGGCAGCAGTTACTCAGTTTCATTTAAGTGTTAGAAGGCGAGGTTTGGAGCGAGATCAACAAACGATACCATCGGTGCCGTTTTCATGAAATTGGAGTTTACGTTGACTGGTCAAAGGAGTCAAGTTACGAGGTCCAACATATAATTGTTGGCTTGGTAAGTGTTCACTATTTGACAGGATTAAGCTCGGTCATTTAAAACATTATCGACAATAAATTATTATAATAATACAATAATAAAAAACATAGTTTTTATTTAAATATTTATTTAATATCAAATAATAGTGTTTAATTAAATTATTTTTCAAATTGCCATTATATTGATAATATAATTTTTTAAAAGATATTTTTATATTAATTAATTAAAAATAAGGATAATTTTACCTAAAATTTTTAATAATTTAAAATAAAATTATAACAAAATTAAAATTATTTTATTACAAAGATAAACCCTTTAATAATATTTTTTATATTATTTTTTACATAATTATATTATTCATTATATTATTTGTTAAATAACTCTTGTTAATACATTATCATCAAAATTTTTTATTTCCTTACAAACAAACAAAAAAGATAATATTGATTAATAATAGATAAATTATTAAAAAATTCAAATATTATCCTAAAACAAATGCCCTAATGGTAATTTTGTTTGTGATGTCTATTTTGTACAAAAAATAATAAAATTATATATACATATTTTTTATATATAAATATATACACATAAATATATTATGATATATTTAAATGATTTTAAAATAATAATAAAATAATATTCAATTTTATATATGTATATATACAGTGCATTGCATAATGAAAAATTGGAGGAGATATTATTTTTCCATTGCTCTGAAAGGATTTGTTTGACCTTTTATTCCAATGATTTTTGGACATCACTTCTGATGCGAAGGAATAACCGTGGTCTTAAAATTTTTCATCGAGTTGCGAATTTGGGTTGTTGTCTCGACGGCCGTAAATAAGGACAATTTGGAGCTCATTTTGGGCTGACGGCCCAAATACCAAACGTTTTCCATGGCTTGGGCTGTCGAATGAGGACAATGCTTAATTTGGGAACCGCCCTGACCATTTTGTAATCAAGGATTGAAGTTGGACAACAAATTGTATTTATTAATGTTAATGCGGATTAAAAAGACTTAATTAATGGTTAATCTGGATTAAAAACAAAATATTTGATGTTGCTGTTGATACCCATGTGAAGCATATCTCTAGAAAGTCATTGTTTATTTTGTTAATTCATCCATCAACCAACCATGACTTCCTCTTATCTTGACTACTCTGATTATATAATTTGGAAAGAGTAATATCACTATATATATTCTTTAGTATATATATAATGTGTCATTATATAAATAAGTTAATTCAAAATTACTCAGATAATATACAAAAAATATGTATTAATTTATCTACTCAAAATGACTGTATATAGTTATATTGATTTGGAAAAGCGATTTCATATGTTATACAAACCCTTTTAAAATAATTACAAATATCTTTGAGTAGTTAATTTATTATTAACATATTTATTAATATTATATAATATGATATGATACAAGTAAAAAGTGATATGTATCATGAGATATATTGAACTAATACGATACAGTAGATGTATCGTAAGGTACGTATTATATTATACAAAAAAATTTTAAGTTTTAAAATTTTAAAATTTAAATACGTATGATATGATACGTATCTTACAATACGATAGATATCACTGATACGAATCAATATACTTTTTAGAGAAAATAATGATATAATAGGATTGTATATAAGAAATTTTAAAATTTTTAAAAGTATTTGTGATATTTTCAAAAATAATACCATGTTAATTAGATTTTTTTATTATTTTATTTTTTAATAAATATATCATATAATACGTGTATAATAAAAAAAATTATGTTTTAATACATGAAACAACGATACGTGATTCTATCAGCATGATTATTAAATTATTGAAGTGAAAAATTGTTGAAATAGTGGAAGGAATCATTGACTGATTACTTAGGCCAAAAGCCACGATCCTTTCTAATTGAAATGACATAGCCAGCAACAGTATTCAGATTAACGTGGTAAAAGGATGAAGACTGAAGAGGCTGCTGATTTTCTTGCAATCAGCGGAAAGAACAAAAGGAAAGCGAGTGGATTTCTTTTTTGTTTTTGCATTTTGCTTGTCAACATCTTATATATAAAATCTTATCTCAACAATGAGTGACAAGAGGAGCAATTCAAAGGGATGCTTTTTAAGTGGGTGCTGTATAATAGATAAATTGAAAGAATAAAGCTCCATTGATGCTATATGAATAGGAAAAAAAGCTACACCAAAAGTTGATAACTGGGATGGTCAAAGTTTTCTGATTCAGTAGCAAAGACCAAAGACTGTATAAAGATAGATGGAAAATGACACATCATCCACTGAAATTATTGCCATGAAACTGAAATGAAGTGGAGCCATAAGGCAAACGCCATGAAACACATTTTGTTTCTGATAAATATTTCCCGGCTTCAGAGTGTGAAGATAAGAATGTGCTGAAAAGGTGCCACCACCGTCAAAGTGGGTTTCATGCTTGTCTTTGAAACGAGATGTTTAAAATTTTTGCTGGCTGAATCTTCCGACTGAGCTTTTCTCTAAAAGTTCATGAATTTTATTCCATTGTTGTTCGTTTTCCAGCCAGTGTTGGGATCAGAAACAGTATCTGTTCTGTAATATTCTCTAATCACAATATAACGACACTATTCTGAAGAGATATTGGCTCCTTTCTCACCAAAAATTCCTGGGCAGTAATCATTATATGTGTTCTTATTATTTTAATCTGAGTTGCTTCAACTTCAACCACTTTAGAATATATATATATCAGAATCAGACGCAAGTGCAGACATTGGTTGATTTTATTTTTCTAAGAAGTAGATATAAGATATGTATTGCTTGATATTTTTATACTGTAGGCCAAAAAGAAACCACCAAAAAGAAAATTCAAGTAAAAATGATTATCATCATGGAGATGTGTAGTCCATTAACCAGGTTAATAACAAGAAGAAGTAGGGCCAGCTTCATTATGTGTAACCCACTGTTTTTCAAAAGTGGTGCATATGGTCATATTCCGTGATTGATGCTGCAGATGAGAATTTTGTTTATATTGTTTAAGGAGCTTTCAACGTGAATTTTCTTTTCCTTGTTCTAAGATTTCTCTCAGACTCGTGTTTTTTTATTTAGTTGTGTTGGTGTTGTTAACTTGCATTCTTGCATCAATGCAATGACGTCTAAATAGAGATGTTATATAAGAGTTATGATGAAACTATGATGTTATATAAGAGTTTTTTTTTTTTATATAAAAATTAAGAAATAATTATTTTCTTAATTTTAAATAGAATATATGAAAAAAATAAATTAACAGAAAAAAAATTATTAAAATAGTTTAATTGTCAAAACAAAACTTAGATTTATTATTGACATTTAGACGATATTTTATTGGTAAGTACGCCAACCACAATTCATGTATTTCATTTAACGGTGGACATATAGTTTTAATCGAATAACCAAACTTTTTATTAATTTTAGTAATGATAAATCCAAAGAGAGTTAATGAGAGTAACGTTATTTTGTTTGAATTTTAAATATTTATAAATATCTTTTTAAATATAAAAAATAGTATTTTAATATTTTTTAAATTTAAAAAATTATTAATTTAATAAATAAAAATATAAAAATAATATCTAAAATTAGATATGCCCTTGCACACAAATAAAAAAATTCCCCTTATACTTTGAGGTTTATATGTGTAGGTTACAAGTGTCCGTTGGTAATTTCATCTCCGGAGTGTAAATCTTTTTGGGATAAGTTCACTCCCTCCTCAACAGCCTGTGAAGCAGACACTTACTCGATGATCATTCTTATGTGATTTACCAGTTACTATTCCTCTCAATTTGCCCCTTTGTTCTTAAATCACAACACTTTTCCTCGTTTGAAATTAAACATAGGCCAAAGTATTAATTTCCATCCATGTTTTGATACGTTTTCAAGTTACACTTATAAGATTTAAAAAACCTAAAGTTTTATTTATGAATCAACTATCATTAAATTTTTTTATTAGAAACGAGAGAAAAATCATTAATTTATTAATAATATTAAAAAAATATAAATTTATTATATTTTCTCTCTAAGTTTTAAAAACTAATAACTTCACTCTTGTGTAAAGTTTGTTAACTTTGAAAAGTTATATTTTCTCACCTAAAATTTTTTCTTTACCTCTCAAATCATCATCTCTAGTGTCGATAACTTTGACTTTCCACTTTAAACAAGTGATTAGCACAAGAAAAACAATCTAGAACAGATGTCTTTATCAAAAATAAAGAGATCTGAGAACAAAGAGATCTCTAAATCTCTTCATTGATGAAGAGATCTGTAATCTTTTCTCTTTGATAACAAGATAAAGAAATCTAGAGATCTCTTTATTGTTGAATCTCTTTGTCTCCGACAAAAAGATCAGTTTTAGATTGTTTCCCGTGTGTCAACCACTAATTTAGAATAGAGAGAGGAGATCGTCAGTGCCAAAGATGGTAGCCGAAGGGGAGAAAAAAAATCTAAAATTTGAGGAGAAAATATAATTTTTTAGAATTAGAAAAATTAAAGTAGAACTGAAATTATTAGTTTTTAAAATTTACGATAAAAAATATAATAAATTTTATATTTTTTAAATATTATTAGTAAAATAATAATTTTATTTTTATTTTTAATAAAAAAATTATAATCTTAATTAGCCTACAAATAAGATTTTAAATTTTTTAAACCCTATAAATATTAATTTGAAATAAAGTCACGACTCAGTGAGAAATAGTCCCGAGGCCTTGAATATGTGTACACTTGCATGTGTTAAGAATAAGACGGGGCAGGCGGGCGGGCGGGTTCATTTAGACCCACTTGTCTGTTGGTGACTTGTTTTTTACTGTGCAAGTCCAAAAAATGATTGGACATCTCTTATTATAAAATCTTTCCTTTCTATTTGCTGTCATTTTAGTAAAGATTGCAACTTAAAAAGGTTCAATGAACGAGTGACGGAGGTTTTGCTTCACGCTCGTCGTTTGAGCGTGATCTGTCGGCTTTTCTGGATAACATTATTCACGTGCTTTGATTGAACCCAAAGCCAGAGAAAGCAACAAATATATTCAACGTAGGCGGCTTCATACTTCCGTGTTTCACATTTCATTGCCACTTGTCACCCTACACGTCCCCAAGTGGGTCCCAAAAACCATTAACCGATTTAATGGTTTGTTTTGAGAACGGCCACATCACTATTTCCCACCCAAGGTTTGTTGAAATAACATAATCACCTTCTGAGTTTAAAATTTTCAATTTTTATTTATTATTATCAAATTATATTATGTGAAAGAATAAAAATATCGTTTTAACATTAAAAAACAAGAATTCAAAATTATTTAAAATGTGAAATTTTATCTTACCCACAAATATATATATATATATATATATATATATATATATATATAATTTCTAATTTTCTCATTTTTCCAATTCCTTTTTTTTCACTCATTACTATATTTTTATTTTTTATTTTTTCGTTCATTTATTTTTAATAAATAATAATCTATCTCTTCATTTTTTTAATCTCTTATTAATTTCTTTTCAACAAATATTGGTCTTTCTCTTTCTATTCTTTTTAACAATCATTTCTTTTCAATAAATTCAAATTTATCTTTTCCTCTATTTTCTTCCACTCATTTCTTTTCAATATGTTGATCTATCTCTTCTTCTTTTTTACACTTATTTTTTATAATTCAAATAAATATAATTATAGAATTATCAGGACATTTTCCTTGAAATGAAAAATAAAATAACGGTGTTGAAGATGATGGAAAAAGAATGATGGTTGGTGACAAAAATGATTAACAACAGTGTTATTGGTGAAGATGATGGAAAGAGAAAGAGGGATGACTGCTGATGGTGTCACTGATAAAAATAAATGAAGTCAAAAGAGAATAATCGACGGTTGATAATAAATAACTAAAGATTGTGAAAGAAGAAGGAATTAAATAAAATTAAAAAAATATTTTTTAGAAAAATTAAATAAATTATAATTATAATTAACCAAGAATTATAAATAAAAAATTAGAGGACAACTTGTTAATTAATTTTATTTTAATAAGAGTATTTTTTATAATTTTAATAAATTTAAAGATATATTGACAATTAAAATTTGTATTAAATTGTAATGAGATTTTTATCATTATATTAACATATTCAACAAAATTATATACATAAACAATGTGATCATGAGTCCAATCATTGCATTATGAGGGGTTTACCTATCTGGGGCTGACTAGCTTAGGTCTGAATAGTTGGACATAATATAACAAAACCTTTATTTATTTGATATAGTAGTTATAGATCCAGTTATTGCATTTATAAGTTTATTTGTCTAGTAAAGTCAAACAAGTTTCCCCTAGTCACAAAAAAAACGTACAACTTTATACACAAATAATAATATATCACCATATAATTAAGTGTTATTTTATCTCTAATTTAAAACTATCTAATTATATAGTACTATATTATTATTTATTATAAAATTATATATTATTTATATATAATATTACTCTAACAAATTTATAAAACTATAATCTATATTTAAACCAAATGGGATTTATTATCAAAAGTGAGAGGTTGAGTGAAAAATTAAAATTTCCAGACTTAGAGGATACAATCTTTCGTTTTATGGGTGGTGCATGTGATTTGCCCTGATGATAATTAATAAGCCAATGGATCGTTCCCACCCAAGGTATCGTGACTTCTCATTCCCACCCTCCAATTTTCAAAAACTTATATATCTAGCTATAATTTGAAAAACTAACATCTATACTCCAAAATTAAGTTTAAGTTAAGGGTAAAATCATCATTTAACAATAATATTTAATGTTTATATTATCTTACCCTCTTAATTTAAAAAATTAATAATTTTCTTCAAAATAAAATTTTGAAAAGTGACATTTTCCCCCTTACTTAGGGTTTCTAATTTCGTCGATAAATTTCTGGCCAACGATAGCCAATCTCTCTCCCTCCGATGCTCAATATCAGATCGACAATATCTAGATTCGATAGAATCCAAACATCTAGACAAAAAAATCGAAACTCTTCATTTGAATCTTTATTATTCAGATAAAGTCAGCTTTGTCTGGACAATAACAACAGTCCAGATGAGGAGATCAATCTCTTCTGGACTGTCATCATCATCAAGACGAAGAGTTGAAACTCTTCGTCTGAATTTTGTTTAGATTTTGTCAAATCTAAACTTTATCGATCTGATATTAAGCACCAGAGGGAGAGATGATACCGAGAGGGAGGGAGATCAACCATCGTTGGCTGAAAATTCCTTGATGAAATTGGAAACCTTAGGTAAGGGTAAAATATCATTTTTTAAAACTTAATTTTGGGTAAAATTATTAGTTTTTTAAATTAAGAGGTTAAAATAATATAAACTTTAAATATTATTATTAAATGATGATTTTATTTTTAACCTTAACTTAATTTTGGAGGATAGATGTTAGTTTTCCAAATTATGGGTGGATGTTAGATTTTTGAAAATTGAAGGATGGAAGTTTGAGAATTCACTATACCTTAGGCGGGAATAAGTCTTTTGGCCTAATTAATAATTAAAGCTACCCCAAAAAACAAAAAAGCACAGGTGACGTGTAAGTCCACAGACAATGAATGTATTACATATTTAAAGGAAAACAAATGACATGATGTTCAACAATTGACTGACTTTCATTTTTACCTTTCAAGTATTGCAGTGGTCCGATAGAATCAAAGTTAGGTCGCAATGCATGAGAAAGGCCAAAAGACTGATTCCCACCCAAGGAGGAGGCAGGGCGAGAGACCGGCAAAGGAGAAGAAGAGATCTAAAAAGATTGCTGATAAGGTCATAATTATTGAGTAGAAATAAAAATGGTTATTTTTTAAATTTTCAGTGAAAAAAATTATTCATTTTTGAATTTGAGAGATGAAATAAAATTTTAATTAATTATTTTTAAATAATGATTTTATCTGTAATTTTAATTAGAAAATTTAATATAAAAATAAGTATTTAAATTTTATATTAAACCTTAAATAGAATTAACTCTTTTGGCCAATTAAAAAAGAGTTTATTAATGTACAATAAAGATTATTTTTATTTTGAAAAAAGGTATTATTGACTTTATTCATGTTAATAATTGGCTTGGTACAAGAGGGTTAACAAATGCAGCCAGTGGTTGTTTGCAAGTAAAAGGCCAGAAAGCCATCCTTTTTGGTTGAAAATTGGCTCTTGTCTAAATAAGAGACCAACCCTTTGGTCTTATCTTTTCTTCTCACCGTTTACCTATGTCACCCGCTAATTCCTTTCTCTGTCTCTTTCTTTTCCTTTCCATCTTCTCCTGCGTCAAATCTGATGAACTTCAGATATTACTCACGCTCAAAACCACCATTCAAAGATCAAACAATGATGTATTACATTCCTGGGTCTCAGATAATCACTTCTGCAATTTCACAGGCATCACTTGCACCTCAGATAATTCTGTCAAAGAAATTGACCTTTCTAATCAACAATTGAGAGGAACCCTTCCTTTCGATTCCATATGCCAGCTTCAGTCCCTGGACAAGCTCTCATTTGGGTTCAATTCTTTGTCTGGCACAATCTCAAAAGAATTGAACAACTGTGTAAAATTACAGTACTTGGATCTTGGCAACAATGGTTTCTCGGGATCATTTCCAAGCATTTCGTCCCTCGGTGAATTGCGCTATCTATATCTTAATAACAGCGGATGTTCTGGCGAATTTCCATGGGCGTCTCTTGAAAACATGACTAACCTGGTTTCATTGAGTCTCGGTGATCATGATTTCTCTCCAACCCCCTTTCCAAATCAAGTATTAAAGCTTACCAAGCTGAATTGGCTCTATTTATCAAACTGTAGCCTTGAAGGGAAAATTCCAGCAGGAATTGGTAATCTAAGGGAGCTGATAAGCTTGCAGCTCTCTCAAAACAATTTATCTGGTGAGATACCTCCAGAAATTGGAAAGCTGAACAAATTGTGGGAGCTCGAGCTTTACGAAAACCGATTCACAGGACAACTTCCTGTTGGATTGAGAAACTTAACTAATCTTGAACTTTTTGATGCGTCAACCAACTCTCTTGAAGGCAGTTTATCTGAAGTGAGGTTCCTGACCAATCTGGTATCTCTCCAGCTGTTTGAGAACCGGTTTTCCGGCGAAGTACCAGCTGAGTTAGGCCAGTTTAAAAACCTGGTGAATCTTTCTCTATACAACAACAATTTGACTGGACCTTTGCCTAAGGAACTTGGCTCTTGGGCTGACTTTGATTTCATTGACGTTTCAGAGAATTTCTTGACGGGTCCGATTCCACCAGATATGTGCAAGAAAGGTACCATGAAGGGGCTTCTGATGTTACAAAACAAGTTTACAGGTGAAATTCCCGCGAGTTATGCGAATTGCTTGACTTTACGGCGATTCAGAGTTAGTCATAATTCACTAACTGGGACTGTGCCAGCCGGAATATGGGGATTGCCAAATTTGAATATTATAGACATTGAATCGAATCAAATTGAAGGGCCTATCACTAAAGCTATTGGAAACGCAAAAGCCCTCGCGCAGCTGTTTGCCGCAAACAATCGTTTGTCTGGTGAATTACCGGAGGAAATTTCGGGAGCTTCATCTTTTGTTGCTATTGATCTGAGTAACAATCAATTTTCAAGCAAACTTCCGGCATCATTTGGGGACCTTAAACACTTGAGCACTCTTAAGTTGCAGAACAACTTATTTTCTGGTTCAATTCCAAAGTCATTAGGTTCATGTACTACTCTAAGCGACCTAAACATGGCTCACAATTTATTTTCTGGGCAAATCCCATCAGTTTTGGGGTCTTTACCGACTCTAAACTCTCTGAATTTATCAGAAAATCAACTTTCTGGTCAAATTCCAGCGAGTTTGTCATCTTTGAGACTAGTTATTCTTGATCTGTCCAATAACAGATTGACTGGTCATATACCAGAATCTCTCTCCATTGAAGCATACAATGGCAGCTTTAATGGAAATCCAGGCCTCTGTAGTCAGACCATTAGCTCCTTCAAGGAATGCTCCCAGAAGTCGAAGATATCGAAGGATGCCCTCATGCTCGTAATTTCTTTTGCGTTAGGTACAATGATCTTGCTTGTCTCTTTTGCATGTTTCTTCTACTTAAAGAAGAAAGAGAAAGATCACAACCTTTCATTGAAGGAAGAATCCTGGAACATAAAGCCTTTCCGTGAATTAGTTTTCTCTGAAGATGAGATTATTGATTCCATAAAGCAAGAGAATCTCATAGGAAAAGGAGGCTCCGGAAATGTTTACAAAGTTATGCTATCCAGCGGCAAAGAACTTGCAGTGAAACACATTTGGAATAGTGACACTAATGGCCTCAAAAGAGCCCGGAGTACTACTCCAATGCTTGGTAAACGCGGCGGCAAGTCTCAGGAGTTCGATGCTGAAGTACAAACCTTGAGCTCAATTAGGCATGTGAACGTGGTGAAGCTGTATTGTAGTATAACTAGTGAGGACTCAAGCTTGTTAGTGTATGAGTATTTGCCTAACGGCAGCCTATGGGATCGGCTGCACACTTCCAGAAAAATGGAACTGGATTGGGAAACAAGATACGAAATTGCGGTTGGGGCGGCAAAAGGGTTGGAGTATCTGCATCATGGGTTCGTGAGGCCAGTTATTCACCGGGATGTCAAGTCTAGTAATATTTTGTTGGATGAATTCTTGAAGCCTAGGATTGCAGATTTTGGACTTGCTAAGATTGTTCAAGCCAATAGCAGTAAAGACTCCTCTTATACAATTGCTGGAACCTATGGTTATATTGCTCCTGGTAAGAAAATTTCTATTATTTACTTCTTTTTATACTGTTTGATTGCTCATTAAATTATGGCAATGTTAATTTTGCAGAATACGGTTACACAAGCAAGGTGAATGAGAAGAGTGATGTGTATAGTTTTGGTGTGGTTTTGATGGAGCTGGTGACCGGGAAGAGGCCGATAGAGCCAGAGTATGGAGAGAATAGCGACATAGTGAATTGGGTATGCAGCAACTTCAACAGTAAAAACAAAGTGTTAGGCATCGTGGATTCAAGAATCCCAGAAGTTTTTAAAGAAGATGCTGTGAAGATATTGCGAATTGCGGTTCTCTGCACGGCAAGGCAACCAGTTCAAAGGCCCACCATGAGAAGCGTGGTTCAGATGCTGGAGGAAGCTGAGCCTTGTAAAGTAGTGAGAATTGTCATCAGCAAAGAGGGTGCTGCTAAGAAAATAGATGTCAAGGAAAATGAGAAAATCAATTCGAATGCTTGAGTCATTTCAGATTAGGCAGGCAGGATAGAAAATTTTGGATCATTCTGTTGTTGTCACATGATGTATCTTGTAAAATATATTATCTTGAGCACTTGTAAAATATTAGCTTGGGTTAGGTTTGTAAGTCGTTGGTGTCTTGGTGAGTCTGTGGTCTGTTGTCTTTTATGTTTGTAACTTATGCAGGAGAAGCATAAAAATGCACAACCAAATAATAAGCCCATCTTAAATCCGTTTTTCTATTATTTACAGGAGAGTATTTTTTGTTCTTAGTAGCTGTGCTTTACCAGTTGTTAAATGATAAAACTCCTTTCACTAAACTCACATAGCCGCATCTCAATAGACTACTAGTTACAGTAACAAAGATTAGCAACTCAGACATGTGGGTAAACATCCTTTGCTTAGGGGAAAACCTCTCAACTTGCATTCCTCATCTCATATTAATATGGTAAAGTCGTAGCTTCTTACCATATATTTAAGGTAATAAGAAGTCAATTTTTAAATTATAATTGATAAAAACAATATTTTTTCTATTTATTCTATAAAAATAAATAACTATGTAGAGAAAATATAAGAGAAAAAAATAAATAAATAATATGTTGGACAATACTAAATCGTATAAAATAGGTGAGAAGACTCTTAAAAAATCCAATTTAGTAGTAAATAATAATTTTCTTTTGTGGGCATATTAGAGTAGAGGAATCTAATCTTAAAGATGTTGCAGAGATGTCCTACGTTATATAATATTTCTCGTAAGAAACTTATACAGGTTGTTGGATGATTGGCAAATAGATGACATTTAATCGTTGTTAACTAGTCACTCATCATAACCCGGGAGATGTTACATGTGCAGATTCATATAAAAAGAAGTTTCATGGTACAACACTATCCCTTCACAGATGAAGTCTCGGACTCTGAAATATCTATAATTTTTTAAGGTTAGTTTCTGTCGTTTGGTTCCTAACCAAAAGCACATGATCGACTCGCATAATGTAGTCTGGTCAGGAACTTCAAATTCGGATGCTAAGAGAGCACCATCCCAGTCTGGAATTTTCTAAGTTTTGAGATACAATTAGATTCCCAAAGATAAGATCAATGCTTTTTGGCCTAGTTGACATTAATAATAGCCTCTCTAGAAGCTTTGGTTGAAGTTACAAGTCATTAAATTCTTAGTGTAATGATCAAGGTATGAATTGACGTATAATTATACCTTTTATACAAAATGCGCACACAAAATGTTGCGTACACTCCATATCTGGAATTACAGTTTGAAAAAGGGTTTCTGTATATGATAGGAATCAATGCAGTTACACCAACAAATCTTTTAAGTTTTTTTTTTTAAACAAGGAAACCAGGAGTTGAACTATTTAGGTAAGTAGGAGGAGACTTGGAATCTCTTTTATTATCACTCAAATTACCTTTAAGCTTACTGACCATTTTTAAAGCGAGGGGAGGTGATGCTGTGGGCGTGGGTTAGCTGATGTACCAGCCAATGGCAATGGCCCCAGGTTCCATGAAACCACGTGGTTGACTAAACTTGAACACTATTGCACAGATGGGTATTTACTGCAGACAAGAATAAAGTGTGGCGGATAGCCCCCTCAAGGATCACAATCTAGGTGGGGCAGATGATATCAAGATCCCAGTAGAATGTTGGCTTAGACCTTGCTTCTCATCTGCCCAGTAAGGCTAACAACCAGAATGGGTGTGAAGTACGGAGATTAGATCAGAGTTTTTGAGCTTGCAAAATGGCCTGCAAATGATATTACCTCCTCCATGGTTTATTGGGTTAATTTCCACTAATTTGTTAAGCAAACTTCATTAGTTATAAGTTTAAAATGATGATAGAAATATAAACAAAAAGAAGAGAATAAGTGTGTGGTAGCCTTGGCAGGAAAAGTGGTCCTTATTTTGAAGAGTTTTATCCTCCTTTCATCATCAGAAAATGCTATATTTGATTTAAGTACATGTAACACCTCTTAAAGCCTGCCACTTTCCAACACAGATGGCTTATTTGTTTAACTTGGCCATTGTTATACAAACATTCCCCTGTCGGCAAGATAAATTTCTTGAGAAACATCTCGTTTGGTAAACCTATTTTAGAGTAATATTTTATTTTTATTTTAAAATTATTTAATTATATGATGATACATTATATATGTATTTAAATCGTATATTAAAAATGTGACAATTAAGAAAAACTATTTTCTCTGTAATTAGGATAGTTATGTTACTATAAATATTTACTTTTAATTCAATTAAAATATATATAAATAGATAAAACCATATTTAAATCAGAAATTTTCTCATATTTTTATTTGAATATAACTTATATATAGTCTTATATATACATATAAAGGATCATTAAAAGAGAGATGAGATAGACTATCAGAAAGAATTTTATAAAACTCATGAAAACAGTTACAAAAAATACGTCAACTCTCTTTCATATATGTTTTTTTTGGGATATATTTTGTAAGCATCCCAAATATCTACACTATGAGTGTAGATTTTTTATGTGTTCGACACAACTATATTAAAAATCTTGTATCTTATTTATTTAATCTTTTATACTTTTTTAATATCTTTTTATAATAAATATCACGATCTTATTAGATACACATTATTATTATCATTGCCTAACCAGGGTAAAACTCAAAATTTTGTATTTCAATTAATAACAAAAAATTTCATCAAGACCATGAACCTTTGCTTCAACCAATTAAATTGAGTTATATTGGATTATATTATATCACTTCAATTGTATATTAAAAAACTATAAATACAAACCCTAGTCACATTATATCTTGGTTAAAGCAAATTCTACATTCTCTCTCAACTTTTATCAAATAATTCTCTTTATTTACCATAGAGGAAGATTATTGTTTAATATTGTAAGAAATGTGTAAAACTATAATTATGAATTAACCAATTTATTGGAGTTATAAGTATAGAGATTGAAACTCGTATTATATAAAATCAATTGACTTATGTTAAAGTTTAATATCTCATACTTATATATAATTTATTTGCATTATATTGATTAAATGTGAGATTTTAGGATGTATTGTCACTTG
This sequence comes from Mangifera indica, assembly GCF_011075055.1. Lineage (NCBI taxonomy): Eukaryota > Viridiplantae > Streptophyta > Magnoliopsida > Sapindales > Anacardiaceae > Mangifera > Mangifera indica. Next base: position 3,902,074 of record NC_058147.1, on the reverse strand, counting down.
TATCTGAGAACACTTTAAGCTTTTACGTTTGCTATTTAGCTCATACTCTAATATCATATTGAAATATATATTAAATTTATAAGTGTAAAAATTGAAATTCGTATTACACAAAACTAATTGGTTTGTGTCAAAATCTAATCTTCCATATTATACATTACAAAAATAACACTTTCACCCTTATATAATAACATAGTTCAACCATCCCCACCTTACGAAAAAATGCAAAAAAATTGAGGACATAATTTTTTTTTTTAACAAGGATAATTTTACTTAATTCATGTCATCTTTTCAAAATTAAATTAATCAAACTAAATAAATAAAATCATTAATATCATAAAAAGGGTTACAAAAAAATTTAAATTTATACTCTCATACTTGACATCTAACTCTTTTGCCACTCTATAATATAATTGACCGTACGAAAGCATATCCTTATTCACCCACACTTTAAAAAAGAGATGAAGATAAAAAGGTGTAGGGAACAAATATACACATCTATATAATGCGCTGAGACGCGGCCTGCCGTAGCATGAAATCAGCCTAATCAAAATCGTGTGGCCATCTTTAGCCCTTATTCCAAATTCGATATGTTTATTTTTCCAATGAAAACAAAAGAGAATTACCCCATAGCGAAATGGCTGTCAATTCATCACAAAAGTAGGACGAAATATTTTCAGCTTTCTTGACTCGCTATTGTGCACTCAGGATTCAGGCACTTGTTAGCTCCAACTAAAAATCGTCGGTGAAAGCAGCTAATTAAAGATGGCCATATCAGAGTTGGACAATTCCTATCTGCCAAATCAACGCCAAGTGCTTTATTACGAGAGAAGTGGGCATCTTTCTTTGATTTGCACTCCATTTTGCACTACTTTCTCTTGTATTTTAAGAGATTCCCTTGTATGATTCATGGGCTCAACTAAGCCATTGGGCTTACTTTAAAAGTGCCATTTAACACTTGCCCAATTTGAGGGTCCATAGTGTTTGGTATAATGCAAGAGGAATAGATTCTATGAGCCCAAAACACTTATTCTCACATAAGGTTTAACGTATTTACAAACTCTCACCCGTAAGATTTTAAAAACCTAAAAATCTACTATTTTATTAAAATTTTCTATTAAGATTAAAGATAAAATTGTTATTTAACCAAAAAATTTAAAATTTATCTCTTTTTTCTTTTTAATTTAAAAAACTAACAATTTCTCTTACCCAAAATTTGAAATATTGTAATTTTCTTTTTAGGGTTTGATTTTTTCTAATCACATTTTCTGGCAACCAATCGGTTTCTACCATCAACCAACTTTCTATGCGTCTCCCTTCCTAATGGTTTTTCGCATGAAAACCACTTAAAATTCAGTCAAAATGCTCAGATAATATCTTACAAATTTATGTGTTGTCTAATCGTCTGTGCATTGATACACGATTAGACGGCACACAAACTTGTTAAGTAGCTTTGAATTATACTTTTTTATGGAAGAGATTTGTATACAAGAATGTATGGTTTTTACAATCACATTATAATTCATAATTTATAGTGAAAAAAAAAACACTTCAATAATCTGTTAAAGTAATTTTGATGTTTCTAAGAATATGAGAATTGTTATGCAGCAAAACAGTTTAAAATCAATGCATAAATAAGAATGAATCTGAAAATATATAGTGGAAGTCACTATTCTAATCGTATATGTGGTGATTCTTACTAGTTTGGTAGATTATCTTCTGTAAAAACTTTAATTGATTCACATCCTTTCTTCTTCTTCTTTAGAATTTAGTTTTCCCAAAAGAAACAGAGGGGACGAGAAAAAACTTTATGCAGAGTAATTTTCGTTTCTAAACTGACTCCTTTTTATCATTCTGGCAAGTTTAGGTGGAGGCTTACAAGAGAGAACTACTTGTTTTAGCAAGGCCACTCCCAGAGAGACAATAATTTTAAAATTTTTCAATCAAATAATAATCGATGTTTATATATGTATTTATATTCATTATTTATACATAAAATTATATTTTTAGGTAGACCAAGCATACCCTTAATTTAAAAAAAAAGAAATTCATAGCCCAGTTGATTAAAAAAAAAAAGGACAAGTTTTAGCGGTGCAGATGTAATGTATTGAGAGAAGAAATGATAAATAGGAAAGAATGTTCCTTTTCTTTGTGTAAATAGCTACCGTGTAGTTCTTTGTCCTGGTTTCAAGAAAAAGTTGCCACTGAGTAAAGCTGTTGAGACTTCTATTTCAGGTGGTGATGGTGTGCTATTGTTCTTCCCTATGGCATTACTTCACTTTTACTCAGCCTTATGCCTCACTATCGTTCATTTTGTTCTTCATTTGAAGCTTCTCTTTCTACATTTGCCCTTTTGGAGCTGGAGATTGCATCTTAAGCCTCACACTAAGTAAGCCTTTTGAACCCATTTCTTCTTTCTGTTGTATGTTTCTTTTTTGTTTTATGTAGTTTTAGTTTTTGGTTGTTTTAGGACTGCCATTGTCAATAGCTTTGCAGCATGCCAATCCTTATTAGTGTCCAAGGAGGACAAAAAAAGTTATGATTTTTGTACAATTTCTCTAAAATTTTCCTTTTAATCTTTAACTTTATGCTAGTACTTAAAATTATACATTAATCTTTGCCAGTGAAAAACGTGGAGCTCATATAAAAGTTTGTTCATGAAGGTCTCAAAAAGTGGAGTTCATATATAATATAAAAGTTCGTGTATGCTTTACAAACTGAATCATTTCTATTTTTTTTTAGCTGGTATTATTTCTATGTAATGCTTTTAGAGAATTAGTATTTTTGTTCATTGATCAGTGCTCATAATGAAAATTTATTTTATTTTATGGCACATTTTTGTTGAGATTATTTTCTTAACGAAAAATTTGGGTTTTGAGTATGCTTCTGTTACATATGGCTATTGCTCATAATCTAAAAATATCTAGTAAGACATATTCTGTGAGGGGGAAAACTGAGGTCCTGAATCCCAATTCTTGCTGCTTCTACCTTTTCTTTGCACCCATTTTATTCTTTTTAACAATTGATCCAAAAACTTTCTTCAAAAACTTTCCAAAGGAATGAAACTACATACAACTAATCAACAATAAATGAACATACAACCAGTCTATGACAAAACTTAATGTTAGAACATCAAACTTGTACTGGCCTTCTAATTTGTTGGTTATCTCACAAGTTTATTGCACTAAAGATTCTCTTAACATTAACTTTAAAGCTCTGGCATTCTGAATACTATGCTTACAACAAATGAAAAATGAAATTCTTATATCGCATTTTTAAATTCGATCTCAACTTCTGTTTATGGTACGCTCTATACATCTTCACTTTCCTTTCTATTTTTTCACCCTCTTAACTAGGATTTGAAAGTTTTTAAAAAAATTTTCACCAATTGATTAGCAAACAATAGAGGAGTTGCGGAGGCTCCCCTCAGGAAAAAATCTGGGCCACCACTATGTATATGTACACACACATTTATACTTTGTAAACGATACAAGTTGGTTATAATTACTGTTTGTGAACATAATTTACATGCATATGTAAAATTAATTATGTGTTCTAAAACTCGTGCAGTAGAATATAAAAAAGCAATAAATGTAAATGAGACGAATCATTCTTTATATTACTCAACTATAACCATAGAATACATCTAGTTATAGTTTATATGTTGTTAGTTGGTATTGTTTTGATATGTGTTATTTTTAACACGTAGAGAGTTGACGGTGCTTAGATGTGTGATATGTTTATGTATGTTAGTAATTAATCTCGTCATGATGTGGGTTAGGGGTTGCGTATCACAGGTCAATATTATCGTCATATGAGTTAAATGTCATAGTAGGGTATGACAAGTCGAATGTATAAGTTTCCTTTTGTAAGTTTGAGAGGGAACAAACCCCTCGACCTAGGGGCACCTTGCCTATGGAAACGGGAGACAATCATGTGAGAGGTTAGTGATTGAGAGGGAATTAAAGTCCCTACTGATTCTACTGAGGTAATGATATCAAACATTTGGATCAATGTTTGGACATCATTAGTAAGGCTACCAATGGTGTCATTTAGTTGTGTCATCATCTCAGGTTTCATATACTATCTTCCAACTAGGAGACAAATTGGTTTCCAACTATGGGATCGTGTGCTCTTAGAGGTGTGTGATTATGGTTGGGGTTGGCTTCGGTAGTCTAACTATTAACTATTATTGATGTTATTTTTTTTTTGTGTGGCATCAAAAAAAACATTTAGTTGCAAAATTTATGAAAAAATGATTGTATTTTAGTTGAAAAATTAAAGAGTTTTTCAATCTCTTCTTTCTAGTTCTAAAATATTGATGTAGAAAATTATATCAACGAGAAGTGCACTAAATAATGATGAAAGTTGGTGTAAGAGACTATGAATAATAAGTTGTTTTTAATGTGATTCACCTTACTACTCAAAAGCCTACGTCAATGGTTATGTCATTTAAGTAAATTTTGGTAAAGTTACAGTATAAATGTAAAAAATGTTATCCTTAAGCCTTTATACAATCTTAAAAATTTAGGATAAAAGACTTGGGTTACATGCGTAGTTGAATACAAAAATAGTTATACAATAAATCTTGATAATTTTCCTAAGTGTAGAATGATCAAGTGCTCTCAAAATGATAGAAAAATAATTGTATTCCAATTATAATTGATAATATCATGGAAAGTGATCTCATAATAATGGGAAACAACAATTGTATCTTAAGAAGATTGTAACTACGGTAGAGACTGAGAAGTCTTATTGTTCACGCTATTTTTGAATATAAATGCTTTTACACATGCCTTGAGTCAACTCGCATATAAGCAATACATCCGATTGTTGAGCACAACTTCTCACCATTTGATGGCTAGTTACCCCTTAGGTACCATTGTGTCAAATCTATAAATTTGACCAAAAAGGAATTTCGACTGGACAACATGCTTCATAATTCGACCCGTCATTTTAAGCAGAAAAAACTAAGATGCTCAGCCAATTTGGTCTCGGTTGCTTTATTAGCCATACTAGGTCCCAGTAGAACCTAGGACTGATGTTAGTATTCCCAGTTATAATCTAATCGTATACATGGCAATAAGGAGAGCGTAAGGTCAACAGAGTACAACTATTAAATGACAATAATCAGCAAATGAATAAATAAAGCAAGTATAGAAAACGCTAAATTTATAAACAAAAATATCTTACTAGTAGTTATGCTAAAACAAAATGGGTATTGCCTGATTTGTATAAAAATTGTAAGTATTATATAGAAGCCTCATGTATATACTAGGTCATCCATGGCTGCAGAGGATGAAAAGCAAGAACCTTGAACTGTGGCCATCCAAGGGAAAGTAGATAGATCACATCAAGAGGTCCTGATGTTGAGAACATAGAGTGATGAAGATTAGATGAAAGTTTATTCAAATATGTGTAGTCATTATATAATAAAAAGTAGTTGCTAGTGATGATATTCTCTGCATATATGAATATGAGTTAGTGCCCCTAGTGGGTATAAACATAAAGCCGCTTTGTGATAATATGTGCACACCCTTTTCTATCTCTCTCTCTCTCTCTACTACTGCAGGAACCTGCCTTTTCATTATGGAGGTCATATTACTGCTGCACCAAATGATCTTCCCAATCATCCCATTTATAAACTTCTCCTCTTCCTCACTGCCTTGGTTGCAATTGCAACAACTACCTTAACTACCTCTGTTTCTCTGGAAATGGCTCTCTACTCTATTTTTTTCCTTTTTGTTTTACTTGCCCTGTTGCCTCTTCCTTTACAGGCCATCACTGGTAACCAGTCTCAGTTCTTCGCTCTCATGAAGACCTCTCTATCAGGAGATGCATTATCTGGATGGGATATTGATGGAGGAAAACATTACTGCAGTTTCTCAGGAATTAGCTGCAACAAACAAGGTTATGTGGACAAGATTGATATCTCCGGTTGGTCACTTTCTGGTCAGTTTCCATCCGGTGTATGCTCTTACTTGCCACAGTTACGTATTCTTCGTCTCGACTACAACCATCTCTATGGAAACTTCTTTGACAGCTTAGTCAATTGCTCTTTCCTGGAGGAGCTCAAAATGAAATATGTGTACCTCAAAGGAACACTTCCTGATTTCTCACTGATGAAATCTCTCCGGATACTAGACCTTTCATATAATTTCTTCACAGGCAACTTCCCCATTTCATTGACTAATCTTTCCAATATTGAGGGGTTTAACTTTAATGAAAATCCTGGATTCAATTCATGGCAACTTCCGGAGAATATTTCTCTGTTGACAAAGCTCAGAGTCATGAACTTGGGGACATGCGTCTTGCATGGTCGAATCCCACCGTCAATAGGGAACATGACTTCTCTTACTGATCTTGAATTAACTGGGAATTTTCTCACGGGTCAAATTCCTCCAGAGATTGGATTGCTGAAGAACTTGCATCAGCTTGAGTTATATTACAATCAGCACCTTTCCGGCGCTATACCTGAGGAACTGGGAAACCTGACAGAGCTCACAGATTTGGACATGTCTGTCAATCAATTGACAGGTAAAATTCCAGAATCTATTTGTAGGCTGCCCAAGCTGCGAGTCTTGCAGCTTTACAACAATACCCTCATTGGAGAAATCCCAACTGCAATTGGAAATTCAACGACCTTAACTATGTTATCACTTTACGAAAATTTTCTGACTGGAGAAGTTCCTCAGAATCTGGGGCAATTTTCAAGCATGATAGTTCTTGACTTGTCAGAGAACCGACTATCAGGTCCACTTCCAACTAAGGTCTGCAATGGTGGTAAACTGAAATACTTTCTAGTCCTTTCAAACATGTTTTCTGGAGAGTTGCCTGCTAGTTTAGAAAAGTGTTCGTCTCTTTTAAGATTTCGAGTCAGTAATAATCGTCTGGAGGGCTCAATACCTCAAGGTATTTTTCGTCTTCCTCATGCTTCAATCATTGACTTGGGTTACAATGGTTTCAGAGGTCCAATTGCAAAGACAATTGGAAATGCTAGAAACTTGTCCGAATTGTTTATGCCAAACAACAAGATTTCAGGTGCCTTGCCTCCTGAAATTTCTGAAGCTATCAATTTGGTGAAAATTGATCTCAGTAATAATTTACTTTCTGGTCCAATACCTTCAGAAATCGGAAACTTAAGGAAGCTAAATTCACTGATTTTGCAAAGCAACAAGCTGAATTCTTCCATTCCCAATTCACTTTCTTCTCTAAAATCTCTCAATCTCCTTGATCTTTCCAACAACCTCCTCACTGGGAATATCCCAGAGAGTCTCAGCAAATTGTTTCCAAACTCTATCAACTTTTCAAACAATCAGCTTTCTGGTCCAATTCCTCTTTCTTTAATAAAAGGGGGTTTGGTAGAAAGCTTCTCAGGCAACCCAGGCCTCTGTGTTTCAGTCAATGTTAAATCATCTGATCAAGATTTTCCTTTATGTTCCAAAACTTACAATCGAAGAAGGTTAAATTCCGTGTGGGCAATAATAATTTCAGCTGTTATTTTTTTCATTGGACTGATCCTGTTTGTGAAACGCCGACTCAGTAAACAAAGAGCTCTGATGGAGCATGATGAGTCTTTATCTTCATCGTTCTTTTCATACGATGTAAAGAGTTTCCATCAAATTAGTTTCGATCAACGTGAGATCTTTGAAGCCATGATCGAAAAGAACAAAGTGGGACAAGGAGGATCTGGGATAGTGTATAAAATTGAATTGAAGAGTGGGGAGACGGTTGCAGTGAAAAAATTATGGAGCCAAAGAACAAAAGATTCTGCTTCAGAAGATCAGTTACTTTTTGACAAAGGTTTGAAAACTGAGGTGGAGACTCTTGGAACTATCAGGCACAAAAACATAGTAAAGTTATACTGCTACTTCTCAAGTTTGGACTGGAACTTGTTGGTTTATGAGTACATGCCCAATGGAAACCTTTGGGATGTTCTCCACAAAGGATGGATTCAACTGGATTGGCCAACTCGCCATAAAATTGCATTTGGTGTTGCTCAGGGTTTGGCTTATCTTCACCATGGTTTATTGTCACCGATTATTCACAGAGACATCAAGTCAACCAACATCTTACTGGATGTCAATTATCAGCCTAAAGTGGCAGACTTTGGGATAGCCAAAGTTCTACAAGCTAGAGGAGGCAAAGATTCCACCACCACAGTCATTGCAGGGACCTACGGTTACTTGGCACCTGGTAGATTTCTCATCCAACTCTAATCATCATTAAATTACTGAATTATTGCACGCATTTTATTATTGGTTTCAATGGTGCTTGCAACAGAATACGCATATTGCTCAAAAGCAACGACCAAGTGCGATGTGTACAGTTTCGGAGTGGTGTTGATGGAGCTAATAACAGGAAGGAAACCAGTAGAGGCAGAGTTTGGAGAGAATAAAAATATCATTTACTGGGTTTCAACAAATGTTGACTGCATGAAAAGTGTAATGGAGGTATTAGACAAGCGATTATCGGTGTCATTCAGGAACGAAATGATTCAGGTTCTGAAGATCGCCATTCTCTGTACAAACAACTCACCTGCAGCTCGCCCAACAATGAATGAGGTTGTTCAGTTGCTGGCTGAGGCTGACCCTTGTAAATTCGACACTAGCAAGTTTTCAGATAAGACCAAAGACTTGTTCAATGTCACTAAAATAAAGAACCCATCAGAATTTTAATAAAAGGAGTATGATTGGGTTTTAGGTGAAGTAGTATAGAAGAACAGCACAGTCTATAGAAGTGTCGAGAGACTTTGTCATAAAGAGCAACTTTGGTTCTCTATTTTTATCTTTTTTAGTAGATTACTAATTAAAATTAGATTGTAGATTCTATCACAAACTCCTTTTTCTTTCTTTTTTGTTTTGTTTTATTTTCCTTGTAAGCATTTGAGAAATGTATATCACCTTATCTGCTTTATGGCAACGCATTTCATCTATATTGGTTAGACACCCACAAGTGAAGTCATTTTAAGCTTTTAAGAGCTTTTCTTTTTTCCCTCTTTTCTTTTGCTCTTTATTTCAAGATCAGATTAATCCTCAGAAAAGAGACTCCTAAAGAAAAAGGCACATATCCTGATGAAAGGAGGAGGTGTATGACTTGCAAGAGGCTTTTTTTTTTTTTTCATTCAAGTGGGTTTCTGATTCTGATTTTCATAATTAAACCGTGATTCCTAATTTCATATTGACAAGGCCCACTTCACCCAAACTATCCACTTGAAAAATATATAATGGCCTAATTGATTGATGAGCATCTTCGTCTCTACATATTAGTTAAGGGACAGGGGAAAGCAGAAGCTTTTTTCTTTTCTCCCTGTTTCTTTTTTCTTATATGAGAGTTTGATTGATCTGTGGAATGAAAATCATCAAGCTAGAGGTAGTCCAAGCTTGTTTTACCGTTGATAGTGAGCAATGAACCTTTACTTAAAAGTCGGAGTTGTCTTCTAGAGAGTATTATGAGTGAAGCACAGGATTCTTCCATAAAATCTCCTAGTACTACTGTAAACAGCATCGATATCAAATAGTGACATTCCAAACATTGTACAAAAGCATTTCTTCGAAAAAAATAGGAACATTTGCACTTGTTGGCATCTGTGTATGCATAATAGCACTCTCTGATTGGTTTGCGGGGTCCCCATTACCATGGAAGAACAAGATTCATGAAGAAATATATGATTTCTTTTGGCCTGGTGGAGAGCCCATAAACAAAAGTAAGAAGGAAGTTCCTTTCCAGGACAGATTTATCCTCCTGTACACAAGAAATTCATCACCATCAACAACACCAAGTACTAACTAAAGTAAAGGTCAGTACAGTGTTGATTTTTTTTTCAAAGAATGTTGGCCCTTTATGGGTAACATTGACACAACACAGAAGCTTCTAACCATGACTTTCACTGACTTACAGAGAATTTGCTATAACTGTTATCAAGACTTGAATCTGTTCACAGCTATGGATTGCCAATTGGAGGATCATTGTAATGAAATTTGAATAATAGGATAAACTCCGCAAATGGCAAACAAAGAAATTCAAGATAATGATTATAATAATTATGGATTAGAACAATAAATACAATCAAAATAACACCGTGAATGTCTTTTTTTTACATTTGCACCACGTTGCGAAATCCTGCCCCTTTAAGACTGCTATGCTACTTGAGAGTGATATGTTGGTGGTGAAAATTGAACGAGACCTGCAAACTTTTTGATTTTTCCAAAACTCAAAAACAAAACTATAATAAAATGTGTTTATCTTAACTGTAGACCTGACTATTAGATTTAATTTTGTTTGAGAACTTTGGGATTAAACGACAAGTGCCCTTTGAATGGTTTTTTTTCTTTTAAATCATTGATGCGCAATTAGTCTATGTTTGACTAAGGAGACACCACTTCTCCAAAAGGAAATACAAAGTTAAGATGAAGAATAGGCATGCACAGGTGAAATAGATACATTGAAATTTGTTGAGATATGATCTTATGCAATATATGGAATTTAGTAAAATTGAAGATGTAACTGTGTAGGAAACTATAAAGAGATTGATATTTTGAATATGGTTTGATTTATTAATCAAAAATCTATATTCATAATTATGTTATTGATGTCTCTAGAAAGAATACTAACAAAATATTAGCGGTTATTATATTAGAATCGTTGATGTCTACTAAAGAATTTCTTTTGAAATTTATATAATATTTTATTTATAAGACGAGGTGGATACTTTCATATGTTATACCTCAAAGTTAATGTTGTGAGGCTTGAGTTGTGATTTGCACATTGTCGATCAATATCATGATACGAGTTTTACTCTATGTATCACATATTGACACCATTGTGATGTTATACTACAGAAACTTAATGTCTTTATGATATGAGTCATTTGCTTGAAGTAAATTGACCTTTACACATTAAAATTTAGCTACACCCCGTAAATTGATGCTATTGTATTATGAGTTTTCTACTTAAGGTGAGTTAAACTTTTTACCTTGAGAGTTGTTTGCATGTTGAGATTTGACGTCTTTACAATGTGAGTTAGTTTTTGCTCCTAGAAAGTTGTCACACATGGTAAGTGTCCATACCTTGAGGGGGAGTAGTAGGTCTATGGTGTGATAAGATTTTGGGTCCTATGCTTTAAAGCAACTTGTTGTTGTCTTTGGTGGGAGAGCCCATGAAGGAAAGCAATAGGTTCATAGCGTGATGCACATTGGAGAGGACAACAATAGGTTCATAGTGTGATGCACATTGGAGAGGACAACAATAGGTTCATAGTGTGATGCATATTGGAGAGGATTATGGGTCCTCCACTCTAAAGCACCATGTTGTTATCCTTGTTGGCAAAGATTAAAGATGGTTATGTGAGAGGTTCATGACCTTGTGACTACCAATAGTTGAAAGGGGATTGAAGTTTTTGATCTCATTATCAGGGTAACATTATCAAATAGTTGGATTAACCTATTTATGGTGTTGGTCAAATCATGAATCGTGTTCTTTGGTTGCACTTTTGTATCAGGTGCTAGTAGTTATACTTAAAGCTATGGAGAGAAATTGTTCTTCAAAAGTAGGTTTGTGCTGTTCTTAAGGGAAAAAGTTCGTATTGATTTTGGTGATTTAACTTTTTAGAGTCATCTTTGATGTTCTTACATGAAAAATCCTAAGAATGATGATCTAACCGATATTAACAAAAATATATATATATAACTTTCTTCAATTTAATATTTTTTCCACAAGAGATCACTGAAAATTTTATTGGAGCCGATGAAATGCTAAATTATGTTTCAGGGTTAAGTAGAGCTTAATCGAGTCTTACCTCTAATGTCCATTTTTTTATATGAAAATTTATAGCAATGAAAAGTATGCAAGATTAGAGACATGACCTTAAGTGAAATACAAAATTTAGCAAGATTAAAAATGTAATTCAATAAGAAGTTGTACAAACAAAAATATATTTAACATGGTTTGATCCATTGCTTCAAAACCTACTACTAGGATTATATTATTTATTTTTTTTAAAAGAATTATAATAAAATATTCATAAAAACAGTTTATGTTCCAAAAAGGATCCCTTTTATCTCTATTTAATCATTTTATTTATAAATCAAAAGATAAAGTTTCATTTTTTATCGATTACATTTTATATTTAAATTTAAATTTAATTCTTATTATGTTTTATAGGAAAATTACATAATTTTGATTCTATAAGAAGTTATTACTTTTAGCATCGAGATTAAAAAGGAATATATTTCACTAGACCTCTCTCTACGGGCAAAATGTTTCTACCCGTATGCTAAGTTAATTCACATGTAAAATACGTGTATGGTCAATGTCTATGTAATACATCCTTGTAGATTAGCTCGTTGTCTTTTTCTAAATGGAGGAGTTTGGCGGACGGCATTTCTCAAAGGAAATATGCTAGCATATAAAATTAGAAGTCCAGGAAATTGAACATGAAATTTGGTAGCAACAGCATAATCAATTGGAAGAAAAGAGGTGTCCAAATAAGTGAGGTTTTAAGGCACAACAAGAGGGCGGCTAGTTTGTTACTCTACTCATCTACCCATTTCTTGGAGATTTCATTCTCTTCTTATTGCTTCTGTCAATAATTGAAGGCCAAATAACTATTTTCCACTCAAAGTTTGGTGTATATCCCACTTTTCATCTGTTAATTATTGAAAATTTAAATATCTATTTATTTAAAAAATTTTACTATTACTATTAGAGATAGAATTATTATTTAATAAAGATATTTAAAAAATTAAAAATTTATCACATTTACACCTCCAAGTTTAAAAACTAACATACCCCATTTAAAGTTTAAAAAACTTAGATTTTTATTCTAAAGTTTTTCTAGTATATTGTTTATGGTTAGAGACAATGACAATGACAACATTCTCCTTTTCTTCTAAATTTTCTCTCAGTCTTGCTCTATTTTTAATCCTCAACGATATAAGAAATCGATCGACAAAGATGACATCTCGTTATCCTCTCTCAGACGATGATGACTCATCATCTTTATTTGACATTTTTATCTCTAATAAAGACGGATCATGTTTTCATATAAAGACGAATAATTTATCTTCATCAACCAATTTTTTTGGTTAATGATTGCAAAAAATAAAACGTGACTGAATAAGAAGTTAAATTTGTATTAAACCTCGGATGGGACGGAGTCATTTGGCCATAATTTAAACATAATTTTTTATTTTTTAAATAATATTAAATATTAATTTTTACCCCTTCCATCTGACTCAATAACAAAGGTGACAAGCATATGACGTCACATTGAACTTTAAAAATCACAGCACAGTTGTGACTCGTCAAGTGCCTGCCTGCCCGCCTGTTACTGTAGCATTAGCATCTCTTATTTATTCTTAACAATATATATATATATATATATATATATATATATATATATGTGTGTGTGTGTGTGTGTGTGTGTGTATATTAATTATTGGGAGACAGTAGAGCACAACAGTGTGAGTAAAAGGGTTACATAAGAGAGAGACGAAACGGTGAGTTTTACCAGAAAGAAAGGAGAAAAGCTGAAAATGGCTTTTCACCGGCCACCTCTAAACCAAATGCAACTGCCTATACCATAAATTGCTACCCTTGCTAAACCAGACTGCCTCTTGTTCCTTCCTTTGCCTACAACTTTTCTCTGAAAATGCAAATGGCTTTCCCTTTTATAGTTGGAGTTGAAGAGCACATGTCTTTATTCTTCTATGACCAAACTGCCCTTGGTCATCAAGGTGTAATCTCTGCCACTCTCTGCCTTTGTAAATCGGAGGCAATTTTGATGCATTCAAAGATGAGTCTTCAAAGAGAGATAACAACAATGTAGCTCTCCTTTTTCTCTCCCTCTGTGTAGAATCCTTTCTTGTGTGGATGAAGGCAGACAGGATGGAGCCAGGCAAAAATATATGTAAATATAGTTTCTTTGAAAAAAAAAACATTTTTTATTTTTAGTTTTTCTTTTTAATTTGAAGAGGATGAGGACCGAGGAGCATACTATTCGTCATCGCACATGGGTGGTGGTTATGGGACACCGAAATGCTGAGGAGACGGTTTGTGAAGCTTTTTTGATGATTACTTGATACGTATGTATGCGAAAGCGAACATGTTCCTTTACTTTTTTAATGTTTGATGCCCAATGCTTATACCTTATGGTGATAGTGATGATGTATGTTTCTCCATTTTTCGATTACTTCTATATATCAGCATATTTATCGCTTCGGGTTTTTTTTTTTAACTATGTATTTATGCTTGAGCTGCCAGTTGAAAAAATGGAGAATATTATTGGTATTCCCATTTATTGATGTCCTTAGCTTTGAAAATTTGTAACACCTCACAACAGAACTGTTCCATTTTGATCATAACATCTTTAAATTTTCGTTTTCATTTCTATTTTTTGTTTGTTGCAGCATTTGACTTGCTTCCATTGATTTTCGTTCGTCAACTAGAATGACAAATGAATGATTATTGCCGTTGTGATTTTCTTCTGGTTTCGTAAAAGTAGAAAAATTGATCATTTAATTCCAGATGTTTCTAAGGAATGGAGTTGGGAGTTTTACTCTTGTTTGATTAGTCTTGTCTTATGTTTGCTATCCATCTGGTTTAATATTGGCGTTCCTGCTGATTTATACTGTAATGATTAAAGGAGAAGTTTTTAACATGGTTTGAGGTGTTGATTCAAATGAGACGAGTTTTGTCGATGTATCACGGAGATGCAAATCTCAAGCGCTGGGCTATCATTCCTTGTGGCCTTCTGACTTTTGTTGTCATGGGCATATTCGTTGTAGCCATATTTCAATCTTCCTCAGGGTTTTGTAGGAGATAATGCTGGCAATTTGCTGAATATCTTTTTAATGTAGTATGTGCTTAAACAACAGTTGACCGTTCTGTTTATCCTTATGAAATTGGTTTGTTTAATTGCCGGGGCTGACCTCTTCTAGTTTCATTGGTATATTCCTTTATTAATGCTATATCCTGAACCATAAGCTATTAGAAATTCTTTCTAATCATGGCTTTGAAGGTGTCTAGAGTATTGGTTTGTGACTTTGGTAGGTCCGTAGAACTTTTTTATGTTCACAAGCAATATGTTGCATAACTTGTTATAATATTGGCTTTTGTTATATGTATGTCTTCACTTTGTACCCTTTCTGATCATGGCTTTGAAGTTGTCTGGAGTATTGGTTTCTACTGGTAACTAGTTGTGACTTTGACAGGTCCGTAGAACTGTTCTATGTTCACAAGCAAGAAATATTTTGTTCTGATTTTTGTGATATCTTTTATAATGTTGGCTTTTCTTGTGTATGTCTTGACTTTTTACCCATTCTCCTTTAGAAAAATTCAGTTTAGTGGATCAGGTTTTGTATAGATCCCTTTTCAATAAAACTATATATACACACTTTTGACCACATAAATAATATGTTATCATATAATCTGGTGAATCAATGATAAGGTAACAGTCAATCACATAAATAACATATCATATATGTATTCAAAAGTATGTACAGATAACATTGCTCTTATCTTTTTAAATCCAATTTCTCTCAAACTGAAGGATGAATTGTACATCTATTATTATGAGGGAAACTGTTTTAAACCTCAATGTTGTTAACTGCCTCTAGATCATACATTTTAATTTGGTTCAGACAGAAATGTTAAGCTGTTGGGATTTCAAGATTATGAATCATGTCATCTCACTTGCTCTGTTCTAATTGTACATGTTTGTTTGCCCTTTCATGAGACCTTTGCTTTGCTTAGCAAGTTTTTTATTTAAAAAAAAAAAAAAACTTATTTCAATTGTTACAATTTATAGCCAAAACTCGGTCATACAAGTGTAATAGTTGCTTAATGTCTGATATGTTTTCTTGTCATTTAGTAATTGCTGCAGATTGTACATTACGTGATTAGGGTTTCCTCTATTGCAATTTTATTTTACAGCCAAGGTTTTCTTGTTTAGTCCTTGCTACCATATGCCTATAGTATCCAAGCACACCTCATTATAAAAATTCCAAGGAGGGTATACTTTTGAGATCTCTTTTCTTGGTTCTTCTATTAAACATGAAAAATCTTTTTGCTTCTTTTTATTTTTTACATATGGTCTAAAGAGTGTGTCAACTTCAGATATTCCATGGCTGAGCCTTATTTCCAGCTGAGGCAATGAAACTAGCACTTGCTTATGGATTATAAAACCTGACTAAAATCTGGTACTTTGGGTTGATAGTGTCAACACTGTCATATGCTTGAATCACCCATGTTATTTTCAGACTTTTCTAATGTAGCTCCTGGTGTATATATAATCTTAATTGCATTTGTTGGAGTGTGTAATCTATTATTTCTCTGCCAAATGGGTTTGAAAGGCATACAATGTCTTGAACAGACAGAAGCAAGACTTCAAGATAATGGGACAGCTTGTGTTTGTGGTTTTATAGTGATGTAGTAATCTGCCTGCAACAAGTCTTAAGATGGTTGGGATATAATTAGCCATTGTATTATTCTTCCTTATTTCACAACTATGATGTGGTCTGGGCACTATAAGCATTTATTCGAACATCTGACTTGTTATTTCAGTATTACCATCAATCTGCAAGTGGTAGGTTGTATTTAAATCCAAATTTGTACCTAGACACACTATGCAATCTAACAATCTCTTTGATCTGAAGTAGTAGAGTCCTTCATCGATATGAGCTGCACTGATTTTGTTAAATGATCTACAATCACCTAAATCGCGATGAAACCATCATGAACTTTAAAAAGTCCAATGAAATCCATCAATATATCCTCCCCCCTTCACGTAAGGAGTACTAAGACATTTCATCTTTGTTGAAAGGTCACTAGTAATCTTGAAAAGGTAAATTATATTTTCCACTCAAGTTGTCCTCTCTTCAATGCTTAAATAACAAACTTTCCAACAAAATTATGAAATTTATCTATAAAAAATTAAAAATTATTTTAATTTACCAAAATTTTAAAAAATATAAAAATTAGTCTTTTTCCTTCTCCTTTTCACCATTTCTCTTCTTCTAGTGACACTCTTAATAAAATGAAAAGTTACATAAATCTTGGTGAAATGGTGAAAAAGAGATGGGAAAAGACCAACTTTTATTTACGAAATATAATCCTGTTATTACAGTACTTTTCATTCACAGAAATTTTTGACTTACAGTTCTTGGCCAGAGCTGGACTAGCTCCATCATCCTTTAATGCGGCCCAGTTTTTCTACAAGGCGATTCTCTATCTCCATTCTTTTCTTCACCATCATGGCGTACTTTGAAACAAGTTTCTGGTCTCCAGCAGCCACAGAAAGCTTGCAATTGAGAGATGTCTTCTCCAAATTGTCCTTGTACATGCTGGAGATTGGTACAAAACTTCCCTTTTTGCTGCACAGATAACCATGAGCAGCCCTCAATGCAGCTCCCAGGGAAGCTGAATCTGTCAAACAAGAACAAAGGTTGATACGTCATGGAAAGCAGAAAATTGTAAAAAACAAGTATACAACTGGTAAAATGAGCACGCAGAATAGGAAAGTTTCACAGGCAACCTTTGAGGGAAATGATATATTTTTTTACTGCAGGATCTTCATCTGCTATATTTTGAATTTAAAGAAAAGCATTTGTTTTGTCCAATTAAGGGCTATAAGTTCGGGTAAAAAATCTAGTTGTGTTTTCTGGGTTCAGTTTCAAACAAGATATTGATCATGACAAACAATGTAAGATGCAAGAACCACATACCAGTTCTCTGCACTGTATACACATCACAGCCAAATATTGATGCTATACAGTTCAGAATACTTTTATTTGCTGATCCTCCACCAGTAGCTATGATTCTTTTTGGAGGAGATGGCATCCCAAATCTCTCTGCATGAGCTCGCATTGAGAGAAATTGGCCCTCAATCAAAGCCCGGACCTGTACATGGATTTGTTTGATTTTCTGAGAAAAGACAGGTTGGAGAACCTAGCAGGTCCATGAAAACAGATTATTGAATACTACTAACCTCAGAAGGAGGCTCAAATTCCTCAACTTCAACCTCTTTCAAGCCATCCAGAGTTTCTCCAGTGAAATTTTCCAGAATGTAGCGATGGAAACCAACTTAATTTACTAATTAGAGTCAGTTTATTATTACTAGATGCATTTTTATATGATATCAATTAAAAAGTTACATAGACAAGGGAGCAAATGTAACTATTGATTATCAATCACAAACTACTTTTGCAATACAAAACAAGCCCCCAGAATAATCACTTGGGTCCAAATTTAATGTGCCAGGGAAAAACAGGCCCTACTTATTAATGTTCAATAACATTAAGAGAAAAAACAGGTATGAGACTAATTCCCTTAATTGGGGTTTTAGTATAGATTGATTCAAACCCATATGGTACAGCTTATGCCCTTGAGCCTATTGTGGACATCTGGTCCACTGCTGTAACTCTTTTTTCATCAATACATATAATTTGTTTTGTACAAAATAAATTCATGTCTTTTGTTGGATTTTAGTAGGAGAAAAGCCATAAATGACAAGCATTGCTGATGTATAAGTACATGTAATAAAGAAAAAAGAAAGACTTACCTGGTAGAGGAGGAAGAATTTCGTGCTCTGTGTAGTAGAAACCCATCTTGCCACCTATATGAGGAATGAGAGTGAGTTAACAAAGAACAGATGCAGCAACTATCAAGAAAGGTAAATGGAAGAATGCAATTACAAACCATTTAGAGGCAGTGTTTGATCCAGAAATTTATCAAAAACTTCCCAAGACTTCTCTGTGCAGCGGTTACGCACATCTTAAATTAAAGTTTGGATCAGACTGCGAACTTTTGTGTGGCTTTCATTAGAATGAATTTATAAAATAATAATAAGTTTTACCTTCACGAGTCAGAGAAGCATTTTTATAAACCAACATTACCATATAGCCTTTTGTGTCCACAGGATTAGGAAAAACATGACCCTCTAATCTAGGTTGGGGATCATCGGTGATCCCAAATACCTAAAAAACCAGGATCAGATTTGAAGTAGAATAAAGTGTTCAGAGTCAAAAAAACCAAAATAAAGCTAAACTGTATGAAGACACCACATTATATCTCATATAACAGATGTGAATTGATTGCTGATGGTCTACAAGAAAGAAAAATTTAATTTAAAGGCATTTGAAAGGCTGGATAAATTCTTACAGTGTCACTGGTGCCAAGACTAATAGCCAGATCTCCAGGAGTGCTTAGCGTCAAACCTGCAAGTTCAAGGAACTTCTTATTGACAAAAGATTAAGAGAAAAACATATCAACATGTGCTGAAGAGGAGGATTGGCAAGATAAAAGAAGAAATTAAACAATTTCAATTTAAAATTTTGTGTAATGTAGCTGCAATATAAGTCAAATGCTGGACAGGGTTAAAAATCTATTTTAGAAAAGAAATACAAAAGAAAAAGGCATGCAGGGCTGTAATCACATTGTAGCTATTGCTTCACATATGCCTGCCTTTTATATCTACCACAAGTAACATTGACCTAATCCAAACAGACACTGTTTAAAATAATACATGAAATGGGTTACCCATACGTCTTTGTCCTTTGTTTTCTACTGTCACTAAGGCAGAGTCTATAGCAGATGCTCTTTACCTCATTATACTGTCTTAAGATTTTAGATTTTTTTAGGCTATGTGAAATGGGCACGGATATTGATGTGCAGGTCCATATGTACAAGTGCCTGGTTTGTCTGTCTCTTGAATTTAATTATCTCGGAGAATCCTGTAGGCATAAGAAAACCTATAATATCTGTGTAGATAGAAGTGTGGTAAGATGAAGCAAAGGGTCTTCATATTTAGTTCCATCTCCCTCTTAATTTTTTTAAAAGACCAGTATTTGACTTATTTAGAGCCCTGTACCTTTTTCACCTATATACAAATACAAGGTAGATGATGACAAATGAAATATCTGAATAAGCTATAAATAAACATAGCATAAAGCCATGCTAGTGGTATAGAAACCAAAGATGTAATGTAACGGCAACAACAGAAAATGGAAATTGATGATGAACTGGGTAATTAAATGACATACATGATATTGAAAGGAAATAGCAGAACTTAAAGATAATGATAATCGTGAACCTGCTAAACTGTTAGGGTTGTCTCCTGACCACTGAACAACTAAACAATTCTCATTGAAATGATACCTGCAAGAAGTTAACATAGTTAGATCCATAAATTAAAGTACTTGAGCAGAAAGGAATCACAGGTATATGTGGATTAAATCAATTACTTTAAAACTGAAACTTTGTTGAAAGACTAGTATCATGGCACACAGTAATTTTTCTATTCTTAGTTAACCAAGTTTTCGGGCACAAAAATTATCCCTAGCCATATCACCCACAAATTTGCAAGGTGCAGAGATGCACAAATGGGCTTGCTCCTGCCATTTTAATAGCAAAGCATATCTTTAGTAAATGCCGTTATTTTGCACTTTTGTATCACAGTGGAGATTTTTAAGACAACTTTTATGATTAGGTGTTCATTGGGTTTATTTTTGGGCCTTAACATATTTCATGTTCACTTAAGTTGACAAGATTTTCAAACGCATCCATTTCCCTATTACAGTAATCTCTCATCCATGTACATTTTCTCAAGCCAATAAACAGAAAAGCAAGACGATGAGAAAAGCTTAGCCAGTGAGTGGGAACACAATGAAAATCTCAAAAAATTATAACAAGATGTTAGAACTATCTAACATTCTGCCACTAACCTTTCCACAAAGTAGGGAGCAATACGACCTGCAACAGCATGGGCTGGGGCTATCTTTCCAAGTTTTTTATCCAGATCTGGTGCTGTAGCCTGTAGACAATAAAACTCAACAAATTTGAGCTAAAATGAAGCAAGAAATCTATCAGAGAACGATGAAACATTATTTCATCATAAACACTACATTTGTCACATTTTTGGGGCAAAGAATTAGAACATGACAATAGTCACACTGTCACAGCAAACCTCTAAAGCTATTGTAGACCATTTTCTTTGCTTGATATCCATCAAGTTCATCCCAGCACCATCAGTTTCGTCAATACAAGCATAAGCCCCAATCAGGAGGGATGCCATAAAAGAGCTCACTAGGGAAATCCTCTCAGTATTCTCATAAACTTCCTTCTGCGTTTCAAATATCTTCTTAATCTGGGGTCCAGTGTATCTTTCATGAGCACGTGACCCTGTAAGTTTAGACAACTCCAATGCACCACCAACAGCCCTCTCTATCTCCCTACATTGAATGGTGGTGCTGCTATCCATCCATACAGGAGATTCATTAATTGAAAACGCACTGCCAAACTGATCAACCAATGGCTTCGTTGGATCCAGGGAGGATACAACTGCAGAACTACCGTTCTTCCAATAAACACTACCATGCTGCTGTCCACTACCAGAAACAGCAGCAATTTTTGAGAAATCTAATTTTGATTTTGAGAATTTTTGAAGAATGAGATCCAAAGCTTCCACCCACATCAAGGTGGGTGAAACAATCCTTCCATTAACTGAAGGATCTCTATAAACTCCACCTTTGGTCTTGTAGTGCGGCAAATCAGAGTCAAAATGAACTAGCTCTGAAGTAACAACGTTGAGACTGAAGTCCAACACAGTAGCCTTTAAGGACCTTTAAAATTAACAAACAGCTTAAATCAATCAGAA
This sequence comes from Mangifera indica, assembly GCF_011075055.1. Lineage (NCBI taxonomy): Eukaryota > Viridiplantae > Streptophyta > Magnoliopsida > Sapindales > Anacardiaceae > Mangifera > Mangifera indica. Next base: position 3,880,425 of record NC_058147.1, on the reverse strand, counting down.
TTCCATACAATACTGATTCTACACATAATTCTCAGGGGAAATTAACAATCAGAGAACCATCAAAAGACTGACAAACAACATGTTCAGTCAATAACAAGACGGACTACTTCACAAGTTTCATACTATTCAGATGACAAATAAAGAAACTTAAGAAAATTGAATAATCTAATTACAAGAAACACAACTGAGAAAGACTTACTGAGTAGAGCTGTCAAATCCAAGGAAAAAAGAATCATGTGGAAGAGAATAGTCCTCCATTGCTTAGGTTTTTCCCTGCTTGTATTGTAGTTTTTATAGTAAAATGAGAATAAAACGGGTCTTGATATTTGAATAAGGTCTCTGAAATTTCCTCCTTTCCTCGTATTTCATAAAATCAACAATTACCCTTTTATTTAGATTTCATAATTTGGCAAATGAGTCAGATCTACGATAAGATAAGGAAGAACAAACAATTTGGATAAATGTATCCGTAACGTTACAACGTCATCTCAACCAGAAAACGAAAACACCGATCCGAATCCTTGGTACAATCGAATCTTAATGCGTAAAAACAAATTTTCTCGCCTAAAAACATCTTTCAACCATTAAAAAAACTTTCTTTTTTAATTTTATTGTATAAAAAAATAGTTTTTTATCAAAATTAAACATTTTAAACATATAATTTAGAGCAATACTATGTGTACCCATTTTGGGTACACAAATGTATACACACTCATATGTGTCATTATATGATTGGTTATTGTTTTATTCTTAATTTAAAATCATCCAATCACATGATGATACATATAAATGTGTATATATTTGTGTACCCAAAGTAGGTACACATAATTTTATTGTATAATTTAATCCTTACTAAATTTAAAAATTTATAAATGAATGTTTAAATTTTTTTCAAATTTTCACATATTTCAAAATTATATGACCATAATAATTTTAATATAATATTTATATTCATAATTTGTCATATTCAATTCAATTTTTTGGGATGTAATTATCATTTTTGAAACTATTAGGGATAGATTAATATTTCAAAAATTTATAAAGTACCCTTAAAACTTTTTTCAAAATTTCAATAACCCTAAAATTTTTTTAAGAAAACTCTTAATATTTTAAAAAGCTATAATTTATAATTATACAACTCATTTTTTTAAGAATAGAGGAATAAAAGGTAAGAATTAAAAAAAAAAAGGAAAATAAAAGAAAATTTATTATATAATTTAAATAGTCAAAAGATTATTTGTAATGTTTGTTAATTTAAAGTTACTTGATAATTTTACAAAAATAAATAATAAAATAAAATGGTAATTTCACTTCTTTCTAATATTGTTTCATTAATAAAAAGCCTCATTTATATTTGATTTTCAATAAAATTATATTATTTATACTAAGAGTGAAAGTTTTCTTATGATTGTTGGTCTTAATTTTTTTCATTGTAATAATAATAATAGATATTTTCAATGAAATTATAAATAATAATAATAATAATATGACTTTTTATTGGATTGCATTAGCCCGTGTGGAGTCCAACACTCAGTTCGAGTGCCCAAATGAATTAAAACGAGAAGTGAGGTCAGAAAACTTGGAATAAAACTTTATTTCTATGCTCTAACCAGCTCATCTCATCCAAAATGGAATGCAGTGAAGAACCCAACATTGAAATTATTATTATAACAATTAATAACTCACAATGGCCACCTCTCCTACCACTTTGAATGGCCATGTTCCTAGGAAAATGGCCAAAACCATAAGTATGTGTAACTATAAATCTATGTCTATATAAACTAGATGGCTAATAAATATCCATTCAGCCTCCCTGCTGCCCCCAAAGTCTACTGTAAAAGCCCGCTATGCCGATATGTGCCGCACAGGATTGCTGAATAGACAATTAGCCTGAGACAATATGAATTCAATTCAAGCCTTCGAGGCCTGTGGTGTCACTAAAACACAGATTTCGCTAAATGAAGATACAAAATAGCAGATTAATACCGGCCTGTGTCTCCGCTCCTTGTATGTACCAATCCATCCTCACAGTAACTGTTAATTGGAGGTAAGTGATAGAAAACCGAACTGTGACCAAGTAACACAAACACATGTTTCACTGAAATATTTCCGGGAAGGACCACATTAAGAATTTTGCATAAATGTCAGACTCTAGAAACTCGATATGAGCAGTCCGTCCAATGATACTGTTAAAGTTTTTGCCATAGGCTGTGGTATCAAAGTTGACATTACAACGCATGAACACACGCTGCTCAGAGGAAGGGGCACGAATCTGGTCCAAGCAATTATTCAGCATCTCCAGAAATACTTTGCCCCTTTTTGAGTAGTCCCATGAAGCTGCCGGGCACAGTTCAATTCTGGCCGAATGATATGGAACATAACCATCCTGAGTGACACAAGATCATAATTAGAACAATAGGTAGTGGAACAACATGACATCAACAGATTAGAAAGGCCATCATATTTCTAAGCATCCCACAGATCAACCAATGTTGTGACGGAAATCATTCACAAACATTCTTCTTATTAGATGAGAAGCTGAGCAAATTGTTCAACAGTGCCAATCCTTGTGGATTATTAATTGTTTAACAAGAACCTAATCTTGTCATACACTAAGGAACAGCAGACAGCCAATTCTTATATTCCTGTTCCAGTAAATATAACCATGAAACAAACACAACTAAGACAACTGTTGCAGCAACCATGTTCAAGTAATTACAACTGTGTAGGCTATATTGTAACAGGAGGTGTACAGATACATTCCTAGTGTTGATACAAATTAACCTGGGAATAGCCAACATGTAGGACTTCTAGTCTATCAATGCCACACCCCACGTTTGGGTACTATGATTGTGTTTGGAGATAAGGTTTTTGGGGACACATATCCCAATTTTAGAGTGTAGGATTTAGCATATAATGGGTAGTTAGGGTTGAAAAAACAGGAAGAGAAGAAAATTTTATTTTTGGGTCGGTTTAGGACTAATTAGAGAGGTTCTTATGCCTTGATTGGCCAGAATTGAGAGGTCTCGACTCCTCGAATCATTAGTTTATCCTATTGTAATCCCTTTTATAAAAGGAAAAAAAAACCCATCTTCATTGTTTATCTGTTGTTTTTTATTGAAATTAGTTGGAATCCTATCAAATGGTATCAAAGAGGTGAGATCTAGAGTTTCTGATGCAATTCCGACACAATTCCGACAGAGGAGGTGATTGAAAATGGTGAGAAAGGTAAATCAACATCTAGATAATTGGCTGAAAGACAAAATGGCATGGGAGGAGGTCGTGGAAGGAAAATCGCCAAGGGAGAAGGTGAATCGTCACCAGAGAAAGCTTGTTAGAATATGGAAGGCCATGGGATGAGCATATTGGCACAAGATGGGCCAAATCAAAGGTGAAACAACACATCTAAGATTGGTGGAAGGTGAATTGGCAAAACGGAAGACCTATGGTTGCTAGAAAGGGTGGTGAGTGGTGAAGAGTTGTTGGAAAATGGCTAAGAAGTCAAAGAGTCACAGTGAAGGCTGTCAAGAAGATGAATAATCATTGAGAAAAGATGAGTCAGTGAGGTAACGTGATGGGGGAGCTGAATCAACACTGGGAACGTTCTTGGAACTTGGAAAGGCAGGAAAATGGTTGAAAAACAAGAAAGAAAAAAAGGAAGACACAGAGGAAGACCAAAGAACGAAAAAAAAAAAAAAAGGTGTTGGACAACTAGCGTAAGGGGGGAGAGAAAAAGAAAACAAAAAATAAAGATACTATATTCCCAAAAAAAGAGGAAAAAATAAAACAAATCCAAGAAAAAATAAAAAATACATAAAAAAAATTTTCAATTTTCCCACCTTGAGGACAAGATGATTGTCATAAGGATGGTTAATGTTAAGAACTAGGGTCTTGGAGACAGATTTAGTATATAAAAGGTAGTTACGGCTGCGAAAAAGGGAAAAGAAAGAATAATTAGTTTTAGGCAACTAGTTGTAGGCAGCCTTAAGACTGATTAGGGAGGATTTTGGCGCCTAAAATGGCCAAAATTGGGGAGCCACTAGGCCCCGAGTTGTTGATTTATCCTACTGTAATCCCTTTTTATCAATAAAATAGTTTTATTTATTTGTTGTGTTTGTTTACTCTTTTTGGGTATGTATCAGTCAAGTTCCTAACATATTGTTACCACACAAACACTAGAAAGAATAAGGTCAAAAGCATATAAAGTAAGTGTAATCACAATGAATCCCAAAAATAATTCATAGCAATTTTAAAGAGTAAACTTGTTCATATAAAGCAAATGGCAAGAATGCAACCATGGCAAATATTTGAAACCATCTGTAACAATTTTGATAAGTAAACAGCATGCAAACAAAGTTAATACCTGGGGTGAAGATAGCAGAATTATATGCCTGAAATTTTCCAATGTCTTCTGCTGAAAGAATGAAATTAACTATTTTAGACCCTGAGTAAAGAAATAAAAAACATACACTTCACCTGATCTTCTAATCTACATAGGTTTAAGTATCTTTATTTCACAATGCAGCCAAATATGTTCATCGTGCATATTTTCTGGTATCTGTCTGCCGTAGTTCCTCCAATCATGATAAGGTTAGTTTTTTAAATGACCCCTTTGGCAGTTATTCAACAATTTTTTACACCCAATTTGTCACATGTTCCCTTTTCCTTATGACAATTATGTGGTATCAATCAAAATCAAGACAAGATATCTCTCGACCATCTTATACTCCCTTTTTGCTGAACCTCCAATTAAGAATTTCACTCATTACATCACAATCCAAACTACTTCAAGGGAAATTTTTGGGTGCAAGATTTCAGATGGCAGGAAATCTCTGTTTATAGTTTAAAACCAATTTTTCAAGTCAATTTCTAGAAATTGCAGGATATTATTTCAAATGAGTTTGTCCATTCCATAATTGAGAGAACAAGGAAATAAGTTAGCGAGTTTTTGGTTGCTGATTGGGATATTTATTCAAAAGCATTCCTCATTGTAAGTGCACCTAACATTAATCATATTTATTTATTTTTTGTTTACAAAAAGGGGTCAAATCCACAATCACACTTGGGGTCAATAGTTGAATATGGTAATGAAGGTGGTTATTCCCTGCAATTTCCACAATAAATTACTCAATTAAATATGGTTTGATTTCTTCTCAAGAAAATGTGGGGGGAAAAAAGCCAGTACACCCTTCTTATGCAAGCTCAAAGCATTTGAAGTACCTTAGAAAGTTTGTAGAAAAATGTTTTCTGCAAATCAGGATTATCTGTAAGAGTGAGCTGATGAATGCACTGTGTATTCTTAAACTTCTTCAAAAGCCACAGCCCCGAGTTGAATAAGGAGTTCGAACTGTAAAGATACCCCAAATGTGGACCAGATAAAGAAACGTATGTATACAGGTGCCTTAGGTAGGGTTCCATAATCCCCTCTGCAGAAATTAAAGTACATATCTGGCACCAAATTAAAAACTCAGAAGAAGAAAGATAAAAAGCATATAAAGCTATAACCGTTTACCTGCTAATGCTGTTCTAAGAATGATATTTCCAATTGAATGCCCAACAAAGCTGAGCTTGATATCTCTTAGGGCAGCAGATCTAGACAGTTTATCCATTTTTTTTTTAAGAAAAGCAATCACTTCTTGAGCCAGTCTTTGTCCCATCTCCCTTATATCTCCAGATGTTCTTTCTTGATTCACCTCTGACATAAGAAATTCTATCTTTGGATCTATCAAAAGCCATTGATTCCGAATAAGCCGCAAATCAAGATGATGTCCCTATTATGTTCAAAACTGATGTGCAATGTTAATCAATTGATACATGCTTCAAGCTATATGTTGTATATCTGATTGAAGGTGGTTAATACTATCAAGCACAAATAAATCCTGAGGATTCTTCAATTATGTAAGAACATAAATAGAAGACCAGCATCTCCAATGTATGCATCAACAAAATGGTATTCTAGGTACAGATCCTTGAGCAATGACCAGTGCATATTTTGGCTGCTTCAAGTGCGACTTCTGATTCATTTTTTTTATCTCCTTTCTCTTTCAATATAGCCTTTAATTTTTGCTATTAAACAAGTGGATACTTTTTATAACAGTCACGAGATTCAAAATTATGGCGACAGTTATAAAGAATAGAGGTTAAAAACAAAAGAAACAAAGCAATGGAGAAAACAAATTTAAGAAGAAGCTACGTGAGAGTAAGGGCTTGCCTGAAACCCATGCACGAAGACAACAACCTTCAAGTCACGACTTTGTTGTGGTGGGCTAGCACCAGGTAGCTGTTTTCCAGATATGGAGCTAGGGCCATGCCCACCTATTAGGTCCACATTTTTTAAGTATGAATTTTCGCTAAAAGTATTCATGATATGCTCCACAATTACTATAGGAATATGTGAAGGATCTCGAAATATATGCATATCTTGAATGAACCGGTTGTTGATCTGCATGGAAATCAAACTCTCCTGTAAATCCAAATACATGCAAACTAATAGACACAAAGCACCACCTGCAAGAGCAGTTACAGACCTTCATTTGTGCTATACTTCGACGGTGAAGTTCTGCATGCATTGCTGCAAGCTGGGCAGGCTGGGTAGAACAAAAGAAAAATACAGATTAAGCCATGGATACTTTGATGCGTGTCACTAACAAGCCAAGACACATTGGCAATGAGAAATGAAGAGTATCAGAATTTACATCATTCAACTTCAACAAACTTGAAACTCTTTCATGCACACCATTGTGGGGGGGCTCCTCAAGCCCACTATTTAGATAATGATAAGGCATCTCAAGCTTAGAGTACAACATCCATATAGACCATTCAGCTCTCCGATCCTTGGCCCATGCATTGCGTAAATATGTCAGTATCTTTCTACTGTTAGCCCTGTAATGAAGTATAATATCAGCAAATATACAAGCTCAAAATAATCTAGCAACTACATCAAATGTCCTGACTCATCTTTTATTAACTCATAATTAGTGAAGGATAGGAAGATCAATCACATTAGCTTTGAAGGGGGTCAAAGAAGGTTTAAAATTTGAATAGAACTTAGCATCTTCATCAAGAGATAAAATCTCCTTAACTGACATGTCTAATGCACCTTTATTAGAAGGACAAAATTTTTCCTATCTATAAAAATCCACTTCAGCAGTTATAAATATATAGACCACCTCAATCAGCAATAGTGTATTGCTGTCAGAGTATCCTCAAGGATGTAATTGCTGCACAAACCATACAAACATAGAATCAGACACACTGAGGAACCATTGCAACATGAGTGATTTTAACAAATATATCAGGAAAGACAAGGTGTTTCAGCATTAATTTGGGTGTCCCAGTGGTGAGATGTGTTCCAGTGTGTTTGCTATATTAACAAAATTCAACCAAGGGAATGAAGTTTTATGTCAGAGAGTCTTCATTCCCAGCTGCAAAAGGCTGTTAGATGCATATCAACTTAATCAATTTGGAAATCTCTTCTCCTTTTAGCTAATATGATCACAGAGAAAAATATTAATTGTGGTTAGATGTAACATCTGCAGTAAGGATCAACTACTTTTTTTTCCCTGAATGTTGTTCAGTTAATATAAATAAAATATAACACAACTATATAACTGTTGCCTATAAAATCTAGCTTGATTAAAAGAAGTAACCTACATTTTCACTATTTTGAAAAATTAAACTTTGAAAGTACTCTTAGCATTTCAAAAGATTACTTGTGCCTCTTGAATCATAGTGCTATAAAAACTCTAGTAACATATGTTATCATCTGCTGACAACTCTAATTGAACATATATACAATCCATTAACATGTGATTCATGAAGCATGCATCAGCAAGTTATACAACTATTGGAAACTAATAAGTCACATCAGAAGGGTATTTAGTTAATTATAACGATCAAACATCAATAGGCAACTATTATCATCAATAAACAAGTTGATTGATTAGAAGAATATAGAACCCTAGGATACTGTACAGAAATTGGGATCACAGATGTCTGAATATGATCATAAGATAGTGCAGAATAAAGGCAAACCTGTGAAAGTTCAGAAACATATTCCACAAAAAGAACACTTTATTGCCCAAAAAATCAAAAATTTTCATTAGGTTTTCCTCTGATAAGCTGCAGAGCAATAGATCCCTTCGAAAATCCAGAGAACCCTCTGCATTCTGTTCAAGAATTACAGTAATGTTAATGAAAAAAATCAACCAGAAATTATAGAATTTCAAAAATAGAATCAAGATATAATGCACGAGTTGAGCAATGACCTCGAAACAATTTTGTGGCTTGCCTTGTTCCAAAACTTCACCACTGGTAGTACCCAGGTTCACTTGCAAGATAGGATGAGACAACTTTATAGCATCCATTCCAGATATAAACTCAGACATATCTATAGCTTGATTAATTGCTACACTAAGTTTTTGTAGATCTTCAAGTAATGTATTGTGGGAATCTAATAGTGCTTTAACAAGCAAAACAGGTTTTGTATCTGCAGAAGCCACTTGACCCAAAGCCTAGTCAAGCCCAAAAGCAAGCAATCAATAAATGAGATGATCATTTGCCAAGAAACTTGTAGAAACATAGCTAAAAGCTACAAGCATCACAATACATGTGAATCACTGAGTTCAAATTTAAGAATTTAGCAGCAAATAGAGAATCAGAACTTTGAAAATATTCAAAAATTCATATTTGTCAATAGAAGATAGTGTTTGAAACAGATCAATAGCAAGAGTTCCATACAAAATTTTGATTACTGATTGAACTCTGCAAAAAAAAATTATAACAAGTGATAAAACAAAAACTACACTGCTGCCTTGAATAGAAGCTGCACCACAGTCGATTTTTTCTTTCTCGAAAAAGCATGAATACCAGTAAACATAGAGTAGAAACAACAGCCTGGGCTAACTGCAATTATATATGCACATAACCCAGGAGACCCAAGAGACCATGCATAAACTGGCTTCTACATAAAGATAAATACAACAGTATAGTGTCATCAAGAAACAAATGTACAGAAAGCCTGATAAGAGTGAATGACATAACCCACATGTAGCTGTTTAATGGGAGCAAGAGAAGACAAAATTAACTCAACAAAAATTCAATTGAGAAAAACAAAACATACTTGATCAGATGCATTAATGATCCCACCAGCAACATCTTCAGCCTTGCAAGTATCACTGAGATAATTTCGTTGACCAATATGGCAAAAGAATTAGTTGGTGAACAAGCTATAAATAAATTTATTGAAAAGGGAAAGAGATTAAAACTTTTTTTTGGGGGGGTGGTGGGTGGGGCGGGGTTGTGGTAGAAGTGCCACAAGAAGGAGACACAGAGGGTGAAATCATGACAAGGAACTAGATTCTGTAACAAACCTGGATACATTCAATGCAGGGGTATGAGAACCAGCTTTACCAGCTTTCTGTAGACTCAAATGAATGCTCACATCAACAAGCACTGCATGAAATGCATCAAAGTGGACAGGGCAATATGAGTGCAATCCCATAAGAGCCTTAGGAGGTATCCGAAATTCATGGATTGCAGCAGAACATGCATCCAGAGAAGCCTGCAAATCACACCTGCACATAGCATTACACTCACTGTTTGCTATATAATTTCAATTATAAAACATCAAATATCAAAGGGTGTGAAAGAACACTAGCCCCAACTAAATGGGAAAATCAACAACATAAAGATTATGTCAACTCACCCAATTTCCAAGATTGAAGCATACATTAGCTCAAACTTCAAAATAACAGCCGATGCACATGGATCCTATCAACAAAATGTCATATCAATACCAACATATGACATCAATACAATGCTTTCCTCCCCCACTTCTAGAAGAAATAAAAAAATTTTCATATCTCAAAAGAGAAGAGCAAGAGGGAGATTTACCTCATGTTTACTCGGAGATAGAATGAATGAAATCAGGATGGAAAGAAGAATATCCTGCCTTGCATATTTAATCTGGAAAGGTTGTGTTGAAAAACTGTTGTCTCTATCATTGATCCTCCATACTCCATATATCTCATCACAACCTAGATTAGGAGCTGCAGCTCATTAAATGTCACCACTTTAAGATTTTAGCTCTTAATTGAACTTAAAAACTATCAAGCGCCGGAGGCACAATGAAAGATCAAAAACTCAATCATTTGTTCAATGACTAAATAGCATAGAGAAGTTGAGCATCTGTGATTCCCACTTTATTAATTTTCTTTTCTGGTGCTCTTCACAACATCTTATGTGTAATAGCAACATGCCCTGTTTTGGCATTGTACAAGTAAATTCATTTTGTCCCCCAATGGTAACTTCCCACCTAGGTAAGAATCATCAAATTTTAGAGCTAAAAAAAATACTAAGTATCAGCTTGCAAGAACAACAAGAATCCATGAGAAACATTCCAACTTCACATAAAAAACAAGCTTATGTTTGAGTCTATTGTAGGAACTGTGATAATTCCAAATACAAGCCTAGGTGACTCATAATACTGTGATTGTAATCTTAGATACACCAAAAATAAAATATCATGATTTCCACTATTATTAAATACCCTATTATAAAAGAAGATTGAGGTACAATAAAAATTTATGTCATGTAAGATACACTTTGACGTTATGTAATATTGAGAATCTTAACTTAAAAAGACTAAAAATAAAATGTCAGATTTTACTTCCTACATTAAAACTATTATATAAGTAAGTAGAGGTGAGTAAAATAAAGGTCAGATTTACCTTCATATTGTACAACTCTTGCCGGTGTGCCCAAAGAAGAATTGTCATCATTCTCCCATTTCATGCTAATCTTTATTTGATACCATCTAATTAAATCACAATGATAAATTGCAGCTTTGTTAAACAGAAGATAAAAACAATCACAATTATACAGAACAAATTGTAACTTGCATACCCTTGCTGGAACAGGTCAAGGTTGTGAAACCTATGAACATAAATGGCAACCTCTTGAACGGTTTTAAACATGTCCTCAGGCTCAATCTTCATGGAAGCCAGCTTCTTAAGCAACAACTTCTTTTGAACCCTAATATTCTAAAACCTCCAAAACTTGCATCCTCCTTTTCAATCTAATAAAACGAATATTAGCCCCCTTGTATGAACTCCACAAATCCTTTATAGAACACTCTAAAACTGGATTCTCAATCATATAAGTCATATCGAGCTACAGAAAAAGTTATCCCCCATACTCATCACCTTTAGGACCACACCCCATAAGAATTCTCACTATCAATTAGTGTTGGTGTAAATGTGCAAATCTTGAGATAATAAATTAACCTCAGCTGCAGATAAGAAAATATGATATCAGTGATCAGTTCCACGCAACATTAACTTTGAATATATTTTGAAGAAACCTAACAACTTTATATAGCTGCAACCTATCAATAAAAACAAGTATAAAATCAACCCCAACTTTAATATAATCATACTAACTTATTCAGACGACAGTCAACATTAAAATAAAAATTAAGTAACAAATAAAAAAATCACATAAATTATGAAAAACAGTGGAGCTACGTTTTACTCCCTGAAATCAAAAGAATCACAAAACGTGCAATTAAGAGCATGAAAATCAGATAGAAACATAAGTATAATTACATAGGAAATTGGTTCAAAAAAAAAAATCAATAATAGGGATCATTTAATGCTATTAATAGAGAATCTAAAAGGTAAAGGACAAACCGCGTTTCAGATTTGCAAATTTGAAACAGAAACAGTGTTAGGGTTACTTTTGTTGCAATGAATAATGCTGTCGTGATTCACGCGACTTTGATGTCAAAATTGAACGCAGCCATCAATTTCACGGTGACGTCAATATTTTTTTGTTTACGTTGAAGTTGACTTGTGGATAACGATGTTTTGTGCCGAAGGCATTGCAGCGGCCTCACTCCCCCGCCCGTTCAGTCCCATCGAAAGAAGGTTCCTGGGCTTAGGCCCAATATTTAGTCTCTTAAATGTAGGCTTCCCTAGAGAATCTTGATGCTTATTTATAATGAGTTTCATGGGCCAAATGTTTTTGTTCTTCACTCTTTAAAAATGTCTGGTTATTTTATTTATTTATTTATTTTTGGCTGAATTATGCAGCAATATCAGAAGGCCAAAAGCCTTATTCCATTCCTATGTTTCACCGTCATCAAAATCTCGTTCGTTAAGTTTAAAAAATTTAAATATTAATTATTAAAATTAATAAAATTTATTAATATTAAAGATATAATTATTATTTAATTAATAATATTAAAAAGTAAAACTTAACCTTATTTTTTCACTTTAATTTTTAAAATCGATAATTTTTTTTTAGTTTAATTTTAAAATTTTATTTTTTTCCCCATTAGGGTTTAATTTCTATCCTCCCTTCTCTGACAATCTTTCTATAGCTAACAACCTATCTTCTTTCTCTACCATGCTCCCTCGCGCCTCCCAACCAAAAACAAATCAAAGATGGTGATAAAAAATGAATCATCAAACCAAAGCATGGGTTGTGCGCTTCATTGACCCATGCTTCAATTCATCTTTGATCACCATCGCTTCTCTTCGTTCAAAACATTTGATGAATGGATGAAGCATATGACCTATGCTTGATTTGATAATTTGTTTTCAGCCGAGAGTTGGGAGGAAATGCCAACAGAGAAAGAAGATGGACTGTTAGCCAAAGAAAGGGGGGAAAGAAATGAAACCTTAGAGGGGAAAAATATAAGTTTTTAAAACAAAAATATAAAAATTATCAGTTTTTAAAACTAAGTTAAAAAAATGAGATAAAATTTTATTTTTTAATATTACTGGTTAAATGATGATTATATTTTGAAAACTAATAAATTTTGTTAACTTTAACAGTTGACAAGTGGGTATATAAATTTTTAAAATTTAACGTATAAAAATTTGATAATCCACTAAACCACGATGGAAAAAAGTCTTTTGGCCATATAAGAAATACGTGTTCACATGTTGCAACATTACTAATTACAGTGATCAAGAAGAATAGGTATCTCTAAAGCTTAGCTTAAGAGGAAATTGGGCCTAAATATGGTGTGTTTGGGCGGCCGCACATTAGAGGAGATAAGTTTATTAAACTCTTAAATGATAGTGGCTTTAGCCGGAAAATACGGTACATTTATTGTCCTATTGTTTACTCACTTTTGTCATTCCGAAGCTTGAATACGTAACTCCAGCCATTCTGAAGAGTCAGAGACCAGAGACTGTCATTTTCCACCAGTCTGCATTATGCAGAATAACGGATGAGTTTGGTAAACTTCACCACCATCCCAATTGCAGAAAAAGATGCTGGTTTAAGCTCTCATTGACTACTTGATGGAGTGGAGACATTTCTTACTTTAGTTATTTCTTATCATCTTCCTCGTAATTAAGTTTGTCATAATAAAGATTCAACAATTACTTCTACAAACTAAATTATGAGTCCAGGCATATACACCGGTCCCGTTCCAATCTACGTCTTTCACTCTTTTTATTGATAAATTTCTCAATCTACGCTCCATTTTATTTACTTCTGTAAAACCCTTTATCAAGAATCTGTCAATTTTTCCATATAACCATAATAAGTAATGCATTTACTAACACGTAAATTTTAAGATGCTCTTTTGCTCGACTGGAATAATTGAAAGGAGGAAAGAATTTAGCTCACACGGGTAATATTCTCAGTCTGAAATTCATATTTCAGGATTTTAACATTAATCAATAATCATACAAAGAGGGGAAGCAAATAGAATCACGGATGCTTAATTTGAAGAATTTGAATTACTCAAAGGAAAGAACTTGCCTGTAAAACTTCTGCAGGTTGATCTTACCAGATTGATAAAAAAGAAAAAATCAAATTAACTTCTCTCTTCAGCGCACCAGAAGAAAAAGAAAAGTTTAATCTCTCACTTTGAATTGAAGTCATGCCAGCATCATTCACTTACATCACAACCTCATGAAATGTTGAAATTTCGTGCTGTTTCAGAAGTCTGAAGGGAAAATGTAACCGACTTTTATCCAAAATTATGACGAAGACTAAGAAAGTCGGCAGTCAAACGTTAGATTTCACTTTCTCTCCCCAATGAACAGATGGCTACTGTAGAAGCTAAATCAATGGATGGATGAAAGAAAGACAGACAGATTGTGTGGGGACCAAAGTGAGATTAGAAAGAAGACTAAACAAACTCACCATTGAAGGTGCTGCTGACCACTGTTTCTATATAATCATGTCCAATCAAAGCCCGAGTTCTTAGCAATGGCCAGAGGTTCTATTTTTAATTATTATATGTACTTGGGAAACAGCTCCTGACTGCCATACGACACCGTCTTTAACTTTGTTAGTTGTTGCTACTCATTTACCAGGACCATAAATCGGGACCCTTTGCCTTCTTCAATATATAGCCGGACTTACTTTCATTTCATTGTCCACTTCCTACTTCGTAAACAGTTTCAGTTCAAACAACTCAAAGACAGATGGCTAGAGATATGCAAAAGAACACTGTATTTATCGAACAACAAGACCCTGAAGCATATCATCAGAACTTTGTTGAAGATGATGGCCGAGAAAAAAGAACTGGTATTACTGCTTAAACGTGCCCATATATGTTCATTTTTTTTTTTTCGCTTGATTTATACTATTTATATTCTTATGTTTTGAACCTTGAAGGGACATGGATAACTGCTAGTGCCCATATTATAACGGCCGTGATTGGTTCTGGGGTTCTGTCATTGGCATGGGCCATAGCTCAGCTTGGTTGGGTGGCTGGACCAGCCGTTCTCTTAGCCTTCTCATTCATCACATATTTCACGTCCACTTTGCTCGCCGATTGCTACAGGTCTCCGGACCCTGTTACCGGAAAAAGAAACTACACCTACATGGATGTTGTGAGAGCCAATTTAGGTCCGTTGCTTCGTCTTCCTTAAACTTCCCAACTTCTCTGCTTAACTAACCAGCTATTTAATTAATCAAGACTTCTCTTCTAGGAGGTGGGAAAGTTCGGCTGTGTGGGTTGGCTCAGTATGGAAATATCATTGGAGTTACTGTTGGTTATACCATCACTGCGTCTATCAGTATGGTGTAAGTAGTCAACAAGACTGAGTGAAACTTTCTTCAAGTTTCGAGGAGGCATTGAATGACACATAGTAAATTGTTCAAGTTAATTAATTAAGAAATTGTTTTTTTCGTTATCAGAGCTATCAAAAGGTCAAATTGTTTCCATAAAAATGGGCATCATCATGCGAAGTGCTCTACATCGAACAATACCTCCATGATTACCTTCGCCTGCATTCAGATTGTTCTTTCCCAAATACCGAATTTCCACAAGCTGTCATGGCTCTCAATTATCGCCGCCGTTATGTCGTTCGCTTATTCCACCATAGGTCTTGGCCTTTCCATAGCCAAAGCTGCAGGTAAAAATAAGGAAATTTGAATTGTTTTAATTTAATTAACTCTAACAAGAGGATCCATGCATATATATATATATATATATATATATATATATATATATATATATGAATGTGAAGGTGGTTCGCGAGGAAGAACAACTCTTACGGGAACCACAATTGGGGTAGACGTGACGGCAGCAGAGAAGGTTTGGAGAACATTCCAGGCAATTGGAGATATTGCCTTTGCTTATGCCTACTCTACAGTGCTCGTTGAAATTCAGGCAAGCTCCTAATTTATGTCAAATCATTTCAACATTTACATTTGTTTACATGAACATGTGCAAATCTGATGTCTGTCAGGTTCCACCAAACATCATGTAGGGCAAATCTTGATTGAAGATTATAAAAGTTTAATAAAACACAGAGAGCCAGAGGTGATGCTTGATAACGTGAATCCTGCTTTGTCGGAATGTCTAAAGCTTAGTAACGTATAAATAGAAATACATTAAAATATTGAAAAGCGTTATAGGAGAGATTATGATCAATGTAGAAAATAAGCGTCTGTCTGTCTTTTGGTGGCGGGCCAAACTATATGGCCCCTGATGTGTGTTGTGTGTAAATGAAACCTCATGAAAAGCGGTAAAGAACTTTAGATAAGGTTGACCTTGAAGGATACGCGGAGTTTTCAGAAAGAGGCAATGGTGCCATAAGGTTTACCATAAAGTACTGTGGTGATGGCTGGGATAATTATAACCCACAAAGATTCCTGTGGTCCACCGTCAATAGATTTTGGTCCGGTCCAGTCCAGTGATTCTGGTGGCCTTCTCAGAAAGAAGGCCAAACGACTATTTCCCACCCAAGGTATGCTGTAATGACGAGTTTCCACCCTTTAACTATGGAAACACCAAACACCCACCCATGGCCGGTTAGATTTAACCAAATCCTAACGGTGGTAAATTTAATTGCATTTCCCCCCCTAAAAGTTTAAAAACTAACATTTTTTCCCTAAGCTAAGTTTGAAAAATTGCATTTCCCCCCCCTAGGGTTTATTTCCAAACCCTTCCAATTTCCAAACCCTTTTCCGTCGCTTTCTCCGGCGCCATCACCGGCCGTCTTCCCCTCCCGACGGTTTCTCTTCCACCGACGGCGCCTCTCAACTCGACCTCAACGTATCCGACGCAGAGATAAGCCGTCTGGGAAGAGAAATCGTCTTCCCAGACGACGAAGACGAGATCGATCGATCTCGTCTTCCTCGTCTGGGAAGACGATTGTCTTCCCAGATGAAGACGACTCGTCTTCCCAGAGGACGACGAGTCGTCTCGTCGTCTCGTCTTCGTCTGGGAAGACGTCGTCTTCCCCGACGAAGTTCTTCGTCTTCCACAGCTTCTCCGACTCCGATTGGAAGTCCAAATGGGAGGAAAGAGTTCTCTGGAAGGTGAGGATGCTTCGGGAGGGAGAGACCGTCGGCAGTGGAGCCGGAGACCGTCGGCAATGCTTCGGGAGGGTGAAACTGCGATTTTTGAAAACTTAGGCTGGGGGGGGGAATTTTAGTTTTTAAAGTTTAGGGGGGCAAAATATATTCTATTTTAGTTTATTTTTAATATTCTAGAGAAAATGACAATTTTACCCTTGTCACCGTTAGGGTTTGGTTAAATCTAACCGGCCATGGGTGGGTGTTTGGTGTTTCCATAGTTAAAGGGTGAAAACTCGTCATTACAGCATACCTTGGGTGGGAAATAGTCGTTTGGCCCAGAAAGAATTGTAAACCCATGCTCTTATGTGAGTACCTGTTATCATACAACTGTTACTCGAGGACTCTTTTGTCCCATCTGACGGTGGTTGTAGATTAGATTGAATCGGACCAGACCAATATTGGCATAACCCACCTAACTCATATGTTGGGTTATGTCAAAACATATCACTTACGGGTTTTTATGTTAGATCAAGGTTTAAGACACAATCAATGTTTTCGAATTGTGTCGTATGAATTTTTAACAAATCGGTCTATGGATTTTATGTGGATTGATTTAAAAAATATTTTTTTCATTTTTTAATTATAATAATTAATTTTTATTATTATTTTAGTTCGTTGTAGTAATGAGTTTAATCAGATAGGCCAAAGGAGTATCTAAAAAAAATTAATTAAAAATTAAAAAAATAGTTCCACAGTACTTGGCCGCCCCAGAGACTATATCTCAGGGCCCAGAGCACAATTTGGGGTTTCTATATTAGACCTAAGTGGGTCGGACCAAAAATATTGTGCTTGTGGAAAGCACGAGGGCTGACCTGACCCAGTTGTCATCTCTAGAGCCATGTCTGGAAGACTTTATCTCACTTCGTTGAAGACAAACTGAATGGACTTCTCCCTTTGCAAGTATATATATTTTTTAAACATTTTCAAAGTACTGATAAAGGTATGAATAACTGGACCTTTATTTTTTGGCCTCAATATAATGGGATCGTTAAAACCCATATGGCTTGCAGGACACGTTGAAGTCCACTCCACCAGAGAACAAATCCATGAAAAGGGCGAGTGCCGTCGCCGTCTCAACGACGACCCTGTTCTATGTACTGTGTGGTTGCATTGGTTATTTAGCATTTGGAAATATCGCACCTGGGAATTTCCTCACTGATTTTGGATTCTACGAGCCTTTTTGGTTGATTGATATAGCGAATGTGTGCATAGCTGTGCATCTAATTGGCGGTTACCAGGTAAATTCCTGAAAACCTTCAGTGTATATAATTTGTGGCTCTAACACGATCTTCATCACCGCAGGTCTTCTGCCAACCCCTATTTGGCTTTGTAGAGAAATGGAGCTGCAAACGCTACCCAGAAAGCAAGTTCATAAACACTGAGCATGGTGTTAACATTCCATTTTTGGGGGTATATTATGTGAACATGTTCAGGTTGGTGTGGAGGACAGTATACGTTATTGTGACAGCGATAATAGCCATGATATTCCCATTCTTCAATGACTTCGTCGGCCTTATTGGAGCGGCTTCATTTTGGCCATTGACGGTTTATTTCCCCATAGAGATGTACATTGCCAGGTCCAAAATGCAGAAATTTTCCTGCGCTTGGGCATGGCTGAAAATACTAAATTGGGCTTGCTTGATTGTATCACTTGTTGCCCTTGCTGGATCCGTTCAAGGCCTCATCCAGAGCCTCAAGACATACAAGCCCTTCCAAGCTCAGCAATAGTCTTTCAAGTAACCTTCCTAGGAGCCATATGTAATAGTTTAAAATAAAGAACAATTTCGTGGGTTTGTAACCGATTTTCTTAAACTACCAAAGTAGAACGTTGTCAGTGGCAGCTCCATAACAAATGGACAAATGCCTTTTTGACGTATCATCAACTTCCTAATGAAGTTCAGTAGTTGAAAATTACATTAAATCAACTATCCCAAAGTTTGCCACATGAATCCTAGAGGTAACTACGAACACAATATCTAGGATACATTTCTTTGTACAATCCCTAAGCATAAGTATGCGGCCAAAGGATGCATTTACAGAGCACATTTAAATTAATTCAATTCATGTAAACATTTGTGACAACCAATATTTTATGAGAGAAACAACTTTTATCAATAAACCTTTATCGATAAAGCGGATCTCACCTAAGTGCACAAATGTTACAAGACAGCATGAGTTATAATATTTCCCTTGATGTTAATTAGAAGTTCAACCACTAAAATGTTTATGTTAGTGGGAAAGATTTTTTCTTTTCAAAATGTCTTCGACTTGAGATATAATTTCATCAAAATATTCATGTGACATGGAAGAGGAATGCTTTCTATGATGCAACAATTTAATAAAGCGAAAATCTGTCCCTATCCACGTAAGTAAATGTACTCATACTCAGAAGACTGTAGCCACAAATTTCTGCCGATCTCCGTTCTTCATGATCTTCATTTGAGGGCTTAAATTTTAGCAACAGGTACTGAGCACCACTAAAATTAAATCCATCAAGATATTATATGATAATAAAAAATACACAATAACATATATGAAATGTACAGAAAATTATTAACTGTATAAAATATCTTCAAGCATGATGGTTGAATAACAGAATAGTACCTTATAGCTCAAGTAGATTCTGTCTCACTCATTACAAATGCCTGAATAAGACTCTGTGCGGCATGAGTTTGTTCAGGTGTCCCAGATATAATGATCACAGTTTCAGTTGCTCCAGGCTTGGGCTCAGTAATAGTGATTTTCGCATCAGAGATCTAAAACAGCACTAATCGAGGGTAAGTATTGTCTTACAATGCAATGACCTCAATTAAAATTGTGGATGGAAACCGCTCAGAATATTAATAGAAACTAAGGGAATAAGTTTAAAAGCGTAGGAACAAAAAATTTTATCAGGGTGAAGAGGCATACTCTATACCAAAAAACCAAACTTTGTTGATAGCTTCCAAGAACTCCCCAAGGATGCAAAAATAATGCCGCTAAAGATCTCTACTGACTAGTTGAGGATAGGCCTTTTGACCAGGGTTTTGCTCTATCATATTTTCTTTTTCTTTTTTTCATGTTATTTATTTTTTTTGTTTAATTATTTACTTGACCAAAAAAAAGATAAGAAGACTGAGTTTTCCCTGAAAATTTATGCAGATGGCAAGGAACATACCTGACGAATTTGTTTCAAACATGCACCATCTTCTCCTTCAATTATAGGAACAAGAGAACGAGGGACAACAACTTCAACAGTAGTGTTTGTTATAATAGCAGGTTGGCTTCCTCTACAAGTACAAAAATGAAGAATAATGATAAAATTTCATGGTCACGTCACCTAAATATATGATAGAATCAGATACAAAAGCTTAAACGAAAATACCCTCCAAAACCCAAAATCCTTCTGTGAGGAGGTCCAGCAAAATCTGGCAAACCGATTGAGCCACCACCTTCAATAAATCCCTGCAAACAAGCACATGAAACACCCCAGTAACTTCATAGCTTCAGTTAAAGGCTGCATATTTACTTCTCTAGTATCTACACTATGCTTATGAAACCTTACTTACTTCTATGTCAAAGATTAATGCACCTCAAAGTTTAAGCAAAAACTAAAACAAGAAGTACCATAATAGTTCAGTACCTGAGCACCCCATGGTTTCCTTTCAGGTATATGAGGGGCCAAGCCTGGTCTACGAGCTTCATGCATAAAAAGAGAACGATCATCATGGGGATGAAAACCAGCATGTCGAGGTGGGCCGCCAACATCAAACTTGGGAAATGATGGGCCTAAATTAGAATACATTCCTGGAGGTGAGTGTTCCCTCCTTCCTACATATGAAGGAAATGGAGGTACATGATCCAGAAAGGTAGGATTTAGAGGATGGTTCATTGAAGGAAATGCATCACGGAAAAAATGATTACGCAATCTAGTTGTTATCTGCAAAAGAGCCTCTTGAACTGCTTCAAATTCTCCATTAATCTATCAGCACAGAGTCCACCATAAAACAGAGTAAGCACATTAAAAATCTAGAAAAGTCAGACTATTAATATAGTAAGCTACTCCTTTAAAGTAAAAATATCATGTAAACTGACATGTCCACAATCAGTAAGAAGGTAACATCTACATATATATTTCAAGAAAATGATACTCCCTATACATAAAGAAGGGAAAATTTTCAATCTCGACCATATCAAAGAGAAAACACACCTGAACAACTTCTTCACTTTCAGAAGCACACTTAGGAATCTGATCCTTCCCTAATATGCGAATATAAGCCCCAGTTAACTTTCTCATCTCTGATATGATAGCACCACCTTTACCAAGAAGACAGCCAATTTGATTAGAGGATACAAGAAGCCTTGCCATAACCTGCTCCCTGCTATCAGGAATTGCCCTAATTATCCTGGTCTGCACACGAAGAACTGCATCTTGTGGAGGTGAAATCCTATCATCTGGGTGCTGCAATTATTTATCAATTCTCAGAGTGGTCGAAAATTGACCTAATGCAAAAACATTAATGACAGCACAAAGAGTCAAAACATACAGCTGGACCAGCTACAACAATGATGCGGTCATCTGTATTAGAAACAGCTTCCAGAACTTTAATCTCACATCCAGTCTCTTGCTGAAGAGACTTTATTATTGATCCTCCCTTTCCAATGACACCTCCTACTCTCTCATCATGGCATAAAATGCGGAATGTTAGAAGTTCCTGCAAAGGCTTCAGTCGGCTAGGCATGCTGCTCTCATGAAATTTAGGAATCAACGGGGTATTAGATGAATGAACGTCAGTACCATCCCGTCGCCCAAGAGCATGAGTTGCTCCTTGAGAACCGAAAGAATGGTTAGGGGGATGTGATTGCCCAGTCAGATTGGCAGGGAAAGAATCATGATCCCGAGGTGGATTCTTTAAAAGTTGTTGAGAAACAGACTGAAGAGCTTTCCTAACAGCATCAATCTCTCCTGAGACCTAAAACATAAGAACAAAATTGTCAAATGTACATTTATTAATGATATGAACTTAATAGTTCTACAAGAAAGATTCATGACTATAAATACAGTAGCAAACTAGTCACATGAACAATATGATTATTCAAGAACTAGGAACTGAAGTAACGATAAGACAAGGGGCTAAAAATCAGAACACTGTGGTTAAACATGCTTTGAAAATTAAGCCAAGCATTAGTTCAATCAAATAATGATGATGCAGCACACACAGTATTATGAGTCACCTGAACTACTTCATCAGAAGCTGATGCACAAGTAGGAAGCTTGTCTCTTGGAAGAACCCGAATCTGTGCCCCACTGTCAGCAGACATTAGTTTGATTACACTGCCTCCTTTCCCCAAAAGGCAGCCAACTTGATTAGAAAGCACAAGTAATCTCAAAATGAATATTGAAGAATTTTTATTTTCCTCATCACCTCCATCTGTCTCAGGTTCTGCTGCAATTTTTTCAAAAACAAGTAACAAAGCCTTCTGCAAATCTGAAGTTTGGCTTTCAGACTTAGAATCAGCCAAAGGAACTGATTCCTTGTCTGCATCATTTTCACTATCTTTCAGGTTAGTGTCTTCCTTTTCTGTTGCATTGGTCTCCTCAACACCACCCTCCTTGCTGTGCTCAGTACTGGCTTCTGACTCTTTATAAGAGCCAGCAATGACAACCACTCTCTCGTCACAACCAGGAACAATCTCCTCAACTCTGATCATTACACCAGCTTCCTGACTAATTTGTGATATCGTTTCACCATCTTTTCCAATAATGCCATCAATTTTTGAAACTGGACAGAGAACGCGGATTGTAGCATCACTATCGGAGGATTTCGAAGACTGATCCTGCGAATAATTGCCAGCCAATTTTTGCCATTTCCCTTTCCCATTTGACTCTGTATGGCTGCGATCAGATGATCGTTTAGCAGGAGTTAAAGGAACAGACATGTTTACAAACTTATGCAGCCTTCTTTCACTCTAATATGCACAATCCTGGAAAACAGGAAACGAAAAAAGAAATTCAATATAGAAATAGGTCATTAGTAATAATCTAAAGTAGTAGAAAATTTGAATGGTCATAATCTACAAGAAAACCAGAAGTAAATCAACCATTTCATCAAATAAACAATGTTATTTTTTTTCTCTCAATAAGCTTATTAGTTTTTCTCACATACACCATTTTGATATCATAACATGATCTTCTCTCTTCTCTACCATCTTTAAAGTAACCTAACGTCATCGCAGAATAAACATAATTGCAACCGCTTTATAAGTGTTAAGTATAAGAAAAGAATTAAAATATCAAATCACATGAAATGAACTTCACTTCAGAGGAAAAAAAAAAATCCCCATCAAAACAAGAATGATCAACAACTTCCCAATGGAACACTAGAGTTCAACATTTCAAGTCAAAAATAAAGCATATATTCAGTAGGAAAATTTAATCGTTTTCTATGAGTGCATTGTAATTTTAATTTTCACTGTTAGAGAATCACATCAGAAAAAGATAAAGAAAAATAAAATAAAAGCAAAAAATCATCGTTCATTTAAAAAGAAAGAACACCATAACTTGACTTCAGGCCAGCCGCTAGTACATATAATCAAAATCGACAAAATAAAAAAGAATAGTCAGACATTTAAGAAGTAGGTAATATGACATTTCAATGGAACGAAATATGAAGTTGAATAAGACTGAGAATATGCATAGAAAGATACTCACAGACTATTAAAAAATATCAAAGAAGCAAGTCAATCCGATTCCTCGTACTTTTCAGTGGAATTTCTGGTGGTCTTCTGTGATTATCAGCTAAAAATATCGAGATGGTTTCGTGCGAAATGAGGAAGAAATAGGCCTCCACCCAAATATGTATTAATTTAAACTAGGTTTTTATAGACCGGTTCGGTTGGCCTAGAACCGGGTTCCGTTTTGTTCATCGGTTTTAGTAAAGGTACAATACGATAATTTATTTCAAATGTTTGAAAATTCTTTTTATTGTTATTATTTGAAGTTGCAAGGATTCAATTAGAGATGTTTATTCGGCCTGCAAGATTTTAGTTTGCTCCTCCGTAAACGGAGATGGATTTCCAATAAAAAAGAGAACAAAAAAAATTGATTAAAATTTTTTAAGTAAAAGATATAATAAAAATTAGGATAAATACATCTTATTTCTTTTTTAATAAAATCTTTTAACCTTCATATATTATATATTTTTTTAATTTTTATATTATTTTTTAGTAAGAACGAGAAGGAAAAAGTGCAAGAAATTTTCTTTAAGAAAATGGGAAAAGAGAGAGAAATTTTTCTATGAAAAAGGATAAAAAAATTTCACCATCCTCACATCAAGAACATGGCAAGAAAAAGAAAAGTTTCCCATATAGAGATAGGAATAGGATTAAGTTATTCAACCGATACCTAACCGGTTGCAATCTTTATTCAAAATTAATGTCCCAAGTCATCCTCCACACATTTGGAAAAACTTTCATAGACAAAATTCAGTTCCAAAGTCGTATCCTGTATTTATAATTGATACCTAAGTCTAAGGTGGCCATAACTTGTCTTCCAAGCAACGTGGAATTTGGGATTTTAGGTCTGCGGGAGGGCCGTTAAAACGTGGAGGACACAAAAATTAACCAATATGAATTGAGTTTGAAGGAGAATCTCAATAAACCAAGGTCAGCTTGTTACAACAAATCAAAGAATCAATTTAAAATCTAATAATATCAACCGAAGAATCAAATTAAGCTGTTGGTGTCAACTGAACCCGATGCCTTTCTTATGACTCTTTATTCTCCAATACAAAAATAAAATAATAATTGCGGAGAAGAAAGCTCAAGAGAATAAGGTTCCAAACATGTATTCAAATTCAACTTTTTTTTTTATTTTGTCGATTTCTTTGGGCCGAAGAAATACAAAGCAGACCCTCCAATTTATGACTAAGCTAAGTTCCGATACACGCAAGAACTTCGTTGACTTAATAATAAAATCTTCTTCATGCAACACCGAATTACCAAAAAAGCCCTTCATCACATCCAATGATGGTCTTATCTTTATCGACCAGAAGGGTCATTCTAGTAATCGCATGTTTTTTCCCCAAAATGAGTATAAATGAATTGACACAGGGCTCTGTTTCTTCGGTTCTGCCAGTTCTTGTCAATTGCGCAATCCTCGGGGAGCCATCGTCATTCAAGTGTAGAAAAGCCATGGCTGTTCCAACTAAGAACTTGGTGGAATCCACCGTTGTTAGGGTTCCAACGCCAAAGCCCTCACTGTCACCATCACAGTCAGAGTCGTCGTCATCATCTTCACCATCCTACCCCGCAACAAAATGCTCCGTCCGGACTCCGGATCTGTGTTCTGCGCATTTTATGGCTCAAAACGATAACAAATTTTGGCGCAGCGCTACGCCACGTCGGCTTATGAATTATCAAAATGGCTCGTGGATTGATTTCTCAAACGAAGTGATTGATTCTGTCAAGTACAGTTTCGTAGAGCGCAAGCCAATGGTTATTGTTACAATTGAAGGGTCAAAGTACGTGTTTGATTTTCTGAGAATGGTACAGATTGATTTTGAGACCGGGAAACAATGCTCGATTGCGTGGATCGATGTGAACGGTAAATGTTTTTTCCCAACATTTTTTCTCGGGGAAGAAGATGAAGATTGTGTTGAGAAATCAGAAAGTAATACAACTAAAGTCGAGATCGAGATCAATATTAAGGATGGTATGGACAAGAGACCGCGAGAGATGGTTGATGAAGACAACGAAGTCTCAGAAGACGGGTTAAAACGGCAGCGTTTAAACACACAGGGGGCAGATTGTTCTGGATGGCTAAATACAAGATTGGTGAAAGAAACAGACAAAGCGTATACACTCGTAAGAAACTATTTTCTCGCCGGAATGAAAAAATTCGATGCCGCCGTGGCTGTCACTTCCATTCGCCAGTGCACACGTGTAGGTCATATGGAGAGAGCGCGTTTGCAGGTGTTTCAAAAGCAGATTGAGATGACAAAAGCAGCTCGTGGCGCGTCGAATACAGTGTATGCGTGGCACGGCACGTCATCAAGAGGCGTCGAGAGCATTCTAGCCCATGGTTTCGGTGTGCCAAGCCAGATTTCGACTTATGGGATCGGCGTTTATCTGTCACCCGTCGGATTGCCCGGTCTGAGGTATTCTATATTTTATAGTCTCTTATTTGCTTATTGCTATTAGTTTTTAGTGTTCAGTGTTTAATGTTGAAATTTGTTTATGTTAGTGCCCGGTTAGCTGAGGCGGACCAGAATGGTGAGAAGCACTTGATACTATGTCGTGTTATATTGGGAAATGTGGAGAAAGTTGAGGCGGGGGCTCAACAGTGTTATCCATCTAGCTTAGTTTTCGATACTGGTTCTGATGATCCGAGGAATCCAAAGTGGTATGTAGTGTGGCCAAGTAACATGAACAGACATGTTATTCCCGAGTGTGTTGTGAGCTATAGGTCGACTGATCACTTGCAAGGTAATTTCAAATTCTGTTTTATATGACTTCATCTGTCATTTGGTGTTTTTTTTTTTTTGGGAATAAAATGAAGCTGTTTTTTTTTTTTTAATATTAGACCAATTTAAAGGACCTAATCGTACAAAGTATCCCTTGGAGAAGTTGTTCTCAAAGATGAAGAGTTCACTTTCTCCCTCCAAACTGCAGGAAGTGATGAATTTGTACCATACTTTCAGGGTAAGTGATCGAGTGGCATGCTCTGTTTGACTCTTTGAGGAACATTTTTACTGTTTCTATTAATTTTCTTGTAAGGTTTAGAATTGCATAAGAGAATTTGACATTGAGAAGTTTCCTTTGTTGTCTTTGTGCCGGAGTACAGGCAGGGAAGCTGGCAAAAGATAGCTTCTTTAAACAGTTCCGATCAATTGCTGGGGATCAGATACTGCTATCTGCAATTCAAGAGATCCATGCCTCAGACTGAGTTTTCTCAGCATATTCTTTCATTTGGAACTTGGAAGCATTTGGTTTTGAAGTTTTAGTCACAGTCTATTCATTGATACATTCACATGTATTGGTAGTTACAACTAGGAATAGAAAGATTTAAAAAAAAAGGTTGGATATTGAAGAAATATACATTCACATGTATTGGTAATTACAACTAGGAATAGAAAGATTTAAGAAAAAAGGTTGGATATTGAACAAATAGAAACTATCTTGTAGTTTTTTTCTTACCCCACCATATATGGAAAAGCTATGCATACTTTTTTATTGGGAAACTTCCATTCTTTTATGTTAATTGAAGTTACATCTTTTGTATATTCTTATGTTGTAATAGACATGGTATATTGATTAATGTTAGTTGACTCGTCAACATCAACTTTTTTGATCGATTGTATACTGTGAAATATAAATATTTGATGACATCCAACAGCTTTGGTGATGCCTAGCTCAATTGTGCTTTGAATGTATTTTTGGCTGTTTTCTTTTGATAGTATCATATGCAGAGGTGCAGTCAAGAAGTTTAGTTAGCGGGGCAAATTAAAATTCTAAGCTTAAATTTTTTATAGCATGGTCTAATATCACTTTTCGCTTCTACATTTTTTTATTTGTTTCTCTTTAGTGGGGTCACATGACTTACATCTGATTTTTCATTTAATAATTTTTAGTATTATAAATTATCTAGTGTGGTCACAAATATATATTTAATGGATGCAATTGTATGTTAAAATAAAAAATTAATAGAAAAAAATAAAAACTTAATAGAAAATTTAGATATTTTCAATTTTCAATTGGGTCAATTGACCCCATTGGTTACACTACTGCTGCAGCCCTGATTATATGAATTTTGCTTGGTTAGAAGTTGTGTTGTTGTGACATAGAAACAAGTGGACAGGATTGATATATCAACTTAGTGATTTGTTGCTTGTTAATCATATTTTAAGTGGTCTTTTGGGCATTGCATTTCCTTTTTAAGAACGGGGATTGAAAAGTTTCATTTCACATAATGGAAGATCGAAATATTTTTAGTTGAGAAGCACTAACACGGTTGATGCCTTTTATTATGGTTCATTATTTATTTCCAAAGTTGACAACTGGCTGAAGATACTCACAAAGTTGGATATTACTAGTTTGGGATATGTAGCCTTGGATGTGTGTGCAGCTATATGATACTGGTTTCCCACATTCTTACTCCACGGAACTTCTTAGTGTTTTTCATTTGGATTTGGATGACTGTTAGTTAAATGTTTGTTTGATACTATTGGTTCAGTGATTATAGAGCGCCAGCCAATTGCAGGTCAGTAATAATATAATGTTGATACACTCTGCTAAATAATGCTTCTTTTGCTAAAGCACGGCGATGATAAGTGCCTTTTTTTAAGTTTGCTTATTGGTGTAGCATTGAAGTTGTTGAGAATTGACTTAGATATTGTATGTCATATAATATAATGTAATGGATCTGCTAATCTACTGAATACTGATTGATTCTATTTGTGTCAACAGTGTCTGCTTTATTGTTTATATCATTTTTTCATTTCTTGCTCTTGGTTTTTTAGGCCAACAGTTCTTGATTTGGACTAGTATTACTGTCCTAGGAATTTACTACTACTACAGCTTTGAGATGATCATATCTACTAATTTTTGTGGTGAAATTACTTTTCTATTTCGACATTATCCCCCCTGCCTGATGATTCAAATACAGAGACTTATTTAATTATTCCTCAGTTAAAGTACTAAAACTTGCCTATCTTGTATATTCTTCATGTCATCACAGGAGAGAGTTGTGGAGAGAACTGGGAAAGGATGAGATGAATAGGTGCATTTTCGGACTGTACATTAGGCCAGAGGAACAACAAGACAAAAAGAAATTCTCTCTCTTTGGACTAGAGAAGGAAGGAACCTGTGTAGGAATCAACACACTGTCTCATCATCAGTTATCTAATGGACGTTTTTAAATTGTATTTCTTTTTAAAAAAATACCCTTTTTTACCTATGGTGGAAGAGGAAATTAAACAGATAGTTGATGGTGACTCCACAGTGGGAAGAGATGCCTTCTCTCTTGCTTGGTATAGGGCTTTCCAGCGTGCTAGGTTGGGTGCCTGGGTTATCTCTCCCTTGCCTGAACTGTTGTGTATTATTCCACAGTAACATTACCTTGAGGGGGCATTTGGTTTGGATAATATTTGATTATTAAAATAGAAAGATTACCTTGAAGATAGATTACTTATAAGATTACTGGGTATAAATGATTACTATGTTTGATAAAATTTGATAGGTATAAATAATTATTGTGTTTGGTTAAAGGTAATAAAAGATTACTAGTAAATTATTTTATTTAAATGTCCTTGAATATAATTATTTTTAAATATTTTTTATATTATTTGTCATATTAATTAAAAATAAATTTATTTTTATCTCAAAAAATTAATAAATAATAATTTTTCTATAATAAACTCAAGATTTTTCAGTAATCTTTAAATACCTAAGGTGAAGGTGGTAATCAGATTACCACCTATATTACCTGTCACGTTAGCATTGGTAATAGAAGATTACTGTAATCTTTTATTATTGACAAACCAAACAAGGGAATAAAAGATAGATTACCAAGGTAATAATAAATTCCCTCAACCAATCGCACCCTGAACCTTTCTCCTGGTTATGCCACTGCCACTTAAGGTAGCTTTCACTTCACTGTCCACCAGCATTATGGGCATGCACAGAGTAACGTTTGTCAACTTGATTTTCAAAGATATACATCTTTGTTTAGCTTATAATATGACTTTTGAATTAGGGAAAACTTGTCTCGATTTATGTTTCATATGTTCTGTGAATTCTTTTACAACTTTGAAATTAATTAAAGAATCTAAAACTTTGGGAATGATGTAAGATTGAGCCAAGATGATGTTGCTGCAGGTCACTGAAGCATTCACTCCTATCATATGCACGTGCACGACCAAAAAAGAAAAGTGATGAAGAGACCTTTTTTGTCCTGAATATTGGTAAAAACAAAAAATGGTGCTCTCATACCGATTATGATTTCAAATGCCGACTTGCAGCCAGCATCTGAACTCATAAGTGCATGCACCCTGTGGTAGGATTTCGTTTTTACCTGATAACTGTATCCCTTGATAACTAATGATCAAGTCTTATTGCTGATTAAACACACATTTTGCCTCCATTGAGCTTTTCTGAATCTGTATTCAGTTTGCTGCTTGATATTTTACCACTGCGATTGATTTTTGTTGTAAATTTCCAGGATAGGATAGGTCTATGAATCTTATTTAAAAAGTTTGAGAAATGAGTTCTCTTTCTATACATCTTATACTAGTTTGGCATTGCTTATCGTAATGTTGATTTGCAAGTATGGGTTCTATATTGTGTTTCAGTATCAGGCAGTGTTGCAACTCTCAAACCCACACACATTGAATATTAGAATCGCTTCAAACATCAATACACAAGTTGAATAAGGTAAGATATTAGTTGCTGAAATTTCTATTTCATTCAATAAAATTATCTTACCTTAGTTGACTTGTGTGTTATTAGTTGCAACAATTCTAGTATTCAATTTGTGTGTTTGAGAGTTGCAACATTCGGTACCCAATTGTTGCTACTTACCATAGAAGACAATCAGCAGCCTAAGAGGTGTTGGAGGCAATACTAAATTTCTGTGGCAAGTGTTGTTAGGTAATGCTTCTTAGGTTGAAGCAAGGTCTGGGTAAGTGTGAGACTTTCACTGACATAATTATGGTGCATCAATATAATTTATTCCTGGCTAGTAATTTCCTTATGCTATTTGGTGCATCAATATGATGTGTTCAAAGCTACTAATATGCTGAAAATTTTTTGCATCATATTGTATTTTTTACTTGCTTACCTTGATCTGTTATGACAACTGTTTTCCATTTGTACCGTTACCAGGTCCAATTAGTGTTTGTTGATTCTACTGATTGAGTGTACTAATAATCACACCTAAAATTATGATTCTAATGGGATATCTTTCTTCCCCGACACTTTCCTAATGGCAGAAACATTGTGGGATTGTCAAGATCAAGCCAGTCAGCTTTTCCTTTATCAGATCTATTTGTTCTTGTTTGTTTACTGCATATGATGCACAAACTATGTAAGTCAATCTGGAATTGAGAGGTTGCTAATTCCTTTCATTCTTTAGGCTACTTTGCAGTTTCAAGAATATGAATCTGAAACTTGTTGGCTGCTGCTTTATTACAGGACCGGAGCAGGAAAGAGAAGGAAACTTAAATAGAAGAGGGACTTTACTAGCCTGCAGAGCTCTTAGTAATAGAAATTTGGATTCAGTCTAGATTGATTACATTGGCAGCTGATAACATGAACCGGTGGCTTGTCCTTCAGGTGAGTATTTTAAGATTAGTCTTGTTTAAATTAGATTGTGGCTATTAAAATATGCAGCATCAAACCATCCTCATTTGTTTTTAGTTAATGTGAAAGGAAGGGGGCCCTGTTTTCAGCCTAATTGCCATTGAAACACAAGGAATTCATGTCATCAAGTAGATAGCGGATGAGGTTTCAGTCAATCGTCTCTTCGAGTATTGTTTGTGCTGAAGTTTCAAAGTTTGAGAAGAATATTGTTTTGTGTGATGAAAATCTGTTCACAAGACCAATGCATTTGTATGGATAGTCCAAATAAAAGATTATTCTGGGCCTTTTAGGACCATGATTAGAGCACGAATGATGTGTCTCAACTCATTTTAATGGTCACTAAATCATTTTAATTTGTCTGATTCTGTTATATTTGATATATATTATTATATAATTAAATAATTTTAAATTAAAAATAAAATAATATTTAATTATTTAATCATATATATAAATATATGTTAATTTATATATCTAAAATGAGTATTTATATAATATTATTCTTCATATTATTGCTAAGAAAACTTGAATCAAAATTCAAAACAAATTCTTTTTAGTTAAATTAAAAAAAAAAAGACAAACGATTGTTTATTTTGATCCACAATTATACCTATAATAAAATCATATATATTTATTTTAAATTTATAAATAAATATGTATTTAATATATATATATATATATATATCATATAATTATATTATTTTAAATTAAAAATAAAATAATATATAAATATATATTTATTTATCAATTTTAAAGTAGATATATATATATATAATATCATTTTGATATCATCTATTTGCATGGTATAATTGATGTAATATTATATCACATGTAAAACAATTCTGGAAAGACAGAAGAAATCACTGATTTGGTCACTCACTCCTGCTACGTATCTTACCGAACCATTTCTCTTACCTTTTTATTATTGTGCACGTTTATTTAAAGTTTAATATGTATCTAGAAAACCACTAAAGCGACAGGTAGTTAGAGGCCAAAAAGTATACAGTACGTGAACTATTATTTAATTTATTATTTATCCGTTTCACATCAAAATTACACGCTATGAATTTTACAATAAAAATAAATAAATATTCATATTTTATTAATATAAACTTTTTATTTAATTTTAGAATAAATTATGGAAAACACAAAAAAATATTTTTTATAATAATATTAAAATGATACAAATATCTTTTATAATTTATTTATTCAATTTTGACATCAATCATCGATTATTTTTATTTTACCATTATTCTTAAGTTTTTAAATATTTTTAACTCTTTCAATCATATAGTTATTATCGTGCTTCTCTAAAGTTATTAAACTTTATCATCCTCATCTATAATCAACTATATTAATAGCGTCTTTGTATAAACCTAAGTACTTATTTGATTGTTGTCTATGTTTGAAGTGTGGCTTTTGTTTGTGCTAGTCAGATTATGTTTGGTTTGTTTGAGAGTTGTAATGATTTGGTTGAAATTGTTGGTTTGTTTGGGAGTCTAATTGTACTGAAAGTTGCTATTTGGGAATTGTTAACTTGATTGTCTGTAAAAGTGAATTTAAAGCGAGTTTATTTAAATTCGAAACAAATTTAACTCAAACGAGTTTGAACAAGAATCTCTAAGTACAAATTGAAAAATAAAACTAGAAATGAATTTAAGTTTAAACTTGAATTAGAGTCGTGCTCAGTTATCGAGCTAAGCACTACTTGTTTGAACCCTTAATAAACAACATCATTTTCATTTCTACCTAAAGATAAGATTGGATTTAAAACGAGTTTGTTCAAGCTCAAAGTGAGTTTAGTTCAAAATAAATTTCACTCAAATGAATTCAAACAAAAATCCGATCACAAATATGTGATTGAGCTTACCTTGAGAGATGTTTTCGTCAACGATAAATCTCTTTGTCGAGAAATGGTCACCGTCTCTTCCTTTCTTCTTTGAAAATTCCCGTCGTATAATATGGTGGTTGAAGATAAAAGATTGAAATCCTAAAGATTTAAGAAAAGAAAAATTATTTTTTTAAATTGAAAAAATTTTAAATTAATATAAAATATCACTTTTCAAAATAAAAAATATGTGAAAATTGGTAAAATAATAATATTATTTTTATACCGACACAAGTTACGTAATAAGTGATAGTTTGAATTTTGGAGAGTTACAGGGTAAGTGTTTAACTTTTCAAGAGCACAATCCTTTGTACGGATGGATAATTTAATAACTCATAGAGATAAGGTTGGTTTGTACAGATGGCATACCTAGGCCTAGCAAAAATGATCACGAAAAATTACCCAAGAAAAATGATCACGAAATTTAATTGTTATACATCATCATATGTGGCACCAAATTTCGACTTGTATACTTACGCTTAGCCCAAAGGATTATTTCCCATCAAAGTATACTATTATCTTAAAGTTTTATTTGTTAATTTAAAAAATCTCATTTATCTATTTATAAATGATTAAAATTAGCGAGATTTTAATCTCTTAAAATTTTATCTTTTTTCTCCCTTAACTCTTAAAAACTAACAATTTTCTTCTAAATCAAGTTTTAAAAAATAGTATTTCTTTTAGGGTTTAGTTTTCAATCTTTAACATTAAATTTAATGTCATCACTGACGACAGAGTTTTTCAGATGCATTACCATGCTCCGACGACCTCTTTTTCTTTCTCTAGAATATCGATCGACTCAGATCTAATGTCATCTTTGTTTTCCTAGACGAAGACTACGTTAAATCTGGGTAGATCAGCATTCTAGAGAAGGAAAGAGAGGCCATCGGAGTATAGTGTTGTATTGGGAAAGCTTCATCATCGATGATGACATCGGATTTAGCTTCGAAGATTGAAAACTAAACTCTAGGGGAGGGAACACTATTTTAAAATCATCATTTTAATAGTTTATGGGTAGGTAAATGAAATTTTTAAAGTTAACGGGAGAAACTTACGTTAGTAGAATACCTTACGTGGAATATAGTTGTTTGGCCCTTACGCTTATCCAAATGTATGTCATCAAGACACTTGTTTAACACTGGTGGTGTTTAAGTGATTTGGCTTGTACTCCGATATTATATTAAAATATATATTCTATTTTAAGTGTAAACTTATAAATTATTTTTATTTAAACACCCTCCAATGGCTCCTTATCTTTATTGTCTTCAAAATAGCTGATCTGATCTTTCATGTATCTTGAATTTGAAGTCAATCCATAAACGCTAAAAAATAGAGTCTTCCATCCACCAGCTATTTTATTATCCACTCCCCAGGGAGTGGCCGCGTCATAGAGCACATAAAACAGTCATTTTGACTTTCACGCGTCGTTCCAAATTAAACAATAAAAATATACAGCTTGTCGCCCCACTCCTTCTCCACTCCACCTATATATTCATTCATAACAAGCGTCTCCTCGCTCACCCTCGCACACATTTCGTGATCTCATTTTATTCTTCAAGTTCAACACCTTCTCACGCTCACACTACTCATCCATCTCGTCTCGCATATCGGATCTTTTAAGCTTAACGAAAACTGTTTCTGTTTCTGCCTCTCCTGAACCGAAATCTTCGTATTCTATTTTGTCTCTGTGTTGTTTGTTTTTTAGAAACAATTTTTAAGTGAAAAGAAAAAGAGAAAATGAGAATGAAGCGGGAATTTGCCTGTATCAGTGACGAGGAGAGGAGAGAAGAGGAAATAATAACTTTTCCTTCGCCGCAAAAGAAATTAGTTGTGGTTGGTTACGCTCTTACTTCCAAGAAGACCAAGAGCTTCTTGAAGCCAAAGCTTGAAGGCTTGGCTAGGTATTTAACTGATTAAATGCTACTATTTCCCAAAATCAGCATAGTAATCCGTTATTGCTTCATATAACTCATAATGTTACAAAAATTCATTATTATTAATCGAGATTTTTTTTTGTTGTTTTTTGAATTGTTTTGAGCATCTGGTTTTGGAATCATGGCCACAGATTTGTTGCAAATGTTTTACACTTTTTCACTTTTGATATTTTCATTTTTGGTAACTTGTCGTTGTCTATTTGGTTGTCAAGAAAGTGAAGTGTATTTTGAAGGCGTTAACAAACATTCTTACTCTATGAAGGTTCAAGATATTTTGTTATCCGTTCATTAGACAACAGCTATTAAATTGTGTGTTCCATATTTGTTTGTAATATAATCTTGACCTTTCCAATTAGATTTTTTCTACCTGTTGTTTTCTAGTTTAATTTTGTTGATATATAATTAAGACTTGGTAATGACCACCTTGAACTCTATCTACAATTTGCGTGAGCTAAATGTCATATTTACCCTGCTATAAGGTGGCTAATTCATGTAGTGTTCTCTGTTTTTTTCTGCTTGAAATGATCGGGTGGTACAGGAACAAGGGGATATTGTTTGTTGCTATTGATCAAAAGAGGCCCCTTTCAGATCAAGGCCCTTTTGATATTGTGTTGCATAAGGTTGGCTATTGTAATCTTAAATTGTCCATCTTAGTTCATATTCTATGATTATATCTTAAAATTTTATAAATTCCTTTTTTCTTACATTTAAGCATATATGTTTTTCCCTTTTAATACAGTTAACGGGAAAGGAATGGCGCCAGATTCTTGAGGTTGGTTCACTTGAAATGCACATTTCTATTTTATTTCAAGTATTTGTTAATGTTTGAAAGCTGATCTATTATCATGCCTTGCCCCCGCTTGACATATTATGCGGTTGTGTTACTTGTTATGTTTGTGAGATGGGATCAAATAGTCACTTACCAGTAATAAATAGAATTATCAGTTTCAAAACTTATTTGTGTGACCGTAATTTGTAGAGTGTTTGCTCTTTCCTTGGTCATGAGTATTGATTTGATAGTTGAGTTTGAGGTCTTAAGCTCCTAGCAAGTGAGGATGTAGATGTTTCCAGTTCATGGCCATCTAGGTGATTGCTTCAGGTTCCCCTGAGTATTTTGATTCTTTTGGAAAAGATCACTTTTCCTGGGTATACTGTTACCCTCTTTTGTCAGCAGACTGAATGTGAGATGGCTTTCCTAAACCTTTGTAGTTTAAGATCTTATATACCTCTTTTCCAATGTTTGTTAGTTGTTACCCTATCATATTCGAGGATTACATTTATGAAAACCACTCCCCTCAATCTACATATTCAATTTTAGGCTGTAGACAATTACTTGTCAGAGGTTCTCTTTTCTAGGTTGCATACCCTCATGTTTGTTCTAGGATCACAGCATTGAACTTTCTAATCTTGCCTACGATGATGATCTTCTGTTCTAACCTGTGACTAATTTCTACTTAGCACTTCTACAATCTTTCGTGTAATTTAGATTTTGGATTGCAATCATTATGACAGTAGTAAAATCCACTAACTAGTGTGAACCGTAAAAATTTCTTGACGTTCTTGACTTATAAATTTTATTTAACCATAATTGATAAGTCCACTATGGAATGGTTCTTTAAAAAATTACTAATATGCTGAAATCACACCAAGCATTCTTTTCCATTGATAAAATATTCAATGCGGCTTTTCTATTAAAGCTTTTGTTTCTGCACTGGAATGAAGATTTTCTTAAGTGGGTTATGTAATGTGGTAGGAAAAATTTATCGCCCCTATTTATTCAAAGCATTTGGTCCTGGACAAGAACAGTCACTTTTAGGTAACAAAATACTCAATAATTTCCGGGTTTGCATCATTTATTCATGAGAATTATCATTTCAATTATTTGATCATGTTGTTTCTTGTTAATTTAGCTTATTGTGTAATCATAGCTGCCAGGAACTGGTATGAGTTACATCTTTAAGGTTTCTGTGCATTTCTTTATGTTTGTGGTAGATGTATATTAGGCAAACTAGTGATACTTTTTTCTTAACCTTATTTGCCTCTCCTTTCAGGATTACAGACAAACTCATCCTGAAGTCACAGTTCTTGATCCTCCAGATGCTATTCAACATTTACGCAATCGCCAATCCATGCTCCAGTGTGTTGCTGATATGAACTTGTCCAACTCCTATGGTAATACTTTAACTATGTTTATAGACATTATATATTCCAAAGCAAGATTTTTAAAAATTTTCACCCTTGATGTAAGGTTATGAATGACCAGCCTGGGAAACAAGTTTGTTTCTCTCGTGCTTATGAAAGTGATTTGATGATTTACAATGCAGGTAAAGTTGGCGTTCCCAAACAGTTAGTGATTGAAAGAGATGCATCATTAATCCCTGATGTTGTTGCCAAAGCTGGACTGAATCTACCTTTGGGTATGTATTTGGGCTATATTGCAACTTGGTTGTAAGTAATGACCTTTGAATTGCCACTAAATTTGCTAATTCTGTTTTAAAACAAACGACTTGTCTTAGAGTCATAACTCTCAGCTGTTTTGTCTTTTTGCCTTTTTCTTTTTTTGGGTTTGTGCTTTGTCTGAGGGATGGTTGTGTACTCCTGTTGTTTCAGTTGCAAAGCCTTTGGTTGCAGATGGGAGTGCAAAGTCACATGAACTTTCACTTGCCTATGATCAATATTCCCTCCAGAAACTTGAACCTCCACTTGTTCTGCAAGAATTTGTTAATCATGGTAAGCAAATTAATTCTTTTCTGATTCTCACATGCTTGTATTTTTTCTTTTCCACAAGTCTTGCATAACTCAAGCACTGCCTTCTGCATCACTTGTAGGAGGTGTTCTTTTTAAGGTTTATATTGTTGGTGAAGCCATTAAAGTGGTCAGACGATTTTCTTTACCTGATGTCTCCAAACAAGAGCTCTCCAGCACTGCTGGTGTATTTCGTTTTCCAAGGGTTTCTTGTGCTGCAGCTTCTGCAGATGATGCAGATTTGGACCCTATTGTGGCTGGTGAGTGAAATAAGTGTGCAGTTTATGGCTATAAATTTTTTGTTATAGAACTGAAGATAGCGGTGGCTAGGGGCTAGTTGTGGCTTCAACATTAATCTGTATAATGTTGAGGCCTTGAAAGTTTTGCAAAAGATTTTGGCAGACCTTTCTTACATATGTTTTGAATCTCTCCAGAGCTTCCTCCACGACCTTTACTTGAGAGACTTGCAAAGGAACTTCGTCGTCAACTGGTAGCTATTTGATTTTTCCTGTTTTCTTTTGCACCAGCTTACAAGTTATTCCTGCATGGAATTATTCTAATTCCATCATCATTGTTTGTTATATGTAGGGTCTCCGCTTATTCAATCTGGATATTATCAGAGAACACGGAACAAGAGACCGTTTTTATGTCATTGACATTAACTACTTCCCTGGCAAGTGAAAACATATCTCTTATTCTCAGCTTCATTTTAGATTTGATTATATGCTCTTGCTTGTAAAACCTTTAACCATGCTAAACAGCGGATTGATCGGAGTTGAAATGTGTTGCAGGATATGGGAAAATGCCAGAGTATGAGCATATATTTACAGACTTCCTCTTGGGCCTAGTACAGAGTCAGTACAAGAAAAAATCTGGCTAATGAATGCTTTGAACGGTTGGTTGATGCTTAAAAATTGGCCGGTGCTGTTGAAGGTCCTTTGTGATATTGATGTGGAGCACTACCTGCCTGTATATCGTTGGATTATCATGGCCTGAATTAAGTATAAGCAATATGAGGCCCTGTGGTTCTTTTGGTCTCCTTGTACATCCTCATCCTGCTGGCAGCTGGAGGAATGCATATGCAAAATGCAGAATATGCCAACCTCCGAACTTGTGTAATTACTGTCTTAACAATCTGGTAGGAAAACTTCTGCTTCTGAATCCATGGTATACACAGTTCTTTATAATCCAGCTTGCCTTGATTCTTGCTGTCTTTCGAGCAATTTGTGTTGTTCATCCAAAATTAATATGTAGGAGGCATTTCGTTTATAGATTTGAATTGTAAAGAGTACAGTAAATTAGAGCGATACGCTAGCTACTCCTTCGTGGATGTGCTAGATTCATTATCTCCTATTACTCTGTGGTAAGGTTAGATTTGAGCCGAGTCAAATTTGAACTCGAGTTCGTAAAAGTCAAGTTCGAACTTGGTTTGAATTCGATTCAGCTCGTTTTTTGTTATTAAAACTACGTCGTTTTAATATATATTGATCAAAACGATATCGTTTTGTGTCAAAAATTTTAATTGAAAAATTTGATGAGTAGCTCAAGCTCGAGCTTGAGCTCGTATAAGATTGGTTCGTTTCTGGCTCGTTCGAGTCTCGAGCTTGAACGAACTTGGTTTGAGTTCAGCCCTACTCTGTGGTATCCTGAGATGCCCATTCCGAATGCCCTGGTTTAAATTGACATAAAAGGTCTATCAAGGATAAGATCCATTCTACTTTGTTATACTTCAGTGAGTCCAGCAAAATGATAGATTCCGGAGGTAGATTATCCGGGTCGTCGGTTCAAACTTTTAGGTTTTCACAATATTAGAAAGAATCCTAAATAGATTCCAACTTTCGTCTCTCAGATAGCTCAGTGGCTCCAATTATATGCAAAATATTTGTCTAGAAACAATATGATTTTCAATTTCATATTATTTACAATTAAAGTGGAAGAAGAAACTTAAGCTACCAAATGATCTCCTTCCCTGAAATGTTGCATGTTAGACTGTAATTATTCTACTTACAGTAAAACATGATCGCCATTTAATATGATTTCACTATTAGAGCAAGAAATAAGAACTAAAATGAAATCTATCCACTTTCATTTTCTCATATATCAAAACAACTATATTCATGATAGTTAAATCATGTATTATATTATCTAATGCACTTTCTAAAAAATAAAATAATAAAAAAATAAAAAATATAATTAACATTTCATTATTTAAAAAATTATCATAAATACTTTTAAATATTTAAAAATTTTCATATATGAAATATTACTGTTTATAACATGTTATTACTGTTTACAATATGTAATTTCTATTTTATTACTTATTGTATTGTTTATTATAATCTTTATATAAAATATTACTGTTTATTATTTATTATTACTATTTATAATAGATATTTTTATTATTTATCATTTATTATACTCTTTACAATAAAATGAAGACTACAATAGTTTAGGTATTTATAAATGGTATTAAATATATAATAAAAAAAATATAACAAAATTATATAAATGGACAAAAATTTTTTTTTTTCCATGTCTCTAATTTTCTCATACGAAGATCTGTAGAAGGTACGGTAACAGCCTCTTCACCTGAAACACAGGACAAAGGATCATTTTGTCTAGTTCTGCTTGCCGGGGGCGGAAAAAAGTCTCACACGTCCATATCAACCCTACAAAGGATGATATTGGTGGTTTAAACTTAATTTATTATAAACCCACAAAAACGAATGGCTTATTTATGGATATAATATATAAATGTAGAGTAGCGAGATCGACGGTCCACGATCGCGGAATCATATCTGTCTTCCCTCAGCCAACAAAACTAGGACCCACTAACACATTGCAGTTGGGGTTCACAACAAAACCCCAATCACGTGCGGCAAGATACGCATGCGCCTGATTGATACTAAAGCAAGGGCAATTACGTCATTTAAGAACCCCAGCAGGTGAAGTGAAGAAGTTATAGCGATTTTTAAAAAATAATAATAAATGCATTAAGTAAGTGAGGGACCTCAGATAGCTTCGAGTTCGGTCCTTCTGGCATTAATCTCCAGGCTGTAACCAGTTGTACTCCATTCTCTCAGCTGCCTACCGTTTTTGTTTTTTGCCCTTCTCTCTCTATTTATCATTTGGTTTTATTTAGGTTACCTGCAGTAACAGCGATGCATTTGAAGATGGAGCCAAGCCAATTGTGTTTTTGGAACGCATCTTACTCTCTTCTTGCATTAAACCATAACTCCTCTCTCTGCTAGTTTTCGTAGTTTGCTTAAACTGATTTCTGACCTAGCAATGGATCCTTGCCCTTTCGTGCGCCTCACTGTAGGCAATCTCGGTCTCAGAATCCCTGTCGCTGCCAAACCGGCTCGGTCTGTGGTGCACCCTTCCTCCTCTCCGTGTTTCTGCAAGATTAAATTGAAAGGTTTTCCTGTTCAAACTGCCGTCGTTCCGTTTGTTCCATCTGAAACTTCTTTCTCAGATAACCAATCTCAAACCATGGCGGCAAGTTTTCATCTCAGCAAGACTGATCTGGACAAGCTCGCAGTCAAATCAATGTTCTCCGCTAGAATATTTCTGAAAATTTCTATATACACGGGGCGGAGAGGCACAACCTGTGGCGTAAGCTCTGGGAAGTTGTTGGGGAAGGTATCTGTGCCGTTGAATCTGGCGGGAACTGAATCAAAAGCAAGTGTGTTCCATAATGGGTGGATTTCTGTTGGGAAAGAAGCTAAAGGTTCGTCTTCGCAGGTTCACTTGAATGTGAAGGCCGAACCTGATCCCAGATTTGTGTTTCAGTTCGATGGGGAACCTGAATGTAGCCCACAAGTGTTTCAGATTCAAGGCAATATCAAGCAACCCGTTTTCACTTGCAAATTCAGTTTTAGAAACACGGGGGATCGCAATCAGAGATCCAGGTTGGTTTTTAATATTAGTAATTTGGTTGACATCTCTTAGGGTTTTTGACGTGGGATGAATTTTGGTAAAGATCATTACAATTTTATTTACAAATTAATTTGATCTTCAGATCATTACAATTTGAGGGAAGCAATGCTAGAAGCTGGCTGAGCTCATTTGGCAGTGAAAGAGAGCGACCAGTGAAGGAACGAAAGGGATGGTCAGTAACGGTCCACGACTTATCTGGCTCCCCGGTAGCCGCCGCTTCAATGTTGACCCCTTTTGTAGCCTCTCCTGGCTCAGACCGGGTGAGCCGTTCTAATCCTGGTTCCTGGCTCATCCTCCGTCCCGGTGATGGAACCTGGAAACCTTGGGGCCGCCTCGAAGCCTGGCGCGAGCGTGGCGCCTCTGATGGTTTAGGTTACCGTTTTGAGCTGATTCCGGACTCGGCTGACGCTGGCATTGTTTTATCGGAGTCAACTCTGAGTTCCAGCAAAGGCGGGAAATTTTGCATTGACTTAGGAGGTAATTCTGCGAATGGTCGAGCCACGCCTACTGTCTGGGCTTCTCCGGCGTGCAGTCCACGGAATAGCGGTGATTTTGGATACGGTTTATGGCCGTATTGCATACCTAGAGGGTTTGTGATGTCGGCTAGAGTGGAAGGAGAGGGAAGGTGTAGCAAACCTAGTGTGGAGGTGAGTGTACAGCACGTGAGCTGCACGGAGGACGCAGCTGCTTTCGTGGCTTTAGCCGCAGCCGTTGATCTCAGCATGGATGCTTGCAGGCTTTTCTCTCAACGACTGAGGAAAGAGCTATGCCAAGAGCAGAATTTCCTCGGATGATTGAGTTATTTCTACGATGTCGTATTTGTTTTTTTTTTCAAATTTCTTGCTAGTTACCGGTGCTACTAACTAGGGGTAAACAGACTGACCGTACAGTGAAGGAAGAGAGAGAGGCATTAGACAGGCGCGCTTTGTTTTTAGTGGTGTGGCTTGTATTATTTTTCCTGTTTTTGAAAAAGACTTGACTCAGATATTTGAAAATATGAATTAAATTGATAATTGCGGATTATAGCTGTAATCCACTTTAATGTGATCGTAATTATCCATGTATGGATTCGGTTAGTTGCGTAAGGCTAAGGTTAGAAATGATTTAGGGGAATCAGATTTAAAATTAGTATCACAGCTTTAATTGGAGATGGGGAAGGGAAAGCCCTTGAAGGTGGGGGACTAAAACTAGTTCCAAGGGGGCCTTGTGCCTACTCAACCAGACCCAGTTAGGTTCTATTCAAAAATATTAAATGGCCATTCCTTTCTTGTGATTTTGTTGCTTGGTAAGGGAATATGTGCTTTTATTATGTGGCAGGTAGAGACACTTGAGTGCTAATCTACTCCCAAGTTTGGCAATAGCTTTTGACTTTTCTCGGATTTGATTATTATAATTTTCTCACCTTTATCCACCTTGTAATTATTGTTTCTCTTCACAATCCCACATTGCTCCATTCAAGTTAAATTTCTTTACTGCCAAGGACTATTTTCCACCGAAAATATCTTTTTATCTCAAATTTTTATTTTTTAATTTTAAAAATTTTAAAAGGATAAAGTTTTAAAATTTTATCTTTTTTTTTACCTTAAAAACTAATAATTTCTCTCATAGATCAAGTTTTTAAAAATATCATTTTCTCGTTTAGTTTTCAAAATCTGATGTCATCTTTGATGTTTTTCTGACGACATCTTTTTTCTCTTCCTCTGATGGTCACTCATTCATCATCTTTTCCTCCGACTAATGATCTAAAACCCAGTAGGAGACGGTGTTTTATCAAGAAAGCTGAGTTATTTTCGATGTCAATTAATATCATCCAAACTTTCAAATGAGAGAAGTTTGGTTGTCGAAGATAGAGGAGGCAACGGAAGATATTCGTTGTCAATGATAGCATCGGATTTGACACTGGAGATTTAGAAACTAAATTTTAAAGAGAAACTGTTATTTTTTAAAATTTGAGTTAGAGAGAAATTTTTAATTTTTTAAGTTTAAGGGAGAAAAAATATATTGAATCTCCCTGCGGATCGCAGACTCCACATTCCACATCACTTCCAGCTGTATATTCAAATTTAAAACCATCACTCAAGTCTTAGGCAGATTAGTGGCAGCGGAGGATCAAAATCCAACTGTTTCGTGGTTTTAGTTTTCTGCGCCAGGTGCTCAGGCCACATTGCATCTACAAATTTTTATACTTTGTTTTTGGCCAAAGGATTATTTCCCACAAAATCATACTTACGATATTTAAAAAATCAAAATTCACATCTATTAATTAATCAAAATTAAAATTTTTTATTAGATATAGAAATAAAATTATCAGTTTACTAATAAGGATAAAAAAATATAAAATTTATTATATTTTTCTCTCTTAAATTTTAAAAACTAATATTTTACGTTTTATAAAATTTTTAAACTTTGAAAAATCACATTTTTTCTTTCAAAACCATAGAATTTTTTTCCCTTTCCAACCACTTTCTTCGACGATCTAGAAAGAATGACAATAAAGCTTTTTCATCGACGAAGAGATCTAAATTTCTTCGTTGACGAAATCCAGATCTCTTCTCTCAAATCTCATTGGATTTCTTTGTCTCCAACGAAGAGATTCGTTCCATGTTTGTCTACGTATATCGACCAACTGTTTAGGGTGGAGAGT
This sequence comes from Mangifera indica, assembly GCF_011075055.1. Classification (NCBI taxonomy): domain Eukaryota; kingdom Viridiplantae; phylum Streptophyta; class Magnoliopsida; order Sapindales; family Anacardiaceae; genus Mangifera; species Mangifera indica. The sequence continues at coordinate 3,836,105 of NC_058147.1, read as the reverse complement.
GGAGGTTATCGACGCCGAAGATGGTGGTTGAAAAGGTGAAGAAAAAAATTTGGGGAGAAAATATGACTTTTCAAAGTTTAAAAACTTTAGGTAGAGGTAAAGTTGTTAATTTTTAAAACTTAAGAGAGAAAATATAATGAATTTTATATTTTTTTAATATTATTGATAAAATAACAATTTTACCCCAGCTTCTAAATGAGAATTTTAAAGATAGTTATGTCATGAATAAGATTTCAGGTTTTTCAAACCCCATGGGTGTAACTTTGGAAATGCACCTAAACTTGGGTGGGAAATAGTCCTTTGGCCTTTATTTTTATTAAACAATATTATACATATTTTTTAGTATATAAATATATAATATATTATTTTATTAAATATTATTTTATTTTTAATTCAAAATCATTCAATCATTTGATAATATATATCAAATATATATATGATTTTATTGTACTTTTGTTACTTCATATCTCTAGATAAGGGGTGGATTTGGGTCGGGCCAAACTCGAATACCCCTTAGCTTGAGTTCAACTCAAACAGAATATGATTCAGTTCAAATTCAGCTCAAGTTCGTCGAGAAAAAAATTAAATCTAGCGCGAGTTTAGCTTAGATGAAAAATAGCTCAGTTCAGTTCGGTTTGAGTTTGACTCAATTTCGTAGTTTAGTTCGACTTAAATTGACAGTTCGAATGTATGACTCGAATTTATGGCTCGAGTTTGTGATTCATTAGCAAAATGATGTTGTTTTACCCAAATAATATTCAAAATTTCTTATTCAAGCCGATCCAAACTATAAATTCGAGTGATTCGAATAGAATAGAGTTATGAATTTGAACTACTGATTTGAGCTGAATCGAGCCAAATATCCCTAAGTTTGAGTTCGGTTTGAATTAAAAAATGAGTCAAATCTTTTCACTCGAGTTTGATTTAAATTTTAATTAAACAAATTTGAATCGAACTAAATCAAATCATATCGATTTTTAAAACTGAACCGGTTCGGATCATTTTCAGACCTACTCTAGATATAACCGATTTTGGAAGTTAAGCACTTTCCATGTGGTAAAACAAAATTGATAATATTTTTTCTTGATAAATAAATATGGTTAAAATCTTAATTTAATATCAAAATGATCTTTTACGTTTTTTAATCTTATATTATCAGAAAAGTGATATTTTACATGATAGAGTTATTAGATATTTGACCATATGAATGCAATTATATATTATATGGTGAGGGTAAATGATATTTTATCCTGTTGAAGTAAATTGATATCTGTTAAATTTTGCATTGCTTCATAGTTGTTTATATAAATTGATATTTTCTAAATTTTGTATAAAAGTTTTTAGAATATATTCTTATTTGTGATATCTGATAAAACTTTAGAATTGGTCTGATAATTAGAGTTGGATTTAAATAAAACCAACTCAGTTTCAGAAGCTAGTTTAACTTGAATTTATTTAAATTAAATACGAATCAAATTTGAGTCAAAATATTTAACTCATTTTTGAAATTGAGTAAAACTCAAACTAAGAGATGTTTGTCTTAGCTCTGTTTGAATTTATAATTCAGATCAATAATATGAATTTCTAATTCGATTTAATTTAAATTCATAACTTTAATTGATGGTTTGATTCAACTTAAATTCATGTATCTTCTTTTGTGTCATGAAACAATTTTTATAAGAAAATAAATAAATAAATGTCAATTTTTATAATACATGCTTTATTCCAAACAATAAAGCAAAAATTTGAAAACTACACCCAAAAATCCTAAAGTGGAAAAATTTCAACTTGCTCTAAAATACAAAATACCAAAAACTCCAAAATTGAAAAATTAAAAACCCCGATACCTGACATGTGGGAAAGTTCAACAAAACCCACCACGCGACCCCGCGTGTTCCCCGGTGCTGAATTCTCACACTTAGCCCCACCACGGGATCCTCCAAAACCCTCAAGGTCTGAAAAACCGCAAAATCACCCCATCATCAACTTCAAAACCAAAGTCTAAATGGTCAACAATTCAAAACGCTGCGATTACACAGGTGCCACTTACAGTCACGGACAATAGAAGAAGGGTCAAAGATGAAGGCATTGGGATGGTGGCTGATGCTGGTGGCTTTTCTTCGGTTAGCCTCCGTATGGTTCGGCTTCTTCGATATTTGGGCTCTTAGACTTGCTGTCTTCTCGAACACCACTAGTATGTTTAGCTCTCTCCTTTCTCAAATCTATATTTTCGTTCTCTTTTTTATTAGAATCACATGATAGGAGACTTCACCTTCATTAGTCATTGCTGATTTGCAGACAAGTTACTCTATATGTGGGCGTGCATGTGGGTCAGTACTTCTGAACCCAGACATTGATTTACATCACAAAATTTTTAGTTGAGATCTCAAAGTCTGGAGATTTTAAGATATCTGGGATTTAGTCAATCTTTCTTGTAGGTATTATTCACGGTTTGTTAAAAGAGAGGCAAGTGCTTTGAAAACCATAACCAAATAATGGGGTTAGACTTGGCAGCTTTAAATTTAGGTTTAACAGGAAATATAAAGAATGATTCTGGCAACATAAAAAATTTGAAATAATAAGTTAACATGTTAAGATTGCATCTTTGATCACAGCATGAAAAACTGAGTCCAGCTTCAGTTGGTAGAATGTTTCTGGAATTATGTTAGAGATGTTGTGGTCGGTGTTAATAGGGCAATAACTTTTTGTTGAATTTAGATGATCTTAGTGGATTCAGATCTCAGTTAAATGCTTTGCATGTAGCTGGGGTTGGGACAATTTTCTTTTGATGTTGATTTGCTTGATTAAATTGAAAAAACCAAGAAAGATACAGTGTTAATTAAATTCGAAAAACCAGATAGAATAAGTCATTTCAAATTCAAAGGCCAAGATCCAGAAAAATTATCGGATACTGATGTAGAGAACAATAACAAGGGGATGAATTTGCTATGAAGACTCTGGATTTGGAGTCTGATTTTTGAGTGTTGTCCTAGACTAAATGAAAGGGGAAAATGGAAGATCAAAAAGATTTTGCTTAGCACAATGTGGATTTGTTTCCAGGTGTTGAAACATTGATCTTCAAAATCCCTGCATGTTTAATTTTGTGCATAAAGTGAAAGATTATGTTATAATAAAGGGAGACATTGTGGATTCTTAGTAGGAAAAACTTATTTGAGAAAGATATAGGATTCAATTTTTATTGAATGCATAAGTGAAGACCTAGGGAATGGTGGATCTTCAGAGCAATAATAAGGGGGTTGAATTTGCTAAGCTGTGACTGAACTTGAGTCTGATGGCTAAGATAGAAGCAGAATGTTGGTTTTCCATGACAAAATCCCTAAAAATATTTTTCAAGCACAATGTGGATTTGTTCATCTTTGCTACATGTTCTGTTCGGTGCATGTATGCAATTTGTGTTCTGTGTTTCTAGCCACTGAATACTTCCCTGATGTGTCTGCAGCTTGATTTCTGCATTCATAAGTCTGGTCTTACTTTTAGGCTTTGCTATGTCCCAGCTCTACATGAAGATTTTTAGCATATCAAGTTGATTTATGGTGTGTTGACCTAAGAGATTCCCGCCCAATAAAATAAGGAGAGTACACTCCCTTCATTCACGGTGAAAGTGTATGACCAGGAAGCCACTCATTGCCGTGGTGAACTATTTGGTCAAGAAAGTTGAAGAAACTCATAGAAAGTAAACTATTTGAAATTTCAGTTTACTTGATGCCTGGAAGTGGATAGAACAAAACTTCTATTCATTTGACCTTGACATAATGATTTGCATAAGGAGAGTACACTCCCTTCATTCACGGTGAAAGTGTATGACCAGGAAGCCACTCATTGCCGTGGTGAACTATTTGGTCAAGAAAGTTGAAGAAACTCATAGAAAGTAAACTATTTGAAATTTCAGTTTACTTGATGCCTGGAAGTGGATAGAACAAAACTTCTATTCATTTGACCTTGACATAATGATTTGCACTTGTTGGAATAATCTTTGTTAGATAAAATGGTTACAGGTTTTTCTTTTCCTGTGCTATGGCTAATTTTTGGTTAGTCCTATATCTTTTGTATGTATGTTAGTTGCGAACAAGTTTTTCTTGTAGCCTTAAGGAGGACTGTTTAAGTTCTTGTAAATTAAACAAGAAGAAAAGAGAGATGATATCCTTCCAACAATTAACTACAAATTAATATTTGCATAACAAAGCATTACTGTAAAGTGTCTATTTGACTGTGTTTTCAAACTATGGTATAAACATTTTGCTTGCTCAAATATAATTTGAAGCCTTGTGGCCTTCCTTCACTGTTGAATGGATATCTAATTAATCTCATCATGAGAAAAGACAAAATTACCCATATTCATCACAAGAAATCACATGTTTCAGTGTCAGTTTTCTATTTTTTATTTGTGGTTTTTTTTCTGCTAACAAATTCTTGATGATCTCTTTCTCTCTATCAATGCTATCTAGTGACTGAAGTTCATGGAAGGACATTTGGGGTCTGGACGCTTTTGACTTGCACTCTTTGCGTTCTTTGTGCTTTTCACCTTGACAACAAGCCAATATATTTGGCAACTTTTTTATCATTTGTGTATGCACTTGGCCATTTTTTGACTGAATACTTAATATATCAGACAATGGCAATTGCTAATCTTACAACTGTTGGCATCTTTGCAGGTATGAGTTTTCTAAATTAAAACCGATCATCATATTATGCTTGTTTTTCCTATACGCTTAGAAATTGCCTGATTTGTTTCCTTTAAAAATTGTCAGTGTTCATTTCATATGCAAAAAGCTGATCAATCTGATATCTGATCATGGATAGCATTTTAACAATAATCACTTAATACTGATTTTTCTATGCAATTTTTGCTCTTGGGCAAAAACTACAACTAGATCTTGTTAAGTTCTATATTTGATGTTGCAAGTTTTCATTAGTTCTTGTAGCTTGATATCATTTTTTCAAAATTATTTGTTTTAATCAGGCACGTCAATAATTTGGATGCTGTTGCAGTGGAATGCACATCAGCCAGTCCATTACAAGAAATCTTGAAGACGAAATCCCAATGGCTTCTTATTGCAAATTCATCCCATCTTTAGAATTTTTTTCAAGTGTATTTTTGTATCAGAAACCCTTTGGCTGTGGATTGGAAATGGTGCCTTTCTGGCCTTTGAGCTTCGGTGCCCATGTATTTAGGATATTTTCCTCTAATTTGCAGAATTGCGTGTGCAAATCTAAACATTTTTTGCCCCCAACTATGAATGTATAACCATAAGCGTACATTGTGTTTGTAGTGCAAATCTAAACATGTTTTATCTTCAATTATGAATGCTATTTTATCTTTAATTTAGAATATTTATAATAGTTTTTTATTGAAATGTTTTGAGAGTTGATAACTTCATAGATTGAAAAGATCACTTTCCTTTGTAATCATTGTTGGTTTTTGGTTGTAATATTCAAACTGAATAAACCAGCCAATTATTTCTGTTGAGAATGAGACACACCTTTGCATATTTTGACCATCCCTCTCCTCTCCTCTCCTCTCCTCTCCTCTCGTCCTCCCCTGCTGCTAGTAGCCAAACTTTGGAGGTTTAAAAAATACATTGTTCATAATGATGTGGAATACTTGAAGTTTTTCTGTTGTTTGGAAACTTGACAATCTCTTAGAACCACTGTTTTCAAAATTAGAGTAGATTAATTAGTTAAACCAGTTTAATGGGGAATTAGCTCATGGTTTGATCCGGTTTTTATAATAAATTGGGTTAATTAAAAACTCGATTAAGCTCGATCAAAACCGGTAGAATCAGATTTAACCACAATTAATGTCTTAATTCAATAATTTTTTAGCCTATTGTTCAATTTTTCAGTGAATGCAATTCTGACCACAGTATTTTATCTTGACAAGATTGATGCTCGAATCGAATTTACCAATGTTATCAAAATTCTCTATCACAGTCATTGTAAACTAGCGTTTGTAATTTAAAGAAGTTTACAATTCTCCCGGGTCAGGAATGCACATATTTAGGCTAATAATTCTTGCTTTTCTTAGTTGATGTCTCTTTTTTTTTTTCCGCACAGAAGAGGATTATCACTTGGGGTATGACAACTATTATATTTGTTGGTAGACTTCTTTACGTATGATTTATACAATAAAAAATTAATAAATCTATTTGAAAAAGTTAAATTAATTGATTAAACTATGAATCAGTAAAATAATTGGTTCTATCACTGATCTAATTTTAGAAACATTGCTTAAAACAATTTCAAATTTTTCAAAGGTCACGGTGAATTCATCCGGATAAATACACTAATAAGCACAGTATTTAAAAAAAAAAAAATACATGCATTCTTCTATTGTCATGTTGGTGTTGATTTATCTAATCTAGCTGTAAATTGGTGTCTTTACCTAGTGAAGAAAATTTGGTGTCTTTAACCTGTCAACAACACTGGCAAAAGCAGAGAGACAAAAGAGAAACATCTAAAGACAGTCTAAAATCCATTTAGTTTCAGAGTGTGGGATATTCATTTATTTTGCAGCAAATCATCAATATCTGTTTATGTTAAATTTTCACTTATCTCGTCGGCAGTGACCTGTTAATGCCTATAGTAGGCATAATTACTGTACACGCAATTTCATTTCTTCCCGGATGGATATTCACGCAAAAAAAAAAAAAATCTTCTCGGGATAAAATATTTTCTGACAGAGACTGTACTGTAGTTAATATCCCTAAACAACAAGTACACTTATATTTGTTTTGATTGTAAAATTTTGAGAAGGTGGGCAACGCTAAGAAGTTACTGCTATGCCATGCATTGCCCAGTATGAGATAGTATGGATGGCTACGTCTGATGGTTTGTCCTTTGGAGGTGGGCTGTCAAAATGAACAGCCTTTCTTCTTCCTTTCTGATGCACAAATCTTGTATTATACGAAACCACAACTCTCTGACATCCTCCATCTCCTCATTTACCATCAAAATTAACCATTATTATATGTTATTTTTTGAATTTTCAAAGATTATTCATAAGGCTGTTTTGTTACAAGTAGAAGAGAAGAATTCTGCCAAAGTACAAACCTCTTGAACAGTGGAAATCCAACTTAACTCATATAACAAAGTGTACAACTTGAGTCACAAATACACTAAGCTACATTTCTGGATTCTCTCTAACTAAAAGAGTTCCTTTGTATCATGGATTGAAAATCAAATTCCCACACTTGCACTTCCAGCTCATGGGCTTGTAGTTGGAGACACCATCACCTCTGTCATAAGAAACTGCAGAGAAACGACTTCTGTGGGCGGCTTGGGTTGTCACTGGAACCTGAATTGCCTCACAGTGCTTACAGGAGCTGCACTTTCTCTCACATTTTGGTGGACTTGAGCCTATCATACTCCTGCTGATTACCATGTTATCTGCATCCGCTCGTTTCTGCACACAAGTTCAAATTTTTACTACCAAAATTTGAGATAGTCAAGCCAGTTGTGAAGGAAAAAAAATAAAAACAAAAGCTTGATGCAGAATTTAATTTTATGCCTAATACCTGCGAGACTTCAGCATCTGTTAGTTTGGATATTGCTCTACCTGAACACGTGACAGAACTGGAAGTGAGCAAAATGAAACTGAATATCCATGTCTTATACAATTTTTGGACATGTATACTTACCTTCAGCCATGAATCTGACTTGGATCAAGCTTGAAACAGAGAGGAAGAGCAAGGACATGACCAGATGTCTGTTTCTGTGGCAATATACAGAATTTTGAGAGCAGCCCATTTTTATGTAAAGTGTAGACTATAGAGAAAGAGAGAGAGTGCAGTGACTTAACAGAAAGAAAGAGGGTGAAAAACTGAATGGTTGGCAGTGTAGAAAAGAAGTGAGTTGCTTGAAAGTGTCAAAGAGAGGCGAGTGATAGAATGCCACCTCCTTAATGGAAAAAAGATGGCTCACGCTCATTCTAACCTTGTATATATCTGTATCTCTCTCTCTCTCTCTAAGAAAGGGTGGAAGGTGGAAGCCAAAAAGATAGTCTTCAATGAGGCTAAAAGAAGAGGGTGGGAGGAGGACCTCAACCGAAAAGGGAATTACATTGACCTCGTTATATGAGCCTCCAAAAAACCAAGGCTACAGTAACACCATAAGAAAAAGAGAATAAAAAATATACATATATCAACTGTCATAGCGGCAGAACACGGATCAGGAAGAATGGACAGCACAGCAATAACAGTAACAGAAGAGATGGCACAAGTGCTTGAATGATACAGAGATTTCTGCAATAGAGCCGTGTGTGGAATTGGATTATCGCAACTTTCAATTTGTCTCCCGCGTTTGTGTTTTGGGCTTTGAGCAATTTTCACTCCAACACGCCAATGCCTCTTTCTTTACCTTGGGAAGAGGATATATTTCGCCATTGCTAATAGAGGGTAGACATACTTCCAATACCATGACAATGAAATTGCATAATAAACCATACAATTACATGGGAACTGCAACCAAGTATGGCTGGTGTGATTTTCCCACCAAATACACTTATAGGGAAGCGAGAATGCATATTTTTCCAACCCAACCCATTGATCATTTATGTTACCAAAAGTACCACAGAACATCCTTCCAACTCCAATTAAGATACTTCCACTTTTTCACATTGCAAACACACATATATATTATACCTCCATACCACATTTACGAAGACTTTAAATGCGCTTACTGATGGTCATTCATTTTATTCCTTCTTTTTCTGTGTGTGCGCATGCAAGAATTAAGATGTACAAAAAAAAACTTTAATTCACCTGCAGGAATCATCAAGTTCTCTTTAAAAGACCCACAAGTTTATATGGACCCAAGTCAGTAAATTTTCGAGAGGAAATAAGACACTAGAAAAGTTTCAAATAATAGGACAACATATATGTTCTGCCATCTTTTCTGAGATACACTTTTCAGTGCTAGAGTTAAAAGCTTAGACATAATTCCCACCTGTTTTTTTATTCTCGCCCTAAAATTGTAATAGTTAATTCTAACTCTAAAGAGGAGTAATGAAGTTTAGTACAGAACACAATGCCAGACTAATGGGAGCAGTATACCTTGGATTTAAATGTCACTGAATGTTCTACTTAGCTCAGGATGGAACAAATGCCTTGGACATTTTTGTCAATCAAAAAGGAACAAAATTTATGAGTATTTGGGTATTTTGCATTGTTTCAGCTTATACCTAGGCTGATGTAACTTAAGCACAAATTAATATTCATCTATTCCCACACCCTACCCGAAGAAAAATGTAACATGGCCATTTATTCTATATGTTGAACTTCTGCTTGATAGGAATAATACTAGATAAGCATTACACCAATATGTCCCGCTCCCTTATTGCTCTTTCTTTACTATGGTCCCTACTAAAAAATTGCCCATTTCTATCAAGATCCGAGCATCACGGAGATCTGCCATAATAACTGCTATAAATCCAGTTTCAGATTTAGTCACTAAAACCCAATTTGCCTTATAGATTTCAATAGGTCAAGAAGCCACTGACAATTGCTCATACAAGGCAATTATAAAAACTTGGAACTTTTCAAGGAAAAAATTGTCAAACTTATGTTGGATCACATCAGCCCAATCAGAATTGATACAATAGGTTTTCATAATATTAACAAATGTTAAAGCAGTAACTCGAGAAATGAAGTACTGAAAAAGCAATACTGGTTGGAGGTATAAGACTCAAGAAATGTCCAGTTGCAGGAAATAATTACCCCAGTAATCTATGCATGTCTTATTTAAAATTTCTCACTGAGTAAAATGTATTATTATCACATTTAGTATTGGACTCTCGGATATTCTTTAAGGGAACAAGAAACCTAGAAAAATTATATTAACAATCAAATTACTATTGGAATCAAGATGAAAAATTGAATATCAGTAACACCTTGACATATGAAGAGACAACCAACAACCCTTGAATTTCAACAGTTTCACTTCCAGTTTTTATGCTCTCCAGATTGATTTCTTCTTGAGGACATGCTGTGTTTGCTGTCCCCACATTTACAACAAGTGGGTTCTTGCCACTTCTCCTAAGATATTGCCTCTGATAGAAAAATAAGTAAGATTAACCAATGCGAAATTCCTAGCAAAAATAATAATAAATAACTAATGCTAGAATCCACAATCTGGGCTAAACTTCAAAATTACCCATGGGTGGGAAAGTGTTGTGTCATCTAGGGGTGCAAAAGTGTTTTAGGCCAAACATTGGCCGAGAAAATGTAATTTACTCTTACTAAAATTATTTTCAGTTCAGTGTGGGTGGCCGTTGCTTTTTGGTGATACTTTTTAAACTAAAGGAAAACACAATGTTGATGTTCTAAACTCTTTACAGAGTTTTGTATTTTGGAGCTATTAGATTGTTTAGAAATCATTATCAGGGTGTCGAGTCATATAAGCAGATGTTATCAGCTTCATGTTCTTTTGGAAATTGAGAGACAATAAGAAAAGTTTCACATTCCCATTTAATTTCTCTTACAGCCAGTTGTGTTTCCCTTTTGTTTTACATTCATAGAAATTTGGATGTCTACGTGTTTTTTATTTTAAGAAACAGGGCCTCAGATGTAGTCCACTTTGATCGCTGTTGAATTGGCTGAGGCCACAACTAAGCCCATTTAACAGAGGTTGTCAACCATCGAGGAGATTATGTTCAAGTCAAGAGTAACTAATCCTTCTGAGTCATTATTATATTTGTGCGGCCGCCAAAATCAAACTAACTCGTTCTTCTGAGAGAATAAAAAGGTGGCAGGGTCACTGGGTCAGCAGTGACAGTGAGTTTTTTCTTCCCTCCCCTTCTTATGTTTAATCTTTTTAGCAGATAGCAAGCACTAAAAATCTTGTTTAAGTATCATCATTAAACTGCAGTCTTTCTTGAGACATAGATCTCAGTTACCCAATAAAAGTCTCTGGTTCATTTGGAGTGGCCAACTAACTTCAGTAATAAATTATCAGATTCCTAGTTTCTCCCGAAACATTATTATACAACCGGCTGAAAATCCATCTTTACCTAATTTCAATGGATTGGAAAAAATTTTGCTTACGGTCAAAGTATATGAAGCAAGGAATCGCAATAGTATATGCTTACTAATGGTGGGCAAATTGCTTTCATCAACTTTAAATCGTTAATTCTAATTCAAGCATTGAATTCCAATGGAGTTTAACCCTTTCTGCAAGACAAAGCAATATGAGAGAAGCCTCAACAGCCTTTTCCTTGCTGAGAAAAATGAGAATAAAAAATAACAATACGTTTTTATTGGGTTTGCAGAGTAGCAAATGCTTTCAGTGATCCACAATATTGTTATATTTTATTTTTCTTATGAGGTTGACGAAACCTGAGGCAGAAGTTAACTACCATTTGATTGGTTGGTTGGTTGGGCTCTTTTCTTTGACTTCACTTGAAAATTTTAAACGGGGCGTATAAATGAGGAGGGTTTTAGCTTGCTGCGCCACAGGTCGACTTTCAAGGGTCCGTTCAGAGCAAAATCTTCCCCAGGTATTCATTTATGCATTAATTGCCAATCAGACCCATTTTGGAATAGAAAAACTGTCTTTTCTTATTGATTTATTTATGTTGATCGGTTGGTTTAGAGATCCGGAGAAACCATGGAAAGCCACCAGACGGATAATGCCAATGACGATTCTGCAGTGCAGGTATGCTCTCTCTCTTTTTTTGTTTTTAATGGGCTTTTGGGTTTCTATTTCTTGTTCTCTTTTGTCCTGGCTTCATTGCTGATTAATGTGTTTTCAACTCTTCTTTGGATATTTTGCCATCAGGATTGTGCTTGCTGTTATTCATCTTCAGCATTTCAGGAAGTTTATCCAGTGCATTATTATTATTATTATTATTTTTTGTCTGTGTGTGGTTAGTGATGGACTGAAAATTTCATCTTAGAAGGATTCATTTTTAGTGGCTCATGGCGGCATCATGTCAGAGGTGTTATTTGTGAACTAATTTTGGGTGAAAAATGACACTGAAGTATAGGGTGTCGGAAGCCCTTGAACAAATTACAAATTACCCAGTAAATGGCATCAGAGTCCGGAGACATCTAAGCATTATATCATTGTATCTGTCATTGTGATTACTGTACTCTTTCATGTTTTATAGAAAATAATATCTATCACAAACTGTATCAATCAGCACAAGAACTTTTCACTTTTTACATCATTTATGGCTCCAGTCATTTGCTATTTTAAGTCCCTAACTTTTTCCTTTTTTGATAGATTAAAAACCATACTACAATCAATTCAAGTGCCAGCAGCAACTCAAACATCATAATGAACAGTGACTTCTCTATGGGGCTTCATTCCTGGCACTCCAATTGCTGTCATGGTTTTGTTGTTTCAGCTGAATCAAATTTCCCAGCAGGAACATCAGCAAAGCCAGCTGGTAATTATGCTGTTGTTACAAATCGTAGTGAATGCTGGCAGGGATTGGAACAGGATATAACAAGCAGAGTTTCTCCTGGTTTTACTTATTTGGTTTCTGCTTGTGTTGGAGTGTCGGGGCCTCTTCAAGGATCTGCTGATGTCTTGGCAACTTTGAAACTTGAATACCGAAACTCACAGACAAACTATCTGTTTATTGGAAAGTAATGAATTTTGATATGGTTGTCATTTCCTTTTTGTTTGGAAAAAATAATTTGTTAATGGCAAAAATTAATGCAGAACTGCTGCATCAACGGAAAATTGGGAATGGGTGGAAGGCACATTCTCACTATCAGCTGTGCCTGACCGCGCTGTTTTCTATTTGGAAGGGCCTGCACCTGGAGTGGACCTTCTCATAAAATCAGTCGTGATTACCTGTTCCAGCCCTACAGAGTGCAAGGCATGTGCTGCCCCTCAAAGCTAAAATCAAATTCAGTTGTATATGAATTCAAAAAGTTTTAAACTTTGTGCATTTATGTAAATAAGTCATCTATATTTGATTTTGAAAGCTGCATAAAACTTTCTCTCTACTCACACTGATATTGTGAGAAATTTCCTTCTATTTTGATAGAATGAAGGCACAGAGTGTGTCACTGCTGTAGACGAGAACATCATTGTCAACCCCAAATTTGAGGATGGCCTCAATAATTGGTCTGGAAGAGGCTGCAAGATTGTTTTACATGATTCTATGGCAGATGGGAAAATAGTCCCATTATCTGGAAAGGTTTTTGCTTCTGCAACTGAACGCACACAAAACTGGAATGGAATTCAGCAGGAGATTACTGGAAGAGTGCAAAGAAAGCTTGCTTATGACGTTACTGCTGTAGTTCGCATTTTTGGTAACAATGTCACAAATGCTACTGTACAAGCAACTTTATGGGTCCAGACACCAAATCAACGTGATCAGTATATAGGCATTGCCAAGTAAGCCTTTTTTTTTTTTTTTTTGGGTAAGTTAAGTAAGTCTCTTTTGTTTTTTCACTTTGTTATTTAGGTTTTCGATCTTCCTATTATAAAATTAGTGTAAGGAACAAGTATTTTAGCCAATCTTCATTCTCTTAATATTTCATAATGAAGCTCCTATTGTTTTAGTAAATCATTCTTCATTCCATATATTCCTTCATTCAAGATAATGTCTCAATTTGTTCATTTAAATTTTATTTGGAGTAGTTATAAGTTATGCAGTTTAACTGTATAGTTTCTTATCTTCTGAAACAAGCTGGTTTTTTTGTCAGTGTGCAGGCAACCGACAAGGATTGGGCACAGTTGCAGGGAAAGTTCCTACTTAATGGATCGCCAGCAAGAGTTGTCATATATTTAGAAGGTCCACCCGCAGGTACAGATATTCTTGTCAATAGCTTGGTTGTAAGTCATGCTGAGAAAGTCCCTCCTTCGCCTCCACCAGTTATTGAGGTAGGTCGATTAAACTGCAAAGGTCATTTCGTATATATTTTATTTTTGGTTATAATTTTTTTAGTATTGGCTTCTTAAAGTACAACCCCTAGTGTTGAATACATTCAAAACATTTGCTTTTGCAGAATCCAGCCTTTGGAGTTAACATAATTACAAACAGTGAACTTAGTGGTGGCACAAATGGATGGTTTCCCCTTGGCAATTGCACTTTAAGTGTTGGAACTGGTTCACCGCATATACTTCCTCCAATGGCAAGGGAGTCCCTTGGACCTCATGAGCCTTTAAGTGGACGCTACATACTTGTGACCAAGCGCACACAAACTTGGATGGGTCCTGCTCAGATGATAACTGATAAATTGAAACTCTTTCTTACATACCAAGTATCTGCTTGGGTTCGAATTGGTTCTGGAGCCACTGGTCCTCAAAATGTGAATGTTGCTCTAGGTGTTGACAACCAATGGGTTAATGGGGGACAAGTAGAGGTTAATGATGACAGGTGGCATGAAATTGGTGGGTCCTTTAGAATTGAGAAGCAACCATCAAAGGTTATGGTTTACGTTCAAGGTCCTGCTCCAGGTGTTGACCTAATGGTTGCTGGGCTTCAGATTTTCCCTGTTGACCGAGAGGCAAGGTTTAGACATTTGAGGAGGCAGGCTGATAAGGTAATTGTTTTCTGCAGTTCTCTGCTATAGGATAAACTAGATCTAAGTAAAACTTTATTATGACAAACATCTGCATGGTCACACTGGTTTGCTTAATGTCTAAATCGGCTGGTAATCTTATAACAAACGCCACTGCTCCCTCTGTAGTATTCGATACATCCTTTAGAAGTGCACTACTCAAACATCATTTGGACAACTATATTCAAGCATCAATAGTTCACATTATTTATTGATGTAACAGTTGCTTAACTATGGTTCAAATTATTTTGTCCTAAAGCTAATCTTTTATTGTCCCTTTAATTAATCTTTATCTAGAGTGGTGAACTGATATCTCTCTGCTGTTGATGATGTGTCACTTTTGTTTTGAGTTAATGCTTATCATTTTACTGCAGATTCGTAAGTGTGATGTCATACTGAAATTCTCTGGAGGGGATTCAAGCATTTTATGTGGCAGCTTTTTGAAAATTAAACAAACACAAAACAGTTTTCCCATTGGATCGTGCATGAACCGATCCCAGATAGACAATGAAGATTTTGTTGATTTTTTCACTAAAAATTTCAATTGGGCAGTGTTTGGAAATGAATTGAAGTGGTATTGGACTGAGCCACAACAAGGAAACTTCAATTACAAGGATGCCGATGATATGTTAGATTTGTGCCGGACTCACAACATAGAACTCCGAGGCCATTGTATCTTTTGGGAAGTACAGGCCACTGTCCAGTCATGGGTCCAATCACTAAACAAAAATGACTTGATGACAGCTGTTCAAAATCGCTTAACGGGCCTTCTCACACGTTACAAGGGGAAGTTCAGCCACTATGATGTGAACAATGAGATGCTGCATGGATCATTCTACCAAGATAGATTGGGTAAAGATATCCGAGCAAATATGTTTAAGACAGCTAACCAACTAGATCCATCTGCCTCCCTGTTTGTGAATGATTATCATGTTGAGGATGGGTGTGACAGCAGATCATCTCCAGAAAAGTACATTGAACACATTCTTGATCTGCAAGAGCAAGGTGCACCTTTGGGAGGAATTGGAATTCAAGGGCATATCGATAGCCCAGTAGGACCAATTGTTTGTTATGCTTTGGATAAACTAGGTATTCTAGGTCTCCCAATCTGGTTTACTGAGCTTGATGTGTCCTCCACCAATGAATATGTTAGGGGGGATGATCTAGAAGTCATTCTTCGTGAAGCATTTGCCCATCCTGCTGTTGAAGGGATAATGCTGTGGGGATTCTGGGAGTTGTTTATGAGTAGAAACAGTGCACATTTGGTTAACGCTGAGGGTGACATCAATGAAGCTGGCAAAAGATTTCTTGCCCTCAAAGAAGAGTGGCTGTCTCAGGCTCATGGACATATCGATGAGCAAGAAGAATTCAGTTTTCGGGGCTTTCCTGGGGCATACACATTGGAAATAGACACCATCTTTCAGAAGATTAAAAAGACATTTGTGGTTGACAAGAGTGGCTCACCAGTGGTGGTTTCCATTGATCTCTAAGTTTCAGCTGCAATGACTTCACTCAATAAAAGGTTAATGTTCCTTCATGGTTTGTGTTACGATAGCATCTATCAAAGCATAAGGTATGAGAAGAAAATTCATGTGTAATTAATAAACAAGGGTCTGTTTGTTTTTACACAGATTGTTTGATTTCTTATTTCACTGTAAAAATTTGTGCAAAGCAATAAAATATGATCTTGTTGAAACTCTCCACAGTGGCCATGCGGAAGTTAACTTCAGCTCAGAATTAGTCGGCCTATTGAGTCCAAACTTGAGAAACAGAGGGCAAGTCTAAGGGATCACTGGGCTAAACATAAGCCCAAAGTAATACACAATAAAATAAGAATCAAATTAGCGTCAAATAAAATATTTAAAAAAAAAAAAAAAAAAGATTGAAAGATGAATGAATAGACGGGCACCCAATTATGTTGAATCAAAGAGTAAAGTTAGGTGGGTGAAATGGAAGTTCACCGCCTAATGGGTCCATTGTGATATAGTAAGATCCTACTATCACTTCAATTACAATCCATAAATAGGCCATCTTCCTCCATCCATTTTCTGCAACTGTATCCATTATTAATGTTGAAGCCACCCACTTAAGCTTTAAGTTTATATATTATATAAAATAACCCATTCTTAATTATTTTTTAAATCAACATCAATTGCTAAGGGGAACCCACAAATATCATATAAATTTATATGGTTTGAATGCATCTTTTTCTCGTTTTCAATGCTATCAAATAATTACAATCAATCCATCGTTGTTCATCACTATGGTCTAACGACTTCTCAACATCTAATCTTTTGAATTGACATTAGGTGAATATATAAACATTTATTTTTATAGTAACAAATTAATTTAAAATTGTCGATAAATTGCATATTATAAGTGTTCATACTATTTTTATAATAATAAATTCTTGGAGACCACAAGTTGTCTGTCTGACATCTGATTTAAAATCACAGACATTCCAATTACTTCAGAATTAAGAGGGTAGTCCATAATCTTAGGGACTAGTTAGTTTAATCAAGTTTTTGAGACCAATCAGACAACGGGATCCTTAAATTTCTTTGAACAAAAATATGAACCACCCTCTTCACTCCTCTTATCACATTATAAAGAGAACACTTTCTTTCTGATTTTTACCTTGTATGATATTACACATTGATAGAATATAAAGAGTAATGAGGAAGGAGGGCAATAAGAAAGAAAAAAAATTGAGAGGAAAAATGGAAAAAAAAAAAAAAAAGAAGGAAGGGAATAAGTTTCCCCACACTGCAGGCATCACATCAGATTGAAAGACACCCGCCATCTACTCCTACCATGACAGATAAATGGATGGATGGATGGATGGATGGATGGGACCCAAATACAGTCTCATCTCTGTCTCAGTTTCTAGCAGCACCTTCTCTCTCATAGACCCCAACTCACATGGTTAAACAGTAATCCTCTTCACTGTTGTCAATCAAGTTTACATTTGATGTGATGGTAACGGGGTCCCTAACCCAACAAGTTTTTATTATTATTTGTAGAAATTTTGTAAAATACAAATAAAAAAACAACCATGGGGAATCGTGAGTGTTGGAGATATCAGTGGGGTCTTGTAAGAGTGTGCATCGGGAAACAGCTCCCGCGCTGTTCTCGCGCGCCTCTCTCCCAAACGACACTCCATGTGGGTCCTTCTTCTTCGTCTTCATCTTCAGTTCACTGCCACAGCTTCTTTCTTTTATTATTAACTCCATTGGATTGGACTTCTTCCGGTCCCACCTTTAATTAAAACCCTACTACTTTTCATTTCCAAATTCCTGTATTAGGTTAAACGACTTCACCCCTTCTCTTCTCATGTCCACTTTTTGCAAGACAAACCTTGTACTGTTTATATATTTCAACTTCGAATCACCAACCATAAGTCATGTTATGAGCTTATTATTTAGTAATAACTGATGACATTTAAGTACTGTTTGTTCTTAAGCAACAACTTGCTCCAATAATTAAATGTGATGTATGTATGATCGACAGTACTCATGTTTCACTATCTAAATGAATGAAATGAGAGAAAGAAGAATCCACAAACCAGTTGATTTTTTTGTGGAGTTAAAAAGAAAGGAAAAGGAATCTGTGGACGCCATCTAGCAAAAGGACCAGTTGAAAGATTGAGGATGAGGTATACTTAAGCATAATTAATAAATTGGGAAAAAAGAAAGATTTGATTAAGACTTTTTTGGTTGCTATTGATTGTTGTCATCAAATGGCAGCCAACATGATGGCCGTTGTCAAAGAAAGTAGATTCTCTTCTGTCATCTTCTGTAAAATTAACTTTGTTAATCTACTGTAATCCTTCGTTAGCGATTGTGCATGGAGGAGCTTAATTATGTTTAGAAGTTCTATACGGGCCATGCAGTGATTATTATTTTTCTTGAGATAAACAACTTTGCTTTGCAGTATAGAGTGAACATAAAAAAGTTAACAACTGGGCCAAAAAGGCACATGGATGCGTCTGACTCCGCCATTGTTATCATTTACATGCAAACAGTGAGCACTGCCCATAATTATTTGGATGGATCGAAAAACGTTTTTAATAATTTCCCATTTTCATCCCCATAAACATTGCTAACTGGTAGCCCTAACCTAAACGACCAAATCAGTCAAAAAGAATTAGAATGTAGGGTAGCTAAACTATTTACGGGAGAAAAAGAAGGTCTACAAAAGCAGAATATGTCAGGTTCAGCACAGCGAAATTATGTGAATAGTTAATCTGAATCAGTTTCCGGCGTTGGATTGACTGCCGAACCAGCTTTTTCCATTTGAATTGACACCTAGTTGACTGAAAATGGACATCTTTGAATTATTTAAACCAACTTAAAGTGTACGAAGAATTATCAACTAAAAAATATGAAATAGTTTTAATGGGAGATTAAGTAGGGTTTATGTATGAAGGGAATGAATTCAAATTTTCTTACATTTTTAAATTAAACTAAAAAATATATACAGTGATTGATACGGTTGATTTGATTTTTTAAAAAAAATCCAATTCAAACAATATTTTTCATTATAAAAAAAATATAAAAATAAATAAAACTAGCAAAGAAACTTTGGAAAAGAAATTTATAAATCACAACTCAGCTTTAAGGGATAAAGGGTTTTAACTTTATAAAATCTCTTAGAGGTAGGTGAATAGACAATGAAGGGTTTTCACTTTTATGTATAAAAAGGTGTGAATTTAAATTCTTTTATAAGATTAAACTTTTGATTTATTGTTATTCTAAAAACGTAGTCTAATTTGAATAATATTTCTTATTATAAAAAAAATTGATGGAGATGAATAAAACTCACTACAGAAGAAACTTGAAAAAGAAATTTATCAAACACACAATACTTTTTTATATTAGATATTATTTTATCTTTAATTCAAAATCACTCAATCATATGATAACATATATAAGTATGTATATATTTGTGTACCTAAAACGGATACACATAATTTTATTATTTAAGATATATTGAGATACAAGACTGACGGTTCTTTTGTCTTGATAAATCTTTATTTATATTAATCTCTAATATTAAATCATAAATAAAAAATTTAACAAGGATAAGGAATTCTATCAATGTCAATCCTAACAATGCAAGGCAAATAATTTAAGAAAATCAAATACATACTTTAGTAAGAAAAACTATTAACATCCTAATCACCGCACAAATTTAAGCTTCATATGATATATCACTTGAAAATTAATCTTATAATACTAGTAATAGTATGCAAACCTATACATGAATTGATTCAATATAAAATAGTGGCTTTATATTTTCCTTATTAATTTGTAAATTAAGACTAAGAAAAGGTGTTATAAAACCATGTGAAAATACAAACCAAAATATAGAACAACAATTCTACATCTAGATCTGGAAAAGAAAAGCGTATCAATCACACAAGTTTATGAAAACCTTGGCGATGACAAAGGAAACAAGAAAAATCAAGATTTAAAGAGAGAATCAACCACTATATTATGTAAGTCAATGAAAATATTCTATTTAGAAAATTTAATACTTTACCAGTTTTATTAACCTTTAGGGTTAATAACTTAATTTTTCATTAAACCACAAATAGTAGCTATTACAATTGTTGTACACAATCCACTAGAGTAAAGCCTGACAATTAAAGTGAAATGTCTCCTAAGCCATTCGATTTAACATTAGAAAAATCCAAATAAAAATGAAAAGTTACACCACTGTTTGATCTTTTTTATCCCTGAACACTATTTTGAATGTGTTTTGAAACTAATATGTACCACTTAGCTGAACTAAAAGAAACGCTGCCGTTTCTATTCAAAATAAACTTTTAACACCAAGTCAACAAGTCAATACTCCCAACCACGTTAGCTTTTTAACATCCTCCTCCTAATACAAAACGACAGTGTGTTTGCTGAGAAAAAGTTGAAATCTATGCATCCTTCCGATCTTCTGTTGTAAAAACCACCTCTAACCATTGGTGAAATTCCTTGAGCCTGCCCTTTATCCACCGTGAAATCACTATCAACATGCATCGATCTTAAGCATAGTTGTCCTCCCTTAAAAAAAAAAAAACTTCTGCAACTATTTCCTACTTCTCATACCCCAATAACTTCATATGTCAGTCAATCATCAACCATCAAATTTCATCATTCTACTCAACACATGCCGATGATCCCAGCGTCAACATATCATCTATAGTTTCAAAACACTCTCTCAATACAAACAATTTTGTAATAACATTTAGGATGTTAGTGTTATGCTTTATTGTTCTGTTATAACTGATGTAGCCTATTGTTTGGTATGAAAGGCAATCCAACTGCAGATTTCAATCAATAAAAAAGGTTCTCGATTTTTCACTCAAAGTATCTCCCAAAACAATTTGCCCTAACCTTTATTTTTCTCGTAAAATTTTCTTTATCTTTGAATCTGATCAGATAATCTCCTCGATTTCTTACTGATTTCTTTGTTGATCTAGAGGTTATTCATCTTTAATTCCTTGAAGTTTTATTCTTTAATATTTTTTCAGATTTAGCATTGTCATTTTTTTATCAATATATTTTCCTTGGTAGCGTAAATCAATCTTGCTCTCATGTTGAGATTTGATTTTTATAAATACATAAATACAAAGAGTCTGCTACAACAACATCAATCTTATCCTATATTTGAAATTCTAATAATTTGAATTAACAATATCTTATATTAATTCTATCTATTTTATCTATCAACTTTAATTACATAAATTTTATCTTATTTCTATCTCAATTAATGTTATCAACATTTATAATATTAATCTTATGTTGATTCTATTCTCATTACTCCATTGAGTTATTTTTGTCTAAAATTCTTAATTTATACTTCAAATAATATATCGATTATTTGACAACACATTTGTCAGTATAGAAAGATATAGAATTTGTAGTTGCTTTTAAGAGATTGTCACATACAAAATGAACATCTATTTTTAGATGTTTCATCCTTGTGTGAAATACTGAAGTAACACTTAAATAAATTGTTTGAAAATTGTCACACCACAACTTTGGACATTTAACTTTAAAATCAAGTTCAAGCAACAAATTTTTTAACCATGTGATTTCAGAACTAACAGTTGTCATATCCTATATTCAACCTCTCAATGGATGATCGTGACACCACTCTTTACTTTTTACTTGAACAAAAAGTCATATTAACACCAAGATAAGCCACATAACTAATCATTGATTTTCTATCATCTATGTTGCCGCCCAATTGGAGTTCAAATAAGCATTGATACGATAAAAAATGGACTTACTTATGAATTACTCATGAAAATAGTAGTACCTCTTAGATAGTGAAGTACCTTTCTAACAATTGCTCAATGTTTTTCATTTGGAAAGTCTGAATTGATAGATTTTTTTGATGACAGACGATATCATTGATACCATATAAAATTAGGCTAAAAATTTATCTTTTTATTATCATTGATCTTTATCCATTATAATAGATACATAGAATTAATCTTATCTTTTTTTTATCCATTATATCTATCAACATTAATAAAATTAATTTTCTCTTAATTCTATCACAATTAATTTTTTTCAACATTAATAACATTTATCTTATATTAATTCTATGGAGCTGCGCCTTGACAATAAGAGTGGGAAGAGCCCCTTGGCGGCCGTTGGCCAGTGAACCAAATAAGTATTATATATACAAATCAAATTTGGTTTAATGTAACATTACTTTGATTTTAAGGGGATGTAACTTTGAAAGAAAGAATTATTATCTAGAGCTATATAAATTACAATTTCTGACTTAAATTGATTAATTGAATATATATATTATGAGTAGTACGATATATATAAATAATGAGCATAAACTTGTTCACAAATAATTACATGTTATCATGTGATTGAATATTATTTCATCTTTAATTCAAAATTATTTAATCATATGGTAACATATTATTATCAATAAAACTATGTGTACCCACTTTGGGTATACAAATATATACACATTTATATGTGTCATTATGTGATTGGATGATTTTGAATTGAGAATAAAATAATAACCAATCATATGATGACACATATGAGTGTGTATACATTTGTGTATCAAAGTGGGTATATTTGTCTATTATTATTTGTGCGTAAGTTTATATTCATTATTTATGTATTTAATTTTATTGGCGGATTATATTGTGGATTTAGACTCTAGTCTTCCTTCATTCGAGATATCTTTAAGACTCATGGAAGGTTAGACATTACCCAAGCCATTGAGAACAATATCCTGACACAAAGACTAAACCAAAAACTTGTGTAGTTAATTGTCTATGTCAACTTGTTCTTCGTCATGTGTTAACATAAATCAGTTTCTTTCCTGTTTCTGTCAAATTTAAGTCTTGAAAGCTTCAATTAGAGCTGCACAATCGTCTTCTAATCTTTAGTCAATACTTGATGCTTAGCGCTGTTCCTCCACCTGTTATTGATTAAGCCATCCACCATCTTTCCTTCATGGCAAGGACACTTTGTTGACAAAGTTGATGATGGCCCTAAATCTCTTCATAGGTAGATACAAAAAAAGGATTATGTTACCTAATAAAGCATGCAAAAAGACAGTTGTTTTAGTTTCGCTTTTAAATATTAAATGCTAAGCAGCTGGAAGGAGGATTAGCAGCCTAATTATCCTATTAATCTCGGCCACCTAAGTAGGTGGTCAAGAATATTTACCACATAATTATAACAATTGTGCATATCACGAGCCAGACATGATCTCTTTGGATTCTATTATTATGCCAAAGTACTTGTGTTTAAACAAGAATAAAGACATAATTAGTATACTAATTACTGAGGTTTGCTTCAACCTTGTCCTAACATGCAATAATTGTGATATGGATGTTTATATTATGATTAATTAAAGTTTAAGAGGAAGGGTTGCAAAAGAAATCAGCCAAATGAGACTTTTATATAAACTTCTAGGCTTAAAAGCGAATGACTGCACCTTCCACAGTCAAGATGCTAAATAGTAGATATGGATTAAATTTACAAGATTATTATTCATGAGACAATCAAATGATTCAAATCAAATTTAGTTACAAAACTGATCGGCGGATGATTTGATAGCAAATAGACTGTTTTTTTTTTTTTTTCTAATTCATTACATTAGGGAAAATAAGGAAAAGTGGTTAGAATGTATATGCCCTAGCATTTATGTTGGAACCCAGAATTTTTTTTGATTAACCTAAGTGGTTTGAAAATTTTTTTTAATTAATAAAGATAAGAAAAGAATACACTTATTTAAAAGATATTACGACAGATACATACAAAAAAATTAAAGATATATACAGAAATGAGCAAATATTAAAATACAACCCAGAATGAAAATTTATATGAGGTAAAATTCTACTTATGTGAATCTTAATCTTAAAACCTGAGGAATCATGATGATGCAGGTCTTTACACAACAAAAAGTACCTCAGCTTTTAATTATAGTCCAAGAAATTAAAGGTAAAGAGAAGCAGTGGGGATTGTTATTTACCCTGATTTTCAGAGGGGAAAAAATATTTAGGGAAGGATGCCAAAATTTTACTGAGCATTGCCTGTGCTGCTGTTCAATAACTTGATTTGCTGCTAGTGGGGAAGCCTTGTATTGGTTCAACGTTATGTAAATATTAAACATCTAAACATTATTATTGTTTAAGTGTTACCATAATTACAAGCCTTATAACTCGCTTGTTTTTAGGTGACATGACAGGAACAGCTCATTCAAATGATATTGAAGATGATGATTTGACTGACAAAAGGTGAGCACCAAACCAATAATAGACAAGTAAACTGTAGCCCATAACGTTCGGATGAAAACTTGCCACGAAATCTCTTATAAGACAAGATTGATCTAAAGAAGTAAGCTACATTGACTACCATTAACATAAAAGAAAAAATAAAATAAAGCATATAGATAGAGAGATATATGCTTTACATGATCTTTTTATCTTTATTAATCATGGCTGTCAGTGTAGCTTAAAAATTCCTTGATTATACAGTCATATTCCAATGCCAAACTAGCGATGTGAATATGTCTCCAGAGATATTATATTCATGATTTGAAAGTGCATAGTAATACTACAAATACAAACTACTATATTGCATTGGGAAGAGGCGAAATGAAACTGTGACTGAATGCATTGAATGACCAATGAAGATGGGTACCTGACTGGCCACTTCACTAACAGTCTGGTTTCTTATGACCGTGAGTTGGAAATTTCGAATCCTTTTATTTTTCAGATAAAAATTAAAAGCCAAAAAAAAAAAGTATTTTTATAATTTTTGAAATGACAGCAGGGGGGACCCTCTTTCAGACCCCATAAATTGTAGTTGTAGCGCGCATCTTTCGGGGGTGTTAATTATGTACAGCAGACTGAAACTGGGCCTGATCACTCTTTTTCGTGTATCTTTCTGATCCAATCTTACAATTATATGATCATATATGTGAGAGTGAAAGTTGATAAATTGGTGGGGGATGGTGGTCGTCGGAGCCAACGAGGCTGCAACAATTATATAAATCATGTCTTACTTTGTCTTTCTCTTCCTCTTCTGATCAGTCTTTAATTTTTCTTTTGCAGGCACATGTGGTTTTTCCTGCAAATTGCCATCATAAACAGCACTTTTTCTCAGTTCAACCGGGACCTTTTCACTGTTTACCGTTGAATATTGTACTATACACATACGGATCTTCTATTCTCTTACCACATCTCTTTGTCCAGCAGTGCAAACATGAGGTCGCAATTAAGTACCTTTATGAATTTTAAAAGCATTAAACGTTTTGATGGTGTAATTTTTTGTCATTTAATCTTTTATGCTTCCGAACCAATTCTCTTCTCTGTGAGTATACTTTATATTGCCATAAAAAATAACAATAATAATTATGTATATTTAATGGCTTCCCAGTTGGTGCAGGGTCAGGAGGATCCTTATTAGTAAGATGATGTATGTTGCTTTAACTATGTAAATGAATGCAGGCTTAAACAAATTCCAACTTTGAATTGTTTCAAAGAGTAATTAGTGATAATTAATTCTAAGATTAATTTTTTGATACCAATTATAATATATTGAATTGAATATACGAGAATGAGTTTCTTGTTTCATCTTTATGGCTTTCAATTGAAAGGAAACAACATAAGATCGGATTGAAAATTTTTTGAAAAGTGATGGATTTTTTACCTTTTTTTTCTCTATTATTTATGAACATTGAAAAAATGGAAAACTTGTAATATTTTTTTTGTGACATATTTTAAATTCGAGTCCTGTGAAAACCGTATATAAAATAGATGATGATATTTTACCTAATTGTAAGTGTACACTTAATTTCTTTATATTAAATTACTAAAAATAATTTTGTATAAAAAAGTTAAAAATTTTTGGAATATTAATTAAAATAACCAAATTTTAATAGTTTTATATAAAAATAACTATCACTCTTACAGTTTGATGAAATTATCTTTGTATATCAATAAAATTTTTCATTCATATTCCACTATTTTAAAAAATCACTCTCAACCTTCCCAATACAATCTTTCGGCAAAATCCGATCATATTCAGTCAATCAAACCTTTCATATTCAAAGTTTACTCCATATTTTAAAGTTGTGTTTGCCAATATTTAATGTCATTTTTCGTATGTCGTATTTTCAAAGATTTTTTTTCTTCTTTGGAAAATGAAAAAAAAGGTTAGTTATAATTGTTTTTATGTTATGATTAAATACTAGTTTGTATACAATTTTACACAATTTGGGAAACAATGTGAATTGTTGATTGGTTTCAACAGTTAACATGTTTTCGCGGTTGGCATAATTTGTTCACTAACTTACATAATTCTAAGGTTTACACTTGATTTGGCATAAAAAATTACTCTTAACTCATTTTTATTAACAAATATATCTTTGACAAAACCCTATTCTTATGACATTTCATCTTCCTATATACTCCATTTTTACTCATTCTCCCCATCTTCACTGATCTCTAAATATAAATGTGTTTCCTTGTTTAAAGATTATATCATTGTTCTACTCCTAATTTGTTGTTGAGTTGAAGATAGAATGTTGTTGTGTTGATTAAGTTGTGCAATTAGAGATGAATTGTTATTGACTTGTACCTTTACTTTAGATTAGATTCAAGTGCAATGTTATATAGTAAGCCTGAGTTATGTGACTAAAGCCTGTGGATTCAATTGGAATTCCAAGTTTCGATGACAAAAATAAAGAAAGGATTACAATGAAGGTTGACTGAAAGGGTGGTGTCAATCAAATCATTAGTTTTCAACTAGATTTGACAAAATTGATAGAAAATTATATTGGCTAAATTATATTGGATTTGTTTGTAACTTCCTTTAGGATGAAATTCACTAGACCTCTAAGGTGCACTTCTACCTCAAATGCAATAATGTGGCAAATGTTCCTCTAAGCTTGTTTGTTGATCAAAGAATCTTCCTAAGGTATGTCCGAGAACAAGTTGGTTCTTGCACTTCCGAAACACTTTCCAAACTTGAATGTGTGAGAACCTTTCTGTAAAATGTGTTTCAAACTATTTGAAATACAAAAGAAGCCAAGAGTAAGGGGGGAAGTCTCAACCAAGGTAAAGAGAAAAACCTTTTGATTAGAGTTGGATTCAAGTCAAACCAAACCGAGCTTGAGCTCCTTTAAGTTTGAGTTTGACTTGTTTCAAAAAATTCAAACTCAAGTTTGAGATCATCACGAGCTTTAAGTTCGATTCGTTATTAAAAACAATATTATTTTAATTTATATTGATCAAAATGACATTGTTTTGTATCGAAACTTTTAAGATTGCAATCTTGACTAGCTTAACACCATTAAAATTTAAACTCGAAAATATTAAACTTTTAGACGGCTCGAATCCAACCCTACTTTTGATAAAAATTAATAAAATTGATTCAAATGATTATGATGCATATAGAAAGTGGATTTGACAAATCTCAATTTTGTCCATAATTTATCATGACTCTCATGCAGTCATCCTCCACTAATCATGATTTAGCCCATTATTAACTTTATATGATAATCATCCAAATTGTTTTGCGCCAATATATTAAAATATTCAATATTTTCAATGTACATTTTCAATCGTTCTCTGTAATTATAAGTATTGACATTGACTATAGTTAAAGTCTAATGGCTAGCAAGTAATGTTTATCAATCATGGTTAGTGACTACGGACTATGAGTAGCGACTATGGTTAATAACTATCAGATAACAATAAGATGTGATTAATCTAATTTAATTTTCTGAACTATTCTAAATAGTTATAATTAAATTAGAAAATATCATGTCAACACATTATCCATGATAACTTTTATCAACTACTTAGGGGATGCAAATGAAATGTTTAATAATAAGCTTCAATGTAATAAAATTCATACTCTTTTATCTTATAAATGTAATACTCCAAAATTCATTAACATTGTCCAAATCCTTTATAGGAACAACACTACACTTGAATTAAACACTCTATTCATTAGAATCTTTAACAATTTAATCCAATTTAATTATCTCATAAAAGCCATCAATACATATATGCCTTCATAGAACACCAATAACCGAAATAGAAGCATATTAAAAACTCACAAATCCAAGCTCTAAACTATTCCATATTTCAGAAGCATATTAACACTTAGAGATAGTACTAAAAATAATTTTCAAAATAGAAGCATCCAACCAACTAACAAGCATCTTATCAACTATTTTACAATGTAAATATTCAGGATTAGGTTTTTTAGTCTTACCTGAATTAGAGCCTTATTCATCTAATTGAAAGTTGCATCAAGGAGCTGGAAATGAGGACAAACCAATTAGGTGATCTTCAAGGTCACGAGCTCCCACCATGAACAAAATTTGCGACTTTTAGAAGCAATAATTGGTGTGTGTGAGCTTAGGTGATATAGCTTGTAATGCTAGAGGTCAAAACAGTAGAGGATTGGTTTTGATTTGCAATTCGCAAAATTTTCATCTAGGGCTTCTACGCTGACCGGAGAAAGGGAAGGATTAGTTGAAAGTTTAGCCATAAATACACGTGGTTAGTCTTCTAAGGCTTTGATACCATATACATGATCTATTAAAAACATAAATTGAGAGAAAAAATTGTTTTCCTTTATTCATTAACAAAAAATTTACACACCAGTATTTATACAAAACCACAATACAGGTTGACAACCTGTGTCAAAATTAATTACAGCCTTTAATTAATAACAAAAGAAACACAAATTTAATCACTACCAAACATTTGATGTGACTAGTTGTCTGGAAGATAGAGAGAACAAGGAAGTGAGAGCAAGTTGGGAAGATGGCAGCAAATGGTTGAAATGAGACTTTGTTGATTCCTCAATTGTTTTCTTTTCGTACACTTAAAAAAAAAAAAAAAACAGTGCGTCATGAGAAGACCAAAACTTACCATTTTATATCCTTTGCCTTAGTATAACTATATAAAAAGTTTCGCCAAGTTATAATCATGTGCATTATTTGAAAGCCGATTAATTTAATGTAATGTATCGGACATGATGATAGTAGGTTTATGAGTTCCTTGTTGAGTGAAATTAAAAAAAGAATAAAATCACATATTATAAACGCTAATCTAATTGATTTGCCAAAATTTGTTGGGAGTAAAAACTTTCTGTAATGATATATGAGGTGAATTTAATGCAATATATTATATATTAGAAAACATTAAATTAGGTGAGTGGCTTAGTCTAATCTCTCCCTCAATCTAGCTGGGGACTATAAAAGCAGGAAGAGGAGTAGAATGTCAAACGAGATAACCAAAAAGCAACTAAAATAAGGTGAAAATTGAAACGTCCGTGAAACAAGTATAATAAAATATGAAAAAGATAGAGAAAGCAATCAAAAAAGAAAAATCTACAATCTAATAGTTTTCCTTATCTCTTGCTCTTCTTTGCCTTTATTAGTTTTCAAATATTTCTTTTTCTTTCAAAGGAAAAAAAATTAAGTCTTGTCAACCACTCGACACGCAGCCGTTGCCGGTTCCGGCTAAGTTACATCTTCTTCCCCAGTCCCCACAAACAAGTGAGAGCACCTCTTACTCTATTCCTCTTATATTCTTCTTCTTATTTGTTCTTATATTTCCTCCATCTCTATAGCATGTTCAAATCCTGGTGCAACTTCACTTCATGGCCTCCTTGATAAGCAGCCGTGAATAATTTTCATTCCCAATTTCCCAAATTTATGACTTCTCTAAATGTTAGGTTGGGTATGGCAGTGAAAACATAGTTTTTTCGCCGTATTAGACAAGTTGTCAAGCTATAGTCTCTAGGGTTTCTATTTCTTTCTACCTAGTCCTTGCTCTAGGGTTTTCAGTTTCATTATTTTGTTTCGTTTTTTAGATTTTTACTAGCTTTTGTCATCTGGGTTTGTTGATAAATGGAGGATTATAATCAGCTAAATGAAAACACAACTACAAGGGGAAACTTCTTGTATACTTCTCAAGTTCTTGGACCCAATTCGTCAGCATATGGTCGGGCAAATAGTAGTTCTAACGTGAGTAATCAGCAGACCCAGATGCCTATTAGCAGCAGTATTCATCTTCAATCAGGTAATTGTTTTCAATCTGAAGCACACCCGATCGTCAAAACTGAAGCCAGCAGTTCGCAGCTCGGTCCAAAATTTCACTACCCTCCTATGAGGGGCCATCAATCACAAGAAGGAAGTGAGAGCTTCAACGAAGCTGAAGCTATTAAAGCCAAAATAATAGCCCATCCTCAGTACTCCAACCTTTTGGAAGCTTTCATGGATTGCCAAAAGGTACTAATTAACCTCACACTCCTGAAACACACACAAAGGAAGAATTAAAAAAAAAAAGTGCTCCGATATACAAAAGAAGATGAAAGCTATAAGGGCTTTCATTTTTGAAGATTGACTCTCATATTCTCGCTTACCTTTTGCTTCTGGTTAGGTGGGAGCTCCGCCTGAAGTAGTGGCTCGACTATCTGCTGCTAGACAGGAGTTTGAGTCAAGGCAGAGATCATCATCATCATCTTCTCGAGACACTTCCAAAGACCCCGAACTCGATCAGTTTATGGTTTTCTTCTTTGACTTTTGCTTATGTTTCAGTCGAAGTTGTCTATTTGTTATTCTCGCTTTGGGGTTTATATTTCTCGACTCAATATTGCATATGGGATCAATACACAGGAAGCTTATTACGACATGCTGGTGAAATATCGGGAAGAGCTAACAAGGCCAATACAGGAGGCCATGGATTTCATACGCAGAATTGAAACTCAGCTTAATGTGCTCAGCAATGGCTCGGTGCGGATCTTCAACGCGGGTACGCACTTTCTTCTATACACATATGCTTATGATTCTATATATAATATCACGTTGAAAAGAAGAAAATTTTGGGCTTTCCCAAACATGGAAAGAAACAGAATAATCCACATAAACTTCGTGGTTGCCGATATGGATTTTATCTGGCTTTGCTTGTAATAGGCAAGAATCGATTTTTTAGTCGGTTTCAGGCTCCAGCGGGCTTTGAAAATTCTGATAACTTACCTCATCTCTTCTATACTTTGATTAGCGCATTAATTCCCCGTTCCAGAGAACGAACTTTTGACTCAGATTACGCCGTCCAGTATAGTAGGAGACAAAGAAAGAAGACGGCAGACCCTAGAATGATCCACCTACAAATTTATTAAATCCCTAAAGCCCTGACACGAGTTAGCATTCAAATGTTTACTAACCTATTTTATGATAATCAAATTCTACTTAAAATTAAGGACCTTAAGCAAAACTAAAACTCACTTGTTTATACTGTACTAAGATAACCCATGATTAAATCACACATCGGCTTCAGTAGTGGGTTGGCTTTCCGTGGTCTGATTCAGCTGACAAATCACATTCTTATTAGGGTTTTCCTTCCCAAAATCTCGACTGCCTCTTCCTTCTGCTAAATTTGACTCTATGGGTTCGTGGAATATATACATAACCCGAGATGCATAGCATCATCATTTTCGAGAAGTTTTTACAAGCTTTTAAGTACCAAATAAATATGTCTGTTTATTTTGTTCTTAAATAAAGTTGAGGAAAATTTTAGAACATTGGATGCTGTTCAACTCAGTGCTTCCTCAGGTAGCCTGTACGACAATGTCAGAAATATTTATTTACTTTTATCAATTTTTGTGTTATTTGTAAAAATTTATGTCGATTCACCGATCGAGAACTTTATTTTTATCTCTTAATCATAGTAAGAGATTAATCTGGCGAATTATGCATATAACAACAATTATTCCTGTCCATATCTTTCGGTGGCTTGAGGTGGGGTTAGTATTTTGTTCCCAAAGAAATGCTACAAAGCAACTCCCTTTCTTCAAAATGAAACATTCATGCAGTGGCTAGTGAAGAGAGATATAAACTCCATTTTGCAGCTAAAAATTTGAAATTTACAATATTAAATTTTTATGCATTCTTGTGGAATATGGTAAGCCCTTTTTCTCTTGTTCGCTAAAAAAGGCATGTAATCTTTTGGTGCTGAACGCTGGACGTAGATCGATTATGTAATGCGGTTAACTTTATTCTCTGCACATTAATGTTTGTTTTAAGTTCAAATAACTTATGGGAATTTGGCAATTCAGTGAGGATGTTTTGAATTTGTAAACTTTTAGTCTTTTTACAAAATCTAATCGACATCTTGAGCTAATGAACTGGCTTATTTGTGGTAGGATCGGTTTCTTATGTCTATATTTACTGTAAATGAGAATAAATAGGAATTTTACCTGCTGTGTTCTAGTCTCAATAACGTGTTTGACATTGAGTTGAAACTGGATTAGTTTTTAATGTTGTTGATTTAGTGATATGATGACTTCTAATTTTTCATTTAAGAATGGCATGGGTTCTTTAAAGTGGCTTGAATTTGGTATTGGATTTTTCTCAATGGGTAACAGTGCAAGGGGTGCTGAAGATAAATAAGGATCAGGCTCTAGAGTTTATGATAGAGTCATGCCTTTTCATGAGAAAAAATGTCAGTTTTTCTTTTTTTTTTTCTACAAATTTTTCTTCTACTTCTAAAAGTTGATGAAAAAAATTAAATACCATGAGGTAAAATATGTTGTTCTACGTTATTAAAGGTCTTTCTTATCTTTACTTCTCAAGTATATTCTCTTTTATGATCAAGAAGTTTAGTTTAGTTTAGTTTGAATCAATGGATCAAAACTTTGGACTAATATCAAAGCTTAAGCTAAACGGTAAGGTTGAACATTAGTATTAAGAATTTTTAATATCAGGTTTTCAACCACCGATATTTCAACTATGGTTTCGCACTTGTGTGCACTCTGTGCAGCTTCTGATTTGTTGCAAGAAAAATATGCCTTTTTGCAGCAATTGAAGAAGTAACCATATCCAAGCTTATCTACCCCCACATGATTTTAGGAAGTGTTATTGCCTTGTGGTCTGACTTAAGTATGAAAAGATAATGTCTTTAGACAACAGGGAAAGCGTTAATGTCAGTTTACATGGAATTTAGCGATTTGTTGCTGGGTTATTTCTTTCCTGTTATTCTCCTTTTGAAGCTTCATAATTTTGCTTTTGTATGCGATCTTTCTTGTATTTAGTTCTGTGAGATTCAAGAATTGCTTCTAAATTTCATCATAACAAATTGATAGTCATTTCTTTGTTTTAAATGAAGTCTAGTTCAGTGTATATTTATATTCTTATTAATCAGTATTTTTTGGTCGATGGATTCAATTAATGTCTTTTTACAGTTATTAAAGG
Source organism: Mangifera indica (assembly GCF_011075055.1). Lineage (NCBI taxonomy): Eukaryota > Viridiplantae > Streptophyta > Magnoliopsida > Sapindales > Anacardiaceae > Mangifera > Mangifera indica. Next base: position 3,802,806 of record NC_058147.1, on the reverse strand, counting down.
TTGAAAACTTAGGCTTATTGTTGTCCTACATGGGAAGTACTTTATCTTGGATCTCCTTTACATTTATGAATAACTTGTAAATTATCATAATGCTGTTTTACATAAACACCACAAAATTTGCTATTCAATTGTGTTTCATGTGCACTTCACTGTCATGTTCATATATAATGAAGTATGAATTCTGTTGAATCTAAAACTTTATAGTAACTGTCAAGATGGAAAGTAATTAGAAAACTGATATGAAATATACATTTAATTTCCTGGTCAATTGCTTATGTTATGCACTTTCAATCTGACAAATGAACAGATGAGAAGTGTGAGGGTGTTGGTTCATCAGAGGATGATCAAGACAATAGTGGCGGGGAAACAGAACTTCCAGAAATTGATCCGCGAGCTGAAGACCGAGAACTGAAGAGCCACTTATTAAGGAAGTATAGTGGTTACCTGAGCAGCCTTAAGCAAGAGTTGTCAAAGAAAAAGAAGAAAGGAAAACTACCCAAAGAAGCCAGGCAGAAGTTACTTAGCTGGTGGGAGCTGCACTATAAATGGCCGTATCCTTCGGTATGTGCATTTGTTTTTAGCTTATCAATTCCTATTGCTCACAACCCTTTTTGCCAATTATTAATTGAAGATTTTATCCTGGCCTATCCACTAAAATGTTGCTTTGGCAAACCTACAGGAAACAGAGAAGGTGGCATTGGCTGAATCAACTGGTTTGGACCAAAAGCAGATAAACAACTGGTTCATAAATCAAAGGAAGCGGCACTGGAAACCTTCTGAAGATATGCAATTCATGGTGATGGATGGCCTCCACCCACAGAATGCAGCTCTCTATATGGATGGCCACTACATGGGCGATGGCCCTTACCGTTTAGGACCATAAACAATTTATGAGTTAGATACAACTCGTTATGCTTCCACAAGAAGGCTGGAATCTACATATATATATATATATCTTTATATAGTGTTATTATCAAGTGTAGCATATATAAGTGTTAGTAATGCCACTTGTATTTTAAATGAAAGTTGGGTAATGCTGTAAAACCTAAAATGATACTTTTTTTTCCACAAATGCCATCACTGTGATTTGGTGTAGCTTGTTTATATATGTTATGGTGATTATTCAAGACAGGGAATGCAGTAATTGTCATTGTACAATTTTTACCTTGATTTGGGATGTTTTCATTTGCTTTCTTGGAAAAGAGTTGTGTTAATCCAGATGTTGATCTTGAACGATATCCATTAGCATTCTTAAAGCAAATAATCTTGTTGTGGTGAAAGGAAATCTGAAATTAGAGATGGTTTATCCCTTTTGTTAGCATCAAATTAAGGCGCCATATTCTGAGGAGGGAGAAGCGTTGGCATGGAGCGAGTAATTCAAGCTAAAAATACTTTTGCAGAACGTATGATTCATTAAGGCAGATAAACTTTTCCTATTAAGTAAAATCTTGAAGGTGTTAAAGATTCCATTTTCTGTAATTATTATTTTTGTTGTTATTATTGATTTGTTCGTGGAACTAATTGGCAATAAGTCAATTAAAAGATCTAATCAACAATTAATATGGTGGCTAATCATATTGGTTGTAGGTATTAGTTCGTCATGATTGCAAAGCCGTTTGCCGTTTGCTTCCTACAAAGTGGTCACTTGGGTTGAAATTATAATTGTGTTTGTGTGTGTATATATATATATATATTAGTGTGGTAAAATATAAGTACAGAATGTAATATATTGTAAAATATATTAAATTAATATAATATATATTTTATAATATAATTCATATTATGTATACAGATTGATATATTTATTTAAAAAAAATGATTATGTAATAAAAAAATGTCTTATAATATAAAAAATTAAGTTTTTGATATATGATACTATACACAATTTAACTATTATTGTTGAAACTCCAAATGTCACAAGACATAATCTCATACGTAATTTTGACTTTTGATATATATGTTGTAAGATTTAAGTTGGATTGGTTATTGCTTATAACAAATATACTATTTGATACTAATTTTTTATTATATAGTATTTATATTAAAACTCACTAAAATTTATAAAAAAATATTAAATTTATTGTGATATTTATAATTAAGGTCACTAACTCTCTAATTTTTTAGTCTTGCAATTATATCTTCCTCCTATTTTCTTTTGTCTTTTAATGTGCAAATATATGTCTCCCCAAATATATGAAAAAAAGAAAGATATATTTCCTATAAAATTTTATAGTATTGAACAAGTTATTGGTTATATGATTTATAATCTTTTATGTTAGATTTCGATGAAAATTTTTTAAATATATAATTTTTCATCAAAATCTATCGATGTTTGTTTTTCATATTTATAATTTATACTTTTGATATATGTTTTTTTTTTAATTTTTCATTATCTATCAAATAATCCTAAGTTCATATAGGTGAGATGAATATTGGGATATTATTTGTAATTCTAAATTTCTTCTAACAAACTAAATACTCATGAAAAAATTAAATCTTAAATTTCCAAACAAATGACAACCAAAAACAAAATTCATTATTGTTTCACCCTTCATATTCACTAACCAAAACCCTAAAATGTATTTCTTCTCAATTATTTCCAACGGAACAACAAACTAACAACATTCTCTAAAACCTTAAGCTTTCTTTGTATATCTACTCTCTCTGATGTCTGTTTATGTCTTTAATCTTCATCATTGGATCAATTAGATCTTTACACTGAATTTCACAATAAGATTTCTTTATCTAATATTGGTAGCGCTTATATGGAGTCTCTCGTAAATGATTTTTTCTCTCTAGATGAGAATAATAGTGGAGTTAATGAATTGGTAATTTTCGAGTAAAAAAGGAATTGAAGTCAGAAGACGCCAACTAAGGAAGTGGAGTTGATATGATTGGTGTAAATAGATGGTGTAAAGAGTTATGAATGACCTTTAGATTAGACTTTCAGGTTGTCGATAAGTTATTGAGATTTTGAGGTAGAGTATTTATTCCTCAAGATGAGCATGAAATTGAGGCAAAGAAACATTGGAAAGGCGGAGGAAGATATCCTTAACATAAAACATTCAACAATGTAGATGTTAAAAGATGTCCTCAAACTTAAACATAAAGTCTATAGTTTCAAAACAAAAATAACATAATTATCTGCTTTATATTAACTCATATATGCATACACAATAAAATGACATAAATGCCCTCATGCACATCCTCTAGCTAAGTCACTGCTTCGTAGCTACCATCACTACTTATTACATGTAAAATGAAAAAGAAAATGAGTGAGCAATAATCACTCAAGTTGAAGAAACTATATCCCATATATCTTACCTTTGATTCCTTTCCATTATATATACATATATTCCACTCGAACTTAGTAATATGGAGCACACCTTTGGACTTGATATATTAATTGAAAATAAATGTTATTTTGCCCTAAAAAATTAATAAGTATAGATAAAATTATAATAAAATCAAAATTTTTTTTTTAATAGCTAAGGTGAAGGTAGTAATAAGATTATTTTTTATATTTATATTTTATCACATTCGATAACTAACTAACAAAACAAAATAAATAATGTCAATTATAAAAAATACATTACTAAAATAATCTTTAAATATTGAACTAGACGGCAAACACCCCTAACCTTAACAGTAAAAATGACCTCTAAATACAAGTGCAAAAGGATCTCATGTGAACAGTGAACAAGTTTAGGTTTTTTTCTTTTAATTTTTGAAATTTTTACTAAATTGAGTAATAATTGGTGTCACATTGTTAGTTCAAAATTATATATGTATTCAAGAGAATGCATCAAAGGTTTACACCCGATATTTGATTATTTCCAATAGGCCAAAAGACTTATTTCCACCGAAGTTTTAGTCAGTTTTTAAACTTACACTTGTGAAATTTAAAAAACTCAAATACTTATCCACTATCCAAATTCTATCAAAAATTTATGTTGTATATAAAAGTAAAACTGTCATTTTAATAATATTATAAAAAAATATTTAATTTTATCTCATTTTCCCTCCTCCCAGATTTTGAAAACTAATATTTTTACTCATATCTAAACTTTTCTAGTTTTAAAAAGTCATGCTGCCCCCTACCCAAAATACTTAGGTTTTTTTTTTTTCCTCTCCGGTTGTCACTCCATCTTTGTCGACCTTCTCTTTCTATCCAAACCATTAGTCGGTTTTCTCTTGTCGTCAAAAGACAAAAAGACATCGACGACCAGATAAAGACAAAGTTTTTGTCTTTTCATCTGCAGATGGAGAGAGATGAGGGAAAGAGCATCAAATAAACAAAAGGACCTTAAGAAAATATTAAACAATAATATCCATAAGAGCATTTTTTTTTTCCAACTTAAAATGCTTTTAGAAGAATAACTTATAAAAATTGACAAATATTTTACATCCAATTGTCTATGAAGTGCACAAATACACCCAATATTACAATTGATGCATAAAAAAATCAAACTTGTTCGATTTCTTGAATGAAAGAGTAAAAGTTAAAGACTTGGTATTCTGGGCACATCATGACTAAGATGAAAATGTTCATCGTGAAAAACTAAATTTCCAATTGGACTTGGCTCATCGGGCACATCATGACTAGATAAAAATGTTTATCATGAAAAACAGAGTTTCCAATTGGACTTGGTCCACTAGACACATCATGTGTAGGATGAAAATGTTCATCATGAAAAACAAAGTTTCCTATTGGACTTGGTTCAATGAACACATCATGACTAGGGTGAAAATGTTCATCGTGGAGAATAAGATTTCTTGTTGGACTTAGTCCACTAGACACGTTATGACTAGGATAAAAATGTTTATCGTGAAGAACAAAATTTCCTACTAGACTTGATCCATCAGACACATCATGACTATGATAAATATTTTTGATCAAAAGATGATAATTTTAATTGGTTTTGAGCCACCAGAGAGTTTCCGATGAGGCTAGTGAACTCTTGCTGAATATCCACACACACTATCAAAAAATCATAGAAGTGAATAAGAAAGTGAGTGCTAAAAACAAAGTAATTTTGACCATCTTCATTTTTGTTACCTTGAGTTTTTGAGGAAATAGGTAAAATAGTTCTCTATAATTGATGTACTAAACTTAATTCATATTTAATAGATAATATTCATATAATAACTTTACTTGATTTTTTTCCAATATATTATGGAATTATTAGCTTGTTTGACCCAGCTGTTAATTAAGGGAAGATTCTATATTTTGGTCAAATTTTTTATAATTTCCAGATTATAACAACAAATCAATCTTCCTGTAATACCTTTTCCTATTTGTTGTCTTAATATTTTGATAATTTCAAAATACTAAATCGTTATTCGTAAAAACTATATTTATATAATTAAAAAAGGTGATATAATTTATGTACTTCTTTTTTAATATATAGGATGAAAAACACCCCTATTAGATTTGCTTTCAATTTTGAATTAAAAATTAGGTTTTACCCTTTTCATTCAATTTTGATTTGAAAAGATTGTTTTGCTGCTCCCATCAAACTTTGAATACACGTCCACTTGTTGCCATTTTTTCCCCAAAAATAAAAATTTTTCTTAAAATTTTAAAAATTAATAATTTTTCTTACACTTAATTTTAAAAAATTATCCTTTCCCCTTCAAGATTTAGTTTTTCCCTCCATTTTTCAGCCACTGGAATAGTCTTTACCACTTCTTCAGCCACAATCTCCCTTCCCCCACAATTCCAACACTTTCTCTCACATCTGATATGACGTTGATTTTGTCCCTTTTTATTTTCACTGCCAAGGTTTGACACCTATTCAAAACCCCTTTTTCATTTTTGTTTGGCATCAACTAAGGAAGGATTCTTCCGATTTGAAACGTAGTTACACATTCCTTCGTTCCAATTTTGAACGATGATGACCAAACAATTAACTGATGACAACGAACAAAACCAAATGATCAGATTTCAAACTATGATGGATGAAATCAATGTCAAATCGGGAGTGAGAGAAAGCACTAGAACTATAGGGAAAGAAAGACTAGGTTGAAGGAGCTACAAAGATGGTTTTGATGACTGAAAAAATAGAGAAAAAAACCCTAAAGAGGAAATATAACTTTTTAAAACTCAATTTTAAAGAAAATAATTAGTTTTTAAGGTTTAGAGAGAAATTAGATAAAGTTTTATTTTTTTAAATATTATAGTTAAATAACAATTTTACTCTTAGAATTAATAGATTTTATTAATTTTAATAGTTTATGAGTGAGTATTTAGATTTTTAAAATTTATATGTGAGAGTTTGAAATTTGACTAAACGTTGGGTGGGAATAAGTTATTATTGGAATAGAAGGAAAGAGCATCAGGTTACTTGAGGCCAAATTTTATGCAGAAGGAACGCTTTTTTGGAGAAACCAAGACGTACACAACCTGGATTACTTAAGGCCAAATGATAGCTCCTCTCAGATTTGCAGATAGGTGGCTAGATTATTGGAAGCTTGGAACATTTCTTTGAAAAAATAAATATGACAGTCGTGTGCTGCCCTATAATGAAGTTTGGGCACTTTTTCCAGTTGGATTGTATAGGCCTGATCTGGATGTTACTGTTAATATGGTTACAAGTTTTGCTTTCATCGGCAAACTAATTAAAGATAATAGAAGTAAGTTCATTGGTAATTTTATGGTGTTATTAGAATTTTGCACATTTTTTACAAGAATTTTGGGCTACTTACTATTTACTCAAGTTTGTTCAGGCTTATTGTCTATTGAGTCTTCAGATAACATCTAATTATAAGGATGTGGTTGATACCATTTTTATCAAAAATTCTATTATTGGTTATAATATCAGTTTTATTGCTACCATACGAAACATGTTTTCTTTGAATTGGAATATAAATATTTTTTATTCTATCCAAGAAACAAATTGTGTAGTAGATTGAACTACAAAAAAGAGTCTTATCTCTGCATATGTTTTTTTTATACTTTTTGGGATTTCTCTGAAATTTCAAAAGATTGTAAAATGAAATTTGAAGAGTACTTTAACTCCCCTTTAATTTATTTTCTTTTTTTGTTTTTGACTTTACCCTATATTTAAAAAAAAAAAAAAAAAGAAAAGAAAGAGCATCAAATAAAGAGAGCTTAATGAAAATATTAAACATTAATATTCATAAAAAATTTCTTTCCAACTTAAAATGCTCTTATGTAATTAATTTATAAAAATTGATAAACATTTTACACCCAATGGTTTATGAAGTGGACAATACGCCCAATATTACAATTGATACATGGCAAAAGTGTTGTATTAATTAGTGAAAATGTTATAATCTTTATACAATTGTAAAAATTTTTAGTTGGCATTGTACAAGAGTGAGGTACTTTTTATATCAATTCTTAATATTAGAATCATAATGCATAAATATTACAAAATTACAAAAACTTGTAATACACTAAATTATTTAATGATTATACCACCATAAACTATAGTAAAACATAATTAAAATGGGCAATATATGAGGAGAGGATTTTTTTTTACATATAGAAAGATCGAAATGACAATTCTAATATTGTTCAAAAAGTAATATTGTTCAAAAAGAAACACTAAATAGCCAGAACAATGATTTCAATAACATAACCAAATAATATAACATGTGTTTTGGCAACTTATAATCTAATATAACAATTTCCCATCGTTAAAACAAATTTTGGGAGAAAATCAGTTTATACTTGGATTTGGAGCACTAGGGACTTCGTGATTGAGATGGAAATACTCATAAAAAAAAAAAAGGATTTCCAATTGGGTGTGGAATAGGCGCTTCATGATTATGCTGAAGAACCACACACTTGATCAAAAATCAAAGAAGTGGATAGAAAAGTGAGAGCTAAAAGCAAAGTAATTTTGACCATCTTCATTTCTGCTACCTTGAGTTGATGAGGCAATGGGTAAAATAGTTCTCTATTTATAATTCTCAAAGAGCATAAATCTTACTTTTTTTCCTATTTTCCTATAATAAGAGACCTTTATTTTCTTCGGATTAACATAGTAAATTTAATTAATATTTAATGTATAATATTCCTAAAATAATTGTACTTGATTATTTTTTTGACCCTATTAATTAAGGGTAGATTATGTATTTTGTCAAATTTTACTATAATTTCAAATTAGTAATTCTATAAGCACAAACAATATATATAATTTTATGTATTAACAATTATATGTTATTATATAATTAGGTAGTTTTAAATTAGAATTAAAATAGGCCAAACGACTATTTTTCACCCAAGGTATGCTGTAATGTCAAGTTTCCACACTTTAACTATAGAAACACTAAATACCCAAAAGAAGACCTCTATTTATAGTTAAAGAGTGTTTCCATCGTTAAAGGGTGGAAACTTGACATTATAGTATACCTTGGGTGGAAAATAGTCGTTTGGCCATTAAAATAATATCTAATTATATAATAATATATAATTATTTATATATAAAGTTATGCACATTATCTGTACACACAGTTTGATTGTTTTCAAATAATAACAATAAAACAATCTTTTGATAATACCTCTTTTATTTGTTGCCTTAATATTTTAATAATTCAAAATACTAAATCTTTATTCATAAATACTATATTTTTACAATATTCCTTAAAAAAGAAATATGAATACAGCCCAATATTACGTTTGCTTCCAATTTTGAATTAAAAAGTCCATTTTATCCCTTCCTTTCCATTTTAATTTGAAAATACTGTTTTACCCCTTTCATCAAATTTTGAATATACGTGCATTTCTTGCCCATAAAAATTGTTTTTACTTTCATTACTGCAATATAATTAAATTTCATTTTAAAATTTAAAATTTGATGCAGAATGAAATTTATAAATTAATAGAAGTTTATACCGAATACAATTATTATTTATATCTATTAATTTTTATTAAATATAATAATAATTTATAATCGATAATTTTTCAGATAATCTATCTTAAGGAGACATTTGGTTTGAATAATATCTTATTACTAAAATTAAAATATTACTTTGAATATAAATTCCTTGAAATATGACTAGATATAAATAATTATTATGTCTGATAAAATTTAATAGTTATAAATAACTATTGAGTTTGATTAAAAATAATAAAATAATTAAAATATATAATTTAACTTAAATATCCTTAGATATAATTATTTTAAATATATTTCAAATTATTTGTTATATTGATTAAAAATAAATGTATTTTAATGCTAAAAAATTAGTAAGTAAAAATAAAATTATAATAAAATTAAAATTACCATGATAATATTTTAATACTTAAGATGGAAGTGGTATACCACTTATATTACCAGTTATATTATCGTTAATAATAGAAGATTATTATAATATTTCATTATTAACCAACTAAACAAGATATTATAAATAATAAAAGATTATCAAAGTTATTTTTCTTTACCACAAATCAAACGACCCTTCAAGGTAATCTCCTATTTTTGATAATAAAATATTATCCAAATCAAATCTATCATAAAAAAGTATGAAAAACACTCTTATATTAGGGTTGCTTCGAATTTTGAATTTAAAAGTTGGTTTTGCCCCTTTCATTCAATTTTGATTTGAAACAATATAATAATAATAATAATTTATAGTTAGTAATTTCTTAGGCAATTTATCTTAAAGATAATATTCTATATTTGGTATTAAAATATTACCCAAATCAAATCTACCCTAACAAATATGAAAAACACCCTTATATTACGTTTGCTTCCAATTTTGAATTTAAAAGTCAGTTTTGCCCCTTTCATTCAATTTTGAATTTACATGCACTTATTATGATTTTACCCTAAAAACTTTGAGCAATACTATATGTATCCACTTTTAATATACAATTATGTGTTATTTTATCTTTAATTCAAAATCACTCAATATTATGTGACATATATAAATGTGTATATAGTTATATACCCAAAATAAGTATACATAGTTTTATTGTGAAATTTTTAATCCTTATATTACTGCAGTTAAATGATAGACTTGATAGTCCCCTTTATTACATTTAATTTTTAAATTTGAAAATTCTATGCGAATGAAATTTATAAGTTAATTTAGAAGTTTATACTTGTCATGTAGTTTGAATTTGAATGCATTAGAAGGCAAGATCATCAAATAAACAAAGGAGAGACTAAATACCGAGGACAATTATTTCAATAATATTATTCATATTTAAGAAAGAGAACGTACGCAAATAGTGTAACAAATGTTCTCGCTTTGAATTATTCTACTTAAACTCTTGATCTAGTATCATAATTTTCTATAGTTCAAACAAATTTTAGGAAGAAATCAATTTCCAGATGGATTTGGAGCAGCAAGGATTTCGTGCTTAAGATGGCATTTTACGCGCTGAAAATAAGGATTCTCAATTAGATTTGATGCACAAAACACATCATGATTAGGATGAAAATATTCAAGGTCATTCCAGATTGGATTAGTGTGGATGCCCTAATCTAATAATACATGATTGCTGCTTTGAAAGTTATAACTGAGATAGATACAATTTTTGTGCTATGACTTTGATAAACTATTAGTATAGGTAACTGTATTATTGAAATGTATAATCAGTTTAATATTGATTCTCCATTTATTAAATGGTTTTGATGGCTTGCTAAACACTGATTATGATCTATTAATTAAAAGATGATTAATTATAAATTACTCACGATTTTATTAGCTGCAAGTTTATAAAAGAACTTATGAATCATACACAATAAAATGTTGTTTGCTATGATATAGAAAGTTTAGGTTTAATGTATAAAGAGAGAATGACCTTGGTTTTTTCTGAAAATGGTGAATTAAGCATATTATTGGGTCCAATAAAGAGAAATTAAAGTTTTAAGGGCTAAAGTGAATTTCCCAAAATTTAGGAGTGGAATAAAATATGGTGGATTATGATTATGAGATGTTTCATATAAATTGAGATATATTTTATAACCTCATAACCTTAGCCAATCCATACAATAGAGAGATTCTCTCTCAAATTTTTTCTTCTTTATACATTTTTTCATTCAATCTACTTTGTGGAGCCTGCAAATATAGGTATAGATTTCTTTTTGTATATATTAATTAGAGCAAAACTATATATACTCAATTTTAAGTATTTAATTAAGTATTATTATATTATTAAATATTATTTTATTCTTACTTTAAAATCAAATTATCTGGATACCCAACTGGGTATTAGGTGCACACATTTTTGTTGTATTAATCGGCTGCTTTAATGTGTTTATATGAGATTAAACTGCTTTCAGGAACAATATTCATAATGGTAGGAGAATGAAGTAAAAGCAGTTGAAAGGTCTATATTGGCTCATACGTATTTATTCTTGGATAAGATCAGATATGGAGTTGGGTAGGTCGTCTATGTTTTGTTGATCCTATCGATCAACCCCATTAACTGACAGTTGATTGTCATTTTCTAACAGTGACTTCTATTGTGGTTAAGTCACGAGTGATGATAATGAGATTCACTGAGTCTTTTTTGAATTTTTTCTCCATCTTTGCAGTCAAAATTCTTGCTAAATTTTTATCCATTCTAACCAAATATAGGGATCAACTTGAGCCTGAGTTTGTTAGAGTCTTGCGAGTTTAGATAGGGTAAATTTGAAAATTTTACTTATCTAGTACAAAAATTGTGAGTTCAATCATGTATCTCGAAGTTTACTTATTTGATTAATTCGAACGGAGTCTCTGGTTATTAAAAAGAAAATCTCTTCATTTAACTAATTCAAACGGAGTCTCTAGTTACCAAAAAGAAATTTTTTTCATCTAACTAATTCAAACCAAGTCTCTGATTATGAAAAAGGAAATCTCTAATCTGCTATTATTATGGCAACTAGTTGACAATTAGGATGTTAAAGTGAAAGGGAAACTACTATTCGGATTTGGAATTGACTGTAATCTTTCTAATCTATTTGAATATATTTCTCTTAAATTTGTGTATAAAATGTTTTATATTCATATTTAAGAACCCTAATAGAAGAATGAGTAATGCTATACGTATCCATTTTAGATATATAAATATGTACACATTTATATATGTCATCACAAGATGATATATATAATTATATACATATTTATATATTTAAAATAGATACATATAGTTTTATTATAATAGTAATGCCCCATCTCCATGCAAAATGGATAATAATAAAAGAGTAAGTTATTTGGGTCAAATCTACATTTTAATTTGATCTGATTCATGTTGATTATAATTTGATATAATTTTGATTTGATATGAATCTTTGCATATTCTAAATCTGTATACATAATTTTATTATTATTTTTTCAATTTTATAGGATTGGGATTCAGTAATATTATATATTGTACTATAATATTTATTTAATTCAAAACATAATTCATAATTCATTGATGTGCATTCTTGGAAGGACAGCCACAACACGAACAAGGAAAGATTCATTCACAAACTTGATTCTTTTAAGAATAATTTACAAGGATTAGTACGTGGGATCGATAGATTCAGGACTCTACAAATTAATTTGACTAATCCATTAAACCAAATATATGACAAAGGAGTCCTGAATAAATAGCATAACAATATGTTATTGATTGGCGTCTTCGTTTGCTCAGCAAGAAGCAGCAGATGGGTTGGAAATTAAGGAATCGTAGAAGCGAGGGTTTGATCTAAAACTTAAAGGGCTTGTAGAAGAGCCATCGCCGCCACCGCCGCCGCTGACCTTCTCACAAGAAGGGCACATGGTGAGGGTGGCTGCAGGCAATTGCATGCAAACTGATGCCGAGACAGTTAATGATTTAAGCTCTTGCAGCTCCTTTTGCAACCTCTTGTTCTCTTCTGTTAATGATTCACAACATTTCTTCAGAAACTCGCAATCTACTTCAGTTTGCTTCAACTTTGTCCTGCCAGAAGAATCACAGGGATAAGAAAGAAAATTAATAATCTTGCAGGAGCTAGTTGATGCTTTGTAAAGTAATTAAGTAAACCTGGCTCTCCTGTTCTGGAACCAAACTTCTACTTGCCGTGGCCTTAGATTCAATTTTTCGGCTAAAGCTTGCTTCTGCTTCTGATAAATATTAGAAAAAATGAAATATAATTCATATAGAGTAAAATATAACAATATTTAAAGATCTTTATATATTATGGAGATTCCATACAGGATTAAGAGTGATGTGCTCTTTGAAGCTTTCTTCCAAAGTGGCAAACTGTGCTTTGGTAAGTCTAAGTTTCTTCCTGGGACTGACCTCTTCATCTTCATCGCTAACCCTTGAAATAAAATTTCTTTCTAACTCCACTTCTTCCTCAGCAAAGTCTCTCTCTTCCTTGACGCTAGAGTTGGAAAATGAAGACAATGCACTCAGAGACGAGGTCTGCTGGTGCACACAGGTAGATTCACATACTTTACCCGCAGCATAATTTTTTGCAGCCGAATTCAATATGTCTTGTGATGGGCCTAACGAAAGAGATGGCAACAAATGATCATATTTCAAGAACAGTGTCTTCTTCTTCTTCTTCTTCTGTTGCTGCTGATGGGTTTGTGGCAGCCTGTAAATACCGAGACGGAGGCCTGTGTTGCAAATATCTTCAAATCCCATTGCGTTCAGACATGTCCAGATATTGAAAAATATATGGGAGCAAGCCAAATGCGAGAAATAAGAAGGGACTAGAGGAGAGAGTAAATGAAATTAATGAGTAGAGTAATGAATCTTGTTTATGGAGTTAATGAAAAACTTGACTATGAAAAAAAATAATAAAAAAAAAATCTCATTTCCAGAAGTATACAAAATACATTGTATAGACTCTAGAGTGGATAGCACACGTGGAATCACATGGAAAGTCGTTTGAATATATAAATTCTACTTAAACAAATAAATTATGCAAAATTATTTATACATATAATAATATTTTATTGAATAGTTTTAAAATACAAAAAACATAAGTTATTGCCTTACATAATTTATTTGTATATATAACTTTATCTTTGATCAATTATATGTATGTGTTTATATAAATATATATTTAATAAACGTTCAAGAGATAGTTTCAAAAACAATATAAAAGATTTCAAATATAAATATTTTATGATAATATTTTGAAATTAAAATTTTAATTTATTTAATATAATAATTATGAAATTGACTTCAAATAATGTTTCCTTCGTACCAAAAAGAAACGTACACCTAGTCATGAACCACCATATCTCAACCCAATAAATCCCTTGCTTCACTCAGTAGGACATGGACTCTTGTAATCTTGACTCTTTAACTTTATAAGTATATCTTCAACTTGTTAAAAATTTAATACATCATATTGACCCGATTCTTGGCAGAGGAAACAAAGATGCTAACGCAACACCAACCCTGAGGTTAAAAAAAAGAAAAAAAAAAAAAAAGCTTAATTAGTTGCACCAAATTAATCGGAGTTATATAAATCTGATAAAAATTCAAACTTAAATCTTTATTTTAAAATTTTGGAGATTTTATAAATTTTACTAACTTTTGAAATTGTAATAACAATTTTTAATAAGTAAAACTATTGTATTAGAGTTTTAAACCCCATTAAAAATTTAATAATATAAAGTATATTAAATTTATTTTTATTAATCATATTAAATACGTTAGTAAATCATTATTTGAATATTCAATTAACCAATTTTAATAAATCAAAATTATAATTAATACTGGATTATATGAAAAAAAAATTTTTAAGTCTCACTGAAAACCTCCTGTACTTTTCTAAAACCTCAAAGTATATATAATTTGTGTCATTCATTTTACTTTGGACTGTTCCACAAGCATGGTGTTCTTTACAGAAATGGGTAAGATATTAGTTAAGCGAGAAGAGGACATTACAAATGAAAAGGAAACATCTTCACTACAGATGTTGAACGTATTGTCGGGGTCCTCCATTTCAAGTTGTCCATAATACATTTGGTAAAAAAACAAATGGAATAAAAGTACAGGGAAAGAATTTCAAAAGAGATATAATTGGCAGGGGAAGAAGAATTCACCAGCGTGAATTCTGGTGTTTGCTTGCTTAAGAGAGCTGATGCCGAGATTTGAACTAATCACATAATCTTCATAAATAATCACATCTAATGATGCCCATTTTGTCAAAATATGCGCATGATTACATATCTCACCTATTTCACTGTGTAAACTTGAGATTTTGGAGCCATCATTTTCTCTTGAAAATAAGTGATGGGAAATGACAACCAATGTGGTAACTTTTATCCACCGACGAATCTTCAAACTCATCAATGCATCCATTCTTGTGGGTCATGCCCAAGAATTTTGTAGGCAGATGACATCCAACGGTTAAGATGTTTCAACTAAGTTTTCTTATTGGTTGCTATATATTTTAATTACGATTAATTAGGTAATTACAGCAGAAATATAAGATAGGATTATCCAAGCCTTAATGAGTAAGTTTTAATGAGTAGATAGACATTGACTTAATTTGATACAGTGGAGAATATATTCTCAGTTATCACATATACTGGGTTCAATGCAAGGAGCCAACGATTTAGGAATATTTATTAATTAATTGTGAACAAACTAATTACATGTTTCAGTAGTAATACAAATATTAAACCAAACGACAAAGCAAAGATAAAACGATAGCATAGAAACAAGGTATGTTGATTTTGTAGAACCGAGGCGGATTTTCTTGCTCTGATTTCTATGAAATAATTCTGAAAAGGTCACTCAAATTATCATGTGCTATTGCCATAGATTAGAAGTGATAATTTCGCCCATAAAATTTTTCATAAGTGGACTGATTCTTTGACATAGTAGATTCGAAGATGGAGATAGAATAGAATGACTAAATCCCAGTGTTAGGGATGAGACAATGGGGTGTGTATATATATATATAAAATTTATTTTTTATATTTTTTAAACTCTTATATGTTTAATTATTTTTAAAAAATATTTAATTATTATAAATATATTTTAAGATTTAATAAATATTTTATTATTTTAATACTTTTTAGGTACGGATTGGAGAGGAAAGTGCAAAAAAAAATTTCCACCCATATTAAGATAGTGGCTGACATATTTTTGGCTATAGGTAGGGGCACACAAGAGACAGACGGAGCCCACCAATGATTTGGCGTAAATGGAGCGTTTGATTCTAAAGAGATTATGATTATGGGAGCAAATGATAGAGGAGGTAGGGGAGGGGTGGTGTTGGAGATAAGGTTTCAGCATTGCGATGGCGGCCTTTAAGGCTGGCTGACCACTCATAGTGCGAAATTGTGCTCTTTGTTTGGCTTTTCTGCTTCTCTTTTCTTTACATACCAACCGTCCAAATCAAGGAACTCCCGCTTTTGTTTGCATTTGTTCAGCAACTTGGTAATTGATTGAAATCTAAGTTATCACTTGCTCACTTTATTTATTTATTTTTCATCTTATTATCAATTGGAATCTTTTTTATCTCTTGTGATTTCCACATGCCGGTTTTTTTAAATTTTGTTTTAATTGCACTAAACATCAATATAATAGGGGGTTTGAAAAAAATTGACAATAAACTCAAAAATGATACTTAACAGGATAGGAGAGAATAATAAAATTTTAAAGGTTATATTGATATTTTAAATATTCTAAAATAAAAAATTTTCAAAGTTAAATACCTCCCTTAATCCCCTGAGTTTGTCATTTGGGAGAGTTCAAACTTATCAAATTGATAACATCTCAACTTAAACTCAATACATGAATGAATGACTCAAGTTTGGTTTAACTTTATTTAAAATCTTTAATTTTTAAAATATTAATGAAATACGATGACATATTGAATGAATGGCAAAAAACAATATTTTATTAGTGTAAAAAAATATTTGAAACATTAAAAGGTATTTTGATATTTTACTCGAATCGAGCTACCAACGACTTGATTTGTTTACATTCCTAACAGGTTACTTGTGGATACCCAAAAAAAAGGATGGGTTACAAGTTTTTAGATGTGTAACTATTTAAACTCACACGCATAAATATCCTTTTTTGAGGGTGAATTAGGAATATCCATGACTACCCACAATTTATTTCGTTTATTCTTTTAATTTGGTTTTCATCATTATCTTCTCCCTTAAACTCTATATACTTTTGACTTTTCTTTATTGAAAGGTTAATTCAAATGAGTTAACGTTTCAATTTTTTTTAACATTTTGTTTTGTTTTCCATACATATTTTATATTTATCGGGATCTTAATGGTTGACGAGGTGCCAAAATTCATTCAATCTTAATATGCAATTAAAATGATATTGTTTTTACCATGCTATGCTTCCCTAAGCTTGCTACTCGGATGCTTCTTTTTGTCTCTTCTCTTCTTTTTTCATGAAAATCCCTTTAATGCAATCACTTGTAAGATCTCTTAACTAATTTAATCTAATTTAAGTTCATTAATTTGATTGATTTAAGATCGCTGTTGTTCATATTTTTACTCATTGATGTTCAAATTTGTTGGTTTGTTTGTGAATTCTTCAGTTTGTACAAGGTGTTTTAGGATCGCAGTTAATCAAATGAGTTTATGTGAGTTGTTCGAATTGGTAGTCTTCAATGTACAAAGAAGTTGGTTTGTGCTTGGAAAAACAAATTGATAATTTAGTTATGTGTTTTCCAATTCGGTTGAAATCAGTACAATGGTTTGGTTTAAGTAGGAAATACAGCGATAATTAATTCTAGCATTTTTTTTTTTCCCTTTAGCTTTGTGTTGACATTGAGAATTCTACAATATTTGATTTAGACTCCCCGTAAGTTTAGAGGACAAAGTATGATTTAATTTCAGCTATGCTTTGTCTTATTGATTGCGAGAATTTGCAGATTTCACCCGTATCCGCATGGGTTGAATATGGATTGGTATTTAATGTCCATTCATAATGATATGTTATGGACTGCCCGTATTCATTTTGATCCAGCCCATATCGATTCGGCCTGCCCATTAAACAGGGCTACAGTTAGCTGGTTGCTTTTTATTGATATCTTTTAGCTGTTCCACTTTGCAATTCACATATTCCTCTAATGGCAGACATGACATGAAAGTGCCGTCCCTTGCAGTTTTCCCAGTTGTAGCTCTGGAAAATAATTCACTTCTTTAGCCAATTACATTCTTCTTTCCAAAACTTCCAAGCGGACATAGACCATCATATTTAGCTGAGTGATGTCCTTGGTGATTCCATCTATCCTTGTGACTTACAGATAGATGCCGATATGACGGGTATCCCATCAATTTTAAGCTCATGCACTCCGAGTTATCAAACAATGAGGTCCCATTTGAAGAAGTTTTGGGCTAAAGTTCACTCCCTGAAACTTAATTACATAATTTAGTAACAATAAAATTATGTATACAAATTTTATTGTATACAACTTTGCGTGATTATGTATTATTTTATTTTTAATTTTTAATTGTTTAATTATATAATTATATATCATTATTTATATACCAAATTACATACACCACTATTCATTTAGCAAAGTATCTCAACAGAAGTATCCATATAATAAGGCAAACTAGAAGTGTGCCGCGTGAATGCGTACATACTTAACCCTTTTCAATTGAGTATTGATAACTGCGTTTAAATTTACATGGAACTCTTCATCACTTTTTATTTAGTATAGTTTATTTAATAATATAATTATTTATTATATATGTAGGATTGTTTTTATGAATAATCTAATTGTGGGTTATAATCACATTTTAAAATTATTTAATCTATAATAAAAATACCCAATAAGATTAGCACGGCTCATATACAATAAAATTATGTATACATATTTTTAATATATAATTTAAATATATAGATGATATATTATTATTTAATTGGATATAATATCACTTTATTTAAATAATTTCTATTTATATTACTGGATTATTAAATTTTATGATTGCTAATCAAAACCTAAAATGTTAAGTATATTAAACATTTTAACACAAATAATTAATTTTTTAGATTATTTGTCATATAGTCACAATTGGAGATTATTCATAATAAATAATTAAAAATTGTATCAAACGTGCAAAAAAAAAATAATTATCTCATGATCTACAACTATAATCCCATAACCATAAGTTTTGCTACATTTTCAAATTATTTGGTTGCATCTAAGTCTAGATAAACTGATTTGTCATCTTAAAGTTACATGGCCAACATGATCTTGACTTTAAGGCTCTTTCATATTTTAAAATTAAATGTGATAGCATTTGATTTTCAGTGGTTGATTTGACATCTTGGGCACTAGATAATACAAGCACCATGTTAAAGATAAACAAATCTAGGACACTTGGGCAAGTCCAAATGATATTGGTGTGGAAATTTACACACCAGAGAAGTACACAACATTAAAAAGATTCGAATACAAGAATGTAAGAATACGAAAAACGTGTAAGGTAAATGGAAGACAAATATGGCCGATGGACTATTTTCCACCTAAGTTTAGGTGCTATATCCCAAAGTTACATTCATAAGATTTGAAAAATCTGAAATTCCACCTATTGATCAATCGAAGTTCAAATTTTTATTAAAAACAGGAGTAAAATTGTTATTTTACTAATAATATTAAAAAATATAAAATTTATTATATTTTTCTCTCCTAAATTTTAAAAATTAACATTTTAACTCTTCTAAAGTTTTTCAATTTTCAAAAGTCAAACTTTCCCTCTCCCCCCAAAACCTAAGAATTTTTTTCTTCCCCTTTGGCCGCTTTCTCTAACAATTGGAAAGGATGATGACAAAATCTCTTTATTGGTGAAAAGAGTTGACAAAGAGATCTGGGCTCTAGATCTCTTTGTCTTCAATGAAGAGATTCTAAATCTCTTTGTTGACAAAGAGATCTAGAATCTCTTGCCCAGATCCCCATTGGATCTCTTCATCTCAGAAGAAGAGAACCATTTCAGATTTATTTACGTGCATTGACCAATAGTTTAAGATAGAGAGAAGAGGTCGTCAATGCTAGAGATGATAGCCGAAGAGGTGAAGAAAAAATTTGGAGGGAAAATATAACTTTTCAAAGTTAAAAAACTTTAGGTAGAGATGACATTATTATTTTTTAAAATTTAGAAGAGAAAAAATAATAAATTTTATATTTTTTTAATATTATTAATAAAATGATAATTTTACTTCTATTTCTTATAAAAAATTTTTAATAATAATTACATTATTGATGAGATTTTAGATTTTTTAAATTTTATAAATATGATTTTGATAACGTACCTAAACTTGTGTGGGAAATAGTCATTTGGCTGATAAATAATTATTATTTAGTTTGATCGGAAAGGTCAATAATTTATTATGAGTAATGGAGACAGTGAATTATGATTGGATTTGACTTCATCAATAGTGACTCTCCTTTTATGAGATGTCATTAAAGCAATTAATCAAGTGCATTAAAAATTATACTACAGGAAAAATGAGAGAGCTTATGTTGGAAGCCCTTCTTCTATCGTCAAATTATTGGTGTGGAAATATACACAAAAAAGAAGTATATGAAATTAAGGAGATTTAGGTGTAATGAATATATAAAAAACATGCAAGGTACAAAGAAGGCAAACGGCTTTATGCGGTTAAGTTAGAAAGGTTAACAACGTACATCTTCAGTGTTGCTATTGATTTGAGAAGATGAGATTCAATATACGCATAAAATTGTAAATTTGTAATAATGGATTGCTTAATGTTTGTAGTTATTTCCGAATTATATTTCCCAAATCACTACTTTGTGTTTATAATATCATGTTTCATAATTTATAATAAATGTTGTGATGTTAGCTTCGGATAAGGTGAAAGTATAACATCTCAATTGTAAGCATTAGATTTAAATATCATGATTCTATAACAATAATAAATACTCACATAATAACGATGATGGTTGTAATTATAACGAAAGTGGTTATTGTAACTTGTTTTAAAGTTTTTAGAAAGGGTTTGAATTATCGTTTTTGAGATTTGATTTTACTATTTATGAGGTGAGATAATGTTTGTTTGCTAAAATAAAAGTAAGGTGGATTTGATTTTAGCAAATCTTTTCGGTTGATTATTTTAGCATTTGATTTTTCGAAAATAATGTCTCTCCAATAAAGAGAAAATATCCTGACAAGGTAAGCACTATGATTTGATTCAATTATCATATTGAGGCGATGATGGATGAGGGAGAACCGGGCAAATCGAGAGACAGGGGTGGCCTTTCTCTTGGGATAAGTCACATGACACGTCTCTTATCTTAGCTGATCTGTGAGCCAACTTAATTATGCATTGGATGATCATCGCCAACTTTGTCACGTCTACAGATGCATGTATTGGCACTTCCTCTCCTGTTCCACCAATCCAACTTCCAAAGGCCGGACTTTTATCATCTACGTTCAGTGTTTCCCAACTCTTATTTATTTGGTTTTCTAGGGAAAAGATTGATAAGAGGCTAGTCAAGAGCAATTACAATGATTCCAAGAGCATGCCCTCGTAATTTGGTTCAATCTTTACGCCCTGCTTCTGCTGTTCCAAAGGTTTGACTTTTGATATCTTAATGCTTTATTATATTCCTTTTGAAACTTTGAATTGGAAGACTTAAGGCAGTGAACTGGTCCATTTTTGCATATTCGGCAGTTTGGAACTTACTACCGTTATACATCTGAAGCTGCATCTTCTCTGCAGCAAGTTTACGAACCATCTCCTTACAGGTAACTTCATATTAAACTTACGCTGTACAACATCGCTTGGATGCTCATCGTTGTGCTTCTATATATTATCCTTACGGTTTCAACTTCTGTTTTCCAGTGCCGATGAGTGCGCTGACATGGATTGGGATAATATTGGATTCGGTCTTGTGCCAACTGATTAAATGTACTCAATGAAATGTTCTGATTACTGCAAGTTTGAACAAGGTCAGCTTACTCGCTATGGAAAGATCGAGCTGAGCCCTTCAGCAGGAGTCTTAAATTATGGGCAGGCAAGCTGCTGTTTTATTTATTTATATAAGTTTGAAGCTTATTGCATGCTCAAATACCACTTTTTAACGTTGAGTGATTCAAAATCTTTCCATTATGGGTTGCCAATAACTATCTATAGGGACTGTTTGAAGGTCTGAAAGCATACAAAAAAGAAGATGGACAACTTCTTCTCTTTCGTCCAGATCAGAATGCCATCCGCATGGCCATTGGCGCTAAAAGAATGTGCATGCCTTGTCCCTCCATCGATCAATTCATTGATGCAGTGAAAAAAACTGCTCTTGCCAATAAGCGTTGGGTAATTAACTTCTTCTTTGGTGTAAAGATAGTGAACACTAGAATGGTTGTTTCTTCATTTTGCTTAGAAAACTGTAATTAAGCAGGTTCCACCTCCTGGAAAAGGGTCCTTATACATTAGGCCTTTGCTCATGGGAAGTGGTGCCATATTGGCTTTGGCTCCAGCACCTGAATACACTTTTCTTGTATTTGCCTCTCCCGTGGGCAATTATTTCAGGGTGGGTAATTTTTCTTTTTGAACATTGCTTCAGTTTTGACCTTGAATAGGTGAGTTCAAATAATTCTCGTTCTTTATTCAGGAGGGTTTGGCTCCTTTGAACGTGTATGTGGAGGATGAATTTCATCGCGCCACACCTGGCGGAGCTGGAGGTGTCAAAACCATATCTAATTATGCGCCAGTAAGTTCTTCCTCTCAAACTTTAACGGAATTCATGTTTCTTTGTAAATCTTTCTCTAGGTTTGTTTGTTGTGATATATCATTAATTCTATCATCTGTAGGTTCTGAAAGCACTAAGCAGAGCAAAAATCAGAGGATTTTCTGACGTTTTGTACCTTGACTCTGTGAATAAGAAAAATTTGGAGGAAGTCTCCTCCTGTAACATTTTCATTGTAAAGGTAATTTTCAGAAAAATTATAAAAGTTAATTAGCTGCCTGTAGATCTAAACAAATCCTTCAAATGTACCAGGGCAACGTTATATCAACTCCTGCTACAAATGGGACTATTCTTGAAGGGATTACCCGCAAAAGCATCATTGAAATTGCACAAGATCACGGTTTCCAGGTGACTGTTTTACCGGGCTATATATATAGATTAGAACAAAATTAATTCAGCTTATTCTTTCTGAAAAGTAAATATACTGTGAATACTTCCCAACCCATGTTAGGTTGAGGAAAGAGCAGTTCCAATTGATGAGTTATTTGATGCGGATGAAGTATTTTGCACGGGAACTGCTGTCGGTATTGCTTCTGTCGGCAGCATTACATATCGGGACAAGAGGTAATTAAATATATTTATAGACTTTACTTTTTTCTTCTCATCACAGGGATCAGAAATACATAATATATTAAGAAAAAATAATTTAGCCATAATTATGTATTAACACATACTACTTTCATATATTCAGAATTGAGTACAAAAGGGGTGCTGAATCTGTGTGTGGGGAGCTTCACTCAGCTCTTGTTGGAATTCAGAGGGGCATAATTGAGGATAAGAAGGGTTGGACTGTTGAGATTCATTAAATCCATCTGCTTTGATGTATCTAAAAACATTGTGTAGGTTAATGTTATGGATGAGGCTCCTTCTCCCATTTATCATTTAAATGTTATTAGTGTCGCGTTGAAGGCACAGAATAAATGCATGTGAAAGGCAAGAGAAATGTGTTATGGCTAGGATTGAGTTGAGTGATCTTGTTTCTATCGTACTAAATGATTAAAGAATGAATTGAGCCCCTCTCCTTTATATTGAGAAATAAAAAATGTTAGGTGAAGGAAATCTTCAAAATTATTGATAAGCTTGCCGCGATGTAAATGAGGGCAATGGGCCCCTGCAAAATTTTAGTTAATATCTTAACTGAAGATCTTATCTTCATCTTCATGTTCATCTCCAGACTATGCCATCACCATAATCCATGTCATTATGTTCGTGATTCACATGTATTTATCTTTAATTCAATATCATTTTAATATCAGAGTTAGGTTCTTCATTTGCATCTAAAAGCCTCTCTCAACTGATACATCCCTCTGAACTTGTTCTCAACTGTAAAGTGATGACAATGAAATGAACATATGTGCCATCGCCACGTGTTATAAAAGTGCTGGGAAGAATTTCAGCTCGTTCTGAATTATGATTGCACCAGATAAATAGTATTAAGCCTATTAAATTTTGGAGCAACATCCATTTTAAACTTGACAACTACCCCCACCCATCAGTTTTCTGACGTGCGGATACTTTTGGATATCTTTCGCCACTTCTGGCTTATCCCTTGTATGATTTTAGTTACAGTTATTACTGTGCATTGCATTCTATGGTATCTTTCAATGTCGGCTTCCTATATAGACAAGATTCCTTGCCTTAGTGCTTTTTATATTTGATCATAATGGCGATTTTGATACAATAGTTATTTCCAAAGATTGCATCCTTATTTGCAAATTGCAATTCTCTTTCGTTCTTCCCTTTTCATTTTTAAATTTAAGAGTGAAAATCCTTATTTTCATCCGAAATTTTAGAGTGCAATTCTTTATTGTGGCAGAACCATGATTCAGAGAAATGCATGCTTACGCGATTTATTAACTCAGTCATTGTGTTCTGGATCTTCTTTGTTGAAGGTTGGCTGCCGCATCTTCTTTTTGACATGTATTTTTGTTCTTTCATAATTATTATGGAAACTTTTTTTTTTTGAAAAAGAAAAAAGATTTGCTTTATTCGATGATTTGTTTTGGTGGGTTTGATGGATTTTTGTTCTCTTCCAGTCTGGTAATGCAAACGGCAGCCTTTTCTGGCGTTTCTTCTCGTGGATCTTTAATGAATAAGCCCTTGTATTTTTGTAAAGCCAGAAACTACTTCTCCACTTTCATGATTATTAGGAGTGGATAATAGAAAGAGTGCCCATGATGTAAAAAAACGGTGAAATAATATAAAATAAGAGAATGGATTAGTCTGACAGAAGCCTTCAGGGTCTGTTAGAGTTTGATCATTTAACAGAAGTCTCATTTGATTTTTTTTTATCCAATTGATTGAAGGATACGCCATTACAGTAGGATATAAAACTGATATATATATATATATGTATCATTTTCATGTTTGCAGCTTGGAACTAATTATTGCTACAATTCTGGGGGTGCTTCCTCTCTGCAACAAGAACAAAAGCTATCTGATTACTGGTAACTGCAAAAAGCAGTTCAGTGATATTAATTTTTAGTCTCTTTCCTTTTAGAATTTCTTGTGCTTCTATTTTCAGTCGTTGTTGGATGATCATGCTTGCAGTGATGATGAATATGCTGATTTGGACTGGGACAATCTTGGATTTGGTATCACTCCAGCTGAGCACATGTACATCGCCAAATGTTCTAAAGATCAAAATTTTGAACAAGGACAGCTTGGCCGCTATGGAAACATTGAGTTGAACCCTGCAGCCGGAGTCTTAAATTATGGACAGGCAAGCTACAGCTGAATTCCTCTTTCAGAAATCAATATTTAATGCACTTCATCAGCTTGAATAAAATTCTTAGTGCATGGATAATTTTATTTGGTAAAACATGGAAGTGTTTGTGTATCATTTTCAGGGACTTTATGAAGGAACAAAAGCATACAGGACAGAAGATAGGCGTATTCTTCTATTCCGCCCTGATCAAAACGCCATGCGCATGAGGATGGGAGCTGAAAGAATGTGTATGCCTTCACCTTCCATTGATCAATTCGTCAATGCAGTGAAACAAATTGCTCTTGTAAACAAGCGTTGGGTAATTCTCCTTCTGAAGACAATGACAATCCTCCATACTGAAGTGGGTTTTATTATCATTTTATAAACTAACGCTAAGACTATAAGTAGGTTCCTCCTCCTGGAAAAGGCTCTCTGTACATAAGGCCCTTGCTCGTGGGAAGCGGCCCTATATTGGGTTTGGCTCCGGCACCTGAATACACCTTCCTTGTATATGCTTCCCCTGTTGGCAACTACTTCAAGGCAGGATTTTATTTCATTCGTAACTCGTTTCAATTTTGAGTTTGATTAGGAGGGCTTGAATATTACTATTTGTGGATGCAGACGGGTTCAGCGCCCTTGAATTTGCATATTGAAGAAGATTTTGTCCGTGCTACTCCCGGGGGAACTGGAGATGTGAAAACAATCAGCAATTATGCGCCTGTAAGCAAAATCTCTTCAACTCTGGGGATTAATTTTAGATTTTTGTGTGTAAAATCAAACTTCAATACGTCAATATTCTTTTATATGCCACTGTCACACCGTTACTGCAGGTTCTGAAACCATTAACCAGAGCCAAAAACAGAGGATTTTCAGAAGTTCTTTATCTTGACTCAGTACATAGGAAATATTTGGAGGAAGTCTCCTCTTGTAACATCTTCATTGTCAAGGTATTGTTCAAATCAACTTCTGCCATTAATATTAACATATATGGTGTTTCCTTAACAATTATGATCATTCAGTCGACACATTCTGGAGTAATGAAATATTTATATGATAAAATGATCATTCCACAGTTCATCTTATATTGGCTCATATGCTTTTATTACCATTCCAGGGCAATGTCATTTCGACTCCTGCTACAAATGGAACTATTCTCGAAGGAGTTACTAGAAAAAGTGTCATCGAAATTGCCCGTGATCATGGTTTTCAGGTGCTTCTAACCCCATTTTCTAAATTTTTGTATCGTTAATGTAAATGGTATCATTTTCTTTGATGATTTTTATAAGCAATAATGGATACTGAAAATTTTCCCTAAATGAACAGGTTGAGGAACGTGTAATTCCAGTGGATGAATTGATTGAAGCTGATGAAGTGTTTTGCACTGGAACTGCTGTAGTAGTTGTTCCAGTAGGCAGTATTACATATCAAAATAGAAGGTATTTAGCAGTTCAATAGTATGGTTTCTTTCTCATGCTTTATCTCTAACTTGTTTTGCCACACATGGCTTGAAACTATGCAGAACTGAATTCAAAACGGGGGCTGGCTCTGCGTGTCAGCAACTGTACTGGACTCTTGTGGGAATTCAAACGGGTCTTATCGAGGATAAGAAAGAATGGACTCTTGAGATTCCACTTGAAATAAAATGAATTTATAGAGAACTATAAATTCATTGGTTTCTTGAATAAAAAAGCATTGCCTATGTCTGTGAATGAAAAGATCTTCACTTTACTTTTGGATACACTTGTTAAATTAATGATTCTACCGGAGTTTCTAAGAATTTGATAAGTACCTGGTTTTGCAGAACAACCAAGACAGGAATAGGAATCAATAGCAAACTCCTTTTATTTATTCAATAAGTGTTTATACAATCGCTAGTTTCTTAGCAATTCAATTCAATAAAAGACAGCAGTTGACAATGAAATTCCGGCAACAGAGGAGTCGAACCCTCCCCAGGCCTAAGCCCCCTAATTTCCTGATTACTCTCCTGTTTCTTTTTGCCTCCTCTCTTTCCCTTATGAATAATCCTCCTCTATCCCACTTTGACTGCTTGCTTGGGTGAATTTCCATTGCGACCCTCCTTTGATATACTTTGATGGGTGGCTTATCAATACACCCATCTCAACAGATTGAAAAAAATGAAAATCCGGGTACTTTATTCAACATGTAAAGATATCAACAGAGCATCACAAATTAATCTTTCCGTCAACCTATTTCATTTTCTTTCTACGTCTCTTTAACAAACGATTACCTAACATATCATGCATACTACCGTTATATACGTATTCTTGGATCATGACCATATCATCCATCATCTTTGTTAAACACATGTATCGTTATTAAAAAAAAAAAAAAACTAATCACTTCATCCAGTCATTCTTTTAGATTAGCACAGCACATAGAAGCCAGTCAAAGCCATCGTAACAAGACTGGAAATCTCTCCTGCTTGGATTCCAATGCAAGCAGATTGGAATCCGGAATTGCACTGTCTGAATGCATCATCGGTAGCCGGAATTGCACTCTAAATCAAGGTAAATATCTCTCTCAAAACTTAGATAAGAACAAAGTAAAGAAAATATGAGATACGATTCCTCATCCAATGATAACATGTATTTATAAATCTTTTTTATATAACAGATTGAATACACATGCACAATTGTACATCGTTTTAAATATTCTAATATGATATTTATCTACTTGGTTGACGTAGTTTCAAATGAATAGATATACATTTTTTCTACATAGATCACTGTTTGAATGCATTATCAGTAACTGGAATTGCACTCTAAATGAAGGTAAATATCTCTCTCAAAACTTAGATAAGAACAAAGTAAAGAAAATATGAGATACAATCCCTCATCCAACGATAACATGCATTTATAAATCTTTTTTCTATAATAGATTGAATAAATATGCATAATTGTGCATCGTTTTAAATATTCCAATATGACACTTATCCACTTGGTTGACGTAGTTTCAAATGAATGGATATATATTTTTCATATCAAACTATTTATCAGCTAAAAATTTCATAATACATGTCCAAATCAAGACTTATCCTATGCCACACTCAAATACAACTACAAAAACATGTAAAAAGATTATTTTGCCCTTTTGGGAGGAGAATTCATTATTTTTCTGCATATCCTAAACAAAATGAAATGGCATATAGGTTTTCTTGTCCTTACACACACTACCACAATGGCAAAATTAATAAAAATCACAAGCATCTAATAGAGACAAGCCTAACCCTCACAGCACAAGCAAACATGCGTTTAGAATACTGGTGGGAAGTTTCTCTAACACCAACATAGCTGATTAATATGATATCTACTTCAGTCCTTGACAACATATCTCCTCTAGAGAAGATAACTCAAAACAAACTTGACTATAGCTTTCTAAGATGCTTCATGTGTATATGTTACCCAACCTAAGAGTATATAACAAACACAAATTTGACTTTCACTCTAGCAAGTGCACATCCATTGCTTATGCTCCTCAACACAAAGCTTTTTATATGCTTGCACAAGTCAGGTAAGGTGTACAATGAAACAGATGTCACCAGTATGTGCCTAGTGATGCTCCAATCAACATTGTTTATTTAGAAGAGTTATAAAGGAGTTTCCTCTTATAAATTTGCTGTTTTGTTTCTAAACGGGTAATTTAAAAAATAAGGAGACATTAATTAAATAACTAATAGCTATTAAAATGGTGTAATTGGGCTTTTTAGGTTTATAGGTTTTTTAAGTTTGAATGGCTTTTGGGCTTAAGTGTTACTAAAAAAGTTTTATGACTTTTCTCCTTTAAAAGTTGTAAAGAATTATTTATCAATGGATTGAACTAAATACTTGTGTGCTTTCTTATTAATTGAGTTTGCGCAATATATTGTGGGTTTGGGATGTTGCATCCCTAACATAACCAATAGGATGCAAATAGATATACAAAATCAAATATGATGTTGATTGGAGCATCACTAGACAAAGACTGGTCAAGGGGTTCTTGTAAACTACTAGAGTACACAACTTCAAAACCTTCATCCATGAGGTTAATGTAAACACCATCATTTTCGATACATATCGGACATGAAGAGGGAGCAAGAGAAGGAGGAAAGAAGATGATTGATTAGATCTTATGCTTAAGTCATAAGAGTAATGCTAGGATTGCAAAAGAAGTTGGAGCTTGTCCCATTTGTCTTAGGAAGATGAAGAAAGGGCGAAAGATATTTACAGTTTAAGCAGATGGTTTAAGTAATATTGTTCAATTGCTCTCTATTGGTGAAAATTGTAAATTTAATGGTCCACAAACAGTGTGTATTGCACCATTAAAATTGTTTTGGTAGAAAGTTGTGATTGCAATAGGTTACATGAAAATTATTTGTACATAAGGGTTTGAGTTAAACTCTAATGAAGAAATATTTAATTTTAATGGAAAACAAAAAAATGTTGTCATAAGAAATTAACCAATTATATATTGGTCCAAAGTAAGAATCAGATCTTATTTGGAATTGATCACCTCAATTCTTACCTAGAATTGAGGATAAGAGGGTTCGATTTTAATTTCTTTTTTTAAAAGTCCACTCATAATATATCTTATTCCACCTAGTATGTCCAAACACATTGAAGTTTTCAAGGGATATGGTTACCAATGGAGAAATTATAACTCAGCACATTCTATCCCAGGAATAGATTGTCTAACATCTTTATACAACTCGTATGAGTGAATAATTTGGATACCTTCAAAATAAACTCAAATTTCTTCGAAGAGACTTTGGTTTGAGGATGCATGTGAAAGAATAATCGAAATGAACCAAATGACAACAATAATATTATATACATAACTTTTGTTTACAACTTTATGCACAAATAATAATGTGTCATTATGTGATTAGATATTATTTTATCTTTAATTTTTAACTATTTAAAAACATGATGATAAGTTGTTGTTTGTGTATATAGTACTACTCAAATGACAAAGCAACAACAAGACAGTACAACATTTTGAGGTCCTGCAGCAAATCATTCTATATATTGTATGTATATATAGACCTGATCAATTATGAAACAAGTAGCAAACTTGTAGCGCATTACCCACTTTTGAAGGAAAAATATTGCAATTATTGTGAAGTTTATTCCTCAGCTTTTGTTGGTCTTTTGGTCACCTACCAAAAAGGACATTTCCCTTCAATTTTCCACATTGTTCAATATCTCCAAGTGCATTCTCCTTATTAGTTCTTCTAGAACTCTACTAGTTTAAACCTTGCTACCATCCCTATATGGATTTGACCTTTTTCTCCATTTCAACAATGTTAATAATATTTCATTCATTTCTGTTGAATGCCAGTTTAAGAGGTCCCCGTTTTATGATTGGACGTTTCTTGACTCTCTTTCAGACACAGTATGAAAATTCTATGGTACTTACACATAACATACATGAGAGAAAATTTCGTTGCTGATTAACTTTTTATGATGCTCTCTAGGTTGAATTCCTAAAGGTTGGATAGATTGAATATAATAACAATAACAATAGTAGATATGAAGGCATAACGAATCACACTATACACTGATTCTATTCATGTGTCAAAATCTGTCACACCATTGTTAGGAACATTGGAGAGTTACAGTTCCAAGAAAAACAGTAGCCCTTTATAAATCAATTGATTCTTGACCATGAAAGACAAGAAGAAAAAACCCTACTTTCTGTTCTGGCATTTTCAATTTCTCGAATTTTCTATATAAATGATCAGAGACCTATGTCTTTTTGGCACAAAATCACGCTTATCCTCTTCCATCTTTTATAATTATATATATACACTCCTCTCTCTCTCTCTCTCTCTCTCTTATAATTATTGTTATCAAATAACAAATATCAACAGTGGAGAGTAGTGCTCAAAGTAACAAAGAAGAAGTATGGGGAGAGCTCCTTGCTGTGACAAAGAAAACGTGAAGAAAGGCCCATGGTCACCAGAAGAAGATGCCAAACTGAAGTCCTACATCGAGCAGCATGGGACTGGTGGTAACTGGATCGCTTTGCCACAGAAAATCGGTACTGAAACCTTTTTCTTTATATATATTTTGATCAAATCAATCTTATAATTACTCTATGGTTGCATTTGCATCAGGTCTCAAGAGATGTGGCAAGAGCTGCCGCTTAAGATGGTTAAATTATCTTCGCCCCAATATCAAGCATGGAGGATTCTCAGAAGAAGAAGATAGCATAATCTGTAACCTCTATATCAGTATCGGCAGCAGGTACTAATTTGGTTCTTCAATCACTTATTGGCTATCTTCTTCTATCAATATTAAGATTTTTATCCAATTTATTGATGATTAAAACATTATTTGCAAGAATAGGTGGTCAATTATTGCAGCACAGTTACCAGGGAGGACTGATAATGATATAAAAAACTACTGGAATACTAGGCTGAAGAAGAAGCTTCTTGGTAAGCATCGCAAAGAACAGCAGGCTCGTAAAGGTTGCAACCTTAAGCAAGATCAGATGAAGAGAGGAAATAAAAATTCCATTCCCATGGCTCCTGATAACAATAATAACGAGAGCCCTTACTGGCCAGAGCTGCCTGTGCTGGCACCAATACCGTACTCAAATGAAGAAAACCGCTTTAACGATCACGAAGCTATCAGAAAGTTTCTTATCAAGCTTGGAGGAAGATTTTCTGAAGATGATCAGCATGTACACAATAGGACAAGCTCTCAGTTTCCAGTTGACATGTATCCAAATCCACAATTTTTTGAGCAATCCCTCAGTATGCCCTCTTCTTCTTCAACGGATGGAACTGATTCAGCTGCCAACAAACAATATCTGGCAAACCCTTGGAGAAGATGGTAAACAGAACCGCAGCGCTGCAAGATCAAAACAATTTGCAGGCGGACCTTGGAGAAATGGTAAACAGCAACCCAGAAAGGTTAAACCATGGGGTTCTTTTATGGGGACATTTGATGAACAACATAACTGTATGGCTTCTCGTGAAGACCATTGGATGGGGTGATGAGAGCAATTGGGTTTACTCTTCTGTTGGTCCCAACTATGAAGATATACAACAATGGAGCCACACCAATATGCGACAATGACTTGAGGAATCTCTGGAACAAAGTAATAAATGTAAATGGTTATAGTTTCAATTGTAGCTGAATAGGAAGACTGGTGTTGGAATCTCAGAGGCACTTTAAATTTATTTTTTGACTTATTTCTTTCGTATGTTTAAACTGGTAATAATGACTGGATTCATGTTAAATGGCTTTTGCATTATAGTGCAAATTACTCACTTATTTTTTGAATGACAAAATTTCTTATGAAGATGGTAATTAGGGAGTTGGAATTTCATGTTTATATGTGTTATTAACTTAAGTATAACACTATTGGTAAGAGTAATTACTGGTTATTTTGGTTGATATGTTCGGGAGCTCTCTATGTACACTATCATGTATGGGCATATGATAGAAGTTGCATTATTGGAGATGATACCATGTATATGTTGTTGGCTTGTTGTTCTTGAACACTATCATGATGGGAACCATGATAGACCTTCATGCGGAGATGAGGTTATGTTGTTGGCTTCTTGTTGTGTTGGTCTTTCCATTTTACATGGTTTATAAACTATCATTCTCATTGGGAGGAGAAGCGTAGACTATTTTTGGATCCTTTTACCAAGGCCAATTTATATATTTTTGCTAATATATACATATACTTACCAGAGATGAATACTATATATTATAGGAAAATATTGAAACTTATCTGAGAAAAGAAATGATAATATCTCATTAGTTATCTTTAGTTTAGAAAAATACATAATTTATTTTATTTTAGTTTATAAAAATAAGTTTATTTAATTTATTTATACGTATAGTTTTACTTTTACATTATAAAGGAAAAATACTTAGTACTATTAATTTTAATTTCAAAAAAAAAAACAAAGTATGATAGATCTGTTTTGAATTTGTACAGAGAAATGCAGTCAAGTACTTAACCTATATTAGGTTGAAGTAGTTTAAATTGTTAGTTGCAGAGCTTGATTATATGAAATGAGAAGACCAGCTGTAAAAATCTATGCCTTGTTTAGTTTGAAGTAGTGTTTGGGAAGGTCAAAGAGATCTCCTTTTTAGCTGACTAAAAATAATGATCCAGTTGATTACAGTTGTATAATGATTATAATTAAACTGATGTCTTTGTCTTGAAAATGCAAGCCCTAGAATTGGTTGACATTACTCCTGAAACTGGTATATGTTTTTGTCAAGCTGCCTATTGCAATTTAACTTTGGTCCCTTGTAAAACAAACAAAAACAATAAGTCAATACTCATACTACTTACCACCACATTGTTAATTTCTTCACAGTCTCTATTTCTGGTCATAAAAATTAAAGCATGCAAGAATTATATATATGTTTCTCTTTTGTCAATTATACTATATGGGGTTGAATTTGAATCAAATCGATCTCGAATTGGCCTAAGCTCGAGCTCTGCTTGATTTAAGTATAGATAAGCTTGAGTTTGAGTTCATTATGCTCACCTCAAAGTTGTTCAAGTTTGACTCACTTATAAGGAGTCAAGATCAAGTTCAAACTTAAACTGAGCTTCATTTGGCTAATTGATCAAAACAATATTATTTTAGTTTATTCATATCAAAATTTTTTATGTTTTTGAGCTTGATGAGTTAAATAATCTAAAGCTTGAACTCAAGCTCAAAGTCACAAATATCTAACTTTTAAGCTATTTTCGAGTTTGAATAAACTCAACTCAATCCAACCCTAGTAAGGTACGTGTGAAACTGATCTGGATTGTCTTCCCACTTAATTTGACATGTGAGAGTTCTTCTTCTTCTTTTTCTTCTTTTTCCTTTTGGTAATTGAAGGTCTTTCATTTGTTATGGCTTACTAATTAAACACAAAGAACAAATGTGTTTTCGACTACATTTTCATGAGTAAAGCAGGATGCCCTATACTGGAATATGTCATAAGTTTGAATCAATAAAACTATACGTATCCATTTTAAATATATATTTTATATATATTATCATATAACTGAGTTATTTTAAATTAAAAATAAAATTATAATAAATCACATCATAAAATATATAAGTATATAATAATTTATATATTCAAAATAGATATCAGCAAATATAATGTTTCTATATAGCGCATGATCTTAATTATTGATTTTAAAAACAATTATATTAATATTAATAATGTGAAAAGTAAAGCAAGGAGGAATATCCAGAGGAAGAAGAAGCACAACAGAAGCAACCAAGATTTCAAAAAAGTTGACTTTATTAGCAGCACAATGACGATAATAAAACACCTAAAGCCATCCGTAATTGAGGTAGCTGCGCCTCATCCCTGACAACAACCAAACGACGACTAATTCCTCATTAATTTGTTTGTTATATTAAATGATAATGACACTTAATAAATAACATGATTAAGTCTCTTAATCTTGTCCTACTGGCACCCTTTAATGCAAAATTAATTTAATATTTCCTTGTTTAACTAAAACAAGAAAATAAACTTCGGTAGCTGGCGTGGAACGTGGCATTATTTTACAGAAGATGATGACGAACTGGTGGCTCTTGATATCTTGCATGCAGTTATCACTTAAATAAATTGACACGTTTATACAGAACCTCGGCAGCTCGAGCCAACCAATGATTCTTTCCATTTACTTTTCTCCTAGGTAGCACGAAAACGAAAACGTGAAAACGAAAACGTGAAAACGTGGAAACGTGAAAATGAAAATATGGAAACGTATTTTCTTAAAAAAGTAGGAAACGAAAATATAGGAAAATGTGTAAATATAAAAAATATAGTTTTTTTTTTATAAGTATGAAATTTTTATAAAAAATATAATAACCTATATTTTAATTAAAAAAATACAATAATTGATTTTTACAAATTATAAAATTGTTCGATTAAATTATATAAAATCAAATATTCAATTATTATTAATAAAATAAATTATGAATTATAATTACAAATTATATTCATGATATATATATATTCCAAAAATTAATCAAATTGCATTGATATAATATATATATATATATATATATATATATATATATATATATATTAGGGGGAATAGGGCAAATAATTTAATGTTTTAAAATATATTTTATAATAAATTAGAATTCCAAGGTTGAGGTTGACACAACTGGAAGAAAGCATGCATTGACGGCAAAGGCTAATGGAGTCTAATTCTACTTTGAGCAAAAGACAGGCTAATGTAGAGTATATATAATAATTTAACATATGTTTTATAATAAAATAAAAGTCTTGGGAAACTAACAGATCTTGGAAAGCTAACAAATCTGGAAGACGAAGCAGAATTATAATCTTGGCCCAGAGATGCATTAATTCAAATCTATATAAATTAATTTATATCATAGAAGGGCAAGAAAACTCATACTTTTTTCACAGAGATTTGTTTCTTCCAGCCAGTGTTTCAGAGAAGAAGAAGACGCCCAGGACAGCAAAGAAGAGAAGAAGACACCCAGCAGAAGAAGAAAACGCCCAGTAGATTGACGGCAAAGGAGATTGACAGTAAAGAAGAGAAGACGCTCAAAAAACTATTATACACAGAAAACTATTTTTGTTATTTATTTTCAAAATCTTTTTAGAATCCATTTAAGATGCAGTTTCAGAATCCTGGTATGCATAGGAAATTCTTTAGGTTAAGAAACGTGTTTCCCTTTTATTTAAAATTACCGAAACAGCCCCGAAACGTTTCATATCAGTTTTCGGCCGTTTCGGAAACCGAAACATTTCGGATTCGTGCAAACGCACACTGCTATGCGTTTCCGTGCTTCTTAGCTTTTCTCTTCTGCCGTCATCTTTTCTCAGCCGGAATTAACTAGGGCTAGCGTGTCATCAGTTCTCTCAAATTTTTCAAGTTTTAAGTCAAAAACTCTGAACTGTAAGTTGACCAAATTAAAATCATATCTATCATTTAATGTGTAGGGTTGATATAACTCAGATTGATTTGAAATTATTTAATATTTTTATTCATTTAAATATTTTTAGTATTTTAATTTATATATCAAATTATTTTAATATATTATCAATAAAACACATAAAATAATATGTTATCTAATTTATAAATTGTCTAAAAATTATATATCAAAATTTTAAAAACATATCAATAATTTTAATAACTAGATCACATTTTTAATATATAATAATAAAATAAAATTTTTAATAAAAAATAAGAATAATATAAGTAATTACAACTATATAAAAATACAATTATATATAATCTATAAAAATTTCAACTTTCTTTTGTTAGCCAGGGAATCTCGTCCGTGTTGGTTGAACAAATAAACCTTAGAACAAAATGTCAGACCTATAACCACTGTATCAGGTAAGTCAGGATTTCACAAGCGTAATAAAGACTTGAATCCAAGTCTTCTCCTTATAAATTTTAATGTTTTACTAGTTTTGTTAACACTTAGGGTTAAAATTTCAATTATGGTTGATAATTTTCCTTTAACATTTATTTAATTTATTCTTAACAAATTCTACTAAAATAATATTTTTTTAAACATTTTGATCAATTCAGGTTTCTTATGTCAACCCTAAAAAAACCTAATTTAGTTTCAAGTCATGTCATGTTAATTTGAGTTAAATTTTGTGTAAGAAAAACTCAACTCTAATTTTTTTTTTTTTTTCATATTATATCAAGTTAAAGGCTCGTGTTGAAAATTATCAACTCTAAAATTCACTGCACATTTTATTTCACATAACCAGAATAAAATTAATACTTGTTGTAAATTGTTTTACTTATAAGAAGGACAAGAAGCATATAATAACCGTTAATCCATACCACTTTTTTAATTTACAACACTAAAATGTCATTAAAAATAAAATAAAATGCGTGAGAATTAAGAAGGATTTGATAGAGCTGGAAACGTTAGGTCTCCTAATACAAGCCCATGCGTCTAGTGGGCTAGATTATTAAGGTTTGGGCTTTCAGGTTCTTTTTTAAAATAGGGCAGATAGTTTTCGGGCTGGAGCCCAATCTACATGTCCATCAACCTGATAAACCCTAGAGATGGCAGGCTCAGTGATGCCGTCAATGGCGCTCCCGCCGTCCACTATATGGTATTCCACTCCGAAGTTTCAGGTACGCACTCTTGCTGTCTTCATATTGAACTAAAGGCTTAATGAGTTAATTTCACACTAGGTTCTCTCCCATCAGCCCTTTTAATTTTTTTATTTTCCGATCCATCTAGAAGTCGTTGATATGATGATCTATTTTGAATTTTACGAATGTAGACTTAATTTTGGGATTCATCATGTGAATTGTAAGGATATTTGTTAAGAGCTGGTTTTTTTTTTTTTCTATCTTTTTACTTACAGATTAAACTGTGTAAATATCAGAATTCTCAAATCCAATGGGGTTCACTGTGCTGTGCCCATCATCACCATCCCAAACTCCAGGGGAAAGTAATGATGACACAAATGGGTGAACCAAATAAGGTGAGCTTGCAAATGGGTATTATTAAGGAGAGGTTATGGAAAGTGGTTCCTGAGTCGGTGAAAGATTTTCCATGGAAGAAGGCCGAGACTGTAGTTTTAAAGAAAATGGTTCTTCTTGGACACAAGGCATTGAAGTGGTCACTTGTTGCATTGTTCATTTTTAACCTTTTACCAGATGCTTTATTTTCCATTTCCCAAAACCAAGAATTGGTGATGCCATTGGGTCTGGCTGTTGGCTGTTTTCTGTCTGACTTCTTGAGGGATACGTTACAGGAATTGTTTAGCAGATCAGAGGTATAATCAGTGTTTTAATATTTGTATGTTTATATATGCTGCAGGTTTGTAAATTTCTTTTTGCTGCTCACAGGGAGTAGGTTTGCAGCAGCATCTTTTGAGCATCGGTTTCTTCTTTGCTCTTGTAAAGTTTATGTCTGCATATTTTTCACTTCCAACGAGAGTATTTCTATTGCATGTTGCCAACGGTGGTTTAATGCAAGTTTTGTGGCAGTGGAGAAATTTAGTGGAAAAAAATGATGATGGCAATGGAGTGAATTCCATCTCTAACCAAGATGCCTAATTGGCCACAAATGCTGAATATAGATTCGGTTAGATTTTTGCTGCTGTACATTGATCATATTTCATCAAACTTTGCTGTGATTCTGAGAAGTTGAAATCTAGAAGTTTGAGTTTCTGCTTTGTACTTTGATAACATACTATATCTATGTCTCTGCTGCTTCTTCCCAAGTGCAGGGTGACTATTTTCTTTTTATTTCTATAA
Organism: Mangifera indica; assembly: GCF_011075055.1. Classification (NCBI taxonomy): domain Eukaryota; kingdom Viridiplantae; phylum Streptophyta; class Magnoliopsida; order Sapindales; family Anacardiaceae; genus Mangifera; species Mangifera indica. Next base: position 3,764,190 of record NC_058147.1, on the reverse strand, counting down.
GAACCTCCATCTTCTTTCACTGTGCCATATGTAAGCGTTGATGAAGGCATTGACAGAGAAGGGAACTAATAGATCTTCCGCAAGTCAGTCAGGGGTGTTCAAAATTATTTGAAAACTGAATTGAATGACAAACCGATCCAAAAAAGGCATGGTTACCCGGGGTGCATGATTACCCAGTTTTTTACACCCCTGACGGCAGTTATTAGTCATCATTCTGTTAATATGAACTTAGCAGTCTGTATATGTAAGTTTTGGAAAAAGGCATTTGGCACTTTCATGCTTGAATTGGTAATTTTCAAGTCATTTTAAGTAGTTATTATGCATGATATAAACCTTACGCTTATTAGGAAGACTTAGGCTAATTAGAACTACAGTTCACAGAGTTAATTTACTTAAATTACAAGTTCATTCTCCGATCTGTTATCAAATGAAAACTTAGTAACATCTCTGGAGCTTGTTCAGAGCTTGCGTCAAAATCATTGTCCCTTCTATTCATCTATTCTAGTTCAGAGTTCAACTACATAGTATAAAAGAGTTTCCTCTTACCATTTCCTTACACACACTTACAGGAAAATCTGGATATACAAATAAATATAAATATAAAAGGCAATGAAGAAAAAGAACCTATTTGCACCTGGTGCTACCGTCCGTACATGGCCTTAACACATTCTGCGATAGTAATTCTTCAAAACACTAGTACAAACAAGGACCATCACCAGATTTTTTGGTTTGAAGGGTCTGGTTTAAAGTCCCATTAGGTTTCGTATTTTGAAATTAATGTAGTTTCATGTTCCATGAGCTCCACTTTTAGAATATCGATGAACAAACCAATATCCATCTACGAGGCTATTTCATTCACTGCAAAATAAAAACCATAAGACAGCCAGTAATTTTCTATTTTGATTCCAGACAGCTTTAGTGTATTTTGAAAAAGGTAAATCAAACCTGGCTGCGGCACTGCCTCTGAATCTGGAATGCTTTCCCTGGCCTCGGTACAATTTGTATGTACATCTTTACAGGAGTTCTCATTATGATTCTTATGTGCAGCTTTACACAATTTCCGACTTAACTGGAACTTGGGATAGGCAGATTGCAGTTGTTCGTAAATTTCTTCCATCCTCCCATCCTGCTGATCTCGTCGATCCATGTCCATAAAAACCTATAATGACTAAAGTCATTAAACTTGGCACACAAAAAGAAAGAGAAAGAGAGGGATAAGCATTGCTAATGCAAACCTGAGCAGCAAGCTGCTTAAAAGTTGGAGAAAAACGCTGACTACAATAAGCATTAAATAGAAGAGTTCCAATAATCAGTGGAATAGTGAAACCAGATGCAACCGGTGACCGTTTCAGCCCAAAGACTCCAAGAGCTATAATTTGGGTCAAAACAAGTGAAAAAATTGTTGCTTTGTGAGCAATACGCCAATACTGCCCCCCACTTTCATAATTTTTTATATAGACGTTGATAATCTGAAAGATAAATATTAAGAATAATAAACAAACATAAATCTTTAGAGAGAGAAAAAAAAAAGAGTATGACAACAATCGATAGCAACACGTCATTTGTTCTAGACAGTCCCAACATTTTACTCCCAGACCAGAGAAAGTGACATAAAAGTGAATGGGGTACTTGCACCTTAAAATGTATTTCTAACAAAAAATCTTAAAGCTGTTCACATCATTGAATTACTCTAGGAAGTTGGGCTCAATTAGCTCTTTATGCTTCAGGAAGTACCATGAATTTGCTAAAGTTTCAATCATTAACTGAATTTTGTAGACTAAAGAAGGAACTTTTAGGTGACCACTGAGAAGTTTAAAAAGTAGAAAACATTATTAAGCATCACTTCAGCATCAAGTGGCACTTCATATTATCAACATTTTGGCATTTGTTTATACTTAAGCATATTGGAGTTCATTCATATTTCATTCCTGGAAAAAGACAAAATTAAGAGTATCAGCACATCTCTCCTAAAAGAATACCAAAACTTTATGACTAATGACCTAGAGACAGCCAGCTAAATAACTAATATTTAACAACTCAAAATCATGTTTTCTAACAGACGCATCTAACAAGTTTGGTATGTCCAAAGCCACCAAGCCCAACTCCATACAGCCACAGGAGAATATTCAAATATGGAAATTTAGTGACTTGAAGGGTAAATGCATAAACACTCTGAAGGGACAAAATGATTAAATCTTTAAAGACTCCTAGGAGACTATTCTTGCACACAAAGAACAGTTCATACAGGAAGAAGCAAAGCATTGATCAGAAATACAGACCTGGTTTCGATATATGAAGTAAGCAAGTACAAAGTATATCAGTAACAAGGGCAATATTAGGGGTGCCAATATTGAACAGACAAAGCCAATGAGTCCAAACAGAAGCACTCTTGGAACTTCTGTATGATAAGGGAAGGACAAAGTGCAATCAGGTGGATCTTCTTTCATTTGGAGTATAAATTTTTTCAAAATGTTGCACAGAAGAAGAAAAGGTTGCATAATTTCCACTGATAAACTCGCCCACCCTGAAGTTAAAACGTAAGTCATGAAGAAGGTAGCCTGCAGATATTCATGCACCAATGTTATAATTTGAATTAATTTTGAAATGTTACAGCTATGTGGGAAAAAATGAAGGAAATAGAAGTTTCCTTTCTTGTGAAGATTTAAAATTTAAGAATGGGCTCAAAATCTCTCAATAACTTCATGAAGCCTTGTTACAAAGGTTGATTATGAGTAACCCAAAACAAGAACTAAGCTCACTCAAGATTATGCAGTAATGTAGCATAATTAGAATGTATTGAATATAAATCCAAATATTCAAGTAAAAACCATGGCAACAGCACCTGGTTTGGCACAGCTTCAGCAAGATGTCTGGGTACGTCCTTTACACTTGAAAAAACACTCAATTGAGCAATAATGGACCCTGATAAGATGTTGACAAAGAAAACATTCCAAATTGTGAAGTACAACACTTTGATGCATGTACTCTTTTTCCTCCCACTATGAGAGACAGCGCCCTCAAAGGTTGAGAATAGCATCATTGTTGGTGGAACAGCATACATAAACAGAATCAATATGACACTTGGCAGATAACCAGTTACCACCTGTGACACATATTTCCTGCATATAAGCACAAGGTAAGTTCAGAAGCTCTGTGTCTTACATCATATCCTCTCAGCTAAACTATCTCATGTTTTTCTCTAGAAAGTATGACAAGTTGGGAAAAGGAGAGCAAAGAATCCATGATATTCAATAAGGCTTCTCATTTCAATAAGTGTAATGTCTTCCATGCCTATCGTTTTCATAAATAAAATAACAAGTCATTTAGAGAACAAAGGAAAACCCAAAAGTCTATAAGGTTCTGGCAGCAGAGTCAGCAGCACCATGTAAATACTAATAATAGAAATTACAGAGAAGGATAATACATGTAAAAGAGGTAATATGCTGTATGTACTGATAACTGAAACAAAGCAAAACCAGACACGAAACTTAATTTGACTTAAATTAGCAAAACAGTCCCTACTCAAATAGAAGACTCATGTTCTTATATCCACATATACTACACATGACACGAGGTCCAGAATTCTAGATATGAACATAGTGCCTCTAACACAAAATTCTCCACAGCAAAAATCTTAGTCTAATATTACATCACTAGGTGGCGTTATGTGCTTCACTTATGCCATCCATCCACAGCGCTGAAATGGAAACTAGCATATTCATGCCACATTCATATTAAGCAATTAAGCTAATACTTGGAGTTGGATAGTAACATCAATATTATTTTTCTTATAAAGTTTTCTTTCACCATTCATTAGATTGAGCTGAAACTCTAGGTCAAGTTCTTAAGTGCAGCATGTTTAATTTTGATAGTTTAAGTCAAGTTCTTAAAAACAGCATGTTTAACTTTGACACTTCCTACCATGTGCAACACCAGCAGATAAGACAAAACCAAAGTACATGTTACAGGATGGCCAATAAATACACATAACACTAATACATACATTGTTTCAAACTTTTACTTACTTTTTAAAAAGTCCCCGCAGAAATGGAAGTGCATGCGATAGCTGCTCAAGTTGAGTCAAACCTTGTACAAATGTCACGGGAATAAGAAACACAAACATAAACACAATAGCAGCCAGAAGTATTGCTATTTTGCGAATCCAAAGTTGTTTATACGGTATGCATAGGTTTGACCAATAAACATCACGTGGTTCAGGAGCTATTTTTGTCACCCATAACATGGGATTTGCTGATTGAAGAACCTCTGAAGCAACAATGGCGTCATAGCGAGTTTTAAAGAAAACAAAGGCAGTCGGATACTCCTGTTGGCAGACCAAATTAAGTTACACTACAAAGTTGTCGTCTTCACTAAGCCTGCTATCTCTCAGAAATATATCTCCAGATAGAAAATAAACCACAGAAAACACAAAAAAATAATAAAACCAAAAGAATGATTATAGCTGTGAAAAAGCATCAACAGTATCCTTTATAGATATAAGTATCTGCTACACTAATAGGTCAAACAAACAAACTGAATTATAGAAATTATGTAACTGTCCTGACATGCAGAAATTCATATTTATATTTCATGGTACATACACCACATTTTAGATTAATCTATGAACTACAGAACCTCCTAACCTCTGACTCGGAGAGGACACTAAGATCTATTGATATGATTTGTAACAAATAGCCAACAGGTAAATTAGAAAGATCATAATGTTAACCTGTACAAATATAAACAGACCTGTTTGACAACTAGTCTAATATCTAGCGTTAAATGCTACCAAACAAAAAGCATCACAATGGTGCCCAATCTTGTTAATTAATGGTAAAAATAGTTGTTCACTGAACCTGCAGGGGAAAAAACCAATTTGAAAAATGGTTAAGTACAAGAACAATGTGTTTCTGTCTTTCTGAACCATGAAGTTGTATTGTTACTTATATAATTCTTGATCATCTCAGGAAAAGTATAAATTTTAATTCATAAACTGAAGAAACAACAATATGACCCCTCCCACCCCCAAAAAAAAAAATTTTGAGGAGACAACACTTCAAGAAAGGTATAATGTTAGATTACAAATATCATTGTCCGGCAATTTTATAAGATTAAACTTTTGGATTATAGTTATTTACCACTATCAGATCCGACATGAATGAGAGTTATTCTGTTTGAGAGAGCATGCTAGAATTAAAATATTAGTGTTAGGCCTTTTCCAGCTTAAGCTTTTAGAATTATGGTCATTCAATATTTTAAAATATACAACATTGATGACAATACAGCATGAGTATTTAAACCAATCATACCCGATTTCTTACCTTCTCGGCAGCTGAATCCATAACATCAGATCTGACATTCCCCTTCTGACGCTCTGTTTCATTAGAAAGAATCGTCAAAGGATTTGAAGCTAAAACACAAAGATGACATCGGAATGAATTCCAGTTAGAGTTGTGCTCGGCAGGAACACGCTTAAACACCTTGCAAATCTTTTCTGCATCATTCTGAGCATTGTCAGGGAACAAAATTAGAACATGTCACAAACTCCTGGAAAAATAATTCTCTTCTGTAATTTATAAGAAAACACTTAAACAGTGGGAATCAATCCTTTATCCAAAATATCCTGCAACCATTGTTTAAGTATAGTCTTACTTCACTCAAGGGAGATGCGCACCATTAGTTTTTGAACTGTACCAATCCGATACACCGTTTGATGTGACAAGTAGCTAGATGCATAATAATTCATAAAGTATTCCTTCACTGAGTCACTGTATGATTGTTTTGGAGACCAGGGAATAGCACGAACAAGAACTGTAAAGTAACTTGGATTCACAATAGATCGGGTAATGTGTGCCAACCTCATTTTAGTGATGCTTTTGTATTCCTGAGGGAAGTAGGGATGGTTATAAATTGGTTGAAACATATATTTAATAGGTAGGTAATAGTTAGAAAAACTGTAAGTTCACACAAAGAGATAATACAATCGCTGGTTCTACATTCTTACAAAGTAAAGGAGGAAACAAGCTGAGCAGGATATGATATATAATGCAAGACAATGGACCCAAAGCCTGAAAAAGAAAAACAACCAATGAGTAATCACTATTCCTCTTATGAAGTTCACAACAAAATCACAATGGTCTATTAGCATACATAGAGTAGCAAGGTTTGACATATTTTTCCTACAATTAATATCATTTGTTTTCTCCACACTTTCCTATATCACATGAATAATTTTAAAAAAAAAAAAGAGAGAGAGAGAGGCAGAGACAGAGACAGAGAGAAAGAGAGAAATTCTACAGAATTCCATTGTGAAAACAGAGGAGAACTAGGTCCATATATTCATTTTGAATAGTTCGTGTGTATGCATCATTATGTCAGTAGCTAGAGAATCATTCAATATAAGAATTAAATTACAAATGTTTCTGTAAAGTAGTTTGATAAAAGAAAATATAAATCATACCATTTTGAACCTTCTTTTACATTTGCAATTGTGAATACCTCCAGTGATTCTGAAGGAATTTTCTTATGGATCATGTCTTTCCCATGATAATTCACTGGAAGCACTAGAAAAATGCAAATCACGGCAGCTATGCAGAAGACTCGGATACTGGTGAGAGGAAAAATAGCAGTAGCAATTAGAAAACCACAATGGACAACAGTTGAAACTGACTCTAAAAGCATAAAAACAAGTCTGTGAGTCAACATCAAACAAACCTTAAATAAGATTTTATAGCAGTTCAAAAGTTTGTATTTGCAACAGGAAACTTCTAGGCCAGAAATGCAAAATGTAAGCAGAACTAAAAAATTCACTGAGAAGCTAAATCAGTGGCACACACGTGTACATCACAACCAATGATAGATATAGTACAGAAAAGCAACACGATAATTACATTGCCTTGTCAGCTAAATTAGTAAAAAGAAGACATATCATAAACAAAATCACTCTATAATCACTGAAAATTCAAAAAAAAATTTCAGTGGTTTAGAATTTTTACAGGAGTAACCCACCTGAAAACAAGCATTCTGATAAAAACAACAGCATCCATGCCACCAAGCTCCAATAATTCTTCTTCAGTTGTTTCCCAAGCCTTCAATATCCAACTAGGGGAGGGTACAAATCTCTCCAAGCTGAAATGACCTTTATGTTTGGCAAGCTTCTTACCAAAGTACACACTAACATTGCTTGGTTGTTTCCTCAAGACAGAGTACAGCAAAAACAGCGATACAGATATGGCTATATTAATTCCAGCAGAAGTTAAAAGAGCAGAAAGATTCATCTTTTTCCCCTTCTATCTGAAGCCTTTACAAATCTATGTAATCAAAATATCAGTATAACGTCTTGGCTGCTAAGTTTGTATCTAAGTTTGTTATAACAAAACTCTTCTACGGAATTGAACGTCTTCTAAACTGCAATAAAAACATCATTCTATAAAATATCGGAAATACAACATGCAATTCCTTCCTATAACGTCATGACTTCTAAACTGCTAAGTTTAGAAATCTAAGTAATCAAAACATCAGTATAACGTCATGACTGCTAAGTTTGTATCTAATTTTGTTCTAACAAAACTCTTCTCCGCAATTGAACGTCTTCTAAACTGCAATAAAAACATCATCCTCTAAAATCTCGGAAGTAAAACATGCAATTCGTTCCTATTCAAATGCAGCAAACAACTCTTTTATTATTTACAAATAATTTATTCTTGCCTTGAATTCACCGACTGAATTATAAGCATAAAAACGAAAACTAATCAACTCAATGCAGCATTAAATCAACAGTATAAACCAAGAAACGGAGAAAAAAAACACATAAATGATGGTTTAACAAAACTAAATTCAATTAAAAGCGTAAGAATGCACAAAAGAATCAAGATCAATAACGAACCTGTAAAGTCTTCAGAGCCACCACTAACAATCCAAATTCAGAGACATACAAGTCGAAGGCTTCATCAGAACCAAACAACTCTTTGCTTCTACTTCACATGAACAAATGGCGTTGATTCGAAACGAGATGAATTTAAATGAAAACCTAAACAAAAATTAGAGATTATCTGGGAATAACTTTAAAGTAAGGTATAATATTCGTTAATCGTTATTATAAAGCAACACGCAAATCGTTTTCCAACGGAAGATACGGAGGGAGACACAGAGAACGCCACGCTGTTTGTTCATATATTTGATTTCAGATTTGCTGGACAACGAAAGAACTTTCTAGGCAAGTCAGATTCTGGCGGACGGAACAGCCTACCTATTTTTTTTAAAAACAAGAAACTGTCATTCAACTTTAGTACACTCATTAGATTTGTTTACGTCTGAGTGCGTAATTTTTCCGCGTTTTTAACTCTTGCCCAGGCGGGGTTAGGCGAGTGAGTTGTGACACGTGTTGCCAATTTAAATTTTATTATTTTTCCAAAAAGGTGATCTCCGTTATTGTCGACTCAATCAGCCTTCTTCTCCCTTCCCTTCCCTTCCACCACACATCAATTTTGCCAAAGTCATTACTTCAAAGCTTACTGCATCATTGTTTCAACAAATACCTAATGTTAGATGTCAATGTGTCCAACCAGGTCACATACAACCTGTGTCAATATAATACAAAAAAAGAAAAGAGTCGTATCATATTCATAGGTATAGCTGTTGGACGGTGTTCAAAGCCATAAAATAAGGCATACAGACTAATTCGATATATTACTAAAAAATATTAAAAAATTATAATTTAATAAATCAACCTAATAGGAATCCATGTACACGACCCGATAGTCATGGAGCGTGCACTAAACCTTGTGGTTTCAACCCAACCAGGCACAAAAGGCTCCCAGAGGTGAGTTTTGGAAAGGCTGACACGTGGGCCTGATAAGCGCCGACACCTGTACCTCTACTTTTCATTATTGTAGCGTTCTCTCTCCACCATTATCATGCTCAAAAGTCAACGTTTTTTTTCTTTATACATGATTACTCATTATTTCTTTTTTATCATACTTGAAAATTCCTCTAAGTATTGAATTTGTGAGTTCACAGATTTATTTACTTGATTTTTATTTTTTAAGGATATTTTTCAATTGTGATAATGTGAATGAATATATTAGTAAAATAAACATATTTTGAATTAAATTAAATTATGTATTACCAATTAAAAGCAATTAATAATTTAATGGAGCAACCCGTTTTCCCACGAGACAGAGACAGCTGCCTGCAGGGTGAATCCAAAGGAATCTCTACTGGGCACTCAAAGTGCTGAATGGACCAATACTGGCCCATTAGCTATACGTCACAATTTTGTCTTCCGGTGTATCAAATTTAACTCTACTAACTCCTAGAATGTCTAGATAGTACTAATATTCTGATTTTGTTAAATATTTTTAAAAAAAAAATAAATTCATTTTTATTCAAAAACAAATTGATTAATTCATTCATATGTCTCTTAAATTATATAAAAATTTGGTAATTTTTTGAAAAGTATAGAAATTATTAAAAATCATGTAATAAAGATTATTCAAAGAGTTTGAATTCTATACAAATTTATATTCTACTTTTGTTGTACGTTTTGAAGAAGAAATTAAAATCATTTTTATTTAAAAAAAAAATTAGAGATGGTTTAATATGTATTGTTTATTATATCAAAATTTATTTTATTTATAAATATAAAAATTATTAAAAATTGTGTAATTCCAATGAAGAGCGTAAATTTTGGATAGACTTGATAGCCTAATTTTGTTGAACATTTTAAAGCTAAAGTTGAACTCCATTTTATTCGAAACTTTTCTAAAAATCGTGTATATGCTTATTTGAATGCATCAAAATTTTATGAATTTATAGTGAACACAAAATTTATTAAAAATTGTAACACAACAATTATTCGTCATAACCCTCTCTATCTTTTTTCATCGTAATATCATTGAGTACCAAATAAAATGTCACAAGAAAAGCCAAATCCAAAGAGAGAGTTGAAAACGTCTATGGAAATTTATGACGATTTTGGATTGTTTCACACTAGAAAACCACTAGGGACAATACAAGGGTGCCGACAAGATGGTTTGGGTGCGTCGGAGTGAATCACAAAGAAAAACAATTGTCGAAAAATAAGAATACATTTTTTGAGATGTAACTATTATATTTTGAACTTTTTTAGGAGCAGTTGTTAACCCTAAAATATGAAAACCTTAGAGGGTAAGGACGAAAAAATAATTTTTTAAAATTAAGTTAGAAAGAAATAATTAACTTTCAAAATAAAAGTACAAAAAAGAAAATAAATTTTTCTTTTTTTATAAAAAAATCAATAAATAACATTTTTACCCTTAACACTAACTGTAAAATTTAACAGACAGATAATATTTAAATTGTCAAAATTTAACATATAAGAGTTAAAAAATGCACTAAGCTTTATATGAGAATAAGTCTTTTGACCTTGTTAACACTAGGATGTTTCACTAATGTCAAATGCTTTGATGTTTAACTAATGTCAAAATGAAACACCTTCTAGAAACTAACCCTATTCTATAAAAATGAAACCTTAGGCGAAAATCATGGGAAAATATATTTGTCAAAATGCTGGATTAATTTAATTCGAATTACACAAAAAGGAGGTAATGGAATTATTATAAATATTTAATGACAAAATATAACCTATAGAGCTGCTTCCGTGAGCACCATTTTAATTCAGAAGAGACCGTGTAAAGATGTTAGTGGAATGACTTCAGGTGGAAAATTTGGCAATTCGGGTTGTATGAACTCTTTGTAGCAGCCTTCTCAAATTTCCTAGCTGCAGCTACATCTTCTTCTAAGCCGTTCTGGGCAAAGTAACGTACCCACCAAGAAGAGCTCCTCAATTTTGCCTTCACAGAGAGAAAACTCAGCGGGTAATATACAGAGGAAATACAATTTTTTAAAAAATATATATTTGATAATATACATTTTGCGACCGACAGCAAGGTGATTATAATTCTAAATTCAAGAATATCATATTTCATACAAGGATAATCAACAAGCATGTGCATCCAGTTGGTGTAAAGGAAAATGAAGATACAATTGAGATAATTTACCATCCCACATTCGACTGCTTGATGTATATAGGATTTTAAATGTTTGTGAAAAAGTAGCAGAAAATTTGCATGGTATATGACCCATTCAGTAACAATATGGACATGCCTTCTTCAATGCTAACAAGATGCCAAGTAAACCAAGAGCAGCACACTTAACCACAAACATTTCAAAATACATTGTATAAACCAAGCAGCTGGGACAAGATTCTGCTCTGGAGTGAGTAATCAAGATGCCTTTCTTGTTAAGATATGTCTTGCATTGGTCTTTTACACAAGATAGAACAATACATGACAAAAGAAATTCTACAAATTGATGATTCTCAAAGACATTTATTGTGAGTGAACAATCCTGCATTCTTTTATCCAGATATCTGGAAAAAGGAATTCAATGACAATATTCAAAGACATTTGCAAGCACTGTTAAGTCAATTTTAAGGTGCTATTAAACTGCATTCGCTTAGAAATGCAACCTTGTTGAAGCACCACCAGTTAAATGCTTGAATAATATTTAATCCACAAACCAGATCAATATATACAGTCCAAAAATTAATCCAAACAACTTTTGGCTGTTTTAACACCCAATGTCAGTTCAACAAATCATAAAATCAAGCAGTAACCATGAAAATGTTCTGACCCCAAAATTAATAGCCGCTTACCGTCTTCCCAAATTTGGACACCTCTGCGACCTTAGATCTCTGCCGACCTGGATAACCTACGCTTGCAACAATCAAAATGTTTTTGCAACATCAAAACATAGCATGATAAATTTCTTGAGCAGATTAAGTTACTTACAAGTTGGATAGAATTTATTCAAGAAATTAGCTGAAGATGGCATCTATAGCACTCGAATACTTAGAATGAACACATAGAGACACACTCAAGTGAAGAGAAGACAAGCATAGTCTTAAAATTAAGATATACAAGTACTAATTGCAATTTGAAATTATGTATGCTAAATAATTAGGTGCACACATATGGTATACCAAATTTCCTATTTTTCAACTATGTGTTACGATAGAAAATCATATTCCAACACAACTTCTGATATGAACATACCTAATTCATTTGAGTCATTTTCCATTATCTGACAGAAAGCAGCCATAAATGATCATAGTCAAGGATTGTGATAAGAAATAAAGCACAAAGCAACAAAGTTCAAAGTTCCAAACTTGATTACATATGTTACAATCTGGTGACTCCACATATACAAAGTTAAATTCATTTGTTTATGTTATAGATATCCTGGCAAGTGAATCAGCTAGATGTTCATTGTCATTCAACCTATGGAAAACAGCTGCTAGTGATCATAACAAAAAAAAACACAGACGTGATAGATAGCAAAAGAGTAAGTATTCCTTAACACCACACAAAAAGCAACAATTTCTACACTTAATCAACCACTTCATAAAAAAAATTATACTTTATAATACAATTTTTAGCTCCTTTACCTGTAAATATGATAATACCCTCAGCAGAGACCCTTGCCAGATCTGGAAGCGTATTGTTAAGGTATCTCAGAGACAAGTAATCCAATGCATCTGAGACAATTGCAACAGAAAAGGATTTTGGCCTGTATGGAAGAGAAAACTTGACATCAGCCACACGTACAAGGCCTTTACGCACTAGTCCTCTGCAGATGCCATCAGCATCCTCTATATCATATGGTTCCACACCCCAGGCTTCAGTTTCCTCATCTTTTAACAATCTAGAAACCACTGAACATGTATCAGGACCAACATGCAGAACTCTGTGCATGCTATCACCATACGCTTTCTTCAAAATTGGAATTGCTTGCTGAACCTCTATTGTGCATGAGTAATCACCTGCACATGATGTACATGAATAACATAGTGATACAAGTGGTGGACAACCCCTACAATCAACATTCAATAATCAGATCAATTTCAAACATATATACCAAAATCTGAAAGTCTAACACATGAAAAACACAAGAACCAATTTACCTTCAACCTTATTTACATGTTCTTTAATCCTGCCACTATTGCCTATCACAAAGCATATCAAAGTTCAGTCAATGCTATCAAACAAATATATAATATGAGATCTGCAAAGTCTATCACAATATATAAAACTTAAAATTATAATTAGCTGAATAATATATTTTGCCTCTATTTGTAAGATGTAAGCTATACAAATACTCCTCATTGCACTCATAATTTTATCAGATTTCAGATGTATCAGGCAATTGCCATGCATTTTATCAAGCTTTAGCCATCTCATGCAATTGCCTGCATGAACAAATGGCCAAATAAACTGGATACTGCTATATAAATAAAATATTGGCAACTCAATGCAAACCTGACCCACTGTACAAATAAACCATAATTATCATTGCGCCCTGAAAATTATCCATTAATTAATAGAAATCAGACTCAACCGAATTAATGTGTGAAATTCTAATGATAAATAAAACATTGAAAATGTAAAGTAGAAACAAAAAGTACCACTATAATTAGTCCGATTAATGAACATGGAGAAGAACGCGATTTAGAAGAAGCCAGTACACCACCAGTTCCACTGTCTCCGTATCGTCGAGTTGAATTCGTCACCCTTCGTGACATGATTGCCAATCAATTCAAGAAAAGAATGCACCTAAAAAAGTCCTGTGCTAATAGAATGAAGCGACCGCATTTTTGCAACTTGAGAGGGAGATACTTGGCTGTTAATGGACTTTTAACTTTTGAGTTGCGATCGGGAGACCGCGCCTTCACTGCATTGGACCATGTGTCTCAACGACTGAGGCGGGATCAGATGATAGCGGTGAGTTTTAGTTCCTGGTATTTAATTTGAAGTACTACTGGAATCAAACGGTGGAGGATTGAGATACAGTTCATCAACAGTTTGTCAACATGTGGGTTCAATGGACTTTTTCGGTGGATTGGGCTTGGACTACAAGTTTAGCAAAGGCCAACTCCAGATGGTCGTTTCCGTATTCATTAGACATCCAGTAGTTGTAGTTGCGGAGGTTTGACCTGAAGTAAACTTGAACGAGGAGACTGTGTCTTATAGGAAAGGCTTAAGGCAGTGTGCAGAAAAATTCATTGAGGGCCAAAACTATAAATGAAAATCCCTAAGCATGCCGTAGGCGTTTGGAGTTAGGTTTTTTAATTAAATTATAATCGGTTGACAGCAATCGTCGAAATCAGAGGGAATTCGAATTCCAGAGGAGATGGGAGGGGAAGATCGATACCGGGCTAAGGATAACCCATGGCAGTCCCCAAAGCAGCCTCATCAAGGGAAAGATGACGTCAAACTCTGGGGAATGTGACTGTTCGATCTAATTGGCGCCACTGTCACCTTCTTCGCGGTAATTTTTATTCTATCTTATTATTTGTCATTTCGATTCGGTTGGTTTTGTCTTTTCCTTTTTTGTTAACTTTGACATGAAACAAATGTTAAGACTTCTATAAACTTGTAATTATTTTTAAGTTATGTAGGCATTTTCCCTCATTGACTTAAGATTTTGTATTAGGTTTATTTCTGGCAATCAATTAACCTTTGTTGGGACCTATCCTGCTAGACACATTCATTTGATGTTTGCAACAATTTGACAGGTTGTTCAGCTGGGGAGGACCGTCGATTGGTTATAGTCTCATGTAGGTATGTGTTCTTTTCATTTAGTGTAGAATTCAAAGCCTCTTTGTTCGCTGTGACTAGAATTATATAGGACAATGGTCATGTTTTGGAATATAAATTCTTTTTAGTTAATCTTGAGGGTTATTTTATTTTTTTCTGTTTCTGGAAATTAATAGCTGTAGTCTAATTCTGAGGAAAATACACAGAGGCAAAGTATGGTATCCCTTTTTTAGGTTGCAATTTGCATGCTGTATATTTTGTCACTATCTCTACAATTTGATGAAATTGAAATGACAGTCTCTGTGTTATGTCGTTTGGGTTTTTCCTATGTAAGTGATATTTTCATATAATTTGTCAGACAAGTATTTTATCTCTCAAGTATATCAGATGTTATATATATTGTTACCTTTCTCATATATGATTGACTTGCCAGGCTGAGCCTGAGTATGTTTTAATTCCTCCATAGAAGTTAACCAGGTCGCAGTCATCATGGAAAGGAGCAACAGGCAGTTCTTTCCGGTCATCTTTTCAGGATGAAACTTGGAGAAGGTATAATCGTCAAATGAGAGAGGAATATGAAGAAGAAATGGAGAGAGTGGTGAGTTTTATTGGTCCACTTGCCCAGTCAGCAGTGTGCTCCTAGCAAAACCAATTCTATATGGTCATCATTACATAATTGTTTATAGTATGGCCCTTCTGCTCTTCTCAGGAGCGAATAAGGCGTATGCAAAGTGTGTTCAACCGAGAGAAAAACATGAGAGCTGGAGAGAAAATGACTCAGGTGCTTATCATCAGCACTTCCAGCGGGATGATTGGTACTGGAAGACAGATACTGTTACAGACCTGGAATGGTTTGTTGAGTTCAAGTCCAGAAGCTGGTGGGGCAGATGTACTCAACCCAGAAAATCAACCCAGAAAATCAACCCATTCCACCTAAAGCAAATATGTATTTCCAGAATAGAGCAGCTTTCCAGAAATAGTTACTTATGAAAGATGTACTATACTCAATGGAATCAAACCAGCAACCGTAGCAAAAACATTTTGTATTGATCAATTTGTTTGCAATGAATACAACTATGCACCAAAAGTGTTTGTTACCATGTACATCAATTTCTCCAGCACAAAACCAAAAGCAAAATACAAAATCAAACCCCTGAACCCTCCAGCTTTCGAGAGGCTGGTCTCTCCCCATTACCCATCCTTCCTTAATTACTTGTCTGTCCTTTCTTTTCTTTCTCCAGGTCAATAACATGATGTTCTCCCTTCTCACTGCTGCTCTCCAATTCCTGTGTCACCACATCAGCTTTGGGTGTCCTTTTGTGGTCCCCCACTTCTGATGCATGTTTGCTGCTTCTACTCCCTGCTGTAGATGGCTTGCTAAATCTTTCTTGGCTTGTTGACTTCCATGTGTCTCTCTTGTCTCGCTGCCAAGTGTCCTTTTGATTCTTAGCTTTTCTCCTCGCATAAACTTTGGTCCTAACAGATACATCCTACAGAAGTCAGAGGACTAGTTACAGACAACCTCGTAGAGACAGTGGAAGTTATTCATTATCACATCACTTCTCCATTTTGGGTCTTGACTGGTAATGCTATTGTATAAAACCTAAGGAAAAAAGGTTGGGTCTCTGCTAGAATGATTCATTTTGGAAAGAATGTGCTATACTGCTGGTTCAGTTTGCATAACTTATTAGATAAGCAAGATCTATTGAAATCTGTAACCCCAGTAAGTTAACTAATCCTTTCTTTCCATTCTGGAAAATTCTGAGAAAAATTATTTTTAACTCTTGGATAATCCTGAACTTACTGAAGAGTTGAGAATATATCAATATCCAAATAGTGTAAATGGCTTTGTATATTTTGATTGTGATTGTCATGATTTTTTTTTTCATCTTTCAACTGCTCTTTAATACCCCTTACCCATTCCTTTCTAGTTGGTAGGAGGATCGAGTTCTTCCCTTTTTTGCTCCTGTAAAATGGATAATTATCTGAAAATTTCTCCCAATTTAACTGGCTAGAGAGAATAAACATAAATCAATTAATAAATGATCTAGACAGTTTTAATTCTGTTCAGATTCTTGTGTAAATTTGATTTTCATGCGGAGTGTAGTTCACCTGCATTATGTAAAGAAAGCATGATTTGAAGTTTGTGACACATTTTACAAGGCCAGACTTTTTTCTTTTACTCCTTGAGACAATTTTTTGTAAATCTAATTGAAAGAGATATTTTTGGAAATTAAAGTAGAATGGAAGAAATATTGGTTTATGTTCTACATGTGAATTATGTGAAACCACAAACTTTCCATGAAGCCAAAATATTCGCATTTAACTTCAGAGTTGTACCTAAGTTGATTACGGTTACCCTTGTATCTATTTATCTTTCCTGTCGATAGTATACACAACCCTGCTAGCCTACAAAGTTGTTTTTTATCATTTGTTTGTTTTGATGGTTCTTGGTAATTGTATTCATCTCACATGTTTTAATTGAACAGGTCTAGAAAAACTCCTTGTACAGAAGCTTGAGTTAAAGGTAGGCACTGTATTAAGACTCATTCCATGTTACTGTTAGGGAACTCTTGTTTGATCCAATGTTTTGGTTTGATACCTGATTATGTTTATCTAGTGTTCTCTTAGGTCAGGGCATTTTTTCTGGTACATTTTTATCAGAGATCAATAATTTCATACTTATTTTCAAATTTTTTAAAATCAAAGTCACAGTGGTCAGATCCAACTAGCTGTTTCTGCTTGAGGCAAATTGGCACGTCTTTATTTAAAAAAAAAAAAAGTGTCCATATATTCACCATCTGTTTTTTCCTGGTAATTTTATAATTTCTTTCTGGACCTTGAGGTCCCATATTATATCTTGTCAAGTTTTTGTGACTGATGAAACATAGTTATGGTATCTGTTTAGGGTTTGATAGTACTAGCTTTTCTGCATCTGTAAGATTATTTAAGCCAAAAGTGAAGTGAACTTTAACTGTTACTAGAAATTCAAATATTCAAGGGATTGGTTAACATTCATTACCATTTTTCTCCCGGGTCATGTTATTGATTTGTTAAAAGGAATTCTTGGTGATCTTTATGTACTGACATAAGAACTTCATAACCCCAAGGGTTGGGCTTAGTGGTGAAAGCCCTTGGTTAAAATTCCGTTGGGCCAGACCTAGTTGGGACATCTTGTTTGTGGGGTCCGGAGTAACTCACAGTTTAGAGTTCAGTGAATATGCAGAGAAACCCTAGAGATGTCTGGGTATCGAGTACTGTTTTTTTCCTTTGTATGTCTTTCTTTCATGTTTTGCTGATATAGCACTAAGATTCCTCTATCATTGCAGACAGCTTTCAGGGTTAAAGCAAAAGAATTTCACCCAGATCACAACCAGGATAATAAAGGTAAGATTTGATCTATCATCATGGAAAATCTTGTAATATGGTGCTATTTAAATGGAGTAAATATATAAGTCTATAGCTTGAGTTTTGTTGCAGAGGCTGCCGAGGTAAAATTTAAGGAGGTAATGGTGTCCTATGAAGCTATAAAGCAACAAAGGTAGGACATGAAGTGAAGTGGCAAATGTTCCACTGTTTTCAAAACAAAGCTCCAATATGTTTAACAGTATCATTCAACTTTCCTCCTGACTGTATTTAGTTGTTGACAGAAGTCATGGGTCCTCCGCGATTTAATATTCCAGGAAGGATCCGAGTATGAAATTTAGTGTTGATGTTCTGCCATTGTTGGATCTCCAACAGAGACATTGGTATAATTTGTTAACCCTAAACTTATCCTTGAATTAAATCATCTCTGTAGATACCATGGTTACAAATTATTTCCTTTTTCACTTGTTTGAATATCTGTTAGTTTTTGTTTTTGTCTTAGACAATCTTTACCTACCGATGGTATATATGGATATTTATATTGCAAAAATGTTTATGCAAATTTTCGGAATTGACTGTTTCAGCACTGTTTTGCCAGAAAAAAAAAAGAATAAACGAGCTCCCAAATGAATCTTCTCCATCTCCATGACTAGTGGCGTCAGAAACTAGTGGACAAATTCAAGCCCCACAAATCAAATCTGCCCACATTTGAAAAACCTCAAACCGCAAAGATTATAGACGTGTACATTTTGAGCATATTCCACTCTGTTGAAATGAAATTAAAAATTAAAATTGCTGTCTTTGGTTAGCTGGATGACATATGGTAGATACAGCAAATCCAGACCCCAGCCGAAAGAAATTTGCCCCCCAAATGCCCATGCTCATGCCCATCAATTCACAACTCTCAAAAACCTTTTTTATTTTTTAACGAAAAACTTTACTTGATCTGTCCCTTCAAAGCCGAATTAATCACAACAGACTGATAAAACCAGGTAGTGTATAACTGTGAAAATAACTTCAGTTACAGTACTTCCAACAATTAAGCACCTTCAACATGAGCAGTGCCTCACGGTTCGGAATACTATTTGTCCTGTTTGTAGAGGTTTAAAATAAGTATTAAAATTTGTTACGAATCCATATCCTCGTGAGATCCAGCTGCATCCCAACCATAATTTCGGTGAGCCAACTTCGAAATGGCCCACCCACCCCACCTCTCGAAAATGGGAAAATACGAGCCCATTTGCTTCATCATACAGATAACGTGTCGGAAAGCAACTTTCACTTAATAATCTTGAACTTTCTAAGTACTTGAAACAGTTCAGTAAATTTCAGGATAATGTTACCTTCTATGCATCAAGCAATACTGTCAAAAGTGATTGTGTAGGGAGACAATTGAAATAAAGTAACCATTTAAGATACATCACCTTTGTCTTTACCTATTATTCAATCTTCAAATAATCTCTGTATGGTTAATCTATTGCTTTAAGAATTATTTTGCTTTGGGTTGTTCAAAATCATTTAGACCATCACCACCTTTAGATATAAAAAACCAATCACTGTCACCTTTTAAGAATCTGGAAAATCACAACTTTTAACTAGTAACTTATTCCTCTTTCTGCCATTGCTCAAAAAATCAACAATTAAATCAACATACTCACATTAATTTACTGTAAAAGAAGCTATTGTCCTATGCAACAAATAAAATTCCTGTTTGATGTTTGAACGACAATTTTTCTTACAAAAGAATTGACCCAAAAACAAAAGAATCAGACACAAGAACAGAACAGCAGAGGGAACCTTACATATTACTGAACAGCAACACCAGTATCTAATGCGTCTCTCCTTTGCAATTCTTCTGTTCATATTAACACAATTATCTTTCTTATTGGGTGGTGGATGCAGAGCAAGGAAGGAAGAACTCTCAACCGCTACAATCTCCTCTCAGATGTTCTCTTCTGGTGATACTCACATTTCGTGTCCACCCATTACAATCCATGATGACATTATCCATATCCTAACTAACTTCCCAATCAATCAACCTGCTCACCAATTAAGTCTAGACCAACCAGCAGGAATGATATCCCCTGAAATAGCAAGAAGTAGAAATGGATCCCCTGAGCTGACAAAAGGCTTCTAGCTGAAGCTGTTAATAGAAGGAAAGCTAAAGTCAACTCCTTCATGTATATCCTATTATGCTTCTTTTTCCTTTTAGAAGCTTTTTGTTCCTGTTGTTTAATTTCCAACTTCACTTTATCAAGGTCAGGTGCTGATGCCCCCTTGTGATGTTTTGGCTCTTTCTCTACCAAAGAAACAAGATCACCCTCAGAGGAACGGCCTGATTTCTTTGTAACAACCCATTCATATGCACTTCCAAGCTGGAATAGGCCAGAGATCATGGCGTTGAACTTGGTGACCGACATTGTGTTCTCAAAAAGAAGGTAAGGAACAATGAATGGAAAGGATTTTGGAGCAGGAAGAATATTGAGAAATGACATGGTGGCAGGAATATAACACACAACCCAAGCCGGGAGCTCAGCCTCTGGGACAAACATTGTCATCGGAAGAATTATGCAGAAGAGGGTGAACGAATAGAAGGGTAGAATCAGTTTCCTAAGGAGAAAGAAAAGAAAGATCATATTGAATTTTTTCCATATGCTAATCTGCAAAAAGCAAATCACAGAACAATACCAGTCAGTAACAAGAATCAACAAAAAGTTGAACGATTAAGTTTGGAGAAAATACTATGAAAAGTAACAACTATCTCCAAAATGCATATACCTTGGATTTGATAATATCAGGCAAACATAAACGAAACAACTGCATGGGTCCAGAATGCCACCGGTGCTGTTGTTTCCTATAAGCTTCATAAGATTCTGGCAGTTCACACTGGCACTGTGACACGTTAAAAAATAGAACAGACAATACCATTAATACAAAAAGATTTACCAAGAGTCTATAGTATACGTTACTAACACATATTGAGATAGAAGTATACCTCAACATCATTGAGGAAAATGAATTTCCACCCTTGAAGATGAGCACGGACAGCAATGTCCATGTCCTCGACAGTAGTCCTCTCCATCCATCCACCAGAATCCTCCAAAGCCTTAATTCTCCAAACTCCCGCAGTCCCATTGAACCCAAAGAAATTTATAAACACACCATTTACTTGCTGCTCTACCTCAAAATGAAATGCCAAATTTATATTCTGCAGCCTAGTTAACAGGTTCTCATCTTTATTCACAAAAGACCATCTTGCTTGAACCAACCCAAGATCCTCATTATCCTGTATTATCATACCAACTCAAGCGTTAAAATATTCACTAACAACTATAAGGGTCCAATTCATATAAGTAAACTCATTTAAACAAAAACAAGAAATAGTCACCTTAAAATGAGGGACAGTTCTTTTGAGAAAATCAGGGGAGGGTTGAAAGTCAGCATCGAAAATGGCAACAAATTCATAGTCTTTGACATAGCTACAATTCATAGCAGACTTAAGATTACCAGCTTTGTACCCGTCTCTAAGTATTCTATGCCTGTACACAATGTGAGCACCCTCTTGTTGCCACTTAAGCACCTCCTCTTTAATCAAAGTTTGTGCAGTTGGGTCATCGGAATCATCAAGCACTTGAATCAAAATCTTTGATTTTGGCCATTCTAAATTACACACAGCCGCAATTGATTGTTGATACACCTAAACCACAACATTTGTATTAAGTTTTAAACACTAACGCATAACTTAAACAAAAGCACAAAGTTTTCAATATATAAATGTTTACCTCTTTTTCATTACACATAGGGATCTGAATCAACACCATTGGAAAGTAACCTTTCTCGCCAGTTTCAAGATCTGAGGTGTCATCTTGTTTGGCAATAGGTTTAATTTTCTTAAACCTAATCCAGAAACAACCCAGACATAGAATAAGTCTATCCAAGCTCTGGATAAGAAACAGAACAATGCACGCATTGGCCAAAAACTGAAGAGGAGGAGCCAGGTACTCCACGCGAATCAAAACCCACCGAGAATACAGTAAATCAAACAATCCCTTGATACCTAATGGGCTACTAAATATGTATTCAAGCTGAAGTTTTGGAGCACCAAAATGCCAGCCCTTAAAATAAGCCGAAATTTCAAAAACCAACAAAACCACTGAGAGCCAAAGGAACAATTTTATACAGGAATAAAACCTGCTCTTGAAGGCTCGGTTCTCTTTCTCTCTGCCCGTCTCAGTGTTGGCATCGGTGCGGCCGGAGGCGACACGGCGACGAATGACGGAGCCGAGAGAGAAGAATGCAGGGGCAATGGAGGTTAAACAACCGGCGGCCTTGTGAGCTTTTAAAAGGAGAACCCAAGTGAGCTGCTTGGCGTTTTTGTTACGGGATTTGTTGTTATCTTTTGAGATTAAGAAATCATCTTCAGACGGAGCTTCAAGTTCCACCATTGACCAGTTTGGATTCTCCATCTTGACCACAACAGGAGTGCCTCGATGAGACTCTTTCTTCCACCAAGCCATCTCTTTCCGGGGGTTCGTTATTTTGCTGTTATTTCCTGGATTTTTATGAAAAGAAAAAACGATGAAAAGCCTAGAGGTTGGATCTCATTGTTGCTGTTGATGGTGGTGCTAAATGGATGAGGAGAAGAGAAGAGATGAGAGTATATGTTCCTCTAGAGAGTTTGAGACAAAGAGTAAATAAATTTATAAAGAAATGAACAGCTCTCTCTCTCACTTCAATTACAGCTAGGTTGGAAGGAGCAGAGAAAGCAACATGGCCATGGGGCTCTTCCAAATGCAATAGAAATAGAATAAAAATGTATAGATTGGTAACAGCTCAACACGTCTTTCTTTTTTATCTGTCTTTTGCGCAATTATAGTAGGCCAAATCACTGTTTCCCGCCATACGTTTAGTGACATAACAATTCCCACCTATTAATTTTAAAATCTAAACTTTCATCCTCTTATTAAAATCCACTGAAAAAATTAAAGATAAAAATATTATTTAGTTTAAAATATTTAAAAACTAAAAATTTACAATATTTCTCTTTTTAAATTTAAAAATCTAATAATATTCTTCTATCTAAAGTTTAAAAAGTAATCATTACCTTTTAGATTTCATTTATTTCCCTCCAATGATCGATTTCCAACCAATCTGCTATACCGGCACACCCTCTAGTCTCTCAGACAAAGATAAGTCATCGACCAACTAAAGATCAATCAACAATTCGAAGGTAGAAGCTTATGCATAGCACAAATCAATCATACAGATACACACACATGTGTGTGGGTGATCTGCGCATTGATTGATTTACACAAATTGATTGATGCACACATCTATATAACACATAAATCTATGTGTTGCACAAGGTTCTATCAATAAATTATTAGTCGATGATTCATCTTTATCTAGGACACTAGAGGGTGGGTCAGTATAGAAGGTTGGCAATAAATCAATTGTCGAAGGAAAAAAGATAAAATCCTAAGAGGTAAATAGTCACATTTCAAACGTTAGATAAAGAAAAATTATTAGATTTTTAAATTTAAGAAAAAAAGGGATAAATTTTTAATTTTTTATTATTTTTAATTAATTACCTAGTTATAAAGTTTAATAAAATAATAAATTTTTAAAAGTTAGATATAAGACTTTGTCCTTTCACTAAACCTTGGGTGGAAAATACTGCACTGGCCGTTATATTGTTAATTTGAAGCAACGCAGCATATTCTGTATTATTATCATCAATTACCTTCCAACATTTTGTATTTTTTACCAAAATGAACGAATACTCGCCGATTATATAAAATAAATAATTACCAATTTTTAGGTTTTAGCCTTACTCTGCTCTGGTCTTTTTTGTCTTTTTACTAGCAATACGTGTCAAAATGCAGTTTAATTGGAACCTCCAATCTGTCCTTTTCGTTTCATTCACCCATTCACCACAAGAGCGTGCTGCGCGCAATTTGAAGTTGAACTCCTTTCTCGTACAATTACCTTTCTGCCCTTTCATTTTTAACAAATTTAAATAAAATGCTCGCTTACATTTTATATTTCTACCGTATTTTGTACATATTTGTCACAGTCACATAATAAACTATACAAATTCCACGTCAATATATTTGTCACAGTCAACTCGCACGTCTATGATATTTTTTGTATACATGGAAGAAACCCCTCATCAAATAATTATAAGGCCAAATTTTTATTTCACACGTAAATTATGGTGAAAAGATTTGTTCACTCTCTAAATTTGAAAAATCCATTTATCCGCCCATCTTCTGTTTTCAAAGCGAATTATGTTTGATTTTAGTATAGATTATTATTTTATCCTTATTAGTATTATAACAATACCTTTACTATTATTTATGACAAATATCAATAATAAAATTATAATATAAAGATTTAATTAATCAGTTTATCTTCTTATAATGTTCAATTTAACATTTTATTTTTTAATAATTATAATTATGTCATTTTATTCTTTATGAAATGTTTTGTCTTTTTGTCATCTTAATTACTAACGATACATTTTCGTTATCTTTAGCCATTGATTACCTTTCTTTCATAAAAATTTTATTTTTACGTTTTTAATTTAACTTAACTCACTCATTTTTACTCTTAATCCCTCTTTTCGCTATTTTATTTACTCTGTGTCACCTTTTAGACTTATCACATCACACCTCTCAAACCTTCAAAACTCTCTCTTACCCATCAATATCAATTCATTCATCCAATCTTTTTCATTCTTCTTCAACAAAAAAAGGCAAATCTATAATTTCATTTATGAGTGGGAGGCATTCGTGCTTAGTTTGAATTTGCATCATTTAAAGGGAGTTAAACCAACTAAAGCATGGATCAAGATCTTTGATCGTAAAGGGTGATCAACAATTATGGATATTGTGTGCATGACATTCAAAAAGATTTTATAGACATGGTGCATTAAAGTGATATATGTGAAGAAGAGAGAGAAAGGGCTTGGATTTTTAGTAATGAGATCAATTTTATTAAGAAATTGATTGAATAAAAAGGATGGGTATTTGTTTTTGTTGCAATTGGTTCAACAAAGGACTTTGATGGCAAGGCATTCAAACAAAAAGAATAGGGCTACTTCACTATGATTGTTAATATATGAATTAAAAGTAATGTAATGGATGTGAATTACCAAAAACGACTTGATATTATATGAATTTTGACCAAACTAGCATGATATGATAAGAACAAAATGGAAAGTAAAAAAATTGTTCTATTTACAAACGTGACAGCTATATATAAAAGCTAGAAGCATTCCAGCTTATTTTAATTTAAAGAGGAACAATTCCAACATAAAAAAAAGGGAAAAGGACTATTTCTCACCCAAATTTTTGTCCAATCTCAAACTCATATCTACGAAAGATGAAAAATTCAAACTTTCACCTATGGTCAAACTGTTGTCTAACTTTTAAGTTAAAAACAGAGGTAAAATTGTTATTTTATCTATAAACTTTAAAACTTTGAAATTTTTATCGTTCTTCTCTCTAGGTTTTAAAAACTAACATCTCAATTCATCCTTAAAGTTTGAAAAATTTAATTTCATCCCTAGGATTTGCTTCCTTTTCCACTGACCACCGACGACCGATGCTTTCCATCGATCTCTCATCTCCGGCTACAAAGGATGATAAAGGATAATATTTCGTTGTCTAAATCTGGGCAACAAAGTATTGTCTAAATCTAGAAGAACAAACGAACGAAGACACTTCGTCATCCTTCGTCATTAGTTTAAACGATGCAAGTCATCCTTCATTGTTTGGGTGATGCGACGAAAAGATCTATATCTCTTCGTCACACTGTGCAACAAGAAGATAGAGATCTCTTCATCGCACCAAGAGAAAGAGAAGATTGGAGACAACGCTGGAAGATGAAGTTGAAAGTAGGGATGAAATTGCTATTTTTGAAAGTTATGGGAGGCGACTGAATTTGAAAAATTATGAAAGCTCTATATTTTGAGGTGAAAATGTTACTTTTTAAAGTTTAAAAACTTTAAATAAAGGTAAAATTTCATTTCTAAAACCTGGAGGGGGGAAGTGATAAATTTTTTAACTTTTTTATATAAATAGTAAAATAATTATTTTATCTCTTCTTTTAATGGAAAAAATTAACAAAAGTTTGACTATAAGTGAGAATTTAGATTTTTCATCTCTTGTGGGTATGAATTTGAGATTAGACTAAAATTTGGGTGGGAAATATTTCTTTTCCCTAAAAAAAGGGTCAATCATGCGCTATTGCTATCCTCTTAAAAGAGCATTTTAAAATATTGAAGGGAGGGAATAGGAAAAGTGTATTTTTATCAAATTAAAAAGATTAGTGAGGTTACTATAAGTATTTCACCTTTTTAAAATTATTTTCACTTAATATTAATTTTTTATTTTATTTGTTTAAATTACATTTTTACCCTTCCACAATTAAAGTTGATTAAAGTAATTAAAAAATGGATAAATAAACTTTTCAAAATGAAAGAACGAAAGAGTTAGGCCTTATCATAAAATACATGACAAAAAAACAATATTATAAAAACCTAAATATACATATCAAATTATATATATATATATATATATATATATATATATATATATATATATATATATTAATTATTAAGCATTATTATGAATATTTATTTTAAGAATATAAATAAATATATATTTATATGTGTTATCATGTAATTAGTAATATTTTATTTTTAATTTAAAATCATATAATAATATATATCAAATATGTATCTATTTGTGTATTCAAAATAAATATATGTAGTTTAATAATATATTATTTTATTTTAAACCAAAATCACTTACCTATATAATGATGAAAAGTAACATTATATGTATATATTTTTATATATAATTTAGATATATAATAATGTGTCATAATATAAATAAATATTATTTTATTTATAATTTAAAATTATCTAATTATATGATAATATATTATTTATATATTTAAATTATATATAAAAAATTAAATATATGATTTTATTGAGTGACGTGTTATCTTAATGTTTAATTTCATCCTATTTTTAGTTACACGTAATTTTATCTATAAATAAAAACATAACACGGTCTGTGCAGACATGCCCCTCAATTACTGATGTTAAAGCTCATTTAGGTTGCCACCGACACTAGGGGTAATTTTGGAATTTCATGTTTTAGAGAAGGCAAACGGTGGTACTGCCGTTAAGCCTGTTATGATCATGGCTTGTCCATTTTACCCATCGGACGCACCGTATTCTATGTGCTGGAGTAGTTGTACATTAACAAACTCTCGTAATGAAAATTTTTGGTTGTCGTCACGTGAATCATGATCAACTACACTAGTTTCAAAATTCAAAAACTTAAACCAGGGGCACAGTTTCTGAAAAGGATAAGGGACAAATTTGGAAATCGACTTCGACTGACATTATATAGTATATACTTCTGGATTCCTCGTCGGTGTCAGATAGACCGTCGATCTGAACGACGTGTAGTGATTGGTGAAGATCAAAACCCGCACGTGATAAATAGAAACTGAAAGTAATAATAAAAAGGAAGAGAATAACACGTGGCAACGCGGAGGTCCACGGTCAAGTAAGGACATACAGGCTGGCCAGGACCCACCTTTCGCCGGCGGTGCATGTCGTGCCTCCAGGTATTTTTGCGCAATCCCCGCAACTCTGCCACCTCATGACTCTTTTTACGCTTTCTGGGACCCCATTAATATAATAAGAAATAATAATCCTTCGCATTGAGAGGTCAAAATCAAATTAACAAAAAAATCAAATGTGAACACAAATATCACCAAAAAGTCCACTGGATACGTCCCACAACAAACCATTTGAAAAGGAAGCCGAGTGGAGTAGCTTAGGAATTTTTTTAAGGGAGAAGGACTATTTCTCACCTGATGCATTTTTAAAATATCATCTATGATAGATAAAAATTTATTTTTTTCACTCATGAGTCATTAATATGGATAATATCTATTTGTATAAAGATTAACAAAATCTTAAAATTTATAATATAAAGTTACAAAAATATTTAAGACCTTACCCCATTAGATATGCCTAAACGACATTGGTCTAAAAACTACCAAGTGAACGGCTTCATTGATTATTTGTACAATGATTAGGGATCGTGTTTGGGTGAGCTCAATGACGATGCCACAATTACTAGTGTTTATTAATGTGAATCCGTTGGTCTTGCTTTTTAATTCTATGTTCATTAGTTGGGTTTTTTATTATGAGCCACTGATAAATGGAAAACGTGCCCATGTTTACTATTCTCTTAAGACTTTGTTGAATGTCCAAGTTCAATCGTAGTGCACACACGGTTTACTTCTTCACCAAACCTATATAAAAAACGGAGACATTTTTTAAGTGTGTTTATTTATTTGTTTGGATCCCAACTTAACCAGCTAAGACTGGCAACCTTAATTTGAGGCAAATAGCATCTCTGTGTATTCATTCTCTCATCCATTAAATTTAAAACATTATATTTACATCCAAAAAAATTTATTTTTTTTTTTTTTATGATTGTTCTTTCAGGTTATTCACTCTATTGTATTGACAACCCTTTATCAGTTCTTTCTCTTTCTCTAATGATTTTTCGATACAGAGAAATATTTAAAATTTTAAAATTAATAAAAAAAATTGAAAATACGTTAAATCTTATGTCGGAATAAGTTTTTTGGCCTAGATTTAAATACTAGTACACCACGAAAGTCAATTAAATTGGACAGACTAATTAATGAGGTCAAATTATAAAACATTGACAAATTGATGTTTGTTATGCGCTGGGATTGCTCAAATATTGTTGTACTTGGAGATGCGAATTTTGACAAGCTCCATTTGGCTCCAAGTTGAAAAATAATATATTCGATCAGCACTTGAATGGTGGAAATGATAAATAATTATTAAAACTTAAGATATACGACATAGTTTGGCCTCAAAATTTGTTATTCATGTGTGTTTTCAGTTGTGAGACTTCTCCGCAAAAAAAATGCAGGAGAACATAAAAAAAAAAAAAAATTAGTTGTTTGAGTAGTATACAATAACTAGACATTATTTATACACAAAATTTGAACAATCCAATGAATGAATTTTCATAGAAATCTAGATTCTATGTACATGAATTTCCATATATTTGTTAATATTTGGTTTACACAATTGTCTCTTCTTTTGGTACTGTATATACCATATATACAGAAGGAAAGAGATGATGTATTTGTATATTATATCATTACTTTTATCAAAATTTTCATAGAATAGGTTAATAATATAACAATAAATGATATAAGCTTATGATTTATAAGTTGAATCACTTTAAACATTCTAATATATTTATCATTGCGTGCATAAGATCAAATATATAATTTTACGCACGTTTTGTTAATATAATTTTTACTGTCAGTATTTTAATGCAAGAAGTGCCCTCAAAATGCTCTTTTCAATTTTCAATAATCACTTATCTTTTTTCAATCTTTAATGAAACACTTTTCCCATGGCTCATCGTGAAATAAACTCAAAAAAAATTCTAAATAATAGGGTTATTTAAGTAAATGATAATGTTCTTTTTTAAGAACATCTCATCTTCATTATTAGTAACTAACTTATTGTATCGATTAAGTTATACTTAATAGTGTTTAGTAAAAATATATGATTGAATGATATCATTGGAGGTCTAACCAATTTCATCAACGTCTTGATCCAATGAATGGACAATGTTGCCCCAACAACACCAGCAAGGTTCCAAGTTCCCACCCAACGACCAACTACTACACGGCTGCAAGGTTCCAAAGTTGCTGCCTCTCGTCTCCACTTGCAAAGACACTATTGCCTGGACAACACTATTAGAAACCTAGGTCTTCACCCAGTGGCTAGTTGCTACGAGGTTTGCAAGATCCTAACGCTACTACCTTCCATCTCTGCCAACAGGAACACAATTCTACCCCAACAACACTATCCAGGACTCAAGTTCCCACACAGTGGCCAGCCATTACAAGGTGGGTCTAGAATTGCTTGGCCAACCCCATTTGGTTCTCGGCTTGCTTTTTTCCACATTCAATAAGCTTGCCAACCTTTATTGCCTTGAGCTCCAACTTGCCAACTCCCTCCTCCACAATCTATATTCTCTTTCAAAGAAAGCTCGAGTTGCAGAGCCTTGATTTTCGGCTTATAGCTCTACTCTCTTGTCGCAAACCTCTCCTTGGTCACCTCCAGTTCTTTCCTAAGCAGTTTGCATTCTAGCTTCCGCTTATCGTCGTTCATGATGACAAGATAAGCCTTGTTGTATAAAAGTAACAGCATGCTCAAAAGTTGGAAGCAACCAAAAACAAAACATGTTATTTGATCAACAACACTTGGGAGAAAATCTGAAGAAATTAAAGATTGAAGGAAAAGTGAACTACCTGGGCATTGCACTCAATAAATTTCTCTCTCTCTCTTCCACAAAATCTTCTTTTTGGCAGCTTCTTCAAATCGTTCATTTGCCGCCCCACTCAGAAACAGAGCATCTGCAATGCTTGATGCTACAATCTTCCCTATGTTCTTAGATACCTCTCGGGCCTCTCCCCTCTCTTTTCTTAACAATGTTAATCAACACAGTAAAACGCCAACTTCACACAATCAAAGTCCACAATTAAACTCTTAATCTCACACACCTCCACAATTAACTCGTTGCACCACAATGTACAACACAACAATCTTACAATCAGAACACCTTCACTCAATGCAAATTCCCAAACTCAATTACAAAGAGTGCAAACCCACACACTCCCAATTCCACAAACAAAGCAACTAGTTTACGAACACTTCCAAATTCACAACACGCAAACAATTCACTACTCAATACTATCCATTTCACACAACACACAACAATCGATTCAAACTCCAACTATATTCCCAATTCAAAGCATCAATCGATTCAATCAATAAAATACTTTGAATTTCAGTTATTTTCTAATTCTAATTTACTTCTATACACCAAATGCAATCGCTAATTCAATGGAAATTAGCCAACCATAGCTTAATTTATAAGTCTCCAATCTTCCTTAATTAATCGATTTGACCAATATTCTATGAAAATAATTAATTCAATATACCTAGGACGAGGAATTGCTTATTGGTAGGTTGTAATTTCTCCTTCAATTGAGAAATTTGGTTGCAATTGAAAAAATCCCCAACTGGAAACCATAGGATTTGATTGATGAACAGTATTGAATCTACTTTAAAATCCTAACAAAATTTGACTCAAATTGAATGTTTTAGTGCCTATTTTTACTTGGTCACTTAATTTGTGAGAGCTTTGAGAGAGATTGAAGTGGGTTTGAGATTTGAGAGAGATGTGTGTTTAGGGTATATTCATAAATGTTGCTGCATGAAACGGCTTTCTTTATGTGGTTCAATAACGCATCATCATTCAAAAATCCTAAAATTTTTCATCTAATTTCAAATTGTGTTGCATTACTAAAATTTTAATGTCCCGACATTGAGTTTTTAGACACAATTTTATTTTTAAGGTTCATAATGATATTGCAAGTTTTTGTTACATCAAAATGTTACTATCATAAGATTAACTTTTTGTAATTTTTTGACATTTTCGGGTCTCAACTAAAGTCATGACATTAACTTTTTGGCACAACCTAAATCAAGCAATGTTTGCATTGCCATTGTACATAAAGTGAAACGAAAACAAGAATAGAAAAATAAACAAACATAAAAGAAAGTCATGGGTTCATGTCTTGTATTTTTGGTGGGTTGGTTAGGTGCCGAAAAATCTTGTAGATAGGTTGAGTGTGAGATGTTTTTGTCTAAACTTATCGGTAGTCGATCACATGTTGAACTCTTATTTAAATTGATTTTTGCCTTTTTTTTTTTTTGCCTGGGATGCCAACTAGTTTAACTAGCGGCGAAGTCCATAATTGCCCTATTAGCTTAGCTTGGAGCTAACAAACACGGAGGCTACCACCACGGGTACCCTACTAATACTAACGACTTTAGTGAATTAGACTACCCTGCCTGCCCCGCCCTGGAACATAGAAATAGTAAAATAGGGGTGCAGAGAGACAGACTGCTATAGGAACTTTCTCTTCTGCTGAGTTGGCACATTCAATTGCTCTTACATCAGAAGTCCTACACGTGGAGAATGGTCAACACTCAGCACTTTGATGGAGTAGAACACAACTGTAAATTGTGGGGAAAGACAGAAGCAAAGTAGGAATTGAGTTCAAGTAATTTCGAGGTCTAGCACCCCACTTGTCAGCCTCTTTGTCACTTTTCCTATTCTGATGCCAGCCTCGCTTTCCTTTTCTGATTTCCATTTGCGGTTATTGCTACCTGCATTCTCTAATAAATCTGTGAACAATGTTGAGTTGAGAATTGGATTAATAAAAGCATTTTGCAATGCTAAGATTCTTCTCCATTTTCTTTGGGAAATTAAATTAAATACCTAAAATGTAAATATGTCCAATTTTATCAATATTAAGCGAAAATGCCCTTTCAATGTGAAAAGACCAAACTATCCCTTTAGTAAAAATGAAATGAAATTTGGAAATTTCTCCAAATCCACGCAAACCCAAATGCAACCCACGGAAGTCACACAAACCTAGCACCTGTTGACTTGCCGCGGTAATTTTTGATAGATTTCGCTCATTTTTAGCCCACCAAAATGGTCCAAAAGGTTATTTAATCAATCCTTATCATATTTTATACATTTTAGTACGAAGATTTAAGTAATCGGATGTGATTTTTGAGTGTTTTGGGGCTAGAGTTTTTAATTGAAAGATTTGATGAAATGGTTTGATTCAGTGTTATTTTGGATTAATTTTTTAGGTTTTTGTCTTAAAATAGGTATAAAGTTGATTTATGATGAAATCAAATTAAAAAAATAAAGTTTGGACAGTGAAATTCACCTTGTGTAATCAGCAGGTGTCACCATGCGAAATCACTATTCACCTGGTGAATTTGCATAATGAAGCTGTGGAGATGGTGAGGTGTTTCAAAATTTTCAAAGTTTTCCCACCATGCAAATTCATAAAGTGGGGGGCAAACTGTTGTTTTTAAAAGTTTCCCACCACAGAATTTTGCATGGTGGAGATTGGGGGCAGAGTGATATATTCTATTTTTGGGTCAATTTTTTTTTTAATTTTAGGGTTTTTGAACACATATATTTCAAAATTGAAATCCATTTTAGAATTTTTGAATATATAGATTTCAAATTTTATGTCCATTTTTCTAAATAATACACTTATCTTGAAAATTGTCCTCGTTTTTATTATGTAAGTGATATAATTATAATTTTTTTCTTATCATAAATTAATTTTTTTCAATTTGAATTTAGAAATATGAATTTTCTTCCTTTTGAATGAACCCACAATTTCAAATATTAAGTGAAACTGAAAATTTAAATAGTGTGAAAAACGTATGAAGGTTAGAGTTTATATAAAAGTAGTAAGACAGTATTTTTGATAGTTTAAAAAAATGGGGCATTTTCAGTTCAGTCTTTGAAATAATCATATTTTTGTTGAAGTCCTTGATATGGCGCATTTTCCTTTAAACATATGTATTTAGGGAAATTAATTTAATTTTCCATTTCTTTTTGCCTATTTGTGTGGTGTTTGGGAAGTTGCTTGCTAGAACAATCAGTTTGCTATCACAGGCTTGCAATCCCTATGGCATAACTCCTAAGAAACTTTTCAACATCTGATGGTGTGAGGAGTTCCTTCATAAACTAATTCCTGAAACAAAATTGATATTCCACACTATAATTCATATGGGAAACTACTAAAACCTTCAACTAGTTGTACCATTCCTTGGCCACAGCCAAAAGCAATAATCGCAAGTTCTTTAACCATATGGCCGACACAATATAAATTTCCAATCATCAATCATCTGAGTCCATTAATATAGGATATGGACTAACATGGAGGGCATGATTACCAAGTGAATTCTGAGCTGCTAAACCCTGCAAAAGTTTTAGCAGAATTATAGGAGATATAACCTCCCAAGGATATATCAATTCATTCAGTTGGGCATATTACTGATTTTCAGCAGCATTACCCCTCCAAAATGACACAATTACATCACAGAATGACATGCAAACCACCTCTTATAAACAAACTGGATTCACAACCCAAACACCCCAGAGAGAAGTTAGATGAAAACCCTATCAATTCATTAGCTTATGTTGCAGACCTTTAGAATAGAAAATTCAGACTTGTAGAACAGAGAATTCCAGCAGAAGAATGCCTCTAGATAGATTTCCAGAGTACTCAAGATAGCAGATCTCTCACAAGAAAAGAGTCAAAATAAGATCCACAACTTTCAAAATGTAAATTCAACAAACCAATTGTAATTCAATACTTAATGTCTGATTATAGAAATTAAATCAACCAATGCAAGAACAATCCAATGGATCAAAACAACAGAACAACAACAAATAAAAGGACATAGCAACATAACACTAAAGCAATTAAGTTACAAAGAACTCCTAGGAATTTAATCAACTCTGGAAAGTCTTCTTCACCTCGTCTCTTCTCTTCATACTTGTATTTATAGGTAGCCTTTCTATTCCACTTTCCTCATGGCTGCCTAATTTCTTGCTCAATCTTCTGCACACGTTGGCCTCTTTCCCACTAACCCATTTCCTTCCAAATGACCAGGGACACTTCCAGCCACTTGTTGCACTTTCTCCACTGCCAGCATTTCATCTGAATTTTCCAGAATATCCTCATCAGCCTTGCATCTCATGATACTTCCAGCTGGATCATCTTGTGGGCTGCCCTTCTGGATTTTTGTTTTGGGCCTGCGAAAATAAACTCTGGAAATGAGGCTTCCATCAGCTTAACACTTCAATTCATATTCCTTGATGTCCTCAAGCGAAAGCCATTAATGACAATTTGTTTCTATACATAATTGGACTTAAAACCTTGTCATCAATGCAATCTTTTATGCGCTAAGTTATAAAAATATTCATAGCAGATTGTGTGTCTGGAAACCCAAAAAATGAAACAAATTAAATTGCTGGGCTTTGTTCTTAAGCTGAAGATAGTGAAAACAATGTAAGTAACAGAATTAGAGAATTGTTACCTTCTGATCAACTGGTAACAAGATAACAAGTGAATGCATTTCAATATCTGATATATTCTCAGATGTTATCTACCAGAAACCATATTATAAAAATCAATTGCCTACATTGTATCATCTCATACGCTTTCTTTTACAGGTAAAACACTGATTTAGAACATGCCATCTGACACATTGTTTATATCTTCTATTCGGAAGAATCTCATAGATTCACCCAGCCCATTTGTTAATTTAGGCAATCAGAACCAAGTAAAGCAATCAAGCATGGCCATAAGAATATCACAGGTTTTCATCACCTTATTCAACACAAATATAAATACCCCCGACCTTATTAATACAGAACAGAGTGTCCAGTGTCTGTCCCATTTACAAAGACAATTAAGAGATTTGGCTCAAAGCTAAAGATTTTGACATGGTATAAAGTAAAGATGCCTGAACACATTTGACAAAACATATCAAATTAAGCATCTGTTATACATAAAATGCTAGTGGATAAGACACTCGGGAATTCACTGTTGGATCTTTTTTAAATGATACTGGATTTTATAAGATAGCCCATCAAGTTCAAACAAAAGTGTTCACAGAAGAAAAAAGGCAAACTAACCCAATTACAAGTAACACTTTATATATATTCTCTTACCAACATATATAAACAAGTTGACGTATTCTCATGTGATTGGAAGAATTAATTATATATTTTATCTATAGTTTATAATCACTTAATCATATAATGATACATCATTTTATTTGTATATATTAGTAAAAAAGTGTTTGTACACAAAGTATTACTCATCTGAATAAGCTCACAAATTACAATCAAAGATTTAAGTTTAGATACAAAAATTTTGCATCAGAAAGTCACCCTAACATGGGCAATATTAGTGGCCTTTTATAGGGATTTGCCCAATGTTCATCACATTTTTTTCCCTACAAATTGGATTATTCCTACAAGAGCAAAGGCATAATTAAGGGTTCATGTAATGTCAAACACCATAGACACTACTGTTCCTTCACAATTCAACCAAATAATATTCCATCATATTTTAACAAAAAGGAAATTTCTTGGCTTGGTTGCTTTGAATAACCATGAAAGCTACAATTTTGAAAATTCTAAATATGATGGAACACACAACCCAATCAGACAAATGAGATGAAATGAAGTCACTTGTAGATATCCCTACAGCGCCTTCACCCCAATTGCTTTCAAACAACGTTAGGTGAGCAATTATGGCACGATGCGAAAGAAAGTCCAAAAATGTCATTGACCATATCTTTTGCCTGTAATTTAGGCAGAAGAACTATTTCCCACCCAATTTTTAATGTCAACACAACATACCCTAAGTTTTAAAAACTAATAATTTTATCATACTTAAAGTTTTTTAATTTTAAAAAGTCACATTTTCTCTACACCAAACCTAAGATATTTTTTTCACCTCTCTGACCACCATTTTCTACACCAATGACTTTTCTTCTCCACCTTAAACTATTGTTGGCTCTGTCTCTTTAACTCTCCAGTCGAATCCACTCCTCGACATCACAAGATTTCATCAAACCCAGATGAATCATCATCTAGACGATTCGTCTAGATGCATCAACAGCGCCAGACAATTCATCTAGAGCTATCGACTCATCCAGATTTAACAAAATCTAATACAATTGATGAGTGGTTCCAAAATGGTGGTCGGAGGGGTAAAGAATAAAACTCTAGGTTTTGGGTAGGAGAAGAATATGACTTTTCAAAATTAAAAAACTTTAAGTAAGGTTAAAGTAGTTAGTTTTTTAAATTTTGAAGTGAAAATATAATAAATTTTATATATTTTTTAATATTATTAATAAAATAACCATTTTATCCAAACCTCAACTAAAAAATTTTAATTACAATTGATTTATGAGTAAGATTTGGAGTTTTTTAAATTCTGTAAGTTTAATTTAGAAAACACATTCAAACTTGAGTGGGAAATACTCCTTTGGCCTGCAATTTATCAGCAAACAACAAGTACCGCTTCAGTGAATAGTTTTTTGCAGTTGCCAAGATATGCCTCCATAGCTTTTCTAATAATTGAGCAAGAAAACAAACTAACCATATATTATTTTTTTTTTCTTTTAAAAATAAATGAAAACAATAAAATATACCTCATCAGACATAAACGGCGCCATAACAGGCACATAAGCAGCCCAAATGGCGGAAGCGGTGGCCGGACACGCTCGCCTCTCAAAACAGTTAGCTCAAAAACTGCTTTGGCTTAATCAGGAAGTGATTTGAATGCCCTTTGAGAAGCAGATTTCACTAAGACTCGTCCAAGAAGACCTGAAATTCAACAAACGCGGCCTCAAATTCAAATTTCACGTACATCAATAACACACGAACTTATTTATTATAAGGATTTGAGGGGAGTTTGGCTCAATTCATAACTTGATTCTAATAAATTCGAAATAATCATGATTCAAGCTTGAATTCAAAATTATTATGATTAGAGTTGGGGCAAAAAATTAACTTTGAATTTTTTTTTAAATTTATACTCTCCAACAATAAATTAAAGGAAATATAAAAAACTAAAAAAAAAAACTTATTTATAAGTAACCCTCATTATTATGATGTCAAATCTGTATGTATATGTATTTATATACAAAAAAATATATATATATAATATTGTTCTTAACAATTACCCTGATTAAAAATGACAATGGGTCTATCAAGCAGTATTGAGTTGATTTTGATGCAGTTTAATAAGTCCATGTGTTAATGAGTTAGTCAGATTGAGACTCACCACTTGATGAGTCTTCATATCATATTGATCGTATAAAAACTCATAACTTGGGGTATGACTCAAAACTCTAAGGGAAAACTCTCATAAACCCTTAGCGAGATGACCTATGTGTTTTTTTGGATGATTTATTAAATTATAATTTTTTAATTTTTATTAATATTTAATTAAAATTTTAATATATCTCATGGCTCGCTAAACTTGTAAACCAGATACAACCCTTTTTCCTTGTACCGAGCCAACATGTGCTTGGGCTAAAAATTTAGGGGTTGAGTTGAGGCAAGTCATAAGTCGACTTGACTTCTTTAACACTTCTAACTCTACCTCATTATTTTTAAATTAATGATTAATAAATTTAAAATTAATAAATCTTACAATATTATATCAAGCGTAAGTTTAACGTTTGAGTTTGACTCATTCTAAACTTATCAGATTTAAAATTTATTTTTCTAAATTAAACCGAATTCAAATAAAAGCTTGTACGCAATTAAGTTTGAATTTGTTATCGATAAATTCTAGGGATATTATTAAAATAATTTACTTTTGGCCCTAAAACAATAATTAACAATTCTAACATTACACCAATATAATCAACAACTCTAAATAAAAAGATTTTTGTTCACATCCGTATCCTTCCAAATCTTAAACTAAACCTAACCCCCATCTACCTTATGCTTTATTGGCAATATCTCAACATCATTACCCAATTTTAAATTCGGTAAACAGATTATCTTTATTGTATTGATTTATGAACAATTATTTTAGTAATTAGAGGGTTTAAACTTTAAATGGGGCAAGATATGTTATCAGCTTTTTTTAGCCAAAGGACTTATTCCCACCTAACTTTTGATGCGTTGTTGAAGTTATATTCATAGAGTTTAAAAAAATTTAAAATTTCACTCATCGGCCAACCATTGTTAAAATTTTATATTAGAAGTTGAGATAAATTTGTCGTTTTATTAATAATATTAAAAAAATATAAAATTTATTATATTTATCCATTAAGTTTTAAAAACTAACAATTTTATATTTGTTTAAAAGTCATAATTCTCTCCTCCAAACCTAAGGTTTTTTTTCCTTTATTTCTCTCGTCATCATCTCCAATGTCGACAATCTCTTCTCTTCATCCTAAAACGTTGACCGGCGTACGATAAGACACTAAGATCTTCTCTCTTTAGATCTCTTTGTCGAAGAAGAAAAGATCTAAAGTAAATCGCTTCATCTCCAATGAAGAGATCTAGAGAAGGGAGACGCATGTCAATGTTTTAGAGCAGAGAAAGGAGGTTATCGACTCCAAAGATGATGGTCAGAAGGGAGAAAAAAAACCGTAGGTTTAGAGGGGGAGGGGGGAGGAAATATGAGTTTTCAAAGTTTAAAAACATTAGCTAAAAATGAAATTATTAGTTTTTAAAACTTAAAATAGAAAATGTAATAAATTTTATATTTTTTTAATATAATTAATAAAATAGTAATTTTATCCTTACGTATAACAGAAAATTTTAACCTCAATTGGTTCATAGGTGACATTTTGAGTTTTTTAAATCTCGTGGATGTTGGATGGGAAATAGTCGAATTAGAAAAAAAAAAACATAAATTGTTGAATTTCAAATCGATAGCTTGAACAAAAAGAAAATTACGACAATTCCATGCATTTGCATCTTAGGCAACCAAAAACACTTATATTTTCTTAATAGTAAACAAATTGGCAAATTAATCACTAAAAACTTCACAAATTTCATACAAACCACCAATTAACCTACAACTTTTTTTTTGTTAAATTTTGTTCCAAAAACGTTAAAATTTTTCTTTCAAAATGTATTTGTTAACAAATTAACACATCATAAAATGATATACCAAACATTCAATTTTGCTTCAATCTTTAGAATCAACATTTTTAGATCGGGTGTTCCTTTGACATGAACTATAATTTTTAGATCATATTTTTAAGTTAAAAATCAAAATTAAAAAATATGAACCAAAACTGAAACCCGTGAACAAAGTAATTAATTTTCATCCATTTCAATTGGGTTTCTCAGTTTTTTTTATTAATTTTATCACCCCTAATATAAATATAAAAACAAGAACTTTAGTTATTTGTATATTACGTATCATGTAGGACCCCTTATATTAATATGCATCAGTCTCCTGCCACCTATATTGGGTGGTTGGAGATATTAGAGAATTGACAAGTCCCTCGCGGGAATGTTAACTAACTTACTCGAAGACTTTGTCAAGAATATGAAGGTTTGGAATTTCCTTCACGAAACAAAACCAACCCCACTCAAGCAACCATGAAAAGCTGGTGAAAACATTAAAGAAAGGAGGTCACTTTCGTTACGTTGGGGAATTGGCATGATGGCAAATCAACCAACACCATTTACTTTTTCTTATTGGGAGCAATTTTTATTGCCATGTCAAATCAGGCCCATCATCAGCTGACTTTTGTATCGATAGTCCATTAATTTAATGAAAAAATTATGTTTATTTATTTTTAATATATAAATATATTTTTTATTAAATAATTTTAAATTAAAAATAAAATAATATAAATAATTATATATTAAAAATATATAATATTATTTTTAAATTAATATTTTTAAAATCAAATTAGATATTAATATAAAAAAAAGAAATTTGATTCAATCGGTGGTTATTAGTTGATTGATGGACAAATCGATTAATTTGATAGTATATATAATTCAAGTTCTTATAATGAATATTTGAAGAAAAAACAATTTTTATGTTGACTAGCCAGCCCCCCATTTTATATTTGATCCTATGAAGCAATTTGAACGAATTAATCATGTGCAGAACGATTTAATTATAAAAAATGATTTTTAAATAAATCAGAATTGAACCTAACTAGTAATTGATATATAAAAAAATTTATTTCTATTATCTATATATTGGTTTCTATTTTCCATACAAAGCCATGGTTGTCAATATCATCATTTATGAAAGCATCCTAGCTGCCGCCTAAACAATAATAATTACAATTCGATGAATATATGGAAATAGGCGAAGGGTGGCTAATTTAACCGAGTGGCAGCTCAAAGTTCAAAATTACACGAAGAGCAGTGAGCTGGGATGACTGGTAAGTTGTGGACCCCAGCCAATATGCGTTTAAAAAAGCTTCTCTTGCCACATCCTTCTCGTGCTCTGCAAAAACAAAAAAAACAAAGCATTAACCAGTGAAGCTGACGACGAAACTAATTTCACAAGCCAAGACTAGATACACTCATCCTCCTCCTTTTGGCTGTCTCTGTTACTCTCATCTGTCCTTGAGGATTTTTCATTCTCTGTGAAATGGCGGATCAGTACACGTGGGGACTCATCTTCGGGTCGGCGCTGGGCCTGATCGCCTTTTATAACTTGGGGCTCTTCGCTTTATACCATTTTGTTATGAAAAATAGGAGAGACGCGTTGGATACCAGTAATCATTGCATAAAGAGCACCTCTACCGTTAACGAAGAATGCCGATCCGATCATTTTACCGATGTTGACGTCATCATAGTCGGTGCCGGCGTTGCTGGCGGCGCCCTGGCTAGTACTCTTGGCAAGGTTATTTATCATTCTTTATCTAACCTATCTTCCTCCATTTTCTCATCAATCAAATGGTGGATTTTTCTCTTTTCGTTTTTTTTTTTTTCGGAACTTCAGAATTTTCTGGCGGATCATGAAAAAACCATGCGCGCTTAAATTGTTTTAAACTCTAAAAACTTTATCTAACTCGGAATAGAACAAATTTTTTTTATTTATAATTGAATTATAATTTTAATTCATGAAGCTTATCGAGTATGTAATCATCATCATGTCATAGAAAACATACAAAACTGACATGGCCCTAAGATGATGGTTTATTTTATTTAGATTTCATGACGGATTATGTCATATATAGTAAATATTACATGCGTGACATCCTACTCGTTTATCACATCTTAGAGTGACATATATATATATATATATATATATACACACACGCACACACGTGTGTGTGTATATATGTATGTATGTATGTAAAATTTATGTATGTATATATATGCATGTATGTTTATGTATGTATCGACAACCTTTGCGGTTTTACTTTTTTTTTTTTTTTCTCTTTCCAAGTAGTTCATTTTAAACATGTCTAACATAGACGTAAGCTTAAAATTTTTATGATTTTACATCTTATGCTTTTTTTCTAAATCACAAACAATGCTCGCGTAGGACTTAAGCTTGTGACATTTTCTGAGTGTAAGATCTCTCTCTTTTTTAAAACCTTTAATCTTAGACATTTTGGTCATCGGTGATAATGAAGAGAATCTGCTGTCTATCGCTGAAAACAGTTAGGATTTCTTGTGATACACAACCTTCTATGTTCATGGGATTTTTTTATTTGCTTGCTTTTTCGTTGTTTATGAGATGAGGCCTAACTTCCTCGTATCCTTTTGTATCACCCTTTTAATTGTAATGAAGTGCTAACGCATATGGACTCAACAACCACAATATTCCCTCACTTCTCTAAAATGGGGGTATGGGCAAAATTGACCTGTTTTATGTTCAGCAGTGACTTCTTTCTTTGATGCAAGTCATTGTATGCGTGATGATTAAATTTTGTTTATATTGTGAATTGATGCACACTTATTTAAAGCAGCAATACCACTGCTAACAACTGTTCTATCACCTTGATTACATCATATTCATTTGTTAAGGGCACACTTAATTATCATGCATGACCACTTGTATCACATCTTATGGTCAATTGTTTAGGGATTAAATTGTCTTCATGCTTTCTGATGGATCCAATACATAATATTATCTAATAGCTAGTCATTTGTCCAGTAATTTCGATTGATTATGGAAGATCTGCTGTATTTGTGTATTATCATGTTTTATAGTCTTTTTTTTTTTAAAAAAAAAAACGCAGGATGGACGAAGAGTGCATGTGATTGAAAGAGATTTTTCGGAACCTGACCGAATTGTTGGTGAATTGCTACAACCAGGGGGCTACCTCAAATTAATTGAATTAGGACTTCAAGGCGAGTGACATTGAAACTTTTCCTTAATGCGGGAAAAGTATTTCTGATACTAGTTTGTGTTTAACAGCAGTAATTGACATTACAGAAATGATATATTTTATCATTTTACTTAACCTTCAAATATAGTACAAATTGCTTGTTAATGAACTATGCATATTTTCTGGCACAGATTGTTTGGAGGAAATTGATGCTCAACGAATTTTTGGTTATGCTATTTTCAAGGATGGAAGAAATACTCAAATATCATATCCATTAGAAAAGTTTCACTCAGATGTTGCA
The DNA here is from genome assembly GCF_011075055.1 of Mangifera indica. Taxonomy (NCBI): domain Eukaryota; kingdom Viridiplantae; phylum Streptophyta; class Magnoliopsida; order Sapindales; family Anacardiaceae; genus Mangifera; species Mangifera indica. The sequence goes on along the minus strand of NC_058147.1, from coordinate 3,721,046 downwards.
GGTAGAAGCTTTCACAATGGACGTTTCATACAGAGGTTGAGGGAGAAAGCTGCATCCTTTCCAAAGTATGTTCTATCTTTGATTTAGATGTTCATTGAATGTTGGTTCATTAGGTTATCTATATCCACAATTTGTTGCTGTTCTGAGAATGACCACTGTTCTCTGACAGTTTAATTACATCTGAAAATGCTTTGCATGTTTCTCAGGAAATAATTGTATTAACTGTCTGCCCAACTGGACAGCTCATTTAGTGCTGCACTTTAGTTTGAAACCATTGCCACTCTCGCACTCACACTCACAAATAGCAGATCTTTTATCATGACAGTACTAACCATACAGTGATAGATCTTTAGTGAATGCAGCCATTCCATGTGTATTCTCTGATTGCATAAACACTTAAGAAAATGGATAACTGATGTAACAATTTGTTAAGTGGGTGATCATGTCAAAGTATGTCTTATACCTCTTTTACATGTATTTTCATTGAGATTTATACTTTTTTAACAGTGTGCGAATGGAGCAAGGAACAGTAACTTCACTGGTTGAAGAAAAAGGGACTGTTAAAGGCGTGCGGTACAAGACTAAAGATAGCCAAGAATTGACAGCTTATGCTCCTCTAACAATTGTCTGCGATGGCTGCTTTTCGAACTTGCGTCGCTCCCTTTGCAACCCTAAGGTGAGATTGCCTTTGATCACTCCCTTAACTGTCACTAACAATGAACTAAATAATTACTATATATATTCCTTCTTGTTTGCAATACTGAAAACTCTCATCTATCTCTTTTTGAGAAAACCAAATAATGTCTAGAATCTTTTATTAAAAAAAATTTCAGATCGATGTGCCATCATGTTTTGTCGGTTTGGTCCTAGAAGATTGCAAACTTCCATATGCAAACCATGGGCATGTTATATTGGCGGACCCTTCCCCCATTTTGTTCTATCCTATCAGTAGCAACGAAGTTCGTTGTCTGGTTGATATACCTGGGCAGAAGGTTCCTTCCATTTCAAGTGGTGAAATGGCAAACTATTTGAAAACGGTGGTGGCTCCTCAGGTATAATATTTTGTTACATTTTTTTATTCACTTCTTGTGGATCTTTATTTTCCACAGCATGTTTTCTTCACCTTTCACTTAAACTTTGTATTTCACATCTGTTATATGATTAATGGGCCTTGAGTAACTGTGTTGTCTGTTGCAGGTTCCCCCTGAGATCTACAAATCCTTTGTGGCAGCTGTGGACAAAGGAAACATCAAGACAATGCCAAATAGGAGCATGCCAGCTGCCCCCCACCCTACTCCCGGGGCCCTTTTGATGGGGGATGCATTCAACATGCGCCATCCCTTAACAGGGGGAGGAATGACTGTTGCTCTGTCTGATATTGTTGTCCTGTGTGATCTTCTCAAGCCTTTACGTGATCTGAATGATGGATCAGCACTTTGCAATTACCTTGAATCCTTTTACACCTTGCGTAAGGTATGTTGTCTTTCTGTTATTCCAGTTTTCTTATATGCTTTTCCATCTTATACTAGCATTCTCGCTGGTTATCAAACTGAGGAAAATTATTCTGATGAAATTTCTGTTATCTTTGATAATTATTAAATACAGGTAGGCAAACTTCTCTGTTCATTCTTTGGCACAACCATAACATTCTGTGTGAAATTTAAACTTAGGTATCTGTTATGTTTGAATTTACAGCCAGTTGCATCAACTATCAATACATTGGCTGGTGCCTTGTACAAGGTGTTTTGTGCTTCCCCTGATGAAGCAAGGAAGGAAATGCGTGAGGCTTGCTTTAACTATCTAAGTCTTGGAGGTATATACTCATCAGGACCAGTCTCTCTGCTCTCCGGTCTAAATCCTCGTCCACTGAGCTTGGTTTTTCATTTTTTCGCGGTTGCAATTTATGCTGTTGGTCGCTTGTTACTGCCATTTCCTTCCCCACATCGCATTTGGATCGGAGCCAGAATAATTTCAGTGTGTAGTTTTAGTCTTCCTTTTTTTTATTAAAATTTATTGTCGCCTTTTTTTTGGTAATTTATTTCTGATTATTTCAAATTCTAAATATCTCTTTCCAGGGTGCATCTGGAATTATCTTTCCTATTATAAGAGCAGAAGGTGTAAGGCAAATGTTCTTCCCTGCCACTGTTCCTGCATATTACAGAAGCTCCTCTGGTCCACAAAAAATGAAAACACACTTCGACAATTAACTTGTGCTGGAAATACAAGAGATATACCGTAATTTGCCTGACTTTTTTCTTTTCCAAGTTGAGGGGGTTGGGGCGGGGGTTGTGTAAAATTCTGCCATCTTTAGGTTGTTGGTATAACCTTTAGATGAAAATTAAATTACATACATGTTAAAAATTGCGAAATCGATCTCTGCATCTTAGTTCAATATTTACTTGTCCGTTGGTTGTATGCTAGTTTGTACCTAGTCTTATTTATTTGCCGCTGTAATTTTTGGGTCGGTTTTACTTTTACTGCCAAGCCTAAAGGCACTGGTGAGTAAAGTTTAATTTAAATAAATATTTCCGTATACAGCAAAGTTTGCTTTATATTTGGTGTTAGACATTATCCAATCTAATTTGAGTGAGACTTTTTTTTCAATATATTAGATAAATTAAAATCTTATAAACATGATAAAGGTTTATAGTGACATTTTTCTTTGAAAATTTTAATACTTTATTAATTTTGTTATTATTAGGGACAACAAACCCATTTAATTCTTAAACTATCTTCCTCTTTATTAATGACTGATGAAGCTTTGGCCAACCAGTCTGCTTTCAAGTTCATTAATCAGCTTCAGCTAACATTAATCAGTAATCACCCTAATCAATGGAACGTCGAAAAGACTTTACGTCCTAAGATGAAAATTTTAACAGAGCTTTCAATTTTTAGAAACTGATTATAGAAGTGCAAATCAACAATTTTACTGCAGTAAAATGGAACTAATCTTTGCCTAGGAATATATGCAGATAAACTGAAACATCATTTCAATCATACAAATTTCCACTTCAATCTGCAAGACATCTTTTTTCTTTTTTAAGAATAGTTTGCGACAAACAATCATGATAAGGGAAGGAACTTCACACACACTACCTTCCTCAAATCTACAAGACCAAATGAAAACATTTTGTTGTCTTTCTGATTCTACCAAGTTGTTTTCTTCTGCTAAAAGTTCGAAGTGCAAACAGTAAGGAGCTGAGAACCTATACAACTGTTTCTTTCTTTTTCTATATCTTTTCTCTTTTCTAAACGAGTTAAAATGTGCAGTCAACTTCAAACTTTTGGATTCTCTGTTAGCAGGACCTTAAGCCCCTCCATACTTCCAATTTATCAGAGCTCTGATTTCAACCGCCCTGCTCAAAACAAAGACTTTCAAGATATGAGAATGGTAACAAAAAATTAAACATCAACTTTGTTAGTTACTTGCCCCATTACCATGTGGGCCCAAGCCATCAGCAGCTGAACCAGAATCGAACCCCATTTGGAAAAGACTCTGGAGCTCAGGGTCTAACATAGTCTGTATGTATAAAAGAATATACTGTGTTAATATTCTGATACATAGGAGGAAATTGTGAATTTGAAATATGAGCCAACTTTGATATAAAAATTAAAAACCCATTTATTTACCTGATGTAAGGGAGGAAATTGAGGATTAGCAGTAGGGATACTTGGCATGGTTCCTTGGAAAATTCCATGTGAGTTAGGTTGAGAGGAGTTCATTCCAGAACTAAATCCGAGACTAGCTGCTCCCCTGCTATGTGAATGGAGAATCTATACAGAAGATAACTTAGAATTCATCTAGTAACTAAACAATTCAAAGATTATTAACAGAAATCAGATCAATTTCACATTTTGAGCAAAATTAGGACCTTTTTACTTACATCTTTGGATAGAATCCTTTCTATATCAATGTTTAATTCAGGGTTGACAGTGGCAAGTTTCATTGACAGAAACTGTAACAGAAAAGCAAGTATAAACTTTGTCAATTACTTAGGACAAGCAAAACTTGAACAATTACAGCAGGAACACTCAGTTAATACAATGAAGCAATAAATGCATGAAAATATCATTTTTTAGTCCCGGAGTTTCATCTACTTTGCTATCATAGTAAAGTAGCGTCCCTAAAGACGAGCTCATGTTAATTCCACCCATTTAGCAAGAGCACCATGAACAGGTTACTGTTGTCAGCAAGTCAGAGTCCCATAAGGATCTGACATGGAAAGATAAACATCAAAGAGATCCAACAACAATTTAGAAACTATAAATGGCCGATGTGGCAACTATTTCTTCTAAATATATTCCTTATCTTTGGTGTGAAGAGATATGATTTATTCAACTCAAAATCTTAAGCCAACAGTTCAAGCACAATCACAAGCATTCCAAGAAACAATGAACACAGTTTATTCTGATTTAATTAATAGAAGAAATATTGACTAAATAAACATACCTCAACCTGCTGTTGCAGTGACTGCACATAATTAATAATTTCATCAAGCATGACTGCCTTGCCAGTGATCTAAAACAAGACAGAAGAATAGAAAATCCAATTGGTTGATGAAATAAAAATTAGGGAAATGACTGTTGAAGTTGATTAACAATCATGGCTTTATACCTTATTGCATCCAGGAACAAGTTCTTGAAGCAATCTCATCCGCTCACTAATCTTTTCCCTTCTCACCTGCAAGCATGTCAATTGGTTCAGCCTAGAGATAAACCAAAACGTTTGATTAAATCTGAGTTTGTTAATACTAGAATTTACCCTCTCTGCAAGGCTGTGACTATTAGTAGCCTGGCCCCTTTTGGCTCTCACATGAATGTATTCTTTCGGAGCCTCTACACTATTAGAACTGTCTTTAGCTTGTTTAGCAGCTTGTTTATCACGTGAATTTGCACCTGTGTTTTGTTCAATTTTTGGTTTCTTCTCATCTTGTTCTTTCACAATACCATAACTCTCTCCAGAGGGATCCTTTAGACACTTTTCATTGGCATTCTACAAAGAATACCAAAGCAGTTAAAGGATTACAAAATAAAATCATCAGAATCCAAATCTTCAACTTTTACTGATAAGACAATTAGGTAAGCCAGGGTACCTTATTGGGATTGGAAGGAGAACTTGACTCAGATGCTCGTTTTCTTGTCTTTCCATCGGTTGAAGGTCTTATGGCTACCTCTTCTAAGATTTGACAGTCCTGAAAAGATTGTGCCACATTTGTCGAAGTTCTTTCATTGCCATTCTCCTTATTTGGAGTATAATTTGCTGGACACCCAGTATTAGCAATACGTGCAGTCTCATGTAAGCCAAAGGAATTAGCCATTTCTGAGAAGTTGCCACTTCCAATGCTCGGAATCTTTGGCACAACCTCAACAAAACTTGGATCAGATGGGTACTGAGCTAAGTTGGAAGTGCTACTAAGTCCCTGGTTTTCCAATCCAACAGGGTAAGGAGAAGTAGCAAATTCACAATGAGAAACCAGTGAAGAAACTCCAAAGTTTTCACCCTGACTCAATGAAACATATGGATCCCAACCAGAACCAAAGAAATGGTCTGCTCCACTTGAAGACTTATACATGGACACTGAGTTCATTGACATTCCCGAAACCTTCAGAGGCAATGAGTTTGTATTCATCCCTGAAGGTAGACAATTCATGACACTCCCATTTCTATTATGAAATCCCGAATCATCATTATCACCACCATCCATATTTTCGCCTCAAAACTTATTCCCAAAGGAAGAGAATTATCTATTACTGAAACAAAACCCCTACTAAAAGCTCTCCCAGAAGAGGACTGAAATTTAGATATCAAACAGAAGCAAGCAGCTGATATATGAAACTAAAGGCAAAGTGGGGTTTGGCCAAAATTAGATGGTGATATCTTGCACGACTAGACAAGCAACAAATAACCTTGGCAGCTTTATAGGACTGATAGGATGTTAAAGTTAAAGAAACCCCTTATAGCAGCTTCCGACAGACACAATGTAAAAGAGAAATCAAATCTGTCAGGCATAATATCTAGCGAGTACCAGCTTACTTCATCTTTCAAAAACTCTAGATCAAGTCCACTCTGATATGAATGTTAAAAAGGAAATGCTTCACACAGACAAGAAAGTGAACCTTTCAGAGCATAAAGTAGACATAGACAAACTATAGCTTAACTGATTAACAGCTCACTAGGCTAACCAAAAAAGCAGATTCCCTTTTTCTCTTTTGCATATATGACAGATAATTTTTCACATTCTCCACTTAGTTAAACACCCAATGTATTTGATTGATAAATGTAGGCTTCGAATCTCTTCAGCTGAAACTCAATTGAGGAGGATTAACTCTAGATTTGAGCAATTGATATCAAAATGAAGGAAGTGATTTGAGCAGTCTAATGAGGAAAAAGGAAAGGATAGTTTTTCAAGTTTTGAATCAAGTCCCAACAACTTCCAAGAACCATAAAAAAGAGTTCGAGAAACCCTTTGAGGTATTCTCACATAGGTACCTAAAAAAGGCTAAAAAGTGTTAAATTCTACTTAAATAATGCAAATACTGAAATGGAAAGAGTTTCATTTCACAGGCCCTGAAGTGGGTGGTTCGACAGAACCTCAAATAGTGTCAATTTTTTGCTTAAATTAGACAGAAAAACGAAATTCAGTAATGGAGAACTCGGAAAACAACAAAGACAGCATCAAATTCCAAATTTTACAGATCACATGAAAACATTAAGAGCTCAAAGAGAAAGCACATAAAACAAACTCAAATGAGAGTAAGAGTGAGAAAGAGAGTCTTTGCTTACCTGCCCAAGCTAAGAGATGACATGTATGATTTTAAAAGACAAAACTAACTACTACCAACTGCCCTTGTTTGTTAAATTATTACAGAACCTAATCTCTTTTCTTATATTACTTTACTCCTAGTAATTTTTTGATTATCATATACATCTCTCTCTCTCTTTTTATCCTTTTTTTTAATAGTTTAACTTACAAGAACTTGGAGAGGTTCTTCTCTTGAACCCCAAGCTTGCTTGCTCCTTTAACATAACACTTTATTTATTAATTTTTTTTACTGACACATTTGCCAACTATTCTAACAGACCTCTCTTTGCTGTTACACACTCATTTTTCTCAGTGACAATGAACCCACCCTTCATTTCTTTTGAGAATAATATTCATTATGCTGTACCTAAGCTCCATCACTCTCTATGAGCACCCACTACTCATCTCTTTTGCCCTACCAAATCTCCCATCTACACTCAATCTGTGGGTTATATTTGTCCCCACCAAACAAAGATGCCCCATGTTATGTTCAATGCTTTCTTTTCTTCATTTTGACAAGTGTAGTTGTACAACTCATCAAAGCTACTGTAATTGTGAAGCATAGTACATTTTCATCATTTGTTTAACCAGCGTTTCTCTTTTTTAATTACTTAATCCCTGCAGCAATCTTTTTCTTTTTTACTTTGGCTTATGAGGAACACAACGAATAATGGAATCTAACATCAATTTACCTTCTTGTCCTGGTACAGTTTCCAGCTGTCATGGTCAAACCATATTATGTAGTCAGCTTCAAGTTTAGTTTTAGTCGAGATATTAGCTACATAGATTAATCTAATCATTGCGGAATTAACGCCTAATTGGCTCCTTCACTCACCATCTACAATTTTGTCTTTGTCTTATACGGATAGAGATAGCCACGGCCAGACAGGAGTCACCTTAATTCTCATCCCCACGGAAAAATGCCCCCACAATTTCCTCACTTATCTTTGCTAAAATATACATATATATATATATAATAGATATCAAAATATATTTGTAATAATTTAAAATTTAAAAAATAATCCATATACAAAAGAGTAGATAAATAAAAAAAAAAGTGAATCAAAAATATATTTATTCTCATTTTTACTGTATATTATCGTTTTTATCAAAAAAATATTTTCTCCTTAAAAAATAGATAGACTAAAAACCCAATTCCATGAGTTGAATTGTCATATCTATAACCTATTTTTTATCCTGATCAAAAACATTACATACAATTTAGAGGTTGCATTGCACCTAACTTATTAATCTTGCCAAAAGAAGTAGGGATTGAAGAATGAAGATGTCCCTATTGCATGAATTTTGATTTTTCAGTTCAAGTTAATGTAACATAGCAGGAATCTTCTATCCAAATAACACGACATTGGAAATTAAAAGCAAAAACATGTGCCCCAATACTTGAAAACGTCAAACGGATGAAAAGAACCAAACTTGTTAGAGCTTGATTAAACCATGATTAAATCAATAATTCAAAGATTAGTGAGGGATGCATCTGAAAAAAATTATAATTAATTTTAATAAACCTATCACGCGTGAGGCATTCTTTCCTAATTAGCAATGATGAAATGAAAGGAATCTTCATTCATTAAGATTATGTTAACTGCATTTATACTTTTGAAGCAACTTTTGCTTCTCTGCTTTACCACAAACTTCAAATCAATCAGTTGGTGTAAAAATTTTAGAAATTTAATGCTTCTTCTAAAGCAGAAAGGTAGCTGTTGAGAAAGCTCACCTCAAGCCAATGATGCTTCAAACTTATCCAACCCAGGACGCCTCAGACTATACAATCATTCCAAGCCATTGATGTTTCCACATAAACAAGTTTCAGCATTGCATTTCTCTGTGTGAAAATGCTTCAAACACCTACACCATATATATATATATATTCTCATAATTGTCACGCAACCCAACTCAACTTTATTTACATAATTTTGTCTGTATGTAAAAGTAAAACCACTGGGATTAACCTGAGCATGAAGATCCTGCTAAAGACATTGATAGGAGTTAGGTTAGCTTTCTGCTGTTGTTTTGCCTCCTCAATGTGTTAACAGAATTAAACAAACTCAACCGCAAGTAACGGGTTTCACAAATTTAGGGACTAAGGTCATTTGATCATTGATAATATACTCTAGAAAGGAAGTAATTATTTGAACTGCTTCATGGTATATGTTTTTTTATGTGCATTCTGTAATATGCTCCACCTAGAATCACGTAGAGATATTGCCATGTCTCCCGCCAGGACTTGAGGTGCTGTTCATTTTGTTAAAACAGGACAGCTCTCAGAAGTCAAAATAACCGTACAAGTTGGAAATCAATCTTGCATGATTTACAACTCACCAGTGAAGTGCCTGTAGAGTGAACTCAAAGGGGTATCTACTGGGCCAATGTTATTAATTAGCTGGCTCAAAGTGCTGAATGGGCCAAAATCGGAGGATAGAGTTTATACTTTCCAGGATGGGCAACATGATCGACTTGACAAAATTCGGGGAGATGAAGATACTACGCCCAGTGCAATTATGCTGTAAAAACACGGAAAAAAATCACAACAACAGCTCTCACTTCAGATTTTGCACAATGGACTCTCTAAAATGAACACATTTTAGGTATATGACTAAAGGAGAAACAATTGAAGAACTCATATGAAATCCGTATTTTCAGATTGGCAATAGCTAGACAGCCGCGTGCATCTTCACCTATCAAAAGAGGCCCAACAAGAACTCGGTTTAGGGCTTAGGGCTAATAAAAAACAAGTTAGACAGACGGCCCATTTTGTAAATCTAACTGCACGAAGGCCCAATTCTAAAGGGCACGGAGCAAATGTTAAGAGGGTATTCGTGTCATATTGAGGTTAAAGGAAGGGCAGTTCTGTGAAGATAAAAATTGGAGAAGTGTTATGTGACTGCAGATTGCAGTAGACTGGATGCTGCGAATCTAGTGTCAGATTCTGAGTCCTTACACCAGGCCGCGGTAGTTTTCAGCATAAATACAAAGGGTCAAAGCAAAAGACAAAAGACAATGTTACAGCCATACACGGCGGTTACGGCGAAGCAGTGACACAGACGGCGTACTGCGCCCAGGCAAAACAAACAAGCGATTAGGTTTCCGGAGGGAGCCAAAAGATTCACACATAGATTTTGGACGTTGACAGCTCTTAATTAATTTATTGACACAGCCTCCCCCCTCTCTCTGTCGAGTCACAATTGGTTAATCTCAACAAAAACTGTACGGTAGACCTATATTTCAAATCAAACTATTTTCATAACTTCAAAAGAAGTTGAGGCAGGCAAATCTCCTTATCTTGATTTGCCCAACTTAGTAGCCTCATCCTCATGAACGGATTCACACAGAGTGTATTGTCAACTTCACGCAGTTCATGCGTTGAATTTCTGGATCATATCAGGATCCTCACTAAGGACAGGAGACTCACGATTCAAAGCCTCGTTTAAATTCACAGCAAGAAGCAATGAGATGTTACCCTACACTACTTACAAGTAATTTGTTGTGTCATTACGTTTGGCAAGCAGAGTGATAGGTTACGTTACACAAATAATATTTTAATTTTAATTTAAAATTATTTAATTATATAATTTATACATAATTTTATTAATTATCAAAAACAAAAGTAGTTAATATTTTCTCATCTAAGATTTGATTTTAAAATACCGTTTTATTCTTTAATATAAATAACATTTCTTTCGTCTAAAATCAAAATTCATTTAAAAAAATTAATGATATAAAAGTAAAATAATAAATTTATCATGTATTAATTTTAAAAAAAATGAAAACTATTAAATTGTAATTATTATTTTTAAAACTATTAAAGATAAATTAATATTTTTAAAAATTATAGTTTACTATGTTAAAAACACTTTTATTTTTAAGAAAGGAAGAAGGAGGGGCAAGTGTAAAAGGTAAGGAAAATAAAATTTTCTTATATAATTTAGATATTTAAAATATTATTCTTAATTTCTCTTAATTTGAGATTAAATGATAATTTTAAAAAATAATTTTAATATTTTAATATTATTATTTTATTAATAAAATTTAATATTGGATGAAAAAAATATTATTTATACTTAGGTTCGGTTTAAATAAAAAAGAATTATTAATATTAGGACAGGATGAAAAAGTACTATCAGGTGAAACCAATAGTGGGAAAAGCAATTCACTGAGAGAACAAACAAAATAAAAATTCAAACGGCAAACGAGATCCAAGTGAGAGTAATAAATGAACCCTAATAGCAGAAACATACAAGCCAACGACGTACACGGTTCATCAACTATTAATTATATATTTACTGCATTCATGCAGTTATTATTTCTGTTTCGTGAGATACAAAATGAGTCTGTATATTTATAGCACTACGTACAAATATATATATATATATTAACTCTTTATGATCACCACCCATCTGTTTTACGTGTTTTCTGCGCTAGTTTGCTTGTAACAGTACGAGCTCGGCCTGGCATCTGAAGACGGTTCATCAATGGCTTCCAACTACTCTCTTACACACTTTCAATCTGATTAAGAAGTTACCTGATAATGTCATATTCATATATATATATATATGCATGCCCACATGAACCAATATTGAATTAACCAAAGGTCCAAATCAAAGCCAGGCAAATCTGGAGGTCTCCTAGGAAGAAACAAGACTCCTACACTCAGAACAGCAGAAAATACATATTTTTTCCTGTCTTTAGTGATAAAATGCTGGATACAAATACAACACCTGAATGTATTTCATTATTCTAGCAAGCTTATCTTCACGTGCTATCAATTTCAGATGAGAATGAAATTGTCCTCACTCTTATAGGACCATAATGGATTAATTTTAATTCTCTGCACTAAGATTCAGTTTTGTTTTTAATGATCGACCCAGTGAACGATATTCAACTACTGATTAGTGAATGACCCCGTCTTTAATTATGGGCTTTAGAAGAAATGAAGTACCTTTTGGCAGGACAGCTTCCCCAAACACAACAATATTTTCCTTAATGCAACATTGTTTACTCACATATTCTTGGTCTTGGCCATAATGAGTGCATTGGAACATTATATATATATATATGTTAAGCTCAGAAACCTAGATTAATAAAAAGGTAATTCACAATATTACATGTATAAATAAATCTTATTAATTTATTCATATAATTTAATGTAATAATATGTTATTTGAGTTTTTTTGAAATAAGAAAAAAAATAAAAATCACTTCACTCAATCACATAATATAATTTCATATTATATAGATAAATCAATAAAATTTGTTTGCACAAATTAATTTTATTGGAACTAGATATCCCAATATCATAGCCGACTTAACTCGATGAATTTACGGAAGCTTTTGAAGTTTTTTTTGGTAATCCAAGCTGTCAACAAGAAGCAATGCAATCATAATTGTTGACTAAAACCAGAGAGGTTTGAAGAATTAAGATGATTGTTGTTACTTTATTGTTTAAAGATGAGAAGTATCTATTTCCTTTGCAATCTTTTTCCACAAGAGCTACAATCTTTTTGACCATCAATCCATCTGCTGTGACACCTTTTCCTCGTCATGTTATGGTTGTGGTTGATATTATGTTCCCCTTTAGATATGATCTTTCGTTTTCTTTGTCTAATCAAGGTTGATTTTTTGCCTTCATATTTCAACCTTTTTCATGAAAAGCATGGGCTCTCCGTGATCACGATCTGTATGGCATCTCAACTAAAGACAAACTACAAAACATCAATTCTAAAGCTTGTTTGACATGAATCATTCATGTCGTACCACATTATTTCTATTAATAGCTTATTATCGTTCCAATTCAAACAGTACCATCCACTTCTTCTATTTTTACACCAACGTAATTTACAACAAAATTTTGAGTTAAACCATTTATTTAAGACAAATTTAATCGTATTAAACAAGTGAAATTTTAATTCTAATAATTCATCTTATAACAATTATATAAAAAAAATTAAAAATTTAATTTTAAAATATCAATAAAAGAGGTTTAAATTCTTATTCTTTATACTTGAAATCCTTTGCGTGACTCAAATTCAGTTCATGTGTTAAGCATGAACGACATAAAAGTAAGGGTCAGAGATTTACAGACCCGTAGTCATAGAATAAATATATAGACATGGGCAAAGATTGATCCTTCAGATCATATAGATGATGAAGCATTAAATGCGGTCTGTTCTATATTCAAGTACAATAATATAGAAAATCCAAAAGTTTGACTTGGGGCAAGTGATGAAAATCTACAAAGAAGAACAATATTGTGGTAAAGCCTTTGGCTTTTGTGTATAAAGACTGGTTTTGATGGGTTAATATGTGATTTTGCTGTCACATTGGACTTATTAGCAGGATAAAAGATGATGAATCCAACTGGAATTGCATAATAGATCACTTTCCAGGATTTCCGGCATATAATCCTCGCGGTCCTGTCGTCTGTATAATCAAGTCCAAAGATTGCGATCGAGCTTGCATACATGCATGTAACCATGCTAAGTTTACACACTAGATAAGGTTGAATTCGAATTAAATTGAATTTTACTTGAGTAAACTAGAGTCGAGCTCAAACTTGAGCGAAACTTTGAGTTAGGCTTGTGTTGTGGCTTAAAAAAAATAACTAAAATGATAATGTTTTGATACATATATATCAAAATGATATTATTTTAATTGATTCATATAAAAAAATTTTAAGTTTACGAGTTTAATAAAACATATTTAACTCTCAGACTCAAACTCAAACTCAAGTTCAAATTTACTTTAATCGAATTCGTTTTAAACTAATTCAAATTGAATTTACTTTTAAACTTAAAAAAAAATTCAATTCGAATCTAACCCAATATCAAGAATTATCTCAGTTATGCTATTGATGATTTATATAAATATTTTTCTCGTTCAGCGCCCACACCAGGACATGGAATCACTTTTTAGATGCAATATCCCTGTGGGTTTACATCAAGTTGAATTAGAAAAGGATAAAGAAATTTTTAACCATAACTACTTTAATGAAAAATTAACCATTAAATATTCAAGGATCTGAACAGCACCTTTTAAAAAATGATGAAGTCGAATATATGATAAGCTGTAAGGACAGATGAGATAAGAAAGTGGGATTTGTTATGATGGTGTAATGCAGATTGAGAATGAGATATGATCAAAGTAATTGGCTTTTGCATTATTGGTAGACATTGAGCTGATTTTATACTTGGTTGCTACAAAAGCAGAAAAGCAGAATCAATAATACAAAGGCCACTTCTATTTTGTCAACATCATTACACAGAATTTAATCATTATGACTTCACTAATGGCTTCCCTCCATTTTGCCAAATCTTTCAATTTCATGCATGAGCCAAAATGTTAAGTCTGACAAAAGTTTCTTACACTTGCTTACAGACAAAAGGGTCCCCATCTTTGTCTTTCATTAAGCCCCAATTACCTCCACTGATACCTAAAAAAGTAATGAATAGGCCATAATTGAAATCTTAGGCAGTGGTGATTTATACTTTTCTCCTAACATCACCAACTCCTTCCATTGTTCATGCAAAACTTTGGATCTTCCCTGGATATAATAAACAAAGGGTTCAGTTCAGGTATCGTTCCAGGCAGCGAAAACTGGCAAGTGAGCAACGGAGATTGCAGCAGGCCTTAACTGGGCTGCTGATGGAAACCATGTATTAATACCGTTTGTTGGACTGATGAACTTTGATGCTACTGGTGGTCGGGCGAAAAGCATAGATGGACCAGCTTTATCAGGGCTACCCTCTCTTGAACTGCTTAAACTAGTCACCAATGAGGATGGATTTGAAAAGTGACTTCCTCCTACCTTAACTGATTCATCCACCATTGCCTGGCTAGAGTTCACTGAATCAATGCCTATCAAATCTTGAAGAGCTACTGAGATGGAGGAAGTATTTGGTTGTTGCAGTGGGGTCTGATACAAGGCCTTTTTCCAATCTGATCCATTTCCATTGTCATTTTGTAGTTGAGTAGTTCCCCCATTGTTCTGTGTTGATGTATTGTATTCCGTGGCTTCTTGGCTTGATTTGGTCTCCTTGTTTCGCCTAGCAAACTCGCCGGCAAGTAGAGTATTGCTGGACATGATTCTTTCCACATCATATCTTGTTATGTCGAAGTTGGTCACAGCATTTACCCCACGGAACTTGATTGCTGCAATGTCATAAGCCTCAGCTGCTTCCTCTTGAGTGCCTACAATCAAGTTTAATATTAATTCATCATCACATAATCTCGATTACTACGGCTTAGAAAGCATGTCATAAAAGATTTAGCTTATAATTAGGCAGACGAAACTTTGTTGTTTCTATTTTATCATTGCCTCAGGGGCAACAGCTTTAAAAAAGTACAGACCCTCAAAGTAAGTCATCATCAGCCTTAAAAAAGCACCACTGTTCTTTAGTGAAAATATGAGAAACAAGCCCTTCAAAAGTTCTTTTTGAGTAACAAGAACCCGGAAGAATTTGAACAAATTACAATTACGAGGAGTCTGGGAAGTTCATATTTCTTAGAAATTTAAACAATTTAATAACTTACTAAATGTCCCAAGATAAAGGTCCTTGTTTCCCGCAACTCTACCAATGCGAGCTTGCCATCTTCCATGCTGGTGATGCCTATAGAAAGAAAGACATTTTATAGCAGAACCGAAAAAATGGAATATACCAAAAATTATGTGAAAATAACAACCTTGTCACTCCTCTATACATTGAAGCCCCTCTTGAAAAACCGCTGCTTTTCCTGTAAATCAAATGAAGAGACAAATATAACCTCTAAAAGTTGGAGTAGTCAGCACATTGTAAAGTTAAAATATATATTATTTACCTTCTTAGATGCGCAACATATTCCTGACGGCTCATGTTCTTCATCCCTTCCAGTTCTTCCCCGTAGTTCTCTAACTGGATGAAAAGCAATAAATTTGCATTTTGAGCAACCAATATTACTGGGTGATTATTAAACTATCAAAGGCTTGAACTTTATACCGAAAAATTGATATGAGTTGAAGGCCCCCAGTACTTGAGAGCTGCAAGATCATAAGCCCTCGCAGCTTTCTCTTCCATATCATAACCCCCTGAAATCCATGTGTCGACTTAATTTAGTGGCCAAATAAGGTCCTCTATAAAATATTGTAAGTAATCCTGTTTGAGAAATCTTACCCAGATAAACTGAAGAATCAATCATTTGATTGAAATGGCATCCGCAAGAAGCATGTACAAGACAAGGAAAAAAATCAATGCCCAGTTAGATCATGAAGATAAAGGGCCCAAAAATTGCAGTCAAAAGAAGGAATAATTCCAAACATGCTATTAAGTGTGTTTTGTTTTGCTTCACTGACCTTGCCTCCCTTTCCTGGTCTGCCCTTCTTTCTTGCAACTGTTATCCCACAAATGAGCTTCGTATCTACCTGTCCACCTGTGTCTGGTAGAGGCAACTTGAGAAGGTTATTTGAACATTCAATGGAAAACAGAAAACATTTCAATCAACATAATTCAAAGGGAAAAAAATCATCTTAACAGCTAAGCAAATTCCAAAGCTGAAATTGTATTAGTTTACAAAAACAGTAGAACTAACCTTGTCACGCCTCTATACTGAGATGTTCTCTGTCCAAATGTGTCAATGGACTTCCTATGTATGGGCTGCTTTAGACCCACTTTTCCAGGTCCTCGCTTCTTTGTTTCCATGGCCACACAGTCGGCAGCGGCAGGTGAGATCTGCCTTGCAGCTGTGACACAACTAGACTGAGAACCAGGACTCATGGATAAGCTGAGAGCCTGTAAGTCACCACAACCAATTGCACCAACAGAAACAGAAGCTCCATCATCATCAACCATGGCACTACTTATCTGCTGCTCCAGTGAACTGTTAGTGTAGTGCCTGGATACCCAGTTTTTTAATGCATCATCGCCCATTTCAGGGATCTGGGATTCACAGCCAGCAAGGTGGGAATTCTTGGTCTCTTCATCCAATGGTGCCTGATACATACCATGACACGGCAGTCCCAAGTAATACGGGTGGTTTTGAACAGGAAAGTGTTGGGCTTGCTGCCGTAACTGTTCTTGAAGAAGGTCAAAAGAATGCTGCCGGTTGGTTTCTGAGGCTGCATTCTGGTGGTAGTAGATGCTATCTAAGCTGAGAGCCATTGTCTCTCTTTCTTGGCTTCCATACTGATGACTTTCCATTGTCGCACCACCTAAGAAGTCTTCAAGTTTCGGTGATGAGCTTGGCACGATACCTTTACGCACAAAAAAATAAAAACATAAGAATTAAACGAAATAAAGGCTCTGAAGCAAGTAACAGAAACCGAGACTGAAGCAAACCTTCTGCTTGTGATCTACCAAGAGCCTCCATGATACAAAGAGAGCCATCCGACTTGAGTGGCATCATGGTCAATGGAGAATGGAAAACACCATTTTCTCCGACACCATAACAGATACCAGTGGGATTAAGGCTTGAAGAAGACAAATAAAAGCTTGTAGGAACAACATTAGAAACAGGTGTAGGAGGGAGAGTTTGATGGTGGTACTGACGATGAGGTTCAATATTAACCTCCATTTTCATGTGGGGTGAAAGAGAGAAGCCCAACCAGTTATTATTGCTGTTGCCGTTGTTATCATCATTCAAAGACTTCATCGTCCGTCTACTTTTCTTACCAACAGAGTTTTCTCAGAAGTATCTCTTAGTGCAACGCGACTCAATCATTGGCAACCAAATAAACTAATCATATACCAAAATATCTTGCCTCCCTTCATAAAATTTTGCTATTTTTGTTGCCCTTTAACAGGAGAAGTCATTGCCAAGAAAATTTTCTATTGACAAACGTAAAAACTCTACAATCTATGAAAATCCCCACCAAACCAAAGTCTCTGACTGAGAATCAGGAGAGAACAAAACGAGTCTCTTTAAACTAAAAAAAGAGAATGAATTCCAGGCGAGCAATGCTGGGTTGCACCCCTGCATTCCCATGGGGATCTGTGTTTCCAAAAATGACCACGTCTTTTGCTTTTTCTACCTTCTCTCCACCTGTGTCTCTTTATCAACCCTCTTTAAAACCCAAAAAAAAACAGATCTCTTTGATTTTTCAAATGAACCCACCTATCTCCTTTAAAACATTCATTAACCACCAAAGCCCAGGAACTTGTGAGCCGGTAAATCTAATGGATGGTGTAGAGCCAATACGGTTGGTTAGCTTTATTTATATTTTATTAAATTTGTCGACACTGCACAGTGGCTTAGATAGATTTGACGGGCAGGACGTCTGTCCATCCAGTCATTTCATACAGTGCAGCTTCTGTGCCCACTCTGCATTTAACCATTTTAGTCTTTCTAAAGCAAGTATTTTTTTCTTTTTCAAACTAATTAATTACCGCTCCAATCCAATTTGCTTCACAGCTTTCAATTCAAAAACTGTAATACGACAAGAAACCTTTAAATTTCTACTGTGATAACAGAATGGCCACGGCCTGTTGCCGTCGTTGATCTAGAATTCTAGATAAATAGAGGTGCCTCCTGTGGAGTCATCTGATGTGACCTCTACTGTGCTGTGGCTTTATTCATCTATGAAATTAATATACACTGCTAATATTTGTTTTCCACCAGCCCCAGCTGCATAAAAAATCTATAGGGTGAAACAATCTAGAAAAACAGCCAAATATGCTCTTCACATCACAGTATCCCATTTAAGGAAATAGAGGTTAATATTGCTGAACGACCGAATGACTGGGGCATCAGAAATCTCTCTTTTATATTAAAAAATAGGGTCAAAAGACTATGTTCCCACCCAAAATATATTTAAAATTTTAAAAATTTAAATACTTAAATATAAAGTAAAGATAAATTTATTATTTAATAAAAAATTTAACACATTTTTTTAAATATTAAAAATTAATTTATTGAACGAAAACGAAATATTTTTGTCTCTTTCATCAGATGAAGAAGAATGATCTTATAGTCAACGACTCATTGTCCAAACAATTTTTATCTAGATGTGTTGTTGTTCAAATGATTCATCTAAACAACAATTAAGGGTAGAGAATGAACCAACCAGAGTCAACGATAGTTTATAGTGAAAAGAGGATGTTGTCAGCTTCAGAGGTAAAAAAAAAAAACCTAGCTTTTGAGAGAGAAAAATGTGATTTTTTAAACTTGAAAAAGTTACTGGAAGGAGTGAACTTATGAATTTTTAAAATCTGAGAAAGAAATTTAATAAATTATATATTTTTTATAATATTATTAAAATAATAATTTTATTTATAACTCTAATTAAAATTTTTAGTTTATAAATGTGTGTTTTGAGTTTTTAAGAATGGGAAGATTGGCACTTTTGGATTTCAATATTCCTTGGGTGGGAACAACTCTTTTTGGCCTAAAAAATGTAATATGTAGTCTAAATGGATACAATAAAGATTAAATGGAAATGGGGAAAAGCACAGGAAATCCAGTAGCTTTATTGTAAGGGGATGGTTGTAGTAGTCAACACCTGCTTCCAGACAAAAAGTGGCAAGTGGGTCTGGGTTAAGCTTTAAATATTCCAGGAATATTGATGGACAAAGGGCCCTCAAAAAACAAGCTTTTAAGGAAATTGTATTATATTGCCTGTCTTGCATTACTCTTCTCTTTGCATACAACATGGGTCAATTATTTAACGAGTCGGTTTAATTACAGGTGAGTAGGTCTTATGATAAGCGATTAATTACACAAGTTAGCTGGAGTGCAGGCAAATAATTATAAATTGTAGTTGCATGGAGATTGTGCATGAAGATGATTATTAGTCATGGAGACAGAAATTCAAATGAGAATGATTTCGTTGAAAACACGAGTGAACAAGTTTGAAAGGGAGAAGCAATCATTGTGTGTGCATAGAGGCATTGCTCAAAATGCAACTTTACGCCGATGGGCAGCAACGTTGGCTGTTGGTTTTGTTGTGATATTAAGGGTGGGGGAGTTGCTCCAAGACTGGGAGTTGAGGAGTGGAACTATGCGCAACATTGTATAAGGGATTAATTAAGTCGTTTATATACGAACTAATCAAAAGTTTGAGTTGTTATCTTGATGAGTTCAGGACGGGATAAAATTAAAGCGATCATAAGCCTATGTGGGTGTGCTCAATGTGTCGCACGGATAGTTCTACGATATATTAAACCTTTGAACTCATGTTAAAGTGGCATGAAAAACCAATTAAGATATTAAACATACATGAAAGTGTGTTATTTTTGACTATCCAAATTGTCAAGAAGTCTCACGTGCTAAGAGTGTTTGCAAATGTCATTGTGAAGCACATTTGTCTCGTTAAAACAAGGAACGGAAAAATATTCCATAAGGGTAGGTAAAGTGAGACATTGTTTCATAAACGCAAGATAAAGTATGTTAAATTGTGTTTATGCATGTGAAAGGTGGAAGCATGAATCTTCTAGAGTATTGTAAAGAATCAAAACGATAAGATAGTTGCATTTAAAGTATAAGCATTATTTTAATTAAGTATAGTATAACAAATCAGACTATTTAATATATTTTTTCGTCTTATTTTATTTAGTTTTTTATCGTTAAAAAAGTTTAAAAGAGAGTTGACAAATCTAAAAATAATAACTTTTAAATTATAAAAATGTATTTCATTAAAATGATATGATAAGATATGAGATTTTTGTTCGAGTGTCGACATTCAATATTATTAGCTTTGGTGGTGGTGGTGCAAATGTGGGTGTGTGCTAATAACGGTGGAGGATTCCAATAAGGATTCTTAATTGTAGTCATTTTCTGAATATTAACCAAATGAGCATTCTCCAGCCAATACATATTTGCTACGGAGTCCTTATCCCTCAGTCAAAACTTCTCTTGTTCCCGTGAGCTGCCTTCCCTACCATGTGTTTAAACAAATTTAGGCCCGAGGGTTAAAATGCAAGAGTTCCCAAATACTATTTCTTTCACTTCTAATATCTTCAACATGTTTACGTCCGCTATGTTATACCTCTCTTTCCATCGCCTATAACTCAAGTTCTTTGTCCTTTCTTTCTTCTTCCTCTTCTCATGACTAGTAATAAACATGTGGATCACATCCTTTCTCCCTCGATTCTCCTTCATCTCCTCACATGATCGATCTAACTTCACAAAGTCTTCAACATCTGATTTCTTCACATATCTTCGCTCATGGCAACGAGTGGTGGTGGTCGGTATTTTTGTTTGTGTTTTGAAAAACAAAGAAAACAAAACCAAATGTTTATAGGTAATTGAGTTTTAAGGGAATTTGGTTGTCCAACGGAAAAATTGATTGTAGTAGTATCGGATAAAAATTTTCTTATGTAGGTTAATATTAATTATATTTTTAATTTAATAAAATCAAGTAAGTGAATAGTATAATATCAATTTACAGATAAATTTAAATAATTAATAAAGAGAAGTTTAATACATTTAAAAGTTATGATTTGAATAGACAAAATTAGTATAAATTTTGAGGTTCATTAGACTTTAATGAAGGATCAATTAATTTATCATATATTAATTAGGTTTTCATTCCAAAACTTAATGTAGTATAACTATAATATATTTTACTCCATTGAAAGACACATCAAAAGATAATCGTAATAGATAATCTCGATAATTTTACAAATTTAAATTATAAAATGATCCAAATATTTATATAACTCTAAAAAATTTAATTCAATATTTTATAATTTATACATAGATCTGGTGAATTTAGAATTCAATGAATTTATTAAGTTTACATACAATAAAATCTAACAGTGTCGAGCTTTCTTGGGCAACCAAGATGGAAAAGGGAAAGGAAAGAAAATGAAATAGAGTATTTATATAATTTCAATATAAATAAAACCATACAATTAGCATTTACCTCAAATAGTCATTGGGACTTTATTAATTTAGGGTAAATGGTCAGTAGTTCCGTCTCCATTAGCGTATAAAGAAAGCAATAAAATTGTGCATAATTATTTTAAATATATAAACGAGTATATATTTGATAAGTATCATTAAGTGATTAAATAATTTAAAATTAAAAATAAAATAATACTTAATATATATATATATATAAATTGAAAATGCATAACATTTCAAAAAAGAAAGTGACACTTGGGGCAAAGTAAATTTGGTAAGAAACGTGGACCTCACAATTCATATGGACAAAGAGTGAAAGAAAGAACACATACTGCTTGGGACAGAAAGACAGTGGGAAAACGGTGGCATGCCCAACTTTACTCCTTTATGTTTTTTCAAAAGCAGTAGTGGAATTTTAAACTCTTCATGATGAAAAATTAAATTTGTAAGTATATTCATTACTTTTCTTTTTCAAATCACCCTCCACAAAATTTCAAGAAAGCTAAGTCATAAAGCTGTTCAAGAGAAATTCAAATATGGAACATGGGTTATGGGTGGTCTTTAAAATAAAGTGACTATAGTATAAGATAATTCAAGGCTGAAAGCTGAATCGCGAAGAAAATTTACTGGCAGAGTTGCCATCGCAAATGGCCACGTTTAAACAACAAAGAATTCTCCCCGCGAAAGAAAAAATAATATTATGTATATATATTTTAGATATACAAATATATATAATTATATATGTCTTTATATAATTAAGTATAATTTTATTTTTAATTTAAAATTATCTATTCATATGATGATACATATAAATATATATATATATATATATATATATATATATATATATATATATTTATATATCTAAAATAAATATACATAATTTTATTAAAAAATGATTATTGTGTTATCTTAAACGGGAAGATGAAAGATGAAAGAAAATTTAGATGGCTTATGGAGGGATCAAATGTTACACTCGAGGTTTGATCTTAAAACACATTTTTTTTTTTAATTTTCCAAATATATAAAATATACATTCTCATATAAAATTTAATTTTATTAAAAACACTAACGATAAAATAGTAAAATATTTGTTTCATCATCCAAATTTTTGAACAAAAAAATAATAATTTTTTTATAGATTTCATCTTAAAGTTAATTTAAGTATTTACGTTTTTACTAGAATCTCACCTCTCATGGTCATCTCAAAATCTATAATAACTTCTTATTCTTTTATTTAGTAAGAAACACTTTATGATCTTTTCTAATATTGCAATGCCCTGAATAATGTCAACCGTAATTGTTGCATTGTCTATATTGTTAGTCAACATAACATCATTTGTGACCATTGTTGTGATAACATGTTACATTTGATGAGTTGTTTCATAAAGTATAATATTACATCCTTTTCATAGGTGAAGGCAATATTATTGTGATAAAATAAATCGATTACATATGATTTGAACAATAAGCTAAAGAGATAACAACAATGGTCAATCGAGGAGTGAAGGTCATTGGTCGAGATGGTGAAATGATGGATTAGATGAAACTATATATGACAAAATTGTAAGAGATAACAGTAAAAGAAAAAAATATTGATTTAAATTTATATATAAAAATATATTTTTAAAATTTAAAATGATATAATAATATAATAATTTCACATTTTAATAATAAGAAACAGGAAAATGCAGATGAGCCTTGCTTATAGGAGCCAACATGTAGTTTCGAGAAGAGAGCAAACTACCAACCAAAAAACATATATTAGGTAGAGACTGCCTCCAGCTTGCGCTGGCAGAAACGCAAAACAGAAGATTAGATCAGTACTTGATTTGATTGGATTTAGATTTGACATAAATGGTAGTACGAGTATATTTCATTTTTTAATTATATATTTTTATGTACACTTGGACAATTACCCTCCAAAACTAATTTACTGCTTATTTTTTATTTTTTTATTTTTTTCCTTACTTAGGTTTATAAATGAAGGCCCAGCCCAAAGAAAGAGAAATATATATAAGGGAATGGAGATTCACGTGAGAACGCCGAGTCCAGGGAAAGATCACAAACATAAGGCAATGGCACAAGTCACTTGTTATTTATTTTTTTCTTTTCTCTTTGATATCAAATTTATGATGTATTTGATATGAATTTCATATATTTTTACCTTTTTTAAAATAAAATAAACTCATATTCACTCTAAAATTAAATAATTTATTATGTTAAAGATAAATTTAATCAATATGATCACTATAAACAATTTGGTATGGATATTTATTCCATATTAAAAGCCAAAATCCTTCAAATTTATAAAAAAATATTTTTATAATTTGAATTGAAATTTTATTTTTTCACAAAATTCTTAAATATTTGAAAACAAATTATTAGAAATTATAAAATAAATATATTAAAATGATAAAAATAAAAAATTAATATTACCAATTAATTTTTGAATCAATTTGTGCCTGTATAACTAGATACAAATTTTAAAAATTAATTTCCATATATCTCAATTTATTTTTAATTTATATCCATATCAGTTTGATGTATGCCCAAACCGACACGCTTGTTTACCAAGTCTGCGTATAAGAGGGGCCGACCCCAAGAAAGTCGATTATAGAGAGTGGCCAGCTCAGACGTGAAGGACACTAACACCAGCTGCTATGTGGGCTGGGGCTAAGGCTGCACTGATCTGTTAAATCCGGCAAATTCCTCTTCATTTCGTGTTGTCCCTTCATGCATTGCTTCGGTCACGAAAGAGAGAGAGAGAGAGAGACCTAGGACTCCATCTCCAATTAGGCTCCCTTCCATGGATAAGCCAAGATAGACTTCACATTTTGTAACTCCAACGTCACCATTTTGACTTGGTTATCCATATCTTCTTATTCTCTCTCTCTCTCTCTCTGTCTATCACTCGTCAAAATTGAAGTCCCATTTTGTCATGTCACAGTCACCTTTGATTCTCTTCGTTGTTTTCTCTTCGAGGGCTTCAAAATAGAAGGGTCGACAGCTTGCGAATGAGTAGCTGTGATGCATGCATCATCCACATTTACAGTGGGAAATGCGAGGCTAACCCATCCCCATCTATATTTAAAAAAAAAAAATCATCCTAAAGGGAACCTATGTGGGCATTAAAAGAGACCACCATCGACTAAACAACCAACATCCCACCAACTTATGTTGATTAATGGGCTAATTCCAAAATGAGTGAGAGCGACACTAAATAAAATCAGGGTAATTAAGTAAATTAATCTCGTTTGAAAATGGTCTTAATAAACACACTAATGGAAAATATAAATATAACCATAAAAATTGGGTTGGACAATTATACCTGATATATAAGTTTTTTTATAAAATTGAATTATATAAAAAAATTCTGATAAAAAATATACAATTTAATTTTGCCAGACATGAATCTACTGAAATATGAAAATTTAATTAATTTTACCGAAATATTATTAATTAAATAATAATTTTATGATTAAAATTAATTACTTTTATTAATTTGAGTAATATGAAAAATAGTATATAATTTTTTAGAAGGCCAAACGACTATTTCCCACCCAAGGTTTGACGTTTTCTCAAATACCCACCCGTTAACTATGAAAACACCAAAAGCCCACCCATCAGTGGTTAACTTTGACAGTTTCCGTCAGAAAAAAGGGTAATATGGTAAATCTGGCTCTCCATTTTAAAATCAATATAAGCGTTTTTAAAAAAAAAAATTCCTGCAACATTTAATGCTGCACGGGACGCGTGCACACGCAACGCACGGATAGCTGACGCGTGGCGTTGTCATCTGAAAAGCAGAACGATTTTTCGACGATTTTTGGCGATTCAGGGTTTGCAAATCTTTGGTGGTTGACGTGGCAGTACGAAAAGAAGACACCTGGCGAAAAAGCAAATAATCGGGCGCACAAAATTTGAATCAGCCGCCGAATACTGTGCGCTCGAAGGACGTGCCGCAGTCTGTATTAAATGCAGAATGATTATATTGAAATCAACGGTGGCAATTTTTGGGGCACAAATCGACGACTAGGGATTAGTCTAGGGAAAGTGAGCGAATGAACATGCGACACGTGAGGGGTCTTTGTGTCATTTCACACCAATTTGAAAAATGATTTTTCTCTTTCACCAACGAACGAGCGACACTTGTCCAGCCGACGTCAGATTTCAAATTTGAACAAAACCTTTGGCCTTCATTCTTTCGTTCAACATTCCATTCGCGTTAAGTCTTTCGTTTACCTTGTTTCATTGTGCTCCAGTGTGATCAACGGTGAACCTTTAACGGCGACGACAAAGACGACCACGACAAGACATCGTTCGACGTTACCAAGGGTGGACGAAGTAGTTTAGTACCAAAGAAGACGAGAAAGTACAACCTGTTTGCTGTTTTCGGCTACTGTGATCACCAACAGTTCCGACGACAAGTGTAGTGGCTTTTCGTGGTGAGTTAAACTGCAACGACGACGAAGTCTGCTCCAACTGAGGCCTTCAGAAAATATTTCCTGCCGTCCAGGTTTATTCTTTCGGATACCTTGTTTATCCTTGTTGTCGAGTACTGTAATAGTCTGTGTAATGTTAGGGTTAGCCTTATATGTATATTTTGGGTACTATTATAGTCTGTGTTATATTAGGGTTAGCATTATATGTATATTTTAGGGCAAGGCAAAAAAAAAAAATTAACGTGGGGGTTTTGCATGTCCACTGTTGACGTAAGTTTCTGTGTATGACTTCTATTTTCGTGAGTTTTCAGTTCTATGTGAGTATTAGGAAGTTGAAGTTTGAAACAGGTTTTGGTTTTTCAGGGTATTGGGGTGCTGTAATGGTCTTTGTAATGTTAGGGTTATGCATTATACGTATATTTGAGTGGAAAAAAAAATTAACGTAGGGGTTTTGCATGTGTACTGTTAACATATTATTTAGGGTTGGGTTATATTTTGGTGAGCATTCAGTTATGTGTATGAGTATTAACTGCTTTTGTTGGGCTTGTGTATGAGCACTTTCGGTGGCGTTGAGTTCTGTGTATGGGTTATATGTTCAGTTTCTGTGTGTGAGTTAGGGGATGATCAGTTTCTATGAGGGAGTTAGGGCATGATCAGTTTCTGTTTTAAGTATTATGTATCAGTTTCTGTTTCATAATGATTAAACAATAAGGTAGGATACTTTCTGTCAAGTGCACACCCATTTGCATGCTGTTTTGAGTGATTCTGCATGAGTGATAGTCTTCTGTTTCTTTGCATACATGCTGATCAACAACAATGTTGCATACTGCCTTGTTTATGTGCATGAGGAGTGTTGTTGTTGTGTCATTGGGTAAGTTGCATCATTGTTACATACGCTGGGAAACCCGAGAGTGCAGTGCTACTGGCGCGAAAGAGAAGGTTGCAAAAAACCTTAATTCTCTCTGGTCTAACAAGGCTGTGTAACAGTGTTGCAAGTTGCAACAATGATTAAACAATAAGGTAGGATACTTTCTGTCAAGTGCACACCCATTTGCATGCTGTTTTGAGTGATTCTGCATGAGTGATAGTCTTCTGTTTCTTTGCATACATGCTGATCAACAACAATGTTGCATACTGCCTTGTTTCTGTGCATGAGGAGTGTTGTTGTTGTGTCATTGGGTAAGTTGCATCATTATTACATACGCTGGGATACTGTGTTTTTCTGTGCCTTCAGTCTCAAATTAATTGTTATTCTTTTAACTAATTCTGTGTTTTGTTAGGATGAGTTCTACAAAGTTGTTCACTATTAAATTTGAAGCTTGTGGCATACCATCTGAAATAAGAAATATTGATCCAGAAGAGTATAGCTTAATTGTGTTCATCAAGGATGTTAAGCAATGTATTGCAAATGAAAATGAGGAGGTGCAACTTTATCCAGGTGAGCAGATAAAAGTTGAAGCAAGATCAGCTAATGGAGAGGGTAATTACATCATTGCCAGTGATGAGGACATGATGTTTGTCTTTGAAGAGTATAGAAAAGTAGGTCAGCAAATTATTCAGATGTATGTTGAATTTATTCCAGTACAGAGCAGATCTCCTCGGCCTCTACTACCTTCACACAGTCAACCCAACACCGAACCAACAGAACGTAACTCACCCAACACCCAACCAACAGAGCCTAACTCACCCAACACCCAACCAATAGAAAGTTCTGATGAGGGAGAAGAATTTACCCAGCATGATGATGACTTTCATTGGAGTGATGCATCACATGAAGATGAGACTATTAGTCATGCCGAAGTTGAAATCAGGTCTGAATCTGTTGAGGATGATGATGAGACACGAGGACTTAATTATAAATCTGACAATAGTGATGGGGAAAGTGATGAGGGAGAAGATGATGGTGCTACCAGATTAGCTAGACATATGAAGGGAAAGGCTTTTAAGAAAGGTGCAGATGGGAAGATTTATTTTGAGGTTGGACATGTTTTTGACAGTGTTGAACATTTCAGGGGTGTGCTGAAAGATTACACGGTTGATCGTGGGTTTGCTACAAAAAAGATATACAATGAGAAGAGAAGAATAAAGGTTGTGTGTAGATCAGAAGGCTGCCCATTCCATCTCTATGCAGCTCTGATGGTAGATGGTCAATCCTACCAAATACGTCAGTACGAGCATATGCACACATGCCTCAGGGTTAATGATAACCCAGCTGCGAGTGCATCATGGGTAGCTGAGAAATTTGGTAGGTTTATAAGGTCACAAGAAGGCAGTAGCATTAAGCCTCTAGCTTCTCAGTTGGAGCAGGAGCATTTTTTAAAGATAAATCATAGAAAATTGTATAGGGCTAAGAAAATTGCCACTGGTTTGACAGCAAAGGAGCATGCAGAGTCGTATAACTGGCTGTTTAAATATTGTCATATTGTGTTGATGACCAATGCAGGATCAAAAGCTGCCCTAAAGGTAATTAGGGATGAAATTCCCTCGACACCGCGTTTTCATCGCTTTTTTCTAAGTTTTGCTGCACAGAAAAAAGGCTTTTTAGAGGGTTGTCGTCGTTTTATAGAGGTTGATGGATGCCATCTGAAGGGGCATTTTGGGGGAGTCCTGCTGTCTGCTGTAGCGATTGATGCAAACAGTGGGATATTCCCATTGGCAATCTGTGTTTGTGAAGTAGAAAACAATGATAGTTGGGGTTACTTTCTGGGGATGTTGAAAGAATTCATGGGTGATGTCTTGCCTATCACTTTCATGAGTGATAGGCAAAAGGGAATAATACATGCCTTGCAAACTCAGTGGCCTAATGCAAAGAGTAGATTTTGTGCAAGACATGTATATGCGAATTTCAGGAAAACTTTCCCTGGGGTACATCTTCGAAATCTGTTTTGGGCTATTTCTAGAGCATCAAATAAAGTGGATTTTCATGAGGCATTAAATAAAATGAAGGCAGTGGATGAAACTGCTTACAAGTGGGTAATTGACAATGAGCCAGATCAATGGTCTAGATTTGGCTTTGACACTGAAGCCAAATCTGACCATATCACAAATAATATGTCTGAAACATTTAATAGTTGGCTTGGAGAAGGTCGGGAGCTGCCTATTCTCAGTTTGTTGGAGTTGTATCGAAGAAGAATAATGAAGAGACTTTATAGTAGGCTGAAGGCAGGGACTGAATGGGTCACTCCATTGCCCCCACTTGTTGTTAAAAAATTGAACAAAAGTATTGAGACAGCTCGAAATGTCTCTATTTCATATGCTGGACTGCAAGAGTTCGAGGTGATTGATATGAATGGTATTCCAAGCAGAACATACACCTTGAATTTGGACAAAAGAATCTGTGATTGTGGGATGTGGCAGCTGTCTGGGATTCCCTGCCAACATGCAATCTGCTCAATATTGCACATGAACTTCCCTACCATTGATAAGTTTGTAGATGACAGGTTGCAAATTTCAGCATATATGAGAACATATGCTGAAATTATTCATCCTATTCCAGACAAGAGAACCTGGCCAGAGGAATGTGAAGATAAGCTGCAGCCACCTGTTAGGCATGGCAAAGCTGGCAGGCCCAGAAAGGCTAGGAGGAAAGACCCCACTGAAGAGAGAAAGAGAAAACCTGTGTCTACACTTAGGTGTAGTCACTGCCATGAATTGGGGCACAACAAAAGGTCCTGCCAATACAATCCAAACAATGCAGGAAGACCCAGAAAAAAGGTATTGCTTCTGTTTATATGTTAGCATTCTGTTTGCTACTGTTTTTTCTGTTTTATTAAACCTACTCATTTTTTTTTCCCCTTATATCAGAGAAGAACAATCCCAACCATGGAAAGCCAGTCAGCTAAAAGTCAGTTTGGTTCATCTTCTTCCTCACAGCATCCAGAGTCACAGATACAATGAAACTGGGGATTTTCCTTATGTAAATTTTTTGGATAATTGCTCAATTGCTCAGTTATAAATTTTTTGGATAATTTTTTGGTTCATCTTCTTCCTCACAGCATGTAAATTTTTTCTATAGCTCAGTGAAATGTTCTCTGCATGTAAATTCTTTGGATAGCTCAGTGAAATGTTCACTGTAAGTATTCTGTGTATTCTGTGTTAATTTATAAATTAGTGCATATGAGGAGTATTCTGTGTGTGTGTTGACAGTGTTGAGAGTGTTAATTTATGAATTAGTGCTTATGAGAAGTGTTCTATGTGTTGACAGTGTTGATATGAGGAGTGTGTTGACAGTGTTGATATGAGGAGTATTCTGGGTTGACAGTGTTGATTTATGAATCAAAATGGTCTGTTATTGCATGCATTCCAGTACACAGCTATTTGCATTTCCAGGTTTCCAAGCAGGCCAGTATTAAGCAATGTATTACACAACTCTTTGAAGTATATTTATGAATCAAAATGGTTTGCATTTTCAGGTTTCCAAGCAGGCCAGTATTAAACAATGTATTACACAACTCTTTGCATTTCATCACTTTCATAATCAAAGGCAGTTCCAACCGAAAATCTGTAATTCAAACTGAAATGATGCATTGTTTTCAGGCCATGGAGGTTGCTGGTTAAATTATGGAATATGAAAAATTGGTTAATTAATTGAGAGGGCATTTTGGTCTTTTTATTTAAGGGTTTTTAGGTCATTTTAGTGAAAAGGGTAATTACGTCATTTGGCATGCAGGACATTTTTGTCATTTCAATTGAAAAGGGTAAAACAGTCATTTACCCTTTTTTCTGACGGAAACTGTCAAAGTTAACCACTGATGGGTGGGCTTTTGGTGTTTTCATAGTTAACGGGTGGGTATTTGAGAAAACGTCAAACCTTGGGTGGGAAATAGTCGTTTGGCCTTTTTAGAATTTAATGAATGAAATTAAACAGCGGGTGGGTGAGAATAAGTCTTATGGCCTATTTTTTCCGAGGTGTGGTCAAGTCATGGATGAAATGATGATTAGAAAGAAATTCAAAGTTTTTCTATTTTTTTAATGTTTTTTTTTTAATTTAAGTTAGAAATTGTTGAATTTTGATGATCTGACCTTGATGTTGGCTAGTTGGTGCTACCTAAGTGTAGGTGAACTGTGATGAAAATCAAATTTCTGTCGTCTCTGGGGGTTAACGCAAGATCACTTGGAAGCATTTTATTTGATTTTTATAAATTATATAATTATATATATATATATAATTTAATGTAATATTATCTAATTAAATAATTTTAAAATTAAAAAATAAATAATTATACCACTAATCACAACTTTTCATCCCACATTATACAAATTATTTAATTACATTATTTTATTTTATTTTTCTTGCATGCCAATGTCAGTTGTTATAAAAGCCAAAGGTGGTTTGTTTTTGACTTGGTGAGGCAAGCCAATGAATTCAATACAAATTCAAGTGATGGGTCATACCTTTGACTAATGGTAATGACGCAGCTACCCACTACTGGACTGCTCTGCTCTGCTTTTCTCTGCCACCGTCTTCAAAGTTTACTTCAACATGACTCATTCCAAACCTAGAAGTAAATATGGAATTTGAAGTTAGCTGCATTGACTGCAGAATTCTGATATTTGATTATTTTTCAAATAGTCAAATTTTCTTACTGAAGAGAAGATTGAGTCCATGTATCCTAATCAGAATGGTTGATTTTCTTTTGTATTCTATAGGCGTAGCGTAGCAAATTCAGAGCGATGGGACAACTGAGGCTGAGGCTTAGGCTGAAAAGAAGGCTACAAATTGCAATGGCCAATCCCAGTTAGATGCGACGGCTACTGGTTGTAGCGCAATGACTGACCCTAGCTGGCCCCTTTAACAACCAGCCACCCAGAACTTGCGGTCACAACTTGTGTGCATGTCAAATCAATCTGCGGCTTACCAGCAAAATGCAAATTATTTACATTAATACTTTTTGCGCCTTATTAAAGTAATTAATTATATTATATTTTTAATTTACTGATTTAAAAAAGAAAATTAAATTAAATATCCATGTGACATCCACACAATTTTCCCGAAAATTTCGCTCAAAGGCGGTGGAATGTGAAAATTTTTCTCACGAGCATCCATCCTCGAGAATTTTTCTTTTCTTTTTTTTAAATTAAAATTTCGTTTCCCAAATACCATTTGAACCCAAAAAAAAAAAAAAAAGGAATTTATATCTACCCTAATATCAAGTCATTAACCAATTCATTTAAAATAAATAAAAATCTATTTATAAAAATCAAATATTTAAAATAGAAAACCTTAATTAAAAATACTTAAAATTTTCATCCAACTAGTAAAATTTCTATATTAAAATGATTAAAATATCAAATAATTATCAATTTCTTGCATCTTGTGAAAAACCTCGTGAGAGAACGAATTTACCACCAAAATATACAGGCATGTCGGTCCATTCACATCATGTAAGTATTTTTGCTTTGTATTGATAAATATGAGTATTTTTGTTTTGTATGAATATATTTTGGGTATTTAATTTAATTTCTCATTTAGAAAAAAAAAAAAAAAAAAGGAAATTTTGAAAAAAAAATCAAAAACCCAAATCCATCAACTGCTGCGCCAATCAAACCTCCCTCTCCAAACAGTACCGCTAGCAATAACTCTATACCAACTGCAAAACATCTAACACAACCGTATTTTTATTGTTTGGATATGGGTTTGGGTTTTGATGGCCCATATTTGAGTTGTAGGTCTTTTGCTAGATTGCGGATTTGATGGTGCAGATTTGGGCAATAGAAATGTAATAGATTTATATATTATGTTTAAAAAAAACTTTATATTACTACTATTATTATTATTTATTATTAAGTAATATATTTTGCAAATTAATATACTTCAAATAATTTTTGATAAATTAACTTTTAGAAACAAAAACAAATGAATTTAAAAATATATATATTAGATGCTGCAGAGCTGTGCATAACTGACTAAGAAGAGCAGTGCTCAGATAAGTTCCACGGTTTTACATAATTTTCCATTACTCAGAAGCTAAATGCCATAGGAAGACAATATACACAGAAGAATATCAAATTTTCTATAAGATTAGTATCTACCCAGTATTTTTCTTACTCACCTGTTTACAATTATAGCCCACAAGAACATAACATATGCATGAGAAACAGTGAAAACCTGTGTATTGTGAGGGACCATGGCTATGGTACAAGCACACATGAAATGGCTATTATTTTCACCACCTTCGTACCAATGATGTTAGCAACTGCAACAACAAAAGCAATTCTGAGCTGTTAGAAAATTATCGTCTTCCATGTATTGGGAAATTTCGGTCCCAAGCCATAAGTAAAAACAATGAATAATTAAAAATTTTGACATATAAATATGGCACCTGTGGCAAAATTAAGGAAAAGAAACAAGGATGATTTGGAGTTGAAGAAAAAGGTTGACACAAGATTTTTTTTTTCCCAAAGAGAAGAATTGGGCCGGTGAATCATTAAGTAGTCAATACGAGAGATACAAAGTGTTAATCTCCCAAGTTAATTGTAATACCTGACGCAGTTAAATGAAAAAATACATTCTAAAATCAAAACCAAAGCAGGAAACTGCATTCTAGATCCAGATACCTTTCAGGCAAGTTAAAACTACAAGAAACTCCACGATAGACTATCATGATGATGGTGATAACGTAGTATATCACAAGAAGGAAACATTGGAACTTCATGTTTTGTTATGCAAGCTAATCACTACATTTTTAAAATAGATTGGGCAGTTAAGTGGGAAAAGTTCTATACCTCAAATAATTCAAATGGGTTGCCGTGACGGTACACATCATTTTTCTTGCTGTTATCACTGGGAAGAAAGCTGAACAACAGCGCTTTCCATCCAATAAGTAGAACAGCAGTACTCCCCATTGCCACTAAGATGAAGGTATATGGTGGAGTATGGCCTGATGTTACTGCCCTTATAATTAATCCCAACTGCCAAGAAAGTAGAACGAAGAACAGATTTTCATCAAGTATGTGTGCTTCATGATGTTTCAAACACAGATGTAAAGAAAAATGCAAACTATGAAAGTCCTGTGATTCATTATTTGCTGTGAAACAGCATTTTCACCCTACAAAACTCAACTAGAATTTGAACGGTTTTAACATTATGAATCATGAGACAAGAATGGATCAAATCAATACTGAAACCTCTTGGTAGGTAAGGTGCAACCTAGAATTGAATATTGAAACAAAGACTTGTTAGAGATAGTTTTTATAATGTGCAGCATGAACACTGGCAATAGAAATGTTTTAAGACAATGAAAGGCTGCATCTTTTGAAATTCTGGAAGAAAAGTAGAACTTAAAAAACACATGCACACACAATGCTAGGACAAGATACAAAATTTAAAGCTTCAAATGTCTCTTACAGTAACCAGAAGTATACTATTAGGTTAAGTACCAAAGGAATTTTTTAAAAAGATGCAAGCCATATTATTTTTTCAGAATTCAAAAAGATTAGCGCATCTCTATAAACAGTAAGAGGACCCATTGTGCAATTTACACGTCTAAGGGAGCATCTATTATACAGATTATATCCTTTAAGACACTCATACTTTTGGAGGATTCTTGAGAATTCAGAGCATCTCAAGATCTGAGGTATCTTCAAAACTCAAAAATAGGATAAAACAGATTAAAAGGGCCTATGTTCTGTGATGATTTGCCATTTTGAAATTTTAAGAATGATTAAATGTTCTTTCCCATCTGAAGATGGAAGAGAATAGACTCCACTGAAGTTCATTTGATATGGATAATGGCCCCATAATTTTCCCCTATGCAATGCCTCAACCACTGAGTAACATTATAATCATCCAACAACTTTCGCAATTGAGACAAAACTCCACAGGATGAACCAGTTGGTAGAATAAAATCTTCACTCCCTTTGAGCATGAAGAGGCAACTTCCTAGAATTCTTATTTCCTTTCAATTTGTATGTAGCTCAAATCAAGTACCAACATGAGTCTATGCTATGAGTTTTGATTATGTCATATTACCAGATGAAGGATCCTCAGAAGTTAATGGAATAAGTGAACAAATTTTCATACAATGCAGATGGCTGCTCAACTGCTCCTTTTGCAATTACACCATTTAATATTATAAGTTTTAACATGGAATCCTATTTGAAACAAAATTTGGAACTTCATATATGATAGCGCATAAAATGGGGAGAAGCATATTCTGATTAGGGCTGGATTCGAGCCGAGCCGAGCTCGGCTCGCAGCCAGCTCGAGCTCGGCTCGCTTTATTTAGGGGCGGCTCGAGCTCGACTCGAGCTGAATTCGGCTCGGCTCTAGTTCGGCTCGTTTTTCATATCAAAACGACATCATTTTGTGTATATATATGGATCAAAACGACGTCGTTTTGTATAAAAAAAATTTTAAAAAAATTTGCCCTGCCAAGCCGAGTCAGCTCGACCTCGATCGAGCCGAGCCGAGCCCGAGCTCGAGCTGGCTCGGCTCGAATCCAGCCCTAATTCTGATACAGCCAAAGGGAAAAAAAATCTAAACTATTATACAATTATCAACATTTGTAAGAATGATTTCTTTTGAAAAACAAAAATTACCTGAGCAGACTATATTCAATACTGGCAGTCAAGATGACCGAAAAAGGCCAAAAGAGAGACCGACAATTAATTAAATAAAATTCAAACTTACTGGAATCCCCAAAGCCCAGGACTTAACAGCAGCTGAAACAGCCTTAGACAGACCATTCATTCCACGACCGTCCTCTGAGTAACCCCCAAGAAAGTAGGCACTCAAGAACCAGCCTATAAATTCACAGTCACATTCATGGGGAAAAAAAAAAGCAATATATAAACCATTAAAATGCACGTAGATATGTGCATATTCCTGCTATAACCTAAGGCAGAATGAAGATAACAAACTTACCGGCAATAAAAGGATCAGCTGTACGCAGTGTTTCAATGTCAAAAACTGAGAACCCATGGTCAAATCTTCCAATGGCAGAAAAGAGCAGCAAAGCCAGGACATCCCCACCAGCAAGCAGTGCCACACGACTGCAATACAATAACAA
This sequence comes from Mangifera indica, assembly GCF_011075055.1. Classification (NCBI taxonomy): domain Eukaryota; kingdom Viridiplantae; phylum Streptophyta; class Magnoliopsida; order Sapindales; family Anacardiaceae; genus Mangifera; species Mangifera indica. The sequence goes on along the minus strand of NC_058147.1, from coordinate 3,684,959 downwards.
GATTGAATTTTATTTATTCCTTATTAAGAACGTGAATAGCCGTTAAAATTAAAAAAAAAGGTGAATTATTATACCCCCATTTGTTTATACGCGAAGAGATATCGGGTTTCTCGAATTGGATAACGCCTTCTAAAGGAAGATTCTCTTGAGTGACAAAAACTGTTTCTTGGTTGTTAAAAGGAGAAGAAGTTGAAGTAGGTTGTTCGGCGGCACTAGAATCAACACTTCCCTCGGCTTTTGCAAGGGCGAGACTGAGAGGTCTAGAATTTGAAGCGTTTTTTCTAGTTCCAGTTCCAACGATGAATTTGGATTTTGATGTAGAGAAGGGAGGTGAATTGGGGCTTGTTAGTTTAAGATAAAAGGAGAATTGTCGGGTTGATAGAGGAGGTTGGCTTAGGAGCATCATATCTCCCTGTTTGTTTGCGTTGAGTTTAGAACACCAGTCCAACTGCTGCTTTTTACCATATCAACTCGTGACCTGTAGACCATTAGAAGTAGAATAAAACTGATTTGTATGGTCATGATGGAGATGGAGCTGGACCATCCATACGTGCAAAGGATGGCTAACAACTAACAAAAAGCCAGTCTTTGTGTAGTCTATAACTTCACGACTAAATACTTCTGAGAAAGGAAATGGGTGATCCACCATTGAGGTTTCAATGAGTGACTGACATTTCACCACCCAAGGCCTGACCTTTCTTTTACCACTCAAAGATTTAGCTTTATTTAATGGAAGATAAATGCTTAAGATAAAAAGTATACGTCATTATTTTGAATACACAAATAAAACACTTAATATATGTCATTATATAATTAAAATATTTTAAGTTAAAATACATCTATTTATATATTCAAAATAAAAATACATACTATTACTCAAATATTAATGTTTAGAGAATTAGAGCAAAAAAATAATCCGATTGTTCCCTAAAGCATCATTAGAAGAGAGACCACTACTCTTTGTCGTTTCCCATGATGGTATAACCTACATAACCATTAGAAAAGTTCTTCCCAAACATTTACGATACCAAATTGTGCAATTAAAATTAATTTGTTCCTCTCAACTGGCATCAGAAACGACAGAACCATACATGTGGCTGTTAAAGTCTTACATCTAAATCCATACTAATTCATTAAAAGAGCAAAACCAAAACCAGGTTAGCCATGGTCTTGTATGAGGCCAGAGCTTTGTTGATGATGCTGAATTTTCATTTGAGATTCAAAGATGCTTAGGAACTCTGCCTTTTATTTTGGAATTTCAGGATACTGTATTTGAACAGCAGTGTAACAACCGGGCATAAACATCATTGGGAAAGGAATGTTTTTCAGTTATATTAGTACTAAAAGGTACCAAAACACCGTCTAATTTCTTAATTGGCATGAGCTTTTAGATATTCATAAGCTTAGTCAATATAAGATCAAGGATCCTGAATTCCTAGTCCAAATGACCGCTGGAACATGGCAATTGGCATGGCAAAACAATCAATTTGTCCAAATTCTACTTCAACATAATGCAGTCAACATTCGCTACAAAAGCATGCGCATTGATGCCAAAAGTCGTTTCAACTCTTGGGGGAAGACTCCTTTTGAACCAACTCCATGGTGCATCAAAATCTCACTTGTGTTTCTGAAAAGTTAATAAAAAATAAAAACGCTTGTAAAAGACTTGAAGACCCCAGTCCATGTTGAATTGTTGATGTACGGGTTACATGGGTACAAGCAAAATTACCATCCACTTGCCCATCAAAAGGCTATATAGATATCTCTCACCAACAATTACTTTTTTCTGTGTGTAACCATCTCACACACCTCAAATCATCAAATTCTCATCTACTTTGTATGCTTATATATAAGAATTAAGCACTCTTTGTTTTTAAAATTTTCAACAATTGCAGCAAAATCTCATTTCCAGCCAATCTATATATCTGACAGAGAACCTCTTTACTCATTGATTAGTTGACAATAAAAGAATGATCACAAACAACAAAAATTCTAAGTCTATAGAGTATGGCACTAATGATATTTCTCATTACATTAACATTCATATGAACTAGGTGAAACAGAAAGAGAGGGAGAGAGAGTTTAAAGCAATTATATTACAGAAGACAAAATCCTGTACTGACAAATTATTGAACACTAGTGATGACACATGAAGCAACATGCTTATAGCACACATAAAGAACATCTAAAAAGACAATGAACATAATAACAATGAAAGTTACATAGCCTACCCAACCAGTGAAAGAATTTACTACCTTTCAATCCTCACCTGAAAACTATGCATGGTCATCTAGAAAAACCTACAGGCAAAGGTTTAAATCGCCCATCTAGACCTTTCTGATTCTGTTCACTTGAAGCACCATCATTATTTCCTTTCAAACCCGTACACTCGACATCTGATTTTACCCCTTCAATATGAGATGGTGCTGCATTAGCTAGCAGATGTCCACTGCCACCCAGAACCTGACCTAATTTCCCGTCAACTCCAGCACCAACAGTTTCATTCCAACCACCAGCTGTCGTTCCCATCACGCCAACCCTGCCATTCAAGTAAGTAGGAAAAATGGAAGCATTGCCATAAGGAGCAGGGCATGCAAAAGATCTAATCATCACAGGGGCAAACCAGGGGCTCCTAGGAATAATTGGAGGAACCCCATAATCATACTTGCCATACACAACCATAGGGTATCCACCCCCCAATATGCCTCCTCCAGGAAATCCTCCAACACCACAATGCCCAGGAATAGGAGCACAAGGGGGAACTCCATATCCAGGAGAATAAGGAGGTTGATTGCCAGCTTGAAAACTTCGATAAGAAGACCCTTTTCCGATGCCAACTCTTGCATTAAAGTTACCTGTGCAACCATTTATTTCCTCTTTAGGCACAGCTCTCTTAACTTCCACAAGCCTACCATTCAACTCATGAAAAGTCTTCTGCACCACATTCTCAACAGATTCCTCTGAATCATAGGTGACGAAACCAAATCCCCTAGGCCGGTTTGTCATGTTGTCATGCATAACTACTACATCTATTATCCTACCAAACTTCTCAAAGTAATTCTTAAACTCCTCCTCGGTTAGATTAGCTGATAAACCCCCTACAAAAATCTTTTTTGTCCTAATACTATGATTATCGATCTCACCATTATTAGTATTCTTAATCAAGAGACTATTCTGTTGTTCATTAGGATAATGTTGCAGCTGTTGTTGGTTTTGGTGTTGTTCACTTCTGGGTATTGCTCTTTTCACATCTACCTAATAAACGAAATGACAAAAATTAAACAAAATATATATTCTTTCACAACTACCCAAGAAACGAAATGACAAAATAAAACAAGATATATACTCTAAGCTAGGTCTGGTCTCTGTATAAGGTAAAAGAAAAAAGAACCTGTAAATATATTTCCATTGGGCACCAAAGACTAAAAATCACCAACCTAATGAAGCTAGGCCTTTTTTTCTTTTGGTAAAGAAAATATAATTTGTATTTCAGAAAGTTTACCAGATGGCTTCTTTGGCAACAAAGAATTATCAATTACGCTATTTAATCAAAGCTTTCTAGCTATTATAACCGAGAAAAATAAAAATTCAAGACTCTCCTTTTCTTCCTTTCTGTCACCTTTCTCAACAACCAAACAGAGTAACGAAAAATTGCAAGAAGTTCCTTAAAGCATAGTAGCTAATAAAATAATTAACAAGGCCACACTCACCGTTCTTCCCAGTATAGCGTGACTATCTTTGAGTGCTTCCTCGGCTGAAGAAGGGTCGCAGAACCAAACAAAGCCAAACCCTCTAGGATTTTTGGTAATTCGTTCCCTAGCTATCAGTGAACCCAGAACGGTACCGTACTTGCTGAAGTGACATCTTAGAGTCTCTTCATTGGTCTCACGAGAAATTCCCCCAACGAATAGCTTCGCCAGATCAGAGTCCATTGTACAAGAAAGCCCTAATTGCACCAACTACAAAGAGAAAACAAAACCCTAGAAATAATTATGGCATTAAAAACCCTAAAATTTTCGGGAAAAACAGAAACCCTCGACTATACGCTCCTAAGTAAACCCAGAGAGTAAATTTACGGAATTGAAACAGTAGTTTCTCAGTTTTAACACTTTTACTTACTTCGGATTTAAACACGACACAGAACCGGCCCAGTTGGCAATTATATTCCTAAGACACCATTTAGATAATCTAGAGTTGGGCTTGGACATCATTCAGAATAAGTTCCAGCCCAACTTTTTTTTATTCAGGTGATTGGACTTTTGCGAATGCGGCATTGACAAATTGAACAGGGTAAAATAACAAGACTTGATAATTCGGTTTGCGAAATCGAAGCTTCATATAAAATCTCCGATAAAGATGGGAATGAGGATGAGAGCGACAAAAACTCCCACAATCGAGGACAAGATAGAAATAAAGATAAATCATTTTTCAGTTTATTCTTTTTTACATATGTTTCATAAGTTTTTATATATTGAATTATTTTTAAAAATTTTGAATTATCCTAAAATATTTTAAAATATAATTAATATTTTGTTATTTCTCGAGCAAAGAATAGAAAGGAAAAGTATTGGCAAGGATAGAAAAAGGTTTTCAGATAGATGAGGGCAGAGATAGGGATTAAGGTATTTAATCCCTATCCCCCTGTTGCATTTAAATTCCTGAGTCTTCCCAAACAACTTGAATAACCTCTATACTTTGCTTGCAGCTTGTAGGATTATAATTTATTTCTCTTTCATGTGTCCAAATTATGAGTGCGTAATTAAGCAAACTGCTACATATTATCCATATTCATGCCGGTGCAATTGAAGGCAAAACAAGATATTCTGCCATTGTTTTGTTCAATGTAAACTAAACTGACTTTGATTGAGACATTGGAACTGTCCGAGGCATGCATATTCTTCGGGTACAAGAGTTTTTAGTTATGAAAATTGTCGTGGGTTGGTAAGATCGAATCAGGGAAGAAGAAAAATAGCTTGTTGCCAAGCTTGTGCAGAGGGACTCAATCCCGAGATTTCCCCACATGCTGGGTTGCAGCTCAAGAAGGCAATCCATTTCTATAATCAACCGGTCTTATGCGTGCGAATATTAGAAATTTGCGCCTTATATTATAATTGTTATAGAATTTCAAGGATTTGTAAACATTAGAATCCTCATTAATCATTTATCTAATCAATCTTTTTTCCATATTTTGATTCTTTGCATGTGACATAAGCTTTGAACAAGTCATTTTGTTGGGCTGAAACATTATTATATGACTATTTTTTCACGTAGAATCATGTGGTGATAACCTTACTATTACAATAATGCCCTTACTTAACATTGCTTAAGCTGTATTAACAAAAGACTGTTCTGGGATTTCTCAGCTAAAAGTCCAAGCACCCATGTAGTAGCCACAAGAGCTTTGGGCACTCTTCTAAGCCTTGTATTATACTATAGAAAATTATGATGTAAGAAGCATCTCTAGGTGTTATTAGGGTTTAACAAACTCTCACTTGAAATAACCTATCTTTGTCATCTTCTCGTTGCCAAAACATTAAGATTTTATTTATAAAAGCATATATTTTTTCTGGGGTTTTGGGCATTTGGTAGGTATAGCTGATGGATGCCATGATGGGAGTCCAAGAACCAATAAATTAATATTTGGAGTTAAATCTAAGTTAGATGATTCTCTTGCCCCAAGGTTAGACAGGTGAATAATATTAAAAAGGGTTTTCCTATATGCTGTCACTCACAACTAGGTCTCGCTTAAGTAAACTAATAAACTAATTACACTCTCTCTCTCTTAAAGATAATTTAAATGATAAAGTATTTGAAAATTTAAGTAGGAAGATATGGGTTTAATCTCTTTTGATCGATTCAGAATTTTATTTATTTAAGATAACTGATTTAATTTTAAATAAAAATATTTTTTTTTGGGTTGAAAAAGAAGTGTCAATACTAAGCAGTAGTATTGATGATCGTAGTGATCGGTTCTCAATGAAAAACAAGCATTGAAAGCAACAAAAACCAATGAGACGGGGAAGACCTTTAGAGAAAGGCAGAATATAACCTCGAGGTGCAGGCATTTTGCGAGGAGTAGAGACATTCGAGTGGGTGCACCTATAGAGCAGGACAGGCATGGTGGTTCTTTGAAGATTTAAACTGTTGTTTATTTTGACCGAGAGGAAAAAAGGCTATAAGACATGCCTTGGGGATTATACACTCTTTCAACTCACAACTCAATAACTAAAGGTTCTTGATTTCTACATGCCTCGATACTCGTTCATCTTTTACTTGAATTTAATGACATTTGTGACCCACCATCCTGTCGACAAACCCTAGCGAACCAATCTTTTAAGCCCTCAAAAGCCAGAAAAAAAAATTAAATAAATAAAGTCTAAATGTAATTCCCAATGCTCTCTGCCTTGGAAACTCAGAGAGAGAAAGAGAGAGAGAGAAAATGTAATTATTCCTCATCCTTGTTATGTTTTTAGTCAGCTTAAAATTAACTATAAAACAAAGTCTAGTCACGTGACTATCATGAATTCCAATTCCCTATTTCATTATTATGTTTCCTTTACCTTTTCTAGAATACCACAATTTATTTATTTTTAAGGAACTGAAAAGGTTCGGAATGAGTTTGAGTACTTAGATTTCATATTTCAGTTTATTTAATGTGATTAATTTAATTTAAAAAAATCTAATATGATTTTTTATAAGAAAAATAAAAAGGGAAAAATAAGGTGTTTGAGGGAAGAGGAGAAAGGGGAGGGAGGGGACGTAAATCAGTAAAGGAATGGGAGGAGGGCCCAGCCCAAAGCTGTCGGCAAAGGGGAGGCGAACCTCTTTTATATCTCTTCCAGCCCAACATTCATACATACATGCACCCTTACACTGCCACTTTCAATTTTCATTTCATGGTCAATCAATCAATCAATCTTTCTTTGTTTTGTGAAGATTAGATACATTGAAATCTAGCCCCATCTTGTGGTCCCACGTGGCAGTATAATCACCACTCCCTCTGTTGACACGTCAATGTCAATGTGCCCACTCCTTCAAGGCTTCACCTCCATTTTTCTCATTTTTATTATTTATTTTTTTATGGGGATTCCGATACGATATTATGGCGAGTAGAGACATTGGGTTGGGTTGGACTGATCGCTTGCTTTTTTAAACTTGCCCTTTTTTTGTTTGTTTGTTTTCTTTCTCTTGCCTCATTTATTACCGTCCTCGAATTGGATAGCTTACGCTCAACTCGCGTACTTTCTTTTTCCACGCCACGCGCCTTCTACCTCTCTCTAACCTTACAAACAGCTTATTACCTACTTGGTAACAACTGTGATTAATCAATTAATCGCCCCGTGATAAGTTGAGGGGTGATAAAGAACGATCACCTTTTAAAAATAGTTGGAGTGAAAAATATATATATATATAATATAAATCTAAATATTCTTTTAATTATATATTAAATTGAAAATTTTAATTTATTTAATTTAATAAATAAAAAATTGGTTATTCAATTTGAGATTTATTTTCTTAATATAATTAATTCAGTCTCATAAAAATAATCATTCAATTTAGAGAGAATTCCTAGTTATAAAAAAATATATTCTATATATAAAAGCATATAGATACAAATTTTCTCTTATAATATCTTAATATTAAAATCTTAATTTACTTTGTTTAATAGTCATAAAATTGATCATTAAATTAAAATTTTAATATATTTGATATGATTAGTTATATTTCAAAAGAGCGATATAACTTGATATGATTAATTTTATCGAAAAAAATAGTTTAACTTAAATAAAATTTCTTAATATAAAAAAGAATTAATTGATTAATCATACATTTTTAAATGCATAATTTGTCTTCCTTTTTAGTTAGAAGAGAAGAAGTAAAATGTGTTTGAGTTTAGATTTTTTTTTCGGTTTAATCGATTATATCAAGTAGATAAATTTTCATATTTAGAATCTCATTTATTTATCGTTTATTCTATCTCTTAAGGGTAAGTTTGTAAATTTAATATAAGAAGACAGGTGAAAAGGAGGGAAGGGTTTGACTTTACTTGTAGAGGGTGTTCGATTTAGGAAATTTTTATTATCAAAATTTGATTACTATATATAAATTATTATTATATTTGATATATCTATATAAGTATAAATAATTATTGTGTTTGATTTTGGATAATAAAATAATATTAGTATATTATTTTACTTAAATACCCTTAGATGTAATTATTCTAAAATATTTTTTATGTTATTTGTTATATTAATTGAAAGTGAGATTGTTTTTATCATAAATAAATATATAATTATAATAAAATGAAGATTATTTTGATAATATTTTAATATTTAAAGTATAGATAATAATCAAATTACCTTATATATTATTTATCATATCACTATCAATAATAAAATAAAATAAAAAATTAGAATAATCTTCAATGTTTGGTAACCAAACACTGTGTGTAAATGTGGGTTTGTATATGTTGGTCATTCAAATAGGTAGGCAGATGGGTTAATCAGATGACAATCCACGGCTAAAGTTGTCTCCGCGGCGTGAAGCTTGAAAAGGATGCATCGAGCATGCTATGCGCAATTACAAACCCATCCTTTTCTCCTTTTCATATACACATTCTTCTATCTGCTTCTTTCTAACTTGTCCCACTTGTCCCAATTCAAATCACTCATTCTTTCTTTCTTAATTCAACAATACCTTCCTCTAAGACTGAGAAATATATTATTTATTTCAAAAATAATAATGAATGTGACAGTAGATATTGAAGGATATTGGAAAGCGATGAGCATTATACGAGTAGTTGAATAATGAAAGATTTAAAATTTTTAAAATAAAGAATTTAAATTTAAAATTAAATAATATTATCTTAAAATCAGATTTTTAATTTTATTTGATATAATGATTATTGATTTAATTCATTATTAAAGTTAAGATTTTATTTATAATTATTTTAAAATTAATTATTAAAATTATGATTTTATCTATTAAAACGGAGTTTTTCATCCCAAAAGAAATGGTAGACATAATAATAATAAAGTCTTTTGAAGTATAGGTATAGAGTTATTACATTATGTTTCGAGTAATATTATATAAATTTATTTTAAATATAATTATATATATTATCATATAATTAAATATTATTTTATTTTTAATTTAAAATTTTTTTATTAAATATATAAATATATATATTTATTTATATATTAAAAATAAATATATAATTTTATTATTATGTTTTTGCCCAACTTAAGTGGAGCATCAGGTAGGATTTGCCTTTGAATATAGGGTCATAGTGGTTTCTAGCTGTATGCTGCTGTACACAAACCATTAATGTCAATCCAAAACAAAATACGGCCTTAAAGGGTGAACCCTGTTGGGACTACACAATAAATAGAAATTAAACGATGTCGCATGCAATTTTTGTTCGCGGCGGTGGCCTATGAATTAATGCTAGCTTGGACCTGTTTCAACTTCCCAGACCTTTTAATGAATCATACATTTGCAAACACCTTCTTCACTTCTATTTCTATGTTTCAATATTCATGTTCATTTTTTCTGGTACATCCAAACATTAATGTGAATAAATGTAATATTTAAAGGAATTTCCAAGTGCTTTTTAAAATATAAATATTAAAATAAAAAAAGGAAAAGGAGGAAAGGGAATTGGTAGATAAGCAATTTAGCAAATTGCACAAGGGAGGCCATGTGATTTGAAATTCACGTAGGTGATAGATACAGGGCACACAAAAAAATTAACCTTTTCTTAAATTAATAAAACTCCGCATATTTAATTTAAATATATACACACTTATACATATTAATATGTAATTAAATAATTTTAAATTAAAAATAAAATAATACTTAATTATGTGAGTACACATATAAATATATATATATATATATATTTAAAATAAATATATATAATATTACTCTTTTTAAAAAATTGTCTACATTAATAAATGATGACATCAACTTCATTTTCTTTGACTAATTCAAGGAAAATCATATTTAGATCTCTCGTTATTCATATGCGACATCACGGAGGGCCTATAAATTAATTTATAATTTAATTTAATTTATATATAAATATTAAGTTATTTAAAATTTAATAAAACTGAATAAATTTATTGAATTAAAAAAATATTTAAAATCAATAATTTATAATTAATTATTATTTTTTATCTATATAATAAAGTTTCAATTATTTAATTAATATATGTAAAATTATATTTATATTTTAAAAATATGATAGATATTTAATATTATTTAAAAAATATATAATAAATTAACCAATTAAATCATAAATTAATAATATGAACCAACCTAATTTTAAAATCATTCATAAAACTGTCCATTGCACCCGTAAAAGGTAGAGGTACAAACTATTAAATTTGGTGGGTAAGAGAGATTACTTCCCACTAAGCTTTGATTAAGGGATACTCTTTAGGTTCGAAAAATCTATTTTTCATCCCTCTTTTGTCTTTTTCCTCCCTCTTTTCTTCTTCTCTGCCTCCTAAATTTTCTTAGTTTCCTCTGCATCTTAAATTTAAATTTATTAATAAAAAATAAATATTTACTGCTAAATGGTTTGGAACAGTGAAATTAATTACAACTTAAAACGAATTAATCCCTCTATGAGCTGTTATCATATAAGTCAATTTCGATCAGATTTGATATAATAATTATAAATTTGATTATTATATCTTAAAATTTATCGGTTCAATAAATTAGATTGGACTGTTTAATTTAAAAAAAAAAAAAAACCCCTTACCAGGTTCTACCAATTGAATAGCTTCAAGAGTCAAGCTCTCCACTTTTTCCTTTCATTGTCATCACGAGATCATTCTTGTGAATCTTGTCCTCATTGTTTCCACGTTGATGGTGGCTTCAATTTTCTGTCCCAGCGGCCCATAACTAAATAGAATTTGAGAAGAGATAAATTGTACATGGAATTGAAGGGCGACTCATGATTCCTGTTACATACCTTGGTGGCGTGGCAGAGCTGACACGCCCTTACTTACAGTGGCCAAATGACTCTATATTTTTTAGGCCAAAAGACTTATTCTCACTCATGGTTTAATATATTTTTAAACTTTTACAAATAAAATTTTCAAAATTTAAATATATATATATATATATATATCTTTTGGTTAAATTTTTAATTAAATTAAAGGTACAAAATTATTTAAAAAATTAAAATTTATTAATTTTTTTCTTTTAATTTAAAAATATAGTTTAAAAAATTATCTTTTTTCCTGTCTACTCTCTCTCTCCCCTCATCTCCGTCGGCCTCCGCCGTGAGTTTGATTTATATTACATTTGGTTCTCATTGGCTTCATGGTTCCTTCCATGCAGAACCCAGAAGTGGTTAGTTAACCCTTGTACAATTAGGTGAGTCTGAACATAGATAACAACACCACACAGTGAGAGTACCTCTATTTTCAACGAAAGCGGATGAGTACATTAATGAAGATCATTTATTGAAAAATACAGGACAAATTAAAGGGATTTAGAAATTTGTAGTGGCGACTGTCACGTGGCATTGCATCTTTCTACAATGACTTCATGCACCCCACCACTCCTTTGGATGAAACCTCTACCCAACTTTTCAACACAGAAAACTAACCCTAAACCAAAGGCCGAAGGACATTTTCCCACCCAAGGTTTATTACAAATCCAAATTTTTATCTTTAAAAGGTTAAAATTAATAAAAAATAGTTAATATAACAACAAAATTATTATTTAACTAGTAATTTATTTAAAATAATAAAGTATTATTTATATTTTTTTAAATTTAAAAAACTAATAATTTTTCTCATAAAATTAAATTTTGAAAAATTATAATTATTTCTTACTAGATTTTACATTTTTTGACTCTCTCTCTTCGACAACTTTATTTCTGTTCAATGACGATCCTTTCTTCTCCTCTTTTAACATCTTCATCTTTGATAAAGACATATTGTTTTTTTTAAAGATAAAAATATCATTTTCATCATTGATGTTATCTTTATTCTTGAGGATAAATATGATATCTTGGTCAAAGACGAAAATATTGAAGAAAGTGAAAAAGGAAGGACCATCGTTAGAGAGAGATAAGATTGTCAAAGAGTTGGAAAATGTAAAACCTAATAAAAAGAAAATGTGATTTTTCAAAATTTAATTTTTGAAGAGAAATTATTAATTTTTTAATTTTAAACAAGAAATAAATAATATTATATTATTTTTAATATATTATTAATTAAATAATAATTTTTTTCTATAAAACTAACTATATTGATTAATTTTAACAGTTTACCGGTAAGAATTTACATTTTCAATAATTAACTATACCATTTAGGTTTACAATAAACCTTGGAGGGGAATGTCTTTTGGCCTAAACCAAAACCCAAAACCCCCCCTTTAAGTCTTAAATCAAATTGTTAGACACGAAACTGAAATGACAGACATACCCACCTTCACTCTTCGACATTATGTCACTGTCAGGGTGTTTTTCGTAAAATACGCTTTATTTATTCGGTCTAGTTTGGTTTGTCTGAGATTATATAAATAGTATTTAGTACTACAGACTTTCTACGGTCAGTCTCCTTCCCATCTCATCTCTCGCTCTCTAATTATTTTATCATTTCTACAACAATTTACACTCTTTTAAGCAAAAACCAGCCTGGTTGTCAGTTTCTGCTTAAGCTTGCTCTTAAAATATCCCTCCTTTAAAATGACTCTCACTTTACCCCATCAAGTTGGTGTGTCTTTTTCCAGTTAAGTAATGCTCTCACTTTCTTTGGTGTAGATATTCTTGTGGGTTTCGGTGTAGTTCTTTATATGAATTTTGGGATGGTTGGGTTTGACGGGTTGATGGGTTCAGAGACAACCGGTGGGTTTGCTTCTTTTGTTTCAGATCCTGTAAACAAGCACAAGTGTTACGGATCTACTGGGTTCCTTAAGCAAGAGAGATCTGGTACCAATGAGGATGACTGGAGGAGTTCAAAAGTGGCAAAAAGTGATGATTTTTCATTCTCCAAGGCAACGTTGCTTCAGCAGAGAAACAACTCCTTACTGAGATCTAATACCACTCTTTTCGATGGTCAACAACAACAGCAGATGTTGAGTTTCTCTTCTCCCAAATCGGATTCTCTTTCACTAGATAGAAGCTCTGAAAATGCTTCGTTGCCTTACTATCAATTTGCATCGTCTGCTTACAGTAGAAACACAGGTACTTATTTCATGTAACAAGCAGCATGATGGGCAACCATGTTGATTTCAGGAAATGATAGTGTTCAAACTTTTGTAAATCTCCTGTTGGAGAGCAAATGGTTCTTTGGGTTTAGGTTTAAATATTGCATGGAAGCATTGATTTTTAGCTAATGGTTCACTGTAACCAGTTTGTTGAGAAGATTAGAGGCATATTTTTTTACCTAAAAACTGCGTTATATGTTATTCGTCTGATTCTTGGTACTGATGGATGGTCTTTTCATGGCCTTGGATTTGAAGTCTTGTCAAGAAAAAGCGAGAATTTCTTTCCTGAAAATCTTGTATTCCTGTTTTTGGGAGATGAGTTTTAATAATAACCAAACACAGTTACCTAGTATTAAAAAAACGGAAAAATAAAAAAGAAATTATTGCACGCAGGAAGATAATGCAAGAACACTAACCTGCCCAATCTTTGATTGATGATTCTTCTGTTTTTCTTTCCCTTCTTTCTCTTTGTTATTTTATGCTGTATCAAAGAGAAAAAATTTGTGACTGTTTTAGCGTCCTTAAATATCGCAGACAAGTTTTGATCTGTTAAGTTATCTGTCGGGCTGCCGGGCATCTTTCTGTACTTTTTATTTTTCTTATTTATCTTCCGCTTCGGAGAAGATAAATGAAGATCCTTAAATATCACGTTTTGCTTTGAAATGCCATGCCTGAAAATTTTTAGGCTTTTAAGCTACTTTTTGACGCTATTTTGGGGATTTTTCTTTCAGGTTACAATTGCGGAAACTTCAACGGTGCAAATATGCACGGGGTTTTGGCTGGTGCCAAAGGACCATTCACTTCATCACAGTGGATGGAACTAGAACACCAGGCCTTGATCTACAAATACATCACTGCAAATATGCCAATACCCTCTAACCTTCTCTTCCCCATCCGAAAAGCTCTTGATTCTACTGGCTTTTCTAGCTATTCAGGCGGCCTTTTCCGGCCCAATACATGTAAGTTTTCCTCGCTTCATTAGAGATATAGGAAAGCAAGTCCTCCCGACATTTTCTTTGAAAATTTTACTTACGCATCTTTCAAAATGTTCATTATTGCTTCTGATTTCTGTCTGAATTCTTATCCTGAGTTTGTGCTTTGATTTTCAGTTGTGATAAGCGACAAAGAATTTTTTTTTTTTTGGGTTTGAGTGCACTAATTACTTTATTTCTAAAAGGTATTCTGTTCGAGTTAGTCATCTTGTAAGCGTTCATAGATATTACTACAATAATTATTGGCAGTTCCAGTGCACACTTCTTTACTCCATATTGATAACAGAAAATAAATTTAGGTCTTTTCCTTTCGAAATTAAAAAAAAATTGTGTTTAGACTTGCTATTATTTTTTAAAGTATGTTCTCTATCTTTCAACGTCTATAGTGGGATGGGGTACATTCCATTTGGGATTCTCCAACAACACCGATCCTGAACCTGGAAGGTGTCGTAGAACTGATGGGAAGAAATGGCGGTGCTCAAGAGATGCAGTTGCTGATCAGAAGTATTGCGAGCGCCATATGAATAGGGGGCGCCATCGTTCAAGAAAGCCTGTGGAAGGCCAATCAGGCCATTCCGCCGCTGCCACTACCACCTCCAACTCTCCCAAGTTGATTCCCACCACCTCTTCTGCGGTGATGGGCTCCACTAGCAGCGGCGGTGCATCCAGCAGTCTTGCCATTGAGCACCAACAACAGCACAAAACCTTGCAGCCTGGTGGTGCATCTAGTCTCTCTGTAGCTGCATCCATGAATAGGTAAAATTAAACTATGGTCGGGTTTTATCTGTTGTTCTGGCAACTTAAAAAGCATGGCATTTAGATAGTTGTGATATGGTGCGCATTACACACGCATAATGTAGTACGTTACTAAATGTTCCTTATCCTCTTAGCATTATTTTTTTCTGTTCCATTCTTGATATTCGCAGAATGGTATGGCGGTGTGGTACCATTAGCAGATATATTTCTTTTCTCTGGTGTTTTTCTTAATACTAGAATCTGGTAGATTAGCTTTGTGGCAGTGAAAGTGACTGGTCTAATGAGATGGATTTCTTCGCATAGAAGATTAATTTGTATATATAAAATGTTTATTTTACTCCGTTAACTGAATTTCTTATTAAGAAGGGGTTTTTGTTATGCCCATATATTCATATTTTTAGAAATCAACTGATTTTTTGGTGATTTATCATTGCACAGGATTTTTCTGAACAAGGACAATGTGGTTGAAAGGAAGCAAGATACGCCAGGGCTGTCAACGCTATCTCCTGCTATTGACTTGAAATTTAAGGAGAACTCTTTCCTCATGTCAAAACAGCAAATCCCGTTTCAAGAATCTTCACGGTCTGAGTTTGGACTTGTTTCCTCTGACTCCCTACTAAACCCTTCACATAGAAGTCCATTGATGAGTTGCAGTAACTTTGGTTCTTCTCAGGACCTGACTGACCAAGAAACTGAAACCCAGCATTCCCTTCGCCAATTTATGGATGAATGGCCTAAAAATCAGCCCAATCAATCAGCCATTTCCTGGCCTGAAATTGATATGCAGTCAGACAGAACCCAACTCTCTATTTCTATCCCTATGACTTCCTCCGATTTCGTGTCTTCCACCTCGTCTCCCAACAATGATAAAGTCACACTCTCTCCACTCAGATTGTCGCGGGAGATTAATCCCATTCAGATGGGACTGGGAGTGGGCAGTGTCCTGAATGAACAAAGCCAAAGGCAAGCAAATTGGATCCCAATCAGTTGGGAATCTACTATGGGTGGTCCTCTTGGCGAGGTTTTGCACAATACAAATAACAATAACGCTACAACCAACGGTAAAAATTCATCTGCGCTAAACCTCATGGGCGAGGACTGGGACAATAGTCCTCGGCTATCTCCAACGGGAGTTTTACAGAAGACTGCATTCGGTTCACTTTCTAATAGCAGTGCAGGAAGCAGCCCAAGAGCAGAGAACAACAAGGCTCGCGAAGGTGCTAGCTTGTGCAATGACCTCCTTGGCTAAACTCTTTTTGAATTCTTCCTCCTTGCTGGCCTGTAATGACTTAACCAATGGAGATGATGGAAGAAGAATTAATTGTCATTTTGCTGACAATTTTGAACAATTAGTTTTGGATGTTTGTCAAATAGTTTGTTAAGTTTCTTTAGTTGTGTAATTTGTATTGATTGTCTTGGTTTGCTTATTAAAAGTAGAGACTTTTGACTAACCATGGTTGACTTAGCAAAGCAAAGGCAGTTGGATTCTCAAAATGGGACTGATTTAGATTATAAGCTGAAATTTTGATTTCAGACCTCCTATGCAATGTTTGGTGAGATATGTTTTTTTAATTTTTTGTGAGAAAGAAATTTTACTGAAGTTAGAACCTTTTTTCGGGATTGAATCGTTTCACATAGATGAAACTTCGGTTTTAGTAATTAATTTTATATCAATTATATTAAGAAAATTAAAATTTTAATTTTGATATATTATAAATGAATTTTGAATTTATGTTTTTAAGTTTGGGTATTTTTGCTTTTACTCTTTTAAGTCAGTGAGAAGTTTATGCGTTAGAGCATTGAGAGGACCGGGAAAGGATGCACCTTTGGTATACCAATTATCGTGCCCACGGTAAACGCTGGGTAGAGAAGTATTTTAACAGCTAACGATTTTCTGTGGATGGCAGAAAAAATCGACATTGGCTGGTGCATGCTGAAGTAGAGACGGCAAAGACGGTTCTACCACCGCCTACCAAATTTCAAGCCTAAACCTTAATAGTTGAAAAAGAAATCAAAGAAAGAACTGGGGTTGATAATTGGGGAATCTGTCTGGATTAATTGAACGGAAAATCTCTGTGATACAACGACGGGACTAGAATCCAGATTCTCTCTGAAAATTCTATTACCCCACCAATTTTACTAGCCGTGGATCACATCTCACTCTCTTTCCACATGCAAACGTAAATTAAATGGATTCCTTACCAGACATTCAGTCATTCCATTGGGGACAAATTATTACTGTACCGTCTTGTAAGACAAAATAAACGACGGTTTGCTCTGTACATTGATTTTCAACGGCATCTTTGGAATTCATATCAAACAGACATGCAACAGCGAAAATTTGTGTTTGTGCTCCCCAGATGTGGGCGTTCTACTTCATCTGTGAATATTATAGTTCTATCAATATTTGCGGGAAGGGCCCGCCTCAGCTATCATTCGTCTCCGTCTATTCAGCCTCATTGCCGTCCCATGGATTGAGCCTATAAGCCATGGGCTCACAGATGGTTATTTAAACAAGTTCATTAAACATTTGGAGGCATTATGATAAACTTCTCACGTATATATTAAATGGGCCAGGCCATGAAGTGAAAATTCACAAATTCCTATCCACAAATTTTGCATAAAGCTTAACTTCTCATCATAAACATGATAGTTAATCATAAATCACAGTCCCACCCCCAAATTTTAAAGCAATTTTTTTAACAGAATCCTTCACCAACGCCATAATCATTACACCAGTTGCCAGTGGGTGAAACACTACCTTTTACAACTAAGTTAAAAAATATATCTTATATCAAAAGAGGGCAACTCGTTATTTATGAAGGTCATAAACATTAACATAGATCAATCGAAAATCACAATTCTCCAGGCACTCCAAATGAAGTACAGGCCTACAGAAAGTCAAAAAAGCAAAAGAAGGGAAGCATTCAGTACGCTGCTAAAATTTTGAACCACAATATTGTATTCCTGCCGCAGCCACTGCAACAGTAGATTTAGATGCGTCTAACCCTGCATGAAACATTAGATTCACAATCTCTATTGTTTTATGTTTAACTCCAATGCATTAAAATTTACATAAACTGAATACAAGTGAAAAGGATCTAGTGGTAATCTCAATGAAAGAGTCTTTCATCCAAAATATTGCAGGTTTGAAAGTAGTATGGAGGTGTGCGTAACCCAAACCTCTAGAGTTATTCATTCTGTCAAGTCTGGGCTTTAAACACCACCAATATCATTTTAAGGAGTTGGCTAGGCACCATGGCAATTGAAGTAAGATGCGTGGTGAATTTGAGAGCCAACTCCATTATCCTCAAACTTATATTCTTAAGTAGATTCATTGCAAATCTTAATAGAAAGAAACAAAAAAATGGATAGTTTGCAGATAAAATGGAACATGATATCGATCTTAAGAACTAAATTTCAAATTTTGATATGAGAAACATTCAATTAATTGCAGCTATTCATGCCATTATTTATGAAAATTCCATCATAAAGCATAACATTACAGATCGAAAAACAGTAACAGATAAGATGCAAGCGAATTAAAAGAAATTAAAGGAAGAGGATGGCGCTCATATTCTATGGGTGTAAGCCAGCCTATCATGCCATCGCCATCGCCATAACTTATTCAACACAAGGAATTTTCTTTCAATCATCACAACCACACCTCTTTTAAATACAAATCATTCAATTAGTCGGAAAAACTAAAAAACAAATCAAAGTGACCTCCAATAATCTCTTTGAAGGATGCCACATTGAGTTTTTAAAATTGAAGCCTCCTTGGAGCTCGCCGATTATATAGAGATTACGACACTATCAAAACTTTTACCGCTCAAAACCCTAACCCTAACTGCATTATTTTTAAAGTAATCAAGATTTTACCAAGACGATGTCATATAAGTCACCACTCCGCACTAACATTTTTTTAAAGTTACATTTACGAGATTTAAAAAACCCGAAGCCCCACCCATGCCCAAAGTTCCACTAATGAACTAACTTCTGTTAAAAAGTAAGGATAAAATCGTTATTTCATTAATTATATTAAAATAATATAAAATTTATTAAATTTTCCCCCATAATTTTAAAAACTAACAACTTGACATCTACCTAAAATTTTTTAACTTTCAAAAGTAATATTCCCCCCCTCCCCCCCAAAAAAAACCTAAGGATTATTTTTCAGACATTCTTTAGCCACCATCTTCGGTAACCGACGACAAAACTTCAATCCACTACTCGTCGGCCACAAAATCTTCACTCTCCGGTGGAAGAAGAGGCGACGAAGAAGCGTCTTCATCGATTTCAGATAAATCAATGAAGAAGCATCAATTCGTTTGAATCGACGAAATCTTCATCGATTCTTCTTGAATCAACAAAGATGAGTCTCCGATGGATCATTTGGAAGCTTCGAAGGTGGCTGGTGAGATGGTGGGTTGAAGCTCTTTCTCCAGTGGGCGGAGAACCTCTGAAAAATAAACCCTAGGTTTTGGGGGGGAGAATGTTACTTTTGAAAGTTAGAAAACTTTAGACATAGGTAAATTTGTTAGTTTTTAAAATTGTAGGGCGAAAACATAATAAATTTTATATTATTTTAATATAATTAATGAAATGATGATTTTAAACTTACTTTTTTTTACAGAAGTTAGTCCATAGGTGAGACTTCAAATTTTTGAAACCCCATAAGTGTGACTTTAAGAATGCACTAAAATTTGAGGGTGAAATAGTCCTTTTTTGACCTTTTTTAAAAGGCCAAAGGACTATTTCCCACCCAAACTATGCTGAATTCTTAAAGTTCCCTCTATTAATTATGAAAATATCGTTTACCCACTCATGAACAGTTAAAATTAACGGTAGTAAGGGTAAAATCATCATTTTATATTTAATGTTAAAAATAAACTTAAATATGATTTAATTCCCCCCCCCCCTAAATTTAAAAAACTAACTTTTATCCCCTAAGCCAAGTTTGAAAAGATCACATTTTCCCCTCTAGGGTTTAGTTTCCAAACCCCTTCACTTTCTCCAGTGCCATCGCCGACCGTCTCTTCCTCTCAACGGTTTCTCTTCCATTGATGACTCGCCTCAACTCCACTTTAACCCATCCAACGTAGAGAGACGTCGTCTGAGAAGAGAAATAGTCTTCCCATATGAGATCGATCAATCTCGTCTTCGTCGTCTAGGAAGACTAATTCTCTTCCCAGACGACGTCTCTCGACATCGGATGCGTTGAGGTGGAGTTGAGGAGGGCCGTCGGTGGAGGAGAAACCGTCGGGAGGGAAAGATAACCGACGATGGCGTCAGCGAAAGTGAAGGGTTTAGAAACTAAACCCTATGGGGGAAAATACGATATTTTCAAACTTAGCTTAGGGAAAAAATGTTAGTTTTTAAAATTTTAGGGGGGAAAATGAGATTAAATTTTTAGGGGTTAAGATTTTGTTAAATTTAACCAGTCATGAGTGGATAAACGGTATTTTCATAGTTAATAAGGAAAACTTTGAGAATTCAGCATAGTTTGGACGGGAAATAGTCCTTTGGCCTTTTTAAAATCATCGTTTGAAAGACATTATGCAGCCCAGCCCATACAACCCCAGACTGCCGTTTAATTGCCATCACAACAGCCTGACCATAATTCTCTCGCACGTAAATCGTCACCCAGGTCGAAGGCGGCTTTCTTCCCTGGATAAATTTGAATTAACATTAAAATAAAGGCCAAAGGACTATTTCCCACCCAAAGTATGCGCATTTAACAAGTTTCCTCTGTTAACTTTGAAACTCTCATTTACCCACCCATAAGATATTAAAATTAACTGAGTCTATTAGTTATATCATTTTTTTAAAAAACTAATAATTTCACTTCAACCCAAGTTTAAAAAATAGTATTTTGACCCATAGACTTTCCAATTTTCAGATTCAATTTTCCGATACTATTTCTTTCTCTCCAGTGATCTCCAGGGGACAACTCTTCCTCTCTAGTATGATCTTCTTCTGACGGCTCTTCTGGGAGTTGACATGAACGAAGAGTTTTCGTCGTCGACAAAGACCTCATCTTCATCTCGACGAAGATGACTCGCCTGGAGAGAGACTGTGTTGAAGAGGAGGAGGTATTGCCCGAAGATCACTAGGTTTAAGGGGGGAAAATTAAATCAAATTTAAGTTTATTTTTTATAATGTAGATAAAATGACGATTTTATCTCTTGAAATCGTTAGTTTTAACTGTCTACGGATAAGTAAATAAGATTTTTAAAGTTAACGAGGAGAATATTAGAAAAACAGTATACCTTTGGGTGGGAAATAGTCCTTTGGCCTAAAATAAAATCATGAATCAATCATTAAATGCCAAGCTGATGGTCAACAGCAGAATGGAAAATCAAACTGTTGAAAACTAGACGTCGCTGTAAAGGATACAATAACAATGACAACGTACCTATTGAGAATGAGTTGAATGACATAGCTTAGAATTGATTTGGATCGGTAATGGTAATCACACAAAATAATAATAAAATTAATATATTTTTTAAAATATAATTAAATAATTTTAAATTAAAGATAAAATATCTAATTATATGATAATATATTATTTATATATTTAATTATATACTCAAAAATATATATGCATAATATTATCTATTAAACAATAAAACTACATATACATATTTTTTATATATAATAAAATTTAAATTAAAAATAAAATAATACCTAATCATATAATGACACATTATTTGTATATACAAATTATATATAAAAAATGGTTACTATTAATCCCTTAACCAAGTGGATTCCTTTGATAGTCCTATTATGTCGGAGTATGTATTGACTTATAAATATAAAAATCAAAACTCATATTATATAAAATTAATTAACTTATATTAAAATCTAATATATTACATTTATATATCACTCAATTTATTCACTTTTATTATATATGGAATTCTGTTATTTTAATCTTCGTTATATTATAACTCATTTTCTTACTCATCTCTTCGACATTTGGGTCTGTCATGTTTTATAATTAACGTGGGAAGAGATTTCCACAGTTAATCTTGGCTTATTTCAAACTTTGAATTCAGTTCAAGAATTTTGTTGATTAATATTCTACGTAATTACACATCACATTAAAAATGATGACAAAGAAATGAAAACATATTGTTGAAGGAGTTGAGAAGTATAAGCATGGAAAACCAACATTTGCACGGCATTTACTCGATGTTCAATTGACCAAAGAAGGTATCAAAAGGGCAGACAGAGATGGCAGTTCACCCATCCCTTTTCTCAACAACTATCATAAAATAAAACTACCCCAGTGAAGGCGTGAAATTAGACATGTGCCTTAATTACACTTCTGGTTATTTCTTTATAGGCCAAACTACTATTTCCCTCCCAAGCTATGCTGTAATGACAGTTTCTACCCTTTAACTATGGAAACACCAAATACCCACCCATAACCGGTTAAATTTAATAGAATCCTAACGCCTGAAAATTTTATCTCTTTTTGCCCCCCTAAACTTTAAAAACTAAAATTTTCTCTTAGCCTAAGTTTTAAAAAATGGCAATTTCACCTTAGGGTTTGGTTTTGAAATCTTCAGCGACATCTCCGGCTCTATTGTTGATAGTCTCTCTCTCCCGATTATCTTCTCCGATGAAGTTTTTTGTCTCTCAAAATGTCTCCGACGTCGATCAGCCCTCCAAATAAGAGGAAAGAGATCGCCGGAAGAAGAGGATGTCTCGGGAGGGAGAGGCCGTCGGCAATGGAGTCGAAAATGTCGTCGGAGATTTCAAAACCAAACCCTAAGGTGAAACTGCCACTTTTTAAAATTTAGGCTGGGGAAAAATTTTAGTTTTCAAAGTTTAGGGGGGTAAAAATACATTATATTTTAGTTTATTTTTTAATATTATAGAGAAAATGATGATTTTACCTTTATTACCGTTATTTTTAACTGGTCATAGGTGAGTATTTAGTGTTTCTATAGTTAAAGGATGGAAACTTATCATTACAGCATATTTTGGGTGGGAAATAGTAGTTTGGCCTTCTTTATATATAAAATTAACTAGAAGTCAGGCGCATTAAACCTTTCTTCGTTTTCAATTACAAGAAGAAAGGCTTAATGTGTTAAAGTTAATTAGGAATCGACTGTAATTTTGAACACCATGCTCTTATTTTTTTTTTAATTATTTTCTTTGATTAAAGGTTGCTTCGACTTTATATATACAACTTGCAGAAAAAAAATGATAAAATTAATTAAGGCCAAAATGTTTATTCCCATTTAAAGTTTACTCTATTCTCAAACTTTCATCAACAAAGTTTTAGAAACACAAATATTCATTTATCATTCAGCTTCTGTTAAAATTCTCTATTATGAATAAAGATAAAAATATTATTTAATCAGTAATATTAAAAATATAAAAATTATATCATTTTTTCTTTTTAGTTTGAAAAACTAACTATTCCTATTAAAATTAAGTTTTGAAGAGTTATATTTTCTCTTTTAGGGTTTCAAATTTATCTGATGAATGACGGTCGCTCTTTCTCTAGCCAACACTATCTCTCAATGGACGATGACCAAGGATTCATCGAATCAGACAAAACCTTCGTCTGGAATATATTCATCAAAAAAATTTAAAATCTTAGAGAGAAAAATATAACTTTTTAAAACTTAATCATATAAAAAATTATTAATTTTTCAAATCAAAAGAAAAAAATGATATAAACTATTATATTTTTTTAATATTATTGATTAAATAATGTTTTTTTATACTTAATAAAAAATTTTAACATAAATTAGATGATAGGTGAAAATTTGAATTTTTAAAATTTCACGAATAAAATTTAAAAATGCACTAATCCTTAGGTGGGATTAAGTCTTTTGGCCAAAAATTAATATTTGCAAGAAAATTATGTATTTGAAGTCTGCAGACAGACAATTCAATTAACATACGTGTTTTAGTCATATAAGCAATTGCATTTAAATTGAATATTAGTTTGTTTTTTCTTTTAATCCCAACATTCAAAATCGTCATTATTCCTTTCCCAAAGTATCCATAAATTGGCTTGAGTCAATATTTCTAAATTTGTCACTTTCTCTTGCACTCTTTTTCTAATTTCTCAACTCCAGTTCTCTGATTCATATTATATAACGTCGTTGACTTGGTCTTTTTTTGCCTCCCCTGTCTTCTCTTGATTTTTGTTTTTGTTTGTAATATACAACCTTTATATATCTATCCTAACCTCAGCTTCTGAGTTTCCAATTTGGTTATTAAAAGAAAAAAAAAAAATCGAATGAATAAGGTTTACTCGCAAAGGAGCAGTGTACCCTTTTCTTGGGAGGACGAGCCTGGAGTTGCCAAAGGGACGACAAATGAAGAGCAAGAGTGGCCAAGTCTTTCATTAAGGCTACTGCCTCCACCGCCTTGTCCCAAGGACGGCGCCAGGGTTTCACTTCATCCTATACAAATCCCTCTTCCGCCATGTGCGTTTCAGCCAGCTCCTTCGAGAAGTTCTTTTAAAAAGGGGCTTCAACAAGACCCCTTTTTTGTAGCTTTCAAGGAGTGCACCAAGACCACTACCACTACAAAATCCAAGCTATTGCCCAAAAGTTCAAGCTCAAATAATAAAAAGGGTACTTTTAATTTCTCTTGTAGGCATTCCTGTAGTGTTGTAGATGATAACTTAGTTAAGATTTCTCGGCTTCCTAGTAAGAAAGATGAAGAGAGGTGATTTCAAAATCATGGTCTGTCTTTTAAGATTTGATGTTCCATATATAATTTACTCTGATAATCCATTTCTTAATTGTTGATGTTGTTAAATTTACCCGTTTTGATGAGCAAACTGCAATGTATATGTTTACGAAGGATATGTTCTGAGAGAAAAAGATGCAAGGCTTTTTGGCAAATAAATGGAGATGAGTCACTTTTCACACTTTGTGGAGGTGGGCTAGACTCAGAACCGAAAAACCTCCAAACTCTCCGTTCTCTCACGGTTCTGTCTACCCGGAAACGTTCAAAAAGTCAATAATAACCTTAATCAAGCACTATCAATGTATATTTTACAGCGTTGCTTAATCACTTATATTATTCTTAGTGAATATGTTGTACTGATCACAAAGGCCAATGGGCTATTTCCCATCCAAGTTTTAATTTAGAGACAAATATATATTTGTGACATCAAAAAAATTCACTTAGTTTCACTTTCATCTCTTCGGTTAAATGAAGATGATTTATCATCACTGGCCGATGGATTGACATCAAAATGAAGAAAAAATTTAAACGGAAAAGTGAATTTTTCTATTGTTAACAACAAAGAGAACTTTCTTTTATCCTCGGAGAAAGAAGAAAAAACTTAGAGAGAAAAGTGAAATTTTCAAAACTTAAACCTAAAAGGAAATTATTATTTTCAAACTAAGGAAAGGAATAATATAAATTTTTAGGGTTTTTAGAGTTTTGTAATAAAATGACAATTTTACCCTTATTTCTAATAAAAAATTCTAACAAAAGTTAATTCATGAGTAAATGTTTAGGTTTTTGATATCTCATTGATGTGTATTTATCTTTTTATTAAATTTGGGTAGAAAATAGTTATTTGACTAATCACAAATTACTTGTACTTCGTAGTTGCACAGTAATTTCGACTAATGTATGATAATAGTTTCAAATCAAAATTTCAACATCTCATTCAACAAAGGGCAAATACCTTATTTTTTGATCTGAACTTTGATCAACTAGTATTAAATTTGTTAATAAAGTGTGTTAAAAATTTTATAAAGTTTGCCCCACAAAAATTTATAAAATTTTCATCCTACATCTGATTAATAATCCCATATGAAGAGTCATTCTTATTGGTTGTAGTTCATATTCATAGTAAGACTAAAACTAATCACATATATTAATTGCTTTAGTATTAATGTGAATGCAAGACTGAGCCATATCCATATTAAATTTTATTAATGATTTTTTTTGGGTCGAGCTTTTTTGGAGATTTATTCATCATTTTTTTTAACAAATGAAACCACAACAAATTGAAGTAGTCCCCACAACAAATGATTTGTTCTTTGTAGGCTTGTAATTGTCTAAATAAAAATGTCAAATGTGTTAGTGTTGCCCTCCTCCGAATCCCCACAACACTAGACTTTTGTTGATTTGACTAAATCTATTCGATCTCATCAAATTGAGATGCTTGAAGCTTACCACCATGAGAGATTGTAGAAGAAAAATGTTGTAACTGGCTTGTTTTCATTGATTTCGTCATTATGAACCACCTAGATCTCGCTGGTGTATGAAATTGATTAGAGATGTTTGGTCTCACCTTTAAATTACATTCATGCCTTTAAATTTAACTGACAAAATCAAATGGTAAGTGAGAATATAGATTTTGTAAACTTAGAGGACGGAAACGATGGCTCATCAAAGTTTGGGTGCGAATAGGAGTTTACAAAAAGAGGGCCAATTTCGGTTCACCCAAGTTTAATTCAAGCCCCCAGTATACCGGATCGATCAAGCTGGTTATCAATAACGAAATTTTGACGTCCGAATAAGGCTATAATTGGAAAAGCGAAATAGTAAACAAGAACGATAAAATTTTTCCCTGGCTCTTTCCAGCGAAAAATCCCCATTTCCGTTTTTCCTTTCTTAAACCCTAAGACCTGACCCGAGCTACTATATTACGGTGACACATCTCAGCCTCAAGGACTGCATAATATTTATCACAACTCATTGTTCTCCGTATTTCCCCCTCCTTATTTTCGGTAATTGTTAGTTTATATTTTTATTTTCCTCCAGTGAAAGAAAGATGTTTTTTCTTTTTTTATGTTGCAATTTACTTGAACACTACTGGGTTGCCGGGAGAAGATACATGTGTAAATGCGGGGAATTGAATTATAGGTTGCTTGATATCTCAAAAATTTCAGGACTTGTGAACAATATAACGTAGTATTACATTCTTTGGTATCTTGGTGAGAAGAATTGTAATGCAATATAGTGATACTATGGGTGCGTATTTTCTTAGTTGATTTTTGGTGTCTGATATGTTATAGTTTATCTGCTACGTAATTTAGGTAGAAGAACTCTGAATTCATTCGACTGTCAAAAAATTCTTTTGATATGGTTACCTACCTTTGTTAAAATGTTGATACCATGCTTTTTGCACAATGGCACTTGTTAACCGATTAGATTTAATGGATATTTTTATTGTTAAGAGACAGTTGCGAATCATTTATTATGGTGACTTAATTATTTTTACTCTGCATTTTTTTCCTTTTACTGGTGGCTCTATAACAGAGCATTATTTTGTAGAGATTTCTTGATAAGAGGATTTTGATGATAACTTTTTGTCATCTGCAGCTCCACGGGGAGGCTTGCCTATGTGCTGGAGTAATGGCCAATAATCCTCAATCCTCTGGAGCACAGGTAGTTCTAAGCTCTGAAGAAGTTTCAGCTTGAGAAAAA
Organism: Mangifera indica; assembly: GCF_011075055.1. NCBI lineage: Eukaryota > Viridiplantae > Streptophyta > Magnoliopsida > Sapindales > Anacardiaceae > Mangifera > Mangifera indica. The sequence goes on along the minus strand of NC_058147.1, from coordinate 3,657,552 downwards.
CTTATTTAAGTTTATGTGTACCTATTGACACTTGGTCAGTGTAATAGTGACTGATTGAGGACTGGCCGTTGTTCCATATAATATGTCAAAATTTCTCATTCTTGCTTAGTTTTTGGGCTTTTTAATGAGTTTATTCTAAATTGATTCAGTTATTATGCATCTCTCAGGGGATCAATCCTGATCACTGTGTTTAATATGCTTGAAACCTTTTCTTTTTGGACAAAAGTGTGTGATTTTTATTTGATTATTAACTTTGGCCAGCTCAAATCTGATTTCTAGAGACGAGTTTGACTGCCATTTCTTGGTATTCCCAATATTAAACCCTTCTACACGCATAAAGCTGATTATTTCTCTAGCTAGTGTGTGTGCATGCCTGTGTTTCTGTTCTTGTGGACTCTTCTACCTCCCGCTTTTGGATAGTGTTGGCTGATACTTATCCATGCAAGTAATTCTTTTGCCATGTTGTGTTTATGGTTAATGCTTTATCCTTTATGTGCCTTTCATTATAGTTTCGACCAGTTCTTCCAACACAGCAAGGTCAATCATTTATTCCAGCAGCTTCACAACAGTTTCGGCCCGTTGGACAAGGTATTTCCTCTTCAAATATTGGGATGCCAAGCATACCTAGTCAGCAGGTGCAGTTTTCACAACCAATGCAGCAGTTTCCTCCAAGGCCGAATCAGCCTGTTCATGCATTGCCTTCATCACAAGCTTTACAAGGATCATATGTCCAAACTAATAGGCCTCTGACAGCTGGCACACCTCAGTCACAGCACCCAGCCCCTACAATGAATAATCAGATGCCTGGTTTAGGTGTCCCTGGAATGCCTCTCTCTTCATCTTATACTGTAAGATCTCACAGTCTAATCTGTTTGTTTTTCTGGATTATGATTTGCATTTCTTTTGATGGTTTTGCATTGTTTCAGTTTGTGCCATCTTCTTATGGCCAATCGCAGAATAATGCAAGTGGATCATCCCAGTTCCAACCAATGCCTCAAATGCATGCACCTGGCGCACCTGTAGCTGGTCAATCATGGGTGGCGTCTGTGAATCACAGTGCGCCAGTACAACAGACTGGTCAACAAACATCAACTGTTTCTTCCACAGATACAGTTAGTATACTAAGTTATTAAAATGTCTGTTGTTTGGACAGAATTGTTATTTGGGGTAGATAATGTCCAAGGGGGTTCATGATGTCATAGTAAGATATGCAAATTCAGTCTCATTTCAGGTGTAGATGATCCAACTGGGGGCTGCTCATATTTTTTAAATTTATGTTAGATTCAGTCATATTCTTAAATTTATATTTTATTTTTCTTTTGAGCATTGTGCTTGTCAATTTGTTTTTATATTCCCTGTGGAATCTGTATATGGTTTAATTGTACAATTTCGTTGAATATCAGGTAACACATGTTCCTAGTGTTACTCAGGCTTCTACCTGTGATTGGCAAGAGCATACTGCAAGTGATGGAAGAAGGTAATTTTCACTGTATATACTGGTAACGCACATTGTCTTTTCTTTTCTTTGCTTTCTTAATACATGATGCACATATTTTTCCAGATATTATTATAACAAGAGGACTAAACAATCTAGCTGGGAGAAGCCTTTGGAACTGATGACACCAATTGAGGTGAGTTGTAGTTGCCTGTATAAAATTTTTGGAACTCATTTAAGCCGCCTTCTCGTGCTAGTCATACATACCATTCATATACTTAAGTATTCCACATCTTGGTAGTTGTGTAAACCATGTTCCTTTTAGTGGATGTTGACAATTGAAGTGATGGTTGAATTGAGCAAAAATGTTTTATTTGAGTTTTTCATTTTCCTTGCATGTTTTTCCACTGGTTTGTAGACATCATGGCAAGTCTGGAGAAATTTAATGACTGCTCTATATGCTCATTATGAAGGTGGGCTTTCACTTTCTCAAGGCAGGCAACATTCTGCTATGTGGAATTGGTGTATGGTTTTGCCTAATGAATGCTGAGTAGTAATGCTTGCTTTTTTCTGCTTTATTACTTTTAAAGTTTTGGGAGGAGGATACTATTTTTTTACTTCCATCATGGAAGTTTTCTGCTTCTATGAGGATTTGCCTCATACACATATTATTGTTATCTTTCTTTTGTTGCTTATTTGATGGTCACTTCCCGCTTGAATTATGTACCCAATAAATGCGGTAGTTCCATACTGCCTTTAGAGATTGATAAGAAGAAATACCTATTTTGTGAACATTTGTGTTTTTTCATTTGTATTTGGGATCTTTGTGTTTAATTTTTACCCGTTACATGGTCTTTGTGAACGTTTTGATATGTTTCATGTCAGTCTGTAAAGATTTCCCCAAGTACACAATGCTACTGATTTAAGGTATGAATGCTAAGTCAAGGCTGCTTGTCATTTCAAGTGTTGTTTAAGCAAATTATGATTGCCATTCCTGTTTCAATCCTTTTTATTGTCTTTTTCTTTAACAAATTGTCAGTATTCTCTGCCATAATTTTACCATCTTCTGATGATTTCTTTAATTCATCAATCAAATGTATCCTCCAGTTACTGGGTTTTGTATGAGATATATAAAGTTCAAAATCTAAGTGAAACAGGAAGAATATAATTTTTAGAGAACACAGGTTGATGTTACTTGATGATGCTGCCACATGTTACTTAAAACTTTGATATGGTTCTCTGCATTATTGAAGGGATATTAGATGAACTCTTGTTTAAGTTTACATGAGAATACTGCTATATGTTTAAACATTTAATGCAGTTTTATAGTTTGAAGAAGACTGCCTCAAGGAATATCATTTGCGTTTATTGGGATTGTATAGTTACATGCCTTTTGTGTAGTAGATCGAGGGCCCAGAGCACTAGAAAGATCATATATTGGATAATTATTTTGTTATCTTCTGCTAGTTTTGATCATGTTTCTGCTATTACCAGTTGTTATACTTGTTTTGATGGGCTGTGGAGTTATCCTGTTGGAAGATTATTTTCCTTAAATAAAGCTGTAAATTTGAGGTCCCTAATATTTGATAGAAATCATGAGTTTTTGCAAACAATTTTAAATTTTCATATACACATTTTTTTCTTTTATTAACATTTTCACATAGGATTGCTGGCTGTCTGTAGACATTGGCAGTAGTGTTAAAATCACTTTGTTGTAACAGATACGCTTATTTTTTCCATCTCTTCCAATTTTCTAAACTCCTTTTAACGGACCTTTTCATGTACTTATGTTTCCTTCCCGACAGTGTACTTGTTATCATTGTGACATGATATTTATTATTCATGTAATTATTTTCTCATATTACTTTAATATTTTCACTTGATAATTTTGTATTATAACAGAGGGCAGACGCTTCAACTGTTTGGAAAGAATTCACAACTCCAGAGGGAAAAAAGTGTGTTACTCCTTATACACTATCTTCTAGTTAATATCTTTTCCATTTAGACACTATCTGTACATAACCTCAGGATTTGTTTTGTAGGTATTATTACAACAAAGTTACAAAGCAGTCTAAGTGGTCAATACCTGAGGAACTGAAGGTTTTAATTTATTTTTAGTGGTCTTTTACCTATTATTTCTTTTCCCTCACCTTTTGCATGTCTGACCTATTTTAAAAATATTTGTTTCCAGCTAGCCAGGGAACAGGCCCAGGTGGCAGCTAGCGAGGTAACCCAATCAGAATTGGGAGTGAATTCTAATGGTTCTGCTGCTGCTGCTGTTGCTGTTTCCTCAGCTGAAACACCCAGTGCAGCCATTTCAGTTAGCTCAAGTACTTCATTGGCCTTATCTGCTGTGGCTTCTAGTCCGGTTCCAGTAACACCTGTTGTTGCTGTGACTAATCTTCCTCCCGTGATAGTTTCTGGGTCGTCACACATTCCTGTTGCACAGTCTGCTGAAGCAATTGCCACTGCCATTCAACCTTCAATAGTGACTCCATTAAATGTTGTTGGTTCAGGATGTACTAACGTGCCTCCTGGTTCGGTCAATGCCAAAACAAGTGTAACGTATGCCATTTTACTTCTGTAATTTCTAATGATTACATATGGTTCACGTATAATCATGGATGGGATGCTATCTTATGCATTCTGATGATTACAGTGGTGGCTTTGGAAATTTCATGCCCCAAGATGCTGTAAATTCTGTAGATGGAGCTTCTATTCAGGATATTGAGGTTTGGGCCATTTTTATTGAAGCTGTTGAATTGTGGACTTTTTGAATAGCATGTTGCAGACAGAAACAAATAAAACTGGCTTACAAGCTTTTTGCTGTGCAGATCATGAAGCAAAACAAGTTTTCTTTAGTTGACTGTTTTTCAAATTGTTATTGGCAGGAAGCGAAAAAAGGAATGGCAGTTGCTGGAAAAGTCAATGTGACTCCTGCAGAGGAGAAAACACCCGATGATGAACCTTTAGTTTTTGCCAATAAGCTGGTACTTTAGATACCTAGAAATTTGTTTGTTATCGAACATATTTTTCAAGAATGGGCGGACTCTGATATTCTGACATTGTCAGCTTTCGTTCCCTTCTTATTTGGTAAGTTTTTAAACTATTTTCTTTGCGTAGGAGGCAAAAAATGCTTTCAAAGCTCTTCTTGAATCTGCAAATGTGCAGTCTGATTGGACTTGGGAACAGGTTATTTAACTTTATCTTTTTCCTATTCCCTCTATGTTTTTTCTTTTGTAAACACTTTTTATTGATATAGAAATTTAGTATAGGCAATGAAAGAGATAATTAATGACCAAAGATATGGAGCTCTGAAAACACTTGGTGAGCGTAAGCAAGCATTTAATGAGGTAAACTTTGCTTACTGCAACAGCTTGTAATGAGTTCTTCTCTTCTTTTGGTATAAATAGACAGGTTATATTAAGTTAAAATCAGAGTTGAATGACCAATGTCTACCTGCTTTTTAAGAATTAAATTTCCTGTATCAACAAAATTACCATTTTTATTCTGATTCAAAACTGCTTTATCTATTATTATTCTTTTTAGTACTTGGGTCAAAGGAAGAAGCTGGAGGCTGAGGAGAGGCGAATGAGGCAGAAAAAAGCTAAGGAGGAATTCACAAAGATGCTTGAAGTATGTTGCGTGCAGTTCAGACTGACCTTGTTTCTCTTCCCTAATTTATTTGTTTGCTTGATGTGATGCTCTTTTTGGTGGCTTGATCTCTGCAGGAGTCCAAGGAGCTTACATCTTCTACAAAATGGGGGTACAAGTCTTCCCTTTGCCATACGAACTTTTATATTCCTGTGGTCTTTATATGCTAAGTAACACTAAAGCTTTTTACCTCTGCAGCAAGGCTGTAGCCATGTTTGAGAATGATGAACGGTTCAAAGCTGTTGAACGAGTTAGAGACCGGGAGGATCTTTTTGACAACTACATGGTGGAACTTGAGAGGAAGGTATGAGTTATCTGCTTCTATAGAATTTTTTTTATTAGTAAATGTGCATATGGATCCCAAATATGGGGTGTGTAGTCGTCTGAATGGGTAGCTGTGATTGGTAATCTGTATGTTGCTTAGAACGCTAATCTTTACAGTTTGGCATTGATAATAATCCAGGAGAAGGAAAAGGCTGCAGAGGACCACAGAAGGAATATAGCAGAGTACAGGAAATTTCTTCAATCGTGTGATTTTATTAAGGTACAATTTTGAAAATAAGGATTATAATCTGCTTTGTTTTAAGAAAAATTTTCCATGATTGATATTCTTGGATACCATCATGATTTGTTTTTCATTTGCAGGTGAACAGCCAGTGGCGAAAAGTTCAGGATCGCTTAGAAGATGATGAGAGATGCTCGTGTCTTGAAAAAATTGATCGCTTGCTGATTTTCCAGGACTACATTCGTGATTTGGAGAAGGATGAAGAGGAACAAAAGAAGTTACAGAAGGTAGTGATCTTCCTGGATGATGTATTTAATTCTCATATGGTTTATGTCCTATCTTTTAAATTTTGGACCAAACATAAGGAACAAGTGAGGCGAACTGAGCGGAAAAACCGTGATGCATATCGGAAGATGATGGATGAACATGTTGCTGGAGGCATTCTTACAGCCAAAACTCAGTGGCGTGATTATTGTTTAAAGGTACTCTGTTATTAAGAGCTCCTTAATATATTAGTTGGGTGGCAAGGTACTGCAATACCCTGCCAAAAATATAGAGAAATAATTAAAAGAATTTAAGGAGTTTTTTCATTCGTTTTGTAATTTATATTTTTAATTTAGGTTAAAGATTTTCCCCAATATCATGCTGTTGCATCAAATACCTCTGGCTCAACCCCTAAAGATCTGTTTGAGGGTGTTGCCGAAGAATTGGAGAAGCAGGTAACCTTTTTGATATGTGTAGAAATACCTGATAAAGTAATGTATTAACTCTTGCTCCCTATGAAGGCAAACTTCTCTATTGAAACTAAATTAATAATCTCTAATGACTCTGATGGTTGAAGGATAGGTGTATGCTCTGGGTTTTTGGTTCTTTGCACCCTTCTTTTTTTTTCTTTTTGATCTAGAGATGCTGGGTTCAGTTCCCAAATTATGTGCTTTGACCTATTGACTTAGATTGCTTTTGGTTGCTTTTAGTTCCCAAGCGCTTTTTTGGGGTGGTGATGTGCGGTTGCATTAAGTTCTAGGTCTAATCTTGTAAGTTGTGCACTAGTTAAGTTCAGCTTGAATTAAAGATTCAAGGATTTGTCAGTGTGTTTTTCTGAAACCAGCTACCAAGCAACCATGTTTAACATACAGCTTTTCTTGAGCCATCCCTTGGTCTACAATGTTTCAAGTCAGATGAAGGTTATTTAGTTTCCTAGAAATTTGGTGCTTCTGTGGAAGTGTTATGTTGCACCAGGTTAAACCAGTGCTGTTTTCTCTTTCTAAAGCTAGCTTAGAAGCATTTTATTTTGCTAATTAGCTGACTGATCAAAGCCAAACTAGCATACAAATGAACTGGACTTATTGGAGCCTAACCTCTAATTTTCTGTCCTGATTCAAAGAAAAGTCATGGTTTCAATGGTTTATATCCATTTGTCTGAATTCCTTGACCTAGATGATCTCTTAAATGTTTACTGTTTTGCTCATATATGTTGCATATGCACATTGATTATTGGAATTCAAGCTTCATTTTCTCTATAAAAGAAAAATAAATTGTATGAATTCTCATGTGGTTCACAATTTTTATCCCAATTCTAGAATATAAAATCTCCTTAATCAGTGTTCCCAGCAACTCTACTGACGTGACTTGTATTGGAATACTAATTTATAATTTGTTTTAATTCTTGCATTATCTTTTTGTGTGGAGTTATCTGAATTTGCAAGTTTTCATGTTTGGATGTGGTTTAATTTCTTTTATTTTCCACGTTGTCAGTATCATGAAGACAAAGCTCGTATAAAAGATGCAATGAAATCAGAGAAGGTAACAGCTATAAATCGAGTGTTTTGTTGTCTTCTTTCAATACAACCTTAATGTCAATCATGCTTTTCTTAGGTTGCCATTGCCACAACATGGACGTTTGAAGACTTTAAGGCTGCTGTTTCAATAGATTTGGGTTCTCCAAAGATTTCAGATATCAACTTTAAGGTATTTCTTTCTGGTGTGGCTGTGTAATATTTAAGTGCTTTCCGTCTTCCGATTTATTATAATATAAAACAGCATTGCAATGGTATTATTTGAAGTTTACCTGCTTTTTATGACTGATTTATGCACATGTAACTTCTACAGTTTTCTTGGTTTCATATTTGATTATCCACTATTTATCCTTATAGAGTATGATATTCTTTTTTGTTAAAGCTTGTTTACAAGGAGTTACTTGACAGAGCAAAGGAGAAGGAGGAAAAAGAGGCTAAAAAGCGCTTGCGACTTGCTGATGACTTTACTAAACTATTGTATACTTACAAGGTATGGCAAAACTGCTTTTTAATATCAGAGCAGCTTATATCATAAGAATACTTAACTCAAGTTGATTCCCAGGTTTTTTTATCCCTATTTGTGTATTAAAAAAATTTGGCACACCCCAAAGCTTAAAGTTTCTCATAAAAGAAAAAAAACCTGATGTGGCACTGCCATATCACTTATGACATCATCATATCATCTATGTGGCAGTTCTAAAACAGTTTGTTTATCAATAGGGGTGGAAAATTCAAGATTGAACAGAATAGTTTCCAATTTTTAATACTTGGACTTGGCAAGTCCTGCCATGCTAATTTTTTTATTATTGTGCTGCCTTGTAGGAAATAACGGCATCTTCTAATTGGGAAGAATCCAAATCACTTTTTGAAGACAGTGAAGAGTACAAGTATTGCATTTTCTTATATGATGGTTTTTACATGCTGAATTTTGGGATTCAATAAATTTAATGCGAACTATCCTTTTTTTTTTTTGTTATTGTTTTTTCTGTGCATGTGCCTCTTAGATTGATTGTGGAAGAGAGCTTTAAGAGACAGATCTTTGAGGAATACATTTCTCACTTGCAGGAAAAGGCTAAAGAAAAGGAACGCAGGCGTGAAGAAGAAAAGGTACCTGAATTTTTGTTAAATGTCTTTAAAATAGTTGGCTGAATCCTTTATGTTCATTTGATGTGGCTATTATATTCTTTTGTATTATTGATTAATCTATTGGGGATGTTGTAATGACATCCTGTTCTTATAAAAATAGATAGGACATCTGATTCAATGGTGGATGACCTGTCAGTTGAGTCACTTTGATTAATCTTCTTTGCAAATTAATTAAAGACCTTTATTTTAAGGGATTTGTCATATTAAGTGGTGTCTAAGAATCTCAAACACCCAGTCGCAGATTTTATTGCTGGATAGGATTACACGAGTGTTTGGAAAGATTGGTTTCCTGTTTAGATTGGAAAGATTGATTACACGATGTTAATTTCACTTCCCCCTCTTTGCTTCTTTGTGATCTTTTTGATGAATTAAAAGAATTGATGGTTATGCAGGCTAAAAAGGAGAAAGAGAGAGAGGAGAAAGAGAAACGAAAGGAGAAAGAGAAAAAAGAGAAGGATAGAGAACGTGATAGAGAAAAGTGGAAGGAACGAACAAACAAAGATGAAACAGATAGTGAAAACGTAGATCCAACTGATGGCTACAGCCACAAAGAGGAGAAGAAAAAGGAAAAAGACAAAGATAGGAAACATCGGAAACGGCATCATAGTGCTGCTGATGATGTGAGCTCGGATAGGGATGAAAGAGAAGATTCTAAAAAGTCTCGCAGACATGGTAGTGACCGTAAAAAATCTAGAAAGGTATATATAATTGCTTATGATTGTATGGCTAACTTGTGCAAAATGTATTGATTTTCTTCTGAATCTTGGCAGCATGCTTATACACCTGAGTCAGACACTGAAAGCCGGCATAAAAGACACAAAAGAGAGCATCGGGATGGTTCTCGTAGAAATAGTGGTTATGAGGAGCTTGAGGATGGGGAGCTTGGTGAAGACAGTGAGATCTAGTTCACTATTTCCCCATTTACCTAAAGCACTAACACCAATGCATCAGCAAGATATATGCATCTTTTATAATGATATTTCTGGATATAGTTTTCTACCTTATTTTTCATGCGTTGAATTCCAGCTGACAATTTTCTTTTATGCATAAATTTTGCTTAAAATTATATTTTTGTTGAATGATGTAGGGGTTCACCTAAAGAACTGCTTCGTTAATAGGATGTACAAAAAATTGCTTTATTGTTTTTGTGTTAGGAACATTGTTCAGGTGCAAAATAGGTCACAAGTTAAATGTTGTGTTGCTCAGAATAATCCCATGAAAGGAGCATCATGGCATTTTGAGAAGGGATGTCGAAATTGAGCTGAATTTTGTTTTCTTTTGGAGGGTATAGATGGAAATGATTATTTTATTGTAATTCTGAAACCCAGTTGTTTCTATTGTTGTAATTTTAAGCAGCAGCTTTAGTTTCAACCATGAAGGAAATCTCAGATATGCTGGAGGGTACAATTTTGCTATTGCCTATATTGTGTTATGTTTGAACGGATAGATTAGATCATGTTCTTTGAGCAAATTAGCGGATAAAAAGCAGAGAAGCTGAAAAAGGAAGTTGGAGATAGGCTAAAATGGCGTTATCAGTGTGGTCATTAGTTTTCAAATCAATGTTGGTCCCAGGAGCATGTGTGGGAGAGACAATGTTACTTTCGCACTAAATGGATAGCATGCACACCATCAAATTGTCGACTTCTTTAATCGAAGTTTTATTTTCTGTTGTTTAAACATCACCATCTCCCATCAATCATGCCAAAAATAAACGTAATTGTAATCTGCCTCTGTCAATTGATCTGATGAACCAGAAGTCGCCATGTTAAGTATGCCAATTCCATAAGGCCAAAGGACTTATTCCCGCCCAAAGTTTGTTGCATTTGCAAATCAGTATCTTGTAAAGTATTAAAAATTCTAACATTCATTTATGGGTGGTTAAAACTAACAGAAATAGTTAAGTTTCAATGGGTAAAATCATCTTGTTGGGTGGAAATATATTAAAATAATAAAGTATTATCTATTTTTTCTTAGGTTTAACCTTTAAACTAAATTTTAAAATGTTATATTTTTCTTTCTTTTTTCTACATCGTTACTGGCTGATTTTCCTCTCTCTCCTTGTTGACGCTAGAAACCATAACAAATCAAACCACTTCATTATGGTTTCTAGCGCTAGCAAAGGGGAGAGAGAGGGAAGCCAATCGATGACAGTGTTGGGAAATGAAAGGAAGAAAAAGAAAGAAAATCTAGGTAAGAAAATATAACATTTGAAAGTTTCATCCTGAGAAAAATTATTAATTTTTTAAATTTTGAGGAAAAAATAAATAATGTTAACTGATTCCGTTAGCTTTAACCATCTAATGTTTAGGATTTTAATATTTAATGAATATTGATTTAAGAATGTAACATACTTTAAGTGGGAATAATTCCTTTGGCCATTCATTACGGCAACTCTTGTGACAGTAGTAGTCATTTATGCTACCACTTATTCAACATGTTTATAAGCTATTTCTATTCTCATTTCATCGACTGTTGTATCTTTCAAAGTAATTTTTTTTTTTTTACAGTACCCTCGTTATGCAGCAAAGGTAATAAGAATTCTCAATATCAATGTAAATAGTTATGCTATTATATCTAATCAGGGTTAGACCCAAATTGAGTCAATTTAGTTTTATTTAAATTCGTTTAATTTGAATTCAAACCAAATTTTTATTTTTCAAATTAAGTTAAATTTGAAGTGAAGAAAGTTTAGTTTGGTCTAACTCAAGAGATACGTAGATAACTCAATTCGGTTTGAACTTGACTCATGACTTGATTCAAATTATATTAAATAATTGTTAAATCGACATCGTTTTATCATTATTAGATAAAATGATATCGTTTTGCTAATGAATTACAAATTTGAATTATGAATTTGTCACATATTTAAATCATAAATTTAAGTTAAACTCAAACTGAATCATTTGCATTCCAACCGAACTCATATCACTTTTAATTTTAGCTCGATGAATTCAAATTAAACTTTTTTCATTGAAATCAAACTCAAACTATAGAGTGTTGGAGCTTCGTTTGGTTCATATCCACCCCAACTTGTGATTCACCATTGACTTTTGTGCAGTATCCTGGCAAGCCATTAAAAAACTTGAAAGAACATACCATACCATATTGAGAATATTAATGCCGAAAATTAATGGACTGGAAAGGAGCATATGCAAGTTTAAAATTTTGAAAAATAAATTATTTCTGTAACAATTTGATCTTTGATCTCTTCCATTATAGCATCTCCAATCTCCAACGCAATGTCCCTCACCTCTGCCTCAATATCATTCCATTCTTGTACTGAATCATGGATATCTGCATTCAGTAGTCGTGTTAAGTTGAATCCATCAACTGAGTGTTTTCCCCATTCCTTAATTTTCCCACATACGAGATTTCCAAGCAATTCAGACCCCAAAAATTCTTTCTTGTCTTGCTGCCCTGTCTCTTTTCCACGGCTCTCCAAAACTTCTCTCACGCAATCAAATAGAAGTTGCTTTGTTTGTTGTACCACCTTTTTGGATTTGAGGAATTGTGAGGTGGGTTTAGAGTGGACAAGTTCCAGTGTTTCTGCTGCACCTGCACAATTTGGCTTTTCAACAGCTGAGTGAAAAAGTAGTCTCCAGAAAGAAGCCGATAGAATGGACTCCTCTGTTATTTTCTTAGCGAGTGTGATGCAAGTTCTTGATGGATTCTGTTCTTGAATTTTGCCTAAACCGTGTCTTGCTGTTTTAACTTCAATAAACAAAGTGAATATAAGATCACAGAATTGAAGATTATAAGCTGAAAAAATCTGGTAACACTTACCGGATGAAGAACCCCTAGAAGAACGTAATTCTTGCGGCACGGATACAGGGCTTATCTGTTTACTCTCTTGTACGCATCTCCATCGAAGCTTTCCTTCTGCAACAGCCTGTTAGCTTTGTCAGTAATTTAATTGATTTGATTGTTCTTAGAAAAGGGTTCTAACAAAATTAAATTTTATACGAAATGATCCAAGAAAACTTAAGAAGAAACATAGATTTTTTTTTTCTACCTCTTTATCTCCTGGATTCCAGAGTTCGAAAGACTGAGAAGTATTTTCAACAAATGAAAAATCATTTTTCTGCACTGAAGTTGATGTTTCTTCTACCTCGCTGTCTGAGCATGAATTGAAAACCGTTGCGCTACTGGCAGTGGAAAATCCATCTGGCTCTGCAACTTCTTGGCCATCCCCGGCCATCTCAGTAACACTAAATTTACTATTTCTTTTATCATTATTCTTAATTCTTTGCCTGTTGTTAATGGATGTAAACTTGTTATATGCAGCTCTCAATACCTTGAAAAACTGTGGAGTACCCTTTCTGCTTTTATTTGGACTAGTATTACCTGAACCCTTCAAAGACTTGAGTAAATTTCCCTGGCTGAAGCTGGTACTTCTTCCAGAACTCAAGTTCTTTTCCTGATACCCTCTTTCTGATAAGTAAATCTCTAGTATGAAAGGTTCTTGTTGCTCTTGAAGGAATTGCCCGAGTTGCTTAACTACTTTAGGTTTTGTGGTGGCCATTATAGCAGTGGTATGCTCAGATTGAAAATGAAGATGTGGGGTGCAAATTAACTGTTTGAGTACAGGAGAAAAAAAATAAAGATGAGACGATGCAGTTGCAGGTGTAGTAAATGCTAAAGACAAAACATATCTGTCAGTTTGGTACTGAAGAAGAACAAAAGCAGAAGGGAAATTAGGTATTTAAGGCTTTCAGAGAGTGGGAAGAGGGAGTCCAAACACTTGTTTCAGAAGTATTAGCTATAAGATTTGTCTCTTGTGCAGGTTGTCCAGAGCCAGTAACTATTTCTGAAGAATTCGTAACAAATTGAGTGCTATTCATTTGTGTTCCGTAGATTGGTTTCCATGGTAAAACAAAGTCACTCTCAAATAATTGGATAAACATTCCAAAATATTTTTCCAGTAATTTTTATGAAAAAGCTCACAGGACCAGAGCCTTAGAACAGAGATATAGGCTTACTTTATGCACAAAAGCGAAAATGGGTGAGTAGAAAAGTTGTTTTCTTTTGTTGTTTTATGGAACTTTTATCTTAGTCAAGACACAGAGCTGATACGCCATTGGAATGTGATCAAGCAGGTGGGTTCCTTCAGGAGCATAATTTCTAAAAGTGGGATTGTTAGACCTACAAAATCCAAACATTAATTGTGAGAGAATGAACGGTCAAAAAGCTACTAAGGATCCCTCTGCATAATTTACAATGTCTAAATGGCTTGGTTGACCCGCCTTTATGTGTAGATTTTCTGGCTCTTATGTTTAACATTGTATGCCATTGAATCATATGATAAAATCAATCATTTTTCAGTCTCAAAATCCTTGTCTTTGTCGTTAAAAATTCTTTCACTGTGTTTTTTGTTTTGTTTAATCCTGCCGATAAGAGAGCTAACTTGTAGCAATTCTTCAATAGGAACAGAAATAAAAAAAATCGAAATAATTAACAAGTTAAAAATACAACTTAAAATTGGTCTCAGCAATGAAGGAACCGGGAGCTGGTAAGTACCTAACACAACTCTTTTAACTGTGTACATTACATAGAAGATAGGCAAATTAACCCCCTAGAGTTTTGGGTACTTGAACTGGATTTTGGGCTCTCAATTTCTCAATATTGGATTTCAATTCATTGTGGAAAGAAACAAGTGATTTCTGGCGACACCCAAAAGCAACACTGAATTGTTTAATCTCTTCTTCAAGATCTTTCCTTCTCTGAACTTGAGAGTTCAGATCCTTCAAAACATTTTCCTTTTGGTCAGTGATCAGTGCAAGTTTTTGAGATGATTCAGCTACTTCTTTAAGCAAAGAATCCCGTTCTTCTTTCAATAATTGAAACTCTCTTTCCAAGCTACAATATCTTTCTTTAGTAGCCTCCATAAGCTCATTGCCGAGATCAAACTCTTTCTTCAAGCAATGGTACTCTCTGTTGATTTTGTCAAGATCATTTCTCAATGTCTCCTTCCAATCTGGAGCTTCTTCTTCCTGACAGCATCCCTTAATCACATATAAAACTAACTCTTAAAACAAAATGCAAAAGCAGCCTACAATTCTTCAGTTTCAAGCTAAAGTAGTTCCTATGTCTCCTTGATCATTGTGCAAGTTAGCATGCAGAGATGCAGACAGGTATCAATATTTGAGTTATTCTGAATATTCAAGTCTGAAGCCCCATATTATATCATAACTTAGTCAGCAACTATGCTAAATATATATATAAAAAAACGGTGAACATATCTTACACAAAAATGTAGTTTTACTTGTATAACAGAAAAAATTTGAAGAGTATTAAAACCTTGAAAAAGGGAACGAATATCCAAACATCAGGGTACAGAACAAAAGCATTATTACCATGTGATATCTTAATAATTTTGATGAGTCAGCTACCTTGTGATTGCAGCGACATTGAAGATCCTTCTCTTGTTTAGTGTCCACGGCTGATGTTTCTGACAGAACCGCAGCTGTAATTGTGCTTTTCAACCTCTCAAAAAGCAACTTGCAATTTTCTTGAACTAGAGAATCATTCTCTTGGATGTATTTCTGATCATCCGTTGCCGTTGAGAAATGGGATTCCAGTGTTGCAAAGAGGCTTGACCAAATCTCACAGGTGCTAGAGAGCACCTTGGTAGTTGAAGATTTCTCATCAAATTCAAAACTCTATTTGAAATGCATTAGAAAGTAAATATCACTTGAATGTCTGAAGATAAAATTTGAAAGAGACAATAAATAATACACAGGTTTTACCTGCATTGTGGACAGTACATCTTCGTAAAAGTCTTTGCAACTTGCCACAGATTCACCCAGCCTTCGAGGGATTTCTTGGATTTGTAGTACTTCTTGTCTAAGTTCTGATATCTCTCCAGTTAATTGGTCATTCAATTGTACCTGTTCTGTGTATTTTTGCTGCAAAAATATGCACCCAAACATTAGCTACAAATCATGGTAGTATTGATCAAGGAAAAATTAAAAGTTATAAGCAATAGAAATGATGTCAAATCACTTCCATGTATAGTAGATTATGCATGCAAAGAATGATGATTTGATATAACAAAATTGTGGAACTAATTAGCGATATTCTTCACCATTGATAAATATAAAAAATCTGGAGGGGAACAACAAAACATATGTTCCCATTCGATTCTCTGAAAAGAAAATTTTATGTTCTATAATAATAGTTAATCTTTACCAAGTCCCTTTTTAACAAAAATTTATATTCTATAATAATAGGTTCCCATTGAATTCTCTGATAAGAAAATTATATGTTCTATAATAATAATTAACTTCTATCAAATCTTTTTTTCAGATTCAGATAAAGAATTATGCCAACCTGAAATTCATTCTTCTCCTCAGTGACAAGTTCTAATTGTCTTTTGAGCTTCTGCACCTCTTGCTGGTAACTCTGCTTTGAACAACCCTAACAATAATATTTGTGTCCAGATTAAGAAATATATGAAATTATACACATGCTATAATTATTAAGCCACAAAAAGATTGCAACAATTATGATCATCTATCATTGAAAAAGGCTAAACTATGAGTTTAAAGCATTAAAAGATGTATTTAGAATACATAACAGTTAGTGACATGAAGCAAACGATTCTGTATATAGTCTTTAGGAATGAGAAGAAAGTTGTACTTATTTTAGAAATATGACAAACAACGAGGTCAATCATCTTACAAATTTGTGTTTTCCACTCTAACATTGAGACTGGGTAGAAAAAATGGAAAAGCAAATACCATAGGTAAACAAACAATCTGATTAGTGTATTATTGTTAAAAGCAGTATAGATCAGGACGAACAGGAACAATACAATCATTAATAACTACTCTAGAACTGTCCACTCACAGGAGTTGCATCAACTGACGAAAGGGATTGAACTTTTCTTGCAGGAGTAATCAGCAATGAATCCAGATCAGTAATGTGACCTTTGTTCAGTTTCAACCATGTGTCTTCGTCAGCTACATTGCTAAAAGAATCTGGAAGAGGGCTACAATCTGGTAGCCTAGAATAATTTGATCGCTTTGCAACAAACGCATTGGGAGCAGCCTTAAAAGTGGGGGTTCTAAAAACATCTCCGTGGCATAAACTATCGTGGACATTTTCCTCGGGGCTTTGCCTTCTGGAATCCTGCTCCAGCCGGTAAATATTGAATTAATAGAGCCTAGATAGTCTAGAAATATAATAGAAATTTCTAACAGATAAATAAAACAAGAACACATGATAATAGCACAACTAGAATTTGATAAACGCTTCTAATTAAATAGGTGTTATCTTAATGCATAATTTGAGTATGTAAAAGACATTTTCATGGAGACTAGCTAAAACAAAATGAAACAACACCTACATTCAGTACAATCAATTTGGCACCAAGCTGAGTTTATTTAATCTATGTTCTTTTGGTTCTATATGACATCATGCTAGGAAACCTCAGTAATTTTCTGTAAATACAGCAGAATAACTTGAAAACAGCACCAACGACCCAAATAATCCAAGCAAGGAAGATGTGCCAATTCCGACTAATGCTCACGGAGTACTCTACGGAAGTGCAATCAGGTAGTGATCACTTTTGACAAACCACAAACAAGCAGAAAAAGGTAACATTGATAACCACCCAAAAAAAAAAAAAATTGTCTAGGCACTGCTCTCTAGGGCTGGATTCGAGCCGAGCCAGCTCGAGCTCGAGCTCGGCTCGGCTCGGTTCGAGCCCGAAACGAGCCGGGCTCAGCTCGGCTCGATCGAGCCCGACTTGGCTCGGGTTGACTCGGTATATTTTTTAAAAAATTTTTTTATACAGAACGGCGTCGTTTTGATCCATATATATATACAAAACGGTGTCGCTTTGATATAATAAACGAGCCGAGCCGAGCCGTTACCGAGCCGAGCTGAAAACTAGCCGAACTCGAGCCGAGCCGAATTCTGCTCGAGTCGAACTCGAGCCGAACTCGAGCCGACCCTTAAAAAGCCGAGCCGAGCCCGAGATGGCTGCGAGCCGAGCTCGGCTCAGCTCGAATCCAGCCCTACTGCTCTCCATCAGTATACCTGAGATGAGCTCCTACTCTCTGAGGAAGTGACGAGATTACTGAGACTTTGAATTCTCATCTGTTGCTCCATGATGTGCTGCTCACGCTCTTTGTGCGATCTCCTCTCCTCTTCTAATTCCAATTCTAGCTTCTCACGTTCTAGTTCATACTGTAATTTCAAGATGACCCGATTTAGTTTATTTAATATGTAAATCGTGCTTCAAGGTCGAAAGAAGGGCCAGGCTTCGTTTCTAAAAAGGAGAATTTACCTTAAGCATGTCATTCCTCAATTTCAAAATCTCTTGCTCTAACACCTCGGCATGAGATCCCTATATAATACTTTGAGCAAGTTAGTTTGTTTTGTATTCTCATCTGCTGTTCATAACGGATACTACATGATCATCACCTGAAGTTTGCTACGTAACTCCTCTATTTCTAACTTCTGTCGCTTCAGTAAAGCTGCATCTGTCAGAATCTGTAACAAATTTATCCATGGTTACACTTCATATCAAAGTCCACTAGATGAAATACTGTAATAAAGATGAAAATAAAACAATCAATAAATTGAAAATAACCCCATAAGACTGCACAGCTAAGACCGAGTATTTTTAGTGGTTAAAGGGTTTAGTATCAAGTCCATCAAAATTCTACATCCTCCGGCCAATTATAAAAACACAGAGATGCATATTTGACCAGTGTGAACTAACCTCATTCACTTGAGCACAGTTGGTTATGCGCTTAGCTCTGCTAGCAAACTGGAGAGTTCCCTTTGTTTCCTCAATATGAATCTGAATGTATCACAATGCACCACATTAAACGTACATGTTGAACATATAATGCCCACCCTTTTCTCACCCCTTGCTCCTCGCCTCAGAATTAAACGGTGGTAAATGAAGATAACACAAAATCCGTACTATAAATTAATTGTACCTCTTCTGGTGCTATGGTGCAAATAATTGAAGTTTTGGCATTACCACCCAATGCCGGTTGAAGTATTCGAGTTAACTTACTATCTCTATAAGGAATATGCCCCCTGCATTAGCAAAATTTTCTAATAAATATCTTTGTTTAGCATATGAGATGATTTACATCAGGAGAATCAAATACCTCTGCTTTGCTCCATCACTAAGTTTGTTAATCACATTACCAAGAGTCATTAAGCTCTTGTTTATGTGCTTTCCTTCCTTTAAACGTACTCCATCAGCTCCAGTTTTAGCAATCCTCTCTGAACCAGCTAAATCCACCAAATTCTAGATGCAAAGAAAAAAAATATTTGTGGGACAAAATTTTGATTTGTATACTATCTAATACAAAAGGCAACTATCATATACTTCTTTTTTTTCATAAATAGACACAATGATGGGGAATGAAAAACAAACCAGGACTGAGACACGGATGGCATCAGTACTTGAATCATGGGTGTCCCTCCCCTTGCTTTCAATAACCTGGTATATAAATGAAACAATGAAGAATTATAAATAATTTTGTGAAATAAAATGAACAAACAAATGACGCCTTTTCCTCAAATAATACATCAGAAACCTACCATTCTGAATATAGTGTGAGATCTGCTACTTCGAACATTCATGTTGGTCTCACCAAAGTGCCTATTAACTACAATAAACCAAATAAATATGAGCTGGGTTTTATTCATATTCAACGGAAAGAACAGACCCGAATTCATGTATTCTTTCAACCTTCTCCTGACTCAATAAACTTAAGCACTTGATCAGCATTATTGACAATCTCCTCCCTGAGGCCTGAAACAAATATCCCACGCTAGAAAACAAGAAAATCAGTTGTTTTACATATTCTAAAGAAACTACTGGGAAAAAATTTTAGAGTTTTGATAGTACTAAAAACCTCCAAACTCTCATGTATTTGCAATTTCTGATTCTCTACAGCAAAAAGATCATTAATTTCTTCATTGTAAATCTCCATGTAGGAAACTCGAATCAGAAATTCCCTGTCTGAAATCTGAGAATATGAAATATAAGAAAGTTTAATTAAGTTATTTTTGCTGCTTTTGTAATTGCGAGCACGTATTATACTTCAAATTTAATAACATCCATAGCTGGTGGTTACCATTTGTATTTTCTCAAATATATCTTTAACAGCCAAGGGAATGACACCTGGGTTAGTTGGGGAGCCATTCATGGTGAATGTCTTGCCACTGCTGGTCTGCCCATATGCAAATACAGTTCCTGTATATATCCAAAATAGTTATTTAAGTAATCATTTGATTGAAGGCTAGAAGTGTCTCAACTTTAAGCAATACTTTTAGGCAAGGACCTAAGATTTATGACTAACTAGCGACCAGAATCTTAATCAGAATCTTCTCCATTGCGGAACTAATAAGCAGTATTCTTTATCGGAATCTAATTCAAATTTCTCAACCGAATCGTCATTAAAGGGCCAAAACAGTAACCTCATAGTCGATCTGAAGAAGATTAAAAAACAAAAAAGAAGAAGATTACCGTTGAAACCCTGGATAGTAGCGTGAATGATGTCCTTGGTAAGGAGATCGTAAACTCTATCGTTTGAGCAAGTTTCATCGAAAACATGATCTTCATGCACAGAGTCAACAAATTAAAACTGGTAACAAAGAAAATGAGTGAACAAAATGGAGAAATTCAGGTAACCATTACCAAAAGCGTAGGAGAGGCCGGATATAGGGGTTCCGTCTTGCCTATGAAGAGATACACGATTATCTTCGACCTTCCATAAGGTTCCATGGAAGGCTTCTTCTGAGACAGATGGTCTTACTCTCACTGCGACACAGATCTTCTCCATTTCAGTTTTACTGTGCGCCTTATCCACTCTGTGATTTAAAATTCCAGGTTGGGCGGGCTTTCTATCGCTACCAGGCAAATTTGATTTCAAAGTTTTGATTGACGGGAATGCCCTTGACGGCGTATTTTATATTACACCCTATTAGCACATTTGGGCCGTAGAACTTGCGGAGATGGACTGGACGTTAATTGGGCTGATTTAAGTGAAATATCAAACTCATCTTCAAAATAATATATTTTAGTGCCTCCCTTGCCACCCATCCCCCTCATATTAGGCCAATAAAGAAAAAAACCATAAAAATCGATTCGCTGTAGGTTTGGATATGATTCAAGCTAGTTTGATCTCAAAAGTCAGTTCGATTTAATTTAATTTGACTCAAATTTATTTAATTTAGATTTAAACTAAACTTGAACAACAAAATTGATTTGTTTTTTAAATTGAGACAAACATTAGCTAAAAGATGTTTGACTTAGTTTTATTTGAATTGTTAGCTTAAATTGTCGGTGAAATGTTGGTGACTTGATTTGATTTGAATTCATAATTTGAATTAGAAGTTCAAATTTGTGGTTTTGTTTGTTTCAAATCAAAAATTTCGAATATTATTTAGATAAAACAATGTCATTTTTTCAATAAATCATGAATCTAAATCATATATTCGAATTATTAATTTAGGTTGAATTGAATTATAAATTCAAACTATTGATTCAAGCTATTAAATCGAGACAAACTTGAACTGAATCGAGCTGAGTCCTTTTTACTTGAGTTGAATTCGAATCGAATTTAAATATAATTATTTTTTATTCAAACTGAAGTCAAACTCGATCTGTAGGGGCATAGTCCACAAAATTACGAACTGTGTTAGGCACACTAACCATACGAGGTCTATCGGGATTCTTAGGATAAGTCTGTGAGCCAACCTGTTACGATTCATTAAAAAATAATAAAAATTATTAATAATTAAAAATTAATTAAATATAAAAAAAAATTGAAAATATAATCTAACGGAGCTAAACCATGCTTGCAGACCGTGGCCCATAAGGCCTGTCAATTGATGGCCATTAAAACAGCACGGTCTATTGGTGTGGCCCGGCAAAGCCCGTCTAGTGTGGGCCTTGGCTTTTTAATTTAGGCCAAAGAACTATTTCCCACCCAAGGTATGCGCATTTCTCAAATTTTCTCTTGATAACTTTGAAAATCTCATTTACCTACTCATACATAGTTAAAACTAACGATTTTAAGGATAAAATTATTATTTTGTCTGTATTATAAAAAATAAATTTAAATTTGATTTATTTTCCCTCTCAAAACCCTAAAAACTAATAATTTCTTCAAACTCAAGTTTTAAAAAACAACATTTTTCCCCCTAGGGTTTCCAATTTTCAGATCCAATTTTTCGATACCATTTCTCTCTCTAGAAACCTCTCGGCGATGACGCTTCCTCTCCGACAAGATTTTCTTCTGACGGCTCTCCTGGGAGTAGTCATCAATGAAGACGAGGTCTTCGTCGACGAGGAGTTTTCGTTGTCAATGAGGAGTCTTTGTCGATAATCGCTCTCAGGAGAGCCACTGAAAGAAGACCATACCGGAGAGAAAGAGCCTTTGCCTGGAGATTGTCGAAGAGAAAGAAACGACACCGAAAAATTAGATCTGAAAATTGGAAACCTTAGCGGAAAAAATGTTGTTTTTTAAAATTTAGGTTATAGTGAAATTATTAATTATTAATTTTTAGGATTTATGAAAGAAAATGATATAATTGATGAACTCAATTAATTTTAATAGTTTATAAATAAATAAATAAGATTTTCAAAATTAATAGAGAGTAACTTAGGAAATGCGCATACTTTGGGTGGGAAATAGTCCTTTGGCCTTTAATTTATGCATGCCCGATATATGAAATTAGTGCTCTCTTTTCATTCCTATATTTTCTCGGGAAACTTCCCGAGAAGCTTCCCAGAAAAGAAAAAGAGACACACTGGCAATTAGTACATCATACATTGGAGCCAACCATTGAATGACATTTACGTCAATGATTCGAATGACAAGAAAATTTATGTGGTAGAAAATAATTGGATGTCTATCTTTCTTTTCTTTAGTGGTTGATGATCAAATCCCTTTCCTTTCCTTCCCTTTTCTTTTCTTTTCTTTTCTTTTCTTTTCTCTAAAATGATACTTTGTTGATTTGATGGGGGTTACGTGTCTCATTATCTGAATCCATTCCTTGCACCTGGAAAACTGGAAATAACTTGTAAGGCCCCAACCCTTGGGACATAAACACCATGCGTCAACTTCAGATTTAAAATATAGGCCGAAGAGGTTATATTCCACCCAAAATTTACTCTTTCAAATTTTTACCTTTTATTTTTCAAAATCATTTTACTCACCCATAGATGGATAAATTTAACTAAATCTATTAGTTTTAAAATTTTATTTTATTTTTTCTTATAAACCCTAAAAACTAATAATTTTTTTTTAGATCAAATTTTAAAAAATAACATTTTTTCTTCTAGGATTTATTTTGTATTCTTCGATAGCTTCTCCCTTTTAAGGCTTTTTCTCCTTTCAATGGTTTCTTTATTTCCAACTCTCCCTTTGGCTGGACGTCTAAGGTGGAAGGCGATGTTTTGTCTTTCACCTTGGATGACTGGCTAAAAGAAAAGATGGGAAGAGAGAGACTATTGAAGAAAGAGAAAGTCTCGAGAGAGAAAAGCCATTGGAGATGGTGTCTGAGAATGAAAGTAAACTTGGAGAGAAGTGGGGAGAAGAGGAATGTTACTTTTTTAAAATGAGATAAAATTTAAATTTATTTTTAATATTATTGATAAAATGACAATTTTATCTTTAAAAATAACCGATTGAATAGTTTATAGGTAAGTAAAAGGGTTTTTGAAAAATAAAACGAGAGAATTTGGGGGAAGAGTAAACTTCAGGTGGAAATATGTCCTTTGGCCTAAAATATAAGTTAATTGTATAGATCAATTTTCAGAAACAAATTGTTAACCACTCCAACAAAATTTATATAATTTTATTGTACCATGATTGACTAGAGCACAGCACCTAAATGAAAGAAATATATATAAAAAAATGTCTTGGAAGGAGACTATATTCTTGCTTTTTGACCTGCGTGCGGATAATCTAGAATTGGTTCATTGAAACTTCCAGATTCTGAAAGTAGCACACCATTTTTTGCATTCCTTTTCTTCCATATTCGTCGGAGGAGCTTAAAGCTATATACATTACAGGTGTGCTTAAAATCAATACAGTCTGCAACAGTCAACAAAGTTGCCATTACCGGGTAGAGATAATTCAAACTCCTCGTTGTAATGATAATCAAAAGGGAATCTTGAATCTTCCACATATTCTAGGGAAGGCAATTTACAAGGGATTTTCAAATCTGAAAAGAACTTAAGCCAAACCTTTTCAGCCTTATGACAAAAGCTGAACTGATCAAGTTTCAGTGGTTAAATGCCATCATTCACAACAACCAAAGATGCACGTGTTAAGTAGATTAACTTTAAAGATTCCTACTGCTACAGTGCCCCGAGCATTCAATTTAGGCCAGTTGGGATGGGATGCAGAACTCTGAAGAAATAGAAGATATTGATTTTACAACCTCTGAATATTATAAGTTCCAGTTAAATTTTACCTAAAAGGAATAACTTTAAATATTTAATCGCATGGCACATGAATCTCAGTATGATTTCTGGGGCCAAGACTTGAAAAACATGGCAAAGCAGAAGACCCCACGTGCTTTGAAGTTTTGTTGTTCCTTCTTTGGACAGGAAAAAAGATGTTAACAGTAGTATCTTGACTCTTAATTATGAAAGAACATCGCATTTACTGGTTGGCAATAGAAAGATGATTATAATTACTAAATTAATTTACATGGGATGATCAATCATTAGCTGCTGCTCAACTACCATTAATATTGTCCTCATAATTCCACCACATTTTTCTTCCGAAAAAACAATTTTATTTTTTGATGGACCCACGAGACTATTTGGTCCAACATGCATGCATACAGAGAGAGAGAGCTCTAAGTTTTTTTAGGTTTATTGTGAGTGCATGGCAGCTGAAATTTGGTTTAACTGGGAGAGTTTTCCCCACAGAGCTACAAACTCAGATGTTAACTGCTCATTCTCTCGCCATACTAGTTGACTCTTACTCAAAGCCCAGCTTAATTTGGTTTTCAGCTCTCGGTTCTGTACTTTCAACTGGTTCAACTCCTCCGTCAGGTTCTCTAAATGCCTCTTCTTTCGCCAGCGGGACCGCCTTGCTGACTCCCGGTTTGATATCATGCGCCTTCGCTTTTTCTCGTCAACTGTGTAGGCCTCTCGGTTTGACCCCTCCGAGCCGGAGTTTGGGGTACCCGAATCTTCTGATGATAAGAGAGACAATAGTTCTTCAACCTCATCACAGGTGAACCCGGTTTCAAGAACCGGTAATTGAAAGGACACATCTTCCACAGAAAGTAACATCTATAAATAATGAAAAAGCTAGCAAATTAATCGAGAAAAGAGAAAGAAAGATTGAACAGGAGAGAGGAAGGGAGGAGGAAAGGGAAGGAACAAGTGTGAGGGAGGAGGATTTATAGGGAGAACAAAGGAGTGGTGGGGGCCCTGTGATGAAGGAAGGTTAGGTTGGGCTAACTTACTCACGAAGAATCAAACAAAAACCAGCATAAAAGCAAACTTGGATTGTAATGTTGATCAGAGTCTCATGACTCATGAGGCATGCAGATGGTAATAAAGCTCTTCAATAAACTAAATAAATATTTTGAGACTGCAAATAAACTTAGTTTACGTGTACTTTTGTCGGTGAAATGTTGGTGTCTAATTCTATGTAATCTGGCCCCAACAGCATAATAGAATCAGCTACCGTCCGTCGACACATAAGAAAATATTGAATGAAAGATTCTGTAGCAGTTTTGGGGGCATGAATTGTTATTCGTAAGTTTTGATGGTTGTTTTTTTGTGGACGAAACCATGCAAATGTTCTACAGTTGATTGATGACAAAAATTAGGCCAAAGGACTTATTGCCTCCACCACAAAACAAAACCCAACAACACACCACACCGCCCTCCCCCTCCCACCTCCCCCACCCCCCCACCGCAAAATTGTTATTTTCTCACTTTTTTTTCTGTTAATTTTAAAATTTTCATTTACTCACATAAACGATTAAAATTAATTGAGTCAATTAATTTTATTATTTCCTCCTCCCCTCTAAACCCTAAAAACTAATAATATTCTCCTAATTCAAGTTTTCAAAAATAGTGTTTTTTATGATATCCTTATATAAATCTCACATCGACAAAATACAAAAAAGATATTGAGTTTGTTTGTACTCTGTCTATAAATTTCACATCGATTAGGGGTGAAAGAATTTGACTAGTTAAATACTCTATGAGATCTTTAAACTATTAAAACATATTTTAAGTTATAAATCCCAGAAGTAAAACCATGATGAACTATGAATCCAAAGTGGTCAATATATTGATAGTAAGTAAATGAGATTTTCAAAGTTAATAAAGAAAAATTTAGGAAAACAACATACTTTAAGTGGGAATAAGTCCTTTGGCCCAAAAATTAAGAGTAATACTATGTAGACAAATAATAACATGTTGATTAGATAATTAAAAATTAAAAATAAACTAATATTCAATTATATAATTACACGTTATTATTTATATATATATAATTTTATTGAAAAATTAAAGTGAATCTTCTCCTAATGGCCTACAACTTTCTGTACGGGTTGGGTTCATGTGCAACGCACTAAACTTGACCAATTCAAGTATATATAGTTTGAGATTCCTGGCTTTACCATCCACATCGACTGATCTTGCATTATATATGTTAATTATCTTTTCATTTCAAGTAAATTAAGTTTTTCGATTTAATTTTTGGAATTTTCTTTGAAGCACTACGATAACGATTTTAGAATAATTACAATTCCCTTTTTTTTTTCTTTTGGTTCCAATTACAATTCTCACTTTTTAATTGAAAAATGACATTTTTTTCATTATTTTCCGTTGAAATCTAACTTTAGTTTTAACTATCAAAAAACTATTTTTGTCAGTTTACATAATATATAAATATAATTTACACTACTAAAGTACAACCAAATTAAATTTCTTTCACAATCTTGATAATTTATCACTCACATTTCTATTTTCAATTGAATAAAATCAAACCTGAGCCTTAACTCTCATCAGCCCTGAATCCGCAATTGCACTAACTAGAATTGAAATCCTTAATACATAATTTCACTGAAATTGTGTGATTCAATCGAAACTGAACGATAAAAGTGCAATTCCAATTGAAATGTTATCATTAGGATGCAATTTTAGCTATAATAAATGACACAATTCTGGTTGAATTATATCATACAAATGTAGCTAAAATCCCATCATTTTGGTATAATTCTTCTTAGAATCACATCATTTTGATACAATTTCAGTTAAAAGTATCATTGACATGGCATGACTGATGAGGACAGGTGTGAGAACGCCAACTTCTATTTTGGTATCACGTGGTTTGGCTTTGCTACTTTGTGAATGCAACTTTTTCGCCTTTCTTTCCTTTTTATTTTTATTTTTTTCCTTCTATGGCACGGAATTTTATGGAATTCGTGTGCTAAATTCGAGATATTACCTTCTTCCATTTTTACGTTACTCTGAAGTTCGACATTCCGATTACTAATGCTTAGGCGATAATGAGCATCGGCAATTACAATTGGCACTGCTACATTTCACTACAGTAATTACAATATAAATACCCACCAACAACAGCGCAAAGACACGCTTGACCAAACACCAAAACTAGATAGAGAATTTCCATATACAATTTAGGTTAAAAAACTAATCCCTCACTTACTGGAGGAGAGTGCACCATTTTTACGATTTCCAGGGGTGGCTATTTACGTCAATCACAACGTCACAGGAGGATTTCCCTGAATTTGGCAATCATAGTGAAGAAAGATTATTACTCCACAGAGAATGCATGAAAAAAATGGCACTACAAAAAACCATATCCAGATAGTTAAACACCACATTAACTACAAAGTGTGAAATGATGATCTCACCTTGAACAGAAGATCATAAGCAATGTTTTCCCAGGGCAACGATATAGACATCAGGCAACATTTGAGGGGTATCATCTCGTCCTCGGAAGTTGCAGAGGCAGCTGCATACGCATGCTTTGCTGCCACAGATGCAACAGATGCTGCTTTACGAAAAATTGAGCCAATTCCAAATCCTCTCTTTGATATAACTGGTGAAAAGGGGCCTGAATCCTGCTGGCTTTGATCTGATGTAGTAGTAGCTATAGTTAGCCTTTACTACAAGCTTTAAATATACCAGTCATATATAATCGACCAATGTCACATATATTTTGCATAAACAATTCCTGAATCCTGGGCCTGTAACCAGGAGTCCAGAACCAACAAAATGGGAAAAAGGGTGAAAGAAGGGGAAAGGGGCGGAGGGTTGGTTGTTCAAGTAGAAGTTCAGAAAATACCTAGACAAATAGTTTGTTTGTTTGGATAATTGTACAAAATAGTTCGGTGTTACTATTGTTGTTTGGACAACCCACTTATATCATCAACCAAAAAAAAAACAGTTTGGTATTAACTGGTTAATCCGGAACTATTGGGTTCATAATAGATCTATATACAGTGCAACACTGTCAACAGCATTAAAGCATAACACCGATAAATTTAGAGGCAATGAATTGTTTTAATTACCTGCTACACCAGAAACAGCAACTTCAACTTCCCCACGTCCTCCAGGGCCTTTCATGTACAGTCTGTCTGTTTTGCTGGGGGATTGACCAAGTGAAAGGAGGCTCCCAAATCTAGATTTTCCAGCTAAAATAACACAGAGAGGGGGGCGGGGGATGACAACTAATAAGGAAATGCTGTTTAAAAAGTTCATTTGGTAAATGCAAACTCCTTAAATCTACAAGCATAATCACTTGATTCTCAATTTGCTGCTCGTGAAATGGGCTAGCAAATTGTAATTATAAAGCCCATTGAATCTATGAGAATATAAGGCTTATCAATATAGACTATATTTATAACCATACATTTGCTACTTTTATAACCCACAGATAGCATAATTCAACGTAGGAAAAGAGCAAAAAGAAAAGCAATCAAATTCAATAGGGAATATATATGGATTACAAAGAAGCTAATCCACCCATCTTTACCATCATATGCATCTCGAACCATTTGATAGCTGACAAATCCAGAGAAAAGGGTAAGCTGCAATCACAACTACAGACAAGTCAATTTGAATGTCTCAAGTATTTAAGAAGTGTTATAAAAAATCTACAACGAAAACAACTGACAAACACCTTTGTATTTCCCATCTTTCCAGAGTTAGTATCAATTCTCAGAGGTGCATTATTACTAGAACTGCTATCGTGTGACTCTTTTTCAGTAGGAAATGCTGCTCCATCATGTGCATTCAGAAGCACACAGTAGCAGTGGTCCGTGTCTGACAAGACCTGAATAGATCAGCGGGAAATTATTTCCGAAAAAGGTAACAATAATCACGTTAACAACAATATTTACGTTCCACTCTGTTAATTAATCTCACCACAAGCATACAAAAATGATAATTGAGAAAGTCAAGTACTTTAAATTATGGGAGCAACTTTGTAAGAAAATATTATAAGTAGATAAGTAATAGAATTTATATCTTGTTCTGTTTATCCATATCTTATATATAGCATCTTGGTTGTATGCATATTGATAACAAGGCAGTGTAGTTTTAGATTGTGATACGAACCTTAGGAGAACCACACCTCAAAAGCTAGCTATTGAGATGGGAGAGCCCAAGGCCATATAAACCCCACATTAGTTGTCCATACTTTCCAATGTGGGATCCAAGTCCCATACCTTGCATTTAGGATCGTAACATACCACCACGCTCCGCAGCCCCGGCGCCCACGCGGGCTGGCTGTGCGCTAGCTCCCTACTAGCCCCGGGCGAACACTGCAATGCCGGCGTCACCACCCGCGCCGCACGATTGCAACTGGGAGACATGGTGATGGCTCTGATACCAAATGATACGAACCTTAGGAGAACCACACCTCAAAAGCTAGCTATTGAGATGGGAGAGCCCAAGGCCATATAAACCCCACATTAGTTGCCCATACTTTCCAATGTGGGATCCAAGTCCCATACCTTGCATTTAGGATCGTAACAGATTGACTATCGTTAGGCCTCTGATTATAGCAATGTATCATAAAAAACAGTGGAAGGATAAAAAATTGAAGGTCTACAGAAGGAGCACAAAAGATATGAAGTAGCAAATGAGAAGGACAACATCTAAGGCAAGAGAGAAGAGTTAAATAAGGCAAGAGTGGCCTTCAAATTAGTAATTTAGGGATAATAAACAAAATTACGTATTGAAACTAAGATTTAGGAAACATGGATTATTTCTGAACATTGATGATGGAGTAACTTTGATACGATACATAGAGCACCTTTGTGTCGATCTTAGCGTAGCATTTGGGTTATTATTTTATATTATTTTACTTTTTGGTTGTATTTGCTTACTTTATTCAATAGAAAGGGCATTTCGTGGACATGGCAACATGGGAAGACCAGGGAATTCTTTAAACACAAATTTCATCATTCAACCTTGTGGACAAAGTTGTTACTAAGAGGGAAGAGAATGCTAAACCCTTGATTGTAGCAACGTATCACAAAAGACAATGGAAGTATAAAGTAATGAAGGTCTACAAGAGAAGGACAAAAGAATAGAAGTAGTAGATAAGTATAAGGTAGGGTTGGATTCGAATCGAGCTTGGACTGGTATTGTAGCCGAGCAAAAATGACTAAAACAACGACATTTTGATGCATATTGGTTAAAACAACATCGTTTCACTCATTTTATATAGAAATTTTTCACGCTCACGAGCTTAGCGAGCTGATCACCCCAAAAAGCTCGAATTGAAAAATATTCAACTCTCAGACTCGAACTAAGCTCATTTCGAACTCCAACAAACTCGATTCAAATCCAGCTCTAGTATAAGACAAGAAGAGAAGAGTTAGATAAGGCAGAAGTAGTTTTCAAATTAGTAACGTAGGATTGAATAATACACAAGATTACCTATTTAAACTAGGAGTTAGGATTGGATAAGGGAAGAGATTGACCAATTTAAGCAAGCCAATGTTGGTAAAGGAAATAATGGATTATTTCTCAACATTGTTGACAGAGTAACTCTACTACAGTAGGTGGAACACCTCCGGTCCGATCTAGGCATAGTGTCTAAGTTATTTATTTTATATTATATTATCTTTTGGTTGTATTTGCTAATTATATAATCAAATTTCTTCCTGTTATTTGTTTATCACAATTTAGGTCCTATCAACTACATATTTTTCCATTCTATTTCTCAACAAAGCACCAGAAATAACATAGAACACATCTTACTACAAAACCTTGACCTTTTGGGGTGATGTAACTGAAAGAATATAAAGAATCAATTAATATGAAACATAGGTAGAATGGCTTCAAAAGAAACAGGCACACCATATCCAACTACCTCTCCAGGAACCTGCTTACCACTGCATCGAAAGTGGAGTCAAAATCATCGACTGCAAAACAGATATCTGGATACGCAGGTGTAGTCTCTACTTCCTGCATAGTCAGATATGGTTACCAGAAATTCAAGATAAAGTTTAATAGATCACATTTTATTGAAAATAATGAAACTTGCCTTCTTTGAGTCCAAATGAAAATTTACACGACTTGGAGATGCATAAACAGTTTTTACAACCTGCAGATGCCACAGGCCATAACAGAAAATTAAATTACTGGGCACGAAACATGGAAGCTTGCAAGAGAAAAGTTAGGTTTGCATGATCAATTTTTTACACAAAATTTATACAGTACCAAATTTACACCCTTCATAGATAAGCACATCATACAAACTTTTAAGAGGATTATAAATTCAAGTCATGTGAGCCAAACCATCTCCAACCCATTCAAAACTTGTCCTAACAGAAAGAGATCACTGGAATGATCATGCCCACAGAAATAAATGTTAGTAATGATACTCCTCTTCCAGAAAGAACTGAATTGGCCCAGCTTACCATACAAAAGTCAAAATACACAACACTTCTTAATTGAAAAACTATTTTCAATTCTCCCACAAAAGTCAATTCTTCTAGAGGTTAATCAGAATAGATTCCCCTTTTCAAAACATGGATGAACACAAAACTGTACAAATGTAATGACAAGTGAAGAAAATATATCCTCTACATTATTTTACACATTATTTGTACTAAATAGGCACCTTGTATATGGGAGACAACGGTGCATTTTGCCCAGCTTGATAGTTCTGAAGGACCCTGTGACTGGAAAAAAAAAAAAAAGAATAACAAGAAGTAATTCAAATTTTCTCAAAAGATCACAAAGAGGAAAAATAGCAAGAAAGAATCCTAAATCAAAAGTTTGAAAAACATGGCTAGAAAATGTTATCTCTTCTGGAAGGAAAGAATTAAACAACAGCAGTGAATCAAATACTTATTTAACCCATATAACAGTACAGAAGTTTTTGATGAACACTAACACAAACTCATCAAAATTGTAAAGAAACATTTGCAACAAATTGAAGCATGTCATCAGCAAACTGTATCTCTAACGTTTGACAGTACCTATTGTCATGCATGTGAAACAACATGAAAGTGCCATTTCATACAAGTTTCAAAGAAACAAAGATTGATCTCTTCCCGGGACAAATAATTTTGAATCGAGATAAAATCAAAGCAACCAAAGTCATGACATCTAGACATCCCACAGAAGGAATAAAGAGTCAAATAAACATAATAAAATAATACAGTGGATTCCCAAAAATATCCTCACTAGTCTTTATTCACATTTGTAACTAAATTACCACTTAGATGACATTCAGACATTTCACATCGCATAACACTCCAAAAGTTTAAACCTAATTATCAATATTAAATGCTGACAACTGACATACAAGTGAACTGCTTACCAAAGTCTTAAAGTGCAAACTTCAGAGACATACAGATGCTGGAAGCAAAAGATTATTGATGAAACTTACTGGAAGAAGACAGCATGCAATTCAAAAAACAAGAAAAAGAAGTTACCTGCAAATTGCCACTGTTACCGAGAATGAAGTATGGGCTATCATGTTCAAATAAAATGAGCGCCTCCAATCAACCTCAATCGAGTTCTTGCCAAGCAAGTTATCCAACTATTTGATTAAAAAAATAAACAACATTATTTATGTAAGGCAACTGAATGATCAATATTGATGATAAGCAGAAGACCCATGTTCAGAAAAGTTTTTTGCCTTAAAACAATGCATACCACAAAACTAATATAGTTATGCCCAAGGATAGACCAAATAATCTGTAGAAATGATAAGACATATCCAAAATTTTGCAACAATAGAGACAAGTAATATTTTCCCATAGCAAACATTCCAAGAAGATAAAAAAGAAACTCAAGGAGTCAAATCTAAAGAATTAGTTTTAACTAATAAAAATGAAAACACAACCCAGAGGCGATCAAGTATCCAAAAAAAAAAAAGTTATCTACGTTTTTTTTTCTCTTTTACCTTGGATGCCCACCTGCGTACAAAGTATGGAGGGACCTCTTCCGCATTATCATTGAAACCATATCCGTGCAAACCCTTTATCAGCATAATTTAACAATATTAGTGAAATGGAGTTAAAGCCCCACGTGAGTTCATCCAAATCAATGGCCTACCCTTTTCCGAACGAAAAATAAGAGATCATCATCCTGTCGTCCTCTAGCTTCCTTACTACAAATAAAGTACAAATTAAAAAGATCGTGCCAAAATCCAGAATCCATTTCAATGTCTTCGGAATCTTGCTCATCTACTATGGTTTTGCCGATCAAATTCGAATGCTTCTTCACCATACTCAATAACTCTTGCCTAACAATGCAAAAATTAAACATTTCAAATCGTAAAACAGTTATTTTCTTAACAACCAATACCATAACAAAATTTATACAAAATTCAAACATTCAAATCAACTTCACTAACAATGATAATACAGTAGGTAGTTACGTAGACTGAAACTAACAAGTTTCACCGAATGCAACATTCAATTCAAATTTGACAACACTAAGAGAAAAAAAAAAAAAAGAATTACTTCTGAAATTGAAATGAATAAACCCTACTTGACGTGCTAATGAAAATTTTCATACCTGGAAGGAGTTTCTTCTTGATCAGCAAGCATGTTTGATTGACCGTTGATTCGATTCTTTGCGTGAGTTTAATGATAAATGTAGACTAGGGTTTTAGCTGTAAAATGTTTTCTTCTTGTGTAAAAACTGGCGCGAGAGTTGCGTGTTGAGATCTGATGCAGGGAAGCAGTAACTTCTCCTTTAAATTGTCAAACGGGCCTTGATTCAAAGAGGCGCTCGTTTTGACTTTCTTGGAAATTATCCCATGCAACCTGTAGCGTGAGAATGTAATAAGCTGAAGCGTCTGATTGATGACAGGTATCGGTTTAAAGAAATTGTGATGAGACGAATCGTGCGGTGATGACCGCAAAAACATTTCTCTGCAGTTGATGCCAACAAGGCAGAGCTGCCATGTGGATATGGCTCTATTGTGCTTGTGGGCTATCCGATGAGAGTGACAACTAACAACCATTTTGTCGCTCACACCAGTTTGCCTTGCAAGTATTCGGCCCAATATTAATCTTCAAAATATAAGCCCAACAGATTTTGAGCACAATTATATTTAAATCCAATGGACACGGGACACCAAAATTAGAGGTGAACAAAATAATTGTTTAGTTGCCCGCAAGGGTGGTTTGGATGATAAAAACTCTACAATAGCATTCTTGAATCTTGATTGACATGGTTAATAATTACGAGACTAGTCACTTAAACCAAAGGTTTTACTATTGAATGTAGTTAATTCAATCTCGAATAGACAATATAACTTTGATAGAGTTTCTCATTATAAAAAATAATAATAATAATTGTGTAATATCAAAGTCGGTGTCAATCTCCAACGCTTTGGTTATGGTTTCTTTATAGAATTGATTTAATATTATCAATTTTGGTCAAAAAAATGATAGAACCAACATTCTATAGGCGAGTTTTGATTCATGACTTTAAATAACTGAAATCAATACGATAATCAAATCCAAAATAAAAATTGGGGTATCTAATCAGATATCATTTCTTTAAACTAATATAACAAAATAAAGTTGTTGTGTTATAACACATAAAACACCACAAAACATATCATTCCACTTAGCCCTACTCATGATGTGCTCGACTTTTCCATAAACCCTACAATTGGTTTTTTGATTTTTCCTTAAATTTGATCTCTTGAATTTTCTGTAAACCCTAAAATCAATTTCTCAAATTTTTTTCCCTTAACTTGATTTCTTGACTTTTTTTTTTTGTAAACCTTACCCTCTCATTTACTTTTTCCCATTGACCACTCCAATCTTTCATGTTTACATTATTCTTAACTTTCTTCCCAACTTTCATTCGTTATAGATGAAAATAGAGAAATTATCTTAATTAATTTATTTTAAAATGGTACAAAAACCTTGAAGGAATTAATCAGAGACATCCTTGAAGCATATCAAGACTATAAAGGTATGCTTGTAAAAAATGCAATAGGAAATTAGCTAAAATTTATGTTTTCGAAAAAGAAAGTATAAAAAAAATAATAATAAGTTTTAAATACCTAATTAGATATTTATATTATATACATATACACACACACACACACACACACACACACACACATATATATATATATATATATATATATATATATATATATACCAAATTACATAATAAACATTATCTGATTATATTAATTAAGTACGTAAAATTGGACTTGGAAATAAGTGATTGGATAAAATTAAATTATTATAATCCATGTCTAAATTTCATTAGTATATCTATTTGGCTATAAGAAAATTTAAAAGGCATAGCATGAGGCATGCATGTGGGATCAATTATTTTTGGTGTCTTTACTTTTCTTTTCTTTCTTTAATAAGATTTGTCTGTTGTTGTAAAAGAAAGAATAATAAGTTTTAAGGTAACAAAATACAAAATATTATGCTCAAAATGTATCAACTAAAGTTGAAGTTTTATTCCAAATTGACCAAATTCAAGTTAAAAAAAAAAAAAAAAAACTTTAACAAGAAATAAAAAACACATCTAGTTTATTAAGGGGCACTAGAAATAAAAAATCTTTCGTGGGTCATCTAGGAATATAATAAGCTCAAAGGACTTTGAGGAAAATCAATCATAACAAGAAACATTTCTTATTATATATATATATATAAGGTCACTTCATGGAAAATAGGAAAGTTTGAAGGAAATCATCGATTACTTCACAGAAAAAATAAAGGCTTGCTCGCTCTTTGATTTGTGTTTAAAGCGCCACATTCTCCTAGTGAAGTTTTCTGGTCTTCTATCATATATATTCGACCAAATGTATCACTGAAAAGGAAAATTAATTATTTCTACATAGGGCAATTATATATTTAATTAAAATTATTGCCCACGCTTTGCGTTTAACAAATAAATAATATTGGAATGCAGGCTTCTTTAGCTCACATCACAGGTTACGGAGGATCCCAATTTCCATTCATCAAATTGCTTCAGTCAATGCTTGAATAAAGGGCGACAATCATTAGTGTGATCTGATGTATGACCTAATACAAAGTAAAACGTCTTGTCCACGACCGTTTATCAAAAGAATAAAACTATGTTAGGGTAGATTGAAGTTGAAATTCAAATTTGGTTTGAATATGTCAAAAATAAATTCAATTTAAGTGTGTTTGAATTTGAAGTTAAGTCTGAAAGTTTAATATTTTCAAACTTGAACTTAAGTTTTAGAGATATTATTCAATTTATCAAATTTATAAATATAAAAAATTTGATATAAAATAATATAATTTTAATAATATATATTAAAACGATATTATTTTAATAATAAAATTGAACTTAGTTTTATACAAATTAAATCAAATTCAAGTTTAAATCTACCCCTATATTATTATATACAAATAAATTATATATATATATAAACAAAAAATAATTTATAATTAGGTGATATAATTATTTATTTTTTCTTTCATTTTAAAATTATTTTTCTATAGTTTTTCCCAACTTATGTTATTAAATGTAATAACATGCATAAAAAGATGTATTTGTTTTGAACTTTCTTTGGTTCCCGCTTGCTAACTTTGGATTCCTTGCACCGAAGGCTTGGAGAAAAGATTAAAACAAAAGTAAAAGAGGCTTTGGCCAACAAACAACATGATGGGAACAGAAAAATGCCGACATCATCCAAAATCATTTACAAAAAGTATTTTTCTTGTTTTTAAAATCTAAAGCACCTTTAGTTCTGCTTTACTTTTTCTTCAAAATTTTAACGTTAAAATATCCGGCAACATGTGAAACAGAATTGGCCACCCGGGCCTGCTGTGCTGAAAAGCCACCCATCAACATGAGTTTCTGGGTAAATATCCAACCAAACAAATGAGATCTAAATTAACCAATTACATCCCACATCCCCAAAAGGCTGATCAAATATTTTGACCATGTATGTTCATCCAGATTAACCAAAAATTTAAACGAATTTTCAGCAAGATTATGCTTCTGCAACAGTTCTGGGATTCATACAAGATCATCTGTTATGCATAAAAGTTGTAGTATTAAGCAAATTAAGAAGCTTCAATATCAACATAAAATGAAATTTGTTTGTTTGCACGATTTATTTCATCATAGTTATCACATATATTCAAGCCAAGTAAACACAACTCTTTCTTTTTAACCTTTCCAATCCTCCAGGACAAACTTCACAACTGAAATAAAACCCCCATAACTTTTTAATTTTTAATGCGCTTACCGAAAGGAGCAGCAAGCTAATCCTGATAGACAAATGCTTCTTCCTTGATCTTCCCTTTCCCTGTCCTTCTCTTGCTGGTGCTGCCTGCAGTGCCAATGCCACCGTCATGCCTCACATTTCCATCGTTATGAATCAACGGCACGTCGTTATCCTCACCATCATCTTCGGTTGCAATTCGGATGCAAGAACATCTTTCTAGAGATGCGAAAAAGGCGGCTGCAACACCGTTGATGAACCACATAGCCACCCCATCGAGCTTCCCGCATGCCGGTGAACCATGGTTCGATGAGGCTCGGATTTTAGACTCAACCGAGTTTGATCGAAAACTGAATAACCCAGAACAACTAGTGAAGGTAGTGGCAGCCATGAATTGAATTGAAGATGCTAGCTAGTAGTGGTTGCCACAAAAGAATAAGAGATCAGAGAGACTTGAAGAAGCTTTATTATGTACTTACGGGAACGGGAGAAGACTAATTTCATTAAGTTTTTTAATTATACCTAATTAAATTTTATTATCACAAGGGGCCACCATGCTTGACAACCAAAATTTATGATTCATATAGCCTCTCGTACAAAGCAAGTAATAGGACTGCCAGACTATTCAGTTTGATTCTTGAAACGGGTGATGAGGGCAAATTTGTCAAGATAGAATATTCACATATATTATGGAACATGCATAGCTAATAATACATGCCAAATGTATAAAAAGGAAAATAATGAAGAAAAAGAAACGCAAAGAAATGTTGAAGAAGAAGATGAGGATGATGATGATGACACCCGAAGGTGAAAGTGGGTCTCATAATAGGCTGCCCACTCGGGTGGCCCAACAATAATACCTATCTAACAAATCGACTCTTGACAAAATATTTCTCTGTACCCTAATTAAATTATATACACAGAACTTGCTTTTTAACACGCATGAAAGAGAGAGATAGACCAAATTATTGTTTCCTTGATCCACAACTATTATTGTCGTTGTGTAGTGACAGAGAAAGAGTATCTTCAACAGTCCTTTTTTAATGAAGAAATGTGGTAACTCTTTCTTACATTTCGAGTAACTCTTTCTTAACAATGGAGTTTCCCTGAAGTCTTATCCTGATATTTGAGAGGTGTTTTTGTTTTGGGCCTGTCGCTACATTAACTGGATTGGGCTTTTTTGGGCGAAACCCAGATTACTGATATCTCTGTCTAATGGGTCACATCAGGAGGCAAATAGCCCATATTTGAGTTGGCAATAAAAATATATGGTTTGACTAGGGATGGTGAGTGATTATAGATATTCCGCCTTAATTTCTACCTCTTGACTTAGTAGTGCTCAATACGAACTGATCCAACTCAAATTTAATTATCACTTTGATCCAAATTTGAAACAAGTAATCATAGCCTGAGTCATGAGTATAAGAAACTACCAAGCTTAAACTCAAGTTCAATTCTCAAAAAACTTATTAAATTCAAATTTAAATTGACTAAAACTTAACTCTCCTGAATCAAACTGAACTCAAATAAGTTTAAGCTTGAAGTGTCCCTGGAATCAAGTTAAGAATGTTCTTATCAAATACCATCCCTATCAAGTAAGTGACGTAGCTAATTCAAAGTAGTGGCAAGTCGAAACATTCCCACTCAAACTCCACAATCGCGCGCAAACCATACTCGCCTCTAACTGCTGAAAAGTTTTGATGTGTGAGATCATCTGTGGAGTTGAGAAATTCCATTCTTCCTTGACCAGCTATGCTTATAAGATAACCAAAAACTTTTCTTATTGGATACCATAACGATTGCAAATCCTATGCACGTGCTTGGGGATGATCCAGGTTGTTGACTACCATAACCAACACTAAGAACTAGATAAAATAGAAATTTCACAAACTTTGCTAAGACCACTACCTCAGAATCACCCCCCTAAAAAGAATTCAGTCACAATTAGCAGTTTCGAGTTGCAAGAAGTACCGGAAAATAATGATGGACAAAGTTGCCGTCACTATTAGAAGTGGATCATTCATTCAACTACCACCCTCGTTTCCATAGCTATAATCAGCATTAGTGTTTTGAATTAAGAACTGATTGAAAATCTCTTAGGAACCTGCAAGACTCAGTAACAACCACCAATATTCTCACACACACAAACAATAAAGATTTCTGGAAATGGCAAAACTGCTGTTTGTTTAATCACAATCAAGCATTACAATGATGAGCTCTAGGCTAGACACACTGCAATTACACAACCCCACTGAAATAAGAGAAGAAAAAGACAAGATATCCTAGCAGTTTCGAGGAGCCAGTCACTCCCACACCACAGTCCCAACTACTGTCCCCACCCCCCAACTCTTCCTCTTTCATGCTTCTTGTATATTCTCTTTGTGCCCCCACTCTTCCGGCTGCCTTTTTTCTCGCTTGCACCAGATAACATACAAAGCATGTGTCACCCCACATCTTTTCCCTTCTTTCCTCATAAAAAAGACACTACAATAGCATATCTATACTTTGTGGAAGGTATTGAATGCAAAGCAACACTCGCTATCCAATTTCTGAATTTTAAGTACAAAGAAATACAACGCCATAAAACCCGTACATCCTCTATAGTTTTCAATACAAATGGTGGTTCCTCAAACTAAAAAGCTCCACAAAGTTCAAATACCATCAATAAGTTTAGGCTAGTGCTACCATATAATCTCTCTCACAAACATTGAGGCACAGCTCTCAGGACTGCTTTATACATTTCACTAAACTGTTATGGCTCTAGCTTTTAGACAACCCTTCTACAGGGAAGGACTAGTGGAAGTGAGGAAAACAAGATGAAGGACATGCAGCATGATCTACAGCTTAATAATGTAGAAGAATGCAGATAGTATCAATAGAGTTCAAACTGACACTATTAATGTAGGAAAGCTATTAGAATATTGAGACTCAGTTAAATTAGTCTATGCCATATGGGGATAACTGACTAGTTTTTCTCTTTATTAGGCTATTCAAAAATACTTTGCAATTTGAAAACACATTCAGCAAGGTCTCTCAATAATCTTTACTTTTTTCTTACCTTGAGATATAAATAGACTTCAAAAACGACATGGTTTCCATATCAGAGGTGCAATCAAAGGCAAATAAGCATGTGTGAAACATATGAATTAGTACAAAGTAGCGAGTTTCAGACTTACAAAGATTTGAGGGAGCAATTCACTAGATGTTAATCATGTCTCATGGAAATAACAAATGGGTGTTCATTGTACATAAGTTTTACATCAGAAGTCCAAAAAGATCTACAAACTCTACACAAATGGAAACTAAAAATCAAATACCTTTTTGAACCCCAAAAATCCCTTTAAAGAAGAGATGAAAAGTGAGGGATCAATATCACAGGGCAACCCAGTGAAAAATAACTACGTTACAAATCAAGACACATGCGTAGAAGTGTACTCTGCCCTGCATTTTCATGCTCAACATCCATTTCGCTCACCACAAAGGCATACACAGTGTTCTTGTTGGTTGGAACAGCTATGCAATAAATGGTTAGATTGAATCACAACCTCACTAAGGGATTATTGGTAAATGTGGGCAAATATGCCAGCTTATAGACAGCGGATTAATTACTTTGCATGTAATCTGCTTTTATGATGCTTCTTCATGTACACTCAATAGTAAAATTGAACTTCTTTAGTATACACAAGATAGACAAGGGTACCTCAAGAACCCCAGTGAGCTCAGTTTCGAACTCTGTTCAATCCCAGAAGCAACTTCGTCCATTGAGAGTGAAGTACAATAAAAAGGAAGCGCTGTGTATATCAACATTTTTCCATTTTCTTCACTGTATAGTTTTTGTAAGCTTACACTTTGAAAGGAATATAGTAGCCGAGTAATTTAGACTACACAATTTCAAGAGCTCAGCAGACCGTTGCTTCAATACAGGACTGCAACCACTCTGTAATACTAAAAGCAGCTTGGCTGCCAATCCTGCATCCACAGCGAGTGAAGCACATTCATCTGGTGCAAGCTTGCAAATTGTCCATAAAATTGACAAGGCATATTGAGTACAACTCTCTGAAACTCTCATCAACAGTTTTACCACATTTGGTATTGTATTAGGACAATCTTTCAAAGCTAATCTTCCCTCAGGAACTGTTGACAAAACCTCTAATACATAAAGTGCAAACTCCAGACACTCATTACTCAAACAGGGCAATATCTGCACCAACTGTGGAACTGCTCCAATGCAGACAAGTGATTTCCTAACTGACTCATGTGAACAAATTGTTTTGAGTAAGCCAAGTCCCGCCAGAACCCCATTTTGGTGCCTCTTATCCTTCACTAATCTCAACAAACCAACCAAAAGACTCAAGCTAGACACTTTTTCAGAACTGAAATCATTGGATTCCATTAAAACTTCAATCAACCTTGTGCAATTGACCTTTGTGTCAATTGTTCCCTCGTTTAACATATCCACTATTAACGATGTTTTAGCTGGCTGCATCAAATTGTTCTTTGATTCCCGATCAAGATCCAAGCTCACCAGAACCCCAACTACTTCTGACCCAACAGCATGAGTAGTGAAAGGTCCCAACAAAAGAGAAATCAAACCAACGCCATTATTAACTACAAACGCCTTTCTAGCTGTAGAATGAACACTCACAAGCTGCCTAAGCTCTTTGAGAGCCTGAACTCTACCTTGGCCTTTAACCCTCTTTAAAGTCTCCATAATTTCCAGAGTCTGTCCTTGAACATCCTCTGATTTCTTCTTCATGATGACATATTTGCGGGAGTACCAGGCGTAAATGAGCTGCTGGAGAGTATTATTAGGAGTGACTGAATCGTCCCAGAGTTCTTGCATTGTAGTAGGGCAAGTGAAATGACCCAGAGAGAACCATTTCAAAATGTTGGATCTTTCATAGGTCTGGCCGGTGCAGAGAGTCACAGGTTCGATCATTGGGTCTAAAGAAATTGGACAGATAAACACAGATGGTACATCAATTGATTCCAGCTCTTGTATCATTTTCTTCAGATCCAGTTTGTCTGCAACACTAGTATAAATTGGACCGCAAGCATCACCGCCTAAAATGCCATCTTTCACGGCTGTTTCTAGATCTAGAACTTGCCCACCACCGCCACCACTAACCTCAAGCTTAGTTGGGCGATACATGAGCAACTTTAGATACCCTACCAGGGCAGTAGAGGAGAAAGAGTTGTGTTTAACGAAGAGTTGTTAATAGATTATGAAGCAAGCAAGAGACATCTACTAATACACTACACTGCAAATGAAGTCTGTTGTAGGAAAGGAAAAGCAAGGAATAAAAAAGGGGATAGCAGGAGATTCTTTCTCTTTCATTGACAATAGGAAACAGCAATGCTAATCAAAGGGGACATTTTTTCTCCCTTCATTGCTTTTTGGCTCTTTACCTGATCTCTTTCTCTGGTCAAAAGAGCAACGTTCATCATCATCATCAACAACAACAAAGATATGATGGAGATGCAATCTTCTCTAATACCAAAGCTCAAAAAAGGATGAAATCATCAACCCCAGATCAGGCAATAAAGGAGAGAGAGCAACCAAAAGAAAAGATAAAATCCACTCATATCATACAATAATAGTAACAAGTAGCAATAACCCACCACCACAAGTCAAATTACCAAATAAAACAAAGATGAGAAATTTAAATTACGAAAGTAAAAGACGTGAAAAAAGGGGAACACTGAGAATATTACCTTGTTACAGTAGACAGAGAGAATGGCAGAAGTAAAGAAGAAAAGCAATGAGCTCTCTACCTTCTGCACAGTCTCCTGTACTGGTCTTCGTTCGGGGCAGATTTTTTTTTCTTTTTTAATTTTATAAAGTTTTAATTTAATTTTTTTTCTTTAGGAAAAAAAGGAGTGACTGGCTATGGCCAGTAATTCAACTCTGACAAATGGGCACCGCACGTGCAATGTCACGAACCTGAACCATCTTAACCCAATTGTAAATCCAATTTTTTAATTTCAACTTATTGAAATTTTGAAAAAAAAAATAATTTTCTCTTTCTCCTCCATTCTCTTGCTCCTCCCAGTCTTCTCTTCATTTTTCTCTTTTTCCTCTGTTCTTTCCTTCTCCGTCTTCTCTCTCTTCTTCTCCCTATTCATTTCTCTAAGTGTCTCCTTTTGGTGGCTCAACAGCAGTGGTGAGTCAAACCGGTCAAACTAAGTCAAAACAGGTTTGACATTAAGAATTTGTTAGTTTTTCTTGCGATTTTGTTCACTATGAGTTATGCTAATTGTCTTGTTGAGGAACTGAGTTTTGGTGGTGATATTAGCTCAGTCTTTCGCTCACAGAAGGGAAGAGTAAAGCCATCGCTGTGTGAAAACAATATACGTACTTAATATTCAACTAAAACCCAACACAAAAATTAGCAGGCGCTTCAATGACTGCTTCCATGAGCAATACATGGGATGGACACTTTGGACCCAGTAAATTATCAAAAGCTCCTCTGATGTGGACCTAACATAAACTGCTCTGCTCAAAATCATGGTAGTATAATTTCTCGTTAAAAGTCCGTTCGTTTCTTACTTTTTACCGAAATTATACATAATCAGGAGGATGAAACTGGAACTGCAAGGCTCGTGTGCCTTTCATAAAGTTCCAGCTAAGCATTGACCAGTCTCCATTTTGACCATTCCAAAGCCACGTTTATTAACAACAGTGACTCT
Organism: Mangifera indica; assembly: GCF_011075055.1. Lineage (NCBI taxonomy): Eukaryota > Viridiplantae > Streptophyta > Magnoliopsida > Sapindales > Anacardiaceae > Mangifera > Mangifera indica. Next base: position 3,613,629 of record NC_058147.1, on the reverse strand, counting down.
GAGTTACTTAATTACGAAGCTCCCAATCCAATTAAATCCTTCAAAAGTCCAGTTTATATTGAGCAACTATTAGAATAACCAGTATTCATGGTGACATCTAAGGGATTTTGGGGGGGTTCCCAAATATTTTGGAACTGGGCAGTGACCACAGTCTGCTTTCACAGTGCCACCAAGGAGAACAGAGTGCTTGTAAAATTCTACGCTAGTATTGATAATGACAAGGCAGGCAGCTGCTTATAAACCGCTGCGGAATTAAGACACAAAATGCTTTGAGATATTGCAAGGCAGTGTCTTTGATTATAAAATACGAACCACTGCCAAGCAGAAATTAGGGAGATCAATTTTGAGGAACACTTGTTAGATAAGAAAGAAATAATGAGGCATTCAAAATTAGTGCACATCACAATGAAATAATAGAACACAAGTGAAAAAGGAAACTGGTATAAAATAATTAAATAAATTGCCTAAACTTTCAAGCAAACACAGTTGTAACCAACAAACTCTTCAACACATTGAAAGAATGACCTAAAAAGCTAGTACTTGCGTTTGAAAGTGCTTGCAACAACAAAGTTCCAGTAAGATAAGATGTGCCTCAAAGACAAGCTTTCCCAAAAGAGGCCTCCACTATCCAATAGCAGTCAGGTCCACTTCAAAAATCATGAACAAATAAGCAGTGAGTTGTAAGCTAGGAGTGGATCATTCAAATATAAACTCCCCATTCCCACCCATGCTGCACTATCAAATACCACCTTCTATTCTATAAATGTCATCAACATCATGTTTTAGATTGATTTTTGATAAAAAAAATTTTATCTCATACTGAAACACCATTTGGCGGTTAGCTTCTCCAGTAACTCTTTAGGGAGAAGGGGTAGTGGAAGTAAGGACAATAAAAAATAATTATTGAAAGTATAGCATGCTTGACAGGGGAAAACAAACCAGGCAAGGTCTTGATCAATACTAATATTACTGGGCATAAGCCACAGATTTCTGGAAGAAATACATCATGAATACCAGAGTAGTTTAATGGCTGAGCAAATATATGCCTATGGAAGACATTTATCTGAATTTGAATAGCTAGAAAACCTAACATGCAGCTACTCATAACCCAAGTAGCAGGCACGATTTTACAAGATTCAGCCAAAGACTGCACAAACATAGATATATGTGTCTGCACACAATAATCAATAATGTACACTACTAAAAAGGTCAGTAGTACAGAATTCAGCTGCTGATAAATCTTTTAAGTATACTGTTTTGGTTAAAATTTTCCCTAATATCACTGTTGTATTCTCATATCTCCTCCTTGTAAATTGCTTTTTGAGATATGATACACCAATTTAAGCAGGCATGAGAACTCTAGTGCCACCCAGGATGTGTAAATATAAAGCAAGACATATGGTCACAATAACAGAAGATTTTGCATCAACATATCTGATAACTTCCAATCCCCCATCTACAACCTCCTCACGGACTAAATGAAGGCTTCTTTTCAAACCATCTGATAGCTTCCACAACAAGAACCACACAATAGATCTTATAGTCTCAAACGTCACTCTCCCGGTCACATCAAGCACAAACTTCCTATTGCTTGGCACAGCTAAAGTAGATGACACCTTGTCAACCCATCCATTACTTTGAATCCCATCAAACGAGTTTCTCCCTTTCATTTGTTTCAAAGGTGCTTCTTGCTGCAATGCTTTATCTTTAATTTCACTAGGACCATCTGTTTGATCAATAATAGAACAGGTAGAACTAAAACCTGCTTTCAAGTTTCCTTCAGACCTTGTCAAAACCTGGTGAGATGTTTTCACAAGTGTTTCCACAGCACCTTTACAAACATAAACCAAAATGTCCCTCACCTGGTTCTGATGCTTGGGATTGGTCAGCCCAGCAAAAATCTCATCACAGGTATTGATGTCCATTGTCTTGTCAAGATAAACTGCAACAGCTGTGCTCACAAACTTCTGTATGCAATCAGCTATAAGTTCTTTAGACTTTTCATTGCAAACCACATTTACCCATCCTGGCACATCTGATGAACCCTCTCCACAGGGAATGAAACCAGCTCCATCATTTGATTCACCAGTTGAGTAAAACCCTAAAACCAAGTTCCTCGCAAAACTACCAACCACTACTGAAACAAAGCCAGTGCCAGCGGTAGAGAAAATCTTGTCCATTACCCTATCAGTAAGACTTGAACTTACGGACGCAGTCCTTGATTCATTATCAGTTGCTGTCATCTTATACCCTCGCAACATCCCCACAGTCAAGGCCTTAGAAACCTCAACTACAGACTGGGAAAACTCCTCCGATCTTGTAATCTTAGCAAGTTGCTTTAAACTACTTGGAATTTGGTCAGAATCAGATTGCAAGAACTCCTTCAAATCTCTAGAGACAACACTCATCATCTCCGCAGAATCAGCTGCCAAGTCAACCATAGAAACAAAGGCTTCAAAGAGTCTGATCAATCTCTTCCTCTTGTTCACCACAGAAGGCAAATTATAAACCTTGTAAGCCCCATAACTGGAGGCACCAAATAGAGCTAACAAAATAAGCCACCTCTTTCTCCGCTGAGTGAAAGTCATCGCCTTTTTTATCAATTGAAAATCCATCGAACTCTAGAGCCACAAGAATTGAAACCCCAGGGACTTGAAAAGAAAAAAATTAAAACTATATGGAAGAGGTATGACAGAGATTCTTATAGGATCGAGAAATCTAGGGCATTTTTTTACTTTTACTTATGAGTCAGAGTGATTGAAATTGATGATGCAAGATAGGACATGGATGGATGGACGGATGGATGGATGGATAATAGTTTTAATTCAAGGAAGGTGTTATTTTATACAAGAATTGTGGAGATGGCAGAGACGAACCTGGAGGGATTGTTTCTGTAACATGAGAGAACTGATAGTGATTGGCAGAAAATCCTGGACCTTTGGAAATTTGGAGGCCCGATTTTTTTTAAAACTGAAAACGAAACAAGAGGGCGCTATTATTTGCTAAAAAGGGCCCGCCATTTTGTCTTATTACAACTTTCGAATTAAAAGGTCAGTTGGCTGGTGGATTATTATATTAATACCTTGAAAGGGGTAAGAAGGGACAGATTATTGCAGGAATAAACACCATAGAATAGTGATGATATATGATATTTCTTCCACCTTTCAAAGTATCATGCAATATATAATCTGCATCTTCTAATACAATATAATATATATAAAAAATTATATATATCATAAAATATATTAAATTAATATGATATAATAAATATATCATATATTATAATACATATTATTGATATATTTTTTAAAAAATAATGATATAATATAATAAGGTTAAATATAAAAATTTTTTGAAGTGTTTATGATCTTTTTTAAAATAATGACATACAATTATAATTTTTTATTATTTTATTTTTTAAAAGGTGTATTATACAATACAATACAATATAATATATAATACAAAAAATTAGATTTTCGATATATGATATAATACATTATTCAATTACTATATTTAAAATATGATTTATACTAGAGTAAATAACATTTTCTTACCCAAGATTTGATTTGAAAACATTTTTTCATCCCTAATTAAATAAATAATATTTTTCACTCAAAATCAAATTTTGCTTAAAAAATGTAAAGGTAAAATATTAATTTTATTATTTATTAATTTAAAAAAATAGTTTTTTATCATACTTAAATATCTTAAATATAAGAATTTAACTCTTATAAAAATTTAAAAATTCATAAATAAATTTTTAAAATCTTTTCAAACTCTTATATATTTTGAAACTATCAAATGATCTTAATAAATATAATATAACAATTACATCTATAATTTGTTATATTTTATTCAAGTTTTAGAGATGTAATTGTTTTTTTTTTTTTAAATATTAGGGTAAACCAATAATTTAAATTTTTTTAAAAGGCCTTCAAACTTTTTAACAATTTTTGATAACCCTCTAAAAAGTTTCAAATGAACTCCAATATTTTAAAAAACTATATTTACTCCATAATATACAATCATACATTAAACAAACCTCTACATTAGAATAAAGAAAGAAGTGAGAATGATTATTATATAATTTAAATATTTAAAATATTATTTTTATTTTTTGTTAAGTTAGAAATATATAATAATTTTTAAAATAAAATAATAATTTTATTTTTTAATTCGCTTAATTTTAAATAAAAAATATTATTTATATCATCATAAAAAAGTGTTCTAATAACCACGAATGTTAATAAATAAAAATAAATAAACTTACGATTATCTCGCGTGAAATTGCTAATTAGCTAGCGTCCGTCATTCCCCTACCATTTCTTTTTATGTTGCCATGTCACGCCCAACTGCTGATATTGCCAAAAAGGAGCAGCTGAAAGCCACCTTTTACAATCCAAAGACAAATAAAACCAACATAGAGAAAACCGCTTTCCTTGTTTCTATAACTCTATAACTATTGACACTTCTTCAAGGTATGGCTCAAATAATGGTAAAATTTCTCACATTATTCTTTTTTTCTTTCCTTGCCCCTCAATGAATAACTATAAACGTTTTAAGCACAATCTTCACACAATCCACACACTTATGACTCTATTAACACTTGATTTAATCATCCATCATGTAAGAAGAACTCACATGGGCACTAAAAATGTGTAACCAAAACTGGACGTTCAGCAAGTTGCCTAATGCGAATCCATTTTCGCCTCAACCAGCAGAGCTTACGCTCAGTGAAAGCTTAATCATGGGTATTGCTTTCTTAAGTTCCAATGCTCCTTAAACGATCTTTGGTTTTATGGGCACACATTCATCATCCTCAAGATCACTGAATGAAATATCTTCATTCACCACACAAATTGCAGTACCATTGTATCCACCTAAGTCTGAGTCCTCCTCTGGCCAGTCATACTCATCATCTTCATAATTAGGAATTTGAACTTCAAAGGATGGACCAACTGTCAAATTCTTACCCGTGGTCACTGGTTTCTCTGCTATGACTGATTTATCAACAAAATGTATCTCAGTGCTTTCTATTGGGTGCTTCTCAGTCTCATAATCTGTTATCATTGTGGAAGTGCTTAATTCAGAAGCATATGTCCGCGGTGACAAGACATCGGAAGGTGCGTAGTTAGATGAAGTTGGAACAAAGTCTTCCTGCAGTACATTAGTGCTGTCTTTCATATAGGAAGTGCTTCTTCCAAACCAGTCACTTTCTGGCTTTGTTTGCTTTTGTAGCTCTTTCATCCACATTCTTCTGGCTTCCACTACCTGCAAACAGTAGATTTAAGAATTGTAACACATTATTAACTATCCCTGTTGCACAAAATTGCAAACAAATTCAATTTATTAAATATTATTTTTTAATGCATGCCATTTATCCTGCCAAAATAAATGCAGCATTGGACAAGTAAAAATTTCAACTTGCCTGGGGTGTAGACAAAACCTCTGCGTCATGTTTGTTGAGCCTTGAATGTAGTAGAACAAAATAAACTTTCCAAAAGTAATTCTCACTCATATGACAAGGGCAAAGCTCAATTCTCAGAGCAGCTAATCTAGGCGCAAGATGTTGAATAACAAAGGAATGCTCCCTCTGGGCATCAGAAATGTCAAAATCTGGGGAAAAAAAAAAGAGTAAAGGCACATGTTATATGAAGCATTTTAAGCAAGTAGGAACTTGATAAGAGAAATTGAATAAATTGAAACTGCAAACACTGGAAAGACAAGGTAAAAAGATGATCACTCTCGATATTTTACAGAAACAGAAAGTAGAGGATATTACACTGATGTATATACTATTGCCAGTCTTGAGTCAACTCTATCATTTTATACATTGCAAAAATCTTCTAGGAAGAGCGCTCTAAAGGTTGCTCAGATTAAAGCTTCAGATGGATATAGAATTTTAGATGTTACAATTTCAAGCATCCTATTGCATTTGGCTATTAAACAATCAACAATTGAACCATGCAACATCATACAAACCATAACAAAAGTAAGACAGAAATATCTAAATTGCTGCACATAGAATACTAAGACCTAATAGAAATTATCAATGGACACCAGAGAAAATGGCACTTGGGTCTGCCTGCACAACCTCCCTTTATATATTTATGAAGCTGCTATGCATTTTTTTGACAAGAAGCTTGAACAGATTAACGGATTCATAAATGTTTCACTCTCAATAGTCTTCTACTAGAAAACAACCATTTAAAATGGTCATATAATGCGTTTAACGTCATAATCCAGACATTTCTCAATGGATCAGTTGTATGACGGAAAGCATATAATCAGGGCCACTAAGTAAGAATAAGACTATCAGTAAACAATAGTGTAAATATTAAACAACAATTTACAACCGAATGGAAAGAACTATCAGCAGACTCATAGCAAAATAATGAAATAAAACATTAAGAATTAGCCTAAATTAATTGATTAAAAAAAGTTGTGAGTTATCACATACCATCCAGGTCTTCTTCCTCATCCAAAGGAAAATCCAACCAAGTTTCTGGATGATGCGCAATATTCCTTGCAAAGGCCAACACTTCATCTGTAATCCCAACCGCATTCAATTCTTCTTCTTCTTCCTCTTCGTCGTCGTCGTCGTCCTCCTCCTCCACATTGTCCTCCCTATTTTGCTCCTCATTGTCCTCTGATGCAAACGGAAAATAATTCGAAGCCATCTTTGATATCTCCGACACACCGCTTCTAAACCTATCGCTCATCCGTGAAATTTCCGGATCTTCTTCGTTTGATAGATCCGACGGCTCTGATTCGTCCGAATTACGGCTCTGATGATCTTCTGTTGATGGAGGTGGAGCGAAAAAAGAGGCTACCCCCAATAACTGGCGAGTTAGGGTTTGTTTGAATTCCGTCAAGTCTTCTTGAACTCCACGCGACTGTGCCTCATCTTCTACCAACTCTGATGACGAATGAGATTGAGTCTGAGTTTGTTCATCTTTCCCTGCGATTTGATCATGATCGGTGGGTGAGGGGTACAGGTTGGTTTGTTGTGGTATTCCGTCGTTTTCTTCGTCATCAAGACGGAGAGAGCTTGCGAGAGACCCAGCCAACCATGACATTTTCTTTTTCTTTTGAGGGGCCAGAAAGTTACAGATGAAAAACTTTGGGTTTAAAAATGGCTACCGTTGCTGGGTGATGATCACGTAGTTTCGCCGACCGAACCCATTCAAATCAAGACCCTATTAGATAGCGCCACGTAAGCATATTTAAATCAAAATATCAGGATCTCCCAAGCTTATATGAAAAAAAAAATTTCGGCAATCGCTACATACGGCAGTCTCAGACCTTAATCTTTTCTTTATTGATGTTACCAGAGTGGCATCACAAATGAGAGGTGAATTTGAACATGGATAAAATTATACCAAGCACTAGTTTCAGACTTAATAGATTTCAGTGTTCTATTCATGTGAAAAGTACAAGGGTGTTATTGTACAAAAGTTTTACATTCAAATTCCACTTAGTTTTGTCTAGACTCAAAAACACCCCTGTTGAAAAAGAAGGAATGAAAATTTAGGGATCATGGTAAATACAGGGTACCCAGTGAAATTAAGTACAATTACAGATGAAAACATGTGCACAGAGGACTACTCTTCCCTCCATTTTCATGTCCAACCTCTAATCCCCTCAATGGGGACATACTTATACCATTCTCTTGTGGATTGAAACGTCTGCGCTGATGGGCAACATTGAATCACATCCTTGTTTATCATACTGCTTCGTGTGATATCAACTGTAAAAACTGATCTTAGTATACAAAGGAGAAATCAGATTCCTTAAGAACCCGGCAAGATCAGTTTCCAACCCTGTTCATTTCCAGAAGCTCCTTTATCCATAAAGTACAACCCTCATCAATTTCAGAAGCACCTTCCTCCGTTGAGTACATAAAAAAGCGATGTGTATATCAACATTTTGCCAATTGCCGTCACTGTAAGGTTCTCGTAAGCTTACACTTGGAAAGGAATATAGAAGCTGAGTAATTTAGACTACATAATTTCAAGAGCTCAGCTGACTGCTGCTTTAACACAGGACTGCAGCCACTTTGTATTACCAGAAGTAGCTTGGCTGCCAAACCTGCATCCACAGCAAGTGGAGCACATTCATCTGGTGCAAGCTCGCAAACCGCCCATAATATCGACAAGGCAAACTGAGTACTACTCTCAGAAACCCTCATCAACAACTTCACAACATTTGGTATTGTATAAGGACAATCTTTCAAAGCCAATCTTCCCTCACTAACTGTTGACAGAGCATCTAGTACATGAAGTGCTAACTCTAGACACTCATTATTCAAACTAGGCAATATCTTGATTAATTGAGGAACTGCTCCAATGCTTACAAGCGAGTTCCTAATGGCCTCATGCGAACAAATTGTCTTGAGCAAGCCCAGTCCTGCAAGTATCCCATTTTGGTGCCTCTTATCCTTCACTAATCTCAACAAACCAACCAAAAGACTCAAGCTAGACACCTTCTCAGACCCTAATCCGGCTTCCATTAAAATTTTGATTAACTTTGTGCAATTAACCTTCGTCTCAATAGTTCCTTCATTTAGCATATCCACCATTAACGAAATCTTTGCGGGCTGCATCAAATTCTTCTTTGATTCCAAGTCAAGGTCCAAGTTTACCAGAATTCCAATTGCTTCTGACCCAACAGCATGAGTGGTGAAAGGACCCAACAAAAGAGTAATCAAAGCAACACCATTATTACCAAAAACTGCCTTTTTAGCTGTTGGATGAATACTCACGAGCTTCCTAAGCTCTTTAAGAGCTTGAACTCTAGCTTGACCTTTAACCTTCTTTAAAGTCTCCAAAATTTCCACAGACCTCCCATGCACATCCTCCGATTTCTTCTTCATTGCAGCATATTTGCGGGAGAACCAGGAGTAAATGAGCTGCTGAAGAGTCTTGTTAGGAGTGACCGAATCGTCCCACAGTTCCTGCATTGTAGTGGGGCAAATGTAACGGCCGAGAGAGAACCATTTCAGAATGTTGGATCTCTCGTATGTCTGGCCGGTGCAGAGAGTCACGGGCTCCTGCATTGGCTCTAATGAGATTGGACAGATAAACACGGATGGCACATCAATTGATTCCAGCTCTTGAATCATTATATTCAGATCCAGTTTATCTGCAACGCCAGTATAAGCTGGGCCACTGATGTCACCGCCCAAAATGCCATCTTTCACGGCAGTTTCTAGATCTAGAACTTGCACACCACCACCACTCACATCAAGCTTAGTTGACTCATACATGGGCATTTTTTAGTACTGTAGCAATGAAATACAGAAGAGAACTTTCAAGAAGAGTTCTTAATAGAATTCTAAGGAAGCAACAGATATCTACTGAACAATAAGCCGTGGGAAAGGAAAAGAGACAAGGAAAAAGAGATGGGAAGAGCTCTCTTTCTTTATCTTTCATTGGCAAAGGGAAATAACAATGCTTATCAAAGGAGGTACCTTTTCTCCATTCATTGCTTTTTGACTCTTTATATGATCAATTTTTGTGGTCAAAAGAGTAACAATATTCATCATCGTCCTCAACGAAGACACGTTGGAGGTGTAATCTTCTCTAATACCAAAGCGATACTTGATTGGCTTCCTCCTCAAGCTGAAAAAAGGTCGAAATCATCAACCCCAGATCAGGCAATAAAGCGTAGAGAACAAAAAAGATAGACTCCACTCACACATCAACAGTAACACGCGCCCATCTCCCACCACATCTGAATTCACCAAATAAAACTAAAATAATAAAATTAAACTAAGAAAATAAAAGACAACACAGGAAAGAATGGGAAGACAGAGAACCATACCTAGCTATTGACAGAGGAAGAGAGACAGAGAAGTAGAAGAAACGAAAGAAAGCTATCTACTCCTTCAGTCTTATGGAAAAAAAAAAATCTAAACAATATTATCAAGAGTGACTGGCTATAGCCAGTAATTCAACACTAGGCAACTGTGCACCACACGTGCAGTATCGTCTTTATTCACTGTTGTATCCGGTTTTTTATGCTATGAAAACTTGTTTTGTGGGAAAATGCAAGAAAAATAGTCTCTCAAATATCTAGGAGCTCTGGTCCCTCAGATAGATAATCTAGCGACTCAAAAGGGTCAGCAGTCAAAACGGCGAAACGACATCGTCACTCTTTCCTAATATCAATTGAGCTTATGTTGACCGGTCACGGCAAGTGGCTGTATTTTTAAATGTTCGTCTTCCCACAGCACACAAACCAGCGTGCATCCTGCAAAAAATTTCATTTGGAATCTGTCTCAAGTATTCGATTTTCCATGCATTATGCAGAGATTCTCAAAGAGGCGTTCTTCAGTATTACTTTTTAGCGGCGATCTGTGTGCATTTATTGAATATTTTATGATAAATTTGTGTCTTTTAATGGTCTAATACCCACCACAAACACACATCAAGTTGACACAGGAGCTTGAATGCGTACTTCCAGTGGCTTGCATTCCAGCTTCTGCAGAAATCATACAGGTTCCGCAGCTTTTGGAATTTGTTTTGTCCAATAAATCTATTAATTTTAAGGGTAAAATAATTCTTTTATTTATAATATTAAAAATAAATTAAAATTTTATCTTTTTTTTTTTACTCTAAAATTTAAAAACTAATAATTTTTCTTCTAAATTAAGTTTTAAAAAACATCTTTCTCCTTAGAGTTTAGTTTTCAATTCGTTACGACATCTTCGATATCATCACCAATAGCCTCTCTTTATTGATGTTTTCTCTTCTTTTAGTAGTGTCTCTTTTAGCATTTCTTCCTCCTCCGATCGACTATTTAAGCTAATTTGTCTTTTTAACAAAGCTTTTTGTCTTTTTGGTTTGAATAGCTAACTAAAGGAGAGAGAGATGTCGAAAGAGACATCATCAAAGGAAGGGAAAGTGTTAGGAAAAAGAGGTCATTGGTGATAATACTATAGATGTCGCTAAGAATTGAAAAATAAATTCTATAGAGAAAATATTGTTTTTTAAAACTTAACATAATAAAAACATTGTTAATTTTTAGTGTTGATAGATGGAAAAGAAGATAAAATTTAAAATGTTAAAATTTTGTTAATTTTAACTATTTATAAATAGATAAATAAATTTTTTAAAATTAAAAAGTGAAAATTTAGGAAAGTAGCATACTTTCTGTGAGAATAAACCCTGTGGCCGATGCATAATTACGAGAATTAAGGGAACTGGACCGCAAGGCTCGTGTGGTGGGCTCACTCACATTCGGCCTTTCAAAAAGTGCCAGGCCCAGTCTTCGTTTTGACCACTTTGATCCATTGCATTCCATGTCCCCTCTGTTTGTTTGCTTTTTGGCCAGCACAACATGGCACGTGGTGGTGACAACAGTTAAGAGCTGCCACTTCTGCTGTGCTTTCTCTATTCTTTAATCTAATCCCTTTTGTGAATCATATGGTTGAGCATACAGTATATTATCATTAAGAGTCATACGAACTTTGAAGACCCTTTACAGATCCCTCCTTTTAGATTAATATTTTAAAAATTATACGATACTTCAAGATTCAGAGTCTAATCCTGCAGAAGTTTAGAATGTGGGATTCAAGATTCAGAGACCCAAAATGCTAACCATGTTCACTGCCTTTAATTAGCTGTTCATACAACTCATGATACATTCATTTAAATAAGAAATAACACCACAGCCGGACTAAAAAAATAGTTCTTGAGATACTTTTAATGGCGTTTGTGTCCAGCTAGCTACATGTTCTCTACATAACTTTACTCCTAATTTGAGAATTAATTTCAGAAATCTGACCTATTATTCTTTCAAGGGCAATATGATCTTTGAGTATTGATTTATGCGAAACATCATCAATACTAATTACGTTAAGGGATTGATTTTTCTTATCAGCCCACAGCGACTCAAGAGCCAGCAAGCTAACCATATTCACTGTCCCGTCCCCAGCCCCATAAACAACATCAGGCCGCTCATCGAAGCTACTTGTTTTATAGAACAAAGCTTCTGTAGTTCTCACACCACTTCCAATAATGCAGGTCACTGGCACCTCAGGCGCAATTAACTCTTCCATCAAAGGCAAAATACGAGTCTCAAAAGGATGAACCCCCTGAGGAAATCCAATGTCATACAGAAATTTTGGGATATCAGCAGCTGAATAAGTAGCATTTGGGGTGATGACAAGAGGATTTTGACACCCAAATATTTTGGAACTGGGCAAGAGCCAAAGGTTGCTTTCAGAGCTCCTCTGCTCCTGTCTCACTATCAATGGATCAACAAGCGGCACTCCTAGCGTATTCCCAGAGGCAAAAGTGAGCATTTGTTCCACAGTGCCACCCCATGGTGCAGAAAGTGCAACAAAGTGTTGGATAAATTTTTTGCGCCAAGAGAGTGGGTTTCTGTTGAGAAGTTGTAGGACAAAAAGCCCTCCTAAACTGTGGGAGAGAAGTATTACTGGTTTTCCACCATTACAAGTGCTTGCTTTTTCTACCAAAGCTTTTAAATCCTGCAAAAATTTGGAGCCCACATGAGATGGATGACCTTCCGCTGCTAACCCGTAACGAAAATCGTAAGGAGCTCCAAAGAGGCTGTCGCCAGCAACATAACCTATTCCTTCTAAAGATTCCACTAGAGGCGCCATATATGTTGTGACATGCCTGTACATATAACGTTGTAAGCTGAAGCTTAAAAAAGAAATGAAACAGTTCACAAGAATTTACTTGAGATTAGGATCGAGGTAGAGGAGAGACTGAGTGGAACCGAAGTTGGGGGCTCTAGTTTCAACACCCGGTGCATTATAAAAATCATCCAAATCAGGGTGATAGTAAAGCATCATGCGCTCTGCAAAGCACTTAGTGAATGGAGCAAATAAAACACTGGGTTCGAACCATAACCTGAACCAGCCGTTCTTGTCCTTAGAAGTTGGGTACCAACGTTTACAGATGAGGCTTGAAGGCTTGTAGTCACTGGTTAGCCGTGCTTGAATCTGGTTTCCACCATTTCCGGGTACCAAGACCAGAGGATGGAGTTTGCTGGCTGCTTGACACGTGCAAAACATCACAATTATCAATGCGCCTACCTCCAAAACAAATCCATTCATCTCTTATTTTCCTTATCTATTGATCAGGACTGAGAGAAACAGAAAGGACGGATACAATTATATCCCGCCTTCATTGATTGGAACTTTTGAAGCCCTTACAATTACAAAGATTGCGTGGTGGAGATTGGAAAATGTGTTCATTTTCCAGTCTAGTATATTGTTTGACTTGTGAGCTCGCATTGGCATAAAGGCCTAATATAGGTTTAAGATTTAAGAATACAAAATCAGAAGAAGCCCGCACAATTAAAAATCGAAATTGGGCCTGAATAGTACATCCATCAGTAATGAACCATTCCGGCCTAGTTCAGGGGACAATTTTGGCAAGGTATTCGTCACTGACTTAATGACATCTGATGACTATTAATATAATAGGAGATACGCTGCCGTTTGCCTGGAGGTGGGCAAAAACACGGGCCCGGGTTCGGGCTAAGCTTGGACAGATCGTTCAGCTCAGACCGGGCTGAGTCCTCAAAGCCCGAGAACTAGTAGTCCAGGCCTAATAGTAAAAATTAGCCTAAAGGACTTATTTCCACTAGAGGTTGATTAAATTATTAAATTAATACTCGTTAAGTATTAAAAATTTAAATTTTTATTTATGGGTCATTAAAATTAATATAATTAATAATTCGTAAATCATCATTTAACCATTAAAATATTAATGATAATAAAACTTTATCTTATTTCTCATTTAGTTTAAAAAACTAACAATTTTTTTATGATTAAGTTTTGAAAAATTATATTTTCCTTATTAGAGTTTCATTTTTAACCCATCATTTTTTAGCGACCGAAATCTAGTTGTGACTTCCCTCTTTGTTGCCAACAGTCTCCATTCTAGACTCACCATTAACTTCCCTCCAGCGTCTTTGTTTTGTGACAGATCTTTCATGACTCCATTTTGAGTCATCACTTTTGTGACCGCATCTTCGTCCTAGAGATGGGAAGAAGCACCAACAGAAAGGTGATCAGTTAGAGAATGAAAGGGAAGGAATGAAAACCTAGAAGAAAAAAGGTAACTTTTTTAAATTTTCAAATAAAAAAAAATTATTAGTTTTTTAAATTAAAAGAGAAAAATAAAATAAAATTTTATTTTTTAATATTATTAATTAAATAATATTTTTACTCTTATAATTAAAAATAAATTTTAATAGAAATTAGATGATCAACAAATATTTTAGTTTTTTTAAATTTTATGATAGAAATTTTGAAAATACACCAAACATGGGATAAAAATAAGTCTTTGACCTTTTTTAGATCACCTAATTCGAACGTGGGGTTGAAAATAAGTCCTTTGGCCTTTTTTAAATCACCTAATTCTAACGCTATAACACGTATGCATGACTCAGTTAGAACTTATATAAATCATAATAAGTTTTAAAGCTTCAAGAATTGTTTACAATTTATAATTAAAAATTAATATATTTGAAAATATAATAAAATAAGTCTAAGAGACATAAGAGCCGGGCCGGTTTCGGTATCCAAGGGCCCATGTACCCAGCCTACACTTGCCAACCGATTTGCAATAACAACGACTGATACAATGCACGGTGATCAGATTAGCATAACAATTTCCTTTGTCTAGAAGGCTTTTATCTCACCACTCATGCTTACTTTAAAAAGAAAGTTTTTATTTTTTATTTTTTTTAAAATTTGTATATAAGGTGAATAAATATATATTTAATTATTTTAACAATGAAAAAAATCCCTAATTTACCCTTTTTAATAATCCCAACTGTTTAGTACATGCATTCGACTGCAAACATCTTGTTTGAACATGTCACCAGGCAGATGATTGTTGTACCTTTCAAAATTACTCATTCAACAATCAACATTATTGACAATGCGCCAATTGATTTCTTCTAAGCTTATGCATGCTTTGACAATCATTTTTGAAAAAGTCATGCTGTGGTGCTCAAATGTCAACTACTCTTTGAATCGATCTTCATGCTCGGTCAGAGGCATCCAAGGGTCTCAGAATCAATCACCACAAAACTCACAAGATGACTTTAGCAGTAAAATAAAATTATTATAATTTAGTTTTAGATAGGATAAGCTAATGCTATATAAACCCTATCTTATAAATTCATATTTTTTAATATAAAATTTAAATCATATATTTTATATTTGATATCCTAATATATCATCACGTTTTATAGCCCTGATACTCATATAGTCTAGTTGTGCGTTAGCTCTTTACTAGAGCCAGACATATATTGTAAGCTGTCACCACTCGTATCTCATATCTTATACTTAAAATCCTAACATACCCTTATACCTTATATTTGAGATTCTAACATATCACAATGTTTCGTAGCCTCAACACTCATGCAAGCTGGTTGTGCGTTAACTCTTTGCTAGAGCTAGACAAACAATGTAAGTTGTCGTCACTTGTGTCTCATACCTTATATTCAAAATTCTAACATACTCTCATACTTTATATTTGAGATTCTAATATATTACTACACTTTATAACCCTAACACTCACGTGCACTGGTTGTGTGTTAACACTTTGTTAGAGCTAAATAAATACTGTACACTATTATCATCCGTATCACATTATTATAGTTGAAATATATGATAGTGAGTTTGATACAAAATAACATAAACAGTAAAAAATTACACTATAAAAATTTAATTATTAAAATTAGATAATATAAAATCATATAAATTTTATATTAAAAATTTATATTTTTTAATATGAGATTTAAATTTTATATTTTAGGTTCGAGATCCTGACACCTAATCATAAACACTGATTATGATTGTTCCCTGGAATATTGTGGGCTTGTAATTCCTGTGGCTTCAAAGTTAAGTCGTGAAATAATTATTGCAATTTACTTTATAATCTTTATTAGCTTCACATCACAATCATTCACACCGATTTAGCTCCGTCAACATATCCAGTCTTTGAATTTGAGCCTGCCTTTTTATTTTTATATCTACCACAACTACACATGTCGTTCTTATCTCTAACTTCCAAAAGCTTTTCACTTATTTTATTCCTGAGTGCCATCGTTTAAGAAGGCCATAACCCTCCTCCTCCATTTTCATACCTTCTACGCAACAACTTTGCAGCTTTGTTTTCTTTGTATCTCCGCATCTGCAATACGTTTTGTTCTCGTTGTTCAAACAAATAAAAGTGCAATATGAAAGGGAAAACCAAGCAAAGCAAGTTCATCCGGTTCATTCGCCTGCCGTTGACAGTTTTAGTGAAAGCTAGGGATTTTTATGTTCGGAGTTTGACAGAATATGCAGCAAAGGGCAATTACGGCAACGGCATGGCCTCTCAAGGAGGCCAATTCCCTTCACTGCCCAAGAGCTTCAGCGTCGGCGCATCAAGGTCTAACGACAGCGAAGATTACAGAGAGCTCATCAGAGCTGCCTCTGTGAGGAGCTTGGGCCACAGAAACGAAGTGGACTTACTGATACACCAACATTTAACGCAGTCGGCTGTTAATAGATCTAAAGAGTTCCCCAAGAGTAGCAGCGTTGGGATGAGATTCATGGGGAGAATTGAGGAGGAACAATCTTGTGATTTAGAAGACAGTGTCAAAGGGAATAAGACAGATAACAACAAGTTCACACGCAGCAGAACCGTCGCCGTTTGAAACACCACCAAGTCCAGTCCAGGGTTTTAATATTTTTGTAAGAAAAGACAACTGTTTTTACTCATTTGTTCTGTGTCTTTCAAATGTTTGTCATATTTTTCGGGACAAAAATATGTAACATAATTCAATTCAATTAAAAATGGTACTACCTGTTTCATCCCATAAGCGTTCTTCCGATCTCTTCCTCTTTCCCATCCCATCCATACAAAAATCTTAAAATGCTTCAAATTTTGGCCAAATAATTGTCACACCCAAGGCCTGAAGAAATGAAGTTTTCATTCTTTAATATTCAAAAAGACAAATTCTCACTATCATAGACGTAAGTTCTGTTTGATTTTTATTAAAATGATTATTTTAACCATATATTAAAATTGTTAATTTAAAAATTTATTATTCTTGAAAATATTAAAACTCTAAATAATCTTAAAATATTACGTTTTATTTAAATTTTTAATGTATAATTATTATTTTTTTTAAAACTATTAAAAATTTAAAAATTGAAAACACTTTAATTTTTTTTTGAATTTTAAAAACCAATTAAATATTTAATTAAAGCATTAAACATTTTTAAAAATTGTAGTTTACCGCAAATATATGTTATTTTGAAAAGAAAAAATATAATAAAAAATAATAGAATTTGTCAATAAAAATTAAATGATGGATGAAATTTTGATTTTTTAAAATTTAAAGAATGGGAATTTACCATTTTAACCAATATAGATGAGAAATGGACTTCTTGAGTAAAATTTACACTTGAAAAATCTTTGATGGAGTTTCGATAAGGCAATAACAATTAAGAATCTTAATTTAAGAGTAACTATTACTCAGGGGGCAAACCATCTTATAATTTAGGTGCCTGAGTTGATGTTGAGAGCGACTGCCGAACTAATTAATCATTAAACAACTCAATTAACCAAAGGTAAATAACTAATTAGCATTAATCCAATAATATTATTATAATAATGACAGCATTATATTTTAGACTAAGTAAGAATAATATTAATTAAGGTCTTCAAGGGCAAATACTAAGCATGATTCCAATGATGTCAGAAGAATATTAAAAAAAAAAAATGATATTATATTTTGAAGCAAGTAACAAGAATAATAATATAGTAATTACCACTAATCTTTTTGAAAAATAAAATCATAAATAATTAGAAACGGTGCCGGTTTCATTTGTTTAACTTTAGAATCTATATCTATGACGCATTCATTAATTACCAGATGTCAACTGCTTCCAATTAAAATTGAAATTTCGAACATAACGTTATGGCATGGGTTTACCTTTTCTTCCACGACGTGTGTTCATCCTTGCATTATGCCGACCTCTATATATTCAAAGTGATTGAAGAATTATTGACGAAGTGTTTGTTTGTTTTTTTTTTAAATGAGTTAATAGTATTATATATAATTTTATATATAAGTAATAATATATATTTTTAAATTAAAAATAAAATAATATTACTCATATAATAATATATATTGTTTATATTACTGGTTTTATATATTGTTTGAATACATAATTTTATTATTTATTTATTCAAAAAAAATAGAATTATGTTTCAATTATTTTTGGACTTCAAAAATATTTACCTTAAAGTCATGTGTACTCTTTTTTGACTTAATGAATCAGAAGGTTGTTGAAATCAAGTATTGTTTGATTTAAACTCGATTTGATAAAACAAGAGAAAAATTTAATCTCAAATTCATTGAGTTTTGCATTACTGATTAAAGCTCGAGCTTGAGAGAGAAATTTTAAATTTAAGCTTAGAATGAAATATTATTTTGAGCCGAGCTTGAGCTCTACTGTACTGGACTCCAAAATGTTTAGTTCGGCCATAGTTAGGTCCTCTTTGTCCCTCTGTTGAAAGCTTTTCGTTGCGTGAAACATTACACTGAAAATCCCCTTCACATTACCAAGTCATGTAACTTCAGAGAAGTCAAATCCCACGGCAAATTAAACGTGTTGACTAATTTCACTGAAATTGATGCCATCCTAGCTGGAAAATCACATCAAGAAGTTGACAAGCACTAATTCCTACAGACACATAATAAATATTGGCCATTACAAAGGAGGGTCTGTTATAAATATGATAAACAAATATGAAATGAGAAAGACTTGAAAGAAAGACAACATTATTTATTATTTAAGTGAATAATTGATAGGCGAGGAGAGGAAGAGTGTTTGTAAAATCCGGATGAAGAAGCGTGTACAGCCAATTGGAAAAGGGGAGGGTAGGCTCATAGAGTCAAATTCCATTGCCCCACAGCCAATAATGTCAGTCCGCCTCCAAATTTTCATTGCCCACTTCTCCTCTCCATTAAATGCATTCTCACCAAAGTCTCTAATTTAACCGCACGTGGTGGAAAATCCACCAGACATGCAACGGGGTCTACATTGTGTCACAAATTGTAAGAGAAATTAATAGTAGGTATCATTATCTACTCGACTACACATTATGATTAAATAACAAATAGTAAATTACATTTTATCTCTAATTCCTCACTCCTTACAACTCTTGTGAATTGAAAAAGCAAAACACCACGAGGAGGAGGAGGAGGAGGAGGTATATATGAACAGAAGAGGGAACCATTTCCATCAACAGTTGACCCTAGCTACTTGCTGGGAAAAACTTTTGTCGTTACCTTTAGACAACCATTTGCCTACCATAGCGATTCAAATTTCTTGAAAATTAGGTAGTGTTCTTGGTCCCCCATCATCGCAAGTTTTGTTTTATAATGGGGGCCAAGTTTTCATTTGCTCAAACAATTATTAAAATTAACAAATATAATAAAAATCTACTAGTACAAGAAACTAAGGATAGATTCAAAAACAAACTTGTTTAGACTCGAAAGGAGTTTAGCTCGAACAAGCCCGAGACAACGAACATAAACCTGAGCATGAACTGAAAAGTAAAATTAGAAGAAAACCCAAGCTCAAGTCCGAACCCGAACTATAATCGTGCTTAACTCACGAGCCAAACACAACTCGCTTGAACCCTTAGCAAACGATATCGTTTCCAATCCTATTTAAATATAGGACTGAATTCAAAGCAAATTTGTTTGGACTCGAAATGAGCTTAGCTCAAACAAGCCCGAACATGAGCTCGGGACAGCGAACATAAACCCAATCACGAACATGTGAGTGAGCAAGTTCGATGAACATGAATCCAAACCTTAAGCCCTGTTCGGACTCGGTTCGGCTCGTTTCCAGTCCTACAAGAAACACATGTTCTTATCTATTAGGATACTGTATGTTGAACTTCCAAAATAATTCCACTGTTTTGCCAAACTTAATTGATGCTGCAAACCCTAGACAAATCTAGACTTATGCAGATACCAAATGTGAATACGACACCAAATAAATAATGTTTCAACAAAAAAAAAAAAAAACTGGGTGCAGTGTCACTTCACACTTCTCAGGTTATCCTGTCCACACGGAATAAACGTGGAAAGCCCCAATCTGTATCATGTTTCATTCAAGCATGCTTATATTGTATAACGTACAACCTTCATAGAATACAAACTCATCATACAACAAATGAATAAATTGATTTGCAAAAGCCTCCATTTTTGCCCTCAATTAGAACGCCCTTATCAGATAAGATTACTTACAGGTTAAAGCAAAGTTAGTAGTACAAAACTTCCACAGTAAGCCTCTCAGAAAACTCCATCTCTGCAATGAGTAAAATAATCAATGACAGTTCTGTACTTTTTCACCGCGGTTACCGTGGAGTCTACTCCTCTGTAACTAGTTGTGTGGGTAAGTTTTGGACCATATAAGAACTCTTTTACTTTTCGTGCAATTCCTTTTTCGGAAGAATATCATGCCTCCTAAATCTCAATCTGAATCTAAAGCCTGCAATAAAGAAACATATGCGAATATTAAACCATTTCTCTTCTCTGAAGAAGCACGAATCTGTTATCGTTGAGATGGTGATGAGCATATTTCTTGGCCTTGCTGTTAGTTTGTAAGATACAATTTGGGAGCAAAACCTATTGATGCATTTGTTTTAAACACAATATGATGAAGTATAATATTAAATGGAAAACTCAAGCACTGAGTAAAGGGAAAAATAGCAACGAAAGATAAAATATCAAGAGATGTACCATGGGACTTTCTTGAGAATAACTTTAGAACCTCATCGATAAGAATAACCTACAGCCAATACACATGATAAATATTAAAATTATAGGACTTAGAAGAAAAAATGTTTAAGAAACATAAAGACATCAATTAGAAGATAAATGCAAATTTACAGCATTGAGTTATGCATGCCAGTTGAGAATTATTTATAACAAAATCTTAAGTATGCAATGGCCTTCTATTCAGAGTTCAAGAACACTCATTGAAAATTGGTTTACGACAAAATCATTTGAATTCTCTCAGCTTCCTGCTGTTTTCAACATTTATTGAAGGGAATCCAAGCTACTAGAGTACGGATGTTCACAAAGTATTGCAACTGTTTTCCAGCAATATAAAGTAAATTACAACATATTTAATCTTTTATCACATTATGAAAGCAGGATATACAATAGATACAGTACTAAGTATAGAAATCCCACAAAGTATAGCAATAACAGCCAAATTTCTTGAATAGTAAAATGGGCTTAAAGAAAATACGTACAGGAAATGAAAGATATAAAACAACTTTCCACTCAGCCCAAGATAATGGTGTTACCTGGAATACAAAATATTAAATAAAATCAGTTGCTTTGTGAAATGAGAGAAAATTTGAAATTGGCTTAATCATCTGCTGAGCTGGAGAGACAAAGCCTTACAGAGAAAAGAATAGATAGTGGCCTCACATACAAAATTAGTATGTGAAGAAGCATTGTCAAAATAATTGAAGCAACGAGCCATAAATTACTCCAAGGAGGGATGACCCTGAAATACATGCATGGTTTTAAAAGGCGTTGGGTTAATGTAATTCCTCTCATTGAAGAAGGATACTTACAACAAGGACTGATTTTCGCTGAGGTTATTCAGAGCATTAAACATCTCAACAACAACAAGCACTGTCATTGACACAGTTGAAGGATGTCGATCCTCAAATATACTGCACGGGTAAGTTGTTTCCCTTGTTGAGCAAGAGTCAAACTTCATCTGAAAAGAATAGTGAGATTAGAGTTCCAAAAGGAATATTTATGGGCTTGCATAAGCCCGTATGCTAAAAAATAAAGAACTAAAAGTATATTCGGTAATTGCAAATTTTAGAAGATCAGTAGTCTAGTCATGCACCAAGAAGAATTTTACCACTCATTTAAATAAAAAAGAGCTCCATACCAGTTCTGTGTATGGTAGTTTCGGACCACTATCAGAATAAACAAACCACCATATGAACCCCACAACAGTAGCAAGTCCAACATAAGCTGCATCAAATAATAAGCCATCCATGATACACTTATATTGGAATTTTGATGATTGTGCAATATTAAGCTCACAATTAACACAACAAAAATTGGAATAATGTCACATACTTGTCAGAAATTATTTCAGAGAACATGTTATATTAAAACATTATACAATGTTATTTAGATAGGACAGCCTGATACAAAATATATTGTGCGACTGTATTGACATTCTACATACTAAGAAAAATGAGATGAAAAGTTGATATACTTATGTTGTAGTTCATCTTGTTTCTCATATGTTCTTCTTTACTCTGTGTTTCATATAGAGAGCCATTTATTCAGGAAAGAGAGTCCTTCAGTTGCCTAGTATCTTTGGCTTTATGCAGAATAAGATATTCACCCAGAAGGAGCACAGTCAGGAAAAGGTAGGCCACTCTAGAGGACTAAATCAAATGAAGCGAGGTTTAAAATTATAATACAACAAACTACTGAGAGTTCACAAAAAGTCCATTATGTTGTTCCCAACAAAGGAAAAGATCCGTCTTTAGCAACAGTTGCAATTTTGGAAGTCATTGGAAAACCTCTAGTTTACAAAACAAAGCATCCCATATAATTCAGTAAGATAGAGTTCCAAATACTAGTTATGGCATTTGTAGATACCTCCAATTACCAAATAACGGAAGAACAACCATCCGGTAACCACTGCTTCGCTAACCTGTGGACATTTGAGTTGAGTTAAAAAAGTGGCAAAATATAAGAACATGAATTAGTGAAAAAGTGACATAACATGAGAACATGAACTTTCTTTTTGTTCATGTAAGAAAAATATCTAATATATATTTATAATAAGTAGAACATAGAACTAAATTTCACAGCTAACACCAAAAATTTCAGAAATAAGAATTGCGGTGCCAAAAGGATGTGTGCAACATTCTATCACCAAGTGCCAAGAATGCTGTAAACCATTTGCAATCACCAACAGAAGGACAATCATAAAGAAGACTACCATAAGAGGATTAAAAAAATAAAGTTACATCTTGATTATACATTTATCGATTAACAAAAGAGAAAAAGAACTACAAAATTAGCCACAAACATGTCAAGCTCAAATGAAATATTCAGAGTTGCACTCATCCTTGCAGCTTATAAACCACATAGAGGTCAGGGACAATGGAAAAGTAAAGGTTTGAAACTAGTGAAATAAAATGAGCCTTACCACAAATCCGGAAATTAAAGCAATACCTTACGAGGCTTGGCGTTCATGACATCAGAGTCTTGCTTATTAAAACCAATAGCTGTGGCAGGCAAACCATCAGTTACCAAGTTGACCCATAGCAGCTGGACCTGAAAATAGCATTAAAAAAAAGTTATATATTGGTGAGGCTGGAAAAAATCTTTACTAACACAATTTTTTAGGCCAGAAAAGAAATTTTAGGTAAACTGGAAAAAAATAAATTGGGTGATAGCCCTCAAGATGGATAAAATTAGCATCCTTTTACTCGTACAGCAGATCAAACTATTCCTTGCTGCCAGCTATAGAAACAATACACAGGTTATTATGTTAAGCATCTGATCTTGATTTGGATTGTGTTCTGGTTCAGGTTTTGGGAAATATGTTAATATACATGTTGCACTTGTTTATATATTATATTCACTTTAAGACAAATAATAATTGTTCCCCCCCACTACACTTAAAAAAGAATGATGGTCACACATGTTGAAACTCAAACTTTTCAAACTAACTAAACTCACAGGGGCAAGAGTATCAGGTATTCCAAGTACAGCTGCAACAAAAATACAAACTACTTCGCCAATATTAGAAGAAATCATGTATCTGATGAACTGCTTCGTGTTATTGTATATAGCCCTTCCTTCTGCAACAGCCTGCAAAGGAAAAACAGTTCAAGAAGTTAAATGGATATATATATATATATATATATATATATATATATATATATATATATATATATATATATATGTTGTAGTTATTCTTTAGTCAAGATGTCCTGATATATATTTTTGTTGGACAATACATATTCACTATTGGAATCATTTAATTTGGACTGAAATGATATATTACAGCTTAGATCCAATGGTGCATATGCATTGTCCTGATAAATTTATATCAGAATATCCTGACTAGAGAATTATTTTCTCTAGTCAGAATATCCTGACTATATATATATATATAGAGAGAGAGAGAGAGAGAGAGAGAGAGAGAGAGAGAGGGAGATATTTTTAGGTGTGGATGCCTTGATATTTTAAAGTGCAAACTACTGACAATTGGTCGCTAGCTTTATTTTGCATTTTGTTAAGCTAATGATTAGTTGAATGCCCTTGGTTTGCACCTTAAAAGTTTTAGGACATTTGCACCTAAGAATTACCATATATATATATATATATTGAGAGAGAGAGAGAGAGAGAGAAAGAGATATGGAAGCTCCTCCTGATAAAAATGAAGAAAAACTAGCATACCGCAACAATAGTAGCAAAGTTGTCATCAGCTAAAACCATATCTGAAGCACTCTGGAATTCAAAGGATAATGATGTAGTGAAAACCAGACTATTAAATGTGAACAATAAAGTTATCATTATGTTTAAGAATACTATGGGACTACAAAAGGCACTAGGTACTGTGAAAAACTAATGCATCTATAAATTCCAACAAAAAGTTAGAAAACATGTAACCCTGCTATTCATCAAAAGCTTTTCATGATAAAGAAGAGATTAAAACAAAGCCATAGGCTTTCCAGCAAGAGAATAGGAAAGAAGAAAATTGAAAGTGCATAGGGCCAAAAGAGGGTGGGAAAAATAAATTTTTATGACTCAAGCACCATGGTTAATATTTTACCTTTGCAACTGCTGTTCCAGATCCCATGGCAATTCCTATATCTGCTTTTTTCAGAGCAGGTGCATCATTCACACCATCACCAGTCATTGCAACCTAACATATTGATGTTGTGAGTGTTCGTTCAACAATGTCAGTTTACACTTAAAAAAAAGCTTATAGGTAGCTACAAAAGCCAATGCAACTCTTGGCCACATGACTAATTGGTTTATCCAACACCATATCAAGTTAATCTTTCTGTGACAGTTCATTTGAGAACAAATAATTCCATTTCTGGTAGCAACAAAAATATAAAAAAATATAACTCAACTGTATACAAAATCTCAAAACATCAAATTATCCAAATACAGAAATGATTTGATCAGAGAAGCACTGCAATACCACTTCATTCTGGTTCTGTAATGCCTCAACCAGCATTCTTTTATGAGAAGGTTCAACCCTAGAAAATTGTTAAAAAAGGAAAAGAAAAAACACACATCAACTTGATGAATTCAATATAAGCAATCAACTGAAAATTTGAAGTCCAACAAGATAATGGCATAGGATAAAATACAATTCTTAATCTGTTAACACAATTGACAAACATGCCTGCTGAAAAGTGCCATTCGTTGTAATGCCACAGTTTGCTGCATTGATGGAAGTTCTTCAAACTCTGAAGCAGTAAAGGAGTGACCAACATAATCTACTAAGTGATCAAAAGCACCTATCTTGCGACAAATTGATTCAGCTGTGGACTGAAGCAGTTGTTCTCACATTAAAAAGGCAAGAGTGAAGATGCAAAAACTGAAAATTCCCAAGAATCCTGAAAACGATCGACACTACTTTCAAGTTACCTTGTTATCCCCAGTGACGACTATAACACGTATACCAGCAGTCATGCATGAAAGCATAGCTTTTTTCACTTCTTCTCTCGGTGGATCTAGCATTCCAACCTTTAGAAATAAATTAAAGAAAAAATAAAAACAAAAAATTATGACAAATATATTAGCATAATATGAATAACTGAAGGACTAAATATTCCTTGTACACATTAATTCATTTTCTCATGGCATTGCTTTGGCTACTGCTCCAATATTTAACTATTATCAACCATCCAGGAAAAACAACCTAAATTGACACCTATCAGTTCAGTTCAAACTACCTACTAACAATTCACATAGTTATAAATAGTATCATACAGAGTTGACAAATTACAATTAATTTCTACGTTTAGATAAACTCCAAATAGCAGATTCCTCTGTCCTAACATATCTGACTTTCATGCATTTCAGGGAGACGATCAAATTCTATTCAAGTATATACACATATAAAAGAAAAAAGCAATAACAGAGGATGAAAAAGTTAAAGAGTAGTTCTGGGAAGTCATAAAAAATTATGCTTTGACTTTTTGAATGGACAAAAAACTTTTCGACATCCAAACATGCACAAAAATTTTGGGGACAAAAGGAGTCATAAGGGCATGACATAACTAATTTGCGATGCAATAGAATTTAGCATTGCATTTAGAACAAAAATGCATACCAACCCAATAAATGTAAGGTCATTCTCATTGTCATAGGAGAGACTTTGTTGACCGATGGGCATCTGTTTGAAGGCTAGAGCCAGGCACCTCAAAGTTTCTTTTCCTGCAAGACTGACAAATAAACATGCAGGTTCATATGAGATAAAAGAAAAGCCGAAAAATTGAACAAAACCTCACCAGAAGTAAAACTATATAAGATGACATGAAATAATGCACACATCACATTGATTGTCAAGAGTTAGTGTAGTTGCAATTATAAGTAGCAAAAAAATAATTAATAGATAAAATTCTGATGAATATAACAGATTGAAAATTGCACCTCATAAAATCTTAATTTGCTTTTTAGTGGCTGATGTAGGACAACTTTCCTAACAAAATTAGTATAAATAAGGGTGTTTGCTAGCCTAAGAGTTATTCAATAGTTTCCCTTCAAATTTTTAATAAAAGGGTTTATTTTTCACGAAAGCTACATGATAGATTTTCTTTTATCTTTTATCTTTTTTCACATTTCCACTTCATCAGTGGGTATACAGGAAAGTTCTAGATAACTGCTCATTAGCAGCTTCCAGTTGATATGATTCCCATTGAAAGTGGGATGTAAACCATCTTCAAAGCATATTGGGTATAGAACCCCGCCCTCCCCAAAAATGTAAATAAAAATTAAAATTCACCGTTTTTAGTTCTAATACTATGCATGGTTAATGCTTTCACCCCAAGAACCACAATCTACTAAATTGTTATCGATAATAGAACTAATCAATTGTTAATATTGTTTATTTTCAGCACCACTATAACTTTTTGATAGATCCAATTCAAACTCATGCCGTCCCATTAAGATAAAGATAGATTTCCAAGACAGGTTAATTTCTAGTGCAACCAGGCATCTCATGTACAGAATGTTGAAGATATTCAATAAGGAGGGGGGGGGGGGGGGGGTTATATCTGTTAAAAGAAAGTGGTGATGCGAGAAACAGAAAGTGAAGAAATCTAACCTGTTAAACCTAGACTCTAGTTCAGCTCGGATATTAGCAGTCATTGGAACAATGCTGCCATTGTCATTACAGAGGATATTTGTACATCTAGAAATGACACTTTCCGGAGCACCCTTTGAGAACATAATATCTGTCTGCTTATGGCTACAAAGAACACTCATCATTTTGCGATCACGGGAAAATTCCAAAACAGAAACCTGCAAAATAATCATATATTAGAAGTACGTATAGAGACAACAGGCTAGCACCCAAAAAAAAAATGATAAATTACAGATACATTATCCAATATTCAAGGTTCACTTTATGATTTCCTTCAAAATTGAATAAACTTCTTAAAATAAAAAATCAAGTTTGCTACAATCATAGGAGTCTGTTACAGACAAGCAGTAACTATAAACCCTTTTAATCTTCTCCACAGACAATATTGATCCTCAATACAATAATATGTTTACACACAACAAAGAAAAAGAGAAAACTATTCAAGCGACAATTCATTTTCAAAGCAAACCTTTTTAAATCGGTTTTCCCAGTAATGATTACAGTATGATGCACGCTCATGCTTACTAAGCATGTTCAAGGCAGATGGCATAGAATCAAAACCAGGAAGGCCAACCTGTAAAAATAGGAACATAAATAAATCTGAAGCCTAAAGTGAGTTATCAAACTACTAAGAATATTAAGATGGAAAGTAAAAGGAAGGAAAAAAAGAAAAGAAAATGACAGCAGTAATAATTACAACTTAGTATAGTTGAAGCACAGAACCTACCTTCTCTACCAGAACACGGAGAGCCACCTCTGTAGACTCACCAATCTTTTCATAGCTTCCTTTATCTGGATTATACTGTAACACAGACTCATTGCAAAGAGCTGAACACATAGCCATGTGAAGAAGGCAAGGCAACTGAGCAGGAATATCAAGCTGTAAAACAAAGACAATTGACTTAAGGGGCAACGCTCTCTGCAATACTAAGGGATGAAAAATCATTAAAATAAATACCTGCATCCCATTGCTGCCAAAGACAATTCCTTCTGGCGCATATGTAGTTCCGCTCACACCATATTCAGCAATAAGAGGACCTTCTTGTACAGAATGCACCACACATATCTGGGAAGACAAAGTATCAGGAAATAGAAACATCATTACGAAGCAGAGTGCAGTGTAATTATTGTCCAGCACCAAACCAAAAAATAAGGTCCAAGGTACATATTTAAAAATAAATTACCCGTATCTTCTTCTAAGTCCCTCTAAATTTATGGCAACCACCCACCATAATACAATTTCAAACAGTACATCAGATCAATAAGGACAAAACATATTTTAAAAAATATTTCTTTATTCTAAGATTATCACCTTTGAAACAGACATCATATTGGTTGTTAGAGTTCCAGTTTTGTCACTGCAAATTACAGTGGTGCAGCCTAAGGTCTCCACTGATGGCAAAGACCGTACTATAGCATTCAACCGCGCCATACGCTTTGTTCCAAGGGCCAAACACCTACATAAATAGAATGAAACCAAAAAAAAAAAAAACACTATGATGAACCAAAAACATGATAACTTTAAATAGTTCATATCTTCAGTATTTTTATTACATAAAAATAGTACCCAAGTTTACTACTGCAGGTTGGGATTAGAGGCTTCTTTACTAATTCCACAAGTTATCAAAACTACAGGGAAATCATACTCATTTTCACACCTTACATTATTTTCACCCAGAACTCATGTCACTGTCACAGAATTAAATTATGCAGATTCTTTTGGCAGTAAAATGACTACATAATTTTGTCATGTATAACCAGAAAGACTTATAACACTTACGTAGTAACAACAGCAGGAAGCCCTTCAGGAATTGCTGCAACTGCAAGAGCAACTGCAATCTAGGAATGTAAAAAGGGTTACTCTAAATTAATATATAAAAGATCTTAAAGATAAAAAAGAGGAGCTATCTAGATTCTCAACCAGATAGAACATTAAATTTGGAATTGAGGTAAAGCATGTGAAAAAAAAATGATTAATTAATATTAAAATGACCAAAAAGTTTAGACTAGCATGTTGCATCCAGAACATTCTCATTCCCAATAATCATACAAGCATCTCGCCACAGACATGGCCCCAATAAAATTACTTAAGCATGTTTAGAGAGGATCATGAATGCATCATTGCTGCACAATGTCCACAGGACTTACAGGGTTTTTCTAGATTTAACAAAACTAGGCTTTCACCTCATGCTCTTTTTTATTTTGTTGACATATCCAGTATGTACAGCAAAATCAAAGTCCTTGGCATCTTCCAATCATCAACCTTGTTTGTTGAAAAACTAAGGTTCAGAAATCTAAGTTACAAGAGCGTGTTATATTATCTTCAGGTTTAGACCAAGATCCAAACTATTAATCCTTCGTGTCATGTAGTAAAAGAGTCCAATTATTTGGCGAATCTAAACTTAAAGTGGAATTTAAGATATATCTTCTCTACATATATGCAAAAATATTTTTCAAAATACGATAACAAGGAAGCATCTAGCATGATGCTAAGCAAAAAATATTTTAGTAGATAAAAGGAACTTGAAAAGCACGAACTGCTATTATTCCGAAAAATAAAATAAAATAACACCCATCCATAGAACAGTACCTTGAAGTAATGAATTGCCCCACGCAAGAAGCCACCATGAGAAGGGTCACGGAAGTGACCAATGTTTACAATCCATACCAATACACAAATCCCCACAATAACCTGAAAACACAGCATATTCATAAGATGCATCACATAGCGAGATAGAAAGTAACAGCATTTTCCAGAAAAAAAAGTGAGTTTGAAGAATCTAAACACGTTAGGAGTTGGCAAGTAATATGTAGTGCCTCACACTGATGGGAAAACATCAAAAGAGAAAGGGAGAGAAGGGAGGATAAAATAAAATAAATAACACCACAAATCATTAGCCACCTAGAAAAAGTCATGTCAAAGTAATTTGAAGTGCATCAAACTGACAATACAATATTAAGTAATTTCACAAATCATTAACCAACTAAAATTTTATTCCCTTACTTCCACCTTTAAGTTCCAGTGGAATTGAGGACAATCCTTCAGCATGGATTTATAGGCCATGAGCCCACTAACATATCTATGTAAATAAAGGAATAGGACAGACAATTAGCAATTACCTTAGCCAAAAAGGTACCAAACTCATCCAGCTTCTTCTTTAATGGTGTCGCTTCCTGCAACCACCAGTGAATATTAGCATTTAGAATATATAAATAGACAGCAAAGCTCTGATGGAGCTCTTTCTCTTTTTTATGAGTTCTAGACAATTTTTAAACACTATCATGAGAAAAAAATAGATGCTCAAGTAACTGTATCACAGAACAATTACAAAATTGGGAACAGGCCCCTTCCATGCAGTCAAGATAAGGTTTCCTGAAAAAGGGCCTAAGCCACAGTACATATGACCGACACACAACCCATCAAAACTCCAAGTATGCATCTCAAATGTTGGAATGCAATAGAATCAGAGCCATATAAATTTTTCTGATTCAACTATATGTAGAATAAATTTGAAAATTTAGTGGCAATGCTGAATGACAATCAACAGAAAAAAAAAAAATACAGACAAGAAATTTGAAAATTGAAAATGATGGACAATGATCATCAATGAATAATGAATATCTATTGAAAAGAAATTTGCAACAGATAAGATACAAATGAAACTGAAAATTAGTAACGCTTACATCTTCTGTTTGCAACATTGAATCACGTATGCTGCCCATGGCAGTGTTAGCACCAACCCCAACTACAATAGCTCTTGCTCTACCCGCAACCACTACGGTACCCTGGCAGTCAAAAAGACTTAAAATACATTGGAACTTGTTTGATGCTAATTAATACTAAAAGAAGAAAAGTTATATATAAGGCTCTGAAGAAAGAAACAGACAAACAAGGAAAAAGAATTCCCATTTAAGGCATAAAAGTACTTGAAGTCTCACTGTCTGATCTGAGGTCAACAATATAAACTCTTTACTTGAAAAAATTAATTAAAGAATTAAATAATTTTTAATGCATCACCTATATATATGGACAAGAAATGAATTTACAGAGTCATAAAATTAAGATGCCCTAAAATATAAAAATAAGTATACTTTGTCTAACCAAAATATGGACACTGGATTTCCAAGCAGAAAGTTGACAACAGTATCCAATTACTCCAGCTTCCAATGTCAAATGAAATTAACTACTAAGTTAACCGCAGAGAGGCAGGTTGAAATACTTAGTCCAATGGTCCATGCATATCGCATGAAAGGTTTTCATGTCCAAGAATAATTGTAGATCATAGAATTTTCACTTCAATAATAAATGATGTGCTTTCTTAAATTTTTTTAGGGTTTGAAATGCAATATAAAACCACATAGCAAGAGAAGGTGCATCCACTGGAAAAAAGGAATTAGTTCCTTTAGCATGACCCTATGGTGACTCTAATCACATCTATTCTAAGTAAGTAACAAAAATCTTGGGCATTTTTGGTTCATGATTCCCAATCAAGTTTTAAATACTAGGATACATTTCGAAAATGTGGATCATTTTTCTAAGTATTTTCAAATTTAAAAAAATCCTAAACTTGCTTATTAAATCTAGAATTTTATTTATGAAATTCAGAAACTATTTTATAAAGAAGCAAAAATTACTTCTTCTTTCTCTTGATTTTGGGTTCAGGATTGGGTCAATACTCATTTCTGATCAGACCCCGATTAAACCCAATTTCTGATCAAATTTGATTGGCAAAACAAAAATTCACTTAATCCCTTGTATACACAATGATATTATTTAAGTCCAAATATTGACTACAACAGCATAAAAGATTTTACCGAGAAAAGAATATTTGTCTTATCTTGGTACACAGCATTTGTCGCCATGGTGGACTCAAGTTCTTTTTGCACAGAGAAGCTCTCCCCTACCATCAATAAAACATGATTAGGAGTTGAACTAAAATTTTATGTGCTAATTATAATGCACTGATCATAAAAAGTGTAGATGGTGCCTAAATTTAATCCCACATTTTTTCATTCTTTGATTACTATTGATACGAGGGAGACCAACTAGCAAAGTCTTCAGCACACAAAGCTTAAACAAACATTTAGTGCAATAAAATCCCCATGTATAGCACAGATTAAGAATTAATTTAAAAACAAAAGGCAGGTAATAATTACTTTGAATTTTTGCTAACAGATATATAATGCACCACTTTTTTTCACTTACATTCACCAAATAAATTCAGTTATTAAAAGTGTATGCCTATACCTAAACTGTACTGCAATAACTGTTCAAGTTGATAGTAGTTAGTATTTGAGATAGTCATGCTTTGGATACGGCAATGACCCTATTAAATATCGCATATGCCAGTGATTACAAATAAATAATTGCAAGACAATACCTTACAAAGATTCCCCAGTCTTGATATTTATGATAGATATACAAACATATACAGAAACATAAGTTCTGGAAAATGCAGGCAGAGGCAACTCATTTTCACTAGTCCATCAATAAAGCTTATTGTACAACTTGTAATTGAACAATCTGACACATGAATTCAGTAAAGTAACAAAGGTCAAAAAGAGTTCAGTTCCGAATTGACCAAAGTTGAGGAAGCAGAAGGCTTGCACACAAAATGGACCTCAATTGTTGTGTAAACATGATGCATATAACTTTTTATCTAAGATATTCAGCTAGTTAACCCCTAAAAGCCATACTTTCTATCTTTATTAACTTAGTTCAAGTATCGATACCTGATTTTGCAAAGATCAACTCAATACTAAAATTCATCATTGACAAACAAGTCTACTTTTAAGATTTGATAAGAGAAGGCATACCTGTAAGAATTGCTTGATCAACCCGCAATTGATTACTTAGCATTTCAATCATTCTCAAATCAGCTGGAATCTTGCATCCCACTATTAACTCACAAAAGGAGACCTCTTTAAGATCTTTCTGAACAATTTACAAATATTAATAAATTTTTATATAAAAAGCATATCACCAACTTACCATTAACTTCTACAACATCCCCAGGCACCAGCTCTGTTGCTGGAAGAATGGAGAAACAACCTGCGATAATAGTTTACATGTAAACTATGTATAGCTAAAATGACACAAGTTCTCTCATTCAGTTTAGACAAACATTCCTTTTATAGGAAAATGAAATAAATTCTAATAAAAGATAAAAAGATTGAGATCCCCCAGTCCACTGTAAATACTTTATCCAGAATTGGTAAAAATAAATTAATGATTTGATTTTTTTTCAAATTTTTAGTTTACCATTTCGCTGGACAGTTGCAATATCTGCTTGG
Organism: Mangifera indica; assembly: GCF_011075055.1. Lineage (NCBI taxonomy): Eukaryota > Viridiplantae > Streptophyta > Magnoliopsida > Sapindales > Anacardiaceae > Mangifera > Mangifera indica. Next base: position 3,579,884 of record NC_058147.1, on the reverse strand, counting down.
TAGGCCCGTAATTCCTACACAATGAAATTGAGAAACAACTGTCAAGATAGCTGAAGCTATGTAGACTCACCCTCCATCCATTATAAATGGCATACTTCAACCAAGTCCAGGAAGACTTACATAAACTCAAAGAAAGGCACTTTTTGACATTAGTGAGCAAGCAAAAACTTATATGTAGAAAGCTCAATTAAAGCAGAAAAGATCCACTTGTAGCCTAAACTAGAAATCTGCACAATTTCATGGGAGCCGCCCTCAAAATACTTTAGAACTTACCTCAAGAGCCTTTTCAGCATTAGTTTCTGTAATTACACCAACTGCTGCATTGGCAGCCAATATCAACATGATCACCTGTTAAGGTAACAAATCATAGAGTTAGCCAATACATTTAAAATTTAAATTGAAAATTGTGTATTAAAGAAAAATATGGGGAAAAACAAGCACTGCCAAGCAGATCGTACAGAAGGCTCCAGAAAAGCCGTTAATCCAGTCTCTCCATTAATCAAAGCCAAAACAAAAGAAACAACAGCTGCAGCAATTAATATCTTCACAAGCAAATCATCAAACTGTTTCAACACAAGTTTCCAGAAGGGAGTCCCTGTATTCAAGGGTCAAACACAAAAGGTTCAAACTATAAAATAACCAATTACAGCCAGATTTTGATAGGTTAGAAAGTAGAAACACGTAACTTGTTATTGTTTAAATTTATATATATATATAAAAGAGAAATAGAAGTCTTCACGCACAAACATGTAACGAAACCAATAAAAAGACTATCAAAAAAGGAGTAAGCAAGGTGTATGCCATTTACTTACTTTTTTCCTGAGGCAGCACTGCAGAGCGTAAGAGAAGGATGCAATTAAAGAAGAAAAAGACGTTAGAAGAAATTATTCAGAAAAATACATTAGAAGAACATATTTTGAAATGAGTATCAGATCTCATAACTTAACCTAACTAAGCAATTACAGCAGAACTAACTCACAACAATACTAAGATACATCACCATAACTTTGAATGAGATTTTATTGTCATTTTATAATCACCATTGATAATATCACAAAATGCATGAATATTAACATTTATTTATATAGAATACATAGATTTCTGCATAGACAGATCCTACAAAGTAACTACTGATCACCTGTACAAATCAAGTGGGCCGCTCTATGATTTCCAACTAGAAGATCCAACATCAAAAGAACAAAGATGATAGAAAAAATAAAATAAAAACAAAAACGCACACATGCAATTGCTTGGAGAAATATAGCACATAACCACAGAGTGAATGATTGAAAGCAACAGCATATCAATAACTAACTTGTCAATTTCCATGCTTAAACTTCCCAAATTTGTTGTGGTTCTCGTCAGTTGCTCACAAATCACAATGTAACAAAATTTTCAATGTCAATAAACATATATAGAGAATTGAGTCGAGCAAAGCAAGAAAATAGCTATCGCTTAGGCAGCCTCAAGTATTGAAAAAATTAATATTTATCTTCCCTGGTTTTGGAGAAGCACTACTTACTATAGTTGCTAAGCATCTATGATATATGTCATCAAACACAAGACCAAATAAAACGAAGACACAAAGAAGAAACTGAAAACAGAGTAGAAATGTTTGTGCTCGCGTTTCTTGTTCGTAAACTACTACAGGAAACCAATAACACAGAGCACGCACCATTTTTACCGTAAACTCTGGCATATTGTGCCACCTGCAAAGAAGAAATATTATCTAACGTCTATCGCGACCAGTAGTAGCTAAATTCAAACTAAACCGCAGCTAATAAACAAGCAATTCAGTAAAACGCCAGGTTCGGAAAAATTCGCGCGTACCTGAGAATCGGTGAGTCCTTTAGCAGGGTCCACTCCGAAATAATCCGATACCTAGAAACACAAATAGAGAGTACAAACAATATTAAAAAAATTCAAATGTTAGCCAAAAACAGGAAACAAATGCAAAAGTCAAATATTATTGAAATTAATTTTCAAATGCAAATTTCGAGAGGGAAGTGAATGACCTCAGATACAGATCTGGCGTACGCGTCTTCCATTAGAAATTAAAATTTTGGATCGAAGAAGAAAGATTCTGTTCTAGTAGATTTTCACAGAAGCTACTGGGTTTCCATTCTATTAATCTTCGTTCTAACTATTTAAATTCATGAGATCTATATAAAAACGATAAAACTATGTGTACTTATTTTGGATACACAAATATATATATATTTATATGTGTCATCATATAATTAAATGATTTTGAATTAAAAATAAAATAATAATCAATTATATAATAATACATATAAGTATGTATATATTTATGTACTCAAAATAGATACACATAGTATTATTCAAATAAAAAAACTGTGGGAGTTGTGGCTGTATTGTGGCACCAAAACGTTACACTCAAGCAACGTCACAATGGGCCGCGTTAGAATTTGGGTTTTAAATAGATTTGACGGTCCAAGTTCCACCTGAGCCCATATATATTGGCAACCTCTTACTTTTTTGAATTTTGACAACTGAAAAAATGATATATTTTAATATTATAATTTTGACAGATTTTACTCTTCATCCCACTTTTAATTAATTTTAAAAACTTTTGAATTTAAACTAAATAAAATTGAATTAGTTTGGATAATTAAATTGTTTTGTCACATGTAAAATTTGAGTGGAATGTAATTATATGTAATAATATTTATTTTTTATTTGTTTTAAAGTTATTTAATCACGTGTTATGATATTATGAATAAGTAAATAATAATTATAATAAAAATAAAATTATTTTACTTTGAAAAAATAAAATTATTTTCAAATAATACACTTTGAAAAGCGGGTGGACACAAAACGGTGATCCATACCCGGTTCATACATAGTGACACATATATGATATCATCGCGGCGCTTAAACCCTGAAAAACCTAACTACACTTATTTTGTTTTCACCTCCCTCTCACGTATGCTTTCTCTATCTCCACCGCAGCTAACGTTGCACACGGTTACGTAGCCGTCGAGATCATAACGTTTCGATTTTCATCGGCCTTTGCGCATAGCTGTGGAAATGCGTCAAGCTTACCGGAATAGTTCAATCGACTGGAAGCCTTCACCGGTAGTAGCCCTAGCCTCCAGCGCTGACGACTCTCAGGTTGCGGCAGCTCGCGAAGACGGCTCGCTCGAGATTTGGCGCATATCTCCAGGCACCGTTAGTTGGCACTGTCAGCTGGTAACAGTTAACTAAATCACCTTGATTTGCTTATGACTTAATTTGGAAATACAATTGGTATGATATTTGATTTGATTTGATTTTGTGTATTCAGACAATTCATGGGGACTCTAAGTCGCGAGTTTCATCGCTTGTTTGGTGTAGAGCTGGTAAAAAGGGATTGCCTTGTGGACGGCTGTTTTCTTCAAGTATAGATGGGTCGGTTTCAGAATGGAATCTTTTTGACTTGAAACAGAAGGTGAATTTCCTTGTGATACCGAAACACAAAATGATAACAATTTGCATTACTATCTATTTGTATTTGCTACATGATAGAAATTTAGTAGAATGAAACTGTAGTTGACTAGTTGAATATTTGCTACGTGGCCTTTTGCGCTTCTTAGTCAATTTTAGGTTAAATATTATCTAAAATTGTTATCTATGTATTAGTGATAACTGATAAGAATCACAATCATACAATCTAAAGTTTAATATTACTAAGTCCACAAATTTAGGCTAAATCAATAGGGGATTCTTAAACAAGCAATAGAAATATAATACTATTCCCTCTATACTTGTTGGAAATATTTTGATATCTTCTTGTTTCTGTCTAAGCTTCAATTTTGTTGTGTTGGTAATCAACTTAATCCAAGCAGAAGGATTGATTGTTTAAAGAGAAATGACCCTGTTCATATGTTGCTGTAATTGTATAACATGTTTTGCATTATGTGCATCTGCAGCTTGTGCTAGAGTCAATTGGGTTCTCAATCTGGCAGATGGCTGTTGCCCCCTCTAATAATCAGCTTATTCATGCAGAGGCAAACTCCCAGCATGTTGGAAATGGATATTTAAATGACAAATCTAATTATAGTGATGATTATGAAACTAGTGGAAGTGATCATGATTCTGACTTTGATGGGCTTCATGAAGAATCAGTAATTAATGAGGATAGACATGTAGCAGTTGCTTGTGATGATGGTTGTGTGAGGATATATAGGATCTCTGATTCAGATGAATTGACATATCATAAATCGTTGCCTAGGGTCAGTGGTGAGATATCTTCACCTGGGAGACAATATTTGTCATGTCATTCTTTGTTATCATCATTATTGTTATTTTGTACTTCCTGATCAAATGATTTGCAGGGCGTGTTCTAAGCGTGACATGGAGTGCTGATGCTAATATGCTGTACTCTGGAAGCAGTGACGGGTAAGTTTGTTGTCAAGACTGACATGCATGCATATGTGCTGGGGTGTACTGTACTGTTTGTCTTCTGGTTCTTGTTTTTTCTTGACCTTGCTGTGAACTTACATTTTCATTAGGCTCATAAGTATCAGCTTAACCATGCATGATATGGACTTTTGCAGGTTTATTAGGTGCTGGAATGCAAAATTGGGTATTGAGATCTACAGAATTACAGTTGGGGTTGGAGGTTTGGGTAGTGGACCTGATCTTTGCATTTGGTCGTTGCTTTTCTTGAGGTACAAATAAAAGCTCTTCTATATGTTTTTTTTTTTTTTTTGGGAAATTTTATTTGGTTACTGTCTCTGTTGAACAAGATTACATAGTGGAAATTTGTGTTTCTATTAATGAAGTTATTTTTTTATTTTAGGCATGGGACTCTTGTTAGTGCAGATAGTGCTGGCAGTGTTCAGTTTTGGGACAGTGAACATGGAACTCTTTTGCAGGCACATTCCTTTCACAAAGGTGATGTGAATGCTCTGGCAGCTGCTCCTAGTAATAAGAGTGTGTTCTCTGCTGGTTCTGATGGTCAGGTATGGCTTATCAGTTTTGTACTTGCCTCATTCTTCAATTCGATGCAGTTAAATTAAGCTGTTGTATATGCATTTCTTTTCGTATTACTATCATATGAGGCAAGAGAAAGAAATAATTACAGTGTACTGCTATTTAATACCTCCTAATAAGTGGTATTACGGGGACTTTTTTTTATTTAAGGGCTTTCGAACTGAGGCTGAATGTCATTATTCCCCTTTAGTTTTTACATTCACATGTAGATATATTCAGTTATTTCTCTACCTTTTTGATTTCTCCTGCTAACACACTATTTTTTCTAGGATAAATATAATCTATTTTAAAGTGTTATTAGCATCTCTTTGGGCTTCTGTCACCCAAAAAGAAAAACACAAAATTCAAGACACCTTTTTTTCATCTGAATTGGGTTGGGGCTATCAGTTGATTTTTGGGGTAAATAAATATATTATTTATTTAAATTTGGAGTTACATTGTTGTTTTGGTCTGTTTTATTTGGTGCTATCTAAACTAGGTGAATTCATTTTTGTTTGCAGGTTATTCTTTATAAGTTTTCAAGTGAGGTAATAGGTGACGAGTCTTCATCAGAACTGATGCAAAAATGGGTGTACGTTGGTCATGTAAGAGCTCATACACATGATGTCAGGGCCTTGACAATGGTAGTGCCTAATAGCAAAGAAGGTGTGTCAAGTTTTTAAAAGAAAATTTATGGTTTTGCCTGCCTGTTTTTTCAGCTGTGTCATTGTTTAAAGAAGTTAAAAATTATATAACATAAGTTCATTTATTATTATTTTTTTCTATTGACATTTATTTAAGCTGTAACTGATGTTTGCTCTTTTTTAACTTGTAGATCATCTTCCAGATGAAAAGATAAAAAGAAGCCGCAGTAAGGAGAAGCCCATTGATTTTAGTTACCATAAATGGGCTCAGTCAGGAGTTCCCATGCTTATCTCAGCTGGTGATGACACTAAGCTCTTCGCCTACCCTGCAAAGGAGTTTACCAAGTACTCTCCGCATGATATCTGCCCTGCACCTCAAAGAGTACCCATTCAACTGGTGCATAATACAATATTTGATGACACTTCTTTGCTCCTAGTCCAGTCTTCTTATTGGATTGATATTCTATCAGTTCGTCTAAGGAGCAATAAGAATTCTGGCACATCTGGTGGCCATGCAACAACAGATTTATTGGCCCGGGTTAAGAGTAAGGCATCCCAGAAGATTATATGCAGCACCATTTCTAATTCAGGGTTCCTTTTTGCATATTCTGATCATGTTAAACCGAACCTTTTTGAATTGAAGAGGCCAGAAGTTGGCAAAAGTGCGTGGTCTATCAAGAAAAGGCAACTTCCCCATAAACTACCATTTGCACATTCCATGGTTTTTACTTCTGATTGTTCGCAGTTGATACTTGCAGGGCATGATAGAAAGATATACGTAAGTTTTCCCTTTCTGCATTCATGTGTATTCTGATTTCCATTGGTTGTAAGTTGGTGGCTATCTCTCTCCCTCTCTCTCTGTCTCTCTCTCTCTTTTACGTATTCAACTTGTTTCTCAGACTGGCCACTCGATTTTATTCTTTTATGAAAAAAATATTGTATGTCTTGGCACGTGGATGAATACTATTAAGGTTTATAGCTGGACAAAATCACCTGCAGATAAATACAGAATGGCATAATTTCGCTTGATTGGACTGTTTGACCATCCAGTTGTCTAAGTTTGTAATCTTGGTGTGAATTTCTTGGATTTGTTTAATGTTCAGATGGTATTTCTTGTTGCTGAAGTTATTTTACCTAAGAATTGTTTGGATTCTGAGCCTTGTTTGAGAAGGGTGGAAGAGGCTTAACTTTTCCTCTTTCAAGTCTTGGGTGGTGTCAACGTTTAATTTCTTTATAGTTGACTTGTGGAAGAACGATTTACCATTTGATTATAGCCTGAAAGTTTCACAATATTAATTTGACCAGATCCTGGATCTATTAGCTACCTGGGTTTTTTTTTTAAATTTATTCTTCTTTTTGGTGCTACAGGTTGTCAATGTGGGAAGTTCAGAGCTAGTGCACACTTTCACACCTTGCCGTGAGAAGAATGATGATAAATTACCACCAAAAGAGCCTCCTATAACAAAGATGTTTTCTAGTTATGATGGCCGATGGCTAGCTGCTGTAAACTGTTTTGGCGATGTGTATATATTTAATCTCATGATACAAAGGTTTCTTCAAGTGTCTCTTTACTCACCCTGTGTTCTAGACAACTATAGTGATACACTCATGAATCTATGGCATATTTTTATGCTTATTCTGACACATAAACCAAAGTTACAACTAAATGTTTCTGATGAAATATATATCCTTTAATTCTTGTGACTAGGAAAGTTACAACTAAATGTTTGGACGGTTCAATTTGATCTTTCACAGTGGATGACCTGCTTAGATGACCTCTTTAATTAAGTGAAAACTTGTGAAGCAGTATTAGGTTTTTAATGTTATGCTATATCTTGTTGGACATGATTAATATCTTTTTCACCTAAGTTTTACTGCCGAAAATTTATGTGATTGTGTGAGGGAGCAGTGTGGAAGGAGGCTGAGAAATTCTCGTTTCATTTTTGTCTGTTTGAAGTCGTCAATGAATTTCTAAATTTAGTTGTGCATCATGTGTAGCTTTTTCAATTTTATTTTGATTTCTTGTGTATTCAATTTATTTTGGTTTGGTGGAACAGGCAACACTGGTACATCTCAAGATTGGATGGCGCTTCTGTTGCTGCAGGTGGTTTTTCTCCTCGGAATGACAATTTGCTTATAATTGTAACCTCTTCAAACCAAGTTTATTCATTTGATGTGGAGTTTAAGCAATTGGGAGAATGGTCAATGCGACGTACATTTGTCCTGCCTAAGAGATACCGAGAATGCCCTGGGGAGGTTATTGGGCTCTCATTTTCACCCTCACCAAGTTCATCCTCTTTTATCATTTATAGTGCCAGGTGATACTCTCTCTTTCTTCATTATAGTGAGATTAGAAAGATGTTTTAGAAATTAAGGGACGTTTTCCTAAGGTCTTGAGCAAATTTCTGCTTTATTTAGGTAGTTAGGTAGTTAGGTGTTCTTTGGTTTATTTATTTGTCAATATGCAAAGCTGGGTTTATCAGAAGAACATTAGAAGTTGGATTTGAGTTGTAGGATTCACTTGGTCATTTCTCTATGCTGTTGTTATGGATTTGAGATTATCATTTAAAAGGGCATGCCCTAGATTAAGTTTTGCTCTCGGTATGATATTTACACACATTGTTGGTTTATTACCTCACCCCTTTGGACTTTCCATAAGGATCTTGGTTTTTGAACTGTGGACATAGTAGTGAGACCTAGTATAATATTTAGCCAATTTTCCAGCATTCTGTGACCCTTCTTTTTCACATTTTTCTAATATTTTGAATGTTTGTTTTTGGTTCAGGGCAATGTGCTTGATCGACTTTGGGATGCCAGAAAATCAAGACGAGGACAGTAACCCGGTAAATGATCGGGGGTCTGCTCTGAGAAAGTTGGCTAATACTCCCATTAGTGGGAGACTGAAACGGAAGTTGAGAGATTGTCAAACCGAGGCTAAACTCAACGGTAGAAAGAATTTTGAATTTTTTGCTTTCAGAGATCCTGTTTTCTTTATAGATCACCTTTCGAAAAGTTCCATATTGATCCTAGACAAACCCTGGATGGAAGTAGTTAAAACTTTTGATGCCCCTATTCACAGACATATTTTTGGGACATAATTGTTTTCAGTTAGGGAGAGTTCAATTGCACAAACTTGCAATTGATCACTAATGTGTTGACGGCACGTATAACTTCCACAGATGTTAGAGGGGTAGAGAGGAAAACAGATATAAAGAACAAAAAGAGAATGTGAGGGTGGCTGGGCGGGGTTTTCTGCAGCATATGGTGTATTGTATTCCTAAAGAAAAAAAATTGTTTTGTTAACCTGTGAAAGTAGCATTTTTGTGTTCTTTTATATTTTTTCAAATCGTAGTTTCGTGAATTGATTAACTGGGCAGTAAAATTAATTATTTTTTTACAAGTTTTCAGTTAATGTTCAATAGTTTCATACGAAGAGAGTTGTACTGCGTCTTTTTGTATTCTTGAAATTCGAGTAAAATAGCTGGTACGACTATTTGCTGGTCATTCATTCTTGCAACATTTATGTTCAAAGCTCCGGCGGGTAACTTAGTTGGCAAAAATTGTGAAATCTCTATATATTTTTAAGAGAAAACATTGTGTTGGAGATTCTCTAGTGTTAGAGCATAACGAGACTTTTTGAATTGATTAGTTTGATTAATTAATGTGGGTCCATAATTAGATGATTTTATCTTTTTCGCCTTATTGGTCAAGTCCCAATGTAAATGAATCGATTCGGGTACCTTTTTTTATTATTAAAAAAATATTTATATTCAAAGCTTGTCATATTTTATTTTTTTGTAAAAAGTCTTATTTAAATTAAATTCTTGTTTTGGATCAAATTAATAGTATTAAACAAGTTAAATTTTAGCTATAATAATAGACTTTACTATTATTGTATCGGATAATTAAGGGTCATTTTGAATTCAAATTATATCTTTTAAGAATTTCACATATTTTACTTTTTAAATTATCTTGAAGTCAAAACCCATCTAAATCTTAATCTTATTTACTGTCAATTCTCATTGGTTCTATTTTACCATATATGTGTAAATGTAATGGGACAAGGATCCTGGATCCTGATTAAACGGAGTAGGCCATAGAGATCTGCCTATCTGATCATAGCTTTCAGTACAACTGTCGCTCGTGATGTCTAACAAACAAGACGTGTTCAGTTTCTAACCTACCAATTTCAACATAGGGTGGAAAATCAACAGCCCCTGCAGTGATGAGGTAATCCATATGCTCAATTTTCAAATCAAATTAAGAAACGATTTTCCCCAGTGCTTTTAATTGGCCATGAGAACTGGGAAAGAAAGACCATATTACCGATCTTGATTAGTCATTGGGTAATCATCAACAACTTGGACATTTAGCTTTAAAAAATAATAGATTGCGTTATTGTCCTTTTCGAAGAAATGGGTGCTAATTTTGAGGATGGGAAAGCGTGCTATAAAAGATACTGAAGGAAACAAAATAAATAGTTGCACCAGTAGTTACGTGTGGATCACATTCTTACAAGGTACCTATCAAAGGGTGGTGGTGTTGTGCGGCTTTTGGTGGAAAATGAAGCTTTACCTTTTGGTTTCATCCATCAGGAAAATTGTCTCTTCTGAGTCTACATGCCCATGGACTACCAATTTCACCAACCCCACGTTTTACTCTAGCCTGACAATTACGTATGTGGAAAAAAATAGTCTCTTCCTCTCTGCATTTGGTTTTCAAAGCTGCCTCTTTTTTCTCATTTCTAAATCTGCATTTATCTTATCAACTTTACAGATAAAGATTGATGTCTATTGTTTCTGCAATATAGCATTTTCAAACCAGTTTCGATTGAGTGACAAAAGTTTGAGATTTCAAACAGGTGAGTAAAGTCTCAACACAAATGGAAAATATTTGCATATGTACTGAGACATCAATGATAAATTTATTCAATCTTACTTACCAAAAAAAAAAAGATAAATTTATTTTTCATGTTTCAACATTGACAGTAACACATGAAAAGGAGTAGAATGGAAATAGAAGGAAAAAGGAAGAAGGAAGGTACAAGATCCCTTTGAGATCTAATGTTTTATCTTTTTACATGCTTCCCAAATTCTCTATCTCAGAGCAATTGTAGCAGCAGAGACAAAACAACATTTTATAATTGCCCCTTATCATTTTCCCACTTTCTTTCCTGAAAACTGACTGCCAAGAGGTCATGCACTGCAGTTTTAAGTAATGCAGTCATTTTCAAAACTTCAAAAAACAACTACTACTTGTTATTAAAAAGTGCAGTATTAAAGCTGCTAACCCCTTTTTCCTGAAGCTGGCTTTTCAGCCAAAGGGGACTTGAAGAAATCAAAATGCTCTTTGAATGTTGATTTTCCCTGCAAGTGAAGTTTCATCCCTTCATGATAAGATTGATTACAAGCTATATCGATTAACTAAAAAAAGAAGACTGCTATTGTACCTTGAAATGTGTTGCTGAGAAGCCTTGTGAACCTTCATTCTTGGAAACAGTGATATTCTTCTATACAAATAACATGAAATGACTTTCACTAATTACAATTTATTTGCAATAAAAATACAATGAATACATTAGTAAAAAAATGATTAGTAACTTTTTGGAACTTGCCTTGGGAAACGGGGAGCTAGCAGTATCATCAAGACATGAATGTTGTTGAATTCTACCATGTTGTTTGATCTTGTTTTTCTTTTTGCTCTCCTGGGCGAGTTCAGAAGCTGAAGGAGGAGAATAGGAACAACCATTTTCATCAAAGCAATCTTCATCTTCACAGCAATGACGAAGCACGGAAGATGCATCAGAAACCATGGATAAGTCTTCTTCTTCATCATCATCATGTTCAACTCGTGCTCCTGTTTGAGCAAACACTTCATCAACATTCCCACCAAAACTATAACATTCACGAGAGGATTGATCTAAGTACAAAGTCCAACCAGATTCACACCCACTACTAAACTGTGAAGATGATAGATTCATATTCTCTAACTCACCACTATCTCAAATCAAACAAAAAATCAATGCTACTTAAATCTAAGGTAGATAAAAATGTATATATGAGTTTGCGCGCACACACACACACACACACACACACACACTCTCATGCATGGTCTTGTCTATTTAAGTAGAAAAGGAGTGGAGCAAGAAAAACACAAACGAATCACAGTAAAGTCCTAGACTAGTTTTGTCCTTTGCTCTATCTTTTTGCCCTTTTAATTTATTAATATGTGATCCAACCAAAATCGCCAGTTGGCTTTGTGTGTAATGTAAGCAAGGGAGAGAGACAAAGAAAAAGAGAGAAAACAGTAATAGCCATATATTGGTAACAGGAACACAGGCATGGTTTCATAGTTTTTTCAATATTATTGAAAAGTTTAATTTCAAAATAATTAGGATTTGAATTCTTGCTCTTTTATATTTGCAATCTTTTCCATTGTTAGGACAATAAGTAGTAATCCGCAGCTTGTACTACAGTGAGAGCAGTGTCCTTTCGATGAAAGTTGTGTTTATACTTTCACCATTTCCTCTCATATCGCTTCTGTTTTCAGACTTCTATTCGTTTCTTCCTTCTCTAGTTAGTAGTAGACAATCGAACACTACAGGAATAAAATAGTCCTTCTTATGGTCTTAACTCATCCTTGTCAAACAGCACACACAGTGACAGTGGTAAACTGCAAACCATCGCACTGTTTAGCAATATATATACCTTTTACTCTGAATTTACTATAACTTGGGAAGTCGGTAATGCAAATAAATGAAATGACATATAGCTTTTTCTTTGGTCGTCTTGTGCAGCTGGGTTGAACAGTACAACAATAACCATTAATGGTAGTTGATGGGTCCCTAATTTTAACATAGACATTTTGTAAAGTTGAATTGAAACTGCGAAAGCAGTAAATGATAGTCCCTGCAGCACGACCCCATTTACCACATAAAACTATCTACAGCATAATATCAGAAGCAATCTCTATATGTCTTCTCAGCTACTTGATTCTTAGAAAAATGACTGAAAAAACACAAAATAATTCCAATCTTCAATTTTGACTCTGTTGTTGAATGGTCTTATTCTAGAGACCAGTCTTCAATGGCGTCCATTAAGACAGATCCTTGTGTGGTTGACACTAATGTATTGACTCAAATAATTTAAGCCCCACATACATATATGATTGAATCATATATGTATATATAGTAAATATCAAAGTATGAGTTAGCAGCTTTGCCTGAAAAACGTTAATTTAAAAAACACACACACACACACACACACAAATGATGTATGATGATTATTTAATATGTAGGACTGATAATTTCTGCAATCTGCTCAGACAGAAGCCTTTCCCAATTTAAGACAGATTAATTTCATCCATCCTAGTACATTCACCATAGCTGTTCTAGGGACCTACCAATAATGCTCATTTCTTACTGGCCATTGTTTGCTCTTCAGAAACAGTAAATTCTATTCGAGGCAAATCTCATATCATAAAATATAAAGGAAATGTCATTTTATTTATATATTTTATGTTGATTAAAAATAAAAGAATTTAACTAATTAAATAGTTTATAAATTTTGTTATCAAAAAGTTTTTATGATTATAAAATATAAAATCAAAATTATGGTAAATTATATATCTAAAATAGATGATATTTTACTGTATGCTCATAAGTTATAACTGTTACCGTATGGGGTTTGGCAGCCCGCAAGCTTGAATTTTGCTAACACGGTCCCTCTCGAAAGCAAAGGTCAAGCCAGCCAGATGCCCTTTTTAATTTGATGCTGGAAACACACACAGCCATCTCAAAATACAAAATCCCTCCAGAGATTCTCGAAGAAGCATCTACTTTATTGGCTAAACAAACAAACCCCAAGTCCCTGTCAACATAATATCAAAGTCAAATCTTTCATCTTTGCTTTTGCCTTGCAAAGGAAAAAAAAATCAACATGCTTTCAAACTGGCCGGTGCATTGATTCCTCCACAAAGTGGTATGTCTGTATAACATTAATTTGATTGCTCTCGAGTGATTGCGAAATGAATAAGTTTATTTTTTATCTTTATTTCCTTAGCAATTATTTTACCATTTAATTGTGAAGCTTCTGAACAGTCTCTTAAAGTTACTGCTTCCCAGGAAAAGTGCCGCCATTGTTCATCTGTACTTTGTTAAATCAGTTTTGATCTGCTGACGACCTTCTGATCTTCAATCTATATGTAATCCCATTGATAAGGATCTCCCTACCTGCTTCACCACGTCCACCCAAAAACATGCTACTTCTTCAACCCAGAATGACAGTTTAATTTAATTTAATTACCAGTAATTAACAAAATTAATATCACTTGTGCCGTTGGACATGGATGGCTAAGCATAGTGTTTTATTAACATGAGTTGCTGTCACATTAAACTAAACACTCTCATGCTTCCTCATCAACTATTTTCAGGGCAAGCCTGTTTTGTTATTGTCTTTGCCATATAAATAGATATTATTTTATACCTAATTTAAAATTATCAAATCACAAAATTAAAGTTCTATTATTTTGCAAGGAATGGAATGAATGGATGAATCTCTTTTGCTGGAAAAAGAAAGGCCAACCAAGAGGGCATAAATGCATTCAATTACTATCAGGTCTTTGCAAGCTGGGCTATGCTGACAATTTCTAGAACATTGGAGCTTCATCTCATCCAGGAAAATGCTGCAATGGCAGCTATGAAAGTTAATGGCCCCGTACTCCATTAGACTGTCATGTGGTTGAGATATGTTTAGGGAAAATTGTAGATCAGGGACACCATCTAAAGTTTGGGGCCCTGAGTATCACATCATAATCAAATTTTATGTCTTTTTCTGTGGCTGTAATATTTGACGGAACTTGAACTTGTACGATTGATTATTGAGGGTTTTAATGAGTTGCCCATGACAGCCATTTTCTGCAGGTACACTGGGTTGTGGTCCAGTTTAGTTTGCCAGAGTTCTCTGTTTAAGCCCAGGTTTTACATTTTATCTCATCACCCAACTCCATGTTCCATGTAATTTTAGAAAGATATAAGAACATAATTTCTAGGAGCATTCATTATTGTAAATTTGAAAATAGCGATACTATTCCAAAATTCCTGTAGATAAGAGAACAGAAAAAGGAACTTTGAACTAACCTTAAAATTGTATATTAATTTTTTAGAATGTCATATACAAGCTTTCATGAACTTGGCACAAACCCAAATCTTTCACCAATCCATGTGTTAGTTTGGGACTAGCCACAATTTCAGATCTGTCAAGAGGTCTGAGTGTCATTAACCCTCCTCATTATTATTGTTTTCATTAAAATGAAAATGTTGATGCAAATTAAAGATAAAATAACACTCAATCATATGGTAATACATCATCGTTTATATCAAAATCGATTCTTACAAGGGCAAGTAACAACACAACTTTTTTCTCATTACATTAATTCCTCAGGACCTCACATTCAACCTTATTGCAGTAAAAAGGAAAATATAGAAATTCTAGGTTCAATTATAACATTTGACTTCATACTTTCATTCAAAGTGGTTCACCATTGAGTATGACTCTATACTCAACATATTATTAAGATGATAATTTAAGAAAACACATAAATCAATTTACCGATTACAACCTTCCAAGTCCCGCCACCTGAGGTAGACTAGCCCGGCACGGTAATGTGTATAAGCCCCTGCCACGACCAACACATGAAAGAGTTGGTGACTATGCCCAGCGATATCAAATTTGCCAGGCTTCCATCTCTCTGGAATCCTTGTCACATAAATCAAGGCCCCAAGCCCATAGAAAATTCCCATCAATATCTCATAACCAGAGGTTAGGAGGGCCTCTGATTGACCCCAGAACAATATTAGCTTATGTAGTAGTGGTGCAATCCCTGAAAAGCCCATTCCAAAGAAGAGGGAGACACGGAATCTCCGAAACTTGGGCTCCTGGAACACTGGAAGGAGAGAGATCATAATGGTGGCCAAACAGAACACTGTAATGAAACCCAGATAGAGGTTACAGAAGAAAGGATTGCACAAGAAAGTGTAGTAGATGGGAGGGTAGAAAGAGGTTGAGATGAGAGCAGCAATTCCAGCATAGTCAAGTCTAAGCATTATGTAGGAAAGGCGCTCTGAGTGGCAACAAAGGAGATGGCACACACTGCTGACTAACAAACAGAACATGGCTCCACCCAAGAAGGTGTAAAAGGGCCATCTTGTGATTTCATGAACCATTCCGGGAACTACCATGTTCAACACATCATCTTTTACACATGCTGCAATCAACCAATTGTCAAGCAAAGGTTTTAAGAGTTGATGCTTTCGAAACAACTGTAAATGTCAAACAAGAGAAGTATTCTCAATCCAAAATCACATTCTATGCGCATAGAAAATCTGTAGAATGTGGTTCTACCATGATGATGTGCAAAAAGGTTGAAATTTAAGTAGTTTTCCTTAGAGATACCATCATCCATCCAAATTACTTATTTTGGCTGGGGAATAAATTCTCTACTAAACCAAAGGGGAACAAACAGGCAGAACAACTTTGATTAACTTAATTCCCAGCTGATGATGCGGTAAAACTATGCTGTTAATAGTCACCTATTTAATATATGCAAGGAAAATGCTTAGGTAAGCAGTTGGTGAGAAGTTTTCAGTAATACCAACCTGAGAGTGATTTGATAAAACCCATTGAAGGCAAAGACACCTTGAAGACATCTTTTAATCTACGATGGTCAGGTATGTTGGGCATGGAAGGAAAACAACTCAAGAATTCTTGAATCTTGGGCCAATCAGCTCCTCGAAGCATGTGAGGCAATTGTTGAAGTGCATTTAAATCCACAACCCCTGGGACACTCATTGCTGTGTATATGGTCAGAAAGAGAAAAAGGAAGAATCCTATCAAATGCCTGGAACAAAAGTCAATAATTTCAAAGCAAAAAATTAGACTGGATTATTCTCCATTTATTGTTCTTTCCCTCAAAATGTCAACAATCAAAGATGAAATACTGCATGTCTCACAAAAATGCAGACAAGACAGACGTACATCACATAAAGAGGCAAACTGATCATTTAGAGAGCTTTTGGATGCAAAACAAAAGGACACTATTTCACAATTTTTATGAATAAAATACACCGCTTATTATGAACAACTGAAAATAGAGACAGTTTTAGTAACCAAATTCAGCTGATTCATTTTAGTTGTCCATCTAATGTAGAATCACAGAATCCTAAGGAGTACCAAACACCCGAGGGACATTACAAACTGACTATATACCTGTAATGTATGAAAAATCATCCATGCAACAACATTGCCACTATGCAAAAAGATAATTAAATTTACTCAAAAACCATGTCATTAGTCTTTATCGATAATTATACTTTGAAAAAAAAGGAGAAAAATATTTAGATTAAAAAAATTGAAAGTTATGGAGTTAAAATAATTACGTCCACACATTAAGAGTCTCATTATGGATGGAGAATATGCTGAAGAAGATCTGTTTCAAAGGCCATTCCGCTCGGTAGTAACCCACAATGTACTCGTTGTCCCTCAAATACCCTGGCAAAGAACTGTATTCAACGAGCTGGCATTTCACTTTCTTCAAATCTTTTGCCTTATTTCTCTTTAAACAAACTTCAGTTCCACCCTCGTAGTCCAAGAACTCATCAAATCTTTCTGAAGAATCTACCGCACGACGATTATTGAACATCTTTTAAAGCTGCAACTAAAAAAATAAAAAGCAGGAAGAAAAAGTTTCCTCATGGACAAGATTTGTAGAAAGGACAATAGAAGAAAAAGTTTCCTCATGGACAAGATTGGAGCTCACTTGATATACAGATGATCTCATATGCTTCACGTACTTAAACAAATTGATCAATAATATGTAAAACACTAGCAAAAATGCAAACCATACAGATCTTTTTCAAGGATATCTTATTTAGGGGATAGTTTATGAAACTGAAAAACTTTTATGTCTACAACTATATTCAGACTGTGACACAGAGATATGTTCTTTGCTATATAACACATAAAATAACTTAGAAGTTGTAACGTGAAATAACAAAACTTTGTAACAACAAAAACTGTAACACAGAATTTAGTATCATGGCATGCTATAAGTTAATGCTTCAACGTTATAAAGCTCATATCTCTCAATGTTTAAGCAACAACCTAATAAAACATTGTTATCAAAGGATTGATCTGATGCTTACAGCATCACTGTTATCAGCAACAAAATTTTGTAACATTTAATATCTTATCAGTTAATATTAACCGAATGTATTATATTACATTGTGCATACCAAAAATCATATCGTTAATGATACGAGAACTGCAGTAAGGCCCTGGTTGTCGTTAGCCAAGTAATCCTTCAGGCCTTTTCCCAAGAAAATTAGAAAAAATATCCCATCAAACAATCAAGAAAATTTAAACATGTTTTTTATTCTTTTCCTTTGATTCTAATACAATTAAAAACATACAAGCTCATGCTCCTCCCCAGTCATTTGGCATTCCTTAATAATTTACACCTACAATTGTCCAACGAACAAAATTGTGTGGATGTAGAGAATTTAATTTGCATGTTCGTCCATCAAACACAAAACTTTCAAGGAAATTTTACACGTTTAACCATCAAACCGGCTGGAGTTTAAGGGAGCATTTAAAATTTATAAAACAATTATCAAAAAATATTGAAACATTAAATACAATCAAACAAATAAGAAAAATTTAGAGAACTTGAAATGAGAAGAGACAAACCTGAAAATTTCCCAAAAAAAGGCTCTAACAGGGAGATGATGATGGGTGGGATTGAAAAAGAGGAAGATGGGGAAGAAGATAATATTGTTTGGGCGATTCAAACGAGGTAAAATTGGTTGAATCAGTTGGGCCATTTTAAGCGTTTGACAAATAGCAGTGTAATGTAATGTAAGTTTGATTTGAAGACAAGTACAGTTTGTGTTAAACGTCCGACCACTGATTTACATTTCAATAAAACTATGTGTACCTATTTTGAGTATATAAATATATACATATTTATATGTATCATCATATGATTGGATTATTTTGAATTAAGATTAAAATAATAATCAATCATATAATGACACATATGAGTGTATACATATTTGTGTATCCAAAATAAATACACATAGTATTACTCTTAACATTTTCCCAAACAGGGAATGCATAGATACTTATTTAACCCAATAAAACCATTTAAATTAATCATAGTGATTAATCAAACTAGTTTGTCAATTTTTTAAATTAAATCAAATTTTTAGTTTAAAAAAATTATGAATCAAAATCGAACCAATTTTAAATCAAATCTAAAATATCAATTAATCAAACTAAATTTTTAATTAATCGGTTTTAAACCAAATTTCAAAGAATTATCATATTTTATTATTTTTTCAAATTTTTAAAAATATTTTATTCAATTTTTTAAAAGTTTAGTTAGTTCAGTTAAATGGTTTTAAAAATTAGTTAAACTAATAATCGAATTGAAAATTGATTTTTCTATGTTCTTGAATTGGTATCAAAACCAGTTTTTAAATAATTTATTTTTTGTTTGATTTTTGATTTAAAAATTGATTCAATTCAGTTATCAAATAATTTTGAACACCCTTATAAATTAGGAGTAAATAACAATTTTGCATTCCAAGTTTATCCTAAAAACATTTTTACATTCTTAATTAATATTAATAATATTTTTCCCTTCAAGTTAAATCCAATTTAAAAAAACCAATGACCCGATATAAAATAGTTTATATATATATATATAAATATAAATAAATAAATATATATATATATATTTATATATATATATATATTTATTTATATATACAGAGATAGTTAAAATAGAGAACTTTTTCAATAAATTTTGGAGATTCATAATTATCTAGACCTGTAACTATAAATTAGATAGACTAAAAGTAAATATTATTATGATACTTCATATTAAAATAATTTGAACTCTGAAAATTTAAAAAAAAAAACTTTTAACTCTTTACCACTTCGATCAATCGTACAGTCGGTTAAACCCTATATTCCTTTCTGATAAGAACATACAAATAGACATTGCAACATCTCTATCATGAGCCAACAAAATTCTAAAATGAAGGAAGTTGGGCTCAGAAATACATTCAGAATTATCATATTTTATTTTATTTTTTAATTTTTTGAAAATATTTTATTTAATTTTTTAAAAACCTATTTGGTTTAGTTAACTAGTTTTAAAAATTAAATAAACTGACAACCAAATCAAAAATTAGTTTTTCTATATTCTTGAATTGACATCCAAACCAGTTTTTAAATAACTTATTTTTTAATTCGAAAATCAATTTAATTTGGTTGCTGGATAATTTTGAAACCCCTATAAATTAGGGGAAAATAACAATTTTGCATCCCAAGTTTAGCCTAAAAGCATTTTTACATTTTTAATTAATATTAATAAATTATAGCGTGGTAAACCTTGGACCTGTTACTACGGATTAAATAAATTAAAAATAAATTTTATTATAATACTTTATATTGAGATCATTTAAACCCTGAATATTTATAAAAAAAACCCTTAAATTTTTATCACTTAGGTCAATCCCGAGGTCAGTTAAACCCTGTGTTCCTTTTTGATATGAACGTAAAAATAGGTACTGCATCATCCGTATCAGAAGCCAACAAAATTCTAATACAAAGGCCTATGCTATAGAAGTTGGGCTAAGAATAGCTTAAAAGCACCGGATGTTCGGCCCAGGAAGTCTATTACCTTTCTTTGTTCCATGCATAAACTGTAACAGAGAAAAGCAGTTAAAATTTGGCTGACTAAGCATAATCTGGTGACGTGGGAAACAGCAGAAGCACCGCTGGAAAGCTATTAGGGACACATATTACGAAGCATGCATAGACTTGAATACATTCAGCAAAGCTTAAAAGGCAAGTGCCACGTGTATCAATATTATTTTGTCTAAGTTTAACCTCCGAAGGCCAAGACAAGACTCATCCCCCAATCACATTCTAACTCATCCTTTGCATGCAATGAAAGATGAGGTATTGCCACGTGGAAATCAGCAAAAAATTACCGACGCAAACAAGCGTGGTGGTTTTGCCTTTGTAAAAAATGGAATGTCAAAACTCAAAGTCATAGTATAGCAGAGTTGATTTTATGTATTAAGAGATATAAAATAAAATTCTTTATTGGTGATATTTTAAAATTAAATTTTAAATTTTTTATTTATTAATTTAAAAAAAAATGTTTCAGTTCGGATAAGCATCTAAGTTTAAAAGAAAAAAGAAAATTGAAAGGCTGACCAAGGAACGACCAAACCAATCCTGATAGGTGTATCCACGCATGGCAACCTCAGACACGCGTTATAACAGAGAGGGTTTTTGATTGGTGCGAGGAGCAAACAACAGTCTCTCTTTGCATTCACTGAATACTGGTGGTTTTTAGATTTTTTTCTATCCATTGATATGTGTTAACATGCATGGACCCACTCTCTTACTCAAATCCCACATGTCCTTCTTTCTAATCCTCTTAAACACGTACCCACAACAAACACTTCCAAGTGTCGTTTCATTGTGCCTCTTTTATTCATGTTGCCTTTCTCTTATTGGATGATCGTTACAAATATAAACCACTAACACATTGCCTTCCTCACTTCTCACCTCATTGGCACTGCTACTTTCTTCTTTTTCTTCTGTTGCAGTTACATTAAACCACCCAATTCTCACCTTCACCGGATTCTTCATAGTCTTTCTTTCACTCTCCTTTATGTTTCTCTCATAGTCCCATTTTGGAGAGCTAGGTGGTGTTGTTGTGCTTCTTTCAAAACCAGCAACCATGATTAAGACCTTGAGCCCTTACGCCAATACTGCCAAAACGGCTGAGATTATGTCTAGGTACCGGCCCATAGCTCCCAAACCGGAAGCTCCTGTTAGCCCCATGAGTGAGAACCCGAAGATCAGGGAATCTCCTTACCTGAGGAACTTATGGCCGCAATTGCAGGCCAGGCCCACTAGAACCAGAAAGAGAGGTAGGACGGCCATATCGCCACCCACCATCAAAAGATCAAGGACCAATTTATTTGGGCTTTCTTCGCCCAGCCATGTTACATCCCTTGCGAAAAATCTGTCTCTGCCTGGCTTTGCCCATGGGGTTCCCCTTTCAAATCTGACTGCCCCTAGTGGCAGCTTGGAGAATCCCACCACAGCACCTCCAAACTTGGTAACACTTCCTCTTCTTCCTTGCACACCATCGGTTGCTACTGTACCCAACAAAGCAGCTGTACATGAGCCCAACAACCGTTTGGAATCATTCGGAGGAGTGAAGGTCATAGACTTGAATGTGGTTGCTGAAATCCCAGAAGAGAAGAATCTTCTGTTGCAACTAGAAGGACCTTCCATTAACAATGTTATAGCGCCTCAGCCAGTTCGACCAGTTGCATCAAGCATCAGCGTTGGGTACATTAGCGAAGACTCAAGCTTGACACCTCCTGTGCAAATCCGCAAGAAACCTGAGGAAGTTGAAGAAGCGATGGAGTCGGAGGTCCTCCCAGCAGTCATATCGGATTCAAACAACAAAGTGAGGATGGCGAATTCTGCTTACAAAGAAATGGTGGGTCAACCAGAATGTTCCTGGCTGGATTCAATGATAAACTGTGATGGAAAATTCGCCGGCAGCTCGTGCAACAGAATCTGTGGAGAGGTGATCCTTCATTTTGGCGATTCAGGGGTGCCGATTTCATCAAATGGGTTTTCATGCTGGGTAAGGATAGAATGGGGCAGCCATGGCAAGAAGAACTCAATCAATGCCTTTTGTGATGTAATTAGATTGTCCTGTGAAGCCAAGGACTATCTCTTTACCTGGAGGTTCCACACCCATAACAGGGAGACTTCGCAGTCGAGTTGCAATGCTTGAATATTTTATTTTGTAAACAGGGCTACTTTTATCTCAAACTGCTCCTTAGTTAATAGCTAGCTAGTATGTATACATGAGACGACATATAAGCATAGTTTTTGTTGTCTTTTTATATCTATTAATGTCGAACTTCTACAGAAAACTCACACTTCGTGTTTTGGATGCCCATTTTATTCCTGAAGGACTCATTCTGTAGACTGGAGATGATGAAAGCTAAGAAGAAAAACTAATTTCGTCTTCGTGTAATATGATTAACACTAATTATACAAAGCATAAGTTTATCAAAATTGCAGTTCAATCCTGCATTCTCGTTTTCATGGAATTACACCTACAATCTTAATATCTTACATAAAATTACATCTTGTATCTTATTATTGTTCAAATCTTGCATAAGATTATACATTTGGTTTTACGTATTTTTTGTTAGTTCAAACTTTTGCATCAACAATTTGGCCTTGGAGGAAAGGTGTTGAGGAAGCTCATCTTCACCTTTCACTATAGTCTTGCATTTTGTCAAACTCTTAACAAAATTATCTTTCAATAACCACTCCTAGAAGAAAAATAAAATCAAAGGAAATTACTTTTTTTCATTTTGTCAATCTTTTGATCATCATCATTTTCATGATTCCTTACAAAAGAAGATTAAAGATAATCCTAACAAGTTATACCACCATAGTTAATCAAAACGTTCTTTTTGAAGAACAATACAAATCTAAAATTAAAAATCAACTAAATACAACTAAAAACATCCAATACAATAGTTCAGTTGAAAGATATCATTAATGATATGACTAATATTATATGCACGTTGATCCAACGATTAGATCCTAAGTCGTAACTTCAATCGGATAGTCCACATCAAAAGGACCTCACTACTTGTATAGGAAGC
Source organism: Mangifera indica (assembly GCF_011075055.1). Classification (NCBI taxonomy): domain Eukaryota; kingdom Viridiplantae; phylum Streptophyta; class Magnoliopsida; order Sapindales; family Anacardiaceae; genus Mangifera; species Mangifera indica. The sequence continues at coordinate 3,556,478 of NC_058147.1, read as the reverse complement.
CTTTGAGCTCATCCACTTAGAGTTAGTGGGACAATCTTGGATTTTGTCCATGGTTGAATTTTCAAAAGACATTTGAAAACAAAGAAAAAACTTATTCTTACTTTAACTCAAAGGATCAACTAATGACCAACTACCTACAAATTAAGACAAAAATAAATATCTACAACTTTTGTTAGTGTTAGTAACAACCAAAACCTTAACAACATGTTCCTATCTAGACAAAAACTACTACCAAACCCTAAAGAGCTACCCACTAACCACCAAAAAGTAAACCACTCAAACCAAAGAGGCAAAATATGACATATGAAGTCAAAGAAAACCCACCTTGTGTATAGGTTGTTGAGAATGTTCTAGTACATCTAGGTATAAAAGATATTATGATGCTAATCACTCGAAAAACTATGAAAAGAGTTAAAAGATTTGAGGGTTTAAAAGTATGTTTCTAATCACTTGAAGACTTTGTGAATGCTTCAGGGTTTTTAAAAAAAAATGACGAGAATTCAAAAGATTTGATAATTTTTAGGGTTAAAAGCAAAAACATTTTTATAAACAATATGAGCTTGAATGAATATCAACCCTAGTCACTCAAGTCCAGTTGGTAACATATGTCATCAATCCAATAAGCTACACAAACCATATCTAATAAGAAATTATGGTGATTTGAACTGTCACAGTAAGCATATTGATTGTGAATGCATTCATTGATTTCAAAGTGGAAACATCATTTTCACAACGCGTTACAAGGCAAAGATCTTAATCCTCTATGTGTTATTTATTTGTGTAGAAAGGTGAAAAATTTATGAAACTTTTTTCACATTCCAAAATTAGGGGACAATTATTGTACACTTAGAGTTTTCCTGTGTCAAATGTACAAGCAACATTGAAGAAACGACTAGACATAAGACCAATAACTAAACATGTTATTTACATACAGAATAACCCTAAATGCAAGTAGGTGATTATTTATATCCAAAAACAACATGAAGAGAAAGACAAGATAGTTTCAACTAGTCTCATGATCTATTTAATGTGTCATTTCAATCCTCTGTAGTCATGAGATTACTTTCCATCCTAAGATTGTACTATCATCTCCAATTTTAGTGAGATAACATGATCAATTGTTATTATTTAGATATTTAGATTCATTGTATTAGGAGCTACGTAGCTAATTACGTAATTACATACTTAACCTCTTCTCCTATGAATTCAAAATTGCCCAAAAGTTGAGGGAGGACAATTTATAATCACCACTATTGTTTTGCCAAATTTACATAAAAGAAATCATAATATAACAATGAACATAGATGAGTAGTAGACCGAATTAATCACATAAAAAAAAATTTAATAAAAAATTTCATATAAATTGAACCATTCTTTCGAAATTGAATTAACCTTAAATAAATTAAATATCAGATTTAATCACTAACCCTAAGAATACTAAATCATATAGTTCAAGAAACTTTTGGTCATCTTATTGTCACGTACGGGCAATAAGTACGAAAAAACATATTGAGAAAAACAAAGGAAGATTCCAGCTGTTCCAAGAAAATCGACTGTTTATTCTTAGAATTCCTTGGATGCATTTATTCTTTTAGGATAGGCTAATGCCATTTGTTACTAAAATTCTATCGAGATGATCGAGACTCCATATTGACCTCCCTGTCGTTTTTGTCCTAAGTAGAGATCATCGTTCTTGTCATTGACGAGATACCCTTCAGTTTTCATCCATGGCTCCATTATTTCAGTCATTTTGTAATGCTGTCAACTGATTAAACATCTCCAGGGACCAGGATTTTTTCTTCAGCAGGTGAGACAAGATTAAGACCCACCACCCATGGCACTTGGCGAAGAGGATTCAATGCTCGCGAGGCTCGAATTAGCCTGCACAGACTTGAAAAAACTCCTACTAACCTCGTCCAAGCTCGAAGACGACCTAGCAAACATGCAGAAGAAGTTTGATTCTACAGAAGAGATACTTACGACAGCTGCAAGGAGAGTAGCACCTTTGCATTCTTTGGCTATGACCACAAAGGCCCTCGAAACTAGAATCAACAGAGCCGTATCTCCGGCAATTGAACTCCTTGATGGTTTCAAACTTGCGGAATCTCTCCAACGCAAGCTTCTTAAAGTCTCCTCCAAACTATCCTCTGAGGAGAATCCCAAAAAAAGGCTTAGAAAATTGATAAAATATGTTGATTGTATTGATCGGCTTGACGTGACCACAAACAGTATAAGCCAAGATGGTGAGCCGGTGATTCAAAAACTTCAAGAGGTAGTGGAGTTCTTGAGCAGGACAAAAGCCACTGATCAATATAGGACACAGAGGTTGAGGGAGACTCTGGTGACTCTCAAGGCCTTGTATGAAACTGAGGTTGATGCCATGAGGTTCGACGGGTTGCTTGATGACGCTTTGTTGAATCTGCAGGATGAATTTGATGGTATGCTACAGAAATTAAAGCATCAAAGCATAGGGGAGGCATATGAAGATCAAGAAGCAGAGATGGTGAGTTCAGATCTGGCTACAGACATGGAGGTCCAAGTTCTTAAGCGAATCTCAGAAACCTTGGCTTCCAGTGATTGTTTGGACATATGTATCGATATTTTTGTCAAGGTAAGTTTGCAAATTTGATTGCTCTATGCCAAAATTTCTATTCAAGTTTACACAAACAAACAATTAGTTTTGATTGAATAATATTTTATTTTTAATTCATAATTAATTGGTGGATGACTGTCGTAAATATGTTTTAACAGGCGAGACACAAAAGAGCAGCGAAAGCATTAATGCGTTTAAACCCTGCTTATTTGCGGACACACACTCCTGAAGAAATTGATGAAATAGAGTGGGCGAGCTTGGAGACAGCAGTAACTCTTTGGATTCAACATTTTGAATTTGCAGTGAAAAATATTTTTGTATCAGAAAAGAAACTTTGCATCCAAGTATTTGGAGGAATCTTGGACGGTGTTATTTGGTCAGAATGCTTCGTCAAGATTGCTGACAAATTTATGGCAGTCTTCTTTCGATTTGGAGAAGGGTTTGCAAGGAGTAGAAAAGAGCCACAGAAGTTGTTCAAGCTCTTGGACATGTTCAACTCCTTGGAAAAACTTAAGACCCAGTTCTCAGAGATTTTTGAAGGGGAAGCAGGAAGTGGGATTTGTACTAGATTTAGAAAACTAGAAAAGCTACTCGTCCATTCTTCATGCAAAGTGTTTTGGGAATTTGGCCTCAAAATTGAAGGAAATGCAGATGGTTCTCCTCCAACACAAGATGGCTCAGTTCCAAAAGTTGTAAAATATGCCATTAATTATCTCAAGAACCTTGCAACCGAGACTTACAGCTTACCAATGGCCAAAGTCCTTCAAACAGAACAAATATGGAAAGCTGGGATTTTGCCTAACCCTGAAACAGACGAGAATTTACTCAAGGATGCAATTTTTAATGTAATGGAAGCTCTCCAAAGAAACGTCGAATCAAAACGGTCAAATTACAAGGACAAAGTTCTGCCCCATGTATTTGCCATGAACACTTACTGGTACATTTACATGAAAAGTAGAAACACAGAACTGGGAAAACTATTGGGAGAGCAATACATGAAAAAGAAATACAAGAGTGTGGCTGAGGAATCAGCTTACCTGTATCAAAGGCAAGCTTGGGGACCCCTTGTTAGGCTGTTGGAGGAAGAAGATTTGAAAAGGCAGAGCAACGAGACCAGCCATGTTGGAGTTCTGATAAGAGAAAAAATGGAAGCTTTTTTGAAGAGTTTTGACGAGATTTCACAAAAGCACATTGAATCTTATAATATTCCTGATGGTGATTTGAGAGAGCAAATCAGAGAAGCGACTCTGAAATTTGTTGTTCCTGTTTATACCGACTTCTGGAATTTGTATTCATCCATGTTACAAAACAAATCGTATTTAACTCCTGAGTCGGTCAGGGGACTATTGGATCAAATATTTAACGGCAGTGATAGGGTGGGTGCTGGAAGGTCGAAGCGTCGTGATTCAAGGAATCGGATCGCTGATAAAGCCTCGGCATCTGTTGAGGGTGACATGAGGAAATTTCGACGAACCAGATCATCTACCATTGAGAAATGAATGAAAGTTTCATCTTGTGATCGCGTGTGTAGTTGGGGCGAGGAAGACCTCTTGTATATCTTTTCAATGGTTTTCGTTTCTGTAGAAACTAGAAATGTAATTTAATATTTTCCCCTTCTTGTTGAACCTCTTTTAGTAACGAATCATTCAAAACCGTATACGTATTGCTCAAGCAAAGAGAAGAGGCGCCGTGGGGGAGAGGGTTAAATATTGGCATGTGATAGTTTCAAAGCCTCATAACATACTAAAAACTGACGCATTGAAGTTGTCCGCCGGATGTAAGAATATCCGTAGATAAGGCAACGGGGCAGGTATAGTGAGCCTCTTAATCACGTCTGTCTTTCAAGGAGAAACTTTGTCATATCTCTACCATATTTTCATTTGAGTATGATAGAAAATCTATGTCCCTCCTGCGGGAGAAAATTTTCTTTTCTTTCGCTCCCATCATGGAGAGAATTTTTTATAATTTTCCTTCTTTTATCATAGTTAGAAAAAAATATTAAAAATAATTTAATATATAAAAATTTAGGGGATGTATATTAAAAAAAATAAGTCAAATATATATTTATTTTTATCTTTTTTTTTTAATTTTTATCTTCATATTTATTAAAAAATCTGTTCCCCATTTAAAAAGGATAAATTGAAAATAAGATTTTATGAACTAAATTATTATCTTTTTGTATCATGATAATTGAATTGTATATTAAAAATTTAATTTTTTATCATATATTATATTATATCATATGATATGATTTTAAAAATATATATATAAATAAAATAATAAAAAATTTAATTAACAAATTATTATTTTAAAAAATAACATAAATACATTTACAAATTTAAAATTTCTCATTACATATTTATTATATCATCATTTTCTTTAAAAAATATATCAACATAAAATATATATTATATTATATAATATATTAATTTAATATATTTTATTATACATATAATTTTTGTAATTATATTATTTTATATTAGATCATAAAACACATATAATATTTGATGGTATATCCACATGGCACATGATAAAAATATGCTCTGATTTACGCACTCTGCAGCGCCTTTTCAATCTTACACTCTCGAGATACTGGGGCATCCAAAATCAAAATTACAGTTTTACCCCGATAGCTTTTACCTTTCATCTTTTCTACAGTAATTTAACGGAATCATTCCCTCTTCTCCGAGAATCTGCCAAATCCCAGGAGGACGCAACTCTTTAATCTCTCTTTTCCACCAAAATTTTTCAGAAACACACAACTCTACCGACAGAAATTCGTAAGGATGGCCGAAATGAATTCATTTTCATTCTCTGATTTCCCCGAAGACATTCAACTAATTGTTTTATCGTTTCTTACCCCAAGAGAAATCGCAAACTTCGCTTGCACATCGAAAAGGTTTGTTTCGCTGTGTAAAAGCGATGGCAAGCTCTGGTATACCATTTGCGATAGGAGATGGGGCTCTAAAACTCAAATCAAGAAATGGGGGGATGGCAAGATCTCCTACAAGCTTCTCTACAAAACTCTCAGTGAATGGGAGAATCTCATCGGTTTCTGGCGCAGAAGTGGTCAACCTATGATCAATTTTTCATCCCCGCCGTTAATTTTCTTCGAGTGGGGCCCATCGTATCTCGCTGGCTCTAGGGTGTCGCCCTCGCAAAATGGTACGTACAATGTCTCAAAGTCTCCGTTTTTACGGATGAGTTTGAGTTCCGATGGTGAAATCGTAAACTTTCTCCAGCTTAATGGAGAAATTAAATTACGGGATGATTTTGTAAAATGTTGTCAGTTGGGGTATATTGAGGATTTGGTTTCAGTTAACGTTAATTTTGTGGGGAGTTCTCATATTCTGGTTGAGGAAAATTATGCTAATTATTATCGAGAACTTGGGAAGCCCGTGTTTGGGAGGAGTCCTAGCCTGATGGATTTGAATTCTAGAGGAGACAATAGTGAGGGCAGCAGTTCTGGGGAATTGTCGGTAACGGAAATGTATATGCAATTCGCCAATAGGATATCTCCATTTGGGGATAGAGCGTGGAGGAGACAGAGGAGGAAGGAGAAGGAGAGACTGGGGAAGAGACGGTGGGAGCCCGAGCATTTTGTAAAGATTGTGGATTGCTCACCCACGCCATCTCGGCCTTTGCAGGGATTATGGAAGGTGTTGTGAAAACCTTTCCTATTATTTTGTACATTTCTTTGTTAATCAAATTCTTTTGTCCTTGATATCTGTTTATGGCTATTAGTTCTTAATGATGTTGTAGATATATGTAAAATACTGTTGACTTGACTTGAAAATCATTAATGGTACTAAATTGTGTATTTTTAATATTGTTGTCTTTTTGAAAAGTTTATTTACAATTTTATCTACTGGTACCCACTTTAGTCCAGGTTATGTGTCAAGAGTTTGAGGAAGATGGCCGTAATGAATCATTTTTATTTTTGTATGTGCTTATATTTGCCAATTTATCTCAGAAGCAATGCTTGTTTCTCTGCTGAATTATGGATAATTCAAGGTATTGTGGACAACATCTTGCCTCAAATTAGCTTCTGGAAAATGTTTGTGAAGGAGATTAATTGGTGCTTCTGCAAGCTCTGTATTTCAGTTTACAATTTTATGCTGTGGAAAGTGGTACCCACTTGGCCCAATCTGGGTTAAAAGCATGTTTGATTTGCCGATTTGAAGTTCTACATTGACTCTTGTCAGCATGACTGCCCATTTTACTTTCTTTATTGTTACTTATTTTTTTCGTAGTTTGTTGGAAGATGGATGGCATGCAGGGATTTGTCGTTTCTGCTTGTTTGATGTCTATCTCCGGCTTCGTATTGCAGGGAATATGTGATGACATTAACTTGGATTTTTATCTTGTGGCCTATGATATTGGGGGTATCATCTGCCGAAGGGTTGGTGATTTGTCCTCCTGCTCCGCTGCCCCTGTGTTCTGGACATCAAACGCTACATTAATTGAGTCTCCATTTTCAGTGGAGGAAGAATATATTTATGATAGTCGCATACACCATCATTCACCTGCAGAGGCAAATCACACACATTGCCAAAGTCCCTCATCCATGGTCTCTCACATCATGCACATAAACTCGAGTTATGATCTAGTCATTCGAGATTCAGCAGGGTCTTTTGCAAATCCTCGACAAGGGGAGGGAAGGATCTGGCAGTACCATAATGGGACATTTGGATTTGGGTTTCTCTGGGACAACTTTATCATAGACCTCAAACATATGGTTCTTGATGGTTGTCTTCTTGATGCAGTGGAGGTTTGATGTGGCCATATACATGTTTAGGTTCTTTTGTATACAAAATGGATTTGTTTCTGGATGTTATTTGTTGACTGTACTGTATACCATACTTTGTTGCAGAAATAAATGATGTAATGTTTATGATAAACAAACACCTTGTTTGTTTATTTACTATTCGGTTTTTAGTATCCCTTTTGCATGCACATGGTCCCATTCTCTCAAACAAGCATTAGGAACAAGATTAGTACAGTATAATTCGTTGGTAAGCCATCCTTGGTGGAACCAGTTTGAGGGACTTAGATATCCAGTTCAATTCAAGTTTACAGTATCTTTGCATTGTCTGTCTGTCTGTCTCTCTCTCTCTCTCTCTCTCTCTCTCTCTTTTTTGTTTCCTCTCCTGATGAAAGTGAATCATAAAAATTTTCAAATTTTGTAGTTGAGGGAGAATGCCTATATAATCTGCGGTTGGTTTTGATGACTGCTTCCATGTTATGGATTCTCCGACTGAAGCGTACATAATAGACTTTTTTTAACTGCAGGCTTACAGGGTATTTTTTCAGTCATAGCCCTCTTTGTGTGTTGCCTGTTGGTGTCATCTGTGAATTATTCTGTAGGTTCTAAGCCTGTTATTCAATGATGCAAGTTTATTTCAGCAAATTTGATGGCGTGATCTGGGGTATGCAAATCATTCTTGTAATTGAGGAGTTTGCAGTTGGGAGTTGAGACTAACCTAATGACTCTGAGATACAGTTGTTTTTTATTTTTTTAACAAGGAACTCTTGAGTCGGCCCTATAACCCCTCCACGCAGGTAGAAAATTTGATGCATTCAGGAAGTTTCGAATTCATACTCTTTTTATTGCTTGAATGTTTCACCTTTGTAAAGAAAGTTTCTCATTATAAAACCACTGAGACGGCATAGTTGGGTTATCATAAAGAAAGTTCCTCCTAGTGAAAGATTTGCTTATATGTAAGTTGCTGACAAGTTAATATGCAGATTTGCAATAATTTAATTGCTTGTGCTCCCCTGGTGTCATTAATGAAGGAGTTAACAGCCACTAGAGTGTTGCATTACCAATTCTCAATTGTCCTTCAAAGCCAGTAATCTCATAAAAATGGATTAAAACTAACAGGATGCAATACGAATTCACAAATCACATCAAGACGTCTCACAACAGTATACATTGTAAATCAAAAGGTTCTTGGTGTCTCAACTCAGCATCCACAAGTACACCGAAGTATTTAACATGCCAAACAAAACCACACAGGAATTCAACTTAAATACCAAAAATTTCACGTCTTAGCATATAGCCTTTTGGACTGCAGGGAAAATGATTATGATCACTGGCAGCATGGAGGGCAGAAGAAAATGGGATGACAAAGAGAAAGGACTGAAACATTGCAGCAGATTATGATTTTGCAGCAGCTTCTTTTCCATTCATGGAATCCTTTTCATGCTCACCCTCAAGCTGGCTTAGATTACCTTTTTCCTTGATGAGCTGAATGTGATGGTGTTTGCAATACAGCCGGCCTTCATGAGCAATGTAGTTGGACGGGCTAATTACACAACCTCCATGGGTGCATTTGAAACAACTCTTGTGATAAGGAGTTCCATTGACAGTAACCTTTGAGCAGAGGAAAACTATGATTAGAGTTGATAGTTTATATGGGAATCTAATAAATGTTAAAACTTATAGCCCAGAATATGTGCTTATGCTTGTTTTCTTTGAGTAAAATTTTTACCTTCTCAGTTGGATAAACAGTATTCTTACAGCCGAAACATTTCTCCCTGGTTCCAGCAAACATACTTGAGACTTTAGCTGCATTGGGTTTCTGTACAAAGCATCTCATAATCATTTGTGTTGGAAATACTTGTATGATTAATAAAAAGCATATATAATCCAAGTGAATTACCTCGCCATCAACAGGTTTCTCTTGTCTAACAATCTTTGGTGTCCCTGGAAAGAGAGTTGAAAGGAAACAAGGTAACTATCAGTCATCAAGTAATGTAATAAGATGTTTTGGGTTCTATTGAAATTGCAATATTTGATACCTTCAAAGCTCTTCTCGAGACTGCCTGTTCTCTTGAAAAGTTGATCAAAGTGTGGCCTGCAATAAAGGACACCCTCAAAGGAATTGTAGTTGCCAAGCTGCAAATATATCCATCTGTCAGTTGCCGCTACTTTAGAAGTGTAAAATTTATGGTTCATTGAGTTCGTCTGTGGATTATGATTTGATCTTATTGGGCAGATCTAAAGCTTCATAGACATAGTGCCATACTCCAGGTTCATATTCCAGGATTTTATAGTGATTAAGATGAACTAATAGTGATCACAAAAAGCACAGTTTAAGTTTGAATTTGAATGTGAAAGCTACAACGAAAAGAATTTTCAACAATTTTATACACAATTTGCCAGTCTACTGTTGGTGAATGAATCTAAACCTGAAAATACCACATTTTGTAGCTAGAAATACGCTAGTACAATGAACAAAAGACAAACACTGAAGAAGCTATAGATCATATGCCAGAAGAGGATGTAAGTGAAACTCCATTTCCAAAGAGAAGAAAAGCTCTCTGTACACAAACCTTGAGGGTTCCTTTGCAGTGATGGCATCTGAAGCAAGCTTTGTGGTAGACACGATTGTCGGCAGTTAATTTGTCAACCAAATACACAGTCTTGTCACAAGCCATGCATTTTTGGGTTGTTCCTGCAAATGATGATGCCATGTCTTTCAATTCCAACCTCACCAATACAGCCTACACAATCTCCCTTCTATGAGTTGTTCTTTCTTCAGGATCTAATAGTAAGAAGAAAACAGGAGGAGGTGAAAAGAGAATGAGGGTAAAGCAATGTGGACTGTAGAGGATTGCTGAAACCAAAAGCTGAGTTAAAGATAATTAAAGTTGGGCAATCATTTTGTCCAACTTTGAAGCACCTAACCGCCTTTGTCTCCCGGATATTTGTTTGACATAAATGGACAAAATAAATAACAGTATATTTGAATATTGGCTAGTATAGTTGATAGATAATATAACAGAACAAGATTGTATAGCTGGCTCCTATCTCCACTACCATACAAATCAACATATGAAATATCTTCACTGTCTACAATGGACCACAACATTAGTTGTGTTGCATGGTAAGGGGGACCTTGAAGACTAGTGCCTTTTACTAATTTTATTTTCACTTCTCCTGGATTGTTATTTCAGGTGAATTTCTGATCTCATTATGTTTTAATTTATTCCCTGCATATCAATAATTTGATTAATGATGTTTAATACCAATAATACATATATGGTTATATCATGTATCATTCTACTATGCATGGCAGATGTAAAAAAAGGATTGAATACCAGCCTTTGTTTTCATGTTCAGCTTCTTAGAGTAGAAGAAAGGTCTAAGTCTGGAAAGCTAGAGGAGCCCAAACTGGATGTAAAAGTGAGAGTGATATGTGGGATGCCAGATGAGATGTAGAAGTAGATGAATGATGATTATGATGATGTTCTTCGTGTTGCTTTAACAATTATTCCCATCATCCCATGTGAATATTCCAGTTAAGCATACACTCTGCAATTATACACCTAATCTTCAATCATGTGCCGAACTTATATGGACCACTCACCTAAACCATCACCTTTTCCTCTGTTTCTCCACTTACCACCTTGAATCTTTTGGAAATTTACAAAACAATCTGTGTGGTTGGAGAAACTCAAGTGGGCATTTGGTCTAGTGGTATGATTCTCGCTTTGGGTGCGAGAGGTCCCGAGTTCGATTCTCGGAATGCCCCATGCTGGGATTTTGTAAAGATTTTGGTAATTTGCAGATCACTATCTTCTCTTTGATTTTCCTGACCAAGTTGAACTATTTTGCATTCATTCCAGTGCCGAAAGTGTTATAATGATACTCATAAAAAAGTTGAACCTCATGGTATGTTTAATTCTTACCTTTCCTGGAACTTTGAAAGTTTGAGCTGAATTAAGATTTTGCTCTTTTGATATTGTAATTATTCAAATCTTGAGTCTGTTCCTCATTTCTTGCAGTTGACTGCAGTGCATCTTGTTGACGCCCATCTTTGCAGTGACCCTCGGAAGTATGTTAGTGCATTGCTTTAGTTGTTATGTGCCATGCTACATATGGAACTCCCACAAATCAATGTGTTGTCTAAGATTATCTGACTAAGAACTATGGAAAACTTGGTCTGATAATGACTCTTAACCTTCCCCATTTTGTCTCTAGCATAATTTATCAAAATGAAAATAACCAGCGCCCTGTGCTTTTTTCTTGCCAATTATTGCTTATGGACTTATTGCAGCTGTTAATCTTGATTGCTAGACAGATGTGCAAGATTTATCGTATTCACAATACCGTCTTGATCAAGACCCTCATCCTGCTAAGTACAGGTTTGATTTATAATGGATTAATGACACAAATCATTTTAATTGGATTGTTTAAATATCTATCATAGGTAAAATTCTCATAATTCCTCCTGCAGAAAGCTCACAATGGAGTTGTGTGGTTAGCAAAGGAACCCACAGCTGCTGCAGTGCAGGATAAGTAGTACTTTAAGGATGATGACAAGTTTGATTCGAAGGAGTGATGAACTCAATATTGCTGAAGAAGGGCATTTTCTTATAATCATTTAGCCTTTCTGTGATTTTGTGTGAATTCACCTTCCCAAGAGGCTTCCAAGTTGTGATGTTACTTGTTGCAGGAGCTGTAAAGTTAGGCTTCTGATTGTAACTTACTCATCCTAGGAGCTGTAAAGTTTTATTTGTTACACAAAGCAGCTTAAACAATATCATTAAAGTTAGCAAAACCAGTAAAGCACTAAATTTTTTGAAAAGAAAGTCTAGATTTGAGCCTCTGGATCAAGATGAATTTCAAAATGTTTAACAATAATGTTAAAAAATCTTTTGTTTTTTGGTGGATTGAGTTGGGATAGAATTCTGTCGTATCCCACGAAAGTTAGATAAACATAAACGTCTTCTAGAGAGTCATGGAAAATTTGCGCAGGGATAAAAGTCAAGGAAAGGAAACTTTGAGGAGCATTTTCAAGAGCTGTATGATTCATTAATTAATACAATGCAAGGTTCACGTTTTCTTGAGTATTATTTACCCCGTGATTCATTGAAAGTGACATCCAAATTTACCACCATTCTTTACTTAAAATTCATTTGTACGGATGAATGCTATACATAGACTTGTCTTAATGTCGGAAATACCCTTCACTATTTTAGCAACTTGAAACTTATCTGAGTAAACAACATTTTCCCGTTTAATGTTTGGTTTAAAGATATTTTTTAATCTAAAATTAAGATCGGTTAAAAAAAATTACTATATAAAATTAAAAAATAAGTATTTTTTTTGTATAATTTAAATATTTAAAAATTTTATCTTTTAATTTTTTATTAATTTAAAGTGATAAAATAATTTTAAAAAATAAAATAATAATTTTACCTTTTCATCAATTATTTTATTAAATAAGTTTAATTTTAAATGAAAAATATTATTTATATTAATGAAGGGTAGAAAAATGTCTTAAGCTCAAACTATAGGTGGAAGTAATTCACTTAATTACTTGTTATTTCACTTTTATAGACCATTCTAGCTCCATTAATTTTTTCAATTGCAGTGGAGATCAAGATACCCCTTCCATTATATTTACTTGTTCAGTTTTTATTATATGTATTTATTTTATATATATATATATATATATATATATATATATATAATTATATAATTAAGTATTGTTTTATTTTTAATTTAAAATCATCTAATTATATAATAATATTTATAAGTGTGTATATATTTTTGTATAAAAAATAAGTATATATAGTTTTATTATTTTCAAAAACTCAAATATTTATCATTTTGTTAAAATTCACTGTTAAAGTTTAAAGTAAATATCATTTATCTAAATATATTAAAAAAATTAAAATTTTATTATATTTTTCTCTTAGATTTAAAAATATAATAATTTCTCTTACTAAAAGTTTGAAAAGTAAATATTTCTCTCTAATGTTTTTTTCCAATCACCATTTCTGACATCCATCACCGTCTTCGACCATGTTCTCTCTCTCTCTCAATTTCTCTCTTTTTTCTGAACTTTTTTCTTCTATCATTAACCTATCTAAAGGAAAGTGATCGCTTTTTAAATTTTACATAAGAGAAAATATTAGATTTTTAAACTTAAAAGAAAATTTGATAAAATTTTTAAATATTTTAATTAAATAATATTTTTATCTCTAAATCTAACACAAAATTTTAATAAAATTATGAAAATTTGGATTTTAAAAAATTGACCCATAAGTGGCTGAGATGTTGCCAATCCATGGGCGGGAACAAGTCTTTTGGCCTGCCACAGACTCCCTCCCAAGTTTTGCTTTCAGACATGAAACCGAAGGAACTCCAACGATGTTGATAGTTAATGATGATTAGTTAGCAATTACTCATGTTAAGATTCTATTGATTATTGACATTTATGCATAAAATAAAAGTAATTACGGAATGTAAACTCAATTTGTGAATGGATTTAATTATCCCACGTATTACTGTAATTATATATTGCATTTCACCTTGACTTCTAGCCTTTCAGGTCAACCCAACCAATTTGGTTTGGCCTGAACGCGTCATCTAGACGGAATTTTTTGAAACCGTAACTCCTTTCACCTCTAAAATTTGACCGGCAGCTCCTTCTTCTCCAAGAAAGTCAAACGAACCGAAACATAAATGCGTCGAAGCTTCGATAAATTTTATGAATTTATTTTATTTTATTTTCATTTTTGACAAGTTCGCGTGGATTTGGTCTTATCGGCAGACTTTCTTTTAGTTTTTTCTATATATTATGAGTACTTCTTCGTCTGCGATTAAGCCAGTCCATTTCTTCCATAACCAGCAAACTAAAATCGTTTTCAGATGGAGACTTCGTCGCCGAGGAAAGCAAAAAAAATTAATGGCTTTTTCAGCGGAAGCCGTAACAAGGATAACCCATATTCGAAGCGTGGGTTAGACAAGTTCTCTGCACTTCTAACTGATCTTGAAGCGAAAAAGCAACAGATTTATTCACAAAGGGGCTCAGAAGATATATCTTTAGTTCGTTTCGTCTATAAAGATACAAATGACTGTGTTCCAATCGTGATAAAGGTAAAGAAAGAGAAAACCAAGAGTGTTGATGATATCAAAGAGACGCCTGTACAGCATGAAGCAGAAACCTTAGATAAGTTTGTAGTAGATCAACCAAAAGATGAAGGCAAGCTATCAAGATCTGTGTCAGATGATAAGATTATTACTAAGAAGAAGAAGAATATTTCATGGAATGATATAAAGTTGAAAGATTGGAGGCGACCCTCTTATTACTTGCCGGCAGCTATCATCTTGATTTTGTTGTTTTTAGTATTTTTTGGGCGATCATTTACAATTCTCTGCACCTCCATTGGATGGTACATAGTGCCTGCATTACAGGGAGAGAACTCGACAAATGAAATAAGCCAAGAAAGGAAGAAGAAGATCAAGACAATTTGTAATCAATCTCACTCTGGAACTGTGAAAGATCAATCACGAGGGCTACGTGGTAATCGAAAAAGCTGGTGAAGATGATAATCTGATCCTCTGTTTTTGTTGATTGATGTAAAGTTATACATATTTTGGGTTAGGCTAAAAATTCAGTTTAACGTTTGGCATGTGGATAAATGTAAATTATGATAAGTAAAACAAGAGCAGATCCATTAGGAACAACTCTCTCCTGGTTCGCAAGAAGAAGATCAGAACTTTTACTTCATGTTCTCAATCAGTCAGAATTCAGAAATTCCCATCTTCAAACACGCGTTTTCGTGATAATGAGGGATTGCTCGAGTGAACCATCACGGAATGTACAATTAGTTGACCCGAATTTCCGGGTCAGATCCATTAGGAACTTAAACATTTAATGACAAGACTTACAGCAGTATATTGATTGCCTTTATTAGTTTATTTGGCTTATGCTTCTAACTTTCTCCTATGGCAACCCGCTGATCCGTCCGATTACGTTAAATAGATAAATTTAAAATATAATAATCAAACTCATATTTATTATATCAAATAAATTAAAATTTTATAAATATAACAAAATTAAAAACCTAAATTTTCTTTTTAAAAATTTTAGTATTTTATTAATTTTGATAACCCTTTGATATTGATTTTTAACTCTATTATTTATGTCATTTGCTTACCTAATGTGACTAAAAAATTGAATATTCAAGTTATTAAAAGAGATAGACATATTGAATCTTAATAGCTCAAAGCCTCTTATATATTAGTTTGAATTTAATTTGAATTGATTCAAACTCAATTTATAACTTTGATCTATTTTAAACTTGATCAAAGCACAAGTTATGAGTTAGGCTTCCTTATAAATCAAATTAAACTCGAGTTACATGTAACTCCACTTGTTTTTATTGTCAAGTCCAAACCACATATTTTAATAAAATAAAAATGACATCTTTGTGAATTTTTAATAAATCCAAAACATCGTAGACTCAAAGTGACACATTCCCAGGGTTTTTCGAATCTTCTTTATTTAAATCTCATTTTTCAAAATTTTGTCACAAAATCTTAAACCAATTATCTCAATCTCTTGCTAGATCCAAAACCATTATCTTTAGATTTGATGAAGAATTTACACCATCAATATCCAATAAAAGCCTTCCTTATGAAAACCTGAAAATTTAAAACCTTGTCCAAACTTTCGTTAGATTTTTTTATCACTATAATCTTTTGTTAGGTTTTAGGATATTTGAGTTATGACAAAATTAGGGTTTTAATGAAATCGATTTTCCTTAGTTACTTTCACCATTTTTGGAGTCTTCACATTATATTTGATAAAACTAAGGTATTGACCAAGGAAGATTGATTTAGACATAAGTTTTAAAGAATATGCTTCAGAAATTCAGGTATTTGTTAGTCAGGAGACCATTGAATGGATTCTGTTTAATTTATTCTTAGTAGTCAATTTTTTTTTTTTTGGTTTATTACTTTTAAGTTCTATATACCATGCATAATTTATGTCATCCTCTATGTTATAATATTTGATTAAATATTGGGCCAAAAGATTTATCCTCACCTAAGATTTAGTGCATTTTCAAATTTTTCATCTACAAAGTTTTAAAAAGTTCAAATATTTATCCATTTATTAAATTTTATAGTTAATATCATGAATAAAAATGTAAATTTATTGATTTTATTTAAAAAAAATTATTCACTTTTCCCATTTTAATTTTAAAAACTAAGTATTTCCCTGATTTAATTTTAAAATATTATTTTTTTATTTTTAGGTTTCTATATTTTAGGGTTAGCAGCTTTTCCCCTCAAAATTAAAAACATTTTACTTATATTTTAAAAAAATATATTATTTTTATTCAACAACCATTTTTGTCTGACGATTCATTGCAATACATTATCAAACCCATCACCAACAATCTCTCTTCCCTTCTAATGGTTGTTTGGACACAAAAACCACCTATCATCAGCCCAAATGGCACCTCACTATTTAGAGTTTAATTTTGGCCAAATGACTATTTTCCACCCAAGGTATACTGTAATCTCAAATTTCTACCCTTTAACTATAGAAACACCAAATACCTACCTATGACTAATTAAAAATAACTGTGGTAAGGGTAAAATGGTCATTTTCTCTATAATATTAAAAAATAAACTAAAATATAATCTATTTTTGCTCCCCTAAACTTAAAAAACTAAAATTTTCCCCCAGTTTAGTTTTAAAAAATGACAGTTTCACCTTAGGGTTTCGTTTTGAAATCTCCGATGACATCTCTGGCTCCATTGCCGACGACATCTCTCTCCCGAAGCATCCTCTCTTTTCAGTGATCTCTTTCCTCTCATTTGGACGCTCGATCGATGTTGGAGAATCCTTGGGAGACGAAGAACTTCATCGGGGTTCGTCTCCCAAGGTTTCTCCGACGCCAATTGGACATCCAAATGGGAGAAAAAAGATCGCCGGAAAAAGATGATGCTTTAAGAGGGAGATGTCGTCAGTAATGTCATCGAAGATTTCAGAACGAAACCCTAGGGTGAAACTACCATTTTTTAAAACTTAGGCTAAGGAAAAATTTTAGTTTTTAAGTTTAGGGGGGCAAAAAGAGATAAAATTTTCAGGTATTAGGGTTCTGTTAAATTTAACCGATCATAGGTAAGTGTTTGGTGCTTCCATAATTAAAAGGTAGAAGCTTAAAATTGCAGCATACCTTGGGTGGGAACTAGTCGTTTGGCCTTTAATTTTTATAGCTCCTCAGTATTCAATTCTGAATAAGTCATGGGCCTACACTTTAATCCGAATCAAAATCTATGCATACGTTATTGATTAAAAAAAAGTGAAAAAACCAAAAAATAAATTTGGAGGGGGGGGGGGGGGGGGGGGGGGGGGGGGGGGGGGGGGGGGGGGTTGGGGGGGGGGGCCGCTGCTTTGCTTGCTTCGACGGAGGCAACAACTAGCAGAGAAAAGAACAAGAGAGATTGGCCTCTGCAGAGGCCAGAGCCAAAGCTGCCGAAGCCGCCTGGAAACGGTAACGATTACTTATTATTATTATTTTTTTTGCTGTTCAATTCTTCGAATCACCTTCATGATCCCGGGTTTGACTTATTGAATTGCATGTTAACTTGTTGACAATACTAGTACCCCGTATAAATTTATTGTTAAATAAGGGCTTCTTCAAATGTAACCTCTTTGCAGTTTGTGCATATAATATTCTCATAATCTTCTGTCATAGTTTACTTCAATTTAAAACTGTACAGATTTAGGTAGAATTTAATTTGCGATTTTACAATTGAGTTTGGATTTATAAATTTCATTTCGTTTTGCATTCATCACAGGAATAGATTTGTAAATTTTTTTTTTGCTGTGCTTCTGTGTTGAAGAGGATTCTGCTATTGCTACGAAACGCCATTATTGCAGGCAAGAACAGTTTGAAAAGTCAGCTGCTGGAAAAGCTGCACGTGCACAGATGCAAGGAATGGCAAAACAATCTTCAAATTCTGACACCGGCGATTCAGTTCTTAAGGTTGTCCTTTCCTTCCTTGTCAAAGTTAGAAGCTCTTTTAAGTCTCTAAGATGTTCTTAGACCATTTCTCTTGTTTAACTATATGATGCAAGTTGACAATTTGTTGTTTGTGCTGTTGGTGCAGTGGCAAATGAGTTGAGGTTGTGCCTGTTGCCTGCTTAACTACAACTGTTTATTGTAAGTAAATTTTTTGCATACAAATATTGAATATAGTTGATTTCTTTACCTTCCACTCAAATATTTTAGAATTTAAATGTACATTCTTTTATGATATAATTCTGGGGCATTAATATCTAATGATAGAGGTGAAAAAATATACTGCAGCTGAATTTCTTCGCAAACAAATATATATTCCCTAAGGTTTGCTTCTATTAAGATGTTTACTTATGTCTGAGATTTCTTATTGCGAGAGAAACCTGATGAAGCCAGCAGAATATGAGATTAAATGTGGATGCATACAAGTCTCTGAAAACAAGTTCACTTATTAACACTTGCATTCAGAGTGTTCTTTGATTGAAGAAATTTGTTTCCCTCACTTTTTAGTTGGTGTTTTCTGCCAGGTAAATATTATGATTCGTTCAACCGATATCTCTACTTTGCCATAAGCAAATGTTCAGTAACACAACATCCATTTTACCGTCAGTTAAAAGTTTTCTGTAATTGCTTTCTTTTTTAATTTATTAACTATGGATTCGGAAAATAAAGTTGAAAAGATTTAAATTATTTATCTTTTACTGTTTTAGTCCCTTTTTTTTTTTTTAAGTAGTTTTTACCTCTGTGCAGCCTCTCTATGATCTCTGTGCTGAAAATTTTACCAGCAAATGTTTGACAGACCAACTGATGGACGAACTCTGTTTATTTATTTATGTCACATTGAAAAATTTATGGTTGAGTAAATGATAAAAGAAATTCATGCAAAATACTGGTCTATAATCAGATTATTAGACTTAGCAATTAGACATTGTAAACCATTGATGACAAAATCTTCTGTTAAGTGGCAGTTTAGATGAATTGGTTTAGATAGACTATGCTAGTTAACAAGTCATTTCTGCTTCTTTCTTTGATGCCTCCTTTGATTTTGATTTCTTTCTGCTTTAAATTTCACAATTTTCACATCTGCAAAGTGCAAATACCATATCTTAAAGAAATATACGTTTCATTAATTCACCTGGGCGGTGAAACAATATTACAAGATTTCCACCGGAGATCGAAGCATAAAAAGGTTCTGTGATTCACCGTAAAGCGTATGACCTGTATATTATTAACATTCTGATATTGACAAAGAATAACTCAAAGATACTGAACAATGACAGTTGCTCACTGAGCAACAGTGAGTCAACGAGCCGTAGCCATATGCTATTGGACTCCTTTCTGTGATGCAGCCAATTCAATTGCCGTTGTCTGCTTGAGATTAATGCAAAATTACTATCACACGAAGCTTTGAACAGGAGTTGACTGCTTTAGCTCATATGCAGCTTGAAAATAGTCTGCCGCTTGCTGTAAAGAGCCTTCCATTTTCGAAATCAGTCCAAGGTTCATCCAAGCATCATGATTTGTAGGATCTAACCTTAAGGCGTTCATTAAAAAGCTTCTGGCAATTGGGAGAGATTGGCCACCAAGTTTCATCAGTATTTCAGCCGTTGAAACAATACTGGGTACATAATCTGGTTCTATAGACAGTGAAATTGTGAAGGAAACAAGAGCTTCTTTGTGCAGTGATTGAGCTTCGAGCAGCATGCCTAGAACATGTCATGGGAATTAAATTTCTGAACTTTCATGCCAAACATCAACGTTACAGTTAAGATTATTACCTGTTCTATGCCAACCGCTGGGAGAATAAAATTCAATCGACTTGGCTTTTTCTTGACAAAGTTCAGCGTCAGCCCATGATTCAAGTTTCAAATAAATCGCAGACAAATCCTGCCAAGCTGCAATTTCCAAATTTTTTCCTGTTAATACCTGCAAAAGATAGTAGAAGATATTAATTAATAGGGGAAAATTAAGTCACTTCTCCATTATGGTGGTTGAACACCTGAATTAATATTTGCTGCATATTTATGAACATTCAACAATTAATATCACAATCAGTGCACAAAACACTGGGTATCAAGGTGCAGCCGTATTTGCTTTGCAGACAAAGAGAAGAGGAGCAGCTTCAGAGAGGGATGGCAGTTAATGGCTATATAGTAGCATGCTTAAACCAAGAAGTGAAAGTGAAATCTCCATGATGATTTATGATATATGAGATGTGAATCCATATGCTGTAACCTCAGAGAACACACCTCAGAACCAAAGTACTTTGCTTCATCTAAATTCTTGGAATGAAGCTCTCTTTGTGCTTGAATCATTGCAAGCAACATTCTGTAGGTTTCTATTGCTTGCTTGGGATGCTCCTGAGCAATTTGAAGGACAGCTTTTAATCTAAGAAGTTCTAACTGATCCATTTTCCCAGCCTCATCAAAAGCGAAATCGACGATGGTTTCAGCATCCTTTAGTCGCTGTTTTGCAGATAATATAAGTGCTAATAGCTTCCAGCCTTTCACTGTATTTCCAACTACTGCATCAGAGAACATAAGTGCATTGTCAAAAGCCATATCTAAATTCCTTTGCACTGCATGTTCCAGCCCAAGATAATACATCGTTTCTGGGTCCTCCTTCCCATTCAGAAAAGCACTATTTAGACTGTTCAAAGACTCCTTCTGAAAGAAAACTCTTTCTGAATCTGATGTACACTTTCTTGCTGCATTTCCATAACAAATGCCAAGAAAATTTTGAGCTTGACAAATAAAACGCTCATTTTCATGACTAGTACAATCAATTACTAGACGAGCAAACTTTATCCCTTTGTGAGCATGCTTTGGATCCTGGGAACACAATTTTGCCCCCAACAAAAAAGCGGGGATATGAGGTTTATGCTTTGCTTCAGAATGACCAAAAATCTTCTTTAGCAGGTTCAGAGCTGTTTCATCCTGGCCTGCGGCACTATAACAAAGAGCCAGAAAGTACCATCTCTCGGCTCGATTGTAGACACCTGGAAAAGCCTGCTCCAAATACTCTGCTAACAACTCACACTGTCCAGTAACTGAGAGTGCGTAAGTCAGATGATCCATAATTTCTGCATCCCATTTTATTTCCTTATATGCCACTTTTTCCATGAGTATCAACAGCAATAAGATTGCTTCCTGAATGTTGTTTTTAGGGACCGTTGGACCCCATTCCTGGACTTCAGTGGGAAGGATTGCATCAACACCTCCATAGAGTAACGTAGCAGCTAAGTCTTTCTGCACAATTGCTAACTTCTGGGGATCTAACTTCCAGGGCTTGAGCAAAGCCTGGCGATATGCAATGATAGCTTCTTCAAGAAAGCCTGCCTTTATCCACAGATGTGGGAGCAACTCCATTGTTTTGTGCAAAATCTCCTGCAACTTGCAGTCAACACCAATGCCCTCAGGCATTCCCTTAGGTAGGGCTGATTCAGCTACGTCCAGAATTATTTTGCACTCCTTTGCAGCCTCTGAGTAAAGAAAAATAAAAAAGTATCAGAGGTATTTGTACTTCTGACTTGCAAAAACAACTACTACATACCCCTACTCCTGTGCAGTCCCATTATAGGGGCCACCAAGAAGACCTCACAAGATGGTTATGCAGTATCAAAATTCTGTCATACTAGATCATCCATAACAACATCTTACTTAGATAATTTAGTATAGGCAATGGGCAATTAAGCTGTCACAGGAGGGTGAAAGATAATACCTTTACAATGCCCAAGCTCTTCCAGTGATTTTGCTTTGAGTAAGATAGCTTCCAGAAGTAAGCTCACAGAATGCATTGACATTACCCCAAGAGGCACAACATCACCTTTATCACCCTTGGAACGTGGCTTTCGGGGCCGAGTCCTCTCAACAATAGCTTTGGTCATTTTTGGGATTAAATTTATAATGTCAATACCCTGGAATACCTGGAGTGCAGCATCAAAATTCCCTTTCTGGTACTCAAGTCTCCCCAACAGGGCCCGTGCTTCCTGGAAACGCATTCAAACAAGAACTTAGAAACTGTTAAAAACCGAATAGCTATGAATTAATGAGTCGATCTTGATTAGGGACAAAACCCACTTCATAGTTAAGGGAAAGAGCTTCTTTGAGAGTTGATTCAGCTTCATCCACTTGAATATCCTCAAGTTTAGAGTCCCAATCTCCCGTAGCCCTTGAAGAGAAGCCATTCGCCGAGAAATCTCTCGTAGCCAAAGACTCGGGTGACTGTGGTGCGTCTTCGAATTTGAACTGCTCACCGGAACATGCACACAACATCTTCTCCAAAACAAAATTTGAATGTCCCTATGTAAATGATAACTTCACTCTTCACTTGACCTGTTGCATCTGGGTACCTGAAAATGAGAACGAAAACATGTCTTTTTTTATAAGGAAACTCATTTCGCTAACTATATATTCAAAAATATGAACATATTGAATCTCTACTGTAGACAGATTCGATATAATCAATGAAATTAGAAAAAAATTCATATAAGACTCCAAAAAAGTTTCCCAATAGAATTCCCAAAAAAAAATGTTAAAAAGGTTAGAATACAACAATGGAGATCTGCATAGCAATTAGCAACGGCATAGAATAAACAACAGTAGCAACAAAGCGTAGTTAATAACCTGACCCCAAAATCATCGCATTACAACAAACAAAAAAAGTCATTAACAGCAAGCACAGCGAAGAAACTTACGGGACCAAAAACGAGAGTATAGAAAGCGACTAGCAACAAGAAGACAAGTATAATTACAATAAAAGAAACAAATGGTGAAGAGGTGAAAATAGCTAGACATGAAAAGAAGGCAGCTTCGGGGTTACCAAAAGAAATAACGTGATTCGCAGCAATGGTCGAAGCCATGAAAGCTACTTCTCTATAAATGTATTCTGATAAAGATTCAATTCAAATACATGTGATTAAGCCAACAATGAAATGAAAACAACGCAAATAGAATCATTAAAGCTTTTATTCATCAGACATAAACGTAGAGATCTAAACACAGCATAGGTGTTCGTTATTTTTTTTATCAGTTTTTGGATTTTGTAACTTTGAAAAGTGCGGGTGAGGAGGTATATCGGTGGCCTGAATATGCTCGGAGTTGCCTTAGTTTCGAAAGTCGATTCAGCTCAATTTAACTCGATTCAAATTTATTTGATTCAAACTCAAGCTAAAAAATTTGGCTTGTTTTTTAATTTAAATCAAACTCGAGCTTAAGGGTGTTCAGCTCAATTCGACTTAAATCTAACTCGAATCAATAATTCAAATTCGTAACTAAATTTGGCTAAAATTCAGTAGTTCGAATTTGTGACTAGAATTAAAATTTTTGAAGATTATTTGGATAAAACGTCTTTCTGTCAATACACTACAAATTCAAATTACATAATCAAACCATTAATTCAAATTGAATCGAACTATGAATTTAAATAATTGATTCAAATAATAAAATCGAGTTAAACTCGAATTAAGCTGAACTGAGCCATTTTTTATCCAAATTAGGTTTAATAAACTCAAATTAAACTATTTAGTATTTGAGCTGACCTTGAATAAACGGGTGTTGGGCGGGATGTTGCTATTTCATGAGGAGAAAAAGGTGGTTGCAGTTGCAATAGTCAACAAACCCATTAGGTCATTTCATATTAGAATCTGTCTTAAAATTCTGAACTATGAGCTACAGCTATTGTGTAATTACCAAGGTGCCCTGGTGTTTCCAAATTGTTGCGTTTTACACTTCTCACAAGATTTTGCCATTTCCATTCCCCCCACAAATACAATATACAAAGAAATGAGTTAGCACTCTACAGCAACACTTCTTTTTTTTTTTTTTTTTGTAAAATTTTAAAATTAATTTAAATATTTTTTCAAAAAATTACAGATAAACTATGTTCCAGAAACTGCGGAAATTCATCTTGAATTGGGATGCCATCTGAAAGTACACAAAAATGTAAAAATCGTACATTCGGAATTTAGATGGAAGTTGCCTTGGAGAAAGGACAAATAATAGATTTCCCATCCATGTTTTAAAGATTTTCTTGCGTATTCATTCATTATCATAGTTGAGGGGTATTATTGTAATCGTAAAGCCTAGACGTTGGCACTGGCAGTCGTTGGATGGTCTTGAAAACAAGTATGCTATTTGATAAGGCAAAGGACTATTATGTCCCTTCCCAAGTTTTAGCGTGTTTTCAAAATTATGCATGGGAAATTTGAAAAATTAAAAATTTTATTTATAAATTAATTTATATTCAAAGAAATAAGAGTAAAGTCTTTATTTCATTAATAATATTAAAAAAATATAAAATTTTTTATATTTTTTTTTACAGTTCTAAAAGCTAACAATTTCACCATTATCTAAAGTTCTTTAACTTTCAAAAATAATATTTTCCCTCCCCCAAAACCTAAGATTTATTTTCCAAAGGTTCTCCGATCACCAGAGAAAATGTTTTAACCTATCATCTCATGGGTCACCCTTCATCTCTCTAGAGCTTCCAGATGATGCAACAAAAGACAAGTCTTTGTCGACTCTGTTAATTCTTCTGGAATCGATGTGTTGAGAGTGAAAATCTGATGGTTGAAAATGGTAGATTGAAGTGTTGTCGTCGATGACCGAAAGATGGTGGTCAAAGAACTCTTGGAAAATAATCCCTAAGTTTTTTTTTTTTGGGGGGGGGGGGGGAGGGGAGAAATGCTATTTTTAAAAGTTAAAAAATTTTAGACAGATGTGAAATTGTTAATTTTTAATATTGTAGAAAAAAATATAATGAATTTTATATATTTTTTAATATTATTAATGAAATAACGATTTTATTCTTACCTCTTTTAATATAAATTAACATATGAATAGAATTTTTAGTTTTTCAAACCCTGTGAACATAACTTTGAGAATACACTACAACAATTTTGGGGAGGGGGTGGGAATAGTCCTTTGGCCATTTGATAATTATAAACATAAAATTGTTTGCATCATGCCTTACATAAAATTATAGGTAGGAACACCAAACAGTCAATCACTGTTATATTTATATCAGTTTAAATGCGATGAATGATAACTTATGGGATAGTGATAGAGATTAGAGATCTCTCTTAATAAAGTGAAAAATAAAAAAGTGCCTCATGGTACAGTGAGCATCATTACCAGTAAACTTTTGACTAAATTTATCCAGGTGCAGTGCACAGTACCCCAGGAAAATCCAGGGAGAAGCAAGCGACAATTCAGACGTGACTGGCGGATTGAATTTGCTCATGATCAGCTTAAGCATGTTGATGATGCTTGGATTCAACAGTTGAAATGACAAAATCAAGTACGGGCATGGCTGAAAACTTCTGAATTTTTCACAAGGAAAGCGGAGTGGAAACCGGAAAAGCAGAAGAAAAGAAGAAACAAAAGAGAAACAGAGCACGTGATAAGCATTGCCACATGTAGCAGAAGAATCAGTAATGGTGTTTATTATATCTTTTGTTGCCGTTTTTGTTTATTAGGTCAGGTTATCATGCTCACCCACCACTCATATTATCATTTAATTAATTAAATATTAAATGCTTAAAACACTTTTCCATTTATTTAAGGCCAAAAGGACTTATTTTCTTTTTAAGTTTACACTTTTCTTGATTTTTCATCCATTAATTTTAAAAAATTTAAATATTTATTTTTAAATTATAAAAATTAATAATTTTTTATAATTTTAATTTTTTAAAAAATAATATTTTTTCTCTACAGTTATTTCGATGGCTTTTTTCTCTTAATATGATAATTTTTTTTTCTTTTTATCTCTTTGTCCGATTGATTATCTAAACTTGACAAAAACTTTGTTATCGCTCTAGCCCGTCCACAAAATATGACACCCAATGTTGTCACAAGATTAAAAAGCAAAACAAACACTGTCATGGTGAAAAAAAAATAATAATAATAAATAAAGTGCCCCAATGTCTTCTTCTTCTTAAATTTTCTTTCACCTCATGGTTGCTAAGTGAGTGACCACTTGACTATCTAATTCTTAAAAAAAATAAAGAGAGAGATATGTATTTAGCAAGGAAAAGTAATTTTGGCCCATGATGGGGAAAATACACTAACACTCATTAATATTTGACTAGACACAACCTAACCCCCAACGGACCATCATAATTAAAGGTCTGTGGAAATTGCAGCAACTCTTCTGTCATTATCTCCACGTCTCTGTCGATTACAAAATAATTTTTGAATTACTAAAATGGAAAAAACTATGAGCAACGAACCATTCTGTATATGTAGTTGGGTCAACATCATAATAATTATAATGTATCGAATTCTAAATTTCTATTGCAATCTTGGACAATAGACATGCATATCTGGTTGGACTTGTTCTAGTTTTGGAAATGCTCAAGTAAAATGGGCTAGATGGTCCACTTTATACTACAAACGGCCCAATTACAAAGACATAGTTTCTCAGGATAAAGGCTCTATCATTCTCTTTTTTTTGGGGGGGGGGGGGGGGGGGGGGGCAACTTCTTGTTGGAACTGAAGATGTCCAAGTTTTTTGAGTATCCTTTGAGGTCTTTTTTTTTTTTTTAATTTAATAAAAAGAACACATTTGAATTAGATTATTTCTTTCGAACAAAACCGGTTATATTGACTAAGTCTGATTTTGATATTTCATTTAAATTATTTTTAAAAATCATTTTTTAAAGATAAAATTAATCATATTAAATAAATTTAATTTTAATATATTAAAAAAGAGAACTTCAATCCATACCTTCTTATAAATATAACCTTTCATATTATCAAATCAAATTAATCTTCATAAATATTACAAATTTACAATTGTAGAGATGATTAGCTGGAAAGGTCAATGATGATTACCGTACGTAACTTTTATTCAGAACTCGTTACTAATTAATTAAATAATAATAGAAAATAAAACAATCAATAATTAACCCTGTTTCTCGACAAAATCAATGAAGATGCCACAAATATAGGGCAAAAAATTATCAGGATCTTACCAAAAAAGCATTCCACATATCTGAACTTTGGATGGATACCTTGAGTTGTTATATATATATATATATAATTATATATATTCTGAATAATTTATTTAAGCAAGTGAATTAAAAGGAAAAATACCTAATAAATTATAAGAAACATGTAAGTAATGGTCATAGAGCATAAGTGACATCACCGTAATAACATTTTAATTTTTTTCAAGTTTTTGTTTGGTGGCGGTAGACATGTGAAGGCTTAGGTCAATCTGTGGGTATCTGTCAAAATTGTGAGTAATATAACATCAATCGAACTGTAAAAACATACGAATAACTCTCTTAAGAGTTCACAAGGGTGTAATCCAAAAAATCGTAAGTCATGTCATGGGTTTTGTTATTTTTACATGGCCAAAGGACTATTTCCCACCCAAGTTATGTTGCATTCTCAAATTTTTCTCTATTAACTTTGATAACATCAAATACCCACCCATAAACAGTTAAAATTAATATAACTCTAACCCCTTAAAATTTTATCTATTTTTTCCTCCCTAAACTTTAAAAACTAAAGTTTTTCCTCAATCCAAGTTTTTAAAAACTGCATTTTCCCCCCTAGGGTTTCCAAACCTTCAATCCAATTTTTTCGATGATGATCTGACGATCTCCAAACACCTACTCTCGACGCCTAGGGAGGAAAATATTATTTTTTGTCAAAAACTTGGGTTTAAGAAAAATTATTAATTGTTAGGATTTGAGGATAAAAAATAAATTAAATTTAAGTTTATTTTTAATATTATAAATAAAATGATGATTTTACTTTTAAATTCGTCAATTTGATTTTTTTTTTTAACAGTCTCTACCTAAATTGGTTTTTTAAAGTTAACATGAGAATTTGCAACTTGGGTGGGACATAGTCGTTCGGCCTTTTTACATATTGACATGACTTCTAAAGCTTATTCATTGATGGGCCTAAGCAAAACACAACTGAATTGGGTGACCTTAAACAAGCTGGCCATGGAGTGACGCATGACGAGAAAAGGCGCCCTAATCAAATAACAAATTGTTACAACTTACAATAAAGTCAATGGTTTCCTACGTGCCAATATTAAATATCTATATCTTAATCCCAAAACAGTATCTTTCCAAAGATCATTGGCATAAATTTTCTTCACAACAAATGAAGATATTTAATAAGGAACCTGTTAGTTTATTGTAACAGTTTTTAATACCCACAAGCAAACTAACAGGTTACTTATGGAGGACTAATGAGGTCTCCATTTCCAATCATCAGAAATGGATCCTGCCATATGGAGCCATCTGCCAGAAGAACTTTTGGAGCATGTTCTCTATTTTCTGCCTCTCAGAACGTTCTTGAATTTGAGATCAACATGTAAGCATTTCAAGTCTCTTCTATTTTCACCTTCTTTCATGTCTAAATACTCTTCTTCTTCTTCAAGTTTCCCGTCTTTTATTTTGCTATCTCATCCCCAGTGTTACCTTCACTTCCCTCTTTATGACTCCAACCTTGGAACCTGGCGCTGTTTGTCTCGCTCCCTCTCTGCTTTGCAACCCTGCGCCGCTGGTGCTTCGTCTACTCTTTTATCATCCTCTAATGGCCTCTTTTGCTTTTCTCTTCCTACTTTGTCGTCTTTTCTTGTCTGTAATATATTGACCATGTCTTCGAGAATCATCAAGTTCCCCACTTATCCTTTTGCTTTTGAGTCCCTGACTTTGGTTTCTACGCCTTCTGGTTATAAAATCTTTATGTTCTCCACAAAATTTTCTCCGAATTACTGTTTTGTTTATGATTCAAGGGAACTGTGTTGGAGGATATTTGATGTTTTTGATTCGATGCTCAGTGGCAGTGATCATCAAGAACCTGTATTCTGTAATGGGTCATTGTATTTTACAACTCCAGAGCCGTTTTCAATAGTGAGCTTTGATTTGGAAAGTGGAAAATGGGACAGACTCGATGGTAACTTGCCTACTGAGGTTACATTTGTTAGACTGGTAAGTGATGGTGAAGGGAAGTTGTATTTGATTGGTGGAATTGGAATAAATGGGATTTCAAGTAGCATGAAACTGTGGGAATTGGGCGATGGAGGAACATGGATTGAAGTGGAGAGCTTGCCTGAATTGATGTGTAGAAAATTCATGTCAATTTGTTACCACAATTATGAGCACGTTTATTGCTTTTGGCATCAAGGTATGATCTGTGTTTGCTGCTACACATGGCCAGAGATCTTGTACTTCAAGGTTTCAAGAAGGACTTGGCATTGGCTGCCCAAATGCCCTTTAATTCCAGACAAGTGGAGCTGTGGTTTCAGATGGTTTTCCTTTGTTCCAGAGCTGTACGCTTTGGTTTGACCTACTTATCTTCATATGCCAGATTCTGTGGATCTTTGTTCATTTAAAACCTATTTATAATTTTAACTGCTTGCATATGTAATCCAGTACCTCTTATTGAAAGTTGTGGCCCTTGTGATCGTATTGACCCAGTCTTCTTTCATAAATAAAGTTCTCTGAAATATTTTACTCTTGATTCTACTTCTGCGGCCTTTGTTATATATGATGAATCACAGTAGTGTGACTAATCTGATATATGTCAATTTGGCTGACAAGAACCTTTTTGATTTTGTATGGGCGGCTGGCCTTTTTACTTGGTCAGTTACATGTGAAGAATTTTTCCTTTTAACTCGAGAGACGAAGAACTCCCAATATTTTACACTTCTCCATCTGGTAAGTAAATATTACAGTGTGCACAATTGCTGCCCGGTTAAACTAATAAACTTTTAGGGGGTGATTGGTTTGAGTAATATTTTATTAATAAAATAAAAATTATTTGGAAGATAGATTATTTAGAAAATTATTAGATATAAATTATTATTATGTTTGAAAAAATTTGATAAGTACAAATAATATTTTGTTTAGTTAAAAATAATAAAAAATATTGATAAATTATTTTACTTAAATCTTTTTTAATATAATTATTTTTAAATATTTTTATATTATTTATCGTATTAACTAAAAATTAATTTATTTTTATCAAAAAATAATAAATTATAATATAATTATAATAAAATCAAAATTATTTTAATAATTTTTTAATTTTTAAAATAAAGATAATAATCAGATTATCACATATATTATTTATTATATTAATATTAAATAAAAAATTATAATGTTTTATTATTAATAAAATAAATAATAAACAAAAAAATAAAAAATAAATTATCAAATTACCTTTTAAATATTAAAATTAAACTACCTTTACTGTGGACCAATGTTACAGTAAGAAAATTATAAATGCATCAGTGGGACCGTTGACTTGACATTTACTAATATTTAAAAGATTTTTTGACTTTCCACACCACAAAATATCTAGCGAGTTTGATATTATTACCAAAACTATACCCTTCATTCCGCTGATCTTCATTTATGCTAGCGGGCTTTTCTGCTTGAACATCATTCGGTTACTCGAGGACTACACTAGTGGGCTCGTCTTCCTAGGTGTATAAGTTGATTGAGCCACGAGGTAAAAGTAAATATAAATTAAATCAAATTTAAATATTTATTTATTTAAATTTAATTTAAATAAAAATAATTTAATTCAAATTTATTAAATATTAAAAATGATTTGAATTTTATTCAAATAAAAATAATTTAATTTATCTTTAATTTAAATTTATTATTCAAATTTATAACTAAGATTTATAATTTAAATTCATGATTTTTTAAAAAAATAATATAATTTAATAATTATTTAACATAATTTAAATTGAACCATAAGTTATATTTGAATTGAATCAAACTATTCACTTAATTTGTAAGTCAGATTAAATCGAACTATTTTAAATTTAAATTTAGTTTAATTTTAAAACTGATTGAATCTTTTAATTTAAATTTGAATCAATTTAATTTTTGAAATTTGAGCTAGCTCTATTCAAGTTTTATCCTGTCTAAGATAAGGGGCTTATTGCTCCACTACCACCATCTTGGAAAGACTTAATTTTCCTTGGAGACATTTTGATGGCTTTGTTATAGCACCCTCGCGACTTACATTGCAATCCTTTGTTTGACCATTTCAATCTCGTCTAAAATAAAGAATTTTATAGCCGAGTGGATGTGATTGCCCTTAAACTCTTAAGCAATGGTCATCGAATGACAACATTATAAGTTGATAGACTGTCCATAACCAAGGCATCAATCTCGGCTGGTGGACCCAACATGCATCTACTTATGTGAACTTGATCATTCTAGTCTTGGTGTCCTAAAGCTAACAAACTTTATGTATTGCTTTAATATATCCATAGATGTTCTAAATATAATTAGAATAATTTGCAAATAACAAGATGAAAGATTTATGTAGTTGAGATTGTTTGATAATATCAAAAAAATACGGAAGCTACAAATTAAGAGAGTAAATTTTCTTATTAATAAGAAAAATTAGGTATATTCAAACATGAGAGATGACGGGTATTTATACAAAAATTTTCATCAACACCTTCAAAATATTTACACAATCCCTTAACTTAATCCCATAAAGAACATTAAAAGCTGTTCTTCATTTTTCTATCCCCACGAAGACTTTTTTTCTTCAACACAATAATGTAGCCACCATGACTTAAATGAATTCACATTAAGTAAACTAATTTTGTAGAAAACCCTTTACATACGCAACAATAGAGATTTTTATGTGTCATTATATATGTTCTCTTTATATCCAGTTATATTATTCATTTAACAAACAACCAATTATGTCATAATTATTATATACTAAATTTCAAATTATACGTATTATTTATATACAAGAAAATATGATTTTAAAGTCATGGTCAAATTTATCATATGCAGTCAAGGGAATGAAAAGAGATATTTATAAAATAAGATTTTGATTTACTAGTTAATAAATGTAATTTCATAAAGATATAAGATAGAGAAAGAATAATATTACGAGATTTAGAATAAAGATTGTGGTATGTTGAAGACTTGTGGGAGTAGTTAAGTCTATGAAATCTTACTTTTTCGTTTATGTTTACATAAGATATCTTTTGTCCACATTTTAAATTAATTTATATGTTTATGACATATTTAATTACTTACCATATAACTAATATATATATTTTTTTCAACTATGGCAAGTGTTGCGTTTAAAAAATAACACTAAATTTTCAAGGCAATGATAAGTAATTAAATATGTCATAGGCATATTTACCATAATCTATGTAGTGTTATTTTTACGGTAAATATGCCGAACTCAAAAATGGTGTTCCCTGGAAAATTAAAGCGCAGCTACGTAGATATTGGTTTAATCCAAATCTCCATTGCCAATTACTTGTATATAAAAACATAATACATGTTAAATGGTGACAAAGCAGCAAAAAAAGAAAATAAAAAGTTTTGGTAGAGTTATTAAATAAGGCATTTATTTAATTTAATAATATATGCTAATGGCCACAATCTACCACGAATGTTCCTGCTCATTGGATTTCAACAGCACAATTTCCTTGGACCGCTCTATTTAAAAGTTTAAACTAACAAAAAGACAAATCTAAATGCCCAATTAGAATTTTAACCATTTATAAACATCTAATCAACTAATCTCTGATTTGGTACCTGGATTGGATGCCATGCCATGCCATGCCATGCCATGAAGGTAGGTTACGTCACAACCTGGGTTGCATGGCATTTAGACTTCTCTAATTCTTCTCATCATCCAATGCTGCTCCCCAATTATTTAAATTAATTTTTTTTTTTTACACAATGATTCCTGAAGCTGGCTGCTGCAACCTGTTCTTCTGTTCCTTGAATGATTGGAAGGTGACTTGTAACTAATAAATACGTTGGACAAAATTTACATGTACAAGGAGAATTTCTATATAAAAATGTTTAGATTTAAGATTCGACAACTCTATAATAAAATTAAACTTTTTATTTGTATAATAATTTAATTCAAATAGAGTTTTTCGTCATTAAAAAGTAAATCATTCTTGCCTACACATAATTTGGTTTTAGAAATTAAAATGATTTGGTAGATGTTAACATACACACATCTTTACAAAAAGTAGTGTTAGAAAAATTACTCAATTGAATGTTTGGTAATTGGGCTTCGGCGACGGATGCGAGATGGCCTATATGTACAGTGCCTTCTAATTGGTCAGATCAGCACATGTGCAGCCAACTAGGCACAAAAAGAAGGAACCGAGGCTGGGAATCGGGATACGTGGCACTCGACCATGCAGGCGAGAATACCAAAATGTAGCTGAACGACATAATTAATTACAGACACATCAGTGGGAAGAACACCTTGGTGAAAAGAAGAGAAAGGAGGAAGGAACTTACTTCGAACGAATCCTTCATCGAATAGCGAAACTCCAATGCGTGCGTTTAAACTTTAAAGAGACCTTTCGCACGTGCTCACCCTAACCAGGATTTGGTCTGGTCAAAACATGCACGTGTCTGCCCATCTCTCTGGCCTGTAGGCCGTGGTCCAGGTGTTATATTTCCTGACTCCCTTATATCTTCGCCTCTACACCTTTCTCCCTCTCTATTCACAACCCGAATTCCCTTACTTCCGGGTCCCAATACCCGAATTTGATTTAGATTTGATGCTGTGAAATCAAATTATTAAAATAACGGCAATGGAGAGGGAAAAACCAGTGGATTTCACTAATATGGGAAGGAGCTCTGAAAGTGTGAACGATGATTCGTCTGCTTTTAGTGATTGTAATAGCGACAGATCGGGAGAGTTTCCAACGGCGTCTTCCGAAAGCCGGAGACTGTTAATGACGTGCGTTTCGGAGAATTCAGATGATCTGATTCGGCAGCTGGTTGCGGATCTTGAGTCCTGTTCGATTGACGAGCAAAAGCAAGCCGCCATGGAAATTAGACTATTGGCTAAGGATAAGTCAGAGAATCGTATAAAAATCGCAAAAGCAGGTGCGATTAGGCCTCTAATTTCACTAATCTCATCTTCTGATTTTCAGCTTCAAGAGTACGGAGTTACAGCCATATTGAATCTGTCTTTATGTGACGAAAACAAAGAATTGATAGCATTGTCAGGAGCGATAAAGCCACTTGTTAGAGCTCTAAAAACAGGTACATCAACAGCTAAAGAAAACGCCGCTTGTGCTCTACTTCGTTTATCTCAAATCGAAGAGAACAAAATTGCAATCGGAAGATCGGGAGCGATTCCACATCTAGTTAATCTTCTCGAAAACGGAGGTTTTCGCGGGAAAAAAGACGCATTAACAGCTTTATATTCTCTCTGCTCGGTTAAGGAAAACAAAATCAAAGCCGTTCAAGCGGGGATCATGAAACCGCTGGTGGAGTTAATGGCTGATTTCGCGTCAAACATGGTTGACAAGTCAGCATGCGTTATGAGCTTGTTAGTATCCTCAAATGAAGCGAAAGCGTCGGTGGTTGAGGAAGGTGGAATTCCGGTTTTGGTTGAGATCATAGAGGTTGGGTCACAGAGGCAGAAGGAGATCGCGGTGGCAATATTATTACAGCTTTGTGAAGAAAGTGTAGTGTACCGTACTATGGTGGGCCGCGAGGGAGCGATTCCCCCCTTGGTCGCTCTGTCTCAGTCCGGCACAAATCGCGCCAAGCAAAAGGTAACAATTCCGATACTTAGGCGTTTTGAAATAATTTCCCTCAATTACTGAAACAGAACTGTGTTATGCCACGTCAGCTAACTTAGCTCCATTTAACTTTTTCTTTTCTAAAATAATGTCCCAGTACTTTAGGATTTCGGCAGTTGATAAGTAACGGTAGTTTAGATTTTAATTTTACTTTTGGTATCTACTTATAACACTTACAGGGATAAAAAAGTCATTTTGTTTATGTACAGGTGGAGACACTGATAGAGCTTCTACGGCAACCGAGATCCGGCAACGTCGCTGCAAGAACGTCGGATTTGTCAGTGTAAAGTGCGCCTCACCGTATGCTTCATGTAATCGAGAACATTCGAACGGTTAAATAGTTTTTTGAAACTATGTAAAATTGTACATATCTTGTGTAGCGGAGCTTGTAAAATTTGTGATTATGGTATGAGTTTGGTTTGCTTTTTGAAACTAGAAAATAATAATTTTTGTGGTGATTCAACGCAACGCTTTTTAATTTCTTTGATGAAGATGGCTTAACTTCAAAATTATATTTTATAATTTTTATTTATTAAATAATAATATGATTGAAGAGAAGAAAGCATTTAGAAAAGTACGTAATACTGGCCACGGAATGATACATCAATAAATTAAGGAGAAGACTATGGAGAGTAGTCCAGAAGAATCGGCCGTTTGGTAGCGCTAATAGTTTGCCCTTTTCTTTGGGCAATGGACCATTCACTTTAAAAACACGCTTAAGAAGGCGTTTTAAAAATTCAATTAGTTATTTATTGGATAAATTTTATTAAATTTTTTAATTATAAATAAAAATAAAATTATCATTTTATTATTAAATTTTAAAAGTTAATATTATTTTTTTATATATTTTAAAAACTAACATTTTATCGTTATTTTGAAAATTTAAATAGTTAACATTTTATTTTAAAATTTATTTTCCTTTTTTGACCATTATCATCTTCTATCAATTTTCTAGATCTGGTTGTGAAACATGATTACCCACCATTACAACGGAGGACAAATTATTGTCTTTTGTTATTCAGAGGATGACAAAGAAGGTCATTAGAGAG
Organism: Mangifera indica; assembly: GCF_011075055.1. NCBI lineage: Eukaryota > Viridiplantae > Streptophyta > Magnoliopsida > Sapindales > Anacardiaceae > Mangifera > Mangifera indica. The sequence goes on along the minus strand of NC_058147.1, from coordinate 3,520,409 downwards.
AGAGAAAAATACCAAAGAAGGAGGTTATCATTCGTTAGATAGTTAGTCAGATTTGTTTTTCAAACTTTTAAGAGGGAAAAATAAAATTTTTAAAATTAATCTTAAGAAGAAATTATTAATTTCTTAAATTAATAGAAAAAATAATATATAATTTTATTTATTTTAATATTATTGATAAAATAAAAATTTTATTTTTTTAACTAATATTTTGATTAAATTTAATAATTTATTGATTGATTTTTAAAATTTTAAAACATTGTAAAAATATTTTGAAAAATAAATTAAAATTTAGGTACAAGATAGTCGTTTGGCCTTTTCTGTTAACAAAGAAGTCGTACTCGTGACCAACTTTTCAAATATTAGCCGATGATTTTCTTTTCTTCTTATGAATTTTCTGACGTTGAAACAATTTGTTTGCCACATGGCTTAGTTTAGCTAACTATAAAACGGTTAGTCGTTTGTCACATCAGCTTTCATCGCGATCTGGGCTCCAGCTTTGACGGCTTAATGGATGGAGGCAAAAGTCTTATAAATGAAATTTGCTAAAACAAAAAGTGACCTTTGATCCTAGAGCAAGAAAAAGAGGTGAATAATTATATATCTTTGATAAACAAATATGGGGTTATTGACATTCCAACAACTTCTGTAGGAAAAGACTGGGTCAATGACTTGAACGGATAAGCTTATATATAGATTTTAAGCCTTTGATTTTATATATATATATATATATATATATATATATATATATAAATGGTTGCCGGTTCAAGTAATTGACTGAGTACCAAAGTGGATGCCTGTTTGTGGAAATTTGCACTATATCTGGTGGGAAGAGGTAATCTGACATTGACACCCATCGCCATTTTCCACCTCTGGGTTCTCGATCACTCAGAATATGTTATCATTTGCAAAGGGTGGAACTGTTAGGTAAAATTGCCCCAATGAACTTAGTTCAAACCTCTAATTGTTTTTTTGTTATAGTCCGCAGTGTGGACTCTTGAACTTGCAATTTTTATTTATTTTTTTCATAATGAATAATCTCATCCGATTTGGATCGTGTGAGCCATTATATCCCAATGTTTCTTGTGTGTGTTTATGGATGTCAGCAATTTGTTCCCCTTTCACACGGTATAGTTGCTTAGGTTTCCGGCAAAATTATGAATTAAGAAACAAAAGCCATCATTGACCAACCCACTAAGAAAATTTCCCCCATATTAGGCTTCTTAATTGACCTGATAATAATGCACGTTTATGTTAACCCCCATTGATAATGCGCACACAAAGGGAGGCGGCTACAAACATACAAGGTAGGCAGATAGCTGCCATTCGATTAAGTAACTCAAAATGTTCAAACCAAAATCGAAAAAGAAGTTATTTTCTTTCGGCCCACAAATCAAGATAAGACGCAATTAGACACATAATTCCATATTTTACATTTGTTTTTGGGCTTTTCTTTGTGAAATAATACTTGGTAATCACTGATGAATAGTAGGCAATATGCATTGTATATGGCATTAATTGGATTTGTATGGTTCCTTGAAGGATTTTAAATTCTCAGTAGTGGGTTTAAACATTAGTGTTTCAGTTTATATATATAAACAAAATGGTTTGAATTCGATAGACTGGTTATCATACAGAGGGGTGAACATTACTCATACAGCCCTTCGTGGGTAGTGTACCCTATTTTTCGCCCAATAAACGAGCCCACAACACAACTTCAAGGAAAGTTATAGGAATTTCGTTTTTGGGGTTTTATTTGAAAATTCCAATCAAATACTCACGGCCTAGAACTCTCCTGAGATTTTAATTGAGAAAAAAGAAGTTAGAGATAAAATTACATGTGTTATGGGAAGAAGACTTCGATGGTAAAAGAAAATGAAACTAGCTATCTTTATGCATCTCAGGCTGTGTCTATTGACATGGGCCAAGAGTTGTATTAATGGCTTGCGCGATCCCATGACTTGGCCCTTGAGCAACTAAACTTATACATACGTTATGCATTTGCTTGAGATCCAATTGTTTTGTTCAGTGAAGCGACTAACTCCCTAATTATTTGTACAGAGATGTCATTCTTCATCATCATCTATGAAGCTTGGTCATGCACTTCCCTTTCATGGAGTATCTCTCTCTTCTAAAAGTCTTACCAAGCTTTGCCAATGTGACAGGATGAAACATATCTCACATCTTAGTTGTCACACTTAACTTGAATGCTTCATGAAACCACGCAACCTTGTATGTTCTTCGTATTATTAAGTGTGGAAAATAGACAGGGCATCTAAATTTGAATTAGTTCAGATAAAAAGGTACTCTCATTCCTTTTTCATTTTTCCTTTTTAAACTGAATAGAAGACAACACAGCATACGGTTAAATTCTTCAGTGATTGCTAATTAGTTTGCTTAAATAATATCATGATAAACTTGGTTAAAATAATTAACAATTGCCACTCCTGAAACATGTTAGCACAATAGCACAAGCATCATAATCATTCGGTACGCATATTTCGAGCTGCTTTATCAGGAATCAAGCCTGCTGGACAGGTTTGTTCCTGCAACTATTCAAGCAAGATTACTGGAATTACTTGCTAGACAACATGCATCTTTCACGGTATAAGTTAATTTCTGGTCAAGTTTACAGAAAAGTATGATATCTCCCACTAGACAATGGGTTCTATACTTCCCTCTTTACTACAAGTCTCCTGGAAATTTTTCACTCACTTTCAATAGGGTTAAAAGTAAATTTCCATTTATTTTCCTCAGAAAAAATTATGCAGAAAAATGTTAAGACATAATGGATGGCTCTGAAAATCCGATGAAGCAGAGCCAGAGATAGAGAATCTCAGGCCATGCCTGGGTGGGTCGCACATTTTTGGATCTTCCTAGCAAGAAGACACAAGAATGAAGATTCTTTGAGCCAGATAATAAAGATGTATGCGGCCTCTTGTAGTGATGAAGAGTTTTGCAAAACTAGAAAACAGAGTACCCAAAGTACAAACACTAATAACATTTCTCCATAGATTTCCAATTCATGTCCAAATAAAGATGAAAGTAACAAAAACAGATCAAAGAAAGGAAAACCAAAAAGATGGGCAAGTCATCACGTGCTGGTCACGTGGGTATCTCTTATCCTCTTATTGACATCGTATAATCCAAATCCATGGACTAGTGTTCACAAATTCTTGTAAATGTTGACACCTCCAGCCTTACTACAATTTTCTTCTGGACCCACTTCATAGCTCAATCCAAATAGCTCCCACTACACACGAAAAGCCAAAATCAAACATAAATATGGTTGATTTTCTTTGCCAATTTTAGATAAATATATTTTGGTTCCTTCTAGTTATCCACAGTTTCATCCATCATTAATCTTGCTGATAAAAATGATCATTTTTACCTAATTTCTTGATAGTGCTCGGCGGATAACTGGACCCAGTAAGGCAGGGGCACTCAAATGAGGCAAATGGCCTTCTGTATTCAAAATCTCCACCGTAGTACGGCCACCGAGATGTTTCCGGAGATATTCAGCTACTGATGTGGGGACTGAGACATCCTTGGCCGTTTGAATTATGCAACAAGGCACCTTTACAAGGCCAAGGAATCCCCTAAGATCACTGTTAAACACAGTTCTGCAGACAAATAACGATATGTCCGGCCTCATATTGAATAGGGTCCGGCTAAATTCTCTAACAGCTGCCGGCACGTCTGCCCCCACTGATAGCGGCGCAAACCCATAAACCCATGCCTCATAATTGGCCTCCATTGCTGAAAACACTTTCTCAATTTCACTCTCCTCAAATCCCCCATGATAATCGTTGTCATTCAAAAATCTGAATGTATAGATCTAAATTTTACTCAGATTTTTGAGAAATAAAAGAAACCCAATTCTTACTGGATAAAAAATTGACTTTTTAAATGTTTACCTCGGAGAAGCACCGATGAGAATGAGCTTGGTGAAGACCTCAGGGCGGCGAATGGAAGCCAAGATTCCAATCATAGCGGATACAGAGTGACCAACATAGGCACAGCGATCAACGCCGAGGGCGTCGAGAATGTTAAGCAAGTCATCAACATAAGCATCAAGAGTTGTGTACCTACTGAAATCAAAATAATCAGGATTCACACTGCCGGCACAAACGAGGTCATAGAGAATTACACGATAATGGGTGAAATACGGAAGAATGCGTTGCCAAGCGGACTGGTCAGTGCCAAATCCATGGGCAAGTACCAGAAACTTTTCTCCAGTACCTACTACACGAACATGGAGAGCTTCCAGGAGGATGTTGCCCATGAATTTTGGCCTTCTGGGAAACTTCGATTAAAAGGTTGTTGAGAGTGGTCTGTAAAATAACATACGCAGGTAAGGAAAGGCGTGAAGGTTTTTGGGCTGGTGTACGCCATGGGACTTTTGGCACTTCTATTTATACAGTTAGATTCAAGGGCATCTTTATCTTCCCACACCTGCTTTCTTATTGGACTGTGTAAGTGCTACAGTGCATTGTCTGCTTACTCTGTAAATAATCATAATCTATGAAAGATAAGTTATTTGTTTGGACTGTCTTTGTCTGGAGTGATGGTCTCCCGTAAAACTAGCTACACTCTTAATTTTCTTTTTGGTTTGGTTCATAATAGCAACAGAACCACTTACTTCGAACTGAACCGCAGTAACTTCTACAGAGGCAGTCGCAGTCAGTCTGGACTCTGGCATGGCTCCTGTTTGTGGAAACTCAAATTTAATTATTTCACATTTTTCCCATGTGTCAAATTTCCTCGGTGCTGTATATTGTAATTTGTATGGTCTCAAATGGAAAGTGCAAAAAAAAAAAAAAAAAGAATTCGTAAATTGTATGATAATAAAATTTTATATATAAATAATATATAATTTTATATACCATTAATAATATATTATTATATAATGATTTATTATTTTATTTTTAATTTAAAATTATTAAATTATATAATGATTTATTATTATTTATACATATAATACTATTTTTTATACAATCTAAAATTTGTAAAAATATATGAGTTTAAATACTTTTTAATAATATTTTAAAATTAAAATTAAAATTTATTTATAATAATTATATATTTAATTATTATATTTAATATAATTAATTTTATTTTAAAAAATCGATATAATCCAAAAGAGATTCATTGTTAAAAAAGGAAAATGAATTTTCCAAATTATCTTTTATGATTGTCCGAGAATAAGAGATGAAAGCAATCCTTTCTCACTAAACAAATAAAAGATAAAAAGTAAAAAAAAATGACCTCTTATGTTGTTCACCCCCCATGTACCGACAGAGAAAAATAAAAAATTTCTCAAGTTTCTGTCTAACTTAAATTTCACTCCCTTAAGGTTCAATGGCGACATCCCTGAAAGTGATTGAATTTGTCAATTTTGTTCCTTATCTTTTCTCAAGTTCAAAGTGGAGAAAAGTAAAGCATAATTGAAATTAGTTTCTAGAATAATTGACACTCGGGACCCAATGGCCATCACGAAAAATTGGTGGTAGCTACTGTTATTAATTTTGAGAGCAGAAAATGCATAAAAACAAACTAAAATGGTGGGAAAATAAGACCTGAAGCCCTTCCTTCCAGCTGTCTGTCTGATTTAGCAAGAGCCAATAATTTTCTCCTTTTGGAGAACATTTATGGAACTGATGTAAGATTATACAGCACATGCAACAGTGAGGTGACGTTAGTAATGATGATAAAAGATGACACATTGAAGCATGCAAATACAGATTGCTTTGATTAGTGATTACTGACCAGTGACCACCCACTAGAATAAGCAATGTACTTAATGGCTAAAGCAATGGCTGTATGCTGGTGAGAGAGAGAGTGTATGTTTCTCTCAGAATCTCCAACGCCTGTTAGATGAGATACAGAAGAGCACGATATTGGAATCTGATTCAATGGAGGTAGCCTTCACTTAAAAAATTATACTGGTTACATTGAATATGGTCCATCTTCTTCTTGTTGCCGCATCCATCTCATTGGCTGCAAAATTGACCTCTCCACTCTTCTCCTCTCCAACCACTTTTCCAAAGGTAAAAGCAAAAGCTAGAAGAAGCAGACTCGTGTTGCCTTACTATGTGATCTTATCCACTTGTGTGATTAAATGATGAGAAAATTTAGGAACAAAAGCCTGACATGGGGCCATTGGATTCTGCCAGAACAACTACGAGGAGATGGGGGAAGACAAGGTAAACATCAAAGCCACGTGAAGCTAATTAATTGTTTGTTAGGTAGGCCAAGGAATTCAAAGGAAATAGCTGGGTGTAGGCGCTGGCTTAATTTCCATCAAGGAAAACTGGCATGTGAAGAGATGAATGAGGCTAAAAAAAGTTGCAGATAAGTCATGGAGTCTGGGTCCACCAATTGACATTAATAATGTGCAGTGGCTCTCTACACAGTGCGTACAAACGTTGTGGAGTAAAGTCTTCATTGATTTGATGGGTCATTGGGCTTATCTTATCCACATATGCTTTTTCATTCCTCTTTCCTTGCTTTTGTTATTTAGCATCTACATTTATTCGATTTTGTCTGGTTAGAATACATGGGATTCGTGAGTAACATTGATAAAGAAGAATGAGAAGCAAAAGGATGAAGAAGACGAAAGACTTTCAACTTTCTTTTTGTTTTTAATGTAAAAAGATAAAAAAACAATGGGATACCCAAAAAAGGGACTCGGAACATATTAAGTTCGGCCTAATAAAAAAAGGGTCAGTAAAAAACTACACAGAGACAGCTTGCAAAAAACAAAAATTCACAAAAATTCTGATTATCTTCTCTCGTTGACCTATCACAGAATCTACTATGATAGGTTTGAAGAAGAGACATACGACTAACCTATTCAAACTTGTCTTAACAAGAATTTGAGAATGCAGGCCTGACCACCAATCAAAAAACACACAGAATTTACCGTCCATACAATAAAACCCAGCAACCAACAGAGGCTTTGGTAAATGTCTTTATAGTAAGACAGAGAGCAGACCTGGGCACCAGCAGAAGAAAGGCAAGCAGAATTGCAAACTCTCAATCTGGTTCTAAAGCTAAAGGAGCTCCAGGAAGAAGCAGAAATCTGCAGAAAGAGAGCATCCAGCCTGCAGAAAACCTTAAACCAGAAAAATAGGCGCCATATTTTGGGAATTCCACAATCCAAAAACCAAAAATTCTGGGCAAGATTCCAAATCATCACAAAAGAGCTGCAACATAAAGGACTCTCACAGTCCAGTAAATTCCCTTGACAGGAAACAGACCACAAGCCAAAACTGCAAACTTGGAGGAAATCCTTAGCCAAGATTTTTAACTTTCTTACAGTTACGCATATGCAATATATAAGGATTAGGGAAATTGAAATTTTTAGCTTTATTTTAATCTGTGTATACATATATACTACTCATTTTAAAACTTAAATAAATATACCACAACAGTAATCTATTTTTCCAAAATACTCATCTTTAAATAATTCATGTAGAGATTCTTTTTTTTTCTAGAAATTTGTTTCCTTCTTTCTCAACCTTCAAGTGAGGACTCATGCAAAGAAATCCTCTCTCTTTTTCTCTATAACCTTAAAACTATACTGTGATAAGTAAAAAAAATTATTTAGTAGAATTTAGCTGAAAAAAATAAAAAGTTAATGTTTAACTGAAAAAAAATAATTACTAAAAATTTTTTTTAAAAAATTAACGCTCTAATTAAAAAGGGGTTGGCGTTGGCTAACCCTCCAATTAAAAAGGGGTTGGCATGACCCATCGTTTCATAAAATAAAAGGATTCAAGTAAGGGTTGATGTTATATTTTATAAAATAAAAGGGTTGGCTTCCTTTTTATAAAATATAACGCCAACCCTTACTCGCTAAAAGGGTTGGCGTTTCTTAAAACTAAAAAGGGTTGGTGTCGCCCACCTTTGGCGTCAACTCTTTTATTTTATTGTTATGATTTTTTAGAGTTTTTTTTATGTGATAGGTCATATAAGTTAAAATATTATTTTCATAAAAGAGAATCTAAAAATTTTTAAATACAATGGGCCTCACTATATGAAAGAGAATCTGGAAATCTTTAAATTCAATGAGCCCACTGTATGATTGTTGACGTGAATTGAATCTTCCATATAGTGAACTAAATTTAAAAAAAACATAAGTCAGTGGGTGTTGGTGTTAACACCAAGGGGTTGGCGACGTTAACCTGTTCTTTGTCTAAAAATTTTTCAAATTTAAAATTTTGTATTTTATAACTATTAATATAATATTATAACAACTTTAAACAATAAAAACAATATTAAATAACAATATTAAATAATCTAACAACATAAAATCACAACAAAATTAAATTTCACATGAACTTATGAACATGAATCTATCATATATTATTTGATTTTCAATTGTTCATAAAGAAAACATATAACATATAAGTTTTATTGTTCAATCATATATTTTCTTTGTTGAAATTTTTTTTTCCGTACTACAGATATTTCTTTCTCACTAGAAAACTGAAGAAAAAAAGAGATGATATTCTCTCTTTCTGTATAAGTTACATCAATAGGGGTATTTTAGAAAAATATTATACTGTTGTGATAATTTTGTTTAAATTTTAAAATGAGTAATATATATGTATACACAGTAAAAAAAAAAAGTAAAAATTTTAATTTCCCTAAGGATTAAACTACCTATATTTCTATCGTGCTAAAGATATAACTTGAATGATCCAGTATGATATCCTAAATAGTTATAAAAGAGTTTGAGTTCCAGATTCACATATATTATTTTAAATTTAAATACTTAAATTTTTGAATGCAGTGATTCAAGCTAATAAATAGACCCAAAATTTTATCTATGTTATAAACAGTCCAACATATATTGTCAGTTTTGGGATTCAGACCCTCACGATTTTAAAACGTGTCTATTGAGTTAAGAGCTTTTGATCCCTACTTATATACAAACTCAGTAGACAGAACGTGAGTGATGTGAGACTTCAGGTCACAACACACTCCCCCATCACTATCGTACTGATAATGTGTTATAAATAGTCTAACAGATATTATCCGCTTTAGATTTCAGACCTTTACGACTTTAAAACACATCTACTGAGTTAAGGGCTTCTGACTTTTACTTATATACAAACTCAATAAATAAAATAGAAGCGATGCAAGAGTTCATGTCACAACAATCTATACCTCTTTGTAAAATAAAATCACTTCCACGGAGTATATTACATAAATAAATGCCCTTATAGTAAGACAAAACTTAAAAGGAAAGAGAAAGTTTTATCCCTGATCAGGGTTTGACTTGGAACTTGGGACTTGGGAGTTGAGAGCCAGAAGGAATATTATATATATATATATATATATATATATATATATATATATATATATATATATATATATATATATTTGTATGGTATATATAAATTTATGTATATATAATAATATATTATTATAAAATTAAATAATTTTAAATAAAAAATAATATTTAATTATTTATTAATATTATTTATACACAAAATTTTATTAACAAGAGAAAGTGTAGGGTGGTCGTGGGGCAGTGTAATTGGACAAACAAAAAGTAGGTATTTATTGCTTTTCAATATGCAAATACAAAGCAGAATAGCTGGATAGAGAAAATGTGTCCCTTTGTCCCAGAAAAAGAAAAACTTAGGGTCACGCCTACCTTGGAAAAAATGCATTAGACATGAATTAGATAAGTGATATCACTTAGTTTTGCCTCCTTTGGACATATTTGTTGCCTGGATGGCGACACAAATGTAGGAATTAGAAGACAGAGACCTCCGGAAAACTCTTTTTTTGAGCAAACACTTTCTTCTGAGCTTCATCAAAACACTTTTTCCATAACTCCTTGTGGAAGAAAATCAAAGAATATTATTGAAGTCAATCACAATGTTTCTCTCATAAAACAACTTAAAATGAGAACCAATTTACCCCAATAATTAAAGAATAACTAGTAGCATTTAATGTGGAAGAATAATTGAATAATGTCATTAAGTGTTTTGTCAATATAATCAACGTTTTGATCTAGCAAATAGATCATGTTGTCCCGATAATATTGTTAGGGACCCAAATCCCTTTCTAACAGCCAACCATTACAAGGTTACAATTGTTTTATAAAAGGCTTGCATTAAAGGAAGATCAAACAATAATATATACAGGAAGATTATGAAACAAAGCAAAACACAGAGTAAAACTAAGCATCAAAAAGAGGTCTGTGAAGTGGGTAAAACTACCAAGGTGAAGAGAGGAGATGCAAAAGAGAAGGAGGGAATGGAGAAGAAAAAATTGGAGGAACGGTGGAGAAAGAGGGGATGAAAAACGGAATTTTTTATTGAGTTCAGTTTATGCCTGAATATTTGCCTAAAGCTTGAAACTTCTGTATAAACCAAGCTTGAACACAAACAAATAAAACCCGAACCCGAACACGTTTGTGTCATTGTCCCTTGTGCAATTGATAATGATAATTTAAGGTCTAAAGTCTTATTCCCACCAAAAGGTTTAGTGCAAAGATAAATTTACATTTATTGGGTTTAAAAACTTAAATATTCATTTAACATAAAATTTTTTATTAAAATTTGTTATTAACTATAAGGGTAAATTATTATTAAATAACAATATTAAAAAAATAAAATTTTATCTTATTCTTTTTCTCAAAATTTAAAAAAATTAATATTTTTTTTACCTAAAAATTTGAGAAGTTACCTTTTCACTCTTAAGGTTTCATTTATTTTTTTCCTTTTTTGTCAACATTCTTCGACAAACCACCCATCTGGCAATGCTCCCTCGCACAGTTTGGATGAAGATGTGGCCACAAAGGGGACAGAGTATTGTGTGTTGTCCAAATTTGATGCACAACGAACACATTTGTGGTTGCATCTTTGTTGAGTTTATGGTCGAAGAACAAGTCTTCGTCTAAATCGACGAAAAAATATGACAAATTCTCATTGTATGAAGTTGATTTAATGAAGTCTTTTTATCTTCGAGCTTCATCATCATCAAGGCTTCGTTAGCCTTCGTTTAGTGTTGTCAATAGTAGTAGAGAGAGATGCACAAAAAGTTAGCTGACATCAGAATCGATTGGCCCTTACTATCACCTCGTCAGAGTTTGCAACAAACTCTAGTGATTTAGGGGTGAAAAAATTACTTTTCAAAGTTAAGATTGAGAGGTGAAATGCAAATTTTTAAAACTTAAGAATAAAAATGAGATAAAATCATATATTTTTTTAATATTATTGATAAAATAATAATTTTATCCTTAGTCATAATAGAAAATTTATGAATGATTGAGTTTTTAAAAAGTCCTTTGGCCTAAATTAAAACTGGAACTTAAAGATGACAATTTCACTATGAATTTTGGGGCCTTTACTCTCTTTAACCTTAACAGGAAAAAGATTTTTCGATAGAAACAGAAAAGGAGAAGAAAACAGGGATGAGGATTAAAAAAATCTTCTCAATCGGGGATGAGCCGAGGACAAGGATATATGTGTCCACTTCTCACCCCATTTTCATCTTCATCATTTTATATTAATGTATTTACTTAAAATATTAACATATTTTTATAGTTTTAAATTATTTATGTTTTTTTATTTATTTAGGTTTTTATTGTGTATATTAAAATGATTAATATATGATATTTAAAATAATAAATTGGTTTTAATTTTATTATTTAATATATTTGTAATGTATTTATAAAATAACGAGAAAAAGAATTTTTCTGATAAATATAAAGAGAAAATATTTTTTTGTGAGCAGGAAACGAGAAATATTTATCAATCTCTGTAAGGAAAACAAACCGAAACATGGATCGATGTTCTCTCTAGGATGAGAATGGGGATGGGGATGGGGATGGGATTATCCCTCCGACCCCTCTCTGTCGCCAACCCTACTGGAACCCACGCAAACTAGAATTTACACTGTCATACTTTAAGTGTTAACGTCGTTCACATGGCTTAACGAGCTAACACGTGTCCTTCCAATTACAGACTCAGCGGCTCAAAAAACCGTACATCTTCTTGTCCCAAACCCCGCTTTTGAGTCAATAAATATGACGTTCACTTTCAAGCTGGAAATAAAGATTGAATGAATTAGACGCCAAACCAGCTTACTGTGGCAATGACTACCTATTGTTTTTGTAAAATCAATGCACAGGTACAATACAACAGAACAAAGAACGTGTCTTAGGAACGGAAAAAAATATCTTCCTACTCGAATTTTTCGCTTTAATGTTATCCACTTTCTTGCTAATCTTCCTTTTCACCTTTGGCACTTGAGTTTTATTTTATTTTGTTTTAGACTGAGTTTGATTTGCGTGTGAAGATAAATAACAGTTATGGAGAGCTACTTGAACGAGAACTTGGGAGATGTGAAGGCGAAGAACTCATCAGAAGAGGCGCTACAGAGATGGAGGAAGCTCTTTGGATTTGTGAGAAATGGGAAACGAAGGTTCCATTTCACTGCCAATCTTTCCAAGAGATTTGAGGCTGAAGCTATCCGTCGCTTAAATCAGGTTTCAGTCCTCTTACTATTTTATTTATTTATTTACAGCACTTGGGCTTTCCTGTTTTGGTAAAATATTTTGTTTGTGACGAACCGTAGAGACAGTGACAGAAATAAGTTAACATATCCTTAGATCGTATCTCTTCTCCTTTTCTTTATTTTTCCTTATGAAACTGGCCAACTCAAATATTTCTAGTTGCTTTGATATCCTTGAGGATGGAATGTTGAGCTTTATCTTCGGCAAAATTTTAAATAGATCTCCTTAGGCTGTGAAATAGAAGTTTGTTGAGTGGAAATGCTGGTCGTGTTTTTGTGCAGCTCTATGTGGAGAATTGATATAAAAGAGTTGTGTTATCCAGAAGCAGTCAGTTGACCATTTCAAAGTGAGGCTTGGATAGCCTGTTCTGGTAATGGTCAGGAGGTTTTGCTATAAATATTTCTTTGCATGGAAGTTGTTTTATTAGAACTTATAAGCAAAATTGATGCTTCTCAATGAATAACAAAATCAGGGGGGGTATATTGGGGTTTCTGGATTCTGTTTTAGCCTCTTAAATTACTAGACAATGATAATGAGATGGTTAGCATGATATATATTAATTGGAAATATAGCTTTGATAAAGAATAAAAAAAAAGAATATGTGAAACTTAAATGAAATGTGATTTTTTTCATGTTCTCACTTTTTAATGTTCTTTCCTAACCTTCATCATATTAGGAGAAGTTTAGAGTTGCAGTTTTGGTTTCCCAAGCTGCACTTCAGTTTATCAGTGGTATGAATCTTCAAAACTGGTCAAACTTAAAGGTTGGGATGTTCTGAGTTTTTTCCCCTCATTGTTTTGTGTAATGCCCCAATGCCGACAGTTCTGAATTTGTTCAGTGAATACACTCTGCCTGAGGAAGTAGAGGCAGTAGGCTTTCAAATATGCCCTGATGAGTTGGGATCCATTGTAGAAGGCCATGAAATCAAGAAGTTCACAATTCATGTTGGAGTCAAGGGTATTGCAGAGAAGCTCTCCACATCAGTCTCCGACGGCATTTCCACTTCTGAGCAATTGTTGATTAAGAGGAAAGAAATTTATGGAGTTAATATATTCACTGAACGCCCAGTTCAGGGATTTTGGCTTTTTATATGGAAAGCCCTCCTAGATGTGACCCTCATGATACTTTTGTGCGCTTGTCTCACTGGTTGTTGGCATAATAGAGGGATGGCCTAGGGGTGCCCATGATGGGCTTGGGATTGTTGCAAGCATTTTGTTAGTGGTGTTTGTTACTGCCACAAGTGATTATAAGCAATCTCTGCAGTTCAAAGATTTGGACAAGGAGAAGCAAAAAATAACCGTGCAGGCCACCAGAAATGGGTTCAGGCAGAAGATCTCAATAAATGATTTGCTTCCTGGAGACATTGTTCATCTTTCCATCGGAGACCAAGTCCCTGCTGATGGGCCTTTTGTTTCAGGGTTTTCTGTGCTGGTTAATGAATCCAGTTTAACAGGTGAGAGTGAACCAGTTAATGTGAATGCATTAAATCCATTTCTCCTCTCTGGAACCAAAGTTCAGGATGGTTCATGCAAGATGCTTGTTTCTACGGTTGGGATGAGAACCCAATGGGGTAAACTGATGGCTACTCTTAGTGAAGGAGGAGATGATGAGACCCCATTGCAGGTCAAACTTAATGGGGTGGCAATCATCAGTGGGAAAATTGGCCTCTTTTTTGCTGTTGTAACTTTTGCCTTTTTGGTGCAAGGATTATTTAGCCACAAGCTGCAAGAAGGAACCTGCTGGACGTGGTCAGGAGATGATGTGATGGCAATTTTGGAATATTTTGCTGTTGCTGTTCCTGAGGGGCTCCCATTGGCTGTCACATTGAGCCTTGCTTTTGCCATGAAAAAGATGATGAATGATAAGGCTCTTGTCTGTCATTTGGCTGCTTGTGAGACAATGGGATCAGCTACAAGTATCTGTCGCAACAAGACTGGTATGCTTACGACTAACTACATGGCTGTTGTGAAAGCATGCATTTGTGGGGAAATCAAGGAGGTAGGCAATTCTACTTCAATCAATATTTAACAACACTGGTGGAGAAGTTGTTAAAGGAGAAGGCAACAAAACTGAGATACTGGGGACTCCCACATAAACTGCTCTTTTGGCATTTGGCTTGTTGCTTGGTGGAGATTCCCAAGCAGAACGACAAGCATCAAAAATTGTGAAAGTTGAACCTTTCAACTCTGTGAAAAAGCGAATGGGAGTGGTCATAGAGCTTCCTGAAGGAGGATACAGAGCACATTGTAAGGGCGCTTCTGAAATAATATTAACTGTATGTGACAAGATTTTAAACTGTAATGGTGAGATTGCACTGCTAGATGAAGCAGCTTTCAATTATCTAAAGAATACTATTGACCAATTTGCTAATGAAGCTCTGCGAACTCTATGCCTTGCTTTCATGGAAATTGCAGATGAATTCTCTGCTGAAGATCCTATTCCCACTAATTGTTACACTTATATTGGTGTTGTGGGTATCAAAGATCCTGTGCGCCCTGGTGTCAAGAAATCTGTTGCAATCTGTAGGTCAGCTGGCATTACTGTTCGGATGGTCACAGGAGACAACATAAATACTGCAAAGGCTATTGCTAGGGAATGTGGAATTTTAACTGATAACGGAATTGCAATTGAAGGCCTAGAATTCTGGGAGAAAAATGATGAGGAATTGAGTGCGCCTATTCCAAAACTCCAGGTGCATTTATAACTTCTGTTACGCATTTTAGCAGCATTTTTTTTTTTAATATAAAACTAGATGGAACATGATTAGTTTTTTCATTGCCACCATTTTAGTACACTTCTTCTTAATGTGATACTTTATGCTGTGTATTACTGTGAAAAACACTAGCATAGCATATCAGGTATCCGTTACTACAAAAACAACCTATCTAACCAGGGTCTGACATATAGAAATATGTTTAGCAATGAATACTAGTTTCTTCATTTTCGTGTCCTGGCCCGGTCTTCACCCATGGACAAGCATACCCTCGTGAAACACCTAAAAACCTCTTTAAAAGAAGTTGTTGCAGTGACTGGTGATGGTACAAATGATGCTCCTGCATTTCATGAGGCAGATATTGGGCTAGCAATGGGCATTACTGGAACAGAGGTATATCTTGAACGCTGCTTCTCTAGTTTTTTATGTGAAAGAGTTGTATAATGAAGCTGTGATATTTTGGAAACTCATTTTTTCCTACAATGTTAAATTTTCCTAATTAATGGTTAAAACATTTTTGTTCATCTGCAGGTGGCAAAAGAGAGTGCTGATGTCATAATATTGGATGATAACTTCTCTACAATTGTGACTGTGGCCAAATGGGGGCGTTCAGTTTATATTAACATTCAGAAGTTTGTTCAGTTTCAGTTGACAGTCAATGTGGTTGCCCTAATTGTGAACTTCTCTTCTGCCTGTTTGACAGGTAAGTAGACCCTGATCTTGTATCTTTCCAGCAGATTTATAACTTTTGCATATCACTTGTCATGAATCTAATATTATTCTCTTATATTTTTCTGTCGGATATATTTTCAGGGGATGCTCCCCTTACGGCTGTTCAGCTTCTATCGTTCAACCTGATCATGGATACTCTGGGAGCGCTGGCTTTGGCTACAGAGCCTCCTAATGATGCCCTGATGAAGAGATCACCAGTTGGTAGGAAAGGGAACTTCATCAGTAATATAATGTGAAGAAATATTTTGCGGCAGTCTTTATACCAATTTTTGGTGGTATGGTATCTCCAGTCAAGAGGAGAAGCAGTTTTTCATCTTGATGGCCCTTATTCAAGGTTGACATTAAACACATTTATTTTCAACACTTTTGTTTTTTGTCAGGCAAGTTCTTGTTTGAGTTAAATTGAGACCAATAACCATATCCAGTGCCTTAAGAAAGTAAATCCAGAATTATTACATGAGGGACTCACACAAAACTTTATCTTCAGGTTTTCAACGAGATCAACTCCAGAGACATGGAAAAGATAAATGTCTTCAAAGGCATATTGAAGAACTATGTACTTGTAGCAGTTCTCACTTGCACTGTGCTCTTTCAAATAGTAATTATCGAGTTCTTGGGTACGTTTGCCAAAACATATCCTCTCAATTTGAAGCTGTGGTTTGTTAGTGTGCTTCTTGGATTTCTTGGAATGCCGATTCCAGCTGTTTTGAAGTTGATCCCCATGGGTTCGAACTGAGATAATACAAACCAACAGGTGTACTATTCCAATTAGTTTGTTGACATTCTCATTTGTGAAATATATTTCTTTTATTCCCACTAAAAGAAATGAGAACATTTATCTTCTCTTATCTTCCTTCACCCGATGATACAGTAGTATTGCTGGGGCTGACACAGGTTTTTACAAGATAAAGTTTAAACTTGCTCCGAAACTTCTGACCAGTGAGCTTTGTAAAAATTGTTTCAGTTTGGCTTTCGAGCCTTCTGTTTGGTCATAGAATCCGTCCCTGGATATTTCCCTAATATTATAAAAGAGATTCTACCTCAATCATTGCAAATCTGTCGATGCCTAAATTTGAGTAGGAGAAAGAAAACATTCTCAACGGGGTTCGTTACTGTATGCCATTTTGTTTGCATTGGGAACTTTCCTTTGTATGAACATTGGAACACGTACTATGGACAGAATCACATGCCATGATTGGTACTTGCCACCATTTGCTGAAAAGACAGAGGCTTGAGATGAAAAAGCAGTAAGTTGTGACGTTAGCTACAATCAAGTTAGGCATTTCCGGCCAGCTAATCAGAGTACTAGTGCCAGAAAAGTATTCATTGCTAGTTTGACAGCAGAGCTAGAGCTGTAATCGGTAAGAAATCAAGAGAATAATAATTTGTCCCTCTGGGCAGTTCAGAGGACGGGATGTAACTTTCTTTTCCATATTGCTTATTTTATTATTTCAAACAAAGAGATAGCCTTGTAGTCATTTCAAATAATATGAAGTTGGCCAAGGCAAAGAAGAGATATTAACACTAGCAAGCATATTTTATCCAACAATTCAGTGATCCTGAAAGACTTTTTGGATACTTAAATGTGTGTTTGTGTATGGTTAGCGGTTATAGAGCTAAGATAATATATCATGGGTAGGAGTCATTATGTTTTGCATTATCAAGTTACGAGCAGAAATGCCCTGGAAAAATGCAGGTGCAGTAGACGGTATAAATTATAATCATCATAGAAATTCCTTTTGATTCCAGAAACAATGTCTTGGGTTTCATGATCCCTCAAACCTAAACACTTGACAGGGAAGAAAGAGCAGGGCCCGCCCATAAAGGCATCCCCAAACATTCAAACAAATCCAATCAACCATCCTTCCGATACTTTTCTGATGGCCAACATGCAACATGGATGCATCAAATTGCACAAGCAGAGTTCCTCTTTCCCAGTTATTCCACGTTGCTTATTTTCAGCCTTTCAAAGACACAAGAAAGCATCCCATCTAAAGGTAGAATTGCAAGAGGCATCTTGATAAAGTAACCAAGAAAGGAAACACTTAATATACAGAGAATAAAAAAACGAGAAAAAGAATTGACTGCTTTACCAGCAGCCATTGAAGACGTGTCTTCTGGCCTATTTTGTAGCTTGTATAAAAAAATGATGTAATAACAATTAACAAGCTTTCATATTATACGTAGCCTTCCTTTTTCTTTTCTTTAATCTCTCTTTCTTCTGTCTCTGGTTGTTGTTGTAAAGACATTCACTCAAGAGAATCGCTTCTCGTTTGGTATATCACAACTTTGATCGCTCTCATTGAAAGTAAGCCTTTTTCTCTTAGTGCCAACAGCCGAAGAAACTGAGGAACCATCTAAAACATTGGTTATGATCAATGGGTTTGGTGATTGACCGGGTGATTTTACTGAATTTTGCATCTCCAATTTCTGTATTATACTGTAGCACGCCATCACATCTTCCTGTGACAGACTCTTGGATCATACTATTGTAGCAGACTGATTCATCTAATCGTTAGAAAATGACTGAAATTAATGAAAAAATTACTCACAATTTCAAGAAATCCACCGGAAGATATGGAATTCATTTTCCACTCCAATGTTTTTCTTGTGGGTCTTTCATCCAATGCAACCAAGGTGGCAGCTGCGGCTATTGTAGACGGTCGATAATCCATTAAATTGATTTCTGCATTTGGGAAAAAAGCATAGAGAAATATAAATTCGATGAAATCCCACGGTGATTGAATACCAAATACAAGATGAAGCAAATTTTATATTTTCAAGAAACCTCTCATTATAGCTAATACAAGTGTCGCAGTCCTGGATATAATATCGTTTGGTGGATCCTGGCACAATTTCGTGATGAAATAAGGAAGAAAAGTAAAGGGGGTAATTGATCCCATTCTCCAATCCAGTGTTGTCAACACCAAAAGTTCCATTTTCAGAATCACTCTGCTCTCAAAATTGTATTCTTCCATCTGAAACTCTGATAGTGCTGGAACCTTTGTCTCCTCCATCTTAGCAGCCAGAGAAAGGCATGCTACTGATAATAACTTGATTGCCCATGATTTTTCACTCTGTACCGACATCATCTACGCAACTCAAAAACAATAATGACTGATAAAGAGCATTGCTTTTCAATCAAAGTCATATAGCCTTAGGCATTGTCAAGAATTAAACTTACATCAATGAAGAGCTTGGAAAGGAATCGATCGAAGTATGTAACTGATAAACAAGCTGTTTGGAAGTGAAATCCAAAGACTGCTCTGGTCTGCATTAAATATAAAAACGATCATTAGTAAAAAATTCACAAAAATGAACGTAGCTCAATCAAAGATAAAGAAATGGGCTGTTGAAACTAACTTTAAGAATCCATTCAATAGCTTCCAATCGGGCACATCTAATTTCTTCATTATGGACCAAAGATTTATCCTTTTTGAACCCAAAACTGACCTCTTTATCATCCAACAATTTCATATACTCATCATCTAAAACACTGTAATCCTTTAAGTTATAAAAGTTGCCGTCCACTAATTCTTCATTCAGAGAAGTTTCAGTTTCTTGACAAAGAAGCTCGGAGAAAGAGTCATCATCCATGTCTTTTTCTCTATGTATCCAAACAGATAGAAAAAAGAATATATAAAATCTAACAAACAGAATTAGATGATACATTATTAAACATAATTTGGAAAGAGAAAATGAGTCTGAACATCATGATTGAAAGATTGAACAGAGAGACAGAAAGATATGAGGACGAAGATGGATAGCTAAAAAATCCAGCCCAAATGGGTTGATGTTTAAAAGGTTGTAGATTGAAGACAAGAGTTTGTTTGAGTTATATGCTTCTGCAATTGTCTTCAACCTCCTCAGGCTGAGATATTCATATGGCAGTATAAAGCAAATTCTCTTTTTTAATTTTAAGGGACTTTGGGATGACCGAGTTTTGACTGAAAGTATGAGTTGTTTCAGTTTCATGTGGACGTGACAGTATAGAGCGTGTAATACACTGTCCAATGACAAGTGAGTGAAGAAGGCTTGCTAAGTGGGTACCGTACGTGGGGTAGTACGTGAAGGAAGACGCAGTTTTTTGTTGTCTGCTTAGATTGCTGACCAGTCAAACATGGCCATGTCATTCCATCAGTTAAGATTTGAGACAAGATATAATTAAGGTTAACATTACAATAATCAAACGAAGAGCTTTTTATATGTTTGTATCCATCAAGAAATGAGATTGATCAATAATAATTAATTCATATTATATTGTAAGATGACACAAGATCCAAAAGCCAAGTACACTGTAAGATCAAATTCTGGTTCGAGCTCTATCAATAATATATTAGGGTCAAAATTTTGGCCCATTTGTTATAATAATTATAAATTGGATTAGACCCTAAACGAATTTATTTGAATTTAAAATAAATTTTATTTGGATAAACTTAAATATAAATACGAGTTAAATAAATTCAAATGTAAATATGAGTTAAAGATAATAGTAAAAATAAATTCGAGTTTAACTCTAAACAAAAATCATGCTTAATTTATGAGTCAAATATGACCTGTATTTTAAAAAAAAAATTAAAAAAAACGAAGTTGTTTAGAAGAATTGAGTTGAATATCTTATACAAATCTGAGCTAAGTTTGATCTCAAGCAAAATGTGAGTTAATCAAAAACTCTTAAATCATGAAATGAGTTACAAATAAATTAGTATTTTTTTCATACTTGGTGAGCCTGAATTAAAAATAATCTTAGTCTATTTGAAAACAAACTTCACTTTATTTATATTTAATTCGATTCGAATTTAACCGTAGTTATAAGGCGGTAACTAGACCTGGTATTTCACTTTGAAGAAACGGTCCCACTCAATCAAGGTGTGAGCTCATCCTGCATTATGTTAATTCTTAAGTCCATTTATTTATGACCCCCTCTCATTAATATTCTTTTGAATTATTACTGGCACTGCCCACATTTATATTAGTTTGGTCGTTTCTTATCTTCTCCTTTAGGTCAATGGGCTTATTCCCATTTAAAGTTTGTTATTATTCCAAGTATTTTTTGGTTAACTTTAAAAATCTTATTTACTTACTTAAGAGCAATTAAATTTATTAGTTTTAAGAGTAAAATTATCATTTTATATTTAATATTAAAAATAAACTTAAATTTGATTTTATTTTTTCTCTTAAACTCTAAAAACTAATAAATTTTTCCCAATTCAAAATTTCAAAATTAGCATTTTTCCCCTACGGTTTCCAAACTTTCAGATTCAATTTTTTTTGGCAATGAAGAGGCTTCTTCAACGATCTCCAGACAAAGTCTCTTCCTCTTCAGTGTGTCCTCATTCCGATACGGTGTGACACCATCTTTGTCTCTAACGAAGATGAGGTCTTTATTGACGATAAAGACTCTTTGTCAATGAAGAGATTTCGTTATTGATGAAGACTTCATCTTTATCTTTGGATGAAGATGAGTTGTCTTCGTTCTCTGACGATAACGACACTACACAATATTAGAAGGAGAATGCATCGAAAAAAAAGAGATATTGTCTGAAGATTATCGGAGAAGTCTCTTCGTCACGAAAAAAATTGAATCTGAAAGTTTGAAAATGCTAGAGGGAAAATATTGTTTTTAAAAAATTGAGTTGGAGGAAAAATTATTAGTTTTTAGAGTTTAGAGGAAAAAATAATATAACTAATGGATTTAATTAATTTTAATTGTTCATAAATAAATAAATAAAATTTTTAAAATTAACAGAGAGAAGAGTGAAAAAACATTCTTGACATTTTTGGATCATTTTAAATGACCGCTAAGAATAGCTTACAAAATCGGTTAAATTACAAGGACGTCCAGGCCTCTACATATATATATATATATATATATATATATATAAAATCTGTTCAACCAAAAAAAATTGCACTAATTGATTACTCACGAAAAAAGTAAAATTATAAGTAATTTCATCTTAATGATTAGTCAAATATGTCATTTGACCAGGGCGCAGGGCATGGGGCATAAATTTGCTCTCCTCCTCTCCCGTTACACTTATATTAAATAATCTTTTTTAAAAAATATTATGTATAATTATGTTTTTAATATAATTTATATGTTTGGAGAGCTTTAGTATCTTTAATTCATACGAAATATGTAAAGTATGCTTTATTGCAAAATATGGTCCGATTTGAAAATATTTTAAATGGTAATGTGTAAATTGTTTTTTTTTTTTTAAATTTAAATCACATCAAATCACAAATTTTAAATCGTTGGAAGCACATACCTGATGCGTACGGATCGCCACCGTGAGGACCTTGTTCATGGTAATTAGTCTTCTATACTCTTCTTCTTCTTAAGTGACTTGTAATTAGGATTAATTAATCATTTATTTGTGTAAATTAAACATGATTACTTATCGGAAAATCAGCACATCACATCAAAGATCATTTAGGACTGGATATAATTAATGTAATCAAACTAACACAAAAATAAATATCTAATCCTATACTAATAATTCTATCATGCCATTATTGGTTGGAAAGGTATTTGTCTGGAGAAATTGGGTACTGCGGGAAATAATAGTAGGCCATGTTTAATTTACAGGGATTGTTTAAAGATACATGTACTCTTTTTGTTTCAACTGTGGCTAAGTGCCCATACCAAAGAGCTCAAGGGGCTCCAAAATCATCAAAAATCAAAAGCAAGAAGCAAAGGTCCGTGCTTCAGGTGGAATGGTAGGTGGTCCGTGTTTCAGCTAGAACCGCCAGCACCCCCGGCCTTGTACTTCAGGCTGTGTGGAGTCCATAGATAGAGGACCCATGCAAACCATAAAAGCTCAGCTACAATAATAGCTATACAAGTTTACCAATGAAAACATCAGAGTAATTGAAAAACTGGAGAACACTGGCATCATATACGTTGTCGTATGTCTCCTGCTTAAACCTACATGAAGGTAATGTAAACTCTTCTCAGCAGATATTAATTTGATAGGGTCACCTTCATCTCTGCATCCCAAATTACTCGAAGGGATCTGGCAAGACTCCATGTCCATCAGTTGTTCAATAAGAGTGAGTCACAGTATGGTCTTGATACACTTTTTCGCCATATGTAACTTTAGTCCATCTAAAACCTAACACCATCCATGGAAAATAAATTAAATTACAATACTATCCTTAATTATATTACTTTAAAATTACCATATCATCTTGAATTAACAAAATTTAAAAATAGTTTTTTATATCAAATTTGTCACCGACACTCTTTTCTTTCTCTCTCACTCATGTGAGTTTGGGTTTAGATGGCTAGTGGCTTTGATGGGATTGGGTGAGGGACGGTTGTAGGTGAACGACTAATGTGGGTTGGACAAACACTTGTGAGAATAAGATGGTGGGTATATTGCAAGTATTTGATGTGAAATTGATTAATTTATAATGGAACACACTTGTAATAGTGATTTTCTCTTCCTTTTAATTGCAATGTAGATGTTGATGGCCACCTATCTTTAATCAAAATCATGGTGGACATGTCAAAGTCTTTCAAACATACCTACTCTTTTATGCAAAATGTCATTTATAAGTAAAAAGAAGCATGACTAGCCCCTAATAGTTGCAAGTTTGAGTATCCCTTTTTTGTCCAATTAGGTCAATATCATTTGAGTCGCAATCTAACCAATCATAACTTAGTGCGTCAATTAGGTCATGATTTGAATAATCACAACTAGGTTAGCATTGTTTAGACATAGACAATCTCTAAAGTAAATTTAAGCTTGTAATGTTTAAAAAAGAGGATAGTTGTGAGGGAAGGAGAAGGTAAAATGAGAAAAAAGGTGACAAAGAGGAGGAGGAAAGATTTTATTAGGAGGGTAATATGATCATTATTGTCCTTGTAATATTTCAAAACCCAATTTTTGTCAACCTATTTAGATTTTGGTGGAATAAAAGTGATTAACCTTGGTGGGAACATATAATTCACTCTCCTTTGCATGGTTGTGGTTGATGCCATATAAATTTCTGACACATAAGGCCTTAAACCCCACACACAAACAAAGACACTAACCCTCATGGCAGTGCTAGCTAAATCTTACCTTGTATTTCATACGAGTCAGATGTGTATATGAATTGGGATTCCCAATGTTTTGACTGCAGTTCAAACCTCCTAGCCCCAGAACTCCCTCTTGGCAGTGTGCTCACATGGGTCTTCCTCTCCCTTCATGGCATCTTTCGTTATGAGTTGAGGGCTAGACATTAGAGCGGGCAATCCTCCTAACACATGGGACTATCTTAAGTACTAAGTGAGCCTTTTTTGGTCCAATCCTGACACATGTTTTTTGCTTTTTTCTGTTGCTGTTGAGTTTCCAACCAGTTTTTGTCATGGACATGAATCTTTTAGCACTGGAGTGTAGAGATAAGAGAAGACTCGCCTGCTCTCCATGCTTTTATTATTCTGTTATCATGGACCCTAGCCATTCTGATTCTTTGTCAGCATGCTTTGAACATCTATTGCGTATTGCTGGTGCCTGGCTGTAAGGTTTAATCAATCTCGTCTGGTTTAGTCTTGACATGAGATACAGTCTTAGAAAAAGAAAATATATATATATATTAAATGATGGGTCGAGGCTGAGCGCCTTACATTTTTTAAGGCTAAGAGGGCTGAGGGTCATGCATAAGTGAGTTAAAAAGATAAAAATTATTTATTCAAATAAACCAAGAATCTTGATCTTGATATATCATAAACACTTAAACTCATGTTTTTTTTTTTTTTTTAATGTTCAAATTACCTGTGAGGGGTATTCCAGGTAGCATTTACTCACACGGAAGATCTGTTCCACAATTACAAGGCAAGTAAGTCCCGAATAAACTCTTGAATTCACCGAAATTCTCCACAAGTTTGTCAAAGTTGTTCTTTTTGATTTATTAATTCAACTCTAGCCTTAAACTGCGTCACCCATCACGTCACGCTTCTCCATTTCTACGGCTCTCCTAAATTCCAGCGGAATTACACTTGTCCACGTGCTCCTTTTTCCTATGCCTCCTGGCTCCTATCAAATCAAATCAAAGCACCACATAATCAACGGACCCAAGGCCTCCACGTATAGAGAACACTATTACTTTCCTGTACGTTGCCACACGTCCCCCGAATATTCCATGCCATTCAATATGAATAATTCTTTTTCTTCCTCGTGTTTTTAAGTCTCCCTATTCTTTTATTACGCCTTTCTTTCTTTGATCAGTTAATCCTTCTACATTTTAATGGCTGCATCGTCATTCGATTCTCATTTATTGTGTTCTTCGATTTCAATTAATCTTGGTTCTGTCTTGTTTTCGAAAATAGTTCATTCGCAGTTTATCAGTCAACCTTGTAACTTTTTCTGACAACAAAATTAACAAGGGACTAAGCAGCCGCCACCATGGGAAAGCGTAAGTTTTTTTTTTTTTTTTTAATTTTGAATTAGTTCCTTAATTTTTAGGTGAAATTAGGGTTTCATTTTATATTACATGCTTAAATCTCATATATAATTAATTAATTGATTGATTGATTTTCTTAAAGATGTAGAATTATTTTTGGGTTATTTTGAGGTGAGTTATGTTAATCGGGATAATATTGCAGGTAATTCGCAACGTAAAAGTGCAGCGATGTTAGACAGCGACGATGATAATAGTAGTGTGAGTTCGACGTCAACGATGAGGTCTGATTCCGGCACTGAAGAAGTTCAGATTGAGAAAGATACTTTGTTGGGTGAAGCTTTAGATGATTTATATGAAAAAAGGTCTTCACTCTCTTGATTTTTCTATGTTGTTCTTGCGAGCAAATTAAGATAATTAACTTGGTTTTAATTAGCCAATAATTGCGGTTATTGCATCTTTTGATGTGTTAGTTTTTAAATATTAATCTTATATTTTTTTTTCCCGAGTTTAATTTTGTTTTATCGTTTTTACTTTTTGTGAATGAAGGGGCTCTACAAGAGAGAAAGCTTTGGCCTCCATTATTGAGTCTTTCAGTAACAACTTGCAGCATCAGTTTGTTGAAAAGAAGTAAGTAGTCAGTGCCATTTATTAGCAGCAGGAAAAACTCAAATTTCTTGTAAACCTTGTTAATTAAAAAGTTGAGTAATGTGGTCTTACATTGAATGCGTTTCTATTTCTTTCCAAGTGTATTAGTTTAATAAATTATGATTTATCAGGCAATTCCTTTCTCATATTTTGTTTTAACTTGTTTAGATTCGCTACCTTACTGCATCAGTGCCTGGGTTCTATGAAAAAGGGCTCTAGCAGGGAAATAGCTTTGGCATCTCAGGCCATTGGTTAGCCTTCGATCTCTCTTATTGACCTATTTTTTTCATTTTTTCTCTGAATTTATTTAATGTTTGATACTGTGATTGTTTATTTTGCAGGTTTGTTGGCTTTGACTGTTGGCTTTGGGGACAATGCACGGGAAATATTGGAAGAATCAGTCACTCCGATTTCACAGGCTCTAAAGGCAAGGCCTGAATCCTTGAAGACAGCAGCGGTATGTATGATATTGAACATTTCAGTAGGCTTGGAATTCAGTTGTTTGCCAACTTTTAGTTGTCATAGCTTTCACATTTTTTGTTCGTAATGATCATCAGCAGTTGTTCTTATGCATAATGTGGTCTGTCATTGTAGCTTCTGGAGTGTTTGGCTATCATAACATTTGTTGGTGGAAATGATCCAGAAGAAACAGAAAGATCAATGGATATTATGTGGCAACTTGTTCATCCAAAGCTGGGTTCTAATGTACTTATCTGTGCTTGCTATGTTAAGTTTGATCTCGTGGCATAACTTACATGTGAATTCTAATGGCCATCATGCATTACATATCTAACGTGACTATTGTTGCTTTGAGCTTGTAAATTAAAGCTATGATTCATTATTTTGTTAATTTCATATTTGTTAACTACACTATTCATTCATAGGTTGTTGTAGTCAAACCTTCAGAAACTGTTATAACAGCAATGGTGTCTGCTTGGTCATTTCTTCTTGCAACATTGGATCGCTGGAGACTTGATCCTAAACACTGGCAGCAGTAAGTAAACTGGGTAGATTGACTTTTCAGGATATGGAACATGAATGAATGCCTAGATACAGTAGCCCCAAAAGTTGGATCTTTATGGTTGGAAGTTTGTTTATGCTTTAAAAAAAAGAAAAGAATTTTTTTTTTATGGTTTTCAGTAAATCATGCAGGTCCATTTCATATTTTTCTAGCCTTCTTGACAAAAATGAACGATCTGTACGCATTGCTGCTGGTGAGGCACTGGCATTAATTTTTGAGATTGGAAATCTGGAGAAGTTCTCTGCTGAAGCTGATGGCACCAATGATGGCTCTCGGGAAGGATATACTCATGTGCAAGGATTGGAAGGAAAAATCCTCAATCAGGTCAGAAACCTTTCTATGGAAGCAGGCGGTAAAGGTTCTGCCAAGAAAGATCTTAACAACCAGCGGAACTTGTTCAAGGATATTTTAGAGTTTCTTGAGGTGTCACCTTCTCTTCTTCCTATAATTATTCCTTTTCAGTTATTTAGCTTGTATGGACTATGTAAGTCTGATTTTTGCTGGCTTCCTTGGTGATCCTACTTTCATAATTTAGGTTGGATATTGTCCTGAAACTTCAGTGAAAATTGGTGGCGAATCACTTAAGACAACGACCTGGTCTGAACTGATACAGGTTTTTCTTCTTTCTTCTCTCTTTATTTGTACCATCATTTTTTAAGTCTCATTGTGGATGATAGCAAAATTTGCAGTCTTGTCTGATTTCAGTTTTTTGACAGTTAAACTTTTTAAAGCACTTTCTTGGAGGTGGCTTTGTTAAGCACATGCAGGTTTGATTTCTTAACTAAGTGTTGGCTTATTCAATTCCTGTGTGGTGTTGATCCCTCTGATTCTTTTGGCTATAGAAGATTTAATAAAAGAAAATATATATATTGAACAAGCAGGAAAATGAATTTCTTCATGGTGTCTTTGGATTCACTCCTAAGCGAAAGAATCTTTTAAGTGCTGAGCACCATATATCTAGTACTGAAAAGGTTTGTCTTCTTTTCCCATGTGTTTTGTTGTCCTTTACTTACTGTGTAAATTATGTTCATAGCAATGCTGTCTGTTGGTAATTCCTTTTTTTTTAATTATTATTATCTGATTTTTCCATAACCGACCTTTCTCTCAAATTTTAATTTTTTTTATTATTTAGTATTATTATTATCATTATTATTTTACTTGATACTTCAAATCTGTTAATTAGTAAAACAGTTGGTCTCTTCGTATGTTTAACTGTGAGGAGTAGTTAAGAAATCTGATCAGATAAATGCAGGAACCATTTTAATTATTCATGATACACAACATCCAATGAGGGTCATTGATTTGCCTCTTATATGCAGAGGATGTATAGGTCACCAAATTCAGTAGTTAACAAAGCAAGGACACAGTTACTGAACAAGCAGCGAATGCTTTCTGAGGTGAATTTATTCCCAATTAATATTGTGCTTCCTCTCTTACTATGGATGCTTTTGCATATGGTCATTTGTCATGATGGTGTTTAACAATGCTTACAAGAACATTCTCTGCTTGGTTCTTTTATTGTCTTGGTATGAAAGATAATGCTAGTTGTGTTACTCTGCATTCTAAACTTTATCATTTAGGAGGCGAATTGACCCTTAACTGGCTACTTGTATGGGTGCTACAGAGTCTACTTCACCGCCCCAGTAAGGTTTTCTTATTCTGGATACGTGGAAGCTTAGAGTCAATTATGTACACTATCCATGGGGTTGTGACATAAGTAGATGCAGTAGCGGGCTGTGTCAGGCTGAATTTGGCATGGCCCGCTGTATAGTGCCTAAGCCCATTGTACCATACTTAGGCCTGTAAGCACAGCAAGGCTTGTGGCACAGCCTAGGGTCCCTTAGATTGTGCCTTCACGGGCCTTTAACCACAGGCCGCACACCAAGGCCCTTCCTTCTCCAATTTTGTTCAGTTTAATGACCCTTTTCTGTCTATTTTTTCAGGATAGGA
This sequence comes from Mangifera indica, assembly GCF_011075055.1. Lineage (NCBI taxonomy): Eukaryota > Viridiplantae > Streptophyta > Magnoliopsida > Sapindales > Anacardiaceae > Mangifera > Mangifera indica. Next base: position 3,491,420 of record NC_058147.1, on the reverse strand, counting down.
ATGTAGGACACTATGCCATCAATATGGGCGATGAAGAGATGTAGGGTCTTACCCTCTTGCAATCATAGAACACATTATGTGATCTGATACATACAATGATCGATAATACGTTGTAATTCCTTACCTTTATAGTTCTCTTCATTGTGTTAATTAGAAGGATCAATTATAGAAATTTGAAAAGTCCAGCAAGAATGTGGGGACTGGAAAATAATTTCTTTATCCTCAAAATGTTATAATCTCAGTTTTCCACAGCTTAGAAGGGCAAAAACCTTAAACAATGAAACATACAGACTACTAAAATTGCTAGGAGTGCCAAAACGTAAAACCAGCTACCGTTGCAGCTTATTCTTTTATGTCAGGTGTCCTGGGACACTTCAAATTCAGTTTCTAAGGGCGAACCTGCTTCTCAGTCACTCCATTAAGACCTTCATAATCTCTTTAAATCTTCACTAATCAAGTAATTATCTTACGTTTTGCATTGCAGTACCGGTCACCAAATGCGTTGGGCCTGAATCCATTAATATTTTTACCAAACACGTACAAGAGGTTGCATGTTTCTTGATTCACTAACAGCAAGTCGTTCTATGTGATGTACCATGAGCTACATATGAAACAAACTCCAAAAATATATAAACAGCTTGTCAATGTCAAACAGACTAATACTCTGGATGACCTCAAACGAAACAAACTCTACAATTTTTTGTTGCCCTCGACAAAACTTCTCTACTGTCTTGAAACATATATGACAAAGAACAGTGACTCCATTTTCTTTATATTTAAATGGTTTCTAGCGACCACTCACTCCAGTAAAGTGTTTATTCATAGCCCGGTCCTTCCTGTAATGGTTTCTTCCACCCCTCCTTCCCCCGCCCTTATGATTTCCCATGTCCCCTCTCCCTCCCATATCGGAACCATCGGGCTTGATATCTTTTTCCTCATTGGCATCTCTTGACTTTCCTCCCGTCCTGCCCCGGCCCCGAGAATTTCTCATATCCTCTCTAACTTCCATCTCCAAAACATCAGACTGCTTATCCTGTCCCTCAAGCTCCATTAGCTTCTTTACAGCACCCAGAGGAAGATTGCCACCGAGTCCAAGGCCATATATTAATTCTGTCTGAGCTTGAGTGACTAATGATGCTTCATTAGCATTTGCAACAGCTACCGAGCCTGCAACCTTGTAACTATAATTCTTACCGTCTTTAACATAATATTGGGGCTTTTTCCTAGATCCCCATTTTGAACTAAGAGTTACCTGAGCAGAGCTAGCAGTCTGTGTACCCCAAGAGTTACCCGATGCAGAACTGATTCTGTCACCCAATATCTCATTTTCCTCAAATCCAGACTCTGGTACACTCTGTCCCAGGTCATCAAAAGAATCGTCGTACTCATCTTCATACTCATACTGTGAAATCATAGCACTAGTTCTTGCATTATCATCTTCATCTCTGGTATCAAGGGTAACATTATCAGGTAAGTCAGCTCTAGACTTCCTAATGTACCTTCCCACTGTAGATGAGGATGAAAATGAGGGCCTTTCAGTTTGTTGCTCCCAAACATTGGCCACAGGTGTAGCAGAATTTGGCGTTGTAGGTTCAACTAGTTTTCCTTTCCCTTTATCATTCTTGCTTACAATCAAAGTAGACTTGGGAATTGGCATCCTCTCTAAAGATGTATCCAACAACTGCAGATCTTCATGGAGAGTATTCTCAAGGATCCTCTGGATAACCTCTTCTGGATTATGGTTGTAAACTTCAAGACATGCAGCAAGAAACCCTTTACCATAACCAGGAAACAGGTCCTTCACTTGACTTATTTTAGACTCCATGATTGCAGTATCTTCATCCATACGCATTTTGTTGCTCGTCACATGAGGAGGTACAGGGGGCTGCTTAGAAAGGTCTTTTGAAGGACACATGATCCTAGATAAATATTGAAATTGTTCATCCTCCATGAATAACCATCCTGCATGAAGAAGTTACTAAAGATTGTTCTATACATGATAGACAGGGTCTGAAATGAATAAACACTCCCGATAACAAGCACAAGTTGATTCAGGATTTCAACACAAAACTTACTTTAAATTAGCTATAAAACCAATAGCTGAATATTGATTATTTATTACAAGACCTAATAGATATCTCAAGAAAATAGCCAACATAATTAGACCTCTTCTGCTGAGCAAGTGCACCTCAACATAACATTGGTGAATAACATATATAGTGTGTGTTCAGGCACAGGTGGGCTGGGGTATTTGAGCAAAAATTAAAATAAAAATGACCAAGCATGCCCTCAAATAAGAAACATAATTACGCCAGACTAGCAACATATAGACACCCTAATAACCACCAAAGATACTATATAAAGGTCAAAATAAGAATAATCCAATGGTTTATAGCTTTTTGATATATAATGGACATGCCTACAAAGCAGAACAATTAACAAGAGTGCTATAGAGAAATGTAGTTTGTCAATGGAACTCACCAGTATTCTGTAGATCCTCAAGTCTTTGAAGTAAATTGTAATTCCTTTCAACTTTCTTGAGAAATGTTTCCCTGTTTTGGTCCTGAACTTGTAGAGAAAATCCATTGATCTCCCTTAAAGTTTGAAGTACAATATCTGCCCTAACGAAGGGATCCTCCACTTTAGCAGGAAACATTTTTTTGATACCTGGAATGGGAAGATCATCTTCAAACACCTCACTGCTTAGATAGCAAACATCTAATAATTTCCAACCACATTTGACTATTCTCATAGATAACATCTTCAAACTAATAGAAATGTTGGTTATCATTTCATCTTCTCCAGCAGTAAAAATGATTCGAAACCCACACTGAAAAGATGGTATCAATGAATCATGCAACTGGGCAAGAGTGCTGAGCAATTCCTCATTCCCAAAACTGCATAGAGAGAAATTTTGATATTAGAATAGAAACAAGACTTCCTAAGAGAATCTGCAAGGAACAGAAGACATATTGAGAACTGTCATTTCAAACATACCCTTTCCATATAACCAAATAAGAATTAAGAGAACGCATGCTGATGATAGTACCATGATACAAAGGATCAAGTTTCAGTCACAAGCAAAATCCCTCCAACAGATGGGTTGGACTCAATAGTAAGTCCAACACATCAAATTAATTAAATCTCCCAAACTCCATTTAACACATACCATGAGGCAATACTGAGAAAACAACAAAGAAAAACAAAGTCTTTAGATATTGAGTAGTCAGAAAGGAACCTCATCTCAACAGGGCACAAAAAGATCAGAGCTGCTGGTTTGTATGCAGTAACAAAAGCATCCATGGATACAATTGCATCATTTATAAAGTCCATCACCTGAAAAAGAAAGACAATTGTTCATAAACAGAACTAATGCACATCTTGCTTACAAATTTGTCAAGTAATACGAACATATACATTATATCCCTTCCTTGTTCCACAGTAAATCAATATCAGGAAAAAGGTTTTCATTGCAGGAAAAAAACAGGGCATTTGTTGGTTTCACTCATTCACACAACAAACAAACAAGATTAATTCTATAATTAATTTACATATCTACACACAAATGATTAAAAGGTTCCCATTCCAAAGAAAAGAACAAATGGAGCAGTGTAAGAGAACTGAGGGACAATCATCAAAACATTATGTTCATAAAAGAATAAAGAAAGCAACTCACCTCCAAAAGATCAGCATGAAGCCGACTTAATTCTCTGTCTTCTTGAAGCCCAGACGAAAATAGTGCCTGCTCATCAAATCATAAGTAAAACTAAAAGAAACACTTTCTTAAAAATATAAATCAGTTGTAAACACTAGCAATTAAATTAAAATCAAGATTGTCATCAAGACCCCCACAAGATAAGCACCGACCATGTTTTCATTACTATGTCCAACTAATTTAATTATGATAAGAGTAAAAGCAGGTTGTACACAATGGACCATATTGGTAATGACTTTCTGTACCATAAGGCACATTGCATATACTCTTATTCAGTGAATAAAGTAAATAAATCTCACAATAGTGCAATTTTTTCAGAAGAAACCTTCTATGAGTGCGAATATTATATATTGTACCTCTAAAGATAAGCTGCAACGTTGATGCATTGTGTGGACAATACCCAAGAATTGAGACAATACTCCAATAAAATTGTCATGAATCCCAGGCTGTGCTTTCAAAGCATTACTGACCTATAAAAAAAGGTACAGAATAGAGAAAAATAAGTAATTCAGTAATACATATAAAACAATACAAGTAAGCAACTCTCAATAAAAGCTAATTCTTCTAGAGATAGAGCAATCATTGTGAATGTTATTCCTTACCAGCAATCTGGTCAAATCTTCATTTTCATGACCATATATAGCACAAATATCCAAAAGCTTAGGCAAGTCAAGCAACTTCTTTTCCTGCAAAAGGACTATATGCAAAGTTAGTGAACAAATGTGTATTTCAAAATAATATAACCACAAATACAGCATTCATTCCTCAACATACACCAGACTAAATTCAAGCTGTGAAACAAGGTAAGAAAGATATTATTAGCCAAAAACAATATTTTATCACTTGAGGCATGGATAAATTATTATACAAAGCCTGTAGAAAAGCAATATATTACATGGTAACAAGGTATATGCAAACAAGACACGTAAAATAACTCAACAAACAAAAAGCCTTAATAAATTCCTTTACCAACTAGAACCCACCTCCATGGTCTTTAGAACTAAGGGTATCAGCAGCACTGGCACCAGGATCCTTATTAGAAGATCTGCATTACATACAGAAAGAGGAAAAAAAAAAAAAGTGATCCGATATTGAATTAATGGACAACAAACATAAAAAACAGATGACTTACATTCGATAAAATAACATAAAAACACGGCGGCTTAGTTCGAGGTCCCCAACAATGACCTCTGCAACTATTCCCTTGACTCCACGATACGGAAAATCATACCATCTGCTTCTGAACTTTAAGAAACTATTCAAAAATTCATGCAACGAAGCGTCACCAGCCACTGACCATAACAGAAGAAGTAATAATAATAATAATAATAATAATAATAATAATCCAGGTTAACTAATAATTTCAATAATATTAAAAAAATAAAACTAAATACCTTCTCTCCAGAAATCTCTAGGGTTTAATTTTAGCAACCTAGACAATTCCCTGTTCAACAGATCAACAACCCTCTGCGATTCAACCGGATCCAATGCTCCTTCATCAGGGCTGAGCCCAGCAGCGACGGCTTCATCCTGAGGCAAGTAATTAACGAAATTACCGGACTGAATATGAGCTGAAGCTGCTGCATAACGGCTCGATGCCGTGTTGCCGGATGAAATGGCGCTACTGGATGTTGGCACATGGGAAAATTGTCTAAGGGAATTTGAGAGAGTGGTGGCTTTGGTTTTTGGGATAAAATTTCTTTTGTTTCTGGGCACATATTTGTTGTTATTTGTGCTATTGTTGAAGTCTTGTTTGTTGTTGTTATAGCGTTTCGACATGTTTAAGGATGAATGGGTTACTAGAGAGGGTTGATCAGAAGAAATTTAGGGGAGAAAAAATTGTTCAGTGGAATCTTCCATTCCCACCAAAGAAGATAAGTGGCAGGGTTCGTTTTAATTCCTCTCTTTGGTAGAGGTTATTAAAGCCTATTTATTATAAAGGAACTTGGCCGACCTCTCGCGCCACGACACGACTGTTTTTGACCCTTGGAGAGCAAGTAATACTATTTAAATCTCCGAGTCCAACTCCTCCACTTTCTAAACAACGTTGCTATTATTCATCAAAGAATTCCATTTTATGAGTTTCTCTAATGCTTGTCAAACCGTATGAATATTAAAACTTCAGTTCGTCTTTAACCATGCTGTAAATTGAATTAAACCCCTTTACAATGATCAATTAGGAGACAGGAGACTTTTAGGAGGGATGCAAATGACTTTGGAGAGTCTCTGAAGAACGAATGCAAATAAACTTTAGATTTTAAAGAGAAAAATATTATTTTTTAAAATTAAAAATCTTTACATAAGAGTAAAATTATTAATTTTTAAAATCTAAAAGATAAAATAAAATAAATTTTATATTTTTTAATATTAATAGTAAAATTATAATTTTACTTTTATCTTTAATAAAAAAATTTAATAACAATTGAATTATAAATGAGCATTTGAGTTTTTAAATTATCGTGTATATATTTTTACGATTAGAATAAAACTTGAGTGGAAAATAGTGCTTTGGCCAACCTTATTTCTTTTTAAGTCTACAAAAAACTTATGTACCATGCAGAGTGTATGTAAATTATAAAAATCAGCAACCCTTGATTCCTCTAAAATCTAATCGAACATTAGATCCATTAATTTTTGCCTAGTCAGATCAGCAGTGACTCTGCTCTCTTACAGCACCAATATAACCTTCTTCTAACATAAGTGATATGTTTCCAATACAAATCACGATATCATTATGGAAGTGCCAAAATATAGATATCATAGAGCAGAACAAGCATTGTCTACTCAGTGAAGATCATACCCATTCAAAGTTTGTTTCTTTGGGCAAAACCAAAGCAATGAGACAGTCAGATGGATCAGGTGCAACTGAAAGCATGGAGCATACCTCATGCGAGCGAGGAAGTATAAAGATAAGCCTCGCCCAAATGGATTTTAAGGCTGGAATCTTTATTACTCCAGCGCAGTCTCTCCGCTTCAGGTATGATATAAAATCCTGAAGCTGCAAAACAATGAGTGCAGAGAAATTTTAAAATATTAAGACCAATGGTTCCACTTTCTAACAATGCTTCGGATGGTTACACTCACATTTACTATAAATCCTCTTGATAATCAGATGTTAAAGTTGATTTCATGCTTAATAGAGTGGAAATGAGATATCTATCAATTCTCACCAACTAGATTACAATTAAAACTTGATTCACATTTTCAGGCTTCCACAGATAACATATCCTTCCCTTTCTACAGTGAGATCTTTCAGTGTGTTCTAGCAAATTTAAGCTTCGGTGGTAAGTTTGCAAAGCAACAATAATAGTCTATATTTTTCTAAGAAGTATTTTTGGAAATATTTAGTGTGTTCTGAGAGATTTAAAGACAAAAATAACCTTACAAAAGTAATAGTACATCATACCAGGTTGGAACCGTGAAACAAAAAAGAAAGTAATGAGAAAACTTACTCCTTTATGGTCGTTGGAAGAAGAGGGAATCAGCCGACAGACCTCCCTCTGCAACACACATTAAATACCACAAAGTATGAAGACTAAAGATATTTATACAAATCCAGAATATATCATAAATCAAATAAAGCAAGTTCATTAAACAGCTAACAGTCAGTTATTGAACTAGCACAATAAGTTAACCGCACAGCAAAAGCATGCAAAAAAATGAGAAGCAGCAGCTCAAAATCTGCGTCTTACACTCCCTAGAATATTGTACTAGGGGCCCAACTAATAAGATACATTTCAAAAAATTTTCTTAAGCATTTCAACAGAAAATCCACCAGCAAAAGGAGTAGAAGCACAAAGCATCTTAAAAATTCCTTGCAGCATAAATGAGGGTTCATTATCTGAAAGCCAAAATTATGCTCAGATACTGAAGAATTTATGTAAGATGTTCAAAAATTTGCATCTAGCAGAAGAAAAGGAAACATTAATCAATAGTTCTACATGCAACTGACTTGTTAAGCTAGATGGAAGTTTAAAACCATTACTTTAAACTACAAATTGAGAAAATACTTCCGCATATAAAACGATCTCTAGAAAACTCATGTTTAAAGATCCCGTATTTTGAAGCAATAAAATTTAGAAAGCCTGATTAAAAGGTACATCAGAAAAAATGTTAATTGAAGACAGAATTGTAACCGGGTATCAAGTTATGAGGGGGCAGAGAGAGAGAGAGAAGCACAGAAATACTAGTGGACTCACTTTATGTGGTGGGGTACTAGTAAATGTTGACTTCACATGCTGGAAATCTGTTCGTTTCGTCATATCTAATTTAGCAGGCCATCTGCACCAAGTATTAACCATGGAAACCATTACTAAATTAGTTCCAAGAAATTACAACCAGATCAGAAATAACAAAATGAGACAAATTTCTCACTCAGCAGGTTCAGAAATGTCATTCCAATACTTGCAAATATCTGAATCCTCTCTTCGAGCATAGATTGTGCAGTAGTGAACACCACTCTTGCATAGCATTCCCTGCCACTGGAACTGGACTAATTGTCCAGAACTTTCCTTTTCGGTTGACTCTGCAGCAGGTGGAGGTGGAGGTGGAGGGGGAGAACTAGGTGGAGGAGGAACCAGAGGGGGCTGTGACTGAGGCAAAGGTGGTGGGGATGGAGGCAACGGAGGAGGTTCTTCAAGCTGCGGAGGTGGTATGGATGATAAAGGTAGTGGTACAACATGATGACTAAACACCTGATCATAACTCTGCATTGATGCTCCCTGTATCTGCGCAAGTGGAGTCACCGAAGGGGGTATAAAAGGAGCGGTAACCACATTCCCATGAAATGTATGGGGCACAACACTGGGCGAGATTGGGTTTAAAGAGTAATGATGATTTGAACCCCTAGAATTCCAGGAACTGGTTGGAGGAGGGTAAACAGGTCGCACAAATGGGGATGGCCAGATTTGTGGTGGTACAGTTCCCTGTGTTGTGATAGGTAAGCATGCCATGTTACCTGAAACAGAATGCAACTCAAATTTAGATTTCTCATTCATCCACATTTCTTCTGTGGTCCTAATGTAACCACTTAAAAAATAATCAGTCAGATATACAACTAGAAGGAAGGGGGAAAATGGACAAGCAATATTAAATTTCAATAGATAAATTAGCACCTCCTTGTAAAGGATTAAGCATAATGATATGGTCATTACCATCAATTTTTCTAACCCCAGCTTCAGGAATCTCTGCACAAGTAGAAACAGACCAATTGGATTGAAATGAGTGTCCACCTTGTACTCCAGTTCCATGATTCTCAGATATTACTCTGGGGGATACAAGCTCCATCAAGTTGCCCTCATGTCTTACAGTGTATGGTGAAGCATGGTGCTTTCCTGGTTGACTGCTCAAACAGAGGAAAGAATTCATTTTTAGCTAGAGATAGTAGTGATAAATGTATTATTACTAGACTTTGCACAACTTCAAACACTAATATATATACAACATCCAAGTAAAAAAAAAAAAAAATAGTTTTTTGTCATAGAGGAAGTACAAAGTAAATGAATAGAAGAGGAAGCTTCTGCCCCTCTCCCTTCTTTTGAGTCTAGGCACTTCAGCTTAGCATGTCGTTCATGAGCTTTCAGCCAGTGCCCAGTTTAATTGATCTTCTCATAGGTGGAACACACTGCCTGTAATTAGCAATTTTCATGCAATGTCCCAGGTTGTTCAACAATTTCAATAACCTCATCCTTTGAAAACCAGATCCATTACTTAATCAATCTTTTTAACTGTCATTCATGTAAAGAACTCAATAAAAAAATTTCAAAAAGGATAACTCTGAAAGAGGACCAAACAAAACATGCATCTTAGTTCATCGCTTTAGAGATTAGAACTGTAAAGACCTTGCACTGTGGAAAGCCGTGTGAGGTGATCCAAAAGCACTAGTAGACATGTTGCCCATATGACTGCTTCTGATGTCAGCATGGACAGGGGCAGCAGGTACAGGCCTTGCAACTTCCATATGGGATATTGCAAGATTAGCTGGCCCAGCATTTAAAGGCGGTATATAGTTACTTCTATCCTTACGAAGCTGTCTAAGATAAGCCATTGCAGTGGCAGCTTCTTCAGGAGTTTCAAATTCCATTAGTAATGCACCTTCACAACTAAGATCAGTCACCATGATAGGACCCTTGTAAACAACTTTACTTGATTCATGCAGAATTTCATCCCTTGCCCACTGGCTGGTAACATGTCCAATATAAACATGAGAACTTGAACCAACGACAACACCATTTATGGCACCCCTAGTTCCCAGTCCTATATCCATGAACTTTACGTGCCAAGGAAAGTTTCCATGGATATAATCCCGAGCTCTTATGGCATCAATTATGTTTCTGTATTCAACCAAAGCAAATCCTTTGATTGGGAAGAAAAAGAAATGGTCTAATGGACCAAACCTCTCAAGATGAAACCTTATATGACCTTCAGATACATCAGGTCCAAAAGAACTCAACCACAATTGCTTAGAAGCAGAAAAAATATCCACAGCAGCAAGATCCCCATCAAAACACCAAACAGTTTGAGATGTTGCAGAAGCATATGGCACTGTTGACTGGTGATTAGGAGATACCAAAGCATTGCTAGTGCCTCCATCTGAGGATCTCAATGCAGGATATTGATTTCTTCCCTCAAATGAATTACTCCGGGATTCTAATGGTGTTCTAGCAACAGGTGAAAGCATATGGTGGTTGGATAAGTCTCTGGGCATGGAAGACCTGCCACATGAGTAGTCTCCATGGTCACAAGTCTCAAAGTCCATTGACCTTGTGCCAGCACTATCATGACTAGAACCTGCATTTGAGTGGAGATCAGTTTCAAGAGGGCCAACTGAGCTGCGAGGTTTTGGATTTTGTCCAGAAAATTTGTCACTAATACTATCATCACAGGAGCCATCATGAACTCTTGAATTACCATCTTTTCCTGATGGCCCCCTGGAGGTTTCATGTTGATTAGAGATCTTAGGCACAATGTACTTCTGATTAACACACTTTGATGCAGCAGAATCATCCTCATCATTGTCTACATCGCTGGCTTCCACTTTGGCCACTTCAGGAAATGCCTCAAAGATAACGTCAAAAGCAGATGCAATTTCTGATACTGCAATTGAAGAATATGACTTACATAACTTCTTATACCTTGAAAACATCCAACTTCTCAGAGATGAACTTTTATCAAGGACCTGCATAGAACATGTTCCGGTACAAGGCATCATTGAGGAGAAAGCAAAAGGGTACGGAGACAAGCATACCACCAGCATTAGATGAACAAAAAAATATCATTTTATATTATCTTCAAAACTTAATGGCATATAGCCGGTGTTTGGCACAGGAAAGCTCAACAGAATTGAAGATAATAACAGTGAGATTTTACAAACTTTTGAGGGTGTAAGCACATCACAAGCACATATGGAAACACCCTCTCATGATTTGTGATAACAAAACAGCCACATAATTTTGAAAACAATCTACATGAAGGAAAGAAAAATTATAAAGCAATCAAGCAGCCACTAGCAAAGCAGGAAAGAAGTCTGACAGACTATCGCCATGAGGATAGAAAATGATCTAAACTTGCAGCAATTACTTTGGGTTCTGTGCTAGATGAAGAAAAATATACACTTAGATACTAGTAAGCGGTTTTAAACTATGACTGCACAAGTTTAGACATCTAAGGGAACATAAGAAGTTTTTAATTTTCACTTTAATCTAACACATAAAAAGAGTTTTGAATAAACTGAATCAGCCAAAAAAATTGCATCAGATATATCACTCAGGAACCAAAAAATTGCAGAACAGGCAACATGCATATTAGTTAGGTTATTACAGATTCAAGCTACTGCAATTTTTTAAGAAAATGGTCAATAAACCTATGATGATATTGAACAAATCCTGAAGGCCTTTATAATTGTAAAATTTTCATGTCCATACTCTTCACCAGTATTTTTAGAGTATAAGGAAGAACTGAGATTCTATTAACACAATATTTGCCATTAGAAGAAATTTGAACTTTCAATAAAGATGCTAGACTTTTTAACTATTACCCCTACTTATTTATTCCACATCAATTATTCAAAAGATACACCCAAAAATAATAGAAAAAACTTTTCCAGTGCAGTATACAGAACTAACATAATGTATTATATATAGTTCAGCATCTACATGAGATGCAGAGAAATTATCAAGTAATACCAGTCCCAACAAGCAATTCTTTGGATCAGAAGATGTATCTATTGAAACTTGGTTGCCACCAGATATTGGTTCATCATTACAAGCCTCCTTGCTTTCAGCAGATTTAGGAGGTCCATCACCTCTTATATCTAAAGGGCAAGCCACAGTGTCATCATCAAACCTGCTTGTTATAAGACTGAAAAAGAATTTTCCTCTATGAGCTCCCTCTGATGCAGTAGGGTTGAAAAGTTCAAACCATGCAGCAAGCAGATTCTTAGGGCTAGAGAAGAAGATCTGAAGCAGACTTAGTACACGAAACTTGGATAACTTAATCAATGAAGACTCATCCTCTTTGGAATACTTTTCCTTCAGTTCAAGAAAAATCGCACTGGATGTTTGCATCTTCAACATCTCCTTATCAACATTATGAATAATATCTTTTCCAGCGAAGGATGATAAGAAGAAGACCAGTGCATTATGAAAAACTGCAGAGCAGATGCCTTGGATGACAGATGATGTCAGTGCTTCTGAAGAAGCAGTACAACAAATATCAAGTAGGCCAAAAATGCATGCTTTAGCAGTTTGAAATGCGACACCATCAGAATTGCCTCCTCTATTGATCACTCCCAAACTCCAATTATGCATGTTTATGACAACTTTAGTAGCAGCTTCTAGAGCAGTTGGACAATATGATGCATATCGAGGAACAAGATCAGCTACAATACGTTGCACACTTGCACAGCCTGCAAGGTTGGCAGCAATTACAAATATAAGAAATCTCTGCCTGTCAAGATATTAAAGGTGAAAAATATTTTATTATCTTTCTAACAACACCAGCACACCCTTCCAAATCATATGAGGAACCTCTAATGTGATACACACAATGGTTGACCCCTAAATTTCTTAGTTAAGGAAGATTTCTCTGAAAAAAAAACACAAACAAAAACTTTCCAATTGTCTCATTTGACCATTATTATCAAAATACCAAATAGGAAGACAAACAATAAATCTCAGCAGGTTATAATTGACCAATGACGTGGCCTTCCCACCACTAGTCATTAAGAAAATTATCATGCAACCAATATCATCCTATGCGATACAATCTAGTTAAGCAAGAATCTTCAAGGCTTTTATTCTTACAGTAACAAATTAGATGGCAACCATATCAGCTCAAAGTATTGTATATAGCAGGTTGATCCACATATCCGTTCATTCTAGTAATATGCCACTTGGCTATATTGGCGAAATTAGATAGCCTAAAGGAATGACATTCCTCCAGAATCACAACAATACGTTTGTTCTGAAGCATTTGGACACATGTATAGTAACTAGTCCAACCAAATTAAACTCGTCTATTTGCTAATCATTTGTGAACACAAACACAAAATAAATTTCGCACCATTTGGGATTACGCGTCATGTTGGCTTCCAATCATCTTAATCCGAGGTCCAGACTTGAATTTGGACAACTTTTGAAATTCATGATAGAAGTAATAACCTTTACGCTGGAGATACAAATAAATTCCATTGTACTTTGTTCTCCCGGTAAATAAACAAGTGAAAATTGAAAGACCGAAATCCTAAAAAGTCAAATACTTCACAAATTTAAAAGGAAAATCCACCAAAACCTTAGCAATATTAAAACAAAACGCAAAAGAGTGAAAGGAAATTAAAAGAAATAAAACCTTGAGAAGCGCTTATGAGAGAGAGATAAGCTTGTTCAAGCTCAGGCACGTGACGACCATCCTGTTGAGCAATACAAGCTTTAAGTCTTTTATAGCACTCGTACACGCTTCGAATCTCGTCTTTATTTCTCCGCCTTGCCTGAATTTCATCTTGAGAAAGCGGTGGCGGCGTTTGTGGAGGAACCACGAAGCTTTCTGTCTTGGCGAGGGTTGGTGGTGGTTCCGGTGGCAGCTCGTACAATTTTCGCTTCTTAAGAGGCTGCTCCGCCGAAGACATGGCTGAGAACTCCCTCGCGTTTCACCGAAGAGTGAGATCATATTAGTTTTTAGGCCAAAAGAGTTACTGCCACCTAAGGTGTGGTGTATCCCCAACGTACATGAAATGTAGAACTCTTACTCCTACAGTGTTATTATTAATAAAATTATAGTATCATTTAATTATTAATATTAAAAAATATAAAAATTTATATTTTTTTTTAATTTAAAATATTACTAATTTTTTATAATTAAACCTTAAAAATATCTATTTTTCTTTTAAAGTTTTATTTTTAATTCATCCTACTTTAATTATTAAAATCCAACTGTAACCTTTTTTTTTTTAGTTATCAATAATTCTTTTTAGTATAAATTTTATTTATATAATTAACTGATTCTATTAATTTTAATAACTTATATATATGAGTATTTAATATTTTAATATTTAAAATAAGCAAGTTTAGGATTTAAACAAACATTGGGTGGGAATAAATCCTTTGGCGTAGTTTTCATTTTAATAAAATTACGCCCATACCCCAACAGGGTCTGCACGAGAGAAAGTGTGGCTTCTTTACAAGCGTGGGATTAATTCCAACAAAATTTCTGTTGATTATTTATCTATTGTTTTCATAATATTAATTAATTTCCTTTTCCTGAGATTTATATCAGTTAAAAAAACTTTAAAATTTTGCTCATAAATAAATCGATTTTTCTTTTTGTTAATCTAGGGATGGCCAAGGCCAAAGATCACCTAGATTTATAATCACCGACTGGATAATTCATCATGTCGAAGTCATTCAAACTTTAAATATTTGTAAATAATATTTTACTCTTCATCACTAAGGGTAATCTTTAAGGTTATAAATGATTAACAATAATAATTTCATTTTAAATTTAAATTTTTTTATCTTTTTTTCATTCTAATAAAGAGTAAATTTTATAATAAAAATAAAACAAAACAGAGATAAAAAATATCTTTACAATTAAGATAAAGATATATATGTTTCTTCTCCCTTCCGTTGTCGCATCTTTTTTTTCATATTAATCTATTTGTTTAAAATATTAATATATTTATAATTTTAGATTATTTATATTTATTATGTATATTAAGATAGATAACATATTTTTTGTGATATTTAAAATAAGTTAGTTTTAATTTAATTAATTTTATTATTTAATATATTTATATTATGATTAAAGGATGCAAAAACAAGATTTTTTCTGCAGTATAGAAATGGGGAGAGAATTTTTTTTTCGAAAGTAAGAGATGGGAAAAAAAATATTTTCGCGAGAAATCATTATTATCCCTATGACAGGAACAATCTAAAGATAGAAATTAAAATCTCCTGTGGAGAAGGAGGTGGGGAGTAGGATATTTGGCCCTATCCTCTCCCGTAACCATCCCTATGAATGGTCACATGTACGGATTTGGGCCGACTAATCGGCCTACAATATTTACAAATGCAAGAAACATAACAGAGGCCATAATAGAGGCAAGGGTGGTTCCTCGTTATAAAAAATATATATGTATATTTCATTAGGGGTGGCTTATTACCAGGTAGCAGACAAATTTGTCTGAATAAAAATAACATTAGAAAATCCAGCAACTCCATCCAATATCATAGAAGGGGAGAAATTCTCTGGTTGAGACAGACATCGAACCCGTTGTAAGCAAGGGGAGCATACATCCATAGATCATCAGAGCTTAGAAGCTACAACAATGACCAATAAAGGAACAAAGTTAGAAATTAAGACTTAAAAACTTTTTCTTTTTCTTTTTAAATTCTGAAGTTTATTATCCATTTGTTCCCCTACCTTGATCTGGAGCTGCAGAAATTTAACATAATGGACTGCCTCTTCAAGCATTGTGCTAATATCAACCTTTGTTCCATTAGGGACAAGATTCTGCAGTATCTTCAATCGCTCGTTTATTCTTTCCCTTCTTTTCTGCAAAATTTAATGGAAAGGATTGAATAAACTAAGCCACATAATTGTTCAAGCAAGTTGGAAATGTGGTAGCTAGTTGAACATATATAGTTACCCTTGCATAGAGGCTCTGGGGATCAGTTGCTGTTCCTCTACTGGCTCTTGCCTTTCCATTCAAGTTGAGAGATAGAGATGCTTTAGACTCTGATGTTGCTCCTCCATTTGTCTCCTGAGAACCATTATCATCCTCTGAGCTGTAGCTAGTGGAGCTTTGACCGTCCGATCCACCGTTGCTCTCTTCTCCGTCATTGCCTTTTGGACTCAGATTCTGGTTCTTCCACTGTACTTTCTTCTTAGTTCTTTGTAACTGCATTTGCAATTAGTAAGCAGCATTATTAAAAACTTTGAAACAAAAGAATGACCCACTTGCATATCCATTGTTTCAAATTAGTAATACTTACATCTCCTGAAACACGATGCTTTTTCTTCATGTTCTCAGATGCATTAACATTGATTTTTCCGTAAGAAGAGTGCCTGGCTGATAAATAACTCACTTCTTGGTCTTCGACCCCCCCCAGGCACTATGAACGCCCCTTCTCCTCCTGTGTGGAATACTGGAACATCGAACTTTCTTTTAAGCTGCAATTCTGTGGCAGGAAGAACACCAGACGCAGATTGGCAATTGTCTAAACAGTCAACTTTCTTCTCATCTATGGACATTGATGCTACATTTGTCACTGGGATATGGTGAGAATCACAAAAGAAGCGATTTGTTTTAAGTGTTGGGGTGGGAATGAACACACTACTGCTACAATTGCTACCACAAAACAAAGTACTCTTTTTGACCCCAACCATACTCGCATAGGCTTCAGAAGTGGGGCAAAAAGCCGAAGTGGTTATAAAATGCAGCCCATCACCATGCTGGAGACCTGAAAAGTGTGGATTGAGGAAATCAAACTCTTCACTGGGGAACATTTTGCCAAGGGATTCCCATTCACCATCGGCAAAAACTCCGAGAGGCTCCATCTTTCCTCTAATTGCGCTTGAGACAAACAAAAGCTGCAAGACATATATAAACTCGACCCCGAAGAGAATGTTAGAAAGGATTGACTTACATTACTTAATTGAATTAGAATTGTTTATAGCTAATGATTAACTGGTGCTGGTCCCAATTCTTTGTAACAAACCTCAGGAGTCCAATGTAGGGACAATACCAGGCAAAGTACAACTCAGGAGGGCCAAATTCATGTACAGATAAATTAAAATACATCAATTTTCTTTCAATGGCCCAATGGCCTGCAAACAGCTGATTAGAGTGGTTAAAAGAGCAATTAAAATGATAAAAAGGTTCTAACAACAATCACTAAGAGGTAAACAACTTAATTAATTAAATCTCTAAATTGAAATATGGAGTAATTAGGCTGAGAGCAAGCGTAGAGAATGTAGTTTTGTGTGCATCTGTGAAATGGTCTGAACGTGGGGAGTGTTTTTAAATAAAATAAACAGTGGAATTCCGTTGGCAGAATAAACAAAAGAAAAACGCTGGCAGAAGGGTGGCCACATCTTGGGAGATGACTCTTGGCATTGTTTTAAGTACAATAAAGTATCCCTTGTCCTGGATGGTAGAAACCTAACAAGTGTTTCTGACCCTGGCAATCCCATTGACCGTTTACGCCTCACAGGGCATGTTTATTTACACTGCCAAACTCCCAGCAATAATAGAATTCTGGCTCGAAGGGCTCGAAGGGGTAATCTAAATCCTCTTTAACAAAAATTCAGAATTAAACTAAATTTTCAAGCCCGTTATTGATTTCGATGCAAAGAATTTAAACACATGTAATGAGAAACATGTCAAGTACTTCAAAACCACAACACATGCTAAAATTGCTGGGAATGTTTAAAAAAGAAAGATCAATCTTTAGTTGGATTTGATAACAGTTAACCTTGCCAGTAAACTGAAACTGGTTCAAAAATATTAGACAAACTAAGATTCTAAAAACGTTGCTCGGTAAACCATCAACATCTAGTGCAAACACAATCCTAGCTGTGATGTCGTATTTAAAGAATAACAAAGCCATAAAACACATGCACAAGAAGATAACTGTCCTTCTGGGTTTGGCTCCTTAGATTCCGCCGATCCGCCCGCTTTAATTCCACGCGGTCGATAGAGACATTTTTTTTTATATTATTAATTTTGTGTTGTTCAGAGAGAGTTCGATAAGTTCTTTGTTATAGTGTTCAATTCATTAGGAAACTGCATCGGCCATTGCACGACTTTAATGGCCAAAAAATGAAACCAAAAAGGATGACAAAACGCCAGTGGAATAAATAAAATCTAGAAAGAGTAAACATTGTTGAGCGTCGAAACCTCAAAATCTGATTTTATCCTCTGGTTAATTCTCTCGACGGCTCCTTAGCACGAACTTTGTTTAGGGTTTTGTCCCGTTTTACCTTGGTCCGACTTAAATAAAACCTAAAACAAATGACAACTAATTTGCTGGTGATTTATAGGCCTATTGTTGTTAGATATAGAGTAAAATAGTGATTTTAATAATAATTTAAAAAAATATATAATTTTATCTTTTTTTTTTTCAAATTTTTTAAATTAATATTTCACTCCAAACCTCAATTTTGAAAAGTGACTTTTTCCCCCTCCCCCCTAAATCCATAGGTTTTCTTCTCTCTGATAACGATGACAGTCACTATCTCCTTCTGCCACCGTCGACAACTCCGATGACAGGTGAAGAAGCACTAACCAATGACAAATCAAATTGAAGATGAAGAATTAGCTCTGATGATAGATCCGTCGGGTTTTCATCGAATCAATTGCAATCTATAACATTTTCATTGCCTTTTGTCGTTGGTTTGCCCATGGTTCCAGACGTGATCGTCGATTCTAATCGACAGCCTCATTGATTCATCTTTGTCCAGACGAATACCCATCTTCTCTAGTGAAGATGAGTCTAAAAAAAGGGAGAGAGATGGTCGGACAATGTCGATTGCTAGAGAGGGAGCGGTTTTACCTGAAAATTGAAACCATACGGAGAATAGTAAATTTTTCAAAACTTAATCCTCGAAAAATTATTTATTTTCCAAACAAGAATAAAAAATGAAATATAATTTTATTTATTTTAATATTACTAATAAAATAATGATTTTATTTTTAACCTTAATAGAGAATTTTTTAGTGTGTGAAAATGAACTAAATTTTGAATGAGTACTTGAGTTTTTAAACTCTCATAGGTATGTTTTTGTCATCTCACCAAACCTTGGGTGGGAAATGGTTCTTTGATCTGATTTAAAATTAGTGGTAGTAATTAGGTCAGAATTGAATTGTGTGGCATATTACTCTGTTCTAACTTGAATTATTATAAAAGGGTTTGCACAATTAATTAATTTAATTATTGTACCTAAACATTCCAATTCCAGGACTTCGGTGAACTAATTATTATTATTAATGACTAATCACATTGAAAAAATAATAATGAATGTGAAAGGGTAAGCGCATAGACTAGCAATTGCATGTTGGCGACCATTGAGCATCAGCAAAAGCTTAAATGAAAGATGGCCTGTCTTTATCAACTAATAATACTTTAATCGTCTTCTTTCACCAGCACTAGCCTGGCGTTCCATCGGTCCAAATGATTTTGCATAGCTTAAATATCAGAGTAAACTCCAATTTGTAGAGTGACTTGGGTTAAAATGAATAACTCTTATGATAGCCAAATCGTTTATCATATCACGTATTAAAATAAAATTTTTCATATCATATATTGTATCATATAATATAATTTGTCTTTTAAAAAATAAATTATTAATAAAAAAATGTAATTGATACATTATTATTTTATAAAATATTATAAACATCTTTAAAATTTTAAAATTTTTATATATACTTCTATTACATCATCATTTTTCTCTAAAAAGATATATCGATCTGTATCAGTAATATATATCGTATTGTATTAATTCAATACACTTTATAATACGTATCATTTTTTACTATATCGTATCGTATTGTATCATAGAATATTAATAACTATAATAACTACAAAAACAATAATTCACTGATTGACATTTTTTTCATATCACACACAATGGAAAGAAATAACTTCTCATCTAACATTTTCCCTTCACCTTGTAAAAAAATAATTCATGGGAAATAGGAGGAAGAGTGGAAAACTTAAACAGCAAATCAGATATACAACTCCGTAAAGATTACTTCCAACATTTAGGATGATCAAATCTAAGCAAGGAGACTCTTATAGAACTCCAACCACACCACTGTCTCCGGATCTTGATTCAAATTTAAGTTCTTCTTAGGATACCTCTTCGTAATCTTTGTTTTCCCATTTTATTGCAACATTTTTTTAGAGTTATCAATCACATAACTATAGATATAAGTGCTTAAATAGCTAACCAAATCATATCGAAAATTTATGTGTTTAATTGAATTAAAAACTCTTTTAAATCATTAACACCGGTAACAAAATAACTAAATATACTTCATACTTGTATTAATTCAAGTTTCTTATTTGATTTCATAATTTTAGAATGAATAATTGATAATGAGATTTAAGTGACATGGTAGAGAGTGTAAAGGTTTTAGAAGTGTTTAAAGGTTTGGAATAAGCACAATCCTATCATTATTTGAGATATTTTCCTATATTTATATACACCTAAATGGTTGGACAAAATCATATTCACTCTATCAAACAGGACAAAATCATAACTGTGACAGAGATGTGAATCCAAAGCTTTTACTTAAAAGTTCTAATACTTTACTAATTTTACTAACTCATATACTGTCTGACGAACATTTAGGAAATGATTTGATAAGAAGGAAACCAGATAATATTTCCCACACAACTTAAACTGAAATAGAAAATGCCTACATCCATTGCAACTTGAAAGCACCATATATATTTCTCAAAACACTAAAAATAAATGCTTAATTCTTAAATTCGAATCAGTCTCCCCACAGTTATTCCCCGGCCTCTTACCTAAAACACAAGAAAAAAGGGCCAATGACAATGCTCCGAAACAAAGCCTATTCCCTCAACGAAATATCTTAGAGGCCTGAGCAGGGCAGGGCATTAATTTCCAAACATCTAGCCCAGAAGCATGCACTTTTACCCCAAACCGACATCAAGTTTAGCTTACAAGAACAAATAGAGGTTTATCTCCCAACCGTTTCCGGCCCTGTAACATAAACCAAAATTGACCGGTGCAGTTGTCTTAGTTATGAAAAAGAAAAAAATCAAGAAACAAGGCAATGAACGAACATCAGTAAATAGCACCATTATCTATAGAACTTTGAGGCATCAGTAAAATCTTACACAACATTCTCAGAACAAGTAGACGGCAGTTAACTCTGATCAGGTTTTAGACTCCTGTGTTTATATTTTTGTTTGACCAACGAAATTATGAGAGTAGTTTCATTTCCATGTTTGTGGTTTTTTTAATACAATGAAATCACATCTAATAAACAACAAATGACTAAAAATTTGTCCAGAGATTTATGAATTTTATGATGCATATCAAATGTTTACAATTCCATGACACATTTATTGTGGACATTGCTTCACATCTACTAAATTTTAACTGAAAACTACCCAGATACAAGTGCATGTTATTTAGCTGTGACAGAATCATATCTCATCAATAAGTCTTCACCTTCTGAGCCATTTAAATAACTTAATTCAATAACACCATGGGACTACCCAACTACACATTCTGAGACATTTAAATAATCCCATGTAATAGTTTCTTGGTTCAAACTAAGGTAGCTTCACAAGAGATTAATCTACAAAATGCTTAGCACCAAACTTAAGACAAACTAGACTATAACTGAAAACATGTAAGCTTAAAGGTAATTTGCAATTAGGAAAACTGATTAGTATTTGGTTTACAACAAACCTGTAGCTCTGGCAATTCAATGACACAAGCACACTCAACCACTTGCACCCCAACTCGCTCTGCAACAAATATTGATATGATGTGAGAACACATACTCTGATAGCATAAATAAGAAGATTAATATACCTGAAGCCAATGATGACATGACACATCAGCTACACATAATTCCTTTGGTGATCCACTTAGAGAGATAGTATTTGACTAAAGGTCCTTTGAAATATATTTTAAAAACAGAGTAGAAACCCCAAACAGAAGAGAGAACTGTAGGTTTTCTCCTTAAACAGTCTCATTTTAGTCTAATTCTTGATTTGCAAATTCTCTGAAGACAATTTATACAGGTTTTTATCACTATATACATCAAGAAGATACAATTAAGCTGATTGGTACCCTAACCAAGAAGTTATGATGTAAATTGATTAGGAACACCTCCATTCCTTCCCTCTTTACATATAGATGAAAATTATTCTACAGAACACATGGACCACAACTTGCAGAAAAGTAATTATAATTGATCAAAACCCTACCTAAGCTTACAAGGAGAAGAAAATGTGAAATATGAGCAGCTAGACATCATTTATCTGTAAAGTAATTCAAACTTTTAAAGTCAACCGCATTACCAAGAAGCCTGATTGCAGCACACAAGGTTCCACCAGTTGCAATAAGATCATCTACAACCAAAGCACATTCACCTGCTTCTACAGCACCAACATGCATCTCCATTACATCTGTTCCATACTCCAAAGCATATTCCTCAGAGATAACCTTCCCTGATCATCACAAAAATTCTACCTTAGTGAAATGAAAAAAATTCCATCTACCCAAAAAAAAAAAAGGAAAAAAATTCCAATAAATTACTAAAGGTAAGATTCCAGGATAAATATTCATTCATAAACAGAATAAAGCATTTAGCAAGAAATCAACTCATCAATGATATGGAAGAACCACACACTTCATGGTTAACTCTACTTTTGATGTCAACATAACTATTTCCAAGATACTTCTCTTTGAGTTTTTAATTTTTAGAAAACACTAATTTGTAGCCCGAATAACTTCCATCCCACACATACAAAATTATAAAAAAGTAAATAAAAACAATAGCATGAAGTTTTGCAGAGGTTGTACTGTCTGAATATTAATGTGCATAAATTCCTACCAGAAAAAAGAAAGAAAAAGCAAAGTGTGTATGACCGTAAAAATCTCAGCATCATGTCTATTGAGTCATTCAAGAAGCATTTAGTGATAAAAAATGTGAACTAGTGACACCTAAAACATGATGCACTGGTGCAACTTGATATATGGCAGGAACAAAAACTAAAGAATGTGAATATGTGATACTCCTTAGAGGGCGTTTGGTTCCAGTTTTTTAATATTACCTTAGTAATCTATCTTTTATTCCCTTGTTTGGTTTGTTAGTAATAAAAGATTATAGTAATCTTCTATTACCAATACTAACGTGACAGGTAATATAAGTGGTAATCAAATTACCACTTTCATCTTAAGTATTTAAAGATTATCAAAGTAATCTTGATTTTATTATAATTATATTATTATTTATTAATTTTTTGAGACAAAAAAAAATTATTTTTAATTAATATGATAAATAATATAAAAAATATATAAAAAGAATTATATTCAAGGGCATTTAAGTAAAATAATTTATTAGTAATCTTTTATTATCTTTAACCAAACACAATAATTATTTATACCTATCAAATTTTATCAAACATAGTAATCATTTATACCCAGTAATCTTTTAAATAATCTATCTTCAAAGTAATCTTTTTATTTTGGTAATAAAACATTACCTAAATCAAACACCTCCTTAAATTAATCCAGGATACTTGTCCACCAAGAACTTCTCATGAAGCCAAAGACCTAAACAGTATATCAAAAGATATAACAAAAACATACCAGGAAGCTTATTTGGTTTCCTCATAGGAACAAATTTTGCCCCAATAGCCAATGCAATGGGAGGTCCAAATATAAAACCCCTCGCTTCAATCCCTGCACAAAGAATTAGATATAGGTAAAGCCACATATTTGATATTTAGGTTTTCATTAATTACCATTTAACCAAGTTGGTAAAGTCATAATGTATACAAATTTGATTTAAGATTTGCAAAGAACTTCTGACATTTATCATCAATTCATAGACTGTGTGCAATTACTTAATGTAAAAGCACATATTTATTAACTAGCGTATGCAACTGAAACTCTAAAATTCAGTCAGAAATGGCAAAAAGCACTACTAAAGATACAAATCATGATTCATTTAGAACAATTTAGGCACAGAAAACAAAGTATCGGATCACTATAGCTACGAAAAGAATGATAGTAACATATAATGGAAATAGATTTTTCTCAGACCAAGTCTAAACAAGGAAGTAAACAAAGAAAGAAATCACGTCGTAATTAATTATACAATAAACTGGAGATTAAGAGCAGTATGAAAATGCAAAAGGGAAAAAGAATAAAATAATAAATTACCTGCAACAACGGATATGTTTTTGTCCTTATACCTCTCAACAAATAGATCAATAGTATCCCTGAAAGCCTTTGTATCAAGAAGCAACGTCGTTATATCTTGAAATAAAATCCCTGACATCATACAAACAAAAAAGAGTTCATAAAATAAAATAACCCACCAACTAGTTGAAAAAGTGGCCTACCCATGTAGAAGCATTAGATCATTAGACCAAAACTATCTTGAACCCACCATATAAAGTAAAAGACTAACAACATACTTAAACAGCAATACCAGGTTTTGGGAAGTCTGGGATGACACGAATAGCGGAGGAAATCCGACCAATCCGAGGGTCATGTCCATCATCAGAAGCCATTTTTTGATGTTGCACTGAAACGCAATAAGAAACCGGTTAGATTGTTTGAGACCCGCTTGTCAGCTGCTCTCTGTTGACTGTTGCCCAGTAGAGTCTACGAATGCACCCATTTTACAAAAATATTTTATTCCAAAATTGCCCACTAACACTAAACGTAAAACATCGGTCTTTTAACTAAAATACCCTTTCAACCCCGTGATTCACAATTTAAAAATTTTGCATAAATGTTTAGTTAGGACAAAAGTTTACCGGTACCACTGCACGACACAGGAGGAACCGAGATTCGGAAGCTTTGAGAGTGATTTCGGTGCGAGTGAACGCTGATAGGAGCGGCGGCAACGGCTATTGAGGGACAGAGTCGTCCACGAAACGGAGCTCCGAAGCGAGGAGAGAGGTTTGAAAAGTTAAGTGAAATAGATCGCATCATTTTGTTGGTGCGTGGTTGGTGGACTGTCTCTCTGTCTATCTAATCCCCTTGGGGGGTTTATTGGAAGTGTGAATTAATTTGGGAGTAAAGTTAGGGCAATTTAGTCCTACAAGAGCAGCAGAATCTCTAGCTACGGCCAACAAAGTCTTACAATTAAACCTAAAGGCGCAGCCTGCATGGATAATAGATAAGTGAAAATTTTCAGTCAAGACACTTGCCTAATTGGAGACGGCAAAAGCTGATAACTTTTATTTATCGCTTCCTTTCCTCTGAACTCAACTTCCATCTTCAATCCAACAAATGAAAAGGCAGAATCTGATGCTAAATTCCAACTTCCAAGCCATGAATTTGTATTCTCTTTCACATAACATAAAAGCAACAACCAGACACAAGCTGATTCGCTAAACTACAAGAGAGATTTAATAATATTCGTCCAAAGGGTTCATGAAGAATGGTGTATTTTTCTTCTAAGTTGTTTATTATACATGATTCTCATCTCGATCTGCAAGTCTGATCTCATCTATGCCAAGTTTGCAAGAGTCTTGCTAGACTCCGAAATCTAAACTTGTATATTAAAATCTCCGTCGGTTTTGGCTGCAATTAAGTTTTGTTGCTAAAGACAATCTCAATCTTACTGTGGGTATGCGTAGTGTAGGAAATTGCAGACAAAGTCTAGAACGTTGTCTCATGGCCTCTGATTACGGAATTAAACTTTCACCTTTATGAAATTGATGGCTGATCAAAGATAGGCCAAAAAACAAACTTTGTATAAAAGGATCACAATCACAGAAAGGTGGATGAAAGTCTTTTGCTGTGCATTTCTAAGGCACTCAGCAAGCCGCCCATAGAATCTGATGCTGATAATTTGAAACAAGAAAATTGTGACAGCTGAACTAGATTTTGAACACATCCATACCACATCATTTCTGAGTAGTGTTCTTTGAATTTGGACGGTTATTTTCAAATTTAGATAAGGGACCGCTGGGGACCCCTAGATAGTCGCAGCCCGTATGGCTTCCTGGATGCTTCCAGTATCTTCTTTCTGTGCCTTTCCAGATATGAGAACTAAGCGGTGAACGGTGATGCTATTATTGTAGTTAATTGATTAAATATTCAATCAATTTTGGTATATTTGGATTCTTAAAGGCATTTATACATACGATAAACGATGAAAATAAATACACTGACCAATCAAGTTTTGAGTTTTGGGCATTAGTAACATGTGCGCTTGAAAGTTGCGAGTCCCTCCGTCTAATTCAATCCTTATTATTCACGTGAGTTAAAATTTTACACAGCATCCTCGTGGTGACGCTCAAAAACAAGGTCAATTCTGGAAACTACGAGAAAATCCTTGTTGGGCATATTTTAAAAAAAATTAAAGGCGAAAAGACTTGTTCCCACCTAAGCTTTGATGCAATTTTAAACTTTTATCCATCAATTTTTTAAAATTTAAAATCTTATTTATAATCTATTAAAGTAAAAAAAAATTAGAATAGTTTTAAAAATAAAATTATTATTTAACCAATAATTTTTAAAAAATATAAAAATTTATATTATTCATCCTTTAGGGTTTCAAATTTTCAGATACAAACTTTTAAAGAATAGTCCACTTCTCCGATGTTTTCTATCCCACCTGACGATATCTCTTACTCTCTGACAACCTCTTGACATGATTGATCATCGACGAAGACTCTAAAATTGATGAAGATAAGTCTTTGTTGATGACTAATCATATTGGAGAGACGAAGATCTCTTGGTCAAAGAGACAGAGATGGTTTAAGGTGAAAAATGAAGGTCGTTAAAAACAGAGATGGTAGCATAGAGGTGAAGAAGAAAAAAAATCTAAGTTTGGGGGAAGGAGAGAGATTGTAACTTTTCAAAATTAAAAAAATATAATAAATTATATATATTAATAATATTATTAAAAAATGATTTTATTTTTATATTTAATTGAGAATTTTAATATAAATTAGTTTATAAATAAGATTTTAAGTTTTCAAAAATTAGAATATAAAGGTTTGAAAATTACATCAAACCTTGGTTGGGAACAAATCTTGTGGCCATAATTAAATTTTGTACCAAATTATTCTTTATAATTAAACTTTGGAAATTCATTTTTGTGGAACGTAACATCAAATTCCCAATAAAAGTTAATGGTAGTAGAAGCTCCTTATAATAACACCGCGTTTGTTTGGAATTCTTCCCATTAGATTTTGACTTGGAAGATGTCCGGATTCTTCACTTGATTGATAGACAGACAGAAGGCCCCATTAGTAAACTAATACAATTGTAACTATTACTCTTAGTTTGACCGACTCGGCTTAGTCGCCCTTTTTGGCCTTAGCCACCAAGAAAAGTCCATCCAATTACTAAACGTGCTCTTCTTAATATTTTATCAACTTCTTGCACACCGTCTCTTACTTTCGGACCACTTGTCACGCAACTTCCCCCTCCTCACTTCCTTTAAAACCTGTCTCACACTTCACTCAACACACAACTTATCTTTCTAAATCTCCATATTCTCTCCTTTGCTTCAATTTTAAAACCGCCGATTTACAGATGGCACTAGAAGCTCTAAACTCTCCCACCACAGCAACGCCGCCCTTTCAGTTTGAAGAAGTGAATCTTCACTGTATTGAGCCATGGACTAAACGCAAGCGCTCTAAGCGTCCTCACAACCATCCAACCGAAGAGGAGTATCTGGCTCTCTGCCTCCTCATGCTTGCTCGTGGAACCACCTCCGCCGCCTCCATAGGCACCACTAGCACCGCCTCGCAGCGACACAAGTCTCCTTCTCAAGCTCCATCTGTTGCTACAACGTCCTCTGACCAGAAGCTTGTCTTCAAGTGCAGTGTTTGCAACAAGGCCTTTTCTTCTTACCAAGCTCTGGGTGGACACAAGGCCAGTCACCGTAAAGGATCTGGCGGCGACGAGCAGTCAACCTCCACCACCACCACCACCACCACCACCACACCCAACAACACCACTGGTAGGACTCACGAGTGTTCCATCTGCCATAAGTCCTTTCCCTCTGGTCAAGCCTTAGGTGGACATAAACGCTGTCACTACGAAGGCGGCGAAAAAAGCGGAGTGACGTCATCCGAAGGTGTGGGTTCTAGTACTACACACAGCCAAGTCAGTCACCGTGACTTTGACCTCAACCTGCCGGTATTACCTGAATTCTCCCCTGCCTTCTTCGTCTCCGGCGATGACGAAGTGGAAAGTCCTCACCCAGCTAAAAAGTCTCGCCTCTTCTTGCCACCCAAGATTGAAGTCTAGCAGATCGAATTACGACTTTTTCTTTTTCATTTTTAGGATATTTATTAATTTAGAAAATATTTTAATGTACGTCTGTCTTTCTGGTAACCAATTAATTTCAGTGATAATTTTTTTTATGTACATAGCACTTGAGATTTCCTCACTTGCTTACTCATGATTCAACTAATTTATTTTTCTCCAATACAAGTGTTCCATTATTATCAATTTTTATTTCCGCGATTGTTGAATTTTCATACATCAGATTCTAAAATGAGCCCCGTTGACATTACGTGTGCTTAAGATACGCACCAGACCAGGTAAATGGCCATAAATGATGTCGTTGAACAACACATCTGAAACGCGTGAGTGGCGAGCCATAGAGTGGATAGGCAGAGTTTGTTGAGCGTTCAGTTGAGGCCACTTATTGGACGCATGACTCGGAACAAATACTGTGAGACTGACGCGTATGATGAGGATAACGCCCACGCGCATGTACCGTATACTAGTTTTGGTGATGAAATTTTTTAAATATTTTATTAATGAAAGGGATGGATGAGAATTAAGAATTGAAGGTGTGGGATTTGGCACACTGGTTTTTTTTTTTTTTTAATGGAAGTGATTAGGATGACAGGTGGCCTTGATTAATTAAGCTAATTTCTTATTATGGTCTTAACATCACTAGCCTGCGACCTGTGCGGATGCCTTGTACATGTCAAACTAAACTCGAATTCATCTACGCAACTGATTTGAATTATATGAATTTGCGGTAAAAATATTGAGTTTGGAGAAAGTTATAACAAGAAATAAATAAATGTGTATAAAGGGTATAATAACAAGGGTGTTACAGTTCAACTTCTCTACTCAACGTGAAATTTTGTTAGATGAGACTCTGGCTGTTTTGCGTTGAAACATGCGAGCTTTCACGTTTGCCTTGCCCCGCCTCACAGAGTGTACAATTATTACGCGTAATATTGCGTAAGGGGTTACATATGACTGGGCTAAAAGGACTTATTCCCACGCAAAGGTTTTTACATTTTTAAATTGGTATTTGTTAATTATTAAAAATTTATATATTAATTTATAAGTTATTAAAATTAACCAAATTAATTAAATTTTATAAATAAAATTGGTATTTCTTTAATAGTTTTTCATATTCTTATAAATTTATATATTAATTTGTAAATAAATAAATTTTTAAATTTTTTTAAATTAATAAATATCAACTTAAAAATATATCGAACATTAGGTCAGAATAAGTCTTTTCGACTGACATGATTATCATTCAACTGGGTATTTAACTAAGGAGAAGAGAAGCATATGAATATGATACACGAACAGATGGGTCTATAAAAGCTAGTCTCCTTATGCTATATTCTTCCGGTAATATGTCATTAATGCTTCCTCCTGATTGTGATTTTGGTGCGCACTTTCGGTGTGTCTACAGCTAAGACGCTAACTACTATCCAAGACTCTTGAAAATTAAAGGACATTATAAAGAAATAGCGCTGTATTTGGTTGGCAAACTCTTCTCCAAAGCTCATCCACGCGAAACCATCTACCCTAAGTTCTCACTTTCAACAAAATTATATATTTATATTTTAAATACATAAATAAATATATATATTTAAATATATTATTATATTATTAAATAATTTTAAATTAAAAATAAAATAGATATATATAATTTTATTATTTGTAAAAATACAATAATTACAAATGTAATTATGGTTATTGGAGTGCCAAAATCAAACTGGGGAGGTGTGATTCTACCTGACACAACCATACTTGGTTAATGTATTTTCAATCGATATTATAAATTTTCATATATAATTCTATCGTAATCTTTTTATTTCAAAGTGTGATTTTATTAAAATTGCATTAAGAGGGGTGTGATCATTTAGAATCACACTTGTCTAGTACAATTCCGATTAAATAACACTTTTTATAATGTGATGCCGATTTTTTTAATTTTCTTATTTCAAAATTTTGGAGTATGAAATGACATTTTTTATCTTCTACCACTAATTATTTCTTATAAAATGAAGTGTTGGGTAGTATTTTTTAGGTTTTGACAGTAATTTACTCCAAATTATAATATTGCAACAAAAAGTATATAAAAAATTTGTACAAAATTATTACACCAAAGGAAAAATAAATAAATAAATAATAAAATTATACATATAAATAATAAATATATATAAATAATAATATATTATTATATAATTAGATAATTTTTAAATTAAAAATAAAATAATATCTAATCATATCATAATATATTATTATTCGAGCAAAAATTTATACTTTCTCAGTTTTTCCCATGCTACAACTTGTGAATAAATAAGTCAACTGCTTTGTAAGGGCAAATTCTGAAGCCGCGTTGAATTGGAAAAGGTCGGGCCACCCAGTGAGATAATAAGAAATGGCAATTGAAGGTGAAAAATATTAGCCAGACAGATCACACCATCTCAATTAATTGGGCATACAGGATATTATACCTGTCAACTAACTCTATCTGCCCCTCAACTTGATGGCTGCAACACCGGCTTCTTACTGGTTGTTTCTCTTGTATTATTTAACTAATTAACAATATTGATCAATGATTAATTAGGTGGTCGGCTGATTGACTTTAGATCAGAAAGTGGGATCACAAAGTCTCCACAAATCATCATCGAAAAGTTAATAAAACTGGTAAAATATTAAAAAAATTTAAATTTAAACCGATGTTATATTTATAAAATTTAGAGTTGAATTAAATCATGATAAATACTAAACACATTGACATCTTTATATATGTTTTAATTCATCAAGTACAGTTATGCTAAATAAACAAAAACTGTATTTGTTACATTAAATTATCTTACATTAAACAATTTCATGTATTAAAATAACTGTAGTTATACTATATTAATCTAATAAAAATTATCATTTAATCTTACTTTGTCAAGACTTAGTAAGTTTGATCATACTTATTGGGTAAATCATATTTACTATAAGACTTTATCGATTTTCATATCAAATCTTTTTTTATCTATAAAAAATATAGTGTAATCTAAATTATTTTTTACACACACAGAGAAAAAAAGCACAATATCGGTGAACTAAATTTGTTATCTATACATGTAAAATTCATGGCTAAACTCTAAAAAGACAACCAATTAACACTTTCTATTAAGCCTGCGATCCAATCAGAACAAAATTCTGTTTGCAAATTGGTGATTTTTTGTTTGGAAATTGGAATTTCTTTGTGTTCGTAAGATTTTCAAATATAATACGAGTCATCTTGTTGCAAAAACTCTATTATTTGAGTCGAACTAAATTTAGATTTACGCTCATCAAACTTGTTTCAAATAAGCTTGAGTTTAACTCATTTTAAAAGAGGCAAGTTTGAATTTGGTTTGAAGTCAAACTCAAATTGAACTTACAGTTCGTTCGCTATTAAAATGATATTGTTTTAATATATATTAGTCAAAATGATATAATTTTATATTAAAAATTTTAAATTAACGAGTTTGACAAATTGAACACTCTAAAACTCGAGCTCAAATTTAAGCTAAAAAATATTAAATTTTCGGGCTCGAGTTCGAACTTGAACAAACTTAGTTCTAATCTAACTCTATATAAGAGTAAATCTTCTACTCTAGTTTTATAGCATAATCCCTAAAATATAAGCTATAGTAAGTTAGACCCTTTAAATGAGGTTAATTTATAATTTATATGTGTTTGATTTAGAGAATGTTTTATTATTTAAATTAAAAAATTATTTTGAAGATTATTATGTATAA
This sequence comes from Mangifera indica, assembly GCF_011075055.1. Lineage (NCBI taxonomy): Eukaryota > Viridiplantae > Streptophyta > Magnoliopsida > Sapindales > Anacardiaceae > Mangifera > Mangifera indica. Next base: position 3,459,452 of record NC_058147.1, on the reverse strand, counting down.
ATTATTATTATTATTATTATATTTAATAAAATTAGATAAATATAATTAATTATTATATTTAATTAAAGGTAATAAAAAATATTAATATATTATTTTAAGATATTTTTAATATTATTTATTGTATTAATTGAAAATAAGATTATTTTTTAAAAAAATTAATAAATAAAAATATAGTTATAATAAAATTAAAATTATATTGATAATTTTTAAAATAATAATTAAATTATTTTTATATTATCTAATATATTTATTTTATTGACAACGGCTCGTGATTGTTAAAGTTGCTGGACGAGATCGGATTCCTTCCCAAATATATTTCAGAATAAATCCGTACACGGCTTGTCAAATTTCTGAGAGGCAAGCAGTTTAATTTCTTACCGAACATCACATCTTCATAGGAACCTTCTCTTCCTCCAAGTTCTTTGCATCATATGACCAAGACGGCGTTCTAGATTGGTGGGCAGAGTAATAAATTAAAGAAATAAAAGTCAAACATTGAATCTATAGATGAACTCCTTTTACCAAGACAAAGTAGCTGAATGAAAAAAAATCACAAAAACACCCCTGATTTATTCAAATTGATTTCTTAGTCTAGATTGTTTTGCTATTTCATCTGAAATCCTTCCGTTTAGAAAAGCCAAAAAAATAATATCTTGATTTTAATAAGTTTAAACTATAATTTAAACTAAATTAAAGTATATTTTCTCAATTTAATTTGATTCAATTTAAAATTTTCTTAAACTATTTTTTAGTTTAGTTTGATAAAATTTTTAAATTGCATCAAATTGAATTGTACATACCCGTAATGTTTTATGCAAATGCTTTTGGGTTCGTTCAAGGGTACAGATGAGATGCCTGTCAAACTCTGGACTTGTAACACTAGGCCTTCATTCTTGTAGATATTTTGAGCAATGACAATGTTGTCCTGATTGATATGGTTCTGGACCCACAACTTCAAAACTGTAAGAGATCTCAAGAGAATAATTTTACCCTTTTACCTTACTTGGTCTACCCACCAAAAATTGTTGATTAGTAAATCACATATTTGTGAAGCTAAAGGAATTACTAAAGGATAGTGAGAAACCTTGGGAATAAAGTTGTTGTCTCTACATATTAAAATTATTGGATTTGGGACCATAAACAAAAGCCTTTCGGTGGAAATGGAAATAATTCTTGTTTCTTTTGCCGATAGCGTGTGAAGTGAAATTCTCTTTTTTAATTATTATTACCAAAGGCCCAAATTGGACCACGTAATGGGAAGCCCAATTTGGCCGAAAAAGAAGTTCCTGTGGGCAGTTCTCTCTACCTTTTTTCCCTTTTCCCAGGTGCCATCGGAGACCCGTCAACTTACCATTTTATACCACTTTTTGTCTGCAGAATTTGGTAGTAAATTACTAATTACTGCTTCTTCCAAGGAGTACAATTCATCAGTCTTTCTGTGTTATAATATTATCTAGACGACTTATCGTATTGCAGCAGAAAATGCAAACGATTTATCAGCTACCGATTTCAATTAGGGGGCAGCAGGTGGACCTGTTGTTCAAGGGTGCTTTTGGGTTGCTAGATTGTAATCTCTGAACGCAAAATTATTGCAACATTACGCACTTCTAAAGATATTCCTGTTACAAATCACATGATGTCAAAGCTCATCTCTGTGTCTCTGACGCTGCAGGCCCCTGAGTCTTGTTTTATATGCACTTCAGTCACTGTTTGGGACTTATCCAGTTCGTCTCTAATTGTTTTTCATTTTTCGAGAACTGCTCCACCTCTCAGCCAATTTGTGCAAAAATGGCTTAGTCCCGCTGTGAAGATGATAAAAACTGATATCATGTCTGCATGACCATAGATTGGGAATCTAGCACAGTGGAAAAGAGAGGGAGACTGTTTGACAGATGTTGACATATATAGCTTTTAAGTTCGTTCTTGTGATGATTATTCCTTTTTCTCATGTTCATCATCAAGTACGAGCAAAGACCATTCGACTAAATTCCAAAAACAGTGCCAAAGCTTTACACAAATACGTCAAAAGCATGATGCCCATCAAACAGATAAAAGGAAAAAAAAAAGATCTTTCACGAAAAGAATTCGATAACTTTTCCACACCTGTCCCATGCCATGCCCTTATTTCGTGGCTTCATGTATCCTATCTTCTGTTCACTGTTATATCAGCTCTCTGTCCTTAATTCTATGCAACTTCGGTTGCGGGCAACAGCAAATAGTAGACTGAATGGATAAGAATTAGATGTTATTTTTGGCTTTCATCACTTGAGCTAATCAATTCATAATCTTAACAATAAAGCTGTCGCAATTCCATTTGTTGCAGAATGGAAAAAGGAGCTGATAGAGTTGGTGGGTTTTGGAGTTTGTTTTGAAATGATTTCCTTTTCATCAGATTCCCAGTTGATTGAGTAGACAGAAATGTTCATGCATTAACACGAGAAACTTACATAAAAATATTCTTCTCTCAGATTTAGTAAGCTGCGAACTGTTAAATTAAGGATGGCTTGAGCAGGTAATATGGGGAGGGGCATATGTGATGTGATGGGATAGCGCAAGAGGAAGACTTTCTTTCCAAAAGGCTAGTTTGACTAGCCAAAAAGGGAGCTTTAGATCATATCAATTCAAGTCTTTTTTGATATTTTATAATTAAATTATTAATTTATTAAATTTAATAATTATAAAATAATTATTATATTTAAAGTTTTATTTAATTAATATAATTAATTTTACCTCTTTAATTTATCTGATTCAATAATTATAGAGATATTCGTTATATCCAAAATTTTACATATTCAAAGTGATTGGCGTCATGCCTCCTGCTCCAATGAGTTTTTCTGTTTATAAAAAGAAAAAAATGTCCTCTTATTTATTTATTTATTTATTAGTCTTATTAAACGTTACGTAACTATTATTAATCTTAGAGATTGAAGCAGAAAAAGGAGTGGAGGAAACATATCCAACCGTCAACATCAATCAGACACTGAAAATCCAACGGTCCAGCTTGAAGAAAAAAGAGAAGCGGAAACACGGAGCCGCTCGTGCCCAGAGTTTGGAAGATATTCCCTCGATCCACGCCCACATCGTACACCCAAAGACCCCACCGTCAAAAACCCCACAGTGAAAAATCAACTTGGCTCAACCACAGTTACTTTAACTCAACCCATAGTTAATCATTTTATATTTCTTCCCAGCTCTCCTGCTCTTAAACTCTTACTTAGCACCTACTCTCTCTCAGTCCTCCCTGCTTTTCTTAGTTTTGGACTTGTAAAACTTACTTCAAGTGAAAGAAATTTTGGTCTATAAATCGGACGGTAGTGATTAAGGGTGAGAAATCATGAGCTGCAACGGGTGCAGAGTTCTGCGAAAGGGGTGCAGCGAGACATGCATATTGAGAACATGTTTGCAGTGGATAGACTCCCCAGAAGCCCAAGGCAACGCCACCTTGTTCCTCGCTAAGTTTTTTGGCCGCAGCGATTTATTGTCCTTCATCGCCGCCGTTCCTGAAACTCAAAGACCAGGTTACACATATTTACATATTAAGATACTTTATTTTTGCTTGTATATTTAATTTCAACTCCTTTTAACTTTTTTTGTCTCTCTTTTTTTTCAGCTTTGTTTCAGTCTTTATTGTTTGAAGCGTGTGGGAGAACAGTCAATCCGGTGAACGGAGCTGTGGGTTTACTGTCAAGTGGTAACTGGCACTTGTGCCAGGCGGCGGTGGAGACCGTGCTGGCTGGAGGAACTCTGAGACCGATATCGGGACATAATGGAGTTTTGAGGCCAAACTGTGATGAATCTTCTGGAAGTTATTATACGGATGCATTCATGGTGAAGAGCTTCCACGCCCAATCAAGGCCGTTGATTATACATGACGGAAAGGATAATAACCGGATTCCAGACGTTGATCTGTCTCAGACACCCAGGTTCGGTGGCAGCGGGGTGAAACGAGGCAGAGGAAAGGGTTGGCAGAGAGCACACACGATGTCGTTTTACTCTGAAGAATCTGTGATGACGAGTCTCCAGAGTGAGGTAACAGGGAAACAAGAGAGGAAGCTTTTGAATCTGTTTGTTTGAATTAATAATATAACTGAAATAGAGTTTCTTATGCTTAAGAAACGACGGCTTTTGTAGAAGTATAAAGAGGAAATTAAATAAGATAATAAATGGATGCCCACGTAATTTTGATTGGCTACTCCGGTGAAATGAATTTTCCGGCGAGTTTTTAGGTTAACGTACTCCCGATGTTCGTTGATAAAAAGTGATGTGTTAATTATTGTCAGCTTCCATGGCGATTTCACCAAAGATCATACACAGAAAGAAACAAATATATCATATGAATTGTCTTCCAAGTACATAAATAACAAAAGAATTGGATAATTGAGTCAATGGAAAGATTAAAATAGTTTCTTTAAAAGAGGTGAGATTCCAAATGAATGAGGTTATAATAATAATAATAATGAATAAATATGGAGAAAGAAAGAAACAAGGAAGAAAGCAAGTGGGGATTGATGGAATCAGAGGTGGAGAGTGGGACCCATAATGGTGCGGTGCACGTCAGCCTCCACTAGAAGTGGGTTCCACAGCATCAACCACAACACGACCTTTTTTCTTTTTTTATCTTTTTTCTTTCTTTTAAACAAAAGGCAAAGTCCTATTTCAATCCATTTGCTTCGCCTCGCCGCGTCTAAAAGCATATGCTGTGGATCCCAATCCCATGTTTATGCATTGACAATAACCATTGAATAATAGAAAATTAGTGGAAATCATTACACATATTTACATATACTTTCTCCTGTGGCCTATAGAAAAAAGGTAAAATGTATACAAATTTTGACTATGAGAAAGACCGCAACCTATGCAAACAAAATATACCTAATATAGTTAACCTTTGAAGTGTGAGAACAAAGGTCAGATAAGCACTCTTCTGCTTTTTAAAAGCCACAACAATCACTCAATACCTTATTGGCTCCGGATCCGTAATTCCAAGGACAAATGGGGGTTTTTAAGTCACGTTAGTATGTAAGCTTTACAATTTGGTTGTCAGGCTTGAAGGTATACGTTCCAGTTGTAAGATATGTGTTCTCATACTACATTCCTTCACCTGGTAATTGAAACATTCATTTTTCAGATAGAGGCAAAAGAATTTCAAGACCGTTTAACTCGAAGCAAATACCCTATAGATGAAAAGTTTAATGCCGATCCACTAAGAGTAAATCCTTTCAAATCATAAATCAGATAAAGATAATTAACCTGCATGGCTGCAATTGCTGACAAGAGATCTTTGCAGTGACTAAGCAAAGCATGTTCTTTTGCACTTACACTGGCAAGTTCAGTCACCAAAGAATTAACTTCCCCGGCCTATCAATGACAAACAAATCTGGGCGTCAGATACAGAATGATAAAGGGTGCAATAATTTTGACATACATGATGATTGATTTAACCCTTGTCTGCCAATATATCAGTCACAAAGATGCAAATAGCAGATAAAGAAGAAAAAGTAAGCCCAGCTATTATACACAATAGCAGGTTAGAATGTGGTGGATAAGTCTGAACAATCTGAATTGACAGGCAGTAATACAATTATTTTTCTCGTTTGCAATTACACGGAGGTGGGAAATAAATTAGCAAACATGCAACTAGAAGACCATTGGGTGGATACTCTACACTTTTCTTCGGCCCATCCAATGGTCCTAAATAACCCAGTATGTTGCCAACCCAGTATCATAAAATCCAACTGACCTAGAAGACCATTGGAGGTATCATATTCGTATCCAAGTCATGATATTTCTATCTCTCTCGATTTTCTCTGCCCATACTATTGCCAAACACCTACACAACAACCCTAAGTCTAGACACACAAGCACTCAAATTCTTTACAAGTACCATTTTACATGAATTCTATCTTCCATTGAACAACAAGGTACGATCGACTTTCACTTTACTCCCAACCTTTAATCTTCCAAGCATTAGAAGTCCCTCTTTCAATCATTTTACATAAAACTTGTAGACAAGAACCAAAATTTCGACAAATCTTAGAGGCTTGGTATTCTAAACAAAGAAAAAAATTAATTTGATTGTATCCTAAAATGAGAGTTGTTAATTTTCTTGGATTGGAGAGGTTTCTAGGTGAATTTGGAATTCGTGATGTAGAGTATGCACGGGTATTTTCAGTTGCAAAGAATGTGAAAAAGATCTTTTTCCTGCAGTGTGAGAAGTTGAATAAGGAAGTTCAATATCAAATAGAAAAAGAATGGGTTTCATGTTTAATGGATTACATCGACAAAACAAAATAAAAAATGATAGTACATGTTCCTATAGAAAAACAAAGTCAGTGAAGCAATAGCTCCTAGCATGCCTCTGTCAGTTATACACCCAGTTTTCCAATTTTTTTAGCTAGTGTTATCTAACAGAACGACATGGTGGTTAACAGTGCTTGTTGGCCACATCTGATGGTTTAAAATGGTCAAGTAAACTTACAGGGCCAGTGACAAAGAGTTGTCCCTAATTAAATTCTTGAACGAGGAACCTAGATAATTTAAACAGGATATATTCATGCTCTCAAATAAGAAAAGCATATTACCACATCCAAAATTCTTGTTGCTCCCTCATTTAATGGCATAAACCACCATATGTTATTTAAAATATTCAAATTTTTGAACCCAGAAGAAGAGTAAACATGAAATTGTTTTCATCAATACGAAATTATTTAAAGCAACTCTAAAGAGTCTAAGGCATGAGCAGTTACTAGGGTGGTAATATTACCTTCTCAGTAACTTAGCTAATCCTTGGAAAGACTTGTAAGGAAGATAAATAATAGAAACTTTTCAAAGTACATGGGTACTGTATAGTAGAAACCTGAGTCAGATGCCACATGACACCAAAGACTATACAAAGCCAAATCCATTATAATTTGGAAAATGGAATGATTTTGAACCAAAGAATTGGGTTCCACGTTCAAGAGTAGAAAATCATCATTGCAAATTTTTAAAGTCTTGATGGTTCATTTAAAAAAGTAACAAGTTTTTCAACAGTCCCCGTGGAAAGTAACAGTATTTGAAAAAAAGCTTTACAGTTCATGACAATCATTGGTAAAGTAGACAACAAACAAAAAGAAAGAAAATGATTACCTTTGATAACAATAAGCATATTGAGGAAGCCATTGCCTGCATCACATCAACTGCTGAGGAAATAGCATCCTTCACGTTTTGGACATCAGCCTGTATATGTGGAGTCAAATATATATGTGGGTGCAGCACTGAAGAATCCAAAGTTTAAAGAAGAAATGAGAAATCAAGAAATGCATACTCTTGCCCCTCCAACAACAGGAAGGCGAAGTGTACTAGCCCTCAAAGCTTCAATAGCCCCCAACAAAGAACCGGAGTAATCCCGTTCCATAAGCGATGATTCTTCCAAATACATCATCTGCAATTGGTCACATAGGACAAGTAAACAGCCAAAGTAAAAATACACTAGCAGTATCAACTTAAACTCCTCGATAAACATAAACTGAACACAGCTAATGTTACCTGTCCCTTGAGGATGGATGCTAGCTTCAAATTTTGCCGTAGCAACTGCAACTCGATTCTTTTGGCTCTAACAGATTCGCGCAGCTTTGACATACTTATCCATGCATTGTAAAGGCTTTTCTGAGAAAAAAGGCAAATTTAAGGAAAAAGAATCCTCTTAAGCACAGGTAAGATTATCATAAAGATTAATTCTAAATACATAAAACCTGTTCATGCATATAGCAGGATCAATAAATAAATAAAATCTGTTTGTGCAAGTGTTCAATTAGTGTGGGGACAGTGCATGAAGGTTTGCATTTTTTGAAGAAAAAAGGTAACAGAAACACAGAATATGACGTCCATAGACAACGCAGGTATAATTCTATACAGAAATCTCAGGTTAGCATCTAATAGCAGGGAACATGCACATAGTAGCAAAGTGAAAAGGTAGCAGCCTGCTAATAGGTCTCATTTTTCCCAAAGATGGAAACGCAATAAGAATCTTCAATGAGAAATTGGGTGTCGATGAACAGGTAAGTTTGCTCCTGTAAGGAAAAGAACCAAAAATTTACCACAACCCTAACAACCACCAATCCTTATTTTCTACTTAGATATTCAGCATGGACAACACATAAACACGGCAGCCCACTTCTCACTTTCTCCCAAGTTGCTCTTCACCCTGATAACACCACTAAAAAATTCAATTTAATACCCTGTCTACCTGCCGCAATAACAGTAAGACTACTGTTTTCAGCATATATCCTTCAATTTAAAGAGCTTACACAAACAATCCCCAAAAAGCCATAACAGCAACTACTCATGCATTCATCACCAATATAAAAATGACCAATATCCCAAAATATCACATCTAACTTATTAAACCAGCACTCAATTATAAATTATCATCTTTATGTATTCAAAATGGTCATAAATCTCTTTTACTTAGCAGCAACTGTTTTGGATCAGTTACTCTTATTGGCCACTTTTCAAATTAGCACACAAGTTCACTCTCTCTTTATACAAGTATAATTTTTTCATGGTTTGCTTCTGTTGTGGTTCAACTTTCAGATTTCTCTCTTTTCTACTCTTTTTTGCTCCCACTTCCTCGTTAAAAAACCACCCCCAGTCAATTTTTTAATTTGACAACATATAATCAGTCCATATGTCTCCCGAAAGAATATTCTTACAGCAAGGTATTTAAAATGTCATTATTTTCCACCAACTAATGCAAAACTATCAACAACTTTAATCATGCCATATAACCAGGAAACATGACTGTGGCTAATTTCATATTCTATCCCTTAGTAAAATCCTTGATCAAGCATTTTTTCTGCAAAAAAAAAAAACCTTGACCGTCAAGAAGCTCAGCTGTTTTGACCACCAGCACAACTCTTTCCCATCTCTCCTCAGATACCCACCCTCTTCTTTTACAAAACAAAGTTCCCAAATTTTAAACATTGGGTTCAAAACTGAGGAATAATGTAAAGCACCAAAAGGTTTCGTAATCAGGAAACTGATTAGATAAGAGGTTGCGAGAGAATTCCAAAACTCTAAACTTTAGGCAGAAAACCAAGACCAATTTGGTCTCATAAAAAAAAAAAATGATAATTATAATTTTACTACTTTTTATCCCTATCACCACTACTAACACAAAAACACAGATATGGTAATGTTTTGCAGGTAAAGATGAGCAAAATGTTCCTTTCAATGACTACATTGCACTTTGTAGCCAGAAGTAATACCTACAGTGACCAACTTAAAAACAAAAGAAGCAATAGAGAGCAGAAATTACCAAAAAATAAAACAGGGAGTAAAGAGAAGAAAATCAAATGATAAAACAAAATAATGAGACGTGGATCAAGTGATAACACTCTTCAAACTGAACATTACAATTAATTCGGTATAAAAACTCATTATACATAACAAGTAATTCAATAAAAAACTCAAAACAAGTTGTTTAGAGCTCAGGAATATACCTCTGCGTTCCAACTTTGGGCAGACAGAGCAGTATCAGCTCTGGCATTTGCAAACCGCCATTGCAACAACCGATTATAAAATAACCTCAGCAAATGTGCATCAACAACCCGATTTTCCCCAATCTTCCCCCTCCTCACATCAGCAGCAAAACTCAAAATAGAAGGTGTGTTATTCACATTGCTCAAATTACTACTCACTCCAACCGCCGCCAGATTCCTTATTCTGGAAGGGCTCGCTCCCCGCATAGGAGAAGAAGTGGCAGAAGTTGCTACCTTACTTGGCGAGGCAGGCCTAATTGCACCTCTAAGAGGCGATACCTGTCCTCTGGTGTTAAGAACGCCTTTGGGGGACAACACAGGATTATCAATACCAAACTTCTTGGTCGCAACAAGCTTTGGTGTAGAAGAGCTTTTGAGTCCATTATTCTTAGATACAGGAGAAACAGGGTCAGTCTGGCGCCGCAATCTGTTATTAGTCTCATGCCAGAACCTGGCTGGCACTACAATCCCACGTGGACCACGCTGCCCTTGAGTAGCAACACCGTTACTTTCATGAGATTCGGAATTGGTACCAGAAGACACACTCTCGGTGTCAGAAGCTACAAGATCAAACCGAACATCAGATCCGTTAAGGACGTCGTCTTTCTTCTTCTGCATTTGTATCCTCTCCAGCAAGGCATTTGCCGAATCAGTGCTCAATCTCGTTTCAAATAAGGTCCTGTTGTTATTATCAACCATAGAATTCTGTAATGCCCTAACTACATTGCCTCCAGATCCACCACTCAATTGCTTTCTCTCGTCTGTAAAATCCACGCTTCTACTCATGGAATTTGGCAGCCTTAATCTCCCAGGCCAGCGCTCTGGTTTTGAATTCTCCGTATGATCCACGGTTCCTCTCGCTGGCGTAACCGCTTTCCTTCTCTCCGGCGTGCCTTTCCTTACGGTAATAATTGGCGATGGAGACGGTGCTGGTTTAGCTTTACTTACCTGAAGCGAAAACGACTCCCCTTGAAAAGACACCGACAAACTCCTCGTCGAAGTGAACAACATTTTTTGCGCCGCGGATATTTCGCCAGTTCTCAAATCTAGAGAAGGATTATTACTATTTGGACGAGGAGTTACCGGCCGCCTCCGCTCTACTGATTGGGACCGTTTGATTGTAGAGTGAGATGAGGGAATTGGAGTCATCATGGCCGTCGATGAAGCTGCTCTTGAAACTAACGGTGATGGGCAACGTCTCGATGTTGTACATGAAGTGGAAGAGGACGAAGACGAGGAGGAAGAAAGATAGCGAGAAGTGACTTCTCGCGATTTTGGCCGTCGATTTGCAAGAGCATTGTCGGAGTCTGAAGGTAAGAGAGGTGGCCTGGCACGATTTTGGCTAGTTGGCTTGGAATTGTTAATTGTAGTTGATACTGCAGCTACCATTGCTTACACAAAAATTCCAGTTGACAACATTTCATTCTTCCAAGTCACTTCAGAAACCCTAATTCTCAGAATGCTCCACCATAATAAACTCGTGCTTAAACCTCAAAATTATAGTTTATGCTAAAGCAAAGCGAAGTTGAGTTGGCGAAAGCGTTGATTTAGCACAGCAACTTGCAATTGAAACCAATTATTCGGTTTTAATACAAGTTTCGACGAGAGAAAGTGACCGGGGAAGTGACCGTTATGGAATTCCGGCGACACAGTTTAGGCGAGATTTGAGAGCATAACTGTCGTGCTAGACTTGGTGTTTGGACCGGAAAAAGTTTTAACGAAATTAATTTATATTTCAAAATTCTAAATTACTTTCCTACTCGCGCGCTTCTTATATAAGTCGGAACTCGCGTGTTATGGAGGTAAGGTGCGTAGTTAAGGAGGGTAGTTTTGGAAGTTTACGAAGAGAGAGTTAGGCAGGTCACACGTGGAAGCGAGTTTGTGGGTTTGAATTGCACGGTAATAGTGAAGTGGAATGGATTTTTGAATAGTGTGAATCTTCGGAGAGACGTTACGCAAACGACACTCAATTTAAAATTTTCAATTGCAATTACTTATACGAGAAAAATAAGGCTAAATCACTTTTTCCCACCCAAAGTTTACTTTTAACCCTTTTTATCCATTATCTTTTACAATTCAACAAATTTAACTAAATTTATTAGTTTTAGATCATTTAATTAAATTAGTGATATTAAAAAAAATAATAAAACTTTCTTTTTCTTTCTCTTCTAAATTTTAAAAATTAATTATTTTTTCAAATTTAAGTTTTACAAAGTTATATTTTTCTCCAAAAGTTTAAGATTTTTTTTCACTTTTTCAACCATAGGAACGATTTTTGACCACTTCTTTAGCCTAATCTTTTTTTCCCTAAGGTTTCAGCACTCTCTCTCACTCTTGATTTGGCATCGATTTCATCCAAAACATTCATCATCCAAATGGACAACCTCTCTTCATTCACGAATTGTCTTTGTCATCGTCTAAATGAATCGTTCATCATCTAGTTAAATGACATAACACCAAAGAGATGACCAAAAAGGAAAGATAATACTAAAGAGGGAGAGACATTGTTGGGAGAGCACCTAAAAAGAATATGGTCAATGAAATTTGTCACTAAAAAATTGAAACTTTAAAGAGAGAAAATATAACTTTTTAAAACTTCGTTTAGGGAAAATTTTTTTTTTAAGGTTTACAGAAAAATAAATAAAATTTTAAAATTAATAAATTTTGTTAAATTTCTCCACCTATAAATAAATATTTTAATTTTTAAAAGATACTGGATAAAAATGGGAATAAAAAAGTTTTGGATGGGAATAAGTCCTCTGGCCAGAAAAATAATAGCCGTTCTAATTTTTGGATACATAACTTTGACTCTCCCCATGAAGCTGGATGAATAATTTTCTGATAAATAAAATCATTTAATATTATTTTCATAAAATCATACCTCCTGTCCTTAAGTCGCATAAACATAATGACATTGTAATAATGGTGTTCAAATTTAATCATCCCGACCTTAAAAGGGAAGATCAAAGATGATGATTAAATTAAGTATAAGAAAAATAATAATTCACAACTAAATAAATCTTAATTCATGATTATTATAAGTAAAATTTATTGTTTAATCACAAAGTCATAATTTTTTTTTATATAATAAAAAATTTTATTTGAATTAAATTATTATTTTTAAAATAAAATCAACTATATTAAATAGAATAAATTTTATACCGTAACCAATCCTGCAACCCCAGATCTAGGAAGCAAGGGATACAAAGAAAATTTTTAAAGTAATAGTAATGTAAAAGTGAAAGAAAGTGACAGTCATTCTCCTTTGAGTTAAAGTTAATGTTAAGTCATTCTTTGTTGATTGCTTTAATTTATGATTTATGAATGCTAACCACAACACTCATCTCTACTTTTCTTTGTCTTTTTTTTTTTTCAAAAAGACTTTTGGTACCAACAAGTGATCCATATAGAGGTTGATATCAATCAAGTCTAATCCTATTATACTTCAAATTGAATTTAGTTTGAATAAAAATAATTTAATTTTAGTTTAATTTAAGTTTGTTAAGTTAAAATTAATGATAGTTCAAATTTAGTTTAAATCATTTTGTCAATTAGCTATAAACTTGAACTACAAATTCAAATCGCATATTCAAATTGAATTCAAGTCAAGAGATATTCAGTTCAGTTAGGTTTAAATTCACAAGTCAAGAGTATTTTTTTTTGGTAATCAAGAAATCCTATATGGTTTGATTAGATGGATAAATCTTAGAGTACAGTAATTAAACCAATAATTACTTCACCAAGTAAATTAAGAGTTTACAAATGTGATAGAAGTTCGACTATAGACTTTCTCTTTAAAAGTTCTAAAGTTAAGAGTAATTTTGATATCTCTTTTATTTAATCACTTTCTATACTCGATAAGTCAAGAATAATTTTAATATAACTTAAATGTTCTTCTATCTACACGAATTTACTTTTATCACTCAAACTATTTGTAAACCACATTCATTTTCTTTTAAACATATTACGTATGACACAGTCTTATAAGATAATGATGCTTCCACGGTAAAAGCTAACATCATCCATCTTATTTACAAGACAGTATAACCGTTGGAAAATACTATATGTACAAAAAACAAACAAAAATTTATACACAAATAATATCATATCAATATATAATTTGATGTTGTTTTATTTTTAATTTAAAATTATTTAATTAAATAATAATTTGTTATTGTTTATGCACAAAATTACGATTATTATTTATATATATAATTTTACCCATATCTATTTTATTCTCTTTTCAATCATATACAAACTTTTTACTGTTATCATCATCAGTTTCGTGCTTACTCTGATTTTATTATTATTAACGAACTCTTTAAATCAGAAAATTAGTGATTAAATGAGAGATTAAAAAAAGGATGAGGGACAGCGTGCACAATCATTTTCTTCAAATAATAATGAGACAGCGTGGATTATAATTCACTAATATTTACTTCATACTGCCCAATTGGCAATTACTGTTTTATTCAAATCGCAGACAGCAAAGCTTAAGCCCCTACTTCTCAACATAAAGCGAAACAGAAGCTAATTTGCAACTGCAAGGTACGCTTAACCATCTGTTTTGACGATGCTTCGGCCCATACTCTGTCTGCCTCTGCCTCTGTGACTCTGTCCCCGCCTGTTCCTTTCTATCCTCCTGTTGCTTTATAAAGGGGTCCCAGTTCACATTTAGACATCCACTGCACTGATGAAAAAGTCTTCTGACTTTTCCCTTTCAGTCCTTGCAGTTGATGGTCATAAAAGTGGCTTAAATGTGGGTTGTTTAGGCTCTAAAGGTTAAATATGATTTAAAGTTCCTGGTTTAAGATACAAGTTTCTTTCTTAAACTTTCCCAGTGACCAAACTAGAAAAGTAGATAAGGACATCATATGAGTCATAGCAGACACCTGCAATTGAAGCTTCAACAAATTTGCAAATAGCTTAAAAAAGATGACAAGCAGTTAAATAATGTCTTTGTTAACAAATGATGAATATTAGGAGTTGGAAAGCTTCATGTCTTGAGCAATACTTCATATAATATTTGGTCTTAAAGTAACTAATTCTTGTTAATTAATGTTTACAGACTTAAGCATGATACCCACATTGAAAATGATTCTAAGCCTGTGATAAATAATTTCTTGGGCGGTCCCATTGCTTTTGTGACTCTGATAATTTTTTGCATTTGCAAAACCAGGAAAATAAAAAAAAAGAAGACCATGATAGGAGGTACTAAAAGAAGTCTTATCATGGTCCAAGTTGTATGGCTTTTATTGAGAGAATTGGTTAAAGGAAATGTGTTTGGTGGCGGTTCTGAAACGATAGTTTGAGTAACAAAAGAATATAATTTTAAGTATTAGAGTAAAGATTTAAAATCCTTACAATGATATTTTAAAATTAAATTTTTGATTTATTATAATAATTATAAAATCAAACACTAAACTTAAGATTGTATGTGTTTAGTATGATTAATTCAATTTTAAAATGATAATTTGATTCAAATAAGGTTTTCTATGTTATTAAAAAAAAGTGCTGGGTGAGAAATTGATGGATGGGTCAACTACTCCCAGCACTGTTGTTGTCGATGGTAAAGTAATGGGCTGATATATGATAAAGCACCAAATAGAAATGGGTGGTAATGAAATTTGCTTGAAGAAGAAGAGACTTGTTTGGATCTAGTCAACCAAAACCACCTGGGTTGGTGCTACAGAGAAATCCACTTTCTTTGGCTTTCTGTGTTTCGTTGTGAGTAGGTGACCCTCAAGATATTTTAACAGAAATCAACACCCTGAATTTGCACTCTATGCAATAGCATTGGTCCGAGATGGGTGACATCATGATTATTGTTCTCCCCATGTCGTTTGCCTGTTTTCTGGTAGTTGACCAGTTGGTGACCTTCACAAATATTATAGTAAGTCTAAGCATATCGCTAGTCATATATTGCAGAAAGAAGAAGCAATTGAATCACGTACATACACATGCAGCATACAGAGATCAAGGAGGTGGCTGCAATTTTACAGGACAAAAGGAAATTTTGATCATAAGATTTTAATTACCAATCTTCTGATGTTGGCACCAACAATTCCCATGTACTTTCTCTTAAAAACATGAAAAGGTGAAGAAACAATTAACTTTAAAAGCAAACAAGTGCCTTCGATCTTCAAACTGATTAGTCTTTCAGGTTATCATCTCAATGTTCAAAGCAATACGTAGCCTAAATCTTGAGAGTTGAAGTGACAAAGCCTTCGCACCCCAACTAACCAGAACAAACAGAATATATTTCCAGAGATTAGAGTAAACCAAACCCAGCAGAACTTTATAGAACGTCACTGCTAATTTATATATGATCAAAGAGAATTATGTACATGTCAATTGGACCTAATGAACCAGGTTTAGCTTGTCCATGCCAAATGATCATTTTATCCAATGACGGATAGACATACATCCATGAAGAAGTTACAGAAGACCACAGCTACTGTAAAAAATTTGAAAGCCACAGCTAATGTAAAAAATGTGGAAAGATTGTTTTCAAACTAAACTAAATTCGAGTACTACTAAACTCAAGCTCGGCTCAACTTAAGTAGAGTCAAGCTTGAGTTTGCTAAACTCGTCTCAAAATTGTTCAAACTTAACTCGCTTGAGGAAGACTAAACTCGAATTGAACTTTGAACTCAATTCGATAATGTAACAGAGCAAAAACAATTAAAATGATGTCTTTCTAATAAGTATTAGTTAAAACAATATCATTTTAATTAATTTATAGAGCTCAACACACTTCATACTCAAATTTGAAAATTTTTAACTTTCATACTCGAGTTTGGGTTCACTTGAGTCAAACTCGTTCAAATCTATCTCGTTTTTTATCTCAAACAAAGTCAATTCGTATCTAACCCTAGACAATCATATCGAAAATTTGTAAGACTTTCCCAATAGATACTTCAAAACAAGCACAAAACAGCCATGTCAATGACTAGCTTCAATACTTCAACGGCACAGTCTCAGTCCATAAGACAGTCAAACCATTCCATCATACACATATTGCATATAAAAAATTATTAAGAAATTAAGAAAATTATATGTCCAACTATAACTTCATTTGTTTAATTGTCAGCCAAAAAGAGGAAATTACAAATTCAAAATAAAGAAAACTACATGTTGATGAACAAATTTAAGAGAAAATCAAAAGAACTCTGAGCTATCCTTCTAACAAAACTTTCCTTGCAGCTGATCAGGAAGCTCTGAGAATTCAGCGGTACTGCAGATAATATAGAGACAAGAATAAGTTCCAAGCTCCAAACATAAAATAAAATTGGAGCATGCACATATATATGTGAAGGAAAACAAAAGTAAAATAATGGAACACAGCCTACGCAGGCAAGTAGAGACTGTGGAGGGTTAGTAACAAGCACAAATGGGGGTAACACATCTATAATACAAAATTTAAAAAAAAAAAAGCTAATACCTTGATGAAGCCAATTTCCTTGGCATTGCTGCGGAAGCACTGTCTACAGCACATCAACCCATACTTCCGGATTATCCCATGTGGGTTTCCACAAACTCGGCTGCCAAAGGAAAAATGATCCCAAAATTAGGAAATACTTAGGAGCGTGTCAAACACTAATTAAAAACTACAAAAGAGGGTGATTCAAACCAAATATTTCGCTACTATATTAAATACCATACTCCACACAGTCAAGTATGATTTACTCTTCAGCTAAGGCAACATCATCGAATTAAATATACTTCTAAAGAGGGTAAATATGATGCTAAGAATGCTCTAGCTTAACCCAAACAAAATTCAACGATTTCCAATGCCAATAAAAATTACTAAATTGGTACGGTACTAGAAAATGCCCCAATGATATAACACAACGCAAACTCGATATCAAACCTAGGCAAGGATGAACACCCCACAGCAATAAGCACAACAGCGGCACAGAAAAGGAGATGAGTTACAGAGTCAAGTACATACCAGGTGCGAGAGCCTGGCCCGTAGTTCTTAGGATGTGAGTTCCATACATTCGAGTGACCCATATTTCTTCAGGTGTCTATAATTGTTGAAAACCCTAGCTCTCAACAGAAGATAAAAAACCCTAGTTTGAGTGCTTAACTCGATCACATTTTCTTATATAGATATGAGGACTGGCACGTGACGCGCATGTTCAACCGACGCTGGTCTTCTTAACCGACTCGTATCAAACGTGGCCGTTTCATAGCTTGACATTTCTTCACATCTCTCTTTATTTCTTTCCCAGGATTTATAGTAGAGGGCTAAGGCCCAAGACCCAAGTGGCTGACCTGAGGTATCTTTTGACATCAATGGTGTTTTTGAAGATTGTGCTGGGGAAGTTGGAATTAGGTTTTCCCCAAAAAATTAAAATAAAATCTATTCTTACAGAGCAGATACAAAAATAATCAACAATTTAAGGGTTATATCATAGTAGCCAACTAGCGTCATCAATTATAAGATTATCCTCATATTTAGCCCATTTTCATTATCGTTTATTTCATCATTTTCGTCATTGTGGTTCCTTTTAGCATTAGATGAGGTCATCATTGTTCACATTGGTAGCTATCGTAAATCTTATAAGCAATTTTACTGTAGATCTTTAAGATTTGAAATGATTTTACAATCCAAAATGGGAAAAAAAAATAGGGCAAATTATTTATTGCATACATGATATAAATCTAATGAAAACGTTGTGTTAATCAAGACATAGTGAAACCGAAGGTTATATGTAATTTTAATTTAGCACGATGGTTGTCTTACTAAGTGCACTCAAGGTTATATGTAATATTCACAAAACCTTATAAAGTAAGGAGGTAAATAAAAATTTACTATACATAGTAGGGATTACATGTAATTAATATAATGGGGTATAATAGATATTTCACTTTATCTTGAAGAGGTCAATGATAGTTGCCACAACATAGTGGATTTGATTGTGTGTCCACTATGTTAAATGAAAAATATCAATAACCCCCTAAATCACGTTTAGTAAATCTTACATATAACCCTCTTATGCTTAGTACAATAACAATTATGCAGCCTAATGGGTAACAATTGGTGAAAATTACAAATCCCACTATACTTTGTAAATTTTAAATTTCCCCTTGGTTGAATTTTAATAAAGTCACGCTAAGTGAAAATTACATAAAATCCCCCATTTTTACCGGTCTCCTACAATTAGCAGGATAAACTCATTAGGTGAAATACGGTAATTGTCAAAAAAAAAAAAAAAATTCCCAATTCATCTTACATTCGATTTCCATCCTTGTCAATCTCAATTTCATTCACATATAACAAACAACATATAACCAGTTCCATCAAAATGCAGAATAAACTCTAAAAGCCCAACTTCATTAAAATTTATAGAAACAAAGATCTATTAATATAGGATTTTCTTTAAGTTGGTACAATATATACAAAATTCTTTTTTTTTTTGTTATTATTATTATTTTCATTTTGAGAATTGAAAATAACCTCAAATCTCCAAGATTCAATAAATTTAAGTAACAGTTTTTATTAAAAAAATTTATTAATAAAATTAATAAAGTATTTAAAAAATAAGAAAAGACTTGGGATTGAATCTTATTGATCCAGTTATTATACCTTCGTCCAACCAACATGGACGGAAAAAAAGTCACAATTACGATTATAATGAATTTTCTTAATAGATGCGAATGACCCAAAAAAAAATGTAGCATTCATTCATTTGCTACTTGTTTTTTTAACAACAGAGAAAGCCAATGATTTCACAGTGTTATATACATACTTTATAATGCTGTCGCTCAATGTCACATTGCAAATCTTGACTATCAGCAAAAATGAATCAATTTCAATAGTATGATGTGAACTATCCACCGTCCATCTGATATCAAAACAAAAATCACTTCAATCATTTCCATAATTACTTAGTCACTCTGTTAGTTTGTGAGTAACATCAACCAACGACAGCACTGATTCTTCCAAGGCCATTTTTCTTATTTTGATTTCAACGTAATTTATGCTCAATTTGAATTATATTAAATAATTGTTAAATAACATCATTTTTTTAATATGTTATAAATTTAAATTATGAATAAGAGTCACATATTCGAATTATAAATTTAAACTATAAATTTAAATCAAACTTAAAATAGATTTAAATTGAATCATTTTTATTTAAACTGAACTTAAATCACTCTTACTATTGACTCTACAAACTTGAGTCAAACTATTTTTTATTTAAATCAAACTCGAACAAGGGAGTATTCAAGCTTGCTAGATTCATATTCACCCCCAATTTATTGTTTCTCAAAAGTTGTTATACGCTATGTGACTTATGAGGTTCATTTAAACTAGAGTGCTTATAAATCTATTTCGAATAGACTAAAAATATACTTTTAAATAAGTTATACAAATTGTATAAACCAAACAATTGTTTATAATT
Source organism: Mangifera indica (assembly GCF_011075055.1). NCBI lineage: Eukaryota > Viridiplantae > Streptophyta > Magnoliopsida > Sapindales > Anacardiaceae > Mangifera > Mangifera indica. The sequence continues at coordinate 3,439,516 of NC_058147.1, read as the reverse complement.
GTTTAATTTTTTCTTCAAAATTAGTCAATCAAACGACACCTTAGTTTATATATATAAGTATGTACAATTTGTTTGTACAAATAATATTACTTATACAAATATTCCCTGCACATCCTAACAATCAAAGCATAGAAACAAACCCAAAATACAGAAAAGCCAAAACATCCATGGAAGAATCACTCATACAAACAGCAAGATTAAGAACACATATATGAACATTACTTGTTCATAAGTAACAAAAGATGGAGTGAAGGAGAAAGGATAACATCCTCTTGGTAGGCAGCTGATGAATGCAAACTGGTTGATGGGGAGAAACAACTATTGCATATTAACCGCAGCTCTGATTCTTATTTCTGAACAAATGATTTCTGAATCAGCCCATTTCTAATGAAGGAGAGTTTTATGATCCAAGAAGTTTCGTAAATGAGATTATGGACATCTAGCCCAACCAAAGAAATTCCAATAGGATCTCTTTCTGCTTCTTCTAGGTGATCGAGTTAGCATTGATTCTTGTTTCTCTAGCATTTCCCACATCACTTGCACATCCCTGTACTCACAACTTCTCACATCTCGTCGCAGCCTCAGTAGCCCTGCTTGTTTCCCAAACACGATTTTAGTTAATTACAGAAATATGATTTTCCATTTCAGTTTATCTTCTCTAAACTTTGATTAGAGTATAGAATTATCAATTTTACTTCAGGCGTTCTGATAAATCAACAACTTATTCACAAAACTGAGATGCAAAAAAACCATAGCCATTGCAATTTCACATGGACAGAGGGTGTAGCTAATGATAAAAAAATCATCGAAAGGCAGGAGACTCACCCGTTTTGCGAATCCCCAGACGCAAAGCGACGCCGTGCCAGACTCTTCGTATGGGAAACATAGCGTTGTGCCACCACCTCCCCATCCACCAAGTTTTCTTTTCTTCGCCTCAGGGAAAGAGCGAGAGAAAAACGAACACTTGAATATTGATTGAACAGAATTCCTGCATACCAGAATAAATTTATTTATAGAACAGAAACAACAATAAGAACAACATATTAAATTATTTACAAACAGAATAATATCAACAGGATAAAAACATTTCACAAAAATTCGAAAGGAATAGAACATATCAACTAACCTGTCAAATCTTCTCGCTCCTTCGCTCTCCCTCTCTCTCTTTGGCCTAACTATTTTCTGAATTAATCGGTAGCTGCTATACACGGGGTGACGCGACCCTCTATTAAAATGCGACACGTGTCGGAAAAACCGTTGGGGCCGTGTCCGGATCCAATGCGTTAGCAATATGCTTAGATTGATTGCGACTGACATTTATCAAAATAAACGGGCGGGTGGGATGTGTTTTGTCTATCCACGTGGAGAGGTTATATTGGGAGTTAGGTTTTGATATCCTACTTTCCATGTGAAGATATTATGATCCGTGGGTCTCACGTGATAAAGTATTTTTCTAAAGAGTCGAAGGCCCACGTGTTAAAGCAGAGCTCACACAACATACTTTTGCTTTAGCGCGTGTTTTTAGAGATTGAGAATAAACAGGTAAGCGTGTGCGTTGGACGCGCCACCCAAATAATGGAATAATAATGGTAGAGTAGAGAAGAATATTCTCCTGCGGTCACGTCATTACCTTATTTGGCCAAGAGAGAGCTACGTGGCTTTCGAAGACGGGCTTGTGGACCTAATTACATCACCAACGAACGAAAACATGTTTTCTGATTCGGTAAAAAAGTGCTTTTGATGCCGAACGCACAACCTAATTCCGTAATTTCACTTGCCCAGAGTAAAATAAAATTCTTGTTTAACCCTTCTCGTTAATAGGGCTGGATTCGAGCTAGCTTGAGTTCCAGTTCAGCTCAGTTTGTATATAGCAGAACTCATGAAAATTTAATTTGAATTAGACTCAAATTCGGTTCAACTAATTTCAAACTCGAATTTTTAACTATTTTGTTATTAAAACGACGTCGTTTTAATATATATTAGTCAAAACGATGTCGTTTTATATCAAAATTTTTTATTAAAAATTTTGACTAATAGCTCGAGTTTGATCGAACCTATATAAAATTAGCTCATTTCGGACTCGTTTGAGCTAAGCTAGAGTTCAAACTTGAATAGACTCGGTTTGAATTCAGCCTTACTCGTTAATAAAGTGCATAAATTCCTCAACACTGTCCATAAATGCATACCGAGTATACTTGGGCTATTTCATGACAAGAAGTTTTTACTACATCAAACATATAGAAAATTTAGTCCAAAAAAAATTGGCAATCTCTCCGATTATCACAACACTTCATATCTCCAGCTTTCCGCGTAGCTCTCATACAACAGAACTTATCTCTCCAGCTTCAGAACTGCCCTGAATCTTGTTCGTACTTTAGGCTGTGCACGCTGTTGTATTCGAGGCTTGTTCCTTTTTAGGGAAGAAAGAGGTGCTGTGTAAACTAAAACGATTTATTAACCTGCAAGTTTGTTTCAGTTTCAAGAGCTCTCACTATGGTAGACTATTGAAACATCAGAATTGAATAGGAAAACCAAAACTCAAAAACTTATACGACTCAATAATGCCAGCTATTTTTTGGCCTTGAAAATATCAACTGCAACTAGCCAGGCTAATATGCGAGTTTCAAGATAAAATGGCAAGTTTTATCCAACTCATCAAATTGATCGTTCATGGGGAATTACTGATTTCACACTAAGTAATAACAACCCACTAGTCATATAAACAAGATCTCACAACCTGCATTCACTTTTCTTCCAATAATCAAAATTGTAGAAACAAAAATTCATTGTAAAGTATTAGACTAGTTTCCTTTCGATAAGTCAATCTCCTCTAAAATTAAGATTTGATAACACAACTGTGATTCTTAACTAATACTTAGACTACTGCAAATACGATACTAACAATTGATTTCAAATTGAATCTGAAAATGGAAAAAGCTCTTACCTGAATTGAGTTGACATGCCACCACTAATCATAGCTCACTTTTTTTAAGCTTGCCATGTATGTTAGATAAATTGTCCAAATGAATGCACATGAACTGTTCACTAATGGCTGCAAACAAAATTCAAAGGAAATATTAGTTCAACCAATTGAGCATAAGCTTGAGAATTGGGATCTAAACTAAATCCAACCTAATAGAAAAATTAGTTGGAAACTTCTCTCAGCACCTGTAGATGAACTGGTACAAATCTATATGTAATGAAATCACAGATTGGCCAGTACAATAGACCTGTTGCTAATGTTGGAAGAAGGTCACGTTTCAATCTTGCGATAATCTCACCACCACTTTCACCTAAGTTGGACAGAAAGTAACAACTTAACAACCCAAGCACAAGCAAAATATGTTTAATGACTAGAGAACTAGAACTTCAATGGAACAAATAAGAGAGAGGAACTTTGTCTTTATCCTGATTTCCATGTTGCAACACTGAAAAACCAGGAGATCCTAGTGTTGAAGCTAGACCAAGCTAGTTAATTTAAGTACAAGATCAATGAACTACAAGACTCCAAAGACAAACAGCTCCCCATAGAGCATGCCGGCAGCCAATGACAGTCAAGTATTGTCCCGTTACACACAAATGTGGCCCAAAGGTGACTATGATGTTCAAACAATGACCGATTGGTAGGTGATGCAATAAACAGATTCAAAAAAAAAAAGAGGGTTAGAAATCAGTTATAGGCCTGGAAACAATCTATGACTAAGTTAAACTGTAGTGTTGTTAGTAATGACAAACTGTTTTGAAGTCTTTATGAATGTACATAATAGGTCCACTTACATGGAAAAAATTGAAAAATTAGCCTCTATAGAATGTCTCAAACTCTCAATGTTATAGTAAATGAGCAATATTATGTATAACTACTTTGGATTACACATATTATATGTTATCATATAATTGGGTATTATTTTATATTTAATTCAAATATAAAAAATATCCTTATTTGTATTATGTAATCAAAAAGGGTTCGCACAGTTTTCTTGACAACAAATATATATGAAAAAATTACCTTGTAAAGAGGCATTATAAGAGAAGAAAACAGCAGTAATAGAAGGCCCAAATACACCCTGCCCCAAGGAAAGCTTCTTCAAGGTTGATACTATATCGCGCTTTGGGAAAACTTTTGACATGTAATTGAACCAAAAATGCTGTGATGGCCCTAAAATTAGCATCCCATATGATGCCATGCGCAATGTTCTTATTGAGTCAAAAGAACTGGAAGACGGCAAGGAAATCCTCTGTATATAAATAATACAGAGTAAATACACAAATCTTGACATATTCAAAATTTATCCAGTTTAAAAGGATACCTTCGAATAAACAGAAACGAAGTATCAGTTAACCAAACATCACATTGTCAAATAGTTACTATCACTCTAAAAAAAAATTAAACGCACATTCAGCACAATATAGCAAAATAGATTCATAAATTATACACGCACGCACCTGACATGTTAAATCAGCTGCCGCGAAAATAAGTGAGGCTGTTATGCTTTTGGTCATGAGTGGATGAGACTCCAGCTTGCCCAAATACCATCGCAAAAATCCAATCTTTGACTCAGTAGACTGCTTTTGTAATGTTGAAAACAGTAGAGAATGAGATGGAATTTTGCTAGAGGGATAAACTTTGACGTATCCCATTTTCCTGAGTCGCTGCGGAAGCCAAGAATAGTAGGATCTCCATTGTAGGGATTGCTTATCTGAGCAATGATCAAGGCAGCGCTCGCGTAAGTGCTTTATTGATTTGCATTTGCTGCCCATATCTCTAACTTCAAAAATTGAAACTCTGTTATCTGTTCCTCGTATTTGTACCAGGTGGCTCCGCGAGGATTCAGGTGAGAGACCAGAACTGTTCAATGTCTCATGGTCACACGGCCCCATAGCGAGTCCAACTTAAAAAATGGGTTTGCAAGGAAAGAAGCCCGATATGGACCAGAGTTGGGCTTGTATTTTTGGTCCAGAACTCATTAAAATCTTGCGGCGTGCATTCAATTTCATACAAAAATAACTATTAAAATGATGCAAGATTATTTTTATTTATATAATAAAATTTTATTTATAAATATTGAGATATTATTATATAATTAAATATTATTTTATTTTAAATTTAAAATTATCTATTCATATAAGAATTGATATGATCTGGGTTAAATACCAATTCTATTTTACAAGGGAATTGGGAATTAACCAAAATATTTAAAAGTTAAATAATATTGATAAATAAATTATGTAAATTAGTTTATACAAACTGAAAGATCATGTTCTAATTAAGTGAAATAATTATTTATAATTTTTCTCGTTTCAATATTATTCATTTAAATGCTGTCAATTGTATTAATATGTTTGTTCATCTGGCATCGCTGAACCCACCCATTTGTCTACGCAACATAAAACATCGCTGCGAACCTTTTTTTTTTTTTTTGCCAAAACACTTTTTCCCACCCAAAGTTTTGTTTACTATCAATTATATCTACTAATTTTAAAAAATTGAAATACCTACCTGTTACCAAAATCTCTTTATTTTTTCTGATAGTTTAATTTAAAATTCTTAATTTACCCTTTTAATATTCCCAACTGTTCAGGTCACCACACAAGCTTTTCTCCCTCTCCTTCTCTGCCTCCGTCTCTCTGAAATGTATTAGAGACTTAAAAAAAGAAAAAAATTTCACATTTAATAAAAATTAGATAAGTAAATGATATATAAATGTGATAGATTAAACTTTAACATAAATCAATTAATTTGTTATAATACAAGTTTCAATCTTCATACTTATAGAATCAATATATTTTCGACATAATAGAACACTAATCAAACAACAGGCTTAAGAGTTTAAAATATTTTTAAATACAAGTAACAACGCACCTATCCAAAACAGACTTAGCCAAACGATAGCGGACTAACAACCTGAAATATTCTTAGATATAAGTGACAATATATTTATACGGTACTCTAATAATATATAGTAATTACACTTAAAGGAGAGTATTAGAGAATAAAAAAAAATCTCAAATCTAATTAAAGTGAGTAGTATGAACTTTAACATAAATTAAATTAATTTTATGTAATACGAATTTTAATTTTTATATTTATAAACTCAATATATTTCTAACAGTTTACTTAAAAACCTTTTGACTAAAAATGATGATCAAGTCTTCGACCAAATAGTCATTTGGATTTCAAATCACATCCATCAAGTTTTCTTAGACAACACCTTCACTTCCGTCGGTGTTACATTGCAAACTTGCCGCTTTTAATCACCCATTCATTAACTCTCTCTTACCATCATTCTCTCACTAGTTATCGTCCACGTCTTCCTCTATGTCTCCCTCTCCTTCCCTCTCCCCCACTCCCACTTGTGAACCTTAGCAACTGTGACTGTGCCACCGACCAAACAAGAAGGAGGATACGAGGGCATTGGGGATGCATGGTAGGATCAGAACACTTGCTAACCTCAATAGGGCTCCTCCTGGTGGCTTTGATAGTGACAATGATGAGCCATAACAGTATTATATTGACAGTGAAAAGAGGAATGTTGAACACTCAGGTTTTAATTGGCTTTAATTTTATCAAAAATTTTTATTCTTTTTATTTTTGGAGAAATTGAGAATTGCTTGTTTATGCTTGTGGCTGAGATGATCTATGTGGTTTGCCATCAATATTCATCTTGCTTCCAATTGTTATTTCAGAAAGAGTGAGAATTGACTGATGTACGGTCAATATGGGAGTTGAATATGAAGAGTAAATCAGCAAAAAGGGTAAATCAGTAAATTTACAGTTAAACTAACGGATGCGTTGGGTGGGAATAAGTCTTCTGGTCTTTTTTAATTAAAACTTCAGGGTAGTATGGTGATTATGAAAAAAAAAACTAAACAATTAAAATTCGTTGTAATCGTGTGTTAGCCTGTTAGGGTATAAAAGCCAAAGCCTTTGCCTGATTTTGCTCGTCTGGTTCTCGCTCGCGATCACTGTAATGTCCAGATCATTTTTATTTTATGTTTAATTTTTGGTGGAATGATGCACACTTTCACTTCGCTCTCTAAATCATATTAGAGTTTTCAGATTCCTACGGTATCTGCGACCTGGTCACGGAAATTCTCCAGTTACCCGGTGGTGAGACGGCGCAGCTACAGGCGGAGGTGCACAAAAGCATACAATGGACCCCTCCATAATGAAGCTCCTCGAAGAAGATGAGGTTGTCTCTAATTATATTTCTTCACGAATTATCGTGGATCTTTAATAATTTTGAGTTTTATAATTTGTATTTTGGGATGTTCCAACGAACTCAGGACGAGTCTATGCATTCGGGGGCAGAGGTGGACGCGTTCCAGGCTGCATTAAATCGAGATATAGGAGGCGATGCGTCGACCTCTCGGCCGTCTGATTCAGATTCTGGTATAAGATTGAACTTTTTGCTTCCGCTTTTTCTTTTAAAAATTTTTGTCTATTCAGTTTTTTTCACTTCCAGGTAGTATTTAAATGCCGTTAGCAAGGTTTAAAGTTATATTACTGGCTTTAAGAGTGGCTACATATAGAAAGTTTTCAAGTAATGCGTAGACTGAGAGTGAAATTGGATATTTATTGTGAATCTTCGAAAGTCAGTTAATACTTTGTCAATTCAGTGATTTTAGAGTTCGTAGATTGCATGAACTCGGGTCTTCACTAATCTGACACTTATAATCTGACTATGATTATAAGTGTTAGAATGGGAAAGTGATTTAAGATTAGTTGTCATTTTGAAGCTCTCGTTATTCTTGGCTTACAGATGGTTTTTAGCTCTCTGGCCTTTCTGATACTAGTTAATAGGGTAAAATTTGGAACTTGTTATATACTATGACCTAAATATAAAAATAAATGGCTGGTTTTCTGATTTGGTGGAAGTTTCCCTTGAATTTCTGAAATTTGTTAAAAAAATTCCCCTAATTTCTTTTTGTCATGATGTCCTCAACCGAAAGTTACAGCAGCTTTGTCTCAAGGAAAAGAAAGCAATCATGCCTCTGTTCAGCCAATTGTGCAGTGGCAAAATGTGAGCCAAGATGATAATAAGCAGTTCCAGTATCAACAGGGTCTAGAAAGTGTACAGCAGCAAGAGCGGCCTTCATCAGAGGTGGAGCTAAAGCAACTTGGATCTATTACCGAGAATCAGCAGCCACAGAAAGACAACTCTGTCTCAGAGGAATGCGACCATCTTCTTCTACAGCAGAAACAATCCCAAAATGATTCTCCACAAGCACCGGCAGAACAAACTCCCACTCAGGTTCCTCAAGCAATTTCAATGCAGATTTCTGAAAAAAATCCTATCCCTGCTCATGAACCTGAGAAAACACACAATCAAGATGGTGAATCTCAATTTTCAAAAATACAGAAGATGGGCAATCAACAGGCAGTGGCCACAGAGCAGGTGGTTAACCCTATGAATCGTGGCAAACAAGTACCATTTGGTTTGTTGCTTCCTACCTTACTACCGCATCTTGATAAAGACAGAGCCATGCAGCTTCATACTCTTTACAGTAAACTTAAGGTTGGTCTCTGACATGAATTTATTCATCAACTATTCTGTTTCTCTTGCATGTGATGGTCTAGGTTTCTCAGATTTTTTTCCTGATTTCTCTGTTGCATAGAAAAATGAAATTCCTAAAGATGTTTTTGTCCGACTTATGAGGGATATTGTTGGGGACCAGATGCTTAGATTGGCAGTAAGTAAGATGCAATCACAGGTAACTAAAGAATGAGCTTAAGTTAATTTTGATGAAGATAGGACACTTTTGGTCAATTGAATGTTATTGTCATGATCAAGTTAAAACAGTCTATCTCATAATCACAGATGGATTCCAGTCAGTTCCAAGCTTCTGCACGCCAACAACAGTTAAAGATGCCATCTCCTAGTGCTGGTGCCACACAATTCTCTGATTCCCATTCATTTTCACAACTTCATCATAAGGGTTCCAACTCTACTGCAGACCCAGCTCACATTCCAGACTCATCAGTTCAAATGCAGGTTAGTTCAACTTATGCGATCAAAGAAAACAATGCTCAAAAACCTAGAGAGCTGGAACGTCTGCCTGGTTCTCATGGAATACATGCAAGCCAAATGGCTTCCTCCAGTCCGAGCACTGTCAATCAAGAGAGGGAACGCTCCGCTGTTCTTGTACAAGGACTTAACAAGCAGCAACAGCAACATTTACACTTTCCACAAACTTCCTATCCCATGTATGGAAGTAGTGGTGCAAATTATCACCCATATTCTGCAACAAATGTCAATCCTCCTGGATCATCTCTGAAGCCACATCCTCATGACTCACAAATGAGGCAGATTAGTCATCATCAGAACATGGGATCAGCTTCATCAGGAGGGGCAAGCCAAGCCATGAATACAATGAATTTGCCTAAGTTTGAGAGGCAAAACTCTGTTAATGAGCTGAGTAAAGTGCAGGGTGGTTCTATCTCTCACTTTACAAACAGTTCAACATCGCAACAGAATATAGTTCCTTGGCAACCATCACCAAATAAAGAGCATAATCCGAGCTCTTTGTCATCAATGGCATATGTAAAGCCAGAACCAGTTGATCAGGTTATTGATCAGCAGCACAAATCCCTTCCATCTACCCCACAAGGGCTGTCTGTTGCACCTGTTGAACAGGGAAATGCAATTCCAGGAACAATGAAGGATGAGGATTTTGAAAAGCAATCTCCCAGAATTGGTTTCTCAACATCTACAAGCAGGCTGCCCTCAAATTCAGTGTCTCCTTCCACAACAACACAGCAGGATTCAAATGTGCCGGTAATATTATATCATTTATCTAGTTCTCCTTGCATTCAGTGTCACATGGTCTTGACAGGCAATTCCCCCAGTTATTACTGTGTTTCATTCTCCAAGAAAAATTGCTTTGTGATATATTTATATATAATAAACTTTTTCTCTATTTGTGGAGTGCTTTTGTTCAATTGTATAAAGCAATTCTTTTTATTCAAGTGATAATATATATAAAAACATGTTCCATTTACTTTCTAGCTCAAGTAAGTGTGGAGATTTTGTAGTCTGCATAGAGATATATATTTAAAGGTTTACAATGATTCTGCAGGTTGCTGCAATATTTCAAAACTGACATGTGATATCGCATACTTGAAATTCTGATAATTTTTCCAAATGATGATGATGTTAACTTTTTAAGCACATTGGCTCAAAAGTGTAGATTATACAAATGAGGTCTATCACTTATATAGTAATTGCTATGAGATTTATTGAAACCAAGATTTGCTTCAAATGATGTTGCTTTTAAGAAACTGGAATGCTGAAGATTATAAAAAAAATTATTTTAAAGATAGAAATCTTGAGGAGGAATTCGGCTAGGTTGTTGATCTATGCATAGTTATAAATGACCATCTAAAGATTTGATCCTGATTGATTTTGTTAGGAGCTTCTTTTCTGGTTGTCTTTCAAGATAGAAGGTCCTTGGATTACATTTTAAAGGTTTTATTGTCTATGTTGATCTCCTAGCGTTAGTGGAAAAATACTTAGTTTCTCCTTACTACTCTATTGCTCTTATATGCTGATATCAATATCGGCATATTGATAAGTTGCTTAAGATCAGAATTATTGAACCTTCCCTATGTCGACTAAAAAATATTCATTTTGTAGATGTCTTCTTTCAGTGTAATAGTTGTCTAATGTGCTTGGAAATCAGCATTTTAGTTCATTTATGGTCTTTGCGTTCCTATCCTGTAGCTCATTGGAAATTCGCATTCTATGGGTCTTCCAGGTGATGTGATAGAGCAGCAAGAAACAGAATATGTGCTTTTTATATACCTCCATTGCTTTGTTTTTCCATTTGCTGTATTCATCCCCACTTTTATGTAGAACCTCATATGTTGGTGTTGCTTGAATATTGGATTTACTTTCTCTCTGGTTGTGCCAGTTTACATTCCTATGTAAAAAAGTTGGTGAAGAATGACTATGACTTGTTCTTATATCTTGACGGCAAATTTTCCTTGTTGCTTTTCTATTATCAGTTGAGTTCTCGGATGCCTTCTGTGACATCTTCAGCTGGAATTAATGCAAGGACACCTCCAAAAAAGCCTTCTATTGGCCAAAAAAAACCTCTTGAAGCACCCTGTTCCTCTCCACCTTTGCCAAGGTAAATTAATTCTTTTGTTGTATTATTTGAATTTGGTTGAACACATTTAGCATCACTTTCCGCAAATAACCTGTGGATATTCATACAGTAAGAAGCAAAAGGTATCTGGGGCCTTTTTGGATCAAAGCATTGAACAACTCAATGATGTTACTGCCGTCAGTGGAGTTAATCTCAGAGTATGATTTTTTCTGATCATCACCTTGCCCTTAAAGCCAAATTATTAGCAAGTTAAAGAAGTTGACCATGCAAACCTTTTAGTTTTAATTGAGAATTTCTTAATTAATATGATTTTCTGCTTTTATATAGGAGGAGGAAGAACAATTATTTTCTGGGCCCAAGGAGGAAAGTCGAGTTTCTGAAGCGTCCCGAAAGGTTGTGCAGGAAGAAGAAGAAAGGCTGATTTTGCAGAAAAATCCCTTGCAGAAGAAATTGGCTGAGATCAGTTAGTACTGTATACCCTCTCTTAAATTAGGGATGTCAAAATTGCCTGGCCCTGGTTTAGTATAATATAAGTCTAAAATTTGAGGTCTATATAATTATGCATAGAAATTAAAAAATTCTAAACTCCCCACCCTAATCTCCAAACAAGACCTAAGATAATAGAAATCCTAAAATTCCATTCTAGTGCCTCCTCATGACACTAACTGACAACACTCACTGTCACTTACTTTTCCCTATGTTCTCTCCCACAGTATCATGCAGTAATGTGGAAATGCTACAGTAATTTCACTGAGAATAAATTTCTATATATCTGCAGTTTTGTCATACATTAATTAATCATTGACACAACCAGCTAATCTACAAACCACCCAAAAACAACCAAAAAAAAAAAAAAAAATTTAAACCTTTAAAACTGGATAAATTATTAATTTAAATTTCTTCAATAATATGTCAGTCAATCTGAAAGTTTCTAGTCTAACTTGTCTTTTTAAACATCCTGAAATCTTTTATCTGTTCATCCTCCTTCATATACCAATTCCTCATTATTTAAAAATTAAAATTATAGAGAATATAAATCTCATAAAAGTTTTTTGTTTTTTATTTCTCTCTTTGATGGTCTGTCTTGAGAATACCACAAACAAATTCTGAAATTCTTTAAATTCATGTGCAATTGTGCCAGTAGTTTCCCATGCTAATGTAATGGTAGCTCCAGGGCATTCACAGATAAAGCATAATGATGTTTGATCTTAAATTCAGTTCACCAAAAATAACTTTCGGCAGCTTGATGAGAGTAGGATTCTTCCTGTATAAAATGCGTAATATATTAGCTTTCTAGATTCTCTAAAAATGTGGTTTTCTGAATTATTTTCTCAAATATCACTCTCCTTTTGCATCATACAAATTCTAACCACCGATTTCTTCACCTCTTTTAGATAAAATATATGACTTTATTGTGAGTAAAATGTGGTTTACTGAATTTTTTCTCTCAAATATCACTCTCCTTTTACATCAAACAAATCCTAACCACCAATTTCTCAACCTCTTTTACATAAAATATATGAATTGTAGAAAGTCTTTTTTACATGTGAAATTTTTGTGCCATTGAGATTTGAGAATTTCCTACCTGGGCATTTTCACATACATAGGCCCAGCTAGGGACTGAGTAGACCTGTCAGGGTGATAAAAACCGGGGTTTTTTCTGGGACCAGGCCTAACCCAGGCAAGCCCAGGATATTGACATATCTAGTTAAGTAGATGTTCTGTAATTCAATATATGCATAGATTTTGTGTTCACATAGGCATCCTTGTTTTATGGTTTGATATTTTGTATCCATGAATGGCAGTGGCCAAATGCGGCTTGAAGAATATAAGTAATGATGTGGAACGATGCTTGTCTTTGGTAAGATGCTAGCTCCTTGTTATTTTTGTAATGCATAGATTACATGTATACTAATGTAACTGAATCTCTAGTGTGTTGAGGAAAGAATGCGTGGACTCTTATGTAACATGATCAGATTGTCAAAACAGGTTAGTCTTTTGTTTTTAGTTTCATGGCTTGTATTAACTGCCACTATGTTCTGATTCAATTGGATTTTTTGTAGCGGGTTGATCCTGAGAAAACTAGACACCGTACTATTATCACCTCAGATATTCGACAACAAATTATGATAATGAACCGCCAAGCTAGGGAAGAATGGGATAAGAAGCAAGCTGAAGCAGAAAAGCTTCGGAAACTAAATGAAGTTAGTACCGTCTGCATTTTATATATGATGAATGCAGTACATAAACTTTCCATTATGCACAAATTTAAAAATGCTGCATTCAGAAATATACCTGCACGCATGGACTTGTACTCACATCCATGCCTTTTTTTTTTTGGGGGTATATCCTTCATTTTGTTGAAGTTCTATGTATGTAAATGTATCTGTAATACAGCCTGAGGGTGATGGTGCGGTTGGTGGCGATAAGGAAAAGGATGAAGTTCGTTCAAAATCAGTTAAGGTATTAAAGATTATTTGTTTCCAAGCATCGTGTATATCAGCCACTCATAAAGGAAGTCTTGTCTTATATAACTTACTGATATGTTTGCAGGCAAACAAGGAAGAGGATGACAAAATGAGAACCACAGCTGCAAATGTTGCTGCTCGTGCTGCTGTTGGGGGAGATGATATGCTGTCAAAATGGCAACTTATGGCTGAGCAGGCTCGCCAGAAACGTGAGGGGGGTATGGATGTGGCATCTGGTTCTCAGGGTGGAAAAGATGTCAGTCGCAGATCTCTATCAACATCTGGAAGGAATTCAAAGGATAATCAAGAAACAGAAAACAGAGGCCCTGGAGCTCCATTTGCTGGTAAGTGGGATATTAAATTGATTATTAGCCATTCTATTTTGGATAGTCTTAGTTGATCATACGGCATCTTCGAAAAAAACTTTTGTATTTCTTACTGTATTATGATGTTGCGGTTTTTGTTTTTCACCTTACTTTCTTTGTACAGGTACTGCTAGAAAGTTGGGAAGGAACCAAGGTGTGGTGCCTCAAACTGGGGTTGCCCGAACTATCTCTGTTAAAGATGTGATTGCAGTTTTGGAAAGAGAACCCCAGATGTCCAAGTCGAGTCTGATTTATCGGTTGTATGAGAAAATCAAACCGGGTTCTGATGCTGCAACTGAATGAAGAATAATGATGCAGGGTTTTCCTTAAATGTGGTGGCTTGTAGCTTGTAGCCTGTAGCCTGAAGTTCAGCATCTCTAGGACAAGAGAGTCAGCATCAATTCTCCAGCTTGAGCTAAGTTAATTCACAGTGGGATTGAAACATTTCTCCATGGTTCTCTCCTTGTTCATTGTCCCATAAGGAACAATGTTGATTTGTACCGAATGGTTCAATTCCAGATGTAAAGTTTTGAGCTTATCAAAATATTTTTATGTTCGTCTGTTTTGAATTTTACCCATCAATACTTCTATATCTACTGGCTTTTGATATTAAAAATTAAAATTAAAGCGGATCAAATTCAACTGAATTAATGGTTTGTTTCGGAAGCAATAGAAAATAATTTTTTTAAATTTTTAATTTTTTTAACTTATTATATTTTTTAATTTAAGGATACTTTTTTTTTATAAATTAGTAAATTACATTATTATTCTCATCCACGAAAGAAAATAGAAATATGTCTCATAATGTATATTTAATCGAAAAGGGAGGACTTTGCGTTTCGTAGAATTAAGGGAGAGTATTATATTACCAAACAAGTGGTGACTGAACCGGTGTTAGTTATCGCGATAACCTCCGTCAACCACAGTAACGCTAAAGGTCGAATTCCTGAACCTCTGCCATTATTTCATTAGAGACTAGGCATGTCGAAAGCTCGTGTCTACGCAGACGTCAACGTTCACCGTCCCAGAGATTACTGGGATTACGAGTCTCTTGCCGTTCAATGGGGGTAATATTTTCTGATAACTAACCCTAATTCTATGATTAGTTTGTTACTTCATATGAGAATACCTGTTGGAACGATTTAGTGTTACTTAAAGCTGTGTAGGTTGCATTTTAAGCGATCATGAGTTGTGTGTCTGTTTATGCATTGAAGTTTAATGGTTTAGGTACTTTGTGTAGTAATTCTACCAATTTTAAATCCATCTGGAATTTAATAGCTTCTGGTAGTTGAAAATTGGCTTTGTTTTTGTTAAATTGAGTTCCATAGTAACTAAATAAACACTTCTCTGGAAGTTTTTTCTCTGGAATGAGTTGTTGAAAAATTATGCATCCCTTTTTAATATTGACTTCTTTTCTCAGCGAGCAAGATGACTATGAGGTTGTTCGAAAAGTTGGAAGGGGGAAATATAGTGAGGTTTTTGAAGGTATAAATGTCACCAACAATGAAAAGTGCATAATTAAGATCCTCAAACCTGTCAAGAAAAAGAAGGTGATTTCTTACCCCCTTGTTTTTCTCTTTTCTTACCCTTTTATACCATCAGTGTTCATTTCAATGGCAGAAGGAATGATGCTGTGAGTTTTGAAACTGATCCAGTCATTTGTATAGTTTTACTAGGCTTCTTGCTTGACTAAATGTTGTATACTGGTTTTTGTAATCATATTCTGCTTTTGACTCCTAGAATTCAAGCCTTCCATGATTTAGAATTTTACATTACCCTTTCTAAATGTTTTTTTCCTCAAAATGAGATACCAATTTTTTAGTTTTCAACTTTTAGTAGCACTGTATAATAATGTTTTATTGCTTTGAGAATTTAATGGAAATTGAAGTAACTATGAAAGCATGTGAGCATAGAATCTGATCCTATGTGAGGTCATAGACCTCACCTAGAGCAAGAATTATGGTGTTGGTAGCTAAGGTGCAAGTAGAGCTCTCCTCTAGTCAGATTTTGTATGTTTGGATTGTAGAGTTGTTCAGAAACTCTTTGTCAGATTATTGATGAATGTCTGAGAGAGTGACTGTTTAGGATACTTATATTGCACGAGCTTGCATATACTAATATGTACTTGTGCTGATGCAGATAAAAAGGGAGATAAAGATACTTCAAAATCTTTGTGGAGGCCCTAATATTGTGAAGCTGCTTGACATTGTCCGAGATCAGCACTCAAAGACTCCTAGTTTGATTTTTGAATATGTGAATAGTACGGATTTTAAAGTTCTGTACCCCACATTGACAGCCAACGACATTCGCTACTATATATACGAGCTTCTCAAGGTTATTTCATCTGAGCTTGTTAAAGCATTTCAATATTTGAGACTGCCTTTTCTTGTTATTGTTTTTGCTGTTACCTTTCCCTTTGAATTATATAGAATATGCTATTTATTTACCAAGGAAATTTTTTATACATCAATGGTTTTGAATTAAAAATTTTATTTTACTAGGCATACGAAAATTTAGCTGAGTTCTCTGCTTTGAATGCCCAAATGAACATTTTATTCACTTTGTCAATATCTAAGTCTCTTCATTGTATTAGTACGTTAGAAAGCCCCCTGTCACTGATTTATGGTTTACCCCATGTAGTAATATGGATTGTTTGCTCTGTATTATTTTCCCACATGAATGACCTCTCAAGGAGCATCATGTTACATAATGGAGACATGAAAGATTGCAAACAAGCAGTTTGGGTAAATTTATGATAAGGTACCCTCTGTGTTGTGTGTGTAGGCGGGTGGAAGTATATTTGTTTGTTCTTATGAACCTTACAAAAAATTTATGTGGTTTTGATGCCATTGTTTTCAAAAGATTGGTGCAATAATGGGGTGCTTTTGTGTACTTATTGTAATTTTGGATAATTTGAACCAATTCTCTCAAGATATTTGATGATGAATCTCCCATTTATATATCTGATTTTTTTTATATTTTCTTTTTCCTTATTTGGGAAAAGATGGCTTGACATCACTAACTCCTTGCGTGTATCTATGTGTTATAGAATATGTATTCAGACTGTTGATTATAGTATGAAAGGAAGGGATTCTTTAGTACTATGTAGTATGTCGCGTGCTTAACTAATCTTGGCCTTTATAATTTCAGGCACTAGATTACTGCCATTCTCAAGGCATAATGCATAGAGATGTCAAGCCTCACAATGTGATGGTTGACCATGAGCAACAGAAGCTTCGCTTGATTGATTGGGGTCTTGCAGAATTCTATCATCCTTGCAAAGAATACAATGTTCGAGTAGCTTCAAGGTATTCGTAATTTCCAAAGCTTTTAATTAAATTGTATATTTTTTGTTTTAATTCTAATTTCATTCTAAAGATTATATTTTATGGTATTTTTGTGCATTTATTTAGGCTTTGGCCTTTCCTGTTGAAACTAGTGGAAAAATGATGTGTTCCTAGGCCTTATTTGTGAGAAGAATTTATTGAGATACTAGGATCTTGAGACTGAACTAACTGAACCCATTGGGATCTAGGACAATTTTGTGCTATATTGTATAGTAGTTTTGACGACGCTCTCATAGAACTCTAATAAAAATAATTTTTAAAGAAAATTATTCTGATAAAAGTTTTATAGGAAACTTGGTTCCCTTGTTTATCTAACCTCACAAAAATAGAGAAATTAAAATTGAACATACTATACCGCAAATTGAACTTCTCATACCGGCCTGTACAAAATCACAAACTAATATACAAGTAATAGCAGCAGGCCATAGCCCCACCACCAGGTCTCAGATTGCCGTAAGCATGCGATCAACTGTCTATCTCATCAGACAGGTATACCAATATGCAGTGCTACCATTTAGATGTACCAAAAATGCCTGAAAAACATGTATGCTTATTATTTTGAACATCAAAATAATAGTCCTGAAAATTTTTCCAGTGACCAACCTCAAGATTTTGAGAGAGTGAACTGCATAATGTCTGGAGTTACTTGGGGAGATAGATGGCCTTTTACAATGGACTGTTGTGCATATTCTTCTTTCATTTTGTTGATTGGTTTTGTCCTTAAAATTATGGCTGGTTTTCTAGGTACTTTAAGGGCCCTGAACTTCTTGTTGATTTGCAAGACTATGATTATTCGTTGGATATATGGAGTCTTGGCTGTATGTTTGCAGGAATGGTGAGCCATAAGTTGCCTATTCCCTTTATTGTATTTACGTTAGAAGTACAATACATTGCTTATTTATCCTTACATCATCAAACAATTGTGGTGTTTTATCTCCCTTGCAGATTTTTCGGAAGGAGCCATTCTTTTATGGTCACGACAATCATGATCAACTAGTCAAAATTGCAAAGGTTCTTATATTTGATGGTTTTTAAAATTCTCTAATCATTTCCAAGCAAACCATCACACCCTTTGCAATACAGACCTATCTTAAGTGCCTGTTTTATTATTGGTTGTAACCAATGTTGGATAAACTCTTTTCAGGTTCTTGGAACTGATGAATTAAATGCATATTTGAACAAATATCATTTAGAGCTTGATCCTCAGCTTGAAGCTTTAGTTGGAAGGTACACCACACTCAATTATAGTTCATGTCTCCTTGACTGAATCCAATTCTTGATGGTTTAATTTGATTCAGAACTTCAACAAAGGATTAGGAGCTAGGTATGAATCTCTCGCTATAGAAGGGTAATGAAGGCCATTGTAAGGGTGAAATATAATGTTGGGTTCAGATGCTATTTGCTGATCCAAAAACAGGGGTTGGACTACATCCATAACTTAAAGATGCATGCCAGAAACTTTGTTATCATTTTAATCCTGCCATTTCTCCGTCTTGCTTTCTTCAAGCAACTAATGGATGTTTAAGGTCAATTTTCTGCTGTAGGACACTTGCTTATCCTATCTACCTAATTAATGTTGCAGGCACAGCAGGAAGCCATGGTCCAGATTTATGAATGCAGATAATCAGCATCTAGTTTCCCCAGAGGTCATCTACATTTTTCTTCTTCATTTCTAGGAAATTGATTAAATTATGATTTGTCTTATTCATTTTGCGGGATTGTTCACTTGGACATTATTTGCATGAAATCAGGCCATCGATTTTCTGGACAAGCTTCTTCGCTATGATCACCAGGACAGGCTTACAGCGAGGGAGGCCATGGTAATTTTTCTGGATTTCGAACCAGTGATGGACGCCCAAATTTCTTATAATTAAGTTATAACTTTTTTCAAGCAAGAGGACACGAACATGAAGATAAGACCACAAAATTTATTTATATATTTGAAAATGTATAGCTATACACTTCAATAAAATAGAGAAATTTAGAATGTTAAGAGAAACTCTCCCTCCCTTCTCTCTACTCCGTTTAGCTATTCTTTTGGCTTTCAATAGATCGTCTGTTTTGCATAGTTAATTATTCTGATTCATCCTTTCTCTATACTCATTTCAGGCTCATCCTTACTTCTACCAACTGAGAACTGCAGAAAATAACAGAATGCGGAGTTAGTAAAACCGTACTACTTGCTACTTGGTCAGCCGTATTCAAGCCTACTGCAAACTTCCATGATTTTCTCTTGTAATCTTGCATACTCCAATATGTAGGCATCATGTTTGGTAAACTTTAAAGCTCATAATTCTGCTATACTTTTCCAAAGCTTACCAGTTATTACATTATTTATCTACACTGCTCATGCCCAATTGGCTCCTTGTATAACCATTCGACCATTTGCAATAGATTCCTACTGCTCAGTGAAAAGTATCGATTTGCTTGTCAAAAATAAACACATCTATTAGGCATGCAAATAAAGGTAACTGGGTAAAGAAACGATTACATGATATAGTCCACAGACTTGATCAATTTGACATAAAAGAGTCTACAAGGATGACTATATAATCACGATTAAGATATTAGAGGAGACAGAGAGGGGCTTGGAGCCCTTGTTTGTATTTCTTTTCTCGCTACTGCCTCATTTCTTAAGATGGGGGAAACATGTGTATAAATCAGATTTGGGGTGTTTGGCTTCCGCGTGTTCCTTGCATTTCACCTCCGAAGTGGTACAAATGAACGTCTGCATGCACACTTTGCACTGCAATCAACATTTTCAACATCCGTAAGTAAACCAAAACTGAAATTCTAGGCAACTATATAATCACTCCTCCAACATTTTAATCAAAGATCATGTCATGTCCGCTAATATTTCATCCACCTGATGAGCTTGGGAAACTCAACACGATACCAGAAGTGCATTCCTTTACAAATGCTAGAATGTTATTCTCATCCATCAGGGTATTAACACTCAAGTAGGCAACAATCAAACTACCAAGAATCACAAGATTGGATGGAATCGAGAATGAGAATTGCTATATGATTGATGCAGAAAAAAGTGAGATATTCATATTCTCATTGTCTTTGTCATCTGAATCATAATATCCCATTTCTATCAAGCACACAAACCCTTAGAAGCAATTTACGGTCTCAAGCCATCACAGAGACCTATTTAATTTGAAGTTAATTAACTCAGTTTTCATTTAACGTGACGATGGAATGGAAAATAAGCACAAGCAAGGCTAATAGCAGTACCTGGATGCTCATGGCTTTCTTGTTTGACTCAAGCTGACTTCCTGTGCAAATATCAATCCGATCATCAATCGTTGAATCAAGATATATAGAGGAACCAGCAGATCTCAGAGGATACACAAATAATAATATTATATAAATTTAAAAAAAAACTTGTAATCTATTGTTTCATTGTTTGGCCTGTAGCGACTCAAGACTCACTTAAATCGACGACTTGACTCAAATTTTCTATTATTTTGGAAAGTAAAATCACAAAGAAAACGATATCCACAAGTGTTTCTAGGACACCAAACGAACAGAGAAGTTTACCCTTAGCGGCGGCTTTTTGCTTCTCCATGTTCCTCTCACGAGCCATCCTTGACTTCTGGCCGTTGCCGCCTCCCATTTTTTTTTTCTTGTTGATGTCAGGCTAGGGCTCAGGCGAGAGACACGGAACGAAAGCACCAAAAGAGAGATCAAATTGCAACGCCAATAGCTTTCAAAGATGAAGACTTAAATAGGGAATCCAATTTGGTAGACCAGACTACTGCTTTAATTCTCCTCAAATAAATCAAGGGTTTTTAATTTATCAAAATTACCCCTGGAGTTTTTGCTAATACCTTGGGTGATAATCATACCCAAAATCCTCCAAAAAAAACTATCCAGACGTTAACTAACTTCCGTCATGTTTAACAGACGAGGGCCATAATAGTAATTTTCCTGTTTTTAGTCTTTCATCACTTAAAATAAAGTGAAACATTTGTGGTTGGAAAGCAAGACTTTGCTTGGTTTAAAGATAGAATTTTATGAATGCGTTACTTGTGTTTACTGTCTTAGATCTGAATGCGCAAAATAAAGGTAAATTTGTAATTCAAAACTTGCGTCTATTTGCAACTTAACTGCGTTAACGGTGGCGTTTGATGAACATAATATAATAAAGTTAGCATGGAAATACAATTAGGAAAAGTTGAGGGTAGTTTTGTATTTTACGGGTAATTTCCCTGACGCGTGTAGTGTCAGGTTTGTCGTTGAAGAGGGCTGGGAAGGGAAGACTTCTCTGACCCAATAAATAAAATTACTGTGGAAAGAAAATCAAATTACAATATCCAAATGGCTCACATTCAACACCTTGAAGTTGAAGATTGCATGAATTAATAAATAAATTTAGAAAGAAATAATTGCCGTGCCCGTGAGTAGTGCTTGAAGAAGCATACAGCTGGAGCTCACTAGTCACTGGCGGTGGAATACGAGTGGCAGTGGTGGGGTGGAGTGGAGTGGACCTATTTTTAACCTATGACTAGTTTTATTCATACATGCTTCTTTTCAACCTTCATCATCATTATTAATGTCATATTGTTATAATTTATTAAAATTCATGTCGGTTTCTGATTTAAATATTATTATATAATATTATGCCTATGAATAATATTTTATATATAATTAAATATTATTTTATTTTTAATTTAAAATATTTAATTATATATAATATATTATTTATATACTTAAATATTATATATATATATTAAAAAAAATCTCTCAAGCAAAGCCCTAGAGGATGAACAGATTCCTACTAACGTCAAGCCGAAACAATCCAAAATCTTTAACGTGGTTGGATGGGCTGGCCCAAACGATAGCCTTTAACGCACAGTGAACAATTGAGGCCTCATTGATACTGGGTTGAGGCCCTTGGGCTTGACTAAACTATGACACAATTTTCCATTAAAAACAATACTAAGGGAGTGTTTGATTTGGGTAATATTTTATTACCAAAATAAAAATATTACCTTAAAGATAGATTAATTAAAATATTACTGGGTATAAATGATTACTATGTTTGATAAAATTTAATAGGAATAAATAATTATTATGTTTGATTAAAGGTAATAAAAGATTACTAGTAAATTATTTTACTTAAATGCCCTTGAATATAATTATTTTTAAATATTTTTTATATTATTTATCATATTAATTAAAAATAAATTTATTTTTATCTCAAAAAATTAATAAATAATAATTTTTCTATAATAAACTCAAGATTACCCTAGTAATCTTTAAATACCAAAGGTGAAGGTTGTAATCAGATTACCACCTATATTACCTGTCACGTCAGCATTGATAATAGAAGATTACTGTAATCTTTTATTACTGACAAACCAAACAAGGGAATAAAAGATAGATTACCAAGGTAATCTTAAAAACCCTCAACCAAACGCACCCTAAAGATTATAATTTCTATCCGAATTTAAGGTTTTTAATCATAACAAATAGAAGATTATTTAATAGAAATGGAAACAAAAAAAAACAAAAAAATATCTCTATAATTGGGGACAAAGATATTTATGTCCCCGCCCTGCCTTATTCTCGCCTTCATCCTTATCTTTATTTCTATTCACGTCTTTTTATATTAATATATTTATTTAAAATATTAACTTATCTTTATAGTTTTAAATTATTTATGTCTTTTAAATTTATTTATATTTTAGTTGTGTATATTAAGTTGAATAATATATAATATTTGTGATATTTGAAATAACTGATTAGTTTTAATTTTGTTATTTAATATATAGACAAAAGGATTATTTTCCACCCAAGGTTTACCCTAATCTTAAAATCATACCCACGATATATAGAAACCCAAACATTCATTAATGGACTAATTGTCATCAACATTTTCAGTTAGAGGCATGGGTAAAATTGTCATTTTATCCCTAAACCTTAAAACCTTAAAATTGATATTATTTCCCCTTAAGTTTTAAAAACTAACATTTCACTGCATTTTCAAAATTTGAAAAGTTTAAATTTCACCCCTAAGGTTTGTTTCCCTTCTCCAGTTACCACCATTCCATCTGACTTTGACGCTTTTCATCTATCTTCCAAATTTGACCATAAAGGACAGCCACCCACCATTATGAAGGACAATATTTCATCGTCCTTTATCGCATCGTCCAAACACAACAATGAAAGATAACTCTTTATTGTTCTTACTTGTGTCGTCCAAACAATGAAAGACAACGTTTCGCCATCCTTTGTAGTCGCTTCTTCTCGATCTAGACAACACTTTGTTTTTTAGATTTGAAAGAACAAAAGGTCATCCTTCATTGAATATGACCGTAACTTCTTCCTGATCATCGGTCAAATTTCTAAGCCATTGGAGATGAAACCTAAAAAGGGGAAAAAATTTTCAAAGTGTAATCATGGGGGCAAATTGTTAATTTTTTAAAATAAAAGAGAAAATGATATAAATTTTTAAGGTTTTAGGGTTAAAATGATAATTTTACTTCTATTTCTAATTGAAAATTTTAATAGCAGTTAGTCTATGGGTGGGTGTTTCGGGTTTTTTATGTGTTTATAGTTGTGCTTTTGAGATTATACTAAAACTTAGGTGAAAAATTGTCTTTAGCCGTTAATATATTTATATTATGTTTAGAAGGTAAAAAAAGAGGTTTTTCCTTGTAGGGATGGGGATACGGAGGAGATTTTTTTTATAAGGAAGGGACGAGGAATCGTTATTATCACTGTAATGGGAAAAGGGATTGAGATCCCCTCCTCACCCCTCATTATTGTCATCCCTAAACAATACTATGTACACATATTTTTTATACATAATTTAGATATATAGATTAAACATCATTACGTGATTGATTATTACTTTTTATTTAAATTAAACTCATTCACTCATATAATAACATATAATTTGTATATAAATATATATATATATATATATATATATATATATATATATATATATATATATATATATATAGTTTTATTGTTCTATTAAAATGGAAAAAAAGAAATTATTTCTTTTAATTAGATCAAATTATTATTTATTTGTATGATTAAGAGTACAGATAAAAGAGGAATATTATGTATACTTATTTTTTGTATATAATTTTTGTACATAAATAATATGCCATCATACGATTAAGTATTATTTTATATTTAATTTAAAATTATTCAATCACATGGTGACACATTAATTGTATACACGAATTGTATATAAAAAATAAATACACATAATTTAATTGAAGTTAAAAAGTGAAAAAATTCATAAAAATTTATTATATTTCTTTTACTGTTGATACTGAAAAAGTCATATCACACCCCAATTTAAAATTACTTTTCAGATCATTTTCAAATGTATAATTAATATTAATTTGTTATTAGCAATGAAGTATGATGGATTGATTAAATATTATTTTATGTTATTATTAATATATAAATTAATACTGATTATCATATTTAATGACAGAAGTTACACGTGTACGCTAAAAAATGCATTATTTATTTTTAATGAGTTTATTCATATAAAAGCTTCACCCTTCACTTTGCTTAAACATTCCTTCACCTCATTTCCTTTGCTTCTTCAAATCCTTATTCCCTTGGTAATGTATTTGCTCAACCACCTTATTAAAAAATTAATAAAATTATATATACTTATTTTAAATATATAAATAAATATATATTTGATATATTTAATTAAATAATAAAGTTATTTTAAATTAAAGATAACATAACACTCAATTATATGATAACACGCTATATGTATATTCATTTGTATACATAAAAATAGATACGTATAATATTACTCTCAAAAAAAATATTTTTAACAATAAATAAAATGATTATGCACTTTATATTAATTAAAATAACTAATTTTATATCCAAAGAAACACAACTATAACTCTACACTAATGTAATTAATTAACTTAATTCGATATAAATTTACCCTTACACTTAACAATCTACGGGAGTCTTAAACTAAATTTTCAACCTTTTTAATTCAGGCGTTACGGGAAACCCCACATACTCACTCGACAATCAATCGCATGCTAGAACATGTGTGATAAGATCAAATTTACTAAAATATTTTGAGTAAGACACTATCCAATAAACTAGACAATTTGCGGAACAAGTTGGAATTTTGAAACACCAATATATTATTTATCATTAGTACCCGATTGACAAAGAAATGTGAACAAGGGGGTTGAGTAATTTTATAACATTTTATGTTATTTGAGTGATTTACAAGTTTTGACTTTAGTTGGCATAAGAAACGATGCTAATTGGAAATTAAAAATTTGTTTTAGTATCGATTGTATCTTTTTTTTTTTTAAGTAATTAATTAGAGAATTTATAAATATAATAGAAGTTCGAATTCAAAACTTTTCTTTAAAAATTCTCATACTCTATCAGTTTTGTTAATTTTTCTATAAAGATTATATTTATTGATTTTATCTTTGTTTGTTTCTTGTTGTCCCGTCTTTGACAAAACAAGCTTAGATTGTAATCGTGTCTTTCTTATGGGTTTACAAGTTTTCTCTTCTTAATATATTTGTGCATAAAAAAAAAAAATTTGTTTTAATTTGAACAATATATATAGCACCGATTGGCAAAATAAAAACAAAATTTATTAAAGTCAATAAACCTAAAAATAGAACTTTACATTCAAACTAGTATTTATGTACAAATTAACACAATGGATTATAAAAAACAAACATGTAGATTTAACCTTTTTCCACATTTTATAAACTCAAAGCACATTAAACATGTGACTAAACAAGGTCCAATAAAGAACAATGAACCCGGACCAAGAACAATGAACTAGGACCAACAACAATGAATAAAAAAATCTTTGAATTACTTTATAAATCTTCAAACCAAAAAGTTAAAAATTAGAAATTATTTGATTTTTTTAAAATCCAAATGGTAGAGATTTTATAAACCCAAGTGATGGATGACAAAAGAAAATTAAATTTATATATAAAAAAAAAAAGACTAATGATTATTGAAGTGAAAAAAGAAAAAGATTAATTATTTTTATATATACCCTTATTAATATTATAAATAATAACTTTGTGATAAATATTAAAAAAAGCCGCGTATAATGAGACACGCGCTATGATAGCGACTCAGTGGTACAAACGACGATGACAGGTCGCTACCGGGTTAATGTGACCCGTCGCCGAGTCAGCTTCACTTTTATTTAATTAGAGAGTTCCGTGGCTAAACCACCGTTAACCCAGAAAGTGGGACCCGCAATGCTCCACAATTTAGGAAAAGCGATCCAAAGGTAGAGAAGAATATGCTTTGCTCTGCTCTACAAATATCCTTTCCCTCTTAGTCGCTTTGCTTTTATTTATTTATTTTATAATTTAATCATGTATATAACTTTCTACGCTTGTCGTCTCTGTTTCATCTTCTTCGTTCTTCTCTCCTTGTAAATTGTAATTTCTAATTTTATCTTGTTTGTTTGTTGTCAGAGAATGGAGCTTCTTCATGAGTTGGTTTTAACTGTTTTTATCGCCGCCTTGTTTTCTTATTTTGTTGCTAAGCTGGTTTCGCTTGCCATGCCTGCTGGTGCTGCTCATGATTCTAACTCTGCCGCCACCGAGCTCAAAGACGTTGATGAGGATGATATTATGGAGGAATTGCAGTATGGAGAGAACTTGAATGTTGGAGTACTCGAAGGAGAAGATAGAGTTCAATTAGTCGAAGAAACTGTGGAAAAAGTGGAGAAATTTCAAGGAGGGGTTCAACATGCCGAAGAAATCGCGGAGTCAGTGTCACATGGCGAAGAAATCGAATCCGAACGCTTCCAGTCACCGGAAAAATTGATGGAGGTTCGTGGACCGTGCAAAGAATCATCGGAGGAGGAAATTGTGGAGAAAGAAGCGAACACGGAGGAGAATTTGGTCGAAGAAACATTTGAAAATGAAGAAATGGCTGTAAATAATGATGTGATTATTCCAGAGTCGGCTGTAAACAATAATGTTGATATTGAAGAATCGGCTGTCAACGATAGTGTTATTATCAAGGAATCGGGTGTCAATGATAATGTTATTATGGAAGAATTGGGTGTAAATGATAATAGTAATATTATTATTGAAGAATCTGTTGTAAATAATCATGTTATTATTGAAAAATCGGGAGAGATCGGTGAGTCAATGGATGGTTTGGTAACAGAGGAGGATGATGAGTGGGAGGGGATAGAAAGGAGTGAATTGGAGAAAGTTTTTGGAGAGGCTGCCAAGTATTTGGGGTCTGGAGATAAGGATGATTTGGTTAGCGACGTAAAAATGGAGTTGTATGGTCTTCACAAGATTGCTACTGAGGGACCTTGCCGTGAGCCACAGCCAATTCCTCTTATGGTCTCTGCTCGTGCCAAGTGGTACCAAACTTTCCGATACTTTTTATGCTTCTTTGATATCTGTTTTTGTTTGTTTTGATGTCCGTGAGTGTGATTGTGTGATCGGGATGGTAAACTAGAATTGCATAAACACTAGAAACCTAGACTAATTAAATTAAGAATTTTGCAAAATTCTTGAATTGAAGGTTGTATCATAACCAAATCTTAGGTGAAATTAATCAGGCAATATATGGAGTAATGCAACTTTACCCCAGATAAAATACTTAGAAAATTTTTCTATAACAATTTTCTGTAGCATTTTAGCAATTGGCAACTGAGATAGAAGTAACTTATATACTTATATTTATGATTATTGCCTAAGTTGGTGTACTTGGAAAGAGGTAGTTAAGAATGCACCTTAGCTTCAGATGCAGTTGTTTAGATAAGTATACATCGACCTTTTTTAAGTCAACATCCAGGTGAGTTTTAGTTGTCCATGCCTTTACCAAAACTAAGATTGGTTTGAGCCGACAATTTATTACTGGAGGCATTTGTCAAACTTAGGAAGAGTTGAAAAATCCAAGACGCCTTAGGGCCCACCCTTTAAGAAGTTGCACGGTATAGCTTGATTGCTAGTTATAATAACAGGGTTGAGAGCTGCAATGTGTGAGTGATGGACGGCCCTGCTTACGTTGTGCAAGGAATGCTTGGCAAAGGCTGGGGAACATGAATCCAGAGGAGGCAATGGAGCAGTATGTCAAACTTCTTTCGGATAGAGTTCCTGGGTGGATGGAGGAACATTGTTGTGTAAGTCTTTTCTTTCTTTCTTTCTCTTTTTTTTTTTTGGATGCATTGAGAAATTATGGTTTTTTTGTTGACTTTTACTGCTTATATTGTTTGGATATGTTATTAGAGTGCCATTCTCTGTGCAGGGAGATAGCAAATTGGGATCTCATGAAGCAGGAAAACATGATGCTGCTGCTCCTGCATTAGGGTCATTTCCAGGCCATCAAGTAGATTGTGCACATGAAAGGTTGTTTGCTGAAGTGGATTGATTTTTTTTTTCAATTAATCAACAACAGCTTCCAGATTTCAATTTGGTTTTGTGCTCTGTTAATCACGTTTAGCTGTTCTTAATCCCTCTTTAATACCCTGCAGGAACCTGGAAATGAACTGCGATAGTGAGGCAGGTGGTCTAACTGGTGGACCATGCCTGAAGATCAAGGTTTGGTCATAAATATTTCCATCTTGCATTTCTGCCTTTGTGTTCTGATTTGTGTCCCCGATAATAGGAAAATTAGTAGAATACTCTAATAAATAAGTCATGTTTGTCGGTATGTGATACGCATCTGGAGACCTCCTTCCACTACAGCACTAACTCCTCTTCTGTCCAACCCAGAAAACCTCCCCTGCAATTCCTTTCTCTCAACCAACACTCAAGCAACCCATATAGCAGTCAAGTAATAGTTAATTTCCCCGATATAGGTGCAACAGATTGTCAAGCAAACTCAATGATTTTCATTGATCCACTCCAGTTCACAATATTCTGATTAGTTTGCATCACAATAAAATCAAAAAAATTGCATGGCATTTGAGAGGCCAGCTTTCTCCTTCTATTCCTCTACTCTTGATTCTGACTCCTTGATTCTTCTTGATTTGTTTCCAGCTTTTGTTTCTTCTCCATAATCGTCACCCTTTCTCTCATCTTGCCATGTACCAGCTTCTTGCTTTTGTGGTCCTGCCTTCCTTCTTTTGCACTTGCTGGCATCTGTCATCTCAATTCTTCTTCCAACTGTTTCCTCTTGATTGCTTTGCATTTGGTGTCTCAATTTGCAGGGGATGTAAACATGGGTCCTAACAGAATGCTAAAAGTGCTCAACTCAATTTTCATGCTTTGCTAGAACTTAAAAAGTTTGTCTTGCCATTGAGTCAACAGACGTTGAAGCATTCAGCTAGTTGATTCCTATGCCAATTATTGATCAGGGTGTACATTTGGGTAGGATCATTTCCCAACTGCAATGGATTTTTTCTGTTTGTATGCCCTTGGTGCTCTCATCATCTCAACCTCGTCAAGTTTCTTTTTTTTTTTTTTGGGGACAGGGTGTTTCATTTGCTGGTTTTTAGTCTTCAATTCTGTGTGAAATAGGCCTCCTTACGCCTTGTTTACTTTAATATGTGACAATTTAGGCATATATCTCGTTTACTTTGCACAGTATTCAGTGAACATTGATCTCAGACACTGTTGTTTAAAATTTTCTGGACACTTAATTCCTGTTCTTTGTATTACTGCTTCATGTTTAGTCTTTTTAATTATCTGGGTCTGGTTAATAGGCACTTTTTAACTGAATTTAGTGTGAATATTTTCAGGCTACAGAATGAATGCTTAGCTGCTTCAGCTTCATAACCGCAGGGGCCATTCTCCTGGGTTTGCTTGACCCGAAACAGGGCTATTAATTATCTTGAAGCATGCATATACTTCTGTGTGCAAGGTTCTTGTGCTATTTATGTTATCAATTGTGTCCTAATATTATAATTATGCTATGTGGATAAAGTAACCATTGACATTGTGCATATGTGCGTGTGTGTATATATATATATATATATCCAAAATAATGTCCTTCCCATAATTTATCACCTGGGTGGTTGTGACTATTGAAGCATATAGTGATGCCTGTTTTAACTTAAAAAATTTGGTGGCTGATTTCCATTTTCGTTTCCTACTTTTACACGATTGCTGCTTTTAAATTTTAGGCATCTTTGACCGGTGAAGAGATAGGATTGCGTGAAGTAATTATCTTTCTGTGAATGCAATCAAAATTACCATTTTTTCAGAGTTGCTTTATTTGTCATCGAAGACGTTCCAAACTAAATACATATGACAAGCCAAGAATAATAAGAGAGGGCGACAAATTATGTCGTTATTCTTCTTCCATTCTTCCCTTGCAACAACACAGCAGATAATTCTTTCTGGGGTACCTCCACCCTCCTCATACCCGGTCTTATCCAGAGCCTGAACCATAGCCTCCCCCGCCGCCGCCACCACCACCACCACCACCATATCCTGAACCTGAGCCTCCGCCATAGCCGCTTCCTCCGCCGTTACTTCCCCAACCATAGCCGGAGCCATGTCCACTGTCCCCTCCACCTGAACCCAAACCACCTCCAGAACCCATGCCGCCTCCAGAGCCAAAGCCCCCACCAGAACCATAGCCATTACCTACTCCACCCCCGATCCCAACCCCAAAACCACCACCAATACCAGCACCATAGCTGCTGCCTTCGTAAAAACTAGTAGTAGGCCGCACTCGATGGCCAGAACCTGCCACTTTGGTAGGGCTAGTTTCCTTTCCAAACCCCATTTCACTTGGAAGCCTCCCTCTGATAGCTTCTACTAGAACACTACTAATGAGCCCCAAACACAAGAAAGTAAAGCTCCATAAAACCACACCATTCCTTTCCATATTTTCACAAAACCAAATACACCCCTACCCTCTCACAACGATCACTTACTTATACACCACCTGCACGTTAAACCACAGTTGAGAATATGAAATATAACGCAATGTAAAGGAAAAAAAAAAAAAAACTTACCCCAGCCCAACCAGTTTTTTTTTTGGAAACAAGAATGCTAAGGTTATGGACCAAGTGGTTAGTCAAAGAATATATAGAGGGTGAATGTCACCTGCTGGTGGACTGTGTGATCTGGTTTTGGTGAAGCTGGCGAATTGCATGATCACCATTAGCTTCGCATGTTTCTCCGGCGAGAGATGCCAAACGGGTCGGTTAGCTCTATCTGGGTCCAAAACGAATCCTGATTGTGAGCTGGGTCGGCTACGTCAATGTCAGTGAGTTTAATGGGCTTGGCATATTAAAATTAGACAAGAGTGAGAAAGAAATATAGTGGACTTGCAAAAGATCACTGAGTTGAACCCTTTTCAACACCAAATAGAACTTTGGCAGGCTTTAACAACAAATGAACGGGCCAATTTACAAGTTTGCATGTTGCAACCGGCTGGCTGCCATATATATATATATATATATTCACGGTAGACTACCGGTCAAGCTGAAGTAGAAGAACAATATTCTTTATTTAGCAAGCCCCGTTTTCAAGGTCGGCCATTGTTTTCAACAGGAACATGTCATGTGGCAAAAGTAGTTTGTTAATTTTCAAGTGGGCCGAATAACCATCTCACCCAAAATTTGACGAAAATAACAACTTTCTCCCTTTAAGTTTAATAACTCTATGTTTCGCCATCTATCAAAATTATTAATGAAATCTGTTGATTTTACAAAGTTGGTGAAAGGATAAAAATGTAACATATCGTTATTGAAACTAAATAATGATTTATCTCTAAAAATTTATACAATTTTAATCCACTATTAATTAATAATTATAAAAACTAAAAATGATAAAATTTTATAGATGAGATTTTTTTCTTTCGATGTTGTCACCTTTGTGTATCATCAACCAATCTTATATCGATGTCACCTTTATGTTTTGTCAATTAGTCATTGATGGAATCTCTCACCTTAATAAGAAGCTTTGTTTTCGTTGAATCTTGCAATTTTCATTAACATAAGGATGTCTCACCACCTAAAAGAGCTTTAAGCTTATCTATACATTTAATATTTGTACGATTATAGGAGAATGTGGAACATCTATCTCCCTCTTTGAACTAAGAAACCCAAGATTTCTCGGGTATGTTGACATTGAAGAGCTTTCATTAGGTATTATTTGATTTTTTCATTGTTGAAAAGGAAATCTAAAAGCCCCTCTACCAATGTTAATTTTTTTTAGATCTACCAGCCCATCTATATCAGGAAAAAAACACATGAGATCTCATTTTGTTGGGGAGTGATTTAAACACTCAGTATTGTCAATTCTTTGAACAAGGTAACTGAACCTTTATTGACCAGAGCAAACAGATAACATGGCCTGCGTGCTTTGACAAATTTGGCTACATCATACAGTCACCACTAGCTGAGATTAGCTCTTGTCTAATCGGGGACACTGCAAAAACAATACAAGGGGCTAGTTATCACCTTCAACCCTCAATAATTAAGGCTGACAGATATCCTTAACTATCTGCCAACACTGTTCGATAAATGTCATTTTTATACTGAATGGACCACTGAGAAAGCCATCCATTCAAATAGAAAACCCTATTTTTGGCTGGTGTTTCAATTATTTACGCCGACGTTGCATGGGAAAGTGACCTCTTAGCAACTCTGGATGGATTTTTGTCATAAAGAAATTATAGAAGTTTAGCTTAATCTCGAGTGAGAGAGAAGGAGAAGGCAATAATGTTAGAAAATAATTATGATTTAACAAAATCACGCATAGCATATGAAATACCAAATTATATGTTAATCCAAATATATAATTAAGATTATGAATATAGAAAAACTTGTTTGAGTTATGTTTCTGAATTCAAAGAACCTTAGGAATTAACACGTTATCACAGGGTTATGCTCTAGAAAACTTTCTACGACAATTTTGAATGGCTAAAACAGTATATTTCAAGTGTAGGCCTAACCAATTTATATAAGAGAGTATTTGAATCTTCCTATCAAAAGTCTAATAACTTAAAAGACCACACTATACTGTCTACTCAAATCAATAAAATTTAAGTGTATTATACTTATTTACTAAATTTTTATCTATAAATTGATATTAAAATATTTAAATATCTGATTTTATGAAATCAAAACAAAATTAATATTAGCCTACATCGAAAATTCCTAACAAATACTTGCTAACAAACTCACCATTAAAGGAAAACCAAGCAATAAGACTACATCCACTGGCCCATATGGATGCTAATGGATTCTGAATCCAAAGCCAACCACACATTATTTAATTTTGCTCTGCTTCTCCAACTAGATGATTTCGATGACTGAAATGACAGATGCCACTTTAATAAAGATATATATATCTTTTTAACTGCATATGATTCCATTTTCGAAACCTTTCCCTGGATTCATTCATCAAGTACTGCTAATATGAATCAGTTTCTGCAATTACAGAACAAGCATAGTAAAAAGAAACAGAGAAGTGTGCAATTATTGAGATAGAGGAGGGCCCTCTTCCAGCTAATTCCAGGACGATATTAGTTGAGAAAGATTAAAGTTGGTTATGATTAAATATTGCATTAGTTGATTATAATCTAATCAAAACGACCTTTATCTGTAAGCCTTACTTTTATGATAATAATGATGCTCGGCAGTGGGCCTTTTACACGATCCTTTATGTTTATGTAACTGTTTCTTCAACTCTTGAAATTTTGTTAAAACTATTGTGTACGGCTCCTCGATGTTAACTTAGTACTAAACTCTACTTTCCTCTTAAAAACTAATCCTAATAGATTATCTGGAAAGGTATCTAAAAGCTTACATACCATAAGAGTACTATTAAAATCAAGACTATCTTTATGACATGCCTCAAATGCCCTGAATATCTCTTGCTCGACATCTTTCTGCTCTTTAACACTGACAAGCAAAAAGCAGTATACACGTAGAATATGCATAAAGCTTGTTAGTGTCAAACATTGCCTTCTCAGCATTATTAAGATTAACAATTAATAATGCTGCCAAGAAAGAGTGCTTCTGTTATGATGTCAGGGTCACCTTCAATCACAAATATATCCCAATTTCAACCTGTAATAAATTTTTTTAATTATTTAGGTTGTGGAAAGCGACATTGCATAGGATCCGAAGCCATGAGTCAATAATCTTTCTTAGCATCTTAACAAATAATTTCATTAGTGGTCTTACTCCTTCCACTAAGCTTTGTGGATCCAGGTTTATCAGTGGGCTTGGGATATTCTTATCTCATCACTACACCAACATATTTTAACAATCTTTCTTCCTTCAGTTAGGCAATTGTAAATCATTATTAATAATGAATTGAGAGCAGAATAGACTCCTGTTTAATCAATTTCAGATCTGATTAACAAGAAGAGACCACTTTATGTCCCTGAGGTTAGGTTTTTGCTATGTCAGTATTACTTTGGCCCCGAACCCATATAACATCTGGCCTTCTGAGTTCAATGATAAACAAACCTGTAGCGAATTGCTCATATGGACGTTGTCTTGTAAAGTAAGTATTGTGGCAGGCCTGGGAAGTGGCAAAGTTTATTTGCCCACCAGACTCCAGACTCCACTAACTGGGACTTGTAAAATGATTGGTCGACCCTTTATGTGGGCGTCTGCCTGGAGACGTGACTGATCATACTTGTACCTAAAATATATTTGCAGTAAGATTCTATGCTCTGAATTCTGATGGGTTAAAAGGCAAAGCCTAATACAATAAAAATCACTCAAAGTTGTACACGGTACACCCGATAGAATAAAAATTCCCTGGTAGGCCCCTATATATTTTTTTTAACTCGAACTTCCTCGCATCTTATTATTATATAAGCCCATGCCCATTAGAATCGATTAAATATAGCAAAGGCCAAAGGGTAGAGAATCTTCTTTGCCTATAGCATTTTTGTCTTCAGCTCTCAGTGACGTCCTGAAGCTAAAACACCTAAAAATTTCACTGAAGTGCTTGAAACCTCCAACTAATAATAGAGTGAGAAGATGAAGATATTGAAGTTTAGGCTTCTACAAATATTTCTAATTCTGATTTTCTGCTATGTGGCAGCAGAAGCAGAAGAGAAGAACCAGAAACTCAGAAAGACTTATGTAATTCATGTGGACAAGTCCAGTATGCCGGCAAGTTTTGATGATCATTTTCAATGGTATACTTCAACTTTACAATCAGTATCAGATACTGTAGACATGCTCTACATCTACGACAATGTGATTCATGGCTTCTCCACAAGTTTAACCGCCGAAGAAGCTGAGTCGCTTGAAAACAGACCAGGAATCATCTCAGTCCTGCCTGAAGTTAGATATGAACTACACACAACTCGAACACCAGAATTCCTTGGATTGGGAAAGAGTGAAGCTCTCCTTCCTGCATCTGAAGCTGAGAGTGAGGTCATTATTGGAGTCTTAGACACTGGAGTATGGCCAGAGCTGAAAAGCTTCGATGACACGGGGCTTGCAACTGTCCCAGGTGGTTGGAGAGGAGAGTGCGAGGTGGGCAAGAATTTCAACACATCAAGCTGTAATCGGAAACTAATTGGTGCCAGGTATTTCTCAAAAGGGTATGAAGCAGCACTCGGGCCTATTGATGAAACCATGGAATCAAAATCACCGAGAGATGACGACGGTCATGGATCTCACACATCAACTACAGCTGCTGGTTCAGCAGTCTCCGGAGCCAGCCTATTTGGTTTTGCTTCTGGTACAGCGCGCGGTATGGCAACAAAAGCCCGGGTTGCAACATACAAGGTATGTTGGCTTGGTGGGTGTTTCGGTAGCGACATCGTAGCCGGCATGGATAAAGCTGTGGCAGATGGAGTAAATATTATATCTATGTCAATTGGGGGAGGTCTGTCAGAGTACTACAGAGATACTGTCGCAATCGGAGCTTTCACTGCAATGACACAGGGAATTCTTGTATCCTGTTCAGCTGGAAACGGTGGACCATATTCGGGCAGCCTATTCAACGTTGCACCTTGGATAACCACTGTAGGTGCTGGAACTTTGGACCGCGATTTTCCGGCCTATGTTACCCTTGGAAATGGAAAGAATTTCACTGGTGTATCTCTGTATGGTGGAAAACCATTATCCAGTTCCTCGGTGTCACTAGTTTCCGCTGCTAATGCAAGCAATTCATCAGGCGGCAATCTTTGCTTGATCGGAAGTTTGATTCCCGCAAAAGTTGCAGGGAAAATTGTGATATGTGACCGAGGGTCCAGTGCAAGGGTGCAAAAGGGTGTTGTGGTGAAAGATGCAGGCGGTGTTGGGATGATCTTAACAAACACTGCATCTTATGGGGAAGAGCTAGTTGCAGACGCACAGCTTTTGCCTTCAGCAACGGTAGGCCAAAAAGCTGGTGATGAAATTAAGAAATATGCTTCTTCAGATCCCAATGCAATGGCCACGATCACTCCTGGAGGCACACAATTGGGTGTCAAACCATCACCAGTTGTGGCAGCGTTC
The DNA here is from genome assembly GCF_011075055.1 of Mangifera indica. Classification (NCBI taxonomy): domain Eukaryota; kingdom Viridiplantae; phylum Streptophyta; class Magnoliopsida; order Sapindales; family Anacardiaceae; genus Mangifera; species Mangifera indica. Next base: position 3,402,825 of record NC_058147.1, on the reverse strand, counting down.
AGCTCCAGAGGGCCAAATCCAATCACTCCAGAATTGCTCAAACCAGACCTTATAGCGCCAGGGGTCAATATCCTGGCTGGCTGGACCGGTGCCACTGGTCCAACCGGGCTACAAAATGACAACAGACGTGTGAGTTTCAATGTCATTTCAGGCACATCGATGTCATGTCCCCATGTAAGTGGGTTAGCCGCACTTCTCAAGGCTGCCCACCCAGAATGGAGTCCTGCAGCCATTAAGTCTGCTCTCATGACCACAGCCTACTCAACATACAGCAATGGAGAAACCATTTTAGATGTTGCCACTGGACAACCCTCAACTCCGTTTGATTACGGTGCCGGACACGTGGATCCTGTAGCAGCTCTCGATCCTGGCCTTGTCTATGATGCCAACGTTGTGGACTACCTTGGCTTCCTCTGTGCCTTAAACTATACCACAGCCCAGATTAAGCAAGCCACAAACAAAGACTTCACTTGCGAGTCCAGCAAAATTTACAGCCTGGGGGACTTTAACTACCCATCTTTTTCTGTTCCTTTGCAAACTGCATCAGAGAAAGTTGGTGGCACTGGTGGTGCGACCAGCACTCTGAAATACGCTAGGACTCTTACAAATGTGGGCACTCCTGCAACGTACAAGGTATCAGTATCTCCACAGATTCCATCAGTGAAGATTTTGGTTGAGCCAGAATCACTGAGTTTCAGTGAACAAAACGAGAAAAAGAGCTACACAGTGACGTTTACTGCTAGTTCTATGCCATCTGGTACAACCAGCTTTGCTAGTCTCCGGTGGTCAGATGGGAAACATGTTGTTAGTAGTCCAATAGCATTAAGCTGGACATAATCAACCACTTTCAGGAATTGGCCAATTACTAAATCATGGACAAAGATATGCCTCCAAGCACAATGAAATCTCACTCTATGTTACATAAACGGTATATGAGGATTAGCCTCACACCATTCTATTATGTTTCAGCAGCTGAACTAAGCTGGAAGTTGCATTTGTAATTGCTCTCCACACAGGACAGGGGATTAAGAAAAGAAGGGGACAGATAATTGTACATAAAAATCATGCGTATGATTGTTGTTGAATGTATTTTAATAATATCTCACTAATGAGGTGATGGTTTGTGAATATATAGATTCTCCAAACTTTTGTTCACAGCAGGTACAATTAATAAGAAGCAAACTTTCAGAGAACTGAAATATACTTGATTAAAATGTTCTTCATTAACTCCTCAAAGAATTAAATTAGAATAAAACATGGTAAATAAATAGTAATATTCTGGTAATTGTTCCTAGCAACCATTGCTACCCGGTGATTAACCAAATTCTTGGGAAAATTCTCAAGTAAAAACTGTTCTGATCTCCAAAGATGGCCTCACCTCTGATTGTACATTCCTTTTAATACTTTGTGAAAGCTTTTGGACATAAGATGGTTGAGCTGATTTTTAAAATGTCTTGTTTACAAACAATGAACAAGCACAACAAACTTCTTGTTGGTACATTTTTCTGTATCTAGAAGGTGGCCCAGCATTTTTGACTCAAAATCATTACCTTTATCACTGCCTTTAATCAACAACATATGATGCCATAAGCAATCCAGTAAGAGAGATAATGTAAGAATCATCTGATCAATAGCATCCTACCAATCCTTAAATGAAGAGGGATGAAAACATTGAAACACACTAGTTAAATATTTCAGAGCTTACATTAAACAGGAAAAAAAGGGTACAAATTCAAGAATCATTCAGAATCTTGTATAGGTTGACAAACTGGAAGATAATATGTATCTAGCTGCCAATATTTTTGACGCACACCTTCCCAGACCTCTTCCCCCAGACAATTCTTAACAGGCAAAGGAATCAACTGTGTGGAGTAGCCCAAGTTCTCGAGTTCTAAAGAGACTAAATGACAGTAAACAACATGAAAAAATGCATTACCTCCACAAAGACCATTAAAAAACGAGTAGATTCCACCAGGTTTCAACAATTTAGGAAGATGTTGGTGAAACTCTCTCATGTCTTCATAATACTCTCCATAGGTGTCAAAGAATATGCCTGAAAGTTTTAGCCAAAAGAATCAGTGAGTTAATAACTTGATATAGTGGTTAATACTGTTGTGTCACACAAAACATCTAACATATAGATGACCTTCTTTTTTGTCCCAAAAGAGGTGAGAAAAGATAATCGATGAAAGAAGGGCACTTAAAAATTGTATCTCCCTTTATTTTTCAATCTTTTGTTTGTCTGAACAAGTTCCCATGTTTTCACTAGTAGCAAGATAAAAATTCAAACTTACGTCTACTCTTGTGAAGAAAAATTAAAAAAGGAAACAAATATGAATATTCACTCCAGTTTTGGTATTTAGTTGAATTCAAATTTAAAAAACACCCAATTTTATGTGTTCTAGAAATAAACTCCATTTCAGCTTTCACTTAATCAATTTCGAACATATGTTTTACATTAGCACATCTGTACTAAACCTTCCCATTCAGAAATATGACATGCTTTAATAATAAACTACGTGAGTAAACAAATCAGCAAATGCTCGAGGACCTCATTGTTGGCTAGAAGTGTATGTGTAATGTCACAAGACGGTTGTAGCACTATGAACAGAACCAGAATACTGCATATGACAGTTTTCATTAAGGAATCAACTCTTATATCAGCTAATATAAATAATATATAAGTCAACCTCATAGGACCTTCATATAGTAATAGGGCAAGAAATAAATTTTAAAGGGTACATATATAATTGGGATAGCAATAGTACATATATTTTACTTGTGGGAAAAAATATTCATGAACTCCAAATTGTTTAAATAAGTCCACACTAATGAAAATCCCACAAAAAAGGTACGTAAAACTACCCATATGTTACTTGTAGCTTATAAATTCACAAATTTTTTGGCTACACCAAGAAGGGAAAACATGACTTACCATCATAGGATTCAAGCTCAGAAAGAACATCTTGCCAACGACCAAATTTTATCTTCACATTATCCTTCTCACCCCAACCAGTTTGAAGCATACGCTTGTAAACCTCCAGGTGAGCCTCGACAATTGTGTGTGTAACAGGAGCATATTGTTGAATTGCTGTATCTACAAGCCCCATTCCAAAGCCAATGTTTAATATATGACCACCTCCTGAGCAAACAGCTTTTGCATGAGCCTCCATCAGTGGTTTCTCCCACGCCATCATAACAGCTTTGCTATTGGAGTCCATCAGCTTGTCTTCACTAAAGCTAACCCTGTCAACCAAGTAATCGCCCGTAGAATCACCGTTTATTTTTGCTGACCTCGCTATAGTTCCCAGTATCAACTCAGCCTGAATTCCTGCTCAATTAATGAAATTTATTCAAAAAATTCTCATTTCTCATGCCCAACTAGTGTGCGGGTAATCTAAGAATCAACCAATCATCAGCAAGACCTGATATAAAAAGTAGAGGGATGGTGCACATCCAAATGCCTATCAAATTGTTGCAGCTTATTTAAATATGAAAGCTGAGTCAGTTATCAACATCTAAGTGCAAAATCAACGAAAGATAAAAATCATAATTTGAAATTGTATATACACAACTCAATTACAGCGAACCTGCTTTCGCAATGAAACATAAATGAATGAATGAATAAATAAATAAATAAATATATATATATATAGGTACAGTTAAGTAATAACCAGCATTAAGGAGAACTTCAAAAGTTTCCTGGTGGCCAGAATCCATGGCGAAATCTCCGGCGGAGAGGTTCGAAGGAGACAGGGCATTCCAGGGGGCGCCATCTTCGAGAAGTATCCTGACGACGTTGGTGTGGCCAAGCTTGGCCGCATGCATGAGTGGTGTCAGACCATCGCCGTCGAAGTAGGACACATCAGCTCCTGAGTCTATCAAAGCTTTCACCTTGTCTGCGTCTCCGTTCCTCGCCGCCTCGCATAGTTGCTCTCCTTTCTCCATGGTTGCTTTGACTTTTGTTCACTCACTAATAAGTTTGATTCTAATCGACACATGCCTCCACCAAGCTCCTTCGTAATCACACATTGGTCACCTTTTTTTTTCTAATTATGCTAAAGCCCAATCCTCTGCCCTTGTAACGCCTGGTGAGAAGTGTTGAAAGCGGGGTTGTTTTTGCAATTATGAAAATAATAGTACACTTTAAAAGTTTGATAAGAAATATAAAAAATATTAATTTATACAAACAACTGAGATCAATAAAAAATTTGAAAAATATTAATTTATCCAATAACATAAAATATCAATTTAACCTCTGTGCACATAAATATTAAACAATAATATATAATATAATGTCTATTTAACCCTTTAATAGTAAATATATAATAATTCTAAGTTATAAAAAACTATTTATATTTTGACTTAAATTCAAATTAAATATTATGAAAATACATGGTAAAGGGGAAAGGTAATTTTGATATTACGGATTTGGTTATACTATTTAACGAAAATGGGAAAGATTGATTTTGTTTTGGTCCATGAAATATGGTGAATTATTTTTGGGATATTACTACATACAAAACGGTACCGTTCGAACGCTATATGCGTAGACCCCGCTATATTTATTTAATCAGGTGGCTATCGTGAACCGTTGTTTTCACGAGACATTATCACTCCTGCTGCAACCAAAAAGCCCGTCTTTTACGCTTTTTCTCGTCTATCGTTATCCTTCAAATGCTAGATTACCACAATCTAATTATATATTTGTCTGCTGTATCGATTAATACGTAGATTCCATTCGCGAGATTTTCTTTCGGGTAAATTGATAAATGATTGTTAATTAATCTAGTGGAGCGAGAGTTTTGGAAATGGCTTCGAGTTTTAACCGGTGGGAGAAGGATCCATTTTTTTCTGCGGCCGAGGAAGTTCAGGAATCGGCTGACAGGTAGCAAGTTTTGTCTTGTCTTGTTTGATTTATCTATCTACTTACAATGTATTATGTAATTTTATATCTCAACGATCCATGTGTTTCGCCTTGTAATTTTGACGAGCAATTTGGATTGGCTTTCAATCCCAGAGAATTAGGTTATTTGAAGATGCTGCCTGTTGGATGCGGCAGGGTTTCCTCGAATAATGGAATATTTAAGATTCAGATACATTGTTAACTTTGTTTTTAGGGTTTTGATGTTCAATATGGTTCAAATTGGTATCTATGGGTTAACATAGTTTTTTTTAAATTTTATTTTAACTGTGTGAAGGATGGAGTCGATGTTTAGAACATGGATTCACGCAAATAAAGTTGCTTCTAGCGGGTGGGATTCTAAGGAACTCCGTAGGGACTTATGTACTTCCCTCGGTACAACAAAATGGCAGGTCGTTTCTGTCTCCACAATTTGTTATATATGTGTAGTGATGAGCTGTTTGTTAACCATTTGTAAGATGTCAATTAATTATGGTTTTGGCTATATCAATTCAGTCAATATTAATTGATTTTGGGTGCAAGTGTAGTTAGAGGAGTTTGCAAGGGCTGTCAAATCAAATTATATCAAAAGCTCGATTGATGATGCAAGAGATAGGCATAAACAATTCATTATTGCAATTGAGGACCAAATTTTAAAAATTGAGATGTCGTTAGAGGATTCAGCTCGTACAGAGGGCAAGGCATCCCTGCCGTGGGTGTGCCTGGATGAAGGTGAGTGTAATGAACTTGCGTTGTTTTTGTCGGGGCCATCCATGTCTGATGACAAAGCTCTTGTCAAAGGCCAAGCGAAGGAAAATGAAGTACCACTAGTTACAGTTAAAGAGCCAACACTTGATTATTTAACAAATTCTAGTCAATCTGTTCAGTGGGATTCCTTGGAGGCTATGGATGAGAAGCCATATGGGCATAGGAGAACAGCCAGTGCTTGTGCTGACGTTGGTACTTGGAATATAGCAATTAGTGATGATGGTTGCCAACAAAATTCTTCCAAAGAGAAGCCCACTTTGCCCCCACGAAAGATACCTAGTGTTTCTGGGTTCCTTAATTCCATGGAATCTGTGGCCAAGTTGAAGTTGTCAAAGAATGGAATTAGGAAGTGGAAATCAGTAGATCGTTTCCAGGAAGCTGATACTGCATTATTGAAAGCTTCTCAGTTGACTAGAGTGAGTATGCAATATCCTGCTATTGCATTGTAATCTTCATAAAATTTTACTTCATTATCAGACTCTCTTTTGTGCCATTCATGATTGCAACTTATCTCAAATTTTCTGATAGGGTATAAATGCATGTTATGAAAAGAGCAAGAGTTGCCTAGACAGTTGTGACGATTGCTATGATAAGCAACTTTATGGCTGGTATGGATCTATTCACAGACTGCTTCAGAGGTCTCAATACCAAATGCAATATTGTCGGCCTGTTCAAGTGGCATTGTGGATTGTTCTTCTCCTTTGCTTGATTGGTGAGCTTGCCTAAAGCTTGTATAGTTTTGTTTGTTTATTGAAAGTTCAAAATGGCTTACTATACAAATGGGATTTTTATCTATATTTTTTAAGCAAAGTGTTAATGAAGATGCACCATTTGGATATAAAGATTTTTTGTCTAGACTGATTGTGTTTTTTATTGTCGGAGAAGCTTGAATTTTTGAAGTTTTGTTGTAATGAACCAAATAGATGTCAATTTGTATCTTTGTACACCTTCAGTGGTAGCTAACATGCAAATCTCTGATGGCCGATGTAGAATTGGGGGCTCCACAGAGCTGTTGGGCAGCACCATGCCTACAGCAGCCTTGTCTACATGTTTTGGAATAGAAAGTATTCCTCAAAAGAATATTGCATTAATGCACCTTCAGCATTTTGATTTGTGGATTTCTTATGGATTTCACGAGCACTGGGAAGGTTTGCCATGTGTCTTGGCATTTCTTTATACCATTTTGTCATTTACTTTTCCCTTAAACCTACATGATCTGCAAATGGCTTTTTGGTTTATTTTCCCCAGAACATAAGCACACTTTAGTATCTACGTGACTGTGTATTATTCTAAGACTATGTACTTGAAAGTTAAAACTGACACAACTCAAGGTGGTTAAAGGTTAAATTGTAAAGCTTGGAAATTAGCTGGAAGATTTTATGGTTCTTGGTTCTTTTCTTGGAAAATGATTGTATTAACTTTTGAAGTGTTTAGACAAATATCAAGTGGATCTGGAGTCATAATTAATTTGGCTCCAAATTTTATTTATAGGCCTCTGGTGGTTAATCTGATTTCTTGTCTGTAAAGTAGGTAAGTATTAACCCTATTTTTGTTGTATCCACAAGTTGGGCATCTTGGTTCAATTAAGTTGTCTTCTAAACTGAATTTCATTGAAGGCTTACATGTTTATTCTTTGTTTCTGCAGTTATATTTGCGATCTGTTTTTGAAAAGGAAAGGTAGAATCTTCATCTGGCATTCTATATTTGAAGCAGTGTGTGGGTGTGTGAAGAATACCGGTGCACATTGATACTAGCCGGATATTGAGGGGTAGGTATTTTCTTCGAAAAGAGTCACCAATGACCAAACCCAAACACTAACACCCTTGAAACACTTCCTCATCCCCATCATATTTTTTTTTCTTTAAATCACCAAATGATTTCTTTTTCTTCCAAGTCTGATTTTCTGTTGCATTGTTCTAACAGCCGGGATAATGGCTGAGAATGTGGAACCACAGTTTTAGTCAAAGATCTGTAACTTCGTTCTTTGTTCCTGTAATATAATCTGAGCTGTTTCTTTTTTTTTTTTGGTTTCTTTGTAACCATAATCCATTTAGCATTTGAAGTTTCTCAGCACTTTGTTACTAGAAATTACACCCCGAAATAGCAACTGATATTATTTAACTAGGAAAATTACAATACATGATGAAAATAAACACGATTATTGGTCTGGTATCTGGTCTGCCAAGAAATCTGTAAGGGAAATAGGGGCCAGCAACCAGAAGTGGCATGAAGAACTCAGGAAAAGCGGTGCATTTAGGCTTGCCTTGGTCCTCAAATGACATAAGCTTCCATTTCTTTCTTTTTAGAAAGGCAGGAGTGTATTTAACAGTGAAACCTTGGAGAACACCCACCTGATATTTGAGGAACATCATCTGAGCAGCCTTGCTGTGTCCGATATCATTGAATTGCTTTGTTGTATCTTTCCTTACTGACTTAACAGCACCTCCTCTCCGCCTGGGTGTTCTGCCAGGAACCTTGTCACGTTCAGTACCTGTTTAACAGATTTCCATCCATGTTATTTAATCATCCATCCAAGACCCAATAAAAACCCAGAACGAGAGATAGAGAATTACTCTGCCATTGATGACAAGCCAGCAATCTTTCTTTGAATTGTGCTGGGCAACCTGTAAAAGCGTGAATATTCTGTTTTCTGCCAAGTTTTCTTTGGAATTAGCTGGGACTTCGTGCTTGTGTTTGTGCAAATTTAAGGGTTGGGTGCTGAAAAGCTGGTTGGGTTTTCACGTTTCAGCACCCCAACTGCCACACCATTCTCTAGTGAGTTAGAGAAAGGTGAGGCCGTGAGGACCAACTCCTCTTTCTTTGAGGTTGCCTTTTGGTTGAAGCTGAATGATGACCATATTATGCTGCTCTCACAATTTTAAAAGTGCTTTTGATGTCAACTTTGCTAATGCGGCTGGCTAAACACAACCAAGTGTAAACAGACATGCGACATCAGGACACAACTTCCTAGAACAAACCACCTTCAGTTTGTCAAACATAAAAACAAAATTCAGGATCAAATAGTAAAATATATTGTTATCAACCAAAGGTTCAACATGACTCCAAAGACATTAATAGCTATTGTTCCACCTCAAGGCTGATTTTTTTATAAATTTTACCAAAAAGGCATCCAATAGTATGCACCATAGACATACAAAAGTCAATAAGTGTATAGTCTTCTTTCCACAAGCAAGACTGGGTTACAAACTGAAGCCCCAAATGCTCAAAATTATGCTTTTGCGTCTCTCCAACTAGAACTCTCTGCTTCCTTTATGAAGCATCCTTCATAAGATTCAAAAGTTATTGTGAATTACATACTTTCTGGTTGCTTTCTGAAACATCTTTAAATTCCTTTCCATCACTCCCAAATTCCAAGCCCTGGAATGTGACCCTCGATGATCGATACTGACTCCCAAAAGCAGTGCCAAAACCCCAACCAAGACCTAAGCCAACACCACAGCCCCCACCTTTGAAACCAAATTGTAATGTTACTGACTTGTCCAACAAGATAGATTATATACAGAAATTATAATATCAATTAAACAAAGATAAGCGCCATAAATTGACTGGACATTTTCGCAAAATAAAAAATAAGTTCATATAATACCTGCACCAAGGCCCAAAATATTTAATGGCATGCCTGTGAAAGGAAGCATGATATATTAGCAAATGTGATGCTTGGAAGCAAAACATGAAGTATTGTAATTAGAAACACAATAATTTTTAAGAAAGAACAGCCATCAAATACATTCTATAACATAAAAGTATGAAAACTAAGAGAACACCAAAGAATCTGTAATACATAATTTTCATGAATTTATTGAATCACAAGATAGGAAGTAAAACGTTGTTCATGTTTCGTGTACTCACTGGACAAGAACGATGGGTTTCTACGAATTACATAACTACAAGATTATAGAATTGTGCCAAAGTAAAACATGAAATGCCCAACAACAGAAGCACTTTCCAAGTGAAATATAATAAACTTTTTCCCTATAAAAGAAAATTGTTAAATTTAAACTCCTGGCTTGTTATTGGCACACTTAGATAAGTGGTGGGAAAGAATTCAGTTATGGGTTTTTACATGTACCAAAATTCTGGCATGCTACTAATCTTCACAAAACAAACTACAGGGTTAGATGCCTTCAATAGACAGATTCATATATTAATCATCAGAACTTTTGTATATTAGATGGCAAAGTAATCAATTTCCAAGGAGGCAACATTGTTTCAATTAGGTTTTGTGTTGCACACTTTGCTGTGTGAAAAAATGACCACATACAATATTCTACAACTGTTTAAGCACAAACCTTTTAGAGTCATTTATACCATCACAGCTATTCCTTATCTTAACAAGTAGAAAGTGAATTAATTGGATCATAAAGAATCATTTCATGGTTTACCCATATCCTACATAACAATGACCAATATAAGTAGATATATAAAACTTCAACATATCATTATATAGCAATTAAATTAGCAATATAATCACTTCTCTTTCCTTCTCTCAAAGAATACCAAAAGTTAAAAAGTGAGAATCATCTTCTTTTATCCTTCCTTCCAAGTTCCAACCTATTGACCTAACAGACGGGCAAATGATAATCACAGTGTTCTCTCTACTTTCCATATGATCAAATAAACAAGAAAGAACGAATTCCATTTGCTTATTTCCATTTCACTTCTCCTTAATCTAAAGGCACTCAAACGCACACAATATTCTTCTCAAATTCGAGGTTGTTAACCCTAAAAATGACCGAAATATTACAAAAAGACAGGAGCATACAACAAATTGCAAATCGATATATGAAGAAACCGTAAAAAACATCACGAATTAACAGTTAAATTGATATGAAACAGACCTCCGAAACCCCAGCCTACACCGAACCCGCAACCCACTCCAAAACCTGAAAAATAAGCACACTCGATAGATTGTTTCTACATAGTTTTACGATTATTGTTTACAATAAATCCTAATAAGCATACCGAATCCAACACCAACTCCATCGAAGTTTGTAAGCACCATTATTATTACTGCCAAAGAAATTACTCAAATAAACTACCAAGTTGGGAAAAAAAACAGATAAACTAGCAGATATTAGTGATACTTACGAGTCTGCAAGAGGGGGAAAAGAAAACTGAATTACAAGCTATGCAATTTCGCCTTGCAACAAAGCTACAGAGGAAGAATGAAAAGAAATCTGGTTGTTAGCTTTCTCGGTTCGACTATTTCAATCACCAGTATCCTTTTACTTAACGGAGGATTTAGGATTCCGTTTTCTAATGCATAATACTGAATGTAAAGACAAAAACACCCTTATGCGACTAGTCAGGTGTAATGCTCACAACAGTTCGCTGAAATTAGAGTTGAAAGCTAGTCAATCCTTCTAAGAAACATAAAGAGAGGCAAAAAATAGAGATTAGCAAAACTTGCAGTATATAGAATTTTTCATTATTATATTATTATTATTATTTTATAATGTATTTCGGGAAAACAATTACAAAAAGTTTTAAAACAATTATTATTATTTTATAATATATTATAAAAAGGTTTTTGCCGACATAAATGACATGCATTTTCATAATAGTCGGAGAGTCGTGTTATCATTTTATATTTAATATGATATAGATTATCAAATCTTTATAGTGACAATTTTTTTTTGATATGTGTTTTTTTATCGCTTGCACCTCATTCAATAAAGGACACATGCGTTAATCGAACAGTTAAACTTTCTTTTTATTTTAAATACAATATAAATAAATGGTATATAAACATAACAAGTTAAATTTTAACACAAATCAATTAATTTTGTATAATATAAATATCGATTTTTATATTTATAAGTCTAATATATTTTTAATATGGTATCAAAATACGAGTTAAACAATAGATTTAATAACGTAAAATGTTAAACAAACTTAGTTAAACAGTGAGTCTAACAACTTTTATTGGTTACACTTAAGAGAAAGTGTTAAAAATTAAAGTTTTATATCTAATAAATATAATATAAATTGGTAGTATATAAGTATGAGAAGTTAAGTCTTAATACAAATCAATTAATTTTGTATAATATAAATTTTAATCTTCGTATTTATAAATCTAATATATTTTTTATATGAAACGGATTTATTTTACTTACTATACATTAATCAAAATATGCTCATTTTTACTTTAAAATAACATATATATATATATATAATAATAATAATAATTCTAATAATACTGATCATTTAATCGGATCTCTATCATTTAGTGGTAAGAAACTATCCACGACATCATTCTCAATGGGTAGAGATGTCAATTGGGCCGGGTCGAATGGAGGTCTGGCCCGAAACACGAAAAAAAGATCGGACACGATTAGGCCCGGCCTGGTACTGTAGCGTGCCGGGCCAAGCCCATGGAGTTATCAGGCCGGGCCTTGGACTTTAATATTAAACCCATGGGCTGATCCGGCCCGACCCGGTACTGTGCATATATATATATATATATATATATATATATATATATATATATATATATATATATATATTTTTTAAATTTTTTCTGCGCCTTCTGCTGTTGCCTTGCGGCAGAAGCAAGGATTTGCTTCTGCCACCGCAAGGATTTGGTTCTGCCATTTGGCAGAAACTGCTTCTGCCTGGGCAGAAGCCCTGGCAGAACGGCTTCTGCCTGGCAGAAGCCGTTGGCTAGCTTCTGCCACAAGGCAGAAGCTAGCCAATAGGCAGAAGCCGTTGGATAGCTTCTGCCTTGTGGCAGAAGCCCAACGGCTTCTGCCTTGGCAACGGCTACTGGGCCCAGTAGCCGTTGCCAAACATTTTAAAAAATTTTTTTTTTAATTAATTTATTTTTCCTATAAAAACCTATTCAATTTTTCATTTTCATTTTCAATTACAATTACAAATTTCTCAACCTCTCAATCTCTCAAACTCTCAATCTCTCAATCTCAATTATTTATTATATTTTTAATCTCATTTTATTTTAATTTTATCATTACAAAATATTACAAATGGATCCAATATCAAATGAATTCAATCCATTTGAATATTATCATGCTGACGCTGATAATATTATTGATAATGCACAAGGTGGAATAGGTGGAGCACCAACAGGTGAAAGTGGTACAGGTACAAATTCACATTATTCGACAGACAGAAAAAGAAAACAAACGTCAATGGTATGTGAATACTTTGATAGAATAGAGGAAACAATAGAGGGAAAATTAATTCGTCGAGCAGTATGCAAACATTGCGGTGCTTGTTTAACATGTGCAAGTACAAGTGGGACGAGACATCTTCGCCGACATGTTACTGATTACTGTAAAAAAATTCCACATGAACTTAGAGGACAAAAACAAATTGCATTCACCAGGTCACGATCTGTTGGTCCAGGTGCTACTTCAGCAGGAGGTCCGAGCGGTTCTGGACATATGGGAGAAATGTCGACTTTTACGTACTATCAAATGAAGGTACGAGATTACATGGCAGGTATGTCGTTGCTTCTGATCAACCTTTTAGTTATGCAGAAGATGAAATTTTAGAATGGATGATGCAAAATAGTATTCAACCAGCATTTAGAAGAATTTCTAGGTCAACTCTTAGGTCAGATATATTGAGAAATTATGAATTAATGAAAATAAAAATTATTGGAGAATTAAGTAATTTTAATGGTGTTATTTCAATAACTTCTGATTTATGGATTGCTACAAATCAACGTATAGGGTATCTTTGTGCAACTGCTCATTATATTAATTCTGATTGGCAATTATGCAAAAAAGTTATTGCATTTAGAAATTTAGAATATCCACATAATGGTCTTGTAATTTATCGTTCATTAGCAAATATTTTTGATGAATATAAAATTAATAATTCTATTTTTTCAATTACTTTAGATAATGCTAAAAATAATAATAAAGTTACTGAATATATGTATAATCATTTATCTCCTCCATTTAATGGAAAATTATTTCATGTTAGGTGTGCATGTCATATTATTAATTTAATCGCTCAAGATGGCTTGAGTTTGGCAAAAAAACATTTAGAAGTAATTAGACACGTTATTGCATATATTTCATCATCCCCATCACGGGTACAAGCATATCATCAATTATGTAGATCAATGGGGTTAAGAAGGAAAAAATTAAAAATAGATATTAGCACTAGGTGGAATTCAACATATCTCATGTTGAAAGCATGCGAAGGGTATGAAGTTCCTATAACACGATACTTCAATACCCAACCAATGGATTCGGAAGATCCTATTTTTTTGACAGATCATGATTGGGAAATAGCTATGGCTTTAATGAACTTGTTAGAGCCATTGAAAACAACCACAGATCATTGCTCAGGTGTGTATTATCCAATAACTTGTTCTATAATATATAGTATGATAGAAATAAGTGATATTTTTAAAGAACATAGGTATCGTCACTCTCATAATACTTTTCAAAATATATGTATGCAGATGGAATAAAAATTTAAAAAATATTGGAGTGAAATTCCTTTACTTTATTCTGCAGCTACTATTTTAGATCTTAGGGCAAAAACTAATAGATTACAAAATTTATTTGATGTTATTAATGAAAATTTGTCAATTAATAGTAATGTAAATTCTGTTGAATATGTTCAAGAATTTTTATTTGATATGTATAGTATTTATGAACAAAAATATGGAAACACGGGACAAAGTTCTGCACTAGAGGTAAGTTCTGGTAGTTCAGGTAAAAAAAAGTCACGCATATGGTCTTTATTGCGCAAAGGTAAACAAACTGTTAGTCAAAGTACAAATTATAGTCAATTTTACAATTATATAAATATTGACCATTATCCTGAAATTATTCAAAGATATAATGCTGAAAAATTAGATGTTTTAGCATGGTGGAAAGACAAGGCAGAAACTTTTCCTGTGCTTGCAGCCATGGCTCGAGATTTACTAACACCTCCGGTGTCAACTGTAGCATCGGAATCCGCTTTTAGTGCAGGGGGATGCGTGCTGGATGATAGACGATCCAATTTACATCAAAATATAGTCGAAGCGATAATGTGCATGAAAGATTGGATCAAAGCTTATTTTAAATTACAGAATCGTGTGACAGAAGATGTCTTTGAAGAATTCAAAGATTTGGATGTAGAAGATGAATAGATAAATTTTATTTATGTTTTGTAATTTATACAATATGCAAATTAATTTATTTGTATTTTATTAACAATTTATAATATTTTTTATCATGTAACCACGGTATTCCTCCGCCATAAGTGAGGGATTATAAATAAAATATTCGAGGTATTGTCCTCGATTTTAATAATTGAAAAATAATGTTATTTAAAAATTTTAATTAAAAATTTTTTTAATTATTTAATAAGGCCTGACCCATTAAATAAGATCTGGCCCGGCCCATTTAATGAGACCCGGCCCAGCCCATTTAATGAGGCCCGGCCCGACCCATTTGAAACCCGTTAATATATGGGTCGGGCTTTGGGCCTTCATATTTTAAAGGGTCGGCCCGACCCGAAGACCCATTACTGTTTGGGCCTCAGGCCCTGCCGGCCCATTAACCCAACGGGCCGAGTTGGAGTCGCCCGGCCCATTGACGTCTCTATCAATGGGTAAGTTTACCCAAGTAATAGTAACATGTTTAAGAGAAGAAGAGAGACTTGAGAATAAAAGGTAGGGACTTGCGAATAGATGGAAACCTGGAAATTTTGCGATTTATTAATTAGTGGTGGCAGCCTTGCTACTTCTGCGGCGGCGCTTGGGTGGCGAAGAATTGTTAGGTTTGAGTCAATGAAGTACTTAAAAGGACACAAATGCCCTTTCTGTGTTAGCAAGGCTCTAACGTCTGATTACCGTAAGGACAACACTTAGTCTTTATAAATTGGAGTTTAGTTGCCAATTTATTTTTCATTGCTTATATGATTTTATTTAATTTATAAGTAATTAAAAATTATGATATTTATTTTATTATTAATGATGATATAATAAATAATATAAAAAATAATTTTAATATCACCTTTGTCATAATTATTAAAATATTATAAAGATAATTTTAATTTTATTATAATATTATTTTTATTTAATAATTTTTTAAGATAAAAATAATTTTATTTTCAATACAATAACTAACATAAAATTATTTTAGAATAATTATACTTTATAACATTTAAATGAAATAATATATTAGTATATCAAATTTTATCAAACATAATACTCATTTATATTTAGTAATCTTCTGGATAATATATCTTAAAAATAATATTTCACCTTTAGTAATAAACAACTCCCAAATCAAATGCCCTCTAAAAGTTATCCTCCTCGATTATAAGTATATGAAATCCTAAATTAACATGATGAAACATTCGCACTCGCAGTCAGTTTTCAAGAAATCACGTTTTTGCTTTCTATTCGGATCTGATATCAAAACTTGTTTTATTTTTACTAATACAATAGATATTTACTGTTTAAACAATTAATGTAATTGATAACTAAACAAATAAATAAAATCAAACATCTTTCAGAAATCAACATTTAAACTTAAAAAATCAGTATTCAAAGTTTTAAACTTTTCTCTGTAGAAGTTTCCATAATATATTTTCAATGAAAATTTGGTTTTATTATGATATAAATTATTAGACTATTTTATATTTAATATAATGATATACTATTAAAATATATCATTTTTAATTGTGTCAAAAAAGAATATGTTTGAAAAAAATGGGATATTAATTAAAATAGACAAATTTTTTTTCGCTTAAACTTTTTTAAGCAAGCGTACAGTAGTTTTACTTTTATATGTAAATTTTTTTGTAACTCTAAAAATACCCTCCCAGCTCTGTAGGTGTTGGCTTTAGAAGGAAGGTGTGGTGCGCGTGGTGCTTGCGGTGCGCGTAGTGCGTACAGAGTGCTCGCACCCTCATATAATATATATAAACAACTGCGCGCACCCTTCCTTATATATATATATATAAAATAATATAATATAATATTTAAAAATATAATAAATAAATAAATATATATTAAATATTATAATATTATATATAATATATATTTAAAAAAAATATTATTATTATTATTTATGTATATTATATTAAATATTATAATATAATATATATATATATATATAAAAGAAAAGGTGCACGCACCCTCGCACTCTGTTTATATATATATATGAGGGTGTGTACACTCTGTATGCACCGCGTGTACTCTATACACACTGCACGCACTCTACACGCACCGCGCGCACTACACATTCCTTTCAGCGCCTACACCTATAGGGCTGAAAGGGTATTTTTGGAGTTACAAAAAAATTTACTTATAAAAGTAAAACTACTGTGCGTTTGCTTAAAAACATTTACGCGAAAAAGTTTTTGCCTATTTTAATTAATATCCCGAAAAAAATTATATTAAAAAATATTATAAAAATAAATAATAAATTTACTTAAAAAAATAAGTGCATCAAATATTTGTCTAACAATATTTAAACAAAAATTTTATTATCTATTTTAATTAATATTTTTTTAACAACTCCAAAATTTCAAAAGTTAATAGCAGGGACTACCAAAAATGATTTTTTTTTCAAATGTTTGTAATTGTATCTAAAAAGACTAGGGCTGGATTCGAACCGAGCTTTTAGGGCTGGATTCGAGCCGAGCTGAGCTCGGCTCGCAGCCAGCTCGGGTTCGGCTCAGCTTTTTAATGGCCGGCTCGAGATCGATTGGAGCCGAATTCGGCTCGGCTCGAGTTTGGCTCGTTTTCAGCTTGGCTCGGCTCGTTTTTTATATCAAAACGACATCGTTTTGTATATATATATATGGATCAAAACGACGTCGTTTTGTATAAAAAATTTTTAAAAAAATATACCGAGCCAACCCTAGCCAGCTCAGGCTCGGCTCGAGCTCGATCGAGCCGGGCTCGTACCGAGCCGAGCCGAGCTCGAGCTGGCTCGGCTCGAATCCAGCCCTAAAAAAGACAACAACACCCTGGACATTCCAGATAAATCATGACGTTTTTGTCCTTTTAAGTTGTATAAAAACCATTACATGCTTGAACCGTGTCAACCGTAATCGATCTTCCAAAAAGATTTACCATTCGGCCATCTGTTCTATCATCGGATCAACATCATGAGCTGGTGGTGGGCGGGTGCTATTGGCGCTGCTAAGGCAACGTTAATCGATTCTCACATTATTCATACAAACTTAATCCCTTCTTACATGTTTCTTCATCACTGACACTCTTTGTTTTCAATTTTGCAGAAGAAATTCGATGAAGACGAACCACCACGAACCTTCCAGAGCGTCGGCCTCATTGTAGGCGTCACCGGAATTGTCGGCAACAGTCTTGCTGAGATCTTGCCACTATCTGATACGCCTGGTGGTCCATGGAAGGTCTACGGAGTAGCCCGACGGCCCAGGCCCAACTGGAACGCTGATCACGCTGTCGAATATATTCAATGCAACATATCCGACCCGGAAGAGACCCGAGCCAAGCTTTCACAGCTCACCGATGTCACTCACATCTTCTATGTCTCGTGGACCAACCGATCTTCTGAAGCCGAGAACTGTGCCGTCAACGGCTCCATGTTCCGTAACGTTCTCGACGCTGTAATCCCAAACGCTCCTAATCTGCGCCACATCTGTCTCCAAACCGGTACAAAACACTACGTGGGCCCTTTCGAGGCAATTGGAAAGGTGGAGATTCATGATCCACCTTTCACGGAGGATCTGCCCAGGTTAGATGTACCGAATTTTTACTATACTCAGGAAGATATATTGTTTGAAGCAGTAGAAAAAAAGGAGGAATTGACTTGGTCTGTTCACCGGCCTGATGTAATATTTGGATTTTCCCCTTATAGCTTGATGAATATAATAGGCAGTCTATGTGTATACGCAGCCATATGTAAACACGAAGGGGTTCCATTAAAATTCCCTGGGACTAAAGCAGCATGGGAGTGTTACTCGGTTGCCTCGGATGCGGATCTAATTGCAGAGCAGCAAATTTGGGCTGCAGTGGATCCATATGCAAGAAACGAAGCGTTTAATTGTAACAACGGAGATTTGTTTAAGTGGAAGCATTTTTGGAAGGTGTTGGCGGAGCAGTTTGGAATAGAGGAATATGGTTTTGAAGAGGGCGAGAGAGTGAAGCTGGAGGAAATCATGAAAGGCAAAGAAGGTGTTTGGGAGGAGATAGTGAAGGAAAATCAATTGCAGGAGACAAAGTTGGATGAGGTCGGTAGCTGGTGGTTTGTGGATCTTGTGCTAAGTGGGGAGGCTAAGTGGGCTTCCATGAATAAGAGCAAAGAGCATGGTTTCTTGGGTTTCAGGAATTCTAAGAATTCCTTCATCACTTGGATTGATAAGGTCAAGGGCTACAAGATTGTTCCTTAACTGTGCTGTGATGTGTTAGAAGTGGTAACGAAATGGAGCTTTTTTTTTTTTTTTTTTTCCGCTTATGATAAATAAGGATGAACGATTTGTTGCCAATCTGAAGTGTGTTTTTTTTTTTTTTTTTTTTTTTTTTTTTTTTTTTGGGGTAATAGCTAGGTTTCTTATCAATTAATTGGGCTTTTGTCATGAGCATACATTGTTCTATAAAAACTGCTTTTACAACACAACATTAATGTGGACTACCTGAACATCATAATGCCAATATTATACCTAAAAGAAGGCAATTAGGTCCCATGCCTCTATCCCGGAAATGAAGAGGATTTTTTAATAAAAACAAGAATTACTAAAATCTTTGAGGTAGATAATGTCACACCCTTAGGGCCATTGGCCTGTTGAGGAAACACCCTTATGATAGGAGACAAGGTGAAGATAGAGATAAATATATTTGTGAATCATTTTTTTTAATTTATCTCTTTTTTTATATATTTTGTAAACTTTTATATATTGAAATATTTTTAAAAATTTTGAATAATTAAAAATATATTTTGATATCTAATAAATATTCAATTATTTTTTTACCAAGCATGAGAAGAAAAAGTGTAAAAAAAATTTCTTGTAAGATGAGAGAGGAAAATAAAAGAAGAATTTTTTTTTGTCTTTCCTATATTGATGATAGAGTGAAAATAGAGATTAAAGTATTGAACCTTTACTCGTTAAGATGCTATCACTAAATTTATACTTTGGCAATATATTTTACCTAGGACACTTGGGATACTTTACATACAAATAATATTTTATTTTGCAATAAGATACTTAGGATATTTTACATACAAATAATATTTATTTTGCAATAAGATACTTATTGAATAGGTATAGGTGTGAGTATATTTCACAACGACAGTACCCAAAATCAGATAGAACTAGATTTCAAACAACTTCCACTCAAGGCACGATCTTGTAAGCTCTCATTTTATCAATCCAAGTAATGAAGGAATACTTAGAATTCCTGAAGCCAAAGAACCCATGCTCCTTGCTCTTATTCATACTATCCAAAAAGCCCGCCCCGCTCAAAATCAGATCAGTGAACCATCCAGCACCAACTTCCTCCAATTTAGTGGGCTGTAGCTGATTCTCTTTCAAAATCTCCTCCCATACACCTTCTTTGCCTTTCATAAACTCTGCTAAGCTCACTCTATCCCCCTCTTCAAATCCATATTCCTCAATATCAAATTGCTCCGCCAATACCTTCCAAAGATGCTTCCATTTAAAAACATCTCCATTGTTACAATTAAACGCTTCGTTTCCTGCATTCGGATCCACCGCCGCCCAAATTTGTTGTTCCGCAATCAGTTCTGCGTCTGAAGCTACTGAGTAACCCTCCCAAGCATCTTTTATCCCAGGAAATATTAAAGGAATATTTTGGTGTTTACATATGGCTGCGTATACACAAAGTGTGCCTATAATATTCATCAAGCTATATGGGGAGAATCCAAATATTACTTGTGGTCGATGGACCGACCAAGTCAAGCCTTCTTTCTTTTTAACTTCTTCGAACAGAATATCTTCTTGAGTGTAGTAAAAATTTGGAGTGTTTAGCCGGGGCAAATCCTCCGTGAAAGGCGTATCATGAGGCTGGAAAAGTGGCTTGCCAAATGACTCGAAGGGACCCACGTAGTGCTTTACCCCTGTTTGGAGACAAATGTGGCGGAGATTGGGCGCGTTGGGAATAACAGCCTGTAGCACATGACGGAACATAGCGCCGTTGATTTCGCAATTTTCGGCTTCAGTTGATCGGTTGGCCCAGCTGACGTAGAAGATGTGGGTGACATCACTGAGTTGTGAGAGCTTCGATTGGGTATCGTCCCAGTCGGATACATCGCACTGGATGTATTCTACAGAGCTGTCCCGCTCAGCGTTCCAGTTGGGCTTCGGCCGTCGGGCTACACCGTAGACCTTCCATGGACCACCCGGTGTATCAGATCGTGGCAAAATTTCAGCAAGACTGTCGCCTACGATCCCGGTTACGCCCACAATCAGGCCCACGTTCTGATAACCTTGCGGTTGCTCGTTGTCGTCAAATTTCTTCTGTACAATTGAAAAAAATAAAAAGTGTTAATCATCAGCAAAATTAAATTTATGTAGATGCAAATAAACAGAGAGAATTAATCTTGCCTTAGCAGCGGCAATAGCACCAGCCCACCACCAGCTCATTTTGCCTTAGAGATTACAAAGAGTTCACTGGACTGTTACAAGATTAACGAGAGATTTGGTTCAATTAGGTACCGTAAATTTTACTTATAAAGGAAATTCTGGGTAAGAAAAAGAATATGGTAAAAACCTATGACGGCAGCCATGACATCTCAGACTAAAGACGTGCCGCATTATAAAAAGGTCAAAACAAGCGGCGGGTTACAATTCTTGTTGACAGGTCCATTCAAATAATAGTAAATTTACCTGAAAAAGCAAGATTGAGTGATAAAACATGGGTTTAATTTTTTTTTTGATATTAAATTCTTAATTTATCAAATTTAATGTTCATTGAAACACTAAACTAGGGATCCTGTTTATTAATTTTTGGTTTCCCAATATGTAGTTAATCAAAGTGAATGGTAATTTTTAATTTTCATGATCGGGACTTGCGGCAGCTGTCTTCACTGTGTCTGTGTTAGCTCATTGCTTCCATCACACACCTTTGTTTTCTTAAGAAATGGGCAGCAACCTTGGACTCGTGTATCATGCCGTCACTCATCCAGTTTTTCTTCGTAACGTTATCTATTTCTTTAAGGGACGTTTGATTTGAGTAATATTTGATTATTAAAATAGAAAGATTATCTTAAAGATAGATTACCTAGAATATTACTGAGTATAAATAATTACTATATTTGATAAAATTTGATAGGTATAAATAATTATTGTGTTTAGTTAAAGATAATAAAAAATTACTAGTAAATTATTTTGCTTAAATGCTTTTAAATATAATTATTTTTAAATATTTTTTATATTATTTATCATATTAATTAAAAATAAATTTATTTTTATCTCAAAAAATTAATAAATAATAATTTTTCTATAATAAACTTAAGATTACCTTAGTAATCTTTAAATATCTAAGGTGAAGGTAGTAATCAGATTACCATCTATATTACCTGTCACGTCAACATTGATAATAAAAGATTACTGTAATATTTTATTACTGATAAATCAAACAAAGAAATAAAAGATAGATTATCAAAATAAACTTAAAAGCCGTCAACCAAACGCATCATAAGGGGATGAGATTTGAACCTTCTTTGTCCCTCCTATCTGTATTATGTTGATGGAATCTTTGGACACATGGCTGGTCCTGGTCCACCTGCCCACACTCATGTCATATCTAATTAAATTTTTAGCTTTCAATGATATTGACATTAAGCTTAAACTTTGGGAGACAATTATTGCTATTAGATTTATATATTGAGATCAAATCTGATATATAATTACACATATATATCACAGAAAATAACACTATTCTACATTTCTGTAATTAAATGAGAACCAGTATGATCATTTTCCAACAAATCCATACCCAATAAATAAACACAAAAATAATATTGGGGGATAATTATCAAAATAATGTTATATCAAAAATAAATAAAAAGATAATATCACATTAAAAAATATGGATTAAAAAATAATATTATATCAAAAGATAAGAATTCATATTCAAAATATGATTACATAATACACAATATAAGCACATAATATTGTGGAAACAAAATTGAAAGATGCGATTATAAATATTTATAGTTTTCCAAATATATATACACGTTACCATCCGACAAATCAAGATGAGAAGCAAATAGAGTATAATCTTATCTAAAAACAACAAAGAGAAGATATGAGTCAATTATCATTACCATTCCTACAATCTTTCTAACTTTAAATTAGTCAAATCGAGCTCGAACAGAGATTAGTTTTGCACTAAGCTTGGCTTAGGTTCAGTTTGGGCTTGTTAAACTTGCTTAATCATATGTTCATAATCAGGTTCGTATTCGTTACCTTGGGCTCGTTTTTGGTCTTGTATGAGTTAAACGCGTTTTGAATCCAATTTTATCTTTAGGTAAGGCTTAAAATGACATCGTTTGCAAAAAGTTCAAGTGAGCCAAGCATGACTTTAGTTCAGGTTCAGATTTAAGTTTGTTTATGGTTTTACTTTTTAGTTTATACTTGGATTCGTATTTGTTATCTCAGACTCGTTCGAACTAAACTTATTTCAAGTTTGAATAAACTTATTTTGAATCCAGTTCTACTTTAAATAACAGTTTTTATATTATCGTGAAATTATTTTTCATAATTTTAATAATTACAATTAAAAATGCAATTACTCCTCTATTATTTTGGAATCACACGAGAATAACTTTCATTGAGTTGTATAATATCATATTTAGAATGACATTTTTAACCTTTAATAAGCCTTTCACATCTTCTAGTCTTGTACCATTGTTATCTATGAACATGGATTCTTGATTTATCAGCCGACTCACAGTAAAAATCTTCTTGTTTCTTTTACTTAATTTCTTCCAAAAAATTTCACATCCATTCAATAAACTTCTAGTTGGTATTAACCTAATCACCAATAGATATTTATGAATTATTTTTTTTGTTAATATTATCTACTTTTCTTTGCAAAAATATTATATTGGATTGCCGAGCTCCCTATATATGGAAAAAAAAAAAACATAATTCTGCCGCATGCAAAATAATGTTTCTGAAATTCCGAATTCAACAATCTCATAGCTGCCTGAGGTGATGATTAGCGAGATCAGTTTCACCAAGTTTTCAACAAGAATCAAAGGGCAAAAGTTAACATGTTATTTCTCTCATTGTATATACCTACAATCTAATATTGCATAAGTATGATTGAAGCGTCATCTTACTCTTATTGGGTTAAATTTAGACGAGCACAATATTGGTAGTCAAGGCACAATCTGGGAAAGAGTTTGGGCCGTGCTATATACCTTAACATGTTCGTAGGCAATTTTGACCCACCAATTGGAGGTATAAGCACCTCCCAACCCCGTAAGCACAGTAGACTGTGTCAGAGTTGAAACCGGTCCGACACAGCCCACTACCTCTCTTGACTCATACTTTAATTAAATTCCAAGCCACTCTTTGGCTATTTTTATGCAAACAAAAATGCTAGCTGACCCAGTAGTGTTTTTACTTAATTTTCTGTTTTGAACTCTACGAGGTCACGTTCGAAGTTTGTGTTTGACATCTGGCTTTGGGAAATTATAATGCAAGAAAATTACTTGACAAACGAACTACCCAACCAGAAAACAATCAGAAGTAGATAGCATTTACCTATAAGTGAAAAGGACTGTTAAATACTTCAGAATCTTCGTTGTAAAGATATTACAGAGAAGACATACATTACTAGGTTACAAGAATCCAACCAAGAAATTAATAACGTGTTACCATTACAAGACTCCTAGGCAAAGAAGCTAGACCTAAAAGGAAAACTTCCCTCAGCTAACTGGGTTTGTCTTTTCTTGAAGCTTGATCTATCAGATATTATACAAACCCAAGCGCTGGCTTCATTATGGAGAATCTCCATAATTAATTTTGATATATTTACAGATTCAGTGAGACATTGATCTAATGCCAAAACCTCCAAACAACTTCGAACCTACCTTACAGTTGACCTTCTACTTACGTATGGTAAAACTAGAAATCTAGCCTATTTCTGCCATAGTTTGCCACAAACACTTACTCCCTAACATTTGCCCTCCAGGTGATACTGTTCAAGCTGTTGTCATGAGGCTTCTCTAATGCGGCAATTTTAGCTCTATATGCTGCTGCCGCTACCACATTTTTGACCCTTTGACCTTGAGTAAGTTCACAAGTTTCACTGACAGAACTGAATCTTAATTCAGCAGGGGGAATGAAACAGTCCATTGATAGGCCTGGAACATTGAAGGCCACTTCTTCAATTGCCCATGCTTCTTCCATCCTAGTCCTTGTATGGCTCATTGCTGTATCCCCAAACCTAAAAAGGGTCACTACAGAACGACCTGAGTGAGCAATCATTATTCCCTCAACAGGCCTATAATCGTCCAGGTATGAGTTGATTGTTGTCTCCCAGTAGACGGCATCACCTCCATTGTTCTGGATGCGAGTCAAATGCGAGTCTTCCAAGTGGATAAGCAGCCCTGTTTTCTCGCTGAAGTAACCAAACAAAACATGCCTGATGATCTCAGCCGGTCCTTCGCTCCGGGCTTTCAATGTTACAGGATCTGCACATAACTTTAGAATGAAGCAATCCTCTCCATTGATCTTCTTCTCCCCAATGCATCTTGCATCAGTAAACATACTTGCTGTGGTTCTTGGGTCAAGACCCTATTAAAAGAATTAAAATGTTAAAATCATCTGGTAAATGATTACACATAGAGGAGCAATCAGTTACACTCTGACAAAAGAAAAGGGAAAACGAAAAGTGTATGAGCAGCTCAACCTGAAGGGCACGACGCAAAGGTCTGACAGGCCCTTTGGCAGCATGTGCTCCAAGCCAAGGAGTATGCCTCCACACAAGCTTCCCATTGCAACCAGCGTGAACCTTGTTGCCACCCAGTGCTAGCTCCACATACCACATATCTGGATTCATCTGCCACAGCACAAACCCACCCGACTCTGCACCTTTGGAGGAATTCCGATTCCTCGTAACCTTGTTACCCTTCTCAAACTCAGACGCTATCATTGTTACCCTTCCCATAGCATAAGCATTGTGGATAGAATGAAGCTTCTGACCACCTGATGCTGCTGTGTACTGCTGCAATATGTACTGAGCAGATGATGTTTCCTGCAACCATAACCCACAAAATCATAATTAGTAATTGTTTAGTTAAACTGAAGAGCAAGTTTAACCGCTATCAACAGACCACTCTAATTAATTTTTCTCCATTTCTCTGGAGGAAAAATTATAAATGATAAAAACGAAAAAGACACAAAAGCAAGAGCCATCTCGAACTAGAGCCAGTAATTACAGGGCAGACAAATGATAAAAATGAAATGTTTAGTTCCAATGACCATATCCTGTTTTCCTTTTTCTTTTTCCCTAAACCAGAACATTTTATCAAAGCTATACAAGTAAAACAAAGAAGCTATGAAGGCAAGCAGGTTAATATGATGCCACTCTCAAACATGAGCTATAAAACAGGCTCCTCCCACAAACATACATTTTCTGACCATGGCATAAATTACCAGAAGCACAAAGCCGATAAAACAGGATTAAAAAAAAATTACTCCATTTATTTTCATTTGTTCTTTTTAATAAATTAAGGAAACTTATTTTTATGAAAAGGATTTGTATGATGATGTAAGCATCTAAATGCATAAGAACAAAATTGCTTCTGATTTCGCAAACTTGAGGTTCGCAGAAAAAACAGCTCAATGAGGTACATACAATTGGAGTGTCTTTGATGCTAAGATGAGGCAATGGCTCAGCACTGCTGGCGTGCACCGGTGCAAGCGGCGCACCTAAGACTCCGAGAAGCAACCTCAGATCCGACCGTTTACACGCAGAACCCGAGACTGAGGGAGCTCTAACCAGTTGTCCCTTCATCCATTGGGCCCACCTCCCTTCCATCCTCGAATCTCCACCTTCCGCTCCATCCGGATCAGGTCCTTCCTTCAACGGCGATAAGGCCTCCACCGGTCTCAGACTGCCCGATCTCACAGTCACCGAATCTGGTTGCACCACGTGGTGGTGATTGTTCCTACCTCTTCTTCGCCTGAGTAAGCTCGACATAGGAGACGCACTCCTCGCCGGACTTTTTGCTCTTGTCCTCGCCGGCGACAATCCTCTCACCACCTCCTCTTTTAGAGCTGAAAAGAACCCTTGTTTTCTCTCCATTTCACAAGTATAGCCCTCAGTAAAAAACAGCCAAAAGAAGCAGATAGTAGACACGGAGTTATGCAGTTTAGGGTAATGGAAATGGGGTTCTCATAAATGGCAATAATTATAAATAATTAAAAGAAACAAATAGAGAACTACAGAGAAGAGGAGAAGATTATTGGTTTTTATTTCTTTTTTTGTAGCTGCCACCAGAGGTAAGAGTAGAGACTGAAAGGCGATCTCCTTCAAAGTTAAACAATCAAAGAAAATTCTGATAGTAAAATGGGACCATGAAAGTATTTAAGATAAAGCTTACATTTAAGCAATGGGGCTTGCTTTGGATATACAGATTTGAGTCAGCAAAAAGCCAAATACCGAGTCCAAAATATTTGTTGAGACAGACAATTCGACAAATGGGTAGCCTAACTTTCTCCAAATCACAGCGCCAATCACGGCAGTAACCATATTTGGGAATTGAAAATCATTTACCGCCATGTCAATTCATAAATCTATTTAGTGTTTTGATGATTTATTCTATGTTATGTTTTTTCAAATTAGCGTGAGTCTCGGTGTGTTTCAGTTGGAAGCTAAACCCAACCAAACAAAGACCTATAGAGTTGAGTAGATGGATAGACTAGAGCATCAACCCAACAACCGAAGTCAAGTCAAAATGAAACGGCTATACGTGCCTTCAAATAGGAGCGGCCAACATGAAAGCTCCAAATTCCAATTCATTAAAAAAACTTGCCAAAAGACTTGTTTCCGTCCAAGTTACAGTAAAATTTCAAAGTTTTATTTTTTTAATTTTTAAAAATTTAAATATTTTTTAATTAAAATTAAAGATAAAATTATATTTTAATAATAATATTTAAAAAATAAAAATTTATATAATTTTATCATTTAATTTGAAAAACTAATAATTTTACTTAAAATTAAGTTTAAAAAAATGATATTTTCTCCTATTTAGAGTTTCAAATTTCACCATCGAAATTCTGGTGAACAATAGTCGATCTTTTTCCCTTCTGGTAACATATCTCTCTCCAACACTTTTTCTTCAATCTACGACATTTGAATTTGACAAAATTCAGATGAAAAGTCAACTTTTTGTCTGAACTTTTGCTTGGACAATAAAGGTCTAAACAAAGAGTTTCAACTCTTTATCTAAATTTTGTCGAATCCAAACATCTTTGGTCGAAGGGAGAGCGTCGAAGAGAGAGAAGTCATCAAGAGGGAGAGAGATCGATCGTCGTTCCCTAAAAATTTGTCAGAAAAACTTGAAACTCTAGGTAAAGAGAAAATACCACTTTTTAAAACTTAATTTTAAGAAAAAATTGTTAGTTTTCTAAATTAAGGGAGTAAAATAAAATAAAATTTTATTTTTTTAAATATTATTATTAAATGATAATTTTACTATTAACTCTAAATAAAAATTTTAATAGATTTTAATTTATAAATAAGTGTTTAAATTTTTAAAAGTTATAAATATAATACTTTGAAATTTTACTGTACCGTAGTCGGAGTAACTCTTTTGGCCAAAAAACTTACTACACATCTCAGTCTCCTGCAACAGTAATCCACCGGTTTCTGAAATCCTCCTGCGTAGAAATGCAATCCCATGTGCCGGTCCAGATATAGTCATTCATATCTGAGTTGTAGATATTATCCCACCCATTTGAAGTTTCATCATCACCATCTGATCCTAGGGGCCCTTTCTTCATGCCCAACATATAATTAATAATAATTAACCTCATATTAAACGCCATGTTCATTAATTTTGGTGAAATGTTGAATTACTTCTGCCCTAATAAAAACATATTTAATTAGATGGGTTATGATATTGCTGGTGCTAATGAAGACTCACCAACCAAACTACTAGTATTTAAATGATATTATGTGAACAGGAAAGTTGAAAAAGAGTGGGTTTTTATAATCTTGATCTTTCCTTGAGATTGTCTTAACTGTTTTAATTAATATTCTATAATGGCCAAAGCACTTATTCCCACCTAAAATATTCTCTTATTCTAAATTTTCATCTCTTAATTTTAAAAATCTCAAATACTCACCTATAAGTGATTAAAATTAACAGTTTTAGGGGTAAAATCATCATTTTATTTGTAATATTAAAATAAATTAAAATTTAACCTCATTTTCTTTCCTTAAACTTTAAAAATTAAAAGTTTTTCTTTAACTCAAGTTTTAAAAAATGACAGTTTCTCTCTTAGGTTTAGTTTCTAGATTTTTGACGTCAAATTTGACGCTATCATTGGCAACGAATATCTCCCGATGTTTTTTCTCTCTCCGACGATCAAATTTATCTTATTTTAGAAGTTTGAATGACATCAATTAACGTTGAAAATAACTTAACTTGAATAGAAAGACAAAAACTATAGATCTCATCTTTGTTGGAGAAGACAAGAGATCTTGAATTTGTTGACGAGATGATGTTTCATCTTTTCCAATAAAACATCGTCTCTTATTGGGTTTAGGACTATTGATCGAAGGAGAATATAGTGAGGGAGCAATTATCAAAGGAAGAAAAATGAGATATCGCTAGAGAAGACATTAGATTTTGAAAATCAAACCTTAAAGGTAAAAATATTATTTTTTAAAACTTGATTTATAGGAAAAATTGTTAGTTTTTAAGGTTTAAGGAAGTAAAAAGAAATAAATTTTAAAAAATTAAAATTTCGTTAACTCTCACTATTTATGAATAAATAAATAAATTTTTTAAAATTAAAAAATAAAAACTTAAAACAAGAGAATTCTTTGGTGGGAATAGTCCTTTAGCCTTGTGACATATGGGACTAAAGATCTCTGGTTAGGCTTGTCTCAGCATGGCGACGATTGTAGAGAGAGCTGAGCTCAGGCCCAGTAAAATAAGAAAAGTCCTAAGGTGTTATGATTGAGCAATTCTATGTTTCTCTATTTTAATTACATAAACAACAACATATTTATTATTTTATTTTTAATGTAAAATCCAGATAATTATATAATAATATATATTAAATATATATTTATTTATATACTTAAATAAATATATATAATTTTATTAATTATAATTTAAAGTAGGATTATGTATATAAATCTTATACATAAATAATATATAAAAATTTATAAGTAAATAATAATATATTATTAAGTAATTGAATCGTTTTAAATTAAAGATAAAATGATATTAAATAATATGATGATATATTTTTTAATCAAAGAACTTTATCCGATTTCATTGAATAGATAAACTTTGAAGTGTAATAACTAAACTCAAAACTATTATATTTGGTAATTTAGAGTTTCGTTTTATTATAGTATCTCATTATGATAACAAGTTATTATTTATGTGTAAAATTACTTATATGGTTTTATTATATAATTTATTAATAAAATTATATATATTTTTAATACATAATTTAAATATATATAAAATATATTATTATATAATTAAATAATATTAAATAAAAAATAGACAGCACCCAAAATATAATGACATCACCCGTGTCCCTGTTCAAATGCAAATAGTTTTGACCGTGCTGTGTTGATTGTCAACTACCAAAGCAATATCTTAGTGGAACCCACTGCGTTTGTGCTGGTATCAATGTGGACCAAGGGGGACCTACCTACATTATACTCCACTATAGCTCCTCCTGGACTGGGAACCCAAGCTTGAAATGACTAAATCATACCACTACTTTCATTAATTTAACATTACACCCCTATTTCAAACTACGGCTCTCTGGGCTTTGTAATCTAAAATTGCAGTTCTCATGTGAGGGCATCCGAATTTCAGTTAGCGTAACTTATTTTCGCACTTTTCTTTTTTGCGTTCAAAATTGTGGAATTTGCTTGATGGTTTATACAAAGTGAAGACATGACAACTCCTTGCTTAGAAGGCAAAAAGCAGGCTCTAAACTTTCTCGTACACAACTGAGTATTTTAATACTTGGACTCCACTTTCATCGCTTTGCATCTCTGCCAACTACATGATAAGACCAAGACAAAACAAAGAAAAAGTAAAAAAGTGACCACCACTAAGGTTCGGGTCGGTGAGAAACAATTTAAGCTTTCATCTTAGAGCCTGTTAATGCTTAATAACCCGCCACAAGTTATCCCATTAGCATTCTGACACAGTGTCAGGAAGTTCCTTGAAAGCCTGATCCATCTATTTCATCCAGATTATTCTTCTACCAACACCTGATGACAGTCTGTAATCTTTTGTTGGGTATTTTTTTTAATTTCTTTGCCAACACTTTCCTAGTATTTCACCTACTTCCTTCCTTTTTCTCACTATATATGACCTCATCACGAACACTCATTTGAGTTGCCAAAGTTCTGAGTTCCCTTAATAGCTTTTACGTTTCTCTCTCAAGTTTGTATATTTTCTGCTGATAAAATGAAGTCTGTGTTTGTTGCCTTCCTTCTCGTTTCTCTTTTTCTTACTTCTTCTGTATTTGAGGTTTCAATGGCTGGTTCAGGTGAGAAACTAGTGGCTTTACATTAATCTTTAAATCAGTGCTCATCATTTTCTTCATTTAAGTATATTAAGCTTATAATGAAATCTAGTTATTTGTGATTTCATTTATGATGTGGATCTTTTGCTTATGTTAATATTGAAATCATGAACAGACTTCTGTGACTCAAAGTGCTCGGTAAGGTGCTCAAAAGCAGGATTGATGGATAGGTGCTTGAAGTACTGTGGAATATGCTGTGAAAAATGCAACTGTGTTCCATCTGGTACTTATGGGAACAAGGACGAGTGCCCTTGCTACCGTGACCTGAAGAACTCCAAGGGCAAATCAAAATGCCCTTAAATTTACTCAACGAAATCGAGTCTACTTAGTTGTGGGCTTGTATGTTTTGAGTGTTGGACCCCTTAAAGACTGTGAGTAATGTCACCTCAATGTATAAAGAATCCTAGCTGTAATACAAGAGAATAACTGCGGGTCCGTTTGTTAATGTTATGGTTATGTTTATTGTTGTATATTCCTTGTATTATATATACGAATGCATATGACTATTATAAAATTCTGATACTGAAGAACTAAAACCTCAGGTTGAGTCCTGGGCAGTGGGAGGAGAAACTGGAGGCTGAAGGCCTCTTTAGATAGTATTAGGTTGGCTGATTTTATGTGGCATATCACGTGGAATGTCTAATGGAACATACTTCATTAGGGACCTGACCTGACCCTTTTATTTATGGGAGCCCGCTGATTATTGCCACGTGACACTAAAAGGAGACAGAACGTTGTCTAGGGGACCATGTAGTTCCACTGGAGTTCCTTGCATAAATTATTGGAACACGGAGACGGGTTTTAAATCCCTGTGAAATAGTGTGAAATATTCTGGTATCCTGTTTATTTTTTATCTCAAAACTATTAAATCTTATTAAGTTTTGATTCTGATTTTAATCATATAATCAGATTAGGAATTGTGATGTGTTTATGGTTGGCCCTAAATTAATTGTGATAATAAAATTTTTTATTGATTAATAATACTCAGTCAAATCAAGTTTGAATAAGAAAAAAATTTAAACTCAATTCGAATTTAAAGTGACAAGTTAAAAATGAAAAATTACTAAATCTTCAAGCTCAAATTAAATTCCAGCTTCAATTGATGTTTTACTCATTTACGTTATCACGAGTTTGAATTTAAGTGTAATAATAACTGAATCAAGCTCAACTGAATCAAAGTCAACCCAACTTCAAATCACTCGAGTTTAATTTTCTAACTAAGTTTGAATTTGATGTCAACTAGCTTGATGAGGCCACAAGTTGATTTGCCTAAAATACAATGAACCTCTAAATATTTTAAATCCTCTATCCTTAAAAAGATGAATCTTACTTCTTAAATTTGAATATATATAATATTTTATAAATAAAAAAAATTAAAAAATAATTTTCAAACAAAACTAGGATGAAGCTAAAAGTAAGTCATTTTTATCTCAAACTAATTCAAGTTCTCTTTAAAGATAACCTAACCAAACTCGAATTAAACACTACTCAATTCGATTATAGCTCTACTTTACGAAAGCATGACACAGACACAACCGAGGAACAGATACTGGGAGCCCACCAGAAGGAAACCAAAACCGCTAACACCTTCAACTTGTGTTCACACATGGTTTTGGATTCAATTGTTAATGTTCACCCCACTTGACAGATTTCATGATTCTTTTTTTTTTATTTTTCAGCAAAATATACGATCTGCTTTTGACTATTACATATCATGTTGCTATACCACAACTATGAGGATCTGTTACCTTTTCTCTATTTTTCCTTTTCTTTTCAATTGTACAGTCGGGGAGAGATAGCAAATTGCCAAATTTCATCTCTCTGAATTATCATCGTTGGCATCACAAATAATCAATATGGGAGCCCGGTAGCATTACAATCTACTCCGTGGATTAAAACTATCAAACTCAGTGAAATCTAAGAGTCAAGTGGCTGAAGCTCTTGCTCTGGAACACTGCTACCAACAGGCTGATACTTTTGAAAAGCTTGTTGCCTTACTGACCATAGCCCGATGGCTGATAAAATAAGAACCACGGTAACAATTGTTCCAATAACCACAGCGAAACCGTGTTGCTGCCACCATGTCCTGAAACGGCTCCGGTGGAACCCAAATGTCAAAAAGAAAATAAAAAAACCATCTTTCAGAAAATTAAACTGGTTTATGGGGTGAGAAGAAACTAAGATTATTGCAGAAAGTATGCCAGAAAACATGCAAAAGAGATGGAAAAATAATCTGACATTTGGTTGCTCATTAATTCCTCTCTCATTTACCATCTGCCTCCAATGGACCAATAGGCAATTCACTTTGAAGACACTACTCCACATTTATTATTCAATATGTTATTTTCTCAAAAACTATCCCAAATGAGGTATCGTCATATATGGCATTAATATATAAATAAAATGATGCTGCTTGAATGATGTGACAATGCTCATAATTAGCAAAAAATATATAAACAAACAGAACTTAATCAAGCCTAACGTTACACGTAATAGTGTAACCAGAAACCTCTGTGATTGCATCAGTTTCTCCAAATTCAGCAGTGAACTTAGAATTATTACCACAAACCCATTTAGTAAAAAGATCACCACTGTGGTGCCACTCCAATAGCACCAACACAACCAAAAGTTTTACTTCCTCTCTTTCTTCAGGGTGGAACACAATCCTACACCCTTGCCTGACCAACCCAGCACCAAATCATCAATCCCAATCCACCAAAACACCTATAATTGCCTAACATTTCTCTAACTCACTCCCACCATGACAACTAGCATTGCGAATGAAGAAACAAGAAAACTAGGTATCTCTCCCCAGCTAAAGGAAAGTGATCCATTGGCTGAAATAAGTCTGGATTTCAGTTCAGCCTATGCATCAAAACTATTATTTTGCAAGTTGCATTTTAAGTCAGCCTGAATAAAGTCCATATATGTGAAGGCTCTGAGCAACACTTCCAACACTGCAGGTTGTCCATCAATGCAAATATCATTGAAATTAGCAGGCAGATCAATTTATTTATTAACAAGCACAAGCACTTCAAAAAAGACAGTAGATTCCCATAATAAGGATTTCCAGAATAAAAGACGTAACCAGAAGAGTAAAATGCTCTATTTCAAGGAAAAGAAAACATACGGCTTGACTTGAGGCTCAGTGCTCCATTTTACTAGCTCATAACTTCCAAATTTCTCAGGAAACTGCATATGATGCTCCCTTAAATGCAGAATTATGCTCTGCAACGAGAAAAATAACAGAGCATTCAGTCAATCCAAAATATAACTGTCAAATTCAATAGATGAGAAAGCTACCAAAGGATTTGTAGCATATTACAAATACTTGGTGTCAGAATCATAGTATTACCAATGCCGTGGTATTAGAAATGTAATCCAAAGATTCAGCTGGATAGATGCCCCATCTAACAAGGTAATCATCTTCTCTCGATGAGATGTTCAGCAAATGAACCTAGAAACCAAACTTTAGGATTTAGGTGCAAGTGGTAGAAAATTTTAATTGATTCAAGAGCTGCCAATGCAAAATAATTATTGGAAATAACAATGGCTGTGAGATTTACACTCAACAAGTGGTAGAAAATCCTCCATACATACATTTGCAGTTAATCATTGCTTTAATCAATATTAGAACATTGCCGAGTTATCATATACCAAGGTAAGAAGTGTACACAGAGTAGTTAGATTTGTGAGGGATACTATGAACTATAATCATTCATTGTTCATCTGAAAGGTAAAATAAATTCAGTATCTTTACATATACAAACTAAGTTTCAAATCCAACTCTA
This sequence comes from Mangifera indica, assembly GCF_011075055.1. NCBI lineage: Eukaryota > Viridiplantae > Streptophyta > Magnoliopsida > Sapindales > Anacardiaceae > Mangifera > Mangifera indica. The sequence continues at coordinate 3,367,611 of NC_058147.1, read as the reverse complement.
ATTAGTACACTACACCTTTAGTGTTTCAATAAATCTTATCTAAACCATAGAAAAGTAACAAGTTACCTGTGAATCATCAACTTCCAACTCATGGGCAATGAGCACTGCAAGTTCTGTGAAGTTGGGCCTTGTGGATGAGTTTTTCATGCTAATTGATATTTCAAATGTTATGAACCCAATTCGATAAGCACCTACGTATGACATCAGGAAGCAATATTATAAGAAAGGATCTATGCACCAAGGATGTAATCTGTAAAAATCAACATGATTACCACAGAATTATAGATGTGATGTTGTCCATAAAATAATCTTTACCATTATTGTCAAATCCATGAAAAATGATACTAAGCACTGACCACATACAAACAATATTAAGTCAGAGATCAAAACTGTACTGATGCACACCATGGGTAGTTAAAAGGTCTAATTTTCATTAGAGTTACTTGCAAGGGTATTTCTTTAACATGTATACTTTATTATGGATAATAACAATAAAACTCTCTATTGAAAGAGAATATTTATGTGTCAAATGCATACATACACAAAGCAAAGATTAACTAAACATTCCAGCCAGACAAGCAGACTACAGATGATAATTCTAAGAATGAAGAAATATGCGAGAGGATTCCTGCTTGAGTAATTAGTCTATCTATCTTACAACAGTCTCCAGCAGGTCCAGAAAACTGGTCAAAAAATCAGTGTAGTATTTTATTACTTTTAAATCCTTCTCAAAACATTCTTCTGAATCTGTAGAAATCTTTTAATCTTATTAATCAGCATAATGTCACAAGTGTCATAAAGTACATGCATTTGCAGGAATAATGATACTTTTCAACCCCAACCCCCCCCAAAAAAAAAAAAAAATCTAGGCAAACATATTTATTTCATATGATAAAGATTTAAAAAATTAATTTATGATGCACATTTGAATTTGTACCCAAAGCGTAACTTAAAATGTTATGATGTATGGCATACTGCAAAAAAACAAGCCCAGAGAACACAAAGCAATCAATAACAATTAAGTAACACCCCCAGCAATACAGCTTAAAATCAATTTATGGTGTATATTAGATTTGAAGATCATATTAAAAAGCCTCTATATGGTTCAAAGCTGTTTTACCCAGAGGTAATCCATCTGGGGCCAGTGAAGGAGGAATTTCCACACTTTTATTACTGATGTGAGCAGGAGTGGGAGCAGAAGCAGAAGCATTAGCAGGAGTATGAGCATGAGTAGGAGTAGGACCAGGAGGAGGAACATTAGAAAAATGCAGTCTCCTCCATAGTTCTGAACAATTGGTTTTCCAAAACCCAATCTTATTATCTGCCCGATCATATGTAACGAGGGTATTACGGACAACAATTCCTGTCTCAAATAAACTAAGTAAGAAGATATCAACGAAGCAGTACTACATGAATTTCGTAGTTGGGAAAGACAAAGCCATAATTGTAATATATACCTCCTAAAAGAGTAGTTGCATCAGCATTTTTGAAAATTCCCAGGCAATAAGCACCACTAACCTTTGTATGCTGTAAAGCATGCCATAAAGAGAGTTAGTGAGGGTAGAGAATGAGCCAGAGTGAAATACAGCTGAAATTGTATTTTAAAAAAATAACAAAATTAAAAGATCATGAGAAAACATCCTCAAACCACTTTAAATTTGATGTGTTGACAAGTAAAAGTTGCTTTTGTCCTCAAGAGGACCAAGAATTATTTTTTACCCGGAACAAGTAGTTCTCTGGGGACAAGGAAAACTTCTGTCCATTGCTGAATACCATATCCACCTTTGGAAAGACTTTTGATAACTGAGAGACATCCCTAAATCACATCATAGTAAACAAAGTTACAAATAATTATTCAACCATGATATGCAGAAACTCAATATTTATGCTTAAATAGACAACACCTTCCAGCGCCAGAAAAACAAATATCTTCAAAATTTGGATCAGGGCCAACGACTGGTTTCAGAGAATGGATTTCCTTCATGATCTGCATTTATACACACAGATAACCATGAACTTGTATTAAAAACAAGAGTAAAAATGCATATAGATGGCATGGCTTGTAGAAAGAAAGTTTGAAATAGATATTGAGCACTAGAATAAATTTACCAAAAAGTAAAGAATTAGAAATTATTTAGTTCAAGAAAATCAAGGCTGAGTGATCATACAGCTTCCTTGAATGCAGAAAAAGCTTGTTGTGGAAGGTAGGCATATGTAGTTCCGCTATCCAAGACAGTTCCATGCCTTCCATCAAATATCTTTCGGCTTAATTTCAATGGCTTTCCAGCTACATGTATTTCCTCAAGTGCAATGTTGTAATATGGACTGTTGCCACCCAAAAACTAAAGTGAATGTGTGAGATCCACTAGATGCATTTCCTATGAAAAATGCATCGGCAATTAATATGTTGTGAAAACATCTTACCTGCGGAAAGGGTCTGAATGAGCAAATACCATATCACGAGGAGGAGAGATCCCACCAAGAATCATTGCACCCCCACCCACATCCATCCCACCATAGCATAATGAAAATGAGTCACTAATAGAACCCTTTTCAACAAGTTGATCCACAACACTAAGCCGACCACGACCCAAACCCATTATGCCATCAGCACGTTGGCTATAAAGATCACCTGTTTCCACAATTTCACAACCAAAAACAGCAGACTGAGGTGCAAGTTCACTGTCATTTCCGAAAGAAATAATATCTTCCGCAAGCACACCACTGCTGGAACTCATCTCGGCATAACGTCTTTCGTATATGCAATTCTTTCCATCGTTGTCACAATTACAATCAGGATTGCATTTTAATGATTTATAGGTGCTAGACAATTTGGGTTGGAACCTTGGGTCCTGGATTACACCAAATATTGGCTATCAATTAACATGAACAACCTCCATATATCTTTGACTGAAAAAAGTCACAAATTCAGGCAACATACCACTTTCACCTTACCGGATTACATATGTCCATGAAAAAGAGACATAACAAAAAATTATATGAAGCTCATCAGTTTAGAAGAATGTAAATGTTCCAAGAGTATTACAAGGACGGTAGCTAGTTCACTATGATGTAGAAACAAAACTATATTCATCAATTTATTTTTGTTTCCTTCAGCCAGGCAATTTTCAGAAACAAAGTTAAGTTAATGCAAAATTTCACTCAATGTATCAGATACCAATCCATTTTATAAATACGCTATAGCAAGACGCAGTGTTCAATATTTAATTTAATTGTAGGAATAATTGTCAAAAACTAATACAAAATGAAAAACGACATTGATAAAGTAGAATCTGAATGGAAGAAATTTTATAGCATGGAACCTGATGCTTGCCACACCGTTGACAGTTGGAGCAAGGAACATAAGTAACAGTGCTCCCAGTATCCACAATAAGGGCGAACTTCTGCGGCGGCGTCCCAATATTTAGGTGTGTCGTATAATAACTGCAATGAAATTTAACCAAAAAAAAAAAAAAAGAAGAAGAAGAAGAAGAAAGGAAAAAGAAAAAAAACTCAAACGTACTGCTCATCGCAAGCATACATATTTACATAACAAGTACAAATCAAATTGAAATGAAAACAAACCCATTAGTCAAGAGATCATCGTATAGTCGCATGCGAGCGTTTGGTAGGTGCGATTGCTGCAGGTGACGGCGAAGATCATCAAGTTGCCGGTGAACAATAGAGTTATGTAATGAGAGATGGAGAGGAACAATCAACGGGCGTTGGTCAGTGGTAGAATTAACGAACATGAGATTAATTCCGATAACAAATAAAGAAAAGAGGAGATAATCCATGGCGGTCAACGACTCAAGAGATCCACCTCTGCTTCTTTCAAGAGAGAAAGCCAATGCAAATGGCCAGGTCAATTTACCCTTGCGATTAAATTTGAGAGGATTTTAGAGGCAGCCTTGGTAGCCAATGAGAGAAAGCCACATGATAGTTGAAGGTGCTTTGGTCAACCCTTAATGAAAGTAATTAGTTGTAACGGATAACCGACTGTTTAGAGACCCAACAAAGCAAAAACACTAGAACTTACCAAACAAACATTTTACAATGGCCCCAAGTAGATTGTTTGAGTAGTAATGCGGAGGAATTTCAAGTATAAAAATATTTTTCAATGATATTTTAATATTAAATTCTTAATAATATAAATATTTGAGACAGACCTGCATTTACGTATATCCATTTAACCCACCAAGGGTATTGAAGGAGAAACAAAGAAAACTAAAATACATCACCTTCCTGACGTTCTCATCTACACAAGTATAACAAAAACAAACAAAATGGTAAAGCCTGGATTTTTAACATTTCTTTGACATTCCTTTCAAAGGATTGTACATATATTACAGTAAGCTCCAGCATCCAATTGGCAGATTGTTTCCTGCTTTCCAAGTTTCATTGTCAAAGCCCTCTGAATATCAGCTTACAACCAAAAGGACTACAACTACAAACACTGACAACAATCTTACAGGCTCACAAACAAAAGGGAGTTTTATAATGCCAATAGCAAATCCTACACATAAAGACAGTTTTTACTCAAAATACAGACACCAGATACTTCTACATGTTGGAGCTAAAAATTGGAAAGGCAGTCCCTGTGACCTGCAAGGCATTTGTATGTCTATACATGAGTCAACTTCCTGCGGTCGAACCAAGCAAGTATCTTTTTGCCATACATATTGCTCCGCATCATTGGAATATTCGACTCAACCAGATTCCGCAAAGCATCATGGATTAAACCCTGCCCTTTCCACAAATGATAACACAATAAAACCACATATATCAGAATTTAATCATAATAAAAATCATTGTCTATGCAAATTACTAAAGTGGAAAGAACTAAATAAGATAAATGGGAAAGCAAGCAAAGCAAACACTTTATAGACTTGGGAGGCTGGCCAAAGGAAACCAGACCATTTATCCTGGATGACATATTGAATTAAAGCCACATTTATTAGCTAACACTAGTTTGCAGGTTGAATACAGATGGACAAAATAAATGATCTAACCTTAGACACCAACAAAGCTGATTGGATGACAAAATTTCCAAAAGGATCAGTAAGCAGCATACAAACATTTGGACTTTTAAGCAACTCCATGACAATTCTCATGGACTGCTGTTCGCCCGATTCTATCAAGCACCTCTCTACAACATTACTGCCATACTTATTACAGGAAAGATGCATGTAATGCCCTTCAAATTGTCTCAGAAGATCTGCAGTTATTTGTGGTATCCTCAATCCCAGTACATGTTGCGCCACATAGTTACTAGAGAAAAACAAAATTTTTGAATCAAGTTAAATTCTAACCACATCCCAGAAAAAGGTAAACCACATATAGTATTATAAAAGCTATAAGAATATGAAATTAGAACATGATAAAGGTCTAGCAAACAAACCCAAAACGATCTTCTGCTAGGTGTTGTGCATTTGCAATGATTTCAGCAATTAGACGCTCTCTTTGCAGCCCGGTAGATTTTTCGACACATTGCTGCAGCACACAACAACCACTTTTGTCTGTTGCAATTCCAAAACAATTATCCACCACCTCATTCAGAAGATACTGCAAAAAATAATCTGTGTCACAGATTTCAAAAGCCAGAACAATGTCTCATTCCTAGTGGATCTTAGCATTGTTTTAGAAAGCAGATGCCAATGATTAATAAGCAGTAGGGAATCCCAAAGCTTAATCTACTCCCTACACCTCTCAAAATCACTAAAAATTCTCCCTCCAAATTTCTCACAGGGATTCTGATGACATAGAAAGCACAGTGCGATTTTTTAAATTTCCCACCATGATATATATGTTCTACTAAATATACTAAGTTACATATAGAAGCTCAGGAGCAAATAAGAGCCATCGTAAGAACTGTTAAGAACAAATGCAAAAGTTATTGACAAACCAGCTAAAAGAGATTCTATAGTTCATACATATTTGATTGTCAAACTATCCAGCACAAAATTAATACCATGTGTCCTAGTCCAAAATTCTATCAATCGGAAGAAGATCATATAATATGACAGGGAAAAATCAAACCATGGCAACTCTTGAACATATATTATCACACTGTTTCCAAAGCCACTATAGTTAAAGCCCCAATAAAAAACAAATCTGCAGAGGTCAGTGAGATCCAGTGTCTCCTCTCTACTATGAAAGCTATTAATTTTAGTTTTGAGCTGTACATAACATAAAATGCTAAAACCTGCAAGATTTTAGTGCAGTAATAAAGACAAATTATAGGGTTTTTGTTTGAATAAATTTGATTTACATATTAGCAACCATAAGAAATGATTGCTTCAAATTTAACTTTCAATGGGGAACCATTCCTGGAATGAATAATCAACGACAAAAATAAAAACTTCCATGAGGAATGCTGGTCATCCACCTATACTAAATGAATATTACCTTGTTGTATTGATCAGGGAAATATTTCAAGCAATGCTGGATTACATGATGACCATTCGTGTCTTTAACTAATGTGACAATACCAGGCATTAGAGCAGCTGTCACCAAAGAGATTTGCGGTAGTGTGGTAAGATGTTCCAATAATTTCTGAACAGCACGAGTCCTGCAAAACAAAGGTAATTACTAAACATAAATCTTTCTTTATTGAACCGTTCAAATAAAAATAAAATTATAGTAACCCAAACGAAAGAGAAACTTACCCATGCATACTTAGACATATCCTTACAAGTTGAAAATCAATCTTGGTCAGCATTTGAAGGATCTGAGTCCTCTGTTCGTCACTACATGTTTCCACAAGTTTTTGTACAACATAATTACCAAAAGGGTCAACAATCAAGTCACACACATGGTCTATCATCTCCAGGAATATCATGTCAATTCCTTCTTTTGTCATATGAAGAATAGTGTTTTGCAAGAGACGGCAGCCGTATTGGTCCTTGGCCAAAGCCACGATATTACCCCCCAAATCCCCCAAAGATAAACAATGTATTGGTTCCTGCAACCATTTACGCCTCTTAATATTCAAACTAAAACTCGAAACATTGCGGTTTCTGGGCACCATTCCATTCAACAAGAAGTTTTGCTTTGTAGATGATAGGGCTGATAAATCATCCTGAAATGCTCCATTTCCACAATCACTCAAAAACCCATTTTGGTTTGTACTCAGTTGGCCAAGATTATTCGATGCTGGATGAAAAGCAGGTATAAAACCAATACAGTCCATAAACCCAGAACTTAGACAGCCATCAAGTTTACCGAGTTCCATATCTTGGGGAGCAAGTGAAGGAAATGCATCCCTATTTAACGCAAAACCGTTGACGACGTTATCAAAAGCAGAGAACCTATCAAAAAACTCAGCATCAGACTCTGGATTAACAGTGAGATTAGCGAAGGAAGATTCAAGGGTTTCTTGTAAAGGGTTTTGTAGGTTTTGCTGATGCTGATCTTGACGACGGAGATGGGGATCAGAAGAAGCGTAAAAGGGATGGTGAAAAGGCGTTGTGTTGGCCATAAAAGAACGGTTACTGTTACTGCTGGTGTTAGCCATGGCCATCAATGAATGTGAGAGATTTGAAGCGGTGAAGGGTTTATATGGTATACGAAATTTGTGGAGATATACTTTTGATTTTCAAATAAGAAAGAGGATATTAATGAAAAGATTTGATTTATGGTTTTCAAGTTAAGCAATTGGTAAGGTTTTTGAATAAGAATGGAAAAGGCTTAACTGAGATCATAGCTGGAGAGATATAGTGTGTGACTGGTTGCAGTTTTGCATGCAATTTATGGAAACTATTGCCATGGAATGGAACAGGACAGAAAGAACAAGACTTATGAGATTACGTGGCGTTCGTGTGTCGCCTCAACAACCAATAGTGTTCTAGATGGGACGTGTTTCAACTTGTGTTATCTAATATTTTATCATATATATCTCTGCCACGTGCACATTATGTACTGTCAATCAACTCTTGCTTAAATTATTATTACTTTTAATCCTACTAACAATAACTATTACCCTGAAATGTTTGCTAAAATTAAATATATTTTCAATCTTGTCTTATATTAATTTGAAAATTAATAATTATAAAAAATAAATTTTGAAATAGACAATGACTATGAATATTGCAAGCGAATTGATCGGGTCTCGTTAAAATCATATTTGAGATGATATAATTTGACCAACATCATATTAAGATGGTATAATTTAAATTGAATCGTATTAGAATTGTGTATTTTCAATTGAACTATATAGGATAATGCAATTTAATTTCAATTGATTCTATTAAAATCATACTGGCACGATTTTAGCTATATGGATTCTATTAAAGTCACAACTTATGGTGGGTTTGTGGGTGAATTTGAGTCAAATTTCAAACTAATTGGAGTTAGAATTCTTTTAACTGAAAATAAGGGTTTAAATAAAATTTTTAAGATGTATTTTTGAGGTGCAAGTGACATTAACATTTCATGTATATATATTTATTATGGCAGAAAAATATATCCTTTGAATTAACGGTTCAAATATAAAATTTATAAAAAAAATATTTTTAATTTAAAGTTCAACGTCGGAAGAGGGGTACCAAGGGATAAGACGGGAAACAAGGATTTCTCTTCTCCCCCAAAAGAGTTCATCTCTTTCACTTCTATAGCATTTGTACCAAAAAATGCTGATAACACGGAGAGGCTCCGTAAGAGAGGGGAAAGGGAAAGAAACAGCAATGAGTGAGTACTTACAATGGCAGCCTGCCAAAATTCTTTTTTCATTGAACGGTTCTGGGTAACTGGAAAAGCCAGTTTGTCTATGTAACTTGTGTACAAAGCTACTCAATCAATGAACAACTCAACACAAAATTTACTTTTAAGTTGAAGGTTGTCAAGAAGCTTTGTTCATCCTCCCGCCATTAATGGACAAACATGACTTCTTGTAGCTCCACCGCGGCACTGTCAAAATGGTGCAGTAAAAGCTGACTGCTTTGAACGTCTTTGAATCTGTATACTCATTTTCGGTATGCTGTAGGTTAGCGGTAATCAAGCTAAGCTAAAATGCATTGCTTAGCTTTTGAAACAGTGGATAGACAATCTTCATGCTGTATATGGCTGGCTTTAATCAACAGCAGCAAGTTTCTGCAATTTCATTGTTCCTGTTAGACTCAATTTCCAGGATATGTGAATCTCTTCGACATTTCTAAACTTAGCCATTTTGAAGAAAGGTCACCACTACGAGTGACTAGATAAATGATGAATGCTATATAACCAACAGTTGCAGCACAGACAAGAAATCCAAACAAGAGTCCCTTAACTTCAGATAAAAAGAAATCCAGCAACAAATAACCATTAATGACTATCACCAGAGCAGCCACAGTCCACGCAAGTCTCTGCAAAATAATGAATAAAACTGGTTAAAAAGACTTAGAAGGAACCATATAACTCACTCAGCATCCATTTTTCTCTTCAATTAGACAAATTTTTTTCCAACATTCAAATTAATAATTTTCACAGTATTGAATTAATGAACAATTAATTGTTATGACTGGAACTCACAATTACTCCTTCGATCCCATAACTATAAATGGATTCTCGAATAAAGTTGAAATAGAAAAGGGTGGACAAAATGACAGAACAAAGAAGCTAACAGTTTACCTTCAAAAAAGGCCCAATCTTGAAGACTCCCATTATCTGCTCCTTGGACACCAAGGTGAGAAGAGGGATAAGTGCGAAAGGAATTTGCATAGACTGAAGCACATTTAGCCATTCATTTAGAATATCCAATGAAGACTCAGAAGTGTTAAATATGAGAGCTACAATTATAGTCGGCACAATTGCACAGCTCCTTGTAATTAGTGCCCTCAGCCATTTCTTTAAACGAATGTTGAGAAAACCTCCCATGATAAACTGACCAGCATAAGTTCCAGTTATTGTACTACTTTGTCCAGCTGCCAATAACCCAATACCCCAGATGTAAAGAATTGGCAGATATCCTCCTCCATACTTCTCCTGAAGATATTGTCCAGCATTTACTAATCCTACTCTGTCAGCTTGCTCAGTACCATAAAATCCCTTCGCAAAAACAGTTGTTCCAAATAAGTTGATCATGAAGGAAATTAAGAGGGCAAGGGATGACTCAATTGAGTAATAGTTTAGTGCTTCCTGAACACGGCCTTTCTTGTTGGGGTCAATATTCCTTGATTGTACCAAAGCAGAATGCAAAAACACATTATGAGGCATAATGACACATCCCACAACGCCCACAGCTTGCCTAATAGTTTTTGAGCTCAGCCTTGGAACCAAAATACCTGTAAAGAGTAACAAAATACTAAAGTTTATAAGTTCAACAACAGTAAATGATGATATTGACAGACTGTTAATTATGCCGCTAAAAAACAGAACTTTCCTTCTTCTTACCCAATAAAAGTTCCTTCCCACTGGGTTGTGTGTCCCCAAACATATAGGCGAATGATAAAGCCATTGTCGCAATCAGAACCGCAAAAACAGCTTCTAATTTTCTCACGCCATAGTGCTCTAGAAGTAAAAATACGAAACTGTTGACAAGAGAGAACAAAAAGTCCTAGTTAAGCATAACAAGTATCGTTTTCCGCATAGCAGGGAACAACAGACAATCTTTGATGAAAAAATTTTAATTTTTATAGTTCAAACATGATAACATTGGCAGAACAAAATCCCAACACAGCAGCATAAAAAAATTCACGGAAAGTCTCCGGCCAAACAAATCGCAATAATTCGATAAAAAGGAGATACATAAATCAAGAATTCAGCAGCAAACAGCTCGACTTCTGAAAAAAAAAAAATATTACCAATCGGAGGCCGTAATTAAAACACCAGCCCAGAGCGGCAACACCCCATTACTCAAAATCTGAATTGCAATAGCACTACCAATAACCTCCTGAATATCCGCCCCAATCAACGCTACTTCAGCCATGAACCACAACACGTAGCGGCCCCAATTCGGATACTCATCTCTACACAGCTCCGCCAAATGCCGGCCGGTTGCCACCCCAACTCGAGCCGAAAGTAACTGTATCAACAAACCCATGATCGTGGCCCACATTAACAGCCAAAGAAGCGAGTACCCAGCTATAGCCCCCGATTGGAGATCTCCCTCTAAATTCCCAGGATCCAGAAACGCTATGCTCATTAAAAAACCAGGCCCCGTAAACAGCCACAGTTTTTTCCACGAGAAAGGCGGTACGTGGTCAACGTCTAAGGAGTCCACATCAGCAATCAGAATTTTTTCTCGTGAATCGAAGGCCGCCTCTTCGTCGTCCGATGAAGCTGTTGTTGTTAAGAGGCGATCGGCCTCCTCGTCACTTAGTTTAGGGGACAACTCATTGTCGTCTTGGAGTTCAGCGGAGTTCATGAAGGATTCTGTTGTGGTTGACCGAATAATGGAATCAGTTTTGGAATCTCTCGCAAGGGTGGGGAGCCTGTATGACAGTCAAGAATTTTGCTGCTGGATATATACCTATAATTTTTTATTAGTGGATCAACCCGACCCTACTCGTCAGGGCCCGTATGTATCAGTTGCAATACGAGGTTTCCCACCAATTGAATGTTGACGCGTCAGATGTGCATGTATGTCTGAACTTGGCCTTAGATATGCTGCTTTGCCAGAAAAAAGCCACGTTTAATAATTTCCTTGACTGTTACCGTACTGTCGCTTGCTCTCTTGATAACACGCCATGGCCAGCCACGAAGCTTTGAGCGGACAGATTGATGTACCGTGCTTCAAGCCACTCTCACAATTTTCTATAGATAAAAGGCGAAAAGAATCAGCCGTTAAAAATTCCAAAATATCATTGATGAACCAATTTTTTTTCAAAATTTTTAATTAGGATTAAAGATAAAATTGTTATTTTAATAATATTATTAAAAATCTTAGATTTTAAAAATTAAAAATTTCATTTTTATCTAAAGTTTTCTAATTTTGAAAAGTTATATTCTCTCCGCCCCCAAACTTAAGATTTTTTTCTCCTTTTTAGCCATCGACGATCTTTTCTTTCGATTCTAACCTGTTAGTGACCTCCTTTAAACCTCTTTCAACCACCAATGAAAGAGTCATTCAAACAACACTTCGTTTGAATGATGCCTTCATCGTCTAAATAAGTAGTCTAGATTCATCTAATTTAGACAAAAATCTAATGGTCGAGTTACATCAACGACTTAGGGTTGAAATGAGAGATTGTCAGTAGTTGGAGAGTTAAAGAAAAAAAATTCTGGGTTTGGGGGAGAAGAAAAATATGACTTTTCAAAGTTAAAAAACTTTAAGAATGAGTAAAGTTATTAGTTTTTAAAACTTAAATAAACATATAATGAATATTATATATATTTTTAATATTATTATTAAAATAATGATTTTATCCTTTACCCTAATTAAAAATTTTTACAAAAATTGGCTCATGGGTGGCATTATAAGTTTTTTAAAATTAATATATTTGACTTTGAAATTACACTATTCTTTTAGCCTAGATTAAAAAACAAGCTTATTTTATGTTGACAGATAACAAATAATATGTGTGCATAAATAATGATAGAATGTTATATTACCTCAAAATTATTTAATAATACGATGATATATTATTATTTGTATATAAAATTATACATATTATTTATATATATTACATTATATGATCAAAATTCCACCAAAAGAGGAACTTAGAATTAGAGGTGAAAAAAGTAATAAAGAACACAATCCTGGACAAAGGCTCTAACAATTACTATCACGACATAAATAAGTATAGAAGAAGAATCTCTCTCTCATTGGTTTGGATAACAATATCGATCGTGTGAGGTGTTCTTTTTGGTTCTTTAAATGTTTTTATTGCATTATTCTATCTATTTAAACTTCTTTATCCCCTTAAGATATTGAAGAACATAAAACATCTAAGTTGTTCTCACTTTTTGTTAGTATAACAATCGTACATATGTTTAAGGGTTTTTTGTCATCTTTTATAATTTAAGTTAAATAATTATGTTAACTATTGATTAAGAGAGATAAAATGATCATTTATAAAAATATAACAACTATTTCATAATTTTCGTATCGTTTAAAAAGATGAACTATCATCTTTTTAAGTTAAGAATAATTATTTCGATTGAATATTTGTTTCAATAGGAGAAACACCCATTCAATGGTAACAAGTTACTGGAAAAACCTGGCTATGAAAGAGAGGCACGCATTTGGAACGCCTGTTCTTAAGCATTAAGGACATGTTCGAGGCCATTATTCTCAAAAATCTACATAAAAGAGTCTCGTTTTTAAGCAATCGTTTACACAACGTTTTATATTCTAGTGTAAGGGAGAGAGACCATGAGTTTTCAAGCGTTCCAAATCAAGATAAAGAGATCAAGCTTCAAAATTAGTTATCTATAGAAGATGAGTTAGTAAGATCTTCCCATCTTTTGTAAAATTATGAAATTATGATTTGTTATGGCTGCAAAAGGACCTGAGATTAGAATATAAGGTCTTGATTTATGAATTTGTGATATTAAAGACTATTCGTAATTGATGGATATATGTGATGACATAATTGGGTTGTTGAACATGAAAAATAGATGAAGTTATGAACATGAGATTTGAGAAATTTTAATTTCCAATTATATTGTTGTTCCAACTGTTATTGCATGAAAGTTGATGAGATGAGATGATTGAATGACCTTAATATTAGCAAAGACAAACTTTGTGTTTAGGGTCTTGTAACATTGTTGACATAGATAAAATTTGATAAATTAAATTCGATCAGATAAATCCAGTCCAAAGACAACAATGATCATTTTATAATCTTGACATAATGGAACACTCAGTCCAAAAGCTTCGAATGGACGTTCTAATGCAATTGAGAATGTTTAACATTGTAGAAGACTGAATATACATAAAGTTAAATAACCCAAATGTGATACCTCTCAAATTTGAGATAGCAAGTTGGACATGATCGGACGTGGGCGGCACTTAGCAAGCAAGGGTTGAGCCTTAGACAATGTTAGTCCAGCCCCTTCCGTCATGTCCACCGTCCCCTCCCCAATTCTCATCCACTGAAAGCATTGAATCATTGATCCCAAAACCAACCCAACCATTCTCAGCCCTAAACCTTCTCCTGGACATCCTCTTCTCCCTGACCCAAATGGCATCAGTCTGAACCCATCTCTACCTCCCTCAACTCCTTCAAACCTCTCTGGCTTAAACATAGTTGGATCTGCCCAAATCTTTGGATCATTTTGTATTGCCCACACATTGACAAACAGCGTCGTCCCTTGTGGAATATGAAAGCCTCCAACTACGCAATTCTCCGACGATTCATGAGGAGATAAAAGTGGGGCTGGCGGGTACATTCGCATCGTCTCGTTGATGATGTTACAGAGGAAAGGAAGATGAGGCAGATCTGATTCCTCAATCAGACGTTCATGGCCTACGTGCAGGTCAATTTCTGTTCGGACTTTTTCGAGAACTTGTTGATGGTTTAGCAGAAGTGAAAGAGCCCACTCTATGGCGTTCACTGTGGTGTCTGTTCCGGCAAATAACATCAACTGCACCAGGAAATAGAATATGTTTAAGAGATGCAGATATAGATGAAATTTCATAAAGATCTTACAAGCATTAGCCCTTTGATGATCTCGTCTTTGCAGTATTCAGGTTCTGATTCTTGCAGCGCCAACAAAACAGCAATCAACGTATTCTTTCTCTCAGAATCAAGGGCACTTTCAATTCTTCTTCTATGCTCTTCTATCAAACCCTGCATGAACTCGTCTCTCTTTCTTTGACACTCCATCATCATGTTCTCAAGCTTCTTGGACTTAAACCACGGTAAATAATCTCCTATACATGGCGTTCCAGCTAACTTAAATGTCTCTCTATGAATCTCCTTAAACCTCTTTGACTCTTCAAGATCTGCCATGTTGTCACCGTAATATCGCTTTCCAGCAATCATTCTCATCATGATGTTTAGTGTTAACTCAAAAAACATCGTCCGCAGTTCAACAGACTGGTTTCCATTATCTAATAGCTTTCGAATCAATTTCTTGACCTCGTCAACTCGTATACCAGAGAGCATTTGCATACGAGAAGTTGATAGCATTTCAAGGGCTATGATTTTTCTGAGATTTCGCCAGTGGTCACCGTAAGGAGCCCAAGATAGGATGGTGTAATTATAGCCCAGAATCCTTCCAATGGTCATGCGAGGGCGATTGGCAAAGATGATGTCGTTTTTGGTCAAACATTCTTCTGCTGCTGAAGCTGAGGAGACTACGATAACTTTGCGAGACCCGAATTGGAGGAAGACTATAGGACCGTGCTGTTTGGAGATTCTGTATAGATTTTGGTGAATAGGTTTCTTCAAGAGGTAGAAATGGCCTATGATGGGAAGGCAAAGATAAGGACTTGGTGGGAGGTTCTGGAATTTATTAAGGAAGTGCTTCGCGATTACAAAAAAAGCTACAAACACAGGAAAGCACAAGCCCCAGAAGCCCATAGATCCTTCTATCTCCAGGAGAGGAGACTCTGGCTGTGCTCTGTTTCTGGATGCAAGAACAGTTTTTTACCACTGATTATTAGATCAAACCAAATAACCAAACAAACATTCTTTGCACCAACCAGTTAATGAGCCTTCAAATATAAGAATACCTTAATTGGTACAACACATGATAAGATAAGGATACCAAGCAAATTACGTATATTTATTTTAAAAATATAAATATTTTTATATTTATATATATCATTAAAAAAATAAATTATTTTAAATTAATAATAAAATCATATTAAATCATATGAAAATACATACATACATATATATATATATATAAAATTACTCAAAGATATTATTTAAGCATGATAATTGAGACTAGCACGCCCACATGGCATCTTTATTATATTGAGGATCCAATGAACTAGAGTTGAAAATGCCCTAAATAAAAAATAATGGGTAGGTAAGACTACCCTGGTTTACGTTTGAGAAAGAAGTTTAAGCATGATAGGACGGGCGTGGCATTTAGCAATCAGTGGTTGGGCCCTTGGCAAAGTGAGACCAGTCCCCTCTCTCATGTCAATCATCTGCTCACTAGGCCTTTCCCATTCAAAACACTGAATCAGTGAACCCACTGTTAACCCGATCATTTTCAAACCCAACCCTTCTCCAGGACACCCCCTCCTCCCTGACCCAAATGGCATCAGTCTGAGTCCATCTCTTCCCCCCTCTACCCCCTCAAATCTTTCTGGCTTAAACTTTCTCGGATCCACCCAAATTTTCGGATCATTTTGTATTGCCCACAAATTAACCAATAACATTGTGCCACGTGGTACATGGAAACCCCCTACTTTGCAATCATCTGATGACTCGTGTGGTATTAGTAAGGGACTGCCGGATACATGCGCAAGGCCTCATTTATGATGTTGCGAAGGTATGGAAGGTGGACTAAATCAGCTTCCTCAAGCAAGCGGCCATGTCCCACGTAGTTGTCTATTCCTGCTCGGGCCTTCTTCAGGACTTCTGGATGGTTTAGCAAAAGGGAAAATGTCCACTCCAAAGTATTGGATGTAGTTTCTGTTCCGGCTAGCAACAGAACCTACACAGATACAATACTAAAAATTACACTAGGGAAGGAGTAATAATGATTTTTATATTCCAGGAATAAGTAATACAACGCATATTTATATTAAGTATATAAATAAATACATAGTAATATGAATTATCATATATTTGAATATTATTTTATCTGTAATTTAGAATAACTCAATCATTAAATACATATTTCTTTGTATATTCAAAATAATTATGCCGTAACTTTATTATTAAAGAATAAATTACAGAATCAATAGAAAACTTACAAGCATGAGGCCATTGATGATCTCGTCTTTGTAGTACTCGGGATTTGCTTGTTGCAGCGTCAGTAAAAACTCAACCAGGGTTTTTGTCTTTTCATCAGGACTATAGGTGCCCATTTTTTTTCTCGTATCTTCTATTAATTTTTGCATGAATTCATCTCTCTTCCTGCAACACTCCATCATCCTTTTCTCTATCTGTCCAGATTTAATCCACGGCAAGTGATCTCCTATATTGGTCATGGTACTAACCTTATAAGTCTCCGCTTGGATGTCCTTAAACCTCTTTGCTTCCTCTAAATTTGTCACGTCCTCACCATAATATCGTTTACCAGCGATCATCCTCATCATGACGTTCACTGTCAGCTCCTTAAGCATAGTCTGAAGGTCAACAGATTGATTTTGTTTATGAAAAAGCTTGCGGACCAATAATCTTATTTCATCCACACGTATACTGTATAACCCCTGGAGGCGAGTAGCGGACAAGATTTCAAGGGTCACAATTCGTCTAAGGTTTCGCCAGTGATCACCATAGGGAGCCCAAACGAGACTAGTGAAGTTGTAGCCCAAATATTCCCGATGAGCAAGCGACACTTTTTATAATCATATGCTTTCTTCTAATATTAATAGAATATTAAAAATAAAATAGATGACCAAGAGACATTTTTATAATCATATGCTTTCTTTTAATAACTAAGGTTTGATATCATTAAATATCACAACATAATTGTTGCAAGTTTCATTCTTAGTAAAATTTAACATAGTTTCATCTCTTAAATATGAACTGAACGGGAAAACTATTAACATTGATGTATAGCAACATCTCTTCCCTGTTATAGTAATGATCTCAGTTATTATCATCTGACTTCTTAAGTTAAATTAGATAAGTGTGAAAGAAGGTTGAGCATGCCAGGACGGGGGCTACATTTGGCCTGTAAAGGGTGGGCCTTGGGCAAATTGAGAGCACTTCCTTCGGTCATGTCCACCATATCCTTATTGGGTCTCTCCCAATTAAAGCATTGAATAAGTGAGCCCAAAGCCAACCCAACCATGCGCAACGCCAATCCCTCGCCGGGGCAGCTTCTCCTTCCTACCCCAAAAGGCATCAACTTGAACCCATCCCGCACTCCTTCAAAGCCTTCAAACCTCTCAGGCCTAAACTTGGTAGAATCCTCCCAAATTGTTGGGTCATGTTGAATGGCCCATAAATTTACCAATAGCATTGTGCCACGTGGTATGCGATAACCTCCAACCTTGCATTCTTCTGATGATTGATGCGGTACCAGTAATGGCCCTGCTGGGTACAACCGTAAAGTCTCATTTATGATACAACGAAGATAGGGAAGTTTAACCAAATCAGATTCGTCGACAAAGTGATTAGAGCCAATTTGATTGTCTATTTCTGCTTGTGCCTTTCTCAAAACATCTGGGTTGTTTAGAAGGAGAGACATTGCCCACTCCATGGTTCCAGCTGACGTATCCGACCCAGCTATTAATATCACCTGTAGTAGGATAAGAAAAAGTAAATTGAAAGAAATAAGAACCATTCATTTTCCGTCTTGAAAGAGAGTTTTTCTTGTTGATTTTGGCTGAAATCATTGGCCAAACTGGTATAAAGAGACAGTCTCTATAGATACACCATAGGAAATCCTATCTCAAAAGTATCAACAGGACAAAGATTCTGACTTCAATTTTAAGATTAATAAATATTATAATTAAAAAAAAAAAAAAGCTCATCGTCAAAATCAGAATAGGAAGTATGGGTACTTATAAACAAAAAAAAAATTGTAACAAAGACTTGTGTGCTTGAATCTAGTACATTATCCACAATTTATTGTGATGTTGAAATATTTACAGTAATGTTTTTTAATAAGAAAAGACTGACTTATAACTATTATATTAAAAAAGTTAAAGTTTTACAATTGTGATAAAAATTCGAACTTAAATTTTTATCTCAAAAATTTTAATACTTTATCAGTTTTGTTAATCTTTAGTCTCAAAATTTCCTGTAATTTGTTTCCGCTTAAATAAATATACTCACATATTTTCTCATTATACATATATACCACAAAATAAATTATAATACCAAGTTTAGCCTCATTTGCAACCTTTAAAACACAAGCTTGAGTCAGCTTCACAACTCAAAAATTACAGTTGTTTTACCAAAATTTTATCTAAAACTCATTCTAATTCATACAAGTGTTAATATTATCTATATTTTGTTACACAATTAAATTCTAAAATTTTTAATTATGTAATAAAATTAGAGAATTGATATTATAACTCACTTTATGGTAAATGCGTATGAAAAAAAATTGAGCATATTTGTATACGGGGAAACAAATTATGGTGAAAATTTCAATTTGCTTGATTTATTTTTTTATGAGGGGTAAAGATCTTACCAGCATAAGGCTTCTGATCATCTCATCAGTATAGTACTCAGGATCAGATTCTTGCAAACACAGCAGCACTTCTATCATCGACTTCCTTCTCTGTCCATCCAAATTTTTATTTTTATACTCATCACTACGCATTTTTGTTTTATGCTCTTCTATTAAACTTTGCATAAACTTCTCTCTCTTCTCCTGCAAAGTTAGCAATCTCTTCTCCGTTCCCCCGTATCCAGTCCACCTTAAAACTGGCAAAAAGTCCACCAAATTTGAGGCACCCACCAATCGAAAAGTTTCAGCCACAATCTCTCGAAACTCCTCTGACTCGGCCCCCATAACTTTTTCACCGTAGTAACTCTTCCCGCCTACCATCCTCATTATTACATTCAGAGTCAGCTCAAAGAAGGCAGTTTTCATATCCACTATCTGATTTTGATTTCTATAAAGCCTACGAATTAACGATCTGATTTCATCTATGCGAGCAGAAGAGAGTTGTTGCAGACGATTAGTGGATAAGATCTCCAGGGAAGCGATCTTCCTGAGGTTCCGCCAGTGGTCCCCATACGGAGCCCATGCGAGGCTGGTGTAATTGTAGCCCAAGTGTTTTCCTGCGAGTAGATCCGGTCGGTTGGCGAAAGCGATATCATTTTTGGTAAAACATTCTTCGGCAGCGGACGGGGAGGACACAAGGAAGACACGGCGAGAGCCGAATTTCAGAAGAAGTACGGGGCCGTGACGGGCTGAGATTTTGGAGAGAGATTGATATAGAGGTTTCTTAAGGAGGTGAAGGTGACCTATGATGGGTAAAGTTGGGAAAGGAGTTGGAGGGAGGTTCTTGATCTTGTTAAGGAAGTGATTTGCAACAACCCAGAAGACAGTTAAGAGAAGTATATGCAAAATCATGGCGTCTGAAAAAGCTTAAACACAGAAGTCTTTCTTCACGGAATTTTGGAACCTGCAATTGAGTGGGGGTTAGAAAAAGTTGGGTTAAAGACTTGACTATATAGGCTTACAGTTTGACAACTGTACAGTACTCAATAGTTGATAATGCAAGAAGAACGTCTCCTTTTTAGCGATAAAATTACATTGAAAATAATTTATTTTAGGTATTTGATTTTCCATATCTTAATTTATACCTTTTTTTTCTAATTAAATGCATTTATGGTGACAATTAACTAATCTCACGTGTAAAGTTTTTCTTCCTTTAAAAAGTCTATACGCATCTTTGAAATAATTGAGTGATCATAATTATTTGGGCTGATTCTAATAAAAAGAAATTTCCCCAACAATTATTCAATTGCTAGAAATTTACCATGCAACAAAATTATTCAATTTGAAGTTTGGGGCGGGTTAGATATGGCGAAAGGTTAGTTGCCGTGGAAAACGGACAAAGACACATCAAGAGTCAAGACAAAAGAGCAAGTCCACCTTGAGTTGGGCATAGTGAGCTAAAATTCAACATAGCGAATAGGCCATATAACACCCCAGGTCCAATACCCCGGCCCATTGTCAAGATATTATCCACTTTGAACACACAGTCTATTATGGTTTTGCTATTGGGCTTTGCAACCCAAAACGCGTCTTGACAGTTAAGGAGCTCACAGACTATTTAACCACTCAAACTCTCTCACCACTAATCAATGTGGGATACATAGACAGATCCAACATCTCCTCAAAACACGTCTTGACAGTTAAGGAGTTCACAGGCTATTTAACCAATCAAACTCTCTCACCACTAACCAATGTGGGATACATAGACAGACTCAGCATCTTTCCCGTGCTTTGTCGATATAGGATTCGCTTAAGGGTATCACATACACCCCCTCTTACGGGACTCAGTGTCCTCGCTGAGGTTTGTCCCACCACCGTTCAAGAGAACACGCGGAGTTGTTCTAATGCCATATATATATATATATATATATATATATATATATATATATATATATATAAAATTACTCAAAGACATTATTTAAGCATGATAATTGAGACTAGCACGCCCACATGGCCTCTTTATTATATTGAGGATCCAATGAACTAGAGTTGAAAATGCGCTAAATAAAAAATAATGGGTAGGTAAGACTACCCTGGTTTACGTTTGAGAAAGAAGTTTAAGCATGATAGGACGGGCGTGGCATTTAGCAATCAGTGGTTGGGCCCTTGGCAAAGTGAGACCAGTCCCCTCTCTCATGTCAATCATCTGCTCACTAGGCCTTTCCCATTCAAAACACTGCATCAGTGAACCCACTGTTAACCCGATCATTTTCAAACCCAATCCTTCTCCAGGACACCCCCTCCTCCCTGACCCAAATGGCATCAGTCTGAATCATCTCTTGCCCCCTCTACCCCCTCAAATCTTTCTGGCTTAAACTTTCTCGGATCCACCCAAATTTTCGAATCATTTTGTATTGCCCACAAATTAACCAATAACATTGTGCCACGTGGTACATGGAAACTCCCTACTTTGCAATCATCTGATGACTCGTGTGGTATTAGTAAAGGGACTGCCGGATACATGCGCATGGACTCATTTATGATGTTACGAAGGCATGGAAGGTGGACTAAATCAGCTTCTTCAAGCAACCGGCCATGTCCCACGTAGTTGTCTATTTCTGCTCGGGCCTTCTTCAGGATTTCTGGTTGGTTTAGCAAAAGGGAAAATGTCCACTCCAAAGTATTGGATGCAGTTTCTGTTCCGGCTAGCAACAGAACCTACGCAGATACAATACTAAAATTACACTACGGATGGAGTAATAATGATTTTTATATTTCCATAATAAGTAATACAACGCATATTTATATTGAGTATATAAATAAATATATAATAATGTGAATTATTATATGTTTAAGTATTATTTTATTTATAATTTAAAATCACTTAATTATTAAATATATATCTATTTATATATTCAAAATAATTATACGAAACTTTATTATTGAAGAATAAATTACAGAATTAATAGGAAACTTACAAGCATGAGGCCATTGATGATCTCGTCTTTGTAGTACTCGGGATTTGCTTGTTGCAGCGTCAGTAAAAACTCAACCAGGGTTTTTGTCTTTTCATCAGGACTATAGGTGCCCATTTTTTTTCTAGTATCTTCTATTAATTTTTGCATGAATTCATCTCTCTTCCTGCAACACTCCATCATCCTTTTCTCTATCTCTCCAGATTTAATCCACGGCAAGTGATCTCCTATATTGATCATGGTACTAACCTTATAAGTCTCCGCTTGGATGTCCTTAAACCTCTTTGCTTCCTCTAAATTTGTCACGTCCTCACCATAATATCGTTTACCAGCGATCATCCTCATCATGACGTTCACTGTCAGCTCCTTAAGCATAGTCTGAAGGTCAACAGATTGATTTTGTTTATGAAAAGCTTGCGGACCAATAATCTTATTTCATCAACACGTATACTGTATAACGCCTGGAGGCGAGTGGCGGACAAGATTTCAAGGGTCGCAATTCGTCTAAGGTTTCGCCAGTGATCACCATAGGGAGCCCAAACGAGACTAGTGAAGTTGTAGCCCAAATGTTTCCCGATGAGCAAGCGAGGTCGGTTGGCAAAAATAATATCGTTTTTGGTGAAACATTCCTCAGCTGCTGATGGTGATGAGACGAGGAGGACCTTGCGAGACCCAAATTGGAGGAAGACGACGGGACCTTTTCGTTTTGATATCTGCGCAAGAGTTTTGTAGATGGGTGGTTTCAGAAGGTAGAGATGGCCAATGATGGGCAGTGAAGGAAATGGACTTGGTGGGAGGTTCTGGATTTTGTTCAACATATGCTTGGTGAGCACATACAGGGCCAAGAAGACTGGCAAGTAGAGAAACAAGCTCTCCATGGGTGTTGATATATTGAAGATTTTACCTTATTGTTTGCAGAAGAACGATCAACGATTTGCTCTGCCCTCGTATAACAAGGCCTCTTTAAACAGAATGTCATTGCTTTCTTCTTGTCTCTTTTGTACGTTTGATTCCTTTCAGTTCTTTTCCACGGGAAGAAAGTATCTTTGCAATTAAGCACAAAGGTAATCGGACAGGAGAAATCAAACAAATAAAATTTTGAATTATTTATAGATAAAATCAGGAAGATAAAAATAAACTTTATGAACAATACATGTAGGTAGGTCCAAATCAAGCTGATTTAGATTCGGAAACTAGCTTATCTCATTTCAATTCAATTTAAATTCATATAAAATTAAATTGAATTGACAAACTCTTCATCTAGGAAAGTCACAAAATGACAAAATATAATAAACCATCTTCTTCTGATAAATCATTTTGAGGGATGAACTACAGAAACAATGTCCAAACATATCATTTACACATAAATAAACTTGAAATATAGATAAAAATTCCTCAAACGGAGATCATGTTCTACCAAACTATATGCCTCTCTTA
Source organism: Mangifera indica (assembly GCF_011075055.1). Lineage (NCBI taxonomy): Eukaryota > Viridiplantae > Streptophyta > Magnoliopsida > Sapindales > Anacardiaceae > Mangifera > Mangifera indica. The sequence goes on along the minus strand of NC_058147.1, from coordinate 3,344,026 downwards.
TCTCATGTTTATAATAATTTTTTAACAAATCGAAATTGCTCAATTATCCCACTTTTTTTACTTGATTTCTAGTTCTATATAAGTAAAAAGATTATATTATAAAGCTAAAGATGGGAGATAGGAACCAAGGGGGCTCAAAATAAAGTTTTTTTAATAAATATTTATATTTTATCAAAATTCTTCTTAAAGATGTAAATAACATATCCATCGACGACGTAAGATTTTTAATAATGGGTTAAACTATATTAAATATAGTATACAATGGATGTTGAATTGTCCAACTAATTTCAATTGTTATAATTGTTGTTTTGCATTTGATCTAACCTCATGTACTTCTTGATGGTGTATGGAAATTTTTATTAATAATTTAGTATTTAAATAAGTGTTGTGACAGAATTTTTTCTCAACTCTTTAGGCTCAAATAGAGTTAAATTCGAACCGAGCTAGTTTGATCTCGATTTGGATGAACCCAAAATGAGCCGGTCTTAGCCGAGCTTGAGCTATTCGTCTAATTTTTTAATTAAAATTTTGATACAAAACGACGTTGTTTTAACCAATATATATTAAAACGATGTTGTTTTAATAACAAAAAAAGAGTCGAATCAAATTCAAACTGAGTTTAAGTTTGACTTTCACGAGTTTGAGCTTGAACTCGAGCTCAACTATATGTGAACCCAATCGAGCTTAAACTTGATTCTTTTCGAATCCAACCCTAGACTCAAACAATAACTTTGGTTTTATCAATTGTAAATGTACTATTCTTCTCATGATTTGCAAAAGTGAAACAAAAATCAAAAAATTCATTTTTTGCTATTTCTATTGATGTTAGTTGAAGAATAATTTTTAAGAATTTTCGTAGAAAGATGATCAAGAAAACCTTAAACAATCATAGCACCCAAGTAAATAAGAAAATGCTCCCTAAAAAACAACTTAAAGTGGTAGCAGGAGGACAACTATGTTAGAATCGATGATCAATTAGATACAAGAAGCTATGCTAACGCATAGAAGGTGCAGGGTTATATTATGTAAATGAACTATCAAATTTTATCTTACTGTATCCATTAAATTGTCGTTTACATGTACGATTTAAGGGTCTTTCCTGCAGTGATTTTTGTACAGTAACTAATTATTTAGGCTTGAGAAAGAGGTTTAAGCATGATAGGACGGGAGTGGCATTTAGTAATCAATGGTTGGGCCTTTGGCAAAGTAAAACCAGTCCGCTCTCTCATGTCAATCATCTGCTCACTAGGCCTTTCCCATTCAAAGCACTGAATCAGTGAACCCACTGTTAACCCCATCACTTTCAATCCCAACCCTTCTCCAGGACACCCCCTCCTCCCTGACCCAAATGGCATCAGTCTGAATCCATCTCTTCCCCACTCTACCCCCTCAAATCTTTCTGGCTGAAACTTTCCTGGATCCACCCAAGTCTTCGGATCGTTTTGGATGGCCCAAACATTGACCAATAACATTGTGCCTCTTGGTACATGGAAACCCCCTACTTTGCAATCATCTGATGACTCGTGTGTTATTAGTAAAGGGACTGCCGGATACATGCGCAAGGCCTCATTTATGATGTTGCGAAGGTATGGAAGGTGGACTAAATCAGTTTCTTCAATCAAGCGGCCATTTCCCGCGCGCTTGTCTATTTCTGTTCGGGCCTTCTTCAGGACTTCTGGATGGTTTAGCAAAAGTGAAAATGTCCACTCCAGAGTATTGGCTGTGGTATCTGTTCCGGCTACCAACAGAACCTACACAGACAAAATACTAAACATTTCACTAAGGAGTTACAATGATTTTTATATTTAAAGAATAAATTACAGGGTTAGAAGGAATCTTACAAGCATGAGGCCTTTGATGATCTCGTCTTTGTAGTACTGGGGATTCGTTTGTTGCAGCGTCAATAAAAACTCAACCAGGGATTTTGTCTTTTCAGCAGAACTATAGGTTCCCATTTTTTTCCTACGATCTTCTATTAATTCTTGCATGAATTCATCTCTCTTTGTGCCACACTCCATCATCCTCTTCTCTAAACCTCCTGATTTAATCCACGGCAAGTGATCTCCGAAATGAGTCATGCTACTAACCTTAGAAGTCTCTGCTTGGATGTCCTTAAACCTCTTCGCTTTTTCAAATTTGTCACGTCCTCACCATAATATCGTTTGCCAGCGATCAACCTCATCATGATGTTCATTGTCAGCTCTTTAAGCATAGTCTTAAGGTCAATAGATTGGTTTTGTTTATGAAAAAGCTTGCGGATCAACGACCTTATTTCATCAACGCGTATGCTGTATAACACCTGGAGGCGAGTAGCAGACAAGAGTTCAACGGTCGCAATTCGTCTAAGGTTTCGCCAGTGACCGCCATAGGAAGCCCAGGCAAGAGTAGTGAAGTTGTAGACGAAATGTTTGCCAACAAGCAAGCGAGGTCGGTTGGCAAAAATAATATCGTTTTTGGTGAAGCATTCTTCAGCTGCTGATGGTGATGAGACGAGGAGGACCTTGCGAGACCCAAGTTGGAGGAAGACGATGGGGCCTTTTCGTTTTGATATCTGCGCTAGAGTTTTGTAAACGGGTGGTTTTAGGAGGTAGAGATGGCCAATGATGGGTAGTGAAGGAAATGGACTTGGTGGGAGGTTCTGGATTTTGTTCAACATATGCTTGGTGAGCACATACAGGGCCAAGAAGACTGGCAAGTAGAGAAACAAGCTTTCCATGGGTGTTGATATATTGAAGATCTTACTCGTTATTTGCAGAAGAATGATAATCAAGATGCTCTGCCTCGTGTAACAAGAACTCCTTTAAGTAAAATGTCGTTGGCATTGCTTTCTTCTTTTGTCTCTTTTGTATGTTTGACTCTTTCCTACGGGAACAAGGTACCTTTGCAGTGAGTACAGGGCCAAGGCTTAGTGAAAAGACAAATGCCCATATGTTGGTTTAAAAAATTCAAATATTAGCGTATTTGTTAAAATTCATCATTAAAATTAAGTGTAGTATTATTATTTACTTAAAAATATTTTTTAAAAAGTTATATTTTCTTCTAGATTTAAAAATTTTATAATGTCTCTTCACTTAATGTTTGAAAGCTATATTTTTTTATAAAGTTTGATTTTTTTTAATAACCACCTTACAACAATTATTCCAAAAAGGTCGTTGGTTAGTCTTCTCACCACTTCTCTCTCCGATAGTTTCTTGAAAATCCGACTAAAATAATCAAACAATGCATACAGATTTATAGAATGTTGCATGGATCTATATGTAGTCTAGCCAATTCGACATTAACTAGACGACGCATAAACATGTGCATCATTGACTGACAACAAAGTGGTTAGAGGATGCACAAATTTGTATGACATTATTCGACCATTTCAATCAAATTTTTAGTCGTTTTCACATCGAAAAATCGTCAAAAAGAGAGGTGGTAAAAAGGTCAACCGACAATGCCCTCAGAATGATTGTCGGAAAGTGGTTATTAGAAAAAATAAACCCTAAGAGGGAAAATATAACTTTTGAAACCTTCAGTAGAGAAAATTATTAAATTTTTAAATTTAGAGGGAAATGATAATTTTTCAGTTTTTAAAAATATTTTTAGTTAAATGACAAATTTACTCTAATAAATTTTAATATAAAGGTGGAAAATATTCCTCTAACCTAAGCACAAAGAGAACAAGATAAGAGAAATTAAACAAATAAAATTTTTAATTATTTATAGGTAGGAGGATCAGGTAGATAGAAACAACTTCACGATGGAGGTTGGATCAAAATCAAACTGACTTGGATTGGAACGTTAAAAAAGTCGAATTTAAGTTAAAAAAGTCAATTTGTTTTTAAAATCGAATCAAACTTAATTTGGAGGAAGCTTTATTCAGATTGACTCACAAGCTAAACAGATAATTCAAATTGGTTCAATTTGGACTCATAATTCGATTTGAGTCATGTTAAATAATTATCAAAATAATATTATTTTACTCATAATTAAGTAAAATAACATCGTTTTATCAATAAGACACAAATTTAAACCATAAATCTAAACTATAAATTCAAATTGAGTTTCAAACTTTAAATTTAGAGATCAAACCGATCTCAAATTTTCTTTAACTTTGACTCGATAATTTTGAATTAAACTCAAATGATTTTATTTTTCACTCAAATTAAAAGATGTTTAAGAATGCATCTATACCTAATTACGTGATGTATTGATATTCCAAATGATTTTTTTTTCCCTTTTCTTAAGAATTTTAGCATATATAAAAATTCCACAAAAATTATAAATATCATTTGTCCACCCCTTGACAAAAGCAAAATGGTAAATTTGTTAGGCATTTAGCATTACTCTACTTTATCCTTTTCTTCTACTTTGGCTGGATCAAAGAAGACTAATAAATATTACCATAAAACTCATTATGGACGAAACTCACAAAATTTATACCATTTTATTGATATAAACTTGTTATTCTTCTTCTATTTGCACAGACAAATAGAGAAGAAATAGGTTATAAGATTCTCCAGCATCAAACATCACCAGAAGCAAAATACAAAAGTCTTCACAAGCCAATAACAAAAATACATTAAACGGAGGGAGAGAAGAACCCATCGTCTCAAAACACATTGAAGAAGAAACTAATGCTCTTAAAAGGAGTTAAAAGATATCAAAAAAGAACTCAAAATATAAAGTTGTTTTTGTATACGAATTTTGAGATGGGAAATAATTCTAAATGACCTAGCCAAGCCTATGTCATGTGTCATTGATATAATGGCATACATGAAACGTGTTTAATAAAAACTCATAGTGATGTGAAATGACATAACAGACGTACAACATGAACTATATGACTTAATAAATGCATAAGTGGAAACTTCATTTTCAAAATGTGCAAAAAGAGACCTCAAGTCTTCACATGTCATCCATGCATAAGGAAATGCAAAGAGTTCCTAAAATCACTATACTTTAAAACATAAGAACAATTGTTATATAGTAAAACTCCTTTTTAACCAAACTAATGGAATGAAACCCAAAAAATGGCAAGTCGCTTTTAAGTAATTAGTTACAAAGTAAAGACCAAACACATTCTCTATATATGAATCAATTTGGTATGCATGTAGAAGTCACTCACCCAAGGAAGTCAACCTATTAGATTACATTTCTCTCTTATCTCATGTCTATTTAGACAAGCAATAAGTGTAGTTTTATTCGAAGCTCTCATTTCTATTCTATATACAAAAATATCTGTTTGTAATGAAATCGACTCTCACCTCTCACCTTTGATCCTTCTTTCATTCTTTAGAGGGGAGTCAGTCGTCATGGAAAAAGCATAACATATTTCCATTCGTGGACCCAAGTCAACGTGCATGTCATATACGATGGAATGAGATAGATCCCATTCTAACCCCTACCTGACTGCTCAATACCAACCATTAGAGTTGAGGAAGATTTAGAAAACTCCCCCAGGGGATGCTTGCTAAGCCTTTTATGTGAATAAAAGGTTCGAATAGTTAAGAGGAAAATTAAGGCTTGTTATTAATTACGAGTCCCTAAACTGGTTCTTGTCAGATGTTAAGTTCCCTCTACCCAAGAAAGAATTCCTTTTTGGCTACTTGTCCAATGCAAGGATCTTCTCCAAGTTCGACCTCAAGGCAGACTTTTGGCAATTAGGAATCAAGATCGAAGACAAATACAAGACAGGGTTCTGTATCCCACAAGCCTATTACAATTGGATCCTACCAAATCAACATGAAATTAAAAAAGTTTAAATTTAAAATTGAATTTGAATGTAACATATAAAAGAATATGACTTTACTTTTGGTTATATAAATAATGGATTATACAAAAGTAAAGGGGGGAAAATGACTCTAGAAGACTCATAATAATTTTTATATAATAATTATCAATATCTTGTTGGAATTCTTCCCAAATATATCAACAACATGTTATACACGTTAAAAACTTCATTGTGTTTAATTCTTTCACATGGAATCATACATTTGTTATCATTACTTGTGCTAATCTTTTTACATAATGGATATAGAATTATCTTATCATTATTAATTTCTCGCACTTGACCTAACCATATGTCCATATTGTTGGTCTACAAAATTTTACATCAATACAATCCATATTATTTTTGCAACACTTCTTGTTATTACAGATGAGAAGAAAAATAAAATAGATGACCAAGAGACATTTTTATAATCATATGCTTTCTTTTAATAACTAAGGTTTGATATCATTAACTATCACAACATAATTGTTGCAAGTTTCATTCTTAGTAAAATTTAACATAGTTTCATCTCTTAAACATGAAGCTGAAAGGGAGAACTATTAACATTGATGTATAACAACATCTCTTCCCTGTTATAGTAATGACCTCAGCTACTATCATCTGACTTCTTAAGTTAAATTAGATAGCTGTGAAAGAAGGTTGAGCATGCCAGGACGGGGGCTACATTTAGCCTGTAAAGGGTGGGCCTTGGGCAAAGTGAGAGCACTTCTTTCGGTCATGTCCACCATATCCTTATTGGGTCTCTCCCAATCAAAGCATTGAATAAGTGAGCCCAAAGCCAACCCAACCATGCGCAACGCCAATCCTTCGCCGGGGCAGCTTCTCCTCCCTACCCCAAAAGGCATGAACTTGAACCCATCCCGCACTCCTTCAAAGCCTTCAAACCTCTCAGGCCTAAACTTGGTAGAATCCTCCCAAATTGTTGGGTCACGTTGAATGGCCCATAAATTTACCAATAGCATTGTGCCACGTGGTATGCGATAACCTCCAACCTTGCATTCTTCTGATGATTGATGCGGTACCAGTAATGGCCCTGCTGGGTACAACCGTAAAGTCTCATTTATGATACAACGAAGATAGGGAAGTTTAACCAAATTAGATTCGTCGACAAAGTGATCAGAGCCAATTTGATTGTCTATTTCTGCTTGTGCCTTTCTCAAAACATCCGGGGTGTTTAAAAGGAGAGACATTGCCCACTCCATTGTTCTAGCTGACGTATCCGACCCTGCTATTAATATCACCTGTAATAGGGTAAGAAAAAGTAAATTGAAAGAAATAAGAACCATTCATTTTCCGTCTTGAAAGAGAGTTTTTCTTGTTGATTTTGGCTGAAATCATTGGCCAAATTGGTATAAAGAGACAGTCTCTATTGATACACCATAGGAAATCCTATCTCAAAAGTATCAACAGGATGAAGGTTCTGACTTCAATTTTAAGATTAATATATATTATAATTAAAAAAAAAAAAGGGCTCATCGTCAAAATCAGAATATGAAGTATGGGTAATTGTAAAAAAAAAAAAAAAATTGTAACAAAGACTTGTGTGTTTGAATCTAGTAAATTATCCACAATTTATTGGGATGTTGAAATATTTTGTAACATCCGAATTCAGGTGTGTCAGTAAACTCCACTTCCAAAATTATCCCTAGAGTTGATTTTATAACTTGCTATGTAAAGAAATTGCAAAAGAATTATAGAAAACTACTAAATGAGCAATATTTTTCAAAGGGGGTAAAATGGTCATTTTATAAAGATTCAAGGGACAAAGTGGGAATTAAAATTGAAGGGCACACTTGAAATTATATGGTGGTGCTACGGGTTTTTGGTAATTAACTAAGGATAAAATAGTAATTTATGGAAAATGTTAAGGGCAAAATGGTCCAAAAGGCTTATAAATTATATAATCTATTCATCTTCTTCCTTATTGCCGAGAACTCCATTATTTTTTAGCTAAACTTTTTCCCTTAACCAAAATTCATCCAAAAACCTAGCTAAATCACCTAATTTCCGGAGGCCCTAGTTATAAAAAGTGTAGATCTGTCAATTCTGATCAGTTCTAAGGTAAAAAATTTAATTTTTAAGATATGTGAAATTTGGGAGTTTGATGGATGATTATATTTTTGGTTGATTAAGGTTGCCAAGAAAAAAAAAAGAAGGTGAATAAGCTTAAATCACCTATTTGGCAAAGAAAAGATAAGAATTTCATACTTTACATACTTGAAGTAAATTTGAGTTAGGTTATTTAAATAACCTTTACTTATATCAGTGTGTAAGGTATTAGAATTAAGGTGATTTATGCTTAAAAGGATAAAGAAATTCATTAGGATTCATGATGTAATTTTTGGCCATAAGGGTAAAAAGGTAAATTTTGGCCATAAGGGCAAAAATGTCATTTTATGCGATATAGGTTAATGTTGCTTAATTATGTGCATGTTATGTGAAATAACCCTTATATTAAGCCTATATTGTATAATTGAAATTAATTTGAGGCATGATATATATATATATATATATATATATATATATATATATATATATATAAATGCATGAGAAAATAATATGATGTTTGAGAAGGAATGAAAAGAATAAGGGAAAATAACAAATGCGCATATTTCATATTATGGTTATATATGCATACATGAGGAATCATAACATATGCATGATTTAGAAAAAAATAAAGAAAGAGGAAAAATATTTTCTAAATCATGCATGCTTTCAGAAAATGGAAAACAAGTGTTTTGGTTTTATAATTACTCATATGATACAGGAAAACAGAAAACATACTAAAAATCCTTACACGCCAGCTGTACTGTGTGGACAGCAAATAAAATAATCGGTTGTACTGTGTGGACAACCAGCTGTACTGTGTGGACAGCAAAGAACAAATATCAGTTGTACTATGTGGACAACAAAGAAAAATATCAGCTGTACTGTGTGGATAGCAAAAGAAAAATATTAGCTGTACTGTGTAGACAGCAAAAGAAAAATATCAGCTGTACTGTGTGGACAGCAAAAAAAAAAAATATGCGTGTAAGAGAGAATTATACTTTGTATGGTGACTGCAAGTACTGTCATATGTAGTCTAGACCAGTCAATGAGCAAGAGAGAGAAACAAATTAGTAAATATTTTATGAAAGTCATTTGCATTAAAATTATGCATACAAGCCTGTGTGGCTGATAAAAAGTTGAGAAAGATGTACGCTCAGAAAATAGAAATGTCATATCACTCATACATGCATAAATCATAATGAGTGAATCATATCTGTATAATAAGGAAAGAAATAAATGTGTGAAAGAAAAGAATGATGATACGTGTTAAATGCGTGTTCTGTGTCAATTATTTTGTTATAAATAGTTCAGACACGCTGAGTATGAAAAAGATTAGAAAAGATTAATACTGGTATAAAATGCTTTAAGTGTTGAGTATGATTTTCTTACTGAGCCATAGTCGCTCACTCCGTTTAATTTAATATTTTACAGGTAAAGAAATGCAGCAGAGGTTCCCGGGGAGCACTAATGAGACATGAGACTAAGGGAGGAAGACACCATATTTTTATTGATATATATATGTTTTGATGTATATGTGAATATATGTCTATATATATATATATTTGATGTAGATATTGGTGGATATGTATATATATATATACAGCTAGTTATGAAAATTGATTATAAAGTTTCTGTGGGTGATAATTTTTATAATTGTTATTATTATGTATTTATTTTATTAATTGTGATTAAGTTGATGAAAATCCAGTCGATTGGTAGGACTCGTTTGTGTGAATTGCAAATTGGGAGTGTTATAGGGCATAATTAAAAAGAAAAAAAAAATATTCCCCGGGCCCTCTAAAATAGGGGAACTCATGCCGTTTTTCTGTAACACACCCAATGGTTAGGAGAAGTTACATATTTACAGTAATTTTTTTTTACTAAGAGAAGACTTTACCTATATTTAATGAATAAATAAATTTAAAACATATAACTATTATATTAGAAAGGTTAAATTTTACCAAAATTTTATCTAAAACTCATTCTAATTCATTCAAGTGTTGATTCAAATCTCTAATATTATCTATATTTTGATACATAATTAAATTCTATAATTTTTAATTATGTAACAAAATAAAAATAAAATTAGAGAATTGGATTAACACTTTTATAACTTAGAATTGATATTATAACTCACTTTATGGTATATGCGTATGAAAAAAAATTGAGCATATTTGTATACGGGGAAACAAATTATGGTGAAAATTTCAATTTGCTTGATTTATTTTTTTATGAAGGGTAAAGATCTTACCAGCATAAGGCTTCTGATAATCTCATCAGTATAGTACTCAGGATCAGATTCTTGCAAACACAGCAGCGCTTCTATCATCGACTTCCTTCTCTGTCCATCCAAATTTTTATTTTTATACTCATCATCACTACCCATTTTTGTTTTATGCTCTTCTATTAAACTTTGCATAAACTTCTCTCTCTTCTCCTGCAAAGTTAGCATTCTCTTCTCCGTTTTCCCGTATCCAGTCCACCTTATAACTGGCAAAAAGTCCACTAAATTTGAGGCACCACCCAATTGAGAAGTTTCAGCCACAATCTCTCGAAACTCCTCTGACTCGGCCCCCATCACTTTTTCACCGTAGTAACTCTTCCCGCCTACCATCCTCATTATTACATTCAGAGTCAGCTCAAAGAAGGCAGTTTTCATATCCACTATCTGATTTTGATTTCTATACAGCCTACGAATTAACGATCTGATTTCATCTATGCGAACAGAAGAGAGTTGTTGCAGACGATTAGTGGATAAGATCTCCAGGGAAGCGATCCTCCTGAGGTTCCGCCAGTGGTCCCCATATGGAGCCCATACGAGGCTGGTGTAATTGCAGCCCATGTGTTTTCCTGCGAGTAGATCCGGTCGGTTGGCGAAAGCGATATCATTTTTGGTAAAACATTCTTCGGCAGCGGACGGGGAGGACACAAGGAAGACACGGCGAGAGCCGAATTTCAGAAGAAGTACGGGGCCGTGACGGGCTGAGATTTTGGCGAGAGATTGATGTAGAGGTTTCTTAAGGAGGTGAAGGTGACCTATGATGGGTAAAGTTGGGAAAGGAGTTGGAGGGAGGTTCTTGATCTTGTTAAGGAAGTGATTTGCAACAACCCAGAAGACAGTTAAGAGAAGTATATGCAAAATCATGGCGTCCGAAAAAGCTTAAACACAGAAGTCTTTCTTCACGGAATTTTGGAACCTGCAATTGAGTGGGGGTTAGAAAAAGTTGGGTTAAAGACTTGACTATATAGGCTTACAGTTTGACAACTGTACAGTACTCAATAGTTGATAATGCAAGAAGAACGTCTCCTTTTTAGCGATAAAATTACATTGAAAATAATTTATTTTATGTATTTGATTTTCCATATCTTAATGAACGAACCAAAGGGTGAAAATATATTTAATAAAACTGAATGGATAAAATGTTATTTATTTTTAATAAATATCAGAATTTATACCCATTTTTTTCCTATTAAATGCATTTATGGTGAGAATTAACTAATCTCACGTGTAATGTTTTTTTTCCTTTAAAAAGTCTATACGCATCTTTAAAAAGTCTGTACAGAATTTGGACAATCCAAACCCTTACCTAGAGGAGAATTGTATGGTAATGACACCAGTCAGCAAATCACCATGGCATGTGAAGTTGGATCCAGGTGTGAAATTCACTCATGCCCAAGTTGTTTGTTTATAGTGATATAATATAATTCTATCATCAGGTGATGACAATAATGCCCATGAGTTGTACGCTTTTGAAGGCAGGTGTAGAGGCAGTATCTGGTAAAGGCTTTACTTGGGAAATCAAAGGTACAAAATTATTAAAACTATTAGTCATGTCATGTGATTATAATCCAAATATATATACCTAATTTTATTATAAATTATATATAGAAGAAACTTGTAGTAATCAACTTTTAGAATTTGTTGTTTATGATTATTCGTGTTCAAATTCAATTTCAAATTGACTTAGTCAAATTTAAATTAAAGATTTGATTTATTTTTATAAATAAGATAAGTTTGAATCAATTTAAAATTTTGAATTTGAACCGATTCAAATCAAATCTAAAATTGAATTGTTTTTAGTCAAGTTTGAGTCATAACTTGTCAATCTCAAATTGAAACTTGTTTAGATTCTGTACAGATTGAATGTGCCTTTATAGCCTTTAATAAAATATAAAGAGATTAAATTAATAGATGTGAGACATAAAGAGTCACTTATTTCAACACAGAATCCTTCCAATGGTCATGCGAGGGCGATTGGCAAAGATGATGTCGTTTTTGGTCAAACATTCTTCTGCTGCTGAAGCTGAGGAGACTACGATAACTTTGCGAGACCCGAATTGGAGGAAGACTATAGGACCGTGCTGTTTGGAGATTCTGTATAGATTTTGGTGAATAGGTTTCTTCAAGAGGTAGAAATGGCCTATGATGGGAAGGCAAAGATAAGGACTTGGTGGGAGGTTCTGGAATTTATTAAGGAAGTGCTTCGCGATTACAAAAAAAGCTACAAACACAGGAAAGCACAAGCCCCAGAAGCCCATAGATCCTTCTATCTCCAGGAGAGGAGACTCTGGCTGTGCTCTGTTTCTGGATGCAAGAACAGTTTTTTACCACTGATTATTAGATCAAACCAAATAACCAAACAAACATTCTTTGCACCAACCAGTTAATGAGCCTTCAAATATAAGAATACCTTAATTGGTACAACACATGATAAGATAAGGATACCAAGCAAATTACGTATATTTATTTTAAAAATATAAATATTTTTATATTTATATATATCATTAAATAAATAAATTATTTTAAATTAATAATAAAATCATATTAAATCATATGAAAATACATACATACATATATATATATATATAAAATTACTCAAAGATATTATTTAAGCATGATAATTGAGACTAGCACGCCCACATGGCATCTATTATATGAGGATCCAATGAACTAGAGTTGAAAATGCCCTAAATAAAAAATAATGGGTAGGTAAGACTACCCTGGTTTACGTTTGAGAAAGAAGTTTAAGCATGATAGGACGGGCGTGGCATTTAGCAATCAGTGGTTGGGCCCTTGGCAAAGTGAGACCAGTCCCCTCTCTCATGTCAATCATCTGCTCACTAGGCCTTTCCCATTCAAAACACTGAATCAGTGAACCCACTGTTAACCCGATCATTTTCAAACCCAACCCTTCTCCAGGACACCCCCTCCTCCCTGACCCAAATGGCATCAGTCTGAGTCCATCTCTTCCCCCCTCTACCCCCTCAAATCTTTCTGGCTTAAACTTTCTCGGATCCACCCAAATTTTCGAATCATTTTGTATTGCCCACAAATTAACCAATAACATTGTGCCACGTGGTACATGGAAACCCCCTACTTTGCAATCATCTGATGACTCGTGTGGTATTAGTAAGGGACTGCCGGATACATGCGCAAGGCCTCATTTATGATGTTGCGAAGGTATGGAAGGTGGACTAAATCAGCTTCCTCAAGCAAGCGGCCATGTCCCACGTAGTTGTCTATTCCTGCTCGGGCCTTCTTCAGGACTTCTGGATGGTTTAGCAAAAGGGAAAATGTCCACTCCAAAGTATTGGATGTAGTTTCTGTTCCGGCTAGCAACAGAAACTACACAGATACAATACTAAAAATTACACTAGGGAAGGAGTAATAATGATTTTTATATTCCAGGAATAAGTAATACAACGTACATTTATATTAAATATATAAATAAATATATAATAATGTGAATTATCATATGTTTGAATATTATTTTATTTGTAATTTAGAATCATTCAATCATTAAATATATATTTATTTATATATTCAAAATAATTATACTGTAACTTTATTGTTAAAGAATAAATTGCAGAATCAATAGAAAACTTACAAGCATGAGGCCATTGATGATCTCGTCTTTGTAGTACTCGGGATTTGCTTATTGCAGCGTCAGTAAAAACTCAACCGGGGTTTTTGTCTTTTCATCAGGACTATAAGTGCCCGTTTTTTTTCTCGTATCTTCTATTAATTTTTGCATGAATTCATCTCTCTTCCTGCAACACTCCATCATCCTTTTCTCTATCTCTCCAGATTTAATCCACGGCAAGTGATCTCCTATATTGGTCATGGTACTAACCTTATAAGTCTCCGCTTGGATGTCCTTAAACCTCTTTGCTTCCTCTAAATTTGTCACGTCCTCACCATAATATCGTTTACCAGCGATCATCCTCATCATGACGTTCACTGTCAGCTCCTTAAGCATAGTCTGAAGGTCAACAGATTGATTTTGTTTATGAAAAAGCTTGCGGACCAATAATCTTATTTCATCCACACGTATACTGTATAACGCCTGGAGGCGAGTAGCGGACAAGATTTCAAGGGTCGCAATTCGTCTAAGGTTTCGCCAGTGATCACCATAGGGAGCCCTAACGAGACTAGTGAAGTTGTAGCTCAAATGTTTCCCGATGAGCAAGCGACACTTTTTATAATCATATGCTTTCTTTTAATATTAATAGAATATTAAAAATAAAATAGATGACCAAGAGACATTTTTATAATCATATGCTTTCTTTTAATAACTAAGGTTTGATATCATTAAATATCACAACATAATTGTTGCAAGTTTCATTCTTAGTAAAATTTAACATAGTTTCATCTCTTAAATATGAACTAAACGGGAGAACTATTAACATTGATGTCTAGCAACATTTCTTTCCTGTTATAGTAATGACCTCAGCTACTATCATCTGACTTCTTAAGTTAAATTAGATAAGTGTGAAATAAGGTCGAGCATGCCAAGACGGGGGCTACATTTAGCCTGTAAAGGGTGGGCCTTGGGCAAATTGAGAGCACTTCCTTCGGTCATGTCCACCATATCCTTATTGGGTCTCTCCCAATCAAAGCATTGAATAAGTGAGCCCAAAGCCAACCCAACCATGCGCAACGCCAGTCCCTCGCCGGGGCAGCTTCTCCTTCCTACCCCAAAAGGCATGAACTTGAACCCATCCCGCACTCCTTCAAAGCCTTCAAACCTCTCAGGCCTAAACTTGGTAGGATCCTCCCAAATTGTTGGGTCACGTTGAATGGCCCATAAATTTACCAATAGCATTGTGCCACGTGGTATGCGATAACCTCCAACTTTGCATTCTTCTGATAATTGATGTGGCACCAGTAATGGCCCTGCTGGGTACAACCGTAAAGTCTCATTGATGATACAATGAAGATAAGGAAGTTTAACCAAATCAGATTCATCGACAAAGTGATTAGAGCCAATTTGATTGTCTATTTCTGCTTGTGCCTTTCTCAAAACATCTGGGTTGTTTAGAAGGAGAGACATTGCCCACTCCATTGTTCCAGCTGACGTATCCGACCCTGCTATTAATATCACCTGTAATAGGGTAAGAAAAAGTAAATTGAAAGAAATAAGACCCATTCATTTTCCGTCTTGAAAGAGAGTTTTTCTTGTTGATTTTGGCTGAAATCATTGGCCAAATTGGTATAAAGAGACAGTCTCTATAGATACACCATAGCAAATCCTATCTTTAAAGTATTAATAGGACACAGATTCTGACTTCAATTTTAAGATTAATATATATTATAATTTTAAAAAAACAAAAAAGCTCATCGTCAAAATCAGAATAGGAAGTATGGGTACTTGTAAAAAAAAAAATTTTGTAACAAAGACTTGTGTGCTTGAATCTAGTAAATTATCCACAATTTATTAATTTTTTTTTTAATAAGAGAAGACTTTACCTATATTTATTGGATAGATAAATTTGAGATATAATGATCAGACTTACAACCATTATATTAGGAAAGTTAAAGTTTCACAAACATAACAAAAACTCGAACTTAGATTTTTATTTTAAAAGTTTTAATACTCTACTAATTTTATTAACCTTTAGTGTCAAAATTTTCTGTAATTTGTTTCCGCCTAAATAAATATACTCACATATTTTCTCATTATACATATATACCACAAAATAAATTATAGGGAAATTTTAAAAAAATGGCCAAAATACCCTCCTATTAAGCAAAAATGCCCAAAATCACTATTTTCAAGCAAAAATACCCAAATTCACTATTCCTAAGCAAAAAATACCAAAATTACCCTTCCCCTCATTTATTTAACTCTCTCACTCATTATGGGGGTTAAATGTAATATTAGATAAATATAGAGGGTTTTTGGATATTTGATATTGTAACAAGTCTGCTATTACATGACAAATTTCCGAAAAACCTGTTGTGTTCTAAGAAATCTCCATTGGCTCTCCAATATTGTAAAAAATCTATTTTACCCCCCTAACCCACGGTCAATGTCTGCTGACCGTGGGAGAAATCGTTTGACCGTGGGAAACACTGTTCCCACAGTCAAACTACCGATCCTTTGCAGCCATTTTCGGCCAAAATTTGGTTGTTTCGACCTTCGATTTTCATATAAATCAAATCTACACGTTGTATAACACAAAACCCCTCAATCAATTCAATAAAAACAACCAAGAATTAAAACATTTTAAGCATTGTTCAAGTCGAAACCCTAAAATTTCAAACCGTAAAATCTCAATCAAATCTCAATAATATGAATAATAACTTGATTTAAATAAGATTACGGGAAATATACTAACCTTATTTGTCATTTGCCGTTGCCGGAAAGCAAGAAAATTGGCGAAAATCTAATTGGGAAGTTTCGAACCGTGGGATGAGCATGGGAGAATGGAAAACCCACGGTCACGCAGTAAATTTCAGAAAAACCTATCGTGGGCTAAGGACTCTCCCCTACACCCCAATATTTTGAAAAAGCTATTTTACCCCCCTAACCCACGGTCAATGTCTGCTGGCCGTGGGAGAAATCGTTTGACCATGGGAAACACTGTTCTCACGGTCGGACTGCCAATCCTTTGACAGCCATTTTCGGCCAAATTTTGGTTGTTTCGATCTCCGATTTTCACATAAATCAAATCTACACGTTGTATAACACAAAACCCCTCAATCAATTCAACGAAAACAACCAAGAATCAAAACATTTTAAGCATTGTTCAAATCGAAACCCTAAAATTTCAAACCTCAAAATCTCAATCAAATCTCAATAATATGAGCAATAACTTGATTCAAATAAGATTACGGGAGATATACTAACCTTCTTTGCCATTTGCGGTTGTCGGAAAGCAAGAAAATCGGCGAAAATTTGGTCGACCGTGGGATGACCGTGGGAAAGTGGGAAATTTTGAATTTTCTTTGAATTTGCACAGTGAAATAACCGTGGGAAGTAAGGAAATTTGCTGTGTTTATATATGGGGGCAGTTTCGTCATTTCACAAAACCTAGGCATTTTTGGTTAAACCTAAATATTTTGGGTAATTTCGCTTAAACCCCCTAAATTTTGGCTATTTTATATAATTTCCCTAAATTATAATACCAAGTTTAGCCTCATTTGCAACCTTTAAAACACAAGCTTGAGTCAGCTTTACAACTCAAAAATTACAGTTGTTTTACCAAAATTTATCTAAAACTCATTCTAATTCATACAAGTGTTAATTCAAATCTCTAATATTATCTATATTTTGTTACACAATTAAATTCTAAAATTTTTAATTATGTAATAAAATTAGAGAATTGATATTATAACTCACTTTATGGTAAATGCGTATGAAAAAAAATTGAGCATATTTGTATACGGGGAAACAAATTATGGTGAAAATTTCAATTTGCTTGATTTATTTTTTTATGAAGGATAAAGATCTTACCAGCATAAGGCTTCTGATCATCTCATCAGTATAGTACTCAGGATCAGATTCTTGCAAACACAGCAGCACTTCTATCATCGACTTCCTTCTTTGTCCATCCAAATTTTTATTTTTATACTCATCACTACGCATTTTTGTTTTATGCTCTTCTATTAAACTTTGCATAAACTTCTCTCTCTTCTCCTGCAAAGTTAGCAATCTCTTCTCCGTTCCCCCGTATCCAGTCCACCTTAAAACTGGCAAAAAGTCCACTAAATTTGAGGCACCCACCAATCGAAAAGTTTCAGCCACAATCTCTCGAAACTCCTCTGACTCGGCCCCCATAACTTTTTCACCGTAGTAACTCTTCCCGCCTACCATCCTCATTATTACATTCAGAGTCAGCTCAAAGAAGGCAGTTTTCATATCCACTATCTGATTTTGATTTCTATAAAGCCTACGAATTAACGATCTGATTTCATCTATGCGAACGGAAGAGAGTTGTTGCAGACGATTAGTGGATAAGACCTCCAGGGAAGCGATCTTCCTGAGGTTCCGCCAGTGGTCCCCATATGGAGCCCATACGAGGCTGGTGTAATTGTAGCCCATGTGTTTTCCTGCGAGTAGATCCGGTCGGTTGGCGAAAGCGATATCATTTTTGGTAAAACATTCTTCGGCAGCGGACGGGGAGGACACAAGGAAGACACTGCGAGAGCCGAATTTCAGGAGAAGTACGGGGCCATGACGGGCTGAGATTTTGGAGAGAGATTGATATAGAGGTTTCTTAAGGAGGTGAAGGTGACCTATGATGGGTAAAGTTGGGAAAGGAGTTGGAGGGAGGTTCTTGATCTTGTTAAGGAAGTGATTTGCAACAACCCAGAAGACAGTTAAGAGAAGTATATGCAAAATCATGGCGTCTGAAAAAGCTTAAAGACAGAAGTCTTTCTTCACGGAATTTTGGAACCTGCAATTGAGTGGGGGTTAGAAAAAGTTGGGTTAAAGACTTGACTATATAGGCTTACAGTTTGACAACTGTACAGTACTCAATAGTTGATAATGCAAGAAGAACGTCTCCTTTTTAGCGATAAAATTACATTGAAAATAATTTATTTTAGGTATTTGATTTTCCATATCTTAATTTATACTTTTTTTTCTCTAATTAAATGCATTTATGGTGACAGTTAACTAATCTCACGTGTAAAGTTTTTCTTCCTTTAAAAAGTCTATACGCATCTTTGAAATAATTGAGTGATCATAATTATTTGGGCTGATTCTAATAAAAAGAAATTTCCCCAACAATTATTCAATGCCTTGAAATTTACCATGCAACAAAATTATTCAATTTGAAGTTTGGGGCGGGTTAGATATGGCGAAAGGTTAGTTGCCGTGGAAAACGGACAAAGACACATCAAGAGTCAAGACAAAAGAGCAAGTCCACCTCGAGTTGGCATAGTGAGCTAAAATTCAACATAGCGAATAGGCCAAAAGACTTATTCTCAGCCATGTTTTGATTTTTTTCTAAAATCTTATCGAAAATTTTTGTAAACCCAAATTACCGCACATCAGACGTTGAAATTGATGAAAATCGTTTGTTAAAACGGTAATAAAGTAGATTTTGTCTGATTTGCAAACGAGTTTAAACAAATAAAATATTATTAATTTAAACTACAAATTGCAACAGATTTAATGAAGTTGGCGGATTTCCTTTTGCGACACGTGGAGAGAGCGTTCCACATCATCTGAAGTTATGACGTGCTGACGACTTTAAGCGGCGATTTATGAAAAACGAAGGCGTGGGCCGTGGCAGACTGGTTGATTGGGCATGCGTGCTGCTGAAAGTCAAAGCAGTACGCTTTTGAAAAATTGCGGGTCAATGTTTTAGGGACACGCAGATCCATTTGAGATGATGTAGCCAATGAAGTCTCAACACGTGGAGCGTTCTGTGATCATTTGACCAAGATAATTGAAAAATTTAGAAGCAAAAATTTTTTATACTCATTACTAACAAATGAGAAAGCGCCATGTGAATGAATGGTAAACAAAAATTAAAAAAAAAAAAAGAAAGCAAGTCCGTTGGCCTTTCATTTGCCTTCTATTGCCTTCTAAGACAGTTTTGCTCTGTTTTTCGATTGTAAATTTGTGAAACAGCCACCGGCAACAGGGATGGCGATAACGATGATAACAATAATGATGATACCTTAAACAACATATAAAAACTCTCCAATATAGTTTGTTTGCTCTATGGACAGTTTACAAGAGCTTCAAAAACAGCTGACAACAGTAACGATTTGATTGTGCGGGTAGTTTTAGTAACGATGGTAGTTGGATTTCATGTTGCATTCTGATTTTCTGCTTTAGTTGGATTTCTAGCACACCTCTCCATGAAGAGTTCCATGCATGCATTGGACAAGTTCAGTATGAAACTGTAAATTATGCAGCTTATATGCAACCTAACATGATTCATCAATATGCAATTCAATCCAAATCTTCATACAATCAAACAATTAGGCCATATATTAAACCTAAAAATCAAATTTTACTCTTCTGTAATTCAAATTGATTATTTTTTTAAATTATATTTCTTTTTCTAATCCGCTCTAACAATACAAAATTTGAGGATAAAATAGTCATTATAATTGGTAATTTAAACTGATTTAATAAATTAATAATTAAAATTTGAAGGTATTTCGACCATTTTAGTTGAGAAGGATAAAATAGTTATTATAATTAAAAGGGTATTTTGATTATTTTAAATGATCAAAGGGTAAAATAATTATTTAAACTATAAAAACTATTAATTTTCAATACATCCATATTATCAACAACATTTCTTGTTGTTATTACAATTATTAAAACTGAACATATTTCATCAGTTAACTTCTCTTCATTGATGTAGTAAATTAATTCAGATGACTATCAAGTAATAATCATCATTAAGTTTCTTAAGCTAAATTAAATCACAGTTGTGAAAGAAGATTGAGCACGGTTGGACGTAGGCTACATTTAGCCTGTAAAGAGTGGACCTTGGGCAAGCTGAGTCCAGTTCCTTCAGTCATGTCAACCAAATCCTTATTGGGCCTCTCCCAATCAAAGCATTGAATAAGCGTGCCCAAAGCCAACCCAACCATGCGCAACGCCAGTCCCTCACCGGGGCACCTTCTCCGTCCTGCCCCAAAAGGCATTAACTTGAACCCATCCCGCACTCCTTCAAAGCCTTCAAACCTCTCAGGCCTAAACTGGGTAGGATCCTCCCAAATTGTTGGGTCATGCTGGATAGCCCATAAATTAACCAATAGCATTGTGCTTTGTGGAATGCGGTAACCCCCAACCATGCATTCTTCTGATGATTGATGAGGTACTAGTAACGGCCCTGCTGGGTACAACCGTAAAGTCTCATTTATAATACAACGAAGGTAAGGAAGCTTAGCCAAATCAGATTCGTCAACCAAGTGATCAGAACCAATTTGATTATCTATTTCGGTTTGTGCCATTCTCAAAACCTCTGGATTGTTTAGAAGGAGAGACATTGCCCACTCCATCGTTCCAGCTGAGGTATCAGATCCTGCTATTAATATCACCTGTAAAAGGATGATAAGTAAATTGAAAGAAATAACGAATAGAAATTAAGTTTCTTTGACAGATTGTTTAGAAAAAGTGACCCATTGTCACTTAAAATTTCTACACATAGTTTTACACGTAAAAACAAAAATAAACTCTTCGTCAAAATCAGAATCTGCATGTCTGCTGGAATCTAGTAAATTATCCACAATAAAGACATAGATGAGTCGTTATTTATTTATTTAAGGGTATAGATCTTACCAGCATAAGGCTTCTGATAGTCTCATCAGTATAGTACCCAGGATCAGATTCTTGCAAACACAACAGCACTTCTATCATCGACTTTCTTCTCTGTCCATCCAAAATTTTATTTTTATACTCATCACTACCCATTTTTGTTTTATGCTCTTCTATTAAACTTTGCATAAACTTCTCTCTCTTCTCATGCAAAGCCACCAGTCTCTTCTCCGTCCCTCCATATCCAATCCACCTTAAAACTGGAAAAAAGTCCGCTAAATTTGAGGCACCACCCAACCGAAAAGTTTCAGCCACAATCTCTCGAAACTCCTCTGACTCGGCTCCCTTCACTTTTTCACCGTAGTAACTCTTCCCGCATACCATCCTCATTATTACATTCAGAGTCAACTCAAAGAAAACAGTTTTCATATCCACTATCTGATTTTGATTTTTATAGAGCATATGAATTAATGATCTGATCTCATCTACGCGCACAAAGGAGAGTTCTTGCAGACGATTAGTGGATAAGATCTCATGGGAAGAGATCTTCCTGAGGTTTCGCCAGTGGTTCCCATATGGAGCCCATGAGAGGCTGGTGTAATTGTAGCCCATGTATTTTCCGGCAAGTAGATCTGGTCGGTTGGCGAAAGCGATATCGTTTTTGGTAAAACATTCTTCGGCGGCGGATGGGGAGGACACAAGGAGGACACGGCGAGAGCTGAATTTCAGGAGAAGTATGGGGCCGTGACGGGCTGAGATTTTGGAGAGAGATCGATGAAGAGGTTTCTTGAGGAGGTAAAGGTGGCCTATGATGGGTAAAGTTGGGAAAGGAGTCGGGGGGAGGTTTTTGATCTTGTTAAGGAAGTGATTTACTGCTACCCAGAAGATAATTAAGAGAAATATATGCAAAATCATGGCGCCTGAAACTACTACTTTTTGGAAGCAATGGTGGTGCTTTAAGCTTGAAGACAGAAGTCTCCGTTCACGGAATTTTAGAACCTGGAACGGAGTGACGATTACCAAAAAAAGACATGATTGTTATATAGACTCAAAATTTGACAAAAGTATTCAGTGGGTTGGTAACGTCTGGGTAAATTACATTGAAATAATTCATGAATACAATTTTTTTTTTTTTTTTTTTTTTTTTTTTTTGTATATAGTCAAATATAGATACATAAGATCATTAGGCTAGATAACGTTAGTAAGAGTAGTTGTGTATATAATTTTATGTGTAAATAATAATATGTTATTATATAATTAAATAATTAAAAATTAAAAAAAATAACACTCAATCACATAATAACATATCATTATTTATATATAAAGTTATACACAAAAATTGTACATATAATTTTATTATAACTTTAAATTAAAGACAAAAGAAATTCTATCACATAATTTCAAGAATAGTTGCGGTTTCATTGTTTTATGTAAGAAAAAAAGGTTTAAATTGTCTAATTCAGTAGTTATAGGATTAATCATTAACCCGAGATTTTATTTATTTAGATAATTTTTTTATTAAAAATATTTAATTTTATAATAATACATTATTTATATATACATAATATTATTACTAACAAACAAATATAAATGTAAAGAAAAAATAACTATTTTTCGTTTTAAATTTGAAAAATGTAATTTTTCGACAATTAATAAAAAATCAAATTTTGATAACTAAAGAGTATTTTTATTAGTTTATAAAATATATAAATATTATATAATTAATCTCACTTACATGTCTAAAGTATAAATAAAGTGCAAATTTTCTCACAAACTTTAAAATTTATCATTTAAACTCTTTATCTTTGATTAAAGAAAAGAAATCAAAACATTACCATAACTTTAACCAATCTCAAAATTTGTAATTCATCGATCATTATTAAAATTAAAGTTAGAATCATATTAAAATCCTAATAGAATAATATGACATCATTAAAATTATACTATATGAGATTTTGATTAAATTTACTTCATTTTGATGTAATTTTAATTATCAGTAATTACTTTTTCATCATTGATAAGTATTCCAAGTTTTAAAATATAATTTTATATAAATTTGGGATAAAAATATATTTAATAAATATTAAAAGTTATGAAATGTATTTTTTTAAAGCGTGTTTATTCAAAAAAATAATTAATTAATTTTATTAATAGTATTTGACATATTACCCAAAAATATCATTTTTCAGCGTTAAAATGCTAAAATGACACATCAGTGTTACCAGCTGAAATTACAGATTAATGTTACCAACCATAAATTCATGTGTTTTATAATATTAAAAATGTTAATAAATAATTCATTAAATGTTTCCAAGAAACATGTGAAATAAAAAGGATAAATTTCACAAAATTTTAATAAAATAATATTATATATAAATAATAATATATTATCATATAATTAGATATTTAAAAATTAAAAATAAAATAATATTTAATTATATAAGAACATATTATTATTCATATGTAAAAATTATATATAATATTATTGATTTTAATATCATATATTATAACATGTATAGCTTATTCTTACCATCTTCAAATATATACACATTTTTCAAAAGTGAGATAAGTTAAAAGTATCCTAATGTTTACTATTGTGTGAGATAAATTAAATGAAAAGAAAATAAGAATAAGAAGAAATTTTTATTATTATTCGGCTTGAAGTTTGGGGCGGCGTAGAGATAGTGGAGGATTAAGTTGCCGTAGAAAATGGACAAAGATACGTAAAGACAAATTAACAAGTCCACCTTAACATTTTTCATTAAACAAAGAGTTGGCCTAGAAGAACATTCTTAGGTGCTATAAATTAATGAAAATACGAACGGTCTTTGTCCCACCATTGATCTTTTTATCGGTGTAATCTTGTTGGATGAAAAATGAACAGAGAGATAAAAACAACTCATTACCTTTGTCTAATCAACCAATTGATATTAATTTGTTTAAATTTAAATTGTTCTTTAGCTATAAACATAACAAAAATAGTAAAAAGTTTATCAATCGATGAGTTTAATCAATTTGTCATATTTGTAATTGAAAAACGATGACATATCATTATTTAAGATACGGAAGAGAGCATCGACAAATAAGAGATTGGTTGAAGAATGTCATTAAAAAAGAAAAGAATAAATGAAACTCTAAAGAGAAAAAGATAACCATTTAAATTTTTAAGTTAGAAAAATTGTTAGTTTTTTAGACTATGAAAAAAAATATAAAAATTTTAATTTTTTTAATAATATTAGTTAAATAATAATTTTACTTTTTATAATTAATAATAAGTTTTAATAAAAATAACATAAAAAATGAGTATTTAAAATTTTAAAACTTTATAAATATATATTTGTCTTTGCATTATCTTTCGGTGGGAAATAGTCCATTACCCTAGTATGATTTCTCCAACCCCACTTACCATTTGTTTATTCTCAAGAAAATCACTTCTACCCCACTTGTCAATCTTTATTCTTAACAAAATCACTTGTGTCTGTCGGCAGAATCTGAAGTGCCAAACAGGGCATCATGTGCAACATTGACATTTTAATTGATTTATCTTCGCAACAACACATCCTAATAACAGAGTCAACCAAATTCTCGCACTTTGGTTTGGTGTAAAGCATAAGATGGAATGTTATTTTTATTCATTCTTTTTTATGGATTTAAATCATATGCTTATCAAGTAATAATCATCATCAAGCTTCTTAAGCTAAATTAAATCATAGCTTTGAAAGAAGTTTAAGCATGGTTGGACCCAGGCGACATTAAACCTGTAAAGAGTGGGTCCTGGGCAAGATGAGTCTAGTTTTTTCGGTCATAGTGAGCCTGAAACCAACCCAACCAATTGTTGGGTCATGTTGTATGGCCTATAAATTCACCAATAGCATTGTGTTGCATGGAATGCGGTAACCTCCAACCATGCTTTCCTCAAATGATTGACGCGGTATCGGTATTGACCCTGTTAGGTAGAATCGTAAAGTCTCATTAATGGTGCAGTGAAGATAAGGAAACATAGCCTAGTCAGTCTCATTCCTTGTGACTTATACATTGTGTCTTAAAAATATGACAATTTTATTGGAAAAAGAACATTGCATACGCAAGCGCATACGAGAGCGTTTAGAGTTGGTGGAGGAGTTCGGTCATAACTGGGCGTGGCCTGCACATTGCAAACAGAGGTTGAGCTTTGGGCATTGTAAGCCCACCGCCTTCACTCATGTCCACCATCTCCTCACCAACTCTCTTCCACTCAAAGCACTGGATCAGCGTTCCCAACGCCAACCCAATAATCCTCATGGCCAATCCCTCCCCAGGACACCCCCTTCTCCCGGCTCCAAATGGCAACAACATGTACTTGCCTATTTCCTCTTCCGGCCTCTGAAATCTCTCTGGCTTGAATTTTGACGGCTCTTCCCATAAGTTAGGGTCATTCTGAATTAACCACATGTTCACCAATAACATTGTGCCACGTGGGACATGAAAACCTCCTATACTGCACTCTTCTGATGACTCGTGTGGTACTAGCACTGGAGCAACTGGGTACATCCGGAGGGTCTCTTTCAAAATGCCATTGACATATGGAAGTGTGGCCATATCTGATTCTTCGATTAACCTTCTTTGCCCCACGTTTGTGTCAATTTCTGCCTGTGCTTGTAGAATGGTCTTTGGATTGTTTAGCAAATTTGACAGTGCCCATTCCATAGTCCCAGCTGAAGTATCAGTTCCTGCTGATAACATGACCTGAAAACATAATCATGCCATTTGCTTGTTAATGTTCATGGGGAATTCACAATTTAACCCAAAAAAAAAAAGAAGTATATGCTTCAGTTCATAGAGATTTTTACTTGCATCATGCCTCTGATAACATGATCTGTATAGTATTCAGGCTCATTTTCTTGCAGTGACAACAGCACATTGATCATGGTCTTACTCCCATCTGGAGAAGCAAAATCATTCCTCATTCGTCGGTGTTCTTCAATCAAATCCTGCATGAACTTGTCTCGTTTTCCCTGCAATATCACTAAACTCTTTTCAACATTATTCAATCCAACCCACTTCAAAAAGGGTATAAAATCTACAATATTAGTAGCCCCACTCAAGCGAAAGGTCTCTGTCACAATTTCTTTGAATTTTTTAGCTTCCTCCAAGTCAGCCATATTCTCTTCGTAAAATCTTTTGCCAGCAATCATCCTCATCATAACATTCAGGGTCATCTCAAAAAACATGGATTTCATGTCTACAATCTGATATTGTCCACCGTTTGAGCCTTTAAAAAGCCTTTTACACAATAGCCTGACCTCGTCTAGACGGATGCCAGAAAACATCTGAAGACGATTAGATGACAAGATTTCGACTGAAGCTATGCGTCTTAAGTTGCGCCAATGGTGACCATATGAGGCCCAAACAAGGGTGGTGTAATCATAACCAAGGTGCTTCCCTGCCAGGAATCGAGGGCGGTTGGCAAAAATGATGTCGTTTTTGGTAAAGCATTCCTCTGCAGCAGAAGGGGAAGACACAAGAACTGCTGGGCGAGATCCCAGCCTGATAAACAGAATTGGACTATATCGGGCCGAAAGTTTGGCCAGGGTTCGATGAAGAGGTTTCTTTAAAAGGTAGAGATGGCCTACTATGGGAAGGGACAGGGCAGGACTTGGTGGGAGGTTTCTCTTAATTTGGAGGACGTATTTTGGAAGGAAATACAAGAGCAAGAGAAACAAGCCGTAATAGAAAAGGATATCCATGGAAAATTTGATGTTATCAACTGAGCTCTAGTTTTATCAACAATAATCATGTAATCTATATAGAGCAAGAAACTGTACTAGAAAACGGATTCCCTTTGGACGGATTTTTATTCTTTCACTCATAAATCCATCCAAATCACACACTAATGTGCCGACAAATCTGAGTGCAGAGGCTTGGGATAATTAGACAAGCACCTGGGATTCTTCTGGCCGGACGTATTGACACTAATTAAATGCAGAAAATATAAACAGTGCTGATAGAGTGCCTTCTATTCTTCATAAGGAATCTCACCTGTGCGATATTTATTATGTTGCCTCTGTACTAAGCGTTTGTAACTTTCAATATCTGATGATTTTCGCTGAGAGCGAAATTGGGTTCATTCATTTATTGCTTTAATCTTGATTGTTCTCAAAATAATCCTATGACTTCAAAGTTTTAGATATTCTGGAAGCTGACCTTGGCAACACCATAACAGGTTTCAAAGAACCTGATTTTCAGGTTTCCATTCTGAAGGGAAAATTTATTCTACTAGTGCAAAAAAATATGAATTACAGGTTAATTTCTCTGGATGGGATTGAAACCTCTTCAGAATTGGAATACACATCGGACAAATTACAATCTTCTCCGATATCAAATTGGTGACCATTTCACAAAGATAAGTAATAAGACCATGAATACCCTTTTGTCAGTTTCATGAACACTCAACCTATCCTGGAAAAAAAAAATCCTATACCCTCAACATTCATTAATTTTCTTCTCAAACACAATCACACAAATTGCCTAGCTCATTTTAGCTCTACGGGCTAAATAGTCTTCTAATTTTGTGAATAAGCCTGCGACATATTGGACACATCTTGCTATCCTCCTCCATAATCCTGCAACAAGAACACAATGTTAAAATCTCTGAAAATTTTATTTCAAAAGAGAACATGCATGATGGTGCTCTTTCTGCACATATACCTCTGAGCACAGTTATAGCAAGTTGCACAGTGTCCACATGGGACAAAGAAGCAATTACGTTGGTCATCGTAGCAAATAACACATAATTTGGCATCATACAGATCCTCTGAAGAGCTGCTAGATGATCCTGAATCATCATCTTCCTCATTTGTTCCATATGTGTGTTGAACTGTTTTCTCAGGTATTATAGGGTCAGTCTCAGATACTTCCCTTGTAGCTGAATCTACCAAGCTATCCTCACCATCACAGGCTCCGAGGTATTTCAATACTAGAAAAATAATGATTATGATAAATCCTAAAATTGCTATGTAGGTTAACACACGAGCGACAAAAGAGAGCTCAATGTACCATCCATCTAGATCCCCCTGCAGTAAATTTTGTTGATTTAGATCTAAGTTTCAGGAAAATTGAGCAAATTACAAAGTGGGGAAAAAAAATGGGGCTTACATTGCTGGGAGTTGTTAGTATGACATAATGAGTATTGGGAAACAAGAGCTGGAGCCGGCAGGATCCCTTTAATGTTGAACAGACGTTCTTTGCTTTCGTTAGGTCATACATTTTGGAGGTAACGTTTACAGTCATTGTCATTAATATGCTTTTGTGATTCATGTTGATGACACCAATATAATACCTGTCATCTTCTTCAATACTGTATTTAGCAGCTTTACCTGAAAATTATGCATCAGATAAAGTCAAAATTGTAAAGGATAGTTTCAATCATTGAATACCGACCAAAACTATACTAAATTAGAGATGAAATTCAATGCAATCAAGTAGTCTATCAGTTCGAAGAAAATAACTTTTTGAGGTGGTTCAATTTACTACTTGAAAGCTTACATTTATCGTTATATCATTGATATGAACAATATCGACTGTTTTGTGTATCTGATTGTAAAGTATAGCTCTTCATGTATGATAATGAAGTAAGATTACATACATCTAGCTAATATATATATTAATTTCTAATACAATAATGAATCTAAACATTTATTTTAATTGCTCTTCCTTGAAAATGACATATTGTCTATTGAATAAAAAATTATTGTTATCCTATATGGATACAAGATGTAATATGACTATAAATTGAGTTGAATATGAAAGCGAAATCATGTTAAGTTTCACTTTTTCCACTAGCTATAAATATAAGGTTTTTCATCCTTATGTTTGGTTGATTTGTAGGTAAATAATATAACTAGTAATTAACTAGGTAACTTTTCACTCCCTCGATGACATATGTATGAATTTGACTAAGGGGGCATAACATTGATAATCAAGGTCATAGCTAAGCACGACCTTTTTCCTCTAGCAATTATATTATCGATCAAAGTTTGTTCAGAAATAACTAAATGTGCAAAGAAAAGTTTTGGAATTCAATTATAGAATGCTTTTGAACACTGTGCTAGGAAAACGCTCGTAGCTCAATGGATAGAGCATCTGTTTCCTAAGCAGAAGGTCATAGACTCGACCCCTATTTGGCGCAACAATTATTAAATTTTCAGTAAAAATTGTTTTTAATTTTTGTATAAAGATTTAAATTATTTGTGTTGTTTATATTAATTTTTAATTTAATCATACAAATAAATATATGTAATATAAAGTTCATATTTCTTAAACTAAAAAAAAAGAAACGTAAAAACAGAATCATACCAGTTATTGTGTCAGTGAGGGTAAGGGATTCTGAGGAAGTAGTGAGTTTAGGCAGCAATGTTTGGAATTTTCGTTCTCCTAATGAATCATGTATACATCTGTTATACTGTAAAATTCGTAAGAGAAAAATATATTTACTAGATTTCTAAGGAACTATACTCACTTACCCTTAACCATAACCACTTGGAATTGATTCGAACTTTTACTCTGAATTTCCAATCTCATATGGATCCTGGAACCTTTGTTCAGCCACAGAGAAAACCCCTAAAAATGCAGATCTAACTGTATCAATTCTCAAATATTGGGCAAATGCAAAGCAATAAATTTTTTTTTCAATAGACATAAATCAGAAATGTCACCTTGCGGCCGTAAGATCCAATGATCAAAAAATTTGAAACGCTCCAATTTGTTTCAAAGCTCAATTCAGGCATCTCAGAAAACCCATAAAGAAGAACACCTTTCTTGTCATCATCTCTCACTTCAATCTGCTTAACGAACACAGAGCTTGCTTTCATCAATCTTGATGAGCTGGGTCCAAGCACCATGCGACAATCTCCATAGTAGCCATACTTTAGACTCAAAGTAACTGCAAAAGGAGGAGGTAAAAATGCATTGAAAGATCAATTCAAGAGAAATTGGATGAGAATATCACAGATTATACATGCCACAAATCCATAGGGTCAAAGGGGCTATCAAACGTGCTGAGCTCTCTCGCCACCGCTGCTGATGCCTAATAGGAGGAGCAAGAACTGGCCTGAACATGGCTGGTAATATGTCTTTGGGCAGAAAGAGATGTAACGGGAAGAATTAAAAGTTTAAGAGGAGGAATTGAGAGAGAAGACTAGTAGGTTATTAGAGGTACTTAACCATAAGTTCGACAAGTAGTTACTATTCTTGGGAGTGGCGGGGAATTGAATGGCTGGTTTTTGAACGTTAGGTGTAACTTATAAGTTGTGTAGGATTACCAAAAATACTTCAAAGTTCTGGGCTTTTTTTTTTTCCTTCTTATTTGCCCCAAAAATAAATTTGAAATAAAAATAAATAACAACACCCAACAACAGTCTCTGTAATTCAGATTAGATAAGGTAGTGGGTTATATTGGGCCAAATCCAATAGATAATACATTGAACTCATAAGTCTGTATCATATTAAGATTTGTTAATTATCGAGTTTATACGTGATAAGACTTATATTACAACCTAAAATCCTTTGGATTGTGTCTTTGCGAGCCTTTTACAAAATTAGTTTATGTGTTTTTGTGACGGGCTCATTATTTTATATTCTTTATATTTTTAAATATTTTAATTTTTTATTAAGCTATGTTAGGATGTGTAGGTTGAACCCTAAGAATTTTAACACATTAGACATGACTAAGAGTTTGGCATAACCCACAATTTTGTGAAATGTGTCTTGTTGGCCATGTAAAAATAAAATGAGTATGAATTACGTTGCGAACCAGTTTGGCTCTCTTGATATATTTAATTTCAATCAATAAATTATATTTATATAAGTAAATCATTTAGTTCATAGCACGGTAACAATAGTCACTTTATTTTTTATACTAATAAAAAAATATTTTTTTAGAATATAAATGGTATCAATATCATTATGAAATATTAGAGTATTTTTTTCATACATTATTTCTCATCTTTAAACTCAATTAAAAAAAAAAAAGAAACAGTGTTATTTGATCATACATTTTTTTCAAGTAAATGAATATATAAAACACAAAAAAGCAACAAAAATTAACTTAAGCTCATTCTCTCTGAGCAGAAGGATAGCAAGAAACTTAAGACTTCCTAAGTTTGCCTATCCAAGATAATACCTTCATCTTTTGAAGGTTTATCAAAGTTACAACAATGATTGGGTTTAAGAGGGAATATCCAAGAGAGCGCACTACGTTGTTGGCGTCTTCATCTCTTGAAGACACCAACAACAAAAATAGGCAGGCCTGGATAAATGGTCTTGCCTATACAACATGATGCTATCTCTGACTTTGAACAGCCCATCGCATCCCAAAAGTTGGTATTTTTGCACAAAAACGATGGCCGGTGTTTAAACATTTCAACACGACACGACTCTGTTTGTAGCTGTAGAAATATATATAAAAAAAAAAGGGAAAAATGCATCTTCGCACTTCATTAACTATTAAATTGATACATTTATAATTTTATAAAATTCGTTTCCTTTTTAAAAAATACATTTGATTGGTGTTAAAATATATCAGTCGGCTTAGAGATTACTTCAATGTATAAAAAATGTGAGGCCGAAGAATTATTCTCGATCAAGATTTAGTGAAATTTTAAAGTTATACTTATTAAGTTTAAAATTTGAAATATTTTTTAATAGATTATTAATGTTAATAAAATTAATTAGTTATAAAAGTAAAATTATTATTTAATCAATAATATTAAAAAAATTAAAATTTTATCTTATTTTTTCTCTAAACCTTAAAAATTACTAATTTTACCTTATGATTACATTTTAAAAAATTACATTTTCACTCTTGCTAGATTTCTAGTTCCCCAGTGATCTTCTGATGACATCTCTCCTTTTGGCCATCTCCTCATAGCACTGTCAATGTCGTCTTTTCTAACATTTTCGTCTGAAGATGAAGACACAAGGGAAGGCCATCAACAACACTAGGAGGAGATGGCCATGAAGGAGAAACACACTAGAGAGGGAGAAATGTCGTCAGGAGATCGTCGGAGAATTAGAAACCTATCAATGGTAAAGATATATTTTTTTAAAGTTTAATTCTACGAAAAAATTATTAGTTTTTAATGTTTGAATGAAAAATAAGATAAAATTTTAATTTTTTTAATATTACTGATTAAATAATAATTTTATCATTTGAACTAATCAATTTTATTAATTTTAACTGTTTATAAAGATGTAAAATTGGGGTTCACTAAACCTTGGGTGGGAAAAAGTCCTTGGGCCAACATATAATTTTCAATAAGTACTCTGAAAAATTAAAATATACGTCATAAAATTAAAAAACAACCATTCACAACCTCATGTTTATTACTTCGGAAATTCAAAGCAGCACCGCTGATCTTCTTATTTTAAAATGAATACAGTGCCGCTCTTTCTTTCCCTACATATTCATATCTTCTCCCCGCCTTCACAATCCGTCCATCTCTTTCTCTCTATTCACTGTCCAGCTCTTAATTCCGAACAGTCCATTCAAAACAAGTCTGCGTAGTTGTACTACAATGGCAGATCAGGAGAACTGTGGGAGGTTCACCCGCGCTGCTAAAAAAAGATCGGCATTAGGTAATGCGGGAGAGCATTCACCTAACAAGAAGCAAGTAGTGTTGGGGGAGCTACCCAACTTGTCAAACGTCGTCGTTTCGAAGAATCCGATTTTGAAGAGTGACCCGCAGAAGCCCGAAGGTAGAGCTAAAGCGAAAGTTAAGAAAGTTCTGCTGCCGATATCCACCCAGAACAACGATGTCGAAGGAAAGGTTAATATAGATGCCAAGTGGGACGATCCACAGATGTGTGGGCCAAATGTATCCGACATTTTCGATCTCCATAACATGGAGGTAACTGAAGACTTTATCTTTTTTTGTTTGTTTTTTTTTTTTTAAATCCAACTCTAATTAAGCCTGTTGATTCTTCTAGGAATGCTCTACTATACAGTCTTAAGTTATTGCTCTATTGTAATAGCATTTCGGGTTTGCATTTGATGTGAAAGTTGTATTGATGTTAAGATTTTTAGCTTAGGCTGAGAAGTATAAGATTGTGTTTCTTTGAGGAATAAGGCTCTGCAAATGATCAATCGTTATTTTGGCATTAGAATTTGTGTTGAATTTGGTATATTTCTGGTATCTGTTTTTTTTTTGTTTTAAATTTTTGGGTTTGATAATACGCTATGTCTTTTAACAGTGTTTTAGTCAATTGTAACTAAACCTGACTATGCAGGTGGCTCCAAAGAGAAGACCTTTACCTGATTACATAGAGAAGGTTCAAAAGGATGTTAGTACAAATATGCGAGGAATTCTGGTGGAAGTTACTGAGGAATACAAACTTGTGTCGGATACCCTTTATGATATCTCACCATTTCCCATTATTTGATCCGGGTTCACCCATGACGGGTTGACTCAATCCGGTTTAATATAATTGTCAAGGACAATTATAAGAGGCAGTTGGACATATATAAATTGTTCAAACTGCCTCCCTATAAGAGAATAACGTTATTTTCTAGAGAAAAGAACTCTCCCCTCTTCTCCTACTAATGTAATGCACAAATTTTGTTTTTCTAATTGAAAATTAGTACGTGGGCAAATGATGTTATGAAAATAGACTAACATCAATACCTTACATTGTATTTGAAGAAGCTTCATCAAAAATTACTCCGGGTACGTAAATCTCTATTTACAAATTTCACAAAATTTGATCCTCGCATGTTTAATTATTTCCAACACCCATATCGACAGATTTCTTTCCTTGATGTTCATAATAGGCAAAGACTGCAATTACTTGGTGTTTCTTCTATGCTCATTGCCTCGGAAGCACCTGAATTACTTCAATTTTTTTTTTTTCATGCTTTTACTGTTAAAACTTATTGCTCAAATTATATTTGCTTGAATGCTTATATTTTGTTATCTTTATTGTATCAAGTAGAGAGTATGAGGAAATCAGCCCTCCGAGTGCGGAATATTTTTGCTGCATTACAGATAATACAAACACTAAAGATGAGGTAATTCTTAGCACCTTATTTTTTAAATAATCTATTTCATTACATTCTACATCCACCCAAGTTGTTAAAACGAAATTTATCTTATGTGAAGGTGGTTAAGATGGAGGCTGATATACTCAAGGCGCTGAAATTTGGACTTGGCAATCCCACAATGAAAACATTTTTAAGGCAAGAACACTTGTACATTTTCATGTAGGACATAACTGATAACAATTTAATGCTTCTTTGTACTAACTATTGCTACAATTACCATGCTGGAATGCAGGAGGTTCACTAGGGTTGCACAAGAAGACTATGAAGTAAGTAAAACCTCTTCTCTTTTGTTGCTCTGTGGATGTGCAAAAGCTAAGAAAATGCTTTATTGACTGCTTATTTTTTGTGCTTTACACAGCTTCCAATTTGCAGCTAGAGTTCCTTGGACACTACCTTGCAGAGTTGAGTTTATTAGATTATGCTTGTGTGAAGTTTTTACCTTCTCAAGTGGCTGCATCTGTTATATTTCTTGCACGATTCATGATTCGTCCAACAAGGCATCCTTGGGTAGGCTGATTACATAATTATCCGATTGTTACTCTTGTCCACAAAGGACCTCTATTGAGTCAATTATGTGTATTCTGCAGAGTTCTGCTTTGCAGCAGTACACTAGTTACAAACCATCTGATATAAAAGAGTGTGCTCTTATCATACATGACTTGTTTTTTAGTAGAAGGGGAGGTAGTTTACGAGCTGTAAGAGAAAATACAAGCAGCGTAAGGTACATATTCTGTCAAGTATATTAATGGTCATATTGCCAGTTGTCCCATGGTTAAGATGGTAATCTTAATTGTGTTTTCACTTTCTTGAAACAGTTCAGATGTGTGACAACCTTGCCTTCTTCTTTAGAGAGACCTGTTTCTTACTTGGAAATATTACAGCTTGAAGTTGAATTACTTTTATGTTTTTAAACTAATCGTCAATAGATATTTAACTTCGTTGAGACGGTTGAAAATGAGTATTCTAACTCCCAGAAGATTGCTTTTTGGTTAGCTTTTTGCCAATCTTAATTGAGGGAAAGGATCTTTGAAGTGAATTACTTGCCACGAAATGCTTTGGTGCAACATTTCAGAGCTGTTGATTTTTTAAGACTTCTGTGAAATGTATTTGGTGCAGCTAGCTAGAGCAAGTACAAACAGTGATTGTAGAAGATATTCTAATTCACCAAGGAATGCTGTTGGCTTTAGGTAACTGATACATTGCTGATTGGATTTAATAGCTTTACATTTTAACTGTTGAATAGTCTTGAAGTAGATGGGTTGTTAGTCCAATTTGTGAATGATGTAAATTCTTATGTTTATAAATACATATCTCTGAGGAAGCATTTGGTATTCATCTTTTTGTCCAGTAAGAGATTGATAGCAGTTTAATTTGCATTTTCCACCATTTTAGATTGGCTTAGATTAGCACAGGAAACAACGCTGACAACCGAAGCTTCTTAGCTGAAAAGATAACTTTGTGGTGGATTGATGAGTCAGGCTGTTGAAGCACGGAGTTGTCTCATTCGTTGACGCCAGATCACAACAAAATACAAATACCACTGAATATAATTCAGTGGAAGCTGCACAACAGATGGAAATTGGGCAATCATATTTCAATAGAATTGTACCAACTGTCAACTTTATCGATGGGACGGCTGTGTAATTTGGGCTTAATGGGATACAGCAGATGAAGCATTAGGTCTTCGGCCAAATTTGGGCTTTCAGTAAACAAAAAGAATTCTCACTTGGGCTGCATGCAATGAAAGCCTGGCTTATTCCTGGGACCAGGGTTTACCCAACATGCAATGAATTCCCACTTGAATATTTCTGATTATAATCAGAATAGCATGCATGCGCAAAGAAATTCAGGAAAAATCTTTAATTAACGCTGTCTAACCATTTAGGGAGCCAATTATTTCCTTTCATGTGATGAAAATGTATTGGAGAACGGTCCTGTACAAGATACTAATGCTTCTTTTATCTTTCCCAAGCCATGTTTGTCTATTAAATCATCAGATGTTTTACTTTTTGCCTTGAGTTTTTACACCTACACAGATATTCATAAGTAGAATGGTAGATAATGCATTGAACGCAGAATTCATGTAAGTTTTATTTTTTATTATATTTTATTTGTGTCGTTAACTTTCTGTAAGCCATTTGAAAGGACAAAGCCGTGGGTTGGCCTCTTTTTGGGTAGAATCGGTGCCAAAATTTGATGGCAATTCATAAATAAAGAAAGCGATTGTCACGGAATGGAATAAGATAATGTGTTCACATAATCAGCTCGGCTTGGTTATATGTTGAATAGAGGGTTGCCATTTCACATAGGATATTGAAGAAAACCAGTGGCTCTGTTTCGAGTGCGCATTATTTGACCACTCACTTGTAATTAAAGGCAAAGGTTGTTTATCAGGGAAGAAAGATATTGTTTATGTGTCGTAGGGGATTCTTGGTATGATGTAAGCTTTTGCATGAGATGAAAAAGTCCTCGAAAGAATGGCTGATGGGCTCGGTTACACGATGCAAAAAAACTATTTTGGATTGAAAACAGTCATTAATTGTTATTTCTGGAGTAGCCGAAGTAGCTATAAAGAGAAAATTGACAATTTTCTCTAACCGACAAGCAATAGCCGACAAAGAAAATAGCACAAGAGCCAAGATCTGCAAACTATGTGCCTTAAATTATGTATAGACTCAGCCTTATCTTAGGGACTGAAGAGAAAGAATAGAGAGCAAAATGGCTAGAAAAGTTCCATCGTGAGTTGTGTCCCTTGTTTGCAGGGTTACTCAGCACACTGCATCGCCTTTTTCTCTTTTCGTTCATCATTTCTTTCCAAACTACAAAGCCATAAAGCTTTCCCTGAAAATAACGTTTTCTCCAACCCCTCTCATTCTTAAGCTGGTGAGTTCCTGCAGTGCATTTCACTTGTTTGAAGAACTAGAAGAGCTCTCAATTACCAACAACATGCATTATCAACAGTTGTCCCAAGTGGGGTTCTTTCAGAAGTTAATTATCATAATTTTTCTCTCCTTGATAGTCTGTGGAGAGAAGGAAGAGACCCTGGTTGTTGGTATAAACGATAAATCACCAACAATGCAAGCTAGACAACGCCAGAAGCAGAAACAGGGAAGTCTGAGAAACTCATTCGATTCATTTATTTCGAGCAAGAGGAAAGTTCCTAATGCATCAGACCCTCTCCACAATCGCTGAAGCTTCATCCAAACACAAATCTCCAGACGCCAGCTAGATTTGCATTATGTGAAAAGGACTTGGAGCTCCATAAAGTCAATACACATACAGGTTTGTGCATTTTGTCAATTATAGTAGGGTATGTGGGGGTGCTTTTTATCTTCTCCGTGAATTGCATCCGTCGTCTTCCCAAAAATTTGCTGGTCCTTGAGGACTTTTATCCACATTTTGTACTGGTCTGTAGACCATATATATGTAAATTGATAAATATATCAAGTGGTTTAGAAACATTGCCGCCTATTTTATTAGTGCTTGCTCTGTTCACTGTTTGGTGTTTTTTACCCAACATTTTTACTTCTATTCCTTTGTTGACCTCTGTTTCAACCGCACCTTTACCCTTCATCGTTCATTTTTTACAACAGTATCATATCTAAAGGCTGAGAGAATTTTGCAATTGTCTCTCAAGTGCCTGGGAAAGGGTAGCAAACAAGGATTTTTCTCGTTGTAGATGTTTGCTTCTAAAATTCTGCCAACAAAAAGTATGTAACATCATTGGTGTGATCTTGTCCAAGTAAATAATGGTGATAAAAGCTTTCTTTCAAGTAATTCGGCCTGTTATTCAACAGTGTAACCATAGGTGTTACATAAGAGTTATTTTTTTAGCAAAAAGCAAAAGAATAGTACGCTTATGCTCACCACGTGGCTCCATGTTACAAGAGTTTTTTTTTTTTTTTTTGGGTAATTGTGTTACAAGGGAGATGCCTCTTGCCTTTATATAATTTTTTTTTTTTTTAATGGAATAAGAGAATGAGTCCATTATTTTATGTCAGAGATTTGTTTAGATCTTGATATATTAAACCTAGATATTTAGATGAAAGTTGTACATCAAGTTATTATAGTGAAATAAGAAAACGTGGTGTTATAATTATTGTTTCATTTTGATATGAAATAAAAATAGAAAGTGATCAAATAAATCACAAAAAAAAAAAAAAGGCTTTTATCCATATTTTAACTTGACTTGATAGTCTTTATATATGACCAATCGTCTCTTTAAAATTTGATATCGTTTTTGTGAGTTTAATTAACAAAAATTTGACTGTATAATTTTAAGGTATGAATAAGATTTTAAAAACTCTTTATATTTCTATATAGATAAACAAGAAATGGATGTTTTAAAATATCTAATTTGAAGCATGTTGTGAGAATAATGTTTTCACTTTATAATTAATGCACTACATGTGTGCACCATATATCGTGGTTTAAATCATTATGATTTTTCAATGGATGATGACATGTGTCATCGACTTAATTTGGATTGTTGAGATCGGTTCATTCTCAATCTGAATATGTTTATAAAAATGCAAGGAACACAGGCTTCACTTTTTTCTTTACCCTAAAATTTCAAGCCTTTGAATTTTAGACGTCCTCCTTGAAAACCATACAACTTTTGTCAAATCTTTAAGCCTTTTTCAAAGACTTTCTGGTTTTATTTAGAGACATTGTTGAAACATTTTCTTTTTCCCAAACCAACACGGTGTCAAAGCATTTTTTTCACCAATTATTCATAAGATGAGTTTTCTCAATAAAGGTGAAAATTAGAATTTTGGGTTCATTTGTTTGTGTGTTTTTTGAGTTGTTCAGTTTAATAATAATTTTTGGGTAAATTTGAAAGTTTATTATGTTTTAGGATATGTCACGTTAATAGAGTTTTTAATTGAGTTGAGTATTAATAAACCTTCTAAATAGTCTTTTCTGTCTAAAGTTGTTTATATTAATTGAGGTGTTAATTTTTTGCAAATTTTCTAACTCTGGTGGTTCTTCTTGCAAACGTGAGGCCTCCAACTCTTTGCCTTCTTCAACTAAATAAAAATGTAAGAATGAGAAGACCATAGTCTAGGCCATACCCTAAAGGAAATACCTTACACTCATACTTGTTATTTTGTCGAATCCACAATGAGTTGGGTAAAATGACCCCCTTTATATTGTTGTGGTTAATGGAAAAAGAACATTGAAACCACATGAGACAAGGCTACACCTTGAAGTTTCTTCTCTTATAGTTGCTAAAGGTACTCTCACTGAGGAATCATCCACATAACAAACCCTCTCCCCACAAATGGTGGACAATGTCCTACCAACCCCATCACATGGATCATGTCTGTGGTTGGCAAATATTTAAAAAAAAAAAAAAAACTTAATCTTATAGTGACTATGAATCAGATATTACAATAAAAATCATTTAAAATTTCTTATTTTCAAACATGATTTTATCAATAATTAATTTTAAATCTATTTTAATATAAAATCATTATAAAAATTTATGAAAAATTATAAATGATTCGAACTATTTCACATAAACTCAATCGAAACACTAATATTTGGGACTTAAAAAATCTATTTAAAAATTTATAAATATCAACATTATAAACTATTAAATATGATAATTGACAAAAATAATATATTAACTTCTTTTCCTATTTTAATGGTTGAAAATTGACTGAATTTATATAAGCTATCACTAATATATATATATATATATATATGGGTTATTTTTTATTTGTGAGATTAATATATAGTTATTTTAAATGTGAGAAATAAATTTATATTTTGCTGGTATATGTACAGTTCCTTCAAAACATAATATATTATTTATGTGTTTGTGATCTTTAAAAAGTTAATCAATTGGGTTAAATTTTCTTCAATTTTGATCATTTTAACATGTTTTTCTTACCATTATAAATTTCCCCATGGATGAAAAATTCTCCCCTCAAAATTAGATGGCCCCCACTATGAAGATTTTTCGCTCCCTGTTTGGCAGATAGTCAAGACTAACATACTAGTTTACATCCCACGCGCGCCGCCGTTGTTGATCAGTCTACTTTCGTGCCCGTTCTGTGTGGAGAGTAATTTTCTTTTTACGATGAAGTTTTTGGAATCAGTGGGTATTTTTTCAGGACAAATTACCTAGGGTAAATTTTGATTATAGTCACCCATTTCATAATTATTATAAATAAAAATTTTAATTTTTATATATTATCAGTTAAAATTTAGATAAAATAATATTATTAATATAGATAATATATATAATATATAAATAATAATATATTATTATTTAATTAAAAATTATTTTATTTTTAATTTAAAATTATTCAACATTAATATACATACCTACAAAACTGCGTACGTTGTTCTATTGGTTTAATTGTTGCGTGAATAGGGGGTTTGATCGTAACTTTATAAGGAAACTAATCTGCAACGTTGAAGTTAAACTCCCCCTTCTTGTCTGTGCCTGGTTTGTTCATAATCTAGATTTAGTTTCTTTCAGCATGGAAAAATTGTACAGTCACCTTGCTTTAGTGTTCTCTGTTTTCCTCTTAATCAAACTTGTTTTCGTTAGATTTAGCAGGCGAAACTTACCACCAAGTCCATTGGCTCTTCCGGTCATCGGTCACCTGCATCTTCTCAAGAAGAAGCCGCTACCTCAAGCACTAGAAACTTTGTCTTCTAAATATGGTCCGGTTCTGCACCTCCAGTTTGGTTCTAAGTCTGTCCTTGTTGTATCTTCTCCATCTGCCATTGAAGAATGCTTCACCAAAAACGACATCGTATTTGCAAACCGACCCCGATCTTCGGTTGGGGATCATTTCACATATAATTATACTGCCATTACCTGGGCTCCTTATGGTCATCTCTGGCGAAGTTTGCGCCGGTTTTCCGTTGTTGAGGTATTCTCTTCTAGTGGCCTCCGAAGGTCTTCTTCCATTCTTGAAAATGAAATTTCTCGCCTTCTTCGCCTGGTGCTTAAACAGTCAAGAAGCGGCAATCAAGAGGTGGAACTGAGGATTTTGTTTAATATTCTAACAACCAATATAACGATGATGATTGTTGCTGGAAAGCCTGCTATTGAAGATGAGGCGGCAGCAGCAGACTTAGGGATTGCAAAGGAATTCCTTTCAGAATTTAAGGAGAAGTTTTTCGCGGGTGTGGCAATGGACATGCGTGATTTATTTCCAATTCTGCGGCTAATTGGTTATAAAGGCCGGGTGGAGAAGATTTTATCAAAGGTACAAAAGAGCAGAGATGAATACATGCAGGTTTTGATAGATGAAATTCGTTTAAAGAAAACCAGTTCTTCTTTTGAAAAGAAAACTTCATTAATTGAAACTCTATTGTCTCTCCAAGAATCGGAACCTGAATTTTATACAGACGATGTCATCAAAAGCATCATGGTGGTAAGCACCCATTTGTTTTTTGTTTTATTTTGCCCTGGGCCACGGAAAATTCAGAATGAACTTCGTAGACTAACGTAGCTACAAATAACTTTGGTACTAAATTACTACTCTTTGCCTGCTATAGTCATAGTTTCAAAATAAGGTCATTTCTCACAGTGCTCTGTTTTGAGTCTTTAACTTGATTCTTAGCAACCTGTGTTTTAGGTAATGCTTGTTGCTGGGGTAGACACAACAGCGATCACTTTGGAATGGGCAATGTCGCTCCTACTGAATCATCCAGAGGCATTGAAGAAGTTGAGAGCTGAAATTGACGACAAAATTGAAGATGGGCGCCTGCTAAATGAGTTGGATCTTGTCAATCTCCCATACCTTGCTTGTGTTATACACGAAACACTCAGACTATATCCTCCAACGCCACTCCTTTTACCCCATTTATCGTCTGAAAGCTGCACTGTTGGTGGATATGACATACCACAAGGAACAATGCTGATTGTGAATGCATGGGCAATGCACAGGGACCCCAAGGTGTGGGATGAGCCATCAAAGTTCATGCCTGAAAG
Source organism: Mangifera indica (assembly GCF_011075055.1). Lineage (NCBI taxonomy): Eukaryota > Viridiplantae > Streptophyta > Magnoliopsida > Sapindales > Anacardiaceae > Mangifera > Mangifera indica. The sequence continues at coordinate 3,301,649 of NC_058147.1, read as the reverse complement.
ATTTGAAGCAGCTTCCGGGGGACGAGAGGGATTCAAATATATTCCATTTGGCTCGGGGAGGAGAGCTTGCCCAGGCGCTGCTATGGCTGTTCGAACAGCTTCTATGTTTTTAGGCTCACTCACAAGGTGCTTTGATTGGGAAAAGGTGGGAAAGGAGGTGGACATGAGTGAACAATGTGGAATTTCTTTGACCAAGGCTAAGCCATTTGTGGCAAAGTGCAGGCCGCGCCAAAATATGATTGAAATGCTCTCTCAGTCGTAAATGATCTGTTGAGTAATAACAGTACTATGTAAATAAGCTAATAAGTAATAAATCTGGGCATTATACTATCAATAAAACTGAATTATGATATCGACCAATTTATACTGTCAATTTATGTTTTCTATTTAGTTCCAGTTACATATCAAAGTAGCAAGTTCTTCCCATTCAAAGTGGACACATATGGGCTCTATTTATAATTGTTTCAGTGTCACCATTTGAATCACCAACCAAATTGGGTGACCATAATCAACAAAATCAACCATTCCCACCACGATCATTGTCTTCCCGCTATCAGCTTTTCTCCCTCTTTAAAGTATCAATTTCTTTCTATAATTGCTCCAATTTTACTCCTCCCATAAAATTTTCTGCAACTCTACTATCTCATTGTTTCATTCTTTTTCTTATTGCTGTGATTCGGTCATGTTGAAGCCTCAAAACCTTAGCTCCCAATTCAACAGCTCAAGTTGATATTGATTTGAAAACTTTCGTTTCCTGTTTAGATGCTTTAATTTCGATGGTTATTTTCTTAATTCTCTCTTTCATTCCTTGGTTCTCTTCCTCTAATGTTTTTACCTTTTTCATCAATGCAGTTATTTTGTTGTCTTGATCTAGATTGTAGAAACTCTCGCCGTCTGATTCTCTGTCTGAGTTCATGCGTCATCGTTTCGGACAATCTCTAGCTTTGCTGTTGTGTACTATAATGTTAAAAAAATGTTAAATTTTCAGGGAAAGGTTATATATTTCTTTCCCAACTTTTCTTCGCAACCAAACAAAAATTTAATACATAAAAACCCCATCTTTCCTCTAGGGGTCAGGCTATGGGATTAGATCAATGAATAACGACAAATGTCACCAACTGCTTGATGGAAATCAGAGTTGGAAAGAAAAAATGGGGATAAGAAGATCGTGGCTGAGAAGAGAGAACAGGAAAATGAGAATGATGCACCGAATCCAATTCGAGTCTGATTTTAAATAAAAAAGAGTTATCCATTCGATAAGAGGAAGAGTTAAAGCTAAATTTAGGACGGAAAAATCACTAATTAATGATGCACCAAATTTGACCAGGTGCTTGGATACTGTTTTATGAATAATAAGGCAGTAATTCAAAATTTTCTTTTCTTAAATTTGTAATTTTGTGACAAATTAACTTTTTTACTGGTTTACTGAAGAAACCGACAAAGCTGGAAAATCCATTCATAAGATGTGTTCCACCGAAAAATTCATGTCTCAACCTTAAAACAAGAAGAACAGGGGACAGACAGCCCCAGCCAGCACAAAAGTTGAGTAAAAATGGAAGTTCAGTGGCTTGACTTGGCCCTCGTCTTCTTTGTTATCTTTGTCTCCAGGTTTTTATTTCAAAAGTATGTAAATCCTAAAAACCTCCCACCCGGTCCAGCTGCTCTTCCGTTGATCGGTCACCTCTACATGTTTAAGCAACCACTCCATCGAACTCTTCATCAACTTTCTGAAAAGTATGGCCACATCTTATTTCTTCAATTTGGGACTCGTAAAGTCCTGGTAATATCCTCACCATGTGCAGTTGAAGAGTGCTTTACCAAGAACGATATCATCTTTGCAAATCGACCTCGCACGCTTGCCGGAAAACACCTCAATTACAACCATGCCACAATTGGATTCGCATCCTATGGTGATCTCTGGCACAATCTAAGGCGTCTCACAACTTCAGAGCTCTTCTCCACAAGTCGTCTTGCCATGCTCTCGAGTATTCGGCTAGAGGAGGTTCAGTTAATGATAAAGCAACTATTTCAAGATTCCCGTAACAAAGAGGTGAAGGTGGACGTGAGCTCAAAGTTGATGGATGTCTCTTTTAATATCATCTTGAGGATGATTGCGAGAAAGCGGTACTATGGGAAGGACATAATAGATGAGGAAGCAACACAGTTTCGGGAAATCATGAGGGGATATATCGAGCTTAACGGCAACTCTAATTTGATTGATTATTTGCCGATGCTGAAGTGGGTCGATTTTCAAGGGGTAGAGAAAAGAATGATAAGATTGATGGAAAAATTGGACAAGTTCACTCAGATCCTTGTTGACGAGCATCGCAGGAAGAAGAGGAAGGATACATCTTTGAATTTGGAGGGGTCTTATATAGGTTCAAGCAAGGACGAGAGAAAGCTAACGTTGATTGATGTTATGCTACGTCTTCAAGAGAAAGAACCAGAACTGTATACCGATGTGAATATCAAAGCTGTTACACTGGTAGGTACTCATTTCTTAGACTTGATTATGATCAAACATAACCTCGTGTAACCTCGTATAGTACATTAAATATTAACACAGAATCGAAGTTAAAGATATAAAAAAACTTTTTTGAGTCATATCTCTAAATTTATTTAATTTTTGAGAATCATCTAAAGGTATACAATAACTGGTTTTTTGTTCTTGAAGCCTGATTACTTTCAATAGAAAAAATTGTAGTAATAAGGTTTTGGAAGGGTCTTAACAAATTATAAAAGATTATTGGATTTCCAATGGAAATTTTAATAACCCAAAAATTTCCATTAAACTGTTAACTTAACTAAATTTTTATTAATTATTTAAAATCATTTATAAAATGGGATTGGGTTATTGAATTATTCAATTTTATTAAACACAAATAATAGTTAATGTTGGTCGGTCAGTAAATTTTCTTAGTACTCCTTTTAATTTAAAGATTTGATTTTTCAAATGCATTCATATTTTGTCTATATTCTTGGCATTTTAAAGAAAAGAAATTTATCGCAGGCAATGTTAATTGCTGGAACGGAAACTTCATCAACTACCATGGAATGGGCAATGTCACTTCTCATAAAAAATCCAGAAGCAATGCGAAAAGCTGTCTCCGAGATAGACGCTAAAGTCGGATTTGGCCATCTACTGAATGAACAAGACCTACCAAAGCTAGAATACCTGCAAAATGTGATTGATGAGACACTTCGGTTATACCCACCGGCTCCATTTCTATTGCCGCACGAATCAACCCATGACTGCAGGGTTTGTGGTTATGATATTCCGAAAGAGACAATGTTACTTGTCAATTTATGGACGATGCAGAGGGACCCCAAGCTATGGGTGGATGCAGAAAAGTTTATCCCAGAGAGATTTGAAGGTGGGGAGAATCAAGGCTACAAGCTGATTCCGTTTGGGGCAGGAAGGAGGGCTTGTCCTGGTACTGTTTTAGGGAGGAGAGTGATTGGGCTGACACTAGGTACATTACTTCAGTCGTTTGAGTGGAACAAGGCTGGTACAGAAGATATAAACATGGCGGAGGGCACAGGGCTCACAATGCCCAGAGCTCATCCCCTGGAGGCCTTGTGCAAACCTCGCCAAAGCTTTATCCACCTCTTATCGACACTGTAAAAATTGTAAAGGATGATTGTGTTTGGGCTAGGAGGAAGATCCTGCCCTGGGGACTTGACAGAAGGAACTGGTCCTACAATCCCTAAAGTCAAGCCATTAGAGGCCACGTGCAAATCTGGAGAGCGCATGTTAAATGTCCTTTCAAAGTTATGATTATTGCTTTGGGTTGCTTTTGTATGTTGTTAGATATTTGTGGTTGATTTTCTAATGTTGCAGCCTTGCGTTTCGTTTAGTGGAACTTTATGGGCTATAATGACATTTTGGAAAGTTTTCCCTTTCTTACTGTACCATCGTGATAAATGTATAATATTATTATAGGGATAAGGTAAAATAAGAATATATTAATTGTTGTTGTAAGGTTTTTTATTCAAATTATTTCATAAAGTATAGCTTGACCAAGTTTTGATCTAAACATTTTTACATCCCCCTAATAATATAAGTAAAAATTTTCATCTAAAATCAAATTCTATTTAATAAAAAAACTAATATTATAAAAATAAAATAATAATTTCACAATCCAAACAATTTGAAAATAAATTAAAAAGGATAATCTTTATATAAACCTCACATCAACATTAAAAAAAATATTATACTTTATCTTTTATATAAATTTAAAAATTACAATTCAATCTTATAAACCTTACCATCGGCCTTGCCAACTTATTAATGTCATAATATCACCCTATGAATCATAAACGAATATCATGATCTCTCCCTCTATAATCTGAGATTGCAACAATGACTTCTTCGTTTGATCAAGTCGTCAATAAAATCATTTTTTCGATGACTCAATTGAGTGATGTTATAATGCAATCGCAAATCATGGTGAGAGGGAAAGATGGTAGTAGGGTTGGACTCGAACCAAGCGAGCTCGAGCTCTAGCTCGGCTCGGTTGAGCCCGAAACGAGCTGGCCCTATTTCCATTTTAATTTCTATTCAATTTCAGTTAAGTCAAAAAATCTCTCCCCAAGTCATGCCTGCATTTTTCATTGCACACAGCTTTCCCTATGTATAACATCGAAAAATCCCTTTCTTCCCTAAAACCTAAAAAAGTCGCTAAAAAGTTGAATACAATGTTGATCAACCTTTATTATTCCATGAACATTTAATAGTAATAAAAATGAATGAATTTTTTTGTTATCTAATTATCATTTAGGAATAATTTCTAAATTACACGGTCTCATAACCAATTATTCATGATTAAGTAAGCTCAAGCTCGGTTCAGCTCAAATCCAACCCTAAATGGTAGTATAGGAGAAAAAGTCGATTGTGAGGTTTGAAGTGTGGGCAAAGGTGGACTTTAATTAATTCAATTTGGTTTAAATTGGTCATTTGACTCAATTTGAGTTAAAGTCTTAGTTAGATAGTTTGACTTGAATTTGATTTGTATTTTCTTTTGATAATATTATTTTTTTATTGGTGACATTATTTATCCAACCATTAACACAACTCATGCAACTGGTGATACTATTTGTTTCGTAAGTATTATTATTCATCCCACAAATAATACTACTCATCTTATTCGTAACCTTTTGATGATATATTTGTTGAACTTGAATTCGACATAAAAAGTTTGAGTCGAACTCAAGCCAACTCATCTTTGGGTTTGACTCAACTCGATTTGAATCTTGGCTTAAGTGTGAAGTGGGTTTTCCGAGAAAAGGGTGATAAAGCTAGCCAAGGAATCAAAGAGAAAAGGGTGATAAAGCTAGCCAAGGAATCAAAGAGAAAAGGGTGAAAGAAAACACAAAGAGAAATAAAAGGGTGCTTAGGTAAACTGGATATCTAAAGTTTTATATAATTTTTACTAATTTGGAGTGTTATAATAATTTAAAAACTGTGAATTAATTGGGAACAATATGATAATGTAGCTTTATAACATTGTGACAAAATTATTTTCCAATAAGCGGATTCTGATTTGGGTTGTTATTCTTCAATCAAGAGATAAAAATGTTTCAGACCAAACCTTGGGTGGGAAATGTAATTTACTCTTTCCACAATTAAAATGAAATTTCAATATCACGCCTCAACCACACAGCACAGACACTCGATGGAAACAGAAGCGGAACTACCTCAAGATCCCCAAAACAACTCTCAACACGATTCAAGGAAGCCGAACCACAGCAGTCTCTCATTCCGCATATGGCCACCCACCCAACGCACGCGTGACGCCGTGATTGCGCGCCTCATAGAGACGCTCACTACTCCCTCATTGCTCTCCAAGCGATACGGCTCCCTCCCCACAGACGAGGCTGACTCTACCGCTCGCTCCATCGAGAACGAGGCATTTTCCTCTGCTGATGCCCAGGCCGCTGCTTCTGCTGAGATTGATGGAATCGAGGTTCTCCAGGTCTATTCCAAGGAGATCAGCAAACGGATATTGGACTCTGTGAAGTCACGCGCTAGTACTGCCGGTACTGTCTCTACTACTGCTTTGGACGACAGTCCGGGAGCCGCTGGAGAGGCGAGCGAGGAGGCTGTCTCGTCTGTTGAAACGGAGGCTTGATTTTTCTCCAAAGCTTTCTATTATTAGCTCATGGTATGTTAGGGTTTCCGTTATTATTTATGTTTTTGAGGTTGTATCTGTTTTTGTACTAATAACTACTGATTAATAAACCAATATTATAATTATATTATGATGTGAGAATCGAGGGTTGTAATTTTCTTTCTTTGATTTTTTTCAGTTGAAGGTTGTTGCAATGTTGTGCATTGTTGATTTTCTATGAAAAATGATGCGTGGCATTTCATTTTAATTTTTTATTTTGTTTGAGGCCTAATGGTTTTTTCATGTGAGTGTTTGTGTGTGCTCACTCCTATGAAATTAGGACGTAGTGTTGTTGATTATGGATTAATTGCCCGTTGTGTTATTTAAGAATAGCAGTTGCTGAAAGTGTATTTATTTTATCATGAAAGGAAACCATGGAAGGCTTGAAGCCTTTTAACAAACTGCCAGAACCCTAGGCTGCCTGAGCTTGATGTACTGAAATTGAAAAGTTGAGTTTATTATCCTTGGAATTTTTTTCCTAGTTTAAAAACGTAATTTAAAATTATATAAATTAGCAGAAAAGTCAATCTTAGAGCTTTGCCTTGTGGACACTACTAATGTCTAGATAGTAGATACCCAGGTTAGCTAGGTAAGATATATGTGTAAAAAGTACTGTTATGTGCACAAACAATATGTATAACTTTGTGCACAAACAATAACATGTTATCATGTGATTGAGTAATTTAAAATTAAAGATAAAACAATACCTAATCACATGGTGACATATTATTGTTTGTACATATAGTTTTATTGATGTGCAAGACCTTGAAGATTTAAAAGATTCTTGTTCAATTACAGGAACTTATCTTTTGTATCTATGTGCCTTCAGCATACAAAAGGCATTCATCAAGAAATTTTGTACAACTGTAACCTTTATATGCTTAGTTTGATAGTCCTTCAAAATTGGATGACCTTTTTCCTTTGATTAACTGTCCTCATTTGGGCTACAAAATCACTGTGCTCATTTGCAGCATGTTTATAACATCTGACCCGTTTTAACTGTGTTCTACAACTTATTTTGTTCTACAGACTATAAACAAATAGATATTGATATAGAAAAAATCTTTTTACCAAATTTAATATCATGTTTAGCATTTTACCGGCATTTCTTGATCCTCAGCTGCAATGACTCATAATTTTGTTGTTTACCAAATATTTCATTGTGTTGAATCATGAGTCAATGCTATGGAAGGGAAATGTGTTTAATGATTTCATCATAACAGTGTGGTGTATGATTTATCAGACTTAGATGTGATTAGGAATTACAAGCAGGATGGGTTGTTCAGTCATAATGAAGGCTGAATTCCTGGTTTGAACCGATCCAATAACTGTGTTCATGCCATGATAGAATATGTGTTATCATCCACTGAGTTGATGCCATCAGACTATCAGAGTTGTAAATATTGTGCTTTAGGTTGATGTTTTTGAAATCTTAATTTTTTAAGTTTAAAAACATAATCTATCTTTCAATCTTTTCTCCATCTGTTTAGTTTCGCTATGAGTAATACCGTTTTGTTGTCCTTACACCATATTTCATTTCATTTTCAGGCCAGATCTTTTCTGCCAAAGCAACACTTTGACGACCAACTTACCTGTTTGTGAGATTTGTCTTTCAGTTTATATTCTTATATCTTAAAATTTTGTTCTTGAAGAAACCATTGCAACTGTTTACTGTTCCAAGTTGCCTAGAGCACCTCAACAGGAATGATTTTGGATGCTCAGTTTTCTCTTTTATTCTGTTATTTCTTGTTATGATCACCATTAATTGGAGTGCACATACATATATGTATATGTGTGTGTGTGTATCACCCTCTCTTGCTACTGCAGTGTTTAAATCCCATCAGAGATCTTGCTGCTTTGGTACTGGTTGCCTTTCCTTGAATACTCTGTGCATTTGGAATGTTTGCAATTGACTGTGGGGCTGAATTCGATTTGAATTGTTCGAGCTCAAATCTGTTGTTAAATTGTTTTCAAGCTGGGTTCTAGTTTCAGTTCGTTGATTTCGATCTCATCTCGAGTTGACTCCTTTAGTCCTTTGGATTTGAGATGATCTTTAGTTGAGCCTTGTTCAAGCTCCATCCATATCAAATCCAGTTCTAATTGGCTGTATCCATATTCTAGGAAACAAGCTGTTGGTTGTATGTCAATGTCGTTGGAGATCGAATTATATTGTCACTGATCCGATTTGTGCTTTTTTTTCTGATTGGTTGATTTGAAATTAATAGATATTGGTTAATGGTGATTTCAATTTATATTTATTTGGGTTCAACTGTGCTTAGATTTCTCTTTAATGGTTCAGAAGTAAATGGGGAATACAAAATTGCTTATTGTATCCTTGTGCTAACAATTCTTCTGATTTGGTAAAGCCTGACTTTCCTGTAGAAGTTCTGAACTTTATTGTTAGTCAATTGTATGATCTCATATTCATGTCTTTTCTGTCGGGTATTCTTCTAATCTGTATTGTCGATTTTGTGTCACGTTTGCAGTGTTTATCTCATATCACATTCTCATGTTTTATGAATGTAACAAAACTTTTGGAATGAAAGCCTTTATCTTATTGGAGTTTAGTCCAGTACCCTGCCACTTATCTGAATAGCAAATTTGACCTTTCTCAACTAGTTCCTTATAGATATGATACTACTTATGCAGAAGGATTAATTTTTAGCTTTTTCCTCCTGTGATTATTTCTGCGGAATTGTGTATAAGTGTGTTGTCTCTTCTATTACCCTTGATCAGCTATTGAAAATTTTTCTGTCCGTTGGTGCATCATGTGTGATACAAATAATAGGTGGGTTCCTCTTGATAGTGCCTGCATTCTATGCTATTCACACTTTTGTCTTCTAAAAGGTTATGGCCTTCAAGGGGCCTGATGAGGAGAGATAATATAATGAATTATTCTTCGGTAGACTCAAGTAAAATTATTAGTAAAAGTTGTTGTATGTCAACTTCACCTTGTGAAAATTAATTTCCATCTCTTATTGTTCTGTTTGACACGAATGTTGATGGTGCAAAGGAAATAATTATTGATTAAATTGTTAGAAAATTGACTACTAATTTGTTTGTGTCCCCAGTCGTTTGGCTATTATATCGATTCTGTGTCAACATGCTTTCTTCATTTAAGATTTTGAGGGCCTTGGGCGTGAAGAAAGTTGATGTGCCGACGATTGTTTTGATGAACAAGGCATTAATTAAGGAGAATGTAGCAGGTAGCAAAGAAATATTTGTTATTCGGAAATTGGAATATTAGAAAATTGACCATTGATTTGTTTGTTTTCCTTTATGTTATCGAGAATATAGTTTTTATCGGGAGCAAACTGTTTGGATGGTTGAATAACCAGCCGCTCTATTCACATGGAGGTTTTTTCCTTATTTCATTTTGATTAAAAATTTGAAAAATCATGTTGTGAGAAAATAAGTATAAACATTACCGTAAGAAGATTGTCAAGATTTCTTGGATTGTCTGAGTGATAGCCTATGTCATAAATCTGTACCGACCATACAACCTTAAAATTATACCATAAAAGCTTGATAATGTCCGCACAAGAATCCAAGTAGTGTATATGGATGAATGTTTAATCTGTTTTTGCACTGCATTTCAGCATGGTTTGGCCTAAGGAAGGAGTTGGATCTTGTTCTCGAGATAAAGTAATATTTAATTATGTGGTAATATATCATTATTTGAATACAAGTTTGTGTTTTTTATTTGTGTACATAATAATACTCTTTTCGTTTTGAGTGTATGCGTTATCTGCTGTTAATAGTGAGCTAAGGTTAGTGGGTTTTAATTCCCTGGTCTAGTGTGTATTGGTGAATATTTCTATGATAGTAAATGGAAATATATTGAGAATAGAAGTCAATAACTGTTATCATTTAAGAATTGTCACCATGAAACAGGGAACCCTTGACTTTGATATGGATTTATCATTCTCTTTGACGATTAGATTAGGGTTGAAACCTAATTTAAAGAATAAAATCGTTATGCATTGTTAACTCTTGAAAATCTTGTGGTTAGGACTACTATGTATACACTGAAGTAAGCCTCGAGAAAGGGTTGGAATTCAACTTTGAATATCACCAACAACTTTTCTGCCAATTTGCATGCTTTTCTCCTGCTCTTGTGCATAATCTTGGACCCAAATTGTACTCCATCCCATAAATTCAAAGCTAGCATATCGGCATTTAGAATTTGCAAATTGAAGAAAAGGACTAGACGAGAAAAACATGGGCGTATTTGAATATGCTTGAATGAGTTCAAACATTCACAGAATGGGGATGTAAAATAAGATTACCTAACTTGAATATGCTGCAGAAATTTGTCTGTTCTTTGAGCTGTTATGTGCATTTCAAACCAGAATTTTTTGCCTATATATTCTATTCTATTCACAAATTTACTTATATATTCAGAATTTGTCTTATTCGATGTGATTGATTCCACTTCAAAAAGGTGCTCTAACTCAGATGAGATTTTTCGTTATCAAAAAGACAACTAACTAAGGATTTAAATAACAGACGCGTTATGCATTAATACATTTTATATTTAAAATGCTTATCTAGCTAATTTTTATTTTTCAAAATAAAAATTTCTCACAATCCTATGAGAGAGTTAAAAGCAATTTCTTAAGCTATGAAAAACCTTGTGAAATTTCTCTCCAAGTACTTACAATACGGAATAACATGGGCTCTTGAACAGCTCACAGATTTTACTGCAAAATTTCTCTAATTAATTCTGTGATACATAAAAACTTCTGTAAAACCAGAGCAGCATGTTCATTACAAGATTCAAAAATAGAAAAAAAAAAGTAGTGGAGTACAGAGCATGGAAAATGAGCCGCCTATAACATAGTCAAGTATACTGTATATTAAAACAAGGTACGTAGAAATTCATATTAATACAAGGTACGTCAAGTATACTGTGTTTTACTTGAGCCGGATTTGGTTGGATTTATTAAATTCCTTGCAACTTCCTTCTCAGATTGGTTGAGATCATGGATTACCTCTGCAACTTGGTAAAAAAATGAGAAATTACAGATGCAAAGAGGGAGAAATTGTGGGTGATCTTGATGGCACAAACCCATTTGAGGCTTTAAAATATTTTCTATACTTTCTGCACTAATTAAAAAATTACATCGTAAAATTCATACATTGACATAATTCTCGCTCTGTTCTAGCTAGGACGATTCAGATTACAAGAGATTCATTTTAATGAAAGAACCAAAACAAAAATTCCCAGTTAATGGACTTTTCTGAGGAAAAAAAAGAGCTGAAATCTCAACTTTGTGCAAAAAAAAGCATGCAAATCTAAATTTCTTTTAACGTGCAGCCCTCCTAATGACCAGAGCCCCGATCGCTTGGTCCTGAAGACAATCTAAACGCCAAGCTCCTCACCGATTGATTAATGCTAGCGTTTTTAGAAGAAGCAGAAAACGAAGCCACAGCAACGTGCTCGCTCCCAGTCCCAGAAACAGTGGTGTCCATCAATGACCGGAGGACTCTACAATGGCTGACGCTAAACTGTGTTGATAATACCACTACTAGTATTATTAACACAAACCATAATCGCTTCGTTGATGCTGCCATGAGACTTTTTTTCTGAAAATTTTTCTCTTTCAAAATAGATACTGTAAAGTTGCTAATGCATATGTGCTGCTAGGGGTATGTGTATAATATATATTGGAGTTGCTTGGAGAAGACGGTGAAACGCTGCGTAGTGGGACCTTAAGAGGTTAGAGAATAGCTTTTGCTTTTGACAAAATTTTGATGGCGTTGGGAGTTGACTTTACTGAGAGTATTGGGTTTGGTCTGTCTGGCATATTACAAACGACATGAAATGGTGAAGAGATCTAGAAAACGATCAAGCAAGAAGGAAAATTTACAGATTTAAGTTAAATTGTTAAGGTTTTGCATGATCACGTTCAAATAATAAACTTGATTTCACACGGTTTTCATCAACTTAGGCGTGTGTTCACATAACTCAACTGCTACGCGGTGGTCTTATTCTCTTCTTAATTTATTTCATGGAAATAGCAATCCATTAGTTTACACATCTACATGTAAATTTCATGCCACGTGTTGCGTTGAAAATCAAGGTAGATGAATGATGATAAACAATGGATTTGAATGGACAATGCTTTATTTTTTTCTTTCCTGGGTATTTTCCAGGAAAAAGGGTGCTTAATATATTTGTCTATTAAAGACGGTGCATGGGTAGTGGGCCTTGAAACAATGGTTTCCTTATATACAGAGTCAACTAGCTCACAGTCACAGGACGGCAGCAGATGTATTCATAAAGTTGAAAAGGCCGCGTCTTAGCTTCTGTGTTGCCTTTGTTTCATTCATATATATTGACTAATGACTAAGGTTAGCTGTCTGTGTCAGGAGCTTTTGGCCGATAAATAAATTCAAAGTGAGGGGCAACTTTCAAAAGGAGGCACGAGTACTTGTACAATTTTCAACATACCTGGAGAGGGATGCTCCCTAGCTTCTAGCAAGAAACGATTTACAGAAAAAAAGGATCACCACATAGGTGTGAAAATATGAAACCGAGATTAGGTTTAATGTGAAGATCCTAAGTGTAAAATATGAAATTTGGATCTTATCTAGAAAAGTATGAGATACGGGAATAAGAATTATATGATTTTGGGTTTTTTAATAAATTTGAGGTATGAATTTTGAACATTATAGTAAACCAACATATGTTCTCAATACATGCCATATACAAAATTATGGAAAGCATGTGATAGAACAATACATATCTCTTATATGACTTAAAAACGCAAGGTTTTCATTTGTTCCATTGTCGTCCTCGTGAGCCATGGGGAATATGTGGGGATTAAATTCAAACCTCGAGCCTTGATTAGGCTGCTACCAAACTTTATCTAAGTCAATGCATGGCTGGTCATGTGCTTTATAAGAAAAACAGAGAGTTTATTGGACTCATGATTACTATATGTTTACCTTCATAATTAATTTTGAACGTAAATTGCCCGGACTTCATCTTTGATTATAATCTGCTCAATTGTTTCATTTTTTCTAATAAAGAGCTGAATGGATCCTTGATCAAACGGCAAGAGCTGTCTGGGCGGGCACTTGATTCCCCAGCGGTGCTATAAGAAGTTGTTCTTGCTTGTCTCTTCTCGTATTTATACCCTGAAAGAATTGGTCATTGACAGCAATCAACCAAGCATCCCGCATTACAATAGCAGCAAGAGCATACATAATAATGAAGCAACCTCATCGAATCGTATCTTTGGCTCTGTCCATCTCTGTCATTTTCACTCTCATTATCCTCATCATACATGTAAGTGCCACCAGGCCCATCAATCACCTGCTTCCTCCTACTTCATTTACCAAGTTAAACATGGCTCGAGCATATTCTGGTCCCAGTGAAAGAGGCATTGGTCACAAATGAGAGTGCTGCTGAAATGAAATTGCCGGCCGGGCAATGATATTCTGTGAGAAACAAGTAAACATACATGGTGAAAAAGTGTGGAAGTGTCTTCTTTGTAGTAATGTTTAATAGTTGATACAAATTTTCGTTATCACTCTTCTATATATTGGCGACCATTTGCTATTTTACTGTCAGAATGTTTAGGTTAATCATGGGAAAGGGGACAAAAAGGGTTTATAGCCAAAATCATAATGCACTACATAGAGCAGAGCAATCAAATAACCACTGTGTTTCCTTTTTCCTTTTTCTTATCAGATTAACCACCAACCATATATATATTGTCAACCCTCTTGCTAGCCTTAAAAGCTGCTGGGCAACCATGTACACTCACGTCAAATAGCATTCACTATTATATAATTATTTACATTGTTATATTGCCTACTTATATTTGACTAAACAATAGTTGCCATTATAATCCTTACCCTTTCCGTAATTTTTTTCACGAGTAATATTATACGTACTTATTTTAGATATATAAATATATATATATATATATTTATATATATCATCACATGATTAAATTTTATTTTATCTTTAATTTAAAATCACTTAATTACATAATGATATATATAAATGTGTACATACTCAAAATATATACATATAATTTTATTATTTTTTCTCAATGCAAATGATAAACTAGACCACTTGTATGCAGTCCTGCCCACACTAAGATAAAAAGGGGTTTGCTTCAATTCTAAATTTAACAAAAAAAAAAATTAAATTGAATCAACACTTGATGCTTATTTAGTATAGTTGGATTAAATAATCAATTATAACATATTTTAGATAGCTTATATGAATAATTAATTGTAAATTATGATTACATTTTTACATAATTTTACTCATAATCCAAAAACTTAAGAATAAAATCTTAATTTATTTGATATAATAATTATCGAATAAATAACAAACACAAGATCAATGTTAAGTGGACATAATCATATTAAAAATCCTAATCATGTTAAACCATTAATTTCCACGTATTTATATATTTGTTATAGAATGGTTCACATGCAAGACAGTGGTTAATAATTTGTAGTTTAGGCAGATTCCAGTACGTCATAATCATGTGTTGTGAATAAATGGACCGAAATTGTTGTTAAGCATCCCAACAAAAATGAGCCCTCAAGTCTCTCGGTCCATTGTCGCTCCTGCTTCTAATCTGTACACCAGACTTTTTGTCCTCTAATCTAGTGGTTTTGTTAAGTTCTTTATTACAATATTTGGATATAGGTTTTTTCTTTCCGCTTCATAATTTTATCTTAAAATAGCGTGATTTAATGATGCGGATTGTGTTTCGTTGGGGGTAATGCTTTTATATATTAAAGTAAAGGCCAAAGTACTTATTCTCATTTAAAAGATTATTGTTTTTTAAGTTTTCATCCATTTTTTCACATAGGATTTAATTTTCAATCTTTGGTGACTTATTCCTCGGGTGATCTCTCTCTTATCATCTTTCTCTTTAACAACCCATCTAAACAAAAAAGACAAAGAACTTTATTAGAAAGATAAAACTCTTTATCTTACTAAATGAAGACAAAGATCTCGTATTCCCATAGGAAAACCAGCATCTTCCTCTTCTTCTTTCTAGTTGAAGATAAGATCTCTCACCTTTGTCTAGGCTTGGATGAGTTGTCAAAGAGAGAGATGAGGAGAGAAAGACTGTCAGAAGAGACAAAAAGTCTAGAGAGAGAGGTTGCTGACGATGGCGCTAAAGATTAAAAACTAAACCTTAAAAGGGAACATGTTATTGTTTAAAACTTAATCTAGGAAAAAAATAACTAGTTTTTAGGGTTTAGGAGAAAAAAAAAAAAAGATAAAATTTTAAAACTAAAAGATTTAATTAATTTTAATAACCCATGAATAAATAAAAAGATTTTTCAAAGTTAGAAGACAAGAACTTAAATAAACAACAATATTTGGGTAGGAATAAGTTGGGAAATTAATTAAAATAAACAGTTATTTTGCCGCGTAAACCTTTTTTGACAAGAATTCTTAACTTTTACCTTTTTAAGCAAATCATATTTTTTATTTCAAAAATACCCTTCATCTTCTATCTTAGCGTTTGTAGTAAATTTTACAATAGCTTTCGTAGATTAATCTCTTATATTTCAGAGAATACGTATTAAGCTTAATTTTTTTGTAATGAATAAGATTAATTTTTTATATAATAATTGATTTTTATATACTTTTATACATTTACAAAATGATGGATATATCGAGTGTTTTCTCAAAACGGTGCGTTTTTCCAAGCGGGTGCAAAAATATGTGAAATGGTGCTAGAAAGGGTGTGGGTGCATAGAAGGGTACGACAACGCTGAAGGGGTGCGAGTGCATAGAAGGTGCGACACGTTTGAAAGGGTGTGGGTGTGTGGAAGGGTGTAGGTGCGTGAAAGGGGTGCAAATACGTGAAAGGGTGCAACAATTTGGAAAGGGTGCGTGAAAGGGTGCAGGAAGGGGTGCGAGTGCATGAAAGGGTGCGACAATTTTGAAAAGATGCGGGAAGGAAGGGGTGTGAGTGCATGAAAGGGTGCGACAATTTGGAAATGGTGCAACAATTTGAAAAGGGTGCATGAAAGGGTACAGGTGCGGGTGCGTGGAAGGGTGCAACAATTTAGAAATGATGCGTGAAAGGGTGCGGGGTGCATGGAATATAAAAAATATACATATTTGCATTTCTTGCACCCCTTTATATTTATATAAAGTCGCAACCGTACCCATTCCCACACCCGCACCCTTTCACGCACCCTTTCCAAATTTGTTGCACCCTTCCAAGCACCCGCACCCCTTCACGCACCTTTTCCAAATTCGTTGCACTCTTCCACACACCCACACCCCTTCACGCACCTTTTCCAAATTTGTCTCACTCTTCCACGCACCCTTTCCAAATTTGTCGCAACCTTCCATTGACCCGTACGCCTTCACGCACCCTTTCATGCACCCGCACCCCTTCACGCACCCTTTTCAAATTTGTCGCACCCTTCCATGCACCACACCCCTTCATGCACCCTTTCCAAATTTGCCACACCCTTCCACGCACCTGCACCTCTTCACGCACCATTTTCAAATTGTCACGCCTTTTCATGCACCTGCACCCGTTCCCGCACCCCTTCACGCACCCTTTCCAAATTTGTCGTACCCTTCCACGCACCCACACCCCTTCATGCACCATTTCCAAATTTGTCGTACCCTTCCACGTACCTGTAACCGCACCCCTTCACGTACCCTTTCCAAATTTGTCGCACACTTCCACTCACCCGCACCCCTTCACGCACCCTTTCTAAATTGTCGCACCCGCACCCGTTCCCACACCCCTTCAAGCACCCTTTCCAAATTTGCCGCACCCTTCCACGCACCCGCACCCTTTCACGCATCATTTTGCCCCTGCTTGAAAAAAATACATCATTTTGAGAAAACGCTTGGTATATCCATTATTTTGTAATTGTATAAATGTATATAAGAATCAATTATCATATAAAAAATTAATCTGTTTTTCATCTATAGATATTATTCATTATAGAAAAATTAAGTTTAATGTGTATAGTCTAAAATATAAAAGATTAATGTTGTGAAAGTTACTGTAAAAGCTGAGAAATTAGAAGAGGGATATTTTTAGAATGAAAAATATGATTTGCTTAAAAAGGTAAAAGCTAAGAATTTGTGCCGAAAAAGGTTTACGCTGCAAACTGGCTACATATTTTAATTAATTTCCTGGATAAGTCCTTTGCCCTAAAGTAAATATGTAACTTGGGAAAAAAGTAACTTTGATGAAAAAGTGAGGGGGAGGAAGGAATAAAGACCCGGTTGCAGATAATAGTGCGTTGGGAAATGCCAGAACTATCACTTTCAAGAGGGATTCTGAAAAATATTTGGTGGGCATGGCATAATTGAAAGAGAAAAACAAGAAATTGTAAGAAATAGGAAAAGGGAAAATGATTTTTTTTTCACCCAAGTTTTAGGTGAAACTTAAAAGTATGTTTATGATAGTTAAAAAACTTAAGTTTTCACTTATAACCTAACTTTTATTAATATTTTTTATTAAAAATAAAGATAAAATAATCATTTTATTGATTATATTTAAAAGATATAAAGCTTATTAATTTTCCTCCTTTCTCAGGTTTTAAAAGCTAATAATTTTATTTATCTTAAAGTTTTTAAACTTTAAAAAGTAACATTTTCACCCCAAACCTAGGATTTTCATAGTTTTCAAACCAGTTGCCCCCCATAATTTTCAAAAATAATAATGTCACCTCATTCTCCAACTTTAGCTTCTGGCATCCCTTTCGGTGTTCTCTTCGACCTTCTGCTTCTTTTGATTCGATGGTGGTGCAATGAAGAGATGAAGAGATGAAGATCTCTTCATCGTCATCGCATCACTGTGAGATGAAGAGACATCTCTTCGTCACACCATCTGCCATCAACTCAAAAGAAAAAAAAGGCTAGAGAGGACGTCAGAAAGAATATGAAAAGCTGAAGTTGAAGAATTTGGGTAAAATTACTGCTTTTAAAAGTTATGGGAGGTGGTTAAATTTGAAAAATATAGAAACCCTCCGTTTTGGAGTGAAACTGTTACTTTTTAAAGTTTGAAAACTTTAAATAAAAGTAAAATTATTAGTTTTTAAAATCTGGAAGAGAAAAAAAAGTAACAAATTTTATATCTTCTAAATATAAACAATAAAATAATTATTTTACTTTTATTTTTAATAAAAAAATTAACAAAAATTAAATTTTGAATAAAAATTTAGATTTTTTAACTATAATAGATGTTATTTTAAATTTCAATTAAAACTTTTGCTCTTGAGAAAACAATAACGTGACCAGTCCCAACTACTCATCTTTCACCTACCTTTACTTGTTGCTCAGACCTAGGGCTGGATTCAAACAGAGGCAAGCTCGAGCTCAGCTTGATTTGTATATAATAGATCTCGAGCTCGTGGAAGCCAAGTTCAAACTCAGTTCGACTTATTTTGAACTCGAATTTTTAATTATTTCGTTATTAAAACGACGTCGTTTAATATATATTAGTCAAAACGACGTCATTTTATATCAAAATTTTTAATTAAAAATTTTGATATATAGCTCGAGCTCGACCGAGCTTATATAAGACTGACTCGATTCCGGCTTATTCAAACCAAGTTTAAGCTCAAACTCAAATAGACTCGATTCGAATTCAGCCGTATTCGGACCCATAGGCCATAACCAGAAATGTTTATTCCTAATCATTAACTAATTAGTTTTTAGGATTGTTTAAACTGACGACACAAATAAAGGAGGGCAATTTGGTAAAATAATAAAGAAAAGAGTCGAACAGTATTCATTTCTTTCTCTTCTTGTCGTCTTCGATACGCACCAACGCTGCTCTATCTATGTCCCCCATCCCACGAGCCAAACCCTCGCCGTTTCTGCTTTCTCTAAGCCCACTTTCTTCATCATGAAGCGTACGGTTCATGATTCTCCGTTCAACAAACATGACCCTAAGATGAAGAAAGTTAAGCATTTTGAAGAGGCTGGAGAAAAAGAAGATACGGGATTCATGAACTTGGACGAAAACCTCCTTTTCGAGGTTTTGAAACATGTTGATGCAAAGACTCTAGCCACGGCGGCCTGCGTCAACAAGCAGTGGTACAAAACCTCTCGAGACGAGCGTCTCTGGGAGCTGATCTGCACGCGCCACTTGGCTAATGTTGGCTGCAGTACCCAACAACTGAGATCCGTGGTCCTTGCTCTTGGCGGCTTCCGTCGCCTTCACTCTCTCTATCTTTGCCACCGAGTCGTCGGCTCCAAGCAGCCGACGCGTTGGGGAAAAGACGAGGTTCATCTCTCCTTGTCCCTGCTCTCGATTCGGTTCTATGAAAAGATGAATTCTAGTAATCGGGGTAGCTGATTTAATAATTATTATTATTACCATGTAGATATATTTATTTTTTATCAGTTTCCACTTTTATTATTTTCTTAATATGGGTTGTGACTCTGTTTTTTCAAAATTTTTTGTATGTAACTGGGTTTCGGTAGCCTGATCTGTACCATTATGATATGAACTTGTGAACTAATTTTTACCCCGTTTGATAGATGTATGTATAATTTTTTGAAGTTGTTTTGGTTAATCGGGTATGAAAAGAACTGAAAGTTATGAGGATGCGATTTGGAGGATAAACACAAGCAGACAGAGCCAAAGGGTCCAGATGTATTTAATGTCTGTTTTTGGCTGCGTTTTCTGGTTCATTTCACGGCCTGATTGTAAGAGACAGAGAGATGGGTCTTGTATTGATTTAGATCTGTAAATGCCCAAGTCTTCTGTGAAAACGATAACCTTGTTGTCGTATTATTAGTTCTATTCTGATGGTCTTATCTCTATGAAAACCTAATTGGGATATCAAAATCAGATTCATACCCAAGTTACTGCCTTGACTTATTTGTATGGTTACTGAATTATATTTTTAGATTCTTCCATTTTTGGTATTATATGTTTCTTTTATGCAATGTGACTGCTGAATAGTTCTATGGTTTTATGTATTGACTGCAAATGCAAATGGGTTAATGCCTTTGGCTCTGGGATTTGAGAAATGATGCCCTGTTTCTAGGTTTCTTTCCTACCTGTTTTGCTTGATTAAAGTTTTGATGACCAACCGAAGTTCACCGGTACAAGCTTTGAGACTAGAATTGAGAAGGGAAAGGAAAAGTTTGGTTATGCTTGTATAATCATCTGATGGTGAAAACTAGAAATAAATATTATGGTAGCTAATAAGAATATAAGAGACTCAAAGTTCTTCAGATGCCATTGATTTGCAGTTATCATACTTACACTGCAAGTTATAATCATGTTTATTCTATAATTTCTAATGTCCAAGTAGGTGGAGACTTCTCTACGTAATCTTTTTTTTTGTTTTTTCAATTTTCCAAGTTGGACAATGTTGTTTTCCACTCGTGATATGCTTAGATGTTAAGAGTTTTAACAAGTAAACAGATGGCCGGTCTGTCTGTTAGCTTGTTATAATCTTGGCCATAAGTCCTTGTAACAATTTTCTATAGCCTATTTTATCAGAATCGCTCCTGTGACTAAACCCTTTCAGGTTTCGATGAAATAACAAATGATCATGAGCCATAGTGCAGGTCTGATGAAATACTCAGTGATTCATGTGTTGTTCTTGCCTATTTGGATATTAAGAAGAAAACATTGGAACTCATAAAAGAAACTATTGCAGGTGTAATTGCACATAACACCTTTCACTTACATGCAATCTTTTCGAAAGCAGGTGTAATTCTGCTATTACTCATTACAATCAATAACACAACCATCGACATAGGCTCATGATTTATCATTCAATATTATAATTTTCCTTATTCTTATACTCTCTTGCATTGAAATCAACCACTATTCAGTATTTCTTGTTGGTGCTACCCTCGTCACCACCGACACTAGCATTACCCAAGTTCAACTACCTCTCCCCATGACCCATAACATAAATTTTTTCTTTACAAGTGTACCTTTAAGTTTCTTCAGCACCCAAACTGCAAAACATTTAAGACTTATAGCTAACCTTTATTGTTTAACCTCAACTTTCTTGTTGTCTTTCAATTTGCTTCTTTTTAACGGGTTCGTGATTGGCCTTCAAAATTTTAAGGCTCGTAACGAAATTTTGTTTGTTCATAGAAACTAAGACCGAGAGCTTGGAATTGTAGTTTATTAAGCTAATTAAAATATGTGATGAAATCTTTGGAAAGTGATTTGATTGAACTATTCATTTTATTCAACACATATTTTAATAAGTTTAAACTCAAATTATTCTTTGAAGTATTATTTACAGTTCACTCTTAAATTGTATTATGAAATAAGTATTTCTATACTCTTATTCATATGTAAATACTTGAGTTTTATGTTGAAAATGAAAATCAAATTCAAAGAGTCCAATCCCTTGTAAACCCATCTCTCACAGCTGGTCAAATTTGGGTGTTTTGAGACTGCACTATTTGGGTTTTCAGTCCAAACAAGTATACATGAAAAGGATACAAGATACAGTAGTGCATTGAACTTAAGGTTAGTTTAATCGAGTAGGAATTTTTTTGATACAAAGCTCAACCATTCTCGTTTAACCAAACATCAAAAGCACTTGTGGTCATATCCTGGTGGGCCGGCCGTTCCGTTCCTTGTAGAATATAAAGTTGAATCTGCGTATTCAATGTTTCTAATTTCCATTTTTTGTTCAAGCAAATTATGAACACTATGGATTTGACTAACCTAAACTTTGACTCAACAAATAAAACTTATAGAATCCCTGTGACCATCGGAGAAAGATTATGTTTTGGCGTAGAAAATTTAACATTGGTTGAATATTCTCAGGTTTTCATGAAAATGGAAAATATTTGTCATAAATTTCTTAAAATTTTTTAATTTCTTCCACTGTTGTATTGGTCCCCAAATCCCACTTTAAATTGCCTTTTTAGAAGTATTACGCAAGATCTTACGCAGGTGAAATGCCATTTGTTAAAAAGGTACATTCGATGAAATAAATTAAGGAAAATTATCTCAATCAAACTTCATATTCAACGACTTAGATGAAACTTCAAACTTGGACTGCAGTGTAATTCAATGCGTTCCTTCCTCAAACTATGGACTGACGTCCTCCGTCAGGAGGAGGCGGCCCCAGATCAGTCACAAGTGCCCACGTGTTTCAACGGCGGCCCACATCCTCATATTTTCCTTACTCTATTTTTGCTCGTGGGTTTCTACGCTCTTGCCCGTGCTTCTATAAATACCACGCCAAGCTCCGTGCTTTTTGCATATCAAACAACACAATTTTCTCTGGAAAGCAATTGAGCCCAAGTTAACGAAATTAACCCTTCATTCACCTTTCCTAATGGCTAAAACTCTCAAGTCTCTTTGCTTATTCTTCCTTCTTCTTTTAGTAAGCTCTTCTCTCTTCATTTCAGAAGCTCGTCCTCTCAATGATGCGCCGTCTCGCAACCCTATAAACAAAGGGTTCGAGATTCTGTTTGATGGCTTGAATATTGACGCTATTAAAACAGGAGGCCCAAGTGATGGAGGAAAGGGTCACGAATTCTCTGATGTTCAGACTTTAGGAGTCACAAAATCTGGACCAAGTCCTGGTGAGGGACACTAAACAGCTACTGCCACACACCAGCAGGGATTCTTTCAATATTTTATTAAACATTTGGTTATATTTAATTTAATTAAATGTGTTTTGATCATAAATTGTCCTCACGGGTGTAGTTAATTACTTGTTCTTCTCATGATAGGGTTCTTTAGTTTGTTTGCTTTTAAATTATGTAATGAAGCTTTTATATAATTTCTGTTATTTGTACCGAATTATATTAATCAATAAGAGTGTTGATTAGACATTTATATTATATGGGCGGGACTGCAGAATGATACATGAATAACCACATCTTAAAATCTAACTATTGAGATTGAAGAATCCAATACCGTATAAATCTCACACCAAAAGTTTATTCTTTTCAACGTAACATTTAAGTCTCATACCTTATACTTAAGATGGTAATATATAGAAAATCATTTATAAGCATGCCATTGGCTGATATATGACTGAACAAAACTCATGCATTAACCAGTAAACTCGATGCTAATGTAGAATTAGAGCTGCGGATGAAAAAGAAAAATCAGTACTGCTGTAGTGACGAAGATATATTAATTGGTTCTAAAAAATGCAAACTGTTGTGCATGCTTGCACCGTGCCATTTATAAGACAAAACCTAGCAAAAAATTAATTCACCAGTTTGGAGGATTGCATGACCATTTCCTACTCACAGTTGTTAACACCAAATTTCTTGATCTGATGTAATAATTTTCTACTTAACTAGTCCAAATTAAGGTTCTAAGTGCAAGAATCAAACAAACTCAGAGACGGTAAGACGGCTTTAACTGGTTTTGGCTTCATCTCTCATGTTCTTTAGTGTTAAAATTCAAAGATTTTTTTTGACAGTCAAACGAATGGTATAGAGAATGAGTGGGAAAAGGCGGGTGGGTTGTTTTAGTTGTGCAAATGTCTTCTACTGGTTTGGTTTCGATCGGATTACGACTATCACTCAAATCCAAATACATGCATCACTGAGGAGTAAGGAAGTATTAGTCTAAGGTGGCTTCATGCTTTATGCAATTTCCTCTTACTTTCTTTGCAAAGGTCAAGGATGTCCTCCTCTTTAAGTGTGGTAAAGAAATCACAACATTTCTTAATTTTACAAAGAATATTATTAAACTTGTTGTGCGGTAAAAAGTAAGTAATTCTAGGTCAACTATATAAATGCAACTAAATGCATTGAACAATGGTCAGTATTCTAGTTTGAGGCATCAAAAAGTTGTATATCAATGACCAACAACCAAGTAATTTTTAATTTAAAGAAGATCATTTGATGGTGATAAAAGAAAAGTCTCAAATTGAATTTCATGTTACAAATCTTTCGTAACGATCACCCAGTAAATTCATCAACTTTCACATATATATAGTGGTATCACTATAAGCATAAATTTATTTATATAAATTCAAAATCGTGGGTTAAGTTTCCGAGAAAAGGGAGAATTCAAGAGACATTTTCCTTCCAAAAGTTTGTATATAAAATGAGCGAGGAAAACACTCAAGATCATTGTATGAATTATTTTTGTATTTTATTGTAAATTAGTGAGAACATCGTGAATGTAAACATATTAATTATCGGGACAAACCACATAAAAATCCTAATGTCACATTTTCTTCTTTATACTACTTTTATTCTTATCTACATATTAATTCGCAAACACCCATAACAAATTTGTCAAAGTCTTTTGAGACTCTAATCATTGCTACTATAATATCTTGCATAAAACTCTAAATTGTACATATCAATTGATAACGATAAGTTACATCAATAGTTTGACACCAGAAAAAAGACCACACATATCTTACACTTTCATAATTTCAGCAATGACCCATGGAAAATGGCAAAGAAAGATATTGAACAACTTATCCTTAAACAACTTGGAGGTTGGACCCAAACTTCTCTCCCAAGATCAGTCCATCTTTAAAATTAACACACCACAATTTCAATGAGTCACTATTCCCCATTGCTGCCCTATCAACACACAAATACTATCATTATACTATACAAAATGAAAAGAGAACCTAATTTGAGGACATTCAAATGGCATAATTCTCTTTGCACTTAGTCCAAGGAGAACAATGAGTCAATTGTCTATTATTTAGGTCATTTTCTTTAAATTTGATTATGTAATGTTTTTGTTTCAAGTCAAAGAAAAGGTAAGGTAACAAAAATTTGGTATAAACATTCTAGTGAAGGATTGACACGATAATGTCGTATATTTCTTGATATAAATACTTAATAAAGATAATAAAATACATAATACAAAAAAGGAAAAATTAATCACAGTGAAGACCCTTAAGGAGATTCAATGTCTTGAAGAGAAAAGGGATCATGGGCTACCCCCGCAACCTCTTAAGAGCGATTTCATTAAGAACTCTATTCAAGACTTGCCCAACTGGTTCAAATCTCTTGTCTTCAATGTCGACCCAAGGTGTATAATCATCTTCCTTTATGGTCTGGTATTGCGCGCCGCCACTCTTATGCTTGCTCTTAGTAGCTCTAGCCCAAAAAGGAGAAATCTTACTCTAGAAAGCGAAGCCAATTAGCATGAAAGACTTCAAGCACTATATCCATGCCTTGATCCTCGATTTCGACCTCAACAATGACTAACTTCTCTTTCAATTCATTATTATCACGGAGAATATCGTTTAGCCTACCATCTAAACGATCAATCTGCTCTCTGAAGTTCTTGTTGATTTTCTTTTCAGAGTGCAGAACAACCTATGAGCCAGTAAAAGCATACATCTCATCATCTTGTTACTGTAAACACTCATAATAAGAAGACAAATCTTTCACATATGACTCTTCCGTGGCTTTAAGTTGCTCAATCTGAGCCTCAAATCACTTATTGTTCTCTGGCATTTCTCTCTTCAAAGAAGACACCTAATCTTGAAGCTATTCTAATTTTCGAAAATAATCACTCTCATGCAACAACGTCGACCATGCTTTACGAAAAATAAACGACAGCATACGACAGGTTTCATAAAATGATTTTTTCATGGATAAAATATACAATTCAAGGAGTCGGGTTACCCTAAATTCCTAGTTCTCCTTTTTTTTTTTTTAAGCCTTATAACCCTAACTACTCTTCATGTATAGATTTTCTGGTTCTTTTGAGCCTTCTGCCTGTTCCCCTCCATGTATGTCTACTCTTCATTCTTTTTATTTATTTTTTTAATAGTTAATTTTGGACATGATAGGTACTGTACTTTCATTTATAATAAAACTATATGTAACTATTTGAGTATATAAATAAATTCTTACTTATTTATATCATTGTATAATTAAGTAATTTTAAATTAAGAATAAAATAATATCTAATCATATGATAATACATAAATGTATATTTATTTATACACTTAATGTGAGTATGTATAGTGTTACTCTTAAGGACCATGCAATTTAAAGCCTACTGACTAAATAAATCTTTCCTACATTTAATGGGTATTTAATTACAATGAATAATGTGCAATAGTAAGAATGCATTGGTGCGTTTTTTGGTGATTTGTTCCGCCTTGAATTTAAATAAAGTTACTGTTATTCGATGGTCTACCTTCTTTTGTTATAGAAGATGAACGACTTAATTTGACTGCCGCTGGGTTATTAGATGGCATTGCACAATCATGTTGACTTAATCATGGTGCCAGTATAAGCATACATTGTAATGTCATTCATTTTCTCCCTCCAATTGTTAAAATAGAACCGGTAACTAAGTTGAGCTAGATTTTTAAAGGATTGTATGGTATAGCTATATCTAACATTCATCATTCTCTTTCAGTGTCATGCATAACATGGTATGCATTTGATTGTATGACGTTTCCTGCAGCTCGTTAAGCTTCCATGCACCCTGAATGTGGATGACATTTGGAGAAATATTGTCATTATAGGTTGCGGAAGGATGGGTTGTAAGTTCTATTTCTGACTTTTTGTCTCTTTTCAGTCTCTTCCTTCTACTCATGCGATTTCTGAATTGTTATAGTTAAGGCTGTGCTGGTTTTACAGTGCAGGTTTCTTTCTAATCAACAATTCCAATACGTATGCAAAAATTAATTCTTCCCCTTTATAGTATAGCTGATTCAACTAGGAAAATGATAACGGGCTTACGTTCCTTGAAAAAGCCTTGCCAATAATACTTCGGTACCAAAGAGTTGGATGCGCATATTCACTTTGAACCTCAGGATGGTCTACAATGCGTGTGGATATCTGCAAAAAAGTTTCCATCAATGGAGCAATATGAATTTGGAAACCGGTGACTGTACCCTGTGCGGGCGGGTTAGGTACAGAAATGTCAGTTCAATTAAGCTTTACAAATTTTACAAATATCCTACTGGTGTCATGTTTTGTAAACCAAATTAAAATGTTGCACTACTGTGGGATAGACTAGCAATTCTTGCACTGAAAAATATAGACTTCTTCTACGGCTCTGTTAAGGAATTTTCTTTTTTCGCTGAAGAGTAGGTTGGATTTACTTCTAGTCATCAATAATTTTCTCTTTGCCTTTTCTGAGAAGGCGACTATTTGCCAGTTTCTTAAGCTGGTTGACAGATCAGTTGTTTTTTCACGCAAGTTCCTGCTAAAGAATAGAGTTCCTAAGATAATTGTAATGATACCATAATCTCAACTTGATAATAGATAACTATTTTACTTCATAGAAACAAAATAAAATATGAAAAGAATATTACAGATATCAAGGAGATATCCTAACATATGGAGTTTTTCCCATGGTCCCTGCTTTGTAAGATGTCTACTCACAATCTTGAACGGTTTGTGAACTGGTAAAGTTTTCTGATTGCTATTCATGTAGTTTATGAATTATGCAAACCAAAGTTATATGAATTATGATTTGGCAATGAAAAGTATTCCTTTGCTAGATTAACATTACGTTTCTTTTGGCTAAGAAAGTTTTTGTTTGGTAATTAAAGAAGGCAGTATCAAGATTTTATAAGCGGAATAGCTATTCAAACTCGAATTTTCTTTTTAAAAGCTTAAATGTTTTACTAATTCAACTAATATCTTATAAAGTATTAGAAAAAGTCGGCAGGATTCGAATTTGGCTTTCCAACATAGAAGCCCATTGATTTCCATTGCTAATGTACTATCACGTGTGTAATCCAAATGGTAGGAAATCAAAAGCCACCATACAAATTCCATGCTCAACCCATGGTTTTAAAAACTAGAACGGTGAAGGAAAATGATTATAATTCATTCAAAAATCATTTTTGAGAGTTTCATTGAGTTATACCGGACATAAGTAAGTGGTTTAAACAATTAGATTAGATAAAAACTCAGATTTAACCCAATTATTTATGTTAGTATAAAAATCATTTTAAAAAACTTCATTATTGGGACATAAATTCAATACCTCATCTCTTAATTTTGAGTAGATAAAGTTATCAAACTAAGTTTCTTTTATGAACTCGAAAAATTAGATTATATTGTTAATGAAAAATTATACAAAATTATTTTAAATATTATTATTAAATAGTTAACCCATTTAACCATTAGTCAAACAAATTAATTGTTGATTGGATTGATCTAACCACCTCTTTCACCAGATCAGTATCCATTCCAGATTCAAAAACATTACCTCAACAATTCCAATCTAACCAAAAATCAGAAGCACTTGTGGTCGTATTCTGGTGAGCAGGCCATTCCTTTCCTTGTAGAATATGAAGTTGAATTTGTGTATTCAACGATTCTAATTTCCATGTTCCAGCAAATTTTGAATACTGCCAATTTGACTAACCTAAACTTTGACTCAACAGAGAACCCTTATAGATTCCCAGTTACTATCAGAGAAAGATTATGTTTTGGGGTAGAAAATACAACATTGGTTGTACATTCTCAAGCTTTCATGATGATGAAAAATATTTTTCATATTTTGTTAAATTTTGTTAATTTCTTCCGCTACTAAAAGGTTATTTCCTCCACGGTTCCCAAATCCCACTTTAAATTGCCTTTCTAGAAGTATTACGCGGGATCTTACGCTGGTGAAAGGCTATTTGTTAAAAAGGCACATAAAATTAAATAAACTAAAAAAAAAAATTATCTCAGCATATTCAACGACTTATATGAAACGTCCAACTTGGACTACATTGTGATTTAATGCTTTCCTTCCACAAGCTGAGAGCTGACTTCCTCCGTCAGGAGGAGGCGGCCCCATATCAGTCACAATCGCTCTCGTGGTTCAACGGCAGCTCACTTCCTCGTAGTTTCCTCACTCTATTTTTGCTTGTGAGTTTCTACGTTCTTGCCCGTGTTTCTTTAAATACCACACCAAGCTCCATTCATTTTGTATATCGAGCAACACAATTTTCTCTGGATATCAATTGAGTAAAAGTTAACAAATTTAACCCTTCATTCACCTTTCCTTTTCTAATGGCTACAACTCTCAAGTCTCTCTGCTTATTTTTCCTTCTTCTATTAGTAAGCTCTTTGTTCATTTCAGAAGCCCGTCCTCTCAATGGTGCGCCGTCCCGCAACCCTATAAGCAAAGGGATCGAGATTCTGATCGATGGCTTGAATATCGAAGCTGTCAAAACGGGAGGCCCAAGTGGAGGAGGAAAGGGTCACCAATTCACTGATGCTCAGACTTTAGGAGTCACAAAATCTGGACCAAGTCCTGGTGAGGGACACTAAACAGCTACTGCCACACACCAGGGATCGGATTCTTTCAATATTTTATTAAACATTTCGTTATAATTTAATTTGTTACATGTGTTTTGATAAAGTTCTTTAGCTCTGTTTGCTTTTTAAATGATGTAACGAAGCTTGTCTTTCATTTTTTATTATTTGTACCGAATTATATTTATCAATAAGAGTGTTCTTGCAGAACTTTAGCGATTTCTTTTGTCATGTAGTCAAGCTAATTGAATTGCAGGAGAAAATAATGTTTTTGTCTGAAAATTATACACGGCAACATTGCTCAATTGGAATGTATAAAATAATCCTACGTTTGCAGCCACCGAAAACTAAAAGCGAGAAAATGCACAGCACCGTAATTTAGCCAGGCTGCACACTGGCAGACGCCCTTAATGTTAATTAAGGTGTTAGGAGACTGATACTAATTAATTAATAAACATGCCGTAAGTTAAAATGACCGAACAAAACTCATGCATTAACCTGTGAACTTGATATTAGCTGCGGATGAAAAAGAAAAATCAGCCAAATAAGCTCTAACTCAGTTTAATTTGTTAGCAGTTAAGCTCAAACTCGAGATTGAACTTGCTAAACTCACTTCAAAGGTATCCTAGATCCGCTCGTTTAAGAGAAGTCAAACTCAAATTCAATTTAAATTTAAACTTGAATCGAGCTTTGAGCTCAGCTTGGTAGTATAGCTGTTAAAAAATGATTAAAATGGTGTTATTTTAATGTAAATTGATCACAACGACGTTATTTTAATATATTTGTATAGATTTTTTTAAGATTGCAAGTTTGGTGAGCTAAACATTTATAAAACTTGAACTCGAAAATATTTAACTCTCAGACTTGAGTTTAAACTCATTTTGGATTCGTTTGAATCGAAATCAAATAACCTAGGTGTGAATCAAATCTTAGTTACTGTTGTAGTGACGAGGATATATGAATTGGTTCTGCACATGCCAACTCTTATGCATGTGTGCCTGTGCCATGTACAAGACAAAACCTAGCGAAAAATCAATTTACCAATATGGAGGATAGCATGACAATTTCATGCGCACATTTGTTAAAACCAATTTCATGATCTGATGTAATATGATTCTACTTTACTAATCCAAATTAAGGTTCTAAGTGCAAGAATCAAACAAAGTCAGAGACGGAAAGATGGCTTCAACTGGTTGCGTGGAGCTGCAGCATGCTAATTAGTTTTGGCTTCATCTCTTATGTTTTGTTGTGTTTTCAAAGATTTTTTTTGACAGTCAAACGAATGCGTAGGAAATTGCGGGCAGTTAGTTTTAGTTGTGCAAATGTCTTTCTCTAGTTTGGTTTCCATCGGTTTACGACTATTACTCAAATCCAAATACTTCGCTGAGAAGAAAGGAAGTATTAGTCTAAGGTGACTTCATGCTTTACGCAATTTCCTCTTACTTTCTTTGTAATGGTCCAGGATGTCCTCTTAAGTGTTGATAAGTATAGATTAGGTGGGATAGAGGTGTGCTCACCTTTTGCTTCCGTAAATATACTCAATCACAATATTTCCTAATTTTGCAAAGAATATTATTAAATTTGTTGTGTAACAAGTAAGCAATTCGAGGTCAACCATCTACGCATAACTAAATGCATTGGATGATGGTTAATATTTTAGTTCAAGGTATTAAAGACCCAGATATCAACAACCAACAAGAAGTAAATCCAAATTTGAAGAAGATCATTTGACAACAATCAAAGAAATATCCCAAACTGGATCTCATACTAAAAAACCTTTAAAATGGTTATCTAATAAAAACATTAATTTCTGCATATATATATATATATATATATATATATATATATATATATATAGTGTCATCAATATAGACATAATTATCTATTTAAATTTAAAATCATGGGTTAAGTTTTTGAGGAGATGGAAAATTTAAGAGAGGTTTTTTCCTCCAATAATTTGTCAATTAGAGAGGAGAGGAAAACACCCACGATAATTATATTATTCTTATACAATATTATAAATTAGTGAGAACTTTATAAATATAAACAATACGGTCATCAAGTCAAACTATGCAAAAATCTTTGCATCATACTTTCTTCTTTACACCACCTTTATTCACTTATTTATATATTAATCCCCAAAACACTTGTAGTAGACTTACTCAAGTCTTCTAAAACTTTAATCATAGCTACAGTAACTAAGGTTGGATACGAGCTGAGCCAAGCCCTAATAGGGCCCAGCTCATTTTCGACTCGTTTTCAGTGAGCCCAAGCTCGGGCTCGTTGAGCTCGAGCTCGGGCTCGTTGAGCTCGCTAAACATATGTTTGTATTCGGTTCGTTTTATAATTTTAGTATTCAAGCTCGGCTCGCACTTAGCTCGGGTTCGTGTGTTCGAGCTCGGGTTCTTTTTGGGCTTGCATTTTAGACTCGACAGCTCGATTTCATGCTCGTATTTCAAGGAACAAACGGTGTTGTTTGTTCCAAGTTAAATGTTTTTTCATTTGAGTGAACGATTCGCTTAATCTGTGTTTGGATTCGGGCTCATGTATGTTTTTTGCTTAAAATTCAGGTTCACGTTCGTACTCGGGCTTGTTCAAGGCAAGCTCGAGCTCAAACTTGTTCGAGCAAAGCTCGTTTCGAACCCAAATAAGCTCGCTTCAAATCTAGTCCTAACTATAACCTCTCTTATACAAAGCTCTAAAATGTGTACATCAATTGATAATGAAAAATTGCATCAATAGTTTGACACTAAAAAGAGGGTCACACATATATCACATTTTCATAATTTCAACAATGACGTGGAAAATGGCATAGAAAGAGATTGAATCATTTATCCTCAAACAATTTGGAGAATGGACCCAAACCTTTCTCTTAAGACCAGTTCATCTTTAAAATTGACACACCACAATTCGAATGAGTTACATCTCTAAGCCTCAAACTGATCCCCTTGTTGTTGTCTAACCAACATACAATACTATCAATATACTATACACAACAAGAAGAGATCCAAATTTGAGGACATCCAAGTCACATAATATTATTTGCACTTAGGCTCAATAAGAGTAATGAGTTAACTGTTGATGTGATAGCCCTATTGGCTTCCAATAGAGACCTGCTATTAGGCATCAATGAACATCATTTGAGACACTAGACGTCATGTCATGCTACATCAAGTTGACACTCTAGGCAAACATTTATAATCCCAAAAGCTCGTAGACTTAGCAGTGTTTTTACCTTGGACTGATAATACAATAAGCAGCCACAATAGCCCAACCCGAGGCCACCGATGTAGACCACTTGAATGCCCTTTAGGGCTCTTAGGAGAAGGTGACTGAATACACCACAATGCCTGCAACTCCTTAATTAGTAGAACAAGCTCCCTACCTCTCTAGTTCGACCTATCATTTTGCGGCTCATCTAGCTTATTGTCAGGTTACAACAAGCGAAATAATCAAAGTCATCCACCTCGTGTTTTGAAACAAAAATTAGTGGATAACACCTACAAATGGCAAAAGTTTGTTTCTTGTTTATATTATAACATTCATTCAAGGTACCATGACATTGGTGCAATAATTGACTCAAGTTCACCAAAGGGAATGGCTCATTGAACCTGTAAAAGATGTATACAACCATCTAAGTGCTTGTGGGGCTAAATGAACCTTTACTCAAACTATGTTGGGAATCATTGTTGTATTTCTAGACAATTTGATGGCAATAACTAGATAGTTAAGTATTAGAGGAGAAAATGTCATTCTAGTCCATTTGGCAACAACACCTGCTTCATCTCATTCAATAGCTCCTATTCAACAATAATCAACGGAGTCAGATCAAAGAGAAAAGTTGATAGAGAACAAGGATGGGATCACAAAAGACTTTACACCAAAAAAATTAATATAAAATCCTAGTCTCTATAGCAAGTATGTTCTGACTATCCCTATGTGTCAAATCTATGCAATCAATTAGTAAAGAAGATTATTTCCACAATCCTGTAATATGATGGGAGATTGAGTTCAACGACATAACAATTAAGTCTATCATAACCATCATGACATTAAACACAACATGAAATCTCCTAGAGACCAAAAAATACCTTATCGGTAGTGGAATCCTTGGTGATTTTGTGAGTATAAATGTTGTGCCCTCCCACACAATTAAAATAAACACGAAAACTTGTATGTCTATTTTAGAACTTGGGGGGCAGACTTCCCTCAGGCTTTTTTTTATTTGAATCAATTTCTTTAAATGTGATCATGTTGTAATTCCCAAAATTCCTAATTCTTATTTTTTTTTCCCCTTATAACCCCCACTAGCCTTCATGTGTAGATTTTTTGGGTTCTTAATTTTGAGCCTTTTGCCTGTTCCCCTTCATCTGTGTCGATCCTTCGTTCTTTTAATATACATTTTTAATAGTTAATTTTGGATATGATAAGTAATCTGCTTCAATATTTGGGACCCGTGGCATTTTAAGCCTCAACATTCATCATTCTCTTTCAGTGTCATGCATAACATGGTATATTTTTTATTGTATGACATTTCTCGCAGCTCGTTATACTTCCATGCACCCTGAATGTGGATGACCTTTTGGAGAAATGTTGTCATTATAGGCTGGAGAAGGATGGGTTGTAAGTTCAATGTCTGACTTTTTGTCTCTTTTCAGTCTCTTCCTCCACTCATGCGATTTGTGAATCGTCGTAGTTAAGGCTCAGCTGGTTTTGCAGTGCAGTATTCTTTCTAATCAACAATTCCAACACATATGCAAAACTTAATTTTTCTCCTTTATAGGATAGCTGATTTAACCAGGGAAATGATAAAAGGATTATGTTCTCTGACAAAGCCTTGCCAAAAATGCTTCTGTATAAAAGCGAGCGCCAACAACATGAGGAAGCCATGGCACCTATGGTCACTCCCTCAACTATATATGGTGCTAAGCATCTATTACGCCTCTTTGGTAAGCTCATCCTTGATATGCCGGAGTTATTTGGTCCAAGCAAAAATTGAAGAGCTCCAGTATGACAAAGTTGTAGCAGAAGCTACTGGACTTCCTCTAGTATGAGCTCTATCTCATTTTATGATAAAATTAAATCTTCACAGAAGCTGTATTCTTAGTCATTACGTTCTTTTTCTTTTTCGTTTCTAGGCAATTACAAAGTCATCTTTCAACTAGAATCAGGTTCTGATGACAAAATATATTCTACATATAATGTATATTATCCATAACTACAGGATAGTGGCTATTACTGAAAGAGTTGGATGCCTATATTCTCTCTGAAATTTAGGATGGTGACTGTACCTTGTGTGGCTGGGTTCTGTGCAGAAAAGTCAGTTCAATTAAGCTTTACAAATTTTACAAACATCCTACTGGTGTCATGTTTTGTAAACAAAAATGTTGCTCTACTGTGGGAGAGACTAGCAATTCTTGGACTGAAATTGTAGACTTCTTCTACAGCTCTGTGAAGTTTTTTTTTTTTTTTTCTTTTGGAAAATAGGTTGGATTTACTTCTAGTCATCAATAATTTTCTATTTGCCTGTTCCCAGAAGACGTATTTGCCGTTGCCATTTTTCTTATGCCGATTTATAGATAAGTTGTTGTTTTCTTTTATAAACACAGAGTAGAATAAGAAAAGAATCTTCATGAATATCAACAAGATATCCTAACATGTGTAGTCCTGTCCACGGTCCTTGTTTTGTAGGATTTCTGTTCGCATTTTTGGACAGTTTGTGAATAGGCAAAGTATTTTGATTGCTATTCATGTAGTTTGTCGCATCTTCGAGCGACGATAGTGTAGCAAATTATGATTTGGCAATGAAATTTATTCCCTTGCTACACGAACATTAAGTTTCTTTTGGGAAAAGTAGGACTTTGTTGACTAAGGAGGCAGTAGTATTATTAGTTGCTACTATTTAGAGAGGGCTCCACCCAAGTTTTAACTTAATTTTAAAAACACGTTTATAACAGTTAAAAAACTCAAATTTTCACTCATAAGTTAACTTCTATTAGAGGTAAGAATAAAATTGTTATTTTATCTATTAACTTTAAAATCTTAAAAATTTATATCATTTTTTCTTTATAATTTGAAAAACTAACAATTTTTCTCTTATGATTAAACTTTAATTATCCCCCCTCCCTCCCAAGGGTTTGAAAATCATTTTCAACTAACTAATTCAACGAACGAACGATGGCCGAAACAATAGCAGGAAGACATCCAGAGGACGAAATGTTGTTCATTGTCCAAACAATGAAGAACAATGTTTCATCATCCAAATGAAGTGTTGTTGATCTCGAACAACTTTTTGTTGTCTAAATGAAACATTGTCAATCTCAAACAGCACTTCGTCGAGAAGCATTGTTGATTTGAACAATCTGAGGCTAGAGAAAATGAGTTGGAAAGTTGGAGATGACGATCTGAAGTTGGACAACGAATTAGTCGTTTAGACGATACCTTCATTGTCCAGAAGAATTGTTTAGATTCGTTCAATCCAAACAATTCCAAATGAAGGAATGCACTTAAGAAGAAGAACGACAATGACAGTTTTGAGTTTAAAAATGAGTTACAGATAGTTAAAGATAGTTGTCAAACAATTGTTAAAAACAAACCCTAAGTTTTTAAAAAAAAAATATTACTTTTTTAAATTAAAAACTTTAAATATATATAAAATTATTAATTTTTTAGAATTAAAGAAAAAAAATATAATATATTTTATATTTATTTAATATTAATATTAAAATAACAATTCTATCTCTCCATTGCTTAAATAGAAAAATTTAACAAATAATTTGGGTTAAAACTTGGTGGGAAATTGTCTTAGGCCTAGAAGAAGCTCTTAGGTAAGAGTACAAACAGGTACAACTGAAATGTCAATTTGGTTTTGCTATTTAGAAGCCCATTGATTTCCATGTATTCAATTTCTTGCTTTCAAACAAAACTCTTTTAACAATCTGTTTAATCTTTCTTTCAATCCAGACAAAAATGGCCGTCATTCCTGTGAATCAATGATCTGGAAAAATAAGTCTTTCATTTAATTTTGTTTGGTTTTATATTCCTTCTCTTTGACTCATCAACAAAACCTTCTCTTCTTCATTCCCACTCTATTCCCTCTGTACACTGCCAAAATTATTACTTTCTGTGACAAAGGATACATAAAGCGACTAATTAACAGTAAAAGGATGGGTTTTTTTCACATTTTATCATTTCCCGGATGTAGTGTTCTAGTTTGATGATCAATTAATTGACTACTGTGTTTCTCCCTAATCGATCTTGCTAACACCCATATGCTTCACCACAGCATTCCTAATAGCTTCAGTCTGTATACACAGCCCGTTCTGTTCAATTCCAGACATGTAATTCCTCACTTCTTTTCTTATCATCTCTTGCATGACAGCCATGAACTCTGCGCTAAAGAACTGCTTTTCAAAACCCTCACTGTGACTCTGTACCAAAGTTGGCTGTGCCACCTGGAGCTGTACCATATTATTTGAACTCAAAACGGGTCTGGATGCGGATCCAGATCCATGATTTGAGAACTCACACGAATCCAGTCCTGATCCAGGAAGCGAGAGGCTGAGAGAAGTGGGAGGATCCGTGGTGGATGAAGAGGCTTCAACTGGAGCAAGCGACCCGGTTCTCAACAATGGTCGGTAAACTGGAGATTGAACACCCGGCAAACTGGAATCACTCAAATCGGATCCGGATGGGCTACTCGGGTTCAAGCAAAGTCCCGAAATATTATTAGCCGGCCCAACACTGGCCGACCTTTTCAATGGTTGGATATTGTTGGCATCTTCATTCAAATCATCGCTGAGCGAAGAACATTTCCTCTTTAGAGTAGAGTTCCAATGATTTTTAACAGCGTTATCGGTCCGGCCGTTTAAAAGACGGGCGATGGTAGCCCACTTGTTACCGAAATGAGCATGGGCCCGGATTATAGTATCGTCCTCCTCAGCTGTGAATGGCCGGTGTTCTACCTCAGGTGATAGCTGATTGCACCACCGTAAACGGCAGGACTTTCCCGATCTACCAGGAATCGACTTGCTGATCAAAGACCAGTTTCGTGGACCGTAGCTTTGAACCAACGTTTGCAACGCTTCGTCTTCTTCAGGGCTCCATGGACCCTTGATCCGATCCACATCCTTTCTTGTTGAAGCCATGGAATTAAGGTTTTTAAGAAAAAAAAACCTAGAACTTCCAATTTATGAAAGGGAAAATTTGAAATTTGAAAATGTAAAAGAATTATTTGTGCGTTACAAAGAGAAAGCTTGATTTGTTTGTAAAATGGTGGAGGCTTCGGCCTAGCCTCACCTTGGGTCTGACAGAGGAACGAAGGGGAAAAATGAGGAGGTTTATATATACGAAAGAGATAAGGATAACTGGATGGACCGGTTATGGTAACCGGTCATAGCCGTTGAGAGCAGTTACTAGTATACAGCTGTCAAATAGACACGCGTCATCTCCTGGTCTACCCAACTTACACGTATAATCACTCTCCATCAAAACTGCCATAGGTGCAGTTGCCACAATTACAAATACAGAGCATCCTCAACTTCACACCAAAAACACATTCACGCCACATCAGCATGAAACCAATTACGGGTTCCGTAACTAGTATTTTTTTTTAATTTATGGTAAAAAACTATAACGGCTGTTTTTTTTTTTTGTCTTGTCATCTTCCCTCCTCAAATTTTAAAAATTAAATCTTCACCTTATCTACAATCTTTTCAAGAACCTTTAGCGCTGACCGATGGATTTGAGGTAATTTTTTGTTAATTTGTCTGGTAATAAATAATTTCTTAACTGTAATTTAATTATATTATCATATTAATTTTAATTTTATTATAATTTAAAACAACAAATAATATTAAAAATAATTTTTAAAATATATATATATTACAGTAGCAACACAAAAACTTTAAAATGTCATAAAGATGAATATTTTAGAATATGCTCAAAGCAAATATTTAACTAAACACAATATTAATTTGTATTCAATAATCTTTTAAATATATTTAAATAAAATAATATTTTAATACATTTTTTATTATTGCCAACTAGATAAATAATCATTTATATTTACCAATTTAATAAAATTATATACATAAATAATGAATACAAATAATGATATGTTATTGTGTGATTAAGTAATCATAAATTAAAAATAAAACATAATCGAATTATAAAGTAATGTATCATCATGTCTTACTCATTATTTGTGCATATTGTATTGTTCATACTGATTTTATTAAATATAATAATAATTTATACTTGATAATTTTTAAAGTAATTCATTTTTATAATAAGTTTTTATATTTAATAATAAAATCTTAATTAAACCAAACTCATCTTAAGTGACATAAAAATATTTAACGAGGAAAAAAATAATTTAAAAATAATATATGAAATATTAACTCTTGAATAGGAGACACATGATTTCACAGAAACTAGGGCATAATTAGGTAGAAACTGGTCATCCCAATCTTGACTGAGCCTCCTCATAGCCTCCACGGCTTTATAAGGCTTGCTACCACCTATTGTTACCTCCGTCTATTTAAATTTTTTTATTTAATAATAAGAATCTATTTAAATTAAATTATTACTTTTATAATTTAATTAATTATATTTAGTAGAATAAATTTTGTATAGATTAAAATGTTATTATGATAAAAGTGTCATAAATTAAGAGTGGAAAATTTCGTTTTTTCCTTCAATTATGTTGATTTTTTAACATATGAGCGATAACGGATTAATGGACAGT
The DNA here is from genome assembly GCF_011075055.1 of Mangifera indica. Taxonomy (NCBI): domain Eukaryota; kingdom Viridiplantae; phylum Streptophyta; class Magnoliopsida; order Sapindales; family Anacardiaceae; genus Mangifera; species Mangifera indica. The sequence goes on along the minus strand of NC_058147.1, from coordinate 3,262,549 downwards.
TTTTGGAAGTTGCAACAGAGAAATTAAATAGATGTTGGAGTGCACGGTTGGGAGAGGGGAGATGACTTTGACCTCGGGCCAGGCTGGAGACCAATTTCACGAAGGCTAATTTTCAATTAATTAATATAAAAGAAAAGGACGCACGGAAATGCAGAGCTGGCACATAAAACGACAAAGTTAAGTAACAGAATCGGGGGACTCAAGCTACTACAATCTTGTCAGTCCAGCCTGTCTATCAGGTCCACTAAAAAATACAGTACCTCTCCCTCTCTTGGCTTACTCCCCATCCATCGACATGTGTCGGTCAGAACATCCCTTTCCTTTCTGAACCGCCAAAACCGACTCCACCGTCTTACCGGCTTTATTTATTCGTCTTCGTTTTCTCGTCATTCATTATTGTTGACTCACCGCTATATAAATTGCACCCCATGCAAACGTTGTACTGCAACCCCTGATCTTATACTTAGGAAATAATACATATTTGAAAATATTAAATAATAATATAACTTAATATATATTACATAATATGAGACATGTCAATAAAATTAATAATATAAATTGATATATTTTTGAAATAAAATTATATCAAGTTTAAATCAAATTGTTCGATTTGATTTAACAAAACTAATCCGAAAAATACTTTTTACCTAATAATAAATCATTAAATTTAATAAGTCATTCTCTTGGCTCGTTTTCTATTAGTTATCGACTTTAACATTGGATTCTTTTTAATGCTCCATTATTGGTTGAACGAATAACAATTTGAAAAGATAGTTTTGGATTTTTTTTGTTTATAATACTTCAAATAATTTGTGATACACCCAATTATTTTGATCTTGTGCTCGTATTATCATATCTATCATAATATTTCAATTATTCTGTTTTCTTCAAAAACAATTATTTAAATTCCACAGTTAATAAAACTGATAAAATACTGAAAATTTAAAAAAATATATTTAGATGTATCTATCCAACCAATCTAGATCAGCTATTCATCTGATTTATTTAGTTTTATTTTTGAAAAATATTATACACGTTAAATTGGAACAAAAAGAAAAATAAAAGAATATAACCAAAAACTTTAATTGAATTTTTAAATATTTAACTATTTTATTAAAAAAGTATATCCTATATAAAATACTGTCCGATATGTGACACGATACAATAATTAGATTATCAATACACAAAATGATACATAATTAAACTATCGTGCCTCCATTCCTCCTGTTATCGGAAATTGAATGTAAATAGTTCATCTCCTAAACAAGATGTAAGTTAAAGGGAGCTGCCATTGTCTAGCACACAAATAAATATTTAAGAGTATGTAAGTTTTGGTGAGCATAAAAAACAGAAGGCACAAAGAGGATTAAAATTTATTTGGCATAGATAGAAACAAAAGCAAGAGACATTGACTGCAAAAAACAGTAAAATTAATAACAGGTTGCATTATGTATAGCTACATGATTAATTGGGGAATGGATGGTGTATATTAAATCATAAAAGTGCAATTATAGAAGCAAGCAATAGAAAATAATAAAAGAGACGAAGTAATCGAGTGGGTACCAAATGCGTGGGACTGCGTTTGGGAAGAAAAGACAGATAAAACGGAAAAGGGGGAAAGGGAGTCGTGGGTTTCCCAATTTTCTTCGCCTCTCCGGCTGCCATTGACAACAGGCTCTCACGTGCCGCTCCGGTACATCTCTCACCCAATTCTGTCCAGTCCTTTCCCCGTACGGCGATGTTCCTTGAACCCCGCTTCACTTGACTTACTCCTCCACACGTGTGCCCCTTCACCTAATACTAAAATTTTAAATATTATTATAATTATTAATAATAACGTAATAAATAATATAAAAGATAATTTAATTAATTTTTTATTTTAAATATTAAAAAGTCATTAAGTTAATTTTAATTTTATTATAATTATATTCATATTTATTAAAATTTTGAAATAAAAATAACTTTATTTTCAATTAATATAACAAGTAATTTAAAAATTATTTTAGAATAATTATATTCATGAATATTTAAATAAATTAATTTACTAATTTTTTTTATTATTTATAATAAATACAATAATTATTTATACCAATTTATTTTTATCTAATTTTATTAAATATAGTAATCATATATACCTAATAATCTTATAAATAATTTATCTTTAAAGTAATTTTTCAACTTTAATAATTAAATATTACCTAAACCAAATTCTCTCTTAAGATAATAATAGTTATTAACTTCAAATATATGGGATTAATATAAATGTTGCTAAGTTTAAATTTAAAAACCTTCTAAACCGAATTCGAATAAACCACATTTGTCTCAATCTTTGTATATATGTAATCAAATTGAGCTTCAATCAAACACTATAAAAAATTGCTTAAAGAAGTCACATGAGCCATAGGCTGTTTGCACTCTGCACATATTTTGCAAAAATGATGTGTTAAGAAGTAATGAAGCATCGAGTAGTTGGGACTAAAGAGTGTTGTTGGCCTGGCCTGGTTCATGCATTAGATTAAATTGCAAACGACACATTGGTCCATGGATGGGCACGCTGGCAAGATGCGGCTAAGCTTTTTGAAGCAAATAAAATACATTGGATTCTCAAAATTATGCCTTATGAACTCATCTTTTGTGGGACAGGACAGGACAACAAGTGGGAAGTGTCAATCTCTACATAAAAGTACAGCCAATTACGGATTAGTCCTGTAATTTAAAAATGATTAGGGGATTTGAGTAGCTTGCCTTTAAGCACATGGTGCAGAAAGAGGAAGGATGTTTCCTCCTCCCACAGGCTCGCCTTTTTTTTTCAAGTTCCAATAAGCACCAAGTGGTAGCAAAGTAAACTCGTTTTCCTCCACAGATTGGAAATAAGAAGATTATTAATTGACATGTGAATTGTGAGAAAAGAATAGATAAAAGATTAGCCATAGAAAGCATAAACTGCGCATAGATTCTCTTTTCCCCACACTAAGTACATAGTCGTCATTATTTAAATTATGAATGCTGTTGGGACATTGAATCATCAAGTTGCATACATTATAGGGAATGCATGTTGACTTAAAATACACTAGGCACTATGTTCTACCTCGTCCCACTGTCTAAGGAGGTACATATAAAACAAACTCACCTTGTATATGTCCCTTTGTGCCAAATTGCCAATCAATCTGTTCAAAGAGTTGTGTAGCATAAAAGCTTTCGTTATAACAAAAGAAATATTAAAATTTTGGGGAGAAAATTTGAATTTGAATTTGAATTTCTCTTATATTTTTTAAACTTTGGCTTATCTAATGTAATAGTTACAGATATTATTACCAAATAAATATAATAATTATGTATACATTTCAATTTGTCTAAATTCAATATTAAGATTTTTTGAATAATTTTTTAGTTTTTAAAAAAATATGATAATCAAATTATCTTTTATATTATCTTTCAAATTAATTTGTCTAAATTTAATATTAAGATTATTTTTATGACCTTTTAGTACTTAAAAAAAATATATGATTTTTGAATTATCTTTTATATTATTTTTTAAATAGTTTATAACTTTTTTTTTGTGATAAATTAAATAAAATAACATCAATAATAAAAACAAATTATGAGAATAATTTTATATTATTTAAAATCAAATATATTTTTAATTTTTAAAATAATTTAATTTTAAAATAATTTTAAAATTTTAATAATAAAAAATTATTAGAACAAACTATTAAAGAGCGTGGAAATGATACTTGAGTTGCAAAAAGAAAGTTGGTTTGGCTGGCTCTCCAGAAAGATCGCTATTAATTAAAACGTGCGTTTTGACCAAAGTAGCGACAAAAAAAAGGGGGACCAATGGAGGCCCAAACCAAACAACTTACCTTGTTGGTAGCGGTGGTGTAGAATGGGGCTCTCTCTAAAATTATGGCACTGTCTGTGCCACGTAAAGTGACGTAGACCAACCCATAAATATCGTGTTCAATCCGTCCTAAGTTGGGCACATTGTGTTTTAAATGGGACCCATATTAGCAGCCACGTGGACACATAAACGATTATAAAATGACCGACAGCTTGTAGGTCTAATTGTGGGGTAGCTAATAGTTTGTCCTTTAGTGAGTGAAGTGGCAAGTCTGGTTTGGAAACTTTAACGACCTAACCGTAGGCTTTGAAAATATATAGCCACGTAAATTGTTGCCAGCTATAAGTCACTTGCCACCAGTTCCAAAGAGAATAATACTCTCGAGATTCGGAAATTTAAGTGGGCCCATTTATGATTTTCTTCTGAAATCTTCCGCCGTACGATGTGATCACAGTGTGTTGTAGTCAATATTTTTAAAACTAAATATACATCCAAATCGATTATTTTATTAATTTATAATTTAATTAATTTAAAAAGTTATTCAGTTTAATTTATTATCAAAAAATTTTAAATAATATTAAATTAATTAAAAAAATAATTTTTTATTTGATTTTAATAAAATAATTAGATAAAAAATATTTATTTTATAATATAAAAAATAATTTTATGTGTTATTATTTATAAAAGATATTTTAATAAACATAGAAGATAATCTTTTCTTTTTCATTTTATTTTTAAACTTTTTTTTTCTTACATGATTTTAAGAATTTGTTTACTTTAATATAAAATAATTAAATTATTTTAAAATAATTAAATTTTGATTAGTTTATTTGATTTATTAATTTTGATCCAGTTTATACAATTCGATTTTTAAAATAGTAATTATCGTAGTCTGTTTCACTAATTTAAACAGTTTCGATCGATTTACCGTCAAAAGAAAGGTCGAACTAAAATCGAGTTGGTTTATGATTAAGGACACTAAACTTTGATGGAGTTGCAATTTTACAAGCATGTAGCCAAAGAGTAATGGACCCATTTGGGAATTGACAAATTAAAGTCAAAACCGGGCAACGATGATTGATTGGAATCGGCTGTTGGACGGAGCTATGGCCCACCCAACTTATTGTTTTATATCCTAATTTCCTCCACTAAATCTTAATCAATCAAATAATTAAAGTGGATTACAACTAAAATTATTTTCGTGCTGGATACAAACCAAGTAAAACGATTGGCTGTGGTTGAATTGAATAAAAGCCCATACGTCTCCATCCATTAAACAATTTGTGCAACTTCAAAGTCTTTAACTTGGTTGCGTCTTTGGGGTCTTGTCAAAAGGGATCCACATCCACTAGCTCACCCTTGCAATGTTCATAAAGTTGTAATTAATAAACTGCATAAATTTGAGTATAAATAATAATATATTATTATATAATTATATATTATTTTATTTTTAATTTAAAATTATTTAATTATATAATAATATATTATCATTTAAATTTAAATTTATATATATATAATTTTATTAAAATAATTCTGGGTTTGGGTTTTCTAAACTTCACTTGGAAAATTACATTCTTAGTCTAAGTTGGCTACCGCATTTTATTAGAATAGTAGCTGGGCAGTGAATTCATGATAGGCCAAAAGACTTATTACCACCCAAGCTTTAATGAAACCCAAACTCTAATGGTTTAACTTTTAAAAACTTAAACACTCACTTATGAGATAAAATCCTTCAAAATTTTTAATTAAAATTAAAGGTAAAATTATTATTTAATAATAATATTTAAAAAAATAAAAGTTTATATCATTTTACTTCTTTATTTAAAAAATTAAAAATTTTTTTATAAAATTAAGTTTTAAAAAGTGACATTTTCCCTTTTTCCTAGGGTTTCAAATTTGTCGATGAATTTCTGATGAACGACGATTAATCTCTCTCCCTCCTATTATCGTCTCTCCCTTTGATGAAATTTATGTGAAATGTTATCGATCAAAGGGAGAGACGACAATAGGAGAGAGAGAGATTGACTTTCTTTCATCGACAAAATTTGAAACCTGTTGTAAAAGGAAAAATATCTCTTTTCAAAATTTAATTTTAGAAAAAATTTATTAATTTTTTAAATTAAAGAAGTAAAATAATATAAATTTTTATTTTTTAATTATTATTAATAAATAATGATTTCATATTTAATTTTAATTAAAAATTTTAAATCATAAATATATGTTTGATTTTTAAAAAATTAGAGTAGGAGAGTTCAACACGTTACTGTATCTGGGGTGGGAAAAAGTCTTTGGCCTTCATAATAATAGTAGGCCTCAATGAAACATCTTCTTTCTTGAGGATCAGTCCAATCGCAACGGTCAACGTCCCCTATTTAAAATGAAGACAGCCAAAAAACCCAATTACATGGAAATATGTAGACAAGAATAAACATAATATTTAAGTGGGGAATCATGCTTTAATGGGTTCAATCTTTTGGTGTCTTGATCCAAAAGGTGGAAAGGTTTCCCTGTCCCCTGTAAAATACTTGCTGCAGATACCTTCATACTCAAGAGGTAAAACAAACTGGAATAATGGGTTGGGTAGAGCTGCAATATATTGAGAGGAGCCAAGTATTGTTGGACTCTGAGTTCGGCTCAAAATATTACTAACTAAACCATGCAAGTGCAGCTTATATATTTATCAAATATTTCCTATATTCAGACTTAGCCATTGGATTGTAAATGCGAATTTATAAAGTTAAAAGGGCAAATTGGAAATTTTCATTAAAAGATAAAAAAGATTAGCAGCGGATGTAAGCGTTAGCACGATAAATATAAGATTTTAAGGGTTCAAATATAAGATTTTTAACTTTTAGAGGTTTATTGATAGTATACAATTCACTTAAGCTCTCAAACTCACTGAACCAAAAAACAATGAGCTCAAATGTGATATCTTCGGATACGTTTCAAGGGTATTTACGTCTTTTAACCATGTTTTGAGATACTTTCCATTTATATATTTATATATATATATATATATATATATATATATATGTCATGTATGGGTGTGTTTATATAAATATATATATGTATATAAATACAAAAAGAAAAAAAAAAAAGAGAGATAAAGAGAAAAGGGATAAAAATTGCATATAAAGGGAAAGAAAGTCAAAAAAGGCATCTCATACCATTTTTTTCATCATTTCCCATCCATATTCCAGCAGCCACCATTTTTCATGCTTTTTTTTTGTTTTCTTGAAGAAAAAGGAAGGATTTGAAGGAGTTTGGAAGACAAGAAAAAAAAGAAAAGAAAAGGAAGCACTTGGAAGCTTTGGTAATCAAAGATCTCCTTCCTTTCCCTTTTATCTATGTTTATATGTATGTTATGTGAATATGTTAGTGTGTTTTGGTATTGATTTAAAGTGGTTTTGATGATAAAAGAAGCAAAACAAAAAGAAGGAAACCAATTTACAAATATTTAACTTGAAACAAGGTAAGAGGTATCATCCTTGATATGTTGCATGTTTTAGGCTTTTGGTTCCTTGGATCTATGTTATAAATGATGATTTTGAAGTTGAGAAATGTTGTTTTGCCATTTGGGATGTCTAAGTGTGTGATTTTGTTCATGGCAGAAAGTTGCATACTATTTACAGTTTTTGCCACTGCATTCGTCCCATGTTTTGGCTATTTTATCTATTGAATTATGAGTGCTATTATATCTTGTTGGAAAGTTCTTTGAATCCTCTTTCCAATGATATATAGCTTGTATGAATTAGAGATCATTTGGACTGTTAAATATTGTATGAACCAAAAGTACTGTTTTACCAAATAAACAGAGGAGACAGTTTTGCCACTGATTTCATCTCACGTTTTGACTGTCTTATCTAAGGATTTATGAGTGCTATTATATCTTGTTGGAAAGCTCTTTGAATTCTATTTTCAGTAATATATAGCTTGTATGAATTAGAGATTATTTGGACTGTTAAATATTGTATGAACCACAAGGACTGTTTTACCAAATAAACAGAGGAGGCAGTTTTTGCTACTGATTTTATCTCACGTTTTGACTGCCCTATCTATTGAATTATGAGTGCTATTATAGCTTGTTGGAAAGATCTTTGAATCTTCTTTTCAACGATATATAGCTTGTATGAATTAGAAACTGTTTGGGTTGTAAAATTGTATGAAAAAGAAGGTTGCCTTGCTAAATGACTGTTCTATGAACAGTATTTCGTAGTTTTGGGCAAGAAAGAAAGAAAGAAAAAGAGGAGAAAAAACAAAAAGGAAGAAGAAAGAAAAGAAAGGAAAAGAAAGGAAAGAAAAGAAGAAAAGAAGAAAAGAAAAAGAAAGAAAAACAAGAAAAAGAATTTGGGGGGCTCAAAATTTAGGGGTTGTCCCAAAAGTAATGTCTGGTGAATTATAAATAGATTTAGATAGAAGCAAGATTAGTAAGATATAAGACACGTATGCATACTATAAACTATGAGGGGATACTTTATACTACATCGCCTGCAGTAGGACATGTCCGCAGTAGGACATGTCCGCAGTAGGACACGTCCATAGTAGGACATAGACCCACAGTAGGGTCTGCTCACAGTAGAGCATGCTCGCAGTAGAGCTTGATTTAGATTCAGAAATAGTGTAGTGAGAGAAAAGAAGAGAGCTCGAGCTTAGAAAAGTGTCAAATCTTTATAGTTAGCTTCTAAAAAGTATCAAATAGACACCAGATGGGACAAAGTATGACCCAAATAGTAAAAAATGAACTAGATTATGCTCTCAATCTCTTATAGAGGTTAGAATGTAAGGTTGAGTCCCGAAAGTGAGTTAGAACAGGAAAAGAGATAGTTTACTTGATTCTTTCCCATTACTGAGTGTTCTTATCACTCACTTCCTTTTCTTTCCTGATTGTAGGTACAAGTGATCGAGGTAGCTGCAAGGCAGGGTCAAGTCAGCGTAGGTAGATCCGATTAGAGCAGGTTATCTCTGGTTTATATTACATGCATACAGTGGTATGTTCTTGTCGACTTTTGACTTTTTGAGATTATGATACAGTTGCATATGATTACTCCATGTTTTCAAATGCTTTCAGATGAGTTTTCATATGAGTATATATATCTTTTATTCGCTTCCAAATTTTCAATTTTTTTGGAATACTTCTTAAACACTTTAAATGATGCGTTTATTTTAAAGTATTTTAAAAAAAAAAAAATAGACGCTCCAAATGTTAATTCGTAACATTTCTTCTTCAGTGGGTAGTACTTTTAGGGAAGGATGTTACATCAAATTTGATTCAATAATAAGCAAGTCAAATTTGATTTAATATTTGTCAAACCATAAATAACTCATAATTAACTCAATTCGTATGCAACCATATTATTACAAAAGGATGGGAAAACGTAAAGTGACTTAGGCCTTCAGTCTAAATCTTGCCATTTATTGTTCTTGGGCTCAGAAATTGGGGCCTAGAAATGTGCAAGCCAGAGCAGTGCTCGTGACAGTCGAGTTTATTTCTTAGTCGGTCTCAGAAGCCATAGCCCATAGTTTGCCTTTGTAGCTCGCCTAATGATCTCGTAAAGATTTTAGTTCATATGAATTTTACCGGTCCTTTGTAAACAGTTGGAATTTTTCTTCTTTTGTCGTATATCGACAGCCTGCTTTCTGCTGCCGTTAATTCACTTATTCAATTTTTTTTTTATTACTAGTTCTCGTATTATTATTTTCTAAAATATTTATTCAATAAAAACACAAATCTCATAATAAACTCTCATTTTTGTCAGAGTCCTGACATGTCTTCCATCAAGAAATTGTACAGCAAAACATGTTCGGAAATTAAAGATCCCATGAGCTCAAATGCTCAATGGTTGAACTACATTACAAGCAAGCAAGCATTTTCTTCCAGCATGTCATGAAAAGACAGATTCAGTGACAATACCCTCCATTTACGACATCTCGCACGCAAAGCAATCAAAAGAGTTGTTGAAGAATGCTTTCCATCTTCTTCTTGATCCTTCTCTCTCACGCCTTCCCAGTAAAATCTCGACTACCGCAAAACATATTTATCCTCGCTGGCCAAAGTAACATGGCCGGACGAGGCGGTGTTTTTAACAACACTAAAGCCAATACCCTCACCTGGGACGGCATCGTCCCATCCCAGTGCCAACCGAACCCATCAATCCTCCGTCTCAATGCCAAACTCACCTGGTTCCGAGCCCATGAACCACTTCATGCCGATATTGATGTCGGCAAAACCAATGGAGTTGGACCGGGGATGCCCTTTGCCAATGCAATTTTGACCAAACACCATGGTTTCGGTGTGATTGGTCTGGTCCCTTGTGCCATTGGTGGAACTAATATCTCTGAGTGGAGAAAAGGAAGTTTCCATTACAAGCAGATGGTAAGAAGAACTCAGGCGGCTTTGCAGAGTGGTGGAGTTATCAGAGCTTTTCTTTGGTACCAGGGAGAGGCTGATACGGTCACTCTTGAAGATGCACAATCATATAAAGGGAGATCGGAGAAGTTCTTCATGGATTTACGCTCCGATCTGCAGGATCCTATGCTTCCAATAATCCAGGTATAATTTTTTTTTCATTTGGATCGATTTAACTTGATTTCTCATCTTCAATGGAAAATCTTATTTAATGTTTGGTGGGGTTTCTGCTTTATTAGGTGGGTCTTGCATCAGGACAAGGGCCTTTCGTAGACATTGTGAGAGAAGCTCAATTAGAGAGTGATATGCTGAACGTGCAAAGCGTAGACGCCAAGGGACTGCAGCTGGAGCCTGACGGGCTTCACGTCACTACTCCATCCCAGGTTCGACTTGGCGAGATGTTGGCTGATGCATTTCTACAGTCTGTACAAAGCCCTATTAAACCCAATGCTATCAGTGATTCTCCAACAATGCTTACAAATTACATTTCCTACTTTCTTCTAATTCAATTGCTCACTTCTCTGTCAATCATTTTAGCCTTTAGATAGAAGATTCATTTTCAATAGCAAAGTGGAATTGATTGTATTATTGTATACGTGTATAATTATTATTGCATAGAATGGCCCTGATCGAGTTAAGGATTGATTCTAAATTAAGTTCATGATTAAAGGCTTTGCTTACTGTTAGATATGCAGCATTGGTAAACTGAATTTAGGACAAATAAATTAATGGTGGTTGTTTTGTAGGCCTTTACAGCAAATAATTATTATTGTATTTAGGGTTGGACTCGAACCTGACTTGTTTGAGCTTGAGCTCAGTTCGAACAAGTTTGAAATGAGTCAGCTCTATACGAGTTTGATCGAGCTCGAGCTATTCGTTAAATTTTTTAATTAAAAATTTTGATACAAAACGACGTCGTTTTTATCAATATATATTACAACAACGCTGTTTTAATAACAAAATAGTTAAAAACTTAAGCTTGAAAGGAGCCGAACTGAATTTGACTTAGTTTGAGCTTGGCTTCTACGAGCTCTCGATTCGGCTCGAATCCAACTCTGATTGTATTAGACTCTTAGTGGGCCAATGTTGCCCCACATTGGGCAATTTTAGATACATCGAGTAAAAGTGGAAAACCAGCAGGAATATGCTGCCGAGCTTATTTGCCTAAAATATTTTTTTTCCAGTTATTTGAGTTGCAAGAAGACACCAGGAGTACTAGACAATAATACTAGGATTTGTGTCTCTTCGTAGTCACATTGTTTTGTTTATACCTGTTAAAAATTTTGTTCAGGATTTAAGCTCTAATATTATAAAGTAATGAGTTTCAAATTGTTCACAAAACAAGAATCGAACCGATCATGGTACGGGGAAGTTATTGTTAATAAAGGTGAAGGAGACTCTATCACCATAAGAAGAGGGAGACAAGACAAACACGATCACCAATGATGGCATATCCCATCGACTTTTGGATGGCCAAAAAATCGAAAGAAAACACAATCACCTAGGATAGTAAAAGAAATCTAATCAATTAAAGATCAACCTAACTTTTTGAAAATCGATTGAGTTTGAATTGAAAAGAGACGGTCATTGATAAGGAAAGCGATAACTAGAAGAAAAGAAGAAAATGGGAATGGAAGAAATAAGAAAATAGAAAGAATACAAGAAAAGAGAAAATTAAATAATCTATACAAAATAACATTGCTGTTCTTTCACTCAACATATTTATATACGGAAGCGGATAATGTTTGAGAATTTGAACTTTCCAAACTTATCTAAAGTGGGACATAGTCAGTTGGCCACATAACCATATATTTTCTTTAAGAAGTTGGAGATGAGTTTTGACAATGTGCATATTTCTTTTTGGTTCAATATAGGGCATGATATTGGCTCAAATGATCGTTAGAATCATGTTAAACTTTTTATGAAGTTAGAATTGTATTTCTTTGATGCTGCATACTGATTTGCCTGCGACAAATACTGTAAAAAACCTGATCTACCACAAGGGTTCTTCATTCTCTTTGATGCCTACCTACTGCTGATTCAGGATACACTAGCTTGCAAACTGAGATAAATTTCAGGTAAGATATCAAATTTGGGGGAAAAAAGGTTGTTGTTATTGGCCAAGCTAATCATTTAAAATGAAAGTCTGGATGTGAAATTCTGTCATTTGACTGACTTTATCTTAGAGATTTTAAGGTTATTAATTTTCATCAATCTTCCATTGGATTGTGCCTATAACAGCGCTGCAAATTTGGAAAATTTTCTTTCTGTGGGGCTGAGAGAGAAACAGGTTTAAGCACTTTTCATGATGTGTCTTATCCTTCATCCTTCAATTTTTCACATTGGTGCAATGATTTGCACACAGAGTCTTCTGCTAATTTCAGTTGTTATCAGACTTTTCTTTTTATTAATAGTCTGACTAGCTGTGATTTCTTGGGGGTTTGAACTGTGATTGCTGAAGGAGAAAGAGAAAGAGACATTAACATTCAGCCTCTAGGCGTTGACAATGGTGGTAGGAAAAGTTAAATGCCCCCCGTACTGCTCCCTTACAAAGTTGCACATTGCTGGCTGCCTTAACATTTCAATTTTAGCGGCGCTAAACCTCAATTTTCTTTTAATGCACTCTTTTTTAATTCATTAGAGCTGTTAATGCATGTGAATTCTGCTGGTGTCTGTGTTGGAACTTCATAGCATCTGGAATATGAATTGACTGTTTCGGTCTTACCTTCTTCTAATGAGAATGATCTCAGTTGCCTTTTTTGATTGCTTTCATTTTTCAAAGATTTCGTATTCAACAGATCTCTCTTTAGCATATCCATTCAGCACATTTCCTTCTCAATTTCCAGCACAATAAAGCTTTATCGGCTCAGGCTTGATTGTATAGTGTCAAGCTTAGTTGAGTTGAAGCTTGGGCTTGAGTAACCATCATTAAGGCCCGTTGAGCTTGAGCTCATCTCTTTTGCAAGCAAATCAAACTCAAGTTTACCAAAATTCAAATTTCACTTATCTCAAATTTAGACCTAATTCTCCTTTAATCTCCGTCAGAACATCATTTTAAATATTCCTATTGAAGAATATTAAGAAAGACCTTAAAATAGTCATATAGAATAATTCAATAAAAAAGCTCTTCCTAAAGAATCATGTGCATCAACAATTCAAGTATAACTAACTATACTTAACATGACAACAGTACCTAGAAAATGGTATTAGTAATCTAGCCAACACTATAAAATACATTAATATAATATGTACCCAACTCTCAAGAAGTAAAGACCAACCCACCATAAATAAAATATTCACGTTATAAAAAAAACTAAATATTAGCGTATAAATAAATTACAAAGTGTAGAGTTTAACTCACTTCTCCTAATTAACTTATGATGTGAAAGTAACTTTTAGGGTGTAAAGGTCGATTTACTTGTAACTCACACATTAAACGGACTAAATTTCAACATGTAGACACTAGCTTATGTTGAAAATATAGCCCACATTATAATAGTGTCAATATGCGATATGTAAAGCCAAACTTGTATTGCAATGATTGATCAAGAACATGCAAGTCATAACACACGCCTAATCAACTTCAATCATTGATGTGTAGATAGATACTCATGTCACAAAATTGTCAATTGAGAATGTATATTAAATAAATAGTTCTCAATATGCGGGAAATACCCCAACGCTCATAATAATGGTGATGAGTTCTAGTCCCTGTGTGCAACCATTAATTCATGCCTAAGAAACATCAAATATGATGTGCTGATGCTATTAATAAAGATCCTGATTAGGGTTGGATTCGAACCGAGTCAGTTCGAGCTCGTAAGATCCTGATTAGGGCTGAATTCGAGCCGAGCCAGCTCGAGCTCGAGCTTGGCTCGACTCGGTTTGAGCCCGAAACGAGCCGGGCTCTGCTCGGCTCGATCGAGCTCGAACCGAGCTCGAGCTGGCTCGGGTTGGCTCAGTAATTTTTTTTTTAATTTTTTATGCAAAACGACATCGTTTTAATCCATATATATATACAAAATGATGTCGTTTTGATATGAGAAACGAGCCGAACTGAGCCATTAACGAGCTGAGTCGAAAATGAGTTAAACTCGAGTCGAACCGAGTTCAGCTCGAGTCGAGCTCAAATCGAACTCGAGTCGGCCATAAAAAAACCAAGCCGAACCCGAGCTGGCTACGAGCCGAGCTTGGCTCGGTTCGAATCCAACCCTAATCCTGATCCCATTAGAATGATTAATCATAAAGAGGGTAACGATCATTCTATTTAAAATGTTAAAGACGATACATGTAAAAAATGTTATCTTTTAAAAATTTACAATATTAATTTTTAAAATGTTTGATTTTAGGGGGATATATGCGATTTGTGTAAAATTTTGTAGTTAGACAAGCCTTGCATGGGAAGATGTAATTTACTCTGTTATAGTTGACATTTCAACATGGATACTAGGCCAAAGGAAATCAAAGATGGCCGAATCTTTAAATTGATATTTGTTAAATAATAAAATTATTAATTTTTATTTATAAATAATTAAAATTAACAAAATCAATTAGTTTTAAAAGAAAAATTGTTATTTTATCTGTAATATATTAAAAATAATAAAATTTTATTTATTTTTATTTTTAATTTAGAAAACTAACAAATTCTTTTTATAATTAAACTTTAAAAAATCATATTTTTTCTTTTGTTAAGTTTCCATTTTTCTGCTAATTTCTTCTAACCCTCTCTCCCTCTAGCAACCTTCTCTCCTTTCTCCCATTTCTTTAGAGTCATCATCTCTAATAAAGACAAATTGTCTTCGCCTTCATCGTAGTTAATGTTTTTGTCGACGATATCTTCATCTCTGATAAAAATAATTTATCTTCGTTAGAGACAACAACTCTAGAGAAATAAGAGAAGGGAGAGAAAGTCACCAAAAGAAGAGAGGGCTAGAGAAAATTCCTCAAAAAATGAAAATCTATTAGAGAAAAATATAATTTTTCAAATTTAATCTTAAAGAAAAATTATTAATTTTCTAACTAAAGAAGAAATAGATAAAATTTTATTATTTTTAATATATTATTAATAAAATAATTATTTTATCCTTATAACTAATTTATTTTATTAATTATAACCATCTCTATATAAGGGTTTAAATTTTTAATATTTAACGGTGTCACTGGGGGGCTTTCACAAACTCTGGGCGCGAAAATGTGTTTTGGCTTTATTTATTATAAAACCATATATTATATGTAACTTTTGCGCAGATATTTAAAATCGATTTTGTTGTCTTCTTTGGCACTTTCCAAAAAGCGGTCTCAAAATCAATATTAAGCAGAAACGTCTGCATCTTCGCTGGCAGCGGTTTCTGCATCTTTCTTGGCACCTAGTCTAAAACTTCTCGGAGAAATTCTTGCCGAAAATACATGTATTCTTGACAAAGTTGTCCTTTTGATCAGTTTAATGAATATGATGAGCATGTCCAAGTTATCCTTACTTTCAGTTTTGCTAATTGCCCATTGCAGTACAGCCGCCAGTGATCTTCCTAAAGACGTATTTATCTTAGCAGGACAGAGCAACATGGCCGGTCGAGGAGGCGTAAGTTCCGGCAAATGGAGCGGTGACGTCCCACCCGAGTGCAAGCCCGATCCGTCCATCCTCCGACTGAATGCCAAACTCTCTTGGGAAGTTGCCCATGAACCACTGCATTCAGACATCGATGTGGGGAAGACTTGTGGCGTTGGACCAGGGATGGCATTTGCCAATGAAGTAAGACTGCGAGCCAATGAGTCGAAAATTGGTGTGGTGGGCTTGGTCCCTTGTGCAGTTGGTGGCACCAAAATTAGCGACTGGGAAAAAGGGACAAGATTGTACAGTGAATTGTTGAGACGAGCCCATGTTTCTGTGAGTGGAGGGGGAGTCATTCGGGCGATTTTGTGGTATCAGGGTGAAAGTGACACCGTGAAGAAAGAAGACGCTCAAGCCTATCAAGGCAAAATGAAGAAGTTTATAATGGATTTGCGCTCTGATCTTAATAACCCATCTCTTCTCTTTGTCCAGGTTTGATTTTCATTATTTTCCCTCACCGCAGTTTGTGTCTTGTAATTTACAATCTGGGTTAAAAAATCTTCAACCGTTCAACATTTATAAACCCTTTTGGTTGCAGGTAGCGATTGCATCAGGAGAAGGCAGATTTGTGGATTCAGTGAGAAAAGCTCAGCTGGGAATTAATTTACCTTTTGTTAAATGTGTAGACGCCAAGGGATTGCGCCTGAAAGACGATCACCTTCACCTTACTACAATGTCTGAGGTTCACTTGGGGATCAAATTGGCTCATGCCTTTCTCACTACTCTCAAGTGACCCAACTGTGTGTCTGTGTGTTTGCTGAATTAGTAAAGTTCACTAATCGCATTAGAGTGAATAAAAGACAGATTTTCGATATGCCTGATGAACATCATAAGCAAATCGCTCATATTGTTTAATCCTAATGCACATTCAACTAAAGAACTTAGAGACTACAAGGTCTTGATTTCGACATACAAAAGAGTTGGATGCACATTAAACAATATATTGAGCATATAATATCTCTAATTGTATATTCCAAGAGTAGGTTACTTCATTATTCGAATGAAGCACATGGACAATGTATAGAGCAAACTATTCCATGACTTAACATAAGGATAAAATCAATGAAAAATATTTTGCTTATAAATAAATTAAACAATTTTATTTTTTTTTACTTTTTACTTGATTTTGACTGATTTTACGTCGTCATCAACCTTTTTTTCGGTAGTCGACAACAAATAGGAGTGAAAAGATAATTGCATTGTAATCCACCACCAAATGAGAGATTGACGATAGTGTAAAATCAACTAAAATTGAGTTGATTCTCTCATTGGAATTTTGTGTGATTTTTGTGTCAAGAAATCACTCAAGAGGAAGAGGCTAATGGCAACTCAGATCTTGGGGAGAGGGGTAGTTGACGTCAGAAAGATATGATGCTAAAAAGACAGTAAATCGAAAAAATATGGGGCATGAAAGAAATTCCACAAAATCTGAGGGGTGATTCAAGTATTTAAAACAAAAATGTTGCTTTTTGGCCTAAAAATTAATTGTGAGAACCCTTTTGATGCTGATCCAATTTAACAATATTCGTCATTTAATTCATTTACGTGGCAACATATTATTGCATATCTGCTCAAAAAGCAATGCAAAAAGTCGTTACTGGAAAAAGCTGAACCCTCCAAAAATAGACGGAAGGAGAGGTGGAGAAAGTGAAATGGCGGCCGCTTCTTCAACGAACAACTTGATTTTCAGACCAAACAACCCTTCTTCCCCACGGAAATTTTCTCACCCACCCACTTCAATTCCTCCATTTCGAAAAACCAACAAGCGCTTTGCCGTTTTCGCAACCTTTATATCCACAAAACCCACCGTCCTCGTGGCCGAAAAACTCGGAGAAGCCGGTCTTCAACTTTTGAAAAACTTCGCCAACGTTGATTGCTCTTACAACTTGTCTCCCGAAGAGCTCTGCACCAAGATCTCTCTTTGTGACGCATTGATTGTTAGGAGTGGTACTAAGGTTTCACGTGAAGTGTTTGAATCGTCGGGTGGTCGCCTTAAGGTTGTTGGTCGCGCAGGTGTCGGGATAGATAACGTTGACTTGTCGGCTGCCACTGAACATGGATGCCTTGTCGTTAATGCGCCTACCGCTAACACAATTGCAGCCGCCGAACATGGGATTGCCTTGCTCGTGGCTATGGCTAGGAATATTGCGCAAGCCGATGCTTCTGTCAAAGCTGGTTAGTGATGCTTTATGTTGGCTTGATTTTTAAATTTGGCTTTTATCCGAACGGTTCATGTGCTTTTAACGAAGCTTTTCGCGATCTTAATATTGTTGATGATAAAACAACTTTAACAATAAAGAGGGTAATGCTGTTTTCATTTTTTATTCCTTAAGCTAGCAAAAGAGAACACTGTTACCTCAATTTTGATGAAATTTCACAAATTTTGTATCGTAACGTGTTATTTGATCACTAACGCTTATAAAGATCGGAATTTTTTTAGCTGTATGAAACTTGTTCATCGGTGGGATTTGGTGTTTTCAGGGAAGTGGCAGAGGAGTAAATATATAGGTGTTTCCCTAGTGGGAAAAACACTTGCTGTGATGGGATTTGGAAAAGTTGGATCAGAAGTAGCACGACGGGCTAAAGGCCTTGGGATGCAAGTGATTTCTCATGATCCATATGCTCCAGCAGACCGTGCCCGCGCAATTGGTGTTGAGTTAGTAAGCTTTGATGAAGCCATATCAACTGCCGATTTTATCTCATTGCACATGCCTCTCACACCTGCTACCTTGAGAATGTTTAATGATGGGGCTTTCTCTAAGATGAAGAAAGGAGTTCGAATTGTCAATGTTGCTCGTGGTGGAGTTATTGATGAGGAAGCCCTATTGAGAGCTCTGGATTCTGGAATTGTTGCACAGGTTCTTCTTTCATTAACAAACATATTAGTGGCTATGCTTTAGAATCATCAAGGCAGAAATTGAAAATTTGTGCTTATGCAGGCTGCCCTGGACGTGTTCATAGAAGAACCCCCAGCAAAGGACAGTCAGTTGGTGCTACATGAACAGGTTACTGCAACTCCTCATCTTGGTGCCAGCACCATGGAGGCTCAGGTGGGCTAGGCCATCTGTTTTGCCTTTGGGCATACCTTTTCTTGGATTTTTGGTCAAGTAAGCTTAGAAATTTGGCTTTTTGTAATCAGGAAGGTGTAGCTATCGAAATAGCTGAAGCTGTTGTAGGAGCCCTGAAAGGGGAGCTTGCTGCTACTGCCGTGAATGCACCCATGGTTCCTGCTGAGGTATCATCTTATTTTTGTATCACTCTGAGTGTTGAGATTTACCCACTGCTTCTAGTTCAGATGGACAATCATCTTTTCTGTAGTCATACGAAAATTTATCTCTGGGTCATTTGCTAACTAAAAGTTGATACTTGTCTGTATGAATGTTTTTTCTTATTCAACAATAAGTTTCAACTGATTACTTATGGACATTTTGTATAGCCCTTTTATTTATACATCATAATGCATGTGGAGTGATTCAATTAGTTATTTATCATGAACAATTTAAAATTCCTGTTCTTTCCAAGCCCCTCTGTCTTTCAACTTCCCCCGTTATCATTGATGCAAAATTTGGGTGGAATTGATTTATTGGTTTGCATTGATCTTTTCTTTGTGCTGTGTGTGTGTGAATGGAAAAGATGCACTTATGATTTTGCTATGGTCTCAGGTTTTATCAGAACTGGCTCCATTTGTTGCTCTTGCTGAGAAGCTCGGCAGGCTGGCTGTGCAACTGGTGGCAGGTGGAAGTGGTGTGAAAACAGTGAAGGTGACTTATGCTTCTGCCAGAAGTCCAGATGATCTTGACACCCGGCTTCTACGAGCAATGATTACTAAGGGCATCATTGAACCCATCTCTAGTGTTTTTGTGAACTTGGTGAACGCTGATTTCACTGCTAAACAGAGAGGTCTGAGGATTACAGAAGAGCGTATTATGTTAGATGGTTCGCTTGAGAATCCACTGGAGTTTATCCAGGTTCAAATTGCCAACGTAGAATCCAAATTTGGAAGCGCAATTTCAGACTTTGGCGAGATTACAGTTGAGGGAAGAGTTAAGGATGGAAAACCTCATCTGACAAAGGTGGGTTCTTTTGGAGTTGATGTGAGCCTAGAAGGCAGCCTCATACTGTGCAGGCAGGTTGATCAACCAGGTATCATTGGAAAGGTGGGGAGTCTCCTGGGTGAGGAGAATGTTAATGTGAATTTCATGAGTGTTGGAAGGAATGCCCCTGGAAAACAAGCTATAATGACCATTGGCGTGGACGAAGAACCCAGCTGGGAAGCACTAAAAAGAATTGGAGAGACACCCGCCATTGAAGAGTTTGTTTACCTCAAGTTGTAGAGCAGTCAATGATTTCATGCGTCGACCGTATAATATCCAATTTTTTCCACTCTTGTGATAGGTACTATTCTTAGTGATTCTGCTTGGGGCTGTCTTTGGTAATATTATTTTATCAGCGAATTTGTCTGGATATTTGCCATTGAGTTCTATTTTTATCTTTTAACTGAAACTGTCTCAATTAAGCTTGAATTGTTTGTTCAAATTCACTTTTTGGACAACACCTATGATCATCATCTTTGTTGTCTTTTGAGTTAGATGTTATAAAATCAAGCATGAATCCTTCTCATTCTTATCCGATCCACATATGATAAAAACGGTGAAACGTGTCTACACTAGGGTTGGATTCGAGCCGAGCCAGCTCGGGCTCGAGCTCGGCTCGGCTCGGTATATTTTTTTAAAAATTTTTTTATACAAAACGGCGTCGTTTTGATTTTTATATATATACAAAACGGTGTCGTTTTGATATAAAAAACGAGCCGAGCCGAGCCGTTACCGAGCCGAACTCGAGCCGGCCCTCAAAAATTCGAGCCGAGCCCGAGCTGGCTGCGAGCCGAGCTCGGCTCGGCTCGAATCCAGCCCTAGTCTACACATTGAGAATTTTGGCTATGATTTCAGGGAAAATAAGCCACCACAGACGAAACGTGTCCACAGAACATGGCCTCTAAACCAGAGAAGCTGGACTATATTTGTGCTAGGTTTTGCATATAATTTATAAAGATCCTCAAGCAGGAAATTCAACCCAAATTGGTGCTTAAAATTTTCCAAAAACAAAAAAAGCAATGAGTTCAACAAAAGTATTTTACATTACTCTCTTCTGACTTGCTTTGTATTCTATGGTATAAATTGGTAGTAATTCATTGCTTCTTTGATTAACATAATTAGTAACTTGTTGGTCTTGTTTGTGGCCAGAGATCTGAAGAAATAAATGAACAAGGGGCAATAGAAACCACAGTGGAGACTACTGATTATAGGTCACCGGCAGGAAAGGACAGAGAGCCAACAAAGGAGAAAGTGGGTGTGGTTCATCTGACTCGCAAAAGGGGAAATTCTGAAACCTTTGGTGGCGCCATAGCTGGGGCAGTCGATTCCATTTCTAAAACCATCCAGTCCGCAAAGAACGCTATGTGGGGTGGCAAGGAGAAGTAACAACATTTGACTGTAATTTGTAAGCCACACAAACATGTTTGTGAGATATTTGTAAATTATGAATAAGTAAGTTTGTCGTTAACCTTCTGTGTAAGTTCAAACAGGTACAGTGTTCAACATTCCTGCCTCATAGTCCTTAAGCCTGGTTTAACTGAAGGAGTCCGGCTGCTTATTTCCTAAAGTTATTTATATCATTCAAATGATACTCAGCAGGAAGACAACGGTAATTTTCGTTTCCCAAAGAAGTAGGCTCCCTTTCATTGAAACATTAATATGCCAATTCATGTTAATTGTATAATAGCTACAAAAAACTCAGCTAGCTAGTGACCAAATGATTTTTACACCGGAATAAGAATATGATACAGCAGCAAACAACTCAGCGAACAAGACCAAATGATTTTCCCACAAGAATAAGAATATGAAATGGAAACAAATATGGTATTATATGGCTGTCTCATTCTAAAATAGAAATTCCATTCTTTTTTTAATAGTTGAAAGATTCCATTTACTTTGGAATATTCTGCAAGAAGGAGCCGTATAGGAATTTGATTCGTAGAGAAGGAGCCGAATTTTCATCAACACTAGCCGCAATCAAAATGAGTAGAAGAAAATTAAGACTGAGCATTATTAACACCTTTAAAATGAACTATTACAGTATGGTTGATACCAAATAGTCCATTTTTATCAGCGAAAATTGCATAGAGCCGCATGATATATGACCACACCAGAGGTACACCAAAGGTAAAGATACAGTAGAAGTGTTGAGTAAACTACCATATAGCAACCTCCATGAATCCATCCTCAGTTGCACAGCCTCTGAACATTCCATTGCAGTTAAACCCAAATGCAACTTCACCTTTATTAGACACCGCAATCAATCCAGCTTTTCCTTCATCAAGCCTTTCTTTTATCACAAAATCCACCGCCTCTTGCAGCTCCAGACCTTTATATTCCATCACGGCCGCCACGTCACGAGCCAGGGTCCCACGTATGATGGCCTCCCCTTCTCCAGTGCATGACACTCCACACAACTCACATGCATACGTCCCAGCACCAATGAGTGGTGAGTCACCGATTCTCCCACTCATTTTATTCATCAACCCGCCAGTTGACGTGGCTGCAGCGCATCGTCCTTCCCGGTCCACCACCACGCAGCCAACTGTTTCCGGTGCGTATACTCTAATTGGGAGCCCGTTCATTAGCAAGGGGTTATCCATGGCTGCTGCGCCCACACTGCAGCTTTCCAGTCCCACTGTTGGGATTCTATAATCAAACTGGTTAACAGACAAAAAGAAAATTATAATGTAAGTGTGCGGAGCCCATTTGTATACAGACGGACGGCGAATCGGCGATCAATGATTCAACATACCAAGATGGTGTTGGCTTCCTTAGCTAATTTTAGCATTCCCAAGTTTTCCTCTGTTACGAAGTATTCGTTCTCCACCAATTCAACGCCCTGTATAACTTAAACGTGTTAATATTTATGAACTGACATATGTTGTTCTCGCAGATTTATCATGTACAAAGGACAACCTGTTCTTTTGCGAACTCCTCGGCACCAGAAAAGGCAATATACGAATGGGGCGATTTTTCCATGACGAGACGAGCAAGAGAAATCGGGTTCTTGACAGTTGTTAATCCCGATACGGCACCGCATCTTCTCTTAGGCCCATCCATAATGCTGGCCTCCATCTCCACCGTGCCTTTTGTCGTGAGAGCTGATCCACGGCCAGAATTGAACAGAGGATCAGTTTCCAACTCTCTCACCTAATGGACAATGATATCAAGCATAAGCATGACTAACAAGAAAACCACCGCAAACAAACACAAATCTCAGAGGAAAGCGACATCCTCATTTAGGAAAACTTCTATTCAAACTCAAAAGTTCGCATTTTTATCAAAGAATATAAGAAACATACTATGACAAAAGGAATTAGAGAGTGAGAGAGGAGTTGCATACCACAAGTTCAACGACATCAATGGCAGAGAAATTGGAGCGAAGAGCAGAGATGCCCAGATTTAGGCAGCGATTGAGGAGTTGTTTGGCTTGTTCTTGCCGCTCAGGAGGGAGATTCGGGTCTACACCAGCTCCTCCATGCACGGCTATAGCCCACCCTCCCATTTTTATCTATACTCCTCTCTCGCTCTCTCGTCTATTGCATTTAGAAGCTGCATTGTCCAACTTATATAGGCGATTTGGGGAATCCAAAATAATTCTAATTCTAACTCCTAATTAAATCGATTAATCTGAATAAAAATTAAATATTTTAATTTTGCTTAACATTACCCTATTCTAAAATTTCTTTAGAATAAAAATACATCATAATCAATTATTCAATTAAGAATCAATTCAAGCCAAAACTGCACGTGAATAGTTGCTGGTAGGCGCATACCCGGGTGACCCGTGTCTAAATTTAAAAGGCCTTCTTAGCATATTCTTGATCATGTGTAACTTAATTAAACTCTAATTTTGATATAAATTTCGGAGTCATTTCTTGAGAACGAAGCCTAACGTTAAACCCCAGTTATGAACAATTCGACAGGCAGATTGCAGAGAGATAACATAGTTTATTATAACGTAAATTATGATATAATAATCTTGTGTTAAGTAAGCTGCAGCACGGTTATCAACTTCATTAGGATATGCTTGTGCTTTGTGCTTCTTAATAATTAACTTTAATCTAGGCCATAAAGCAGGAGTAGGCGGCGGAGAAAAACTGGGAAAGTTCAAAGAAACGAGGCCGAGGGGCGGTGACCCATGGAGAGATCCCAGTGGGGCATCATCAGGATCTGCTGATTGGGTGGATTTGCTTCTGGTTGATGACTAAGATTTGAAAAAGCTTCACATTTTTGTATGGGCATTCAACTGATTCAACGTTCTAATAAATAATTAAAAAAATGCATGCACAATCACAAAGCACCCCCCAAAACTGAGGGAAACAGTTGCACGTCACCCAACTTGATAATAATGCTTAGTGGACATTGTACCTCTTTCACTTGTTCTTGTTCTCTTCCTATTGACTTCCTTCTCTTTTAAAGGCGTAGACGTCTACGACTTTTCTTAAAATGATTAATTGATTCCTAAGTTTGCTGTAAAAATAATTCATAATCTGGTTTCCCTTTTTCGCTTCTCTTTTTACAGTGAATTTTGGAAAATTAAACTCGAAACTCACCTAAGATTCTATTATCTTTTGTCATGTTTCATTCCAGAATAAGGATTAAAGTCATTCTACTGCACATGGAGGAACTTTCTTCATTCAACGTATTGAACCCAAAAAAAATAATTAAATTAAGGCCAAGAGACTTACTCCCACACCCAAGGTTTAATATATTTTCAAATTTACATTTATAAGATTTTAAAAATCTAAATATTCATATTTTTTTAAAAATTGAGATTAAAAATAAAAATATTATTTAGTTAAAAATATTTTAAATAAACTAAAATTTTATCTTATTTTTCTCTTTTAATTTAAAAATTTAACAATCTTTTTACTTAAAATTTTTAAAATTTAAAAAGTAAAATTTTTTTCTTAAGGTATTTTTCTCCTTCTTTTTGTGACAATCTTCTTTTTAGGTATTAGTCAACCTTACGAAATAATCTTCTTCAAAACACATTTTTTCCGCCTTGTCTTAACCTCTAATAAAAAGATAAAAAAAATTTTGTTTTCAACCAATTTTTCATTTGAGATGAAGGGAGGTACATAAACATAAAATTAAATTTTAATCAATTAAAAAATAAAGAAAAAAATTCGTACTAATTTCAGAGTGCTTGAAAAGTGGAAATGTTTTTGAAACATGGGAACGCACCACCGTGCTTCCTATATTCATCATTTGTGTCGACCAGACGTAATGGTGGTTGGAGGAGTACGTAGATCGCATTAATTTCTAAGACCTTTCCCTGCTCCAACATCATGTTGGGTATATGTAAAGCCAATCAAAACATGGAGTGGGAAAGAAAATCCAAGTGGTGAAGCAATTCAGTGTCAAACTACAATTTAATATATTAATGGCCGTCTCTTTCATGCCCAAACTCTCTGGAAAATAATGCAAGAAAGATGCTACTTTCTCTTCCCACTACAATGACATCGTTGTGCGCTCCAAGAGATTCTTCTGTCTTACTTACAGTATGTCCACTCATCCCGCTTCTTTGGCCGCCCCTTCTCACCTGCCCTTTCACCTTAGCGAAAGAGGGTTTCCCGTCACCATGTGAAAAAGTTTATGATATATATTAGGCCAAACGACTATTTTCCACCCAAGGTTTGATGTTTTTTTAAAAGTCCCCCTTTTAACTATGGAAACACCAAATACCCACCCATGACCGGTTAGATTTAACCAAACCTTAACGCCTGAAAATTTTATCTCTTTTTGCCCCCCTAAACTTTAAAAACTAAAAATTTTTCCTCAGTCTAAATTTTAAAAAATGACAGTTTCACCCTAGGGTTTGGTTTTGAAATCTCCGGCGACCGTTCCGGCTCCATTGCCGACGGCCTCTCCCTCCCGAAGCAACCTCTCCTTCCGACGAATGCTTTCCTCCCATTTGGAGGTTCGATCGACATCGGAAACGCTTTGAGAGATGAAGACGAAGCCGTTGTCTTCGTCTGGGAAGACGAAGCCGTCGTCTTCGTCTGGGAAGACGATCGTCTTCTTCCCAAACGATTGTCTTCCCAGACGAAGACGACGGCTTCGTCTTCGTCTGGGGAGACGAAGAACTTCGCTCGATCGACGTCGGAAACGCCTTGGGAGACGAAGAACTTCGTCTTCCCCGACGAAGTTCTTCGTCTCCCAAGGCGTTTCCGACGCCGATCGAGCCTCCAAATGGGAGGAAAGCATTCGTCGGAAGGAGAGGTTGCTTCGGGAGGAAGAGACCGTCGGCAATGGAGCCGGAACGGTCGCCGGAGATTTCAAAACCAAACCCTAGGGTGAAACTGCCATTTTTTAAAACTTAAGCTGAGGAAAAATTTTAGTTTTTAAAGTTTAGGGGGGCAAAATTAGATTCTATTTTAGTTTTTTTTAATATTATAGTAAAAATGACGATTTTACCCCTACCACCGTTAGGGTTTGGTTAAATCTAACCGGCCATGGGTGGGTATTTGGTGTTTCCATAGTTAAATTGGGGACTTTTGAGAAAACATCAAACCTTGGGTGGGAAATAGTCGTTTGGCCTATATAATATGCTTTGCTTTTAATTTTTTTTTCTTCTCCTGACATAGGAAAAGCAAATTATAAAACAGTGATATTAAATTGTTTGGTTTTTTTTCTATTTTAAGGGGAACCAATTCATAATATCAAACTAGAGCCCAATATGCTACATCAGGAGCAAAATAAAAAAATACTTGGTATAAAGAGTTTTTTTCTTGGTTTATATGGGGTATGAGTTAAAAATTAAGTAAAGTTAAAAGTTCAAACAACAACAAAACGTAAATATAAAGAGTTAATTAAAATGTTATAATAATAATAATATATAAGAAAGTCAAGTTAGAAAAATGTTATATTACATTAACAAAATTATATATACATATTTTTAAATACATATTATATATCATTATGTAATTATAAAAAATGTGTATATAGCATTGCACGTATGTAAGGATACTAAATGGTTAATGAGGGTAAAACTTAAATACTTACCTCAAAATTCATAAACGAAACTGTAATTATTCACTGGGTCATCATGGGTTAACATAAACCCATAAGTTAACACTTTCGAACCTTGCGTGATGTAAAGTAAGATAAATTTAAGAGCAAAGCTAGGTGCATATATTTTTTATGAATTGATAATATGTCAGTATATAATTGTGTATTATTTTATTTTTAATTTAAAATCATCTAATCAAATGATAACATATCATCTATATACTTAAATTATATAATCAAAATATATACATATGATTTTATTATAAATTATATTCGGTTAAAATTTTTGACATATAATGGGCAATTTTCAGTAGAGAAAAGGGCCAAGCTCATTCGCAGATGATGGGTACATTTCAGTAGACAGAGACAAGGGCTAAGACTTTAGCTCGGGGATCTGGTACGCATCAGAACATGTATCTTCAGATAAAAATTAATTTGAGCCCAGACTTTCACGCACTCTACAGAAAATTGTCTGATACTTATAATGCACACTTTCTAAGTAATTCTCCAAATTTTTTTCACTTCATTCACATTTCAAAGATGTTGATTCCTGGAATAAAGGAGGATTTGTTTAATATTGATTGCATTTTAAATCACATCCCATAGAGCATACAGAAAAATTTTCTCTTATAGATATAATGGGAGTTATTGGGTCCTAAAATCTACCCATGTCCCTTTCTTTTGGTCCATCAAAAGGGACAATTGGGTTGAGGCCTAATTATTTTTGCAGGGCCTGTATTTGCTTACTTTACACTCTAATAACGCCACGATGCGTCACAAGAATCAAAATCAGTGCAAATTTTTCAGGGCCTGTTGTCTCCATGCACACAGCTCTGTTATGACTAACTAATGCGAACATGTCTTTACCTTGCTGGCATGCAGTTGCGGGAGAGCTTGATATGTTTGGCGTTTACATAAGATAGTGACAATTAAGGCCCCAGCTCGCCCAGCCAATCGGATACTCAATCTTGTGGCGCCCTTTATCAAGTAGTTTGCACTGCAAAACTAAATATATTTCCATCTTTTCGGTCAGATTGAAGGGTCCAGTCCAGCCCTTGACAATTATACCATTCACGGATGGAATGTGCATCTCCATGGCTTACATTCTGTCCCATCTTTCTAAACTCTTTTCGTTACAGTCTCTGTAAAGTGGACCTGCAGCTTCATTAATGCTTATTATTAAAAATGCTTCAACATTTCCTCATCATATGCCAATGATTTATTCTTTATTTGCATATAGGACTAATCTTTATGAAAAATTTCATCTTGTTTTCATTAGCGTGTGAATCTAGGACTATGCCTTGATGGGTTCAATCATTTTCTTTCTTTGAGATCTGAAAATTCAATTATTTTTGCCATATTAATGGCTAATATTAACATTATACATATTTCTCATAGGATGAAATTATAAGGAAATAGGCCGCAGGAAGTGATTGAGTTGCCGGTGGGCAACAGTTGCTGCTTCCTATAAAATTAAATGGCCGTCCCTCCCTCCCTGTCTTATGAATATCAATGCATATTTTAACATTGTCTCTTTTTCTTTTACCTTTAGGGTTGAAATATGCTACACTCCACACTACTAGCTACCAAAAGCAAAGAGCAAAAGACCAACAAAGACATATCAAACAAAATCAAAAGATATTGTCCCCCAAATTCAACATTCCATCACCTTTCAACTTTTTCCCTTCTAGTGGGTGTTTTTTAGTGGATCTAATTTCATCCAAAATCTCTTTTAAGCTTCGCTTATGCTTACTTTATGTGGCTAATTCTGCTTAGTCCTGCACTTTCTTTTTGGTCATCTTTTCTTATATATCAATTCCACAACATTGATAGGGATCTCAACAAAAAGGTCAATAATCTTTGAAACCAAAGCGTTCAGAAAAAAATAATAAGCAATATTAATGTGCCCATTTACATAGAGTCAACATGAACAGAAAAGAATCATAAACTACTCCGACATTCACGGCACACATAAAATTTATTTATATATGGGCTTGTGTAAATAAGATGAGTAGATTAAGCAGTTTTGGTTAATATATAAAATCTAGAAAGGTGTGTATCTAAAATCGATGGAGAATAAAGCCAGGTCACGATTCCCTTTAGTTTAAAGTGATAGAAAGCACATGCAAACCTTCTTGCGAGTGTCTTTTCTGGTATTATCAACTATTCTTAAGCAAGATCGAGTGGGTGGCCAATAGTTTATAAGCTAATGTTAGGAAAATGTTGACTAACAGAACTACGACTTTTCATTACAGCAAGTGGATAAGACTTCTTTATAGAGCAATATTCAAATGAACTCTCTTCTAACTTAATCCTTGTATAAATAAGACGGAGAAAAGACTTGGTTGTTCTTCTGTCTTGGTGGTTAGGTGATGGTTTCTGTTGACAAATCCTGTGAAAACCCTTCAACTAATTGCCCTTATAATTAGTTTTCTCTTTTTCTTTTTCTGGGTATATATGATTTAGACTCTTTTTCTCTTTCTTTTTCACTTTCGAAAAACAGGAGTGAACACTGTGCAAGCGTATGCACTTCAATAATCTCTGAATGCCTTTCCTTAAGAATAAGAATGGTAACTCTCACTGACTTTGCCTCGTTAAGTTGGAGTTAGACGAGCTACATCTGACTTTCATTCAAAAATAATATTCTTGAAAAACCGTGCTTTGTCAGGAACCAAAAGAGTGCTCAAAATTCTTCAACTACATATGCTGCTTATAAAACATCATAGTATAATAGATTAAGGGACCTAATCCCTCTTGTGTAGCCCATCATAGCTATCGACTTTACGTGAACTAGTAAAACAAACTCCATTGATGTATTCTAGATATTGGGAATGAAGACTAGAAGATACAGAGCTCTTCAACCACAAGTACGTGGAGGGTTTCCTATTTGAACCATGAACCGTGTTCACCCCGCAAAGCTGGTAATATAAGAGAGATTGGAAGAAGTAATATTCTGTAAAAGGCAGAGGACTTATTCCCGCTTAAGTTTTAATACCTTTTAAAACTCTCACTCTCAACCTTTTAAAAATTCAAATACTCATCTAATAATAGATAGAATTAATCAACTCTATTAATTTAATTATAAATAATTATTTTATCTTTATTAACATTTATTATACATACTTGTGAAAAATATAAATTTAAAAAGAGTATATTATTCAAAAAAATGATATTTTTCCCTCGACTTAGGTTTTCTATTATTCAAAATTTTCATCTTCGTCACCCCCCAAACTTTGAAAATATTATAGTTGCACCCTTATCTTCCACCATTTCTCCCTCCATCTCCAACCGATGAAGAAATCTAGAGCATAGTCGGTGTTGTCAGCTAAAAAAGCTAACAAAGAAAGCTAGTGTTGTTAGTGATAATCAAACAGTAATCCATCATTCATTTTTCGATTTGAAGAAATCCAATGAATGATCCAACGTTCTTACTCACAATTCAGAGAAAGAGAGGGTTCTTTCGATGTGGTGTCATCAACCACTAAAAGAGGAGTGACAATGTCTCAAAAATGAGTGAGAGATTCAGATCTCTTACTCATTTTTCAATCAAACATCAAAATAAAATCGTCGGAGATACCACTTGAGAGGAAGAGAGAGTGTTGTCAAAGATAGAGATGGCGATCGAAAATGGAAGAAAAAAAATACTTCTATGGATAAAAGTTATTTTTATCCATTGAAAAAGTTTAATTTAGAATAAAATTACTATTTTTCGAAACTTAAAAGAGAAAATAGGTTAACATTATATTTGTTAATATTTACTATGAGGGGTTGGGAATGCATAAAATAGCCTTCTATAGAATATCGAAATGGACGGTGTCCCAGCTGTGTAGCTCACTCTATTTACCGACATTTCGAAGTCTTTCAAAAGATATAGGCCCTCCAAACGAGGTCAAAACTCAAACACCAAGCTCAAAAATACCAGTGGCCGACAACCTGGTCTTTCCTTCATAAGCGAGCAAAACATTTCCATGTATTTTCATCACACCCATTACTTCGTAGAAACAGGTAAAGTCGTAAAGGAAAAATGAAACATGTATTTGTCTATGAAAATCGTGAAAAATCTTATCTTATTTATCTTTTATCGCCACATAAAGAGCAAGGGCTTAACAGAGAAGGGAACAGCGATAGTATTATCTTATTGAAAATTATATAAGCTACAGACTCTTCGTAGCTATGTCTACGATCTTTGAACTTGTCTGGATGAAATGCTAACCATCTCTACTCCCAAATGTCCATAACCATCACCCAAATGAAATGCCAGTACCGGAATTCGGCTTTGGTTAGGAAATGCAGAGATGGTAAGCAATTTAGGTTGCAGATAATAAAGAAGAACAGTAAGATTATCACAGAGACTATAAAGTTCATAAGAAAGATAGATGACTAATAGAGGAGCTAGCTAGCGAGGAATGGTGAGGAAATCTGAAGCGGCGTGGTTTAGACTCTGCAAGAGCTGATCCGCAGCCCTGCTTTTCTTTGATAGTTGCTCAGGCGAAGAAGACACTGACAATGCCACTGCCCATGAATCGTTGGAACTATCAGAGCTAAATGACACATCCATTACGCCGTTTGGACTGCCTGGAATGGAACCAAACTTGCGCTTATTGGATTTGTTGCCATAATCTTCTATTGCCAATTCCATTTTCAGTCTTTCAACCTTGCCCTGTTTATACATAATAAGAATTTCGTCAATCAAATTTGAGGATGCAATGTAGAACATAGAATTACGAAATTTCAAGATTCATTAAAATGACAAGGAATAAGTTTCCAACCTTGTCGATTGCTAGAATATCTAATAGCTGTTTTTCATATTCCCCTCCAAGACAGGGTTCTATACTGTCAAGAACGTGAAGCATTGTAGCAGTACCCATTACAGATGGTAGATAATGCATAAACCTAGAATCTGCAGATGAACAAACAAATTATAACAAGATCTTTATTTTCTTGGTTGAATGAGGAAAATAAAAGATTATGATGGTGTACCTGAAATGATAGTGAGGATGATAAGCTCACATCTCTTGATAAAATCCCCCAAGATGTAGTCTTTTAGCCCAAGTCTCCTTGTAAAGTAATCGAGAAAAGAAAGTGGTGTCACCGGATTCATCTTCCATTTAAGCGTGGATAGAATTAAAATCTCCATTCTCTGGATAGTTTTGGCCTCAAACACATATTTACTTCCCTCCACCTGAACAAAACAAACAACCCCACAATGACAAACAATATCAGAAACATATAATCTAAATACAGAACATGCCCAACACAAGATTTAAGTATGGAACATACTTGTAGCTCCAATAAGAGGGGCACTTGGGTCTCCTCCACCTTGGCGGCAAGAGAAATACAAGCCACGGCAACCAGTTGTGTCATCCATGGCTTATCTCTCTGGAAGTGGAAACTGAACAGGAACCTGTCAAGATAGTTGACAGCAAGAACTGCAGTGAGGGCAGTGAAAGAGTAGTGGGCATTGACCTTGAGAATCCACTCCACCGCTTGACGGCGAGCAGTTGCCAGAGGTGGGCTAGTTTCCAGGTTTTGACACAGATGGTTTGGTACTTCCTTGGATAATAATGTGGTAGCTTCGTCATCTTCCCAAAACAAGTCTTGTTCTAGCAAGATTGGTAATTGATTAGGATTGTCGTTAATAAAATCATAGTTTTCATCTAGTTCTTCTTGGACCTCCCAATTCTCTTCTGAACAGTAGAGAGCATCAAGAAGGAGAGCAGGGTTTTGCTGTTGTTGAGCATTTGACTTCGCCATCTTCTTCGGAGAAGAAGAGGTTTAGATCTTGGTTCATTTCATTATACACAAAAGAATGTGAGGAAGGAAGACAGGCCTACAGACCTTGCCTGATTTATTAGCGGGTTTTCCACCGTGAGCGTTTGTTTTTTTTTTTTTTTTAAATATTTGTAACTGGGATTGGTTAAATCCGAATTAAATAACTTTGAATTTAAACTCAAATTATAAAAGTATTTGTTTTTTTAAACTCATGAGTCTATAAATATTTAATATAAATTGATTAAAATAATATTATTTTGATTAATATGTATAAAATATGATATCGTTTTAATTATTTTTATTTAATTATAATATTCAGCCAAATTTAAAGTTTAATTTGAATTTAAACTCAAATCAAATTTGAATTTGGTTTCTTTTAAATAGGCTAAATTTAAATATTTTTGAAGTAAATTTGAACTTAATTATACTCAAATAAAATGAAACTTAAATTTATGTCAAAATAAACTCTAATTTGAATCCGACACTTATCCGTAGAGGGGAAGAGAGTCGTGTGTTTATATTGCAAGACCCTTAATCATGGACCATGCAATTGAATAACCCAACACGTGACGCACGTACCTTGTAGAATTGAAAAACCCCACGGACTTGGTAGGATTTCATTTTCCTCATTTCAGATCTTCAAAATATTATGTAAATTTGTATCGATTGAAGAATATAGTATTACTTACATAATCATATTAAATATAGAAGAGGAGGAGCCACATGTGGTGGGTGTGAGACTAACAAATAAATTCCAAGAGAGGCCAAGTTAATTGGCGCGGGCGGGAGAGCTACTCCCCGACACCTTGAAAGTAACCTCTCTAAATCTGATGCTGTATTCCTACACAGAAAGCAAAAGAATTGGACTTTTCCACCCACAAAATTACATAAAAGCAAATTCCAATTAATTTTTCTTTTCTTTTGAAAAAAAGAAGCTTGGGTCTCTCTCTTGTTTTGTTTTTTTTTTTCTTTTTTTACTGCAAAAATTTCAAACTTTTGGGTCTCAGATCGAGTTAAAATTTGTTCAGCTTCCTCAAGCTTCTAATTTCAAAATCTTGGGTAACAATGTTAACATATGTATTTCTAGTCTAGTGGGTGTAAAATTAATTCAAACCGAATTTATTTAAATGCAAATTTGAATGATCCCAAAATAAGCTAAATCAATATGTCATGAGAACATTGTTGAATCCAGAATCGCACGTAAAAGCAAGATACATGTATGATTAGCAACAAACAGAAGTCCCGGGCGGCGGATCCCTCATTTTACAATTGGGCTTTGATGCATAATTTTACTGCATGTACTTAGTTTTGTAAAATTCGATACTCTGAATATGCTAATGATATATATTTTGGTAGGATTCGGCGACATGATAGGCATTTGGCGTCTCTTTTTCATCTTAATTTCAACAATTTTATGGTCCCAATTTGAAGAAAAGTAAGTGATGAAATGGGCAGAAAATTACTGGTGATTGCTTAAGAAATAAACACAGGCTGTTGGTAGATCATAGATTACAATGTCCCAATAAAAGACCAATGTGGACACCCTCCACAATGCTCCCCTATATTCAGAGGCTGTTTTGCCTGTAAAGGACTTTGCCATTCTCTAATTATTGTTACGTACTGCTGCTTTTATAATTGGCAGACGAGCCTTAGCAAAAAGCAACAGACGAATCTCGAGAAACAGACACATAAATACGGTTTATTTTCATTTCTGAATTTGAGTCTATTCTTTATGCTTATAGATAGATTTTTGGAGAAGAGAAAGCTGGACAACTCAATTCCCCTCTTCTGCAAAAGGACATTTCCTCTAACCAGCTCAGTTTGTGATTGAATTGTGAAACCGGGCAAGGGGTAAATCTATATTGGACGAGAGAGAAGGTGTGTGTTACTGATTGCCTTCAAGTTTCTAAATTTAACTCCCCTTGTGCTATGTGGGAAAGAGGGTAAACGCCCGTATTCATAATGAATGTCCATTTCGGTATATATGTTTTTGGGCATAGAGACGCGTGCAGATTTTGTCCTGAGATGTTGCTTTTCATGCTCTTCTTTACAGGCTCGAAACCCAAGAAATGGAAATGGAGAGGCAGAGAGTACACTGCTGAAAGGGCTAAAAAGAGAATTAATGAAAGCACCCAATTAAAATGGCGGGTAAATATAGTGGTTGGTAGGTGTGTTGGTTTCCAGCCCATTTCACAGCACCAAAGTGGCTCCGTAATAACACAATAGTATTCTTTTTTGGTTGAAATTTTCTGTCAATGTTGTAAAACAATAACAGCTGTTTCATCGATCTAGTCAAAGTCAGATAAAGCCGGCACAGCACACTCTTCTTCAGAATCACAAAGTGGGGTGTGGCTCGTTTTCTTCGCATTTCAATCACAAAGCAAAAGCCTTTCTTGGAACTCGTCAACCCATGAATTACTTATACTGTCTAGCTGATGGGACCGAGCTATCAAATATGAATCACTGCTTTTCAATTCCGGCCAGATTTTATCGTCTTTCTTGAGCTCTCAACAGTTTACAAATTATGCAGCTCCATCTCTGTGGTTTACTAAGAAACTCATTATGTTAATTGATCTTTCAGAGTCAGGGTCCACAATCCACATGGATATATCTCTATATATATATCCAGCTGTGTGGAGGACAAAAATAGTCCAAGTTTAATGATCATGTTTGTCCTGGACCCGTAATTATAGCATATACTTGTTGATGATTAACTGCTAGAGATTGAAAGGTTATTTGCTCTACCATGATGATGAGAAGGAGTTGACCTCTTATTGCCCATTTCCCATTACACCTGAACGTTTGTCTCTCTGATAGTTTCCCACCTAAGAATTGTAATTTGCAGCCTCAAAACCAAAATCCATTACTCCTTTGGAGATTAAACTCTATACTTCATTTTACCTTTCAGACGCAAAAATTATTGTTGAAGCTCTCTACTGTAATGCTCTGTTTACAAAATGGACAACACTTGCATGAAAGAATGAAGAGAAAGAAGATTCAAATAACCTATATTATATAAATTGGAAGATTGAGTTGCATACTATTTTCGCTTTGGCTGGCAAGTTAGATGTTAGATGTTAGTATGTGAATTATGTTTTCTGTTGGAAATCTAACAGTGGCGTGCCTTGAAAATAAGGCATACACAGAATAAAGATGTTTCTGTCATCCAAAACAATAACATTATGATAGTTTTCTCACAAATGGACAACAAGCCCAGCTGGGCTTGACTCTTTTGACTCGCCCAGCCCCAAATCTATCCTCAACCTGAAGCATGCCTAAGAACAACTGAAGTGGGGACCAGAACACTACACGTCTTAAGCTATTTAGTTTCCCTATTTTGTATGTGGAACTAAAACAATTTCTAGCAAAACCATCACAGGCCTGATTACTGAATCACTCAGCGTAAAATCTGATATGGCCCAATCAGTGGGATGATTTGATTTTGTAATTCATCACACTTCTGCCACAAGAGATTCTCAAGTAGTAGAAAACAGTAACATCATCACACTACAACTTGCAGGAAAGGAATATATCCGCATATAAATATGCTTTTCTTTGAACGACCATGATACAGGTTGACTGCCGTTAACGTAATTTATATAACTGGGGTAACAGAAAGTATGCAATGTGTCAGCCACAATCAATTTCTAATCCAGGACTAAAATTGAACCGTCCTGCGGTCAAACAAACGTTTCACAAATATAGTTTATCTGAGAATCCCTACAAAAAATTATAGAAATTAGACTCTCAGGACCAAATGAGCAGCATATAGGCAAACCCAACAAAATCGCAGCTCCAAGTCAACAAAGTGGTGTTCATTTCAACGATTCTCTTTGTCCAAAACTTCAAGTGCCAGACAAAATTTATCTACTACATTGACAATCTGTAGATCTAGGCTATATAATGTATGTAGGTTACCCATAACATGGACCCTTTCCCCAGTCAGATGAAATTTTCAGATCTTTTAGTACAGATCAATCTACAGTGGCACCAAAATCATAGTTGAAGACTGTTATCAGCACCAGGATTAAGAACCATCAACCACTGCCACGTTTAAAATGTTCTCGAATAAATCTTTCTGCATAGGATGGATACTTATCTCGAATGTATGCTCGAAGACACTTCTGGTAGGAGAAATCTATCCATCCACCATCAGTTCTAACAACAAACAAGCACCTTGAATGTCTGTATTGAGGATGTCGATCAACCTTCACAGAAGTTAAACAGACTTATTAATTGTTCACATAGAGAAATTTTTTTTTTTTAATTCTCATAACACACAAAAAAAAGCTGAAGTGAGAAAATTTAGCCATCTAGGGCAGCCATCCATATCCAAGGACGGATGTACTTATAATGATTTTGCCTACAGTATGAAAGTTACCAATTCTGTTAATAACACATGCCAAACTATAAAAAATTCCTAATAGTAATAGAGAAAAAACAAAAACAGAAATAGATAGGGAAAAGAATGACAAATAATGAAGGCAAGACATACTGCAGGAAAAAAATCAGTCTGCAGATCTACATGCCAATCAAATATGAGACAAACAACCACCAAATCTACCAAGCTTTTGAACAAAACCAATTAAAGTAATGACCTGTTTTATCTATGAATTATAGTTCAATTTTTTTATGCCGAATCTGAAAGTGTTCTACCCCATGTAAAGAGGCGACAAATTAAAATGCGTCTACAGGGAAATTCAAAGAATCTTGTACACAAGACGTCAAAGATGAACAACCAAACTCTGGCATGCAACAGCCCAAGTTGCACCTAAATTGTCTCAAATGTGCAAACTAGGAATATCAATTGGACTCAGCTGGCACAACTCCTAGACACAGCTTGGGATAAGATTAATTAAAATTAAAACGATCAGAAGTTCACCTGATATAAGGTAAGTGCATGAGTTTGTCTCTGAGGATGCTCAAGTGCGTGTATGAATCTTATGAATGTGGTTCAATTGATTTAGAGTTATTCTACTTGGAAAGATTTTAGTTCAATTAGCAAGGAGATAAGTTTAAAACTTCAAAATTTCAGGTTGAAGTGCTCCTGGAGGTGAATTTTTAAAAATTAATAGGGTCACATGACTGTTTTGATTGTAAGGCTTATCAAAGTCTAGTCCAAGCTCAAGCTGACAGAAGTCCCTCAATGAGCTGATCCATATAGTAAGGTGACTAATATGAGAATGGGCTAAGCTAAAATGGGACTGAGGTCAGAGACACACTTAGCACGCATGTAACACAGGCCAAATGCACTTAAAACCATCTTTTTAAGGTACTATTAGAATTTAAAACACTACTTCCATTATCATTTTATGCATTTTCCCAGGTATAATATGCTGTGTGATCTATTCTTGAATTGTGTCCTGAAACTGGAAGAGAAAATGAGGAAAGAAAAATAACCAGCCAAAACGAGGTATATTAACAGAAGGACAATCAAGCAATTTACACCAACAGACACTTTGAAACAAAACAAATAATTATGGAAAGAAAGTTATTCGATATTATTTAAGTTATACCCTTGTGGTGCAGACTCAAAACATAGAAAAACTAAAAGAGAATTCGTGCCAAGTTGTTCTTTCCTGTGTTAGCTAATTTTTCAGTGGCCTAATTGCAGCCAGAAAACAATAAATGGATCCAGCATCATCTGTATCAATGTTTGGAAAATAAATCTAAGAATTCAACCTAGGATTTGGAGGAACGATTTAGACTACAGCACATTATGTCATATCGAGAATTAAACAAAGGAAAAAAAATTCATCACCAACTCATGAAGAAACAAAAAGTTTGATTATCCATGACTTTCTATAAGTCTGCTGAAGGTGAAGCGGTCACATGGTTTTCAAAATTCCTTCAGAGATTTCACTGAACCAAAACTGATTTTAGAAATTAGATTGACAGATAACCTGGCCTTTACCATGACTTTATAAAGGGGTCAAAATTATATATTTAGTTTTTCATAATACAAGGGCCAAAATTGCATTGCTATTATGATAGAACTCTAAGTTGCGATAAACAAATATCAGGAAGGATTTTTATTGAATAATAAGCAAATACAACCAAAAGGTAAAATAATATAAAATAAAATAACCTAAATGTTATGCCTACACCGAAATGGAGGTGTTCCACTTACTGTAATAGAGCTAGAGGTGGATTCAAGCCGAATTGAACCTGAACAAGAGTTAATTTAAACATGACTCAAATTTAGAGAGTCTAACTCAAACTCGAGCTAGTGATAAGTTTATCGGAATAGCCATCATAAAGCATCAAAGAAGAAGAAGGGTTATTAGATAAGAAGAAAAAAAAATGTCAAAGAAGATGAATTTGTTGGCTACTTTTTGACAATTTGATCGCTCAACTCGAACTTGAGTTAGGGCTAAGGCTTGTTTGAGCCAAACACTGAGGCTTGACCCCTTAAATAGAATTACTTTATCAACAATGTATAAAAATAATCAATATCTTCCCCAACTAACAACGACTTGTTTAAATAGATAAATCTCTTCAGTTATCCAATCCTAAATTTTAGTTTAATAGGTAATCCTGCTTATTTTAAATCCTAGTTTAAATAGACAATTTTGTTTATAAGGATTCCTAAAATCTTATCTTATTAACCATCCTACCCTTAGTAATTGTCTTATCCTCAAGGCAAAAGGAAGAAAAAAGCACCCTAATTTCAAGCACGTTTGCTCTCATTGATAGGTTTATTATTTGTTTCCGTTGTGTCCACCATGGGTAGATTCTCTCATCGTCAGGGGCTATCAATTCCCTTTAAATGGGCACTCTAGCAAACATGATTTGGGGTGAACTACTCTTTTAGTGAAAGTACTAATTCCTAGTTTATCGAACCTGCATCTCTGCCGGTGTCAGATTTAGATTATCAAGACCCATCAAAAGTGAAGGTACATAATCTACTAAAAGAGGTTGATTCGTTGAAGTTGCAACTTCCTTCATAGGATGTTGGTTGTTGTATTTTTTTTTAGTTGCGAGGAGCTGTGAATGGGATCCTATAACCCATTTGCCATGGGTTGTATGAAACAGGTCACGGACCCAAGTGGTGTCCCAATCCAAAGTGTACCCATTTATCTCCTCTAGAACCCGAGCCAACTTCATTGCCTAACCAATGGGTAATGTGCCCTTATTTGACTTTAATTCTTCTTGGAGCCTAATGGTTAAAATTCCCAAATACACTTGTTCTAACAACCCTAGTATCATTCAAACGGCATATTCAAATTGTTGGAAGTAGTCTTTGATAGTGGCAGACTAACAAAGAGCTGCCATTTTCTCAAAGGTATTTTTGACCTTCCATCCACCAAACTTTCTCATTAATTATGATGACAACGTCTCCTAACTCATTTTCAACATTTTCCTCCTCATCCATCTTAACGAATGAACCACGATTTCCTCCATTGCTATAAAAATCAATTTGACTTTATGCTTAGGATTGGTATTGTGTAACTGAAAACATGATAGTCAAATTGCATATCATATTATGTATTGAAAACCTAATTTTTTGTATCATGTATCACTCATATAAGATATGCTTTTTTTTCAAATAATAATAAAATAATATTGATAATTTCTAATTTTCGTATCATCATCTTGGAAAACATTATAAATATCGTCAAAAATTTGAAATTTTATATACATTTCTACCACATTATCATTTCTTCAAAAAGATTTATCAACTCGTATTAGTAATTTTATTGTTACGGACTGGTATATATTATATCGTACAATATATTCACCGTATTTTAATACATCCTAAAATATATATCATTTTCCACCTATATCCTATTGTATCGTAGGATTGCTAATAACCATTCTTAAAAGTTTTGCTCAACCCAATATACCCACCCCACCAAATCCTTGCCATTAAAATTTAGGAGTGCAATTTTCCTAACTGACAATCTAAACTTGTCGCCATGTTGGAGGAACAAAGGCACAAGTGGTGGTGGTGGTGGTGCGACTTAGTTCATTGACTCAGCTAGGTTTGTTGTAATGCCAATAGGTTGAACGTGGGTCACCACGAGGAACTCGATATTACTCCTGCTCCTTGAAGTTACCCCTCCTAGGGATGTTTCAGCATGCCTCAAGTTAGTCCTCACCTGGGCAGTCAACTTCTTAGTCATGGGAATTGATGTGTCCCAAATCAAGGAGATTTCTGACAACTTCTTATTGAGCACCCAAAATTGCTCATTGCACTCTTCACATCCTATCTGCAACAAGCCTCTCATATAATTCACCTCTTTCTCCAAAGATTTCAGCTAACTCTCCATTCACGTGTTGACTATAAGCTAAAAAACGATGGAATTTTTTTTGATCATTGCTATTATACCAATTGATAAGACCTTAAGTTGTGTAAGAGAATAACAGGAAAGATTTTTATTAAATAATAAGCATATACAACCAAAAGGTAAAATAATATAAATTATAATAATCTAAACACTACGCCTAAATTGAAATGGAAGTGCTCCACCTAACATAACAGAATTATTTTGTCAACAATGTTCACAAAAAAAAGATGTTTTTCCCTACCAATAATGGCTTGTGTAAATAAGCAAATCCCTTCATTTTTCCAA
This sequence comes from Mangifera indica, assembly GCF_011075055.1. NCBI lineage: Eukaryota > Viridiplantae > Streptophyta > Magnoliopsida > Sapindales > Anacardiaceae > Mangifera > Mangifera indica. The sequence continues at coordinate 3,221,232 of NC_058147.1, read as the reverse complement.
TCCTTAATCCTAGTTTAATAAGAATTCCTAAAATCTTATCTTATTAACTATATCTGGGAGACTAACATATTATGATTCAATGAGTAGAATAAATGCTTTTTCTTATCTTCCTGAGCTTATTAATGATGTGCAGAAACAACAAATAAACTAATGGATGTTGAGCAACAAATGCCCCTTTCCTAGGAGCTTGAATAATAACGATCAACGATGCAAAAAGGACAAAGGACCAAAAAGAACAAGGATTACAAATACAAGAATATGCAAGTTGACTAATATCTGACATAGGATTTTAAAGGTAAAAAATACAAAGGGTTCATGCAGAAGAATGCAGAGAACTTGAAGATGAGTTCATTTTAATTTATATGTTCTAAGTTTATACTTATAAACTTAGAATTCATTACGCAATTCCTGAATTGACCAAAATGAAGATTAAAAGTAAAATAATTTGTAAAACAGCAAGCACAAAAGATTCATTAAAGCAGGTCAACAAAAACAATCAAGAATTATATAACAGATTATGCAAACTTTGACTCACCATAATGGAATCAACACCACATCCAATTTTATCTTCAGAATGTGGATGATAAGCAAGAAGCTTTTCTACCACGGCTCTCTCATCTTCTGCTGTTAGACGTTCTCCATCCATGTACCTAGAAGCAGGAAATATAATCAAATATAGCATTATAACTTAAGATGAAAACATAATTGTTTTATAAAGAGTTATTAGTCTCTATACGCCAAAGATCATGAGCTCCAATTTCAACCTTCAGTAAGCATTGTTCAACAGTATCTGTGATAGCAACCTGTAGTGATGTGGCATATGACCTGTCCTTTTTCTACTCACATATTGACTGGTCAAAAAAACAACTACAAAGGGTGTCATTGCTACACTTTTTTGTGAAATGAGATTGTTTTGAATGAACGTCACAACAAAATTTTGGTAGTAACACAAATTTTTATGAGATTATATTAAATATTAATATATGAAGTTGCTCAGTTCCTTTGTTGTCTTCAGTCTAGACACAAGTTTATAAATTGAAGAATTTTCATATACGTAAGTTTCTTATAAAAAATCATGCTAGATTCACTATGACAAGGCACTTGATAGAGCTTGAAGCCACACATCAATCTTTCAAAATCTAAAATTGGTTAAAGAGACTACCATGGATCCAAAGAAGGCTAGCTTCTAAGGACAAGTGAACATTGTTGACAAAATATTTAGTTTCTCAATTACAAGTGACAGTATCCTAACCTAATAAAGAAAGCACAATGTATTTCTTAGTAATTGATTTAAGTTGGATATTATATTAGCAATCTTTAACAAAAATGATCCAAATGAAATAACATATAACTAAATAATTTAATTATTAAAACTAAATTAAAACCATTCAATACAAATGCTTAAACAATACAAAACGTGCTCATGAAATTAGGCTCAGTAACACCAGATATGACAATTAAATAAACTACGAGAAAAAAAAAAAAACCCGGGATAGAGGCTAACCTGTCGGAGTGAATGATCTCTTTGGTAAGAAACATAATAGGCTCGATATCACGTAGAATCTCCCCCTCTTTATCTTTCCACTTCCTGTAATCAGGATCGTTCCCCCTGTTGTACTTGGGAGGGTCCTTCATGCTCAAGACTGCTGCACTGGTTTTGTCCTCAGAAACTACATTCTCGTCCGGATGAGCCGGCTCGGAGGCAGTGGCTGAACATATAGTTTGTCGTGGCGGGGCAAGGAGAGTGGCGGCCAGCCGAAGGCGCAGGAGCGGGATGCCCCTGAGCAGCAGAGGAGTAGCCATGGGAAGTTTTGAGTGGAGCTAGTGAGAGTCCAGAGTCCTCCCCTGGGTTTAGTTATTGGGTATATGGATGATGAATCCACGTGGGCTTACGGATTTGGATCAATCGGACTTTTAAGTGGAGCTATAAACCCACCAACAATACCCTATCAAATTTAGTTACAGAGAATGGATTAATTTGTACTAATTGAATTAATTGTTTTTTAATAGGGAGATTAATTTAGATTTTGTTCAATTTTAAGTTGGCTGGAAATAAATTCTAATTAAATAATATCTCCAGCTACAAATATCTAAAACTTTACATATAAATCTTTATTAAAATCTATTATACAATCAAAATTACCTCTCAGTCAAATTTATTGATACGACATCCATAAAGATAATTAATAATTAATAAAAATATATTAAATCAATCTATAGATTGAGATAATAAGTAGATATCATTTTGTCATAAAATCTCTTGATTACTGAAAATGTTACAGCCAACCAAACCATCAAGATAACTTCTAGAGAGAAGAAGAGGGAAAAGAAAGAACTAGGGAAGGAGAGGATAAACAAATGAAAGCCAGGTTATGGGCGTTTTCTTTGCAATGGGGATTATTGGTTTGAATAGTTTCCACAAAAGAAAGAACTAGGGAAGGAGAGGACATGGAACTTTAGAGCATTCACAAATGGATAGTTTTACAAGCCAATTGGTAGGTCTTTGATGCATTTGAATGCGTGGGTGAATGACAAGAAAATTGACATGTGGGTGACTCGTTACTTAACTAGTGTTGAGAGGCCAAATGGTTGAGTGGCAATCTTAAAAGGGGGAAGGTAAGGTTAGAGACAACACACTTATATGTCATAACTTTTAACGTTATAACTATAGTATAAAGTTACACTTGGGTCATTGGAAGGAAATGATGAATCTCAACAATATCAATAAACAAGTATGATATTGTATTAGACATGAAGTCCGTAATGCAATACAATGTGACATTAATGCCTTTCAATAGTGTGCTTACATAATAGATAGAGATTTATACATCATTGTCGTATTAATTAAATCAAGACCTTATACAATTCATTTAAATTTGATACAACGAATGAGTCATTAAGATGATATCATAAAGTCTATAAAAGAAAACAACGATATAGATTTATGTCTACAAATGCTCAAAAATCGAAACACTTTTATGAACACGATAAAGACATTACATAATTAAATAGAGTAGAATCTCATACCTTTTTGAATTTAAAGATTTTTTCATGATATCAAAATTATATCAAGAAATTTTCAAGATGTTGTAGGATATTCTTAGCCCAAATAAACAACAAAATAGGATTAAAATTCTTCTTTTATTATGATTAATCCTAATGATATAATTTATTGGATTTGTATGGATCTCTATGCCTATTCCAACTTTTACATTATTTTAAGAGTTTCAATAATATAAAGAGCCACCCCACCCATGTTCTTCTGAGTTAAAGCGTGTGTGTTTTTTTAAGACTTTTTCTGAGTCCATCGCTGTTGTATGTCCTCTCAAACTGCACGATACTCTAATAATTAGTCAAATTAATTAATACATGTTATTTTGAATTTAAAATATTTATGTTTTAAATTAATGTTTATTTTGAAAGACCTATTAAGTAGCTTCAACAATAAATAAAGTTGCAATTTATTAAGTCCATGCCATTTATTAATGACAAAATCATAAATAAAACAAATGAGAAACTTTAAAACATCTTACAGAGTTGAGTATTTTAATGAAATAGTGCTATCAAAATTTAACTAAAATAATGAGGCGTGGCCCTATTTCCGTGCATATATTCAAAGATGTTGAAAATTCAGAGGAGAATATCATTTTTTTAATAAATAGTAATAATATATTATTATATTTAAAAATTAAAAATAAAATAATTTTTAATTATATTATGATATATAATTATTTATATATATAAAATTATACTTATAATTTCATTTTTTTAATTCATTTTAATGCAGGATTTAAAAAAAAGCATAAAATTATGATAATCCTTGCAACCTTTTCTTTCAAATACTGTGTCATATTTTGCACGCAGATTCCGGATGAATATTGTTTACAGGGGAAAGAAGCATGGTCGCTGAAAATTATAATCCAGACTGGACGCCCTCATCTGCTTATAGTAAGCCCTCAACTCATCTCATATGATATATCATATCAATTCTTCTTTTCAACTCACGTACATTGCACATGATCATCATCACTCTTTGCTTTTCCCGGATTCAGAATCGTGTGGACGGGATTCACTGAGAAGGAGAGTACATGATAAATGCGTGGGATACTAACCTTCATAAATTTTCGCAGAGGGCCGAATGACTGTTTTACTCGTTCAGAAGGATAAATACCTCCACAAAAAGCCAAATTGAAATCTGCTTTCATGTCCGTGTCTGTACATTTCGAAGCGAAGAGCCAGTCGTCGAGGCTTCTGACTCCCGATTTATTACTCAGGCACTAAGGGCGGGGTTGCGCAGGATAACAAAAGTGAGGCTAAAAAATCTTGATCGTTGATTCTTCAACTCTCCCTGGATGGGCCAGTCAGCATCGACGGCCGCAATCACCAGCCGCCGAGAAGCTAACCACAGCCAAAGATACAAGTCCAAACCAACGGCTACGATCTCCCCTATGCAAGTTGAGTGCAATAGTAGCGAAAAAGTCGATGAAGCGTCTGATTTCACCTCTAATCTGCCCGACGAGTGCTTGGCTTGCATTTTTCAGTCTCTAAGCTCCGGTGATCGCAAAAAATGCTCTCTGGTTTGTCGTCGGTGGCTCAGAATCGAGGGACAGAGTCGTCACCGGCTTTCTCTCAACGCCAAATCAGATCTCCTCCATGTGATTCCCTCTCTTTTTTCCCGATTCGACGTCGTCACGAAGCTCGCTCTCAAATGTGACCGTAGATCCGTCAGTATCGGGGACGACGCACTTGTTTTAATATCTCTCAAGTGCCGAAACATCATGCGCTTGAAGCTCCGTGCTTGCCGAGAGCTGACGGATATTGGAATATCAGCGTTTGCAAAAAATTGCAAGGGATTGAAGAAACTCTCATGTGGATCTTGCACTTTTGGAGCTAAAGGTATGAACGCAGTGCTTGATAACTGCTCCACTTTAGAAGAGTTATCGATCAAACGGCTTCGAGGAATTACAGACGGAGCGGCAGCTGAGCCAATTGGACCCGGTGTGGCTTCATCGTCACTTAAGACAATTTGTTTAAAGGAACTTTACAATGGACAGTGTTTTGGTCCTCTAATAATTGGGGCTAAGAATCTAAAAACGTTAAAGCTTTTTAGGTGTTCAGGTGATTGGGACAACCTTCTTCAACTCGTAACGGATCGGGCAACGAGTTTGGTGGAGATCCATCTCGAGAGAATCCAAGTCACCGACGTTGGACTCGCTGCATTATCTAACTGTTTAGATCTGGAAATTCTGCATCTGGTTAAAACTCCCGAATGCACAAATCTTGGACTGGCGGCGTTATCTGAACGTTGTAAGCTATTGAGAAAACTTCATATTGATGGATGGAAAGCCAATCGAATAGGAGATGAAGGATTAATAAGTGTTGCAAAATGTTGCCCAAATTTACAAGAGTTAGTTTTAATTGGTGTGAACCCAACCAAATTAAGTTTAGAAATTTTGGCATCAAATTGTCTGAATCTAGAGCGATTAGCCTTGTGTGGTAGTGACACAGTGGGTGACATTGAAATATCATGCATAGCTGCGAAATGCATAGCATTGAAAAAGCTCTGTATCAAGAGTTGTCCAGTGTCGGACCAGGGAATGGAAGCTCTGGCTAATGGGTGTCCAAAATTAATCAAAGTAAAGGTGAAGAAGTGCAGAGGAGTAACTTTGGAGGGTGCTGATTGGCTGAGAGCAAGGAGGGAATGCGTTGTTGTAAATTTAGATACTGGGGAGCCTGAAAATCATGATGCCAGTGACGGTGGACCTTTAGAAAATGGTGCTGAGATTCCTCCCCATATGGTGGCAGCTAGTGGTGCACCAAGTAGTAATGGTCGATCAACTTCCTTCAAGTCTAGATTAGGGCTTTGGAGTGGAAGGAATTTGGTGGCATGCACTTTCAGGAGATGGTCAAGTGGTAATAGCAGTTCAAGTAATAGTTAGTTTAAAATCTCAACTCAACTCTTTTTTTTTTTTTTTTTCAAATGTTTCACATTTTTTTTTGTTGGATTGTCTTATTCTGTCCCCAGGTGTATTTAATTCTATGCTGTGTGCCTGTTTATTGTCTTCTAATTGAAACTTCACTTGCTAAAAGTGATCATTTAGGTTTTCTTTGCTTCATTTTAATATCTGTGCCAATCTTCTGTTCTGTAAATTTGACAACAAGTGCTTTCCATAATTTCTGTGGACTGTAATTCCTGTTTATCTTATTGATAATGTTGGTAAAAAGATGGCATACATGCTAAGAGGGTAAAACTATGCCAGATGATGTCTTTATGTGTCAAACTGCATTCTGTAAAGTCTATCATACTAATATTGGTATGAAAGTTGTTGCATCTGAAAGATCTTTCAGTAACATAAGAAATTTGAAACATCTTTTTTACTTCATAGTTTTTCATATAAATTAAATATATCCATTTGTTGCAGTTCAGTAGTTACCCAGAGATCCTTTATTTAAGCCAGATAAGTGGGCAGGTTGAGATACCTGAGGTGGAAATATGAGTTTTGAGGTTGATGTGTTCATTTTTTGAATTAAGTACAATACTATTTCTGGCTATGTTTAGAAACTGAAGTAGGATATATGTATCAAATGCAAATGCTATGGCATGTGTATAGTTGAATATGGATGTTAGAAAATGACTTAGTCAAATTGATGGTGGACCTCTAAAACTAAATATTTGTTAAGAATGCAGTTTGAAACAAAGCTGGTCATAGTAGTTTAGGCATCAGCTGTATATTTAACCAGTTTTATGATATGTAAATTGCTGATTACTTGGCTGATTTCGATCTTTGCACTTTTTCTTCATGTGGTTTGCATGTTGTGAACCATTTTTCCTTTTATCAAATGACCTTGGTCAATGAGTATTGCTCCAATTTCAACCTATTGTAGGATTTTGTTGTGCAATGTGGTTTTGTTTTCAACTGAAAATCATTGTTAAATCTAATTGTTAAGTTTGGAAGGTTGTTTTGTCTCCCATACTTTTCCTCTTCTTTTAGATGGGTATGGTAAAAGCAAGGTTGTTTTGTCTCCCATACTTTTCTTTTAGGTGGGTATGGTAAAAGCAAGGTTGTTTTGTAATAGATATGGTTAAGTTTGGTAGACCTCCATAATGCAGTATTGGAATCTGCCCTAGTTTGTTTATTTTAGCTACTTTTTATTAATGTCCTGATGAATAAGTGAGATACAGATTAAGTAAAAGTTTGAAGTTTTGTCTAGAATCAAAGTAATTCTGATATTTTATTGTATTGCCGTAGTGTGTTGTAGATGTTAATACTTCTTGAGTATGGTATGGCTAAGAAAATGGTTGTATTATTGAAACAGATTAGCAAGGTTCAATTTGACACAAAATCACGGAGTGAATAATTGTATTTGATTGATGTCGCCCTATAGCTAAACCAATTGGTGGTGCCATGACCAGACCCAAAAGTGGAATTAGGAGGGTTGGAGAGGGCAAATTGGCTTGTCTTTACCGATCCTGTCTTTCTTTGATGGAAATATTGTTACCCTTCCCCTGAAGGGCAATTGGAATTACAATAAAAGAGATTTTATGCATAAAAAGGTATATATTCAAATTTTCTTGGACAATATTATGGGATTAAAAATTTAATTCAAAAGTTTTACTAATTCGATGTAATTATTCTAACCTTGAAAAATGATCCAGCTTTGGATGGAATCCGGCCTTAACCGAAAAAAAAAGGTTACACTTCGTGAATAGCGTGGTCTTTGGTCATGGGCCATCCGTTATTGATTAGTTGTTGGAATGTTCACAGGAATATGAAGACCATTTTGTTGGACGTTAGAATAATAGACTGAAAGACTGTGACATGAATATGGAGAAATTTAAAACTGAGTAAAACTAAAACCATTAGGTTTGAAGATTCCAGCGAAGTTGATTTTCCATTGCATTGTGCCGTGGCTGATGGTCCAGGAAACAAGTCACGAAAAGCTCGTGGAATTTTTAGGTTGACCTGCTTTAGAAACTTCATTTTACCGGTTAATACGAGTTACGCATAAAGATAAATTTCTAAGCTTGGAAAAGTATACAAGCCCTCTCAATTGACTAGAAAACTAATTAAAATATGTCACTCAATGCAACCAAGGCAACTTTTGAATTCAGAATTAAATTCCCTATTCCTGTACCTTTGACAATAAGGATTTAATGGTGTGATCTGCAAATGCATAAAGTATAATCTAAAAACAACACCATCTGCACTTCTGCTAAGCTATAGATTCATTTTCTGGTACACATGCTTCAAGACTGGATGAACTACCAAATCCTTGTGATCATGTCACTCTAAGCTTCATCACCTGACAATCAGAATCAGCCCATTGAATTTTGCGGTAAAGCAAGGATTCGAATAGGTAAACAAGGTATAAGCATAGTTGGATGTAACAATTGAGTAGGATCGGCATATGATATTAAAAATAAAATAACATTCATATAACAAGCTTTCAATTAATGTTTCAAAATTTATGAAGCACATTGAAAACTATCAAATCTATTGTGTCACCTTATGTTTATGAACTATAATTAAAGGCCAATTGGCTGAATCCAGCCAAAACTCTAATTTGAAGTTAAATTGGTTTTGACTGACTATATAATGTATGAGCAAATTACATCTCGTCCTTGCAAACTCATTTGCCATACCTGCTAAAAACTCTTTCTGAAGAAGTTCTTTCACTTGACCTTTTTCCCTTTCTTAGCCTGAGGCTTTTGGTATAAGATAATCTGACTCAGGATAGTGCCATTTGTCATGACACCAAGTACAGAGCCCATAATAACTGCAAGAGAGTTAAGGACAGCAAATGCTTGGAAGTATACATATCTGCAACTTAAATGGAAGTAAAAAATAGATGTTGATACACTTTGCTCAAAAAACCAGTAGAATTGTTCAGTATAATCTTAACTCCTATTAAGAAAAAACCTTTTCATTATACTAACTCAAATAATTTTCCATCAGCCCCTGTTTCAGTTCTATGAAAGAACCATATTTTTTTGTCATGTCATAGTGAGATAGAGTTTTATCATAAACTCAATCCACAGCTCTACACCATCCTCTATTCTAGCACATTTTCTACCATATCCTAACAATTTCCAATGGACAAGAGCACCAGTATGAAAGAAAGAGGAACATATATCAAGAGTAAGTAAAAAATTTCCTACTTTAGAAATTAAGAAAAAAATAGAGGAAATAACAAGTGAAACAAGCTATACTATTGCAGGTTTAACTAAACTATTCCCTCTCTAGAGTGTGAAATATGTGATATATAATATAATATTTGACGATTTCAATAATACTAACACTATTGTAAATGCTATCAATCTGTCTACCCAGAAATATTATTCAGAAAATAACATATAACACTTAACCATAAATTAATTTGTTGTAGTAACCCTTTCAGTTCACAACTAAGAAACCTTGACAAGGATACCACTTGTTGGTGCATTTTCTTGGATGCTGGTAAAAACTCTCACTGCATAACCAATACACATTAAACAAAATAAATTCATCACTTCATCAGAAAATAGAATATTTATGAAATCACCACTACTTTTGACAAACTATAAAAACTCACCCATGGAACCACCAAAGTTCATGAAACACGTTAAGAAGCTGAGCTCCCCAGTACTTCTGTTCTGCTCAACAAATAATGTTAATCACTAAAATTAGAAACTTTTCTTATTAACTTATATCCAGAATTTAACAACAGAATGGATCTTCGTTTCAACTTACTTTAAAGTTCTCCCATATTTGTGGGACCCTTGCACAGAAAAATATTGCGTGTTGGGATGCCTGTAATAGGTCATTACACAATGAATCAGTCAACTGAGAATCACAAACCCCCCTCCCCCCTCAAAAAAAAAAAAAAGTTTCAAATGTTTCAATATTCATATGCTTAGTATTACTACTTACATAGAGAGCTTCAAAAAGAACAGGATCAATTTGACCAGCTAAAACAGTTGGCGCTATAGCACAATAACTAAAATATCACCAAGTCAAGGGAAAAAATAACTGCACATCTAATTCTTGCACAGTATGATTTTGATTAGATAATGCCAACAAAAAATTGATACAACAAGCAAGCAGGATACATTAGAGCCTTGATCCATGTTGTGGTACCAACTGATGATGAATAATGGTAGATTAGAGCAATTAAAATTATTGCTGCAATGAGCAAAACATAAATCAAATTAGATTCTTCTAAAATTTACATCAACTTTCATAATGCACCATAGTTCATGACTTCATGAGAACAACTTATTTGTTTGGGTTAAAGATCCACCAACCTAGAAGGAATGGAGGTTGACAAAACTTATTCTGTGAAATTTGTAAATGAGATTGGATGATTTTGGCAATGCAATCAGTCTAACCCATTGGGGTTAACCGTGAATATATATATGTTTTAGACATTAAACATATGAAACGGTTACAATAAACTTATTCACTTTTCACATGCAAAACGCTCTGCAGTTAAACATATGATATTGCTTGAACTTTGAATAGAGAGCACCCAGTAAAAATCTAATTAGAGAGAAACTAAAGAAAAGGTGATGAAATAACGTTTTACACCAGAATATCATTAATGTGGCTTGATTGGTAAAGATACAGACTTGCAAATGTAAAAGGGACAATCACAGCTTTTGTATCCTGTTACTATCCATCCTCAAATTGGGACTAAGATTTTGTTTATTTACTCTTCACATCACTTGGAAGCATTAATGTATAAAAACATAACATATTGAAAGCAGTACAAATAGAGAAAGAGTGAAACATACCTTGAACCAAAAGAAACCCCAGCTCGCCATAAGCTGAAAAGGGAAGCCCTTTGTGAAGACAGTATGCCAAAGCAATGGTATACCCAACTACTTCGAGCTCAAAGGCCACAACACTAAGCCCTCTCACACTACTATTTTTCAAAATTTTCAGTATCTACAGACAAAAAGCATCACAAGATGACATAATTAGGGAAATGAAAATTGTTATGTACATGCCTGAACCGTGAGGAGCAATTTTCTTTAACTTAATACAAATCAATAAGGAGACATATAAATTTCTGTTCAACTAAGATCTAGGTTTTAAGTTAAAAATTACTCGCATATCTAATAGAATTAAACAAATAAAAAGTAATAAAGTAAGAGGATATGATGAATTGATGAAGGAAATCATTAGAAAAAAAAAAAAAACCTGAGGGAGTTTGACGGTGGTGGAAGCAGCAACGATGCAGTAGCCGAGGAGTTTGGATATGAGTGGGAGTAAACAATCTTTCTCCGGAAATTGTCCTTTCCGTAGAGATCCGAGAGCGCAGCTAAGATCGATCCCTAAATAATCCATCTCAAACTCCTTTAGATTGTTTAAAATCTGGAACAGGTACTCAAACAAAGGAATGGATGAACAGCGTGTTTGGTTTTATTTCTGGAGAAGCCCCGCCTGATTCTGGATAGTCAATGTGACGTCTTTCTTATTAATTTTGAACTCAAAGGTAACCCTTCAATTTTAAAAATCTTATTTATTTATTTATAAATTATTTAAATTAATAAAATTTTACCCTTTTAAAACTTTATCTTTTAAACCCTAACCTCCTACACCAAATTTTAAAAAATAATATATTTTTTTTAAGGTTTAATTTTTAAACTCTGATACCATCGTCAACTGTTTTTTCTTCTTAACTTTTTTTTTCTCTCTAACAATCTCCCTCTTCTTATTTAGGCCTCTAATCGATATCAATTAAAGTTAGAAAAAAGAACATCTTCATCTTAGAAGACGATAGTTTTCCCAAAAAAGACAAACATCCTTTTCATTTTCTTTTAGAAAGATAATTGTCTTTCTAGACAAACAGTCGTCTTCTTAGTTTTAATCGACCCCCGACAAAGATTCAGATGAGAGGAGAGAGATCATCAGAGAGAGAGAAAACGTTGGGAGAGAGAGGCCACCAGTGATAGCGTCAGAGTTTGAAAACTAAATTCTATGAAAAGAAAATATTATTTTTTAAAATTTGGTATAGGGGAAAATAGTTAGTTTTTTAGTTTTGGGAGGAAAAGATATAAAATTTAAGTTTATTTTTAATATTACAGATGAAATAACAATTTTATCCTTAAAACTAATAAATTTAACCGTTCATAAGTGGATAAATGAAAATTTCAAAATTAAAGGGTGAAAACTTAAGAAAATAATATATTTTGGATGAGAATAAGTCTTTTGGCCATTTGTGAATAGGATTAAGTGTGTCTGTAATAAGGCCACAGGACAAGAGTATTTTCTATTATGTTTTAGTTTAATTTTAAAAATATATCTGTGACAATTTAAAATTTTAAATATTTATTTATACATTAAATTTTGTAAAAATTAAAAATAAAATTATTATTTTATTAATAATATTAAAAAATATATTATTTTATTTTATTTTTTCTCACAAATTTTAAACACTCATATGTAAACCCTATTCGTAATTTTAAAAAGCAACTTTTTTCCATAAAACTCTCTACTGTTTTCTCTTCTCTCCATTGAGGACCATAGTGGCCATCACCCTTCTTATCTTTACCTCAGCTGTCTCTCTTTTAGGCAAATAATATCAACAGAGATAAAATCAGCTAATTTTTTTATTGAAGAAGAGACGAAGACGATCCTTTGTTGACGAAAATAAAAGACAACGACCACTCCAAATGTTAGCCTACCTGCTCTCATTTAGGGTGCCATTAATTAATTATTTTATAGGGAAAAGGACTATTTCCCACCTATTTTGTACCCCTATCTTAAAAGCATACCCACATCAAATGAAAAACTTAAACACTAATTCATCTCTAAATTGTCGTTAAATAGAGAAGTAAAACTGTCATTTTACTGTTTATATTCCAGTTATATAATTTTATCGCATTTTTTCGTTCCAATTTTAAAAATTAACTTTTATCCCATCTCTAAACTTTGAAAAGTGACTTTCACCCCCCCAAATCCATAATTTTTTTTTCACTTTCCCTCTGGTCACTAACGACGATGTGGCTGGAGGGAGAGTAACGAGCGTTGTCCAGAGAATGGACGATGCTCGTTGAGCTTCACTGGACGACGAAGTATCGTCCATTCTCTGGACGACGCTTGTTGTCCAGAATAGACTACGCTCGTCGTCCAGAGTGGACGATGCTTCGTCGTCTATTTGGACAATGATTCTTCGTCCAAAGTCCAGATCTGGACAACGATCGTCTTCCAGAGGTGGTCGACCTTTGAACGAAATCTTCTTTGCCATCGCTAGAAAAAGTGGCTGCATTTTAGAGAGGAAAAGTGAATTTTTTAAAACTTAATTCATGAGATAAATATTAGTTTTTCAAATTAAAGAGAGAAAAATGAGATAAAATTTTAATTATTTAATATTATTGATGAAATGATGAATTTACCCTTTACTCTAATTGAAAATATGTGGGTGGATGTAAATAGATTAAACTTTGGATGGGTGTTTGGTTTTTCATGAGGCATGGGTATGTGATTGAGATAGGGCTAAAAAATAGGTGGGAAATAGTCCTCTCCCCTTATTTTATGTTAAAGATTCTTAATGCCTATTTTACTTCGTATCAAATTTATTCTGTTTCAAATTTATTCAATCTCATTCTCACCCTTTCTTTCAAAAAACATAAAAATTTGATTCAGGAGCCGATGTTGCTTCACTTCTTCCAAAAACAAATTATACTATTAACAATTTATTTTGACCCGTTGCTTGTCGGAGCTTAAAACCGAGATTTGTGTACACAAAATTATTTAGATGATAGAACAGATATTTATTATGAATATTAAATTAGTTATAATTAATAATTATTTTATAATATTTAATTTAAAATTATTTAATTATTATTAATATATTTAAGTAATTTAAAGAGAAAGCATAACACAATTTCTTGAATTAGTTGTAATAGCTGAATCGTTATTGTACCATGTATTAACAATATAATTTTTATGCCGTATATTAAGTATTATATGATATAATTTTTAAAAAATAAAATAATAAAATATTAATAAAAATAATAAAAACTTGTGATTAACACATCATCATTTTAGAAAATATTACAAACACCCTTTAAAATTTAAAATTTTTGTATATACACTCATAATATATCATTATTCAAAAAAAATATATATCGATCCGTATCAGTAATATATATCTTATTGTAGAATATATATCGTATTGTATGATATATTCATTGTATTATATTAATTCGATACACTTCGTAATACATATTATTTTTTATTTGTATTATACCATATCGTAGAGCACATCTCATATATCATGAATTATTGATAACTATGCTCCCAATAGTCAAATATATTACAAACTCATTGTGATCTCTGTAGTAGTGGCGGATAGGATCCACTCGGAGGACATGTAACCAATCAGACAGAGCATCAGGCATTGAGGTGGAAAAACAGAGTGATATGAAACAATTAGGAATTGAAGAAATATGTTTTATAAATACCTGGAGGATAGTAAGATGAGACCATTGTGAATCTGCTTATCCATTCCGGTCTCCTTGACTGTTTCAATCTAAAAAGAACATGCTACAGTCCTATGTTGTATTTTTAATTGATGATACTCTAAATTCTGATGATCTTTTTCCTAGCAGCAGAATGTAACTGCGATGGCCGCTGCTATGATTTACAGGCAGCTTATTAATTAACAAGCAGTAGATGGGTTCTGTTTGCGTCCACTTTCTCAGACGGGGACGCAATTCAAAGTCCATAAATATGACTAGTAGCACAATCCACATAGTTGTCTCTTCCTTCCTAAGGCTGGATAACAGGACTGTACAAATTTCCTGTTGGTTGATAAAAAGTAAGGCTATATATAAACACACAGTCTGGATACGAGTACAAGACAAGAGATGAGGTGTAGGTATAAAGTTGCACCAATGGGGGTTTGCTGCTAACTATCCAAAGCGATAAGGAGAGGCAGGGAAAGCGATAATTGTACGGGGAGGGCCATGCCAATGCATGTCTTTTAGAAGAAGTGGTAATGGGATGCTTGCTTTTTTCGCTTACTAGCCAACAAGCTCGTCTGGTGCACTGTAAAAGATGGGTAGGGTCATATCGACCTATTTATGGTGCAGTTATTCATACCATATATATCAAATGAGTGATGTGATTACTGTATATGCATTTGAATTTGAGTTTAAGCAGCTCGAATTGAATCTAACCTTATTTAAGAGGCTGTGATTATGTGTTTAATTATTCGCACTCATTTCCTTTGATCAAACAAATCTTCTTAGTGAATTCTGATTACTGATAAACATAAATTATGACCATATAAATTGTAACTTTGTTTACATTAGGAGTGAATGGGGTAGCATCAGCCAACTCGAAGATCACACATCTGTATAACAGTGATCTGACTTAAGAGAACATTAATGTTAACACCAAGTTAGGTGAACTATGATTGAACCTATATAATGCTACAACCCTTGAGGACCAGAGCTACTGCAACTACAGACAAACTGATAAAGTTTCATCAAATGCCAGTGAAAGCTACATCAAACATTCTCTATGCTTTCCAAATTGAAGATTTTTTTCTAGGCCTATGATGGTTATGGTTTTTGTAAATCAATGGGTGAAAAATGGTCAATCTAAGTAGTTGTTGGGTGTAATAGTCATTTAACATGGTTATTCATTCATAAATGTAAGGGTCCCTACTCAAAACTACCAGAAAAGGGCAATGTAGCACTGAATTAAGTTTGGAATGGGCAATTGGCAATTTCTCTGTTTCTCTTTTCTTTTTTATTAGGACTCTTTGTCTGGTGGTGGCTCATACTCAATTCTCTCTCTTTTTCTATTTCTTTGTGTGACAATGGAAGGTGGACTTCCCATGCTTAATTGTCTCTTGCAGCACACGCTGAGAAGCCTCTGTTCAACTTCTGATTCTTCTAACTCCTCGAAGTGGGTGTATGCTGTCTTTTGGAGGATATTGCCTCGTAATTACCCACCTCCAAAGTAAGAAAACTAAAATGCATGCGGCTGTCAACTGCTAAATCCAAAAAATTTATTATATTTTTACGTCTGATTTCAAGTGTACTCATTGTCTGTAGATCACATTATGCAGGTGGGATTATGGAGGAAGTGTTCTTGATCGTTCCAAAGGCAATAAAAGGAACTGGTAATTCATAGGAACAGTAAGAAACTCAGTTCTCATTTGTACTTTGTTTGAGTTTTTGAGTTGAATTTTGTTTCAGGATTCTTGTCTGGGAAGATGGGTTCTGTGATTTCTATGAATGTGAGCGTGTGGGATTTGGCTACATAAAGGGGAGGTTTGGGGCTGATGTCTTCTTCAAAATGTCTCATGAGGTTTATAACTACGGAGAAGGGTAGATTAATACTCTAGTATATTTTCCAAATGTTTAATCTTCTGAAGGGTGAAATTATGAAGAGATCGGAGAAGTTAAATGCTCAATGTGTGTGCTGCTTTGTGGCAGATTAGTGGGAAAAGTTGCAGCAGATAACAGCCACAAATGGGTCTACAGAGAAGCCATAAAAGAAAATGATCCTAGCTTCATCTCCTCCTGGAATACTCCTATTGAGCCTGTAAGACACAAACTACTACATTTGTGTTGAAGGAAAATGAATGCATGTATGAAGTGTAAACCTTTTCCTCCTACCCTGACTTTATCATCATTTTGCCTTGTTATTCAGCAACCAAAGGCTTGGGAAATTCAGTTTAATTCTGGCATTCAGGTTTGCTATTCTGCTTCCTTATTTTGGAACTATAAAAGAGAAATTTAACATGATTCATTCCTTCTAATGTACAGACAATTGCCGTCATTTCTGTGAGAGAAGGAATTATTCAACTGGGTTCATTTGATAAGGTAATTATAATTCTCTCTTCACTGCATATTTTGTGTTTTCTTTTGCATAAAATTGAATGATGGCTGATTTGTTCTAAAGATTTTCGAAGACCTCAATCTGGTTATCAGCGTACAGAGGAAATTCAGCTATCTACAGAGCATCCCAGGCGTCTTCGCCATACAAAGGCCATATCTACCCATCCATTTTCCCTACATCATCAAACCCAATATTGAGATGAGCGAAAGCCAGGAAACAGCTTACTTAGGTGATGACAAGCAGCATTTATCCCGGGCAAAAAGACTGTTCAATGAAATTCCTCAATATTCTCCCATTAAGTCGATTAACTTTGGGTGGAACAGCCCTCAAAACGGCCTTGCAGGGGCTCCTATTTGGTCAATACCTCCCTTTTTGCCCACCATGTCTTGCAGTCTTGGAGCTCTACTAGCCAAGTTACCTTCTGTGGTCCCTTCCAATGACATCAATGAATCTCCTGCCACAGCCCTCATCAACAACCAAAACAGCATTAATGCGATGTCTCAGAAAGAGAAGATTGATAATGAACTCCAAGCTGCTGACAGAAAAGTAGAGTCCTCATGTCAACTAGATGATCAAGAACAGAAGCCGGTATACATAAACACTCAGTTAGAGGTGAAGGAGGTGGGGGAATTAGGATTCGAAGCTATGAGGGAGGAGGGAGAAATCAATTAGGAGATGCATGTTAATGATGTAATCTTGGAATAAACTTTATCTAGTGTAATCTTAAAATGTCGATGCAGTGGATTTAAACTTTTATTCTTATGTTTATAATCTTTCTTTTTTATTGTTCAAATTATCTCTTAAGAATTATTAACCATGTGCAATTGTTAAAAGATAACAAACATCAAATTTGATTTAAATCATAGTAAGAGTTGATTCATGTGGCATTGTCCATGAAATGAAACAAAATTTGTACTAGAGAAACTATAATTAAAACCGTACTTACAGAGCCAGCTTTCATAATCAAGACTGATTTTATGGTAATGACAGAGGGATCTGGTCATTGAGTGGTGGAAGGTCGGTGTGGCATCGTGGGTCAGGACTGGATTGCAGTGGTCTCTCTCAATCCATAATACGATCAATGGTCCCCCAAAAGTCATATGAGGATGAAATATGACGGGAAGAAAATTAAGAATCGAATTGTTGTACGCAGCGTTTGGTTTCCAGCCTCCGGCAAATTGCAATGGTCCCAACCAACTCCCAACTTTTAGATTTTTTATTTTTCCAGGAAAAGGAGGTGTGATCATGTTATGAGGCACTAAAAGTGGCCCCATTTGCTTTGATAAGCTCATTTTAGTGGAAATATTTTTTTAATTTGTTGTTATATTATTTAGAAAAGAATAATACAATTATATATTAAGATTTTTAATTTTTAAAAAATTATACAACAATTTTTCATAAGTTAAATTGAAATTGCGTATAGGTGTAGGGGCATTGGCCTTACTCTCCGTTGAGTCATTGGAAAGTAAGACACCCACCCACTAATTAAATAACATAATCTATATGTGTTTGTGTCACGTCTTATAAACGAAGTAGTCATCAATTCTAATAATCTCTTATTTAATGAATACTTCGTAGAAGTTTAATCTTAACAATATATTATATAAACTTTATATGTATTTATATTGTATTTTATAAACGAAATAGTCACCAATTTTAATAATTTATTTGTTTATAAAGATTTTGCACAATGGAAACTAACCTCACTAGCATACCATGTAAACTTCATTAAGTATATTATTTTTATTAGGAACTCTATATTGTTCATTATTGTGTCCATCTCCTTTAACAACACTACTTTTGTTCAACCGTTTGTCTAATTATGTGGGATTGTATGTCAATGTGCTTTGTGCACGAATGTAGCATCCGATTTTCAGCTAAATACATAGCCCTTTGATTCTCGCACTCTATCTTCACTACATGAAGCTAAATACATAGCCACATATCTTCCTTGCCAAGTTGTGTCAATGCCATGAATTTTGCTTCAGTAGATGACAGCGCCACAGAACTATGTCCCTGACTCATCCAACAAACTATTGCACCGAACATCTTAAAAACATACCCTGTGTCATCGCTCACAGAAAAAGTGATAACTTCCAACAGCCTTTCCCGGGTAATTTCCGTATCCTTCAAGCGCTACATTTTTAAATTGGTCAAAAATGTCGCCCCAATGAACAGCGGGGAAGAAGGATCCGCGAAGCGAGGATTACAGATTTTTAACAGAGGATTTTAATGAATACGCTTCTGCTGACAGTTTGCAAATAGCAAAATTATCCATTTTTGTGGTGAAGCAAAGAAGTAAAACTATAAAAGTAAGCTATTACATATATATATTGAAACCAACTAGATCAATCAAAAAGAAAAGGCAACCTCTGTATGGTAAGCATAAAAGCTACTGTCAAATGATAACTTAATATACTGCAAATTGACAAATGACAACAATACTGTTCAATGCAATTCAGATAAGTTATGTACACAATCATATTCCATGATAATCTTTGATAGTCCTTCCAGTTCTGCTTCTGGTATACAAATTATAGTTGAAATAACTGTATGCAGTGTGACAAACCAAGAAGCCAAATTCAAGTGCTGATATGATCTTTTGGCCACCTTCTGTCATCAACTGCTTAACAATACAATCTCTACTTAGGCACTGTCCTTCTTGCCCTCACTTCCATGAGCCCAATTAGGTACGGCAGGAGTGCGTCTCATTGCCTTCACTCCCAGTGGGTTGTTCTTGTTCTGGTGCAGAGAGATTTAAATAAGTAATATATTGGAGGAAAAAGAATATTTCTTGAGTGGTTCACAGGGTCACAGATCGAAGCCACTCAGCAATGGTTAAAAATGTAAGAAGAGAAATTAAAATCTGTGAATGCTTAACAGAAAGAATAACTAAGAACACAACAAAGTAAGGTTTAGTTGCTCTTACCGTCAAGCAAGTCCCTGCACGAACGTTACAGATGGGATAGTCATGAGGGCAGCAGCTGTAATGGTCATCACAGCAAGTGGCAGCCTCGAGTGGGCAGCATCCCCATGCAAAGCAATAGTTCCCATACTCGTAGACACAGCAGCAGGTGTTGCTTTCTGGGCAGGTGTAATAACTGTCACAAACTGTTGGTGGTTTTATGGGAGATGGAGGAGATGGTCCAGGGTTTGGGGGATTTTGGCCTGTCTTGATTGGATAAGAGGCCTCCATTGCAATTCCACATTTCCCTGTGGCAGTGCCAAGCAAGTTACGCTCCATCTTAATGTATCCTGATTCTCCCCAGCTTTTGCCCCATGAATTTTTCACAAGCCAGTAATCAACTCCATTTTCTGTGCCATATCCAACAGCAGTAACACCATGGTCAAGTGCTGTCCCACATCTTCCACTAAAAACACCCTGCCAGTTTGAGGGAAATAAAACTTAATAATCCATGGAAAACAAACAAAAAAGCGATAGCATGGTTAACCATCTAGCATAATCTTCCCGATTCAAAGCCATCAAACTCTGCATTGTCACAATATTTGCCTTCACAAAACCTAGTCAGAGTTTTTAACATTTCTAACAAATTTAAAACTATCATAATTCTATATGTGCTAAGAAGAATAAAAGATAATTATAACAAGGATTTAAAATTTACCGACTCATAGAACTGGAATGCCCGGCCACCTCCTTCAATGGCAACACTCACTGGTTGATTTGCAACTGCCTTTTGCAAAGCTCTCTCGTTGTTTTCAGGAACATCTTCGTAATTATCAATTGTAACAACCTTGGCATTTTTCTGAACAAAGGCAAAAAATGCAGGGTGAGAAGTAGTCTCACATTAGTATTTCGTTCTTGAAAGCAAAACAATTTCCCTACCCGGTATGTGTCACATCTTCCATCAACAGCAGTGTAGGGATAATCTTCTTCGGTGTCAATGCCACCATTGTTAATTATAAACTCGAAGGCATAGTCCATGAGACCACCATTGCATCCTTCATTATATGATGTATCACAGTCCACTAACTCCTGCTCAGATAGAGAGATAAGGTCACCCGTAACTATCTTGTTTATGCCTTCCACGGCTGCAATTGTTGAAAATGCCCAACAACTCCCTGCATTCCAAGTAGATATAATCAACATGCTCTTCTAGTCAACTGCTAATCTTATGTACGCAATCCAATATTTTATCAACAACTAATAAGAAATAATTAACTATAAATCATTACGCTTCGACATAGACCAATACTTATACTTTTAATTTTACCTTGAATATAAATTGTAATATTTCTCGTCTAATAGACCAAGTCACTCTCAAGATATTGTCGAATTTCGACAGAGTCTTTGTTTTAACTAGCCTTATCCTAAAATCTCAAACAATATAAAATACACACATAAACCTAATATCTATTCAATGTTTTGTCGAATTGGGATTCGACAAGTGACATATATAAATAATTTAAAATCGACAGATTTTCATATAATCAAATATAGATTCAATTTCTGTACAATAATATACAGAGTTGTAGAAGTCAACAACTTTGCGTAGCCAATGACAGATTTGAACACACGTCTGAATTCCAAAATTACCCTTTATCATCTTTCCTCCTAATTTTTTTCATCTATTAACTTATCCACTAAAACTTAATTAAAATAATATACAGTAAGAATCAATCAACACTATATTGAAAATGAATCTAATACGTTTGATGATAATTATAATAACTCACCACAGCTTCCTTGATCTTTAACATCGACGACGGCACCCTCCTTTCTCCAATCAACGAAATCCGGCAACTCCTCGCCGACACGTGGCTGATAACGATCACTAGCCTTTGACTTCAAAGAGTTCTTCCTAAAGCCAGTCCTTGCTCCAAGGTACTTGGACCGGTACTCCTCGTTCGTCAAATCAGCAAAGCGGTTCAACCCGACCTTGTAAGTCCGCTTCTCCGAATTATGTTCATCAATAAACCTCAGGTTATCCTTAAAAATCTCAAACCTTTTCTCTTTTTCACCCAAAGCGTTGTATACTTTCCCATGCTTCACAAGCCATGCCTCGTAGATAGCCATGACTTCGTCATCGGTCCTCCAGCTAGATTTCGAGGCATGGGTTTCGTCGTAGGAGATGATGGACATGTCTAACGCCGCCGAAAAAGCAAATAAAAAAAACAAGAAGGTGGCCATAGTTTTTAACGAGGTATGAAAAGCCATCTTGACTGTTTAGAGAGAAACGGGAGGAGAAGATGGACTGTTGATAGCTATACAAGAGAAGGGAGGTTGGGAGGAGAGCAGTTTTTATTATAAAGAGAAAGAATTGAATGAGAGGAGACAAAAGATGGAAAAATATTAATTAAAATGGATTTTTATCAATTAAGGAAGATTAATAATATTAGAGAAATATCTAAATTCAAAAAAAAAAAAAAAAAAATCACACGCTACTTGTGTGCCAAATGGTAAGTCTAAGAAGTGGGACCCAGAACCACTTGATGTTGGAAGAGACTTTTGTCTTTGCATCAATTATTTCGTCGCCTTTCGCTGTCAATATTACAACATTACGCACCACCACCAACTTTTTGTATTATAAGTGAATTGATATTTTCTTTTACTTGTAACACTTATATACGTTGTCACTTGTTTATATTATAAAGTCTTGACCAATGAATACTGACCATCGAATTACAAGAAAACCAAGGAGAATAAAGGAGATGGGACCAAAATTGCCAATATTATTTGGTGGACAAAATTTATATCAATTGTGTTTTCCCCACTGTATTTCTATTGTTTCCAAAAATAATCGTAGCAAACAAAGAATACCATATTATTTAGGACAAAGGACTTATCCCCATTTAGGACAATATTATTTGGTAAACTTCTCTTTCTTTTATGGTCTCTTTCTCCCTTATCTTTTATTTCGATTGATTTTTTAGAGTTTTTTACAAAGATATTATTTGAATCATCTTTCCAAATGAAACAACGTTATCTCCTGACATCACACAACCAATTGGAGGGAGAGATAGAGAAAGAGACTATTAGAGAGAGAGAAAACATTAGAAATGAGAGACTGTAAGAGATAACATAAAGGAAAATGACTAAAAAATGAAAAATAAATTTTAGAGAGGAAACATTACTTTTTAAAACTTGGCTTGAAAAAAAATTGTTAGTTTTTAAAATTTAGAGCAAAAAATAAAATAAAATTTTAGTTTTTTTAAATATTATTGATTAAATGATGATTTTACTTTTAAAACTATCTTACTTAACAATTAATAAATGATTATTTAAGCTTCTCAAAAATAATAAATGAAAATAAAAAAAATAGTAAATTTCAAGTCGAAATAAGTCATTTGATCAATTATTTACAAGGCAAAGGACTATTTCCTACTCAAGTTTTAATGTGTTTTCAAAGTTGCACTTATAAGACTTGAAAAATCTAAAGTTCCACCTATAAATCAACAACCATTAAAATTTTTTTGTTAGAGAGAAGAGTAAAATTATTATTTTATTAATAAATTTTAAAAATTTATATTATTTTTCCTTTTTAATTTAGAAAACTAACAATTTTTTTTTAAAATTGAGTTTTGAAAAAACACACTTTTCCCCTCATAAGGTTTCAAAATCCTCTTCTATTTCCTAGTAATTGGTTTTAGTTCTTCCTCTATCGTTGATAATAGATGACAACACCCTACCTTCATCAACGATGAGACAACTAGGACAACGAAGACTTCATCATCAAGATTGTCTTATTATCGACAGAGATAAAGTGTTGAAATATCGTTGCTGTTTTTAATAAAATATTTTAATAATAGATGATTTATAAATAAAATTTTAGATTTTTCAAAAAAGTTTACAAATATAATTTAAATAATGTATGACAACTTTGGCTTATTTACAAATAAAGTAGTGGGACTACGTTACACAATTATTCCAAGAAATAATTTATGCAAAGAGACTACCAGGAATAAAAACGTAGATGGTAGTTTAAATAAAAAAAGAAATTAATATCACAATTAAAGTAAAACATCAACGACGACAATGGACTTGCTTCCTTTGAGACAAAACGGTGCCGTAATATCACACTCATTTATGATGATAAGATCGATCCACTTCATCAATAAGAACCATACATGTCAAATTATGAAGATAAGTTACCCAATAAGATATTTTCAAGTGTGCTACTAATCATGGAAAATAAATAAATAATATTAAATTAGAATATTAGTTGGGATTTAATTAGTGTCGACATACCGTCATCAAAATTAATTGTTTATGATAAGACGTCTCTATCTCTATTATTTTTATTTAATGAAAAATCTTATTCAAAAGTAATTAGAGATACGTAATTACTTTGGTCTTCAAAATAAGGCCGAAGAGCTTTTTTCTTTCAACTTTGGTGAATTTTTAAAATTACATTTATAAAATTTAAAAAATTTGAAACCGTATTTATAAAGTTTAAAAAATTTAAAATTATATTTATAAATTAGTTGTAGTTAAATTTTTTTATTAAAAATAAAGATAAAATTATTATTTCATTAATAGTATTAAAAAAATAAAATTTATTAATTTTTTTTAATTTTAAAAATTAAAAATTTTATTTTTGTCTAAAATTTTTTAACTTTAAAAAATCATAATTTCTCCCTTAAATCGAAGGTTTTCTTCTTCACCATTTTGACTACTACTCTAATGTCGATAACCCTCTCTCTCGACCTTAAAACGTTGGTTAGTGTACGACGGAGCACGACAACCGTCCCTCTCCGAAGACAAAGAGATTTAGAGAAGGGAGGTCATTAACGTTAGAGATAGTGATTAGAAGAAAAAAAAAATCATAAGTTAGGAGAGAAGGAATGTGACTTTTTAAAATTAAAAAATTTTAAGTAGAGATGAAGTTGTTAAATTTTAATATAATAAATTTTATATATTTTTTAATATTATTAATAAAATAATAATTTTATCTCTACCTCTAACTGAAATTTTTAACTTCGGTTGGTTTATATGTAGGACTTTAAATTTTTTTAAATTTCATGAATATGACTTTAAAAATGAATCAAAACTTGGGTGAAAAACAGTCCTTTGGCCTAAAAATAAATAGATAAATATTTTCCAAAAGATTAGAGATTCAAAATCCAAAATTGAATCTTTTATCTCTTTAATTTTTTCTTAAAACGAGAACCTTATTTTAATAAAATTATTTTTTTTGAGTTGAATTAACCAATATATAAAAGTAAAACTTTGATATCCTACAATACAACCATTACAATGAATAATTTTTGGATTTGATTTTTATATAGTACCAATGGTTTGAAACCCAAATTTTATCTCCCGAGAATTTTACACTTTTGTCATTCAAAAGTCTTTATCTCTTCAATTGGGTTGGGAAGAAACAAACATAACCTATCACGGTCGGGAGATGGAATATTTGGGATCCGAAAACTTGTTCAGACTTTAATCAGTGATCAGTGCCTCCAGAGTCAAGGATTGTCTGTGCCTTTCATCTTGCACATGGGACTATCTTCCCATTCTCATCTCTTGTAAAAGAAAAGGTTGAAGATTCCGAATTGTTTTCTTCCGAGATTGGGCGGGGAGTGGGGGTAAGTGAATAGGGACCATCTTTTCACAACATTTTTATTAAATTACTTTATTTCCTGTTGGTCTGGCCCCCATCTTTTGTTCTTTATTGGTGGCGACATTATCACCCACTTGTGATTGACAGTTTAAGCCCCAATCAACCATTCATCCTTGATCATCAGCTGGCCAAGCATCAACTGATACACGATGCTGAAGCCTCACCCGATATCTCACCATCTGCTCACCAGTTACCAAGTTAGATCTCAAATCTCAGTCCAAAATCAAGAAAAGTCAAACTGCAATTCTTTTCTTCAATATGAGGATTGTACCTTGTACAAAAAGATTAATTGAATCTGCCCTCTTTAATTCTATTAAAAAACACAACATGTCTGAATTACCTTACTTCCTAAGCTAATTAAAACAATTTATTAAATTTCAATTGTCAGACAGAGTATACGGGGATTGTACCTTGACTGAATAATTTCGTCGGTGTAAATTTATGAACGAGTCAATACGTTTCATCCGGAAGCCTCTACCAATTTATCTACTGGCTCTATTAATTAAGAGCCAGAGGCCCGGGGCCGAGCAAGGTTGGGTATTAGGCTCTGTGAGAAACATTTATTTTGGGTGAAGACTCATCGGAACTAAATCAGTTTTGTTATTCAAAATAAGCCCACTAGTTTAGTTTACAGTAGTCGAGTCATTGTTTGGAATTTTATTCGGAACGAAACATTTGAATCATTTTTAATGCATTATAACTAATGATAAAATTATATATATATATATATATATATATATATATATATATATATATATATATATACTCATTTTATATATATTATTATATGATTAAATAATTTTAAATTAAATATAAAATAAAATTATATCTAATAATGATATATATAAATAGAGGTGTCAAATGAGTTAAATTGACCTGTGACTCGATCAGAAATATAAAAAAGTAGCCAAATTTGTAACTATAGCAGCCCGAGCCTTAGGCCTAGACACAAGGCTTGTGGGCCGGCCTACTCCATTACTATTTCATTATTATTTAAAAAATTAATTAATTAAATAATAATTATAATATAAAAATTTATTTTTTATTAAAATTAATAGGCCAGTCGGCTCTTTATATATTAGATTAGATAATGAATCTTATAAGTTTCATAGGTTGACCTTAGTTATACGATCCTCTACGTTACAAGCCTTAGGCCAAATGGGCCATGTTGGAGCCTGTCGGAGACTAGGCCATTACCACCTTTACATATAAGTGTATATATATTTATGTGTTTAAAGTGAGTACGTATAATATTACTTTTCATTAGTGTTAAAATATATATTAGGTCAATAAGTGTAAAGATCAAAATTTATATTATACAAAATCAATTAACTTATGTTAAGATCAAATCTTTCATATTTATATACCTCTCATTTATATTGTATTTATTATATATGAAACTTTAATATCCAACCATTAGAATGCTCCTTCTTTGACTCTTTCTATCGACATATAGTTTGAATCTTATAAGCTTAAAGCAGGCGTCAACTCTCCATAAACAAGTTTATATTTGTCTTGGCTAGCAGGTTCGCACGACTAGTCCATGGGATAAATGTTGTTTAATACAGAGTAAAGTCTAAATTTGTCAAGCGCAGCGACTGAACAACAAAGTCACCATGAAAACCAGAATACTTAATTTCAACTTGACAACCAGCGCGTTAGGCAGAAAACCCGTGGAAAACAATTGACGTGCGGGCAGGATTGGACAATTAACCACTAAACCGCATGGGTTGATTGTTTTGTCTGAACATCACTTCTGATTTACATTGCCTTCAAACGTATAGTTGGTCACGAGTTATATCCATGTGAACATGCAATATAATCTTTTATGGCCTTTGGTTGAATTGGCGGTGACACATTAACATATTTTTAAATTCCTTTTTCTTTTAATATCTTTTCAATTAAAAAGAATATTGTCATTGTATGAATATATATTACGGCAAGTGACTATTTCTCATTCAAAATTAGATTTAAATTCGAAAAAAATTTATTTATCTATATATTATTCACTTCTATTAATGAAAATTATTATATGAAAGGACAATAAAATTATTTTGTATAGATTATTATCAATATTGCTAAAGAGAAAAAACTGATTGAAGATGAACAACAACAAATTGGTAAGGGTTGGAAAAAAGGTTGGGTGTTGGGCACACTGAAGATTGGAAAGGTGACATGAGGATACACAATTATGCATACACGAATGATGGTGCAGTTGTAGATGACCATCGACAGTGTTTTTGCTTTCTAATTAAACAACACATTTCATTTTTATTAAGAATTCAAAATTGGTTGGGAATTGAGTTGGATGTGAGTATATAAGTGTGAGGAAAATTCTCACTCATTGTGCTAGCTTTTGCCGTGAAAAAAGATCTAACAACACTTTGTTGAGGTATAACAAGTGATATCAAACCAAAGATTATAAATAATTTTGTCCTTAGGAGGTGTACCAATCCCTCAACCAAACTCATATACTAAGAAACTTAAGACTCTATATCAAGTGCAAACACTACCAAACAAAACAAACAACCAAGGGAAAAATAATAAGCACCCATTATCCGAAGGGGTCAATATCAAACATCAAATGTGACCATTCTCAACATCCTCGAACATGCCAAATCGAGTGAATGTGGGAGTGAGTTGGCATTTGTTGACCCATGATACAATTACCATTATTATTAAATTGATATCTTACAGACATACAAGATTGAATAAGAATGGATGGGAAATTGAAAAAGAAGAAGTGTTTGAGATATGGATGAAACAAATAATTCATTGATTTTGAGATTGGATTTGGGAAATGGAGAAGAATAGAGGACTGGGGAGTGTTGAGAGGTGTGGTGAGACGAAGGTTGAAGAAGGACGAATTTTGGTGGGGGGCAAAGGGAAAAAAAAAAGATTTTAGAGGTGACCTTTGCGGTCGGTAGGAAACGGGGGGAAAAGAAATAAAATAAAATAAAAAGTTAACAATTAAAGGTATTTTTATTTTCCCATTAATTTCACAATTAAAATTAATAGATAATAGACAGACAAATGTATTTTTCTAATTTAAAAGGTTAAAAAAAATACCATTTATGATTAGTACAAAAACCCCCCCCATAATAATTATAACTCTCAAGGAAAAAAAACAAAAAAAAAAACAAAAAGTAGCCGCAACAGTGTCCTAAATATATTTCACACTGGAAAGTTTTGAATTTTGGCAGTGGGTAGGCTTACCTTCTGAGCCAGAAATAAAGCCAAACGTTATTAGAAAGTAAGTCAACAAAAGAAGGAAGCAAATAGATAAGGAGAAGGAGAGCTACAGCCTATGCATAGACTTGAGGCTCGGCCTACATTCATGCGGCTTGCTTAAGTGTTCCAGTTGAACTCTTCCATCTAATTACACCACACAACTGCCACGTCAAAATAATTTAGATTTCATTTTTGGAATTTAAATTTTAAATTATTTAATAATATCGTATAAATATTATATTATTTCTTAAAATGTTTGAAAATAATCCAAATAAAAAGAGCAAGTAAGGAATTTGAATTTGTATACTTTTATTTTTATCAAATTAAATTAAATATAAAATAAAAAGAGAATCCCATGTGACTTGTGGGGTGAGACTTTGAAACAGCTTCCGGTGTCCGGTAAAGGAGAAGCTCTTGGACCCACAATTCTCTTTTGCATTAAAAGCTGTAAAAGGTCAACTCTACCTCACTGTCCCCAACTAACCTCTATATTTCCCTCTTCCCATTTTACCCAGTCAATAACCCAACGGCCTTTTTCCCTTTACACGCTCTCCAACCCGGTTTATCCCCTGTACTTGACCCCATATAAAGGATGTGGTCAACATCTTGACAAAAATACACCACGTGGATTATTATTATTGGCAGCTGAGTTTGACGACAGAATGGTCAGGTCAGTCATTTTAATGCCTTTCGATTGCGAATCAATTTGACTCGAATCCATCAACAGGCCCCTTTTTTTTTTAATAATCATCTTAAGCGTTCTTTCTTTTGCTTTTATTTTGAATTTTTTTTCCTTTTTTAGCTCTGCTTCATAATCCTTGTAAGACGAGCTCCTGTCTGTAACTATAAAGATTCAAATATACCCTTTTACCATTTTCAGTGCGTCGTGTTAAAAGAAATGGCTGTGGAGCTTATGATGGGTTATGGTTGCGCTGATGGTTTTGCAGCATCAACCCAAATGGAAGAGAATGCTGTTCGAGAAGCTGCATCTGCTGGTATGCAGAGCATTGGTGAGTTCATCAAATTATTGTCCCGAAATCAAGTCCCCGAACAACATTTCCCAGAAGCCTCCTCTTCTTCAAATCTTGAAACCGACAAAGAAATCAAGGTTGCTGCCGAAGTCGCTGTAAACAATTTTAAGAGAGTTATTTCTTTACTGGATCGACCGAGAACTGGCCACGCTAGATTCAGAAGAGCACCTTTGAGTCCTCCGCCTGTTATTCCTCAGAAAGAACAAAAACAAGTTGCAGAAGCGGGGCCATCCGTTTTATCGATTAATCATCAATCAAACGAACAGGTTTCAGCTTTTAAGGTCTATTGCCCTACCCCAATTCATCGTTTGCCTCCTTTGCCTCATAATCACCACCCACATCAGGTTCATAAGACTCCTTCTGTGGCGGTCATCAAGACTATGTATGCAGAGAGAAGTGATGTGCCAACTACTATCAATTTTTCACCACCAACTTCGTTCATATCGTCGCTCACTGGCGATACGGATACCATACAGCCTTCTTTTTCCTCTGGGTTTCAATTCACCACTCCTTCTCATGTTCAATCGGTTGGTAAGCCGCCTTTATCTTCGTCTTCTCTTAAAAGAAAGTGCAATTCCTTGGATGATGCTGCGCTAAAGTGTGGTTCATCTTCTGGCCGCTGCCATTGTTCCAAGAAAAGGTCAGTCATCTTAATCCTTAATTTGTTTCATTCTGTGTTAATTTTTTCCCTGTAAATGTTAATCAGATATGATTTAACGTTTTATATGAATTAATTAAACAGGAAATCAAGGGTTAAGAAAGTTGTTAGAGTCCCTGCAATTAGCTCCAAGATGGCCGATATTCCACCTGATGATTTCTCCTGGAGAAAATATGGCCAAAAACCCATCAAAGGCTCCCCTCATCCAAGGTATATGTCTGTTCTGAATCCTTTAAACACGTCCTCTGTTTCCTTGCTCCTATCAATTCTCAACTCAGCGTGTCACTCGTTAATTTCTTAGATATAATCGGTTTTTTATTTTTGACTCTTCTTCAAGCCGAGTTAACTCAGCCCCGCGTTAAATTGTTTTATCTGTTGATGCGATTTCAGGGGATATTACAAATGCAGTAGTGTTAGAGGCTGCCCAGCACGCAAACATGTAGAACGAGCACTCGACGATCCAATGATGCTGATTGTGACATACGAAGGAGATCACAGTCACTCTGTGCCTATCCATGATGCGCCTGCTGCAGTGGTCCTCGAATCATCTTAGTGAACTCATCAGACGGCGAAGATGAGATGTTTGAAAATTGAATCACACCCTTCCAAAAGTGGGGTATCAGTAAGTTGCTCAGATAGTCAACGAAGATGCTGGGCAGTGTCTTGAAGAAAGAAAAAAAGATTGATTAGTGGGGGTTACCTAAATAGGATTCCTTCGTTTTTGGCTTCTGTTTTCGTTTTTGGTTGAAGACTTTGTTTAAAAGGAAAAAGAAATGGGAAAGCGTAGAAATTGTGGATTTTGGCAGACTTCGATTCTTGCAAATACAAGTAGTGGGTTCGCTCTTTTGTTTTTAATTATTTTATTTCTAAATGTTCTTATACTCGTCTCAGATCAGATGGAATTTAGCTTTATATAAATATAGTGGTGGATCTTGCTTGGATGCTATGCTTGCTTTATTTTATTCCATTTTTCACTTTAAATTATTTACAATAATATATAATGGGAATATGGGTTGTCATAGAGGAATGTTTATTTCTAAAATTATTTGGGAGGGTTGACCTTATTTTTATTGTGATTAAGAGATTTCGGACAAGGTTGAGGTCAACTGGTGTATTTTTGTTTTTGATTTATTATTGTCCGAATGATATATTTTAACTCAATTTTGATGGAATAATAATTTTTTTTGTTGAAATAATTAAAATACGTTTAATCTCTAAACAATCGTCGAGAGAGAGTATTGGTATTGTAAGTGGTGTTGGCCAAAACAGAAACAATCAAATTGGGCATGCACAAGAGAGTGGTTGTTGATTGAGATGGAGAAGTTGCAATCAAGTCGGAGAATACGTTACAACGATAAAAAAACAATAAACACAAAAAGATGGTAAGACACATTCACAATGAGAAAACGGACATTGAAGATGGCAAAAGAGACACCAACAAGAGATACATTTGATCTCCGTCTTCATCTCATATATTATTAATTTGATATCTTAATAACCTTCAAAGCCAATTATAATTTTAATCGATATTGATCATGTGTGATATAAAGAGGTAAAATCTAATCTCATAATATTATAGATATTAGATCCAAACTCATACAAATTACATCAATGTTTTTAGAGTCGTATTTGAGCTTTGGAAAAATGATTAAGGTCGGACTTAATCAAAGATGAAAAATCAATTAAGATCAAGATCATTATTGATGGGGGAGAAAAAAAAGAGAATTGTAAAATATAAAAAAAAAAAAAAAGAAAATAGAATGGTTCAACATTCTGTCAGTCCACGTAATGATTTTTATTAAGAAAATAAATTTCAAATAGATGAAAAACTTTAGTTCAAAGATTGAAATTGTAATCAAGGACTCCGGGTGAGATTTGGCAATACAAAAGAATAGAATATGACGATGAACGCCCGCCTGCGACGGAGACCCACCGTGAATTTGGAATAAAAGGGGGCAAAGTCAGTCAAAGTGGGAGGTTTAGTTTATGATAACCTGTCCCCACCTTTTTTTTCTTTTTAAAATACAAATTTGTTAGAGAACCACTAGGTTTTGTCCCCCCAAGGACTAGAATGGCATTTATCATTTTTTCCTGTTGCTGAATTCATGCGCAAGAAATTGGAGTTGAAAAAATTTGCTCTTTTTGTCAAAAAGTACATCTTCTGTTGTTTACTTTATATTTGAAGACTTTTACCGGGATGCTGTAAAAGATTGGATGTACACATCTGCAGGCAGACCTTTATGAATATGGTGGTTGCTTTCTTTTAAATTTATAAGTCTAGCAAAGAAAGCATTTTTTGTTGAATGTAGTCAAATTCAAATTCACTCATCATGGGCTTAAGAATATTTTGTTTTCTCCAATTTGTACAGCATACATGCCTGCCTGGTCTTTATATTTAGGTGGGAAATTATGAAGGTATTATTATTACTAGGGGATTTCTAAAGGTTGACTACCTACCATCTTCAGACCTTCAACAAAAGGGAAAACTACTAGTCTCCCCCTGTTTTTTGTCCGAATAAACTTTTCACCCTCCAACTTTAGAAACAAAATTTCCCACTTTTGTTGTAGTTTGATTAGTGAAATTAGTTAATTTTTATGATAAACACACTAAAAATATAAAAATAATGTTTTTTTGGTTTCAATGTTTATTAAATCTAAATAACATGTTACCCTCAAAACTTTATAAAATATATTTCATCCTTAGTTTATATTAATTTTAGAATTAATAATCATAAAAAAATTTAAAAGATTAAAATAGTCGTTAATGGTTAGAATCACATATTATCGATGCGATTCTGACCTTTTTTAGTGATATTCATCAGTAATTAAATGTAATAATATTATTTTATAAAAAATAATACTTTTAAAAAAAGTATTAAACGTTGTGAATTTTTCTTTCGTAATGAACCTTATATATATATATATATA
This sequence comes from Mangifera indica, assembly GCF_011075055.1. Taxonomy (NCBI): domain Eukaryota; kingdom Viridiplantae; phylum Streptophyta; class Magnoliopsida; order Sapindales; family Anacardiaceae; genus Mangifera; species Mangifera indica. The sequence continues at coordinate 3,187,958 of NC_058147.1, read as the reverse complement.
AATGTAAGTACATTTTCTTAATCTTTCACCAATATGCACGTCCCTTCGAGAAATTGAAACTATATTGCCCAACATTTTTCTTTAGCCTAAATTGAAAATAAATTGATAATATAATCATCAAACTAAAGAAAATGAATAATAACAAGACTGAGGGAGGACTGCCCCACGTTTGAGTACTTGGCTCTGTTTCTCTTCAGTGGTCTCTTGCCCTTTTTTATGCCTCAATATTTCTTCTTGTGCCCTATCTGGTTCCTGCTCTACAAAGCTTACACCTTTTTACAGTTTGCATCTGATGGATTTCCCAATCAATGATTTATCTAATTTTGGAAACAACCTTTTTAACATGCTCAAATGGTGCAATTGTGTCATTAAGAGTTCAAGACCTCTCTTCATGGCAACCTGATTAGCAAGCTTAGTAGAATTGATAGCAAAATCCTGAGCTGATTCTTCAATTACTTTCCCAATTTCTGATTTGGAAATTAGGTGATTTCCCTTCTCCTTACTGTCTTGCTTCACATATGAGAGTTCCAATGTAATTGTTATGCTATCTTTCTTAAAAGTGTAGGTGTTTTTTAAGTCATCATGCTTTGCCTTGTGATCATACACCAAGGTCCGTCCTGGTAGGAGATGACATGCATCCATTGGCATTACACGACACCATACCTCGTCCTGATACATCTTCCCAGTTGAAAACTGCTTTAAACACCTCTTGTTTACCTTCAAATCACAACCCTTCGAAAACCATGATAACTTGTATCGCGTAGGATGCTCTTCCATCTTCGGATTCAATTTATCCGCCATGGTTGTAGCAATAACGACTTCTACCATCGCGTAGATTTTTTCTTTAATTACCAGCAATGAAGTTTTACGATTTGAGCCCAAATACTTATGTTTGGACATAGGAAAACGATGTTGTTATAACTGGAGAAGGAAAAAGAAATATTGTGGCCAACTCCTTGTGGTACATATAAATTATATTTGTTAAAAATCTACAGTAAGTGGAGCTAAATATATACAGAATGCTGTTGCTTTAGTAAATTAGTATATAACTTTCTCCAGGCATTAGGTTCTGATTAGCACTACAGAGACAGCTACAATGAGAACGCCTCTCTACTACGCCCTCTTAGCTTTTCTAATTGTCCTCGCCACAGCTCATCAGACGACTGACAGAGAAACATTAGAATTTGTTATTCATAGCAAAGATAGAGCTCTAAGAAAAGGTTGCAATCATAAAGATAATCAAAATACAATGGTATGTCCACAGCCAACAACTTCTCTTGAGCAAGAAGTCTTACAATTTGCTGATGAAAGACTCGGCCTAGTGTACCCTGTTATACAAAACTTCAAGTCCACAATCACATCTGATCCTCTGGGCATCGTCAAAACTTGGGTGGGCTCAGATATATGTAGTTACAAAGGGTTCTTTTGCGAGAGCCCCCCAGACAACAAAACTGCTAAAGCTGTGGCCTCCGTTGACTTCAATGGCTTCCAACTTGGCGCCCCTACTCTTGATAGGTTTCTTGATCAGCTACCAGTTATTGCGCTCTTCCATGCAAATTCCAACAACTTTGCTGGTACTCTCTCTTCCAAAATTGTTAACCTTCAGTATCTCTACGAGCTGGATATAAGCAACAACCAATTTTCAGGTCCATTTCCTACTGCTGTTCTTGGCATGACTTGTCTAGAATTCTTGGACATTCGGTTCAATCATTTTGCTGGTTCAGTCCCTCAAATATTTACTCTAAATCTTGACTTTCTATTCATTAACAACAACAATTTCATGCAGAAGTTCTCTGATAATATAGGCAGCACGCATATTATCTTTCTTACCTTGGCCAATAACAAATTTAACGGCCCACTTCCCAGAAGCATATTCAAATCTTTTTCCGATTTTTGTGAGGTTTTGTTCTTAAGCGACGAGCTAATAGGTTGTTTTCCTTATGAGATAGGGTTCCTCAAAGAGGCCACAGTGATTGATCTTAGCAACAATCAGCTAACAGGCCTGCTGCCATTCTCATTGGCTTGTATACAGAAGGTGGAGCAGCTCAACTTCACCGATAATCTTTTGTATGGCACGGTGCCAGAGGTGGTGTGTGAGCTCTGTAATCTGGTGAATTTCTCTTTGTCAGATAATTATTTTACTAATGCAGGTCCTCTGTGTAGAATTTTGATTGAAAGAGGAGTGTTGGAATTTAGGAACAACTGTATTCCTGATCTTCCTTTCCAAAGATCAGTTCTTGAATGTGCAGACTTCTTTGCTTACCCACAAATCTGTCCTCGTATGTGGTCTTACGCTTATATTCCTTGTATAAAACACATTCCAGAAATGGTTCCCTCTCCTTGAGCTTCAATTTGCTCATTCAGTCCATTTGCTCTGGATTTTTTATATTTAATTGTAATTAAAGTTCTCAAGGAACCGTATGGAACTGTGATATTGTATATAATGGTTTCATCGCAGCCATTCTGTTTGACATTTTGGGTTTGAACATAAGCATATTTCACTTGGAAATGGATATGTAAAATCATTAATAGTTCGAGCATTCTTCTCAATTTTTTTTAACAAAATTACCAAATAAGTTAAAAGTTTGATTTGCTAAAATTATGTTCTCACTCTTGTGGATTCCACCAACTATGTTGTCATCTGATGCTATCTGGTCAAACTAAATACTATGTTTAATGTTTCAATATTTAGATCTTAAGCCAAAAAAGAGTTGGTTTGCTGCTTTCTTAAAGACAATGGTCCCAGAAATTGTTGCCTGAAAGACAGTGGTGATGATAATTTAGTGATACCTACTTTTCTGGTATGAATTTAGAGACTGCAGGTCACTTAGGGCACTGCCCTCTGTCTCACTCCTGTCTTTTGTATTTAGTGTTAGTGGTGATCGGCAATAAAGGTCCCAACTGAGTAAGATGAAGGCAGATTATTGCCTCAACTAACCCACTGAAATTGCAGCTTTTGCTAGAACAATAAGGTCCAGCTAAAGTGGCCATCTTATAATACATGATCACTTAAAAGTGTCATTTATATCCAATAATTTTGTCACTGCTCACTGTTTCTGGCTTTATTTGTTCATGTTTAAATGCTAAGTGAGAGTTGCTGACACCAAGTGAAAGTCTTTCTGTATTTTGATTTGCTCTTGACAGTTATGACGATTTATCCAGACTCCAGTTCCTTCATCATGAACAAAGTGGCAGGTGATCAATGTGGTAGAAGGTCACTAGAGTAAAATTCATATTCAGATTATGACTTCTCATGTGTATATTGATTAAAGTTTAAAATCACTAATTGTATTTATCATTATTTTTAAACGGGGAAAAATTTTAAGAAATAAATAATTTTAATTAGCATAAAAATAAAATATTAATACTCTAGACGGGAGCCCTTTCTCTTTGGGTCAAATGTACAGACTCACTCTTGTCACAGTAGTGGTGGCCTTAGCAATAAGTTTGAGTGCCCTAACAGCGCTGAATTCCTACCTCGGGCTCTTTTGAAGTCAATAATTTAAAAGTCCGATATCCGCATCATTTGGGCTCAACTATGCTATTTGTACTGCCCGAAGCAGGGGTTTGACGGGCACATGGAGGTTGTCCACAATCCACATAACTCTCTATTTCTTTAACGGCCGAAAGACTATGTACCATCAAAAGTATAATAAAATCTCAAATTTTCATATCTAATTTTTAAAAATTTAACACTCATTTATAATCAAATTTTAGTTAAAAATTTTAGTTAAAGTTAAGGGTTATTTACTAGAAAAATTAAAGTTTTATCATATATTTAAAAATTTACATTTTCTTCCCAACCCAAAGTTTGAAAAGTGACCAAAACCACCCATAGGGTTTGTTTTTCTTTCTCTGACGTCGATTTCTCCTTCTCCGACCGTCGGGCATCCTCCTTTCTACCCTTATCTCTCCTTCGGTCTCTCTCCCTTGCCTCTCCGACCATCTTCAATTGGAGACGAGACGAAATCAGAAGAAGACAATTGGTCTTTGTTTGAGTTTTGTCTTCATTTTCAATCAGAGAGAGACTGAAGGACATATAAGGGGGGAAGGAAGGACGGCCAACCGTCGAGGAAGGAGAAATTGGCATTTGAGGAAGAGGAAGAAACCCTAAGAGGGTTTTAGCCACTTTTCAAACTTTGGGTTAAGAGGAAAATGTAAGTTTTTAAATATAGAAAAGAAAAATATGATAAAATTTTAATTTTTTAATAAATAAAAGTTTTATCCCTAATTTTAACAAAAATTTTTAACAAAAATTTGATTATAAATGAGTATTTGAATTTTTAAAAATCGAAGAATTAGAGTTTTAGATTTCACCTTATCGTGGGAAATAATTTTTTTGGCCTTTTTTAACTCTGCTATCGGATGGATGGGCCTGATAGTAACTCTATACTGCAATCTTGACTCTGGTTGAATCTCTGGTCGACGGTTGTCCACAATCCACATAACTCTACAGCAGTTGTACTTACAACAACACCAGCTTCATTGTAGCCCAAAATGTCTTTTACGTAATTGAAATAAGGGAGATTGGAAAACAATTATGATACCATATAGAATACTCGAATAATTTGGAGACTTGGACCCATCATCCATGTCACCACCTGTGGCACCAAAAGGGATTTAAAATACCACCTCCATTCTGTGGTTCTGCGGCACTTTTTGCTTAAGATTCCATCATAATACTTGCCCTTCAATTTGAGTATCTGTAAAGGCAAGAACCATCATGTTTCTCATGGCTTTTCGTGAATTTTTTATTGATAAAATTATATACATAAATAATAAATATAAATTATCTAAGCGAAATAAATATAAATACTTTAAATACAGTGATCAATCTTATAATTATTAAATTATATAATTTAAAAGTTTAATTTATAATTGATAACATGCCTTTATTGTCCTATTTGGAATTTATCTCGTGTGTCACACAAGCAACTAGCTCTCCCTGGCATCTGGCTTCAGCGTTTATCCTAAGATTTATGGTATGCCGGATACGCAAACAAATACTAAATTCGCCGACAAGCGTCAAGCATATGACATTTACCCACTGTGAACTGATATCACATGGCACCGTCTCTAGGTCAAAAAGTTTACCCAACATAAGGACAGGTTTGACACAAATTTTGAGAAAACTGAAAGAAAGCAGAAATGAATGGCATTTGATTAGAGTGTGGGTTGATCAGAGGGTCCACAGCCTTTAACGGGACCCCATCCACCAATCATAAAATAGTATAGAAAATTAACCGTACATAATTATGATTTTGAGACTATATAAAATTTTTTGCTTACTGACTTTTCCTTCACGTGATTCTCTGCTTACAGTCCCTACAGCTGCCCCTGCCTCAGGTCTTACATGCTTTGTCATCTTCTCAGTCCTCAAGCTTTACATCGCTTTACCCGCTTAATCTTTCTTTTTCTCACAAGTATTTGCCTTATCAGATAATGAAAATGGACCAATCACATTAACACGACTCATGCCCAGAATAAACTAAGAAGAGGGAGAAGGAGAGAGCCAACCAGCCAGTTAGGGTTTTCTGGTTTTAACCATGTCTATGAGAAGTAAACAATCTCAACAGAAGAAGTTGTCTTTCCTATCAAATGCTCTTGTTTTACTATCATTCTGTTCTGCCGCTTGTTCTATACATGCAGCTAACTTGTTACTACCGTCTGATGCAAAATCGCTTTTAGCATTCAAATCCACAGCCGATTTGAGGAACAGCCTTTCATTTTCTCAAAACTCAACCCTCCCTTTCTGTCTGTGGCAAGGAGTCATATGTTATCAACAAAAGGTAGTTCGCCTGGTTCTCGAAAGCTTAGATCTTGGTGGCGTTTTCCCACCCGACTCATTGTCTAAACTTGACCAGCTCCGAGTCTTGAGCCTACAGAACAACTCACTCACTGGACCCATTCCTGATCTTTCCAGGCTTATCAATCTCAAATCTCTCTTTCTTGATCATAATTTCTTCACTGGTACTTTTCCTCCATCAATCTCGTTCCTTTATCGCCTAAAAACCTTGGATTTGTCTCGCAACAACCTCACTGGACAAATACCAAAAGGCTTAACTTCCCTTGACCGGTTGTATTCTCTGCGTCTTGATTTGAACCGGCTTAACGGTTCGATTCCTCCTCTGAATCAGTCCTCCCTTCAAACATTCAATGTTTCAGGAAACAACCTGACTGGGGCCATACCAGTAACATCAACATTATCACGTTTTGGTATCTCCTCGTTTTTATTTAACCCTGGGTTATGTGGCGAAATCATACACAAAGATTGCCGGCCAAGCCCGTCCTTTTTTGGTCCATCGACGGCTGTGACGGCGGCACCCCCTCCGGCTATTGTTATTGGGCAAACTGCACAAATACGCGGCGTTGAGTGCACTCAATCCAGGCCAACGAAGCACAAGAGAACCGCAGTGATTATTGGTTTTTCAACCGGGGTTTTTGTTTTAATAGCTTCACTCCTGTGCTTTGTAATGGCCGTGAAGAAACAGAATCAGAAAAACTCTAGCAAATCAACAGCTATGATGGCTTCTGATGATGCTGTGGCAACTGCTCAAGCAGCAGCTATGATTCAGATTGAACAAGAGAATGAGTTGGAAGAGAAGGTGAAGAGAGTTAAAGGAATGCAAGTGGCAAAGAGTGGAAATTTAGTATTCTGTGTGGGTGAGGCGCACTTGTATACGCTGGACCAGCTGATGAGAGGCTCTGCTGAGTTGCTAGGTAGGGGAACGATGGGGACCACTTACAAAGCAGTATTGGATAACCGTCTGATTGTTTGTGTGAAGAGGCTTGATGGTAGTAAACTAGCAAATACAAGCAAAGAAATGTATGAGGAGCACATGGAATCAGTGGGTGGACTGAGGCATCCAAATCTTGTTCCTCTCAGGGCATACTTTCAGGCCAAGGAAGAGAGGCTGCTTATATATGATTATCAGCCCAATGGCAGCCTCTTCTCCCTCATACACGGTAACCTTCTCCTCCTGCTCATTAGGAATCAAGTAATTCTAGAAACAATGATACATCACCGTGTGAGTGCGTGTTTCATAATCTAATTTGCATGTACAGGATCAAGATCAACAAGAGCAAAATCACTTCATTGGACTTCATGCCTAAAAATAGCAGAGGATGTAGCACAAGGACTCTGTTATATCCACCAAGCATGGAGGCTAGTCCATGGCAACCTCAAGTCCTCAAACGTTCTTCTTGGTCCTGATTTCGAGGCCTGTCTTGCTGACTATTGCCTTCAAGCTTTATCCAATTCAACTCCAGAAGATGACCCAGCTAACCTACCATATAAAGCCCCTGAAACCCGCATTAATGCAAGTCAACAAGTGACTGCAAAGGCAGATGTTTATGCATTTGGGGTTTTGTTGGTAGAACTTTTAACAGGAAAACCACCATCGCAGCACCCATCTCTGATGCCTGATGATATGATGAACTGGGTTAGATCACAAAGGGAAGACGAAAGTGAAGAAAATGATAGGTTAGGTATGCTTATGGAGGTGGCCGTCGGTTGTATATTAACATCCCCGGAGCAAAGGCCCACTATGTGGCAAGTGTTGAAGATGTTACAGCAGGTTAAAGAGGCTGTGTTAACGGAAGATGGTGAATTGGACCCACAAACTACTGGAATGGCCTAGTTATTATTTTTGTAGAACACCCTTGTCCATAGCAAATGCATCAAGAAGAAGACAGAGCAGATGAAAAATCAAGTGGGACCTACTTTTAGTTGCTATAATTCCGACATTATTATTTTGATTACTACTTTCATTATCTTCTTGGTGTGGTTTTCTACAATTCTGATGGTGGGTGCCCATCCCTTATTAGCTTTGTTATTTTGGTGCGACATCTCCCAACATAATCGATACAGAATTAACCATGGAAACTTGTGCAGCCATGAAATTATTTTTAGAAATATTGCCTTTTTTATCGTAATTTGGGTTCATATAAACATTTATATCACCTTTTTTACATTTTAAATATTTTTATTATTTTATATATTAAAATATTTAAATTAATCTTATCTTTAATTTTAAAAAATTAAACAAAAATAATATTTTTTATATATATTATATATGTACATATTTAATATTAATATTTAAAATAAAATTTATATATATATATATTAGATAAGATCAAGTTAATTTAAAAATTTTGGAGTTTAAATTTTTTAGTTCATATTAGAGCAGTACATAGAAAAATAATCTAATAAGCCACTCGTGAAGAGCATGCAGTGAAGATCTTAGAGAAAAACATAAAACATAGAATATTGTATAAAATCTTGCAGAAATTGTATAAAATATGAATATAATGTAAATATTTAACAAACAAAAAATATTATAACGAATATAATGCATTGACTCTTGTAGAGAATATAATGAATATGTAGAAAACTTTGCTTGTTTGCTTCCATTTTTCGTTCACGTGAAAATTTTTGTTTGCTTGCTTCCATATATGTGCATTTTTTTGCAAATATTTTTTGCAAAAGTATTTGTTTGTTTGCCTGTGAAAGTATTTGTTTGCTTGCTTCTATATAACATAAGAGTATTAAACATATATAACATAGATTATCGAATTGTTTTTCCATGCTCGAAGAAAATTTAGTAAACAATTTCATCGATTATCGACAGTGTCGATGCAATGGCAAAACGATAGGTGAGATTTTTTTTATAAAAATAGAAGCATAATTGTATCGTATCAAATTTAATTTGATCTAAATTCAATTAAGTAATCCAATATAAATTTCGATTTGATTTTGATCAAATTAATTTGAAATCGAAATTTGTTGTTGGGTTTGAGAGGAATAGGTTGGTAGGGACGCCAAGGCTTGGCATTGCCGTCAATCTTTTTCTGCCACCAACCACTGCCACCTTGCTTTATCATCTATTTCTTTTTGTTAATTCCAATCAATTCGAAATATCAATTTTTTTTACATCTCACCTATCCATTTTTTTTTTAAATATTGCTCATGCTTGTTAGTTGAGCATAATTTATTTTATGTATGTTAGGTTATGTGCTGTGAACAATATCTTTTAGTAAAGAACAACAACTCTAAAATGAAGAAAATCACAGTTAATTCATACAAATAATCAATGATTTAATACAAACTGATATATGAGCAAAAAATTCAAAAGATGTGAGCTAGAAAATACTATTCACTCCAAATTGTATTACTTTACAATTTTTTCAAATTAGGTCTCAAATGTATTACCAATGCAGCCAAGCTTTATACATATGTATTTATAACACGTTAAACTATTGTATCATCAAGTGATATGTAAATATTGATCAAGACAAGACAATCAAAAATAGAAGAAAATAGTAATGATAATTTTGTAATTTTTTATGCAACTCTCTACCAAGATAAGGAAAATAATACACACACTAAAATGACATCAAATTGGAACACAAACATAATCAAGGCATAAAGGATAAATCCACCAACCTTAGAATTCCACCACCACTCTCTAAATACAAGAGAATGGATAAAGAAATTGACAGGAAGCATCGGAAGAGAGCAACCACTAAAGATGATGCTAGAGATTGAAAACTAAATAATAGGAAGAACATGTTATTTTTTAAAATTTGGTTTAGAGAAAAATTATTAATTTTTAGGGTTTATAAAGGAAAATGAGATAAAATTTTAATTTTTTTTAATATTATTGGTAAAACAAAGATTTTATCTTTAAAATTAATGTATTTAACAACCTATAGAAAAATGTTTGGTTTTCTTAAATAAAATGGGTGGAAACTTGGAAAAAGAGTAAAGTTTGGGTAGGAATATGTCCTTTTCCCTAACTTATAATGGGGAGAGAGAGAGATGAGTTTTACTGGAAGACTCATGCTAAATGTACTGCAAAAAAGAAGAGGGTGTAAGTTTGTTTAATAAGAGTAATGCTATGTACATAATTTTATGTATAAGTAATAATATATTATTATATAATTAGATAATTAAAATAAAAAATAAAATAATATTTAATCATATAATAACACATCTTTATTTATATATATAATATTATTGATTTGGTAAACCCACTTATAAAATTTTGGATATTAAAAGGAGCCCAATTATTATAAGGCCGAAGGAAAAGTTGAAACCCAGATTGAACAGTGAATATATGAGAGGGACAATGAGAAAAAGGAGTGGTGCCTCTGCAGAATTTGCTGGAATCCTGTACCAATCGATACTCTCAAAGAAAAACAATTACAGAAGGAAGCCGAATCTCAGACGCATCTGCAGATATTTCGTAATTGAGCAGAAATTTGTAAATTAAAGCTGGGAGATAAAATTAAAAAATAATAAAGGTTGATACTGAACTAGAATGACAGATGACATGGATCATCGAACGGACGTCGAGATGATTGAAACAGAGACCGTCACAGCAACTCAGCCGCATCAGAACCAAAACGACGTTGCAAGGGAGTTGCTCACATTCGCTCGCCAGCTCATTAATCAGGGCAAGCATTCTCAGGCGCTGCAGGCGGTAAGTAATTTACATTTTCTTCTTATTTATGTTTATAATTTTTTGTTTCAGCTTCATGAATAATATCTGATGATTTTTTTCTTTTTCTTTTTTCAAAAAGAATATATTTGTAGTCAAATTTTGGTGACGAGCATCGATTTTGTTTCCTTTGGCATTTATCAGACACATGGAGATTATTAGGTCACTGTTGGGACTTTGGAATAGTAGCAGCTAGGTTGTGAAGTTGTTAAATTGCTTAATCGAGAAATTTCCTTTCTTTTTGCCTGTTTAAAAGGAGTAATATGATAGCACTGATTTGATTTATGATGTCAAATTCGTGCTCTATTTTGTATTTTTGGCTTCTGTTTATCTTCACAGATGGCCAAATAACATCGTATTTTTCTAGTTTTGTTTATCTTCACAGATGGCCAAATAACATCGTATTTTTCTAGTTTTCTATGAATATTGTGCCTGCATTGGCATAACTTAATGAGAAAAATTGAAGTTACAGTGTTTAAGTTGTTATTTCCCTCGATAATTCTGTATATATAACTAATGATTGGAACAGGTGGTGATGGCCATGAGAACCAAAGGTGGAGAGGAAGCTGTGTTTCAGTCTCTTCACCGAGCTCGTGAGCTGTACCGAAGCAGGCAGCAAGAAAACACAGCCGTAGGTCAGCTGGCTGCCTTGTTTGCCGAGTGTGCGATTGCTGAAGCTCAGCCTTTAAATGTTGCAGTTGAACCGCCACCATGTAGTGATGTTCCTCCATCAGTTGCTGCTGATGCTGATGGAACTTCTATTCTCGCTGAAACTGGTCGAATGCAAATTGTGTTGGATGCATTCTCAGATGGAAGCAGCTTCATCTGTTTACAATGTGGAGGTCTCGTCAGTAACCATCGCAAAGATGAGCATTATGCGTACTGGTGTTGCAAACTCTGATGCAGCGGTATGCATAATGTATATTTCCTCAAACTTGTTCTGATGCATGCGCCTCTAGAACAATATTACCTTGCTGTTGTTGTACCTTTCTTGCCGTTGGCTGCATGTACTCCCATTACACACTATTGCCAAATGTACTGTATTTGGTTACTCACAGATTAGAGGCATCAGCAGTTCAAAGGGAAGAGGATTGTGAAAATTTATGCCCCTTTTAAAGCATTTCAGAATCTTGTATGTATTTCATATAGTTTGTACCATAAGAATTATATTATCCAACAAATGATATTATAATTCACTAGTAGAATTTAATTTTGCTGTAATGTTATAATATTTACTAGCTGATCCACACCTTAAAACAAAATCAATATTGAGCTTACTTACATTACACACAATAAACCCCAAAACAAACTACACATAAAACCATTTCGGAATAAATCAAAAAGAAAATATCAGACTGGACCTTTGATTTGACACAGATTTCGTGGCTTTATGGGAAGAATTACACCCGCCAAACTCACGCGTCTCAGTACTCCGCGATGTCATTGCTGCATACTAATAAAAATTATGTAAGATGGACGATAATATTTTACCAAAAATTACCGGCTCCCCATTTTCCGTGCTACCATTTGCCATGGGTAGGGATCAGACTTATTAGTCAGAGGTTAGTACTTGTGACCATAACCACAGCGCATCAACCTGCTCGTGGCAGGCCCTGTGGACGAGGCCTTGCCCTGACCATTGTTTCATCACTATGCCTGATCAACTCAGAGAGTCTCCACGGCTTCTGCCATTTCCATTTAAATTGTAAAAGCCATTGCTGGTGGCTTCTCTTCCACCTCCATAGCTTCCCACCTTGTCCTAGAGCTACTAATTTTTTCATTGACAGTTGCCCAAGTGGTACCATCTGTACAACAGCAAAGTTTACCATCTTAGCCAAAGAAGGACAACATATCCCAATCCAATAATAAAGGATGGAAAAAGGAGACGAACCCTTCGCTTATGATCTATGAATGCTGCTGACTCTCTCATTGAACCATTAGCAATGCCTGGTGTATATTTCAACTGTTTCTGTGCTGGCGCAGACACTGGAGATGTAGGACCACTCACAACGTCAGCAGAGTGTTTCAGTGAATAGTGTGTGTTCCCCTGTTCATGGTGAGCCCAAAGAATTAGACATAGTAGATACTGATTACAACCTCCAAATCAATAAAAAAAAAAAAGTGCATTTTATTCCCACATTGGGAAAACCATAACACTCAACAACAACGTAAACCTATATAAAAATAATCAAAGTTTGAAAATTTAAATGGAAAACCATCTCATTAATGAACTAACCTACAGAGAAAAAGTCTTACTGGTTGAACTCTAAGTTTGTTCTAAGATTATGATGCAGAGGAACAAAAGTGATAAGTTAGAGATAATCTCACCGAAGCTGATGAAGCTAGTGCAATTGCTACAGCTTGCTCCCTCAATTTTAATTCCTTTTCTACTTCCTTTCTTCGTACCTCACTCTGTCGCAACAGACCAACAAGTTCTTTAAGCTGCTCTTTCATTTCCTTAGTTTCTACTTCTTTCTCCCACAGTTGGCACCTATTGCAAACATACAGATTTATTTTGACTCTGCAAATGAATTCTATTAACAATAAAATTTAATATTTAGGGAATCAACAGATAAATAGACGTAATTAGCAGAATCATTTTAAGTAGACTCTGCATATTATAAAAACATTTGTTGTGCTTTTGCAGATATGGTGACAGCTGATCTTGCAGTACAATATGTTTGTAGCTAGAGTTGCCCATCTTTAAATATTCATCTAATTTTTAGGCCAGGTGCATATTGTTGAAAACTTGAATTTTCAAATCTCCAACAAACAAAAAGTAGGAAATATTAAAACATAAAATAAATAGAATTTTAAGGGATAAAAAGAGATGCGACTTCGCCCTACATATTTTATACTTTCCCCTACAAAAAAACTTGCAATACCAACCCCATTTGGAATTCCACCAATTGCTCATCTATCAAATAAATGAGTTAGTTGGGCTAATTCTCTTAGCTTTTCTATTAAGGATATTGCATAAAAAGTAACTATATTAGCGCGATTATATGATCAATCATATAAAAAATTGAAATTTGAACAAATATAGATATTCAAATTGATATCTTCCATCGCTTATTAACTCTTATCTATTCTCACTCTCAATTTATTCTGGGGGGATGATGAATCATAAATAAAAAGGACCACTTTTTTTCTAAGATGTTAGACTATTTTGTCTAAAATACAAAGTCAAAAAGATCCAAACTAAGTCATTAATTAGTCTTAAGAGACTTAATCCCATTGATTGAATTCAATCAGAAACAATAATACCCTCTTGTTTAGAATTCAGAAATAAAAGGAGAATAATTGGGCTGTCTTATTAAAAAAAGATCAGAAATGAAGTAGTTGTGACCAAAAGTATGATGACTGAGGACCAATCAGCAACAGAACTACAAGTGTTATGTATACAGAGCAACATTATTTCCAGGTCCTGCTCCAGTACATATTAACTGGATTCTCTGACATCTCAGGAGAACCACCATTGTCAAAGGAATTGTTTTCAGCATTATCTTACACACGCCCAAAGTCCAACCCTTTTCTTTTTTATGTTAACACTTCGTTGTCTAATTTTCTTGTGTTTATTCTAGTGCTACCCCCCTGTCCCTTCCCCCTCTTTATTTTGCACTTTTCCACTGAGCAAATTTTTTGCAGTAAATGTTTGGAAAATTTTATCTATTTTGAGCAAAATTAGCCCAAGAAATTCATGTTCAATGAAAATTCTCTATCTTAATAAGACAAGTAAATTAAATTTCAAATAGAAACAAAGACAAAATAGTTTAGAGCATCACTAGTTAGTAGAAAGCACCTTGTATCAGCAAGGGAATTGAACATGTACTGAAGCAAATTCTTTGCATCTCCCATTGAACGCAACTGATTCCAATGTCCACGGTTAGTGAAGGCTCGCTCCCGCTCTTCTGCTTCTGAAAGTTGTGAAGCCATTGCCACAAGTGAATTTGATGATATACTCAACATGTTCTCAAGTGAAGATATTCTAGCCATTCTCGCGTTTGGTGACATGGAGGATGCTCTGAACAAGCAGTAAAAACACATTAACTTTCAAACTGTTCTTCATTGACCTCCAAACAGAAAAAGGTACAAAGATGGAATTGACTGGAATAAATTATTCGACAACTTATACCTAGTAAACCCATTTTTCCCCCTCGGAGGACTAAGTCCCTTTGAAGCAAAGTCATCCACTTGCTTCAGCACAGCCAACTCTTCTCCCAGTGCAGCTCGCCTGGAGATTAAGCAGTAACTAATATAAGAACTGGGATAAGGGTTAACTGGTACCACAATTATTACATATATGAATTGAGCACATACACTTGGTGTTGGGAACCTAATTACAAGGGTTTATCACCGCAGGCCCAAGGGAGCTAATACAGAAGACAGCCCAGGGAGTATGGATTTTGGCCCAGCTGAGAGCAAAAGGGAAGAGGGCAGTCTGGACAAAGCACCCAAGCAGCTGGAATTAATTGAAGTTCACTTTCCAGAATTCAGAGAGCAGCCTGCAGGGGTGGGGACCATAGACAGTTAGGAGGCGGCACATAAAAGGGGAGAAAGCAGGGAAGAGCAGGAGAGGATTATGATGTTATTTTGAGCTGTTGAGCAGAAGTGGAGAGGGCTGGCTCTCAGAACCCAGCATTCCTGGAATTTATTTTCATTTTGCTGTTGCTGTATTTTGCTGTTGCTGTTATATTGTGGCTGCTGTTAGTGTTTGATTTCAGTTACTGTTTTAGTTGGTGGATTTGTGGAGAACTTTGTATTTGTGTTGATGAACATTATGATGAAGCTTGAGCAAGTAATGTAATTTACTGTCATCATGAACATGTAATGAAACAGAAGCTTTATTGAATAGAAATTATCCCAGTACAATCAATTTACTTGCAAATGAAATTGTCAACATAGTACAATTAATTTCTTTTCCTTTGCTTGGCGGTGGATGAAAGATTGAGAGATTGTTGTGTTGAGTTATTGTTGGAGTAAATTCTGGCACATTGAGACTGCAGGAGGAGGCTGTTCTGGAAATCTTACTGGAGGAGCTGCTGTGGAGCTGCTGGAACCTTCAGAAAACTGGAAAACTTGGCCATCCTTCCAGGTCTGTAACAACTTGGTATCAGAGCGACGAACCGGGTAATGGTAACGACAAGAATGGAAGGGAGAGTTGAGGAGTTAGAAAAGTATTACAAAGACTTGGCAGAGAAGGTGGCGACAATGGATGAGAAGTTAGGGTATTCGGAAACTCAGTCAACCTCTCGGCTTGATAAAATAGACGAAAATCTGTACGAAATACGGCAGTTACTATCAAAAAGCATGAGGGGGAAAGAAACTGAAGCAGGGCCGACCCCTGCCGTTAACCGTTCACAAGCACCATCCCCACCGGATTCGCGCGCCGTTGTGGAAGAAAACTTTGAACAGGCCATTCCTCCACCGCCACCTCTATTTCCTGGAGCTGGAGTGGCCTACGGAGAGGCTTCCAGAAATAACTACAGGCCACCCTATGGCCATGCGGATCATTGTAATCGACGAGAATACCACCACCGCAGGATGGAACTCCCTATGTTTAACGGAGAAAACCCGTGGGGCTGGATAGCCAAAGCCGAACGGTACTTCCAGATGAACGGTATGGATGAAAGAGAACGTCTACCGGCGGTAATACTCTGTTTTGAAGGCGAGGCTTTGAGCTGGCTGCAGTTCCGGGAGCTTTGGCAGCCATTTAGAAGCTGGAGGGAATTGAAGGAAGAGTTGCTCCTTCGCTTCGGGTCGACGCAAAATCGCACGCCATATGAGCAACTCATCCTTCATCGACAGACAGGGACGGTGGCGGAGTATCGTGCGCGTTTTGAACAGCTGGTCGCCATGCTGCCTACGGTGTCTCTCGAGTGGCTAAGAGGCGCTTTCATGGCAGGTTTGAAGCCCCGAATCCAGGCGGAGCTGCGACTTCTAGCACCGGCAGACCTCCGTTCTCTGATGCAAATGGCGGCGGACGTTGAGCAACGAGACTGGGCAGTGAATGAAACAGGATGGCTTACGGGTGAAGGAGACGCAAACTGCATCCAAACGGGTCGACTTAACGCTGGACACCCACCAGATTACTTTGGACACCCACCAAGTTACTCTGGACACCCACACAAGCCCAAACCCCAAAGCCCGCTTTGCTTTTCACACCCCACCAATGCTTGGCCTGGTCCAGGCGCACCCATATCCGGCCCACCCCGTCTCCCACCAGATTCATCTCCTATTCATAGCCCACATCCAGCCCAGTCCACCTCCGCGCCCACTCAAGGAAACCCAACCCAACCCAATTACCCTAACCCAACCCAATATCAAACCCAAACCCAAGCCCACAGCCAAACCCAAACCCATCCCCAAACCCAAACCAACTCCTCCCACCCGACCCAAGCCCAAACCCAAACCCAAATTTTTCCACTAAACCATATTCAGCCGACGCCATCCACGACTGCTTCCTCCACTGTCGCACATTCAGCGACGACCGCACCTCCCAACACCTACCCACCATCAACGCCCTCCAGTTCGCACCAACCGACCACGTCAACGCCGCCGTTGACCACCAATGCCTACACCATTCCAAACCGACGTCCACCTTTTTCTCCCTCCGCCCCACGACGGTTGTCACAGCCAGAGATTCAAGCACGAATCGCGCAAGGACTCTGTTTCAAGTGTGGCGATAGATACAGTTCCACTCACCAGTGCCGGTTCAGACAGCTTCGACTCATGCTCTGTGAAGATGACGATGCCGATTCGGACCCAGTATCTGTTGAAATCACGGAAGACCAACATCCCAAAATGCAAGTGCTCGAGCTCTCCAGACACTCCGTGGCAGGTATTAATTCTCCCAAGTCGATGAAGATGCTGGGGAAAATTTCCGAAAAGGTTGTTGTAGTCTTGGTCGATTCTGGAGCCACTCATAGTTTTCTCTCTCAGCTCCTCGTTACTGAACTTAATCTTCCAGTTCATCAGAAAGAATTTTCAGTCACTGTCGGCAATGGGCATAGCATCAAGGGTGGAGGACTTTGCAAACAGGTTCCCTTGCACTTGCCTTCTATTCACTTCCTTCAAGATTTTCATGTTTTTCCGCTCGGTAATGTGGATGTAATTCTTGGGGTGGATTGGCTGTCGACACTGGGAATCGTCCACAGTGATTGGCAGTCCCTTACGATGTGGTTTGAGTGGCATGGCCAGCCAGTGTTTCTCCAGGGGGATCCATCGCTGACTACCAAGGAAACTTCCCTTCGTGGGTTCTATAAAAATTGCAAAAACAGCAGCCATGCCTACTGGGTGGAACTTTCTTTTACTGCTGCTGAGGAGGACTGCACAGTGCAGCCAGAAATTTCGGATCTGTTGCAACGTTTCCAGCACCTGTTTGAAGAGCCTTCCGGTCTTCCGCCTCGACGGACTCATGATCACGCTATACGGCTAGTGGAGGGCGCCATTCCTCCCAACATTCGCCCTTACCGCTATCCGCATCATCAGAAAAATGAAGTGGAAAGGCAGATCCAGGACATGCTCCAAGCAGGCATTATTCGTCCCAGTATCAGCCCATTTTCCAGCCCGGTACTGCTGGTTCAGAAAAAGGATGGCGGCTGGCGTTTTTGTGTCGATTATCGGGCCCTCAACAAGCTCACGGTTCCAGATAAGTTTCCTATTCCCGCTATTGATGAATTGTTAGATGAATTATCTGGCGCCACCATCTTTAGTAAATTAGATTTGAAGTCTGGATATCATCAGATTAGGATTGTTGACAATGATATTGAGAAAACAGCTTTTCGGACCCATAATGGACATTACGAGTTCTTAGTAATGCCCTTTGGTTTGTCCAATGCACCGGCCACTTTCCAAGCCTTAATGAATACGGTTTTTCGTGACCATTTACGTCGTTTCATATTGGTATTCTTTGATGATATATTGATTTATAGTCGAGACCTTGCAGACCACCTTGAGCACTTGGATACAGTATTGACTTTGCTTTCAGAACACCACTTGGTCTTAAATAGGAAAAAATGCTCTTTTGCCGTGACACAGCTTGAATATTTGGGCCACATTATTTCAGCCTCCGGGGTAGCTGCAGATCCTAAAAAAATCCAATGTATGGTTGATTGGCCACTTCCCAGGGACATTACTGAGCTTCGTGGATTTCTGGGTCTCACAGGGTACTATCGTCGATTCGTTCGCAATTATGGGCGAATCGCCGCACCCCTCACTCAACTCTTGAAGAAAAATTCCTTTATATGGTCCGAAGACGCTACACATGCCTTTGACACTCTTAAAAAGACTATGACTTCGGTTCCAGTATTAGCCATGCCCGATTTTACCCAATCATTTATTGTCGAGACAGATGCATCGGCTACAGGGATTGGGGCAGTTCTTATGCAAGGTGGCCGGCCAATTTCCTTCATGAGTCAGGGTTTATCACCAAGGAGTCAAGCAAAATCAATCTATGAGAGAGAGTTAATGGCCATAGTCTTGGCTTTACAGAAATGGCGGCATTATTTATTGGGTAAGCACTTCATAGTCCGGACCGATCAGAAGAGCCTCAAATATTTACTAGAGCAGACAATTGTGAGTGGTGATCAACAACGTTGGGTAATGAAATTGTTGGGGTTCGATTTTGAGATACAATATCGATCCGGGGTGGAGAACAAAGCTGCAGATGCCCTTTCCAGATTACCTACTTGCACTAGTCTATCAGTTCTCACTACTAGTTCATGGGTTGAGGGTGACATTATGGCAGAGGAGGTTCGTTCTGACCACCATTATCGAGGCATCATTCAGGATTTACTTCGGGACCCGACTAGCCATGCCAATTTTGTGTTGAAACATGGGATCCTTTTTTATAAAGGTAGATTGGTGCTTGTTCCCCATTCCACTGTTCTTCCTGCTATTTTGTCTGAGTTTCATGCTTCTCCATTTGGTGGTCATTCGGGTTTTTTTCGCACTTATAAGCGGATCACCGCGGTATTCTTTTGGATTGGGATGAAAAAGTCTATTAAGGACTTCGTGGCTAGTTGTGAAGTTTGTCAAAGGAGTAAATATCAAGCTATGAGCCCAGCGGGATTGTTGCAACCCTTGCCAATCCCCGAAAAAGTTTGGGACGACATCACTATGGATTTTATTGGAGGCTTACCCCGAACAAGTCAAGGCGACACTATACTTGTCATAGTTGACCGATTGACCAAGTATTCTCATTTTTTATTGCTATTGCATCCGTATACTGCAAAAGATGTGGCTGAATTGTTTGGAAGGGAAATTGTACGCCTTCATGGTTACCCTCGCTCCATCGTCTCCGATCGAGACCGTCTTTTCATGAGTCACTTTTGGACCGAGTTATTTCGTGTTATGGGGACGGTTTTGAAGTTTAGTACCGCTTATCATCCCCAAACCGACGGTCAAACGGAGGTCCTTAACCGTAGCCTTGAGACTTATCTACGTTGTTTTTGTGTTCAACGGCCACGAAGTTGGACCAAATGGCTTCCTTGGGCGGAATATTGGTATAATACTTCCTTCCATAGTTCCATTGGTATGCCCCCTTTTAAAGCTTTGTATGGGCGTGACCCTCCTACATTGCTAAGGTGGGGTTCCATGGCCTCCAAAATTGATGACGTGGGTGTGTTGCTACAACAACGGGATGCTATTTTGAATGAGCTTAAAGACCACCTACATCGTGCCCAAGAACGCATGAAGCGACAAGCCGACTTAAAAAGGAGAGAAGTTCAATTTGAGGTGGGTGATAAGGTCTTTCTCAAGCTACAACCTTATCGTTTTAAGAACTTGGCTAGACGACCCAATGAGAAGCTAAGTCCTCGGTTTTATGGGCCTTATGACATTCTTGAGAAGGTTGGAGCGGTTGCATATCGTTTGCTCCTACCACCGGGTACCAAGATTCACCCCGTTTTCCATGTCTCTCAGCTCAAGAAGATGGTAGGGACTGAAATTCAATCCCAACCTTTGCCCACCTGCCTCACGGATGATTTAGAGCTCAAATTGCACCCGGAGGCCTTGTTGGAGACTCGTTATGCTAAGGATGGCAGCCTGCAAGTTCTCCTCAAATGGCAGCACCTACCCCCATGTGAAAACTCTTGGGAGGACTATATCGAAGTCAAGGAGCAGTTTCCTTCTTTTCACCTTGAGGACAAGGTGAGACTTTTAGGGGGGGGTATTGTTGGGAACCTAATTACAAGGGTTTATCACCGCAGGCCCAAGGGAGCTAATACAGAAGACAGCCCAGGGAGTATGGATTTTGGCCCAGCTGAGAGCAAAAGGGAAGAGGGCAGTCTGGACAAAGCACCCAAGCAGCTGGAATTAATTGAAGTTCACTTTCCAGAATTCAGAGAGCAGCCTGCAGGGGTGGGGACCATAGACAGTTAGGAGGCGGCACATAAAAGGGGAGAAAGCAGGGAAGAGCAGGAGAGGATTATGATGTTATTTTGAGCTGTTGAGCAGAAGTGGAGAGGGCTGGCTCTCAGAACCCAGCATTCCTGGAATTTATTTTCATTTTGCTGTTGCTGTATTTTGCTGTTGCTGTTATATTGTGGCTGCTGTTAGTGTTTGATTTCAGTTACTGTTTTAGTTGGTGGATTTGTGGAGAACTTTGTATTTGTGTTGATGAACATTATGATGAAGCTTGAGCAAGTAATGTAATTTACTGTCATCATGAACATGTAATGAAACAGAAGCTTTATTGAATAGAAATTATCCCAGTACAATCAATTTACTTGCAAATGAAATTGTCAACATAGTACAATTAATTTCTTTTCCTTTGCTTGGCGGTGGATGAAAGATTGAGAGATTGTTGTGTTGAGTTATTGTTGGAGTAAATTCTGGCACATTGAGACTGCAGGAGGAGGCTGTTCTGGAAATCTTACTGGAGGAGCTGCTGTGGAGCTGCTGGAACCTTCAGAAAACTGGAAAACTTGGCCATCCTTCCAGGTCTGTAACACTTGGCTTTGCTTCTCGTATTCAAAACGAACTTCATGCACATTCACCATGACTTCTAGCTCATGATCCAGCCAACGTTGTAAGGATTTCTCATTGCTCTATGAACACAAATTAAGTCAAAATTAAAGTAAGACTTACATTGAGCAGAAATAGAACTTATTATCCTGAGAAGTGCGAGGAGAAATCAGTACCAGCCCATTTGTTCCATTTCCATTGCTTATAGCTGGAACATGGCATCAAAT
This sequence comes from Mangifera indica, assembly GCF_011075055.1. NCBI lineage: Eukaryota > Viridiplantae > Streptophyta > Magnoliopsida > Sapindales > Anacardiaceae > Mangifera > Mangifera indica. The sequence continues at coordinate 3,166,261 of NC_058147.1, read as the reverse complement.
TAGCAAATTGAAGCATCAAAGTGAAGGGCCCTTAATCTAAAAATCCCAATTGTCTGGTAACATATAGCTTCTCCAGTATGGTAACTTACCGGAATTGTCTCTGGCAGAAGATTTACGTGATTCAAGCAACTCTTTTAGCCTCTTGGTGGCCATTGCAGCCTCTTCTGTCTTTCTTTGAAGAACCTAAAGGAAAGAAGGTTTTTCCCTATAAACTGCTGCATATGATTTTTGATAAATATAACTCAGGTAGAGAAGAGAGATGCGCTGACCAATTTCTGGCGTTGATTCAAAGCTTGCAATCTATGCCTTTCATACTCGCTTCTTCTTCCCTCCTTCCGCAACTGTTTTACCGAACCAATTCTTAATTAGCATATGTAAATAAAATATAAATGAAGCAAAATGTCAAAAAGAAATTTCAGTTACAATCAATTGTCAAAGACAATTATATGTCCATCTCTCTCATCACATTCAAAAAGCAAAAATACAACTAAACCATAATTTTTCTTATTTATCCTCTGGAACTATATACCTCCTCTACGATCAATGCAAATTAAACCAAGAAGTTTTCTCATTACCTTTGACTATAAATGGTCAGGTCAATAAGTTAATGCAAGGATAAATCCAAGTTTGCATGACATAAATTGCCAGATTGTTGATTTTACAGAATATTTACTCAGACTTATTATCATCCAGTAGCTCACCAAGAAAAAAAAAAGATTAGACAAAAATTTTTCATCTTCTCCATCTGCCAAATATAATTGATTATCTTCTACTGTTATGCAACATAAAAGGTCAGAAATAAGTAATTGGCAAGACCACAATAGAGGTGCTATTGTATAACTTTTGTGAAATTATATATATATATATCCCAAAAAGAAGACTAATGCACCTGCAAGAGTTCCTTCTCTCGAAAGGCTTTCCACTGACGAAATTGTTCTGCCTCTTGTTTTATCCTTTGCTGCAGTTGAACCTACAGAGAGAGAAAAGAAGAAATAAGAAGAAGAAAATTAGTGGCACATTTCCTGAAGGTTATGACTATTATTAAGTAGGAAACTTAAAAGCCAAATGAGATTTAACCTTTTGAGCCTTTATAGATTGAATTTCATCTTGCAAGCGCTTTGCTGCCTCATCACTCTTTTGTTTCTGCTTTAAAAGTTGGACTTGATTCTCTTGTTTTTTCTTGAGATCCAGAATCTGGCAGTTAGTTATGAAGATTGTTTAATATTTGAATATGAAGTGTTCTTTAACCAAAAGTATATGGAACTTGGGCTAAAGTCTGATTCACCTGTGCCTCGAGTGATTTTAATTTCTGGGCATGGACATCTTGCAATTTTTGCCTTTGCCCGTCAGAACTAGCAGCAAGATTTTCAACTTCAGCCAACAAACGATCTCTTTCTTGCTGCAGCAATAAATAGGCCCACAAATGAAACAACAATAATGAAATTTCAAGGGGGAACAGTAATGAAATTCCAACTATATTTTAACCTGCACAGCCCATTTTTCATCCTCCAAATCTGCTATTTTCTTCCCGAAATGTTGCTTGAGTGCTACAGTATCAATTCCACCAAAAAGTTTCATCTCTGACTGCTCAGACACCAAAGGTGATGTGAGGTAAAAAATAAAGAACATGAATGTCTGATTATCAAGAGTGCTGGAAGTAAAAAGAATAGTAAATATAGAAGAAGATATATAAATGCAACTTCATAATATACAATATAACAAAATTTATGTACTCACAAACTACCACACACTTTTTCTTATTTCTCTTTTAACGGGGATGAAAATCCATATAAATAAGACAAAAAATTATTATCTAGCTTGTCTGGGCATCCCAGACTTTTCCAGGAAATATCAATGAGATTAAACTGAAGTGCAGTATTTTCTCATTATCCTGCCTTCAATATGTAGAACTGCTGGAGAAAGAAATGTAATTTTCCAAAAGTTACAAAAAGAATTAAAGGTGTTCAAAATCCAAGCCATTCAAATGCAACGGATCCAAATTTGATAGTTTTGTGATTTAATTGGATTTGAATTTAATTTTATACAAATAGATCTGAAGTTTAATTCAAACATGGATTGGATTGAAAAATCTAAAATCTAATACATATTTGGATCAGATTGAATGTAGGAAAAAAATATTAGTCTTATAGTAAAGAAATAAAGTTTTAACATTATATAAATTTCATATATATAGTGATAATATAAAGTTTTTATATGATATAATTTTATAGTTGATGCATGGTAGAATAATTTGAACAGAAAATACCTCTTTCTCCTCTAACCGTCTATTCAACTCATGGAGCTCTTTGTCCATAGAATTCTGAAAAACTGTGTGCTCCCACTCCTTTGCGACTTCTTCATCGATTTCCCTGGAATCACCTGATAAATTTGGCAGTGGTATTCCAAATATCATATTTTCCAACAAGAGTAAATTTAAATTTGTATAACACAAACTATTGAAGCCAGAGAAATTGTGACAAAAACCAAAATGAAACAGATGCCACAACAAGAATTATGGCTTGTACCCAGTCTTACTACTGAGAAAGGACCTGTTTTTCAAACAGGAAACCCAAGTGCCATACCTGTAATAGTTTCACCCATTTGATAATCAGTTTGTCGAATACTATTCAAGTTTCTTTTAAGCCCGTCACTTTTCATAAGAAATGGACCACCATCCTGAGAAAGACAAAGCATATATTTGTGTATCACACTAAATCAAGGCTATAACATTTTAGGTTATTGATATTCCACAAAAATGTAATAAACAAAATGAAAAGAATGTAATTGAATTATCCCATGATTTAAGAAACAAAAGGACAAAAAGAAAGGGTTACTGTTACATACTTGAGCATCTGTTTCGCGCTGATCTACAACAGTACATCTACTGCGGTATTCATGGAGTTCTCGGCAAAGATCTTCATTAGCAGCTTCAAGCCAAGCAATCCTTTCCTTCAGAACCTAGACAAATGGTTTAATAATGTATACATAACTGAACAATATGAAACTCTCTCCAAAAGGAAATTCAGTCATCTGACCAAGCAATCCCCTAAATATTTGTCTAATGGTTACTGGAAAATTGGAAATAAAAGTTGACAGAACCAAATACCTGTACTTCATCCGACGAAGATCCTCCACGGGCACAAAGTTCAGCTTGTAAATACTGTAGCTGTTGGCGCATCTTTATCATCTCACTAGACATAGGATCTCGGTTGACCTGTTAAAGATAAAATTCAATGATAGAAATGAATGTATCATACTCTCACAAAGTAAGCATATTTCTACCAGAAATTAGAATAATTCTCTAAAAACTCTTACAACAGGCTTATTTTGGATATTTCGTGCACGATTTGCATATTTAAGCGTGTTGAGGGTTTCCTCTGCATTAATGTCAGCAGGGCTAATGCAGGCTGTAAAAGGTAAAATTATAGTTATGTGCAATAGCATGATAAAATGCCAAAAAGGTTAGAGAATGTGAATCACAAACAACAATGGAGAGGAAATTATAATGAATAATACAAGTTAAAAGATTGACAACTATGACAAGTATCAAAATCAGAAAAAGAAAATTACCAATCATAACAGTTCTGCTGTTACCACCAAGCGAATCCTGCAGAAGTTCACAAACCAAGTTGATATATAAAAATATGGAAGTATTTAACTTGAAAATGAAGTACTAGAAACATGAAGCAAAAAAATATCCAGAGCCTGTTCCATACTTTTAAATAGATTACATCATCATCCTTATTGCTTCTGACAAATTAAAACATGTCACATGTCAAATCCTCACAATCTAGTTTCAAATAGTAGATGCCTGGTGACTCTTAGCTAAGGAACATGACTACTCATTTTAGTACCCATCCTTAGTTCAAACCTGAGATAACAGATCATTAAACAGCCTAACAAATCATATACTTGTACATAAATTTGTTTGTTAATGGTTACTAAAATTCTAAATACATTTCAACTTCTATTAATACCACAATCTATTGGCAGGAAGATTCAATGGCTAGTTTGAAGTTCTTAGTACATAAATCTCTTAGAAATAGTTCAATATTTCTCATCCTTATTACTTTTCCACATCATAATGAACAAGATAAACTGATCCATTGCAATAAACTCTACAAATATGTCATACCTGCAAAAGCCTAGTAAGTTTGCTGTCACGATAAGGAACATGTACACCTTCTTTGCGTCTTTTTTCATCACCAAGTGCGCTGATTACATTACCAAGTGCAAGAAGGCCCTTATTGATGTGAACTCCTATTTGAAAAATTAAAGTTCTATTACCATGTTTGATCAAGAAGCACTTTAAGATACACAAGTAATCAACATCTCCACCAACCTTCCTTGAAACGCAAACCATCAGAACCAGTTCTTTTGGCCCTCTCAGATCCAGCAAGATCAACTAAATGCAATTTGGCACATAGATATTCTTCATTCATGCTCTCATTAGGAGTGCTTTCACCCGGGAAAATTGGATTAAGCTTACGCATTTGCTCTAAGGTGATTGTAAATATTGCATGTGAACGACTATATAAAGACATACCAGAAAACATAATATGTTAATAAAAACTATGATAATTGCTGCACATTTAAAAGTTGAAAAGTTCCTACATAGGAAAAAAAATTAGAAGATAGAACTCTATGCATGATTCCCTTATATACAAAAATAAATAGTAGATAACTTTCTTTAATATTATATATCGCGGACTATTCTCATATATGGTATGAATTTGTTGTGTTTGTTTACTCTAAAAACCCAAAACCTTGTCATGCAGAGGAACAGATTTAATGGAGGATTAGAATATTTTTAGATATTGGTTAAAACCATGTGAGGCTCTGCAGGCAATTATTTTCAGCAGGTAAGGTTTTCTCAAGACAGTGCATGAATCCACAAGGGACAAAAGATTACATATATGATGTATGTATTATATTTACCATGTTAAATGAATGGAATAATTGCTAGGAAAAAATAAAATATTATCAAATAGCAATAGCCCCTATTCACAAATTGTAGAAGTAAGATGCATAATTAACCTTGACTGATTGTTCATGTTTGTACTCCCTGTTGCCCTGCTCAATGATCCCTGCTCTAGACAAGCAGCCATTTCATTTAGTGAACTAACACTAACTTCAGTAGATCCAGCCAGTGTAATAACACCATTTGATGTTTCACGGATTTGTATTAGTGGTTTCCCAGGGACAGTTACTTTTCCTGCATGCCCATTTGCAGTTTCTGGTTTGTTCAAGCAAGTGGGATCCAGCAAATCTTGTACTTCTTCTTTTAAAATCTTTGAAATTGCAGGATTTTAGTTAGACATTTACCACAAGGAGGATTCTAAAATCTAGTGACAAATAATATTACTGAAAAATAAAAAAATTTAGATATATAAAACAAAGTATTTTTGTTGGGGACACTTTATACATCCAAATACACAAATCTGATATCATGTGAATTCATTACAAGTCACAAATATTTGACAAATATGCTTTGCATTCAGATTCTAAAATTTTCCTAATTTTGTTCAATGACAGATTGGATGCTAAATCATACTTCTCCCTATAACATGGCTATTTTTTGGCTGGCAGGAACACAGAAGCTTAGGCATCTTTTATAAAAATCCATTATTATCCAAATTGACTGACATTAGCACCTAACTTGATCTTGTAATAGAACAATCCATAGACTAAAAGTATACAGTGAAATCGTATCATAGAGCCTCATGACATCAAATAACTCTTAAAGAAAGAATACAAACCTCAATGAAGGAAACATGCAACTGAAATTCAGTCAGATGCTTTAAAGTTTCAATTTTGTTAAACAGAACATTCATAACTTGAGGAATTATTCCAGTTTGGCATCCATCTTTGGAGCTGGTGCCCATTGTATATGTTTTCCCAGATCCTGTCTGTGACATATAAAAATGTCAACAGGAAGAAAACTATTTCCCAAGCATACGTAATATTGCTACAGTTAGTAGTTTGCCATGAGGGATGAACTTACCTGACCATAAGCAAGCACTGTAGCATTATACCCCTGGAACAAACCATGAACAAGAGGTGCAATACATTCTTCAAACATAGCAGATGAAGGTGAACCTGTGCTCCCATATACATGATCAAATGTAAATGAATGGGTCCCAATTTGTACCTACAGCATAGTCATATCAGGAACGTACTTTAGGAAACTTATATATATACATAGTAACATATAGTTCAAAGGCATTGGCAACACATGAACAGACATTGAGAAAAATATATCATAAACACATATTTAATAAACCACAGCTAAACATAACATGCGTTTGTGAAGAGAGACTGTCTCTACAATTCATTGCCAATGACTATTGATGCTTCTTTTAAGGGGACCTATTATTTTACAGTATATTACAGCACATAATACTTCACACGAGTAGAAATTATATATATCAATATGAAAATATGAAATGCCAAATAAAGATTGCAGAGAGGAATATTAGCAAAATTCTATGGACAGATGCATCAGAATGCTATATTACGCCTGCTCTTTTCTGGAGAAAGTACAATTAATGTTAATTACAATGGTCATTGGGTATCTTGAACCCTATATCAACCCCTTGGCCCCTTCAAACAGAGAGAAAACCAGAGTGTTCCAGAAAGACACATAAGCCTTTACATGATCTTGTAATAGAATTCAAAATTTTATATTAAATCCAAAATCACAGATAATTTACTTACAATGTAAAAGTTAACCAACGAGTAGGAAAGCTAGAATTCCGATGACAACAAGACTTGACTTTACTGTTGCTTTTTCATTTGCCATTTAAGAAATTTTAGCAAGGACGAATTTGGCACTAAACTGATAACAAATACCTTTATCATTCATACATCCATAACAGAAAATTCAACATAAGGCTCTGCATAATGGACTGAATAAAACTGTACGGTTGTTTGAATCGTTACATAAACAAAGACCACCACTGAAGATTTCCTAGATTGGAATTATAAAAGAAATAAACTTATTAAAATACCAGATTCATCATTCCGAAATTTCACCGGATTTTGTGTAATTTTTACCTTATAAAGAAAATAACAAGTAATGAATTAAATGTTTGTCTCCATAAGATAAGACTTAGAGAAAACACTCTTCCAAGTCAAACATGCAAGACGAAGTGTTTAGCATCCTACGATCTAGATCTTTATAGAATTATGAATCAAAAACTCTAAATAAACAGACACCAGAAGAACTATCCACTGAAATATAGTAAGACTGAACCGGTCACGATGATTCGTGCACATTCATTTCACAATACATTCGGAGCTTTCACATTCTCACAACTGTGTGCATACCTGAGGCTTGCCAGGAATGACAGTGACACAATCTTTACAACCATGCGCACGCTCATCGCCGATGAGTGGCCGCACGTGAACTGCAACCTTCACACAACAATCCTCTCCACCACCACCACCAGTTTCCATATGAAGCAGCTAAAGATAACAACAAATTAACTCTCAATTTTGGAGGCAGTAAAATCAATAAGAATGAGCTTTATCTAAATGTCTATGAATTCAATCTTTCCGATTAACCGTTCTCATTGTCAGAGAATTTGGAGAATTTCAGAACAAGAAAGTGGTACAGCAACAACAAAAGCAACAGAATACGAATGACAGAAAATGTGAGTCGAGTTCCAGACAATGTATCGTAGAGAAAGCGCTTCACAAAAAGGAAAAATTGTAGGAGATTTTAGAGAGAGAGAAGGGTAGTTCAGGAATTGACAAAATGGAGAGCGCAGGCACAGTTAACTGCAGACAACAACCACTATCACTTTCCTTAGGCTTCACTGCATCAAAGACTGAGTGGGTCGGGTTGTGCGTGAGAAAAAATAAACTTTCATAACACTCTTTCCCATTTTACCCTTGTCCTGACACAACGGCTCGCCCCTGCGGCCTTCCCTCCCTGCCTTCATGGTCTTGTACCTGTTTTCTGGAATTGTAATTACCTTTTGACCCTTATAAGTCCACGTATAAATTTGTTTATTTGGCGTTGGCCAACTGACTATTTTTCACCATTCTTATTTGTTAATTATCCAAAATTTAAATATTTATCTATCTATTAAATTTTATAGTTATTATTAAAAATAAAATTATTATTTAATAAAATTATTTAAAAAAATTAAAAATTTATCATATTTTTCTCTTAAATTTAAAATCTAATAAATACTTCTCATCTAAATTTTGAAAAATTAATATTTTTTCTTATAGTCTTTTCAACTACCATTGTCAGTGTCCAGTGGTGGTGACAACTGCATTCTCTCTCTCTCTCTCCTATTTTATTCTTGACCATTATTGATTCAAAAAAATGATTGATAAAAACGTGTCTTTATTTCTAAATAAAGATATGATTCGTTTTTTTTAAGAGATGAACGATTCATTTTTGTCAACTAATAATAGTTGAAAATAAAGTGTGACCGAGAGAGAGGTCGAAAAGGAGAGAGAATGTTACCACCTTTGATTGCTAACAACATGTTGAAAAAAACTCTATCAGAGAAATAAAGTTTTTCAAACTTTAAATAAGAGAATTTGTTAGTTTTTAAATTTGGAAGTGAAAATATAATAAATTTTTTAATTTTTTTAAATATTTTTATTAAATAATAATTTTATTTTTAAAAATAATAATAAATTTTGATAAATAGGTGGGCATTTAAATTTTTAATAATTAGGAGGTAAAATTTTTCTGCCAAAATTTGGACGAGAAATATTCATTCGACCTTTAGCTTTTCATATTTAAGGTTTGTGTGAAGCGAAGAAGCCCCGTATTACGATGTTTACGCGTCATAATTGTCCCCAGAATATGGTTGAAAAAAGAGATGCCACAGCACACAAAGCCACGTGATTTGGAATCATATACGATTTTTGGGCACGAGGAAGATTCATACTTACATGTTAAAGATGATTTCGTGTATAACTACTAATTCTTTCTTTTTGCATGTGCTGTACGCTTCAACTAATTACTACGCTTTTATTACATGATTGAATAATGAAAAAAGGGTTATAAGTCGGGAGATCGCACGTAAATGAAATTAAATTTGGAAAAATTAAGAAAGTGTTGTTGGAAAGACAAGTAAAGGGAAGGAGGGGAAAGAAAAGAGACCCACACACCAGACATAGCCAGCTGGTGGTCTTCCGTCCTCACATGGTCAATAACATTAGCGGAGGCCAAATTAAACTGGGTCAGACGATGGTCCTTTGTTTTTTTTTACTGATTTTGTAGCACTTGGTAAATTGGTATTTTGCAACTTTAAAGTGTTAGCCTACACTCTCACGCCAACCCACATGCTATCTAATTCATTATCTATTCTTGCGAATCACCCAACATTTTGATTTTACTCTTTAGATTTTAATGATCATTAAGGCCTGTTACAACCCGTTTCTCTTTTCTGGTTAATTTGTCACTTTAGAATTTGGTTGGCCGGCTTTTGCATTAATTGGTCGTTAAAAACAAGCGTTAAAGCTTGCGAGGGAGGGAAGTGGGTAAGCCGGAACATCAACAAGACATGAAAATGGCACTGACATGGCTTGACGGCGATACTGGGAGGGCTAATTGGTTGCACAGAGCATAATCAAGTGTCAAATCGTCTGATTTTTTTATTGGGTTTGGGCACAAAAAGATAAAGTTTTTATTTTTTTAAATTAGAAGGTTGATAAGATTTCCCTACCGACCTTTCTTTGTGGGCCTTGGCTCGATGTTTCATTCTTATATGATAACTAGCAGTAGTTCTTTAAAAATGCAATGATATTGAAAAATTAATTTTTTCCTTTTTCAGATAGTGGTTTACAAAAGTGACATATTTCCTAATTAAGCGTAATTACAAGTGAAAACGTCATTTGGTAAATAGGGACAGAATGTTAATTTGCCCCGAGTGTTATAGGAAAATAAAGAAAGCTGCAAGCCAGGGTCTCCTTTTCTTGATGTGGTAGATAGACTGTAAGTTAAGCAATCTACTGCAAAACCACAAGTATGAGGAAAATGGAGAAGGCATCTCTGAAAGCAACGTTTCTTTTTCACAACCTAATTCTTCATTCATTGGATTTTCCCATTTACATGGAGACCCCATTTTTAAGCACTAACACCTACTAATTTGGCTCATTTCTTACCAACCACAAATATTATACTCATCCAATCCAAAATTCTGTTGAGATTGAAACTTGGTATATCTCATCTCAAAATTAGGGTTGGATTCGAGTCGAATCGAGTTTGAGTCGAGCTCGACTCGGTTTATATATAATTGAGCTTGAGTTCGAATTCGAGCTTATAAAAATCAAGTTCGAACTTGATTCAAATTCGATTTGATTTATTTTTTGTTATTAAAACGATATCGTTTTAATATATATTATCAAAATAACGTTATTTTGTATCAAAATTTTTAATTGAAAAATTTAACGAATAGCTCGAGCTCGTATAGGGTTGGCTTGTTTCAGACTTATTTGAGCCAAGTTCAAGCTCGAACTCGAACAGACTCGATTCAAATCTAACCTTACTCAAAATTCTGCTATTCCAACCAGCTTCTTTCAAGTGTTTTGTATCATATGACCCCATGTCCTTTACATGTATGTATGTATTCTCAATCACTGACGTTTAATCATTACCTAGCTGTCTTATTTTACAATAAAAAAAATAAGCAACTCTTGTTTATTTACAAGAATAATTGAAGCCCTTATTAAACTAACTTGTCCTATCTAAGTATCCAATCCCATACCTGGTATTTATCCGTGAAGTACAACAAACATAATCTAAGGTTTCATAGGGGATATGATATGATTCCCAAGGGCATAATTACCTATGATTGTTGCCCTCTTGTCAACCAAAGCGAATATATGAAAACTAATTGTGTTTCCTTTAGTTGTCTTTTTTTTTTTTTCACCATCATGCTTTGTCTTGGATATAAACTGCAATGCTGCTTATTGCTAAAGCTGTCCATCTCTTTGAAAGTTAAAACGTTTGGACTTTTAAGAGAGTGGAGACACATGTGTCACGCCCATACATCACTGGTAAAGGTGTAACAACAAATGGGTACCTAAAAATACTTTTATTGTTCCATTCCACCTGTTTCTGTATTGGGCTTTGGTTTATATGTTGGATTTGAACCACAACAATAAGCTCATATCATATGATTGCTTTCTTTCACAGTCTGTTCTGCTAAATAAAAATGCCAGCCCAGTTAGCCAAAACCCTTAATTAAATAAATATTCATCCTACTACATGGCCGAATATTCATCCTACTTATTCTTTCTGGACACTTAAATAAATATGAACTGACAGCAGACTATCTGTGGAAGATTATTGGGCAGGGAAGATCACCCATATACACAAGGGTTGGGAAGTCATGACACAGGAGGTTCTATCCTTGCTCTCCTTAAACTCTTTTTATTTTTTGTTTCTGACCCAAAAATTTTTCATTCTATTATCTATACACATCTTGAATGCTGGAATTGTTAACAGAGCAAATCGATTACACTGCCATCTGGTGAAAACATTCTTCAAGCAATGCAGCTTATGGCAGCTAATTAGATGAAGAGCACTTGTTAGGAAGTTAGTAATTTTGTGTTTGATTGAATGGCAAACATTAACGTAAATTTTGGATTTTTATGTGGACCGACAACCAGATAAGCCAACTTCCGGTAATAGATGGAAATATAGTGGGGATGATTTCTATTGTAGATGTGGTCTGTGCAGTGGTGGATCAGATTTCTATTGTAGATTTGGTCTGTGCGGTGGTGGATCAGCCAAGTGGAGAACTGAAGCGATTGAATGAATTCATAAAAGGAGACATCTATTAGAAATCAGGAAGAGACTGCTATAAAAAGTTAAAATGTAGGCTAAGAAAGGCAAACCAGAAAAAAAATTAAGTGTATCCAAAAAGCTTCAGACCCTGTAACACAATATGTACAAAGTTCGAATCACAAGATAATTGATGGGCTATATGCACTGGAATAAAGTTCTCTTTTCCAATTTACAAAAAAAATTAACTGTTTGTATACATAAACCATTTTCATGACTAGACAAGAAAATTCTAATTTGCCGAAAATTTTCACTTCAAGTTTTTGGAATTCCAAGATATCAGAAACCACAATATGTTAAAATCCCTCAAAAGAATATCAAAAATATCTTTCATAATAGTAAATTTCTTATTCTAAATTACACCGTTAGCATTTCAATTGATATGAAGCATCAGTCTGCGACTTAGAACAAAAGTTGATGACATGAAAGCACGATTAGGAAAATGAAAAGGAAGTTATCTCTTTCAAGTAATTGTTACAAAAGGCCAGTTAATTGGGTTAAAGAACACAGAAGAATGTATTAAACCTCTTTAGACATAACACCACCACGGAACAGAGTAAGATCAAAAAGATGATGTAGACTGATAGGTATCAAGGACGGACTCACCTGGAACTAACACCTGCAGACTCCTCAGCAGCAGATTCCTCCAGTTTTCAGAAGCACCCAGTGAGCTGGAAAAATCAGATTTGGATATGGATGTTGTATTTGTAATTGAGAATCTTGTGTGTAAATATTGAATCGAACAGTACTAAACTGAACAGCAACTTCTGTATTGATTTTATGAGAATATGGAATCGATTACAAACGATTCAAAACTCAGTCTAGCACATTTACATTCATTTGTATTCATGCACAGCAAAATACAGCTTAACAAAATCCACAATCCCAGCTGTTCCTTTCACAAAACTTGGCAGTTCCAGAACCCAATCTCTTCCAGCTACCAGAGAGGCTGGCTCTCTCTCCTTCCCTCTGAGTTTTCCCAATTTTCCTTGCCTACCTCTTCCTTCCCGAGGACTGATATATCCACTCCCTTCTCACCGTACTTCTTCCATTCTCCCGATGCCAACTCATACCTAAATTCCTCTATAGTCCATTGTGTTAGTTGAGGACCTGCTGCACATACTGTAGGAAGATGGTTCTCTGTTACTTGCTCCCTCTCTTGAGGCTCTGCAGCTGTCATTCCTTGATTGCTGACATTTGAGATCTCTGCCTTTGCTGCTCTTGCTGACCTGGCTCTATTTTTCTTTCTCACATAAACTCTAGCCCTAACGTAGACAAAAGGCTTGACTAACTTCGTTGTGGAGTAAATCAATATATTCCCTTGGCCATCTCTCGCAGCGAAAGGCTTGAAAAGCGTTATTATTTCAAAGTTGGTCTTTTGCGGCTGAAGGATTCAGATGCCTTTAGTGCTACCTTTAACTGCCCAGTAGTGCGTACCCTTGCGCCTCCATCCTCCCATGTAAGTGTAGAGCATCTTGCAAAAACCCACCTGCGATAAGCCCATTTATAATCCTCTCAAAATCACCACGCTCTATTTGCTCCTCCTTAAATTTTAGAACCCCCAGAGCCTGAAGAGCTTTCTTCTCAATCCCAGCCCTTGCATACATATCACAAGGGCTTACTTTAAGCTTAAAAGGTGGAACCTCACCTTTCTCCGAAATCTTACCCAATAATTGTTCAGCATCTGCAGCTTACCCTACCAATCCACAAGAATAGTATAAGTAGCAGGTCCAGGCATGAAGCCGTCCTTCTCAGGCTGCAAATAGAGGCTTAAGGCCTTATCCAATAAATTCTTCTTCTCATACGCTGCAATCATGCTAGCAGTGCACCTATCATCAGGCTTGTGCCCTAGTCTTATCATGTAATCAAAGTTTCTTTTTGCCTGATCAGGGTCACCAGCTTGTCCATAAGCCTCCACAAACAAGGTACAACCAAAATTGGCTGGAATCCTGCAAATTGCATGCTTGTTGCAATTCTTCCAGCTCCACTAACAGCACCACCACGTTGGGCAAAGGACTGTAGCAATGCTAAATAAATCTCCTTTAAAGGTTTGATGTCTCTTGCTCCCTCTCTCTGATCAATGTCTCACCCAACTTTGGTTGGACATCATTTTCATATGCCATGATCATTGAGTTGTAGACCTTCATGTCTGGTTTGAAAGTCATGGATCCTCAAGCTTTCAAATGCTTCTTTAGCACGATCGAGGTTGCCTGCCTAGCTAAACATGTGAACCAGCACAGTGGCTGTCAAAATATCGGGCACAATACCATTCTTATTCTTCTATTGGCAAGATCTTCAATAAGCTTTGAGTAGTCAAGATTGTGTGTTTGAAAAGATTTTTCACTCAACACAAGTTCTGACACCGACACAATAATTCATTTAATATCAACTACATCAAAAGAGTCAAAACACTAATATGCTTCAGCCATCTTCTTACGCATTATCCTTACAAACCGTGACAAAAACTCGTTAATGCGCTCATCTTCCTCCTCCACATCGGTATCCGGGCCAACGCTTGAGCTAGTTAGTTTAGTTTCTCGAGTTGAATGAATATATCCAGTAAAAGCCATGACTTTTCGGTGAACAAGAGTGAAGCTACAATGCTGGATAAATTTCAGTGATGATAATCTGCCATTTAATCTTGATAGATTGTTAATTGCATCTTTAGAAACAAAGCCTTTCAATTTCAAATTCTTCTTAAAGTGAATGAGGTTTTAATATAGCAAACCAATATGACACACATAAGCGTAGTGAGCATGTATGATATTGCTCGTTTTTAAACACTTATCACGCGAGCTCACATAGTGGGGGTTTTTGGGATTTTTCACCATGCAGGATTGCATGATGGGTGTATTTCGAAAATTTTAATTTCAGAGGGTTTTTTTGATATTTTTATCATAGGAGACAAATTGAATGTTCATTATTGGCTAAAAGACTATTTTTCACCCAAGTTTTAACTCAATCCTAAAAATATACCCGTAATAATTTAAAAATCTAAACATTCACTCATAGACTAACTTTTATTAAAATTTTCAGTTATAAGTAAGCGTAAAATTGTTATTTTACTACTAAACACTGAAACTTTAATAGTTAATATCTTTTCTCCCCAGGTTTTAAAAACTAATATTTCACCATATTTTTAAAGTTTGAGAAGTTAACATTTCACCTTTAGGATTTGTTTCTCTTCTTCAGCCACCACCATTCTGGTCAATGGCCAGTACTTTTTACCAATCTTTCAAATTCGACGACAAAAGATGACCACCCACCATCACGAAGGACGATGTTCATTGTTCGGATATGAAAGATGTGAAGAAGGACGACACTTTGTTGCATCATCTAGATGAAACATCATTCTTCATCGCATCTTCCCAATTTGGTTGTCTTTCATTGGAGAAGATTTGCAATTGAATTCCCTAAGCCATTGGAGATAAAACCTAGAAATGAGAAAATAAGTGAATTTTCAAAACTAAATTATGAGGAGAGATTGTTAGTTTTCTAAACCAAGGGGGGAAATGATATAAATTTTTAGGGTTTAATAGTAAAATAACAATTTTAACTTTACCTCTAACTGAAAATTCTAGTATAAGTTACCCCATGAATGAGTGTTTGAGTTTTTAAACTGTCGTTAGTGTACTTTTAAGATTAGGTTAAAACTTGGGTGGAAAATAATTTTTTGGCCTTTTTTATTTGGGTGTTTTTTAGCATATAATTTTTAAATTTTATGTATTAGTTTTTTTATTTTGAATAACGCATGCATTTTGGAATTAACCTATTTTTATTTATTAAAAAAAGCTTCAAAATAAAAAAAACTCATGAATTTGAATCAAACTAAATCACAAATTTAATCTATTAATTCGAATTATAAATTTGAATCAAATTAAACCATAAATTTTAATTATCAATTCAAATTATAAATTTAAACTAAACTAAGTTAAACATCTTATAATTTAAGTTTGATTCAGTTTACAAAATAAAACAAATCTGATTCAGTTTACAAAATAAAACAAATCTGATTCAGTTTACAAAATAAAACAAATCTTTTAGTGTGAATTCAATTCAGAGCTAATTTAACAAGTTCGAGCGGGCCACATCAAACCTTGATTAATGGACAGATTCCATAAAAAAAGATATTTTATTATTTAATTAGAGATATGTTATATCTGTATAACAAAAATAAATACGATCAATTTCAGGTTAATCTAATTAAATTTTCTTTTAAAAAAGGGAAAAAGATTATTTCTCACCTAAATTTTACGCAATTCTCAAACGTATATCCACAGGAGATGAAAAACCTCTATTCCCACCTATAGGCAAACTTCTGTTAATTTTTTCTGTTAAAAGAAGAGGTAAAATACTCATTTTACTGTTTATATTAAAAAGTTATAAAGTTTATTACTTTTCACTCCCCTTAGGTTTTAGAAACTAACATTTCACCTTTATCTAAAGTTTTTAAACTTTGAAAAGTAATATTTTCACCCCAAACCTAGGGTTTCCATATTTTTCAAAACGCAGCCGCCCCCCATAACTTTCAAAAATAGCATTTTAATCCCATTCTTCAACTTCATCTTCCGACGTCGTCTCCGACCTCCTCCTTCTCCTGGTGCGACGACGGTGGTGTAATGAAGAGATCTTCATCTCCTCGTCGCACGATGCGACAACGAAACGTCGTTCTTCTAGATCTGGATGATGTTTTATCGCCCAGATCTGAGCGACGAAGGGTCATCCTTCGTCGTTCTTTGTAGTCGGAGATGAGAGATTGATGAAATGCGTTAGTCATTTGTGATGGTCGGTGAAGGAAGCAAACCCTAGCGGTAAAATCTAGATTTTTTAAACTTTGAGGATGGGTTGAGATGTTAGTTTTTAAAACCTGGAGGGGGAAAATGGTAAAATTTTAAAGTTTTAAAATTTATAATTAAAATAACGATTTTACCCCTGTCCCTAATTAAAAGTTTGGGTGACAATTTGGTTATAGGTGAAAATAGGGGTTTTTCATCTTCCATAGATGTAGGTTTGAAAATTGACTAAAAATTGGGTGGGAAATAGTTCTTTTCCTTTAAAAAACTGTAAAATGTAAAAATAAAATAATATATTAATATGTTAAAAAATATAGGAAGTAGACGAAATATATCTTCGAGTCATAGTCACAACGAAGCTTCCAAGTTGCGTAAGCCTCAGCTCGACCTTGGAATGGAATATTGTAAGTCAATATTGTTTCAATTTCATAAACTTTTTTTTTTTTCCTTTTTGCAGAGAAAGAGGCGATTGACATCGTTAGTTCAATTGATCAAACATCATCATCAAAATGTCTGGTGGTATCGCACGTGGCCGTCTTGCCGAGGAGCGAAAATCATGGCGCAAGAATCATCCTCATGTAAATGTTCTTCAATTCTTACTCGAACATACAGCTATTTTCATTTCTGTAGTTCCATTTTTTCTCCGTAGAATTTTGTTTTTAACAATGTGTTTGATTTCCTCTTTTAGGGTTTTGTGGCCAAGCCTGAAACGGCTAAAGATGGCTCCGTGAATTTGATGGTCTGGGAGTGTATTATTCCTGGCAAGGCCGGGGTCAGTGTTTTTATTTATTTTTCTTTAAAAGCTGGGTTTGATTTTTTTAGTGAGATAAGATACCCTTTTTTTAACTCTTGAATTGCTGGACTATAAAAGGAATTTCTTAGAAGAAATTAGCTGTGTACTTTTGGCTTTTGGATGGTAACATGTCGTTAAATTGAGACTAACATATTTCACACTTCAATTTATAATATATGCCCGTATGGTCTATGGAGCTAAAATTCCTTTTCATTTGATACCCTGATTTGTTGTGGCTTTCACGTTTCTTGTTACATTTGTAATTAGGATCATACAATGCTTAATTTGTGTGCACATTGCTTCCACGAATAGCATGTTAGTTTTTCTAAGATTATCATGTTTCATCCTTTGGGATTTTAGCATTGTCAGATGGAGATTGAGAAGGATATTGTAATGACATCTATACCTATTGCTTTTGGGTTTATGCTATGGTGTTTATGTGTCTTGGTGGAGACAGATAATGACGTACTTTGATGTTCAACCTTTAGGAATATGTGAAAGTGCTTATTATTTAGTGCCAATAGATGTTGCTACTGCATGCTTTGAGCATTATTGACCATTCTGATTTTGCAGACTGATTGGGAAGGTGGCTTTTTCCCACTTACTCTCCACTTCAGTGAAGATTACCCGAGCAAACCCCCAAAATGCAAGTTTCCGCAAGGTTTCTTCCACCCTAATGTCTACCCTTCTGGAACTGTATGCCTGTCAATCCTTAATGAGGACCATGTACGTTCTTTTCTGCTTTTTTTTTTTTGTACTTGCAAATCATGTCTAGTATTAGATCAATTATACTATAAGTTTTAACTAACAGGTAGTTTTCTGTAGGGGTGGAGACCCGCCATTACAGTGAAGCAAATTTTGGTGGGCATTCAGGATTTGCTGGACCAGCCTAATCCTGCTGATCCTGCACAAACTGATGGGTATCAGCTTTTCATCCAGGTCATTTTCTGTCCTTATAAGATTGCAATTCTTTGTTTACCTTCAGTGTCTTGTTCTTGTTCTTGAAGATATAAAACTTTCTAATAAATGTGTCATTGACATTTTTAGGATCCTACTGAGTACAAGAGAAGGGTGCGACAACAAGCCAAGCAGTATCCACCTTCTCTATGATGTATGCTTGCGTTGTTGGATATGATTTACTCATTCGTATCACCTGCATTGTTCATGTGTAACTCTCTGTGCAAAAGTGGAGCAGCTTAATTATTAGTAGTAATTGAATGTTTTCTTTGGGCATAATTGTTGCCTATTTCTGTTAAGAAATGTTTTTGTAAGATGTTTGGAATTGCTTCTGCGTTACTATGGATACCCTTGGGGATGGAATGATTTATGCTAACACTCTATCGAGGTAAGATTTGTTTTTCTAATTAAGTACATGAAGTAATTTACTATAAAAAATCAGAAGTTATTTGATGCTTTACTTAACTGTATGTTATGACAGATGCTCATTTAAGATTATATATCTTTCAGCATAGACTGCACGTGTAATTGCAGAAAGAATAGTTTAGGTTCAAAGAAGTTGATTTGCTTTAAAAACCCTATATGTGTTAGAGGGTGACAACCTTCAGGAAAGGTGTAGAAAAAGGAAACAGGGAATGGCCCATGCATGTGCCACGGTTGTTTGCAGCACCATTTTCGATGGCAAATTAACAAATTGAGATGAATCTCAAAGCATGTAGACTTGAAAGTGTAGGGTTGTGTGTTTTGTGATGGGTTTTTTGAATAATTAACTGATAAAAGTCAATAGGGTTTAGTTACTATTGGTTCGTGCACGTCATATACATTCCAGTGCTGAAGCCTTTTTATGTATTTTATTATTCTCAGTTAGAGTCTTCATGTCATTGTAAGGTGATGACTTGCCATCTTCACATACAAGAAAATTTTATTCTCCCTGCTTGCTGAAATTGACCAATAGATAATGAATTATATATGACATTATTATTGGTTTTGTTTGTGTTTGTGGTATGCGGTAGGTGTTCATTAAACATGGGCAGTCCATTAGTGATAATATGACTGGTCATTTTAGGCTTGACTGTTGATTCATTGAATTGTTGGGAGGGTTCTTTCAAGCAAGCAATATTGAATTTGGAGTTGATGTGGCCCTTCTCTTATTTTCAATCATATAAATGCACAACATGCTGCCAACAAATATATTTTGAAGCATCCTATTCTTATTCTTGGTCTTCCACCCATTCCATCTACCTCTGTTTTTAGTATTTTTTTTATTACTTCGTTGTCGAAGTGTTAATCAAGTCTATGCATCCATTAATCAAAACACTATATTCCAATCCATTAAAAACCTTTCTTACTGTCAATTCCATAGTAAGATGAGCATCCTGTCTTTATGTCCTTGGTCCATCCAGGACAGGTCTTTCTAATTTTATTTAAAAAAAGGCTCAGACTTTGAATCAATCTGGCATAAACTTTGTGTCAATTACAGAAAAAGAATTTCACAACGGACCTTTATTTATTGTGTGAGAAGGCATATTAAAAAGATCAATAAATTGGCATGTTTAATTAAACATTGGTATCGAGTATGTATAAAGAAATGAATGCTTGATTTTCTCTCTGTAGAAGTATGATTCTCCGTCTATGTATTTGGAAGATAAAGTTGATGTGAAGAGTCATATGCACAAGAACCACAAGATCCAAACCAAAAACAAGACTAACTGGATGGCACCAACGCCAAAATCTGTCGATCATTCTTGTAGGTACAACGCCTCGTTTGGGGATCTTCCAGTTCTATCCAAAACAATTTCAAACAAATCAGCCTCAGACTCCTCATCAAAATCTGATCTTCTATCATGATTGCCTGGGCCATTTCCGGCTTTGGTTGTGGATCGGTTAAGCCACTGAGAGTCAATTCTTCCCATGGAGAAAAGCTCTTTGCTATCTTCATATCCAAGAGCAGCAGCTGGGGAATTTACAAGAGGGCCAATGAAGCAGGGATTTGATGTCCTTTGAGCATTTGCTGGTGCATATGTGAAGGCGCTTTGTCCAAAATTGACAAGCACCATAACATCGTAATTTGCTGCAATTGTTGGATACAAAGGAGACCCAAATTCCTCAGACTTGCAATGTATTACATGCACAAGCTCTGTGTCCACTGTGAAAAACACCTTCTTTTGCCCTGGATCAAACCCACATCCAATCACCTTATCTGCTCTTCCCCATTCCGTCTTTTCGGATTCAAAGGCTAGCTTAATTCCTGAAAAAGAGAAAACGTGACTGAACTTGTCATAAAAAAATAATAGATAAAATTCTTATGGCCAGCATAAAGAATCACTTGAGCATTAAGAAGGCTGAAATGAACTATTAAAATTTTAGTTGTACAGATCATATAGCATTAATTTTTATAAATTTGGGTCAACGGCTTTATACCTACTTCATATACATCGAACACTATTGAAGGATGGTTCTGTAAAAGGATCTTAGCATAAACAAATAAAATATTATTAAGCTATTATAATTCATGACCATGTCATATGGTGGGCCTTTTCTCATTATCTTTCACCATTGTTGGGACCTTTTAGGTGATTGATTCATTCGGTAGTGGGTTGCCACTTTGTCACTGCTAACACAGAGATTAATTGTTTATCACTGTTTTACTTATGACTTGAATTAAAAATGGTGACTGTTGATATCAGACAAACAAAATTTAAAAGAAGACAAAAAGAAAAATGACTTTACCATCAAGATACACAGACCCGTTAGAGTTGAATCCGATTGATCCTTGATAGCTTCCTGGGAGTCTCAGAGGAAGGGAGCCGCCAGCAGTGAGTCCCAAAGATAACATAACTGCTTCACCTTTGCTATCATCTTTTCCAGCAAGCTTCAATTCTTCAATCTTGTTTATATTATGCGTGCTGGTAACGTGGACTAGAGATTCTGAATTAGCATTTTCATTAGAATTTTCTTGGATGAGTTTTATCTTCTCACCTTCTCTGAACTTTCCAATTGATTCATGGGCGTCGCAAGAATGTAGAATTGTGATTTCAAAAAATGCCTCTTGAGGGAAAGCTGAGTTTACCAAGGGTGGCCCTGGCAGAGGCAAAGCAGTTCTAATAACAGAAGCAGCAGACATAGAAGGATTATTTATGTTGACATTCTTCAACCCTGAATTTAGCCTAATCTTTTGCATAAAATCAGCTGATCCCTGGCATACTTCCCAGCTTATGTCAGTTTGCGTTTCTCTTCCAGAATCACTGACTGCACATAATCCTAACAGGCTTGACCGAGATGATGGAGATGACGACGTGTAGTTTGTGAACCCAAATCTGGACCATCCATTTTCAACAGCGTCTGTAACAAGCGCCGGATGATCAGCCCAGTTGAACAAAGGCTTCGTCGGAACGCCCCGGCGAAAAACATAATAGCTTCCTTTTCTATTGCTATCCAAATCAAGATGATTATGCAGAGTCGATTGATGAACTTGGGCAATCCCAAGTTGAAGACTTTCTCGTCTAGTTTCATTGTCATCAATAAATTCCTTAGGTTGCTTGTAGCAACACCATCGCCAAATGAACATGATCAAAAGGATTGACAGAGCTCCTACGGAAACTGCCACCAGCACAAGTACGTCTCCCATTGAAGCATATCTCTTTTAAATTGACTTCTTGTTGCTTTTCGGTTAATTTAAGTGGGTTAACAAGGTCGGTTCAGAGAAATATTTTGTAAAGAAAGAGAGAAATAAATTAGGAGAAAAACAAAGAAAGGGCAGGCGTGCGTGGACTAAGACTGGTTCAAGAAGCATTGAGTAAGCTGAAACTGTAAAGTAGCAAAGAGGTGGTTTTAACGTTTCCTGTATTTATATACATTTTCCATTATTAAATTATTTGCAAACTCAAGTCTTTCCCCTTCAACCCTCCCCTCTCCCAACAAAAAAAAAATATTCTTCTAGAAGGACAAAAAAATATATTGGATTGTCTGACTGGTAATCCAGAGACTGGTAAAAAGTGAAAAAGTAACATGGATCAAACAAAACCTGTTGGCAGCTTTTTGTCTGACTGACAGTTAAGTTAATCACATCAGGTTCATGTAATTAAGTTAATTAACCTGCATTTGTTTTTGGAGCAGATGATATAACCTGGTTACTTTCCATCAAAAAAAAAAAAAACTGTCAGGATTCTGAAGGAATATGTACCTATATATTCCATATGGAAAATTTGTCTCATTTGGGATCAACTCTAAGCTTTGGAAGAAGAGCAAAAGGCTACCCATGCCAAGAAGCATTTGATTTGAGGGGCAGCCTAAACCTTTATGGGGTGCATGTGGGGAAAAAACAAATGTGGGACTTCAATTGGGTTTCCTTTCTTTTATTTATTTAATTTTTTTTTTTTGGCTATTAGCATGTGATTTATCAATATAATTGTTCTGATTATATTCTTCTTAAGTAATTTCTTCAAGTATAAGGCAATGAAATGAATCAGGTCAATCTTTATGATGGAAAAATTATACTCATTGATCCAAGTGGATTGTTTACAAAAGTTAAAAGATGAAAGATACATTTTTTGTTTATAATTTTAGCAATGGCCCAAGCTCAAGTATTATAAGCAACAAGCTCCACCAAATATGAGAGTAATCATCAAATTAATTTATAGTTATCCCATTTGGTAGTAGCTGATTTTATCATAACTCTGATGATAATTGCCATAATTCAAGAAACATCATTAAAAAGAAACAAGAAAAAGAAAGTAAAAAAAAAAACCCATTTCTGCCTGAGCTAAGTAGCATAGAAGGATCCAAATTCCTTAGTTTTTAATGAAGTTTATATTATAATTTATGTTGAATACCCAATATTAAAAGATAATGTTCCATTCTGAAGAAAACAGTTGGACGAATGAACTTTGTATTTAGAGAAGTAAACTATTAGAAATGCACCAGAAAACAAGAGTAGTTAGAAAGAGATGAGATAGAAAATGTAAGAGCAACATAAAGATGACAACAGACTGTTACTGAAGTCAATTTAAAAATGGCGATGCCAGGCATTGAACAGAGGTCTTTTAATGAAGGACAAATTCCCACCTATTAACTTTCAAAAATTAAAATATCCACCCATTTATAGTTATGAATAGGGGTAAAATTATTATTTCATAAAAATAAAAATAATTTATTTCCCCCTAGGTTTATAAATTTGATTTCCTCCCATGAAGGTTTGAAAAATCACCTTTTTCCCCTAAGGTTTTGAAACTATCACCAGAGATGACGGATTTCACCATTTTCGATCGCGTTCTTTCTCCCTTCCAACTTCTCTTTTCCTCTTGGTCTAAAACCCTAAATCTTGATCTGAGATCGTTAGCTTCAGACGTTGCTTCCAGATGATCCATTACGTGACGAATCTTCAATGATGTCGCTTCCAATTGTCATTTTTGTGGCCTCTTCATGACTGCGTTTTTGTCATGGAGGCTAGAGGGAGCGTTGATAGACGGAAGGTCGGCTGGAGAATGTCGTCAGAGAATGAATGAAACCCTAGGGGGGAAATGGCAATTTTTCAAACCTTGAGTGGGGGAAAAAAGTGATACTATTTTATTTTTTTAATATTTTTAGTTAAATAACAATTTTACCCCTATTTATAACAGCAAATGGGTAGATATTTGGGTTTTTGAAAGTTAATTGGTGGCAATTGTCCTATCATTAAACCTTGGGTGGGAATTTGTTCTTTGGCCCTTTTTATTAGGGCTGGATTCGAGTGGTTCATATATGGGCGGCTCGAGTTCGGCTCGAGCTCGACTAAGACCGGCTTGTTTTGGACTCGAATTCGGCTCAACTCATTTTTCGTTATCAAAACGATATCATTTTTAATATATATTGATCAAAACGATGTCGTTTTGTATAAAAATTTAAAAAAAAAAATCTACCGAGCCAGCTCTAGCTCGTTTCGGGCTTGACCGAGCTGAGGTCGAGCTCGAGCTGGCTCGGCTCGAGTCCAGCCCTACTTTTTATAAAGGAAAAGGGAAACTGAAAGAAGGTTATAACCGGCGTGAGGATTATCTTTTACTTGACAAAACCATTTAAGTAAGTGCTCATTCATCACATTTGTCTCTTTACTTGCAGACAGGAGTTCGCAGAAGAATGATTGGCTACATAGTTTCTAACTTAATCCTCATTGGAAGGAAAATGTGAGACTTGGGATATTAAAATTTGACATTTGACAATCACTAGGCGTCGCAATTGCATCACCATAGAGTATTAGACTCTTCATTTTTATTCAGATTCTCTGGACATCCTCCTGAACTCTTGAAGGCTAAAATTAGGCGAGGTTCAAGAACATAACAATGCTAAAAGAAAATTTGATAGTCTACTAGGGGTGGTCGCTCCGGTTAAGATCCGAATCGGATAATATCTGCATAAGACCATCTCCATCTCTTATCCGAATGTCACTCATGGTCGCTCGCTCGCGTTTTACGAAAAAATGAAAATTGAATTCTGTCTCCCTCTGCAACTTTCTTGATACTCTCCCTCTGAAACCCCTTTTTCACAAAACAAACCTCCATTTTTCTCAATCTCTTTCGTTTTACAATTTTCCCTCTAATTTCAATTTCAAAAGGAAACTCAAATCACCCTCATGCTCATCACAATGTTGCATCAAAGCCAGCTCAAATGGCCACGCAGCAACTTTCGAAATCGACATGGTCAGAAACAAGCAAGGGGTCTACACGCACAAAGGCAAAAAAAACAACATCAAAGTCATTGTTTTGTGGGACCTCGATAACAAGCCGCCGCGTGGCCATCTGTACGATGCGGCCATGTCGTTAAGACGGATAGCTGAGAAGTTTGGGAAGGTAGCAGACATCTCTGCTTACGCCAACCGTCACGCTTTTATTCACCTCCTTCAGTGGGTCATCGAGGAAAGCCGTGACCGTAAAACGTTGGACATTCTGAAACGAACAGGAGTTTTTGTCCCCAGTGATCCGTACATTTGCAGAGTGTGTGGTCGCAAATGTAAGAGCAATCATGATCCAAAGAAACATTTCAAACAGTTACATGAACGGAAGCGGCAAAAAAATTGAACCGAAAGAGATCGTTAAAGGGGAAAGAGGGACAGAAATATGAAGAGCGATATATTAGTGGGAATGAGAAATGCAATGAGGCGGCGAAGAATTTGTTCGGGCAGAAAGTCGGTTTTGGGTTGGGATCGGCGTTGAAGAGGCTGGTCCGCTGGTGTGTTTGTTAAGACAGTTGAGGATAAAACCCAAGCTGCGGAATGGCCATTGAAGAGACAGATGCAGCATTCTATGAGTAGAGGGATTGACGGCATGGTTTTGGTGTCAGATGATAAGGATTTTAAGGAGATGTTGAGGAAAGCTAGAGAGTCAAATTTGGGAACGGTGGTGGGAGATTCAAATAGAGGATTGGGGCAGCATGCGGATTTGTGGGTGCCGTGGATTGGGGTGGAGAATGGGGAAGTGACAGAGAAGGATTTGGTGCCTAACAGATGGATTAAGGAGGGCATTGAAAGGAATGACAATGAATTGTTTTCGGTTAGGCAGTTTGAAGGGGGATTTGATTTGAAAGTTGAGATGAATTTGGATAATGTGGTTAATGAGCTTGTTGCTGAAAGAACTGAGCTTGGTGGTGTGAGGATTTCGATGTTTTCGGAAGGAGAAGAGGAAGATGAAGATTGGGTGAGTGAGGAAATGGATGAAGACTATTTGATAACGGCGGATGGAATTGAAGAGGAAGATGGATACTGCTAATATAAGCAAATGCAGTTGGCTATATGAGGCATGTTGTTGGGGCATATTGTTCTTTAATCGAATGTTGACATCTATTGTCCTAGTTTTTCCTCTTCAGGAAAAGTGGATATTTGTTAATAAATACATTCAATCGATTCTCAGAATACTTGTGGGGTTATGAATGGGGTCCTATTTGCACTCAGATTCTAAAAGTTGATGCTTCTCGTCTGCATAGACACGTCAATTGGGCCGGATTGAATGGAGGCACGGCACGAAGCATGAAAAAAAAACATGGCATGAGAAAGTCTGATCCGATACTGTAGTGTGTCGGGCTAGGCCCATGGGCCTGCTGGGTCAGGTCTCAGGCTTTAATATTAAATCTGTGGGCTGGCCCAGCCCGACCCAATCCGATACTATTTAGATTTTTTTTTTTAAATTTTAGCTGGCAGAATTTCTACCTTCTGCGACAAGGCAGAAGCCTTGGCCTTTATTTTTTTTTTAATTTTTTAATTAATTAATTTATTTTATATAAACCTATTTAATTTTTCTTCATTTTCACTTTCATTTACAAATCTCTAATCTCAATTATTTTATTATATTTTCAATCTCATTAATTATCTTTCAGAAGATATCTAAATTCATAAATAATAATTCTTTGTGTTTATAATTTTATTTTTATTTTAATTTTATCATTACAAAATATTACAAATAGATCAAGTATCAAATGAATTCAATCCATTTGAATATTATTATAATATATATTTATTTATGTTTTATAATTTGAAAAATGATTTATTTAAAAATTTTAAATAATTTTTTAAAAAATATTCAAAGTCCGGCCCGACCCATTTAAGGCCTATTTATATATGGGTTGGGTCTTGGGCCTTCATATATTAATGGACTGGCCCGGCCCGAAAGCCCATCATTATTTGGGCTTTAGGCCCTACCCGGCCCGTTAGCCCGATGGGCCAAGCCTAAGCCAGCCTGGCCCGGCCCATCGACACTCTAGGTCTGCAGATATGAAATGGGTCTATGTCTGCCCCAAATAATTTCAGCATGCTTCTAATGTTAGTGCATAGCCAGAGTAACATACTGTATTAACTTCATAAGCATTTCGCAATGAGAATTGTGCGACATTGCTATCCTTCAACAATGCTTTAACCATAGCAATCATTTTGTGCTTCAAGTATCATCTTAGTATACACAGCATGCTTATTCATTAAATGCTCCTTATGATGCATAATTAGAACTTTCTTAAATTTTATAAGAGGAATAATGTACTTGGTAGTTATTTTCAACACTTTTGTCTTACAAACTTTCTGTCATAAAAAATCATGCTTCTGCAAATTCATCATTCTAGTTTCACTTTCTATCTGTGCACGTCTAGGCTAATTGGGTTGAATTATGTTTGTTTGTTGGAAAGCAGCTCAATGGTTATTTTCTACATGCTATTGTGCATTTTTTCTGTTTTGAAGTTGTGACTTGTTTTTTTCACTGGCTATGTGAAAATGATGAGAAGGAGAATCCTATTGACCAGCATCTGCACTGATATTTGGTGTGTCAAGATGAGCATTGGTTTTTGGTGTATCAAGATGAGCAACAAACTAATAATAAGAATATTTAATGAGAATACTAGGGCGTGGAAAGCAATGGCAAAAAATTAGTTCGTAGAGGATGTGCAGTTATCAAAAATCTATTCCTAGATGATTACCATCAAGTGTTAACCCCTGTTCCATTTTACTACATGCTTGCAGAAACAGTGTAAGATGAACTTTCCCTTGCAAATTCAGTTGGTCATTATTCTTGAAGAACAAAGTCTACCATGAACTTTATTTTGGTTATATTTTGTTAATGCTTTAATTTTGCGTTTGTTGAAATCAATACTGCCTGAGTATACTTTTAGACACCCAAGTAAATTGGTTTTGTGTAATATGGGTTTTAACCTTCACACTTATAAACCCAATGTATTCCGACATAATATTAGAGCCTAAAACCAAATGGGTGGGTCTAACAATCTAAAGTAATTTGGGTCTAATAGTTTAAAGTAATCTCGATACGAAGTGACAATGCATCCAGTCAAACGGTGGACTAACAACTTATAGTGATTGCACTTGAGAGAGAGTGTTGGAACACTAAAATCTTATGTCTAATCAAAATAATATAAGTAAGTGATATATAAATGTGATAGAGTGAAACTTAACATAAGCCAATTAGTTTTGTGTAAATGAGTTTCGATCTTCATACTTACAGACTCAATATATTTTAACATAAACCATGTTAATAGTTGGCTATTGGCATCCACCGTAAATGGCTAAACCATGTTTACTGCTTCCATTAGTTTGTCCACTCAATGTGCCATAAGAATTTCAATAAAGAAAGATCTACAGTACTTAATGATAGAATTGTAATCGTTAGAAGAATGGTCTTCGCCAAATAGCAAATTGGATATCTTTCCTAACGTGAAGTCAGGTTAGAAAAGTTGCATATTTGTTTTATCTTGGTTGCTCTGTCTGTCCTAAAAGAAATGAAAGGAAAACTTCCCAGGTTAGAAAAGTTGCATATTTCTTCTAGATTAATCTTTAGTCAACTTCATTATTTTTGTGCAAATACAATGCATTGAAAATTATTTGAAAAAGAGGTGGTCACCTAGTCGGTATTGATTTCTTATTTTTGATTTTGGAGTGGCAGATTTCTCCTTATGAAGCATTAGTATCCTGGAATTCATGACCCCTGACCAGCTGAGGTCCTTTTCAGCATACTGGAGATGAGTTACCTCGAAGTACTCTGGTTGTCGGTTTGGAGGTCAGGTTCAATGGTTTGGTAAAGCTTATCAAAACATACCGTAAGTGTGCTGCTGACTGTTTGCTTCTTAGTTACTCCATCACAAACTGAAGAAAGATTAGACATTGGATTACTGATGTTAACAGTTATAATTTGCATTATTAGTATAATGTTATTGGTAACACTGGATGTCCAGAATCCGGATTGAACTATTTTGGTATTAATCAATGAGATGGAAATGGAAGATTAAACTTACGTATTTTCCTGCTTGACGCCTTTGATTTTGGCGGATGGTGTCTGGGTTTTTCTTGTACTTGATGAAATCAAGCACTTTTTTAAAATCATATCACAGGACAGCCATAAGAACTGGAATTTCAGCAGGAACAATGTCATACTGGGGAAAAGTGAAGTGAGATGTCAGAGCATAATCCGAAGCTATGTTGTCACTCGGTTGTACAAAAATTTATGATTTAATATTTTTATTTTATGTATTAAAAAATTATCAAATTAATTTTTATTTTATTATAATTATATTATTATTTATTAATTTTTAAAATAAAAATAAATTTATTTTTAATTAATATAAAAAATATTTAAAAATAATTATATTAAAAAATATTTAAGTAAAATAATTTACTAGTATTTTTTTATTACTGTTAACTAAATACATTAATAATTTATATCATCTATTTTTATCAAACATAATAATCATTTATATTTAATAATCTTCACAATAATCTATCTTTAAGATAATCTCTTTATTTTGATAATAAAATATTATTTAAACTAAACACCGCTTTAGTGTTATTCGGTGGGGAGAGGTATAGGTGCTGTCCAATAGTGAAATAATATTCATCTATTTTTAAAAGGCCAAATAACTTTGTCCCACCAAATGTTTTACGCAAATCTTATTTTTTACTTATTAATTATTAAAATTCTGAATATTTATTATTTGTTAAATTTTATTATTATTATCAGAAGTAAAATTATTATATAATAAAAATATTTAAAAAATAAAAATTTATCACATTTTCATCCCTTAAATTTAAAAAACTAACAAATTCTCTTACCTAAAGTTTGAAAAACTTATATTTTCTCTTTAGGATTTTTTCAACACATTGTCGATTACCAAAAACGATAGCGATGAGGATGTTCTCTCTCCTTCCTAACTTTTCTCTCATTCTTGCTCCATTTTCGATCTTCACTGACCGAGAAAACTTAGGGGAAAAAATATGATAAATTTTTAATTTTCTGAATATTTTTGTTAAATGATAATTTGACCTTTGATAGTAACAATGAAATTTAACAAATAGATAAATATTTGAATTTTCGATAGTTAACAAATGAAAAATGGGTTTGCATCAAACCTTGGGTGGGAATAGTCGTTTGGCCTTTTCAAAAAGAGAAGATGAAGAGATAATGCTCCTAAACTATAATTAAAGATTGTCCAATTAAAAAATGAGGGTCAATATTCAAAGTAATTATTTGCATTATGTATATTTTTTATGGTTGAGGAGGTGGAGGATTAGTGTATTTAATTGATTAATTAAAGTCAGATCAAATTTAAATCATGTCAATAATCAAAGTGATTGCCCACCCACTAGATAGAGATTTGACAAATTCAAAGTCATTTTCGTCATGCTTCGCAATTGTTGAATTGATAACAAGCCACTCTTAAAAGTCCACAATTAACCATATGATTAAGAAAGCGAAACATTCTAATTCTAACCATTCTTCACCGACACTTGTCAACTAACTATTTTCCAGTTATTTCTGTTTGACATCCTTTATTTAACAAAGTAAAATTTTAATCAAATCCACATCTTAATTAATCACCTTCATTAACATGATAATTTTTTCAGTAGTTATTATCATAAGATTGATCTACTTGTGACACGCTGATCCAAGTAGTTTAGATTGCCGCTATGTAGATTCATATCCGTAAGTACGGAAATGCCCTTGTAAGAGATATTAACGCATGTATATTTGTTCAATAAAACTATGTATACCTATTTTTGATACATAATTTATATACACAAATGATGTGTTATCATGTGATTGAATATTTATTTATTATGTGATGACACATATCTTAAAATAATCTAATTACATAATAACATATCACTGTGTACCAAAAATGGGTACATATAACATTGCTCATATTTGTTTAATTGTATCTATAAATCATCTCATATATGTAGATTCATACCCAGCTCCATGCGATATTGTTTGATTGAATTGTGCATACGCTGATACATAGTTCTATTGCATGAATTTGTGCAATTTTGTTGTATATATTTGTGTGACAAATCTGATCTTTTTGATTGGATTTTCGATGATTTTCATATCACAAATCCATCGAAGAGAGAACGGGTTTATCAATGATGGAATTGACAATGTGTCAAAAGGAATCATCAAAAAAAATGATTGTCGAAAAAGAAAATAAATTTTTTGAGGTATAAATACAATATTTTAAATTTTGAGTGATGAGTGTTAATTCTAAAATATATAAACCTTATAAATCCTAATTAATTAAATTAGAAAATATATTAATTTTTAAAATTAGAATAAAAAATAGGAATATATTATTTTTAATAAAATTTTAAAATAATAATTTTACTTTTAATTATAATAATCAAAATAAATAAATAAATATTTAAATTTTTTAAAGCTACCAAATAATTAAAAAAAAAAAGAAAATAATATACGGTGGGAATGACTC
This sequence comes from Mangifera indica, assembly GCF_011075055.1. Lineage (NCBI taxonomy): Eukaryota > Viridiplantae > Streptophyta > Magnoliopsida > Sapindales > Anacardiaceae > Mangifera > Mangifera indica. The sequence continues at coordinate 3,134,682 of NC_058147.1, read as the reverse complement.
CTTTGGCCCGTACTATATTTGTTTAGGCATTATCTATAGATAGAGAGGAGGGAGCTGAGCTGTTGAATATGTCGGTCAAATTTGTGTTAATCTTTAAGGAAGATCAACGTGGCGGCAGCCGTGCCCACCCATTCGACAGACTAGCAGCCAAGTGGGAAAATAATGCCTATATATATATTTATATATCATGTCATGAGCCTCAATCTAAATATAGTTTTCAGAAACGACAAGAATTTGAATTAACATCTTTCAGTTGTTTATGGTGGAAGGAGAATTTTGTTCAGCAAAGGCTCGTAGTTGTAGACGAAACATGAGCGCAGAGAAGCGGAAGCAAGGGAGCCAAGAAGAGAGAAGGCGATACAAAGGGATAAGGATGAGAAAGTGGGGGAAGTGGGTGGCTGAAATTAGAGAACCAAACAAGAGATCTAGAATATGGCTTGGTTCTTACACCACTCCGGTAGCAGCAGCACGAGCCTACGACACTGCTGTCTTCTATCTTCGAGGCCCTTCTGCTCGTCTTAATTTCCCTGAATTGATTTTCCAAGATGATGATCTTCGAGACATGTCTGCCGCCTCTATACGCAAGAAAGCTACAGAAGTTGGAGCTAGGGTTGATGCCTTACAAACTGCTCTGCAAAAATCACAATCAGAATCCAATTCTACCACTCGCTTATCCGAGAAGCCTGATTTAAACAAGTATCCCAACCCAGAAAGTTCTGATGAAGATTGAAATATACAACATACCAGTACTGTTAGTTGTAACATGATAGATGCTAAACGAGGATAGAGTTAGTAAGAAGTCAATGTCTTAATTAAATTTAATGTCTTCTAGTTGTTTTGTTTTCTGTTATGTGTTTAATATTGAAGTTGAAGAAATAGTAACAACTTAGATTGGGTAGGCATGGAAATACTGATGGCGGACCTTCATGTTTTGACTTGTTGCCAAAGAAAAACAAAGTAGATAAAATTAATAAGATGATAAGGAAGAAAGTGGACACCTAGTTGGATTTCTTATGAGTTATGACGTTCCTATGAACACCACAAAATTAAACAACGCCGTCTCTCAGAGATGAATTATGATTGTGTGAGTGTGGAAGATAATAAAGGGAGCATTAAGTGGCTCAAAATCAGCTGGGAGGTTGTCACCGTCGTGGAAGTGGTGGAAGCTGACGTGAAAGGTCGTTTAAAATAGCGAATGTGGGCGATGAGTGGCTTTCCTCTTTCTTTCTTTTGCTTAATTATTCTACCCACTATTATTTGTAAGTTTTGTTGTCAAATGCTTTAACATGAAGCTTGCCCTTATGATCTGTAACATTTTCCAAAACCAACTGCAGTTTTAATCAAAATCTGAATTTCTTCTTTCACAAATTTTGGAATTTTATCAGCCAAAAATATTATGTATCATGTAAATCTAGGTGCATGTTTCATTCAGCCGCTTCATATGTCCTCTTTTGACGGTTAATTATTTGATTAATTGATGCCATCTGCATGCATGTGCAGACATTAGGATTATTTAATGGAACTTCTACCAGGCAAACGGTGGGTTACCCATGGGTGCCCGCGAAAAGGACACGAATAACACATTTTTTAATCCATATCCATTTAGACTCTACATGATTGCAAATAGACATATCAAAAGGTCGTATCTGCAACACAACCCATGAAATTGAGATTTGTGTCAATTTTAAAGGATAAAACTAATTAAAATTTGTAAAAAATAAGAATATAGTCCATAAAAACATATCAGTTAGCCCACTAAAAGTCTTTGGAAACATAACTAAAAAAACCCACCGCTTTGCCTTGGGGTTTGCCATATCATAGGTCGACATGACTTGTGAAAGTTATGGCATTACACAGCTTGCGGGCTGATGGGTTGAGTTAGAGCTAACCCAACACAACCCAATGTCATGTCTAATTACAGGTGGAGCAACTATCTCTGAGTATCAACTTTAATAATATTAATATAAAAAAAAATAATCATCCTCTTCCTATGTCAATTTTTCGAGCTTCCATAACTCTGCGCTGGAATATCAACATAACCATCCTATTCATCATTTTATATCCTGATACACTATTAAAAATTGTCAGCAATCACAGATGCCAAACTTTCAAACAATGCGCAAACATGCATAATCAAAAGAGTCAAATATCAATAACAAGAACACAATTGTTGGAAACTAATATCAAATAGATGAAACTACAAATGAAATTGGGCCTTTTAAAACTCAAATTAAATTGCACCGCTTGATTCATAGTTGATTCAGAGATGGAAGATGAGTAAAAGCCACAAGGAATGTATGTTTGTTCCCTTTGTCATGTCTGAATTGGCATGCCCACCAGAGGACACATTTAAAATACCATATCCATGTAATGCCGCTGCCACTCCTAAAAAGGCAAAAATTTTCTCATTAGTAAAGAGTTAAAACTTGAAACATGAAAAAAACAAAAAAAACTTGGTTAATTATATTAATTTTATTAGATATCGGAGAGATTGTTAGATCCTGATTACTTTAGATTATTAGAGCTACTCATTGGATTATATGAAAATCGAAACTTATATTATACAAAATTAATTAATTTAATTTATTACACTTATATACTACTTACTTATATTGATTTTATTATATGTGACACTTTAGTTTCTGATATACAATGAAGTGAGACTCAAAAAAAAAAAAAACCCATTAAAGCTTTGGGAAAACATAGAGAAGATTTCAAGAAGAAGTAAGAAGAATTTAAAACAATATATACCCTTTTTCACTGTCGGAGAGGTACGGTGTGCCTTGATTTGGTTTTTGTGCTGGCGAGACAACGAATGAAAGCAAGCGAAGGAAGTTCTTTACACCCTGTTTGGGTATTTGGGTAGCAGTTCCTTGCACTCTATTCGGTTTGCGAGCAATAGGATGTGCCTAAGGGAGTAGGTAGCAGTTCCTTGCACTGTGTTTTTCTTTGCCAAGGCTTGTGCCTTGATTTGGTTTTTGTGTTGGCAATAACAAGACAACGAGTGACAGCAAGGGAAGGGACTTTGTTTTGTACTATTCTATGCACTGAAGCACTCTGTTTGGATATTTGGGTTGCAGTAGATGTTGGAGAATGAAAATAAGATGATTTAAAAAAATGGTTGAAATTACATAGCCTGTGAGTCTATCCATACCTACATGACCAGATATGAGTCTGCATATTTTTCATTTGTATAAATCGATTCGTACCCATTTTCACTCAACCAGTACCCAACCATGCTCGCCCTTTTTCCATATCTAACTTCTATATATAAACATAAGATCCCATCATATGCAAAAACACTTTTTTATCAGTTTAAAGTTGGATTCAAATCGAATATATTTGAACTCAAGTTTGGTTCGAAAAAACCCAAAACGAGCTAACCTTATATAAGCTCGTTCGAGCTTGAGCTACTTGCTAAATTTGTCAATTAAAAATTTTGATATAAAACGACGTCGTTTTGATCAATATGTATTAAAACAACGTCATTTTAATAACGAAATAATTAAAAAATCAAGCTCGAAACTAGCCGAGCCGAGTTCGAGCTTAGCTTCCACAAGCTCGAGCTCCACTATATACAAACCGAGCTAAGCTCGAGCTTGATTCAACTCGAATTTAGCCCTATCAGTTGTTGTGTAGTATTCTTTAGACCATGAAATTTCTATTTAAGAAACATTTTTTTTGAAACAATTATGACCGGCGACCATATATTAGAGTAGCTCATTGTTATTGAACAACATTATAAAAAATAATAGCTTCAGTGAGAGAAGCAATAACGATGGAGTCATATCTAATCATTATAAATTTTTTTTATAATTTTAGTGATAAATTATTTATATTCTCTTTAAAATTAAAAAAAAATTATAATTTTAAAGATGAAAAAATGATTGTTAAAAGTCTATTCCTCATTGTCATCAATTATCATTATAATTTATGTCATTAAAAGTATTAACGGTGAGAATAGAAAAAATTTTATCCTCTTTAAAACCCTTTTTTTGACATTAACAAGCTCTCTATCCCAAGGTTGTGAGAAGATCTATGCTTGATAAAAAATATATTTATAATCTTCTATAAATATTTTTCTTATTTTCATCCGTAATAACTAAAAAATATTATCTTTATCTTTCTGATTATAATGCTTCACATATTGTAAATATTTTCTTTTAGTTTAATTATTATAAAATTGATTTTAAAATGATATTTGAAGTAGGAATCCTCTAATTATCTTAATTTAAATATAATTTTTTCTTGTTTAATCTTATAAATATAAATGATTATATGAATGCAAAAATCATGAAAAAAATGAAATTATAACTAGAGATTTGACATGTTAGCATGCATATTGTTCATTATATCTACATAGTACTAAATTCTAACAACTACACAACGGATGGGAATGACAATTAAATTACGTATTCGAAAGTGTATGTACATAATTTAATTGTAATTTAAAATGGTAAAATACCAACACTGTCATCTAGTTGGGTTTAACCAAAGGCGTAGCATTACATGAACCACTGTATTTCTAACGTCCATGGCCTTGTTCATAAGCTTAAAGCCCAAAACTAAATTCTAAATAGTTGAAACTAATTACAAAGAGATTCAAGGATTACTGAAATTAACTCATATGAATAACTTTAATTATTGTGGTCTTGTTTGGTTTGTGTTTTATTAATTCATTTGTTTTGTGAAGATGGAAATGAGTAGAAGAGCTTAGGAAATCCAAGACAATATTAAGCACAGAAGGCCAGCAAGCGCTGCTTTAGATCTATGAAGTTGTGTATGGGGAACACAATACATTTTCTTTCAAAATGTCAGTGCGGCTTCTTGTTGTTCGTAAATTTTTTGTTAAAAATCTTAAACAGTTAAAAGAATGTGACGGTGGTTTCCACTCATGCAGGTGAATGAAATGTTTGTTCCAAGTGGTTTTAGGGTTACGAGGAAAGAGAAAGAGAGAGATGGAGGGGAGATTATATACAAACAAAGAACTATATGTTACCCCAAAACTTCACAAACAGACCAATAAATTAAAGAGGAAGAAATGATCTGTCATTTTGGCGGGAAGTTGAACATTATGATATAAAGTTTTGGTAAATAGTAGATTCATGTGGGATGCAAATGAATGTGGGCATTTGGCACTTGAATCAATGAAAATGGTGGGTGATTTTAAAGCCACTAGATGAAAAAGGATGATATATACTTTATGAATAAAAATCACTAAGAAGAAGAAGAAGATGAGAAGAAGACGACTATATACATATATATAAAGAAGAGATAGATGGATGCTTAGACTTTTATAAGAAGAGTCAAGACATGATTTAACTCTTTGAGTTTGTGCAAAAATTAATTAAAAACCCCAAAGAAAGAAAGAAAGAAAAAGGTTAAAAGAAAAAGGAAAGAAAGAATATAGCGAGGATGTTTCAGTGCCATCAATTCAATTAATTGATTTTGGACTGTCATCCATTTACTCTAGAACAAAATCCCTTTCCCTCAACATTTGCATCCACTTTTGTGTACACGACATGACAATTTTCTCGCCAGGCGATCATGCTTCCCATCTGTACCTTTTTCTTTCTCGAGAGAGAAGAAGAAAAAGGAGGATTTAAAGGCAAAGAGAATTACTCTACTGTGGCACATAAAGTGGTAAATATAAAGATGCCCCCATCTAAATCTAGTTGGGAATATATTTCAATCAAAACAATCATTACTATCCCCATTCATTCATTCACTTTATATATTATTTTCCTTTGGCATGACTCACAAAAAGCTTTAGCCTCCTCAGGCTCGGCACAGTAACAATTCCCCTCCCGCAACAATCCCTTTCTATCAATTTCCAAACTAAAAAGGTTTCCCATCTACAATGTGGAAATTTAAAGTCATTAGTAAAAGTGGTTGAAGATGACCCTTGCTCATCTCTATTTGTGTGAAAAACTATTGCTACCACCCACATGTCTTTACCTTCCTCTTATAATTAAAATAACCCTAATGGGGGTATTTGCTTCACAGTATGTAAATATTACTCTATTAATCTTTTATTAAATGACAAATATTATAAATAACAATATAATTACTATATTCACTTTAAATATTAAAAAATTATTAAACATTATAATTATATATAATTATCAATATTTATCTAATATAATAATAATAATAATAATTTATACTAATTATAGTGGAGTAACAAAAGATAAGTTCAAAGAGAAAGAGGCAATTTTCAGTGTGGATCAAAAATTGTAAGGGTTAAAATTAAAGCTTATGGCAGAAAAAGATTTTCAAATAAACCATATGCACCCTTAGTGATGCGATGCATGCTAAAACAAAATTTCAAACTTATTCTAGCCCTAATTAAGCATCATTTTCAAAATGGCACTAATCAGTCATGTCATATTAAGGGACATTACATTGCTTCAAACATAGATATGATGTTCTTTATCAACATATCCACAGTTCTCTGCCTCTTGACATCGATTCAATAATAATTCATCACTGAGAGGAGTAAACATAGAAAGGTTTGAATTTGTTGATGAATAAATAATAATAATATTAATAATAAAAATATTAATGATGGTAGTGTGAGTTATAATGAAGTGGTGGGTGGTCCATAGACACGTGCAAATGATGGCATTGTCTTCCTTAATGATGGATTCCCACCGCTTCTTCCACTGTGTGGGTTCCACTCCGATCATCATCATCATGTAATTGCATTCCTACTTCACAAACTCCACCTTTTTCTTTGACTGACGATTTCCTTTCTCTCTCTCTATTTTTTTTTTAATGTTATTTTTTTAACTCATATATTTACAAATGCTAAGTCTCTCCAGATTCAATATCATTAATAGTCAGACATTTCACCAGTTAGCTAAGTTAACGTGGCACTTTATCATGGGCCTGTCATCATCATTCAACTCTCTCTTCCTCCCTCTTCAATGTTAAATTCTCCACTGCCACAGCTGCCTTTGTTGAATCAGATTATACAACCAGAACCCACTTTCATTTCCTCATAGCTTAAACACACAAATAAAAATATAGATAATATATATATATATATATATATATATATATATATATATATATATATATATACACACACATGTATGTATATTTCTGAATTGTTTTTAACTGAGATTCCAGTGTAATTATCATGTTAGATGCTTTGATTTGCAGTAAATTAGCAAAAGTGATGTGCATGATTAAGGTAATTCGCAAGTATAATTAATTAGGTTAGGTACTAAATAATGGCTCTGTAAGCGAAGATTGATTATTGGTTTGTCGTGATTGAAGGGATGGTGTAATCAGCAGTGGGATCTGCTTACGTGAGGCCAAAAACATTGATTCAAGCAAATAATCTAACAATGTCAAAATTGATATGATTATCCCACGCATTGTCGTCAAGCTGGAATGACACCTGCCCAATAGCATTTGAAGTTGGAGAGCTCACTTTTTCAAATCATCTTTCCCCTTTGGAGGTAATAGTAAAGCATATGCTATAGCTAGCTACCAGGCGACTGTAATCTTCCTCCCTTTGAAGGGAAACCATATTAAATCTTGTTAATCTTTTGATTGGTAATTCCTTTCTAATATTTTCTAATGAATAATGATTAAAGCAGTGTGTGGATTCATGGAATGAGACAATTCTGGTTCAAGAAAAAGTTGAAAAGATAAGGTGAAGAATGAGTCCAAGTGAGATAAGGTAAATCTAGGAAGAGTTCAGTTCAGAATGAGCTGTTGAGCAGATAGAGCTCATGATCAGCATCCAAATATCACGCAATTTTGTCATCAAATGTCAAGATCCTCATTCCACTCCCTGCATTTTATCAGTCTATGGCCGGGAAAGAAGCAGAAAAGGTCACATCACTCCAGCAACAAAATCTCATATTTGAAATATAGTAAGGCAAATTACATGCATATACCAGCAGTGGCTGTTAGAAATTTTTGTACGTTCACATTTAACTCATTTGTAAGAAGAAAGACTTGTGCATTTTTAGTCAAATTTCTTCAAAGGGAAAAAGGGTCTCTATTTTCTTACTTCTAGAAAATAGGTGCCACAAAATTCTTTGGTTCAGAATTTCACAGATCCAACCCCACAATATAGCAAGATGCATGGAGAAGATAATTTCTGATTTAGAAAAACACATGGCCTTGATCCCATATAAATATATAATGCAGAAGTTCAAGTGATTATACAGATTAGCCCGGATTGGTTCTTCAACAGTACATGAAACCAGGGAATGCATATAGATGAAGACAAAGAATTTACAGTTTGCAGATTTAATTAATTGTATTATCGAAGCACACGTGCTATATGCAATCACTCCAAAGGTCTGTGATTGCGGTCATCAGATATGATTACAGTTTTATTCAACACTCATCATACAAATTGGAACATGGAATCATTACCCCCCACACCTAAAATACGTATGCAATATTAATTTATATGACTTGCATGTATGTATGGTGCATGGTAGGTACAAGACCCAAGACCAGAAAGATGAAATAGGAACAAAGAAAAGTGGGATTTGGTAATATATATATATATATATATATATATATATATATATATATATATATATATATATATATATATATATAAAGATTAGGTATAGGAAATTGGAGCAACAGTTTCCAAAGAAGAGGATTGCAGATTGATATGTTATGCACTGAAAGTAGATAATATTGTAATGTGAGTTTGTTTTTCAACATTCTCTACCACTAAAAGACGACGGCATTCACTTGTTTCTCTCACTCACTCCCAATTAATATCCGTATCTTAAAAAGCAAAGAGTTCCATTTTCAAGTTTTGGGATTGGAGGAATCTTTTTTCATTCTTCTCCCTCTCACTTTATAGAAAATAAAGCTTGAGAGAGAGCACCGAAAAGCATACACACCTTATCATGAAAGCAAGAAAAAAACCACCGATTAGACGGGCCAACCCACACGCATCTACTCACAAACCCACACGCTCATTCACAATTATGAAATTATCTCTCTTTGTGTGTTCCCTCTGTTGCACATTAATTTCTACTGCTTTCTTTTTCAATCTCTGTGTGTGGGTGTGTGTGTTTAAGTTACGTGTCTCTTTTAATTTTTTCTTTGGGGGCAATTATCATTTAAAGTTAAAATGGAAACCCAAGTCAACCTCACCTCATCATTTGGTCTTGGTTCTTCTAAGCACCACCTCATGTCCACTTTCTTTACTATAACTAATTTGTTTTCTATATAATCACCACTCTCTATCATTCAGTCCTTCACCATGGGAAGCATGAAGGTGCATCAGTTGGCACGTGGATTCTGGGAGCACGAACCATCTCTTACGCTTGGCTGCAAGCGTTTACGTCCTCTTGCTCCTAAGCTGGCAAACACAGACACCACTGTCACTGCTTTCGATCTCAAGACCTTCATTCGACCAGAAAGTGGCCCTAGAAAACTTGGATCTTCTGACGACAAGAGAAATTCTCCTCAGGTGATTATCCCATCTCAGTTTCACATATTTCATACTAGAAGGTATTCTATATATGAAGAGCATAACACCAGACCAAAATTAAGATATAAATTATGCATAAAATCTAGGTTTAAATTGACTAAACAAGTGATACAGCAGGTGGAAACGCACCCTGGGGGGACACGGTGGAATCCAACACAAGAACAAATAGGAATTCTGGAAATGTTGTATAGGGGAGGGATGCGAACTCCGAATGCACAACAAATAGAACAAATCACGGCGCAGCTAGGCAAGTACGGGAAGATAGAAGGAAAAAATGTGTTCTACTGGTTTCAAAACCACAAAGCTCGGGAGAGACAAAAGCAGAAGCGCAATAGTCTTGGTATTAGCCATTGTCCCAGAACCCCAGCCGCCAGTTTTACCGCTATATCTTTGGACTCTAGAGTATGTGGATCGACTCCCGTTTCCAGCAGTTACTTCATTGTCTTATGTATATACTAAAATGTCTAAATTTTATTATAAATGTATTTGTACAGCAGGGAAACCAAGTAGTAGCAGAGAAAGAGGGAGATAGTCCGTGCAAGAGGAAGTGCAGAAGCTGGACATTTGAATGTTTGGAAGATGAAGGAGATAGAACTCTAGAGCTTTTCCCATTGCACCCGGAAGGCAGATGAAGGGGTTGGAAGAAAATTTCATTGAACTTTGTTCCAATTTGTGATCTACTTTGATGTGCTTTTTCTTTCTTTGTTTCGGGAAAGAAGAAAGATAAGTTGTCTCTTTGTACTCTACTGATGTATTATTCCTGACTTAATTAAAACCAAAGCGGTTTGTCACCCTTTATATATTCCATTTCACCAATCTCGGGGTGGTGGGTGTGAAATGTGATCCTTCTGACTATAAGAAAACTTGATGAGATGAAGCTCCTTTTAGGTTAAAAGCAAAGATCTATGGACACTGAAGTCCACGCACCTACTTCTTCTCCTTAAGCCTACCCTTTGATTTTTTAAGTTTCAAATGGGAAAAGAGACGTGTCATCTTCTCTTAAAGTATATATTATCTTGCACTACTTCTAAGACTTTCATAAAGTAGCATATCAACTTCACTGTGAGGAGACATGCAATTTCTTTTTCTCCTCTTTGGAATTGACATGCCATTTTTTTTTTTTAAGAATAAAATGGATCACTAGTGTCATGTCGGGGTCCGTTCAACATCACTTGTTCCAATAAATTCTAGGCGGGAAAGATAGATAAGTGAATTTTAAGTTTTGATTATATTTCATAAGAAAATGGTAACGGGGCAGGTAGGCTGTATACCTTAGTCCACATTCTCGTCTCGTAGTAAGTAAACCTTTTTCCATTTTTGCTCATGTAAAAATAACAAAATATTTTTAGATATTAAAACATGGTTATAATAATTAAAACTTTTAAAAATAATTTAACAATAAAATTATGTGTACCTATTTTGGGTACACAAATATGTACATATTTATATGTGTCATCATGTGATTGGATAATTTTGAATTAAGAATAAAACAATAACCAATCATATGATGACACATATGAGTGTGTATATTTTTGTGTATCCAAAATGGATACAAATAATATTGCTCATAATTTAATATATAAATGTTCAAAGAAAATATAAGAAAAGAGACAAACAAAAAAAAAGATAGATCAAATATATATAAATACACCCTTTTCGATATTCTTAATTACAAAGATTTTAGTTATTTTTATCTTCGTTTTTGTCTTTTTTTTAATAAAAGGAATCCTTACTCGATTATGAGGATTAAACTGTGATCCCTACATCTCCACCTGCATGAATTCATACTGCAATTAAATATATACTAGAGCTCATGATTGGATTTTTGATTCACATCCCACACTAATGCTATGCTAGAAGATGTCTTTCCAAGTACATATTTAATACAAGAAAATTAATTTAAAGTATAATATATACGTACAGATTAAATTAGAATGTAGTTTTTTGCTACACTAGATATAAGAATTGGTCCTACGTCAATAACTACATCTATATGATGCCCATCTTATCCCTGGTCATATATAATTCGCTAAAATTAAAAAAAGTAATGTGTGTGTGTGTATATATATATATATATATATATATATATATATAATTTAGACATATAGATAACGCACTGTCATATAATTAGAGTTTAGTTTATCTTTAATTTAAAATTATTTAATTACATAATGATATATCATTTTTATGAAAAAATGTATAGAGATTTTCAATTTTAAAATCTTAAAAAGATCAAATTTTATTTTCAGTTTTATTTATTTGTACATTTCCAATATTAATTACTCAAATATATTTATTGAAAAGCTGTTATTGTGAAATTTGAACGATGAGAAGTACACAAAATTAAAAAGTAATTTTATACAAAAAAAAAATGATAAATATAATAAGATTTTTAAAATTAAGGAAGGTTATGTTTATTATAATGTTGTTGAGTTCTTTCACAAAAATTTAGCAAAGTAGCAACATGGAAATATATATATATATATATATATATATATATATATATATATATATATATATATATATATATATATATATATATATAGTAAATAATTACAAGGTTTCACAAATATAAAAAAAGGATCGAACCCAAGTCTTTTTTTGAAAATTTTAATATGTTACCAATTTTGTTAACCTTTGGTTTTATTTTCCCTTTAAGTTGTTCCATGCACAAATGACGTGTTTAGTCGCTACATATCACTTTGCATAGCTAGATGCTTCTTTGTGTAGCTCTTTTAAGGGATCTTTGACTACACAACAACTGTTTGCCATTTTTTAAGATAACTGGATTTTCTTGTGGCGGTGGGAGATAAAAGATAAAAGATGGTAAGATGAGATAGGATGACATGTTTAGGATAAATGAGAATAATTGAAAGGCCAAATGATTATTTCCCACCCAGGTTTAATGTAAACCTAATATTTCATTCGTTAATTATAGAAAATCTAAATTCTTATTCATAAGTTATGAAAAATAATAGAAATAATTAATTTCAGATGTAAAATTATCATTTAACTATTAATATATTAAAAATAACAAAAAATTATCTATTTCCTCTCTATAATTAGAAAATTAACAATATTTCAAAATTAAATTTTGAAAAATTACATTTTCTTCTGGTTAGATTTTGCATTTTTTGACTATTTTTCTTCAACTCTCTCTCTATCCAACGGCTGTCCTGCCCAATTTGAAACTGAAAAATCACTCTTTTTACTAATTTAAAATAAAAGTGCTTCTGTTAACGGCTTTTTAATACGTCTTTGTACATCTTGCCAAGGAAGTTTGACCACACATGAGAGAGATGCGCCACTATCTTTTACTTTGAACTGATATTATGTAGAGAGAATTGAATTAAATCGGCATTTCCTCTGGGGAAGAAAAAGACAATGTATGAAGCGAACATTATTGCCGATGGCCCAAAAAAGGCCCATTATTTAAAGGTAAGCAATCCTCTTAGGGCCGAAGCATATGAAACGACACGTTCCAATATGGGCTAAGATGTGGCTTTTTTACAACTTTGTTATTGTTAACCTAGGCCCGTTCCAGGAATGACTCCGTCTAATCTTTCAATGACTCCTGCTCTTTCGGTTTTACTATTGATTCAGTCAAAAAAGTTTCCATATTTCTAGTATTTAATTACACATGTAATTTTAATTAATACTGGGTTATTTGGTAATTTTACAAAATTAAGGCGACAGATTGGTCTGGCAGCAATTTCTGAGACGTGTCGTTAGTCTGTTACTTCTTCATACGCAATCTCTTAACAGCTGTCTATCATCATAAGATCAGACGGTTCACGTTTGTTTTGAAATCAAACTAGGGTTTCCTCTGCCAACTTCGCTATATAAACTGCACAGTTCCCTTTGTACGGTGCGGTGCAGTTTGTTCTGCCCTCCCACTCAAAAACACCTTAAAAAATATTTTGGTTTCTTCTGCCGTCGAATTCTATCCGATTCCGATCGGATCTCCGGCGATCTATCCCATCCTACCTTTCCCTCTCCTCTCTTATCTTCTAAAACCTCAAAAAAAGAAAAAAAAATTACAGAAGTAGACGACCAACATCCTCAGTTTAGCGTTTTCATCTCTTGAATTTAATTTTTAGAGTCAGAAGTATTATCTTGTTATCTCTCTGAGTTTTTGCTTGAAAAGTTACCAGAGGAGAGGGGAAAAACAGAGAAAAAGAAAAAAAAAAGAGAGAACGAAGATTCTAGAATTTTGGCCATGGCGCAGATTCAGGTTCAGCATCAGGCGCCAATATCGGGGCCAAACGGAGTGGCGGCTGGGAACCAGTTCCTTACGACGTCGCTATATGTTGGCGATCTAGATTTTAATGTGACCGATTCGCAACTCTACGATCTGTTTAATCAGGTCGGTCAAGTCTTATCGGTCAGGGTTTGTCGTGACCTGAGCACCAGGAGGTCACTTGGCTATGGTTATGTTAATTATAGCAATCCCACAGACGGTCAGTATCTTAGTTTTTGGTATTTTACAATTGAACAGATATATTGTATCCGTCAATTTTTTTATTAGAGTTTGTTGCTTGCTTCTCTTTACATTTATAAAACTCGATACTAGGTTGCGGAATTCTTAGTTAAATATACTTTGGATTGCAAATCTATTTCCAAATGTTTTGGAGCGCTTAGCTTTCATAAGCGAAGAAGATGTATTTATAGGAGACGAGGGATATAGGGATATTTAGTCAAACTTTGTGTCGCTACTATGTTAACATAATATGAATACACTAGAAATTAGTACATTGTCACTTGAATGAAACAGTAGTATTTACTATTGTTGTAGAAGCATGCGGGAGTTTTATGATCCCTGTAAGATATATTATTGTTTAATTAATTTGATGGTGGTTAAGTTGTATAAGGTTTGGTTTTTGGATTTCTACAGCGGCAAGGGCATTGGATGAGTTGAACTTCACTCCTCTGAATAACAAACCTATTAGGATCATGTATTCTCATCGGGATCCTAGTATTCGAAAGAGTGGTACTGGAAACATATTTATTAAGGTATGTTTTCATTCTCATTGAGATTTGTTTCTAGTGGTGCTGTCTTTCTGTTTGTCTCAGTATTTTGTTCCTTTTGAGTGCAGAATCTGGATAAGACTATTGACCACAAAGCATTACATGATACATTTTCTTCATTTGGAAACATTCTCTCTTGCAAGATAGCTACTGATGCTTCTGGGCAATCCAAAGGCTATGGGTTTGTTCAATATGACACTGAAGAAGCTGCTCAAAGTGCTATTGATAAGCTACATGGCATGCTTATTAATGATAAACAAGTTTATGTTGGACACTTTCTTCATAAGCATGAAAGGGATAGTACATTGAGTAAAACTAAATTCAATAATGTCTATGTGAAAAATCTTTCTGAAACAATAACAGATGAAGATTTAAAGAATGTTTTTGGTGAATGCGGAACAATTACAAGTGCTGTAGTGATCAGGGATGGTGATGGAAAATCCAAGTGTTTTGGATTTGTCAATTTTGAAAATGCAGATGATGCTGCTAATGCTGTTGATGCTCTTAATGGTAAGAAGTTTGATGATAAAGAGTGGTATGTTGGAAAGGCTCAGAAAAAATCTGAAAGAGAGCTTGAATTGAAAGGGCGATTTGAGCAAAGCATTAAGGAAACTGTAGACAAATTTCAGGGTTTGAATTTGTATGTTAAGAACTTGGATGATAGTATTGATGATGAAAAATTGAAGGAATTGTTCTCTGAATTTGGCACAATTACTTCCTGCAAGGTTTGTGATTATGTTCTTTGTCTTTTGAAAGTCAATAGTATTTGTTTACTTTTTCCCTTGGTGGTATGCAATAACATTTTTCCATTTCTATCTTTTATAGGTAATGCGTGATCCAAGTGGAATCAGTAAAGGCTCTGGATTTGTGGCATTTACAACTCCTGATGAAGCAACTCGAGCTGTAAGTCTGACTTATTACTATGGCGTTATTGTGCCTGAACAAAAACTTTATTCATTGTCATTATTTGCCTGCAGCTGATGGGGATGAATGGTAAAATGGTTGTTAGCAAGCCACTTTATGTTGCACTTGCCCAGAGGAAAGAGGAGAGGAGAGCAAGGCTTCAGGTATCTTTACTGCTATCCATTTTCTTTATTTTTTAGCTTTAAGGAAGTCTCTGGAGCAAATATGCATGCCACTTTGTGATACTGTTGAACACTGCTTTTTGCACGGAAGTAAGCCTTCTATTTTCTAAATGAGTGGTTTATCTTCAAAAGTCTGTTGTTATTGCAGTTTTGTTTGTGTTGTTCAATATTAATGTAAAATTTAGTCTGATTCACCACCCATTCATTTTTAGGTATATTCTTTGTATCTTGGTTCTTATTCTAATTCATAGTTTATCAGATATGATTATAGATTCATTTGGGAGCTTTTTTAAATTGGCACTTGGTTGAATTAAAATGAAAATAATTTTAATTAATTGCATTTTCAAATTAGTTGTTGATGTATTTTATGTAGCTAATGTGAAAGTGTAGCCACAATAGTTTTTATATGACTTTACTATGTGGTATGTGTTACTTATGTTAAATGTTTGCATTGCTTGTGCTCTAAATTACAAAGAATAGTAGCATACCTGAGTTTTTCAGGTCATGTAGTTTTATACCATCATTTTCCCCTTTGAGTATTTGGTTTTTGCAGGCGCAGTTTTCACAAATGAGGCCAGTCGCTATGGCCCCCTCTGTCGCACCTCGTATGCCAATCTACCCTCCTGGTGCACCTGGCCTTGGCCAACAATTTTTATATGGCCAAGGACCACCAGCTATGATTCCTCCACAGGTATTCTACCTGCCTAGTATTTGGCCAATCTGACCACTATTTGTTATAGCTATTGCAGACTTTTTTCAGCTTATATTGAACATGTGGAAATGTATGGCACATGTTTATATAGTTTTGCTTGTTTTTTGGTGAATTTCTGACAATTTAAGGTGTGCTGTAGGACTCATTTTCTCTCAAGGAAATTTGGTTCTGTGATAGGAATCTTTAGTTTTCCATCTCTTGGCATGATCTCTATTATGACCCAACCATAAATGGTTGGAAGAGGATTCCAACCCATGCCCTTTTCTTTTCATGCTTTATTTACTGTTTGTGCCTTACAACAGAGTATCTTCAGTTATCCTTTTCAAAATATTTCCTCTTCATTACATGATTTCTGTAACTTTCTGAAATATATATATTTTTATTTAAGCTTGAGGACAAATAATGTCGTGGTTCATATATGACCTTCATTTGTGGAAGACTATTTGACAGAAAAATGACCCAGCTAAACCTGCTTTTTTAGCTTAACTGTTTTAGATAACGTTATATTTGCATTGGCTATATATGTACTTTTTTTTAATCTGGCACAGGATCTTTGATTTTTTTATCCTATGTTCTATTTTAGGCTGGATTTGGTTATCAGCAGCAACTTGTTCCTGGAATGAGACCTGGTGGGGCTCCAATGCCAAATTTCTTTGTTCCAGTTGTTCAGCAGGGTCAGCAAGGCCAGCGACCTGGAGGGCGACGAATGGCAGGTTCTGTGCAACAACCCCAGCAGTCACTACCTGTAATGCAGCAGCAGGTCTGGTCGAATTCTATTTTTGAATTTTTATTTTTAGTGTGTTTCTTGCATCAAATTTAGACATAATTTGCTTTCTCCAGATGCTTCCTAGAGGGCGTATGTATCGATACCCACCTGGTCGTAGCATGCCAGAAGTTCCAATGCCTGGTGTTGCTGGAGGTATGCTCCCTGTTCCGTATGACATGGGTGGGGGCATGACCATTCGAGATGCTGCTGTTGGACAACCTATGCCAATTACAGCATTGTCAACTGACCTTGCAAATGCATCACTAGAGCAGCAGAGGACGGTAAGCTGATGTTTATATATTTTTATTTCTCTATACGTCTATGCTTGCCTGTTACTATTTCTTGGTGGTGAAATTTTTTATAACATTGTGGGGTTGTGGACAGCTGCTGGGTGAAAGCTTATACCCTCTAGTGGAACAGCATGAAAGGGATTCTGCAGCCAAGGTTACAGGCATGCTTCTGGAGATGGACCAGACTGAGGTCTTGCATCTTCTTGAGTCACCAGAGGCATTGAAGGCAAAAGTGGCAGAGGCGATGGAGGTACTGAGGAGTGTTGCTGCTCAGCAAGCTAACAACCCAACAGATCAACTGGCCTCGCTTTCATTGAATGATAATCTTAATTCTTAATTATGTTGGTGTGAGTTAATGAGTGGATTAGACACAAACTAAGTCTGGTTTTTGGTACTTAAATGTAGGCTTATGACATAAGAACTTGGATATGTTCTGTTCTGTTTTTGTTATGTTTACTGGGTTGCTAATTTTTTATCGTTCTTAGTACTTGAGTTCCAGTGATTTATTATTATACCGTTCTTATTTTTAAGCTAAACGTCTGAACTGTGATTTATTATTACAGACAAGGTGCTATGCCTTTCACGATGTCTTGATGAATGTTTGCAGTCTCCTTCTATATACCTGTTGACTAGATGTTTTGATCCATGTAGTTTACCGCATTACAGATGATTGTGATTCGTTTGAGTTTCCTCATCTCTTTTTTTTCCACCGTTTGATTCACTTGATTCATCCTGAGCGTCTTTTGTTTTCGAATCATGCGCATGTGTCCCAAACTATTGTAGATTAGGATAAAATTTCAGCCCAACTTCTCCTGAATTGTTAATGGATGGTAAAATTTTCATTTTTTATTAGAGTATTTTCGTCTTTTCATTATCTTTCTTTAAAATATTAAAATTGGTAATTTTTAGGAATTCCAAACCCTTTTCACCCCTGTTTTTCCTCCCAGATACTTGCTTTGCTGTCATTTTTCATACGTGTAGGATAAAGAATTAAAGACAATTCAGCCAAAATAAATCCAAGGAAAATCTGTCCTAAAATAGCATAAAAATTCCGTACCTCCAAAGTGCCGCAAGTGACAAGTATCTCTTGTTTTTCCTCCCAGATACTCGCTTTGCTGTCATTTTTCATACGTGTAGGATAAAGAATTAAAGAGAATTCAGCCAAAATAAATCCAAGGAAAATCTGTTCTAAAATAGCATAAAAATTCCGTACCTCCAAAGTGCCGCAAGTGACAAGTATCTCCTTCGCGATTCCCTCTTTGACCACTCATTTTAGCCTTCAAAGCTGATTACTCTATCATGCCAATAAAACCACGCCACCTCATCAAAAGGCACCCAGTTTCCACGCTCCAAGTGGACGAATAAGGAGGACATACTCCTTAGTAAGATGGTATCACTTTCAGAAAGAAACTTCTTGAGCACGCATCTTTTTTCACTCAGCTTAAAACCTGAAAAAATTTTCCAATTCTGGCTGTTGTTGGTGTTGTTCTGATCATAACTGCGCACAATATACCGATGGGAGACACCGCCGGCAACAGCAACAACGATAACAGTAAAACGACGTCATTTTCACTTCCTCCAGGTTGCCGATTCTACCCTTCTGAAGAACAGCTTCTCTGTCATTACCTTACTAACAAAAACGCATACGCGGATGAAACCGGTAATCCATTTGGTTATGATTTTATAAAAGAACTAGATTTGAACGAGTGCCAACCTTACGAGTTACCGAAGAAGGCGTGTTATGCGTACGGCCGCGGAGGAAGGAAGAGGCACTGGTTCTTTTACTGTAAAGCAAGGGTTAGAAATGGAAGAAATAGTTGGAGGGCCAAGAATGGGTATTGGATAAAGAAAGAGAGAATTAGGAAGGTAGTGAAGAATAATAGTAGAGGGAAGGTTATTTTAGGTAGCAGAGCGAGCTTCGTGTTCTGTTTGGGCGATTCTCTAGAAACAGCCGTGAGGACTGACTGGGTCATGCATGAGTATGCACTTGCTCACCACGTCAAGGTATTTTAATTAAATTGTTGAAATTTTTTAATTCAAGTGGTGTTATCTTTCAATTTTTATGTTCACATGAAATTTGCTATGTTTGGTGGACTTCTTGATTGTGATTGCGTTGAATTTGGAACTTATGTGAAGTAAAATGCTAGTGATTTTGTTTAGTATATTTGTTTGGGATAAAAATGATTTATCAAATGCTTGAGAAGAGGTTTGTGTTTTGAATAAGGAAGTTATGAAAAGCAAGTTGCATTTAGTTCATTGTTGCAGGTTCTTAGATGAATACATCCTATTTATCTGGGATTTCAGCTGCTTACTTTTTGGTTATTGGATTTTTTCTGTCAGCCACTCTCAGCAAAGTGTTGTAAGTTTCAGTAATTCGGGAAGTTTACATTGCAGATATTGTGTATACAATCCTCGTCAAGCAGATTGAAGTTTTTGTTTAGAAACAAAAGTCTGCCTCCTACAGTCTTCACTTTAATTTGGAGAATGTATTAAGCTAGGAAAGTGGAAACTTCTTGAACAAAGCAAACAGTTTAGCACTATATTTAACCTCAAATTAGTTAAAACAAAAATCCAAAGCTTTCCCTTCTCTCATATTCTTCTTATTGCGTTACTACTTTGTGACATCGAAAAAGTTTGGCTGTGGTTGGAAAATGGCAGATTAGCTGTACTTGCTTGACACAGCATCTGGCCATATGATTGGTTATCCCCCCATTTAGTTGGGAACTTGAGCTGGATTTAGATTTTTATTTATCTTTATTCAGAACATGAAGACAACCTAATTTTGCATGTTATACCAATCCGGTATGATTTGTGTTATCTCTTAATTGATTTCTTTTGCTGCTTCTGGGAACCTAATATTTCCACCTCTCTGCAGACCTCTTTTGTCCTCTGCCGAGTATTTGTAAAGTCTCATGGTGGAAATAGCTTATCAGAGATTGGTTTAAGTTCTGTTGCAGAAGAAAGTGTTTCTGCTGTGCGTCATATCGGCGTTCAGCATGATGGATATCTTACACCTGACATTGTCAAAGTTAAAGAGCATGATGACAAACCTGTTGACTGGAAAAAAGATACATCGGAAAAGCAAATGCAATTGGTTAGTCAGCTAGATAATCATGCCAGCTCTAGGCCTGTTTCTCTTACCAGCTTTCAATTTCCAGCAGGCATCCCACCCAGCAAGCAGGGAACTTTAAATATTTTCCCTATTTGTTATAATAATACTGACTTTTCTGTTTATGTACTGTGTTTAATTTTTGGCACCAAGATATATGGTTTTCACATTACGCATATGCTTTCGAAAGGAATAGTTGCATTTTTTAATTTTAGGTGTTTTATTTTGGATGTATGTGTGAAGCATATGAACCATACCACATGAACTGTTGCATCATCTGTTGTTTCAGTACGTTGATCGTGGAGAGAATAAATTTTGGGGCAATTTCAAGACAATTTAACACCATTATTTTTAGCTGCTATGGGTTACATGTATCTGGTTTTGCTGACAGCTAATAGCAACTTGCTGTTGCAGGCCAATTATTGTGAAAGAAGTTTATGAAATTTATTAAATGCACTGGTATATCATGCCATACTACATATTTGCTGTCCTTTTGAAGCATATTACCCCATTGGTTTCTCATGTTATTCTACTTAAAAGAAAAAGTTCAAACTCTCGTGACTTTTTAGCTATCTTAAAAGGAGGCACACACATATTTTATTGGTTATTCTGGGTTATCCACTCTCTTTACTGTCAAATAATACATTGGAATTTCATTAAATATAACCAGTTTCTAAACATGTATTACATTGAATCATGCACATTCTAATATATTTTTATGTGCTATGCTGACATGCAGGTTGGTTCATCTGGGTTTGCTAGTGGTGGTATGTTTGTTGATGTTGATGCAGCCCAGCAATCACTATCAATCCTGGAGGAAGATTATATAGAGTTGGATGATCTTGGGCATTGATTGTACATGAAAGCTTTGAAGAATGTGTGGACACCAATCAAGATATGTGAATTGTGTTACTGTTGATTAGTGCAAAATATGATGAATTAAGTTGCTGTTGAAAAAAAGAATGAGGTGAATTATGTCACTGTTGATACTATGGGAACGAGGTGAATTATGTCACTGTTGATACAATGGAAATGAGGTGAATTCAGTTTCTGCTGATATAATGGATCTGAGATTGGATCTAACTTCCAGCTAAAGATAAGGGTGTTCATGAGCCAGCCATAAAATTACAAGCAGTCTATATATTGAAGTAAACTTCTGAGAATTTGTAGCGGGACTGTTTTGCCTTTTAAGGTCATTCTCGTGTTGTAATATCTCTTTTGTTATTAATTTTTTCTTGTAACTATGGATTCAACTAAACAGTTGGCACTTTTTGATGTGATTTGACTTGCAGATTGCTCTTAATGTCGAAGCCCTAATAAAAAAGATAAAGAGCTTGATTGATTGGATGGTGGCCAGTTGAAAGCAATTTTATGTATCAGCTGCTTCACCCAGCTGCGTGTTCATCTTAAGTTTTGTCTGTTTATGGTGGAGTTCTTTATCATTCTCATTGTTGGAATAATTAGCTTTTCCCCCTCATTACTCTGAATCTTGCTTCAACAAGGCATCTGTTCCTTAAAGCTGTTCTGTTTTATGCTTATGAACTTTCTTTGTGCAGAGGTAGATAAAGTTATCTCAATTGTGGATTTTTCTGGAAGGCCAACTTACTGCTTTGGCTGATGAAATTATCGTAAGTTGGATTCTAGAAATGTTCTGCTGTGGGGGCCAATTGAGATTCTTCAAGTATGGTTCCTTAGTGTTTACTTTCCTACAGCAGACCTGTTAGAATGGAACTTTTTATATTATGCTGTTTCATGAGATGGTGACAAATCATTTATAATTACCTGAACTCGATAATAATTAACTTGTCGTGATTGACTTATTCATTGGTGATATGTTTTTTGCTTGTTTTTCTTATTTGTCATATATATATATATATATATATATATATATATATATATATATATATATATATATATATATGACATGATTGTTGGTTTGTAGATTGCCATGTTGTTGGTTCATATGTTTTTTTTTTTTGTAGTGCACAAAAATAAGTAGTTCTTTAGAGTTTCCCCTAAGTGATGGAATATAGTCTTGGTTGTCCTTTCAATCGCTTCATTATTCTCCTAGAGCATCATTTAGGTTGCAAGAAAAGGGAGGAATAAAAGTCTTAAAATTATGCCAAGATTTTCATTGGTTGCATTTTTTCGCTTGATTTTTCAGCTTCAAGGATGAACTATTAGTTTTTTGGTTACTGGCAATATTAGGCTTAAGAAATATGGAGAGTGGTTTGTTCTGAGGACTTGTCACAATTTTGGATTAGAAAATGATTGCTGCATTAATTATTTGCCAATCACATTATTCTAGAATGTTTATCTGTTGAATGCTATTTAGCGTAGAATACTCTGATTATTTTAGCTTAGTTTTATTTTCTGGGGGGTGCAAAAAATTTGGCCACAATGACAAAGCTGTATTTCTGAGCCAATCTCAGTATTAGGGCCTGCTGTCAGCCTGTTACGTAAGTCTTTACTCGTGGCCTGTACGTGGACGCTCTGTCCCCATTCCCCCCCTCTTTTGTGCTTATGACTCATTGAAGCCACCTTCTATTAGAAATTAATTTTTCCTGATGGGTAGCTTGCAGTCCATTCATTCAGAATTGAAGAGTCTTTTAAAAAACAATTGGCATACAATGTTTTATGTTGTAATTTTCCTAGTGAATGTAACAGGCCATTTACTTTACGTTCTTTCCACCCATTTGATTTTAAAATACTTTTTTCATTTATTAATTATATAAATCATATTTTTATCGTTTAAAATCTAATTTTCTTAATGTAAAAGAATTCTAAGAAGGGTTAGAAAATTATATTATCATATTATCTTTAATTGATTCACTTTATAAAATTATTATTTCAGTTCAAATTAATAAAATTTAAAATAGTTCTTTGTAAACCAAAATTGACTTCAATACTATCTTCTTTTTCTTCCACTTTCATCTTCTTCTTCCTTGTAAATTTTGTTAATTTTATTCAGTTTGTGGTTGGTTTGAGTTATAGTGAGTTTGGGTTCGATGAATGACAGTTTGGTGATCAGGGTTTCAAACTTGAATTTCAAATTTTCAGTCTTACAAAAAATTCAAAATTATCATGTTGGAGGATCGAGTGGGCATGGGTATAGATCTGAGACGGTGGCTTTAGGCTTCTCTGGAGATGGGAATCCACTTATTCACCTTATAGGTCTCTACATTCTTGTGGACGATGTTCACGCCTTGACTTTAGTCACCTACACATTCACCATGACAGACATATCATTGGGATACCAAGCGTTAACCGCATACTTACCACGTGGCAATTAGACAGTGTCCAATGTTAAAGTAAAAGTATTGATTGACGGTAAGGTTAACTGGCAGCCATACCTTGGGTGAGAAAATATAAATCAACTCGTTAAAATTCTGAAACTTGTCTGACAACGTGTTGGATGGCACAGTGTCATCATTTGTTTAATGCAAGAAATGACCATAATTTGCGGTGTGATGTGAGTGTCAGGACTTGTCTTTAGATGCTTTTTATGTTTATAATTTTCTGCTATTGGGAAAAATTAATCCTCCCATTGGTGTTTGAACAGAAAAACGAGGTAGAGCAAAGGCTAAGACGCTTTTGTAATTGTGACAAGGTTCAAAAATACCTATTCTCACTCAACTTTTAGTATATTCTTAAATTCTTGTTTATTAATTTTTAAAATTTTAAAATTTATTCTTTTATTAATTTTTATTGCTATCATTATATATAAAATTATCATTTAAAAAAAATTATTTATTTATTTTACTTTAGTTTTGAAAACTAATAATTTTTCTTAATTTTTATTTTTCAAGTTTTAAAATTGACCCTCTCCCCATCCCTTCAAGTCTAGGTTTTAGCTTCTTATATATTTTCTATTTATAGTCGCTCTCTAATCTCCTGAAAAATATTAGTTTTATCTCGTTTTCAGATTCAGCTTCAGCTTTCAAATCGTTGTTGGTGTCCTTCTTCCTCCATCTTCAACATTTAAGATTAAACTATCGTGACATATTTTTTATCTTCTTCACATTTGTCTCCTATTTGACTTAAAATATGGTTGTAATTGAGTGAGAGATCTCACTAGATTTTGGTTGTATTCGCATTGGTATGAGTCACCAGGGAGAACGGTTGGCATCAGTAAAGAGAACAAAACAAACCAAAAATTCCTTCCTTGGTGACTCGTGTTGGTGCAAATCCTACAATATTTTATGTCAAATAGGAGAGAAATGAGAAGAAGATGAAAAAGATATCACGACGACTCCATTTTAGATGTTAGAGATGGAGGGAGAAGGACACTAACATCGATGTGGAAATTGAAGTTAAAAAAGGGATGAAACTAAAGTTTTTCAAAAGATTAGAGGTGGTTGCAAATGAAAAAATGTGAAAGGTTGAAACTCTAGAAGAGGCGGGAGTAAGTTTTAGATTAGCAAAATATGGGGTTAAAAAAATTGTTAATTTTTAAAATTAAGATAAAAAAAAGATAAATTTTTTGAAATAAAATCTTTAAATTGACAATAATAAAAAAAAATAATAAATAAATAAACCTCTAATATATGGGAATTTAGGGATATGGTAAACCGTCGGCGAGACTAAGTCATTGGGTTTGGTTATAAATTAATAATGTGATAATATCACTATTCACACTTTTCTTCCAGTCGAAGGCGATCTGTGGAGCCTGAAATTGGGTGGAAAAGAGAGAAAGACTTGGCGTGCGCATAATCATTATCACACATTTAATTTTCACCTTCTCCTTGTACTCTCACACATACTCCTCTGTGTGGGTCATCTCAGTCACCCTTTCTGCTGTTGCAATGGCACACCCAATTTGACTCAATAGCTTCTTGCCATTCACAACTCCACCAAACCTTTCAAAGGATTTTATACCTTAATTAAACCACATAATTGCAAACAACTAATACCCCAAATCATACAGTAAAACTTTTAAGTTCAAAAATTGATTTCATAGATGATACCATAATTGCATATCTCAAACTCAAAACTCTTTTTAAACTCTTCAAGAATTCCATTGTAATCCATTCAAGCTTCCTCTTCAAACTCAAACCCTTTTTAGACTCTTCCATAATTCCATTATAATCCATTCAAACTTCCTCTTCTGGACTGATACCTCTTGCTTTCTCTGACTTGTCGTAATTTTTTATTTTAATCCCTGCAATGCAAAGGTGTCAAGTATTTATTCTTTTTGGTGAAGAAAAGTCAAATTTATTTGTGCCTAGCACTAGAAGCATGAGATGAGGATAGGTTCTGTTGTCTTGTAATAGCTAGTTAGGCTGTTCAACAAGTTGAATTTCATCATCAAAAGCATTGCAAGTTTCTAATATTCTCTTTGGTGGAAGAATCGTCATTTTTTAATCTTATCAATAGATTTTTCCAAAGGGTATTACGCAATGGCTTATACAAGCAAGTCCCATATGGACATATTAGAGAATGGTTTCGTGGGCTAAAATAAAATTCAAAGGAACGCAAACGCCTTTGAAAATTGTAATGGTGGGGTTAAAAAAATAAAGGCATAAATAGGACCAAAAGACACCGAGAATAAGAGGCCCACGATTGAGATAGGAACGGTAGCCGACGCAAATGAAAGGAAGTTGGGGCAGAACCTGCACAAATGCCTATCTAGACTTTAGTGTTCTTGTATTCACACATATTTTAACCTAAGTAATACTCTACTTGTATTTTGTTATCATTTCTATCTTCATTATTTGAAATAAAATTTACCCAAAAATTAAACCGACTGATTTTTTTTTAAATATATTTCTAGTCAATGCTGTCTCGTCACTGCGCTACCTAGACGGTATAAATGCGAATAAAAAGCTTGAAGTTCCCATTAATGGAGAGTCAAAATTAATACAAGCAAACAGATTGTTAGTTGGAGCTAAGCCATGTGTGCAATTTATCATTGAAGGGAATGAGAGTTAAAGCAATGGCCCGAGGGTATAAAAAATACCCAAAAGGGAATTTTTGTTTTTTAAACAAAAAATCTCGTCAGGTAAAATTTTGAATTTGATTATCAAAACTGAAATATTATTTAAGAGATTTAAATCCATGCCTTAGGGCTAGAAAAGGAAATTCATGTGATGGTAAAAACAGAGAGGGCAGGGGAAGGTGGTTGGCGTAAAGAAGATGGAAACAAGAGCAGGGTGGGGCTGGCTTCCTCTCGCAATGTTTCGCATTGAAAGATGGGTCTTTGGTTTTTGAGATACACACACACGTTTGGTAAGCGGCTAAAAAAAAATATTAAGGCTAAATGGGTGATTTGGTAAATTTGGGATTGGGATTACTGTCTGCTTTTAATCTCTCTCTCTCTCTCTCTCTCTTTCTTTGTTTCTACATTGCATTTTCATTTCATCATCTTATTTCAAGGCTTCTCTTTCTCTCTCTGTCTTTTCATTGTGTTGTTTCTTTGGTGCTTTCTTTCTCATTTTTTCTCTTTCAAGAGAAAGGAAACGCAGCTGTGCGGGGGAGAAAATACACACCTCTTCCCTTGTCTTGCTTTGCTTTTCCGTTTTCTCTCTCTTTTTTAGATCCGTCCTCCTCTTTCGCTTTGGTAAATCTCTGAGATTTCTTTTTATTGTTTTTCCTCGATCGGCAGGCGGTTATTGTAGCGATATGAACGCTTCTATGTGCTTTTTTTTTTTTTCTTTTTAAGTTGTTTGGTTGTTTGGTTTTTAACAACAGAAGACTAATATGTTTATTTCATTCGGTGGATATCTGTGTTTTTTAAAAAAAAAAAAAAAACTCTGTTTTTGTGGGTCTTGGGTTTTTGTTTTTTGGTATTCACCAGCTTTTGATTTATGATTTGTAAAGTCTTTTGATGTAAGCTGGTTTGAATATGTGAGTGGCTGTGGCGAGCTAGGAAAATTTTCTGATTATTTATCAGGTTGTAGATGACGTTTATGGGTTTTTTTTCCGTAAACCTTCTCATATTTTCTTAGAAAAAAAAGTACGTGAAAGAAAAATATTGAGATATCCGCTCAGCCTAATTGTTTTAGCTCTATAAACTTAAAATTTATTCTAAAAAATAATTATTTTTTTTAAATCCAATGTTAAAAAGCTCATAAGATGCTACGATTTGAATTAATTTTGTGTAGAAATAGATCTTCTGCTCGTAATGGTGCTTTATTCCATGTCATTTTGATTGCTAAAATCGTTTAATTGATTTGATGTTGTTGTGTTCAGCAGATGGTCATGATGTTTTACTTTGCTAGGCAGAGTTTAGTTTTGCAGGGGCTTTGCTGTTCGGTGTTTAGTGCTCTAGGGGCTTTGATGTTTTAAAATATATGTACGATTTTGTATATGGAGGTTAAGGAGTCAATTGTTTTTTGGTAACTACAAGGTTATAATGAATGACTAATCTTAGTAATAGCTTCTTTTTTTTACCAATATCTAGTTCCTGTTACTAGATTATAATAAACCTTCGCTTTGCAAGCTATAATTTTTATAATCCATTCTATTCTTTTTTTTCATTACTCAGCTACTAGTTATTTCACTCAATGCTCTCACTTGTGAATTATGTTACTGCCCTTCTAGTGAAATTGTTGCAAAGTGACCATTCTTAGTATTGCTTTTTTGCATTTGTTTCTAGTGTAGGTACATTGCTGAATTCTCAATATCTAAGAAAGTCGATGAGCTATGGATCTTTATTGTTGTTGGGACTTGTATGACTGTTGAATGGGGCCTTACACAAAATATTTTGCTGCAAATAAACAGCGGTAGTTTAACATAGGCTGGAATGAAAATTAATAACTAATCCTTAGCTCCTAGGTTGATCATTTCCTCCCATCACTAGCTGTGGAGCGTCAAACAACAGCAAGTAGTATGGAACATCTTGCTTCTTAGACTGCATAAGTCATTAGTAAGATGGCATTGAGGTTTA
Organism: Mangifera indica; assembly: GCF_011075055.1. Classification (NCBI taxonomy): domain Eukaryota; kingdom Viridiplantae; phylum Streptophyta; class Magnoliopsida; order Sapindales; family Anacardiaceae; genus Mangifera; species Mangifera indica. The sequence continues at coordinate 3,106,320 of NC_058147.1, read as the reverse complement.
AAATTAAATTGGCATAGTTTAATTGTGTCTCAAGTTAATTAAGTAGAATATTTTGTGGAGAGTAGGATATATCTGAGGTTCCATTGAATGAAATGACAACAATCACCTAATTCATTTGTAGAGATTACAATCTAGTTATGTGCTATATCAACCTTTAAAGTAGTCTTATGAAGTTATTCAAAGTTAATTTAGTTATGAATTTTTTCAAGTTGGCTTTTGTTACATGAAGTTATTTCATGGTTCTTTCACTTCTTGGTTCTTTGACCACCTTACTGAAGTTCTTTCTGTGTCTTTATGGTGCCAGGTTTACTGAAGCATCAGCAAACTGTTTGTATTGGTAGTTTCTCTGGGCCCTATATCTACCATTTATAAGGAAAACTGATATTTGCCCTAATGCAAGGGCAAAGGGGTACTATTGATTCTTTGCCTGAAACCTTAAGTTTTGACCATGGTTCTGCATCAAGTTCTGCTGTAGATCAGCAAATTTGCTGGAATAATATGCGGAATTCAACTGACAATCGATTGCCAGACTATATGCTATCACCCACTGATACAAACATTACATATGTGAATCCTATGATTCATCAACGGCAAACCTTGAATGGCTGGAGCTTAGGTGAACCCAGCTCTAGTGGTCCCCAAAATGAAGTTAACCACGATGAGCGGAAAACAGAACTTGGATGGCCTCAATTGAGTTCTTGTGAAGGAGGTGGTCCAAGGTTAGAAGAACAACATCGTGAACCTACCAGTAGTATTTTGCTTAATGGCTCTAATATTAACCCTAACCCTCTTTTTGCACAATGTTCCAATTCTAACATAATGCAACAAAACCTAAACTTAAATACTGGTTTTCTGAGTCATGATGGTGATAATTATCAAGTCATGGGATGTCCTAATTCATTGAAGTCAGGTGGATCTGAAAATGAGCGGATTCCACCTGCTAGTGGTTCTGAATCTTTTCCACTTCCTTCAGGAAGTAGTGGATATCGAACTGAAGAGAATGATAGCCGACCTGGTTGTTCATTTGAGGGTCGCCGCGCCTCCCGCAAAAGGAAGGCTCTTGAAGAACGTGTTGAACAGTCCTCTGTGAGTGGAAGTTGTAGTTATTTTCAGCATTCAGAAAGTAGTGCTTGGCCTGCTGTTTCTGCTCACTGTGATGGAGGCAGCAGTTTAAGTATGTCTGCTTCATCAGAACAGGTAAACTCAGGACTTGTACTAGGTGTCAGAGCACCAGCTTCTGATCGTGTACCAGATGCATACGTGGCAGGAAGTGCGGAAAGCTCCAGAAGAAATTTTCGTGTGAGGATGAATCCTTCAGTCCATCAAGAATCACTTACCCCACCTCTATTTCCAACAGGGAGTCCTGTTATGCATTCTAGTGTTTCATCTATTCACCAGTTGTCAGATCAATCTTTGAACTCAAGATCAGCACCAGTGGTAGATAATGCAAGCCCTCAAAACCAGCCTATTCTTATGCATGTTCCAACTTTGCCTCGAAATTTGCAACCTTTTAGGTGGGATAGAGGTTCTACCTCAAGAACTGGGAGTTCGTCAAATCCTAATTTTTCTAGGGATAGAGATGCTTTTCCACGCGAGGAAGCCCGGACAAGAAGCATGGGAAGAAATATATTGGAACATCCTATGTTTGTACCCACCCCTGGTTTAAGAAATTTGGTTCGAAGTCAAGCAAATAGGACTTTACCTGCCAGAAATTTACATATACCTGGAAATGTTGGTTCATCATCTCGGACGGTTTCAAGTTCAGGTGTTCATACATCATCTGGTCCTTCATGGGTTTCTCATCTCAATCTTCCTCCCATTCGTTATCCACGAAGATTTTCTGAATTGGTTCGTCGGTCTTTGATTTCTTCCCTTGGTCCAGAGTCTGGAGGCCATGGCAGTAATCAAACTCCATTGCATTCTGGTCCTCCCCCTTCCCCAGAAGATATGGTGCTTTCATCTGGAGCTGTTAATCAGGTTCATCATCAGTCTTACCCGATAGCACCAGCAGCATCATTGTTGGAGAGACAAAATGCTGGTGTGATTGGATTTCCACAGCCACTGCGAAGTTTGACTCCTTCCTTTGAAGGAAGAAGCAGATTTGTTGTATCTGAGGTATTTATTGAATGCTATGTGTTCTGTTGGTGATGCTTTTCCCTTGAAATTCATATGTAACATGGATTTATTTTCAGGCTAAGCATGATTTCCTTCACAGTAATACTAGCTTATGGGCTGATCTAATTGTAGTCTGGTTCTAGCAATTATGATTGGCATCTTTAGTTTAGAAGTCAGAGTTCGTTATTGTGATCATCCTCCTGTATCATGTGTTGGTGAAGCCTCTTGTGCCATTGTTTTTGGAATAGAAGCATACATATTTTTCCTTGTTATCTAGCTGTGTTTATTTGACATGTCACTAAATTTTTATATGTTTCTATTTTTGATATTATAATTTCCAATTAAAGCCCTGTTAATAACGGTCAGCTGGTTTTGATCCCAAGAATCATTTTTCCTGCTTAACAAGTTAGACTGTTTAGTTTATATTGCCACTGTCTGAAACTTCATTTTTCTTGATAAAGCTTCCATTCTTGTATTTAAACTTCTGATTTATTGTTGGATACATTTTTTGCTTTAGCCTGAAATTGCATAGTTTTCTACTTTCAGAACAAGAATTTTTTTATCTAATAATTGCTAATGCTTGACATATGAATCTGGTGATTTGTTATGAGTTTCCATTAGTGTTATTCTGTAGGCAAATCTGTTGATTTGGAATTGGGTCTACTCTTTATTTTTAGCATCAAGGGAAACTTTTTCTCTGTTGGAGTTGGTGATCATACCGTTTGTATTAAGGTTCCTTCTGGTAGAGTGTGTATAGATACGTTTTATCATGTGTATTAACCCAATCCAGCCATGTTTATGAAGTTTTTGTTTTCTTTGTACTCTTCTGTTTTAGCCTGTGAGGTATCCAATTTTGTTTCTAAATAGTTAACTGGAGCTTAAATTGCTATGTGACTGCAGCAGATTCGAAATGTGCTGGATCTCATGCGTAGGGGAGAAAGCTTGCGATATGAGGTTAGGTTTTACATTTTCTGTTCATATTAGTAGAGCCATCTTTAGAATTCAACTTTGGTTAATGGAAACATGTAAATACTCTTAATTTGTTTTCTCATTATCATTCATGGTAGCACCTATAGCTGGCAAAATTTTGTTTAGAAGTCATGCATATGGCTTTTTTAGGAGTTGTCTCTAGAAGTGAACCTGAAGATTCAAAAAAATGCTAAAAGATTGATGACTTATTAGTAACATACAATGATAAAGACTAATGATGGGTTGGTTTTCTTCTGAGATGGATGATGAAGTTGGAAACTGACCTCTATAAAACTCTATGTCACTGCCTAACATTCTGGTTTGTCTTTTTCTCCTTTTCTCCATTTGGGATATCCATTCATCACTCAAACTTTCCCTTATTGGCTCAACATTCATTTTTTAATAGCAACCTGCCAAAAATAAATCCGAACACAACCAAAATCTACACACAAACCAGCAAGAATTTCTGAAAAAAGAACTCTGACTATGTTTATATATACTGTCAATCTCCACTACAACTCCAATATCAAGTAAATCAAGCAAAGAAGCAAGAAAATTAGCAAAGAAAGTAAAGGAACAATTAATTTGGCAACAATGGAGTTGCAGGGTCCTCCTTAAGGTTAATCCTCCCTTCCACCGAATTTTTTTCTAAATTTTCTCCACCCTCACTTCCTCATTTATGCCTTCTTTATAATGTTCTTTATCCATTCTTCTTTGCCTCTCACATGTCCCGCCCTTTTTTGCAACCGGACCCAATTGTTCCACCTCACCTGGAGTATTGCTCCTCTATTTTTTCCCCTACCTTTTTTCTTGTACACATTGGTCCTAACAGTTTTTTCTATTGTCCTTGGAGATTGCTCTTCAAACCAGACTGCACAATTCTTGGTTTCTAAATATAGCAATCATTATAAATACCTTGTCTAACAATGAAAGACGAGATATTTTTAAAATTTAAAGAATAAGGTTTGGTTCTGGGAATTAGCTGCATGTATAAATCAATATTGTGTTAATATCAATGGGCAACTTTCTCATTTGAAGCTGGATGGAATATGATAATACAATATTTTTGTGTGTAGATGTGGAAACAGGTGTGTTTTTATCAAATAATTGTTATTCCTTGCCAACTTGTGGTGTGGTATTTGAATTTTTTAGTGTGCTTGTGTGTCAGGATGTTATGATCCTTGACCAGTCGGTATTTTTTGGGGTGGCCGACATCCATGATCGGCATAGGGATATGCGGCTTGATGTTGATAACATGTCTTATGAGGTAAAATTAACAGGATTTCTTGATCTCCAGTTTCCCTGCTTTTATAATAAAGATTTTTGTTAAAATACAAGTATTGGGATTATAGGAGTTATTGGCTCTGGAGGAGCGCATTGGTAATGTGAGCACAGGATTAAGTGAAGAAACCATATTGAACCGATTGAAACAGAAGAAATATTCTATCGAAACAATATCCCAGCAAGAGAGAGAACCATGTTGTATTTGTCAGGTAAATATTTAATTTCTGAGTCATTTCCATTTTTACTTGTCAGAAAATGATCTTTATCTGTAACAGATTCTGGCCACCTAATTTTTTGTGTGCCTTAAATCATCTATGTTTCTATGCACAGGAGGAATATAATGACAATGAAGATATTGGAACACTTGAATGTGGGCATGATTTTCACGCTAGTTGTATCAAACAATGGCTAATGCACAAAAATTTGTGCCCCATTTGTAAAACAACAGCCCTTTCTACATCATAGAAAGAGAGCCATTGTTGGTTATGAAAGAGGGTTGGCGGAAAAATTGTTTTTGTTTGTTATTCATTGGATCCAATACTGGTAGGTGATGCGATGTGTAACCTGCCAATTTTATTCTCCCATTTTGAAGCTAGCTTTTCTTGTTGGAAGCCAATTATTATTATTATTATTATTTTAATTATAATTCTTTTTGGCCCAATTTATTGAGAACTATCAAGTGGATGGATCAAGGAAGTCACAAATGTCTAAAAGTTGAGATAGCATAATTAGCCTCTGTTTTTTCATTTAATAACGATCAATTGGTTTATGATTGTCGACGAAGCAGGCGAGTTAGCATTTTGGTATACACTGTTTTGAGTAATTGCATTAAAATTTTCGTGTGTTGGATCAATTAGGGTTTTCGGCGTTCCTGGTCAGCATCAGTGAAGGCCATCTTTGCATCTCACTTGAGACAGAAAAATTTGAACACACGGTTAAATGACTTTTATGACTAATAAATGAAAATTTGTGCAAGCTGGTTATGCAAGTTTGGGTTGTGTCAAATAGGGATAGGTGTTGAATTGGGTTGAAACACTCTACGGCGAGAGTTTAGTTCGAATGAAAAATAGTTTGAGTTGAGTTAAATTAAAGTTAAGTGTGGTTTGAGGGGGATATTAATTAAAATAGACAAAAAAAATTTCGCGTAAACGTTTTTAGACAAACTTACAGTAGTTTTACTTTTATAAGTAAATTTTTTTGTAACTTCAAAAATACCCTTTGGCTTATTACATTATCTTCAACTATTCCGTGTGTGAAATGTTAAGGGTCGTACAGGATGCGTGAGTATGTGTAGAGTGCGTGGGTGTGTGTGGGTGCGTATAGAGTGCGTGGGTGTATATATATATATATATATATATATATATATATATATATATATATATAGGGTGCGTGCACTCATACGCACCGCACGTACAACACGCATCGTATGCACTCCGCAAACACTCAAACATTCATTCTCGCACCTACGCACCTATATGAGACCTATATGGCTGGGAGGGTATTTTTGGAATTACAAATAAATTTGCTTATAAAGGTAAAATGACTGTAGGTTTGCCTAAAAAGATTTAAACGGATAAAATTTTAATTAATATCCTGTGGTTTGAGTTTAGTTCAGATAAAAATGATTGGTTTAGTTTGGTTTAAATTCAATTCAAATTTATGATTCTAATAAATGATCTGAATTCATGTTTCGAAATTGTGGTTTATTGACAGAATAATATTATTTTACTTCAATGATAAGTATAATCATTTATTCAAATAATGAATTTGAGTTAAATTAAATCACAAATTTAAATTAGTAATTTAAATTATAAATTTGAGTTAAATCAAATTATGAATTTAAATAATCGATTTAAATCATAAATTTAAATTGACCTCAAAAAAAATTGAGTCAAAATTTTTTAACTTGAGTTTAATACTATTTAAAAAACAAAATTAAATCTTTTAATTTTAATACGAATTAAATTAAATTGAATCTAGTTAACTCGGTTGCTCGTTCAGATCCAGGCCCAGTGCCAAAATCCCCTTTGCTTTGGATATGGATTCTGGCCTGGCTAATTCCGTTTCTACAATTTTCTGGAAGCTACAAAATTTGTCCAACATTAAATTGGTGATTTTGCAGAAAATTGGTCAGAAAGAAGGAGCTGATGTTGGGAGAAAGAATGCAAAGGGGAATGGGAAGATGGGTGATTGGGTAAAGCATGTTGGAAAACTGGCCAGTAGCAGTATGTTGCTAACACGCCACTATAAGTGACATCGGGAGTTGCACCTTTTTTCCACCCTTATTAAATGCTCCTTTCAGGACAAATATGACGTTTGCTTGGATTAGATAACATCCCCACCCTTGAAAAATCTCTCTCTTTGACTGTCCACCATCCTTACCAATATTTCTTTTTTAAATCATAGGGATTAGATTGACAAATATTAAAGTATTAGGGTCTGAAAAGACAAAAATAAAATGGTTTGTATAATTAAGGCGGGAGATTAATGTTTACTAGAGAAACCATAAACCCGTTTAAAAGAAGAAAAGCCAAGTTAAAGAGCACAGAAAAAGAGAGAGAAAGAAGAAGAGAACCCGATAAAGAGAGAAACAATACAAAACAGAGGCGACTCTGTATATTATTAGTATGCGAACAAAACTTCGTCTCTCCCTCTGCTGATTATTCTTTTCTGCTTCCCCACTGTTTTTCTAACATTAATTGTATCAGCGAATTCATGGCGGATCTGTACGGAACTACACCACCGACTTCGGACCACGAGCCTGAAGAAATCACCTCATTTCTGAACCAACTTATCCACAATTCTTCAGCATCATCTTCTTTTTGTTTATTGCCTAAACCGGAGGATCGCAATCAATTTGGCCAATCGGCTGACCCGTCCCTTCTTGGCTCCTCTTCACCTGCTGTTGTCAATTTCTCTAACTTTAAGGTTGCTGCTGTGGATTCTGATACCAATGATAGCGAGGTAACTGTTATTTACTTCTCATTTTGATTTTTGTTTTGTTTTGATTTTGGTCTAAATTTTTTTATTTTGTTGAATTTAGAAGGGTCAGGAGGCGCCGGAAGTGCCATCGGACAGTAGAATTCAAAATAAAACGTCGTCCTCCAAAAGGAGCAGGGCCGCAGAGGTTCATAATATGTCAGAAAAGGTTTCAAGCCTACAATTTTGAGTTTTTTTGAGCTTATTATTATATGGAATTGAAATTTCGTTATGAGATTGTTGAAATGAAATATATGGTTGATATATGGGCAGAGGAGAAGGAGTAGGATTAATGAGAAAATGAAAGCGTTGCAAAATCTAATCCCAAATTCTAATAAGGTATTTTTATCTTCTAGCTGTTTGAAGCTATGGATCTTAATTTTCATTTAAATGTACGTTTCCACGTTATTTTGTTTACACGAAGGTGAATGACAATGTGGTTTTATGTGACGATATGATAGACTGATAAAGCTTCCATGTTGGATGAGGCAATAGAATATCTAAAGCAGCTTCAGCTTCAAGTACAGGTCAGTGTCTTCTTCTGTATAGGTGCCCTTGAGTGCTGTGATTGCTTCAAAAGATCATACCAAAAATTAAAATTCTCCATGTTAAGTATACCTCAATATTGCAAACCGAAAAGCTGTTTCAGCTCTGCTATTGTTGTTCATGATGGAAAAATAATCAAGTAACTGTGTGTTTTGAGATTGATTGACTTCATTGGTGAGATTTGTTTATATCAAATTGGGGTTATTGATGGAAAGGTTTAAGCGAGAAAATAGAAACCACGTTTTGTGTTTTGAAAAAGTTATGCTCTTACTTTGATTAATGTCGATCAAGCATCCCCCTTCCATGCCAAAAGCTGTCATCTAAGATTCTTGTGAAAGAATTAGTCACCAATTGCAAACCTGTTGTATCTCATGTCTGGATTTGTTGTTTTCTGATACCTCTTGGCTAGTACTTGAATGATATAAGCCACTGTATCTTCTCCATTTTGTCATCAGAATCAAATTTGTCATCATCAGTGAATAAGTCTCTCTCTGACCGATTACATAATAGAGTACATGGATGGGGACTGACAATTGACCATGCCAAAATTCTATGCATGTTAACATATATTGCTATTGTCATCTAGATCTGATACAGACCTGTTCAAATCACCTCCATTCACCACTTGATACAATCCCAAACCAGTGCCCAACAACCAACTAGTTTACTCCCAGGCCACTTTACAACAATCGTCCTATATAATACCTACCTCAAGCAACTTAGAGACAAAATCAACTTAGCAGATTCACCGGAAGACTTAACAACCAAGAAATTGCAGAATAACCAGATAATAAAATGCAGAACTGAATCAAGCAACAACAAAATTATGAAGACAGGGGACTGTTGAAGAAATGGAGATAATGGAGGATATGTGTAATGATTCAATGTAGTGTTTACAACTACAACTCCCTGCAATTTCACTATGGGGAGGTCAGTTCTCTCGCAAAATCAATCCTACAGTAATTAACAAAATATTTCTCAGCTTCTTTTTTCTTCTCTCTCCCTTCTTTTATTTTTCCCTCATAACCGTTTCTTCTTCAATCACCAATCAGTTACATCCACGTGTCATGCTCAATTGCTGTTGTGTTTCCCCTAAACCACCACTTTCTCTTCTTCACTCATTGGCTGATCTCGAGCCATGCCAGACTTATCATATAAGTTAACAAATTTCCCTTAGCAGATTATTTATTTATTTTTTGTTATATCTAACTAGCTGCCAGTTGTTTAGTTTTCAAGTTCTTTTGTGTAATTATTTGTTCCTAAATTGGTTTTATCTAGTTTTAGGTTTACTAATTTTTTTTTTTTTTTTCATTTTGAATTCTTGATGTTTTCTAATAATGTCTATGTTGGTAAGCTTTGATAGTGGAGAAATGATTTTAACCTGACTAATTGTGGATGTTATACAAGTTGTTTCCTACAGATTTCAGGAAAATTGCCATGACTCATTAGAATTTAAGGCTGGTAGATTTTTAGTCATTCAACACAAGTTAGATTCATATTTCCCCCAAAAAAATAGGCACCCTCTTTTTTCTCACTTCGTAAACAGTTGCAACACCTTCTTCTTTGTGTTATTGGTACCTTGAAACATGATTTTAAACAAGATTTATTGGCTTTTTTTGGCTATATCACTTCACTTTGTCTTGCTATCAATCATTATCATTCGTGATAACAGAGAAAAAAAAGTTAAAGGTTTAGTGTGTTCAATCTTTTGATTTTTTCAACCATGATTCCATGAATTGATACCCTCTGTTGTCTGAGAGACTTCTGATATATACCTGTTTGTACTGCACATTGTGTCAGGGGGAGAAAATTTTATGTGAAGCTAAGGCATAATGGACCATTCTTGTTGTAGGCTTTACTAAGACCAGTTACAAATTTTGCTGGACATCTATTACCCATGTATCAGTGCATTAACGGTTGCTGCAATTTTTTTTTCTTTGCGCTACTTGCTAGAACACACTGGGAAATGGTAATCATATCAGACAGAACATCTACCATGTGTTTATTTTGTGATTGGTTTCACAGATGTTAACAATGAGAAATGGGCTGAGTTTGCACCCAGCATGGATACCTGGTGTATTACAGCCAATGCAACTGCCTCAAATGGGAACAGTCTTCGATGGGGGCGATGAGTTGCTGAATACCAACAGAGCGACAAACAATCTTTCTGCAAATGAAGAAACCATAGTTAAAACTGCCTTTAATCAATCCAACCAATGTACTGTCTCAAATCAACCAATGGTCATATCTTCAATGTCAGATGTTAGCACATCAGAAGCCCCATTTGGGCATGAACCACTGATTCAGGCTAACTATGCACCCTTCAGTTTCTCATCTTCCAAGGTAACTTTATGAAAATCTAACAATTTATAATCACATTTGGAACTAACAGCAGCCATATTTTTGCAATGTGAAGGAGATCCACAGCGAAGGTGTTCCTCAAGTGCTTTTAGATATGAATTTCTCTGGGAAGAGCTCTTCATCTGTTGTGTCTTAGGCAATACCTTATTTTCAGAATTGTGATGACCATATGAACAGTAGGTTTTGGTCAAACACCATAGAATTTGCAAATAATCTTTTAAACAGCTGACATTTTTACACTCTTTATCAGTTTATTTATGTAGCAAACCACATTAGGTTGAACTATTGACATCCGTTTAACCATATATAAAGCTTTTTCATAAAGTTCTGTTGTTTATATAATGAAGTGAAAGGTGTTTCTATAATGCATGCTGCTTTTTCAGCTTCTGAACATAAATTTTGTTTGTTGGATGATCAAGGAAAAAAGAAATTAAAAAAAAAAAATCAATTTGCATTACAAATAATCACGGATCACAAGCGTGAGTGCTTGCTTGAATTGATCATTGCCGTCCTCATTCATAGTAATTTTTTCTGTTGCAAAATGCAATGAAACCCTAGGCCAGATTCTCAGCCTATTCATATTTTGTAGTTGAATTAAGGGTGTAATATTTCCACCAATGCATGTCAAGGGTTGTTCGAGTAATAAAGAAAATGGATGTTAAACATGAGAATATGAGTTTAAGTTCACTCGACAATCAAGACTTACTTGGTATAGTGGGATTTTATCACTATATTTGAGGCTTTGTGTGTTTGGTGTAATTTATTCACTGGTTTAAGTAAGATTCTTGGGTTAAAAAAAAAAAAAAAAATTGCCACTTGCATGAAGAAATAATAAACTTTCGGGTATTGCAATGGCGGCGATGGTTGTTCACCACAATATCCTAAGCAAATTAGCGAGGCCGAAGCTCTCGGCTTGAAAAAAGAGCAATTAAATCCTGAGAGGCGAGGAGGGAGAAAATCAACATGCCATGTTACAGCATTTTCTCACCAACAGACCATTGATTTTGCCATGACCCATCTGGACAGCAGGTGCTTTGCGAATATAATAACTGGAATATTTGACTTGTAATTAAGAAGTGATACTATTACAGAGCTGGCCCTCGCAAATCACGGAGTTGTAACCCTACCTCACTTGTAAAATGTGAGTTGGTCTGGTAAAACAACAACTAAGATCACAAGGTGAGATGGTGGTGTTTTGAGAAACAAAATGTATCCAGCCAGGAGAATTAATGTTTAAAAAAGTAAAAGTGAAATACCTGAAGGGACAATGACGCGGATGAAATGAGCATTTGGCTGAGGCTGGAGTAGTTCCAGGAGGAGGCTTGCATCATCAAATGGATGCTTGTAAATTTTCTATGATGAGTTGGCGGAGGCTAGCGAGAGAGTTAGTTTCAGGATCATGGTTGCGATTCAGATAGAAACAAAAAACTCCAGCTTTACTACTTATTTATGAAGCCATTCTTTTAGAGAATCTTGAAAAAGTTTTCGGGAGTTACACCGGCTAACAATCACATCTTAGTCTCAGGACAAGAAAAAGTTTCTGAAACTGAAACTTTCGTGTTTTACGGAAATAGAAAGAGCCGACCACCACCAGGTTCCGTTTTCATTTTCTCACCATCATCATTATCACCCCCCTAACTTCAGTTATATTTACCTAGCTGCCACTCTCTTCCGTTTGAAGCTTTTTTTGGGTCGATTCTTCAATTCATCAACCGCAATAGGTGAAGGGTGAAAGTGGTTATTGAAGAGCGAAATAAGGTTAGTATAGTAATTAACTAAATATATTTGTTTGAACGCCAAATAACGGCATTCTCTCATGTCATGATTGAATTTTGTTGCCTTGTCTACTTTTTCACCATTATAATCTTCTTCTCATTGCCCTACACAGACCAGATTTGAAAACGCACAATCAATCTTTCTCTTCAAATTATGTTGGCAAACAATTTTAATAATCCGTATTTCTCCTCCGAACAAAACCATGCATGGTTTGATTCTAGTTTTGATGATATAAATTTTGCCAGTAAAGAGAAGTTGGAGATGAGAGATGGCGATAATTCAAGGTCTCATTGTCCCAGAGGTAAACCACAAGTACAGGTAAGCAATAAGAGAATAAGAAGTAATAATGGAAGGGGCATTGGTTGTGGTGGTGGTGAATCTGTGCATGAGATGCATATACTGACTGAGAGAGAAAGGAGGAAAAAGATGAGAAACATGTTTTCGAATCTTCATGCTTTGCTTCCTCGTCTTCCTGCTAAGGTATTTCAAAATTCGAATTCTTTCTCTAGTCTTTGTTTCGACTAATTAAATTTGCATTATCTATGAGTTCTTTTTCATCGGATTCTCTCGATATAATTTGGTTTACTTTTCATTTCTTCTTATTTCAACAAATTTCATAAAATAAGTGAAACTTCTTCAGGAATCTGGAAAGAATTTCAGCAAATTATCCTTGCGAGGTTTTGATTGTCAAGAGCTACAAGTTATGTAGTAAGGATACGAAAATGCAAAAATGTGAAAACATAAAAACGGAAACGTGAAAATGCATTTTCTAAAAGTATAAAAAATAGAAATATAGGGAGACTTATAAATATGAAAATATAATTTTTTTTTTAATAAATACTAAATATTTTATAACAAAAATATATAAATTTGTATAGTATAAAAATAAATAATAAAAAAATATTAAAGAGAAAAAATATTATAAAATAAAATCATAGAACATATTATAAATTGTTTTTACATAAATGCACGTAGATATTTAAGAATAAAACAATAATATACATCAATTTATATAACATACTAGAGAGGAGATGTATAACATATCGGAGAGTGAAAAAGAAATAAATTCAATATGAGATTTAAAGACACTTTAGATTTAAAAATATAAAATATGTGTGTTTAATCAATTTCACTATCTTTCTTTTAAAAGAAATGTGCAAAAATTTTGAAACACCCCTGAAACATTTCATTCAAATTTTAGGGGAGTTTCGAAAACAAAAATGTTTCTGAAACTTGGAAACGTGCCATATTGTGAGTTTCTGTGCTTCCTAGGCTACAACCAGTAGAAAAATTGGCATCTGGTTTCTGTTTTTAATTTACTTTCATTCCCGTTTTTGTTCTTGACATTTCACACATTAACGCCTAATAACTTAATAAGCCTTAAAAGAACTGTATGTATAGTTATTCTTCTGCATAATTGATATTGATTGTAACTTCTGTTAATATTTTGAAAGTTCTCAATTTATTTGTTCGACAGTTTGTTCGAATAGCCTTCAAATTTAGAATAATTTTACATTTTATAGCAGTATAACTGAAGTTTGATTCATATTGGTTGCTGCATGTAAGAGTTCAATTTTGATGCCCATGATGACAACATTTTTCATTAAGGTATATCGTAACTGTGTGTAGGCAGATAAGTCCACCATTGTTGATGAAGCTGTAAAATATATTAAAACCCTTCAACAAACCCTCCAAGCGCTTCAAAAACAAAGGCTTGAAAAGCTCCAAAGTGCTACTGCTGTTGATTATGAACAATCAATTATCACGTCTTCAAAGGTAACAGCACTGGGTTCAAGAGAATCATATTTGGCTGATCAGGGACCACCACCAAAGAACTTGTCAATGCCCACAACCACGCCTCACTCGTTTCAAGTCCCCAATTCTCCAGCTTGCTTTCAGACGTGGTTTTCACCGAATGTAATGGTGAATACGTGTGGGGATGATGCACAAATCAGCTTGTGTTCACCAAGAAAGACAGGGTTGTTGGCCACCATTCTCTGCATACTGGAAAAACATAATTTGGACCTGGTGTCTGCTAATATTTCCTCCGATAACTACCGTAGCTTGTACATGATCCATGCCCATGTAAGTCCAAAATATAGATATATAATTTCCTATCTATTTCTATCTATTTCCTTGTTATATTTAACGGGGATTTCTTGTATATTAGGCAAGTAGAGCTCATCAATTTCCGGAGGCCATATCGGTAGAGGAAATATTCAAACTAGCAGTAGGGGAGATGAACTTATGGCTCTTGACGTCTTGATGCATAAGTTAACCATGAAGAACACAACAGATATTTAACCAAATGGTCCATTACTTTTTATAAAACAACATTTGAAATGATTTCTTCGTTAATATATGAAATTTCTAATTCATTGTACATATATGAATACATGTTTTTGTGTGTGTGTATATTTGGTAGTTGGAGATGTTCGCAAATTTTCCTACTTGGGTTGGGAAGTACATATATGACATATAACAATTAAATTATATATACCTATTTTGATTATACAATTGATGTATATCATCATATATACCTACTTTGATTACACAATTGATATATATCAATATGTGATTGGATAATCTTAAATTAACGATAAAATTATATGATAACGTATATAAATATGTATTTATTTATATACTTAAAATAGATATATATAAAATTGCTAGATAACTAATTTTAGGTGGGTAGCTATAATACATTTCCTTCATTCATTAATTGCTTCTTTTTTCTCTCTACCAAGTACTGGAATGCAAGAGGATGTGGAAATGAGGCCCAAGGAAGCACATGGGCAGGGTGATGTGTGTTAGAAGGAAACATCGATTTGCTATCATTTCACAAGTGAGAATAACCCTATTCTGCAGATATATAAGAGTGTTTCTCATTTACTAACAAAACCTAACCAACAAGGCATGCAAATTAAATTTGATCGTGACACAATAATAACACGTTTCTCACAATTGTTATGACTTTGCAAAAGGAAGTTGGGAGCTTTCATAACCCGAAATTGGTAGCTGCCGGCTCAACGTTTCCTTAATTTGCCCCTTCAATTGCCTCCCTTTCACCCTTATACTTTACCCAATCTTAACTTTGTGAACCAAAGCAATTTTACATGTACAAATAGAGATCTTTTATTTGACATTCTTGTTTATATTCATCAGCTAATGATTTCTAAGAATTTATTGATTAGGTGGGTCTATATATAAAAAAGCGTAAATATAATGTTGGTGCTCCTAGAGCTGAGATGTCAAAAGAGGCAAAAGAGGCAATTGGAGTGACAGTACCGGACTACCCAAAAGGTGACGAGAGAACTGTATTCTATTTGATTCAATTAATTTGTGTTTTACATTTACATGTTATATCATTTTATATAAGAGAAAATGACTAAGCAAGAAAGCATAATAATTAGAATATATTCCAAATATATATTTTCTTATGCTAGAATATATGTTTTTCCATTATACATTATTGTATATTGGTTATACTGATTTGTGTTTTTTTTTTATATAAAATTTGTGATATGTATAAATTTATGTATCATTCAGACAATTTAATATACCAAAAATATAATTTATTCATATTTTATTATAAGCAACGTTATGTGTACCCAATTTTGGTACACAATTTATATATACAGTGATGTGTCATCATACAATTAGGTGATTTTAAAATATGTGTCACTATATGATTAAAAAATATTCAATCAGATGATGACACCTCATCTGTGTACACAAATTGTGTACAAAAAATGAGTACACATAGTTTTATTGTTTTATTATACTATCAAAGCTGAGAGTTTCCATTGATATTTCTTTTAGTCACACTCAATATTAGAATATATTTTAAATATATGGTAATATTTAAAATATATTCTAACATTGAGTGTGATGAAAGAAATACCGGCAAAAATGTTCAAGTTTGATACAATTATATTACAATCACTTTGATTATGTGGGTTTATATATAGAATGATACTTTATTCACGTTCCATATGTCAACAATCCCCCTCAAGCTTGTGGTTTATATATATATATATCATAAAATTCAAGCTTGCACAATAGAAGAGAGTGTTGTTGGTGACTTAAAACCTTTGTGAAGATATTATCAGGCAAATCAGGCAACTTTGTGGTTCGAATGTGCAAAGTCTTGATCATCCCTGCTTGAATCATGCATGTTTTTTATGTAGTGATAACAATCAATGTCTATATGTTTCAATCCTTTATAAAATATTGGATTTGTTATAAAAACATCGATTATTATCATAATTCTATTAAAACATCAATGATTTACATGTTGAAGATATTTAACATATATTTAAGAGAGTGATAGAGGGAAGTCTAAAATCTGGTCATCGGAGGAGTAAATTCCCACAAAACTCTACTAACTAAGTGATATAATAACTCAGTAAGTAGAAACTTTTTACATTTAAGTTTGTTTGATTTTTATGCATTATGGGTTCTAATATGTTTAATATGAAATCAGAAACATGCTAGAACTAAAATCTTTCTATGAAATTTTATGTCTTTGACTTTGTTATTGAAGATAGCACACCATATAAATGTTAGATTAAGTTGATGTTGCAAAGAAATGATGAGATCTATTGAATGAGATTTAGGATCTAATTGATGTTGTTAGGTTTAAAATGTATGATAATAATTGCACAATGCTGGCAGGATTGTTAGTTGACATTTAAAAAACATTATGGAACTGTTTTTATCCAAGAATTTGTCTAGTATTATTATAGTTTTGATTGGTTAATCAAGGGTGAAATGTTGTCATTGTGCAAGAAGACAAGTTTAATATGTTAGAATGTGAGGCTATCATGTTGGCACAAATTGGTGTATCGAGATCTGATATAAATAGCCTGAGATTTAACCCTACAAAGTCATGCATGATCATACTAAGGTCTGGGATAGTCGTGCATTGGCACAAATATGAAGTTTAAATGCAAATTAACAACAGTGTATATTACTTGAACGACTATCCATTGGTTGGAATAGAGATATTGATTATCAATAAATGATTACACATAGGTTCATGCATCTCTTCATGACATATAATATAGTACATGATAGAAACCTATGTAAAAAAAGTGCATGCTCATGAATGTAGTCTTATTAAGGATCCGACATAATGCAATCCCGAAGATCATGGCCCCTGTCATGAGCTTTTAACTATTAACGGACTGACCCAACTTGCTAGGTCCACCATTTGGCTGGCCTAGACATTGCTAGTATCCGATGCAGCAATCTTTGAAATTTGCAAAATATAGATGTGACTGTGTTGATGAGAATGCAGGGTTGCAACTGATCCAACGACCTTTCCACTTGTCCAAGAATCGTGGTATTTAACAAATCATGGGTCCAGCACGCCGCAGGCTGGCTCAATTATGTTTCCCCACCACCAGTGGACCTTAACTTGACAGGCCAACTGATGTGATCAATTGGCTGGCCAATCAAACAAACTATGAATTAAAACTAATTATATTCCCCGGCCCGAAAGTAATTTAGAAAATCGAAAGTTGGATCACCAGTAGCACTGCCTTTCTTTTGTTAGAATAATATTAAACTTATAGATATGATTAATTGCAAGAATCCAAACGCCACATTAATCTATTGTTGTTATTTACCTGGATTAAAGCAACTCAAGTACAGTACACTACACTGATCTGTTGTTGATTTTGATATAGATGAAGGCATTTAAGACACGAAATCGTTAATGGAGTTTTGCTCAATTCTAGAAGTCCCATCATGCCCTTCTCTCCTTCCCTTTTTTGGGTTCACCTCCCTCATGAACTATTTCCCAATTTCACTCTCACATGAATTTTAGTTTTTACTTGGAACAACCCAGTACCCAGAATGTCTGATTATTCCTTCTTGAACAATCAGCTCTCCAAAAGAACCTCCATTTTCGGGTTACGTTTATGGGTTGTTCTTGGTATATGTGTTGGAGCTGCTATTGTTCTTGTACTCTTCCTCATATCTCTCTGGTTCAGTTCAAAACGCAACAATAATTCTAAACGGCACAATAAATCATTCTCTCTTAACAACATCAACCCAACCATTCCAAACGTTTCCAAAGACATAGAAGAAATCCGTATCGACCCTGAACCCAAACCGCCGAACCCTGACCCGTTGCCGGAGCCCGACCCAATTTCGATTGAAGAAAGCCCTGTCAATGGCGGCAATAGAATTCACGTCGAAATCGGGAAAGATCACCGGATTTCGTATCCGGAAAGGGTCGGCGGGTCGTATCACGGGTCTGGTGAGCAAGCGCTGGCGGTAATTGCGCCGGAGGTATCGCATTTGGGGTGGGGTCATTGGTACACTTTGAGGGAGCTTGAGGTGTCCACTAATTTTTTCGCTGATGAGAATGTGATTGGGGAAGGTGGCTATGGAATTGTTTACCGTGGCGTGTTAGCGGACAAAACCAAAGTTGCTGTTAAAAATTTGCTTAACAACAGGTATCAATTGCATTGATGGTTTCTAAAGTTAGGTGTATTATATGTTTTAGTGTTGCATGTAGTTTTATTAAATGCTGAAGAGGCTTTCTGGTTTTATTGTAGGGGACAGGCTGAGAAGGAGTTTAAGGTTGAAGTAGAAGCAATTGGACGTGTACGGCATAAGAATTTGGTGAGGCTGTTAGGATATTGTGCCGAAGGAGCTCATAGGTACTTTACTTTCCGAATTTTGCATCTTTCATATTGATAGTGATCTTTGCATGCTTCAATTTTTGGGTTGATGTCTTAAATTTGAGAACTTGTCAATTTCTATGTAATGAACTTTCCTTTGTTTAAAATGCTTACTTGGTTGTGATAGGATGCTTGTATATGAATATGTTGACAATGGGAACTTAGAACAATGGCTTCATGGAGATGTTGGGCCTTACAGTCCTCTTACATGGGAGATCCGGATGAATATAATACTTGGAACAGCTAAAGGGTAGGTTTTGATTTGAGTTAAAACAATCATATGAGCTTCTATCTTCAATTTTTTAGTTATTGCTGTGGCTGAAATTTATTGAACATGTACAGCCTAACATACCTGCATGAGGGTCTTGAACCAAAAGTTGTTCACCGAGATATTAAGTCCAGCAACATTTTGCTTGATAAGCAGTGGAATCCAAAAGTTTCTGACTTTGGGTTAGCAAAGCTTCTAGGCTCAGAGAGAAGTTATGTTACAACTCGAGTGATGGGAACATTTGGGTTAGTTGAGCTATCACAGTCTTAGTGTATGTAATTAATGATCCTGGCCAAACATGTAGGAATCACATTTGGTTCTGTTTTGCAGGTATGTGGCTCCAGAATATGCTAGCACTGGAATGTTGAATGAAAGAAGTGATGTATACAGTTTCGGAATTCTTATTATGGAAATAATTTCCGGGAGAAATCCTGTGGATTACAGCCGTCCTCCTGGAGAGGTTTGTATTTATCAATTTCATTACTTGATAACATTGCCTTATTCTTCCTCTTTATTTTGGATGCATTCTGACAAGTTCAAAATTTCAGGTGAATCTAGTTGAGTGGCTGAAGACAATGGTAACAAACCGGAATGCAGAGGGCGTTTTGGATCCTCGGTTGCAAGAGAAGCCTTCTTCAAGGGCATTAAAGCGTGCCCTTTTAGTAGCTTTACGCTGTGTGGATCCAAATGCTCAGAAGAGGCCTAAGATGGGGCATGTAATACATATGCTCGAAGCTGATGAGTTTCCCTTCAGAGATGTAAGTCCATGTTCTTGTCTGCAGTAAATTATTCTTGACTCCTTTTTCAAAATTCCTTTCTCACATTTCTTTGTTTTTGCTATGAACTCATTCTGCATACTTTTAGGACTTGTGACTGTAAGAAGTTTAAGCAAGAAACAATGTCCAAAAATTAGGTTGGAAGACAACTTCTAATAGAATTTTTATTTGCCCTTATTTTTTCTGGATTTGGTGCTTAGAGAGTGCAACAAAACTTTATATTGTCAGATTGGATTAATTTAAAATGTAAACCAATGATGTGTTAAATATGAGTTGTGTTTTGGTTTATTTGACAGTCAAACAGGAGACAACTCGAGCATTAGATAGAGAGAAATTTATGATGCATTAATTTTATGGGGAATTGATCTGGGATTCAGACTCCTCCTGGAATGTTGTCTGAATGTCGGTCCCACTTGTGTTCAAAGAATTGCAACAGTGAAATTCACATTTTTAGCATTTAGAAAAGCTCTAATCCTTTAAATGCTTGTTCTATACTTGCTTTGCTCAGCTCTCACTCAAGATTGCTTTTTCCCACATGATTTCAGGACCGTAGAACAGGTAGGGAACATGGGCATCTTCAGCGTGATGGTATGACGAGTAGATTGATGGAGAAGGGTGTAAGTGAATCAGGTGATAGTAGTGGGTATGAAAGTAGTGCCCAAACCAATAGGTCATTGTGGAGAAAGCAAGAACCTGAAGAGCAGTAGCCAGTAGCCTCGCTACATCATATCTAAGGTGAATTGACATGCATTTGTTTGCCTTGTTTTCCATATTTACTCATTTCACCTGTATATGTAATTCATATCATTATGAGCTTCCGCTGTTTGTAGATTTTGTACCATCTGTATCTTAACTTGTATACAACTGACTTGGTGTTTGACGCCTGTGTACTCTTTCTTGATAACTTCATCATCCGACTCTCATAGAGGATGAGGTATTACCGAATTCCATTGGCTTGCGCAAATCTTCAGAGTGATAAAGATGATGTTGAAATTTGTTCCTCTTTCACCTTTTATGTGTATTGATATCAGTTTCTTTCATGCTTTCTAAACTGTTGGCTGCTTAGTTATTTTGAAATCTATGAATGTGGAGTACCCTATCAAAATCTGAAAATAGCCAGTGGCAGAGTTCCACTTTCACATGGGTCTTAAAGTTTCACAAATAAATGCAACAAAATTTGTGTTTCATAATGGTTACTTCATTTTCTTGAATTTTTAAAGCTCGTTCATTGATAAATAGTGTTGGAAAAAAATCTTAATCAAAATTGAATCTTCCACTTACTTTAATCAAGTGAAGAGCTAGATGCAGTACACTTCCTTGTGGATTTAGCACATTGAAAAAAATAATTGAATGTAAATGTTAAGTAACCACACCAGTGTGGTTGATTTCTTGATTTCATCATGTTAGATTTTTCCTCATTTTCGAACGAGTCTAAAACACTTTAGTTCTATAAGATAATATTAATATTAAACTGCAAATCAACTCATGAAGAGGTCTCTGCGTCTAACCATAAAGGTTAAGCTTACAATTTATTGATAACCCTCGATTTTTGGTGACAGCACAAGTTATGATAATTATAACAATAACAACTAGCGAATTCATTTCACAAATCATGATATTGTGGGACTGAATGTGATTTAGCTAGGTTTTAATGGCCACTACGGGGCTTGACACAGTATGATTATGCTGATCAATCCATTTCAGAAAACCATAAATCACGCTTGGAGCTTTTGTGCCAATCTCTACACTCAGAATAAAATTCTGCTGCTGATATTTTTGAGTGAATGTCAGAGTGCTCGGCTCTACTGTGATTTTCATCCCTGTAGGAAACTCCAAATTTGCATGGTACACTGAATCTGTTTCTCCCACATTTTTGACGGTCCTACTAAAGGTCTTCACGGTTTCATTGGTAAATATGGCAATAAAAGAAGGATAATTGAGGTCAGTGTGCTGTTTGCTGCAATTCCAGTGATTTCGTCTAATGACAGCTTTCATCTGAATTTTGTTATATCGAAGGCCACAGAGGAACTCTACATAATCTTGAAAATCCATGTCATAGATGAGCCCAGGGTCCATGGCTTTGTTTGGATCTATATGACCCGCCCCAAAATCTAGAGGTGTGGCTGGAAGGCCAGTTCCTGCATCTTTCAGAATACTACTGCCTGTGCTGTCGATGGAATATGCTGTAGTCATTATAGCTGATCGAATGGCAGCAGTGCTCCACTCCCAGTGGACGGCTTTTAGTAAAGCTGCCACTCCGGCAACATGGGGTGCTGCCATTGACGTGCCTGAGTCTAGTTCATAATCTGTCACCAAGTCATACTTTCCAATTCTAATGAATGGCACGTTAGGTGTGACTGCGGCCAGGACATCGACTCCTGGAGCCAGAATATCAGGCTTTAGTACACTTGGGTTGATTGGATCTGGTCCTCTTGAAGAGAAGGAGGCCACTTGAGGTGCTGCTTTAGTACCCAATTTTGTTCTCAGGAACCTCATTCTTTTTATCTTTGCCCTTTTCTCTCGTGTTGCATACTCTCTAACTTTTGCTCCAGAATCAGTATGAAGAACCACACTGGGAATGGAGAATTCTTCTGGAAATAAATCTGATGTATTTGATGAAAAAATTCCAGCAAATGCACCTACCCTCTCAACCTCCCGTAATTGATCATCAATGTCAATTTTCAGGCTGTAATCACAAAGGACTACCTTTCCAGCAACTTCCTTCGAGTCCAATGCCGAGTGGTTGCAATGTGCTTTGCTTATATTGCCTTGGCCATAGTACAGAGACGTATTGCTAATGTAAATGCTCTGTGGATAATAAGATATCCCTTCAAAATCTGAATCATTTTCTAGAGTCACAGTTGCAGTAAAACTCCGGTCAACTGTGCCAGCTCCCACAGTTGTGATCCAAGGAGCTCCATTGTTTATTGAGTATCGAACTCCCTCATTCCCTGCAGCACAGACAACAAAAATGCCTTTCTCGATTGCTGAAAGGGAAGCAATAGCAATGACATCTTTGAAATAAGGTTCTTGGCCAAATCCTATTGACAGTGACATAATGTCAACACCATCCGCAATTGCTTGATCCATGCCTGCAAGCACATCACTGGCTGCGCTCTTTTCTGTATCTTCTGCCCAGAGGACCTTGTACATAGCTACATGAGCACCCGGTGCTATTCCTCTGGCTGTTCCTCTGGCATATCCAAAGTGACTTACACCTGGTACCTCGTTACCAGCAGCTGTGGAGGATGTGTGTGTTCCATGACCTTCGAAGTCTCTTGGCGAGTCAAAGTCATAGGTCTTCGAGATTTTTATCCCCGCAGCTTTAATCCCTTTGCTAAAAGATTGAGCACCAATGAGCTTCTTGTTGCAGGCAAAAGAGCTAAATTCTGTACCTTTCTCACACTTTCCCTTCCATCTCTGTGGGGTTGATGGCGTACCGGTGTCACTAAAACTCTCACTCTCCGGCCAGATTCCGGTATCAAAAACTCCTATGATCACACCATCACCATATGAAGCAGCAGGCCATATGCCAGAGTCATGTTTTAATCCAAGAAACTTGGGAGTGTGGGTTGTGAATAACCTGCCAAAGGACTCTGGGAATGTGGCAACATGAGCTGGAGATTTCTCGATTTCAGATAGATAAGTGGGTGTCAATCTGGCACTGAAACCATTCATGACATGGCTGTACGAATAAAGCAGGATTTCTGCTTCATCAGCTGGCGACAAAGAGCTCAAGATGGACTGATGCCATGACTGGTGGGTTAAGAAAGAGTCTGGCTTCTGAGAATGGTCCAGGTGGATGATATAAGTCTGGTATTCTTCAGGTTCTGATATTGCAGGGCTAATTAATAGCAACAGGATGGAGAAATCCAATAGTTTTCTCATGGCAGGCACTATGAAGATGATCAAGGAAAATTATTGAACTTTAAAGGATTCTGATCCCTTATACAAATAAAAATAGAAAATCTGCAGGAATCTTCTGCTGTCAATTGCTCACTACAGTATTCTAATTTATCGTTTCCTGGTTAAACTTTCCAGGTGCATTCCCAAAGCAAGAAAATATAGGCAGTGGTCGAGCACATTCATTGTATGGTTGAAGTTGGTATGCAATTTCCATCGCAAGATCAAAAGCAGGCGCTGTTGAACTTTAGAGTTTTATTTAAATTTATTTCGTTGTCTGGACCATCAACAGACTAACTTTTATAGTGGATGTGTTAGTGCTTTTGACAAAGAAAGTGAGCCACTTACCTTTAATTTTCTCATGCTTAATTTCAAAAGCTGATTATTTTTTAAAACATTTTACCGGGTACACCATTTTTTTTCCACTAGAAAATTACGGTAAGACTATAAATTTTCAAAGTCAAAAAATAAAAGATTCTAATTTTCCAATCTTTTTGTAAAGTAATCAATGTGTAACTAATGGGGTATCTTATCACCCATACAAGGACTAAAAGATGTATTTTAACACCCTACATAAATTGAAAGACTTACAAAAAAAAGTTCAAAATCAGATTTAATTTTGAATCAAAGAATGGGATTAAGATGAAGGAAATAACTCCCCTAAATGGAGAGAAACACAACAATAATAGGAAGGAATTATTCTTTACCTAGATTAAAAAAAAGAGCCTTTTTAAGAGAGTTTCTTAAAGATTGGGTCAAGAATTTGTGGAGTTTGTTGGTGATAAAAATTGTTTTGATTGAAAGAAAATTTAAAAGAAATTGTTTAGATTTCTATATAGAAAAGTATAGGGTCAACCACGAGAAAAAAAAATTGAATTTATGACATAAATTATAGAAAATAAATTTGTTATTATAATATCATTTTAAAATATTTTCATCTATTATGTTTTTACAATAAAATGTAATGAAATTTATTAATAAAATTTGTCGAAGACAAAAATTAATGGTTTTTTGATTTTAATGATGGAAACCCATCGTTTTGGCTTGGTTAGGGTAGAAAATAGTTTTTCCTTTTCTCTCTATTTTATATTATTTTGATTAATATAATACAAAATCAATTGATTTTATTGTTTATACTGCACAATTATGATTACATGATTATGAGTATAAATTATAATTATAACTACATTTGTATAACTTATTAAATAATTGAATAATTGAAAAACTCCGATTGGTTTTCGGATTATAATTTACTTAATATAAATAAGGGTAGAAAGGAGATCCTAATCTTCATCTTTATTCCCATTTCCATAAAAGATATCAATCTTTATTCTCGTTATAGGGATAACAAATATTCTTCGTCTTTTTTCTGCGAAGAAAAATTTCCTTTTCATCCTCTTTTTATCTTTGTTTCTGTTGAAAATTTTTTTTTCTCTTACCCTTTAAATATAATATAAATATATTAAATAACAAAATTAATAAAAATTAAAATCAATCCGCTGTTTTAAAAGTAATAAATATCATATATTAACCACCTTAATATACAGAACAAAACTGTAAATAAATTTAAAAAATATAAATAATCTAAAACTATAAAAATATTTTAATATTTTAAGTAAATATACTAATATAAAATAGTGAGGATGAGGATGGGCACAGGGACGAGGGGTGGGGAGGATACACATGTATTTATGTCCCTAATTATAAAAATATTTTTTGTTTTCATTTCTATTTCTATTAAGAAATCTTCTCTCCATTAGGGTTAAAAGTCTTAAATTTAGACCAAAATTATTATCTTTATTCATAAGCATATGTTTTCTCTTTATACTATTTGTTCCAAAATTAAAAAATTGAAGGCTAAAAGACTTATTTGCATCTAAGGTTGGGTGTATTCCCATATTTTCACTTACAAAGTTTTAAAAACTTAAATACCGACTATTTAATTAAAATTCTCTGTTACGTTAACGGTTAACAATAAAATTCTACTGGATTATGATTATGAAACCGGATGCTATATTTACTACTGCTTATAAATCTTGACAATCAAAACCCTGTAAGGATTTACTGAAATGCTTTGCAGATTCCTGAAGATACTTCACTTATTTTATGATATTTGTTGGAACAAGAAGAAATGAAAAGTAAACCAAATTAAATCGAAAAAGATCTCATAGATAAAGAAAATTAGATTAGTTAAAACATCTAGAGAAAGAATTTGAATATTGAGAAGAAGTACCTTAGCAGGAAGTTGACTCAAAGTTCCACAAATAAATGCAACAAAATTTGTTTTCCAAAATGGTTACCTCAATTTTTTTTTTTTTTTGGATGAATACAATTTTTCTTCCGTATTCGTTATCTGATCACTAGATTTCCATTGAACTAGGAAGAGATTCGACATCTAAGCCCACAGAAAAAATAATGAAACTAGAAAAAAATTTCTTCATACAAGCCCATAGAAAAAGATAATGAAATTGAGCAGAGACGTGTTGGTGCTGGGTGGAAGGTTACTTGCAGAAGCAAATGGGCTTTCCAAGTGTATCACCGGACCTTAGTACCGGGCTTCGGAACTCTGAACTGTAGGGTTGCTCTTGCCAATTCCCTAGTCAATCAAAATTTATAGGTCTAAAGTCCGAAAATCTCTGTTTTCTTTTGTTAATTTTCAGAAGCAAATCGTTCTTTTTAAGGCTATAAGAAATATAAGGTTCCTAAAATTTATCTGAAAAATGATGTGAAGTGTGGAAGAAGAAGTCTTACAATTTATTGATAACCCTTGATTTTGGTTGACAGTACACAAGTTATCGATACTTACAAGTTACAACAATAACAAGGCAAATTCATTTCACAAATCATGATATTGTAAGACTGAATGTGATTTAGCTAGGTTTTAATGGCCACTACGGGGCTTGACACGGTATGATTATGCTGATCAATCCATTTCAGAAAACCATAAATCACGCTTGGAGCTTTTGTGCCAATCTCTACACTCACAATAAAATTCTGCTTCTGATATTTTTGAGTGAATGTTAGAGTGCTCGGCTCTATTGTGATTTTCATCCCTATAGGAAACTCCAAATTTGCATGGTACACTGAATCTGCTTCTCCCACGTTTTTGACGGTCCTGCTAAAGGTCCTCACAGTTTCATTGGTAAATATGGCAACAAAAGAAGGATAATTGAGGTCAGTATGCTGTTTGCTGCAATTCCAGTGATTTCTTCTAATGACAGCTTTCATCTGAATTTTGTTGTATCCTAGGCCACACAGGAACTCAACATAATCTTGAAAATCCATGTCATAGATGAGTCCAGGGTCCATGGCTTTGTTTGGATCTATATGACCCGCCCCAAAATCTAGAGGTGTGGCTGGAAGGCCAGTTCTTTCATCTTTCAGAACACTACTACCTGTGTTGTCGATGGAATATGCTGTAGTCATTATAGCTGATCGAATGGCAGCTGGGTTCCAGTCCCCGTGCACGGCTTTTAGTAAAGCTGCGACTCCGGCAACATGGGGTGCTGCCATTGACGTGCCTGAGTAGAGTTCATAATCTGTCACCAAATTGTACTTTCCAATTCTGATGAATGGCAAGTTAGGTGTGACTGCGGCCAGCACATCCACTCCTGGAGCCAGAATATCAGGCTTT
Organism: Mangifera indica; assembly: GCF_011075055.1. Classification (NCBI taxonomy): domain Eukaryota; kingdom Viridiplantae; phylum Streptophyta; class Magnoliopsida; order Sapindales; family Anacardiaceae; genus Mangifera; species Mangifera indica. The sequence continues at coordinate 3,079,014 of NC_058147.1, read as the reverse complement.
AGTACACCTGGGTTGATTGGATCCGGTCCTCTTGAAGAGAACAAGGCCACTTGAGGTGCTGCTTTAGTACCCAATTTTGTTCTCAGGAATCTCATACTTTTGATCTTTGCTCTTTTCTCTCGTGTTGCATACTCTTTAACTTTTGTTGCAGAATCAGTACGCAGAACCACACTGGGAATGGAGAAGTCATCTGGAAATAAATCTGATGTGTTTGATGAAAAAATTCCAGCAAATGCACCTGCCCGTTCAACCTCTGGCAATTGTTCATCAATGTCAATTTTCAGGCTGTAATCACAAAGGACTACCTTTCCAGCAACTTCCTTTGAGTCCAATGCCGAGCGGTTGCAATGTGCTTTGCTTATATTGCCTTTGCCATAGTACAGAGACGTATTGGTAATGTAAATGCTCTGTGGATAGTAAGATATCCCTTCAAAATCTGAGTCATTTTCTAGAGTCACAGTTGCAGTAAAACTCCGGTCAACTGTGCCAGCTCCCACAGTTGTGATCCAAGGAGCTCCATTGATTATTGAGTATCTAACTCCTCCATTCCCTGCAGCACAGACAACAAAAATGCCTTTCTCGATTGCTGAAAGGGAAGCAATAGCAATGACATCTTTGAAATAAGGTTTTTGGCCAAATCCTATTGACAGTGACATAATGTCAACACCATCCGCAATTGCTTGATCCATGCCTGCAAGCACATCACTGGCTGCGCTCTTGTCTGTATCCATTGCCCAGAAGACCTTGTACATAGCTAGGTGAGCACCTGGTGCTATTCCTCTGGCTGTTCCTCTGGCATATCCAAAGTGACTTGCACCTGGTACCTTGTTACCAGCAGCCGTGGAGGATGTGTGTGTTCCATGACCTGCGAAGTCTCTTGGCGAGTCAAAGTCATTGGTCTTCGAGATTTTTAACCCCGCAGCTTTAATCCCTTTGCTAAAAGATTGAGCACCAATGAGCTTCTTGTTGCAGGCAAAAGAGCTAAAATTTGTACCATTTTCACACTTTCCCTTCCATCTCTGTGGGATTGATGGCATACCGCCGTCACTAAAACTCTCACTCTCCGGCCAGATTCCGGTATCAAAAACTCCTATGATCACACCATCACCATATGAAGCATTAGGCCATATGCCAGAGTCATGTTTTAATCCAAGAAACTTGGGAGTGTGGGTTGTAAATAATCTGCCAAAGGACTCCGGGTATGTAGCAACATGAGCTGGAGATTTCTCGATTTCAGATAGATAAGAGGGTGTCAATCTGGCACTGAAACCATGCATGACATGGCTGTACGAATAAAGCAGCATTTCTGCTTCATCAGTTGGCGACAAAGAGCTCAAGATGGACTGATGCCATGACTGGTGGGTTAAGAAAGAGTCTGGCTTCTGAGAATGGTCCAGGTGGATGATATAAGTCTGGTATTCTTCAGGTTCTGATATTGCAGGGCTAATTAATAGCAACAGGATGAAGAAATCCATTATTTTTCTCATGATAGGCACTATGAAGATGATCAAGGAAAATTATTGAACTTTAAAAATTTCTGATACCTTACACAAATACAATAGAAAATCTGCAGGAATCTTCTGCTGTCAATTGCTCAATACAGTATTCTAATTTATCGTTTCCTGGTTAAACTTCCATTTGCATTCCCACAGCAAGAAAATATAGGAAGATGACAAGCTCATTCATCATTTTGTGTTGAACTTTGCTATGCAATTTTCATTGCAAGATCAAAAGCAGATTTTATTGAACATAAGAATTTTATTTTATTCGTTGAATGGACCATCTACATTCCAGCTTTTAGCTGTGGATGTGTTAGTGCTCTAGACAAAGAAAGTAAGGCGTGCTGAATTTGAAAAGGTGATTACTTTTTCTATTTTCCTTTCAATTGTTTTATCTTTCTGTTCATAAATAATATTTTTGCCATGTCCACAATCAAAAAATGGATCGAAACATTTAGTATCATAAGAAAACAAATATTACTTATATCACACCAATTTATGATTGAAGAACTATTGCTTTAGCCCCATATCTCTGTACCCGTGGCTAAGAAGGAATTAAAAAACACAAGAGAAATAGAAAAGGAGAATAAAAGCTGTGTCTAGAGGAAAGTGTACATACAGCTATTTAGAGGCACAAAGTAAATTAAAAATGTTCCAATTTTCTCTCTGTCAGGAATGGGCTTCCCAATAGGTGGGTTAAGTAATATTTTTTTAAATATTTTATAAAGTAATATTATTTAATATTTTTATTTATTTAATTTTTAAATATTAATTATAATTTTAAAAAGATAAATATGAAAAAACGAATGAGATAGAGAATCACCACAAGAGGACCTAAAAAGATATGAAAGAATTCAAGATTAGATCTAATTTCAAATAAAATGAAGCAAGTAACTCACCTAAAAGGATTTAAATTTGTGTAAAAAGACAAATTTGCCATTTTAATATTGTTATTAGGGCATTTGGTCTTTTTATTGCTTTTGCTAGGAAATGTAGTGGAATTTATTAACAAAACACGATAGAAGATAAGAATTAATTGTTTTTTGACTTTAACAATAGTAGCTTGTTGCTTTGTCATAGTTCACATAGATTATAGTTGTTCTTATTTATTTTTTTCTTTTAGGTCAAGGGACTTATTAACATCAAAAAATTGTTCATTTTTCAAGTTACCATCTTTTAATTTTGAAAAACTTTTTTTTTTCATCCGTAAACTATTACGGCTCTTAGTTTTAAAGAAAAAATCGTTATTTTATTTATAATATTAAAAATAAACTAAAAATTTATCTAATTTTCTTTTTAAACCTTAAAAAATAATAATTTTCCCCTCAATTAAGGTTTAAAATACAACATTTTCCCTCCCAAGGTTTACTCTTCAATCTTCAACTACTCCTCCAACACTATCTATGGTGGTCTCTTTCTTTCGACATGTTCTCTCCCTCTAACAGTCTCTCTCTCTCCAACCGACGATTTAAGCTAGAAAGATAAGAGATCTTGTCTTCTAAATTTGAATAGTTGGCTGGAAGAGAGAAAGATGAGGATAGAGAGACCACCAAAGGGAGAAGATACATCAAGAGTAAAAGACCGTCAGAGATGACATCGAAGAAGCAACAAAAAATTGAAGAGTAAACCATATGAGGGAAAATGTTGTTTTTTAAACTTTGGTCAAAAGAAAATTATTACTTTTTAGGGTTTAAAAAAAAAAAAGATAAAATCTTAAAACTAACGAATTTGGTTAACTTTAATAAATAAAAAAGTTTTTCAAAATTAAATGATAAAAACTTAAGAAATAAACAACCTTTGGGTGAGAATAAGTCCTTTTGCCTAAACTCTATACAAAATCTTTGGGTGGGTTAGATTAACAATAAAACTATATGTACCTATTTTTGGTACACAATTTGTATACATAGATGAGATATTATCATGTGATTGAATGTTTCTTTATCATATGATGACACATGTTTTAAAATCACCTAATTACATAATGACATATCGATAAAATACAGAAAATATATTAAATATTTGTGTCTCTCACATCATTTAGGATTCTAAGGTGTGATTGATTAAATAATTTTTAAGGCTTTTTAAATTGTTAAATTACGTTTTAAATTATAAAGTCCAAAAACAAGTCTGTGAGCTCTTTACATGGAATCCGATGATCCGTGAACAATGAAAACAAAATTCTAAAGCTCAATAATATTTGCTTTTAATCTTAGGATGAGGATGCTGATATTATAAAAGTTCGACTAGAAATGGTACACTATCTTGGCATCTGCTTCTGATCTTGCAATTGGATTGCCACAGTAAAGATCCACTATAAAATAAAAGTGGACTTAGCACAAATATTTTTTAATTGATGAACTGAAAAATCCTTGAAAATTTTTTGATAAAGCATCATAAACCTGCAAATTTTCACAACTTTCCTTGTCAAGCTTTTTAACCATGACCAAAATGATGGATTTCTCCATCCTTATCTCACAACTTTCCTTGTCAAGTTACTGAAGCACTGCTTCAGTAACTTTAATTAGGGAATATGTAACAAGAGAAACTAGAGCTAGGATTGAAAGCATGACGTTCCTGACAACAACATTGGGCACTAAACCAGCCCCTCAAGTTGCCTACTTCTCTCCAAGAGGACTGGATCCAATCAGCCCAGTTGTACCAAAGCCAGACACTGTGGCTCTAGGAGTTGACGTCCTCGCAGCAGTCTTTCCCAAGGTGCCATTCATGACAATTGGAAACTACGATTTGGTCTCAGATTATGAACTATGGTCAGGCACGTCAATGGCAACACCACATGTCGCTGGCGTTGCAGCTTTACTAAAATCTGTCCACTGGGATTGGAGCCCAGCTGCCATTCGATCAGCACTGATGACTACAGCATATTCCGTTGACAACACAGGTAGTGTTCTGAAAGATGAAACAACTGGCCTTCCAGCCACAACTCTAGATTTTGGAGCTGGCCATATAGATCCAAACAAAGCCATGGACCCCGGACTCATCTATGACATGGATTTTCAAGATTACATTGACTTCCAATGCAGCCTGGGCTATGATCAAAATCAGTTGGAAGCTATTATTCGACAAAATCAATGGAATTGCAGAACAGAGCATACTGAACTCAATGATCCTTCTTTTATCCTGCAAATGAAATGGTAAAGAGCTTTAGGAGGAACGTAAAAAATGTGGGAGAAAAAGAATCAGAGTATCATGCAAATTTCGAGCTTCCTCCCGGAATGAAAATCCGAACAGAGCCCAGCAGCCTCACATTCACTAAAAAATATCAGAAGCGGAGTTTTGTTTTCAGTGTAGAGATTGACAAAAAAGCTCAAAATGTGACATATGGTTATCTCAAATGGATTGATCTGCATGATCATACCGTATCAAGTCCCATTGTAGCCATTAAATCTTAACTAAATCACATTCATTCTCACGTTGTCGTGATTCGTGAAAGGAATGAACTAGTAATCTGGCTTTCGAAGGAAGTTGTGTCCCGAAAAAGGCCAAAAGACATTTCCCACCTAAAGTTTGCTACTTTCCCCAAGTTTTCCCAATTAACTTTGAAAGTCTCATTTACCTACTCATAAACAATTAAAATTAACAGTTTTAAAGATAAAATCGTTATTTTGTCTGTAATATTAAAAATAAACTTAAAGTTTATTTTATTTTTCCTTCCTAAACCCTAAAAAGTAACAATTTCCTCCGACTCAAGTTTTCAAAAATAGCATTTCCCCCTTAGAGTTTCCAATTTTTCAGATTCAATTTTTTGAGAATGTCTCTTCCTTTTCGGTGACCTCCAGAAGTAGTCTCTTCCTTTTTGGTGCGGCTTCTTTTCCACGATTCTCCTCGACAATGTCATCGACGACGATGCTAAGGGGAACCGCTAGAAGGATGTAGCGTTAGAGAAGAAGAGATGTCGCTTGGAGGTCATCGGAGAGGAAGAAAGGTCTTTGAAAAATTGAATTTGAAAATTAGAAACCCTCGGGAGGAAAATATTGTTTTTGAAAACTTGGGTGAAGGAAAAATTGTTAGTTTTTAGGGTTTAAGAGAAAAAATAAGATAACTAATAAACTCAGTTAATTTTAACTGTCTATAGATAGGTAAATGAGATTTTTAAAATTAACAAGAAAAAATCTAGAAAAACAGCATTCTTTGAGTGGGAAATAGCCCTTTTGGCCTATGAAAAATCGGGAAATTGTGATTTTATTATATGTAATTATATGCAGAGTTGGCAATGGTGAGAATCTTCTCATCTCTCACATTGGTCACCTTTCTTTTCCTAGTTTCTTCTACAATAAAGTCCTACACTTTAGAAATGCCCTATGTATCCCTCGTATTACTAGAAAATTGTTCAACATCTATAAAATTACCAAAGACAACAATAACTAATCATTGTATCGTAGAAGATAAACAAAGCCAAGTTGTTTTACTGTAGGGAAAGCTGGATCACGTTCACGGGTTTATGTGAGTTTTGGAATATTACACAAAAATTTAATCTATTCACAACTAAAAACAAAGAAAGAAAATAACAAATTAAATACAGAGAAACTGACAAATACAATAATATAAAAACTGAAAAGACAAAAAAAAAAAAAACCCCTAAGTAATATATTTTTTTTCTTATTATACTTAATGTTTTGATCCATTTTTTGATTGTGGATATGTCAACAATATTATTTAAGGATTGGTAGCAGAAAGAGAAAGTGATTGAAAGGAAAACTTAAAAAGTAATCAGCTTTTGAAATTAGTTCGAGAGGATTAAAAGTAAATGGCTCACTTTCTTTGTCCAAAGCACTAACACATCCACCATTAAAAGTCAGGATGGTGATGGTTCATCCAACGAATAACATAAAATTCTAATGTTCAACAAAGTCTGCTTTGGATCTTGCAATGGAAATTGCAGAGCAAACTTCAACCAGAAAATAACGCATGAGCTTGACATCTTCCTTAATTTTCTTGACATGGGAATGCAACTGGAAGTTTAACAAGGAAACAATAAATTAGAATACTGTATTGACCAATTGACAGCAGAAGTTTCCTGCAGATTTTCTATCTTTATTTGTTTAAGGGATCTGAAACCTTTAAAGTTCAGTAATTTTCCTTGTTCATCTTCATAGTGCCTGCCATGATAAAAATAATGGAATTCTCCATCTTTATCTCACAACTTGCGCTATGTTGGTTGCTTTTAATTAACCTTGCAATGTCAGAACCTGAAGAATACCAGACTTACATCATCCACTGGGACCATTCTCAGAAGCCAGAGTCTTTCTTAACCCACCAGTCGTGGCACCAGTCCATTTTAGGCTCTTTGTCTGCAGATAATGAAACAGAAATGTTGCTTTATTCGTACAGCCATGCCTTGCATGGTTTCAGTGCCAGACTCACACCATCTTATCTATCTGAAATCGAGAAATCTCCGGCTCATGTTGCCACATACCCAGAGTCCTTTGGCAGGTTATTCACAACCCACACTCCCAAGTTTCTTGGATTAAACCATGACTCTGGCATATGGCCTGCAGCTTCATATGGTGAAGGTGTTATCATAGGAGTTTTTGATTCCGGAATCTGGCCGGAGAGTGAGAGTTTTAGTGACACCGGTATGCCATCAATCCCACAGAGATGGAAGGGAAAGTGTGAGAATGGTACAAAATTGAGCTCTTTTGCCTGCAACAAGAAGATCATTGGTGCTCAATCTTTTAGCAAAGGGCTTAAAGCTGCGGGAAAAAAAATCTCGGAGACCTATGACTTTGACTCGCCAAGAGACTTCTTAGGTCATGGAACACACACATCCTCCACAGCTGCTGGTAACGAGGTACTAGGTGTAAGTCACTTTGGATATGCCAGAGGAACCGCCAGAGGAATAGCACCAGGTGCTCACTTGGCTATGTACAAGGTCCTCTGGGCAACAAGTACAGAAGAGAGTGCAGCCACTGATGTGCTTGCAGGCATGGATCAAGCAATTGCGGATGGTGTTGATATTATGTCATTGTCTCTTGGATTTGACCAAACCCCTTATTTCAAAGATGTTATTGCCATTGGTTCCCTTTCAGCAATCGAGAATGGCATTTTTGTTGTCTGTGCTGCAGGGAATGAAGGAGTTAGAAACTCAATATTCAATGGAGCTCCTTGGATCACAACTGTGGGAGCTGGCACAGTTGACCGGAGTTTTACTGCAACTGTGACTCTAGAAAATGACTCTGATTTTGAAGGTATATCTTACTTTCCACAGAGCATTTACATTACCAATACGTCTCTGTACTATGGCAAAGGCAATATAAGCAAAGCACATTGCAACCTTTCCGCACTGGACTCGAAGGAAGTTGCTGGAAAGGTAGTCCTTTGTGATTATAGCCAGAAAATTGGCATTAGTAAACAATTACTGGAGGTTGAGAGAGCTGGTGCATTTGCTGGAATTTTTTCGTCAAATGCATCAAATTTATTTCCAGATGAATTCTCCATTCCGAGTGTGGTTCTGCATACTGATTCTGGAGCAAAAGTTAGAGAGTATGCAACACGAGAGAAAAGAGCAAAGATCAAAAGTATGAGGTTCCTGAGAACAAAATTGGGCACTAAAGCAGCACCTCAAGTGGCCTACTTCTCTTCAAGAGGACCGGATCCAATCAACCCAAGTATACTAAAGCCTGATATACTTGCCCCAGGAGTCGATGTGCTGGCCGCAGTCACACCTAACAGGCCATCCATCAGAATTGGAAAGTACATTTTGGTGACAGATTATGAACTAGACTCAGGCACGTCAATGGCAGCACCCCATGTTGCCGGAGTGGCAGCTTTACTAAAAGCCGTCCACCGGGAGTGGAACCCAGCTGCTATTCGATCAGCTATAATGACTACAGCATATTCCATCGACAACACAGGTAGTATTCTGAAAGATGAAACAACTGGCTTTCCAGCCACGCCTCTAGATTTTGGGGCGGGTCATATAGATCCAAACAAAGCCTTGGACCCTGGACTCATCTATGACATGGATTTTCAAGATTATGTTGAGTTCCTCTGTGGCCTACGATATAACAAAACTCAGATGAAAGCTGTCATCAGACGAAATCACTGGAATTGCAGCAAACAGCATACTGACCTCAACTATCCTTCTTTTATTGCCATATTTACCAATGAAACCGTGAAGACCTTTAGCAGGACCGTCAAGAACGTGGGAGAAACAGATTCAGTGTACCATGCAGCTTTGGAGTTTCCTATAGCGATGAAAATCACAATAGAGCCGAGCACTCTAACATTCACTCAGAAATATCAGAAGCAGAATTTCATTCTGAGTTTAGAGATTGGCACGAAAGCTCCAAGCGTGATTTATGGTTTTCTGAAATGGATTGATCAGCATAATCATACTGTATCAAGCCCCATAGTGGCCATTAAAACCTAGCTAAATCACATTCATTCTTGCAATATCATCATTTGTGAAATGAATTTTCTAGTTGTTGTTGCTATATGTATCATAACTTATGTTGTCAGCCAATATCAAGGGTTATCAATAAATTGTAAGCTTAACCTTTATAATTAGATGCATAACTTATAGTTGTTTTGGATGGGATCGATTAGTTGTCCGTAAAATTCCAAAACTCACGTCAGCTCATGAATGCGTCCCTGCATATAATTACATATCATAAGATCACAATTTATTTACTAACCCCAATTTCGCAGAACACAATCACCATCGGAAGCCAGAATGAGTGTGATTTGGCTAGGGTTTAATGGCTACTATGGGGCTTGATACAGTATGATTATGCTGATCAATCCATTTGAGATAACCATATGTCACATTTGGAGCTATTTTATCAATCTCTACACTCAAAACAAAACTCTGCTTCTGATATTTTTGAGTGAATGTGAGACTGCTGGGCTCTATTCGGATTTTCATTCCAGGAGGAAGCTCCAAATTTGCATGATACTCTGATTCTTCTTCTCCCACGTTTTTGACGTTCCTCCTAAAGCTGTTCACCGTTTCATTTGTGAATATAGCAACAAAAGAAGGATAATTGAGTTCTGTATGCTCTGTGCTGCAATTCCATTGATTTTGTCGAATAACAGCTTTCAACTGATTTTGATCATAACCCAGGCTGCATAGGAATTCAATGTAATCCTGAAACTCCATGTCATAGATGAGTCCGGGGTCCATGGCTTTGTTTGGATCTATATGGCCTGCCCCAAAATCTAGAGGCGTGGCAGGAAGGCCAGTTGTTTCATCTTTCAGAATGCTGCCGGTGTTATCAATGGAATATGCTGTAGTCATCAGTGCTGATCGAATGGCAGCTGGGCTCCAATCCCAGTGGACAGATTTTAGTAAAGCTGCAACGCCGGCGACATGGGGTGTTGCCATTGACGTGCCCGACCATAGTTCATAATCTGAGACCAAATCGTAGTTTCCAATTGTCATGAATGGCACGTTGGGAGAGACTGCTGCGAGGACATCAACTCCTGGAGCCACAATATCTGGCTTTAGTACACCTGGGCTGATTGGATCCAGCCCTCTTGAAGAGAAATAGGCAACTTGAGGGGCTGGTTTAGTTCTCAATGTTGTTTCCAGGAACCTCATGCCTTCAAACCTTGCTCTAGGTTCTCTCGTCGCATACTCTCTAACCAAAATTCCTGAAGCGGTGTGCAGGGTCACGCCAGGAATGGTGTATTCCTCTGGAAGTAAATCTGATGTATCTGACAAAAATATACCCGCAATAGCACCTGCCCTCTTAACCTCATTTAATTGTTCATCAATGTCAATTTTCGTGCTATTGTCACAAAGGACTACCTTTCCAGCAACTTCATTTGCGTCCAGTGCTTTATGATTGCATTCTGCTTTGCTTATATTGCCTTTGCCATAATATAATGATGCATTGGTAATGTAAATGCTTTGTGGAAAGTATGATATACCTTCAAAACTATATCCATTTTGTAGAGTAACTGATGCAGTAAAACTTCTGTCGATGGAGCTAGCTCCTGTTGTCATGATCCATGGTGCTCCATTGTGTATTGAGTTGTGACCTCCATCATTCCCTGCAGCACACACAACAAAAATGCCTTTCTCTATAGCTGAAAGAGAAGCTATGGCCACGATATCCTTGAAGTAAGGTGTCTGGTCAAATCCAATTGACAGTGACAAAATATCAACACCGTCAGCGATTGCTTGATCAATTCCTGCAAGTACATCACTTGCTGCACTCTCATCATTGTCCGTTGCCCAGAAGACCTTGTACATAGCAACGTGTGCAGCTGGTGCTATTCCTCTGGCTGTTCCTCTAGCATATCCATAGTGACTTACTCCAAGGACCCTGTTACCAGCAGCTGTCGATGATGTGTGAGTTCCATGACCCCAGAAGTCTCTTGGCGAGTCAAAGTCATGTTTCTTGGAGATCTTTATACCTGCGGCTTGAAGCCCTTTGCTAAAAGATCGAGCACCAATGAGCTTCCTGTTGCAGACAGAAGAGCTAAATATTGTTCCATTCTCACACTTGCCCTTCCATCTTTCTGGTATAGATGGCATACCGTTGTCACTAAAACTCTCACTTTCCGGCCAGATTCCCGTATCGACAACTCCTATGATCACACCTTCACCATATGAAGCAGCAGGCCATATACCAGATTCATGTTTTAATCCAAGAAACTTAGGAGTGTGGGTTGTGTATAACTTGCCAAATGACTCTGAGTAGGTGGCAAGATGAGCTGGAGATTTCTCGATTTCAGATAGACCAGAGGGTGTGAGTCTGGCACTAAAGCCGTGCGTGGCATGGCTATAAGAGTAAAGTAGTCTTTCTGTTTCATCAGCTGAGGACAAAGAGTTTAATATGGACTGGTGCCATGATCGGTGGGTTAAGAAAGACTCTGGTTTCTGAGAATGATCCAAGTGGATGATGTATGTTTGGTGTTCTTCTGGTTCTGACTTTGCTGTATTGCTGATTAATAGCAACCGAAACAGCGCATAAAATGAGATAAGAATGGAGAAATCCATCATTTTGGTCATGGCTAAGAAGCTTGAAAAGGAAAGTTGTGAAAGTTTGAAGGTTTATGATGCTTTTTATCAGAAATTTTCCAGGGAATTTTCCTTCCTCCATTATAAACTTTTTGTGCCAAGTCCATTCATAATTTTATAGTGGATCTTACCGTGGCAATCCATTTGCAAGATTAGTAGCAGATGCCAAAATAATGTTCCATTTCTAGTTGAACTTTTATAATATTGGCATCCTCATCCTAAAATTAAAAGCACATAACATTGAACTTTAGAATTTTGTTTTCATGGTTCATGGATCATCAGCATCATAACTTTTGTTACCGTAAATGCTTTACAGAAAGAAAGTGAGCCATTTCCTTTCACCCATTCGTGCATAATTTCATTATTCTACCTTTTGAATATTATTTGGACACACATTTTATACATTTTATCTTCCTAATTTTATTAATTAAATAACATATTGTTGACAAGTCGTCCACTACCAAAAACTAAAGTGATAACTAAGAATATATAATGTCAAAAGAAAAGGAAAGAAAAATAGAAATGAATAGAGTTGTGTACACTATAGCTCTGCCCAATAAATAGTAAGTAAAAAAATATATAATAAAATACAAAAAAAAATGAAAAAAAATCTTGTATGGTAACCTAGTAGTAAAAGAAATTGGAAGCTAACATAAGTAACAGCAAACCCAGGACTTTTGCCTAGAGGGGCGCATCTCTGTCATTATTGGCTAATCAACCAATGAAACTAAAAAAAAGTCGATCAAATTTTAAACAAAAGAGATAAAAAAATTCACATACTTGTCCATTCATCATATACTAAACAAAAAAAGGCTAATTTTTGTCATACATCAGACAAAAATTCACATATTTTCACATACTTAACCATTTTTCAAACCATAATCATGTACTAAACATAAAATTAACAAATTAGCATTGAATCATACTTACAATTATTTCATCCTCACCATCTCTTATTTTCTCTTATGACAATGTTGTTAATGATTTCAGTGTCATTTTATCTCAAGAGGAACTTGAAACTTTAAAGAACTACACAAGTTTCATCTTAGCTTACTCAGATAAAACTGTAACACTTGACACTACTCACACCATTGAATTCCTCTCCCTAAATACGACAACTGGTCTTTGGTCCGCTTCAAAATATGGCGAAGATGTCATTGTTGGTGCCATCGGCACTGGTGTCTGACCGGAGAGTGATAGCTATAAAGATGATGGCATGAGTTGGATTCCGGCCAGGTGGAAGGGTGAATGTGAAATTGGACAAGAGTTCAACTCCTCATTGTGTAATTCAAAGCTTATAGGAGCTCGATATTTCAACAAGGGTATATTGGCAGCAAATCCAGGAGTTAACATTAGCATGAATTCTGCTAGAGACACCTCGGGGCATGGGACACACACGTCCTCCACAGTGGCTGGGAATTATGTGAATGATGCTTCATTCTTTGGCTATGCTAAAGGTGTAGCAAGAGGTGTGGCCCACGTGCCAAGGTGGCCATGTACAAGATCATCTTTGATGAAGGACGCTATGCCTCTGATGTTCTCGCTGGTATGGACCGGGCTATTGCTGAAAATTTTGGGATACTCAACACAATTTGTTGGGATACTTAGACAGTGACTGGGCTGGAAGCTTGGAGGACTTTAAGAGCACTTCAGGCTATTGTTTCTCTTTTGGAAGTGTTGTGTTTTGCTGGAATTCCAAGAAACAAGATGTTATTGCTTAATCTTCTGCTGAGGCAGAATATGTAGCAACTTGCAGTGCAGCAAACCAAGCCAAGTGGTTGATGAAATTACTTACTGATTTAAATCAAGATCAGCAAGGATGTGTTACCATATATGTAGACAGCAAGGCAGCCATCACAAAAAATCCAGTTCTTCACAGAAGAACAAAGCACATCATTGTCAAATATCATGCAATCCGAGAGGCTGTGAGACTTGGAGAAATAACTTTGATGCATTGCAGCTCTAAAGAACAATTAGCTGATATCATGACTAAAGCACTTCCTAAAGCTCAATTTGAGCTACTTAGAATGAGACTTGGACTTGTTCCAAACAGCTCAAAGGAGGAGTGTTAGCAAGTTGAGCTTGTTTGTATTTTTTTTGTTAAATAATCCAAGTCAGCTGTAGTAGTTAAAAATCAGTTGTGTTTTGTTCAAAATGTATGATGATCCTGTTTTTAAGGATATTTTGGAAGCTTTTTACTGTATCAAGTATGACTGACATTTATTAAAGCATGGTGTAAAAGCTTGTATCATACAAAATATATATGTATAAAAATCCTTTATCATAAAATGATGAAAATCACCAGTTTCTTCCATGCTCTGTGCTCTGTGTTCTTCTGAAAAATCTGATCTTCCATTTTTTCTTCTTCTTCTTGGTTCAGCCAAAATATTTCTGAATTTGAATTCTATCTTCTGGTTCAGCATCTCAACATGCACTCCTTAAAGGGGCACAACCTGAATGGAGTGCTGCTGCTATCAGGTCTGCCATGGTCACCACAGCTAACCCATTGGACAACACTCAAAATCCAATCCGAGACAACGGTGCAAGTAATTTCACATTTGCTTCACCTTTAGCCATGGGGGCTGGCCAAGTTGATCCTAATCGAGCACTTGACCCAGGTTTGATTTATGACGCTACCCCACAAGACTATGTGGATCTCTTATGTTCTATGAATTACACCCGAAAGCAAATTTTGGTGATTACGAGATCAAAGAGTTACAACTGCTCAAATCCCAATTCTGATCTTAATTATCCATCTTTTATTGTGTTATACAACAACAAAACTACATCTTATGTTGAGACATTTCAGAGGATTGTAACCAATGTGGGAGATGGTGCTGCAACTTATAAGGCCAGGGTCGATGCTCCAACGGGTTCTGTAGTTACGGTCTCACCAGAAACGTTGGTCTTTGAAAAGAAATATGAGAAACAGCGCTACAATCTCACCATAAATTACACCAACGACGATGAACAAAAGGTATCATTTGGTGCAGTCGTTTGGATTGAAGAAAATGGAATGCACACTGTTAGGAGCCCGATTGCAGTTTCACCCCTCGTAAGTAATTAAGTTAGTCAGTTTGTGGGATGTTCTTGGATCATGGAATCCATGGATGCTATGTTATATAATTGAGTGAGACTTAAAATTATCTACTATATAATCGTGAGTACTGGAATAATAGACATCTAAAGGAATAAATATAAAGTTATTTAAGAATCTTCTACATTGCGATTGCCTTTATGTTTTTGTAAGATATCGGACAAGTTGCTAGCTCAGTCAGATATTGAATCTTTATAAAATGATTTTCCAATGAAGGGGCTGTTGAAGAATAAGTCTTGTTGACAAAGTCAGTTTGTCCTATTCTTTAGGGATAGTTTACGTTGCATTTATGTAGGCTTTAGTTGATCACTTTAGTTGCATTTTTTCTGGAATTTAGTTGCTGTAATGCCTATATATAAAGGCTCTTGATTCATGAATAAGGATGCAGTAAATCTTCAATTTTAGTCTCTCCTTATTCTTTTTTCCGCAACAGTGGTATCAGAGCCACAAGTGAGTTGAAGCACAGAAAGGAAATAAAGCAGCAGCTTTAGTATTTTCCTACAGAAGCAGAGAGTCAGTAGCAGCAACTTTTAGTGATTTAAGTTCCAAGTGAATAATGGCAACAGACAACTTTGTGCAGCCAGCAATACCACGTTTTGATGGTCATTATGATCACTGGAGCATGTTGATGGAGAATTTCTTAAGATCCAAGGAGTATTGGCAGGTGGTTGAAACTGGAGTCACAGAACAAGGAGAGGGAGCAGTGTTGACAGCGACACAGAGAGCTGAAATGGAGACGTTAAAACTAAAAGACCTCAGGGCAAAAAACTATCTTTTCCAAGCAATCGATCGCTCAATCTTGGAGACAGTTCTCTGCAAAGACACCTCTAAGCAAATTTGGGACTCCATGAAGAAAAAATATCAAGGTTCGGCAAGAGCTAAGAGGCAACAACTTCAAGCACTTCGTACGACGTTTGAAACGCTTCGAATGAAGTCTAGTGAATCAGTTACAGATTACTTCTCACGAGTTATGTCGATTGCTAATAAGATGCGGATCCATGGTGACAAGTCAGAAGATGTCACCATTGTTGAGAAGATACTCCGATCCATGACACCGAAATTCAATTTCGTTGTTTGTTCTATAGAGGAGTCAAAGGATATTGATGAACTCTCACTTGATGAATTGCAAAGTAGCTTACTGGTTCATGAGCAAAAATTAACTCAGCAAGAGATGGAGGAGCAAGCGTTGAAGGTTTCAATAGGCAAACACTCTCCACAGTCATTCAAACCAAATAGAGGACGAGGTAGAGGCAGAGGGAATAATAACAGAAACTCAAGCAAGCAATTTGAAAATAATCTGTTCCACGATTCTCAGGGGAGAGAAAGAGGTCGCAGTGGTCATCATTCAACTGGTTACAAATCAAAGTTGGCAGACAAATCCCATATAGAGTGCTTCAGATGTCACAGGTATGGCCATTACAAATCAGAATGCCCAACTAGTTTGAATAGACAAAATGGAGAAAAAACTAACTTTGCAGAACAAGAAGAAGAAGTGTCTCTTTTGATGGTGTGTCACGATAAGGAAAAAACTCAACAAAATATGTGGTATTTAGACACTGGTTGCAGTAATCACATGTGTGGTGATAAGAAGATTTTTTCTGACTTGGATGAATCGTATCGCAACACTGTGAAATTCAGAGATAATTCTACTGTTTTAGTCATGGGAAAAGGAAAGGTAGAAATTCAGACGAAGGAAAATTCTTTACAGACAATTTCAAATGTTCTTTATGTCCCTGAGTTAAAGACTAATTTGTTGAGTGCTGGCCAACTACAAGAAAAAGGATATGAAATCTCTATTAAAGGAGGAATTTGCAGAATTCAAGATCGAAGATCAAGTTTAATTGCCCAAATCAACATGACGGAAAATCGAATGTTTCCGTTGTATCTCCATAACAACGCCCATTCAAGCTTTTCTACAAGATTAGAAGATGAGGCATTGTTATGGCATTTTCGCTACGGACATCTCAATTTTGGAGGATTGAGAACACTGCAACATAAAAACATGGTGACAGGTCTTCCTAAAATTACAGCCCCCTCTCTAATTTGCGAAGTATGTGCTATTAGCAAACAACATCGCAATCCATTTCCACAAGGCAAATCTTGGAGAGCAAAGAAAGTATTGGAGCTGGTTCATTCTGACATTTGCGGGCCAATAAATCCATCATCAAATGGAGGTAAACGATATATAATTACTTTTATTGATGATTACAGCCGAAAAATTTGGATCTATTTTTTGCAAGAAAAATCTGAAGCATTTGCAGCCTTTAAAAGCTTTAAAGTGCTTGTTGAAAAAGAAATTGGCAGTCCAATAAAAGTTCTTCGCACAGATCGTGGTGGAGAATACAAATCACATGAATTTGCAGATTTTTGTGATTCTCACGGAATCAAGAGACAACTCACAGCAGCTTATTCTCCCCAACAAAACGGTGTTTGTGAGAGAAAGAATCGCACTATTCTTAATATGGTGCGAAGCCTTTTAACACGGAGCAAAATTCCAAAAAGTTTCTGGCCTGAAGCAGTCAATTGGAGCATCCATATTTTGAATAGAAGTCTCACATTTGCTGTTCAGAATATGACACCAGAGGAAGCATGGAGTGGACAAAAACCGACGGTAGATCATTTCAGAATTTTTGGGTGTATTGTTTATGCCCATATTCCAGATCAGAAAAGAAAAAAATTGGATGATAAGGGTGAAAAATGCATTTTTCTTTGTGTTAGCGATCAATCAAAGGCCTATAAACTTTATAATCCAAACACCAAGAAAATAGTAATCAGTCGCGATGTTATCTTTAATGAAGACGAAACTTGGCCAAGGAGTGAAAATAATGCTAAAGACCATATTCCAGCAGATTTTGATCATGATGAGATAATACAACAACCTGTGGAGAATGTGCAACAGCCAACAGTCACTCAAAATGATCCACCTATAAATGCAGAAGATGAACAAAGATGGCCACAACGTGTTCGAAGAAGGCCCCAATGGATGACTGATTATGAGGTAACTGGAATTGATCAATCTGAAGACCCACTTACACATTTTGCTTTGTTTTCCGATTGCGATCCTACAGTGTTCGAAGAGGCAGTTAAACAATCAAAATGGCGAAAGGCGATGGATGAAGAAATTGCGGCTATTGAAAGAAACAACACCTGGGAGCTGACTAACCTTCCAAATGGACACAAAACAATAGGTGTCAAGTGGGTGTACAAGACAAAATTGAATAAAAATGGTGAAGTTGACAGATATAAGGCGCGTTTGGTAGCTAAAGGCTACAAACAAGAGTTTGGTGTAGACTACAAAGAAGTCTTCGCTCCTGTCGCACGACATGACACGATCAGATTAATGATTGCATTAGCAGCCCAAAATTCGTGGCCTATCTATCAATTAGATGTGAAATCCGCATTCTTGCATGGTGATCTACACGAACAAGTATTTATCAATCAACCACCTGGCTATGTGAAGCTTGGAAATGAAAATAAGGTATATAAACTTAAAAAGGCATTATATGGACTAAAACAAGCTCCACGGGCATGGTATAGTCGAATTGATGCTTATTTCTTGAAGGAAGGTTTTAAAAAATGTCCATATGAGCATACTCTTTTCATTAAAATTGATGATGGAGGAAAAATGCTTATTGTGTGCTTATATGTTGATGACCTTATTTTCACTGGAAATGATGATGCTATGTTTGACAAATTTAAGAAGTCCATGATGGTTGAATTTGATATGTCTGATCTTGGAGAATTGCATTATTTTTTGGGTATTGAAGTGGTGCAATCTGCAGCTGGGATTTTTATTTCCCAAAAGAAGTATGTTCAAGAAATCTTAGAAAGGTTTCAGATGAAGAATTGCAACTTTGTGAGTACACCAACTGAGTTTGGATTAAAGCTTTTAAAGGATCCTGAAGGACGAAAGGTGGATAGCACTTTTTATAAGCAAATCGTGGGAAGCTTGATGTATTTGACTGCAACATGACCTGATATAATGCATGCTGTGAGTTTAATTAGCAGGTATATGGAATGCCCAAAGGAGATGCATCTTTCTGCTGTAAAACAAATTCTACGATACTTACAAGGTACTGTTGATTATGGGCTGTTTTACAAGAAGGAAAGAAAAATAGAATTATTTGGCTTTACAGATAGCGATTATGCTGGCGATCAAGATGACAGAAGAAGCATTTCAGGATATGTTTTTATACTAGGATCAGGGGCTGTCTCATGGTCTTCAAAGAAACAACCAATTGTCACTCTATCAACAACAGAAGCTGAATTTGTTGCAGCAGCGTCAAGTGCATGTCAAGCCATTTGGCTAAGGAAGATTCTTGAAGAACTACAATTCAAACAGCAGGAGGCTACTTTAATTTATTGTGACAGTAGTTCAACAATTAAACTTTCCAGGAATCCTGTTCTGCATGGAAGAAGCAAGCACATAGATGTAAAATATCATTTTTTAAGGGATCTCACAAAAGAAAAAGTGATTGATCTAGTTTATTGCAAAAGTGAAGACCAGGTTGCTGATATTTTCACAAAGCCCCTCAAGTTGGCTGCATTTCAGAAGCTAAGGAAGTTACTTGGTGTTTGCACACAGGATAATGCTTATTAAACTGATTGTTTGCTAACATTCAGTTTAAGGGAGGGATTGTTGAAGAATAAGTCTTGTTGACAAAGTCAGTTTGTCCTATTCTTTAGGGATAGTTTACGTTGCATTTATGTAGGCTTTAGTTGATCACTTTAGTTGCATTTTTTCTGGAATTTAGTTGCTGTAATGCCTATATATAAAGGCTCTTGATTCATGAATAAGGATGCAGTAAATCTTCAATTTTAGTCTCTCCTTATTCTTTTTTCCGCAACAGGGGCCCCATTGACACTGACTGAAAAAACTTCCGTCCAAAGTGGGCGCAAGCGATGTTTATGTTTCTTGTGTTCTTCAGAAATTGCTTCGTTATTTCCTTCGAGAGTGATATGTGGCGTCAAACACGGGTAAGGGTGAGCATTACTAAGATAATTTGAAGACTTCCAGGCCCTTGTTTAAGTCACTCACCACCAACTGGCTGTTGCCTTATTTTCTACGTTTGCCCCGGTCCATACGTTTGGATAAATATCAACGTTTTTATTCATCCACCAAGGAAGAATATTGGCACGGATTTTGACACCCATTATATGGACTAGTCCACTGATAACAAAATTGCTGGTAACAGAATTGTTGGCACTGGGGAAGTGGATGGAATTAAACTTCAATGCTTTCACACTTTCTCTTGTGGGATCCTGATGGATAATAGGCAGCGATACTTCTAACAGAAGCCTTCCAGTTCCATTTAACAATATTTGAAATTTTCATATAATGAATATGCAGATATTGGACCTGCAATTTTCTGAAATAGAAGTAAAAACAAAAAATTTCATAAATACCAGACAATTTCTTCACAATTTAAAAGACTCCAAATAGTCTAACTTATTCTCAAAATATCGTTCACTTTATAGTGTAATATCTTTAATCCACTGTCAAGATATTGTTTACTTTAAACTCACATCCTCTTATGGGATGTGGGACTCAAGATCCTCGTTGAGGGCTAATATTATTTTATGATATTATTTGTAATATCTTTAATCCAATAATCCGATTCACCATCAAGATATTGTTCATTTTAAATACACAGTTAATTATGATTTTGTTTATGAGTTTTACATCTCAAAATGCATTTTGAGAGCTTAATAAACTATTATGCTATTTACTCAACCATATTTTCTTATCTTTAAATGAAATAAGATATATACATATATTTAACATTTCTCGTATTTTATTATATGAGATTCGTTTAAGCGTCTTATAGAGAATAAGAACAGCTTGAAAAGGAAAAAACTATCATCCAAACAACAATTAACCTTAACTTTGTAAAAAACTGAAATGAACCTTAACCAGACAATTCACAACAAGCTCTCAATGATAAGCACTAATAATTTATGAAACCTTTTATACGAAGGCTCATCTACATCTAATCATAGTTTCTTTTTTTTTACTCTGTGCCATAAAGCTCGTGTGGCATTTTGTGCCTGTCTAATTTCAATTACTTTAATTTCATCTACCATCAATCAATCATTCTTTTCCATTATTAGACAACAACCTTTTGTTGCTCTAAAAACTATCTGAAAACTTACGAAAACACGTTTAAAATATAAAATCATCTAAAAACCCACTTTGAAACAACCTTGAAAGGCTAAAAAATGACTATTCTTATGGAAAAGCCATGAGCTTTTCCATTTGGCCATTTAGAGTGTCAAAGTTGAAGATCATTGCCTTTTAAAATTGTCAAAACTATTCATCCTACAGGGCCTTACATCATTCTCGCCCACTAGAGAAAAGTTCGTTATATGGTTTTTTTTTTTATGTGTTATCTTTCAACTCATGAGTATGGTATGGTGTTAAATCTACAATATTGAAAGTGTCAAAAATATTATACTCACCTAGTAACTCAATCTTATAGACATTATCATCGATACACTCTAGAACTTTGAACGATCTATCGGCTTTAAGCTTCAACTTCCCAAATTTGTTTATTGGAAAACACTTCTTTTAAAGTTGAACCCACATCAAGTCCATCGACTTAAAATGACCTACTTACGATGTTTGTTAGTCCAATGATTCCATTGGGCATTCTACCTAATAATATGGTTATGGACCTGTGTATGTAACTCCCTAATCAATTTGGCTTGCTTATCGACATCAAAACTAAATTGTTGACTATCAACAATGGTGTTAGGTCCAAACGTGTGATTATATAACAACACTTTATGATCTCAAATAGACTTTTCCCTGTTATTGCACTTTCTCCCAAATGTCACTGATGAAAAAGGGGATCATAACAATAAAGATCCCTAAATGTATCGAACCCCAATACTCGTACCTACATTGTAAAAAGTAAAGAATGTTACATGTTCAACACATTGTTTACTCAATTAAGAACACCCAATTTATGTTTGACGACAAAGGTGAAGGCTTATATGATTTCTACCCATTCAACATGTCTTGAATTAAGTTTGTATTGCCCGTTAATGTGCTTCAAAGCCTCGTGATCAAAATCCAAAACGAATTCCTCCAAGGGATAATAATGCCTCCAATGCTCTAAAATCTAACTACAATATTATAAATAGATTACCTTTGTCTTACGTCATCAAGTTTCCTATTAAAAAAAGTGATAAACTCGGTGATTCCCTTTGTCTCGTATCATTAAGCTTCCCATTAAAAAAATAATCAATTTGGTATTTCCACTTAACACTTCACCAATCCTAACATTGAAGCATTGCAATGACTTTGAGTACATCTAAAAAATTTGTGGTACCAAAAGTATAGTTTTCCTCATCTAACTTTTCAAAAGCTAAAATTCAACTTTCGTTTTTTTGGTTTACATGAATCATTTCCTCTTTAATCATTTCGTAATTGGCACAATAACGGTACCAAAAACAAAACCCTAAAATTGTTAAAACGCCCCTAAGGTATAAACCATCCAAAACTTGCGAAAACACTTTTGAAAATATAAGTAGTCCAAGAACGCTTCGAAATAATAACTGCCCTAATGGAAAAATCATGAGTTTTGTTCATTTGGGCATTTTGGAAAAACTATTGTTAGTATTCATCCTGTGGGCCTTGCATCACAAGCAGTTCAGAAGGAAACTTCCATATGCTGCAAAACTTGACTTGACAAAAATTTTTCTACAGGGCACATGGGTTCCTTTATCAGCGTTCTAACAACTCAATATTGATAATGGCTGACAGATGATTTATGTAATTCTGGGCACATGGTAGGGTCTCAAAGGCTTCTAATTACGAACCACTGCAATTTGTCTTGAGCAAGATTGGCCAATCTGCTCCGCTGTAATTAACTTAAAAACACTTGATACGGGGAGTGGAGAAATAATCGCATAATTAGTGTATAAGAATTTGATGGAGATTGATAATATCAATTTCAACGTCTTCGACTTAGAAGACGGGTTATTTATAAATCAAGTGGACCATCCATTACGCATCGATCACGCGAAATGGCAACACAAAGTGATTTCGCCAACCGAGTTGCTTTTGTTGGTATTTAGAGACAGTGAGTACATCGCCGTGATTGAGAAGAGCATCCATGGCTCTGTGCAGCAAAAGAATAAAGACATTGGAGGAAAAAACAATATTTGTTGAGAGTAAAAATCCCGGCATTCATTATGTGGTCCCATAACTAGATAGCATATGGAAAAATAATGAACTCCAGGATTTCTTGAGGTTCCCATACTTCTCTACTCTATATAAGCGAACCAATTTCAAGTTCGTTTTCAGAAACCACACAACTTTCTAGCTACTTCTCCTCCATGGCTACTCATAAACTTGCCTTGTACGGTTGGTTTTCCTTTATCCTTATCTTACACCTCATCTCCGCATCAGAGCCCGATAATTATATTGTCTACATGGACTTATCAGCTATGCCGAAAGCCTTCTCAGCCCAACATCACTGGTACTCAGCCACTCTTCAATCTGTCTCTACAACTGTTAGAGCTGACACCAATACCCGCAGCAGTATTTTGTCCTCTTCCAAACTGCTCTACAGTTATAGTCATGTTATCAATGGTTTTAGTGCAAGTCTCACTCCTGCTGAGCTTGAGGTCTTGAAAACCTCTCCACGCTGTATTTCGTCCGTTAGAGACTTACCTGTTAAGCTAGACACAACACATTCATCTCAGTTCATTGGCCTTACATCGAAATCCGGGCTATGGCCAGAATCAAAGTACGGCCAAGATGTTATAATTGGGGTGATCGACTCAGGGGTTTGGCCAGAAAGCGAAAGCTTTAATGACAGAAATTCCATCAAGATGGAAAGGAGAATGCGAGACTGGCACCCAGTTCAACTCCTCATTCCGCAACAAGAAGCTCATGGGTGCTTCTTTTTTTAACAGAGGCCTGATTGCCCACCACCCCATATCACCATATCCATGAATTCTACTCGTGACACAGACGAACAAGGGACGCACACTTCATCCACAGCAGCTGGCAGTTCCGTTTAAGGTGCATCATACCTTAATTATGCCGCAGGAACTGCAACTGGCATGGCTCCACAGGCACGAGTGGCCATGTATAAGGCCCTTTGGGATGAAGGTGGTGTCACTTCTGACATAATCGCCGCGATTGATCAGGCAATTATTGATGGTGTTGATGTTTTGTCCATGTCATTGGGCTTGGATGGGTTAGCTCTGTATGAAGACCCCCTTGCCATAGCCACATTTGCAGCCATTGAGAAGAATATTTTTGTCTCTACTTCAGCTGGAAACCGAGGGCCATTCTTTAAGTCCCTACACAATGGCATTCCCTGGGTCCTCACTGTCGCTGCTGGCACAATGGATCGTGAATATGGCGCTATTTTCTAACTGATACATGATAGATACAGGGTAAAGATCAAATGTTCAGTGCCTAATGATCAGGCCTCAACCTTTTGATCTATATTTTCAAACTGATACATGATTGAGCTGAGAACTTCTGATGAAAGAGTCAATTTTCCCCAAGAGTAACCAAAATTTCAACCATCCAAGAATGTTAATGTTAGAACAAGAAATAAGAAAACATGTGAATAGGAGAATCCATGGTAAAGCTAGTGTCCCCTAACACTTGTTATTGACATAAGAAAAAAATATTTCAAATGAATAACTTAAATTAGAACTAAAAACAACATTTAGTAGATAATGAGTTATGCAAATGCAGAAAAAGCTTATTGAATGATTCCATAAAATGCCAGAGGCTGAACCTGAGCCTTAAGCCAAATTTAAAATGCATTTCATGATCTATCACAATGCTAATGCAATTTTTCATTTCTTATCCAGGAAGATATAGAAAGACAAGAGGTTTAAGGAGAGGCTGTGGAAGAGAAGGTGGTCCGCAAATTCACCTGTTCAGCTGCTCGCCCACCTAGTGTCATGCAAGTCATATCAAACAGCTGCTCCTTTGTCATCAGAAGATTTTCATTGGGCACATATTGGGCAAACCCAAGAGCTGCAGTGCCACGAGCCATTCCCATCATCAATGTTGCTGAAGAATAGCTTAGCAAAGTAAGATTGACGTTGGCTCAGTTTAGGTAAAGAAGGAGGCTAGTGTCGATAAAGAGGACGTCAGAATAAGAAACTAAAAACTAAAATTCAAGAAGCGGGTAAAATAAAGTTTTTAAAAGTTCTGAGGTTGGTTGTGAATGGAAAAAAGATAGAAACCTTAGATGAGAAAGAAATGTGAGTTTTCAAAATTAAAAAATTTTAAATAGAAGTGAAATTGCTAATTTTTAAAATTTTAAAGAGAAGATTTAATAAATATTATATATCTTTATTATTATTGTTAAAATAATGATTTTACTTTTAATTTTAACTAAAAATCCTAATAAAAATTAATTAATTGATAATAGTTTAGGTTTACTTTGGGCAAGAAGTCTTTTTGCCTTTCTTTTTATCTTTCATTTTCAATGGGTCCACAGAAGTCTTGTTGCCTAGTCAATAATACACATTGAAGTCAGAATCGTGCAGCTGGTGAACCAGAATAAATGGTTGTGTCCCTATGGGATTTATATTCATTTGAGCGATTTTCAACTTCATAGCAACAATGGGATTTGTTAATGGGGTTTCTCATCTGTTTCTTTTGGTTATGACGTTGCTTTTGTTGGTCTTCCAGGCTAACTCAGGTTCAGTTGAGAGATCATCCTATATAGTCCATATGGACAAGGCCCACATCCCCAAAACTTTCTCCAACCACCATGATTGGTATTCCTCCATCATGGATTCCTTGAAGTCGTCTGTAAACATTATTTCATCCTCACCATCTCTTATTTACTCTTACGACAATGTTGTTAACGGTTTCAGTGCCGTTTTATCTCAAGAGGAACTTGAAACGTTAAAAAACTATACAAATTTTATCTCAGCTTACTCAGATAAAACTGTAACACTTGACACTACCCACACCATTGAATTCCTCTCCCTAAATACGACAACCGGTCTTTGGCCCGCCTCAAAATATGGCGAAGATGTCATTGTTGGTGTCATCGACACTGGTGTCTGGCCGGAGAGTGATAGCTATAAAGATGATGGCATGAGTTTGATTCCGGCCAGGTGGAAGGGTGAATGTGAAATTGGACAAGAGTTCAACTCCTCATTGTGTAATTCAAAGCTTATAGGAGCTCGATATTTCAACAAGGGTATATTGGCAGCAAATCCAGGGGTTAACATTAGCATGAATTCTGCTAGAGACACCTCGGGGCATGGGACACACACGTCCTCCACAGTGGCTGGGAATTATGTAAATGATGCTTCATTCTTTGGCTATGCTAAAGGTGTAGCAAGAGGTGTGGCCCCGCGAGCCAAGGTGGCCATGTACAAGGTCATCTTTGATGAAGGACGCTATGCCTCTGATGTTCTTGCTGGTATGGACCGGGCTATTGCGGACGGTGTTGATGTAATTTCGATTTCAATGGGATTCGATGGAGTACCATTGTATGAAGATCCTATAGCAATAGCCTCATTTGCTGCTATGGAGAAGGGTGTGGTGGTCTCATCTTCAGCAGGAAATGCAGGGCCATCTTTAGGAACCTTGCACAATGGAATTCCTTGGCTCTTGACAGTTGCAGCTGGCACAATTGATCGTTCATTTGCCGGAACTTTAACTCTTGGGAATGGGGAAACCATCATCGGATGGACCCTCTTCCCAGCTAGTGCTTTGGTAAAAGATTTGCCGTTAGTTTACAACAAGACTTTTTCAGCATGCAACTCAACTCGATTGTTAGCTAAAGCCCAAGCTGATGCCATCATCTTATGTGACAAGACGGAGTTTGTATTTGATCAAATACGTGCTATAAGTAATTCAAAGGTTCGAGGAGCTATATTCGTTTCAGAAGATCCTCAGTTATTAGAACTTGGTGGCGTGAGTTGTCCAGCTGTTATTATTAGCCCCAAGGATGCACCGATTGTAATCAACTATGTTTCAGCTGATAAGAAACCTTTAGCAAGCATCAAGTTCCAACAAACCATTCTGGGTACAAAACCTGCGCCAGCTGCAGCTTTCTATACTTCTAGAGGACCTTCACCCAGCTATCCAGGCATATTAAAGCCAGATGTAATGGCACCAGGGTCACTGGTTTTGGCTTCTTGGATTCCAAATGGCTATGCAGCCGGAATTGGTCCAAACTTACTCCTGTCTAGTGACTATAACATGATCTCTGGTACATCAATGTCCTGCCCTCATGTTTCTGGTGTGGCTGCACTCCTTAAAGGGGCACAACCTGAATGGAGTGCAGCTGCTATCAGGTCTGCCATGGTCACCACAGCCAACCCATTGGACAACACTCAAAATCCAATCCGAGACAACGGTGCAAGTAATTTCACATTTGCTTCACCTTTAGCCATGGGGGCTGGCCAAGTTGATCCTAATCGAGCACTTGACCCAGGTTTGATTTATGACGCTACCCCACAAGACTATGTGGATCTCTTATGTTCTATGAATTACACCCGAAAGCAAATTTTGGTGATTACGAGATCAAAGAGTTACAACTGCTCAAATCCCAATTCTGATCTTAATTATCCATCTTTTATTGTGTTATACAATAACAAAACTGCATCTTATGTTGAGACATTTCAGAGGATTGTAACCAATGTGGGAGATGGTGCTGCAATTTATAAGGCCAGGGTCGATGGTCCAACGGGTTCTGTAGTTACGGTCTCACCAGAAACTTTGGTCTTTGAAAAGAAATATGAGAAACAGCGCTACAATCTCACCATAAATTACACCAACGACGATGAACAAAAGGTATCATTTGGTGCAGTCGTTTGGATTGAAGAAAATGGAATGCACACTGTTAGGAGCCCGATTGCAGTTTCACCCCTCGTAAGTAATTAAGTTAGTCAGTTTGTGGGATGTTCTTGGATCATGGAATCCATGGATGCTATGTTATATAATTGAGTGAGACTTAAAATATCTACTATATAATCGTGAGTACTGGAATAATAGACATCTAAAGGAATAAATATAAAGTTATTTAAGAATCTTCTACATTGCGATTGCCTTTATGTTTTTGTAAGATATCGGACAAGTTGCTAGGTCAGTCAGATGGTGAATCTTTATAAAATGATTTTCCAATGAAGGGGCCCCATTGACACTGACTGAAAAAACTTCCGTCCAAAGTGGGTGCAAGCGATGTTTATGTTTCTTGTGTTCTTCAGAAATTGCTTCGTTATTTCCTTCGAGAGTGATATGTGGCGTCAAACACGGGTAAGGGTGAGCATTACTAAGATAATTTGAAGACTTCCAGGCCTTTGTTTAAGTCACTCACCACCAACTGGCTGTTGCTTTATTTTCTACGTTTGCCCACGTCCATACGTTTGGATAAATATCAACGTTTTTATTCATCCACCAAGGAAGAATATTGGCACGGATTTTGACACCCATTATATGGACTAGTCCACTGAAAACAAAATTGCTAGTAACAGAATTGTTGGCACTGGGGAAGTTGATGGATCCAAACTTCAATGCTTTGACACTTTTTCTTGTGGGATCCTGATGGATAATAGGCAGCAATACTTCTAACAGAAGCCTTCCAGTTCCATTTAACAATATTTGAAATTTTCATATAATGAATATGCAGATATTGGACCTGCAATTTTCTGAAATAGCAGTAAAAACAAAAAATTTCATAAACACCAGACAATTTCTTCACAATTTGGAAGACTCCGATAGTCCAACTTATTCTCAAAATATTATTTACTTTATAGTGTAATATCTATAATCTACTGTCAAAATATTGTTTATTTTGAACTCACACCCCTTTTTGGGATGCGAGACCCAAGATCCTGGTTGAGGACCAATATTATTCTATGATATTATTTGTAATATCTCTAATTTAATAGTCCGATCTATTATCAAAATATTATTCATTTTAAACACACAGATAATTATGGTTTTGTTTATGAGTTTTGCATCTCAAAATGCATTTTGAGAGCTTAATAAACTTATATGTTATTTAATCAGTCGTATTTTCTCATCCCTAAACGAAGTAAGATATATACATATATCTAATATCTCTCGTATTTTACTATATGAGATTCTTGTAAGAGTCTTATAGAGAATAAGAACAGTTTGAAAAGGAAAAACTATCTTCCAAACAGCAATTAACCTTAACTTTGTAAAAAACTGAAATGACCCTTAACCAGACAATTCACAAGAAGCTCTCAATGATAAGCACAATAATTTATGAAACCTTTTATACGAAGGCTCATCAACATCTAATCATAGTTCCTTTGTTTTTTCCTCTGTGCCATAAAGCTCGTGTGGCATTTTGTGCCTGTCTAATTTCAATTACTTTAATTTCATCTACCATCAGTCAATCATTCTTTTCCATTATTAGACAACAATCTTTTGTTGCTCTAAAAACTATCTAAAAACTTGTGATTTTATCACTACTATTGTTTGAATTACTTGCTTTTACAATTAATTCTATTGTATTTTTTATTATGTAATATATTTTTTAAAAGAAAAAAACAAGCTGATAAATGAAACATAAAAAACTTACCCTCGGGTTTTCTTTATTAATAATTTATTCAATAACCAAAAAATAATAATGTACAGTCTTTAGATAGTTTTTCCTAAAACTCTATTCCGAAAAATACAAGAAAAAAATAAAACAAAAGTTTTATAACACCCCAAAGTTATAAACTACCTAAAAACTTGTGAAAACACGTTTAAAATATAAAATCATCTAAAAACCCTCTTCGAAACAACTTTGAAAGGCTAAAAAATGACTATTCTTATGGAAAAGCCATGAGTTTTTCCATTTGGCCATTTAGAGTGTCAAGTTGAAGATCATTGCCTTCTAAAATTGTCAAAACTATTCATCCTACGGGGCCTTACATCATCCTCCCCTAATAAAGAAAGATTCAATCTCAAATCTAGGTTCGTTATATGTTTTTTTTTTTTTTTTGTTATCTTTCAACTCATGAGTATGGTATGGTGTTAAATCTACAATATCGAAAGTGTCAAAAATGTTATACTCACCTAGTAACTCAATTTTATAGATATTGTCATCGATACACTCTAGAACTTTGAATGATCTATTGGCTTTAAGCTTCAACTTCCCAAAATTTGTTTATTGGAAAATGCTCATTCCAAAGGTGAACCCACATCAAGTCCCTCAACTTGAAATAACATGTTTACTGTGTTTGTTAGTCCAATCATTCCATTGGTGATTCTACCTAATAATATGGTTATAGACCTGTGTAAGTAACTTCCTAATCAATTTGGCTTGCTCATTGGCATCGAAACTAAATTATTGACAATCAATAATGGTGTTACATCCAAATGAGTGATTAAATAACAACACTTTATGATCTCAAATAGACTCTTCCCTATCATTGCACTTTCTCCCAAAAGTCACTCATGAAATAAGGATCATAACAATAAAGATCCCTAAATGTATCGAACCCTAATACTCATGCTTGCATTGTAAAAAGTATGGAATGTTACATGTTCAACACATTGTTTATTCAATTAAGAGCGCCCAATTTATGTTTGACGACAAAGGTGGAGGCCTATATGATTTCTACTCATTCAACATGTCTTGAATTAAGTTTGTGTTGTCCGTTAATGTGCTTCGAAGCCTTGTGATCAAAATACGAAACAAATTCCTTCAAGGGATAATGGTGCCTCCAATGCTCTAAAATCTAACTATAATATCATAAATAGATTACCTTTGTCTCGCGTCATCAAGCTTCCCATTAAAAACAGTGATAAACTTGGTGATTCCCTTTGTCTCGCATCATTAAGCTTCCCGTTAAAAAAGGTAATCAACTTGGTCTTTCCACCTAACACTTCACCAATTCCAACATTGAAGCATTGCAATGACTTCGAGTACATCTCCAAAATTTGTGCTACCGAAAGTAAAGCTTTCCTCATCTAGCTTTGCAAAAGCTAAAATTCAACTTTCGCTTGTTTGGTTCACATGAATCATCCCCTCTTTAATCATTTCGTAATTGGCACAATAATGGTACCCAAAACAAAACCCTAAAATTATAAAAACACCCCTAAGATATAAAGCATCCAAAACTTGCGAAAACACTTTTGAAAATAAAAGTAGTCCAAAAACACTTCCAAATAATAACTGCCCTAATGGAAAAATCATGAGTTTTGTTCATTTGAGCATTTTGGAAAAACTATTGTTAGTATTCATCCTGTGGGCCTTGCATCGCAAGCAGTTCAGAAGGAAACTTCCATATGCTGCAAAACTTGACTTGACAAAAATTTTTCTACAGGGCACATGGGTTCCTTTATCAGCGTTCTAACAAGTCAATATTGATTATGGCTGACAGATGATTTATGTAATTCTGGGCACATGGTACGGTCTCAAAGGCTTCTAATTACGAACCACTGCAATTTGTCTTGAGCAAGATTGGCCAATCTGCTCCGCTGTCATTAACTTAAAAACACTTGATACGGGAACTGGAGAAATAATCGCCTAATTAGTGTATAAGAATTTGATGGAGATTGATAATATCAATTTCAACGTCTTCGACTTAGAAGACGGGTTATTTATAAATCAAGTGGACCATCCATTACGCATCGATCACGCGAAATGGCAACACAAAGTGATTTCGCCAACCGAGTTGCTTTTGTTGGTATTTAGAGACTGTGAGTACAACGCCGTGATTGAGAAGAACATCCATGGCTCTGTGCAGCAAAAGAATAAAGACATTGGAGGAAAAAACTACATTTGTTGAGGTTCCCATACTTCTCTACTTTATATAAGCGAACCAATTTCAAGTTAGTTTTCAGAAACCACACAACTTTCTAGCTAATTCTCCTCCATGGCTACTCATAAACTTGCCTTGTATGGTTGGTTTTCCTTTATCCTTATCTTACACCTCATCTCCGCATCAGAGCCCGATAATTATATTGTCTACATGGACTTATCAGCTATGCCAAAAGCCTTCTCAGCCCAACATCACTAGTACTCGGCCACTCTTCAATCTGTCTCTACAACTGTTAGAGCTGACACCAATACCTGCAGCAGTATTTTGTCCTCTTCCAAACTGCTCTACAGTTATAGTCATGTTATCAATGGTTTTAGTGCAAGTCTCACTCCTGCTGAGCCTGAGGTCTTGAAAACCTCTCCAGGCTGTATTTCGTCGGTTAGAGACTTACCTGTTAAGCTAGACACAACACATTCATCTCAGTTCATTGGCCTTACATCGAAATCAGGGCTATGGCCAGAATCAAAATACGGCCAAGATGTTACAATTGGGGTGATCGACTCAGGGGCTTGGCCAGAAGCGAAAGCTTTAATGACAGAGCAATGACAGAAATTCCATCAAGATGGAAAGGAGAATGCGAGACTGGCACCCAGTTCAACTCCTCATTGTGCAACAAGAAGCTCATTGGTGCTCGTTTTTTTAACAGAGGCCTGATTGCCCACCACCCCAGTATCACCATATCCATGAATTCTACTCGTGACACAGACGGGACATGGGACGCACACTTTATCCACAGCAGCTGGCAGTCCTGTTGAAGGTGTATCATACTTTGATTATGCCGCAGGAACTGCAACTGGCATGGCTCCACAGGCACGAGTGGCCATGTATAAGGCCCTTTGGGATGAAGGTGCTGTCACTGCTGACATAATCGCTGCGATTGATCAGGCAATTATTGATGGTGTTGATGTTTCGTCCATGTCATTGGGCTTGGATGGGTTAGCTCTGTATGAAGACCCCCTTGCCATAGCCACATTTGCAGCCATAGAGAAGAATATTTTTGTCTCTACTTCAGCTGGAAACCGAGGGCCATTCTTTAGGTCCCTACACAATGGCATACCCTGGGTCCTCACTGTCGCTGCTGGCACAATGGATCGTGAATATGGCGCTATTTTCTAACTGATACATGATAGTACAGGGTAAAGATCAAATGTTCAGTGCCTAATGATCAGGCCTCAACCTTTTGATCTATATTTTCAAACTGATACATGATTGAGCTAAGAACTTCTGATGAAAAAGTCAATTTTCCCCAAGAGTAACCAAAATTTCAACCATCCAAGAATGTTAATGTTAAAACAAGAAATAAGAAAACATGTGAATAGGAGAATCCATGGTAAAGCTAGTGTCCCCTAACACTTGTTATTGACATAAGAAAAAAATATTTCAAATGAATAACTTAAATTAGAACTGAAACAACATTTAGTAGATAATGAGTTATGCAAACGCAGAAAAAGCTTATTGAATGGTTCCATAAAATGTCAGAGGCTGAACCTGAGCCTTAAGCCAAATTTAAAATGCATTTCATGGTTTATCACAATGCTAATGCAATTTTTCATTTCTTATCCAGGAAGATATAGAAAGACAAGGGGTTTAAAGCGAGGCTGTGGAAGAGAAGGTGGCCCGCAAATTCACCTGTTCAGCTGCTCGCCCACCTAGTGTCATGCAAGTCATATCAAACAGCTGCTCCTTTGTCATCAGAAGATTTTCATTGGGCACATATTGGGCAAACCCAAGAGCTGCAGTGCCACGAGCCATTCCCATCATCAATGTTGCTGGAGGATAGCTTAGCAAGGTAAGATTGATGTTGGCTCAATTTAGGTAAAGAAAGAGGCTAGTGTCGATGGAGAGGACGTCGGAATAAAAAACTAAAAACTAAAGTTCAAGAAGGGGTAAAATGAAGTTTTTAAAAATTTTGAGAGTGGTTGTGAATGGAAGAAAGATGAAAACCTTAGATGAAAAAGTAATGTGACTTTTTAAAATTAAAAATTTTAAATAAAAATAAAATTACTAATTTTTAAAATTTTAAAGAGAAAAATTAATAAATATAATATATATTTAATACTATTGTTAAAATAATGATTTTATTTTTAATTTTAAATAAAAATTTTAATAAAAATTAATTAATTGATAAAAGTTTAGGTTTCTAAAGTCCAAATTTCATTATACCTTGGGCAAGAAGTCTTTTTGCCTTTCTTTTTATCTTTCATTTTCAATGGGTCCACAGAAGTCTTGTTGCCTAGTCAATAATACACATTGAAGTCAGAATCGTGCAGGTGGTGAACCAGAATAAATGGTTCTTTCTCTACGGGATTTATATTCATTTGAGCGATTTTCAACTTCATAGCAACAATGGGATTTGTTAATGGGGTTTCTCATCTGTTTCTTTTGGTTATGACGTTGCTTTTGTTGGTCTTCCAGGCTAACTCAGGTTCAGTTGAGAGATCATCCTATATAGTCCATATGGACAAGGCCCACATCCCCAAAACTTTCTCCAGCCACCATGATTGGTATTCCTCCATCATGGATTCCTTGAAGTCGTCTGTAAACATTATTTCATCCTCACCATCTCTTATTTACTCTTACGACAATGTTGTTAATGGTTTCAGTGCCGTTTTATCTCAAGAGGAACTTGAAACTTTAAAGAATTACACAAGTTTCATCTCAGCTTACTCAGATAAGACTGTAACACTTGACACTACCCACACCATTGAATTCCTCTCCCTAAATACGACAACCGGTCTTTGGCCTGCTTCAAAATATGGCGAAGATGTCATTGTTGGTGTCATCGACACTGGTGTCTGGCCGGAGAGTGATAGCTATAAAGATGATGGCATGAGTTCGATTCCGGCCAGGTGGAAGGGTGAATGTGAAATTGGACAAGAGTTCAACTCCTCATTGTGTAATTCAAAGCTTATAGGAGCTCGATATTTCAACAAGGGTATATTGGCAGCAAATCCAGGAGTTAACATTAGCATGAATTCTGCTAGAGACACCTCGGGGCATGGGACACACACGTCCTCCACAGTGGCTGGGAATTATGTGAATGATGCTTCATTCTTTGGCTATGCTAAAGGTGTAGCAAGAGGTGTGGCCCCGCGAGCCAAGGTGGCCATGTACAAGGTCATCTTTGATGAAGGACTTTATGCCTCTGATGTTCTTGCTGGTATGGACCGGGCTATTGCGGACGGTGTTGATGTAATTTCGATTTCAATGGGATTCGATGGAGTACCATTGTATGAAGATCCTATAGCAATAGCCTCATTTGCTGCTATGGAGAAGGGTGTGGTGGTCTCATCTTCAGCAGGAAATGCAGGGCCATCTTTAGGAACCTTGCACAATGGAATTCCTTGGCTCTTGACAGTTGCAGCTGGCACAATTGATCGTTCATTTGCCGGAATTTTAACTCTTGGGAATGGGGAAACCATCATCGGATGGACCCTCTTCCCAGCTAGTGCTTTGGTAAAAGATTTGCCGTTAGTTTACAACAAGACTTTTTCAGCATGCAACTCAACTCGATTGTTAGCTAAAGCCCAAGTTGATGCCATCATCTTATGTGACAAGACGGAGTTTGTATTTGATCAAATACGTGCTATAAGTAATTCAAAGGTTCGAGGAGCTATATTCGTTTCAGAAGATCCTCAGTTATTAGAAATTGGTCGTGTGAGTTGTCCAGCTGTTATTATTAGCCCCAAGGATGCACCGATTGTAATCAACTATGTTTCAGCTGATAAGAAAGCTTTAGCAAGCATCAAGTTCCAACAAACCATTCTGGGTACAAAGCCTGCGCCAGCTGCAGCTTTCTATACTTCTAGAGGACCTTCACCCAGCTATCCAGGCATATTAAAGCCAGATGTAATGGCACCAGGGTCACGGGTTTTGGCTTCTTGGATTCCAAATGGCTATGCAGCCGGAATTGGTTCAAACGTACTCCTGTCTAGTGAGTATAACATGATCTCTGGTACATCAATGTCCTGCCCTCATGTTTCTGGTGTGGCTGCACTCCTTAAAGGGGCACAACCTGAATGGAGTGCGGCTGCTATCAGGTCTGCCATGGTCACCACAGCTAACCCATTGGACAACACTCAAAATCCAATCCGAGACAACGGTGCAAGTAATTTCACATTTGCTTCACCTTTAGCCATGGGGGCTGGCCAAGTTGATCCTAATCGAGCACTTGACCCAGGTTTGATTTATGACGCTACCCCACAAGACTATGCGGATCTCTTATGTTCTATGAATTACACCCGAAAGCAAATTTTGGTGATTACGAGATCAAAGAGTTACAACTGCTCAAATCCCAATTCTGATCTTAATTATCCTTCTTTTATTGTGTTATACAATAACAAAACTGCATCTTATGTTGAGACATTTCAGAGGATTGTAACCAATGTGGGAGATGGTGCTGCAATTTATAAGGCCAGGGTCGATGCTCCAACGGGTTCTGTAGTTACGGTCTCACCAGAAACGTTGGTCTTTGAAAAGAAATATGAGAAACAGCGCTTCAATCTCACCATAAATTACACCAACGACGATGAACAAAAGGTATCATTTGGTGCAGTCGTTTGGATTGAAGAAAATGGAATGCACACTGTTAGGAGCCCGATTGCAGTTTCACCCCTCGTAAGTAATTAAGTTAGTCAGTTTGTGGGATGTTCTTGGATCATGGAATCCATGGATGCTATGTCATATAATTGAGTGAGACTTAAAATATCTACTATATAATCGTGAGTACTGGAATAATAGACATCTAAAGGAATAAATATAAAGTTATTTAAGAATCTTCTACATTGTGATTGCCTTCATGTTTTTGTAAGATATCGGACAAGTTGCTAGCTTAGTCAGATATTGAATGTTTATAAAATGATTTTCCAATGAAGGGGCCCCATTGACACTGACTGAAAAAACTTCCGTCCAAAATGGGTGCGAGCGATGTTTATGTTTCATGTGTTCTTCAGAAATTGCTTCGTTATTTCCTTCGAGAGTGATATGTGGTGTCAAACACGGGTAAGGGTGAGCATTACTAAGATAATTTGAAGACTTAGACTTCCAGGCCTTTGTTTAAGTCACTCACCACCGACTGGCTGTTGCTTTATTTTCTACGTTTGTCCCGGTCCATACGTTTGGATAAATATCAACATTTTTATTCATCCATCAAGGAAGAATATTGGCACGGATTTTGACACCCATTATATAGGCTAGTTGAAATACCCAAAAAAAAAAAAAAATTGTTAATGGGGGTAAAAGTTCCCAAAAAAAAAAAAAAATTGCTAATGGGGGTAAAAGTTGCTTATTAGGAAGGTCTAGCCCAAAAAAATAATTTGTGAAGACTTATGGGGTTTTGGAAATATTGTGTAAGTATTGGGTTTAAAGAGTAATTTTCCTTTAGCTTATTGAATAAGCCATTAAGCTTTCTTCTTCTTCTACGAGGAAAAACAGAAAGCGCAGGGGAGAAGAGAGAAAAGAGAGAAAAGAAAAGAAAGGAAAAAGAAAAAGAGAAAAAAAGGGGGGAAAGAAAAAGAAAGAAGAAGAAGGAGAAGAGGAAATTGATAGGAAAATAGGGATAAGGGGAAGAAAGAGGAAGATTCATAAAGAATTTTCAACATCAGTTTTGGGTTTACTCAAATTGTGAGTGGAAACCAACCTTGAACTATATTTTTTTTTTAATTATGCAACTTATGTTTTTGTTTTCAATCCTTGATGAATGATATTATAAAATTTTATTATGCATGTTGTTGATTTTGATTTTGATTTTGGGTAACTGTAAAGGCAACTTAAATTTAATGTTGTGTATTATTGTAAATTTGAATGTTAAATTAATTGAAGTCATATGTGTGGCTGCAAGCAAAAGTCAATTAGTTCAGAAATGGTTGTTTGAAATTCTGAATATTTAATTATTGATGTTGAGTAGCTGTAGAGTTGAAAGACATTTAAAGAATTATACGGGTGATTGAGATTTGTTTAATGTTAATTGATTTAATATTTGTGTAGCTTTAAAGTTGAAAGTATTTAATTTAGTTTTACAGGTGACTGAAAGTTTTTAATGTTAATTGATTTGATGTTGTATATAGTTGTAGAACTGAAAGATATTTAAATACAGTTCTATAGAGGCTTAAAGTGGCTAAATGTTATTTGAATTGAGGTTGTGAGCGTGTAGAGTTGAAGGTGATTTAAATCCAGTTTATGGATAACTAAAGTTGCTAAATAATTTATGTATAAATGGGTGTATAACGGTAGAGTTAAAGAAACGTTAATTCAGTGATGGATATGACTATATTGTTGAATGCTACCAAATTGGTATTGTAGTGGGATATAGAATTAAATATAGTTAATTTACGATAGCGAGGTCGCGGTTACCTGATAATGATTATTCTAAGATTTTATTATTGAGTTACTAAATTATGAATATGGTATTAAGAGAATTATGTTGTTGCATATCTGGTGATCAATTGCTCTGCCTGTGCAGTATTTTATGTCAAGTACGACAGATTTTCAGTTGCTCTGCCTGTGCAGTATTTTATGCGAGGTATGACAGATTTTCAATTGCTCTACCTGCTTAATATTTCACGTCAGGCATGATAGATGCTAGTTGCTCTGCCTGTGCAATATTTTATGCCAGGTATAACAGATTTTTAGTTGCTTTGTCTGTGTAGTATTTTACCCCAGACATGACAGATTTCAACCGTTCTACCCAAGTAAGATTTAGCATGTCAGATATGACAGTTCTTTCTCGCTCTGCCTGTGTTGGGGACATCCATCGGGTATGACAGATTTCTTCTTGAGAATATTAGTAGTGATGTACAGCTTAAGTTATTGTATTGGTGAGAAGTTCAGAAATAAATAAAGAAAATAAAAATATAAGTTGTTGACAACCAGATCTTGTTTTTAAAGATGATATTTCCTAAGCATAATTTTATCACTCGTGCAATGTGTGTTCCTTAAATTTATTCAGAATATTGAGTATGCATAGGAATTGTTGGCAACCTCATTGTCATAAGTGTGCTACCATATAAAGAAAAATATATTTGGATGCAGTCATAAATTTTGTTTATTGGTAAATGCAACTTTTGAAATATTTCGGGAGGTTATATGTTCATTAAAAAAGAATTGCAATAATTAGTTCAAGTGCGATATTTCTGATTTATCTTAATTATTAGTAGTAAATGATTTTATTTTAGTGGTGATGTATCTAATTATTTCCTTAGAGATTAAATATCTTCGAATGGGTTAATATTATAAACTCTTACATATTTTTATTGACATATATGTGTATGCAGCAATGTTTTATAAACTGCCCACTCACTGAGCTTTTAGCTCACCTTTATAAAATTTTGCCCTCCAAGACATCTCCAGGACCATGTCGAGCAATGACTTTGCCCAAGGGTGTGCCACAATATAGCATTTTTAATAGGTGTCCTAGGTTGCATACATATATTTGGATTTTCTTTCAGAAACTTATGAAACGTTGAAGGTGGAGGCCTAGTTAATCTATTTTCATGATTTAGAGTGGAAATCAAGATGTAAAAATTTTTGTTATGTATATGATGAGGCCGAAGGCCTAATTAAAAGCTTATTTTATGTTTTGAATTTGAAATCAGGTTGTTATTTTGCTATATAATTATGGTAAGGCTAGATGCCTAGACATGATGTTAAAAACAAAAATTAAAAATTAAGTGTTATAGATATGTGTGTTACAAAAGATTTAAAAATTTTACAGGATGCGTCTCACTCTCGTAAATTCCCATAAGAATGTTTGAGTGTTATGGGTTTAGAGAGTTGGGACGGTTCCTGTCACTAGTCCACTGATAACAAAATTGCTGGTAACAGAATTGTTGGCACTGGGGAAGTTGATGGATCCAAACTTCAATGCTTTCACACTTTTTCTTGTGGGATCCTGATGGATAATAGACAGCAATACTTCTAAAAGAAGCCTTCCAGTTTCATTTAACAATATTTGAAATTTTCATATAATGAATATGCAGACATTGGACCTGCAATTTTCTGAAATAGAAGTAAAAACAAAAAATTTCATAAATACTTGACAATTTCTTCACAATTTAAAGGACTCCAATAGTCTAACTTACTCTCAAAATATTATTCACTTTATAATGTAACATTTTTAATCCATTATTAAGATATTGTTTACTTTGAACTCACATTCCCTTATGAGACATGAGACTCAAAATCCTCATTGAGGGTCAATAATGTTCTATAATATTATTTGTAACATCCCTACTCTAATAGTTTGATCTACTATCAAGATATTGTTTATTTTAAACACACAATTAATCATGATTTTGTTTATGAGTTTTGCATCTTAAAATACATTTTGACAGCTTAATAAACTTATATGTTATTTAATCAGTCGTATTTTCTCAACCCTAAACGAAGTAAGATATATATATATATATATATATATATATATATATATATATATATATATATATATATATATATATATATATATATATATATATATATATATATATATATATCTAATATCTCTCGTATTTTACTATATGAGTTCGTTTAAGAGTCTTATAGAGAATAAGAACAGTTTGAAAAGGAAAAACTATCTTCCAAACAGTAATTAACCTTAGAGTAATGTTATGTATACTTATTTTTTATACACAATTCATGTACACAGTGATATGTTATTATGTAATTAGATGATTTTAAAACATGTATCATCATACGATAAAAGGATATCCAATCACATGATAACATCTTATTTATATACATAAATTATATAAAAAAAATAGATATACATAATTTGATTGTTAACCTTAACTTTGTAAAAAACTGAAATGACCCTTAACCGGACTATTCACAACAAGCTCTCAATGATAAGCACTAATAATTTATAAAACCTTTTATACGAAGGCTCATCTACATCTAATCATAGTTTCTTTTTTTTTCCACTGTGCCATAAAGCTTGTGTGGCATTTTGCGCCTGTCTAATTTCAAGTACTTTAATTTCATCTCCTATCAATCAATCATTCTTTTCCATTATTAGACAACAACCTTTTGTTGCTCTAAGATTTTATCACTACTATTGTTCGAATTACTTGCTTTTACAATTAATTCTATTGTATTTTTTTATTATGTAATATTTAAAAAAAAAAAAACAAGATGATAAATGAAATATAAAAAACTTACCCTGGAATTTTTTTTAATAATTCATTCAGTAACCAAAAAATAATAATGTACAGTCTTTAGATAGTTTTTACTAAAACTCTATTCCGAAAAATACAAAAAAAAAATAAAACAAAAATTTTATAACACCCCTAAGATATCAACTATCTAAAAACTTGTGAAAACACGTTTAAAATATAAAATTATCTAAAAACCCTCCTTGAAACAACTTTGAAAGGCTAAAAAATGACTATTCTTATGGAAAAGCCACGAGTTTTTCCATTTGGCCATTTAGAGTGTCAAATTGAAGATCATTGTCTTTTAAAATTGTCAAAACTACTCATCTTATGGGGTCTTACATCATCCTCCCCCATTAGAGAAAGATTCGATCTCAAATCTAGGTTTGTTATATGTTTTTTTTTTATGTGTTATCTTTCAACTCATGAGTATAGTATGGTGTTAAATCTACAATATCGAATGTGTTAGAAATGTTATACTCACCTAGTAACTCAATTTTATAGACAATATCATCGATTTGTTGATTGAAAAACACTTCTTCCAAAGGTGAACCCACATCAAGTCTCTCGGCTTGAAATGACCTACTTACGGTGTTTGTTAGTCCAATGATTCCATTGGGCATTTTAACTAATAATATGGTTATGGACCTGTGTATGTAACTTCCTAATCAGTTTGGTTGGCTCATCGGCATCAAAACTAAATTGTTGACTATCAACAATGGTGTTATGTCCAAACATGTGATTAAATAACAACACTTTATGATCTCAAATAGAGTTTTCCTTATCATTGAACTGTCTCCCAAATGTCACTCATGAAATAAGGATCATAACAATAAAGATCCCTAAATATATCGAACCCCAATATTCGTACCTACATTGTAAAAAATAAGGAATGTTACATGTTCAATACATTGTTTACTCAATTAAGAACACCCAATTTATGTCTGATGGCAAAGGTGAAAGCCTATATGATTTCTACCCATTCAACATGTCTTGAATTAAGTTTGCATTGCCCGTTAATGTGCTTCAAAGCCTCGTGATCAAAATCCAAAACGAATTCCTCCAAGGGATAATAGTGCCTCCAATGCTTTAAAATCTAAATACAATATCATAAATAGATTACCCTTGTCTCGCCTCATCAAGCTTCCCATTAAAAAAAGTAATCAACTTGGTGATTACCTTTGTCTCGCACCATTATGCTTCCCATTAAAAGAAGTAATCAACTTGGTCTTTCCACTTAACACTTCACCAATCCCAACATTGAAGCATTGTAATACTTCGAGTACATCTCCAAAATTTGTGGTACCAAAAGTAAAGCTTTTCTCATCTAGCTTTTCAAAAGCTAAAATTCAACTTTCGCTTTTTTGGTTCACATGAGTCATCCCCTCTTTAATCATTTTGTAATTGGCACAATAACGGTACCAAAAACAAAACCCTAAAATTGTAAAACACCCCTAAGATATAAAGCATCCAAAACTTGCGAAAACACTTTTGAAAATATAAGTAGTCCAAAAACCCTTCGAAATAATAACTGCCCTAATGGAAAATTCATGAGTTTTGTTCATTTGGGCATTTTGGAAAAACTATTGTTAGTGTTCATCCTGTGGGGCATCACAAGCAGTTCAGAAGGAAACTTCCATATACTGCAAAACTTGACTTTGACAAAAAATTTTCTACAGGGCACATGGGTTCCTTTATCTGCGTTCTAACAGCCAATATTGTTTATGATTGACAGATGATTTCTGTAATTTTGGGCACATGGTAGGGTCTCAGGCTTCTAATTACGAACCACTGCATTTTGACTTGAGCAAGATTGGCCAATCTGCTCCGCTGTAATTAACTTACAAACACTTGATAACGAGGACTGGAGAAATAATCGCCTAATTAGTGTATAAGAATTTGATGGAGATTGATAATATCAATTTCAACGTCTTCGACTTAGAAGACTGGTTATTTATAAATCAAATGGACCATCCATTACGCATCGACCACGCGAAATGGCAACACAAAGTGATTTCGCCAACCGAGTTGCTTTTGTTGGTATTCAGAGACAGTGAGTACAACGCGGTGATTGAGAAGAGCATCCATGGCTCTGTGCAGCAAAAGAATAAAGACATTGGCGGCAAAAACTTTATTTGTTAAGAGTAAATCCCGGCATTCATTATATGGTCCCATAACTAGATAGCATATGGAAAAATAATGAACTCCAGGATTTGTTGACGTTCCCATACTTCTCTACTCTATATAAGCGAACCAATTTCAAGACAGTTTTCAGAAACCACACAACTTTCTAGCTAATTCTCCTCCATGGCTACCCATAAACTTGCCTTGTCTGGTTGGTTTTCCTTTATGCTTATCTTACACCTCATCTCCGCATCAGAGCCCGATAATTATATTGTCTACATGGACTTATCGGCTATGCCAAAAGCCTTCTCAGCCCAACATCACTGGTACTCGGCCACTCTTCAATCTGTCTCTACAACTGTTAGAGCTGACACCAATACCCGCAGCAGTATTTTATCCTCTTCCAAACTGCTCTACAGTTATAGTCATGTTATCAATGGTTTTAGTGCAAGTCTCACTCCTGCTGAGCTTGAGGTCTTGAAAACCTCTCCAGGCTATATTTCGTCCGTTAGAGACTTACCTGTTAAGCTAGACACAACACATTCATCTCAGTTCATTGGCCTTACATCGAAATCCGGGCTATGGCCAGTATCAAAATACGGCCAAGATGTTATAATTGGGGTGATCGACTCAGGGGTTTGGCCAGAAAGCGAAAGCTTTAATGACAGAGCAATGACAGAAATTCCATCAAGATGGAAAGGAGAATGCGAGACTGGCACCCAGTTCAACTCCTCATTGTGCAACAAGAAGCTCATTGGTGCTCGTTTTTTTAACAGAGGCCTGATCGCCCACTACCCCAATATCACCATATCCATGAATTCTACTCGTGACACAGACGGACATGGAACGCATACTTCATCCACAGCAGCAGGGAGTCCTGTTGAAGGTGTATCATACTTTGATTATGCTGCAGGAACTGCAACTGGCATGGCTCCACAGGCACGAGTGGCCATGTATAAGGCCCTTTGGGATGAAGGTGGTGTCACTTCTGACATAATCGCTGCGATTGATCAGGCAATTATTGATGGTGTTGATGTTTTGTCCATGTCATTGGGCTTGGATGGGTTAGCTCTGTATGAAGACCCCCTTGCCATAGCCACATTTGCAGCCATTGAGAAGAATATTTTTGTCTCTACTTCAGCTGGAAACCGAGGGCCACTCTTTAGGTCCCTGCACAATGGCATACCCTGGGTCCTCACTGTCGCTGCTGGCACAATGGATCGTGAATTTGGCGCGATTTTAACTCTAGGAAGTGGAGTTCAAATCAGTGGCTCCTCTTTATATCCGGGGAATGTGTTAAGCCAAGTCCCAATTGTTTTCATGGATGACTGTCTCAATTTCAACGAATTAAAGAAAGTTGGAATTAAGATTGTTGTGTGCCAAGACAAGAATGATTCCCTTAGCGACCAAGTAAAGAACATTCGCAACGCTAAAGTCGCTGCAGGTGTCTTCATATCAGATTTCGATGACTTGGGATTCTTCTTGAAAACCTCATTTCCAGCAATATTCATGAATCCGAAAAATGCTGACATTATCATAAACTACATAAAGGGCAACTCAGACCCAAAAGCAAGCATAGAGTTTCAAAAGACAGATTTGGGTGTAAAACCAGCGCCACTTGTTACTAGCTACAGCTCTAGAGGGCCATCCCCGAGCTGCCCATTTGTCTTGAAGCCTGATATTATGGCTCCTGGGGATTTAGTGTTGGCTGCATGGCCTGCAAATACTCCAGTGACTGTGGTGAATTCGGAGCTTCTGTTTAGTAAATTCAATTTGCTTTCAGGGACATCCATGGCATGCCCACATGCAGCAGGAATAGCAGCACTTTTGAAAGGAGTACACCCAGAATGGAGCCCTGCAGCCATTCGATCAGCCATCATGACCACATCAGATGCCATTGATAACACAATCACCCCTATTAAAGACGCTGCTTTTCATAACGAACCTGCCAGTCCTCTAGCCATGGGAGCTGGCCAAATCAATCCCAACAATGCATTAGACCCTG
Source organism: Mangifera indica (assembly GCF_011075055.1). Classification (NCBI taxonomy): domain Eukaryota; kingdom Viridiplantae; phylum Streptophyta; class Magnoliopsida; order Sapindales; family Anacardiaceae; genus Mangifera; species Mangifera indica. Next base: position 3,034,364 of record NC_058147.1, on the reverse strand, counting down.
GCCTTATTTATGATGCAACATTGGAAGAATATGTTAGTCTTCTTTGTGCATTAAACTTCACCATGAAGCAAATTCAGACAATCACAAGGTCATCTTCAACCAATTGTTCTGTGTCATCTTTGGATATAAACTATCCGTCTTTTATTGCTTTTTACCCTGGAAATGACTCAAAATCCGGACAGAAGAGCACAGTGCAAGAATTTACAAGAACAGTGACCAATGTTGGAGAGGGAATATCAACTTACTTCGCTACAGTAATTACAACAAAATTCAAAGTGAATGTCATTCCTGATAAGTTGGTTTTCAAAGAAAAATATGAGAAGCAAAGCTTCAAGCTGATCATAGAAGGTCCAACACAGATGGAAGACGTTGTAAATTTTGGTTATCTCTTGTGGGTTGACATTGTAGGTAAACATGTGGTGAAAAGTCCTATCGTAGTCACAAGTCTGAGCACAGACAGCACATTGGAACTTTCTCAGAAGTAGACCAATCAAAGATTATATAAATTAAAAATGCACTTGGTGATGGAGCTTCTAGATGCCTGCAACTAATTATTTGGATAGGATTACAGAGATGTAGTTGTTGCTTGTATCCATTTAAAAGCAATTATAAATAATAGGCCAATTGCTATCAATTTTCAAAAAGGTTTAAAAGTCTAATTTACTATCAAAATATTATTTATTTTAAATATATAATTTAGTTTTACAATTTAAAGACTCATAGTTTATTTAATTAATTAAATTTTTTATCTTTAAATAATATAAAATATATAAATAAAATGTAAACAGATTCAACATTCTTTTTCATATTTTACCGAGATAAAATTTAAGTAAAGGTATCACAATAACATTGTCCAGCTAAGAGAGGGATACAGCGCGCCAAAATGGCAAGCGGACAAAATCCACCATGACATAATGAACATAGTCAAGCTGATTGATTTGTCATTATCAAAAATTCCAATTTTTGGCTGAGGGCCAGCCATCTAATTGTTTTACAAGAAGGTTTGGTTTAGGCATGACTGGTTGGCTTGACTTGACATAATACAATAATTTGGATTTCATTATTAATTTAAATATAATTAATTTGTTCTAGGTATATGAATGCTGGCATGCGTAAGTGCTGGGCCTTTAATAATAAACATGCAGTATTTTCAACAGTTTTAGCTCTTCCCAAGAAAATTTTCTGAGAGTTCACATTCATTTCAATCTCTCGCTTCCACTGCATGTGATGAAGAAAAGATATACAGAAGTTGCAGACGGCCAAAGAACTGTTTTCCACTCAAATTTTGATCTCTGTTGTTAAAAAGATAGAGATAAAATTTTTATTTTATTAATAATATTAAAAAAATATAAAATTTATTATATATTTTTTTTAAATTTTAAAAAATTAACAATTTTATTTATCTTTGAAGTTTTCTTAATTTTTAAAAATGATATTTTCTTTACCAAAATTTAGAGTTTATTTTTTAAACACTCTCCTGTCACCAGAGACAACATTTATGCCTATGAATCTTCGATCACCATTCATTTCTCTGGCACTTCTAGAAGGTACATATTCATCAATTCTTTTGGAATCAATAAAGTTTTCATTGATTTCAAATGAATCGATTAAGAAGAAAATCTTCGTCAATTCTTCTAGAATCGATGAAGCTTCATCGATTTAGTTGAATCGATACGTCTTTGTCAATTTGTCTGGAATTGACGACGACAAGTTTTTATCATGTCTTCTTACGTTGGAGAGTGAATATCTAGTGGTTGGAGATGGTGAGTTGAAGCATCATCGTCAATAGCCAAAGAATGTCAAAAAAATAAAGGCCAAACGACTATTTCCCACCCAAGGTATGCTGTAATGACAAGTTTCCCCCCTTTAACTATGGAAATACCAAACACCCACCCATGGCCAGTTAAAAGTAACGGGGTTAAGGGTAAAATTGTCATTTTCTCTATAATATTAAAAAATAAACTAAAATATAATTTCCTTTTGCCCCCCTAAAGTTTGAAATTGTCTTCTTCTGGGAAGACGATCGTCTTCCCAGACGAAGACGACGGCTTCGTCTTCGTCTGGGAAGACGAAGAACTTCGTCTTCCCCGACAAAGTTCTTCGTCTCCCACCGCTTTTCCGGCGACGATCGGGCCTCCAAATGGGAGGAAACCGATCACCGGAAGGAGAGGATTCTTCGGGAGGGAGAAGCCGTCGGCAACGGAGCCGGAGAGGTCGCCGGAGATTTCAAAACCAAACCCTAGGGTGAAACTGCCATTTTCTTAAACTTAGGCTGGGGGGAAATTTTTGTTTTCAAACTTTAGGGGGGCAAAAGGAGATAAAATTTTCAGGCGTTAGGGTTCTGTTAAATTTAACTGACCATGGGTGGGTGTTTGGTATTTCCATAGTTAAAGGGGGGAAACTTGTCATTACAGCATACCTTGGGTGGGAAATAGTCGTTTGGCCAAAAATAAACCTTAAGTTTTAGAAAAAAAAAATATTATTTTTAAAAGTTAAAAAACTCTAAAAAAAGGTAAAATTATTAATTTTAAAATTTGGAGGGTGTAGAAAATATAATAAATTTTATATTTTTTTAATATTATTAAAAAAATAATTTTATTCTTACTTTTAGGTTGACTTATGAATAAAATTTTAGATTTTTAAAATCTGATAAATGTGATTGCAATAATATTTCAGCCTTTGCAGATAGAGGTAACAGTCGTTTAGTAGACTAAATTCACATATGCAACAAATATGTGTCCCCATGCTGCCTGATGACACTGTGACACTGCAATTTAATTCAGTGAAAACACACAAGCTCGTCCTCCTTCTCTGTCTCTCACTGCATGCCATAACCATGCAAGCTAAGAATCTAAAATAGCCTGGGTAGAATATGACTTCACATACGCAAAAATAGCACCTTTTTTCTTCCAGTCTTTTTCTCCGATGGTTGCCAGTTGTTTTCGTTTCAGTGTCGAGCTTAAGGTAACGACTCAGACTCCACGAATAGTTTTGTACAATTTATTTATAGGCATGATATAACCTTAGAACTGAATAAATAGACCACATATAATAGCATGGTTTGGTGAGTCTGTGACAGCCTGCCCCCACTAAACGATACTACATCCTACACTCATAAATGTATACTCGCCCGTGATTATGTGACTTATCAGCCACTGGTACATTCTTCCTTTCCTTTCCAATTTAATAACTTTGCGTCAATTTACATCCATACTCCAGAATCTGAAGGACACTTAAGAGGAAATAAAAAAAAAACTTTCTTGGAACTTTGTGATTCGATCAATGATTTTAAAATTGGATCGAATTGATTGATTCAACCGATTAAACTAAAAACCAATTTTAAGTCCGATCCAATTAATATAAAAAACTAGTTTTTTAATTAAACCAATCAAACCTAATCAAAAATTAGGTTTGACCAAATGAATTAGTCAAAAATTGGGTTTGATTGGATTTGTTCAAAATTTTGAATATTTTTTTAAATTTTAATTATTTTTTAAGTAATTTGATTATTTTTTATTAAATTAGATGAATTTCTAAAGATTTATAAGGAAAAATAAATTTAAAAAAAAATAAAAAAAATATCTTATATCTATTGAAATATCTTTTACATTTATAAAATTATGTTTTTTTTTATATTATAAGATTAAGATTTTTTTATTTTAATTATTTTATTAAAATCAAATGAATAATTATTATTTCTTAAAAATGATATATTATAGTCTTTATTAGTATAAGTATCTTAATTGATTTTATTTTTTTATAAAAACTTAAATAAAAACTATTTATTCTAATTTGATGGTAAATTAATTCAGTTAAATCAATTAAACTAATCAAACTATAAATTAATAAAATAATTAATTTAATTATCAATCTGGTTGTAAAAACATCCCGTCCGATAACGTTGACTTTAGTGGCACCATGTCAGGCTACCTGCAAAAATGGGCTGTCTTTTGTAATGCTGGATATTAATGCATTCTCGAGTTCTCAACGTCATTTGTAGGTCTCTTTTTGTTGAAAAAGACAAAATCTGTGGGAAGCGAACAGTCAAATAAATGTGGCCTTTAGTAACGGCTGAATGATTTCCATCTGTTTTTAGGTTAATGACGGTTTCTCACCCGTGAACTTTAATTAAAAAGATATTTTCCCAACTTTCATCATGCTGTGTTATTAAATTTCATTAAGTTTTATGAAAATAACGTGAAAAATAAAAAATTTAATTATAAACTTTAACTTTTATCTTCATCTTCTTTCACACGATGTTGGTGTATGTGTCAAATTGCACTTAATTAACTTGTAACCACCACCACTACTACTAATATTTTACACTAATAAAGCCAATAATATCCACACATTGTCACACACCATTGTCAACACTGCACCACCATCACCCACACAATACTTTTGTCATCACCAATCACCACACACCCTTTCACCATCATGAACCAAAAACCATTTTTCGCAACCCATAATGGTTAGTAAATGGCATCCACCATGCAACTACACACCAACTCCAAACAATACCATTGTTATTGTCACCATCAACTCTATCTAAAAAGAACATTTTTTTATATACAAAAAAATTAAAAAATGAGGAGACGAAAAAACGTGAAGATATTTGATTTAAAGAGTGTAATTGATATAAACCATATGATATAATTATTTGAACTAACAAAATATCATTTAACCAATAAAAACCAACATCTAAATTGAAAGAAGTGTGAAAAAAATATCACTTTTAATATTCAAGAATGGGATTGTATCATTCAAACAAATTAAAAAGACGAGTGGAAAATAGTTATTTCCCCTTTATTAACGAGTAAAAGTATACTTCTTCTTATCATGCTTTCTAATTTGATGTACTTTTTTGGTATTGTCTATCTCCTTGTATATACAATTGTCGAATAAGATAACATGACCTTCATTCATAAGTACTTCATACCATTATTTTACAGTAATATACTATTTGTGTTTCAATATTCTTTTTATTTCTTAACGTTAAGAGGACATTTGGTTAGTTTAATTAAATATTATTTTGATAATTTATTTTTTATTATCATATTATTTTATTTAGTTTATCAAGTAATAAAAATTTTCAGTAATATCTTATTATTAAAGATAATATGATAGATAATATAGAAGTAATTTAAGTATCATATCTAAATTAGGTATTAAAAAATAGGTAAATAATTTTAATTTTGTCATAATTTAATTCTTATCATTTTTTAGATTAAAATATTTTCACCTTCAATCAATATAACAAATAATATAAAAAATATTTTAAAAATAATTATACTCAAAAATATTTAAGTAAAATAGTATTTTAGTATTATTTTATTACATTTAACCAAACATAATAATTATTTATATTTATCAATTTTAATCAAACATAATAATAGTTTATATCAATAATATTATGTATACCTACTTTTGAATACATAAATAAATGTACATATGATGTATTATCATATAATAATTATTTATATTTATCAATTTTAATCAAACATAATAATAGTTTATATCAATAATACTATGTATATTCACTTTTGAATATATAAATAAATGTATATATAATATGTTATTATATAATAAAAAATTATTTTTTAATTTAAAATTATTCAATTATTTACTGACACACATCATATGTGAATTTGGCACACTCATCCTGCTCCTGTGAGCCTTTTAATGGATCTTATTTTAATTTTTTTGGGCGGGGTTAGCGCGTCAGTCCGGACCCCCCATGCATTTTCAAGGGGCCGGGCCTTGACATGCCTACGCTGAACACACTAATAATTAATACAGAAGTAACTAATTTTCTTACCCAAAGGGCCAAGGTTTAGCCCAAACCACATCCGTCAAATGTTCAAATTATACTTTTCATCCGCAATTGAATGCAATTAAATGGAAAAATGAACTCTAATACATGTGTAGAGACTGAAGTTACCATATTGCCCTTATTTGTTTGACTTTTGTTAATAATTATTTAAGATAGGAAAAGTTATTGAAATACTCATATTAATTTGTTATTTTTCAATTTTTCCCTGGAATAATTTGAAAAGGAGAGGAAGATAGTTTGAGATGGAGAATAAAAAACAAAGATTATTATATTGAACCCTAAATGAGAGCAAGTTATGTGTGAGTAGTGATGGAGATGAAGGGAGACTTTTTTTTTAGTCATATTTAATAATTAAATAAAAAAGTTGTTTTAAATATTGTTATTAATGTTTATATAAATAAATTGTATGTCACTCTCATCGCTAGTCAAACTGATTCGATGATCAATTGACCTAAATGAACCCTTTTATTTAGTCCTGGCTGCGAGCCGGTTTGGCTTGTGAATTGGCCTGGTCAAAATCGGAACTGGTATAAACAGGAATCAAAACTGGATTTTGACGGTTTGGTTCCGATTTTAATATTTTTGAACCATAGAACCATCGGTTCATAACCGATTCATGAACCGACGGTTCAAAAAATTCATAAATCGGTTTTTTTATTTTTTAATTTAAAAAAATTGGCGTGAACCGTTTTTTTTCAAAACATTTGCTTTAAAACATTTGCAGGGGAGGTCCCTGCAAATGTTTAAAACGTGGCTACTGTTTCCCCAGCATATGTCTAAAACATGACACTGTTTGGCTTGTTTTTTTAATTCTTTAATAAAAAATTTTACTTATAAATATTATTCAATCTTTCCAATCTCTCATTTCTCATTATCTCCATTCTTAATACTCTCTCAATCCTTCAATCAAATTATCTCAAATTTAATTAAATTCTCTCTTTATTTTTATCAATTCTAATTTTAATTTCTATAATTTTATTATTATTATTTTTCTATTATACAATGTCATAATTAATTATTCTTTTAAGATTTAGAAGAATCAAAATTTACATAGTTTTATTTATTATTTTTTGATAATAAATAAAATAAATTATATAATTAATTATGAAAGATAATGAAAAAAATAATAATAATAGATGATAAATAAAATTAATTATAAAAAATAATAAATAGAATTACGTAGGCTTTTATTATTCCAAATCTCAAGAGGATATGTAAAAAGTTTAATTGAAAAATTAAGTCTAAGCTTTTTTAAAAAAAATTTATTCTTAATTATTATAATTATTAATTAAAAAAATAAATCGAGGTCATGAATCAGAATCGACAGTTTAATGTTGATTTCAAATCGATTATGAACCGTCCTATAACAATTACAGTTTAGGATTCTTATTTTTTTGAACCGTAAATCAACGGTTCAGAACTAAAATCGTCGGTTCATGAACCATGGCCAGGTCTACTTTTATTATATCAATGTTATGTCATGGTCTATAAAAGATTGCTTTCAACTTTCTTGAAGCGCCGTTTAGGTCAAAAAATAATTTAGAAACAATATCGGCGGTGAATTGTAAATAAGAAGAATATCTGCCAGCGGCCAACTCTCCTGTCTCCTAAATGACAGAATTCATTTCTCTAGTCTTTCTTCCCCCGTCTCTCTAGACTTGTTTCTGAAGTCTCACAATGGCTCTACATCAACACCATTTTCAGCAACACTACCAGCAAACTCAGCCACAACAACACTCAAAAAATTTCAGGTAATTATGTTTTGAATTTGGAAACATTTTTCTTTTTTTTCTTTTTCCTAAACCCTATTTTGTGGTTTTTGTTTTTGATTTTCAGGAACTTATATTCAATCGACGGTCAGATTTCGCCTTCGGTAGCTTATTACAACACAGCAAATAATCTACCGGATCAGTCTCAGCATCCTCCATATATTCCTCCCTGTAAGTTTCTTCCTCTCACCATACTCCGTTTGATGATTGATAATAATTAGGAAAATATAATAGACAAAAATTGAAGTGAAGGCGTTGTATAATCCATTTATGTAGTTTCCAAGAATATTAAACAGATGAAAGAAAAACAACTTAGTTAGGTTTTGAAATTTGCTTTTGGCTTAATCGAGCTGTATAGTTTATCGTTTGCTTTTCTCACATGTCCGTAAGAAAAAAGGAAACGTTTCAGCTGAGTATTTCATTTTCTAAGTGAAGCAAATTCATTTTACAGAAAGAATTTCTAGATGAGTTTAATATATGGTTAATCTTACGAACTTTGGTATGATGTGTTTGTTTTTATTCTAGTTCATGTTGTTGGGTTTGCTCCTGGTCCTGTCAATGCAACAGACGGTAGTGATGGAGGAGTAGATTTGCAGTGGAACTACAGTTGGGAACCAAAGCGGAAAAAATTAAAGGAACAGGATTTTTTGGAGAACAATTCGCAGATTTCATCGGTTGATCTCTTGCAAGCACGACCTGTGTCAACTGGATTAGGTTTGTCACTTGACAATACAGGAATGGCTTCTTCTGCTGACTCGGCTATTTTGTCACTCATCAGTGATGACACTGATAGTGAACTACAGCGACAGGATGTTTAGATTGATAGATTCCTCAAACTTCAGGTCTGTTCTTTTTTAAAGATTCTGTAAGGTATCAATTTCTATGTTATTAGAAAGAGTAATCAATTTCCAGAATGGCCCTTGATTTTGTTTTGGAGCAATTACTTTGTACTACAATATATTCCAAAAAATATAAGAAAAAAAATAAAACAAAAATTTTATAAAACCCCTAAGATACGAACTATCTAAAAACTTGTGAAAACACGTTTAAAATATAAAATCATGTAAAAGCCCTCCTTGAAACAACTTTGAAAGGCTAAAAAATGACTATTCTTATGGAAAAGCCATGAGTTTTTCCATTTGGCCATTTAGAGTGTCAAGTCGAAGATTATTGCCTTTTAAAATTGTCAAAACTATTCATCCTAGAGTGCCTTGCATCATCCTCCCCCACTAGAGAAAGATTCGATCTCAAATCTAGGTTTATTATATGTTTTTTTTATGTGTTATTTTTCAACTCATGAGTATGGTATGGTGTTAAATCTATAATATCAAAAGTATTAAAAATGTTATACTCACCTAGTAACTCAATCTTATAGACATTGTCATCGATATACTCTAGAACTTTGAATGATCTATCGGTTTTAAGCTTCAACTTCCCAAATTTGTTTATTGGAAAATGCTCCCTCCAAAGGTGAACCCACATCAAGTCCCTCAGTTTGAAATGATTTGTTTATGATGTTTATTAGTCCAATGGTTCCATTGGTTATTCTACCTAATAATATGGTTATGGACCCGTGTAAGTAACTTCCTAATTAATTTGGCTTGCTCATTGGCATCGAAACTAAATTGTTGACAATCAACAATGGTGTTACGTCCAAATGAGTGATTAAATAACAACACTTTATGATCTCATATAGACTTTTCCCTATCATTGCACTTTCTCCCAAATGTCACTCATGAAATAAGGATCATAACAATAAAGATCCCTAAATGTATCGAACCCTAATACTCATACTTTCATTGTAAAAAATAAGGAATGTTACATGTTCAACACATTGATTACTCAATTAAGAACACCCAATTTATGTTTGACGGCAAAGGTGAAGACCTATATGATTTCTACCCATTCAACATGTCTTGAATTAAGTTTGTGTTGTCCGTTAATGTGCTTCAAAGCCTCATGATCAAAATACAAAACAAATTCCTCCAAGGGATAATAGTGCCTCCAATGCTCTAAAATCTAAACACAATATCATAAATAGATTATCTTTGCCTCGCGTCATCAAGCTTCCCATTAAAAAAAGTGATAAACTTGGTGATTCCCTTTGTCTCACATCATTAAGCTTCCCATTAAAAAAGTAATGAACTTGGTCTTTCCACTTAACATTTCACTAATCCCAACATCGAAGCATTGCAATGGGAAAATTAATTAAAATAGGCAGCCAGTTTGCTACGTAACCTTTTTTGGCAAAAATTCTTAGTTTTTGCCTTTTTAAGCAAACCATATTTTTCATTCCAAAAATAGCCCTCATCTTATAACTCAGCATTTATAGTAGTGTTCACAACAGCTTTTGCAGATTAATCTCTTATATTTCAGAGGATACGTATTAAGTTTAATTTTTCTGTAATGAATAAGATTAATTTTTTATATAATAATTGATTATTATACACTTTTATACAATTACAAAATAATGGATATATCGAGCGTTTCTCAAAATGGTGTATTTTTCCAAGCGGGTGCGAAAATGTGCGAAATGGTGTGTGACAGGGTGCGGGTGTGTAGAAGGGTGCAACAACGCTGAAGGGGTACGTGGAAGGTGCAACACGTTTGAAAGGGTACGGCTATGTGGAAAGGTGCGACAATTTGGAAATGGTGTGTGAAAGGGTGCGAGTGCGGGGAATGGTGCGACAATTTTGAAAAGGTGTGTGAAAGTATAAAAAGGGTGCATGAAACTATGAAGGGGTGCCTGAAATTATAAAGGGGTGCATAAACTGTGAAGGGGTACATGAAAGTATAAAAGAGTGTGTAAAACTGTGAAAGGATGTATGAAAATGTAAAGGGTGGGTAAAATATGAAAGGATGCGTGAAACTATGAAATAGTGTGTGAAAATATAAAAAGGTATGTAATAATAATATAATATAATATATATTATATATATAAAATATATAATATATTATATATAAACGGGTGCGACCACACCCCTTTATATATATAAAGGGGTGTGGGAAATGCAAACCCCTTTGCATTTCCCACACCCAATATAATATACATTTTTTATATTCTATGCACCTGCACCCTTCAACGCATCTGCAGCTGCACCCCCTCACGCACCCGCATCCCTTCCCTCACCCCTTCACCCACCCATTCCAAATTGTTGTACCTTTCCACGCACCTGCACCCTTTCATGCACCCGCACCCTTACCCTTACCGTTTTATATATCCTTTCTAAATTGTCGCACCCTTCCATGTACCCGCACCCTTTCACGCACCATTTTGCATATTTTCGCACCCGCTTGAAAAAATATACCATTTTGAGAAAACACATAGTATATTCATCATTTTGTAATTGTATAAAAGTATATAAGAGTCAATTATTATATAAAAAATTAATCTTATTTATTATAGAAAAATTAAGCTTAATAAGTATCTTCTGAAATATAAGAAATTAATCTGCGAAAGCTATTATGAATACTACTGTAAACATTGAAATATAAGATGAGGGGTATTTTTAGAATGAAAAATATGATTTGCTTAAAAAGCAAAAAGTTAAGAATTCTTATCAAAAAATGTTTACGTGATAAACTGATTGCTTATTTTAATTAATTTCCCATTGCAATGACTTAAAGTACATCTCCAAAATTTGTGGTGCCAAAAGTAAAGCTTTCCTCATCTAGCTTTTCAAAAGCTAAAATTCAACTTTGGCATTTTTGGTTCACATGAATCGTCCCCTCTTTAATCATTTCGTTATTGGCGCAATAACTGTACCGAAAACAAAACCCTAAAATTGTCAAAACACCCCTCAGATATAAAGCATCCAAAACTTGCGAAAACACTTTTGAACAAATAAGTAGTCCAAAAACCCTTCAAAATAATAACATTTTATATATAATATAATATTATAATAATATATATAATATTATATTAATATAATATAAAATATATTATAATATTATTATGATATTATTATAATATATAATATAATATAATATATTATGATATTATTATAATATATAATATAATATTATATTATATTAATAATATTATTTAATAATATATATTATAATATTAATATTAATATTATATTATATATAAAATATTATATTATATTATAATATAATTATAATATAATTATAATATAATTATATTATATTAAAACAGGCAAAGGACGCCAACCTTTTGCCTGTTTTAATTCTTTTTTAGAGGCGTTAACGTCAACCTTCAAAAATTAAAAAGGGTTGGCGTGTGGCCAACCCATGCCAGCCCTTTTTAATTTTTTTTTCTGTTTTTTTAATTAAATATCTATCTTATTTATTAAAGCGAAAAACTAAAATTTATAGAATAAAATTTTATAGGTCTGCCTATCAGTTTTTTTTCCAGATTTTTTTTCTATCAACCTTTTTAATTTTTTTCAGTAAAGAATTTTTAATTTGAAATCTATTTTTTTTCAGTTTTTTTAATTTTTAAAATATTTATTTTATTTTTTACATGATTCCTTTATCATTTTGGAAGAAGAGGAAGAAGAGAAAAAAAAGTTACAGAGAAGAAGAGAGAGAATTTGTGCATGAAAGATTGAAGAGGGGTATTTTAGGGAAGGTGATTACTGTTGTGATATATTTGTGAAAGTTTTAGGATAGGTGATATTTTTATATATACGGAATAAAATAGTGGTAAAAATTTCAATAACTTGAGGAAAAAACCATATTTGTTGAGAGTAAAAATTCCGGCATTTATTATATGGTCCCATAACTAGATAGCATATGGAAAAATAATGAACTCCAGGATTTCTTGAGGTTCCCATACTTCTCTACTCTATATAAGCGAACCAATTTCAAGATGGTTTTCAAAAACCACCCAACTTTCTAGCTAATTCTCCTCCATGGCTACTCATAAACTTGCCTTGTATGGTTGGTTTTCCTTGATCCTTATCTTACACCTCATCTCCGCATCAGAGCCCGATAATTATATTGTCTACATGGACTTATCGGCTATGCCAAAAGCCTTCTCAGCCCAACATCACTGGTACTCAGCCACTCTTCAATCTGTCTCTACAACTGTTAGAGTTGACACCAATAACCGCAGCAGTATTTTATCCTCTTCCAAACTGCTCTACAGTTATAGTCATGTTATCAATGGTTTTAGTGCAAGTCTCACTCCTGCTGAGCTTGAGGTCTTGAAAACCTCTCCAGGCTATATTTCGTCCGTTAGAGACTTACCTGTTAAGCTAGACACAACACATTCATCTCAGTTCATTGGCCTTACATCGAAATCGGGGCTATGGCCAGAATCAAAATACGGCCAAGATGTTATAATTGGGGTGATCGACACAGGGGTTTGGCCAGAAAGCGAAAGCTTTAATGACAGAGCAATGACAGAAATTCCATCAAGATGGAAAGGAGAATGCGAGACTGGCACCCAGTTCAACTCCTCATTGTGCAACAAGAAGCTCATTGGTGCTCGTTTTTTTAACAGAGGCCTGATTGCCCACTACCCCAATATCACCATATCCATGAATTCTACTCGTGACACAGACGGACATGGAACGCACACTTCATCCACAGCAGCTGGCAGTCCTGTTGAAGGTGCATCATACTTTGATTATGCCGCAGGAACTGCAACTGGCATGGCTCCACAGGCACGAGTGGCCATGTATAAGGCCATTTGGGATGGAGGTGGTGTCATTTCTGACATAATCGCTGCGATTGATCAGGCAATTATTGATGGTGTTGATGTTTTGTCCATGTCATTGGGCTTGGATGGGTTAGCTCTGTATGAAGACCCCCTTGCCATAGCCACATTTGCAGCCATTGAGAAGAATATTTTTGTCTCTACTTCAGCTGGAAACCGAGGGCCATTCTTTAAGTCCCTACACAATGGCATACCCTGGGTCCTCACTGTCGCTGCTGGCACAATGGATCGTGAATTTGGCGCTATTTTAACTCTAGGAAGTGGAGTTCAAATCAAGGGCTCCTCTTTATATCCGAGGAATGTGTTAAGCCAAGTCCCAATTGTTTTCATGGATGACTGTCTCAATTTGAATGAATTAAAGAAAGTTGGAATTAAGATTGTTGTGTGCCAAGACAAGAATGATTCCCTTAGCGACCAAGTAGAGAACATTCGCAACGCTAAAGTCGCTGCAGGTGTCTTCATATCAGATTCCGATGACTTGGAATTCTTCTTGCAAACCTCATTTCCAGCAATATTCATGAATCCGAAAAATGCTGACATTATCATAAACTACATAAAGAGCAACTCAGACCCAAAAGCAAGCATAGAGTTTCAAAAGACAGATTTGGGTGTAAAACCAGCGCCACTTGTTACTAGCTACAGCTCTAGAGGGCCATCCCCGAGCTGCCCACTTGTCTTGAAGCCTGATATTATGGCTCCTGGGGATTTAGTGTTGGCTGCATGGCCTGACAAAACTCCAGTGACTGTGGTGAATTCGGAGCTTCTGTTTAGTAAATTCAATTTGCTTTCAGGGACATCCATGGCATGCCCACATGCAGCAGGAATAGCAGCACTTTTGAAGGGAGTACACCCAGAATGGAGCCCTGCAGCCATTCGATCAGCCATCATGACCACATCAGATTCCATTGATAACACAAACACTCCTATTAAAGACGCTGCTTTTCATAACGAACCTGCCAGTCCTCTAGCCATGGGAGCTGGCCAAATCAATCCGAACAATGCATTAGACCCTGGCCTTATTTATGATGCAACATTGGAAGAATATGTTAGTCTTCTTTGTGCATTAAACTTCACCATGAAGCAAATTCAGACAATCACAAGGTCATCTTCAACCAATTGTTCTGTGTCATCTTTGGATATAAACTATCCGTCTTTTATTGCTTTTTACCCCGGAAATGACTCAAAATCCGGACAGAAGAGCACAGTGCAAGAATTTAAAAGAACAGTGACCAATGTTGGAGAGGGAATATCAACTTACTCCGCTACAGTAATTACAACAAAAGGGTTCAAAGTGAATGTCATTCCTGATAAGTTGGTTTTCAAAGAAAAATATGAGAAGCAAAGCTTCAAGCTGATCATAGAAGGTCCAACACAGATGGAAGACGTAGTAAATTTTGGTTATCTCCTGTGGGCTGACATTGTAGGTAAACATCTGGTGAAAAGTCCTATCGTAGTCACAAGTCTGAGCACAGACAACACATAGGAACTTTCGCAGAAGAAGTAGACCAATCAAAGATTATATAAATTAAAAATGCAGCTGGTGATGGAGTTTGGAGATGCCTGCAACTAATTATTTGGATAGGATTACAGAGGTGTGGTTGTTGGTTGTATCCATTTAAAAGCAATTATAAATTATAAATAATAGACCAATTGCTTATTAAATTATTATTGTGAACTGTAACAATTTGATCTCAATCCTAAAAAGGTCTAATTATCTGATTTATTATCAAGATATTATTTATTTTAAATATAGAGTCTAACTTTATAATTTAAAATATGTTTTAATAATTTAAAAAATTTATAAATTATTCAATTAATCAAATTTTTTACCTCTAAATAATATAAAATGTACAGATAGAATATCACCAGATTATCTCTTTTATATTTTACCAAAATAAAATTTACGTAAAGGCCATCACAATAACATTGTCCAGCTGAGAGAGAGAGAGAACGCGCCAAAATGGTAAACAGACAAAATCCACCATGAATAATGAACATAGTCAAGCTGATTGATTTGTCATTATCAAAAATTCCAATTTTTTGCTGAGCGCCAGGCATCTAATTGCTTTTCAAGAAGGTTTGGTTTACGTATATTACCGGTTGGCTTGACTTGACATGATACAATAATTTGGATTTCATTATTAATTTAAATATAATTAATTTGTTCCAGGTATATGCATGCTGGCATGCGTAAGTGCTGGGCCTTTAATAATAAACCTGCAGTATTTTCAACCGTTTTAACCCTTCCCAAGAAAAATTTCTGAAAGTCCACATTCATTTCAATCTCTCGCTTCCACTGAATGTGATGAAGATAAATGTACAGAATTTGCAGACGGCCAAGGAACTATTTTCCACTCAAATTTTGACCTATTCTTGAAATCAAATTCACGAAGTTTAAAATTTTAAAATATTATTTATAGATTAATTATTATTAAAAAAATTGAGATAAAATTTTTATTTTATTAATAATATTAAAAATGTGTTAAATTTATTATATTTTTTTTAATTGTTAAAAATTTACAACTTTACTTATTTTTAAAGTTTTCTTAATTTTTAAAAATGGTATTTTTTTAAAAAAATTTAGGGTTTATTTTTTAAACACTTTTTCGTCACCAGAGACAACGTTTAAACCTATGAATCTTTGATCACCCTTTATTTTTCTAGCACTTTCAAAAAACACGTATTCATCAATTCTTTTAACATCTTCATCAATTCTTCTAGAATCAATGAGGCTTCATCGATATAGATGAATCGATACGTCTTTATCAATTCATCTAGAATCAATGAAGATAACTTATGGATAGAATTTTAGATTTCTTAAATTTCATAAATATGATTGTGATAGTACTTTGGCCTTTGCAGATAGAGGTAACAGTCGTTTAGTAGACTAAATTCACATATGCAATAAATATGTGTCCCCATGCTGCTTGATGACACTGTGACACTGCAATTTAATTCAGTGAAAACACGCAAGCTCTTCCCCCTTCATTCTGTCTCTCACTGCATGCCACAACCATACAAGCTAAGAATCTAAAATAGCCTGGGTAGAATATGACTTCACATACGCAAAAATAGCACCTCTTTTCTTCCAGTCTTTTTCTCCGATGGTTGCCAGTTGTTTTCGTTTCAGTGTAGAGCTTAAGGTAACGACTCAGTCTCCACGAATAATCTTGTACAATATATTTATAGGCATGATATAACCTTAGAACTGAATAAATAGACCACATATAATAGCATGGTTTGGTGAGTCTGTGATTGCCTGCCCGTGAATATGTGACTTATCAGCCACTGATAGATTCTTCCTTGCCTTTCCAATTTAATAACTTTGCGTCAATTTACATCCAAACTCCAGAATCTGAAGGGCACTTAAGAGAAAAAAAAAAGAAAAAACTTTCTAGGAACTTTTTGATTCGATCAATGATTTTAAAATCGAACCAAATTAATTGATTCAATCGATTGAACTAAAAACCGACTTTCAGTCCAACCCAATTAATATAAAAAAGTAATTTTTTAATTGAACCAGTAAAACCCAATCAAAAACTAGATTTGATCAAATGCATCATTCAAAAAATAAGGTTTGATTGGATTTGATCAAAATTTTGAATATTTTTAAAAATTTTAATTATTTTTAAATAATTTGATTATTTTTTATTAGATTGAATGAATTTTTGAAGGTTTATAAGAAAAAATAAGTTCAAAAATAAAATAAAAAATAAAAAAAAGTATCTTATATATATTGAAATATCATTTACACGCAATAATTTATAAAATTATATTTTTTTCTATATTATAAGATTGAGACTTTTTTATTTTAATTATTTTATTGAAATCAAATAAATAATTGTTACTCTTTAAAAATGATATATTCTAGTCTTTATTAGTGTGAGTATCTTGATTGATTTTATTTTTTTATAAAATTTTAAATAAAATTTATTCATTATAATTTGATAATAAATTAAATTAATTAAACTAATCAAATTATAAATTAATAAGATAATTAATTTAATTATCAGTCTGATTTTAAAAACATTAAGTCCAATAACGTTGAGTTTAGTGGCACCTTGACAGGCTACCTGCAAAATTGGGCTGTCTTTTGTAATGTAATATGCTGGATATTAATGTATTCTCGAGTTCTCAACGTCATTTGTGGGTCTCTTTTTGTTGAAAATGACAAAATCTGTGGGGGAGGAAACGGTCAAATTAATGTGGCATTTAGTAACGGCTGAATGATTTCCATCTGTTTTGAGGTTAATGGCGGTTTCTCACCCTTGAACTTTAATTAAAAAGATATTTTCCCAACTTTCATCATGCTGTGCTATTAAATTTCATTAAGTTTCATGAAAATAACGTGAAAAACAAAAATTTAATTATAAACTTTTAAAGTATAAATAGTATTGTGATAAGTTTAATTACTTTTACACTTTTATAGCAACATTAAAATAACCAAAAAAATGAGTTATTAAAATGAATGTAATTGCAAATTACCATAATTTAATCTTCTTTTTTATTTTTTAACTTTCATCTTCGTCTTCTTTCACAATATGTTGGTATATGTGTCAAATTGCACTTCTGTAAACCTGTAGGATCACGCTTAGTTTATAAAAGGCCAAAGGACTATTTTCCACCCAAACTATGCTCTATTGTTAAAGTTTCCCCATTAACTATGAAAATACCGTTTAGCCACCCATGCCCGGTTAAATTTAACAGAACCCTAACATTTGAAAATTTTATCTCTTTTTGTCATCCTAAACTTTAAAAACTAAAAGTTTCTTCCAGCCTAAATTTTAAAAAATGACAGTTTCACTCTAGGGTTTCGTTTTGAAATCTCCGACGAAACGACAACTTTTAGGTGTCTCCAGAAGAAGACCTCTGGGAAGACGATCATCTTTCCTGACGAAGTTCTTCGTCTCCCAAGGCTTCTCCTATGCCGATCGAGCATCCAAATGAGAGAAAAGAGATCGTCGGAAGGAGAGGATGCTTTAGGAAGGAGAGACCATCGGCAATGGAGCTGGAGATGTTGTCGGAGATTTCAAAACGAAACCCTAAGGTGAAATTGTCATTTTTTAAAACTTAGGCTAGGGGAAAATTATAGTTTTTAAAGTTTAGGGGGCAAAAATAGATTCTATTTTAGTTTATTTTTAATATTATAGAAAAAATGATGATTTTACTCTTACCACCGTTAATTTTAACTGTTCATGGGTGGATAAACAGTATTTTCATAGTTAATGTGGGGAACTTTGACAATTCAACATAGTTTAGGTGGGAAATAGTTGTTTGGCCTTTATAAAACCTAGAAGGATTATGGCTACATTCCACTAAAGCTAAAAATACTTATCAATGCTTGTGTCAGAGTTGTGTAAAACTGTGATAGATTAGGGTTTGTTTTATTTTTAATAAAATGAATTCTCGCCGTTTTGTTTGTAGACTTTTTTTCTCTGTATTTCATCCCACAAGTAGAGATTAGAGTTTATTTCTTTTTGGGCTTTTGTTGATCTTTCTCTTTGCACTACCACTGTCACTAGTCCACCATCGATGCCCTACCATTGCCATTGCCATTGCCACTTTAGGACTTTCACCCACCAAATGATTGGAACTTCATTCTTTTTGGTTTTTCTAGTAACTTTTAGGGGGCGTTTGGTTTGGGTAATATTTGATTACTAAAATAGAAAGATTACTTTGAAGATAGATTACTTAAAAGATTACTGGGTATAAATGATTACTATGTTTGATAAAATTTGATAGGTATAAATAATTATTGTGTTTGGTTAAAGGTAATAAAAGATTACTAGTAAATTATTTTACTTAAATGTCCTTGAATATAATTATTTTTAAATATTTTTTATATTATTTGTCATATTAATTAAAAATAAATTTATTTTGATCTTAAAAAATTAATACATAATAATTTTTCTATAATAAACTCAAGATTACCCCAGTAATCTTTAAATACCTAAGGTGAAGGTGGTAATCAGATTACCACCTATATTACCTGCCACGTCAGCATTGGTAATAGAAGATTACTGTAATCTTTTATTACTGACAAACCAAACAAAGGAATAAAAGATAAATTACCAAGGTAATTTTAAAAATCACCAACCAAACGCACCCTTAGGTGTTTTCTTACATGTACAAAATTGGGTTTTGCTTAGTTTATCAATTAACCTTTTGTCTTGTCCCTCTCTCTCTCTCTCTCTCTTTTTTTTTTTTTTTTTTTTACAAAAGAGCATTGCCTACCTCTATATAATTGAGTCATAATTTCATAATTGTGTAGTATAGATTAGATTCATCTTGCTTATTTGTTTGATCATTGAGTTAAGTGTGGGTTGATCTAATGAAATGAAATGGAAGGTTTTCTTCTTCCTTCGCTTCTTCCAACTTCCTCTTAATTAACTTGTTACTAATATCATTACCACTACCATTACTACTAATATTTTATACTAATAAAACCAATAATATCCACACATTGTCAACACCACACCCCACCACCATCACCACTAACACCTATCACCCACACAATACTTCTACCATCACCAATCACCACACACCCTTTCACCATCATAAACCAAAAACCACTTTTCGCAACCTATAATGGTTAGTAAATGGCATCCACCATGCAATTACACACCAACTCCAAACAATACTATTGTTATTGTCACCGTCAACCCTACCTAAAAAGAACATTTTTTGATATACGAAAAAACTAAGAAAGCAAGAGACAAAAATTAAGAGACAAAAAAAAGTAAAGATATTTAATTTAAAAAGTGTAATTGATATAAATAATATGATATAGTTATTTGAACTAGCAAAATATTATTTAACCAATAAAAACCAACATCTAAATTGAAAGAAGTGTGAAAAAAATATCACTTAATATTCAAGAATGGGATTGTATCATTCAAACAAATTAAAAAGACAAGTGGAGAATAGTTATTCCCCCTTTATTAACCAGTAATATATTATTTGTATTCCAATATTCTTTTTATATCTTAACGTTAAGAGGACATTTGGTTAGTATAATTAAAGATTATTCTAGTAATATATTTTTTATTATCTTATTATTTTATTTAATTTATCAAGAAATAAAAAATTTTAGTAATATTTTATTATTAAGGATAATATGATAGATAGTATAGAAGTAATTTGATTATCACATCTAGATTAGGTATTAAAAAATTGGTAAAATAATTTTGATTTTGTCATAATTTAATTCGTATAATTTAATTCGTATAATTTTTTAGATTAAAATATTTTCACCTTCAATCAATATAACAAATGATATAAATAATATTTTTAAAATAATTATATCTAAAAATATTTAAGTAAAATAATATTTTAGTGTTATTTTATTACCTTGAACTAAACATAATAATTATTTATATTTATTAATTTTAATCAAACATAATAATAATTTATATTAATAATATTATGTATATCTACTTTTAAATACATAAATAAATATATATATAATAAATTATCATATAATTAAAAATTATTTTATTTTTAATTTAAAATTATTCAATTATTTACCGGCACACATTATATGTGAATTTGGCACACTCATCGTGTTCGTGTGAGCCTTTTAATGGATCAATTAGCAGCTCAACTCGTCATATATATATATATATATGAATGATTTATTCATTATTTTAATTTTTTTGGGCTGGGTCAGCGCGTCAGTCCAGACGCTGCATGCATTTTCAAGGGTCTAGGCCTTGACATGCCTACGCTGAACACACTAATAATTAATACATAAGTAACTAATTTTTCTTACCCAAAGGCCCAAGGTTTAGCCCAAACCACATCCGTTAAATGTTCAAATTATACTTTTTCATCCGCAATTGAATGCAATTAAATGAAAAATGAACTCTAATACATGTGTAGAGACTGAAGTTACCATATTGCCCTTATTTGTTTGACTTTTGTTAATAATTATTTAAGATACGAAAAGTTATTGAAATACTCAAATTAATTTGTTATTTTTCAATTTTTCCCTTGAATAATTTGAAAAGGAGACGAAGATAGTTTGAGATGGATAATAAAAAACAAAGACTATTATATTGAACCCTAAATGAGATAGAATTAGAGCAAGTTATGTGCGAGTAGTGATGGAGATGAAGGGAGACTTTTTTTTGCGTCATATTTAATAATTAAATAAAAAAATTATTTTAAATATTATTATTAATGTTTATATAAATAGTATATCACTCTCATCGCTGGTCAAACTGATTCGATGATCAATTGACTGAAATGAACCCTTTTATTGGATCAATGTTTTGTCATGGTCTATAAGGAGATTGCGTTCAACTTTCTAGAAGCGCCGTTTAGGTCAAAAAATAATTTAGAAACAATATCGGTGGTGAATTGTTAATAAGAAGAATATCTGCCATCGGCCAACTCTCCAGTCTCCTAAATGGCAGAATTCATTTCTCTAATCTTTCTTCCCCCGTCTCTCTAGACTTGTTTCTGAAGTCTCACAATGGCTCTACATCAACACCATTTTCAGCAACACTACCAGCAAACTCAACCACAACAGCACTCCAAAAATTTCAGGTAATTATGTTTTGAATTTGGAAACATTTTTCTTTTTTTTCTTTTTCCTAAACCCTATTTTGTGGTTTTTGTTTTTGATTTTCAGGAACTTATATTCAATCGATGGTCAGATTTCGCCGCCGGTAGCTTATTACAACACAGCAAATAATCTACCGGATCAGTCTCAGCATCCTCCATATATTCCTCCCTGTAAGTTTCTTCCTCTCACCATACTCCGTTTGATGATTGATAAATAATTAGGAAAATATAATAGAAAAAAATTGAAGTGAAGGCGTTGTATAATCCATTTATGTAGTTTCCAAGAATATTAAACAGATGAAAGAAAAACAACTTAGTTAGGTTTTGAAATTTGCTTTTGGCTTAATCGAGCTGTATAGTTTATCGTTTGCTTTTCTCACATGTCCGTAAGAAAAAAGGAAACGTTTCAGCTGAGTATTTCATTTTCTAAGTGAAGCAAATTCATTTTACAGAAAGAATTTCTAGATGAGTTTAATATATGTTTAATCTTACGAACTTTGGTATGATGTGTTTGTTTTTATTCTAGTTCATGTTGTTGGGTTTGCTCCTGGTCCTGTCAATGCAACAGACGGTAGTGATGGAGGAGTAGATTTGCAGTGGAACTACAGTTCGGAACCAAAGCGGAAAAAATTAAAGGAACAGGATTTTTTGGAGAACAATTCGCAGATTTCATCTGTTGATCTCTTGCAAGCACGACCTGTGTCAACTGGATTAGGTTTGTCACTTGACAATACACGAATGGCTTCTTCTGCTGACTCGGCTATTTTGTCACTCATAAGTGATGACATTGATAGTGAACTACAGCGACAGGATGTTGAGATTGATAGATTCCTCAAACTTCAGGTCTGTTCTTTTTTAAAGATTCTGTAAGGTATCAATTTGTATATTATTAGAAAGAGTAATCAATTTCCAGAATGGCCCTTGATTTTGTTTTGGAGCAATTACTTTGTACTACAATATATGGAATCTTAGGATTATGTTGGTGTTATATATCTTGAATGTTTATGCAGCTACCATGTTCCTATGTTGATATTTTGGTGTAGTTATCTTATTTGTTAGGGTTCCTTGGAATAAATACTGGATCAAGTTAACAATTCTGATGCATTGTTGATAGTACTGGTCTTTAATTTACTAATTCAGAATTTTTTTTATATGCATCTAATAAGCTTACAATTATTACTCTTGTTCTAGTTTGAGTCGGCCAACTGTTAAACGATGCAAGTTTGGCGTTAGCATGGCTGTTTGTAACTGATGTGGCTATTGTTAACTGACATAGCTATTATGTTTCACGAGAAGTTTTAATAGAACCTTTCACTTTTGACCCGTCTGAAAAGAATTCTTTCAGTGTATGTCAAATGAATAGGCACATAATTGTGAATGATATATTGCTTACTAATGTGTCATAAAAAAAAATCTTACAGGAAACATGTTAGCTTGCAGTTTGTGAATTTTAGTAAATAAATGAAACCAAAGTTGCATTGCATTTAGTAACTTAGTTAAGCTATTTACGCATTGCAGCCATAAATGCAATTAATAACTAAATAACCTATCTTTTTTGGTAATTAATAACTAACCAATCTAGCTGAAGGTTTTATGATACAGGATCCCCATAATTAGGACAATTGATCTGTTCATTGGTGATGCCTGTCTGATTAATGTGTGATTTGATCTCGTTTGGAATTGTTTATGTACCCTTCTATTTTCATGTTAGATAGATGGACTTGTGTCCATATTACATATTTAGAATTATCTGGTCAAGAGATAAATATAGGTGTTTGAAGAGTATACAGAGGCCGAGAATGCTTACAACCTTGACTCTCAAATGTTTGATGATTCGAGAATTGTGGTTGTTTTATTCATATATTTTTGAGTTTAATTTGATTTGATCATATATTAAAAGTATCGACGGTAAGAAGGCTAATTACTTTTTTATGACTCTATAGTTTAATGTCTTATTTAATTATGATCCCTCCAATTGTTACCTTTTATAGTGTAACTATTGTTTATTTTTTTCTTGTTAGTTGTTCATTTGTAGCTAAATCTGTTGTTTGATTGTGTTCATCATCAAAATAGGGTAACCGATTAAGACAAGCTATCTTGGAGAAGGTTCAGGCCAGCCAACTGCAAACCATCTCATTTGTGGAAGAGAAAGTTATCCAGAAACTTCGTGAGAAAGAAGCAGAGGTGGATAACGTTAATAAGAGAAATATGGAACTTGAAGAACGAATGGAGCATTTGGCTGGGCAAGTGGGTGCTTGGCAACAACGGGCTAGGTACAATGAAAGCATGGTCAATGCCCTGAAGTTGAATCTTCAGCATGTTTATGCTCAAAGCAGAGACAGTAAAGAAGGATGTGGTGACAGCGAGGTCGATGATACTGCTTCATGCTGCAATGGTCAGGCCATTGATTTTCATCTTCTCAGCAGGGAAAATAATGATATGAAAGAGCTGATGACTTGCAAGGTTTGCAGAGTTAACGAGGTATGCATGCTTTTGTTGCCCTGTAAGCATCTTTGTCTGTGTAAAGATTGTGAAAGTAAGCTTAGTTTTTGCCCCCTGTGTCAGTCCTTTAAGTTCATCGGCATGGAGGTATATATGTAATGGGGGTAAATGTGAAACCTTAATGTTCTTTCACCATAATACTAATTGTTCCTGTCATTTTGATAATTGCTTCTTCCATCATTAGCACTCTCTAATATTTTGTTGCCATCTCATTCATATGAAGCTTTCAGCACTGTCTTGAACCTTCTATTGTAGTTAGTTTTGTATTGTTGTACTCTGGTTTCCATATGTTATTGATATCTAGGCTCCGAAACAATTCTTTGGTTATGGAGTCTGGAGTATTTCATTAGGCTCCGAAACATGGTTTATCACAATGGCTGTTATATGGAGATGTGGATCATGAAGCCTGGCCTTATATGAAATGAAGTGATTCCTGTTATATCTATTTATCTTAAGCTGTACGATTTGATCAATGAGTTGAATTCCTCTTGGGGGTTCCAGAGCTGGAATTGGACTGGGCTTGCTGTATCAGACAGATTGTAACAAGTCTGACTTGGCAATCACCTTTTTTATTAGTTGGATTCCAATGAAGTTAATTTAAGTTTAATTTAAATAAATTAAACTTACATTAGAGTTTTAGCTATTCATTGAATACTATTCACCCAATCCATTCCCCTTCAATATTGTCAACTCAAGCAAGCTTCTTGGATCTTAATTTATATTATACGCACAGAAATCTAGGGATACAAACTATTAACGAACTTCTTTCATAGGTGTCTAAACAAACATGGATTTTTATTATTTTCTTGAACCTTTTTTTTTTTTTTTTTTTTTTTAATGTTGATGAATCTCACCACTCATCATTAAAATTTTGTGTCGCTGCGTCCCTGGAACTAGGCAAAAGGAATTTTTTACCTACAGTAACTCATAATAAACAAAACCTAATTGTTCAATTATTGATAAAACCTAGTACCTTGGGACGCAATGACTCATTAGGATCAAGCTGAACAACCAAATTGGTAGTTGAACAGCCATTCTGATAAATTTGTCATTACCTCTTCATTATTGGCTATTGTTTGAAGCTGACACTGTTTAAGAAATTCCAAATAATTAATACTGCACCGTATTATTATTATTAAACGTAATTCTTAATAATTAATTAGGAAGAGATGCACTCAAGTAGAAGGCTTGCGAAGCAAGCTGTGTGAGAGAACAGGGAAGTGGAAGGAAGATAAAGCTTTTCTTTGCGGAGAGGAGAGAAGATTGATGAACTTTTTTTTTTTTTTTTTTTCTAATCATGCCTTAGAAAGTGATGACAAAGAGGAAAGTGAATATGCTTCTTCCATGATTATAACTATCTGCCATCTATTATTATTATTGTTTTTATTCATTATTCCACCTCCACTTCCACTTCCACCGCAAACCCCAGCCGATCTCAGTCCTGTCATGTCCCTTTACTTTTTCTTTTCATCATCTTTTTCAATCTTATATGAATCTATATATGTATTTACCTAATTATTAATTGATTATATGTTATTACTAATTAAAGGGTATTAAATTATATTGACGTGGAAGACTGACTTGAGCTCAATCATCTAAAATCCTCCATATTCCCTATAAAGCTGTTTTTCTTCTTTTTCCCTTTGTGGGGTATAACTGATATGAATCTCTACTGGCTTATCTCCACTTTGTATCTCTTTCACCTTCTTTTTTTCAAATGCAAATCTGTGAATCATTTTTATGGGACTCCTTCAGCTTTGCTACACTATCAAACCTATTCCCATTTTAAACTGAACATATATCTTTTGCTCAGTCGTGAGGGGACCCCAATCCAAATCGAATATTTGTATGACATAGCTTGAGGGATTGTCTTTACCTTCTCTGTAATTATATGCTTCATGCATAATTTGTTCCAGCAAGTGCAGTTTTAGACTTGGTGCCCATTTCGTTTTTTATTTTGGTTGGAGTTTTTGCTCTAAGCAGTATAACTTTATATTTGGTCATACTGTATGATGCTTCTTTAAAAGAAACTAGGGTTCAAAAAGAAGTTTACTGTTTATATGAGAAAAAGAAAGCTGATTTGTGGGTAAGGTTAATATGATTAAGTTGTTGAATTTAATAGTGCCTTTTTTAGCATATTCCCTACAGAAATTATATTGATGACAGTCTCTGCGCTGAGTCCTTCATCTCATTGATCGATATTTTTGATAAATGCATGCCAACCTGTTGCTCAGTTCTTGGTGCTTTAATTCCCATTAAGTGCTTCTTTCTAATCAACAGCCCATGCTACTATGTCTTAAATTTATTGAAACCCATTATCTAAACTTGTAATATATAATTATATATAGCTTCTAATGTGCTTAAATGATCACTTAAGGCTTAACTTTTGCAGGGTGTTGCAATTGCATCTTTCAATAACTGTGGGAACCTCAGTTCTCGACATTGTTGAGACCTTTATTAAATATAAAAACATCTTCTTTAAACTTCTGAAAACCTCGGCCAAACATCAAATATATATATATATATATATATATATATATATATATATATATATATATATATTATATATATATATATATATATATATATATATATATATATATATATATATATATATATATATATATATATATATATATATATATATTTATATATAAAATTCCGTTGTCTAGAATTGTTCTGCCGGCTTCACATTTGGCAACAGTAGTGGTCCTAGGATGAACTGCACGTCCTAATTGTCTTCCTGTCTGTTCAAATCTGTCCTTCTCTCTTTTGATTTATTAAGCATGCTGTAGCGTTCATTATAAAAAAAAACAAACTGTGGACATTAAAATTCAGCAAACAAAACAAGCCCTAGCTAGGGTGTTAATGAAGAAGCTTACGTGACAGTCAAATAGTGCAGAAGGAGGCCATAGCATTTTCATTAATTGACCGTCAGTTATGATCCTTGAATGAATGATTCATACACACAAGCTTTTTGCTCGACATGATTGAACACACAAAGAGGTGGTTTTCTCAGTGGATGATTAGGTGGCAATTATATTTGAATGATTATTTCAGGAAATGTTTAGATATAAATATATTATATGGGTATAGGGGAAAATATAGAAACTGGACAGTCCGGATCAATAACAAATAATTTACGACGAATTTCGATGAACAATTCTATAAAATGAATTATTGAAATGGTCACTTTAAGCACATACTTTGCTTTGTTAGTAATGGACGTAAGAGGTGGTGGGTCTAGATAGATATGCATGAAATGATGAAGAAGATGATGGAGGGACCCAAATGGAGTTGATCATCACAAGGGGAATCCCTTGGATTGAGGAGTAGTATTAACAGCAGCCTTGAATTGTGGGACCTTTTTTTCTTTCAAAAAACACTTTTCTTTAACGTTCATCAGCCACAGTATGAAAAGAAGAGCAGAGGAAGAAGAAAAAGAATGTGATGGGCATGTGATCCAACAGCCTTTATGTTCCCCTCTTCTAACCAAATATACAAAACCACCATTCCATCTTCCTTTTTTGACATTCTGGCTTTGTTTCTATTACTTTTATTTATTCGTTAATCATGTTTAGGTCATAACTCATCCATGGTTGTTAATGTTTTTGTACTGAAAAACTTAATTTCGGGCCCATACTCTTATCCATCCCACTGATAATTAAAAGCATTTTACTAGTGGAATTCTAAAGCACCCAATATCACATCATGTAATTTTTACTTTATTTATTTTTTTTCTGACCAGTCACCTATTATATAGTCTGTAGAATATACTTTATGTAAATGAAAAACTTTATTGTACATTATAAAGTTTCACACGTTTATATAGTAGATTCTTTTTCAC
Organism: Mangifera indica; assembly: GCF_011075055.1. NCBI lineage: Eukaryota > Viridiplantae > Streptophyta > Magnoliopsida > Sapindales > Anacardiaceae > Mangifera > Mangifera indica. The sequence goes on along the minus strand of NC_058147.1, from coordinate 3,006,159 downwards.
GTAGAAGTTGAATTTTTATCTTTAAGAAAGAATAAAAGAAAGAGGGAAAGTAGAAAAGAAAAGAAGCAAGAAAGGAAGAAAAATGCACGTAGGAAAGATATCTCTTCTTGTTCTCTCCTTTTAATGTATCTCTCCAAAGTGAGTTAAAATGAGCTTTTTTTTTCTCTTTTCTAATTTTCTGATATATATATATAGAATACCCATTTGGACCCATATTATGGAGAGTAATTAGCCTTAGTAGAAGCTGCTTTTCAACGTCTCTTTCTGGAGGAATAGAACTTTTCTGCTTGGAAAACAAGCCCTCCATTATTAATATATTTCTTCCTATATAATCAATCACCTAATTATCTTTCCTTACTTTATTTGGTTCAATGTCTTCACTTTAAATCCAATAAATTCAGTCAACATTAATAATTTGAAAATTAGCGAAGGTGGAATACCGAATACAAAATACATGCCAGTCAAGTCAGTTTTTTTTTGCTATTGAAAGGCAGTGCTTGATAAATGGAGCATACTTTTAACACTTGAACAACGTTTGTGAATTTTGAGAAGAAAAATGAAAACAAGAAACTGAAATTTGCATTAAGATTGGGATTAGGATAAGCAGATTGTTGACCCTAAAATAGTTTGTACGTTCATATATCAATCATTAGTACTCCACATCCCCACTGCCAACAGTTGCCTAATTAATTTACACCATTGTTGCTCAAAGTAGGCAGCTCAATAACAAGTGATTCAAGACATAGATAATTCATTACAAAGTGGATGTCTCTTGGGAGAAGTTTTTTTTTTTTTCTTTTTCAGGGTTTAGGGTTTTTTTTTTTTAAATACAAGATCAAGGTCAAAGATAAAAAAAAAAAAACTGATACAGAAAACAGAGACATTAATTTAAGTTTGAAGCTTCGATGTTTTCTATCAAAAAAATCTCTTATAACCTAGTTGGTGAATCCTAATAGAATATCAACTCATTAGACGAATTCAAAACAAATTTGGATATTTAATCAGCAACTTTATCTACTTTTTGAAACACATGCATAAACCTCACTTACCAATTCCCATAACACATATTATTGATATCGCTGAAGAGTTTAGTGAGATGACTTCTACTCTGATATATAGAATGTATTAGATGGATTGCCACTTTAGAGTCGGATTTAATTTGAATACTTGAAACTTCTAACTCTCTACTTACTTCAAGTCAAGTCCTAGTTTAATAGCAGATAATTCATTTCTTGAAGATTTAATATTATACATTTCTTGAAGAAAACTGTTTCTGTGTTTGGAACTAAAATTGTTATATGATCTAATTTCTTTCTAAATAAATTATTGACATTCAAGATTATCAGTGAGTGAATTCATTTTCTTTCTGGTACAATTTCCTATATATAGACAAAGTCTTCTTCGTGCCCATTTAATTTGCTAGTTTGCTGTCAAGTTCAATTAACTAACAATGTACATCATCAGCTTCTTCTTTCTTCTGATTTTTTTAACGGTAGTACAAAATTCTTGACATTTAAGTTCAAGTATGCCAAATTTTAAGGAATCATCACAAGAATTGATTTTCTTCAATGAGAAGAAAAGTACGAAAAAATAAAGTTAAAAATGTGAACCAAAGTTGAGTTGAATTAGCTAGAGGTGTTCAAAATCAGTTAACTAAACCAGTTTGACAATTTTTTAACAGAACCGAATTTTCAGTTAAAAAAAACATAAATTGAAATAATATCGATTTAAAGATTAATTAATTTTGAACAAAATCAAAAATACTAATTAATTAAACTGAATTTTGATTAAACAGTTTTGAACCGAATTTCAGAAAATTATCCTATTTTATTTTTTAAAAATTAGATTTAATATTTTATTAATTTCTTTTTCAATTTTTTAAAAATCGTTTTGGTTTGGTTAATCAAATTTAAAAAATAGACAAATTAGTGATTAAATTAAAAAATCATTTTTTAATTGATATTTATACCTTTTTTAAATAATTTAATTTTTGATTTAAAAATTAGTGTGATTCAAACATATATTTAATTATATTATTAAATAATATTTTTTTTATAACGAAGAAATTTATTCAAACTGAAGAAATTAATCATATTCAATAAGTGATTATCAAATAATGTTGAAAAGATCTATCAGGGCAAAAAGAACAGGATGTTACAAAAATTTTAAATCCGTTATTAAATAGGATGGGCAGTACTAGTACCTCAGTGAAGAGCGAAGGATTGTAATCTAGAAGGACAGAGGTGCCAATCGGACAGAAGAGAAAGGACAAAGATTCTGAGTACATAAGTGCAATAGAAAGACAAACGGGTATCTTGTCCGCTCCATTTATATCAGTGTGCCATTTTCTCGTGGGATCCATATCCTCGTGACCCTCTTGTAATTACTTCAGTTTATCTCCGTCATGCAGGTATAAAGAAAAAAATAAAAATACACCATCTTCTTCCCCAACCCCCATGTTCAACTTCTTTGACCAACATAGCCTTTTACCCTAGCTGTTTCCATTGGAACCAATATCATATTACAAAATAATAATATTATAAGGCATAAGATGGTCGTATTGCTCGCCGTGGTGGGGAAGAGTCAGTGAAACAGACAAAAGAGAGTGCAAGAAGAGACAGAAACAAGAACCTTGTAGCTTGTCGTGTATTATACAGATTTTGATTCTTTTTCACTTTAGAAATTTGAAAGAGATAAAGTTGGTTCTCACAGTATAATATATTCAGGTTATTATCAGTCATCAACTTTTTAATATAAGGCTTTATCCGTATTCACTCTGTGCTTTAACTTGTCTTTCCTTGGAATTCTCATTATGCAGTATTAAATATAATATTACTGCAATTTTTTATTTCAAAATTCCTAGAAATAACAATATTGGAAAGGTATCGGCGGTGGTCATGTGAGGTGAAGGTAGCTGTGGGGTTCACTTTCACAGTGTTTGAGAAATTAGAATAGAATCTTCTTGGCTCCTCAACTCAAATGGCTTAGTAGGATATAGTTTTTGTTTGTGAATTGGGGTTATTTTGCTGGTGGGCTCGGGAGGATCTGGCTAAGTTGCTGACAACTGTGAGAAAAAAATCATCTTTTTATTTTTTATTTTTTGGTTTTGATAGATTTCCAAACTTTGCAGTGGCCCCATCTCTCATGAATATCTGATGCAAACAAAAATGATGCATAAAAAAAAGTTACCAGTTTGCTCATTTTTTATACTTCTTTTTACTTGCACATCATAAATGGATATCTTCATCAATGAGATTGGTCCCATATGCATCTGCTTCACAGACCCAACATTTATGTGCTAATAATCACTACATGGATTGTCATATAATTAGGTTAATCTGGTTAAGCTGCCATTATTTTTCTAGATATATACAAAATCAACAATGACCCAGTACCTCAAGGGTGTTTGATTCTCTCTTGATGAGCTTATGATCTGTAAATTATTATATGACAGTAAAAGTTATATATATATATATACACATATGATTTATTACTTGTGGGGCGGGGAACACATATATTTTGGAATGTGGAAGCATCTAGATTGATGTTTGGAGAGACAGAGTTACACATGGGAAAACTCCCATAAATATGCATGTAGCATCAACAAAACCTAAAGGAATAGAGAAGCGTTGATAAATATAATGTTATCAAGGAAAAAACCAAAACAAGATTCACGAGAATGGCATACACAGAACCATCAAAGATAAAAGAACTGTTTCCATGTCAGCCGCTGCAAATTGTTCAGAGTGCAGGAAGGGCTAAGTTCATGTGTGTGTATATATAATATATATATATATATATATATATATATGAACTTGTGGTGAGTAATAAAAATAAGAAATTAATATTTGATAAGGGTATGTCAAGTTGTAGAAGGTCTTGTTCTCACACTGTAGTTAAAGGCTTTCCCATTATAATTGAATATCGGGAGTTGGAAACTGACATTGTTTCTTAAAATTTTTCTGTTTTCTCTTCTGTTTATGTAAAAATATAAAAATTCAATGTCACATGCTAACACTCCCCTTTATTATTTCTTTTTCACTCTGTAAAATTATCAATGTGGGTACTTGTTAAGTTTTGGCTTATTGACTAATTAAGAATAACAATGGAATCTGGCACAATAAATTATCAAAACAATTTCTGATACAAGGGTTGATCAGAAAGGATGGATGCTGTAGGTCTCTCTGGCCTCTTTTCTATTGTCTCTACTACTTTTTTGCAAGCTATTTCGGTGGGGAAATAGTTACCAAATGAAAAAAAAAAAAAAGGAATTAAATAGCTTTATAAATATTTGAAGAATCATGAAAATAAAATTAAAGAGAGGAAGTATAAAGGTGTGGGCTACTGGATCATTTTTAACTTTGTTTTTCCAATAATGAAAATCATAGACATGATCAAAATAATCAGTTGAGTATCTACGAGAAATAATTAGTCATCATTTTTGTATTGTTTCACTTTGGAGCTGTTAATGTCCCTACACTTACTGTTACTCACTCATCACAGAAATGATGCATTTCTCACTTTTATAGATCCTCCAGTAGCCAATAACTCCTAGTGTTCTTCATGCAATCTTGTTGAAATTGAGACACTTGTTGCCTTAAAACCAGGGGAGAGATCGAGCTGCATGATTATTTTTTTTAATTTTATTTAAAAACTTATCATAAAAAAGATCAGTAATTTGCCGGTTGCAGATGTCGTCATTGTTTAATCTTACAGACATGAAAATTTCATAGCTTCCCTGAAAAGAGAGAGATATTAAAAACAATTTCTTTTCTGGGGCATTACAAGAAAGAAAGAAAAAGCTGTAATATTATCAGTTATTCATGGAAGCTTTTGAAGCCAATAATTCAACCACCTGAGACACGTAAGCAAAAGAAACAAGCCGAGCCGAGAAGAGCCAAAGTTGGAGGCTCAAAGCTATACTAGGGTAAAGGGCTATGTAGGTAGTCAGAAAAGGAAGTGGTGGACAGGGCAGAAGGAAGAGAGTATGATATTGATTATTGAAGTTTGTAATATTATGTGAGAAAAGAAGAAAGAAGAAGGAAGCTATAGAAATAGAAGAGAAGCAGAAGAAGAAGAAGAAGAAGAAGAAATGTCGTCACCAAACAACAGCTTTAAATCCCATCACGTAGTTCGATGTATCCCTTACCTTATATCTGCTACTGCTAGAGTATTAGAAAATGATGGGATTCCAAATTGGAGAGTGTGTTGGGTTGGTGTCATTACACAACAAAGAGAAACCTACAAAATGAGAAAGGCCGCTCTCGTTTGACGTGAAGTAGTGAACATCCGCATTCCTTTAATTTTTTTTTTTTCTTTCTATTGCCAAACCGCCCATGTTTGGATCAGGATGATTCCATCGTATTAGAAAGGTTAAATATTGGATCTAATCATAATTATTAGATAAAATAAAATAAATGAGAAATTTAATTTTAAAATACTGCAAAAAGAGAATTTAAATCCTTATTTTAATATCATATTAATTTAATATATTTTAATTTGTTTTTCTTATACCATATTGTATATAAGATGCATGTTATATATCGTATTGAGCAAGAAGTGGATATACAAGAGAGAGGATGGCTTTGCAAATTTGAAAAAGAGCAAGCTACACCATCCTTCTCTGCCTGATTTTTAAGTGGGTGTGCGCGGGATCCCTTGACAGAGAGAGAAAGAGAAGTCACGGGTTTGTCTTGAATGGCCCTTATTTCACAGTCCTAGACAGACAGACACATATTCCCTCTCACTACCTAACCGAGGAGGGAAACAAGTATGTATAATATTATATATGGTATCGCACCGCATAAAATTTTTTTTACTTTTTTATGATTAAGAAAATAGATTAAATATACACAGTACTACTGCTACACCCTCCTGTCCAACATTTTTATCTACCAGGAGAGAGCAAGAATCACACCTCAAATCCCATCCCAACCCCATTGTTTCTTTCTCCAACTTCCCTCTCTTTTTCTCTCTGAAACCACTTTAGTTTCTATCTTTTATCTTTCAATGGCGCTCATGTTGGATAATTGTGAAGGTATTTTACTATCACTTGACTCGCATAAATCAGTACCAGCGCCATTTCTCACCAAAACATACCAACTGGTTGATGATCCCACTACTGACCACATAGTCTCTTGGGGTGAAGATGACACTACCTTCGTCGTTTGGCGTCCTCCTGAGTTCGCTCGTGATCTTCTTCCTAACTACTTCAAGCACAACAATTTCTCTAGTTTTGTCAGACAGCTAAACACTTATGTATGTTACTGTAAATTTCTTTTTCTCTTTAAAGATCTCTTTTTTAATGTAATTTCCTTATCAAAATATCGATTTTGATTTTGTTCGTGTTTTGGGTTTTTGTTGAAACTAGGGTTTTAGAAAGATTGTACCAGACAGGTGGGAGTTTGCGAATGAGTTCTTCAAAAAGGGAGAAAAGCACTTACTGTGTGAGATCCACAGAAGAAAAACTGCCCAACCGCAAGTTGCTTTAAGTCATCACAATCATAATCAGCATACACATTCTTCACTTATGAATGCTCCAAGTTTCTTTCCTTTTCCAAGCCGAGTCAGCATCTCACCATCTGACTCAGATGAGCAAGCCAACTGGTGTGACTCACCACCACTGGCTTCACCAAGAAGAGGCGCTGCAGTTCCAGTCATTGGCGGCGGCGGCGGAGGGTATAATAGCTCAGTTACAGCCTTGTCTGAAGATAATGAAAGACTGAGGAGAAGCAATAATATGCTTATGTCTGAGCTTGCCCACATGAGAAAACTTTACAATGATATTATCTACTTTGTGCAAAACCATGTCAAGCCAGTTACTCCTAGCAATTCTTACCCTTCGTCTTTAGTTGTTTGTAACACACCATCAGCTACTCCTATCGCTGCTAATGCTTCACTAGTGCAAAAACCTTTAAGCCAACTCCTTGGATATTATACTACTAACCCTAAACAAGGTCCTCAGTCTCATGTTTTGAACTCTCCTAGTAATACATCACAAAGTTCTTTGACGATTCTTGAAGAACCCAATAACCATAGCTGTAAAATGAAGTTGTTTGGTGTACCTCTTCAATCCAAGAAAAGATTGCATCCTGAGTATTCTTCTAATCCAGGAAAAATGGAGACCAACAAGGCTCGTTTGGTTTTGGAAAAGGATGATTTAGGGTTAAATCTCATGCCTCCTTCCGCATGTTAGTTTCTTTAAATCCATTGAAGAATACTATTAGTAGCTTGGTTTTTTTCTTCTTATTTAAATTTAATTTTTTGCCACATTTTTCTTGTATGATTTGTCTTTGTTCTTCTTCTTATCTTCTCGAGTCTGAATATCTGATGATAGTGTTGATGAAACATGTGTGTGCGTGCGTCTGGGTGTTTGTGACTATGTATATAACTTTATGTCGGTAATATCTTTGTTCCCCCGCAGCCATGAATGCAAGTGGGTTTTGGTTAGAGTGAAGATCAAAAGCAAGTTTAATTTAAATCACCAACACCGTCTTACTCTTTTTGATGTTCTTCTATTTCATTGGTGCAATTTATTGCTATATCAGAGTTGTTGTTCATCTTCACCTACTTTTTTCTTTCTTCATGATTTTGATGCCTGTCTGTTCAGTTACATTAATGCAGGAGAGAGATAGAGTTCGTGTTGATTTCCCAGTTCTATTAACATAAAAAGGCTGAGAAGGGCTTCAGACTATAGGTGTCTCTCCAGGGCTTTCTCAATAATGAATCATACGTACAACTGTAACAAGAATACAGGCGGCCGGGCTCTTCAAAAATACTTCACTAGTTCACCTGTTAGTTCAAAAGCTAGCTTTTTAAGTAATTAAAATAAATGAACAACTGACACCGAATGATAATTTGTTGCTTAACACCGTACTAATTAGTAGTGCCATTATGATTATTATCATCAACTATTATTTTCAGAAAGAAAAGAAGCTTATCATATCGTTTGATGAAGGTTATAATCTCCATTTCTCGTTTCTGTCAACTGTCAATCAAGAGAAAAAAATATTATTTTTCAAAAAAAAAAAAATCAAATACAAAGCTTCAAATTTCAGAAAAACAAAGTAGAGAAAAAGAGTGGGCTATTCGATGAAAGCGAAATAATAGAGAACAGACGAAAAATGTGGTTGGAAATGTATCTATCAAGGCTTCTATACTTCTTCTTCATAGAAGAGCAGAAACCTTGACTTTTCCTACTTTAAGTATCTGATCAACACTTTCAAAACTCTCTTTGGATCCCTCTTCCTTCATCTTTTTCTTTCCTAATTCCAAGCCATCTTTACTTCGTCTAAACGATAACCAGAAAAAGAGAGAGCACCTTGACTGGTAGATAAATAAAGTCCCAAAAACCCCATCTCTTTTGCTGCTCACTTTGTCCAACATCCATATACTAGTAAAGTTTCCCATAAAGTTTGACTAACCATTTTCTGTGTTTTTGCTTTTCCTGATGGGAGCTATTAACTCCTCCTGCAACACAAAGATGAAAGCTTAACTTAGAGTGTATACACTAATGAAGTAACATAAAGTCGGAATATTATATTTCCTAGAATATCTTTGTCGTGTGAAATGATGAAAGAAATAGGCTTTTATTTATTTATTTATTTATTATTATTATTATTATAAAAGAAAAAAGCCCTAGGGCTTGTCTTTTTGAGCTGTGTCACGTGAGTCCAAAGTGCACGTGTGGTGTAGTAGAAGGATACGTCCATTTCAAGAGAAATGAGAGGAAGTGGAAGATTTTGGGTGTTAAAAGTGGATGCCGATCATCAGGTAAAGAAGCTTTAAGGAAGGCGCTTGTGTGTTGCTTAACAGCCGTATCGGACCACTTCTTTTTTCATTTCAAAGGACATGTTTACCAATGTCACTGTACTATTATACAACATGTTGCTGGCCCCCAAACATACATCCGTCGTTTTTCTTGTTTTAATTGAGTTTTCACTTTTGCCCTTGTAATAATAAGTTGTATGTAATCAATTTATAAATCCATTGAATAAAAGTCCAATATGGATATGCATGCATAGTCGGCCCAATTACATAATTGATCTAGTTCAAAATAAATAATATTATACGTACATATTTTAAATATATAAATAAATATATATTTATATATATTATTATATAATATTTTATATTTAAAATAAATATATATAATTTTATAGATTTAAAATTTATATCTTAATTTTTGACAAAGCGAGTTGGAGGTGTATGTATTAGGCTCTCACTTTCTTGTGTCATAATCATCGTAAATTAAAGGAGATTTCCGTATAATTGCAATACAGACATTTCCAGCTCGCTTTGATTATGGACTTGGGCCAACCTTATATGCATATCCAAATTGGACTTTCATTCAATGGATCAGAAATTGATCCATTGATGTATGTTTAAGGGCCAGCAACGTGTTGTGTCATATTAATGACAAGGCCGAAAGACTTCTTCCTGCCAAGGAATAGTCCATTCCTAAATTTTTTCTCAAAAATTTTAAAAATTTAATTACTTATTTGTTATTTAATTTTAATAAATTTTTTTATTAAATATAAGAATAAAATGATTATTTTATCTATAATATTAAAATAAATAAAATTATATCTCATTCCTTTCTTTTAGTTTAAAAAATTATTTTCTCTTCCTAAAAAGTTTAAAAAATTATATTTTTGTCTATTAAGGTTTATTTTTCTTTTTCTCATTTTCTTGCCACATTCTCCATCTTCTGCCATTGACTCATCCTCAGTCTCTCTCCCTCTTGATGATATCTCTCATAGCTCTATCATCCATCGAAAATTAAAAGCTAATTAGATGAATCATTCATTAAAAACGAAGAGAAATCGTTCATCGATGCTTTGTTTTTGACGAATGATTTGCCCATCTCTGTTGGTGTTTCATGAAGATGGGTTGACATTTTGGTTATCTTCTCGTTAGCTCTTCGTCTATCATTAGTTCACAACGACAAATTGAAAATGAAAACCCATCATATGCAAAGATGAATCGACTCTTTGTTTTCATGCATAACAAAAACCACACTAGGGGTATTCCAATTGGAGAGAGAGCACGTCGGGAGAGATATTCTGATGGGATGAAAAAGGCAGTCGAAAGCGATTTTGATTGATATTACCAAGTAAAATGATAATTATAACCTTTTTACTGAAGCATTTACTCAACAGGTGTAAATTTGTCAAATGGACGGGAGTAAGCCTTTGGGTCTAAAAATTGTGGTCCAATGCGGCTGTCAAACCACATACATCGCCAAGTTACGATAAAACCCTACTAAAACCCTCCATCTGTTAAGTTCCATCGTTGGAAATCAGCCGTTACACTTTCCCTAACTCAGTACTCGGGAACCATTGGTCAGTATAAAGCAAAAACTTCCAATTTCAATCATCTATTCATAGAAGATCAAATGGAGCTAGTAATCGCATCATCATCGATTGACGACGCAGGCATAGGCTGTTGGGATTTGCAATCAGGTGCTGAGCAGCTCCGTTACAACTCATGTGCCTCACCTCTACATGGACTCGCTTGTATCGGAGGCCGTTTCCTCGCCTCCTCGCAGCTCCGTCAGCCCTCATCTTCTTCAGGCTCCGTCCACTACTGGTCATGGTCCAAGGTCTTAGATTAGCTGTTCGATTATTTGTCTCAATTAAGGAAGTTAAAGATAATATTCTTTTTTTTTTAATCTATTGTACACTTTTTATTTTGTTTGATTCTTGGTTGTACAGCCTCAGGCAGAGGTGAAGAGCTTTCCAGCTGAGCCTATTAAGCCGATTGCGGCTAATAGTGAAGGCACATACATCGTTGGTGGAGGTCAATCTGGAGATATATATCTATGGGAGGTAAATTTTTATATCTGCGCTAGTCTAGGTATCTTTTTCTTTATGTTTTTTTTTTTTAAGAAAAACTTTTTTGTTTTATGCCATAGGTTATGAGTGGTAGGTTATTAAAGAAGTGGCATGCACATTACAGGGCGGTTACATGCTTGGTTTTCTCAGAGGATGAGTCCCTTCTGATTTCTGGGTCTGAGGATGGATGTGTTAGAGTTTGGTCTCTTTTAATGTATTTGCCTATCAAGATAGATTTTCCCCACTTTTTGATGAGATAGATAACATCCTTTTGATCGATTTTGTCTTTTACTTATTAATTTTGACCCTCATTATCTTTTGGCTCTCATTTATAGGATATTTGATGATTATGAAAGTCAACAGGCAAGCCATCTCTATCTGCATAGTTTTAGCGAGCACACTTTGCGTGTTACTGATGTTGTTTCTGGTTCTGGGGGATGCAATGCAATTATAGTGTCAGCTTCTGAGGACCGAACGTGCAAGGTCAGTGAGTGACTTTTTATTTGGAAAAATTTAGCTGCTGCATATTCATAATGTGTAATGTGTTTTATTAATTGAGCGTTATATTCAAAACACCATAATTGAGCATTGAGTAGTATTAATTTCAAAATGAATAATGTGTTTTGATAGTTAGAAATTCAAAATGAGAAAAAGCTTCCAGGCAAGCTACGCATATCAAACAAACTATAGACAGATTTCATGTGACAGCAAGGAGGGAAATTTAATGCTTTGCTTTTGGGAGATATTAGGAAACAATGAGAATTGATGTGGTGCCATTGGTATATTTTATTTCTTAGCAGAAAATGTTATTGGAAAAAGTGTTCCCAAGTGTTAAATCTTTCCTATGGCTACCAAGCAGCAAAACCATGTAATGTTTTGGTGTAAAACATTTATTTTATTTCATAGAGTACTAGTATTTAACTTATCCAAAAGGAGAATTGTGTATTAAAATTATCCTGTTTTAATTATATATTGCCTTAGGTCTGGAGCTTATCTACAGGAAGATTATTGAGAAGTATTGTATTCCCCTCGATAATTGATGCAATTAGATTGGACCCTGCTGAACATGTCTTTTATGCTGGCAGTAGAGATGGCAGTATTTATATTGCTGCACTTAATGCTGAAAGTTCCTCTAGCAGCAGTTATGGGATGCATATCATTAGTTCATTGTCTGACCGCAGGTTTTTTCACTTTTGTTACTGTCACATGCACTTAATGGATTGATGAATAGGACTTTTCCATGTCTGGCCTACTCTATGTTTTTCTGTTATTTTCATTGTTATTTGTTTAATGTTGTCTTCATGTTTCTGGGTTCGCCTCAAAATTAACAGTGGCAAGCTGTTTTCTTGAACTTGCTTTTACTGCATGTATCGTACCCTCTGGAATTCGTTGCAGTGGGATTAATAGTAATAACTAAGTTTAGTTATAGTATCAAAAGAGTTCAGATATATTATCATTAATGGTTCTATTTCTCCAGAAAGATTTTTCTGCAATTCTTTAGTCCTTTCCTTATCCTATCTAGAGGCCCATCTGTGGTAATTGGAATGTGTCTGCAAAACCTGCTGAGTGATCTTTATTTTTTTCCCAAGACAAATAGTCTTGCTATGTTTGTTGTTTAAGTACTTGTTATAAATTTTAACATGTGCAGTTTACATAATTGTCCAATATGTTTGCAAACTTAGTTAAAAGAAAAATGTAGAAGGAACAAAATAAAGAAGTAAAGCTGCAGATTTATATGATAATGTATTCATCCACAAAAATTTTTACATTAAATAAGTAATAGGAACTTTTGGGGGAATAAATCCACTTCCCAAGAACTAATCATTAAATTGACAAGAAAAAGATCAAGATACTCGTTAATTATTTAAGAATAAGTGTAGCATATACTTATATGTGTTTTGGAGCCTGTTTCCTTGTTTAACAAGATTTTGAACGATTGCTTAACTCATTCATGCTGTTGTTTTTGTGGTTAATTTGAAAGAGACTTTTTAGTTGCCCCTGGTAAATTTGACCATGAAATGATGCGCCTTTATGTAACTTGAGCGAGCAAAAAGTGATACCTATTTTTAGGAACCTTTGTAAAATAATATACTCCATGGGACTACTTTTGTATGATAAGTTCTATTTTCTTCTTCTTATAGATTTAACTTGGAATAGACAATGATGGATTCTCTAGAATATCCCTCTATATGTATCATTAGTAGTATATTTTCAGGGAATTTATCTGAAGCATTCCTCTCCTAGAGCCCGTTTATTATGCTCATGGTTGCTTGACCACAGGGTGTTAGGTTGTTTCCTTAAATTTTAGGCTTGGATTATAATTCATTACTTTGATCTCTTAATGGGAAAAAGTTTGTTTGTCGATCAATATTTTGCATGTCCTTCATCAAGTGCTTAACCTTTTTTTTTCTATTGAAATGTCTTTTCTTTTCACTTACATATTCATAATTTTCCTTTCTTGTGAAACAGTAAGGCTGTGACTTGTTTGGCATACAGTACAGAAGGAAATTTGTTGCTTTCTGGTTCAGAGGACGGCATGGTTCGAGTTTGGGATCCAAGGACCCGTAACATTGTTCGCATGTTCAAACATGCAAAAGGTTTTGTTTTTATATATATGTTGTTTCCTTCCTGGTTTGCATAATGATTATCTACAATTTCTTGTTATTTTTTAGTCCTTTTGGGGGCAGAAGCATTTTACATTATTTATTTTTATAATTTTTTGTAACTATATATTGTGACAATATATAGCTTCTTCCAATATTCACTCCAATTTTTCAGAAATGTTAATTATGTTGCTCTCATGTTTGTCACTCATCTAGAATATAAGATTAAGAATTGTTCAACTGATGCATTACCTATAAAGGAACTCTATGGTCTTCTATATAGGAGCTATAGAAGTTTATATATATTCTTCCGTAGCACTCATTAGAAGGATACTTGCACTTACATCTATACTCATCATTAAAGGTTATGATGTATATGTAATAATGGAGAAATGTCAACTCTTACCTGCATTGGCCTTTCTAGAATTTCCATGAAGATTTGTTCTCATTCTTTTAGGAAGTGATATGTTTGCTCTGAATCCTATTTAGTAATGATGGAAATTGTATGTTATCTGGACCTCAATTGGCCACTTATTAAATTTGAGTTATAAACATTTTCTTTTCTTTAAATGCAACTTGAAGAATTTAGCATGATTTTCCTTCTCGCTAAAAATACTGCAGGATTCTTTCAAGATTTAGAAGCAGTTGTGTAATCTCATATTGTTTATGTTTCATTTTCAACTCAATATTTATCTCATATGCTTTTATATTTTCCCACCATTTTTGGAGGGTAATACTTCATGCAAAGCTTCACTGATGTAAATTGTTTCCCTGCTTGCTAAATATAACTTTTTCTTTTTCTCTTTAAAGATCTTTTATTTGGTTTTGGCTCTCATTCTTGTGGGTGGTGCTATTGCCATAGCAGCTATTGCCATAGCAGCTATTGCTGTCACTACACCAATGATTTGTTACTGTGGCATTCAGTTCTCTTATTTTTGTTGATTCTTTGTATTATGCAGGTCCCGTGAACAATATTCTTGTTGTTAGACGACCTCTCTATCTTAGTTTGGGAACATTCTCAAGCGCAAATGCTTCGTTAAGAAAGCATGGGTCACTATTACCGCCTCCGTTGGATAAATATATCAATCTGACTGATGAAGGCTTGAACAATAAGACTGTCATCTGTCTCCCCACTGCTTGCGATATTCCTCGAGATGCTTTGTACCACAGTTCTCAAATAATTGATAAGCATATTGAGGAATTCCAGGTTTCAATGACCTATATTTTATGTGTTTCATCCTCTTTTATTGTCTTGGATTTAATCTTTGTCAAATTATTGTTACTTTATATTAATCTGTGCTTAGCTTCCTTTCATTATTATTAATTTTCTATTACTCATTATAGTCCTGCATATGAATAGCATCATGTTTGCATTCTCCGGGAATTTTTATTCTAACTTTATTCTGTGTCTTTTCTCCAGAGACAAGGTTCTTCTGCTGCAGCAGAAATGGAGGTGGAGAGGCTAAAGCATGAATGTGGAAGGTCCATGCAAATGGTCCAGCAGTGGAAGAAAATGTATGACAACTTGCATGAATTCTGCATTAATGAACTTTTGGATGTAGATCAAGTGGGAGGCACCAAATGAAATATAGCCATATGCACAGTTCTCTTTGCACAACAGCTTATATAGTATGATGAACTTTCACACACTTGAACCTTTGCCAGCCATTTCCCCCTTGCAATTCCCATTATAATCATGTCTTGTCATAGAATTGCTCAAGCTATTGGCCAAACAGAACAGATTTTATCTGGTTATAGGTTTTAAAGTGATGACCAACCATAGTCCCTTCAGAACGAAGAACTAAAATGATTAATGTACTTTGTTTTAGGAGCTAGGATTAAGATATGGTATCTGACCTTTCTAATTTGTTGCATGGAATTGTTCAATTGATATGAAAAATTTTTAAAATGGCACAAATGTTATTTAAATTTGATGATATAATATTTGCACATTATTATATGATTATATGATATTTTATTTTTTATTTAAAATTATTTAATGGTAATGCTACATCATTTTGTACCCGAAATAGATAAATGGGTACAATTTGATTTGTAATAGCATGTTCTGTTGTCTATTCAGCTTCATTGATTAAATTATTTATTTGTTTTACGAACATGTAGCTCAAAAGGGAGAGCGAAGGGCCCAATATTTTCCATATAAGGAAAAAAACCAGTTATGATGAGTTCTAAGAAGACTCCAACACCTTCCCAACAAACAGAAAGGGGAAAAAATTCAAGTCAGCTCAACCGAATTCCACTATTACACTCTTTCCTTCCAAGAGTGTCTTGGCGTAAGTTCTGTGGGAGTGGTGAAGAGACACTAGAGAACAAGTTAGAACCCAAACAAACCCCGATATGCTTTGACTGACTGACCCACTGCTGCACTTTGCCCACAAGAAAAATCAGCCAAATTAATTCAAATGTTGAAAATCATGCAGAGAGAGAGAGAGAGGAGAGAAAGAGAAAGAAAAAAGAAAGGAAAAAACCTACCAAAAAGGGAAAGAGAAAGAAAAAGTGAGACCATCTAGATTGAATTATACCGTCATTTATTTTATATATATATATATATATATTAAAAAAAGCTTCTCTGCTTCAGAGGGCCACATGCGATTGAATGATATCAGCATTCATTATAAATGAATATATTATTAAAAAAAGCTTCTTTGCTTCAGAGGGCCTTACCTGCAATTCCCGATGAGGAGGGTAGGTTGAGAGAGAAAGCGGTAGAAGCAAGAATTAATATAATATATGTGTGTATGCTTGTTTGATTGGAATATTTACAAATAAATAAATGGGATGTGGGGAAGAGAAGATAAGGTGGTGCAACCGTGATAATGTTAAGTAAAAACCCCAATCCAACACCATGATCTCTACCTTTGGATTCTTTTTATCCAATTCAACCTCTTCTGCACAGAATATGTTTCTTTCTTAATTAAAAAATTATAATAATTCGTAATGTTTCAATTTACGTATGTGTGAGAGAGGAACTTTCTGTTTCTGGTGATCAAATGTCAAGCTGAAAGTTGCTTAGAAATCAGGGTGGTAGGGAGTTTTCAGTGTTTTGGATTGGTGTTGAAGAATAGAGACCAGGGAATACCAACACCTTCAACCTCTGCAAACTACTTCTTTTGATCATCATATTTATAAAGTCTCATTCACTAATTATTAGATAATTATTCAGATTTGAATTTTTACTCTCTTATATTTATAATTTTTTCTATTCTCGATCAAGCTATCTATTCAGGGTTATTCACACTCTTCTGAATACTAAGAAATGTTAGGTGTCTTTCGGGCGAAGAAGCAAATTGAATTGACCTGGACTTCAAGACAATTAATGACTGTTATGTTGTCTCGAACCAAAATGGCAAGATAATAACAACTTTGTCCTCTTCACCCTTTGCAATAACCCGAGATGTCTCCTTATTGATGTCTACATCTTACATTATGAGCTGAGTTGGTGTGGTCCACATGTAAGAGCTACAATTTCCCATCAAAATCTTCGAGCTACAAAAACTAAACTTAATAATTTGTAACGCATCGAAGGCAGAAATTAGGAGAGCAATAATTAGAGAAGATAACATGCAGAAACTCAAAGGCTGGTAGAAATAAAAGTGGCATTAAAGGTTAGAGTTTTCTTTTTGATTAAGCATCATGAATAAATAAAAAATGGCCAGCACTGAAGTAGTGCATTTAAAAAAGAGCCAGTTGATGAACAGTAAGAGCCAGTTGATGAGCAGTTGGTGGTAAAGTTCGTTAGGAAGGGAATTCCATTACAGCACATGAAGCATGCAGGTCGCACAATGAATTAAGGACCTGATCCTTCTCGAAAAGCGTTCCTGTTACTGTTGGTATTAGAGGTGGTTTAGGCTGTAGCTACAGCAGCATATCAAGATAATGCAACTTGTAATATTATACACTGGCTAGGCCCCCTTCCCACTGGACCATCGCCACCTGTAATTCTCCGGTGGATCCAATGGCATCATATTGTCGCCGGTTCTGGCTAAGTAAATCATTTAAAAGGGTCTGGTGAGATCTCTGACACTTGTCATGTGATTGTGGGGCTTTCGTTCCTTAAAAATTAACACCAACACTTCCATTCAATGTTGTATTATATAGCTTTCATCACTTAAAAATTAACACCAACAAAACAACTTATCATAGTCCCTAAAAGTACAGTTAGATCTGAGCCCTTCAACTGCTAGCTTATTGGACATACACTTCTTCACTGAGTCATCTAAAACCATATATATGACTTTTGTTCTATCTCTCGTCTTAAAGATGTGGTCCTTTAATATGAAAATGAACATCCAGACTACATTAATATGTTTTTCTAGGTACCAATCATCATAAATATATAAGACGATATAAAGCAAAATGAATACTTCTGTGATTACAAAGGAGTAAAAGAAGCTTGGAAAAGCATTTACACTATTGTTGTATATAGTATAAAATATTCAACCACTTGTGATATATATAAATACAGATAGTCTGTTCCCGATATCACTTATTAAATTCTTCTTTTTTTAACTTCTTCTTCTTCTTTACTTCATCTCCTCACCCTTGTATCTATATCTCTTTCCTTCGCTGCACATTCTGATAAAGCTCCTAGTCTACACTCCAACTCTTTTATCTTACCCGTCCCTCTGTTCATCAGGTTCTCAGTACTCCTTTGCTCTTTATTACTGCTACTACTTGTCCCCCTCTCCTTTTAACCTTAATTTCTTTTCTAGATTCTCTGTACAAAGCCATGGAAATTGACCAGTTAAAGTCTGCAACGGAAGATCAGATGGAGATGATGATGGACAAGCTCCCCGAGTTTTACGGCACCTATAACGACGTGGCTGAATTGCCTTCAACTGAAGCTGACACAACTAGTGGCACTACCATTGGTTCCATAACGACTCATTTCATTGATAACCCACAAGTTGCTTCACCTACACCTTCTCTTATGAACCAACCCTCCACCATCTCATTTACTGGCACCAATTCAGTTCAAGAGCCAAGTTTTTTATCTCATTCAACAAATGAAAGATTTTGGAGAGGTGGTGTGGATTTATCAGGTGTAGATTCTTATTCTACACCATCACATAAGCGGAACATGTCGATGGCAGCGATGAGGGAAACCATATTTCGAATTGCAGCGATGCAGCCGATTCATATAGACCCAGAATCTGTGAAGCCACCAAAGAGAAGGAACGTTAAGATATCGAAGGACCCTCAAAGCGTTGCAGCAAGGCATAGAAGAGAGAAGATAAGTGAGAGAATAAGAATACTTCAAAGACTTGTCCCTGGAGGAACAAAAATGGATACTGCTTCAATGTTAGACGAAGCAATTCACTATGTCAAGTTTTTGAAGACTCAAGTGCAATCACTGGAGAGAGCTGCAGCTAATAGACCAACCGGAATTGGGTTCCCTGCACCACTGTCGTCAAACGGCTGTTATCTTTCAATGGGAAAATCATACAACAGTCTGCATTTTGGAGATGCTTAGTTAACTTAAGAAACTAGTTAGCCAGCTAGCTCAGGCATAAATATTGTTCTAGTACTGATCCGTGTTGCTTCAAAGGGATTATAAAAAATCTTGCATGGCTTTTTGTTCAATTGATATTTAAACTCTGTAATCCCTGTTGTATAGTTTTGAAATAATTGATAATAGTTTGATAGATAGAACAACTGTTTAAAGAATCTAACTCTGCTTCTCACTTATGTTATGTCATGTCTGTAAAAGCACTTGGTGGCCACCTTGTCTGTGGAGCACTAAAAATCACGCAATTCCACCTTCAGAAAAATGAAGAACGTGACCAGAGATGCCGTATTCTAAACATTATAACATTAACAGAGGACACAAAGTAACACATTTTGCCTTCGAGAAACTGAAAAATGATCACCTTTTTTACTACCTTGAAGATCAAATATAATATAATTAATTAATTAATTTTACCGGGTTGACAGACTATTCAAAACTAAATCATTCTTTTTGTTACGAATATTTTAATTTTTATCTCTGTTTACAGGAAAAATTCTCATCTCATCTCTAATATGGGGATAATAAAGAATCATCTTTCTTTTCTATAGAGAAAATTTTTTCCCCATCCCTTTTTCACTCTCGATCGAAAATTTTATCAGATTTTTTCTTTTATATCTTCCCTGAAAAATAAAAGAATATTTGTTAAATATTACAGTATATTTATAATTATTCAAAGTTCTCAAAGGTTTGAAAATATCTAGATATCAATGGGGTTGAGTCAAAGAGGATATCAATCAAAGATATATTTATCTCATTTTCACTCCATCCCGTCTGTATCAAGAATTCTTTTCCTATTTAAAAGAGGGTAGACCAAAAACCCTGTTTCACAGGTTGAGTTGTCGTTCTTAGTAATAATTAAGATATTAAGTTATAATACCATATGAATTTTTGGAGCATATAAAAGTTGGAATATTAATGGATAGGCATATTAACAGGTGTGGATTTTGTAGATGAATTGCACAGAAGTGATAGAAGAAGTATAGGGTAAGATATCGTCGTGATTTCCATGTCATGTGGAAGTTGAAGAATGCAAAGAGAAATGCATGGGAAGTCCACGTGAAGAACTGACAAAACGCGGTGATGGGCTTTTTTCCAATGTGGCATATGACGTCTTTGTCCGTCAACACGGTCTGCACGTGAAACTCAATCTGATTGGCCAACCCAGTATCTTGGGGCAATCCACGTCAGACTTTTTCTTTGATTAGGCCTAATGATACCTCACTCTCACGTGAACTTCAAGTGATTATGTTGATGCTTAGAGTCGCAATCCCGAAGACTTTGTCACTACGTTTTCAAGTTGGCAAATGGCAGCTGAAGCGGTTGGAGTTTCCTTTCCTTAATTATTTTATGATCAGGTTGTTCTGATTTATATCTTTGATATAAAAAATTAATTATTGTAGGAGTGAATCACATTTTATCACTAAAGGTTTCATCTAAACCTTTTTTTTTCATTTTTTTTAAACACTATAAATAATATTTTTTATCCAAGATCAAATTTGTTTAAAGAAAAAATATATAAAAAGTTAAAATAATCAATTTAGACATATATAAAAAATTAGATAAAAATTAAAAAAAATGATAACAGAAAAAAATCATCCATAATCTGTGATTTATTATTTACAAAATTTGCAACTTTAAGCAATTCTTAATAGCATTTAGGATTGAATTTGAGTTTAATCAAGCTTGTACAAAATGAAGCTCATTTTCAACTCATTTTTAAGGGGGTTTTTCAAATATATTTTAACTCGGGTTTATACTCGAGTTCATATATGTTATGCTTGGGTTCGGGTTTGTTCGAACAATACTCATATTGAGTTTAATTAAGCTTACTTTGAGTCTAGCGTAATAACATTACCAGCCACTGATTATGAAGCTCTAATACCACATCTGACATTGTTGCAAAGTTGTTGATTGGTAAACAACTTGTTATGGAGAGGGTCTTGATTTTCAATTGAGTTCAAACCCAAAATTTTTAGGGTAAGCTTTCACTGGTTGTGACCTATGCTTTCAAGCTAGAGACATCACTAGAAAGAACAGGAGATTCTTCATCGCTAAAAGGTGTAGACTATTTCCTATTAAGAAGTATGGTTGATGATTTCACGGCTGCTTTGTTAGGTAGATGTTAATTGAAGAAGAGAAAGGGAGCTCTATGCGTCTCATTGCTTGAATATGATGGGTTTGTGGTGTCACCACTCAAATCCCTATTGTATAAAATTGTATTGACTGGTGTAGACTTTAGCTTAACTAATGGTGAAGATTGCCATTCAAGGTTCACCCAGATTAAGAATCATCCATTTGATTCTAAAGAGGGCACTATCATTTAGCGGAGGCTTGGGGCGGTCAATGATTCAATGTTTTGGGCTTGTCAATCTTAGCCTCTACCTAGGTCAACAGTGATGGTACCAATTTGATGAAAGAGGGAGAGGGAGAGGGAGAGGGAGGGGGAGGTATAATAAATGTGTAATATGGTAATTTAAGTTTGTGCACTGTACTATGTCATATTTGTGGGGAAAAAAAGTAATTTTTGCCATTAAGGGGGTGGAAACATGTTTTTGAGCCAAACCTTGGGTAGGAAATGTGATTCAGTCTTATTATAGTCAACTCCTACTTGTCAGTGGAAATACACAAATCTCTGAATTGAAGTATTGAAAGCAATATAAGATGTTGAGGGACACGACGCCGTTTCTTGGTAACACACGTTTTATTAAACCATTGCTGCACATCATTTCATTAATCAACCAAAGTGCACCGTTTTTCTATATCTTTCATAGCATGTTATGCCAGCACTGCTACTGTGGACTGGTGATGAGAATGGCGATAGACTGGACTTAGTCTATTTATATTTGGACTTTTAACTTTTCCTGGACCCATCCCTTGAAAAGTTCTCAGCTTTCTTGCCCAGTAAATTCAACCAGCAACCAAATAAAAAATTGGGAGAGAATTATAATTTATGCTGTTGAGTGGAAATAGAAAAAAGTAAAGTCTAGGCTGCCTTCTACCGCAGAATCCAACGTGAATTGTTTATGTCTTAAGAATCATGCCTCACCAAAGGCTGTTTATTCCTTTCCACACCATATATGTACATATATATATATATGTATATGTACATATATATATATATGTATATGTACATATGTGTGTGTGTGTGTGTGTGTGTGTGTATACATAAATGTATACATATACATTTCATGCTTATCTTCTTCTTCTATTGAATACATTCTTGTCACATTTTCAAACTTTAATACATATGGTGGAAATTTCACCAGGTATGTAACACTCCCCTTTAGATTTTTTATCACTTATAAATAATTACATTAATCTTACTAAGAAAAAACCTAGTAAAATAAAAACCAAAACAGATGAACGCAATTATTTAATCTTTTGTAAAGTGGTGTTAGACGTGTTTAAACTCCCTCATTAAAAACCTTATTAGAAAAACTAAATAGGACAAAACCTAGTAAAAGGAAAAAGAGTACAGTGCATATTTTGTCCAAAATGTGATAAACTTAAAAAATTTGCTTCTCCTGATAAATGTTTCCCTTGATAAATGCTCTCTTTTTGTAGTAGGATTAATTTAGTTGCTTATTGAATTATCACATACCAATGTTATACACTAAGTTTTCAAATGTTGATGTTAGTAATATCTTGATGAACAAATCTGCGAGATTCTCACTGGATCGTATTTACGTAACATCAATTTTTCAGCTCTGCTGGAGCTCATGAATATAAAAGAATTTTGATAAGATATGTTCGATTTTGTTTCTTTTGATGCATCCACCTCTAATTTGAACAATATATATTACATTGTTTTCATATAATATAGAAAAAGTGTCCGTTATAAAAGGAAAAGTGCATATATTTTGGATATGATGAATGATAGACGGTAACCATATACATTCTCAGCTAGCTTTATGCAGAGCTAGAATCTCTGAATGATTTAAAGATATTACAACCAAAGTCTATTTAGTGGAGCGTCATGATATTGCTATATTATTATAAGTAAAAACATATCCTATCTGTGAACAGGCTTTAGATAACCTACATCTGCATATTTAACCAAATTATAATTTTTAGAGGATTTGAAAGAATATAATAATTTCAAATTTCTAGTCCCACATAAGTAACAAAGTATATATTTGATTTCATTCCAATGACAACGAGTTGGTTTAGAGTTAAATCAGACCAATAAATTAACTATAAAAGATATATCCGATCTAGTGTATTAGACCAAATATAATAAAATTTCTGAATGATTTAAAGATATTACAACCAAAACCTATTTAGTAGAGCGCTATGATATTGCTATGTTATTATAAGTGAAAATATACGTATCTGTGAACGGGCTTTAAATAACCTACATCTGCATATTTAACCAAATTATAATTTGTAGGAGATTTGATATAATAGAATAATTTCAAATTTTTAGTCCCACATAAGTACAAAGTATATATTTGATTTCGTTCCAGTGACAACGAGTTGGTGTAGAGTTAAATCAGGTCAATTAAATAACTATAAAAGATATATCTGATCTAATGTATTAGACCAAATATAATAGAATTTCAATAATATTACAATATGATACTTTATGATCAAGTATCTTTTCATCTTATTCTTTAGGATGAAACAAGTCTTTTTTCAAATTGAGAGACCAAACAGCTATTGGGATGCTCAAAGGATAAACCTTATCTATATTAAAACGTTTTAATAATTTTTCAATATATGTTAATTGATGGATAAGTATTTCATTTGAATTATGCTCGATCTACAAGTTGAGATAATATTTTATTTTTCTCAAATTCTTCATCTCAAATTTCTTTTTCAGATATTCAATAGTTTTTAAGAGCTCTTCAAGAGTTTTAATTAAATTCATATCATCAACATAAACTGCTATAATAGTGAATCTTAATTCTGACATTTTTATAAAAACACAGACATATAAGGGTATTCACATAACCCTCTTTTTTCAAATATTTATTAAGGTGATGGTACCACATTTGTCTGAATTATTTAATTCATAAAATGATTTTTGTAATTTAATTGAGTACATGTCTCTTGAATTGACCCTTTTTGCTTCAGACAATTTATATTCTTTAGGGAGTTTCATATAAATTTCAGTATTCAAGTTTTCATATAAATAAGCAATAACTACATCCATTAGACACATATCCAATCCTTCAGAAATTGTTAAACTGATTAAATATTTGAATGTGATTATATTTATCACAGGTGCATATGTTTCATCAAAGTCTATGTCTAATCTTTGGGAAATGTCTTGGCTACAAGCATTACTTTATATATAACAATCTTATTTTTCTCATTTCATTTTCTCATAAATACTCATTTATATTCAACGGGGTATATATCTTTAGGTGTTGAAACTACAAACTCAAACACTTAACATTTTGCGAGAAAAATTAATTCTGCTCTAATTATTTCTTCCCATTTAGGTCAATCATGTCTATGTCTGCATTCAGTCATAGTACGAGATTCAAAATCATCATCATTCATAATTTCAGTAGCTACTACAAATGAGAATATATCATTAATGTTAACTGTTTCATAATTTCACATCTCTCATGTATGAGTATAATTTTAAAATATTTCAGTATTTTTATTTTTTTCTTCAGAGGTTTGTGTCACTTCAAGGGTTTGAGTTTTTTCAGGGACCATAACCTTTTCTGGATGAATATTAGAGAGTGTAGATTTTTTATTTATTTTTGGATCATCATGTAATATATGTTTGATTATTTGTCTTTCTTTTTTTAAGGACAATGTCTTTCGATCTAATAAGTATACCATGTTTTTAATGTGTAGTAAATTGATCAGTTGTGACTCGAATAGACTGTTCAACAGTCATATTAATTTTTACTGTTGCGTTGACAACTGGTACATATGATTTTGTCACTTTTGTCATATTTACAAATGCATCAAACATTTGATTGACAAAAATTTGTAAATACACTATCTTATGCACTTTAGTTTTATTTTAAGATGTGCGAGAATCTAGATGAAACATAGTAGGTACGTACCAAGTAAGTTCATATCTAACTTCAGAACGTGTTTTCTTTTCCTCTAAAGGTAGGAATGTTGTTTCATCAAAGTGATAATATGTAAATAGTACAGTAAAAAGATCACTTGTTAATAATTCTAGATATCTGATAATAAATAGTAAATTATATCTAACATAAATTCTCAAACGATATTGCGGTCCTATTTTTATGCGTTGAAGAGATATGTACAGCACAACCAAATATCCTTAAATGTGATATATCATGTTAATGATTAAGAACTAATTATAGGGGATAATATTGATGATAAGAATATTATAATATATATTCTGATTATATTTTAGACTTCAAGTCTATATTTTTTACAATTTATACAAACTTCATATTGTAAATGTGATATAGTTATTATAAAATAAATACTTTGATAAAACTTTGGACTTCGAGGCCACACACACACATATATATTTTTACAATTTTACAAACTTCAGGTTATAAATCAGATACAATATTATAATAAAAATAAATATTCAAAACTTTTGACCCAGATTCATGTTTTTGTAAATTTTAGGTCACAAATGATATTCATGACTTCAATCCTAAATTCATGATTTTGTAAACTTTGAGTTACAAATAATATTTATGACTTCAAGTTCAGATTCATAATATTCAAGATTTTAGATTCAGATTCATAATTTTGTAAATTTTAAATTATAATCAAGATACAATTATAAATAAAAAAATTAAATATAAGAATAACAGAAATTAAAAAATCTATAGTTTGTATTTTATAAATTAGATAGTATCATAATTGAGATATTTGTATTTATAATATACAAATAAAATAATAATATAATTAAAAAATAATTAATATTAAAATATATCTGAGTTGATCATACTAATAATGAATTATAAATATAAGTAAAACAAAATAAAGGAAAATTGAAGTAAAAAAGAAGGCCAAACGACTATTTCCCACCCAAGGTTTGATGTATTCTCAAAAGTCTCCCCTTTAACTATGGAAACACCAAATACCCACCCATGGCCGGTTAGATTTAACCAAACCCTAACGCCTGAAAATTTTATCTCCTTTTGCCCCCCTAAACTTTAAAAACTGAAATTTTTCCCCCGCCTAAGTTTTAAAAAATTACAGTTTCACCCTAGGGTTTGGTTTTGAAATCTCCGACGACCTCTCTGGCTCCGTTGCCGACGGCCACTCCCTCCCGAAGCAACCTCTCCTTCCGACGATCTCTTTTCTCCCATTTGAAGGTCCGATCGACGCCCGGAGACGCCGTGGGAGACGAAGAACTTCGTCGGGAAGACGAAGTTCTTCGTCTTCCCAGAAGAAAACCTCTGGGAAGACGACCGTCTTCCCAGACGAAGACGACGGCGTCGACTTTGTCTGGGAAGACGAAGAACTTCGTCTTCCCGACGAAGTTCTTCGTCTCCCACGACGTCTCCGGGCACCGATCGGACCTCCAAATGGGAGGAAAGAGATCGCCGGAAGGAGAGGTTGCTTCGGGAGGGAGCGGCCGTCGGCAACGGAGCCGGAGAGGTCGCCAGAGATTTCAAAACCAAGCCCTAGGGTGAAACTGTGATTTTTTAAAACTTAAGGTGGGGGAAATTTTTAGTTTTTAAAGTTTAGGGGGATAAAATTAGATTCTATTTTAGTTTATTTTTAATATTATAGCAAAAATGACGATTTTACCCCTATCACCGTTAGGGTTTGGTTAAATCTAACCGATCATGGGTGGGTGTTTAGTGTTTCCATAGTTAAAGGGGGGACTTTTGAGAAAACGCTAAACCTTGGGTGGGAAATAGTCGTTTGGCCAAAAAAGAATTGAGGGGAGTGTGCTTTTCTGTTGGATCCAGATGAAGGAGTGTGCGTGTGTCACATTTTGGGGGGCCGGGGTGGGTGGGGGGTGCTGCTTCTGCTTCTACCACATGCATTGCACTGGACAAATTCATGATTTTCTACCACATGCATTCCACTGGACAAATTCATGATTTTCCACCACATGCACTCCCATCACATTTTCAAACTTTACTGCATGTGGTGGAAAATCCACCGAGTATGAAACAAAAGGACTTTTATCAGTAGCTTATAGAATAATTTTTGTTTTTGAATTAGTCTCGTCAAATTAGAGATTTTTCATATGCAAATCAGGACCTGAGATTGATTGATTTTTCCTGGCAAAAAGGATACTTAATCAATAAAATAATAAAAATAAAGGTTAAATAATTTTAAATTAAAAATAAAATAATATTTAATTAAATAATTATATATTTTTTTTATATTTAAATTAATACTCATTATAAATATCAATTACCAATCTAAATTATATATGTCATCTTTTGGATCCTCATAATTGCGTGGGTGGGATGATATAAATATATAATTTTAAAAATTAGTTGCGTAATAAAGATGAAAATTAAAATTGAGGTGAATGTTGGGCTAGAATGTGACTAAGTTGTCGCCTAAATCACTTGGGTATTGTTCCACCTTCAAATGATTCTGATAAATTCAATGAAATTAACTTCAATTCGAACACTACTTTCGATTATATGGGTCGAGTTCAACTTTAAATTAAGTTAAATTTAAATCAATTTGAACATATGATATAAGATAGCGTGTTTATGTGATAAATAATGTAAAATCAAAATTTCTATTTATAAAGAGTTTAATTTAATTTAATTTAATTTTACTAATATTTTGAGTTTATTTAAAACTACTTTTTTAGTGTTATCGAATTTTAATTAATAATTATTTTTATTCAATTAATGTAATAATAAAATGTTTTTAAGATTATTCTTTTTAAGAAAACTCAATATATACAAAATCTATTAAAGTTATTTTTTAAAATCCTTTTTTTTTATAATTTGATTTCTATTTCGACTCAAATTAGATTCTCTGTATCTTCCTAGTCTAATCAGGTAAAATAAGTCAATTCAAACGGTACGAATTTCATCATTTTTATTCATTCGTCAACTAATCAACTGTTCAATTCAAATTCACGTTTTAATTTCTCAACACATTGTGCACGCTTGAGCATTTTTTCTTAATCCTTGTATTTTCTGTGGAAAAAATGCAGCAGCCGTTTGTCCGTGCGGTGATCTCATTCCGGTGAAACCAGGTAGGTATTATTTGGCAATTGAAAACAAGTCGAGATTAGAAAATATCTTAATTTATTTGATATAATAATTATAAATTTAATTTTATATTATAAATTTAATTATTTAACAAATATGAATCATCTCGATTATTAAAAAAAAAAAACAAATTATACTTCAAGTAATCAACAAACCCATGATAAAAGTTATTGGTTTTTAATAAAACGCACGCCAAGTCAAGTAGTCAACATTCCATAATTTGATTTGTTCTAATCAACCTATTTTAACCTAACACGCTGTTAGTTAATCTGTCTTTATTATTATGGTATTTTTGAAAAGGTAAATTACATGAATAAATATCTCGTGTACTAGAATATGAATATATTTAGAAACTATGAAATTCAAGACATTGACGCTGCAACTCATCGTCTTTTCCTTGCTTTGAAGCCATGGATGCGGAACATTTCTGTCAGGGCTATCTGAATCTTAAGCCGAGAGATGCAAGCTTGGTCGATCTCATTCTTCTTCTATTTTCTGCTGAATTGGAGCAAAGAAGGTTCGTCGACTGCCATGAAAGACAGCCTCCCAGAAGTTTTGGCTATCGATGGGTTATATTCATCTCTGTCATCGCGCAGAAGGTCCTTTTCTTCTTGAGGAAACCTATGGCAATTGCAGGATATGCCCTCGAGATGTGGCTAAATCTTCTGTCTAGCAACGGAGGCTTTTACATGCTTCTAATTAATGTCTTGAAAGGTATATTGCTGTTTCCAGTACCACTCTATATTATGTATGGCTAAATCTTTCTTACGAAACATGTGACTGATGAAAATAAGGTTTTGCAGGAAGGTTGGTGATACCAGATAGGTCATCAGCAACCTTCACATCTGTTGTGGGATACTCTGACATACGAGTTGAGTTAGACGCTCAGGTTAAACCTAATGATGACAGCAGATATTATGCATCACTTTCCCTCATGGCCGCCAAACTGGTATATGAGAATAACGCTTTCATAAGCAACATTGTCAAAAATCACTGGAACGTAAGTCCCATAAACATGAACATGCATACGAAAATTTATATGAATAAAAGTTTAATCTATCATGTTAAATATTATTCAATAGACTGACAGATGGGCGACCATGTGTAACTTCATTTTCTATTTTCTTTGGTGCAGATGGAATTTTTGGGGTTGTACAGATTCTCGAATGGTAAGCTTTATTCTTGAATGCATTATATGTCCAATTGAATACAATACTGGATGGAATCTCGTATTCTGGTTTAACTGTACAAGAAATCAATTAGTCTAGTTAATTTTAAGATAGGGTAATTTATACTATGTTTCTTTGTTTGGAGTTTCCACACACACACACATATATATATATATATATATATATATATATATATGACAATGAGTTGTATCGAGCTTATCTGGCTAGAAGTTGGATTAGGTTAGACCTATCAATTAATGGATTTAGCAAGTTTGTTAAAGCCGTTATAATAGAAGAAGTCAATTAGTCTAGAAATCAATTAGTTGGAATCTTATATTCTGATTTAACTGTACAAGGAATCAATTAGTCTAGTTAATTTTAGGATGGAGTAATTTATACTATGTTTCTTTGTTTGGAGTTTCCACACACATACACACACACACACACACACACACATACATATATATACATGATAATGGGTTGTATCAGACTTATTTGGTTAGAAATTGGATTGGGTTAGACCTATCAATTGACGGATTTGACAAGTTGGTTAGAGCCGTTATGATAGAAGGGACCGTGGCACAGTATAAAACCTTAGGATTACGCCTTTGCAGGCTCTTAGCAAGTCAATCTGCGTGCTTTTACAGGTTAATCCATTAAATTATAATTTTTAATATTTTTAACAAGCTGTGTTCAGCAATCTGTAATCTTACTCCAAGGCCCTTGCATTGTGTGTTTGGCTTGTGAGTCTAACACGTAACGGGTCATACCAAAAAAAGGGGTTTGAGCCTGCTGAACCCAGCTGAGCCCATCCCTTGGCATGTCTATACATACACAAATCAGGATTGATGATCTTACTGATATATATTGCAGATTACCAGAAACTCTTCTCAGTACAAGCCTTCCTGCATCAAGACAAAATGGTTAACCCTGATGTGATAGTAGTGGCCTTTCGAGGCACTCAGCCATTTGATGCAACGGCGTGGTGCACAGATGTGGACATCTCCTGGTATGATATCCAAAACGTGGGTAAAATACATGGCGGCTTCATGAAAGCTCTAGGATTACAAAAGAACCGAGGTTGGCCCAAGGATATCGACCCGGAAAGCGAGCCCTCATTCGCCTATTATTCAATCAGAAAAATGCTGAGAGAAAGGCTACAAAATAACAAGGAAGCGAAGTTCATATTAACAGGACACAGCTTGGGGGGAGCATTGGCGATTCTGTTTGTGTTTGTGCTAGTGTTCCATAAAGAGTCATGTTTGCTGGAAAGATTAGAAGGCGTGTACACATTTGGGCAGCCGAGGGTGGGAGACGAGCAATTTGGAAAGTTTATGGAGAGAAATTTAAAGGACTATGAGGTGAATTATAAGAGGTATGTTTATTGCAATGACATGGTTCCAAGGTTGCCATATGATGATAGAAACCTCTTTTTTAAGCATTTCGGGGCCTGCTTCTATTACGATAGCTTTTACCAAGGGAAGGTAAGTGCTTTTATATTATGATACAAACTGGGTTTATTGTTCTAGATTTTTTCAGAAATCTTATGGGTTTAATTTCTCTGTAATTTGGTTTATTGTTCTTCAGGTTATGAAGGAGGAGCCGAACAAGAATTACTTCTCTTTGTTATGGGCTCTACCCAAGTACGTAAATGCATATTGGGAGCTGATTAGAGGTGCTGTTCTGCCTTATATAGAGGGTCCGGATTATAGAGAAGGTTGGTTTTTGAGATTGTATAGAGTGATTGGGTTGGCGATTCCTGGATTGTCAGCTCATGGCCTTCAAGATTACAACAATGCTACTCGATTGGGTTCCTTAGCGTCGGTTCCCCAAGCCCAAGATCTGATTCAGTGATTCGAACTTGAATTGCCCCAACAAACGAGTAACTAAGTGACGCATGTAGAATGTAGCCCAATACCCTCATTTTAGTAAATTTCCCCCAACAAGCAAATCTTCATTCAGCAATATTATAACCAAATCCTAAGGACGATAACCATCACTTTACTTGTAGCTCAAACTTAAATAACTGTAATGTTGTTAAATGAGAGAATGGGGAGTTAGTCTACCTATGAATTTATTTATTTCTGATTGGTGGCATACATTTATTTACCCAACTGATAAAGGAAATTTGTTGTCATGGGAATTCTGCAACGCCCCTGCATTCGATACGCTTAGATCATACTTAGATAGCTTTTGAAACCGAGGAAAACAGTTTCCCTCTTGAGGGTGTGATGCCATTGAGAAATCATAAACAACAGCTTACAAGACTCCATAAAATTTATCAGTAAAACGGCATTTCCATTTGCAGAGGCACACTTAAAAGTTGAATATTTTGGAAGCTGATATACATACATAAACATGCAGGATTTATTTCACAATTCTTTTCTTCAGACACATTGAAACCCTGGGAATGTGCAACTAAGTAGTTGCAGCTTACAACTGTTGCATCAAGCAAAGCAACGAATATGGCGGGGCATGTCCTGTTTAACATTAGAGCAATCAAACATTGGAATTTTCTAAAAAATAACAAAAGACCTCCTGGTTAATAACCAATTAGAAGTAAAAGTTACCTTGCAGTTATCACAGCTGAAGTGGGGAGCCATATGGATTGATGACATTAGAAAGCGTGACAGGTAAACCAACCACTCGGGGAACCCATCTGGCTGTTTCGACGGAATGTTACGGCCTGATTGGTACTACTAGCAACTTGATGGTCCTGACTTCTTTTTTTTAAAGTAAATATATAAATTAAAAAACTGAAAATGGGGCACAAATACAACCTAAGCTTATCCCACAGGATAGCAAAAAAAGCACTCTAAGTACAAGTCAATACGAGTGCAAAGGCTAAAGCACACAATTACAAACCAAAATCAAACCATCTAAAAAACAGAGATCGTACTAGAGACAACAATCTGAAATTAACATAACAATGAACCCAGCGCAACCAGCCATGGCAGCACGGGAAAGACAGCAAGAATTGCCCAGCCATCAGTATGAAGCATCAAACGGCACACACCTGAAACAGAAAACAGCAACCCAGGCACCAGGAGCAAAATCACAGAAACGGACCATTTTGCGGCCATTTCATTAAGAAACAACTGACGCAAAAACACTGCAGAACAGCTCCTGGAGAGACAAGAAATGACGCAGCTCATACAGAGAGCACAGCATGCAGAGAGAAGCAGAGGCGCAAGGGAGAAATCATCCGACGGTTGAGCCAAGGGGAAACCGACATGGGAGAGAAGAATTTACGAGAGCAGCAACCATCAATTCCGAGGAAAGCAACTGCAGAAACCGACAGCAAAGAACACAGTTTCGGCAGCAGCAAGGCAGCAGAAGGCCGACACATCCAATGAACCCCAAAGTAGGAGAAAAACATCAGGGTAGAGGGAAGCAGGATTCGGTGACTCCAGAGAAGGAAAAAAGCGACACTGAACTCCTCATTTTTTTGAGCTGATCTCAACTTGTTCATGATCTTATCCATGGATGAAGACCCCTTTTTTTCCAACTTCATCTGAAATACATTTCCAGTCAAAAATAGCAACCACCAAATGCTCGTGCCCCCAGTTTGAAGGAAGGCAGTTCCAAAAATGCAAACAATATGGGGTTAAGTAACGTTCAGAGTGCCACTATATAATCTGGCATTATTAAGGATATTCAACTTTATTTAACTTGGACATATTGGAGAAACAATTAACCAAACTCATCTTTTGAAATATCATTTACCAGACATATAGTTCTATGAATTAAAACCCAAAGAAAGAGATTCAGATCAGAAGATTATTGTCATAGTACTATTAATCGTTCCCTGCTATTAACTGAAGGATATTCACTCTCATATCCAGCAAGTAGATTATACTTCAAATAATCTGTCAATTAATTTACCTCATTATGCCACATGTTAGAATGTGACTCACAAATTCCAACTAAGAGGACCTGTATTTTAGCTTTGCATGAACTATCCAAAAGCAACAGATAAACAGAGCCTTTTGCTGGACCAAAAGTTTATAGTTAAGCTGTCTTCAGAGCAACTTAAAAGCATGTCTATGTGGAAACAGGAAAGAAGAGGCGAACCTCTAGTTTTCTAATCGCAGCCTCAGCTTTTGCCTTCTGCAGATTCTCCCAGTCCGTGAATCAAAGTTCCTCTCTTTTGGTCCTGCCAAAAGCCAAAAGGGAAATGTAATCATCTTCCTGGGGAATGAATGAGCTTAAAATGAAAAAAACATGGCATTCTAAATATAAATCAAAAACCAGTAAGTTTATTGTTATAGTTCCAGTGGCCTTAATCACCTCCTAAGTTTGCCAACATCAATTGACATCCTGTCTTTCTTGATTTCACAAGAAATCTTATAGACTATATATTATAATAAGCAAGTAGTGCAAACTGAAGCTCATTGTATACCTCGTGAGGACAAGGATGCTGGGTCGAGCGCCCCAGAGCACCCGTGCACACTAGCTGAGTGAGCCATGCAGGGCTCCATACTTACAGGAAAGGCTCCACCATGTCCACCAGAATTAACTGCTAAAACTTCCTATGGCTGATGTATGTTTATATTTATGCTTAGGATTTTAATTTCTGGATGCTACTTTGATGTGCTTTAATATAGATTGATAGCAACTCTGAGCAAGAATGATTCCTCTCAATAAAAGAGAGTTGGCTTTCCTTACCTTCATAGGATGACAATTAGATAGCATTGGCCCATTTCTTTAAATGCTAATAACTGTAACCAGCACTATTTTCGGCCGCTTTGATGTTCAGTTTGATTTATCAGTAGCAGAAATCTGTCATGTTAATTATTCATTTTCCTTGTAGGGCACACTCCTCTGCTAACCACCATAGGATCTTGATCTAACATTTTACTATATTACTTTTAGTTTGTGATGTAAACATAGTATGGCTGTACTAGAATATGAATATATTTAGAAGCTATGAAATTCAAGACATTGACGCTGCAACTCATCGTCTTTTCCTTGCTTTCAAGTCATGGTTGCGGAAGATTTCTGTCACGGCTATCTGTGTCTCAAGTCGAAAGAAGCCAGCTTGGTCGATCTCATTCTTCTTCTATTTTCCTTTGAATTGGAGCAAAGAAGATTTGTCGACTACCATGAAAGACAGAGTCACAGAAGTTTTGGTCATCGATGACTAATATTCATCTCCATCATTGCGCAGAAGGTCATCTTCCTCTTGAGGAAACCTATGGCCATAGTAGGATATGCCCTCGAGCTGTGGCTAAATCTCCTGTCATGCAACGGAGGCCTTTACATGCTACTAACTAATGTCTTGAAAGGTATGGTGTTGTTTCCACTTATCAGTACCACTATATGTTGTTAGGCTACATTATACATGTATATTTATCATTACAGCACCTTCTAACATTGGAAATTTGATTGGACAGAATAAGAAATAATCATATTTTGAAGTTTGAAGGAAATATGCATTAGTAAATGCCAACACAGATGAAAGGAAGAATGGGTTTCCTTTTCTCAAAATTTCAGAAAGTTTCCATAATCAATTGTTATGATTATGGTGCTGTGCATGTTAAATTACATCAAAATTTATATGGTATCATGAGCCCATATGGTTCACATCAAGAGGTTTTATTTGGTGTACAAGGTATATCAAAAAATTGTATACATGCATACAGGGTATGCACCATACCAAGCTGATAATGGTTGAAAATTGGAGTTTTGATGACTTTAGAAACCATGAATATTAAAAAATTAAATTTTAATATTATTAAGCCGTAAAATCTTTTCTATTAAGTTCTCTTTGGATAACTAATGATTGACAATCTTTATATAAAGTCATTTTTTTAATTTAAAAATTGGGATTTATATTTTTTGAATGGATAAATCCGAAGCATAATAACTAGATTTATAAGTCAAAATTTTACAAGCATGGTAACGGCTCGAGCCCAAACTTTTATTCTGAAAATTCTAATATTTTATTAATTTTATTAACGCTTAAGATTCTATATAAAATTAATTGCAAACCCAAAGGTAATAAAAGGTTTAAATATATAAAAAATTGTCAACATAACCCTTAAAATTTTACATTCATCATTCTTAAATTTCATTCCTTTTTAATTGATTCTCTTATATTTTGTTTCCATTCAACTTAGCAGTGTGATTAACCATGTTATATATGGTACTAGGAGTGTTGATGAAGAAATTGGGTTTTGCAGGAAAGATGGTTAAACCAGGTAGGTCATCAGCAATGTTCAAATCTGTTGTGGGATACCTTGACAAGGCGAGTTGAGTTAGAAGGTCAAGTTAAACCTAATAACAACATGAGATATTATCCATCATTGTCCCTCATGGCCGCTAAACTGTCATATGAGAATGAAGCTTTCATCTGCAACATCGTCAAAAATCATTGGAATGTAAGTCCCATAAACATGAAAAATGATATGAACAAGAGTGTAATCTATCATGTTAAATATTATTTCACGGCTGACAGATAGGTGACCGTGTGTAACTTCATTTGCTATTTTTCTTTGGTGCAGATGGAATTTTTGGGGTTGTGCAGATTCTCGAACGGTAAATTAATACTATGTTTCTTTGTTTGGAGTTCCTATATATACTCTATCAAGGTTTATGAATCACAGATATTAGCATTGTAGTTGAATTACGAGTCATATTAAGTATCAAAAATATAATTTTTATTTTGTATATTGTGTATTGTCATGTCGTATTGTAAAGTATATCATTTAAAATATAAAATAATAAAATATTAATAAAATTATATAAAATTATATTTGATACATCATCATTTTGAAAAATCTCACAAACATCTTTGAAAATTTAATATACACCCCTCTTACATTAACATCATCATTTTCTCTAATAAAATGTATCAATCTGTTTTGATAATATGTATCGTATTGTATAATATGTCTCTTATATCGTATTATTTAAATACATCTTAAAATATATATCGTTTTTTTAACTTTATCGTATCGTATTATATCATATGATAATAATACCCATCATTGTATCTTTTGCAGATTACCGGAAACTCTTCTCAACACAAGCTTTCTTGCTTCAAGATAAAAGGGTAAACCCCAATGTGATAGTAGTGGCCTTCAGAGGCACTCAGCCATTTGATGCAATGGCTTGGTGCACAGATGTGGACATCTCCTGGTATGAAATTCAAAACGTCGGTAAAATACACGGCGGGTTTATGATAGCTCTAGGATTACAAAAGAACCGAGGTTGGCCCACGGAGATCAACCTAGAAACTGAGCCCTCATTCGCCTATTATTCAGTCAGACAAATGCTGAGAGAAAGGCTACAAAATAACAAGGAAGCGAAGTTCATATTAACAGGGCACAGCTTGGGGGGAGCATTGGCGATTCTGTTTGTGTTTGTGCTGGTGTTCCATAAAGAGTCATGGCTACTGGAAAGATTAGAAGGCGTGTACACATTTGGGCAGCCGAAGGTGGGAGACGAGCAATTGGGAGAGTTTATGGAGGGAAATTTAAAGGAGTATGCGGTAAATTATAGGAGATATGTTTATTGCAACGACATGGTTCCAAGGTTGCCATATGATGGTAGAAGCCTTTTTTTTAAGCACTTCGGGGCCTGCTTCTATTACGATAGTTTTTACCAAGGGAAGGTAAGTGGATTACTTTTTTATTATTGTACAAACTGGGTTTATTTTTTTCAGAAATCTTATGAGTTTTCTCTGTAATTTGGTTTATTGTTCTTCAGGTTTTGAAGGAGGAGCCGAACAAGAACTACTTCTCTTTGTTATGGGCTCTACCCAAGTACGTAAATGCATATTGGGAACTGATTAGAGGAGCTGTTCTGCCTTACATAGAGGGTCCAGAATATAGAGAAGGATGGTTTTTGAGATTGTAGAGTGATTGGGTTGGCGATTCCTGGATTGTCAGCTCATGGTCTTCAAGATTACAACAATGCTACCCGATTGGGTTCCTTCCCAAGATCTGATTCAGTGATTCGAACTTGAACTGCCCTGACAGACTAGTAACTAAGTGATGCACGTAGAACGTAGCCCAATACCCTCATTTTAGTAAATTTTCCCAATAAGCACATCTTCATTCTTTATATTATATCCAAATCCAAAGGACAGTAACCATCACTTTATTTAATAAGTTGTGGCTCACATTTAAGTACCTGTTAGTTGTTAAATGAGAGAATGGGGAGAAAGTATTTATGATTTTTTTTTTTCTCCAAAAGTGAAGCATATGGAAAATTATTGCCATGGGAATTCTGCTATGCCCGTGCAATCAGGTCTAATACATGTCAAGGATAGGCAATTCTTATAAAAATAAATTGAAAACATAAGAAGCAATTCGGTAAATAGAGTTTCAGATAGCCCTCGAAACAAGAAGAAAAAATTTTTTTCTTCTTGAAGTTGCGATGCCACTATGTCTCAATCATCAACAGCAGCTTACAATCTACAGCAAAAATTATAGTAAAACGGTATTTCCAGTTGCAAAGGCACACTTAAAGTGGAATATTTCGGAAGCTGATTTACATACAAATGCATGATTTATTTCTCAGTTCTTCACTTCAGTCACATTGAAACCTTAGGAATGTCCTGTTTAACATTAGTGAAATCAACCACTGAAATTTTTTAAAAAATAGCAGAAGAACAAGAAATTGCAATCCTGATTAATTAACAACTAGAAGTAGAAGTTACCTTGCAATTATCATAGCTAAAGTGGAAAGCCGGATGGATTAATGATATTAGAAAGCGTGACAGGTAAAGCAACCACTCAAGGATCCCATCTGACTGTTTCGACGGAATGTTGCAGCCTTTTGGGTACTCCGAGCAACTTGATGGTCTTGGTTGGCTAAAACTGAACTCCTCATTTTTTGAGCTTTCTTTTGAGCTGATCTCAGCTTGTTCATGATCTTATCCATGGATGAAGACCGCTTTTTTTCCAGTTTCATCTGAAATACATTTCCAGTCAAAAATAGCAACCGCCAAATGCTCATGCCCCCAGTTTGAAGGAAGGCAGTTGCAAAAATGTAAACAATGAGGTTAAGTAACGTTCAGAGTACCACTAAATAAGCTGGCATGATTAAGGATATGCATATTTATTTCAAAATAACAAATTAAGAAATCATGGAAATCCATCAATAGAAAAAAATATAACTAAGAAAAAAAATTAAAGACATCAAGGAACACTGAGTAGATTATGAGGATGAGTGATATATCAAAGCAACAGATAAAGTAAGGCAACAATAAAAGAAGAAATAAATTGGAGAAAAGATTATATATGAATGTTTCTTCTCTTATTACTTCTTTGTTTCCACACTTTATGCATTCTATTTCCCAAGTCCTTGATTCCTTAGTCATATTGGAGCAACAATTGACCAAATTCAACTTTTGAAATATCATTTTCCAGACATATATAGTTCTATGAATTAAAACCCGAAGAGAGAGATTCAGATCAGGAGATTATTGTCATAGTACTATTAATCATTCCCTGCTATTAACTGAAGAATAGTCACTCTCACATCCAGCTAGTAGATTATACTTCAAATAATCAGTGATGAAATTTACCACATTATGCCACATGTTAGAATGTGACTCACAAATTCCAAGTAAGAGGACCTGTACTAGTAAAGCTTTGCATGAGCTATACAAAAGCAACAAATAAACTGAAGGCAGACAAATATTTTTTGTGTAACATATCCTTTTCCTGGAACAAAAGTTCATAGTTAACATGTCCTAAGAGAAACTTAAAAGCATGTCTAAGTGGAAATAAGAAAGAAGAGGCAAACCTCTAGTTTCCTAATCGCTGCCTCAGCTTTTGCCTTCTGCAGATTCTCCCAGGCTGTGATTCTAAGTTCCTCTCTTTTGGTCCTGCCAAAAGCCAAAAGGGTGATGTGATCATCTTCCTGGGGAAACGAATGAGCTTGAAAGAGATAAACATAGCATGCTAAATATTAATTAAAAACGTGTATGTTCATACTTAAAGTTTCAAATTTTTTTAAAGCTGATAAGTCCCACTTTATTTTCTTCAATGTTTTTATTGTTATAGTTCCAGTGGCATTAATCGCCTCTTAAGTTTGCCACGTCATATTCTCACAAATGACCTAATAAAACAAAGGGACCAGAAAATTTTCACTACAGCTAACATACTTTGAAATGCTTTTTGATGACTCTGTAATATCCCAAGCTGATGTTTGAGAATCCACAGAATTCTTTCTCCAGTCATCAACAATTTCTGAGGTCTTCCCACAGATCTGAGCTCGATTTTTCTTGGACCACCTTGTCACTGTGACCCTTTCATCTACCTGCACATCCCTTACTTGTGATTTCGAGGAATGAACACTCTGGAGTTCCAAACTTGGTAAGGCAGTCGGAGCGGAGGAGAAAGGCTGCCTTTTGGGAGATGAGTGAGTGCTACCATTAGGGCTCATCTGAGTTGCCATGTCCCTTCTTGAAATAGTACGAGAAATATCAGTGGCAGCATCCTTGAGCTCACCAATCTTTTCCTCTGTATGTTGGAATAAACACCAACAGTCCAAGATCAGATACATAAGTTCAGTAGGTCTAAGGTTGAACATCATGATCAATTTCCGTTTAAGACTCAGTTGTTAAAAGAAACTATAACTGATTGCTCCAAATACATTATCAAGCAACAAAACAAACATGCAATATGAAATATCACTTGCTTAATGTATGCTTGCCTGTGCATAAAGATTCTTAGTTTTTTTTTTTTTTTTCAGGAAAAGGAATTCAATACCATTTTTAAGTTAACACATTCAGTTACTATATCTTTTAACTATATTGCGAACTACCAAAAGCCTACTAACATCAATTGAAATCCTTTCTTTCTTGATTTCACTAGAAATCTTATGGACTATATATTATATTAAGCAAGTAGTGCAAACTGAAGCTCACAGTATACCTTGTGAGGGCAAGGATGGTGGGTTCGGCATCTCAGAGCACCCATGCACACTAGCAGATCGAGCCATGCAAGGCTCCATCCTTACAGGAACGGCTCCAGCATGTCCACCAGAATTAACTGCTATGCCATCAGCTGCTAAATCACCAGCTGAAAATGGAGAACCCACCATTAAGTTCCCTATAGGTGCTCCATCAAACATCGGTATTGCAGGTGAATACAGTGAATAATATGCAATCCCAGGAGGGCCAAGGGGGCCACTCTTTGATTTAGGCCGCCTCTGATGAGGCACATATGATTGTCTAACAACACCATCACCAGCAACAGGACTAAGTATCCACCTCTCGGCATCTTCCCATTTTGATGGCAATGTCCTCCCATTATTGAAAGGAAATAATGCAGCATTCCCTTGCCTTCTATTCCCACTTGTATGCAGTGGCACTCGCTCTGAGCTCCAACCTTTCTGCATTCCAACACTTGTGTGCCTATAATTGGGAGTTCCCGGGCTAGGAAATGTACCAGATTTGCGTGACAAATTAGAGCCTTTTTTCAAGGCACCCAAGCGCGGGGACGAAATGGTAGCATTATTTAGATCTAATGAAGCAGGTCTTCTCCTTTCCAGCTTTTTGGATAGAGCTTCAGCTCTAGATCTCCTCTCCTGGACGTCTGTATAAAGAATAGATTCTTATCAACAAAAATAACTGCTTGATTTTGGTTTAAATTGGAATATTAGATTATATGGTACCTTTGAGAGATTGAGAGAAGGAATTTCTGGCTGAATCTAAGGGTCTATTATCGTCTTCTACAGTAGCATAACTGTCGTCTTTTTGAACTGCTTATAATTGAAGGAAACTGTTAGTGACGTAGCAAATTTGAATTTTGTAAAGGTGCTCGTTTGTTTGTTTATAGGTGTCTTTTTTAGCTTTTACTTTTTTCCACAAGGTGTTAAATGAATATCAATAGGCAATAGCTGTACCTTTCACTTTTTCGGCTTTTTTAGTGAGACGATTCTGCTTATTGTAGTATGTCGCTGGTTTGTTTGGATCTCGATCTCGATCTGGACCACTATTTGAACTCTCCAACTGTTCACGATCATGTACACCAAAAGTTCGATTCATTTTCAATTCTTATATTACAAAAATCATCACCGTCAAACCAAAAAAAGATCATTTCTCGTCGTTTTAATTTTCAAAAATGTTTCCCTTTGCTCCAAAAGGTATCAGTTCATCAAGCCACTCAAGCTTTTCAAACAAACAAATTTAATAAAATCAAAACGCATGCACATTGACACTTAAAAAAATCTGATCAGCTAAGAAGCCAAATCAAGACGAGTCCATCGTAGTATTACATAGAGAAATAAAAAGGTCAAATGTGAGACAATGCAAGTAGTACCAGGGAGATTTCAGAGGCGAGAGAGTCGTGATCTTGAGCATCAGATGCAAAAGAGCAGCGGTCAACACTAGCTGAAGCAGAAGAAAATAAACTAAAATTGGATTCAAGAGTAAAAATGACGGAGTCAGGACTTGCGTCACGTGCTCTGAAACCTGATCTCATCGACCTCTGGTCCGGAAACCCTAGCTCCGGCATTGTAAAGGTCACATTCACATACGCGTCGGAAGCAAGGCGATGGAGACCGAGATTCTGATTAGCTTTATAAAATGTGATTATGGCGGGTATAAGAAGGAAGTTGTTACTATAATTGTTAATTCAAAGAATTTGCTTCTGACTTATGATTATATAAACAAACAAGTGGGATTTGGGATTCTAATTTGTGAGGTAAAAGCAGAGGAAAAGACGATCCGATTCGGCTTTTGCGTAAAATTTTTAAAATGTTGAGTGGGGATTTATGCTTTTAATGTTTTTGGTCTTCATCATTGCCCCTTGACTGTCAATTCGACCGACAATGTGACCCTCTTGGATTTGATGTTGGCTATTATTATGGCGCATCGCATGGCCATAAGGGCGGTGGAGTGGAGGAGAGAATTAGTTAAAAAGTAGAACAATGTGATGAACTATTGTCTTGAAAACCATTCTTAAAATACAAACAAAGCACTTTGATTGATAGATATGAATGATAATGTTCACCGAAATGTCAGGAGTTGAATTTAATAGGGAAATCGGTGGTCAAAGGGAAGTATTGTTTTCCATTAGTAACATAACAATGAGACTGTGTCCCCATAAAATGAGGCGTGGTTGGTGGGTGCTCACCATTCCAATTGACTAATGTAATCTGTTACACCTGAGCCGCTATACATGGATTTCGATAATTCTTTAGTCTCTGCACTGCATGTGACCATATGACATCAAACTACTTGTTTTCTTCTTAAAGCTAGGTAAATAAATCCAATAAAATCTTGTAAAAATTAATATGTATCACAGTTGCGCAAAATTTATGGCTCCAGGATCTCATTTCTTTAAAGAAAATCGGCACGAAAGTCCTCGAGAAGGGAGCAGATGTGATACGGTATGTAGCCCAGCTGGAAAGCCTGGCTTCATGCCGGTCAAAACGGGTAATGCCAATAATAAATAATTGAAACAGGACCTTCATTATGCATTTTCTAACACAATTTTGATATATTGGCGAAATCAAAGTTCAAATAGTTGAATTAGAAACATGAAAAATGTACTTTGTCCCAACTTTCATCATGCGTCACCCACTCCAGTTGCACTCTTGATTATTAACTGATTTACAAGAATAAACATGCTCACTTTACACGCCGCAAGCTCATTATTTGGCACACCGCATCCCTGGCCTAAGAGCCCTTCTCCCAACCAACTTCACTAGGCCTTCCTCCAGCCGACACCATTTTTAAGTGTATTTAAGATTTATAAATTATTTCTTCCCGTATAATTTGTAATGAAATGAACCACTTAAGACTCTGTTCCCAAGATGAGCAACACACAGATGAACTTAAAAGCTGTTAGTTAAAGTGGTTGGACGACCACAACTTGTAGTTTTAGTAGCTCTGCAAACACATTTCAGTCCAACTAATTGGTACTGATTTCAGCCTACAGAATCAGAAACCCATTTAGGAGACTTTGCTATTCTTCAAACGGATTTCTTTCAGCAACTAATTTTAACACATGTACATGTAAGGAAGGAATTGTTATAAAACCGAAAAAAGGTTGTGGGATAGAACACCATTAACAAAGAGTGAACATTTCCCCATGACTTAGGCAGATGAAACCAAAAGTAAGATAACAATAAAACTATGTGCCCCCACATGTGAATGAATAATTTTGAATTAAAGATAAAGTAATACACAATCACAAATAACACATTAGTTATATACTCAATTGAATAATCAAAATTTACACACAAAACTCATAAGATAAATATTGAATAGATTTCTAAAACTGTACATGAAAGCTTTAACACACAAATTGTAGAAGTATTGCGTCAAATCACAACATGCTGACCTCAGTTCCGCAATGCTCCTTTCTTGATTACCCCACCTGAGCCGAGCTCATTTATTCTCATCTAAGTGCCGTATGAAGTAAGCAGTTATTGCCTTCAGCTTGCCATTCAGATAGTTCTTCTCACCTAACAAGAACGTCGGCTCATAGTAATAAGAAAATCAATATTTGATTTTACAAACTGAAATTGATGTCTTTTCTTTTACTTTTGAGAATAAGCTCTTAAAAGAAGTCAAACAACAAAAATTGAGAATCCAGGATTTATATTTTTAAGTATATGTCACAGTAGAGGCCAGGGCTCCCAATATGTTAAATGGGCTATGCCTAGTCTCCACCTTATTTGGAGGTGCATCAATTGGTGATTCTACATAAATGGACATTTATATGCACACCCAAGCCCTTTGATGCACCTTAATGCTCATTACTTGATAGTACACCATTAGTTACACTTCTAGCTGAATAAAAAAAGTGGACAGGGCATTACATTCCTACCAGAAATACCTACCAGTATACATCAGAAACGCATGATGAACATGAAATATCTTTAAAGAGTTACCTCTAATGACCATGAAGGAACAGTTGATAAAGCCAACTCAGCCAATTGATTGAGATCAACATTTCTTGGAAGAAACATAACAATTGTTGAAGCAATTTCCTTTGCGCGGTTGAAGAGAAAATATCTGCATAGTTACATATCAAAGCATATGGCATTCAACCTTGTAGAGGGTGCTGAAGACTATAACAACTAAAAAATTTGTTTTCACTGCCAATATTTGCAAAAAAAGAAATACCCATCCTTTGGCTTAAGCATTGTCTGGATGTCATAAGTTTTCACTTTAGCATAGTCAGGACCTCCCCAAGGAGGTGACAGAAAGACAGTGTCTGCCTGCAGCACATCACATTATACATAAGTTAGGACATTAGATACAACAAGTAACAGTAAATCATTAACAATTATTTTATTCAAAGTCAGCTAGTAGATTTGTTGGGGTGCAATAAAACCCCATATTGACAGAGTATCCCTCCCTTTTTTGAGAAATATACAATAAATGCAGATGCATACAAAGTTTTAAGAATTGGAATGAGAGTTAAAAGCGAGCAGCCACCGTCCATAGCAACAGAAGAATATCT
Organism: Mangifera indica; assembly: GCF_011075055.1. Classification (NCBI taxonomy): domain Eukaryota; kingdom Viridiplantae; phylum Streptophyta; class Magnoliopsida; order Sapindales; family Anacardiaceae; genus Mangifera; species Mangifera indica. The sequence goes on along the minus strand of NC_058147.1, from coordinate 2,961,430 downwards.
CACACACACTGCTTAAAGTTAAAACTCACAGGAAACTGAAGTATTTGTGGCATTGAAATATGAAAACCATGGACAACAATAGAAACATACCCCATCGGTAAAAATCTACAGTTAGAAGAAAGCTTTAATACCTTCAATGTTGGTGCCAAAAGGAAAAAGTCCCCCACTATGAAATCTATTTGGTTGACAACTCCATAGATGTTTGCATTGTGATATGCATAATCAATTTTCATCGGATCAATATCAACAGCAATAACATGTTTGCTCCTGAAAGTAGTAAACAATGTAAACACAAAGCATAGTTATTTGAGGATAGAATGAAAGTTTTACATCCACAGTAAAACATACTTGATATTAAAAGGAAAGAAAGATATATAGCTTTGTTCATATCTATCATATGTACGAAAACAGAGTCTTACAAGCGAACTAAATGATTTCATCTCTTGACCAAGTGATTAAAATGTTAATGGACTATTTGATAAGTTAAAGGTCATGCAGTTGAACTATAAGACACTAAAATCAGAATACTCTTAGTGAAGCAAGGAAATTAACTGAGGTAGATTTATATTGACACACACTTAGATGCCAAATTATTTCACATAGCTAGTGGTTCACAATAAAACTAAAGTTACAAACATTATCAATCATCCAAAGTTAAAGATCACACACATGAAAGGCTACAATTAAACTTAGGCCAAAGGACTATTTCCCACCCAAAGTATGCTTTTTTTCCAAATTCTCCCCCGTTAACTATGAAAATCTCATTTACCCACTCATGGGCTGTTAAAATTAACTAAGTCCGTTAGTTACATCATTCCCCCCACCCCCCAACCCTAAAAACTAACAATTTTCCCCCAACCCAAGTTTTCAAAAACTGCATTTTCTCTTTAGGGTTTCCAAACTTTCAGATCCAATTTTTTCGACGACGACCGTTGATCTCCAAACACCTGCTCTCCCTCTCCGATAGCTCCTCCTTCAAGTCGTACATCTTTCAAACGACTCATCGTTGACAAAGACGACATCTTCGTCTCTAAACAAAGACGATGACGAAGACGAAGACGCATCATCTTTGTCGACGACGACGCCGAGGAGGGGGAAACACCAAGGAGGAAGAGACGTCACTTGGAGATCGTCGGTCATTGCCAGAAAATTCAATCCAAAATTTGGAAACCCTAGGGGAGAAAATGTTGTTTTTGAAAACTTGGACTAGGGAAAGTTGTTAATTTTTAAGGTTTAAAAAGGAAAATAAAATAAAATTTAAGTTTATTTTTAATATTACAGATAAAATGACGATTTTATTCTTGAAACCGTTTTTTTTAACAGCCCATAGGTGGGTAAATGGGATTTTCGAAGTTTGGGTGGAAATAGTCCCTTGGCCTTAAACTTACATTTGTAATAGTTATTGGTTGAACAACATTGAAATCACATTATCTAAAAATGCAACTGTCTAACAAGTGAAGCATACGACCATCAAATACAATTTTGAATTTAAGAAGAGAACAAATTACAGAGTGGAAACAATACATACCTCATAGCAAATTGGATGGTATTCCCACCAACTCCAGTAAAACAGTCAACTACAATTCCATAACCACAACGGACTGCATGATGCTTAGCTATGGCTTCTGATGTGACAGAAAACCAGCCTTCCTCATCCATTTTTATACCATCATCAAATTTGGAAAACAGTAGGTACCTTTGACACCAGTATTTGCCAATATTAGCAGGTAGCTGTTCACTCATCCCTTCAAGTTGAACCTCTGAATAACAGAATCAATTAATTCAGGGTAACCAATTTTTGAAAGTAATTTTACGGAATTATGAGAATATTTAAATAGCAAAAAGCAGTACAAAAAGAAGAATATAGGCTAATGGCTATCCAACTATTGGGCCAACAAATGCAGACACAATTTGAAAAAGAATTGCTCTCAGCACTCTCTTGAAGGTGGATAGCAAAAATCTAGTCATGTCCTCATTTTAGGTTTTCAATTTGAGAGGAACTGTTTTCAAACTTTTTCACCCACAGTACAATGATACAACTAAAACTGAATAAAATATTTAGAGAGTGAAATCTGAGTCATGAACCTCCAATTTTTTGGGACAATTTCCTACTTGCACGCCTTCTTCTAGCTTTCTTTTTCTGTTTGGTTCTGCCAGAGTCAAGTTGGAAATCCAATCTATCTTTTGCATCAAACACAGATTCTAGACACATATCGTCTTGCTCTTCCACCGCTTCGATGAGTTGACTGGTAAAGCTGCACAAAAACTAGGCATCATAAGTAAAAATAATGATATAATAATAAAAAGTCTTTCACATCTAGAAGTCAACAGAGAAGCTGTAAAGACTCAACCAAAGTCATGTTTCCATGTTCTACCTGGTATCATTTGATACCTGAAAGGCCATTTCATATTTGCATTCCTTGTTGGTATCAAGTTCATCTAAGAGCTCAATTCCCTCAATTTCACCAGAATTGTCTATGGATGGCAGCTGCAACTCACTGTTGTTCAACTCATCAAAAGCCAGTTGCTCGACACTGGTTTCCTGGCTGTGCAAACAAAATTGATGGTCAGGAAAAAAAAAATGTGTGATAAAGGCCAAATACAAATAAATGAGAAAAACAAAACAAAAAAGTGTGTATTTAATTGAACCCAGATTACCTGTTGCCACGCTCCTCGTTATTAGATGCAAAGCTTAAGAAATCACTGTGACTTCTACCTATCCCAGTAATTCCATCCACATGGTCCAAACTTCTGCTACAGGAAGGCAAACAAATGCCAGACACAGAGTGGTAAACAGCACATACACTTTCTTGTGGAACCTTGTCAAGTGGCTGATCTACTAATCCACCATCATTTAAAGATTCATCAAATGATTCAGCATCATTCCCCAAAACACATAAATCTGATGATTCAGAGAAGACATAAGAAATCGAAGGGGCAACAACTGTTTTGGTCATTTCAGCAGTCATTTCATTGGACTTATCACAAGTGTCAACAAAGAGTAGATGTTCCATTCTTGGGGGAGCGTCCCAAGTAGAAGCATGTGTTTTGATGTTGTAGAAGTAGTTTCTACGGTAGAAAGAGTCCCAATACACCTTCCAATCTGCAAAATCACCATTACTACTACAAATGTCAATTTCCTCCTGGTTGACCACTTCTAACCTTGAAGAATGTACAACTAATTCCGGTGCCTGTGTCTGCTCAATAAAGTTATTGATGCAAAATTTATGGCCTTCTTTACCACAAATAGCCACTGAAGATACTTCTAAACAGTCATACTCCATGAGATGTCCACAAAGTTCTTTACAAGAGTTTTCATTTCTTGCATCTGTCAAACTACTCTCTGGTACATGTTTAGCTTCCACAGGAGCTGAACTCACCACAATTTTCATGCCATCCTTTGACATAAGATCACCATGTATTCTGATATCATAGTTCTCATAATTATTCAATACAACATTAGATATTCCATCACAGACTTGTTTCTTGACAACAGAACGAGAAATTCTACCTGAACTTGTTGATGAATCTTCTCTGATGGGGCATTGAGATTCACTGCCATCCACTGCAACATCATAATGAGATGATTCACTTTGGCCCAGCATTGACATGCAACATAAAGATTTCCCTTTGGTATCATGAAAATTAGTAGGAAATATCATCTCCTGCTCACTCACTTTGGAATACTCTAGCATTTCTTCCATCGTTTCTTTATGGCTCTGAGAATGTTTCATATGTGAACCCTTCCTTTTGCCACTGGTCATTCCATTCCTCCTCTGTGATAATTTCAATATCAGCAACAGAACAAAGACTAGAATGATTATAAGAACAATAAAAAGACATCCAATCTCAAGACAGAGGGAGGAATCTTTTTGCTTCTAGATTAGTTCTCTTGCTGCAGACATCTAGTGATACATCAGTTGTGCAATTTAATAGTTATCAACAACAAATTCTATTTCTCCTCTTATAGACAGACATGTGCAATCCATTGCAGAATTTCAACCCCCATGTTCAACAATAGTATCGCTTGCAGCAGTTTTCTCTCTTCTTCTCCTTCTTTATTTATTTTTTGGAAAGAAAAAAAATTAGTAAAATAAAGTTACCTCCTTGTTAGTTTGGAAGGAAAAGGGAAGACCCAGTTCGTTCATCTGTGCAGCCAATTCTACATCCTCTGCTAAAGAGTTAAATTCTGAACATGCACAACAAAATAAAACCAAAGCCACTCTTTTGTTAACATTCCTAAAGTTAAAAAGATAACCACAAATCAATCAAAAAATAAAAAAGTTTGAAACAAGTGAAACACTTGCCACTATCCGTAGAAACTATGGTGGAGCAGGCAACATTAACATCTTGCTGCAATTTCTGTTTATCAGAAAAAAAAAAAAAACATAGCCACAAGTCAATCAAAAAGTTAAAAAGTTTGAAAATAGGAAGTTCAAAGCAGAAATACTCACATAGCCTTCAGTTTCTGACGTCTCCCCCCAACCATCATCCCTATGGAATTAATAGAACACACAAAATCGGTTAAACAAGAAGCATAATATATTAAATTATAACTTCTCACATAACCAACAATTAATTAGATTGACTCACCATAAGTATACTTCAGTGAGCTTAAAGAGAGAACCGAGAGCCTTAATAGCAGGACCTTCGCCTTCAAGTCCTAGTCTCTTCATTCGATGAAGAGAGAATGTTTGCCAGATTCAGTAATCAAGAATCAACGATACTCTCGCATTGCATTTGTACTTGAATCTTTTTGCTTTTATTTTAGCCTAGTTTTGTAGCACCGCCAAATGCCAAACGACATCGTTTACTGGTTATTAGGTTTAAAGTAAAACGACAGCGCTTTCTGTGGCGTTGCGCGCTTCTTCTAGTAACAGGCAGAAAGGCAAGACAGGCTGGCAGACAGTGGGACAGGGAAGAAGTAATTGAGAGTGGGGAAGATGGAGGATGGCGAAATAGAGGAGGAAGGGATGGTGATAGACGGTAACGGAGGAGATGCACAGTTAACATCCTCACCCCGCAAGTTAGAAAAATCGGCTTACGAAATGCTGAGAGAGAGCAAATCCTCGATTGAAGAAATCGTTGCCGAGATGCTTGCCATTAAAAATGAGAACAAACCAAAAGCACAACTGAGGGAACTCATAACTCAAATGTTTATCCATTTCGTGACTCTTCGTCAGGTTACATCTAACTCTCTCTTTCATTCTTAGGGTTTCGCGTTCAATTATTTTTGAAATAATTATTATAACTTTAGTTAGGGTTTCTTTTAGGCAAATCGTACTATATTGGTAGAAGAAGACCGAATGAAAGTGGAGACAGAACGCGCGAAGGCGCCGGTGGATTTCAGGACTCTACGGCTGCATAATTTAATGTATGAGAAGAGTCACTATCTTAAAGCAATTAAGTCTTGTAAGGATTTTAAGTCAAAATATCCTGATATTGAACTCGTGCCTGAGGAAGAGTTTTATCGTGATGCCCCGGAGAAGATTAAAAACTCCAAACTGTCTAGTGACATCTCACACGATCTTATGCTGAAGAGACTCAATTACGAGTTGCATCAGGTAACTTTAAAGTGAAGAAAATTAGTTCTTGATGTTTGCAGGATTATGATAGTAGTACTAATAAGTATCATATTAACTGTATTAGCGGAAGGAATTGTGCAAACTTCATGAGAAATTAGAGCAGCATAAGAAAAGTTTGCTTGAGACTATTGCAAACAGGAAGAAATTCTTGTCGAGCCTGCCTTCACATCTCAAGTCCCTTAAGAAAGCATCCTTACCAGTGCAAAACCAATTAGGAGTTTTACATACGAAGAAAATAAAGCAGCACCAATCAGCTGAATTGCTTCCACCGCCTCTCTATGTGATGTACTCTCAGTTTATGGCACAGAAGGAAGCATTTGCTGAAAATATTGATTTAGAGATAGTAGGAAATTTGAAAGATGCTCAAACATTTGCTCGCCAGCAAGCTGTTAAGGACACTGGTAATGAGTGTTAATTTTTACTTTTCAGCTGTTTGAATAAATTGAATGATGTTTTCAAGTGTTTTGTTGCTGCTTAATACCGAATGTAAATGAATATGATTATGCTAGTTTCAGTGGTGCTGCTAAGCTTAACAATTAATTTACATTCATATAATTTGATTTACCCATATCTCAATTCAAAAAAATTTCTAGTTGCTACTTGTTTGAAGCCTGAAGGAAGCCCAAAATGTCAATGGCTGATCTAATTAAGTCCTTTGACTTTCTTTGGTTTCTGGATTGTTTTACATCTGTGACATGTTTTGAAATCTACTTGTGTGATTCTGTTCTTAACAGAAAAGTTCAACAGTGTTACATGGATTGATCCAGGCATTTCTTCCAATGTTGAAAACTCCAAGTTAGAGGATGATGCTCTTGATGATGATGATGATGGACAGAGAAGGAGAAAGCGACCAAGGAGAGTTCCAAGTAAAGAGAATGTTGACCAGGCTGGAGTATATCATGTTCACCCACTCAAAATCATCCTTCATGTAAATGATGATGAGATTTCCAAACCCAAGTCTGCAAAACTCATTACTCTGAAGTTTGAATACTTATTGAAATTAAATCTTGTATGTGTTGGCATAGAAGGGTCACATGAAGGACCTGAGAAAGACATCTTGTGCAATCTGTTTCCTGATGACACTGGCCTTGAGCTCCCTCACCAGGTATGGATGTTCTATTTACATGCCTTGTAGGTATTGTTCGTCTATCCATGAGCTAAATTTTCATCTTGTATCATTTTTTTTCATTGTTGCAATTTCCCATACCATATTTTGATTGTTATCCTAATAATGATGCAGTCAGCCAAACTCTTTGTCGGTGACACTCTAGTGTTTGATGAAAGAACTTCACGTCCATATAAATGGGCCCAGCATTTGGCTGGCATTGATATCTTACCTGAGGTCTCTCCATTGCTTGCTAGCCGTGAAACTCCAAGTAGTGAGACTACTAAAAGTGATGCTTTTATCTCTGGCCTGGCACTGTATCGTCAGCAGAATAGAGTACAGACGGTTGTGCAAAGAATTCGCTCTCGAAAAAAGGCGCAGCTGGCTCTTGTGTGAGTCACTGTTCTGTATAATTGGAGTTTGTATGATGAAGACTAGAAATCAATAGGAGCCAAATACTGTCATCTGATCAAATCTGAATGTTAGCTTGAAAGTTTATTCTCCTGGCTAGGACTGTTTTTGGATCCTTAATAATATGAAGAATCTAATGCTTAGACTTTTTCCTTCTTTTCCATATAGCTCTGTATGTTTACAATTTGTGTGTTTGTGGTTACATTGGAGAACCAACTTCAATATTATGTTGTTATGTTCTTAGTATCTTGTTATCCTTGTGGTAGAGTAATCTTTACCTTGAAAATTCGGGTTTCTTTTATTGGTTTACAGGGAACAGCTTGATTCACTTATGAAGCTTAAATGGCCTACTTTGAATTTGGAAAGTGCACCATGGGCTTTGCATACCCACTGTGCATTTTGCATGGTTGGTCAACTGTAGAGACTGTTTCCAATTTGGCTTCATCTTTGCCTACCATTGATACAGAGCAAATACAAGTACATATAGATGTTAATTTGGATGAAAGACCTACTGCTTCAAAAGAAGAGCCAGAAACTGCTAGGGAAGATGGAGAGCTGCCATCTTTAGTTCCAGTTGCATCTGCTGAAAATGATGTCAGACTTACACCATCTAGAGGATCTGGTTTAATCCACTCCAGGCATATGACTTAAATATCAAAAAGCATCATTTCTCCTATTAGTAAGGCAAGAGCACAGAGTTTCAAAAAACATGATGATGATTCAGATTTGTTGCTTGATACCAATAGTGACAGGGAAGACCTTGCCCAGATCGATGCAGATGCAGAAAATGCTGCTTCTAGTCACAGCTATGAGGTGACCAAAAAGTCATGGGTGGATTGTGGGGTCAAGGAATTTTGTCTTATTTTAACCAAAAAAAGGTGTTTGTAAATTGGGGTTTTCTTCTTGTATTTCATTCATTCGTTGAGTTTTGAACTTAAAATCAAGTTTTTCTATGCGGCAGATAAAGATCAGTATGGAGTATCCTCTAAGACCTCCCCTTTTTGCTGAGTCTTGACACAATTCTTGGAGAAGATCAACATGACAATGGTGGTTATGAGTGGTTTAATGAACTTCGTGCCATGGAAGGCAAGGTAAGTCATTAATGTCTTAGGAAATGCTACAAGCAGTGAATTAGACAGAGAGTAGCTTTCAGTAAAGGCACTTCTATCCAATGGTTTATATCAAGGTCTTTTATGCTTTCTTGCATTAAAAGTTGGTATTCACTGACTTCATAGCATTACCAATAAAGTTATATATCTTGATGGTCCCTTTGCGACAGTACTATCATGATATATTTTGTGTTTGCACCATCATAGTTTTTGCATCTATCTTTTTTATCAACCAATTGAAAGTTGCTATAATGTCACATTTTCCTTTTGCATCAAATAGGTTAATCTTCATACCGTAAAGATGTTACCACCGGATCAAGAAAACCATATCTTAGCTCATCAAGTTTGTTGTCTTGCTTTGTTGTTTGACTATTGCTTGGATGATGCATCTCCATCTAAGAAGAGTAAGAGTACTGTTGTTGATGTTGGTTTGTGTAAACCTGTCAATGGTAGGCTTCTTGCCAGATCTTTTAGATTAAGGGATAGGAGGAAAATGATATCCTGGAAGGACATGGAATGCACTCCTGTTTATCCATGCTAGCTTTACCTCTAGAACAGACAACATTGTGTAAATTATCTGTCTGCCATGGCTGGGATAAGAAAATGGTACTTATTAAACAGAAAATTTGAGCTTCTTCACCCTATTTTAAGTGGATAAACACATTAATGCCTATCACTTCATATGATTCTTGAGGGGTTTGTTCCAGTATCAAGCCTGAATATGTGGAATTGCAGAGTGAATCATCTGAATGGTGTTCAGCCATAAAGCGTAGGGGTGCTGTGTATCATCATTACCATGATGAAATAATGTCAATTATCGTGGTAAGAAAGCTATACTTATGTATTATTCTTAACGATGATGATCTTGGCGGCTCTTAATTTGCTGTGGCCTTAAGTGTTTTTGGATAACTGTTGTGGCCTGTAATATTTTCATTTCACCTAGCTATGCCCTGTCACATTCCACTTATTTATATGGTTTGAAATTGCAAGTCAATGGAGCAATTTCTTTTTATTGGCCTAAAGTAATGCCGTATCCTCAAATGTAAGTAGGGTTGGATTCGAGCCGAGAGCTCGAGCTCAGCTCGATTCATATATGACCGATTCGAGTTCGAGCTCGGCTAAGACCGACTTGTTTCGGGTTCGAGTTCAACTCGACTCAATTTGGTTCATTTTTCGTTATCAAAACAATATTGTTTTTAATATATATTGATCCAAACGACGTCGTTTTGTATAAAAAATTTTAATAAAAAATCTATCAAGTCAGCTCTAACTCGATCAAGCTCGGTCAAACTCGATTCATTTCGGGCTCGACCGAATCGAGCTCGAGCTAGAACTGAAGCTAGCTCGGCTCAAGTTCAGCCCTAAATGTAAGTTATGAAGGCATAGTTATCAATATTCAACAATATATTATACGTCATAGTTATTAATCTCTAACAATAATGGATACGTATCTTTCGATATAATATAAATAAGAAATAATGTATCATAAAATATATCAAATTAATACAATATAATAATCACATCATACAATACAATATGTATTATATAATTATTGACATAGATATATATATTTTTAAATAAAAACTAATAATATAGTAAAAGTATATACAAAAATTATTAAATTTTTTAAGATATGTGATTTTTTTTTACTGATCATGTGTTAATTAAATTATTTTATTATTTTATTTTTAAAATGCTCAACCATACGATATATGATATTCAATATACAATACAAAATACTAAATTTTTAATAAACGACATAATACATAATTCGTTTATTATGTCTAGCACAATTGAAAGGCCGTATAAATTTAGTTAGTTCTTCATGAGTAAGGCTACTAATACTGTGTTAAACGCATTTGTAGACTCGTAATATGTCTAAACTTTAAACAGCTCCTGTTTCTGTTTCAAGACAGATAGAAATGGCGTAATACAATAAACTACTGCTGACAAAAATATTATAGGAAGCCCAATATACTATATCGGACGGTAATTAACTAACAAGCTGCAGATATTATGCTCTCCTTCCCCTAACTAATCATGATATTAAGACAGGAGCAGATACATATATATATAATATTGGAACACTAATCTACACCACACTAAAATTTTCTTTTCTTTGATCTACAGCCGAATACATCTTTACCTCGTATATGTACAGCTACCACCATACATAATTTCAACCACCGTAATCCCGCCCCTCACTTTACCATGGAGCAGTCTGTGTCCTTCTCAAGCACCGTTTCTTTGCTCCCTGTTGTGCGTTCATCGTCTCCAGCACCTGTCATCCCATCAAAAATACATTTTGAATTTCAACAAAGACTTCTTGATAAAGAGAGGCAGAGACCATCTTTTTATGTTTTGTGTGAAAAAAAAAATACCTTTAAAATTTGTCCCAAAACTAAACCTATGATAACAAACGAATTGCACCAAACAAATAAATGGTTAAGATTGATTGAGGTAACTACAAATCCTATATTAAAAGGCAACGGATGAAAGTTCTTTGATAGCAAAACTTCCTCCTAGCCTGTATAACGTACCTACATTTGATGGAACCACAGAGTGAAAAACAAGTAAAAAGAAATGTGTGTTTTCTAGCCTACACCATAATTTGTGTGTTTTCTCCTTGCCAAAAGAAAACACACCCGCATACACCAAAACATAAACTCAAATTATTCAGGTGCCATGAATGGTAGATGACTCAGAAATGTGTCCTAAACAATTGCTATACATTCGATTAAAAACATAGGCAAAGATGGTTCTTAGAAGAGTTCTTTTTTTTTTTTTTTTTTTTGTTTTGAGTCAAACAAATCAAAACACAAAATTATGTATATATCCGAGAGGATTAGACTGATCTATTTTGAACAACCACCGAAAACCTCCAAACAGGTGAAGTCATTTACCTTATTTTTCTGAATTTCCATGATTTCTGCCTGCAGCAATCAAAATATGTTGAGTGAGAATTAGAACATTAATATCAGTTAACAACAGCCATTACTTATTGTGTGTGTGCGCTTGCACATATGTAAAATAACATAATATACTTGTTTCTTCCGCAGTTTTTGGTTTTCCTCTTTTAACTTTGCAACTTCTGCTTCTAATTCCATAGTGTATGCCTGGCACAATTCCAACAGAGACGATAAGAAAAGCATATATAACTTACTCTGAACATCATAACAGAACAAAAAATTTTCACACGGTAGAACTATTTCCATGCCCACTTAATTATGTTCTATTCAGTATAGCATTAAGGTCAAAGGTATTGATGGTAAGAATCCTTCTATCAGTGTTGACATCATACAACTACTATCGAATTTTATGTTCCTTAAACAACTTTTCATTACCTTTTAAAAAACTTGGATCCTCATAACTTCCCAAGACCTTGACTTCTCATAATCTTTCATCTCTTGTCATGTCAGGTCACTATCACACTACCATTCTGCCGCATAATCTTTCTTGAAGTTTGGGATGCAGAATTAACATAAATGATAAAAGCAATTGGTTAATGGCTACCAAAATTGATTAATCGACAATTTAGAGTTTTAGGTATCACTTTTTTATCTGTGGTTCGTTCCTTGTTAAGAATATCCGACGATAGATTGTTTCACTTCATAGATAGTGAGAGCTGGAAAGAAACTCAAATAACACATGTTTTGTCTAGATATTTTAGTGCTGAAATTGAATCTCTAAACACAAGGAAAATCTTCTTATTCAAGTTAGTAATCTAAGGTGATAGTATTATCAAAATTTAATTTCACCTGACTAGCTATTATTTTTAGTAGCAACTCAATGCATACTATAGGAAGGATTTCTCAGTATTAACGTAACCAGGAGGATTTTAAGCATGGAGAAAATCTTCAGATTGTTAAAGTAACAGCAAAATGCAGTTCTTTCACGTATTAAATATCTTGAGAAATTTAGTTACACATGCTGCTTAGACTACACAACACCCAGATAAGCAGGCTAATGATACCAGCATAAAAACAACAGGTGCAATCACTTAATCAATAAAGTCGGAAGCAATGGATGACAAATTTAGCAAACAAATATTCACCTGCTTGCGAGCCCGAGACCTTGCAGCTGACTCTCTATTTTTTATCATTCTCTTCTGCCTCCTCTCAACAACTTTCTCCACATTCCCATTGAATTTCCTCCCCCGTAAACCTCCATTAAACATATAAGGAACAGGAGAAACTGAAGATGTATCCCCATTACTCTTCCCAATTCCATCTGAAAACTGATTTGCAGGTGACCCTGTTGCAACAACTGGCCCAGCTCCCAAGCCAACCATTCCCATCCCTGCACCCTGAAGAGCACCACCCTGAACCAAAGAGCTGGTCATCGTCTGATCACCTACGCCCATAATTCCACTCTTAATTCCTGGGCTACCTTGTAAAGGCATCGGAAATGCCACTGCAGGCTGCCTGGGAAATATTTGAGGGTGTTGCGGTTGTTGTTGCTGCTGCTGTTGAGCAAGTGGGTGCTGATTCAATCTAGCACTGTTGACATTCAACGGCAAATTTGAAGACTGAATGGTTATTTGATTACCGTTATCCAAATTTTGATTCCCCATCAAATTTACACCCTTGACCATCTGCTGAAACCCAAATCCAGCATTATTACTTGACTGTTGTAAGTCACCAAAAAATCCAGCATTATTGTTAACCTTTCCAACGCCAGCACCCAACTGCACGTCTTCCCTAACAACCCCAGCTCTGACCAAAAATTCTTCCAGTGTCATCTCTCCCAGAGTCTGTTGCCTCTGTGGCATATTACTAGGTCCTTGACCGCCGCCACTTCCATCCTTCACAACAAACTCTTTAGAAATATTTTTCCATACCTCATCAACAGTCTTTTGACTTAAAGTTCTGGGCAACGTTAACGATCCTTGCCTTTGCAAACCATTAATACCATCTTGGTTGCCACTAGAGGAGGCTACCATGCTTTGTGTCTCTTCTACAGTCCATATATTCTTTAACAACTCATCCATGTTCATTGATCCGAAATCTTTACCTAAACTACCACCCATAGTGCTTTGAAACTCATCAAATGTTAATGAATAGATTGAGGGTTGACGCGTTAAAGAAAAATTCCCAGCTAGTGGCTTACTGGCATCGTTTGGAGGTTCATTACCTAAGCTCTTGAAGTTGATGTTACTCCCCATGTTGGTAAATATCTAAATCAAACAGTGTCAGAAGCTGATTTAAGCTAAGAATCTGATGCTTCAACCAAACTGAATCTAATAAACTACACACTTTCCAAAAAAAAAAAACCATGAAATTGAGCTTTGAATCAGCCAAAAATTAAAATTCTAACTCCAGCAACATTTAATCCAAAATCAAAAGCAGAAAACAAACAAAAAGTTAAAACATTTACAAACCACCATAAATTGAAGTTGAGGAAAAAGCAAGAACATCAAAAGCTGACTCTTTTATGGAAAATGGGAAAGCAGAAATCAAGAACAGATAAGCATATAACATACTATAGCTAGAGAGATTGTATATTACCTTTTTTATGTTATTGCTATTTGTGTTACACTTCCTAGATTGCTTCCTTCTTCTTCGCGTGCTAGGGCTTGCTGGATGCGCCAAGTGTCTAATGTCTCTTCTTTTTTCTTATTATTTCTTTTCTCTTGTTTTTTGGCATGGAGCTTCGATTTCTATCCATTTAATAATACTCAGTGCCTCAGTGGGTCACTTTGCTTTGAGTCGTGGACCAATCAGGATGAGAGGTTAGGCTCTGCGATGTGACGCCCAGCCATTCTACCTTTGCTACATGGTTGAATCGTAACCATCCACTTTGCGTAAACGGAACGGTTGGATCTGTTCTCTTGGACTGTAGTGGTGGTTGGTTGGGTGAGACAAATCATAAAAACACGCGAGGGCGTGGCAGGGGTACTTTCGTCAAAGAGAGAATCTTCAACATCCAAAGGTGTCCAGTTGGCAAGAAAAATGAGCACTGGGTCGAAAATGCCCCTATCTTGTTTACAAATTTAGAATTTATAAAAGGTGAGTGGTACAGTAAGATGTTTATTTCTTTGTTTTTTCTGAAACCGACTAGATCAAGTGAGATGCTCAGTTTTATCACCTTTTCGAAGTAAAAATAAAATAAATCAAGAGTGTTTTTTTTTTTTTTTTGTTGAGATACGATTAGATATTCCACTAAATTCCATATTCAAAATTGAAGATAAAAACCCTAATTCAATTCCCCTATTTGTATAATTAAAGCTGGATCTTGAAATATTATAATCATATGACTGCCCTGTTAGAATTGAAGGCGGAGTTGCGTTCAATTGTAAAATGAATGTGTCTGTCGTGGATGTCAGTTTCTCCATTTTGTTGGTTTTTTGAAGAAGAGAATCAGAATTCATTAAGAATGGATGGGTCTGCTTTAGAAAAGTGGACATAGAGTAGAACATGTCTCACCTAATTTCCACCGATGAAGCGCCAGAGGATAAGGATCCTCCGATTTTTTGTCAAACCTTCACACATCATCACAATGTCCTTCACGTATAATGCCATGTACCTTTTCATAGTTACACTTGTCGGATTTTCGGCTACACTTCATTTGATTTATTAAAAAGGTTATTTTAAGCATTTAGGTAAGATTTTGTTATTAAAAATGAAATATTACGAGAGAAATAATTTTTTTTTATTTTTAATTATAATAACAAAATTTAATAAATGAGTTGGTATTTAAATTTTAAAAAATTAATGAATGAAAGTTGGGGATGCATTAGTCTTTTGGCTATACTTAAAATTTCAAACACAGGAATTCTGAAGAAAATCAAGTGTCACAATAATCAGGCCGTGGGACTTCATCTACAATTCAACAACTTATATTATAAATTTTAAAATACTAATAAAAAGACGGTGCAATCCATTGACTTGTTTGCTATGAACTCCAAACTTGACGCCCAGAGTCAAGATTAAAATATCAGAGATTGACTGCTAAATAGCAATGTTTGAATAAAAATTGCAAAAATATCCAATCAGTTGAACTAAGGATATGAAGTCAGACATTTTTCCCTGCCCAAAGAGGGGGAAAAGTTAGTCAATTCTTTTTCAAGTAGATAATTAAACGAGGACGGTGGTGCAGGGTTTACGTTAATTTAAACGAGGACGGTGGTGTAGGGTTTAGTTCAAATTATTAGTATAATCAATAAAATTATGCATATTTATTTTGAATATATAAATTAATATATATTTGATATATATTATTATATAATTAAATGATTTTTAATTTAAAATTTTAAATAATAATTAATTATATGATAATACACATTAATAAATATTTATTTATATATTTAAAATATATATATATAATATTTTTTAATTAAAAATAAAATAATACTTAATTATATAATAATATATTATTTAAATATCAAATTTAGATAAGGGGACTGGATACACCAGTCACATAATTGAATTGGATCATCACAAAGGACAAACACTTCCACTTGCCTCCATCAGTCCGTCCATCAACCAAGACCTCACTAGACCTTTTTATTGAAGCAGGACAACAATTGTCTATTACTCAGGCACATAGTGTTCATTCTTAGTCATCACATAACTTATTTAACAATTATTTCACATATTTTTTACTATAGTCTTTATATCATCCCTCTAACACTCATATATTAGAAAGTGTACAAGTGTCGTTCATCAATTTTTTAAGTTTACATTTAAAAGTGAATTCCAGTTTGATCTCAGAAATCAGGACTTTAGTTGGTGGAGGCACATGGAATTTGAAGGTCTGTATCAGGCTATAATGCTACAGAAACCAAATTGTAAGTTGGATGAATATGCAGAAGAAAAGAAAAAAACTACTCCAATAATGGGCTTAGACATCTCTTCATTGACATGATACTTTTAACTCTTTCTTTGAACTTCAGAAAAACATAGGGAAAATGCTTTAAATTAACTTTCTTTCTTGATGCATTTCAAACCATTTTCAAATTTTGCATTTTGCCATTTCAATTACAGACTGGACCTAAGTCCAAAGATGAGCACAGAAATTGACTTGCCTTCCCTGAGACTAGAAATAAAATTGCCAGAAACTTCTCAGAAAATCAGTTTTAAAACATTTTGAGATTTGCTCCTACTTTCTAAAATATAAATTCAATTCATACAAATGAAATCTTTCAAACAATAAGTAAAAGCACAAAGCGATGAGCAAGTTGACAGTAACACCCTCATCCACTCTGCCTGTGCCGCCGGAAATGTCTGAGAATAAAACTATCTGCATATAGAGGGTAGTTTTTTCTGATCAGATTCTTTATGCATTTCCAGTAGGAAAAATCAACCCATTCTCCATCTTTTCGAACAATGAACAAACATCGTGAACCCTCAAAGTCAGGATGATATCCAACCTGAAAAAAGAAAAAAAGAAAAGAGACATCAAAGATACAATACAACCGGAGGATAATTATCAGAGTACACCATCCTCAATGACATTAATACAAAGAAGCTATCATTTATTGCACATGAAAGCTTATATTCTAAAACAAGTGTAATGCTGATACACACACAGAGAGAGATAGCATTACCACAGTTTTTTGATGATATTGTTATTCACATATTTCACAACAGTTGACTGAAGAATAACAAAGGATAGACGATTGAAAAAAAAAAAAAAATTCAACCACATACCGGATATCAGCAATACTTATGAGATATTTTGCTGCATGTTAAGGGACACAACAAATGAGGTGAATACTTCCACAATTAATATTGACTAGTAACAATTCCATGGAGCCTTAATAGTAGTAAAAGAAGTTGGAAGCCACAGGCATAGCTATATAATATACTGCTGCATGTGAAATTAAAAATCCTTCAAGTGACCAGTTTAAATACAATCTGGCTGGTGAGCATTAACAATCCTCAATCTCACTAGTTGGTGGGTAAACAGTTGACCCACAGAACTCACTTTTATCAAGACCACAAATCTCGATAGAAACTTTGATTACAAAGATCATTACTAATAGATCTAGAGTTGAATATATAGTTCAAAATAAGCAAGTTCCACAACATCCAGGTAATGCTAAGGGGAAAACAAAGTTATTCACAATGTGTTTAGTAGGTTCATATACCACAACTATTTATAGAAAATGTGGAATCCATAAATTACAACACTGGCTAAAAATGTGCAATAACTGAGAAGCCTATCACATACTGTAATGTAGTCAATTCCAGAACCAATCTTCTTTTGAAATTCCGGATGATAAGGGAGTAATTTATCAAGAATCGTTCTCTCATGCTCTGGGCTTAATCTACTTCCACTTTCGTATCTGCAATAAAATATCCCATTTTGCGCTAAAAAAAATACCTACCAAAACGATTACACTCAATAATGAAATAGAAATTATTAAATTTAGCGATCCTACTTACTTTCCGGAATGAAGAATCATTCTGACGAACCCAACGAGTGGCACCGTGTCCTGCAAAATCTTGTCCTCCCAATCAATCATTTCTTCCTCCGCTTCGATCTCCTCCTGGCCGACCTCATCTTCTTCTGAATTTCCACCCAAGTCCTTCCTCGATGGAGATATTACCGGTTTCCTAAGCAAATTAGAACCGAACGATTCTTGGCTCCCAATGTTGTCTCCATCTGATTTCAGGGCAGAGACACGTAGGTGAAGTGACGTCGTTCGATAAAATGGAAAAGATAAGACTAGGGGAGAGGAATTTAGTGATGTAGGGTTTGATTGGCAATACATAAACGGCGACGGTCTAGAAACGGAAGCCATGGTCATGCTCTTAGTACACTTCAGCTGTGTTAGTTAAAGAATGCAGTCTTTGCACATTGGTTTTGGTTTCTACCTGATAAGCTTTTGGTGAAGCTGTTAACGGTCGCAAGAGTGAAGCGCCATGGAAATCTTACCAGATAATTCTGCGTTTAGTGAGCCACGGTTGTACACCGTATTAGTTCCTAGTCATTTTGCCAGGTGGGCCTTGACATTCCAAACCCAGACCACAATCGGAAAGGCCAATCTAATAATTCTTGGGCTGAATAACCATTTCCCACCCAAACTTGGAAGAAAGTAACGGTTTTTGAATTTTATCCCATTATAGTAACATAGTGTAAGAAAATTTCGTTTTCACCCTAATTCCTTTATATTTTTCTTCTTCCTTTTTATCATCCTTTTAATCATCGTAGCCTTTTCGTTTTTCCCTCAAACCTCGTTGTCACCAATAGGATCTCTCTCTCCTCCACGTGATCTTTTTTGGGAAATGCAATTGAAGGCAAAAAATTGTTAGTTGCTGGATGTGTGGTCAATCAAACATCCACTCAAGCAATTTATCAAATACTTAGTGGGTTTAAAAAAAAAAACAAAAAAAAACACCAAATTAAGCTTCCTCCTCAAACCACTAGTCACAAAATTATACAGTAAAGAGCTCTCCAGATTACAACAAACTGCAATGAACAAAAACGAACAACACACACCCCCAAACTTTGTCAATAAACCCAAACTACAATAGAAAGCAAATTTGGATGCGGAGTAATAGTTGACTATTCTTAACAATGGTTACGAGCGTGGATGGATGAGGTAGCGACAATGAAGGCATAACATAAAAGGCACACAATGGTGGTGTGTGCAGTGCAAAATATGTGGCACTACCTTTACAAAAGGTGGTGCTTTAATAGTGCGATGGAGGCTTGAGATAAAAGTAGAGAGAGATAATAATGGTGCGAAAAGATAGAGATAACTAATGTTAAAGATACACGACAAAATGATAGTGGCTAAAATTGTTGGAAAAACAGTGACTAATAAATGATATCAATGTTCTAACAAAAATGGTTGGGATAACTCTTAAGATAGTCTATAATTAAGAGAAAAAGAAAAACTAATCTTAATTAAGGGTATTTCTTTTTTCTTTTCTCAAATATTATAAAACATTTGTTAGATTTTATTTACAAATTTAATAATAAATGAAAAAAGTAAATTTTTCAAAATTAAAGGATGAAAGATTTATTTCATCACAGTTGGGGTGGGACACAATCAGCAGGCTGAAATACTTAAATAAGCAATAAGGTGATATATATATATATATATATATTACTCAATTAAAGTGAATACCCCTCGGTCAAAGATAAACAACATACCCGTAACCATATTTGGAAAGTTATATGCTTCTTGTTATGTTAGAGCAAATACACGTAATTGACCCTGAGGTTGTCTTGGTCTCTTATGTTGACCACTGCTACTATAAGTAACACTAGCTTGCCCTTAAGTACCCGCACTAGACCCTTCCTCAGCTTAAGGCTCTTATTGTCTTTGAGATCAATCACTATTCTTTTGAAAATTCTATTTGATTAGTCTATGGGTGACACTCCCATCTTGAGCTAATAAAGGACAATCTCTTTAAAAATGAGCAAATTGCCCATAACCTCATACCCCTCTCTAGCATTGTCTTGAATAGAATCTACCATATTTATTACATTGTGAGGGTCAAACTTTTGCTTGCAAAAGACCCTTGATTCCAAGTGTTGCTACCAATTGGCTACTGTCCTTAAAATTGTCTTTGATCTCTTTGAAATCCAGATATCATACTTTGAAAGGATTCATAGATATGATTAATAAAGTGTTTTGCTCTTTGTTGGACCCGTTTGCAATGACATTCATTGATAATATTTTGATTTATTCATAAAGTGAGATTGAGCATGAAAAAACCCTTAGAATGGTCCTACAAATTTTACAAGATAAACAATTTTACATGAAATCTAGTAAATATTAATTTTGGCTAGACAAAATTGTGTTTTTGGAATATGTCATTTCAACAGATGTCATGGGACAAGAAGGTTGGGACAGTCCTGTCATATATAATAAAAAATTTATATTGTAAATTGGAAATGACTCTGGCACCGTGGTACATAATCAATTCTTCTATCTACTTATTTATGGAGAAAATTAAATGTGTAAAAAACTACACCATATTATTCAATTTTCTTGGTAACACTCATGAATGAAGTTTCTTTGCAGAATCAGTTACTTATAAAGGTTATTGAACTCTTCTTGTTTAGTTGGCAATTGGCATGACCTTTTATGTGGTTAATGTCCATTAAAGTACCAAAGCTGACTGCATCTGCAACTTACCTAACAAAGGTAGTTTGATTTTGATAAATTTAATTAATAATAAAATGATATGATGAATGAACTGTGATCAAAGAGACTGTTTTGTGGTTGAATTGCAATATGTAGTTTAGCCCGGAGACATTTTCTGAAGAAATGAAACTTCCACCTTCAAGGGAGAAAATCAATTCATGAAGAAGATAAGAATTCCAACTTGTGGTTCTCTCTCTCTACTTGATTTGTTAGTGTTATCTGAGGGACCATTAGATTTAGCTGAGGCTAATCAGAGAAAGAAGAAATGTCCAGAAACGGAACAGACTGATCCCAGGTTGATAGGCCATATCAGTGGTGTCATTGACTTAGGCTCTCGAGTGGGGAAGGAGCAAAAAATAGCCATGGAAATAGGAATAAATATGAATTTGTCCCATAGACTATCACATTATGTGGCATATTGTGGTTGCCTCCAACTTTGTTGAATTCCAGGCCACGTGTAAGTGTATTTCCTGGTGGGAAGACAGCTCAGACCTCTCTGCATAGATCTCCGCCGACACCAACACAAAAACAACGCAGCTCAACACATTCATTACTGTATAAAAGTCAAATACTAGTTACAGATTTTATGAAGGTTCTTCAAGGATTCCAGTTCATGCTAGAATTTCGATGGCTTCGAGCGCACTCCATCCTATATAAAGAAAAAAGAAATAGAAATGACAAATAAGATTCCAAATAGAAACCAACAAAATTAAACCAGATAATGGATAGGACAGCTTTGCGTGCCATATTAATATCAACACGGCTCATATCAGTATGCCAGTTCATTTTTCTCTCAGTCGTTTTCACAAACAGTGACTCACCCTTTTAGATCTCTCCTCCAGATTCTGACTCACAACCATCTCCAAATGTCTCTTTGATTCACCTTTTTTTAGTTTTAGACGAGGATTGATCACTGATCTGATCTCCGCCAAAATGGACGGCCCTGATGATACGGTGAGGTTAAGCGCCATAAACATGAAGGCTCGTCGTGGCTTCGATTTGGATCCAGATGTGTCTGTTTCTTCGCCGGTCACTAGACAGAAAGCCGCCGCCGCCAAGCAGTTTATTGAAAACCATTATAAGAATTATCTGCAAGGATTGCAAGATCGTAAAGAAAGGTTCAAATCTAATTTCTAATGTCTGACAATTGTTTGCTATTTATAAAATACAATTAATTCATCAGATTGGATTATCAATTTCAAACGCGTGTTATCTTTTGTGTGATGGAGAGAGCTAAACTTATTTAATATGTCATATGCTCAATTATGAGTAGCTGTGGTTCTTTAGTATCTTAACATCAAAATTCAAATGTTTTATTGGTTCAATTTCGGTTACTTATTGTTTAATCAAGGTTAGAACATTGATTTGATGTATTTCAATTAAGACTAGTTTTGAAATATGTTGTGATAAATGTTATCTGACACTGTTTTAGGCGTAGAGAACTTCAAATGAGAGCACAACAAGCTGCAGTATCAAGTGAGGAACAGGAGGAGATGCTGAGGAATTTGGAACGGAGAGAAACTGAGTATATGAGGTTGCAGAGGCGTAAAATTGGGATTGATGACTTTGAGCAATTAAATTTGATTGGGAAAGGTGCATTCGGTGAGGTATATATGTTGATAGTTCTTTGCCATGACAAGCTCATACACAGTACTTTCTCTAATAAGTCATTATTAAACTTCTTTCATCATGCATATGGAGGGAGAAGGGATTTGATACGTATTCTGTTGTATGACTGTTGTCTTTATTGGTGTTTAATAAACGCAGGTCAGGTTATGTCGTGCTAAAATTACTGGAGAGATTTTTGCCATGAAGAAATTGAAGAAATCAGAGATGCTTAGCCGTGGACAGGTGAGTACAACACCATTGTAGAAGTGCTTTCTACATTCAAACAATGTCAGTTTATCTGGATAGTTTTAGTCCTGCGACCTGCATCGTCTCCTCCTCTCTTAGGGCATTCAGTCATAAGTTTAAATTATTTGCAATCCGTTAGCATCAGGAGTCAGCAAAACTTTTGCAAATGTTAATATAAAGTGCTTGTTCCATTCTGTCAATCTTTAAACAATAACTGGTTTTTGTACTGAAATGATGCTGTTTACTAAGTTTCTTATTATAATTTTGTTGTTCAAGTCAATAGTTGCATTTAGAGAAGATTTGCTGTAGAATATCATCAGTGAAATTTACATTGGATAAATAAAAGTGACAACGGGTCCTCAATGGACCATCATCATTATCCAAATTTAAAATCAATAGATTTCAGCCAAGAAACTATGCCTGGTTATAATTAAATTTGAATACTGTAATACACCCATATACTTTCTCAATGCACATGATATTTATTCATATTCATTTTTTTTCCTTTTATTCCTTAATTAAGGTTGAGCATGTTCGGTCGGAGAGGAACTTACTTGCAGAGGTTGATAGTCGGTGCATTGTAAAACTTTTCTACTCTTTTCAAGACTCTGATTTCTTATACCTTATCATGGAGTATTTGCCTGGTGGTGACATTATGACATTGTTAATGAGGGAAGATATTCTTTCCGAAGATGTTGCACGTTTTTACATAGCAGAGAGCATCCTGGCTATCCACTCAATTCACCAACACAACTATATCCATCGGTGTGACAATTTTGCAGTATTAAATATTATCTTATTATGAAGGTTTCTGTAATTTCCATATATTTGTACTGTGGAAAGGTTGGTGGGAGGATGGTGTGTCACTCTTCTTATGAGGAGCTGATAAAAATTTGGGTATGTTTGGTTAATGGTGGCAACTTTTGGCCCGGCTTCTTTGACCTGTCTAGTCAGTCTGTTAAGTACAGTGATAGCTTTAATTTCATGGCCTTAGGTGTTGGGGGCTCAAGTTATATTATTTTTCCTTTTCTTAGGTGGTCTCACCAGGATGAAGTTCTTTGACGTTAGGATAGATGGATGATTTTGGCCTACAAGAAGTATTAAGTCTAGAACATACTACATAAAAAGAAGTATTGCGCGGGCCTGGCCACTGCCCAAGTGCTGATTTATATAAAATCTGAACATTT
Source organism: Mangifera indica (assembly GCF_011075055.1). Taxonomy (NCBI): domain Eukaryota; kingdom Viridiplantae; phylum Streptophyta; class Magnoliopsida; order Sapindales; family Anacardiaceae; genus Mangifera; species Mangifera indica. Next base: position 2,938,073 of record NC_058147.1, on the reverse strand, counting down.
TGTCTGGGCTCAATGATCGACATCTTTGTTATATCAAGTGTTTGATCCAAATCCCCTAGTTAGATGTGGTCAAATAATTAGAACTCTTGAAATATTTGGCTACTAATGCTGTCCATATCTTTACCTGAGAAATTTCTGTGCTTTGTAGGGACATTAAACCAGATAACCTGATATTAGACAAGAATGGCCATTTGAAGCTTTCAGATTTTGGCTTGTGCAAGCCCCTTGAGGATAAGTATTCAACAATATTATTGGAGGATGAAAGTATTATAAACCTGGAACCTACTTGTGAAGCTGAAGGACATTGGTTGATGCCAAAAGAAAAATTACAGCAGTGGAAACGTAATCGCCGTGCATTGGTATTTTCTTTATTATCATGTTTAACCCCATCTAATATCTTATGTGCAACTGTGGGATCATTAAGCCATGCCTTACTTTTTATATTGAAATGTTTTGGAAGTTCCCAAATTTTTCACTTGTCTTTCATCTTGAGCGGTCATTTTTACTTCTTGCAATTATCACCTGAGATCTATATTCTGTAGGCTTTTTCGACTGTCGGAACTCTTGATTATATGGCACCTGAAGTGTTGCTAAAGAAAGGATATGGAATGGAATGTGATTGGTGGTCCCTGGGAGCAATAATGTATGAGATGCTGATAGGCTATCCTCCCTTCTGTTCAGATGATCCACGGATCACCTGTCGCAAGGTGGTATAAGTTCTGGTTTATAATTTAATCACTGACATATGTCATAATTGATAGTAATGTTTCTGTCTTGTATTAGATTATCAATTGGAGAACCTGCCTGAAATTCCCGGAGGAACCAAAAATATCAGACGAGGCTAAGGATTTGATTTGCCATCTGCTATGTGGTGTTGAAACAAGGCTTGGAACCAGAGGAGTTGAAGAATTAAAGGTAATAATCTTTTCAATAAATAATGGCATTCCCAAAATTCACCTGATGCTCATCTATAAAGATATGCAGACCTTACCCCCAATTTGCAACTTGATATATGCTGTCTGCTTTGTGATTGTAAAACATTGCAATATCACTTCACTAGGTTAATACTTCTCGGTTTTACCTTGGTGTTCTATTCTAATTTATCAAATGTTTCAGGCACACCAATGGTTCAGGGGCATCCAATGGGACAAACTGTATGAAATGGAAGCCGTATATAAACCCAGAGTCACTGGAGAGCTGGATACTCAGAATTTTGAGAAGTTTCCAGAGGTGAATGAATAACAGCACACTGAATTAGACTCTATATTCTTGTTTGGGGTTAAATTGTTGAGTGTGTTGTGATAATGACATTCTTTCAATTTTGAAGCTCTTTCTAGTTTCTGAAACCTTTGATAGGGATCTGAGCCCATCAACACAGTTAATTACCATTATTCCTTATTCAATGCCATATAATTTGACACCACAGCCATCTTTGCTTTAGTTCAAAATTTGCCTTTTTCTTTTAGCAACTCCAATGTGAGTGATGTGTACATTGCTTTTTCTCAAGATGGCATAAACTTGTATTCTATTAGACTATTTTTATAAGGAGTTAGATTGTATAGAACTGTTGGGTAAAATGCTAGAAGTGGTATTTTGATTTTGAATTGTTTAATTTAGATGCACTATACATTTTTTGTGTTTTATATATCATAATTAAATCTATGAGTCTCTTCTTTTTGGTAGGTAGAAGGTCCACCATCCACGATACCAAGTGTAGGACCTTGGAGGAAGGTATGACTTTCATTCTCTCTATCATACGTCTTAGTGTTGAAAGCATGTGTGGAGCACTAATTTAATTTGGACTCGTAGAATATTTTAGTATTTAATTCTTCTGTCTGGTCATTGGCTGCCTCGTTATATCATCAGTGCTTCTTCCCCTTCACTTTTCCCTGTTATATGAGAGGGTCTGGATGGTGCTTACTTGATCAATGAGTGAATTCCAATTATATTATGATCACTGGGTGAAGTGCTAAAACAAGCAGAGCATCTAATTAAATCTAGTTGTTTTCTTAATGAAAGTTGAGTGGGTGCATTTGGTCTTGTTTAAATCATGATTAACAATGTAGAATCTGTATTGTAGTACTTTTTATTTTTTCATTTTTGGGAAGAAACAGGTATTGCAGTATTATTATATTGATTCTTGTATTAATGTGGGATTTGCAGATGCTGACATCAACAGATACCAACTTCATTGGATATACTTTCAAGAAATCTGACATGCTTAATACACTTGAAAATTCAGGTATATTGTTTTTGGTGTAAACTTTGCATGTTTCCTTCAATTTTTTTTTTTTGGACATGGATGAATTACAGCTTTTTTAATCATTATGGTGATGATAGTACATATATGATGTCATATGTTGCAGTTAACATTTGGATATAGACTTGTTAATTTTGATATGGCTTGCAGGTACAGACTTGAGAGCAAATGGATCTTCAAAAGCCCCATCTCTGATTTCATTGTTAGGTATGATTTGTATTCCGTTTATCTATTCCCATTTATTAATAAGGATCGAGTCGCATTGTCATTTAAAATTCAAGTCCCTTTTATCTATTTGTCATTGTGATTTACCGGATTTATGGAAATGATTAAACCATACCGTTTTCAAGAGTCAGTGACTCTTAACAAACATTTTCAATATTAGAAACAATTCCCCAGCAGATTTAACTCGGTTTTTTCTTAACCAATTGCAATTAATATCTTCCTATATTGACTTAGCTAGATTACATCCAGCATCTTCTCAAATCTGCATGGTCAAACATACATGTTTCAATGCATCACGTATGGGTTTCATAATTAGGCATAGGGATCTTAAAGTATATCGCTCTCATGTGAGATATACAATCCTGTTCCATCAGGAAATATCTCATTCATTTTCAATGTGAGAACACACTTTCTTTTTCCTTTTAATTGTGAGAAACTTGAGAATTAATGATTTTTAAGCTAGGGCTTGATGTAATACCAGCAGATAAGAAGAATCGGGTAGAGATCTGCTTATTATAGTCTAACTTTCTTTATGGTGATGCAGGTCAGATAGACCTCAAAGAAACTGCCATATCAGAGGGTGAGCAGAAACAGGAAATTTGATTTTCAAATACTTTGCTTTAGTTCTTTGTTGGAGCATATATTCTTTTTCTTATTGCATCTGTAACCTACAAATAAGGTATTATTGAACATTTGAATTTGGCAAGAATTGTGGGATTGAAGAAAGGAATAAGGATGTCAACTTTAAGAGTTGATACAAATGTGACATATAAGAGCAACTGTAGAGCCCTAAATATGTTCCATTTTTTATATGAATGTCATACATAAGAGCGACTGTAAAGATGTCAAATGTTTATTAACTCTTCCTTTATGTCTTTAAAGGCACGTTGGGTTACCAACCAAAATTTTCCCTGTATAACAGATGTTTGATCTTTACAGATTTGTTTGCCTGTTCAAGTATGGTTGTGGATTCTTTTTTATCTGCTTAGAGTCTGGGTTTGCGCTGTGGTTCGTTACATTTGCAGGCCTATATGTTAACATTTGTCTTAGATAAGGGTGTACGCAAGCCGAGCGGACTTCAACTCGAATTTATGTTCAGTTTGAATAAATTGAATTTAAATCAGAGTTTCAATCTAATAATTCAGTTTTTATCTTTTTTATATTACTGTTTATTTCTCGAAACATTGTTCACTCTATTGATATTACTGTTTATCTTGCTAGTAATGCTCCAGTAAAATTGTATATCAATTCAAATAGATTCGAGTTTAAATTGAATATTAAGGATTCAAATTATTCTATCTGGTTTGAATTCACCCCTACTCTCAAGACTCTTGCATAAAGATCTTCCTGTATTTCAAATCAAATGTAATTTGATCCGATTTTGGATTAGGACACGCTAAATTCATTGCGTAAGTTTTGTGCATCAGATATTTCAAAATTATTAAGGACATCTTTCATTTCTTACCCTACATCAACATGACAAAAACTCCCTTGTTTAGGGGGAAAAAAAAGTACATACATGTGTTTAATGATTTTGATAGATAAGACACGTATACAATTGAGACCCATATGCCATTTCCTTGTCTTTTTTCCATATGGGTCTAGTGATTTCTGATTGATGCTATTCACGTTCAACAAATTGATTCACACGCAATGGTCTGGCTTATTTTTAATTCCCACTTGGTTTCCTTGGCTTCGTTTCGTAAAAATATTCTGTCTCATCAAGATATTTTTATTTTATTTTTTGGATTATCTTATAATGCTGATAAATATTAATATATTTGGTCGATGAACGACCATACAGCTTGGGAGAGAAGCGGCGTCAATAAAGAAGAGCGATATGATTCATGACATGACTAATGTCTCTGACCGTAAAAGTGCATGACCACGTAATCTTATCGCTCAAGGAAAATACGCACAAGAGATATTTTGGACCTCCAACAAATATCTGGTAAATATCGAGTTCTATTCTGCTTCGTTGTTGACGTGGCAAACGCTGGTCCTATGACACGTGTAAAGTGGGGCAACTGTACCGTTTCTTTTATGCCTAAACGCCGTTTACAATTCGTTGTATTTCTTCCTCCAACCACCCACACACTCTCTCTCTCCCTCCCTCTCTCAATTATTTATTCTCTCAAATTTTTCTTGTGAAGGATTTAAATTTTACATGCATGGATAATTTCAGGAAAAGTAAAACTCACACCAGTTCACAGACATCTGAATCTCATCACCGGTCTGCAGGTCACTTTGCTCAAGAGGTAAATAATCGGAACTTGCAGGTACCATCTCTTTTCTTTTGACTATTTATATTCTGTCTTTCTGAGACTTGTTTGTTATAGCATGCATTTTGGCTTTGGAATCAACAATAATTAAACCAACAATTTTCAATATTTTCTCCTCTTCCAAAACAAAAATAAAACCTACAATTTTCCTGCTATTTCCATTTTCTTTTGATTTTAGAGGTGTATCGGATTTTTTTTGGGGGGGTTGAGGTTCAAGTGAAAGGTTCGTAATTCTTCTTTTGCGCTGCTTGGTTTGATTTCATCAGAGTTGTGAAGCTAAATTTTGTAAAAGTAATGGAAAAACTGGGAAACTGGGAATGAATATCATGCTAATCCTTTGTATCTGTTTCTCTACTTCGTTACCTGTCCTCTGTATTAAATTTAGGTTTTGTTTCTGCTGATTTTTCTTCACGATGTCTCTCAGTAGAAGTATGCTGAGCTTGTTTGGGGTTTCTGATTATATCTTTGATATACCTCAGGACTCGCCTGAGGCAGAATCTATGTCTACAGAATGGACAGATGAGAAGCATAGTTTGTACCTTAAATCTATGGAAGCATCATTTGTTAATCAACTATACAATTCCACGGATTATCTTGGATGGGGCTCTTATAAAATTGACGCATCAGTTATCACACCATCTAGGCAAATACAACGTAATTCTTCCGGCCAGGTGTGAAAACAATTAAATCTCTATAATTTTAAAGACTGCCTTCGCAGTGTCTATGTACAATAATTCATTAATGCTTTTTTTTTGGTTGTTACTTCTTTATTCCAGTTTAAGGTTCTTAGAGGTGGCAGCTGGCAGAGGATCAATTTCCAAAGACCTGATTTGAAACCAAATAAAGCACATGATTCTAGTAATCTTTTGGCAAGTCCATGGATCCGGCACTATAAGTCTGCAAGGAAGCCCCAAACTGTTGTACCTACAACTGCGGGGGGTGTTTCAGGAACCGAATGTCAAGCAACCAAATCTAGTGGGAATAAGGCTTTGTCCTGTTGGGAAGCTACTAGTTCAGGGCACTCTGATGCATATCGCTCTCATTTGTACCATCATGATATGGTTGGCAGCTGCACAGGTTATTGAAGCCGATTTCAAATCTTTAGGCAGTCACTTGCTAATTTTGCATATTGATTTATACTTCGTATAACTATCATGCATGCTTGTTAGTAATATCAATTGGTTAAAAAAAATGAATCACCTATCGTTGTAAATGAGTAGAGTTCCACATATATGAAACTATCAGTGAACTAAAATGTTGATTCATCTACCTTTTGACTTGCTTTATGTGCATAGTCCAACCTGGATTTGCCACATCCTTTCTTTTTCACTCTCTTGACCAGAGTAAGTTACAGTTGTTAGGATTGCAGAGAGTGGTAATGCAAGGAGGTTAGAAATATGCGTTTGAGATTTGGATCATGGCATCCGTAAACAGGGACTGCTAAGGTGCTTAATATCTTATCCATGTATTAGGTGTATATAAATATAGGTAGTAAAATTTTAGTGTAATACATGTATCTAACATACACATTATAGATAAGATACAAATATGGTTATGATTTTGAAAAGTTTTTAATGGGATTATAGATTCATTAGGTTGATCAGAGAGTAATGGGTCTATAGCACAAGGACGACTTTCATCTTAAAATTTAATATTCCCACTATGATTCATTTTGGCTCTTTAGAGGTCATGATGTTTTACCACAACTTTATGTTATGAACATGCTTGGGATCTTATGCAGAGGCATCAGATCAGAACTTCATTGATGAAGAAATTGAAGGTGAAAAAGCAAGCCGAATGTGCAGCTCAAAGAAGATGAAAACACACATAAGTACTGCATCAAGTCATGATCAGGTAATCTGCACAATATGATTTATAAGCATTATTATTACTAGTCGAGTTTACAATATAGTCTGATATCTAATTGTGGCTGTATACATCTCCTATGCTCTTTTAGGTCGTTCCACTCCAAGACAACAAACCTCCCCTGAAAGAAAGTTGTCAAGAAAAGTGTTCTTTTGCGGCCAGATAATAAACTTGCACCAGCAGTTCTTAGATCAAGAACGCAATTGCTCGTTTATTTTCTAACCTAATGGTTAATGCAGGCAATTCTGTGCACCGCATCATGATGACTAACCAAAGTTTAAAGCTAAGTATTTGTGCTTATGTTTGTTGTCGTTGTGACATTTTATGTCTAAGCCAAAGAAGGGGACAACTGACCTTCCTCTTTACTCTACTATGCTATCTGCATGAATGTATTCTGGGCATAGAGTTTGTCTATATTTTTTGTCTTTCATTCGGTTGTTAATTATGCACGCACTGTGTTGGATATCTGATCAGTTGGGGAATTGGGTAACGTGAAAATTTACTGCATTAGAGTTTTTCAATATTATTTTGTTGTATGCTATAAGAGCACTGTATGTATTGCTTTAGCAACAAGGAAAGAGGTTTTGATGAATTCTTTCAGACAGCCAAATAATTTGAATTGCTTTATTCAAGAATCTGATGCCATTCTTTCCGGCAAAAACAATCGTTACCAAGAGAATAAAATTTTAACTTAGTTAAGTTGTTTTCAGGGAAAAAAATGTATTCAGAATTAGAGATGACAACGGATCGAAATGGAACTGAATTTCCCTTTTCCCATCCCCATAAGATAAAGCTTTTCCCCCTCATGCTACGAGAATAACAGAGAACTTCAGTCCCCATTTCAAATTCTCCTGTAATTTGACAATTTCATTTGCATACTATAATCATCTTGCTGCATTCCAAGGTCGTTAATACATACATTAGATAGCGGTTGAACAAGTGGCAATAATGTGAGGCATGGTGGAGGGCAGGTGCAATGAGCACTTAAGGAGAATGTCAAGAGAGTTTATGTTAATGTTTTAGACTCGTAAAACCCTACCAAAAGAACAGACATTTGGTACGTGTTATGACTGAAATGTTTTGAAAATTTATTAAGAAATGAGATGGTGAGCGAAATTAAAAGAGGGAGAATATAGATAAAAGAAGTCTACGGTGGTCTTTTGTGAAGAGAAGAAAGCAGGTGGACAGCGTAGGAGAAAATCTGTCGCAATTGGGCTTTATAAATAGGTTGATTCCAGGGAAGGGAGGGGAGGCGCAAAGATATTTTTTCTCTGTCCCCGCTTGCTAGATATTTTTATCCTCAACCCTACTTGTTTTGGGAATCCCCACCTGACGTGGACATGGGACGTGGTGAGATTGGGACTCGATTGGGTTTGGAGGGGACAATTGTCATGCCTATTTTGCCTATTTTGAATTCAAACGTCCGTTATTTTTACCAAATGATATAAGAATATATAATAAAATTATATGTATATATTATTTAGTAATTTGATATTCATTATCTACATATTTAATTAAAGATTATAAATAATATATTTAAAATTATATTAATGATCAAATTAATTATTTTAGTGGTTAACCAGTTTAATATTTTATCAAATTATTATATATTTTTTAAATAATATAAATATTTATCATATTTTTAAAATATAAAATATACAAAATATTATTTTAAATATGTTAATTAAATAATTGATACTCTATTACATAAATAAAGAGAAAAATCAATTACAAATTATTAGTTTTAAATAATTTTTTTGATTTAATAGGTTTATTAAATTTTAAATAAATTAATATTTATATATATACTAAATTAGATTATAAAACTTAATTGAATTATAAATATATAATTTAATTAATTAAACCAATTGATTCAATCCAAATTTAAAAGTGCTGTTTAAAAATATGTGCACGTAGAAATTTTTTTTTATTGTATATCACTGACCCTTCATAAAAATAAAAATAAGTCAAATGTCTATGTCCTACCCAAGGTTTGTTAAAATTTCTTTCCTGCCCTTTAAATTTAAAAATTCAAGTTTCCCACCCATTGGCCAATTCATGTTAAGTTTAATATGATATTAAATCTTGGCGGGACATAATCATTGTCCTTAGTTCACCTAACTTGAAATATCATTTGGAAGATATTATAATATTTAAAAAAACAAAAGTTTTATTAAAATAAAGGGTGAAGGATTGTTTTCATCTAAAGTTTATTTCTTTTCGAAGTATTTATTATTTATCTTCCCAAAACTTATATATTTATTATTAAGTTATTAAAATTATTAATTTTAAAAATAAAATTATTATTTAATTAATAATATTTTAAAAAATTTAAATTTTATATTATATTTTCTTTTAAATCTTAAAAACTAATAATTTATTTTTATTTCAAGTTTAAAAAAAGTAATATTGTCCTTTTAATATTTATACTTTTTCAAAGGTTTTTTTTCAACTAATAGCCGACTTCTTTAATGATATTTAAATAATATCTTTTTTTCTTCAAGTATTCTCTTTCTGAGATTATATCTTTCAATAATAATATTAAAAGAAAAATATATCAATGAGAAGAAAACATTATCTGGAGATCGTCAAAAAAGTCAATTGTTTGTTAAAAAAAGTTCTTAAAAAAATAATAATTTTAAAGAAAAAATATTATTTTTTAAAATTTAATTTAAAAATGATAAATTTTTAAAATTTAAAAAAAGAAATAAGGCAAAAATTTAAAATTAATAAATTTGATTAATTTTAATAATAACTTTAAATAAATAAAAAGGTTTTTAAAAATTACGAAGTGATAACTCGAAAAAAAGAGTAACCTTTTAAGGGGGGAAAACTGTGACGTGCTCTGTTATTTCCTTTCCTGGATAATTATATTTCTTCCCGTTTTCTTGATTAAAGACGACAAAGCATCTCCTCTGTTTTCGCTTCCCTGTCCTATCCTCTTTAAAGTGCTCTTAAGGTATATTCTTATTTCCTACTTTTCCGTGGATTCTAGGTTTTCCATTTTTTAATTTTGTTGAATTCCAAGTTGTTTTCTTTTTCGAGGTTCATGTCATTACAACCCGCGCCAATTTCTTTTGCTGCAGCTCACTATTGTGTTAAGTCTTTTTTATTAAAATAGGGTTCCAAATTGTACGAATTTACAATGCCGCCATTTATACCAGCCTCGAAAGCTTTCGGTGCCTTGGTTTCACGCAAAATTCGCCTAAGACATTTGATAATTCCTCCCAAAAACGACGGACGATTGCGGAAAAGTGGTCGAATTCGACAGTTTAGTGGCATAGCAGGGATTCAGACCCCGACCGTCTGTAAATTGATTGGGACTTGTCAGAATAACTTTGATTTATCGTTAGCTAATTTTTATCATATTAATATTCTTCAAAGGAGGCAGTTTCTTGGATGTGGAGACGGGGAAGAGGGTGATGTCTTGTCTAAAGTATACGAAGAGCGCCGGGTATTAGGGTAATTTTTTTCAGAACCTTTTGGTTATGAGTGGGATTGTGCTTTTTAATTTGATTCATATCCATTTGATTTATATGGTTCTAGTTACAATTTCATGAATGTGTGAGACTGGCGGCTACGCCTTTGGTAGATTTCATGGTTATACATATTAAAAAGGAGTGTATTTTGCATCTTGAATTTCATCTAAGGCAATTTGGTTGTGTCCCTTATGGATACCTGATGAGATTGAGATTAGTTTATACAACTTTTTGGTTGCCAGCTATTCCCCAGAGCAGTTATTTGATGTGGTTGCTGCTGTCGACTTGTATCATGGATTTGTTCCTTGGTGCCAGCAGTCAGAGATACTGAAACACTACCCAGATGGATCTTTTGATGCTGAGCTTGAGATTGGTTTTAAATTTCTTGTTGAAAGTTATGTTTCCCATGTGGAATTAAACAGAGCAAAGTATGTAAAGGTAAGGTAATAATCTTTTGCTGAAATTGGAAGTTTTTTCTGAGAAGTATGTTTGTCCCTCCAGTTGTTTGTACATAAGATTAAGCATGGTTTTTATTACCATGAGCTATTTTTCATGCACACTTAAACCACCTGTGTAGTGTGTATGAGATAAATGACATGGGTACCTGTAGGGAATATGTTTCCAAGATGGCTAGCTTAAGATGTCTATTAGTGTCAAATATTAGAAGAGAGAAATATGCACCCTGGCTTCCTTTTTTAATAAATGGTTTTGTTTTTTGTTTTTGTGTATGAACTTTTTGCGTTTATTGGATATTACACAATGAGTAAATTAGAAAAATTGGAGAAATTTGGTCATACATTGGGGCAGGGAAGTAAATAATTTAAATTTGCCGTTCAAATGATATGTCATGTCATTATATCTTAAGTTGTCCTTGAGGAGAATCGGTTATCTCTGTGCCACTTTTCATATTTGTGATTTGGTAGCAAGTCGGTTAAAATTACCCTGAATATGGACTTTATGATGCTGTTTTCATTTTTGGGCTGATGAGTTTGTATTGATTTTTTTGTACTGATTTACTTTCAGACAACTGTCTCAGAGAGTGCCCTCTTTGACCATCTGATAAATATTTGGGAATTCAGTCGTGGACCACTTCCAGGAACTTGCAGCCTTTATTTTTTGGTGGATTTTAAGTTCAAGTCACCACTCTATCGAAAGGTAAAATTTCTTTTTTCTGATTTGTATTCATCATCTCTATGGTTTTGTCAAGTCCATTAGTAATATAATCGATTTAATTATTATTTAAATTTTATTTTGGGTGTACTTTTATGTATGTGAATTTAGTTGTTATGTTAAAAAAATTAGATAAGGGACATTTATAATTTAAATCTAACATTTAATGTACTGGAAACTTTTAATTTCCTGAGGGAAAATATTACCAAATGTGTAGTTCTTGCTAGAAACTGATGATTGTTGCGGGCAATGTTTTTAAAGACCACAGGTGATACATGAATCAAAATGCCTTTTTCTTGATAAATAGTACCGATTCCATATAAAGATTTTCTAACAATTTGTCAACATCTATTGCTTGTGCCTCTATGTTCCTATGACAATGAGAAAATAATCACAGGTTTGATCACAAATACAGGCTATTATTAGGTTGAACTAGGGTGAGCTACCTGCGGCTTAGCTCGAGTCGAGTTGGGCTCAGTTCAGTTATTGTTGAACCTAGCTCGAGCTCGAGCTCGCAATTTCTCGGCTCGGTGAGTTCATGAGTTCATGGCTTCACTTAAGTAAAATGCCATAGACTTTTAAAAGTTAAAAATCTTGCACTTATATCTTGAAAATAAAAATTATCCCCTAAAACTTACATTTTCCCGGCTAAACCTTATATCTTAGTATGTCAAATTTTATTTGGCCCCCTCAACTTTTAAGATTTGCACATTCAACCCAACATTGAACTTTAAATAGGGGGAGTAATTGCTAAATATATAAGTTACGGGATTTAATTGTAATTTCTCGAGCCGAACAATTCCTATATCGAGCTTGAGCCTACAACTCCATGAGTTCAAGTCGAGCCTTGCATTAACCCAATCAAGTTGAGCTTGTGCTCAACAATACTCAGCTCGAGTTGATTGCAACCTTGGTTGAACCATTGAAGTAAATTGTTTTATCCACTGTTTATTGTAGCTGGCACCAGACATTACTGACATGTATTTTTATGCACTTAGCTTGGCGGCACCCTGCAAACCTGTTAAATCAGATATACCATAAAAACACTGTTAGTATTGGAGGTTTGACAGGCTTCAATAGGATTCTGTTCTGACTTAAGTTGACTTACATTAGGTAAGTTAGGTCTCATCAATCCTGTTGCCTGTTGGTTTAGTTTAGAACCTATTTTTCCTCATACAATCGTAGCTTTATGATGATGTTTATTGCCATTGTTTATGGGAATTTCGGTGTCAAGGCTGTAGGGTTTAGTTAGTACTTTCAGTTCAGATCTTGGTGGACTTATAAGAAAGGTTGGATCTTTGGCAGTATAAAATACTCGGATAATTGTAGCTTGTGGCTGTGTGAACCATATAGCATTTTGCTTTAAGACTGTATTTTCTATCTCTTTTATTAAGAGCAAGTTGAAGCATCCTTTGTTGAGTTTTTTGTTTTACAGGCTGCATCCATATTCTTCAAGGAGGTAGTCTCTAAATTAGTGGGCTCTTTCAGTGAACGCTGTCGTTTGGTCTATGGACCAGGAGTCCCAGTCCTTGAAAACTCTTACGAACAAAGGGCATGAAGTTTGATCAACAAATTAACCGGGGCTGTCGCTGAATGAACTCATAAGAAGTGCATTTTGAATTATGGGGAGATCGAATAGAAAAGGTCTTCTCTTGCCTACTGGGTGGTTTTTGTTTTGTATACCACTCGGGCACTGATCTTTTCATTATCATAAAAAAGTTCAAAGAGCAACATTGGGCATTTTAATTTTCTTGCTCACTTACCCTTTTCATAAATCTTACTCATATTGTTTGGATGAAAGGTTACAATGGTAAATTACTGTTACTAGATAGTTTTCTGCCATGATAAATTTGGGTAAATACCTTGAATTTATGATTCAAGCTTGCATTTTTTCCCTTGGTTAAATGATGTGGAAGAAAACGCAGTTTCCAAGTAAATTTGTGAGTATATTTAATAATCGATTGATGAATTTGTTTAAATATTGAATTGACTCTGCATTCCCTCACTTTTTGGCCCCTTAAAAGTGAGTTGAGATGAACATTTCTCTGATGGGTACTGATATTTGACATTTATACGTTGTTTACCATGGCATTTTCACTGCTGCTTTTGTTAGTTGAAGTGATGTTAAAATTGTATAACTTGCTAGAAATCAGAACCTATCAGTGATTATTGTCAATGGCTCCCAGCCATCTCTCAGGCAACCTGGTCTGGCTAGAGCTGTTTGCATGATAAAGAAACTATGGATTGTTTTAGTCGCTTTTTTTTAGGGTTTTAGCATCGGATTCGACTGGGAAAGTCACCTTAAGCTTATGCATGTTTACCTGAGATTGAGTGAATGAGTTTTAAATGGGTCAAGTAGGGTTGAATGGAATTATAGATAGACCCAATGGTACTAACACTTGTAAGACTATTATAGATAGACCCAAATGGTATTAACACGTGTAAGGCTATGTATACTGTTATTAATTTGTGTATTAATAATAACTTGTCATATCGAGACTCCTTAGCAAAAGATTATTTGAATATCATTGAAGAATGTGAAAAAAGGAGAAAAGAAACAGCATGCGAGAGTTTCTATGTGAATCTTACGTGAACGCTATAATGAATACAACTTTTGTGGGACAGATGAAGGCATGAGAATGCATTGTTATAGGGAAACATTTCTCAAGGATCAAGTGGATGAGGCCAAGATGACATGAAAAACAATGGTGGCTAATCATAAGACAGAATAGCCATCACCACCACATTCTGCTTAACCACAAGTGTATATCGACTCTTTAGCCTGTTGAAGAGCTCATTTTGATATACAGGATCATCAACTTCAATGATTTGAACTGCCTAGTTTTTCTTTTTTATTGTTTAAATATAGTCTGATTTTGATTTTTCAAAAAATAGCTATGTAAATTCACGACATATTTTGCCATTATGATCTCAGAGCAAGAAATAATGCTAGAAGTAAGAGATGACGGCATCAGTGGAGGTTCAGGAGCTGTCATGATCTAGGGCTTGTGCCCTTTGGATGATTAATTATGAGAATATTCCCATTTTCCTCGACTTTGTTCAATAATTCATGTGCTTTCAGGGGTACTCCAGCTGTGTGATGTGGCACTCTGAAATCTAAATATCACCTCGCTCCTTCCATGGCGAATTATTTAATTTGACACAGATATTATTAGACCCATTCCACCACCAACCACACAATTTCTTTACTACGTAAATGACTAACAGCTAGCCATAGATTCTCTCTTTTTCTCTCGTCAATCAGTCTAGTCATTATCTTCCACATATTACAAAACTAAAGCGTTATTCTGTTTCTCCTTTAGTTCCATCCCCTTTTAAATTTGTCCTTTCTGTTCATATGAAAAGAGAAAATCGTAATGGACTGCTTGATATAGTAATGTATCAGTTGGGAAATTGGATTACTCTTTTATGCGGCAATATGAACTACTTTTCTGATAAAATATTCCAATAACAAGCATACATGCATTTCATGTTGCAGGCGTTGTTGAAGAAGATAAGGTGGCCTACTTCTGCAGTTCATGATAAGCTAAGCATAATAATTTAATCAAAGTCCGAAAAAAGACACTATGAATATTTATCTTCTTTCCTCCACTTTAATTTGTGGAACCTTTTTTTAGTCAGTTTACTATGTAAGTCAAGTAGAAGAAACGATAGTGGTAGGGTCGCAATTTTAAGAGGGGCCAAATTTATAAGGCCAAAAACACTGGTTCCCACCCAAGGTATATTCTAAACCCCCAAGTCCCACTCCCCCATTCTTTAAAACCCAAATATTTACCTATAAATTAATTTCTGTTAAAATTTTTAATTAAAATTAAATATAAAAGTATTATTTTAACAATAATATTAAAATTATATATAATTCATTATATTTTCTTTTCTAGATTTTAAAAATTAACCATTTCACTTCTGTATAAAGTTTTTTATATTAAAAAGTTACATTTTCTCCCCAATTTTACGATTTTTTTAAATATCTTTCTAGTAATTATCTTTAACCACCAGTGACTCCCCTTTAAACCCTAAGCTATCGTCATCCTTCTCTAAAACATCTCGTCATCTAGATTCGTCTGGATTGGATAAATCCAAACAACAAGATGCTTTAGGGAGAGACGATAATTGCTTAACATCTAAGGAGGAGTCGCCGGTAGTTGAAGAGGTGAAAAAAAAAAATACTAGGTTTGGGGGTTAATGTAACTTTTCAAAATTATGAAATTTTAAATGAGGATGATGTTGTTAGTTTTGAAAACATAAAAGAGAAAATATAATAAATTATATATTTTTTAATATTATTATTAAAATACAGATTTTTTTCTTTATATTAACTAAAAATTTTAATAAAAATTGATTTATAGGTAGGTTTTTAATTTTTTTAAAATTAAAAAATAAAACTTGAGATTTTACTATACTTTAAGTGAGAACAAGCCTTCTGGCCAATTTATAAAAAATACAAAAAAAGAAGATACATAATATAGGCAGGATTGATCGTGGAATAAAGGAACAAAAGGGGACGTCCTTCATTCCTCTATGACTCTAAAAGAGGATTGAAATCAAGAAATATACGAAATTCTTTTATTTTGAGATCGTAAATAGAGTGTCGTTAATCAAGGTTGTCAAAATTGTCATTGATTGTGCTTCTTCTTTCTTTGCCTGGTTGTCATGCACAACATAATATCTCGAGTGCTTTTCGGTCGCTTTTGAGTTTTGACCGCCAAATAATCAAACAAACTTTAATATATTAATTATTTTTTAACTTGTTCAAACCTAGTAATTAAGGATGAAATCCAAGAATTTGATCTTTCATCTGGGTTGTAAATGAACTTCTGAGCTCACTACAACTAAAAGATGCCTCAAGTTGTCCCAGAGGAGAAACCCTATAATTTTTTCTTTCTCTTAGTTGAAATCGGCCGTCGGAGGAAAAGACAAAGGAGCAACCAGTGAATGTGAACTTCTTTTTATCTTTTTCGCTCTTCTGCTTCTGGTGTCCCCATTAAAGCAACCTCATCAATTCCAAACTCTCAATATTTCTTTATGTACTTATTTCTAATGTGACTTTTGTAGTTTAGCGACTACGCGAAGACGACCCAGTGGATGGTTACGTAAGTTTGCTGTTTGCTGCAATGGAATATGAATCCTTCGAAATTCCCATAATTTTTTTTCTGTGATCGTACGTGCTAGCTAGGGGAAAAGTCTCCTATATAGTTCTATTTAAAAGCAATGTAATTACCTGGAATAAATGTGGAGATTCCTAACGAACTACTACGTAAAAATATTCAGCCCTTACCAAGAGTTTTCTGGTTTGGCTAGCTTCAGAGTTACCCTTCTTTAATTCCGGCATGCTAGATGGAGGACAACATCCTCTGCCGAGACCATATTCACTTACAAGAATGGAGGATCAGAAAGCATATTTTTCACAATAATTAAAGATTTGAACCCTGTGAATTTCATGATCACATGCTCATAGTATTTTTTGCAACATTATGATTCATTTCGGAAATTGAGTCACTCTGGTACTCCTATAGTCGCCAGTGTACTGATTCCTCCGCAGACGTTGTTGCAGACTGGCATGCCTGTAAATCATTCAAACCAGGAGCAAATATTTATTTTGACTTTTTACATTGGAAGGTCGTATATGCATAGGATGCATATTTTAGCTCTATGCAATGTTCCTCCTGCATGGTGTATCTATCACAACAAATTTTCAGTTCGTAGGAACAACGATGATGTACAAAGTAATTTTCCTGATATTATTTAAGAAGTCTTAAGAAATTTAAAATATATATGTGTTCTTCCAATAACTTGCTTAATCAGATCCTTTTATAAATCGTTTCATTTCATTTCCGTATGCAGTGAATTACATTTGCAATAATCATGGTCAAAGAATATCTGAAAACAAGCCTGCGGCGCAATCCTGAAGGATTGTAGTAACAGGAGATTTCTCTAGTATAATCTGTGTTTCAAACCTCGTGTGTTATTATTTGAACCACCGTCGATCCGCACGCCCTCATTATGGGCCATTGATAACGTTATTAATTATTATTATTTTAATTTCTAATTTCCGTATGTCACGTGAGAATTTAATTTAAGCTAATGGAATTATCTATTTTTTTGCACTTAGGAAGTTTAAATATTTTTGGCGCTAAATTTGGGTCAAAAAGACTAAAATTGAAACAAGCATACTAGTTAACAAAAACTGTGATGCTGACTAAGCGTAAACAAGTGAAATGACGAGAGCAGAATTCGAAAATTAAATCTAGACAACCAGATCAGCTGAGATATTTTACAAAATGTCAAGATTTGTTTCCTAGAAAAGAGATTATTAGTAGCTAGAAAATGGGATTATTTTAGAAAAACAAGGAAGAAGATTTTTGGGGGAAGGATATATATCAAAATATGTATTCTTTCATTTCTTTTTGGAAAAGATGTATATCACATTTATTCGGTTGGATTAAGAGATTTTATTTCCATATCTGAGTATGGAGAATATATATATTTTTATTTTTATTGGGCAGATCATTCATCCTTGTAATTAGCAGAAACATTATTTTTTTGGAATTTTGGCTAGCTTAGGATAGTTTACAGTGGCTGAATATTTTCTTTTAGTTGAAGGGATCTGAACCCCTTCAACCATGAACTAAAAGTTGTGAGATTTTTGTTCTTTAATGCATCTTTTTAATTATTCAAATATTGATTATCATTCTGAATTATTTTTCATAATTGTGTTGGTTGATTATTAAAACGCGTAATTAGTTTATCAATTAATATAATCTACTACTAGTTTAGGAGTTGAATCTATAATTGTTCAATCCATCTAATCGAAATGGCAACTGGGATTTATCGTTTGCTGTGTTAAAAACTATAAATCCTAGAAAAATAATCAACTGGATTAAATGCAACGTCGTATGTTTGTGTTGTCTTGTTTCGTTGGTCTTTCTAATTCTTAATGTTATTATTTAATTAAATTTGAGATCGTATCGGAATTATTAATCAATATAGGTTAATTAGAATACATATTTTTTGTTAAATAATAATAAGAAAGGACAAGTAATCAATACCGTAACGAATATTTGAATAATTAATTTGATATTTTTGGTTATTGATAATTAATCGTAGTTTCAATAGTAGATGTGATCGTAGACCAAGGTTTGTTAAATTGATTACTTTCTTTCAAATTACTTCACCGAATTTTTATTTATTTATTTTTAATTATAAATCGTATTTAATTCAAATTTTCTCTTATTTTTTTGTTTGATTGATTTGTGATAAAGTATTAATTAAAACTCTTCAAAAGAAATAATTCTTATTTTTTTATTATATTTTTATTTAAAAAATTAAAATTTTTAATTTAGGTGTCCACGACATCACGTAGCAGCCCCCTGGTGCAGAATAAAACAAGTGTTGCATGTTGAACCCTGGGCACCCTTTGAGCACGAAAGCAGCTGACACCTGGTCTGACCATCTTTTTTTTACTCATGCAATTTATAATTTAAATATCTTGGGAAGATATTCTTGTCTCAGGGAGATGAAGATGGCATGTGAACACCCAGAATTCTTCATACAGTTGACAAGTCTCATGTGGCCCGTGTTGCAGGACCTGTGCATTTAACCCTTCCTCTCATGCATGATTGTTGACGTTGAAATGAATGTCACATCATATACTTAAAAGGGAAAACAAAATCATATAACTTAGCGGCCATACTGATATTGCTCGGACTTGCCCCTACTACAAATTAATTAATGAGATACATGCCTCAGGGTGCGATAGACTGTAGTAAGTAAATGCAACATAGACCATTTGTTGATAAATATGTAGCTATTTACTTACACGTGGGAGCAGACTATTGATCATCCAGCTTAATGGATCGTGACCATGAATGTGATTTCACCTTTACATCAGTCCTTTCCCAACCACATTTTGATTAATAGTAAATGCAATGCAAATACAATAGAAAATGAAAGAAAGAGTGACGGCCTTGGCAGCTTCATATATCAAAAGTAAGGCAATATTTTTACTGCTTTTCGCTTTAACCTAGTACAGTATATTTTTACTACTGTTGAGCATGTTTTAATCTTCTTTATCGAACTTGATCAAGGCTGCTTCCTGTATTTGTGGGGTTGACAATCTTCAATAACTCCAGTTTGTTCACATGGTCATAGGTTTATGAATCTTGCTGGGCCCTTCTGACATGGTGGTAGCTAATTACTGCCACAGTAGTGCTATTTGACCAGTGACCACCCTCTCCATCATATACGCTTCTCCAAATATTGAAATCATTTGCTTTCTCAATTGAACTAATTTTAAAAATAAATTATAATATAATTCAGCATTTTAATATTACATAATATTAAATTTTTCAGAATTAAAACCATACAAATTTTACAACTTTTTTTTATCTTTTTGGGGAGAGTTTCATATGACAATAGTTGCCAAGAGTCATTGCCGACATCTATGTCTTGTCACAACACTTAAGTTAAGATGATCATAACTTTGATTTTATTGCATTTTTTGAATGATTAAGTTCCTGGTAATGAATAATTATGTGTTTAATAGGAAATTACCAATATACCTAAAACGATCCATTTAATAATGGGAAGTATAAAACAAATAATGGAGAAATTACGTTAAATGAATTAGTCTTTTCACGTGACAGATTAATTTAACAATGATTAATAAAATAATTAATATATTCATAAGACAAACTTTAATAATACTACACCTTTAATGATTTTATATGGATGGGTATTTATCAATATTCATGCGAGAGTACTGTGAATTTTCAAAAGACCTGTTGAGGTCAATCATTAATGAAAAAAAACTAAACTTTAGTGATTAATTTAGATAAAGTCGAATTGAGTGATTGCGATGTGATGATTCCTTTGGAATTGTTTACTTTGGATTAGAATGATTTCTTTAGAATTGATATTTTTCAATTGAGATAAAGTTGTTAATCGTAAAGTAAAATTGAATTGATTCATCTGAATAAAGTCAAATTAGACAGTTGAATTGTAATGATCTATTTAAAATTGACTAAATATCATTTTCAATATGGATCATAGTAGTTAAATGATATATCGTATCATCTACTGAAAATTTAATTTTATATATTATGTATCGAGTATCATATTATATGATACAACTTTTAAGAAATAAAATAATAAAAAAATATAATTAATACATCATTATTTTGAACAATATCATAAATACCAATAATTATGTATTATTTCTCATATGCAACTCTATTATATCATTATTTTATCTAAAAAGTGTATCAATTCGTATCGGTAATATGTATTGTATCATAAGATATATATTATATCATACAATATGTGTACTATATCGTATTAATTATGATACACTTTATGATATGTATTATTTTTTATTTATATTATATTGTATCATAAGATACGTATTATATATTATAAGATATTGATAACTATGATACCGATTGTATTTTATTATAAGATTTTAGTATTTTTTTTAAACATTCTTATACACAAAGAAATAGACCATAAACTCATATAATGAGTTTTAAAATTTGGTCAAATCTAAATGAAACACCCTATTTTGCGATAAAATGAAACTAACGTAATTTTGTACATAAACAACGATATATTATCATGTGATTTGATATTGTTTTATCTTTAATTTTTAATAATTTAATTATATGATAATATATCATTATTTATACATAAAATTACGCATATAATATTGCTCTTTATCATCATTTGTGCAAATGATTTAAGCAAAAGTTAGATTAATCTATACTAATTTGTTTGACGCCCTCCGTTCGACTAAATGGACAAACATTAGTTTGCTGGCATGATTTGGCTAGTAACCCCTATCAACTAGCCTTTTTATGTGTACATTAAACTTATCTTTCTTACCAAAACTACGAGTACCCACTAGAAAATGCAAGGTCAAACCCCTATGAATTTGACCAAAAATGCGATGAGAGAACTCCAAACACTCTTCAAGCCATTAATCCAAGAGTTTTGCCCAACTTACATTTCAATCAACAATAAACACTACAGTAACATTTCATCTAGTGAAAGAAAAAGATGAAAAGATTCAATAAAAAATTTAAGATGAGTGAAAAATTTATGATTCGACAAAAATGAAGAAAAATAAAGATAAAAATGATATTTTTGACATTAAAAATAAGTAAGTAATAGATCGATTCAATCAGTTTAATTAAAAATTTTGAACTAATGTAATTCAATCATATTATAAGCTCGATTCGTAATCTAGCCAACAATATATACCCCAATCAGACCTTTACGTTGATATCAATATAAAAATTTTAAAAAATTTGATATGTCGGGATTATTTGTGTAGTGGCCTTTGTTTTATTGAACTTATTTGAAGGGAAAGGAAGATTTTTTTTTGGCATCGTTTGGGATTCATACTCAACAAAACTATTAAGTAAAAATAATCATGTATTACTATAATTATTACTATCATGCTTAATCTAATTTTAATTAATTATGATTTAGATGTGATTAGAAAAGGTAAAATATATCCATCCGTGTCTCCACCTGATCCCCTTTAATCTAATTTATCCCAGTTCTTACGAAAAGACAAAACTATAATTATAGCCAATCACACATCTTAAATAGATTTAAAGAACATGTGGAGCCTGTTAGGGGTCTCCAGTATCGGAAGTCTCTGGAAATAGACCACCAGGATTAAGACAACTGTCAAATCCAGCTAGCCAAGATGTTGACAAGGCCCTTAGAAGAGGCTGAGAATTATAAAGTAGCGGTGAGCGCACCGAAAAGATCGGGCCCTACGATCGAGAGACTTCCCAGTCTACACCAACAATTAAGCAAGATTGTCCGTACATACCGACAAATATGGGTGTCGCACCAGCCCAGTGAGGACCAGACGAGTCACCCTATCTCGGAGATCCTAAGAATTTTATCCTTGTTGAGCTGGATCCCATCTCTAATTTCCATCTTTTATCCATCGTAGGCCTTCAGTATTTTCTGGTTTCCGCAATTACATGAGTTAGCCGCAACGAATCTTCTAATCCTTCTGAGAAAATACTTAAGCAGTTAGGTGTAATGGTCCTTCAGAATCCAAACTTTGTTTTTCCTTTCCCCAGAACTCCCTTGTCTTTTCTTTTCTTTTTTCTGACTTATGACAAAGTCTGTTAAGGTCGTAAGAAACCACTAGTCGTTTCTGATATTAGCATGTGAATGATAGAAGGAGGACGGCGGTTTAGTCACAAGTTGATTACCTATCTAAACTACCCATTAGAAGTTGATCAAAGTTTTATTTTCGCCCTAAAAATATTTGAAGAGATTGTCTCTGCCATTCACATCATTTTTTCTAGTAAAATCAAGAAAGCAGAACGGGCTTTCTTGGAATATTTTAATTTATTTACCAGTTTAAATATATCTGGCCGGAGTAAATTTCTGGATGGCTTTAGTTTCCAAGTGGGGTCAGATTTTGTTTTTCATGAAAGTAGTAACTATGAGCTCCTAAAAAGATTTTTGAGTAAAAGCATATCTTTTTCTCCGGTAAATATCATGCAGAATCAGCCAAGAGGCCAGCAAACATTTGTGTTTCATTTTCATATCGCAAAGGCCATAAGAAAATTCAACAGAATTTGTTGGTTCAATCTCAAAAATTCTACGAAGATGGGCGGCCACGAATCCATGAATGCCAAGCTTTTTTTTGTTTTTTCCCTTTCTCTTGTATCTAAATATAATAAAATTATATATATTTATTTTAGATATACAAATATATATGCACTTATATATCTTATTATATAATTGAATGATTTTAAATTAAAAATAAAATAATATTTAATTATATAATGATATATATAAATATGTATATATTTATACATCTAAAATAGATACATATAATAATATTTATCTAAATGTGGTAGGATTAATGTAGATTGAGTTAATGAACAATTAATATATAAGTATGTTATTTAACTTTACATTGGGGAAATCTTAGACATTTTGGATATGTTTGAATGAGAACTGAGAACCATGGATGGAGAAAATTGCCCGTGAATGAATCTTACTGTATGTTCATACTGCGCCAACAATTTGAACTGACCTATACATTTGTCCCTTACCT
Organism: Mangifera indica; assembly: GCF_011075055.1. NCBI lineage: Eukaryota > Viridiplantae > Streptophyta > Magnoliopsida > Sapindales > Anacardiaceae > Mangifera > Mangifera indica. The sequence goes on along the minus strand of NC_058147.1, from coordinate 2,914,679 downwards.
TTATCCTTCTCTCTATAAAGCACCGGTTTCTCCATCCAGTGACTGGAGACACCACAGAGCAAATCTTTCATTTAACCTCGAGCTAACTCACTCACTCACCTGTGACAAAGAGAGAGCTGGAAGACGGAGAGATGGTTGGAATTTTGGTTTGCGTTTTTGTGTTTCTCTTATCTGTAACATCATATTTATCTCTAAGGAGGGACAAGAGGAAGCTACAAAAAGGAGCGAAGCTTCCTCCAGGCTCAATGGGATGGCCTTTCATTGGAGAGACTCTGCAACTCTATTCTCAAGACCCTAATGTCTTCTTTGATTCCAAACAAAAGAGGTTTCAGTTTTCTCTTCATCTCCTAGCTGTTATGTCATATTTATGTTTTCTTCTATGCATGTATAAAAATATTGAAATATGGTGGACATGGTTTAGGTATGGAGAAATTTTCAAGACTCATATTCTTGGCTGCCCATGTGTTATGTTGGCTAGCCCTGAGGCTGCTCGCTTTGTATTGGTAACACAAGCTCATTTGTTCAAACCCACGTATCCAAAGAGCAAAGAACGTTTGATCGGTCCCTCTGCACTCTTTTTTCACCAGGGAGACTACCATCTTCGCATAAGGAAGCTGATTCAAGGCTCCTTGAGCCTTGGTGCAATTCGTAACCTGGTTTCGCATATTGAGACGGCAGCAGCCTCCGCCCTGGACTCGTGGGACGGCGGGCGAGTCATTAACACCTTTCAGGAAATGAAAAAGGTTCGGTTTGGCCCAATGTCGTTCGTACCAATGATTGAACAATTTTTTTATACTTGTCCTCTTCTTTGGAAGACCTAGTTTTATGCTGCCTTTTGTTGCTTTGTAACTGACATAGTTTTCATTAATTATTTTTGTCCTTCGCAGTTTTCTTTTGAAGTTGGTATACTAGCTATTTTCGGGCATTTGAAGGGCCATTACAGAGAAGAGCTTAAGAAAAACTACGGCATACTTGATAAAGGCTATAATTCATTTCCCACAAATATCCCTGGAACCCCTTACAAAAAGGCCTTACAGGTAAGCAAATAACAGTAGTCTTGTTCTCTCCTTCTTCTTAGCTGTAGAATAGCGTCTCAAAAACTGACCTTTTCGCTATAGGCAAGAAAAAGGCTAAGTGGAATACTGAGTGATATTATTCGTGAAAGGAAGGAGAATGGATTGCTTGAAAAGGATCTCTTGGGCTGTCTGTTGAACTCCAAAGATGAAAAGGGAGAAGAAGCACTTACTGATGACAAAATCGCAGATAACATAATCGGAGTGCTTTTTGCTGCTCAAGATACTACTGCTAGTGCAATGACATGGATTGTCAAGTACCTCCATGACAACCCGAAACTTCTAGAGGCTGTAAAGGTATCCATAAATAGCCAAATCATACACCCTGTTCTAATTTGTCTTTTACTTTTGAAATACCTATCAATGGTAATTTGTGATGCTGTCTTTGTAGGCTGAACAGAAGGCCATCCGCAAAGTAAATGAAGAAGGTAATCAACCGTTGAGCTGGTCTCAAACTAGAAATATGCCACTCACTAATAAGGTAAACAAACACATGGCAAAGACAATCATTTAGTTATAATGAAAAGCTTGTTTTTATTGGACTAAGTTACTAACAGCAGGGAAAAATGGACTTATTCAGGTCATATTAGAGAGTCTGAGAATGGCAAGCATTATATCTTTCACCTTCAGAGAAGCAGTGGCTGATGTAGAATACAAGGGTAAGATGATCAAATTAAACTGTGTAAAAAGTTTAAAAGCAAACATGACCTCTTCAGGAACTTAAAAATGGCATTTTAAGGAGATGACTGACGGTAGTATTGGCCACAGGGTACCTGATTCCAAAAGGATGGAAAGCGATGCCTTTGTTCAGGAACAATCACCACAATCCTGAATTTTTTACTGATCCTCAAAAATTTGATCCTTCAAGATTTGAGGTATAAATTGGTAAATATGTTTATGTTGGGGTTTCTTTTTTCTTGATTTTTGGTGAAAGATTTTTTACTAGTTTTATGGTTGAGGTGTTTGTGAGTTTTAAAACAAGTCTTTTCCTGAAATTTTGTTTGTTCCTCATGGTGTATGTGAAGGTTGCGCCAAAGCCCAACACATTTATGCCATTTGGAAGTGGAGTACATTCCTGTCCTGGAAATGAGCTTGCCAAGCTGGAGATGCTTGTGATGACCCACCATTTGGTCTCCAAATTCAGGTATAGTTGAAAATCACTCTTCTGTCTAACATTTCAACAGCAGATCCTGTTTAGCAGTAATCAAAATCACAATTATTCCCTTGAAATGTGACAAATTTATGATACAAATTTAAAGCAAAAAGAATAGTGTTCATGGTTAAACAAGTGATTTGACAATGAAGTTTTTGCTGGTTTTTGCAGGTGGGAAGTGATTGGATCCGAAAATGGGATTCAGTATGGTCCATTCCCAATCCCTCAACAAGGGCTTCCTGCCAGATTTGAAAAGAATCTACAAGCTGAAAGGAAACACAGTGCATAATAATAGTTGAGATGCAATACAGCTCTAGAATTTAGCCTCCACCATTACTCTATTTTATCTGCCAAGCAATATTCATTGTATTAAAAAAACTAGATCATCCCCTTCAAGCATATGGAGATAGAGGATGCTGCCTTTTCTCTTTTTATTTATTTTTTTATCTTATCCTGTTGTCGAATCTCTTTCACCAGTGCAACCGGCACTTCGGATTCTCTTAATTAATATGTGCAATGTATAATGAAAGAAAAGGTTCTAATGGACCAAGCCAATGTTATACCAAGTGTTTCTCGGCCAAAGAATCAAAGGAATATTACTCAGCTGATAACATAGCTGTGTATAAAAATTGTGAAGATTCTTGTGTTTTGGTCTAATCATGAAGCTGAGATTGCCCCACATTTGAATTAGCTAAAGATATTGTTTTTAACTATCAACACATCTTTGTTCCCAAAGAGCAACCAATCATGTGCTTTGTAGTCCATGAAAGGCTACAAGAGAGCCATGTGTCATTATATGATTGGTCAAGTTGAAAGAAAAAGATAGTGCCTCTGGCTGGAGAGCACTCCCTAAAAATCAAACATTGCATACTACATTACATGGACCCTACAAGATGTGGCTAACAGAGCTCGGTAGTAATGAATCTACAGGCTTTTCCACAATGGCATACCTGTAGCCTGCAGGCCTGTAACTACAAGCAATGGACCTTGCTTCTCAAATACAAGGTTGGATGTATTAGATAAGCACTGTATATTACTTGTTTAGTTCAATGCACAAGCAAATGATCAACAAGCATTGGCATTATTCATAACAGAACAGTAAAAGGCTGTTAGAAAGTTGCAATATTGACTCATAAACACAATAAAGTTTTTCATGTACATTCCATGTATGAGATTTAGGGATGTATAACTTTCAATGTCTGTTGATTTATGTTTGATTAATCAGTCCAAAATACCTTTACTTCAGAAGAACAGCTCTGAAGATATAATCGGATTAGCTTAATCATGTAGATGATGAGTATTTAATAATGGCGGTGACGATATCTCTGTCTCTGGTTTGGAATGCTTCCAGTAAAACTCCATTTTGTAAAAGTTGAAGAGGGGCATCATCTGTATCTAAGTGACAACCAATGAATCATGTTACTGGAAAAAAGGAAACTACAAATGCTTCATAGATTAGGTTGCATATGCTGATACTATCTAAAATTCAGTCAAGGAAAGCAAGATTTAAGAAAGAAAAAGACCATAAAAAGAAAATTATGAGAAAATGTGATATTCTTCCAATATCGTTTTTCATTTTTATCAACTTTGCTGGAAAGCCATTTACCTAAAAAGATTGTGCCCTCTGCTCCATCCAAATCCAAATTTTCAATTATCTTAGCAGGTGTGATTTGATGTAAAACAAAATCAACAGTATAAACCATCTTGTAGCTCGCTTCATATCAAGGAATCAGAGTCAGATAAAGTAAAAACCTCCAAAAGCAACCAAGTTATAACATGAAAACTTTAGCCTTATTACTTCCAAGAATTTGGTATCTACAATGTAAAAAACATATTTATTTAGAAAAATGAATCAAAGGTAATAATTTACCTTTATTCTCAGTCATTCAGCTACTTCAGATTGTTCATCATACTCATCAATTACTTATCTGCAGCAGACAGCATATAATTAGAATTGAATGTTTAGTAAATATGATTGAAAAGAAAATAAAAAAAATAATCGAAAAAGGAAAAGGATAAGATGAAACCCAAATACTTTTAGTATTTGTAAGAGAACTCCAAGCTCAGCTGATTATCAACTGACTAGGGCAGGGCAAGACCCACTCTGCAGGATTCCTAAATAGGGATCTATTCTCCATAACCATAAATCAACACTTCAAATCAAATTCTCAAGCAGAAGCGGTTGCTATTCACTATCAACAATGAAATTGACATGCAAAGTTCGAATAAAAACACATGGATCAGAATCAGTAGCTTGCAGGAGAGTAGGCACTCTTTAACTTATCACTCATACAATCTTAAGTAGTCATGTTTTCCATATAGCACTCTGGGCATTTTTTAATGTAAGCAAGTATAAGTTGTATGCAATCTTGAAAAGTTAAGCTAATGAAATACTCACATTACGTTTTAAGAAGATTACTGTAGCTTCCTCATCACCAGATCCCTAGTATAATTTTGCAAACCCTTGCTCTATGTACATGGAGCTTCCACAAGAAGTTCAAAAAAAATCTACCACAACTAAAGGATCTGTTTCTCTAGCCTTTTCAAGAATTTTAAGGACCTTTTCATGGGTCTTAAACTCTCTAAGACATTTAACAGGACAGAGATCATTATCTTCATCGCATAATTCCCCTTGCTTGCCATCAATGACACCGTTCATTTTTGGAGGTTGTTGTGTGTGGCTAAGTTTTAAAAAGCCCAAACCTGTACTGTTAGTACTGAAAATGGACTCACGCAAAAGCTTGATGAGTATTCAAGCTGGGTTCCATACAGGAAACTCTAGAATCAAGTTCTCCACCTGGATTCTTTCCAAACTTCAAAGATGCCTTTTTTATAAAGAGTATATTGATTTTGCATGACAGCACACGGCAAGCCTCACAACAAGGATCTATATAGCACTTAAAACTAAGAATCTACATAAACCATGGACATTTCATTTAATAAATTATGGATGGAGCAACCGAGTTCAAAATTTTCATTACTCTCTCATTCTGTTCGCTGAGTGACATATAACTTAATAGCCATTAAGGGAAAAAGAAAGGCAAAATATATAATATTGTAAAATCAAATCCAAAATTTTAAACAGAACCATTTTTTCTGCATTAGATTGAAGCAGCAGAAAGAGGTGGAACACTGTCCAACAAAAAAAAATATATAAACCGCATGATCCTTGTGAGACATTTTGCTGTGTTAGAATTGCTAGTTATACTGAGAGCAGATAACACTGATCGTTCACTGAAGTTTACGCGAAATAAGAGACTAGAATGGCGCCTAACGATAAGAACAGAAGAGACTAAATGGAACTCCATAAAAATGAAATAATCGAATAGCTCTGACCAGAGGCAGTTAAAGAGGCTCCCGCTTAGCTAAATCTGACCTGTAAGATACCCCGAATGAGGAAAGGCCACGCCATTGCCATATCCGCTTCGACGTCCGAATGCCTTTACAGTCATCAACTTCATTTCAGTAATACGGGACAAAACTGGCTAGGCCCAACACCATCATCTATTAGGTTTAACAAACTAGACAGACTAGGCCCATGAAAAGTTAAATCCCTATCTTCTCGGGAAGAAGATTTTTTTTTTTTTTTTAAATCGGAGATTCCGATTATATTAGTTTGACTCATAAGTATATGATACAATAATTAGAGATATATGATAAAACTCGAATTTAAGTTTTTTTTTTTTAATTTAATATTTTATCAAATTTATTAATTTCTGAAATAAAAAAAAATGATATCGTTAGTCATGCATATCATAATTCTTTTTTTAACTAAACAGATCATGTATCCCTAAAAACCAAGAGAATGGTGCCCAATCTAACTGTGTTAATGTGTTTGTTACCAAAGCCTTTACCAATGTAAACTAAATTGGATTAATATACTAAACCGTAATAATAACTTATAAAGAAGAGAAATCGGGTCAATATGGTATGCTTAATGTCGGTCCATCATTGATTTTTCTTAATTTTAGGTCTCCTCTTTCTGACCTTTGAGAGGGAATATTATTTAGATCATATTAGGACATAAATTGGTTTTCTTTAGGAAGTTCAATTAATATTTTAAAAAAAGTATATACTATTGTTAAAAGGGTAAGATTTATTTTGTCCCTTAATAATTGTGTATTGAAGAACACTAATTGTCAAAGTGGTAGGTCCTTGTTACCTACCTAACATTTCAACCACTTAGCACCTTATCAGAAACATGTGGACAATTTATGTTAAGAGTGTATATATAAGTTATGTTGTATAGACAAATATAGTTGCATTACATGGATACATAAATTCCCACCCTAGAATAGCAATGCGGGATAATCTTTTCTGAGTAAGAAGATGTTCAAATTGACTTGTCTCTTCATATATATATTCTCTTCGGATATTTATCTGAATATAGGTATTTTACAGGTATTCGTCTGAAGAGAGGTGTTATACTTATCATCAACTAATATACATAATTCTAAACCTTGTACGAGATAAATTACAATGATATTAACTAAAATTCATAATATAAAATTGTGTGGCTTAAATATATATAAGTTTTTATAGTGATTTAACCCATTAATCGAAAACCTACCTCTAAGGATTATTTTATTAATCTTTGAGAAAAGTGCTTCAACAAAGTTTATGTTGTAAATACATAAGAAAAAAATATTATAAGTATCTCTAATGAAGTACCGAACCATCTTACACTACATGATTTGTAAATGTTTTGCCTTCAAGTAAGTTTGTTGATTTTTTCTGTATTTTCTTCCCTCTACGGTGACCCTTAAGATGAAGATAAATTGTTACATGGAAATATTATATCTAAGCTTCTCTAATTCAAATATCAATCTTGAAATTTATTTCTACTCCAATTGTGCTAATAATAGGATATAAAGATTATAACATGGGCTTGATTTAACAGGAGATGATTGTGTTTTCTTAGCGACACAAAACAAAATAATAAATAAATCTTATGAAAAAGAATTTAAAAAAATATAATTCATAATATATATATTTATATATATTATTATTTAATTAAATAATTTTAAATTAAAAATAAAATAATATTTAATATATAATAATATATAAATATGGATATTTTTATATTCTCAAAATAAATATATATAATATTAGTTTTTTTAATTCTCAGAATGATATGTCTTTATCCACGTTAATCCAATGGGGCCTAACCTTGCCCATGACTACATGCCTTGGGCCATTAAGACCATTACGAATAGGGTAGGTCCAAGTCTATCTTTATTAAATGTCAGTGCCCTTAAAACTTCGGAATTGGGATGTGTGTCCGCACCTCATCCAATTCCTGCCAACGGCAATCAATAATGTCAGCACGATCCCCTACCGCTCCACTCCCCTCTTTCGTGCGGACAATAAATACTATAAATTCGTTTCTTTCCTTCAACGCTCTTATTCTCATTGTCATAATTATTCTGTAATCCTTGTAACAATCAGGAATTTTAGCGAAATTCAATGGCTAACTCAACTCAGCTCAAGTCTGATGCGTTGTTGGAGCAGATGAAACAGCATCTCGACACTGACGCTGGCAAAGAACTCACTAAGAAAATCGGCCTTGTCTATCAGATCAATATTGCTCCTAAGGTTAACCATACGTCAGTGATTCTCTTATTTGTTGTTTTGTTATTATTATTTCTGAACCAAATTAAATAGTTCTCTACTTTCCCCATGTTTATGAATTGCAGAAAATTGGGTTTGAAGAGGTTACTTATATTGTTGATCTTAAGAAGGGAGAGGTCATCAAAGGTTAGAGATTTTGATCTGATTTTTTTTTTTTTTTGAGTCATTGACAACTGTGATCCAGTTTTTTGTGAGTATAAACGGTTATATATTATTCATAATAATTTATGGTATACTTTTATGATGAACTTTTTGATTGTCCTACTAATTCATTAGTGAATTTTGGAAAATTTTAGGTACATACGAAGGAGGAAAGCCTGATGCTACATTTTCTTTCAAGGATGAAGATTTTCTCAAGGTTGCTACTGGAAAGATGAATCCCCAGATTGCTTTCATGAGGTACAGACTTCTGAGTTTTTTAATGTTACTTTTTGTTAAATTTGTTCGTTGATTGTAATTGTTCTGTGATAGTTGATATATATGCAGGGGTGCAATGAAAATTAAGGGAAGCCTTAGTGCTGCACAGAAATTCACTCCCGAAATTTTCCCAAAGCCATCAAAGATGTGACCAGATAACTTAAGTGGGGTATTTGCATTCCTGTTCTTTCAATTGGGTTGAATGTCAATTTTAGGCTGAAAGTATAGATGTGTTACAAACTTACAACTCATTTCGTGGATTAAAACCTTCTGCTCTGTTGGATTTGAGATGTCATTTATTTATAATCATTCAATAAAAGTTTTACCAAGTTTCTTGATTTGCATTAGTAAATTAATGCTTTTGCCAAGTTCCCATGTGATGAAGAACCCTCAAATTTTATCCTTGCATTCTATATTATTTACCTAAATTTATCAAATCTTTGTTGCATGTCATTCTTGCAACTCCATGGTCACCTTCTTATCCAGTGTGGTATCCAGAAGGCAACCCTAGATCTTTCTTCCTGAATTTATCATTCAGGTCTCATCTGCTGTGAGTCTGTACATGTGGAGCCTTGCCCTGCAAATGAACACCTGCATAATTTCCATCTATAAAAATATTTTGATGTTATTTGTCCTGCAATTTTCACTTCTATGTATTGCAGTTGATGCTTTACAATTGGTTATCTCATGTACACATCCTATAACGTTGCTGGGAATCTCATCATTCAGTTGAAATCATGAAATAGTGATCATAGGATTGCCAGTTGATTTGCAATTACTTGTGCTAAATTCATTTATTTTCATTTTATATTTTCAAAGTTCAGGTCATCTAGTGGACTCTCATTAACTCCTTTTTGGTTTGTATATTGATGCCATTGCAGAAAATCAAGTTGAACAGCCACATATCAAACTCTAGTGTTATTTTTTTGGCACCACAAGTTAAGCATGTTGTCAAATAATAATTGTGTTTAGTAACTATACAACCCAATTAGGATTGGATTCAAACCAAACTCATTCAAGTTTGAGCTTGAGCTCGTTGCTCAAAACGAGTTAAGCTCAAACGAGTTTGAGCTTGAAATTTCAATAATTTTGAGTTTAAACTTTGGAATATTTAGCTTGTTAAGTTTGCAAGTTAAAAATTTTAATACAAAATAATATTATTTTGATTAATATATATTTAAACGACATAGTTTTAATAATAAATTAGTTAAAAATTTGAGATCAAATCGAGTTCAAGTTAAACTCTTTTGAAATAAATTGAGTTTGATAAACTTGAATTCGAGCTCAATTTAATGTAAATTGAATCAAATTTGAATTTAATCCTAAGCCTAATTAAGTTAAAGACAGATGAAAAAGAAATAATTAGATGTGGTACTGGCAGTATCATGATGTGGTACCAGTTTTCTAGATGATTTATATTTTCTATATTTTAATTACACTAACAGCTAATAGTCTGATTTTGATTGCGTTTTCAAAGTTTAATTTTCATTGAGTTTTCTATTAATTTAAGGACTGAGTAGTTATGATTTGTCCTGACTGACCCCTCATTCATCAAATCATTAGTTCCTAAATCCTCGTGTCGGGCACGCTGCGTTCTTTGGTCTTTTCCGTTGTTCTATTCCGTACATTAACTGCACAGAAAACGTTCAGCTTAAAAGACAACAGCAATCATATTCGTACAAGCAATATTACGTGTGCTTAGAGATTAATTCAAATTAAAGTAAATTTAAATATTTTTAATTTAAATTTGGTGTGAATAAAAAATAGTTTAGTTTAAATTTATTAAATTAATATTAAAAGTAATTTGAGTTTAATTTAAATAAAAATAATTTAATTTGAGTTTAATTAGAATTTATGATTTAAATTCATAATTTAAATATATGATTCAGATTCATACTTTGAATTTGTGATCTATTAATAAAATAACGTCATTTAACAATTATTTAACTTAATTTGAATTGAATTGTAAGTTAAATTCGAATTGAATTAAATTATTTATCCAATTCGTGAGTTAAACCGAATTGAACTCTCTTTAGCTCGAATTAGATTTAATTTTAAAACGAGCCTAATTTTTTAACTCAAACTTTGTTCATATTCAAATTAAATAAATTCGAACCAAATTGAGTCGGCTTTTAAGCCTAAGCCATCTCGATTCGAGTCTAGCATTCTATGTACCCATTTTGATAACATACTTATGTATGTTATTATGTGATTAAATAATATTTTATCTTTAATTTTAAATCACTCAATTATATGATAACACATATAGTATGTATCCATTTGTGTATTCAAAATATGTATATATAATTTTATTGCATTTGTATGTACACATAATTTTAAGTATCAAATTAAATATTAAATAATATGTTACTGTATAATTGTTTTTTATTTTATTTTCAATCTAAATTCTCTAATTATATTATAATACATCATTTGATTATTTAATTAAGAATTTAAAATTAAACATATAGTTTTATGGTATTTTTATTATTTTCTACGGGCGATTCATATATATATATTGATATGACAATATTTTCTGGTGTATCAAAATGAGATTAACTGGCATTGGATGATGAAGAATCAGTTAACGTTGTCAGCCACAGGCAATTATCCATCTCTATTCAATTTTAAAACGGCCGGGAGGGTTCAGTCAATAGAAGTCAGCATTAGAATGAACATGGGCGAAACCTCTAGGCAAACACTTCTGATAGTGTGAACGATTGATCAAGATGTCTAACAGTCCAAGTAACTTGAGGGAAACGTTTAATATGGTGGCTGCTTGACTAAGAAAATTCCAAAAGGATAAGATCACTAACGCGGAAACTGTTGACGCAATAATTCACCTTTCATGCTTGATGTTCTCCCTTTTCTTCCATGTAACGTAACCCATCGAACGGGGCGTCAACCTTTTGTCGCTATAAAAGACGAGACTCCGCGTAGTGTCCTATGACAAGCAAAGAAAATGAGTTTAGTCACCTCGCTTTGCTTCCTCCCTCTGTTTCTCTCTATCTTCCCCTCCTTAACGTCTTCTACCTTATTATTTCAGGTAACGCAAACACACTTCATTACTTTTTACTATTTCTTCTTTCCCCACATGCATGTATTACGTGTCTCAAATGATGAATTTTGATTCATTTGTTTAAGAATTTGATGATATGATAGGGTTTCAACTGGGAATCGTGTAATAAGGCTGGTGGCTGGTACAATTCACTGAAAAATTTCGTTCCTGATCTTGCTAATGCTGGAATTACTCATGTCTGGCTTCCTCCACCATCTCAGTCTGTCGCACCCCAAGGTTTTTCCACCATATTGCTTTGCTTATTCATTTCTTAATTATCATGCCTGCTCGGGTTTCTGAAAATATAATACTCAGCACAGTGAACTTCAGTTGTTCATTCTGGATTCTTTGACCCATGTCACCTATAAATCAGCTTACGCCAATCATGGCTCACTTAATAATATTATTGACGTTTCCTTGATTGCTCACCAGGAGTTTGATTCAAGGTTAAGACCCAGTTGGTGCCTGAGACCCGTCATTTTTGGTTCTAGGGAAGCATATACTTTTAGCAATAAGATGGACTAGTTAGACTAAAATCACGGAAAAAACAATAGATGAGACAGAAAGGACCATATTGCTTTGCTTATTCATTTCTTAATGTTTCTAGGGAAGCATATGGTTCTAGGGAAGCATATACTTTTAGCAATACCATATTGCTTTGCTTATTCATTTCTTAATGTTTATTGCATCTCTTTTGTTTCTAAAAAAAGTCCACAGAGGCTTCTTCGATCTAACTGTAATATGTCCTTGTTTTTTCTAGGGTATATGCCAGGAAGGTTGTATGACCTGAACGCCTCAAAATATGGATCTCAGGAACAATTAAAATCATTAATTGCGGCTTTCCATCAGAAGGGAATTAAATGCCTAGCAGACATAGTAATAAATCACAGAACTGCAGAGAAGCAAGATGAGAGAGGAATATGGTGCATTTTCGAAGGTGGAACTTCAGATGACCGTCTGGACTGGGGGCCATCCTTGATTTGCCGGGATGACACTGAATATTCAAATGGCCAAGGGAATCTTGATACTGGAGAGGACTTTAAACCTGCTCCTGATATTGATCATCTCAATCAAAGGGTACAACAAGAGCTGTCCGATTGGATGAACTGGTTGAAGACTGAAATTGGATTTGATGGATGGCGTTTTGATTTTGTAAAAGGCTATGCCCCAAGTGTTACCAAAGTTTATATGGAACAAACCAAGCCAGATTTTGCTGTTGGGGAGAAATGGGACAGTCTTTCATATGGACAGGATGGAAAGCCTAATGCTAACCAGGACGCCCACCGCGGCGCACTAAAAGATTGGATTCAAGCTGCTGGCGGGGCTGTCACGGCTTTTGACTTCACAACAAAGGGTATTCTTCAAGCTGCGGTGCAAGGGGAGTTGTGGAGATTGAAGGACTCAAACGGCAAATCACCTGGATTGATTGGAATTTTGCCACAAAATGCGGTGACTTTCATTGACAATCATGACACAGGGTCAACTCAACAAATTTGGCCCTTTCCATCCGATAAAGTCATGCTGGGATATGCTTACATTCTCACACATCCTGGCATCCCATCTATTGTACTCTCTCTCTCTCACATCATCTATATTTTTGTGTCCGGTTGATAGGAAGGATTATGCTAAAATTTTAACTATTTTTTTCGTCTGTGCAGTTTTATGACCACTTCTTTGACTGGGGTCTAAAGGAGGCGATTAGTAAATTGGCCGCAATCAGAATCAAGAATGGAATCAATACAGGAAGCACAGTTAATATTTTAGCCTCTGATTCTGATCTCTACGTTGCTTCAATTGATGACAAAATCATTGTGAAAATTGGACCAAAGATGGATCTTGGAAATCTTATTCCTTCCAATTTCCATGTCTCTACCTCTGGTACAGACTTCGCTGTCTGGGAGAAGAATTGAAAGAAAAAAAGAAGAGAAAAGAAAAGAATTCTATTCTAATAGAATAATAATGTCATCAAGGCTATATTTCTGTATTTGTACGAGCCGCGTCATGCGACCATAATAAAAAAAATTACAATAAAATATGAATAAATTATAATTCTGTTATATTTCAATACATAAATTTAAGAGGAATTGAAATTTTTATCCTTTTTTTATTGTATATATATATTACTCATTTTAAAGCTTAAACAAATATATCACAACAGTAATATATTTTTTCAAAATATTCCTTTTGAAATGACTTATATAGAGATTCTCTTTCTTTCTTCAAAAATTTGCAATCGCATTCATTGTACTTGCTGAAAATACTCCATATTTATATACTATTTATGTCAATAATTTAACTTTATGTTAAGACATTATTTCATCTGTAAATACTTTTTGAAAAAATTATTTATAACAGTAAAAACGCCAACCCTTTAAAAATTTAAAACAGTGCAAACCTTTGACGCTTTTTAATTTTAAAAAGGGGTGGCAAAGGTTCGTGTATTGGCCAACCCTTTTATTGAAGGGTAGGCCGATGCCTTCGTTTTAATTGAAAGGTTGGCCAACACCAACCTTTTTTTAATTGAAGGGTTGATGTTAACGCTAATCCTTAGCGTTAACGCTAAGGGTACGTCAACCTTTTTCTAATATTTTTTAAAATTTTTCAGTGATTGGTTTTTTCTAATCAAACATTAATCCTTCATTTTTTTTCAATTAAATCTTATAAAATGATTTTTTTTTTTATCATCATAATAGCTAAGGTCTAATATAAGGTATAATGGGTTGCTCTTTTTGTTCTATATCCTTACTTCGAAAAATTCTTAATCTAAAAAACGTCTTTTCACTTTTCAGTTTTTTCTTTTTTTTTTTGCTTTTGAAACATTGGTTCTATTCTGAAGCATTTGTTCTATTTTTCACAGTATAATTCCAAAGTTGTAGAGAAAAAAAGAGAGGATCTCTCTACATAAGTCCTCACTTGAAAACTGAGAAAGAAGAGAGAACAAATTTCCAGAGAAAAAAAGAGAATCTCTGCATGGGTCATTTAAAGAGAGATATTTTGAAAAAGTAGATTACTGTTGTGGTATATTTATTTAAGTTTTAAAATGAATGATATATATATACATGGATTAAAATAAGACTAAAAATTTTAATTTTTCAAAATTTAATCTACATATGAAAATGCAAATCAATAGAATTAATATATAATAACGTAAAAAAACATATATTTAAAATATTAATATTATATATTTTGAATATATTATACTTTAAAAAAATATATATTTAAAATATGTTCTAATATTTCTTTAATACCCTTTCAAACTCAAGTGCGCAAAATCAAACTCAAATACGTTAAAAATTGGCTGAATTGAGTCTGTAATACAACTTCGGAGGTGATGGTGGAACTCATCTTTCTACTTTCTATGGAGGTGGAGGTATGAGTGGAACAAATGTCAATAGAGCGGTTTCTCGCATTCCTTTTGCTACTTGACGGAAACCGAATAATATATTTAGTGTCCACCGCCCTTCCTATAACAAAAGCAGACTGTTCCGAAGGTCAAATCTCGCGCTAAAGTCCAGACTCCAGAGTATGTACTTGGCTTGTTCGAGCCAAAATCTCGCTTTCTTCCACTCTGTAATCAAACCTTGCATTGAAACCAAAAACTCAAGATCAGCATTTGCTTATTTTCGCCAATTGTTACAATCCAGTGTAAAGCCAACTGACCTCACTTTTTCTTTGCTGCTTAAATCCTCTGCATCATCGTCGCTCTACGTAAAACTAGAAGCCAATCAAATCCACACCCATTTAGTAAAATTGGCTATTGATAAGTTTGTCTATGTAAGTACATCCCTTCTTGATGTGTATATGAAGCTAGGATGCGTTTTCTGTGCACAAAGACTGTTTGATCATATGCCTAATAAAGACATTGTCACTTGGAATGCGTTGATTTGTGGCTACTCAAGAAACGAATATGACGTTGACGCATTGAAGCTATTTGTTCAAATGTTTAGAGAGAGTTTTATTCCCGATGAGACAACGTTAGTTAGTGTGGTTCCGACTTGTGGGCCACGAGAGCTAGTATTTCAAGGGAAATCTATTCATGGTTATGGGATTAAAACTGGCCTTGATTTGGATTCTAAAGTTAAGAATGTGTTTGCTTCAATGTATGCCAAGTGTTCAGATTTGGAAGCGGCTGAACTTATATTCGAACACATTGACATGGTTGAGGAAAGTGTAGTTTCGTGGAATACCATAATTGGTGCTTATGGCCAAAATGGTTTCTTTGATCAGGCATTGCTTGCCTTCGAGAAAATGCGAGAGAAAAATGTGAAAGTAAATTCAGTCACAGTTCTGAGCATTCTCTCTGCCACTGCCGACCCTGAATCCATTCATTGCTATGTAATCAAAACGGGGATTATCAATGATGCAACTGTGATCACTTCACTGGTTTGTGTATACGCCAAAAATGGGGACACTGAATCAGCAGAATTACTTTACAAGTCATTGCCTGAAGAGAATTTGGTTTCCCTAACCGCAATTATTTCAAGCTATGCTGAGAAAGAAAATATCAGTTTGATTGTGGAACGTTTTACTCATATGCTGCAGTTAGATATGAAAGTGGACGCAGTGGCTATGGTTAGCATCATTCATGGAATAACAAACCTAGATCACTATGACGTTGGGCTTTCATTCCATGCTTATGGAATAAAGAGTGGGTTGTGTAATTATCCTTTGGTAGCTAATGGGCTAATTAGCATGTACTCCAAGTTCATTGACATTGACTCTGTGTTCTATCTGTTTTCGGATATGAATAAGAAACCACTAATCAGTTGGAATTCAGTGATATCCGGATGTATACAAGCTGGAAGAGCAAGTGATGCCATGGAGTTTTACTGTCAAATGCAGATGTCTGGACTTAGACCCGACACTATTACTGTTACTAGTTTGCTCTCTGGGTGCTCTCAACTTGGATACATGCAATTTGGGAGGAGAATTCATTGCTATATCCTTCGAAACAATCTAGAAGTAGAAGATTTTGTTGTCACTTCCCTAGTAGACATGTACACCAAGTGTGGAAGCATAAAGCAAGCAGAAAGGGTGTTCAAAAGCATCCAAAACCCATGTGTAGCAACATGGAATTCAATGATCTCAGGCTATAGTTTATATGGGTTTGAACAGAAAGCTCTGAATTCTTATTCGGAAATGAGAAAATGTGGACTTAAACCTGATAAAATCACTTTCTTGGGAGTTTTAGCTGCCTGTATCCACGGGGGTCTTGTTGGTGAAGGGAGAAAGTACTTCAAAATTATGAAAGAGGACTTTGGTGTGGCGCCAACATTGCAACACTCTGCATACATGGTTGGTCTCCTTGGTAGAGCAGGTCTGTTTGAAGAAGCAATATCATTTATAAAGAGTATGGAGATTGAGCCTGATTCGGCAGTGTGGGGAAGCTTGCTGAGTGCTTGCTGCATGCACCAAGAGGTAAAGCTTGGGGAATGCTTGGCCAGGAAGTTATATTTCTTGGATTATGGAAACAGTGGAGTATATGTATTGATGTCAAATCTATATGCGGCTAAAGGGATGTGGGACGCTGTAGTAAGGTTGAGGAACATGATGAAAGACATTGGAGGTGATGGCTGTTCAGGAGTTAGCCTAATCGAGGTGACTTCTATGCCAAAAAATGGATTTTGACTTTAATTGACAATATATTATATTTAACATTAAAATTATTTTTAAAGGATAATATTATCCATATCAATTTTATATATAATTTTATATATAAATAATATATTATTATGTGATTAGATAATTAAAAATTAAAAATAAAATAATATGTTATTATTTATAAATAAAATTATATACATAATTTAATGGATTAATAAAAGGTTATTTATAATTTCAAATTAAGAATTTAAGCTCTGAATTATGATTTTATGTTATTTGAATCAAATGTATCATAAAATTATAATTAGAAATTTAATATTAATTTATTCCTTTTGTCTGTGATTTATTTGGATAATTTCCATGATGGCCTTATAAAACTTTAAATATACAATTTATATCAAATAATTGAAAATATTTTTTATTATTTAGATTAATTTATAAGTAATATTATATGTATTTATTTTAAATATATAAATATATATATTTTTATGTGTTATTATCTATTGGATATTAGTTTATCCCTAATTTAAAATTTTTTAATCATGTGAAGATATATATATATATATATATATATATATATTTATATGTATTTGTATATCTAAAATATGTATATATAATTTTATTGTTAATTTATTTGAATAAATATTTGATATTGCTATATATAATCAATAAAATTATGTGTATTTATTTTTGGTACATAATTTGTATATATAATTATTATGTTATCATATGATTGAGTGATTTTAAATTAAAAATGAAATAGTAGTTAATCATATGATAATATAGTATTTATGTGTATAAATTATGTATTAAAAATAAGTACACATAACATTACTCTTATATAAATATATAATAGATCAAATGAGACAATTTAAAATTTTTGTATGGAGCAGTGTCCCACTTTTATGAGTGAATAATAAGAGAGACAATAAATTTATATATACATATATTTTTTATATAATTTATATATATAAATAATATATTTTTATGATATTAAATAATTTTAAATTAAAAATAAAATAACACTTAATAACATATTTGTGTATATATAGCATTGCGCTAATAATGAATTGAAGTACCTTAGCTCGGATGGTTAGGAACTCTTAACGGGTAACAGCCGGTATCCAGTAAAGGTCCGCTCCATTTCCAGAACCCTAAAATAAAGAAAAGAAGCGAGAAGGGGCAAAGATCCAAATTCAAATTTCTCTCTTGGCGCCTTTGACATTCCCAGATCTTCTCTCGTTTTGAAAGCTTTTCACAAAAAGCAAACACAAAATTAACCAGGAAGTCACGAATGGGTGGGTCTCACAGCCGCGAAGATCTCGAAATCTCAGACTCTGATGAGTATGAAAGCGAACAAGAAGAAGGAGAAGATAAGTATGAGGACTGCAAAGAAGAAACCCCGGATAGGTCATCATCTTCTTCAAATCGTAGATCCAGAACTCCCTCCTCTCTCGATGAAGTGGAAGCCAAGCTTAGAGCCTTGAAACTTAAGTACCCATCGGCTGCTCAAAACCCTCATGCCGTTAAGCTTTATCTTTACGTCGGTGGCAACACACCAAAAGCTAAATGGGTCACCTCCGAGAAACTCACTTATTATTTATTCATCAAAACTTCAAGAATCAACGGCCACGATGAAGAGGAAGATGATGATGAAAGTGAAAACGAAAATGAAGAATCATGGTGGGCTTTGAAAGTGGGCTCCAAGATTCGAGTTAAAGTATCGCTGGAAACGCAATTAAAGACATTTAAAGATCAACGTCGTGTTGATTTTGTGGCGCAAGGTGTGTGGGCTATGAAGTTTTTTAGAGATGAGGATTACAAGGTTTTTGTTGGTAAGTTTCAAGATTGTTTGTTTGAGAACACATATGGGTTTGAATCAAATGAAGCAAACAAGATGAAGGTTTATGGGAAGGATTTTATTGGGTGGGCTAAGCCTGAAGAGGCTGATGATTCAATGTGGGAAGATGCTGATGATACTTTATTGAAAAGCCCTCAGTCGGTAACTCCAATCAGGGCTAATCAAGATTTGACAGAGGAGTTCGAGGAGGCAGCAAAAGGAGGGATACAGAGTTTGGCATTGGGTGCACTGGATAATAGTTTCTTGGTGGGTGATTCCGGTATCCAGGTTGTTAAGAATTTTAGTGACGGGATTCGTGGGAAAGGTGTCTTTGTGGATTTCAGTGGTGGGAATTACAGGAGTGGTTCTAACGTGGTGCATTCCACACCTAAAAAGGCACTTCTTATGAGAGCAGAGACTAATATGTTACTCATGAGTCCAGTGAGTGAGGCAAAGCCTCATCATACTACTGGGTTGCATCAGCTTGATATTGAGACTGGAAAGATAGTTACACAATGGAAGTTTGAGAAGGATGGCACAGATATTACAATGAGAGATATTACTAACGATAGTAAAGGAGCACAGCTGGATCCTTCAGGCTCCACCTTTTTGGGATTGGATGACAACAGGCTTTGTAGGTGGGATATGCGTGATAAAAATGGCATTGTTCAGAATCTTGTGAATTCTAATGGTCCTGTTTTGAATTGGACTCAGGGGCATCAATTCTCCAGAGGAACTAACTTTCAGTGCTTCGCAAGTACTGGTGACGGCTCAATTGTTGTTGGCTCTCTTGATGGAAAGATTCGGTTGTACTCGAGCGGTTCAATGAGACAAGCAAAAACAGCTTTCCCTGGCCTTGGATCACCCATCACACATGTGGATGTTACCTATGATGGGAAGTGGATACTGGGGACCACTGATACCTATTTGATCCTTATCTGCACGCTTTTTACTGATAAAAATGGTATGACCAAGACTGGTTTCAATGGTCGTATGGGAAACAGGATTGCAGCTCCCAGGTTGCTGAAGCTTACTCCTCTTGATTCACATTTGGCTGGAGTTCATAGCAAGTTTCGTAGTGCTCAGTTTTCGTGGGTAAGCATACTAGTTTCTCTCTTATACGGAGCCTGCTTACTTGTGGTTTTTACAGCTGTTAACTGCAGATGAAACTTTGTATTGTTGATATCTCCTCTAATTTCAATTGGTTAGTGGATTTGGAATGAACTAAATTTTTTTTTTAAAAAAAAAAAAACCTGTTCACTGGTGGAGCCTGGTTTTGGAGTGATTTATATTTGCAGGTTTTACTTTCAGTACTGAGGAACTTAATGCATTTCATCATTGTCAAGTTGCATATTTAGTTGTCTTTCTAGACTTCTATCAGTTTTCTATTTATTTCTTAGCTGTGGTGAATTCCTGAGAGTCTTTAAGAATAACAAGAACTATTTACAGTATATGTTACTAGAAATTTCACAGAAGTGTGTATGTTAAATTTGAAAAATCTGCCTTTGTTGCTTCTTTCTTTATTTGAAAGTTAGTGAAAGAATATAATTTTCTGTTATTTTTCATGTTCAATAGAATTACAATTATATAAGATATTAGGATAGCTAATTTAGGAAGACTATTAACTACTCCTATCTAAGTTTAGGAAGGATATTATAACATTCCTATTCTATATGAGTATTTATGATTCACTATCTATACAATATCTCAACATATCTCAACACTCTCCCTCAAGCTGGAGCATATAAATCATATGCACCAAGCTTGTTACAAATAGAGACCCTGTGACTCACGTCCTGTACCAATCGTCCGTCTCGTACTACAGTCCAGAGATGTGGTCAGAAGCATCAGAATTGAGAACCCATGATCCATAAGAAGAGGACTGAGTAAAGCATATGGCTGGGTAACCTGGATATGCACTAGAAGCAATGTTGGATGAGGACTGTTTCGATGTCTGATACTTGAGATATTCTTCGTAATCAGCACCTGTGAGAGTCAATGATGGTTGAGACTGACTATTAGAAGAGTGTGGAACATCCATCTGAGTAAAAACGCTGAAAAGCTCTCGAAGATGACGCCGGTAGAAGACTCACAGTCTGAAGAGAAGAGAAAGATCTACAGAAATTGATTTTCGGCGATAACAGAAGCGAATGGTGACAGAACGGCGCGTGGATGGCCGGAGGAGGATCACCGGAGCTTTCTGTAACTGACAGTGCCGACGGTGAGGCAGCATGCTCTCCGGAGAAGCAGATCGGAGATCACAGTCGGAGCACGAACAACGGCCAGCGCGTGCGAGCTATTCCGGCGTCGGATGACCGCGGAGTTTCCACGGATGGAATCGCCGGTATCGTCTGAGTCCGATTGAGAGGGTGGTGTCGTTTCACGTTCGCCGGAACAGGAGATCGACGATGGAGATGCCGAGGAGACAAGCGGCGCGTGTGGGCGCGTGCAACGGCGAACGACAACGGGACTTCGACGGGATTGACGGCGAGACTATTCCGATCCCTTCAGTATGAGCACAATCACCGGAAAATGATGAAATCACGGTGATCGGAGAAACAGCCGGAAAGGGTTGCTTTGACGGATGTGTCGGCGAGAGAATCTTGATCACACTGGTATAGGCACGATCACCGGAAAAATGACGGAAGCACAGTGATCGGAGAAATAGTGGAGAAAGGGGGTTTGATTCGCCGGAACAGAAATTTTAAAAACTAGGCTCTGATACCATGAAAGAATATAATTTTCTGTTATTTCATGTTCAATAGAATTACAATTATATAGGATATTAGGATAGCTAATTTAGGAAGACTATTAACTACTCCTATCTAAGTTTAAGAAGGATATTATAACATTCCTATTCTATATGAGTATCTATGATTCACTATCTATACAATATCTCAACAATATCTCAACATATCTCAACAGTTAGTTTGTAAAATTTTATATCTGAGATTAGAGATTATTGATTACTTAACATCTAACTTATATTATATGCCGTCTAAATTTTTGCATATCTGATATTCTTATGCCTTTTTTATGTGTTCAAGTGATGGGAAGGTCTCTCCACCACACAATATAGACTTGGATGTTTGTCCATAGCTATCCACACTGCATATTCTTTTGTTAAACTCGTACAATCAGCATGACTTGGTGTTTTTTCACACTCCTTAATGAAATTGCTGTTTTATGTTTAAAAAAATTAATATAGGTCACTGAGCATGGCAAACAAGAGCGTCATTTGGTTGCAACGGTAGGCAAGTTTAGTGTGATATGGAACTTTCAACAGGTGAAGAATGGCTCTCATGAGTGCTACCGAAATCAGGAGGGCCTAAAGAGCTGCTACTGCTATAGGATTGTTCTCAAGGATGATTCCATTGTTGATAGTCGTTTTATGCATGACAAATTTGCTGTCAGTGATTTGCCTGAGGCTCCTCTGGTCATTGCCACACCCATGAAAGTCAGTTCCTTCAGCATATCTAACAGGCAGTGATATTTGTTACCCTGTCTTCTGTTATCTAATCGCCTTCTTAGCTTCGTTAATGAAGTTTGCACTGGTTCACGTAAAACTTCAAAGTTAAATCTTTTACATAGTTTAATTTAGTCATCTTTAGAAGTGATTTCAGAGACCAATGGATTCTAATTGTACTATTTATGCAGTTTTTGTGATCATGTTGCATATTGCAAGTGATGTGACTCGGGTGATAATGTTGTTTTGTTGTATCATTTGTCAAAAAAGCAAAAATTTCTTCCTATTTCTTTACGGTTGCTCTGGGTAGCTGAAGTATTATATATTGTTTTTCCTTCGTATCCTTCACCGATCGGATAAGGTTTTAATAGGTATCACTTTATGATACATGAACGATTTGAAGATAAGTATATTTCGTCTGCATCCATTTTCTGACAAGATGGATTCAGATGGGCCCTGATTCAATGAGAAAATAAGTAAAAGAAAAACGTTGTTTCAGTTGTTCAGGCTTCCTGTTCATCATCCTTCATCTGTAATGACTTACCTAAATCTTCACTAGCTATCACTACCACATTTTCTCCCAAGCCAACAACCATTGACGTTATTCACTAGCCGTGGTTCGAGCCCAGCAGCGACTTACTTGCTTCCCGGGCTCGCTTGACCTTATCTTGCTGGAACGTATGCCTTTCTTCATTAGTTTCACTGTAATATTATTAAGTTCGGTCTGGGTTATTGTTGATTGGCTGGAAATTTTGGATTTCCCCCACTTGGGCTCGGAGAGGATCCAGACCTCTCCAGAGAGCTTAAAATACTACAGCCTGCAAATTCCTTGTTTTCACAAGTTGTTTCCCTCTTCATATCCGGCCACCAAACATGTACGATTCTCTACACGACGGTAAATAAATCCCATCAATTTTATCATTCAAACAAATTACAACAATCCTCAGAATTTACATTCCAGTAAAATTTTCTCAGGTATATCTACTTTACATTACATGCTCATTGTGCCAAAAAAAAAAAATCCCATAAAACAGGATCAGTCACAACAGAAAGATATTACACATACTGATCATGAAGCATTTGATGACTTAGACGTAAGCGACCTTCTTCTGCCAAAGAACATAAAAAGACGGGGAAACAGTGACTTTTTCTTTTTCTTAGGATGCTTTGTTTCTGGAGATGAAACAATTTCAGTGCTACTTTCATGGTCATATGCCTTTGAGTCTGATTTATAATTAATAGAAGCATCTGCCAAGCGGTCATGGTTTGATTCTTTTGTCCCCTCAAAACTTGGTCTTGGGATTTTATTGGGGTTTACTCCTTGACCAGATTCGCCAGCTTTTCTTCGTTGCTCATTTTCAGACCTCCACTTTCTCAACTCCTGTTCAATGCCCAACTTCCCTTCCTTGGCCTTCTCAGCCTTGTCCATTGCAATTTTCAGAGCTTCTTTTCTTGCAGCCATCTCCTTATTCACTCTTCCAACTTCTCCAGGCTTCTCAACTCAGACTCTTTTGCTAACTCAATTTGAGCGATGGCAGCTGCCACCCTCATGTTGGCCTGCTCCTCAGCCTCGTGGGCAAGCTTGCTGAGCTCATAATACTCCTCTAAAGACAGTGTAACACCAGTAGTAGATGACTCTGCATCATCAGTGCTCTGAGCTGTTTCACTCTCTTGCAATGCTTTGACAGCAGCTAAAGCTAATTTTTCTGAAGCCTTAGAAGCCTGTATCTCCTTTTGAGCAGCTACTAGCCTACTCTCCATGGTACTTGCTCCAGCCTTTGCTTGCTCAGCTTCTTCCTTTGCCTTGTGCAGCTCTTCACGAGCCATCTCAGCAAGTGACTTTGCCTGGTCTGCCCCTTGTGCTGCTTGCTGTAGTTGCTTGGGAAGCTCCACCATCTTCTCACGAGCTTCTTTCTCTTTCATCTGAACAAGCGCTATCTCTGACCTAGTCCTGTCCAGCTCAGCTTCCAAAGAAGCAACTGCTATTGATGCCATTCCTTCTCTCTGCCTAATGTTAGCAAGAGCTGATTTTTCTTTTTCAAGCTCTGATTTTAAAGATATGACTGCCACCTTCAAGCAATTTACTTCGGCAGTGGCTTTCTCAATATTTAGTTTCACTTCTTCAAGTTCCTTCTTTGCTGATGCAACTGCTGCTTGTATGCCAGTATGAGATTTTCTCTCTGGTTCCTCTAATTCACCATTTGAATGTCTGTCTTCATTAGTTTCCTCTTTCAATTTTGATTCCATATAAGCAGCTAGTTCAGCTTTTAAATCAAGTAGCAAGGCTGAAGCAGTATCCAGTTTTGATTTGAGATCCTTTGCTGAAAGAATTTGCTGGGTAAGTTTTTGGAGCTCCTCTTCTGCCTGCTTTAATTCCTTCTCCCAAAAGTGAGAATCTTGATCTCTGGCCATTGCTGCTCCTATTCTTTGCTCTTCGGCTTCCAAATGGGCAGCTTGTGCAGACTCTAAGGACTCCTTTGCTGCAATCAGCTCAATAGTCAATTCCTCCACTGTTTTCTCAATTTCCTTTGAAGCAGAAACAGCTTTTTCTGCATTCTTTACAGCTATGTCTTTCTCAGACACCAATGCAGTATAATCCTCCTGCAGTGATTCCAACTCTTCTTTTACAGATTTCAGCTCTGCAACTGCAGCTGTATATCTAGCTTGAGCAACCTCAAACTGTGCCTTTGCTGCTACACTAGCATCATCAGCAATCCCTTGTTCCATCTCTTCCACCCTGAGTTTGGCTAGTTCAGAGTCTTGTTTCGCTTGCTGCTCTTCCGTTTGTGCCCTCTCCAGATTCAGTTTCAATTCTTCTATTAGTCTCTTCGTGTGGTCAAGCTCCTCAAGTACTTGGCTCTTTTCCTCTTCAGCAGCCTCTGATTTTTTCCTATACTCAGGCATCTCTTCTTGTGCCTTATCCAGTTCCTGCTCTACATACTTCTGTCTCTACATGGCCAAAGAAATGAAAGTCAATTTTAGTGGACAGACATATCTATCAGTGAAGCACAATGATAAATATAATGCAACTTTCAGAATCAAGCATTAAAGAAATGAGATTAGTATTCCTTTAAGCATTCATGCAAAAGACTAAGAAGAAGAAAGCACAAATGACATGTACCTCCATAGTTTGCATTCTATGAGCTTTCCAATCAACAATTCCTCCAAATTTGGAAACAGCCTCTTTGACAGACTCGAAAGGTGCAGTAGTGTCAATAAGACCTCTCTTCCTGTTAGCCTGATTAACGAGCTTGGGAGAACTGATACCATATCTAGGAGAATTGACAGATTGTTTAGGAGAACCAAAAGCATGCTTAGGAGAATTGACACGATGGATAGGAGAATCTATAACTTGTTTAGGAGAATTGACATGATGGATAGGAGAATCTATAACTTGTTTAGGAGAATTGACTGTTGCTGGGGCTCTCACAGCAATAGTGGCAAGC
Organism: Mangifera indica; assembly: GCF_011075055.1. Lineage (NCBI taxonomy): Eukaryota > Viridiplantae > Streptophyta > Magnoliopsida > Sapindales > Anacardiaceae > Mangifera > Mangifera indica. Next base: position 2,888,994 of record NC_058147.1, on the reverse strand, counting down.
TTTGCATGGGGTAAATCAAGATCATTAGATGGCTCAGCATGCTGGTCAATTCTAGAATCTAGTGCCTGAGGTGAGGAAGAAGAGGGTATATTACTATCATCACTATGATTATTAGATCCAGCATCTTGAGATTCACTCCTATCAAAGTCGTGATGCATGGCTTCAGTTTTTGAATCTTCCTTCACTGCATCCCTATCCTCTGTCTCTGATTGATCAGCCGCAACTGTTGAAATTGACATGTTATTGCCGGTTGAAGAGGGTACATTACTAGCATCAGCATGATTATTAGATCCAGCATCTTGAGATTCACTTCCATCATTGTTGTGATGCATGACTTCAGCCTTTGAATCTTCCTTCACTGTATCCCTATCTTCTGTCTCTGATTGATCAGCTGCAACTGTTGAAATTGACATGGTATTGCCAGTTGAAGTGGGTGTATTACTATCATCAGCACGATTATTAGATCCAGCATCTTGAGATTCACTCCCATTGTAGTTGTGATGCATGGCTTCAGTTTTTGAATCTTCCTTCACTGTATCCCTATCCTCTGTCTCTAATTGATCAGCTGCAACTGTTGAACTTGAAATGGTATTGCCAGTTGAAAAGGGTATACTACTATGATCAGCATGATTATTAGATCCAGCATCTTGAGATTCACTCCCATCATAGTTGTGATGCATGGGTTTAGCTTTTGAATCTACCTTCACTGTATCCCTATCTTCTGTCTCTGATTGATCAGCTGCAACTGTTGAAATTGTCATGGCATTGCTACTTGAGGAGGGTATATTGCTATCATCAGCATGATTATTAGATCCAGCATCTTGAGATTGACTCCCATCATTGTTGTGATGCATGGCCTCTGCTTTTGAATCTTCCTTCACTGTATCCCTATCCTCTGTCTCTGATTGAACAGCTGCAACTGTTGGAATTGACATGTTATTGCCAGTTGCAGAGGGTATATTACTATCATCAGCATGATTATTAGATCCAGTGTCTTGAGATTCACTCCCACCATAGTTGTGATGCATGGCTTCAGTTTTTGATTCTTCCTTCACTGTATCCCTATCCTCTGTCTCTGATTGAACAGCTGCAACTGTTGAAATTGACATGGTATTGCCAGTTGAAAGATTTTGATCTTGTTCCAAAACTCGGTAATCAGCAGCATCATGTACAGGTTCTGATGTGGAACTTTCCATATTTGGAAATTCAGATACTTTTCCATTGATAACTGAAGCTGTTGAAGCTTCGGTGGAAGCATCATTATCAACTATGGGGGATAAAAAAGACTCTGGAGCTGGCATTTGGTCAGCAATTTTAATATCCTCCATGCAAATGATGTCTTCAAGTAGTGCAAGGAACTGAAGTCCAAATAATTACGAATCAGATGTATAGAAAATAAAATAACTATGATAAACTAAATGACAAAATTTTAGCATGAAATCACAACCCGAGTCATGTTAATTTCCCAGAATGCAGCCAACTTGGAAATTTATGATAAGTTTTTGGATATAGAAGTCCACACAAATAGCTAAAGCACTTCAGCGGCCAAGTCTACAGCTTACTAATCACCAATCCACAATTGATAGATATTTAACAACTACCAGAGTTGATTGATATATTCAATAATCAATAAAGAAACAATAAATTTTATCCGTACCAGAAACACAAAGGAATTATGATTACAAAGTCGTATGATGCTTCCACATTGATCGCTACTCTAGGCAACTCCCTAAAACTGAATCTCTATAAATACAATATTTAAGTCTTTCAAACGTGGGATACCAACTCTACAAGTTAATTAAAGGGCTTACTAACTATATTAACCAACTGCTTAATTGAGAAACAACTTCCTGAGGTCATTAACGATATGCTTTGAAAAATGAAGCAAAATTTACATATTTTGCTCAAACTGAGATTCATCCTAAAATTAAATATCATCCAAAAAATTCCAGAAATTAACAAGGCCATCCTACTCTCTCTCCAACAACTCCATTCGTTTAGGCTGCTCCCGTATTGCTTGCTCACTTTTTAGCAACTTCATTACATATCGAAAAGGAATAATTACATAATTAACTCAGAATTCATGCATCTTACGGAATCCAACGAGTAAGCTAAAACTCCATTCGTTACTTCCCAGCCGGAATCAAACTGAGCATAAATTGAACATAAATCTAGTAATTAAAATGCTCATTGATAGCACCAGTCAACGCATAATTCTATCCAACTTGAATTCAGGATTCAATAAAGAGACATACACGAACTGAAATCTAGAAATTATTAAAGTTTAAATGAAGAAGATAAGCAACGATTACTCAAAATAAAGAACAGGATATGGTAAATTCAAAAAAAAAAGAGGATAAAAGAAAAAAAACTCACCCAGATTATCCAGAAACCAGCGGAGGCATGAATCAAAGGGAAAGACGATAATGATATTCAGAAATACGAAAAATCAAATATAGCAAATTCAAAAAAGTGGAGGTGTAAATTTTGAAGTTAAAATTAGAATTGAGGAATTGACGGAGAGAAAACTTGAACACGTGCGCGAGCCAACCTCTTTCGTACACTCACAGACTAGATCCACCTGTACGCTCTCTCTTTCTCTGCTTCAAGATGAGATTTCAATTATTATTTTTTTAAATGAATAAAATATGTAAATAACTGGTGGCCTTCATGTTTTGTTAGGGAGGAATCTGGAAAGTAAAAGAATTGTGACTTTGACCATGATGTCCGAGACACGGTGGCTTCGGCTTTAGCCTTTAGCAGCTCAGCTAGGCTCCCCTTCATCTTAATTATTTCTCCAGATTAAAAAAAAAAAAAAGCAAATCCACCACGTCTGAAATTAAATAATATCAACAACATCACAGTGAGTATCCTTTACGAGAAGAATTCTAAAACCCACCGCTTACTCTGGTGAAACTTCTATACGCAAGGACCTTTATACCCTTCAAAGCAAGTTTTGTATCGCAGTATTATTGTTACTATAAAATAATATGTGAAGGGAAAGAAAAGGGTAATATTGTGAAAGCAAATTGAAGTATGTTTGGACCGGACAAACGGTTAAATTTAAAAAGCAACAGAATTAATGATTAACGACCAAAATTGTTAGTTATTTTGAACTAAATTGATTAATTCATTAAGTAACCTAAAATGGTAATAAAATTAATATTAATTTTGTCAGCATTTCATATTTATTATGAATATATGTTAATCATATTATCTTATGACAATCAAATTACTTGACAAACGGAGGTGATAAAATAATTTGAAAAAAGATTATGAGGGACCGTTAATTTAGGATAATCTTAATTAACTCAATAATTATTATAAATATTATTTTGTTTGATTTATTATATAATAAAAAATTTTTAAAATAAATTGTCACAATGATAATGTGATATATCGTAGGCTATTTAGTGATGTAGGTAGAATTTAAAATTTTTTTGTTGGGATTAAAAATAAAACTATTATTTAATAAAAAAATTACTCCAAAAAAAAAGTTTAAAGAACTAATAATTTTTTTTATTTAAAAGTTTGAAAAATTAGCTTTTTTCTCTAGGTTTTTTTCCTCCCTCTCTAGTGATCGAAATCTAATTGACCAACTTCATCTTTCCATCCATGTATTTGTCCTCTCTCTCTCTCTCTCTCTATGTCTGCAGTTTCATTTCATCAAAACATGCCAAACTAAATGACATTCAATTGTTCTTCCCCCAAACAAAGATAAAGATGATTTCAACGCTTTTAGTCCCTCGACGCTCTTTCCCCAAACATCTGCTTTTCATCTAAATCAAGAGTGACGCATTTGTTTATTCTTTTGTCAGTGAAACTAAAACATCGATTATTACTAATTTTTTCTTGATTTGATAGAAAGAAGAGCAGATGGGTGTCATTTGGTTTCAACTAATTTTGATAGAATGAAACTGATGAAGAGAGAGACGATGAACACATAGGTGGAAAGACAAAGTTGGCAAGTCCAATTCTAGTTATTAGAGAAAGAAAAAAAAACTTTAAGAAAAAAAGTTAACTTTTTAAATTTTTAGATAGAAAGAAATTATTAATTTAAAATAAAAAAGAGATAAAATTTTAGTTTTTTAATATTTTTTGTTTAATAACGGTTTTATATTTAATTTTAATAGAAAATTTTAATATAAAAGTAAATGTTTGAGTTTTTAAAATTCTACGGGTGAGAGTTTGAAAATAAACTAAATCACAAGTGGAAATAAGTCATTTGGCCTTTTATAAATCATAATCGTGGTCTTTTTCCATGATGAAAATTTCAAGTTACCTACAATCTTGCACTAAAACCTATCCATGTGCGCACTCAGTGCAGCAAACAAATAAATTAAAATTATCAGATCATCGCAAGATTTTTGAATTAAAATTCTCCATCTTTAGTCTAATATGAACCACAGTCGGCCCACTGAGCCCACTTCGAAGCCCAACAGTTCAACCGACTAAAGCCCAGCCCTATACAAAAGAAGAGAAACGATGGTGTGTGTACTTGTGGTTACGTGTGAGTGATTTAAGCATTAATTATCATTTAATCTAATCTAATCACAACTACTAATGGTTGGTGTTGAATTATTTAGCTTTATATTGACTCTATGACTTTTAAATAAATACATAAAAAAAAACATAGGGTGCGGTAGGTGTACCAATTCATACATATTTCCTTTCACGATTCTCATCTAATTGTTACGCTGCACCCATCTCCACTTTTATTTTCTTTTCTTAGAGATATTGTTGTTCCATGATTGAGACCTTTAAACTCATTCTATTATTACCTTTTGGAATATTGTTAACGCATTAACCAATCACCTTTATCGTCTTTTATAATTTTACATTTTTAGCTATATTTAATATTAGAGCAATATTATATAGATCTATTTTGAATACACAGTTATATATATATTTATATATGTCATCATATAATTAGGTATTATTTTATTATTAATTCAAAATCATTTAATTATATGATGACACATATAAGTGTGAATATATTTATATATTCAAAATAGGTACATATAATTTTATTATTAATATTGTATATAAATCCTTTTTCTATTTATACATAAGAACCCTAACCCTAACTGCTCCATTAAGCTACAATAATTTTAAATACACAAAATAAAACTAAAAAGGTTTTGATTATTTAAAAACATTTTTAAGACAAACCATTGATTGGTAACAATCTTAATTTGTCCCTAAATAATTATACTTCTTTATTACTTTACAAGCAATGTTATATATATCTTATTTTGAACATTCAATTGGATACTTAGATATAATTTAAAATAATTTAATCATATTAAATATTTCAAACGAAAACGATTGTTTCGCTAGAAGATTACATCGAAAAGAGGAAGAAAAGAAAGAAATCCTAAGAGAAAAATATAATATTTCAAATTTTAATTTTTAAAAAGTTGTTAACTTTCTAAATTAATAAGAGAAATAGATAATATTTTATTATTTTAAATATATTATTAGTTAAATGATAATTTTATCTTTAAAATTAACTTATTTTTGTTAATTTTAATAACCCCGAGGTTGAATTTTTGATATTTAATAAATACTAATTTAGGTTGCCACAACCCTGAGGGGAGAATAAGTCTTTTTGGCCTATACCAAAATACCCAAAAGAAACCATAAACAAACCGTACAACTTGTACTCCCTGTTTAATAAACAGGACTCATTGACTCCTCGACCAATTTATATTCACACATAAATTGTATGGAAGAAAAAAACATCCCAAGTATAGTATATATTGTTCTACAAAAAAGGGATAAAAATATATGATAAAGGGTAAAAGAAAGTAATGGCATATGAATTTTAATCAATCAGATGAGACCGTCTAGGATCTGTAACATTGATCCTCCAATGCTTATTAGGCAGCCCCGCCTCTCTAGCTTTCTTTTTGTCCCAATCTAACTCAATTCTCCTTTGCTCTGTTAGCCCACAAAACTTCTGCAGCTTCTCATCCATGGCATCGTGCAGTTTCCACCACCTCTCATGTGCCACATCGCTAGCATAAACATGTTGGTTCTCAATATCCCAGTTACAGTCATAATCTCTGTAACATAACCAAGGCTTTAAACCTAAATAATGAACGGAGTAAAGTTCTGGGGGATCTGCTGCAAATAAATGGTTTTTAAGACTAGCTTCAAGTGTGGTATTAGCCCAGAAATTCTTTAGAAAGTTCACTCTTCTGGGTAATCGATGCCACCATACGTAAATTTCGTTAAGGAAGCCTTGGTCACCGCCATTGTATGAGACGATTTCTCTGCGGCGGTTCATTAGTATTCGAAATGTGCAATTTGACGGCTCAATCACCATAATACCCGAATTAAAGATCCATATATCATTACCCGTAGCTGAGAGCTGAGGAAAATGGAAGAGGAGATCAAGGTTTCGTAAAACAATAATGTCTGCATCTATGAATATGATTTTGTCATAATCTGTGAGTTGCCAAAGCCTGAACTTGCTGTAATTATACTCATTGTATGTGCCCTTTTCAGCCATTGGATTACGGATTCTTGTGATGATTCGAATCTTCCAACCGGCTGCAACGAGGGCCTCACGCTTGGGGGCAGAGATGGACTTGTCGATGAGGAGAAGAAGGTCGCGCTTGGTGCCCGTTTTCAGGAGACTTTGCGCTAGGGTTATTGCACCACAAACGTACCTGTCTTTGGAATGAAGGACGGTAGCATAGGCTTCACGTTTGACTGTCTTTGTGGCACTTTTTATCCTGGAAAGGTCGTAGATTTCGTCGTTTCCTGAGAGAATTATATATTTTTTCTTTTCAGTTTTATTACAACTAAAAATATTTGTCGAAAGCTTGTAAGAAATATATTGAGATTTGTTGTTTAATTAATGCTTATTAATTGGCATTTCAGATAAAGTATGACAACTAAAGCCCAACCGCTGCATCTTAAACTTAAAAAGCAAGCAAGCAAAAACACTCATTTCTGACATTAACAAGAGTCAAACCAAACCATGAACTATGAATAATGGGCAATTTAACGAGCCCCATCTCCATAATAATCAAATTCTAAACTTAGAACTGAAAGAAATAAAATATTTATAGTCTTATGAGAGTCAAATTGCCACCAAGCGCTCGTAGCTCAGTGGATAGAGCGTCTGTTTCCTAAGCAGAAAGTCGTAGGTTCGATCCCTACCTGGCGCGGTTTTATGTTTTAGCTTTCTTCAATTTTAGCCTTTTTGACGTTTTCTTTTGTTCTTTATTTTTAACCCTTTTTCTTCTACTTCCAGGGTTTCTCTTTTTGCTAATTCTTGTCATTCTATTTTCGACCTTTTTTCATTTTTAACCCTTCTAGTTTGACAGTTTATTTATCAATTTTTTGACACAAGGTTTTTTTTTTCATTTTATGGCTAATTTTTTACAGTATATAAAGTTTTGTATTTTTTTTTATGTGATTTTTTGACAGTATATGAAGATTGGTTCTTCTAGTTTGGACGTTCAGTGACGTGCGGCCAAGTAAAGAATAAAATACATTTAAAAAATAAATAAATAAAAGAGTAGAGTTGAAGGCGTACCTTGTCCCCACAAGGGCAATGACAATTTACAAGACCCAACAGGCAAAGAAACCTTCTGTTCCAACCTCGCTATCTCAGGCACAAAGTACCACCAATCACCTTCCCTTCTTACCAAGTCATCGCATCGGAAAAGCTCCAACATTGGCCTGCATTTACTCCAAAACACCACTTTCGTCCTCCAATTCCAGTCTCTCTTCCCTTTCCTCACAGCCAAATTCGCCACTATCAGATGAACTTGAAGCCTAAACACCTCCCTCTCCCATCCTTCTTCCGGGAACTTGCATGGCAATTTAGCCACTATTATGTCCATGATATCGTATTTTCTGAAATCTGGCATGGGTATTTCAGGACATGTAGGAGTGTCATTCTCTTCCTCCTCGTCTATCCATTCGGGAAACAAATCCGGCCATTTGAAATACTTTGATACTCTTTCAAAATCCACTGACATTGTTTCTCCGTATATTTTCCATTCACTGATATCATATTCATCCATATTCACCATTCCAATCTTCATTCCTCTCCCTACTGAGGTCATGAAGTTTGGAAACTCTGTCTTTGTCAGATTCCTTTTAGGCTTTGGATCATTGGCTTGAGTATCTTCAAATATTGCCTCCATCTTCATACTTTTTTCCACCTGCACAGAATTAAAATTTAAACAACTGGGTAATCCAAAGAAAAAAATTATCATCATTATGATAAAATCTAACTTACTAACTCGGGTGGCTCACCTTACCTTGTGTTGGCACTCGCGCAACGAGCACCTTACAAGAGATGCAGCATTCTCAAAGTAGGCAGTAGAAGATGGATGGAGAAAGATACATACATATATAATAAAAAAGAAAGCAAGAAAAAACAGGTTGATTCTGATAACCAGAGCCTTTGAAGCAGTGACCTTCATTATCTTCTGAAGGCCAAGCGTCTCCCCCATCTCAACCAAACTTAACCACCCTCCTACTTTGTGTAGGATTAATTTGACAATTTAAAATGAGAATCAAGAACCAATTTTTAATGAGGATTTGGATGTAGTAGTTAGAGACTTGATGAGCCAAAGCGTTGTAATTTGAGGAAATATTGATAAAAGAACGACCATTTAAAAGGCTCCATCTGTGGCCTCCTTCATATACAATTTTGATTTCCTGTAGGAACAAAAAGGTCGCGGCAAATGAAGCTTCACTTCTTTCCCAATCCTGTCGTGATTAATACTATTTTTCATACAATTTTAATGAATTTCCCATTTTAACCTTTCCTTTTTGAATCTTCAAAAAGGAACAAATTTAGTATAAAAGGGTTTTTTTTAAATTTCCCTTCGAATCATAAAAGGGGGAAATGTAGGGGTATAACTGTAAAAGAAAAAGAAGAAAAAGGACTTGGGTCATTACGGTTCTGTAGTGGGCATCTAAGGCTAAGCAGGCCCATCAACAACCATTCGGTTGCCCCATCAACTTCGGCAAGCAGTGAAATGTCGCTTTTAGTTCTTACAAAATGTGGAGGCTCCACCAGTATTTTATTTTCTAATAGACCAGTTGTCTCTAAACCTCGTTGGGAAACATAATTAGGTTTTTTGATTGGATATGAATGGTTAACTGTGGGAAAGGGTATGGTAAACTATCATAACTTCACACAAAGGTCAACTTCTTGATAATTAGACCGTCTAACAGAAGGAGCAACACTTACCATTAACTCACATATCGTTTCTTATGAACATATATCTCCTTATTTCTTTTGACATAATCTTGAAATCGGATTATCATGTCAAGAAGGTAGTACCTGCTATATGTGAAAAGTAAATAGGACTTGTCCCTCGGAGAGTCAATCGTATTAGGTGGTTCTTATTTTTCTCCGTCTACTTAATTTGTAATCAGATGGCAACTTCTGATTTCTCTAATGAATAAAATAATGACAGGACACCATATATGGATTGCAAACTTACCAAGTTATATTGTTATGTCTGTTTGATTGCCTAAATAATTTATACCGTTGTTGACTCTCACCTCTCTACCTCACCTAAGGTATCAATAGACACATAATGTAAAATTATCACTTGTTTGATGAAACTATAGAAAGACGTTTAGTTTAAGTAATGTTTTATTTTCAAAATAAGAAAATTACCTTAAAGATAGATTACTGAAAAAATTACTACGTATAAATGATCACTCATTTGATAAAATTTAATAAAAATGCATGATATAAATAATTAATATGTTTGGTTAACGGTAATAAAAAAATACTAATAAATTATTTTACTTAAATACCCTTGAATATAATTATTTTTAAATATTTTTTATATTATTTGTTATATTAATTAAAAATAAATTTATTTTTATCTTAAAAATTAATAAAGAATAATATAAATACAATAAAATCAAAATTAACTTAATAATATTTTAATATTTAAGGTAAAAATGGTAATCAGATTAATACCTATATTACCTACCACATCAACATTGATAATAAAAAATTACTGTAATCTTTTATTACTGACAAACCAAATAAAGTAATATAAGTAATAAAAGATAGATTATTAAGATAATTTTTAAAACACTTTAACCAAACGATCCCTAAAGAGCTGATTTAGCAGTAGTCTTCTCAAATCAAATGCCACACATGCTCACCTAATTATCCAACTAATGTAAAACGCTGCAAAAACAATTCCATTTTCATCTTGGGCAACATCCGGGGAATAATTAACATTCATGTAGTCAATTCACAGTAAAACAGTTCTGATCTTAAAAGGATGAATTGCATGAAGAATGATCTAACAATACTGCTACGTGCATTGTATCAAGTTTCCATGATCCAACAATGGAACAATGGCATTTCACTCTTTCATTTAATTGAAAGTTAGTTGATTCACTTTTTGATTTATTTATTGTTTTCAACTGAAAATGTATCCCATTCCTTGTATCTTAGTGCTACTCCAGTGGCTGTCAATGAAAAATTTCTTTAAATGACAGTCAAAAGAGAAGTGAGATCAGAGGATATTCATTGATCAGACATAATTGCTGACCTGAAATGCCATCAGCCTGGAATGGATATATCACTTTGCTCTCTCCTTTCAGTTCATTTCATAGGGTCAGTTGAATTGAAAAATCCACCAACTCATACTTTTGCCACCTCTTGGATGTGTTGTGAATGGGTTTTACCAGGTGGAACGAAAATCAGATCTTCCCAGCCAGAGTTCTTCTCACTCATCTGCAGCAGACAACAATAAATAATCAATAGTCCAAGTTTAATATCATTATTTATGAATATCAGACTCATTACCTCCATTTTCTTTAGAACATCTTCCAAACTTCCAACCTGTTTAAACAGAATGAAATACTGAGCATCATAACATACCAAAAGAAAAACTTCGACTAGATAGATTTTTCATTATCAGGCTCAGGTGGGTATTAAAAATAAATAATTAAGAAAATTTTGCTTTTTCTGTGGGACATCATATTATCATAGTTAAAAATTTCTCAGATAGAAAATTGTTTCGACATTTTAGATCCTTTTCTTTCGAAAAGGTTTAGTGAAATAGATCTAGATGCTAGTAGGTTAGCATGAAAACAGGTCATGCAAAAGCCAATCCTTTGGTGGAAGCATGGCAATGAAGCAACCGCTCATTGACTAAGTTGATATCTACAACTTCAATTCTCAATTAACCATGAATCATGTTAGTCAAATCAACTTTTTGACAACACAATGCTAGAAGCCATGGATTCTAGAGGAGCGAGATTAAGATGAAACTTTGACATTCAGAATTTATGTTATTACTGCCTAATAGGGCCAATTTTATGACTTGAAAAAAATTGAGAACAGAAAACTTTTGCTTCAATAAACTACCAAAATTCCACTTTCTAATCAAACTTTTAATTCATTACCTAACATTTGATTTTACCCCATTTTCTTTCTCATGACCAATCACCAACTACTGAAACAAAGGGTATCAAATGAAGAGTGTTGAAAACATCATACAAAGCCATGGGAATTGGTGCTGAAAAACTAGTTTAACATAAATGTGTCTTGTTTCTAAGTCTTTGTGCATGCAGGTGGTGCCAGTCACATGTAATGCATAAATTTTTTGAAGAACTCATAGCACTCATCCAAACTCATTATTCCTTGAGTTTTTAAATTATTATGTTATGCATGCATCAAAATAGCAAATGAAAGCAATGACAAAATTTTATACCATTATATGTTGAGAAACACCAGATCCTCTTGACGCCCTAGAAACTTTTGAGAGTTCTTTTTCTATATCTTCCTGCACAAGAAACAACAAGGAATAGCTAGTACCACATGCACTTGTAACAGCATCTTACATAGATGTTAAGATACAATCAACTATAACATCCACCAAAAGCTCCAGGATCAATAAACCTTTTGGAAAAATACTGGGCAATAACGCTTGTTTTTCTTCCTCACAACCAGAAGGTCTGACTGCAGACACAGAAATTAATAGTCATTGAGAGAAATCACATGAGATCTATCCAGAACAACATAATTCTCAAATGATATGCTTAGATACACATCTAAATGCACACACTAAACAAGAGTAACCAAAATGGATCCATGCATAACATTGTGGCTGAGGACGTCCATGCCAAAATGCTATAGCTTGGATATTGACAGATGATTACATGTTATGCTTCCAAAACAATCATAGGAGACTGAAGAACAGTTTACTTTTTCTTCTCTTTTGTGTCTAAAACATTCTAAAATTCATTTAAATAGAAGTAGTGGACTAGTTGGTACTCATCCATGGCCCACTGTGCGAATGTTTGGTAATTTCATCATAAATTTCTAATCTAGTAAGACAATTCATCTTAGATAACCTTTAAAGAATTTCTACAGAAACAAATGCTTTCACTTACCAAATTAAAACAGCATTTGGAAAGATTTTACTGATTAAACAATACTAATAAGAATAAGATTACAGTATGGATAAGCAGAATATTGGGGCCTTCATCAAAATTAATGTGGAGATAAAATTAAAAAAGAGGAGTCAGGTTCCAATATGAATGTATTCTGCACACAAATTCATGTGCATCTCCATGTAGAAGCAAGCTATATGACAAATAAAGACAGGAACTTGGTTGGAAATGTATAGAAATTAGAACTTGGTTGGAAATGTGCCCACTTTCAGAGACAATAGGCATATGCAAATAATTAAATAGCATACCTGAAAAACAGGAACTCCATCAAAGCCAGTCCTCATATCAATTGCTTTCAGCTGATAACAATGAAAATATTATTAGTAATCCTTACTCTAGCTCAGCTGGACTAGAGGTGCTTTAATCATTTAATTTCAAATTATATTGCTTTGACAAAGCCTTCCAAACTGAAATGAGTCGAATAACTAATGAAACTTGCTAGCATGACGAGAACATGCATAACCTATATGTGCTACACTGTCACCTCAAAACTTAAACAACAAAACCTCTCATTGTTTCAGGTAAGTAATAACTCAGACATTCAACTTAAATAATAAAAATCACCTCTAATGCATTCTTTATCTGAACTGGATCAGGCAAAAAACGGAATGCAATTCCTTCAACCTTCAACATGTAAACCTGTAATATCAGAATAACGAAAACCTCATTATTATTCCAAATGTAACCTTAAATATCAATACATGACCAACCTCAACCTCAAAATTGTAAGAATATTATACAGGCTTTAATTGTGTCCATGCTCCAGATTATTTAGCAATTAGTCTCACATACAATAAAAACATTCTTCGAAACACTTTCTCAATACAGCCTAAGAGTTATAACAGAAAACTAAAAATAATCTAGAAGCAGCAGACAGACCTGGTCAAGAGTAATGGGAACAACCTTAGCCGCGCTTCGAAGCTCTCTCTTTCGCAACCGTACCTGAGTATCACCAAAGATAATTTGTCGACAAAAAGGCTGAAACAAAACCGATAAAGAGCATAAAGCACAAATTTGAAATATTAACCTGAGCAAGAAATGCCTCGGCATCTTCCCGTCGAAAGCAAAGCAAGCCAATGGACTTGGCTCCATTTGGATCCGAAATAAGCACAAACTCATTATTAGCATTGCTAACAGTATACACTGCCGTGCCGGCAAGGGTTTTCGCGACAAATTCGGAGCTGAGTGTAGCAGCAACGGCCTGCTTGGGCTGTGAGAGAAATGCAAACGGCGGTAGAGATTGACGGTGAAGCCTCGCGGTCAAGGATGCGGCTAGGCGTTTCGTGTCATCGAAGCGGCTGGACAATTCAGAGCCGAGGCGGAGGCAGTTTTGGTGGATGAAGGTTGAGAGGGATAAGAGAGGGTTTGTAGGTACTTGAGGTTTTGGAAATTCCATTTTTCAAACAACAAAATTTGTATCCTCGGCTGAATCAACTCAACTCAACTCAACTCAAACTACGAGCTCAGCGGAGAGGAGTGTTGCTTTTTTACTCCGGAGGGAGAGTTGAGTGGGCCTTTGTCTTGGGCCTTCTAGAGTCATGTTCTAAGGACTCATCCCCAAAGTAAAACGACTTTTGGTTTCGGGCTTTGATTGTCAGTTTGTTTGGGTTAATGTGTGCTGTAACTTATCCTTTAGCAAGTGTTTCGCTATTTATTTATTTATTTAGAGAAAAAAAAAATCTTATTTTTTAAAAATTATATTAACTAGGAATACTGATGTTGTTATAATTTGTTTGATGTGGTTTCATCATTATTAACAAATAATTCAATATTACATCCATTTTGCTACATGATGCTTATTATTTTGAAACTATATTTCAAATATGGAACGACTATTTTTTAACAAAATTTGGATGAAACGATATTTTTCATATTTTAAATTTAAAAAATCGATTTTATTCATCTATTATTTATCTTCAATAACAAAAATCATTTTTTGCTTTCATTATAAATTATTTATGAAATTGTCATGGACATTTAAATGTCAATGACCTATTTGTCTTTATTTTTATTGAAATTAAATTAATGTCATATTTCATTTCCTTGTTCCTATTCCTTTCATTTTCCCTCTACATCACTATTATTGCTCATTGTGTTGTTGAAATTGATATATCAATGTTGGAAGTGTATATCCAATATGCAGTTATATTGTCTAACATATTCATTGTCAAGGCTTTCAAACAATCTGAGAAAATGCAGGAGATTTGAATTGGAGACAACTTAAGCGTTCATCTAATCCATATTTCAAGTAACATGATCATCTTACTTTTGCGAACTGAGTCAACAATTGAGTTACTTATCCATTTACAAATCACTCCGTCCACAAAATTGTGATGACAACTAGTAAAGACGTTAGAATGTGAGCTCAGTCTTAATTTTTTCAATCCATCAAGTTTTTTTTTATGAACAAAACACATATTCTAAATTCTTTACAACACTACCAATGTTTTGTTTCATATTCAAAACACTCATAGTTCAACAAAAATTCACAAAACTTCAAAATCAATTATTCTAATGTCCAATATCTTCAAACTCTGCATCTCTAAACTCAAACTCAATACTCATTGGAGACTACTAGAAGTGTGCATAATTTGATTCAAATTTTAAAATCGAATTGAATTGTTTAAAAATTATGTTTTAGTTTGATTTGATTGAAATTTTTCACACCGCTTTTTCAGTTCGAATTGTGGTTTGAGCGATTTTTAAATTGAATCAAACTGTAAACTGATTATTTTAAAATACATATATATAATTGTGTTTGACAAAATTTTTAAATAAGCGATTAGGTGTATAAATTGTTTTTTCATATTTATTTTGTTATTTTGTTATATGTATATTTTATATTTGTTTTACATGTGTATATTATATTTTAGAAAACTATAATTCAATTAATTTTATTGAATGACATATATATTTAAAAATAAATGATTTTAAAAAATAATAGTTAAATCGTGTATCTTATCATATATCAAAAGTCTAATTTACTATATTATGTATTATATTGTATGATAGACATTTTAAAAATTTAAATAATAAAATACTAATAAATTATTATAATTGATGTATCTTTATTTTGAAAAATATCATAAATGCTCTTAACAAATTAAAAATTTTCATATACACCCTTAATGCATTATCATTTTTTCTAAAAAAAATGTATCAATTCATATCGATAATACGTATTGTATTATATAATATGTTTACTATATTATATTAATTTGATATATCTTATAATACATATTGTTTTCTATATATATTGTATCTATGATACAATATATATTATGTATTATTAGATATAACAATTATAATTCAAATTATAATCCAAATCAAAATAAACTATATTTTTTTAATTTAGTTTGATTTGGTTTAAAAGTTTTTTAAATCATTTTTTTCAATTTAGTTTAAAAACACTTTTAAACCACATCAACTAGCTATGTGTACTCCTAGAGACCACACTTGTTAAAGCATCAAGCGTGTCTAATTATGTCGGCTTTCCCTTGAGTGCTTTTTTGGCATTCAAGAATTGGCAAAAAGAGAAGAAAGAGAGATAGAAAGATATAAAGTAGTAATGATATAAAAATATAATTTGTTTGTACAATATTTTAAATAATATTAACCCTATTATATATTATGATACACATTTATCATTTTCATTCTATCATTTTTTTATTATTTTTTTAGTTATTAAATTAAAATATTTTATGTACTTGTTGTTAACCCACGTGCATGGGGATGGAGACATTGTAATAGATAGTGCGTAGAAGCAAGAGTTAGGTGAAGTCTTTATTTATTGAGTATTCGCTTAGTACCTTGTTTGAGTCAAATAAAAAAAACGTGCTACTGGATCATGGAGAATATCAAGGAAACTTAGTTAACCAGTAGATTATTTATTTGTATTGTGTCCATGTAATTAAGTTATGAAATTTTTGAAATTAAGCTTCGGCTTTGGGAGGTTTGTTTACCCTCGAAGTAAATATTTGTCTATTTATTTTCTTTTCATTATTGCCAAGATAAATAGAAAAGGTAAAACCAAAGAAACAGAAAATTGAGAGCTTTGTGTAAGTAGAATATTTTAAACCCAGGCTCTTCAATCCATGTGACGTGTTCAGTCCGATGAAAATATAACATATTATATAAAATTAAAAAAATATTTTTTAATTAATAAAACTACTAAAAAACTTTGAGAATTGAGAAGAATAATAAACTTTACGTTTAAAGGGAGGTGCGGGGTGGACAAGAGTAATTTAGTCATATTTCGAATTTTATTTTCTTGAATTGATGGCCACCCGGTAAAATGAGGTGTGGACGTTTGTCTCCAACATAATATTTCTGGTATACGCGTTCATTTAATTAGACAGCCAAATTATATGAAGCGTCAACATTTCAAAATCCACAGGTGAAACGTGATGTATCAAAGAGCACACTTGAACAGATTATAAAATAGGCCATCCATATGGACAATTATGGAGGTAAAGATAGAATATTATCTTTAGAAGATGTAATAATAAACTAATTATAATATGCAGATGGAGAATCTCATTGCAATTTATTAATTTCTAGGCTTTTAGGTGGCCCTGGATTGGATGGCCTGTATAGAGTGAATAAAGTTGAACAAGTCTCCAACGGGCTGAAGCCGCCCGTCTTAGTGACAATGCTTTATGCATTGGTCACATTATTCGTCAATCAAACTTTATTCTTGCCTTGGGAAAGAACCTAAACGTGCCTTTGATCTGACTTTATCTACTATAAAAGGAACTGTTTGCGTTCTTCATCATCCTCACCCAACAAAGAAAATTTCACCTGAACTTGTCTTCTTTGCTCTTAATTACGATGCCGGTGTATCTGAGCAGAAGTGCAAATTTTCCTCTCTCAGAAGAGCAGCTAAAGGCTCTTCTGAAGAGATATGATACAAATGGGGATGGCCGGTTAGGCAAGAAAGAACTTGAGGTAGCCTTTCGTGGATTGGGTTTACGTTTTAGTGGGATTAGAGCCAGGAGAGCTTTGCGACACGCTGATGCTGATGCTGATGGATTCATTGGTGACGAAGAGATGAAGGAGCTTGTTAAATATGCCACCAACTGGGGATTTACCATAAGCTAGAATAGCTATATATTACACATTTATCATGCTTTCAGAAGGGGCAAAATCAGTCTTTCTGGGTTGATACTTCTTTGTTTAATTTCTCCTTATTTATTTTCCATATATAATTGAGTTGCTGTTATAATACAGCCTTGTAAAACCCCATCTTACAACTTTTGCATTTCTGGTTTGCAAGTTCTTTAAAGCCCTGTGAATCTGTCATATATAGCGCTGTACTACTAAGTCCATTTCAAATAAATTGTATGAAATAAAATTAACAAATTAAGAACAAGAGTCATCTTCAGTGCATTGGCAAGTCATTTTGTGAAAAAATCGTGAATCTTGATTATATCTAACTCGAGTAAATAGTAAACCCAGCCTCTCTTAGAAGGATATATAAGATAATTCTTACCCACACATGGCCGTATTGACAGACGGTGAAATATAATATTTCACATTATATGAGCCATTGATTCTTGTACTTGGTTTTCGTCTTCAAAGACCTTAGGGAGAACCAACAGATGATAATTATACATGGATGAAGTTTCTCCAATATAGAAATAACCTGTAAAGAAATTAGTATAAATAAATACCCACAAGTTGAGCCAATAATAATGAATATATATGATATCATGACTCTTGCACAAACCACAAACAAGCAGACTCTTTGATCCAAAAAGTTGAGCACGATTCGTTTGGTCTTCTGGAAAATATGATGCGGTATTCTCCTTATCTTTGGCTTCGAATCTAAAAAAATCATGGTGGTTACACATGATATGTTTGTCCTTAGATTTACTCTAAGAGAGCATACACTTATTCCACTGGACTGCAGGATCTATCAAAATCTCACCATACAATATATGTTCCCCCTTGTCCATTATAAATCTGAGGAGCCACTTTCATCAGCTTCATGAAGACTCAAACAATTATGATAAGGATTCCATCTCTTTTGCTTTAGACTGCATCCATCCAAATAAATAAATAAACTCGTATGATTTCCCAGCGACCATGAAGAAGAATAATTTTTTGAATATATAGCCGAAAGAAAGGCATAAAAGATCGAAGATACGCAATATCTATAAAATGTTAGCATATACATATATGTATGTATGCATATATATATAGCTAGTTAGCATCATAATTTACACAAACTAATTCAGTTATGTTCCACTCGAGGGAAGTGGCTGGTAAGTGCAAGGGGACTGCAGAAGTTACCTTTACTGAAGAACAGTTGAAAGGTTTGTTTAGGCGCTTTGACATAGACGGAGATCGCCGTCTAAGCAAACAAGAGCTTAATCAGGCCTTCACCAGCCTTGGCTCAAGTTTCCCAGCTTGGCGGACGTGGCGAGCGCTTTGTCATGCAGATGAAAATAGGATGGTTACATAAATGAGGAGGAATTTGACCACCTTGTGAAGTATGTTGTAAAACTTAATTATGCCATCAATTAGAGGTTAATTAATGATTTTTAATAATAATAATAATATGTAAGTTGCTCTATTAGAAGATTGGAACTGAGTGGTCTTTATTTGTACTTCTCGTTTAAAGATCGATGCACTTGGCAGTTCCATAAATATGTAGAGAAATCCTTTGAATGCACTTTTTGTTTCTCTATCTGGTTTTATCATGACCATATATATTGATTCCTGTCTTTCTTTCTCTGATCCATGAAAGAAAAGGGCGTGGTGTTTAGTTGAATTCCGATGAATCGTCAGTGACTATTATGAATACTTTGGATAGAATATGTAGCAAATGTTGACAAAAAATTGATTTTAGTAATAATATAATCAAAATATAAATGCATTCAAAATTAAATATATCAACTTCATGATTGAGAGTATGAAAACCTTTATTATGATGACAAACAAAAACTGGAAATGAAAATTTTTAAAAACTTAGATTGAGTATTGATATTGGTGCAACACACAGTTTACTCAAAAAAGGATTTGAACATTGTTTTTTAGAATACAACGACGAAGGAATGGTAAAAAGAGACGCAACTTTTTTATTATGATAAATTTAATAAATTTTAATCTTATCATAAGATAATCTATAAAACACTTAAAATTAAGAGAGAAACTGAAAAAAAAAAAATTTAGATTTTAGTTGGTATAAAATGAGAGAAAAACCCCATTTTAATAGAATTTTAATAGTATTTTAAAACGACAAGATATTGAATATTAAATTAAATTTTACCCATAAGTCTAATTTTAGTTTTGAATTTCATAACATTAAACATCTTTTCACTTTTACTTCTTAAACCCCAAAATTTTAGTAATTAAAATTTATTTATTTAATTTTCTAAATGAATATAACATCCCACATACATGACGTACTGATGAAGTTTGATGATCAAAATCTACATATTATAGGTAGATATTACCATTTGAACATTTCTTTTTGTAAAAGTATATTTACTTTACTAACTGATTTATAATATATTGGGTTGATTTGAGGTTACATAATGATAATCTATTGTGATAATATAACCTATGAGTAAGTAACAATTAGTGCAACTATAGAGAGTTAGTCATATAAGACGGACAAAACATGTGTCAAGTCTTTTATGATCAGAATTTGTATATAAAGGTTATACTAAAGTGTGTCATAAAAAAGTGAGATAAACTTAGAGCACAAATAGAGAAAAAAATACTCATTTCATCATGTAATTTTCTCTCGTTTTAGTGCAATTTTTCTCTTGCCCATAACCTTTAGTTTTTTCCCATTTGAGTTTTCTACGAAAATCTTGTATTATTGTATATCTTATTTTGTATTTAGTTAAACATTTATTTTAATTGGGTAAACTCGAATATTTGATCTTTGTCACATATTTTGTAAAACAAGAATCTATATAGCTACTTTGATAAGAGCAATATTATACGTATTCACCTTGAAATATAAATGTGTATACATTTATATATATTACATATGATTAAGTGTTACTTTATATTTAATTTAAACTCATTCAATCATGTGATGACCTATTAAAGTGTGTATACATTTTTATACTCAAAGTTATTGCTTTAACAATTCAAAATAAACCCTTTATTATACTATAACTATATATCCTATCTCTTTTTAAAAATATTTTATTATTTTTAATATATTTAATAAATTAATTATCACGTTTTGTCATTGCCATTAAGCTTAAACTTCCTCAAAATCTCTTAGATTTATATTTTCTCCTGATATTCCTTTATAAATGATGACCAAAAGAAAGATAAATGGGCATTCAACATTCGTGAGATTCTTATTCAAACAAATCTTCTTAGTCTTAGAAATGATAATTACCAAAATGACTTGTCGCAATAAGAGGGAAATCAATCTCATTTTCTCTGCCTGGTTTTGGTAAAGTAAAACAAAGAATTATTGCCATAAAAACACCAAATATCATCTTTGCAAGACAATATAAAACATCCTAATACAAGCAACACAACAAATAAAATATCCTAACACCCTAATTTAATTCTAAACTTGTCAAAAACTATGACAAGTCCTATTTTAATTAGATTAAATAAATTAACTAAGCTTAATTAATCTCTAACCGTCTTTACATCTAGAGAATTTTAAATAGAGATATAAAACATAACACCATGTGGAGATGTTTTCGAAGTGGAGAATCATTTAGTTCTCTCTTTTTTTTTTATGTCAATGGATTCTAATTCTAGTTACATAAGACACAACAGTAAGTGGAACTGTTGCACTTACAATTTTTAAAATGGAGAATCAATTTGTTATAATATTTTTTATGTCCATGGATATGGATTCGAATTCTAGTTATATAAGGCATGTGGAACAGTGCACTTACAATTTGGAAATGGGGAATCATTTAGTTCTTTTTTACGTGGAATTCTAGCCAGTGATAATAATATATCTTCACTTACATTAACTATCATTGAAACAAAAAGACAAAAGTGCCACCAACCCAATTAGTTTATTAAGATAATATATCATTTTATGATTAGATATTATTTTAATTTTTTATCTGATAAATTGCTACATAATTACTGCAAATAACCAGTGCTAATGAGATTATTCATCATTAATTTATTTAGATAATTTAGATTCCTATGCTAATTTGATTACGATGATGACAATATAAATCTAGCAATAGACTCTGATACCCACAACGATGATAGAAGTTAAGTGCAAAGAGAGAGAGAGAGAGAGAGAGAGAGAGAGAGAGAGAGACACATAATGGTATTTTAAAGTGATTTGTCATCAAGAATTTATATTCACGATTATGATATTAATATCTATGAGAGGATGCTCTAACTAAGTGAATGCAAAGATTACAAAAATGTTCCAAAATGGATTGGACAGTGGAGAGATACATTCAAGAAAACTGATCGGTTCAAGGGTTTTTGCCACTGAATATAGAACAGAACAGTGATATTGGTAACAAATTTGAAATTCAAATTTAAACAATAACTTTCTAAACGGTTATATTAATAATCAAGACTAATTAGATAAGAAATTATTGTTTTTCATGTTGTGCTGCATAGGGAAGAGCTAAGAAGGGCCTTCAAGCAATTGGGATTACAATGTTCCTGGTGGGCCACCAAACGTGCACTTCACCGCGCCGATGCCAACAAAAATGGAGTCATCAACCCCGACGAATTTGGATGTTCTCGTCAAATATGCTGTAGAAAAAGGGTATAAAGTTAAGTAAAAGTTTATTTAACTATGTCGTGATGGTGATGATCAAATAAACGGATTTTATTTTTTTATAAAATGATCTGGTTCTATTATGTAGTTTATTCTTTGTTAAAATTAATCTTGATCAGTACTATACATATTTTCTTTATAAACACAAGCCAATGATCACAATCTTGATCGTGAAAGTGAGAAATAATTTGTTCAGCTGCAGGTACAAGGATCCTCTTTAATTAAGATAATTATTAATGACAATTAACTTTGGAAACGTAGCTAGTGAACAAGGGTTTATCATTTGTTAAGCTAGAGAACACAAGTAAATACTAGAGCCAACAAACTATAGGCCTACTGCCCACGATTAATTACCAGAATAATGAAGATGTGAATAACAAAAATAGAAAATAAAAGGATAATTAAATTTCTATTCAACTATCAATAACAAATCTGAAACTAAACAAATAAAGCAAACACTTTTGGATTACAAAATCAATTCTCAAACTTTTAATTGCTCAGTATTTCTTAGATTTAAAATAATCCGAGAGTCCCACCCAGCCTTTTCAAGCTCTACGTCATTGATGAGCTAAAATCTCTTTAACGGTTGGTCTTGAACTCCTTTCAAGAACCCATTAGAGGTGTGTATCCCAAATCTGATATATGAAAACGAGCTACAAATATATGAAGGACCTGAGTAAATATGCTCTATGATTTTATAACCAAAGAGAAAGGAAAATTCAACTCATCTTTGCCAGTTGAAAGAGACTATTTTAAATACCCAAAGTGGGCAAATTTGAGCAGTTACAAGTTCGACTAAAAATTGATTAATTCAAAATAAAACAATTAATTAATTGCCACAAATACAAAATGAAGTTTCAACATAAAGATGTTTACATAAAAATAAGTAATGCACACAAATATATCTATGTGAAAAATATGTATGCATTAAAATCAAATACAAACACAAAGTTTATAATTTGCTAATACAAGTATAGTTTTATATACACGTAGAGATATATAGCTTCTCCTTTTGGTCATAGATATCAATTACTTGTTCTTCAATCCTATTAGCAGTCATATGCAGATGATCCGGGTTCAAACTTGTATTTTTATATGCAGATAATTTAAAGAGCCATACGTGTATAATCATATATGAGCAGGGTGGCAAAAGGCTTGTCACATAATGTTCTTTATTCCTTCTAAATTTTTTTGAAATGAAGAAATTGAATTTCCATGTACAAATTAAGATACTATTAAGATTGTCACCCACCAGGAATCTGGTCCTCTGGGGCCTTTAGAATATGATTCTAGTAGGTGGTGCCATCTCTTTTTTCTTGTGTGCCCAATTTCATACTTAAAAAATATATGTACATAGTATTATTGTAATTTTATTAATCTCTTTAATGTACATTTGGTTTCTTTATCTGGTTTTATCATGATCATATATATTGATCCCTCTCTTTCTTTCTTTGATCCATAAAAGAAAAAGGCGTTGTGTTTAGTTGAATTCCAACTTCAATTAATTAGCAGTGTCTATTATGAAAATTTTGGACAGAATAGTATATGTTCACAAAAAAATTTATGTTAGTATTCAAAACTAAATGTATCAACTTCAAGATTGAGATTATGAAAACCTTCAATATGACAAATAAAACTTGGTAATGAAAAATTTTAAAAACTTAGGTTGAATATCAAGATTGTTGTAGCACATAGTATTCTTAAAATAGATTCACCTTTTTCATTCAAGTACACAAAGATTGAATAAGGTTTGTTTTCCAATATACAACAACGGAGGAATAGCAAGAGAGACACTACTCTTTTATTTTGACAATAAACCAAGCTGAACTCACAAAAAGATATCTTATAGAAGACCTAAAACTAAGAGAGAAACTAAAAGAGGAGAAAAGTGAGTGTAAATTCTAGTATTATGTGAAAAATAAGAGGAGGAACCCCAATTTTCTAGTATTCAAAATGGACGAGACAATGAATATTAAATTGAATTTTTTTGTAAGTCTAAACAGTTTTACCTTTTAATTCCATAATATTCAATATCTTTTCACTTTTACTTAACTCTAAAAAATTTAATAAAATTCATTTATTTTTTTAACAATCCTCTACTTGAAAGAATGTAATATCTCGTATACGAGACATACTAATGGAGTTTGACTGTCAATACCTGCATATTATAGATATAGGTATTGCCATTTGAACATTCCCTCTTGTAAAAGTATGTTTACTTTACTACCTGATTAGTATAACTAACTAATAATATGTTCTGTCTATCTCTGGTTACGTAATGATAATCTGTTGTGGTAAAATGACATGCAAGCAAGTAAGAGTTGGTCCAACTATAGAGAATTAGTTATATAAGATACACAAGACATGTGTCAAGTTTTTTATGACAAAGATTTGCGTATATAAGTTATACTAAAGTATGTGTGAGTTAGGAGTGCCAACAAAAGTTAAGAGTGTGTCACAAAAAAGTTAAACTTAGAGTGCAAATAGAGAGAAAAATAGTCATTTATTCACCTTGTAATCTTCTTCCGTTTTAGTGCAAATTTTCTCCTGCCCATGGTCCCTAGTTTTTTTTTTTTCTTATTTGAGTTTTTTATCTAAATTTTGTATTATTGTATTGCGTATTTTATATTCTGTTAAACATTTAATTTAATTAGATAAACTTGAATATTTGATCTTTATCACACATGTCGTAAAACAAGAATCTACATGGCCAATTAAAAATAAACCCCCTCATCATATTATAACTATGTGTATCCAGTCTCCTTTTAAAAGTATTTTTTTATTTTTAATAAACCAGATAAATTAAATGTCACCTCATGCCGCTAAATTAAAACTTTCTCAGAATCTCATAGATTTTTTGTTAGCCTTAATATTCCTCTATGAATGGTAACCAAAAGAAAGATAAATAGACCTCCAACATTTGTGAGATTCTTATTCAAACAAATCATCTTGCTCTTGGAAATGATTATTACCAATATGACTTACTATAATAAGAGAAAAATCAATCTCATTTCTCTGTCTGATTTGGCGAAGTAAAACAAACAATTATAGCGATAAAAACACCAAATATCGTCTTTGTAAGACATTATAAAATATCCCAATACAAACAACACAACAAATAAAAAAAAATTCTATTTTAATTTTAAACTTATCAAGAAGTATGACAATTCCTATTTGAATTAGATTAAATAAATTAGACTTAATAAAATAACTAAGCTTAATTAATCTCTAACTGTCTTCATATCCAAAGAGGGATATAAAGCATAACATCATGTGGAGATGTTGCACTTGCAATTTCCAAATGGAGAATCATTTTGTTCTTTATTTGATGTCGATGGATTCTAATTCTAGTTGTCACACTTACAATTTCGAAATGGAGAATCATCAAGTTATGATATTTTTTATGTCCGCGGATTTGGATTTGAATTCTAGTTATATAAGGTATGTGGAATTGTTGTACTTATAATTTCGAAATGAAGGATCATTTAGTTCTTTTTTTGATGTCGAATTCTGGCCTGTGATAATAATATGTCTCCACTGATATTTAATATCATTGAAATAAAAAGACGCAACTGCCACCAATCCAATTTAGACACCTAGATGATGTGTTATTATATAATTATATATTATTTTATTATTTTATCTGAGTACCCAATTTGGGTGTAGGCATCAATATTTACAAAATTACTATAAATAATTAATGTTAATGAGATCATGCCTCATCAATTTATGTAGGCAATTTAGACTCTTGTACAAGTTTGGTTGCGATAACGACAATGCAAATTTAGTAATAAACTCTGATATCCACTGTCATGACAGGAGTTTAATGTAAAGAGAGAGAGTAAGACACATGGTTTTTTAAAGTGGTTCAACATGTGACTTTGAATTCTACGTCTATGATGATGATTTTAATAATTATGAGATGATGTTCCAATTGAGTGAATACAAAGATTACAAAAAAAGTTCCAAAAGGGATTGGAAAGTGGAGAGACACCTTCGAGAAAGATTCGAGTTTGCCATTAAATATTGGTTACAAATTCAAAATGTAAATTTAAACAATAACTTTTTAAATAATTACATTAATAATCGAGACTAATTAGACAAAAAGCTATTATTTTTTATGATGGCCGTGACATGGAGTGGGTGTCAATTGGTTGAACGTTTTGTTGATTTGTCACTTTTCGAGGAGATGCTTTGCAGGTAACTAGTTTACTAGAGTACAACAACTAGTGTTTACAACAACTGTAGTTGGGAAAAACATACGTGGAAAAGGATTTATATATTAAATCCATAATAAGCGTTAAGTATATATATAGGGGTAGGAAGATCAATCATCAAAGCAAAGAAGCAGCGTTGTATCTGTATTTTTTTAATTTGGTAAAGCCGATGCCGATGTGTTTTCCAGGATCTGGGGATACACCTGATCCGGACCTAAGAGAGAAATTAAAGAAAGAGTTCAAGAAGCATGATGTGAATAATGATGGTGTTCTGAGTAGGGAAGAGCTAAAAACGGCCTTCAAGGATTTGGGAGCATGGTGGCCCAGGTGGCGAACCGATCGTGCACTTCACCACGTCGATGCCAACAACGATGGAGTCATCAACCCCGAGGAATTTGATAAACTCGTCCAATATGCTATGAAAGAACGGTACACAGTTAAATAGAAATATGTATAATTGTGTCTTGATGATGATGATAATCAAATAAACGGATTGTATTTTCTTTATAAAAAGATCCGATTGCATTATCTAACTAATTCCATGTCAAGATTAATCTCGACCAATATTATGCATATTTACTTATTTAAATTTTGATATCTAAGTAGTGAGTTTTCTAAACTTTGTATGAGACTGTATGTAATTTAATTTAGAACAAACTATAGGCCTACTGCCCACGGTTAATTAGCAGAATAATGATGAAGATGTGAACAATAAAAATAGAAAATAAAGAAGACAATTAAATTTCTAACCAAATTAACTGTAACAAACAGAAATCAGGTATGTCAACGTTTATAGACAGTTTGTTAGAATTTTATCTTTTAATAAATAGAATAGGACAAAATCTTGCAAAGTCTTAAAGAATTTACAGTAGTTCTACTTTACAGGGAGTGTTCAAATTCCCTAAAAACATAGATTTATGTTCTTCAAACCATATATCTATGAAACCAAATCTAGCTCAAATAAAATCATTAAAACATATATTCAGCTTTCAATAACAAATCTGATAAAGCAAGCTCTTCTTGTTTACAAAATCTATTCTCAAACTTCTAATTGTTCAGATGTTCTTAGATTTAAAATACTTCGAGAGTCCCACCCCGCTTTTTCAATGATGAGCTAAAATCTCATCAGCAATTGGTCTTGAATTCCCTTCAAGAATCCATTAGAAGGTTGTATACCAGATCTAATTTATGAAAATGAGCTACAAATATATGAAGGACCTGAGTAAATATGCTCTGTGATTTTATAACCAAAGAGAAAGGAAATATTCAAACCCCGTTTTGGCCAGTTGAAAGAGACGATTTTGAATACCCAAAGTGGGCAAATTTCAGCAGTTACATGTTCGACCAAAAATTGATTAATTCAAAATAAAACAGTTAATTACCTC
Organism: Mangifera indica; assembly: GCF_011075055.1. Taxonomy (NCBI): domain Eukaryota; kingdom Viridiplantae; phylum Streptophyta; class Magnoliopsida; order Sapindales; family Anacardiaceae; genus Mangifera; species Mangifera indica. The sequence goes on along the minus strand of NC_058147.1, from coordinate 2,861,179 downwards.
AAATACAAAATGGATTTTCAAGATCAAGATGTTTGCACAAAAATCAGTAATGTACGCGCAAATATCTATGTGAAAAATATGTATAAATTAAAACCAAATACAAACACAAAGTTCATAATTTGCCAATACAATTATAGTTTTATATACGCGTAGATATATATAGGTTCTCCTTTTGGTCATAGATATCAATTATTTGTTCTTCACTCCCATCAGCAGTCATATGCAGAGGATCCCGGGTTAAAACTTGCGTTTTTGTATGTAGATAAGTTAAAGAGTAATAAGTGTATAATCCTATATATGCAGGGTGGCATAAGGCTTGTCACATAATGTTCTTTATTCCTTCTAAATTTTTTTGAAATGAAGAAACTGAATTTCCATGTACAAATTAAGATATTATTAAGATTGTCACCCACCAGGAATCTGGTCCTCTGGGGCCTTTAGAATATGATTCTAGTAGGTGGTGCCATCTCTTTTTTCTTGTGTGCCCAATTTCGTACTTAAAAAATATATGTACATAGTATTATTGTAATTTTATTAATCTCTTTAATGTATATTTGGTTTCTTTATCTGGTTTTATCATGATCATATATATTGATCCCTCTCTTTCTTTCTTTGATCCATAAAAGAAAAAGGTGTTGTGTTTAGTTGAATTCCGACTTCAATCAATTAGCAATGTTTATTATGAAAATTTCGGACAGAATAGTATATGTTCACAAAAAAATTTATGTTAGTATTCAAAACTAAATGTATCAACTTCAAGATTGAGATTATGAAAACCTTCAATATGACAAATAAAACTTGGTAATGAAAAAATTTAAAAACTTAGGTTGAATATCGAGATTGTTGTAACATGTAGTATTCTTAAAATAGATTTGCCTTTTTCATTCAAGTACACAAAGACTGAACAAGGTTTGTTTTCCAATATACAACGACGGATGAATAGTAAGAGAGACACTACTATTTTATTTTGACAATGAACCAAGTTTGAACCCACAAAAAGATATCTTACAGAAGACCTAAAACTAAAAGAAAAACTAAAAATACAGAAAAGTGAGTTTAAATTCTAGTATTATGTGAAAAATAAGAGGAGGAACCCTTATTTTCTAGTATTCCAAAAGGACGAGACATTGAATATTAAATTGAATTTTATTGTAAGTCTAAGCATTTTTACCTTTTAATTCCATAACATTCAATATCTTTTCACTTTTACTTAACCCTCAAAAATTTAATAAAATTCATTTATTTTTTTAACAATCCTCCACTTGAAAGAATGTAATATCTCATATACAAGACATACTAATGGAGTTTGACGGTCAATATCTGCATATTATTGATATAGGTATTGCCATTTGAACATTCCCTCTTGAAAAAGTATGTATACTTTATTACTTGATTAGTATAACTAACTAATAATATATTGTGTCTACCTGTGGTTACGTATTGATAATCTGTTATGGAAAACTGACATGCAAGCAAATAAGAGTTGATGCAACTATAGAGAATTAGTTATATAAGACGTACAAGACATGTGTCAAGTTATTTTATGACAAAGATTTGCATATAAAAGTTATAATAAAGTGTGTGTGAGTTAGGAGTACAAAAAAGAGTTAAACTTAGAGCACAAATAGAGAGAAAAATGGTCATTTATTCACCTTGTAATCTTCTTCTGTTTTAGTGCAATTTTCCTCCTGCCCATGGTCCTTAGTTTTTTTCCTATTTGAGTTTTTTTATGTAAATTTTGTATTATTGTATTGTGTATTTTGTATTTTGTTAAACATTTAATTAAATTAGGTAAACTCGAATATTTGATCTTTATCACACATGTTGTAAAACAAGAATCTATAGAGCTAATTAAAAATAAACCCCCTCATCACATTATAACTATGTGTATCTAATCTCCTTTTAAAAGAATTTTTTTATTTTTAATATACCAGATAAATTAAATGTCATGTCATGCCACTAAATTAAAACTTCTTCAGAATCTTACAGATTTTTGGTTGGCCTTAATATTCCTCTATAAGTGGTGACCAAAAGAAAGATAATTAGACCTCCAACATTTGTGAGATTCTTATTCAAACAAATCGTCTTAGTCTTGAAAATGATCATTACCAATATAACGTATTACAATAAGAGGAAAATCAATCTCATTTCTCTGCTTGATTTGGTGAAGTAAAACAAACAATTATAGCGATAAAAACACCAAATATCGTGTTTGTAAGACATTATAAAATATCCCAATACAGGCAACACAACAAATGAATAAAAATCCTATTTTAATTTTAAATTTATCAAGAACCATGACAAGTCCTATTTGAATTAGATTAAATAAATTAGACTTAAAAAAATAACTAAGCTTAATTAATCTCTAAACGTCTTTATATCCAAAGAATTTTAAATAGGGATATAAAGCATAACACCATGTGGAGATGTTGCACTTGCAATTTTCAAATGGAGAATCATTTTGTTCTTTATTTGATGTTGATGGATTCTAATTCTAGTTACTTAAGGCATAATACCAAGTGGAATTGTAGCACTTACAATTTCCAAACGGAGAATCATCAAGTTATAATATTTTTTTTGTCCATGGATATGGATTTGAATTTAATTATGTAAGACATGTGAAACAGTTGCACTTATAATTTCAAAATGGGGAATCATTTAATTCTTTTTTTGATGTCGAATTCTAGCATGTGATAATAATATATCCACACTAATATTTAATATCGTTAAAATGAAAAAATATAATTGCCACCAATGTAATTTAGATATTTAAATAATATTTTATTATGTAATTATATATTATTTTATTATTTCATCTGAGTATCAAGTTTGGATATAAACATCAATTTATGATATTATTACAAAATTATTATAAATAATTAGTGTTGATGAGATCATGCCTCATCAATTCATGTAGGCAATTCAAAGCCTTGTACAAGTTTGTTAGCAATAACAACAATACAAATTCAATAATGGACTTTGATATCCATTATTATAATAAGAGTTTAGTATAAACAGATAGAGTAAGACACATAGCTTTTTAAAATGGTTTAACATGTTACTTAAGATTCTACATTTATAATTATGATTTTAATAGTTATGAAATGATATTTTCGCTAAGTAAATACAAAGATTTTAAAAGAATATTTCAAAAAGGATTGAAAAGTGGAAAAACACCTTCAAGAAAGATTCGAGGGTCTTGTCAATAAATATTGATTACAAATTTAAAATTCAATTAGGCAAAAAATTATTATTTTTTATGATAGGCAGTGACGTGGAGTGGTGTCAATTTGCTGAACGTTTTGTTGATTTGTCTATTTTCGACGAGATGTTTTGCGGGTGGCTAGTTTACTAGGGTACAACAACTAGAGTTTACAATAACTATAATTGGGAAAAACATACGTGGAAAAGGATTTATATATTATATATATTCATTACTCTCTTTCTTTTTTTATCTCTGAAAGAAAAAGGCGATGTGTTTAGTTAAATTTTGATTAATTATTGGTAACTATTACAAATACTTTGGATAGAATAGAAAATGTTGACAATATATATACATATATATATATATATATATATATAAAATATGTAAATTAAATAAATATGTATTCAACATTAAGAGTATAGGAAATCTGAATAAGACAAACAAGAACTGACAATAAAAATTTTTTAAAAACCTAGGTTGAAAACCGAGATTAATGTAATATATAGTTTTCTTAAAAATAGATTCATCTCTTTAATTTAAGTGCACATTGATTTGAAAAATATGTTTTCTAAAATGCAATGACGGAGGACTAGTGAGAGAGACACTACTCTTTTATTCTGATAATGAATCAAGTCTGAACCTTACTAAAAATTAACTTATAAAAGACCTAAAACATAATAAGAAACTAAAAATGGAGAAAAGAAAACTTAAAATCTGTTGTGTGAAAAATAAGGGGAGAAACCTTTTTTTTTTTAAGTATTCCGAACAGAGGAGACATTGAATATTGAATTGAATTTCACCTTTTAATTCCAAAACATTCAACATCTTTTCACTTTTATTTTGTAATCCCCAAAAATTTAATGAAATTGATTTATTTTTCTAACAATCTTTCACATGAATGAATAAAACATCCCACATACAAGAGACAATAATGGAGTTTGATGATCAAAACTGGCATATTATAGGTATCATACCATTTGAATCTTCCCTCTTATTAAAGTATGTTTTATTTACCAAATGATTAGTGTAATAGATTAACCACATATTGTGTCAACTTGTGATTACGCAATAGTAACCTGTTGTGATACTGTAACCTAGAGTAAGTGTTTATGAGTTGGTGCAACTATAGAGAGTTAGTCATATAAGATGCAAAAGACAAGTGTTAAGTTTTTTATGATTATGATTTGCCTATAAAAATTATACTAAAGTATATGAAAATTAGAAGTACAAAAAAAGGTTAAGAGTATATCACATACGAGTTTAGCTTAGAGCACAAATAAAGAGAAAAATAGTCATTTCTTCACCTTGTAATGTTCTCATGTTTTATAATAATTTTTCTCCTTCAGTGGCCCTAGTTTTTTCCTATTTTGGTTTCTCACATAAATTTTATATTATTGTATTGTTTATTTTGTATTATATAAAATATTTATTTTAATGATAAACTCGAACCTTTGATATTTATCATTTCATAAAAAGATGTGATACAAGAATAAAGTTACTTTGACAATTCAAAATTATATTATAATTATGTATCTTCTCTTGTTTTGGAAGTATTTTATTATTTTTAATAAGAAAGTTGTATATATTCTACTTGATAAATTAAGTCACATCTTATCATTGTCACTAAGCTAAAACTTCCTGAGATTCTTATAGATTTTTTATTGGCTTATATATTCCTCTATGAATGGTGACCAAAAGAAAGATAAATGGACCTCCAACAATCGTAAGATTCTTATTCGAACATATCTTCTTGGTTTTTAATGTTGATAGATTCTATTTCTAGTTGCATAAGGCATAAAGCCAAGTAGAACTGCTGCACTAATAATTTCGAAATGCAGAATCATTTGGTTATAATTTTGATGTCCATGGATGGATTCGAATTCTAGTTATATAAGACAAGTAGAACAACCGCACTTATAATTTCGAAAATGGAGAAATATTAGTTTTGTTTTTTTTTTTTTACATGGAAGCCACTGCCAGTGATAATAATGTATCCTCACTGATATTAAATATCATTGAAATAAGAAAACACAAATGTCATCACTCTAATTTTGGTATTCAGATGATATGTTATTATGTGATTGAATATTATTTTATCTTTTTATCAAAGTACCTAGATTGGGTATGGGCTTCAATTTATGAGATTATCGTATAATTGTTGTAAATAACTAGTGCTAATGAGATTATATGTTATCAACTTATGTAGGCAATTCGGAGCGTTGCGCAAGTTCAATTACAATAACTATGATACAAATTCAGTAATGGATTGTGATATCCACTACAATGATAAGAGTTAAATGCGCAGAGAGAGGAGGACATCAAATGGCTTTTTAAAAATAATTTGACATGTTACTCAAGAGTCTACATAATCGATAATGATATTAATAACTATAAGAGATGTTCTAGTTGAGTGAATACAAAGATTACAAAAAAAAAAAAAATGTTCTAAAAGAGATTAGAAATTGGAGAGATATCTTTAAGAAAGTTATTAAATCTGCGGTTCTTTGCCATGAAATATAGGATGAAACAATCATATTGGTTATAAATTCGATATTCAAATTCAAACAATAACTTCTTAATCAGTTACTAATTAAACAAATAGTTACTATTTTTTATGATGAGTAGATGACATGGAGTGGGTGCCAACTAGCTAAATAAATTTTTTGATCGAATGATATTTATCGTTGAAACACGAGTTATCGCTTTTGTTGATTGGCCATTTCTTGAGAAGATTCTTTAAAGATAGAAAATTGGACTACAACAACTAGTATTGGGAATAACCTAGGTGGAAAAGGAATTTTATATTAAACCCATAATAAGTGCAAGTATATATATAGGTAGGAAGATCAATCATCAAAGCAAAGAAGCAGTGTTGAATCTGTATATCTTGATTTCGTGAAGCTCTAGCTTTAGGCCAATGTCGCTTCCTGTGTCGGTCAACACTGAAGAAGATCAAACATTAAAGGAAGCTTTCAAGAAGCATGATGTGAATCATGATGGTGTTCTAAGTAAGCACGAGCTAATAGGCGCCTTCAAAGAATTGGGAGCATGGTGGGCCTGGGGGCGAGCCAGTTGTGCACTTTACAACGTTGATGTCAACAACGATGGAGTCATAAACCCTGAGGAATTTGAAAATTTCGTCAGATATGCTAAAAAACATGGATACAAAGTTAAGTAGAAATATGTATAATTACTTCTAGCTTGATGATGATGATTAAATAAATGGATTTTATTTTCTTTATGAAAAGATCCGATTTCATTATCTAGCTAATTCTATGTCAAGATTAATCTCTATCAGTACTATATATATTTACTTATTTAAGTCTTGATATCTAAGTAATGGATTTTCTGGGCTTTGCATGAAATTGTACGTAATTTAATTTAGAGCAAACTATACATATAAAATTGAAATGATGTGAGATATAAATGGATGTCAACGATTACAATTTTCTTGGTCGTGAAAGTGAGAAATAATTTGTTCTACTGCAGGTACCAGGATCCTCTTTCATTTATTAAAATAATTATTAATGACAATTAACTCTTGAAATGTACCCTACTCCGAATATATAAAGCATTCATCCAATAAGGGTTTATTGTTTCTCAACCTAGTGAACAAACTACAGCCTACTGCCCACGATTAATTAGCAGAATATAATTGAAGATGTGAACAATAAAAATAAGAAATAAGAAAAGATATATAAATCTATGATATAATCAATTACGACATACAAGAATTAATATGTCAAAGTTTATATAAAGTTTCTTAGAATTTTTGTCCAGCAAAAAAAGATAAGCAAATATGAGCAATGCACATGTTCAACTAAAATTGATTTATTTAAAATAAAACAATTAGTTACCAACAATACAAAATAAAGTTTCCACAAAATAAAGTACAAACACTGTTTATAATTTGCCCAAGCAATCATTATTTTATTAATAAAATTATGTGTGTATATTTTAAGTATATAAATAAATACGTATTTGATATATATTATTATATAATTGAATAATTTTGAATTAAAAATAAAATAACATTTAATTATATAATAACACGCATAAGTATATATCTGTTTGTTTATTTAAAATATATATATATACAATATTATTCTAATTCAGTAAAACTATACGAATACATTTTTGATACACAATTGAAATACACAGATAACGTGTACCTAAATTGTGTCTAAAAAGTATGTATGTGTATATATATACACTATTTGTTCTTCACTCCTGTGATCCCATCAGTAGTCAAGTGTAGAGGATACAGGTTCAGGTACAAACTTGTATTTTCATATGTAGATAATTTAAATATAGTACGTGTGTAATCCTGTATGAGCAGCATATTAAGCAAGACAAGAGCAGGGTGGCATAAGGCTGGTTACGTAATCTACTTTATTTCTTCTAAATTTATTCAAATGAAGAAACTGAATTTCTATATACAAATTAAGATATTATTGAGATTGTACCCATCAGGAATTTTGTCACCTGCGGGGCTTTGAGAATATGATTCTAGTAAGTGATGTCTTTCTCTTTTTCTTATATACTTCCATTTACTTATTCCAAAGGATATTTCTAAATTTCGTGATTATCATATGTTAAATTTTAGTCAAAAATAAAATAAAAATTTCGTATACATAATATTTAGTTTTCAAGACTGAAGATGTGAATTTTGAATAAATAATTTTAAATCTTTGTATACAGCGGCGGATCTAAGGAAGTTAAGAAGATTACTTGAATAGGTATTATTCAAAATTTTGATTTTTTTTTCTTGCATTGACTTTATTTGAAAATTGAATGTGCATGAGTGACATGCATCCTTTCTTGTGCATGGCTTGAAAATGGTTATGAACGGATGTCACGTTTTGATAAACCATCATTTACTATCCTATATGATTTGTCCAAAATTCCAGAAGCGTAAATGCGCAAAGAAATAAGTTACAAACAACTTGGTGAACAGGGCAATTTTTGTCTAGTGACAATCGTTCATCTTTTACTGACAATTGCTCATTTTATCTGTTCTTGCATTTTTCAAACTTTATCCAGTTTGTGATGTTTTAATACATTTATTAGATATATTAACAATTCTAACTTAGATTTTTATCATTATAAAAACATTTAAAGGTCCAACAAAAATCATTAAAACACATATTCAACTATCAATAACAAATCTGAAACTAAACATATAATGCAAACACTTCTGGTTCACAAAATCAATTTTCAAACTTCCAATTGCTCAGTTGTTCTTAGATTTAAAATAATCCAAGAGTCTCACCCAATTTTTTCAAGCTCTACTTGAACTATAAGCTAAAATCTCTTTAGCGGTTTGTCTTAAACTCCCTTCAAGAACCTATTAAAAGGTTTTATCCCAAATCTAACTTATGAAAACGAGCAACAAATATATGAAAAATCTGAGTAAGATTTGCACTGTGATTTTATAACCAAGGGGAAAGGAAATATTCAACTCATTTTGGCCTGTTGAAAGAGACAATTTTAAATGCCCAAAGTGGGCAAATTTGAGCACAGTTGCATGTTCGCCTAAAAATCGATTAATTCAAAATAATAGAATTAATTACCACAAATACAAAATGAAGTTTCAACATAAACATGTTTACACGAAAATCAGTAATGTACACACATATCTACTTGAAAATATGTATAAATTAAAACCAAATAAAAACACAAAGTTTATAATTTGCCAATACAATTATAGTTTTCTATACACGTAGATATATATTGCTTCTCCTTTTGCCAATACATTTATTTGTTCTTCACTCCTATCAGCAGTCAAATGCAGGGTTCAAACTTGTATTTTTATATGTAGATAATTTAAAGAGTAATATGTGTATAATTCTATATAAGCAGTGTTAAACATGACAACAGGAGGGTGGCGTAAGGCTAGTCACGTAATTTACTTTATTCCTTTTAAATTTTTATGAAATGAAGAAATTGAATTTCCATGTACAAATTAAGACATTATAGAGATTGTTACCCACCAAGAATTTGGCTAGCTGGGGCCTTTAGAATACGATTCTAGTAAGTGGGGTCATTATTTTTTCCTTGTATATTTAATTATATATTTAAAAATATATATACATAATTTTTTTTTATTTTTTGATACACTCTATGTTTCTTTATATAGTATTATCATGACCATATTTATATATACTGATTCCTCTCTTTCTTTTTCTATCTATGAAAGAAAACGGTGGTTCGTTTAGTTAAATTTTGATTAATTATCAGTAATTATTACAAATACTTTGGATAGAATAGTAAATATATATATATATATATATATATATATATATATATATATATATATATATATATATAAATATGTAAATTAAATAAAAATGTATTCAACATTAAAAGTATAGAAAACTTGAATAAGATGAACAAGAACTGGCAATGAAAAATTTTCAAAAACCTCGGTTAAAAATAGAGATTGATGTAATATATAGTTTTTTTAAAACTAGATTCATCTCCTTCATTTAAGTGTACATTGATTTGAACAATATATTTTCTAAAATGCAATGACGGAGGACTAGTGAGAGAGACACAACTCTTTTATTCGGATAATGAATCAAGTTTGAACTCTACTGAAAAATAACCTATAAAAGACTTAAAACATAGTGAGAAACTAAAAATAAAGAAAAGAAAACTTAAAATCTGTTGTGTGAAAAATAAGGGGAGAAACCTTTTTTTTTTTTAAGTATTCCGAACAGAGGAGACATTGAATATTGAATTGAATTTCACCTTTTAATTCCAAAACATTCAACATCTTTTCACTTTTATTTTGTAATCCCCAAAAATTTAATGAAATTTATTTATTTTTCTAACAATCTTTCACATGAATGAATAAAACATCCCACATACAAGAGACAATAATAGAGTTTGATGATCAAAACTGGCATATTATAGGTATCATACCATTTGAATCTTCCCTCTTATTAAAGTATGTTTTATTTACCAAATGATTAGTGTAATAGATTAACCACATATTGTGTCAACTTGTGATTACGCGATAGTAACCTGTTGTGATACTGTAACCTAGAGTAAGTGTTTATGAGTTGGTGCAACTATAGAGAGTTAGTCATATAAGATGCAAAAGACAAGTGTTAAGTTTTTTATGATTATGATTTGCCTATAAAAATTATACTAAAGTATATGAAAATTAGAAGTACAAAAAAAGGTTAAGAGTATATCACATAAGAGTTTAGCTTAGAGCACAAATAAAGAGAAAAATAGTCATTTCTTCACCTTGTAATGTTCTCATGTTTTATAATAATTTTTCTCTTTCAGTGGCCCCTAGTTTTTTCCTATTTTGGTTTCTCACATAAATTTTATATTATTGTATTGTTTATTTTGTATTATATAAAACATTTATTTTAATGATAAACTCGAACCTTTGATATTTATCATTTCACAAAAATATGTGATACAAGAATAAAGTTACTTTGACAATTCAAAATTATATTATAATTATGTATCTTCTCTTATTTTGGAAGTATTTTATTATTTTTAATAAGAAAGTTATATTTATTCTACTTGATAAATTAAGTCACATCTTATCATTGTCACTAAGCTAAAACTTCCTTAGATTCTTATAGATTTTTTATTGGCTTATATATTCCTCTATGAATGGTGACCAAAAGAAAGATAAATGGACCTCCAACAATCATGAGATTCTTATTCAAACATATCTTCTTGATTTTAGAAATAATCATTATCAATATAACTAGTTACAATAAGAGGAAAATTAATCTCATTTCCCTATCTAGTTTGGTGAAGTAAACCAAAGAACTATTGTAATAAAAACACCAAACATCTCATTTAAAAACACTATAAAATATCCTATTTTAATTCTAAACTTATCAAAAACTATGACAAGTCCAATTTTAATTAGATTAAATAAATTAGGCTTCAAAATAAAAATAACTAAGCTTAATTTATATCCAACCATCATTATATCCAAAGAATTTTTAATAGGGATATAAAGCATAACACCATGTGGAGATTTTGCACTTACAATTTTGAAATGGAGAATCATTTATTCCTTTTTTTTTTTTCTACTTTGACAGATTTTATTTCTAGTTATATCAGGCATAAAGCCAAGTGGACTTGTTGCACTAATAATTTCGAAATGGAGAATCATTTAGTTATAATTTTGATGGCCATGGAGGGATTCGAATTCTAGTTATATAAGACAAGTAGAGCAACCGCACTTATAATTTCGAAATGTAGAAATATTAGTTTTTTTTTATTTTTTAGGTGGAAGCCACCGCCAGTGATAATAATGTATCGTCACTGATATTAAATATCATTGAAATAAGAAAACACAAATACCATTACTCTAATTTTGGTATTCAGATGATATGTTATTATGTGATTAAATATTGTTTTATCTTTTTATTAAAGCACCTAGATTGGGTATAGGCTTTATAATTGTTGTAAATAACTAATGCTAATGAGATTATGTGTTATCAACTTATGTAGGCAATTTAGAGCCTTGCGCAAGTTCAATTACTATAATTATGATACAAATTCAGTAATCGATTGTGATATCCACTACAATGATAAGAGTTAAATGCGCAGAGAGAAGAGGACATCAAATGGTTTTTTTAAAAAATAATTTGACATGTTACTCAAGAGTCTACGTAACCGATAATGATATTAATAGTTATAAAAGATACTCTAGTTGAGTGAAAACAAAAATTATAAAAAAAATATTCTAAAAGAGATTAGAAATTGAAGAGATGTCTTTAAGAAAGTTATTAGAGCCATAGTTCATTGCCATGGAATATAGGATGAAACAACAACTTCTTAATTAGTTACTAATTAAATAGAAGTTATTATTTTTTATGGTGGACAGATGACATGGATTGGGTGCCAACTAGCTAAATATATTTTTCAATTAAGTGATATTTATCATTAAAACATAAGTTATTATTTTTGTGGATTGATCACTTCTTGTAAAAATTCCTTAAAGGTAAAAAAGTGGATTCTAACAACTAGTATTGGGAATAACCTACGTGGAAAAGGATTTTTATATTAAACCCGTAATAAGTGCAAGTATATATATAGGTAGGACAATCAATCATCAAAGCAAAGAAGCAGTGTTGAATCTGTATATTTTAATTTGGTAAAGCTCTAGCTTTAGGTCAATGCCGCATCCTGCGACTTTCAATAAGCCAGATGAAGTAGATCAGAAATTAAAGGAAGCGTTCAAGAAGCATGATGTGAATCATGATGGTGTTCTGAGTAAGGAAGAGCTAATAAGTGCCTTCACCGAATTGGGAGCATGGGTGCCCTGGTGGCGAGCCAAACGTGCACTTCACAACGTTGATGCCAACAACGATGGAGTCATAAACCCCGAGGAATTTGAAGATCTCGTCAAATATGCTAGAAAACATGGATACAACATTAAGTAGAAGTATGTATAACTACGTTTAGCTTGATGATGATAATCAAATAAACGGATTTTATTTTCTTTATGAAAAAATCCGATTTAATCATCTAGCTAATTCTGTGTTAAGATTAATCTCTATCAGTAGTATGTATATTTACTTATTTAAGTCTTGATATCTAAGTAATGGATTTTCTGGGCTTTGCATGAAATTGTACGTAAATTAATTTAGAGCAAACTATACATATAAAACTGAAATGATTTGAGATATAAATGGATGCCAATGACCACAATTTTCTTGGTCGTGAAAGTGAGAAATAATTTGTTTTACTGCAGGTAACAGGATCCTCTTTCATTTATTAAAATAATTATTAATGATAAATACCTTTTGAAATGTACCCTACTCAGAATATATAAAGCATTCTTCTAGTAAGGGTTTATTGTTTCGTAACCTAGTGAACACAAGCCAACACTATTAAAACAAACTATAGCCCTGCTGCCTACGATTAATTAGCAGAATATAATTGAAGATGTGAACAATAAAAAAAAGAAATAAAAAAAGATATATAAATCTATGACATAATCAATTACGACATACAAGAATTAATAAGTCAAAGTTTAGTTACCAACAATACAAAATAAAGTTTCCACAAAATAATGTTCACACAAAAATCAGCAATGTACACACATGTATCTATGTGAGATATATGTTTTCGGAAATATATATTAAATTTACACGTGTGAAGAATGAAATTCATATTACACAAAACTAATTGACTTATGTTAAGGTCCAATTTACAACACTTATATACCACACATTTTACTTAAGTTTATTAGATGTGAGACTCTTCTTTATTTGAGTCTTCAACACCCCCATTTAAGTGCAAGCGTCTAAGCTGTTAGACCTGTCTTTCGGCTCAGTCGATTTTTGGTTGGATGTATTATCACTTATATCCAAGAACACTTAGGCTGTTAAACCTGCCGTTAGACTCGTGCTCTGATACCATATCAGAAATATATATTAGGCTTACAAGTGTGAAGATTGAAACTCATATTACACAAAACCAATTGGTTTGTGTTAAGGTCGAATTTACAACACTTATATACCACACATTTTACTTAAGTTTATTATATGTGAGACTGTTCTTTATTTGAGTCTCCAACATATGTATACATTAAAACCAAGTACAAACACAGTTTATAATTTCCCCAAGCAATCATTATTTTATCAATAAAATTACGTGCATCTATTTTAAGTATATAAATAAATGTGTATTTAATATATATTATTATATAATTAAATAATTTTGAATTAAAGATAAAATAACTCAATTATATAATAACACATATAAGTATATATCTATTTGTTTATTTAAAATATGAACATACAGTATTACTCTAATTCAATAAAACTATACAAATATATTTTTTATACACAATTTAAATACACAGATGATGTGTACCTGAATTGTGTCTAAAAAGTATGTTTGTGTATATATATACACTATTTGTTCTTCACTCCTGTGATCCTATCAGTAGTCAAGTGTAGAGGATACGGGTTCAGGTACAAACTTGTATTTTCATATGTCGATAATTTAAATATCGTACGTGTATAATCCTGTATGAGCAGTATATTAAGCCTGACAAGAGCAGGGAGGCATAAGGCTGGTCACGTAATCTACTTTATTTCTTCTAAATTTATTCAAATGAAGAAACTGAATTTCTATATACAAATTAAGATATTATTGAGATTGTACCCACCAGGAATTTTGTCACCGGGGGGGCTTTGAGAATATGATTCTAGTAATTGATGTCTTTCGCTTTTTCTTATATATTTCCATTTACTTATTCCAAAAGATATTTCTAAATTCCGTGATTATCATATGTTAAATTTTAGTCAAAAATAAAATAAAATTTTCGTACACATAATATTTATGTGAATTTTGAATAAATAATTTTAAATCTTTATATACAGTGACGGATCTAAGGAAGTTAAGAAAATTACTTGAATAGGTATTATTCAAAATTTTGATTTTTTTCTCGCATTGACTTTATTTGAAAATTGAATGTGCATGAGTGACATGCATCCTTTCTTGTGCATGGCTTGAAAATGGTCATAAACGAATGTCACGTTTTGATAAACCATCATTCATTACCTTATATGATATGTCCAGAATTCCATAAGCGTAAATGTGCAAAGAAATAATTTACAAACAACTTGATGAACATGACAATTTTTGTCTAGTGATAGTCATTCGTCTTTCATTGACAATTGTTTATTCTATCTGTTCTTGCATTTCTCAAACTTTGTTTAGTTTGTGATGTTTTAATACATTCTTTAGATAGATTAATAATTCTAACTTACATTTTTATCATTATAAAAACATTTAAAGGTCCAACAAAAATCATTAAAACACATATTCAACTATCAATAACAAATCTGAAACTAAACATATAATGCAAACACTTCTGGTTCACAAAATCAATTTTCAAACTTCCAATTGCTCAGTTGTTCTTAGATTTAGAATAATCCGAGAGTCTCACCCAATTTTTTCAAGCTCTACTTGAACTATAAGCTAAAATCTCTTTAGCGGTTTGTCTTTAAACTCCCTTAAAGAACCTATTAAAAGGTTTTATCCCAAATCTAATTTATGTAAACGAGCAACAAATATATGAAAAATCCGAGTAAAATTTGCACTGTGATTTTATAACCAAGGAGAAAGGAAATATTCAGCTCATTTTGGCCCGTTGAAAGAGACAATTTTAAATGCCCAAAGTGGGCAAATTTGAGCACAGTTGCATGTTCGCCTAAAAATCGATTAATTCAAAATAATAGAATTAATTACCACAAATACAAAATGAAGTTTCAACATAAACATGTTTACACGAAAATCAGTAATGTACACACATATCTACGTGAAAATATGTATAAATTAAAACCAAATAAAAACACAAAGTTTATAATTTGCCAACACAATTATAGTTTTATATACACGTAGATATGTATTGCTTCTCCTTTTGCCAATACATTTATTTGTTCTTCACTCCTATCAGCAGTCAAATGCAGAGGATCCCGGGTTCAAACTTGTATTTTTATATGTAGATAATTTAAAGAGTAATATGTGTATAATTCTATATGAGCAGTGTTAAACATGACAACAGCAGGGTGGCGTAAGGCTAGTCACGTAATGTACTTTATTCCTTCCTTTTAAATTTTTTTGAAATGAAGAAATTGAATTTCCATGTACAAATTAAGATATTATTGAGATTGCCACCCAGCAAGAGTTTGGCTAGCTGGGGCCTTTAGAATACGATTCTAGTAAGTGGGGTCATTACTTTTTCCTTGTATATTTAATTATATATTTAAATATATATATATATATATATATATATACATAATTTTTTTATTTTTTAATATACTCTACATCTCTTTATATAGTATTATCATGACCGTATTTATATATATTGATTCCTCTCTTTCTTTTTTTATCTATAAAAGAAAAAAGGCGATGTGTTTAGTTAAATTTTAATTAATTATCAGTAACTATTACAATTACTTTTGATAGAATAGTAAATGTTGACAATATATATATAAAATATGTAAATAAAAATAAAAATATATTCAAAATTAAGAGTATAGAAAATATGAATAAGATGAACAAGAACTGACAATGAAAAATTTTTAAAAACCTAGGTTGAAAATCAAGATTGATGTAACATATAGTTTTCTTAAAAATAGATTCATCTCCTTCATTTAAGTGCACATTGATTTGAACAATATTTGTTTTCCAAAGTGCAATGACGGAAGACTAGTGATAGAGACACTACTCTTTCATTTTGATAATGAATCAAGTTTGAATCTTATTAAAAAATAACCTGTAAAAACCTAAAACATAGTGAGAAACAAAAAAGGGAGAAAAGAAAACTTAAAATCTAGTGTTGTGTGAAAAATATGGGAGGAACCCTTTTTTTTAAGTATTCCAAACAAAGGAGATATTAAATATTGAATTGAATTTCACCTTTTAGTTCCATAACATTCAACACTTTTTCACTTTTACTTTGTAATCCCCAAAATTTAATGAAATTTATTTATTTTTCTAACAGTCTTTCACATGAATGAATGTAACCTCCCACATACAAGAGACAATAATGGAGTTTGATGATCAAAACTGGCATATTATAGGTATCATACCATTTGAATCTTCCCTCTTATAAAAGTATGTTTTATTCACCAAATGATTAGTGTAATGGATTAATAACATATTGTGTCAACTTGTGGTTACGCGACAATAACCTGTTGTGATACTGTAACCTAGAGCAAGTATTTATGAGTTGGTGCAACTATAGAGAGTTAGTCATATAAGATGCAAAAGACAAGTGTTAAGTTTTGTATGATTATGATTTGCCTATAAAAATTATACTAAAGTATGTGAAAATTAGAAGTACAAAAGAGGGTTAAGAGTATATCACATAAGAGTTTAGCTTAGAGCACAAATAAAGAGAAAAATAGTCATTTCTTCACCTTGCAATATTCTCATGTTTTATAATAATTTTTCTCCTTCAGTGGCCCCTAGTTTTTTCCTATTTTGGCTTCTCACATAAATTTTGTATTATTATATTGTTTATTTTGTATTACATAAAACATTTATTTTAATGATAAACTCGAACCTTTGATCTTTATCATTTCATAAAATGATGTGATACAAGAATAAAGTTACTTTGACAATTCAAAATTATATTATAACTATGTACCTTCTCTTGTTTTGAAAGTTAAGAGAGTTGTATAGATTCTACTTGATAAATTATGTCATATCTTGTCATTGTCACTAAGCTAAAACTTCCTCAGAATCTTATAGATTTTTTATTGGCCTAATATTCCTCTATGAATGGTGACCAAAAGAAAGATAAATGGACCTCCAACAATGGTGAGATTCTTATTCAAACATATCTTCTTGGTTTTAGAAATGATCATTACCAATATGACTAGTCACAATAAAAGGGAAGTTAATTTCATTTCTCTACCTGGTTTGGTGAAGTAAACCAAAGAACTATTGTAATAAAAACACCAACCATCTTCTTTCAAGACACTATAAAATATCCTATTTTAATTCTAAACTTATCAAAAACTATGACAAGTCCAATTTTAATTAGATTAAATAAATTAGGCTTTAAAATAAAAATAACTAAGCTTAATTTATCTCTAACCATCAGTATATCCAAAGAATTTTTAATAGGGATATAAAGCATAACACCATGTGGAGATGTTGCACTTACAATTTTGAAATGGAGAATCATTTATTTCTTTTTTTTTTTTTCTATGTTGATAGATTCTATTTCTAGTTACATAAGGCATAAAGCCAAGTGGACCTGTTGCACTAATAATTTCGAAATGGAGAATCATTTAGTTATAATTTTGATGCCCATGGATGGATTTGAATTCTAGTTATATAAGACAAGTAGAACAGCCCCACTTATAATTTCAAAATGTAGAAATATTAGTTTTTTTTCTTTTTTACGTGGAAGCCACTGCCAGTGATAATAATGTGTCCTCACTTATATTAAATATCATTGAAATAAGAAAACACAAATACCATCACTCTAATTTTGGTATTCAGATGATATGTTATTATTTGATTGAATATTATTTTATCATTTTATCAAAGTACCTAGATTGGCTATAGGCTTCAATTTATGAGATTATCGTATAATTGTTGTAAATAACTAGTGCTAATGAACTTATATGTTATCAACTTATGTAGGCAATTCGGAGCCTTGTGCAAGTTCAACTACGATAATTATGATACAAATTCAGTAATGGATTGTGATATCCACTACAATGATAAGAGTTAAATGCGTAGAGAGAGAATGACATCAAATGGTTTTTTTTTTTAAATAATTTGACAAGTTACTCAAAAATCTACGTAACCGATAATGATATTAATAGTTATAAGAGATGTTTTAGTTGAGAGAATACAAAGATTATAAAAAAAAAAAAAAATGTTCTAAAAGAGATTAGAAATTGGAGAGATGCCTCTAAGAAAATTTTTATACCCACGGTTCTTTGCCATGGAATATAGGATGAAACAATGATATTGGTTATAAATTTGATATTCAAATTCAAACAATAACTTCTTAATTAGTTGCTAATTAAATATAAAGTTATTGTTTTTTATGGTGGACAGATGACATGGAGTGGGTGCCAACTAGTTAAATATATTTTTCGATCAAATGATATTTGTCCTTGAAACATAAGTTATCATTTTTGTCGATTGGTCACTTCTTGTAAAAATTCCTTAAAGGTAAAAAAGTGAACTCTAACAACTAGTATTGGGAATAACCTACGTGGAAAAGGATTTTTATATTAAACCCATAATAAGTGCAAGTATAGATATAGGTAGGAAGATCAATCATCAAAGCAAAGAAGCAGTGTTGAATCTGTATATCTTAATTTGGTAAAGCTCTAGCTTTAGGCCAATGCCGCATACTCCGCCTCCCAATCCCCCAGATCAGAAATTAAAGGAAGCGTTCAAGAAGCATGATGTGAATCATGATGGTGTTCTGAGTAAGGAAGAGCTAATAAGTGCCTTCACGGAATTGGGAGCATGGTTGCCCTGGTGGCGAGCCAAACGTGCACTTCACAACGTTGATGCCAACAACGATGGAGTCATAAACCCTGAGGAATTTGAAGATCTCGTCAAATATGCTAAAAAATATGGATACAATGTTAAGTAGAAGTATGTATAACTACGTTTAGCTTGATGATGATGATCAAATAAACGGATTTTATTTTCTTTATGAAAAAATCCGATTTTATCATATAGTTAATTTTATGTCAAGATTAATCTCTTTCAGTAGTATGTATATTTACTTATTTAAGTCTTGATATCTAAGTAATGGATTTTCTGGGCTTTGCATGAAATTGTACGTAATTTAATTTAGAGCAAACTATACATAGAAAACTGAAATGATTTGAGATATAAATGGATGCCAATGACCACAATTTTCTTGGTCGTGAAAGTGAGAAATAATTTGTTCTACTGCAGGCACCAGGATCCTCTTTCATTTATTAAAATAATTGTTAATGACAATTAACTTTTGAAATGTACCTTACTCTGAATATATGAAGCGTTCATCCAATAAGGGTTTATTGTTTCTTAACCTAGGGAACACAAGCAAATACTATTAAAGCAAACTATAGCCCTACTGCCCACGATTAATTAGCAGAATATAATTGAAGATGTGAACAATAAAAATAAAAAATAAAAAAGATACATAAATCTATAATATAATCAACTAGGATAGACAAGAATTAATATGTCAAAGTTTATATAAAGTTTGTTAAAATTTCTGTCTAGTAAAATCTGATAAGGCTCTCTGTTCATTAAAAAAAAATGTTTGTCAGAATTGAATAAATATGAATGATACACATGTTCAACTAAAATTGATTTATCGAAAATAAAACAATCAGTTACCAACAATACAAAATGAAGCTTCGACAAAATAATGTTCAAACAAAAATCAGCAATGTACACACATATATGTATTTGAGATGTATGTATACATTAAAACCAAGTACAAACACAATTTATAATTTGCCCAAACAATCATAATTTTTTTCAATAAAATTATGTGTATTTATTTTAAATATATAAATAAATACATATTTAATGTATATCATCATATAATTAGATAATTTCGAATTAAAGATAAAATAACACTTAATTATATAATAATACATATAAATATATATTTGTTTGTATATTTGAAATATGTACATATAATATTACTCTAATTCAATAAAACTATACATACATATTTTTTGATATATAATTTAGGTATATAAATTATAAATTATATATTATTATGTGATTAAAAGATTTTCAATTAAAAATAAAGTAACACTGAGAGAGAGAGAGATCCTATCAATAGTCAAGCGTTGAGGATCCGGGTTTGGGTACAAACTTGTATTTTCACATGTAGATAATTTAAATATCGTACGTGCATAATCCTACATCAGGAGTATATTAAGCATGACAACAGTAGGGTGGCATAAGGCTGGTCACGTAATCTACTTTATTCCTTCTAAATTTATTCAGAATTTCCATGTACAAATTAAGATATTTTTGAGAGGGAAAAGGATAATTTTTCACCCAAATTTTGGTCTAAATTTAAAATTATACTCACCATAGATGAAAAGTCCAAACATTCATTCATAGATTAATTGTTGTTTAAATTTTCAGTTAGAAACAGAGATAAAATCGTTATTTTATCTATAAATCTTAAAACCTACAAAATTTATATTATTTCCCCACTTTTAGTTTAGAAAACTCATGTTTACCCCTCATGGTTAAACTTTAAAAATTTTACTTTTCTCCCCTTTTCAAGTTTCATCTTCAGTGGCTTAGGGAACCAGCTGACGATCGAGAAGAAGCATAGGTCTTCTTCGATGAAGGACAACCCTTTGAAGTGTCGTCAAAATTGGAAAGACTCGATGAAGGATGACATTTAGTCGTGCTTTGTCGATTCATCCAGACGCGATGACGAAGGATGATGAAGCGTCGTCCTTTGTCATCTAGATGACAGGATGAAGGAAGATGTTTCGTCATCCTTTCTCGTTGTGTCTGGACAATCGTCTTTCGTCGTCCTTCGTAGCCAAATCTAGAAGATAGGTAGAAAGCGTTGATCGTCAATCATAATGATGGTAGCCAAAAAAGGAAACAAGCCCAATAGATAAAATCTAAACTTTTCAAACTTTGAAAATGAGTTAAAGTTTAGTTTTTAAACCTGAGAGGGAAAATGATATAAATTTCAAAGTTTTAGAGTTTTTAAGTGAAATGATGATTTTACCCTTACCCCTAACTGAAAATTTGGACAGTATTTAGTTTATGGATGGATGTTTTCATTTATTATAGGTATAACTTTAGATTACGCTAAAATTTTGGGTGGGACATAGTCCATTTCCCTTATTGAGATTTTGCCCACCTGGAATTTTGTCATCTGGGGGGGCCTTAAGAGCATGATTCCAGTAAGTGGCGTCTTTCTCTTTTTCTTATATATTCCCATTTCCTTATTGCAAAGGCTACTTCTAAATTCCGTGATTATCATATATCATCAATCTTAGTCGAAAATAAAAGTAAAATTCGGTATGCATAATATTTAGTTTTCTAAACTTAAGATGCAAATTTTGAATAAACAATTTTAAATCTTTATAGACAATAGCGGACCCAAAGAGATCAAAAATGGGCACCTGACATTTCTTAGATTTTAAAAATTTGTAATTATCTTATTTGGGTATAAAAAAAGTATTTAATATTTTTTTAAATTTGAAAATTTATTAATTTAATATATTAAAAATATCTAAATAATTTTTAAAATCTAACATCAACTCTTTTCAGATTTTATTATTTTTTAATTAACCCCATATATTTTATTTTATATAATTTAACTCTTTTATATTATATCTTTTAGGTTGTATATAATTTTTTATATATAGATATATATATTTTTTATTTATTTATTTAGTTCAAAAAAGTACAATCCACTTCATTATATTCTATATATAACTTTATTCATCTTTATCTGATAACGAGAAAATTCAAACTTGATTGGAAATACAGCATCTTTACATCTAGTTTAAGTGAGTTGCTTATAACTTAACTATAGTGTATTTAAAGGGGTTTCTCGAAGCAAAGTATTTTGTTTCTGCTTTAATATCCTACTAAATCGAATTTTACAAATTGATGAGCATACAATTCTCTATTAAATATTCTTAATTATGTTATTGGAATAAGGGGAAAACCTATGATAAGACTAAAAGTTTGCCACTCACTAGAAGTATTGATTCTTGGCCACGGAAATATTGAGGGAAACGAATTCTGCTTTTTCAATATCTTCAAATGAATAAATACTTTTAAAATATAGTATATTATTTATGAGTAATAATATATGTATACCTATTTTTTTATATTTAATTAAATATTTAAATAATATGTTATTATATAAATAGATGTTACGTTATTTTTAATTTATAATTATTTTATTATAAAATAAAATATTATATAAATATGGATGGTTTAAAATTAACTGTGTGTATAATTTTATTTATTATTTAGCCTCAAATAATGATAGAAGAGGCCAACCTTATCACTTTAGTCGATGCTGTATCCTCACCACCATTGTTAGAGGAATCGCATCTAACACTACTTGAATTGTTAATATTATTATTTTTTCTTTATTCTCCGACTACAACTTGTATTTCATTTTGTTACATGTTAAGTTTTAAGCACTTGAATAGTATTACAAATTATAGAAAAGAATAAAAAGGTTTGACCTAATTAAAGTATTTTTTAATCTTTTCTAACATAAATAAAACTTTTTTACTTAATATCAAATTGAAAAAATATATGATATAATATTAAAAATTGAAATTATCATTTTTTCTTCACTATTTTATTTTTTAAAATTACCATACACACCCAAATTTACAAAAATTAAAATATAATTTTAAATATTTCAACTATTTAAAAACTCCCTTATTTTTCTTTCTTTTCACCTTCGACCCTTTCTTCCTGGTCATCCCCAACACCTACTTTTTTAAGGCAAGTCATCCCACACAATCAATCACTCAATCCTCCTTTTTTGTTGTACCACCATCTTTCCCCCTTTTTATTGCATGTGTTGTGGGTTCTCTTCTCACCAACCTCTCTTTGTCACAATTTTATATTGATAGTTTTCACTCAATGAGTTGTTGATAATACAATCAATCAAAGGAGTTGTTGATGACATATTAGATCATGACGAAAAAAAAAGTTGATGAGGGTTAAAGCTCATGACAATAGTGAGATCGTGACTAAAATATTTTAATCTGATATGTAAAAGAATTCTTTTTATTATTTTTCTTTTAATATGGACGGTAAGATTACTATTTTTATCCTTAAACAGAGTTTGATTTTAGATATGAAAATGTTATTCATGTCATTAGGGGGTGAAAAAGTGTTTTTGAGTCAAACCTTGGGTGGAAAAATGTAATTTATAGATAATAAAGGCATACAGTGGA
The DNA here is from genome assembly GCF_011075055.1 of Mangifera indica. Taxonomy (NCBI): domain Eukaryota; kingdom Viridiplantae; phylum Streptophyta; class Magnoliopsida; order Sapindales; family Anacardiaceae; genus Mangifera; species Mangifera indica. The sequence goes on along the minus strand of NC_058147.1, from coordinate 2,837,515 downwards.
AGAAGAAACACTATATAAACAATGGAATTGCACTCGAATACTCGACCTGCTTGTTCCAAAACTCAGAAGAAAAAAAGGAAAGAAAATGCCTTACTTTGTGTCAAAGCCAGCAAGCGTGCCTCTAACTGCAGAACAACTGAAGAAAATCTTCAAAAAAAGCGACGTCAACGGCGACGGCCGCCTCACCAAAGAAGAGGTGAAGAAAGCATTTGAACAACTCGGTTCGCGCAATGCTGATTTTCGAGTTTTTCGTGCGTTTTGGCATGCAGACAGTAACAAAGACGGAAGCATTGGTATGGAAGAGCTGGATGAACTGGTTAAATATGTTGTAAGTATAGGATATTGCATCAGTTAACTTGGCAAGTTCGAGCTGAGGTGTTTCTTCAAATTTCTAAAACCCTCAAATAATTAATTAATTAATATCCAGGTTTAATTTTCTGTACGTACGTGTGTACATGCTCTAGCGTGCAACTGATGTATCTTAAAATACTGGTCACTTTGTGAGGATGGATCCTATTAGGATTAAAAGTAAATATATTAATTTACGTTTGAGGGTTACTTGTAAATCCCTTATTATTATTATTATCATCAATAACTGGGAACCCGCTGGTTTTAGGTAGACGGATAAATCCGAGACATAATAATTGGATTAATAATTACTGTATTAGATAAATTAAAATTTTACAAACATAACAGAGACTCGAACTTAGACTTTCTCTTTGAAAGTTTTAATACTCCACCAGTTTTATTAACTCTTAGGGGTCGTTTGATTCTAGAAATTTAAAGATTACCTTGATAATTTATCTTTTATTACTTATATTACTTTCTTTAGTTTGTTAATAATAAAATATTACAGTACTCTTTTATTACCAATGTTGACGTGATATGTAATATATGTGGTAATCTAATTACCATCTTTATCTTAGGTATTAAAAGATTACTAAGGTAATCTTGATTTTATTATAATTATATTATTATTTATTAATTTTTTAAGACAAAAATAAATTTATTTTTAATTAATATAACAAATAATATAAAAATATTTAAAAATAATTATACTCAAGGGCATTTAAGTAAAATAATTTTTCAGTATTCTTTTATTACCTTTAACCAAACACAATAATTATTTATACTTATCAAATTTTATCAAATATAGTAATCATTTATATCAAATAATTTTCTAAGTAATTTTCTAAGTAATTTATCTTCAAGATAATCTCTCTATTTTTGTGATAAAATATTACCCAAATTAAACGATCCCTTGCAATCTAATATTATTATTATTCTTGGCAGCTTCCTCCAGATATCATTTTTAGGGGGTGTTTGGTTTGGGTAATGTTTGATTACTAAAATAGAAAGATTACCTTGAAGATAAATTACTTAGAAGATTACTGAGTATAAATGATTACTATATTTGATAAAATTTGATATATATAAATTATTATTGTGTTTGGTTAAAGGTAATAAAAGATTACTAGTAAATTATTTTACTTAAATGCCCTTGAATATAATTATTTTTAAATATTTTTTATATTATTTGTCATATTAATTAAAAATAAATTTATTTTTATCTCAAAAAATTAATAAATTATAATATAATTATAATAAACTCAAGATTACTCCAGTAATATTTAAATACTTAAGGTAAAGGTGGTAATCAGATTACCACCTATATTACCTGTCACATCAGCATTGGTAATAGAAGATTATTGTAATTTTTTATTACTGACAAACCAAACAAGGAAATAAAAGATAGATTACCAAGGTAATCTTAAAATCCCTCAACCCAAACGCACCCTTATGGTTATTGTTGATTGTTCATTTTCTATACATACTGATGTTATACATTTATATGGCTCCCTGAATCATGAATTATATATAAATAGAAAACTTCGTTATAATCATATTGATGGTTGGATATTTGGCTGTCATTTCGGTTTTTACTTGAAATTTAAAATTAAAAAAAGAAGGGATAGACTTTACGTAGAAAAGCGGTGCAACCGTCCGGTTCTCTAAGTATAGAACTAATTCTTGTGTTGGAAAAGAGAATCGATCCAAATATATCAAAATGGTATTGGGTTGGATAGTAATTCATTTTGCGATCAATAAATTATCAAATTGAAAACACGAGACTTAACATTTTAAAGTATAAACCAATTTTGTTCATTCTTACTCATAATCTATTTTTAAACTAAAAAGAAAAAATCACGAAAGAAGAGAAAAGAAAGATAATAATTTGTTCTTGATCATAAAAAATTTCAAAAAAACGAAAAATAAAAATTGATCTAAGTTAGACTAGTCCTTTAAGTTTTGTTGGTGATTACAAATTTAACTTTGTTAAAATTATAGAATATCGATCGACCCCTTAGTGATAAATATTAATTTACCAGTTAGGCATTATTGTCTTGTCTAATATAACATAAGCCCCACTAGGCCTACTAAATTTTTATTTGCCCCCAAAACCTCTATTGTCACATTTCAATTACTTTCACTAGTCGTTACGCCTAGTAAACTATCAAAACAACCCTCGTACATCTACCATAAAATTTCTAGTACCCCATTTACATGTTCCAACTAATAAAATATCATTTCACACCCTCAAAGGTCTACCTAAAAATTATATTTTGTCTACTTGGGATGAATACCGATAGTACGTGTAATTTTCCCAATACATTTATTTACAAGAAATCAAGTATTTTCCAACCAAATTTCAATTTCAAGCCAAAAAACAAACCATAAACTTCCCTATAACACTTTTTTGTCAACTATGAATCAATTTCAACTAAAAAAAATACAACAATTACAGCAAAAAAAAAAAAAAAAATCCTAAACCCCAATCCAGAAACGAAAAACGAAATATATAAGCACTCACTGATCCACCTATACCAACATGACATGGACCAGGTATGGGTCCATATATCATTATCCATTTAGAATGATCCTCTTAGACATGTGCCTGTTTGAACTTGGCCCATATTTGCCCCACTCACCCATTTTGCTAGGTATAATTCTACATAATAAATTCAGCATTACTACACTGGAAGTTTTATAAATAATTCAACTTTTGTTTATTTTTTTCTTTTATGAACTGATGAAGATCAGGCGAGTTGTGAAGGAGCACTAGGGTGTGAGAAAGTTTCATTTGTCTGAAAAGAAATGATTCAGCACTAACATTGCTCTCTACTTTTATGTTTTTCCAACATTCCTATATTTCTCTTTGAGAAATCCGAGATTCTTACAACAAAGCTGTGGCTGAGATGATAATATGAACATATCATACCCCTTGCAAATTTAATTGATAATGAAATAAGGACATACATGTGATGGATCTAACTCTTTTCTCCTATAACTTTAACTAAACATCTTCGGCCTACTGAAAAATCAACTGGTGCACAAGGGCTGACATATGCCGTGGAACTCTTGACATCGTCTTGGCGACAATCAGCCCTGTTATTTGCCAAGAAACATCATTGTAAAGAGAGGGGGAAAAACACTACAAGCTTTCATTCTCTGGGAAAAGGCTGCCATAATCTTTGAGTTTTGGATGAAACTAAAAAACAAAAGCTTAGTTAAAAGAAGATACCGGAAAAGTTCCAGAACCAGCATGTGCAACAACCATACATCTTGGTTTCCGGAATTGAGCCACATCTTACTAGTGACAAATTCAAACATCAATATCAGGAGGAGGTAGTCTCCAGAAATTCCATGAATTAAAATCCTCCTGCAAACAATAAAAATAGGAAGTGAAGAGCACAAAATTTAAGCATTCCACAAATATCAACTAGACCTGAAAATTCAGAATTCAGATAATTTGTACAAGAATGAGACATGTAAAGTTGCTCCAGCTGAAATCAGATAACGAAACTAGGATGTATGGCCAAAAAATGTGGATAACCTTCTCGCTATACATATATATAGAAAAGTCAGCTCAGGTTTTCCTTGTTTACTGATGTTTAGGTTGTCTAATAAGAATTTCTAGAAGCAGAAAGTAAGAGTAAAACAGTATCAACTGAACTAAAATAGATCTCTGACTTGGGTATATATTGTTAAATTTTTTACAGACACCTGAGCTATTACAAGCTCAGAATTGAGAGTCAGAAACAAACCTGCTCAGATGAGGTTGTAGAAGGAAACATGCCATGAACAAGAGCATGAAGCGAACTATATGATTTTGTGTCAACACGTCGGCTAACAGCAACCTCACCCTGCAAAATGTGAACCATCAGAAAGAAAATTTGGAATTATTAATACTTTGTTGTCTTTTAAGCATGGAAGCTTTAGATTACCTTGGGGTTAATAATAAAGATTTTTCCTTTAGGGATTCCAACCTTGAGGTAGCTGATTTCATCAGTGTCTCTGTTTCCAAAACCAGCATAGAATGGATTGCAATCAGAAGGAAACAATGCCCTGATATCCTGGAAAGTAACAGAAAAAAATTGAAAGATATATCATTTAGAAACTACTCAATCATGTACAAGTTTGCATTAGTTAGCAGTCGATTAAACTTGCCAAGACTCAGGGAAGGACAACTGACAGTGAAATTAATTTCTCTGCTACATGTATCTGAATCAAAATTTAGGTAACAGGTTACAAAATATTTGGTACTTAAAGCGGACAATGTCAAGATCAGATTTAGCATAAGTATCACTTAAAATAATACTTGAAAATTTTTATGATATTTATAATTTATTCAGTAATGATCAACAATAGACCGGGTATACCATGTAAAGTGAGAGGGAACCAACATAGCAGAGTGAATTTTTTTCATACCTTACTAAATACAAGCGATTCAGTAAGTTAAATTGTGTTTTGTAATTAACAAGAAGAAATCTACCATAAGCAGAAATTTCAGATGTATGAACACTCAAAACAGCAGATATCAGAGTGGAGACTCCTTACACATTGAATATGAACAAACAGATGTAAGACCAAGGGAACTAACCTCTAAGCATGCAATCTTGAATTCGTGAGGAGCTCGTCTAATAACTGAAAATTAATAGGATGCTTCAGTCCCATGTGATGATGTAACAAGGAATTTTAACAATAAAATGCTGTGTAGTGAAGCCAACCATCCTTCTATATTAACTTAAATATCAAATGATTCTAGAGATTCCAAATCATGCACCAAACAAAACTAGATGTGTTAAAAGAATTGGATCTTAAAGTGCTTTTTTTAAGGTGAGAGTAATTTCATCACTTCATTCGACAACAAATGAACTAAAATATTTGAGTGAATAAATAAACTAAAAGGATGAATGAGATACAAGAAAATTAAAAAGAAAATATTCTAATATAAAGGAAGTTTTGCACAATCCAGAATAGAAGTAACCAAAACCATACAGAAAACACCCTCACCTTCTCGATAGAGAGATGGAAAAACTCCATCAGGTGAAATAACAACAGGCCCATCAGGTAAAGCCTTACCATCCTGGATGTATAAGAACATAAATTTAGATACTAAAAAAATAAAGAAATAAAAATAATCTAAAAACCTCAACTACTTAAAAAAAAAATGAATATTAGAACTAAGCAACAATTGTGTATATTTCACCTGCTTCAGATTGAATAAGAATCGTCTAGTATGATAAGCTTGGGAGATTGCACGCGCACTAAGAAAAAGCAGTTGATACCCATTTTCCTGCAAAACATGTAGTCTATTTAAAATACCCTGGTGTTGTCCCTAGCCATGAGTCACTGTGCAAGGATGTGGAACTTTTTGGTGCTCTAAAACTCCCAACAAGAGAATGAAATAAGGCATTTCCTAGCTGATAAAATGCATTGAATGAGTGCAAATGGATAAACCTAAGGCTTGAGTTGTTGCCACCCATTAATTTGGTAGTTTGCACCCACCAGTTTTCTTTATGAGCAGTTATGAGGTACTGACTATAGAGTGCTATCAATCATTGAGAAGCTGAAAATATAACAAACCTTAATAGCTGAAAATAAATGTGCAACACCTGTTTGTGACCAATCCATCCCAACCATAGGCATGAACTGACCTAGAACATCTGATCTGCAAATAAAAATATGAAAGGATAGCTGAATCAGTCAAGAGAATGAATAACCCTTAAGCAAGTCTTCCAGAAAAGAATAGGTCACAACGAAAACCAGTTGCAACAATAGCTAGAAGCAAAAAGGAGTTATGTGATGCAAGCTGACTCCAGTACCAATAGAACCAAGAGTAGAACCATGGACAAGAAGAATTAATCAAAAGAAGAAAAAGACATCAGCAAGTTCTACAAGTTTACAATTTAGATCCCAAAATCAACCAGAAAATACTAAGGCCATGTACACTATGAGCAAAAAAGTGATAAGAAGCTGGGAAGAAAAATCACTTATATGAACCTTTTAAGCAACATCAACATCCAACTCATTGGCAATTCAGGATTATTCTTTCTTGAATATGAAATTACTTAAAGTTTTAGAACAGTCAAGAGTTCTACTTGTCTGGTTATAAGAGCACCATAACATGCAAACAAAACACTCCACCATTATTCACCATTTCATATCACCCAGCAAACTGAATTTATCTACCATGTTTCCTATTAAGAGAGTAGTGCCAAACCTAGACCAATAACACTCCTCTTCAACTCCCCTAACATGGAAGCCTGTCTTAAACCAAGATTTGGCCTAGAGCCATCAGACATTAAAATTTAAGCTGAGTGGCATATTCAGATTTCCTTAGGATATATTTAATATCCATTGCTTTTACAGTAGCATACATATTTTCAAGAAATTAGTTTCTTCTTTTTTTCTCCTCTCCTGCTGACTCACTGGGGCTTGAAGGGTGTTTTATCCACCCCACCATATAATCTTTTCTCAGATGAAGTGAACATGTTGCTCATTTTTGAAAGAGGAACTGCTAAGCAATTCTCTTATTGATTAAAATAATATCAAAATAAAGTAACATATGAACCTAAGTTGTAGTCCAATTTATTGAGAAATAAAACTACTTGCATTATGAAAAAAAAAAAAAATAGAAACCCTTACTTTGTAATTGTTCCATCCACATCTGAGATTACTATACGAGTGTTCCACTTCCACAAATAAATTCTAGCATCAACCTGTAGAGTAATGCAATTTAAGATTGGTATCAAATGAAAGAATGAAAAACAGTAAACAATAAGTAAAGAAAAATTTAGCTCAAAATTGTTATGCACCAGTAAACAAGAAGATAATAAAAAGGACCTGTTGCTTCCCTAGCATTGCAGTGGAGAATGTAAAAGTAACAGAGTTCCTCCCTTCCTTCAGATTCAGAGATGCCAGCTGCTCAGAAGTAGGAGTGATTGCCCTAACCATCTTCTTTGCCATCTTGGGTTTACTAACATTATTAGCTTCATTCATGCCATCAATGCTCACTGAAGAGACCTCAGCATCGGAACTTTTAGTATCACTTTGAGCTGGTCGTGTAGCCCTCCTGGATTTTGATCTTCCAAGAGTAAAAGGCCAGATCCTCCAGCTTCCACTAGGGGAAACAATGGTTTTTGAAGGATCCCCTACAAGGAATTTCTCAACTTGGTCAACTGGTATCATGCCTTTTGGCTCAGACATTTCTTTAATTCCAAATGCAACCATCCCCAGGACAAAGGGAGCAGCCACATCCCATGGGAAGTAATGGCCACCAATTCTGACAATAAGCCTATCATCCTTCAAAATAGCAGGACCTAGAGATGTAAATTTCTCTATATCCAGTTTTTCAGCATCAAATGCCTGAGAAGCAGCATTAGCACCCATTCCTTCCCATAACAAATGTTTGCAAAGAGATATCTCTGCATAAAGCACAATGCATGTGACTTTCTACATATTTCCAGCAAAGAACTTGAAAACCGGAAACAAATGAAATTATTCCAATTTGTTTTGAGGAGAAACTATTGGAAGTCTACAAACTTACAGTAAAGAGTCACTATCATAGGGAGACAACGAAAAGAACCTAACCATAATCTTTAGAATATTATAATTATACTTTAAAAATAAATGGAACAATTTCATTTCATGGCACAGTCCAAATGCAAAGAAAATTACCATATTAAAATGTAAATAAGATTTATGCATCTTGAAGTTCTCTTACCAACTGTAGTGCTGGAAAGAGCACTTTTGAGCTCTTGATTATTGTCAATATTAGGCTGTTCCTGTGCCATTTGTTGTTCCTTGTCAGCATCTGACTTTATGCAGCTAGAATCATTTTCCTTGAGCAATGTCCAGTTCAAGGGTCGGGAATTTGAGTCTAAAGAATGGCTAACTGGAAAATCACAATCATCAGCAGTTACGGCAATAGTAGGAGACCAAATATTAGGCAATGATTCTGCCAGTCGCCCAACTTCTTCAACAGCCTTATGACTTCCAGGAACACTAACTGGACCTGAAATTACTCTTGATTTCTCCATTGAGTTTTCAAGATCAGTCAATGGGTTGTATTGATCAAACATATCTGAAGAAGAACAAGACTCATCATTTGCATCAACTAACCCATTGACTGCTTTGATGCCTTCACCACAATAGGCTAGATGATTATCTTTCTCAAACAAGTTGAAGAACTTGAATCAATGTAGTGAACCTCGTTGAATTTGAATTCATCAAGATCACTGAAAGGAAATTGTTCTTCCTCTGAACTCTCCACCAGTGAATCACTTCCTGATTTATCCATGACAATGTCACCATAATTTCTCTCAGAATCACCAATACCGAAAGACTGCTTGACATCATCGGTAATATTTAACCCATCCTGGACCTCAGAACTGACATTTAGAGCAAAGCAGATATTCTGCGAGTCCACTTCTATGGTTGAACAAAGTGGTGGGTCAAGACAAACCATGTCAGGATTAGATTCTGCCAATGTTATTGGGTTCCCAATGTCCATATCAGAGACCTGTGCCAATTCTTTCTCCAGATCAATATGCTTTGCTAGATTGACAGCAGTATCCTGATAAGAGCTACTAATAACTCAGTCACACAAAAAAAAAAAAGGCTAGAAGGATTGGACTACCCATTTTTCACCCCTTCCCCCACCTACAATTATATGCATCATCTCAAGAATTATTGAGTTGTTGCATGTGTATAACGATCACTATACTTTCAGCTACATTATATTGTAATGTTCTGCAACTGATAGTAAAGATCATGGTAGAAAATTTACCTTTGATGGTAGCTCAATTGTCACATGTACAGTCTCTTCATGAACATGGACTTCCCCACATCCCCCACTGGTAAGGCACAATGTTTCTTGAGCCTGATTATTTGAATTTTCCAACCCAATTATTGAGCTCTGTGATGTTTCACAGTATACAAAGGATTGAACGTGGTCTGATCCACTCTCCTCAGAAACTCTGCAACCTGGATTTATAGGATCCTCTTCATCACAAGCCTGTTCTTTAACAGACAGCTTTGAATGGCATTCTTCAAGCTCATATTCACTTAGTAAATCAGGGTGAGCCTGCTCAGCATTACCTACAGCAAAATCGCCAGCTGTTCTTGATATTTCAGTTACTATGACACAATTTGCTTCCACAGAACTTTCACCCAATAAGGGAGTTTCAGCAACTGGTTCCATGGTGCCTATAGATGATACTTCCATGCCACCTTCTACAGTAGAAGTCTCCAGGTTCTCAGAGCTAGAGATAGGACAGCCATCCATTTGCTCAAATAAGGAAACAGTATCCCTATCTGGTACAGAATCATCAGTCCTATTCTTCCAATCATCACCCACAGATGATTCCACCTGGATTTCACTGGCTTTTACCTCAATATGTTCAACCACATTATCATCCAAAACATCAGCAGCAGAAAACCGGGAAGCATTATCTTGCCTGGACTTACCAGAGGCCAAATTGGTAGACCATTTCACCTCCAATAGATCAGCTGCAATCTCAGCACGTTCCAATGAATTTATCCTTGACACGCTAGCATCACCTTCTCCCTCCTTAAAATCATTATCCTTCATTGGCCTCCGTCCAAAAACAAACCACCTTGCCCGGCCAGAACCAGACCTAGCCACAGCATTCTTATTACTAGCATCAATCTGGCCAGCTAAATTAAGCTTATCAGCATCATAATTACAACTTTTGGACTTCATAGACCTCCTTTTACTATTAGATTGCCCATCCATCTCATCACTTGAAGACGAAGGATATAGTACGGATTCACCTTCTTCAAAATCTACCTCCTTGAGAAAGTAAGCTTCCCCCTTATGATCAAGATACATGTGGAAATCAGCCTCAACTTCATTAACACTAATACTAACCACCTTCTCTTTTGTCTTCAAAACCCCCTGAAATTTTCCGAACTTGACATACCAAGGCGATGATTTGAAGCTCCCATCTGGTTGTTCCACCACTATTATATCCACAGCTCCACCAAATGGATGAAAAGGCCCAGACACCGTGTACACGCCCCTCGAGATATAGCTCCCAATTCTTCCCACCGTATACATCCTCCCAACTACGCCTTCTAAAACAATCTCAATAATTAATTACTCAAATACAATTTAAATTGAACAACCTGAGTGACGACGCTTTATAATTTCCCACTAACTTCAATTCGTATATCACCCAGATCAACGAAAACCTCAAAATCAGGGCTTAATCAGCGAATCCAGTTGATCACAGCTCAAAAGAATATGGAGACAAAAATTATGCCATAGTGAGGACAAAAATTAACAAACCTTCTCGAAATTCACAAGCAGTTGAAATACAAAAAAAAATAATAACCCAGTTCAAAACAAACACTTTTACCTCTCAAGGACAACCCAAATTCGGAAACTTATGAAAAACAAACTCAATTAAAAACCAACCGCCTAGAGGAAGAGCAGTTGGTATAATGAAAGCATATTCGAGTTTAATTCTACCAACGTGCCAAAAAAGCGATCATTAAATTCCAGGCAAATTAAAGATGACAAATTTTTATTTATTTTGACTTTTATTATAATATTACAACATAAAACAACAAAAACCACTGTATCATTCAAAATTAATTTACTTTAAAAAGCTAAGTGTTAAATTGGAAGAAATAAGCTGAAGTGGAGATGGAAGCAATGGTGACAACAGTTTGGGAATCTCGACAGAGATACATTTGGCGGCTTCTTCGAAATGAATATGATGTTGAAGATATTGACACGTCATCGGGGTGGGGCCAGAGCAATGTCCTAGCCTAGGTTAATGCCGGGTCTGAAGCCCTGTGTTTGGTTTCGGATACGAACATTAACTTAGTAACGTTGGTGTTTGTGTTGGGAGTTGTGACCAAAGTTCGAAAACTCTATTTAATTCACTGTTAAACTGCAGCCAGCAGCAGGCTTCATTTCTGGTTCTCCAGCCCAGGCCCTACAAAAGCTGGAGACTTTTAGGAGATACAGTATATGTATGGAAGGTTTGTTAAATAGCTTCTGCGAAGATAACTACACGGGCTTTGTCAATGGTTGTAATAGAAGGAGATGACGTGTCGTCTATATCTTTAAACAGTAGACGACCCACTTAGACCTCTAAATATTTCAGTACCTTTGTGAGCGAATATTTTATTCAGTATGTCTGATTCTCACTCTCTCATATCATGTACCGCCTGTGATGCTAACGTGAGAAAGGGCTTTTTAACTAAAAGTGACCACATATTTCTACCGGTCCAGGACCCTGTAGCTGACTACTAGTTGTTGGTTGGTAGGTCTAACAGAGGCTTGCGGACTTTCGTTATTCTTTTTAGATATTTTAAATTATCTGTAAAATATCATAAAAAGGCATTTGATTGAGAGGTTAGTAAAAGTGTTTTGAGTATTGAACCTTCAAAAAAGAAAATTTGAGTTCGAATCTTTATTATATTTATGAAATTTTGATTTATAACGGTGAGAATTTACAATAATTCTCTTGTACTATAATTTAATATTATTCAATTACATGATCTCAACTCTTCATAGAAGGTATGGTTAAGATTTAATCAAATTTTAACGATTATGTTAATTTTGGTTTGTTTGATCTCATTGTATCGTGTTTCTATCTTATTATTATTATATATATATATATATATATATATATATATATATATATATATATATATATATATATATATTTTTTTATTTTTAAAGTTGAATACTTACAATCATATTCATTATGCATATCATATTTAGTTATTGATCCTTGTCGTAATATGTTAAACTCGTACCGTGTTTCCTATCTTATTACTATATATATATATATATTGTTTTTAAAGTTGAATACTTACACTCATATCCATTGTGTATATCATATTTAAAACTAACATCTCACTTTCATTGATGGATGAAAAAAAATACAATTTTGAAACTCAAAAGGTGGGAATCGCCGTTTCATCAAAATTGGAAATGGTTCTTTCCATTTGTGACTTGATTGGTAAAAAATTTCACGTTTTATATTTTTGGGCCAAAAAACCAGTCCAGCCCCACTATGGTCAACTAGTCGTATTGGGTTTGTAGAACTTCACCAGGCCCAAATAACATGTAAGTGTAGGAAATTGAACTTTGGCCAATGCAGGGAACAACCGTTGTAGTGATTCTTTGTAACCACAAAGAGAGTTTCCCTTCCACAAATCACAACGGTCTTGATGAAGCCCCATGGCTGGTTGCCTGGTTATGACAAGGCACACCTAGTCCAAAAATAACATTTATATTGTTTAATTACCTTTAGTTTTTCTTCCCTGAGCAACTGTGATGTTGATTACCTTTAATTTCTACAGTTTAATGACACCATTATATAATGCTTATTACGTTTGTCTGGTTGCTAAAATGTATGTATGTACCTTGCTTGGTACTTGGTGAGGCTTTTGAACTTATGATGAAGAGCTAGCTCGCCCAGGTATGAAAAATTGCAGACGGCTTCAATTCTTTTGTGCACTCTGCAAATAAAAAATCTCCATGTTTTAGACATAAAGTCTATTCTTTTCTGTTCATGCTACTGCTTTTTTTTTTTTTTTCTAATTAACTTCTCTAATCAACAGAAAAGCAGGTACCATATTTTTAGGGAGCAGAAGACTTATAATTTAATGCGGGAGCACCACTAATTGTCTACACTTTCAAGTTTCAATTAATCATGAGAGTTCTTCCTTGAGCCCAACAGCCATCTTCCTTTTTGTGGGGCTTCATTTCATAGCTTGATGGAAAAGGAAACCTCTTACTCTGGATTAGTGGGCAGTCCCGATTCTGCTCATGAATTTCAATTGCAATTCTATAAATGTCCATCGCTTAAATTATAATTAATTCTGAGATGCATTTATTGGCACAAAATGACATCCTTTTGGTCTTATTCTCATTGGAGAGCTTTAGTCATGGTGCCCTTTTTCGCCTTTATAGCTTTTGTGTGGTGGTTCATGTGGGTGGGGTTCTAATATAGGATGGTAAATATAATTATCATAAAGATGTCATTGAAAAGCGCAAAAGGTTGTTCAGTCTATTGCCCAAATCATTACAGTTCATCGTCATGATCCTCATCATTTTTCCCAATTTCAACTGAAACATATGAAATAGAACAGTGTAGCCTTTCCCATTATTGTTATCATCGACCTATAATTGTTGTACGTTGATACCTTTATAAATCTTAAGGCTGCCAAGCGTGCTCAGACCCACAATTCTTTTTTACAGCTTCACCCATCTTTATATACAATCATAAAGAGTCATCTTTTCTTCGTCTTCTTCTTCTGGGTATTGTAAATTGTTGTACTTGCTCCTTCTAGCAACGCTCTCTATAATTGGTCTAATCATAGATGGTTTACATGGAGATATCCGTTAATCTCTAGTTATATATGTATAGGCTAGCTGTGCTTGCCTATTCTGCATGCCTTTCTGAGTTAGAATGATTAGGGGGACATCATAATTCATAACAGCATAAATTTACATGAACCATTTGATGGGAATCTTCTGATAGCCCTGTTTGGATCGATGTGAAAGGCAACAGATTGACTCATTCAAACTACTAAGATTACATGGGGTTCACCAAAAACAAATGTGGATTTGCTCTAAAGCACAGGCAATTGTTTTATGGGGAATATAAAGGATTTTGTCAAACTTTGTACAGAATTTGAATTTTTAGTAATTTAAAATTCCAAGCTTTGATTGAGCATGCACCAAGCCCATCATTATCGCCTGCACACTCCTGAATGATTGATGTTCATAGAAAAATAAATAATTTTCGTACTTTTTCATATACACCATGTTATACACAGGAAAACCAGCATGTAAATGATGAATAATATAAAGTATAATATGAAAACTGGAAAATCCAAACTTAGCAATGGAGTTTGTCTTCCTCAGCTATGGAATTCTTGCAATGAGCAATTGCAGCTTGAATTGCAGCCTGCAACTCTTCCATGGTGCTGTCACTTGTAGAAGAAGTTAGAGTTGTAGTTGCAACAAGCAGGCCACTGTTTTTAGGAGATGTTCTGATTGATGCAGGTGCTGAAAATAATCCTCTTCTTCCTCTCAACTCTTGTTTGTTTCTAAAACTGGCAGAAAATGAACAAGGCTGACTATGGAAATGGAGATTCTCTCTCCTTCCTTTGAAAAATAACAGCGGCCTAACCATTCTTGCATACCTCTTTATCACATTACTTACGTCAAATCTCATCTTCTTCTTCTGCTTCTCCTTATCTTCTCCTTCTGTAACCTGATAACTACCCTTTCGCCATCTTGGGAAACCGAATAATGCGAATGACTTATTGGACTTGGTTCTTCCTTTGCTCTCATTGTCATCGGCTTCATGATTGCAGTTTCCGTTGTTGGAGATGTTGTTGCTGTTTCTGTTGCTAATGCTGTTGCTGAAACTTTTATCACTCTTTTGATCGTCTATTAAATCTCTGGTGGGGAGGGTAAAGCTGTCCAATGAATTGCTAGAAGAGCGAGGAGACACTGGAAGGTGAGAGAGGAGATGAAGAGGAAGTAAATGTCCATGAAAGAAAATGTCATCAGCAGGCGACAAATCGATTGCAATTGAAGGTGGGGGTTTGGTTTTATCAAGTATTGGTGCTGAAGAAGAGTGGAGAGAGATAGTGAAGGAGAATTCATGAGAAGGAGATGAAGAAGCTGAAGTTGGAGATGGTTTTGTTAACAGATCTTCTTGTTTGCTGTCAAAAGCTTTCCCTTTGGTGGTTTGATGCTGATTGGTGTCCATAGTTGAAAAGATTATGCAGAAAGGAAAAGAAAGGAAAGAAAGACTAGCTAATAAGATCTGATTCAGTATCTAGACGTCTCTCTATGACTTGGCTTTGGCTTATGGAGAGAGGGGGATAAGATTAGGAAGCAATGGAGAAAGAGGGGAAAAAGAAAGAAACAGAGTTTCTTGTCACTCAGCAGTTGGGCTTAATATGTCTTTATTAGAAAGATGGAACATACGTATCTGCATTATTCTTGATATAGAGAAAGGTTGTGGTGGCCATGGCACTATGAGATGAGATGATATATTTAGCAGTATGTGTTAAAAGACAAGTGGGTCCTTGTCAAATGCAACAGCTATTAAAGTGGTGATCAGGGAAATGAGATCACTAAGATCCAAGTTCGCCCAGAAAATGGTGGCTGGATGGAAAAGGGACCTTTACTTTTGGTATGTGTCTTGTTATCAATGTGAGTTGTTTTTGCAAATAGGCCAAGAGAAAGAAGAGAAGTTATGTTCATCTACACACAGAAAGATGTGCCCATGTTCACCTCTCATGCCTAAAATTCGAAGCCTTTCTTTGAATGTCTGCTTGTTCAAACCTTTAGGGAAAGGCAAAATACAGCCAAAATCTTCAGCATTTCTTTGACTGCAACTTATACTATGTGTAGTTTTCTTTACATGTTTGATTCTTTTAGAGTCAATTCTTAGTTTGTTAATGTTTGATGAGAATGCCTTGAACTGGGACTTGCAGTTTAAGCTCAAAGAAAATGTGGAGGAGGTAACCAAGAAAAGGAGTAATACTATGTATACCTACTTTAAATACACAATTATATACACACTTATATATATCATCATATGATTTAGTGTTATTTTATTCTTAATTCAAAATTACCTAATCATATGATAACACACATAAATATATACATAATAATGGATTCAAAATAAATACACATAGTTTTATTTCTTAAAAAAGAAGAAAAAACGATATTCACAAAGTGGTCCATGTTAATGTATTGTATTGTATTGAGTCATATAGAGAGACTTTTGTTGGTTTAGTTAAGGTCAACATCTCAATCATGGATGCATTATACAGGAAGACTGACTCATCTTTGCCACTACGCCACTTGAAATTTTTCTCAAGATAAGAGGAAATGAAGGGGGGGAAATACACAAAATAAAACAAATATCTCTCACTCAAACCTTTTCTCTTTTCTACTTTTCCCACTGGCCACTCAATTTCTTATTATAAACAAATAGCTGGCAAACCATAGTTGTGAAGTAAGATTTATTTATTAACAGAATGTGACATAGCTTCAAGCCCACTTACAAATTATACAACAGAAAAAAAAATTCACTGATAATAAAGAATAAAGACAAGTTTCTGGGGAAAAAAATGAAAAAGAAATTGTAATTTCCGAGTTTCTATTTCGAAGGTTCAAGTTCCAACTTGTCAAACAAATATCAAATTAGATTAATGCTACATGAACAGATTCATTCAGCAATCTAAGCTCACGGTTTTCCCTGATTTTCAACAAATTTGAAAGTCATGAAATTCCCTAGTATAAGATCGCACTTAAGGCCGCTATAATTCACTGTTAGCTCTATGGACCAGTGACTAGTATACAATGGATCCAGACAGAAAACTAAATAACCACCAATGTGTCACTATGCATTCGTGAGTTTATGGGAGGGGAAGCACGATTTTTTTAAAGTCAGAAAACAGATATCTGAAGTGCACTCTTCATTTGAATCTTACCACTTGAATCATGGAATCGTTACAAGGAGAGGTGTATTGGTCCTGAAGTTAATGCTGGATCAAAAAACCAAAACCCCAAGAGAAACTGAAGGGATTCCGTATTGTGAAAAAGCTCCATATTCCCATTTTGAACAACTTTTAAACAATTGTTAGAGCTCACAAAATGCAAATTTAATTGAAGAGGCAGGCTAGTCACTGTCACTACCATGTCTTTCTGAAATAGCAAAAAATAAATAAAATCTATTAATTAAGAAGCTTTAGCAACAAAGGTACTTAATGCTGAGTGATAGAGAGAGAGCAAGTGAGAGAAAGATGATATACCTCCTGATGGTCTTTTTCCTTCCATAGCTTCTCTCTTCTCTTGGCAGCTTAAACAAAGGAAAGGGCCATCCCAGGGACGCAGCTTCCCTGAATGAGATGTACCATGTATTGAAACACCCTCTTCAGGTTTCATCTCCACTTGACAGACTGCACACTTAAACAGCTTAAACATGTTGCATAGCGGGTATTTTGAATCCAACCTGCACCGACAAAAACATCCCTTTTGTTACAAACTACAAACAATCATGACCAATCCAAAAGCACAGACAGTTTTGCCAATTATAATCATATAATTTCACTGACACAACAGCAAATTAAATTTAAGCAATGAAGAGAAACACTGATCATATGATGCCTATTATGGAGATCTAAGAAACAATTTAAGATAATTTGATGATCTCCACAGCACAAACCTTTCTGAAAGCATAGCAGATCCTTCCTCAAATAATTCCTCTACTACATCTGGCTCAACATATTCTTTTCCCACTGTAGAAGTTGATTCAGAGGTCTTTCTGCGAAACATTGACTTAAGCTTTCCTTTTCCCTGCTTCTTTGGTTGGGGCACAGGAGCTGATGGCTTCTCCTGTGGTAATATATCAACCACAATGCAGGTTGTGTCATCTCGAAGCCCCTTTGCTTGTAAAGCTTCCTGCACAAGGAGATTTAGTTGGATAAACAAAATAAGTCAGCATAACATCGGAATCTGGGGAATCTCAAAGCTAAATGTGCCAGGGCCAGAGAGATCTGGCGCAAGGATCATTGCTGCAGTTATCGTTATTGCCAAACAGAGATTGAAGAGGAAATTTTCCGAAAATGCTTTGAATTACATACTTTGACAATTTGGGCAGCTGCAGCTTCTGCTGGCATCCCACGACAGCAATCAAGGGCCATTTCTGCTGATAAATTATCCCAAACACCATCACTTGATATTACAAGTCTACCACCAGCTGTAGACAACTGCAAAAAAGGAAAAAAATTGTAAAGTGATAGGAACCTACACAAGTCAATCCAAACACTCTAACATCAACAATATTAGCAACAAGAGGCGTCAACTCCTCCCAAGAGCATAGCCTCCCAATCAGCCAAAGGCTGCCCAAAACCTTATACAATATTTTTCCTTTCCTCCTCCCTCCATCCAGCTGCCTCCTTTTATTCTTCTAATAGCCTAATTCCATCCTACTCTCCGTCAAATGTTAATTATTATTAATAAATTATTATCCTAATTAATCATTATTCTAATCCTGAAATAAAGGAAAAGAAAAAACTTGAATTAATCCTCTGATTTTTTTCACTAAAAACCCACACTCAAATGCCCCCATCTATTTATAGAAATGATAGCTTAGTTTACACCTCCAGAAAAAAATTTATATCAACAGTTAAACTTCTAATCATAAGTTGTTCAAGCAACATGACCCAAGAAATGGAAAATGGTGATGACTCAGAAAACAGCTACAATGTTCTGCACTTGCAGCTGTTGGCATCTAAATATGTACTTAACCTTCTTTTTTCCTGAGAGGACTTCTCTAAAATACTACAAATAATAGCTCAATCCCCACTGAATTAAGCTACAAGCCCTAGCTGGCAAAAGTAGAACTGACTTGCACATAACAGGGGAAATAAAAACTTTACAACTGGATCCAAAGTGGCAGAAAGATTGAAATCCTCAAAACAGTAAGTTTATTTCTGAGATCCCTCTCATGATCTATCTTGGAAATATAGAACTTGAAATTGTGACAATCATCTAGAAAATCCATTATTTAAAAAGTTTTTACCACAAACTCCTATGAAATATGTTAGAAAAAAGAAAATTAAAAAATTGAATTATTTATATTCATTCTTTTGGCCCCAGTTCAACAAGTACAACCAAACGTTACAATAATAATGCTCAAGGCAGAGATGTACCAAAAGGTCTTCATAGAAACTTATATGCTTAAAAATGATCCTGAAACTCAGACTGGACAGGTGCAAATTGCCAACATAGAAGAAGGAAAGGAGAAACACATGGAATCCTCCAACCATATTCAAGGCGACAAGGGGGAGCGAAAAATGTAAAGAAAATTGCTGCAATCCATCAGTTATACTCTACAGATGACAGCATGAAGAACAAACCTTCACTTGCTTTACATAAGGAACAGGAACAATGAACTCGCCAACATCCATGTCTCCAATAGATCGTGAAAGACATAGACCACCAGGCCAACATCTCAAAGGACCAATCTGCAAATGAATAGCACTTCAGTTGAAAGCCTTCATATCTATAAATTTTATCAGAAAATATTTTGCTTATGAACATTTGAATATTTTCAATTAAGGGAAATCAATCTATGGCAATATAAGCAGGATATAGGCATCATCAATTTGAAATTTTCTCCAGAAATATGATTACTTAAGGGTCAACTGACATAGGTGAGTGAGCCAGCTTGCTGTTAAAATCTTATTTTCAAGTCTGGTAGCTAAATCAATTTGAGGTATGTCCAGAATATACTACTTCAAAGAGCATAATTCTAATGTGAAGAACATTTACCTCAGCACCACCACCAGCATTGAGCCGACCCACTTCACCCCCACTAGCAGTGATGCGGTCCCTCCTAAAAATACACATGAAAATAAGAACTTAAAGCCATGATTGTCAAGATTAACTGTTATGCGTATCATGAATCATTGTATAAATAACTTACTCTTCTTCATTGAATTCAAGCCTATGATCTGCAGACAGGTAATAGATATCGCCTTCAGCAGATTCAAGTATACAACGGGAATCACCAACAGATGCAACAGTTATAACCCATCCTTCTATTATTACAAAGGTGACAGTTGTTCCTGATGTCCGTGCTGAGAAGGTAATCCACAAATAGTATAAATATCATGTCTGCAACTTACAGCGTATAGCAAAATAAAATAATATAAAATAAAGAAACAGAAAGGCATTTTGTACTGACGAAAAACAATATAAAAGAGAGTGCTCAATGCAATGACTAAAGCCCTATAACCAGACACCAAAAATGCAACTATATCATGTAAAGATCACAGAAGTATGAACCTAGCAGATTTCAAGAAGATGTGGATTTCAAAACTGCACATCCAAGAAAAGAACTCCAAATAAATAGTCAATTCAGAAGTATAAATCATCATAACCACGAGTGGTTTATAGAGTAACCTAACGAGCTATACTAATCTTACTACCCCCACATCACATTTGGGTTGATCTAATGCCATATAACTAATATACCAAAAATAGACCAATAAATTTGCACACATTCTGTAGAGCAGTGATATAAGAAATCTGCATATTGATCTAAAGAAGGCAGGTTCAAATAACAGTGGTCAAAACTTCTTTTTATCACAATGTTGTCATATGGACAATTGCCCCTGCCAACACTTTTTACATAGATTATAGATAGTGCTTGATGATGAATGGATATTACAAGAAAACCATTGAAAATCCCTCTTAAGTTAAGCATGTATTTAAACTTGGGTTTCATATAAATGTCCCACATGTTTAGTTTAAAAATTTTGCAATAACATATATTGGATTTGCACAGGTTTTGAAATCCATGATTGTAACAATAGTAAAGGTCTTTGTTGAGACAGAGGCTACAATGTGACTCACAAACATATCAGCATATGTCTGTTGGCATGAATGAACATGTAAGGCACTATTGTGCATGTTTGACCAAAATTTACTGCACATCACATGCTATGATCAAATATGCTCTTCTTACCTTTCTGTTGAAAATCTTTATCCGTTTTAACAAAGCCCGCAACCATGGCTCGTGGAAGTGCTGCTATCCATTCATCTCGATTAAGCTCTGAAGTAATAGCACTCAAAACATTTTTTAATAGATTTTCCTTTGTGTAAATGGCAGCTGCAGATCCATTGTGTCCATCAAATAGCTACAAAACATGGTATAAACGTAACTTTCTATTATAAGTTAAAGGCAAGAATAAAATAATAATAAAAGCTACAGATAGATTAGGCAGAACAAAGAAAAAGATATCAAAAACTACATCAACCATAGCTTAGAAGCAGTATCACTTGTGGTTACCTCGATTAACTTTGGCAAGATCCTGAAAATCCTCGCCTAGAAAAACTACAAAAGATAAATAGACCTACCTAAGCATGTCTAATGATCCCTATCATGTAGTCAAGCCTTGTGTTTCCCGCATGTAACTGAGTTCTAGAACATTCAATACTCCAATGTATCTCATCTATCACGTATCAGACATGTACTCCAATACGTCAGGTTTAAACATGTGAAATGCAAACTTTTAAGTAAATTCATTCCACCAAAAAATCAACTTAGTTTCCATCCAAAATCAAAGAATTTACAAATTTCATATAAGCACAAATCCATCGAATTAAAGGATTTCGAAAACAATACCCCATATACAGAAAACGTGGTGACTCCATCACCCATTGCTCTTTGGCATTCGTTTTTAAGCAGCGTAAAGTCCTCTCCTTTCTTGCTTTGACTAGCCTGACCATGTACAATCTCTGGTTTCTCAATCTTCTCATTGGCCAGTTCACGTTTTAGCAGCACCGAAAGAGGGACCGTGTGATGATCGTTCTTACCCGACATTTTTCAGTTTTTTAATTCTTTAACAATCACAGCTTCTTCAGCGAGAATGCATCCACTTCTCTACTTGTCCACACCTAATCATCAACCCAAACATTTACAAAAACAGATCATCAGATTCGCCGCTGGGAAGGACATGACTAAGGGAAGATCACAGGCAGTTAAATAAAATAAATCCAAATCAGAAGAGGGAAAAAAAAAAGAATAAAGAAAGATCAACATCAATGGTGATCATTAAAGAGTTTGAAGTCGAATGCTCTAACAATGATACGAATCGAGAAATTAGAAAGAGAATTTACAAGGAGAGAAACAATCGTAGGGAAATGCGACGGCGATTACGCGGGAAGAGAAAAATAAGAGATGTTGAGACAGATGAGTTGCTGTGATCCGGCCTTCTGCAGAACTTCCATTGTTGTTGACACGAGACAAAAACAAAAACAATTTTTTAGCGCAATTGAAGCTGTCATCCTCAAAATTTCCTCTTTTATTTTCCGTTTTTGATTTTCACTGAAATGACAAAAACGCACCGTTCTTTACGTTCGGCGCCCAAAAGCCGTTTTTAAGCCGCTGTAGTACAGTTTGTAGGCGCTTTCTCAACCGTTGGATTGAAGGGTGGGTCCAACATCGAGCAATTGAGACAAAGATACATTATATTTTATTTCCATTTTTAGGGTGGCGCCGGTTAAGGATTAGGAAAATCCAAAAAGGACAATTAAAATTAATTGTGACCCAGTCTAATATTAATCCTTACGAGTCGGAGGGACATGCAAAAATATAAAACCCTTTCTAGCCGGTTATTAATATTAATAAATTAGATTATTTGCTTCTTAATCAAAGCTTAATGTCACGTAGTTGTGATTTGTCAAATCCCGTTTGAACGGTGGGGTCTTTTGGGCCCTGAGCCCAGTTGACCCACTTGTTACATCGTGGGTCAAGTCTT
Source organism: Mangifera indica (assembly GCF_011075055.1). Classification (NCBI taxonomy): domain Eukaryota; kingdom Viridiplantae; phylum Streptophyta; class Magnoliopsida; order Sapindales; family Anacardiaceae; genus Mangifera; species Mangifera indica. Next base: position 2,814,823 of record NC_058147.1, on the reverse strand, counting down.
TTTGTAACCTAACCCACCCTCTGACCTTCCAGTTGGAAGACCGCGGAATTCTCGGCGCCAGTTATTCTTCAGGAAATGCGAGTGGACAGCCATTATCGAATGAGACAGCGCGTGAAGGAAAGGCGCGTGTTGAATTAAATATGTCTTGAAATAGAGGTTATCAGACAAAACTCCGCGTAAAATAACTATGTTATTAAGATGCTCCCATCAACTTGAGCCAGCGAAGCTCCTGGTTAGCTTAAATAAGGGGAGCCAACGAAGGTTAAACAAAATCAACGGTCTAGATTTCTAGGGATGCAAGGCCTTGAATATTTAATTAAATATTAATTTTAAAATAAAAATAAAATAATACCTAAACCATACATAATTTGAATACCCTTCAGTTAGGGTTGATTAAAGGAAGGTAAGTTCAAGGCAGGTTCCAATTTAGAAGAAGCATAAAAGCTGGAAAGGGTCCAGCTGGGTTTACATTTGGAGCAGCAAGTGCTGCTATCAACAACTGCCGGCTACTCGTTACAGCTCACCACATCGCATTAACCAGGGAAGTGCAGTTAGTCATGGCACCCCACATGGATATTATATTTAACAATGTTGGCCGCAAAGGAAAAAGGTGGAAGCAATGTGGGTTGGGTTGCTGTCATTGAGTGCAAACTTTTGACAAAAATTAACTATCAAGATCACCAGTTATTATCACAGTCTTGCATCTACCTTGCTTACTGGGTTTGATTCTGGACAAATGGTTATGAAGACTTGCTCCATCCCAGCAGGCTTTTATGGCTTTTTCAGCTTTTGCTCTTGCAATTTCAACTGGTAAACGTTATCAATTAAGTTGTCTCCATAGAAGAAACAAAACACAAATACAACATGGAATGAAAGAAACTAGGGGATAAAATTAGCGGCAGCAGACTCCAGACTGTTGAGCTCATTGGCTCTTGTAAATTGATGTGATTGGGACTTGATGAATCATTTGTCTCTCATGAACATATTACAGCACATCTAAATCAACAAAATATAGATTAGAACCTCTATTAATGTTAGATAAGTCAATAACTGTGAACACGGGGCGGCTACTTTTCTGACCCACAGGATAAATGCTGGACAAAACTCAAGCAAGAATATGGACCGATTAAACACAGTCTGTTGCCTGAAACAAAGATAAATAAACAAAGGCAATTCAATGTTGGAGAGAATGAAACAAATAATTAAGATGAAGAGGGTCATATTTTACAAAGGAGGCATGCCTGCATATAAATCACCATGAAACATTTAATCTGCAGATAATATCATTAAAGAGCATGAATTTAAAAGCAGAATGCTTAAAGAAAGTCAGACAAGGCAAGCACTGCCACTGATGCAGGGGGCTATAGGTAGGAAACTTTACTCTATCATCATCACAATCACACCATATCACAGCCTTGGACCCTCAGCAGTCTTTTTTTTAACTAGTAAACTAAGATCATCCTTTCTCAACTACGACAAAGTCTAGTTGTCAGTACATATGTCAAACAAATATCACATTGATCATACATGAAATAGTATAAAAAGATCAAATATGATTTTAACAAGGAAAAAGCATCATCAAGTGTCACCGGAACCATAAAAAGGACAATGAACCCTTTGAAACCTTCAATAAATCTCCAATATCTGATAGCATATAATGCAAACCAAAAATTACCAATAGGCAGTTGAGACAATATGGATATTTTCAAGGTTCCTGATTTGGTTGTTTATATTACGTTAGGTACTAACCTCCAAGACTGACAATATGAATAATAAACAAATTCACAAATATTATAGGACATCTTCAATTTTCATTAAAGTTGGTTGTAAGTTCATGCCTGTTCTTTTAATTTTATCGAACTAATGGATACAAAATAGAATAAGTCAAACATAATAGTTATATATTATTCCGAAGTTGTTACCTAAATTGGTTGGACAGAGTCCAATATACAACTCCCTAAGACTCAGAGCTTGGCAGTGGCAGATTCTTCCTTTGTTCAGAACCATTCACCCTTATAATGTACACCTGAAAAATGAAATATGGTAAATACTATGTCAAAATATCCGATTTAAAATTTAAGAAACAGATTATTCACATAAGATATAGACAATGCATGATAATAAAAAGAGTTGGTAGTCTATACCTTTTAGTACATAGAAAAAAAATATAGTTTTGTGACCTGTGAAGTTCCAAATATAATTTAAAGATTACCTTGAATGTTGTGCGCTGAACTAACTGGAAAATTAAGGCATCCCCATCTACCAAGTTATGAGCGACTGCAAATCCTTTCCATCCACCACTAAGTCCTGTTTTTCTGGCCAAATATATTGTTGGATACTCGTTATCATCTTCATCTATCAAAGTGATAACTTCATCACGCTTTGGAAGGTTCTCCTTGCAGAAGTACACAGGAAGGCCCTGTTGTATATATATACCAATACGATTACAACAACTGATTTATTGTCAATTTCAACTTCAACCCTTGTTTCCAAAAGACTAATCAGTTATAAATCTAGGATTCTACTCAAGATTTGAGTCTTCTATAATTCTATTTGAAACTATACTACTAGCAGCTATCAGTAAACTTGAATATCCCAAATGCCCAATAACTGACATGGGAACTCATCTACAATTTTAGTAAGTAGATTATGCACCTTCTGTTCTATAAAACATGTTTGTGCGGTTGAATGGGAGTTTATTCTCTTTTTATACAACATGCTTTTTAATCACCCACTATCAACCGAAGCTAAAATTGCATCAAGAAAAGGAAAAGAAAACTTTTTGAGATATAAAATCATTTAACTTTGTGCTCGAGAAAAAGAGATCTACTTAGTGGAGCATCATTGTGTTTCCGCTTCTTTATGAATCACAATGAAAACTGCAAAAATAAATGAATAGAGAGAAAACATTGGGAACCATTGAAGCAGCATGCTTACCAACCAAAATCCGCCAGTGACATGCGATTGAAGCATGGACTTGATAAAAATTGGATAATCAGACTCTAAACTTGATTCCAACTTTTCTGCTTTTTCTATTGCCGCTGCTCTGGCTTCATCTGATGCATATACGCGGTTGGACAAATCCCTGCTTTTAAAAACTCTGCACCATCCGGTTAACAGTTAAACTCTGCAAGAAAAAACATACAATCAAAAGTTTTATAAGAGTACCTTCTAGGTATCGCCACGCGAACAGGATCAACCTGTTGAAAATTCAAACATTTCAATGGTTAGTTACTTCTGATCATTTATACGGAAAATATTCTAAATAGGTAAAGAAATGTATGGGTTACATCACTGTAAACAGGGGCAGTCTTGTTGGCGACGCGACTTGAGCGCCTCACTACAACCATTTCCATTTGCTTCTGAGCCGTACGAAGTTTCACCTTTTTCATCTATGAATTAAGCAAAACCATAGTCAGATAAACATAAAGACACGTCTATTTGTATTGTACTTTTTTTTTCTTATCTAATTATACGCATGAAAAGAGGTGTTTCAGGTTTGCGATTACCGGAGAGGGCTTCAAAGAGTTAGAGGGGGTTTTCCGGAGAGCTTGAGAGAGCCGGGGGAGATTGAGGGCTTCCATTCGTTTCTTATTTTCTTCCAGTCTTTTGAGACGATATTCCTCATATGATGGCTTGCCCATCACCATTTTCTAAAGGACTCAAGCAGAAAGGTTTACTCGTTTCTAATTTCTGAGAAAATGGAGGGGAGGGTCAGAATGGCAACTTGAAAGGCTGAAAGTTTTTGAACTCCCAGACGACCGTTGTAATCCCACTTATTTGAGCACCGATACTGTTGCAGGTGAGTACTCAGCCACCTCACAGGTGGAATCTCACTGGAAACAACAAGTATTTGTATTTTCGTTTTCATTTTTTTTTAATTTATATAATTTGACGACAGAATCCGTAATTTTATAGGGGCCAAAAGACTTCTTCAACCACTCCTCCTCCCCTCCCCTGAAGTGAGGTCTAACGTTATCGTTTTTTAATTTTTAAAAATTTAAAAATTTATATATAAATTAATTTTTGTTTAAAATTTTAGTTAAAGTTAAGTATAAAACTATCATTTAATAAAAAATGTTAAAAAAACTAAAATTTTATTATATTTTTTCACTTCAATTTAAAAATCTAACAATTTTTTTCTAAAAATTTGAAAATTAACAATTTTCCCTTTAAAGTTTTGAAATCATCATTGAAGATGACAAAATTTGTTGCCTCCGATAGCATTGGCACTTTCTCTCGACTTATCTCTTCTCTTTGATCAAATCTCATCCAACGATGAAATTGATTTCCTCTAACAAAAAAAAATCATCTTCATTGAAGTGTCTTTGTATCAAAAAAAGACAATTGTCTGAGGTCTCAACAAAGATGACATAGTCGTCTAAGACCTCCAACTATCAATTTCCTCTCTATTGGAAGAAATTAGTTTCGTCTATGGGTAGGGTTTGATCTATAAAAAGAAATAACTCAAGAAAGAGAGTCAACGTGATCGGAGACAACAAACTTCACTATCTTCAAAAACAGTTTCAAAACCCTAATGGTATTATTAATTTTTCAAGTTTTAGATAAAAGAAAAATCATGAAATTTTTAAATTTGAAAAAGAAAATATGATAAAGTTTAAATTTTTTTTTTCAAATAATGGTTTTAACAATACCCTTAACTAAAATTTTAAACATAAATTAACTCATTGATGAATGTGTGAATTGTTAAAATTTGAAATGTGAGATTTTAAAGTTTCACTCTAGCTTAGGTGGGAACAAATCTTTTGGCCTTTATAAGGTACCACTTCCAGGCTTGACGTTTTCCGCCAATAAAACACCAGTTTGAATTCAAAATTTGAAATGAAGACATGATAAGACTTCAGGTATTGTACGGATGGCCATAATTAGTGACCATCTTTCTTTCAATTTTTTGTTAAACACAACATTCCATTAAAAACCTAGCACCATAAGGTAAAATCTACTCATCAGTATAAAGAAGCGATGTAGTCTGTTTACACCAGTCAAAGAAATATCATTTACAATACATTAATCCTTCCCTGCAGTGAAACAACATAGGGATGGCCGATGGCGGCCAACGTTTATTCACAATTCAGTAATTTATGGAGCCTAAGCTCCTCAACCAGGGAAGCATCTCTACTAGTCCGTCTTTCAAGCTCCGAGGGTTGTATCCCAACTCTGCCTTAGCCTTCTCACAAGAATACGCCCACTGGTGTCTTAAAACATGCACAGTCTGCTCAAAAATAATCACTGTGAGCCCGCTAAATATACAACATATAGAGATAAAATAATAAGTTGATGCAATAAATTGATCAGCCACAAATAATAAATTCAACATGGCAGATGGGAGAATCGATATATAAATTATATGTTATTCAATGCTGCAGCAGTTAATACGAAAGCCATTACTATTTGAACTTCAGCAAAAATATTTCAAAGCAATAATTCCCCTCAAGGAATTGAATAGTGAACGATGGTCAACTTAGCCAAAAAGGATTGGTCTTCCGAGCAAATAACATGAAGGAACCAGAAACATACTGGATAACTGATGAGAGGAAGCTTTCCGGTGATTCGAGAGACGAACACTGACATCCATCCATAAGCCTCAATCAAAAAGAGGGGTATGCTAAATCTAGGCCTTTTTGTTCCAGTGATGACCGCAGCCATGTCGAAAACATGCACAAATGATGTGTTTTCTCCCGATAGTAGATATCTTTCACCAGGTCTACCTTTGTCCATTGATGCAATTTGACCTTCTACAACATCATCAACATGACAGAAGGAAAATTTATCATTTCCATAGCCTATGTAGCCAGGTAAACGTCCATTAAAGCGTTCAATCATCTGAAAGGACAAAGCATCAGTTAAAATCACATCAAGAAAATGAATTTAGTGGACCAGGTAAAACGGCAGGACGTTTTTAAATATAATCCCATCAAGAATATAAAGCCAACCCACTCGGTTCCTAAAGATAGAAAAAATTACAAAGCAAGCAAAAAAGAAGTACAAGGAACATAGATCACCACATAATTTTCAGATCAACTGTAACATTCATTATATAATGCATCATCCACTATTATATGATAAATCTAAAGCTCTTGCTATCCTAATTAGTAAATACAGGAATGGAAAAAAATTATACGCGAATTATATGGGAACAATACAGCGAAAAATACGTTTGTAAAAAAAATCCTTAAAATTTGCATTTAGAAAAAGTACGAAATGTGTAAATACGAATTTAATACAACATATCGTCAATAATATATATTTAAAAATACAGCAATATCATAATAATTTCAGTACTTTTCATAAATCTTCTATTAAAAATTAATATAATAATTCAAATGTAAAGCATTTAATTAATTATTAAATCTAATATAACATAATACATAATCAAAATTTTTTGTATAATAAATAATATACCAATTAATTGATAAAAACAAACAAATGAATCAGTTTATATTTCATATCAAAGTGAATCTTTGTATAGGTCACAAAGAAAAAAGCGCAAAATTAGGATTTAGAATTAAGAAATAAATATTGTTAGATTTTTTTTAAATGGCAATGACATTTTCCTAAGTAAATGAAAATAAAATGGACAACTTTTTACTTTAAGTTTAGCTAAAAATTAAAAAATACGGTAAACATAAAATACAACATATAATTTACATTTAATACAGGAAAGGCGTTAAATATGCGTTTAATATATTTTGGGTTTAAAAATTTTTTTGAACATATTTAATACATAAATAATATGTACTAACTAGGTTTACTATATGATTTTTGCAACTTGATAATTTTCCTAATGCAAAAAAGTTCAGATGGTGTAGAACTAAAGAATCCTCTAAGATTCAGAAGCCCTTGACACTATATCATCCGTTCAAGTCACAATTTCTTTTTTAAAGTAGACCAAAAGACTCGTTCCCACTCAAGGTATAGTAAAACTCGAAAGTTTTACTCTATAACTATCAAAACCTTAAACACACACTTATATGTAAATTTTTGTTAAAAGTTTCAATTAGAATTAAATGTAAACCCATTATTTAACCTAAAAAAAATTTAAAAACTAAACTTTTATTATATTTTCCTTACTCAATTTAAAAATCCGATAATTTTTCGTTCAAAATTTTTTTTAAGTTTGAAACGTAATATCTTTTTTTCTAGGGTTTTTTCTCCTATCTGACAACTGATTTCTTCCCGATAGTCGATCCACTTGGTTGGGAACAAGTCTTTCGGCCTTTAAAGCAATGAACTAACTGCGTCACACATGTTGGCACAAGAGCAAGGTCAACTGTCAATTAGAGCAAACAAGTGCAGCTTCAAGATCTAAGAACACTAGAAGAAGCATTAAAGAAAGAAAAATCTTACTAATTGGGCAACCATGTTACCCGTGGTGAGCTTTCCCGGACCATAGATAACTCCAGGATAAACCAGGACTATTGGTAACCCTTCCGCTGCAGCTTGCAACGCTATCTTATCAGCATCAGCCTTCGACCTCTCATACTCCGTACAGAAATACTTTCCAGGATGAATCTGCCGTCGAATAACATTTAGCATCATCAATCGTGTCAAAATTAATTAATTCATTAATCAATTACTTCGTTAAATGTTTGTACTTGATTCTCATCGGCGACGTATCCATCGGTTGACCCTAGAGCAAAGAACGACGAGCTGTAGACAATCTTTTGGATCGTTTTCGTCTCTTTGCTCGCTTCCACTACGTTCTTTAATCCTCCTACATTAACCTAATAGAAAAATAACATTAAGCCTCAATTCAATTAAACGAACATGGAAATCAGCGTTCGAATATGTAAGTGAGTCAACTCAGCTTACAGAGAAGAATTTAGAAGGATCGGGAAGCCAAGGCTCCACAACGGCGGCCACGTGGAAGATGACTTGGCAACCGGAGCAAGCATCTAGAAGTGACCCGTAGTCGGTGACATCACCGTAGGCAAGCTCGAAACATTCGTCTCCTATGGGAGAAGGAAGGGCGGAAATGTCACTGGTGCGGCGCACTAAGGCTCGCACTGTGTGGCCTACACTGAGAAGTCTGTGGGTCAGTCTTCCCCCCAAATAACCCGAGGCGCCAGTCACCAGAATCTTCATACTCTTTCACCGGGTGTCCCCAGCTCAATTGAATGGATTGATTGGTCTCTGCTGAGAGTTCTGTACAGCTAAATCGGAAAATGTTTGAATTAAAATGTTGATTAAAAGCTAATACATAAATTAAGAAATCGTATAATACAAATAGGCCAAAGCACTATATCCCACCCAAAGTATGCTATTAACACAAAATTCTCCTGTCAACTTTGAAAATTTTATTTACTCACTCATGAACGGTTAAAATTAATAAAACTCTAACTCCTTAAAATTATATCTTTTTTTCTCTCTAACCCCTAAAAACTAACTATTTCTCCCTAAATCAAGTTTTAAAAAATAGCATTCCCCCCCTAAGGTTTAGCTTTCAATTTTCAATGTCAAATCCGACGTCATCGCTGACGACAAAGCTTTCTAGAGGCATCACCATGCTTCGATTGTCTCTTTTTTCTCCTCTGAAACATCGTTCAGTCGAGATCTGGTAATAAAGCTCTTCAACTTTTTATACCAGATCTCGACCAACCGACGTTTCAAAGGAAAAAAGAGAGACGGTCAGAGCATGGTGATGTCTCTAAAAAACTTTGTCGTCAGGGATTGAAAGCTAAACCCTAGGGAAGGAATGTTATTTTTTAAAACTTGGTTTAGGGTTTAGTTTTTAAATGTTAAGGGGAAACTATATTAAATTTTAATTTATTTTTAATATTATAGATAAAATTTATCCTTTAAACATTAATTTTAACCGTCCATAGATGGGTAAATGAGATTTTTATAATTCACAAGTGAAAAGTTGGGATTACAACATACTTTGGATTGAAAATAGTCCTTTGGCCATACAAATATTTAAAACATGAAAATTTAAGTTACAAAATCTGGAAATATAAATATATTAAAATCAATTACATGAATGATAAGTTGACAATGGATGAAGAGATACTTTGCACATGTTCAATCAATGCATCAAACCTAAAATATGGTATTGGTATTTGAAAATGAGCTTAATTCAAGTAAATTCGAATTTGAATTTGAAAATTTTTAATACAAATCGATTAAAACAATATCATTTTGATTAATATGTATTAAAACAATATTATCGTAATCATTTCTTGTTCGGTTGTAATATTAAACTGAGCTTTAAATTTGATTTCTTTAAATGAGTTAAACTTGAACAACTTTAAAATAAATTTGGTGAATTTAAATTCGATTCGAATTTAATCTTGCACACAATACTTCTTTCGTACCCACCACCATAAACTAGCACCCTAAATGGGATCATTGACAGCAACTAAAAAGATTCAGGAAATTAACACAGCATAAATTATTTTACTCTGTTCATGAGAAACCTTATTCTATTGCTAATCATAATCCACATTAACAGTCTCAATTAACAAGAAGAACTTTCATATCTGCACCAATGGAAGTGGTAGCATAGTGATGGCTTCGGGGTATGGCCGACTCTGGCTAATTGTGCAAGCCCAAAACGCAGTTCGGTCACTACTACATCAAGATAGTAATGGACTCATGAATGATGTAGGGCCTCATTTTAATAAATAAATAAATATATATTCACTTACTTCATATAATAATTATATATTTTTCATTTAATTTAAATGATATTTGTAATGTAAAAATTTTAATGATTTTACTAACCTCAACTTGGAAGATATAGAAACCAAAACTTAACAAAATTAGTAAAATATTAAAACTTTATAAGACTTGGGTTCATGGTTGAAGTTCATGCAAGTCACACCATTGCTAATCAATGTTTTGATTTCTCAATAATATACCAAAGAGTTAGTTTCCATGGGTGTATCCATGGTTATTTTTCCTCTTGCAAATTATTGGATAGACATTCAGACTTCAACATTTTTCCGTCACATGATCTCCAACACACCCAGACCCAGTATCAAGTCACAACATTTCCTCTAAATACTGTACATTCTGTTAGAATAGAGTCCACAAGCGCAAGCCTTCGTAGTGTTTTTACTGTCCTACAAAAAACAACAAATCAGAATGATCACCATATGCATGTCAAACGCCCCATGTCTTTTTATTAACTCAAATTCATGGTGCTGGAAGCAAGGACATTGCCATTAAGTGACTCGTACAAGATTTGGATTTTGCGTATTCTGTCTCCGCCAAAACTTGTCAGTGAAACATTATAATCTACAGCGACGTATACATTTGATAGGATTAAACGGGGCATGCCTCCTTGTAGTATATCGGCGTCCATTCAAGGAATCTGATGACATTATGTCCCAACCTTCAACATTTTTGGGAACACAAACATCAAAAAGAATTTGACCAAGAACTCCGTGAGCATTAATGCTTGGTGGATTAGACAGATGAATTAATCCCTCCTTGTGTTCATCTTGCATGGACCCAACATCTCTACCATCATAAAACTCCATTGAGCTGGGCATGAGGAAATGGTCAACTGGCACAAGAGAAGTTCCCCGAAAACTTCGGGTAGGGCTGTATGCCGCCTTCCTCAGGTTGTATATGGGATTTGCCATCTTATCATGTGTTCCCTCCAAGGCCATTCTTTCTCCTTCAAGTTTTTGAATCCGTTGGGAATAAACTGCAGCTGCCTTGCCTAGCAGCTCAGTCACAGCAGCCTTGTAGTCAATAGGATAATGCCGATAATGGCCTGTTAGAGTGGTATTAAATTAAATAAACAAGATTAAAATATATAGATGACAGTGTGTAGAAATATTTCTAAACAATACTACAGTAGAGAGTAGAGGCTAACAATCTAGGATAGAAGTAAGACAATGACTATGATTAGCCTATTTATAAGTCAAGACTACATATATAAATTATAGCCATTTTATACACTCATTACAAAATAAAAAACAAAATAACATGTTCTTTACAAGTTTTCTATATACAAAACAGGCATCCCCTCCATAAAATTTGTTAGTTCAGGCACTAAAACATATCAAGAAAAACTTTAACACAAGTATTGTTCAGGAACAGTCTATAACGTGGCCCAGGAAAGGTGTATTCACAAAATTTTTGCTCTAAAATGTAAACATCAATGACTGCACATAATGCATTGAAAGTGCAAACCCTCAGCAAAAACAGATAACCTCCATGTGGTTTCAATAATATGACCTCACAATTAAAGCACCCCAAAAGAAATTTCAGCAGAAGATATCAAACATGCCATGCATGACCATGATTAAACATGATAAAAAGAGTTTAGACACACACCTACATGAGAAGAGTCATTCCATTTCACAAGTTTTACATCTCCCCCAAGTTCTCGTAATCGTTGAGAGAAATTATGGATAACTTGGTAAGGAGCAAGATTATCATTTTCTGAGCATAAAATTAGATAGGGAGCGCCCATGTTCTGCATAAGAATGATAATGAATAAAATAGAAGAGGGAAAGAAAAGAAAACTTTTGATAGCAACCAATCTGTTCTCTACTTACAACAGATGAGTACAGAGTCTGCCAATATTCAGCTCGGTGTGATTCAAACCTATTAAGGAAGAGGGAATCAAGCCCAGAAGCAATACCATTTGCTATCCACGAGACTAATCTCGGTGGATGAGACATATTCAGAACAGTTGGGTGAACAACAAATCGAGCACCCAAGTCACTAGTAAAATCCACTGGACTAGAATCATAGATATAGCCTGATAAACAGTCCCTAACCAGTTGGCATTCATCCTACACACAACAATAAAGAAGGAAATCAAATAAATTAAATAAAAAGTGTAAATTTGTTTGCCACCACTATTTAAGAGTTATTCCAACATAGGGGAAATGAGAATAAAATGGAAACTTTAACCTTTTCGTGCTAGTTTGTTCTTTTAAGAAATACATTAGTCTTCTCAAAAACCATAACAATAGACATGGATATGTAAACCCGCCGATGAAGAATATAAAAACTATCTAGTAAAAACCTCAAAGAGAGGAAAAAAAAAAACAACATACTGAATTCACTTTTGCTTCACATATACCCTGGATTATCTGCAAAAGAAGAAAAAAGGATTCACTTCATAGCTACACCAAAGACATTTAAAGAATGATGCACTGGTTTGCCCTACACAAAGACAAGAAAGAAAATCATTTCACATCCGCATGACAATGTAATCCCAAAACTTTGGAAATGATTACCTGGAGAACCTTATACATGCAGGACTTTGGACCACCAGAAAAAGATGCAAAGACAACAGGGCATGGTCCAACCTTTAGTTCCTGTTTTCCACACAATAAAAACCAAACAAAGATTAATTAGCCGGTTCAATGCATGAACCTATTGAAGAAATTTCAAGCTAGAGAAGAACTAAGATTAAATTCTACAAAGTTTCAGCCAGAACGAAATAAATAGACTGAGTTAATCAATCATTAACATTTCTTCATATCACAGTTTGGAAAAAAGTAATAGCACTGACCTCAACAAGTTCTTTGAGAAGGTCAAATGCTAGTGCTTCAGCCTTCTCAGGGAAGAACCTGCACATAATTCAGTCATTAAACTCCTTTTACAATATTATTCTGTCATATATGAATTAAAGAGAGCTAATCCCACGCATGCCATAGTTCAAGATTCACTGTCCAAAACATAATATCTAGATAATAAGCATGTAAAATCACCCATATTAATACACACATATCGAAATCAAAACTAACCATCCGAACAATTCATCATGATCGCGAAGAATTAAACAATAAAATCACCCAAAAATGATAACCTCAAACACCTAATTCTGATCTCGTATCTGAAGAAACCATCTATAAAATAAGAAATTACCAGTCTAATAGCGAATTTGAACTTACATGTTGAGAAATTGAGAATGGCAAACAAGTGAATTCCATCTCAAAGATGAATAGAGCTGGACATAGCGATTTAAGTGTCTCTCTTCACTCGACATCCAGGCGAACACCACCACTATCCCCTCTCTTTTCCCTCCGCTTTCTTTCCCTGCCCAGTAATACCTACCTCCAAATCCCCACATTTTTCTTCCTCCCTCCTAAAAATTTCGATTCCTCCGCTCAGCAAATTCAATACTGGACGGTTTAAGAAGTTCGATTTTCTCCAAAAACACAATTCGATTCAATCAATTCTATGGACGAGATTTTAAAGATAACATAAGATACTGCTTACCTTATTTAATTTTTTTTTGTCCATCTGACGATTTGTTTGTTTTTCTCAGGCTTTATAAGTGAAGATAGATAGAAGTAAAAACGTGGTAGTTTGACAAAATGTAAACGGGATACCTGGAATTCTTACAGCCACGGCGTTTCACTTTCATGTACAAAAATAACCTTGATTATTTTTCACTTTCATGTACAAAAATAACCTTGATTATTTTTCGAATAGACAAAAATACCCTACACGGCGTCGTGTTGTATTTTTATTGGCTGAAATAGGGTGACAGAAAATTAAGATTTCGTGGAGTGAATCTGAAGCGGCCGGTTGCAGGATAATTAAGTTGCGGCATAAATCATAATTGTTGTCGCAATGTTGTACCGTACGTAAACGCAGATGTACATCCAACATCTGACACGGCGTAACTATTTTGTCAGTAAGTCGAATCAGGATGATTTCAAATATCAATACTGGAAAATGCACTTTACCACATTATTTTTTTGTCAGTTTTGTGTGATAAAAGGTGGTTAGAAATTTGTTCGCTTCAAAAGTCCAAACTTATCTCTAACTTGTAACATATTGTAATTAAATATTTCATTAATATTAAAGATTACAAGGAAAAATAGGAGAGACATATAAAAATTAAATAATATTTTATATATACAATTTTATATATAAATAATGTATTATTATCTAATTAAATCATTAAAAATTAAAAATAAAATAATATTTAATTATATAATAATATATCATTATTTTTATTAATAAAAATTTTGAAAAAACTAAATAGTAATAGCCGATATTATAGTGTTTATATTATATATTTTTTTAATTAATTAAATTTACAAAAATGAAGTTATTGAAATCACTTGCACATATTTTCCATTTAAAATAGATTAAGTATTTTCGTTATGAAAATATTAAAAAAAAATGAAAAAGCAAAATAAATATAAAGTAGTTAATAGACATTAATGAAATGGTGACAATAATAAATTTAGAAAAAATACGAAAGACACTATTAGACAATCACTTACACGAGTTATTTAGTTCTTTTTAGTGGTTGAGTATATAAAAAATGGTTATCTCGATTCAAGTGTTGGATAAAATAACAATTTTTTAATTAAATACGGTAATTAATAATATAAAATAATTTTATATTGTTTGAAAATATAAATAAAATATTATCTGAAAAATTGATTTGCAATTTACAACCTTTGATTTTATTAATTTAAAAAAATTTTATATTAATAAATTAAAATAATTATTTTTTATTAATATAAAAGCAAGCCGACTTATTTAGAATTCAGTATGACATAACTCTATATATATAAGGTTGTATCATAGACCTTCCTTTTTTTGTGGGCTGATCCAATACAAAAATTCGTGACTATATAGATGTTAAATTCAAACTAATTTATCGTCATCTTTAAATAAAAATATAAAATATAATTAAAAAAAGAAAATTATTCATACAAAATGACTTTTATATTTTTAGAGAGTTTGATTTTTCAAAAACTAAAGATTTATAATTCCACCAGTCTTTCACGGAAAATTGTCTTTGGCCAAAACATAATCGTCTACTTTATTACACCTTGGCACTTGTTAGCATAGACTAGGGTTGAATTCGAATTGAGTTGAGTTCAGTTTATATATAGTAGAGTTCAAGTTCATTGAGCTCGTAGAAGTCAAGTTCAAACTCGGCTCAATTTTGATTCGGCTCATTTTAAACTTAAGTTTTTAACCATTTTGTTATTAAAATGACATCGTTTTAATACATATTAGTCAAAACGATATCATTTTGTATCAAAATTTTTAATTAAAAAATTTGACAAGTAGTTCAAACTAGACCGAACTTGCATAGGATTGACTCGTTTGAATCGAGTTTAAACTCCAATGGGTTTAGTTCGAATCCAACTCTAACATAGACTAAATGAGAGCTCGGTTGGGTGAAATAAAAATAAAAATAATATTATGTATATAATTTTTATGCATAAATAATAATTTATTATTATGTGATTAAATACTAAAAAATTAAAAATAAAACAAATTTTAATTATATTATAATATATATAAAAATTATAGATATAATCATATTATAAAAATAATAATAAATAATTATTTATAATATAAATTATTATTCATCAACAATAAAATTATATATATATTTAAATATATAATTATATATATAAATTTTATTTATTATTATATAATTAAATAATTTTAAATTACCAATAAAATTACTTTATAACACATCTTTGTATGCTTCAAATATATGTGTAGATAATATCAGTCAGTCATGAATAGCGTAACCACCTAATAATGGTCTCCAGCTAACAACAAAACACACCGTATTATTGTTAAATTCCATCCTCAAATTCCTCAGTAAGGCAAAAAGCCCAAATTAGCGACCAAACACGAACTCGAGCCGCGTGTTTCATAACAATCGATTATTGATTCATGCGATTTGTCTAACAAAATGGCCTGATAGATCTGTTCAAGAGACAAAAGCTTTTTGATTCGAGAGTGAGAGTACCGAGAGTGAGAGAGAGCCAGAGGGGCTATGGTGTGATGAAGTTTAAGGAAGCGGAAGGAGATGGCGAGAGGAGAGTGGGGATATCAAGGGAGGAGTAAATGGTGTCTTTCTTATAAGAAAACCACTCTTATTGTTTGTTCCATCAACATTGTTATTGCTCTCTACGTTCTTTGCTCAATCTATGGTTCTATTTTTGTTTTTTCCACCAATAATTTCAATTGTATGCCACTTTATTCCTCCTCTTATTGTTCTGGTTGCATTTCTGTTTCTTTTTTTTAAAAGAATGCTTGTTTTCTATTGCGTACAGTTGTAAAGTATACCCCAGATCAGATTAGGAAAATGGAAGAATCAATTCGGATTCGAAGAGCTAATGAACCAATAGAGCTTATTAAGTTGGTAAAACCCTGATACTAGATTTAGATAAATTGTTGCTTCTTACCAACATTTTTTATATTTTACTTTTAAGGTTCCTATTATTCCATAATCTGGGATTACCCAATGGAAATTCTGTTGCTAATGGCCATTAGGTAAAGGAATCAAAGCAAGAGTTTTCTAGAGAATACATGGTTGAATTGCCGCGGGCTGTTAAGCAGAGATTGACTGATGAGATCCTGCGGAGGTTGCAAAGCGTGAATGCAACTGAAAATGGAGATGCAGAAAGGGGTAGGTCCAGCAAAATCGATTGTATTTATTTTCTGAGTTATTTGCCATTGTCACATTGTTTTTATCTGTAACATATTGTATTCTTGTTAGTTGTATTTCAATGAGCATGGTTCATGTCCTTTTGGGAGTAAGTGTTCTGTGAAAGTGGGCACTGTGGTGCAAGATTAACCAATATTAAGTGCTTTATTTATAGATGTGGAAGGTGGAAATTTACTGAACTAGGAAATGCACAATATTTAAATTTGTATTTATCATAGTAATGTTATCTGAAAGGATTCATATCATGGTGATTGGGTGCACTACTATGATACCAACACTTTATGTTGGGGGCAAACATGAGTTTTCACTTTGTGATCAAGTAAAATAGATAACAAGAGGGCTATTATTGTGATAACAAATTGTTTCTTTTTAAATTAAAGAATTCATTTATTCTTTCTGGTTGAAGTTGAGTTTCATGGGAAACGTATTAATGGATATGAATGGAGAGCTCTCTGATAATATAAGAAACATCTATTCAGATGCCTGTTCTGATTGCCACTTTAATCTTTATATAGGTGATCTTAAAATAAATAGGTAAATGAAATCAATCTATTAGTTAACTTCTCAAAGTTACAGGCTTCTGAGAGCAGCATTAGGGCAGGGAGCCATTTGTTCAGTTATAAAAAAATTCATAATATACTCATAATGGTCCCTGCATGAGGTGTAAATATGAGTGAGCATGTTTCGAACTGAGATAGGGTTGTAACAAATAACTGTTTTCTAACAGTTTGGCCAAATAAGATCTGAGTTTCTTTTGCCAGATATAGGAATCCATGTGCTTCTTTTTGAGAATGCCATAAGGGGGCGTTTTGATTAGGTAATGTTTTATTATCAAAATAAGTAGATAATCTTGAAGATAGATTACTTAGGAGATTACTGGGTATAAATGATTACTATGTTTGATAAAATTTGGTAAAAATGGATAGGTATAAATAATTATTGTGTTTGGTTAAATCGACTTCCAAATCATCATTGCTCTAGTGAATAACTCAAGAAAATAAATCGATGGGACATAGAAGTACAAGAGAAAGAAACTAATTCTAAGCATCTCTCATAGGTTCACTAATCACTTGATTGACAGTTGGCGGGTTTCTTTGTATGTGTTGTCTGGAAAGAGGAGGACTCAATGATTATTCGTTCGCCGGAACCAGAAGTAAAAGTTTCGGTAGATAAGGATCCCATAAAAACTTCTTTCGAGGAATGGGCTAGACCGGGTCATTTTTCAAGCCCCTGAGAGATTAATCGGTGGTTCATTTTTGCATAATTTTTTCAAGCTACCTTAGCTATTGCCTCCAGCATTAGTATTAACAATTAAACATGGTCTGTATCCATTTATGACTGCTTTCTTCTCCCATCCTCATCCACCTCTGGATTAGCTACCTTGCTGCCCTTGTCACTGTTACCATAGCCTGAGTCACAACCACAGTGCTTGCTTACATTTCTTTTCCAATACAGTATATCAACCATATGTTTCAGCTGGTTTTCCATCAATATGAGGGCACTCTTTTGATTGTGCCATGCATCCAAGCCTAGAACTCACTTTTTATTCCTTTTTCACAATATTATTCAAATGATGGTTATGGATCTAGTTTGTACTCCTGCCTTATTCATCAGCTACTCATTGTCTTATCTGCATCTTTTTACTTTGTACTTCTCTTGTAAACCTTCATTGTTTTATGCTTCTGCTTCCTCCTGTGATACGTCACTTTAATCCGGGGCCTAACAAGTTATATGTTGTTATAGTTATGAAGTATTCCATGTCTCCCTTCCCATATGCATTACCCTTTCAGATATAAATACAAACACATTAGTGTTGGCTTAATTTGAAGCTGCATTGTTATTTTTATTATCATTTCGAAGAGCTGGAATTGCAAATATCAAAAACTGTACGTTGATGAAGTATTCATAAGTGTTTTGGCCATAGTGTCTTTACAAGCAATGTAAACATTGCTTGGGAGAGTAGGGATGTGTCGGGCAGTTTGAAAAGCCCATGGGTGCTTGATAATGTGGGTGATGAATATTTTGACAATACCTGATGGGCTCAAGGTTATATTTTTTCCAGAAGTGAAATTGTCATGACACTTGTGATTGTATTTATGTGTTGCGGCCTTCTTGCTACTCATGCTGTTATCATTTTCTTTTAATCAGCAGAAGCAGTTGAAAGGTGGCGTAAAGAAAAACTAGAAGAAGCCAGACAGTTGAGTGTTGGAAGACACGGAATAAATTCAAGTGATTTGCAAGAGGAAGCTAGTATGATCTATTCTTTCAGTCTTAAATATAATTTTTGTTGAATTTAAATCTACATTTTGTGAATCAATTTTAAAGATAAACCGGTATATGTAAAAGGAGCATTTTTGAAAGAACCTTGTTTTTACCTTTCTGAGTAACTGTTTTGTAGGAATGCTAGTAAGAGTCTTGGAGTCTGATTGGGATGCGCTCTCAGGAGAAATTGGCCTTTGGATACCCTCTGAAATCACTCAACGAGAACATGATAAACCTGAGGGTGCAGAAGAGGAAGAGCTTGGTAAGTAATTGATATCTCAATTTGTCAAATTCACCCCTCGTTCATTCTGAGAACTGAAGCAAGTTTTAGGATTTAAAATTTTTAATTTACTTGGCTGCCGCTGTATGGCTCCTCATGTTCCATTTTTAGGGAAAGCAAAGGAACATGGTGAGATTTGTCATCTACTCATTAAGGTGCACTTATTTCTCTGCAGAGGAAGAAATTTTGCCTGGCAGACCAGTTCCACGTGAGTGTAATGCTCAACTTCATACAGATTATGATGGTACTGCTGTCACATGGGGTCTTACACACCACCAAGAAAGTGCAGCTGACTGCTGTGAAGCTTGCTTAGAACATGCAAAGAGTGCAAAGCCAGGTGAAATGAAATGCAATATATGGGTTTATTGCCCAGCTGAGACAGGCTGCTATTCCCCAGATATCTATGAACATAAAAATCAGGAATGCTGGCTGAAATACGTAAGCATTGTCTTATGCTTATTTGCTCTCTAATATTTATGTTAGCTTTCTGTGAAGTTATAGTCTAATGCTACTTACTGAATTTGCAGTTTAATATTCCTTTCTCACTGATCATGATGCAGGCAGAGAAGCCCAGATTAAATTTTAAGGACAAGTATTCTGAATCATACAGAAATTCCCACCCAGCTGCACCTTTGTATGTTCCATGGGTGTCCGGAGTCATTACTCTGTGATTCATTTTGATAAAAGAGTGAGCGGTCAATCAAGCTGTATGTTGACCTGCAACCTCAACAATGTAGAGATAGCCATCAAGTTACGCATTCCTTGAAATGCTACGGAAACTCATCTAGTAACAACATTCAACTGAAATCCATGTCTCCTACTCTGAATTCGGACTTTGGTCTATTGTTCTCTGGGCTTATTTTGGTAAAGAGAATGGATTGGGAGTGTGATTTCATGACTATATATAACACTTTTTTTTTTTTTTTTTTTTTGTATTAGGTAATGTAATTAAATGGGCTTGGCAAAGATGATTCTAAATTGGGACATCTAATGCCAGAGCAAGGTGACATTCTAGAGAAACATTTAATGCCTATTTACCTTCTTGCAACTGTTTTTAATTTTAATTTTATTGGTTTTGGCTTATAGTATGATTGTCAACGCTTAATGTCGTGGTATCCAGATGATAAATAAAACTATGTGTATAAATATATTTTAAAGTTTATAATTGGGTGATGTGATTATTTATTTTTTCTTTCAATTAGATTATCATTGAACTCTTGTAAGAAAATATAAATTAGACATTTGAATTCGGAATGATCCAACATTGCCTGGGAAGCTTATGTCAAATATTGACAAGGAGAATCTGTGCTAATGAAAATCAAGCCTAACAAAATTCTGCTTAAATAAGACAACTTTAATTAGCTTTTTATTTTGTGTTACACATTTGGGTAACTTTTAAATATGACAACTTTAAATTATTTTTTAAATTTCTTTTTCTCATTAATTCATAAGATAAAATTATTTTTAAATATGAATATTTAAAATTATTTTTAAAAAACTTTGGATCTGGCTCTTATTACATTTTCGTTCAATTATATGTCATGATATTAATTTTGTCCAATATTAATATTATAATAATACACACAGCAAAGCCAAAGTTTTTTGATATTTTAATTATAAACAAAATAAAATTGGATATAATTAAGAGCAATGCTTACTCTCTCTCTCTCTATATATATATATATATTAAATATATAGATAATATTTAATTTATTTTTAATTTAAAATAATTTAAATTATTGATATATTATTTATATATCATAATTATATTTTAAAAATATGTTTGTATAATTTTATTGGGTAATATCGTTTCCATTCCATAAATTCCCATCACCCTTTTGCCCGCATGTTCTAAAGAGCCAAAAAAAAAAAAAAAAAAACCCTAAAAAGTGTTGCTCAGGCGTTTTCTAACATTTTCTCCAATTCTTGAAGTCTTTAATTGAAAAAACTCCCTCATCCAAAATCCTATTCAAAATCTTACTCATCTCAGTTTGAAGTCAAACAACGCGAGAAAAGTATTAAGCATCATCAGATTCAGGTATGCATGTTTTATGCAAAGAGTTATTTATTGACATGTCTTAGTATGTATTTTTTCGTGGGTTTGTGGGTTTTTTTTTTTTTTTCTGGCGAAATTAATGGAAGTTGAAATTGTTAGTTTTCCTGAATTGTTTGTTAGATCGTGGAGACTTTGTGGTGTATAAGAGATGTTTGCTGGCATGCTTGTGCGAGGTTTTGTGGTAATTAGTTTGAGCGAACAGAAATTAGTTTGACCTTATGATTGGCATTCTAAGGATTTGTGCTGGCTTATTTTTATGTTGTTGATGAGGTTTTCTACTGTGGGTCCTAAAAGTTACTAGATGATATTGTAGAAAGGTCCTGTTAGTGTTTTGGCAGGAAGACACTGCAAACCTAACTAAATTTATTTATCTATTAAGATTTGTAAAAATTGGAGAGAAGTGATGTTTGTTAGTTTAGGCTACCTTTAGAATGTATTTAATGTATTTTGGTTGTTCTTGAGGTTCTAAATTTCTGTGTTATTTTTCTTTTAACCATGAAAATTGGTTATAGTTGCTAAGTACTCTGTTATTTCTGTTTATATATGAGTTTAGTTGTGGATCTGTGAAAGCAATTAGCAGAATTCAATAATACAAACTTCGTCAAAAGAACTGATCATATGTTTGCAGGGAATTAGAAAAACTTTGATGATGCAAACTCTGTTGAGCAAAATATTTCTCTTATGTGTCCACGAGTTTTGTTTTTAAGTGATTTCTGTTGTTCTAATGAATGTTTTGATGTTGTTATGATTTCTTTCTATTAAATTTCATGCAATTATTGTGTTGATTTCATTTGTAGTAGTGAAGCTGATCTAAGGACAATTGTGATCCAATAATGCTCTTAGCTGAAAGCACCATCTTGGAAACCCACTATGATATTCTGTCAGTGAGAGAAGATGCAAGTTATGAGGAAATCCGTACAAGCTATCGATCTGCCATTCTTAATCATCATCCTGATAAATTGCATGGATCCGAGGCATCTGAAGAACGCGATGACAGATTGGGAGATAGATTTCTTGAAGTACAGAAAGCTTGGGAAGTCCTCAGCAATTCTAGATCACGAGCAATATATGATAGTGAACTGAGAGCTTCAAGACAGGATACGGCTGCGGCAGAGGATGTTAACTTAGAGGATATGACGGTTGAAGACGATGGAGAAGTAGTTGAACTATATTATCAATGTCAATGTGGGGATTACTTTTCAGTTGATTCTCTAGAGTTGAGTAAAATAGGATACACAATCTTAAAGAATGATAAGATGATTTCTGTTCAAACTTTGAATGCTTCACCAGCATCGGTTATTCTTTCATGCGGATCTTGTTCACTGCACCTTCGATTATTGATCAGAGGTTCTGGTTGACAAACATTTGTGATTTATGAATTTCATTTTATTATTAATTTTGGTTCATTGGCTTTGTACTTGTGCCTTAATTGTTATGTAATAATTACAAACTGCTTTGATCTATACTAATCTCTTGGAACCGGAGACTCTGAAGTTTTAGCCCCTTGTGCTGAATAATGTTGCGGCAGGTACTGAGTAATGTTGTGGCCTTCAGGGGAATTTCTTCTTCCGGGTTTCTTTGAAAGGGTTGTTTAGCCGTTTGTGCTGCTATTAAATTCTATAAATGAAGCTCCAATTAAGATGATGCAGTCAGAAGACAGCGTCATTTCCAGTGTATTTAAGATTTTCAGCATTAATTTTTTTAATCAGATTGAGGCAATTAAAAAACACGAACCTCTTCTCGTTAAGTAAGAAAAGTCCCGGGCCTTGGGTGGGCTGGGCCATTGCGAATTCGTTGTTAACGAACACGGCTAAAATGGGAAAGTTTGGTGCTTCTCGTAGGGGATCAGCTTTGTACTGAATACTGATTCCCGCGAATAAGTCAACAGGTTTATCCAAGGTATGAATTTCTACCGATTTTTATTCACCAACAATTTTGGTGTTAATTGTACATCTTCGGTTTTTACTTCTGTGTTTATTCCGATGAACGAACAGAGATAACAATATAAATTGAAAATATCTTTAATCGAGATGCGAGCTTGTTGGCTTATGATTATTATTACTTTTTTAAGCAGTTTCAGAGACTAAATTTGCGAATGATAAAGATTATCAACTCAATAAGCAGACGAGTAATTTTTAATTATCGCAATTATCTCGTGCATAGTTTATATTTGACAGAAGTTTTAGGATCCTCTTGGGCTTTCAAAGCTTTGGAATTTCTGGTTTGGGAAAAACTAGTTTTGGGGTCAATTTTGTTCAATACAATGGGCCACTATTTTTTAATTCGAACTTCAACATGGATATTCAGATTTCTGAGTCATTACTGTGAAAAACCTTTCTTCTAAGTCTACATTGGCAATCACAGCTTAAAGGAGAGATGGGATCTGGAGGTGGGTCTTTGCCTTGGAGTGTGTTTGATGGCGTGAAGATTATCCCATCAACGCCTGAAGCCCTTATGGCTGAGATTAACACAGCAATTACTAATCTTGAATACGCTCGTGCTACTGCTTGCCTTGCCTCTCCCTCATCCTTGTCAAAGAACTTCAACTCGGATGGAAATGTCACTTCACAATATGATGCAAAGATGGCAGATGAGGCTTATAAGGCAGGATGTGCAGCATTGGCTGCTCGCAAGCTCGACGAGGCTCTTCACTCTTTAAACCTTTCTCTTTCCAAATGCCCACCTGACAAGACCACTGCAGTTGCTAAGCTTCAGTCTCTCATTTCTCTAACATCTCAGCAGCTTCAGAAGTCTCCTCACTGAATTAGCTGGTACCTTTTACTCTTTAATTTTAGAAGATAATGGAGTTTATGATATTTGTCTAATATGGTATTAGCTTTATGTTTTAGTAGTATGTTTGTGTAAACTGATTCTGAATTTATGAACAACTCTCTGTTTTCTAAGAACTCATCGTCTTGATGCTTTTTTGTACATAATAATATTAGTTTCTCCTGTTACATGTGCATTTCTCTGGTGATTAAGAAAGTTCTTCTGAGAAATATTAGAACCCCTCTGTATGATTCAATTTAGTTGCTTTATCTAATTGTAAAACCTTTAGCAATATTCCATAACTGAACAAGATCATTTTGCTGTTAGTGAGGTCTTTTTGAGAGAATAACAGAGGGATCATTTGGTTTGCAAATACTTTAAATAACTTGTGTAAAGATTTGGCAAGTTGACTGAAGATGTCTTCCTTTTTGGCCTCTCATTAGATTCTAAGGCTTTTGTTGGAATGCACAGTTGTGTTTCCTATGGTGTGTTTGATCAGGGAGGCAAGTCAATGGTGAACAAAAAATTATATATGAATATTTACTTTGATTTACAGAATGTAGTTGAGGATTGAAACTCTTGTAAGAAGGGGTACACAAAGTAAGGGACGATTATATTACAAGGTTGAGGATTATGTGATACTTTCCAGTTCATCTTGTATCCAGCTAAGTTTCTCCTATTTGTGTTATCATCCTGCAGAATCCACCCAAACACACAATATTCCTGCCCAAATAATGCACACACATAACAATTCACACAATCTCAACTGAATTTCTATATATCTCGAATCCAACTACACCTCAATGTTTATCAAAAATAAGAGAACATAAGATGAATAGCATTAAAGTGAAATGAAAATATTCTGGCAACAGAGTTGCCAGATCCTCCCAAGTTAATGTCCCTTTTTCCAAGCTTCTTCGTACTTCATTCCTGCGCCTTTTCTCTTTCCTTTTCCCATTTATATGGTTGTTTGTCTCTTCATTCCATCTTCCTTGTGTCCTCCACATGTGCCATCTTTTTTACCACCTTTTTAGCCGATTCCACCTCACCACGCAACATTTGTCCTTGACCCTTGCCCTTATTCCTCTTTTGGTACGCCTTAGTAATAAGTGGCCAAACAACCCGCAGAATCCACCCAAACACACAATATTCCTGCCCAAATCACACACTCAACAATTCACATAATCCAGCAAATGAGATTCTGAAACAACCTCAACCAAATTTCTATTCCAACCCAACTACACCTCAGTGTTTAGCAAAAATAAGAGAACATAAGACAAATGGTAGTAAAGTGAAATGAAAATATTATGGCAATAGAGATGCCAGATCATCCTAGGCCAATGTCCCCTTCTTCAAGTTTCTTCCTAATTCATTCTTGCTCCTTTTTTCTTTCCTCTTCCCTTTTCTGTGGTTGTTTGTCCCTTCATTCCATCATCCATTTTGTGTTCTCCACTCGTGCAATATTTTTTTATCACCCTTTTAGCTGATTCCACCTCATCACACAACAATTGTCCTCTACCTTGGCCTTTTTTCCTCTTTTGGTACACCTTAGTAATAGGTTGCCTAAAAGTTGCCTCAAACCTTTTGTGACATTCTAACCAGAAGCCAGCTCTATCATCTTAGTCTTTTATTGGCTGGTTAATGTGTATTGAATTGCTTTCGATTGTTAGAAGACACTGTGGTGCAGTTGGGTGTCTGGGGCACTTGTCAAGTTGAAGTTTTATGAGTGAAAGACTGGTAATTCCAAATGTTAGATGTTGAAGTTTAAGCTTTATGTGTTACGAGGTAATTAGACCAACAATAATAAGTTACAAAAGTTTCACATGCTGCAAAGGCAATGACAACTCTAGTTTCATTGTTACTTGATCTTGTAACAAAATTTCATTTATAATATGTAGCACTATAAACTAGTATCTAATCATAGTAAGGCATAAATAATATTCCTTTCATGTTTTCTTTGCTAACTTGTCCCCCACTGGTATATAATCTTTTGTGGAACCTAATTCATTCATCAAGGTTTTGTGAGGTCAGAGTAGATTACTTTTATCTCCTTTTTAACATGAAATATGCACATTTGGTTGTCCAATTGCTTGTTAACATAATTTTCAATTGACAGGATATTCCATGTGATGATTCATGTATGGGAGAAGGGAGGGAGGGGAAGATGCTGCCAGTGACCTTTTCAAAACCGATTAAAGTTGGCATTAGAACTACTATGCTATAAGGTCATATCTACTTGCTTGCATTTTACACTTTGCTTTGGTCTGCATAACTGGGCGCGAGCACCATTCAGCTGGTTGCACTGTTGTACATATGAAAGGTTGAATCAGGGATAAGATTTATATGATGTATGATTCTGGAATATAATCATGATGATTGTTGTCTTGGATCAGCTCCTGTTGTTCACCTAGGTAGTGAATTCCTCTGTGCATAATCTTCTTCTTTGAAATATAAGTTTAAATTCACAAAGGAATGCACCAAGTTGGAAGCAAATGATTCCCGTTATCTCAAGGTTAAGGATGTCTTATGCTTTTAATTGTAATTAAATATGAAACAAACTGCAGTTCAAGGAAGCAATTCTGTGGGGAATGATGCCTCTGCTTTAGCCTTTAGCGATCGGATAAGACCTTACACAATTGACATCTGAACTTAACGCAATATATTTGTAAATAGTACCTGACAGTCTGGTTGTCAAAGTCATTTTTGGAAGAAGCATGTATCCTTGGAAGTTTGAATCTTGAAAGAGATGGATTAGGTTAGCAGTTGTCTGCCCAAAACTATGTTTCCCAAAAGAGCACAGCCATGGAATTATTTCCGAATACACGTTTGATTCATGTAGTAATTTGCTTTTTCAACCTACTTTGATCGAACCACTTTATCCTGGCTAACCATAATTTTAATGAAATCCTCGCAACGTCATCCTGGTTAACCATAATTTTAAGGAAATCCCCGCCTTTTGGCTATAAAAAGTTACTGTTCATTTGGTAAAGGTGCGTGTTAGCAAGTTCATGTGAGGTCTTAATTATCAGTTTAAAAAGGTTTCAAAAGTGCCGCACTGCATCATGACTCTTGGAAAATTATCACAATGAACAGCAACTAAACAGTCCACTTACAATAAATGCTTGCTGAACTTAGTGGTTCCACCATTTCAACTTTAATGGAAAAAAGAAAAAGCTATGATGGGTGGTTGATGTGAGGAAGTGAAGAAAAAGGTGATAAAGACATCACATTTTTATTATCAGATTCAGTTGGTGCCTGATCTTGTTACTCCAGTCTTGGAAGAAAAAAGGTAAGTAGAGTGATATTTTTCTATTTGTTTGCCCAAGAATATTTGCAGAATTGAAATGGATTGCTATTGTTTCCATGGAGTTCTACCAGATTTTGTCGTTTGCAGTGTTGGTAGGTACCATGTCTTAGTTCTTCATGACTTCAACTTGAAGTGTAAAACTTCAGATTGGCTATGGAGTAAGAGTCAAATAAATTGACACTTTGAAGAAGTGAATAGGAACTTTGGCTTAACCCCAAAGAATTTTAAAAACATTGTTTTAAACAAGCCGCAAGGCCACTATCAACTTTGAATCAATTATAAATACAGCTGAAGCCAATTTTAATTGCTTATTTCAACAGCTAATTCTTCAACATGAGTGCTTTTTACCATGGAGAGCCACCGCAGCAGGACTCTAAGAGAAGCAAATTCCTTGCCATGGTTTTGAAGATTGTGTTTTCAAATTGCCATAGCGGCAATGGACAGTTTTCGCCTTCGAGTACGGAGGAGGATTATCAAACAGCCGATTTTGATCATGAACTGGAAGTACTCACTCTTCACACTAGCAAATTTGATTTCTAGCTTTTGTTTTCTTTACAACAAATCTATGAGTGTTTCTTTGGGTTTTCAACAGGTGGTTGTTTCAGAAATCCGAAGCCGAGCAATGGAGAAGTTGAGACGCAGGCCTTTTCCCATGACTGATAGCTTTTCCTGGGTCCTTTCACCAAGAAGCAGAGAATTGTACTTAAAGGCACATCAACAAAAAGATGATGACGATGAAGAAGAAGAAGAAGAAGAAGAAGACGCAAGAGATGAATATTTTTCTGTTGGGAGCTGTTTCTCTTGCTACTCAAGTGCTCTGAGCAGGGAAGCTTATTACTCAGTGAAGACAAACTTCTCCTGCTTCAGTCCAAGCTTGAATGGGCTTGATTTTCGGGATCTCCGGCGGTCTATAATTCAAGAACTGTGTTTTTGCGAAGGATGGCCATTTGGCCTCTGCAGGAGAGCTGTGTTACTACCACCTCTACCCAAGTCGCCATCCGAATCTTGGTCATGGCGTAAAGGCTCGAGAATTGCTAAGATTTCTTGTCTTTAGGATTTTATCTGTTTTCTTATTCCTTTGGTTTCTTGAGCTTATCGATGGAAGCTGACCTACTCGCTTAAGAATAATAAACAGCCTAAAAAGGCAGTTCAGGCAGTGAAGTCTCTCACGTTTTAACCATCAGTAGGAAAAACGCACACAAATCGACCAATTATTCAGCTTTTTGGAGCACTGTTTTTGCCATCTAATAAGTTTAACATGTCTGGCGTCAACATCCAGCACAAAACATTCCTCCCTTTGTTAAGAAGTAATATTAGATGTAATAACAAATTATATAAACTTATTTATATAATATGATACAATAATTTCTAATTAGATGATTTTAAAATAAAAAACAAAACAATTATATTACTCAATTCCAAACTGTTATTTTAACTTATATAAATAAATTTGTACGATTTGTTTATTTCTCCTTAAGATACTATAGGTAATCCCAAGAGTTGGAAATCTTACCGACAATCACCATCAATGAGTTCAGATTTTCTAACCATAGCCATTAAAAAAAAAAAAAAAGAACAAGGGTAGATGTTGGGATAAGCTGAAAAATGAAGATACAAACAGAATATTGCCTAATAACACACGATAAAGGAATGTTTTATTCATTCATAGTTGCTGCTCAAAACTGGCTTTTATTAAACTGCCAAATAACTTTCATGAGAAATTACTTCTCTCACAGTCACACTATCCAAAGACATGTGAGCACAAGAAAGTCACAATTACAGTAAACCTTTCAACTTTGGGCTAAGCTCTTTTCTCCACATATGAGCCAGAAAGACCAGATGTTCCAAGTACGGTAACCTGAAATAAGAAGTTTGGTAAGGGTTACCAGGGCTTAAGAAGCAATTAGCATTGCAGCCAGAGTTCAGCAACACATATTTATAAGACCTAAATAGCTTTCAAGGATTTACCCATATTAATTGCATTTTACAATCAACGCCAAACCCAAAAACGCATTTTCAGAAATGAAACCCTTTAAAATGGGAATTCCCTTCTATGTTCCCTCACAATTTTATGGGAGTAGGACAAAGGGGAGGGAGGTAACTTATGCAAATTGTTCTTGGTTGATTATGCTAGATGTACAAATAAGCAAAGAGTAAAGACCAATTACACTTTGAACTAAAGGACCTTTGTCTGTTTCTCAGAAATAATCATGCCTTTATTTAAGTTAATAAATAGGTTGTCCTAAAATGAAGCCTTTTATGGAGCATAAAAAATGACATGAGTGCTATAAAACACAAACTGCCTAAGTTCAAATAGAGTTATCTTAAGCCAGAATAACACCCAGGATAATACCTTTCCCCACTCAGAACCAAGGCCACTGCATCTCATCTTTAAGAAAATCATTTTAGACCCCAATTCCGTCTCCACCTTCTTCCGCAAATAGGATTCTTCAGGACCAAATGCATTCAAATAGGTAATGTAACGTTGATAAACTGTACGAATTGCATGGTCCAAATCCTCTGGCAAGGGTTTTACATCCTACATAAAGTTCAAATCATTAAGCCACAAGAACTCAAGGCAGAAAAACCAAACAAGTCCATGATCCCATTTAAACCATATTACCTCACCACTCATCCCAATACTATCATCAATTTCCATTTTAATATTCATAATCATCCCAGTAAAAAGCTCAACCGCTTCAGCTGAGCAAAAAACAGTTTTCAAGACCTCCTGGCCAGCCTTGTCGTCTGTGTTTTTTGACAAAGCCTTCTTCACATCATAGAGGATGCTATCAGGAATCTCATCCCAATTTTCAGCCATCAAGTCCTTGAAAGCACGCTCAATTTCTGGATCTTTTATTTCGGGCATGTGAGTAACTTGTTCACTGAAAGAGCGGGTGCCTCCTAAGCTCATCATAAGAGGAGTGCGACAATCTGTGAATTTTACACCAATAAACAAGTTAATTATGTAATAGCTAATACTCAATAGCATAACAGTCCAAAGGATAACTCTAGGAAAAAAAACACAGATATATCAAGCTGCACCTATAGTTCAGAAGCACCTATATTTAATCAATAGCTAACTGTATTGAAAACTCATGACCAACACAGCGGGCTCTTGCAAAATACATAAATAAAAAAAACTAATTCACCAATTACTAAGAATAGAGAATATGCTAGTCATAGAAGAGTACTGATACCGCTTAAGAAGATGGCCTAAGTCGATCTGCTAACTAAAATACGATGGGTCAGCAATAAATGTACAGTTTCACCTTAGTATGAATTCTATCAGTTAAATGGGTCAGCAATAAATGTACAGTTTCACCTTAGTATGAACTCTATCAGTTAAATTAATCTACCAAAAACTCAAAGACCCACCGAGCAGACAAGTTTTTAATTTAAAAAAAAAAAAAAAACACATGGAAAAGTTAACAACACCAAGCAATGTACAAAACATAATTACTGATAATACCCAAACAAGTCCGCTAGCAATATATCTGTCATCACCATAAGTTGGGCCCTTGATACTTCGAAACGTACAATTTATATTACAGGGCAAGCTAACGCATCAAATTAATCATGAACCAATGAACATAAAAAGATAGACAAGACAACTAAAGGCAATAAACCTAAAAAAACAAGTTTGACGATGATCGAACTCCTACGTTTCAACAGTGATATTTTACATTTCACACAAAAATATTGTTATGGTTTTCCGATTGAAGACTGAGGAAGTACCTGAAGGGATGGATTTGGAAGGAATCGATGCAAAGGGAGAAGATAAACTGAAAAGAGCTCGAGAAGATAACAGGTGACGAACATGATGGTTATTGGAGGCGGCAATGATTGAAGATCTGAAACGGGTAGCTCTGCATATGGATCTCACTACACTCATCTTCTCCATTTCTGGCCTCCTTAGTCTACACGGCGCTGATATTACCCTTTTGGATTGGTAAATTAAAATACTGGAAAATGACAGACAGTGCTTTAAATGTATTACTATATTTATATTTATTATTTTTGCTTTATGGTCGGGCATAGACATTGGGCTTTGAGCCCATTGGGCCTTCAGCTTAACAGATCATTTCTTATAACAATATTAAATTCTTTTTCTTTTGTTTTTGTTTTTCCACAAATGATATCTTGTGAGAGTATTTATATTAATTTTTTCCCAACTTATTCAAAATATATTATAATAAATTATTTTATCTTATTTTAATATTATAATTATATAAAATTATTTTTATATATTTTTATGATATTATCTGATTCAATAATTTTAAAATAAATAAATAAATAAATTACTACATCTCTCAATGACTAATTATTGTTATTATTTTTTATGGTGGTTGGGAAGTCGTGATAAAATAATAGGGAATATATTGGTAAAGCATGCCCCAAATACTTTATTATATAAATAAGGAAAATAATTATTTCTCAACCAAGTAAGTTTTAGCATATTTTTTAAAATATATTTTTGTGGTTTAAAAAATTTAAATATATTCTGGCTTTTTATCAATTTTTTAAATTCGATCATGAAAGGCAATCACTCTCCGACACGCAGAAAAGAAACGGTTGAACTAAAAGTAGAAATGTTAATGCCCATTATTGCCGTCACCGCAGAGGAGAGAAAACCTTTGAGACAGCTTCAAGTGTTCATCTTTCTTTTTTTAACAACTCAAAGAGAACTCGCCCTCTACACTGAACATTGCACATTCGTTAAATTCTTCCTCGTTTGGTACATAAATACTTGAACCTGTCTTCCTTATCGAAGATCAATCCTAGCGCTTTTTCTCTTTTCTCAAATGGCTCCAGACAATCCTGTAGAAGTTTCAGTTGAGGTTTTTCCTTATCTTCGAGTTCTCAAAGATGGCACCGTCCAGAGACTCGCAGGAACCGAAGTCACTCCAGCAGGCTTGGATCCTGAAACCAACGTTTTCTCCAAAGACATCGTCATAATACCAGAAACCAGCATCTCTGCAAGGATTTACCGTCCCAACACTGCAAAACCTGAAGAAAAGCTTCCTCTGGTTGTATATTTTCACGGCGGAGCTTTTTGCATATCTTCAATCGCCGATCCCAAGTACCATGCAAGTCTCAACAATCTAGTTGCAGAGGCTGGTGTTATTCTTGTCTCAGTCAACTACAGATTAGCCCCAGAGCATCCTCTTCCTGCTGCATATGACGACTCATGGGCTGCACTTGAGTGGGTGGCTTTAAATGGTAAACATGAAGCTTGGCTCAAGGAATATGCCGACTTTCGGAGAGTGTTTTTGGTGGGTGATAGTGCTGGCTCTAGTATTTCACACCACTTAGCCTTGAGGCTGAAGAAATCAGAGTTGGGTCGACGTTTGAAGTTGGTTGGTATCGGCATGATCAACCCTTATTTCTGGGGATCCGAGCCGATCGGAGTGGAGATGACGGATCAGTTCAGGAGAAAAATGGTGGACAATTGGTGGATGTTCGTTTGTCCATCGGATAAAGGGTGTGATGACAAGTTAATTAACCCGTTTACGGATGGGGCACCGAGTGTTGCCGGCTTGGCTTGCGATAAAGTGATTGTTATTGTTGCAGAGAAAGACATACTGAGAGATAGAGGGAGGCTTTATTATGAAAGATTGGTGAAGAGTGACTGGCCAGGAAAGGCGGAGATTATGGAAGTGGAAGGGGAGGATCATGTTTTTCATATCTTTGATCCTTTCTCCCAGAAGGCTAAAAGCTTGATTAAACGTTTGGCTTGTTTCATCAATGAAGCAAATGCTCCTGCTGTGTGAAAGGGCCCTGGAATTGAGATCATTTCAGTAATAGTCTGTAATGTTTCCTTTCCACATTCCCGAATGATGTACTTTGTCTGAAGATTGTTAACTGGTTTCTGCTTTCCGTTTCACAATCCCGAGTGAAAACAACAATTTTAATATTTTTGAATTTCAAAATTGATTAGTTTTTAAAAGAGTAATGCTATGTTTACCTATTTTTTATACACAATTCATGTACATAATGATATGTCAGCATGTAATTGGGTGATTTTAAAACATGTGTCATCATATGATAAAGAAATATCAAATCACATAATAACACCTCATCTGTGTACATAAATTGTATACCAAAAATTGGTATACATAATTTTATTGTTTTTAAAATTTTCGCCAGAAATCATCCATAGAAAACCCCCAACCAGTCTTAAAGTTAAAGTGGTCGGCCCCTTTGAATTTGCCTTTTGCATGAAATTTTGGCGTTAGCGAAGAGCGTCTGAAAATGATTAAGAAGCAAAAGGTCCTGCAAATGGAATCTGTTTATAATATTATAAGATGAAGCTATGACGAATATGCATCCATTTAATTAATATCCACACTAACAAAAAGCGGATAGTTTTCCTTTCAATCTCCTCCAACCAAGGTCCCAGCCACAATAAGTTCGATGTTAGTACAAATTTTCTTCTAATGAATGCGTGTTGAATCCTTTTTCAGCCCTGCCAATTTCTGACACCTATCAATTAAATGGATCTAAATGAACAAACCCTTCCAACTCACCAGTGTTGAAAGACAACCAATTTTATCATCAACTAGCATCTCAGCGTACTTCACAGCCAAAAAATGTCTGAAGATTTTAGATAACAGCATAACATTACGATGCAAATGGATATGCTTTTGCATATATAGCATCGTCGTCCACAGAGATTGAATTCAGTCTCATAAAGAAGTTATTTGGTGAGCCTAACATCATATGCAAGCACTTAAAAGAGAAAAAAAAAACATCATAGGCAAGTCTCAGCTGACTAAGTTTACTACCTGAGCTTTGTCTTCAAGGCAGTCCACTGACTTTTGGAGGCTGTCTCGAACTTCAACCGGTTCAATACTGCAAAAACATTCTGTAAATCAAGAAAATCTCAAACAACGGTTCGCACATGCTAGACGTGGTTAAATGGTTAATGTTTAAGTTCAATCAAAAGTCACACGTATAGGCGTTAAATTTAATTTGTTGGCTCACCGAACATCCGTACAAGTGGTTGAAAGAGAAACCAAAAAACTACTCATAGCCATAAACACCAGTTATCATGATTTACAGTCCAACAATTAAATTGTTCCTGCAAAGAAGTGGCATGCAAGAGAGAAAGTGTAACAAAATGCTCGGTATACAAGAATTCAATGAAAACTAAATTCAGATCTACGTAGAACAAAAGTTCAGGATTGTTCCACTGCAGCAAGTTATTAAAATACAACTGTGTCAAGCATGGTTCCCAAAGTCTGAACTATGTTTGAAGACATCAAGTTGGAGATGTGTTCCTCTAGATGCTTCTTAGCATCCTGCCTTCCTACGTTAGCAATTGCCAGCTTTTCTGGAGGCAACTCATCTTCCTCTTGAACTGCCTTGTTATATTTGATGGCTAAGTTTAACATCTCCTGCACATGCCAAAAAGAAAAAATAAATAAATATCACATTGGTTTGATTATAACATAATGTAACTTACCATAACAAGTAAAATACAGCTTTCACATTTCCGATCCTCCTAAAAAAGGGTTTAATGCTCTCTCAACTACTTGGAAGTAATGGACCACATATATCATGTATCTTACCTGCTCTCCCAACTACTTGGAACTAATGCACCGCATTTATAATGTATATTACCTAATCATGTTTTAAAATATCAGTAAACTAAATTACAAGTAATGGACTCACTTATAATGATGAGAACTTCTAAAATTAAACAAATACCTCAATATATTTTAATACTGACAATAAGATCTGTCAACTACTCTCAAGGAAATAGCCTCCCAATCAACCAAAGGCTATCCCAAACTCAAAGACAATATTTTTCTTCTTCCAATCCTAGTTTCCTTTTTATACCAACCATACATGTTTAATAACTCCTCAATCCAATTTCATACATACCATACATGTATCATAACTCCCCAATCTCTTCATTTCACCTAAATATTATTCCTAATCAATTATTATCTTATATAAATATTATCCTAATTAAATAGCATTCTAATCTTCAAATTCAAATCCCAATTATTATTACAAAAATTATTCAAATGTTATACTAATTATTATCATAATCAATATTAGTCAATACTAATCAACATTGATTAATTATTATTATCTAATCCTTAGAGATAATCATGACAATAGATAATAGATTATATTATTGTCATGACTATAAAGACAAACCAGAAGGTAAGCCTTGTGAATGTACAGGTAAGTAGAATGGTTGTTGAAAACCAATGCCCAAGAAATTGTTTTCTTTAGTCTTTGACATGGCTTGTGGTTTTGTGAGCCCCAACAATTTTATTTTTCAACATCTTACAAAACCCCTTGGCAGGCACTTTACCATCCAATACATAACTAAAACCAATAAGTCATGATATTCTGTTTTGTTGAGCACAACTCAATCTCACAACAGCTGGGGTGTACGGCACCAAATATTCAGGTTACAACAAATCAATCATACGTACAATCTATTATTCAGCTTGCTTATGGAGAAGAAAAGCCAAAGAACCCCCGTAGACTGTTAATGTTAAAAACAAGCTTTACTGACCTGAACAGTCTGTTCATTGGTTTTTGAATGTGTATCAAAACGACAAAGTGTCAACCCATCAGTCCATTTCTTCTTGTGGAGGTTTAGTAACATCTTTTCCTCCAGTTCATTCTTCCTGTAATTGATAGCTATCGAGTAATAATGTCTGTTCAACCCATGAATCAATGCCTGACAACAAAAAGAAGCCAACATGTTAATTAGTATATATGTGCATAATTTATTTACAGAACCACAGATTAAGAACTCACTTGAATAGATGGCTTATTAAGATGCCCAAGGTTAGAGGTTGTCTGTCGTGGTTCCTGACCAAGCATCATGGTTTGTGGGTTAATCAAACGAAATGCATCAATGACCACCTTTCCTTTCACACTTTGAATTGGATCCACAACCACTGCAACAGCCCTTTGATTTAAAGCTTCAAAACTCTGTCAAAAATATTATATGTCAGCAAACCAGTGACAGAACCAGCAAGAAATCAGAAAAATGAAAACAAATAAAATAGGCTTAATTCCAAAATTCCCAGAAGTATATAAAAGCAACTTCCTTCGAGTTATTTACAGAATTCTTACATTACAGATTAAGATCCTTTAGAAATTATCAATGCAAAAGATTCAACATTATGAAACAGATGCACAAGTTTGCATTTTACGAACAGTTTCACTTTCTAGGAATCACTTAAACTCCCTAGCTAAACAACATTTCAATCTTTCACTTGACTCAGTCAGGCAACATCCTCCTACAACATCCGTGCACTTCCTAACCATCACTGCAGTAGAAAATACCTCTAAAGATCAGTTTTCAATGAAGGAGTCGTCATATCTTCCTAAAATTAAATAGGATATCTTTGTACAAGTTGTCAAGACGTGTTCATAAACCAACTCTCTCCCTTCTGGTTGAAAATACAAAGCCCTAACAGAATTTCCTTCCACCCCTTGATTGAATGACAACTATTGTGGAAGTAAATATGTGTCGCCACAAAAACATGAAATGCAGTAGAACACATAAACCAAAAAAGATATATTTTTATGTCTTTGTGACCAAATCAGGCCCAAGGATCAGTTCTGTTATGTATACATACTACCAACAACACAAGCTAACATGCAAGGAAAAAGGAAAAAGAAAAAGCAATCAGGAAAAAAAAAACCCATTTTCTGGAGATTAATAGTGTAACATTATGTCCAAGACAAACCTGCTGTGTGT
This sequence comes from Mangifera indica, assembly GCF_011075055.1. NCBI lineage: Eukaryota > Viridiplantae > Streptophyta > Magnoliopsida > Sapindales > Anacardiaceae > Mangifera > Mangifera indica. The sequence goes on along the minus strand of NC_058147.1, from coordinate 2,777,978 downwards.
TTATGTCAACACCAGAGAGCCAACAACCGAATCCAGGATGTGAATGATACCACCCTACCACCATCTCTGGTCTGCATAAACAATTGAATAAAAGTCCAACTGAGGTACATGGACAATAACATGAGATTATGAACCAAGTTGTCACAGAAACACAACAAAGATAACATGACAATTCTAAATATCAAAATTGTTGATCAAATGCAGCCAGCCTCTCCATCTCAAATTTCACATCCAAAAATTTAACATGCACGTTCAGGGAAAAGACATTTAAAAGACAAGTGAACATAAGTAAAACATTTTATAGAAGCATTTGTAAGCTTGAATAAAAATTAAAATCAATTGCAAGTCTGGAAACAGAAAAAAACTTGAACTACCCAATTCCTTCCCCATCTCTTTCTTTAAAGGAAAAATGCATCCACAAACACAATGCCCAAAAGCAGTCCCAGACATAAAATCTCAAAAAGCAGAGCTAGCCATACTGACCTTATAATTTAATCATATGGTTATTTTGATCAAGTTTCTTGATTAGCTTCAGTACTAATGGAAGACATCAAGATATATGCAACATATTAAAGGACAACCACAAATATCCAAGAAGCACATTCGCTAAAATTGACAACTCAACACAGTAAACTGAATCAACAGGATGATACCTCCCAGTCTGCTTGAGCATATCAAGCATGTTAGTCTGAAAGACATGGTCAACAGCTTCAACACTTACACCAGTACCACTTTGCGGCATTGCAAAGACATCAACAACGCGAACTGTGTATTCATCCACAAACTCCCCCAGCATCAAACCCATCACCTCCATGGGGACACCAGCTCTTCCTATGTTCACACACACACACCCCGATGATCAGAATAAAAAACACTACAAAGCCTCTCAATTAGAGTTCATAATCCATCATAAAACCACTATTGGATTGCAGGAAAAAACAGAATAAAACCCTATGTAAGATTTGAACACATACAAATCTAAGATATATCGACAAAACCCCAAAATCTGTCCCAATAGTCCTAAATTACATGCACAGCTTGTGATATCCATCAAAAGAATCAGAAATAACAATTAGATTCCATATAAGGAAAAAATGTGCTCATATTTCTAAAACCTAAACATATAAGACTAAATGTAAATAAAAGGAAGAATAAACATTAAGCGTAATAATAATAATTAGAGCAAGACCTAAAACTAAAGAACTAGAAATCCAAGATTTAAAAAACGAAAAGCTAATGCTAAATCGAATCTTACCGTGCTTGAGCATTTTCAGAAGTGCGAGTGAGGAGATGTAAACTTGCTCTGACGAATCAAGCGTTGGGGAGTCGGGCGGCGGATGGCCCAACGCACCACCGGCACCAGCAAACATCCTCTGCAATCTTTCCATATCTGACAGTTTGCAGCAACTTTTCTCGCTGGCCAAGCAGAAAATTTGGATTTCTTTCGTAGCAAGACTTCGTTCAACCTTTGGCGTCTGGCGATCCGATTCTGATATTTAACAACTTCGACAGAAATTTTCAATCTACCCTCGTAGTTTTAAGGGGCAAACGACTATTTGCCCCAAAGTTCTAACTCAATCTCAACAATCCATCCATAATAGATAAAAAAATTCAAACATCACCTTATCTCTAACCTGCCATCAAATTTTTCATTAAACATAAGAGTAAAATCATTATTTAATAATAATATTAAAAAATATATAATTTTTTTTCATTTTCCTCTCAAGTTTTAAAAATTAATATTTAATTTCATACATGAACTTTAAAAAGTGATTTTTTCCCCTTAAATTCCTAAGTTTTTTCTTCACTCTTTTCTTTGGCCATCAACGATCGATGAGATGCATTGTTAGATGACAAACATTATCTAAATTTAGATGATGCTTGTCATCCTTCACTGGATGACAAAGTATCGTCTATCCTAGATGACAAGCATCAACGATAAAGCGTCATCCAAAAATCCAAATGACTTTTGTCATCCATGGGCGATAGTCATCATCCAGAGGTCATCCTCTTGATGACTCAATCCTATTCCTCCGTCATTGGTCCATTGTTTGCTTGAAAAAACAGTTGGATTTCAAGTTTGGTATCTTAGAGGGAAATATGAATTTTTTAAAGGGAAAAGGACTATGTCCTACCTAAATTTTTTCCTAATCTCAAAATCATACTCACAACAGTTGAAAAATCCAAACACCTACCCATGGGCTAACTGTCATCCAAATTTTCAGTTAAGGATAGGGGTAAAATTGTTATTTTATCTATAAACTTTAAAACTACGAAGTTTCTATCATTTCCCTCTAGGTTTTAAAAACTAACACTTTAACCTATTCTTAAACTTTAAAAAGTTTATATTTTACTTTCAGGGTTTGTTTCCTTTTCTGACCACCATCATTCTAACTGATAGTTAATGTTTTTCACCTATCTTCCATCTCCGACTATAAAGGATGACGAAGGACAATCTTTCGTCATCCAGATCTGGATGACGAAACATCATCCAGATTTGTAAGAAGAGACAAAAGATGACATTTTATCATCCTTCGTCACATCGTTCAAACACGACAATGAAAGATGACTAAGTATCGTCCTTTGTTGTCTCACCTACACGACAAAGGATGACGAAGACAAAACATCATCCTTTGTCTCTTCTTGTAGATTTGGATGACGTTTTATTGTCCAAATTTAAACTACAAAAGGTTGTCCTTCATAGTTGGAGATGAAAAATGGGTGGAAAACACTGATCGTCAGTTGAAATGATAGTAGTCGGAAAGGGGAGCAAACCCTAAGGGTGAAATCTAAACTTTTTAAACTTTGAGAATGGATTGAAGTGCTGGTTTTTAAAACCTAGGGGAAAAATGGATAGAAATTTTAAAATTTTAAAGTTTATAAGTAAAATGATGATTTTACCTCTACTTTTAACCGAAAATTTGGATAATAGTTAGCTCATGAATGAATATTTGGGTTTTTTATTTACCGTGGGTGTACTTTTAAATTTCGGCTAAAACTTGGGTGAAAATTTTAAAACTTAATTAAGGAGGAAAATATTAGTTTTTCAAACTAAGAGGACAAATGAGATATAATTTTAATTCTCTGAATATTATTGAAAAAATAAAAATTTTATCCTTTAGTTCTAATAAAAAATTTATAAATGTATCCTAATAGATTAAAATTTAGACAAATATTTAAATTTTTTATGCGTCGTAGTTATATCTTAATTATTTCACCAAAACTTAGGGTGAAAAATTGTCTTTTTCCCGTAGTTTTAATAACTATGAACCGCCAATCGTTCATGGGCTGCCGAATTCTTAGTCAACTCGTAGTTCTTTAAGCCCAATTTTGGAAGCCCATTTTCAAACAAGTCCGTCGTGTGGCACTCAATATTTGGGTTCAGTTCACGAGGTTCGACAAGTGAGACATTCCTCTTCACCCAGATTTTCTGTAATAGCTATGTAGTTTCATCACCAAAAAGACATCCAAAGGTGCAGGTCCCCGTAAGGAAAAAAACAGGTGAGACGTTATTGAAAAGCAATTCAAGGTCCAAAAGTCAGCAAAACGAGATTGGAATCCATAAGAAGATGATTTGATGATCCATTAAAGAGATGAATGTCATCTATATGTAGGATTGTCAATCTCAATATAACTCTTGCCGTAAGATATGGAAGATGACATGCCACCCAATCCACAAAAGAAAAATCCGAAACGATGTTTTACCTCTAGCAAAATAATAAAATTTAGGACAAAGGACTATTTCCCACCCAAGGTTCGATGAAACAATAAATTTTTATGTTTTAAGTTTTAAAAAATCAAATTTCCATTTGTCATATACTTTTGTTTGTATATTTGTTAAGTTTACTAGAAATAATTAGGCCAAAAGACTTGTTCCCACCTAAGGTATAATAAAAACTCAAAGTATTATTTAATTTTTGAAAATTCAAACACTCATTTATGAGTAATTTTCTATTAAAAATCTCAATTAAAGTTAAAGGTAAAATTAATATTTAATAAAAAAATTAAAAAAAGACTAAATTTTTATACATTTCCCCCTCAATTTTAAAACTCACCCCCCCCCCCCCCACCCCAAAACTTCCTTGAAAGTTTGAAATCTCACAATTTTCTCCTGGTTTTTTCTCCTCCTGTGACTCACTCTTCCCACTCATGGTTGACCTTCCCTCTTTTTCCTCTATTACTGCTTGACTCTCCTTACTCTTATTTTGCCTTCGTCGGAGATGAAGATTGTTATCTCCGTCTCAAAAGAGGACTAAGAGTCTTTATTTAAGACAGAGACGATAATCTTTGTCTTCGAAGAAGGATGGAAGAAGGTGATTGACTGAGAGAGAAGAAGAAGGGAAGGCCAACCAATGACTGGGAAGAAATTGTCGCTGGAGAAGAAAAAACTTAGGGGGGAAATAGTTACTTTTCAACCTTTGCAGAAAATTTTGGGCGAAAATTTGTGAGATTTTTGAATTGATGGGGAAATTGTGTTAAATGTCTAGTTTTTTAATTTTTTTTAATTAAATGATGGTTTTACTTTTAATCTTAATAGAGATATTTAATAAATAATTGTTTATGGATGGGTGTTTGAGTTTTTGAAAAAGTTGGAGGGCAAAACTTTGAGTTTTTGCTATACCTTAGGTGGGAACAAGTCTTTTGGTCAAATAATTATTTTGTCATTTTATTAAAAGGCTAAAAGATATTTCCCATCCAAGTTTTAGTTCAATATAAAATACACATCTACGACAAATAAAAAACTCAAACATCTTCCATCCCTAAACTGATATTAAATTTGCTCTTAAATATAAGGACAAAACCATCATCTAACAATATTATTAAAAATATATAATTTTATCTTATTTTCGCTCTCAGATTTTAAAAATTAACATTTCACCCTTATACTTGAATTTTGAAAAGTGACTTTTTCCATTTAAATCTTTAAGTTTTTTTTCTTAACCTTTCTTTCAATTATCGGCAATCAACAAGATACATTGCTATGTGTAGATTTTGATGATAAACGTTGTCTAGATTTTGACGATACTTGTCATCCTTCACTAGACAAAGATGGAGCGTCGTTCAGTGAGGACAACGAAACATTATCTAGATTTAGATAATAATTGTCATATAGATTTGGATGACGATCATTGTCCAGAGGTCGTCTTCTAGATGAATTTGTCTTATTCATCCGTCGTTAGGTCGTTATTCGTCGGAGAAAGTGACCCGATTTTAGGTTTGATGCCTTAGGGGAGAAAAGTAAATTTTTCAAAACTTAATATATGAGGGAAATTGTTAGTTTTTCAAACCAAAGGTGAAAAGTGAGATATAATTTTAATTATTTTAATATTACTAATAAAATAACAATTTTACCTCCTAACCCTAATAAAAAATTTGTGTGTGTATCATAATAGACTAAAACTTGGATGAATATTTGAGTTTTTCATCTGTCATGAATATATATTTGTTATTTCACCAAAACTTGGGTAGAGCCTTATTAAAATTACAAAACTACAATTAATCATTATTATAAATTTTAAATTACCAATATATTTTTATCAATTTAAAAATTTATTAATTAAACTTTTAAAACATTCAAACTCTATTAACTTTAAAATGTTATATTTTAGTTAATTCTTTAGGGGCAGCACTATTATTTTTAAAATTACTGATGAATATATTAAAATGTTAAAATTTTCAAAAGTACTTTTAAAATTTTTAAAATTTTCAAAAGCCTCTAAAAATATTATTAATATCCCTAATATTTTCTAATATTTTAAAATTTATAGTTTCTGACTTTTGAAAGGAAACTTGAAAAAACAAAAAGGAAAATAATAAAAATAAATAAAATAAGAAAAATAGAAAATCTTTGCAAAATCTTTTTATTCAATGGAATTCATTGGTAGAAGTGGACAATTAGTATTTGATTTAAAAAATAGAAGTGGATCATAGGTGAAAATTTGATTCTTTTTGGAACGTAAAGGGGAAACAACTCAGATTTAAAAAATTTGATTCAACATACTCTGGGTGGAAAATGGTTAGTTGGCCTAAAATTTATTCATAAAAGCTGTTTGAAAGCAACTCAGATGAGTTATCCTCCCCGCCAGTACCAGTACAGCTATTACCTCCAATTTATGGTTGCACCGATCGCACAAAATTAATATTGCCTGACATATCACTGACATGGTCTACTTATTATTCACGGCATCACAACAGGACGTAAATGATAAGTTTTTTTATTAGGCCAAACGACTATTTCCCACCAAGGTTTGATGTTTTTCAAGTTTTCACCTTTTAACTATGAAAATATCAAATATCTATCTATGATAGGTTAGATTTAACAAAATCCTAACGGTGATAAATTTAATCTCATTTTCCCCCTAAAAGTTTAAAAACTAATATTTTTTCCCTAAGCTAAGTTCGAAAAGATTACATTTCCTCCCAGGATTTATTTCCAAACCCTTTCACTTTCTCCGGAGCCATCACTGACCGTCTTCTCCTCCCAACGGTTTCTCTTCCACGATGGCCGCTCTCAACTCTTGCACTACGTATTCGACGCAGAGAGAAATCGTCTGGGAAGAGAAATTGTCTTCCTAGATGAAGACGACTCGTCTTCTCAGAGGATGACGACTCATCTCGTCTTCGTCTGGAAAGACGATCGTCTTCCCAGACGACAACGACTGGGAAGACGAAGAACTTCGTCTTCCCCGACGAAGTTCTTCGTCTTTCACGGCTTCTCTGACTCCGATTGGATATCCAAATGGGAGGAAATAGTTCACCAGAAGGAGAGAAAGCTTCGGGAGGGAAAGGCCGTCTGCAATGGAGCCAGAGATATAGTCGGAGATTTTAAAACGAAACCCTAAGGTAAAACAGTGATTTTTTAAAACTTAGGCTAAGGAAAAATTTTAGTTTTTTAGGGGGGCAAAATAGATTCTATTTTAGTTTATTTTTAATATTATAACAAAAATAACGATTTTACTCTTACCACCGTTAAAGTTTTGTTAAATCTAACCAACCATGAATGGGTATTTGATGTTTCTATAGTTAAAAGGTGGAAACTTGAGAAAACATCAAACCTTGGGTGGGAAATAGTCATTTGACCTTTTTATTATATGCCCTTAAAGCTTTTTATTTCTCTAAACTTTGAATCGGTCAAATTATATGAGAACAAGAGTCTTTAAGTAGCATTGTTTTCACTTCACTTCAGAAGACGCTAATAAAAGCCTCCCATTCTTGAACTCTTCATTTCACCGATCTCTCTCTCCCTCTCTCTCTCTCACGCCCACCCCACTCGTAGTTTCTTTCTCAGCTTCTTATGGAGAGTCCAACAACACCTTTACAGCCACCCACTTACGGAAACCTAATCACCGTCCTGAGCATCGACGGAGGAGGAATCAGAGGGATAATCCCGGCAACTATCCTTGCCTTCTTAGAGTCTGAGATTCAGGTTTTTAGTTAATCTTCAATACATAAATATTTAAGTAACAGGTTTATAAGGACACTGAAAATAATATTTTAACGTTTCTGAAGTTTTATAGATGATATTCCCTGTACACATCAGCCATCTTCACTCCATGCATGCAAAATACCGGTGATAACATATATTTCTCTGATATCTATATATGATTTGTCCGTCCGTGAACAGAAACACGATGGAACGGAAGCAAGACTTGCAGACTATTTCGATGTGATTGCGGGAACTAGCACTGGTGGCTTAGTGACTGCCATGCTAACAGCCCCTAATGAACAGAACCGCCCTTTGTTTGCTGCCAAAGATATTAAAGACTTCTACCTAACTCACTGCCCCAAAATTTTCCCCCAAGACCATAGGTAATAAACTTAAGCACTTCAATAATTTTTTTATTTCGAAAATGAAGAAGTTTTAATAAACTCTCTTATAATTGAAGTAGAAATTTGTGGGTTTTTTTGTAAGTAAATCATATTTCAAGATTTAGGATTAGACTCCCTCTCCCAGAATGGGAAGGTTTTGTTGATGATGAGGGGTGAAAAGGAAGTTGCTAATTTAGTAATATTTTGGTTGTACATGTATATCAGTTGTCCTATTGTTGCTCCTGTTACCAAGATGATCAAATCTTTCACTGGGCCAAAATATGATGGCAAATATCTGCACTCTATCGTGAGGGAAAAGTTAGGAGACATTCGGTTGCACCAGACTTTGACAAACGTGGTGATTCCAACCTTTGACATCAGGAAGCTCCAACCAACCATCTTCTCTAGCTATGAGGTCTCTTTGTTAACTTTACTTATTTCAGTTCTTATGATAAAACATTTCAAAGAATACTTCACAGATTTCAGTTGGTACTAATATGTATTCTTGGACCCTTTTTCATGTCTTTTAGGTGAAGAAACATCCAAGCATAAATGCCTTACTTTCTGATATTTGCATTGCAACTTCAGCTGCTCCTACTTATCTTCCTGCACATTGTTTTGAAACCCATGGCTCCGAAAGAAAAGTGAGAAAATTCGATCTCATCGACGGTGGTGTGGCAGCTAATAATCCGGTAAGATATATATCTTATCTATTGCTGCAATTCAAAGGGAAATCTTGATATTTATTAATTTGTTAATACTTTTCAGACTTTAGTTGCTATCAGTGAAGTGACCAAAGAAATCACCAGTGGGAGTCCCGACTTTTTTCCCATAAAGCCAACCGACTATAGTCGGTTTCTCGTGATATCATTAGGCACTGGTTCAGCAAAGGCTGAAGAGAAGTATGATGCTTATAAAGCGGCTAAATGGGGTATGTTGGGATGGTTGACCTGTGAAAATTCGAGTCCATTGACTGATGTGTTTATGCAATCTAGCAGCGACATGGTTGATTTTCACATTGCTACTGTTTTTCAAGCCCTTCATTCTGAAGCAAATTATCTAAGAATTCAGGTAATAACATTCATGAGTCAGTGCCATGTTCATATAGAAGTTGAGAACTGAGACTAAATATATTGAAAAATTTTAGGAGGATAATTTGAATGGAGATGAGTCTTCTGTGGACATTGCCACTCCAACGAACTTGGAGAGACTTGTGACAATTGGAGAGAGGCTCCTCAAGAAACCAATTGCAAAGGTGAATTTTGAAACTGGAGCCTTTGATCCTTCTACTTGGGGCACAAATGAAAGGGCTCTCATAAGGTAAAAATATGTTGATTTTATAATTCCACCATAACAATTTACAGTTAGCCATTGTTTTATGAAAAGGGGTATATCTATATATATGTCTAACTATACAAAATTTATGTGGGCAGATTAGCAGAAGTACTTTCCAAGGAGAAGCGGGTTCGTGATATGAGGTCACCTCATGGAAGACTGGAAGATGCAAACCTGAAGAAATGAATAACAGCATCATTAATTATTCAATCAATGTCAAACAATTTAGGCGCATCTCGGATTTTTCTTTCGTCATTCAAAGTACTTACAAACTTGATTAATCTTCAAGCATTTATGATTTTCTAATGTGAACGGCAAGCCATCTACAGCACATTTATGATGCAAAACAACCTTCTTGTTATCTGCAAATATGAATATGGCATTCTTCAACTTTTCCTCAAATCTCAAGCATTTTACTTTCTCATTTACCCATTAAATGACCTTAATTCAGTCTATTGTGGGCATTTCTAGATTTCACCCGAACTAAGAAAATAAAAAGCATGGATTAATTTCATAATATTGAGTTTTCATAGTAACCGTATTCTTTCTTGGATATGGTTAATGTGATTTTGTCTGCATATATCTGCCAATTTAAAGACTTAGCACCTAACAATCAAACGCACTTACATATATTTATATATATGTATATATGGGTAGCTATCTTTATGAAGAAACACGCTGCTGCATTGAGCTACCAGCATTAAAATGAAAGTTGTCCGTGACATTTTCCAGAGAATTGAAGGTAAGAATGTGATGTCCGTGTTGTTTGTTAGGTTAGAACTTTGTTTCGAGCTAACCAGTGGCTGCCGTCGTTATCTTTTCACCATTGGCTTTAAGACGCACTGAATTTTGATTCTACTCACAAAGTAAAGCAAGGATACTATAAAATTATTATCTAGTCAATAATCAAATGATTACTTTCGGTTAATAAAAAGACAACTTGTCAAGTATTGAAAATAATTAATGCTAAATAAAAAGGTCAATTTAAAAGTGATCTCATATGGGAATTGTTGGTTTAGAGTTAATTTTCAAACATATAATGAAAAGTGTTATACCTTAAAACTCCTTGTTGAAATGACACACAAAAGACTAAATCATTCTGAAACAATAAGATATATGATGGAATAGGAAAATGATTTGTAGATGTTAAGAAGTTAAAATGCTTAAAGGAGTTTTTTTTTTAAATTATTTTTAAGGGTGAGTGGGTTTGAGTACCTTACGAAAATTTGAGACATCGAAACCGCAACCAGAATCAAAACTTGCCAGTTCCTAAAAATAGAAAATTGGAACCTACAACCTATAAAATCGGTTCTAGGTAGGAACTAACCCTACAGGTTTTAGGTAGATTCCAATTTTTACCTAGATCATATATTGCATCAAATTGTGTAAAATAGTTTGATTATTTTTGGGTAATTAAACACAAAAACAAGCTTCAGGAATTTAATTTCTTATTAAATATATGCAACATTAACCATAAAAGTTATTATTATACAAATTAATAGTAGTAAAAGTAAATTAATATCCACAATAATATGTATCACTGGCTAAATAGTTTGTCGCTAGGTATTTTACCGTATAACAATACTGACCATACACATCCTTAGCACAACTTCGCATGCAGGTAGAATCTCCTTCTCCATAAATAGCGATTTGCCAAATTAAATTCCTATTCCTCTTTTATCTTCTGTTTGCATAGAATATCAATATTTTCTATCAGATTGGGATTATATATATATATATCCCATTTTCATATGAATTAGAAAAGATTTTCAAATTTGAAATTTAAATGTAACGTATAAAAATGTAAGTTAATCTCATCATCTTATAAATATAATCAAGGAGAGAAAAACTATATTAAGAATCCTTTATGAATCAACTATTGAAAGTCTATCATAACTCTTTATAAATATATAAATAACATAACTATGAATATAAATTTTGAATAATAAGTTGAATTAGGGTAACACTGAGTGATTAATTCTAACTTGCACAAGTCACTCATCATCATATCATCAGTTGTCATTTGTTATTTTCTTGTACTTTGCTGAACCTCATGTAGTACTTCTCCATGGTGTACGCAAATTCCCACCAATAATTAATTTTTAGAGTAATACTATGTGTACCCACTTTGGGTACATAAATGTATACACACTCATATATGTCATTATATGATTGGTTATTACTTCATTCTTAATTCAAAATCATCCAATTGTATGATGACACATATAAATGTGTATATATTTGTGTACCCAAAATGGGTACATATAGTTTTATTGTAATTTTTAAGTTTAATTTTTCTCACTTAACTAATACCATGCTTAGTCAATCTTGATATTAGTATTGGTTTCCCTTCCTAGGAAATTTCATTTCATATATACCAAACTAGAGGGCTAGGGAAAGAAAATGCATGCCATCGAATAATTGTTTGTTTCGTTGCAATTGTTGAGCAGAAAGATTCAGAAGGCGGAGAGGATAATTGGGTGTGATTTCAGGGTCGTAGTGCTGGAGTGACAATATGGAAATAAAAGAGGGAGAATAAGAAAATGAGAAGAAAAGAAATTAGTAGTTGACAGCATATTTAATTTATGCAAATAATATGGTCATGTACGCATCAATAAACCCTAAAACTTAAAATATTCCAATAATCATTGAGTTATATTAAAATAATTTGCACAAGAGAAACATACAAAGGCTAGTGTCGGCATTTCACTTTTAAGCGGTTGGAACTTAGCAGACTAGATATGCTTATGGCTTATGCCTTATCTCCAAACTTGGACTTTAGAAATTAGGTTTCCCCTCCAAAATTTCAAGAATGAGAGCGACATAATAACATACAGTCAAGTCAAACCTATATTACAACTTACAGTCAACAGAAAAGGAGCCATGAGATCGAGATGGAGATTTTTGTATGGCCTAGGGGTTGTTACAAGCCCCAGCTGGTTAAGACTTAGCTCGGTGTTTGTCTCAAATGAGTCATACTCAAATCTGATATTCTTAGCTTGATTTATTGGAAAATCATTAGTAAAATCATTTTTTTCTACAATTTTTTTTTTTTCCTCCAACTTCTTCATAAGTCTTCTTCTTCTTTGTTGATTTTGATAAAAATTTTTTTTTAACACTTTTTGTTAATTTCTCTAGGGAACTCATCATCAGCTCAAGCTCAAATTAAGATATTTAAATTTAAATCAAGTTAAACCTAATTTTTTAAATTTGAGTTAAGCTTAAATTAGCCGTAGTTCAAACTCGACTTAGCTCCAATACACCCCTATTGGATAATCCAAACTTGGCATAACAAGATAGAATTCTAAATCTATTGATGTCTAGTCAGATCCAAATTAACTTCCATTTTACAAATTTCCATAGCATTGTATGCATTGAAATTTTAAAACGTGTTGTTTAGATCCAATCACCCAAATCCAATTAAATTTTCCTCCCAGATTCTCAATCTCTAAAATGCTATCGAAGTTGTAGCCGCCAAGAATTACTTTTCCACTGGTACTTCTATTGCTGCACGTTTTACGCTTCGATGTTCCATCTCTTCCGGGGACTGGTATTGAAGCCAAAACACAATTCTTGCAAAGGAATACTTAATTGGCATCTCTTAACAATAATATTCATCCACTTGTTGCTTGAAAGAAAACTTCAATTGTTTTTCCTGGAAACAGCAGAATATATAGATTTGGTCCAACACAAAGCCAAGTCCGAGAAGTTATAGGATAAGATAACAATGGCGAGATTGAGTGCAACTTAAGTATAGCTTCATTACAGATATATTGTGCCGAAGTTGGACTAGAAACTAATTTTCTTAAGAATCTTTGAAAATTCAGAATCCATGATAAGAAAGCGATCGAAGTCTATAAATATCACATTCCTTGACAACACATGCACTTCGTTCCAGCACTCTCTCATTCTCAAATCTCAAAGCTCTCAAAACATAGAATATCTCTATATACATATATCTCCCTTCCTCCTTAATTTGTCAATTTATTCCCTATCGCGTTTATCTTCTCTTCTCACATTATGGAAAGTCCAAAAACGCCTTTGCAACCGCCAACTTATGGTAACCTAATAACTGTTCTGAGCATTGATGGTGGTGGAATTAGAGGAATTATCCCAGCAATCGTCCTTGCCTTCTTAGAGTCCGAGCTTCAGGTAGAAAAAATAAAAGTATTAATTCTTGATTACCCATATGCTACATGGCCTTTTATCCGCGTTGATCCTCTTTCTTTTAAATTCTAAAGAGTACCTACACACACACACACACGCACACACACATGATAGAAGTTTTACGTGTACAGTGTACTTGCTTGTGTTTGCGTCTTGATAATTAGTGTTTGTTTGGTTACCAACAGAAAATCGATGGTAAGGAAGCAAGACTAGCAGACTATTTCGATGTAATTGCAGGGACTAGCACTGGCGGCCTCGTGACCGCCATGTTAACGACCCCAAATGAGCAGAATCGCCCTCTATTTGCTGCCAAGGATATCAAGGACTTTTATCTAACTCACTGCACTAAAATTTTTCCCCAAGATAGGTAAAAATCTTAAATTTTAAAAATCCTTATGACTTGTACATTATGGTTTATTTCTTTTCTCATCGTACTGTGTTACTAATTAATGTCATAAAACTTCCTTATTACATTACAGTTGTCCCTTTGCTCCGGCTACAAAGCTGCTCAAATCTCTAGCTGGACCCAAATATGATGGTAAATATCTACATAACCTTGTGAAGGAGAAGTTAGGAGATAAAAGATTGCACCAGACGTTGACAAATGTTGTGATTCCAACTTTTGATATCAGAAAACTCCAACCAATCATCTTCTCTAGCTATGAGGTTCATTTATGCATCTCTTTTAATCTTCCTATTATTCTTTCCATTAGTGGAGGACCCAGAAATAAAACTTAGAGTCGAAGTTATAAAAAATTAAAATACTATGCGTCTCTGTCGTTCAGGTGGAGAAAAATCCGAGCATTGATGCCTTAATTTCTGATATCTGCATTGGAACATCAGCTGCTCCAACCTATCTTCCAGCGCATTACTTTGAAACCAAAGATTCCACAGGGAAAGTGAGGCCATTTCATCTTGTGGATGGTGGTGTGGCTGCTAATAATCCGGTATCATAAATTTGATCTTAAATTTTTTGAAATTTTATGTTAAAAACAAAAAAACATGTTCATTTGTTTGTATATTTTCAGACTTTAGTTGCAATCAGTGAAGTGACCAAAGAAATCACCCGGGGACGTTCCGATTTCTTTCCCATTAAGCCGACGGACTATGGCCGGTTTCTGGTTATATCAATAGGGACCGGATGGCCAAAGACAGAGGAGAAGTACCATGCTCTTAAAGCGGCTAAGTGGGGAGTTTTGGGGTGGTTAATAAGTGAAGGTTCAACGCCATTGGTCGATGTATTTACCCAATCCAGCAGCGACATGGTTGACTTTCACATTTCTACAGTTTTTAAAGCCCTTCATTCTGAAGAAAGTTATCTACGAATTCAGGTTGTTAAAGATTCACCTTCATACTGCTAATGCAATTACAGATGCAAACTGGTTTTTTGGTTAGGTTCATATTATAATTAATCTCTTGTAAATTTCAGGATGATACTCTAATTGGAGAAGAGTCTTCTGTGGATATTGCCACCAAATCAAACTTGGAGAATCTCGTAAAAATTGGTGAAAGACTGTTGAAGAAACCAATTGCAAAGGTGAATCTTGAGACAGGCGTCTGCGAGCCTTCTACTTGGGGTACAAATGAAAAGGCTCTCAAAAGGTATATATATATATATATATATATATATATATATATATATATATATATATATAACAAATTAACCTTACATAGCTATCATAACTGTTATATACGGTAATAAGATAGCGAAGGTTTCCGTTTTGATTATCTGCAGAGTAGCACAAGTACTTTCAAAGGAAAAGAGGACTCGTGACATGAGATCACCACATGGCCGAAGGGGTGCAAGCAAGAAATAATGAACGACAGTTTGAACCAAATAATAATAATGTTCTTTTTTTTTTATCTCAGTCCCATAAATTCATTGCCTAAGGCTGATTATTATTCTTGTCACTAATTATTCTTTCTCTTGTAAGATACAAACGAAATGTAGTACTATTTTCTAGCACATGCGATTCAATATAAAATTCGTTCTGTCAGCCTGAGTACAATTTGTTTTTGCAAATCATTCCTGTTAAACATGCAGCTTGTTTTGTTTAATTTTAATTTCTGCTGAACTTCTCAACATAGAATGTGGATTTTGCTTGTAATCTATGATTTCGGATATATACGGTTTGATGATAATATATAAAATTAGTACCACATATCCATCAAAATACTAATCAGCTGCAAGGAAATATGATAATATATTTACGGATGAAAAATTAATTTTTTCAAACTTAATGGGTAAGAATGATCATTTCATCAAACCTTGGATGGTAAATTGTCATTTGATCAATTTATAATGTTTTTCCTATAGTTTGAAGCCGAAGATGGCATGTGATTATACATAATTTGTTCAGTAAAGGAGGATAATTTATTGAGTTATGGGTAATTTGGATTTCCCCATGCACACATATAAAAAAAAAAAAAAACTTTTTTTTTTTAAGTAAATTTATTTAAAAAGCAAATGACCAAAATAGAAAAAGGAAATTGAACTCATCTTGTCGAAACTATCTTTACATACATAACAACTTTAAACTATTTACAACAGTGACCAGAAAGAACCCCAGTAAATACCAAAAGTACCAACGGCGCAGCCTCGGACCAAGGGCTGTAATTACGGCAAACAAACTTTCAAACTAGGTTTATGTAGAATTTATTGGCATCAATCACATTCTAAATGTTGACGAGTTGGTATTTCATATATCTATCAAGACAAGTCGAAATCAGATGACCAAATAGTTCCCTAAGATTGTCTGCTTGAAAAGTTGAGTTTTTAATACAGCTATCTTGCATAATAGCATTAAATTCTTTTAAAAGAGACTTGAAAGATGACATTCCCAGAAGCAACGAGTAGTATATACATTTAATATTAGGTCAAGAAATAACATAATTAATTGATTGCTTTTCCAAGCAGCAGTCTCGTCGGTTTCTTTGTTGTCAACATTCGGTGATATGCCCAGAGAACCGTAGGTAAGAATGCGATGCAAGCACTAAGGCTTGAAGTAAAGGAGATTATTGTAGCCTAACTCGGGTTAATGGCAATTTTTTTAAGGCCAAAAGACTTGTTTCCACCTAAGGTTAGGTGTAAACTCAAACTCATATCTTCTAACTTTAAAAAATTCAAAATCTCACCTATTAGCAAAATTTTGTTAAAATTTTTAGTTAAAGTTAAGAATAAAATTGTTATTTAATAAAAATTTTAAAAACTAAAGTTTTATCATATTCCCCCCCTCAGTTTAAAAATCTAACAATTTTCTTTATCCAAGGTTTGGAAAGTAGTCATTCCCCCCCTAAGGTTTCCATTTTTTCCATTGTCTTTTTTGATGACCAAAGTCGACCTCCCCATCTATCTTTCGTCAGCAACTGAAGAAGAAGGAAGGCTGACAAATCCACAAATCTCATCAGCAACATGTCGTCATCCACATATCTCGATGGCCGAATCGAAGAAGAACGGTGGTGTGACAATCTTCCACTGATCTTGTCATCTTGTCGCACAACAAAACGTCTCCCCAGAGTCATTCAAGCACCTCCTATTATCGTTCAAGTGCAACAAAGTGAGACATCAATGGAAGCGAGCACAAAAAAGCTTTGTCATTTTTGTCAACACTTCGTTGTCTTTGTCAACACTTCGCTGTCTTCCGACAAAAACTCAGGGGAACCGACAAACAGAGGTCTATATTCCTAGCTAGGGAAACACTTTGTTGTCTTCAAATCTTTGATGGTGAGAACGGTGGTTGCCGTTGAGAAGGATAAAAATCCTAGGGGAAAAATAATCACTTTTCAAATTTTAGAAATTTTAAATAGAGAAAAATTGTTAAATTTCTAAACCTAGAGGAGAATATGATAAATTTTTATTTTTTTTTAATATTTTAAGTTAAATGACATTTTATTTTTAATTATAATAGCAATTTTTTAATAAAAATGCGGGTATTTGAGTTTTTAAAAATTAATGGATATGAGTTTAGAATTTTACCTAACCTTGGTGAGAATAAGTCTTTTGACCTTTTTTTAATACTTCAATCATGGCCCTTGATTGGCACATATTGGCTGGACATATGAAATGCTGCTTAAATGAAGCATCCAGAAAATCATTTACTCAACATTGATTTATATATTTATGTAATAATAATAAAATCTCTTGCTTTTAAATAAATCTATTAATTAAATAATTTGATAAATTAATAAATTATTTATATATCGAATATCTCTTATTTTATTATTTTTCCAATAATTTAGCAATATAAGTATCTACAGCAAAAGGCTATAGATAAGCATGTCGAACGACCAAAGAGAAGACAACTTATTATTCTGCAATTTACATAATCTCATCAAGAAATAAAGAGTGTCTGACTAATTAGCAACGCACTAATTAAGATTATTGTAAACCACAAATAAAAGAAATCTAGTTACGTGTAAGGTACATGAATTGGTAATACCTGTTTAAAACGTGTTAATTAAAAAAACATTTGATTAATCTGTAGTTGGCAGCAAATTAAGGATGTCAATCCAAACAAACAAAAGAAAGTTTCAGGCGCTGATTATGATGCATGGACGACGAAGACGATGCCAAGTTTGGAATTTGGAAAGGTAGGGGCTGCCTTCAAATAAACACGCGCTAATAAAATCAAGGGCTAATGATTATTTTTAAGATAATTAATATTATTATATGTGGTCAAATAATTTTGAAATTTGACCTTACCAGTTTTACCGAATGTTAGGAGAGCTGCCTTAAAGTTTGGCGTGTATGAAAGAATTCGAACTTTGAATTCAATTAAATATTGTAATCGAGCAAGGGCGATTTCGAGTTTTTTTTTTTATATGTGAAAACGATTTGTGCCGGAATTTATTTGGTCACAGTATGAAAAATGAAATCTCTTTAAGTTCAGTTTATGATACTGCAGTTTCTCTGCAGCCCCAGAGATTGGACCTATGAATATTCAACTGTTAACTTGTTGACCCGCAGACCGCAGTCCGCCCATGGCAACTCCAAGAATGTTTATTTGGTCAAAGTTAGACCAGACTAATCTTTTTAAAATTATGAGAAATCAAAACTTTAAAGAAACATGACTAGTCTATAAATTCCATGCATCACCTGCATTCCTCATCATCAGTCTGCAGATTAAAATCTTCTATACTCCATCTATTAATCAAGTATTTTTCTCTTTCAAGGCTAAAACTTCTCTAATCGATCCCTTTGTTTGTTCTTTTCTGCATTAGATACGTTAGTAATTTCCCATGGAAACTCCAAAATCACCCCTTCAGCCTCCAACTTATGGAAATTTAATCACTGTTCTCAGCATTGATGGAGGTGGAATTAGAGGGATTATCCCCGCCACTATCCTTGCCTTCTTAGAGTCCGAGCTTCAGGTAAAATATGCTATAGCTGATAATCAGGAATCAAAGTCTGACAGTAAATATTTATTATTTATAACTCGCCTGTATATTTTTTTACTACTAACTAGAAACCTTTTTGTTATAAACAGAAACTGGATGGTGAGGAAGCAAGACTAGCGGACTACTTTGATGTGATTGCCGGAACTAGCACAGGTGGCCTTGTCACCGCCATGCTAACAACCCCGAATGAACAAAATCGCCCTTTGTTTGCTGCCAAAGATATCAAGGACTTCTATCTAAATCATTGCCCTAAAATCTTCCCCCAAAAGAGGTATCAACTGTAACATAATCAACGAAAAAAGAAAGGAGTTGATGCTGGGTCATCGATCGTTTGTATATCATGCATATTTTCTCATCATACATAATTACTAACAAGGTATATACTATTCTTGTTACACAACAGTTGTCCCTTCGCTAATGCTACAAAACTGCTCAAAACGCTTACTGGTCCAAAATATGATGGTAAATATCTACATCGCCTTGTGAAGGAGAAATTAGGAGATAAAAGATTGCACCAGACGTTGACAAATGTTGTTATTCCTACTTTTGACATCAAGAAACTCCAACCAACAATCTTTTCCAGCTATGAGGTTCATATAATTTAAATAAAAATGACCATATTTTAACGCCGCCACAGTGTTTTGTGAAGAAAGAATAGAAAAAAAAAAATAAATCAAACTTCGACATCAATTCTAATGCTCTACACATGTTTCTGTGTTTTAGGTAAAGAAAAGCCCAAGCATAGATGCTTTACTTTCTGATATTTGCATTGCCACTTCCGCCGCTCCAACTTATCTTCCAGCCCATCATTTTGAAACCCATGACCGGGAAGGAAATGTAAGACAATTCGATCTCATCGATGGTGGTGTAGCGGCTAATAATCCTGTAAGATAGCTTCAATATTTAGACTCGAAAATTTTTAATATGTACTCAAAGTTGCAAGAAATCTTAGGCATTAATATATTGTTATTTACTTTTTCTGCAGACTTTAGTTGCTATAAGCGAAGTGACCAAAGAAATCACTCGAGGGAGTTCTGATTTCTTTCCTATAAAGCCAATGGACTATGCTCGGTTTTTGGTGATATCATTAGGCACTGGTTCACCAAAGACTGAAGAGAAGTACGACGCTCGTAAAGCAGCAAAGTGGGGTTTGTTGGGATGGTTGAGCAGTGAAAATTCGATTCCGTTGACTGATGTGTTTATGCAATCTAGTAGCGACATGATAGATTTTCACATCTCGACTGTTTTTCAAGCCCTTCATTCTGAAGAAAATTATCTTCGAATTCAGGTGTATATCCATGTTCATGGTGTTAATAAACATAAAATTATGCTGTCTGTTATCTCTAATCAATGTGTTGATTAAAATATCCAGGATGATACCTTAACTGGAGATGAGTCTTCTGTGGACATTGCCACCAAAAGGAACTTGGAGAATCTAGTAGGAATCGGTGAAAGACTACTGAAGAAACCAGTTACAACGGTGAATTTTGAGACTGGAGTCTGTGAGCCTCGTCATAAGGGTACAAATGAGGAGGCTCTCATAAGGTACATGACATCTCTACCATATTTTTGTCACGACACAGTTAAACCCAAAATCATTTCTAATTTATATATATATAAAATATATAAAATTTATTTATGCAGATTTGCAGAAATTCTTTCCAAAGAGAAGCGAACTCGAGACCTGAGATCACCGCACGGAAGGATTGCCAATAAAGTGAATGTTGTAAATTTACTTTTACCAAAATTAGGAGAAACAATTTATCACAGTAATACATAATATTGTAATTCAAGAAATTCATAAAATTTATATTTACATAACAATGCAAAATACTATGTATGTCTTAATATGCATCAATTCAAAATGAAACTTATATATATATAAACATTGTTCTTGAATTTTATTAATCCTAATTTTTACCTTACTTTTATTCCCATAAAATTAGAACTTGTAATTATTACAGATTAATTAAATAGACATACCTGACTCCATTGATAATTTGATATAAGACTTTAGCTTGATTTTGGTGTGATTGTTAAAAAACCCAAACTAGGTTTTTCTTTCTTTCTCCCATAGTCTATTTTATACATCTCTGATAGTAAATAAAATAAAAATGCGTTATTAGGTAAAGAGAAGACCAATCTTCTATAGGTATTATAAAAACATCAATTACACCCATATCAAAGTGTATTATACTTCATAAATCCTTTAAATTTGATTAATAACAGTTTAGCCCGTAATTTATTATTATACTTATATTTTATGTTAATTACATATGGACCACATTAATGGAAATATTCTTACAAATGTAATTAATTGCAGTTAACTAGTTGGTTGTTTATCAAATTCCCAATGTATCTTTGATCTTTGTCTTTATTGTCAATTTTATTTCATTAGGGCGAAAACGAGTCAGTTAGGGCAATAAAATGCAAGTTGTTTCTCTGGTCTCGCATCATTCTTGAGCAACTAACAGAGAGATCATAATCTAAAGCAAGGACTAATATATGTAATTTTTCCAAATAAACTTACTAAATAAAAATGAATCAAACGGAGGGATATCATATGTGCATAGTTTTGCAGTAATCTACATCCACCACTTGCTACAAAACCTGACACGATATCCCACATTAATCTGGAATTTACGGCAAAGGTGCATCTGCATCCTCATTTGTAATACCAAGGAATCAATTACTAATGTTATTTAATCAATAATTTGTTGGAATTTTTAGCTTGTCAATTGGGTGATGGTGACCTAGCCTGGCGAAGCCTCTTCTCGTCGGAAAGTAGTTTCGCAAACCTGCAAGGTAAAAGGTTTCCCATCACCTCATAACTAAGAAAAACTTTAAGACAAAATTTGAAAATATTATTAGTTAATATGTATACCTTATGAGAGCCTCCTTATTGGCCTTGTCATTATTACAGGGTTCAAAGATGCCTGATTCCAGATTCACCCTGGAAACTGGTTTCTTTAACAGTTCCTCTCCAACTTTCACAAGGTCTTCCAAGTTATTCTTAGTGGCTATATCAACGGAAGATACCACCCCATTTAATTTATCCTCGTGGGTTTATTTCATTAAAAAATTTTGAACAATTAATCTTTAGTTGGAGAATAAAGTGAAAGTTGGAGAAATTAACAACTTGAATGATAAATTCGATGTCTACTGTAGCTACCTGAATCCGAAGATAGTTCTTTTCAGAGTGAAGAGCTTGGAAAACGACAGGAATATGCAAATCTACCATATCTGCACTTGCTTGTAAACACATCAACTAATGGAGTGGAACCACCACCTGTGAACCAACCCTATACATCCCATTTTGCTGCTTCTTTCGCATTGTATTTTCCTTCTTGTATTGGCGTGCCAGTTCCTAGGGATATAACTAGAAACCGTCCATAGTCAACCGGCTTTATAGGAAAGAAGTCTGGACTTCCCTTAGTAATAACCTTTGTTGCTTCACCGATAGCAACTAATGCCTACAAGTAGAAAGGCACAGGATTAATTTATTTTTATTTCAAGTGGCCGAGAAAAAGTTTACCTACTAAGTTTACATGCAGAAACTTTATATATCATGTAGTTATCTACCGGATTATTTGCAGCAACTCCACCGTCAATCAGGTTGAAGCTTCTCACTTTTCCTGCCGAGTCTTTGGTTTCAAAATAGTGTGCTGGACGGTGAGTTAGTGCTGCTGAGGTTGCTATGCATGTCTGATAATAAGGCATCTAAACTTGGGTTCTGTTTATTCCACGAAAATGATCTGGTTAATAATGGGAAACAGTAAATTTGAAATCTCTCATCGCTTTCTTCTATATGGAATACCCAAATCTTGGTTATAGGTGAAACTTAAGGGGGTTATAGAAATCTTGCGCACATATGGGGGTTAAGTGGAAATTTTTCCTTTTATTTACTAATAAAGTCAGTAGACTTTTCTTCTTCAACAAGAAGAAAAGAAATAGAGACGCAGACGGGAGAAAAGAGAGAAAGAAAGGGGAAGAAGGGAAGAAAGAAAAGAAAAGAAAGAAAGAGAAGGAAAGGGAAAGGAAGAGAAAAGGAATTTATAGGAAAAAAGAATAAGGTGAAGAAGAAGGAGAAATAACAAGAGATTTCAACACCAGCTTGAAGACAACCCAAATCAATAAGTGTGAATAGACTTTTCTTTCTTTATAATTTTTGGGTATAAATTACATTTATAATCTTGTGAAATTTTGTGGTATTTATTGTAAATCTTTGAAAAATAGTGGCATGGATTGATGAAAATCTCTCAAAAAAAAAAAAAAAA
Source organism: Mangifera indica (assembly GCF_011075055.1). Lineage (NCBI taxonomy): Eukaryota > Viridiplantae > Streptophyta > Magnoliopsida > Sapindales > Anacardiaceae > Mangifera > Mangifera indica. The sequence continues at coordinate 2,754,993 of NC_058147.1, read as the reverse complement.
AAAAAAAATATATATATATATATATATATATATATATATATATATATATATATATATATATAGTTTCCTTTATGCATGTTATAGATTTAGATAATGGGTAATTATAAAGTAAAAGTTATATTATTATGTGGATTCAGAATGCTTAATTAAGTTATCTTTAAAACTGGCCAAGTGAAATTTTGGAACTTGATTAAATGGATGCTTTGTATTGTGGTTGAGTTGGAAGTGTTTAGTTGAACTTATGTGAGTTGGAAGTGTTTAGTTCAGCTTCATGTGTGATTTACATTTGCCGATGAGTATTGTCCAAAAAGGTCATAATATCAAATCATTTTATTATATATATATATGGTGATAAGATTGGTTATTACTTATTATGCAATAAATGTTCTGTCTGTGCAATATTTATGTTAGGTACAATAAATTTAGGTGCTCTGCTTGTGCAATATTTATACAGGTATGACAAAATTTAGTGCTCTGCTTGTGTTTTATTTCATGTCAAGTATGACAGATTTGAGTGCTCTAATCGTGAGAGATTATACCGGGTATGACAATTGTTTTCCTCTTGCTCTGCCTAGGTGGAGACACCCCTTGGGTATGACAGATTTCCTTTTATATGATATTTTGATGTATATTTTTATATTGAAATGGTGTGATATCTTTATATTTTAAAATCTTGATATGTAAAGAAACCTATAAGATAAAAATAGTATTGTCATTGAGTTGGAAGCGAAAATTCATGAATGATTGATACGTTCCTATGAGATAAAGGTAATATTGTTAATATCATTCTTGTGACGATCAACTTGTGTGAGGTTATTGTATGATGAATATTTCAAGTTAATGTACATGAGAAACATGTGGTCGTAAGCATAATTAGCATGGCGTTGGATTAATGTATGGTATGTCATTGTTGAATTGTTAATCTCCCCTTAAAAACTTAAAGATTTGTGTGTGTGGCTGATATTATAGCATAATATTATTTGTTTGATATACATTAAATATTCTCAAAGATTTAAATTTTCTACTCATTGAACTTTTAGCTCACCCTTATAAATATTTACTTCCAGGACATCCTCTAGATCGTGTTGGATAGTGTTTCATTGGGTTGCGCCACGTTGTAGCATCCTTAGTGGGTGTCCTCATTTGCACACATCTATATAGACTTTTTGTTGTTTTTTTTTTTTTTTTTTTTGATAAACTTATGAAATGTTGAAGGGCCGAAGGCCTAATTAAACTATTCTCATGATTTTTTGAAATGAGTGAAGATGTAAATTTTTGTTATCTATATGATAAGGCCGGAGGCCTGATTACAGGTTTATTTTACGATTTCTTGACTTTAATCAATATGTATTTTGACATGTATTCATATAAAGGTCGGAGACCTATAGATGATATTATATTATATGCTAGGATATGGTGTAGAAAAGTTTTTCAAATAGAAATACATAATGCATTTCGCCCTTCTAAGCCTATAATGGTATTATCAGAGATTATAGCATTAGTGAGTCATGATGGGTTCTGTCATTATATCTATATCGATATATATATATATATATATATAAACTTGGGTTCTGTTTTGACTGCTGAAGCAACATTGTAAACACTCATAAAGGATGGAATATTGAAGATCTCATAAGGAAATTAAGATGAACCTCGTAGCTGGAAAAGATGGTCTGCTGGAGTAGCTTGATGTCAAAAGTAGGGATCACAACATTTGTCAACGTCTGGTAAAGTCTTGTATTTCCTAGTTTCTCTTTAACAATTTTATGAAGATACTTCCCATCGTATTTTGGTCCTACGAGAGCTTTGATGACCCTCCAGATGATTGCTAATAATGGAATACTGTTGTTTACAGAGAAAAGAAAGGGGAAAAAAAAAACATGTGGTTAACCGAGAAATCTTAGACCCAATACTCAGAGTCCCAACAGAACAACAAAATTAATTAATGTTACCTTGGTCGGGGAAAGATTTTGGGACACTCATTTAAGTAGAAGTCCTTGGTATCTTTGGCCGCAAAAAGGGGTCGGTTTTTTACATTGGGAGTTGTCAGCATGGCAGTCAGGAGACCACTGTGCTTGTCCCTTCAATCAAATCAAAATAATCCGCGATTCTTGCATCCTCACCATCAAGCTTCTGCAAGCGTGATTAATTAATCAAATTAGTGCGGTAAAGCTAACCTTCAATTTAAATTACTTGAAACAAAGACAGTAGATAATTATCATAGTAGACACGCCTTCTGTGCTCTATTTCAAAGTCATAGTTTCACACTAACATAAAGGTAAAAATTTGCACATTCTACCTGAAGTTGAGACTCAAGGAAAGCGAGGATGATTCCTGGGATAACTCCTCTTATTCCACCCCCGTCAATGCTAAGAACAGTTATTAGGTTTCCATAAGTTGGAGGATTGAGGGCTGCCTTTGTTTTTTCCATGAGAAATCAATTGAAATCAAGGTATAAATCACACAGAGACGAGAGGAGAAAGTGCTTTTGAGAGACTTAGGAGAAACGATTGAGGTACAAGTCTTTAAGAGCCTCGGAGAGAATGAGCTTGATATCGATTAACTAAACAAAAATAAACAAGAAAACAATGGTTTGATTGCATGAAATTCTCAATGAAATTCAAATATGAATTTTGTTGAAGAATTGATTAATTGATGAATAAATGAAAATTACATAGATTCATACCCTTTATATAGATTTATTTTACCAAATTAGATTAGGATAAGTTAAACATAAACATATAAGGAAAACTATTTAAGAAATCTTTATTAATTCTAAATTTTAGGAAAGATTCTAAAGAACAATTTTAATAGATTTAGCAAAAATTAAGTTTTCCTAAAATATAGATACCTAAAACTATTTATTTCCTAAACTAAAAGACACACTTAGTAATCAAAACTCCATAAAAATAAAAAATTGACTTTAAATAGAAGAGTTAAAAAAAAAAAAAAGGAAATTTGAATTTTAGTTCTAGCTAAAAAAATTCATCTTACATGGTTTAGAAACTCCATATGCGCACTCCACGTCATCATGTCATATCATCATGCCATGTCACACATGCCACTTTGCCATATCAGATCACATCATCATGCCATGTATGTCATGTTATGCACATCATCCACCTGTATGTTGTCCACATCATCCACCTATTCCCCTATTCTTGAGTTTTCAATGTCATAAATATTTTCCACGTTCTATCATCCTCTTTTCATGGTTTTCAGTTATTGCAACCCCCAACCCCCATCACCATTGAATAAATCTTCCTTGGTGTAGGACTTTGTCAAATCAGAGTATGTTAAAAGTCTTTGAGATTCCCATATTTTCAAATAAATCTACCATGAGGCATAACCATACAGAGAGCAGGTAACAATCACAATCTGTATTGACCTGTGAATCTTATGGTGATAACACCAGTCAACATCAAATAATCAAATAGTCCCGAATATGAAAGCTTTTTGTTTCACTCAAAATTATTAATTGCTGGCTTTTAATTCATCAAATTCAATTTCGTTCAGCTGAATGCCCCTTTTTTTAACTTTCTGTAATGGCATAATATTACCCTTTTAAGAAGGCATTGAAACGTGATTTTGCTTTAAATATTAAACAATTGTATAATTTGTAAAATGATTAATTAGTTGAGCTATTTTAAACAATTACAATTATTTATCCTTTAAAATGATTTGTCAAATCAGAAAGCTCATATAAAAGGGATCCAAATTTATACATGTTTATCATATCACTGAACATTATGCTTATGGGTACTTTGTATGCTCATATGAAGCAAAGAATTGGTCAACTACAGAAATTAAGCCTTTCGTAATCTCTGACCAGTCTTCCCAATGTATCTTAAAGGGAATAGGAGTCAGTTGGGTCAATAAAATGCAAACTGTTGACCTGGTCTCGCATCATTCCTGACCAGAGAGATCGTAATCTAAACTGAGTAGTAATATATGCGATTTTTCCAAATATAATGACTAATTAAAAATCATACAAACGGAGGGATATATACACAGTTTTGCAGTATTCTACGTCCACCCCTCTTGCTATACAAACCTTACACGATATCCCACATTAATTTGGGATTTATTTAAACAGTTTGCTTGAATAACATATAATTAACTGTGGAGCTTCTTCCGCATCCTTATTGTAACACAAAGAAATCATCAAATAATTAACTGTGGAGCTTCTTCTGCATCCTTATTGTAACACAAAGAAATCAACAAATAATTAACTGTGATGGTGCATTTGCATCCTTATTTGTAACACCAAGAAATCAATTTCTGATGTATCTTGAGCCTGTCAATTGGGTGATGGTGACCTAGTCTCGCGAAGCCTCTTCTCGTCGGAAAGTAGTTTCGCAAACCTTCAAGGTAAAAGATTTCCAATCACATAATGACTAAGACAAAACTTAAGACAAAATTTGAAGATATGATTAGATAATTTTTATACCTTATGAGAGCCTCCTCATTGGTCTCGTCATTATTCAAGGGTTGAAAGATGCCTGATTCCAAATTCACCCTTGAAACGGGTGCCTTTAACAGTTTTTCTCCAACTTTGACAAGGTCTTGCAAGTTATTCTTTGTGGCTTTATCAACGGAAGATACCACCCCATTTAATTTATCATCCTGGGTATTTTTCATTCACAAATTTTGAATAATCGATCTTTAGTTATGGAATATTGTGAAAGTTAGATAAATTAATAACTTGAATGATAAATTCTATGTATGCTGCAGCTACCTGAATTCGAAGATAGTTCTTCTCTGAGTGAAGAGCTTGGAAAACCACAGAAATGTGCAAATCTACCATATCTGCACTTGCTTGAGTAAATACATCAACTAATGGAGTGGAACCATCACTTGTTAACCAACCCAGTACACCCCACTTTGCTGCTTCTTCCGCCGTGTATTTTCCTTCTTCTTTTGACGAGCCAGTTCCTAGGGATATAACTAGAAACCGTCCATAGTCCATTGGCTTTATAGGAAAGAAGTCAGGACTTCCCCTAGTAACTACCTTTGTTACTTCACCGATAGCAACCAATGCCTGCAAGTAGAAACGAACAAGATTAGTTGACTTTTAATATTTCAGATGCCCGAGAAAAAAGATTAATTGCTATGTTTATATGCAGAAAGTGTATCATGTAGATATGTACCGGGTTATTTGCGGCAACGCCACCGTCAATCAGGTTAAAGCTTCTCACTTTTCCTGCCGAGTCTTTGGTTTCAAAATAGTGTGCAGGAAGATAAGTCGGTGCTGCTGAGGTTGCTATGCATATGTCTGACAATAAGGCATCTAAGCTTTGATTCTGTTTCACCTATTCCACGAGAAACACATGTTCATTTTTTGGAAAAAGTATAGTTTTGACCGCTGAAGCAACATTATACACATTCATTGAACGTGAATATAAAGGATGAAATATTGAAGATCTCATAAGGAAAAATGAACCTCGTAGCTGGAAAAGATGGTCGGTTGGAGTCGATTGATGTCAAAAGTAGGGATCACAACATTTGTTAACGTCTGGTGAAGCCTTGTATTTCCTAGTTTTTCTTTAACCAGCCTATGAAGATACTTTCCATCGTATTTCGGTCCTGCGAGAGCTTTGATGACCTTCGTTGCGTTTGTAAATAATGGAAAACTGTTGTTTGCACAAACAAGAAAGGAAAAAAAATGGCATGTGGTTAAACATGAAACCTTGAACCCGATGCTCACAGAAGGACAACAAAATTAATGTTACCTCGGTTGGGGAAAGATTTTGGGACACTCATTCAAGTAGAAGTCCCTGATATCTTTGGCCGCAAAAAGGGGTCGGTTTTTTTCATTTGGAGCAGTCAGCATGGCAGTCACAAGACCGCCCGTGCTTGTCCCCGCAATCACATCAAAATAATCGGCGATTCTTGCATCCTCACCATCAAGCTTCTGCAAGCGTGATTAATTAATCAATATTAGGACGATGCAACGCACGGTTAAAATGCACAGTTAAGTATCATGGTAGACACGCCTTCCGAGATGGATATTGTTGACATGCATGAAGGCTTCATACATCAACGTGATTACGTGGATAAACTGTGCTCTATCTAGAAAGTGGTTATTAAAAGCCATAGTTGAACTCTAACATAAAGCTAATAGTTTGCACACTCTACCTGAAGTTCAGACTCAAGGAAAGCAAGGATGATTCCTGGGATAACACCTCTTATTCCACCTCCATCAATGCTAAGAACAGTAATTAGGTTTCCATAAGTTGGAGGTTCGAGGGCTGCAATTGTTTTTTCCATGAGAAATCAGATAAAATCAAGGTATAAACTACACAGAAACGAGGAGAAATTGCTTTTAAGAGACTTAGGAGAAACAATTGAGGTATAAGTTTTTGAAAGCCTTGGAGAGAATGAGCTCTATATGATGCCCTTTTGAATGCTCCATATTGGAAACCCATGCCATGTATTTATAGGCTCTTAATTCTACTCAACACAGTCAGTCAATCCTATCTTTGGATAAACGTAGTTCAAATTTGACATTCATAGTTATATTTTATAAGAAATGGGTCTGTAATTTATTCCTCTTTCATAGGAAAATTCCTGAGAAGAGCTGGCATGCTGGTTTGTATGAATATATTGCAACATGCGGGACTTGTAGTTGAGACTCTGACTTCCAGAGAATCGTAGGTTAGAATGTCGCAATTAACAACGGGCACAGCAGCTGCTGTTTTTCAATTTTTCATCATTATACATCCATCAAGTGGCTTATGTTATAGGTCTACTTTATAAAATGCAGGATCATCAAAAATCAGACAAGAAAATTAATCGTTAAGCTAATTAATGCATTAAATTTTTATTCATACAAGGCGGCACATCAAATATAAGAAAAAATCAATGATATTAAATTTAAAAATCAATTTGGATGACGCGAGAAAACTTAATATCTGAAGGTGTGAGCTCAATATGAGCCACAACGAATTTAATATTAATTCAAACTTGAATCAAAACTATAATATCTAGTTTGAATTCGTTTGAGTATGTATATAATATATTGAATGATTGTCGACAGAGTAAAAGTAATTAGTGTCATTGGTAAATGAAAAATATTATCAAATGAACAAATAAATCGATTTTGAGCCAAACTACCAGTTTAGAGCTCCAAATTAAAATCAACTTATTCAAATCAGATTATAAATTTGATCTGAGTTAAATGTGTTAAGAAGATGACATAGAGGAATTGATTGGGCTTCCCTCCTCTCGTACCATTGAAACTCTTGTACAGTGATCAATTGATGGTCATCCTATCTTTGTATTGTGTTTTCTGTCGATAAATAAATCGAACGATCGTGATTTTGTATCACACGGATTGCCTAGATTCATGTTTGTAAAAACAAATTTGCAATTCTTTATGTTTGTTTTCTCTCTTGCACAAAATCTGTGGTTCATTTTTTCTCTAGTTTTTAGGATGCACCCTGGATATGTGCCAACTAACTATGCCTGGACATAACTTCAACTAGATGAAAATTCACAAAATGGATATATTTTACTTTAAAAAACTTAGGGTTAAAAAAGCCATGTTTGTATCTTTTGTCGTTATTTATCTATATATCTTTCAGAAAGCCCTAGACGGTGGTAATTCCTAATAATTTTCAGGGAAAATGGCTATGTCCCACCCGAAGATAAAATCTAATGGGAAAAATTTAAATAATAATTAACTCATAAATAAATATTTAAATTTTTTAACTATCCCAATGTATTTTTGAATCTCAACTAAAATTTGGTAGGAAATGGTCGTTCTCCCTTAAATCACTGTTATTCTTCTGCCAGAAAGAAGAGACAAAAAATGAAACCGATGGTCAGTTTAAGTGCAAGGTTTTTCTTCTGGGCGGCTGTGCCACAAAATTCATTGTATATATCCATAGATTTTCCTTCGGGGAACCTATCTATAGATTAACCTGTCTTTTATAGAAATAAATCATCTGGCTAACCACGATGAGCTAATTGCTCACGCAGCTTACAGAACGTCAAGTACGGAAGTTAGTTAATTAATTAGTTAACCACTATGCCTGGACATAACTTCAACTAGATGAAAATTCACAAAATGGGTATATTTTACTTTTAAAAACTTAGGGTTAAAAAAGCCATGTTTTGGATCTTTTGTCGTTATTTATTCATATATCTTTCAGAAAGCCCTAGACGATTGGTAATTCCTAATAATTATTAGGGAAAATGACTATTTCCCACCCAAAGTTTAGCCTAATCTTAAATATATCACGACAAATGAAAAACTCAAACACTTACCTATGGACAAAATGTCATCTAAATTTTTAGTTAGAAACAGAGATAAAACCGTCATTTTATCCATAAACTATAAAACTTTAAAATTTATATCATTCCCTCCATATTTTAAAAACTAACACTTCAACTCATTTTCAAAATTTGAAAAATTTAAATTTCACCCTTAAGGTTTATTTCCTTCTCTGGCACCATCAGTCTAACCGATGTCCGAAGCTTTCCACTCATCTTTCAGATCCAACCACAAAGGACAACTATCCAGATGCAATGATGAAGTGTTGTTCTTCATCATGTTATCAAGATCCTTTGTCTCTTCTTATCGATCTAGATGATAAATGGTCATCCTTCGTTGGAGAAAACTTTTGCTTCTTCCTGATTGTCGATCGGGTCCCTAAGCCATCGAAGATGAAACCTAGAAAGAGGGGAAAATGAATTTTTTAAAGTTTAATCATGGGAGAGTAATTATGGGCTTTCTAAACTAAGAGAAAAATTATATAAATTTTTTAGGTTTTAGAGTTTAAAAATAAAATAATAATTTTACCCTTACCTTTAACTAAAAATTTAAATAATAATTAACTCATAAATGAATATTTAAATTTTTTATCTATCATCGATATAATTTGGAATCTCAACTAAAATTTGGTAGGAAATGGTCCTTTTCCCTTAATCACTGTTATTCTTCTGCCAGAAAGAAGAGGCAAAAAATGAAACCGATGGTCAGTTTAAGTGCAAGGTTTTTCTTCTGGGCGGCTTTGCCACAAAATTCATTGTATATATCCATAGATTTTCCTTCGGGTAACCTATCTATAGATTAACCTGTCTTTTATAGAAATAAATCATCTGGCTAACCACGATGAGCTAATTGCTCACGCAGCTTACAGAACGTCAAGTACGGAAGTTAGTTAATTAATTAATTAATTAGTTAATTAAAATTATAAATCAGTACATCTTTGATTCCTTTGGTTAATATATGGATGACGGCCATTTTTGTAAAAGGACGTGCCGTGGAACGTTTCTTTGTATAAATCTATATTTCATGATTCCATAATTTTTTCATTTTTTTAACTTTAGATGAATAAAAAATATTACTAGGAAGTGGCTAGCTGTTGTCCAATGAAACTCTTTTTTGACTTCATCTAAAAAATGCCAGTTAGAGAAGTGATTAAAATCAATAATTTGATTTGATATTTACGTAAACATCCCCTATTTAGAAGAAATGGTTTATTTGTTTGTATTCTTTTTTTTCCTTGTTTAAATTTGAATTACAAATCAATTATACGGAAACATTTTCCCTTTATCTTTCGAATGAAATCATCATTTAAAGAAAAAAAAAAAGAAAAATGTAAAAGGGTATGATTGACTATATTAGGTTATACAAACATATATTGGGAAATTCTCAAAAAACCATTTTTCTTTATACATTTTTTCAATATCAAATTGCTTTCAAAACCGTAATTTCTATTATTTTGTTTGGATAATGTTAAGTAGAATACAATTGCGTGGCAGTCCTAAGTAAATTCGTGCGTACGACACAGAAGGAACAGGTGGAGATTAGCACAATTGTCTGGCAGTTCTTCAAGTAACGTAAGCAGCCGGCTTAAACTTTTGATGCAAAGTCGAACTAGAAGATTGCTACACTTGCAATGCATCCAATTCACATGGTTATATTTCAACAATTAATTAATCTAAACAGGATTAGGGACCCTTATCTGTATGCATACATTGGCAGTGTTGTGACATATTAAATTCCCAGCTGGGGACAGATCTTATAATATAAACAGAAATTAATGAAAAGTATTTTTGAAACGCGTGCCATACTGAAAAATAATTTAGCTCGTAATGAATCTAAGCTTACTTAAAAATAATTTATTATAAAGTTTGATTTTTTCAATGTAGATAATAATTTAGAAACGTGTTGGTAAATGGTCGGATGGCTCCTGCCTTAACTATATAAAAATCAAGATATTACCCTGACGATTCACGTGCAAAATTAGGAAGATACGTGAACGTTTTACCCATGAAGAAGGGACAAAAGATGCGGAGAGCTCAAAGATTTTGTGTGGTAAAGTACTGTGAATCACATGAATCAGGCCAAACACAGCTTTAATTCTTGTAAATCATTCAATGAACAATCATATATGAACGTATTTTAAATTCACAAATTAATATATATTTATATATGTTATCATATAATTGAATATTATTTTATCTTTAATTTAAAATCTTCTAATAATATATAAAAATATGTATCCAATTATGTATTCAAAATAAATACCAACGGGTCAATCCTACTAAATCCTATCCTCAACTCAAATCAAAATCAAACAAAAATTTCTGTTATGCTTTGAGGTTTTAGATTGAGTAAATAACATTTTCTCACCTAAGGTTTGATTTAGAAAAAACACTTATTTATCTCTAGTTGACATAAATAATATTTCTCACCTAAAATTAGACTTTATTTAAAAAATTAAATGGCGTTAGGGCAAAATAGTAGTTTTGCTATATATATATTAATTTTGAAAAAAAATAAGTGTCTTACGCATCAGACTTAAACATTTTAAACATGACAATTTAAACTTTAAAAATGTTTTAAAACTCACAAATTAATCTTTAAAATCTTTTCAAACGCCTATATATTTTAAAACTACTATTATAGACTCAATAGTCTAAAATATGACATTTATATCTTTAATGTATTACATTCTATTTAATTCTTTGGGGTATGATTCTTATTTTTAAAACTATTGAGAGAATATTAAGATTTTAAATTTTCAAAAACACCTTTGAAATTTTTTGAATTTTTAGAATCCTAAAAAATTTCATTATCACCCCTAATATTTTAAAAATTACAATGTACTCTCAAATATAAGATTGCATGTCATTGACACTCCTATCTATGGAAAGAGAAGAAGAATAAGGTAAGAGTAACAAAAAAAAAAAGTAAAATAAGTAGGTTTTTATATGATTTGGATATATAAAGAGTTGTTTTTAATTTTTGTTAATTCGAGGTTTATTACATCCCTCTCCAAAAGTATTGCCCTTTGAAGAAAAAATATTATTAATTAATATCTGGAGTGTCTATTTACAAAAATTTTAAAATAAACTCATTTGAGTATTCAGAAATTGTTCTGTGAAAACTGAAACTCTAGAAGCGAACAAATAATGTATATATCATATATAAAAAAAAACTCATTTGAAAGTATTTGAGATCATGGAGTAATCATCTGAAAGATGTATATATCATACTCTTAGATACAACTATACAACTATCTAAAAATTATATCTGAAAAAAGCCATACATATGTAATATAAACCAGAGACAAACTACTTTAGCTTGGATCTATCCTTACTGACCCGACCTTACCTCATAGCTACCCCGATCACCTGTACTTACAATCATGAAAGGAAACAACGTGAGGGAATAGAACACCCAGTAAAAGAAAAGAAATTAGTAAACTATCTCTTTTTGAGGGAATAATCTGGCTCATATTTTACTATTTGGGTTACACTTTGTCCCATCTGACACCTATCTCATACTTTTTAGAAGCTGACTATATGAATTTGATATTTTTCTAGGCTGGAGCTCTCTTTCTTTCTCTTACTATACCATCTCAGAATCTGAATTGTATTATATTACGAGTATGTTCTACTGCGAGCATACATTACTGTAGATCTATGTCCTATTACGGATGTACCCTACTGTGGGCTATATAGCATAAAATGTCCTCTTATAATTCGAAGCATGCATGCATTATATCTTACTGATTTTGCTTCCATCTAAAACTAAAACTCGTGTCTGGGTCTTTTCTTTCTCTTTAGGCACATGGGGTATTACTGTGTATCCATAACCTATCAGATCATACTTTTGGGATGATCCCTAACTTTTAAGATAAGAGATGAGTGGTGTCAATAGAAGATTCAAAAAGTTAAAGAAGGTCTCAAGACAAATTTTTAAGTATCAAATGGAGTTCTCAAATTCAGATATTGAGTGCATGTTCCCTAAATAGTTAAATTGAGACACAAACTTCTTGTAGAGGCTCATAGTTCTCTTTACGCTGCCTACCCTGAGGGTGTAATGATGTATCAGGATTTAAAAAGACATTATTGGTGGTCAGACATGAAAAGGGATATAAGTGAGTTTGTTACTAGATGTCTTACCTGTCAGCAGATAAAGACTGAACATCAAAGACCGAACACTAGAGACCTTTAAGGTTGCTTCAACTTTTGCCTATTCCAGAATGGAAATAGGAGCATATCTCTTTAGATTTCATCAATAGGCTCCCCAGAGTTTAGAATGGATGTAATGTTATTTGAGTGATTATTGATAGATTAACCAAGTCAGCTTATTTCCTATCCATCAAAGATAATACTACCACAGATCAACTGGGGAGATTATATGTTACGAACATTGTTGGATTACATGGGGTACCCAGGACTATAGTATCTGATTGTGATATGAGATTTGTATTAGCTTTCTAGAAGAGTCTTTAGAGATCCTTAGGTACTAATTTGGCGTTTAGTACAACCTATCATTCTAAAAAATGTTGTCTTCCGAAGGAAAAATATTACTAATTAATATCTGGAGCGTCTATTTACAAAAACTTTAAAATAAACTCATTTGAGTGTTCAAAAATTGTTTTATGAAAACTAAAACTTTGGAAGCAAACAAAAGATGTATATATCACGTATAAAAAAACTCATCTGAAAGCATCTGAGATCATGAAGTAATCATGTACATACCCCTAAATATAACATAAAGTAGAGATAAACTGCTTCAGCCTGAATCTATCCTCGCTGACCCGACCTTGCCTCATAACTACTCTGATCACCTGTACCTACAATCATAAAAGGAAATGAAGTGAAGGAATAGAAAACCCAGTAAAGGAAAGAAATAAGTAAACTATCTCACTTTAAAGGAATAATCTGGCTTATCTTTCACTATTTGGGTCACACTTTATCCCATATGATGTCTATCTGATACTTTTTGGAAGCTGACTATAGGGATTCGATACTTTTCTAGCTCGAGCTCTCTTTCTTTCTCTCACTACACCATCTCAGAATTTGAATTGTGTTCTACTACGAGCATGCTCTATTGTGAGTAGACCCTACTACGGGTCTATGTCCTACTACGGACGTACCTTACCACGAGTGGTGTAGCATAAAATGCCCCTTCATAGTTTGTAGCATGCATGCATTATCTATTATTTATCTTGCTTTCATCTAAAACTAAAACTCGTGCTTGGACCATTTCTTTCTCTTTAGGCACGTGGAATACTACTGTATATCCATAACCTATTAGACCATACTCTTGGGACAACCTCTGACTTCTGAGTCCCAAATTTCCTTTCTTTCTTTTTCTCTCCTTTATTTCCTTTCCTTTCTTTCTTTCCATAAACTTTAGTTATTATTCATTTGATAGAGCAGTCTTTTTATTCAAGCAATTTAACACTTCAAACGGTCTCCAATTTACACAAACTATACATAATTGAAAAGAGTATTCAATGAGTTTTTCAACGAGTTATAACAACACTTATGATTTATCAGACAAAGTAGTCAAAATATGGAAAAAAAATTAGTGGCAAAAAACAGTAATTACTGTTCATGTAAACAATGTAGTCTTTTTATTCAAGCAATCTACTCATGATTTGGAGTTAACAGTAATGATTTTTGCCTTGAAAATCTGGAGATACTATTTGTATGGGGTAAGATGTAAAACTGAAAATGTCTCAAAGATATAAATGTCCCTGAAAAATATCTGAGGATATTATAAAGTTATATAATAATTTTAAAAAATGAAATAATGGGAACAAAATGAAAATTTCACTTTCTAATTTTTTCATTAAAAGAATTTGACTTTTAGTGGAAAAATGTATTTGCCAATTAATTAAGGGTGAAAAAGGATGTTGAGGTCAAACCTTGAACGGGAAAATGTAATTCATTCTTTCAATTTTTCATCTAGATAAGCTACACGTAGCACTTCTCAGATTAACTTAAATTTTTAGGTATGGTTAAATCTTCTTTTGCTTTTAGTAAATAATTTTCCTTGCTCCTATCATCAAGTCTATAAGATTATTTCTTGAAACTTGTTGATGATTTTTTCCAATAGGCAGTGAGTTACAATTTTTTTTTTTTTGTGTAATCAAGAAACTCCGCCCGAATTAGTTGGACAAATAAATCCTAAGACACAATAACCGAATCTATAATCATGTAATAAAACAAATCAAGGTTTTATAAGTATGATAGATATTTAAATTTAGATTTTCACTTTAAAAATTCTAATATTCCACAACTGCTTACTGGTTTTGTTCCGGATAGAAGTTATAATTTTACCCATTAGTCATAATAACCCAAGATCAATTGGTCCCTAATTTTGCATATTAAATTTGAGGTGGGTTGTAAGTTCTATGAGCCTCTTTTAACTGGCATGAAACCTTTGGTAGTAGCTTTTTGTGTAATTTTAGGCCTGTGATTAGAGGTCAGATTGGTGTATTTAGTATAAAACCTAGGGCTTTGTATACTAAGAACCCCGCTGTCCTCTCTTCAAACAAGGCCAGCCCGTTAATCCAGTCTATATATTCATCGTAACCTTAACTGAACCTATGCATGTCCATTCACAACAAAAATCTGATAAAACACCATAAAAACCAGCTCAATTAGGCGTTTATATAATTCAAATTATTTTAACTGTAAACATCCAGTATTCAGCAACATATTATGGTTAATTATTTATGAGATGAATTAAATTAATAAAGAAATATTACATGTTATGATTTTCAACTCCATAGGAGAGTTCTGAATAATTGATATGCTTTATCTTCTATTGTGGAGTTGAACGGGTTCCGCAAACAAATTCCCTGTTGGTTTTTGATAATTTGGTCTCTCGAAGTCTCCTCTCTTCAGAAAGCATTTTGCAAATCTGGGTAGAACGCATAATTTTGTTAGCATGGTTCATGCTTTGAAAAATAAAAAATTATAGTAAAAATAAAGAAATCAGTTAAACCAAAATTATATGTGCACAGATGACTAATGATGTAATAGTATTCTTGTTTCTTATCATACTTCCTTAGAGCCTCCTCGTTAGTGCCACCATTTTCAACTGGCTCGCACAACCCCGTCTCAAAGTTCACCCTGGAAACCGGTTTCTTCAATAGCCTTTCACTTATTTGCACAAGCCTGTCCAAGTTTTCGCCCGTGGCAATGTGCACCGAAGATTCTTTTCCAGTCAATGTATCATCCTGATACAGCGTTGATGAAAAAGTTTAGTAGATTCAAAAGCTTAATATGAAATAATTAAATTAGCTGGAGTATATATATATATATAGCGTACTTGAATTCTGAGATAGGTTTTTTCAGAATGAAGTGCTCGGAACAACACAGAAATATGGAAATCTACCATATCAACGCTTGCTTGAGTGAACATATCCACTAATGGAACGGAACAACCGTGAAGAAACCAACTCAACGTGCCCCATTTGGCTGCCTCTTCGGCATCGTATTTCTGCTCTATCTTTGGTGAGCCAGTGCCTATTGAGATCACTAGAAAGCGGCCACAGTCCATGGGCATAATTGGGAAGAAATCGGGATTTTCATCAAAGATTTGTTTGGTCACTTGGGTTATTGCAACTAAAGCCTGTAATTTTGTTCCAACAAGTAATAATTAGTTCTGGGTTCTATTTTTTTTCAAAGAGATTTCCACAGAAATTATAAGGTAACATACCGGATTGTTTGCAGCTATACCACCATCAACAAGATGGAAATCTCGAATGGTTCCCTCATGATCTTTGATCTCGAAGTAGTGGCAAGGAAGGTATGTTGGGGCTGCTGAAGTGCTGATGCATATGTCAGCTAGTGAAGCATCCAGATATGGAGATCTTTTCACCTGTATATGGAAAGTTAAATTTTTATGTAAATAAGGGCATCACATCACTTAACAATGTGCCATAGAACAACGAAAAAATATATAAAGAGAGTTACATATATACCTCATAAGTAGAGAAAATGGTTGGCTGCAAACGTTTGATATCAAAAGTTGGAATCACAACATGGCTCAGGGTGTCATGCAATTTAGTCTCTCCTAGTTTATCCCTTACCAACCAGTTGAAGTATTTCCCATCATATTTTGGTCCTTTAAATGATCTCCACATCTTTCTAATTGAGCCCCATATACCCCTGTAATTCAACCGGTTTAATGAGTTATAAACATAAATGTTCGCATGGAAATATTTCCATTATTTAGGTGAAGCTAGCAATAACAAAAAAGAGAAGAAAGAATCCAGCAGTTAAAAGAACTACTTCTGTTGAGGAAAGATTTTGGGGCAGTGGTCGAGATAAAATTGTTTGATATCCTTGGCAGCAAAGAGAGGTCGATTATCTTCATTTGGAGCCGTCAGCATGGCAGTTATAAGGCCACCGGTGCTTGTCCCTGCGATCACATCGAAGTAGTCTGCAAGTCTGGCATCTTCCCCATCCAGCTCCTGCATACACAGAATTTATGCCAAATTGTAGTTGGTGTTCCCTAAGTTCTGAATCGATCTCAGAGACAGTCACAAAATGTATTAATACTATGCATATATGCCCACTCTGACATAGCATGGATAAGGTTCATATATACGTATGCATGATTCAACGAATACCTGAAGTTGAGTTTCGAGGAAAGCAAGTATTGTAGCAGGGATAATCCCTCTTATACCACCACCATCTATACTGAGAACAGTGATCAGATTCCCATAAGTTGGGGCATGGATGGGAAGAAGGGAAGATGGTATTCTGTGCATCTCAAAACTAGCAATGGGAAGACAATACACTAAAAGCTGAAGTTAATTTGATCAAAGGGTGAAGGTTTTGATCAATCAACAACGTATTTATAGCATGGATTTACAGTTCAATTGATTCAAAAGTATCCATGCGATTGGTAATATCTTGAAGACAGAATTTTCTTGCGTGAGAATTGTTTGTTACTATAAGGAATGCACGACATCATTTCAATTTCTACCCAATTTCTTATAAAATCACATATAATTTAGTGAACAATATTTCCTCTTACATATGAAGGTTAAGTTACTTACGTGCTCTTCTTATTGTGCATGAGCCTAACTTCTGTTTTTCACGTCATTCTTCTATTAGACAACAGCAAAAGGAACCATTGATCGACGCTGCCTGACATCAACATCAGCTAGCTGAACAAGTAAATGAGATCATTTTTTGATAATTAGTCATTTCTCAGTTCCTGAGTTTTATAATTGAGAGAAGATTTAATCTGAAAATGTGAATATTTGCCACATTAACAAGGAAGAGTTCCGAAAAAAGCCCGTTTCTGCAGCAACACAGCTAACGAGTTCCGTGGAGATTGGAAGCGGAAGAAGCTTCAAAGCAAACATTTATTATTTTCCCCATTTTTCGCAACCATCCATACTCATCTTGAAAACGAAAATCCAGCTTCAGCTTGATTTTCTCAGTTTATCATGAAAGGAGAAAATGACGCAGGATTTTGCCTAAATTCGCTCGTCCAAGCATGGTAAAATAGCTGCTTTATGATTTTTTTGTCATGGTGGCAGGATAATAGGGATTTTGCGTGTACCCAAATTTGAATATTCAATAAAATATTTAGATAAGTTATTATATAATTGAATATTATTTTATTATAAATTTTACTCACATAATAATATATCATCTAAATATTTAATTAGATATTTAAAACTTGATAGATACTGTTATATCAATTCGTATAAATAAATTATAAATATGATAATTTTGATTCAAATTTAGAGTTCTAACCCTAACGGAGAGAGGATTCTCCAATAAAAATAAAAAAGGAAAAGAGATGAGGATAGAGACAAAAACAAAAAATATCTCCTCAATTGAGAACAGAAATACTTTCACCCCTGTCCTAGCCCTTTATATTAATATTTTTACTTAAAATACCGACATATCTTTTTAGTTTCATATTATTTATGTTCTTAAAATTTATTTATGTTTTTATTGTGTATATTAAAGTGATTAACATATATTATTTATTAAATTTGAAATAGGTTGACTTTAATTTTAATTAATTTTATTATTTAATATATTTATATTGCATTCAAATTATCTATAAAAGAGATTTTTTCCCCTGGGTATGGGGACGAAAGGAGATTTTTCTCAATGGATAAGAGATGAAAAAAAAAATTTCAACAAAAAAAGAATGGAGAATCGTTATCATTCCCTAATAGAGATGGGACAAAAACAGAGATTGAAATTCTTTGTCAGGACAGGGATAAAGAATAGGGTATTCAACTTTATCCTTCATTATTACCATCTCTAAAAAATTAGTAAAATTTGTTTGCATAGTTTTATATAGGCCAAAGGACTATTTCCCACCCAAGATATGCTGTAATCTTAAGTTTCCACCTTTTAACTATGGAAATATTAAACACCTACCTATGAGTAGTTAAAATTAATTATAGTAAAGGTAAAATTGTTATTTTCTCTATAATATTAAAAAATAAACTAAAATATAATCTATTTTTGTCCTCATAAACTTTGAAAACTAAAATTTTTCCTCCAACCTAAGTTTTAAAAAATGACAGTTTCACCCTAGGTTTTCGTGTTAAAATCTCTGATGACATCTTCGGCTCCATTGTCGACGGCCTCTCCCTCCCGAAGCATCATCTTCTTCCGATGATCTCTTTCCTCCCATTTGCACACTCGATCGGCGTCGGAGAAGCCTTGGGACTTTTGAGAAGACAACCATCTTCCCAGACGAAGACAACAGTTTTGTCTTCGTCTTCGTCTTCGTCTTCTCTGACGAAGTTTTACGTCTCTCAAGGTTTCTCCGACACTGATCGAGCGTCCAAATGGGAAGAAAAATATCATCAGAAAGAGATTATGCTTCAGGAGGGAGAGACTATCGGCAATGGAGTCGAAGATGTTACCGGAGATTTCAAAACGAAACTCTAGGGTAAAACTGTTATTTTTTAAAACTTAGGCTAGAGAAAAATTTTAGTTTTTAAAGTTTATGGGGGCAAAAAGAGATAAAATTTTCAGACGTTAGGGTTTTGTTAAATTTAATCGATCATAAATGGGTATTTGATATTTCTATAGTTAAAGGGTGAAAACTTGAGATTGCAACATACCTCGTTGGGAAATAGTCTTTGGCCTTTTATATATGGATATTGTGTTAGTTACCCTATAGTCAAAGGACTCAAGCAAACTGGAAAGAAGCCCATGGTTAGTGAAGCAAAAAACTGTTCCTCGAAAACCACATCTTATTGGGCCGAAAAGCCCAATAAATTGATCCTTGAAAACCACATCTTATTGGGCCGTCAAAGCCCAATAAATTGATAACTTAAGCTTCCGCTAATTTTAAATTTTCTCTTGCAGTGCAAGGTTCGGATATTCTCCGGGAAAATTCTATTTGGTAGATGGTCCCTAATGGTCTGTCAAAATTCATACTTCACGTACAAATCGCGAAAATTCCTCCCGCCATACTCGCCTTGCAATCTTTTACCGCAAGCCAGCATAAACCAAACGCTAAGATCTTCCTCGATTTCTACCGACATAATAAAAAGAAGAAGATGATCCGTCTCTGTCTGATACGCCGCCCTTATTATCGTTTCCCTCTCCGTCGTCATATCTCTTCCTCCTCTAAAAACAACACCGAAACTCCTAATAATATAAGAAATCCCCAAAATGCCCCTCAACTATCGCCGCCGCCGCCACCGATCTCACCTCAATTTATTCAGAATTCTCTTTCTCCTCTATCCACCCCCAATGATTCCTCACTCTCGAGAACTTCTATTTTTTCCATCTCCGCTACCGTCCTCTCCGCACTGATCGCTTCCGTCGCTTTTTTCCCCAACGACAACTCTAACGATAACAATAAGAGAAATACTAATCCAATTCACGAAGTAATTGAAAGAACGTTTCATAAGTCAAACGAGTCATTTAGAAGAGTTATTAACCATGTAAAGCACACGGGCATCGCGGCTTCGATTTTGTGGCAATCTCTGAGTTCGGTTTTGTCGACTGCGAATCACGAGGTGAGGGCGGGATTCGAGTTAAGGGTGGCGGCGCTGCTAGCGGATATTTCAGCGGCAAATGCAGCGCGGAGGGCGGCGATTGTGGGTGCGGGAGGAGGGAAAGTGGTTGATTGGTTGTTGGAGACGGTGGCGGTTGGTACGGATGGGTGTGGGACTCAGGCGGAGGCGGCAAGGGCGCTTGCTTACTTGATTGCTGATCCTAATGTGTCTAAGGATGTTTTAGGGCGGCCTTGTGCTGTGCCTAATTTGTTGAGGTTTATTTTTTCGTGTCAGCCTAGGTCGAAAAAGGTCAGTATGTATTTATTTTGCTTGCTTTTGATATTTTAAAGCTTTTTTTTTTTTAATTTGGTGAAGTTCAAACTGGAGTAATGGATGAAATATTTGAAATTGTTGACTAAAAATTATCTAGCTCTTGTAAATGTTCCTTTTTCATGAACGAACACAGACAAATAAAGAAGGCATAACATGATTAATCCACATTTCATATGTTTCAATAGAAAAGACAATTAGTGTTGATTTGACTCTTTAGGGACGTACTAACAGTGTAACGTTGGTGTCCAAATGCTGATATACCTGTCATTTGTGTGTATTTCCAGTTGAGAATCAGAGTAGGAAATAACATTGCTGATATGCTTACGTTTAATCCGAATTGTTTCTTTGGTCAAATTTTGGTGCTAATACTAAAATTATACAGAAAATTATGTGGGATTTCTTAAGCGATAATTATCAGTATTATTGATATCCTGGGCATGGTCATGGAATGTTTTACTCCTGATAATGTTGATGCTTGAGAATTGTGTTTTACCATTGATTTTTTCTATGGGAACAGCATTCACGACATAGTTCATTCGATATTTCTGATTCTCTGAAAGGTAGGAGCATGCTTGTGGCTGCCATCATGGATGTTGTCACATCCAACTGTGATAGTTTAGAAAAGGCATCATTTATCCCATCACTGCCAGGAAATGCTGAAACAAGGGATATTGCAGCAGCTATAGAAGTTATTGAGGAAGGTGGAATGCATTTTGATGAGCCACATAGAAATGATGATGACGATGATGGTGGTGGAAAAGGAATGAAGGGGATAGGGATTAAAATTCTTGAAGGTACAACAGTTTTAGGGCTTTCAAGGACTAGTGAGCTTATGGGATTGGGAAACTCTGATGATGTTGAAGTAGAATCGGTTAGAAGTGCTCCTAAAACCCTTGCCTTGCTAAATAAGCATGGTAGTTCATCAGCACAAGAGAATTTGTCTGCTTCTGTTGTTCCTGGTCTGTGGGATGACTTGCATTGTCAACATGTTGCAGTGCCTTTTGCTGCTTGGGCATTAGCCAATTGGGCAATGGCATCAGGGACCAACAGATCTCATATTCAAGAATTGGATCAAGATGGGTACGCTGTCATGAGTGCTTTAACAGCACCTGAGAGATCTGTGAAATGGCATGGGAGTTTGGTGGCCCGTTTGCTCTTGGAGGATTGTAATCTGCCACTAAATGACTCTGTTTCTGATTGGAGTTCCAGTCTTCTTTCAACTTTTTCTCAGGCAAGTAAGAATGAAGACATTCCATTGGCTCTGGTGGCATTATCTGCTTTTTCAGTTTCTATAGAGAGAAGCCCTCTTGCACAAAAGGTAGTGATGGAAAAAGGTCTTCAGTTGATGAGAGACGCAGCCAAGCGTACAATAAAGCATAAGGAGGTACAAGAAGCCTTGGCAAAGGCTTTGAAATTGCTTTCCACTGGGGACATGCATCTATCTCTTGAAGAAAGTGAAAAATGGTCTGGCATATTGATTCCTTGGGTTTTTGGAAACTCCTCTTCTGACACGACCCGGTCTTCAGCTGCAAGAATTTTAACATGCATTCTTGAAGAGTATGGGCCATCATCCATACCCATTTCTCAAGGATGGTTAGCTATTTTGCTAAATGAAATCCTGGATTACTGCAAGACATCCACTAATAAACGTGGCACACCACCTAAAAGTGATAAAGTGAAGGTATGGATATGTTGTTTCATTGTTGAATTTTTACCATCAAAATGATGTTTCATACCGAATATGTTCTACAGCTACAAGTTTAGTCTTTTATTTATTTATTTTTTCAAAACTCTTTAATCCCTACAACTGATTAAAGTTTTTTCGTGAGTTCTGCAGACTCAGATTGATCAGTCAAATGTCCTTTTTGCCACACAGACTGTTAATCAATTGGCAGGTGCTGTTGTTAATCTGGCTGGAAAGCAAATGGGGACAACTGCTGAATCTGTTGAAACGTTTCCACTGGCAGATCTTCTTTCTTTGGAACCTTTTGCAGGACTCTTTAAAAATTTGAAGAAAGATAGTTTACCTAAAGTTGATGCCACAGATTCTGCTCTAGCAACACTTAAGGGTATCAAAGCACTGACAGAACTTTGTGATGAAGATTCTGTATGTCAGAACAAATTAGCCAATTTTGGGATTTTGAGCTTGCTGAAACGCTTTTTGTTACATGACGATTATGAGAGGCTTGCTGCTATGGAAGCTTATGATGCTTCAAGAGCTCTAGAGGCAGAAAAGAGGGTTTCAGATGTTCCTGGTGAAGCATCTAAAACTATTTCAGATGCAAATAATCCATTGAGTGTCCGAGTTCCCCCAACTGCTCACATTCGAAGGCATGCAGCTCGGCTTTTAACTGTCCTTTCAGTGCTTCCTGATGTCCAGAAGGCTGTTATAGCTGATGAAACTTGGTGTAAGTGGCTTGAGGATTGTGCAAATGGAAAGATCCAAGGTTGCGGTGACCTTAAAATTCAAAGTTATGCTAGGGCCACTCTGTTAAATATATTTTGCAACCACCAAGTTGGTGGAGATTCTGCCAAAGGTAATGTTCTTGGAACAGATACCGCAAATAAAAGTAGAATTTGTCCTCATTATAATGACAAGATATTCTTAATTAACCCTGAACTGCCCCACTGGAAGTGTCCTGAAAATAAAGATCAAGATGATATTCAGAGAGATAAGCCATCTGGTGAGTCTGATTCTCTTAACAGTGAGGGTACACTTGTAACCGGAGCTTCAAATGATGGTAACTTGTCTAGTTCTGTCAATGCATCACAGAACAGCCCAAAATCAGAGGTTCCCCAACTAGATATTGTTTTTGTCCATGGGTTGCGTGGTGGACCTTATAAGACATGGCGCATTTCCGAGGACAAAGTATCTACAAAGTCTGGTTTGGTGGAGAAGATTGATCAGGAAGCTGGGAAGCTAGGCACATTTTGGCCAGGTGAATGGCTTTCAGTTGACTTCCCTCATGCTCGCTTGTTTTCTCTCAAATACAAGGTTTGTTTTCAGTATGATAAAAGTTTCTTTTCCACCAGGAATTCTTCTAGGTGAATGGCATTACCATTGATTAGTATCTCCACTTTATTTGATGTTATTTCTTTGGCTAGGTGATTTGCACTTTTATTCTTTTGACTGTTGATTAAAATTTGATGCAGACAAATCTTACACAATGGTCTGGAGCTAGCCTGCCACTTCAGGTTTGTACTGTTTGGTTGCTAGAAGAACCTCTTCTTATGTTAGTAAAATATATAGGCATCAACCATCTGATTTTTCTAGCAGCATGTGTGTGTGTGTGTGTGTGTGTGTTTGGATGAATTTTGGAGACTAGCATAAACTTGTAATACAGGAATTCCTTAGTTCATCGTGTGTATAACCACTTATGCCTGTCTACTCCGGGGCTTGGTTGGCGTCAGTTTAACTATTTCAGGACCTTGTTAAGGGATGGACTTTTTGAGGTTAAAAGTAACTGTGTTTTCTAGATCTAGTTCTTCTTCAAGCTAGGTTCATCATAGTTCATGTAAATAAAGCCATCATTGTTTCTCGGACATGCCATAGAAATCTTATTTAATTTTTATTTGTATTGCTAATTGTTTCTGCATTTTTAAATAAGATAATTTCCTTTGTATATAAGCAGTTTCAACATAAGTCTTTAAACATGTAAATATCGTGCTTTAATTGCTACATGCTTGAAATGTGCAGGAAGTGAGCTCCATGCTGCTGGAGAAGCTTGTTGCTGCGGGTATAGGAAACCGCCCGGTTGTGTTTGTGACACACAGGTTCTCCATAGTCCACAAAAATTATATACTTGATATTTACTATTTTGATAGAAATTCTTGTTCATAACACGTTCATATGGTAGTTCATATATGTTTTTTAGCATAATGACTTTTGCCTTCTTGCAGCATGGGGGGTCTGGTTGTCAAGCAGATGTTGCATAAAGCAAAAGCAGAAAATATTGATGATTTTGTGAAAAACACAGCTGGAATTGTATACATCTTCACTGAATAATTTGATACTTACCTTGACAGCTAGATATTTTCTGCTTATTTTATTGTATTGGTGTTCACCATGATTACAGGTTTTTTACAGTTGCCCACATTTTGGAAGCAAACTGGCAGACATGCCTTGGCGAATGGGCCTTGTGCTTCGCCCAGCTCCAACTGTGAGTTTATGATTTCTATAATGACAGTTAATATTTTTCATTAATTCTCGGTTGGCTGTATTTTAAAAAATATATATATACATAAACTAATGATAATTACATTGGATGGTTGTTTTTTCTTAGATCGGGGAATTAAGAAGTGGTTCTCCAAGATTAATAGAACTTAATGACTATATTCGTCAACTGCATAAGAAAGGGATGCTTGAAGTCCTTAGTTTCTGTGAGGTAATAGATCAACACTCTACCTGAAATTAGTCTCCCTCTGCATGCATACATATGTCAGTTATTTTCTGTTTATCTTTGCAAGCTTCACAATCTTGTACTACTGTTTTGCAGACCAAGGTAACTCCAATTGTTGAAGGTTATGGAGGATGGGCCTTCCGTGCGGAAATTGTACCGATTGAATCAGCATATCCTGGATTTGGAGAACTTGTTGTAAGTGATTAATATATACATTTCTCTGAAGATAAGGGGATGCACTTATATAATAATATAAATAATGAGCTCAGATTCATAGATCAAGATTGTCAATGTCTCTGCAGTAGATGTTGAGTAAATGCAAGTATTAATCAGCCAGTAGACAGGGCATGCCTGCCAACATATCATTGGCTTTAATTTTGTGTTGAAAAAAAAAAACCCTGAGTGCCATTCCCTTCTCATGTATGCATATACTTGTGATGCAATTGATGTGTTCTGACTGTTATCTGTAGCCATATTTTTTTTTTTAAACACTGTGAATCTATTTTTTTAGTTAAAATGGTTAGCTAATGAATGACATCGTGCTCTGAGAAAACAAAATTCCTCAGAGGCATGATCATTAGGCGATTAAATTTAAGGTAGTTTTGTAGAAAATTTGCTGAAAAACTGTAGGATCCAATTTCTTTTTGGTGGGTTTCTTGTCGTCTCGTGGGAAGTTGGAGATGATCAGGGTAGTAATAATTTTCCCCATGAATTCAGGTTGCACTTGTTTAATTTAATAACTTGGCTTCGAACCTTGCCAATTATGAGAATGACATGGATTTTGGTTGAAAGTGTAAAAATATGTCATAATTGTTTTCCCCTAATTTTGTCCTTTGTGTTCCCTTAATGTTGTTCCTTGTTTTTTTGAAACAGGTATTAGAGTCGACAGATCATATAAATTCATGCAAACCGCTCGGTCGGACAGATCCTTCTTATGTAAAAATTTTAGAATTTTTGGATAAGCTGAAATCCAACCATACATGAAGATGCTTCTCAACTCACTTTGTTGAGGTTTTTTTCTTTTTTTTTAATTTTTCTGTGATAATTATACTGGGGTGGAGTTTTGGAGGTGCGCATTGATTTAGAAGTGATTGTGGGGAACAAATTTCGTTGATCCGAAGACAGCATGTTAACGAACCAGTTAGGTAGCATTCTGTAAATTGTATTCTTCACTTAACCATAGCTTGTACATCATTCCCTTATTCTTTTAACCTCTAGCTGTACATCAGATGTTGAAATTCAGCTCTGTATATTGACCTGTAAAGTAGGTTTCTAAATGTTGTACAATACTTTTCAAGAGAAAGAGAGATGAGCATCTTTACAAATGCTTGCTAATTGCCAATGACTTGCTTTTTATTCCCACTATTTATGGAGAACTATTAGACTTGACATGTGATCCTTTGTAAACTTCATGTCTTTTATGTGCCTATCATTTGTGTTTTCATGGTTCTTAGCTGACCTACCTGTGTGTTGTTGTGGTTATTCATAAAATTATATATTTTCATGTTTTTTTCAAATTTTTAATTATTTTAGAATTTTTAATTTTTTTACATGTTGGGCCCATCCAAGGGCCTTGCCCCAAGGCTCTGGACACGTCCTGCATGGCCTGTGGGCTGCCGCGGCCTTGTCTAAATGAACGTGTTTGTGATTGTGGGGGATAGATTGTAAACGAATTATTTTTTTAAGAAAATAAAAGTTATTAATTTTTTGTTTAAATTAAATTCTAAAGAATTAATTTAATCTCATTTGTCATCACAGGAAAAGTGTCTATTTTTGTGATTATATTCAATGCAGTATTTGTAACCAAAAATTAATAAATATTTGGACGGGTTTTTAATTTGCATATTAATAATGATTTTTTAAATAAATTTAAACCCTCTGCATCATCGTATGGGCCAAGTGTTTCTAGCCCGTCGGTAACGTATTCAAGGCCGGGAAGAAACAAAGCGTACATCATCATCTTGCAGAAGTGCCGTAAACATTGAAACAGTGAGCACTGAGCAGAGTAGTAAGCAAGCATGACGTCTTCGTGGTCATGTAATGCCATGCTAGTGCAACAGTTTCTTGTTCATCCTTCATTTTCCGTGTCTTGTCGGCTTTCATTTCCATCTCAATCAATGTTGAGTTTGACAATTTCGAGCAAAAACAAGAGAAGCATTTCTCCACCCCTAATTTTGTGCTGCTCTGAACCATCTGCAACCAATTCAACGGCTGTGATTTCGGCATCTACTTCCACTAATCCTGCTCCACCGGTAATTAAAAAAAGAAAACGATACAGAAAGCAATACCCAGGAGAGAGCATAGGCATAACTGAAGAGATGAGATTTGTGGCTATGAAACTTCGTAACTTAAAAGGTAAGAAGTACCCTTCTTCTTCCGCTAATAGTGATAGTGATAGTAAGGACTCCCAAGAGTCATCCAACGAGGACGTAAAAGAAGAAAAATCGAAGGAATCATTTGATGATGGAGAGACTTGGAAACCCAGCATGGAAGGATTTGTTAAGTTCTTGGTCGATAGTCAGCTTGTGTTCAACACAGTGGAGCGCATTGTGGATGAATCCAATGATGTGGCTTGTAAGTCTTCTACCTTTTCCCTTTTTGGTTATATGGTTTTCTAATATTTTGAGTATTTATAATTTTAAAATGTCTTCTGCTGATTTAGTATATAAAATTAAATATTTTTAACCTTTACAAATTATTGAAAATGGTTATTTTTGACGCAATACTACAACAAGAGGTACAGTTGGTGCTTTTTCTTGAAAAGCATTGGATAATGGAGTTAATTTTAGCCCATTACTCATATATATTTACAAAAGGAATTCAGGAACGAATCAAAATTGAGAGTTTAGGTATACATATAATCAATTGTTTGGGTGTTACCATTGAATCTCTGAGCAAATTAATTATGTCTCTTGCTTATCTATTGATGTTTAATTTTATTACAGATGCTTATTTTAGAAATACTGGATTGGAAAGATCAGAAGGTCTTGCAAAAGATTTAGAATGGTTTAGGGAACAGGATATTGTAATTCCCGATGCTAGCACTTCAGGAGTTTCATATGCCAAGTATTTGGAAGAACTTGCTGAGAGAAGTGCCCCATTGTTCCTGTCCCATTTCTACAATATATATTTTTCTCATATAGCTGGTGGTCAAGTGATTGCAAGACAGGTATGCATTAACCATTGAAG
The DNA here is from genome assembly GCF_011075055.1 of Mangifera indica. Classification (NCBI taxonomy): domain Eukaryota; kingdom Viridiplantae; phylum Streptophyta; class Magnoliopsida; order Sapindales; family Anacardiaceae; genus Mangifera; species Mangifera indica. The sequence goes on along the minus strand of NC_058147.1, from coordinate 2,726,810 downwards.
CTATGATTCTTTAAGATTCATGGAGTCTTAAGAATAGACAAGGTTAAGGAAAGTCAGTCATAAGATGCACTCTTTATCTACTAGGGTGAATGTGTTTATGTGTGTGGAAGAGAGTAGGTATATGTGTTGCATGGGAGAGAGTACCTACTTATGATTGATCCATAATGACCTATGAATTATGGAATTATCGGTCACTTATTCAATTGGAAAATAGGTGTATCAAACGCTTTAAGATTTTATAATCTTGTAAATCTAACATTATTCTCACATTCACAGGTATTTAGGAATTCACTTTCTTGTAACTTTGTAAATTTGTAGTAGAATTACAAGGCTGCTATGTATTATTGTCAAGTTACTTGGATGCATTACTATTTTTCATACTTGTTTCATAGTCTTACCAAGGAAACAAACACAGGTTCATAGTTTATCATATATCCATTTTTTTTAATTCATATATACATACATATCTGTATATACATGTTACCATGCCTAGTATTTTAAGATTGCAGTGCCGGACACCCCTTCTCTATGTCAGAACATGACACTTATGCCACATCCGCTTATTAAACTTGTCCTAATCACCTGATCTGAGCACGATTGTTTACTCCCAATTCTGTAGTCTTGCTTCTTGTGATAGAGGAGAGTAGAAATATGAGAAATTTCTTTTGTGGACATATCAAATTAATTAACTCTTTGGTGGTTATTATCTTAAGGTTTCTGAGAAGATCCTAGAGGGAAGGGAGATGGAGTTCTACATATGGAAGGGAGATCCCCAGGAAATTTTAAAAGGCGTGCGTGAGAATCTCAACGTGCTTGGAGAGGTGCTGCTCAAGTCGTCCATGCATAATTGGCTTGCTTTAATTTTTGTTGTGTCATAGCTTGATATTCATTTGACAGAATTTGTGTGTTACTCTCAATGCAGCACTGGCCTCGAGATGAGAAAAATAAATGCTTAAAAGAAGCAGCCAAGTCTTTCAAGTTTTTGGGGCAGATAGTTCGCTTGATTATCTTATAATGAATACCATTTCAAATCGAAAAACTTTTAGAGTTTGATATTGGTAAGGCTTTCTTTTTCATTTTCTGCAGTTTTATTTATTTTTTTGACATTATCATTGGTTTCACCAGTTCATGCAGATCTTTCCAATGTATGGTTTACTTTTTTTATCATAACAAGTTTGCTTGCATTTAGGAAGTCAGATATATTAGTTGTGATATAGAGCAGCTCCAGAAGTTTGAACTAGAGGTTCAATTTTCTATTCAAGCCTCTTAGTTTATAATAAACCAATCATACATAGATTCCGAAAATTGGGAAGCCAATTATATTGTGGATTGTGTTATTCCTTGGGGGGTGTGTGTGTTTTTAATATAGCAAGCTCCCCAGCCAAAGATATCCATTTTTACTGCTAAAACAGTAACATATATTTCCATGGCTTTCTTTCCCTTGTTTCAGTTAAGACCTGACAGAGTGGCCGTCTTTTATTTTCTTCCTCTCCTCACCAGCATCCAGCTAATTCAAGCTTTTGGACTAGCTCAGCAGCATCCCATGGTGGCCTATTTATCGACTAATGAAGACCATAGATGGACTGGTAGAAAGAACACCGACTCTGCTCAGAGAACAAAACCAGATGTTATCTTCTAATGACTTCATGTCCTTTTGTAGGGTTCTCAGCATGGAAGTAGAGAATTTTTCACCCTGTTACACATAGATGATATCCTAAACTTAAAAAAGAAAAAAAATCAGCTGAGGTTTTGATTTTATAATTTATGGGGCATATGTGATTTTTTTCACTTATTGCGTATTCCTCTGTTGTCACAAATGCCTGTTTTCTGTAACCCTTGATTATCATTGAGGCTAGCATAGCCAAATCCTTTGATTTTAAATTTTTAAATAGCCTAGTTTGTCCCCTTTTTCTGTCATTTTTTAGGTCTAGGTATCCAAGGCATGTCTAGGAGACCAAGAATAAACAAATGAAAACCCGGGTATGACCAATGTGCCTATTACTTTACTTAAGCAGGCAAGAAGGTCCTTTTAGGGTTTGAATCTAATACTCAACTGTTTACTCAACATGACCTTTTATGGTTAATTAGGACAGTTTTGAATAGTTTCTGATGTGTATGATCCAGTAAAGACGAGCAAAGAGCATACTTCTATTTCAGAGATTTTAGAAGGGAAGTATTAATACATTATTAAAATAAAAATATTTAAAAAAATATACAAATCAATGTGTAAATGTATTTCAATAAAATAATATCTTAGTTATTTTCCCCTCTATTATCAATGCATTTTTACATTCCACATTTTGGACAAGTCGTGTAGTTAGATTAACGAGTTATTATACACTCTATCTGAGAGTGATTATTTCTAAGTAAATCTCTTGGTGTATTCTTATCTCCTTTATTATTAAACGACCATCTAAGGCCCTTAGTTCGGGCTGTTCCTCTCTCTATCTTATAATAAAAAATTAATCCAGCCAAAGTCACATTATGGTATTCTTTTTGTCCATTACCTTTTTATCTTTTTCATTTCATCTTAAAAATGCAACATTGCTTTTATCAATATGAAACAAAGTTGCATTGTTCCAGCTTTTTTTTAATGGAATAAAATCATAAATATCAGTACCAAAAAAATAACTCCTTCTATTAAAAAAAGGAGGAACCCAAGTCTTCAGTCCCAAAAACGAGGAACCCAATTCTTCTTTCATTATGGGGATGGCAAGAGAATGACTAAAGTAATAAGCCATGGCTAAGCTCCTCTTCTGTATAATGTAAGCGATTGGCTCGGAATACCACAAATGTCTGAAATAGGAGATAACGATACACTTTTGGAAAACAGAAAGGCCAAACGACTATTTCCCACCCAAGGTATGCTGTAATGACGAGTTTCCACCCTTTAACTATGGAAACACCAAACACCCACCCATGGCCGGTTAGATTTAACCAAACCCTAACGGTGACAAGGGTAAAATTGTCATTTTCTCTAGAATATTAAAAATAAACTAAAATAGAATATATTTTGCCCCCCTAAACTTTAAAAACTAAAATTCCCCCCCCCCAGCCTAAGTTTTCAAAAATCGCAGTTTCACCCTCCCGAAGCATTGCCGACGGTCTCCGGCTCCACTGCCGATGGTCTCTCCCTCCCGAAGCATCCTCACCTTCCAGAGAACTCTTTCCTCCCATTTGGACTTCCAATCGGAGTCGGAGAAGCTGTGGAAGACGAAGAACTTCGTCGGGGAAGACGAAGTTCTTCGTCTTCCCAGTCGTCGTCGTCGTCTGGGAAGACGACGTCTTCCCAGACGAAGACGAGACGACGAGACGACTCGTCGTCCTCTGGGAAGACGAGTCGTCTTCATCTGGGAAGACAATCGTCTTCCCAGACGACGAAGACGAGATCGATCGATCTCGTCTTCGTCGTCTGGGAAGACGATTGTCTTCCCAGATGAAGACGACTCGTCTTCCCAGAGGACGACGAGTCGTCTCGTCGTCTCGTCTTCGTCTGGGAAGACGTCGTCTTCCCAGACGACGACGACGACTGGGAAGACGAAGAACTTCGTCTTCCCCGACGAAGTTCTTCGTCTTCCACAGCTTCTCCGACTCCGATTGGAAGTCCAAATGGGAGGAAAGAGTTCTCTGGAAGGTGAGGATGCTTCGGGAGGGAGAGACCATCGGCAGTGGAGCCGGAGACCGTCGGCAATGCTTCGGGAGGGTGAAACTGCGATTTTTGAAAACTTAGGCTGGGGGGGGGGAATTTTAGTTTTTAAAGTTTAGGGGGGCAAAATATATTCTATTTTAGTTTATTTTTAATATTCTAGAGAAAATGACAATTTTACCCTTGTCACCGTTAGGGTTTGGTTAAATCTAACCGGCCATGGGTGGGTGTTTGGTGTTTTCATAGTTAAAGGGTGGAAACTCGTCATTACAGCATACCTTGGGTGGGAAATAGTCGTTTGGCCAAACAGAAACTCAATTACAGGGAGGGATATTAAAAAATAAAAAAGTAGGAGAGCGTGGAAGTTCAGGCGGTATATTAATATCGTTCTTCACGAGGAAAAGCTCCATTTCTAAAAAATTAGAGCAGCGCTTTCTTCTCTCTCACTTCAGACACTAGAATATAATACAATACATCACATATTAGTAGAGGAAAGAAAAAGATAGAGGAGGCTGAAGACTAACTGTTTTCTTCTTTCAATCTTCTTCCAGGATGGCTGAAGGTGTCTGTTACTTCAACAAGGTGCGTTCAGCTTTATTCGACTTCCTTTTGACTGTAATAATGTTTGCCAATCAGTTTTAGAGACTTTCTCAGCTTCTAACGCTGAAACAAAACTCTTGGGTTCTTTTGAATTTTTTTGGCTTTCTTTTTTATTTTTCAAGTTTTAGGATTAACAGAGAACTATAGACATGGACCGCTTCCTACTCGGTAGTAGTTGCTAGCTGAAGCTTGTACAAGAATTTCAGTTTTTCTTTTAATGTGCTCATAAAATGAATGCTTTCAAAATCTTATTTTTTTTCAAGATTGCCCTTGTTTCTTCCCGTATGCATCTGCATCAATGAAATAACTTTGGGATAATGTTTGAATTGAATTACAGGATGCATTGCTTATAAAGACTCCAAAGAAATCTCCATTAGTATTCAGGGGGACGGTGCTCTTAATATTTGCTATGGTTTGTGGAATCTATATTTGCTCAATCTGCTTAAAGCAAATGAGCCACACCAAAACCAAACCATTGAACATCAAATTCATTGATCATTCATGTCAAGCCGACAACATTGAACAATCGGAAACCCCCTTTGTTCATTATCCGAATCCTGTAACTTTTAGCAGGTGCCTGGATATATCATTTTCTTGCCTAATCCTTTGTTGGTTTTAATTCATTTGTCTCGTAGAGATGAATATATTTTCTTTATTTTTATGAGTAGAGAGGAATGCGCTTGTAATCCGGTAAGGTACTTTGCCATCTTGTCAATGCAGCGATCTGGGAGTGGATGGTTTGAGACATTGCTGAACAGTCATATCAATGTAAGCTCCAATGGAGAAATATTTTCAGTTAAGGATAGGAGGATTAATGTATCTTCAATTATAATCACAATGGATAAAGTGTATAATCTTGACTGGTTCTCTAGTGCTTCAAAAAACGAGTGCTCTGCTGCTGTCGGGTTCAAATGGATGCTTAATCAGGTGGGTTGCTTTCTGAAATGGATTCCTTATGTAGTTGAATGTTATTGTTATGAAGATATAAATCATGTTCCGAATTTTGCAGGGATTGATGGAGCATCACAAGGACATAGTAGACTACTTCAATACAAAAGGGGTTTCTGTGATTTTTCTGTTGAGAAGAAATTTGGTGCGCAGAATGATCTCTGTAGCTGCAAATTCTTATGACAGAAATGCTAAGCTTCTGAATGGAACCCACAAGTCCCATGTTCATTCTCCAGTCGAGGTCTGTCTCCCTCCCACTTTTATCTCTTTATCTCTTTTTAGAACTTGTCAATTGCCATATAATGCTTTGAAAATGCAATATTGCAGGCTGAGATTCTGGCTAAATACAAGCCAACAATAAATGCCACACTTCTTTTAACCCAACTAGAGCAAATAGAGAAGACAACAACCAGAGCTGTTGAATATTTGAAGACAACTCGCCACATAGTTATTTACTACGAGGATCTTATCACCATCCCAGATGTAAGAAGTTCGAAAATTGTTTGCTTTGGGATTTCTTCGATTTAAACCAAAAACTTGAACATTTGCAAAATTTTATTTTGTAGCAACTCAAAGACGTTCAAGAATTTCTGAGATTGCCATTGCAAGAGCTTACAAGTCGACAAGTTAAGATCCACCGAAGGCCCTTATCAGAACAAGTTGAGAACTGGAATGATGTCCTTCAAACTCTTAAAGGAACATCATACGAGCAATTCCTACATTCAGATTACTAGATATAGTTATGTGGACTGCGTTCATGATTAGATAGCGATGCCGCGGAACTCAAATTCTGATGTTCATTAAGCTAAGCTTTACCCAGAAAAAACACCAATATGCCACACATGCACGGTAAAGATACTTGCTGACTTCCTAAGGAAACCATAGGCACATCTTTAAGAAAAATGTTTTTCTTTCTTTCATTGCTTTATAAATCGCGGTAAGAACAATAATGTTACAAGTTTAGCTAACTGATCCATTACTTGCTGTGAAATCAGGTTTTTCTGTTTGTTGAATGACAAACTGATCGATAATCCTAACAGTATTTATCGGGTCCTGGTGTGGGGTGGCTGCACTCCATTTGCTGGGAAATTTTCTAAGGTGGCTTAATTGCTGTTGTTTTGGCTCTCCATCCCAATCAGGATCCAGCTTCCATTCCTTTGGAACCTGCGTGTTTCATTGTGTCAATAATCTGTTTAAATACAATGAATTTGAAGTTTAGCAATGAACTGCAACATAATTAAGAGTTTTCGAAGGCAGGATTTAAACCACAAAAAGCATAAAGATTCTCAATCGAAAGCCACTGAAATAGGTAGATCCTTATATGGTGTTCAGAAATCAAAGGCAAATTGGTACATAAAAGGAAGAACTAATAGCATCTTAAATGATCCAAGAAAACATAATTGTATTCCAATAGCTCAATAGTTGCAACCAGAAGGCAATCTGAAGCTCAGATTTCTTACCTTATCAACTGCAAGAGTGTAAACTTCAAGATCTCCATCACGATTGATATGAAATCGAGTGAATGCCTTGTAATTAGCAATTCGAAGAGAAGAGAAAGCTTCATCAAAGTGTATGTTAAGCCAGTTAATGCAGATGTATAAGTAGCTTCCAAACACTAATGAGACCACAGGTGTTGAGAAGACCCAGAAAGAGAGGAAGACAGATGAATAATATATGACAGCACCTCCTCGAGAGAGTGACTCCATCCCATTCTTACAAATATTGCTCCGTGTTACGGCCATGACCTAACAATATTTATCCCGTGAATATGCTGAGACAAATGAAGAAAAATCCATGTCTGGAAAAATGAGAGATTCCTCACCTCTGGAATGTCAAATGCAGACATAAGATACTTGATACACGCTGGATAAAGCCCAAAGGTCCATTGTTCTATCCGAGCTCGAAGTCCAGTAGGATCCGGAAAGTGCTCATTTTCCACTGATTGGTACCATTGGTATAAAGTGTGGTAACCTAAAACAAAAACAATTAGTAAATAGCCTGGCTCAATAACAAAATCAGTCAATAAAATTTAGGATAGAGCATACTCGCAGGATAACAAGAACCATGAAAGAGGATGAACTTCACAACCTAGTGGCAGCAAGTGCCTCAAATATTTACAACCTTTACCATTCACAATAAAAATCAAGACTCCCACTCTTTTACAAGAGTTAAGCTTTTTTTATTATTTCTTACATTGAAGGTTAAGTACTTGAATATAAATAGATCTCCTAGTATTAGAAGCTTTATTTTCTATCATCAAGTGCAATAGTGCTTTTAATCTTTGATTAGAACATCAAATACTACATATCATTCAAAAGGAGACAACAATTTTAGGATTTCGGCAATATTAGTAAAACAAATTGGAAATACTCGACAAAAAAAACAAGAAAAATGAAATACCGTCCATTCTTAGGAGAAAGGAATTACAAGAAAAAACTCACATAAATAAAAAAATAACAGAAAAAAACTACTATATTACAGCTTCTGAATTCTCAAGAATAATAACAATACCAGAACCATCCAAAGAAATACAGAAATACACAGGCACCAACAATAAAACTCACCAGAGGTAGCTAGCAGGTTATGACGAATGCACGTCTCCACACCCAGTTCCAAGAGCAACATCAAAACTATTGCTGCAGTCAGATGTGCAGAAACGTGTAGCATTCCAATTATCACCCGCTTCTTCCGAGATGCTTTGGATGGGACAAATGAAATTGCTGCAATTAGCAGCAGCAAAGTACCTGTCAAGGACACATAAGAGTGTCCCAGCACATACACAAACGCATTCCAAACTGTGCCAAAGAAACTCCTCAAGTGACCAGAAACTGAATCATCTTGAAAGATTGGATCAAGCTTGCACTAGAAATAAAGGAAAATTTCTCAGTCATGTCTCAGCAAAACATAATATGTATATTGCTGCAAATGCAAATATGTTTGTTGACATAAGAAGCTAAAATAGTAAGGCAGTGATTCATCTCATCAAAGGTATCTCCTTAAAAAAGTGAAAGCTATTTCAACTAAAAAGAGGTTAAAAAAAGGAAAAAAAGAAAGAGCAAAAGCAGTAAAAGATAAATGAAATTCTCATCATCTCACTATCAGAGTCCAAAAATACCGAAGACAATTAGCAATAACCAGAATCATAAGAACTAAACAGAACTTACTTGTGGAAACATAGAAAAAGCCAACACAAAGTATATAATGCCACCAATGAAATCAAACTGCCAGTTCTTCTTTCGGAACTTCAAAATATTCCCCAATGCAATCTGCATCAAGTTAAAAAAAATATTTTTTTTGCATCAAAAAGGAAAAGGAAAAACACGGAGTTGAGATGCAGAAATTTAAGTTTTTGAAGTTTACCCTGTTTGAATCTTCAAAAGAAGGATAAGCAGCCTTGCTTTCATATTTAGTCCCATAAAATTTGCTAAAGTTACTGAAGGCATGGGTGGGATGCAAAAATGCCCCGCCACAACCATTCACAAGTAAATGTTGCACATGAACAGGACCATCAGATGGAACAAATGAATGACGCATATAGAGATGCAAGTCGCCAGCTAACCAAAGCTTACACCTTCCTTTCAAATAATCACATATCAAGTGCTTGACGTTATTTGCAGAAATGTCATTAAAGTACCAATCAAGAAGCCAATTTGGTTCATGTGTCATGATAATGACAGAATCATGCTCTCCAACCTAAACAGATATAAATGAATATAGAAGTTTATTATAACAGAAAAAAAAAAAAAAAAGATAAGCACATAAAGGCTACAACTGGCTCCAAAAGTATGCAAAATAAAAAAAGCTCAAACTAGATTCCTGCTAATAAATGTTGATATAGCATTAAAAATTGAAATATCTGAAACAAAAGCTTACGACCAGAAAAACAGACTTGTAAAGGTAACTAAACATAATGACTTGACAGATTACATACCCCTGACAGCAATATGGTGGCCCTTTTACATTTGGATTAATGCTTCAGTTTCGACAAAGAAAATCATAAGAATTATGTAATTTTGTAGATGAAGCTTTATTGACTCAGCATAACAAATAAAAAAAATTTGGCCATGAACAAAATGCCAATCGACCATCCATTTACAAGTAAAATGCAAAAAGTTTAAGGTTTTATCAAAAACAGAAAAAATAATGAAATAAGTAGGACCAAGTTAAGAAACACCACAATGACATCTAAGTGGATCAAAACTGAACAAATGCAATGGGCAAGGATATGCACAGAATGATTCTGCGAAAGTAAACACATCAGTACATAGAATACATGCATCTAACCACTAGATGTAGAACAACACTTAAGTTTATTAGTCTACTTCATTAACCACGCAAATTCTATGTACAAGCTTAGTAAGAATATTGAACTGAGAACAAACGTTTACATAACAGACTTCACAAGCATAATACCAAAGCATCAATTACAAGCACCATAACTAGAGAAATATAATATTAATGTGGCATATATATTGGACAGAATTCCAACTAAAGCCATACTATGCGTATACAACACAAGTATGCTTGTAGGCTTCTAATCCATTTATACATATCCGAGGAAAGAAAACATACTCTACAACAATGACAAGAATATATATCCCTCACTTTGGTGCATCAACCAACATATTTGCACAAAAATGAACTTGTCCAACATCAGTCACCATAAAACACAATATACCTAAATATTAATGATTTGGCACTATATTATAGCCTGGCCCAAAGTTTGATCCTAAGAATGTGATAGAGGCCTGATTACCAAAGTGTATTTTCGTAGGCCCAAGAAGAGAAGAGAGGAAGCTGGCCCAGAGAAGGAAGGAGGAGATGATCCAAAGAAGCTCTCAGCAGAGGATTCAAAGATTAACAGGATGGAGGGCAATCTGGGGATTAAAGAAGATGGTCTGAAACAGAATGATCCTGGCCATTCAGTTGGAACACATGGCAGCTTATAAGTGGGCAGAGGGGAGGATTCTGTTAGGGAAATTCATCATTTTATATGGCAGCAGAAAAAAGAGAAAGGGTCGGCTTTTGTTTTCTGAAATTATGTACTGATGTTTTGTTAGTGAAGCGGGAGAGGACTGGCTCTCAAATTCCAGTATTGATAGTGTTCATTTCCTTGTTAGTTTGTTTTGCTCCAAATTAAGTTGTTAAAACACCTGGTGTAATCACTTGCCGTGGTTAATGAATGAATGGGATGGACTGCACTTCTCTTATTTTATTTGATTGAGTTCATAATATACAGACTGAATGTTGGATATTGAAGTTATGAATACTGCAGATTCCAATTCTTTCCACCAATTTTGCTAGGAGAGATTCCAGCTTGAGCAGGTACGCAACAGAATGTAATCTTCTCCAAGAACTTAAAACACCAAAACAACCAAGAGACAAGGAAATCAATTTCTTTTGCTAAATAAAAGTACTAAGGATCAACTTTCTTACAGTAATATAGCAACCAACCTCCTTCACAAATGCAACATTAACTGAAGAGCACATAAAAGTGAAAAAGAGATAGACGAAGGTACCTTTTCCTTTATTAGTTCAGCAAAGAACTTGAACTGGTACACATCAATATCACAGTGAAGAGCTTGATCAAGACCAAAAAGCCACCATCTTCTAGGAAATTGCAAAGCAAAGTAACTCTTTTTCTGAGGCATAAGCCAGCCACCCAACCAGCTCTTATGGCATATATACCTCATAAAAGTATGCAGCCCATCGAACCAATCTAAAAAGGAAGGCCATTACAAAGGCATGAAATTATGAATGCAACAAACTCAAATACAATTCTAGTTTCAGGATCTACCAAATCAAGAAAACAAAATCACTAGTGAAATTATGTCAAGACAAAATAGATTTAAAGCTTTTCTGCTACAAAGAAAATAAATCTTTTAGATGAAGCTCAGGCTGAAACTTAGAACCAACCATGATTTCCAGGAATGATAAAACACTGAGGCCCTCCATATTGCTTCAGTTCTGAAACCTCACAGGGTAGCTCAGGCTTGCTTACAGCAATATGTTCCTTTTTATACCATGGCGGAGGTTGAAGAGCATATTCAAAGGGACGGAAAAGGCGCTTCTCATATGTGAATGCTGATGGATTAGGGTACCTGTTATGATCCACAAATATAAATATGTTCAAATAAGCAAAACAATCATACATAACTGTAAACTATTTGGGAGAATAATTATCAAAACAGTAGATACATCCCAATATCTGAAATATAAGCAATTGAACTCCAAATATTATAATTGACCAGAGTGCTCTAGTAAGCAAAGCCTAAATTAGAATCACAGGTGCAAATATGTAAGTACAAATATTTTGGGCCAGATACCGCAAATATCAACTGACCATTCATATCCTAAGGCCAATCTTCAGTATGTTCACTATCAAATTTGAAAACTGAGCGCCAACACTGTCTTAACTGGGTACACATAAGTTCATTTTGACCAAAAAAAGGCTAGTTGGGAATCACTCTGTATAAGGTCGATGACCAAAACCCAACAGCCCTCATCAAAAAATTTGATTAATGTTGACAGAAGAGCACCACTTCTGTGTTAAGGTAATAGATGCAAGGAAATTCAATAGTAGGAAATGGAAGTTGTACAGCAACTCTATAGATGTATATGGTGGAGGCAGCCATGATAGAACTGCAGCAGTCAGTAGTAGCAATCAAGACAATTATGAGTTCCTGCAGTGAATTAAATTGATCACTTCTATTATCAATTCCTATGGAATCAGTGTGGTTTCCCCTTTCAAATTATACTAATTCCAAATCTAAATGAGAAACTAATTTTTTTCCGAATAACACTCATCATTAATCAAGCAAGCTACTAAACCCAAAATATATAACTGAACATTAACTGTTTAGCCTTGAATAATGTCATCCTTTTCAGTATACTATCAACAGTTTGGTCCACCAAAAATCATTCACAGATTCAACTACAAAACTTCACTGTTTGTTAATTTTTACCACAACCCATATAGTTAATAATATACTTATGGCCAAAACCTACTCAGCCATTCCAAGAACTATCAAGACTGCCTTAGGTCAGTGAAAATAAGATATTAACAAATAGTGGAAGTTGATCACATATCATAAATAATATCTAGAAAATATGATCAACTTACGCAAGATCCCCTCCAATAAGTAACACGTCTGCACGCGGTAGGGTGGAAACAGAATCACCTTTAATGACCCGAATAGAAGGCTGAGCAAGTAGCCGAGCCACAGAGTATGATGAGTTTCCACCATCACCAGTATCAGCCATGAAGTCAAACCATAGGTCTTCCTTTTCATTAAAATGATCATAAAAAAAGTCTCCTTGCTGAGCACCCTCTTGAACCTTGTTCATTGCTGCCTGATGATGCAAAAGAAGGAAGTTAAATGATATTTAAAATACACAAATTTAACTCAAATTATTTTTTCATTTAACAAATATTCATAAAAAATATTTAGAATGATAGTGACTGACAGAAGAAATACGATGGACCTATCAAAGTTGATGTGAGAAGAAAGACAGGGAAGAGTGTGATTACTTCACGTGACAGCAATGCAATGATGGAGGCTCTAACCGTTTTTGGAGAGAAATATGGAAAAATTAAGGATCACATGGCAACAAAGGATTGAAGGAGAAAAAACGGAGAAATTGTAGAAAGAGAATGAAGCTTGAAGAAAAAGGGGGATATTTTTTTAAAGTTAAAAAAGGAGAGGCCACCAGCACCTTGAATCGCTGGATTATTGCCAATTTTCCTGTTGAGGTGATTCCTAAGGTAAATCTGGTTATAGAAGTAGATTTGTCTAACTGTCATTCTGCTTTATCCATAAATAAAACCAGATTATCACAGTCTAATTCTTAGTTGGTTTCCTATTAGCTTTCTGCTGCGTTCTGTGAGTAAATTTCTGCAGGTTAGGAGCTGTTGCAGTGTTGGTGATCAAAGGAGTTCAGCTTGTAGTTGCAGACTTCAAGGAGAGGTATGTATCAAAATACAATTCATCAATGAATACAGTCATTTATTATCCATATTCAGAGAAAATAAGCTGGACGAAAGTTTTCACCGGTTTAGAAGAAGGTGAAAATCACCCAAGGGCTTTCAATTTCACAAAATCTAATACACTGGGATATGGGATTATACCTGCATCATGCGCATGTCAAAGCGGCCAACAAACAGAGTTACTGAAACCAGGAGGTCAAAAACTGTTTTGAACAAATCAGCTGATGTTCTGCAAAATAAAGACACTAGTATAGCGAGGTACAAAGTTTGTTTGAGAAACGTCCTCACAGAATGAAATAAAGAAAGGAAAAGGAAAAAGGGGCAGAGAAACAATAGACATGTACCCTGAATACCATGGAACCATGTCCAAGAAATCAGGCTTCATTTGCTTCTTCTTCGTCTTTTCATATTCTTTAACTGATAAAGGGTGAGTGAGAGCCCACCTAATGAGAGTCAGATATCAAAAAAACAAGAAACAAATTAGAGTCAGAAATTCAAAAAAGGCATAACCCACAAAACAAAAAGCTTTCAAGCCTATATCATGCAAGGTATTCTTACTCACCCTGTTGACCTTTCCACTACATAGTTGGCAATGTAAAGACCAATAAATGTGGCCCATAATGAGTATATAGGAGAGATTTCATCAGAAGAACCTCCATTGTCACTACCTAACTGCAGATTTGCAAGAATGTTACAGTATAAATTATTAAGAACATGATACAATTGTTTCAAAGATAAACCTAGATGATGTAAAATCAATGGCTTCTAATCATACCTCTCCGTATAAAACCCACTTGGACAAAAGTGGATAATCACTTGCAGACCCAACTGGAGCAAACCAAGAAGAGCACACCTGGTCTTTCAACTCATTCATGCGGAGGAATTTGGCAAGCAATGTGTTCCTCTCTTCTCTTTTCCAAAAAGAAAACCAACTAGAATTTCTTCGCACAAGTGGTCTCTGTCTCAACATGGCACGATTGCCACAATGACTATAGAATACACAGCAGAATACACTAATAACCTACAGGAAAGGAGACCACAGAAACAAAGTAATCACACACATGCAAGGTATTATAAAAGATTAAATATGTCTTCAGCACTTACAGCACAATTTTGAAGAATCGTCAAGATTTCTGGCCTTTTTCCAGCCACACGAGAAACTAGACCAAGATACCAAAGGCCAAGGAATATAACATGAAAGACAAGAAGAAACAGAATAGAAGAGAGGTATATTGTCAAAAACATTGATAAATTCATCCTCAGATCTACTCCCATTGACTGAAAACTAGGAAGATGATACAGAGATGCGACTAAAATCCAAGCTATATACCTGCACAAGTAAAGTTTCCAAGCTATTAACGACAACTGTGAGTACTATGTTGACAAATATCTGAACCAAAATATAAAGAATAAGTTTCTGATTAAAAATGCGTACCACCGACTAAAATTTGAATAGCTTGGTTTAATTGTCTTCCCTATAAATGGAGATGAAAAGAAATAGAAAAAACCAAGCAAACAGGCATACATAGACCACCATTTAATATTATTATCCAATTTTTCAATGAGGGTATGCATGTTATCTGACGAGATAAAAAACAGACAACCCACAACCACAGCAATTATGGCATGGCGTGAATGCTCATGCGGATAAGGATGTGCATGAGTTAGAATCGTCCTAACACTCTCCATTCTGAAGGTATCTAATAAACCAACAGACTGTTTATCTGAACCCATTAATGTGTTTGTGCTAACACAGGTTAAGTGCACACAACTCAAGTTCTTGTAGATCAACCACACTTCTTGAGCACTAAAACAACTGTACCGGCCAGCTCCCTGATCATATATCCAATAAAAAAAAGGTCATTAAAGGAGTTGTGAATAGTTAATAGCAAGACAATTTAGGTGCAGAAAATAATAAAGAATTAATTTAATAGTCTATGAATGAAATGGTTTGAACAAATCAGTGAAAGATCATCATATCTTTTCATAATTACTGATATCCTACTTCAACATTTTTTTCAAGTAACAAAAGTCCATCATTATAGTATGAAAACTGATCATTGTTTTTCTCAGCTAATCCTACCAAAACCCTCTAATCAGACTAACTAATACATATATTAATGCTAAATGAAGTACAAAGTCATTATTCTTAAGTAAATATGGCCAACCACACAGCCATTATACCAACTCAAGTGAAAAAATATCTCTTTATGCTCATGCTAATTAGAACCCCGTATATTTCGCAGTCTATATCAGTCCAAGAACATAAAATTTTAGGTTATTTCAAAAAAGCATAAATATTTAAAAAAAAAAAAAAAACTAATCACTCGCATCACTCACTCCCCCAATCTTTTCCTCAATAACCAAACAGAGCATTAGGGTTTTCCAAAAAATTAAAAAAAGAAAACTGTATCTCTGCAAACAGCAGCAGGAACCGCTACCTATCAGTACTCATTCCTGACTCAAAACATCCAAATCAAAAGAAATATGTATATATATAAAATTTCGATAAACAATCTTTGCAAAGTTAATCGAAGTGAAAAGAATGAAATAACAGAAGCAATAAATGGAGGTTTACAAATTATAGCAATAGAAAGTACCTGGGATTTGAGAGAAAAAGGAAGCGTGCATGTGAATAGAGAGATAAAGAGAGATAAATGTTGGGTTCAGTTATCTTAAAACGAAATGGTAATGGCATCTGATCTGAGAATGTCTGGGTGGAGCACAACGATGGCATATTCTCTTCTCAGCCCATTACTTGGTTTTTGCAGAGGTTACTTCTTCTTTAATTGAATACCCACTTTTCTTTTTGACGCGGAAATTAAAATTTATAGTTGGACTGGTCTGGGCATAGCCTTCTGTGATTTAACCAAATCAAGAGTTTAATTCAATTTATTTAATTTAACGCGCAAAAATAACGAAATTGTAATATCCGTTTCTATTGCATATGAAAAGGGTATCTCATCATGAGAGGGGTAATTTTGGTATTCTAATTAAAATTGACTCTGCCCTAAACTGTTAGGTGGGGTTTATCCTAAAAATTTTCTTTCACTAAATTTGAAAATTTTATTTGTACATTTATTATTTATTTTTATTAGATTAACAATTGACATATATATATATTAATTGTTAAAAATATGTTTGTAAATGGAAAAATTAAACAAAATTTATTAACAAAAACTAGAAAAGCGAGAAATTAAAATTTTTAAAATTTAAAAATTAAAAATTTATCTTTTAAAGTTCCGTTGGAAAATGGTCATTCGGCCTTTGTTTTTTTCAGGCTTAAGAAGATGAACAGCATGGTCGGTTCGTAAGATCAAGAACAATCTCACGTTGTAATTGAAAATCACAAATAATAGAATAAGAACATAAAATGCGCGTCATATTTAGAAGACAATGACTTGTCAAAAACTGTGTCAGTCTGTTAGGCGTTAGCAAAATAGAAAGGACACAATCTTTATTTCGACCTTTTCTTTTTCTCTCTGAAAAGGAAAGAAAAACGATGGTTGGTCTGTCCGTCACTGTTTTGGTTTGGTTTTAGTAACGTGCCATATTTGAAGTTGTTATGGGGAGCTGAACCTGGTTGATTGATGTTAGGAGTATGGGCCATAGCCTTTGGGCCTCCTCTGTCAACGTGCAGTGTACGTGTGGCCTCACTATCAAACACCAATGGACCGAATTATGCCATGAGTTTTTAGTGGAAATTAATTTTGGGTAGTTTCAGACTGAATTCAATTTCTATAAATTGATACTGAAAGCTTAATAAATGTAGCCAAGGATAATGTGATCGTATTGGTGGGCGTCAAGAAATAAATGCAATCCAAGGAATTGTCTTTAGCTAATGATGTCTCCAACTTTTGATAGTTTAACTTCATTGTGCTCTTTGTAGGGACTCCAATTCTCACTCACTTGTCAATTCTGATCAGGAAATCTTCTTGAAAGACACCTTCGTAAATGGTTAGTCATAATTTTTTATACAAGAAAAAATAACTATACCCATTTAGTTTTGAATAATTAATTAGGTATTTTGTATAATGTATTATTTTATAATTAAGTATTATTTTATCTTTAATTTAAAATCATATAATCATATAATTATAAATTATGAGTACTTAATTAAATGTTTAAAACTAAATTCACATACTATTACTTAATATAAAAAGGTTGATTCATAGAATTCCTGATTGGAATGTCTACTTGTTCTTGAGTTTGGATACCTACTAGCCTAATTGCTTTTTGAGCCCAGCCCTTGTATAAATGATCCACTGTTGAGTAGGCGTTTAACATATAGCATTTCACACATTGATTGGGCCCGTGTGTGGGTGTTAATTTATGTGTATCTATTTTATGTATATAAATATATACATATTATATATATCATTATGTAATTAGATAGTTTTGAATTAAAAATAAAATAATATATAATCATATGATAATACATATAAGTGTTTATATAATTATGTACTTAAATGGATATACATATTATTGCTCTAATTTGAGTTAATGGATGGTCTCTTGCCCCACATAACTTTTAAATCCGAATAGAGATTTCTGGATTCGAACTAAATTTGAATAAAAGTTAATCTGAGTTTGGATGGAATCCAAAAGGGTTAATTTAAAATTGAATTTAGCTAGTTTAAATTGTCAAACAAAAGAAGAATAAGAATCATTAGAAACCAAAAAAATCGCCTGAAAAAAAAAAAAACCAGAAGAATCATCCTTGAGGCAAATTCTAGTGCAACAATGTTGGTGAAACAAAAGGATTCAAATCGAGTCAAACAATTACTCGAGTTCAAGTTAGCTAAAATTAGATTTAAACCTACATACTTTATAATTTCAAACCCACACCTTATCAATGATAATTCACCCACCACACAAGATGATCCGAACACGAAGTGGCCACTCATCTATCTTTCTAGAGATGTCATAGTTATACAAGTTTTCTTTGCACCACCGTAGTTGTAATTATCAATCAACCAGTTATTGATGGTGCTGGTCACTAGTCTCAACTGTGCTTAGTGAGTTAGAGGAACTTCCCCAACTCCAGGAGCCAATACCAAGTCCAGCCACCATTCCCTAGTTCCAACATCCTTCTTATCTTTGACAATATCAACGTCTGAAATCACTAGTGGAAGCAAGTTGGGGCACACAACTTGGAATACTTTGTACACCGCAACTTGGATGTGCAGTATTTATTTGTAAAATTTACACACATATATTAATCAGAATCGTACTATTTTTTTTTAATTTCCTTGTACAGAGCTGTACTATTATGGGGTTCGAGTGGGGTTTGAAAGTTTGTAGACCTTTCTTTACCTGGTAAAAGTTTTGAAAAAATAGTGCGCACTGGGTCAAGGTCACTAGCACTTCTAGTAATGCAGCAATATATCTAGTATTACTGTTCAACAAATCTTCATTTTTTATATACTAAAGTTGGTTTAATGATGGTATAATAATGACTATAATTTACACTAATCTGTTATTTTGTATTCATATTCCTTTGGATTCTAGTCGATTAATTAAATTACACCACCATTATGCTAATGAAAGTGCTCTAACCATATATGCTGACTTTCTGGGCTTCTTCATCAGCTACTTGCCTTCTGCTCTTCTGTTGAGACTTCATTTTTCTTCCTGGCCAACTTAAGTGCTCAACAGAATTACGCACTGTTTTTGCAATTTGAACTTCTGAAGTTCATATATGGAAGGAGATTTTTCAATCAGAAAGAGCCCACAAGATCGTCCCTTGATTCTTATCATAATAACTAGCAGATTTCCCAGCAAAAATAATTTTCAATAGTCACTCAACTAAAAATGGTTAATTAAGCACTAAAATAGTAATATGGCTGCTAATAATAATAATAATATTATGTAGTTATTTTACAAGTCAAAGAGAATATGCATGATCCTTTTGAAAACAAGATGTGACAGCTGCACAGAATCATAATGATCAAAGGCTTGAAAGTTACTTGTAAATTCATGGAATACTGCCCATTTTCAATTCTCACAAAGAATTACAAAGTTGCCATATCAAACTTCTCATCTTCCCGTCCAAATACCACAAAGGCAAAGATAAATGTACACGGAAGGTATTTCTCATATCTACGTATGTTTTGCCTCATAAATACGTATATGCTACTAAATAAAATATATGTTGACCTTTTCTGATCTATTTCAATGGAATTTTAATTTTATCTAAATTTGATATAATATAATTTTAATTTATTATATATTATTTTTTTATCCAATAAGATTATAATTAGATTTTAAATTAAAATGTAACACTATATATTATATAATATTAATTGAGTTTATAACTCAATTCACAATTCTATATGATATCAAAATAGTAAAATCTTCTTATATTCATCAATTTTAAAAATTGCCTTTGGCCCTTTGCACAAGATTACTTTTCTTTTTTTCAGTTTTAAAAATTGATCTTTTGCCCCCCGCCCTAAGGTTTCATCTTTATTCTCGTATCAATTACTCCCCACACTTTTAGAAGTTGCAGGTTCACCCCTACTACACTTTAACCAATTAACAGCTTCCCCACAATTGCTCTGCTATAATCATGTATCTTTGTCTCTTACACGATTAAGTTTATACTCTCGTCTCTCACACAATTGAGCATATACTCTCGTCTCTCACATAATTGAATGTTTGCTCTTGTCTCGCACACAATTGAACCCCTACTTTCGTCTCTTTTTTGTCAGTAGTTTTTTCTCTTATACCGGTGATTCTTTATCCATTGTTGCCACTGTCATTACCTCTGTTTCTGAGAACTCCTCTCCTAGTTTTCTTGCATTGATGTCATCTCTTACTATTACCATTACACCATTGACTTCTCAATATTTGTTTGCAATTGCAACTTTAATAACTCCCGCTACAACTGCAGAGGAGAGTTAAATAAAACATATTTTGATGTCATATGATTTGATTTAATTTAATATGATTTTGATTCAATTTAATTCTGATTTAATCTAATTCGATTTTAATTTAATATGATTCTAATTTGTTGTATATTATTTTTCTTATTTCATAAAATCATAAGTCTATTTTAAATTATATTGTAAAACTATATAATTTATAACATTTTTCAATAATATCGATTGAGTTCACAGCTCAATTTACAAGTCTACATATTAACTCTACCTCTATCATCAAGGCAATGAGATTCAAAAAGCTTACAAAAGCTAACAAGATTGTATTGTGCTAGTCTTCTTTAGTTGATCTGTGATTAGGATCTCCATGTTTTGAGTTTCTTACTGGACCTTTAAGGTTCATTTTGAGTCAACACTCTCAGCCTCAATGGCATTGCATGATACGAAACTTTGAAAGAGATCCATCTTCCAAGTAAGTGTAGATTCATGAATTACATATATAATGTGCGTGAACAGTGATCAGCTTCAGCCTTCCAAACAATTTTTCGGGCTGATGATCAACCTTCGAGGACCGATCATTAAGTCAAATTAATGTTTGTGTTAATCTGCACCAGAGAAGTCTCATTCAACGGATGCGTGTAAGTTTATATCAATATTGCTAAATTAGGAGAGATAAATAGACAGAATAGTTGCATGGGGGCATGCAAAATTAATAAATAAAGGCACTAGATACCCTCACGCCGTAAAAGAATATTCTACTGGTCTGGCACATGAGTCACTCACAGAGAATATAAGAGGAAACATAATCATTGTAAACCCTATTTGCATTTTCAGTGCATTTAAATTTAAAATAATATTTCTCGGAAATTCTACCATCAATGGCTATGAAAACTCTATAAATAGCTAAGGTGGCAATGAGTCCAGCCACACCCACCCGTCTCTCCTTTCCTTGCTTGCTCATTCTCATTAGCTTCAATTTCATTACAATATTATGGCAGCAAACTTTAGCATGATTTTCACCAATACCCTTCTCCTTGCATTGATCATTTGTTCAAATGGAATCATGTTCATCGAGGGGAGGGCGTTTTTAAAGAAAATAGAGGGAAATGTCAAGAAACCCGCTGTGATTGACGGTATTATTATCAACTCAGGCCGCTACATTTTAGAAATTGAAGCAGAAGCAAGCAGCTCAACGGGTGAAAGTCCTACTCCCTTGACGGCAGCAGTCAACCGTATTTCAGCGGAAAGGACGGACGACTACCGTCCCACGGATCCAGGCCACAGTCCTGGTGCTGGTCACTCTCACGGGCCCGGCGCCGATGGTCCAAACTAAATTAGAGACGTATACATGTATAATTAATTCTTAATTATGGCTTGATTTTCATCATCAAATAATTAATGTAAATGTAAGATAACTTGGATTTGCTTTCAATGTCATAGACTACGAACTGTAGTGGAGTGTCTGCCGTCCCTTTCCATGTATTTGTGAAGCATGTCATGTCATTAATAAAGACACAGCTTGATTTGTGTTTATATGGAATTCAATGCTCAGAACTCCAAGTTCTCTTCTTTCAATTCTACTCCGGGTCTGTGTTAAATTTATTAAAATTGCTTCACAGCTTATGGAAAAATCCAAAATTAATTAAATATATGATCATGTAAGTTTTATTTTATATAAACAAACCATCATATCATAATCTACGTAGGTTAAAATACCAAATCAAAACTTTAAAATAATAGAAATATTTAGAATATCATATATCTAGAACTCGTTATAAAACTATTGAAATTATCTATATTAGAGTGACTAGTTTTCTGCTCATAAAACATCTCGTGAATAACAATTTTTAATCGATAAAACTATATTACATGAGTTTTAAAGACAAATCTAACCGATATATAATAAAATATTAGATTTTCATCAAATATCCAATAAGCCTTAAGTCTATACTATTCCTGTGTACCCAAATCACCTATATATATATATTGAGTTTATCTTTATTAATTATTTAAACTTAAACTATCATTTAACTATTTAATTATTTTATTTTATTTAAACTAAAATTATAACTAATATTACACCATTCAAGAAATTTTTGACATAATAGTCTGTGAAACAATTGATTCAGGATTTTATAATTATAATAATACAAATAACGTACACCTTGAAAGCAAAATTCCATGACAGTGAGTATTTTATATTTCAATGAAATTATGTATATTTATTTTAAGAATATAAATGTATATATAATTATATGTATCATTATATAATTAAATAATTTTATATTAAAAATAAAATAATATATATAAATATATTTATTTAAACATTTAAAATATATATATATATATATATATATATATATATATAATATTACTTTTAATATTTATGGATGAAACTCATAATAAAATGGACTTTAGTCACCATATACAGAGCCCACCATTAATAAGTAAATAAACAAACAAATAAAAGACAATGACTAAAAAAAAAAAAAGAACTGATGAGCAGATTCCGACAATTGGAATCAAAAGGACTATTAATAGAAGTGTGCCATTATCATCCAAAGTGCTCCTGCCGAAAAAAAAGCAACATAGGAATAAACAAAATCAAGCCATTAAGAAATGGTTGGAGAGAAGATATACTTGAGGCTTCCATGACCACAATCTAGAGCTTGTGCACGGGGGCACCTTCAATTGTCGAACAACATCAAGTTTAATGTTATTTTTAAAGGCAGGTTAAGCTTCAAACCGAATTATTTTATGATTAGGGAAGTCAAACCGTACATTATACAGCGAATCAGTTAAATCTTAGTAGTTTTATTCTATGAGTGATGATGATGATAAGTAAAACAATATACGATAATACATATATATTATTTATGCACATTTAAGAATGTCGACCACTTCATGCATTATTTAAGTTCTCCACCATCCTTCTTTACGGGAATTTATCATCATGTCTACACAATCATATATCATATGTTCAATGATTATATATGTATGTATAAGCATTTTTAATGATAAGTATATCTTATTAATGGAAAAAGGATATATATAGTTACATCGTTTCTAAAAGCATATCATAAAAATCTAATACGTGTAACATTCATTTGCTAAAAAGTATATACATTTATAGTATTCTTAAGGGGGTGTTTGTAAAATGTGTAAAAAAATTATTTTAATAATTTATTTTTAATTACTAATATTACTTTGTTTGATTGTAAAATAATAAAAAATTTTAACAGTCTTTTATTGTCAATAATAATATAATAAATAATTTAAGAGGTAATACGATTACAATAAAACTATATATACTATTTTTAGTATACAAATATGTACACACTAATATATGTCATCATATGATTAAATGATAACATATATAAATATGTATATATTTGTGTAGTTAAAATAGGTATACACAATATTACTCATATAATTATTTTCTTTATCTTAAACATTAAAAAATTAATAAAATAATTTTGATTTTATTATAATTAATTCTTATTTATTAATCTTTTAATTTTAATAATAAAATATTCGCTTCCTAAATTAATAACAGCGTGCCATTGAATTCTGTTTTGTAACATGGTGGGAAAATGACATTTCATTTGAAAAGCCTCTAAACTAAGCTAAATGTGTGACATCTATTATAAGGTAATTCCTAGCTCCTTAGAAGTTTACTCAGGACTTTATCTTTGAATACACTCAAATAACAAAGCAAACAATTAGTTAAACCAACCACCTAAAGTTATTCAGTTAAATATAAGGATATCCAATATTTTTTATAAATATTCTCTTATTTATCATTAATATTAATAAATATAAAAATATTTTCACATTTTTTACCAAAATGTTTCAGATATTTACAATTTAGGAAACAAGGATATAGAAACACTAAAACGATATTTTTAAAAAAATACAAAAAAGAGAAAACTAGGGGTAAATGATGAATGCAAAAAATATAAAGGTTTATTTGAAATATTAATTTTTAATATATATTTATTAATAAAATAATTCAAACCAATATTACATTTTACCATATAAAGTTATAGCAAACAAATATGTCAGTATAAGAGTTATTAAAAGATAAAAAACAAGTTGCTAGAATTCTTTATGATGCCTTCAAGCGCTTATTTTAATTACTGTCTTAGCCTCGTCATCTCAAGAAGGTTCCACAGCAAGCCTGTCGTCAAGATAATAAAAAAAATATCAAAAAGGAGATCACAAAATAAATACAACATTTATATGATTATATACTTTTTTTCAATGTTTTTAAAACCAAAGTGTTGATCGAATTGGTTATTTCACTAGTTTATAATTCGATCGAATCAATTAAAAAATCGATTGGTTTAGTTTATTATCAAATTATAATGAATATATTTTGTTTAAAAATTTGTAAAAAATAAAATTAATCAAGATACTCATACCTATAATGAGTAGAATATATCATTTTTAAGAGATAACAATTATTTATTTGATTTTAATGAAACAAATAAAATAAAGAAAGTCTCAATCTCATAATACAAAAAAAAAAATTCTATAAATTATTGTTTATAAAAGATATTTTAATAGATATAAGATATTTTTTTCTTTTTTCTTTTATTTTTTCTTACAAATCTTTAAAATTCATTCAATATAATTAAAAATAATCAAATTATTCAAAAATAATTAAAATTTAAAAGAATTCAAAATTTTTGTTAAACCTAGTTAAACTCAAATTTTGATCTATTCAACTAATCAAAATAAAAAATCATATTTTTGTATTAATCGGATCATAATAAAGTTTACCTTAACTTTAAAAGTTGCACTAGAAAATTTATACTAACAACTCGGTTGTTTTAATTCAAAATCACTGACATCCAACAATAAATTAAATGTCAGATTTTAAATGCATATGCCCAAGTCTTCTTCAAAACGCATACCAATGCCTCTACATTTAGTTCTCCTTCTTCTCCTATCAGCAGCTTCATTATCAGTTGTAATTCAAAACAAATAGCAATTAGTGAAGTAATATGACATTAGTTTGTCGTTTGTAGTTTTATTCTATTCATAAACAAAGTAGCCTTGTGGCGAATGATTCTGACGTTGCTGGTTCTCGACAATGTAAACTATATGTCATTTTTAATTTCACAGAAAGCTTGACCTGTCGTTTTTAAGAAAACGACATTTTGTATTTAGAAATCTGGACGGCAACACAGGGTATAGGCGGCGTCCCCGTAATGGGTGCCAGTTCCTTGTACCAGATGCTACTGCCTAATCAGTGGCACGAAATAGGAAATCAGAATTTGAAACGTTACTTCTATCTTGAGAATAAAATAATTATACTTCTAAATCAAGTAAGATCAAATATTCTTGTGAATTACACTTATTACACAGCTGAATTTATATGAAACTGATCAAACTAAACAAATAACTGTTTCGGTGTTGGGACCTTATTAAAGTAAGTTGGTGTTGTAATGGGCCGAAACATTTCTCATGGAGTGGGCTTTTTTTGGGCCAAAGAGACAACAAGTGAATGTACTTTGAAGTATACAAGGTGCAATAGAGAAAAGCTGGCTATTCCTGGAAAATCCAAAACAAATATGAAAATAACGAAAATATCTAGGATTTGCTAAAGAAGGTGAATGAATAACATGAGAGTAGCTGGCGGCGGATCCAGGAGAGAGAGAGAGAGACACCTTAACACTCAACAGCAGTATCACATGCATATCCTCAGTTTCTCTAAAAATCCAACGGTTACGATTCATCTCTACCTCCCCATCCATCGGCTCTAACTTCAATCGCGTTTTCAAATCCACCACACCTATCCTTCATCCTCAACATAAATCCTCCCTCTGAGACCCTAACCACCTCTCTCTCTCTCTCTCTCTCTCTCCCCCAATCAATCGATCTCAGATCTCTCCAAAACCTCAGATTCATTCCATTATTATTATTTTCTTAATTTAATTGCAATCCCTATCGAATAAATTCAAATCTTTTAATATTGTAAATATATTTATTAATGAATAAGATGCAACCGAATGGCTCTGAGACATCGCAGGTCGACCACCAGAATCAGCGGCAACAACAGCCACAGCAGTGGGTGCCGTTGCAGTATGCGGCAGCGTCCATGGTAATGCAGCCGCAAATGATACCACCTCAACATTATCCTATGCCTCCGCCGCCGTATATGCCGTACCAGTATCAACATCATCATCAGCCCCACGTGCAACACCACCAGCAACAACAACAACATCAGGGAGGATCCAGTGGTGAAAACAAGACTATTTGGATCGGTGATTTGCACCATTGGATGGATGAGAATTACCTCCACACCTGCTTTGGTTCCACTGGAGAGGTCGAAATTCTCTCTTTCTCTTTATAATTATGTCAATACAACGTAGTCTTGATGTTCTTATAAATCTTTTATTAACTCTTTAATAAATTTGGATGATGCTATTTATGGAAAGTTACACAGTAATGATTAGTTTTTTAAATTAGTTGGGAAAATGAAAGAAGTCGTAGTTTTTATCATGAAAATGCTAAAATATTTAATTCGAAATTAAGAGTTAGTCATGTAATTTTATCATGAAAATGAAATCGTTTGAATCATATATTGGTCATAGCTACGCAAAATATGAAGTAATGACTTTGAAAAGACTAAACTATGACCAGATAAACAAACATTGAGAGTTTTACTTTTACTTCCCTTAGGAATGTGCCATGCTCATCTTCTGTTCCTTCTGCAATGGTAATAATTGCAGTAGGGTCATATTATGTTTTCTTTTAAAAAAAAAATTGCCTTTTATTTTGCTCTTTGTTGTTAAATTCATTTTACCATGTTTATTTTATCCTAGGAAGAATAAAGTTATAATGTTTAATACTCTCAGTATTATAATGCTTCTAGTTGTATCTGAAAGGTATGCATTGGTAGATATATCTTAGTTTTTATATATTCTTGTAGATTACAACCGCTTCAGCTTTTTGCTTTTTTATCTTTTTTTTCCTTCTCTCTCGGAAGGTGTTCTGTTGGGATGTTTTCTTGGAAAACTTTTTGTTGTAAAGCTTTAACACTCTAATGAGATGTTATATGGTAGGAGTTTGTACCTGGATATTCAAATGGAGTTATCCTCCTTCATTTTCTTTTTCTCGATTTATTTGGTTGTCTTGCCTTCTCTTTTCTAACATGTAGTGTTCTATATCTTGTAGATTGCCTCCATTAAGGTTATTCGCAATAAGCAGACAGGACTGTCAGAGGGCTATGGATTTGTGGAATTTTTTACCCATGCAACAGCTGAGAAAGTTTTACAAAGCTATGTTACCGTGCTGATGCCTAATACAGACCAGCTTTTCCGCCTGAATTGGGCAACATTTAGCACGGGTGACAAGCGTTCAGATAATGGTCCTGATCTTTCTATTTTTGTAGGAGATTTAGCTGCTGACATTACTGATAGCTTATTGCATGAAACTTTTGCTAGTAAATATCCATCTGTTAAAGCTGCAAAAGTTGTCTTTGATGCCAATACTGGTCGCTCAAAAGGTTATGGTTTTGTGAGGTTTGGAGATGATAGTGAGAGATCGAAGGCCATGACCGAAATGAATGGTGTCTATTGTTCAAGCAGGCCCATGCGAATTGGTGCTGCTACTCCCAGGAAGTCATCAGGATATCAGCAACAATATTCGTCACAAGGTAGTTAATTAACCTTGCTGCATTGCTTGTTCCCTTTCTCTCTCTGCTGAACAGATTCTCCATGATTCTTAGCACTTCTTTGTGTTATATATATTGTTAGAAGCAAACTCTTACACATTCCAGCCGGTTTCAAATATCTTTATAGTTTATAGCATCATTTGCGCTAGAACTTCTTTCCATAGCTTTTCATATCATCTGTTATTATCCACATCTATTTTTCAGCTAACATTTTGAACCAAGTATGTTTGGACTCACTTCATTGATTACACTGTAATGCCACCTCCTCATTATTGATGTAACTAGTTTCAAGACTTCAGTTTCTGTTTGTATCAATTAGTAGGTTTGGATTATGCATGTCAGTGTGGCATTTTGATGAGCAGTAGTTTTCTGTCTTTATGCTTTTCTTAATGTCTGCTTCTCTGTTGAGCCACCTTGGTTATGCATGTTCTTGTATTTATTTTTTGCTATTGTCTTATGTTTGTGACATGATGCAGGACCAGGAAGAAGAAAGTGAAAGATGGAATATACTTTTGAAAAAAAGTCGTCTTCATATTATCAGTTCAAGTGATTTTTTTTCTGTTTTGCTTGTGTTTTGGTAGGTGGATATGCATCAAATGTTGCCTCAGGCCAAGGTTTTCAATCTGATGGGGATTCTTCAAATACAACAGTGAGTTTCATACCGCTTCATCCAGTTTTTGTGATAAGGACCAGCACTTTGGCTAATCCTTGTTTTCTTATAGATATTTGTTGGAGGACTTGACCCTGCTGTCATTGATGAAGATCTCAGGCAACCTTTCTCTCAGTACGGTGAAATAGTCTCTGTTAAAATACCAGCTGGAAAAGGATGTGGGTTTGTACAATTTGCCAACAGGTGAAATTTCTGGTTTATTTTCCTCTGGCATATTGGTAAACAAAGTAATAATCAATCTCTTCTAGTTCTTGCTTCAATTGCTCAGTTACTTGTGATCTCCTTTAACAGAGACAATGCTGAGGAAGCTTTGCAGAAGTTGAATGGGACGGTAATCGGCAAGCAAACAGTGCGTCTTTCTTGGGGCCGCAATCCAGCTAATAAGCAGGCATGTTCCTCCCCCATTTTACTGCCTAGCATTTTCTTAAGGAAAGAAATTCTTTGATGAACACCAGACTGAGCAGTTGAAAACAATTCAGCTATCAAATTGAGTTGGTAGGGAACTATATTTTGTTTCATTCATTAACTTGAATATTTGTGGTTTAACAGTACAGAGCAGATTATGGGAACCAATGGGGTGGTGCATATTATGGAGGACAGATCTATGATGGTTATGGCTATGCTCTGCCTCCACATGATCCAAGCATGTATGCAGCAGCCCCAGCCTACGGGGCCTACCCTGTTTATGGCAGCCACCAGCAACAAGTAAGCTGAAGGAGCCGAATGTGATGTGTAGCTGCGGTAATTAAATGTTACCATGCAAGAAAAGGCAAGTCTGATATCTCTGCAGTCCTCTCAGTTATGTAGAATTGTTATAAAAGCCCTTCCGTGTTAATGGAGCGGAACTGAATTTTGACAGCCTGAGGTAGTTCTTTAGGGATTGGATTTATTATTTGTTTAGAACTAAGGGGGTTAATGAGAAACTTATTGTTGGAATATATGCTGTTGCCTTGTGTGCTGCAGTGTGGTTTGTGGACAGAGAGTATGTCATTGGGTTTAATCTAAAGAGTATTGTTATGTGCACTTATAATGAGTACTAATGTAGATATTAATGGTGGTATATCACCATGTAATTGGGTGTTACATTGACTTTAATTTGAAATCATTTAATCACATAGAAACATATCATCGTTAGTACTCAAATTAGTATACAATATAAGTGCACATAAGTATATTGTTGATCTAAGGTTGTGGTCTGGTTGAGTACTTGCTGGAATTGGTGTGTGTTCAAGTGATTCGTCGGTCAGCCTTTCATAAATTGCATTTTAGTGGGTTCAATTTTTTTGTGTGAAGAGCAAAATAGCGGTCTCATATCTCATTAGCTAAACTGGGAAATTTGTTTCTGTTGATGTTACTGATACTCGTGAATCCTGGTAGAATGGCCCAACATCAAATATGGTCAGATTCTTATCAAAGTAATCCTCATCCCGCCGGTAATAATGGACAGATTCTTTGTTAATTCCTTGATTGTGAGCGGGGCCACGTCTTGACTGTCCTACTACTATTTTTTTTCTCTTGGTAAGCTATTAAATAGATGAGTCATGACATTCAGAAAAATGTCTAATCTTTGATGATGATCTCAGAATTTGCAGAAATGATATATATATATATATTTTATATCTAATTAATTAGAAAGTTTTATAAATATAATAGGGATTTGAATCTAATATATTTTTTTTAAAGCTCTATTGTTTTATTAGTTTTACAGAAATAATATTATAATGTTGTGAATGTGGACTGTAAAACAAGTGTATAGAAAACACTGAGCAATGAAACAGTAACATAAAGGCTTTTTTAAAGGGATGTGATTGTTTAAACAAAATATACACGAATATTGTTAAATTATTATTATTATTATTATTATTTACAATTATTGTTTTCTGCAGTCTAAGTGATTCTCGAGTGACATCAAAGGAATTCTGGAGAGTAACAGTACACAATCATCCTAAAAATGAATTTTTGAGTTTCAAGTTAATATTAATCTTAATATTAGAATGTATAAAATTAGGGGTATTGAATATTTTCCGAATAAACTCTTAAAATTTCATTATTTTTATTAATATCTTAAACATAGGGAATTAGGGTTAAATTTGAATTGAGTTCTTTCAGTTGCGAAAGTTGTTCTCACTTAAATTGATTGGTTTAAATTCATTTAGTTCAAATTTGAATTGAATTTGAGTCAAAAGGGTTAGTTTTTCAAATCGAATTAGACTTAAATTAGAAAAAGTTTGGTTTGATATAGCTTACGAGTTAGGAGATGATTTGATTTGATTCGAATTTGACTTACAATTCAATTTAAGATTTGTTAAACAATTGTCAAAATGATATTGTTTTATCAATTATTAGGTCACATCACATTATTTTGTTAATGAACCTCCAATTTGAGTTATGAATCTAAATTATAAATTCGAATTAGATTAAACTTAATCATTTTTAATTCAAATCAAATTTAAGTTATTTTTAACTTTTATTTGATAAATTCGAATAAAATTTTTTAATTTTCAATTCAAAAGTGTTTAGACTCAAATCGGTTCATATCAATCCCTCCGGCGGAATCAAATTATTTACAAAATCAAAATAATTTTCATTTTAAACAATCCTTCTGATAATCAGTTTGTAAAAGCAATGCAATGCATGTGCAGTCATTACGACCATCAGGAGTATGACATTTATGTAAGAGCTAAAGGCCAAGAGCAGTCTATTTAAGTTTGAGCTTGAGCTAATAATTTTGAATTTGAATTACTTATTAAATTTATAAATTAAAAATTTCGATACAAAATAATACTATTTTGATCAATATGTATTAAAATGATATCATTTTAATAACGAATTAATTAAAAATTTAAACTCAAAATAAATTAAACTGAATTTAAATTGAATTCAACTTTAATTTTTACAAACTTAAATAAATTCAAATTTAATTCAATTCAAAACAAACTTTGCTACTTAATAAACTAAAGGTCCCTCGTCTCATATAACAAAGTGGCGTAATCTGTGCCTCCTATAGCTCCTAGGTCTCTCTCTCTCCCATACGGTACTGGATGGAAAGTAAAGGCATTCATATCAACGGCAGGATTAAAGAAGTCCATGAGGGATTGTAGACTAGGAAGAACACAAACGAATCTCACAGCTTATCGAGTCCTTAAACATCATTGGCGCAGCCTCGTGGCTTCCAGTAGCTGCAACAGGTGTACCTGCTATTACCTTTCGGGTCGCCACTTCTGAAACCGGAATCTAATCATTATTATTATTGTAATTATTTATTCGGACCCTGTAGTTTTTTTTAATTAATATTTCTCGATTCCTCCTTGGCCAACACATTTCAATGGCGCAAGTCTCTCTCATCCCTCTCTCTCCTTTTTCGACACCTCACGCTGTTGCTTCTCGTTTGCGACTTCACGATGACAGCCGAGTCATTTTTCAGTTTGACAGATTTCAGGCTTCTTTCTGATTCTACCACTAGTTCCACTTGCGAATCGAATCCGAAAGTCGTAGTAACCAGAGAACGTGGCAAAAATGGAAAGCTCATCAAAGCTCTGGTGCACATCTATTATCTCTTCTGAAGCGTTTTGCTGCTTCTTCAAGTACTTTAATTTTCACACATTGTTTTCTTATTATTTTATGGACCGCCATCAGTGCAGGTTCTTTCTTTTCTGTTTTAGTCTTGAATTTAAACTTTGAATTGTTGCGGAAAACACCATCTTTCGACATGATTTTAACTTAATCCATAGTAACAGAACACCAAATCACCACGAAAATGAACAACTAGTATACGTGCAAAAATGGAAAAAAAAAAAAAGACTTTTACTATATCAAAGTTTACCATCAAAATATTCATAAAAACACCAAATATTCGGTAGCATATCATAAAAACACAACGAAAAAATAAATCTAAGACCAATGGTAAGAAATCTGAGCTTTTACTCCCACACACAAAATTCGTTATTCCTGGCCCGAAACTCTTCTAGTTTCCGATTGAAAATTCATTCAACCACCACGAGGGTGGTAAAGAGAAATTCGAGAGAAATACTCAGCTCAAACACAAAAATAGGTACAGAGAAGAAAGAGAAGATTTTTAAATTCTATTTTCGGTAGTTCATTACCTTTTTTTTCGGCTGTGGCCTTGTCAACAAATGAAGTAATGTCGAGCATTTGAAAGTACATGTTCTACTATTCTAATGTGTGGCAGTGTGTCTTCTTTTTACAAATTTGTATGAGAATTGTTTATGTGTAACATGTTGTATTAGTTAGTAAAAACTTGTATTACTGAATCTTGTTGTGTTGGGACCCACTTACACTTTCACTTACGCAATATATTTGTTATGAAACTGGATCATACGGCCAAGGGACCAGGCAGAATTGATTTATTCAGGACAAAAGAATTTGCCGGAGAGGACTTTCCTCTAGCTGTGCACTTTCAATATAGGATGGTGCTAAGGTGGAATTTGCATTTCTCGATGCAGACAAAGCATGGGATTAATTGTTTGGAGCTCCCACTTATACAGCATGCACAGGGGCCTGATTTGGATAGATTATCTTCTGTATTAAGTGGTTAGTTCTGTACTTAGCTTCTAAAGGAAAAAGAAAGCTACAAGTTCTCTAACTTGTTATTGGTTTATAGTAGTATGGAATGATTCTTTTGTGCATGTGCCGGTTATTATTATACTAGGGCCATTTGTAGTTATAGAGAGTCTAACCCTCATACTGTGAGGAGATATGTCCAATTTGTCTTTTTTAGTAGTTTATGAGATAGTTGAGTATTGCTTTCTTGTGTACCATATGGTCCTCATCTGCCTAATTTTACCGAAATGGACATTTGCATGGAAGAATTAATTTTATTTGAATGATGGAAATTCTTGTGTGATATTTATTATCCAATGGTCCAAGATGGCAAGCATATGAATAATTTTTTTCCTTCTCATTGTACTTTTCTGGTGCACAGAGGCTACATTTGACTGGATCATCATAACTTCACCTGAAGCGGCCTCTGTCTTTCTAGAGGCATGGAAGTAAGGTTTAAAACCTATTAGCTGGACATTTTACACTCATATATGTTACATGTTTTGAGCAATTTGCTAATATGTTTTGAAGTATTCTATTATTTATTTTTCACTCGAGCCCATCATTACTCTGATGTGACTTGAAAATTGAGAGTGCTAAAATTTCTACCAATTCAAGTGTTTTCTAATTAACATTTTGTTAGGAACTCAACAATGATTCGATTCTCAACCAAAGTAAACCAAGTAATTTACCCAAAAAAAAAAAAAAGCGAAGATGATAGTTGTAATATTTGTTAAATGTTGGATGTGTTTATGTTAGGGTGAAGGTATACGTGAAAAGGAAATTCAAGAAAGGGAGAATGACAAGTGGCAGCCGTGTAGGAAGAGCACAGGATAATCAAGTAGCTGAGGGAAATCTCCCAAGTCAAGAGCAGCGGGGGACTGAAGAAAGAAGCTTGTACTTGACCCAGGGAAATTCAAGCAATGAAGTGACAGAGAAAAGACAGGGAGTGGGGGAGTAGATATAATCTTGGGGGATGGAGTATAGGAGGTTAAGAAAAAAATTAAGAAAAAGGAGTGGTTAGGAAGGGAGATATGACAGCCTCTCGAAGTGCTGTAGGTGATGAGCGGTTGTAGTAAGAGTAGTTGCTGTTTGGGAGTGG
This sequence comes from Mangifera indica, assembly GCF_011075055.1. Lineage (NCBI taxonomy): Eukaryota > Viridiplantae > Streptophyta > Magnoliopsida > Sapindales > Anacardiaceae > Mangifera > Mangifera indica. The sequence goes on along the minus strand of NC_058147.1, from coordinate 2,692,732 downwards.
TTTTTGTTGTTACTGTTTTGTATCTTTTTTGTTAACCCAGTATCGTAATTGTAAAGCAGGGAAGAATCCCTTGACCATTGTAATTGACAGCAAAATGGAAAAGAAATGAATGCATGAATTATATTATTTTGTTAAACTTGGTGCATTACATAATACTGTTACATTGAAAATATTGTGATGGTTAATGGGGGTTGGATGAGAGTGCGATTCTGGAACCCTTGCTAGTCTGTTCTGCACCTCCTGATGAACTGCAATTCCCAGGTTCTGTAGTCCTCAGTCTGCCAGGTCTGTAACAGTTTACTACAATAACAAGTCTCTCCTGTACACAAATAAGAAAACTATAACACCCCCCGCTTCCAATTATTTGAGAGGCTGAAATCTCTCCCAGAATTGTCTAACTTTCGAGAGGCTAGACACTCTCCCTAAATCAACTGGAGCTGCTCAAAACTTTTTTAAAATTATTTTTTTCTCCCTCCATCTAAGCCTCAATGTGGCCTTTACACCATCAAAAGGTATTCATGCATGTATATATGTGCAGGAATGCTGCTGAATTTTTTATTGCACTACATTTTTATTAATGAGACTTGAGAAAAAGAAAACACGTTCCAAAACCTAGTAGCTGTTTAAGAGTGAAGTCTTTAGCAAGTGTTTACAATACTTGAAGATAATAACATATGAGTTTGTGGAAAAGTTATATGATATAAACTGTCAAATTTCGAGTAAAAAAGGTCTTGTTGCTTTGCAGATTTCTTTTCTTAAATTTGGGTCGGTAGCTTTTAAATCTAGATAGAAAATTCTTTTGGCTGATGCTTTGAACTTCATCTGGTGAGATATGCATTCATGTCTAAAGAAATGGAAATTTCATTTCAATTTATTTTTTTTCATTGTTTTTCTCCTCGAACTGTTGTAGTAACTGACATAGTTTCTGTATAAAGAAGAGAAGTTTCACTATATATGTGTACATATATTCCCAGTTTTTTTCCTTTTTGAAAGTTTTGTGTTGAATTACTTGTGATTTGAGCATCACTAACATTATATCATGTCATTGGGTGGACTTATAATCAGTTTGGTTTTTTTTATGTTTATACGAAAATAGGTATAAGTTGCTACATGACATCCAACCACTGATTCTGGGGTTTCTTAGTAAATAGTTGTAAATTGCTTTTTTCACGTCACTGTTTGGTTTCTAATAGCATCTGAATTTGATTTTAACCTTTTAGGTAAATTGTTCCTTCCTGCAGCTACAGGAAAAGTTTTGGCTTTAGAGCTTCCAAAGAGTGCAAATGAAGAATGCACTGTCTGGTATCCTGCTTCCATAAAAGCTAACAATGAGATTGGTATGTGAAAGGTCTGGTTGTATCCTTTCCTTCTGAACGATGTGCTTTTCTTTTCTTTTTCTTGTTTTAGTCCTGCACTGGCACTAATTAATTTCACATACTCATGCACAATGGGGTACTTAATCTAGTTGGTTCATACAACGGTAATTATTTTACCTTTTTCTTAGCGCAGTGGTTGTAACCCTGACTTTGTTCAGTTTGTTTACTGCTAGTAACTGGATTTTAATTAATTATAGTGTTCATTTTTGCTTTGTTACATGGAGAATTTGTGGTTCATTAAAACTTTTAGGAGAAGTTTTGGTAACACATCAATAAGTTGTAAGCAATATTATGGCTCTGATTTCAGCATTTGTTGATATATATTAAGAGAAAATGTTTGATTTATGTGATAATTTATAAGTTTATACTATAGGTGAGCTTCCATAATTTATGTCACAAAAGAAACATATTTGGTGAAAAATTTATAATTTGACTCTTTATGTATCATACTTCTGCTGTTATTTTTATTGTTGCAGTTTAATTGTTTTGAACATCTATTTTCCATTAATGTTTTAGAAGAAGACTTATCTAATCGTGGATTTGAGGTTGTGAGGCTGAATACATACACAACGGTTAGGACTTCAATGTTGGCAAAATAGTTTCATTTTTTGCTATGAGTTGTATATATTGGTTTTTTATTCAATGATTTTCTGCTTGTCATCATGATGATTGTTCGTCACATGACTATTTGTTATGTTGTGTTCATCACTAAATCAAAGAAATTTATATGTTTAACAAGTGTAGGGTGGCCAAATGATGATTTTTGCTGAGAGGCTAATTCTATCTGTTGCAGACTGGTGTGCAGAGCTACCTTAATAATTCCTTGTTGTCTTGTTGGGAGTTCTATAATTATTAAGTGTTTTGATGTGCTTGAGTTGATTATAACTTGACATCATCCTCACCTTCCTCCAGCTTCTACAATAGAAAATTTTATTTTTTTACTTAATTTTTTTTCTGAGAAATAATATTAACATAGCCCTAGAACTCCAACTCAGCAGCCACCTTATAATTTTTTTCAGGTACCTGTTCATCATGTTGAACAGACTGATCTGAAGCAGGCATTTTCTGCCCCAGTTGTTGCAGTTGCTTCACCATCTGCAGTTCAGTAAGTGGTTAGTGGTGGTAACATAAGATAATTTCCATCCTGGAATAAAGTTTTATTAGAAGCTTTTGTATCCATTAATGAGGAAATTCATGACAAACATTCTAAGTAAATCTGGTTGTCACAGTCATTAACCTTGATGATGTTCGATAGACAAAGGCTCATGGAAAATATTTCGTTTCGTATTTCTTCGTCATTTTTTGATCCCTAAATGACCAGGAATTTTTCAATGGAGTAGTTCTCTTCCAAATACTTAATTATTTTAGTAATTGACTTTGTTGAAAACCTGCGTTGCAACAGTTCCTGGGTCAATCTTATTCAGAATCTGAACTTTGGAGCAATGCGGTTGCATGTATTGGTGAGACTACTGCTTCAGCTGCAAAAAGATTAGGCCTGAAAAATGTTTACTACTCAACACATCCTGGACTTGAAGGGTAAATCTCTCTCTCAATTAACATTTTTATGAAAGTTCTGCCATTTGTGATGCCTCTGTAATATATCATTTGAATGATAACTGATATATAACTTATGTGTTCCACTTGAGCTTTAGTATATTTTAATATACTAACTACTGATGCGGACACCTTATTTTTGGTGGCACTTGGGTAGATAGTATCCTTGAAGCCTTGAGAGTGCATGAATGCATCTAGAGGCTAAAGTTGTTCAGGTGATACTTGAAATGATTTTTTGCCCTTCAGTTAGTCTTAAAATTAATTGTCATTATCTCCTTGTAGTGTACTATTGAGCCTTTGAAAGGAATAATCCAGCAAGATTGGGGCAGCTCATCTACAAAGAAGGTTTGAGTGACTTGGAAAATTATGACGGGAAAACTTGCAAGCAGCAGAAAGGAAAGGTGGTGAGATGTTCGACATTGTATCTGGTTGGCAGAAGAGCTTTCTTTTGAGGTCATTGAAGATTAGGAATAGAGCTGTGATTATTCTTTGTGCGGTCTGTTATTTTATGATATTTCTGTACATTAATAACGAGGTTGTAATGGAAAGTCTGTTCTTTTTGACATTTATATACTCAACATGTTTAAGTTTGTTTAGTATCCTATCAGAAAGACATATTTTCATGTTTTGATAGGAATAGGATTTCAGTCCTAGTGTTCCTTCAGTGGTGAGCCATATGGTTGCACACATGGCCGTGCCTTGTCAGTGCTTAAGCTGGCTATAATGGTTTTTTGCTACTACGAGTTTCTCTCTGTGTGCGCTTTTGTGTGTGGTTTCACTGTCGTTCACTCAACAATGTTGGAACTTGTAATAAGAAGTTAATTGTATGATTTCACTGTCTTTCACTTAGCAATGTTTGAACTCAAATCATGCTTCTGTGTGATATTTTGTTTTTGAAATAACAAGAAGATTAATAGCACATATGCTACAAATTAAGAGAAATCTTTCTGATATCTGAATCAACAGGCTTAAAACACATTCCAGTTTTACATAAATAATTCCTTTTTATTCCTGGTTATGTAAGATTCAGCAGGAAATGTATTTTGTAGCTTTGGTTACAAGTAGGTTGAAGTTACAATGATAAGATAATTAAACTGTTGAATTGGGATTATGGCTTTGGATCTTTGTCTGCAGGGAGAGGTGTCCCCTTGAGGAAAGATGCGATCATGACAAGCGATCTTTCTGGTTGGTAGCTAGGAACCATATGCCCAGATCCTCTTACTGTGGTGAACGTCAATCCGTTGTACTCAACCACATATCCTCCAACCTGTTAGCATTAACCAGTTATAACTTTTTTTCTTCAGGATGATTATGAATGGTCAAAATTACACAATACCTCGCCTCTAATGCTCCATGGGTGCCACGCTGTTTCCACAGGAAGATTTAGAGTGTTTATGGAGTACCGAGAGGATGTCACTGGAACGCGGCCATCTGTGTCTCCACTGCAGGTATCATATTTTTGACATTCAAACATTGTGTGAACTTTCTCCTTGTAAAATATGCAATTCAAACTAGGCAACAATGTAGCAGCTGTTACCTAAATATCCACACTCTTATTCCGCTTGCTATCAAGTACTGTATTGTAGGTAGAACAGTTGTTGGGCTGTCTGCCCATCCAATAACGCTGGCAAATAATGCAGAAGAAATTATAGCCTCGGCAAAAATGATATTAAAAGGCAAAAGAATTAGCCTTACCTGCAAGCTGACCATGTAGTGGGTATCACATGAAGAGCTCTTTGGACCTCGGCAAGATTGAGATAGGAGTTCACATATGTGTCAGAGCAGGGGTCAATATCCTTCACCTGATTGAAGAAGATCATCAATGGTAAAGTTGTCAGATTTATCTTATTGTTGTTTATATTATGGGTAAATTCTAAATTTGGGTGAAAATTCAATGTTGTTTCAGAGTTCAAAACACTTACAGAACCAGATGATGGGCCATCTTTTGAAGCTGATGCTGTTGATTGGCAAAGTGGGGCGTATATGTTGTATATATCTACGTTCCCAACCTCTTCATCTCCTTGGTTTTGATACTTTAAACATGTACTTGAAAAATTACCCGTAATAAAATCACAGTAATTGTTAATCCCTGCATTGGTTTCATCAGAATTCAAAGCATGCGTCCAAAAATAATCGTACATTCCTCTGTTGCCCGTACTGTCATCAATCCAAGCATTCCCAATCTGCATTATTATTGATTGAAATGTTAGGATCAGTCTTCAAAAAGATGAAAGTAGGTTGTGAGTTAACTTACGGCAATCCCTTTGAGGTTGATGATAGTTTTGTTGGTGTTCTTGTTCCCCAAGAGAATGGTATTTGCCAGCTGAGGAACATAATGGCCGGCATAGCTCTCACCAGCTAGGAAGAAATCACGGGTTTTGTATTGGGGAAATCTCTCCAGCCAGTTTACAAGGAAAGTATAAGCATCCTCAGCCGTGCTCTTGTCACCAGCGTTGTTATAGTCTGAGCTAGTGTTCGAATACGAGAACCCCACTCCTGCCGGGGACTCCAAGAAGATCACATTTGCTACTGCCAATTTTTTCCGAATTTTTATATTAAGATATGTCTGTTGATGGCTTTTTGTAAAGAATTCTTTTAATTATCCATACCATTGTTCCATGCATATTCATTTCGGAACAGGGTCTTTCCATCACTGTTAACTCTGAAAGGACCCAGCTCTTCCATAGCTCCATATCCAAGAGACGAGCAACCTGGCCCTGTGCATCACAAAAACACTCAATTTTGCTTTTTTTTTTTTAATTACTTTTTATCCGTTTGGATAATATTGTTTAGCATGTAATGCTGCCTATGCTGGAAGTGGGGAAGGAGCAATAATGTTGTGAGAGTAGATTCTTCATTCTTGCTTTTGTAGAAATCGGAATTTATTTATAAAAAGCTGGAGCCATAATTGATATCCGATAGCCGAATAAAGTCGATCCAAAGATTATAAGAGATCCTGAGAAGAAAGTTGCGAGTTTTATAAAGCAGTTGGGTTTATCACCAAGAATTTGCTGGAAACGGACGGTTTATTCAATGGTGGACCAACATAGCCTAATGCTGAGGGCCACATAGATCAGCTTACGAATAATAATGGGGATCACGGGAAGGTGCATCCGTTACAGAATTACATTGATGATTTTTCCCTAATGAAAGCTTTTGTGCGAGATGAGTTTTTGTTTGTGGGTCATCCGTTTTTTTGGTGGGCTATAGAATATCAACTTTGCATATTAAATTAAGTTGACCATTGCCAAAATGGGATGGTAAGTGGGAGGACTTCTTGGGCCCTTGCTTACTTTACAGTTGTAAACGGCCAAAATGGATGCTCATTTCGAGACGAAACTGTTGGATCATTGTGCTTTCCCATTCGAAACACACTTCTGAAACCACAAGGATTTCTGACATCTACAGTTTCTTCCCCGGACAGAATATACAAGATATTGACAGAAAAGAGAAAATCCGCCGCCTGTTTCTTCAACATGCTTCGTCTTATACTTGTGGGTATTTACTATAACAGGCATGTTATATACTTGTGAAAGAAATGATTCAATAAACTAATTGAAGTTTGGACAGTTTACCTCCATTGAGCCACAATACCAGGGGATTGGTGGAAGAAATTAGCGGCGACTCAACAAAATAATAGAACAGTGCTCTTCCAGCTTCGGGGTCCACCGTTACATAGCCTGCATATTGATCAAAATCCACTCCTTGAGGCTGCCCTGGCAAAGCCTCGATCTTGTCTGCTTCCATCAGCCCCTGTTGGCTCCCTATCCACACAGGAGAAACTGTTCCATGTAAATCACTCCGCCATATATCACCCAGGGGAGGCTTGCTGGATTGTCGAGATTTTATCAGCTTGTTGAGATATTCTATCTGGTTGCCATTGCAAAAAATGGAGGAACCCAATTGACAGCAACAAAGTAGCACCAGCCACAACGTGATTTTAGCCTTCATCTCACTGTATTGTGGCTTGCCTGTAATGCCTTGATATTGAAAGCTTATGAACCTTACACCTGCTTTTTATAACAGTAGCAGGTGACCGTTTTACACATGGTAGTATTATTATAGTTGTTCTTGGACGAAACAGTGCTTCAACTATTTGTGGAACTTGGGATACGTTTCTCTTCCTAGAGTCATTTTTTACATCGGAGAGGTGATTTTAATTAATAAGAATAAGACAGAGAATCCTGGAAATTCAGTACGCAAAGAATGTGTGTTGTACATTTGTAGTATGTGACTGCTAATCTACAACTACTCTGAGGAGGTTCAATGAATTGACTTGGAAATTGAATTTTTTGATTGGCATGGCTTCAAAAAAGGTATCATAAAAGATTAAATATTTGAATATCATTTTAAAATAAGGAATAAAAAGTTTTTAAAAGATTCGATCACACGGTTATTTACAATAAAATTATGTACTTAAGATACATAATTAATTGAATATCAATGATAATATGTTATTATGTAATCAGATAAATTTGAATTATGAATAAAATAACATCTAATTATATAATAATTCATTATTATTGATACCTAATTAGATATCAGTTATAAGTGTACATAGTATTACTCGTGAAATTTGGACTCACATTGTTACTGGGGGACTCAACGGTAAGAGATATTTGTATTATTGTAATCTTTAGTTAGGTAAAAATATATGGGATAACTTTGGATGATCCACTGTTAAGTGAGAATTCATGGTTTGTACTTAAATTGTGGAAAAGAAGTAAGAATGTAATGGGCTAATTAATCTGGTTGTACTTTGCCTCATGTATTAGGAGACATGCTTATGAAATGTGTATGGTCTTATGTGTAAATCCACTAAGAAAGAAAAAGTTTCTATTTCCATTCTTAGTCTCTTGATCTTTTATGTTATGTGAGGAAAAAAAAAAAACCCTTTGATGTGAACCCACAAATGGTATTAAAACATCTTGTTCTTTAGGGACCATGAAGATTTATGTAAGTTGTTCTTGTAAGGGTTTATGTTGTGAGTTGGTGTTTTTTTTAGGAGAGTTTTGTATGTTGAACTTATAAATTCAAAACATCTAGTGTATTTTTGTCATGGTTCAATCAGATTTGTTTCAAATCAAATCTTTGATGGGTAAACAAAAACATATTAAACGTTGTCACTATTCTTTTCGTAAAAAAAGTTATATCAAAAAATTTAATTAAAAAGAGCTCCTACTATTGGTAGTATTTCAAATTAGTTCATTTTACTTATAGTTGTTTGTCATTATTATTATTTTTTGGTTCTTATAAGTGTTAAATTACATAGTATTATATTTGTTTTGGTAAGATTTTATGTAAATAGTTATTATTTCTTTTAGGAAAACTTGTTACGGTAAGTCTATACCTTCAAAGCATTTAAGGTATTTTTGTCATATTTCAATAATATAATAAGATACTAAGTTTATTAATAAAACTATGTATACTTATTTTGGGTATATAAATATATACACACTTATATGTATCGTCATATGATTAAGTGATGTTAAATTAACGATAAAACAATACTCAATCATATGATAACACGTATAAGTGTGTACATATTTATATATCCAAAATGAGTGTGCACATTATTGCTCGAAGCTTATTCTCTAATTTTCAGTGTTCTCCCTAAATCAATTCATCCTCTTTCTTTATTTTAGGAAAGTTTTCATGTGATTGTAGGGTAGATGGGCATACCTTGAAGGGAAATAAATTTCTTTCTTTTCCAATAATTTATACTGATCCCTAATTTAGCTTGACTTCCCGAATTCTCCATTTCCCCTGTTAGCAAAAACCACTTAACATTATGCGGCATGAAGAAAAGTTTTCAAACTATAATTAGTTTGGATAATTAAAGATATTTTATTGGTGGTTTCAAAATATAACTTATTTTAGAAAGAGGTTTCGTATAAATTAAAGATATTCCTGTTTTACAAAATATAACTTTTTTTAGAAAGAGCTTTCGTATAAATCAAAGATATTCTTGTTTACAAAATATAATTTATTTTAGAAAGTGTGTCCGGTTTTTAAGGGCCATTATTTCCATAAATGGTGTATAACCAGCTTATGTTGAAATATTTAAGCTTTATGAAGAGAAAACATCGGCGGGGATAGCTCAGTTGGGAGAGCGTCAGACTGAAGATCTGAAGGTCGCGTGTTCGATCCACGCTCACCGCATTTTCGGACCATATTTTTGATTGAAAGGCCTTAAATATGATCCAACGATGATCCGTCAAAACATGGGCACCAGCTTTAGGCCCTATGAATATAGCCTCTGTATCTCGTTTGTGAGATAAGGGAAATGGCCTCTGTATCTCGTTTGTTAATTCTGGGGATTTATGGGTTCTGCTCTTTAGGCACTGCATATTTTTGATCCGGCAATCAAAATATGGGCCTAAGCTTTGCCTCTATGTGAGCGCCTCAGCTTGACCCCTATGTGAAAAGGCCTTAAATATGATCCAACGATGATCCGTCAAAACATGGGCACCAGCTTTAGGCCCTATGAAAATGGCCTCTGTATCTCGTTTGTGAGGGATTTATGGGTTCTGCACTTTAGGCACTGCATATAGACGTAATAGAGCATGTTTTTGTTGGAATTCAACTTTCTAAATTTCATTTATGAATACATCTTGCAAAAAGATGCTACTCCTTCATATAAGTTGGTTCAAAAATCTCTGCTGTAAACAGAGCCCTTGAGCAACTTTTACAATTAAGAGCATATTCTTAGTTCTAATGGATTCGAGGCATTTGTAATTAGAAAAGAGACTCAAGAGTAGTTCCCATTTTCTGTCTTTCTTCATTTAATACCGCCATCTATCGAAATTGAGTTTAACGGGGGCAATCTAATAATCCGTATCTAAGGAAGTTTGTCATGTTTCCTAGAGATGTTAGAGAGGTCTTTTTTTCGCCACTGCCCATAGTCTTTGTCGCATCCAAAAATTACAGCCCCACACACGTTTCAACATCTTCTCCTGCTTAATGATAGCTGCAATGCAAACCCGATCACAAGTCCAAATCCAATTTTAAAATGTTATCAGAGGAGACTTGAATTGGACTCGTACTCCCTTATACTTGTTTACAACTTCATTGACATTTAAGAAAGAGTCGGTAATAAACAATTCAACCACTCTCTGGCAATGGGCACTATCAATACCGTATTGAAAGGGAAAAGACCTACTTTGTGGCTAACTTCAGTGGCTAGAATGGAACTATATTGGGAATTGTAAAACGGAAAATGGAGCAATGGTTAAAGAAGAAGTATATGTCAAGTAGATACGGGGACCAATCCATACGGAAGAGCTGGCAAAGCCAAAACCAAAATTTAAATTGACAATGACTATTCAATTTCAACTTTTGCAGTTTTCTGGTTGTTTTTGTCTGTCTCGTTACCTGTCTTTGCTCACTATTACGTGGACTCTTTCTTTAACCCAATAACCCACTGGTAGATCCACAGGAGCAGTTAGGTGGAGCAATTTTCTTGGTTACAGCCTACAAAACTAGTGGATCTTGTCAATTGTAGCTTCAACTGTTTCTCTTTACTTTTATTTCCTCAGGTTGTAAAGGCTCTAAGTTTGGGTATAATTGTTTATGTGGTTAGATAACACGCATATTATCGTAACAGGCATTGATGTATTGTCTTGAGAGTGGAAGAAAAATCCTACCAGGACAGTTTTTTAAAGTCTTGAACCTTTTAATCTTTGCAAAAAATTTGAGAATTGACAAATTTTTACATGGTTCAACGATGTGTTTACATTTACAGAACCATTGTTTTAGGGTTTTATTTGTATAGAAAAACCTGAAATATAATTATACCTCAATCCAAATTCTTCAATACTATTCGATAAATTAGGCATTCCAATAATGAAAAGTTAATTCCACTCTTCCAACGTGTTTGTTCTAAATGAAACAAGTTTAATCCCTTCTGTGTCATTCGTCATGCATAGAATGATCAATTCCTCCAAACGGTTGCACTGCATCTTGAATTGACAACAATAAAAGATTAGAACGATTATTCTGCTCTTCTATAATGCTTAAAATGATCGTTGCGTATGCTACTTCTTTAAATATGAGTTATACTTCAACAAACATGGTATTCCGAACCTTATTGGCAAGTCTGCGTGGTAAGCCAGGGAAGGGGACACTCACACCTCACACGACTGACTTTGATTTCTGTTGATTGCCTTTCACATCAAAGCACACGATGGCTCATTTCATTCACCGTTATTATTCAATAATGGAGATTTGAGAGCGTCTATTCAGATCATCCTATGGGGAGGGGAGACAAAGATAAAACAGTAAAACAGTGATTAACTTTACAAACTTAAATGGACCCTACCCAAAGTTGTATGGATGCTTGCCTCGAACCTTTTAGCATGAGAGCTGCTTTTGCCCTTTAATCAGAAAAAGCACTGCACAAATATTTCAAAGTCGTTTCTATTTTCTATTTAGGCCGGACGCCTGCATAAAGTGGAGACTCAGAAACCCATGAATCCACTCACTAGCTCCAATAGATCGTAGGACCCCTGCCAGCTTTGACCTTGCATTGATAGTAATTGTTCAAACTACAGTATTTCTCAAAAAATCAACCTTAATTCTGATTCCTCTATTCTATGACAAACTTAACATTCAGTATATATATTTTTTATTGTTGAATGGCAAAATTTACAGTGCATAATGGAAACCAAAAAGGAGGAAAGGTGAAAAGTAGAAAAGGAAAGATGAGGGTAATAATCGATGAGCTTTAGTGAAAGAGGAGATGGTACAATCAATTGGGTGGCATCAGGAATTGAGTCATTTTTATCATCAAAAGTCCCCACATTGAAAAGCAGTAAAAGCCATGTAAAAGCATGCAGTATGTAGAGAAGACATGAAATCTTTGATCAAGAAAAGAAGGAAAAAAAATAATGGTGGTTTATGGTCATTCTGGAATCGACCAAGGAATAAGCCTGGTGAAACCAGATTCACTTTCATCTCTCAAAAACTGGCTTTCTGGTAAAGGGTCGTTCTTTATTTTTACCTTCAAATCAAATATTAGTGATTCCTTCTGTCTCCACATAGCCCTTCACATTACTTAGAGCCACTGTTAACAATCTGTTTATTTGATTTGATATCTGGTAGATTGTTATTATGGATGTTTGTTCTTAATGTAGGACCAAATGTGTTGCTTTCTTATGGAAAAAATGGCCATACCCAGGTGACAGATTTCGTACCAAAGAGCCTAAAAACCCCTAAAACCTTCTTCAAGTCTCACCTATCTCACGGCTAACCTCACAAATCATTAGTTTAATGATACTGTTTGACTGTTTCTTCAAGAAATCCACACAGTTTAACTTAATTTGCTTGCTTCATCGATCTGGGCCGTGGTGAAAGACAGCAAGAAGCAAACTTATGATCCGGTGCCCAGAGAAATCCCGAATTCTTGGTCAAACTCTGACTACTTAAAAAAAGACAAGTAGAGAGCGAGAGAATCTTACATCTAGATTACCCTCTATTAATTCAGATACATGTACGTATAGAATAATAATTCCAGCCTCAGTTGTTTATAATATATCACATCAATACAGAACCGGGTACTGGTCCAGTACAGGAGGTAATATTCACCTACTACTAGTATGTTGCCCCAGTCCAATGAAGCTTTATATTTCCAGTAATGGCCAAGCTCTGGATTGCCAGAAGAAAGGCAACAGAAATGGAGCAGTGGCAGTGAGGAAGATAGTTTGGCTTCATCGAGGCACACTACTAGCGGGTCTCAAATGAATTTGTACTCGTTAAATCTAATTATTATGATTTGGCACATAATTATAGTCTTCCAACATGAAGATGAGGTTGGTGCCAAACTCAATCACAAAATATCACTCATGAGCTACTATAACCTTACTGAATTCTTAAATATAAATCATTTTGTAATTGACATTAAAAGAGTAAATAACATGTTCCCACTTGAGGATTGGCTTAAAAACACTTTTTTATCTCTGGTTGGCATAACTCTTTTGAAAAATAGAGTTACCATCTTACCATCTGTAAATTCTTCTTCTTGTTATTGTTAACATTACCATAATTGAAAAATATAATCGTTTAATCAAAATCATTAAATAAATATATTAGTTTGTGTGGAGACTTAGTATATATAGTATAAAAACAATGTAATATTTGTATAATAATAAAATTATGTATATCTATTTTAGATATACAAATATATATATATATATATATATATATATATATATATATATATATATATATATATATATATATATATATATGTATAAATCTATTCACCATCAAGGTCAACCGCCTGATATGACATTATGCATGGCTAACCGAACATAAACAATTAATATAATTTAAACATTAATGAGTAATTAATATGAGATTAAAAGGTCATTGTCATGTGGGTGCGGTTGGTCTGTCCATTGCAATTGTGGTAAAAAGGCCAAAAATTCTTATTCTCACCCAAGGTATAATGAAAATCTAAAGTGATTCATTTTAATTTTTGAAAACTTAAATACCACTTATCTATTAATTTTTACTATTACAATCAAGGTAAAATCATCATTTAAGTATTTTATTTAAAAAAAGAAAAATTAATTTCTTTTTAACCTCTTTGTCTTAAAGACTAATTATTTACATCCACAAAACTTTGAAACATTGAATGAGTAATCACCCTTTCAAATTTTGAAACATTGCATTTACACTCTAAAAACTTCATTTTATCTTTTTGATGACCATTCTTCCCAGCGTTTCTCTCCGGCGGCATCTCCCCTCCCTCCATGGTGGTTTTTAGGTGTGAAAACCACTGGAAATCTAATCGAAATGGTTAGATTTTCTCACACAAATTTATACAAAAATTGCACAAATCCATGCGACGATTTGTGCGTTGGCAACACACAAACATGAATGTCAGCTATGTGACATTGTCTAGCTGATCTATGTGTTGTTGATGTATAGATCGTCGCACAGATCTATGCAAGTGGTTTTCGCATCAAAAAACCCCCAAGTTGTTTTTGCATTGATCTAGGCTATTGGAAAGATGAAATGAAGTTTTTGAGATGTAAATGTAATATTTCAAAGTTTGAGTTGGAGGGAAATAATTAGTTTTTAAAATCAAGAAGAAAAAAAATAATTTTTTATTTAAATAAAAATCTTTGAATAACAGTTTTACCTCTAATTATAATAATCAAAACTAATGGATGAGTAAATATTTAAGTTTTTGAAAGTTAATGAGGGTCAATGAGTTTTCACTATGTCTTGGGTGGGTATTAGTGATTTGGCCAGTTATAAAATCCCGTCCCTTGTCCAACTATCATGCCAGCTTTATGGCCATTCCATGTCTCTCATCTTCTAAAATCAAATAAAATAAAGATTTGATAATAATGATAATTAAAATCGAGGTAGATGGCAGATATGTATGTATGGAAGAGGAAAGCTAAGAAGAAGGCCAGCCAAACAGAGCATGCCAAGTGGGGGTTACAGATTTTTTTTAAAACCTTTAGTTGAGATATCACAACCACTGTATTTATAACTCAAAAATTTAATTTTGAAATAAGATTTAAATTATTGTTCTTATATTTCGAATATATTTCTTTGTCACTCAAATTATTCTTGAGGCTATCATAATCCTTATTGGCTCAATTAGTTCAGAAAAGTTATTTGATGCAGAAGAAAGTAGTTGTGTGGGAGCCAAGAACAGGGAAGTGAAGCTGCATTATTAACAATGAGTGGCACTAATTGAAATCTGGGTTCACCTTGGACTCTCACGTAGACCCTGAATTTATTTTGTTTCTTTTTTTTTTTTTACTGGCATCTGAATCAGACAAGAGATGACAGATTTGAGATCTAAACATGAAAGCTTTATCATCAAGCCTGTTAAATAATTTTCCACCATTCTTGTGTTTCAATGGCGCATATAAAACCAGAAAATATCAAAAACTACTGTAAGTGAACAGGCAATTGTCGAAAGATAATCCCAGTATGGAAATACCAAATCAATGGAAATATCCATGGACGATCTAGATCTCTTCCAGTCTGAATAAATAAAATATGTCCACAAAAGCAAAACTATGTTTAGTTGGCAAACATGTGATTTGAGCAGCTTTTGCCTTCAAATACCACCCACTAAACTTATTTAATTTCCCCACTTAGCAGCTATAATGAAACCCTCCAGTCAACCTGTAAGAAGTCTCTGTAAATGGAAGAGGAACAGACGGTTGCTACGGAATATAATAATTGAAAAGAGAAGAAATGGATGTAGTTAAAATGCAAGCAGTAGAAGTAGAATGTAAAAGACAAGTCGCACGTTTATTTATGATGACGCAGAGGCCGGTTTAGAATTAGATCTCATTTTGATAGTGGGTGAGTTGCGTACGCTGTTATCTTCTGCCAAAATTTCTCTTTATTTTTTACAAAGGCAACCGCTTTATCATATACGCTAGTAAACTCTTTATTTTCCTCTCTCTCTAATGATCACTCATATTACTGCATAGAATTTTCTTGGTCATGTTTCTTCCAGTGGCGTTTTCTTGGACATATTTCTGCTTCTTTGGGTGCTATTTTCTTTGTGCTTTACAATGATCCGAGAATGCAGATATCGAAGTTCAAAACTTCATTGAAGTTTCTTCGTCTTGGAATGAACTTTATAAAATATAAAAGGTCTGAATAATATATATGGCCTTCAAATTATATGCGGTTGGTGAAGTTTGTTGATGGTGTCTTGGGATTATAATTTTCTTGCAGGTTTTGCAGAGACTGGTAGAAGATGAATACCAAAGTGAGGAGTTCACTGCAATCTATGAAGGCTACAGCGAAGCAAGATAAAGTAATCACTATTGAATCACCTTTAACCAATATCTAGAATGGGTCCCTGCTTTCTGATACATATTTTATTTCTCTTTTTGGAAGAAATGGTTTGTATCGTAATGGCTCAGAGCCATGAAATGTGTAGTGATTATTGTCAATTGGGTAAATATAATTTTCTCTTTAAAGGAAATGGCTTCAATTTGGATTAGGATGCTCCGGAGAGTGAAATTAAATCTTCGAAAACATTATGATTTATTTTCTTCTACTTTGAAGATGATCAGTTTATAAATTTCAATCTCTACTGCTTTGAAGGAGAAGGCGAATATGCGGGGCAGCAAGGTAGCTTCTGCCGCTAAAGCAACTACAAGTCGACGAACGTCTAGCAGAGAAAGAAAAATGGCTTTGCAACAAGATGTGAGTATAATTTCAATCTCTACTGATATTCTTGTACAATTTGATATTTGGATTTCTTTTTACTGTAGTTTCTGCTGTTGATTTTAGAGTTTCAAATTGGAACTGTTCAGGTTGATAAGTTGAAGAAGAAGCTTAGACACGAAGAGAATGTTCACAGAGCTTTAGAGAGGGCTTTCACTAGGCCTTTGGGAGCTCTGCCTCGTCTACCTCCTTATCTTCCTCCTTCTGTCAGTAATTCACTATCCCTTTAGAAGAATTTAATAAAATGAATGAAGTTCATGCAAATATATGATGTTCTGATGGTCTATTTAATCATTTTCATTGAAGTTTTTTTATATTGTGTAGACAAAAGAGCTTCTTGCAGAAGTCGCGGTATTGGAAGAGGAGGTTGTTCGGCTTGAAGAGCAGGTAGTGCATTTCAGACAAGATTTATATCAAGAAGCTATCTACATTTCATCCTCCAAGAAGAACATGGAAAATTCAGCCGATATACGTGAACCCTGCATAAACAAGAATTCAAAACAAGTGCAATTCAAGTGTGTAGCTGGGACTGTGGGTGAATCAACAACATCCACAATAATCCAATTGGCTTCTCTTTCCAGTAAGCAGCCCATCAGTTTCTGCTTCAAAATATCAAACGGTTTTTGAATTGGAATCAAGTTCTAATTCCTTCTTGATGTATTAGATGACGGGAGGGGCAAAGAAAACCAATCGGGTACTAATTCTGTAAAAAAGAAAAAGGGATCAGCTGTCCATAAAGTCCAACCAATTAAAACACCCGTGAAGAGACCTCTCATTGACGGTAAACTGGCAGAAAAGCATTTAGTTCCTCAGAAATTACAGGTTCGTACTTTATTGCTTTTATTAACTTATGCAGGATATATTTTCTGTTAAATGAATATGATTTCTCTACAATGGTCAGCTAGAATGTCATGTAAGAGACCCAGACAATGCAGAAGCAAGAACTATTAGTGTCTCAAATGAGAGATTATCTAGAGATGATTGCCCAAACAAAATTTCTGAGGATATTGTGAAATGCCTGTCAAGCATTTTGTTAAGAATGAGCACAGTTAAGAGCAAGGGCACTGCAGATAGTTTGCCTTTGTTATCAACAATGGTATCTCAGGAAAGTGAAGAGGAAACAGAATTTCGGGATCCTTATGGTATCTGTTCACAATTTGGGAAAAGAGATATTGGTCCATATAAGCATTTATTCACTATTGAAGCACACTCGATCAATCCAAACCGAACATCAAGTTCTATGTTTCTTCTCCATCGATTAAAGTAATATTTCTGATACTAAAGTAGCTTGGCTTCTGACTTTGTTCATTATATTTGATAGAAAAAACTAGGTCTTATGATTATTTTGTCATGTGAATTCTCAGAATCCTCCTGGGGAAACTTGCCTCTGTCAATTTGCAGAACCTCACCCATCAGGAGAAGCTTGCATTCTGGATAAACATTTACAATTCCTGCATGATGAATGTATGTGAGCTCTTCTTCGAACATAGGTTAAACCTCCAAACTGTTAAAATGAATTCAGCAGTTTCTTAGCTATCAAGTACTGATGCTGCATTTCTACAGGCATTCCTAAAGCATGGCATACCAGAAAGTCCCGAAATGGTTGTTGCATTGATGCGAGAGGTATGAGCTATTTAAGAATCAATTATGTTATTGTTAGAGTGGTGCTGTATTTTGACAATTTATTTGATGCATAACCTTGAAATTTTATAACTGCTTCTGGTCCAACTTGTAGCTTATAGCATTGAAATCAATAATTTGTACGATTTCAATTCTCTTTTCTCAGGGAGCAATAAATGTTGGGGGCCATTTGCTAAATGCAATTACCATTGAACATTTTATCCTCAGATTGCCTTATCACTCAAAATATGTAAGTACTTAATTCCTTTGCAAGTTCTTGCAGCTTGTTCATTAATAATTGTCCTGCAACTTTAAGTACTCAACTTCTCTGCAAGCTTTCACAGCTTGTTAATTAATTTTTTTTCCTGCAACTCACCTCTAAGTACTCAACAGACCTTTTCCAAGGGGGCAAAAAATGACGACATGACAGCAAGGTGCATATTTGGATTGGAGTTATCTGAACCATTGGTCACATTTGCCCTCTCCTGTGGAAGCTGGTCCTCCCCTGCTGTAAGTCCACGCATAGATATTGATAGGCCTGATTTTATTAACTATTACATTATTTCACGTGCATACTGAGATAGAGTACAATGATGGTCCCAAAAGTAGTGAAACTTTAGGATCAATTATCCGGTTACAGTGAAATTTATAGATCATTTGCTTTTTAATTGTTACAGTTGTGATGCTATTACTGATTCAAGTTTCTGTTTCAATTATGAAGGTGAGAGTATATACTGCTTCTCAAGTGGAAAACGAACTAGAAGTTGCCAAAAGAGAATACCTGCAAGCTGCAGTTGGCATTTCTTCGGAGAAGTTTGCTGTTCCAAAACTATTGGATTGGTACTTACTTGACTTTGCAAAAGACTTTGAGTCATTGCTGGATTGGATCTGCCTTCAGTTACCATGTGAATTAGGAAAAAAGGCAATTCAATGTCTTGAAAGGGGAAAACGCGAGCTTCTGTCACAATTTATCCAAGTTATGCCATATGAATTCAGCTTTAGGTATCTTCTATACACATGAAAGATTTTGTTAGTTTGAATTTGTTTCGATATGGGTGTAAGAGTGTTGGAGTTACAGTTTTGTACACAGCTAGAGGATAGATGTTATAATTAAATGTATAATCTAGTCTTTCTTGTAAGTAGTTGTTAGAAAAATGTTCTCTTATTGGGATTCTGCATGTAACTATGCATTGGGAAATTTTCTGTACAACAAGGTGATTTCTAAGAAGGAATAAGATTAAAATAGCTTCTTAAAACAACCCATCTTAGCATTCAAAGAAAGCCACTGAACTAATGGTACACATTATGGCCTGTGGTCCAATAGAAAGGTAGTCACACTTTCCCTTCAGTCATTACCCAGCAGAGTTTGGTGCCATTTCCAGGCTGCTGTTATACCACCTTCCATCATGACAAATTGGCAAGGCCATAGCAATGAATAATTGTCTCTTTATTATTAAGTTGGTGGACAGTTTCATTAATAGACTTACCTTGTAGAAGACCCTTCAATTATTCTACCTTGTGCTTTTTTTTTCCTTAATTCGGATCGTTGAACTGGGTGGTTTGGTCCTGTTAAGTAAAACACTGGCATGATCAGTCGGTGGCCGAAGAAAAATGGATGCATAAAAGGTGAAGTGGTCCTAGGTTTTGCCCCAGAATACCAGGGCACATGGGCCTATCCACCAACTACGTTGGGGTAAAAGAATAAAAGTTCTTTCTGGAAAGTGCTGGGAATCACAAATTACAAAAAGTTAATGACTGTAACTTGTAGTTAGCGTACTTACTACTGTTGATTTACCCATATAAAAGAGAGCTGGCTTAATCTAAGCCACATATGCTCATATTTTTCAGGTGTCTGTCTCGTTCTGTCGCGCGCACAAAGAAGAGATCCCAAGCCCTGGAATTCTTGTTGGTTCTAGTCCATTTCCGAAAAGAAATCGGGTTCAATCCAGAACAATGAGAACCCACATAGCCGATTTTGGACCTATATCCGATCCGTTTTTGAGTTTGCAGTTAGTCTTGGCCCGATATGTAGCTGTCTTTAAGTGGTTTCGTGTTGCTGATGAGCAACAGAAGGGATCCATCATTTTTATATTTCTTCGGGAAGAAAAGAAGCGTGGATTTAAGATTGAAAGTGAAAGGGAAAAGGACTTTCCTACCTAAGTTTTAGCGTTATCTCAAAAGTATATTTATTCTTGATGAAAAACTCAAATATTCATCTAAAGTTTAATCTGTTTTGATCCACCCATATATTTTCTGTTAGGGTTAAGGGGTAAATTGGTTATTTTATCAATAATATTAAATAATTAAAATTTTATCTCATTTTATTTGAAAAACTAATATTTGTCCCCTGAATTAAGTTTTAAAAAATTCATTTTTTTCCCCTGGAATGTAGTCACTTTCTCCAGCGACAGCGGAGAAGTTTTCATTCAGAAGTCGATCACCTCTGGATGACAATGACCTTTTGATGGACGACGTTCATCACTATCCCTCCAGCCACATCATCGTCGATGGCTGGAGAGAAAGTGAAAAAAAAAAATTAGGGATTTAGGGCAGTGAAAGTCACTTTTCAAAGTTCAGAAATGGAGGTAAAAGTTAATTTTTAAAATCGGATGGGGAAAATGCGTTAAAATTATATAACTGGAATGTAAACAGTAAAATAATGGTTTTACCCCTCTATTAAACAGAAAACTTAATGGCAGTTTAAACATAAATGAGTATTTGAGTTTTTTATCAGATATAGGTATACTTTTAATATACTACTAAAACTTGGGTGGGAAATATTCCTTCTCCCCAAGTGAAAACGAGCAAATGCCCAAGGCCAAGGCCAAGCCCAAGAGGCCAGAGCTATCGATTTGCAAAATCCCAAGGAACTTGGGTCCACGTCAAGACATTTCTGGTTATTGGATCCTGAGACAAGGCCGGCTATTTTAATTAATTTTTCTTCATTCTCCCTTGGCGCGCACGTGCAATCTTTTCTTCGCCAGAACTGCGTTCACATGTGATCAATTCGCATCACCATCAACATACATATTTATCTAAGGAAGCCATACATAATATCCATTCTATTCTTAATGAAATGACATTATATATTATTATTATTATTATTATTATTATTATATTTGTTGGATTGAGAATGAAGAAAATTACGTAAGTTGAAGGCGACTGACTGATAATGAAGGGTGATAGAATTACATACATGTGTTGTTGTGGCTGAGACGAAACAATAGAAAATCATTGAATAATAACAAATTAAGGTAACCATCGAATAAAATTTCATCATCAAAAACGAAAAATAAAATAAGAGGCGTAGGTTGTGATGCAATGCAAGTTGAGATACGATGGGTGTCTTTTTCAAGTAATAGATAATTTGGAAGCCTGAAAAGTCTAAAGGTCTAGAAGTTTAAGAAGGAGTCATATTTTGATTTTAATGTGTATCTATTTTTAATATATAAATATAAATATATTATATGTTATTTTATTATTAATTTAAAATTATTTAATTATATAATAATATATTATAAATATATATCTATTTGTCTATTTGATCAATCTAAATGGGATTCCTTGTAAACCCAAAAAATGAACCTTTGTTATGGTGGTATATGTTTGTTTGTTCACCAATAATTTTTTTCCTTACGTGACAGACTTTAGAAATCATTTATGCAGGTAAAAGGAAATATTGAGAGATGCTGCAAACTTAGAAAGCTTTGTTGTCATATATAACAAATGAAACTTAAAGATTGATCGTAATTAAGCTTTTTATTAAAAGATAAAGAATAAAAACATAATTATATTTAATTAAGTTAATTAATTAAATTTTGTATAAATCCTAAATAATTGTTTCTTTGATTAAAGACGATTTTTTATTTGTTAAATTTGAAATTTTTTATTTTTTATATTAAATTGTCAATAAAATCTTTTATTATTTTCTATAAAGTTAGTCAACAAGATCAGAGGTATATAATCTTCAAAAAAATAAAATAATTTGCACATATTAAAATTAAAAAAAAAAAAACGTAAAACCCAGGAATCCCAAATAGTCAATCGATTCAACCATTTAAATTATTATCCTTAACATAATCGTGGGCAGTTTCAGACCAAGTCCACAGAAGTCGGTGAATCACTGTGTAAAAAGCCAGAATTATTTCATCAATCATACTTTATTTTAATTTATCTTCAATTTACAAGTACCCCCCACCAACCAATGTAGTAAATTAATGACTTGAAGAGACTTCGACGTACAATATCCATCAAGACTTCTCTCTCATTGGAGCTCTTTATCGTTCATAGCTAAACCTACTGTACTTTTACTACACGTTTACTTTAAGCTTTGTTCATTAAGTTAAAAATTGTTTGAGGTTCTCTGGATAGACACAACACAACAGCTATTTATTGATTTTAAATAATGCAACTGTAAATGTAAGCCAATCATGTAATTGGTGACGAACAATTAAGGCCGATATGAGATTCTTTTATTCTAGTCAAGGTTTTGGGGTGGTTAGGGATGACAACAGAGTAGGGAAGTATTGAATATCCTAATTTTTATTTTCGTTTTCATCTTGATCTAAATATAGGGATGATAAAAAATTTTTGTCCGCTCTTTGTGAAGAAATATTTTCTTTCTTACTGCAGTCACATAATAATTGAGGAACTCTTAGCCTAAACGCATCGTCATTATCTAGATGATAATGATTTGTTTGGAGTCTTCAAATCTAGACAAAATTCAAACTATGGGTGAAAATGTTATAAATTTTTAGGATTTTAGGATGTAAAAAAATGATAATTTTATCCTTCTTTTCAACAAAAAATTTTAACATAAGTTAGCATATAGATGAGTGCTTGAGTTTTTCAACTGTTATAGGTGTACTTTTAAGGTCAGAGCAAAACTTGGGTGGGAAATTGTCCTTTGACCTTTTAATTATTATCCTTAAAATAATGGCCAAAGGACTAATTCCCACCCGAAGAATGTTGTTTTCCCAAATTACGTCTTTTAACTTTAAAAATCTTATTTATCCACTCATGGACTGTTAAATTTGTTAGTTTTAAGGATAAAATCGTTATTTTATATATAATATTAAAAATAAACTAAAATTTTATCTTTTTTTCCCTCACAAACCCTAAAAAGTAACAATTTTCCCCCTAAACCAAGTTTTAAAAAATAACTTCCCCCCCCCCCCCCCAGGTTTTAACTTTAATATCTGACAGGTTCCTCTGGCTCCATCTTCGATGATTTCTCTCTCCCAACAGTTTCTTTTCCTCTGGTGATCTACCTCAACGTCTCTTCTCCCTCCTACGATTGTGTATCGCTCGTCTAAGAAGATGATTGTCTTCTAAGAAAACGATTGTCTTCCCAAATGAAGAAGAGATCTCTTGTTTTTGTCAGGAAAGACAAATCCCGACAAAACTCTTCGTCTTTTCGATTTAAATAGTGGATCGAAGGAGGAAAAGATGATGAGAGACATGCCACTAGAGGAAGCGAAAACATCGGGAGGAAGATGCCACAGACGTTGGCGCTAGAGATGTTGCTAGAAATTAAAAACTAAACTTTAAGGGGAAAAATGTTGTTTTTTAAAACTTGACATAAGAAAATATTGTTAGTTTTTAAAGTTTAAGGAGAAAAAAGAGATAAAATTTTAAAAAGTTAGAGTTTCGTTAACTTTAATCTTCTATAAGTAAGTAACTAAAATTTTCACAGCTAAAAAATATGAACTAAGAAACCAACGAACTTTGGGTGGGAATTAATCCTTTGGCCTAAAATAATTGTGGGCAGTTTTTCATCAAGTCCACAAAAGTCGGCGAATCACTGTGTAAAAAGTTTAGAATTATTTCATCAATCATACTTTAAACTTTCTAGTTAGTCGCATGTTAAATTTTATTTTATCCTCGATTTACAAGTACCCAATATACTAATTGAAGGACTTGAAGAGACTTTGACGTACAATTATATCCATCAAGGCTTCTCCCTTATTCATCTCTAAACTCACTTTACTTTCACCACACGTCTACTTAAAGCTTTGTTCATTAAGTTAAAAAAATTTTTTAGGTTCTCTGGAGAGGCACAACACAGCAGCTATTTATTGATTTTAAATAATGCAACTGTAAATGTAAGCCATTCCTATTTTTGGTGACAAACAATTAAGGCCGACATGAGGTTCTTTTATTCTTGTCAAAGTTTTGGGGTGGTTAAAGATGACAATCAAGGAGGGGGATATTGAATATCTTAATTTTCGTTTCTGTTTTTATTTACCCCTAATATAGGGATGATACAAAATTTTTATCCCATTCTCGTGGAGAAAATTTTCCTTTTCTTCCTCTCTCTCCATTCTTGTAGGAAAATTTATCCTCCTTTTTCCTTTTTTATTTCTATAAAATAATAATAAAATATTTATTAATATATTTATAATAATTCTAAAATTTTAAGAATAGTTGAATAATTAGGAGTTTAAAAGATACGTGAGGATTAAAGACTGAAATGGGTCAATGAGGGGACATTTCAGTAAGGGGACGAATCAAGGATGGAATGGGTCAAGAGTGAAAGGTTTGCGGATAAATCCATGTCCGCCCATGTCTCATTCTCCACTACAGAAATTTTACACGTCTATGTTTCCACCGTCGCTTTAAAGGGCAGAATTGTCATCCTAGGTGGTGGGTGAAGCAAGTGATGAAATTATTGTTGAAATTTATTATTATATGTCACATCTTACTCTATACTTCCAAGAAGATTCAAAAACATTAACTAATTTTACCATAATACCCTAAACAAAACCCCTCACTCACGGCCTCACCTAAACCAGAAAATAGCAAAACAATTCCATGTGAAAACAATTAAATAAAACAAAGCCATGTTCCGTGAATGATTGATGAAAAGAGACAGAGTCTGTTAAGTATTAAAAGGCGGCTGCAATTTGTGACTAGATGGTCAACAATCTCCGCCTCTCTTATTTCTCTGTCCCTTCCTTTGATGTACATTATTGCTACGTCTCTTATATATCTACCTAAAACCAGTCTTCATCTTTGTCTCTCTGCTTCTCAGTCATCCTACTCTTCATCAGAGAAATGGAGATAATGATACCTTCTGTTCCCGCCATGGATTTCGACTTCAACAGTGCAAGATCGTCTCCATTTTTGAGTGCTCCAACGTCACCAAACCGATTTGGTGAATACTTGTTTACAAGTGCACCCACAAGTCCCTCACGCATCTCTCAGTTCTATGGTGAATTTGACAATGATGAACATTCCTCAGCTGTTCCATTTGTTTGGGAAGAAAAGCCTGGTACGCCAAAATCGCAGTCTCCCAGCAGGGCAATGAATACTGCTGATGATAATGAAGATGATTTTGCTTTTAGTTTCTGCGGGGACATGGAGAAGGAATCCCTCAGTGCTGAAGAGCTCTTTGATCGGGGGAAAATCCGTCCGTTGAAGCCTCCACCGAGATTACAGCTTGACGATTTCGCAACTCAGAAGATTCCGCTTTTGTCTCCAAGGTCCCCGAGATCGCCCATATCTCAGGGTAAAAAAATTATCCGTGAAATTTTTTCTCCTAGAAGCAAAAAAGACATCGATCCATTTGTGGCGGCAATTGAAAAAACTCGGAAGCAAACGGAAAATGAAAGAGGAAGAGAAAGAAGAGCTCCAGATATATCGAAAAGTTCAAACCGTAGAGCAACAAGATCACTTTCTCCATTTAGAGTATCAGCGTATCCATGGGAAGAAGAAGAAAAGCAAAAGAAACAGCAACAAGCTACGAAACAGTCGTCGTTTAACTCAAAGTCATCTTCTTCTTCTAAAAGTTCTTCAAGAAAATGGCGATTGAGGGATTTTCTTCTGTTTCGAAGCGCATCTGAGGGACGGTCAAGGGATAAAGAACCCAAGTATGGAGGTTTGTTCAAGAAAAATGAAGATACGAAGAACTCAAGTTTTCGGTCAACAGAGGGTTCTGCAGAGTCGATATCTGGCTCAAGAAGAAGAGGACAGGTATCGGCACATGAGTTGCATTATACAAAGAATAAAGCTGCATCAGAGAATTTGAAGAAGAGAACTTTCTTGCCATACAAACAAGGAATTTTGGGGAGATTAGCCATATAATCCTCTTGCAAATGGAATTCGATTACAAAACTTAGAGATCTGTGTTTATTATATGTTGCTGTAATTAAAGATGGTTTTTTGTTCTGTTCCGGAACAAACTGTAAGTGTAAAGAGCCATGGAAATATGCTGTCCAAGCTTGCTCTTTTCAATCTTTCATTAAATTTTCCATGCATACATACATGTATGCCCTGAATGCTAAAAGAAATTGTGAATTTAAGGAAATAAAATTCATACCAGAAGTAGAAATTTTCGAGTGTATATATATAAATTATTTATTTTCTCAGTCATTTTTAATCAATTTTTGAATATATATGCAAAATCAAAATGATACAGAGATCCAAGCTATTCATAGTTCTGAAAAATTTATAGCAGGACAACCTGGATTGAGCATGACTGACTATATTCTCTCAAAATTTTCAAAACACATATTGGTAGGTTGGATTACTAATTCATTCAAAATTTTGCCGCCATGAGTTTTCTAGTAGAGTTTGATAATTTTCAATACGAGATCTAACCCAACATAAAAAAAAAAAAGATCAAATTAGGATCGAGTATTTTTTTATATGAAATTTATTTCAAGTTAACTCAATATGATTCGAAATTAAATTAAATAATGTTATGATTAATATGAAAATAACTTGAACTAAGTAAAACTAACTTAAATATATAAAGAAATGTTATTTTGATAAAATTTAATAAAGATAAATTATAGAAATATTAAAATATAATATTAATAACAATTAAAATATTAATTGATTATATATATAGTTATATCTTTATATAGTTGTAATTATTTATATATTTTTAACTTTGACATAAACATTTTGTTTTATTACTTCGGTGTGAGAATGTTATTTGGTTTGTAAAATTATTGACGTATTTTAAAGGTTTTAATATATAATTTTTAAATCATATGTATACAAAACAAAATATTATATTATGTATTTTATTAATAGTAGATTAAGATAATTTGATAAAAAAATCTAAACGTTAAAAATACCCAAGAGAGTGATGACAATTTTCAAATTAATTTAAGTTGTGTTAGAGTAATCTGAATATTAAAGGATTGAATTAAGGTTAAAATTTTTTGATACAATTCTAATTTGAATCAAGATAGAATTGAAAATCTTTAACCCAAATGTCAAATTGACACAATCCGATGACTAGAACTCCTGAGTCTATTCCCTAGTAGAGAAGAAGAAAAACAAATATCACTAACAAAGGCGATTTGACCCTTTGAATGGAGAGGTGATTCCCAAAGAATGGGGATAAAAACGATTAAAATCCTCACAACATAGGATGTGGAAAAATATATCTTCACTCATTTCCTTGCTAGTCTCTTTTTTTTGTTTGTCTCTGCCCCTACCTATCTTCTAAACTTATAATTATAAAATTACTCTAAAAAATTTTAAATTATTACAAATATAATTTGATAGTTAATAAATATTTCATCATTTTTGTAGCGAGAATAAAAGGTGGAAGGTGAGAAATTTTCCTCGCGAGAATGGAAGGAGAGAAAAAAAATTTTTCCTATTAAAAGGACGTTTGATTTGGGTAATATTTTATTACCAAAATAAAAAAATTATCTTAAAGATAGATTACTTAAAAAATTACTGAATATAAATCATTACTATGTTTGATAAAATTTGATAGGTATAAATAATTATTGTGTTTGATTAAATGTAATAAAATATTACTAGTAAATTATTTTACTTAAATACCCTTGAATATAATTATTTTTTAATATTTTTTATATTATTATCATATTAATTAATAATAAATTTATTTTTGTCTTAAAAAATTAATAAATAATAATATAATTATAATAAAATCAAAATTACCTTGGTAATATTTAAATATCTACGGTGAAGATGGTAATCAAATTTTCACCTATATTACCTGTCACGTCAGCATTGATAATAGAAAAAATCTTTTATTACTGACAAACCAAACAAGAGAATAAAAGATAGATTACTAAAATAATATTAAAAAACTCGAACCAAACAACCCCTAAGAGAGGACATAGATTCCCCCTTATCTATGTATCAAGGACAAGGCAAAAACGAAGAGAGAAACTAAGGTATACGATCCTTACCTGACCGGTTACCATCCCTATCACCTACCCACCCAACCCTCCATCTCAAGAATACTCGAGTGTAAAATCAAAGATATCGCGATCATCATCAACTAAAGAAGCCAAATCGTCAAAACAGAGACATTAAATTACTATAAGAAAAGACTATCAAAGACGTACGTGCAGCTCGTAGTATAATTATTTTCATTTTTTTTTTTTAAGAAAGTAGATCATACTATAATTTATTGACCCCTTCCTAAGACTTTTCATGGTCTGCCAAGAAGGAATTAAAAATAAAAATAAAAAGACTTGAATGTCAACTTCTAGAAGTGGATAGCGATTCATCATCAGCATATTGACAATGTCTTGGATGTTTCAATGCCACTCCAGGCTTAAACAATAAGGAAAGATACTGGCTGGGCTATGGTCCACAGTAATATCAAACTTCAAAGAGTTTGAGAGGTAAAGAAACAAATACTGTCTATGGCAACTTCAAAAGTAGGCACTGTAGTTTACAATTACTCCAATACATGCTTATTTCTTAAGATAAATTCATCACATGATGTGAAAGTAAAACAAAGTGAATGATTATTTATTACATGATGTAAGAGCAAATTATTGGCTATAATAAATAAGCTCATTACCTGATGCATTCGCCCGACTCAACTTTGTTACAGGCAGTTCTCTGAAATTTCGGAACCAGATACCATTATACTAGCTGTCAAAGTTATCGATTTTGATTGGAGTGATATCATCTGCAACAGTAAAGTGTCCAACCAATCGTGCAAAAAACACCATTTGTTGTTCCAGTGTGAACTTAATGTTCTCAGCCTATGTGAAATATTAAGTCAGCTGGATTGTTTCCAAGACAAGCACAATTTGTGATTGGAAATTCTGAAGAATAGTATATACCTTGCGGAAACCATGCTGTTCTCCTTCATACTCCACGAGAGCAACAGGCAAACCCTTTTCCTTCAATGCCCGGTAGATTGTACGAGCCTGTTCAGGAGGTACAACCTGAAACATAATGAAAGAAATTTTAACTCAAACTTCAAGAATAGAAAGATGAATGCCAAAACCTCCTATATCTAAAGATACAAAATTATCAGATAATATGGATTAAGAAATTAAACAAAGTACAACTGCATATCTAGATTCATAACATATCAAAACGTATGATGGTTATTTCAACTCAGAGCTTCCAAGTAAATAACTTCTATGAATTTCACTGACTACATGATTTGATTTTGCCAGTAAGGGGATCCAAAATTGACTTCTATACAAAACGAATTTGTTCAACAGATAACTCCACCATTTAGGATAGGATACAAAGTGACAGAAAGGAATCATTTTCTCAAATTCAAATTGAATTTGCAAGAAGTCGAATTTTCTTTTTAAACTAAATTAACCCTGAACCAAGATCTTGTCTACATGTAAATTTGTCAAGTTAATTGCATAGAATAATTCAGTATCAAAAAGCTTGACCTACAAAAGATTCAGTCTTAAGGTTATGGGGCAATTCAGGTAGTTTCCTCTCTACCATAATGTGAGTGCATGAGTCAAGAAAGGCAATAATGCTAGCTATGGATTAGATTCAAGTCAGCCAATAATAAACTGTCTATCAATAATAAGGGAAAGGAATGCTAACTTTCTAAGAGATAAGACTACAAAATTTGATTATAACAGCTATTTCTAAATCTAATTTAACCTCACACGACCTTTGACAGTAAGATGAATCTCTGGTTGTACTACAGAAAAGGAATCCTCTTTACATCATTCATAATGATCCAACTATAAAGGAAAATGAGGGGAGGGGAGAAAGGAGACAAATTTAACTTTACCTTGTCTTCCAATCCCTGGAACAAAATTATGGGGCAAGAAAATTTGTCAACAAAATTGATTGGTGACCTTTCAAAGTAATCCTTCTCACTACCTGCAACCAGATGGTTAACTCACCAATAACTGAAGCAAACAGAATAAAGAGTAAACTAATAAAATATGTGTAATTCTTTTTTAATTTACCAACAAGATTGTCCAAATAATGAGATTCAAATTTGTGAGTTTCTGCTTTCAACATGCTTAAGTCAGCAACCTGCCATATTACAATATACATAAAAACACAAGTTAGTTTTCTATTTAGTGGAAAGCATTGCCATTCATGAAACTATTAAGGGCAAACAGTAATCATCAAAAATCAAATAATTTACAAATATCACCAAACAAAAAATAACCCAGGAATCCCAAACAGATTCTGAAATGCCACTGCCAGAATTTCTAGCCTTATTGATATGTGCCACCATGCAACTGAACATCAGACTTTGTCTACTCAGAACATGAAAAGCAAGTGGGCACACTACTGTTCAACTAACATTTCCTATTAAAACAATACTTAACCCCTCAATGCACCTAAATAAAACAATAACCATTGTACTATTCAGATCTGGACAATATATGAAAATTAAAAAATTGCTGCTGTTTTGATAGGTTCTACTAAAGTTGTATTGAGAACCCAACCCTAAACTGTAAACCAGAAAAAAAGTAAAGTCCAATCACTGGTTCAATAGTACAACAGATTTTAGGAGAAATATAGACACCAGGGGAAGAATCAAAATATAGACACCACTAGAAGCAATTAAATTGACATAATGCTTCCAAATATAAGAATGTCAGTACTCACACCATACAAGGAGGCTCCAGCCTTAAAAGTGTCTCTAAAAGCTAGAGCAGCTAATGTTGTATAGCCACCAGCAGAACCACCGGTTATACAAAGTCGTTTACCATCTGCCTTACCACTGTCCACCTAGACAAAGAAATAACAATATCATGATTTAAGAGGTCCTAGCAAGCTCATCCACTCAAAAACTTCGAAAGAATTGAAAGAATTACCAAAAATGCAGCACAACTGCAACAGTCATTAACATCAACAATTCCCCAGCGTTCCAAAAGCCTTTCCCGATATTCTCGACCATAACCTTCAAAATTGAGTTCATCTCTATTAACTTCATCAAAATGATGTAATCATACATAAATAGTAAGAATAAAACTTTGTGTACAAACAAATTGTACAACCTCTTGTGTACAATCTGAAGTGGCAGACTATGATAGGGTGATGTGATTGTTTACTTTTTCTCTCATTTTAAAATCACCTAATCAGATATTGTCACATCAGGTTGTACACAAAAGGTTGTACAATTTGTTTGTACATGTAATATTACTCAACTATTAATGAATTTGTTCAAGATATCAAATATTTAGAGAAAAGAACACCCTGAAAAAACTCTGAAGGATCTTGCACAAACTTGGCTTGGAGACTAAAATTCATTGGTACAACAGGATTTTCAAAATCAATTACTAAATGAGTTCCCCTGATATGGACTTCCAAGTAGAGAAAAAATAATACATAACAGATGAGGGTGAAAGGGACAAACCAGTGCTTCCAC
Organism: Mangifera indica; assembly: GCF_011075055.1. Lineage (NCBI taxonomy): Eukaryota > Viridiplantae > Streptophyta > Magnoliopsida > Sapindales > Anacardiaceae > Mangifera > Mangifera indica. Next base: position 2,661,367 of record NC_058147.1, on the reverse strand, counting down.
CGTAATTTACATCCACAAATGCCCAACCTCTACTAGTCCAATATTGGATACTCAAATTTAACATCCCACAGGTCTCACTTGTAGGCCCTCCTGCCATAGTTTACAAACCATATAATTTGTCAAATTTCAACTTGTAAAAGGAATCTCCTAATTCATTGAAATAAATGCTTATTGAGCCAACAGAAAAAAGCATGAGAGACAGAAAACTTCTCAGGCGAAATATTACCACTAACTCAACAAGTTCAGAAATAGTTGCAGTCCACTGAAAGCAGGCAACTAGGTATTTCAATTTTCTCATTAACTCCCAAGCAAAATTAAAATTCCAAAATTCATCCTATTCATTTTTTTTTTCTTACAATCCATATGCAGAATAATTTTCAATAGCCCAAGCCTTGGATTGCTATTTCAGTCTATGCAACAAATTTACCACATTCCCAATATATGCCTCACTTTGTTGTTCTAGCTTCTCTATGAAGCAACTTATCATGGCTACATGCACAAAAAGCAATAACACAGGGAAAAATAATTACATCATACTATTACCCTTTTTTCTAAAATAATTCTAAAAAAATAGATGACCGAAAAAGTTAAGTGAATAACAAACCATGACTTTTCAATAGCAATGGAGGCTTTTCTCCTTGAACAGCCTGGCAGTTGGGATTAGATGGTGGATAATAGTATGCATATGCCTTTTGACCAGGAATTTCTGTTGGGAATTCAATTAACTCTGGCAAGCTGAAGTAGGACTCATACTTCAAACTATCAGGTGATGAAGACCAGACAATCTTGAAATCAATAGCTTTTAATTTATGGCCATCTAAAGTCACCTGCAAAGAAAATTGTATCACGGATTAAATTTTTATAACATTATATTATTTGCCAGTATTGCAGTAAAAAAATTGTAATTCAGGAAACACAAAGGAAAAAGAAACAGAAGAACCTTGGCGACTGATGATGGTTGAATAGCAGATGCTCCCTCAATGTACAGGCAATGATTCCCATGAGTCTGCATAAATAATGGTGCAACATATTATTAAATCCTTGTTATGGTTTGAAATTGAAATTTTTCTGATGTCACAATTATGGAAAATAAGGTCATTGAATATACAATGTTGTCTATATCAGTGAAAGGAATATCAAGCAGAGATAATGAACCCTCAACATCATCCAGAACTCCAAGATATGAACTTCCATTCTGCCTGAATAAAAACATACAAATTTTGATGATGTCAAAATAGATTCATGCGAGTGCATCCATAATCCTCCGCATATGTTGACACAAAAAAAAAAAAAAAAACTAAAATAAAAAATAAAGAACCTCAGAGCAATAACTCCTCAGGTTTTACCTGTAGCTGCAAGCAATTAAGTTCTTTTCTCCATTACTTTCAATAATTTCATAAGAATTCGTACCAAAAACCCATAATGGTCTTGAAAACTCAGCATCCAAGGAATAAATTGAGAGAACCTCATTGTTTGATTCAATCTGTTGCATAGGGAGAAAAAAGAATCAATGATTCAATTCTGACACATACTGCATACAAGATGTCTGACCTAATAACCAAGTAAAATCAATGATAGTGCTAAGAATCAGAAGGCTTAAAAGTGACAGTTGAATGAAACAAGATGATTCAAATGCAGAGGCTCCCTCGATGTAACTCAAGAGAGCTCCAGAAAAGTATAGCAGGAGCCAATATACAAGCTAATGTGGAGGATGTAGCTTTCTGAAAAGTTATTAAGTCTAGAGCTAAAAAAACTAACAGAAAGAGTTTCACAATGAAAATTTTTACTAGTTAACTCAGTAGTGGAATATAGGATTTATTTACAACTTCAATAAATAATATTTATTGATGAGTCTGAATGCCAGACAGATGAACTATATTGTTACGTACATACAACCAGCTGATATGTTAGTGCACCTTATGAATCAAAAAGGATAAAAAAATCAGAATATCTCCAAAAATAAACTTAAAAAAAAAAAAGATGAAGCTCACCCATTTATAAAGATTCCAGTATCCATTTTTTCTATCGGTAACAAAAAAGAGTTCCCCTGCATAAATCCAAACGTAAAATTGATACACGCAACAATGTCAAACCACATAAATTCTGATACTTCCAATTAGATAACATAGTGATATACCTTAATTAGATGCTCAAAGCAATTGTTTTCATTCAAAACATTAATCATTTGTAGCCAACGGGCCAAAAAATTATTTAAAAAAAAAGGGAGAGAGAAAAAGGAAAATTTGGAACTTGACCAAAGATCTCTCTCATGAGTTCAACAAGTTCAAAAGTGGAAAAAGGTTACTTCCAGACCCTAAAACCTTTTGTCATGAAACTCATGAGTTATGATATCTCAGGTTGGTTGTAAAAGTTGTCCTAGAAAAAGGGTTATGGCATCCCCAACTAGATCAGGATTAGGATTTGGCTGATTTGAATTATCAAGGACTCAGGCTTTGATATCATGGCCATATATTAAAATGCTATTTTTCAAAGAACATAACAATCTTGTCCTCAAAAGTAAATCTTCACAATTTATTTTTAAGTACCATACTATACAACTGCCATGTTGCTTTACACCATAAACTATATCTATAGCCCAGAAAAAAGTACCCTTAGAAGACCACTTGGGTTCAGTTGGAGACTCCACAATAGTAGGATCACAACCAGCAACACAGACACGCTTGTAGACATCTCTGCATAACAGCATCAAAGGAATCAATCCAATCCAATTTATCATCAACAATTAAGATAATTATGAAGCTTAGAAAAGAACAAGTGGGCGATTAAACAAGAGCTAGTAATTCAGATATCAAAGATTACATAATATTCTAGAGTGCCTAATGAGCATAAACACAAACAAACATATGAGATTTATGTCATACAATCAGCCATTCTTAGGGAAGGTCCATACATTCAGCAAATAATGCAAAACAATTCCAAGTTCCAGCTCAGTTCCATGAATCCATTTTTCTATCCCAAACAAGAGTATGCATATGCTAGTGGTTTTTCTGACACTCATGTATACAGTAGACAAAGAAAGCCCAGTATCTAACACAAGGTTAGTTTTTGGATAAATTAGAGCTATAAAATCATAAACAGGATTTACCTTACCCTTTGTCAGAAATATAGCCAACCCAGAGTTCAGCTTTATCCCATGGCATGTTAGGGTGATGCCACTCAATCCATGCAATCCGTTCACCTCTTGGGTCCACACGCGGGAAGGCATAGAAGTCACTGCCGCTAACTAATATTTTTTGCTCTGAATGCCATATGATCAAAAAAATAAAGAAACAGAGATGGGTGGAAGAAGAGGAGAGAGCGAGGAAGCAAAAAACATCATTATCCATCAGATGATAGTACACAACAACAAAAAAATGACATAAATACATACAGGCATATTTAATTATAAAATTCCAAGAGAAACATATTCATAACAAATTGAAAGCAACCCCTTCATTTTGACATGTCCTCTTTCACTTCTCTAGCAATAGTTCCATGATCCTGACCAATAGATTGATGGAAGCAAAGGTATCCCACCGGTACAACTTTTATGTTCCTCTTCTATCTCGGTGAAAATGCAATACACAACCCTATCTTTAACTAATATACTGATGTTTAAGAATTTACACCTTGAATATTCTGATCATTGAGGCCTATGCTAGCAATTGCTGTGATTGGGTTCAAACCATCTTCACGATGATCTACAAAGATGGAAAATACATGTTAATGAATTGTTTTGGCATAGCCAAACAAAAGTTACATAAAAAAGCCTTGGGGATGAACAACATCAGGATAATCTACCTTCTATTATGGTAATGTAACGGTCAAAGCGAGAATCAAAAACTCCATCAGCATAACGTACTAGTGGTGCACCATAGTCCGGGGTAATTGGGACAGGAGAGGAATCTGATAGCATACACAACATATATCAGCTAAAAGGGAAATTTTCCCATGTAAAATTCCACGTTTTTATAAGAGTGTGACGCTAGAAGTAGTTACAACAGTCCAAGTTCTGTTATCTTTCCAAAGATTTCCCAACCATAAAAAATGCACATGCAGGGAAATTAAGAAAATAAGATTGTTTATCAGTGTTTGTTCGTCCATCAATTCTGCATGATGTACAACCACTACTTTAAAAAGAAAGTAGATAAAAAGAAAAAATTGACAGCAACCCACGTTGGTTAGACAATTTTACCTCTAGAAGCTATGGACTGCTTGTATAGCCTCTGATCCTTGTAATTAGAGAAGATGACAGTGTCACCAAAAATGCTGAACGCACCACCTCCGTATTCCTGAGCGGTTGTGCGCACAGCAAACTCTTTTGGAGTAATATCAATAGCTTCGCCTCCCTCTTTGTCTGGTTCCTTAACAAGAACAGCTCGCCTGAACTCATTAAAATAACTCAAAACTAACTAACGAGAATATTAAAAATACAATTTAAAAAAAAAAAAAAAGAAAACCGAATCATTATAGAGAAGGCAGACGAAAAAAAAAAAGATAGTAATGTAAGTAAAATTTAATAGGAAGATTATTAACATGTTTTGTATACCCTGATTCAGTGGGACGTGATTCGAGCCAGATGAGGTGGCCCTGACCGTCAACAGCAGTTCCATCCAGTCTCTTAGAGGAGCCTGAAACGACGTCGGCGGTAATTGGTGACTTCCAAGAGCCATATGGAGCGGTGATTTTGTCTTGTTTTGGAACCGAAGTAGTTGAAGAAGCCATTACTTTGTAGCTTCGATACGTCTGCGTTTTAGCGGAGACGGTGTATCTGATTCTTCTACAAATTGCGTACTTCAATGTCAGAGTAGAAGAGTAAGTTGAATAGGCAGACACGCGAGTGAAAGTGGCCAAAATCGAGCGAGCCATTTCATGGTGTAATATTTTATTCATATTTATTTATTTATATTGTCATCTCTTAATAAATAAATAAATTAAAGTGAGAGACGTTGAACTTGAACACTATAGTTCTAATCCTGTTTTCGAAACCGGCCCTCTTTACTGGTTTGCTTTTTCAGTAAAACGACTCGAGCAAGAGCACATTTTGTCACCCAACGGTCAGCTGAGGCACCTTTCATGGTTTTTGACCAAAACATTTGGCTTCTTTAGGCTTAAGTCATTATGCTCAAATAGATCTGGGGACCTATATATTCCAAGATTCTGATATCATACAAGGAATAACCCATCTAAATTTAGATCCAGCTCTTTTTGGCTCAACTGAAAATAGTCTTTTGTTCTCTTTTTAATCAAAGGGTCAAGCGGGTTTTGGGGCAACTTCTTTCAATTTATTGCACCCAAGAGTTCGACTCTCAACCTTTATTGGGTTTTAATCCAATTATCTAGTTTCTTTCAACTTATTCCATCATGGTTAAATGTGTCCAGAGTGTGACTTTTCTCGGTTGAGTCTACCATAGCACACTCAAATAGTTCCCTAAAATTTATATACTTCAGAGTTTATTGCCATACATGGGTGGTTCATCTAAAATTAGATCTAACTCTTATTAGCTCATTCGGTTTTTATTTTCTTTTTGATTAAATGGTCAAACAAGTTTTGGGTTTCAACTCAATGCACCCAAAGGTTCGAGTCTGGACCATTTTCTTGGTTTTAATCTAGTGATTTAATTTTTTTCAACATAATCGATTATACTCAAACAGGTTTGGAGTCTAGCCTCTTTCTCAGAGTCCATCAAGCTTAAACAAATTTTAGGAATTATACATTCTAAGAGTTTGTTGTGGTATATAATGTGACCATCTAAACTTAGTTTGATACTTTTTTACTTAATTTAAAATAAATTTTAATAACTTTTGGTTAATTTATGGGTTCATCTAAGTTTTAACTGTGGGTCTAGGTTGTTTCAACTTAATCCATCCATGAGTCTATTATTATACATGAGATAACTAATTTAAATGATATAACTTTTTTAAGTTTAACACAAAACAAGCCTAATTTCTTTTATTTTAGTGTATCATGCTTGAACAAACCTTGGATCAACAGTTTAAACTTGGAGCAAGTTCAACTCACCATGTTCAAACCAATTTTGCATCAACAATTTAAATTTGAAATGTAAATTATCTTTTATTAATGATACAATTTAATTTGTTTTAAGTTTTAATGGTAAACGATTAGCCCATATGTGTAAGCAGATAGCCATTCAATGTGAACACATGCCAAATCTAGGCCACAGATTTTCTGGCCATTCAACTTTGAAATCGAACAAATGCACAAAGCCATAGCCAGAGGCCGCTCTTACAAACTAACTATAAGTCTTATCACCACCAAAGGCAGCCTCCAGGTAGGCAGTTTCCCTTTGGAGCTGAACGCTTGTGAAATATTCTTTGGACTCTGCGGGATGATGAATGATTAGCTCTTTCGGTAAACCTTGTTGGAGTGAACAAGTTCAAACTGAGGTGGCATTAGGGTACAAGAGCTGATATTTTTGGAGTGCCGATACATTTTAATGCCCACACAATTATTCATTAAAAAGGTTGATAACCAAACTGGCAGCTTCAACTGACCAGCAAACTGACAAGCGAGGTTTCTTGATCTGTCCTTGAAGACAAAGATTTTAAATAAGCATCTGGCTTTAATGCTGCTGCTTCCTGTAATACCCTTGAAGGTCTCAAGTTGTCTTTCCCTCTACTCTAGATCTGTTATGACTGAAACAGATTAAACCTCATGAACACAAAATTTGAAAATTTTTATACAGAGCCACTTGCTTGTTTAGCTTCTCCAGTTAAAATTTCCTACTTCACTGTTTCCCACAAAAAATGATTAAAATTCTTGGAATGACCTATCCTTACTGTGAACCTGAACTGTGCAAAATTTGAATATGCTGAACAGTGAAGGTAGAAGCTATTGAAAACACTTTTTTTGGGCTTAGCCTATTAAGCCACCCATTGTTGGACTTGATTAAGCTGTTAGCCAAGCAATGGGCTAAATGGTTGACAATTGTTAGAAGTATTTCAGATTCAAAATAGTTTTTTTATTTAAATATAATATCTCATAAATTAGGTCTGAAATATATTGATGAACAGCTAATTCAGTTGCATGATTTTTCATGTACTTGGGCAAGCAAGAGCATCACAGTATTACTTTTTTTTCCAAGTCCACATTATTGTTCAGTACTCACATCAATCAATGGCTTCCTTTAATGAGATACATATGGGTTGCTTTTTCAGAAGCTCAGTTTTCTTCAGCACTCAAATTAAACATCCATATGTGATTGTCTGATGTTAGGTTTGCCTGCAGGGTCCCCTCCTTGAAAGCTCACAGTATCTTTAGGGTAAACAAGCCTCTTAAGTATATATTAATGCAACCAGTTATCCACCTGGCCAAATTATGAAGATGGATAAGGTTCACAGGCTTCAAACATTTCAATATTATTCTTCCAAATACAAAGTTCTCACCCTTCCACAGATTTCTGCTTAAAATATCTTTAAAAAGTTACCAGATTCAGGTCATCTGGTTGTCAAACATTAGGTTAGCCAGAAGCAGAAGCATCTTCAAAAGCAGCAACCATTACAGAAAGCACTTCATAAAACTGCCCTTTGCGTGTGTAGACTATTTCAAATAAATGTGCGGCTGCCCATCTGTCAGTCCTTTCGGTTTATAGAAGTTTAGGAACCCAGTTGCTATAAATACATGATAAATGTTCTTAATTTGTTTTTTCTTGATGCATGCTAGAAAGGCTACTGTAATTAGGCCTTTTTCTGATAATCAATATACATGCTTCTTTCTAAGCCATAATTGCGGATCCAATTCTGGTCAAGTGTCACATAGAACTGCAAAGCAAAGTGATGCAGAATCAGGCAATCCCATCAAAGCCACAATAATTGGAAGGCAAGGACAAAGCAACGTAGCTCACTTTATAGAATGTCAAAAAGACTTACAAAACCAGGTAAAAAATAAATGATAACCGGTGAAGTACCGAAGTTCCAAGCCAAAAATATCAAATCTATCCTTTCAATCAACTTTATGCCAAATCAGTTATGGGTAAACTGCATTATTAGTGATTTATTATCAGGCTTATGTCTGTGCTAAGTCATCAGATTGTGAATGTTCATTAGCTTTATGTTGCATCAAATCCAGATCAAATTCAACTCTTCTTGGTAAGACTAGCTAACACGCCACCAAGTATATGCTTAAATGAACATAACTTTAGTCTAATCATACACGTGCTTGGTGATTCGGCATGTCTAGCTGGGAGGGGCCTCACATGCTTCAAAGCAGAATGGTTAGGACGATGAAACACGACCAGTCACTCAAATTTCTGCTCATTGCTTTTGTTATTGTCAACCATTTATTGTTGTTGTGTTGCTTTACAAACTACAGTCATTACTGCAATGGTCCATCTTCTGCCCCATGCTATATCACCGACTGATCTCCATGGAACACCCTTGTAAGATTAGAACAGAACTGTGCATATTAATTCACAGAAAACACAACCTTTGGTGTTTGATTTTGATCAGTATCAAAAGTATACCAAGTTATTCTTGGGATCCACAGCTGGGATTTCTATGGTAATTCTCAGCGTGTCAAGTTGAACAATCAAATTTCAGAATTAAATCATCGCATCATATATGTACATGTATGTTATATATCTAGATGCCTAATGCGGAAAATTCTTGACTTAGCATGTCTAGATGTTAATGGTACCAAGCGAATGCCGACACTGAATATTTCTTTCTAATTAGCCATGTCCAAGCAATGACCCCATCTTTGACACTGACCTGTTTTGGACCTTCTGCAGAAATGCTTGAAATTGCTTTTAAGCAACAACTAATTAGTTAAATTGTATTTGCTGAAAAATTGATGACTTGAATTGAAATCAAACAAGAACATTACAAAACAGCTGTTGATATTATCACAAATCCCTTCTCATTGTAGCCTTAATTGATTTCATGGTCTGACAAGGATAAAGTGAAGTAACTTGGAGGCAGAAGAAAAAGGACTCCGAGTGACAAGCAATCAAAGCAAATTTCCATGGATGAACAGGAGAAATGTTAAAGGAAAGATTATGTGCAGCTCAATAATTAGGGAGAGTTTGGAAAAGTATAAAGCAAGTGACGTTGATGCTCTATGTAATGATCAGAGAGGCACATGCAAAACCAAACATTACCAGAGTCCTTTTTTCATCTTTTAGAGTTTTTTCTTCCCTTCCCTTCCCCACAGCTTGTGGTCCGATTCTCTTACCTTATCACATTCAACCCCTTCTCTTTTTCATCACTAAACTTGGTCACATCAACTTTTAGTCCCAATCTCTTCAAAATTAAACCCAATTTGTGAATTAATTTTCTCTTCCCCACTTTAAAAAAGATTCCAGGGACAATCTAACCACCTTCCCTACTTCATTTCCTTTTCCTTCTATATTTATCTTCCACCAATTCAGTTTCTTGATTGTTCTTACGCTAAACTAAATTTCATCCAGGATGCCTCCAGTGCATTCTAGTCCATACTATCAAATGGACAATCCAGCAATCCTTTCTTTGCTCCGCCGTACTGCTACAGCCCATCAACATGAGAAGCGATCCAAGTCCACCGGCGGAGGTCTTTTGAAAATGTTCAAGCTTTTTCCTATGCTAACCTCTGGCTGCAAGATGGTTGCACTTCTGGGTAGACCACGGAAGCCTTTACTCAAGGACAATGCTACCACCGGTACTATATTTGGTTTTCGTAAAGGGAGAGTAAGTTTAGCTATACAGGAGGATCCTCATTGCCTGCCAATGTTTGTGATAGAGCTTCCTATGCTGACAAGCTCACTTCAGAAAGAAATGGCTTCTGATATTGTCAGAATCGCGTTGGAGAGTGAAACCAAGACTCATAAGAAGAAACTGTTAGAAGAATACGTTTGGGCTGTGTATTGTAATGGAAGAAAAGTAGGGTACTGTATCAGGAGGAAGACGATGTCCGACGACGAGCTTCATGTGATGCAACTTCTGCGAGGTGTATCGATGGGTGCAGGTGTTCTTCCAAGCTCGAATGAGAAGGAAACAGCAGATGGAGAATTGACGTACATGAGAGGAAGATTTGAAAGGGTGGTCGGATCCAAGGATTCCGAAGCTTTATATATGATAAACCCAGATGGTGCAGCAGGGCCAGAATTGAGTATTTTCTTTGTAAGAACTCATTAGAATTGACATGTACCATTCTAGGTTATATTGTGAATCAAAATTAATCTGTCAAGAGTGCCATTCAAAAAAAAAAATTGCTCCAGCTTTTCAGTCCCATGTTCATAAGGTTGAAGAGCCAATATCTCATGCATGTTTCTTTCAAAAAGATAATCCTTGTAAACCTGAAGTAAATCAACTTTGATCATTTAGCACTTGGAAGGAACTTATCAATGGATCTTTGCTTTAAGCTAAATTCAATCAAGGAGAAACCTGAAGTATTTTGTGACAATGAAACAAACAAAATCAACAGTAATTTTGATCATTTAGCTCTCGGAAGGACCATATCAATGAATCTTTTCTCTAAGCTAAATCAATCAAGGAGAAACCTTTCAATTAACCCCAAGGTCATGGTGGTTAAAGCAGTGGATGTGGACTCCATTCTGGAAGTCTGCCAAAAAGTATACAGTGAAGGAATCATAGAATATGGATATGATAAAGTATACAAAGATTATGCATATCATGAAACAATGTCGTCTCTCCAAATCAAAATCCCTGTCAGTTGTCGACACCTTAACTTTGGTTAATGAAAAGTCGCATTCAAAACAGGTGGATGGACATTGCAACAAGAGATCATTTTCATTTAGAAAATATATAAAGGCCAAAGGGAGGATGTACCTGAACCTACCATTTTCTTCCCACAACCCACGAAAAAACTCATCTTTATCTTTCCATTTCACCTATAGCCCGCTAACAGGAAGCTCCAATATCTTATTCCCACTTTAATCACCCAAATTTTAAGGCCAGGTTATGATTCATTTATTTAAAAGCCTGGAAAGCAAAGTCAAACCCGATTTGTCGACATTTACAAGTTATTCAAGCAACAGCTAGAAAATTTTGAAATTTTGAAATTTTGCTACGGAAGTAAGGATTCCTTCACCTCGAAACAACGAACGCACTAGCTTGGCAAGTATTACATATGCGTGGGAGACTTACTACCTCGTTTAAATATGAATTTACTCATTAGTTAGATTTCTTTGCGCATTGCACTCCCTGTAGATATGAGATTACAAGTTACATAAAATACAAAAGTACTGCAAGGAATATCCTGACGACAAATGATAGCCTAGCAGCCTTAAAATTCTATTTTTGAATCTTGATGTCCACTTAGGTGTAGTATATAATTAATATAGAAAAAATAAAACAAAACAGACTTTTAATGTTGTATGATCCGATGGCTGAAAAACTTATGCCATGATATGTTATTAGCAAATGTTGATACAATAAACGGTATCCTAAAAAAAATGCAATTTCAGACAATGATTCCTAAATAAAAATAATGGCTCACTTTTTGTGTTTATCTAAAATACATTATCGACTAGTTGTTTTATATCTTGTATTAGTCCTTCATATTTATATGTTAGGAAAGAGATGTTACATTCAAATAATATAATAGAAAAATGATGCTGAGATTTACCTTTTTTTAGAGTTCTTATTCAATTAGAGTATATGGTTTATTTATGTTTCTAGATAATTGACAAATATAACAATATAAGTAATTGTTAATATTGTGATTAGGGATGACAACAAAGAAGGGCAAAGTTGAATACTGTATTTCTCATCTTCGTCTCCATAGGAGATATCACTCCCGACTCTTGACCCGTTTCCATTACAAAGATAACAAGAATTTCTTATCCTCTCTTCATAAAGAGAAATCATTTTTTTATACCCTTTAAATATAACATAAATATATATTAAACAACAAAATTAAGTGAAACTAAATCAATCAACTATTTCAAATTTCACAAATAATATATGTTTATTATCTTAATATGTACAACAAAAAACATAAATAAATTTTAAAAACATAAATAATCTAAAACTATAAAGGTATATTAGTATATTAAGTAAAAATATTAATATAAAGAGATAAAGACAGGAAGGGGATATACGTATTTTCATACCTAACTCATCCCCTATTGTGGAGGTATTTTTTGTCACTATCCTCATCTATTTCTTCAATTCTATTGGAAAATTCTCTCTTTATTAGGACTAAAGTGGGTCGAGGTTTTAAATTCGAGTTGAAATTATCATTTCTAATTGAAATTAGTGGCTGAATAGTGAGTATAGCCTAGCAGAAATCGTACTTGCTAATTTGGATGAGAAGAAAGATATTCTGCAAACGAAAAACTACCGTTATAACAGTTAACACTCTCCATTCTCACTTCTCCCTTAACAAATGGATAAGTAAAACTGAAGGTGGACTCTATAATAGGAACAGCTTTGGCTGAAAATAGGCCCAAACTGAGATCTATAAGATGATCAAATTACAACAGCCCGGTATCACCTGGCCCTTAGAGTTTGATTTGGTATTTGGTCATTCAAGATTTCTCTTACCCCATAAACAGCCCAACATCTGCTGGCTCTTCCTTTCGTTATAACCTTTTTATATAAAAGAAGGTCAAGATATTGTCAGTTATGTTTTGAATTTTAGTTGATATGGGCAAAAATAATTACACGTGCTGGTACTTCAGCCTACCATTTTGATTTAAATTTGTTATTCCTTTTATTAGGAAATTACCATTTTCCTCATTATTTCAAAGAAAAACATTTAATTTGGTGGATTAAATACTTGTTGCTACGTAAGTAATTATTCTCTTACAAAAAGAGGAACCAACTGTTGACTTTTGTACAGAAGCGGACAAAAAACTACCCACGCGGTGTATTGGGCTAATTGTATTCAATCACTGGATTCGATCAAACCAAACAGACCGGCTATCGGGTTGGAAAGAAACAGTTTGGTCCCACTTGATCAAGTGGCTGAAATTCTTTTCATCACACCTAAATATTTATTAAATATCTCAATCAGACAGGGTCGTATACAGGCCCCACTATTCAACAACCAACGGATAATTATTGAGGTCCCGCTTTTTATTGGCTGCTGGAAATTTCATGAATCCAGTTCAAGTCGGTGAGTTAGGGTTCTCTCTCTCTCTCACTGCCAGCCAGCTGTAGTTTCAACTGCCCAACTGCTTCTCCCAAAAGTTACGTCACAGCTCTACAATGACACTCCAAATCCCATAAATACCGCCACGTGGGCGGCTACGATGCAATGATGTATCGATCCGTTCACATTACGCCACTGTAATCCCCCCAGGGTTTTGTTAAGCACGTGTTCCTCAATTACATCACCGCGGCTAAAAAGGTTAAAAAATGTAAATGTTATACGGGCAATAATTCAGTTTGTGAGAGTCACGCTCCGGAAAGAAGAGTGAGGGGAGTTGGTTTTATTAGATTAGAGTAGAAAGTCAAAGGGATTCAACTCGAATCACGTGAGATTCTTACAGGCTGGGGTGGGGCCATCCTACGTGGAAGACGTTGAAGCCATCTTGGTTTGTTTCAACAGGATTGTATAGAGACGGTTGATTGGAGCCGTTGATTCAAGTGAGTGAGGGTATGGATTGGACTACTTACAGCTGTTAAAGTAGTCAAAAAAGTAAAATGGCCCCACTTTCCGTTTTAAAACGATTGTTTTGTGTTAAACAGCTCTGCCTTTCCTGTCATGTTTTAAACGATCTTGATATTGTGTTAGTACGAGAATGATTTTATTAATTTTCTTTTCTCCACCAACATCCTCCACAATTCCAATCTTACCCCTCTCTACTGTTTATGAAAATTTATAGAATTTTCTTTTTCTATATGTACCTAAAAAAAATTTAAACAAAAAAATTGTCTTAGTATTTTATATTTTTAATAATAAGATATTAAATTTTATATATATATATATATATATATATATATTTTTTTTTTTTTTTACGCTGCTCCTGACAAAGGTTTCACCAATAATTAATCAATCAATAACCTGGTTATAAAATTAAGTAAATAAAAGAATTGTCTTAGCATTGTCAATCCAGTTTAACGTAATTTTAAATTTTTTTAAATTAAATTAAAAATAGTTTTAAAAAGTTTCAAATCAGGTTAAATTATTGTATGCTTAAACTAAACTGAAAATAAAATTATTAATAATACAATTTGAATCTATTATAAATAATTCATTTTTAAATATTTTGTATTATATAATAAATAATATTTAAATTATAGTTATATAAAATGTGAAATAACCATGTAAAATAAATATGAAATAAGTGATACATCTAGTTACTTATTTTTTTTTTCAAATATGATTTTATAAATACATTTAAAAAATATGATTTAAAGTGTGATTCAATTTAAAAATTGTATTCTAAATTATAAACTATCTTTAGAAAATTTATTAATTAAAACTAAATCATTTTATAAATTTAATCAAACTAAATCATAATTTTTGAAAGATTTGATTTGGTTTTACAGTTTAAACTTATGAATAGGAATTTGTATTGAATAATGAAGGATGAAATTGATCCGTCTATTATTATTCCTCAACTGATTGAAAAACAGTCCTGGTATTATTTGTCTTTATTATTTTTTTTTTTTCTAATTAAGCATACTATCTAAATGTAAAATGGACCTAAAATGGTAAATAAACAAGTGGATACAAAGTGGAATAAGTCTGCGACAAAATTGCGCGCAGAAAGAAAATCGCCGTAGATAATAATAACAATGGGGTGCACATCTAATAATCCGTTCTAGTTAGAACCCCTACCAACTTTACAAAAGCTAACTTCCTGGAAGTATCCCCCCATCCTCCACTGTGCGACGATTTAAGTTCATCTATCTTCTTTCGCCTCCATATATAAACAGAAACACCTCTTTGACTCGTACTTGCTTCATATTCAAACCCTTTGTTTTTTCTGCATCACTCTTAATTTCTCTCTTTTAATGGAAGCAATCAATATGTGTTCTTCTTCTACTTCATCCTCGGATTCTTCTTCTTCAGAATCATCTTTTTCTGGTAATAATAGAATACCAAGAGAAACCCACAAAGCTGAAAGAATTAAAGGTCCATGGAGTGCGGAAGAAGACCGTATTTTGACCCGTCTTGTTGAACGATATGGACCGAGAAACTGGTCTCTTATAAGCCGATACATTAAGGGAAGGTCGGGGAAATCTTGCAGGCTTAGATGGTGTAACCAGCTAAGCCCAAATGTTGAGCATAGGCCTTTCTCTCCGGCAGAAGACGAGACCATCTTGGCCGCCCATGCCCGGTTCGGAAACCGTTGGGCCACTATCGCACGGTTGCTCCCTGGTCGAACAGATAATGCGGTCAAGAATCACTGGAACTCCACGTTGAAGAGAAGAGCAAAAGAACAACAATTACAACAACAGCAACAGCCGCTAGAACAACAACAAATGGATTTTTTTGATAATGGAAATAATAACATAGGGCATGCAGCTTCAGGATCGGGTCAGCAGTGTATGGGATTGGAAGATGATTCATTGACTGCATTGACTTTGGGTCCTCCAGGGAGTAGTAGTGCTGCGGTGACCGAAAGGAGAACGGAGGGTTTTCCGGCGGGGTTCTGGGATGCGATGAGAGGTGTTATAGCAAGAGAAGTAAGAGATTACATGAGTTCAACGTTGTCTGAGACTTCAGGGTTCCATTAAAATGAGGAAGAGAAAGTCAATTGCTTATGTATTATCTGTTAATCTGGTGGTTTATTTCTGAAGAATTTAATGTTGATATAGTGATGTAATGTAATTTTCAAATCAGGAATGCCTGAGCTCGAGGCAATACAGCCTGTCTGTCAACAGAAGAAAAGAGAAGGCAAATTAACTACGATTTGTTAAGATCGTTTTAAATCTTGTTAATGGAGAATTAATTATGTAATGCCATGACTCTATGCACTGCATGCTTGGTTAATCTCTTGATTATTAACTTAATATCTTTCCATTACAGGAAAGTGGTCGCCCTGGCATCTGAGCTGGATATACAACCCAAAATATTATAAAAAATATATACGTTAATCTTGGGATACTACTAAAAGAATTTCTACTGTTTTATTGTTGAAATAAAATAAGGTTTAATATTTTGGGAAACTTCGCGCTTATATCGTGCGGTCAAAACTCCACCGCCTTGGATATTATTAGGCTGTGAACTATCAGTAAAAGTTTATTCTGTCAGATGAAATCCAAACTTCGTACGCTTCTGTTGGTGATACATGGTTAGGTTTTAAGCTGCGGCGTATAAAGGTTAAAAGCCTCATTAATTGGTCGTAGAAAATTGTCTAGAGAACATCTGACTTAATGTTACTGGGGTTGATAACTGGGGTGTTTGTTATGCTGGTAGGATTTCCCCCTGTAAAATTGTACTTTGAACTGGGGATGGCAACGGGAGGAACGGGGAATCCCCATCCCCATCTCCGTAGGGGATATCAATTTTCGTCTTTGTTACAGAGATAAAATTGATTCTCTGTCCCCTCTCTAAAAAAAAAAATCTCCTCTCCGTACCTGTAAAAAAAATATATTTTTTTTATCTTGTAAATATAATATAAATATATTAAATAATAAAATTAAACAAAATTAAAATTAATTTACTATTTCAAATATCATAAATATAATATATTAACTCTTTTAATATGCACAACAAAAACTTAAATAAATTTGAAAAACATAAATAATTTAAAACTATAAAAATATATTAGTATTTTAAATAAATATATTAATATAAAGGGGCGGGGAAGGGAAGGGTCGGGGTGGAGAGGGGACACATGTGTCCTCATCCCCGGCCCGTCCTCAATTACAGAGATTTTTTTCATCCCCTTCCCCGTTTCTATCGGGGATTCCCCTCCTCATTATAATTGGGGAGGGTCGAGACCTCTAAAATCGAGTCCAAATTGTCATCCCTACTTTGAACAGCACCAATTGTTGGGTAGCAGGTTTTTCAGGTCTCCTTGGCAGCTCGACCATTAACGCTTTCACATAGCCGTGTAGACAACTCATGTTTAGAGTATGTAGATAATTCATGTTCAAAGTACGTAAATAATTCACATCTACTGGACGAATATATCAACATAGCATGGGTTTATGTTCTTCAAGTTAAAAAAAAAAGTTTGAGCTAACCAATCTTGAGCTTGGGCAAGATATTCAAATTGAAGTGGATAACTGAGTATAATCATTATCTTATCGATCAAGTAAATTATGAGGCTAGATCAATACTTCTCTTATATATTAAATGCAAAGCAACTAACATGGTCAAACAATATATATTACATGTATTACAACCTCTTTCAACATGTAACAATCCTAAATCAAATGAATATACAAGTTTAGTGAAATCTCTACGCATCATGTACCCCTAGGTGGCTAACAACAACCTTTCATTTCAAGTATATAAACCAAAGAAAAAATATATCGAATGACTCTTTCAGATCATTTAGCTTTCACTCTAGGGGTTTATTGTTGTTTGACTCTCATCTTCCTAAGCCAAAACGAAAGACATTTTCTATATTCACTTTAAAAGCATCACCTTTTGTAATTTTTTTCAATAAACACACAATACAAAATAAATAAATACACTATAGTAGACATAGGTTTTACTAAAACAACTAAACTACTTAAAAAAACCTTTTTTGATGATTATATAAACACTCTCTGTAACATTAATTCTTATCACAACTATTATGTAATATCTCAAAATAATTCCGTAATTACACATGATCAATTTCCCATCTCATATTGAATATCTACAAATTAAATTTCATAAAACCAAAGAAAAACAATACACACATTCAGATCAACATTTCCAAATCAATGTGGACAGTGGAAAGAAGACATTGTGCACAATGGGTTGTTCAAACTTTACTATTTCATATTAAATATCACCACCATCATGCGTGAGCATAAATAACATGTGCAAAAATTATTCAGTATCAGATTTTATATGATCACACACAATATTACAAACGAATTCATGATCCTTCAACTTTTCCAAAGTAGAATTCATAAATGCAAATGAATGAGTAAAGAAACAGTATTAAGATTTAATGATGATTATTTTCGTTATAATGGGCAACACTAATCTTATAGATATATATAATATTTAAGGTCAAAATAAGGCCAAGAAGTCCAACGGGGTGGACCTCCATAATGAAAACGGAGAGCCAATGTTTCACTTTTCTTGAAAATGAAAAGGGAGGTGGGAAAGCAAAGCACGCGACACAGCTATATGCACCTTGTTTTCTTCTAATTGGATTTGGAACCAATTGTAAAAATACTCAGAGCTTTGTTCCACTTTATCGCAACACTTTCCGAAATTGCAGTATTTAATTTATGTTTTTGCATGTTTTAAATATGGCGCAGAGGCTCTTCCCTCTTGTGTCTTGTCTTCCTCAATCTTATAAAAATCCTGGAGGATGTCCACTGCACTCATTTCAAAGATTTTTATATTAATCTTCAATAACACGCATTGGAATTTAGTAACTGGCTACTGTGCATGCATGTGTATGATTTTGGAGAAGAAAGAAAGTTGAAGCTGTAGTTTTGATTTGCTGGGGAGACTTAATGTTGTAGATGAAACTATATATTTCCGAAAAACAAAAGGAGCATGCCAAAAACTATTGCTGGCGCCATGAGAGTAATGGGGAGGAGGTCTTTTCAGTCCCATCAATTTTTACCATGCAATGAATAAAGACAGGCAGCCATGGGAGTATGGTTAATTCTGAGTGCTATTTTTTGACAACTTATCTCTTGTTTATCATTCAAGTCATTTAGTGGTGGCCCATTCCATGACCAATATGCCACCAATTTCAAGCTCTCTTAGCTTTTTTCTTCTATCGAGAGTGGATTTGGAGTTAGAAGCTCACTGTCATTTTGAATTGTGAGTGTGAAACCGAGAAGAGAATGGGTACCCGACGTGTAAGGTTTTTTTTTTTTTTTTTTCTAAATTTTAAGGAAAGAAGAAATTTTATTTGAATATTTTCCTGTCTTCTAATATTGAGTTGATTACGTTAATTAAATAAATGAAGTCCATGGTCTAATTATTAATTCCACAATCATTATATTTTATTAGATAAATTAAGAGTAGAGGAGATAGTGATCAAATCGAACCAACTCTAACGAGGTCCATTAGACCCATGGGTTAGATCAGACTAAGACCCATACAATAGTTAATCAGGTACAAATCAGCACATAAATAGTATAAAACCTATAGTCTGACTCGATATATATAAAGTTGGGTTGAGTCTTATAATAATGGGTTGGCCTAGAATTTTTTAAGAAAATTACTTTTTAAAACCATTTTCCAATTAAAGAACAATATCTTAAATATTTTATTAATAATCTTTCATTTGTGGTAGAAGAATATTATGATTACATTATAAAAAATATTATAATATAATACAAATAAATTAATTTATATCTTGTTAAATATATTGATTGATAAAATTGAAATAAAAATAGAATTATTAAAACAGAAAATTATTATTTATGAATTCAAACAGTTTCAAAATAAGAATTAATAAGAGAAAATATGGTCGGGAATAACGAAAGATGGAGAGATTGAGACTTGCTTGTGTGAGATTTGAGAGAGAAGAATAAATTTTGTAAAAAGGAATGGGGGGTTGTTGGGTTTATATAATAATAGTAATAAGAAATAAAAAATCACCAATGGCTTCTGCCCTTAAATTACAAATTATATATATATATATATATATATATATATATATATATATATATATATATATACCGGTCGATCTAGCCCATTATAGTAACAGATCAGGTTTTATTGTGATGGGGATTTTCAGAGATTTTGAATCGAATCTCAGATCGATTTGACACAATTGAAGAGTTTGATTCTGATATTAGGTTTTAATACAATCCTCTAATTTCTTTTTTTTTTTTAATTTTAAAGGGAGAAGGACTATTTCCTACCTAACTTTTGATGCATTTTCAAAATGTCACCCACGACAAATAAAAATCTACTTTTTTCACCCATGAGCAAACTACCGTCTAATTTTTTAGTTAGGAATAAGGACAAAATCGTTATTTACTATTTAAAACCTTAAAAATTTAAAATTTTACTGTTTCCCCCCTCCAGGTTTTAAAAACTAATAACTAACCTATCCTCAAAGTTTGAAAAGTTTAGATTTCACCCCTGGCATTTGCTTCCTTCTCCGGCCACCACCGACGGTCGATGCATTCGATCGATCTCTCATCTCCGACTACAAAGGATGACGAAGGACGACCCTTCGTCGCCCAGATCTGGACGACGAAGCGTCGTCCAAATCTGGAAGAACAGACGAAGGACGACGCTTCGTCGTCGTGTCGTCCAGACGCGACGAGCGATGAAGAGAGACCTTCGTCGAGCGATCTCCTAGATCTGGACGACGAGCGACGAAGAGAGGTCTCTTCGTCGCATCGTGCGACGAAAAGATCTCTGTCTCTTTGTCACACCGTGCGACGTAGAGATCTCCGTCTCTTTGTCGCACCACCGTCGTCGTACCAGGAGAAGGAGGAGGCCGGTGACGACGCCGAAGAAGACGTTGGGAGATGAAGTTGAAGAATGGAGGTGAAATGCTAGTTTTGAAAGTTATGGGGGGGCTGTATTTTGAAAAATATAGAAACCCTAGGTTTGGGGGTGAAAATATTAGTTTTTAAAGTTTAAAAACTTTAGGTAAGGTGAAAATGTTAGTTTCTAAAACCTAAAGGGGGTGAATGGTAAAACCCTCACATCAATTTTGGGAGATTAAATTGAAGGGTACTTTTGTCATTTCATCTAACAAGGGTAAAATAGATATTTTACCCTTATGCAAACAGATATCATCCATTTTAACAGCTCATGGATGAGAAAAGTGAATTTTCATCTGTCATGGGTGGTATTTTGAAAGTGCATCAAAAGTTAGGTGGGAAATAGTCCTTCTCCCAATTTTAAATCCATTCTAGACAAATCTAACTACTTATTTACTCACAATGTAATGGGTTTCAACCTGGCACCGAAAGAGAATCCGATGACCAATTAATGCGCAGAATAGGAGACATTTTACAATATTATCCAAATAATTTACAATATTATCTAAATATTCTAACATCAATGTATTAAATATATATGGCCAAAGGATTTATTTCTATCCAAAGATTTTTTTTATTTAAATTTTTATCTATTAATTTTTAAAAACTCAAACATCTATCAATCTATTAACATTTTGAGTTAATATTAAAGAAAAAATTATTATTTAATAGAAATATTTTAAAAAACTAAAAATTTATCACATTCTCTCTTCAAGTTTAAAAATAAAAAAATTTCACATTATTTAAAGTTTGAAAAATAACTATTTTCCTTTAGGATTGTCCAACCACCAATGCCAACGCCCGAAGACAACAACAACCTGGTTCTCTCTCTCTCTCCATCTCGATTCATTCCTAAGCATCACTGATTATTACCAAATCATTCGTCATCATCACCAAAATGAAGATGTTTATAGTCATCACCGAGATGAAAATGTTTGTAGTCATCACTGAGATGAATATGTTCGTAGTCATCATAGAGACAAAGACGTTTATTTTCATTAGAGACAGATATAACGAATCATTTTTATCTCTTAGACAAAGATGATTCATCGTTTTCATCTTGGTGATGATGATGAACAATTCGATGATAGTTAAAGATGGATTGAGGTAGAGAGAGAAGTTGAGAGGGAGAGAGAACCTGACTGTTGACAGTGATGATTGAAAAATCCTATAAAAAAATAGTTATTATTCAAATTTTATGTGAAATGATATTATTAGATTTTTAAATTTAAAGAAGAGAATGTAAAAATATTTTAGTTTTTTTAATTATTTTGGTTAAATAATGATTTTATTCTTAATAATAATCTTAAAAATAATAAATTAATAGATTTTTTATTTTTTTAATTAATAAATAAAAACACGAGAATAGAGAATTCTTCTCATGGTGATAAGTCATTTGGCCAATATATATCATTCACGTAGTAGGGTTGAACGCCGTTTTATATAATTTTCAATATTTGGCCGATTCTGATTTGGATTATTTCTCATGTTTCAATTTCCTTACTGGAAATCTACAATAGAATTTATGTAAACATTAAACAATCAGCGGAACTAAATGTGGTCCAGCCTTAAAAGCAACAACCCGGCCCACTTAAAAAGGCTGAAAGAACGACGCCGTTTCATGTTGCGCGCTCTGAGTAAAATTTCCCAATTTCCCCTGATCGTGCAGTTGCCTTGCCTGAGCAGGAAGCCATTCTCCCTCTTGTGTCTTTTGTAAGCTGAGATAATACAATTTTAAAGGTTGGTTAATTTGTTTATGAACTTCTGATTTGAAATAGTTGGGAGAAACATCTCGATACTTGTAAAATAGTGTTAGGGGTTTCTGCAGTCTATTAGAATTACAAATTATGAAAGCGAAATTAGGAGCAGCTAATTCAAAATTTCTTTTATTTATTTTTTGATATAGAAATTGCTACAACTGAATGAATTTATTTATGGAATAATTCATTTATTCTGTTTCAATTTTTACAGAAATACTATAAAAGCATTAGTTTATTTTTAATCGTTTTTAATAATGGCAGGATTTGCAGATATTCACTCGACAAGTGTATTGGGGAAGAGATGGATTCTACTCGAAAACAGTCTTTGTTTTGTCTGAAATGGCCGATGCATGTCAACCAAAACAATACAACTAGTGTTTGCAATTTTGAGGGTCCATGGTTATTCAAATCATTGCAAAATCTTGGA
The DNA here is from genome assembly GCF_011075055.1 of Mangifera indica. Lineage (NCBI taxonomy): Eukaryota > Viridiplantae > Streptophyta > Magnoliopsida > Sapindales > Anacardiaceae > Mangifera > Mangifera indica. Next base: position 2,638,630 of record NC_058147.1, on the reverse strand, counting down.
TCCATTGCTTTTAGTTCTTTTTTTAAGTCAAATTCATGGGCCAAGTCCTTTTTTCCCACCCAATTGTCTACCAGAGCCAATCAAAATAGCAATTTAATTTTCAAGAAAAAGATTTTGAGTCCGGAAGAACAAGGAGAGGCAGAGCAAAGAGCATTTGCTTCAGCACTAGCTAATGCAAAAGAGGCTACAGTGATCGAGTTCTATTCGCCTAAATGCAGTCTGTGCAATTCCTTACTTGGTTTTGTCACAGAGGTGGAAGGTAGGAATTCAAACTGGGTTAACATTGTTATGGCAGATGCTGAGAATGAAAAATGGCTGCCTGAGGTAATTTACTTCATCCTGATTTTATATAAATAAATGATTGCATCTGGAAATGCATTGAAATTATGGTTTTTCATTGTGGTCTCAGTAATTTGCATGCCATGGTTCTCATGCCAGATTGGGATTGTTTGTTGCTGAGAAATTTTAGGAATGTGGTTGAAGATAAACATGAACCTGGAGATTTTGTCTGTGCTAGTATTTATTATTATTTTTACATTTTTGTAACGTAAGCAGATCTTTTAAATTCATGGAATGTTGCATAAGTTGATTGTGATCATTGTAGTTTTATTCAGATTTTGTTGGTGGTTTTAGGTTAATTAATCAAAGTCTTGCAGAAAATATAATTGGGAGGCATGTCAATGAATTTCTATCTGAGTGAAGATGTTAAGGAAATGCATTGAAATGGCTGTTTTAGTGTTGTAATTGGACAGTCTTCAATTTAAGTTGAGTGCCATGAATTATAGAAAGCTCCGATTTAGGTATTGTAGTGCTGACTTTTTTGAAATATATCACAGTTTACCCAGTGAGTTGTGAAGGTCTGCAGTAGAAGATGCATAACAAACTAGTTTAGCCAAGAGGGCTAGTGTCTAGGGCTGCCCACCCAGTGTACCTTTCTGTTAAATTATTGTTTTCAGTCTCACTATTCTTTGTTTTTCGTATAATATGTTTTTGCATGTTTCAGGGGAATCACAACCTGATCATAAATATGGACATTTTTGGATATAAATTTCTTTAACTTCATCAGTTATCTTCATTTTAATGGAACTCTCTCTACAAGTTGTGTTTTTCCCACTCTAAGGGTTTAAATTCTCCATCTAAATGACATCAATTGGATTGATTTGAGATAACACTGATTTGAGTATATTCATCGTCAATGCAGCTTCTCCACTATGACATTACTTATGTTCCTTGCTTTGTGTTGTTGGACAAAAATGGGAAGGCACTGGCGAAGACAGGTATTCCTAGTAGTCGGCTACATGTAGTGGCAGGTCTCTCTCATCTTCTCAAGATTAAGCGCCCCTCAAATACGTAGTAGCTAGATTAAAAGCAATCTGAATCAGTAAAATCTGTCCTCCTTCTCAGTTCGTCGAAGACAGTTTTTGATGGGTGCTGGGCACATGACTTCCAGGAAAATGCATTTTGAGGAGATATAAATTCATGTGTCCACCAGAGTCTTTCGGTAGCAACAAAAACTCTTAAGAGAAAGGATTATACTTCTCATCTTTCCAGCTTTTCAACATCTGTATTTTTCAAGTTGGTTATCAATCTGAAACCTGTCTTATATGTTGCTGCATTTAGTCTGAATTGGTGAGACCGGTGTTTGTTTCAACAGAGATGAGTATTTGGATTCCTCCCTTTGTTGATTTTGCGAACTGGATGTGGAATTCACCCTAAGCTGCAGGAAGCATAATTCTACCATTTGATAAACGTATCATGATTTGCCTTTTCACATAGTGGCGTCTAAAGTTGTGCTATTCAGGCTTCCTTTTTGAGACTCCGAATATTGTAGAAGTGTGAATTCTATTTGAGAACTTTTTGTGCGGAGACAATTCTGGTCTTTTTATTATCTTGTTATTAGTGAGAAAATGAGCACCATGGTTGGTGAATGATGTTGTGCCTTGCATGTCTAAAGGCCCTTCAACTACATGAGCAGCTAGTAATTGTTTCCTGCTGTACGTGAGAGTTTGGGTAGAAACCAATGTTTTACTCGGATTAGGCATCAATTTGGTGAAAGGACTAGTCTAATTCAACCAGCGATCAGATTGGCTAAGCCAACAAGTTTGGGTTAATTCAACCGTAGTTCATCTCAGTTCAAAGCCAGTGTGAATCATCTCCCAAACTAGATTGGCTCCTGTTAACATTTACATATGGCATTGCTCATTATTCAAAGAGTAAAATTACACATTTGTTGATTTCAGTCCAAGATACATGTCTTTATTAAATATAGAGAGGCACATGATAGAGAATTCAGTTACTAATTAATTTTTTAAAGAATCTTCCCCAGCGGCTGTGGCTGAAAACATGATATCATTTCCACAGCATGGCACCCACTAGTTACCCTTTATTGACTGCCAAGGATCATGGTGTACACACCACACAATTGAGTTGTTTTATGATGGTGACACTGGTTACTCATTCATCAAACAAATAAATTTAGGGCAAAACAGCATGCATACAGAGGCAAAGGCTAAGTGGCACAAGTATGTTAAATATATTCCATCATACCATAGAATCTCAGATTCAACTGAAGGTGCAGAGACGCCATACCATGATATAGATCAGTTCAAGCATCAGTAGTTGAACACTCAAATCTCCAAGCAACGACAACCAGTAACCAACTGATTCCCTTTGGTTCCAGACGGATTCCATGAAAGCAGCTTCACCTCAAATCTATCCTGTCTTTTAGGAAACTGTGTGTTTGTAGGTGGTATGCCTGTTTAAAACTATGCAGAGAATCACATTTGCATTCGTTTATACCATATTCACAGTTCAGGCACCATTAAGAAATTTGGCAGCATAGATCAGTCTGTTCAACTCACGAAAGTCTTGCCCAATCTTGAGCTAACGGTTTCAGAGCCTGGGACAGTCATCAAGTTTCCGCTAGCAGACATATAGAAGTAGTTGTAGTTAATTCTGGTGACCAAATCTGCCAAATGAGGAAAGTGCCCCACATTTAATTTGAAAGATAAGACCTGCAAAATCAAGACATGAAGCTTATTTTACAGATAAATTTTCAACTATTCATAAATATATGTGCATCTCCTCATAGCCACCATATGCCACAGGCACATTCACGTCAGCATATAAATATTATCTTGTAATTTCGGAAAAGCATGAGTGAGACCCAATCTTTAATGGTCAATTATGGGCAAAAAAATAATGGAAAAAGGAGGGGTAGCAGAGTACTCTGAGGAGGAAAGCAATGCAATCATCAAATTGCTTCTCAATTCGCTCAATTTCCATTGCACATCTGGCCTTGATGGCAGAAACTGCTCCACTGCTGCTCAGAGTCTGCTGTATCGAATAGAAGTCCAAAGCTAATCCTAGGATGCTGTTAATTCGGCTGGCAATCAAAGCCCACTAGATCCAAAAGAGACAATTGAACAAGATTAAGCTATATTCCACAAAATCACCAATTTAAGACAAGACTTAAGCATCAGCCTTAATTGCAGAACCTAGTAAGGGGGATGAGTACCCACCAATTTATCAGGTACGACAAAGCACTGTCGTTGAATTGATAATAGGTAAGCCTCGTGAACTTCTATAACTTCGTCCAGAGATCCAGCTGCTGCCATACCTTCACACAGTTCAAGCCATGCGCTGTGATATACCTGATTACAATATCTAAATCAGAGATCTTAGAAGCTCATATGCCTGAATTAGAACAAATAATGGTACAAGCAGCTTAATGAAATAACCAAATAAAAAATATAGGGTATGAAAGTCACACACATGCACAAACATAAACCAAGACAAAAGTACATTCGAGTAATATTGTGGGATAGCATACTCTGTCCATCACATACTGGTGGAAAGCATCCACAAAATGGAGGAGTTTCTGTTCCAACAACCAATGGTGCTTGCGATTGTTCGTTGGAGTGCCTCTACCCTAGACGAGGCAAAGCAAAGAATTAGGTATAAATCAAAGAGAAATGAAAGTACAAAATGGCTTTTCCATGATTCATGATCGGATGTTTGCTCTTTTGTGACTCTATTTCTATTATCATATTTTTTGTAGGAGTGGTTGAAGAAATAACGAACCTTCCACATCCACCTCCGAGCTTTACCAAGTACAAATTTGGCACGCTTGACCTTCAACAAGAATCCCATCACCTATACCAGAACTTAAGAAAATTAATATAAAAAATTGAAAATTCAATAATGATGCCCTGTAACATAATAGCCAAGTAAAGGATTACCTGGTTATACTTTTTAATTGCTTCTGTATTAGCAATAAGTTCAAGAGGCCAAGAAACCTGTTACATTTAATAACCATACATATTTGAAGTAATTCGTTGAAAGACAATGAATAAAATAAAATATTAAGTTTTTGATTGTAGAATAGACCTTGTATGTAAATTTCAATAAATCTAGACCATCTATTCCAGAGCTGCGTGCATGACTTTTATGTGGAGTTGAAGTAAAGTTAACTGTATTAAGTTGCTCATCACCATCAAAACCATGATTTTTGGCTATAGAGACCACCAATGAATCAGGGGCACTTAGTAGCATGCCATCAGCAGAGTTTCTGATGGATTCCTGAAGTCATAAGCACAGACCATTACTATAAGAATAAAAATAGGGCAAGAGAAACTGAAATCCACTGACGCAGATGATATCACATAAATTTCGCAAATTAAAGCAGTAGCAGTTGTTGACCAAAATGTGGCCCAATGTTCTTCATCGATACCCAAGGAGAGAACTTTCACAAATCTATTTCATTATGATTTGAGCTTCATATTCTTTCAACAAAATTGAGATGTCTATACCACATATAACCCAAACAGATGGGATAGTTCTTGTTGAAATAATTGTTTGTACCTGTAATATAGTGTTCAACTCAAAATCATCATCCCAGGTTTCTCCTTTATCCAGTTTATTGAAAATGACAGTTAAAAAGTGCTGCAGCAGATCACCTGAAGCAGCAAGGTACCACAATATGTCATTTATCTTGTTTGTTGAGATGACTAACAGCTAAGACCAGAAAGCAGAATTCAACATCCCAGCAACTACCTGAACCTAGTAAGTATATAGCACGCAAGACTGCAAGCTCATCCATCAATTTCCAGCCATTCATCAACTTGGACAATATAAGCCTGCCAATATGATCCACCTACAACAGGTAAACACTGCAGTTTTCAATAAAATGCTTAAATGAAAAGAAACTATATCCACATAAATAGGCACACCAATATACCTGCTTTTTGATATAGACAGTGAGGCATTCCTGCATAACAACCACAGGAAGTGGAGTAGTTCTTGGTTCAACACTTTGAATCCAGCTAAGAACTTTTGATGGAAGGGTGCTATTCTTCTGGAAAGGTAAGAGTTCAGACATTTGAAGTTCATCCTGCTTCAAATTCAGATAATGTCAAGCAAAACTCAAAAATGCCATTGAAGCTATGGCTACAAAACCGCTGAGAGAACTATTGATATAGTTGTACCTGAAAAGATGGAAGAAGAGTGGGGAAGGGAAACAGGACCTCTAACAGCTTTGAATCATACTGAGAACGCCGATATTCAGATTCACCAAACCGGAAACCAAAAGCATGGTTTGTTCCTTTAAGTCCAGAAAAGTTATCTCCCTCCCCAACCAAAAGAGCATTTCGTAAGATCTCATCATTTAAAGGGGGAAGATAGTAATTTCTAGACAAGTTCAGTGCTTTTCGGGCATCATTATTCTTGTTGAGTAATTTTCTACATACAGTAAGAACAGGATTTTCAGGACAGAATGACTTCTGGACGGGTAAGGGAAACTCGTCAATATCTCCGGCCATGTCCTCTCCTTTCATGTTGGGAATATCACTTGCAACCCTATCATTCACCCTTTTCTGTAACAATGTATCAACCAAGAACCTATACCACATCTTCTCCGAGCTTGTCAAAGCTGCAACAGTTTCATCATTTCCATTCCCCATAATCTGCTCATTCATGTCTGAAACAGGTGAAGGGACAAACTTAGATTCGCATCGGTCATTTTGCCAAGAATATTTAGAAATGTGATCACCAGGGCCTATAAGACCTGCTAATGACACGCAGAAAATTTCAGACAGTGTCAACCCAGCTATGCTCTGTCCACGATGAAATTTGCTTAAGTCAGCACCACCTTTATAATTTCCCAACCCAGCAAACTCATTATCTTTATTCTTGCCTGCTACTGCTGCAAATGCTGAAGGAACATGCCGGATCAGTTGCCATGATTTGCCAGCAGAAACAATTGACTTAGCCATGTCCTTAATAAATAAAGGGCAAACTTGAAGGTCTCCGTCGCTCCACTCTTTCCCTTTCATAGAGCTAGACAGGGAAATGGATTCCTTCTCACTCATTTCTCTCTGTTCAGTTGTAATGTGTGCATGACGACTTTCAGAAACAAGAGCGGAGGAGGGTCTAGCATCTAACTTCCAACTCTGTGATAGTCTCAGTAGATAGCTCTTTTCCCAGAAGTCAGCCTCATCAACTGAGATTGCTCTGTTAGCATAAAAGAACATCTGCAGGGAAAAAAGCTACAATTCTTAAAGAGAATACTACACTAAAGACACAAGCAAAGAGGGAAGACAATTTCATGTCCAATGAACCGGTATATAAATGATTATTGTCCATTTCCATCATTTCATCAAAATTAACTTTAGCAAAGAACTTGCATGTTAAACGATGTTATCACTCCATAAACCAGGAATTACATGAACAGTTTTCAATAACAAGATTGTACATAAATAGATTGCTTGGGATATCATACAAAGATTTGATCATCAACTACCTCTTCAAATGGATCATCAAGTGTTCCTTCAAAAAGCCATGAATCAAGACCCTCGATATATGGCAATAAACTTCCAACAAATATATGAAGTAGCATCTGATACACTTCCTCCTGAACATTACCACAAGTTTCAAGTTTGCATTGTGTAAATCAGGAAAGCCACATTAAACTAAACATAAAAGACATATTTACTGCCAAAACATAACTACAACCTCACCACCTTGCACAAGACACACTTCATCGAGCTTCTTGTAAAGATAATCAAGGACATGAACAGCCATTTCAGCGGCAGACACATTGGACTCAAAATATACTTGGGGAATGGCTCCATTTACTGTTTGTAATAAATATTCAGCACCTGAACAAAGACTAAAATAAATAAAAATAATAATGATCAGCATATTCCAAAACCAAGGGCAAAAGGAAGACCCTCAAGGGTATTAAATAATGAATTCCAAGTAAAAGTTGAACTTAAAACCTGAGTTACAAGGACAGTACTATACCACTATCAAACTACAACTCAAACCGAAAGTTGAAGACTGATCAATGATAGCTATTCAACAACAATGTGCAAAATACATCCATCAAACATATCCCCAATTTGGAAATTAAAGTTTTTAAAGATATCATACACCAACCTTGACAAGGAATTTGCTAACCCCAGTAGGGTTGTCGAAATTCCAACATTTGGCTCACATATTTTCATTTCTTCCTTCAAAGCAATACTCCTTAATCTCTACTCCAAAGAAAAATCAGTCAAGTGTTTACATAAAGACAGCAGAAAAAAATTATACAAATTAATAGTCAAACTACATACCTTCAACCATTCAGAAGCGGAGAATGAGAATGCCCTCAAAGTAGGGGAAGTGATTCTCATAGAAGTCTCCACCGTACCAATTACAATTTCCACCAGTTTTAAACATGTTGCTCCATAAGTGAATTGACTGAGAAGGTCATGTAAACTCTTATGGGAAAGGTGAGTAACATAGATCCCAGTTTTGGGACGAAAATTCTGTCTAGTTTCGTCCCAAAAGAACGAGGAACTGGAAAACCCTTGAAACATTTGTAAAACACCTCGTACCTAAGTAAACAACATTTGAAACCGTTAAAATGGCATAAAAATCTTAAAGCGAAAAAAAACCGAGGGCATGAGCATACCAAGTCCACTTCACTCATCCTCAAGGATGATACTGGAGCAGCAAACTGCATTCCGTCAGAAAACACATTGTAAATCCTATCAATTAAACTTTGAGAAATGTGTACTTTCGCTCCGTCTGCAGAGATTAAAAACCAATGATGTTTAAAATCTATAGGTTCTGAGATATTGATCAAGAACGTAAAGACCTAATCCATAAGTGATCGATTGATTAACCTAGCCAAGAAGGACGAAAAGACTCTTTTTAAATGAGAGAATAACTTACCTATCTCCATAAGGAGCGACAAAAATATAAAATTAAGAATCCGGCAAATTGAAAACTAAAAAGGCTTTTAGTGTTGTTCGTTAAATTTCTCACAAAGGAGAGGTAAGAGAAGAGAAGAGAAGAGAAGCGAAGGCTGAGATGCTTTTACTCCAGCTCCGGTGACCTTTTTCTGAAGTTGATGCAGTGCAGATCTTGTCTTCTAATTAGGCAAAGTACATTTTAGATTTTTCGGGAGCGCCAAGTTCCTGGTATTTTGAGAAAATAAAAAATAACAATAAACATTATTTTTTAATTTGGTTTATCAATGTCGAAATTTTTTTTATTTTTTAATTTTTTAGTCAATTTTTTTCCTTAGAGAACTAGTGAAATCACTATTTTTCACCCAAATTTATGGAACAATTTTCTATCATTTAAATTATAAAAAATTAATTACCAAAATATACGTTTTATTACTAATATTATAATATAATATATAATATAAGATAATTTTAATTTTATTTAAAAACTATTTATCCATATAATTTTATATAACAATATTGTTTGCTTTGCATATCCAACAATTGCTGAGAGCTGATTGTCAAGAATGAATTTAATTGGGAAGAATAATAATAATAATAATAATAATCCCTAAAATATCTGCGAGTCCTTCGTTTGTCACAACTAAAATATGACACCAAATTTTTCTTCCTGGTTACATTATACAATAAACACTATCACTAAGGCTAAACACTAGCAACAAACATGGATATTTCTAGCTTTCTCATCCCAGCTCTGTTGATTTCCCACACGACACCCTGTGTTTACATAGTATGAAATAGAGGTTAAAAATGAAATAAATAAATAAATAAATAAATTTTAACCTCTTCTCAGTTTACACCCAAAATCAAAACCTCCTTGGGGGCTTCTCTCTCCCTGACAGACTTGATATCAAATAAATTTATTTCAATCAGCATGTTTCAGATGTGTGGAACTTCTCTTCCTTGAGTCCTTGAAAGAGCACAAGGGTGGTTGTTCACAGCACCGAGGGGCATATTGCTAGAGTCATTTGATGAGGGACTAAAACTTTGTGAATTATGAATCGAGTTGAAGGGAAAGAGTGATTTACTCCCAAGTGTAGTACATGGAGAGTGATGAGAAGCTGTAGCGCATTAAATGTATAACATTGTTGAAAAGTTTCACTGGAAAAGAAAAACACAAAGAATAGAGAATTATATTGCATCAAGCCAAAACATTTAGCCATGCCGAGGTGAAATCATTCATTCCACACAACCTTGCAAGTAGTTTTACAGAAACATGATTCATTTACCTATTACAAGGCCGCTTGCTATCTCTAATCGGTTTGCCAGGCGAGTTTGGTAGAAAATCAACTTTCTGTGCAGCTCGGTCTATTGGACTATGTGATCTATCCTATAAAAGCAGAAACATATAATCAGTATACAATAATATTTGCACATGAAAGTTGTGAAAGGCAAAGAAAAATCAAATCAGTTGGAGATTATAATCAGCTGATAACAACAGGTGGTACGTAGTACTTACCATCAGTTTCATTTTTGAAATATTCTGTGATCATTTGAGTTACGGACAAAAGGATGCTCAAGTAGCATCATAGCTGATGGTCGCTCTGCAGGATTTCTTAGAAAGCAGCGCTGGAGAAAATCCTTTCCCTCTGAAGATAATGTTTTTGGTATAGGTGGGGTTTTATGCAAGACCTTGAACATAGCTTGAGGCTGACAAATAGAAGATGAGACAATTAAAGTGATTGGTAGAGAAAAGATCATTTACATAAAACTTAAGGACAACAAATGAGCATTCTCTCTCTGTGATTTTGTAAGTAAATCACCATATCAAAATCAAGCTATAAGCCTATTCAGTAACATGCAAAATAAAGTTATCAACAAGCAGAATATGCTATCAGAAAAGCAAGATACAAAAAATGTTTTGAATTCAGTAAGCAGACTCTCCCATGCGATTTCATAGTTTGTAACTAATCCACACCTGAAGCACAGCAATAGACTACAGAACTCGGTTCTCAAGGGTGAAATATTGTAAAAGAGTTGATGACATGATAAAGTGAGAAATTGTCCAAAAATTTTAAATATCTAAATATAAAAATTCAACTGTGAAACACTTCGATGAAAAGAGAATATGGATTGCTAAAAGAAAGGAGAGGCAATCAACAGCAGTTGCACCTGCTTATTCACAGGTATTCAGATATCCAGCGAACTTATTCATGCTAATAAAATAGGGTTCGAGTCCATATTAAGCCATCAAAGTATTGGCCTTGCTGAAATACTGATGAATAGAAAAGACATTTGTTTGTAATAAAGTACTAACCCCCTCAAGCTCACCCCATGGAGGTCTTCCAGTAAGCATCTCAATTACAGTACAACCTAAGCTCCAAATGTCAACAGCCAAAGCAAGATTAGAATGGGCATCTTTCTGCATCACAGACTGCATCACCTGCACAAAAAACAATAATGTAGAAAGAGAAGACATAAACAGAAAAGGAATTTACTAACAACTGCAATGTAATGTACCTCAGGAGCCATCCAGTATGGGCTGCCTTTCAAAGATAGCTCATACGATAATCCTGTAAGCTGAACACAAACAAGACTCAAATTTTAAGTAAATAAAACTACAGACAGATAGATGACCCAAGTCAAAAGCCTCATGTTTAGACAGAATTGTGTGTAAACATAATTGCAAAAGGAGGATTACTCTTTCGAAGAACTCCATAAAGATGATAGTAACCAATATAAATTCAATCAATACACTACATAATTTCAGAATAAGATGTCTTAAACAGCTTTTCAATTATTAGTAGAGTAGTTATTTCACCGCATGTTTCATTCTCACCAGCCTAATGCCAACAATGTTATGGTTGTGACCTGATACACACGAGAAAGGGAGGCTCCCATTATGTAATTTCTAGGTGTCCAATGGATGCTAAATCATACTACCACAAGCAGCTCCTTTCATCCATCATTAATAATGAATGCTTATGTTAACACACATTCAACCACAACAATCTTACAGATAAATCTTAGCTAGGAAAAATACCAATTAACACTATACATGAAAACATAATGTAAGAGAATTGTACTCTCAGATTACAGTAGATCAAACGAAACTAAGATTCATGACCGCATAGTATTAAAGAATCTCAAAACTCACATGTTTTGCCATCCCAAAGTCAGTAAGCTTCACAACACCAAATGCATCAACAAGCAAATTTGCGCCTTTAATATCCCTATAGATCATATTCATCTTGATAAGTATACTCATAGACCAAAAGCAATAAGTTTATAACCAAAAAATATGCTACTTCAACAACAAAATTGAAATTCAAGAAGCGTGTCAAAACAGTAAACGCTGTAAAGTAAGCAGTTTTCAATTCTTTCAAAACATCATTGATAATTTTACTGTTGACTTTTTACTAGATTAAGAACATATAAAAACTCTAGCAATCTGCAAGTGTAACCATAAACTATTAACAAAGAAGTTAAACAGTATTGCTGTGCTCCATGACATGCACAATTGTTACCTGTGGATTGTCCTTGTGCTATGCAGATAAGCTAGCCCAGAGAGAATATGTCGGGTGAAATTCCGAACTATAGATTCTGTTATAGCTCCAAAATGCTCACGGACATATTTATTGATAGATCCAGGATGAATATACTCCAGATATATGTAAAAGTGATCATCGACCTGCAGTGGAAACAATGTTCAATGAATGAATTATATCTGCACTAACACAAACAGTCAAATCTAGCATATTCTATAGGAAGAATCACACACCACTTCACTTCCATAATACTGTACTATATTTGGATGCTTTAATTGTTGGAGAACTCTAATTTCCTGTAACAATTAGCACAAGTAGGAATTGTTAGTTTTCAAGAAAGATGGAATAAAAAAAGGTACAACTAATCTGACTGAAGTATAGTGTCTCATGCGTCCTCAATGCACACAGTGGTGATGAACAAGAATTGGAACTTCTAAACCGCACTTTCAGACTGATACAATTTTTCCTGGGACTTTAAAAAACAGACTGATAGATTGGTACTGGTCTAGGTACTGAGCCAAAATGAGGATAAGGGTGACTGGATATAAGCATGGCACTTATTTCACTGTGAACACCATGTTCAGGCTTGATTTCATTTGACAATCAACTATAGTGGCCAGAATCCATGTAAGACAAATACACATTCCCATCCCATAGTCTTGAAATAGAATATTATTGGCAACAAATATTCTAGGGTATGACAAATAAATCAAATTTGCATATTCCTCAGTAACTGATTTAAACAGCAACTATTTTGTAACCAACTAGATTGTTTTCAGAAGGGACTCCAGATACCCACCTGCTCCAACTGCTTTATACATTCAGCAGACTTAGGGTCATCAGGGATGATACTAACCTCCTTCATTGCACATAAGGCTCCAGTATCTCTGTCACACCCCATAAAATAAAAAGAAATAGAAAGATTAGTGTTCACTAAAAGAAAGCCAAGAACCAACTTGAAGAAAAAACTTCGGCATCCTTGCACACCTGTTGGTTGCAATATAAACACTTCCAAAAGTGCCTCGTCCAATAAGTTTTCCTTTTTGCCATTGATTCTTCATTGAAGATGGATTTGGCGTTTCAATAACTGGATGAATCACAGAGGATAGCATGGATGATTGTGGCGCTGCCAAAGCTCCAGGAGGAAGAGGCAATTTGTGGGCACTGGCATGGCTACCAGGTTCAGGCTGTGGAAGTGATTGAGGATGCGATGGGAAATAAAATTTGGGACTTCTGGGGCTGAGTTTTGGACTTTGCATAGTGGGGCTGTGAAGTGGAGAATGATCAGTGCTATATACACTTGTTCTAACTGGTGAAATCGATGAAGTACAGTTCCTACTCGAGTCTAAGAATTCAACAGTTGACCGAGGCTGAATTTCTTCAGGAGCCCAGATAGAAGGAGAGAAATCTCTGGGTCTTGATCTTTGAGGACTAACAGCAGGACTTGAGAAAACACTTGTTGGAGCACTCTTGGGAGATACATCCGATCTTAAAGGGTGATCAACTTTTAAATCATGAGAGAATCCCCTACGACGAGTGCTTAAAGATTTTGAATCGGGGCCAGGCAAAGAAAAAAGATCAGCACCTGCTGTATGTGGGCTGACAGCAGGACTTACAAAACCCCTTGTTGGACTGCTCCTCATATTATTAACATTTTTAACGTTCACCTTAATAAAATGGCTTAAATTTTTGTCTGAAATTTTGGTAGCATGATCTGAATTTTTCTTCCTGGTAGCATAAATTACGACAAATTAACACAGAAAAACATAGTTAAAATTAATAAATTTAAGTGAATTTTTATTTAATTGATGCAGAAGGAAATTCAGTTCCAAAAAAAAAGAAAAAACTCTCCAACAAATCTTAACAAAATGAAGTCGAAATAAAATGATTTACCTAGCTAACGAAGAACCAAACCCCTCGTCCGGCGATTGGAGACTATGACCGGAATTGGAACCCGGCGGCAGAGGTATTGGGACGGCCAAGGAGGGCCAGTGGTCGGCGGACCGCGACTTCCGAGTGGAATCGGAAGAGGAAGAGGACCGATCGCCGGAGGACAAGCCGAGTTCATCGTCTGTAGCGTGTCTAAGCTTCCTCATGCGCCTGAGCTTCCGAATCGTATTTGGCGAGGATTGGCCTGGACTTCGGAGAAAATTACCAGTATTACCACTCGCTTGCATTTGAAACAGTAAGATTGAAGGAGCTAAGCTTCATGTGGAACTGAAACTAACTATTGTAGCTCCTCTCCTATTTCTAGGATGATGACTTGGAGAAGGAAACACCTCGGTTCCTTCTCTGTTTACATTGTCTATGGTTTCATAAAATTTTCTAAATCTAAATTTTTCAGTCGGCAACTAAGATGGAAAGAGACCCGCCTCCTGCCTGCTGTCACTTCAAACTTGAAATCAATCTATCAATCCAGGAATTTTGTTGAAGAAATCGACCATTCACTAAGTCAATGCGTGCCTCACGATACAAGTTAGCACGGAAGCTGAACAAGAACATATGAAAGTCAAGGTTGACGAGATCCACGACATGCCGTGCGCGTAGGGTAAACTGGTAAAATGTATACGGGGTGGATACCAAACCGACGAGCCTGGACATCAGGGTTTGAATTTGGTTAAAACAAAATACAACCCCCCTTAAATTTGAATTTATAATTTAAATAAATTATTTAAATTTTTAATTCATTAATAAAATAATATCATTTTATTCAAATAATATATAAAATTTTTAATTCAAACAACAATTTCTAATCGAACTGAATCACTAATTTGAACTATAAATTTAAATTAATTAAAACTAAGAATTTAAATTAAATTAAGTTACAAATTTAAACTACTGATTTGAATTATAAATTTAAACTTAATCAAATCAAATATTTGTTAACTCGAGTTCTACTTGATTTAAAAAATGAACCGAATTTTTCAATTAATTTAAATCAAACTAAACTGAGTTAAGTCAATTTAAATCGTATCTAATCTTATATGTACTTTTAGTTTGTCAACATAAAAGTCGTGTGATAAACAAGAGAGACTAAATGGATACCACGAGCAATCATAAGTTGAGCTATAGGGTCATACTTTTGACAAAGTAAAAAAAATTCAAATTTTAATGATAATATTTTAAGATTAATTTATTCATTTGTTTAATATAATAATTATAAAATCAATAATTAAGTCTAAAATTTTATCAATTTAGTATAATTGATTTAATCCAATATAATTGACTTAACCCTAGAGATACAATCTTACTCAAATAATGAATATTTTTACACGTTTCTCTTCCCTGACATTAACTGTAGTTACCAATAAAAAACTGAAGGAAGTCAACTTAACGAGTTTACATCTCCTTGAATTATTGATTATATCGCTTTGTCTTTGTCCACAAAGATAATTGAGGAAGAACATAGTTGAGTTAAAGATGGAGATGATGGTGGCCACTGTCATCGTCATCAAAGAGAAGAGAAGAGAAAATCCTAAGAATTTGGGAAAAAAGTTATACTTTAAAATTACGATTAGAGTGAAATAAGAGTTTTTAAAATCTAAGAAAAAATGAGATAAAATTATATATTTTTTAATATATTGATAAATGATGATTTTATTTTTAACTCTAATAAAAATTTTAATAATACTTAATATATAAAAAATTGTTTGAGTTTTCAAAATGATGCAAATATATATTTGTTTTTATATTAAAATGGAAATAATCGTTTGAGTTTTCAAAATGGAAATTAAATCAAATTAACTTGAATGCATAGAAAAATCTTATTATAATATGGTTTTTTATTAAAAGACTGAATAAATATTGAATCACAAGTACCAACAATAATTAAAAATCTTTATATATTATATATAATTGTAATTATTTTAATTATTTTCTTTGGTAATTAATATTTTGATTATTATTAATTTTTAATTAAGAAGTTTATTTTATTTTTTAATTGTGAGAATAAGATTTCATTTCTAAAAAAGTATTTAGGTATTTAATATACAATATTTTTAAGTCGTTTGCCAATATTTGCGGTTTGTTTTGTTAATATTAGGATTTAGGGAAGGAAAATTCGATGTTAAAAACATTTAAGAAAGTATGACTGTAGACAAATTTTAGTTAAATTGGATTGTGTGTGGTCAATGTGAACATTATATTGGATTATGGTAGGAAAATTTTAACTCTAATTTGCTTTAGATTAAGTTAAAGTTGAAAGTCTCAAATAAAAAAAGGTCAAAAAAACTTGTTCCCACTTAAGGTTAAGTGTAATCTCAAACTTATATCCTCGAATTTTTATTAATAAGTAAAATTCTGTTAAAAAACTCAGTTAAAATTAAGAGTAAAATCGTTATTTAATAAAAATTAATTTTTCTCTTTCAGTTTGAAAATCTAATAATGTTCTTTTATCTAAAATTTGAAAAATAATAATTTTTCTTTAGGGTTTGAAACCATCATCGGAGACGACGTTGTTGCCTCTCCCTCCTGACTTATCTCCTCTTGTCGATTTGTTCTCACTTACTAATGACACTTATTTCCTCCGACAAAGACAAAATCATTTTTGTTAAAGTGTCTTTATCTTGGATGAAGACTATTTTGTCTTTTTCGAGAACAAGATGTCATCTTCATTTGAGATCTCAGAGAAAAATGATGTTTTCATCTAAGAATGTCTTTGTCTCAGACAAAGACACTCAGATGAAGATGATTTTGTTTTCGTCGGTGAGTGGGATTTGATTGGCAAGAGGAGATAAGCCAAGAGTAAGAGTCAATGCGGTCAGAGACGTCAAACTTTGTAGTCTCTGATGACAGTTCCCAAACCCAAAGGAGAAATTGCCACTTTTCAAACTTTGGGTAATGAAAAATTTTGTTAATTTTCAAACTGAGAGGGGAAAAATATAATAAAACTTTCATTTTTTAAATTTTTTATTAAAATGATGGTTTTATCTTTAACTTTAACTAAGTTTTTTAACATAATTTGCTTATGAGTGGGAGTTTGAGTTTTTTAAAATTAGAATGTATGAGTTTAGAATTACACTTAACCTTTGGTGGGAACAAGTCTTTTGGCCTCTAATGGAATTATAAAAGTGGGTTTCTACAAAACAATAAAAATGTCAAAAGACTTATTTCCACCTAAAGTATAGTGTAATCCACAATTGATATCTGTCAACTTACAAAAACTCAAAGTCCCACCTATGAGCCGATATCTGTTAAAATTTTCAATTAAAGCTAGGAGTAAAATTATCATTTTGACAATAATATTAACATATATATAATTCATTTATTTAATCCCCAATTTTTAAAAACTATTGGATCCAGATCCACCCATAATGGATCAACCCAATCCGATTTTATTAACTACCAAAGGGCAGTCATTAGTGGTTAATAATTGACAATTAGACTATTATATACAGTTCTAACTGCCTCTCAAGAGTAATAACGTTATTTTCTTTCATCAAAAGAATTCTCCACCCAACACAAATACACAGATCATGTCTCCCAAAGATGAAAAGCAATACGTGAGCAAATGATGTTTATGGAAATACATTAACGTTAACACCTCATGCCGTATTCGAAGAAACTTCATTGAAAATTATTCTGGGTACGCAAATTTTTATTTACAAAATTAATAAAATTTGATCATGATATATTTAATTATTCTCAACAAAAACTAACAATTTCACCTCTGATTAAAGTTTTTCAGTTTTAAAAAGTTGCATTCCCCTTCCCCCCAAAAAAACCTAGGGTTTTGTTTCCTCTCCTCTTTGACGATATCTCCAGCCAATAGTGATCTCCATGAAACTCTCTAACCTATCTCCGACCAGCATCTTTGTCTGGATTAGATGAATCCAAATAGTTTGAACGATAAAGGCATTGTCTAGATGACACCTTCATCGTCTAGATGAAGTTTTGACCAGACAATCTTAGTCTGGTCAATGCTTTGTCTAGACAACAAATGCGTCACCATATGATGCTTCATCTGGATGACATCGTCATTGACTAGATCGTCTAGATTCATCTAATCCAGAAGAAGGTGGTGGTTGGAGATGGGTTAGAAAGTTTCATAAAGGTCGTCAGTGGCTAGAGATATCACTAGAGAAAAGTGATAAGAAAACCTTAGGTTTTTTAGGGGGGGAGGGGAATACGACTTTTTCAAAACTAGAAAACTTTAATTAGAGGTGAAATTATTAGTTTTTAAAAATTAATAAATTATATATATTTTTAATATTATTATCAAAATAACAATTTTATCTCTAATTCTAACTAAATTTTTTAACAAAAATTAGCTTATTAATAGGATTTTAAAGTTTAAAAAATTGACAGGTATAAATGGGATTACACTATTCCTTAGGTGTGTCCTTTTGACCGATAAAAAGGTTAATTTTGGAATAAGAAGTGTTAAACATATTTAGTCTCACCTTCCCCTCAAAGTCGGGCGGCAAAATTCCATTGCCCGCTGAATTCATGATCCCGGGTCGTGTCGGACTCCTATTCAGAACTCTATCCCGATTTTCTTTCCAAAGACCAGCGCCTTTCTCATCATCTTCGGCTGCGCACCCTAAATTTTCTAGCTGTTTCTCGGATGAAGCGGAAGGCGGTAGCGCCGTTTACCGACACGCGCTCAAATGTCAGCGTCCAACGACGATACGGTGGCAACCGGAGTTGCATAACTGTGTTAGCCTTATTGGATTAGTGGGTTATCCCCCTGAAGAATTTCCGCGTAAACCCAATGATTCTGGCTGTGTCGCTTACACCTGTCTTCACGTTGTCCCTTCTCCTTATTCGAATGGAGGGCTTAGGCAAGCTTATTTCTTCTTTTTATATTGAAGAACTTGTTATTGATCATTATTAAAAAAAATCAACGAATTAATTTTACATTTGAAAAATTGCCACCACCGTGAACTAAGAAAATCAGTTCATTTTAATTTAACAATGTAATTGCAGCGTATGAACTTAAACAGTATAATTCTGGTTTTATGTTTGCTTTCGTTTTTTATATAAGCATGGATGCATTGTTTGGTAGTCTGTTACTCATTGATTATCATTTGCAATGTTTGAGCAGGATAATACTAAACATGAGAGGTGACATAGCAGAAGTGTGTAAAAAAAATCTGAAGCGAAATGATTTTATTTATGTTTCGGGACATTTAGAGTCTTACACAAAGATTGATCAGAATGGGAAACCCATTTTATGTTACAAGGTTCACAGAGCTGATTACTTTTTTTTTTTAAATCTGAAAAACATGGACTCGTATTAATTTTGCTTGTATTATTGTAGGTGATCGTAAAAGATCTGAATTATGTTCAAAGACATGGTCAAGGTGTCTCCTGCCCAGAATCTGAGGAATCAAAATCAGGAGAAGGTAAAGTTTTTATTTTTTTTAATGTATATTTTGCTCTGTGTCAGTTTCGTTTTTGTCTGGAAACTGGTTAAGCTTTGCTGAGTTAGTGTATACTCAAAGCTTTAATCAATATTTTAATGTTTAATGTAGTCAATAGAAGGTTTATGTGGCCAACACAAGCTCTGGTTGAATAAAGTTTGTTGTAAGATGATTATGATAGTAATTATGGGTTAAATAAATATTATTCCTACAAATTTGTTTACAAAATTTTTACTGTAATTATGTGGCAGCTGTAGTGATCTGATTACTAACATAGTTGTCTTAAAGCAATTGGCATATCAATTTATATGCAAAATTTTTTATGATTAACATTATTCTTATGGAATTTTTATGTGTTTAATCATGTTAGATCTTAGCTAAATGGTCTGGAGTTTGTTTGGCTTGCGTCTGTAGTTTGTACGACTGAGGAAATAGAAATACAATAATGGAAACTTTAGACACTAAAGTTATTCTTTCGGTTGCAAATTTTATTAATCACCCCCAGATTGGCCCCGATCACTGAACTGGGTCAATAGTAGTTGATAAAGGGATGAAAAGAATGTTCGGTTAAGCTGTGGTTGAGCACTTAACCTTGTAGTTTTGTTTTACCATGTGTCATTACCAATAAACAAAAAGCTCTATAGCTTCATGAATTGCCAATCACTTTTTAAGTGTTTTTTGTCTTTCTGCCCATCTATGTTCTGATCCTTCCTCTTTTAATAAATCTAGGTGAAGCTGATATTGATATGGAAGCAAATAAATATTATTTGTGGCAGTTGTACTTCTCCAACCCATATGAATGGTGGGATAACAGGAAAAATAAGTTATCTCCACGAATGCCTGATTTTAAGCACAAGGATACCCGTGAAGCTCTATGGTTGGAACCAAATGATCCGCCATGGATCAAAAAACAACTTCAGTTGCTTGATTCAAAGATGGCAGAACAAGGACTACAGAGTCATACAGGTTCTCATTCTTGTGTTTCCATGTGGGTTTATGATGGCAAAGAATAAGTTTGTGGGACTTAAAAACTAGAGGAGGAAAGGGCAGAGGAAATTGAAGTCAGTTTTTGAGATCTGACTCATGGCTGCATGCTGGAAGGGGACGTATTTGGTTGCATAGGTCCCAGCTACACATCACAGTGACAGAGGTCTACCAAACATAGAATTACTGTGTTGGATTTTGTGCTATCAAATATTAGTAATTCTTCTGGTAGTTGAGCCAAGAATTCTTATGCGGGCCATGTTTGTGGTGCATAAGAAAAAATGTACAAGGTTGCCTCATTCTTAATGGTTTCAAAAACCAAAATGGGTTAGGGGTATGCTTTACCTACAAACCATTTATTCCGATATGCTTTACTGCCCTTTCATGATCTGTAGGTGGAGAAATAGATACAATCCTCTCTTTTTGTTTGTTTGTATTTTTCTAATTTTTTGATAGAGCAACTATAATTAAACATTCTTATATTCTAATTTTTTGTCCTAAGTTATTGGTGATGTAGGATGGTTATATCATTTATTCATTTTAACATCGTATCATTATTGCTATATTATTCATCACATCATTTTAGTATTAATGTGCTGATAGATCATTTTTGTAGATTTAAAATTGTGATATTTACTCTTATAAATGTAGCATTATTATTTTGTGGACAAGGTATTTTTCACTAGTTTTGACCTACTTCACCATAGATACCAGGTGCAGAGAGCCTTTCCATCTAAGAATTTTCTCAGTTTTCTGCCATCAGCTCAACAATTTCCTCAGTTGGGACCTAAGAAGTAGAAAGATTGAAACTTGAAAGGATGCCAGCCCTAGGCATTGTCATCCGTTAGCAGAATCGGAACAATCCACTAAGGAGGCGCGTATTATCTTGAAAAGAAGTTGAAGATTGGATCTGGGATTGAAACTAAAGCTGGTCAGTTTATAATAGGGTGAAAGAAGATTTTCAATGCTTCATGCTATTGCAAACTGAGGTTTCACTGTCCAAGTTTCCAGGTAAACAGACTTTGTATATGATACTTACACCCAGCTTCATTGATTTCAATAAATCAGGATTTAGAATGGTTGGATTTTCGAAGTTAACAGAGGAACTATTCGAGGTGAAAGTTCAATTGTTTGGTCTGTCAGTGATTGTTTTTCTGGAAAGGGCCAAGTAAATGCTGTTCAGTCCTTGGATTATGCATTGAAATGAATGGAATTCATGAGAAAGAGAAACAACTAAAAAGTGATCTGAATCTATGGAGATTCAATGACTAATTAACCTGAATCGAGAAGGGATTATGTATATCCAAATTTTATGTCATTATGTAATTAAAATTTAACTAAATTCAGCAATATACTAATACAATAAAATTATATACACATATTTTTAACAAACATTAATTATTGATTTTAAATTAATGATAAACTTATTTTCACTTAAAGTTTAGTGTTTTTTCAAATTTTTTCTTATTAACTTTAAAAATCTCAAACACTTACACATTTGTTAATTTTTATAATTACTGTTACGATAAAATTGTCATTTAATAAAAATATTTAAAAAACAAAAAAATTATTATATTTTTTCTTAGGTTTAAAAATATAACAATTCTCTTTTCACCCCCACCAAAGATTTAAAAAGTGACAAATTTTCTTCTAGGGTTTTAATCTCCCTTTCTCTAACAAAGAACAACTTCCTGGCCATAGGAGTTCACTCTCCCAGTCTCTCTGCCACAGTCTTCAAGTAATGTTATGTGTTTTCGTCAGACGAAAATTGTTTGACGAGACTCTTTGTCTCTATAGTTGGACGAAGATGATTAAATTTTTTCACTTTGTTAGCTTTATATCGTGTATCGGCATTTCTTTGTCATTAGTGATAGTGAGAGAAGAAAGGATGAAGACGGTTTCAACCAAAGAAGAAATGACACGATTAAAGCCCTAAGAAGGAAAATACAATTTTTTTATATTTAATTTTGAGAATAAATTGATAGTTTTCTAAGTTTAAAAGAGAAATAGATAATATTTTCTTATTTTTAACATATCACTAAGTAAATAACAATTTTATTTTTAAAATTTGATTAATTTTAATTATTTATAAATAAATATTTAAAATTTTTAAAATTAATAGATAAAAAATTTAAAAAATACTGTATCGGAATAAGTCCTTTGGCCTTCAAGATAAATTAAAATTCAATATATCTCTTTTTTTTTTTGAAAAAAATTAAGAAGTGCGTTCTCAGAGTTTTGCTGAGATGCATGATAGCAAAATAGTGTGTGGCAGTGCCCACAAAGTTGACGGGGGATAGACTCCAATTCCATTACCAATTATTCGCCCACTAGAAGTTAATGGGGGTAGACTCGTCATTTCGTTCGTCAACCACAGGGGTTGGGTTCATCTTGCGATTACTTAGGGTCAACATTGACCTGCAGCCGGTGGCTATTGGCAGCGCTCATGGTTTTGTGTAGTTGTTTAGGTTAAAACCGGGGAAAACGGTTTCCATAATTAATAATTGGCCAAAAGACTTATTTCCACCCAAGATATAATGACATATCAAACTCTTACTCTTTAATTTTTTAAAATTTAAACATTTATTTATAACTAAATTTTTATTAAAAATTTCAGTTAAAGATAAAAATAAAACTATTATTTATTAAAAAAATTAAAATTTTGTTATATTTTCTTCTCCATATTTAATAACTTATATTTTCTCTCAACTAAAGTTTAAAAAGTAACAAAACCTCCTCAGACTTGTTTCTCTTCTTCTGAAATCGATTTATCCTTATCCAACTGTCGGTCATCCTCTCTCCCTTTTATCTCTTTCTTACCTCTCCGACTATCTTTGATTGAAGATAAAGGTTGTTTGTCTTGTCTTCGATCGAAGAAGCAAGGGAGAGAGACCGAAGAGAGAGATAAGGAAAGAGGGAGAACAATCGACAGTTGGAGAAGGAGAAATCGATGTAGAGAAAAAAGAACATATTCTAAAATAATTTTTGTCATTTTTCAAACTTTATGTTAAAAAGAAAATATAAGTTTTTAAATATAAAAGAAAAATATGATAAAATTTTAATTTTTTTAAGTAAACAAAGCTTTTACCCCTAATTCTAATTGAGATTTTTAATAAAAATTTAATTATAAATAAATATTTAGATTTTTAAAAATTAAAAAATAAAAATTTAAAATTTTATTATACCTTAAATAAAAATAAGTCTTTTGACCTTAATAATTTAATATTATATATATTATATAATTAAATATTATTTTATTTTTAACCTTTAATAATTAATTATATAATAATATATTATTATTTATATATATAATTATTCATAAAAATTATCCACATAATATTAATCTTACTCATTTATATTCAATCTTCCCCACTAAATGAACAAATCCAACGTGACATGATAAGCCAATGCACCATTGACCAGACTTTTTTCATTAAAGTATGCCAACTCGCCTCATCAAATTTATTTAATGTCTTATATCGACAATAATCTGACAGGTAACAATACTGGAAAAAAAAAATGCTAAATTTTTTGGTGTATATTATTTTAACAGGCCCTGAAGACTTACTCCCATCCCAGATTTAATCCATTATTTTTTTTAATTTTAAAAAATTTATCAATTTACTTGAATAAATAATTATAAAATCAATCATTAAATTTAAAATTTATCTTATTTGGCTTAATTGATTCTTGATTCACTCTCAAAGAACCAACTTAATTTAGGTGAAATTCTTTATTAAAAAAATTTAACAAATTTAAATACCTAAAAATTATTATTATAAATAAAATCGATTAATAATAAGAATATAATTATTATTGTACTAATTAATATTAAAAAATAAAATTTTAATCCCGTTCTTTCACTTTTTCCTATCAGCTTTTTTATTTATTCAGATTCAGATAGTTTTCTCTCGTCCTTTAAACAATTGTGCCATATTTTTTTTTGGGTAACCATTTTTACTGGTTATTTATTTCGAACATTGTACTCTTCATTGTTTTTCAGCACTCTCTTCCTCTGGGTGATCTCGTTAAAGTAGATGACAGGCCGCGATTAAGACGATCTGTTACATGGTTCTTTTACCTAGAAAACGCAAGCTTTCGGACTCAGTCTTCTCTGAATATCCATCTATATCTGAAAGATTATTCATTGATCTTGCAACCGCAATGATTAAAAGGTTTCTCAATTTCGGTGAAGGCGTTGTTTTAACAAAGAGATCAATTCAGAAATTGTTCAAATTTTTGGATATGTAGGAGACTTTTAGAGACCTGCTTCCATCTATGGGAGATTGGTGGTGTTCTTGTGAGAGTGTCCAAGATTTAAAATTGCAGATGTGTTACTCAATCCCGGATTGGTGAAATGGTCGTGAGCATATTTTCTGAACTTGAAACTGCAATAGAGTGACCATGGTCGAACCCCGGTACCCAGTTGCTAAGTTCACCCCTTGACTCGCTATACAGTGAATTATCTTAAATACGTCTGCGAATACACAAACACATTAGAAGAAGTGTTCAAGCAATAAGAAAAAGTAGATATGGCAAACGAGCCAGAACCTGAGAACTGTAGTTCGGATGATGGGAAGCCAAGAAAATCTCCTTTTTTTGATAAAACTGATCAAAACTATGGATATGTTGGACGCAAATCTTGATATGAACGTTACATTTTCTTGATGAACAACGGAAGACACACACTACAGAAGTTAAAAAGGGTCCCCGAAGCTTAAAGATATAATGTGCGCGACATGGCACAGAAAATCGACAACACACTTACTAAAGATAAGGGCCGCTATACTGAGTTTAAAAAAAAAAAAAATGCCCACCAAAAGATAGTCAGTCTTCAAAACTAACGTGGGGTAAAATTCTATTTTCGAAATTAAGTTAGAGAAATTAGATTTTTTTAAATATTATTTATTACAATAAAAGTTATATTTTTATTATTATTAAATTAAAATTAATAGATAAGTAAAATTTTTCAATAGATTAAACTTTGAGTGGAAATAGACTTTTGGCCTTGTAACAAATTCTATGCAGATATAATCAAGGAATTCAACTCTTGACAATTTTGTCCTCTGTTTTAATCTCATGAAAACCTTAACACTTTTTCATTATTCAACTCAAACTTCCAAAGCTTATTATCAAATCCTCTCTAGAAATGACGAGATCTAATGATAAAAATCCTTGAATCCATGTTTTTAACTATATATTTGGTTTGTTTGTTGTCTTTCTTAGCGATTGCTTGTATTTTAAGGTTGATTATACTTGAAATATAAAAAATCAATCGGGTAGGGGTGATATGGTCCAGTGGACATAGCTTTATATTTTGGGGAGTTAAAATATGTTTTATATCTTAGAAGGTAATATGATATTTGGTGATGTAGAGGGTTATATAATATTTTATTACATACAAGGTTATATCATATTTATTGATACAGGGTTATATGATATTTTATTAAAATGGTGATATATGACATTTTACTATTAGAGGGTGTTTAGTTTGGATAATATTTTATTACCAAAATAGAAAGATTACTTTAAAGATAGATTACTTAGAAAATTATTAGGTATAAATAATTACTATGTTTGATAAAATTTAGTAAATATAAATAATTATTGTGTTTGGTTAAAGATAATAAAAGATTATTAGTAAATTATTTTAATTAAATGTCTTTGAATATAATTATTTTAAAATATTTTTTATATTATTTGTCATATTAATTAAAAATAAATTTATTTTTATCTTAAAAAAATAATAAATAATAATATAATTATAATAAAATCAAGATTACCACTTATATTACCTGCTATATCAGTATTGGTAATAGAAGATTATTATAATATTTTATTACTGATAAATTAAATAAAAAATAAAAAATAAATTATTAAGATTCTCTTAAAAAATTGAAATCAAACAGCCTCTTAGAGTTATTTTATATATAATATATTTCTTTCTTTGATAAAGAAGTGTGAAATGGATGAGTATTGTATTGAATATTTCTTTCTTAATATATAGGAAGACTCCAAAGTAGGTTTTGTAGGATAATTTTTCATGATTTTATGTTTTTATAGTCTTTTAATTGTCAATTACACTTTAAAGTGATGTGACAAATGAAAGCTCTTAGCTTTGCGTTTGAGGCTTGTGGTGGGAGGTGTTCTTCTTCTTGTGAAGTGATGTTGATATTTGAATAAACATTCAAAGCTTCAATTAATATAAAAATTAAATCAAATTAAAAAACGAAAAAATTAATGCGAAACCGTAAGTGAAACGAAATTTAAAAAAAAGAAAAACACTTTTTAAATAACACAATATATCAGTTAAACCTAAAAGAAAAAAAATATCAACTGACCTCGAAAAGTTCCTTCCTACGGCGTTGCTCTTAGAAGTTTGACATTGACATGCAAATTCTCTCACACATGAGATACCTGTACTATACTTATATTAATATCAAAATTAACAATAACATAAGAGGGAAATGAAAAAATTCCACCTTAAATACAGAAAACCCTCCACTTTCCATATTCTACACCAACGTACTTAAATAAAAACAGCAAAAGTATTTCACGTGTACTAGATCTCTAAGATTGCAATTTCAATCAGACCTTTGTGTTATTGGATTTTATTTGTTGATTTTTTCAGTGTTTAGTAGTTGACTTTGTGATATAGTAGAAAAGAGGAAAAGGAGGAGAAAGTTCTTCAAAAAGCAAAAAAATAACAAGAGAAAAAAGGGAAAATACCTTTCTGTTTTTCCATGCATTGCTTGTTTTGTTGTTGCGTTACGTAACTTGCGTGGATGATGGGAAGGAAAACGTGAAAATTTTCTCAGAGGACGGGAAATTGTCATATTATAGAGTTCGGGTTGGACATAGTCTTTCGGTCTTCTTTCTTCACAAAAACCACCTTTGTTAAAGAGTAAGGAAACCCGCCACCGTCTTACTGCAAACGAGAACACTGATCCGAAGCCAACTTCTAGCGTCTAGTTCAATCTTCTCCATTCTCTAGGATACTGTACCAATTCCATCTTGTTTCCTAGCCACGTCCCCTTCTTATCAGAAAAACACCAAAGCGAGTCAACACCATGCCCGGAACAGACGTATTCGTGGGCGAGATCGCAACCGAACTGGTAAAGCAGCTGATAACAGTATCTCGAAAAGTCTTTATCTTTAAATCCAGTGCGGATCACCTCAAAGAAACCATAGATGGACTCCTCCCCATCCTCCAAGAAATAAAATACTCTGGCGTTGAACTTTCCAGTTTTCGCCAGGCACAGCTCGACCGCCTGTCCGAGACTCTCCGAGATGGTTTAGATCTCTGTCAAAAGGTTCTCGAATCAAATCGTTGGAATGTGTACAAGAACGTGCAATTATCTCGGAAGATGAATCAATTGGAGAAGAAAATATCAACATTCTTCCTCGGTACCATACAAGCGCATGTCTTGGCAGATGTTCATCACGTCAGGTTTCAGACGACGGAGAGGTTTGATCAGCTGGAGCGTTCGACAAGAAGGATTGAGCAGAGACTTGAGTCGATGAAGACTGGTGTGGGATCTGGAGGGTGGGTTGAGCACGCCACGATGAGAGTGGAAACGGAGGAGGAGAGAGGCGAGGAGGGTAATCTTGGCATTTTATAGGCGTGGAAATAGCGTTAGGGAAAAAGAAAGTGAAGTAAATGGTTATTGGACGGGAGGTTTGGAGTGTGGTAGGGATTTTGGGCATTGGTGGCTCCGGGAAGACCACTCTTGCCGATGAGGTCTGCAGAGATATTCAAGTCGCCAGTAAATTCCTTTTTCTTCTTTAAACGCAGTACCATGATTCTTTTATGATGCTTCGATTTTCTCTTTAAGATTGCATTTTTCTCGTAAGGAAATTACATTGACTCAGCTTGTTATTTCCATTTTCACGCTACTTCAACAGCAGAAATCTGTTCCTTACTATATCAAAATCTCCAAATCTGCAGCTGTTGAAGACAAAGGTTTGGTCTTTCGTATCCGGATGTGATGTTGGATCAAATGTTTCTGTTTCACCATGGAATCTACAAGTTCCTTGGAAAGTAGGATCTCGGAGTTTGGTGGTGTTAGATGATGTGTGGTCATTAGCAGTGCTTCAACAGCTTATTTGTAGGCTTTCGGGTTGTCAAACACTTGTGGTTTCCCAGAACAAGTTTCCAGCGGTTCTCGATGCTGTTTATGACATTGAGTTGTTGAGAGAAGATGAATCAATATCCTTGTTTTGCCACTCTGCTTTTGGATAAAATACCATTCCTCCGGCTGCAAATGAGAATTTGGTCAAGGAGGTAATATTGAACTATCTAGTTATCAGGAAATTGGATGATACAACCCTGAACTGGATAGGTGGTTTCTTTTTCTCTGTGGCTGATGCTTATGAAAAAATTTATTCAACAGATTGTAAAAGAGTGTAGAGGGCTGCCTCTGGCTTTTAAAGTTATTGGAGCATCACTGAGAGATCCGTCTGAAAAATATTGGGCAAGTGCCCATAAAAGGTTATCACGAGGACAGCCTATGTGTGGGTCTCATGAAACCGACTTGCTTTATCGGATGGCAACAAGTATTGAAGACTTGTCAGAGAATGTCAAGGAATGTTTCCTGGATTTGGGATCCTTTCCTGAAGACAAAAAGATTCCAATGGGGGTGCTTATCAATATCTGGGTTGAGATCCATGACATAGATGAGGAGGAGGCTTTTGCCATCCTTACGGAGCTTTGTGATAGAAACCTTCTCACCCTATTAAAGATTCAAGGTATTTTTTTTTTAAGGATTCTATGAATTACCTGGAGTTGTTTTCTGAACTCTGACGCCTTAATGTGCTCAATTTAACGGAGCTGTAGACATATATAGTGCTTACTATGAGATGTATGCCACTCAACGTGACGTTCTTAGAGATCTTGCTCTCCATTTGAATGATCGTGACAAGATAAATGTGCGCAAACGATTACTTATGCCTAGAAGAGATGAAGAGCTTCCAAAAGAATGAGAGCATAATGTCGATAAACCATTCAATGCTTCGATTGTTTCCATTCATACAGGTATAAATGTCACTCTTTCTAGATTGTGTTTCAACTAAAATTCCATTAGTTTGATGGTCATCCAAGGTAACAGTATAATAAACCTTGATTGATTCTACGGTGATGTGCCCTTGATACTAGCTCAAGTGTTAACAATGTAACAATGCAGGAGAAATGAGAGAAATGGATTGGTTTAGCATGGAATTCCCCAAGGAAGTGCTACTCCTCAACTTCTCTTCTAAGGAGTACTTCTGGCCTCCCTCAGGAGCATGGAAAAGCCCATAGTTCGTCCCCTGCTATGCATCGCAACTTTTCAGTTCGTTCAAATTTAGCTAACCTTGGATGCCTCCGGCTTGAAAGTGTTTCAGTTGTTCAATTACCGGAGGCAACTATTAAGTTTGTGGAAAATATCTTTATTTCTCTGCAAAATTAATGGCTTTGTTGATCAGCTGATGATAGACATGCTCAAGATGTTCCCGCACCTCTTGGAGCTTACAATTCATCACTGTGATGATCTAATAAAGCTGCCTCCGAGCTCGTCTGTTGCGGTCACTCAGGAGAAGTACCACTAACTGCCACAGCTTACATGAATTGCCAGCTGACGTTGCCGTCCATGAAGAAGGCGCATATTATCTTAAAGGGAAGTTGACGATTGAATCAGAGATTCAAACTCAAAACTGTTTAGCTTGTAATAGTGTGAAAGAAGATTTTCAATGCCCTGATATGTTTTATCCTAATGATGATACTCTCTATAAATAACACTTGCTTCATAATAACTGAGGCTTTTATTGTCCAGGTTTCCAGCTAAACAGACTTTGTATATGATACTCACACTCAGCTTCATTGATTTCAATGAATCAGGATTTAGCATAATTGAATTTTCGAAGCTAACAAAGAAACTACTAGAACTGAAAATACAAGTGTCTAGTCTGTTAAGTGATTGTTTTCCTGGGAATGGCCGAATAAATGTTGTTCAGTCCTTGCATCATGCATTGAAATGAATGGAATACATGAGGAAGAGAAACAACTGGAAAGTGTTCTGAATCTATGGAGAATCAATCACCAATGAAACTGGCCCATTTATTCTGTGTCACCTCCCATTTTCTCGCGAATAAGCGACAAGATGTATTCTACACTAAAAACCACCACGCCTCAATTGCTTTATCATCAGATAAAATGTATACAGCCCGCGATAATGCATGACAGCAGAGCAGCGTCAGTGGCGGTGCCCACCACGTTGATGGCAGACAGACTCCAATTACATTAGCAATTATTCGCCCACTAAAAGTAAATGGGGGTAGACTCGTCATTTCGTTCGTCAACGATGAGAGATGGGTGGGGCCCATCGAGTCGTTGGCACATCCTGCTCCTTACAATTATATAGGGTCAAGATTGACTTGCAGGCGGTGGCTATCGGCAGCTCTCATGTTTTGGTGCAGTCGTTTATGTTAAACCCGGGGAACACGATTTCCCTAGAGTAGTTTAATTGGTATTGAATTTCCCCAACTAAATTCACAAATCCAATCAATATCAACCACGGAACGTCAAATGATAAGCCAAAGCTCCATTGACCAGACTTTTTCATTAAATTATAACTGAACCCTTCAAAAATAGGCCAAAAACCTTTCCCACCACCTAAAGTATAGTGAAATCTCAATCTCTCACCTTCTAATTTTTAAAAACTCAAACACCCACTTATAATCAAATTTCTTTTAAAAATTTTAGTTATAATTAGAGATAAAATTATCATTTAATAAAAATTTTAAATTTTATTATATTTTCCTCTCTAAATTTAAAAATCTCACAATTTTTCCAATCCAAAATTTAAAAAGTAATAATTACCCTCCTATGGTTTATTTCTCTCCTGTTTGATGTAGATTAGTTGTCTCTAGACGTTAGTCATCCTTTCTCCCTTTTTATCTTTCCTCGTGGTCTCTCTCTTACCTCTCCGACCATATTCGACTGAAACAAAGATAAACAATCTTTATTTAAGACAAAAATATATTTTTATCTATCTCTTTTATCAGTACACCAAAGTTTAGTGTTATCTTCTTTTTATTGTTTCTTGTTTGTGTGAAGGACATAAGAAAAAAAAGTTATGAGAGAAAGTGACGAAGGAAGAAGGAAGAAAATGATGGGAAGAAAATGGTGGAGAAGAGAGAAAGTGTGGTGGAGAGAGGGTGAGAAAACAATAAAATTAGGTGTGCTCACTTTTAATAGATAAATAGGTACATATTTTATGTGTGTTATCATGTGATTGATCGATTTTGAATTAAAAATAAAGTAACACCTAATCATATGATAACACAAATAAATATATATGTATTTGTATATCTAAAATAGGTACATATAGTATTACTTGTGAGAAAAAGTAGTGTTATGTACACAAATAATAATATGTCATCATGTGATTAGACAGTTAAAAATTAAAGATAAAATAATTATTAATTATATGGTAACATATTATTATTTGTATATAAAATTGTGTATATAATATTAGTGGGTTGAGAAATGTTACTTTGTTGGAGAGAGAAATTTCTTTATTGGAAAGTTAAGTGGAGAGTCTCAAAAAGTAGAAAAAAATCATAAATAACATTGGAAAGTGGAGAGATTGTAGCACATCTATTACAAATCTAAGTTTGTTCATATGAGTCATGATTAAGCTTAGTTTGAGTTAAGCTGATTATTAGTTCATGAGTCAAACCAAACCAAATTTGATCTGAAATGAGTTTGATTTGTTTTTTAGAGGAGCTATATTTTATGATTCTTATTCAATTTGAGTTCGTAAAAAATGAATTCGAATCAAGTTACACCAAGTTGAACTGACTTTCAAAAGTGAGTTAGCTTGACTCATATCTAAGCCAATAATCAAATTCATTAATTTTACATCTTAGAAGATTATACGAATTTAATGCCTTAAGAGATTATATTATATTTGATGAAATCAAATTTCATGACATAAGGGATTATTTGACATTAGACAACATAAGATTAATGATATTTTATAGAACTAGTGTTACACGAGACATACAATATTTTCCACATAAAGGGTTATATAATAGTACTCGTATAATAGTACTCATATGCATTTTGCATAATTTTAGTGAATCTGCCTTAGTGATAATTACAAATTTAATAAACAAAATTTTTACCATGTTTGAAATTGTATTTTCGATTGGGTATTAAAGATAATGAACCTCCACCAATTACAATACGATGTCATATGTTTGCAAAAAACAAAGAGTGGTGGTGTTAATCAGGGCATCTACTCACCTTTATATTGTTTACACCCACTAGTAGTTCAAAATGCAAAAAATATAATAAGACAAACTTGGTAATGTTCTCGTTATTATCCCCCAATGGGCATGCCTTAAAGATCGAAATCAAGTCACCATACTTGGCTGAACTGTAACATAAAAAGTTATGTCAACTTAAAATGGTTCACCTCTAGCACCAGACTAAAAACAGACATCAACCCGTTCGACTTAAACCAAAACTCCAAAGCAAGGTCCCATCAATTTATTTGATGGAAGAGTGTAAAATGGATGAGAATTGCAATATTTAGGAAGGCTCCAATCCAAATAGGTCTCCTAAAATATTTTCTTTCTTCCTCTTCTTCTATGAAAGTTTCCCAAATATCTTGACCTTTCTGCCTTTATGGTCTCAACTTATCAGTTCCACCACAAAGTGGTGTGGCAGGTGGAATCTTCCAATCTTGCAGGTTAACGTGGTCTTTTTATAACTTGATGTACATGAGAGGTAGGGGTGCTTAATTAGATAAGGTTATCAATTTTTTGAATTAAATTGAATTTTTGATTTGAAAAAAATCATGAATCAAAACTAAGTGAATTTAAAGATTAATCGATTTTGAATCGAACCAAAAATACTAATTAATCAAACCAAATTTCTGTTAACCATTTTTTGAACTGAAATTAAAAAAATTATCATATTTTATTTATTTTTTTTGAAAATATATTCAATATTTTATTAAATTTTTATTCAACTTTTTAAAAATCGATTCGGTTCGTTTAATTGGTTTTGAAAATTAGACAAACCAGTAATCGAATTAAAAATATGATTTTTCTATATTTTTGAACTAGTGTCCAAATTAATTTTTTAAATAACCTATTTTTTTAATTCAAATTTTTATTAAAAAATTAGTTCAATTTAGTTAATGAATAATTTTGAACACCCCTAAAGAGAGGTGATATTCGCCTTATAATCTATTGAATTTTTTCTTTTTAATGATAACATAATATATTTCATTTGTATTAGATATTTAATTCTCTCAGTTACAATAAACAAATTGTAGTCTTAATCTTATAAAATCCAATTATGATTTCTCACCACAACAACCAAATTTCCCAAGAATCAAGTTCCTATTTTCTAAACTTTTCTTTTGAGTTTGATGGTTGATCAAATATCAAATCTTTTCTAAATAATAATCCAAACAGCTCTTTACAAAAATTGATTTTTAGGGTTTATTGGTAGGTAAGTGCTTATTTTTAAGCCAATCTTTCAATCATCTTTTTGTGTTGTTAGTGGTTGACTTTGACTCTAGACACACGAAGATATTATAAAAAAAAGAAAATAAAAAGAAAGGAAGGAGAAAAGGGAAAGACCATTTGTTTTCCGGAGATGTATTCAAAATTAAGCCATTTCTCCTACAAAGCAAAAATATTCTAATAATATAAAAATACTAAAATACTTTTTTATTTGATTTCGCGATTCGCGAAACACAACACACGTGGGGCCTTTTCAATCTATCTTTGTGATTTCGAGATCACTGTCCCCTCGCGTGAACAGTGATTCCCCGATTACTGCTAGCCGCGTGATTTTGCGATTCGCAAAACACAACATAAACGGTGATCACGAAGCCGTTGTTCGCTCGCGTGAACCGTAATTTCGCGATTATTGTTCGCCGCGAGCAAACATTGAATTCGCGTTTAGTGTTCACTTCTTCAGAATTTAATTATAAAAAATTAAATTAATTGTTTGAAAAAAATATATCTAAAATAATAATAATCAAATTTACATTTATTTTAATATAAATCTTTAATAAATTCACTTAAAATACTATAAAATTAACCCATATAATTAATTATATAAATTCAAAAACCCTAACTTAACTAATGTTAGATATTTTTGTTTTGAATATATAAATTTGATTTAACAAATAAATTAAATTTTGAGTTAATATTTATATAAATATTTTATTATGACAAATTAATTTTTTTAAATTTAAATTTAAAAATATAAATTT
Source organism: Mangifera indica (assembly GCF_011075055.1). NCBI lineage: Eukaryota > Viridiplantae > Streptophyta > Magnoliopsida > Sapindales > Anacardiaceae > Mangifera > Mangifera indica. The sequence continues at coordinate 2,604,221 of NC_058147.1, read as the reverse complement.
TTTCTTTCAAATAAACTCACAGTTTCAAATATTAAATAAAAATAAAAATAAGAGTAAGAGTTTAAATTATATGAAAAAGGTCTAAGAATAAAATCTGTATAAAAGTGATAGTATTATTAGTATTTTAAAAAATTTGAAATATTTCTACTTAAATCCATATAGAAAGGGATATTTAATTTAATTTTCTTTAATTTTCCATACAATAGTTTTTGTTTTCAAAAGTAAATTATGGGTGAAAAAAAACTTTTCACACTTAAAATCAAAAAATTATTATTTGATCTCAGTTCATGTGAAAAATTATCATTAGTCTTCATTGATTGGATATTTTTCCTTATTAATAAAATTTTATATATATATATATATATATATATATATATATATATATATATATATATAAAATTTATGTAATTATTTGATTTGAAATTAAAATTAAATAATATTTAATTAAATAATAATTTGTTATCAATTGATTAATTTAATATTTAACAGTGTGCAAGCTATTTTTCTTTTGTATGTTAGATGGGTTTGATTTAATAAAAATAATTTAATAAAAATTATTATTATATTTGATAAAATTTAATAAAAATAGACAAATATAAATAATTATTGTGTTTGTTTAAATATAATAATGAATATTAAAATATTATTTTATTTAAGTACTTTTATATTAATTATTTTAAAATATTTTTTATATTATTAATCATATTAATTAAAAATAAAATATTTTTATTATTAAAAATAAATAAATAAAAATATAATTATAATAAAAATAAAAATTAATTTAATAATATTTTTACAGAGTTATTAATAAAATTATCTTTTATATTATAAAAAAAATTTATTATATAAAAACGAATAAAAATAATAAAATATTATATCCAAACCATTAGGGAAGCAGAATGTGCTGTGAATGTAGAGCCAACAAACGAAGCACTCTCTGATTGTAGATTAAACGCTGATCAGAAGCAACTTCTAGCATCCAGTTCAATCTTCTCAATTCTACTCATTTGTTTTCTTGGCCACATCCCCTTCATATCAGAAAAACACCAGTCAATCACCACCATGGCCGGAACAGACTTTTTCGTGGGCGAGATCGCAACCGAACTCATAAAGCAGTTGATAGCAATATCTCGAAAAGCCGTTATCTTTAAATCCAGTGCGGATCACCTCAAAGAAACCATAGATGGACTCCTCCCCATCATCCAAGAAATCAAATACTCTGGCGTTGAGCTTTCCAGTTTTCGCCAGGTACAGCTCGACCGCCTGTCCGAGACTCTCCGAGATGGTTTAGATCTCTGTCAAAAGGTTATCGAAGCAAAGCGTTGGAATGTGTACAGGAACTTGCAATTATCTCGGAAGATGAATAAATTGGAGAAGAAAATTTCAGGATTCTTTAACTGTACCATACAAGCACATGTGTTGGCTGATGTTCATCACTCCAGGTTTCAAACGACGGAGAGGTTTGACCAGCTGGAGCGTTCGACAAGAAGGATTGAGCAGAGACTTGAGTCGATGAAGAATGGTGTTGAAGCTGGAGGGTGGGTTGAGGACGCCATGATGAGAATGGAAACGGAGGAGGAGAGAAGCGAGGAGGATAGTTTTGGGAATTTAATAGGCGTGGGAATTGCTTTAGGGAAAAAGAAAGTGAAGGAAATGATAATTGGACGGAAGGATTTGAGTGTTGTAGGGATTTCGGGAATTGGTGGCTCTGGGAAGACCACTCTTGCTGCTGAGGTCTGCAGAGATTTTCAAGTCACAAGTAAATTCCTATGCTTCGATTTTCTATGCAATTTCTCTTTAAGATTGCAGTTTAAAGGAAATTACATTGACTCTGCTTGTTATTTCCATTTTCAGGCTACTTTAACGACAGAATTCTGTTCCTTACTGTATCAAAATCTCCAAATGTGGAGCTGTTGAAGACAAAGGTTTGGTCTTTTGTATCAGGATGTGAGGTCGGATCAAATGTTTTGGTTCCACCATGGAATCTACAAGTTCCTTGGACAGCAGAATCTCGGAGTTTGGTGGTCTTAGATGATGTATGGTCATTAGCAGTGCTTCGGCAGCTTATTTGTAGGCTTCCTGGTTGCAAAACACTTGTGGTTTCCCGAACCAAGTTTCCAACGGTTCTCGCTGATGTTTATGCAGTAGAGTTGTTAAGAGAAGATGAATCAATATCCTTGTTCTGCCACTCTGCTTTTGGACAAAAGACCATTCCTCCAGCTGCAAATGAGAATTTGATCAAGGAGGTAATATTGAACTATCTAGTTTTCGGTAAATTGAATGATACAACCTTGAATTGCATAGCTGGTTTCTTCTTTTCTGTGGCTGATGCTTATGAAAAAATTTATTCAACAGATTGTAAAAGAGTGTAGGGGGCTGCCTCTGGCTCTTAAAGTTATTGGAGCATCACTGAGAGATCGGCCTGAAAAATATTGGGCAGGTGCCCAAAAAAGGTTATCACGAGGACAGCCTATTTGTGAGTCTCATGAAACCGACTTGCTTTATCGGATGGCAGTAGGTATTGAAGACTTGTCAGAGAAGGTAAAGGAATGCTTCCTGGATTTGGGATCCTTTCCAGAAGACAAAAAGATTCCAATGCAAGTGCTCATTAATATCTGGTTTGAGATCTATGGCATTGACGAGGACGAGGCTTATGCCATCCTTACGGAGCTTTGTGATAGAAACCTTCTCACCCTAGATAAAGATTCAAGGTATTTATTCAAGGATTCTATGAACTACTTAGCGGTGTTTTTTTCTGAACTTTGATGCCCTAATGTGCTTAATTTAACAGAGCTGTAGATATATATAGTGCTTACCATGAGATGTATGTCACTCAACATGACGTTCTCAGAGATCTTGCTCTCCATTTGAATAATCGCGACAAGATAAATGACCGCAAACGATTACTTATGCCTAGAAGAGACGGAGGGCTTCCTAAAGAATGGGAGTGTAATGTCGATAAACCATTCAATGCTCAGATTGTTTCCATTCATACAGGTATAAATGCCACTCTTTCTGGATTGCGGTTCAACTAAAATGCCATTACTTGGATTGTTCATTGATTCTACGGTATTGTGCCCTTGAAACTAGCTCATGTGTTACAATTTTATGCAGGAGAAATGAGAGAAATGGATTGGTTTCGCATGGAATTTCCCAAGGCAGAAGTACTACTCCTCTACTTCTCTTCTAAGGAGTACTTCTTGCCTCCCTTCATCAGGAGCCTGGAAAAGCTTAGGGCGCTAATAATAATAAACCATAGTTCGTCTCCTTCTACCCATCGCAACTTTTCAGTTTGTTCAAATTTAGATAACCTTAGAAGCCTTTGGCTTGAAAGACTTTCAATTTCTCAATTACCAGAGGCAACTATTTGCCTAAGAAATTTGCGGAAAATGTCTTTAGTTCTCTGCAAAATTAATGCCTTTCTCGATCAGCCGATGATAGACCTGCCCGAGATGTTCCCTCATCTCTTGGAGCTCACAATTGATCACTGTGACGATCTAATAAAGCTGCCTCCAAGCGTTTGCCAGTTGCAGTCACTCAGGAGTTTAACTATCACTAACTGCCACAGTTTACATGAATTGCCAGCTGACATTGGCAAGCTGAAATCTGTAGAAATTATGAGGCTCTATGCAAGCCTTGTTCTTAAGACTCTCCCAACTGGCATTTCTGAGTTGGTCTGCTTGAAATACCTCAACATTTCTCACTGTGTCAGCTTAACTTGTCTTCCTCAAGGGATTGGTAATTTAGCATTGCTGGAAAAAATTGACATGAGGGAATGTCCACGGATATGGAATCTACCACAGTCTGCCGCCTCATTGAAGGCTTTACGTCAAGTAATTTGTGATGATGATGTTGCTTTGCTGTGGAAGGATACGAAGGAGACTATACCAAAACTTCATGTTGAGGTTCCGGAAAAAAATTTTAGTATGGACTGGCTTCATGAATGAACAAGAGCAATGCTATGTGGGTGGGGGATCATTTCCATGACATGACATATCATCTATATACCAGTCCCTTTGACTTTTTTAAAAAAACAATATTATACGTATACATTTTTTTGTACACAATTTAGGTATATAAATGATTTGTTATCATGTGATTTGATATTATTTTATCTTTAATTTAAAATCATTCAATCACATGATGACATATCATCTATATAAACAAATTGTGTACTATAAATATATATATATAAATGTGTAATATTAGTTTCCAGCCACTCTTTTCATTGTATAATATTAGTTTCAATTGTATTAGTTTCTTGTTTACTTTCTTGTTTACAAAAGTTAAAATTTACCCCTAATATTAGTTTCAAGTTTACAAAAGTTAAAATTTACTTTTTATACTAGTTTCAAATTTCGATTATATAATATGATATGCCCTTTTCCATTTTGAAAAAGTGTTCTATTCTTACTCACTCAGTTCAAAACAGAAGTGTTAAAAATTTCAACATACCTCTGTCAAAGAATTCAATAAAACAACTTTTATAGTACACTGTAAAAGTGAAATTATGTCGAGGTTGCTTTTAGAGGTGTATATGGTTCGGTTTGGTGTGGCTTAAGGGCTTTTTCAAGCCAAATTGAAAAAAAGGTTTTGAAAATTTTTAAACCAAATCAAACTATTTTATATTTTAAACCAAATTAAAAAAATACAATTTAGTACAATTTAGATTACGGTTTAAACCTATTAAAATAATTCAATTCTAAATATATATTATTTAATAAAAATAATTTAATTATAGTTTTCAAAAACATAATATAAATGTGTAAATTAAATATGAAATTTATATTCAATATAAAAGTAAAGAAAATGAAAAAAAAAATTAAATACCTAATTGTTTATTGAAAAATTCTCTTAAATATTGTTGCATTAATATATATATATTTTTAAAAAATATGGCCATAGTTTAGTTCGATTTAAAAATCATCTAAACTCGCAATGCAAATTGAAAATTGTTTTTAAAAAATTCATCAACCCAAACCAAATTATTTTATAAATCAAATTGTAATTTTTAAGTAATTCGATCTAATTTTATGATTTAAACCTAATTATATACACTTGTAGTTGCTTTGGAAAACAAAAGAAAATCACGTTGTAATATTCCAATAAATTATAGAAAAAAATGTATGAATATATTGTTTTGTGGTTTAATGAATTTATCAATGGTTAAATGATAATTTAGTTATTTCTAAAAGTGGATACAAACTGAACCAAATTTGAAAATCCCTTGGTTCAAGTTCGGTTTCAATACAAAAATAATTCAATTTGAGTTTTACTCGAATTTTTTATAGCAAATACCTCTAGCTCTTTGGCTTCGTTTGAAAAGCGAATCAAATATTTCTACTTGAATTTGGCTTCAATTTGAAGTAACTGAATTTCAACCAAGCCGACTTTTGACATCGAGTTAGATCAATTCAATTCCAACACTAATTGTTTAGATAGATAATGATGTATTTGATAGTATTGATGATAAAATCATTTTACAATACTTTTAAAAGATGAATTTGTTGAGGACAATTATAAATATATAAGTTAATGATTTTTTATTAAATTATAAATATTTATGTTTATTTTTATTTAAAATTTATTTGTGTTATTCTAATCTTGATTTCCTTAAATTTTATTTCTAAATCCGCCATTGCATCTATGTACTTAATCGTTTATTCAAAACTATGTGCAATTAGTTTTATTGAATGAATAAATAGTATTACTTTTGTTTTTTTTTTCTTTCACTTGCAAAATCAAACAAACAAGGGTGAATGATAAATATCCAATAAATAAGAGTATCTATCTACAATCAAACAAATCTTATCATTCCTCATTCATCGTCTAACCTATTCCTATTTATAAACTTTCTTGTCATTTAAGGTTAATTTTCATCTTCTATCTTAGACGACATGGAATGTCTCGCATGTCCAAGTTATCTTTCATTATCATTAGTGAAAACAATCTCTATTCGATACCCTAAACATATAAATCAATCTCAAAGGTTATGTATGTTTTGAATCGTCTTACCGTGGTCACCAACTAATAGATTCACAATTTTTAGATGTCTTATTATAGGCTTCAACTTACAGACTCTCTATGTCCTGACATTTCAAGCTTCACACACATATTAATAGACCTTCTATCTTGACCTACACAATAGTATATGTTAATCGGCAAACTCCTTCATAACCTCCTTTATGGGTAAAAGCCTATGTCACAAATATCTCCTCGTAAGAGCTTTTAGAGAACATATCTCAAATGTCTCTCAATCTACAAGAACTCTACATCCCACACATGCACTTTATAGGTATCTAAACCTCGAATATGTTTAATGAGATCTTTATATCCCAACTTATCACCTTATCTCATAGAAAACATGTATCATCAGCTTCTCGAAATCATTTTCATATCTGTGATGTGTTTTCTAAGTTCTTATTCTTAAGCCCATGATTATCTTATCTTGAAGTACCATTTAGAAGTTTGACAACTGCGAACTTAACTATCCTGATCAGATGGTTGAGTTGCTCCTAAATTATTTCATGAGACTCTTGACTATTTACTCATGTGTCAACAACATCTCGCATACATGGACAAATATGTCATTGAGCATTGAGTCAAAATTCAAGTTGAACATGCACAAATCATCATAAGGAGTAGGCCTAAGCAACAATCATTTATCAAGATGTCATTAATATCTATGAGATCGTCATCTATTATATCTTTTACAATGAATGTTTGATCAGAATGACATCTTACCCAATAATCAACGACCATCAAGTGTTGGTGTTGACTTTCATGGAGTGAAGGTACTTCATGATAGGTTAATAACAATTTACCTCATTTTCTTTAACCATCAAAGTTGAATTACATTCACTTATTCCTAATATGTTACATGCAAAATTCCATTACAAAAGCATATTGAAGGAACAATTACAAAATTAAATGATGATTAATATGTACTTATAGCCTTGTCGTTGAACATAGTTGGGACATCTTCCTAACTAGGAATGTTGTCTATTTTCCAATTCAACATATAAAAGACCTTCCCCAATCCAAACCAAATTTATCAAACTTTGTAGATTATTTCGTGTCTCGTATATCAACACTTATAAAGGAAAATACAGTGTTGTTAGTCAAAATAACATATACATCAAAAGATCACTAAAAATAATTACAATAATAGGGAATGATTACTTAAAACACTAAAAGGAATCTTATTAAGATGTAATGCAATGTTAGGGGAATCCTTCCATTTGACGGATGAGTGTGAGATACCTCTTCATATTTCTTCTTGATAGTCTGCCTTATGGAATTCGCCATTAAGTTCCAGACTAGGATGCCTCATATGTCACAGCTAAAAGTCATGAGGTTGTCTGCTAGCGTAAGAAGGTAGTATCGAATCACCTCTTTATTGTCTACACTTAATTGTCCATAGTGCAAAAAATATGGAAAGGTAATTTTGCTTCTTCAAAGGTTGATCAATTTTATAGGAATCAAAATCCTATTTTCTCAATTTTGCTCTTTGCTTTGCATCTTTAATGGTTGATCAATTTTAAATCTTTTTCAAATAATATTCTAATTCAATACTTTTTTGTCTTTCTCAATATAATCTGCGCAAAAGTTTCATCTTGATAAATTAGAGGCCAAAACAATTTGGGTGGAAGGTTGAAAATGACCTAAAATTTGGGTGGAAAATAATCCTTTTCCCTTATAACAATAATAGAGATATTAAATAAAAGATGTTACGGTTGTGATTACGTCCATTGGACTAAGATACTCAATTTTTAAATCACGTTCTGTGTTGTTCATACAGTATGAACAGAAGTCAAAACGGTGTGCACAGGTTTAGTAGACGGTGTCGTTTGAACATTAAAAAAGATAGGAATTTAGTTAGATTGCTTTGTTTCATTTTCATGTAGGTGCCAAATTTCAATATTCTAGAGGATAACATAGTCGAAGTGGAAGATCGAGTAAAGGGGATGGTTAAAAGTGTATGTGTGGCCTCCAATCAATTCATCGAATAATAAAGGCGTTCATTTTTTTGTAGTTTTATGACAGGTTTTATGTAAGAGTGGGTGTATCTGAGATTTTACTTATTCAGCGTCGTTGGTTCCTTGTAGAAAGAACAGCCGCCTCGCGCCGGAAATGATGAAAATATCTGCTTCTTCTTCAGAACTCGTTTTAGTTTTTGCTGGTTGAGTTTGTGTCCAGAAACACAAAGAGATTGTACAGAAGGAGAAAAGGGGAAGAAATGAAGAAGAGAAGGGGAAAAAAACCTTTTCGATCTTCTTCATAAAAGTTCGGGTGGGAAACAGTTATTCGGCTTTCTTTCTTTACAAGATCTCCGTAACCCACCACGGTCTTACTGAAAACGAAGCACTGATCAGAAGCCAACTTCTAGCATCCAGTTCAATCTTCTCAATTCTCTAGGGCATTGTATCAATTCCATTTTGTTTTGTGGCCGGCCACGTCCCCTTCATATCAGAAGAACACCACAGTCAGTCACCACCATGGCCAGAGCAGAGTTTTTCGTGGGCGAGATCGCAAACGAACTCTTAGACCAGCTCAGAACAATATCTCGACAAGCCTTTTTCTGTAAATCCAGTGCGGATCAGCTCAAAGAAACCATAGATGAACTCCTCCCTATCATCCAAGAAATCAAATGCTCTGGCGTTGAACTTCCTAGTTTTCGCCAGGCACAGCTCGACGGCCTGTCCAAGACTCTTCGAGATGGTTTAGACCTCTGTAAAGAGGTTCTGAAAGCAAACCGTTGGAATGCGTACAAGAACGTGCAATTGGCTCGGAAGATGGATAAATTGGAGAAGAAAATTTCAGGATTCTTCTTCGGCATCATACAAGCACATGTCTTGGCTGATGTTCATCGCGCCAGCTATCAAACGACGGAGAGGTTTGATCGGCTGGAGCGTTCGACAAGAAGGATTGAACAGCGACTTGAGTCGATGAAAACTGGTGTGGCAGCTGGAGGGTGGGTTGAGCACGCCATGATTAAAGTGGAAATGGAAGAGAAGAGAGCTGAGGAGGGTAATTTTGGGAATTTTATAGGCGTGGGAATTGCTTTAGGGAAAAAGAAAGTGAAGGAAATGATAATTGGACGGGAGGATTGGAGCGTTGTAGGGATTTTGGGCATTGGTGGCTCTGGGAAGACCACTCTTGCTACTGAGGTCTGCAGAGATTTTCAAGTCACGAGTAAATTCCCTTTTCTTCTTAAACGCAATATCATGATTCTTTTAAGATGCTTTGATTTTCTATGCAATTTCCCTTTAAGGAGGCATTTTCTCTTAAGAAAATTACATTGACCTTGTTTGTTATTTCCATTTTCAGGCTACTTCAACAACAGAATTTTGTTCCTTACTGTATCAAAATCTCCAAATGTGGAGCTGTTGAAGACAAAGGTTTGGTCTTTCGTATCTGGATGTGATGTTGAATCAAATGTTTTAGTTCCTCCATGGAATCTACAAGTACCTTGGAATGTAGGATCTCGTTGTTTGGTGGTGTTAGATGATGTGTGGTCATTAGCAGTGCTTCAACAGCTTACTTGTAGGCTTCCTGGTTGCAAAACACTTGTGGTTTCCCGTACCAAGTTTTCAACGGCTCTCGATGCTGTCTATGAAGTAGAGTTGTTGAGAGAAGATGAATCAATATCCTTGTTCTGCCACGCTGCTTTTGGACAAAAGACCATTCCTCCAGCTGCAAATGAGAACTTGGTCAAGGAGGTAGTATTGAACCATCCAGTTATCAGGAAACTGAATGATACAACCTTGAATTTGATAGCTGGTTTCTTTTGTTGCCTTTGTTCTATGGCTGATGCTTATGAAAAAATTTATGCAACAGATTGTAAAAGAGTGTGGAGGGCTGCCTCTGGCTCTTAAAGTTATTGGAGCATCACTGAAAGATCGGCCTGAAAAATATTGGGCAAGTGCCCAAAAAAGGTTATCACGAGGACAGCCTATTTGCGAGTCTCATGAAATCAACTTGCTTTATCGGATGGCCATAAGTGTTGAAGACTTGTCAGAGAAGGTTAAGGAATGCTTCCTGGATTTGGGATCCTTTCCTGAAGACAGAAAGATTCCAATGGAGGTGCTTATCAATACCTGGGTTGAGATCCATGACATTGATGAGGACGATGCTTTTGCCATCATTATGGAGCTTTGTGATAGAAACCTTCTCAGCCTAGTTAAAGATTCAAGGTATTTTTTTAAGGATTCTATGAATTACTTTAGTGTTGTTGTTTTCTGAGCTTTGGTGCCTTAACGTGCTCAATTTAACAGAGCTATAGACATGTATAGTGCTTACTATGAGATGTATGTCACTCAACATGACGTTCTTAGAGATCTTGCTCTCCATTTGAATGATCGGGACAAGATAAATGACCGCAAGCGATTACTTATGCCTAGAAGAGACGCAGAGCTTCCAAAAGAATGGGAGCGGAATGTCAATGTGCCATTCAATGCTTGGATTGTTTCCATTCATACAGGTATAACTGCCTCTCTTTCTAGATTGTGTTTCAACTAAAATGCTATTAGTTTGATGGTCATCCAATAAAAAATGTAAAGGTAACAGTATAATATATCTTGATTGATTCTACGGTAATGTACCCTTGAAACTAGCTCAGGTGTTAACAATTTTACAAAGCAGGAGAAATGAGAAAAATGGATTGGCTTGGCATGGAATTCCCCAAGACAGAAGTGCTACTCCTCAACTTCTCTTCCAAGGAGTACTTCTTGCCTTCCTTCATCAGGAGCATGAAAAAGCTTAGGGCGCTAACAATGATAAACCATAGTTCCTCCCCTGCTACCCTTGGCAACTTTGCAGTTTGTTCGAATTTAGCTACCCTTAGAAGCCTTTGGCTTGAAAGACTTTCAATTTCTCAATTAGCAGAGGCAACTATTTGCCTAAGAAATTTGCGGAAACTATCTTTAGTTCTCTGCAAAATTAATGGCCTTCTTGATCAGCCAATGATAGACCTGCCGAAGATGTTCCCTCATCTCTTGGAGTTCACAATCGATCACTGTCATGATCTAATAAAGCTGCCCCCCAGCATTTGTCGATTGCAGTCACTCAGGAGTTTAAGTATCACTAACTGCCACAGTTTACTCGAATTGCCAGCTGACATTGGCAAGCTGAAATCTTTACAATTTATGCGGCTCTATGCAAGCCTTGTTCTTAAGACTCTCCCAACTGGGATTTCTGAGCTGGTCTGCTTGAAATACCTCAACATTTCTCAATGTGTCAGCTTAACTTGTCTTCCTCAAGGGATTGGTCATTTAGCAATGCTGGAAAAAATCGACATGAGGGAGTGTTCACACATAGGGAGTCTACCTAAGTCTGCTGCCTCATTGAAGGCTTTACGTCAAGTAATTTGTGATGATGATGTTGCTTTCCTGTGGAAGGATATGAAGAAGACCATACCAGGACTTAATGTTCAGGTTCCTGAGAAAAAATTTAGTCTGGACTGGCTTAATGAATGAACCGTAGCAATGTTATGTGATTAGGGATTCTCAATCATGCGCTTTCATATCATCTGTATACTTTACTTTTGTCTTTTTATGACTGTAACTTCTGATAAATAATATTTAGTTTAACAATGAAATGAAGCACGGTTAGTTGATCTAGTAACTAGAATTTTCTTTTAAAAAGACAAATCTGGGTGGGACAGCTCCAAGTTGGAAGAGATTCTAACTTCAAAATCTTCTTGTGGTGGATTTCCGTGTTATTGTTTTCTCAGTCGGCAGGATTACGAATATTGGAATTAAGATTGGTGATAAGGGCATTTGTTTTCAGTTTTCCAAGTAGTGAGAAGAGAGCTGATGCTGCTGAATCCGATAGATGTCTTCTTTTTTTTCATTATATTCAAGAAGCTTTCATCATATCCGCAGAAGGGTTATTGTCAATTTTCCCCGCTGATTTGATGGACAACCAACCAGCGTAAGAAGACCATATTGAATGTTAGACTTTGAGAGATTCATAACTCTAATAATAAAATAATAAATTATTAGGGTAAATCATATTATATATTTAATAATAAATTATATAAAAAAATTTAATATTATTTTTTAATAATTTAATTATTGATCGATCGATGATACTATTAATTATATTAAATATTATTTTATTTTTAATTTAAAATTATTAAATTATATAATAATATATAATTATTTATATGTTATTTCTACCCATAATAGTACTCTTCCCTTCCATTAAATAGTTTTTCTCATAAAGAAAAGCAGAGCATGTTCCTTCCACGAAATTGTAGAAGCTCATATGGAGGTCCAAATTGTCTCCTCAACCCCATTAAAGAAGAGATTGGTTGGAAGGGAGGTCCCCACCTTATCACCTCACTCCACCCAAAATGATGCTCTTTCCAAAAGTTAGGTCTAGTCCAGAAGTCCGAATTTGATTCGTTTAAATTCTTCTTTGTCATCTACTATAAGTTAAGTTAAAAGAAGAGGAGAAAGTCAAATTGAAGTTGTCCCGTGTTTATCATTCAGAAAATTTCGGTAAGAAAAAGCTGAAAAGGATGTATCTGAAAACAGGGTTTGTGGAATATTCTGTTTGATACCATGGAAAAGTAGGAAAAAACATTGGCGACAAAAGAAGATGGGGTCCCTTACGAAGGCTATGAATCAATATTTTCTTTCGTCGGCTTTACATGTAACACAGTTGAATTCTGATCTTCTTCTGAATAAACATTTTGTTTTCTGCTGCCCATAACAACCGACAAAATACCGTGAACATGTCACAAGTTCAAATCTCTATAATATTTTATAATTAAATTCTTAATTTATTTAATATAATAGTTGTTGAGTTGTATATATTAAGTGAGATTGAATCCACCTCTAAATGAGTAAAATATGACTCGAGTGCGGTTTTTTTTGACCAAACAAATTAAAAAAATGAAAACAAACAAAATGTTTCTTATAATTTTTATGATGGCCAAACACTCTCCTGCCTAAAGGACCTTCAGATTCAGAAGGCTACAGGGAAAAACCTTTTGGGACATGGGAGATTTTCCCTTTTTTTCTCAAATCAACAACCATTCAGAAAGATTCAGAAGGATTCCGAATATTGGAATTAAGATTGGTGATAAGGGCATTTGTTTTCAGGTTTTCCAAATAGTGAGAAGGCTTTTTATGACCAAAAAAATTTAAAAAAAAAAAAGAAACAAAATGTTTCTTACAATTCTTATGATGGCCAAACACTCTCCTGCCCAAAGGACCCTCAGATTCAGAAGGCTACTGGGAAAAACCTTTTGGGACATGGGAGATTTTCCCTTTTTTTCCTCATATCAACAACCATTTTTTTCAACTCAACAAGCATATAAACATGAAAGTTAATCACAGTATCATAATTAATATACAAGTAGTTAATTTTATTTAAGTGCAGTCACATAAATCTGGTAGGAATATATTCACTTATTCTGAGAGGGTAACTGTAGAACTCCTCATTTCTATCATCTCCCCCCCTGTGCTGGAATGGTTTCCACCAAGGAAGTCCTCTGTCTACGGCCGTGTCCCTTGCTTCAAGTGTGTTATCAACCAGCGTCCCAACGATAATTGCAACAGTTGGAGGTGACGAGAAGATTGTGTTCAATATGTCATTAAACTGCAAAACCCATAAACCATATGTACTTAACAGATGAGAAAATTCTAATACATAAAAATATCTAGGTGAGTAATCTACTAATGACTAGCACAAAATACGTCGCTAATTATCTTATAACTTGAACCATTCAACAGCGCAAGTCAATACAGAGACGCCAATTCCCTGACATTTGCTAACAATATGCCTCATGCCATATTTTAAATATTGGAGGCCAAAAAAAAAGCCTTCTTACAGAATTAGCAATTTATCAGAATGGTTCTTCACCTTTCAGTCAGTGCCATCAGTCAAAAGCTTGTAGTATGAAAACTAATTTAATATCTGTTGAAATCTGTTATTTCCTAAAGTATAGTTATGTTATGTTTTTGTTTCCTAAAGTTTAGGGATTTTACTTATTTATAAGTTTCCTATTCTAGGTAAGAGATTGATTATCTAATTAAGTTAGGAGATATATTTTCTAATTATAGGCTACTATTAGTTGTATATATGTTGGTGAGTTTTGTACAGGAAAAAATGTGAAATATATTTTTCTTCTCCATATTTCTTTATGGTATCAGAGCCAACTCCGGCTATATTCATCATTGTTTTTCCCGGCAATACTTATCTCTGTCTGTTACTTCCTCCGATAAAAACTACATTTCTGGCAATACATCAGGTTCAGACATGTCAAAAATTGGAATCGCTTTGAATGTCAATTCTGAAGGTTCATCCTTTGGAGGAAGTACCGTCGATCCATCTCAAAGTTCTCAAATCATCACAAACCACAGGTTAAATGGGCATAATTATTTGCCCTGGTCACAATCTGTTATGCTTTACATTAAAGGGAAAGGTAAAGCTGATTTTATCATAGGAGATGTGGAGATTCCAGAGAAGAAAGACAAGGGGTACAAGATTTGGGAGGCTGATAACAGCAAGGTGATGTCTTGGCTCATAAATTCCTTGACACTAGAGGTTGGAGAAAATTTCCTATTATATGAAACGGCCTATGAAGTTTGGGAAGCTGTGAAGGAAACCTACTCAAATAAGGATAATATTTCTGTTAGGTTTAAAATTGAAGGAGTTTTACATGAAGTGAAGCAAGGTGATCTAACGGTGATAGAGTATTTCAATAAATTGTCACACCTTTGGCAGCAAGTAGACATGTTCAACAAGTTAAACTGGGAGTGTAATGATGATGGAGCTGTTTTCAAATTATACCTGGAAGAGATGAGGATTTTTAAATTTCTTATCGGCTTGAATGATAACCTGGATGAGGTTCGTGGTAGAATATTGAGTGTTAAGCCACTGCCCTCCATTCAAGAGGTGGTTTCTGAAGTGCACAGAGAAGAAAGTCGAAAGAAGGTAATGCTCAGGTCTGAGTCAATGCCAACCAGTGGAGACGCATCAGCGCTTGCAGCCAGAGGTAATTCAAACAATCCTGTTGATGGTAAAACCAGAAAAGGCCGACCATGGTGTGATCATTGCCGTCGTCCAGGCCATTACAAGGAAACCTGCTGGGAAATTCATGGAAGGCCAGCAGATTGGAAGCCACGTAGTCAGACCAAGAAGGGATATTTTGCATGTGGAAATAATACTGGTGATAGTGACGGAAATCTATTCAGCAAGGAACAGATTGAGCAGTTGCAAAAATTATTTGGTCACTTTTTATCAACACCTGTTGGGACTGGTTCTATGGTACAGTCAGGTACATTTTCCAGTGCCTTGAGTTTTAAAAATGAAAAATCAGGTTCTTGGATTATAGATTCGGGGGCAAGTGACCATATGATAGGAGATCCTAACGTGTTCAATACATTTGAGCCATGCAAAGGTAATTTTAATGTTAAGGTAGCAGATGGAACATTCTCAAAGGTGGTAGGTTATGGTACTGTTATTCTCTCAAAAATTTTAACCTTACAATCAGTTTTATTTGTTCCAAACTTAGACTGTAATTTGCTATCCGTTTCCAAACTTACCTATGACAAAAATTGCCTTACTACATTTTACCCTACCTATTGTATTTTTCAGGACTTGATCTCGAAGAGGATGATTGGAACTGCTGAATTACGATCTGGTTTATACATTCTAAAAGTAGAATCTGCCTTCCATTCACAATGTCATTCCACCAAGCAAGTAGTTACTCAAAGTCACTCTAGGACTAGTTCAAATAAAGAAAGTACTGTGATGTTATGGCATTACAGGTTAGGCCAACCAAACTTCTTGTACTTAGAGAAACTTTTTCCTGATTTATTTGTTAATAAAAGTCCTAGTGAATTTTCTTGTGAAATTTGTGAGATATCTAAACATACTCGTGCTTCTCTATCTCCTAGCATTTACCATGTTTCCAAGCCTTTTGCACTTATTCATAGTGATGTTTAGGGCTTATCTAGAATTCTTACTGTGACTGGTGCTAAATGGTTCATTTCATTCATTGATGATCATACTCGAGTTACTTGGGTATTTCTCATGAAAGAAAAATCAGAAGTGGCCAATATCTTCAAAAATTTCAATTCCATGATTAAAACACAATTCCAAACTAAGGTGCAAATCTTAAGAACTGATAATGGAAAAGAATTTGTCAATAAATCTCTAGTAGATTACTGTCTTAATGAGGGAATTATACACCAAACTGCATGTGTTTATACCCCACAACAAAATAGTGTGGCTGAGAGGAAAAATAGACATCTTTTAGAAGTTGCAAGATCACTATTATTCACTATGCACGTTCCTAAAAAGTTTTAGGGGGATGCTGTCCTTACGGCAGTCCATTTAATCAATAGACAACCATCTAGAGTATTACACTTTCACACACCTATTCAAATTTTACTTACTGCATATCCCTATAGTCATATATT
The DNA here is from genome assembly GCF_011075055.1 of Mangifera indica. Classification (NCBI taxonomy): domain Eukaryota; kingdom Viridiplantae; phylum Streptophyta; class Magnoliopsida; order Sapindales; family Anacardiaceae; genus Mangifera; species Mangifera indica. The sequence goes on along the minus strand of NC_058147.1, from coordinate 2,587,782 downwards.
GTCAAATATTCCTCTTAAAGTCTTTAGGTGTACAGTGTTTGTGCATGATAATTCCCCTTATCATAGTAAATTAGATCTTAGGTCCTTTAAATGTGTGTTTCTTGGTTATTCCCCAAATCAGAAAGGTTACAAGTGTTATCACCCAGCATCTAAGAAATTTTTTATCTCTATAGATGTTACTTTCTTTGAGAATCAACCTTTTTTCAGCAAGGAGGAAAAGGTAAGTGAATTACAGTTTCTTAATGATTTTGCACCAGTTTCCAATTCTAATAACAAAGCACGAAGTCATAATTCAACTCAACCAGTTCACAACCCATTCAATAGTCCTTCTCTAACTCCAAAATACTGTTCTAGTCCTGTAAATTCCCAAGAAGTCACAGAATTCATAAACCTTGATGATGGTACTGATCAGTTCAACGCACTGCCCCAAGAAATAGAATCTGTCCAGGAAAATTCATCAAACACGTCACCTAAAACACTGTCCCAAAAGCCAACTCGTGTGTATTCAAGGTAGCCAAAGCATGATAGAGTTGTATTTAATCCAGATGTTACTCAGCAGGTTCATGATTTCTCACCAGGATCAGATGTCCAAGTTCACTCAAATACTCCATTTTCTACCTCAAATGAACCTTCCTTTGAGACAAAAGAGTGTGACAATCAGAGTGAAAAAATTCTAACTAGTGATAGTGAGTATGTTCAGCTAGAAAATGAGTTGCCAATTGCTCAAAGAAGACCCATGAAAAAATGTAGAGAGAGACCATTGTATCCTCTTAGCAAATATGTGTCATATGAAGGTTTGTCACCTAATTACAAATTATTTGCTATGAATATCTCTAATATTGCTGTTTCAGCAACTATTCAAAAGGCTTTGAGCATACCTGAGTGGAGACAAGCTGTTCAAGAAGAACTCATGGCATTACAAAAAAATCAAACATGGGAATTAACAGTACTACCTGAAGGAAAAAGGACAGTAGGATGCAAATGGGTCTTCGTAGTTAAACATAAAGCAGATGGAAGTGTTGAACGCTATAAGGCAAGACTTGTAGCAAAGGGTTTCACACAATCGTATGGAATAGACTATGAAGAGACGTTTGCTCCAATTGCAAAGCTGAATACAGTCAGGGTTCTTTTGTCAATTGCAGTGAATCTAGATTGGCAACTACATCAGATGGATGTGAAAAACGCATTCTTAAATGGTGATTTGTTGGAGCAAGTATACATGGACAGTCCACCTGGTTTAGAAGCAGAGTTTGGGAACAAAGTTTGCAGACTAAAGAAATCCTTGTATGGGCTAAAGCAGTCACCAAGAGCCTGGTTTGAAAGGTTTACAAAGTCTGTGAAACGGTTTGGCTATCTTCAGTGTCAAACAGATCATTCTTCGTTTGTAAATCATACTTCAAATGGCTTTATTACCGTTCTTATAGTTTATGTAGACGATATCATCATCACAAGCAATAGTGAAGATGAAATTCAGAAGTTGAAGATATTCTTGGGCAAACAATTTGAAATCAAGGACCTTGGTTGTCTAAAGTATTTTCTAGGTATGGAGGTAGCAAGATCCAAGAAGGGCATTTGCATTAATCAATGCAAATATGTCCTAGATTTGCTTAAGGAAACTGGAATGGTTAACTGTAAACCAACTGAAACTCCCATGGATTCGTCAACAAAGTTGGGATTACTAGAGGGAAGTCCTCCTGTGGACAAAGGAAGGTATCAATGGTTAGTTGGGAAACTTATCTATCTCTCTCATACAAGGCCTGATATTGGCTTTGCTGTTAATACAGTAAGCCAATTCATGAATAACCCAAATGAGGAACATATGGGAGCTGTGTACATGATACTCAGGTATCTTAAAATGACCCCAGGTCGAGGCATTTGGTTTAAGAAAAGTGCATGTAGGCAAGTAAGCATTTACACAGATGCAGATTGGGCTGGATCACCTCTTGATAGAAGGTCTACTTCTGGGTATTGTTTTTTTGTTTGGGGTAATCTAGTTAGCAAGAAACAATCAGTAGTTTCTCGCAGTAGTGCAAAAGCTGAATTCAGAGCTTTAGCTCAAGGAATTTGTGAAGGAATATGGCTACAAAGGTTGTTGGAAGAATTAAAGGTTCCCAATGTTATGCCTATAGAGTTGTTATGTGATAATCAAGCAACTATTAACATAGCCAAAAATCCAGTTCATCATGATCGAAAAAAGCATGTGGAGATAGATCGGCATTTCATCAAGGAGAAGATTGAAAAAAAAAGTTATCAAGTTGAACTATATTCCTACCAATTCTCAAATAGCAGACATCTTCACCAAGACGTTACCTAGATCTCAGTTTGAAAATATGTGTTCCAAGCTTGGCATACTTAACATTTACTGCCCAGCTTGAGGAGGGGTGTTGAAATCTATTGAAATCTGTTATTTCCTAAAGCATAGTTCTGTTTGTTTTTGTTTCCTAAAGTTTAGGGATTTTAATTATTTATAAGTTTCCTATTCTAGGTAGGAGATTGATTCTCTAATTAAGTTAGGAGATATATTTTCTAATTATAGGCTAATACTAGTTGTTTATATGTTGGTGAGTTTTGTACAGGAAAAAATGTGAAATATATTTTTCTTCTCCATATTTCTTTAATATCTATGGATTTAAGTGCTAGTCATTCATGCTAGATTACTTCAGAAAGTTTCATAATGTCAAAGCATGATTTACCAAATGCATGTGCCCAGTCATGCACCGGTTCCTTATTATTATTATTATTTTTTATATCAGTGTATCATGTCTATCATCCCAACCATAAATTCTTTTGCTTCCTATCTCACACTTGAATAGATAAGGTTTGTGATAGACGAAAAACTTGGAGGGATTTAATGATATCTGGAAACAAATATGGTAAAATTGAGAAGTATAGCATGATTTCCAGTGAACTTACCCATCCCCCGTTTGTTCTCACTGGTCCCTGACCATCCGGAGTGGTGTTCAAGACAAAGTATTGAGGAATGGATATGCCAAGGAACAGAGAGAGACCCAAAACGTAGATGTTTCTCATGGAATTATTATTAGCAAACTGAATGAAACTAATCCCAACAGCAGCTGCGGAAATGAAAACGCATCCAATGAGCAAATTCCCATTAGAAAAAGGAAACAACTAAAAGCCAAGAAACACCATATTGACAACATTATCACTCACCAACAATCCCTAACAGAACACAGTATATGGCTGCGAATATTGGTAGAGGAATGGATGCAAAGAACGCTCCAAATTTCCCTGAAAAACTTAACAGTCAGTACAATATTATTAAAAGTGAAGCAGAGTTGAATACAATTTATGAGGGGTTAAAAGACAAACCAAATATCGAGAAAAAGATCATGAAAGCAGTTGAAATCTGAACCACCCTTCTGCTGCCAATGTGTGTCAGTCCAAGAAGGCCAACATTTTCCCTGTAACATCATTTTGATGGTGACTAAAAAGAATCTTTGATATGTTTTGAAACAGCTTGTCAATTCATTTTCACATTTAGTCACTTCTCTACAAGACATTTTGCCTTGGCTTCCTACTTATAGAACAAAATACGAAAGATTCAAAACAAACAATTTGAAATATATTTCATGAACTGGGTATAAGAAGTAACAACCTGCTAAAAGTATGCATCAAATACAAGGCCTAAACTCAGACAGAATCTACCAATTGCCCTTTCAAATGGTGGCAATGAAGGTTTCTTTTCACAAAACTAACTTGATGATTTCAGTCATCGCTACTAGCCTATGAGACAATATGACTTCATTAAGTCTTGACATTTCATATCTGCACCAAAATATATGTGACACTATAAATGAAAACAAAAACCTAAAAAATGCAACGAAAATGAAATAGTAAGAGGCCAACATCTGAGTCATACTGGAGAGAAACACATATATTTAGCTGTTATAAAGTGTTGCTTCCTTACACAGATGCAGTAGTACCAACAATAGAACCAAAAAACCCTTCAATCAGCATGCCAATACCCTGCAATTGATAAAGTCAACTGTATTTTTTAATATCTAAATGGTAAAATAACTATAGAAATTCATCACATATGAAATTAAAAATACATATATCAAGAATCAAATAAAGAAACCAAGTATAAAAAAAAAGCATAGACAATCTTTGCCAGGACCTGCAGGCCAATGCTTCGGCTGAGGACATGTGCTGGGGGTGCAGTAGCACCTGCCAGCCGTGCTGCTGCAAAAAATGTTCCAGTTGACTGCACCAAAAAACAAAAGCAATATCTCAAATACCAGATTTCTCTATCGTTTCAACCAAACAAGACAAGCAACTGACTATATCTTAGACTGCATACCATTTAGAGAACAAATATATTGAAGACCATCCACGGCATAAGGATTTTTACCAGTTACAATAGTTCAAAATTTTAAAATAGGTAAAAGTACAAATTTAAATGTCAATATCCAAGGTATGTCGAATGTTAAAAAACTAGTAATTGAACCTCTGCGGATGAAACAAGTGCTGCCCCCATCATCCCAAAGACATGGCTTGCTCTGAATATTGGAGTACCCCACTGAAATGGGTATGGAATCTTAATCCTAGTTCAGAAATAATATCAAAAGAAGTGTCATAAATAAAATGATGTCATTCAACGAATTTCCAATTAAAATGAACAAGAGGTCAAATCAAATCATCAGGAAAATACCAAGGAGCAGATGACATAAGATACGATCGATCTATCCGGCAACTCACTTTAGTCTTCTCTGGGACATTGTTGTAAGCACCAGCAACAGTGAGGATAGCAGCAAAAGCCCAAACAATTGCAATGCAGAAAAGCAAAGCAAACCTTTCAACTATGAAATCAGTCTTTGGATGGATGCGCTTCAAATACTGCACCAAGCACATCAAGGTTTCTTACATGTACAAAGAGTATTAAAATACTAGTATGAAATAGGAACAAGCTATATTACCTGCTGGCCAACAACTAGTAGAATCAGCATAGGCAGGCCAATTTCTACGCAATTACCAAGCTATATAGAACATAGCAGCGTAAAATAAAGGTCTTCATTAGCATAAATTTTTCAGAGCCACCTAAAATTGGAAGGTCAGATTAAACAATTACCAGTGGGAAGCCCCTTGCAAACAGACCAAGACCAACCACACAAACCACTGGTACAATGATAATGGGACTAAATAATCTGGGGAAGCAAAAGAAAAAAAGGACAAGTAAAAACCAATTCTGAGACCCAATTAATTATCTCAAATAGGTATCAGACCATAACCATAAAGAATGCAAGGGACAAGATTTAAGTTCAAAATTCGACACTATTACCTTGTTAAATTACCCCAAGCCTGACTATATCCAAGCACGATGTTGACAAATGCAGAGACAATTAATGATCCTTGTATAGTTCTCATGTTATGGAGAAATCTCTGCAAGCAACCATGATAACAGTCAGAGAATTCAGTGCGGTATGCAGGATTGCTGAGTAATATAGGTAGACAATCACAAGGCAAGAAGTAATTTTATACGCTAAAAATAGATAAACTTAAGTCAAGGGAGAAAGAATGAGGTATTTTCCAAGTGCATGTTACCAGCCTAGAACTATTCGAGAATTAATTGTAGAAATAATTCAGTAGTATTTGTACTAACATTTAAAAAATTGAAAATCTTCAAACAGGCATCCTTACAATCAAAATCTAGAGAAATTGTATGTTGCAGAAGCTTACTAAAAGATGAATGATACTAACTTCATGAAAATAAATTTAAGTGTACTAATGTTTCAACACCATTACAGATGTCCTTCACACAGAAAGTCAGCACACACACCTCACACATTAACAGCCAATCTATTTTGTTTTTTCCCCACTTTTCAATTGAATCTCACAGGAACTTTCCATACCTCTTGCTCAGATGCGAATGTAGTACCAGAGTAATCATTGATAATTGACAATACTGGCAGGGTGAAAGCAGCTGATGGACCCATCACCGTGGGAAGCCTTGTGCCAATAAGTGTTTGAAGTAGCGTATTCACTCCTGACATGAACAGCAATGATTGTATCACTCGGGCTTTGTCACCCTGTTCATATCAACACCAATTTTCTTAAATTGAGATTTATCAATCAGTGTATTTATTATAAGAAACTGAGCTGGTGGGCTGAAATCGTACATTATCCCCACCCATCGAAGGCACAAGTGTACTGGCAATCAAGACAGTAGTTCCAAGCATAACAATATAGTGTTGGAAAGCCAGTAAGACTGCCTGGGCTGTGAAACACAATTTATTAGTAGCTAGATTTGAAGATGCGTTCTTTTTTAGGTAAAGGCTTAGCTAGACTAGACAAATACAAAGTATAAATAAATCGCAGGATCAAAAGATGTTGATCAACAAAACTGAGTAAAAGAATCCATAAATAATAATAATAAATAAGCAAAAAGAAACTGACGATCAGCTATCTTCTAAAGCCGATCACATAGATGTAGACATGCAGCAAAACTATAAAAAAAAATATTAAAAAACTAAAAGAATTCACTTTAATATAGAATCTAAACACCACCCAGCTTTCCTTTTGGAATAAACAGAAAGAACAATACTAAAAGTAATAATTGCAATAAAATAGAATACACACACACACACACACACACACATATATATATGTATGTATATGTATATGTATGTATGCATGCATGTATGTATGTATGTATGTATCCTACACAGACCAAGAAAATAATCAAAAAAAGAAACAAAGAAAGAAAGAGACTAACCCCAAGAAGGATTGGAGTGGATGCAGTACTGGAGTTGCTGAAGTTGCTCGGCCGGAGTCCAAGTGGGACCCCTTGAAAGTGCAAGAGGTATAGGTGGTGGTGGCGCCGGTAGAGCTGGCGGTGTACGCTCGGGGTTCGCTGTTTCGACCATATTCCTTTCTTACCAATTCTCTTCTTAGTTTGCTTCTTCTTCTTCTTCTTCAAATTACAGGATAAAAAAAAAAAATAGAGCTTTTGAATTGATTAAAGCAGTTCTGTTATATGCCTAGAAAGGAATTATAAAAAATTACCAGAGAAAGGAAAAATGAAAATAATAATATAAACAGTCGAGTTCAGTGGAGTTCCCTCTGGCAGAGAGCAAAACAGGTCGGGAGTCGCGATTACGATAAGATTGCCGCGTATTGAAGCATATTATAAAATCTTAATAACGCGTGGCCTCTTTTTCTTCCCATTTTAACATTCAACGTTCACTATATTACTTTTTTGCCATTTTTTTTAAACTATACATTTTCTTTTCCTCCATTATCATAACCATCTTTCTATGACCACAATCGATTCGTATTTGACCCATCAGCATCATCCAACGTATCCTTTTTCCGTAAAACAGTGAACAAACCATAATTCTTACATGATTCAATTATAGTTTCCTTCAAACACACGGGGACGCCATCCCCGGACAATTAGGCAAAATTAAATCAAAATGCTCAATTATTTCAAGTGTTACTGTAATTAACTAGACCTCTAATCAATCACCGACTAATAGATAAGGCACTCAACCGACCCTCTTAACTCTGTTTCATAACAATAAATTATTAGTGACAATTATTAGTATCAATAATTAGATTTGAACACAAACTGATTTAGTTTGGTATTGAAAATCAATTTGGTTTGATGTAATTTGACTCAATTTTGTTTAATTTAAATTGAAACTAAAAGATTTAACTTTTTTTAAAAATTGAATTGTACTTAAATTAGAAGTTATTTAATTTGGTTTAGTTTGAATTTAATTTGAATAGATTATTCAAATTTATGATTTGATTAAACTTAAATTTATAATTTAAATTAGTGATTTAAATTAGTGATTTGATTTAGTTAAATTTATTATTTAAATATATAGTTTTACTTTATTATTTGGATAATATGATATCGTTTTGTTAATTAATAATGTATTAGAGATAAAAATTTAAATAAATAATTTAAACTGAACTCAAATTAAATCGAATTGAATAATTTTTTATTTAAATTATCTTTAATATTAACCCAATAAATTCAAACTAAATTTAAATTATATATTTATTTTTTATTCAAATCAAGATACATTCGAACTTGGTTCGATTGGCATCCACTCCCATCAATTACATCCCAACTTCCATTGCAATAAAGCTGAACTGAGAATCTAAAACATTTAAAATTTAAAATATCGATAGCAAAAAAGGTGGTAGCTGTGGCAATACAAGCTGTGCATCGTCTCAATCAATCTAAAACATTAAAAATTTCGCGCCAGCCACGTGAAGACCAAGCTGTGAGGGGGGCCATTGTGCGTACTTCAAGGAGTTTTAAATGGTAACTCAACTCAAGATAATGTCTTTGCTTCAGAGTTCCCATGTGGACTTGTATGGGCATGAAACCACAAGTGCTCACACAGAGCCGTTATCTCTTGAATGCCGTTATTTAGGCATTAGGCACAACACTTTATATTTTTCTTCTGAATTATATGTGATACGAATAACAATGAGTATGTGTGGATGAAACTTGGAACTAATGCACCTTCTAAAACAAGTAAGAATAGAACCATACACAAATCTAAACCAAGAATAAAACTATACATAAATTACATATACCAACATTTCTTATTAACTTATTCATATATTTTAATATAATAACATATGATTGAGTGATGTGATTTTTTTTGTGTTTAGAAAATTTTCCCAGTGCTTCCTTGCAAATTAGGAATATAGACAAACAACTTACTTCCGGATCCCACATAAGGTCATTCTTAATTACATAAACAAGCATTTTTCCTCAATCAAGAGAAATTCCGATGAGGTTAGCATTTACATATGGCATTAAAAAGTAAACAAGCAACACATACATAACACAGCTAACACAACTGAAGCCAAAGTTTGAGAACCCCACATCAAACGAAAACGTAATCTACTTGCATTTCCAGCATCAATCAAGCTGTCAAAGGATCGAGAATTTGGCCAATGAACATCACCATTCCTGTCATGTCTTCTCTGATCATGAACAAGAATGGGTGATCAGCCACAAAATCTATCTTATCAAAACGAGCCACTGACCTAAGTGTTACTATAGCAGCAGAAGCAGCTGCAGCTTCTGTCCCTTCTTCATTAACTTCAATGAAGGCCTTCTGGTATATGCTTGAGACATATAGGTCCTGACCCACTGGGGAATCCACCATCTCTGGGAAACCTTCACTACCAGAGAAAGGCAACACAAGTCCTAATCCCTTAAGAACTTTGGAAGCTTCAAACCCAAAGGAAATCTTAAACCTTGGAATTCTGAAATCACCAACTTCTACTTTTTGATGTGGTAGGTAGCGGTCTAAGAATCCAGAATCAGAAGCCGCTTTCTCTACCAAAGCTGGCAGCCCATCTTTTGCATCTGGAAGAAAGAAGTACATGGAGAAACGGCGCTTATCTCCACCTTGTTTATAAGGAAGCCCCAGAACTTTGAAACCATCAAAGGCCTCGACAAACTGCTTCTTCTTGCTAGTCATGAAGGGCACATGAACTGAGTTTCCATTTAGAAGGTGAAAGTCATGGTCCTTTGTTTTTGAAGAATCGAAATGTTCATTCCAAGCTCCTTTAAAGTATAACGCATTTGCAAAGATAAGCCTGCTCGTACTATCAACAGAGCCAGGAGGAAGTACCTCTTTAATGAGGCCATTGGTCTCCTTTTCAGCCCACAAATTTACTTCTTTAGTTACTTCAGCAGCCTTCAAAGATACCATCAACATCAGTACAAAACGTGATTGTCATGAAACTAACTAGCAAAAGTTGTAAAGGAGTTTTTCATTGATTGTTTACAAACAGAAAGTTTTCTGTAGAAGTAAAGGGTTGCTTTAATTGAGGATGTAGACATGGGTTTGAATTGTCGCTGTACAGGTTGGTAACTCATCCTTAGGGTTTAGTTCTCATAGTAGCACAAAAGTCCAATTTGCAACTTTCTATTCTTTTAATTATTAATACAAACTCCGTAATTTCTTCAATAGAAATAACAAAAGTACAACTGTATGGTAGTTATACGACACATTCAGGAATGCATGAAGATCAAAGGAACCCGATTCATCGAGCATAAAACACACGGAGGCAATTGTTATCTCACCAGCAAACAACACCGAAAATAGTTGTATTCTAACAATTGCTAAGCATTGTACCGAATATTCTTTCAATTATAAGTAACAATACCAACCGAGTGTCAAGGGTAAACTTTGCTGAGTCCTAGTTCAGTATCATCCTTTAAGTGGATCAAAAAATCAATTGAATAACAATACCGACAATTGACTAATTTCAGCTAAGCTTTGTACTGATCATTCTTTCCAATTCAAATATCAGCTACAAATCATAAGAGTCACCGTAAAATTAACAACATGTCTTGCCCATTGTTTAATTTTTAGCATTAAGATATTAACTAAATCGATTGAAAGCAAGTGGCACTACTCCAACGTCAGTAACTGAGCTAACTGAATACTGTGTTCTTTTTATTGAAAACATAATAAATTACCTTGGTTTGAAAATCAACTTGATTAGACGCAGCCTTGTAGACATTATCCACAACCTCTTTGAAAGAATCCTTGAAAGAGAGTGACTTATCGATCCAAACACCGTTAGCGAAGGCCAAGGAAGGGCCGCCGGAAGAACTCCCATCGGCGAAAACAACAGCGACCAGTTCGGAAGAGAAAGAGTTAAGTTGATCGTTAGATTTGGAATTAAGGAATGAGAGGAGTTGGTCAAGAGTGTGACCCTTGGATCCAGCTGCAATCAAGCTGAGCACCACGTGGATGGATAACGGTGAGAAGACAAGGTTGGAGTCTTTGGCTTCAGTTGAGAAAAGGTGCTTGGTGAGGGAGAAAGCTACACCGGTTTGTTTGCTGATGAACTCTCGGATGTCCATAGTTTTACTGTGAGTTCGTCAGAAATGGAACGGAACCGACAGTTTTCTTTTAATTTGTTAACGCTTGAGAAGGAAAACAAGACTTGCTGCGTAGAATTTGTTAATCGTTCTTTTTGACGCCGGGTGGACAAAGAAGTCAGATGGACCGTTTCCGCGTGGGGCCGCATCAAACTATGCTTAGGAATTAAGCTGAGAATCGGGCTTCTATCATTTTGGGTCCAAGAAGGTCATTTCCTTTTAATGGATTTTGTTGTTATTCTCTTGTGGTATGGGTCTAACCCGAAGCACTGGGTTAGGCAGGAACTACAACTTATATGAATTTCAGTTCTTTATGTGTTCTATCTGGCGGGTCAATTGGGCCAAGCTGGCCCGAAACCCCGAAAAAAAGTCTGACACAAAAGAACTCAGTCTGTCATTGTAACAAAAACCAGGCCGGGCCGTGACAGCAGGTTTATTACTGTTGACAACTTTTAAAAAACATTTTTAATTAAAAAATATTTTTTAAAAGAAATTAACAGGTCGGACCGGTTATGTATGCAAGGCTAGACCTAAGCCTCCTATTTTCATTTCCACCTTTAATATTACGAGTTTTAATAAAATAATGTATATATATTTTATATAAACAAAATAAGTATATATATAATATATTATTATATAATATAATAACATATTATTAGATAATTAATTATTTTTTTCATTTTAAAATAACCTAATTAAATATTCACGCAAATAGTATTATTGGAATTATAAATCATATAATATAAAGCTTTAGAACAATACAGATTTTCAAAACCGACAAAACATGAACTCAATCGCGTCTGAAACTTACTTGCCAGTCCAAGGTAATTTTCAACTGCATATACAGCCAATATTCCTCAATCCAGTGCTATTTCGTTAAGGTTAACATTTACCCATGGCAGTAAGAAGTAAACAAGCAACATAAACATAAAAATGCTGACACAACTGAAGCCAAGTATTTTTTTTTTATAAGCAATTTAAATCAAGTTTACACAAGAGTGATAGAGACTCAAATATAGACCTTCTCTTTAAAAATTGTAATGTTTTATTAATTTTACTAATCCTTGAAATTGAAACCGAGTTTTGGAGCCCCACACAAACGTTAGCATTTTTAGCTAGAAAATGTAATCCAGTTGTACATTTCCAGCATCAATCAACCTGTCAAAGGATTGAGAATATGGCCAATGAAAATCACCATTCCAGTCATGTCTTCTCTTATCATGAACAAGAATGGGTGGTCAGCCACCAAATCTATCTTATCAAAACGAGGCAGTGACATGAGTGTTACTACAGCAGCAGAAGCAGCTGCAGCTTCTGTCCCTTCTTCCTTAACTTCAATGAAGGCCTTCTGTTATATGCTTGAGACATACAGGTCCTGACCCACTGGGGAATCCACCATCTCTGTCAAACCTTCACTACCAGAGAAAGGCAACACAAGTCCTAATCCCTTAAGAACTTTGGAAGCTTCAAACCCAAAGGAAATCTTAAACCTTGGAATTCTGAAATCACCAACTTCTAGTATTTGACGTGGAAGGTAGCGGTCTAAGAACCCGGAATCAGAAGCCAACTTCTCTACCAAAGCTGGCAGCCCATCTTTTGCATCTGGAAGAAAGAAGTACATGGAGAAATGGCGCTTATCTCCACCTTGCTGATAAGAAAGCCTTAGAGCCTTGAAACCATCAAAGGCCTCGACAAACTGCTTCTTCTTGCTAGTCATAAAGGGCACATGAACTGAGTTTCCATTTAGAAGGTGAAAGTCATAGTCCTTTGTTTTTGATGAGTCAAAATGTTCATTCCAAGCTCCTTTAAAATATAAAGCATTGGCAAAGATAAGCCTGCTCCTTCTACCAACAGAGCCAGGAGGAAGTACCCCTTTAATGAGGCCGTTGGTCTCCTGTTCAGCCCACAAATTTACTTTTTTAATTACTTCAACAGCTTTCAAGCATGCCATCAACAACAACACAAAACATGAGTGTCACGAAATAAGCAGCAAAAGTTTGAAATGAGTTTTGCGTTAATTATTTACAATCGAGTGTCAAGAGTAAACTATCCTGATTTCTAGTTCAGTGTTATCGTTTAAGTAGATAAAAAAATCAATTGAAAGCATAATTCGTCATAGGCCAAAGCCCGACAATCGATCACTTTTAGCTAAGCATTGTATTGATCATTCTTTCTTATTCATATATAAGCAGTAAATCATATAAGGCTCTGTAAAATCAACAACTTATCTTGCCCATTGTTTGATTTATAGCATTTGGATATTAACTATATCTATTGAAAGCTAGTGGCACTACTCCAACGTCAACAATTGAGCTAACTGAATTACCTTGGTTTGAAAATCAGCTTGACTAGACGCAGCCTTGTAGACATTATCCGCAATCTGTTTGAAAGACTCCTTCAAAGAGAGTGACTTATCGATCCAAACACCGTTAGCGAAGGCCAAGGAAGGGCCGCCGGAAGAACTCCCATTGGCGAAAACAGCGGCGAGCAGTTCGGGGGAGAAAGAGTTAAGTTGATCGTTGGAATTGGCTTTAAGGAATGAGAGTAGTTGGTCCAGAGTGAGACCCTTGCATCCAGCTGCGATCAGGCTGAGCACCACGTTGATGGATAACGGTGAGAAGACAAGGTTGGAGTCTTTGGCTTCAGTTGAGAAGAGGTGCTTGGTGAGGGAGAAAGCCACACCGGTTTGTTTGTTGATGAACTCTCGAATGTCCATAGTTTTGCCGTGAGTTCGTCAGAAATGGAACGGAGCCATCAGGCAGATCTCCTTTAATTTGTTAAGATAGCCGCGTAGACATAGAAGTCAAATGGACAGTTGCCGCGTCTGGCCGCAAAAAGGGTAGCTTAGGAATTACGCAGAGAATTGGGCATATAATTTATTTATTTTTTAATTAGCCCAATAATTTAATTTATCATAATTTTTTTTAAACACTCAAATTGACGTTTTATACCAGAGTGATATAAACCAAATCAAGTTAAAACAACTCTAGTTATCATCAACTCCCTTTGGAAGGAATTGCTCAAATTGTTGGAGGCCACAATATTTATGAGTAATGGCTGTCACCATGAGACAAATAGATAAACAAAAAGTATAAATCCCATCTTAGGATTGTATTTGTGTTGTTACGTGATGGATCAACCTAAACAATGGTTCAAATTTTTACCATAGGCAAAATTTTGGTATAAAATTGATTTTCATAGATCAACAAGCATGACTCTATTTCAAATTTTACAGGGTCAACCTCCCCCAATGGTTATCGCAATATCTTGTAAAATATTCTTCTAACATTTCAGTTGAATTTGAGTTATAACAGTGTAGTACAAGAATACAAGAATTAAAAGCTAATTTTTATCAAGCTCAAAATAAAATTAAATGAAATTGATTTTAAGGGTTAACAAAATTGATAAAATATTAAAATTTTTAAGATAAAGATATAAGTTGTGAAATTTTAATTTACCTGATGCAATGGTTATAGGTCTAATCACTGTATTATGAGTTTATCCATCCAACAAATACAAGTGAGTATCTCAGTTATAAACAAAAATTATGTTGTTGACCATGATATATATGCTTAAACTGGCATAAAGTAATTAGTTTTGTTTCCATTTAAGTTTGATAAGAGATTTACTCATATCAACAATCTTAGAATTCAAACTCTACCTTAAGATAATAGGGTCAAGCTCGAACCAAACATTACTCAATTTGATTACATCCTAAATTGTGCACGAAACTAGGTTCCAAGCAAATATTATAATGATCTTAATGAACTAAACAACATCTAAATTTATGAACTTGCTGCACTATCTTTTTTAGAACATTGCATTTGCATGCAACGAATGGCACTGTGCAACATAGCCACTTTTGAGTCATTATTTCTGTTCTAACGAGTAAGCATAATCTACTTACTCATTCCAGCATTAATCAACCTGTCAAAGGATTGAGAACATGTCCAATGAACATCGCCATTCCAGTCGTGTCTTCTCTGATCATGTACAAGAAAGGGGGATCAGCCACAAAATCTATTATATCAAAAAAGTCATCAGACGTCACGCAACTTAAATCACAAGCAGAAACAGCTGCAGCTTCTGTCCCTTCTTCATTAACTTCAATGAGGGACTTATGAAATATTCCTGTAACATGTAGGTCCTCGTCCACAGGGGAATCCACCATCTCTGTCAAACCTTCACTAGCAGAGAAATGTAACACGAGTCCTAATCCCTCAAGAAGTTTGGAAGCTTCAACCCCAAAGGAAATCTTTACTTTGGAATTCTGAAATCACCAACTTCTACTTTTCGATATGGAAGGTTGCGGTCTAAGAACCCAGAATCAGAAGCCAACTTCTCTACCAAAGCTGGCAGCCCATCTTTTTCATCTTGGGGGGAGAAGTACATGGAGAAATGGCGCTTATCCCCAACTTGTTTATAAAGAAGCCCTAGAACGTTGAAGCCATCAAAGCGCTCGACAACCTGATCCTCCGTGCTAGTCATGAAGGGCACATGAACTGAGTCTTCATTTAGAAGGTGAAAGTCATAGACCTTTGTTTTTGATGAATCAAAATGTGTATTCCAAGCCCCTTTAAAGTACAAAGCATTTGCAAGAATAAGCCTGCTCGTACTACCTACAGAGACAGGAGGAAGTACCTCTTTGATGAGGCCTCAGGTCTCCTTTTCGGCCCACAAGTTTACTTGTCTAGTTACTTCAGCAGCCTTCAAAGATGTCATCAACAACAATACAAACCATAATTGTCGTAAAACAAACTAACAAAAGTTGAAAAGGAGACTGTTTCTTTTTTATTGAAATAAATAAAAAATTACCTTGGTTTGAAAACCAACTTGATTAAACTTAGCCTTGTAGACATTATCCACAACCTGTTTGAAAGAGTCTTTCAAGGAGAGTGACTTATCAATCCAAACACCGTTAGCGATGTTTAAGGAAGGCCCGCCATAAGAACCCCCATTGGCGAAAACAACGTCGACCAGCTCCGAAGGGAAAGAGTTAAGTTGATCTTTAGATTTGGAATTAAGGAATGAGAGGCGTTGGTGGAGAGTAGAACCCATTCATCCGGCTGCGATCAGGCTGAGCAACACGTTGATGGATAACGGTGAGAAGACAAGGTTAGAGTCTTTGGCTTCAGTTGAGAGGAGGAGTTTGGTGAGGGAGAAAGCTAAACCGGTTTGTTTGCTGGTACACTCCCGAATGTCCATTGTTTTGCTTAGAGTTTGTTAGAGAATAAATTGAAGACATCTCCATTTGAATAAGTTACGGTTGCCTCGTTAAGGTTTGCTTAGGAATTAAAGTAAGAATTGGGCCTAATCATTTTGGGCCTCAGAAGGTCATTTCATTGTAATGTGGATATTTTTGTTATTATCCTGTGGATGAGGCAAGGTCTCTGTCATTGTTACCAAATCAGCCGTGGCCGAGATCAAAATGAATGTGAGGTCCTTCTTGATAGAGATGGACCCGAATTAAATTAATTTGATTTGAATATGTATCGATTTGATTCAAAGTGAAGTTTTATTTTGATAACTCGATTTAAATTTGACTTAAATTCTCCTCTAATAATTTTAATAATTATAGATGCATACGGAGATTAATTTAAAAATTTTCATACTATTATTGATGTAACTAAATATGATAGGTGTGATAGGTGGAATGTTGAATTTGAGCCAAAGTCTAAGGGAAAAGAGAGGTTGAATGGTCATTCCAAATGTCGGAATACTCATTCCGTGTTGGTTAGGTAGAATGACCAATTTATCAACTATCTTAACCTTTTTAAAGTACAAAATTCTATAAAATGTGACCTTTATGCGAGCTACAAACATAATCTCCTTTTATATCAATGAAGTATAAAAATCGAGTTTTTAAATCGATCAACAATTGTACATAAAAGATACACACTCTTATAAAAACTTGAAGTGGCGCACGATAATGCGTGCATGCCCGTGCTTTAAATAAGACATTATCACAATTTCGGATATCATATCCCATAATTATACAATAGTTCTTGTTCAAATTTGCTAAAAGAGAGATAGAACGTTGCAGAGGGCAGATTCTGGCGACTGGAGAGAGATTCCAACGGCGTTTAGTCTTGATTCCGGCAGCAGATCTTCACTCATGGAAGAACAAGTAGGAAGGAGACATGTTGATTGCTGCAAATTATGAAATTGTACAAAACAACAGATGTTAAATGTCTTTTTTTTTTTTTTTTTTGGCTTGTCGAAGCAAGTCTGATTATGTGATTACAAAAAGAATGTGTCATCGGCCATGGTCGGGCCATCAACAGAATTACACAAGGATTTAACAGATGTTCCATTGAAACTATTTCCAAGACAGAAAATGATTCAAAAAGGAAAATATTAAGGGTTACTCGTATATGACAATATAATTATAGAAACTGTCATCCCGGTGAAAAAAATAGTTATATAATATCTTCTCTAGAAACAGGAAGCAGTTATGTCATGAGACTGCCACAGCAGTCACATTTGCACTGTCATCATTTATGGTTTCAGACACTCTGGAAGGTGGCCAATACCGAAATACTGATCTGCCAACAATGTTTTCAACTGGAAGCGGACCCCTGAAATACAGAACCTCGTCAATGTTTGGCAGGAAAAATCAGACCAAAAGAAAAATGGAATTGCAAAGTAAATTACATTGGTGATACTCAAATTCTGGACTCACCAGTTATGAGAATCAAAACTGTTGTTTCGATTGTCACCCAGCACAAAAACATAGCCTTCGGGCACAACCTTAAAGAGGATCAAACAGAACAAAACGTAAGACTTTGTAAGCCAACTTATAAATGTTGAGCAGCTTGTTAAGAATCAAAGTAGCTAACAGAAGAGAAGATTTCAAAATAAATCAAGAAAAGGAGAAAAAGAATTGGGTAATTACCATTGGGTCCATTTCATAAGCAAGCGGCTCCAAAATAAAATCTTCATCTTGAGCAACACCATTTACAAGCAATTGTCCATCACGAACCTGTGACACATAATGCAAAGCATGATATAAGCTGTCAGAAAGGAGACAATATGAAAGGAAAATCTGAAAGAAAGAAATATAATAAGATGGACAAATATATGCACTTACTTCTACACAGTCTCCAGCCTTCGCCACTATTCTTTTTATGAATACATCGCCAGAACTGTAACCAATTTCCTGCACAAAACATAAGGGAACAATAAACAACCAGAAATGGTAGAGAAAGAACAAACTAAAGATATCCTGATAAAATGCACTTGAAATGGAATATTTGAAAGAATACCTGCAGGATTGGAGGTGCCTTGAAAATTACAATATCTGATACCTCAGGCTTTCTAAAAAAGTATGAGACCTGATAGAAGAATGAAGAAACATTCATATCAGGATCAATACCAAAAAACAGTAAACTCCTCGTAAATGTTAAACATTTCCACTCATCTTTTGAATACTTCTACACTGCTCAGTAATGTAAATATTAAATGGGTTGTACAGTTATATATAAGATTAATTATGACTATGAATTTTTGTTATCCTGTAAACAAACGACCTCAAAATGAAGAGCCTAATTTCACCACATACTTGCTTATCAAGATAGTTAAATCATAGATTTTACCAAGCTGCAGCATGAATTAGCAAACCAAATAACGATCTACAACTCCGTATACTAAAGATAACATCCTAAGTTAATATAATTGACTTCACCTTCTCAGCTAAAATGCGGTCACCAACATCCAGAGTTGGGCACATAGAAGAGGAAGGTATCGATCTGGGCTCAGCTAAAAACGACCTGAATAACAGAGTAACGGTAACAGCTGTAAAAGCCGCCTTGACATCCTCCGAACAAATATTCAGCAACTTTGATAACCAACTTCCGGTCTTATCAAAATCCTTGGTTTTGAATTGCAATCTAACACCATCATCATTTCCACTATCATGATAACTTATTTTATTAGATCCTCCATGATCTACGTATTCACTCTCTGGAGCCGGTGCATTACACGGCAGCCACTTCGATCCCTGGAGGAAGGGGATAATTGAAGTGGCTTTGACTGGTGAAATACCGAAAACACCCATCGTTGTTGCGGAAGAACCGGAAATACACGCCGTTGACTTCATCAACGACACCAGTCCCATGAGTATCGGACTGGTAGAACAATTGTTTCCCAAAAATTCAGCAGCGATTGTATTATAAACTGAAGCTCTATGGTTTGTTTTGAGATGACGATTCGGGGGAGGATCCAGATCAGGTTTTTGGTTGTGACAGAAGATCCGAGGGCGAAACACACACTCATGGAAGGATCGAGTGGCGGCGGCGGTGGAGGAGCCAAGCCGAATGCAAGCGGAATGGGCTAGGTTTTGGGCAACATAGCCGGAGAAGGAGACGGTAACACGTAACGCCATATCAGCAATTTTGATAAGCTTGATGAGGATTAGGCTAATTGCGCTTTCGGAGATTAAACGGTTCGATCGGAGAAACTCAAGCAAGCGATAAATAACATTTTCACAGGAAGATTCACTGAACCGGGGACCAGAGGGTTGAATTTAGGGTTTGGGTAAAATCTAGGGCAGAATTGAGAGCCGGTATAAAACGGAACAAAACAAGTTTCAATTATGGCAAATGAAGACGGGGATTCCCTGGTTTTTCTTGTTTCTTCTCTCGCAGAGAGAGAAGGTAGAGAGACTCCAGAGCGAAAACAATGGCTACGACCCAACAACAGAGGAGGGTGACGACGTGCATATTATATAGCGGCGGCTGCTTTTGTTTTGCATAGTAAATTTACCAAAATACCGTCAGTTCTTTTAGGGATTTTGAGGGCCACGTGGATATTTTAAAATAAAATAAAATAACGGTAAAATACTAATTCTCACTTAAATTTTACCGTATTATTAGAAGGACACTTTTATCGATTTAAAAATTTTAATATCTATTTATTAATTAATTTTTATTAAAATTTTTAATTAAAAATAAAAATAAAATTATTATTTTAATATTAAATTCAAAAAATATATATAATTTTTTTCTGTCAACTTAAAAAATTAATAATTTTTCTTATAATTAAGTTTTAAAAAGTTACAATTTCTCTATTAAAATTTTAAAATCTTTTCAACTAATTAATCTAATAAATTGATAGTGTTTGGACCTGAAAAACATGTTGTATCAATGAAGAAGCGTTGTCCATTATCCAAACAAAGAGTCATCGATTTAGACAATACTTTATCTTTTCATTGAGAAAGACAATAATTTAGAACGGTTGGTAAGGACGACACTTCTTTTGTCAAATAATTTAGACCAGTTGATGACTATTCGATTGAATCAATTTAGACAAAAGATGAATCGTTTGACGATATTCAATGGGTGGGAATCGATTTTAGAATTGCATTAGAGAAGGTTGAAAATCTCTTCAAAAAAATGAGAAGGTTAGAAATGTCATTACTGATGGTTGAAGTTGGCAGTCGGGAGAGAAAAGAGAAAAAACCCTAGATTTAGGAAAAGAAGAATATTATTTTTTAAAATTAAAAAATTTTAAAAAGAATATAATAGTTAGTTTTTAAAATATAAGAATAAATATAATAAATATTATATTTTTTAAATATTATTAATAAAATAATAACTTTTTTATTTTTTAAAAAAAATTTAATGATAATTAATTTATAAATTAATATTTAAATTTTTAATTTACTATAAATATATTTTTTGAGTTAGACTAAAACTCTGTTAAAAAATAATCCTTGCCTAAAATTTATACACAAGCTTAAAAAGGTTGACGGTTGCAGAGAGGCCCTTTTATACAAATAAAACATGTCAGTATTTATCTTACCAGAATCTCTGGTATATTCCTCTTTTTACATTCTTAACTGAAAAGAAGGATAATGAGAGGGGGGATGTCAATTTTGTCATTTTATCATTAGAGGAGGAATTTGGACCAAATAATAGGGGTATGACCAGAAACTGTCTGCCTTCCTACAACACAACTTCCCAACTGACGTGGACAATAGAGTTGACCATTGACATTACAAGTTATTTTAATTGCGTTCACATTATAAACTTTAATTTTTTTACATTAGGGTCGCTATTTTATGAAAATTTAAAAACCACCCCCATAGAGGGTCTCATGAATTGCGCTGTGTACTAGGTATACTGTTTTATTTGAAGTCAAATTTTACAATTAAATATATATTGATAAGTTTTTCTTGTTGTTAGTACATATATAAATAATAATAATATATTATTATATAATTATATATTTTTATTTTTAATTTAAAATTATTAAATTAATAATAATATATTATTATTTATGTATAAATTTATATTAATTATTTGTATATGAACTTATAATCTTATTAAAAGAGTTTATTTTAAAACACCTTTTAATTTTAATTTATGTTTTATTGAAAATTTAAAATATATCGTTTTGCATCTCATGAGAGGTGTTCAAAGCTTCAAACATGAGAATTTTTAGCTGTACTAATTATCATATATATTATCTATCTTAATATATAAAATAAAAATATAAATAAATTTTAAAAAATAAATAATTTAAAATTATAAAAATATGTTAATATTTTAAACAAAAATATTAATATAAAATAATAAGAATAGAGATAAAGACTGAGACGAGAGAAAGGCGAAGAGTAAACATATATATTTTTATCTTTAATTATAAAGACATTTTTTTTATTTTTATCTATGTTTTTATCTCTTTTTTTATTTTTATTAAAATATTTTTTGTTAAAATAAAAAAAATAAATTCAGAATGAAATTATTATTTGTGATTGTGACTAGAAATATAAGGAAGTTTGCTTGCAATAGACCACTTAAAAGAGCGATAGTTGGTGGTGGAGACGAAGGATGTGACGGAAGCGCATACCTCAACCACGAAGTTGGTTAAATGAATGTCAAAGGCGTATTTTAATATACTGAATTAGCTCTATGGGTGTTTTATAATTAATAATTCCTGGCACGTGATTTTGACCGAGAAATTTTATCAACTATATTCAACTAAATATACAAAAAAGACAAAAAATTCATTCAAGTCCGTGGCCATCTTGTGCAGTCTTTTGCGTCAAAACTTTTGGATAATGTCCAAAAGACTAGGTTGGTCATGTGTTAGATTTAGCCCATTATTATGTTTGTTTTCATAGGAAGGATATTTTCTTTTTAGTTGAATTATTATATTAAATAGGCGATAACCTCTCATAATTATTGGATAAAATAAATTAAAATTTTAATTAAAAAATATTATAAAAAATTTTAAATTTATATTTTTTTATATATAAATTTTTTTTATTACTATATTAAAAGAATGATGTATTGTATTATCTTTAAACCCTTTTTTGAGGGATTATACTAACCCATAATTTCACATCCATAAGATTCTGGGTCTGTGTAAGTCTTTGGCCATAGTCTTTTTTCATAGGACAACTTTTCATGACAACTACCCCTGTTATGTGTTGGATTTGGGTTGTTATCA
Organism: Mangifera indica; assembly: GCF_011075055.1. Classification (NCBI taxonomy): domain Eukaryota; kingdom Viridiplantae; phylum Streptophyta; class Magnoliopsida; order Sapindales; family Anacardiaceae; genus Mangifera; species Mangifera indica. The sequence goes on along the minus strand of NC_058147.1, from coordinate 2,565,440 downwards.
CTAGTTGTCCTATGGAAATTTCCATATTTCTAGTTGTCCATCGTGTTCTTATAAGCTCTGGATTGAACTGTGGTTGCATTCTTCATCCATGACGACCATGAAAGTGGTTGCACATAAAGAAAGTGGCAACCCTTTATAAGCAGATAAACTTTCTCAGTGTGCCCGACCCAAAGTGGATGCTATGCACTTACATTCAAATGACGTAGTTGGCCCAACGGGCCAGGTTGGGGAAAATGCCCATAACTAAAAGTAACATAGTCCCATTTCCATTTGGGAATCCAAACATCATCGCCGATTTCACTTTCGGCGGGTGAACGTTGTCAATGTGGTCCATTTCCCTTTTAAATAGAAAGACTTCGCTGGAGTAATTGGGATGATAATAGTATGCGTCTTGTCTTCTCAATCCACTAAATGATCCATAGGCGTGCCAGAACGGAAGGCTTTAACCGAGACAGTCAACAGCTTCTAAGCTCACCGAGGCAACCCACGCGAGAATATGGCACGTGGTTATGCCTGTAAAACTGACACTTCTACTATCCCACTTTTTCAAAGTTACCGCCGCGCACGAAACAACGTTAACAGGCCCCATTTCAAGGTGCTCTTTCCGAGCTGCACGCGCCTACAGTTGCGTGGGAGACTCTGCCCATTATTCTCTTGACACCCACAAACGGAAATTCCGGAGGCAGAAGTAGGCCCCTTGAAATGATTCGTCATCGAACGCTATAATCTTTTATTAATTATTCTTTGGCCCACCACGTCACGTTAAGCCCACACCATAATTTCCTGTTTCTTCCCTCGCACAAGTACAACCTCACCCGCTTCCCCTCAATATATAATAACGGGTCGCTTCTATCAATGTTTCATGGACCTATCCATCAATCGAAATCTTGACAGACCAGTCAACTTCAACGCTGATTTCGCTTAACACTGTTCATACTATCACCACCGTCAAAAGCTGCCATTTTCTTCTCTCTTGCAAAATCAACGGTATTGATTAGAAAGCTGCAAACTTTCATGTTACAGTTGCACTGTGTCATTCACCATTTTCTTAAATTCTTCAGTTTTATAAATCAGACTGAGCCCAGTTAAGTGTACAATAAAAGAACAAAAAGCGACAGGAAATAGAGGCCAAAACCTCCATTATTTCGTTTCGTACCCACCACTTCTCCAGCCACAGAAGAAACACCAACTGGTTACAGTTGCACAGTGAACCATTAGCTAGCATGGACGAGAGGCCAGAGACGGAGCTGATATCCATTCCGGCCACTCCACGTGCTTCAACACCGGAGATACTAACGCCGTCAGGACAGAGATCGCCAAGACCAGCATCAAAAGAGGCGAAATCTTCAACAGCATGGACTCCGACGTCGTTTATATCTCCGAGGTTTTTGAGCCCCATAGGGACTCCAATGAAGAGGGTTTTGATAAACATGAAGGCTTATTTAGAGGAGGTTGGTCACTTAACCAAGCTTAACCCACAAGACGCTTGGCTACCGATCACTGAGTCACGTAATGGAAATGCCCACTACGCTGCGTTTCATAATTTGAATGCTGGTGTTGGGTTTCAAGCGCTTGTTCTGCCTGTGGCTTTCGCTTTTCTTGGCTGGTATGCCTTTTCCTTCTTTACTAGCCTTACCACTTGATTCTTCTGTTTAGAAAAAGCAAGGTCAGATATTTTCTTGAAGCAATGGCTATGGCAGTAGGTTATCTTGTTCAGTACTCACCTATTTAACAATTTTGCATGTGTTTCTTATATTCATCAAATTAACAATTTTAAGCTTTCTCATTTCCATGGTGCTACATATCCTTTAGTCATCCTTGTTCACTCTCTAACAAGCTTGAAGATGGAAACTTCATTATCTTCCATCTCAAAACAAAATTTCATTGTCCTTCTTACAGTGTATGTTCCCAGTGATATACATTAGACATAATCTTTTAACTTTAATTAATTTTACATTTTGTCTCTCCCTTTTACCTTTACATGCTGGTCATGATATTTGACTACTAACATTTATTTGGTGGTGGGTCTAGTAGCTATTTATTTTGAATTAAATTAAACGAAGAAACATCCTAAGGCAAGTCACTTCGTTTCTTTATCTTTTGCTTTGACAGAAGATGAATTATTCTAGAGATTTGCCATCTCTTTTTCTGTGTGCCACTCAAGATTTTCTTTTCTTTATAGGAGATCAAGACAGAGGTCCATTTCGATCTAAATTATCAATTTTCGGATTTTTCTAATTTAATTTGTACAACCTGTATACCTTTAGCGGAAATTTGCATATAAGTAGCCAACTTGGTTCGAAATTTCTTTGTTTCCACCCTTAAGGCTGCACCTAAAGAGACTTATCTGCTTGAACTTCTGTAGAAATTAACGTTGAAATTGAAGCTTTTGTTTTCACAAGTTGGCATTGACTTTGTCTTTGAAGGATTCCCTTGGTTAATTCGATTTGCTTGTTTAACCATGCACTGTTCATCTGTGTAACTTTTTTTAAAAGAAGTGCTTAAGAGGAAAAATGTTTGATTGATTTGGGTTGCTTTGTACGATGGCTTCATTAGGAGTTGGGGTATACTGTCATTGACAATAGCCTACTGTTGGCAACTCTACACCTTGTGGATTTTGGTTCAGTTGCATGAAGCTGTTCCTGGGAAGAGGTACAACAGATACGTGGAGCTTTCACAAGCAGCCTTCGGTGAGAACCCATACTCATACAATTTTACATTTTACTCATATGGTCAGATAGTAGTTGACAATCTCAGGGGTTGTAAAAAGATTAGAAGAAAATATAACATGAACTAATTCTAGAATCTGGTCATTTCTGTGCATAGAATTCAAAATGCAAATTCAGGGGAGAGTTCTCTCCAAGACATTCTTTCTAGCTTTGATATGTGTTGTAGGAAAGTGAATTGATGGAATATGCTATTTATTTTGCAGGGGAAAGGCTAGGTGTCTGGCTTGCTCTCTTCCCAACTGTTTATTTGTCAGCAGGAACTGCAACGGCGCTGATTTTGATAGGAGGAGAGACATTGAAACTATTCTTTCAGATAGTTTGTGGTCCTCTTTGCCCCTCAAATCCTCTAACAACGGTTGAGTGGTATCTTGTGTTCACGTCTTTATGCATTGTTCTATCTCAGCTCCCAAACCTCAATTCAATTGCAGGGCTTTCACTAGTAGGGGCTATAACAGCCATCACTTACTACACCATGGTGTGGGTGCTCTCTGTTAGCCAACAAAGGCCACCCTCAATCTCTTATGAACCCCTGTCAATGCCATCCTCTGCAGCTTCACTCTTTTCTGTCATGAATGCACTTGGAATTATAGCTTTTGCATTTAGAGGCCACAATTTAGCTATGGAAATACAGGTATAAATGCATTTAATTATTTCTGAAGCACCTAGCAAAATTAGTTACTTTCATTATCTGAAGCATTTCATTATTTCACTTGACATTTTCCAGGCAACAATGCCATCAACTTTTAAGCACCCAGCTCATGTGCCTATGTGGAAAGGAGCCAAAGTTGCCTACGTATTCATTGCTATGTGTCTATTTCCTGTAGCCATTGGAGGCTTTTGGGCTTATGGAAATCTTGTAAGTTTTCAAAACTGTTAATTCCCTTTGCACATAATTGTTTAAAATATCGAATAGAAGGCAGAATTATAGAATTTCCTATCAGAATTTAAGATGCCCACAAGTGATAAAATAGGAGGGGATATATGATTCTTACTAATTTATTTTTAAATTAATTTAACTGGCTTTGTTTAAATTGCCTGAAGATTGCAGAATTATGCCTTCTCCATTGTAGTATTTATATTCTTTTTTTCCTTGTTTTAGATGCCTTCCGGAGGGATGCTCAGTGCCTTGTTCGCATTTCACAGTCACGATATTTCAAGAGGACTTCTTGCCATGACTTTTCTTCTAGTTGTATTCAATTGTTTAAGTAGTTTTCAGATATACTCAATGCCTGTTTTCGACAGCTTTGAAGCAAGCTACACCAGCCGTACCAACCGCCCTTGCTCTATCTGGGTTAGGTCAGGTTTTCGGGTCTTCTATGGATTTGTCAACTTCTTCATAGGTGTGGCACTCCCTTTCCTCTCCAGTCTCGCTGGTCTATTAGGGGGACTCACTCTGCCAGTCACATTTGCTTACCCTTGCTTCATGTGGGTTCTTATTAAGAAGCCTGCAAAGTACAGCTTTAATTGGTACTTCAATTGGATCCTGGGATGGTTAGGAATCGCATTTAGCTTGGCGTTCTCCATTGGAGGCATTTGGAGTATAGTGAACAATGGACTTAAATTGAAGTTCTTCAAGCCCAGTTAAGAACAAGATGAAAACAGCTGAAGGGCCACGAAAAGTCTGTAAAATTTTTTGGTGGGATTGTCCTATTTTGATCTTGATATTTTCAGAGAATTCAAAACTTAATATATTCATATATATAATAAGGCGTATATCTGCAGCACAGATTCGTTTAGTTACAAACAACTTTAGATCATCGCTTCTTTCTACCTCAATTTTAAAGATTATCATTTTACCAAATTTTCAAAAAAGCAGAAATTCACACTGGAATGAAACCATCAAAGTTAGGTGGTGAAATTGTTGCAGGCGGACATTGAAGGGTTTCGTTATCATTGCTCCACAGAGGAGGAACTCCTAATGATATCGTATATGAATCATGATTCCCACTTGTTTTTCATACTTGGAACTGATAGTGAGTGGCACTGATGGATGCTATTGCTATCCACTCAAAATTTCAATTAATGCCTTCTGTTTCCACAAAGTTGAGGATGGATTCGTGGCCTCAGCCAGTAGTACCTTGAAGGAGATCTCAAGAATGAAAAAGAGAGATTTGTATGGGAATATTAAGATAAATTTTCCTAGCTAGTCAATGGAAATTGCAGTAGAAGAGCCCAGCATTTACCATCCCAACAAATTTGAAGAATCCAGCGACCAAGGAGAGAGATTATAGTTATACTACACTATGGAGTTCTACATTAAATGCATCCGAGGTTGATACAAGCAATTTATCAGTATACTGATACGAGCAGTGCTATCATATATATTCAATTTTAAATATTTGTTTAGTATTTAGATAATGTATACTTAATTATAAGATAACAGAACATTTAAATATTGAATTGAGTATTCAAAATTGAATATATTATTATATACGAATAATTTGAGGTATAATTCAAACAACATCATGACCCATTTCTTTTGAGTTGCAGGTGCACTAGAACAACTGTTTCCAGTTTGAGGGTCACTTAATTTGCGCATGCAAATATATGGATATAATTTTTAAGACAGAAATCAATTAATAATAATGACACCACCAAATTATTTTATGGAGCACAGGCACAGCACAACTCATGGTACAAATAAATGTGGGAGTTCCAATTCCTAAGATACCCACCTGGCTGGCTGTTTGATAAGCCAAAAGCAACAAATCTTAAGAAATAATTAACAATGAAATTGATTGAGCAATGTCAACTGATATACATGAATTAAATTATGAACAAAGAGAAACCTATTGAAGTCACCCAGTGGTGGTTAGATTTTGGTCTTCCCATTCATTACCATTCAAGTCCTGTGGTCGGTGGCTTGTCATGACTCATAGCTGGTCCTCTATTGGTTTTCCACAAGTAATTTGGCAACCTTAATTTACGAATAAGTTTAGCGGCCTTGTAATATTACGCTATTCAAGGTTTACCCACCGCGGCACCGTCTGCAAATTGAATATACTTTCTTTACTCGGCTACCGACTCTACACTGCATAACATTCTTAGAAAACGAAACTGCAAATTCTACTTCTACATTATCAAAGATTTTAGAAAATTTTACTCAATTTGCAAACTACAAATCCATTCACAACTTGTTACTCTAATTTTCTTCCACCGATTCGATGTGAAGATTTACAGAGCCATGCATGAAAACGAAACACTAATAAAGAAGCAAGGACACTACTTCCCTGTCAAAAAAGAAACTTCAATCCACCTGAACTGAGTCCCTGAGTCACGTTTTATTTCTATTATGTTATATAATCTACGTATGGTCTATTATACCCGCAACCATGAAAGACCAAACTCAAAGCCCACCCCAAAACGCAAAGAAGATTACAAAGACAAACCCTTCATTTAATTGAAACATTGAAGTTCTAAGGAGCTTTATTTTAGGCTCTGCCCTGGTGTGGATATGGCACGACCGGACCAAACAAAGTAGTCTTCTCCAGCCAAAGCACCGTTACCACCTTCATCACTCATTATTTGCCACTTGGTGCACCCGGAAGCAGCGCCACCCGTTGCAACACCGCCAACAGTGCAACCAGTTTCATTAACACCAGCATAAGCAGAAGCAGCTCCAGGAATCTCCCAAGCGCGTGTACCACAAAAGCCAAGTCCCAATTCTTCAAAACTTGATCCGAGGCTATACCCGTTAAAGCCGTCAGGGGTTGTTATGTTCCGGCCTGGCATGCTACTCAACATCGCAATAAAGTTGCCACTCTCAGGCACATTCTCGTTGAGGTTCAGCTGGTTAACGTCGGCTGTTGAAACTGAAGCAATTTCAGGGTTAACAGAGGGCAAACCAGAAACAGGGTTAGTAGAGACGGGCAGGGGCTCATGGGTCACAGTGGATGAAGAAGAGTTGGCTGCTGAAGTAGCGGAAGAAGAACAAGGGCGAGTGCGCTTAGAGTTCTTCCTGGTTCCACCGCCAACGGGGACGTTTCGGAGGGTGCCACCATGAGTCCAGAAGCGACGGCAGGCCTTGCAGAAGTGACGTGGCTGAGAGAGGTTGTAGTTGTTGTAGTAGCAAAACTTGGTGCTTGTTGAGTCGCACCTTGGGCAGGGCAGTGATTCAGCCATCTTCAGTGGTGGCTGTGTGCTCATCCAGTTCTGGGTTCTTCCCAGTTTCCGGTCACTAACATCTGAACGCATTTTGTTGCTATGGTGGTAGAAAGTTGCGAGAGGAAGCAAGTGAAGATGCAAAAGAGTTGAGAGAAAAAGAAGGGAAAGTGAGGGTATTTAGAAGTAGTGGGAAGTTTTTTTTTTTTTTTTTTAAATTAATTGTATGAGTGAAAGACAATAACCGAGAACATAAATATGTGAAAGGGCTAGTATTTAATTGCGCCACCTTGGCTGGCGGCTTGTGAGCGGTGGTGGGTTATTATACTGGAATAAAACTGTGTAATATAAAGTAACAGATAGGCCCTCTGTTCCTCGTTCCAGTAAATGTACTTTATTATTTTTTTTATCATTTCCCAGGTTGCCCTGTTTTATCATTCTGCATGACAGAGTGCATGCAAACTACTTCAGAGGGAAATAGGCGCAGACTTAACGTATTCCCCATGCCATACATAGACGATGAGTAGTCAAATTTCAGCCCGTCTCCGAACAGTTTGCCGGTGTATGTCAAGAAATGAAGTTTTGATCGAAGAAGACCGACAACATCATTGATGTCGGGAAGCGTGGGAAGCAATAATTGGGTTGCCCGCTAATTCGACGAGGCTGGAGTGGCTGTGCCTTCCTATTTTTTCCCCTTCTCCTTGCCCACCAAAGATTCTCTATTTACCGGATTTCTCGGCCTCTTTGATTTCTGCTTCTTTATTTTGTCCTTCTGTTTTATCTATCTACATACTAGTAGATTAGTAGAGGGAAGGGAGGTGGCTTAACCCGGAGACTTGCTCTCCTTTAAACTCTGACCTAAATTCAGACTTTGGTGTTGCAGTAGAAGACTAGACAAACTGAGCATGAAGCCACTGCAGCCCCACAGACAAACGGCTCATTTACTTGCAAGTTTGGCCATTGTGTCACAGGTGTCATTCAACAAGGTGATTTTCCTGGAAACAGTCTGGCACCCAAACTGCTCCAGCCTCCATCAGCTGTCGGCTTAAGAAAGTCACTGTATTTGTACGAAATTACCTCCTCTTTCTTTCATTTATTCGACGGTCCCTGTGAGTCTGGCTGGAGAAACATAGAGGCCCGAGGGATTTTCCTTCAAATTTCTACGTCTTCATTGTGCCCAGCAGCAAACAGGATTACATATGGTAACGTAAACTGTGTTGTAATTTCATTGACAGAGACAACACAAGGTTTGTCCTGTTGCTTTCAATTCCCAGACTAATGTACGACCGGATAACAATTTTCCTGATAATGACAAAACAAAATTAAGGAGCAACCAAGGCGACGAAGCTGACTGGTGACTGTCTGATGACTCTGCTCAACTCTAAATCACTACTGGGTACTTGTATTCAAAACGTCAATCACAATCAAACTGATCTGTTAAGAAATTGGTCGTCCATGCGGGTGGGACGGTTTGACTATTCGACCCTCCATACTCAAGGGCCCCTCGCCAGCAGAAGTTTTAAGATTATATAACTTGACCCGATTATGACTGGTGTTATATTAGACTTATTAGTCAAATGAATACTTTAAATTTGAAATATTATATTAATTTTAATTAAATAATCCAGAAAAGTAGCAAAATTAGGATTAATATAATCATATTTTTAAATGTTTAATTGACAATAAGTCGTATTAGCCATACCCGTATAATTCTTGTAACTTTTTTCCGTTCTAGAACTTAATAACTAGGGTTTTTGGATGATTCCATGTGATGTCTTTGCTATGGTTGCTGGAATGGATAGAAGAATGGAAAGGATGACAAGAAAAACAACAACGACAACAAAAAAACGGGATGAGACAACAAATTCCTGACTTCCAAGGGGTGTCAGGCATGGCCTTCCATGAAATCCCATTGAACTGTAAACTTGAAAAGCATGATCAAAGAGAAATCCTAATAAACTAAGCAGCAAGTTTAGTAAATAAAAGATGAACGATCTCATAGAAACGAAGTTAAACAAGAAACAGTCCTTTTAATCAGCAATGCAGTAACGCATAATTCTTAAGATGAAACTTAACAGTCCAAAATGGTTATTGACTCCATAGACATCATTATGTAAACAGACTTCCTATGTTTCCAAGCTGAGTAGAGAAACAGGATGAGTCTTCTATGAGGTGCTTTTCCAGTTATCAATTTCTGGGCTTTATGTGTGTATGCAATGGATGAAGTTTGTGAGTAGTGAGGCCAAGAGTATCAACATCATCTTCCTCACCATCTCTTAGTCTCCACTGGAATTCCTGCACCAACCTGCCGATCGCTGTGCAAGATATCAACATTGCCTGAAGAGAACCTGCGCAGGCCCTCTTTCCTGCTCCGAAGGCCATGGTCTTGTGCAGATCCATGGGATCATACTTTTTGTCAAGAAATCTCTCAGGCCTCCACACGTTAGGATCTCCCCATTGTTTCTCATTCATGTTGCACCCGTAAATGTTTACGGCAATCTATTCAAAGTAACAACATAAAAGTTAGTATTGCCAACAAACTGAACTTGAAAAAAAAAAATCATAATTTATCAACCTCACTGCCAGCAGGGATAAAGTATCCTCCTATTTCAGTATCTTCATGAGCATACCGCAAAGGAATCATTGGAGATGGACTGTACTTCCTTATAGTTTCATGGAATATAGCAGTTAGGTAAGGAATCTGGGATATGTTTTCCTCTGTAAGCTTGTTTGACCCACAAACAGTTTGGATTTCCTTTAAAAGAAGATCCTGTAGTACACAAAGGGAATCATTAGAAGTGAAATTACAATACATAGAAAACCATGACAATGAACAGACTGGTTATCGATTAACCTGGCGGATTGGATCCTTAGCAAGCTCATAGATAGCCCATTCTGTTGTAACTAAAGTAGTATCTGCAGCTTCAATGATTGTCTCCCAGACTAACATACTTATTTGTTGCTCCGTTAGTGAGTTTTTACATTCAGTCAACAAGTAATCAACATAAGAGTTTCGTTCCTGTTGAGATTGAACCAAGTTACATAATAAAGCCTATTAGATGAAAGAAACAGTCAAAGCAAGAGAAGACTACCTCTCCGGAAGCAATTCGTTTTTTCTCCTCACTCAACAGAGCGTTCATCACAGCATGTCTAAGAGAACTTAATCGTTGAATTTTCATCTCTAAGCCCTTATTAGGAACCCATTTGAGATATGGGAAGAAGTCTCTCCAATCCACCTCAATTGCGCCCTCCATCATGTCAAGCACTAAAATTTTATGTATCTCATATCTTGACAAAGTGATGCCTAGCTCCTTCACATATATTGATTCCACATCCCTTCCTATAGCCTGAAAATTCCATTATCAATTCATCATGTTTTAACTAAGTCTCACAGTTAACATAAATTTATGAGGAAAAGAATAAACTCACTTCTTTCATTGATAGTCCAAAAAGTTCAGACTCGAACGTCTTTCTGAAATTCACAGCTTCCAGAGGATTATTCTTGATGTGAGCATGAAATTGGGTTGATAAATTTTCAATCATGGCATCTCTAAGGGGTCGATGTCGCTTCTGAATATTACAAGGACTTACCCAACTTTAATATTGGTAACAGAATTGATATAACACATAAATCACACAATAAAAAGAAGAGAAAGTTGTAGCAGCAGACCTGAGCATTTGCACCCAATAAACTTGTCAGAATACATCGTTTTACCAATTTGTGAAATTCACCATAATCACTTGTTGCAACCATGGTTTTATCAGCAGTGAGAATCTTCAAGGCATTTGATAGCTTTCTCGTCGAAATGGATGAGTATCTGGTTACCATGGCCTGAAACAGGCGAGAAACATGAACTGGCAACTATTTGTGATTTCAAAATACCCTTTGCAAAAAATAAAACGCCATATTTATCAGCTTATTTGCATTTTTTGGATTAAAAATAATAATAACACAAAACATTTTAGATATTAAACAATAGGATGACTAATATTTGTAATGCCAGTGTTCAGATTTTCCCTCATCCCAGCCCACACCCAGTTGTGAAAATTCATTGTCAAACAAATTCAACAAACTGCTCATAATGTAGGCTTGGGCAATCAGTTTTGCGCATGCAAACATAAGATGACTAAAAACATTGTAAGCTCCTTTTTAAGAATCTAGCACTAAGATTAGTCATCATTTGATGTTGAGCATCGAAATATATTAATATTCACTCTAGAATACTACTGTTCCTGAATCCTGATCAAACTCTGATGCACATCATTCGCTGTAATGGCTCAGAATTTCAAGTAACAATGCAAGAACTTGGATAAATGGTTCTGCCATTGCTTGCAAGATCAGTCCTACAAACAAACTTGACAGGCTAGCCAGCACATTAGCACACTGCAAGCACTAAGAAGGGGCCTATAGAAAAAACCTTAAACAAAAGCTTCAGGAAGTTAAGTATAGTTCAGAGATCAATATGCCAAATATTAACATGATATAAACTATGTGTTTCACCTAATCAAAAAGTAGTACCCCATATACCTGAAGTGAATAAGAGAGTAAGTGCTCAGAAATTGGAATAAAAAGAGGTTCTTGAACCCATTTCTGGTGAAATTTAAGGGTTGCAATAGAATTATAGAATAAGTACTTATAAGAGAAAAGTTGATTGTTGATCAGCTATTACACTGAACCAGCAATATATGTTTAAATGAAGACGAGGAAAGTGAAGAAAGGAGGAAAGAAAGGTGACCTCTTTGGCAACATCAGTTGAATTAAGAACAATAACAGTAGAAGCTCCGGTCCTGATGGAATAGATCGGTCCATATTTCTCAGCCCACTTAGCAAACGTCTTATGTGGCTTCTTCTCTTTCAACTGTAACAAGTTCCCGATCAAAGGCAGCCCTGGAATCTCTGCACCAACCCATTCATCCATCAAAACCCCACATAAAAATAAAAATTCAGTACATCTTTTCCAAGTGACCAAAATCTAAACTTTATGACACCAACAAACATCAACTAAAGGAAATAGCAGAATGAACAATATAAGGTACCTGGAACAGTTGGAAGATTGATGATAGACTCCATGTTCTTTCGAGTGAACTTAGATTTTTTAATGAAGAACAAGAGAACCAACAAAGAAATACAACCAAGAGCAATGGAGGAGGCAAAAGGCACTGTCATACATGATTGACCCATGTGCCCCGCAGGGGCCATTGATTTTATAGAGAGAAATGAGTGAGTCCAACACTCACAGTGGATCTAGACACAAACCATTGGCACTAATATATACGATAACATCAGTATAAAATAAGAAAAAAAATGGCAACAAAAGTGTAAATTAATTTATTGATTGACAGAAATAGAAAGATAATAATTAATAATTAAAGAGTTGTTACACATTGATTAGGCTCAATAATGAAGCTTCTGTGGCTATGTGAAAAGATGGGTGAAGTACTCAACGTGGGCACCTCCACTGAGTAAAAAATGAGGCAGGGTTGTGACGCCTGTCTGGACTGTTAATTCGCCCTGCTGTTTCTTTGCTAGAAAAGATTCTCTTCTGGCTTTTACCAATAGGTCGAAAGACTATTTTTTCCCCAGTTTTAATAAGAAAATAAATACATATTTATATTTATAGAGTTTTAAAATTTAACACTTATTTATTTTTTAAGTTTTATTAAAAATTTCAATTAAATTTATATTTTTGAAAAAAAAATTTTAAAATTAAAATTTTATCATATTTTTTTCTCCAAATTTAAAAATTTTATAATTTTTCTCCTACTTAAAGTTTTTAAATTCTAAAAAATAATAATTTTATTCCTAATTTTTAGGTTTCTTTCTTACATTTCTAACGACTATAATCATCTGAAGATGGGATAGACAGCTAATAACCATCTCCAAGAACTGAAGAGACATCTCCGTTGACAAAAAGACGATACCTCTTCTTCTCTTCAACTACCGGAGATGGTTATTAGCTCTCTGTCTCATCTTTAAATGATCGTTGTTATCAGAAAAGGGAGAAAAAAAATCTAAGGAGTTAAGAGTAAAATAGTTATTTTATAAAATTTGAAAACTTTCTTTAAAATAAATTATGAGATTTTTTCACCTAAAAAAAAAATACGATAAAATTTTAATTTTTTTAATAAATAATAATTTTATCTCTAATATTAATTGAGATTTTTAATATAAATTTAATTATAAATAAGTATTTAAAATTTTAAAATCTTCGTATATATTTACTTTTATATTAAAACTTAATGAAAAATAGCCCTATCTGGCCTCACCAATATATGGAATTCCTTCTTCAAATGGAGCATTGACCTGGTGAAAGTAGGGACAAAGGGACGACTCAGACAATGTATAGGAATCAACAGATTTGAGATCCCCAACAGACGTCGACATCTACATATGACTTATGTTAAATATTTCAATCATCCATCTTAATCTTTAACCTAACGCCCAACAGACGTCGACATCTACAGATTTGATAAAATTTTGTTTACCAATTCAATGATTCACATTACTGTTTAATGACCGAAAAAATCAATAAATTATATTTATTTATTTTAAATATATATTTATATATATCATCTTGTGATTGAATAATTTTAAATTAATAATAAAATAATATTTAATCACATAATAAAATATATAAATATATATTAATTTATTTAATTAACATATTTTACCAATCGACCGGGCATATCGAAAACAAATCAGATATGACTATATTTTACTGATAAAAATATTAATGTTGGAAGTATAATCATATTTGAGAATTTAAAATCTTGAAGAAAATTTAATGACTATTTGGCCCCTCCAATTAATTATAGAATATTATTGTTTACCAGGTGAAAATATGATTAACCGTCTTCATTTGGACGGTGGAGTACTTTGTAATAATATTAATGTTGTTGGCATGCAGGGATCTATCAATTAATCCACCTGGTCACATGATTAAATGAGAAGTTTATAATTTTTTTTCTTTTACAATCAGAGACCCCGTTTATATTTGTTAGACAGAAAAATGTGAGATATAGTTATTGGATTTATAATCATTACATTGATTAAGTCAAAATTTCATAAACGTGGTTAAAAACTCGAAGTGAGATTTTTACTTTGAAAGTTCTAATATTTTACTAGTTTTACTAATTATTGGGATAGAAGATTATAATTCTATGGTGAGAGAATGGCTATTTGGCACTAAATTATTATGTTAAATTGATATTCGGCCTTTTTTTTTAATTTTTCATGTATTTAAGTAATTTTATTTATTTAATTTTTATATATAAATTATAATAAAAAAAGAAAAAAAATTATGTGATAGTGTAACTAGTGCCTAATTCCCAACACTATCAGTATTCTTTCTTCTTGGAATTTTCTTTTGCCATATTATTCTTCCTTCACTTGATACCATCTCCACCACCATGGTCAATGGCTATCAACACCATCACCATGGTCAATGGCTATCAACACCATCACCATGGTCAACAACCTTTGAGACAACTCAACACCACCAGCATCACCATGGTCAACAACCAGCATGCCACACACCTTGAAGACTCCAAGTTTGTATATATGAGTTTTCATTGTGTCGTAAATATTAATAAATAAAGTTTATTTGTATTAGAGATGAACTTAACTGTTATTCATATACGACTCTTAAAATATCTATAAAACCTTATTAATATTATAATAATATCTAAATCATCATCAAAACTAGTTAGTCTCGAATCCACCCTAAAATGGTTAGTGCCTATAAATCCTCTTAATACTCATGTTATCCCTAATATTCTCTCTCAATCACGTGAGGATGGGATGAAATCAATCCCTCAGCCAGGAGTGGGTTTCCCGCTGTCAGTAATTGAGTGGGCCTCTTTTGGTAGGGAGTCCGCCTGGCTTCTTGAGGTTAGGCTTCTACATATGCAGGGAATACTAATTGGGTCATGAAATAGTTGAAGGCTTTGGAATTTTGATTTATTAGTTGGGCCTCCAAGCCCATTCGAAAATATGTTAAACATGTCTCAAAGTCAATTCTTTTTAGTATTATCATCAAGGAACGGGATCAGGAGAAAACATGGTATGGCATATGATTTGTTGGAGAAATAGCCAATAAAGCTTCACTCCGCCCAGAAACATAGCTCATATTATTATGGCTATAATAAAGAATAAGAAAAGACACTAGAATGGCCGTCTGTTCTGTCTGTCCGTCTGCTGGTCTCATCTCGAAAACTAAAATTTAAATATCAAGCTTTAAATTTTGTAGCAACCCCACTAACATAGATATTGATGAACACTTTATGTTAAAGATTAAATTTGACATTATAAGCAAAAGCCATTCAACTAAAAATAAAAGGCAAAAAAGCACCATCTTCTCTATTCATTACCCACATTTCTTTTCCATTATTGCTCAGGAATATAAAACTAAAAGTGACCTAAAATCCCATTGATCTCCACTAAGGACCACAGGCAGAGAAGACATTGAGCAATGCTCCCTGTGGACATGCCATTGTCATCAGTGAAATTACAAAATTCAAAGAAGAATAGATGATAATTAGATGGCGTTTAGTTATTACAAATAAAATATTATTTTAATAATTTATTTTTTATTATTAATAAAAATATTATTTTGTATAATCTGTTAGTGCCAATCATGCAGTCTTGATTTGGTGTCAGTTAGCATGAATGAAGATGATTTAAAATTATTTGTACGTCAGAAGCATGAACAAGTACGGCCAAACCCAGAAATAAAATATTCAGCAGAAGGAGATGTGACAAGAACATCGTTAAGTCCAATTAACAAACAAACTAATCTAAAAATTCCTATTATATTTAGGTTGCTAATCAGGTCAACGCAGCGGCTCAAAAATTACTCAAACTATCCGAATTTTAAAGCTATTGAGGTAAAATTAAAGCCCACCACGATTCCTTTGGACCCAGAAATAAGTGAAAAAGTGAAATTTCGGAGAGTAAATTTGGAATCCGAAGTCTTAGAATTTTACTATGTTGGACTAAATTACCCGGAACAAGGTGATAATTGTTCTACCAGATTATTAATTATGGGATTAATGGATGGTTTAATTTTGTAGTAATGTTAATCTGAGTTGACCTGCTTTTTAATAATGACAGCTCAATTGAGACAGCCATGCATCCACGGGACTCATGCATGTTGAGTTGCCAAACTCAATCAATTGGTCAATTATTTACGTTATTGCTTCCAATTGTTCTTTCTTTGTCCACCATGCACACAGAAAAGCTTGAAAGGAAAAGAGAGGTCAAAAGATTATTGCCCACCTAAGTTTTGTTGAAATGACCATTTTTTTGTTTGTTTAAGTTTTAAAAAACTAAATTCTTATGTAAATTTTGTAAAATGAAAAAAAAAAAAAAGAATGTCAATTTTTGTATATTTCTTTATTCTATTTTTCAAAACTATGTTTGTGTTGGGTGTGTGAACATAATTTTTGAAAAGTTAGAGATGAACAAAAAAATTATAGGGTTTTTGGAAATGCAAAAAAGTTTGGGAATATTTTAAAAATTTTAAATTTCAATATACCCTCTATAGTTTCAAATGTGATAGTTGCACCCCTAAAGAACAAAATTTAAGAAATATTTTAAGGTTAGTTGAAATTTTTATTTTTTTAAGGGTTTTAATTAAAATTTTAAACTGGTACAAATATATTAATAATTTCATAGTTATATTAAATATTAATAGTAGTTTTATTATTTTAATAAAAGGACAAATAATCATTTATAAGAATATTAAATAAAATTCATTAACAAAGTTCATGATATGTAATAATTTGACTATTTAAAACTTAAATATGAAAATTTGGTTTTCTTTTTTAATTTTGGGGTAAATCAGAGTGGAAATTTGTTGTTTTATCAAAGCTTTGGTGGAAAAGAGAAAACCCTATTTACCATTAATTGAGGATTAAGGAAAAAGTGTAACATGAATATTGAATTGGGTTTCATTTGGGATCAAAACTTAATGTACAAACCTTGAATTATAAGCACATTTACTGGTCAAATGTTTGATGCCATAGGGTTTTGAATAGGATAGAAACTTTATATCAAAATTGAATACAAATCATATAATTGAAAAAGAAAATATTGGAGGGAAGGGAAGGTAAGGGAGAAGTCAACTTTTCAAGGGGAATATAAAAAAGAAGAAAAAAGTAGAACAGAAAATAACTCTCTGGAAATCAAAACAATGCTGCTACCAGCCTACCACTCTGTAAACTTATGAAAAGAGATTGGTGATGGCAAAAATAAGTTGAGACTTGATAGACAACTGAGCTGATAAGGGTAAAAATGGAATTTTAATAGAAATTGTGATGCATGTAATTTATGATGAGCAAGAGGAGAGGTAAACAGCATTCAATGCAGACATGTTTGTATTTAGTGTTTGTAGTAAATTAAGAATTGATTGGTCGCGAAGGGTTTGGTTCTGCTTGGTTTCCCCAGCTTTACTCACTTCATCTAAGATTGTAAAGAAGAGAAAAAAAGTGGTCGGGTGACTAGTGATAATAGTATGAGGCAAGTTGGTGAAGCTGTTCGGGCTCCCTGCTTGCTCTGCTTAAGTATTTGGTTTCAGATTTTGCATTTATAGCTCCCTTCTTGTTGTGGGCATTCTTGTTTCGTCATGTTACTTTACTGGGTAAAACATTGATAAATTTTGAGCCTTTGGCTTTCGGGTCTTGGTAAAATTTGTACAGCCATTTATTCTTTTGTTGGTGGGATGACTTTAAATCTGGGTTTTGTATCTTTGGTGGGGTTAAGAGTTGGGAACTATATTTAATTTTCTTGGGTGATCAATGTGATACTGTTGGTGGAGATATTTTGAGTTGAGTTATTAGTTTAAAACCTCAGAGTGATGGGCCCTGGAAGGTTGCCAAAGCTGAGTTTCTCTGATCGCGTTAAAGGTTTGATTCTAATCTCCTTTGTTTTTCTTTTTCTTTTTCTATTTTTCTAGTCTCTTTCTCTTCTTTATGACCAATTCTCAATTGATTCTCAAAAGTTTATCGGTCTTAATATAAGAATCCTTTATTTGTGCTGTTTTTGAATGTTGTAGGTACTATCATATAAAGTAAAACCTCCTCTTCAGTACCGCCAGAGCTTGGAATGTCGTCCAATCTTGACTTTTGACTACTCATCTGATTCAAAAAGAAAACATTTGATGTCCAAAACAACAAAGGTACCCTCTTTGCTTTACATTTGCGTTTGAAACTGATTCTATTTTCTTTGGGGGTCTTTGGTTGAGTTTCTGTGTTTCTGGATATCAGTCAGATTGTTTGGTTACAGAGAGGGTAGCATCTATGCATCTTTCCCTATGGAAGCCAATAACTCACTGTGCAGCTCTAATCATGGACAAGAAAACCAAAAGAAGAAACCGTTCTGGTTTGACCGTGGACGTAAAGCGTAGAACTTCTATGCTTCGTCAATTGCAGGAAAACAAGCTCAAAGAGGCTTTAGAGGAGGCATCCGAAGAAGGGTCCTTAGCAAAATCTCAGGACATTGATTCTGACTCACTCAACCATGAGACAAGCTTAGGACGAACACGCTCTCTTGCTAGACTCCATGCCCAGAAGGAGTTTCTCCGAGCAACTGCTTTAGCTGCGGACCGGATTTTCAGTTCAGAGGATTCAATTCTTGATCTAAGCGATGCCTTCTCAAAGTTTTTAACAATGTACCCCAAATTCCAGTCTACTGAAAAGATTGATCAGTTGCGATCAGATGACTATGGACATTTGTCTGAGTCTTTTGCTAAGGTATGTCTCGATTATTGTGGCTTTGGGCTGTTTTCTCACATTCAGACTCAACTGAATTGGGAGTCATCAACATTTACTTTGACTGAGATTACTGCTAATTTGAGTAACCATGCTCTTTATGGTGGTGCTGAGAAAGGTACTGCTGAACATGATATCAAGACCAGGATTATGGACTATTTGAACATTCCCGAAAATGAATATGGACATGTTTTTACTGTTAGTAGGGGGTCTGCATTTAAATTGCTCGCTGAATCATACCCTTTTGAGACCAACAAGAAGCTATTGACCATGTTTGATCATGAAAGCCAGTCTGTAAATTGGATGGCTCAGAGTGCTAAAGAGAAAGGTGCTAAGGTTTATAGTGCTTGGTTTAAATATCCCTCGTTGAAACTCTGCTCTAGGGAGCTTAGAAAGCAGATTTCAAATAAGAAAAAGAAGAAAAAGGGTTGTGCAAATGGACTATTTGTGTTTCCTGTTCAGTCTAGAGTAACTGGGGCTAAGTATTCCTACCAGTGGATGGCACTTGCTCAGCAAAACAATTGGCATGTACTGCTTGATGCTGGCTCATTGGGACCCAAGGATATGGATGCATTAGGGCTGTCCCTATTCCGGCCAGATTTTATTATCACTTCTTTTTACAGGGTATTTGGGTCTGATCCATCTGGGTTTGGTTGCCTTTTGATCAAGAAATCTGTGATGGGAACTCTTCAGAATCAGGCTGGTCTTACCGGCTCTGGTATGGTGAAGATCCTTCCTGTTTTTCCTCAGTATTTGAGCGATTCAGTGGATGGTCTTGATGGTCTGGCTGGGATTGGAGATGATGCTATCAATGGTAATGCAGAATCAGTGCCTGAATTGCATGGGGGGTCACAGATGCCTGCCTTTTCAGGTGTTTTTACTTCCAATCAAGTCAGGGATGTGTTTGAAATGGAGATGGATCAGGACAATAGCTCAGACAGGGATGGCGCAAGCACAATTTTTGAGGAAGCTGAGAGCATTTCAGTCGGGGATGTCATGAGAAGTCCAATTTTCAGTGAGGGTGAATCATCAGATAATTCATACTGGATTGATTTGGGTCAGAGTCCATTTGGATCTGACAAATCTGGCCTGTTGATGAAGAAGAAAGTGGGTTCACCGCTACCACCCTCATGGTTTTCAGGCAAGATGAACAAAAAAAGAATCTCTCCTAAAGCAACAACAAAATTATCCAAAAGCCCAATTTATGATGACAGGAGGGTCGATCTTCCAAGGCAGGATGATAGTGTGCTTTCTTTTGTTGCCTCTGTTTTATCAATATCACAAGAACTTAATCGTGTTAAGGTACCTGAAGAAGAAGATTCTGCTGAAACAGAAGCTGCTTCTGGAGATGGTGGCAAACACACAAATTTCCAGCACGCTGGAGAAATTGAAGAAGAATATGAAATCAGGAATGGGTTGCTGTTACCTGATTCTAAGTTGAGGTCTACAGTAAATGGGCTCAGAACCAAGAACCAGCGTGCAACTCTTAGTGATTGCAACATTGAGAGTGCTTCAACCTCTGAAATTTGCCTGGAAAAAGAAAGTGCAATAAGGAGAGAGACAGAGGGAGAGTTCAGACTGTTGGGAAGAAGGGAAGGGGATAGGTTTGGTGGTGGTAGATATTTTGTTTTAGAGGAGAATGACCGGGTGGCAAGCATGGACCGCAGGGTGTCTTTTAGCATGGAGGACAACCGAAAGGAAAACTTGAGCGAAATTTCCTTAACCATGTTAGGTGAAGATGAGTATTTTAGTGACATGGAATGTGGTGATGAACAAGAGTGGGAAAGGAGGGAGCCTGAAATAATTTGTCGGCACCTTGATCATATTAATATGTTGGGTCTCAACAAAACAACCCTCAGATTGCGTTTTCTAATGAATTGGCTTGTCACTTCATTGCTTCAGCTTCGGTTACCAAATTCAGGTGAGGATGCAGGAGTGCCTCTTGTACAGATTTATGGTCCTAAGATCAAATATGAAAGGGGTGCATCTGTAGCTTTTAATGTGAAAGAGAGCAGTGGAGGACCATTAATTCATCCTGAAATTGTTCAAAAGTTGGCTGAGAAAAATGGTATTTCTCTTGGGATTGGTATCCTTAGTCATGTTAGGGTAGTTGACAGCCCAAAACAGCATTGTGGGGCGTTTGAGCTTGAGGATACAGACTTGTGCAAGTCAATGGTGAATGGCCGTGGAGCTGGCAAAAATGTCTTTTACAGACTTGAGGTTGTTACAGCGTCACTTGGTTTTTTGACCAACTTTGAAGACGTGTACAAGATGTGGGCTTTTGTGGCCAAGTTTCTTAATCCATTGTTTAAAGAAGATTTATCTGCTGTTCCAGAGGATCTGGAAATGTAGGACCATGGGAAGCTTGAATGGATGCTTTTAGTTTTATTTTGACTAAAGATGGGCCCCTCTGTTATCTCTTGCAACTATTGCGAAGAAGATTATTCTTGCACTTACTGCCCAAGTTTGATTCTTGGAACTTGCTGCGGTGGTAGACACTGGAGCAAACAGGAACATACAATTAGTGTGGCCTGTCTCTATTCCTCTTCGAGGTAATCCCTTGTAAGCAGAAAACTTGTTTATTCTTGTTGAATGTATTTTTTGTATTACTTATTTAGTGGCATGTAGAGTTTGCTTTGAAATTATATATCAGCCGAAGGAGTCATTGGAGTCATTGGTTACTTGATATACAATCAAAATGCTCTGGAGAAGGCTTCCATTATTGGAATATAATCTTTTTATTGTAATGACATTCAATGGTATTGCAGTTGCCTTTCACCTCTGTACATATATCTCAGGGATGTTTACCATCACGGTGCCTTCTTTACTATATTTTGCCTGCAGAAGGGAGCAATCTCGTTTTGTAAATTAAGTACCTCTGTATCATTGAGAAACCATTTTCTTCTTGACAAGAACTTTGTACAAATAAAGCTTCTTTAATTTTTAGATGGTTGTAATGCAAAAACTCCGCTTACTATGGATTATTTTCTTGCAAAATTTTCCAACTTCGTAATGGCAATGTATTTGTCTAGGGGTAGTTTTGGCTAGTCAATACAAGCAAATTTAGTTAGGGCAGGGTGCTGACTCTATTTTTGTCATACCATGATTCCTGAGAAGTTTGCAATTTAGGCCTGTAGTTTTGACTCACCTGACTCTCGTGGATAAATCTCTATGAGGTGGAAGACATTTCATGCACCTACCAACAAATTTAGATTCCCTGCAGTTGTTTTACTCTGTCTTTTGCTATGATTATGCTATGTTGTGTTCAAGGACATGCATGGTTGAAAATCTAGATTCATTTTACTAATTCCAAATCCTTGTCTGATAAACCCAATCTGGCAAAACAAACCAAAAGGAGTTTTTTGGCCTTTGAGTTCGCAAGGGACTGTATTCTATTTACCATCTTTCAATTTTCTCAACCTCGGCTAGAGCCTCCAAATCCAGTTCAACTTCGACATTCAGTAAGTCTTCCATGTTTCATCGTGCAGTATATGCATTGGTGCAGTTTGATATATCTAGGAATCTCCTCAAGTTTCTCAACAATGCTTACGGATTTTGATGGCCATAGACTAGTCCATCCGATTTCCAGAGTACACCAGAGAACGTCATCATGGGGAGAAAATCAATTCAAAACGGTTGAAAGAAGAAACCATTCTCACGCATCCGTGTGTATACAACTGGGAAGATTGGATTGAGTGGTCCCTGGAAATGCAATAAGTATGTCAACAATGTTTCTGAAACAAGTTGTCCAATTTTATTGCAACAGAGAAAGAAAACTAATTGGACCTTTAGATTTTACATCTCACCAAACCCTCCGAAGGAAAATCCATATACTAGCAGACAACTCTGGAATCTGTTCTCTGTAAAGGGATAACGTCGAAGAAACAGCACCTTCACATCAAGACACAGAAGTAAATGGAGTCCAGCTTCGCTTAAATCGGGCCTCTTTTATTAAACGGTAATGAAATGAAGTTTTGTACGTGTTTTCTTGAATCAATCACGTAAGTCCAACACAAACAATTAATTATTCTCAAATTTATGCACTCTGAAAATGGGCATTTCATCCTTTCGTAGCTTTAAATGTCATATATATATATATATATATATATATATATATATATATATATATATATATATATATATATATATATATATATATATGACATTTAAAGCTACGAGAGGACGACAATTGGACCTCATAATCTACAAGGGTATTTGGGCCTTATCCATGGTCCTGCGTCAGTGAAACAGCTCTGTTATACATGTTTGACTCTCACACTCACACTCAGACTCACACTCGCCCTTAACCTCCAAGAGGCGCTGGCTGATGGCTAAACTTTCTTGGGAGATGAATCATACCCGTACCACTATCACCATTTCTCAGCAGTTGAAGAAAGTTGTTAACTCTGCTTCGCCATCAACTTTCGCATACCTTTGAGAATTACAGTTAAAATGAAAACTATTTAAAGCAGTCGCATTGAATCGAACGAAGATGTTTAATTTAAGGCGACCTTCCTTCTTTCACGTTTTCTCTTCCAATATAAGCGCAGAACGACTGGTAACTTCTCAATCTTACCCTAGTTTTACTTTCTCAGTCGCTATATTTTTTATTTTATTTTTTCTCACTTGGTTTCTACTTATACCTCGAAGTTAGGGTTCAGTGCTTACAATTGTTTGCTGTTAGCACTGTGCTTTGTGGCTCTAAACTGTAAATTAGTTGGTGATTACTAGCGTAATTAAACCACATTGTTTGATGGTGGCAAATCACCAATAAGAAAATGCTCATAATTTACCTGTAGCAAGTTTTATTTGTGAGCACGGCTGCCTCAAGAACGCTTTCTAGGTGTAGGAGTCTAGTTTCATTGTCTGCTTGAAGAGTTGGATTTGCTCGGTATCTGTTTTAGAGTTGATTAAGTGATTTGTGATCACTTTATATCAATTTCTTGATAATATGCTTTGCACGGTGAAATCTAACGCTATTAATAGCTATCCCTCACAGAAAATTCCAACAAAGTTCGTCAAACACATGGGATGCAAAACCTCTGGATCAGTCTCATTAATGGGGCCTAGTGGGAACACATGGCATGTTAACTTGATTCAACTGAATAATGATTTATTCTTTGATCAAGGATGGCCAACATTTATGAGTGACCATTTCTTGGAATGTGGTGACCTTTTGGTTTTCAGATATGATGGTGAGTTGCATTTTACTGTGCAAGTATTTGATCAGAGTGCGTGTGAGAAGGAGGATGCTTTTAATTCCAAATGCAGCCTAGATTCTAGCTTTGACAATAGTACATGGCAGAAGAGGGAAAGGGAAGAGGTGGCTTCCCTTTCAGAAAGAGTTTTTCAAGGTGTGCCAAAGAAAAATAAAGGAAACTTTTCTGAACTTCAAATGGAGTGGATACACAAGGACCAGGAAGCAAATTCCTGTGAGGAAACAGACCAGAATTGTACTCCATCTTATAGTTTTTCCTTGCCTGCTCAATCAAAACCTTGTAATTTAAAGCCAGGTAAGAATCCCAACCTTCATCCTTAGATTTTGTGACATTGTGCATCTCAGTTAAGCAGTCTAGTTTCTGAACCTCTGAAGAATTTTGTTACATTTATATTTGACTCTACTTGTGGTTAATAAAGGCAAGAGAAATTTAAACTGGATTGTGAAGCTATTTCTGTAATCTGTATAGTACTGTAGCGTTTGCAAAAATGTAGTAAACTGATATTTGCATTTCTAATTTCATCATCAATTTTCAAAATTAAATAAACTTCAAATACAGCAAACAAGATGAATTGAATATTTACAATTAAAGTTGTATGTTGATGTTATCAGAACATGAAGAGAAAAAAGTTGCTCAATCTTTCAATTCATCTTTCCCCTATTTTGTCCGAATAATGAAGAGATTCAACATTAGTGGCTCACACACTCTGGTAAGTATGTTCTTTTCTTTACTTATTGATCTCTGACAGAAACACATGGTCCACGACTTTTGTCATCTTATTAATAAAGTCTGTTGCATTTGACTTTCTGTGTTGCAGAATATTCCATACCAGTTCGCAATGGAACATCTTCCAAACTGTAAAACAGAGATTGTTCTCTGTAACCTGAAAGGAGAAAATTGGATTGTGAATTCAGTGCCAACTACGAAAGTGCATACAAGTCATACTTTTTGTGGAGGATGGATGGCTTTTGTTCGCAGTAATGAGATCAAAATGGGTGACATCTGTATTTTTGAACTTGTGCGAAAATGTGAATTTTGTGTGCATATTCTTAGAGTTGGAAAGGAAGACGTACATGGTCAAAGTGAAGAAGTAGCTTTAAGTGGGTCATATGTTGGGTCTGCTTCCATTTCATACAAAAATGATGGTTTGTCAAAGACAGTGAAGAACTCTCTAAAGATTTATTCAAAATGCATGAAAAAGGTACAAATATGCAGTTTGCAAGTGTCCAAGACTTGTGACACAAGAAACCATGTTGGTGCAACAAGGAATTCTTCTTATGCTGCACTATGCGCTCAGTCAAAAACAACCGAAAAGCCAGGTAAAGGTTTCAATTGATGATAATTGACTTTGAATTTTTACAAAGATTTGAATAACTTTAACTTACATGACTTTTTAACAAACCTTGTAACTAAGTTCAGCTTGTGCATTACATAACAGAGGCAGCTAACCACAGTAGAAATAATGTTGAAGCTGATCTGGGTTCACCAACCAGTGGTCATTTGAGAATCATGATGACACTTGATGAACAAAAAGCTGCCCGATCTTTTACTTCACATGTACCTCATTTTGTGAGAATAATGAGGAAGTTCAACATCAGTGGATCATATACTTTGGTGATGACCATCCTCTGTGTTTGCTTGTGATTTGACTGACTCTAAAGTAATGTCTATGATTGTTGATATAAATGTTTTAACCACACTATTCAGCTATACTTAATAAAGTTACAGTAATTTATAAAATTCTGCTTAAAATTCAGAGGTCCCAGAAGGCACAATTGAACTCATAATTGAGGTCATTAGTTTAATTTTTGAGTCTCAACTATTGTTATTATTTCATACCAAAATAGAAAAAAATTCTTGAGGATTTAACCCTGTAATTGAGTTCAGTTTTTAGAATTTCTCTTTAGAAAGTTTCTCCATTAGTTTTAAGTATATGTGGAGTGTGTAGGATACTATGTACAATTACCTTTCATTGTCGTTGTGTGAAAATTGCAATCTAATTACTTATCATTCTTAGGAATGAACTCACCCATGTTGCCAAATTGTAGTTGGTCTTTGTGAAAAAAGAAAATTTTATTCTTTTGCATTTCTGACTGGTTACCATCATGCAGAAAATCCCATATAAGTTCTCTATGGCATATCTTCCTCATTGCAAAACAGAGATTCTCCTTCGAAATTTGAAAGGGGAATGTTGGACAGTGAATTCAGTTCCAGATTCAAAAGGGCGAATGTTCCATACTTTTTGTGGTGGGTGGATGGCTTTTGTTCGTGGTAATGACATCAAAATTCTGGATATTTGCATATTTGAACTAATTAACAAGAGTGAAATGTGTGTCCGTATATCTGGAGTTGGAAGAAAAGAGCTAGACCATCCAAGTGGAAAATCAAATAAAAATTGAATAATCTACTGAAATAGGCATAAGAAAGAGACTGACGTTTACCGTACACATGAATTGGTGAGTGCTGATACATGAACCTTCTATTATTCACTGTTTTCAGATAATTCAAATAATTTCTGCATTACTAATAACTATTACTTATTGTATTCCGCTGATGCTGGTATAAAGGGATGGTTGATTTCTTCCAATTCTTTTGATCAGATACAATAAAGACATTGAGAATTTCCATGATCTGGCTGATGTAGGACAATCCCTGTTTTTTGCACCCTGGCATTCACTTGATTATGCATTTGAATTAAGTTTAGAATTGTTTGCTCTGAAACTAAACTGTGACAGGTCATTAAGTGCCATTTTCAGCCTATAAAGTTTCTGTGAACACCTTGAAGCTATGGCTGTTTTTTTCCCTTTAGAAATTTGATGATAAACTCCTGGTAGACTTTCAATCAACTCATATAGGTGTCAAGAAAGTTTCAGATTTTCTGCTTGAAATGAGTTCGCTAGGGCCACATTTTCCAAGACTTTTTAAATGTTAATCAATGTATTCACATTTTCCAAGACTTTTTAGATGTTAACCAACGTATTGATATATATTATATATTCATTTGCTGTCTCCTTAACTTGGTGGCAGTTTTCTGCAGGATGTTTTTTCTTTAAAAATTAGAATTTTTCCAGACGGCCAAGTGGCCAACCAGGCGAGACCTGCATACCTGGATTCAAGGGGTAGAGGTAACATAACTGTGCATATTTTCCAAAGATGTAGCTAATTTAAGTGTTGATGAAATTTAATTTGGCTAGGAGCAATGCACTTGGTACTATTTTGGTTCATTGTTTAATATAGGAAATTTGTTACTGAATTTGTAACTAATATTTGTCTCAAGATGCTTACAACTTCTTGTACACGCAGCATATGTTACATATCCTTATTAATACTCTTATCACCAACCTTTTTTTTCTTGTTTCTTGGCATACTTGTTCATCAAATATCAAGCAGGAAATAAGAGTATGAGAAGCAGAACGAGTGGTAGACCTATCGATGTTAGACAGAGTAAAATTTTCTGTTATATATAGGAAAGCTTGTTGGTTAATTTATTTTGACAGGTCGAGAAAGAAAGAAGATTTAGCAGGAAGATTAAAAAAAAAATTGTAAATGAGTTTGTTGTCTTAAATAAGCATAGCTGTCCTTTTGGATGCTGAATTCTCTATCATACCATTTTGTAGATAGTCTGCAACCTGTTTATCAAACTGCCACAGCGTTGTGTCTTTCTCCCAAGCGGCATCTGTCTCTGGTTTTCCTTTCCATAAAACCAAAAATTTTGTTCTTCAGTTCTTCTTACTCTGCCCCATTGTTCTGTGATCCAAGAGCCTCTCAGCCTTTTGATCACATTGCTTCTGTACGACGGGTGAGGTATTTTTCATTCATTTCCTTGTTGGATCATCACTGTTTTCAGGAAATTCCTTCAGGAAACTAAGAAGAAAAATTGGGTGCCCCTTAAGTCTTTGTGGCTATATCAGCTGATAAACTACATGAACCACTTTTTGTACGGTCTTGAAGGGTCCATCGTACTTCAGAATCAACCCTTTATGCACTGTTTTTCTAATGATTTTCTTCTAGATTTGCGGAGTCAATTTCAGTAGCATTCTAACCCCTATGTTGAATTCAAGAGCTCTCTTGTGCTGATCTATATACTTTCATTTGGTTTGCAACATTTCTCAAGCTGTATTGAGTTTTGTCACCTGTTGGCTTGAGTTATCTGTGAATAAACACAGCTCGGTTTGAATTTATTGAGCCAATATTAAGAGTAGTTTGAGTTCGGTTCGAGTTTAGTTCGAATTTATAATTTAAATTTATAGTTTGAATATGTGATTCAAATTTGTGGTTCATTGATAAAATATTATTGTTTAATAATTATTTAATATAATTCGAATCAAGATACAAATTAAGTTCAAATCGAATCAAGTCATTTATCTAATTCGTGAGTTGAACACTTTATAGTTCTAGTTCAATTTAGTTTTAAAATGAGTCAAATCTCTTAATTTAAATTTGGTTCATATTCAAAATAAATAAATTCTAATTGAGTTAAGTCAAATTAAATTAGCTTTTAAGTTTGAATTTAATCGATTTAAATCTTATCCTAACGAGAGTTCATCAGTTTGTGGATAATTGGCAGCGTAGACTGCAAGTTCCACCCCCAATATGTTGAAAAAGTGAAGCCCAAAACTGACTAGTAAAACGTGCATCCATATTACTCAATGTTCGTTAGGGCGCCAAAAATGCTTGTAAAACAACTCCATATCAATTTCCGAAGGGCATGTCGATGGTGTTGTTATAAATACAACATACTTTGAAAACCTGTCTATTACACCCACATCAGTGGATAAGTATTTTACCTTTGGAAATTTGTTGATAAAGTCTATTGATATTGAAATTCCAAAGTCATTGGAGATTAATGGTTGTAACCATGGTTTTAAAATTGGCTCATACCACAGTAAAAAATTGATGAAAAATCATTTTTAAAGTTTGATTGGATCATATCACAGTTAAAAAATTATTATAAAAAATATTAATTAAACTTATTAATTATAAAAAAATTAATTTAACTTAAATACTTAAGTGTGTTAAAATAATAAATTCTCACTTTTTAAATTTTAAAAAACTAAAACTTTTATTTATTATTTATTTTTGTTAATGAATTCTCTCAGGTAAATAACTTATTTTATATAATTTTTTTATTATATATATATTTTAAATATTTTATGTTTGAAAATGAATCATAATTTTAAAAAATATATAAATGTTAATAATTTTTTTAGAAAATTAAAAAAAGTTTGAGTTTTTACATAAAAAAAATAATTCATAAAATATTGTATAACCCCTGTATCGTACAGTATAATATACTCTTAATAAATAAAAGTAAATTTTTTTTTTAAGATGAATAAATATGAATTCGTCTGCTAGAGTCCGTCACACTTACCCAAGTCTTTTGTCTGGTTTTATTACTTTTTTCAAGTTTTCTCCTAAAAAACGTATTAATCGTTTAATCAAAAAAAAAAAAAAAAAAGCGCTCATTTTAGGAGGGATGCACGTGAATAAGGTGGAGCAACGTCCCGCAGCTCTGACCAACATTCCACGTGTGGTTCAGTGATTGGTAAGAGTTGAAGGCTCGTTGTTTGAGAATGCAGTGTAAAAACCGGTCATTACCATGTAAGCTATCGACTGTTTCTCTCTCTTCTCTCTGATCAGCGGTGGCTTATCTGAAAATGTGATGTGAAGTTTTTATTTTCTTTTCTCCTTTCTCTGGGTATTGTATTGACAGTATTGTAAAATTCTGAGACTTATAATACTAATAATATTGTTTATTTATTATTGAATTTCAGATCCATATTGTTGGAAATGGGAGAAGCATGCAATGAATGCTGGAGTTGGGAAGAGGAAATATATTGAGCCATTTCAAATGTATTCATTTCATTCAATATCTGCATGCTGGTTTTGATCAGCAGCTTGTGAGTTTCAGTCAACCTTTTTCATGATGTTATTTTTACGATTAATGTCACTTAACTTGCCTTCTCTGGTACTCGGAGAAAAATTATAATTTGTCAAGCAAAGTCTAAAAGGTTCTTTTTTTCTATTTTTGGCCTTAGTTTTATTGCATTTCCTGTCTTGGATAGGAGCAGTTGTGAGTTCTTGGTATATATATTTCTAGGCATTTTATGTGTTCCTTCAAATTTACGGCTTATGCAATGTACACATTCTTTAATTTTCTTCATATATTGTACTTAATATGACATGGGTATGGGGATGTTAACCGAGCTAGTTTAATTTTGAACAGTATATTGCCTTAGTTCGAATTCTATTTATAGGATTAGACAGCATAATTGGCTTTCAATAATTAGAAGGTTTCCAAGTGAAGTAAATCAGTATATTGATAATATTTGAAGGACAAATAGATTGCTGATGAAAGTAGGGCCTCCCTCTTTACCTTGTGCTCTAGTATTGCATATCCTGCTTTCAGTGGCTGATGCCAGCCCTCCAAATAGTCTTTTATTTGATTAATTCATGCATTCTAGATGAGCTCCACTGATCGTACATGAATCTGATTGAGTTTCCTTCTTGCTCTAAGAAAGAATGCAAAGGAACAAATTCACTGAAAGTTTGTGTACTGAATAACTCGTCAAGACACTTTAAAATTTGCAAGAATCACTCCTTACCTTCATCCTTTTCCCCATCTCGAAGGGTTTTCTGAATCTTTATAATCTATGGAATTGCTGACCATCCCTGAAAAGGTTTCTAGAAATCTGAAAAAGAAGCTACTAGAAACCGTATCTCTGCAGTACATGGAGTGTAGAAGTTACAGCAATGATAATGCCTTGTACTTTAGTCATGCTTGGCCAGAATTTGTCAGAATTTATCTTCTAAAAGAGAATGATATGGTGATCATTAAGTACAATGGAGATTCACGTTTTGATGTTCTAATGTTTGATGGACAAAGCCAATGTGAGAAGGCAGCTTCTTATTTTGTAAGAAAATGTGGGTATACAGACAATATTAGGGGATGCCAAACCAAGAGAAAGCGTGGAGCAAATTCCCTGGAAGTAATTCCTACCTCCTCACACAGTGATGTTGAAGGTACTCCACTAAAGAAAACAACTAATGATGACATTAACAAAACACCAGTGGAACAACCAATTGTCTCACTAGCTTCTAGCTAAGGGATTAGGAGGGGAAATAGTTCTATTAAGCCTGTTCATACCAGGCGAAGTTTAAGAAGCAAGGCACTATTAACCAATTATGCTATGAAACTAATAGGCAAACATGGTACTCCTGTTCACCTCTTCTTCTTTTTCTTCTTCACAGCACATATAATGTTTTCATAATCATCATTGAACGAATCTCATCATACACTTTCTGAAGTTATTCTAATTTGCTGTAAAATGATGTTCAACTACTGTGTGAATGTAGACCATTTTATTATTGAATGTTTTGACTTGAGGAAACATTATTATCTGGCTGGTTTATTTGCTTGATTATTTATTTTATTTGAGCAGCAAGTAGATCAAATGTTGAGCCTACATCCTTCTGTGGAAACATGGTATCAGGCCAAAATTTCTTATCAAATGGGAGGCCTGTGTCTGTAGATGAGAAACTAAATGCTTTGCAGTGGGCAGAAGCAGCATTATCGAATGAGAACTTCTAAGTAGTCATTAAACCCGCATATGTATATGATAGATTTTTTATGGTAAATATTTTGTTCCAGACATCCATAATTTTTTAATCTTGTATACCTTATTTTATATTTTGTGGTGTTTTTTCTGGTTTCTTCAACAAGTTCCCTTTAACAATCAGAAGACCTCAGTATGGAAATGCTGATATTACATTTTGAATACTGATCATGCTTCGGTCAGGCAATTCCTGCATGGTGGATAACAAAACATCTCACTGATTTTGCATCTGAATGAAAAAACCTGACAAGTCAAATTTCAATTGTGGAAGTTTGTCTGTCGTGGAGGGCTTAGGTGGAAGAATTTTGCTGCAGATAGCAACTCGGAGAAATTTGGTGTGTGTTCCAACCAGCTAGCCTGGTAATCAAACCCGTTGTTCTCAATGTTATAATCTTTTGAGCTGTGAATGGAGCGATTCCACTGACAGACTGACCCCAGTACCCCTGGCTGCTAGTGGAAGAACTGCTATATGTAACCAGTCTATGGCAGCAGCTGGACGTTTCCATTGTTCTTGATGTTCCCTTTCGGTGTTAGCTCAGTTTCAAATAATCTTCAGTTTGCCAGCTTTTGGACTGCACTTGTAATGTTTTGTGTATTTGGCAAACTTAGGTTCTTCTACAACATTTTGTTTTGCTTTATCCTTTTATTATCACCATCTCCATTTCCCTCACTTCACATCAAGACAGAATGTCATTCCAATCCCAGGGAAGATCCAAATTTAAAAAACAATGAATCAGAGGATCATATATTATACTTTGACACTTTGTTAATTCAACCAAGTATAAGGCTAGGAGAATTGAGGACTCATGAACGATCATCCTAAATTTCTAATAACCAAGACATTTGAAAGACAATTTCCTCACGGAAAAAATATTTTTTTCTTACTAAAAGGACATTACGTAAAAGGATTGAAATCTCAAATTTAAGTTTTACTTCTGTGATTCAAATTAATTTCATACGAATTTTATCTCAACTTTATCAAACTAAAGCCCAGTTAAAAGCCTTGACCACTAGGCCTCAATTTCCCACTTTCATTCCATCATCTTTGCTTCCCTTGTATACTATTTGTTGGTAAAAATTTTCTTAGAAGTTCGCTTCGGTTGTTGCATTCTCTTTACAGTGACAAGTTTAGAAGATGCCTGTGGCTGTGAACATGAAGCGAAAACCATCATTCTTCAAGGTTCTAATTGGGGACTTCTCCAAGCAATTGGTAACTTCTTCCGACTTTTTAAAATCATTTCAGTTTCCATTTAGGGTTGTGGTGGAAGAAAGGTAAAACTGCTTTATCGTTGTCTGAGCCTTTCTTGTTTAGGAATCTTCCTTGTGTTCTGAGTTTTTCAGCTGCTCGCATCCTTTTTAAGTTCCCTACATTATTTGTTGGTTGAAAACCTCATGTGAGTCTGCCTCTGCTACTAAATCATGTGCTTTTAATCATATTTATATTTTTGGGAATAACTTAGTTATTTTTTTGGTAAGTAGAATAAATTAATATTACTTCAAGTATCTGACCTATTTGTGTGAAAGGATAATCGTTTGGGTGAGGTTGGGTGGCAGAGTAGTTTACCTTCCACTATTTTTTTGCTGTGTTGACAATTTGTCTGACTTTCAAATGTTATATTTGGTTGTTAAATTCATTTTGAAAGTAAGGCTGGATTCGATTTAATCTCGGATTGATGTTCGGCTTGAACCTTCTTGTCTCGCTGGCGACGCTGCATTGGAGCTAGTCTTGCTGGCGATTTTCTTCTTTTTCTCTGACAATTTTTTTCGGATACAAACAATTTTTCTTCCTTTTCTTATTCAGTAACTCTTCTTCTCCTCCGGTATTACTGTTCACCATTTGAGCAAGCGGAGTTTGATCTCAAACTGGCCTATTTAGATTGGTTCAGTTCGAATCCGTCCATATTTGAAAGTGTATGCTATTTTATTTCTACTTGAAGGCAGTTGTGTTACTTGTGTAACTGGAGGTAATTTTTTATTATGTAGCGTGTACCTCCTGCTATCCTTAAGTACATTAAGGGGAATCTGGTCGGAAATTGCATTCTTCGAAGTCCGACGGGGAAATTTTGGTGTGTAAATTCGGAGAAGAATGTGAATGGCACGTGTTTTAGGAGGGGCTGGCGTGAGTTTGTGAAAGATCATTCTTTAGAAGTTGGCGACTTTCTGGTTTTCAAGTACTATGGAAAATCTATGTTTAGTGTTAAAATCTATGTTTAGTGTTAAAATCTATGATAAAACGAACTGCGAGAAAGATATAGGACCTGCCAAGATGAACAATGACAATCCCAGTTTCTGCACTGAGATTGGAAATCAAAATCAAGTAAGAGACGAAATTGAAGACTCCAGCCCTCTGATTTTCAAAGCTGGCTCTGAAAGAAAACTAATTACCTCTGTGCAGGGTATGATAGATCTTGAACTTCACCTTTGCACGGTTAAAATTTTCTATAAGCTATTTCATCCAAGTCCAATCACTTCTTCTTTTTCTTTCCTCTTTCTTGGACTTGTAAGTTTTAGGGAGATGTTTAAGGTCTGGGAACAAGAAACCTGTCATTCTAGTGAACAAGCAAACAGCAAAAGCAACACTTCCATTCAAATCACAAAATTTCTGTTTTTCAACTAGGATTATGGTCAACTCCTTCTTATTCAAGAATAAATGAATAAGTGGAAGTAAAAAGGTGTCTAACACTTCTACTTATCTGTTGTTTCCTCATTGGAAACTAGAATCAGGGCTAATTTGGCACATAGTAATAATGGCAAATATTTTCCTTCTGCAGTAACAAGACATCACTTCACCTACTACTCTATTTTGCCAATGACGATAGCTTCCAGTTGTATAATGGCAAATATATCCTCCCATATGAGCTGCTGGCCATGTTTAATGTCTTTTAAGTTCTAAAAATATTGTGCAAGTTTATCTCTTTTTTGGCTTCAAATTGCAGACTATTGCAAGAGAGGCAGTGAGAGAGAAAAACCTCATGACAAAAAAGATGATAATGCTGAAGGATCCAAATGGGAGGCATGGCCTGCTAAAATATCTCTTGCTGCCGATGGTTGTATGAGTCTATCTAACGGGTGGCTTGATGTTAGCACACCAGCCTTGAAGGTTTACTATAGGAAACGTGATGAAAAGGGTAGAGAATCTACACACCAGGGAACTACTGTTGTTGGAAAGGAGAAATTGGAAATATTTCCAATTGGGAATGCCACGTGACCCAATGATCCAACTTAAGAAGGGAATATGTTATGCAAAGTATATAAGGGTGGGAGATTAGATGAGAGAGGGGAGGAAGACTTTTTGGGTTTTGATTTGGGTAGCCTTTGGTTGAAAGGGAGGTCTTTGGCTCTTCGAGTTGGGTGGGTGAATGTAAATATTGGGAATCTCCTGCTGATTTGATAAATAAAATCAAATTTCTCTAAATGATTTGCCTTCTATGTGTGTGTTTTTGTTTCTTTTGGTTGTTTTTTTGGGCTAAAATTGCTTTTTGGATCCTATCGAAGTGATATCAAAATTGATGATTTTGGGGTATGGTATCAACAAGAATGGAAGGTCATGTTGACGAATTGGAACTTGGGTACGTTGGCTTGGCCCAGCAGATGGTGACAATGTCTTCCTGTTTGGAAGACTTAGATAGGAAGATTGAGCGAAGAGACTTCCGCTTTGACACCTTGGATGGATTTATGCAAGAAATTCTGTAATGCATTTCAAACGAAGTAAAAGGAAAATCCAACAAATCAGCTCACATCTCCCTTACGATCATTATATGGGATTCAATAGTGTGATTGACTTCCATCCTGCCTAGAGCTTCCAATGTTCTTTGGTGAGGACCCATTTGGTTGGTTGGCTAAAGTTGAATAGTATTTTCAGGTCAATTGTTTAAATGAAGCAGAACAGTTGGGTTCAATCCTTTTGTGTTTTGAAGGAGCTACACTTGGATGGTTACAATAGAAAGAGATGTGCTTGTCGTTCATAGATTGGAAGAATTTCAGGAAGGCAGTGCGACAGGGACTCCAATCATCTTTGTTGGATATGCCCCATATAGAATTAATGTCTTTTAAGCAAACAACCACCATCGAGGGGTACTGAAAGCAATTCAAGTTGCTGTGAGTGCCACTCATCAACATTGAGAAAACGACGATGACTTCTAGAATTAGTTTTTGTTTTGCTTCTCTGTTGTCAAAAGTGAAGTTGGAGGTCCATGAGACTTCAACAAGGGAAAAAGTCTTGGACTGGGCACAAAAAAGTAGATTATAAGAATTGGGCTTACTTGAAGAAGAAACCCAGGCCTAATGTATGCCAACCAAGACTTATTTTACTACTTTGGTTGGATAGTATTTTATGATACACGATACACATCGTACGATCTAATATGATACCAATAGAAAACAATTCATATCCTAAGGTGTATTGAATTGATGTCGTAAGTGTATTGTACGATATGATACATATTACTAATATGAATTGATGTACCCTTTTAGAAAAGTGATGATGTGGTAGAGTTGTATCTAAGAAATTTTAATATTTTACGAGTGTTTGTGTTATTTTCTAAAATGATGATGTGATAGTTAGAATTTTCTATTATTTTGTTATTATTTTGCACAAGACATATCTTATAATACAATACAATATACGATACGAAAAATATGGTTTTTGATACATGATTGATATGTGATTCGACTATCATGAATTTAGCTATAATAAAGCTGGAAAATTTGAAACACAATCTCCTCTCAGTCGGCCAAACAATTAGTTAAAACCCAATAGTTTAAATGAAGTCCAAGCCTCCCAATAGTTTTCAAGGCCCAATAGCAACAACTCCACCTCCAGTAGTTGAAGGCAAGGATTTGAAATTAGTAGATGCTCATATTTCAGGTGGTGTTTAGAAGGTACAATAATGACTGTTGATTCAGATGAAGCTCTTACAAGTGCATGTTCAGTTTTCTCAGCATTAAGTGGGAGTTTTATACCATCAAAGGGGGTTGTGGTGCTGGAAGTGGTGTAAAGATGGTTAATCAGTTGCTTGCTAGAGTCCATATAGCATTGTTAGCTGAGGCGATTACCTTTGGTGCTTGATTGGGTCTTAATACCAGATATTTGCTTAATATCATCTCCAACAATGGGGAGTCTTGGATGTTTGAGAATTGTGGTCCACATATGTTGGACAATAAATACAAGCCTCACTTTGCACTTGATATCTTTGTGACGGATCTGGGTATTGTTACTCATGAAAGCTCTTATCAAGAAGTTGTGCTACATATTTCAGCTATTGCGCATTGTCAACTGTTATTGGCAGGCTCTGCTGCTGGCTGGGGTTGTCAAGATGATGATGGGGTGGTTAAGGTCTATGAGGCAGTTACTGGTGTTAAAATTGAAGGGCTCATGGTTAAGAAAGGAGTTTTCTTGCAATATCTGCCACCTGAGTGGCCAATAGATCCCAGTGATGACATAAAGGGACTCATTTATCACAGTTCAGAGTTCCTCGATGTCCTAGATGATGATCCAACTGGAACCCAAACTGTTCATGATACTGAAGCATTAACAGAATGGAGTTAATTAGAAGATGCCTGTGGCTGTAAACATGAAGCAAAAACCATCATTTTTCAATGTTCTAATTGGGGACTTCTCCAAGCAATTGGTAACTTATACCGACTTTTTAAAATCATTTCATTACGCATTAGGGTTGTGGTGGAAGAAAGGTAAAACTGCTTCATGGTTGTTTCATATTTAGGAATCTTCCTTGTGTTCTGAGATTGTTGGCTTGTCGCATTCTTTTTATGTTACTGTTCTCTATTTTATACATTATTTGTTGGTTGAAAACTCTCATGTGAGTCTGCCTCTGCTACTAGACCATGCGTTTTTATGATTATTTTTTTAGGAATAATTATTATAAGTATTTGACCTATGTGTGTAAAAGGATAATAATTTGGGTGAGGTTGAGTGGAGTGTAATAATTATGAAATTGGCCTAAAATTAGTACTAGGGAGGGTAATTTCCCTTCCACAATTTTTTGTTTGTCTTGGCGGTTGATCTCACTTTCAAATGTTATATTTGTTTGTTGAATTCATTTTGAAATTATATGATATTTTTATCTCTCCTTGAAAGGCTGTTGTGCTGAGGTAATTTTTGATTATGTAGCCTATACCACCTGCATTCCTTAAGTATTTTAAGGGGAATTCAGTTGGAAATTGCGTTCTTCGAAGTCCAACAGGGAAATTTTGGTGTGTAAAAATGGAGAAGAATGTGAGTGGCACGTGTTTCGGGAGTGGCTGGCTTGACTTCGTGAAAGATCATTCTTTAGAAGTTGGCGACTTTATGGTTTTCAAGTACTATGGAAAATCAATGTTCACTGTTAAAATCTATGATAAAACCAACTGCGAGAAAGATATAGGACCTGCCAAGATGAACAATGATAATCCCAATTCCTGCTCTGGGAATGGAAATCAAAATCAAGCAAGAGATAAAATCGAAGACTCAAACCCTCTGGTTTTCAAAGCTGGCACTGAAAGAAAACCAATCACCTCTGTGCAGGGTATGAAAAATCTCGAACTTCACCTTCTCACAGTTAAAATTCAATTTTCTATAAGTTTTTTCATCCAAGTTGGATCACTTTTCTTTTTCTTGTATGTTTTAGGGAGTTATTTAAGGCCTAGGAAGAAACCTGTCGTTCAAGTGGACAAGCAAACAACAAAAGCAACACTTCCATTCAAATCAGAGAATTTCTGTTTCAGATCAACTTGGACTGGGTCTCACAAATATAATATGGTGAGCTCCTTCCTATTAAAAAATTAATGAATAGGTGGAAGCAGAAAGATGCATAACACTTCTTATTTGTTGTTTCCTCATTGGAAACTAAAATCAGGGCTAATATTGGCATGTAGTAATCATAGCAAATATTTTCCTTCTGCAGTAATGAGACATCACTTCACCTACTATATTTTGCTCGTGACCATAGCTCCAGCCTGTAATGGCAAATATTTCCTCCCATATGAGCTGCTGATCATGTTTATTATGTTATATAAATATGTGTGTAAGTTTATATCATTTTTTGCTTCAAATTGCAGACTATTCCAAGCGAAGCAGTGAGAGAGAAAAACCTCATGACAAAAAAGATGGTAATGCTACTGGATCCAAATGGGAGGTCATGGCCTGTTAAACTATATCCTGCTAGAGATGGCCGTCTGTATCTATCGAAAGGGTGGTTTGATTTTTGTCGAGGAAATAAGATAGCAACAGGTGACACACTTGTTTTTGAGATCACACAGGAAACTGCAATGCAAGTTCATGTATTCCGAGCCAAAGAAAAGGCAGTACCCTTTCAATCCAGAGTATTTTATCCTGTCAAGGTCAAAAAGATTGAACCTGAATGACTGTCAAAAATTGCAAGGACGTCTTGATTATCAGTATCTAGCAGTTTACTGTAAGTTTGTAGGTGTAGATATTTCCTTGTTTCGTTCAATGTTGAACAACTTCCAATTCCCACTCAGTCTTTTGCCTCTTTTGTGTAATCAATTCTCCTAAGAAGTTTCAAATGGGTTGAAATGTTGTTAGTTCTGGGAAAATCCTTTGTTGAACACAGAATGTTTAGTGTTCATAAAGTGAATCCGACTGTTAACTAAATTAAAGTTATTGACGCTACAACTACTTCACTAAATTGGAGGTGGGATGGAAAGCTAATTTGTTCGCAGTTGATTGCTTTTTCTGTGTTTCAAGTTAATTTCTAATCTAATTGGATTGTGTTACATAAAATAATTAACATTACCTACAAGTCCTAATTTAAACCCCCTTTCTTTAGGGGTCTTTAACCCTTTTGTCATTATTTTTATATCGTGAAAACTTTACTTAAATCAATTTTTTTTTTGGACTGATCCGAATATTCTAAGTTACTGAAACTTAAACCATTTGATATATTATCCGTATTCCCCTTTTATGCTGCTTATCCCCTGTAATTTTTTGCCATATTTACTTTCTTCTAAATGTAAAGCTTTGTCAACCAACCATAACTTGTCTATCTTATCCAAACCCGCATCTTAAAATGCACTGTTATCCTTTGCACGGTCTGCCCTTGGTTGCGACTTCTCGGTCTACGACACAGGTAATCAATTCGTAACACTTTTTTCTTTATAATTTTCAATATTTACCTGCGTCTAATGGGCATGAGTTAGATTGATACATAGTTTTCTGTATGAATTTTTTAGTTTTAGATTGTGGGCATAACAGATATGGCGACATCAGCAGTTCTTTCTCCAGCAACAGTCACCAGTGCCATGGCTAGGTGCGGCAGCAGAACCCAGAAGAGGATGAAGAAGACGGTGTATCTGAATGGATTGAATTCTTATGGAGGTCTTAAAGCGCACAATAAGGTGGTGTCTCTCGGCCTACCACTGTGCACTGAGCAGTGCTTCGCAAATGTTGTGATCTCGCTCAACTCAAAGTCCAACAGAAGAGGTGGCGGCGCACTTTCTTCCACATGCGATGCCGCTTCTGAGATATTCAGGATTGCTGCCATCATGAATGGGCTTGTTCTGATTGGGGTTGCGGTTGGCTTCGTTCTTCTGCGAATTGAAGCATGGTTGGAAGAATCTGAGTGACTATTCTTCTCTGCAATGTTCATTTCATTTGTTTTGCTGTAAATCAAGTATGCATGGAAACTTATTTTAGTCTTTCGCGGTAAATTTATTCCTTAAGCTACATTACTCATGATATTACATGTCGATTTCAAGATTTTAACCAAATAAAATGAGAAGAATCCCCCGGGAACATCAAGCTTAATGTGGAGACTCGGGGCTCCCAAATGTACATGTTGTAAGGCAAAGGCTAAATCCAATGTTTTCATAATTATCACAATCCGATTGAAAGGACAGTACAATCCATCCAACAGTAAGACTGATAATTAGATTGATTAACTGTTTTAAAATAACATTTTAATTAATTTTGTTTAAATTATTATAAAATATATAATTTAAATTATTTTAAAAACAAAGTAAACTTGATTTTATGATACATATATGTCCTTAAAATTAATAGATGAATACTTAAATTCAAGTTTCAATGATTTTTTTTTTTTCAAAATTGATTTTTTGATGTCGAATAGATTAAACCCAATTGTTTACCCCCTCCAACGAACAATTCAAACAGTTCAATTTGATCCAATCCATTCTAATCTGCTCTAACCTAAAAAATGGTTTCAAACTAATCAAAACTGTTTTAGCTCATAGGTCTCAATTCAATCGGCCAGACCTGCAAGTCCAGTTATCAAAACCATGGGCTACACATCTTTCATCCCAAAACTTACATGAATTTAATTATTTGGGTAGATCAAAGAAATTTCTATATAAGTTGGTAATTAAGAAGGTTAGATACATCATAAACTAAAACTTTAATGTGAAATTAAAACAAAAGCCATTGCCGTCACATGGGGAAGATTGATTGGAATAGGCCCTCTAAAAGAGGATCAAGCTGCCGGAAGAACATTGCCTCAGAAGAAAATGGTGGGCTACCTCATGTAGATGGTCTCTGACAAGCCGCAAAAAGCTGCCAACTAATGAAAGCCATCATCAAAGAGGTAAAAAGTTCAAAGCCAACCACCTTTGGGAATTGCCAGCCCATTCCTCGCCTCAGATAGCTGCAAAAGGCATTTATCAGAATCAATGAAGTAAATATAGATATTATCACAACATGCATTAACCAGTGCGGATCTCATAAATCAGACGACAAGAAATACGATATACAATCTGATGAAGTTAACCAAGCCTGGGTAAAAGTTACAGAAATAATTTAATCTGGAGACCTAACATAACATAAAGCCCTTGAGTTCCTACTTTTTAAAGTTGATTTGACTTAAGTAATATCATCCAAATTCAGTGAGTCCCAAAAAAACTCAGAGAATCAAAATAAGATAGAGCTTTTGTTATGATAAGTAATGATTTAGTGAAGAAGGTTGAAATGGAGACCTTGTAATGGAAGGCATGGTTGCCACAATTCCTGCACATGCATATATTATAGGAATTAATGTCTTGGGTTTGTTCTTGCGAAGCCACATCAAAGATCCTAATGCAGCAAGGGATATGCTCAACACCTGAATACAGAACCCATGACAAGATGCATCACTCTGGAGTACAAAGCCAAAATTCCATGGAACTACTTAACCCACTAAAGTATTGCTAAAATTTCCATGCTATAATCAGTGTGAATGGAACTTCTATCCATCAAGGGATATAAACATACCAAATTTGCATTAGCCTCTAGGCCTTGCAAAATGTAATCCCAAGTAAATTCCAGTCCTCTAGCACCCACCCAAAGTGGTGCTAATCTATGAAGTACAGAATCTGCAAAAGCCCACCCTGGCAACAATGGGAAAGAAACTTTCATAATGTTATTGAAGATTAAAAAAATGGTTTAAGAAGTCCATACAAATAGAACGAGGAAGCTAATTTACCAATGATATAACATTCTGTCGATAGAAAAAAGGTATAAAAATGCAATATGTTGGCATTGCTGACTTCCAAACAGTTTAGTTATATCACAAACTTAACGAGCATGAAGCTACAATCTATCATCTCTAACACATATTATGTTTTAAGAGGACAATATAGATAATGAATATGCATAGTATATCAGTGAATACAACTAAAAGTCTTTTTTATTATCCATATCATGCATAAAAATTTTGATGAAATTTTGAATGCTTAGGAGAACTGAGCTTCCCTGCTCGATCATCTCTCTCTCTCTCTCACGGGTATGATTTTCCTTTTGGTTGCTCAAAAAATGTAACTTAAAATATTGGGAAATAAAAACTTGTGAAACTGATCTTGTTGAATTATACTATTTCCCTGCCTATAGAGCAAAAAGAGAGAGCACAGAAGAAATTCTGAAAGCAGTACCTTCTTTATTAATATATATCATAAATAGAGGGTAATATAATTATTTAACTTTTTTTTGGGTATTGCAAAGAGATAGAACATAAAAAATTG
This sequence comes from Mangifera indica, assembly GCF_011075055.1. Lineage (NCBI taxonomy): Eukaryota > Viridiplantae > Streptophyta > Magnoliopsida > Sapindales > Anacardiaceae > Mangifera > Mangifera indica. Next base: position 2,523,041 of record NC_058147.1, on the reverse strand, counting down.
AAATTCAAACAAAATGCAACTAAATATAGCTTTACTCACCAAGCCCAACAGCTTGAAATTTATGATTCTGAGATATGTTCCTGTGGGTCAACTGGGTCAGGGCAAAGTAGAGACCAGCAACATCTATAAAACCGATTAGTGCTTTCAAAAGTTCCTGCAGATAAATGGTCACACATTTTATGATGATCAAATTGTTGTAAAGTAATCCACCAGAAAATAAAACAAGCATATCTCGATAAACATGAAATCGATTCAATGCTGATTTAAGGAAGTTGCTAGATAGGATTTTATAAGATATACTCAGAAGGAATAAGACTAACTGACTGTCATTTTATTAACATTTGGTTTACATGCTATGCAAAGTTGGAAATTAGCTCTAACATTCATAGTAAACGCATATCTAGAGGACCAGCAAACCCAATTCTATGAATCAAAGAGAAATATTGACAGTAAATTTTTTCAACCAAGTTCACCGAGTAAGGATATTCATGAAACAACTTGTCAACATTTCCCACTGAAGAATAGCTTTGCTTCAACATAGCATAAACTAACAAGGTTCAATGGAACAGCAGGAAACAAATAAGTGCGCAAGGAATTCGAAATCACAAATTCTATTCTTGAAAATCATATAACAACTTCCATTCTATTATTTTGCAATAAATGAAAATCAGACAATTAAAGATGAAATAACAGCAATACCTGATATGGATCAAAGCTGTCACTCTCTGATACCTTAAGAAACGTGGCCAAACAAACAAGCTGCCATCAAGGATGTCAATTAGTTTTAGTAAATGCAAAACTTAGCTAAAATAAATCAATTTATGTAATGAACTAACCTTAACCAAAGCTGTTCCTAAATAAACAAGAGCGGCTTTAACAGAAGTACCAAGTGTATCATACTCAGATCTACACATATGAATTAAATTAGCTAGATAAATAAAGTTTACAGATCCAAAAATAATTCAAACAACAAAAATTGGAACTCGAACATCACCCAAAAGGAAAACGTACAATGGCGTAGCGGAGTAGTAGACGGCGTGAGGACCGAAAGTAAGAATCGCACAGTTGAAAAAGTGGAAAACCGTCATCTTTGCTTTAGCTTTTCTCGCTGTTGCTCTAATTTGCAGCGAAGTTACAACAACGACTAAAGCGAGAAAGAGAGGGAGTTAGGAGCCGAGTAGAGATCGATGATTAAGTCGGATCTAATTACTTGGGCCTGGACCGGTTTCAAGCCATCGGGTCGAATAGAGTATTTGAGCCTCAGTCTTGAACTAGATTGATGTTAGCCCAAAGACTGTATCTGGGCCTTAGTCCTGCACTTGTGTATTGGTATTTTTTTTTTTTTTTAACTTGGTACTTACCATGCGTGTATATTTGGGTATCATGATTAGGGGTATGAGCAATACTATGTGTACTCACTTTAGGTACACAAATATATATACACTCGTATGTGTCATCATATGATTGATTATTGTTTTATTCTTAATTCAAAATCATCCAATCACAGGATGACACATATAAATGTGTACACATTTGTGTACCTAAAGTGGGTACACATAGTTTTATTGTTAGGGGTATACACAGTTTAGTTTGATACTGTTAAAGACATTTTTTAAACCAAACTAAAAAATACATTTCAGATAAATTTTAAATCAAAACAAACCATTTTAGATTTCAAACAAAAAACGAAACTGAAAAAATTCGGTTTGAGTCTATTAATAATAATTCATTTTCAAATATTTTGTACTTAATAAATAAAAATTAAATTATAATTATCTAGGATATGAATTAAATATATAAAATAAATATAAAGTGACAATATATATATATATATATATATATATATATATATATATATATATATATATATATATATATATATATATATATATAAATGTACATCTAATTGTTTATTAAATTTTTTTTGTTAAATACGGTTATATATATATGTAATCAAAAAATGTGATTTACAATTTGAATGTTTTGGCCGGATTTTACAGTTTAAATTAAATTACTATATACTTATTAATGATAATATGTTACTGTACGATCAAATAATTTTAAATTAACGATATATTATCATTGATACTCGAATGGATAATTATTATAAGTAGTTGCTTATGAATATATTACATAAAAGTATAATAGAAAAGTGCATTTATGAACATTGCAATAAAAGTGCCTTTACCACCATGTATTTATTGGATTCATCTATAAGTCCCAATGTCAAATTTGATTATGATAATTTTTTTTATTTCCAAATTTTCAGTTGTCATTGTTGATTTCTCATTTGGAGTTCTTTAGTTCTAAATTTTTTCTCTTCTGTAGTTTACAAAAATTGAATGGAACAATATTTCGAGGAAGTTATGCTTGATGTGATATATATCGGACTTCTTAATTAACAGATGATCACTGTCTTTCAAAAATAAATAGGTTTCTGCCATTGCTGGTCCAAGATATAGAGGACAATTTGTCTAAAATATTGTCTTGCAGAATAGTATTTTGGACTGCTGAACATCAAAACATAGCCATGTTAACGATCTCTCCTCAATTATTTTACTATTTAAGTATGGCCAATTGCCCTGTTGCTCTTTGAAGAAGCTACACTTGGATGCAATCTACGTATAAGCCATGTGTTTCCATTTTCCCATTTGATTTTGTCTTCTTGTTTCCATTAATTTTCTTTCAAACCACCAAGTAAAAACAAATACACATTCTTTCTTCTGAGGGCACCTTATCACAAAGTATCATATGGCCGGTTTTCAAAGATATTTTATGAATAAGTTCAAGAACAAAATTATGACAATAAGAATGTTCACAACTATTTCTTTTTCTTTTTCCCAGTCATGCATAAGTATGCATGTGTGTTGCCAAATAAAAACTGTTCACATCGTTTTCAAAATTGTATTATAATTAGAGAATAAATTGTTTATATATTAAGGTTTTAATGGCAGTCTTAATAGATAATGTCAAATGAATTTTGGATGAAGTTGAAAACATTATACTATACGCCATGGAAGCAGCAATTATTCCTCCATGAAATGGGGATTTATTTTTCTTGATGCTGACATTCATATAATCAATTACAGAAGAACTTGACATTAAATAAAAGTTTAGTTTTCTATGATAAATTATGCAAGAACTTGACAATTGACACCCAAAAATAGTGTTTTTCTTCTCTGGAAACATTGGAAAGAGTCAAAAATAGGCAGTAAGAGATCTGCATAAGCTTTGAACCAAATATAAAAATGAAACACCTTGTGGTCCATGCGACAACTATGGAAAATATATTGGGACTAGGACGGTTTCAAGAGAATATTAAAAACCCACTCTCCAATAAATAGAAAAAGAAATTTTAAGGATTGAAGGCAATTATGGAGAGAGAGAGAGAGAGAGAGAGAGGAAGCGTGAATGCAAGTGTTTAGAAAGAGTTCCTATAGAACTATTATATCATATTTTTCAAAACTTTAATTTTAATATATCATTGACTAATTTCAAATTTGAAAACCCTTTCACTGAAAATTTTGTATCTTTTATCACTAGAATTAGCTTTAAAAAAAGTTAGATGTGAAATCTTTTGGGTAACGAGAGCAAGTTGAGAGGTAATATAAATGTGAATGTCGAGTCTGAAAATCCCAACAAGAACGAGCTACAGGCACATGATTGGCCTGTAAATGGGGCCCTTGATATAAGTACAATCAATGAATCCAAATCCAAGCTTAATAATCCATGGTTTTGCTCAACTTTGAAGATAAAATCTCGTACCTTCTATAAAGTTATTATCACATGATAAAAAGAGTATCTATTAATTTTTTCTGGTATTTTGGAGAGTGGTTCTTGGACTTTTAGCTTATACGGATACTTTTTCTGTCTACTTAAGTATGTGGCTCCACTTTCTGTCCTTTGAAGATGACAATCGTACTGGTTTTTTAAATTCCAAGGAACATTCATTGATGTTAGAGAGAGAATGGGAGACAGAGAATTTTGCTTTTATAGGAAGAATGTACCTATCCGTTCCCTTCATTTCACCTCAAACGATGTGACTGAAAGCGATCAAAACCCAGCCCAAGCTCGGTATAACAACTTAAAACAGGTCAATGAATATGATTCCCCAAGCACAACCACAAAAAAAAAAAATAATTTTCTTTCCTGATAAAACTTAGCTTAATATTCCATATCTTCTATGTTCAATATGATCATTGATCTATGTCCTCATCATGATAGCCGGGCAGTGCTTTTGACAAATAAACCCCTTTAATTGCTGTTTATCTGATAAACCAGTTAAAAAAATGGACCAGGCTTCTAGGAGAGAGAAACGAATTGATGATGAGAATAGGGTGGGTTCCTATCTTGTATGTATATCATATGAAATTGGAAAAAATCTGAGCATTGATCAGTGTAAATTTTGATATGATCTTTATCTGGTAGTTGTATGCGCTTGTTTAATAATTTCCAAGCTAGTTAAGTTAGTGGCAAAATTTTGTGTGTAAATTGTAGGCCAAAGTTTCAAACTCTAGTTGTAGAAAAAAGGGGCAGATGTTTTTAAGTCTCAAGGTAAAAGATTAAATTATCTCTGTTTCTCTTCTTTATTTTATTCTTTTGTTTTTGTGATCGGCAGGAAAAATATTTACTGTGGGGTCTGACTTCATGCCTCTACCATCTTATTTCTTCTCCAGAAATTGACTTCACTTTTCTCCCGATTTAGGTTGCACAGAAGCCATAACTTCAAAGCTCCTGGAGGAGCGCGTGTGAAACAATACCTAACCATCTACTTTTGTTTAAAAAAAAAAAATTAGGGTTGGATTTAATGTAAATTATTTGAGTTTGAAGAGGGGTAAATCCAATTTGAAATAGAGTCACAAAAAAATCATTGACATATTTTTTTTTAATGATTTTTCATCTTTTCTAATTTTTTCTAATTTTTAATTACTATTTTTTTAAACAGTATTCTAATAATTACTCAAATAAATTTATTATCAATTAAACAAGTTGAATTTATTTCAAATTAATTATAATAGATTAAAATTGAATTAAAACAAATGTTTATTCACGTTAGATTCAATTTTATTCCTTCATTAGTGGCAATCAGTGGCAATCAATCAAATCTTGATCATTTTAAGGGGAGCTTTGACTGTCTTTTTACTAATAATAAAGTCATTAATATTAAAATTATGATAATTGTGATAATGACTATTATATTTCCCACGAGAGCATCGTTTGTCGTTTTGATATAGCTAATTTAAATAGCCTATAGTCTTATGTCATACACAAAGACAAGAGAAAATTCTACAGAACAAGCTAGACAATGTGTTGAATTAGTAACCATGTTTATTCTATCGAATAAAATATTGATAATATATGATGTAATGTCGTGATGCACGTCAGCCTAAACGCCGTAGAAAACGGTGATTCCTTTCTTTCTCTTCTCTCCTTCTAAGGCGGTGTTCTAATTTCAAAGCAACTTGCCTGCCCGTATTCTATCTCACAAATCACTATGAAGAACCTAATAATATTCTTCCAAATCGCATAATTTCATTTTAATCTTCAAGACAAAGTTAGAAAGAATGAAATTTAAAGTTAAACCATTGAGTAACATGATTTGTAAATCTCCATTTTTAAACTCTGCCAGTGCTACTCTTTGTTTAATTACCTAGCTGGCTACCGAAACCCTTAACTTGATCAGCGTGCACTTTATTCATATTTTAAAACTTGTTTGGCAATCTCATAGCCAGCCAAAAGTCATGGCCACCAGGTAATGCAATATGCTGTTAAATAACTTTAGCTTACTCTGAACAACATTTATGATTTCTCTTTCTTCTGTATATTCAATGGCAGAGGTAATACTATAACGCTCAACAAGACTTAAATGATTTTGGGTTTGTGAGATATATATAATTTTGGTTACCCTCAAAACAAGTTTGGTTCAAGTTTGAGTCTGTAAATTAAATACTTTTAAACTTGAAATTTATAAGTGTTTGGCTTGCCAAACTTGTGAGTTAATTTGTAAAATTGCGATACGAATAAATTAAAATGATGTTATTTTGATCAATACGTATCAAACAATATCGTTTTAGTCATTTTTGTTTAACTATAGTACTAGTCAAGCTTAAATGTTTGATTTGAGTTTAGACTTAAACTTAACTTCTTTCAAACAAATCAAACTCCAACAGTTTTAAGATAAGTTTCACAAACTTAAATTTAAATTCAAGTTTCACTTTATTCAAATCAAATTGAATTCAAATTTAGACAAATTTAAACTCGATTTGATTTAAATCTAATTCTGATTGAAAACCTAAAAAATCCAGTTAAAATTGTTTCAACGTGAATATGAATGGGGATCATTCTTTTCTGGCAAGACATAAACTTCATAAATAAATAATTAAAATCAGAGTAATATTCATGGTTGAAAAAGATTAGGAAGAGAAAGGACAAACACATGGAATATGGAATATAGCCGAAGCATTTGACAACATTGCAAGTGAGCCACGGAGAGACATGTTGACCGGATACAACCTTTCTGCAAGCTGATTATTCAATAATCCAAAGAAAGAGAGAGAATTTATTAGCAGTAATAAAATAAGATAAAGGTTTCATTTCCCGGAGAATCTAGAGCGGATCAGACGCTGACCGTGGCTTCGAAAACTATTAACAAATGATTAAACATTTTTAGTCATCTTGTTGCTACTCTAATCACCGAATAAACAAATGGGATTAAAGAAAAAGAGAAGCCATGGGATTGCGAGCTTAATAGTTTACTGGGAATAAAAACAAGAGAAGGGAACAAAGACGAGCTTATCACCTAGACAAGGTCACGTCCGTAAGGTCACGTGGTGAGAACCATGTTGACGCCGAGGATTATGGTCTTTCTTTGTGGGAATCCACGCGCGGGTGGGGCTCGACAGGGAGGAATATTTGGACACGGAGAGGGAATATTGGAGAGGTGAGAAGATTGAATTAAGATTAGACAAATACTATCCGTTGAATTTTACATTCATTACACTTACTCCAACAATTCCCACCTCCCTTTCTCTCCACGCGCCAGTCAAACCTCCTCCCCACTATTTACCTATGTTTATCATGTCAGGTAGTTGTTGCGGGAGAAAGAGTCTTCTTAGCCATGATCATGGTTTCTCTTAGATTCTTGTAATGATTTGGTTAATGAAAACAGGACGGTGCTTCAATGAAAGGTGGGTTTTTAGGTTTCTCTTATATTCTTGTAATGATTTGGTAAAAGAAAACATGAGGGTGCTTGTTGGTTCTTTTCAAGGAGAAAACTTAATTTGTGTTTAACTATCATTTTTATAATTGATTATTCAATCATTAGATAATCTAATCATTAGATCAATCAAATTAAAATTTTGATTTTACTATATCGATGACAAGATTTGATATGTCATAATTAAAAATTAAACTCACATTTTATATTTGAGTATTTTTTCTTTTATTATTTCAATTATTATTTTTGGATAAAAGATAAGAGTCTTGTTATAACCCAAGGTTAATGGACATATCATGAGTTTGGACAAAAACAATTTATGTGTGTGCTAAAATCGGTTCGTTTCGGGTTCGATCGAGCCTTTCATTATCAAAACGATATCGTTTTAATATATATTGATTAAAATAACGTCGTTTTGTATCAAAAATTTTAATTAAAAACTCTGATGAGTAATTCGAGTTCGAACTTGAATTGACTCGGTTCGAATCTAACCATAATGAGATATATGCAATGTAGTTAAGGGACACATTAAAAATGAATTATGTCACTTCTACACAAATTAATTGAGAGTTAAAGTTATTTTTCCGAGGAGTTTAAAACAAAATAAAATTAATCATCTTACACTATAACATGAGTGCATATAAAATTGATGTTTGAGAAGACAATACCGAAGGTGTCACATGACTAGATCTAAAATTTCAGCCCGTGACACTTTGTAATGGCAGGAGGAAGAGAAGTTGAAATAAAGCGCGTGGGATGGGGAAGAAATTGAAGTGGTGAGAGAGACAGAGAGGCATGTGGGTCTGAACCCTAGTGTCGCCGGACACCCCAGCCAATATGACACTTTTTCCTTCCGATAGTTCAAATTTCTTTTCTCCTCATTGCTCACAAGATCATTTTAATCCTTTTTATAATTTTTTTCTAATTCTTATTGGGCGTTGGCACGTGTACAGCTCGATTCTTATTGGCAATGTAATATTTGCTACGTGCACTCAAGTCTAGATTGTACCGTGGAGATTCTTCGGTTCATGCCCACTTGATGTGCACTTTTAAACGACTTCAATAGAGCTGGCTCTGCAATTGCGGTTTAGACTGAAATTAATTAACAACTTAATATTACTATATAATTTAGTACAACAATAAAAGAAGACATAATTGATAATTACAAAATCTAGTGCTTCATCATGCTACGTGCAATAATAGAAATTGAAATTAAAGATTTGATACAATTTAGGGAGGATTTGCTTGCATGATCTCTACATTTAATAATATATGGAATTACCAACAATTATCACTTATAATACCATGCTTAAATATAATTATATTGATTCACCCTAGACCCTACTGTTATTTAGTTTAAAAACCCAATTCTAACTTGTTTGAGCTATTGATGATGTCGTGAAAGATATAGAAAAATCTCGGAAGAAAAAAGTTATACGGAGAAATGAATTTGTTGAGAATCTTTCGAAAAATCAGTGAATTCGAATTGATTTGACTCAAACTTGAGATGAGACTGTCTCAACTCAAATTTAAGTAATACACCAAGGTGAGCTTGAACTATTTTGACTCAAATCCAATACTAGATATATGCATATAGAACTATCTTTAGAGAAGATGCAAAATTGTCGAAGAAGAGGAAATTTATCAACAACGTTCTGGCAAATTAATAGATTTAAAATTAGTTTGGCGTAAACTTAATGTGAGACTATCTTAACTCAAATTTAAACTGAGTACTCAAATGAGCTTGAGCCGGCTTAACATGGATCCAGTACTAGATGTGTGCATGCATGAAGTGCAGTGTTGAACAGGGATATTTTGAGCTGCCAGTCAATCCTCGTTCATGAAGTAAAACAGGGAATAGTCTTTATTAAAAATAAGGCTAAAAGAGGATTTTTCTAGTAAAATAAACCAGACAGAAACCAAAAAAAAAAAAAAAGCAGGGAATTTAAATGGGTCGCCTTCTTTCAACGTAGTAGAGAGTGAGAGGGAGAGAGAAAGAGATTCAATTCTGTTCCAAATATTCCATTGAACAGTTCCCTATTTGGCTTTATTATTTTATTTTTTTCTCTCGCGAATTCCAACCATTCTCTGTAAAACCGACCATTAATTAATTGTAGCCTTGCCTCCTCCCCTTTCTGCATTATAAAGAAAAGCAAGTAAAACGGACCTCTATATTTCTCCAACCGTAGAAAGGTCTCTGATCCCTCTGCGTCCTTAAATGCTCAACTTCCTCTTTTCATTAACTTTTCCTTCAAACTATCATCCCCAGAAGAAAACTCGGTTACTTTCTCTTTTCCTGCAATTTTTTATCTGACTAGTAGTCTCTGCAATCTTTCTTTTCGCAGATCTTTTATCAACCCTAGAGAAAGCTACTAAATAATTTCCTATTCACCCTAAAAACCCCTATTCTAATCAATAATCATAAGGCACTCATGATATAATCACAAACACTCCTTTTCAGTTCTCCTTAAAAGTTAGCTCTCCTTTCAATGTTCTAATTCCTATCAAATTTCTTCACATTCCCTAGCTCTTTTTTCCTGTCAAGTATTGACTAACCAAGTGACTAACTTAGATCTCAATCGTCCTCATGTTCTCAAGATTGAACCCTATGATGAGAACCGGAACAAGTTTGCCTGATCTTTCTCTGCAGATCAGCCCACCATCTGCCCCAGATTGTGAGACCAAGGAATTAGGATTTGATGGATTGCCAAGAAATGCTCTCTATAGTGATGGGAGCTCAGCAACTGACTCCGGTAGCAGTGGAAGTGATTTGAGCCATGAAAATGGCTTCTTTAATCCAGACAGAAGCACTTGTAATCTCGGCCCTTGTGAACCAACGTTGAGCTTAGGATTCGAAATGGTTGATTTAGCTCCTCCTCCCTCACTACAACTACCAAGAAACCTTGATCATCATCAGCAATATCAACCTCAAATCTATGGCCGTGAGTTCAAGAGGAATGCGAGAGTGACTACTGGACTGAAAAGAAGCATTAGAGCTCCCAGAATGAGATGGACGACAACCCTACATGCCCATTTTGTTCATGCGGTCCAGCTTCTTGGAGGCCATGAAAGTAATACATAACAACAAGAAAGAATATTTTGCATCAATCTGTTCCATATTTCATGCTTATTTCAACATTGCGTTTTTCCTATGCAATACAATCGTAGTTATTTTTGTTGGAGAGATTGACATAGTTCGGTTACTTATTTTGCTGAAAAATGTCACAGGAGCAACTCCAAAATCTGTCTTAGAGTTGATGAATGTGAAGGATCTAACCCTAGCTCACGTGAAGAGTCATTTGCAGGTGGGGTTACTGTTTTCACTCTCCCTAAATTTGAACTTATGTATGAGATAGATTTTATTGCTATTCTTATAGTTGTTTTTGCACCTTTATCGTATTCTATTTTTGTATTTGGTATGATTAAATTGTAGCAAGGTGGAGAACAAGGGTAAGGACAAAATGGCATCTAGAGGTAATCTTAGCATTATGGACTTTTTCTCATTTTCTCTGTGTGGGTGTTCATGCAGATGTATAGAACAGTGAAGAGCACTGACAAGAGATCAGGTAATTGGATTGTCCCTCAATGAACTCCAAATTTTGTAGCTCCTCTATTATTCTCTTTGTTTGGGATCTCGATGATCCCAGTGTGACATAAAACTTATCATTAGAATCACTGTTGATGAATTATTTTGCTTGGTGTCTGATACGAGTGCAATGGCTCTATGTATTATGCATGTTGCAGGTCAAGGGCAGGTAGATACTGGTTTAAACCAAAGATCGGCAGTTGTTGATCATGTAGATGGAGGATTATCTTGTGGAAAGACTGATACCAACCCTTCTTCTCACAACCCAGTACTAGCATCTTCACAGGGAACACAGCAAAAACGCCAAAGGTACATTTCCTCATTACAGAACAAAAGACAAATAACGGAGCTCATTAATTAACTCAGTGCAAACACATAAGCACGCATGCACAAAACTGTGTTTGTTATTGTTACCCTCTTTTTTGGTATAAATTGATTTCATTGATGTAAATTCGTACATTGGTCTTGAAAGACATGACCTAGGGTTCGTAGGTTGAATGAAAATGTCAAGTGTGGCTTCCAAGAAGGGTTTAACGCCTCTCATAGTTTGATCTTGAACTCGTTGCTCCCAATATGTCACAAAAGTCAATGCTTTTTGTGCAAATCTCAATACTGTGGCAAATCTGAATGAAAATTTTGGTGCCATTAGCATATTGGATGATTAAGAAATTAATAGTTTCATTATTGGATGAATTCAGTTAAGCTATGGCTGTGGGTGAACATTACCTCCAAAAGGATATATTTATTTAATATACTGAACATGCAGCTACATTATTTTTCATGCTTTTTGTTTTACTGAAAGAAGAATTGTTTCTGAATCTGATATATATCATAGCACACTGAAGAAGTAGATTCTTATACGTATCAGCACTATTGTAGCTTTGAATAGTGGTGCTTTAATATCTTGTCGGACTAGAAATTTTGACGTTTTACTAATTAAATATTTACTTGATCAGAGTGTCAGTGGCATCAATGGAGTCAGACGAGAGGAGTATATCAGACAATGTAAATGCTTTGACATATTCTCCTTTCAAGGCGATTGATAGTAAGGTATGATTTAATGATTATAAATTTATACGGCTGAAAAAAATTATTGAATATGTAATTAATTATATGATATACTGTAACATTTCTGTAGGCGGACGGACGCAAGGCAGCCCTCCATGTGGCTGATCATAGAGTGGTGGAGAGGTTTGATTCTAACTCCTTGGCATCTTCTGACAAATTCCTTAATCTAGAGTTTACCCTTGGAAGGCCAAGTTGGCAAATGGACTGTGCTGAATCCTCCAAAGAGTTAACCCTTCTCAAGTGTTAGAAAGTCTCTAATTCTATCAATTGATATAACGTTTTTGGCTTTTCGATGTGAAGGAATTAGTTTCTAATTACTTTGCATTGGCAAGTTTTGACTGAACTTTAGAAAATTAATGTACGTAGCTAAATCTAATGTCTACTGATTTTCGTTTGTTGTGTAAAACATTAATTATTCATCCTAAATTCTGCTGTACTACTCATCTCGATAGGCCATGGTCTATAATAATGGTCCTTGACAGGGGGCCATGGCTCACTGTTGGTCCAGAGTAATATGGAAAGGTAGGAAGAATTCTAGTGTAAAATATCTGTTGGGTGTACTGTTGCGTCAATCATTTTCACCATTGCTAGCTGTTCAAAAGCTAGTTGGTATGGTCCTTCTTCCTCCGCTGATCCATTGAAGGTTTGATTCCAATATAAACCAATAGCAGAAAGAGGCCTCTTCCATTACTTTTCTAACAGGGACCTATCCATCTTCGATGATCAATAATATTGTGCTGAAAACTAAGCTACCTGTTAATAGGAACTATTGTATTTTATAATTTACAATGTAATATAAATAAAAATCAAATCTTCCCAACAATCACTTGTCAAATCAAATTAAAATGTCTTTGCAGAACTAAATGATCTGAATTCTCATATATGGTCCTTTCATTAGTCTTTGTAATCGCTGAGAAAGTTTGCAAAAAGGGAGATCAACTAAGGCTTGAATTTCTTGTAATTTGCTTATTTAGTTGGATAGTCTATGCAAATACTTATCATTCTAACGCAGTTTTGATCCCTATAAAGAGGCAGACGAAATTATGCAAACTTTAAATCATCTAGCAGATTTCCCTCTTCAACAAATATGATGATATAGACAGCCACGTGCCATGACTTACTCTAAACTTTATGAATTCGTCAACTAGCTACTTACACGATGCATCTTTCCATCAATATATTGGGTCCAGTTACAACATTTCTTTCAGGATATATAAATATATATTATGTAGAAGAAATATTTAAAAAAACCCAACACATTTATGCATTATCAGTAAGTAATGGAATGATCTGTGGTTGACGTGAAAACGATGTTGCCTAACCGGTGAACTGACCGACTCTTCACATGAAAGAAGGCCATACAAGAGGCATTATGAATGGGGTCCAGAGAGAATACAGTCCAATAATGAGCCACTAGACTATAAATGCAATGCAATTATCTTGTAACCATATGCAGATTTTGTTTGTAAATTTATCAATAATGTTTTTGAAAAACGATTAGTTAATTTAATCTAATCAGGCCTCAAGACTAATAATTTTGGGGGTTTGACAGGGACGGTAACATGTGCAGGTGGAAGAAAAGATAAGTAGGGCAGAAGGTGATTGTACAGACTGAGAAGGCAGAAAGTGTATTGTTGGTATGATTGTGGGTTGTCTCTTGCGTTGAAATTATACTAGCGTCAGTGTAAAGCAATGGAGCACAAAGCAAAACAGAAATCAGAGCAAAAGGGAATATCTTTTTGTTTCAGAGAAATTTCCACACTGTTCATCATTACCATGAATCTTTTATAAGATTTTGAGACAAAATGAATGTAACTTTATCTTTCTCTAATGCTCTTTGTTCCACTGAGTTTGTCTGTTCCTTTTCTTCCACTTTATGTTATTCTTTTCTTTCTTTTACTTTGAAAGGATGTAATTTCTTTATTCGTTATCAGCCGACACTGTTCAGGGAAAATATTCTGTGAATTGGAAATCACCTAGACATCATGATTGATTGTTATTTAGAAATCAAAATACAGTTCTTTAATTAATCAACTTTCACAGGCTCAACTTTGTTTAAAATGGTGTAAAATGCTTTTTCCTGAATTTAAGATGTTGGAAATTCTGGGTCTTCCTGGAGGAATATTAGTTTCGTTTGTTTCTAATTCCGAGAACTCGGATGCCTGAAAGCCAATATTGTTTTTCTTTTAGTAAAAATAGTAAGAAAGGCCTTTCCTTTTAACGGTGCACTTGAATTCAAAGCTTAGTTAAGTTAAACTGATATATAATTTTTTGACTTAGGCATAGTTAATTAGACATGAGCTAGCTAGAGGCATAATGGAAGGTAGAGGTAATTTTTAGAAATCTCATATTGGTTTGGATTTGAGTTGGATGTGCATGTATAATTGTGAGAGAAAACCTCTTCCTTTAGCTAGTTTATGGGGGTGAGAGAGGCCCACTACCACTTTGGGGGAGGCAATTCACTACCACTTTGGGGGAGGCAATTCAAGATAATACAATCATTTCCAAGAGTATACAATCATTTCCATCTCTAATTTTGCTCACCGTCAAAGGCCCATTTAGGTTTGATGGTTTGTGTATGGTGGTTGCGAGAGTGTGGGTGTCCCAATGTGTGATTACAAGGGGGTCATTAGGAATCTCACATTAGCTAGAAAAAGTTTGGTTGCGTGATTGCAAGGAGTGTGGATTGTTGTGAGTAGTGGTGGAATCTATTTTTGATTGGGAATTGAGTTGAGTATTGATTGGAAATTGAGTAAAGTGGCTAACCTTTTGGGATGAAAGCATTCTAATAGCACTTTGTGGAGTCCCATAGAAATAAGGTGTAACTAGATTGTTAGTACTTGCTTTCTTTGATAATATTATGTTGCTTGCTTAATGATTTGATAAACCAGATAGAAAGCCTAGCAAATTAGATCAGAGAACAATAACAGGGCAATATCAATCTATTTTGTTGTCTTTTTGACCAGAGAATGTTATTGGATAAATTTTGTTGATCTTCTTGCAAACATTTTCCCCTTTCCTTTAAATCTAAATAACAATCATTACTTGACAATTATCTTCTGACTAATTATATTGCCAATGAAAACAAAATGCGTTATTTACCTGAATAGACATTCGAGTTCCTACAATGATATGATGGGGAGAAGATGCATAATAAATGGTGTCATGGAGGAGAGAGATTCTAGAATATACAAGTGTTTATGAGGAAGAATGTAAATTTTGATTCATATTACAAACAAATTATTTATAGGTACAAGATGACACTTTAAATTAATATGATTCTTTAAATCAATGTGACTTTTCATATCAAGGTGACTCTTCAAGTCCAAATTACATGACCTTAATTAATGAAGTTGACTCTTTAATTTCCTAAATATATGAATTTAGAAAATGCAGATTAATCTTCAACACTCTTCCTTAATTAGAAATTTTCTTTTTTCACTCAAAGACATACTTGTAATTAATGAAAAGCTTCATAAACCTTTTCTTTTGCAAGCAATTCCTTAAGGTGTACAACCTCATTTTCATAATCAAGTACCTTCATAGAAAGCATATGAATCCCATAATTATGTGCTTTGAAATTTGAAATACATCCTCTTTCAAATTTTTTAATTTTCTTTTCAATTACCACATGGTTTAATGTTTCATCTTCTTCTAGCTTTGCTTTATCTGTTTCTTGCTTCTTTATGTCATTTTCTAGCATCTTTCTTTCTACTTCTTTTGACTTTATTGCTTCTTCCAACATCTTTCCTTCTTCTTTCTTCATATGTTCTTCTAGCTTCTTTGTCTCCTCTTCTTGCTTTACATGTGACTTTTCCAATTCCATGGTCTTCAAAACTAAACCTCTACCACCTATAACATCCTTGTAAAGTGGTTCATCAGTTTGTTGACACCATGTTCCTTATTCAGGAAATACCTTATGAGTCTCCTTCAAAGCTTTTTTATATCCCTCCAAGACATTTGCCATAATATAAAGTTCATACTCAAGCTTATAAACAATAATCTACCTTTTATGTTGTTCTTCCAAATTCACCTTATACAAGTGTTTTATCATGTTATCGCTTTTTTATACTTCATTAATTAACAATTATTGATTCATAGTGAACTCTTCACAAACCTGATATTTGCATTATTAACTTTAAAAACTTCTAATGACAATTTCTCATTCAATTTGGTAATCTTATCCTTTTCATGCAACACTTCGTCTTTCAATCTTGCATACTCATCGCACTACTTGATTAACTTGTGTTATAACCTTTAATCAAGTGAATTTCTCACTCAATTCCAATGCTAAATTTTCTACTACTTGTCGTGCTTGCCTCTGGCTATTTAACTCTGTAAGCATTTCCCTATATTTCTTGATGGAAACCTCCTCTTTAAACGAATCTCTTTCATCAACCTTCAAATATTTTGCTTCTTTCCCACAAATTTGAATTTGTAAAGAATCTCCAAAGGAAACATTGTCTTGCACTTTATCATCAAGCGTCACAAATTTTTCTTTATCGTCACACTTGTGATTGTTTGCTCCATTATCCAAAAACCACAATCTTTCTTCTTTTCTTTAGTCATCTTTGAGTGCCAGCAACAAAGTGGCTTTTTAACTTTTTGTTTGTCAATAACATCTACTTGTTCCTCAACATGAGTAATCATAAAATTACATTCCCAAGAATAATGACCCAATTTATGATAGTTGTAACACTCAACATCAAACTTATCATACCTGTTCTCATTTGATCTATAATTGTTACCCTTTCTTCTCTCTCTTGCTCTTCCTTGACCTCTATACAATTGATGACTCTTTTTATCATTGGTGAAACTATTATAATCACCTTTACCTCGTCCTTCTCTTTAAACGAATCTCTCACACTAACCTTCAAATATTTTGCTTCTTTCTCACAAATTTGAATTCGTGAAGAATCTCCAAAGGAAACATTGCCTTGCACCTTATCATCAAGCATCACAAATTTTTCTTTATCATCAACATGTGATTGCTTGCTCCATTATCCAAAAACCATGACCTTTCTTCTTTTCTTTGGTCATTTTTGAGTGCTAGCAACAAAGTGGCCCTTCTACTTTTTTCTTATCAATAACATTTGCTTGTTCCTCAACATGAGTAATCGTAAAATTACATTCCTAAGAATAATAACCCAATTTATGATAGTTGTAACACTCAACATCAAACTTATCATGCCTCTTCTCATTTGATCTAGAATTGTTACCCTTTTTTCTCTCTCTTTCTCTTCCTCAACCTCTATACAATTGATGACTCCTTTCATCATTGGTGAAACTATTATAATCACCTTTACCTTGTCCTCCTCGACCCTGACCATGTTCACTCTCTTTTTTATTAGTCTCACCATTATCGTCTTTCAATGAAACTTTCACTTTTAGAGCATGCTCCAATGGTTCATCTTCCCTCCTTTTAATCTTGTCTTCATGGGCTTGTAAAGACTCTTCTAGTTGATTAAGTGACAAAGAGTTTAAATCTTTGGTCTCCTTAATGACACAAACCATATAATCAAAGTTTGGAATCAAGGAACAAAGAATCTTTTCTATCACACGAACATCTTCAGTTTGATCATTATATCTTTTCATTTGACTTACAATGACCTTAACTGTTGAGCAATAATTTAAAATTAATTCAGATTCTTTCATATGCAAAGCTTCAAAATCACCTCGTAATGATTGAAGTGATACTCTTTTCACTTTGTCAGCTTATTAAAATGAACTTTGCAAAATCTTCCATGCTTCCTTTGAGGTAGTTGTATCGGCCACCTTCACGAACATTAAATCATCCAAACATTGATAGATGAGACTGAGAGCTTGTTAATCATTCTTTCTTGTCTTTGCCATAACATCCCTCTCATTCTATGGTAAATTGACTTCATTTTCAGGTTGTACATAGCCTTTCTTAACAATATCTCATGCATCTTATAAGCCATGAAATACCTAAAATTTAGTCAAGGGGTAAAAATGTGCTTTGTTAGAAAGGGGCAAGCTAAAATGTTCTTTTGTTAAGACTTACAGGGTAATGTGAAATTGTGTATAATTATGAGGTTTAAAGAGTAATTTTCCTTTAACTTATTAAATAAAGCCATTAGGCTTTCTTCATCTACGGGGGAAGCATAAGTGCAGAGAAGAAGAGAGATGAGAGAAAAAGAAGGAGAGAAAGAGAGAGAAGAGAAGAAAAGGAGGAAAAAACAAGGGGGAGGGGGAAGAAAGAGAAAGAAGAAGAAGGAAAAGAGGACATTGATGGAAAAATAGGGATAGGGTATCCAATTCCCATTCAATTAATTTAGAGTTTAATTTCATTGTTCAATTTGGAGATTTTCAAAATTTTAATTATGTTGTTTCAAACTGGTGTGAACAGGTGAGGAAGAAGGAAGATTAGTAAGAGATTCTAATATTGGCTTTGGGTCTACTTAAATTAGTGAGAGGGAACAAAATTTTTACCTATAGTTAATTTTATGCAAATTTTAATGTCTTAATTTTGAATTTTTGGAAATGGTAGTATAGATTTTAGTGGAAATCTCCCACAAATCAATAGTTTTCATGTATGATATGAATTTTGGTTATGGGTAATTATAAAATAAAAGTTACTTTCAATAGTGTGTATTATTGAGAATTCGGAATGTTTGATTAATTTATGTTGTGTGTAACTATGAAGTTGAAATTGTTTAATTCAATTCTACATCTGATTGGAATTGTTAAAACTTATTCAATTGATTTCCTATGTTGCAGTAGAGTTGAAAGTTGTTTAATTAAGTCCTGGATATGACTAAAATGGAGGAAAGTTAAATTATTGATGTCACGTGTGGTTGTAATGTTGAAAATTACTTAATTTAGTCTCATGTATGATTGAACTTGCTTAACTTAAATTATTTGACATGGTTTGTAGCTGTAAAACTAAAGGAAATCTAAATTCAATGTTGAGTAGGAGTATATTGTTGACTATTGCTTAGTTGGTATTGTAGATGACTGCAGAGTTGCATATTAATTAATTTAGTATGATGTGGTTGTAGTGGTTATCGATGACTATTATTCAAAAATTTCAATATTGAGTTATTGTATTATAAATATGGTATTAAGAGATCACGTCATTCAAATATTTTTCACTATTGTATATCATGTGATTAGTGCTCTGTCTGCACAATGTTTCATGTTAGGTATAACATATTTATGTGTTGTCACATAATATTTCATGTCAAATATGACAGATTTAAGTATTTTATCTGTGCAATATTTTATATCATGTATGACAGATTTGATTGTTTTGCCCGAGTAGGATTACAACATATTAGATATAATAATTCTTTCCTGCTTTGTTGACGTGGTGACGCTTATTAGGTATGACTGATTTCTCTTGAGGATATTAGAACTAGTATATTGTTCAAGTGATTATTGGTAGGATGCTTAAAATAAAAGAAATATAAAAATAAAGTAAATAAATTGCAAGTTGTTGAACATCAAATCTTCTGTTCATTTTGATATTTCTTTAAACATGTATTTGTAACCGTGTGATCTCTATTCCGTTAATTATTTCAAAACTTTAGTATGCATAGAAACCATATCAATAAATTAATTACATATAACATTGGCTATTGATTTAAATATGGAATTTTAATACTGAATTGAGAAATCTATATGAGATAAGGTTAGTATAGTTGAATTTTTACAAGTAGTAACAATGTAGTTGTGTAAGAGTTTCTATCTAGCACACCTAAGAAAAAGGGCGTAATGCTTCTAGATGTTATATTTCTTTTCTCTTGTTAAATGTTGAATTTGAACAAAAGAATTATGTTATGAGCATTTTCAAGTTAATGTGTATGATGGGGTTTGGGGTTTTAGGCATAATTAACTTGTGTTGGTTGAGTATAGTTTGCAGTCGGGAGGCCTTTAATCTTTCCTTTAAAATTTAACATCTTTGTATGGTTGATATATTATAATATATTACTTTATTTCTCTATTGACACATATTCAATATTCTCGAAAGGATTTATAAATTATCCACTTACTGAGCCTTTTCAACACACCTTCATAAAATTTTCCCCTTCAAGACATCTTTAGGATTATGCTGATAGTGTTTCGCTAGGTTGGGCCATGATATAACATCTCCAATAAGTGTCTCATTTTGCATGTCTATGTGGGTTCATTTTTGAGAAAATTTTATGTAAATGTTGAAGGTCAGAGGCCTAATTAAAACTCATTCTCATAATTTTTGAAATGCAATCAAATGTTATTTTTGGTGTATAAATATAGTAAGGCCATACCTATATAAGATGTTATAATATGTGTTAAATATGTGCTATAAATTTTTTTTAAACAATTTTACAAAATGCATCTCGGTCTACTAAATCTTATAAGAGTGTTAATATGTTATGAGATTAGTGGGTTGGAACAGGTCTTCTCAAGCCAAGTACGACTTTTATGTGGTGATACCATGTTCCATAATTTTTTTTTTTAATGAGGGAAGAAAATTAAAATGAATAAACTCTATTGCCATTTGCCATTTCTCAAAAAATCATGACTTATAATACACTCTATTAAGGAGAAGAGAGATTTTAAAATACAATGATTATGAGGAAAAACGGAAATATTTATTCATATAACAAACTTGAAACAAATGAAGTATTTATAGATACAAGACGATTATTCAAATTAATGTGACTCAATCATTGTGATTTTTCATATCAAGGTGGCTCGTCAAATCCAAAATACATGACCATAATTAATTAAGATAACTCTTTAAATTCCTAAATATATGAATCTAGAAAATGCAAATTAATCTTCTGATGTTGAATTGAAAATGTGGCATGACTCACGCGGTGTAAGTCATATTTAACGACCAGCTCTCACTTCCCCAGAAACCGACTCAAGGAATCTGGGATGCCTCGGTTATGCGTTGTCAACTCAGGCCATGCCATTTGCTAGATATTGTTAGGTAAAGGCATGTTTCATGCTGATTTTAGTTATTTTGCAGTATGACTGGACTTATAAATTGTGGAATTCCGCTTGGTGTTTTCATCCCCCAATAGAAAATGGATCTATTTCTGCAGTTAAGCTCCACTGCCATTGTCTTTTCAATTATATGTTTCTACAGCGTATTGCTTAGAAGGTCAAAAGGTACTGAAGTTAGCAAGACAAGAAATGCTCCTGAACCAGCTGGCGCATGGCCGATTATTGGCCACCTCCACCTATTAGCTGGTGGTGATCAGCTACTTTACCGAACGCTTGGAGCAATGGCAGATAAGTATGGGCCAGCATTCAATGTCCGCCTGGGAAGTCGATGTGCCTTTGTTGTTAGTAGTTGGGAAGTATTTAAGGAATGCTTCACGACCAACGACAGGGCCCTAGCTTCCCGTCCTACAACAACTGCAGCAAAGCTCATGGGCTATGACTGTGCTGTGTTTGGATTTGCACCTTACAGTCCATTTTGGCGTGAGATGCGAAAAATTGCAACGCTTGAACTTCTTTCAAACCGTCGGCTTGAGATGCTCAAGCATGTTCGGATTTCTGAAGTTGACATGAGCATGAGGCAGCTATTCACTTTATGGGCAAAGAACAATTCCCTCCCTGTGCTTGTTGACCTTAAAAAGTGGTTAGAAGACATAACACTTAACATAGTTGTGAGAATTGTGGCTGGAAAACGTTATTTTGGCACATCTGCTGATTCTGAGGAAGCACGACACTGCCAGAATGCAATTAATCGGTTCTTTCATTTGATTGGCATATTTACAGTCTCAGATGCAGTTCCGCAATTTGGGTGGCTAGATTTTCGGGGCCATAAGAAGGCAATGAAGAAGACCGCTAAAAAGCTGGATGCCATACTCAAAGGCTGGCTGGAGGAGCATCGACAAAGAAGAGTCTCTGGGGGAATCAAGGATCAGCAGGACTTCATTGACGTCATGCTGTCACTTCATGAGGAAGGAAAACTCTCAAAGTTTCAGTATGATGAAAATATCAGTATCAAGTCTACCTGCCTGGTATGTTGAATGTACAGTGTATTAATTAATTTGAATTCATAGATCAATCTACAGCAATAAATAAATAAATAGAATGTGGGTTTGTATAGGCACTTATCCTTGGAGGTAGTGACACCACATCAGGCACGCTTGCATGGGCCATCTCCTTGCTCTTAAATAACCCCCAAATGTTGAAGAAAGCACAAGATGAATTGGACCAGAAAGTTGGTATGGAGCGGCTAGTTAATGAGTCAGATATAAAAGACCTGGTTTATCTGCAAGCTATCATCAAAGAAACCCTCCGCTTATACCCAGCTGGTCCTCTTTTAGGGCCACGGGAAAGTATGGAAGATTGCACTCTTCATGGGTACCATGTTCCAGCTGGTACACGATTGGTTGTAAATGTTTGGAAGATTCACAGGGATCCAAAGGTTTGGCCAGAGCCATCTGCTTTCCAACCAGAGAGATTTCTGACTACCCATGCAGACGTTGATGTTAGAGGTCAACAATTTGAGCTCGTTCCTTTTGGCTATGGTCGACGCTCGTGCCCTGGTGTGACATTTGCGCTGCAAATCCTTCACTTAACACTTGCTCGACTCCTTCAGGCATTTGAATTGGCAACCCCTTTGGATCATCCTGTTGACATGACAGAGAGTCCTGGTTTAACCATTCCAAGAGCCACACCATTGGAGGTTCTCCTTTCCCCTCGCCTCCCTGCCAAGCTCTATGACTGATCAAGTGCTCGTGAAGCCTGGAATGTTTAGTTTATTTAAAAGTGCATATCATAAGTACAACAAATAATGCTTGGAGGGATTTTGTTGACAAGTAAATCTGAACATCTGGATCTTTCCAAATCCTTCTACAGTTACCTTATCTGAAACTTTTCAATATGGTTGCTATTGCCATCAACTTTTTTATTTAGTTTCTCTTTCGTATTGATCTATCATTAATTCAAAGTCTTCTGTCGTTAGACAAGCATGAAAATCAAAGGGAAAACGGCAACAAAATAGCAAAGCATTTTGGAGAATTAAGATGGGGCCTGTGGCCGCCTAGTAATTCCAAAAGAGAGTAGACTTTAGAAGTTAGACGTCAGAAGAAACGGCTCCCGACGTTCAAGGGATAAGATATTATAAAGGATTTTAATCTTTTTATCACCAACCTCTTTGATCAAAAGATTTTGATCAAAAGATTAAAATAGTTTATAATTAGGACTGGAATTGAGCATCGTGAAAGTCAAGTTCACACACAACAATTTCTTTTAATTTCAAAAATACTATTTTAAAATCATGTTTTATAATAAAAAATATTTAGAAAAATTGAATTATGAATGTATAATTATTTATAACAAGTGGGTTAAATTTTTAGAATTAATTTTATTGATGTGAGAAAATTGAAACCTTAAATTTACTTAAGATTTGAAACTCGAGTTCTTATTTATATTTAGTAAAGGAAAATTGTTGAAGTGCATATATCGTTAGAATGCAAATTTTTTAGGCTTGTTAAGTTCAAGGTTAAGTTCAGGTTTGTTCAATTATTAGTTAAACTGAACTCAAATTTGTTTTAATTTAATTTAAATCTAACTCTATTTATATCATCTAGCATTTGAGACTTTTGTGATTGTGGATAGCATTTGTGTTCTACCACTGCAGTTAATAAGTACAGAAATGAGAAAAAAATGGTACGTAAATTATACCAGGTTAATACAGCGAATAATAAAAAATATCTGTAAAAAAATGTCTTTAAAATTTACATATGAGAAGAGTACAAAATGTGTATATATAGGTTTAATACGATACATCGTTAACAATATGTTTATAAAAATATGATAATATCATAATAATTTTAGTACTTTTCATAAATTTTTTATTGAAAATCAATATAACAATTTAAATATAAAATATTTAATTAACTATTAAACCTAATATAACATTATGCATAATCAAAATTCTTTGTACAATAAGTAACGTATCAATCAATTAAGAAAAATAAACAAATTAACCAGTTTAAATTTCAAATTTTAAATTAGAGTGAACCTTTGTATAGGCTATAAAAAAGAAAAACACAAAATTAGGACTAAAAATTAAAAAATGAATGTTGTTAGTTTTTTTTTTAAATGATAATGACATTTTCATAAATAATTAAAAATAAAAAGGGTAATTTTGAATTTTAATTTTAGCCAAAAATTTAAAAATATGATAAATATAAAATACAATATATAATTTATATTTAATATGAGAAAAAATAAAATACATGTTTAGTATATTTTAGTTTTTTTTTTTTTTTAAATATGATTAATACGTGAATAATATAAAAAGGTGAATAATATAAGTATTTACTAATAAGCTGCCACGCTGCTATCGATCTATGACCAGCACATGTTAGGTAATAAGTCATGATCATGTGGCTATAATACCTCCAAAGCAGTTTAATTTTGTAATCACATACTTAAATATCACTAAGATTAATATAAGATTTAAGATTCTTCCTTCCATATTTCTCTATGGCATTATACTAATTACAGTTGCTTGGATTGCGGGTAAAATTAAACAGGCCAAATATTATGAATCCTTGAACGAAAGATGACAAAACTTTGACAAAGCTGCCAATTAATAGATAGACGGCTTAGTGGGGAAGTGTAGTGTATTTTACGCAAAATTTCTCTTCCAAAAACTGGAGTCTACCATGAATTTCCTTCTTCAGTACCTGAACACCGCTATAATCGGACTCTTTGTCACAGTTCTGATCTCCTCCTGTTATTTACTGAGTAGATTCAACTCTAATTCTTCCAGGGGGCGAAAAGCACCAGAAGCTGCAGGTAAATGGCCAGTAATCGGCCATCTCCCCCTCTTAGCGGGACCCCAACTTCCTCATCTTACCTTGGGAGACTTAGCCGACAAGTATGGACCAGTCTTCTCCATCCGGATCGGCCTGTACCCAGCTTTGGTGGTCAGCAGCTGGGAGGTAGCCAAGGAATTATTCACCACGTTTGATGTGGACGTTTCCTCTCGCCCAAAACTCACAGTTGGAAAGCTGTTGGGCCATAACTATGTAAATTTCGGGTTCAGTCCTTACGGTGCATACTGGCGCGAAATGCGCAAAATAACGGCCGCAGAGCTACTATCAAACCGGAGGCTTGAGTTATTTAAACATGTTCGAGCCACTGAAGTGGAACTTGCAGTAAAAGAGATCTACAAGCTTTGGAGCAAGAGTAGGAATGAAGCAAGCCATGTTTTGGTTGAGACAAAGCAGTGGTTTGGGGACCTGAATTTGAATGTTATTCTGAGGATGGTTGCTGGGAAGAGGTATTTTGGTGCGGATGCGGCAGCAGATGAGAAAGAAGTCAGGCGTTGCAGGAAGGCGATGAGGGAGTTCTTTGATTTGGCTGGGCTTTTTGTGGTGAGAGACGCTTTGCCTTTTCTGGGATGGCTTGATATTGGTGGATATGAGAAGGCCATGAAGAAAACCCATAAAGAACTGGACAGTCTTGTTGAGGAATGGCTGCAGGAGCATCGTAGGAAGAAGGAAGCTGGTGAAACGGCTGCTAAGGAAGAGCAAGACTTCATAGACATGTTGCTTTCTGTTCTTGATGATGTTGACCTCTCCGGATTTGACATTGATACTGTTATCAAATCCACATGCTCGGTACTCCTCTTCTTCTTGCATCTTTCATCTACTGAATTTTGATTTACTCTTTGATTAGCATATTTGGGAAGCTACTTCATCAAGTATGTATCTTGCAGACTATAATGGTAGGGGCCACTGATACCACTACTGTTAGCCTGACATGGGCACTTTCGCTATTGCTGAACAATCGCCAAGCGCTGGAGAAAGTTCAGAAAGAATTAGACGACGTAGTTGGCAAGGAGAGGCTATTGAGTGAATCAGATATTGATAAGTTGGTCTATCTTCAAGCCGTAGTAAAGGAGACACTAAGATTATACCCAGCTGGACCGCTGGGAGGAGCACGCGAATTCACTAAAGATTGCACCATAAGGGGCTATTATGTCCCCAAAGGCACCCGGCTGCTTATTAACCTTTGGAAGCTGCAAAGAGACCCTCAGGTATGGGCTGATCCATTGGAGTTCAAGCCAGAGAGATTTCTAACGACTCACAAGGATATTGATGTCAAGGGTCAACATTTTGAGCTCATCCCATTTGGCGCTGGTAGAAGGGCATGCCCTGGAATATCATTTGGCTTACAAATGACACATTTGGTGCTGGCTAGCTTGCTACATGCCTTCGACGTTACAACTCCTTCAAGTGGACCTGTCGACATGACTGGATCCCCTGGAATGACGAACATCAGGGCAACACCACTTGAAATTCTTGTGAAACCCCGCTTGCCGAGTCATCTCTATGGATAAATATTGCCTGATTAAGCATAAAGCACTCCATGAATTCACATGTAAAAGTTTTGTATGCATGAGACATGATATTAGCTATGAAGAGAATAATGGAGTACTCTGTTTCTGAAATTGTTTTTGCTTTACGGGATGGGAGTTTGCCTTGTGTGGACCTGTTAGACCGGGCCTGTAAATTTGTATTGTATTATTTACTTTCTTCGTTTCTGCCAGTATACATTCATGGAAAAAGGTCATCTTCTTCTCCTCCTAATTTTATCTTCCCGAGCCAACCGAAACAGAGTAGTCAAATTGTGAACGGTTTGCCAGTTTTAACCGTTGTGACAAATGAAACACTTAGGAAACTAATAGATTTGGTTGAGCTTTGAAAGGTAAACCATGAGCTTTCATGTTAGAATCTTTCTGGGGCTACTATCATAAAAATATCGTAATTTGTAAGTTCTCATCGTCTCTCTGCATGCAATAAAACTATGTATTTGTATCTATTTTTAGTATATAATTTTTATACACAGATAACATATTATCGTATGATTAGATATTATTTTATCATATGATGATACATGTTTTAAAATCACTCAATTATATAACGATACATCATCTATGTATATGAATTATGTATAAAAAATAAATACACATAACATTGATTTTCTGTATTATATTTGATACTCATAAATGCAATATTGCAAGAAAAATTTACTCTGCATTTTATATATATTTGACAAATATTGTAATCATGATTTTGATTAGATTGACCAATTTGATTGGTTGAATTGTTAACTACTAATCAAATTGATTGAATTATGTATAAAATTATGTTTGATTCAGTTAATATAAAAAATTGATTTCTTTTTCAAAAATTCATTATGAAAACTTAAACCAAAACCTTATTTATAGTATTTAAATATATATATTACAAAACTAAGTTTATTTTAATATTAAATAAGTTAAATGTATGTTTAATTATAAATTATATAAAAAAAAATAACATTATTTTTAAATAATTAATTAATCTATTAATCAATTTAATTATCAATCAGGTTAAAATATCTTTTTCACCTATTTAATATTTAATTCAATTATAAAAACATTGAGTGTAATACCTTGCTTTTTGAGCATCGAATTGATATGTTTGACAAATATTGGATGAAATGAACCAAAGTGTCTTTCCACTTTCTATATAACCTATGATCTAATGAATAATTATTCACTTGACATGCTCGACTTGAATCATTTAATGCAATGTACTTTTCTATAGGTACTTTCTATAGAATTTCTCTAAGAAATCTTCGATATTTGGAGACTATATTTTTTGAACTCTATTGTATCCCATAAGTGAATTTGCATTGTTCTAAAACTGCAAATAGGAGGTAAATATTTCTTCAAATAAAGTGTTTCATGCCCAAAGTTAAATTTCTTTCATCAAGTTGATTTCTCCATCAATTTCTGATCAAATTTCTAACACGTTATACTAACAGGAATCAGCCAAGATATGGATTCCATTACCAATTGCAGGTTACTAAAAGCCTTTAAAGACGCCGTGAGCTGCACAAACAGAAACAGATGAAGGAATTAGTGATGTTATTCTAACATGTTTGGTTTTTGCAGGTTGCTCCTTTTTCAGAAGCTGATGGAAATTTTCTTGCTCACTCGGTCGTTTTGTTTCCTGCCGAATCTGCTGGTGCAGTCCTGGTGTTCTGTTTTTTTATCTCTGGACAGCCTGCTCCAGTTCTGCCCTTTGCTGCCTTCTCATTATGCTGCTAAGTGCTGTCTCCCCTTTGGTTTTAATGGTTCCGCAGATCAGAATAAGCAGAACCTTGTCACTGCCTCTTGGTGTAGTTCTGCTCGGTTACATGTCCTCTGTCATTCTGCTGGGTTTCATTGTTTTTTTAGAGCTTAAACTGTCCCGTGTGAGATTCCCAGATCTGCTTCATGAGTCAGCAGTGTCCGCCTGTTTTTTTTGCTCCAGAGGCTGCTTTGTTCAAGATTTGGGCTTATTTTCTCTGCTCTCAGGCTGCTGTTGGAGAGCTCCATTCCGGCCTCTCTTGTCTCTCTCAAATTCACAGCCCCTGCTCTAGCCTCTCTTGTGCATTTTCTCTTGGAAACAATTGCTGCAGGGCTGGGTTTTTTCATTGGAAACTGGCTGCATGCCAAGTTCTCTCTTGGTCTTTTGGTATGTGCTGCAATTTGGGGCTGTTGCTCCCTTTGATGACGCTCCGGTTTGGTTCTCAAGCAACAAGCCTAGCAAAACTGCTTGTTATGCTCCTCATGCCAGCCTTTTGGTGTTGGTCCTGATTTTTGCTTCGTATAAGACGCACAGTTTGAACAGTGTTGGCAGTCTTTCTGTGTATATGATTCGATTTTTGTTTACTTTTGTACCCTTCTTGAGTCCTATCTTTGTTTGCTCTCAGATGATCACTCAAGAGGTGGATTCCTTCTGTAGTTTGGTTCACCTTAGTCCTACCACTCCTTTTTTGTTGGGTAAGGTTAGGTTGTTTTAATTCTATAGCGTTTTTTTTTTTTCTTGTTTTAATATACTTAGAAAAAAAAATAGTGATGTTATACATGTGTTTTACAAGCACCTATTTAGAATAAATAGCCTTCATGCGCACTGTTTCAGGCCAAATTATATTTAGTTGGTTTAATCATTCAAAAATTTCAGAGCTATTGCAGACATCAGATGGTTTTCTGAGGCCACAATGAAACGGAAAGTTAAGAGCCAAAGCTTAACAAATGTAGAGGATATTTCATATCGGGTACCGGATTGCACATTTTTTTAGTCTCAACCCAAGACAACCACATTGCTTACTTAGACTTCTTCAGGAGCTGGGAAACAAACGAAAAGCATGAAACAAAAATTTGTTGATGGAATTTTAGTTACAGCACAATTGTTTTGAGCTGGAGGTAGATGCCCTAAACGAAGGGCCAGGCATCTTTCATTCAGACGTTTGCAGATCTCACATCACATCAAAGACCAAGTGGGTTTTAGCCGTTTCATGCTGGCCCTGTTTCAAACGTAAAAATCTATAGCTATAATCACATCAGACAAGAAGAGAAGCTTTTAGGAAAGCATTTTCAGTTGTGAGGGAGACAAGCTCTATTTTGACATGTAAGTACTTGGGAGTAACCGGAGGTGGCATCTTTGTTTTGCATGCTTAAGTAACCATATCCAAACTGTCTTTAGTAGTAGACGGTGATGCTTTAACATACTTGTTCCTAAGCCAAAAACAATGGAAGTATTCCGGCCGGTTCACTCTCAGATTTGCATATTGCAGGCCGTCTTGCATTTTCAAGTATATTTATCTTATTAAATAAGATTAATATTATATTTAGTAATTTTCTTATTCATTTATTCGTACAAATTTATGTATTTTAACTTAGATAATATGGAGTTCCTTGTTGCAATAATTTATACGTTGACGTTTTGACAATTCATGACTTTGGCCGTGAGTCTAGATGATGAATGACCATTAGTCATGACTTATGACAATTTTAATTAATTAATAAATGTCTAATCATATATATATATATATATATATATATATATATATATATATATATATATATATATATATTGTCGTACCCTTAATTAGTAAAAATATGAATTATTCGTATTTAATTTATATTTTCATTCAATTCATGTTTTAAATATGTTATTCCAAATTTTTGAATTTAAAATATATTAAATATGTATTTTATATGTTTTTTTGTATTAAACACATATTTTTATCTTTTTTATGTTTTTCTTTTTTTATGAATTTTTAAAGTATAAAAATATTATTTACATTTTTAATTTATTACTATAAAACAAAAAACCCAATTTTTTATCATTAAATCTCTAACTTCTCTCGATAATATTTAGTGATGATTGAATCTTAATTATATATTATGTTATATTAGGTTTAATAGTTAATTGGATATTTTATATTTAAATTGTTAACTAAAATATTAATGAAAAATATTAAAATTATAACTGATATTATTATATTTTTATAAACATATACTTGATCATGTGCTTCCCGTATCTTTTCTATATCTGAATTTTATAACTATTTTTTTATAAACATATTTTTTATTATTTATTATATTATACTCATATAATTTCCATACTATTTTTTTTCCTCTTTTCATATTTACTAATTAGGGCATATCATTATACAAATGATAACATTGATTTTATAAGCATAGCAGTGATCAATTTAGAAGATTAATCTAGAGGTCAAATACAAATTGTCTGTATTAGTGAGCGGTGATGCTCAAACATAGTTGCTCCTGAGGCAAAAGAATCGAAGAATTCTGGCTGCTTCACATTCAGATTTGCATATTGCAGGCCATTTCGCATATATGAAGTATAATTTATTATATTAAATAATGTCTTTACTATCCACTGGTGTTTATAAAAATGCAAAGGTTATCTCATTTTATCTCAAAACACGTTGAGCCTCATAATTGGAAGCCATAGATGGAGTTCCTTCTTGCATTCCCAGCTTCTTCGTTTGTTGCTTTGTCTTCTTTCTTAGTCTTCATATACTGTTTACTGTGGATTTCAAGAAGTAATCGACTATATAGCAAGGGTTTACGTTTACCTCCGGAAGCTGGCGGCGCATGGCCTTTACTTGGCCACCTTCCTCTATTCGGAGGAACAAAACCTCCTCATGTAGTGCTGGGCAATCTGGCTGACAAATACGGGCCAATCTTCACTATCAAGATGGGCGTGCATCGTACTGCCATCGTGAGCAGTTGGGAATTGGCTAAAGAGTGTCTCACTACCAACGATAAAGTCTTCGCCAACCGTCCGAAGATGTTAATGTCCGAGATCCTTGGCTATAATTACGCCATGGTTGGCTTCAGCCCGTACGGACATTACTGGCGTCAAATTCGGAAGATAGCCACGCTCGAACTCCTCTCCACCCACCGACTCAAGACGTTCAGGCATATACGAGAATCCGAGGCAAGAGCTGGCCTAAAAGAGATATACGAACTATGGAACAAGAATAAAAGTAGTAGTGATGAAAATAAAGTGATGCTGGAAATGAAGAAATGGTTTGGAGACATAGCGTTAAACGTGATTTACAGGATAATTGTAGGGAAGAGATATGTGGGAAATACATCATCAAATGAGGCTGAAGAGGACGATCCGTGGCGAGATTCAATAAGGAAATGGTTTGAATTGGCGGGGAAATTTGCAGTGTCTGATGCAATCCCGTCTCTGAGGTGGTTGGATTTGGGCGGAATTGAAAAGGCTATGAAGAATACAATGAAAGAATTAGATTATTATGTTCAAAAATGGTTAGAAGAGCACAAGCGGAAGAGAGTCTCTAGGGAGGTGAAGGGCGATGAAGACTTCATGGACGTGATGCTGTCCATTGTAGAAGACACAGCAGAAGACTTCGCCAATCATGATACTGATACTAGCATTAAAGCTACATGTCTGGTATGTTTTTTTGCTTATTGAATCATAGCCAATTTCAAGCTTTTAACTAAAAAGTCCTCATTTTCATAAACAGGCTCTTATCATGGCGGCTTCAGATACCACAACAGTGACTTTGACATGGGGTCTTTCACTGTTACTCAACAACCGTGATGTCCTACAGAAAGCGCAACAGGAATTAGACACCCACATCGGTAGAGAGAGGTTGCCGAATGAATCAGACATGAAGAACTTGGTCTATCTCCAAGCAATCATCAAGGAAACGCTGCGTTTAAGCCCAGCTGCAGCGATGACAGTTACACACGAGTCTTTAGCTGAGTGCACAGCGGGGGGCTACCATATTCCTGCAGGCACAAGACTATTTGTTAATCTCTGGAAGGTTCATCATGATCCACGTATATGGCCAGATCCTGATAAGTTCAAGCCAGAAAGGTTTCTTACAACCCACAAGGATTTCGACATTAAAGGTGGGAACTTTGAATATATACCGTTTAGTAGCGGTAGAAGAATGTGCCCTGGGTTCTTATTTGCATCTCAGAATATGCAGCTAACGATGGCTACATTGCTCCATGGATTTGAAATTTCAACTACGTCAGATGAAATGGTTGATTTGGGAGAGAATTTCGGGACAACCAACCTCAGATTCTCCAAACTACAAGTCCATCTCACACCACGCCTTCCCCTCCATCTTTACCAACAGAATGACTAGCTCTTGTTATTTTCCCTTTTCCTTTGTTCTAACGTTGAACTATGAAAATTGTCTTATGAAATCTGAATCCTGGAACGCTTGACGAATCACAGTGATCATCATGCATCTTGTTTGCAAAAACTGAAGCATTTTCATCTTAGCAAGGTAGCAGAACCTAGGAAAATGTGTTGTATCTTCATTCTAAATAATCCAAGTACCAATCTAGCATGTTATATCTCTGAGATGTGTTTACGTTGAGGTTGTGATGTTGGGAGTCTGTAAAAGAAACGCTGTGGATTGCTGGATACTCTAACTATTTTCCAGGCTGCTCCCTGATCATCGATCAATGTAAGGATCAAATTCAAAACTAGATCAATAGCCCAAATTCTCAATATGATAAGATTAAATATTGACTTCACCGTCTTACGACTGCATATAATGTTCCAAATCTGGTCTGGTCAAATCTCCTCTTATTGGAGAGTTTAAATATCCGTCTTTTCAAATATGATGCCCTTGTTGATCTAATTTCTTCTTACTTTCCTCTTCTCCTTATTTAGGGTTTAGGGTTTATTTGACGTAATGGGTTATTAAATCAATTTTCGGAGTCTGGACTAATGACTTTTTAAGATGAGGAGATGACTTGTTAGACAATAAATCTTCATTACATCAATTTTGTAATGGAAATTCAATATAAAAGCGAAAATAACATATGTTTGATATAAAATAATAACTTAGCAGAGAAAGATGAAAAAAAAAAAATTATACATTGAAGTTTCCCTAAAATAAAGAAACGCACTTCTGAGAGGAGGAAAATTACAAAGTGAAGTGAATTGCAAAAGCAAAGGTCATGTGTATCTTACAAAGGAAGAGATGAGGGGTATTTATAATGCACAAGGTTTGTCTTTAATGTATTAAGTTTGCGGAAAGATTAAAAACACATTCTCTTTTTTTCTCCATCACCCTCAATTTTAAATGCATTCCCATAACACCAATTAACTCGCTTCGGTGGAAAGCTACTTGGATATGTAACATTCTTTCTTAGATTTTCATTACTTTCAAATAATTATATTAACTTTATTAAAGAAAACTCAATGAGATAAAAACTAAAATAAAAAAATATAATTATTTAATATCCTATAAAATGGAGTTGAATGTGTTAAAACTATCTAATTAAAAATTTTACTAAAAAAACTTAGTGAGATAAAACTTAGTAAAAGAAAAAAAAGTACAGTGCATATTTTATCTAATATATGATAAATTTAAATAATTTGCTCCCTCTGATTGTAGTGAGATTAATTTGGTTGCTTATTGAGTCGTTGCATACCAATGTTATATATTAACTTTTCAAATATTTATGTCAATAATGTCTTGTTGAACAAATCTATAAGATTCTTACTAGATTGTATTTATTTGACACAATTTATTTAACAATCTTGTATGTTACCTTATATTAAAATGTATTTATCTATTCTTAATATTTCATTTAAAACGTTCTTACAATGTTTAATGTCAAAATACCTTCTATATTTTTTTAACATTTCATTTAGCCCCTCATACTTATCTAATATTTCATTTAATACCTTCGTTTGTTTTCTATTATCAAAATACATCTACTCATTCTTAGCATGTTATTTAAATCATTCATATATTATGTAATATCAAAATACCCTCATATTTTTCTTAACATTTCATTTAACCCCTTATAATTATCTAACATTTTATTTAACACTATTTTATGTTATCTTGTATCAAAATACATCTATCTATTCTTAACTTATTATTTAAATCATTCATGTATTATGTAATATCAAAGTACCTTCTATATTTTTTTAATATTTATTTTACCTCATATAATTAACTAACATTGCATTTAACACTCTTGTATGTTGTCTCATATTAAAATACATTTATCTATTCCTAAAATTTCATTTAAAATGCTCTTACAATGTTTAATATCAAAATGCCGCTCATATTTTTATAACATTTCATTTGACCCCTCATAATTATCTAACATTTTATTTAACATCCTTATATGTTGTCTTGTATCAAAATATATCTATCTATTCTTAACATATTATCTAAATTTTTTATATATTGTATAATATCAAAATACCCCTCATATTTCTCTAACATTGTATTTAACCCCTATATTATTATTTAATATTCAAGTAATCTCTTTATATCGTTTTTAAGTTAAGATTCGTATAAATACATTTTTTTTATGAACTAACTTTTTTTTATTCAAATTTAAAAATACGAACTTTTTCATCTAAATAAACCTATACTAATTGATATTAAATAAAAATGAAAATGAGAGTGAGAGTTTAAGTGATATGAGAAGTATGTGTAATAAGAGTGAGTGAGAGAGTTTATATAAAGAGGGTGAAGGGTAATTTTGATATTTTCAAAAAAAGTTAGGACATTTTTACCTAAAAATAGGTAAATTAGATAATTTTACGTAAAAATAAGAAAATTATATATTTTTGTTTAATAAAGGGGTAAAAAAGGTATTTAATATAATTTCCCTCATTATTATTGTTTGTCGCGACAGCTTACGGTCTTTTTCGGCAACTCAATTATTGAACATCACATCTCTGCTAATTAATTAGAAGACTCAGTAATAGGCTAATGGCTAACCATGGAGCTTCTTCCTCTCTTCCCAACTGCAGTTACTGGTTTCTTTGCATTTCTATTCTTCCTGTATTCTTTGTTATGGATATCAAAACGTGTTCACAAAAATTCAAGCAACAATGTTGCGATACCAGAACCTGGCGGTGCAAAGCCTTTGATTGGCCACCTCCATCTCTTAAGAGGCTCAAAACCTGCACATATAACACTGGGAAACATGGCTGACAAGTACGGTGCGATCTTCATGATCAGGATGGGTATGAATCGAGCTTTGATTGTAAGCGATTGGGAGATTACTAAAGAGTGTTTTACTATCAAAGATTTAGTCTTTTGCAATCGCCCGAAATCTCTAGCCGCAGCGATCGTGGGCTACAACTATGCTATGATGGGTTTCAGTCCTTATGGTCCTTACTGGCGCCAAATCCGCAAGATAGCTACGCTAGAACTTCTCTCAAACCACCGCCTGGAAAGGCTAAAAAATATCCGAGAATCTGAAGTGAAGGCGTCTGTCAAAGAAATATATGATCTATGGATGAAGAACAAAGGCAGTACAACAAAGGAACCGGTGTTGGTGGAGCTGAAGAGATGGTTTGGCAAGATAACATTGAACGTTGTGCTAAGGATGGTTGTAGGAAAAAGCTTCGTGGGGGGTACAACAAAGGAAGAGAGTGAAGAGAATGAACGTAGCAAAGAGGCGATAAGGAAATTTTTCGAATTAAATGGGGTATTTCCACTTGCAGATGCACTGCCGTTTATGAGGTGGGTCGATTTAGGAGGACATGAGAAGGCGATGAAGAAGACTGCAAAAGAACTTGATGAAGTTATGGAAGGGTGGTTAAAGGAGCATAAGCAGAAGAGAAGCACAGATGAGGTGAAAGGTGAGAAAGATTTCATGTACGTGATGCTTTCCCTTCTTGATGAAGCTCAAGAGCTTCCTAGTTATGATGCCGATACCATCGACAAAGCTACCTGTCTGGTACGTCACTGCTTTCCACTAAAACTTTGAGGAAATGACAATTTCTAATCCTTGAATTTGAAAAGTTTGTTTTCTCACCCATCAACTAAGTAATTTACTAGATACTTAAAATTAAATTTTTTTTAATTAAATATAAAAATTAAACTCATTTCGCAAGATCCTATACAAGTTTTAAAACTTGGCAAACACACCCTACAATTTAGGTTTCTTCGTTTTCCTGGATAAAACTCTAGTACCATGGTTGATGTCACAAGGTTTAACATTCCGCCACCATCAACCACAACCTACACGTTAAGCATCTAATTTCATGAAATTCAATCAAAATCTTTACACAATCTACCAATTGAACACAAACCACAACCAAAGCAAAAAACCAAAGTCACAAAACTCAGAACAACAGAAACAAAAGAAAAATTATATGTTTTTAAATATCACCATTGTTAAAGAATGACTTATCCAACCAAAGCAAAATTTCAAAACTAGAACAATGGAACATAGAGGAACAAAAATTAATTAGGATTCAATCTTATAGCCTTCTTGATTATTCACCGGGGGCCTCAAATTCATCCATACGTGTAGCAATGTTGAGAACAATGAGTCATGATCCACACACACCAACAATAGTGACAACAATGTTTCTTCAATTTCGACATATTGAAAGTTGGTGAGGGCAGTAGTAAGAGCGAAAACAAGAGTGAAATTGAGAATAAGAATCAGAAAAAAAATCCCTTAGTTAACCTAGCCAAAGTCCAAGAACAACTACAAAAGCTTCAAAAGATAGCGGCTCGAAGTATTAAGAAGAAATAGAAAGATTCGTATGAAGAGGAGGTCTTCAACCCTATGATCCTTAAATTTGGAAGGAATATGCATCTTTTCTAGTAAATGTTGAACCTATTACTTCATTGATTAGAAAAAGGGGTAAATATAGTAGTTACATTGACTCCTTCTTTGTTGCTAACACTTTACAGGTTGAAAAAAGAGATAAAAAATAAATAGGAATATTTTTATATTTTTGTCAATTATTATACAATATCGCTAATAGAATCAATCAATTGAATTGGATGACACGAAAAAAAATTGACTTTTTTAGATTTGAAGGTGGAAAATTATCATTTTTTCAAAGTTTAGGTAGGAAATAGTCATTCAGCCTTATCTATATCATGTATTTGACCTCCTTAAATGTGTTATTACATCAAATATGTTGACTATATTAATCCAGTTCCAGAGGGAATTCAAAGAATTTGCAGTAAAACTGGTTAAGATTGAATGCAATTGGAAAAGCTTGAAACAGTTAGTCTTGTTTTTTTTTTAACGTTACCTGCCCATCAATTATATGGACCCATTGATAAATAGCACACAGCCTAAAGTGGTCGCAGCATTAACTAATTACAGGAGTATCTTAGTGCTAATTGACATGCCGCAAGCACGCATATTCTCAGGGAATCGCGAAATCCAAATAGATGTCTTCGTTTCAATATCCCAAATACTTTTGGACCTTTATAATTAACATGATAAGCCAAGCTATCAATGTTTATGGCTATGGCTCTTTGCAGGCTATGATATTGGGAGGCACAGACACAACTACTGTTACACTCACATGGGCTGTGGCTTTACTTCTCAACAACCGTCGTGCCTTGTATAAAGCCCAAAACGAATTAGATACCCACGTTGGTAGGGGAAGGCTAGTGCAGGAATCAGATATTAAAAACTTGGTCTACTTCCAAGCTATCCTAAAAGAAACATTACGTCTGTATCCTGCAGCCCCACTGGCTGTGCCACATGAATCCTTAGAAGACTGCAGCATTGGTGGGTACCATGTGCCAGCCAGAACGCAGCTTATAGTCAATCTGTCAAAGCTTCATCGAGATCCCAAAGTTTGGTGCAATCCTGGCGAGTTTCAACCCGAAAGATTTCTTACCACCCATAAAGATTTCGATGTCCGGGGCCAGAATTTTGAACTGTTGCCATTTGGTAGTGGAAGAAGAGTGTGTCCGGGGATCTCTTTTGCTCTTCAAGTTATGCAACTCACACTTGCTAATTTGCTGCATGGATTTGAGTTTGCAACCCCAAATGGTGAACCAGTTGACATGGTTGAAGGAATTGGTTTGACAAACCTGAAGGCCTCCCCCCTTGAGGTCCTTCTCACATATATGAATAAATGGGCTATTGGTTTGTGGTCTTATGTGTCTCTTCATGCTTGTGGTGTCAGGTTTATGCAATTTGGGACGCTTTTATCTTGTACTATACTGAAATTGAAATGGATTGGTTCTGTAGTGTCACATAATATTATTGGAAAGTAATTTTCCAGATCCTTTGAATTCAGGATGAAGCAATAAGTCATTGACTAGACATCTATTATTGCTCCTCCTTTAATTTGCTGCTACATAGAGATAGATTTAAAAGATAGATCCAGATCCACCTAACTTACGGGTTCAGCTATATAAATAAATAACTGAAGTAAGGAAAAATTTAACTCTAGTCACAAGGTAAGTCAACGTCATGTATAATTAGCTTGCCGTTTTCATCATCTGGTCCCAGATTATGAAAATCGACTATCCTTGCTCATTACCGTCGTCACATGGTGCTTGTGTGACCTGTTGTGACACTTTAAGCTTCTCTTTGTTCATAAATATATGATCTATCACTCTCCATTCACATCACTGGTTTTATTGCTCTCCTGCTCGGGCGCGGAGATGCCGGTTCCTCAACTAAAAACTCACCGTTTTAGAAATCGAATTATTCTTTCAAAACTAAATTAATCACATATAATATGTGAAACTTTGGATTCAATAACTAAACCTACAACATAATTTTGGATTTATAATAATATTCGTATGATTTGCCATTCTTGACTAGTTTTGATAAGGTCTCGCCGTGAATTATGGGATAATGATTAGGCCACAATTTCCTGGACCCTGGATTAGTTAACCAGAGTTAACTAACTAACCATGGTTCCCATTTCCAATTTTTTTTCGCCTTCATTTTATCCCGCTAAACGATCACGCCCGTCTTAACAAACCTAAACGCCAACGACTCAAAGCCATTCCCATTAACTCTTCAGAAGTTGACACTCCTAATGCTTCCGGAAAGAACGGACTCCAGCTTGAGTGAGCGTTCCACCGTTGAGGTGACGGAGAGAGTGTTAGTGGCCGTTAGAGCAGAAAAAGTGATCTCCAAGACTGCATTAGCATGGGCTCTCACTCACGTTGTTCGTCCAGGGGACGGTATTACTTTGCTTGCCCTTTTTCCACCCAAAAAATCAGGTAATTCTGTTGTTTTGCATAATTTTCCTTATAGATTTCGAGGCTATGATGCATCGGTTTAATGTCTGTTATAAGGTAGGAGATTCTGGAGGTTTCCCAGGCTGAATGGCGATTGTAAAAGCAGTCATGCGGAAAATTTGCCGGATCGGATTTGTGAAATCTCCGAGTCTTGTTCACAAATGGTACTTAAGCTTCATAACCAAATTGAGGTCAGTTTCAAAATTTACACCACATTTCCCAACTCGTCTCTTTTCAGGTACACAGTTGCATCTAGACTCTTTTGTCTTTTCACACATTGATAATTTACTGTGCTAATGTAAATTATTATTTTCTTTTTGTCCCTTAGTCGAAAGGAACTATCTGACTCGGTATCTAAATTTACAAATTTCACAATGTACATACGTTAGCATAACTCTATGCAAAATTTATCCTACGTGGTAATTTTTTTTTATGTGTTTGAGTTATTATATTATGAAACTGAAGTATGATTAGAGACAAAGATAGGTATTCCTTGGAGGAAGAAAGAAATTGTGAATAATTATATGTTATGATTCCAAGTTAATGGCAGCTGATTGAACGTCAGAGTGTGGAAGATTCATGGAAGCCAAACAGGTTTTAAGATCTGTTGCTGGTGAGATGCTAACAAATTAAGTTAATTAATGAAGTGAGATGAGGTCTATTTTTCATTCGGAGAATGGCATGTGCCTGGAAGTGGCTGTGCTGTGGAGATCAATTGTAGACCCCATGAAAAGAAACCTGTTATGTTGTGCTCGAAGTTCAGATATATTATTGCTCATTATATTATTAACAAAATACTAATCATGAATAAACGTGGTGTCCCACTTCATTAGTGTACTACCTGATTGTTTTCATAGAAGGTCAAGAGGCAGAGAACAACCAAATGGAGGTTCTGCCTTCATCTTCTAGGCAATTACTGGTTTGAATATTATAGAAGTAGCCAATAATGATGTGGTGAATGTAGGTTCGAGTGAGGATTAAGGTGGTATCAGGTGCATCTGGAGGTGCAGTGGCGACTGAGGCAAGGAACAATGGAGCCAACTGGGTCGTACTGGACAAGTAATTAACATAATAAAAAAGTATTATTTCTTTTTTATGAGCTTTTGATTTGATGGGTTAGGTGGTGGTTAGTCATCTGTTTGTCCTCGTTAGTAACTATTAATTGATTAAGATTCTGTATAATTATGATCTGCTGGTAGGCTGTTTGTCTTTTTATTATTTGTCCATAGTAGTCAGTCCTTAACGGATTAAATTATAATGCTTTCTGAATTTGCGCATCCAACATTCATATGATTTTTTAAAGGTGAAAACACTGAAGGCGAGGACTAAATTCAGGCCAGGGTTCAAGAATTAATCTTATATCTAGCTGGTTCTAATACGGTTAGCTCACTCCTAATCCAAAATTAAGCAAGGAAAAACTGGTGTGAGGGGACGGACGGACAGTAATTAAGGCTTCAAGCTAGCTAGCATGTTGTTTTGATTAATTCAACTTCTTACTAGTTGACTGATTCAGGTTTTTTTCTGCTAAAACAGAAAACTAAAGCAAGAGCTGAAACACTGCTTGGAGGAACTTCATTGCAACATTGTTGTAATGAAAAATTCTCTAGCCAAAGTCCTTAGGCTTAATTTACAAGTCTCAAATGATGACCAAACTCCATATCTCTCTGCTGCTGCTTCACCAATTGAGCAAACTGGAAAGTTACCAGCGGAATGCTTGAAGAATTCCACTCCCGTAAGCAGTCCTGAAAGGCCAATCTCTTCTTCCTCGAGAACCGATAAACAAGGATCATTAACAAGTTCTGATACAATGACATCACTTTTCCTAGTCTATGAACAAAATCCTCTTTTTGAAGGAATGAACAGAGGATATTACACTCCTATAGATGATCAAAGCCA
Organism: Mangifera indica; assembly: GCF_011075055.1. NCBI lineage: Eukaryota > Viridiplantae > Streptophyta > Magnoliopsida > Sapindales > Anacardiaceae > Mangifera > Mangifera indica. Next base: position 2,481,951 of record NC_058147.1, on the reverse strand, counting down.
CTTGGATGACCAACTTATGGCTCTAGACTCCCCGGAAAAAAGGCTAACAACTCTGTCAACAAAATCAACACCATCAGAGGCTACTAACTACAAGAGTGTATTTTGGATTCCCCAAAGCCACATTGTTGATAAGAAGCTATCGAAACCTCAAAACTATAGAGATACTCACAAAAGTAGACGTCCAACTTCCAGATCCCTGCTTGATGAATTTATTCAGTATGATCAAGATACAAAGGCTGGTAGACTAGAATACAATCAAGGCCAAGGAATAAATCCAAGTTCAACGATCAGGGATGCAGTCCCTTTTGGTAGAACATCCTCAATACCTCCACCATTATGCTCCCTATGTCAACACAAGGCACCAATATTTGGAAAACCACCAAGACGCTTTTCCTATGAGGAGCTCGAGGAAGCTACAGATAGTTTTTCAAGCGTGAATTTCTTGGCAGAAGGTGGTTTTGGAGTTGTTTACAGGGGAGTTTTGAGAGATGGCCAAGTGGTTGCAGTGAAGTTGTTAAAGTTTGGGGGTTCACAGGCTGATGCTGACTTCTGCAGAGAAGTGAGAGTTTTAAGCTGTGCTCAACATAGGAATGTTGTACTGCTGATTGGGTTTTGTACTGACGGCAAGAGGAGAGTCTTAGTTTATGAGTACATATGCAATGGCTCCTTGGACTTCCATTTACATGGTATTCCCTTTCTCTGTCATTTAACTTCTTTCCAAGAAATAATATCCAGAAGTGTACGGTACTATGCATTCCTATGAATACCTTAATCCCATAAGTTCAGTATTCTTCGCTATAATGTCGCATTGTTGATTAAACTTTTGTAATTGACAGGGAATAAAACAACCCCATAAGATTAATGAACTTCTGTTATTGACAGGGAATAAAAGAGCCACATTAGATTGGCAATCTCGACTAAAGATAGCAATTGGAGCAGCAAGAGGGTTACGATATCTTCACGAAGATTGTAGAGTTGGTTGTATAGTGCACAGAGACATGAGGCCTAATAACATCCTCCTTACTCACGATTTTGAACCTCAGGTACATCAATTTTTATTTTTTACATTTTTTTTTCTAATTCTTGTCATACTTGTAGCAACAATAACAGATTATGCATCATTCTTTTAACTGTTCTGTTACTTTTTCAGGTAGCTGATTTTGGACTTGCTAGGTGGCATTCTGAATTGTGTATAAATACAGAGGAACGAGTCATTGGAACATCAGGGTACTTGTGACATGTGATACGTAATTGTCTTGTGTATATACATTTGGTCATTCTTTCATCCCTAACCACTTAAGTGGATTGATTTTGTTAAGTTGATGTCTCATTAATCTCCAAAGTAACTCTGGTCATTGCTGTGTACCCCCGAAATGCCAGAAAACTATACTGTCGCTAATTCTTCTTGTATGTTCAAATGCAGTTATCTTGCACCAGAATATGCTGATGGTGGAGGAATTACACAAAAGTTTGATGTGTACGCATTTGGATTGGTATTAGTGGAGCTAATAACAGGTCAAAGAACCAGTAAGCTGCAATGTTATAAGGGGCAGCATGTGCTGTCTGACTGGTTCCACCCTCAGGTCGCATTAGAACCAGGCCTTACCCTAGAAAAGATATATTATCTGATTGACCCATATCTGGCTTCTAATCAAGCCCAGAGCTTCACCCATCAACTACAGGCTATGGCTCGCGCTGCCTTTTTGTGTTTATGTCCGGATCCAGAATCCAGACCCCCAATGTCAAAGGTACCCCATTGGATTCATGTGGTTTTTAGTTATATCATTTACCTGTTTTAAGAGGCTTTCACTTATATTTTGTAAAATTTCAGGTCCTTAGAATTCTTGAAGGAGGAGATACAGTGGTCCCACTGGCTTTGGACTTGAACTCTGTCGGCAACAGAAGTGGTCACTTGCCTGGCCTGAGCTCAAGCATGCAACATGAAGGAAGGAGAACCCACTGTCGTATGCTTTCACAGTAAATATTTCTTGCAATTAAAATTCCATGGTAGTTGCTTTTTTTGTTGCAATCATTCCAAGTCTCAGTGTTGATTACTTGATCTGTTTTTGTTTGTGGCTATTTCTTCTCTTTTTTTTTCCCAAACATAATTGCCATGCTATGAACTTTGTATAAAATTTCAGTGTCACAGGTACATCTGCAGAATCAGTTCACCTTCTTCATAATGTGTGTCAAATCAGGGAACCATTGTGTAAAATTACTAAAGAAATATGAGATTATTCTTGTATATGTTTGCATCCTGTGCATATTAGTTCTTTCAATCGATTTCGGTCGGGTAAGATGTTCTCACCTGTTGCTTCCCTGGTGACATTAGCTTCCAATGAGAGAGCGTTTTGCACCTTAATGCAATTTTCAAAGTTATTATCACATCATGTCATGGGCTGTAATAACTCTGCAATATTTTTTGCATATATAACTGTTACTTCTTGATAGGTTTTAGACTGCATTCTCAAAAATGGTCTATGTGCCCGCCCTGTCATCATCTATAAACGGTATGAAACAATGACTGAAACCATATTGAGAAACAAAACGGTTACTACATAAAGATACTAGTTTTACGAAGATGAAATAGTTGATCATCAATCAATAGATGGATGAACGACACTAAGAAATGACACTAAGAAATGTCAAAAAAGAAGAATGTAAAAATAATGGAGATTGCTAGAACCATGTTCAAAGAAAAATGTCTCCTTATAACAATTTACACTGCAATCTACTTGCTGAATGGATGTCTCACAAAAGTTGTTTAAAACAAATTATCAATTGAAGCTTAAATTGAATGTAAGCCTTCAACAAAGCTTCTCACAAAGTTTTCAATTATATGAGTTATATTCATGTACCAAATTAGAAGTATGTTGAACAAGAAAATAAAAGAAATGAATTTTTTTCAGACTATAACACTCAATCAAAAGGTTTCAAGCCTAAAATCTAAGAAACTAATTATCACACAAGTTATGAAATTCGATGAAAATACTAAATGGAATTAGGATTAAAAAAATTGAATAAAAGAAATATCATGAACTTAACTTAAACCAATAACTTCAAACGTTTTAACTCAAGAACAAGATGAAGAAACAAAAGCAGAATATGAACTAAAGACTTCAACCAGAATTCCCATAACTCAACATAAAAAATTTCCTCTTGACACACTGTCATAAAAAGTGAGATCTCTTATTAAAATATATGAGTCTTGCAACTTCACAACAATATAACATAATTGAAGATAGTCTCAAAACAGAAGATATTGGTGAAGGCTATGCAAGAAAAAGTTAATGATAGAGAGATGTGATACTAAGACGATGGTGGATCATCCTAAAATCGAGATCTTTAGGTGTTGTAACGAATATTTCTTGTGGGATTGGATTAGAAATTAAGTTAGACTTTAATTTATATATTAGGTTGAAAGATTCTATGTTATTGAATTGGTATAAATATGAAAAACAATATATGATTAGATCTGATATGAATTGTTAAAATTCAAATTAAATATGTTAAGTTCAAGTCAATTTAAATAGTTTAAATTTAGCTCAAATTGGGATTAAAATTAAATTATTTTTAATTAAATTAGACTTTTAATTTATTGATGTCAAATTAAATCTTTAAAATTTTAATCCATAGTAGACTAACTCTTGCTGTTTGATCACACTATCATTGGGGAATAATTAGGTGTTTGGTCGAAATAAAAGTGATTTGCATAATAAATTTTGTGCGTTTTGGGGATATACATTTTTTTTTTTTTACTAGGAGAGGTGGCAGAATTTCTAGTAGAAAAAGAGCCGTGCATCTTTTTGTATCTTAATCAATATTCCAAACGAGCATTACATTATAATATAACATTACGAAAGAAAACAACAAAAAAACAAAAGAAAAGGGATTTTAGTATCCAAACAGTCTTTTTCCCATAGGCAAATAAGGAAAAAACAAGAAGGCTTCTTTGTGCCTTTAGCTCAGACCCAAGAACAAAAGCTTTGCCCCATCCATGCGTTGAAATTGCATGTATAAATACACATTTCAAATGGGAAAAGGCCATGGGATAAATGACTACCAAGACTTCAAATCCCAGAGTTCTTGGGATCTGTCTCTTCACCTCTTGTTTGGGCTAGATTAATACATGAAGATTAATACATTTGGTGATTTTGCTGCGTCTTAGCCATGTCTGGAGCTATCTCAGACACCCCCCAAACCTTAACGGATTTATCCAAACTCCCACTGTACACAATCCAACGTTGGCCTCGACTCGCTGATTCATGATCCTTTTCAGCTGCCAAGCATTTCACCGGTCCGGTGTGCCCCGTCAGCACTGAGAGACACGTGTGAATATTGCCGTCTCTCCTCCACACGCATATCGTCTTATCTGCTGATCCGCTGAACACCAAATTCCCTGCAGCCAGTAAACAGAGAACCGCAAGTTTGTGGCCTTTAAGCACCCCGCCATGAGATAAATAGTTTTTACGTTCCCAGAAGTTGAGAAGTCCATCGCTGGACCCGCAATACAGGATGGACTTTGAGGAATCCATTGTCAAAGCTGTTACAGCATTTTCTTGTTTTAACAATGTACTGGAGAGGACGTGCTTTGTTCCTTTAGCATGATGTTCTCTTTTCCATACTTTGACGGTGCCATCAGCTGAACCGGTGAAGATCATGCCTTCAGTGCTGGAAACCACAGAGTTAACAGCGTCGTCGTGGGCATTGATTGATTCTAGGCATTTTGAATCGGAAAGTCTCCATACTTTGAAGGTTCTGTCCCATGAGGCTGTGTACAAGAGGCCATTTTCTTCATCCAAACTCATACACGACACCGCATCAGAGTGTTTGATCCAGAGGGAAGAACGACGACGTCTCACCTCAACGTAATTGCTTGGTTTGATGGAGCTCTTTAATATGTCCTTCAAGGTTGGTAAAGTACCGGCACGCCTGTGCACACTTTGGTTCTTCGGAGACACTTTCCATACACGAATTTTACCATCCTGATGACCGGTGAAAATCTTATCGCCGGAGATGACTATGGTCTTAACAAGACCGCTGCTTGCTTTGAAACCGCAAAATTCTTTAAGATCCTTCCAAACACGAATGTTCTTGCTATCAGAACCCGTGTATAAGAGGTTTTTGGTTGCAGCCAGGGAGTAAATATGACCTTCTTCCCGTTGAAGGGAGCCGATAAGACCATCCTGCGGAATGGTGTCATCTGATTGGGTCCATGGAGAATATTGAAAGGGTGTAGTCTGGTTCCACGGCGACATCATCATGGGTGAACCCTCGCAGCTCATCCGACCGGGGTCGTAAAACGATTGAACAGCGGAAGCACTGCTTTGACGGAGATGAAAATCATCATCGTCTGTGACTGAAAAAAATTTAGGATCTGAAGGAGACGTGCTGTCAAAACTGGACCCTGTATTCATACCGTTAAATTCAGCAAACATTGTACTTTCTTCGTCTCTCTTTCCAATCCGACAAAGGAAATCAACACAAGTTCGGGAATTAATAATGTTGTGGAATCGAAATAAGAGAGGACTTGTTAGAACGAAACAGCTAAAGACGAAAGAAGAGGAGAGGAGGAGAGAGGAATTTTTATACAGAAAACAAACACACTGAGATCAAGACACGTGTACGACAATACGTAATTGTTACGTATAATACTTAGATATTTGGGTCCGGAAAATCCGGGTCTGATTCTAATTACATCGTGCTGTTAGTTTTATTAGTTTGGAGTGCTGTTTCAATTGGACGGTTTCTGTTTTTCTCTCTATTTTAAGCGACAAATCGCCACTGGATCGCGTGAGCTGAACGGTCCAATCATCCATAGCCAGGTTCCCTTTACATGGACCCCGGTTGAATTTTGTTTTGAATAATTTCTGGTTGTATAGTTTGAGACATAGAAATGAGTTTCAATTGGATTAATTTTTATTTATTTAAATGGATTATTCTATAATGGTTACAATTTTCAAATTTAAAACAAAGGAGAAAACGCAGTTGGCAATGGGCAGTAGACACGTGTAACGTGGCAACAACCCTTTGCCCGATTTGCAAGGGCTCTGGTCCTTCCTTTATAAATCATTTTTGAATTAATTTTTAATAATGGGGGAGAATGGTCATTAGAATGAAGTGACTGAGAATATTCCTCTACCGTCCAAGCCATTATAATCAACATAAAAAACCAAAAAACAATATCTGATGATGGATTTGCTTGCTTCCAAATTCATAAAACGAAGACGGTTAAAAGGATTGCCTGAAATTGACCAACCCAATGCTTAGGTCGACAGCTCGATATTTGCTATAGGTTTGGCCGCATTCGGCTGCTTGCATCACCACACCCCTGTCGTTCTAGGGCTGTAAACCAACCGCCGAATTGAGTTCAAGTTCATTGTTCAATTTGGGTATAATATTATTAAATATTTAAAGGCTCAATACAGTTTTTTGTCGGTTTATATGGTTTTACAAGATAAATAATAGTCAAAAGGCTATTTCTATTTTAAGTTTTAATATAAAAATATATATATATATATATGTGTAAAATTTTAAAAATTTAAATATTTACTTATAACTTAAACATATATAATGACTCAACCCTCACAAAATCTGCAGTTTCAGAGTTAACAACAATTTCTCTTGGAGATTTTTTTTATCTAGATAAAACGACAAAAATCTCTATAATAAGTTATCGTTAATTTAGGAGAAATTGTTATTAAGCGCTGAAAAGAAACAAAAGTCGATGAAGGAAAATGTTATCAAATTTTTGAGTAATCTCAAATTGAAGAGAGGGGTTTAAACTAAAGTTTTTAAGAGTTTTGAGCGTGAATGAAATGAGAGAAAGATGAAACCATTAGGTTTAGGAGAAAAATGAGATTTTTTAATATTTAAAAACTTTAAATAAGAGTAAAATAGTTAGTTTTTAAAATATAGAGAAAAAAATATAATAAATTATATGTATTTTTAATATTATTATTAAAATAATAATTTTATCATTCATATTAATTAAAAATTTTAATAAAAATTAATTTATAAATAAATATTTAAAATTTTAAAATAGTTTACCCTAAATAATATGACAAATTTAAAATATTTTATTAATTTGTATAGAAATAATAATTTTTTTTACATGAATCTCGAGTTTGAAGTGGAAGAAGCAATATGAGCACTGAGCACAGATGGTGTTAATGGATTGGAGAGAGACAATGAAAGACCCTAGTCACCGACCTTCTGAAAAAGTATGGAATCTGGTCTCCTATCAATTTCAAGGTCTCCTCGATCCAACAAAACCGAGCAAAATAAAAAAAAAAAAAAATATATATATATATATATATATATATATATATATATATATTCTTATTAATTATTATTGTATCTATAAATATAAGAATCTCATGAGTGGCTTAAAAAAGCAGCGAGTCTCTCATTTTCACTTACAGGGTTAGACCACCATTGCCAACTCACTTCAACAATGGCTTCACTGATTCCCAAAACCCAACCCACGATCTCAGAAGTTGATGACAACACCAATACGACTGGAGATCAGGAAGACACAGAAAACCTCAACTCTGTAACCACCCATCTCCTTCTAAGACCCATACATACATCGCAAAAGCTGGAGAAAGATGAGGTTTTGAGGCGTATTCGCCATCGCAAGCGCATGAATAAGCTCAAAACTACTGTTCAAGGTCTCTTTAGCCGGCCTCAATCGGCTAAAACTACTGGTACAGTCTCTGCCTGTGAGTTGAAATGGGTGGATGATGCTTTTGCTGCTCCTTGAGAACTGATATGCTCCATTATGTCTAGTTGCTAGTGTTGCTGTTGCGTAAATACACCGATCTTTGTTTGTAGACCTACTATGCTCTACTTTTGTATCGCTTTATATTTCTGCTAACTGAAATATATGAATCAGTTTGTACATTTGAAAAAAGTTATATCGACCTGTAACTTGATATATTACCATAGGGCTTTATGTGTTTCGAAATACTTTCATCCAGTGTGGCATGGCATCTACATTGTTTCTTACCCTAAGGAATTGAGTAGCCCAAGCTCCAATGGGTCTTGAATTCTTTCCCTTTTGGGCCTCTTATGAACCGTTTTGGGAAAATGGTTTAGCAAATGGCCAGTTTGCAGTGCCCCAGCAGCCGTGTCTTGCACGTCATTTTCTTTTCACACAAAGTAAAGTTGTATGTTCACACTTGAGGCTCATCTAGAATGTCTGCTGGGCGTTGCGTGACTGCAACTTTTCATTAATAAATTGTTATTCAAGAACTAGTTTCCGAAATCTAGTGCTAGTAGTAAGAGTAGCGGAGAAGGGATTATAAATAAATTATTGCATATAGAGTTTGTTGTCATTTTATGAATATGGAAGGAAAGGACTCTTCAGGAGCCTTGGCCCTGCATTCATAATGTTTCTGGGTATTTGAAGAAACAAAGATTAAATTAACTTCACATCACTTCATACCCCTTCATTTTAACTACGTATGAAACTACAATTAAAATTTTCAATCTTCCAAAAATGGCAGTCCATATCAATCCTCTCTCTTCCTTCCAAGTCAAAACCCGTGTTTGATATGGCGATTCTAGTCAACAACAAGAAGTAACATATGGCAAATTCTTCATCTTATCATCTGATTACATTTCAAACTTGTTGTAATCCTTTAACCAGTACTGTTAGCAGAGTTTAATTGCTTGTTTTCTTTCTTCTTTATTATAATTTTCCTCTAGTTAAGATTGAAAGATGACTCTAAAGTCTGCAATTCTCTTCTTTGTTGGAATCTTGAATGTATTTTCTATACGCCGGGTTCATGCTTTTACAGAATGTGAAAGATCATGCGGCAACAACTTCGTCCCCTATCCATTTGGATTCTCTAGTGGCTGCCATATCCGTCTGAATTGCAGCTCAAAAGGTCATATTGTTATAGGCGAATTTCCTGTCCAAGACGTAAACAGCAACAACATAAAACTTATCATCAAACCCACATGCCTCCGTTCAATCCAAACCCTAGGCCAGCTCTTTAACCGCAACTACGCTCCAACAGCAAGAAACGCCATACTTCTAAACGACTGCAGCAATTCCACGGCTACTAAATGTAAAATACCTTCACTAATTGACGTGCAGACTCAATTTGAGTCATTTAAGTGCGACTCAAATGGTGGCAGTGATATAAGTTGTTACTCAGAAGAGAAAGGTTATGGATTTCTTGATTATGATAATGTTACCAGGCGACAGTGCAAGTATCTTTTGTCGTCCATTTCAGCAGAGCCGTCCGTATCGGGAGTTTCATTAGATATTCAAGTTGTGGAGCTGGCTTGGTGGCTAGAAGGCTCGTGTTACTGTTCCAAGGATGCAAATTGTTCTCCAGTTTCGTCTCCTGGAGGAAGGCAAGGATTTCGATGCCAATGTAAACAAGGGTTCCAAGGAGATGGGTATCAAGCAGGCATGGGCTGCCATAAAGGTCAGTATTTCTGGTTTAATTTGCCAAGGATTCTATTAATTCATTCAATCGTTGCTTGATCTTGTTAATTTAGTCTTAATTTTGTACTTTCTTACCGTATTTATTACACTGCTTAAAGTTGATCCTAATTCCTTTGATTCAAAATTTACTGACTATTCATGATTGTCTGTAATTTTGTTATGCAAACTGCCTCTTCAGTCTGCAATCCAGCAAAGTATATCTCTGGCCAATGCGGCGGAAAGGTTAGAACTGCTGTTTTGATTGGAGGTATCTAGTTCTTACCTTTCATCAACTGAACAACACCGCCAGAGATTTTTTTATTTTTTTCATTTTAAAATTTGTTGCTTTTCGGTTAACTGGACTTGCCTTTAACTTTGTTGCCAGGGTTTAACGCCCCCTTTGTACCTATTGCTTTTCATCACACATTGGAATTTTAATTTTCATCTGCCAAATTTGGTTTTCTTTTTCTCAGGGAGTGTTGCTGGGGCTTTTTTGATTATAAGTTTGAGTCTAGTGTGCTGTTTTATTCGGAGACGATCCTACTTGAAAACCAGAAACAGAACAAACCACCACCTTTCTCAACCTAAAGGCATTAGCATTCCCATCTATCCATATAAAGAAATTGAGAAGGCCACAAACGGTTTCTCTGAGAAGCAAAAGCTTGGAACTGGGGCCTATGGCACAGTGTATCAAGGAAAGCTCCATAATAATGATTCATGGGTTGCTATTAAAAGGATAAAACAAGGAGATACCGACAGCATTGAGCAAGTTGTAAATGAGATTAAACTCTTATCATCTGTGAGCCACCCGAATCTAGTCCGCCTATTAGGTTGCTCGATAGAACATGGTGAACAAATCCTTGTCTATGAATTCATGCCCAATGGAACATTGTGCCAACATTTACGAAGAGAAATAGGTGATGGACTTGCCTGGCCAGTTCGCCTCACCATTGCAGCAGAAACTGCAGAAGCCATAGCCCATCTCCATTCTGCCATCAACCCTCCAATTTACCACAGAGACGTCAAGTCTAGCAACATACTCTTGGATTACAACTTTAAGTCCAAAGTTGCAGATTTTGGTTTATCTAGGCTTGGTAAGACTGAAATCTCTCACATCTCAACTGCACCACAAGGCACTCCTGGATATCTTGATCCCCAGTATCATCAGAATTTCCATCTTTCTGACAAAAGTGATGTATATAGCTTTGGGGTAGTTCTTGTTGAGACCATAACAGCATTGAAAGTAGTGGACTTTTCTAGGCCCCAAAATGAAGTAAATTTAGCTGCTTTTGCTTCTGATAGAATTGGGAAGGGTCATTTAGATGAGATTATAGATCCATTTATAGACCCTCATAGTGATGCTTGGACCTTTTCTTCTGTGCATAAGGTTGCTGAATTAGCATTTAGATGTCTTGCATTTCACAAGGACATGAGACCTTCAATGATGGAGGTAGCAGCTGAATTGGAGCAAATCAGGATGAGCAGATGGGCATCTTCTGAAGAAATCAATTTTACAGCTTCACCAGAGCCATCTCCTTGTTCTTCCTTTTCAAATACTAGCGAGGAGCAGCTAGGTGCCTCTGTAAGAAAGGTGACGTAGAAAGTAGAAGGGGTTTGTTTCTGCAACACACAGAAGCTAATAGTGTGTATATAGTAGATGGATTGACGGAAAATTCTCCTGTTTCAGTTCAAGATCACTGGTTAAGTGAACCAAGCTCACCTTCATCAGATTTGCTAAGTAATGTTGTAATTCAATGTTAAACTGAATCAATTAAGGTGGCTACTGGCCTCATCTCCTCCTGTTCAGATTTTTTTTTCTAAATTTCAGAGTTATAAGTATTTGATGATGCACAGTGATTTCTGATGTCAATATTATACTAATACAAAATCTGAATAATTCAGTCGCCAAGTGAGTAGAGAGTAGAGACTCAATTGGGACAAAAAGTTTGCTTTTGTTATTTTGTCAACTTTTGTATCATGAATGGAACAGAACAAGATGATCAGAATCAGACACATTCCTTACAAGTTCTTCCATTTTCCTCACAAGCAACCAAAACTGAATCAGAGCCCTTTTTACTAAAAGTCACCTACTGAATACATGCAGAAAGAAACATAAACAAAGAAACCAATTGCTATTTATTCTCAAATCTAATCAAATAATATAATGAAATCAGAAGGTCGCTCTCTTCAGCGAGGTTACCGTCACAGACGCACCCAGTGGTGACTTTCCTACTTCCATCTCTAACGAATCATACCGGAGAAACAATTCAACCACCAAAAGTCTAGAAATCAGCACCACAAAATCTTTCCCAGCACACTGTTTATTTCCCAAGGTGGGTTTCTCTGTCTCCGGTCCGTTTGACCAGAGCACGTGCTTTAGCAATTTCTCGCCTTCGCCGACAAACCTGTCCGCCACGAACTCCTCTGCTCTCTCGAATATTTTCGGGTCTTTTGTTGCAAAAGGCTGGTACCCGAATAATAGTTCTCCTTCTTTCACTTCAAACGATGCATCGTGGCTTGAAACAATCATATCTTTTTTGGCTTTTCCGTACTGAAACGGTACGGGAGGATCGATGCGAAATGCCTCGTACACGACGGACTTCATCAGCGGCATCTGCTCCATCCCGGCCATCGTGACCGTTCCGCCGTTGGATCTGACCACTGATCTGATCTCTTCTGCCAACTGCGTGTGGAGTTTGACCCCTGCTCGACCGATCCATTTCATCATGTTGGTAAAGAAAAACCTCATTCCTCCAAAGGAATTAAAGCACGTCGCAAATAACAGATTGTGGCATGCTTCTTCTCTGGAGATGCCCAATCTCTCTGCTTCGTCGAGAATGGGACCTGATGACTCGTAGAAGAAATCGTACAGTCTCTGGTAATTTTTTTTAACCAAGAAGGGAGGAAGACGAAATGTATGGATGGAAAGTTCCTCAACAAGCTTTGGTAAGCCAAGAGTGAGAATAGGACTGAGTTGAAAGAGAACCCATATAGGAATAATAGCAGGGCCATCGTTGCCGAGTTTAGTATCAGCCGGGTTTACGCCGTAAAGGGATCGTGCCAAGAAGTTAAAGGCAGCTTGGTCATTGGCTTTAGAGAAATTGGCTTTGGCTTTGGCTTTGGTGGCCAAATCTTTTTCCAGAGCCTCAAACAGGTTAGTGTAGGTGGAGTGAAACTCTGGGATAATCCTGTCTCGGCTAGACTTTAATTGAAAGAACAAAAGTTGTTTTAGTTTTCCATGATTCGGTTCAGACGGATCAAGATATGACAAAACACGATAACCACCAGTGAGTTCGGTTGAGGGCATGAAAGTACCCGTGAAAAGATCTCTCTTTTCAACTTTAGTGACGTCAAAAAGAATCGGAAAGCTCTTACCGTCTAGCAAAGCGATGGCGTTGGGATGATCAGAGATGCAAGGACCAGGTGGCATGTTGGTTCGAAAGACAGTTGACTGGTACTTCTGCATTTTATACTTGAAAAAGTCTTCTTTACCAAGGTTGTAGAAATAGTCAAGACGGTCTTTGATTGGACCGATAAAAGGAAGGCCATAATCTCCCGGGATTTCCCGGATCAAAGGTTGAGTTGCTGGTGATGCCTGGACAGATGGTTTCTCCGAAACAGAGGCGGCGATCGGGCGAACCAATAGTCGCCGTGAATATGGTTTCGACGATGATGATTTATGAAGACAAGGGAAGTTAAGTTGCAGAGAAGGAAAAGATGGACAAGGGGAAGCCATTTCAATGGAAATCTGTGAGCGTGAAATCTACAGACAGAGAGAGGCAGAGGCATCATATTGTATAATTAAGCTTTACTTTTATAATGGGCTATGTTGGTGGGATTCTACGTGTAAAGCTCTAATTGGCTATAGCCATTTTCCTGGTCGTGAAAGGCGTGCGTTAACAACTGAAACAAATTTTTATTATTTTTTGAATAAGATTCGAAATGAATCTCCATTAGATTTTAATTTTACAAATATAAATAGATAAAATTCTGACTTCTTCAACCTTTATTTTTTGTGTGTGCGCTGTTGAACCACTTTCTGTGCTGTTTCTGCGTCTCGCTTTTTCATATATAATGCCCACGTGTTCAACATCATATGCTTTAACAATTCCAGTAGTGCGACGGAACATGAGTTGGCGTGTTTCAAATTTGAGGGTGGTCAGTGACCTCCCTTGGGGATAAAAAGGACATCTCCAAAATGTCAAAGTGCCAGTTTCATCCCCCTCCGCCATGCACCGCGATGTTGACGAGGAATATTCTCGTGTCCTCATGTACAGTGTTGCGCGTGAGGTATTGTAAATTTTTCTTCTTTAGGTACGTAGTCTTCGGACAAATGAAGCACGGAGGTGAAATATGAATACGACTTTACTATTCTGAGGTTTGAAACTTTTGAAAAGTAGAGTTGTCGTCGTCAAAGTCAAGCACTCGGTTTCAACTGCCGTCTATGGCGTCAAAGCGCCGCGATTCTGATAGTTAGGCACTGTAAGTATTAAAGATGTTTGGCCGGAGTTTTTTTTTTTATTTTAAAACATGTTTTCATTTCATTAGATTCGGAGTTGGTCATAAATTTCCAAGGATCCTTCTGGACGGTTTTAGCTTTAGTCTACCATTTTATCTTCAACGTTTATGCCATAAATGGTTAAGCAATAATTAGAAGATTAATTATTTTATAATAACCATGCATGAAGGTTCTTAAAATATTACCAACAACGTCAATCTCTAACCTTATATAAATCTAGTTAATTATTTTAATTAAATATAGTTTTGTCCTCTATCCCTCTCCTTTCTATCAAACCCTAACTAAACTTCTAATTCTACCGATCTTTTTAACCCGTATTTGCTGCATTTTTAACTTTTAAAACATAAAATCAATTTTAAAAAAAAGGATCATTGCATCTAATTATTGATATCATTTTTAGTGGAAAACTGAAATGCACACTTTGTAAAATTACTTAAGATTAAAATTTAGTAGAAAAAGTTATCATTTTTGGTTTATAAGCTGAATTTGGTGGATTTAATTGTTGTTTTGATAATTTAATTATAAATGTCATTGTAATTGAACAAAGTATATATGCATTTGTATAGGGTTTGATGCAATTTCTTCACGAACAACGAAAAGAGATGATAGTCAACGAGAAGAATTTAGATATTATATTTAAAATTAAAGAGAACCTTGACGACAAATCTCTCCTATCATTTTAGACACGTGCACTCATAAACCTCTCTTGTTGTTTTTATCGTCGAAAGATATTTGTACGTCAGAGAGATGAGTAAACCTACATCAACTCAATTTAGGCAAAAAAGGAGGTTGTATATAGAGAAAAAAAATGTTGAAAACAAAAATTTATGAAGGGATGAAATTGAAGTTTAACAAAATCAAAGGAATAATTGTAAATAAGAAAAAGGTAAAAATTTTAAATAGTAAAAATATAATTTTTTAAAATTAAATTAAAAATAGATAAAATTTTATTTTTTAAATAAAATTATTAAATAATATATTTATTTTTATATTAATAATAAAATTTTGATAAAAATTAAATAACGAACCAATATTTAAGTTTTTAAATTTCCCTAAATAGCAGAATAAAAATCCAATAAATATTGGGTGGGAATAAATCTTTTGTTCTGTAGTTTATTAGTATCCTATCTTGTTCCCTCCAAGCACACGAATTGAAACACACACGTAAGCATGAGTTAGGGTTTAAGCGGCCCAAAGTACAGAGAACGACGAAACAAACTAAAATGGAAGTGCAGTCAATTTGTCTTCGAATTCCAGTCCCACAAATCAACTCCTCAAATCATCGTCTCTTTGCTCATCAAATTGTAAACAATTTGTTTTTCAATTCGATTTCTTAACTTACATTTCTTCTTGATTTCCTTTGTTGTAATCACTTTTCTTTATCTCTGACTGTAATCTTACAATTCAAGGTCTCTCCAAGCCACGTCGGATTGAAAGGTCGAAATGTTCGTCTTCGAAATACATATAGATGTATTATCTCTTTTACACTCTACTTTTATCTGTTTCAATTGTTAATTATACTTAAATAACCGAATGGGATTAATAAGATGTATTTTTACAGCGCATCTTTTGCCTCGTTTAACGAATAAAACTGGAGGGTCTTTGTTAAGGCCGTTGCAGAGAGGAGCTATATTATGTGCCTCTAATTCTGATACTGAGGCAAAGTTGGACCTTTCTAAGGGCGGAAATTCTGATGTAGCCGTTGGCGGTTACAATGGGGTGGAGCCATTTCGTGGAAAATCAGGTTCTGCTTCGTTTTATGGCTTAAATCACCAGCTAGTGGAAGAAGGGAAGTTGATGTCAGCTCCTTTCCACGAAGACAAGGGTTCTCTCCTCTGGATTTTGGCACCTGTTTCACTCATACTGTCGTTGATCCTTCCTCAATTTTTTTTACTTGGCGATGCAGTAGAAAATATCTTTAAGTATGAGGTTCTTATAGGTAATATTATTAGTCGATTGCTTTTATGTTGCCAGGTTTTAAACTGAAGAGTGATGATATAGTAAATGTGTTTGTATGCAATTTTTTTAGTAATACTATGTGCGCTTATGATAGGTACCAATTTAGTGATTGAGAGTTACTTCATCCTTAATTCAAAATCACTCAATAACTTAGTGGATATCATTATTGGTATGAAAATTGGTACTCATTATAAGTGCAAATAGTTTTATATGGTTTTTTTTTTCATTGTTTCAAAACATAATGGTTTCTTTTTTATCAATTTTGTATCACATGCTTTCATGTTGCAAATGTTAGTATGAAAAGGGCAGCTTTACAGAATAAGAGCAGAATCATTAGGTTTTAGGGGGTAATGCAGTTAGATAAGATATAATGGCCTTTGCTTTGACAGAGTTATGCATGTTTGAATGTATTATGGGGCTAGTGCAGCTGGTCCCAGATATTTGAAACATAATCATGTGGAGCATGCATTTCGGCTGCTAGAGTATAGAGACTGACCTCCTTGAAATGTATTAGATTAAGCCAATAAATCAGTCAACTTTTGTTGACATGATGAAACCTTATGATATTTTAAATGTCATTAGTTCATTTGTAATCATTTTAAAAGAGTCTGAATGGGAGAAAAGTCAATTGTTTGTTCTTAGCGGAATTACAATATTCCTTTGGGACATTTTTCCCCTCTGAAGTTAAACATTTCTCCTCATCCTACAAAATGATATAGAAAAGACAGATACAGAGTAATATAGTATGACTTCTAATAGGTACAGCATATGCCTAGTTTAGTTGAAGGTATTTATTTGATTATGGCAATTTGCAGTCCATCTGCTGTTGCAGTCCCTAAGTGTGAAGAGAGGGAAGCTATAAAAAAGGGATTGATCATCCCTTAATTTATAATGTAAACGTACGCAATTAGCCTCTAGTATAGTTGCATTATTTCTGCATGATTAATGCCAGTTTATTTGAGTCATTGGCAGTGAAAGAGCTAAAGCAGACTTTACTTGATGTGATGCCTATCTAATTTATACTTACTTTCAGTTTACTACATTTCTTAACATGGAAACTAGTTTAACCAAAAAAATGAGCAGATTATGTTACAGAGTTATAGACAACTAGAGTTTTCACATTCAGTTTGTTTTCATTTGCATTGATCTTTATGTCTCCAGTATAGTTCTATAATTCTGATCACAAGTAGCCAACTCTCCTCATAGGCCTGTTTGGGGATCTTTTTCTTCCACTTTTGTGTAACTTGTGTTATGATTTTCTTTGTGGCCCTGTTTATTTCATTATTCAAAATCAAGTATGGCACAACTTATCCCATGCATTCATAATTATTATTTTCCTGTATCTTAGTGTTTTTGAGAATAAGGTTCCAGAGATAATTTCCCTTGTGATAATCATGCAGAAATTGTGTCTTCACTAATTTCTGAGTCTACGTTTTATATTGGTCTTGCAATATTTCTGCTTGTGACTGATCATGTTCAGAGGCCATATTTGCAATTCAGTCCAAAGAGGTGGGGACTTATCACGGGTCTCAGAGGATACTTGTCATCTGCTTTCTTTGCAGCAGGCTTTAAGGTTGTTGCTCCTCTCTTTGCCGTCTATGTGACTTGGCCAGTGCTTGGTCTGCCAGCCTTGGTTGCAGTGTTTCCTTTTATATTTGGCTGTGCTGTTCAACTTGCATTTGAGACATATCTTGACAAGCGTGGGTCATCTTGTTGGCCGCTGATTCCAATTATTTTTGAGGTATTTACTTTTTGATTAAAGAAAATGCGATCTCTTCATTTAAGTGTATGTTTCTCATACCCAATTTATTATGTTGGTTGTAGGTATATAGGCTATATCAGTTGAGCAAAGCAGTTCATTATTTTGAGAGGTTGATGTTCTCAATGAGAGATGCTCCAAGCACCCCAAAATTGATGGAGAGAGGTGCTGCAATGTTTGGCATGGTAGTGACTTTCCAAGTCCTTGGTTTGCTTTGCCTTTGGTCACTGTTAACATTTCTTCTAAGGCTATTTCCTTCAAGGCCAGTGGCTGAGAACTACTAATTTTTACAAGTAATATTTATATTCATTTGTAATGGTTGTTGAACTATTTTACTAGTGGGTTGTACATTTAGGTAAATGCTAGTTGCCATGGTGATAAAGTAATGATCCTGTTGGCCACAAAGTTTTTCTCCAACTGGGATACTTGTTTGAGATAGTTCTGAAGTTTGAAAATTTGGCTGCCTAGATAGGGGAAATGAGGTCTGTTAGACTCATAACTGTTTCTAATCGGTGGTGACCACTTTCTTATTGCATCTCAAAATCCAACATTTTCTTTATCTGTGGGGGACTTACCCACGTTGACATGGAGTGTGTGCAGGCAAAGGGGAGATTTTTATATTTTGCTGTTAGATATTAAGCATATATTTGTATAAATAAAAGAAAATGGAAATGCAGATTCAGTGATTTCCCAGTTGGCTTCAAGAGGCATAGTAAAGTAGTGTGCGTGATAATTTGTTGCATTATCTGGGTTTGTGGGGTACATAAAAAGAAGACCCAAATGCCATCCAATGTCTAGTAACTGAAGACTCGTGACTTCTACAAAAAATTCTTAGCATTCAGATCAATTACAGGGAATACTGAGCATTTGATTAAGACAACAAATTACAGCATACTGAAAAGGTATTTATTCTTATGTTATAAATAAAGTAAAACCCCCAACACTTTAAGCAGATAACAATTAAGATGAACAGTACACATTAAGCATTAAACTGTTTCCAGAAAGGTGAACGACAGGTCCAAGGTTATTGCAGCCTCCGAATCACATGGTTTCATCTCTAATACCAAACTTCTGCTTGTCATTCCAGAGCAACATAGTGTCCATCTGATGGATGACAAGGGAATCAGGTTTTATGAACTAGGAAGGAGCTCTGTAATTCTGAAAGAAATTAGTCTTCACCAGTAATCTCGACAGGAACATTCCCCATCTTTAAAATGATGGAACCTCTTGTTGTCTCTAACAATGATCTCTCTTTTCTCAATGCTTGAAAGTGACTTGACAAAGTTGTGACAGTCTCCGCAGATCCTTAGATGTTTTTATGATCCTTAGGGTGGTTCCCGGAGGATTACTGATAAGCCCGTAATCAATGGCCAACCTTTCACTGTGATACATCAATGCCTTCTCTTTTGCTTCTCAGTCGAGATCGATCATGAAGTACATACTTTGTGTCTGGCACATAGCCAGCTTCCCTCACCTCCTTACCAACTACCTCAACTTTTCGTAGGCCTTGCTTCTCTCTGGACTCCCCTTCATCTGGTTTGAAATTAGACTTTCCCTTAACCTTTTTCTTATTGCTAAGTCTCAAGCCTGAAGGTGATACAAATGAACCCAATTCACCAGGCCGCTCTGTAGGTCCACTTTTGGTGTATTTTTCTAGTGTCTCCCTCACCACAGAGCTTGGTTCAATTGGCATGTTCTCGGTGATCTCTTTAGCCTCAGCAATCTTCTGTGACCTTCCAAGAAGATCAACCATCTGTTGTAATGCTCGATTGTTGGATTAATAGAATAATCCCGGCTCATTGAGTTAAAAGTGTTGTAATCCTTCCTCCACTGCTTCCAAGTAAACACAAGCCTCAATAACACCATCAAAAGTAGACCCATTGGGCCTCACTCCGGCTTCTTTCATCTGGACAAAGATCTTTTCCTTCGCCATTTTCGGCTAAACCCAGCAGCATCAAATTCCAAGAATCCAAATTTTTTTCGCACATCTGCTCAAACACTCTTTGGGCACTTCTAGTATCACCCAATCCACAGTACATCTCCACCAGTTTATTAAACACAACCGTACTGGGTTCTGACTGAGACCGCAGAACATACTCATGAACCTTTTCCCAGCTTCCAACAACTTCAAATCAATACAACACTTCAGCAGTTCAACGATATCGACGGAACCCAAGAAAACTCGGTTCTTCTCCATTTTATCCATTACTTGAAGAGCTGCATTCACTTCCCCTACTCTGGATAAACGTTTGAACTCCAAGCTTACCTGATTATCTCCTTGAACATGAACAGTTTGCTGAGAAGAACTCGCAGCTATTATTAAATTTTTGTACTTCTTGTTATCTTGAAAACTCCTTGCAAAAGAACAGGTGGGAAAATATTTAACACAACCCACATACACACCAACCATTTCTACAAACGAGCACGGACGAAGATTGAATGTCACTTTCTCAGGAGTACTTGAAGATGAAAATTTAGACATGGGGAGAGAACAGTAACTCGAATCAGCAACTCCAGCCATTCCAAGGGCTTTCGAAAGTTTGAATTGAAGAATAGACTGGAATTTTATATCGGAGAAACGAAAAACTCTTTCAAGCCCAGGCTCCAGTATGAAGAGAAAGCCTTGTCCAAAAGAAAGTAACAGAAGAGACACATATTGCACTAAAAAGAGGATAGCTTAAGTGATTCTAAACACAAAAAGAGTAAGAGTTTAAATTTTTTTAATAATAGTTTAAGATTAAATTTGTTTCTCTTGAAAAAACAGTCTGATTAGAATAAAGTTTTCTCATTTTTGATTTAGTTGACCCATGAATCAACACGTTTGAAATCTCTCTCTCACCTTCTCTTAGGACCAAAGGAGCTCCCTTTTAAACCTACAAACAACATTAAACAAGTAACACAACCATGCCTAGCACCGCAATAACCAAACCGAAATCCTTTCAAACAACCCTTAAATTATCCACAATCATAAGAAACAAGGTTTAACATAAGGTACTCTTGCTTTGTGAAGCTGACTAGCGAATGCTCAATAAAAAAGCCACTGCTGGGTGCATATACAAAGAAGCCAACTAGCTATATCGTTTTTATTTATTGAATGGAATGGGGCGGAGTGAGGAGGGTTTAGTTAGTTCAATAATGGTAGGTGAAAGGAGGAGATAAATTATTAGATATACCTTATATGGGAAATAAATAAAAGAAATGACTTAGGGGTAGATTCTCTCTTAAAATGAGAGAGATTTTTTGAATGTATGACTAGGCTTGGATATGCTTTGAACCAACTTAGTTTTGAAAGTCGATTTGATTTAATTTAATTCGATTTAAATTTATTGATTCAAATTTGAATAAAACTCAATTTAGAAGATTTGATTTATTTTTTAATTCGAATAGAATTTGAGCCAAAGAATGTTCGATTTAGTTTGCCTAAAATTTGGCTTGAATTAGTAGTTCAAATTTGTGACTTGATTCAATTCAAATTTGTAACTCGAATTAGTTTGAATTGATGGCTCGAATAAAAAATTTTAAATATTATTTAGATAAAACAACGTCATTTTACTAATTAACTATGAACTTGAACCACAAATTTAAGTCATACATGCAAACCATCAATTTAAACCATTAATTCTAGTTAAACTGAGTTATAAATTCAAACCATTAATTCAAACTATAAATTTAAGTTAAACTCAAATCAAACTAAGTTAAACTATTTTTCATCTGAATTAAATTTAATTTTAGTTCGACGAACTCGAATCAAACTATTTTCTATTCGAGCTAAACTCCAGCCAAGGGATTTTTGGGCTCGACCTAGCCTGGATCCACCCCTATGTATGACTAAAGAGTGAAGATGAGGCTAGTTTTTAACAAAAGAGAAGCCTAAGGGTGGACACAAAGAACAATGATATCAATACTTATTTTATATATATTATCTATAATTTTTTATTATATAACCACATAATAATAAATCATTATTTATATATATATATATAATATCACTCTTATGATAAACATTTAACAAATCTTCAAAGCAAGAAAGTGGATTAGTAAATTTTCATGAATCTTTCGCCATCTTTATTATATATTTGATGTTATTTTATTAGATAAATCATATGTTATTTTGGACTATATTTTACCTTGTTTCCATTGTTGAAGTAATTGTAAGGGCATACAAAGATGTAATTAAATTAATTTATTGATAAGATAAGTGTTGTCACGACAACAATATGAATTTAGATTCACGATCATACATCACAATAACAATCATTGGGTAAAGGGGGTGGGTTATTTTTGCATAGTGAACCGACTTTGGCCGGGAATCCAAGAAGTTTGCAAAGATCTTGACAATCCTCATCATTTTTACATGGTCCTACGTATTCTGGATCGTTATCTTTATGTCGTCCTACGTATTCCCTTAAAGGAGGAAATACTTTAATCTTCTCTCTTGCACCTGATAAATCAAATACATGTATATCATTTACTAATCAAATTAGTTAATCTTAGAGTAACTATTATTTTTTACTTCAAATTTCATTTGTAAAATTAATAACGAAATTCACAACTTATATGAAAAATTAAACTACTTTAAAGCAATATATTTTACATACCAGAAGTCAAAATTATGGCAAAACATAAGAAGAGTGTTAGAAAGAAGCATTTCTTGAGAAAAGTTGTGTCTGAAATTGTCATTCTTCCCAAACTTTGTTTGTGGACAAAATGCTTGAGTTGAAAATGTGTACATACATACAAGCATGCATGCTTATTTATATAATATTTCAAAATTATTTTGGAAGTAGAATAATTAATGATATCTATATTTTTATATCCACCCAGATTTTAATTCCATATATGGTTAATTGGTATTTAGTTATTTACTCAAACAGCTTTACTCACCACAAACACAAAAATGGAAAGTTAAATGAGAAAGGCCAAAAGACTTATTCCCACCCACGGTATATTAAAATCTCAAAGTTTTACCTTTCAATTTTCAAAAACT
The DNA here is from genome assembly GCF_011075055.1 of Mangifera indica. Lineage (NCBI taxonomy): Eukaryota > Viridiplantae > Streptophyta > Magnoliopsida > Sapindales > Anacardiaceae > Mangifera > Mangifera indica. The sequence goes on along the minus strand of NC_058147.1, from coordinate 2,459,285 downwards.
TATAAAATTTCTTTTCAAAATTAAGTTTTGAAAAGTGACATTTTTTCCCTACTTAGGGTTTCAAATTTTGTTGACAAACAATGACCGATCTCTCTCTCTCTTCCAACTACATCTCTCTCTTCAGTGAATTTCCTTCGGTCGACGATATCTAGATTCGACAAAATCTAAACGAAGAGTCTAAACTCTTCATTTAGACCTTCATCGTCCAAAATAATCGGTTTCATTTGAACGATGACAACGGTCCAGACAAGGAGTCATCCTCATCTAGAGGAGAACAACTCCCCATTTGAACCATTATCGTCATTTAAATGAAACTAACTTTGTTTGGACAACAAAGAGTTTTGACTTTTCATCTAGATTCCCAACCAAATTTGTCGTCGAATCTAGACGTCGTCGATTGGAGGGAAAGCACTGGAGAGAGATATGTCGCTAGGAGGGAAAGAGATCGATCATCGTTTGTTGGGGAAATTTAAAACCTTAGGTAGAGGGGAAAATATCATTTTTCAAAACTTAATTTTAGGAAAAAATTGTTAATTTTTCAAATTAAGAAAATAAAATGATATAAACTTTTATTTTATAAATATTATTATTAAATAACGATTTTACCTTTAATTTTAACTTAAAATTAAAAATCGCTACAAATTATTCTCTCTTTAATAAAAAATAAGGTTATGGTACATAACTCGTTGGTTGTCCTTGTAATTTTGGAAAATTTTATTAACGTGAAATAACTAGTTGGAATGTTTTTTGGAGACAACTAAGTGATTAATTAATGCACCCTTTTTTTTTATTTTCTTTCATTTGTTATGTAATTTCAAATCACATGATCTATATAAATGTCTCTTTTTTTTAGTAGTTAATTGACGTTGAATGAAAATTTGAGCTCTTCAGAGAGTTTTCTGTTCGAAGTTGGTAGCTTAGCGTTTATGTTTCGGAGTCTTACACCTCTTACTTCATAAGTTTTTTGTGTGATGTTCTATTTCATTTGAACTTGTTGGATTTTTATTTGGTTTCATCGATGGAGTTTTTGCTGAAATGAAGTTGGTTGATTGTTGGACATTGATTGAGTGAACTTGAATTTACTCACATTTAATTGCTGTTGTCGAGTAGCAGGGCAGGGCCACCGACTACTATTCCTTAAGGTAAGCATGGTGGTAGATTCTTTTGGGATCAAGACCAAGCTAACGATGGAGAGCATTCCTGTATTAAACTCCCAATAGAAAATTTTCTCTGAAAGATCCGCCATGAACATCTGTTCGGCTCACAGTGTAACAGGACCCACAAGTTAAAGAAACCAATAGCCATGGTAAAATTCATTGTAGAATTTGCTTGTCAAATCTTCTAAACGGAGACCAACCTCTCTAAGTGAAAGCGAAAAGGCATGCATGTTGCCAAGACTCCAGCTAATATCCCACGATTCTTCTCTTTCTCACATTGCATTTGCATGTTATATAAATCCACCTCTAAACACTCAAAATAGTTGCAATGGCTACCTCAAGATTGTTTCTAACTGCTGAACCTTTGCGTCATGCATTTTCTTCTTCTACTTGTTCATCTTCTTCATCAACGAATGCTGTGAGGTGTATGGGTAAGGCAGGATTTAATGGGGAGAAGAGAATTTGTGGGAATGCTGATCAAAGGAGACCAACACTGCCCACAAAAACATCTGTGGCTCCACTAGACAGTTTGTTGATCACAACAAAGCCAGCTGATTTTATTGATGCCTTGCTTAAGGTATCAAGGCAAATTTTGGAAAGAAGACCTTGGAAATCAATCCAGATGCTCATTGAAAGGGTACGTCTATGCTTTTATTTAATTGGAGCTCATATTCCTGGTTGTTGGAAGAATTTTCCCATCATAATCTGATAAATTTAGTGTTGATTCTAGATGCTCCTTTTCAGAAATTTGGATATTATATGAACACTAAATTCCAAGCACAAACTTCATATACATAAGTAATAGATATTAACTTTTTGAGCTGAAATAGTGCAGGTTATTATTGATTGTAGATTTTTCACATTATTTGCTGTTGCGGGATCCTTGCTCGGTTCAGTATTGTGTTTTCTGGAGGCAACATATTATTCCTGGAAACATTTACTGATTGATTCTTAAGCAGGGTCCTGGAAAATAAAAGTGAATGACTGACGAACTTTTTACATTGCAGGGCTCCTTTCTTGTGCTGAAATCATATTTCCAGTTTTTCAATACGTTATCTCCGAAGAATGATCATGGACATATGGTTCATCTAATTATTGAAGCCATTGGTAATCTTTAGTTTTTACACTATCTGCAAATTTTGTCAGCTTTCTTGAAAGTACCCTTTGAAGTTTAATTTTTTTGTCAATCTTCTATGTAGACCTTTTCTTGGTGGGAACTGCTATGCTAATTTTTGGAGTAGGATTGTACGCCATGTTTGTGGGGTCAAAGAATATTACAGAGAAAGAACAATTGCTTTCTGGGTCCAATTTATTTGGGCTCTTCCATATGAAGGTGAGTCTGTCTCCTCCTAGTTCATCCCACAAATAAAAGGAAAAAGGTTTTAAAAAAAATCTGGGCAGAGTAGAATTCTTTTTAATGGTCTGCAACTTTCTTCTTTCAGAGACTTCCAAAATGGGTAGAAATGGAATCAGTTTGGGAAGCTAAATCAAAACTTGGGCACGCTGTAATGATAATACTTCAAGTGGGAGTACTGGAAAAATTCAACACTATAACTCTTGTTACTAGTTTGGATATGGTTTGTTTTGCTGGAGCTCTACTAATTTCCTCTGTCTGTACCTTCCTTCTCTCCAGACTTTCTGTCAGCAGAAATTTGCCTTTCCACATATTGTCGTAGAAAATACTTTATGCTAGTACTCAAAATGTGTACACATACTTTTGTTGTCATAGAATTAGAGATAAATAATGTGCAAGAATTATACACTTCATGTTTAGTCTATGCACATTAAGTGATTGGTAAATTCCCAGTATTCATTCTCAAATCTTCAACCAGCTTGTTGATCATGTCTTATAGCAGAATCAATTGTCAAATTGGATCCTGATTATCCAAATATATGTTTCCCAGGAAAGTAAAAAGTTGTAGTTGCAAGAATTGTACAGATACACCGACATGACAATTTACAAAATTCCACGCTTACGCTTTTCAGTCGGGAAAAAGGGGAAAAATAAGGGAAGAATTAATATTTGTAACAATCAAAAAAGGAATAAGGAGCAATAAACTCAAATTAAGGATCTGGTTCATCCGGGAACTGTATGAGATCGATCAGGAAACTTCAGCTGAAGCTTTACATGATAAGTTTGCCGGTCTGTCTGCGCAAACACAGCCTGCCCACGAGCAAATGCGAAAGACCCTGTACCTCCAACCACGGTTAGTTCCTCTGTATCTTTGTGAGAAACCTGGTTGGCCTGAACACTGAGGCTACCAGAGTACTCAGGTGTTTCAAATGTGAGATAAATCAAATTAAATGCTGAATGCGCAAAATGTTCAATTGGGACGAAGAAGCCTTGAGCTTTTCCGACCACCCGAGAAGTGTTTTCAGGTCCCTCCGTGAGTGTATGATGAAAAATAAAAGCTCCACCATCGGATTGTGTGAAAGGTTGTGTTTTAGAGGTTGCAGTATGTGGCTGTTGTATATACAAGGACAGAGCCAACCAGGGAATGGAGGTGTTCTTTGATTGTTTCTTGTGAACTACTGGGGATACCAAAGCCAAGAGAATTACTGCCAAAGTGGCTAAGGCTATTGCAGTGCAGAATATGAGTCTAGGCAGCATGATGGAAAGCCTGGGATTTGCTATCTTCTCATAATATCACTTTAATACACTTCTGTTGAAGCAAACCTACTCCTTTCAAGCCAGTGTTTTTAGTCACCTAATTCACTCTCTTTTTTTTCAATTTTCAGTCTGACCTAATCCACATTCTATGCAATGTATATAGTAATTCTCTTAAACAACTTATTCCAAATGAATATAATTCTATAGTAAAAAATCAATACACAATTTATTTTAACTACTTTTAACCAAAAGAATGAGTGAGGACAGTGCTACTGCCAATAAATAACATTCAGAAAATTCTACATCTACAAAAGAATTGAGAATAATTACAACATATATTCTCCGCTCGGCCCCTCTATTACAACAATTGGTGAAATGAGATTTGTTAACGTTAGAACATGGACATTCTACCATGTGAAGGCTTTGCCTTACGTATGTGACCCATGGCATTAACGAGGTCCTTGCGGATGCAAACAGGGAACATGTTAATGTTCTCAGACATATTCAACCGCCATAGAACATATGGGAAGCTTAGCTGATCCCGAGAAGTGAATCGAACCACCTCATTGAACCAGATGCACATAAACAGATTAGTTAATGCTGTATGCTCCCGCACAATTACTGATGCTTCAGATAGAGCTGCACATTCCAACAAATGACTAACTTTAAAACAACTAAAAGAAATTCCTACAGCACAATAAAGTCCATTTAAGAGGTCCCCTCTTTAACAAGCACTACGACATTACATTTGCTTTCTCTAGATTCTGTGTACTATACAATGGACATTAGTCCTTCCTTCGAATCTAAAGAAATTCCTACAGCAAAATAAGTTGACAAAAGGAATCTGTGAGTTCAGGCGTTAAAGTGGGTAGTAAACCCAAGCCTGGGTTCAAAAGCACTCCAATCATACTTTTTGTTTCAGGAATCTTGCCCTTAGGGAAGACTCAGGTTTACACTCATAAGAGGAAAGCAATAACAGAATTAGAATTAAAAACTTGGGCATGTAATGAATAACTGGTGCCTTTGTTTCTATTGGATTAGGCATATCCACTCCCCCAAATCCAGAAAAAGCAGAAGATAAGGTAGCTCAACTTCAGTAAGATTAACACACATTATGGTAAACCCAGATAAACATGTGGCAAGAAAAGCTCAATGCAGATGCACCTACTTAATTATATTGAAATTTTTATTAGAGAAAATAAGACCTTTCTTTCCATTAAACCTCTTGTCCTCAGGGAGGCCATCACGGCGATACTGAGCCAACTGCACTTCAACTTCTTCTGGGGTGGCTTTGTGTTTACTGACAACTGCCTTAGCCTCATCATACACACTACTGCGAGCTCCATGCTGTGAAATTGCAAGCACAGAATTTGAACGCCAAAGAAGGGCTTCCAGCACCCCCAAAGGATCCTTCCTAAATTGTGACTTTGAGTCAACCCAAATTGAGTACTTTGAATTAGGGAAGAGACGATGTGCCAACATCTGATGAAAGCAGACATGGATTTAGATCATTACTAATACTCACATGCACTCACACATGTTTACATATTGAGCAAAAAATGTGGAATACTAATATAAGTATGTGACCCAGAATCCATGAATGACATGATGGCTGGTAATCACAAGAGCATTACACAATGGAGAAAAATTAGGGAAGAAACACATGCTAATGTAAACCATGGATACCTTTGGAATTTTACCATTCAACCTCTGGTCTGTAAATGGAAGTTCCCTCACAACCACAATGCGCCATTTCCCAATAAATCCATCATCACCAATTTTATGCCCCTCTGATTCCTGAGCTGCCAGGGTAATTTCATCCCAAAATGCAACATAGCACACCTGAATCCACATAGTATTATGCATCTAACCTTTTTAAATGAGTATGTAAGTAATAAGTCTTGAACATTAAACATGCCAACCTTCTTAAGTGATGCCTCTGACATTCCTATCGGTTGATGAAGAGCATCACCTCCCCCAAATGCACAAGTAGACACCACAACTTTGCAAATTTGCATGTACCTTTTGTCCTCATCTGATACTCTAAATCCTCCATTTTCACTGTAAAAACCACAATGTACCTCAGCAATTTTATTCACCTGCATGCAACAAATTTTTATAGGATATTAGATATATAAATTTTAAAAAGCACAAAAAGAAGCACAATTATATAGAAGCATATAATTCATAAAAATTAATCTCCAAGCTTGAGAACTTTATTTCAAAATCGAACATTAACATGATAACAATCATCTACTATCCTAAACATGGTTAAAGATATCAATATGGTTCTCATAACCTTGAAACTTTTCTCTCTCTGATCAAACGTCTGGTTTCCTGTAAATAAATTAAATCTTGTGCCTTCACTTTGATGTTGGGAAAAGGTATTGTTTCCTCCTCCATCAGTTATAACAGTTTCTGAAAAGTAAACCACTTTCTTTACATGACTTGTTGAATCTTCATTCACAGGAGGATCCAGGTGCTCAAGTTGATCAGGAGGTAACAGCTTCAAGCAACCTGATAAAATCCACATATTGAGTCATGTTCTATAGAATAAATGACTAACATACCAATATCAAAGACATCATAAACACTTACATATTTATTTCCCACAATACAAATTCAACCTGAAGTAATTCCTAAATGTATAATTCAGGTTTCTCGCCTTAAAACTGTTGCATTATGCAATTCTTGTTTCACTTTCCTGCACTCCAACAATTTAATTTATTCCGTGATAAGAAATCCTTTGCACAATGCTCCCCCATTTTCTAATTATCACAAGAGAAAAAAATCCCAAGCTCTTAGCAAAAGAATCTACCTCGTAAAACCTAATTACTACACAAGTGAATTAAAATTCATAATTTCTTCTTTCAATTTGAACGATATTATGCAAACTGGGCTGATCAGAGAGCTACCAAAATCATGTATGAATTTGTACAACTAAAAATTGCGTTGTAAGTTATCTTCATTTTAATGAAGAACTTTACTTACAAGTTACATAAAACCTTGAGAAAAACACTTACGATCTCTGCCACCACGAACATCTCTCTTCGGCGGTTCAATCCGAGTTAAATGTTCCCCCGAACTCGATTTCTTCACTTCAACGTGACTGTCTTTTGAGTTAACAACCAAACCGGGTTTCCTCCCAATTCTAGTGGCTTCAAAAAGCAGTAATCCAGCAACGAAAACAAAGATCAATAGGGTCCGGTACCTCAAAAAAAATCTAAAAAGTCGGCGACTGAACTCGCTTTTGGCTCGTAAGTTGTTTTTCTTGCGCTTCCTGCGACCTCGGACCCGCATCCGGCCGAGGTCGTCCGAGTCCTCATCGGAGATCGAGATTGATATGTTGCCGTTATTGAACATGAATAAGGCACAGTAAACGCAATGCCAAAGGATCAATTAGATAAAATGGTAAAGGTATCAGCAGTTTTGAATCCAAGAATCGAGGAAATTACGGCTTTCCAAATGCAATAGTGAAGAAAGTGATTTCAGAGGGAAACCATAAGGTTGTATAGTTTAGCTTTGTTGGAGACTCAAATAAAGAATAAAGAGAGTCTCATATGTAATTAATTTAACTAAAAATAAGTGATATATAAATGTGTAAATTAAATTTTAATATAAGTTAATTAATTTTATATAATATAGATTTTAATCTTCATATTTGTAAGCTTAATTTATATTTTTGACAAGTTTTAACCAATTACTAATTCTAATTATTTCTATTTTCGCGCTTTAAACAAGAAAACTCATACTTCGAGGATATTTAGAAATTAATACGCTATATGGGGACTTCACTTTATGTCCAGTTCAGTTGAATTCGAGACAAACAAAATTTAAGTTTGGTTTAATTTATAAAAATTGAGCTTGAATTTAAGTTTGAGTTGCTTAAACTCAGTTAGAGCTTCATTCAAACTTAAGTTTTAACTAACTCGTTACATATTAATTAAAATAACATAATTTTATATCAAAATTTTTAGTTTGTAAGTTTAATGAATAGGTCAAATTTGAGTTCTAACTCATTTGAAATTAACTTATTTCAGGTATATTTGAATCAAACTCAAACAAATTCAATTTAAATATAACTAGATGTCCAATAAATTGAAAACTCATACTTTGAGGGCATGTAAATTTTTGCGTCATTAGTCTGCCATTTTTGAGATTTCAGCCTAGTTTCTGACGTGTATCTGGCTAAAAATCCAACCAAAAACCAATCACGTTACCCTCCAAACTTTACGAGGCTTATTTTTCGTCCATTTCTTTCTTCCTCTCAATCGTATTCCATCGTCATTGCATTTCATTGCTATCGTCATGCTTTGCCGTCATCATCCATAGTGTTTTCAAAGTTTCCACTTAAAATTTCAACTGAAAATGGGAAGACAACGCTAGCTTTCACACCGTATTATAATAATTTGACTTATTTAGCTTAAAATATTGGCTTAACGTTATTATATTTGCAACTTTAAGTGATCCGTTTAGGGTTAATATAAAATAAGATTTGACTAAAAAAATATGACTTGTTGAATGTGAAATAAAATATACGATACTATAAAGGCCAAACGACTATTTCCCATCCAAGGTTTAGCGTTTTCTCAAATGTCCCCCCTTTAACTATAGAAACACCAAACACTCACCTATGACCGATTAGATTTAACAAAACTCTAACGATGGTAAGGGTAAAATCGTCATTTTCGCTATAATATTAAAAATAAACTAAAATAGAAATAATTTTGCCCCCCTAAACTTTAAAAACTAACATTTTTCGCCAGCCTAAGTTTTAAAAAACCGCAGTTTCACCCTAGGGTTTGGTTTTGAAATCTCCGACGACCTCTCCGGCTCCGTTGCCGACGGCCTCTCCCTCCCGAAGCAACCTCTCCTTCCGGCGATCTCTTTCCTCCCATTTGGAGGTCCGATCGGTGCCCAAAGACGCCGTGAGAGAAGAAGAACTTCGTCGGGAAGACGAAGTTCTTCGTCTTCCCAGACGAAGACGACGGCTTTGTCTTCCCAGACGAAGACGTCCCACGGCGTCTCCAGGCGTCGATCGGATCTCCAAATGGGAGGAAAGAGATCGTCAGAAGAAGAGGTTGCTTCGGGAGGGAGAGGTCGTCGGCAACGGAGCCGGAGAGGTCGTCGGAGATTTCAAAACCAAACCCTAAGGTGAAACTGTGGTTTTTTAAAACTTAGGCTGACGAAAAATGTTAGTTTTTAAAGTTTAGGAGGGCAAAAAGAGATAAATTTTTTAGGCGTTAGGGTTCTGTTAAATCCAACCGACCATGGGTGGGTGTTTGGTGTTTCCATAGTTAAAGGGGGACATTTGAGAAAACGCTAAACCTTGGGTGGGAAATAGTCGTTTGGCCTACTATAAACTAAAGAGAAAGTTTAGTGTAAACTCCAAACTTTAATAAAATAGGGATATGACATGTGGAAAATTTAGGAGTTTTATAATAGTTTATTATGCAACGTTATAATGTACAAATAAGGGTGTATTTGAAAGTATTATAAACTATGAGAGTTAAATTCAATTTGTTTTACTAATATTTTACCAAAAAATTTGTTGATTTAGGAAATCATTATACTTTTATTATGATGATAATAAACTATGAGTATGTTTTGTTAATGTTTTCACTTAGTTTGAACTTAAATTACAAAAAATTAATTAATGTACTTAAAAAAAAGATCAAAGTAGGATACAAAATAAAACTTAAATGAAGATTTCTTCAAGATTTGTAGAGAAAGTCAAGTCTAAGTAGTTTATATTGTAAAACATTACGTGAAAACTCCCTTAAGAATTTGTTTTTTTCAAATTTTGGGTTAAAATTCATTTTTCAAGTCTTATGGGTTAGACCAAACTTTATCTAATTTTAATATATTACTGCTTAACCTCTTCAAAAAAACGGGTTTTTTTCCCATAGAATAAAGTGTTATTTTTTTAAGTTTGGATCTTTCTAGAATATTTTCAAAATAGGGCTAAACTATCATTTTTTAAAGGTTTAGTAGAAAAACAGTTTTCAAAAGTTGAGAGGGCAAAATGAGATTATTTGCCAAAATAACTTCATGAATTCCACCTTTCGGATCAAATAGAAACCATATTTTAAGCTTCCAAACTCCAACCGAGTCATAAACTCGAGATAAGGTCAACATTAAGCTCGAGATGAGTTGAGCCACAAGGTATTTGCAAGTATCTCACAACCCTAATCTTGTCACAATCCAGCAATCATATTTATAATTCTAACAATTCAGCAATCAATCAAATTAAGATGAAAAAGACAAAAGTCACCAATCATTTTTCAGGATTTTTTGTGACATTTTCAATATTAAAAATTAAAAAAAAATGGAATGCGAATCAGTTTCAGTAGTATTATTCAACCTAATTAATAGAATAATATAACCTTCTAAACATTACTTTCAATCTTAGTATAAATATTCAACTGCATGTAATTCTAAGAGGCTTTTTACATGAGAAAGATCTGCCAATAACCCAAAATTATGATAAGCAACAGGGAAAGAAAATTTTTTATTGACAAGAAGAGTATAGCATTATTGATGAACCAATCTTTGGGCAGCTGTAACTTCAACCCGTAGAAAAGCCATATGAGCAAGTCGAGATCAAGTATGTCTTCCCAGTTGCTTTCTCACCTAAAAATATACAGTGGAGCACAGGCTTCGTTTATCTACCTGCAAAAATGATAGTTACAAAGATGGCTTCATCATCAGATGAAAAAAACAAGAACTAAAGAAGACTGAATTATTATTCCTACCATCCATACTAAAATTCTTCCCTTCATCTCATGCTTCAATATTCCAACAGATTAAGTGCCCAAACAGTTGGGAAGTTCTGAAGCTTTCTCAACACCCTTTGACTTGTAAGGCGCGATTTTATGGACTGTATACTTGAGTGAACCCAAAAGATCAGTCTCGATCCACTCATGCCTGGATATTGGAAGACAAAAAAATAGTTACTACATGGTGTTGCATAGCATTCCAAAAAAAAAAGTCTTAGATTCCTATCAAACCCAGTCAAAAGTTATTTTTACAGTAATTGCAAGGCTAAACTCATCACTACACTGCTAAAGTCTTTAAAACGCTATCAGCACAATTCTGACAATACACATTTACATTGTTAGTCTTAAAAACCCTATCCACATAATTCTGACAATGCCATAAAAGTGTGGTTGAAGATCAGGAAAAACCAAGGTTTAAGTAACCCACAAATTTCGGCAGAGATTATCAGTGGTCACTGACAGAGCAATTATCCTTAGTCTCAAATCCTTAATTTCATCCTCAGTATATAAATGAAATTTCTCTTCTAAAATTGAGGAAAGCTTCTCAACATGTGCCTCAAATTGCTGCTGTTGGGCCTCAAACAAATTTTGTTTTAGTTCCCTTTCCTCTTTTGTCATTTCATCTCTGAACAAATCATCACCAAACATGTAATATGCAAAAGGGTATGAATATGAAAGGATGTGCCTCGATCTGAAGAGCCTATCAAGTCCGCTTATTATCCAACTGAAGTCTTTAGATGATATTTCAGTACCCTCTAATATGTTTATTTTGTCCTGTATAGTTTCCTTCATCTTAAAATCAAGCTTAAGAGAATCTATATGAGCCTTGTAACGGTTGTGGTAGTGAGTGTAGCGCTCAAGGCTCCGCTTCGCACACTCAACATCCTGTTCAAGATCTTCTTTGTATCGCCCACAACTGTGACCAGCAATTTCTGTCCAAGTGTGTTCCAGACCAGTGGCGCCACCACAAAGCCAACTGTATATTAAGAGGGAAAATTCAAAATTCAGTTTAACTACTATTGCAAGGCAAAGATAATATTAGTATTTTAATGGGGCCATTGAAGCACCAAGCATTCACTGCAATTATCATGGATGCACTCCCAGAAACATCATAAACACACACTTGGTACAATTATAAAAAATAAAAATAAAAATTCATTAAAAGTATAAGCTGTAAACCCAAAAAAAAAAAAAAAGAAAGAAAGAAAGAAAAACTTATATAGACAGTTATAATTGCACTGAATTAATTCAGCTCCATGAAAATCCAGCTGCAAACAAAATTGAAGCTTTAGTCATTTACACCAGAGAGCAATCATGAAATGTGAATGGGTAAATTTTAGTAGTCAAACCTTACAATCCCTCATATGAAGAAATATACTGCAAAAGACAGGACAAATCCTGCAGTATGGCATATGATTGGACCAAAAATCCATACTATCCTGAAAGAAAATCTCTTTAATCTAACAATCATGAAGAGGCAGAAACTGCGGATGGTTTATTAACAAATAGTAGAAATCAAAAGGTCCTAAATAGCTGAATCTCAATCCATAGAGAATGGCATGTCACAATAACCATAAGGGCTGTGTAAGTGTACAATTTTTATAAAGTATGAAAAATGGCAAACCAAAGCAAGCTGGAAACTACAATCTAACCAATAAGTCAAGCCATATAATTCATGCCCATCCCCTACAATTAGATATGCACATGAATGCACAAAAGGACAAAAAGTAAAAATAAAATGCAGAGAAACAGATTAGAATTCTCACCAAAATGCTTGCCCACAAAAACAGGATACAAGGTTGCAACCTCCATTCTTTTCAACAGGCCTTTGACATTTCGGACAAGGTTTAGTGTGAACTGTGATCCAATTAACTGTCTCGGATTCATCCTGGCATTTCTTGGACCAGAGTGCCCAAATTTGACATGAACATGGCGAGTGTGCTTCAGATGAACAACTAAAACAAAATTGTAGCCCACACACACATTCCACCTCACAAAGTTCATCAACCTCAATTCTTATTGCATTTCCACAATGTGGGACGCTAGGGCACCATTTAACTCTTCTATTATCCTCAATATATGATTCTAACAGGAAGCGATCAAATTTCTCAGCAAGATCAGAATCCCTTTCACTAACTAATTGTCTTACTTTTGCTTCATCACAGATAGCATTGCACTTGTGTGCCATGCACCTAATGCGTCTACTCTGGCCCTCATTTATCAGCACAATAAAATGCTCAGTCCAACCTAAGCGCAATCACATAAAAAGTCAATTTCAGTCTCATTCTCTTCAGGCACTGCAAAGACACAACTTCATTTAAGAATTAAACATGCATGATAAATTTTTTTTTTTTTACCTTTTATCTACCTATAGATAAAGTTAATCCTTCTATGCTTACACATCTTACATATCATTATTTTCTTTTACAGCCATCAATGCCACAACTCAGTTCCAGCACTTCCACCATATCTTATTACCAAACCCATTTATACAACAAAATTAAATATACTAAATAGGAATCAAATTTAACTTCTTGGTCAATATACTTCTATGTGCGCATTGATATTAGAGAAGGAAAGCATCTCCTATTAACACTGTTTAGCAAACCCTATGTGATGTTGATTTGAGGTTTTATGAAGAAAATTTCACACAGTTGAATTACAACTTACCCCAATGGTGCCATAAAAGAAGAAAATTTCATGTCATAGTACTTACAAGAGTTGCAAAAGTAGTGACCGCAGTCCATTGTAGTTACTTCCTCAGCAGACACATCATCAAAGCAAATATTGCAGGAAACTGTGCATGGTAATTCAGATGAAGAAAGGTCATCTTGCTCCAGAATTGTTACACCTGCTTGGGCAAATAATCTCTCTTTCCCATATTCTACATATACTGAAAGCACCTTTTCAACATCCCAACAGTAATAGATAAGTAAGGTTCGAGCATGGTGTTCCTTCAGTGATAGCAAGTCCATTACTCTCAGCAAGTCTTCCCTCTGCATGGTTTAATAACCACCTTTTATACAAGTTTAGCATAACAAGGACCCAGTCCACTTTCTTTGTACCTTTCTCTTTAAAAAAGAAAAAATAAGGGACAAAAGGAATGCATAACTATAATTAACAAGTAGATACTCTACCTGCGCAGCCAAGAGTGACTCTTTTGTAATTACCTGTAAGATAGGAGGGTCACAAACCACATCAACAATAAGTCGGGAGAAGAAAAAGAGAAACAGATTGGCCATAAAGATGATGATGCAATAATTGAAAATCTGGAACAACTGAATTGTCTTTTGCGATGCCTCAGTTAACTTTTAAAAAAAAAAAAAACCAACTAAGCCCTAAGTTAGGAGTGTGAGATAAATAGAAGAAAGCAATTGTTAATGGAAACCAAAGGTTTGTTTGTTGCTATTATGATGGAAACCAAAGGTTGGTCCAACTAATAAACTGATTGCAAACAAGCCATAAAAATTCAATAATGTCATGATAAATAAATTTGACAATCAACAAAAGAACCTGATAAGTAACACATAATTACACGGCCAGAAACTTTCAAACGATATAAAATACATACTTGGTTGCTGATGAGGTAGATTAAAACACAAAACAGCAGGAAGCTATGTAAAAATCCAATTATTTTTCAGTATTCCAATAAATAATAACAATAAATCCACTATTTCATCAAACTGTAACAGCCAAATTAATTTGTTTCGAGTCTTTTGACGCTAAAGACACAATATACTCGCGAATTATGAATGTTTGGGCTAAGCAAACTAAAGCTTTCGGAATTCTAGCATGCTCAATTTAAATATATACATAAAAAGAAAAACCTAAGACCAAGTGAAAATAAAAAGTAAAGTCTACCTTACTAGATGAAGCAGTAGATTGGGGCACACAGCTCTCAATCTCAGCTGCGTGTAATTCATCTCTAATATCATAATCGTCATCGTCATCACCGTAAGAATAACAATAATCATCGTCACTAATTCCGTAATCCCCCATCCTCAACAAATATAATAAAGAACTTTGATATATGAGGGTTCGATCGAAGAAACAACTTTCCCGGGAAAATCAGGGGTTTTCTCGGGAAAATAAGGAAGTAAAAATTGATCACTTCACCAAACAAACTCTTGATAGGCCGTGTGAACTTAAAGCCGTTTTATATCGAAACGCTGTCAACCTGCATTGACTGCTTTGGCAAGATAATTTTGTGATGATCTACTTTCCTTTTAGTCGTACGTATGCATACGTGGCTTGACATTACTAGTTTAATCGTTTCATTAGGAGATCCGACATATACGTTTAAGTTTCCCCGAAGGCAATTTATATGCTTTCCTTTCCTTTCAAGGATTCTAAAAAGCTTCGTGATTCAAACAAAACACAAAAAGCTCTGTGACAATTCTGAATTCTCCCATTGTCTCTCATTATGTGTAAAATGGAAGGCCGAATATTGGACAGGTTCAGATTTGAATACATTTTCCTGGAATATTTGGGCAATTTTATTGATTTATCAAAAATGGTTCAAAAATTGAATGATATCCGAATTTAAAGTACAGAATACTGGAATTGGAATGTAAACTGTTCATTGATACACAACAGAATGGATCTACAAATAAAAGTGCATCACAGTGTAACTTCGACCTCAACGCTTGGAGTATTGTGGTGCTTTTCGGGCTTTCTTGAGACCAACTTTCTTTCTCTCTACCACTCGAGAATCCCTGGTCAGAAGCCCTTCCTTTCTCAGAGGGGATCTATGATCCTCGCTCACCTTCAACAATGCACGAGCAATGCCTAGAGATATTGCCTGAGCTTGACCAGACAGGCCACCTCCATGAGCTTTTACAAACACATCGTAGCTACTTTCATAACCCAAAGTTACCAATGGGGTTTTTACGTACTGTAGCCACAATGGATTGCCTTGGAGATATTCCTGTAGAACATTAAAACATGCGAATCACTAGGGCAGCGTAAACATGATAGAAAATCAAGAAAATTACCAAGTACAGCAATCTATTAAGAACATCATTCAGGGATCTGCCATATAGAAAACCACCAAAATGGCTGCTATCATCCTCAGCTGAAAATATAACTCCAAAACTTTGCAGGTTTGTTCTTTTATTTCGTATAAAAGGGCCTACTATTGAAAAACGGACTTGCTGTGTCACAAATGAGTAAAACAAAACCACAATCCTTCAATGCATAAAACTATGGATTTATTACACAGATGACAAAACAGAGACTCTTTCATGACAAGGAAACCAAACTAAAACAATACCATACATCCCTTCCATAATCCTTGCAGTGAATAGTCTCATGCCACATTACCTAGCTCAAAAGTACCATTTTGAACATAACTGAGCTCAACACCAATTCTGCTGGAAAATTGAATTAAAAATTAAAATTTCTAAGCTCAGGTTTTTCCCCAATAACTGGGTTGAGCTTAATCTAGATAAGTGCCTTGACCAAACTGTGAAGCTTGCAAATATCTCCAATAACACTGGGCTATGCACCTGGGAGCTCTGGAGTCTAAGAATCTGTTTGTTTCCAGCTAATGGAAAAAGAAAAGAAAAAGCACAAGTAATTATATAGTGTAATACAACTTCAAAACAACTCTGGTCTGAAAATGGAGGACACAGACTATATTGCAAGCATGGGCGATGCGACGTTATGTCCCAGGGTGGCCACTGCAGAACCTTTGAATAATCATAACAATTTTTCTTGAATATTTGAGATGCAACAGCCAATTCAGGTTCAGCCTCACCAAAATTTGTTCAAGACCCACACTAAATTATATTTATACGGGATAAAATGGCCAATTCAAGTAGGTAGTTTCATTGACCATCTAACATCTCATCAATTATTACTACTTCAAATTGTTTTATATTAGGGCTTCAACTCTAATATATTGCTTCTCTTTGCATCAAGGTGTATATCTCTTTTCTAAACACTTTTGATATAATAATAAATTATAATGACATACGTAATGTATTATATTCTTTAGATGAATAATAACACAATATATTTATACAATAAATTAGTATTAATAATTTAGAAACAAAGGAAATAAAGTATTCCAAACTGCATCCTCTTCCTTTAAACCTCTTTTTAAATTTCTGTATAAAATCAACTATAAAGTGGTTTTATAATCTTATGATACTTTTATATTCATTGTCATTAAAAGATACTATATGTATAAATATGATAATATATATTTATGAATGAAACTTTTGTTGTGTATTCTTCTATCCTATTTGGCATTGTATTTGAAAAACATGAAAGTATAATTATAATCAGGGCTCAGCCCCTGTTTGCAAGCCTGCACATTTCCATGAGTTACTGCAATTTGGACTCCCAACTCTATAATGCACACAATCTTCCTCAAAATTTCAAATGACCAAACCCTAGAAATTTTAGCTTTGAAGAATGTAAGTGCTCATTAGGTTTAATTTCAGTCAAACAGGGGTTTCGGGACCAAGTAGCAACATAACTTTCAACATATATAAACATTAGACAACACAACTTAAAAAGATAGATAGAAAAAGAGAAAAGGAACCTTGGCGTCGCGATAGTTGATGATAACCTTTCCGGTGCCCTCTTGTAGGACCACACGAGCTATGGCGCATTTTCTGCGACCAGTCCCGATTATAGTTTGCGCGGCAAATCCACCAGGAAGTCGCGACTTAACGTACTTCTTGAGATTTGTTGTTTCTAGTTCAGCCGGTGAAGCTACAGTGGCGGATATAACGAGTTTAGGAGTCTTAAGGATTGGCGCAACGGAAATGGATTTTGGTTGTTTAAAGGAGAGGAAAGTATTTGGTTGCTGAGAAATTTGGGAGGAAAATGAGAGAGAAGAAAATGAAGACGTGAGAGAGGATATAGAAAGGGCCATCGTGATTTGGAGATCGGAGACGAATGGACAAATCAAGCTTCAGTTGCAGTGCGGGGGATTATTTGAGAGGATGGGAAGAGATAGGGATAGCAACGACGTCGTATGAATTGACAAAAAGCATTGTCGTTTCATCGCAAACCTAGCGGGCGTGGCAGTTCAACTTGGGGGAATTGGTTCGGTTCGGTTAATATTTGATTAAGGTTTGAGGTTTTTTTTTAAATTTTTATCTTAAAACACCTCATTTTCAATGAAACTAATAAATAATGGAAAGAATTTTGAAAAAAAAAAACATTAACAATAAAATAATAATTTAAAAAACAATTTAATTGATTTTATAATTTAACAATACCATTAATTCTATCATATTATTAAAATAGAAAATATTTTTAAAAGCAGTTTAATATCACTATCACCATTTACTATTATTAACGCCATTATCATCACCTTCTGTCATTGTCAATATCACCACCACCACTTATTATTGTCAACAATACTATCAACTATTTCTTTACACTAAAAATATATCAACATATTATCATTTACCCTTTTTTTTAGCTCTCTTTTAACACTAGGAAGTCAGGAGAGTCATATATCTCATCACTCGATCCAATTGATATAAAGCAAAAATTATTATATGGATTTTGAATTTGACCATAATCAAAGTATTTTGGGCAATTCTCAAAATTAATTTTTTTTTATATTAGTGACTTGTTAAACAATCGGATAAGTTATTTGTGTTTCCAATGAACATTGTTGTTATTATCAATTGTGGTTGTTGATGGTGGTGAGATTATCAATAGTGACATAAGGGATAATAGTGTATCAATAATAACACTGTATATTATTGGTAATCATATCGATAATATTATTATCTACTTTGTTAATCGTAATTACATTTTTTATTCTCGAAAAGATATTTCTTAATAGTGATATTGTCTACCTTATTAATCATAATCATGTTGTCAATGAAGTCAAAAATCTCTTAATTTGTCTTTGTGATGAGTCTTTCTTGCAACTCCACCACATCTTCTTTTCTTCTACTTCCTCTGGTTTGCATACACAATATTGGACAAGTATTGAACAAGCATGTGATGAATTAGGCCAAACGACTATTTCCCACCCAAGGTTTAGCGTTTTCTCAAAAGTCCCCCCTTTAACTATGGAAACACCAAACACCCACCCATGGCCAGTTAGATTTAACCAAACCCTAACGGTGGTAGGGGTAAAATCGTCATTTTAGCTATACTATTAAAAATAAACTAAAATAGAATCTATTTTGCCCCCCTAAACTTTAAAAACTGAAATTTTCCCCCCGCCTAAGTTTTAAAAAATGGCAGTTTCACCCTAGGGTTTGGTTTTGAAATCTCCGACGACCTCTCCGGCTCCGTTGCCGACGGCCGCTCCCTCCGGAAGCAACCTCTCCTTCCGACGATCTCTTTCCTCCCATTTGGAGGTCCGATCGGCGCCCGGAGACGCCGTAGGAGACGAAGACTTCGTCGGGAAGACGAAGTTCTTCGTCTTCCCAGAAGAAGACCTCTGGGAAGACGACCGTCTTCCCAGACGAGGACGACGGCATCGGCTTCGTCTGGGAAGACGAAGAACTTCGTCTTCCCGACGAAGTCTTCGTCTCCCACGGCGTCTCTGGGCGCCGATCGGACCTCCAAATGAGAGGAAAGAGATCGTCGGAAGGAGAGGTTGCTTCCGGAGGGAGCGGCCGTCGGCAACGGAGCCGGAGAGGTCGTCGGAGATTTCAAAACCAAACCCTAGGGTGAAACTGCCATTTTTTAAAACTTAGGCGGGGGGAAAATTTCAGTTTTTAAAGTTTAGGGGGGCAAAATAGATTCTATTTTAGTTTATTTTTAATATTATAGCTAAAATGACGATTTTACCCCTACCACCGTTAGGGTTTGGTTAAATCTAACCGGCCATGGGTGGGTGTTTGGTGTTTCCATAGTTAAAGGGGGGACTTTTGAGAAAACGCTAAACCTTGGGTGGGAAATAGTCGTTTGGCCGATGAATTAATGAAAAGGGAAAGTCTTTGAATTTGAGATTTATGAGATTAATTGTAAATTGAGAGTCTTAGTATTATAATATTATTATAAGATATTTTTGTTTTACCTTTAATTTTAATTTGGACTTAGAATATAATGGAATTTACTCTTGAAATTTGACGGGTGGGAATTTGTTATTTTTTTATTTTAAATATGATAATTTATTTTTTTAATATAATTTGAACGAGATATAATTGTTTTTCCGTTAAAATATTAGTAAAGTCCAACAATCATACTATTTTGTTTATTTAAACTTAGTTGATAATCAATAGCATAAAACGTTAGCAAAATATTTTGTGGAAAAATGAAATCAGAGAACTGAATGTAAAGGGGTTAAGAAGTTGATTGACCTGACCAAAATTTACAAAATACCATCACTTAGATGAATTCTAAGTCAGTGAGCCCATCCTAGTTGCTGCAACAAAATTGAATAAGCAAAACAGGCCCATGTCTCACCACTGCCCTACAAATTCTTTCTTTTCTTTCCTGTCAATTGCTTCATTTTTAGCTACAGCAATGCTGCTTATTGCTCCATCCAGAACCCCTGAATTCTCATTGTCCCCCTCAACTTCAAGACTTAGTATTGATCTGCAATTGATCCTCCCCATTTCCGAACTCGGCTTTCTGCTTCTTCAGCCTGCAAATTTAAGGCTTTTACCCAGTAAATATATTGTAATCTGGTTAAATATCATAAGCAACCAAATTAAAAATGGATTTCAGATACTGACTTCCGTTTTCCAGTTGGTCAATGAAGTAACCACTATCAAAATTAAGGTCTGCAAACAAATTCCTCCTATCATTCCTCCCCATATACCCTGCAACCAACATGGTGAATTTTGGAGTTTGAAAAGTCTTGATAGCCTTATAAATTATGATCAAGAAAAAAACCAGTAAAGAATTGATATAGTTCTATAAAATTAAGTCACCTCCACTCCAAAATCAAATTTGAATCCCAAGAGTATGCCTAGTGGCAGTCCAATAACATAGTAGCAGCCGATGTTGATGTATGCAACAACAGATTGCCATCCAGCTCCAACAGCAACGCCTTTAAACCAAACAAAACCAATATTTATACAGATGGAACTTCAATTTCTGAGGCAATATAATTAGAGAATATTTCAGTAGGTTACCAGATAAGACTGGCTGCAGACTGTTGAGAAGTACTGTAACTCCCAGCAGGATAGCGAGTTTTGTAGTTTCCGCAGCAACGGCATCGCTAGTGGTGAAGAGATAAGGGAAATAATATCTGGTGGCAAACACCAAGATCATAGCACAAACACCAATGGAGATGGATGTAAGAGAGACCACTACAACTGAAAATTTCGCAGTCCTGGCGTTGCCAGCTCCAAGTTCATTTGATACTCTCACACTGTAAGTCACAACAACACTTCACTTGTAAATCATTCACACACATGGCTGTTATAACATCTTGGAACAGGTTTATGATTGGCAAGAAGTTAATTTAATGCAGGAGCATCACCTGATTGCGGCGTTGAATCCAAGGGCAATCATTGCATCCCAACCTTGAATGTTCATACTGCGAAACAGTATCTTACAGGTTAATTTATAGTTGATTCTTGATTTTGTTTCTTCTTCCATGATAAAAAAATTACATTAACACCCTACCAGATAGAAATGGCATCAACTGGGATCAAAGGGTTAGACAAGCGACCTGTGATCACTATCAACACCATCAAGTACCAAAACTCCAGGCTGAGATCCAGATTCCAAAAAGATAAACTATCAGTACAACATCTAAATGAAAAAATTCTTAATTAACAGAACAGACTGAGAGATATAAACCATAGCATAACGGCAGAAGCCAAAGAAAGCTTGACAAAACCCCACAAATCTGCAAATGCTAGCCATGAGAATCCACTCCACGCTCCATCTGACTTGGTAATGAAAATGTAGAGCAATTGCAGAATATCAATAAGCCACCATGATGCATTTAGAGTGATCGCAGCTCCGGTTAAACCCCAACCAAGTTTCAATATCAGCAACCAGCTAAAAACTGCATGTAGCACCAGAACGATGGCTGATATCCAAGCCATCACCAAGACTTTCCTCTGCGCTTGTAAGAACTTTTGTATCGGAAAATTTACTGCATAAGCAAACAATTGTGGAATCATCCACAGAGCAAATTTACCTGCATCACAATGTCACTGCATAGTTATTGCATATTCTAAATAATGTCATCACAAAAGAAAAGCATGTTAATTATTTAGTGTCATAAGTAGCATAAAGTGAAAAAGGCACCAACCAGCAGCTTCTGAGATTTCAGTGGTCTCTCCAAAGACCTCTAGAATCGGTGGAGACCAGATATAAATGGGAAGAAGACAACAAGCTGTAGCGAGCAGAATGACCCATGATCTCTGCATGTATATACCCAACATTCTCAATCTGCCTGCACCGTATGCTTGGCCACATAGAGTCTCCAGTGCACTTCCCATTCCCAGCTGCATTTATTCAACAACATTAACACAACCCCTATCATGGTGCATTCAACTCTGACCATTTCTAGATCAACATCCTATTTAAATTGTTTTTCACTTGTTATGTTATCATACTAAAATACATAATCCTAGCCAAAGCAACTTCTCTGGATATAGGTGTTACACCTGTTTCACTCAGCACGTATTGGACAAATATAGCTCAAAAAGAGATGTCTCCTAACTGGGAAATTGTTAAAAAACAAATAGAGAACTCACCATGACTCCATAAGCAAGACCAGCAATGACAGAATTCTCGACGGCCACAGCAGCAAGGTCCATTTCACTAACAAGACCAGCAAACGTTTGAGTAAGTGCACCAAGTGAGTACTGACAAATGGCAGTGAAGATTGCAGGCCCTGCAATCTTCCATAGCTTGTTTGATTCATAGCCAAACTCCTTGACAAAATGAACTGGCTTTTGCTGCTCATCATAACCATTGATTGGGGACACTGTTTGATTATCAAGAAGTGGAGTAGTTTCCACAGCCATGGCGGTCAAATTCTACTACGAACCAAGAGCTACAGAAGACTTTACCAAAGCTTAAAATTGAGTTAGTAATTCCGGCAGTATATAATACATGTAAACTAATTAGCAAGCTTGATTCATGGATCTGTGCTTCTTGTTAACAAGTTAGTTAGATACTGACATAAATTCAAACTCTTTGAAAAGTGGTTATATCTTACCAAAATCCCAGAAAGAAAGTTGGCTAGTTTGAGAGTTAGACACAAGCATTTACTGCTTTAGTAGATTGATTACATCTTTGTTGTCCTTGTATGCATTTCCAAAAATATATATACCCGAAGTTTTGAATATTCAATCAATATTTATATGATATTTTATTATATGATAAAATAATTTTAAATTAAAAATAAAATAATATTTAATCATTTAATAATATATCCTTTAAATATAAAACTAGATTAAGATTGCATTATAACATTTTTAATTGTGTAGTGTAATATAACAATAAAATCATCTATACTTATCTTTTCATAGATACAAATATATATATATTTATATATGTTATCGCGTGGTTAAGTGGTTTTAAATTTAAAATAAATTAATATTTAATTATATAATAATTTATTTATATATATACCTAAATTAAATAGAATATATAATTGTTAGTAATTTAATATAAATATAATGAGCTAGGTACTATTAACAGCTGACTCCACAACTGCGCCACCCCCCCTCCTCAAGACCTAATAGGTGTTTGTTGGGACTTGGCAATTGTGTACCAATTCTTTATTTCAGAATTTTTATATTTACTTGATAGAATTCCAAGAGCTTAGAAGTTGGAAATTTTTCTCAATACCCATATATGAAAGCCATATTTCAACACTAAGTACGAACCCCACCCGGCAGTCTGTGCAGTCAAATATCAACCATGATTGGCAACAAGCAACTACAATGAAACAGAATTCTGACTCTGGCGTGCTAGCTAGATTTTCAGCTCGGTTTTCAGTAGAAAAGTAAGTGATGGTGAATAACTTAATATTTATTTTTCAGAAATAAATAAAATAACTCCTTAAACACTTAAAACGCTCAGTCAATGTTTCTGCAGGGTTTAAATTCTTGATTTCCAATGACAGGAAGATGACAGCTAACGCTGGAGTTGAAATTCAATCGAATAAAACTTAAATTTAAATTAATTTTAATTTGATTTAATTTGAAGAAACCAAAATTTGAGTTTAAAATCGAATTTATCAAACTCTTTTTAAAGTTATTTGAATTAAGCGGAGTTAAACTCTAATTTAACTCAAACTTATAATTTCATATAGAACCAAATTTTAAGCGTAGTTCAATATTATAACTGAGCCAAAAACGATTAAAACAATATCGTTTTAATATGTATCAATCAAAATGATATTGTTTTAGTCAATTTAAATCAAATTTTTTTAAACTCGTAAACTTGTTGAATCAAACACCTCTCAAGCTCAAACTCGAGATTGATAATATTAAACTCTTAAATCTAAATTTGTTTAAACCAAACTCTTTTCGAATTCATTCAAACTAAACTCATTTTTAATCATAAACAAATACAACCTGAATCCAGCATTACCTATCACAATGAAATACAAAAGCCTACACTTCCTCAAACCTAGGATAAAAATTTATGAATTTGGTCAAAAAGGATTTGGTAACAACTGCTTTCGTATCCTCTTCCACTGCTATCAATGTTCAAATTTACGCTTAATATATATATATATATATATATATATTCCTCTATAAGATTTTTTTTTAACCATATTCAATACTGGACTTCTAACATTCAATCAAAGGCTACTTCTAAAAACAATAAGCTCACTGTTCTTCAAACTATAACTCCATATCCATCTACTGTCCCTGGGTTATAGCTGATTCAATAGCTGGCCAGCCGTCAAGGATTGCCACCAACTGTCTAAAACCAGTGGAGAAGATGACACAAAGACGGAGAGTTGTAAGTTCACACTGCTCGCCGCAATGAAACTTCATTCATTTGTTTTAAACAAATATGGAGCTAAACGCATGAAAATAATAATAATAATGGCTCCGTGGTGCCCCAAGAGAGCTCATTAGTTATGTTTACATTTTTCTCTCTTCTATTTTCTTTTTGCCAGGAAACGGGAGTAAGTATTTCATTCCAAAATGATGACAAAAATGCATACTAACCATTTGGATTAGGGTTGGATTTGATCCAAGCAACATAAGCTCGAATTTTAGTTTGGATCAAATGAATTGAGTTCAAACAAAAGATTAAATTTGTTTTGATAAACTGAGTCAAGTTCAAGTCAACTTGAATTGAATCCAAAAAATTATTATCAAGTTTCAACTCATTGATCTCGAACTGACTCTTGTAGATTTAAACTGCTCTCAAGCTAGGTCTTGTTCAGGCTTAACCTAAATCGAATCCAACCCTAATTTGATTATTAACACTATTCTTTAAAGACATGCTTCCGCAAGATTAATTACTCTGATATTGCCTGTTTTGGCTTAAGAGTTGAAAGGAATAAGATGCAATCACATACTTTTCACAAGTTCAAGTCTCTGGCTGCCAATATATCCACACAGATAGTTAAGGATCCAAAAAGATTATTTCTGCTAGCACTGAGGCACGTCGGAATCTCAGCAATTCTTTCAGCAAATCCCATCCTCCGTCAGCAGAAGCAGGCTTGACAGTCATCCTCTCAAGTGAAGGAGAGTTTGAAAGCACAAAGTTGATAAACTCCAACTCGCATTTAATACCAGAGATGCCCACTATCTTCACCACTTGGAGCTGGGAAAACATAGAGTTCCAGTGATCATCTTCCCAAAAGTTTGTGAGAACACCGATACAAGTCTCCTCAGGGCGAGCCTACATGAAGTCCAAGATGTTAGAATCATACAAATTCCTCCAAGAATCAGAAATGGATTTTCAGTAAGTATTTCAGTTAACCAAGTAGATTAAGCATCCAAACGGTATTAATTCAGACAAAATCACTTATCTAATCGGCAGAAGTTGAATAAAGCAAAAAATTAACCAACCAGCATCTCTAGTTCTTGTAGATTAGGAGAACTCCTCAAGAGGCATAAAGCAGCTAAACACTCCTCCAAATCATTGAAATTTATTCGTATAGAAAGATAATTCAAATCAGCACATGGACGAGGCAACCTGCTTGGCACATTACCAATGGCCAGATACTGGGAAAAATAGAAGACACAGTGTAAAGGCATAAGATAAAATCTCACACGAATCAATTGAGGTGGCAGATGGACATCCTGATGAATTGAAAAAGTGCAGTGAAATTTATAGATCATAAAAACAACATTTTGGAGCATTGACACCAAATATTACCTTTAAAAAATAACTCTGAACCTCTAGCCTGCGTATATGAGGAAGATGAACAAAGAATTTGAGAAGCTTTCCAGAATTCCCTGGAGCCATGGGTAGCTCAGTTTTGGCATTTACGTACAAACCAATGGAAACTAAAGCTAAATGGAAGGTGTTCTCGAAAATAACATCATCAAAAACACCCCCAATATCAAAAAATTGGAGATTGGGTGCATCAATTTTGAGATGAGTGAAACCATCAAAATTCATCAATGTTAATCTCTCAAGCAGAGGGCAGCTTGAAATTAAATTTTCAAATGCATACTGGGAAAGGGTAATGTGCTGAAGATCAAGACTCTTCAAATTCCTAAAGCCTTTGAATGTTGGTGGAGGTTTCAGCAAACAATTAAATAGCTCCAAATGAATCAAATTTTGGCAATTGAATAAACTAGAAGGCACCTTGTAGCGGTGCCCCTTCCAAATCTCAAGTATGAATTCTTTGATGCAGCTTCTTGATAGATAGAGAATCCACCGATCAATGTCACTGACACCTAGAAGATCTCTGTGAGAGAGTTTGAACTTGATTATTGGCCCATTGTGAAGTAAGAGAACATGATCAACAATGTTCACAAGCTTATTCTTAACGAGTGTCTGATCTTGAGCAGAAGATATACATTGACTATCGAACACAAGATGTGGAATTGTAGCCCATTTGTATCTCCACTTTCTTGACAAAACACTTGTTCTCACAGCATCCCTAATTGACAACTGGGATAAAATTTGGTCTATTACATGTGCTGGTAAGCTGCTGATCCTATCTAGCTCCGTCTCTAATTTTCGAGGTAACTCAGGTGGTTCCCTCTGCTTCTGAAATATTAAAGGGGGAAAACAAATTAAATATGGATATATGGGGATACTAGGGCCTTTTATCTTCTTTATATCTAAAAAGAAAGAAATAACATTAAACATTAAGTAATTAGAGTAACCCAGGTATAACATTAATTATTTTTCCCTGTTTCAATTCGGTAAGCATCCATTGAAAAAGGAGAAGAAATCACAGTTCAAATGAAGGAAATAAATATTCAATCAAAAAGTTTCCTTCAATTTTCTATATTCCATCACAAATTTCACTAATAAGAGAGAAACTGATAAATGGATATAAAAATAATATTCAAATATAATTTAATCAAATTCCATATCTACCAAAGTAATATTACTATTAAGTTTTAAGCAATTATTAAAGCCATATGAACATGACGGGATCCTCACAAGTGAAGTCTCTATGTTTCTTTGCAATGGTAAGTACAACTACCAACTATCAACATCGGCATCAATATCCAACTGAAGGAAACAGACAGATCAATATGCAATTCTCACTGTGGCAATTCGAAAAATTATTTGCGCTAACATTATACTAAATAAGCAAAATCTACAAATAGAGGTGTACTCACCTAATGTTATTTCTTCAAGCAAATTTCAATAAAAAAATAAAATAAAGACTATAAGGGCTAATTTGCTTTATAAGGGAGCCGTAATTTTGCCAGGACAAGAATGTCAAGACGACCCCATTTGCTGAGAAGGGATGCCTGGTTATGACACATGCAAAATAAAAGAATTCCTATAGAACAGCCTTCCAGACATTAATTTGGAGAAGCAATCTATATATACTCACCTTGTGCACGACAAAGGCAGTTCTACAAATGATATGTTACCAAGGGAGACCCTATTACCCTAACCGATTTGCAAGCAAGGACAAGAAATAAATATGATTTATATAGATTAAAAGATTTAAAAAACGAAGAAAGAAGGTACTTAATGTTGATGTTGCAGCCCTCTACACCATCCTCCTTACAGTGAAAAAAAATTCAACCTCCATCCATCATTTTGATGACAGCCTCAACTACGGTGTCTAGGTCAATTCCAATAAATTCTAATATACATTCTCCAGGTCAAGCAACATTCTTAGCGGGCAAATTTCTTCCACATTAATATTCTCAAATTTTGTAATAAGAAATCTGGTAAAGCTACAAAATCTTTAACTGAGAGACCTTTTTGTCATATATTACAGCGTCAAGATGTCCCCCTTTTAAAAGACATTTAACCAAGATAATACTTTTTCAGGTTTACAACATTTTTCAACAATTTAACTGAGCTTACCATGCTACTTATATTTAACTATATGGATATCACAGCTGAGGCAACGGACTTTGTACTTTCAATAGGATTATGATGAAACCCCCATAATCTAGTTCCAGTGGCCGAAATCTGAGACACAAAACAACACCAAGATAATCTAATATGAAAAATGATCTGAACAGTCGAAGTATGCCATACTCACAGTTCTGAACAGGCCCCAGCAAGTATTTTTGAGTTCAGAGATCTTTAAACAAAATAATTGAATCAAAACAACGAAGATCAACAATTAATCATTTTCAAGTTGAGTTAAAAGAAAAAGGCAACCTATGAAAAATCTACAAAAATCAATCATAATTGACGCGATATCGAAAGATTAATCTCATATTCTAATATAAGAAATTAAAAAATAAAAAAGTACGTCCCACTTTATATGGAGGTTAAAAGAGAAGAAAAAACAAATCATAGCATAATAAAAGAATCGAAGTCTTACATTTCATTTTGACAAGAAACCAAATGGAAACCCAGGTGGAGGATTTTTTTTTTTTATTTTTTTTTCAGTGTTGAAGCCGACAAATGTCGCAAATTTGAGAGACAAAGGCGCGTATAAAACACTTCTCACTACAGTAACCACTCTTTACGGCCCAAAGCCCAAACTGTGTTTCAGAGTTAGAAATGACAATTCGGTCTGTTAAGGTTCTTCGGTCCATCTCTCTCCAAGGGGCAAAGATTGGGCCCATTGCAGAAATAAATAAAGATCTGAAAGGCGTTTCTGCTTCATCGGCTTTAACACATTCCATCTTTTCTAATCCCCAATCAAAATCCTTGACCTACGTATTGCTCTCCGGCGTCGAAAGTCGTCTCCTCTCCGACGTCTCAACTGTTTTCTTCTCCGGCGCTCGAAATCTATACGACCTCTCCGTGAACTCTTTACTACTCGTCTTCGAATTATTTGTGCATCTACCTGTTTGCTTCATCAGAGCATTGACGACGGTCGACGGGAAATCGTCTTCTCTCCGGTGTCTCTCCTATCCCGTGTTCGTCTTTAACTCTTGTATGATTTTCAATTTTTCAATTTATACTGAAGTTATTTCGTTATTTTTAACATAAGTTATTTTGCTGGAGTGGTGTTGCTTCTCCTCTCCTGGATTGAAAAATAAGTATAATGAAAACAACTGGAGTGTTTACATCTCAAACTTCGTCAAATTAGTTTATAGAAGACCATAACTTAAGCTAGAACTGGAATTATAACAATGAGTATAAGCAAACCAGAGATTTATTTTTTTTTTGCTGGAGTGGTGTTGCTTCTCCTGTGGTAGTTCCTTCTTTTGTTTTTGCTTTGAAGGGAATGGTTTGTGGCTGCTGGGTTGGCTTCTTCCGGCCTGGAATTTTTTAGTGTCTATGACGTTTTTTTTTTTTGGTAGTTTGTGTGTCTTTGTAAGTTGCCTTCCTCTGATTTTTCGTGTGTCTGCGTGCTCTGTCAATGTTAAACGTGAGGGCCTTGAGTGCTTTGTGAGTTTGTGATATTAAGTGTCTCAGAAGAACAAAAAAATGTTCAGTACATTGCACTTAGCTATCTTAAAAGAATCTTGCACTATTCATTGCACTCAACTTATTTCACTCTGCACTATTCAGTATCTTTAAATTTCACAATTATTTTCATTGTTCAAATGAATCCTGCAATTAGCTATCTTAACAAATTGCAATCTCTTACTTGGATTGCATTCATTGCACACAACTTACTTCACTCTGCACTATTTAGTCTCTTTAACAGTGTTTCGGATTGTTGTTGCTAATTTTGATATATTTCTGTATTGTTGCTCCATAAAATTATGTTTCTTTAAACATATTGTTTGTATCCTTTGTTAGGTACATTGTATATTTTCCACCTGAAATAGGATGGTATTGTCCATGTTTTTTTCACTCTGCACATTTGTTCAATACTAAAAAGTTGCTGTTGTATTTTTTTAATAAAAAATTTGGTATTTATAGAAAAAAAACTCCATATTTTTCATATTTATACGTTTCCCCTCATGTTCATTTCCTATATTTTTGAGAAATACGTATTAGCATTTTCATTTCTACATTTCCGTGTCCGTGCTACATAGGTTTTTGGTTCAAACTTCACCAATCTATTTGACTTATCTACTTCATCTTACATAAGATTAGCATTTTAGTCAATTTTTGTACTGTTAAGAGTTTTTGTTTTAAATAATGTTTGCCATTGAGATTTTTCTTGCTGTGAATTTTAAATTGCATCATAATTTTGTGCTTTGGATTAGATGTTTGTGAAAAGCATTGGTTTATATTGTCAAATTTGAAGTGTGAGAAGAAATAGTTGAGGGGAGAAGAATTTTTAAGAAATAGTTGAACATTTCTGTTGAAAACATTATGGATAGTTATATCTTTAGAAAGGTTTAAATTGCAGTAATTTGTTAAAAGTTGAGGTACTAGTTTGAACTTGACATTCTTACGTTTTTTTGTATCACATTAGATACTTCTAAAATCATTATAATTTTTACGTTAAAATGTTTTTGTGGCAATATTTTTGTTCTTTTTATGGCTAAGTTTTTATTACCTGGCTTTCTTGATGCAGCTTAACACAATTCCAATCATGTCTTGGTGCACTATTGAGTCTGATCCTGGTATGATTCAAGATCAAATTATATGTGAAATATCTCTTTCAGTTATGGTGTTCTGGTGAAATTAATTACTTAATTTGTTTGGAAGGATTAAACATCTATCAGTTCCAGTGTTCTAATAGTGGCAGAATTTCAGAATCCTAAGGCAGTCTTAGTAGGAAATTCCAAATTGGTGGTCATCGCTCTCTTTTTTTTTTTTTCTTGAGTTGTTTACTTGAATTTAAGCGAATTAGTGATGATACTGAATAGAAGATATATCATAGGCAACAGAAAGATAGGAATTAGGATTTCTTAGTGAATCTAGAGAATAACTTTATCAATAGAGCCAGGAATAAAAGGGAGGGGCTTGATTAACTAAATTTTCAAGGAATAGGATTTTTATTAAATATAAATTGAAATTGACTTTTTTATTGGTCAAAACTATGTCAGATGCATTTCATGATGCTGATGAAAGGCTGCCGTGAGAAAATTTTCTGGATGGGTGTGAGATCGCAACAAATTGTAAAACAATACAGTTAGATGCATTTCTGATTTAGAAAAACTGTCTCTTTGGTCTGTCAAAACTATATTCTGTTTTTTTTAGAAGTTATACCTACTTAATTTCTTATGTGTGGTTGTGTAGTTTTGTCCGTCACCTCGTCTGCTTCATTTTATAATTTCCTTTAATCTGGTGTGCAAGTTATTGGCGTGGCAATTACACCTTATGGTTATGGGCAGTTGGTGCGACATCTCTTTCTTATTTGTTTAAATTTGTGGAAGCTTTGTTTAAATCTGGAATTAAAATTATTTTCTATAACCGTAACTTTTTAGTGTGGAAGGTTTGGTAGGAATAACAGAGAGGTTTGGGTTTTGTTCTTCTGTGCTAGATGTAGTGTTTAGGTTTTGGACAGGGATAAAAAGACTTTCGAAGGGCTGAAAGAATCTATATTTGAGCTATCTTCATAAGTCATAACTGCTCACATGGATGGTCTATAGTTGATCTATATTCATAACTGCTCACATGGATGGCATACCCTAGCAATATTGTTAATGACACATGCAGACAACCATTTTTTAAGTACGCATGCTAGCATATTGGTTTTGAATCCTGATGCTGTTAAGGTTTGCTTTTGCATTCCAGGTGTATTTACAGAACTTATTCAACAAATGCAAGTAAGAGGTGTGCAGGTAACATTCAGTAACATACAATGGTGTTTCTATCTAATGTTTGCCATTTCATTGTCTTAGTCATGAGTTATTTTTGTGGATTTTGTCTGTTGCTGACTATTTTAAATGTGTATGCACAAATGCTGCAGAACTGTTTTTCTCTTATGATACAATATTTAATAAGTTTGGCATTAATCATTTTTCAAAATGTTCTCCTAGTAACATTGTGACCCGAGTTGGTAGATTTAACCACCAAACTTGATTGAATTTATCATTCACTTTGCAGTATAAACAATGTCTACAATCTTTCAATTTGAACTATGATATCCTATAGTGTAAGCTGGAGTTTGCGTAATTTGCTTTTATCAGTATTTCCTTATTGGCTTTTTTCGGGGTTAAAGATTACTCTTCCCAATTTCTCTGACAACAATGTGTTTTGAGGTTTTATATTTAGCCTAATGTTTGACATTACTTGGTGGCTCATGTTAGGCAATATAATAGGTGGTCACAGTAGTGTAATGCTTCTCTTAGTTATGTTCATGTAAATGCGATTTCATTTAGAATGTTGTTCTTGGTTCCAGACCCATTGTTGTCACCATTGTTATATGTGGTCCTGTTATAAATATCTTCTTTATCACCCCAAATTGGTTTGGTTTCAAGTACTTTTCAAATATCTCAACCCAGATCCTCACTTTTATGCCTTTCTGATTCCTTGAATTGGTGTCAGGTTGAAGAATTGTATTCATTGGATATTGATTCCCTTAACGATCTTAGGTTAGTTCTCTGATCCCAGGGCCTGATAAATTTGTTTCAATCATAAAAGTTTGTTGAAGTTTTTTTTTTTTTTTTTTTTTCAGGCCTGTATATGGATTGATTTTCCTTTTCAAATGGCGTCCAGGGGAAAAAGATGACCGTGTCGTAATTAAGGATCCCAACCCTAACTTGTTTTTTGCTAGCCAGGTCAGTTTAAAGTAAAAGGCATACCTACTGGAGTTTATTGAATATGTGATACATTCTTTCATTTCACTGACTCAGTGCCCTCTCAGGTCATTAATAATGCTTGTGCAACACAAGCGATCTTGTCTATCCTTATGAACTGTCCAGATGTTGATATTGGCCCCGAGTTGTCAAAGTTAAAAGAGTTTACAAAGAACTTTCCACCTGAACTTAAAGGTTTGGCTATCAATAACAGTGATGCTATACGTGCAGCCATAATAGTTTTGCAAGGCCTGAGCCTTTTGTTCCTGAAGAGCAAAAGACTGCTGGCAAAGATGATGACGTGTACCATTTTATAAGTTATGTACCTGTGGATGGAGTATTGTATGAATTAGATGGACTGAAGGAGGGACCCATAAGCCTTGGTCAGTGCCCTGGTGGGCAAGGTGATGTTGATTGGTTGCAGATGGTCCAGCCAGTTATACAAGAACGCATTGAGAGGTATTCTAAAAGTGAGATAAGATTCAATCTCATGGTGGTAATAAAAAACAGGAAAGAAATGTATACAGCTGAACTCAAGGAACTTCAAAAGAAGAGAGAACGCATCCTGCAGCAGCTGGCTTCCTTGCAGTCAGAGAGACTGGTAGATAAAAGCAACTTTGAAGCACTTAATCAGTCACTTTCGGAAGTGAATGCTGGAATTGAAGGTGCTACTGAGAAGATTTTGATGGAGGAAGAAAAATTCAAGAAGTGGAGAACTGAAAATATCCGAAGGAAGCACAATTATATACCTTTTTTATTTAACTTCCTCAAAATTCTTGCTGAAAAGAAGCAATTGAAGCCCCTTATTGAGAAGGCAAAGCAGAAAACAAGCAGCCCTAGTTGATGGCCATTAATTGTTATACTGGCTTATTGAGCCTTTATGATCTTATGGACTCTTTTCGATGAAGAACTTTGTTGATAGGACCTGTATTTTTTTCTTGGTTATAAGCTGATACTGCTATTTGTTTTATTTAAAAAAAAAAAAAGAGTTTCATTAAAATTTAGCAGACATTTAGAGCAATGATTGTGTAAGAATGAGAGATGAATATGATAACGCAGGCGTGTCAGTGTGATTTTGGTGGGTCCTTTTCCAACTACAAGTGGCAGAAGTTAAAGGCTTAAGCTTGGAGATTAGATTTTAATATCTCTTGACAGAGTCGAGTGCCTTGACTTCGGGTAAGCTTATAATGCTTCTTGTTTAAGTGATTACCGTACAATAAAATGAACACTGGCCAAGTATTATTAGTAGAAAACTTATAATTGGGAAACTTCTAAAAGTAAAAAAAGCATTAAATTGAGTCAGATTTTTAGAAGTATTCATTATGCCAGATTAATTGAGATACAATAATGGGTATATATTTTATGTATATTATTAAATGATTAAATGATTTTAAATTAAAAATAAAATTATAATTAATCATATAATGAGATATTATATGTATATTTAATAGTATATACATGTAACATTGTTGAAATATTAGTTCAACACACATGGAGGGTTACGATTTGCGCTGACAACTTGTTCTCCCGCTGACAACTTGTTCTCCAAATCTCATCCTATCCCATACGAAGAGAAAATTCCAAACTAAGATAAGAATAAAAACAACTCTTGAAAAAGGTTATCGTTGCCCATGTCCTAATCTAATCTTTTACCCTTTTTATTTTGTACTTATTTATAAAGTATAATTTGCAAAAATAATTATTACATTTTAAATTGTTTAATATAATGTTATTACTAGGTACTTATTAGAAGGGGATAAAAAAGATGCGAGAACATAGAGAGAATTATTCTCACATGTAGGAGATGGCAATTCTCTATACCTGAGTATAAGATGGAGACAAAGATGTGTTCTACCTTGCAAAAACATGAAAGGGTATAGGGAAGGCCGTATGTGCCCCTCCCTCCCATTATGATAGTAATGGCCATTGTTACTCATTTATCCAGGTGTTGAAGCATCATAATGTCGTTGTGAAGTTTGATTTTAACTTCTTCACATAAGTCAATCATCCCTAACCTAACTTGTTGAGAGCAACACAATAGATTTTGGATGCTTGACTTTTGTTTCATATCCGCACCGCCTATGGAAAAGATATTTCGTATCTGCATATATAAACACTCCATATACATGGTCTAAGTCAATATGCATACTCGGACCATTCATCTTTCTTCCTTAAAAACTTCAGCATTACTCCAAACATTGCATGCCTGATCGATTTACAGCCCAAGAAAGTTCTTTTGGTGAAACAGAGAATGGGGAATTTCAATGGAGTTCTTTGTGTTAAAAGGTATTAACTATTAATTATATTGAAAATTTCTTGATCTCTTTAGTTTATAATTTACTCTTTCACGTTGCCTTCGTCTCTCATTTGCAGAAAACAAATGGGATTGATGAAGAATCAAGCGTTAACTGATTATGA
Organism: Mangifera indica; assembly: GCF_011075055.1. Lineage (NCBI taxonomy): Eukaryota > Viridiplantae > Streptophyta > Magnoliopsida > Sapindales > Anacardiaceae > Mangifera > Mangifera indica. Next base: position 2,424,196 of record NC_058147.1, on the reverse strand, counting down.
AGGAATACAGACTGTAGAGGTTGAGAATCAATGTAACTTCTTACGGAATTCGGATCTCTGCATTTGTGTGGTGACCTGGAACATGAATGGACAGGTAAAGCGAAAGCGAAAGCGAAAGCCAAATCCATCTTCTGAATCTTAATTATAGATTCTATTTCTTCCTTTGTCCTAGCGATTTTCCTGTACTTACTTGTGTGCTGTGCATGCGTCCTGTGAAGGCATCTTATGAAGATTTGGTCAAGCTGATCGGCAACAACCGCAAATTTGATCTGCTTGTAGTTGGCTTGCAAGAGGTGCCTCGAAAAACGATTGCTCAATTGTTGCAGACAGCTCTTGTTGAAACTCATGTGTAAGCGGCTAACCCTGTTCCACCTTCTAAGCAGAGGCTTGACACATTGATCTTCAATGAATTGATGAATTATTCAATGCCAAATTCATTTCTCAAAGAATTTGTTACTTAGCTGAAAAATTTCTTAAATGGGATGATTAGATGCTTAGTTTCTGTCTTTTTTACTTCTTTTACCATTTCAGCTATTTTATTTCTTTTTACCCCTAGTGCACCGGTCAATGACTAGTTTTTATTTGCTCATCTGAAGGCTCTTCGCAGAAGCCACAATGCAATCTCTGCAGTTATATATGTTTGGGCTGAAGAACTCAGAGTCGCTTATTAGAGGTAAGGCACTGAATTTATGGAAATTAAGTGATAATTTTCTTTGAAGATTGAGAGCTTTGCTTCTTTTGTAGAATTAAAGGTTGATCAGTATTCTGCTGGGGGATTTGGAGGGTTTATTAGAAGAAAGAAAGGGGCTGTAGCAATCCGCATTGATTATAAAGGAATCATAATGGTCTACATTTCCTGTCATCTCTCTGGTAAGTTCATTGTTCTCATCTCATGTCCTTCCTCCATTCCTAGCGGAAGCCATGGAAACAGCCAGCTTCAAAACGGCCAGCTTCCTTCACTTGCAGTTTCCAAGATTTTCTATTTTCATGCAGCACATGCTCGCAATGTGGAAGAAAGAAATTCTCAATGCAGGCACATATCTCGCAAAATTTTCTCCAATAATGTAAACCCTTATTCCAGGGGAGCCCAGATAACAGTGTGGTTGGGTGACCTCAACTACAGGATAAATGGGATCACTACACACCCCACCAGAAATCTAATACAGAACGATCTGCATCACAAAGTAAGTAGACTGTCAATTTCTGTTGTGCATTTGCCAAATAGCTCTGCTTTGTTAAGGGCCAAAACCTGATGACCAAAACCTGATGAACCCAATAGTCACCATCAAGTTAAAAACTTATGCTGCAATTCTGACATTAATTGCAGCTACTGACCAGTAAAGATCAACTGTTGCAAGAGGCCAAAAGGGGGCAAATCTTTGATGGATATTGTGAAGGATCACTCACATTCAAACCAACATTCAAGTATAATGTTGGAAGCAGCAACTATGATACAAGTCACAAGGTATTAACAATCTTGCTTCTTTGATTGAAACAGTGAAAAATCCTGACAGATAAAATTTACCTCCCTTTCATATTTGTTGTTTTGTTAGGTTCGAGTTCCATCATGGACTGACAGGATCTTGTTCAAGATAGAAGACCCTGACAAAATCAATGCCAGTTTGCATTGTTACAAATCCATTGACGATATTTATAGTTCTGATCATAAGCCAGTGAAAGCTCACCTCTGCTTGACAGTTAACAAAGAGTCATCACCAACCGGCCAAAAATTACTTCTGTAAGACCACTGCAAGATCACATGGTATATAGTGAATACTGTCAAGTCTGTAAATTCAATTCAATTACTCCAAAAACGAAAATATTCATTGTACAAGTACAAGACGATACTTTAAGAGTTTATGATTATTTCAGAGACTAATTGAAAACTATTATTTCGTAATAATGGCCTTAAAAAACAGAGGAAAATAGGGATTGCGTTAACCCATTAAACATGGGTAGGCTCTTAATGTGAAAGGGCTCAGACTTGCCGCGTAAATATGGAAGGCAGAAGGCTCATGCCAAAAGTCTTTTGCGTATAGCAGAAGAGAAGTCGCGTTAGAGGTTTTAGTGACAGGTGGCCAGCGATTGATGTCGACGGGCTCGGCTCAAGACTCAAGCCTTCACGTAACCAAGCATAGTTCCACCTTCAAAATCAAAGATTACATCATCTAATTCAAGTCAATTGCTTCTCTGTACAGAAATTATATAATATATTAGCTTTCTATTTTTAACATTTATGACAGTGCCTTTGTATCAAGATATATAAAGAAATCTAAGAAGTAAATTCCTGTGGAAATCTAAACAGAACATCATAAACATATTTTGAAGATAGTTGCTCTTTGTAAAAGATTAAAGTTTCATAGCATTGGAATCTTTAGCGAACGTTTTACAAAATTGATCTTTTGAACTTTTATAATTGAAACTTGTAGACCTAGCAAGAGACTTGTAGTTCAAACTGTTCTGATCGTGCGCAAGAACAAACTTTTCATCCTGTTTTTAGTACTTTCTACTTTAAACCCCCACGTCAACTGGCTCAATTTGAACAACCCAAGCCAACTTTGCATAAAATAATGCCACAAAGCTAAGAGAAGGAAAAAGAACAGAAGAAATTCGCTTTCGTTTCTCTTGGCGCTTTCCTCAGAGAACCTCTGTTGGGGCTTTCTTGTTGAAGAATTGGGAAGACCCCACATGCCTTCCATATTATAGGAAAAAAAGTCAAAACCCAATTGGGTTTGATGATTCTTTGTCAACCCCTTTCGGGTTATCAACACAAGTATCCATTCATGATTTCACGTTTTCTCAAATTTGACTTTGAATTGGCTTACATCTCAAGCACACCTCTATTATTTACGTATTTTGATAACAATTTTGTTGCTTTCATAGATTCTCCCTCGTTTTGGATTTAAAGTTTTAAAAGTAAAAGGAGTCTCTCCTATTCTGAATAGTTTTTTTTTTTTTGAAGAATATTTATCTTCCTTTATGAGACTGTAAATTTGGCCTTTTGAGAGAACTGGATCTTTATCTGATCTGGGTGTATTCTGCTTCTACCTTTGTTGCAGGTTCTTGATTTGTCAGAAGTGCGTCATTTTTCCACGATTTTGATTCTTAAATCTCATCTTCTTTAGAGCCAGTATAAAACGCTACAAGTCGTGAATTTGTTGACATGGTGAGCTGGAAGAATATCTGTCTTTTATCCCATATATAATCTTGAGCTTGTAACAAGGTTTGATAAAAATGTCCTGATCCAAAGCTCGACCTTGGCATGTTTCTGTATTTTGATGGTGTTTATTTTTCTCAGTGGTTTCTAACTAAATGTGAGTTTAGTTTCATAGACATGCATGGCTTGCCTGAGATCTTTTGTCTTCAACTTTTTCCTTCTTATGCTATCTGAGCTTAATTTTCTATTTCCATCTGACGTAAAATTTCTGAATTTTTTTTCTTTATTAGTTCCATGCGTTAATTATCATTCTTTATAATCTTCACGTGTATAAAAGAAGCTTTTTTTCTTTTAATGGTTTTCAATAGTTGAGGAGCATTTTGGTTTAAGGTTTAGGTTTGAAGGTTGTAGTGATTAATCAGACTCATTAGAAATATTCAAGACTTCATTCATGTTCATTTCTTCTAATTTGTTGATTTGCTTCATGGACAGGTAAAAACCTCATTGACTATGAGCAGATAACATTACACATTATGGATTGGCTAAAAAAAATTTTTAAAGGCTCCAGCCACAGTATTTCAGAAGGGCGTTATCTTGGTAATTATGGAGAGGAGCCAAATTCCTATGCACCTTCAACTTCAGGGGTAAGCACATACACTCCTTTTTGTTTTTATGTCACACTTATAATCTTTTAGATGGGATTTGGTTGTCTTTTAAGTGTGCTTGTGCATGCTTCTTGCATGTAGTAATATCTCTTTATTGCTTCAGGTAAGTTAGATACTTAGATGTTTGATATGCTCTCACTCAACATAAAACTTTTTTGGAAATCTCAAATTTAGGATGTGTGGTCTGAGCAAGAGAAAGAAGATATAGATCGTGCCATTGCACTATCCCTCGTAGAAGAAAGGGAGAGGGTGATTGGTGAGTATATGGGTATTACATGTTATTATAAATGCTCCATCATTTGTTATAAGGATGTATGTTTTCTCTTTTCTCTGGATCCTGTGACTGGAAATAACTAAGAAAGAACTTATAGTTGTGTTAAGAAATTAAAAGAAAACCCTAATAACAGTGTTCCATCTGTTTCTGGTGACAATATGCTGAACTCAGTATGAGCCATTGCATCATCAAATTTGTTGACTAATCATTGTCAATGGAAATATAATTCATTCACATTTAATTTATTCCTTTATTGGTAATTACTTTCATGGGTTGTTACTGCGCCAAAGATTTGGTGTATAAATTATGACTAGCATATTGGCATTAAGCAATTATGTTGAGTAATTTCTATAGCTTTACAATTAATTGTGCTAAATTTAATTTATTAATTTTTCCCAATACATTGAATAGATAGGAGATCTCAATTGGAAGAGGATGAACAGCTTGCAAGAGCTATGCAAGATAGCTTGAACTTTGAATCTCCTCCAAGGTTTGGAAATGGGCATCCATATCTTCCCATGCCAGTCCAGTTCCCAACAGGGCACAGGTATGTAAAAGTTATGTGATCAATTGCACTAGCTCACACTAATACCAATAAATCTGATGGCGCCTTGGTTTTGCACTTATGCTTGAGTGTTTTTGAAAGGGTTGGTAGGCTTTGTATGTTAAGGTAAGTAATCAGTAAATGATTCTATGCATGAGTATGCCAGTTATGAAACTTGATCTGGGAATTAGAATGTGAAAAACTTGATACTTCTGGGTGAAAAGGATGTGTGTGAGGCATAATGTGGTTGCTTTTTTAGGCCTCAACCATTCCGGACTTTGAACTGTTTGTTGTTTTGTCCTTAAATTTCCTGTGGGGCTTCACTCCTTTTCAATTAACTGCTATCTCATTCAAGCACTTATGCAAGAAAATAGATTAAAGGTTATCTTTCTCGGGTAGGATCTGTGCTGGTTGCAATGCTGAGATTGGTCAAGGACGATTTCTGAATTGCCTTAATGCATATTGGCATCCAGAATGTTTCCGTTGCCATGCTTGTCAGCTACCAATTTCTGATGTTGAGGTGAGAAGTTTAGTCCTAGTTTTATTCTATATTATTTATTTTTTGACTGATTATTGTTGTTTTTTATTTATGTATTTTAGTAGGTTTCTCATGGTATGCAATGTAGTATGTCTAATGTTTCTTTTGTTCATTTTCCTGTAGTTTTCTATGTCTGGGTATTACCCTTATCATAAATTTTGCTACAAGGAGCAGTATAATCCAAAATGCGACGTGTGCAAGCATTTTGTAAGTTCATCTCAGTGTGAAGAGTATTCTGTTTATTATAATTTTGTTTAAAGTTGTTTATCCTTCTAATAACTTAGAAATGGCCAATGGAAGAACAGATGACAGATATATGTGATAGACCCCTACCAGCAACCAAGTTCTCAGCTGATATTTTAGCATATAATATTGTTTAAATGTCAGTTTCCAAGCATGTGTTCATAATGGACATCATCTTGTTATAGAATAATAATGGTTTTTGACCTCAAAAGCAAGAATTGGGATATTTCTTGGCAATATTCATCTAAATTATGAAAGCCTCATTTCTGCACTTCATATTCAAGTTCTGATTTTACCTCTTTTGAGATGTTAAATTTAAGACATGTAAATGCACTTTGCTCCATATTATATTGCTCATCATCCATTGGTGGTCTTTCTGGATTATATATCTTTGTGACAGATTCCAACAAACCCTGCTGGTCTTATTGAATATAGGGCACACCCCTTTTGGTCCCAGAAGTATTGCCCTTCTCATGAACATGACGGCACTCCAAGATGCTGCAGCTGTGAACGAATGGAGGTCAGTCTGAGTGAAACATATGCATCTTCATTCAAAACAAAACAAGTTCTTTAAGCGTTACAAGGGGAGCATGTGCTTGTTAGTTTTCTGATAAAAAGCTTTATGCATGATACATCTGTGCATAATATGCAGCCTCGCGAAACTGGATACGTTGCCCTTAATGACGGACGGAAGCTCTGCCTAGAGTGTGTAGACTCTGCAATCATGGATACTAATGCATGCCAACCCCTTTATCTTGATATACAAGAATTTTATGAAAGTTTAAATATGAAATTGTGGCCGCAAGTTCCATTACTCTTGGTTGAAAGGCAAGCACTAAATGAAGCCAGAGAGGGAGAAATGAATGTACGTAGAGAAAGTCTTGAACTCTTCCTATCACTGAGACATGTAGGATAACTTTGAATAGTCATGATTGGCATATTTTACATTATTGACAACGGATCTGTGCTTACTTTAAAAGCGCCTTGCGTTCTCTTTCCCTAGAATTTGTATTTGATCTAGTGAATTATACTATTTGATATTAGCTAGTACATTGTAATGTCTCTTTAATCACATATTGTTCTGTTTGTACTACACATCTGTAGAAAAGCAACATGATTAAATTATGTTACATTGAATTCAGAGAAACAAACATAGAAAACGCCCTTGCTCATGAATTGTTTTATTATGTGATGTTGGACCCTTGCATCATTGTAGATTTGCTTTTTGTTAACAATGTTTGTCTCCTCTGTAAATTTTAGAACTGGACTTTTTTTGTGTATTGGCAGGGCCATTATCACATACCAGAGACCAGAGGGCTCTGCCTTTCTGAGGAACAAACTGTCAGCACAGTAAGAATTTTATATTTTTTCCTTTATTATGGTGAACCGGATTTTATTTATATAAATTGGCACAAGGTATAATAATACTAAACCTGTAAACCTACAGATTCAAAGACAAACAAGGCTTGGGCGAAGAAACATACCTGAGGAAATGATAACAGGACCCTACAAACTGTCTCACCACTGTGAGGTGACTGCAATTCTGATTCTGTATGGCCTTCCAAGGTATTGTAATTTAACTCTAGTATTTTCAGTAGAAGGTAGGTGATCTGCACAATGCTCAAGAAAATGTACTTACAATTCTTAAATGTTGTGGAATTGGGAGTAAAGGGTTCTGATGGTAATGACAGTTCACTTGACAAGATAATGGAAGATTCATATCTCGTAAACACGAAATATTATGGGCCTACAGAAGGGAACCTCTAATACTTGATATTTTGATTGCATGAGATAATGTTACATTTTTTACTTGTCTATCCCCTCTAGTACTCAAATTGAGTCACAGTTTGATTGGCTCTACTTTTTTTTTTTTGGATGATGCAATCGTAATTCTTGTCATGTTTACCTGGAAATAGGTTGTGAGGGTCATTAAAGGTCTGATCTAATCAACTGATCCCACCCTAGCACTCACAAACAGCACATGCACGTCTCCTGTACCCTAATTATCGCTTGTCAATCTAAAGTGTTGAAATGAGATGATAACTAATTTATAAAACTATTGTATGTCTCATGCATTTTCACATCTCTCTTTACTTTTATGGGTTCAACCTTGCTGCATTAGTTCTGCAATTTTAAGGTTTAGTCATGAGATGCTGAGGTTTTTGCTGTTGTAATTATTGGCTGGCTGCTTGATCTGCTCTGGAAATCTCTGTTTACACAGATTACTAACTGGGTCAATCCTAGCTCATGAGATGATGCATGCTTGGATGCGACTTCAAGGTACTTTTTATTTCATCTCATAGAATTAAAAATGTGTCCTTTTATTTCCTTTTACAAAATTTATATCAAAGTTTCGGGGTTTATCATCCAGTCATTTAATTATGTTTTATTTTGTGCTTCATATTTACTTCACAGTTCACTCAATCAAAACGATACCTAAATATGAAAAACTTAGATGTTTTATATTGATGCCTGGAGACACTAATATTTATGTATTGTTTGTTTGTAAGGTTTCCAAATTCTGAATCAAGATGTTGAAGAAGGTATTTGTCAGGTTCTTGCACACATGTGGTTAGATGCTCAGCTCAGGTCCATTTCAGGCAATAATGTTGCATCAACCTCCAGAAATTTGAGGCAGACAAGATCAAAATTCGAGAGAAAGCTAGGAGAATTTTTCAAGCACCAGATTATATCCGACACTTCCCCAGTTTATGGAGAAGGATTCAGAGCAGGGCAGTTGGCAGTACATAAATATGGTCTTGGAAGAACCCTCGATCACATTCGCTTGACCGGGAGATTTCCTTACTGAACTTATACAAGTATCCTACATTTTTTCACTGCTGCTTTTTTCCTTTGAACAAGTTACAGAATCTGAGGCCCCTAGCATGTAGATTATTTTCTTTAACTGATTTTTGCACCACCGTATATGTGATTTTGATTCTTTTAATCATGTAAAAATTCAGTTTTTATCTAATATACTCGTGAGGTGATTACTCTGAAGAAATATTTGCTCCATTGATCACAAACATTCGAGAGAAATAAAAGTAGGCAGAGATTGATATATTTTGACACAAACTCTTGAACTAAAGACAGTAAAATGAATTGTTACGGAGAAGCCATCATTTGGCGAAATTCATGGAAATCAAGCACTCCATTGCCATCAAGATCAAAGACACGAATCATTGCTACACAGTCTTCATGAGATCTCACATCTCCTAAACGATGTAACGTTTGTTGCAATCCTCTGGGCGTAATACACCCAGATCCCTTGTCAGCTTCAAACATCTGAAAAGCTCCTCTAAGAGCATCATCTGCCTCGTTATTGTTATCATTGTTAACTTCCACTAATCGGACAAACTCTTGAAATTCAAGTAAGTTATCACCGTTATTGTCAAAATCTTTGATAACCCTTTCAACTTCATCATGTGACATGGACTCACCTACAGACTCCAAGTATGATTGAAGTTCCTGGCATGAAATCATACCGTCTCCATTACTATCGAAGTGGCGAAATACTTGCTGAAGCTGCTCTTTTTTGGAACATTTTTTGGGTGAAACAAGGGAAGATGATGATGTTGTAGAGCTTGAGGTTGAGGACTTGGATTTTGAGCGAAGACGAGGGAGTCTTATAAGCCTCAAACTCATGTTGGAAAGCCATTTGGAGCTACAAGCTGCCATGATTAATAGGCTTTCAGATACACAGACAAATGTATGGTTACATATATAGAAAAAATGATAGCAAATATTTACAAAAATCAGAAGTCTTTGTAGAAATTGCGTCGCAATTTTACATGCAGAAAAAGGCTAAAGCATTAATGAACAATGCAGTTTCTTTGCTTTTACCGAAAGTGTAATGGGCGATACGTCAGAGGATGACTATCTTACAAAGTTGGTTGATTTATTGATCAGTGGAAACTGATAAGAAAGTCTTTGGTTTCCTTTATTTTATTACAGGTCTTCTGGTTCTGGGCCCTTTTTGGACAGAAAGTGAATGGTTAATTGACTAATTTACTTGATTGATTTTTGTCGTTCAAATTGAATACATGATAGAAAAGAAGGAAATTTCCGGTGAAGAACAAGGATGACTACTGCGTTCTTATGCTCAGCCGATTCACGCTAGGTAAAAGCCAAAAGTCTTTTTCCCACCCAAGCTTTAGAGTAAACCTAAATAACTTTTGAAAACTTAAATACATATTTATCTGTTAAATTTTATTATTATTATCAAAGATAAAATTATCATTTAAAATTTTTATTTAAACTCATTTTTTATAATTACCCTTAAGTTTTAAAATTTTTATTTATACCCTCTAAAGTCATATTTTTCAAGCTAAAAAACTAACTTCTCAACCCTCTAAGTCTAAAGATACAAATTCTCATCTTTTATAATATACAGTTGCCTCCAACTTATTAAAAATTTTCAATTTCACCCTTTCACTCTCCCTCGGTTTTCATATCTAATTTTTTACTATCATTTGTCGTCTCCGATCGTCAACTCTCTCCCTCCTGATCACTCTCTTTTCCCTCTTCAATAACTTTCGTTAGAGATAAAAACAAACTATCTTCATTTAACGATGACTCAGCCGAGTCTTCATCTAAGAGGAAGACAATTTTCATCTGTCTCCAACGAAGGCAATTGTAAAGGGAAGGGGGAGTGACCGAGAGAGAGAAGGCTAGAAAGAGAGAGCTAATGCCCAAAGACAGCAAATGGTCGTTAGAGATGAGATTTGAAACTAAAAGAAAGTAAAGAGATGAAAATAAAATTTTTTAGGAAGTTAGGGGGTGGTTGTATATGGAAAAAAATGAGAGTTTACAACTCTAGACTTGAGAGAAGGAGGGGAAATGTCAATTTTAAAACCTGCAAAATATGAGATTATGAGACATAAATAAAAATTGGCCAAAGGACTATTTCCCACCCAAAGTATGCACTTTTCTCAAGTTTCCCCCATTAACTTTGAAAATACCATTTACCCACCCGTTGCTGTTTAAAATTAACGATTTCAAGAGCAAAATCATCATTTTGTCTGTATTATTAAAAATAAACTTAAATTTGATTTTATTTTCCTCCCTAAACCCTAAAAACTAATAATTTCCCCCAACATAAGTTTTAAAAAACTGTATTTTCCCCCCTAGGGTTTTCAATTTTCTGAGTTAGATTTTCGGTGTCGTTTCTTCCTCTTCGACGACCTCCAGGCGACTCCTCTTCCTTTTCAGCGCGGCCTCCTTCTTGCGGTTGTCCTGGGAACTATCGTCGATGAAGACAAGTTGTCTTCGTCTCTAGATGACGACGAGTCAACGACTGTGCCTAGCGTAATCGCCGGAAGGAGGCCGTGCCAGAGAGGAAAAGAAGTCGCCTGGAGGTCGCTGGATAGAGAAAGAAACGGCATCGGAAAACTAACTCTGAAAAATTGAAAACCCTAAGGGGGAAAACGTTGTTTTTAAAAACTTGGGTTAGAGAAAATTGTTAGTTTTTGAAATTTTAGGGGGAAAAATGAGATAAATTTTTTAGAGGTTAGCGTTCCGTTAAATTTAACAGTCTATTGGTGGGTAAATAGTATTTTCGAAGTTAATAGAAAGAAACTTGAGAAAAACACATACTTTAGATGAGAAATAGTCGTTTGACCATAAAAATTTTAAAACTTAAAGATAATATTAAAATATGAGTTTAAATAAATTTTTTAAATAATAATTTTATTTTTAATAGTAATTATAAAATTAAATAAATAAATAGATATTTAAATTTTTAAAAATTAATAAGAGTGAGTCGGGTTTACACTATGCGTTCGGTGGGATAATAATTTTTGGCCCCAGGTAACAGAACAAAGATCTTCGTATCTGAAGGGTTTCTCTTGTTTAAGTGGGCTCACTTGATTGAAGAATGGGCTCCGGCTCGTAGAATATGAAGCCCATGTTAAGAGCAAGAACTCAACAATTGTACAGGCATGTCGATATGTAATGTAAACGTGCTGCTTATCGTCCCCAAAAGCAGCTTCAAAATGCTTTCGTTGCTTCAGAAGTAATGGTTGATGCAACCCGAATTGATATTATGATGCAGTGTCTTCAACAGCAAATACAACATCATAATTTTATTATTCCCTACGATGCTCGGGTACTATTCGATTTTCACGCTTCACCATCTCTCTCGTCTCCACGCGCTCCGTTTCCTCCATTGGAAGCCCCGCCACGAATACAGGCTACCCCGACCCGAATTGGTAGAACGAATAACGCGTATCCTTGTCCTGGGCCGTTACGACGCCCTTAACAACCTCTCTTTTGATTACTCAGATGACCTTCTCGATTCAGTCTTGCTGAAACTCAGACTAAATCCTAAGGCTTGCTTGGTTTTTTTCGAATTAGCTTCAAAGCAGCAAGATTTCAGGCCAAGTGTTAAGTCCTATTGCAAGATTGTTCACATCTTGTCACGTGCTCGAATGTACGATGAAACCCGACACTGTTTATACGAATTGGTTGAGTTATGTCGGAATAATTACTCGGGCTTCGTAATCTGGGATGAGCTTGTTAAGATTTACAAGGATTTTACATTTTCCCCTATTGTTTTTGATATGATATTGAAAATTTTTGCTGAGAGAGGCATGCTGAAGAATGCATTGCACGTATTCGATAATATGGGAAAGTATGGCCGTGTCCCAAGTTTGAGGTCTTGTAATTCTTTGTTGAGTAGGTTGGTTAAAAATGATGAAACGAATGTTGCGCTGCTTGTTTATGAGCAAATGATTAAAGTTGGGATTGTACCCGATGTTTTTACATGTTCAATAATGGTTAATGCGTATTGTAAGGAGAAGAGAGTGGAAAAGGCTTTGGAGTTCGTGAAAGAGATGGAGAGTCTGAGTTTCGAATTGAATGTTGTGACTTACAATAGTTTGATGGATGGATATGTTAGTTTAGGAGATATTGAAGGTGCAAAAAAAGTGTTAGAGTTGATGTGTGAAAGGGGGATTTCAAGAAATGTGGTTACATATACATTGTTGATTAAGGGTTATTGTAAACAAGGTAAGATGGAGGAAGCCGAGAAGGTACTTCAAAGAATTAATGATGAGCAGGATGTACTTGCCGATGAATGTGCTTATGGGATTCTGATAGACGGGTATTGTAGAGTAGGTAAAGTTGACGATGCTAATAGGGTTCAGAATGAGATGCTGAAGGCAGGATTGAAGATGAATCTGCTTATTTGTAACTCTTTAATTAATGGCTACTGTAAACTCGGTCAAATTTGTCAAGCAAAACGAATGTTAAGCCATATGGGAGATTGGAACTTAAGGCCAGATTCATTCAGTTATCATACACTTCTGGATGGGTTTTGCAGAGTAAATAATGTGAGTGAGGCCTTCAAGCTTTGTGATGGAATGATTCGTGAAGGAATCCCTCCAACTGTTGTTACTTATAATACTCTTCTCAAGGGTTTGTGCCGTGTGGGTGCTTTTGACGATGCTTTGCACCTGTGGTGTATGATGTTGAAAAGAGGTGTAGCTCCTAATGTCGTTGGCTATTGTACTCTGCTTGACATTTTATTCAAGATGGGAGATCTTGATGGGGCATTAAGACTTTGGAAAAATATATCAGCCAGGGGTTTCTCCAAAAACACAATTGCTTTCAATACAATGATTAATGGATTATGCAAGATGGGGAAAATGATTGAAGCACAGCAGATTTTTGACAGGATGAAGGAGCTGGGATGTTTGCCTGACAAAGTAACATATAGAATCCTGAGTGATGGCTATTGTAAAGTTGGAAATATTGAGGAAGCTTTTAACATTAAAAATATGATGGAAAGGGAAGCAGTTTTTCCTTCCATTGAAATGTATAATTCTCTTATTAGTGGAGCCTTTAGGTCTAGGAAATTAAGTAAAGTGGTGGATCTTCTTGCTGAAATGCAGACTTCAGGGTTATCACCTAATGCTGTAACTTATGCGGCCCTTGTTATTGGGTGGTGTGATGTAGGGATGCTGGATAAAGCTTTTAATACATACTTCGAGATGATAGAAAAGGGGTCTGCCTCCAATGTGATTATGTGCAGCAAAATTGTTTGCACCCTGTATGGACTTGGTAGGATTGATGAAGCAAATATGCTTTTGCTGAAAATTGTGGATTTTGATCTTGGTGCACATCTCAAACTCCTCAACACTGATGTAATTAGTCTGGATGTTCAGAAAATTGCTGACTCCCTGGATGAAAGTGCCAAAAGTTTTGATATGCCCAACAGTGTGTTGTACAATATAGCTATTGCTGGACTTTGCAAGTCTGGGAAGCTTGATGATGCAAGAAGTGTTTTCTCAGCTTTGTTGCTTACGGGCTTTACTCCAGACAATTTTACGTACTGTACCCTGATTCATGCCTATGCAGCTGTTGGTGATGTCACTGAAGCTTTCAATTTACGAGATGAAATGCTGAAAAGAGGTCTCGTTCCAAACATTGCCACATACAATGCTCTAATTAGTGGTTTGTGTAAATCAGGCAAACTGGACCGAGCACAGAGGCTTTTCCACAAACTTCACCTGAAAGGTTTGGCCCCTAATGTCATAACCTATAATAGTCTGATTGATGGTTACTGTAAAAGTGGTAATACCCAACAAGCCTTTAATTTGAAATGTAAAATGATTAAAGAAGGGATTGCTCCTTCCGTTGTTACCTACTCTACCTTGATAAAAGCACTTTGTGAGCAAGGAAATAGGGAAGAATCAATGAAACTTTTAGGCCAGATGATTAAGTCAGGTGTGGATCAAAATCTTGCCATGTTATCTAAGTTGGTGCAAGGTTATGTTAAATGTGAAGATGTAAAGAAGATCTCCAAGCTTCATAACATGATGCATTTCAGTTGTTTTCCGTCTAATGTTATCTATTATGATAAACCAATGGAGATGACCGAGTCTGCTGCTTTGCTTAAATCATATGATGTTTCCGAAGCTGCTTGTTGATGAATGATCAATGGATGATGTCATTTGTGGGAATGATTGTGAGTTTGCCCATTGCCTTTGGACTTTGAAATTCTGAGATAGTAGGCCCAAGTACTTCTCATTGACTCTCAACACCTCAGGTAATGTGTGTATCAGAAGCATAGATGTGTTTACTTTTCATTTGCAAGATTCTCCAAGTAAAGGTGATTCACATGGTGCAGGATATAATCATTCTCTTGGTCCCAAATTCGGTTGCTGAATGCTACGTCAGAAGATTGTGTGGAAGCCTGGTTACTTATTTTTCTTGTAACTGGAACTAATGTTGGAGTATGAACAAGTTTTTAGCATGAGCAATCTAAAACTTTGGAATTTGAAACTGTTTTTAGCATGAGCCAGTGCAAAGTCTGGCTCTTGTGCAAAGCAAAGGTACAAAATGGCTCTCACTGAAGGTTATCTGTATGCCTAAACTGTTTGGAATCTGTAAGTATTCTTCATTCTATTATATATAGCAATCATCTGCATCAAGTTGGTGTGCTATTTATTTTCTTTGCAGAAAATGAAGGATGTCAACATCTATGCCAAATTTCTTAAAATGTGGAAATCATGTTTGAAGGGACCCCAAGAGTACAAAGAGAAGGAGGTGTAGAAGTGATTTTTCTAAGAACTTTTCATAGACACTGCTGGATTATGCTTCAAAGAAGTGATCTGGTATGTCCTGCGTTTTTCATTATTACCTTAAGTTATAAACTTTGGCAAGCTTAGAAATGGAATTCCTTTGAATTGGATAAAGTTAAAGTACTAGTGTTCTCATAAAATATTGATTCTCATACTTTTAGGAATTGTCATTTCCTTATATCTTGTTAGTCTCGGACTTCTAAATGGGCAATTGTGAATTCTTCATAATAATAGTTATTCCCATAATTAGTACAGGATTGAAGACATATCAAAATTAATGTGTTTCTGACTGGTGCAACTCTTAACATTGTGGCATACCATACTAGTGGCAGTTTGTGGACTTCGATTTTGAAGGAAGTCCAAGACTTCTCATCATCTATTCATCTCATGAGGAAGAGAATTTTGGTTAATTTTTGTATACTTTGTTTTCCTTTTGGGACAGGAGAGGGAAGACTATTATAAGCAGACTTCTCTTATTGTTGTTCGGTGGAATTGTCACTTGTCCCTCAAGTCTTTTGATCTCTTTGTGGATATAGCCAGAAAATAAGGAAAAACTATTATTTCTAGCAGGCCATGCAATGTTACCAGTGCCTAATAGTTGGTTAGACATACTCACTGACACGCACATGAGCACACATCCAAACTTCAGCTGCCCCTAGTGGGATATTTCTGGATGGAGATTATGCTATTATTATATGACCAGGCTTTCATTTGTCAAAATGTTACAATCTGTGTCAAGTTCTTGTCCCACAGAGGATGAAGCACCAAGATCATTAATGCATGCTGGTAATTGTGTCTTAGACCGCATTTCTGACTGCCATTGGGGTTCAGAATGTTGCTTCCATCTCAAATCTTTTTTGACATAAAATCCGCCAGCAAACTTAAGGCTTTGTTTATACATCCAGCTCTAGCCGTGGTATTTATGGTTCACTAGGTGATGTAGCCAAAATTTTTTTGACATTATTAAATCATTGATAAGGATGAACTTTTACATATTATTAAATCATATCAATTTCAACTACAGAGTATTGTTTGTCTATATATTTTCTTTGATTATTTATACATTCCTCCAGCTGGTGTGGTTAATTTGAAAATTGCTCTGTTTTTCACTAGCAGATATTGGTTTGATAACTGCTATCATACATGCAATGGGAGGAAACTGTGAGGTACCTGAAATATTTCTGTTGACCAATCTCTTTATGTGGAGTATCATGCAGGCTTACTGTGCTAGAAATTTTACATACATTTTGGCTCCATGTACAAGATATGCTTGACACTGGTTGATGTTGGATTAATGCAGTAGATTGAAGAATGCTTAATTTATCAACAATTTGATTCAGAAATTTAGGCCATTCCTATAAGTTAGTGGGTCATTTCAAAACTGGGTAAACTAGAGGCGCTCTCAGTATGTCTGATGATGACAGACAGAAAGGTATCCCATCAACATAAATAAGCTGAGGATAAAGTAGGAAGCTTAGCTTTTAAATAAACTATCTTGTGTGAAAGCACACTATGGTCAAGTTGGTGGGAGGTGAACCTGGATACAGACTATGAACCTCGTGTATCAGACCCCGATTCATCTTCTCTTTTTCATTCAATAACTGCAATGACAGAGGAAAGAAAATAAACTTCACTAATTCTTGAAGCTAACTTTCATTCGAATCTCTGAGATGAGATGCCATCACAGTCACAGTCATACATAGACTAGCATTGATATGAGCTAAATACAACATAAGGAAAAATGACTTCTCCTCTTTGTGAGTAGGTGGACAGAAAGATATGCCCCAACTAACTGGGCAGGCTTGTTACTTTGATTTTCGGGTACATCCATGGAATGTGAAAGAGGAGAAGAAATATCGAGCTTTAATTTTGGTGTTTTTGCAATTTGCCAAATTTGTTCCAACCATTGCTTTACTTGAGAAAGAAAGTTGCCTCTATGACCCCGTAATGCACAGAGCCTTATATTTCAAGGTACAAATTCCTTTCCAGGAAGATTACTAGAATTTTACAGCATGGGAAAAAACGATGAAGAATACATTCTTCATTAAATCTTGAATAAATTTTATATGTTTTCAACAAAAATGTGTGCTCATTTCACTACCCAAAAGCAAAAATTGAATGATTTTAACACACGGATTCTGGAGAAAATTTTTAATGGATATATGTTATGCTGTCTCTTTCTCTCATCCTCTTGTTGAAGTTTTAAGTTATCCAAGCTATCTATAAAATTAATAAATCATACTTCTTTATTGTTGTGTTATATTAAATTACTAAATCATATATATAGATATGTGGTTGGAAGAGTGTTCAAGATTTAACACAAAAATTCAATTATGAAATGTACAGACGAAGAAGAAGAAGGTTGGCCAATAAGAAGTCTCGATAAAATAAAAAGGGTTTCCTCCAAATTATCCAACTCTTTCCTATCAACAATCATTAAAGGGTACAAGTAAATTTTCTAACTCAAGATTATGAGAAGATTTTCGTTTAGCAACGAATTTATTCAAAATCTTTTATAAATATTTTTTTTTTATTTCCCATCTTCACCTTTCTTATCAACATAATTTCAATATTATAAATTACAAATATCTTGGTTATCATAATTTGAGAGACATCACCTCTCGTAGTTGAACAAGATGCCACCGTGTGTGGGGTTGCAAAATTGGATTGATTTGGATTTCTATGGATCGTTTGTACATTACTTAAAAAGTCTATAAAAGAACAGTATAAGATAGAATTTTGTTTGTACTTTGAGATTAAGTAATTTACTTAGTGATTGAACCCAGTAAGGTAATTACGTATCAAATTCGTATAAAAACTTTATTTGTATTTTAAAAAATATATATGATAATATAAATCTTCAATTTAAAAATTTTAATATTCCACCCATTTTACAGTATTTTTCTGTTTTATTCTTTTTATAGAAGAATTTGGATCTGGCAGCCATCCCTGCCAACTTTTGACTATGACTTTCCACCTTTGGTTAATTTATTTGAATTCAAAAGCCACCACCGTCAACCAATTCACTGCTATAAACGTTTAAACACTGTAAGCCAATTCATCAACAATTCCTTCCTGCAGGATTCTACTTCCAATTTACTGGATAATAATTTGTAACAAGAAGATAATCTAAAATCCCTGACACCCAACAATAAAATATTATATTCTAAATTTTGAATTTTGCTTTATAAACTCAAAAGATATGAAAACAAATTTAAACGAGATTCTGATCATGCCACTGTATCTTGTGAAAGGAAAGATGGTGCTTGAAAATGAAACTGATATTATATTTTGTGATGGAGATTTGATCAAATTTTCCCTATAAGATAAGGACAAGGCTTGTTCAATACTCTCGTTATTTATCTATGAAAATCTTATTTGAATTAGATTATTCGTTCAAATATAAATTAATTTTACACTAAGTAAATAAAGTTTCTGGATTTCTTTCCTATTTGACAATCCTCTCCCTTATCAATTGAAGTCTCTCCTTCTTACTCCACCGACAGACACAGACTCTACACAAATATTTTGAAAGCTGGCCATCATCAAACTAATAAAGGCTCCCAGAATTGGAAAAGGGGATTAAAATATTTCATTTCATTTGTGAACTTAGATAACAGAAAATTGATAATAATAGCTCTACAATTATCATGAACTCGATTTCGGTTGTGGATTTTCTCCTTATTGTTACACACAATTTGATTGTATACGATACCTGTATAATCTACAAGAAGGAAGAAACTTTTCTTCTTCTTCCATGATTCATCTTCAGAGTAAGCTTCAAACTTAGACCATTTGAACAGAGGGGAGCTCGGACACCAAGACTTTCCCCTCTCCAGCTTACAAAGCTCAAGAGCAATGGAGCCTTTTTGAGAAACATAACTTTAAGAGTGTTGAATAATTTTCTCAAGAATCCAAAGCAAATGGGGTCTGTAAGAGATCGTAAGGAGCCCAGAGCGCATCCAAGGGACATGGCCGGTTAGCATCGAGCCTAGCCCATGGCTTGCCTTTGCCACTCCAGTGTAGAAGACTAACGGGACCCGGATGTAAATCTCTGCAAAGTCCTCTAAAATTATCCCCACCAAGTCCATGTTGATTCCATCTATGATCAACCGGCACTATGTTCCCTGCAAAAACTAACAAGAATGGCGGCAATGAACCCAGTTCGTATATTCGCATTCTCTTTTGTAGCTCCATCCATTCTTCAATCTTGGCAGTATAAGCACCTCGTCTCCAACGATCAAGATCGATCACCATCACACCAGTGTTAAAATAGCAAGCTTTACGGTTTGCGAAAATGAGTGACAGAGAAGGATTAGACCAAAAGGATGGTGTAAAATATGAAGTGAAATTCGCATTACAGTATTCTGGAGCAGCCAAGACAGAGTTTTTACCAAGATCAGTGGCTGCAAGTTTGGCTATATCATCCACCAGGACTAAATCCGAGTCAAGGTAAACGACTCGTCTTACGCATAAAGGTAAAATATTGGCTAAATAACTACGAGCGTAGTTTAGAGGGCAGTCGAGAGCTGAACGAATTGATGTAGAAATGAGTCCAGAGACGGCAGAGTCATCAAACGAATAAACCCGGAAATTTAAATAAGGGAAGGAAGACGAGATGGTGGCGCGTAGAAGAGAGACGTTGGCAGAGCCAGAAGCAACAAAATGAAAGGCAATATTTTGAGGACAAGAGGAATGTTGAAGAACTGAAAGAACAGCTGCCATTGAACCACGAATGTAGGTAGAATCAAGCGTCATAGCGACATGGACGGCTTGATTGGAGCAGAAAACTGAAGCTTCAGAATCTTCTGGGTCATCATTAAAAATGGAAACACAATCTGGAGAATTGTAGAACTGGGGAGCTTCTTTGAACTGTTGAGTGGCAATGGCGGTGAAGGTTAACAGAGCAAGCAAGAAGAAAGCAGAAATCAGAGGCGATGTAGGAGGTGGCATGTTGTTTGTCAAGAACAGAACAGATTTGAAGGAGAGAATGAGAGGTACCTTAGGATTTATTGAGAGCAAAGATTTGTTTGTTTGGTTTTGATTCAGATTTGAGATTTAAAAGTTGAAACACGGTTTTTATGAGAAAAACGAAATTCCAGAGAAGAGAAGAATGGCCGTGGCCGGGCTGCAAAGCCCGAGAGAGAAAGTGAAGTCAGTCAAGAATTTTTCTGACGGATTCACATTGGCTCTAGTTCTTCACTGATTTGTACCCTTTTCGGCTATGGGTCCAGTAAGGTCCTACATCTCTTTCTATCTCCTTTGAAGTTATATTATTATTATAAATTATATGTCAAATAACTTTGTCCCACCCCAAGTTCTATAAAACAATTTTCCTTCCTTTAAATTTTAAAAAACTAGATTCTCACTTGTTTATGAGTGAATTTGAAAGTTTTTCAAAAAATTACTATTTTGGCCCTCATATTAAAATTATAAAATTATTATTATCATTAAAATAAATATCAAATTATCAACATATTTTTATGAATTTAAAATTTTATTAATTAAAATCTTTAAAAAAATCTAAATATAAAATATTATGTTTTATTTTATTTTTTAAACTATTAAGTGCATATTAAAATTTTAAACTCATAAACTATTTTAGAATTTTCAGAAAATCTCCTAAAAATTTTATTAATACTTCTAATATTTTTAAAAGTTAAGTTTACCCTTAAATTAAAAAAAGAGAGAAAAAAAAAAGAATAAAAAAAAGAAAAAAAATAGAGAAAATATATACATTTATGGAAAATAATTTCTTTGTCTCTTTTTTTTAACGGAATTTATTAATATAAGGAGATAATGGGTGTAATTTTGATATTTTGAAACTTAAAGATGAAAATGTAGTTCAACAAACCTTGGGTGGAAAATGGATTTTTAACCTTATAAATTATATGTATTTTTCCCCGTAGTCATACCTGGAAGGCAAGGAAAAAGATTTAAAAAAGTATTAGAATTAATTATAATAAAAACGCGTATTCACCAAACAGGGTGTTTCTTCAAATTTTGCTTAAAAAATGCAAGGACAAAGCATAAGATGTAATGTGGCGTTGTCTGGTTGGTTAACCCTTAAAGTCCTGACTACACACGTGTCACCAGGAACTCCCAACACGTGAAAATAAAAAGACGATGTTTCACTGACTGGGAAAGCTGCAACAATCTCACTATTCTAGAATTAAAAAAAAAAAAAATGGTTTCCGGCGATGCTTTCTCGTCAATTTTTACATAGGTTGAACCATCGCAGTCTGAGAAAACAATGGCGGAGCGACAAAGTGTCATGCTTTGTGATCAAGCCTGCTCTCTTTTTCATAAATTTTAACCATAAGTATTTATAAATTAATAAATAAATGAATAGTTCTGTGGTGAAGAAGCCAATTGGCGGTGTCTTGTGGCCATTTTGTCACCCAAAGGAAGAAGAATTAGAAGACTTGCCGTCTGTTTAGTCTGGTAAGTTCAGAATGGACAAGGTATATGTGATAAGTTAATGGCATGGGAATAACAGGAGGTGGATAAGAATTTAATCGAGTCTGAGTATTTCTTGATTTAAGTTCAATTTAAATAAAAAAATAATCTGATTTAAATTCAATTTGAATTCGTTAAACCAAAATTATGAAATTTGGTTCAATGAAAATGATTCTAGTTAAGTTTAGTTTAAATGCAACTCACTCCAGCTTATAGTTTATAACATTTGGTTTAAGTTCATGATTAATTAACAAAATAATATTATATTATTTAAATTATTTTAATAATTGATTAATATAATTTAAACTGAATGACAAACTAAATTAAAACTAAATCGAATCATCTATTTGGATCATCAGCTAGACCAAAATTGAGTTATATCTAATTCAAATTTGATTTAATTTTAAAAATAATTTAAACTTTTTAATTTAAATTTGAGCTAAATAAATTGAAATGGAATAAAACTAAATCAAGTCAATTTTGGAGCCCAAGCTAATTTAATTATAAGTCCACCCATAAGTATAACCAACCCATGACAGTGTCATAATTCCCAGCAAGCAGTGGCAAAGTAGGAAGCCGCCCATGTACAACGTAAACAGACCAAACTTGTGCCAACACATGGGACTGTGAATGGGTGAAACGAAACAATAACAAAAACGAAATTAAAACGGGAGAGAGACGGGGTGCTTCTTCAAGAAATGCCACATGAAGGCCACATATTTTGATAAAATAACAAATATAAATTTACAGTAGATTAAAAAAATCTAAACAACCACTTAAGTTTTAATTTATTGGAATATATTTATAAATTTTTTGCTTGAATTAAAGAATAAAATCGTTATTTTATTAGTAATATTAAAATAATTAAAATTATATTTTATTTTCTCTCTTTGATTTAAAAAATTAATTTTTTTAAATTAAATTTTAAAAAAATTTTTTTTTTTTCTAAGATAACAAACTTGAAATTCAATTATTTTCTCTAATGAATAACAAATCAACGATAAAAAAACAAGATGGAGTCTTCCAAAAAACATAGACCATTGTCTAACTCTAAATAATGTTTCGTTATTCAACAATGCATCACACCAATTGCTAGTGACGGGAGAGAAAGGTTTAAAAAAATTTAAGGATTTAAAAAAAAATCATTTTTTAAAATTCAGATATCAAAAAAAATATTAATTTTTAAAATCTGAGTGAAAAAATAAAATAATAAATTTATTAATTATTAAATAATTAAATAATAATTTTACCTTTATATTAACCAATAAATTTATTGATTGTTTGAAAATTGATAAATATTTAAATTTTTTACCGGGTATAGTTTTTAAATTAAACTAAGACTTGAGTGGGAAAAACTCTGCCCGCATATGAATTGCCACCGACGCCTGACCCACTCCGCGCCATGCCATAAACGTGTCTGGCTCATCATGATAACTCACTTAGAAGTCAGTCTCTCCACATTATAGAAGACTCCAGGGCCAACCTACGTTTTTAGACTTGGGACTGGAATCCTACGTCAACACTAGGAACTTTCTCTATCTCCGTTTTCCTATTTTACCTCTGTTATCTTCGTCCCAATCTCAAACCTATTTGTTTCTTTTTTTTTTTTATTATTATTAACTTGAAAGCCAAATGACAAAATGCACACAAAATTTCAACGCTTCTGTCCTCCTATGAGACTTCATTAGGCTTAACATACCATTAACAATTCAAGGAATGGATTGAGTAAATACTTGTTTTATGGGCAATTTAATTGTAGTTGTCGAATTTTATTGTTTTAAATAAATTTCGTCATATCTTTAGGCAAAAAATATATAAAATATATATTTTATATGTTTATCATAAAAAATATATATAAAAAAACACATTTCATTATTCATTAATTTTGTTAATATTAATAAATAATAATTTACATCGGTGCTTTAGTAAAG
The DNA here is from genome assembly GCF_011075055.1 of Mangifera indica. NCBI lineage: Eukaryota > Viridiplantae > Streptophyta > Magnoliopsida > Sapindales > Anacardiaceae > Mangifera > Mangifera indica. The sequence goes on along the minus strand of NC_058147.1, from coordinate 2,400,801 downwards.
ATGTATAATAAGATAAAAATTTTAGAAATATAATATAATTTCTCTATGATTATTTTATTTAGGGTTAGATTTTTTTTTAATATTTATTACTTATAAAGTGTTTTTTTATTTCCGGGAATGAAATTAACATGAGTTAAGTCTCACTTGGATAAAAAAGATAAACGTACAACATCAATTATTGTTAAATCTCTTTATGTAGGTAAAATGAGAAAGAGAATGCAATGCATACCTATTTTAAATATATTAATAGATATACACTTATATGTATCATTATGTTATTAGATATTATTTTATTTTTAATTTAAAATTATTTAATTATATGATAATACACATAAATATATTATACTATTAACAATTATCATAAATATATTATTAATAATTATATAATAATATATATAAATATATTATATTATATTATTAACAATATAATATATTAAACATCGTCATATTTTAACAATTTTCTTACCTTTTTTTTTATCCAGATTTATTAAGTGGGGAACAGAGTACGTACAAGTACGCGAGCCTAAAAGCTTTCAACGATGGGTTAAACTCTCAATCAATCAGCCCATGTGCTCAAAAGTTGAGTCTCTGGTATAAGGGGCCACAAATGACATTTATCATTGAGCAGGTGGATCACAATGTTCATGAAACTTCAGCTGGAAAAACAACCAAGGGCCTATCTGTCTTTAAGAAAACAAAACAGCAACAGTTCGTCTAGTATTGAGTGGAATTGCCTTTTTTCTTGGGACCCACAGTCATTAGCTAGAATCCACCACAATCACCCTGGACCCAACTGATAACCCTTCCTAGTCGTAATAAATAGCCATAAGGGTTTGATGGGGCGGAGGAATATTAATTAATTTTAAAAAAAAAAAATTAAAAATTATTAAATATAAATTATTATTATTATATTTAAAAATAAATTATTTTTAATAAATATTAACATATTATTTTATTTAAATATTTTTAAGTTTAATTATTCTAAAATATTTTTATATTATTTATCATATTAATAATATAATACCTAAAATGGATTTTACAAATAAATAATATTTTAATATTATTTATCATATTAATCAATATACTAATAATTATTAATATATTGATTATTAATATATAATGCCTAAAATGGATTTTGCAAATAAATAAAACTATATACACCTGATTTTAAATACCTAAAGTAAACTAAAGTCACAAATCGGAACCTGCTCTCCATAAAAAACAACCTATAATAAGACTCTAAGATCACTGGAGCAGCACCCCAAATCTAGGGCTACTGGGTTTGGCAGTGAACATGCAGTACTTAAGCCGAGTAATTATATATGACACTTTCTCATGATAAACAAGGAACTGTTCTACTTCTATATCTCTGATTTGCTCATTATCAACTAAAACTGAGCCCTGTAGGTAGTGACAAGGGCCGTGGATGTGTTTTTGTTTTCTTAGCTTTCCAAGCACTGGACAGCATTAGAATGGATAGAAATGTAGTGTGTAGTTGCTGTAGGCACTACAAACCACCTTTCCAGCTACTACATCACTACAACCCAATTTGAAATCTTACTTCATCATCATCAGTTGAATTATACTGAAGATCATGCCGCAGCTTCTATAGATTCAATTCCAACTATGTCACAAAAAAAAAAAAAAAAAAACACCCTTATCCCATGAATCCAATCACTGATCAAGATATAACCCTAAAGCATCCATACAAACCAGGTCCGTGACTAAACCGACTCCAGGCACAACAAAGTCACTACAAAGACAGTTGATCGTAGAGCTTCATTTGTGGAGCTACAAAAATTTAAATGAATAGAAACACAAAATTTTTCAAACACTACTCAAATATACATAATACAACTGCTTAGATTTATTGAGTTCTACTATAAGAACCATCAATTCCAGCCATTGAAGGGCCTTTCAGTATCAATTACAAAAGCAGGTACTCCAATCCATCAAAATGCACACTACTGTTAAATCAACAACTATAACCAGTTCTACACCCTGGACCACTTAAGGAGGTAAGGCTAAATTCAAAAGTTAACAGACAAGTCAATATTTTGATAAATGAGCAGAACATGTACAGCTAACATTATCAAACTTCACAGTTGCCCCATCTCATTGAAAAAAGGAGGAAAATTAAATTTAAACAACCCACCACTGATTTCCAACAACAAAATGTTTAATTCAAAATTTTGATGGAAATTTGGCATGCATATTTATAACAAACTTTTTCTGGTAAACCAAACAATTTCTATAGGAAAATCAATATACAAGGTTTTTCTCTTTCTGACTACTTCCAGCAAAACCACAGTGCAACCTTCCAAATCCCAGAAAAATTTAATGAAAAGGATTTAAGGTAACACTAAACATAAAATATTTTACAAACTGTTGTTTGTCTAAAACTAAATGCTACACATACACAAAGGAAGTATGGCATACTAATCTGCTTTACAGACGTTCATAATCACACTCTACCATTGCAACCCATTCCAACCACATATAGTTTGCATTCCACAAGCTGAGCACAAACATGAAATAAACTACAATTCCTCTAAAAGTATGGTATAAACAATTTCTCACTCACCCAAAAAAATAATAATGAAAAGCGAAAAGAGTTAAGAGAATATGAACTGACAGATCTACAGACACAATATAGCTGACATGCCTAAACACCCACTAGCCCTTGAGCAAAAATTGCAGATACATCTATTGCCAAATAAGAGCAAGAAGAACGCAAAAACCAATAAACAAAAGCAGTCTTTTCAGATAATAATCTTGCTGCCCTTGACTGGTATGCAGAGGATATCCATGTGCATGACCACCATGAAATGAATTAGTAAACCCATAAGGAAAGCCAGCAGCTGCCCCATACATAGCAGGATCTGGGAACCCATGCACCTGAAGGTTAAATAAGGAAGGAATGAGACCACCAAAAGCAGCAGATAAAGTGAAATTCCCAAATCTTGCTGTTGCCATCGGAGCAAACCCTCCCATAAAGCCAAAACCATGTTGATGTTGATGAAAGTGATTTGGCTCTGGTTGGGGAGCTGTTTCTGGTCTCTGGCCTGCTGGACGATTTGGAATGTTAACACCAGGGATGGATTTTGATCTAGGGTCAGTTGATGTTTTTCCCCGGCCATACAAGGGGACTAACTTCTCCTCCTCAATTATAGCCTTACATACAGGGCATTCTCGATAATTAGAGTGAATGTGGAGCCATTTGTAAAGGCATGGCCAGCAGAAAAGATGACCACATAAAGTCACAATTGGATCTTGAGCTAAGTCAAAGCAAATATTGCATTCAAAATTGCCTGCATCACCATTACTATTGTTGTTAGAGTAAGAAGGGCTTTGGGGTGACCGGCTTGTTGATTCCCCAAAACCACTGGCCATTGCTACCACTCCAAACACAAATTCCTATTAGATCAAATTAAGACACGTATTAACACCATAACTCAGTAAATGATTACAAAAAACCGTTCTTCAAGATTACTGGCATCACAATCTGAGATTTCCTAAATAATTCCTCTCACAAGATCAAAGTAATTCGCGTGATGCATATTACAACTAAAGGAAAATCGAGACCACCAATTTAAATATAGAAATATATTCAATTCCAGAAAATCGAAATTTCAGGCGCGACAGAATTACACTGAAAAAATCGCAAAAATTATACAATTTTCGCTGGTCTTTCTGAAAACATAACAGCATTAAAAATATTACAAACACGAAAATTTTCCAAATCACACAGAAAAAAACTCCACAGATATATTTCGACCATCAATACAACAGATCTTCCACGAAATCACCATTTCCATCGCGTAAATAACAATAAAACTCGAGCACAAGAAGTAAACCAATATTTAATCACTAATAAACATGATGCTTAATCCAAGATTAACAACAATTAAAAATAATAATAAAATTGAAAGATAAGAAACCTTAAAATAAAGAGATCGATCGATCAAGCGAGCGCAGCGAAGTCAACAGCACGGATGAATAGAAATGTCAACTCTGCGTTTGTAACTTTTGCATTTTGAATGGGTTGCCCCTGGTTTTGGAATCTGAATGCGGGGAAATAAAAAAAAAAATGAGTCATTAGGCCAGCTGGCACAAATCTGATGGCTAATTGTACGAGATCTTTAAGTGGCCGTCCGATACGTAATTCGTTTTCTGATAGACGGTGTATAGACATTCTTTGCATAAATGAATAATTAACTGTTAAAATTAATTACGGTTTTATATTATTCCTCAACTGTGTGATTGAAACGTATACCGAACCAATAAGGAGTCAAATTCGAAAATTTTTCTTGACTTTGAATTCGTGCTTTAACCAGAATAAAACCAATAACACTCACCCACACCCACACCCACACCCACGGAGGAAATTAATTAAAATAAGTAGTTTGTCGTATAAATATTTTTTAATAAAAATTCTTAGTTTTTATCTTTTTAAATAAATTATATTTTTTATTTCAAAAATACCTCTCTTCCTATATTCTAACGTTTGTAGTAGATTTCACAACAGTTTTCGTTGATTAATCTCTTATATTTTAAAAGATACGTATTAAGTTTTTTTTTATAATAAATAAGATTAATTTTTTATATAATAATTTATTCTTATATATTTTTATATAATTACAAAATGATGGATATACGAATGTTTTCTCAAAACAGTGTATTTTTCAAAGCGGATGCGAAAATGTGCGAAATAGTGCATGAAAGGGCGTAGGTGAGTATAAGGGTGCGGCAACGCTGAAGGGGTGCGTGAAAGGGTGCGAGTGTGTGAAAGATGCGACACGTTTGAAAGGGTGCGGATACGTGAAAGAGTACGACAATTTGAAAAAGGTGCATGAAAGGATGCTTGAAAAGGTGCGGGTGCATGAAATATAAAATATAATATATATATATATAAAGGGGTTGCATTTCCCGCACCCCTTTATATATAAATAAAGAGCAACGCTATGTGTACCCAATTTTGGTACACAATTCATATACATAGTGATATGTCATTATACAATTAGGTGATTTTAAAATATGTATCACCATATGATAAATAAATATCCAATCAGATGATGACACATCATCTGTGTACACAAATTATATACCAAAAATAGGTACACATAGTTTTATTGATAAATAAAAGGGTGCGGAACCCCTTTGCATTTCCCACACCTTTTCATGCATTTGTATCTCTTCACGCACCTTTTTCAAATTTTCTAAACTGTCGCACCTTCACGCACCTTTTCCAAATTTTTCAAATTGTCGCACCCTTTCGCATACTTGCACCCCTTCACGCATCTTTTCCAAATTGTAGCACCCTTTCACGCACCTGCAACCCTTCTCGTACAATTTTCAAATTGTTGCACCCTTTTCAGGCACTTGCACTCGTTCCCTCGCCCCTTCACGCACCCTTTCCAAATTTTTGCACCCTTTCACATACCCGCAACCCTTCTCGCACCCTTTCCAAATTTACACACCCTTCCACGCACCCGCACCTTTTCACACATCATTTCACACATTTTTGCACCTATTCACAAAAAGCGCACCGTTTTGAGAAAACGTCTGATATATCCATCATTTTATAATTGTATAAATGTATATAAGAATCAATTATTATATAAAAAATTATTCTGTTTTTCATATGTAGATATTATTCATTACAGAAAAATTAAATTTAATGCATATAATTTGAAATATAAGAAATTAATGCTGTGAAAGCTACTGTAAACGCTAAGAAATTAGAAGAGGAGTATTTTTTGAATAAAAAATATAATTTGCTTAAAAAGGTAAAAACTAAGAATTCGTATCGAAAAAGGTTTATGCGGCAAACTGACTACCTATTTTAATTAATTCCCCCCCCCCCCCCCCCAACACACACACACACACACACATATGTATAATTAAATATTAAGTAATAATATAGGTAAATACATAGTTATTTATATATTTAAAATAAATATATATACAATATTACTTAAATAAAATATTATATAATATAAAATTCTTCCACTCAATATTTCACTTTAAAAACATAGTTTTAAAATTGGATTTGATTAAGATTCAACTCATCAGACCAACACATACCAATAAAATAATTTTCATTTAAAAATCATTTCTAAACGGTTTGATTCGGATGGAGTTTTCCATTATAAAAAAAAAAATCATTTTTTGAGTTAAAATAGATTAGATCGAGTGGTTATTGATCAATTTTGAGCATGTATATGATTAAACTAAGTTCATTATGATGATAAAATAACTTAAATTATATATTTAATAATAAATAATATAAAATTATTTAAATATTATTTTTAAATAATTAATTGATCTGATTATCAGTTAAATTAGAGTGAACTCTCTATTATATCACTTAAGAAAGATATAAAATATATTTTTTATATAAAACTTGACTTTATTATTAAAAGTAAAATAAAAATAATATCATGATAAAAAAGAGTAACCCATTTATAGTCCTACAATTCAAGTTTCAAGCAATAGTCACCGGTTTTTTTTTTTTTTAATTGAAACTCAATGTTGCCACCATGACATTCCAAACAACTCATAACACTCATACTCTTTTTTCCAATTGAAAAAAAAAAAAAGAAAAAGAAATTCCAACCATCCTAACAAATGACACCATAAGAATAAATGTTACCATTAAATTTGTTAGCTTTGACATGGACAACTATGAACAAAACTGAAACAATGAGCAAAGTGGGCAACAAAAATAGTCTATCAAAATATAACATGTCATTGGTTGAAACAATAAAAAGGTAAGTTAGACCAAATTGTACGCTATAAAGAGGTAAGAGATGATGAGTACGAAATAAAAAATAGTTTACGAGATTTAAACTATAGGGCGGTAATAATAATGATTGTAAAAGTAAAAAAGATATGTAATAAATAGATGAGAGATGATAGGTATAAAAGATAGAGAGTGGCTTGCAAGGTTGAGTGTAGGGTGGCCAAGTAAGGGGTGGTGGTGAGTGGTTTGAGAGTCAACTAGACACTCATAAAAAAGATAATGAAAGTGATAGGGGAAAAAGAGTATATATGCATATTTTATATTTACATAAATATAAATAATTTGAAGTGACATAGTAATTTATAAAAAAGGCCAAAGGAGTATTTTCCATCTAAGTTTTAGAATAATTTTAAAAGCACACTTATGACAGTTTAAAAACTTAAACATGTATTTATAAACTAACTTTTATTAAAATTTTCAGTTATAAATAAAAATAAATCTATCATTTTATCAATAATATTAAAAAATATATTATTTTATTTTATTTTCTTGTCCAGATTTTAAAAACTCGTATTTCACCATAACTTTAACTTTGAAAGTTAACTTTTCCTCCCCCCCTCCAAATATCTAGGATTTTCTTCATTTTCCAGTAATGACAATGGTTGTCTTAACGCATCGAAGAAGGATGACATTTTATCGTTTAGAAATGTTGTCCTTCATCAATGTTGAAACTCTGAAGGTGGAGACGATGGTGATTGTGAGGAAGAAAACCCTAGGGATTTAAAAGAAAATATATTACTTTTCAAAGTTGAGACTGATAGTGAAATGTAAATTTTTAAAACTCGAAATAAAATAAAATAATATATATTTTAATATTATTGATAAAATAATAATTTTATCCTTATTTATAACTAAAAATTTTAACATGAATTAACTTATGAGTGAGTGTTTGAGTTTTTAAACTATCGTAGATATATTTTTAAAATTGGATTAAAACTTTCATAAAAAATAGTCTTTGACCTTATAAAAATGAAATAATTAAAAAATAATATGATAATTTAATTATTTATATTATATTATTTTTTTAACAGAATTAAATTTTGATAGAAAAATGTGATTTATCCAAAAAAAAAAAATTATCGGTTTGCCTAAGATGAAAAGTTTAATATCTCAATATTAATTAAGTTATTGATTTAATATGAATATTTAAATATTATAATTAACTGAAAACTGCAAAAGTATGCCTAAACAAAATTTTGAAAGGACGAAACCTTACAACTAATTAAAATAAATAATAATGATATATGTCTAATTTTTATATATAATTATATATATAATAATATATTATTATATAATTAAAAATAAAAAATAAAAAAATATTTTATTATTTATATAAAAAATTATATAACTAATTTTATTATAAAATAAAAGCTTCAATGAATGAGTACAATGCACGTAATCATCTCTACTTTTAGAGTTGATAACTACAATTGACTTGAAATTATTATAAATTTGAGATTTAATAGCAAAACTCAGACCATTAATTATTACATCATTAAGTTAAGGTATTATAAATATGATAAATATTTGAATTTAAATTTTTATATTAAAAATTTAAATATTCTATCAATTATACTAATTTTTAAAATAAAAAAGTACATTTTTTGAAATAATATAGAAAGTAATAACTTTTAAATATTTAACTAAGAATTAAGATAATATATTATTAAAAATTAAAAATTATATAATTATATAATAATATGTTATTTAATTACGAATCAATTACACTTAATCATATTGACTCTTCTAGAGACAAGTTGTATTGTCCCTTTTTAGACAAGTAAATACAAATACCAATCATTAATGTTTCAGGTCCTAATCCTTATCCGCTGCGTCAATGAATAAATTCATTTAGGAAAAATATTAGTTTCAAACGGAAGCTTCTTCCAGTCATAACACGAACGAAGTGATCCCATAGGATCTTCAAAAATATTATTATAATACTTTCTTTTCTCCACCTCAGCCCAGCCTATATATTTTAGTTATTACGCCCCGACCTCCAACTAAATCTCCGTCTCTAATTTCTGGCAGTCTTTTTACGCATCTGATTCTTCTCATAACGGACATTTCCCACCAACCATTTCAGCGCATGGCATTATCCAGAGTCCAAACGATACCGTATTGGCTGTCGGAGCACCCAATAATCGTCAACTTCCGGTGGAACCACGCTCAATTATGGGGTTCCACCTGGTCGTTTGTGTTTTCAGCTATTTCCATCTATATAGTCGCCGCAATTTTCCTCCATCTCCTCCTCTGCCTTCTTCTCCACCGTGATCGTCGGATCCCACTCGGCCCGATCCCGGCAGTTCATAGCCTTGCTGTGTCCTTAATCTCCGTCGTTATTTTCGTTGGCATCCTGTTCTCAGCTGCAGCCGAGATTCGGGACACGCGCTGGTTCTGGCGTCGAACCAACACCACCACGTTCCAGTGGCTCCTCTGCTTTCCTATCGGGACCCGCCCTTCTGGTCGGGTCTTTTTTTGGTCCTATGTTTTTTACCTCTCACGCTTCCTCCATCTCCTCCGTACATTCTTCGGCATCCTGAAATACCGTAAACTGACTTTCTTTCAGCTGTTCAACCAATCCATTCTTACTTTCATGTCTTTTCTCTGGCTCGAATTTTCACAATCCTTTCAAGTCCTCGCCATATTGCTGACAACCTTATTGTACTCCGTCGTTTATGGATACCGCTTCTGGACCGCGATTGGCTTGCCTGGCGCCTGCTTTCCGCTCGTGGTGAATTGTCAAGTTGTGTTATTGGTCTGCAATTTTGTTTGCCATTTTGGCGTTCTGTTCTTGCACTTGCTCAAAGGCGGATGCAATGGGATTGGCGCCTGGGGTTTCAATTCTGTGCTCAATGCTGTCATTTTGTTACTTTTCATGAATTTTTACGTGAAGATGCATTTGAAGAATAGAAAAGTATCAGCCAAGCATTCCTCCTCTGCTCAAGTAAAGGATAGTTAAGCCAATTTTTTCAGTTGTATTGTAAAGGGCTGATGTAATTGTAAAGTATGTATATCAGAGCCCTGAGTCTGTAAATATTTATTCCTTCTGATCAATGCGATAGAGAAATTGTAATGAGGGTTTTACCCGGCGGCACCAGGTGGCTTGTCAATGATTAAGAGATGGGTGTCAAGGACAAATCTTTTCTGTCTCTTTTTGCCCTTTTGCTTTGTGATCATGCTGGAAATTTTGGTTGGCTTTGTACTGTGTATTGAATATTTGATTTATGGCGATCAATTACGCAATTGACTGTATATTTTGTCGGCTCTATTATCCAACGAAGCTTCCATGAAGATTCTCATTTTTACCATGTTGCACATTAAAAGATATTAATACTGTTTCCAGACACGATTCTAGAATATGATATTTTGTCTAATTGTTGACCCCAAAGTCTCCTCTTAATCTAGAAGAAAAGGCCAACTGGCCAGCGGACTATTTCTCACCCCAATTTGGTCGAATTATAATTTTTCGTACTTTAAGTTTAAAATTTTTAATTATCTATTTATTATTTGCTTTCCGGTAATAAATTTTGTTTGATTTCTTAAAAATAATGTTTTTGCCCAATTATTAAAATTATAAAATTGTTTTGTCCAATTGTTAAAATTATAAAATTATTTTTATTACTTGATACAATATCAAATTACTCATATAATTTTATAAATTAAAAATATATATCACTTAAGCCTTTGAAAAAAATCAAAATTTTTAACAACTTCAAAAATTATTACTCAACTGTTGACTAGGGTAGAAATGGTTGAATTAGCCGTAGATAGGAAGAAAATAATTGTCTATAGATATGGAGGAGTCACAATAAATTAAGAGAGTATAATTATGATAAGGAGAGAGAGATAAGATATGACTATCAATAACAATAAAAAAGATATTGATATCAGTAGAATTCATATATGACTTTTAAAAAATTGATTGAGATCAGATTAAAAAAGAATAACCAATGACATAAAGGGTGAAAGGATGATCAGTGATGAAAAGAAACGAAGAAGAAAAGGAAAAGGTAAAAGAAAAAATAAAAAAATAAGCGGAAAAAAATAAAAAAGGAAAAGATAAAATAAAAAAAAAATACTAAGACAAATTAAAAAAAATTCATGCCAAATAAATTATGATAAAAATATACCTTTTCTTCCAAGTTCGAATAGAAAATAAGAATTTGGCTATAATAAAATTAAATTACATTAATGGAAACAAGCTAAAGTAGCACGTTTTAAAAATTCATTGGCACATTAACAATAAGTCGTAAAATTGTAAATTGTTTGAGCTAATCAGTTGGTTTAAAGAGAATGTGAAAATATTTGAATTCAATTTCAACATGAAAGCAATATCAAATCAATCGTTTTAAATTTGCCCTGCTAATAAAGTAAAGGCTTCAAGTCAAACTCAATGAATCATATGTCACTAAAAAACCCACTAAAAAACTATGTACGGGTTTTTTAGTTATACATAAACGTATATAATTGATATATTATATTTTGAATTTAAAAAAAATATATAATTACGTAATGACAAATAATATAATATTGTATGCTTAAATCTATACACAGATTATACTGATAAACATATTTGATGAGCCCATATGCTTAGCAGGCTTACATTAAATAGGGTTGAATTTGAATTGAGTTAATTTAAATTTAAAAATTAACTTAGTTTGATTATGACTTAATTTAAATTTATTTATTTCGAATATAAATTGAGTTTGAATTAGGGAGTTTGAATTTTTTAAAAATAGAATCAAATTAAAGTTATAGAGAATTTGACACAAATAACTCAATTCGATTCAAATTTATCTCGTAACTTAATTTAAATTATATTAAATAATTGTTAAACGATATTATTTTATTAACGAATCACAAATTCAAACTATGAATTTAAACTATATATTTGACTCATGCATTTGAATCATAAATTCGAATTAAACTCAAACTAAACTATTTTTATTTAAATCAAACCATCTTTAATATTAATTCAATAAATTTAAATCAAATTCAAATAGAGTTATTTTTTATTTAAATAAAACTCGAATGAAGAGGTTTTTAAACTTGCTACCACTAAATAACCCAGTATCAGTCGGCAACAGACTCCGGGTCCCGGTGGGTTTCCACCACCCACCAACTAGTGAACTTTCAACCAATCATCTGCCCCTTACAAAGCAATTCACCAATTATATTAGTTATGTTCCTCTGCATCCGACTGCACGTCACCGTGCCCGTTAGATTCGGATTTTCCTGTTTTATCCTCTTCTCAACAGAGAGAGAAACACAGAGAGTTGATCTCAAAGCCGAGAAGAAAAAAAAAAAAACACTGCCTCTCACCTTACGAGGTACAACCCCCGCACTCACTCTCTTTACCATTCGTTGTTCTAATCATTATATTAAAATTCATCGCTTGTGTTTCTCGTTCTACTTCTAATTTTTTAGTTGGATTTCTTATGTGCCATTGTTTTGGATCATAATTCTTCTGAAAATGTTAGAATTAGATGGCCGTATAATGATTTGTTGTTAATGTCCTCCAAAATACTAGAATCCTTTTCACTTGTTTTTCTTTTATCAACTCTGCAAGATGTAGATTTAGTTTTCAAAGTTACAGAATAATCACCTACTCCTGCTTCTTAATTGTTTCCATGTTTATATTTTTAAGATTTGACTCGGATTTCTTTTACTGCAGTAATGGAATGTTTAGTATGAGTTGCTTTTATTTGTTTTGCTTTTATGGTAAAGCATTTATTAAGCTCTGATGGTTTTTCATGGCTGATTAGGAGACATGTGACAATAAGTCCACTTGGAGTTGGTTCTAATTGTATTGGAGACATGTAGTTGATTCAGTTGGAAAATATCCTTCACTCACAGTTTTAGGGAGCCATATTATGGATCCAACGGTCGAACAATTTTATCAACTAAAACTTACTGATCCATTTTGAAGCATTTATACACGAGGATCCGTTGTGTCTTGTACCTTTCTGGTTTCTTCAAGTGATTTCAGTTACCAGTTTTAGGTGAGTTTCCAACCTTTACTTAACTGAATGGTTGAGCCTTAAAACACTACCTCTCAACCTAAACTTGTACTTTTTTTGAGATTATTGGCCTTACTGCTTTTGATTATAATCAGTAGTCCCTAGATTTTCCTTGAGGATGCACACTGTTTGGCAATCATCTTATTTTCTTGTTGGATGGATCTCTGCTGTTTTTTTTTTTTTTTTTTTTGAAACTACCTTCATGTGCTACCACTTTTCATTTTCCAGTAAGCTTGACTAGAACTTTTTCATTTTCTAATTTGAATTGACATGGATTTGTCTTATATATTCTTGTAATTGTTCCTTTGTGATAAAAACTTATATAGAGACTGCTCAAGTAACTTTGAGGCACATTATTGCAGCTGTTCTTAGGAGGCAGATCTTTATAGCAGTTTCTGGAAGGGAATGGAAGACTGCGGACCTCTCAAATCTGATAATAGATTAAAGCACCGTCCTTTGACTCCAATTAGGGTTTTCAGGGGTCTCTTATGTTTGTTGGTGTATATTTCTACGGCTTTTATGTTTTTAGTGTATTTTGGACCCATTATTGCCTTCATGTTGCGCCTTTTCAGCATCCATTACTGTAGGAAAGCAACATCCTTCCTCTTTGGTCTTTGGTTAGCTATGTGGCCCTTTCTATTTGAAAAGATAAATAGAACTAAAATTGTGTTTTCTGGAAATACTGTCCCTGCAAAGGAACGTGTCTTACTTATTGCCAATCACAGAACTGAGGTTGATTGGATGTACTTGTGGAATCTTGCATTGCGAAAGGGCTGCTTGGGCTACATAAAATATATCCTTAAGAGCACCTTGATGAAACTACCTGTCTTTGGTTGGGGATTTCACATATTGGAGTTTATTTCAGTGGAGAGGAAATGGGAAATCGATGAACTGGTGATGCACCAAATACTTTCCACTTTTAAGAATCCTCAAGATCCTTTGTGGCTTGCAATTTTCCCCGAAGGAACTGATTTTACGTACTGTCTCCACCTCCTCTATCTTCCACTGGCATGCATCCTGCATATATAATTCCCCTGCTCCTTCCTACAGATAAACATATGTGTTATTTTGTATTGATACTTTTTCTCCATCAGCCCAATGGATCAAGAATTGTTGACAATTACAGAATACTTCATGAATTGCATCTTTTAACACAAAGTGTATTAAAGTATTTACATTGTTGTCTTTTTGTTTTCTTTGGTACAGTCAAGAGAAATGCAAGAGGAGTCAAAAATTGGCAGCTGAAGTTGGACTTCCTGTGCTCACTAATGTGCTGCTTCCGAAAACAAGAGGTTTTTTTGTTTGCTTGGAAACTCTGCGTGACTCCCTGGATGCAGGTTTTCTTCTAGTTAGTCTCCTTTAAACGTAGTTTCTGACCTAAAGGATTGGAAGATGTATATAGTCAATATCATGCGTTCTCATGTGCGTGCCCACAAACACTGCCAACCAAACATATGATCTTTTTCCTACATGATCTTGTGGAAAATGGCACTTTCCTCGAAAATTTTTAATCACTTTGTAAATATTTAAAAAGTGTGAGTATATTCAAACCTATAATGCTGTTTAGGATGCCATAGAAGTTTATTCTACTGCTTCGAGCTTCCTTAGCTTCTTGCATTGACTTTATTGTGATTTAGTAGTTATTGATTATAACTCCTGACTAGGGTTAGATTCGAACCGAGTTTGCTCGAACTCAAATTAGCCTAAAACAAGCTAAGCTCAAGCGAGTTCGAGCTTAACAATTCAATATTTTCGAGCTCAAGTTTTAGGGGTGTTTGACTCAACAAACTCGTGAGTTTAAAAAATTTGATATAAAACAACGTCGTTTTAATTAATATGTATCAAAATGACGTCGTTTTGATCAATATGTATTAAAATGATTTCGTTTTAGTAAGCCCAACTCAAAGCTCAAGTCAAGTTTGACTCTTTTGAAACGAGTCAAGCTCAAATTCTTTGGAAACAAGGTCAACAAGCTTGGTTCTATGCAAATCGAGGCGAGCTCAAGCTCAGCTTGACTCGGCTTAAATCCAACCCTACTCTTAACACTTCTTGTTCAGTTGGGAGATCATATAGTTGATTTTGGTATGGTTCTCCTTTAGGTTTACATCTAGTATTAAGTAATAGTAACAATGCAGTCTTACCATGTCAGCACTAACAAGATGATGACTGACTCATTGTTTTGGCTTCCAGTTAGTAGACAAGAGTGTCTGACATCACTAAAATTTGTGATCCCTTTGATTTCAAAAAGTCTGTTTAGTGAGCAAGAGATGATTATATTAATTCACAATCCCGTTTGCATTTTTGTTGGGACATTTTAAGTAAGTTGCATAGTGAAAGGAATGGAATGAAATTGTGTGCTTACTGTGGAACAAGGGATTGATATATTAGGGGTTTTACAACCAAGTGCTTAATGATATATATTTTAGGACAGTGGTCTAGTCTGACCATTGCGTATTTGTGGTGGCATGGTTAATTTATTTCTTCCCCAGTTTCTGTGATGTGAAAATCCTTGTTTGCATATATATTTTTTCAATAGCTGCTTCTAAAAGTTCTTCATAGCTCTCATTTTCTCGCTTTCCCACAAAACTACAGTTTATGATGTGACTATTGCATACAAGCATCAATGTCCTTCCTTCTTGGACAATGTCTTTGGTGTGGATCCTTCAGAAGTTCATATTCATGTTCGACGTATCCCTGTTAAGGAGTTACCAACATCAGACTCTGAAGTAGGTGAATGGTTAATGGATGCATTCCATGAAAAGGACCAATTACTTTCAGATTTCAAAGCTCAAGGTCATTTCCCTAACCAAGTCACAGAAGCAGAACTGTCTACTTTGAAGTGTTTGGTAAATTTAGTTTTTGTAATTTCCTTGACTGTAGTATTTTCTTATCTTAGCTTTTTTTCATCCATTTGGTTTAAAATATATGTAGGTTTAGCATGTGTTTTTCTTGCTTTTGCCACTTATTATAATATTCGTCCAAGGCCAGCTCAAGACTTTGTTAAAGAGATGTTTTACTGCAAGAAAACAAAGTAGATATGTTATTATAAATAAATGATACTGAAATTGCTGATGACAACAAAAATTATACCTGATTGCTGAATATTTGAATCTCTTTTTGTTACTTGGGTTTGGAAACTTACCTAAGAAAATTGTCAGTCCTGTCTTTGGAGAAGGCCTATATGTTCTGTACTTAGTAACAAAACACAGTTTAGGACTCAGTTCTGTTATTCATTTCTCTGAACTTACTTTTGCTAAGGAGTTCATTAGGAAGGCAGATTTGCTCTAGTTAGCTAATTGACTTGGTTTTTGGATCATTGAAATTACTTTACACACCATAGAAATCCGGCTTCCCAAAATGACAACTTTGTGGGCTACTGATTAACAAACTGCAAGTCTATTTTATCTTCTGGTTGCCGGAATTCAGTTATAATTTTTCTTTAGTTTTTGCTAATACCCGCAACGAATTTTCCCCCTATATATACATCTAATTTACCTGAGTACTGTGAAATACAGTGTCCAAGATTATGAGAATTACCCAAGTTATAGCCTTTCAAAAGCATTGCCTTATGTGAATGGTGATATCTGGAACAATACAATGCTTCGGGTAGGCAGGTAAGGCTTTACCTGCCGATGTCTTTTTCATAACTTTAACCTTTTTTGTTTATTTACCTCATCGCTTTATACTTACCAGATATAGGTCCCTATTGCCAGCCTGCAAAGCATGTATGATGATACATATGAAAAACTGGTGCAGATGATGACTGATTCCAGTTTACTGTTAATGGACTAACCAACATGATCCATTGTCAAAAAAAGTGAAGACTCAAAATCATCACAAGAACAAGTGGGCTGTTGTCTAAGATTCTAACAATTATTTTTAAATACAGAAAGTGAGTCAGTTAATTATCTACCTCATAACATGGTTAATGATTTTGCTTCAGCTTATAATTCTGTGTTCGGATAATGAGTGTGTGTATATATATATATGTATGTATGTATGTATTTATGATCAAACCTGCGCCAATTTATCGGCTAGTGTAGTATGAACTTTGACAACCTTAACAAGCAAGTTTTAATTTGGACACTTAGTAAACAAGCAAAGGACGCCAGAAAAATTTTACCTCATGCACATAAACATTGCCTTTCATGGATTCATTGCAAGGGTGAGACAATTTAGGAAAACAAAAAACTAAACAGTTTAATTTCTTGTACGCAATTTGATCATGGAATCCAAACCCTCAAAGAAGAAATGAAGATGAGATTATGAAAAATATGCATGCACAAACATTTAAAGATGGCCTCATCTCACGTAAAGATACAACAAATTATTAATAGGCAGGCAAGATAAGAGAGAGAGGACCCCTTGTGTAAATTCCTTCTTAATATAACTTCCACGATCTCAACTACAACCACTCTAACCTCCCTATTTATTTCTTCCACTTCTTTCTTCTCTTCATACAACCAACAATGGCGACTCGTAACCACTCAACTTGTCTTCTTCTACTTCTCTTCTCGTTTGGTAAAGAAAATATTGAACTCCCCTTTTCTCCCTCCATCATAGGTCTTCTTATTTGACGGTTAAAAGATCAGTTTTAGATATTGCAATAACAATCTGCTTTGTATACAGGCATTGCAGGTTCTTCGGCTACAGTTTTCACTCTCCAGAATCAATGCAGTTATACGATATGGCCCGGAACTTTATGCGGCAACGGCATCGCCACTCTCGGTGACGGGGGGTTCTCATTAGCTGCAGGTGCGTCAGTCCAGTTCCCCGTCCCACAAGCTTGGTCCGGTCGAATCTGGGCTCGAACAGGCTGCAACTTCGACGCTTCAGGCAATGGCAAATGCGTAACAGGCGATTGCGGCGGTTTGCTCAAGTGTTCAGCCGGTGGTGCACCGCCAGTGAGCCTTGCGGAATTCACCATCGGCAAGGACGCTAACGACAAGGACTTCTACGACGTCAGTCTTGTCGACGGTTATAACGTGGGGTTAGGCGTCAAGGCGGTTGGTGGCAGCGGAGATTGTCGGTATGCGGGCTGTGTTACTGATCTTAAACGAAACTGTCCGACGGAGTTACAGGTGATGGATTCGGGCTCTGTTGTTGCGTGTAAAAGCGCGTGTGCTGCGTTCAACACGTCTCAGTTTTGCTGCACCGGCGACCATGCGACGCCTCAAACATGTTCGCCCACACAGTACTCGAAGCTGTTCAAGAACGCTTGTCCCACGGCTTACAGTTATGCTTACGATGATGCTACTAGTACTTTTACTTGCTCTGGCTCTGATTATGTGATCACTTTCTGCCCCAGTTAGAATTTTCAGTTTCATTGCCAGATCTAAATTCTAATGTTATTTTTTGATGCATATATTTTAATTTCTGCGATTACCTTCTTTGTTTCTTTAGCTTGTAAATATTGATATGATAATGGGGTTGGTTCATTTGGTGGGATGGGAAATTAATTAATATGAAACAATTCCTTTCAGTTTAGATGGAGAAGACGATCATGGCGTGTTGCCTTGGAGTAACTAATAAATGGTATAACCAACATAATTTGAATTATTGGATTAGGCATTGATGGTGGGGCTGTTTTATGGTAACCAATATTTTGTAGCATTAAATAGTTAGCCTACTTCTCTTTTAAGCCCCTATGTTTCGCATAAAGCGATGTTATATATACGTCATTTTAGTATACAATTTAAATATATAAATAATATATTATTTTATAATTAAATATTATTTTATTTTTAATTTAAAATTATCACATAATAATACGTTATTTGTATATACAAAAAATATAAAAATTATAGTTTTATTGCTTTCATATGATAGTTGAATAGCTTATTAACTCGTCTATCAAAAAATTAATTTTTTGTATTGTTTCTTGCCTGTAGTAAAATAAGATACATTTTTTTTTTAAATATTAATATGATAATAATAAAAAATTTTAATTATCATCTCGTTATCTTAAAAAAATATTACAAACTATTGAAATTTCTTGTCTGTATAATTTTCAATCCATTTTACAAACTATTGAAATATATATTATTTTTTATTAGTATTGTATTATATCATATAATATTTTTTGTATATTATAAAATACTAATAATTATAATCATACATGCATAGACACATTAACGGATAGAGCACTTGATTATTACAATGTATGATTCTTAATCAATGTATGATTCAGATTTATATGATAAAGAACACGTACAAAATATCATCAATCATAACTTTTTTTGGTTGAATATTGTGTACCACATATCATCAATCATTTTTTTTTTTGGTTGAATATTGTTTTAAAGTATATTTAATTTTTTACCGAGAGACCAATCAAGACCCGAACTTAAGTAGGTCATACCCGATCCAAATTTGAAAACATTGACGTGCATTTCTTGGTTATTCTAAGAAACATTTGAATTCACATTGACATTCATGTAAGGTGGCGCAAGCAATTAAGTTGTGTTTCTTTATCTTAAAGGAAAGCAAGTTCACATGTCATGCACCTAATCAGTACAACCAAAGCTTCTTCACTGCTTTCATATAGCTACAAGTGATTTTGACATAAAAAAGAAATGCAAATTTTATATATACCACTAAAATGTTTAATCCACTTTGATGAAAACTTTGAGCAAGTTCCACATAATAATTGCTACTTTGTCTCTGATTTCTTGATTGATATAAACAATGAAGGTATTTTTCAGCTCAACTCGAGAGAAAAACTCGGGCTCAAGGTTGGATTGACAATGATCAAGCTGTTCTGGAGAAATGCATGCACAAAGAAAAATAGAAAGATGCTCAAAAGAATGTTATTAGCAAAGAAACAGGAGACATTTTCTTCTCTTTAAAGGCCTTCGGCCGAATCTTAACTCACTCTCAAGAATAACTTTTTTTTTTTTCCTTTTCTTTTTTCCTTCTTTTGCATGCATTACATTACAGTTCTCTCTACAACGGGCTTTCATCTTCGAAAGCACAATCCCACCCAATTTCTTAAATGACTTTGGGGCTCAACCACAACGAAAACCTAAACCTAATGCATTAACATTACATGCCACCTTTTCCTACAATTAAACCCTAGAAAAATTACAAGCCAAAATATAGAAAATAAAATTAGAAAAAAAGGGTAAAATGCTAAATCTGTCTACTTCTTACAACCATCCGAAGAACTATTTTTAAATATAAAACAAACCGACCAAACAAGGATAGTCTAATATCACCAGAGCCTGTGCACTGACCCTCACCTTCCTCTTTACTGCTGAAGAGAGTCTGGTCGGAGCAGTCGAGGGATGCTCCACAAGCTGAATTGTATGACTCGCATGCTGAATGGCATACCCGAAGCCTGTTGTCTCCATCATCGTCGCACTTCTGGATAGAGATCTGGGTATTCAGAGACAGCATATTAGTTACAAGATCGAAAAGACATTATAAAATTCAGGTAGCCAAGATGTCGTCCATGTGTTACATGATAAAGATATTAGTCCTCATTGCAAGCTGCAATGCTTGAATAGTAAGTTGAATTCATGAATATAAGTATTCTCAGCCTCAAACAAACGAAAGATATAAAATGGAATGTTTGGGATACTGCCTATGAGAATATCAAATGGAGTTCTTTCATTCATGGAGGGGTATTGGAAAAAGAAAGAAACAGTGGAGTGAAAACAAATTATTTGCAAAGTGAAGGTTTTAAGATTTTGATTAGAGAATAAGGATGGGGAGACATGAAAACACCTGGGAATAAAACGAAGAAAAGAAAAGTCACTTACCCAGCAGGCTAGTTGCTTGGCAGCCTCATCACAGTTGCTAGTCACAAAAAGATTAAATAACTTCCGAGCACCACCACCAGGGAACAAACGGTGGTAGTTGGGTGTCACAACAACTTCTTCCAGTTGTTGTAGTATACTTGGTTCACTGGGTGCACAGTGCTGCCCAAGTGCATCTTTCTGCAACACATTTTTGCAAACTGAAAGACTAGAGATGAGCTTGGAACTGTTCTGACAAGTGTAGCCTGCATAGTCAGAGCAACGAAATTCGCAAACTCCATTATCACAGACACCTCCATGGAGGCTACATTGTTCGTCACAGACAGCTGCAATTCACCCAAAAGCACCTTGTTATTCATATAATTGATAAATGCAAACTGCACTTGTTTACCATATCTGTTGTGCACACACTGGTTGGACCAATTGCGCCACTGCTTAAGTTGGCCACACTGATTACTAGTAGACAAATAGAATAACTACTTAAAAATGACATTTTCATTACCAGTAGAGCAGTCAATGCCAGTGTGCCCATTTTCACATTCACAGAACCCACTTGAAAGGCACTTGCCATGTCCATTACAATTGCCAGGGCAGGATCCTGCCAAAGGAATAGTCTTCAGTTGAATGACAAACATGATAACAGGTAAAAGATGTGTTTTAGAGAAGGATAGAAGGGCTCACGTTTACTACAATCATGACCATGAAACCCTATAAAGCAGTGACATTGTCCATTGACACAATCTCCATTGAAATTACAAGAATTGGGACATTGCCCAAACATAGAAATCGGACTCATGCTACAGAGTTCATGGTACGCTGGGCAAATCAGTTCACCTACAGATTCAAAACTTGAGGGTTTAATAACTTAATTTTACTCAAATGATATCAGTAGACAGAACAGCATTGTTACCATTGAAACCAGGAAACTGAATTGGTCCACCAGCTTCAGGACACACTTTCCAAGTACCATCCACAGCAACCTAAAATGAAAATTATCTTGAGTATTATATTGCCAAATGATATTGTGGCAAAGAAAGTTAACAGATTATAAGTTAACAAACAATCCTTGCTCTATTTAACATTCTACATGAAAGGCAAATCAAGGATTTCTTGGCCACTAAAGTAAAGATTTTGCTATGTCAAGGTGGTTGCAAGTTTAAGAAAACGATTGTATTTTATATATAAAAATATATGTTAGTAAATCACAACAGTCTGGAAGCAGCCATATCTGTCATAGGCTGATGAGTTAAAGCATTTTATGAGAAAAACATACACACAATAGCACCAAACTATACCTCTAATGAGTTATTTACACATCTGTGCTGATAACAACCATTTCCTTGCGTCGTAGAGCCCCGTACAAACCCAGTGCGTACTAATGATGAGGCCATACACCTACATTTTGACAAAGAGAAACTTAGGTATCGATGTTGCCAACTTAATACTTAATTATTAAATTTTTTTAATAAATTCCAAGCACAAGGTCTCACCTGGAGTTACTACCTCGCACTTCACCCAACCTTCTGTCAGGTGCCCGTGCACTGTTAGTGTCTGTACATGATCCATCAGAATAGGCTACAAAGTATGTGCAGTAATCAGCCAATGAGGACTGACCACCTGCAACAACCATAAAAATAGGTTAACTCCTCACCAAGGGCAGAATCAAAACATGAAAATAGATCCATATGCTGTTAATTATTGATCTGTCTTATTTTATGTCTATATCGTAGAACACTTATGCATATAAGATTTGTAATATATACAACATATTAGTACAATACAATACAATGATTCCAAACAAATACTGTTGTTGTAGATGTTGTGACCCTTTCTATCAAATAAATATATTTATTTTCAATAACATGCTATAAATAACAGTATTTAAGCAGCATAAACATGTTCGAATGTACATATATTTTAAAAAATGTAAAAATGCCTAATAAACATAACAAAGTCAATTTAAAAAATAATAATAATAAATGCAAAGAAACATACCTTTGTTAGCCTGCGGAAAATAGCGAGCCCATTGCGGGAGGTCACCACTATAACTTAAAATTGGGCAGTAACCCTCTGCCTCCCTGTTATATGTACATCCAGATAACTGGGTTGTGTTGCAATGGTATGCACCCTTCCACAAGTTGCAAGGGGAGGTAACAAAGTCAGTTCCTTGGTTGCGACCCCAGTCAAGACGGTCTGCCACACTATAATTAGCCTGGTACCAGCCACTATCTTCCAATAAAGCAAGTGTCATTTTTGACACCACTGATCTTGTATCCACTGAACCAGTCATAATCTCATTCATCAGTAGCCTCTTCTCCCAGTGAGATCCTGCAGGCAGGAACAAAACACTAATTATTAAACAGTTAGGTGTGCCTGCAAACTTAATGCACACGCCAGTGTAATTCCATGAGGAACAACAATTGTAATTCTAGTAGCATATGATTTATTTCCTGTGGTGAAAGCATCTTGTATCACATAGCCAAACATATTATATAAAAATAGCATGTCTTGAAAATCAGTTTCAAGGTGATATCAACTCATGTTCATTAAAAAGTTCAACACCTATACATCTATTGACAGCTTAAATTGATTAAACATGGCTAGGGCCAGAGAACAGAAAGGAAAACAATAACAGTGAATTAAAAAAATAAAAACACCTGATGTTCCACGTCCTCCTCCATCCTCTAACTCCAAACCAGTGAAATTTTCAGAGAATGCCTGCCAATATAACACTCATCAATGGATTGGTGATTTTTAGGAATATAGAACTATGATCCGTAACACCACCATTATGGATTGAGAATTACCCCATAATGATAACGTGAATGCATAATAACACGAGGAAGCACCACACGTGTCACCACTCGCCCTAGCTTTTCATCCATAACTTGTTGAGAAACCTGCAAAAGGAGGTGCAACCATGACATTTAAAATTAAATTTTGAAGAGAAAAAGAAAAAGAAAAAGTGCAAGGTCCAAAACTTTTCAATAAATGCGTAAAAAATTAATTGCTACAATACTGTACCAAGACCAAGAAAAGAAACCAGAAGAATAATTTTAATGGCAGTACAAAGTAATAAAACTTCTGACAAACTTCAGATTAAGGACACATTTGAAAATAGTGGACCTTTTAATTCAGTTCGATTAAAAGCAAATATACATCACCAGATAAATGGTGCTGCTCTAATAACGTTATACTATAGCAACTTTTCATCATAGATGATTTGTTAAATTTCTGCTAAGTATATTAATTCATATGAAACTGAAAATATTACATTTCCAGAAATATAGTTATGAATTGCAGCAAAGTAATATCCACAAAACTTGTTTATATTAATAACCAAAATATGAACATATTAGAATAAATGACAAAATGCTACCTGACTGCGCCTTCTTTTTCTCTCATCCCTAAAATGGGAGAAGGCATGGGGATCAAACCCAAGAACATGCATAACCTGGAGAAGATCCAGAATGCAGATCAGTGCAAACAGTATTTTCAATATTTCTGAGTTTCACTTAATTTGAAAACTAACAGACCTCATGGATGAGAGTAGCAGAAAGTAAAGTCTCTGCTTCAGCTGTCAAATGGCGAGGAGCAACATTCACATGTCCTTCAAAGAAAAGGCAACATAGTTTTGATTTCAGAATTCTACTGTATGGATAAGTGGGAAAATGCTAGACTAGGGAGATAACCCATGAAATTGTTACCAGCAATTGCACGGCCCCATTGATCACGCTCACATGCCACTGCCCACGCGAGAGTATTCCCAGTTGTAGGTCTTGTTGTCACAAGAAGAACCAAGTCTGCATCAGCAACACCCTCTGGATATAAAATTAAAAACAGAATGGCAACCGGTGAGTTCTTAAATGTATACATGTGAAGAAGGCCACTGGCCTAGAGAGTTAACAAGACTAACAGTCTCAAAATCAAGACAACTACAACCCAATACCTTCAACATATTCATGTGGAAGTTGTACACCTCCATCTTGGCCACATGCAGAATATCCACTTAACCGCAAGTTCCCTTTTACAGGCTCAACTGCTAAGGCTCTCCTGAACCAATCTGCTGTCTGCCCTAAAGCCTTCATTAAAATGCTTCTAAAAGTTAATGTTTTTGCTTTATCAGCAAATGTACAACAACAATTGGAAGCATGAAAAACTTATAAATTAAAACCTTGCGAAGGCGATGCCTTTTGTCTTCCCCAGATATATCATCCAAAGTACAGTTATACCAGCAGTCACCATAGATTGGAGGATCAGCATGAGGATTGCAAGATGGAATACCAGAAAGAGTATTAACAGGAGGCTCCCCGAGCTGATGAAAGAAAGAAGCAAACCCATCAATGGTTAGAGAGTATGGCTCATGTACAAACCAACAGTCACAAAGTTACTAACAAGCCAACCTTCACTATATCACCAACTTCCCGACAATCTCTATCAGGTGAGTGACCAACAGCATCATAATTCAAATATATTCTAATAGGCTGCTTTGCGTCCTTCTGTTGCTCATGCAAATCAGGAATCTCAAGCAATGTCCTTCCTTTACTATGAATTTTTGCTCTACCAGACTCCTTATAAACTTGTGGGGTGATTGAGAACACCTTGTGACCAGGTCGCTTCCTTTGTTCAAGTATCTGATCATGTATACATGAATGTGATATGATGTTCTCACTTCCCCGTTCTGGATCTTTCCATAGCAGTTGGTGCTCCTGGGATTTAGCGTATGTAGCTTCAAACCATAACAATACCAAAAAAATCTGAACAAAAAGAAAAAGAAACCGCGTTGTCATAAAGCAAGACAATTAAAATGAATTTGTGCGAGGAAGCACAAACAAGAAATCCCAAAGTAATTTGGTAAGAGAACGCAGCAGATCTAATAAAAATAGAATGAAAAACAAGTTACACCAGCGAAAAATATCAAATCTAGAAACTTAGTCAGCTTACTAACAACAAGCACATAATGAGACTGACTGTTTCAGGGGTGACCCAAAGAACAAATCGGATTACTACCACCTCACTTAAACACCAAAGTATAGCTTAAAAAATATCAAAACTAGTTAAAATTTCAAAAGATTGAGAAAATTTTCTGTCACGCAACTACCTCCTAAACAGCGAAACTAAAAAGGAAAACTTTGTACCGAATCAACAGTTTCCCGAATCAGACTTGGTTTAAAAATGAACCCCAAAAAAAATTCCTGATTCCGACAATTGCTCGAGTGAAACTCTCACAACAAAATCTCAAATTTCCCATACCTTCCCTACAAATCCAAAACCCTAAATGCCCAAGACAGTTAAATTGAACAGCTAACTAAGCTTACCTCGAAAATAGTGGCAACAAATCGAAGCTTACTATCAAATCTGCTTACAAGACATGCACTACAGCGAATACTTAACTCCATGAAACGCCGAGAATGGTAGCTCCAACACTTGCAATTCCATCAAACCGCCGGCGATTTTCCGATCGGCCTCAAACCCAAGAAAATTAGCAGGCTGCTCCGCATTTCTACCGTTTAATAGAAAAATAAAGAGCAAAAATAAAAAAATAAAGGAAAAACCCAGTTTCTACATAGACAAAGTGATTTTCACAAAAAAGAGGGCCAATAAACAGAAGAATCGTACAAGAAATAGTAAAAATGAAAGGTCTGGATTCGCAGGAGACAGATTTTATAGAGTTGTTGGAAATTAAATGTTAAACAGAGTAACTTAGAGCCAAAGTACTTTGATTGTTTTAAATTTTCTGCTGTTTCAGAAATTATAAACAGTTACAGCAAGCGAGGAGAGAAGGTGACAGAAAATCAAATAGATTGGGAGGTGGGGTGGGTAGAGAAATAGAGATATTATTTTCTGGAAATACATCTGCAAATAGGCCCTCATCGTTTCCTAAAATTACAAAATACTACATCGAAATGTGTGAATAATTTGCTTGATTTTCAAAGCAAACGTTGATCAAGAATAACATTACTTTATTTCTTATTTTGAATTCATTGATTTAAACACCTATCACATGTTTCTATGTACTTTTCAGGAAATCAACTAAAATATATATATATTTTTTGTTATCACCCTATAAATAATATGAATATAATTAGAAAGACCAAAATACTTTATGCCACCCAAGGTTTATAGTATGTTTTAACTCTTACCGGTTAATTTTTTAAAATTTAAATACTTTTAAATTTTATCCCTTTCATCATTTTAATTTAAAAAATTAATAATTATATCTTTAACTTTATATTTTTCAAAATTTAAAAATGATATTTCCTTGCCGCCAGGCTTCATAATTTTCAAAACCTTCTTCTAATAGCTACTTCCCAAATTTTTTGAAGTTTCTTTCACCCCCTTATACACTTTTTAGCTTACTATTTTTCTTTAAATGTCACATCTATTCATCTCTGGTTGCCTCTCTCCTCAAGATTTGAGCTATTGTGTTAGCCTCTCCCTCTTTAGTGGCCTCCAGCACGAAACCATATCCTTCCTCGTATTTGTTGAATGAAAGCGAGAAGGAGCATCGATTCATTAAATCAAAGATGAATCATGTGAGCGAAACCCCAAGTTGTGCACCTAGATCTCTCGATGGATTTCAGTGTGGTTTTCACGGTAGAGATGGATGTTGGGTTGATGGTGGCTCAAATCTTAGGGAGAGAGGCATTGAAGATGGACAAATGTGACTCTAGAAGAGAGACGATAAACCAGAAAGTGTATGGGGCTGAAAGAAATTTCTAAAAATTTGGGGGTGACTGTAAGAGGAAGATTTTAAAAATTATGAAACCCGAGAGGGGGAAATGTCATTTTTCAAACATAAAAAATATGAGGCTAAATGTGTAATTATTAGTTTTTAAAATTAAGATAAAAAAGATAAATTGGATAACAAATAAAATTAAAGGTAAATAATATTTTTACCCTTAACCCAACAGAAAATTTTAACATAAATTGGATGACAAATAAATATTTAAATTTTAAAAAATTAGTAAGTAAAAGTTTGGATATACACTAACCTTGGGGGAATAAGTCTATTGGCCAATTAAAAAATAAATATTTTGTCGAGTATGTCCAATGTTAAAATATGTAATAAAATAATTAACCTACCGGGTTTCACGGTTGACAATAAGAAAATCATCTTATTTTTGTTTAAACTTATCATATCGCTTAATCAATTATTAATAAACCATTTTTCATCGTGTAATAATTAATATTTACTATAAAAAATAAAATCTTTTGATATTCTAATTAAAATTTGAAATCCTACCTTGAATTTCAAATTTTTTATCAATAAAAAGTCTATCATTTTTCAAAAAATTAAACAATAACTAATAAACAATTTTTATCCATTAATAACCATTTTTGTTGTTAATTCATTGTTTTATTTTAACTTAATTTTAAATAAAATTTTGAATGAAAAAGTTTGAAGGAATATAATTTATAGTCAAATATGAGGGAAGAATATGAATTAATTTGAAATATTGATTATATCCATATATTTTACATAGTCTTAATTAATATAGGGTAACCCAATAAAATTAAATTATTTTGATTAATTTTTCATATCATTATTTGTCATGATAAACATTTTTATATTTATTTATTTATTTATTTATTCCGAATTTGTGTTGCCCATGTGACAAGACATTGTTACAAATACTCTAACACATAATTAACTTAAAAAGGATTTTTCTGAATTTGGAAATTAGGAGGACTTTCTGAATTATCCAGTTTCACTGCATGAAATCAGTAAATAATATTAAATTAATAAAATTATATATATTTATTTTAAATTAATAAATATATATATTATTATATAATCAAATAATTTTAAATTAACATTTATAAATATAAACATATTTATATAATAATATATATTATTGCTCGCATTAAATGCCGTACATTTTTAATAAATAAATAAATATGAAATTGGCTGGTCCACATTTCCCAACAGCACTGTCTGGGGTCATGTCAGGTTTATACGACATAGTTTTTTAGGCAACCTGCCAATTCTATGGACCCATCTATCTTTTTTTGTATTATATTTTAGGCCAAAGTACTATTTCCAACCCAAACTATGTTGAACTTTTGAGGGTCCCCCATTAACTATAAAAATATCGTTTACCTACCCATAGCTTGTTAAATTTAACATAACCCTAACACCAAAAAATTTTATCTCTTTTTGCCCCCATAAACTTTAAAAACTAAAATTTTTTCCTAGCCTAAGTTTTAAAAAATGATAGTTTCACCCTAGGGTTTCGTTTTGAAATCTCCGACGACATCTCCGGCTTCATTGTTGATGACCTCTCCATTCCGAAACATCCTCTCCTTTCAACGATCTTTTTCCTTCTATTTGGATATCCGATCGATGTCAGAGAAGCCTTGAGAGACGAAGAACTTCTCGGAGAACCCTAGGGTGAAACTGTCATTTTTTAAAACTTATGCTGGAAAAAAATTTTAGTTGTTAAAGTTTAGGGAGACAAAAATAGATTATATTTTAGTTTATTTTTAATATTATCAAAAAAATAACGATTTTACCCTTACCACCGTTAATTTTAACTGTTCATAGATGGGTAAACAGTATTTTTATAGTTGATGAGGAGAATTTTGAGAATTCAGTATAGTTTAGATGGGACATAGTCGTTTGGCCTATATTTTATCGTGTCTCCAAAACACACAAGTTGATTCCATATATGAAAACCCTTACATTATATACCATGATATAAAAATAAGGCCTAATACCTATTTCTCACCCGAAGTTTGACAAATACAAATGCTCCCCCTAAGTTTTAAGAAGCCAACTTTCACTTATTATTCACTTCTATTAATAAATTTTTAGTTGTTCTCTTAACAACAACAGTCATTAATATTTAATGCCTATTTTAAATTATTGATACATTAATGCCAATTTAAAGATTTATCATTTATATTCTTAAAAAATATAAAATCTTTAAATAACTTTAAAATGTTGTATTTTTTTACAATTATTTAGGGTACAATTTCATTTTTGAAACAATTATATTTAAATTTTAAATTTTAAAAACGGCCCTTAACTATTTTGAATTTATAAAAACCCCCTAAAATTTTCTATTGATAGCTTAATATTTTCAAAAATTATAGTTTATCTCTTAAACTTTTGAAAAGAAAGAAATAGTAAAAATAAAAAAATAAAAAGAATAGCAGAGAGAAAGAGAAAATAAAAAGAATAAGAGAAAAATTATAAAAATATTAAAAAAATAATTTCTTGTTATTTTATTTAATGAAATTCATTAATGAAAGTAGATAATGGATGAAATTTTGATTTTTGGAAACTTAAGCGAGATTTTGTCTTGTCATCAAACCTTAGGTGGCAAAAACTTGTCCTACAGATAAATATTAACATAAAATTATTATGTAATTAAATAATTTTAAATTAAAGATAAAATAACACCCAATCATATGATTATACATTACTTGGTTATTTAAATTATGTATAAAAATATATACACATATAATATTATTTATAATATAATATTTCACTGCTTTTAACAAATCTGGGAAATTATAAAAAGATTTAATGCAAATTTAAGAGGCAAGAAATAATGATAAAAAAGAAAAATTGGTTTTCAAGTATCGGAATTTTAGTTAGGAAAATTGTGTAACAAGCAACTTAAGATTAAGCATGAGAGTTAATTAGGACCATGGGAGTTGGTGACTGGTGAGGTTTGTTGGTGCTAAACTTTGACATTCTATCAATCTGAGATCACTGAGTTCAATTTTGTATTTACTTTGCAATTTAATAGACAGAGATTAAGTGGATGATTAACCTAATTAATAATATAATCCCACAGTCCCCAACAACCATATTCTTCATCTTATCTAATAAATAATTCAAAACAAATTTGAATTATTTTGTCAAATGATCTAGCCAATTAACTACTACTAGCAAGGCAAATGAAAATTGACCTATATCTCAATTATATTATTTATGAGTAATATTATACGTATCTATTTTGAATACATGAATAATTTTATAAATTGACAACGTAAAAAAATTAATATGTTATTAGTATATAAAATATTTTAGAAAATATACAAAGTAAATACATAACACTAATTTATACCTTTAATTTTTAATAGGAATTTAAATAAAATAATTTCTTATTATTTATTCATTATTACATACTAAAACCGATAATTTTATATATATATATATATATATATATATATATATATATATATATATATATATATATATAATTATATAATTAAATATAATAATAATTTATATATAGTAATTTTTTTTTAAGTAATGCAATATACACCTATTTTTTAGTATTTAATTAGATACTCAGATGATGTATGTGATTAAACATTATTTTATATTTAATTCAAAATTACTTAATCGTATAATGATACATCATCTAAGTATTCAATTAGACAATATTCAAAACTAGATATATATAATTTTATTACTTTTAAATAATATATCTTTTCGATAATATTTTATTTATAATGATAATAGATTAACCTGAATCGTCGTTACTACTCCAAACAAACAAGTATCTTACATATGGAGATGACATTACTCTTTCTAACTTTATGTACAAGTATACTTCCAAACATAGAATATAGTCCACATCATAAGATGTAGAAAATTAAGTTAAATTTATTTGATGAACTCTTTAATGGATTCTAATGGAAGACATTTAGAAAGGGATTTGGGCAGAGCTATTACTGGTTATTGCATACATATAGCCACAAAGACACCGCAAAAAATGAACATGGTTTGTCAATGGAGAGAGAAAGAAAGAAAGAAAGGAGAATAGTTATGCATTCAGCAGCATTTATGAATGTTTAAATGCTGATTGACATATATGCCAGGTCTAGTTTTATAGTTGTCAACTTTCAGAGAAAAGTTAGGTTTCGGTCTCCCACGGTGGTGAATGTAATTAAAATTTGTGGACCAAAAAGGTCTGGTCATGCGGGGAAAAGTTTCACCACTTTGATCGCTTTCAGTTTCGGATGATGATCTTCATCTCTGATCGATCATGCTTTTAACTTTTGGGTTTTGAAGATGTGTTGTTTTGCGCAGTTAACTCTGCAACTTCTTTACCCACCAAGCCATTGTTTTTATGCGTGTTTGCGTAATTGGAAATTTCTTCTGAATAGGTGGCAAGCCATTATGGATGACAATTCATCTTTTAAAGTGGAATGCAGGCATGCCTCTCCTCAAACAGTGAGAAGATTCTCTAATAACAATCTAAACGAGAATGAGGATGTTTATTAAATTCTCATAATTATAGATAGGAATAAATGTATCTCTAACTTATATTTTTTTTGACAAGTCTCTCCTTCAATTTATTATCTTCTTACATATTTTTTAACTTTGCTTAAACATTTAATAAATATTTTATTATTTTTTTAATAGAGATACGAGGGAGAGTCAAGGGAAATTTTTCCCACAAAGATGGGGAGAAAGGAAAAGAAATATTCTCCTATATCAAAGACGAAAAAGGGTTTTTTTGACCAAGACAGTGATGAGATCAGGGTGTTCATCCCCTAACCGATCCATTACCAGCGCTATTTACAATGTTTACACTTGGAGTATAGTTTTGGCATGCCATGACAAAAGATGTTAGCTTCTTCACTTTGAAAAAGGAAGAATTTATATAAAGGTTAAAAAGTAAAAGAACGGTTGTGTTGTAGGCTTGCACGATGCCTTTTCCTATAATTGTTGTAAGGCTCATAATTTGAACAAAACAAGTGGTAATGCTTTTAGGCGATGAGATTCTCCAGCTACTTTAGCTATCGGCAAATAGGAATTATCAATTAAATATGTTTATCTCTAGATTCTTAAGGATGGAAGAGGAAATTAATGTAATATTGTGATGGGGTATAGGTATGATTGAGATAGAGGCGACAAGAAGTGAAGAATTATAGAATTTCAAAAGTTCATGTTTTGTTTTGCATGACAAACTATAACTTTCAAGAGTTAGCAAAACTGATAGAACATTAAAACTTTCAGGAAGAAGACTTACATTAATACAAACAACTTAGATAGTTAAAAAATTTGGTGCTCATGACATAATTTTGTGTAACTTCTTAGATATTTTTTGTATAATTTTTTCTTCCAGATTAGACCTACTTCTTTGATTATAAAGATGAGAATTATAATTTCAATTATTCCTCTTCTCTTGAATCCTATCTTTATATGCTTTTAGATAGGTCTTCAAGAGAAGAATAGGTTTTTTCCTTTGTTGTTTTTGTTGTGTTCTTTGGTGTAAGCCTTCTAAATTTTTGCTTGTTTGGTTGTCCTTCCTTACTTAAGATAGGATGAGCTTAAGTTATTTTTGGTCATCTCTGTTGAATCTGTTTTGTTTGTTTTAATATACACATTTATTCAAAAAAAAAAATTTATGTCTTAATTAAAAATTTAATAAATAAGGCTAAAATTATAACAACATTGGTCTTGTATTATAAAGAATAGATAGGAGCGATAATCTCAACCAAAGGCCCCTTAATTACTTTGGTACTTATCCACCCTTTTCACTGCCATGCATGCAAATAAAGTTGCAACGTAAGATCAAATTAAAAACAAATTATTACAATATATGATATTGTCACAATCATATTTAACCCAGGCAAACGAGTCTTTTACATCTACAAAGTTACATTTTACATGTTCTTATTTTGATTTGACCAGTCTCTGCCGCCGGAAACGTGCCACAGTTGAAATCCTAATCAGGAATTTAAAGCATGCAAGTTGGTAAAGGCTTTGGAATTACTTGAATTGTTATTGTTTTCCAAATGTTGCCCAAATTCAAGTAGATGGAAGGAAGAGTCCGTGCTTGCTCCATTAGTCGCTTGGATTATTAATACCTAAAACCTGCCGACTCTCTTCTTGCCTAACGATATCCATGGCGATGAAGTAGCTTTCCACGTGCAAACTGTGACGCTTCCATCCTCTTGAACCAGCTCTACACTACTTAAATAAAAGAAAAGGAAAAGGGTATCTCTGTATATCTTTATCATCATCATCATTAAATATGCTTACCAAGTATCTATGTTAAGGCAAATCAGTGATCTCTTGGCTGTTCATCTGTCAGCTTAAAAAAAAAAAAATCCTCCTTAGATTTTAAGAGGGTATTTATTATTTAACTGCAATTTCTGTCTACTCCACTGGAAAACTGGCTCCATGTTGGCTGCATCCAAAATGGTGTAAACCATTCTACAGTAGCATTGAAAACAAGGAAATGCTGCAAGTAGGCACTTTCTGGGACAGTAGAGGTCTAAGTTTGGGTCCAAGTTCAGTGGGTCAGATGAGTTAGTTGAGCCTTGGAGAACGAAGTAGAGTGGGCGCCAGTTGTTAATTAACCCTAATGATTTTCTTCTACTCAATCTCAATTTCCCGAGAAAAAGTAGTTGGGAGATCTGTCTAATTTCTTCAGAGTGATAAGGAAACAGAACTATTTATGGGCATATCCTTCCACCAGAAGCACCTGCCAGGTTGATGAAAAGAGTATTGCTTGAACATGTGAAATTCTGTTTAACCCATGTTCTCAAATGATGCTACCCAAGTCCTAAAAGAAAGAAATATATATATATATATATATATATATATATATATATATATATATGGAATTAGAATTTCAGGCTCGAAACTTTTGAGTTGTAAAACTCTTGTTTTCCTTTACTTTTTGGCTGGTTAATAAATTCCCCAATAACTTCATTAGTTGCTTTTCAAACCGATGTATTGACCATGGAGAAATGCCGATGCATTAGATTGGATCCGTTTGAACTTGTAAAAAAGTCACCCTTTTAAGTGCCCAAAAATTTAAGCAAATAAAATCGTTCCTTTCAAATGGATTTTTGTGTAGTGGTTTGTAATGTTATCTCTTACGGATAACAGTAGATTCGATTTGAAACAAATATTAATTTAAGTTCAATTTAAATTCAAAATTATTAGCTGGAGATAGAGTTCGACTCGTTCAAATAGTAAACAATAATGTAAAAAAGAAAAAAAATTACTGATTGGATAAACTATAATATTATAATATTGACAATGAGATAAAATTTTTTCAGTTCAAACTTAATTTATTTAAACTAAACATAGATCTAAGCTAGAATCCACCCTTTTTTCAAATATTTTTCTCCTTCCTACGACATTATATTAAGTAATGCTATATACATCCTATTTTGGATATTCAATAAGGTTAAAAAATGATGTGTTATTTTTAATTCAAAATTATTTAATTATATAATAATAAATTATCTGAGTATTTAATTAAATATTTAAAACTAAATATATAGTTTTATTGAATTATAACCGGTTCAATTGTTTTAATGAGGTCGGTTATCATCTGTCGGGCTTCAACATCAGTCATCCATCTAAAGGGTCTACATAGTGCCCAATAATTTTCATTTCTTACCCTCTCAAGTTTAATACTTGTACATGCTAAAAGGGACAAGCTTGTTTCTCTCATCCGAAACTTTTAATGCCATTTTGCAGCTACAATGCCGAAATTGTTAAACAATAAATTATTAAGTTTAGGTTTTTCTGATAACAAAAAATAACCCAAACTAGATTGATAAGATTTTGGGCTTGGGGTCTACAGTATTGACTACACCAACTTCTCGTTTCAGATTCAGCCCGGTAAGTCGATACCATGACTGGGCTCTAAACTATTGAAGTGAGCTATTGGGCCCATAGAGAAAACCTCTTCCTGGGTTAAATATAAACGAGTCATATATATTGTTAAAGCCGATTATACTAAATCTAGATCAGTTAATGGCCAAAGGACTATACCTCACCTAAGTTTAGTCGCGTTCTCAAAATTATATTTGTAAGGTTTAAAAAACTTAAAGTCTCGTCTGTTAATTAATTGGAATTAAATTTTCTATTAGAGACAAAGTAAAATCATCATTTTACTAATAATATTAAAAAAATATAAAATCTATTGCATTTTCCCTCGAAGTTTTAAAAACTAATAGTTTACCTCTACCTAAAATTTTCTAACTTTGAAAAATAATATTTCCCCTCAAAACCTTAGAGTTTTTTTTTTTCTTTCCTTTGACCACCATCTTCGCTTTTGACAACCTGCTCTCTCTATCCTAAATGGTTGACCAATGTATAGAAAACAACCTAGAACAAATCTATTTATCTCCGATAAAGAGATCCAGTGATGAAGAGATCCAGATATTTTTTGAGTATGTAATAATGTAGCAGAAAACAACTAGCATAAATGTATGCTGATATTTTTTTTTGAACAATGTAAGGTGCATACACTTTTGAATACATAATTGAATGTATTAATAATATATAATCATTTGATTGAATATTATTTTTATCTTTAATTCAAAATCACTCAATAGTATTATGATATATCATCTATATACTTAATTATATATTAACAAATATTTACACGGTTTTATTGAATTTTATTTTATGTGAGTTTTTATAATGATTGTGTGGTTGGTAATGATTATATTTTTCATTTGTTTATTAAAATTAATGATTAATTTAATAATCAAAAGATATTTATATCATTTTATTTTAATATTATAATAGAAGTATAATTAACTTTTATTTTGTTTTTAAAATTTAAAATAGTACAATAACAATCCTATTGGAGTGTATTATAAATAATATTGGAAGATGTAAATGTCATCTTTTAAATTTATTAAAGATAAATAAAAATTTTCCTATCTTATTTCAGAAACCATCATATTCATCTTGTATATATATTTTGATAATATAATTACAATTTTAAAAATTTGTAATATGATATTCATACCCCTGATTTGTTGTATTTGATTAAATTATTTAAGGGTGTAATTATCATTTTTTAAACTGTCAAAAGATATTTTGAAAGTCTTAAAATTTTAAAAACACTCCCATTTTTTAAAATTTCTCTCATCCTAACATATTTAAAAATTATAATTCACTTCAACAGTACGATTACAGGTCAATGATACTTTTATATATACTTATATTAGTGACATTTTATAATTATTTTTAATTTTAAATTAATATAAATTAAAATACACAAATTATTTAATAAAATTTTAGAAATAAACCAATATTTTGTAAGAAAGGGTTTTGATGTTTTCAACAATTTTATACAAAAATTTTTAACATATTTTTTTAATAAATTAACCTACAAGTTAAACAATAATTTTTTAATCTTAAATGGAAAATGTGTCATTTCGTCCACCCATGGATGTGAAATAATCATTTGACCTTTTTTTTTTTTTTTTTTTAAATTTTAACATAATTTTAGACACACTGCCACCTTAGCATCCTCTGCTATCCTCTCAATCCATAGTTTGGTCTTGTCGGAGATAGGCCTAAACCCCTCTTCTTATAGTCTTCCAAACAAATATGATTCTTTATCTGCATTTTATCACTCTTGTTTCATTTACATAGATCCATTTGGCATTGGTAACAGCATCATTTCGGTTTTAGAAGTTTGCCAGTTTCTGTGTTATTTGCAAGGAAGATAAGTATATCACTGTGCAAGATCCTTGCGCATTATCAAGTTCCCCTGTCTACCCGGATATCTAAAATCAAAGCTAATTAAGGGCTTGACTAATCAGACAGTTAAATGAAAATTACTCGTTCGATTTAAAAGTTCATTTCAACTACTAACGGTTTTCATCATAATCAAAATGTTCTTCCGTTCTCTGAAATTAGTAGGTCTAGTTACTGTACATAGCGCAAGGAAGCTCCCCCTTCTTCATGACTCAAAGATTTAAAACAATCCAAGTTTGGAAAATTTTCATGGTAAAAGAGTTTACGCAGGTGGTTGTATTTATCCACATCAAAGTTGTGGAGCTTCATGAGTTTTTCTTGCTTAGCCTTGAATCGCCAGTGAAAGTAGCCTTGAAAGGTAGGCTCTATGGACGTTTTCATAAAGAAACCATAGGCAATGGCAAAGTAAAGCGTTGTGACGAAGTAGCAGATGGGCTCCATAACATCCCAACCTAATTCCCCGAAGGTGAGTCTCATGAACCCAAGAGTCTGCACCGTCAAAAAGCCGAAGCCACAATACAACTCTCTTCCAACAAGGGCCTTAGCCTTCTGGTCGATTATGGCCTTCTGCTTTTCCATCTGCTCAAGCTGTTCACGCCTCGGGTCATCTGGGGTTGCTACACATTCAGAAATTAAGGCCTCCATTGATCTTGCCACCTGTGGTAAAGCATTAATTTCTGCTGTATTAGGCCTTAATCAAGTTGAAGAAGCTGTACAATTTTTTTCTGAATTGTTTGGCACTGAGTGACAGAGGCTACTCTGCTTGCCCTAAATCGTTTAATGCTAAAAAAAAAAGCGAAAAAGTGAAAGGGGAAAAGTTAAACCTGCTCCGGTCGGAGAAAAACTGTGTTTCCTAAAACGATGACGTTTCCGGACTCATCCAACAGCTTAGCGAACTCAGTCCCTTCCTCTTCATTCCCACAAAAATCAACACAGATCCGAGAAAACTCACGGTACGAAATAGAACTCTTCGGAATTGCTCTGAGCTTCAGTTTCAGCTTTTCCACTTGATACAGCCGCAACACTTTCCTCGCATTCTGCACCGTGAAGCCGTACGGAGCATCCTTCGCCGGCGAGTCGGGAACATTAGGTGCGAGACCGTCCAACCGGAGGCGATCTCCGGCAATGTTAATGCCTTTGAGTTTCTCTCTTAGCTTGTCACCGACAGGCAGCGAGAAAAACTCGGGGATTCTGGCGGTTGATTGGTTAATTTGTCTACGCTGGAGAAATTTACGAAAAAAGCCTTTCTCCGATGAATCGGGAGAAGTTATGTACTCGCGGTGGAAGTTTGTTTTTCGGGCATTAGGAGGGACAAGGCCCTGGCAATGTTCTAGAGTTACAGCCGGTGACAAGAGTCTAGAGATGTAACTCTTGGTAATCAGACGCTTCACGAGAGCCTTACGAAGCTCCATTGATTACTGTGAGAAAGAGAAAGGAGAGAAGGGAAGACGTCAAGTTTGAGTTGAGAAATTATAGTCGGGGAGGCGACGGTATATATAGGGTCCAAGGAAGGAGGAGAATCCTGAGTTTTTACGAATCTCAAGGGTTAAAATCGTGATATCTCTTGTTAAGTACAAGCGGTGAAAAGAAAGCAACTGAACACCGTTCAGATTCTGATCACTAAACTGAGACATAGCTTTTTTTATTTTTAAATTTCATTAATTTTTAACTTAACACCTAAAAATAGGGAATGATGCCACGTGGCTGTGTATGCTTTGATGGTCTTATTCACGGTGTTAATTTTTGCGTAATATTTGGAAAAATAACATCGCCATATATAAATTAGCCTGTATGTGTATCTGTTTCAGAAGACGAAATTACCCCTAGTAAGTTATTTTTCCTCGCAGGAAGCTGGCAGGCAGGCTGCCTTGCCAAAATATTAAGAGAGCCCCGAAAATTACATTTAAATAGGTGCTCCTAGTTAATCGTCCCATAATTAAAATTACTTTTTTTTTCACTCAAAATCTAATTAAAAAAATATTGATATAGTATTAAAAAAATTAAATTATTATATTTTCTCTAATTATTATATTTTTCAAAATTATCGTATTAATTTACATTAATAAACTTTTAGTAATCTCTTTAAATAACAAGTTTCATTAATATTTTCTTCTTTCTTTTTTTCAATTCATTTTAACTCTCTTCTTTATGGATGTCTCGTCAGCCTCTGTCACCACACCAAATTGTCACTCCCCTTACCCTCAAAAGCCACCCCACACTTCTAATCTTGCTACATTGGTTTGATCGACACCAATATAATAGGTATTATCATGGTCTTTTGTTTCCTCTTTGTTGGCCACTCTTTCATCACATGGCTCAAATTTGGTCAAAATCCCTTTCACTTCAAGCCAGAAGATACCACTCTTGAGAACCCTTCTATGATGTGGCTCGATTAAGCCCTCATCATCTTTAGTTTGAACCTCTTCGACTTTGTCATTCTCAGTAGTTCTCATCATCGTTCTCATTCTCAAATTGATAGTAATGTTAATATTCTTGTTAAAGTGGCAACTAGAGTTTCAAGAACTAAATTGAAAATTTTTAAACTTGTTAAATAATTAAAGTATCATATTTAAAACGTTGAGACAAGATTTGTAAAAGGGTTAAGTTTTGGGTGGGAATGTTATTTATGCATTCAAATAGTGAAAACGGTTTTTTAGGTTAAACCTTGGGTGCAAAATGGAATTAACTCTTAATTATAATATTGGCTCAACATTTACCGTGAGTTGATAGTCATTGACCACAGTCTACCCTTAGTTCTTGGTATATGTGTGAAAATATTACAAGTTCCCAAATAATATTACGACCTAATGATTATGTCCCACCCAAGTGAAAGTGAAACGACAATTTCTCACTCTCTAGTCTGAAAAGTCTGATTTATCATCCATTTTTGTTTGTTTTCAATTAAATTACTATTTTATCCTTTGTTAATATACTAATAAAAATACCCTCACTATTTAATACAAATTTCAATCATCAATATATCTTTTATTTTTATTAAATTTACAAAAATACTCCAATTAAAATGGAAATTTAATACACAAATTTATCCTCCAATAATTATAATTAAAATTTAGTAATTTTCTTTTTATAAAAAAAAAATTTTCCTCATTTTTTATTCATTCTCCTCTCATATTCAGTTTTTTATCACTAACTATTAGTCATCCTCTTTATTTTCTCTTCATCTTCACCAGTAACACCAACATTCATCATCTTTATTTTCTTTTTGTCATCTTTATCACTAACCATTGACCAAGCACTTTCTCATCCCATTATATTCACAAAAAATGCTACTATTGACTATTATTCTCCTCCAATCATTTTCACCACTAAAACCATCTATCATCTTTTTCTTTTAATCACATTAATCAGTAGTTATCATTCTCTTCACTACTACTTTTTCATTTTCAATTTCTTAGAAAAAATTCTTAATAACCCTAAATTTACATTTACTTAAACTAAAAAGATATGAATGGGAGAAAAAAGAAGAAGAGAAAATTGACCTTTATTGAAAAGAAATAAGTGAAACAAGAAGAGAAAAGAGTTGGTAATGGAAAATGAGTGGGAAAAAGAATGGAATTAAGAAATTGATATTCATTTAAAAAAAAAATTGAGTGGGAGAAGAAGTCAAAGAGACATAAATGTGAAAATAAAAAAACGATAAACGATAAATGTATGAATATTATTGATCAGAAAAAATATATATTTTTAATTTATTATAAAAATATATCATTCCACTCAACTTTGGGTGAAAAATAGTAATTCGAAATTATATTATTATTATTTTATTTGTCTCTCTACTTTCATTACAATAACTTTTTTTTTTTGTTTAATTGCTTTCTTAATTTATGCATATTCTCAAATGGATACAAATTATGATATAATTTATTGGATGAACATATTATAATTTTTCCTAGAACACATTCATGATAAAAATCTTACCATAACACAATGTTTATGCAGGCACGATTTTCCTATAAAAAATGATCGGCACGACATCCCAAAAATACTCTTGTCGTCTATTAATATGCAATTAGGTTCTACCTACAAATAAGACAATTTAGTATGAGTATAACGTGTAGTATGTCTGCAACCGCAATTTCTGGAGGATCCTGATTTGAATGGTTTGCAATTTTTTTTTTTGGTTATATATAGAATGCTGAACCTTATTATATGGTATTATATCATTTTTAAAAGGTAAAATAATAAAAAATTAATTAACAGGTAATTATTTTTAAAAAATATTATAAATATTTTTAGAAGTTTAAGATTTTTTATATACATTTTTATTATATTATAATTTTTTTTAAAAGTGTATTAATTTATATTGTATTATACAGTATAATATATATTATATGATGTATTCATTGTATTATATTAATTTGATATATTTTATAATATATATCATTTTTAATTTGTATTATATCATATCATTGGATACTAATATTTATATTGATTTGTAGTAAAATATATTTAGGCCTTTGTCGAAAGATTCGACTTTAACTTTAGGTTTTACTGTCTTGGTTAGGCTATGCTATTTATATTTGAAAAAAAAAATATGATTTTTTCATTTAATAGTAGAAGTTTTAAAAGGTTATAATGAGTAATGTTATATGCATAATTTTTATGTATAATGATGTATCTTTATATAATTAGACAGTTAAAAATTAAAGATAAAATAATATTTAATCATATAATGACTATCGTTACTTTTATGTAAAAATTATACACAAAATTTTATTAGGGTTATAATTGTTCTTGCATAAGGAAGGTAAGGTAGTCTTGTTCTTGGGTTTGTGACAAATTTACTCCCGCGAGAAGATGAAATTTATATTTGAGACGTGGAGGGGAGCAGAGGAGATGCTTCTGCAGGGCATCAGCCAGATTTGGAATGTAGTCTTAGTGTGCATAACTGGGCAAATGTCTCTTTCCCACCCAAACTTTGATAAATTACAACATAACCTTTTAATTTTGAAAATGTCATTTTCACCCATTCATTAATTTCTTTAGTGAAATTTTTTAGATTTTAATTTTATGGTACATTCAATGAAAATGTGGGAATGTCTTTTAATGTCTAAAGCGGACCTGCAAAAGGTTTGCCGTGAGATTGTATAATTTGTTTATATTATTTTAGAAATCTAACTAATATTAATTTTATTATATATCGTACAAAATGACAAAAAAATTTTCACATTGGTAAAAATA
Organism: Mangifera indica; assembly: GCF_011075055.1. Classification (NCBI taxonomy): domain Eukaryota; kingdom Viridiplantae; phylum Streptophyta; class Magnoliopsida; order Sapindales; family Anacardiaceae; genus Mangifera; species Mangifera indica. The sequence goes on along the minus strand of NC_058147.1, from coordinate 2,358,519 downwards.
GTGTCTGACTTTGATGAACGGTTAAAAAAGTAGACTTTTCAAATTTAAAGGATTAGATGGTGTTGCATCAAAGATCAGGTGGGATCATGTCGTGTGGCCAGATGTAAAAATGAAATCAGGTTTCATAATAATTTAAAGTTTCATTCAGTATGCATAACTGGACAGGTATAAATTTATTCAGCTCTAAATTCGGCAACGTGCGCGCAGTCTGCAGAGTCCAGAGCATCAGCATCTTCACCAAGCCATCGTCACTGCACAACTGCTCACTACATGTCGCTCATCAGGCATTCAGTTTTGCATGCTGGCCTTGTCAACATTCTTCATTGCATGCTTGCCATTTGCCTTAGCGTAGGCATAACGCTCCTTATCTCCCCAAATGCAACATGTAGTTTCAATATATGGGTACATGAACTAAACAGGGATCTTGAAAACTGTAAATAGAGACAAATAGAGATAAAAAGAAATAAATTAAATGATGGTGAATGTGCGAGGAAACATTTAGACACTACCGAAACAGGGAAAGAAAATAAGGCCATTCTGGTTTTCCTAGCCAGGTTTGCGCTGCTTTTGTTTGGAATTGACTGATTTAATTGTGTATTCTAATCCGAATTTCATGGAAGTTGAGAGCAGACATGGTAGTTTCAATCTGAATTTAGGGTTTCTAACCGTAATGAGAAGATAATTCTCTAATAAAAACAAAAAACAAAAAACAGAAATGGCCATGCCCTCTTTGTTCTGCCTCTTTATATTAATATATTTACTTAAAATATTAATATATCATTATAGTTTTAGATTATTTATATTTTTTAAATTTATTTATATTTTTATTGTATATATTAAAATGATTAATATATGATGTTTGTAATATTTGAAATAGTATATTGATTTTAAATTTATTATTTAATATATATATATTGTGTTTAGAGAGTACGAGAAGATAATTTTTTCTTATAGAAACAAGAACGAAGAGGGGATTTTCTTCCTAGTAATAAGGAGGATATTTTTCTTCATAGGAAGGAGATGAGAAATCCTTGTCATTTCCCTAATGGGGATGAGTCGGGAACGGTAGGGTTGGATTCGAACCGAGTCGAATAGAGCAAAACTGAGTTTGAGCTCGGCTCAGTTTATATATAGCAGAGCTCGAGTTCGAGCTCGTGGAAGCTAAGCTCAAACTCGGTTCGACTCATTTCGAGTTCGAGTTTTTAACTATTTTATTATTAAACGATATCATTTTTATACATATTGGTCGAAACGACGTCGTTTTATGTTAAAATTTTTAATTGAAAAATTTGACGAGTAACTCGAGCTCGAGCTCGATCGAGCTTTTATATGGTTGACTTATTTCTGATTCGTTCAAGTCGAGCTTGAACTCGAACTCGAACAAACTCGATTCAAATCTAGCTCGAGCTCAAACTCAAATAGACTCTATTCGAATTGAGCTCGAACTCAAACAGGCTCAGTTCGAGTTTAACTCTAGAGAACTAAGATTGATATTCTTTGTGATGAGGGAGATGGAAACGGGGACGGAGATAGAGACAAAGATTGAAATCTCCTTTTAGTTGTCATCTCTAATTTTAAGTACTCAAAAAGATATCTCAATAATATATTGTTATATAATTAGATGTTATTTTATCTTTAATTTAGAGACATTATCTAAATATTCAAAATTAACGTGTTTCTCTAGTGTTGGCCGGAATCAAAGAGTTATCAAGCGACATTTTTATGCCCACTACTATTAATTCAAAGGAATCAATAAAATCTTGATGATGAAATACAGATAGAGATGGATGAAAGATCCAAATCCAAATCTAAACACCTATTTGATTGCTTGAATACTCAATCAATCATTTTCCCGATCCAACTAAACATCTAATTACAACTCTACAATCCTTCACGGACGTCTACCTAACCAATATCTGATTTAAAAAAGTACCATATTTTTATATGAGAATTGGCTACGTAACTTCTTAATACGCCTTTTCCAATTAAATGTAAGGATCCATTCAATTTATGCCAAACCCAAATAAGGTTCGTATCGAAGATTAGTTTGAATTGAAAAGACTTTGAACTCAATTCGAACATAATTTAATTTTAGATTCAATTCAAATAAATTAATATTTAAATATTTAAATTAATTTAAATTTGACCCGTTTATTAAAAATAAATATATTTTTTTAACTCTTTTGAACTAATTTAAATAATTCAGATCAAATCTAGCTTTATGGGGTAAGTTAATGTGCTGACTGTGATGATTGATGTATATTTTTTTCTTGATTCTGGGTGCTGTTATAACTTTTGTTGTGACAATTAATTTAAATAAGGTAAAAGTGAAACCACTATGAGCATTATACACATTTTTCCACGTATTAGTTAAGGTGGAGTGCACCACAAATGAGATCCTGGATATTAATTAATTAAAAATTAATTGATTACATTTATTAATCCAATAAAATTATATTTACATTTTTTTATATATTTTTTAAATATTTAAATAGAATATTATTATATGGTTAAATTATTTAAAATTAAAAATAAAAATAATACCCATTTATATAAATATTTATATATTTAAAATTTATATTAAAAATATATACATATAACATTACTCTTATAAATAATATTGATTCCATTGTATTAAGAAAACATGTTTTTGAGAATTCCTTTCTCTTGATTTTCTTTAGAAAAAGGATAGAATATATAGTGAGGTCAGATAAATATTGAGATTCCTGGTTCAAGTGGGATAAGGATTCCTGCCTAGCCCTTGGAGATGCGCAGAGACTTTGTCAGCTCACTTTGTTAGGCAATTAAAGAATCCCAACAAATTGGAATTTGGTGGGAGGGATCAAACTGAGATGCGTAAGAGGAATTATAATTGAGACACTAGTGGAAGTCTATTGCCTCCACATTTCCTGTTTGAATAATGCACCTCCACATGCGACTCCATGGCAAATTCAACTGTCCACAAGTAGGGGCATTATAGTAGGATTGCGTTTTTTAAATTTTTATACGTTGTTTATAATATTTTCTAATATAATATTGGAGTATTTAAATTTTTTATTATTTTATTTTTAAAAGATATATCTTATTATATATAATATAAAAAATTAAATTATTTATATACGATACGATATATGATTAGATTATTATAATTGGAAATACAAAGAATCCTATGATACAAGTGTTGGTAGAATTAGTTAGCGTGTAAGTACCGGCATGATTGTGATAACTTCCCAACGTTAGGGGTCAATTTTTGAAGTGGGAATCCACCATGGCACTGCACCATATCCATTAACAATTGATGCTGATGGTGATCATTTATTTAATCTTGGAGCACATATTTTTCTTGCAAACTGTAATCGAATTTATAATAGAAATCTTCTTCTAAAAGTTGCTACGTAGGTCCACTGAATTATCGACTTTTGGATGGCATGAAAGCTGACCTTATAATATTACTAATTGGTGATGCCATTTAGGTGACAAAAACAAGCTTTCTTCCTACTAGGTCCACTTAATTAGCCACTAGGCATTTGAAAATTCAGAAATTGAGCTCTACAGATATCTTGAATGGCAAAAGAGTAAAATTTCAAGTACAAAAATAAACGAGCTCAAATTCATTCTCTCGATATTTTAAAATTAAATTTTTTACTTACTCCAACTAGGGATTATGAGATTGGACACAAATTTGCATTGATGTGATCGATTTAAATCTAAAAATAAATTTTTTTCCGTTACAAAAAAGAAAATTCTAAAATTGGGATGACAATGACTATATATTTATAAGGCTGAAAATAAGAGCTTCTCGAATCACATAATGTTATGCCAGACATGAATTGCACCAGTCGCTTTAAGCTTTAGCTTTCTTCGTTGTATATGTAACCGCGTAAGCTTCCATATCTTCATTTTCATGAGTAAAATATGAACAAGGTCATGTCTGCCATTTAATATATTGATCATGGAAAATGATGAGGCGAGATGACTTCCAAATACTTATAATGAAGGCTAGATTTTCTCTGGTACCTCCGGACACAGCTTTTTCATATTAAGATGACTTCTTCAGCTGTGGAATAGCTTCCAGTAATTTAGTGGAACATATACGTATAATAAGGTCATCAGATAGACAAATGGGAAGAAAAAGAAACCACGAAGTTGAGAAAATTCAGAAGCCAATCGAGAATACTGTAAGAGATAATGCAAAAATTTGCGTTAAAGGCGCTGAACACTTGCTGCAATTTGAGCACCGAGAGAAAATTGTCCACTAAAACGAAGGCAGAGACATATACAACATGAAATAATTATATAAGACAAAGAGAGCGTGCTTTAAAATTAAAGATGGCAATTTGGCCAACGAATTTTTCTGGATCCTCAGTCAACTCATTCCTGTAAAGGGAAGAAAATTCTCTCGTAAGAATGGGATGAGGGTAAGACTAAGAACAATTAAAATTTAATATTTAAAAATAGAATATAAATATAAATAGATATATCTTTGATATATATATTTTTTGTTTATTTTTTAAATCTATAAATATTAAAAACAACGAATATTTTTTTGTTGTTCTTGTATTGAAAATAGGATAAAGACAGAAAAAAGTTTTTTTTTTTTAAATTATGCCGGTTAGGATATTCGACCCCTTCTGTATGGTTGGCATCCCTGTTTAAAAAGGATTAACAATATATGCAAATAGTAGGAAGTTTCACTGTCAAATTGACAAAGGGTGAAATAATGGGCAGTCGTGGCGTCCATTGCTCCACAATTGATGAACAGCAGAACAATGTTGGTATTGGCTCGTTATAATTTACAACAGTATTACTTGTAGTGGTAGTCTATTTTCACCACGTAAGAAATAAACCCTAAAATTTCACAAGGGACTACCGGCCGCCACGTCACAACATGAATAATGAATTAGATTAAATTCTATTATATTAATTAATTAATACTTATAATGAAACAATAATCGCATTATAACTTCCTTTTCCTTATGAGAAAGAAACCACATTATCCTTAATGGACACTCAGGATACCACAATTTTATATTTATATATATATAAAATATTATGGGTATATATTTTAAATATATATATATAATGTGTCATCATATAAATAGATATTACGTTATTTTTAATTTAAAATCATTTAATCAAATGATGATATATTATTTATATATCTAAATTATATACAAAAAAATGTGTATTATATAAATAATCACTTGTTAATAGGCAACAGTGAAGATTATATATAAATAATCAAAGTGTGGATATTACAGCTTAGGTAATTTCTTAGTTTATTAATTAACCTAAGTTAATATTAATTATAATTTAATATAATAAAATTAGATAATTGAATGGTTTAATACCAATTTACAAATAAAAATTTACGAATAAGTTTAAATGATTGATAAAAATAAACCTAATATACTTAAAAAATAATAATACCAGTATTTAATAACAATTTTATCTATTAAAAATTATTATTCGAAAACTTAGTTTCACAAGAGAAAGACTTGTCTCGTATAATATTTCATTTATTTTTATAATTTTAAATTTTTTAATTCGATATTTTATTCATAAATCTTACAGGATTCAGATTTCATTCAGTTTATCTGTATAAAATCTCAGGTATATCAGGAACGCAAGAATCAGCTTCTGATTCAATATGGAGACTTACGTGTTTGGAAAATCTTCGATTCTTCATGCTAAGATGCCTAAATGGGATGCTAGGTCGGCTTAAAGTAGCTTGAAACATGTGCCATTCATATAAATCTGCAGTTATAAAAATGGCTCTTCTTATGACGATATTAATTGACAGAGACTGGCAAGAGAGATGAAGTCACATGAATATATTCCTGCAGCCTGCAGGTAGGGTTGACATTGTTGCTCAAATTGAAATGGAAAGCATCCATTTCAACTGGTAGCTTAAAAATGATGCAGACATTGGATTTGGGGAATATTATTATAAAACCATATGCAAAACTATTTACAATAAGAGAATCTTTATACTTCTTTCTGGCACAACTGCATGGATGCTGCAGGGATACGAATATATGAACTTGTAAAATTTGAGCTAGCAGCCTCCCCAGCTAACTTGTGACTATGTTTGAGCCAGCCCCATTTGGCATGTTGAATCTTTATATTGTTCAGATAGAATAAAATTTGTTAGTCGCATGGCATCGCTAGATTCATGTAGCGAAGAAATAAGAATTTATTCACGCGTCTTAATTTTAACAATATGTTTTGCAGAATCAAAGAATATAAGATTCTTGTTTTATCTATGTCACTGGTTGATACTAAACTTGTGGTTTTATTTGCTCAGATTGATTGGTTAGCTTAAAAGAGTGGACTAATTCGGATGAGATTCTTTATTATAAAAAAAAAAGAAATTGGGGTGAATGGCAAGGTAAACACAGGCTTGTTGGACAGGTTGGGACTTGGGACTGTTCGGTGGAATAGTGTCTAATTGCTTAATGAAACATCGAAAATGTAAAGACTAAGAGCAAATAAATGTAAATTTGCTCTGCTTTAAAAGTATGGCAGAAGAATGTCAATCTGACACAAGTGCACTTGTCATATTATGCAACTTTTGGTCAGAAAGAAGACAGACCATACTGCCATTGATGATTAAAAAAAGTGCCCAGATTGAGGGAAAAACTTTCAAGCCTTGGATTGAATAAAAATAGGCCTGTAATCTTATGGTTCGACAATTGGGCATAAGGAAGTCCCGCGTTCTGGGATTTATATTCAATCTTTGACCAAAACAGCCCAAATCTTTGTTTTCTTCTTGAGTAGGATAAGGCGCATTAGATATTTTTAGGAAACAACTTGTGCATATAATTATCCAAGAAAGGTAAAAATATTAATGATTAAAATTAGTTACATAATTATGTTATTGACTATCTTATAGAAAACAAGAGTGTATATGTGAATGCTTTGCTTTCAAGCTTTTGCTTGGATTTTTCTTCAATGCCTCCACCTTTATGTCCGGGATATAACACCCAAACCCACCATTAAATAGAAAACAAAATCAAAACAAAGAAAACAAAAACAAAGAGTATCGAAACAACAATCGAGCCATGGAAAAATAGAAAACAACCCTGAAACAAAGGAAACATAAATGCATGGTTTGACTTAATTCTAAATGATTTATATCAAAACCCATCAATAAATTAATCTTCAACAGAGAGTTGAAGATATATGCAAATATGGTATATGAGCATTTTCCTACTTCAAAAACAAAATTTAGAGATTTATTTGTACTTTAATTATGCTAATATTAAGATAATATAATCTCAATTTAATGTAAAATAATTGTTTTCTTTATAGACACGAGATGAAATAATAAAAGAATCTTATAAGTATTATAGAGATATTTTAACTTGTGAGGTTTTTCCGAGGTTTGTATCTATTTGTTTTTTCAAACGAATAGCAAATAGGCAAGGAATTTGGCCATTATTCTTGTAGTTTTTGGTTGCATTATTGCATCTAGACATTGGGCCGTGCGAGTTCGGTTAAGTATCAATAATGGGAACTTTACCCAACTAAAGGCAACGCATTAACGAAGGAAGAAGAAAAAAGTTTGAAACCAAAGAAACGGGAAACTTAAAAGGGGCTGTTTTATGCTATTGCAGGGTTGAAATTTGACTGCGAAAGCAAGTAGAAAAAGCAATTGATCTCCTAAACAACAACGATTAAGCAATTTGATAACAAGAAGAAAATGCAAATTGGCAAATTCATAAAGTTTTGTACTTTGGTCATTGGTGATGATATGTTTGATTAATGAGTAATGTTACGTACACTTACTTTCGAATACATAATTTGAGTCTTAAATAATATGTTATCATGTAATTACGTATTATCTTATTTTAATAATATAATTTGTCCTAATCCTATTTATCTGGCAGAAAACAAGATTACGAAGGTTAGCTGGCAACTTTCAGAAGGGAATAGATGGGTATGAAAGGCTTGGCCTAAACGTGATCTCAATATTAGCTTGGATCGTTACTCGATTTAACCAATTTTGAGTACAAGCAAAGATAACCCTGAACAATTTTAATGACTTTTCTGATAAATTTATTATCAATCGAATGAGCTAATTTAGCTTACAATCTAGCTTGCTTACTATCCATCTGATCTTAAACAAGCCCTTGATTTGACTCATATCAAATAACTCACTACGCCCTGCCTAGTGACACTTCAATTTGGACCAGAAGCCCTGGATAATCTTATTAGAGGAGATGAACGTGGGTCCAATCAACTTAATGTTCTCGAAATAATTAAGGCAGAATTTTCCTCCTACTTGCAACCCAACTTGAATGTCTTCATCGGGTCCAACAGGGATTGGGCAGGCTTACAAAACAAAGCAGAAAATCATTGTCGACTTGCATTTCTGAGTAGGGCTATCGTAAATCAAGTTAGTTTGAGTTTGAAATACTAGTTCAACTTAATTCAAATTTATTTAATTTTAGTTTAAATTAATTTGAGTTAAAATATTTAATTTATTTTAAAAACGAATTAAACTTGAGTTAGAGAGAGTTCAATTTGATTTAATTTATGAATTAGGTAAATGACACAATCCAATTCGAATTTAATTTGTAACTTGATTCAAATTATACTAAGTAATTATTAAAATAATATCATTTTACTTATTATTAGATAAAATAATATTATTTTATTAATAAATCATAAATTTAAACTATAAATCTAAACTAAACTCGAATTAAATCATCTTCATTCGAATTAAATTCGAATCATCTTTAATTTTGACTAGACAAACTGGAACTAAACTCAAGCTAAAGAATGTTCAGGATCAAATCGGTTCATATACACCCCTATTTTCGAGTAATAGTAATGATTTTAACTAAAAGCAGTACGGATGATTGTTGTCGAAAATGCTAACTTCCATATGTATCCAACTAAGAACAACAATAGTTTCAGCAAAAGTAATAGCAATAGATTTTAGGAAGGGGGCGGTGGTGAGTGAATTGGTTGGCCGTGCCCATAAAAGAGCCATGGATCAATTAGAAACAATGCTCAGACTATGCACAACCTGTTATTTCCTCAGTGGGGAATGGGTAAAAATGGTGCACTTATTTTGCTTTTTAAGGCAAGGTTGTTTTACCCCGCGGAAACATAGAAGGGGAGGGGAGAAGGCAGTGCACATGGGTTCAATTCAATTTATGGTGACTTTATGTACCCATAAATTGAATTTACAAGTGTGGAAAAGCTATAGATACTAAATAGGTAGAGCCTAGCCATCAACCAAACAGCTTTACTGGCGTGCAATTTTCTTTCTTTTTTGACCATGCTGCTCCTGCTCTTACTCCATTTCTAAATACAAATTATCTACCTTAGTTGTTCCTAGTTTAGGACAACTGTCACTTGTTTCAAAAGATAGAAGAATATGATCGGGGATGGTGTTGGCGTGGGCAAAGCAGAAGCCCCTTTTCAACTGAGTAGTCAAAATCACTGTTTCCACACACAATACTCAACCTAAAAGCAACGAGAATAAAATAAAATGGAGATATTTAAAGGTGCAACGCTATGTGTACCAGGTCACCTCTTGGGTACAGTAATTCACTAATTTGGTAAAATCAAAACCCATTATTCACGGCATCCAAAGCCAAAGGTTGACTTAGCTTTTCAAGTCTAACTTCCAATAATGCTTAACATGTTGTACTAGATTGTATTTGCTATTTACAGCCTCAGCCTCACGGGGATAAACCATGTTCATTTTTTTTGTTTTTTAACAAGCAACCCACTTGAACTCAATCAGCCTATCTATGTCACTAAATCAATGATATCAAATAGAATAAATTTTAAATTTAATAATTGATTTTATAATTATTAAATTAAATGTTTGATTTTAATGTGTCAATAAAAAAAATTTGAACTCATATTCTCTTATATATAATTTTTTTTATTTATTTAAACTATCATTTATAATCAAGGTAAACAATATTATTCACATGAAAAATAATATTATTAAAAAGTAAATAATATATTATATTATTACAAAAAAAAAAAAAAAGATGTCAAATTTGAATTGGATACAGCTTTAACTCAACTCATGTCCAACTTGATCCAATCCATGCGTTGAGATCCATCCCTAGGCATTCGATTGATTTCCTAGATGCAAGCATTCCTAGATGGAAGCTATAAATTGCGGAGAAAAAAGTGGAATTAGGATTATCTGCTGTTATTTCTCTAACGATATGACTAGTGCCTAATGGCTGTTACCATCATTCTACCAATCATTTCAACTTTTGGTATAATTGGAAAGGCAAGGATGAGGCTCAAAACCGATCCATATTTATGTGAGTGGGGTCCTATTTTGATACTAAAATCTCAGAATTTTGACTTCTCAGGACGCTTGTATTATTGATTTGAATTGAAAAAATGCAAGACATCTTGCGACTTACCACAGAAATGGCTTTTACCGCGGCACAATTCACACTTGGTCAGCTTCATGGGTACATATGAAATGAATACATAAAGCTTACTGCTGTTCATGTTTAACATTATCATTAGAGTCCAATTAATACTCAGCAGTACAATTACAGCACCAAGTATGACTTGAGTTAGGAAGAACAAGCAATGCTATGAGCAGGTATTCAATTGGTTACCCATATAATACGTCATTTTGTAATTAAGTGGTTTCTTATTTTTAATTCAAAATTACATAATCACTCGTTGACACATGATCTAAGTACCCGACTGATAATATTATAATGCAGCACATATAACAGACAAAGGAGAATGGTTATGGTCAGAAACGAAGAATATATACAATTAGGGAATCCCCAAGTCAGAAAATACATAAAACAAAGCTTAGAAGGAAAGAGAAAGGCATAGGAACTTCTTAAAGGTCTAGTCACCGATTTAGGATATATCTACAAACTAACTATGCTACCAAAATGAAAGAAGCTCTATAACTCATTAAATACTAACCAACCTACTGAAAAGAAAAATACATCCATAAACAAACCACGGATACATATGTTACATATATATTATCACTACAAGGGTAAGGAAAGAGGACATTAGGAGGATACCAGTATCTGTTAGCATTCACAACCGAACTATTACCATCTCCACCTCATTTGCATACTGTCTTGAGTCTCTTAGCCGCCTGAACAAACCCCATAATCACCTGCAGCTCATCCAGTTGCTTCACCAATAAAACAAATATTAATTCAAACTACCAATTATTCTTTTATTATATAATATTATATATATTTGCTGAAACGATCAACCTAATTGTGAAAAGGCATTCATGAACTGCTTTTTTGCATAAGAAAAAGACAGATTTATGAGAATAACAAATTTAGATTAATTGTTTTGCCTGAGTAGAAAAAGAAATTTGAAAAAGAGAAAGGGGGAAGAGTTGTTTTTTGGGATAAGATAGATTGTTTAAATGAAAAACTGTCTTGAGATTTTGGTAGGGGTTTTAAAAAGTAATTGGCAGATCTATGGAAGAAACAAAAAGGAGAAATCAGTGCGGGGTCCTGCCTGTACCTGTGACATAAAATGTCTCTGAACCACATCAATTAGTTGTTCCTTTGATGGATTGGGGATAGCATCCACCTAGAAATTTTCATAATGTTTATTGTCAGAATAATGAGGCACAAGAATTAAACATCAACTTTGCTTCATAAAACTCACAAGATTGAAGTGTCGCCAATATCTCCACAACGCAGCCATTTCCAGTTTGCTAAGGTCAACCCTCTGCACCAAACATGTTTGAAAGGAAATTGAACCAGTAGGAAAAAAATTACATTATCAACTTCTTTTGGTATGTTTTTTAATACAGTTGAATGGTGATAAATAAAATTAGTATATAAAAGTAAACACAAATTTGAAAATTTTATACCATGGACCCATGGGGAGTAGTAACAGATCCCTTTGACTGGGAGTCACAAGAGAGAGACCTGCTCATAGTCTTGTTAGATGAACCAGTTGATTTATGTGTTCTATGCCTTGATCTGTGGGACTTTTGAGTGTCATCGGATGCTGGAAAGAAACAGAACAAGCAAGAATTAGGGTGGTGGGGCTTGTAAAAAGAAAAAGATGAGAGACAAAACCGCTTTTAGCTATAGTGAAAGTAAAAGGTGAAGAGAATGGATCCTATGTAACAACCTCAACCACTTTTCTTAAAAATAATGCATTATTCCAAACACAAAACAAGCAGTTCATATATATAATGATAGAAAGAAAAAGGGGAAGGAGCACAATCACACAAGTTTGTATATTCAATTGCATTACAAAATTAGTAATGACACCGGAAAATTGTCCCACTTAAATCATGCAACTAAAAATTGATGTCAGGAGCACAAAATTTAACATATAAGGAATAAATAACTGAAAAAGCAAACTCACCCATATCTGATACATTCCAAGGCCCATTGTCAAATTCAAGGTCATCATCTTCTTCATTACCAGTAGGAGCTTCAATCACACTGAGGGCATTCCTTTGCAGTTTCACTTCTATCCCATTAGTTAGAACCTATTATTCAATCAATTGAGCAGGCAAATATAAAATCATAGTCAAACAATCAAGTTTTCAGATAATAGAGAATAAAGAATAAAGAAAAGGGCAAGGGGAAATTCCATTTTTATTTGAAAAATCAGTTGCATTCTATCTAAAAACCAAGCCCATCTTATTAAGACAGTTACTATAACTGAAATTGACATGAAAATAGACATTTAATCAAATAGCTAAAACATAGATAAGAAAAACGTGTAAATGTTGTTAGAAAAAAAATGAAAATAAGTCTTGAAGAAATAGACCAGCTCAAACACAAAGCAAGCTCAATCTTAAACTATTAGGTAGTAACAAAAATGTAGGAAACTTCAAAAGAAAAAAAAAAGTCATCATTTTTTCAACCTAAAACAGTTCAAAGAACAGTGCATGCAGATAATTTTCGTTATTAGTTTAACCTTGATAAATGAAATGGAAATGAAGCAAAAATGATATTAAGTTGTAATGTCATAACCCAGGATAGACATATGTTCTTTTTCAATATGCCTCGGTTTTTTATTGTTTACCTTTATAGAGGAAGTCAGTAAACATGAGCACTTCCGAATAAAAATAGCTAAAATTCATTGACTAATAAGGAAACATGAAAATTAGAAATAATTATAGAGCAAATGTAGATCAAGGCTATATCGTGGATAAATTTTCAACAATTCAATCGTGCTAAATATGATACACGAAAATCCATAAAAAGAAAATGTTGAAGTTCTTACAGTAAGCAAGGAAAAGACCATCCCAAATGAAATGAATTATATCAAGAATACAAAACATAATCCAATCATACCAAACTCAAAGACAACCAAATGCAAATATAAATTCCTAGCTAATATCACAAAGTAGCATGCTCCAACACTACTAAAACCTTAATCCATGGAAGCACTAAATATAAATTAGAAAGAAAAAGTAGTAGACAATTAAAAGCCCACTGCAATTTTTTTTCCTTTTGATAGAAAAATCAATCTCACATTGCTCAGAACTTAACCAAACTCCAGATCCATCCACAAAAACGAACATGCAAGCAAAATCCATTTCACAAACCTCAAAATTACAAGTTAAAAACCTGAAATAACACTCCAATTCAAAAAATCACATATGAAAATCCAATAATATGAAATTTCATCCAAAAAACCATGGTTTGAAATTTAAAAAACAAATAACATTCGTAAGATTAATCAAATATAAATAGAATTTGTTAAAAATGAGAAAAGTGATAAAAATAAAAATGGCTAATTATTAATTGAAATGATTTAAAATTGCAACAAATAATAAATCAAAACTACCATTTATATCCACATTATTAAAAATATATATTATTGAGCTTTTAAAATACAAAATTCAAACTTAAAAAACTTCAAAAACAAAATTCTGCCTAAAATCAAATGAAATAAGAATAATTACCAGCCAATGCCAGCCCCCAAGGCCAACGGCCTTCTTAACAACACCTTGAAGGCCCACAAGAACCGATTTAGTACGGTTATTCCCGGTAACTACAACCTTAGTGTGACGTGGAAGCACAGATAGCTCTTCTTCACTGCTATCTCCACAGCTCTGCAAGTGTGAAAACCCGCCATTAACTGAACTCTCCATTGTTTCAAGCATTATCTCTGTTTCGAAAACAGGAAACTCATAAACTATCAGGAATCAACATTTATGAGTCGAAATTGTATGTAAACTGAAGATCGTGCATTGGCGAGTTTAAATGTGAAGTTTCTGAAAGCAAAACAGAGAAGAATTTAGGAGAAAATGGGATTTTCTTGGAGAGAGAAAACACAGAGCAGGAAAGAGAAAGTTGAGAGAGAGTGTGTTATTTGTGTGCGAGTGAGAAAGAGAGAGAGAGAGAAATGAAAATGAGAGCGAGCGGTATTGTTCATTGGCTGTGTTGCTATGAATCCCGACGAGCAAGAACAAACCAATAGAAACTTGACACGTAACAGCAAGAAAATAGCTCAAGTTGCGATTTTGGATTTCTAGATTAGGGAAGTTTTTTATTACAATGGGTTGACCATATGACTTTGTGGAAAAGCGGGTTGTGGGCATTGTGAAATGACTATTATGACCTATGCCTACCCTCGTAGTTTTCAATAAAATTTACAAAAAATAGTCCTTTAGAAGAGGGTCAGTTTCATAATTTAGTGGAAAAAATAACGTAAGGAGGGAGACTACAGGTAACGGAAAGCCGAAATTCAAGGAGTGGGTCCAGGCTCTACCTTCCGTCGGTGTTGTCGTATCCAACACTTACACATACATATGTCTGTCGTTTATAAAAAGGTAAATAAATAATACACATATTTATTTTTTTCCAATTGAAATTAAACTAATTTTTTCGTTACTTTATTTTCCCGCCACTGCTAAGAAACATGAACCGTTGATCTAAGGATCATGAAAGTGGTCGGCGTTGGATGTAAAAGCAGCCGTCGGATCAGAAGGTGTAGGCCGAAATAGTAGTAGAAAAAGCAGACATGTTCACATAACTTGTGTAATGATCATAAAGTTGAAAGAGGAGTGGCCCTTTTTGACACCCTGGCATAAAGAAAAACCATAGAGCCAAGAAGAAATTTAATAAAAATATACTAATAAATTATATTAATTCGATTTAATTTAATTTAAATCAATTTTTGATAATCTTATCTCAAAATTGGTTAATCCTAAGAGTTAATTTGAGATGGCTGGTGAATGGAGATCCGAAATAATACAGTGGTAGCAACTTTTGTCTTTACGTGGTGACAGACAGCAGTGAAAAGTGTGTCCTATCTTTATCAAATACATTATACTAACTCCACTATGAAGTTTCTGTTCTTAAAAAATGTGGATATTGACGAACGAGAGATCTTTTGTGTATTTACAAATATAAAATAAATAAAATAAGATTAAAATGTTGGAATTACTGGGAACGGATTTATGTGATAGTCGCATTGAGCATCCCTTATATGGTATGTGGCTAACTCAGACAAGACACTGGGTTCCACCACATAACTATTTTCTTCCTACAACTTTCCTCAGTAATCTAAGTGAATATCATCCATTTATATTGAAGGGTGGATTCAATTCGAATCGAATTAAATCGAGCTCAAACTCATTCACGCTGATGCATTCTCAAAAGACTGCTAATGTGATCAGTTTGAATCAATGGAATGAACATTGTCATTAGAGAGATTACAATATTGTCGGAAGATTGCTATCTCAATTTCAGTTTTATTGAGTCGAATGTAAATTCAAACTTAAACTAGTTTGACTCGAATCCATTCCTATTTGCGTTGCCATCACTTCAATTTTCGGATTTACATGTATATGTTTTGACTAAAAAACATAATGGATAAGTGTAACGTACAAATACAATGAAAGATGAATCAAAAGCTGTGACCACCTCAATGGAATCAGCTTATACAGGCCCGTTAGTGGGCCTAAAGAGACCTGTCCACCAGCATTTATATTCAGTACAACAAATCCCGGGTGGCCAGCCACCCACCCACCCACAAGCGTAACAATATTTTATACTATAGAATGCCAGCGGTATTTATGTCTGTTGTTTATGATTACAATCTACTGTGACCATTTTTTTTTTTTCGCAGGCTAAGTGATAATTAAGTATTGCAGCCCCGGACTTGGAGAACATGTAAAATGCTCCTTCGACAGAGAGCTTGACTTGGGCCTAGCTCAAGCATAGTTAAGCAGGCACATGCAGCTTAGCATCAATTAGGTCAACGGTCAATTCACGTTTCCATGTTTAATATAATTTGGTTGATGTTGTTTGGTCGGGGCAACATACGGAAATATTTCAAGCATTATCCTATCCAAACCATAGTCTAACCAATAAAACACATAGAAGCTTTACAACAGGAGAATTGCTATTTGACATCTTTACAAACACGAAGAAAGAAGCTCCAAGTCTGCTATTATTCTATTCAACAGATCAGTCACCGCATCTTTTTAGCCTAGACTTGATATTCATTAATTTTTTAAACTTTATCAATCAATAACAAACATAGATAACTAAACTGACACAACAACAATAGACACATTTGGGCTGACAAGTGCGTTAGCCTAGAACTATGGTAATGGCAATCTAATGCTACGTCTGAAATGATACGAGCATCAACTAAAATGGCATAAAGCAGAAGTACTTCTTCTTAAGCTTTTTAATTCTGCCATTAGTAGGCTTCCTTCCCCCCTTTGGAATTGCTAAGTTTCTATCAGATGATATCGCAGGGTATTGAGGATTAGATGGACCTTCATCCTTGTAGTCTGCTTTCTCAACTATGATCACTTGCTTCTCACCAAGTTGGTCTAGATTTCTATTCGCCGTGGCTGAGTAAGGTGTCGAAGAACCGCGTTTGAAGAATTCTTCACCTGTAGACTTGCTTCTTTCTAAGCTAACAAGAGACGCTGTGGACAAATTAAAAATCAGAATAACTTCCTCTTCATAATAGTAATCGATACAGCAGAAAAATGGAAGGGAAAACAGGTTTTTCAACAGAGGCAATACTTTTATAATTGTATATCAACAAAGTAAAAACTTCATTATTGAATCAAATTCAAATGTTTTAAATTAAGTTTCAAAATCCTCTCATCTAACAAAAGCTAGGATTCCTAATATTAAATAACTCTCCAACATGATCAAATTGTAAACGCTTTTTGACAAACAGTTACTCTTACTTTTTATTCAGTTATGATTTTTAAATCAAGATGAGTAACTGCAATAAGGCTTGAATGATCATCTTGTCATAAGTTAATCTTCGAACTTATGTAGAATATTAGTGCATTAGATTTCAACTATCACTCTATAATTTAGGAATCCATCACTTTATTAACTGGGGATGGAAATTTAAGAATAACATAGAAAACCGCCAACCTAAGCAACTTTGCCAAATTTCTGTCAAACTAGTCCAGCTCAATTTATAAACCATTTGTCCAGCAGTATAATCTCACAGTCACAGATAAATTACTTAGATAACCAAGAATGAGAGTTTAGGTTTCATGAATTTTTGAAAAATCAAATATGTTTGCAAGTGAAATATGAAAAGTATTACCAAGTTGAAAAAATTCACATGCAACACAAAAGGTAAGAGGACAAAGAAAAGGAATCTAGGATACCTGGCAACATAACCACTTCGTTTGATTTCTGAGATGTAGGAAAACTATACTTGTACCCTGCATTCTTTGCAGCTATGCCATTGTTATTTTTAGTTTCTAGCTCTTGCAACAAAGCCCATGAATCAAAATATTCATCTGAAGACATGGTCAAGCAACTTGAATTTTCTGAACTTGAAGAAGGTGATAGTGGGTCGACAAGATCCAACAATTCCAGGTAGTCATCTCTGGATAAATGATTCTCCATAGCAGGCATCTCTTTTGTCTCATCATTATCATTATTCACCTGCAAAACCTTAACACAGAATTAGAATACCACCGCTCAAAAAAACCGACAGAAACAAATAATTAAAAGACCATAAAAGGGAAAAAAAAGCCTCTGTATATCCATTAGAACAGAAAATACCAACTGATTATTAATACCATTTGCCTTACTTATCATCACCTCCACAAGATAATTGAACTCATCCATGTACGCATTGGATAATCTTAAATTGACCTTTCGAAATTCACCAAATTTTAAACCTATAAATCTTTTAAGTTGTGAACCATGAGGAAGTATGCAGTTTCAGTCATGTCTTGAGTGATTTGGAAATAGTCAGTCTTTCGTGGCACAAAACTAGATTAGTTCATCTATCTGGACTTCTGTTTCTAAAAACTTTCAACATGCGTGTTTCTTCCTTATTCATAATGAACAGGAAGGAATCTTGATCTGATTCTGTTTATTTTTTTCAAGGCTACGCTGTCAGTTCATTTATTACACTGTTTACGTTAACTGTGCTTATGTGATTGTTGTAAAAAATGTTGTCCCCTATGTAAGGAGGATTCTGACTAGAGAGGAAATCTGGACTACTTTATAGTACTTTTTTCTTTTTTCTTTGATACTCTTTAAAAATCCTATCCAAAAAGTGGTGAAAAAAAAAAGGAAAATTTGCCAAGTACTGATTCTTAACAATTGAAATCTAGAACTCACCTGTCAGTTAAACATTTAAGCCCTGATCAAGAGATCCATATGTTCAATTGTTAGACAGAATGGCTAGTATTTTAGATACAAAGCCATACAAAGGCAAATAATTAAATGTGATGGTTAAGTGCCTGCATTAAAACACAACTGCTGAAAAGTTTAATTATCTAAAATAGCTAAAATGGGTGTGAAAATTTAATTGGAAACTAAATTGTCACATAACATGATGCCAAACAGTGTGACATAATTATAAACTGACAAATAATTCAATGCAAAAGCCAAACCAGGCATCAAGAAATGAAGGCCAGAATGTTAAGGCTGAATACCTGGTGCTTGCTTGTAGAGCCTTGATCTCTATCATGATTAACTCTTGCAGAACTTAACTCTGCTGGGTCAATGTGGGTTCCACCGTTTATGTCTGCAGCAGATACAGCAGCCATTTTCTGCTTTTTTTCATGGGTAGGACCTGATCTATCAATCAAGAAGACTCTGCAAAGTGAGCTAACATCCTGCACATTGTCCAACCATACTGTCAATTTACTGGCAAGTGGGGTTGAGAATTAAAAAAATATAAACATAGTTCATAAATATATAGGGCTAGCAGAATACCTCTGCCTTTTTGCTTTCACACCATTTCTTCTGCGTTATCCTGTATTCTTGCATTACCCAATCGGTTTTACACCCATGTGGGTCTTGACCCTCATAAAATTCAAGAGTCGTTCTCCAACCAGTAATGAGAGAGTTGGAGAATATTTCGCAGGCCTCCCCTTTAGCCTTCCAATGCCCGTGCTGTACACTTTTGTTGTCCTTGCAAGAAACCAAGAACCACAGTCCATCTGGCATATAGCAAGAATTTTAATAAGTTCTAATGTTCCATTATCACAGTGCCAAACTGACCTCTAGCATGCCATGATTAGTGTACAAAATTGTTATACATGTCAGCGTAACAGCAGTAAATCCACAATAAGAGAGAATATACAAGCAAAAACTTATAAACAAGGAATTAGTCCCTGATCTATTGGCTTAAGTTTACAATATGCAAACACTTATATAAGGCCCCAGAATGTAAGCTACCTAACTTTTCTTACATGTCTATAGTTTCATGAACGCAAGAGATGATAAGAGCACTTGAACTCTCATGCCCTACAACCTTTCTTCATAACAAGTTATTAGGAAAAAAGAATAAGACAAGTAAACAAACTCACACACCAGGAATTTGATAATGTCAGCAATACCTAAACTAGAACCATAATTCTTTGTATGCTAAATTCTTCACATGTTAAATCATAAGTCACAAGACCTCATTAGATCATCCATCCTAAATACTCCATTGAGGTTTGTGTAGAATTGAATAAAAGAGAATTTCTCAAACCTAGTCAATCTCAACCAGTTGTTTTGTTACTAATATGTGTTACTATCGTGTTCAATAGATCAGGCAAACTGTAAAACTCAAATGATATTGAAGTGAAGGCACCAGAAACATGTTTTAGTCAGTAAATTAGATAAACAAAATAATACCAGGTAAATTTGAGGGCATATGATTGTATGGATCCACATCATTAATCACATTGCTTGGAAGCGGGTATCCCTTGTTCATTTTCTCCAAAGAACCAAATAACTCCTCATAAGGAGAAGAAATATCAATATCAGGGAGTGGGGAAGCTGCTGGAGGACACATCCTAACCCAATTCAAGCAGAGCCTGTAACAATTTGCAATAAACTAGACGTATGGTTCAGTCGTCACATATTGTCTAAACAGTATTAATAAACTCAAGAGAGCGATGACAGGGCTTAATCATAAAATATTCTTTACTCTTCCTCAAGAACTACAATTATCATCAAAGTTAAACTGTATCACAAAAGAAAATCTCGTTATCAATTTCATATATATTAATACATACATATACATATACAAACTTTACTCTTCCTCGCGAACTACAATTATGAAATCACACTACATCACAAAAGCAAAACTCATTAACAAGTCAAAAAAATAAAAATTTCAATGAATTGCGAATAAATAAAAGAAACCAAATCAATTCCTCCACTTAGAATCCGAACAAAACCAAATCCATCCTTAACCTAGCCAAACAAGATTCAAACAGGAGCTTCATGTTGAGGAAATTTAAAAAAAACGACGACACTCATCCACTTTCCCATCAATCAAACGGAGGGTAAACAAACTTAAGCTATAATTGCAGTAAAGAATTTTTTTAAAAAAAAAAGAAACAGGGAGCCTGAATACTCACCGTGTGAAGAGGACAGTGGAACGCGATTCCTTAGTGTAGTCGAAGTAGCCAGGTATTTATAGGATGCGAGCGAGGCGAAGACTAACTATGGTTAATCGTTTACTGCGGAAACTGCTTAAGCTTGAGCAATTAGCATTAGTAATTAGCGGTGATCTTATATCTGCGTGTGTCCACTTGGTGAGTGCAACGTGGAGTCTCTTCGTAGGCTTGCTGATGCAAATTTGCAATTTGCAAATGACAGAGCTGTTACCTACTCAGTGCTCTTAAAAGCTTTTGTCTCCCTTTCTTAGAAATTTCCTGTTTTTACTTCCCGGCATCTTATAATTTGAATTTACTGCCAATATCTTTTTTATTTTTTACAGTTGAATGGGTAAATTCTCAAGAGCTGCTTGGCCACAGTAATATAAATTTAATCCATTCAAGGTGGTAGGTAATATCAAGGCCAAAAGATTATATCCCACCCAAGGTTTAATAAAATGATATCTTCATCCTTTAAATTTGAAAAAAGTTAAATTCTTACCCAACATCCACTTTATTAATGAAATAATTTTGTTAAAATTAAAATTAAAATTTAATATTTATATTGAATTTTAATTTTAATTTTAATTTTACATTGAATTAAAAAATAATTCTTTTCAAAAAATAAAAACAAACAAAATTCGTTAACTGAATGAAATGATGGATGAGAATGTTTTTTTCAAAACTAAAATTATTTCATCTAATCTTGGATGGGACATGGTGATTTGGCCTAGTATGAGTGGTAAAAACTGAGATACTCCAGCCCTGCATAAATTGGAGTATTCTAGAATCTACAAATATCCAGTAAAAAATGTTTTCCAAATGAAAAAGTGGCAAGTGGCAAGCCAATTACGTGAGGAATCTGTCTACCATCCTATCCTTTCGCTGACTTTGAAGAACGACCGAACCAATAAAGTAAAATAGAATTTATAGTTTTTCAAATAATCAAAATATCATATTAATAACCAGGCTAGAGGAAAATTCTCAAACAAGTTTGGATGCCTTTTTAAGTCGGAAGGATTATTTTCCATCCAAAGTATTTTTTAATCTTAAATTTTTATTTTTTAATTTTAAAACTTTTATTTATTTATTTATAGATAGTTAAAATTAATAAAAGGCTAGATGACTATTTCTCACCCAAGGTATACTTCAATCTCAAGTTTTCACCTTTAATTATGGAAATATCAAACACCCATCTATAACCGGTTAAATTTAATGAAACTCTAACTCTTGAAAATTTAATCTCATTTTCCCTTTTAAAAGTTTAAAAAATAACATTTTTCCCTAAGCTAGGTTTGAAAGATCGCATTTTCTCCTCTAGGGTTTAGTTTCCAAACCTTTTCACTTTCTCCAGCGCCATTGCCAGCCGTCTCCCCCTCCCAACGGTTTTTCTTCCACCGACGGCCCCCCTCAACTTCACCCAAACTCATCGGCGCAGAGAGACTTTATCCCAAAAATGTTGAAAAATTCGTTATAAAAATATATTAATTTTCTATCAAGATGTTGAAAAATTAAAGGAAAAGTCAAATTAAATAATACTTTATCCCAAAAATTTATTGGATTCCTTTTACATATATTTAATAATAGTCGGTGACCTTTTCTGTTGACAGTGATCGGAATCAAACTGACTAGTGTGATTTCAATTGAAATCATACCAAATTAATGTAATTATTGATTTGAGAAGATGTTATAAGGGTGAAGTGGAAGGGGAAAGAAATAAAAACTTTTAGAGAGATATAGAGTAATTTGCTTATATTATTAAAAGTGTAAGTGATATTATTTTTATTATAATATTTAGCCAAAGGATTTATTCCCACTTAAAACATATTGTATTATGAAATTTTTATTTTTTTATTTTAAAAATCTTATTTATTTATTTATAAATAATTAAAATGAGTAAAACTCTAATCCTTTAAAATTTAATTTCTTCTCTCCTTCCCCCCGCTCCCTCCCCCCCTCCCTTTCTTTAAACCCAAAAACTAAAAGTTTTTTTTAAGACCAAGTTTTAAAAAATGACATTTCTCTCTTATGATTTAGTTTTCAATTTTCAATATCAAATCTAACGTCATCGCAGACAATAAAGAGTTACCGATATATCATCATACTTTGACAGTGTCTCTCCCCTCGTTTAGAACTCTAATATGTGAAGATCTCGTCAGAAAATATGAAGATCTTTTACAAAAAGATGAAGATCTTGTTTTTGTCTGGAAAGATAATTGTCTTCCCAGAAAAAAAAGGTCTAGGAAGATAATCAGCTTCTTAGACGAAGATGAGATCTTCATCAGCCAGAGTTTTAAAGGAGGAGAGAGAAACCATCGAAGTATGATAATACGTCGAGAATTCTTCGTCGTCGATGATAGCGTTAAAGATTAAAAACTAGACCTTAAATGGGGAAATGTCAGTTTTTAAAACTTATCATTGGAGAAAACTTTTAGTTTTTCAAGTTTAAAAAAAAAAAACGAGATTAAATTTTAATTTATTTTTAATATTACAAATAAAATAATGATTTTATTTTTAAAACTAATAAGTTTAACTATTTATAAGTGAATATTTATGATTTTTAAAATTGAAAAGATAAAAACTTGAAAAAATAATATTTGAGTTAATCTCAAATTAACCATCTTCAAGTTTAGTTCATATTAAATCTAATCCTATACCTAAGAAACTCGATTAAAGGACTTTCTTAGTAGTTGGATAATTTGTGAACAGGGCGGCAAGCCTGGCCAAAACTTTGAACAGCTTTTAAAATTCAAGAATAGTTTTCTCATCCACATCCAGAAACAATCAGTATCGTTGCAGAAAATTGGGCTGTGCCTATGCAAATATAGGTCAGCTCTAATCATAATGATACAATTATTATGCCAACAAATAATTATGTATTTCATATCCCCTATCATACAATAATCAAACAAATTATATAAAAATCTTCCCACACATTATCATTGAATAAAATGTATTGGTTCGCCATAATTAGGGTTAGATTCGAATTAAGTCAAGTTTAAACTTGCGACCGTAACTAGAGTTAGATGTGAGTTGAGTCAAACTCGAACTCGTAAAAGACAAACTCAAATTTAGTTTGAATTCAATTTGATTTATTTTTTGTTATTATAACGATATTATTTTAATATATATTAATTAAAACGATGTTATTTTATATTAAAATTTTTAATTAAAAAATTTGATGAATAATTCAAACTCATATAAGATTGACTTATTTTAGATTTATTTAAACTGAACTCAAATTTAAACTCATACAGACTCAATTTAAGGCCAACCCTGGCTGTAACCCATCAACCAAAATGGTTTCAGTTTTTTGAAAACCATTTTCGAAATTAAAGCATATTAACCAAACAACTCAGATGGTTCAAATACATACTAATGATGGGATAAATAATATTATTAATAAATAAATAGAATAGTTAAAAAGGGATTAAAACCAGACTTGTATTGACCAATGAATTAAAACTTTGACTTGAATACAGTTTTAATCAAATCGAATACTGACTCTGACGAGACCGGGCCTAATCCTCAAGCTCTGGCTGCCGTGAGGATGACAGTAGCCTGGATCTTCTTTAATCACAGGCCTAAGGCTCGGGTATGATCATTCCATAGCTTTGGAAGGCATCTTGAGCTTAACCGTTGACCCAGTCAAATTATTTTATCTGAAAGCTGTAACAATTTTTTACAAATTGAAAGATTTTTTTTTGTTAGAAAAAAATGTAATGTTAAGGTTATTATTATTATTATTATTTTTTACAAGTAAATCAAATAATTATGTCAATGAAACTCATGGAGACAATTGGTAATTGCTTAGGTTCTTCAGGTACGCTGGTCATATTCAGGTTCAAATTGCATCTAAATTAATTTGCTAAAAATAAAAGGTCAAAAGATTATTTCTCACCTAAATGCTGTTTTCTCAATTTTTTTTTTGTTAATTTTAAAAATTAATTTATCCACGTATGAACAATTAAAATTAATTAAGTCTATTTGTTATATCATTTTCATTTCTTAAACTATAAAAATTAATAATTTTTTTTCAACCAAAGTTTTCAAAAACAATGTTTTTCTCTCTAGGGTTTTTAATTTTCAGATTCAATTTTTTTACGACGTTTTTTCCCCTCCCATAACCTCTAGACGACATCTCTTTCTCTTTAGCGCAACCTCCTTTTGGCAGTTCTCCTCTACATTATCGTTGACGAAGATTCTTCATCGACGATAATGACCTCGTCTTCATCGATGACTATACCAAAGAGAACCATCATAAGGAGGTCGCGTCAGAGAGGAAGAGATGTCGTCTGGAGATCATTGGAGAGGAAGAGATGTTACAAAAAAATTGAATCTGAAAAATTAGAAACCCTACGAGGGAAATATTCTTTTTGAAAACTTGAGTTAGAAAAAATTATTAGTTTTTAGGGTTTAGGAAGGAAAATTGAAATCAAATTTAAATTTATTTTTAATATTACAGACAAAATAATGATTTTACCCTTAAACTGTTAATTTTAACAATCTATGGATAGATAAATAAGATTTTCAAAATAAACAAGCGTAACAATATTTTATACTATAGAATGCAAGCGGTATTTATGTCTGTTGTTTGTGATTACAATCTACTATGACCATTTTTTTTTTTTACAGGCTAAGTGATAATTAAGTATTGCAGCCCTGGACTTGGAGAACATGTAGAATGCTCCTTCGACAGGGAGCTTGACTTGGGCCTAGCTCAAGCATAGTTAAGCAGGCACATGCAGCTCAGCATCAATTAGGTCAACGGTCAATTCACGTTTCCATGTTTAACATAATTTGGTTGGTGTTGTTCAGTCGGGGCAACATACGGAAATATTTCAAGCATCATCCCATCCAAACCATAGTCTAACCAATAAAACACATAGAAGCTTTACAACAGGAGAATTGCTATTTGACATCTTTACAAACACGAAGAAAGAAGCTCCAAGTCTGCTATTATTCTATTCAACAGATCAGTCACCGCATCTTTTTAGCCTAGACTTGATATTCATTCATGTTTTAAACTTTATCGATCAATAACAAACATAGATAACTAAACTGACACAACAACAATAGACACATTTGGGCTGACGAGTGCGTTAGCCTAGAACTATGGTAATGGCAATCTAATGCTACGTGTGAAATGATACAAGCATCAGCTAAAATGGCATAAAGCGGAAGTAATTCTTCTTAAGCTTTTTAATTCTGCCATTAGTAGGCTTCCTTCCCCCCTTTGGAATTGCTAAGTTTCTATCAGATGATATCGCAGGGTATTGAGGATTAGATGGACCTTCATCCTTGTAGTCTGCTTTCTCAACTCTGATCACTTGCTTCTCACCAAGTTGCTCTAGATTTCTATTCGCCGTGGCTGAGTAAGGTGTCGAAGAACCGCATTTGAAGATTTCTTTACCTGTAGACTTGCTTCTTTCTAAGCTAACAAGAGACTCTGTGGACAAATTAAAAATCAGAATAACTTCCTCTTCATAATAGTAATCGATTCAGCAGAAAAATGGAAGGGAAAACAGGTTTTTCAACAGAGGCAATACTTTTATAATTGTATATCAACAAAGTAAAAACTTCATTATTGAATCAAATTCAAATGTTTTAAATTAAGTTTCAAAATCCTCTCATCTAACAAAAGCTAGGATTCCTAATATTAAATAACTCTCCAACATGATCAAATTGTAAACGCTTTTTGACAAACAGTTACTCTTACTTTTTATTCAGTTATGATTTTTAAATCAAGATGAGTAACTGCAATAAGGCTTGAATGATCATCTTGTCATAAGTTAATCTTCGAACTTATGTAGAATATTAGTGCATTAGATTTCAACTATCACTCTATAATTTAGGAATCCATCACTTTATTAACTGGGGATGGAAATTTAAGAATAACATAGAAAACCGCCAACCTAAGCAACTTTGCCAAATTTCTGTCAAACTAGTCCAGCTCAATTTATAAACCATTTGTCCAGCAGTATAATCTCACAGTCACAGATAAATTACTTAGATAACCAAGAATGAGAGTTTAGGTTTCATGAATTTTTGAAAAATCAAATATGTTTGCAAGTGAAATATGAAAAGTATTACTAAGTTGAAAAAATTCACATGCAACACAAAAGGTAAGAGGACAAAGAAAAGGAATCTAGGATACCTGGCAACATAACCACTTCGTTTGATTTCTGAGATGTAGGAAAACTATACTTGTACCCTGCATTCTTTGCAGCTATGCCATTGTTATTTTTAGTTTCTAGCTCTTGCAACAAAGCCCATGAATCAAAATATTCATCTGAAGACATGGTCAAGCAACTTGAATTTTCTGAACTTGAAGAAGGTGATAGTGGGTCGACAAGATCCAACAATTCCAGGTAGTCATCTCTGGATAAATGATTCTCCATAGCAGGCATCTCTTTTGTCTCATCATTATCATTATTCACCTGCAAAACCTTAACACAGAATTAGAATACCACCGCTCAAAAAAACCCACAGAAACAAATAATTAAAAGACCATAAAAGGGAAAAAAAAGCCTCTGTATATCCATTAGAACAGAAAATACCAACTGATTATTAATACCATTTGCCTTACTTATCATCACCTCCACAAGATAATTGAACTCATCCATGTACGCATTGGATAATCTTAAATTGACCTTTCGAAATTCACCAAATTTTAAACCTATAAATCTTTTAAGTTGTGAACCATGAGGAAGTATGCAGTTTCAGTCATGTCTTGAGTGATTTGGAAATAGTCAGTCTTTCGTGGCACAAAACTAGATTAGTTCATCTATCTGGACTTCTGTTTCTAAAAACTTTCAACATGCGTGTTTCTTCCTTATTCATAACGAACAGGAAGGAATCTTGATCTGATTCTGTTTATTTTTTTCAAGGCTACGCTGTCAGTTCATTTATTACACTGTTTACGTTAACTGTGCTTATGTGATTGTTGTAAAAAATGTTGTCCCCTATGTAAGGAGGATTCTGACTAGAGAGGAAATCTGGACTACTTTATAGTACTTTTTTCTTTTTTCTTTGATACTCTTTAAAAATCCTATCCAAAAAGTGGTGAAAAAAAAAAGGAAAATTTGCCAAGTACTGATTCTTAACAATTGAAATCTAGAACTCACCTGTCAGTTAAACATTTAAGCCCTGATCAAGAGATCCATATGTTCAATTGTTAGACAGAATGGCTAGTATTTTAGATACAAAGCCATACAAAGGCAAATAATTAAATGTGATGGTTAAGTGCCTGCATTAAAACACAACTGCTGAAAAGTTTAATTATCTAAAATAGCTAAAATGGGTGTGAAAATTTAATTGGAAACTAAATTGTCACATAACATGATGCCAAACAGTGTGACATAATTATAAACTGACAAATAATTCAATGCAAAAGCCAAACCAGGCATCAAGAAATGAAGGCCAGAATGTTAAGGCTGAATACCTGGTGCTTGCTTGTAGAGCCTTGATCTCTATCATGATTAACTCTTGCAGAACTTAACTCTGCTGGGTCAATGTGGGTTCCACCGTTTATGTCTGCAGCAGATACAGCAGCCATTTTCTGCTTTTTTTCATGGGTAGGACCTGATCTATCAATCAAGAAGACTCTGCAAAGTGAGCTAACATCCTGCACATTGTCCAACCATACTGTCAATTTACTGGCAAGTGGGGTTGAGAATTAAAAAAATATAAACATAGTTCATAAATATATAGGGCTAGCAGAATACCTCTGCCTTTTTGCTTTTACACCATTTCTTCTGCGTTATCCTGTATTCTTGCATTACCCAATCGGTTTTACACCCATGTGGGTCTTGACCATCATAAAATTCAAGAGTCGTTCTCCAACCAGTAATGAGAGAGTTGGAGAATATTTCGCAGGCCTCCCCTTTAGCCTTCCAATGCCCGTGCTGTACACTTTTGTTGTCCTTGCAAGAAACCAAGAACCACAGTCCATCTGGCATATAGCAAGAATTTTAATAAGTTCTAATGTTCCATTATCACAGTGCCAAACTGACCTCTAGCATGCCATGATTAGTGTACAAAATTGTTATACATGTCAGCGTAACAGCAGTAAATCCACAATAAGAGAGAATATACAAGCAAAAACTTATAAACAAGGAATTAGTCCCTGATCTATTGGCTTAAGTTTACAATATGCAAACACTTATATAAGGCCCCAGAATGTAAGCTACCTAACTTTTCTTGCATGTCTATAGTTTCATGAACGCAAGAGATGATAAGAGCACTTGAACTCTCATGCCCTACAACCTTTCTTCATAACAAGTTATTAGGAAAAAAGAATAAGACAAGTAAACAAACTCACACACCAGGAATTTGATAATGTCAGCAATACCTAAACTAGAACCATAATTCTTTGTATGCTAAATTCTTCACATGTTAAATCATAAGTCACAAGGCCCCAGTTGTTTTGTTACTAATATGTGTTACTATCGTGTTCAATAGATCAGGCAAACTGTAAAACTCAAATGATATTGAAGTGAAGGCACCAGAAACATGTTTTAGTCAGTAAATTAGATAAACAAAATAATACCAGGTAAATTTGAGGGCATATGATTGTATGGATCCACATCATTAATCACATTGCTTGGAAGCGGGTATCCCTTGTTCATTTTCTCCAAAGAACCAAATAACTCCTCATAAGTAGAAGAAATATCAATATCAGGGAGTGGGGAAGCTGCTGGAGGACACATCCTAACCCAATTCAAGCAGAGCCTGTAACAATTTGCAATAAACTAGAGGTATGGTTCAGTCGTCACATATTGTCTAAACAGTATTAATAAACTCAAGAGAGCGAAGACAGGGCTTAATCATAAAATATTCTTTACTCTTCCTCAAGAACTACAATTATCATCAAAGTTAAACTGTATCACAAAAGAAAATCTCGTTATCAATTTCATATATATTAATACATACATATACATATACAAACTCTACTCTTCTTCGCGAACTACAAATATGAAATCACACTACATCACAAAAGCAAAACTCATTAACAAGTCAAAAAAATGAAAATTTCAATGAATTGGGAATAAATAAAAGAAACCAAATCAATTCCTCCACTTAGAATCCAAACAAAACCAAATCCATCCTTAACCTAGCCAAACAAGATTCAAACAGGAGCTTCATGTTGAGGAAATTTAAAAAAAACGACGACACTCATCCACTTTCCCATCAATCAAACGGAGGGTAAACAAACTTAAGCTATAATTGCAGTAAAGAATTAAAAAAAAAAAAAAAGAAACAGGGAGCCTGAATACTCACCTTGTGAAGAGGACAGTGGAAAGCGATTCCTTACTGTAGTAGAACTAGCGAGGTATTTATAGGATGCGAGCGAGGCGAAGACTAACTATGGTTAATCGTTTACTGCGGAAACTGCTTAAGCTTGAGCAATTAGCATTAGTAATTAGCGGTGATCGTATATCTGCGTGTGTCCACTTGGTGCGTGCAACGTGGAGTCTCTTCGTTGGCATGCTGATGCAAATTTCCAATTTGCAAATGACGGAGCTGTTACTTGCGTAGTGCTCTTAAAAGCTGTTGTCTCCCTTTCTTAGAAATTTCCTGTTTTTACTTCCAGGCATCTTATAATTTGAATTTACTGCCAATATCTTTTTTACATTTTACAGTTGAATGGGTAAATTCTCAAGAGCTGCTTGGCCACAGTGATGTAAATTTAATCCATTCAAGGATGGTAGGTAATATCAATCAAGGCCAAAAAATTATTTCCCACCCAAGGTTTAAGAAAATGATAATTTCATCCTTTAAATTTGAAAAAAAGTTAAATTCTTGCCCAACATCCACTTTATTAATGAAATAATTTTGTTAAAATTAAAATTAAAATTTAATATTTATATTGAATTTTAATTTTAATTTTACATTGAAGTAAAAAATAATTATTTTCAAAAAATAAAAACAAACAAAATTCGTTAACTGAATGAAATGATGGATGAGAATGTTTTTTTCAAAACTAAATTTGTTTCATCTAATCTTGGGTGGGACATGGTGATTTGGCCTCGTATGAGTAGTAAAACACTGAGATACTCCAGCCCTGTATAAATTAGAGTATTCTAGAATCTACAAATATCCAGTAAAAAATGTTTTCCAAATGAAATGGTGAGATACTCCAGCCCTGCGTAAATTAGAGTATTCTAGAATCTACAAATATCCAGTAAAAAATGTTTTCCAAATGAAAAAGTGGCAAGTGGCAAGTGGCAAGCCAATTACGTGAGGAATATGTCTACTGTCTTATCCTTTCGCTGACTTTCAAAAACGACCCAACCAATAAGTGAAATAGATTTTGTAGTTTTTCAAATAATCAAAATATCATATTAATAACTGGGCCAAAGGAAAATTCTCACACAAGTTTTGATGCCTTTTTAAAGACGGAAGGATTATTTTCCATCCAAAGTATTTTTTAATTTTTAATTTTTAATTTTTAATTTTAAAAATCTTATTTACTTATTTATATATAATTAAAATTAATAGAATTCTAACGTTTTAAAATGTAATCTATTTTTTCTTTGAAAATCTTAAAAACTAATTATTTTCTTTATAGATTAAGTTTAAAAAAAAATATTTCTTTTTTAGGATTTAGTTTTCAAACTCCGAAGCTATTATCGACAATCTCTCTCTCTTGAAACTTTCTTTTCCTTTGACGATCTCTCTCCACTTAACTGAATGTTTGGTTGGTGTTGAATAAAACTTGAAAAACAAAGACGAAGATCTCGTCTTTATTTAGGAAGACGATCGTTTTCTCAAAATAAGACATCTAGAAAGACAATCATGGGAATAAATCCTTGTGGGTGTAACTTTGAAAATACATTAAAACTTTAGTGGGAATAAATCCTTTGGCCTAATAACTATTATTTTGATTATGGTTGATTTTGCATCATCAAAATTAAACATAGACTAGGTTGAACTTCGCTTAAATCTGGAATACCCTATTCAATTTTATTCAAATTAGTTAGAAAAACATAAGATATATTATAAACTATAAGATAAATAATATTATTTATAAGATAAATAATATTATTAAAAAATATTTAAATTAAATTATTAAATTTAAACTCTAATTTAAACTCAATTAAATCAAATTATACATAAATTCAATTATTATTATTATTATCATTATCATCATTGATGATGTTGTTGTTGCTGCATAAACAGTGAATGCCTGATGGAAAATGTATTAAAAGGTCATTTGTCTATTTCCCGTCCGCGTTTGGCAGACCAGTGATTCCCAAAATCTATTTTTCCAGCTGTCAGTCAAATTATTTATAAAAATATATTAGATTTTCTATCAAGATGTTGAAAAATTAAAGGAAAAGTCAAATTAAATAATACTTTATCCCAAAAATTTGTTGGATTCTTTTACGTATATTTAATATTAATTTCAAATGAAAATTAAAAAATTATTAAAATTTAATAATAGCCGGTGACTTTTTCTGTTGACAATGTTCGGAATCAAACTGATTAATGTGATTTTAATTGAAATCATACCAAATTGATGTAATTATTAATTTGATTCGAGAATATGTTATAGGGGTGAAGTAGAAGGGGGAAGAAATAAAAACTTTAGAGAGATATAGAGTAATTTGCTTATATTATTAAAAGTGTAAGTGATATTATTCTTATTATAATATTTGGTCAAAAAACTTATTCCCACTTAAAGAATATTGTATTCTGAAGTTTTCATTTTTTAATTTTGAAAATTTTATTTATCTACCTATAAATGATTAAAACGAGTTCTAACCCCTTAAAATTTAATCTTTTTTCTTTTCGTTTTTCTCTCCTTAAATTTTAAAAACTAAAAGTTTTTCTTTAGATTAAGTTTTAAAAAATATCGTTTCTCTTCTACGATTTAGTTTTCAAATATTAGAGTTTAAGTTAAAGTTAAATCGGATATAAAATGAAATTGCTTTTAAGCTAAATTCAAATGAGATTAAATCTCAATTTACTTGATCTGTTGATCTCAAATAGGGCATTTTAGATTTGAATTAATCTCAAATTAATCATTTTCAAGTTTAGTTCATATTAAATCTAATCCTATACCTAAGAAACTCGATTAAAAGACTTTCTTTGTAGTTGGATAATTTGTGAAGAGGGCAGCAAGCCTGGCCAAAACTTTGAACAGCTTTTAAAATTCAGGAATAGTTTTCTCAGCCGCATCCATAAACAATCAGTATCGTTGCAGAAAATTGGGCTGTGCCTATGCAAATATAGGTCAGCTCTAATCATAATATACAATTATTACACCAACAAATAATTATGTATTTCATGTCCCCTGTCACACAATAATCAAACAAATTAATAAAAATCTTCCCAAACTTTTTCATTGAATAAAATGTATTGGTTCGACCTTAATTAGGGATAGATTCAAATTGAATCAAATTAAATTTGAATTTGTGATCATAATTAAGATTAGATTAAATTGAGTCAAACTCAAATTTTATTCGATTTATATATAGTTGAGTTCAAACTCGTGAAAGATAAACTCAAACTCTGTTTAAATTCGATTCGGTTTATTTTTTTATTAAAATGATATTATTTTAATACATATTAGTAAAAATAATATCGTTTTATATTAAAATTTTTAATTGAAAAATTTAATAATAGTTTAAACTCGATCAAATTTATATAAGATTGACTTATTTTAAACTTATTCAAACTGAGTCTAAATTCAAACTTAAACGAATTTAGTTTGAATCCAACCTTGACTGTAACCCATCAACCAAAATGGTTTCAATTTGTTTGAAAACCATTTTCGAAATTAAAACATATTAACCAAACAACTCAAATGGATCAAATACAAACTAATAATAAAATAAATAATAATATTAATAAATAAATAGTATAATTAAAAAGGGATTAAAGCCAGACTTGTATTGACCAATGAATTAAAACTTTGACTTGAAAACAGTTTTAATCAAATCGAATACTGACTCTGACGAGATCGGGCCTAATCCTCAAGCTCTACCTGCCGTGAGGATGACAGTAGCCTGGGTCTACTTTAATCACAGGCCTAAGGCTCGGGTATAATAATCATTCCATAGCTTTGGAAGGCATCTTGAGCTTAACCGTTGACCCAGTCAAAGTATTTTATCTGAAAGCTGTATCAAATTTTTATACATTGTAAGAATTTTTTTTTGTTAGAAAAAGAAGTAATGTTAAGGTTATTATTATTATTATTTTTTTACAAGTAAATCAAATAATTATGTCATGGAGACAATTGGTAATTGCTTCGGTTCTTCAGGCATGCTGGCCATATTCAGGTTCAAATTGCATCTAAATTAATTTGCTAAAAATAAAAAGGCCAAAAGACTATTTCCCACCAAACGTATACGGTTTTTTAAATTTTTTTCTGTTAATTTTAAATTTTAAATTTATTTATTTATAAACTGTTAAAATTAATTGAGTCTATTAGTTATATAATTTTTCTTTTTTAAATCCTAAAAATTAACAATTTTTTTCTAACCAAAATTTTTTAAAATAGTATTTTTTTCTTAAAATTTTCAATTTTCAGATTCAATTTTTCAACGATGTTTCTTCTTCTTCAATAACCTCCAGACGACATCTCTTCCTCTCCAGCGTAATCTCCTTTTGATGATTTTTTTAGGTATTATCGTTGACGAAGATTCTTCTTCGACATTGATGAAGTAGGAATAAGTTAGTTTTAGAAAGATATAACATAATTACAAAAGAAATATATGGTTTTAAATATATATTTAAATTTCTTTTTTTCCTCCACTTAGATATTGATGAAGATTGTACTTTAAAGAGCTTAAATTTAGGGGGTAAACTATAAAAGAATAATCTTACAAAATATCCTTTAAAAATTGATCATCTTATAATTAGAAATTATTAAAATTATATTCATTAATTTTCAAAAATTTAAATATTTATCTAGTAATTTAATTGTATTAAAATTTTTCTTAAGTTATAAAAATAAAAACAGTATTAACCAATAATATTAAAAAAATAATTATTTTTTCACTTTAATTTTAAAATTTTATTTTTTCTTACTCCATATAAGAGTTTATTATTTTACCAATACCAATTGCCCCTCAAATTTAAGAAAATTGTCATTACATATCCATAAAATATATTATCTCTTTCTCATCATCATTTTATCTAACGATTTATTTTGGTATATTATCACCTATTTTATTGATATTTTCTCGTTTTTTAAAGATATTTTCAATGCAAAAACTATGTTTTTGTCAAATTGAAACTGAATAAAAGATTGAACTCTGTTGTCTGATTTTGTGATACCATTGACCTTTTCCTTTGATGGTTGAGGTTCATTCGAAATCATATTTTATTTTATTAGTAAAATCTTATTTAAACTGAATGATTTATTTAAAACTAAATTAATTATATTAAAAAATTAAAATTATAGATGTTGTGATCGAGGAGGATTCCACCACTTGTTCCATTTTGTATTCAATCGAAGTCCTTTGTGCAGGCGTTCGATTCGATTAACTTTCAATACAAATACAATGATCTAGGAGGGGTCCCATTTAAAGAAACGTGGAGCCCAAAGTAATGACCTTTTAATGGCCTCATGACTCGTGCCAAGTGCATGAATTCACGCGCTGTACTGTACATCACAACTCAAAGTACAAACCCCACATGCACATGCATCAAATTCAATGCATCCAAATCACAACAACACTGAATCAATCAATCAATCATCATTCACATCATCAACAATCGAGCCCTAGATCAAATCATATGTCTCCTCTTTCTCTTTCTTTTCGTCTTTACCCTGCACCTGTTCACACTTTACAATTTCCAATAAACAAGCTCCACCTTTTCTGTTTCCTCCCTACAAACAAGAAAATATTCTTCTTCACTTCCATTCCAGCGAAGGTTAAGGGCGTTTCTTCTCTCTTCTGCTTTTATAGCTTCTAATACAGCGTAACCCAGTGATTAACAGTTTGGTGTTGTTGGGAAATGACGTCAGATGGGGCGACTTCCACGTCTGCTGCTCGGAGAAAGCCGACCTGGAGGGAGAGAGAGAACAACAGGCGAAGAGAGAGGCGGAGAAGAGCTATAGCAGCTAAAGTATATACTGGGTTAAGGGCTCAGGGTAATTACAATTTGCCCAAACACTGTGATAATAATGAGGTCTTGAAAGCACTTTGTATGGAGGCTGGTTGGGTCGTTGAAGAAGATGGCACTACTTATCGCAAAGTAAAATACCCTTTACACTCTCCTTCTAGATCTATTGCCCATGTTTTCAATTTTCTGTCTTTGTTCATTATTAATGATAACTTTGACTAGATTTCTGAGTTCTGGTTTGAGAATTTGATGCCTAGGAAATTAGAAATGTGATTTTGCAGGTTTTTAACTTTTTAATTTTGAAGAATATTTGAGAATGCTAAATCTGTTGTAACTTGTGAACTAACTAATTATGTTTAGTTCAATGTCTTGGAACTTTAATTAGTGAATAATTATTGTTTATCTGATAAAATTAACCATCTTGTAATTGCTAACTGGTAAAATTTAACCAGGGAATGAAGCCACCCCCAATTGATATAGCAAGCTCTTCAACCAGGATAACCCCTTATTCTTCCCAAAATCCAAGTCCTCTGTCTTCAGCCTTTCAAAGCCCAGTTCCTTCTTATCCATCTAGCCCTACTCGCGCAGACCTGAACAATTCCTCTAACCTTTTTCCACTCCTCCGAAATGTAATCCCTTCATCGCTTCCTCCTCTCCGGATCTCGAACAGTGCCCCTGTAACTCCACCTCTGTCATCACCAACAAAACATCCTAAACCAATTCCCAACTGGGATTCAATTGCTAAAGAATCCATGTCAGCCTTCAATTATCCTTTCTATGCTATTTCTGCTCCGGCTAGTCCAATGCATCGTCAGTTGTATGCCCCAGCAGCTACTATACATGAATGCGACGAATCTGATACATCCACTGTTGATTCCGGTCACTGGATAAGCTTTCAGAAATTTGCATCACGTGCATCTGGGGTACCAACCTCTCCAACCTTTAACCTGGTGAGGCCTGTGGCTCAACAAGTTGTTACTGATGATGTGATCAAGGAGAAGGGGCGAAATCCAGAGTTTCAGTTTGAAAGTGCACCTGTGAAGCCGTGGGAAGGGGAGAAGATTCATGAGGTAGGAATGGATGAGCTGGACCTCACACTTGGAATAGGAAAGACTCAGAGTTAAACCGAGTGAGGCAAGTGAATGCCATCTTAAAGGGACAAGGAGAATGTGATTTTCTAGTTGGTTCTTGGTTCATGCAGCTGGAAAGTGGAAGGAGTGTTTACAGTGCTATCAACCCAACCCACTCAAAAGAGAACGAGATTCCGCACAGGATGTTCATCCACTGTTATTGAAGTTTATTTATTTATTTTGTTTTCTTCTTTTGTCATTCGATGCCGCATTCCCTGTTGAGTTGTTCAGGGGACCAGACATATCAGAAGTGTTGCATGTAGATGTCGATACTTTGGAATGTTATTGTCTTGGTTGAAAAGTTATGTTGTTTGTAGAATTTGGTAAACCTGAATTTTTACGAATCAAAATGTAGATGGCTTGCCCTTCTAATGGCTCTATCTTCGCTAGAATGCAAAAATTATATGTTTTTACAGTAGAATTGTTCAGGTTAAATTTAATTGTCTATCCTCATTGAGAGGAAACACATATACTCCAGAAACTGCTTATTAGATTATCTTCTGTCTGGATTTCATTCCACACATAAGAAAGCTCCATAAACAAAAACCCAAAATCAGAAAGAACTTTGTACATCAATCAGATTTCATTACAAGATGGTTTAAGTTATTATATCAGTAAATTTGCAGGATGATCTAAGACAAACTCTACCAACAACAATACAACATGAACATCATCTAAGACAATCTCTATGCACAACCTTACAGAATGAACATGGTGCCAGAATCAAGCATCGCAAGGGTAATCTTTTTTCCTGGGGGGCATTCACAGTCAAACAACATCACAAATGAATTCTCCATTGTAGTAAAACTTCAATCTCTGGTTAGATAAATAATACAGAAGTGATGGAACATCCAAAAGAGGTAAACCCTAACTTAGCACATGAGGAAGTCTGTTCTTCATATTTCTAGCTTTAGTTTTATATCAATCAGATCTGTGTGATTAGTAGGGAAAAGTGTGGATCCAGAAAATCAGTCATGGGATAAGCAATTCTTCTCCAAAGTTTTGTTTAGTTCCTTTGTCTCCTCAATCTTTGGTTTTGAATCCTTTTTGGCATCTGCATTGCACTCTTGGTATCTGAAGCATGTTAAGAGATGATCATTAACAATCCCAGACACTTGCATGAACGAATAAATAACTGTAGGGCCAACACAGCGGAATCCTCTTTGCATGAGTTCCTTGCTTATAAGTTCTGCTTTTGGTGTTTTGACTGGCACTTGGCGTGCATATCGATATCCATGTCTCACTGGCAGATGGTTCACAAAGCTCCAGCAGTAATTGCTAAAGGAACCAAACTCACGTTGAACCTGAAAAACAAACCATGCTTAAGCTCGAAAATTTCTCTGGTGAATGAAATCTCATTGCCCAGCTTAACAACAAAAATTAATGCAATTTCTTGTTACTAGTTCTTAAAGCCCGTTTTGTGCAACCAAAAATATATGTGAAAAGAAACTACCAACATGTTTGTTATCTCAAGAGGAAACCGAAATTACACTGAATCATCATACAGACCCTGTGATAAGTTGGGAATTTTAACTCGTGCCTATGGGAAATATTTGAGTCAGAGAAAATATATTAATTTTTAAGATAGGGAAAAAAGCTAAATCTGAATTCATGTATCCATCAAGGAGATGTGCGAGGGGAACATATTGATGCTTCACCCACAGCAGCACATGTTGCTTAAAGCAAATTCACATGCCATGATTGTGCAAGTACACAATGGAGGTTATAATAGTTGATTACCTTGAGCACCAGTTTAGCATTCTCCACAACTGCACGAAGCTTTGCTTCAGAAAGCACTAGGCTCCCATTTACTCTGAATGACAACAACTTCTTCTCAGTAAACTGTGCAACAGATGATATGTCGAAATTTTCAAAATGCTTCCTGCCAGGAGGAACCCAACGGTTAGGCATTCATTAATTTTTCAAGAGAAGCTACAGTGAACAAAGAGACTAAAGATTAACACACCTAAATAGGTCTCTCTTATGAAGAATGGCTTGCCAGCTGAGTTCCGCTAATGCTTGTGAAAAGACAAGTAGCTCAAACAACTTCTGATCATCATAAACTGGAACTCCCCATTCTTCATCATGGAAAGAAGTATAAAGTGGATCTGTTAATTCACAAAGTAGAAGCTACTGTTAGCGGCTAATTTGGTAATCTAATAAGACAAGCTAGTGAATGGGTCAGAGTGAAATGAAGTGAGAATGATACATATATACAGATCAGCTCCTCTGCCTCCATAATGCGTAATTTACATGTTCTGAAGGAAGAAACTGAAATTATATAGTTTGAGTCCTATGGTAACACAGTGGAATCAATTGTCACCCATTTTAAATCCAAAAATTATTTATGCCTGGAGAAGTTTTGGCTTTGTCAAAAAATCAATTTATCATCCTTTTTGAATTATTGGAATAAAAAATCTGTCTTATAATTATGCCACCAATAAATGTTCAAACTAAAACTTTCAGACCAATACTATACAAACAGCCAGGCTTATTAACTTGCGGAGGCCATGCAGATCAGCAGATGCCACTCTGCTTGCTCAGCATTAGTAATTTAGTAATTAGTACCGTAATATAGCAAGCAAAACCCATAGACTAAGTGTGTAAACGAATCAAACTGAACTTGTGCTTAATGTTGGTTGGTTCAGAGAACTCGTGAGCTCGCGGCCAAGTAAATTATAAATAAATCCCTAAAAGTTTCAAATCTTGCATTTATAACATTTAAAATCTTAATTTCTAACTTTAAATATAGAGGATAATTGATAAATATATAAGTTAAAGGGTTAAATTAATATTTTGAAAATAAAGGTATTTAAATATAATTTTTTGTACCAAGATTGAGTCGACCATTCATGTCTTGAGCCCAAGCTCAAACCTGAGCCAAGATTTTACTAGCTCAACAACCTTGAGCTCTCTCTTAAGGTAATTGAGCCATGCTTGAACCAAACACTATTTAACTTGGTTTGATTACACACCCTACCATAGACTAAAGTAAATAAAATGGAACTAATTTACCACAATTCACTCCAGCATTAAGCTAGGAACCCCAGATGCTGCTCTACTGAGCTGTTCTGAGCTAATGTAAATCCCATTCTGCCCTTTTGAAACTGCATCTAATTTGAACGGGTTCAAGCCCAGAATGGTTTCTAATCAACAAAGCCTTGTGATTTGTTTAGAATCCCATCATCTTCTCTGAAGCTTTTCAGCATTGCCGTTTGAATGAAACAGCTTCCCCGAAAATTCAATAAACATATGAAAATCTAAATGAACACATCACTGTGTAGCTACTAATACTATTGACTCAACAAGAAGCCATGACGCTCATTACTTGAAGTTTCCATACTTCGAGTTGAACCACCAAAATTTTAATATGTTTCACAATTTACGCAGAAGACTACTAGAAGTTAAAATAATCTATGTATCACGCTTTAATTATGTAGCACAATTTGTCATAGATCATAAAATAAATAAATAAACAAAAGTAACGTACCAGAGTTGGCCGTGATCCAATCACACCTCCTAATCGGCCCCGGAATTGGCGATGAATTTTCCACAATTCCAGCGCTATCCATCGCATTCTTCACTTCGTTACGCTTCACCATTACAGTCCTTCTGGAACTCTCCATTTTTTTGGCTGAAGAGGCACTTGAAGACGAAGAATCTGAAGAACACGCACTGTCCACTGAGCCATTGTTCCTGATAACCTGTTCCGGAATTTTCGGAACCGGTTTTTTTGGCCTCAGTGGCTTCTTCGCAACTTCAGGTTTCCGTTTCGGGTCCTCGGAAGGCTTGACTCTGTTCCCAGTCGGGCCGAGAATAGCGCGCGGTTCGGACACCAGTTTAGCCGACGATTGAAGCTTAGTAGCCACAGACATTGTTATAAACACGACAATTCCTTGCTATATAAAGCCTTTTTGGTTTTATTTTAGCTTAAAACGACGACACTTAAACTTCAAAAACTACAAATGAATAGTAAAATTATATGGTGAAATTTTAGAGAGGTTCAGCGTTTAGACAGTGAGTTACAGAGCAAAGTGATCAAAGGCTCAAAACTTCCGGAGGATTAGGGTTTCGTGAGCAGAGAAAAGACGAATACAGAGGAGAGGTGGAGAGAGCAGAGAGCGCAAAATGACGAAACAACTGACGGGTTTTGGGAGGATTTAAAAACTGAAACCTGATACGGCTTAGGAGACTGGTTGCAACCGGTGACATTGTCCACCTGTCGGTTTGGTGCTACTGCTTTGGTTTTGAAATTTTTTTTTTTGGTTCGAATACCGAATTTGCCATTACTTGTTTCGAAAAATTACAGAAGTGACCGCATTTTCAATTTGTCTTATTTTGGTATTTTAAACATCTACTAATACTAAAATTAATTAGTTTATATTAAAATTTAATTTATACACTTATATATTACTCATTTTATTCGATTTTATTGAATATGAGACTTTTTTATTTTATTTTAAAATTTATATTACATAAAACTAATTAATTTATATATTTTACTTAATTTTATTAAGATATGAGACTCTCTTTCTTTTTATTTGAGTCTCTAATATTTTCGTTCAAGTGTAACCACCATAAATTGTTAAACTTGGTCGTTTAGCTTAGCCAGTTTTTAACAATATACGCTATTAGACTCGCCATTTAACTTAATTGGTTTTTAGCTAGGTGTGTTGTCACTTGTATCT
Source organism: Mangifera indica (assembly GCF_011075055.1). Taxonomy (NCBI): domain Eukaryota; kingdom Viridiplantae; phylum Streptophyta; class Magnoliopsida; order Sapindales; family Anacardiaceae; genus Mangifera; species Mangifera indica. Next base: position 2,316,778 of record NC_058147.1, on the reverse strand, counting down.
AAAAACACTTTAGGTTGTTAGGTCAGTCGTTTGACTCGGTTTTGGTTAAGTGTTTTGATATCATATCAAAAATATATTAAATTTATAAGTATAAAAATCGAAACCCAAATGACATAAAACTAATTAACTTGTATTAAAGTCTAATCCGTACATTTATATACCACTTAGTTTATTCAATTTTATTATATGAGAAACTCTCTTTCTTTTTATTTGAATCTTCAATAAATTTGAATTTGAGCTTTTTTTTTGTTTAATTCGACATAAATTCAATCATAATTATTATCATATTAGATTTTAACCAATATATTCAAAATTAGATTGGATGTTTTAATATAAAAATAAATTTAATTTGATAATATATATGATTAAAATTGATAATTTGACTCAATCTTTTAACTGTATGATTTAATCCAATCTTATATGGTATAATTTCAAAATTATGCTTTTTAACTTTGCACGGTGATTGAGTGATAAATTAGGAATTGAGTATAATTACGACTTTCTTTGGGCAATGATGGGCGAAGATCATGCACAATAATCAATCAAAGTTGATGGTAACAAGTAACCATAGTTGTCACTAATCACAATCATTGTCATAATGGTGAAAATCACAAGAGATGGATACAGGGCTAAAAAGGGAAATTGGGTAACGAAAGTGATGGAGGCTGGTAAGTTGGAAAGCTTAGGCTAGAGGTCGTAGTCAGTTGGTAAAGTGAAGGGTGGAGAATGCGTATTGTTTGGGTAAATAGCTTTGGAAGGACGTTCCTTAGACCTTACCGTTAAGATAAAGAATCCCAAGTCCCTGAAAAACTAACAAAAATAAAAGTGACAGGTGGTGGGTGGCTGTCTATCTAACGGCTATCTGTGTGTCAAATTGAACGGACCCATCACCTCATCTCACCTCACTTGACGTGGTCCATTTCTTCTTAGCTCAAATGGGCTGCGCCCACTGGGCCTTCCTCTTGTTCTACAAGTCAGGCCCACCTAAGCAATTATTCCACTCTGTATATTCAAATCAAAGCGATGCTGTCATAATTTTTTTTTTTTAACGTAAAATTTGTGTTTAATGCTTTTAGTTGAAAATAAATCACATCGCCCCAATATTTTTAGAACTGCATCATAAATCAATTATGTAAGAGAGTGGTTAGGTCTAACCGATAGTTAGACTAGTTAATATTTAAATAAATAATAAAAATAATTTTATATAATTAACTGTTAACGAACCATTTTTGATTCATTCTTCTACCGGTTGATGGTTCGGCTCGGGTTTTTAAGACCGTGCCTTAAACAGCTGCAATGTAGCTGGATTACAATGATCACTGTAAAAATTAATCATAGGAAATGTACACATTATTTGCCGTGTTCATAAATGTCTCACAACAACCGTACATAACGAATGGCTGAGTACTTGAAACGCCGAAGCAATTGTTTGCAAATTGCGACCGGCACTTGGGCCCTTGGAGTTTTATTAGAGACAGATTTCAATCCATCTGTCACTTCACATGCATGATAGTTATGGAGAATCCTGAAACCGCCAATGAATTCGCCCAAGTTGGGGTTCTGGAGATAAACTGAGCTCGAAGATATTATAAAACAGTGATGGAAGCTATGCCTCGAAAAGCTTTTAAATGGTCCAGATGAAATGCCGACACATTGACTTTACCCTTGTAAAGCCAAATAATTTAAAAGTTTCACCTTAGTCTGTCTGCCATTTCCAGCATTTGCATTATAATGCCAGCAGCAATTGCATTATAAAACTTTTGATGGTGTAATATTAATTGTAATTGTATTAGTTTTAAGTTTAAAAAAGTTAAAATTTATCCCTAAAAATTGTTTTAAGCTTAAAAAAGTTAAAATTTATCTTTAATAATTATTTTAATTCAAGTCTAATCTTAATTGATTCTATAATGAAGGATGTATTAGATAATATTGATAATAAAATTATTTTATAATACTTTTAAAAAATAAAATTATATTGATGATAATTATAAATATATTAATTAATGAATTTTTATTAAAACAAATATTTGTTTTTATTTTTATTATCTTAATATTTGACCATCAAAATTTTATTTCTGCGTGTGTTACTGCCTATATATCATTGATGGATTCGTTCTATCTAACTCAGACGCATAGCAGTGGTGACTGGTGACTGGTGACTGATATCATGGAGTTAACTCATGTTGCAATCTTGCCGAGCCCTGGTTTGGGCCACCTCATTCCTCTATTCGAGCTGGCTAAGCGTCTTGTTGTTCATCACAGCATCCATGTCAGCTTCCTCGTTATCAAAACCAACGAAGCAACAGCAGCCCAGGAGCAGCTTCTCCGGCTGCCCACTCTCCCTTCTGGTCTTGACGTTGTTGATCTCCCGCTTGTTGACGTCTCAGCCATCACTAGCGACGACATCACTATCCTCGCTCGCCTCAGTGTCATTGTAGAGGAGAGTCTCAAATCCTTGAAGTCAGTTTTAACTGGGTTAGCGTTCGGCAAACCCAGTGCTCTTGTTATTGATTTGTTTTGTACTCAGGCTTTCCAAATATGCAATGACCTCTCAATTCCAACCTACTCTTTATTTACTCCATCAGTTACTTTCCTCGCCTTCTCGTTGTATCTTCCTACACTTGATCGTGAGGTAGAAGGTGAATTTATTGATCTTCCTGAATCGATTTTGATCCCCGGTTGCTCGTCTGTACGACCCGAAGATCTTTTAGACCAGGTACGAAACAGGAAGATTGATGAATACAAATGGTTTTTCTTTCACATTAGCCGATTGCCTCTAGCAGCTGGTATCTTTCTCAACTCGTGGGAGGATCTTGAGCCAGTCTCGTTTAAAGCAATAAGAGAACATCAGTTCTACTTGCAAATACCAACACCGCCAATTTACCCTATTGGTCCACTGGTCAAGCAAGACGAACCGTTGACTGTTTCAGATGAAGAATATTTGACTTGGCTAGACAAACAACCCTCTGATTCAGTTCTGTTCGTGGCGCTTGGTAGTGGTGGCACTTTGAGCGCTGAACAGCTCGCTGAGATGGCATGGGGTCTAGAACTGAGTAAGCAAAGGTTTATATGGGTTGTACGCAAGCCAAGCGATGCTACTGCAGCTACATTCTTCAACGTGGGCAGCGATATTAACGATCCAAAAGCGTATTTACCAGAAGGGTTTTTGGAGAGGACGCAAGGAGTGGGGATAGTGGTATCATCGTGGGCTCAGCAAGTGACAGTGCTACGACATAAATCAACAGGTGGGTTTTTATCTCACTGTGGGTGGAACTCTTCGTTGGACAGCATATGTAACGGCGTGCCAATCATCGCATGGCCCATGTATGCAGAACAAAAAATGAATGCTTCATTGCTCACGGAGGAGATAGGGGTGGCCGTAAAACCAGTAATAGAAACTGGGAAGAAGGTGATCGGACAGGAAGAAATAAGCAGGGTTGTGAGGTTGGTAATGGAGAGTGAAGAAGGAAAGGTAATGAGACATAAGGTTAAGCAGCTGAGTCAAAGCGCTTCCAAAGTACTGGAAATTGGTGGATCTTCATTTGACATGCTTGCTCGCGTGGCCAAGAAATGGAAGGATGACAGCAAATCTATATGCTCATAAGATTAATCATTAAAATTATCTTATCCTTAAGAAGAAAATGGATGAAAGTCAAAGAAACAGACTGAGTTTGCAGAAAGGGGCGTAAATTACTTAATTGGCGATGAGGGAAGACTGGGGAAAAAGAAAACGGATATCATTCCATAAAAGTTTTACATTATTAAAATCTCTTTATAGCTTCCTTCTTAAGAAATAATAGACGTTTGTTACATGGTTTCTGTCAACTCAGCTGCATACTCTTTTGGCAAATCAAATGGGGCAGGACAATCTGCACTGTTGTATTTTTCATTATCCTTGATTTTACTTTTGGAAATATTTTGGGTTTGATTTATGAGAATAAATGGCGACATCTTTGGAACGTGACCATATATGACCAGGTACATGTGTAGAAATTCCTGCCATGCTTAGAAAAGTGATGAAAAATTATGAGATATAATGGGCAGAAGTCCAGGTGCATGCTTCTTCATTATTACGATCAACAATATTCAATGAGTCAAACTATGTGTTGTTGAGATTAATGTGTTGTTTTTTAAATATTTAGTTAGATATTTAAAATTAAATATTTATATATAAAAAAATTGATAAAATATTAAAATTACAAATTTAAATTTAAATTTGTATTATATTTGTGAAATTTTAAATTATTTAATATAATAATTATGAATATGATGATTATATTTTGAATTTACTCATAATATATATATATATATATATATATATATATATATATATATATATTACTCTTACTATAAAAATATATTATAGAGTTTTTTAATCTCACATAGATTTAGAATTAAATCTTTTAAATTAGAATATAACATACGCATATTTTTTATAGTACTTTTTATAATAATAAAATTATTTAAATATATTTTTAATATATAATTAGATATATATATATATTTATATATGATTTATTATTATTTAATTAAATAATTTTAAATAAATAATTAGATATACAGATGATTTACCACGTAATTTTGAATTAAAGATAAAATAATAATTATCTTAACCAAATGAATAGTGTCTTATTGTGCTATTCTTTGAAGAGTAATAATACATTTATAAATAAATTTTATTAAATTATCTACACAATTTAATACTATAATATTTGATTACATATTTTATTTTAAAGTAACCAAGTTTATACTTGCATAAATAATTTAATAAATTTTGCTTGTGCCCTTACCTTTTTTTAATGGCCAAAAGACTTATTCCCACGCAAAGTATAATGAAACTCTAAAGTTATATTCTCTAACTTTCAAAAATCTAAATATTCACTCATTAAACAATTTTTGATAAAAATCTTGGTTAAGGATAGAAGTAAAATCGTCATTTAATAAAAAAATTTAAAAAAACTAAATTTTTATCATATTTCCGCCTCTCAATTTGAAAATCTCACAATTTTTTCCTCAAAATTTTTTTCAAAGTTTGAAAAGTGTCAATTTTCTCCAAAAGTCTTTTTCTCTTTTATTTGGTGATGATCCGCCATCTCTAGCCATCAATTGTCTCTCCTATTTTATCTCTCTCTTTTCTCTCTAGCCACCAATTGATAGAAATCATCTAAAAATTCAGACGGTTAGTTTAGATGTATCATCCAAACAAAAATCTTCTAGATTTTCAAGCGATTTTTGTCTAGATTTTTATATGATTTTCATCAATCAATGGCTAGAAAAAAGAGGGAGAGACATCAAAAGAAAAATATAAGACAAGATAAAAGACAATGAATTATCTCCAGAGAAAAGGAAAAAAACCTTAAGAAATTTTTATTTTTTTAAACTTTAGATAGAAGTAAATTGTAAAATTTTTAAATCTAAGATAGAAAAATATAATAAAATTTTAATTTTTTAATAAATAGTAATGTTATTTTTATTTTTAACTAAAGTTTTTAACAAAAATTATTTCATAATTTAGAGTTTTGAAAATAGGAGGAGAAGTCCTTGGATTTTCACTTGACTTGGGTGGCGAAAAGTCTTTTTGGTCTTTTTAAATCTTCACAAGGAGGCTCTGCAGACTCTGGGCACCAACCAAATTGTAGGACAATCACATCCACCATCCACTTGTTAAACAGTGTTCTTTATCGTCTCCAACTGACTAATCTCCTAGTGGGTTATATAATACCATACCTAACCCAACCAGTTACACTTTCCTAATGGCATCTGAGACCATGAAATTACCTCATGTTGCAGTCACAGCAAGCCCAGGCCTCGGCCACGTTATTCCTTTACTAGAGTTCTCTAAGCGCCTGGTCATTGAACATGGCGTCCACGTCAGCTTTCTCGTTATGAACACCAACGAGCAGCCCTCTGCAGCACAAGCCCAGCTCCTCCAGTCGCCAAACCTCCCTCCTGGTCTCCAAGTCGTTGATCTCCCACCCGTTGATGTATCAGCTGTTGCTAGCGTGCGCTTCACCCGTTTATGTACCATCGCAGAAGAGAGTCTCAAGTCCTTAAGATCGGTTTTAATGGAGATAGGTAAGCCACAAGCTCTTATCATCGATTTATTTGCTTCTCAAGCCTTCGACATATTTAGTGAACTCTCAATTCCTATATACTCTTTTTTTACTACATCCGTTGCGTTTTTCACCTTCGCGTTGTATCTTCCTACCCTTGATCGTGAGGTGGAAGGCGAGTTTATTGATCTCCCTGAACCGATTGGGATTCCGGGTTGCTCGTCCGTCCGACCGGAAGATCTTTTAGACCACGTACGTAACAGGAAGAATGATGATTACAAATGGTTTTCGTTTCACATGAGGCGATTGCCTCTAGCAGCTGGTATCTTCCTCAATTCGTGGGAGGATCTTGAGCCAGTCTCTCTCAAAGCAATAAGAGAACATCGGTTCTACCTCCAAATACCAACACCACCTATTTACCCTATTGGTCCACTCATCAAGCAAGACGAACCATTGATTGTTTCAGATGAAGAGTATTTAGCTTGGCTAGACAAGCAACCCTCTGATTCAGTTCTCTTTGTGGCGCTTGGCAGTGGTGGCACTTTGAGTGCTGAACAGCTCGCTGAGATGGCGTGGGGTCTAGAGCTGAGTAAGCAAAGGTTTATATGGGTTGTACGCAAGCCTAGCGATGCAACTGCAGCTACATACTTCAACGTGGGAAGTGATGTTAACGATCCAAAAACATATTTACCAGAAGGATTTCTGGATAGGACTCAAGGTGTGGGCGTGGTGATACGATCGTGGGCTAAGCAAGCGGCAGTGCTGCGACATCCATCGACAGGGGGATTTTTATCGCACTGTGGGTGGAACTCTTCGTTGGAGAGCATTTACCACGGCGTGCCAATGATAGCGTGGCCACTTTATTCAGAACAAAGGATGAATGCGGCGTTGCTAACAGAGGAGATTGGGGTGGCCGTTAAGCCAGTGTTGGAGCATGGAAAGAAAGTAATCGAGCGGGAAGAGATTAAAAGGGTGGTGAGGTTGTTAATGGAGAGTGAAGAGGGGAAGGTTATAAGACACAGGGTTAAGAAGTTAAAAGAAAGTGGTGTGAGAGCATTGGGCAAAGGGGGGTCTTCCTATGAGTCGTTTGCTTGTGTTGTCGAGAAATGGAAGGAAGATGAAGCTACTAAGTAAAAGAAATGATCAGATTAATAAGGCCCATGGCCAAGGCGCAGTGATGTAAAAACATTGCCATAAGGTGGCGTCTCCTAGTCTTCTTGTGTTTTGCTTCTCGTAAGATCAAGAGGAAGAGAAGGCTTCCAACTTTAATTAACAATGAAATAATGTCATAATGTAAAACTCTCTTCATTAGAGCTTGCACATATGACTCTTGATGAGTGACAATCAGCAAATAGTTAGAGCAAAAAAGCTTTTTGATGAGTGTGTTTGTTCTTGTGGCTGCCTGTGGGTGCAGCTTAATGCATTCCTGTGGAAGAGTTTTGGTATTGGTTCCTGTTGGATGTTGCTTTCTCCTGTTAATTTGTGCTGTTGCCTGGCTATGATTGTGCTTAACCTGGATTTGTGCTTTGGAGATTTGAAATTTCATTTGATTTGGGACAGTTAAAAGTTTGGGCATGTCATTGAGTTGCATTCTTATATCTTAAAGTTTTCGTTATCCTCCTTAAAAAGAAATTGCCCAAAAGACGTATTCTTAATTAAAATATATTATTTTTTTGAATTTTTTATTGATAACCTTAAAAATTCTATTTATCTATTTATGATTATTTAAATATGTTAATTTTAAATATAAAATTATTATTTTATTAATAATATTAAAATAAATTTAAATTTCACTTCATTTTCATTCTAAACTTTAAAAATTAATAATTTTTTCAAACTTAAGTTTTTGAAAATTATATTATTTCTTTTAAATCTTAAAAATTATTAATATAACTCAGTTAATATTAACTGTTTATGTGTGGGTGAATAAAATTTTTAAAATTAATTAGAACAACTTTAGAAATCAGCGTTTTGGGGGGGGGGGGGGGGGGGGGCGGGGGTGCGGCGGTGGGGTGGTGGTGTGTTGCGGAGAATAAGTCCATTGGTCAAAGAAATAATGAAATATCAAGTATCAACCTTTCCAATGTCAGGCTCGCTGTCGCAGCTTGTCAAGATTGATAGTGGCACGCAAAAGAATGACCTTCAGGTTTTCTGTAAAAGCCAAAACGTCACCGCCTTTCTAAACAATCTTAGAACGGCCGTGACAAACTGTTAAAAGTCAAACTCCTATTGTAAAACGCTGCGTTTCATTGACAATGACGCTGAATGACTCATAGAAGTTTGTAATGACCTTGTCCTTCACCCACGGAAATCAGAATCTTTCGCTCTGCAAACTGCAATTCCATGGAATCTAAAGATCTAACAGCTCCCGCTACCACAGCTTCGCAAACCTCCAAAAGCCCAATTGAACCGAAATCTAATAACAGAGACTTCCTGAACCATCTAGAAGCGTACCTGGCAAAACGCGATGGTGTGGACAAGCTTCTCAAAATCTCCAGATATGCAAGCAAGATCATTTTAGCCTCTTCAGTGCTCCCTGAAACTCTTACTTTGACAGGAAGACTCAAGAGCTTCGAGGCCAGTGTGGGACTGAGTCGTAAAGCCTTTCGACTGGGTAAATTCATTCAAGATGTAAACGCTTTGCGGAATTCCCATATAGATTCCAGAGAAGACCTTTTTCTCTCTATTATTGCTTATGGAGGCGAAGGTTTGTATTATTTTGTTGAACAGTTCATTTGGTTGGCTAAGTCGGGATTAATCGATGCTAAACACTCGCGTAATTTACAAAAGATTAGCGCTTGGGCTGAATTTATTGGTTATATTGGTAGTGTTAGCATAAAATTCAAGGATTTGAAGAAGATTATAAATGAAGAAGCGTGTTTGGCATCGACTATAGAGATTGCGATTACGAGAGGAAATGGATATAGAGAAGAAGAGCAGAAGATGAAGAAATTGAGAGAAAAGAAGTTGATGAAGAAACTTTCAATTGTTCAAGATTTGGCTGATGGGTTGATGGCTGTAGCTGATATTCGTGATGGGAAGGGAATCCTTTCGGCTCCGCTTTTTGTGGCCTCTGCGGGTCTTTTATCGGCCATCATTAGTACTCATAAGAATTGGGTATCTTGCTGAGTTTCACAAGGTACGGTTGTTTCAGAATTTGGAATTTGTTTCTTTTGTTGAATTATGAACTTTATAAGCGATAATTTCATAATGCAGTTATTCGATTATAGCTGCCTTTGTGACAGTGATCAAGAGTGAGAGGATTCTTGTACTGTTAGTGTAGGATTATAAAATGTGATGTGAACCCATGTAAATTTTTGGGTTCTCTTTATGTCGTTTCATTTCTCTGGAATAAAACTACAGTTGCGCTGGGATCCATCTTAAGTTTGTTCAATATACCTTACAAGAACCAAAAAAAACCAGAGAACAGTTCAATAACCATTTATTTTGTTATATTTTATTTTCTTTTTAAAGGAAATCTTATGAGCTGGGTGCACTTTGCACTTGCTTTTAACAAAATCTACCCTGCTGAATGTCTACTTTGAATGAAAACAATAGTTTTCCTCTCTGTCATCGCCTATGCTGGTGAGGGTCTGTATTACTTTGTTAAACAGTTTATTTGGGTTTGCTCAATCCCAAACGCTGGCAAAACTTTGGGAAGTTTAGTGCTGAGGCTGAGTTTATTGGGTGTTTTGTAGTATTAGCCTTACAAATAGGGATGTCTGGAGAATAAAGGAGATAGCCACATATGAAATCAAGTATAAGAACAGCAATCTCAAGTGGAAATGGCATAAGGATGAAGAGGGGTGAAAGGGAAAGTTGATGAACACTATAACATTTTTAAACATCTGACTGACAGATTAATGGCATTGACAGATATTCAAGATGGAAAAGGCTATTGTTGCTGCTATTGGTGGCCTTTGCAGGAATTTTATCTGCAATTATTAGTTCTCGAAGGACTTGAATTTCTTGCTGATTGTGTGTCCATTAAGGCATGATTCTTTTGTGCACTAATCATTGGTGGTTCAGCTCTAGTTTAGGTTTTATGATGGTGAGAGAACTTTTTAACCATCACTGTGGGATACACTCGTACACAGAGTGAATTCATTGAAGGTTTTTGGGTTCATTTTTGTCAGAATTTTCCTTTAGGGCTTGTGCTCCAATGGCTGATGATTAGTTACTGGTGTTTAAATTTGGAGTTAGAACTTAAAAATAGTGCACAATCATGAATTTAACCTTTAGCTCTGCTTTCAGGATGTCAATTTTTTTCCTGAAATGTTGGTTAACATATGATGCATCCTTCATCTCAAGTTTTCTGTAGCATTGTGTAATTTAAACAATATTAGGTGAAAAAAAGATTAAAATGGCTGCTATCATCCGATCATCTCAAATTGATTAAATGAAAATGAATTAGTAGATTTCAAGTTATTTTCAGATATTCATAGCCTACTGATGACAGAAATGATATGAGTACAAGCAATTTGAATGGTTCTACTTCAAACAGAAAGACAATATGCCAGAGTTCTCTTTGGAGCTTGTTTTTGGTTCTTCATACTGGCTTTATTTTTACTCACAAGTTTTACACTACTGTGGGTCTGTAATATCAAAATTTGAGTACTCGGTTGCAGAGCAACTGTGGGAGTCAAATATTCTTAGAGATATAAATGCTTGCGTTGGTACTTCTTTCCTTGATTTTTAGTTCATTTTGATGCAATGTTTTTGACTCATGAAGGATCTTAATCCTTTGAGCTGTTAAATTTGTGGCACGGTATCTTTGTTACCACTCAAATTCCCAGCAATTCTTGCCATCTATTCCCCCATCGCTGCTTCCCCTAGTTTGGGTTTTGGCAACAATAAAAATCATGTTAATGATGTTTTGGCAACAATAAAAATCATGTTTATTATTTATAAGACTCTGTTGTATCTTCCTTGGAAAATCCTTGATGACCGTCGTGCTGTCATCACCCACCCACCATCACTTGTTATGTGAATAAGAAGAGTTATGGATCTGGCCATTGCACTAAGAAGGTGAAGAGGACTGTATCTTGTTGCCAAGCAAAAAAGGCGAAGAGGGTTGGATCTCATCGTCGTTTAAAACAGACGAAAAGGGATGGATCTCATTGTGTGTGAAAAATGTAAGGATTGAATCTTGCCTTCATGGGAGGAAGGTGAAAAGGTCACCTTAGCCACCATCGCACAATGATCGCTTTGAGCACTTGGCAACCACCAAATTCTTATTGAACTCTTACCTTTTGATTAAATGCAGTTTTCTTAAATTTTTATTTTTGAAGATATTTCATTGACATTTTTATTTTAATATTTTTATTATTACTATTAATCTATCATAATAATTATTGATAAACGTAATAATTTAATGATGGTAAATTTTTTTTTTCCTGTTAACCTTAAATGCATATTTTGGAATCTAATTCCCCCACCAGACTCTTCTTCAACAGAAATTCAAATAAGAAATTAACCTCTTGTGTTGCATTAAGGGATACTGCAGTTTGTCTTCAATTAATGTTTTACATAGATTGCTTTCTATTTAACCAACCAAGGTAAATAAAATGGTAAAAATAAGCTAGGCAGTTGTAATAGGCCCACTCAAATTTCATTATATTTTCAAATTGGTATATTTTAATTATTAAAAATTTAAATATTTATTCATAAATTATTAAAATTAACAAAATTAATTGAGTTTTCTGAGTAAAATTATTATTTAATATTAAAAATAATAAAATTTTATTCATTTATTTTTTAAGTTTAAAAAATTAATAATTTTTTTAAGATTTAATTTTAAAATATTATATTTTTTTATAGAGTTTGTATTTTTCTCTCTTTCTTTTTTCGACATCATCACTAGTCCATTCCCTCACCCTCTCTTTTTTTTATGTTCAATGAAGAAAATGAGAAAAAAACATCAAAAAAAAAAATGAGGGTAAAAGAAAACTGACCAATAACTACCCAGAACAAGGGAAAATAAAAAAAACTTTCGAAAAAAAAGAAATTTAAAATTTAATAAAAAAATTATTAATTTTTTAAATTAATTACTTATTAATTTATGTTTAGGTTTTTAATATTTAATAAATATTAATTGCAGGATACAACAAACTTTAAGTACCAATGAGTCGAATTTTAACAAGGCGGTCCAAGAAAGGGATAGGGTAGGATTTCGATTGGGTTTGTTTCAGAGATATTCCATGATTCCATCCATCCAACGGCTGTTGTGTAATCGCAGTTTAATCTGGTGGTGAAATTAGCAAGTTGCCAAGTGGCGTATTTTAATGGGTTTTTCACGCGCAGCCTTACCCGCAACCTCCACGAGAGATGCACAGAAGGAGATGACACTTTTCTCTATCTTAGATCTAAAATACAAGCTTTTCTCTTCTCTGCTCAAAACTTGGATAAAATAATAATGTCTAACGACAAAACTCTAAACCAAATAATTTCTCAATTATTTTGAAAAAAGAATAATTCTAGCAATGGAGTCTGAGATGAAAGACATGAATTCGAAGCCAGCTCACTCGACAACAGCCCTCGCTGATGGCTCAACCACAGACGACAGTCCTCTTCTTAAGGCTGAGTCCACTGAGAACATCGAGGAATTGGAGAAGAAATTTGCAGCTTTTGTGCGCAGAGACGTGTACGGCACTATGGGACGTGGCGAACTGCCGTTTACGGAGAAGGTTTTACTTGGTATCGCCCTGGTCACGCTAGTTCCAATACGAGTAATATTGGCGATGAGCGTATTGATATTGTATTATCTGATTTGTCGGATTTGTACGCTTTTCTCGGTTCCGAATCGGGACAAGGAGCAAGAAGATTACGCACACATGGGCGGGTGGAGAAGGAGCGCTATTGTGTGGAGTGGTAGATTCTTGTCTAGAGTTATCCTTTTTGTGCTTGGGTTTTATTGGATTAAGGAGACTTACAGGATTTCTGATACTCAAGATGAGTCATCATCATCTTCTCAGGTACTATACATATGTTTTTATGCAAATAATTTATTCCTTCATTATTCATTAACTAGTTAGAGACTGTAGTGACATTTAATTATTCTTCTCTCCGATTCATTAATTTTTGACAGAGTGGGGTCAATAATGAAGTTGAAGAACCTGAAAGACCCGGTGCCATTATATCTAATCATGTATCATATTTGGATATTTTGTATCATATGTCTTCTTCTTTCCCGAGTTTCGTCGCCAAGGTTTGTTAATTACTTATGTTGGCTTTTATTGGCGTTTCGTCACCTTTTGGTGTTGTCACTGACTTGTTTCTTTTCCCTATTTTGTCAAATTTGATTTTGTTGGTGAAGAGATCAGTCGCTAAACTTCCTCTAGTTGGTATCATCAGGTTAGTTCACTTCATACTAACATCCTTCAAATTTAGCTCTAGTCTGTCAATAAAACAAAATATGTGATAAAGTTTGGCTATTGTTTCTCAGAATTTTTCAGATCAAATCTATTTGTTACAGAAAGTATCTAATTCTGTTACTTATTCCAACTGATTGAAAATGCATATATTTGCATTTTCATGAGGAGTGAGATGGGGTGTTCTTAAGGATTACCTGTCTTTTCTTAAAATTGTTCAATTTAAGAAAAAACTTCTGTTGGTAGTTATCTTGCATTGTGCTGCTTTACCTATATTACTAGTTGCGCTTGTATGTTGTATTTTAAAAAAAAAAAAAAACTCGAGGAATAGTGTGTATTGGGTAAGAATTTCAATTCTAATAACTTGTTATTGACAGCAAGTGCCTCGGTTGTGTCTATGTTCAGCGGGAGTCTAAGTCATCTGATTTTAAGGGTGTTTCAGGTAAACATAAATCATTGGTGTTTATGTGTTTTTCGCATTATTTTTACTTTTTTTATTGTCAAATTGCATTTATTTTGAGATTTAACTAATTTTGTGCTGGGAAGGTTTTGGAAGCTTAATTACCTCATTTCATACAATGTTGCCATATCAGCACTCTAACAGTACCGTACTGTAGCAAAAACTTGTGTTTTATGATACACCCTGAATAGATAATAATTAAAAATTACAATACAGAAGTTAGATGTTTGTCATGTTGTATTTGCAGCAAGGTTTTAAGACCTGGACTTAAACGGTCAGTCAGATGGGTGGTGTCAGCATTACATAATAAAAATTTAAAATTTTAATAAATTTGCAAAATAATTCCATAGTGATTGAGCCATGTTTGGGACCGGATCCTAGTCGAATCAGTTGGTTCCTATCTGGGTTTTAAAACAATGATTTGCAACACCTTGGCAATATAACCACAAGTCAAGGGTTCCCAATTCGTCAATATAACATATGGCCCTCCTTCACGTATGTTTGTTATATGGCTCATTAGGCTAGGATCTTGTTGCCTTGGCTATTAAGAGTTGATTGGCTCCCCTGCTGTAGGGAGGAGACAAAGTCATCATATGACTTCTACTTTTGTTTGAAGTTCAACTGCTAAATCACTCACCTTTTCTGGCAGATGTTGTGACTAAAAGAGTTCAAGAAGCTCATCAAGATAAGTCTGCTCCAATGATGATGCTATTTCCGGGTAGGGTTCTAGGATCTTGTTTATACATTTTTCTCTGTTATTTCTCTTTAGTGTATGCTGCATATTACATTAATTGCTTTGGTATCATTTGATATTCTCTGCTTTCTTATTTTCCAAAGCACTCTATTGAAATCTTGGAGAAAATCCAGGTGATAAATAAATGAATAAATCATAATGAATAAGCATAAGGATTTTTTCTGTGGAACTGAGTATGTTTCCTATATCTATACAGTCAACCATGACACTAGTCGTCGTAACACTGACATATAGTTCAACACTTAATAATCTACTTTTTAGGTACTCATGACCTAATTGATAAAATTCATGAGTATTTGCACTTGACTTTCACGTATTTGCCTAGCTTCCTATCAGTTACTGGTGTTATCATCAATTTAACTGCAGAAGGTACTACTACAAATGGTGACTTTCTACTTCCTTTCAAGACTGGTGCATTTTTAGCTGGAGTTCCTGTGCTTCCTGTGATTCTCAGGTATCCTTACCAGAGATTCAGTCCTGCCTGGGATTCAATATCTGGGGTACGTGTTTTTCATCCAACTTGTACATTTATGGGCTACCACAATCTCAAATAATGAAAACTGATTTGTTCCCTGATTTCCAAATAGTGAGATAAAATAAATAGTGCCATATGTTTTTTGTAACCCTTTACAGACCCACGGTCTAAAGATTCTTAGGTTTTGGTCATTAAATGGTGACTTGGCATAAGATGAATCTTATATATCTAGTTGTTTGGATACTGACAATGAAATTCCTAGTTGCAGATATGATTGTAAATTTCACTTGAGTTTTATAAGTTTATTACAGCTAAGGAGACCCAATGCTTGCAGTTTAGAGTTTGACCAGTACCTCAAAATACTAAATGTTACATGATTTGTCTTGCGTTCAGCTAAAAAGGGGCAACTTGTTGGATCTGCAGATCATTGCAAGATTTAGAACAAAGGATGACTACTCTGTGTTGCTTAACTAACTCTTCTTTCCTTTGTCGACAAAGGCTTTGAGTAAAATATTCTCTCCAGAGCCTATATCTGTCTAATTGCTTATTATCACCGTTGGAATCTCCTTTTACTATATCCTATGTATTAATAAATATCAGTTGTGATATACTTTCTCAGTTTTTAAATTTTTTTTATTAATGCAAATGTGTGTTTCTATCTGTAGGTGCGTCATGTCCTTTTTCTTCTCTGCCAATTTGTAAATCATATAGAGGTGACCAGGTTACCTGTCTACTATCCCTCACAGCAAGAGAAGGATGATCCAAAATTCTATGCTGAAAACGTTCGAAGGATGATGGCTAGCAAGGTATGCATTTCCTTCAATTTTAACTATTAGAAGTTTGAAAATTTAAAGTATCATTATTTCAACTAGTATTCTTCACACCCTGAATAACATCACTTTTGACTTGAAACATATCTCAGGAGGCCATTAAGTATTAGTATAGCTTATAAGCCTGATGAAACTCTGATGGCCCGTCACGATACTACACTTGGAAGGCTAATGTATCAATGCTAATAGTCTTGATGTTTTGTAAAGCTTTAACCTTGATGCTATAGCATTATTTTGGGGAGTTAGGACCTCAGGTATGGTATAGGGAGTTAGTTATCCATTAAATAAAAATGTAAATTTACTTAAATAAGAGAAGATCAATAATATTTCTTGTAAAATTCACAAGATCATTAACATTCTTGTGAAAATCCAAAATGTATTAGAAAGAGGAACCGAATTTGAGCTTTGACAGGACAATTATAGATGGTAAAGCCATAACAACCGTGTGGTAGAAAGAATATAACTGAAGAGATGTTGGAGAATGTCTTTCTTAAGTGTTGCCTTCCATTGGATTTTGTATTCCAAAGCACTGGAATTCGTCTAAAGTTGCTTGTATTTTGGTCTGTACTGTGGTGTTGACTTTTTGTTTGAAACAGTGGTCTTTATGGTTATTAATACCAGCGCTGCTTGAATTGTCATTTGTGTCAACATGAATTTGTTTATGTTTCTGCTTTCCTTGCAGGGTAATTTGATAATGTCAGATATAGGACTTGCTGAGAAGCGAATATATCACGCTGCTCTCAATGGTAATAATAGCCTGCCTAGTGTTTTGCATCAGAAAGACGATTGATACGCTCCCAAATGTTATCTAGTATCAGTTGAGCTTCTTAGTTTCTATTGGCATTTTCTCATGGGTGCACAACTAAAATGGCAGTGGTTGCCTCTCCTCTTTTCACTCAAAAGAGAAACTGGTGTGGTATTATTGTCTTGTAATTTCTTATATGGAAAATGTGGTCATTGAATACCGTTTTAATTGTGGTGGTTGAATTCAACTTCTGAGATTTGGTTATATGTCCAATGTGGATTCTTGCTAACTCTTTGATGTCCTCAGACCCTTTAATCAGATGTATGCCCCTGTAAATCTGAATCATCTCTTTCATGTTCCTGCAGGTTTATTTTCACCAAGCTAATTCGGATTCGCCATCTGTAAATTCTTTGTATGATTCTATTATTTGTGCAAAAATATTAGAATTGATATTCAAAATCGGTGCCGAACAATTGTTTTAATTGTCATTTGTGATCAGTTGACAAACAAATTACCTCAATGTTGAAGTATAGTCGTGGAGCTAAACTAGCGTTTTCAAAGAAGGCCATCCAGGAAGTTGATGTGTTCGTTGTTGTGGCTTTAGGCCTTGTGATTGTTGCTCCTTGGTCTTCAGTGTCTGAGTTCAGTTCATAGAAACAGAGGCTGCCTTTGTATTGCCGTGACGCATTTCTTATGGTGGGCTCACATCCATTGGTTTTTTGAGCAAATGTTTGCTGCTAAGTGTCGGTATTTAACCTTGTAATCAGTGGGAGGGAGGCTCGGCATCTGCAATTTTGCTTGAATTTCCAAATTTTGACCTCTTAATAACTGCCACCACTCAAGGTCCTAAGCTTAGATATATTAGGGTTCAAATGTTATGTAATGTCGGTCCTTCAATTGTAATAAAATTATATTTATCTATTTTTTTAAATATAATCAAGTTTTTTAGAAAATATATTATCATGTAATTAAGATTCGATCACATCATCTGGTGTTTTGATATATTTTTGTTGAAAAAAAGATTAAAATCAATTCTTAGTATCAAATGATACAAATTTAAGAAAACATATTTATCATTATCAATAATTTCAATATATATTTACAGCTGAAACAACTGAATGCCAAAATCTATATTTGTAAGACTGATGTGTATAAAATTTAACAAAGTCATAAATTTTTTTCTGCACTAAGTTGTTAGTGTGAACCGTCACCTGTGTAAATTGTTTATCAACAAATTTTATGGTGAAATGATAATTGATGGCGAGAGTAGAAATTAAAAAGAAAAATTAAAGATTTTGGATTTTAAAAGAAGAGACACTCGTCTAACCACCATTTATATATCGATTTCTATATTTTATATAAAACGATATTATTTTGTATTTTATAAACAACGTTATTGTAAAAAATAATAATAATAATGACATATAAATTTGTTTGGTATGTTTTTGGTTCAAAAATACAACGAAAACACATATAATTAGTGTATAAAACAAGTATTTACTAAATAGGTGCGAACCCATAAAGAGAGCTCTGAAGCCTGTGAACAAGGCCAGTGCTCACAGGTCAGGTCTAGATAACAGGCGTTTAACTTGACAGTAATTACAAATTGATGAAAATAAATGACATGAAAAATAACACTTGAGTTATGAGCAATGTACATTTCAAAGATGGCAATGCCATTGATCCATCGAGATTCTTCGTTGATCTTGCCATCTTAATGATTTCTAACAGAGGCCAGACAAAGACAACCAACAATGGCGAAAACTTGCAAAACCAGAAGAATATAAGCTATGGCAGACTTCCCATGTTGGCATATATGTAAACAAATTTCTGTCATCAAGCTTAGGGATCTTGATCACCAATCATCATGAATGCTAATGAAACATCTTCAAGCAGTTATATCTCAACTCTCCTTCAGTGAACCATTTTTTGACCTTCTCAATTCCCATGTTGGTAGGCAGCCCTTTAAGGGTGATTGTAGAAACAATGAAGATGTTGACAGCTGCTTCTGCCGCATTGAGATTGAAGACAGACAACTAAACGCACCTCTCAGCCTCCTTTTGTCACTATCAAATTGTTGGTAATCAGGGTCATGCCGCACAGCGGAAACCTTAAGGGCTTCAGGAAGTATGCAATTGCAGATTGAACCTACCACCACAAATTAAAAAATAGAAATAGTCTACATTTAAAGTAGGCATATCTGATACAAATAACTACCACAATTTATTCAATGTGTTTGGCATAGCAATTTATCTCATAAACTTTTTTGATGGGCGGAATTCAGCTCATGAACTTAAAGGATAAACTATTATAGGATTCTACTATTATTTGGTACTGCCTCTTCTGACAGCTATTCACTTGTTCATGAAAATTGTAAACCTCAAGGAAAATATTCTTCAGCATTAGTTTATATTGCTGAAAGGCATGACCTGTCCTTACGGCCACTTATAACAGCTCAACCACAGGACGCTTAACAAAAAGACTGGTTCTTGTATTTAATGAGCTACTAACTTGATGTGGAAAAATGATGGAAGGAGAGAATACCTATGTTTGCTAGTCGATTTACCCATTTTGGAACTGGTTTCCCAGTCAGCTTAGAACAAATGTCCTTGCAGAAATGATTGCAGTTCTTAACAATCAAGTGATATGTATCGCCATTGTAGCTTGCAGACTGTCTCTCCATGAACTCTCTAACCTGAACAGGGTCCAAGCATGTGGTCCCAATGAATATTGACTTCCTGAACTTGAAGCCTGGGCACTGCCGTGGTTCAACCTCAAAAACACCACTTGTTGGATAGTCATGAGCTCCAAAAGCATATTCAACACCATGGACTGCACAAAGGAGATGCAGATGATCAGATATTACATAGATGGAGGAGATATAATAAGGAGCAGTTTTAATATTCTACTTCCTGTATAATTGATCCACCAGTCTCCTAACATGGTCAAGGAGTGTCTCAAATAAATCTAGCTTCCATGTCCCACCTGTTCATGGGAATCAGGTTTCATTGTTATTTACATATATGCTCATTTTAGTTATAGAAGCTGTAGTGGCACCCCAAAAATTAAGCTCTTTTCTCACATATTACTCAGTACAAGTAAATGAAAAAGAATGTGGCCTCTCCAACTCGCTCTCTCTCTCTCTCTCTCCATATACACCATTATGTATATTCCTTGAGAGGATAATATCTCCAATCTTTTTGCCCTCCCTCATCCATTCCCAACCACAGTTGCCTTATCATTAAAATCCCTAAATAACTATCGTTAATGCATTAGATTTGAAATAGCCAAATAGGCCAAACTAGATTAGAACAGCACAGATCAAATTTCATAGTTCTGAAATAGTTGCACCTCAACTAGAGACCAGAAAGAGATTGCATCCAAGGATTGTATTATAGCTCACCTTCTACACCAGAGTGATAGATACCAAGACCTGCCCAGTAGACATAGCCATTCATTGGTGTCAAGTCGTAAACATTTAGATAAACAGGTGCTCGACCTGGTCCATAGCTAGTTGGCTTCATCTTCATAAACAAAGAAAAACGTGTCGCTGATTTGCCTTTCAAGCGTAGAGGAACTATTGCTTTCCATCCTTTCTTGATTCCGAATTTCATGCTTGCTTATAATTTAAGAATTGAGTCAATGCTCATCTGTAACCTGTGGATACTTTCAAATGTAAAATATTATTCACTTTAAAAATAGATTTTCTATCGTTCATAACAGTAACAACCTTTCCATAGCATCATAAAAGTTCTTATAATTTAACTGTACTATCATTTTAATAGGCACATAAATCCATTAGTCTTTGTGTATTTAAAACTACAAACTGTGGTTCAACCACAATAATAAAAGCAGCATATGAAGAATCATCAAAGTAGTTAAGTTAGTGCAATATTAAAGTACTCTTTCGACCACCACCTGACCTGCATGGTTATGAATGAACATACCAATGCAATGAAAACCATCATGGTTATTATTCTAGTACAGATACATGGAGGGAAGTACAGCATAGGACAGCACAAACAAGCTGAATTCTGAGAATAACTAACGATTATAAGGATATCTAATCCCCCAATCCAATGACGTTCTCAAAGTGGAATGTGGAATACTTTCAACTAATTTGTCATAATAAAAAGATAACAAGGGAACAGAAGATGAAGTGGCAGACTCCACAAAAGCTAACAGGAGGAAAGGCATGCTATTTTATTCTCATTTTAAAATGTTCTCCATATTATCCCCCACAAAGTTGACTTTCAAGTCATATATCTAGTCAAATAAACAAGCAGATGCCATGCCGGCCAAGACTGCCTAAAGTCTTTATAAGGTATCGTTATATTAAGATGATTAACATCTTCTGAGATAAGATGAACATGCAGCACATAATTAGCATTCTCATTTATTTTTATATATTACTCAGGCCTACAATTTAGTCTCTACTATTGCTAAAATTCAAGCATGATAAGAAGTGAATTTCCACAGCTTCAACATTTGGCCAAGATAATGAACTAGTAGAAAATACAGCTGGATTTGACATGATTTTCAAGCTTTCTAGAATTGCTAGAACAGATCTTAACACCTCTATAGACTAAACTAATATTTCCACCTTGATATCTATTTGTTACAAAACTGGCGAAATTAAACTTCTCATAGCATCAGTTTCTTTTCCCTGATAAAATAATAAACAAACTCCAAAGACCATCAATTATCAGCCATTAAATCTCTCATGACCCTAGAGCTTTCTTAGCTGGTGTTTTGTCGGGAGGTATCCCTAGCAATGTAAGATATGTTTACTTGTAACCCCAAGTCAAAAAATTTTCATCATTTAATAAAAGGATATTCATCTATAAAGGAATTAAAAAAGATAATGATAATTATCTGTGGACTTGTCAACATGTTAGAGAACTATCTGCATCAGATGTTGACAAAAAATGGAAAATAAGTTTAATAAGGGGAAAAAAAAGGTGCAGCTAGGTGAGAATAGAAGTAAGAGTCAACTGCAAATCTCAGCAAACTTTTATATCCAACAACTTAGGGTGAGCTAGTAATACTTAATCCATAATATATACAAGAAAATTTTCTTTGAAAACTTACATTTTACCAGAAACTAAATAAATAAATAAATAAATATATATATATATATATATATATAAGAAGAACATACTAGGAATTCTAGTGAACATGAACTGAAGCATGAACATAAAGCAACTGCAGACAATCATGATCTAATCTTGAAACAACTTGGAAGTTTTACAGAAGAAACCAATATAGTCCTTAAAAGCTAGATAAAGTAGACTAATTGTAGTAATCTTCACCTCAAACTAGCAAATTGGCAGCAAAGACTCTACCTAATTTCATCATCAAATATCAGATGAAATAAAATTGCAGCATTCCCTCAGAACATGAAGAGAAAATGCCAAATGGGTGCTCAACTCAAAAGGACCACCTTTAAATTTTAGAGAAGAAGCCCTACATCAGATCTAGTTGACATCATATATGACACAAATAAAAAGGAAAATGTTAACAATGAAAGTTAGAAAGTAAAAAAATCGAAACCTTCTCCACATGCTAACATTGTATAAAAGGAAACTGAACTGTATCACCGAATTAATAGAAAAGGATAATGTATAAGCGTTGCTTGGGAAAATATAGGTCATACCATGCAAAATAACAGTTGTAATAAGTAAATCAGGAAAGTAAACACAATACAACTTTTTAAAAAAAAAAAAAATCCATATTTTCATTCTTATCCAGAAATTTACAGGCGACTATTCAAGCCAAGAAGAAAAAGAATCAAGCGAAAACACAAACTGGTAACATATTAACATCTATGCAAGCACAAATTC
This sequence comes from Mangifera indica, assembly GCF_011075055.1. NCBI lineage: Eukaryota > Viridiplantae > Streptophyta > Magnoliopsida > Sapindales > Anacardiaceae > Mangifera > Mangifera indica. The sequence goes on along the minus strand of NC_058147.1, from coordinate 2,294,248 downwards.
ATAACACCAAAACTAGAGAAAATTAAGCGTAGAAAAGAACTCACAGATTTGGAAGGGATGGACATTGATTTAAAAGCGAGACAAACCAGAAGATTAAGGTAAAGAGAAGAGTCAACAAAGACGCTCTCTTCTCTTCTTGAACCACCCAAATCACATCACAGCCACAGGCAACCTTGGTTTTAACCTGATTTAGTTCTTTCTTTCTTTGTCATACAGAAGTAAAAACTATGAATTTATGAGTCAATGTCTCGGTGAGCACGTGCCAAGCTATTTTTATATAGTTTCTTTTAACCCCTTTCTTTCTCTGTCTCTCTCTTATCAGTCAATAGTAAGACCCTTCATTGAATCCGTGAGTATTAAAACAGTGAAAACAGAAACAAACTGGTCTGTCATAATGTGAGAGAGGATGAGGGGGGGGTGGTGTGCTCACTCACCTAATTTCAACTTGTACTTCAATTCAACTCACACGCCTTTTGTTCTAATCATCTTTGCTCATAATCAACCACATTTCACGTTGTTTAAAAATTAATTCTCTGAAATCGTTGGAGGTTCAGAAGGGGGTCTGACGTCGTTTTCTTTAGATTTTATACATGAAAACAAGCATTGCCATTTAGAAGTATTGAGAAATATGTGCATGAAACTTGCACGTTTCAATCTATGTTTAAAGGCAAGGCAATTGAACGGTGACCTGATCACAATACCAAGTTCATGTCAACCGCCTTCATCAATATCTTGTGTTATCACTTATTATCTTTTCTCTCCTACAATCACCACCTCTCATAATTTTGGTCAAACAGTATCAGAAAGAAACTCTTCAATACAAGGAAAAAAAAAAAAAAGAGTTGGGTTCTATTAATTTGTAAAATTTATATATATCCCCAAATGTGTTATAAGAAACGAATCGGGAATGTTCACATCCTTCCATTTAAATGATTGTCGAAGAAAATTAAACCTCGAATTCAAATATTAGGGCAACTTTTGGTGCGGGCTTTGGCCAAATTTGGGCGGCATCGGAATGTTAACAGTACTACGCAGCTCAGATGACCGGTACAGTTTTACCTCAAGAAAACGACAATAAAGCGTGTTATACGCATAAAGCTGCTGCCTGCCATGGTGGTTCAGCTGTTCTTCTGACTTCCACCCACGCGCTCTTTCATCCTCTTACAGCCATTGATCACATGGAGCCAAAAAACTTTTGCATGGGACCCTTTGTCTCTTCAGATTGATTGATATGTTTTTGGTTTTACTTGCTTTGATTTTACAGTCAAAAAAGCTTTTACATTCCTGTGGGCAGGCAGACCATAATCGCACCTAAAATTTTCTGCATGGTTTAGATACAAATGTCCTCTCTTTTTGAATGTGTGAGCAGCTTGAATATGAAATCCTGAAACTTGTACTCTGTTATCTTATTGAGAAAAGAGACACAGGGATAGTTTATCTGTTGTTTAATAGTAAACCAGCTCTAGTTTTAAGGATATTTTGAACAGTAACAAGAGCAAAGTTTCGATTTTTTTTGCTATAATTTTTATAAAATCGATCCTTAAACATGAATTTTCACTTATTTGATGATGTCGGGAGCACATATGAATTGTGAAACACAGGACAATTTCATTTCAAAATTAGAGAGAGAGGGAAATATTTTCAAGATTGAAATTTGAAACAGTATGTTCTGAAGTACAGTAGAGAAAGGCCCTTTCTTCAAACTTTTCATCATTATACAGGCTTGTAATTTGTGAACACATAAACATTGATCGCGAAAACAAACAAAAATTACTCGAATTTCATTCACCTTTATATTCTTTTGAGGTGACAAATTTAAATAACCAAAGCCAACAGGCATCTGGTATTTACCTGGTCGCTTAAGACCTTTTCATGTTAAATCGTCTTTTACTGGGCCGATTAAAGCCGGAGCTTGATACTGGGGCAAGAGCAGCCCATAAATTCATTTTCATTTCCACGTGTCATGATTGCTTGTTCATGGGTTAAGGCTGAACCTTGATATTAGGCCCGAACAAGTGAGACTTAAGCTAAAACTTCAGTTTAATAATTTAGATTTGCTCATTTGTCTTCCCAACAATACTAATTATCTATCTAATAATACTATTTATTCATCAGTAATACTGTTTATCTTGTCATGGGCAATATCATTCACCTTGTCAAGAACCATTTAGTGATATTATACACTAACTCGAACTGGATTATGACGTATAGATGCTGTGAAAGAAATGTACCTGAATATTTAACATCATACCCCCAAGCAATCCATGATTAATGCTATAAAGGTAAAAAATAAAAGAATGAATCAAATAGGCAGTGTGGCAACATAGTCCAGTTCGGATTAAAAAACAAAAAGCAACAGCAAACGGATAAAATGGTAACTTTATGTAAACAAAGGATTGTTGCATTGCATCTCACAATGCATATTAGAATAGTTTCATTGAAAAAAGGAGATGTGAAGGGACTAGAAGCCAGATCAGCTCATCCTGATTAATTTCTTTATAACTTATGTTAGGACGCTGGCTCCTGCAGTTCCAAACCTCCCAGTCCCAGATGATATGTACTAGTAGATTATCTTACAACTGCAGAAAATTAGAACTAACCAGTGCTTGAGCTATCCTTTAGTTGGGAAGAACCATTAGACATACGGTCGGTGTTCTTTATGGAAGAATGTTGTTTAACTGTTGGAGATATTCATCAGCCCGAATGATGAGAAGTAACCTTGACGCTGGTAAATTATTTGAAGTTTACCAGAATAGGTGCATCAGGCATTGATTTCTTCGTGTGCCCAATAGGCCTGTAAATTTTCTGATCTGCTCAAGTCTTGCTAAAAGTCACTTACCTCTCTGCTTTGGTTGTTCCTATCTCTTTCCATCTAGAGCTCTGACTGGGAGATTCCACAGTAGCTTCTGGTTTAGCTCATGATTCCTGGTTGAAAATTTAAATAAACTCTTTAACCTTTCCCTTAACTCTGATTTTGCCAGGACCCTCTGAGTTGCTCGTTGAAGCTTGCAAGCCGGCCTCACCAACTTCTGCATTGTCTAATGTAGGCTTCTTTCCGTCTCGCTCTTTCATGATTTTACTAGAATCAAAACGACAGGTGATCTTTTAGTAATTTTCATAGTGCTTTCTTTATTATTAGCCTTTTCTGATAACTCCTCATTGCCTGCATAGAACAGAAAAAAAACGAAGTGTTTTTATTTTTTAAGAAGATGAATGGAAATGAGTGAAAACTTATCACCACTAATACTCATGAAATGGAGCAAGACGCAGTTTGTTCAAAATCATTATCATAAAACAGAGAACACAGAAGTTTCAAACCAGGCTTGTGACCGTCTTCAGCAACCACAGATTTTTTTTTAAATTTAATTTATCAGACAAACCTAACCCAGATTGAGAATAGGACTGGGTTTCTTCACCTGCTTCTCGATGAAGCATAGGTAAAGCTAAGGGTACTCCCTCGCTAGCCCATTTGTATATTTACAAGTGAAACTGACTCTTATTTGTCAGAACTTCTGAACTATTTGATTCCTTTAATAAACCACTTCCTGTGTCTGTTTCATCATATTTGGTTAAATATGGTGACCGTTTGCTGATAAGAGATAACTCCCTGCATCGAAGACTTCGACGATGAAAAGATATAGCATAATGTTTTCCTCCTGATCCCTGTTTAGGCTTGATGATCTTGAAAGAGGAGATGGATATAAATTCATGCCATTTGAACCTCCATCCTTTGCTTTTATACGGGCAATGATGACAGGAACCATATGTTGGATGATCCATTCCTTTCGACAATTTAGCAGGGAGGCTGCAAATAAAAATGCAGTTGGAATTTGCCAAGAGGATCAGAAAGTAGAACACAGACCCGAATTTATACCCAGCACTCATATTAAAAAGTAAATAGGCGTTAATATGTATGTTGAATTGGAGATCAAGGGAAACCAGGGAACTCAGCGAAGCCTTAATTTGTTAATTAGTGACACTGTTCAGTACAATAAACAGTATCAGAAATCCCGGAACTCTTTTATGTGAAGCTATATGATTTGACCCTTACAACTTCAGCAGTTATTGAATCAGGAAAGAATGAGAAAGAAGAAACAAAACGTTAATAAAATCGAGAACCAGAGATAAGCAAGGCTCAAGAAGAAGACAATTAAATGTTTATCCACGCATCATTATTTTGTTTTAAATGAAGCCTAAATGTAAAGCCAGAACCTGAATTTTGCAGGAAGCGAAAAATATCAAGAAGGAAGTTCTCACTCTGATGCCGCCTCCAATTCACACCGTCTTCCCCCAAACACCGGCTTCTTACTGAGAGCATTCCATGAATTACGAGAACCAACTGTTTCATCGTGTCCTGTGGACGACGCAGAGTTATCTGTAGCTTAACTGAAACTGTCCCGCATCTCATGAACAAAAGCCCGTCTAGGTGGCCCACCAAACACATCGTTTAAATCAATATCTGAGTTTCTGTAAGGTGAACTGGGAGAAGAGGCGTCATCAATGAATGAACTTCCAGGACTAGAACACTTTCTTTCTGAAAATCTCTCCATTTCTAAACAAGGCAGATCTATCACATAAAATTAATCGAGCTCTTGAAGCATCTTGAAATTAAATTGGCGGGAAATGATATAAGCTGGAGCAACGCTTACAGAATATTGGATTAAATCAGAGAGCCTATGAAACTGAAGAATAATGTAGGTGATGAGGAAAATATTTTGATAGAGAAAACAAAGAAGATGATGAAGAAGAAGGCTTGAAGTTTAAAGGGTTTGGAGAATTTTGAAGCCACACAAGCATGGGAATGAAGCTCTTTATGTGTAAAAGTGCAGAAAAATACAAATGATAAGGGAAGGTAATAGTCCATTTTGTCATCCACTTCAATTATTTCTCCTCGAGTAAAGTGCCAATGATAATGCAATTTCTGCATGAAAAAACTACACCCTTGAATGCGCAAATCAGTGACTTTGTTTACCTGATGGCATCCAGAAACTTTGCAAAAGAACAGGCCTCCCTGTTGCTACTAAACTAGATTCAAATCAAGTTTATTCGAATTTGAAAACAAACTTAGTTAAAATAAACTTAAGCTGAAATCTAAGTATTCAATATTTTCAAGTTCAAACTCGAGATTTTGGAAATGTCTGGCTCACCAAACCTGTAAGTCTGAAATTTTTTTATACAAATCGTTAAAAAGCTTATAAACAAGACAATCATTCTAGAAAAGAGTTAGTCATTGTCAAAATATGGGAACAAAGAGCAAATAAATCATTTTAGAAACGAGTTGATGAGGCAAATAATGCCTCGGTTTACGGATAGGAACAAGTGCAAATAGCACCCTCTTCATGATGAAAGACAACAACATCCTCAATTAGAGAAAATAACCCAAGTCGAATACAAAAGAAAACTTCAGAGGAACAACCAGGGAAAGTGACCAAGAAAATATCTCAGATTGCTTACAGAAGTAAAATAAATTTGAACTAGCAGTATAATTCTTTAGCTGACAATAGCTGGATCTTAGCTCTAATTCTATCATTCAGAACCATCTGGAAAAGCGTCTAGTGCATCTTGCTTGCCATTCACATAGTATTCTACAATTGCTTGCATTCTTGGCAATTTATCAGGATGGTAATTTACATGAATGATTACTGGCTTCAACTTTTTCAGTTTATCATCTCTCCTCACTGTCTTGAAGAGGACCTTGCTATTCATGAATAGATAGTAATCCATAGTTCTCTTCGAAGCATGAAGCCCAGTATAACCGGGATGTGAAGGGAAAAAAAGCTCTTCATTAAAAACTGCTTGGTCCCATGCCTTTCCCTTAGACAGTCGTTCAGCTACACGATCCAAAAGCTCAATTGAAGGTATTGTAGGTCTTATATAAAAGAAACCAGAGTTGTAGACCCATATCCTCATTGTATGAGCATATCGTGCCCACCCCATGGATGGTTCATCAAAGACATCATTATAGCCATATGCTGTCATATTATTGTGACCATCAGACATAGACTCCACATCTGAGTCCCGATAAAGATAATCAAAAGGGTTCTGCAAGTAAACTATATCAACATCAGAGAGAAGAACACTGTAACCAAGCTGCAGAAACTCCCTCAAGATACGGAACTTCAGTCCAGAGACAGCATGGTTACCTCCTGTCCTAGCAACTGAATCAATACCCTCATCTGGATCTCTCTTATACACTGGAACGTCATTTGTTTTGCAGAATTCTGCAATATGCTCATCTAATGCTACAACTAGGTAATTAATAATACCTGCTTTCTTAATGTTGCTGAACCAGACTTCTAACATAGTCTTCACATTTGAATTTGCAAGTGCAACTATAAGTTCTTTTCCAACAGCAACTTCCTCCAAGATCTTTGTCAATCTTGGATTCACAGATTCATCAGGAATAACAGTCGGATTAGTTCTCAAAGCCCTAACTGTTCCAAAAGGCCCAGCTTTGTGTTGTTCACCCAATACCATTACCTGCTTTTGTGCATGATCTTTACCTTGTTCAGCCAACCGTAGCTTTTCAGTAAGCACCCTGACCTGCTTCTTCAACTCAACATTCCTATCAGTTAGTGATGCTATATCTGACTTCAGCATGTTAACCCGCTCTGGTGACTCACAAGAAGATCCGCTCTAGCAAACAACAGCAGAACTAGTAAGACGATGTAACTATTCTCTATCAAGCCACATTAGAATTAGTGGAATCCATAAATCCTTAACACCAAATAATATTTAGCAGTATAAAAGACAATACCAAACCATATACATTGAAAGATTAATAGTAAAATCACAGCCAGCTATCCAAGCCAACAACACCACAAGTACAACAAAAGCAATCTACTGATTAAGCCACATAAAGTAATTGGTATTAAGATCAGAGATCATGTAGCTGAAACTCCACTTAACTCAATACAACTATTCGGATTCCCATCAAAATAAAGCTAGCTAATAATCTCTTACGCACTCAGTTAATCTTCTAAGGCAAAATTTTTCAGTCAACGCCCTAGAAATTTTAGAAATTCGAAGAAAGTATATATAATAATAAATCAATTAAATCTACGTCAACAAATGATTGACGTTAGCAATCAACACTAACTAAAAAACGTAAGCAGTCAGAAAGACAAACAAATGAATTTTTGAAACCTGTAAATTGGATTTGACTGTTCGATGATTTTGGATGGGTGGATGGGAGCTGAAGAAACCTTGAGGAAACAAGAAAGCGAAGACGCATCCGAAAAGAACTCCGATCAAAATGGCTACGGCTATTCGAGATCCGCGAATTGATGGGACTTTATCTCTACGACCTGCCATTTCTTTACAAATCTCAGTTAATAGTTTTTACGAAAAAAACTTTCCCGTTCTTGGCATGAAATGAATGAATGAATGAAGGGTTTTGATAGATCTTTGAATTGAGCTCAACAGAAATATTTGGGGAGAATTAAGTGAACCAGTAGCTAAAACTCTAGTTTCTTATTTCTGCTTATGGCATTGGATGCAACAGAGATTTCTGAACCAAGAAAAGAGAGAGGAGCGGTGATTGCAGAGCAACTATTAAAGCATCATAAAAGAACTTTGAATTAGGTGGAATAATTGTGTGTACATAAATCGCTTGACTGACCCCTTCAGCGGAAATAAAATGTAAACCTTTAGATTATTAGACTTCTGTTGCTATTTGATAGAAGAAGGGATCTACGGTTGATGTCCGCCATTGACCCCTTAGATCATACAGTTAATGTAAGAGTAGGATTATATCCACAAAAATCAGCACAGATGTGAATAAAAATAATTATAAATAATTATATAATTAATTATTAATTTAAAATCATTTAATAATATATCATTTTATATATAAATTTGTGATAGTTTTATTGTCTATTAATAAGAGTAATATTATGTATATAATTTTATGTACAAAATAAGATATTATATCAAAGTTCTTAAGTTAAATTTCAAAATAAGATAATTAATTAATCTCAAACCCAATTAGACTTAAGTTAAATTTCAATTAGATCAAGTTTGGAGGCCCGCCAGTGTCATTATATCAAAGTTCTTCTATTTTTTTTTAATGGTTCTTTTTCTTTTTGATACCATTGTTCATCAAACTTGAATTGACAACTCCAAATTTGAATGAAACTCAAACTACTTAAATCCCTTCCCAATGTCAACGCATTTTAGGAGAGGAAAATTGAAAAAGAATTTAATCAGTTTTTCTTCCAGTATCATGCGTTGTAAACATGAAAAAGAGTTATGATCGTAGTTCGTAAAGACTCATGCATCGCCCTCGTGAAACAAAAGGTTCATATTTTCTTTCAATCCAAGGCTCATCACCAAACCACAGAAGAGTACCTTTTCGGTAAACACAATATCAACACTGTTGATAAAACACATTAAGTCAATTTGTATATAAATTACACTTTTATATTTACAAACATATCAAATAAAACAGTATAATTTCATTATTTTCTTCAGAAACACCTGTCCGTAATCTGGGCTATATCCTTCCCCGCTTCAAAATTTCGAAACATGTAAAGCAAATTATACACTAAAATTAAACTATTTACAAAAGGTTTGATCCTGAAAATCACCCAGATCACCGACCTCGCAGTTATATATCACCTAAATCAACATATTAACAAAAAGAGGCGGCTCCAATGAATCAAGAAGATGGGGAACTCAGATGTCCAAACAACGTTAACAACTACAAAACAATTGAGCTTTCCAAGAAAATGGTATGGCTGTCTAATCAACAAACCTGTTAATAAGGTTCGTCATGTCCTTATCACATGCTTAAGAGGAAGATCCGTTTTCCTGCATAACAAGGATAAACAAACATTAGAATCTTGTTGAAATGGTAGCTATTCACTTTATGTATGGTTATTCTGTGTCAAGACAACCTAAAACTAAACTCTTTGTACATCAGCGCCAAGAGGTTAATTGGTTAGAGTTTGATTTGCCAATGTAACAAAAAGAATGCAAAAGAATAATAATGTGAGATACACATACGTCGTTGGAACTGGTAATGTATGAGACAACAACAGTGATATCATCCAGCTTCCCACCATAATAGCGAAACCCAGCATCTTGAGCAGCAGTGGAAAAAGGTGTCTGTCTGTCTTTATCCTGAGCTCGTTGCCGAGCCAAGGCTGCTATCTTTTGAGCTGTCACCTGAGGCCCTAACCCGGCTCTCACAGCATGAACTACCACTGCAGTAATCTCATTGTTGTACAAGTTATCAAACAGTCCATCCGTCCCAGCAATTATAACATCTCCAGGAGCAACAGGAATTGTAAAAACCTGAATCAAATGGCATAGTTTGTGAAAGTGTTCACTTTCAATAGGCTAATAATAAAAATTGTTGACAGAGAAAAATGGCGCATTCTTCTGATTTAATGTCCCTGCTTTTTCTAGAACTAGATTACATGAAGTCCAAAAAAAATCGCAACCTTTCCCATCAAAGAGATTCCATTCAACATATATCAAACCATAACAGATATATAATATGGATAACCATTGGGTAAATATCATGTAGAGTACAGCAAAAAGAAATTAAGGATGCAATTGAAAAAGGGAAAGAAACCCAAAAAAAAAAAAAGATCAAGTGTGTTCGATTTATGCATTTGGCAAATAATGAACCCAGATTGATTAATTTATGTACCCTAAAATTATTAAGTCATAAGAAAGTGCTGCAACTACTTTATGAATGTCCGCTGAGGAAAATATTTAAGCCCTCCCTTTAAACATATTCAGAAGGACACCCCGTTATATTCAAAATCCTTAAAGATATCAATGCCTAAGCTAACATGAACAAATTAAAATGTAATGCCATGTATGCCAAAATCTACCGTCACAACCGTACATGTATATATTTCCATTGGTCAAAATAATATCCAATCATAAATTTCTATTAATAGATATAAGATAGATGGATGAGTTTTGCAAGAGGAGAGCATAAAAGGAACATGCTCGAACCAACCTGACCAGAGCTAGGTAAATCACCATTACTTCCACACTCGAGTTGATAGGTGAAGTTGAAATCATGCTGCTGTGCAGGAGATCGGAAGACAGTGCATCCATCTCGAACCACCATAAATCCACTGTCTCCTAAATTGATAGCACGAAGACCCTGTGATAAACAAAATCGCCAGAAAGTCAGAATAAAAAAAATAATACTTTCCCCTTCAAACAGGATGAAGCAGCACAAGCATCATATACAAGATCTGTCACAATGAGAAAATTATTCAATTCCAGCAAATCTCAGACAAAGTAGCAAGTACATTAAAAGATTTATAACTTGAACTCTCATTTCAATGCCAACCGAATTTAAAGCTGCTACTATAGCTGCTCAAAAGTAAGTGTAATATATATAATCAGAGCCACAAAATGCAGTATGGTAACATTTCAAAACAGCAAACCTGGTCCGTGAGTGCTATGATGCATGCTGTTGAGGACCCTTTTGCTTTTGTGCTAGAATGTGCTTTCTCCAAGACTCTAGCTGGGTCAATTGAACCATTAGGCTCCTCTTGAATTGCAGAAACAGAATGTAACATGAGTTCCCGGGAATACTGTCCTGCATCAACACCATGACTGGCCCAGCCACCCACCCCATCTGCTACACCCACTGCTTGTTCATCAGAAATAAAGTGAGCATCTTCCCCACCAGTTTCTTCTTTATCAGGATGAGGCAGGCAGCATGATCCAGAAAGTAGCTTCATGGATTTTCCAGCTGAAATCTTCCTGTAGCCAATAAGCAACACAAAGATTATAAATGCTAGTAAGTAAAATGCATAGCCAGCAATTAATAAACATGAAAAAATATTCTTCAAATTGTGTTAGTGACATGTTATGACTAGCAAATTATTCCTCAAACATAATGAGAAAATTTAAATAAATTAAACAAAATTGTATAACATACTGTTCTGAAGATGCAGAAGAACTTGCTAGCTGTTCCACACGGGAAGAATTATCAAAGGAAACGTTTGGAGCTATCCCAGCTGAGGAGCATGTAGCTGATGAGCTATGGAAGCCTCTTAGTCCTGCCTCTATGTTTGGACAAAAGTGGCACCATTGTTTGGCAACATTGTACAGGAAATATCCATGAATTGAATTATTGTTTGACTGCTCATTCTTTTTCAAACTCATGCTAGCCCTTCGGTAACTGTCAACACTCTTAATGCTATAAGATATGCCAGCATTATTAGGTGACAATGGCAGGTGCTTACATTTTGAAGTTAAAAAATCTACAAGAAGTTCACCAGATATTGCTTTGGAAGCAGAAGAAGCCATTGAATTGTTTCGACAGTTACTACTGACAGACAAATGATCAGGGTCAGAAAGTGCCAGATCAATGTGATATCCACAAACCTGAAATGAAGGGCCTGATACAGATGGAACAGAAAATGAGCGAGAAATTGCTCCAACAACAGAGAGATTCCTTTTACGGTTTGCTAACAGCAAATCAGATCTTGCAGCAAAAATTGTGCCGGGTTGGAGAAGTACATATAGGTCTGCAAGTGATGAAAATCGAAATGAATGAAACAACCTATAATTACACAACTGAAACTTCCCCTGCCCAATCAAAACCTCAGAACATAGACCACCTTCCTGGCCAATTATTGATCTCTGAACCCCATGTTGGACCACAGTTCTCAGTCTCGTTAAATAACCGGAAGACATTTTATCCTCCTAAATCAAACAGTCTTGCTTGAAACTCTTTACTATGGGGAAGAAGAATGCCACCACTGGGCATAAAAGAATATCTCATAATTCTCAATACATCTATCTCTACTATAAATTTGCTAAAACAATAATTTCACTGCTGCCTTCGGTATGTTAATACAGGAAACCTGGGAAAAAAAAAAAAAGTGTAACTCATAACATCATATAAAGATATTCAAGGCCATAGCAAAAATCACCTTATAAAATCAATTTAAATTTTAAACCAAAAAAAAAACCTAGCGTCAAGCTATCTAATCAATTAATCTAAACTCTGACAATAACGAAATCAATAGTAGAATAGAATAATCAAATCGGGTCAAGCAGAGTTTTCTCCCTATGAACTGAACAACATGAAAACAGACACAGCCGGATGATCTTCCTATTGATACTTCCAACATATAAGCATCGAATTGTAATATACGTTAAACGAGCAGATGCCATCAATTTCAAACAAAAAAAGGAATCATAACAATAAATACAGAAAATGAAGTCATCTACAAGAAGCGAAATCATGGCCTGTTTTCTGACCACTTACCTCGAGGATTAGAAGGCAGAACTAAATCAAATCCCAAGATTATCTTCTGTTTATAAAAACTGCAAGGCTATAACGGACAAATCTTGGAATTGTAGGTGCGACACACGAGCCCTCCGCCTAACCCCTTCGAGGATGTAGCGATGGCTTGAACGGACGAGAAAATAAAACAAAATCCAGTCGTTCTTTTTCAATGAAACCCTAAAGCTACAGAAAGTGACTCATTAGTTAAGGTTCAAAGGATTTTACTTTGGATGGTCACAAATTATTCACAGAAGTCATTTTGCATCCGTAGACTTTTTTGACATTGGAATTATCCAGCATTTTAAGTAGTTTTGGAGTCAACCGAGGGTACTTTGGTAACTGCGATTCCGTTACCACTAACGAGATGTTGTTGGGGACGGTCAGCTTTCCCTCTTTCGGTTACATGCTTCATCCAACTTTGTAGGAAAAATCACTTCATCTTCTAAATGCTCCAATCTACCCTGAATGTTTGGGTGTACGACAGTAATCCCCAAAGCTTTTTTAAATAATTGATAAACCCCACTATTATTAATTCAAACATATGGTACAAATATGAAATATCCAATAATAGAGAACTCGGGACGAAAGATAATTTAGACCATTATAATCATATTGCAGTTAGAAGTTAGTATAGGATTGGATTTAATTTGAATTATTTAAATTTAAATTTGAATTTAGATTCATTAAATTGAGTTCGAATCAATGTTTGATTTCGATTCGAATATTTAAATTTAAACAAGTTTAGATTGAATCAAAAAATAAAACTTTAAATCATTGATCTTAAGTAAATTTTAAATTGACCTTTTTATATTTAATTCAATCTGAAATTGGATTTTATTCAAAACTTGATTCAAATCGAATATAATCTTAGTTAATTGGATGAAGTGAAATTGTTGAATTTATCTTCTTACCTAGAAAAATTAATGCAAAACAAATCATTTTAAAAGGTGCCATTGGTAATTTCATTGTTTTGGAATAATTCATTAAAAGTGAGTAGTCTATATTATTGAACAAAAGAGAAAACTGGATTTTAAAAGGTGCATATTAAAATTTATTAAATTAGCGAGGCTGCTGGGAACAATATATTGTTTGTGGCGGGGCACTTTCAGATGCTACGAATATTTATTTTATCAATAAAATTATATATATTTATTTTAAATATATTTAAATATATTATTATATAATTAAATAATTTTAAATTAAAAATAAAATAATATTTAATTATATAATAATATATATATTTAAATACTTAAAATATATATATATAATCTCCTACCAAATATGTTCATTGGACTTATAAGCTTTCCTCGTCTTCTAAAAAAAGCACTGTTCCGTATGGACCGGACAAATTCAGGTTCATGCTTCTAAAATTCCCATTAAAAGCATGACCAATTAAGCAAGTTGGTGTGTCTGTCGGGTACAAAAATACACTAAAGTTATTTATATAATTTTTATATACAACTAATAATATATTATCATATAATTAAATAATTAAAATTTAAAAAATATTCAATTATATTATAATATATTATTATTTATATGTAAAATCATACATAAAAATTATATACATAATTTTGTTCAAAAAAATTACAACGACAATAACTATTTTCCACTTGAATCATGTTTTAAAGGGACGTTTGGTTTAGATAATGTTTTATTACCAAAATAAGAAGTTCTCTTAAAGATAGATTACTTAGAAGATTACTGGGTATAAATGATTATTATATTTGATAAATTTTAATAAATATAAATAATTATTGTGTTTGATTAAAGGTAATAAAAGAATATTAATAAATTATTTTACTTAAATGTCTTTCAATATAATTATTTTTAAATATTTTTATATTATTCATTATATTAATTAAAAAATTTATTTTTCTCAAAAAATTAATGAATTATAATATAACTATAATAAAATTACTATTATCTTGGTAATTTTTTAATGCCTAAAGTAAAAGTGATAATTAAATTACTTTTTATATTACATATAATGTCAGCATTGATAATAAAAGATTACAGTAATTTTTTATTATTGACAAACTAAATAAAGTAATGTAAGTAATAAAAGATAAATTATCAAGATAATCTTTAAATCTCTGAAACCAAACGACCTCTAAGGATATGTTAATTTCCAACCTTCGGTTAAAAATTCATTTTTTATACCATCCATCTTGGTTAGCAAAATTAGTCAATCTTTCTAATAAATATTAAAATAACAAAATTATTATGTATAAATTTTAATATTTATTAAAAATAAATAACATTTTGCCCAAATCTTTTTAAATACATTTCAATTTATTTTAAATTAAAATGTAAAACAGTTGTTGACAATAATTAAACTTGCACCCCGAAATAATGTTATTGCAACCAAAACAATATTAAAAGAGTACGATCCAACCAAAGTTGTAGTATCAATTCCAGGTGCAGCCACACCATTTTTGGTGGGCTGCATCAATTTAGTGTCATTTTGATAAAATTTTGATGGAATCGCATCAATTGGATGTGTTTCAAGCCTTAATTACGAATTTGAGATTAATCAAAGTTAGAATTAGGGTTTTGATTTTTTTTCAATTGGAGATAGGGGTTTAAATGATAATTTTTTAAGTTGACAGGAAAAAGGTAATTTGTTTGTACTTTAAGAGTATAAGTGATATTACTTATATAATAATTATATATTTTATATGATTAATGTTATGTGGACAAGTTTTACCTATTTTATTATATACTTAAATGGTATATTATTATATAATTATATATATTAATTTATTTTTAATTTAAATTTTAAAATTTATACTGATGAAATTATCCGCTATTAAAATCTATGTTTAACTTTTGTTCAAATATAAGAAAACATTATTAAAGTTAACTAAATTCGTTAGTTTTAAAATTTTATTTTATTTTTCCTTTATAAATATTAAAAAGTAACAATTTCTCCCTAGACCAAGGTTTAAAAAACAATATTTCTCCCCTTAGGGCTTACTCTTTCATCTCTAACTGCTCATCTAGTGGTTTCTCCTTCCTGACGCTTTCTCTCCTTTTGGCGATCTCTCTTTCTTTATCTCTCCCTTTTTTGGTCAGTGATTTAAGTTGGGAAGAGAAAACTCTTCATTTTTCTAGAAAAAGACAAGGAAGACCCTCGTTTTCATCTTTTTGACAAAGTTTTTTATCTTTCTGACTTAAATCATTGATAGAAGGAGAAAGAGTGAAAAACTGCCGGAGGGAGAGACCGTCAGTGATGATGCTAGAGGAGCTTTTGGAGATGAAAGAATAAACCCTAAGGGAAAAATATTATTTTTTAAATCTTGACCTAAGAAAAATTATTACTTTTTAAGATTTAAAAAGAGAAAGAAGATAAAATTTTAGTTTATTTTTAACATTATAAATAAAATAACGATTTTACTTTTAAAATTAATAAACTTAATATCTTATAAGTAAGTAAAAAGGTTATTCAAAATTAAATGATGAAAACTTGATAACAGAGCAATCTTTAGGAGGGAATATGTCCTTTGGCCTTCTAATAAAGGTGCTACAAACAATGACTATCTATTATGAACCAAAATGATCAAGACAAATGCTGGCTATAACACTGAAAGAAAATCCTCAGCATACCCCTTAAGTGGGCCGGGTCGAACAAATTTGGATCCATATGCTAAAATTACACCAAGTTTTATTCAGACATTACAACGGAGACAAATACTTATATTTCACTCATTAAAGAGTTCATTTGTTCTTCCAAGCCAAAAACATAGAAGTTTTCCCCGAAAACTTATCAATTTGGAAGCCTGCTAAAGATGATCGGTGCACCATATTGAGGCTGTGTGCTTACAAGCACCATTGGAGCGTGAACATAAGTCGGTGACAGCCTGAAAGTGTAACGCTTGATGATCATGGCTAGCATAAGTTTAGCCTCCGCCATTGCTAAGTTCTGACCAACGCAGATTCTGGGGCCTAAACCCCATGGGAAAAACGCAGCTATATGCTTTCTGGCTTCACTGAATCTCAGTGGGTTGAACTCATTAACATCTTCTCCCCATATATCAGGGTCATGGTGAATTGCAGTTAAGTTCAAATACACTTGCATCCCTTCAGGTATGTCCAAGTTCCCCAGCTTACATCTTTTAATTGCTTTCCTAATCAACATCACAGCAGGAGGGTAAAGTCGAAGTGTTTCATTCAGAATCATGTGTACCTGTTGACACAAACAGAGATTCATTTCCCATTGCAGTGTTTCAGAAATTAACAGTGAATAGAGATTCCTTTCGGTTGAAAGGATATCTCCCTCTACTTCAAGACCTGGTAACAGTGAATAAAATTTAGTGCGTTCTCAAAATCATACCTGCGAGATTTGAAAAACCAGAAATCTCTCCTATAGGCGAACTTCTATTAAAAGAGATAAAAGTAAAATTGTTATTTCATTAATAATATTAAAAAATATAGATTAATTATGTTTCCCTCTTATAGTTTTAAAAACTATCAACTTCACCTCTGTCTAAAGTTTTTTAACTTTCAAAAGTAACATTTTTTCGCTCAAAACCTGTGGATTATTTTTCAAACGTTTTCTTGCAACCGATGACAATGTTTTGACCCACTATCTTGTTGGCCACCAGATCTTCACTTTCTAATGCAAGAAAAGGTGACGAAGATGCATAGATTAGTTTGAATCGACGAAAATGAATCTTCGTCGATTCTTCTAAAATTGATAAAGGTACGTCTTCGGTGCATCATCTAGAAGTTTCAAAGAGATAAAGGGGTGGTCGGTGAGATGGTAGGTTGAAGCGCTTTTGTCGGTGGTCGGAGAGCCTTTGAAAAATAAATCATAGGTTTTTGGAGAAAAAATATTACTTTTGAAAACTGAAAAACTTTAGACAATGGTGAATTTGTTAGTTTTAAAAACTGTGGAGGGAAACATAATAAATTTTATTTTTTAATATTATTATTAAAATGACGATTTTATTTTTATCTATTTTAATAGAAGTTTTAAACCTTACGGATATGACTTTAAGAATATACTAAAACTTGGGGGAGGGGAGAATAGTCCTTTGGCTAAAATTTAAATTGGTCAGCCAAGCTCAAAGATCTATTTTGTAAAAGACCAAAAGACTTATTCCTACCCAAGGTCAAGCCAAACCCAAAACTCATATTTTTCAATTTATAAAATCTCGAATTTTCATTTATAAGTAAAATTTTAATTAATATTAATATTTAAATTATTATCTAATAAAATAATTTTAAAACTAAATTTTATTATATTTTGTTATAGTGTTTCAGAAATTAACTTGATCTTAGTGAAGAATTGAATGGTTACTTACAAGCTTAAGGTCACTTAAGTTGTCTGCAATTTGCTGCTCATTGTCTCCACAGACACGAAGAACTTCTTCTCGTGCCTTGATTTGCCATTCTTGATGCAAAGCGAGAAGCAAAAGGGTCCAAGATAAAAGATTGGCAGTTGTTTCCTTTCCTGCAAAGTAGAAGGTTTTGCATTCATCTATAATCTCGTCAACTCCTAGTCTCTCTTCTTGACCATCTTGGTTTTTATAAGATGACATCAAAAGACTCAGCAGATTTCTGGAGTTCTCTGTAACTTTCCCATTACTTTTTATCAGGGTCCTTATTGATTTACGAACTTCTGACTCCAGTGTCCACCTCTCGATATTTTTCTTCGTTGGCAAGAACCTGTATATAAATAGAACATTAATTGTTTATCCTTGTATTGTATGAATCCAAAACAAGAATAATAAAAGTTACCTGAATCCTGGAATATAGACGCTTCTCACAGCATGAGAAAAGAGGTACACTTGTTTCTCTTGCAGCATAAAAATACGCTTTCCTTCTTCAAAACTACTTCCAAAAGCCGTCCGGGATATGTTATCAGCTGAGAGATCATGAAGGTCTTTATGCACATCAACCTCAAATTCATCTTTTCCCTTTCCAGTTTCCTCCCATTTCTCAATCATTTTCAAGGTACTCGCCACAATTTCCGGCATCCAAGCCTGCTTGAAAAAATTTCATCAGATGACCCATCATTAAACATTATTATCAAGATCTATAATACATTACACAGTATGTAAGAAGCGACCGTGATCACCTTAATTCGTTCCATTTTGAAGGCCTGATTGGCGATCCTCCGGTGAACAGCCCATATGTCACCGGTGAGTCCAAAAAGTCCCTGCCCAAACAGCTGCTTCGACGAGGGGTTAAACTCGAACTTTTCATAAGACGAACCGGTGTTCGTAAGGACCTCCTTGATCATATCAGGGTTGGTTATTGAAAGCCTGGGCACTGTGCCGAACCAGTAAAGGAAATTCTTCCCGTATATGCGCGACCACTTGTGATAGAAAGGCGCTGTACGGTGAAGTATATCGTGGTTAAATGGAGAAATCGTCTTTGATCGAGATTCTGTGAACACACGACGCATCTCGGCTGTGTTACCAACTATCGGGCGGTAGCCGGGGCCAGTTATCCCTTGTTTTTTGAAGTGGTTTTGGATCCGATAGGGAACCCATATGACTGAGTGAACAAATTTCAGAAGGATCAGTAGCACAGCAATGAGAAGAAGAAGATGCATGGTGAAATGTATGGAGGAAGAGGGAGAAGAGAAACTGTAACAATTACTCAGAGAGCTCAGTTTACTTCTAAATCTATATATTAAATTGAAGGTGGCTTCAAAAGATGAATCCTTCTGGATTTATTGACCACCCAGTCATTTAGTCCATTGTGGCGTCTCTAAATATAATCTGATTAAGATGCTGAAATATGAAACGTGGCAGTTTTGATTTGGGTTACTATATACCGTCAATGTGGCCGGCTGGCCTAATTTTCAATGTATCACTAAACTTCCGCATTATAAAAGTTTCGAAAACGTAAATATTTGTGTATTTATTAAATTTTATGGTTAATATCAGTCTATTAAAAATAAAAATAGTATTTATTGATTTTATTTAATAAAAAAATTTCATCCCATTATTTTATTTTAGTTTTAAAATTTAATAATTTTTTCTTAATTTAATTTTAAAATAAAATAAAATTATTAATTATTAAATTTAAGATTAAAAAAAAGCTCTCCCTTCTTTAAATAAAATAAATAAATAACAAATTTGCCCAAATACTAATTGTCATGGATGTGTCTCACAAGCATCACATCACAACAAAGTGGCATGGCATCACAGTTGCAGCTTTATTATTAAATTATCACTTTGCCATGCCTTTAACGTAGTCAAATTATCGACTAATACGCCACCAGCTGAACATCATGATGCCATTCTTGACTGCTAAACTAATTAATAGTATAATTAGAATTCATATAAAGACAAAGACCACATGCATTTGTCGTATTTCTCCGCCTCTCCTGACTCTATATATAAATATATAAATATATATATATATATATATATATATATATATATATATATATATATACATCTTTATAATAAATATATAAATTAAGATATATTATATATTTATTCTTATATATTTAATAATTTTAAATTAAAAATAAAATAATAATTAATTATACAATAATATACATACACATTTATTTATATATTTAAAATAAATATATATAATTATTTTTATATATATTTCTTTATACTTTGACTGTTGATCAGTTTGAAGGATTTCAAAGTGAGTTAAGGCGACTATTCTCCAAGGTAAATCTTGACATACTGCCCGACTGACTGAAGTTTGACTAACATTAAATTTTTAGGTTAATATTTTGAAAAATCTTCCTTGCTTTGAATCTTGACCAATTTTGAGAAAAATTGCAGCATTACTTGTTTAGAATTTTGTAAATTTTTTTTTTTCTTATAAATAAGTTATTTTATTTCAAATGATAAGGAATACTGATGGAATATTGAAAGACTATTAAAAAGGTTTGGGATTTAATATTCAACACTAGTTTTGTTATTTGTCTCTTCTTAAAACTCATCCAGTTTTCTCTTTCAATTGAAGGGGTATCTCTCTGTACTTGAAGAACTGGTAATAGTGAATAGAAGTCTCTTTCGATTGAAAGGATATCTCTCTATACTTCAAGACCTGGTAACAGTGAATACAAATTTAAATTGGTCACTCATGCTCAAAGATCTATTTTGTAGAAGGCCAAAAGACTTACTCCTACGCAAGATTAAGTATAATCCAAAACTCATACCTTCTAATTTTTAAAAACTCAAACTTTCATTCATAAGTAAAATTCTATTAAAAATCTTAGTTGATATTAAAAGTAAAATTATTATTTAATAAAATAATTTAAAAAAATAAAGTTTTATTGCATTTTTTCTTCACTTAAAAATTAAAAATCTAACAATTTCTTTCCACCTAAAGCTTGAAAAGTGATAATTTTTTCTCTAAGATTTTGAAACCCTCGCCAGAGATGACAAAGTTTGTCGTCTCCGACCGTATTGGCTTTTCATCTTAGCTTATCTCTTTCTATTGACTTGTTCTCACCCACCAATGATAATTATTTCCTCTAACAAAGATAAAAATGTCTTCATCGGAGTGTCTTGGTCTTGGATGAAGACCATTTTGTCTTCGTCTGAGATGAAGATGGTCTTAGACAAAGATGTCATCTTCGTTTAGAGTCTTAGATGAAGATGACATCTTCGTTTGAGATCGTCTTACTATCGGAAGAAGACAAAATCATCTTCGTCCAAGACGAAAACAATTTCATCTTCGTTAAAAGTAATTGTTTTAATCGGAGACATGAAAAAAATTTATTAGATTTTTAAACTGGGGGGTGGGGGGAGGAGAGAAAAATGTGATAAAACTTTATTTTTAAAAATTTTTTTGTTAAATGATATTTTACTATTAATTTTAACATATAATTATAAAAGAATTATATTTATATGTAAGACTTTGAGTTTTTTAAAGTTGAATGATAGAAGTTTAAGATTACAAGTAAGAAATCTTTTGGTCTTTGTAGAATTTCTTATATACCCAAAAATTAGGGCCAAAAGACTTTGCCTATCCAACGGGTTTTTTAATATTATGTTATTAGGATCTCAAGTGTAAAATATAAGATTTAAATTTTACATTGAAAAGTATAGACCTCTAATATAGAGTTTAATAGTTAGTTTTTAAGATATAGTTTTCTCAAAATTAACATCATTTGGTATCAGAATTAATATCATGTTTTCAATCATAATTATACTGCACGAGTGATGACATTGGTATTATAGTTTTTGCTCAACGTTAATAAAGAGTTAACATATAATTAATCCACATAGATATTTGGGCTACGAAATGTAATAATAAATTAAGATTTGATATTTAACCATTCAAAAATAAAGTTATATTTTATCTTATAAATTATTTGATATCATATTATACGATAAAAAATTGATGCATATCACATCGGAGGTAAACTAATATTATACGATGTAAATTTACTTAACCAGGACAAAACTTACGGAGAATCATACTTACAAAAGAGTAAAATCTTTAGAGATGTCAATAATAATTTTATAATTTTTGAGATGCATGCAGAATCAAGACAAAATTAAGGGAGATAAAAAAAAAAAACCATTAATAAGATATAGACGTAAATTATATTTATGACAGCAAATAGATTAATGATTTTTCCTTCTTACTTAATTATTGTCAATAATTACTCTTTGAAAGTAAAATCTCATGAAACATGTGTTTACTCAAAACAAGTGCTATATACAATGTATTTATGAAAAATAAAATTAGGTATATTTTTTTAATATATAAATAAATAAATATTATTATATAATTAAATAATTTTAAATTAAAAATAAAATAATATTTATTTTATATAATAATATATATATTTATATATGTATTTAAAAATAAATACATATATTATTATTTATTTATAAAAGTGGTATGAAACCGTTTTATAATTTTCAAATACTTTTGTAAAATAAAAATAATCGAAAAGACCTTAAAATGTAATTTAAATGATAAAAAATAAGATTTAATGTATTAAAAATATAAATTTATATTTTTTATAATATATTAAAATTAAACTCTTAATTTATTTTATTAAATAATTATATAATAAATTATTAAACCCAAAATTTATATTATTTAGTATAATTAGTTTTGATGGAATATAATAATTTGGCTTAGACAGATTTTTTAAAAATTTAAAAAAAAAAAAGCACATAAAAAAATGAAGTTCTATTTTACATTAGTGCACCATTTGTGAAAGTGACAGGAGAGAATGCAGATTTCACACCTGTTTTACATTAGTGCACTATCTTTGTGAAAGTGACAAATGAATGGGCTAAAAGATGGGATTTTCATCTTTCAACTCCAATTGATATGGTTAGAAGCCTAAGTAAAAAGAGAGATAAGAAGTATTAGGAGAAAGATGTTATCGATGATGATATCAGAGTTTAAAAATTAAACTCTAAGAAAAAAATATTATTTTTTAAAATTAATTTATAAATAAAATAATTAATTTTTAATAAAAAATAAAATTAATTTTTATTTTTAATATTATATATAAAATAATAATTTTATTTTTAAAACTAATAGATTTAATTGTTTAGAAGTAAATAAATGAGATTTTGAAAGTTAAAATGTGAGAATTTAGAAAAAAAAAAACTTTGGGTGGGACTAAGTCCTTTTGCATTTTTAAAAACTTTGTAGACATGAATGCGAATGAACTAAACTTTGGGTGGCAACAAATTCTTGGCCCCTAAAAATTATTGTGCTAATAATTGTTTCTATCTGAGAGAATGCGATGGGTAAGGCTACAAGAGTAGCATTCATGATTGAATTGAGCACTCAGAGGGACAATTCAAGGAATTGATTAGCGGTAAATAATCTTTTTTTAGAAGGCCAAAGGACTGTTCCCACCCAAATTACCCCCTAATATTAAATTTTTATTTTTTTTCCTCTAAACCCTAAAAATTAATAATTTTTTTTATAAATCAAAATTTTAAAAATAACAATTTTCTTTTTAGAGTTCAGTTTTCAAATTCCAACATCATCTCTGGTGCTTCTCCGACAACATCTTTTTTCTTTTCCTCCGATGGTCACTCTCTCACCATCTTCTCCTTTGACTAACAGTTTTAAACCTAGCAAAAGATGATATTTCATGAGAAAAAACGAAACATCATTTCTCTGACAAAGACGAGATCTCTTGTCTTTCCCAAATATTGTCTTCATCTTCCTTGATAGATGAAATTTCTCATCTTCGTCGGAGAAGACAAAGTCAGTTTTGTCTTTTCGACAAAACTAAATTATTTTTTATGTCAATCAAGACTGTTCAAGTTTTTAAAAAAGAGAAGCTCAACTGTCGAAATGAGAGAAGGAGAGGAGGATTGAGAGATATTTGTCATTGATAATAGTATTAAATTTGATATCAGAGATCTGAAAATTAAACCCTAAAAAAAACTTATCATTTTTTTAAATTTAGGTTAAAGAGAAATTTTTAGTTTTTAAAATTTAAAGAAGAAAAAAGAGATTAAAATTTAATTTAATTTTAATATTAACTATTTATGAATGGATGTTTACATTTTTTAAGTTGAGGGTATTTTGGCCTTTATCAAAATATTGTATTTATATGGATCTCCATACCGTACGCCAGCATGTACATCATATCGCTAGAAATGACATATTTCTATTTAAGGGTAAATGACCATTCTCATCAAACTTTAAAAAATAATCTTTTTATTTTTTAAGTTTAAAAAATCCAATTTTTTAATCGTCCATTCAAGTTATACGTGTGTGTGGATATTATAAATAAATTATATTTTTATTAGGATAAATAGATAAAACTTATAAGAAGATTTAAGTTTACTTGATATTTTACTTATATACTATGATTTTTTTATTTTAAAATTTAATATTTTTAAAATTAAATTAATGATCAAACTAATTATTTTATTGATTCATAGTTTAACCGATTCAATTAATTCTCAAATTATTATTTATTTTCAGAATATTATCAAATATTTATAATATTTTTTAAACATAAATCATAACTCCTCTTAGAACATTTGTATAGCTAATTTACTTGTTTCAACCTATTAAAATCAATTCAATTTAATTATTATCTCTCTAATTAATATTTATTTACTTTAAATAACAGTTATTCTCTCTAATTAATATTTATTTATACAACTATATAACTTCCAATCTACTATTCAGTCAGTAATTTTTTTAATATTATTCACCACCACCACTTTGGTCTTCATGTCTTAATAAAAACACATGTACAAAATAAACAAATCAATTTTTATATGTAAATTGGATATCATAAACCAATTCATGATTAAACTAGTTGAATCGATCGATCAAATTTAATTTAAATAATACTGTAAAAATTTAATAAATAAGAATAAAATCATAATTAAATTAAATTTATTAGATAATATTTTAAAATCTTAAAATGGATCTGATAATCAGTTTCTAATGTCAATAATCTAATAATAAAAGACATCAATCCGTGCATGTGCACTGAGCGCCTCCAAATCCTCGACTCTTATCATGTTCACCCCCAAACGGCATTGAAACAAAGCCCAAAAATAGCGATCTCTGTCTCCAAGTCAATCTATTGAAGCGCAGAAAAGTCCTACGAGCAGACAAATTGTTTTATGCATAGCCAATGCAAGAGCTTAGTGATTGGTTAGAAAATACAAATCCACCTTCCCGTATTTAAGTGTGGCACAGCTTAAGGGTGCAATCAAGTCCAGAAAAATTTTATCTTGAATTCGAGTTTAAATTTACCGAAATCAAAAAGATTTTGACTCGAACTTAAAGTCAAAATAAAAATAACTGATTTAATTCAACCCAAATTATATTTAACCTTTTATTTTTTCAAATTATGTTTCAATTTGATAATTTATATATTTATAATTATATTTAAAAATTATTAATATTTCACTTCGAACGGTACGTTTGCAAAACTCGAGAAATAGGGCAAGTCAAGCCGCAAACTGTTCAACTCGTTTTCTGTGCTTGATGAGAAGAACAACGGCTCGACAAGGAGGGAGCCAGGGACCATGGGACCATTGGCCATAACCCTGCACAGCACAAAGCGAACTGACTCGCCAGTGTGCTGCCAACTCACAGTATTAATTACATTTGCAGTTTGACCCAACGTTCAGATTTGACCAGTGACCCACTTGACATCCATTCACAAAATTAAATTTCTCAGGAGGAGCTTTCAAATCATACACTTCAAGTCCCATATTGATGAAACTGAGTTTCAACTTCTTCCGAGTGCCTGGCCTTAATTTGGCATATTGCAAGTCAGAATTCTTGGAAAACTATTCCTATTACCAAACCCATTAACGCCAAGTTTTCAGATCGACCAAATATTTGTAAGCAATTAAACTACCAAACCGGCATCATATTCTGTGCTACAACTTGCTTCCTAGTGACCACTGAAAGTTCCTGTGAGAGCGCACAGCTCTTTTTCTAATTCATATGTATCTCACAGAATAATAAAAATTATCATTCAAAAAGAAAGAGCAGCTGACCCAAAATATGACTGCAACTACAAATGGGAAGCGAAATAGTCTTAACTGTGTGACCCTTCCTCCTCTGAGTTCTAGCTGTTTGTATTGTACAAAACCATGGTTGAATTTAGAAAATAAAAATACCAGCTGGGATGTGAAGTTCTATGGCAGTGCTGGTCCACTGGGCTTTCTCTCAGATGCGCCCTCCCATGGTTCGCTTGGTGAACTTGAACTGCCTCTTCCACCTCCATATGACGCAGTTGCTGCTCCAACATTATAGCCACCTCCAAACGAAGTGAGCAGAGCAGAGAGCCCACTCGTGGAAGCTCTGCCAGCATCTATGCCCAGTCCGAGAAGATCAAGTGTGGTAGGTTTGCTCCCGAACAAAGATGAAGGATCCATCATAACATCGGACAAACCAGAACTCAGCCCTAGCCCAAGTCCAGTTGCCGCAGAGTTGTTATCTTGCTTACCATGGGCATCTTTAACTGAGGAAGACGACGACATTGATAAACCAAAACCACGAAGCAGGGATTGATTTGAAGATGTTGCACCCATTTGAGCCGCTTTTTGAAGCAAGGCAGTCGCGGACATGGTGGGTTGTGAAGATTGAGCATAGTGGAGATGGCCTTGCTCAGGTTTGGAGAAGAGGGAACAGCTGTTGTTGGAGAGATATAGAGATGAAGAGAGGGACAGGGATGTGGGCTCTATGCCAGAGGCTGATGGGCAATCAGAGTGAGGCAAGGCAGAGATTTGATTGGAGAATGAAGAAGGTGGTGTTCGGGAAGTTTGCGAGACTGCTGAGGATGAAAATACACTTGCAAAGACACAAGCCGTATGAGTGGAAGTCGAGCTCGGGGTTGCAGCCACTGGTCTTGGCGGGGAAACACTCACGGGATTTTCAGGCATTTCTGTAAGCATATGAACAAAAAAGATTAATTAGAATCGAAAAAATAAACAAAAGAAGATGAAAACTTTAAAAAGATATGATGCTGCAATCAAAAACGCACGCAAGCACGCACAGAAAAGAAATTAAAAAGAGAAAACTTTTCTTTCAGTTAACTTTTCCAAGCCATGGCCACATTATTTAAAGCAGTAACAACGTGAACTGGAAAGGTCCTCCAGAAGTAAAAGCAAGAGCAATAATGGCAACCTTTCTCTCAAACTTCTATTTTTTATTTCGATCTTTGAGCTCTCGTAGTGCAACCATTTCACTATGTTTCAACTAATTAAGGACCTCACTTTCATCTACCACAATTACTTTCTCAAAGTTCTGATGATTACCCACAAGAGGACAACAAAAATGCGACAAAACAAGGTTAAAAAACAAAAGAAGTCGATTACATTAATAGTGATTTTCGTCTTTCTTCAACCACAAAGAAAACGATAAAAAAAGTCCCCGTTTTTAAAGATTCCATCGCTCTCCACTACCACTTCCTACGTATAAATCAAAACACAATAATATAACACTACATCATTACCTGAACTTTGAATTGACAGACCAGGAGAAACCACGCCAGTTGAGGGAGTGTGAGGAGGAGGAGGCGGAGAAGCAACAAGGGTCTTCGCATTCTGATTTCCTTCTTCTTCTGCACTTGCAACCTCTTTGGGTTTAGTCCTCGCACTCTCCTCCGCCAACGCGTCACAGAATGCTCTGTGCGTTATAAAACTATCCCTCCTTCACCAACAAAAACATCCGTCACCACCAGAACAAAATGTAAAAATAGGAAAAAGAATTTTGATTTTCGAGATGTCTATAAAGTGAACCTGGAAAAGACTGTGCCGCAATCGCATTTATACTCTTTGGTTCCACAAGTCTTCATATGGGCTTTCCAATCAGACCGTACGGCATATTTCTTAGAACACCTTTCACACTTGTATTTCTTCTCTCCATGTTTTCGACTGAAATGTTTCTTGATACCGGTGAGATCACCGAGAGCTCTAGCTGGGTTGTGGTGCACGCACGTGGGCTCCGGGCACACATAGACTTTCTTGCGGTTTTCTTTGGTGGTTCGCTGTTTGAGCTTCCACGGTAAATTGTGTCCTCGTCGGTGAAGCTGCAGGTTCTGGTCACGCTGAAACCCTTTGTTGCAGATCTCGCACAGGAATCGGTTCGTGGCTAGTAAAGTTGTGGGTGATAAAGCGATAACAATTGAATCTGGATCTGAATATCCAAAAAGATGAACACTTTAGTATCATTATCAAGTATAAAAAACTAGTAACTTTATATTAGATATTGGGTTTCAATAAAGTTACCTGGCATTCCTGGGAGATTACGCTTTTTCTTCTGTTGCTGTTGTTGTTCTTGTGGTTCTGGTAATGGAATCATTTGAATCTGATTAACAGGAGATGATATGCTATCTTCTGCCGGAGCTGTATTATCTGATTCAAATTCGGTCATCGTATTTCTTTCAAGCATCTAAAAGACTTGAATTTTCAAGTCTTGGCATACTTTCTGAGCTCGTATGTCTGATGAGTGAAAATCTAGTAACACTTGTCTGCCTGTTAAGCTTTCAAGTCTCAAGCTACCCAACAAAATCTATTGAAAGCTTCCTAGAACTCAAACGCAAATCTAAAATTTGTGAAATAAATGGTTAAATGCTATGGATTTTCAAAATTCTGTGGCTAATTTTTCGGTTCTCCGTTTCAGTGAAGCGAACTGAACCACCAAGTGGACTCAGTGGCTAGCCAAGACCGGAACACCACGGACTCATTCGGCGGCCGTTTCTTCTCAGGAGAGAGAAACAGTGAGTTAAAGACGATCGAAGAAGACAGACAAGAGAAAGTGAGAGATTTGAATTGTAGTGTAAAAAGTATTAAAAAAAGGTTAAAGCGGCGCCACTTAACCCTGGTTTGTAGTTTTAACTATGGTTAGAGATATAGCTGACTCATAAACCTTTCCACCTGCAGGCTGCGTATCCTAATCAGACCGTACACGTGTCAAAACAAGTGAGTTGCTGACATTTGTCGGAAGAAGTCACTGGGCGGTGCTTGTCGTTTAGCCTAAAATGCTTTCAGTATTTTTATCCACTATGTATATATTTTTCCGTGTTCTTACTTAACACGACGACCAAAAGACAAATATACCCTTCACACTCTAACAGGTAAAAACCTGGATGGTTTACTTCTAGATTTCGGCATGTGCCACAACCTACGAATATTCAATAAAGCTATGTAAGCATAAAATAACATTTAGGCCAAATGCAAGCTATCACCAAGTTTTAGTTATCTCAAAAGACTCCCATAAGAATTAAAAAACTTACACATCCATCTATGGTTCAACTGCAATTAAATCTTTTTGTTAAAAGTAATGTAAAATCGTCATTTTATTATTAATATAAAAATATATAATTTATTATATTTTTTTTTTCGATTTTAAAAACTAACAATTTTACTCGTATATAAAGTTTTCAAACTTTAAAAAGTAATATTTTTTTTTTCAAACCTAGGGATTCCATTTTTTTTTCCAATTTTAGCCACCCCTAAAACTTTCAAAAATAACAGTTTTCACCCCACTCTTGAACTTCACTTTCTAACGTCTTTTTTGACCTCCTCCTTCGCTTGAACAGATGTTAAATGTTAGTGCAATAAAGAAACAGAGATCTTTTCATTGCAAATTTCTTTGTTGCATGATGCAACAAAGAGATCTCTATCTCTTATCATATCATCTTTTCCCATTAACTCAAGTGATGGGAGACGCTGGAGAGGAAGTTGGAAGGG
This sequence comes from Mangifera indica, assembly GCF_011075055.1. Taxonomy (NCBI): domain Eukaryota; kingdom Viridiplantae; phylum Streptophyta; class Magnoliopsida; order Sapindales; family Anacardiaceae; genus Mangifera; species Mangifera indica. Next base: position 2,264,824 of record NC_058147.1, on the reverse strand, counting down.
ATGCCAAAAGCTAAAGTATAAGAGTGGAGGTGAAATTGTTGTTTTTGAAAGTTAAAAAAGATAGCTGCAATTTGAAAATGATGGAAACTCTAGGTTTGGGAGGATGTTACCTTTCAAAATTTGAAAACTTTAAGTTAAGGTGAAATTGTTAGTTTTTAAAATCAAAGAGGAAAAATATAATGAAATTTATATTTTTTAAATATTAACAATAAAATGACTATTATGCGCTTACCTTTGATAAAAAAATTTAACAATAGTTGGATCATAAGTAGGTATTTAAGTTTTTCAATTGTTACGAATATATTTTTTAAGATTAAGGTGAAACTTGGGTAGGAAATAATCATTTGTCCTAATATTTAATTATATAATAATATATTATTATTTGATATAAAATTATATTTATTATTTATGCATATTGTTACTTATGGGTATTTTTCTCCCTATCTATTTTACGGTCATGTATTTTGTTTTTATTATCATATTTTATATGTTAATAACTAATCATGTCAGCTAAGGTAGATTTAAATCAACCAAATCCAGATTTGAATTTATATTCAACTCAAGTGAATTAAATTTAAATTTAAATTTGATAATTTAATTCAAGTTTAAAAATTTATCGAAAATTCTTTATTAAAGCTCTTTTCTTTATCAAATCTTGAAAGTTTGAACCTAGTTTATATATTCTCCTACTTAGCTATGTCAGATCAAATTCAATGTGACTTGTTTTGTTTACAAGTCTTGTTGTGTTTACAAATCGTATCGTATCAAGGCACATCAAGCAGTGGACTTGCAAGTGTGCAAGCTTGTGACATGACAAGACCTTGGACACTGCTTAAACCTTAGGTCATGCCTCGTATGCCTTTGACATGCTAATTTATCATATTCTTAATTATTTAAAATTTTTATTTTCTTTATGTAGCGTTGTAGGCTCTTATATAGTTCATAGGTTTGACATGATCTACAAAATTATGAATCATATCCTTGTCTACCCTTATCTATCCATTGTTATAGAATAACTGATAAACAAAATACTTGAATTAGAACTAAAACTATAAGATACTTGGATTTCGGTTTTAGGTAGGAATCGAAATTGACCTACTTTGTGGATTCCAGTTCTAATTTTTTGGAATAGATAGGTTTTTGTTTCGATTCCAATTTCAATTCCAAGCACTTAAGAACCAAAACTGGAGATATGAACCAAGTCTAAAGCATAATAGCTCTTCCTTTATCATCAATCCTGACCTGTGCTTGTCTAGCTTATTAAGCCACAATAGGCTTATCTTATCTAACTCATTGAGCTACAACAAAGCCTCCCTTCTTCGTCCAAAATCTAAAAATAAAAAAATTAGAAGAAGCAGATAAAGGCTACAAGAAGCAGCACCATGACAAGACTGACCCTGATGTCGGGCCTCTATTTTTTTTAATAAAATACCCACCGCCGCTCACCCCTATAAACAAGGGAAGGCACAATTCAATTAAAAAAAATCTTGCTAAACATCAGTGTTACGATTGTAATTTTACTTAATTCCTTGTCTAATCTTCTTAGTGCTGTTACGTCTATTCTTCTTTTTTTTGGCATGTCCCTTTCCCCCCTCGTCAAACAAATAATTATACCTTTATGTTCTGTTTTCTTTTAATAATATTATGCACTCTATTGTCGATAAATTATATATAACATGGTAAGCTTCGTGTGCAAGTAACTTGAGAAGAGAAACATGATCAGCTCAGTGGCAATCTCGTGAATAAAATGGGTAAGGTGGGCCATTTCTAAAATGAGTGTTGACTGTCTTGATTTGGGCTGTACGTTGCAGTTCTCTACATTTGACAAATGGCCTTGGAGCATTACAATGCGTGCAGAGCTTTAAATTAGTATGTGATAGTTCATTACTGTTGGTGTGGTCGCGGCTTCAGTAACCGTTCACTTTTCTGAGAGATGATTTCTACCGTTGGATAAGTCAGTTGCAGTTTAAGATTCCACGTCATGCTTACGTCAAACATTTATAATTTAATTTTTAATTCCCATAAGGCAAACACACTCTTATCTTTTTTATGTGGATGCCCCCTCCCTCAGGCTACCCAAAGGTCAAAGCCTATAATTTTTTTCTTGGCCGAAAAGGCCATCTTTATTAATTTAATAATAAATTATTAATCTATCTTTATTAATATCTATGTGTGCATTCATGAAAAACCAAAATTTAACGGATGAAGATATTATTAAAAAAAGAGAAGATATTTTCCCCCGTCTTAGGGTTTATTATATTTCATATTTTTATTTTTAGTGGCCCTTTCATCTCCCGTTGCTTGATCTTGTTGACTAATAAAACCAACAACAAAGAAAGCTAGTGTTGCTGGTTAAAAATTGAGCAAAGGAATAATTGAAAAATGGAATAACCGAAACATTGAGCAATTGTCAATGTTCTTGAGCATGAATTAAAAAAGAAGAGGGTCTAGGAATTAGCCCTCTCCACCCTCCTTTGACGTGGTATCGTAGACATAACAGAAATGAGTAAGAGATCTAGATCTCTCATTTGTTTTTTTGTCAAAAAAATGATATAAGCATAAAAAAATACCATCGATGAGGGAAAAGGTGTCGACAAGATGATTATCAATGGGTTGAAGTGCATCATTTAAAAAAAAAAATGTATTTTGTGGGGTTATTATTGCAATTTTCTAAAATTTGAGAGAGATAACTATTATTAGAAAAATATGAAAACCTAAAATGAAGGAAAAAAATAATTTTTTAAAACTTAATTTTAAAAGAATTTATTAATTTTATAGCTAATGAGAAAAATATGATCAAATTTTATTATTTATAATTAAATAATAATTTCACCTTTATAACTAATTAATTGTGTTAATTTTAATACTTTACAAATAAGATTATGTTAAATTATCTAATACCAATTTAGAGATTATAGTTTTAATGTTTTAAAAATGATAACCAGTCACAGGGGTGTTTTTGACTGTTTACAGGTAATCAATGCCAAATTGTACTACTGGCCTCCACCATCTGCTCCTGACCGGACCGTCCACTGCTGTTGGACTTAAGGGCTGATGTGGACGGCCCAGATGAATTCTGCTCGATTATTATCAAAAAAATTTTACTTAGAAGATAATAATCCACAAATCATTACGAGCATTGCGTGTACACAAATAATTGCAAGTACGAAGTAGAACACAATCTCCCATAATATATCAGTTATAAAGCCTTCATAACTGAAAAGTCATATTTTTTTTTATATATTTACAATTTTACGTACATAATTTTTTGGATTGACTCGTAAAGAAAGAGCTTATGATGGACCCATTTTCACATGAGCTTTTATTATTATTTACGTGGGCAAGGAAAAAAAAGGCGGAGGAGGATGGAGAATTAGGTAGGTGAAAACACGAGAATGATAAAACAAATATATTTAGGCCCATGTAGATTCTAGACATGGCCTGGTCAAGTTACGGGAAATTCAATTGTGGCTTTATTATGTTCAAAGAAAGTCGGTTGTAAAATGGGAAAGTGACCTGGCATGAGGAAAATAATGTGTTGTTCAACAGGAACATTTCTGTTGGCCAATCAGAAATTTTTATTATCATTATACATACATGGGATGGGATCACTTGGGAGTTCATTGGATTGGATAACGTATGGTTTGTATCCAAGTTTTTGGAACATGACCAGATGCTAATTTAAAATTCAAATTGATAATTTAAAATTTGACTTGTTTGGATAAACTTGAGCCAAGCGAAGCCCGACTTGGTTAGCAAAATTTAGCCCCCTGAAAATAAGCTTTTTCCTATTCAAACTCGATTTAGTTTGGTTCGAATCTAACTTTAAGTTTGAGCAATTGAATCAAACCTAAATTTTTATCCAATCAACCATTTAAACAATTCAATTCAATTTAGTCTAACTTTCAAAACAATTTTCCAATAAACTATACCCATTTTTCTTAATAGATGACGAACCAATTGGTCTGATCAATTGATCCCCTTTTTTAAAGCCATGGTTTGTATTTTGTTTCTAATATTAAATTTTTCCTATTTTCAAGAGCTTTATGGATGCTTAAATTTCGGATTTCTTTCAATTAAATTTTGTTCTGACGCTGTAATGGATTGTGCTAAAACTAATATAAGTAGCCATCGAGCTTGATCAACTCGGCAGCAAACTAATTTTGACGATTTTGAAAGCAAAGAAATTTAATTTCAATTTCACACTCATGAGTCATGTCCAATTCTTGTGATGTTAAGTTGTTCTAATCTGCCGGTGCAGGCTAATGAGAAATGCTCAATAATGTCAAAAAGAATAAAAAGAGCGATAGGCATCAATGTAATGATAAGCAATTTGATATACATGTTGTAGCTGGCTTTTCCTTATCTGATCCCAATAACCAAAAAAGTCCACCATTGAATCTTGACAGGTACTTAACATACATGCATTCATCTGCCCATTTATATTTATTTCCCCTTCAACAACAGTATTCATTGAAGCCAAGCCAACCAATTGAATCCTGGAAAGTCCCACTATATTCTCTTCTCCATTTGTCACAGGATTGCAATGTCAACGTTATCGCCTACATCGCACCATTGCAAGTGAGAACCAATCAAGGGTCAGCAATCAGGAAAATTACCTCTGCACTAGGGACTGTTGCCTTCTCATAAAAGTTAGCACCCCAATATAAAGAATCCTGTTCCACCTTCTTTCCACACTCGCCACATTTAAGCACGCTGCTGGGTTCCTCGCATCCCAAGGTGCCAATTTGGATGAGGATCAGATGGTCCCATGCATATGTCCACCATTCCTGCATAAACAAAATGTTAGTTCCCTGAAGCTTAACCTTCAATATTTCTCATAAACCTCTACACATCAAGCATGCAGCTTTTCCAACAGATCAAATTAACAACATGCATCAATCTGTTACAGATAATACAGTAAATTAAAGAGAAACTCCTGAAACATGGAATTTAAATCAGATAAAGATTTAAAAAAAAAAAAAAGATGGTCAAAATAACAAAGTAGGTTTCAGAAATATAAAGGCACATGATGATCAAAGAGAGCAGATTTGGCACTTCGACCACAAATCCGAAAAGCTTATGGACACTGAAAATCTACTAAATTTTTCCATAGCAATGGCCAAAAGTCCTCAGTAAAGATTACCTCACCATTCTCGGGCTGCAATTCTGCAAGAATGTCCTTTACCAAATCCTTGCGGCAACCAAATACCCACTCACCGCAAAACAAAACAATCCATCTTTTAAAACACAATTCAACATAAGAGTTATGCCATCTATTTATAACACACTTCTGGCACTTGGCTCAAATAAATGCATGCAATTAAAGAAAAGTCAATTTAGAAATATAGAGTTGTTAACAAGAAAAAAGCTCAATTCTGCATCCTTATACTCAGTCAAATAAATTGTTGGAGAATAATAATTGAGGGGAATCCTAGGATGGGATGATAGTCATTCTGGCAAGGCTCATATAAAAATGACTCGAAGACTTCACAAATGTGACACAAGTCAGAATATCTTCCCAGACCAAAGACCCTTGTGATTCTATGAATTTGCAAACTTTCTAAATTTATAGCTAAGGTAGGAATATTCCTCTTCTTAGATGAATATGAACCAATTGGAGTTGAGAACCTGCAATGTTATCCTATACTCAGTCAAATAAATTTTATTTGAATGATTTTCTTGCACAAAAAAGTAATAATGCTACTGCTGCAAATAAAATTAGACTCTTTTTCCGATTGAAACTCAATGTAACACCATCCAAACAGAGAAGACAATCTCAGGCCTGAAATTTGCAGTTATGGACTAATTTATGAGCAATACCTTGTACAATAAATTTGAGTATGAGGCCTTAGAAACCTTGGAACCTTTATAAAAGACTCAAATGGTGTAGGTGCAAGAGGTGCATCACTTGGCCCAAAATAAAAGAAAACTGCGATTAATAGCATCAAACATCGAAACAAAGGTAAAACAATGGCGCAGAACAGTAACATATAACCCTCAAAAAGTAATTTGTAAAAACAACAATGTGTTGTGGCAACCAGAGAAGGACAACTTGCAAGCAAGAAAGAAAAATTATATCATATTAATAATTAAAACAACCTCTATAGCTACTCCCAAGTGATAACGAAAGGCCAAAGGATGAATCACTCAAATGAAGTGTACTGCAAAAACATGTAAAGAGGAATAAAAACATCTTATTGTAGCATCTTAGAGAATTGAAGTAATAAATCACACCACAATACTAAGTGGTTAAAACATGAGCACCAGAAGCATAAGCATGAATTTCACTGACCATAATTCGAACAGAATTATAGTGTTCCATGTTCAATGGCTGTGATTAAGTAACACATACACATATATATTAGAAAGATCATAACAAAATACATTGCACTAAGAGCCCTTTGCAGATGATGAAAATTGAGGGCAAAATATAACAACTTATGGTATACATTGCAGAAATAAAAAAGATAAAGAGAAAATTACATATAAGAGAGACCAAACCCGATAATTTTTTTTTTTTTTTTAAAAGCAAGTATCATCTCAAAATGCTGAATCCAGTTAACATGGATTACAGAAGTTCATTTTCTTGCCAATTGACTGTTGTTCATACCTCATCCCACAAGCGAAAATAAGGTTTCTTCCAGTGAGCTTTTGTCCTCAAGATCTCAACTTCTTTCTGCAAGTAACCTTTCGCTCCACTGTTACCATTTCACATTCACAAACCAGAAAAAACTTGAGCAGGTTTAACTGTTAATATACCTTACAGCAGTGAGAATGGACAGCCAAATCTATACCTAGAAATTGCTTTGTATGGTACAGCATATGCTGCTAGTCGTGAGTCTGAGAAGTATTTGTCAGATTTCGGATGATCAGCTGCAAAAATAATAGAGAAAACATTAAAGAAAATGAGGAAGACAAAGCAATTGGTCAACTTGTAAAAGTAGATTAGAACACTGCATTAAGCAGAACTGATCAGATTACCTGGCTATGGGCTTGTGTATGTCAAAACAGACATACTATCACCCCATCTGCAAAAATAAGGGCTGATTCTGTATTGAAGCAGCCACTTGAAATGCCGATCTGGTGCCTCATGCCACTCATCACTTCCATGTTGAACACCAAAATGATCCTCAATTACAGTATCGGATACCTGTTATATAGTTAATGTGGAGAGACAAAAAAAAGGTGCCTGTTATATGTCATCTAGCACACAATATGACTAACAGCAGAAGATATTGCAAAAGATTAGCACTAGAGGTTTTATAGCAAATATTGGGTAAAGCAGACTTTAAGTGACAGTCTCAATCACATGGCAGCAAGCATGCCATCTCAGTTTTCATTCTTTTCAAAGGTAATTACTCAAAAATTATACATGCTTTCAGCCACTTCCTGTAACTGCTGAAAACCACAAATGTACTTGTATAAATTGAAAGGTGTGCACCAAATCATAAGATAAAATGCTTTAGCCTTTGATTTTATATGTCCTCAATGCACGTGTCTCTTATTTAATATTTTGGTTTATTATATAACTACACCGTTTGAAGTACCTTTGCTTTTCTTTTCAGAGCCAGTAGCACTAGTATATTCACTTCGCAACATCTTTAGCTTCAGATTTTCAGTCTTCTCATTGATAGCTAGTCTGGACTATATTTTACCATACATATTCTTCATGACAAACATTAAGATAAAAGTGACAATCGGTCACCTAGATATATTAGAAATTTCAGAAATCACATAAATTAGACAAAATTTGAATACACCAAATACAGCAGGGAGTGATGAACTTGCAGGAAGAATGAAGTCTCAAACTGTCAAGCCTAACTTCACACGTATTGAAAGATTGGATATAGCATCTTCATCCATCATATCAACTGAAACATTATCTGAATTGAAGTTAGAAAATAGTGGAGACAGAAGAATTCTTCTTAAAGATGTAGTTGCAGACTTTACTCTTTCTACCAAAAAATTAATGGCTAGTATAAGACCACAGTAACAAATTCAAGCAAGCCCCAAAAGAGAGAGAGAGATAGAGAGGGAAGAAACGGGAGAGAAAAACAAAATAGATTCAGAAATTCACCACCTCGTCGAAATGCTTTCCCTCAACGGGCTCCACGATGTCAAGACAGTTCCTAATCTCCATAAATACTTGATGCTTCTCGTCTTTGCTCGAGCACTGTGATGAGGATCTGCAAGGTGGAATGAATTACTATTTTGCAGGTATAAAATAACAGAACTGTAATTTACGATTCTCAGTTTACACCAATAAAGACTCCTGATAGTGACAGTTCTAAAACTGAAATATGCGACTCAGAAATATAGTTAAAGATGTGTAAAGAGCAAAGAATGTACTCTGCATCAGTCATAGAAGTAATTATGATCTCTCCTTCATATAGACTGGGGGCCCTGTGCACTTGGAACATCTATAGAAACCCAAAATGTCAGCTCAATTTCGCCCAATAAGAAACCATCAAAGTTTTCTTCACACTGTAATGACATAAGCACTATCAAATCAATGAATGGACAGTACCCAGGACATAAGTTTATCTGACTAATTGGAAGGTCAAGGGGTACTGGATCATCGGGGACACCGAACATTGACACAACGCACCGTAACGATAGTGATTGGCCAACAACCAACCTGCCAGGAGCCAATATCAGCAAGATTATAAACCAGAGGAGTAATTCATCAAGCTGCATCAACAAGAATATGCTTTCAGGCAACTAATTGATCGCCAGATGTGGAGCATAAATCATTACACTGAATCTGCACAACCCCAGCAATACCAGAACCGCTCCAAGAAACTTTTGGACGAATAGCAATTTGAGCACTTTCTCTCTCATCTTTAGCCGCCAGAAGATTTATCATAAAGATAAGAAAAAAAATTTAGATTCATGAAAGCAAAAGGCCACTCCACATAGCCATTGCAGATAGAATTAAAACATATAAAAAATATGATTAAACATCTCCATTCTGAGTGAAAATGATGGCAGGGTACATACAATCATAAATCAAGGTTCCTTACGGTAAGTTCTTGACTTTATAGCTCACTTGCAAAAATATGGCTAGAAAACATATCCATTTTAGAAAGCCTAGACACCCCAACCTATGCAGGACTTACCAACTCTCTTATAAATTACACGGTCTGAAAGTTATTTCATAAGAAAGAGAAACAAGTCGGGTCACGCAGGCGTCAACGCATGTATATGATGTCCATTTAGGAAATCATGTTCTCATATGCTAAGTAGCACCATTAGCTATTAATCAACCAGATAACCACATTGCCTAAAAAGCATAACATCATCAAATTATTCAAAGAGAAAGGAAGGAAAATCAAACCATTCAAATAAAAAGGAAAGGAGATATAAATTCTGAGAAGAAAAATATTACTTTTTAAAATTTAAAATAGAAAAGATTATTAATTTTTTAAATTAAAAAAGAAATTTTTTTTAACTTTTTTATATATTTTTATAAATAACAATTTTATCTTTAATCTTATCTTAAAATAGGTATTTAAGTTTTGAAAAGTTTGTGGATGGGAACAAAATTAGACCAAAGTTTGGGTGGGATATGATCTTTGGCCTAGTGCATTTATAACAAGTGTACCTGAGACTCACCAGGATCACTGTTCAATCCACGGGAAGGCAAATTCTCGGTGTTGTGAGCAGCTCGGAGTTGCAACGTGCATCGAAAAACTAGGGTTAACGATTACAGACAAAGGTCAACAGAGAAGAATAGAAAAAATATGGAGAAAGCATTATTGACGGCCTCTGTGATCACAGACCAGAGGCAAAAGATCAAACAGTACAAGCACATTCTCTCTTCTGTAATTTCCGCAAATGACATCGTGCAGGCCAAGAAATTCATCGATCATAGTAACTCCTAACCTAGGGTTTTTGAAATTCTGCGGAATTTTTGGTTTACTTAGCCGATTATCGTTAGGATTGATTTTCTTTTTTTGTTACTTTGTTTTGGCAGTGTTGTCAGATGATGTACCGTTGGTGGTTTCGCGTCAGCTTTTGCAAACTCTTGCTCGAGAGTTAGGGAGATTACAGGCGGAAACGCAAAAGGAGATTGCCAATTATACCCTCGCTCAGATTCAGCCTCGTGTTGTCTCCTTTGAAGAACAGGTTCCTTTTGAACTTATAGGTTTGGCATTGTTCTGTTCGTTATTTGACTAGTGGTATTTTTTGCCGGATCTCAAAATTTCTGATTTTGTTTATTTCAATATTAGCATAACCGGAAGAAGTTGCCTGTCACACTACCTTTAATGGACTTTCCTTAATTTTCTGTATGGTTAACTTGCAACTGTTTATATCTTTGCAACTTAACCAGCAATAAGATTGCGTTAGCAATGAAGGTTGAAAGTTTTAGAAATAAATGGTTTTTAGCATTGCATCTTCTGAAGTTGTCATGCTATTTTTGTTTTAAGTTAAACTACCTTACACCACTTGTTGTTTCCCTTTTCCTTTTGGTTTCTTTATTTTTTTCTTTCCATGGTGGGGTTGTCTATTGATCTTGTACAGATGATAAGATAGCTGGTATATAACAAATTCATCAATTCGTGCATTTTTTTTTTCAGTTGTGGAAACTGCTTTCTTTTGTGTGAATGTAGGTGTTAATCATTAGGGAGAAACTTGCTGATTTATATGAGTCCGAGCAGCAGTGGTCAAAAGCAGCTCAGATGCTTGGTGGCATTGATCTGGACTCTGGAATGAGGTATTAGGTTAAGGTTCATTGCTCTTATTGCTTATAATATCGGGTATTTTTACGCTTTTTTCTGATATATTCTTTTGTGATACACATCAGAGTCATTGATGATACATTCAGGTTGTCAAAGTGTGTCCAAATTGCTCGCCTATACCTTGAGGTATTGATTACGTAGTGCAAGTGTAGTTTTATGCTGAAAACTTTTCATCTTTTGAAGTCAACATGTATGAGTCATGTTATGGAATTTGTTACAGCCCTGTTGTCATCTATGGTAAGTGTTGAATGCTAAGGCACAGCTCAATGTATACTTGTGTGTTCACGTGTGCATTTGCTCTTCCTTATTTTGGCTGGGATAATATTTCTGGTATATGTATAAAGTAACAGCAATAATATAGAAGAGGATGCATGTGTTGGCTGGTAATTGTTATTGGGTGCTTGCTTATCTATAGGTAATTATAGTCAACGAAGGTGAACCTTCAAGTTTAGTGGACATATTGTAATGCCCTGAAGTGTTTTTGTCTAACACTAATTACATCCTTTTCTAAAAAATTTAAGGGTAATGCTCTATCTCTGGTTTTTTTAATTAATGTCTTTAATTGGGATCTCATTGAAGGGTGATGTATCTTCAAATTGCCTTATTATGTATCTCTGCAGGATGATGATGCTGTTAACGCAGAAGCTTCATTAATAAAGCTTCGTTCTTGGTTAGCTGCAGTCAGCATGAAGTCCTGAATTTACAATACAAGGTCTGCATTTTTTGACATTAGGGATGATTGTTTCCTGAAAAAAGCTTGTATTTTCTGAAAAAAATGCATTTTCTTTTATTTTTTTCTTATTAGGTTTGTTATGCCCGGATTTTGGATTTAAAAAGGAAGTTCTTGGAAGCTGCATTACGGTATTATGACATTTCTCAAATTGAGAAGCGGCAAATAGGAGATGAGTATGTAAACTTATATATTGTTGACCATTGTAGCAATATTTTCCAGAGTAACTAGGTTTTCAGAAACATATTGGTGGTCGGCATGCATTGCATGCCATGAGTGTTACATTCTTCCTTAAAATTTTTTGATCAATGTGACTTCCTTAAAATCTCTAAATCATGCTTTATATTCAGTATCTTTTTCTTTAGTATTTACATAAAATACTCAGAATTGTGTGATAAATCTGAAAATTTATCCGAGTTTTAAGATTTTTTCTATTTGCTCATTCAGTATGATTCTGTCCTTGGTACCTTGATGATTAATGAAAAGATATTATCTCATTACATACTTTGCATACTTAGATCATTGACTTCTGTATGTCTTTCTCCTTATGAAAGATATTAACTTGTGACATACCTGATATACTTACCTAAAACTGCTATTGTTTAGAACAATTGATGAGGAAGCTCTGGAGCAAGCTCTATCTGCTGCTGTGACATGTACTATTTTGGCTGCAGCAGGTCCACAACGTTCTCGTGTTCTTGCCACTTTGTACAAGGTAGACTTTTTTTTTTATATAAGACACATTTGATAATTTAGTTTGCATTTTTTTGTTTATACTGTGCTGATGTATTCAGATAATATTTCAGGATGAACGGTGCTCAAAATTGAAAATTTATCCAATACTGCAAAAGGTTCTATTTCTATTTGTGTGTCTGTGTTTGGTGATGAATTCAATTGAATCTCAAATTTCCTCTATACTACTTTCAACATTAGTTTGCTCTTAATGGAGTCTTTCTTTGGAATTTACCAGGTGTATTTGGAGAGAATATTGAGAAAGCCTGAAATTGATGCATTTTCCGAAGAACTAAAGCCTCAGCAGGTTATTAATACTCTTGCTACTTCAAAATGTAGGATCTACAACATTTACTTGCTGTAAGCTGTATTGGCAATTCTCACTTTCCATTAAATTGTACAGAAAGCGCTTCTGCCTGACAACTTTACTGTGCTGGATCGTGCCATGATTGAGCATAATCTCTTGAGTGCAAGCAAGCTTTACACTAACATAAGTTTTGAGGAGTTGGGAACTTTACTAGGTATTGCTCCTCACAAGGTATGATAGCAACTTCTACATACCCTTTTCTAAACTGTTTTATTCTCTTCTCAAGTTATGATATTGTTAATTTCAGCAGGTGATAAGTATGCATCACTGCTTCCACCCAGTCATAGTTGCTGTTTTCATGTTTCAATTTAGGTGGAGTGCATTTATATAAGAAACAAAGTAATTATTATATTTCTATCAAAATATTCTAAAAACCCTCTCCTGCTTTTGAATTGCTGAAACGAGAACTTTATGCGAGAGTTGAAGCTCCAGTCTGTGGTAAGTGATTTACTAGTAGGGGATCAAAACATCTGTGTATTTCATATTCTATACATGTACCAGCCCTCAAAATTAGTAAATTACTCTAATACATCATTGCTGCCCTTTTAAGTTTTGGTGCATGTTAATTCTGCTGTTTCTTATATATGTTTTTATTTGATCTTAATATTTGGATTTCTATGTTGATTCTCTTGCTATGGAAAGCATTCGATTTTCTTTTACATTTATACTTCCGTGTGAAGAGTTTAATATGCCATTGATTCTTCTTTACAGGCTGAGAAGATAGCATCAAGAATGATTTATGAGGACAGAATGAGAGGATCCATCGATCAGGTTTGGCATACTAGCACACAACTTTCTTCCTAATCTAAACTGACACCAATAATGAATGGGAATGCAGAAATTTCTGTTCTTTGTATCTGATAAAATTTCTCACTGAGGCCATTTAAAGCAGAGTTGCCTTGTTTATATATTTTGTTTATTTTTGGTGGATTGTTTTATTATTTCACATGATATTTTTAATAGAGAAAGTTGACCGATTAATTGCCCAAGCAAATAGGTTCATATTCTTTGTTCACTGGTATATGATTAAATGCACAGGTGGAAGCTGTCATACATTTTGAGGATGTTACTGAAGAGCTGCAACAATGGGATCAACAGGTATTTCAGATCTTGATCGATATCATGTGCTTTCTATCTAAATTCAATTTTGTGGTTTGGATTGGGTCCATCTGTTCATGAGGCAGGATTATTTTTCTTTTGTGGTTTGTTGGTTGGATTTCGCAGATAGTTGGCTTGTGTCAAGCCCTCAATGATGTACTTGATAGCATGGCAAAGAAGGGATTGCCAATTCCTGTCTGAGCTGCTAATATGATTATGACCGTAACTGATTTTAATTATTCTTCACCTCTGTATGCATAAAGACCAAAATAGTTCAGCCTTTTGACCTAATTTGTTCAATTTTGTAGATGTCGCTCATCTTATAATTTTTCATTTTTGCATATCCGTTGGGCTCACTCTTAACAACCCTCAATCGCTTTCGCTCAAGCTTAAACAAGCTCATTTTTAGTTCAGTCAGACTGAACTATTGATCAAATTTGAGTTAATTTAACGCAAATCTACTCCTACTTTTGATGAGACACTCTGGCATTTCTTCATGGAAGTTTACATCTTTTTTTAATCTTTTATTTGCAAATTTTATTACAGATACTGTGTGTTTGCGCAATGGTCAGTGAATGAGACGCAAGTTCTGAGACCTGTATAAGATTATTAGTAATGAAATTTACATAAGTGACTAAAGAGCTCAGAGAAAAAAGTGCCCTATAAATATTGGACTTCTTCCTGAGCTATCCCACTCTCTCTCACAAAGGCACTAACGTATGTTTGGCTGCATCGTACAAAACTATGACCTAGATCCCGGCACCTTTGGAGAGCCCTTTGCTGAATCCTTCCCGTTTTGTATGAGGACGTCATGGTTAATGGCAGCCAACTGCGACAAATTCTGCAAACACAACTTTCATTCACTAAACTGAAACAATTTGTACTACAACCAAAATGCTTGCTTGGTATTATTCACCAGTGTTTCAAAAGCACTAGAATAGCAAATTATGATATCTGATGGTATGAATTCATAATGATTGTAACTGATTTGATTATCAACATTCCAATTTAACAATAGTTGGGAATTGGATGCAACATTTTTTTCTCTGGTGAAACACAATCCTGTGTATACTTATAAATTTATTATTTAATTCAATTCACAAACATGGCAGGCTAGAATCCGGATTTTTTCTCTGAAAATTTTAATATTCTATCAGTTTTGTTAACTTTTAATATTCTTGTATTTAGTGTGTTGTTCTTCACTAAAGCATTTCTTATTTAATGTATTTAGCATACTGTTAGATTTTATTATTATCAAGCTTACCTTGAAAGAGAAATTTATTAATGATAAATCCAGAGAGGAATCGAAGTCCGCCAGGTCAGCACATTCATCCATCTGAATAGAAGGAGAAACAGAATGTCAGATTTCAAGAACTTTCAGAACTTATATGAAATGGGTACAAATTCTTCACATCACTCTTGCTAATAAAAGTAAAAAAAAAAAAAAAAAGAGAACAAAATGTACAAGGAATAGAAGTCTAGCATATAAAAAATAAAAACCAGGTTTATATTAAGATCTACAACTTTTGACTCTGTATTCATAAAAGAAATTCAAGTTCATGAAGATCCTGTCTTACAAGTTACAATAAGCTAGAAAACCAGCTTCATTGCCAAATGCACGATCATATGCATTAGCTGATTAGCATACAAGTCAATTTGAAAGAGCATTCCTTATTTTGATATGCGTGTGATACAAAATTCAGAGAACTATTACAACAGGAAACTCGCTAATCAGGACAACGAAATGTAATTCGCTCAAAGACAAGCATAATTATGTACACCTCACATTCATGTCATTCGTGCAATCAAACATAGAACATCAATTCAAAACAGTCATCCCAGCCAAACAACATATACATATATGCGCACACGTGTGCATGTATTATATATATACACATCTTGCATTTTCTAACATATGGAACATAAGTAAGATCAATCACTGGCTTCACAAAATCCAAAAACAAAACCAGGAAAAAGGTCATTCATCTTTGGTCTGCATGTTGAAAACTTCAAGACGTCGACAACAAAGAATTTTCATACATACACACATTTTTGTGAAGCCAAAAAACTTGTTTTTATTGGAATCGTAAACATGTTTGTTGGGAGGTCAAATATCGCTTACCTCAATTCCAGAATTTGAGGAAAAGCCATCAGTGTCAATGTCAGAATTGCTACTATTCTGATCATCCGGAAATCCACTGGAAATTTGACCAAACCGTGATAAAAAATAGCTTGTGTCATCTATACTTTCAGGCTGTGGTACAAAGGCCGCCTGCAAACAGAAACGAATTGAGGCAGAGTTAACACTTATATAAAATTCCATTGATGAGGTGAAGTATTGGTATTTGCACAAAAATGCATCAGAATTCCGGTCTCTGTCAATACATACACAGATTCTTACACACAAATGAGAAGATCCACATAGTAGTATGCATACATGAAATAGATTTAAACTTATTTTCGTAAGAGCTCAGGAAAGAACTTATATCTTGAAAAGTGAAAGCATGCATGGTGTGCTAGGGTTTTGGTGTTTACTTACCGGAACAAGGGTAAAATGTGTTAGTCATATAATGAAAGCACAAATGAATCAATAGAATATAAGTAGTTATTTTTGGATATCTGAGTAGGGAAATTGTCATTAAGTGATACATTAGTTGGAGAATTGCAATTAACTCATTTGTAATTAGAAACAGAGTCATTAAGTATAAAATAGCATGAAATCATGTCCTATCAAAAATTCAAGATGTAGAATCACTGATAGGCACTTTCTTTCCTGGAAAGCCAGCATTTACATACCCATAAAAGGTATGCTATGCACCTTAAGTGATTACCAAAAATGAACATATATGCTTGTTGTGTATTGTTTTATTCACTTCTCCCAATTAATTCATAATTTCTCTACAATATGTTTTCATGGTTTTTAGGCATTGGGAGTCATTAAAATCTTAACATACTGAGGATTATCTAAGCAATAAGTAACTGAAACAAAACGTGTTCCAACATGATTTGAATTATTCAAGAATGCCAGAACAAAAATAATAAGCATCTAAAAGAACCAAGAGGGAATTCATTCGTACCTTTTGCAACGCAAGACTGTCCCAATTAACTCCATTGAAAAATGAATGAGCTTTTACCTATAACAAAATCCAAGTCATTTAAAGAAACCGATCTGAAATTACAGTAATCTTATCAAGTTTCTTAATGAATGTTTATAAAGTGAAAATAGCACCTCTGCTGCCCCATTTGCTCCTATGCGCTGGTTTGGATCATGAATAAGAAACCTAATAGAAAAGATTGTGACTCAATAAATTATTCTTCTAGAGAGAAAAGCCCCACTCTAGACCAAAAAATATCAAATATAATTATAAAATGGTTGATTTTAAAGTTAAACAGTCTAAATTGAACATGGTAATTATACAAATTTTATGATCTCATTGCTATTGCGGACTATGTTCCTTTTTCTTTTCCTCGTTATTTTACTCTTTTAGTGTTCACATTGTACCTCAGTCAAGAGTATGTTATGAGAAAAATTGTAAACTCAAGGTAAATTTCTTTACCATTGTTGAGTTTGACTGAAAAGTAAACCATAATTTATGTGAAATTAACTTTTAGTGCCCACATTATGTTTGAAAAAAGAGAATGTATAGAGAAGATCTGCAATAAAATTATAAATATCATCACTTGACCGAAATACAAACATGAACATTTGATGTCAAAATGTGTCACCAATCTTCTCTATTTGAAAATAAGTATAAACCTGGCTCTAAGATTTGCCAAAAGACTCCCTTAAGATCCATATAGTGCAACTAGGGTTGAATACGAGAAGAGCCAAGCGAGTTTGAGCTCCTAAGCTCTAACTCCACTTGATTTGAGAGGAACGAAGATCAATCTCTAACTACCGAGTATGTCTCAAAGTTGTTCAAGTTCAGCTCGAGTTCAAGCTGGAATTGAGTTTTAAGCTTAACTTGGTATTAAAACGACGTCCTTTTAATGTATATTGATCAAAACAACGTTGTTTTAATCGATTCATATCGAATTTTTTAGGCTTGTGAACTTAATGAGTCGAACTTGAAAATATTTAACTTTCATACTTGAACTCAAGTTCGAACGAGCTTGACTTAAATCTAGCCCTAAATGTAGTTAAAACCTTACTTACATGGTAGGTGATAAAAAAAATGCTAAACAATAGAATCCATGTATTTTTAGCCAAAACTCATCAAAAGTTTAAATTACCATGGAAAAAGAATACTGCATGTTTTATGACTTATGTTATCATGCATTGTAACATGATATTTCAAATACAAACAATTTCTAGTTCTTTCTAAAGCATAAAGGTTTATTTTCAATTCTTTTCTTGTCATTAACAATAATAAAAGGAAATCTGAAAGTTAGGAATGACAGAAAACAATATAAAGTCAAGCATATTCAAAATTCATTAACACCGTCTGACTCAATGTCAAATTCAAACCTGTTAATCAGATCTTGGGCCTCAAACGACATGTCGTCAGGAACATGAGGCCAAGGGATTTTTCTGTTAAGAATATTGTCGAATATGATCTGCAGGACCAAGATGAAAGAAAAAGAATTAATTTATAGAAAGGCACCTGGATCAAGAATGCTCATTTCTATAACTAAAGCTCAAAAGATATGACTCACAAAACTAGGAGTGATCCATGGATGAATGATGAAAAAGTTGAGATTATAAATGTAAAGAAAGAAAGTTCCAAAAGATAATGAGACTTTTATTGGGAAGAGAGAATACTCCAACATATAGTAGTCATCTTCAAATATCATAAATAGCGGTTATAAGCATGCAAGACATTATGTCATGTTCAGAAATAATTATATATCTTGAAAATACAGATAAGGAAATAACATTGCACAATTAAAATGGCAAAATTTATTCAACCCATTATTATCATTCACTTGAGTGGAACCATCAATTATACTAACAGAAAACAAGATGAACAAAATGCATCATTAAGTGAAGCCATTGCATGTACAGACCAACACCAACAATCAAAAAATGAAATAATATTCAAGCAGTGAGTTGTTCAACTGACAACTATAATCTCAATATACAATAATCTAAGGCATCCAATATGGTTTATTGAAACAATAATTCATACGATCAAAGTCTTCATTTCTTGTTTGTTAAGAAACAAGAAGAAGTTTTACTAAAACTATATATGAAAGAGGTTCACAAGGATCAACCAGAAGTCCAGCCCCAAGAAACAGAACTATCTATTAAATCTTATTACCAAAACACATGATTATGAAAAAAGCTAAAGCAAAATGAAACTGGAGTTCAGGGAAATGATTATCTCAATACCTAAATCATGATTAAATTTCAGTTCTTCAGCAATCACCATAGATCAAGAAAAGTAAAAGATACATGCCTCTGGACGTTCAGCAGTGAAAGGTGGAATTCCAGTTATAAATTCAAATAAGATTATTCCCACTGACCACCAATCGGCAGCATACCCTGCATCATGCCCGAAGTAATTTCAGCTGCCTGGTAAACTAAAAAGAAACTAACCTAAGGTTTGATTCAAACCATGCTCAGTTCCAAGAAGAATTTCAGGGGCTAGGTAGTCAGGTGTCCCAACAGCTGAGTGTTGATTCCTATCCTCTGTTTGTTGACCATCTGGATTATTAGAATCTAATGGCATGGTTCCATCTGTTTCAGGTCCGGATAAATCAATTGTGTTGTTTATAAGGCCAATTTTTGACAACCCAAAGTCTGTAAGCTGGTAAAAAAAAAAAAGCAAAGATTAACATATCACTGCTAACATAACAAAATGCTGATGCATGTCTAAGGCACAAAAACGCTTTGTCCACATGTGTGTCAATATACATCAAGAATCTAATTTAAAATGAATTACATATGCAGCTGGAGTTTGTCAAATCAGAAGCTACATGATGCATCATTTGTTTTGATCACTAAATTGCTATTCATATGGGCATCTGCCTGGTATACCTTTACCAACTACATCTACTTGTATATATAAAATCATCTGGATAGTTTTTTTTTTGTTTATACTCCAGACCTTAATGTGGCCATCATGTGCAATTAGAATGTTGTCCGGCTTCAAATCACGATGCACAATTCCAAGAGAATGAAGGTATTCCAGAGCAAGGACCTGAAATAACTTATGATTGGTCAGAATGGGAACAGCATGAATTTACAAACAAAGGTAAAATTCTTTAACAAACCAGTTCTGCAATATATATACGGGCCACATCCTCCTCGAGGCAACCGACTTTTCTGAGCAATGAGTATAGATCACCTCCATTGAGATATTCCATAACCAAATAGAGGTTATCTCTACTGGAGAATGAATAAAAAAACCGAACCTGCAGAAACAATACAACATTCATTTACAGTACATATAAAAACACAGCTTCAATTTTGTAGTGTTAAACCATAAACATTTTTCAAAAGAGAAATTAAAAAAATTCAGCAATTGAGAACTCAATTGCAAGCTATTAGTGCACAAAACTAAACATGCATAGAAGAAGTCAAAGCAAAAGGGTTTGTAGCTCTAAGAACTTTATGATTAGAATTACCACAAAAGGATTTCGAACTGTTATTAGTATATTTCGCTCTGCTAATATGCGCTCAATATCATTTTTCCGTATCATATCTAACTTCTTGAGTACCTGCATGAACAACATATTGTATTGAATTAAATCAAGAATCACAACAAACTAATATTTTGCTTTTATTTTTTTTTTTCTAAAATGCATATATTGATAAGAAAGAAGAAATTACGACTGTGGACCACATATACACCTACAGAAAAAAAGGCCTCCACCAAAGCCAGTTTCAATCTCAGAAAAATTAACATTTCTTTAATATATAGTTGTTAACAAGCACATATAGGAAAAAAAAGGCTTAAGTTATTACAGCTAAAAACTTGATACAAAGTGGTGTTAGTGGATACAAAATGACAAAGAAGAGTTCTTAAATCAACCCAACCAAAAAATTGTCAAAATATTCATGGAATTAGAAAAGAAACAAATTTATCCACAAATTTATATGTTTTCTATACAAACTTGGCTGGTACAGCAAAATCTCCTCCATGATATGTATTAAAGCAAATTTAAAACTTTGGTTCAGCAAACCTACAGGTTAATTTTCTTGTGATTGAATCATTTCTGTCATGCCTGATTAGAAATAATGAACATATAATTTTACCTTTATTGCAAATAAGTCCCCTGTTGTCCGTTTGCGTGCAAGGAAGACTTTACCAAAGGCGCCTCTGCTAATTGGTTTGATGATCTCAAAGTCATCAATGCTTGTCCGCTCCTTGTGTGATGAATGCAAAGGAGTAGAAGTGCTACTTTGAGATGCATTGTCCAACAGAAGTCTAGAATTTTCTTTATGTTTGTTAAAACTTGTAGGACTCTTTGTATCCACAATTTCACAAGCAAGTATATATTTTTCCCTGCATGTGTATTTGTAAAATGGCATTGATTTGGTCAGCTTTAAGAAGATTCAACACTGCAAATTAGTTAAATATATCAAAATTACCGCAGAAGTTTCTCTATTCGGCTTCCGAAAGTGTCTACCGCAAGAGCTTTGAGCTTGCTACGCTGTAAAACATCCCGCAAGTCTTGCATGCAAGCGCACAAAAACTCAATGGACCATTCTTTAGAAGGATCTGTATCCGCCACGCAGCGAGCAATGTCGGCAAGTTCAATCATCTGCCAGAAAATAAGGTAAACAATTATAGGCATAGGATAGAAAGGTTTATAAGAGATGTATAGCCAACGAGAAAACATACAAGACAACAAGGTTGAGCCAAGCAAGTGATAAATGACCCATCATGAAACATTGGGAGAATTCACATTGTAAATCTAGCCTCAAACAGTATGCAATCGACCTTAAATTCATGCAAGCAGTATAGAAAAAGAAAGACCATTTTGACAATAGGCAACAAGGTTATAATTGTTTGCAACCTCACCCTCATATATCTACCACTTCAACTTATGATTTTTATTTAATTGGAATATTATCTTGCATTTTCATCAAAGGACTAGTTCTTCACATTGAATTGATGATGCCAAATTGTCAGACCATTTTCCAATTGTCCAAAATTGATTATTCAAATGACTAATTGCATCTAACAACCTACCAAATTCGAAGATGACCCCAAAAATCAACTGAATGCTAAAGTAGATTTTTTAATTAAAAACTTGTTTTTCTAGGAAGTACTACTATCACAGTAGCAGATTATGGAGGGTATATTTATAACACAACCAGCTGGAAAACGTAGATTCTACCTAAGGACTAATTTGCCACAAAAGTAAACAAACCTGCTGCACATTTTCTATCTCAGAAGGATTGTTTTGCTCCAACCAAAAAGAGTTAAAATGACCTGTTCTGGGGGTATTCGTAGAGGACACAGATGTAATGCTTCCTGTTGAGGAGGATGCACCATAGTGGCTAAGCTTCATACCGACGTGGCACTTCATGTTTACAGAGCTTAGATGAGAATCATCAATAAAGGCTGTGTCCATCCCATGTATATCCTCAAACATTCCTTCAAAGCCCTTATTTCGCCACTCACTTATCTTGGGAGAATAACCTTCAAATTGGATTTCGGAATTTGTAGCTTGTACTTTCTCCGGGCTGCCAATTGTTGGATTAGCACTTGAACTACATGACTCTATAATCTGTTCCAGTTTCTCTGCTAGTTTTAACAGGTGATCATCAACATCAAAACAATTTAATTCGCACTTATCTGCATATGCGCATATATAAGAGTGGGACTCCAGGTGAGAAATAGGAACAATTTCCTCACATATCCGACAGATTACTGAATCACTTCCATCTACACTTTGTTCCTGCTCATAAAGTGAACCATAACTAGAAATATTTGCTGACTTTTCAGGAAATCTGTCATCAACTTGATTAAACCGCTGCTCTTGTGAAATAGAGTAAATTTGGGATTTCTGTGATGACAACTTGGGTTCAATAACCACAGGAATCTGATCTAGGGGCTCTAAAGAACTGTGCTGACCGGCCTCAGGAACTGCAGATACTTTATTTTGATCTGTTAGTTTGTGTTCAGTATCACCCTCTTGATACAAAGCATAACCTGAAGAGGCAGCAGTTGGCACCCAGCTTGTTTCAACAGTGGGAATACTTTCTAAACATTTCTTAAATTTATGAATAGATTTCTCAGCAATTGGCTCGCTCTCTTTCTGGAACAGTAACAGCCTGGTATATCGTGTTAATATAAAGAGCATACGGGTGAATAACCACTTAACTAGTCCTGCTTGACACTGCTGTCTTTTTTCAGTCAACTCTCGGACAATTGTTTCACACTTAATACGGAACAGAGAAGATGTCATCTCAATACACTGTTGAGCAAGAATAAGAAGATCATTCGCCATTCCCTGGCCTTCTGAAAATGTGGAGTCCATTTTCTCAAGCACATTCCTAACATCTGTGGCAAAAGTAGCTAGCTCCGTATTCACCACTTCTTTGGCCTCATCAAATTTTGAATGCAGTGTAATCAAAAGTTCCTGCAATTCAAACACAAAAATGAAAATAAAAAATGAAGAACAGGAAATTAGCCTATCAGGCATATATATAAAGGTAAAAAAGGAACATTTTTTTTTTAACTAAAATTTCCCTATGATCTTTTGATATAACAGTGTCTGATTAGTCATCAAAGGCAAATAAAACTATAGGCCATGTTTATATCTGACATCTGAATTCTGATTATTGCCTAGAATTGAGGAGTCAAACATGCCATCTTCATCAACTTCAACAATCCGTAACCTCCAAAAACATAAGATTTTGATCAAATATAAAGAAGCAAAAGTTATCAAATTAACAATCACCAAGTGCACAAAAAAGGCTAGTAATCTTTAGTGGATATGAAATATTTCAAAAACTACCATTCTCCAAAAATCAATTGAATGATACCTTCAAATCATTGTAGCTGTGGGCTCGAGGAGGAGTAGAAGGGATGCCACCCGTTGGCCCTAGCTCATGTGAAAAGCTTTTTAAACCTTTTGATACTTTACTGCTTACACGCTCAGCTGAAAATTGATTTTCACTCAAATGGTTTTCCTCGGGCAGTAATTTAGTTCTTGTAGTTGTAAATACTTCTTTGTCACTACCTCTAGCTTCTGAGTAATAGACCTGTCAGAATGTTAATACTAGTTTTAGAGCAATCCAAAGCAAAATCAATCCTCAGATGAATAACATACATAATATAACATGCTAAGCCAAACCTCACCTCAGTATTCTGAGAATCACGGTTTAACTTGGGCATATGTGATGAGAACCACCGAGCTATCTTCTTTCCTTTAGGGACTTCTGATACATATATGAAACAAAAAAACACGTCACGTTTCTTTCAAAGGAAAATCATTTAAAACACATTTCTCAGCAAGCAAACAAACCTGGTTTGGAATAATTAGAAAATTTTCCGTGTCCTTGAGCTTGGGCCACATTCTTCTGCTTCTGGTCTGGCTTTTGAGGAGGCCTAGAAACTCCATAACTCCTTGACTCTGTGAACTCGATAGGTTTTGAACTCGGTTGATGATCCTTTGAAAAACCTCTTTCCCGATTTTTTCGAGTTTTGATCCGATTTAATCCCGAAGGTATTCCAGTTCCATTTTCAGCTTCGCTCATTATATAAAGTTGTATTCGAATCAAAGCCCAGCAACAGAATCCTGTTTATCTGGTTTTCAGATTTTCATACCACAAAACATAATAAGAGCTGCCGAGATTATTAAAGACACAGTCAATATCAAATATAAAATAATTATAAAACATAGAAAATCAATTGGAAGGTGGAGTGAAAGTTACTACAGAGGTAGGTGCTGAGTTCGGCAGTTTACGCTAGAATGAGTCTCTCCTGTTTATGCTTGTCCCTGCCCAGGCCGTTGCGTTTTGAACTGGGAAGGAGCGCTACGCGGCACAGAATATTATAATATATATCTATAATGACAATTTCACACCCAAGTTTTACTTTAATCTCAAAATCATACTCATAACGGATGAAAAATTTAGACACTCATTCATTGATGAATTACTATTTAAATTTTCAGTTAGAAATATAGATAAAATTATTATTTTACTATCAACTTGAAACCTTAAAATTTAAATCATTTCCTACTTTAGTTTAGAAAACTAATATTTATCTTTATTATTAAACTTTAAAAAATTCACTTTTTATCTTTTTTAGGTTCATCTCCAATAGCTTAGGGTTGGTCGATGATTAGGAAGAAGTGACGATCTTCTCCAATAAAGGATAATTTTTCATCATCCAGATCGAGAAGAAATGACGAAGGATAATGTTATTGTCGTGGGTGATTGTCCTTTATGGTCAAATCTAGAAGATTGATGGAAAACATCAACTGAAATAGTAGTAATCGAAGAAGAAAAATAAACTCTAAGGTGAAATATAAATTTTTTAAACTTTGAAAGTAAAAGTAAAGTATTAGTATTTAAAACTTAAGAAAAATGATTTAAATTTTAAGGTTTTAAAGTTTACGGGTAAAAGAAAGTTTACATCTAACTAAAAATTTATATAACAGTTATCTATGGGTGAATGTGTAAATTTTTTACCTGTTCAGGTATAATTTTGATATTAGAGCAAAATTTGTAAAATATGCAATGACTTGCAGGATGGTCATGCTGATGCTGGCTGCGCAAGCCCAACTTGATTAGTCAAAATACACTATAAAAAGAGATTTAATTTGCTGGTAAACAATGGTGGATAATAAGTAACAACACACTTCTGTAGACTAGTCAAGGGGGCGGCGGCTCACATATTTTGTTCCCTCATATTGGTGACGACTCCACAGAGTTGTGGTTAAACCAATAAATTATTTAAATAAATATTAAAATTAATCTTATATTTAATTATTAAATATATATCCCCGTATACGTAAGAAAGAAGCATTTTTTAAAATCATCTCTCAAGTTTTGACACCCTCTCTTTCTCTCACTTTCCCATGATTTCATTTCTTTTTTTTCTTTTAAGGGTTTATGATGATGGATTTCATTCTGGATTATGTATGAGAATTTTCAAATTTAGTTGATGGAATGAAGTGTTTGTGCTTGTATAGTTATTATTTTGATCTGGGTTTTTTATTATAGCAATATTTGTGGGTATTTAATGTTTTAATTCGGATTCTTTAAGACATTTTTGTCTTTTATGGTTAAGAAAATTAAAAGGAAGCGAAGAGACATTCAAGTGAATAAAAGATTTGCTCATTTTAAGTTAGGTTGGTGGATTTCCTTTTCATCGAATATAATATATTAAGATCAATTGAATCAATGTCATTAGTTGTAGATTCAAACTTTTTGATTTTTTTTCTTTTTGTTTGTTCGAGTGATATGATGTTACGAACATTTGCTTCATTGGTTCGAATAATGGCAGCTGCGAAATCTGTTATTCCAAGGGATTAAATAAAATTTATAAACAATAGCATTCAAGATTAAATTAAAGGTAGGTGGGTAAATGAATGTGGTTTTAACAGTGTGATAAAGTAAACAAGTCAAAATAAGAGAGAGTGACATTGACAAGCTTATCGCAAAAAGAAAGTGCCATCGGTAGGTCAAGTTTTGGTAAGGAAGGACAGAATCTAGTATACATTAAAACATACAGTAATTTTGATTGAAAAATATAGTAATTTATTCATTAAACAAGTGGAAAATGTTTTCAAACCAAACCTAGAGTGGGAAAACCAATTCACTCCTTTTGTTTATTAATTTAATTTGGACCACAAAATGTGTCGAAATTCTCTGGATAATGCTTAGGCCACCGGCGACTTGGGCAACCGAATGTCAACAATTTTGTCTCAAACAAATAGGGCCAAAAGACTGTTTCGCACCCAAGTATAGTGAAATCACAACTTCTACCCTCTAACTTTTAAACATCTAAACACCAACCATAATCAAATTTCTATTAAAAATTTCAGTTAAAATTAGAAATAAAATCGTTATTTACTAAAAAATTAAAGTTTTATCATATTTTTCCCTCTCATATTTAAAAACTTATATTTCCCCCAATTCAAAGTTTGAAAAGTGACAAAAAACCCCCCTAAAGTTTGTTTCTCTTCTTCGTCGCCAATTTCTCCTTCCATGACTGTTGACCGTCCTCCCTTCTCTCTTTATCTCTCCTCCAGTCTCTCCCCCTGCCTCTTCGGTCGTCTTCAGTCAGAGACAAAGACAACCATTTGTCTTAGCTTGAGAGACGAAGATTTTGTCCTCGTCTCTAATCAAAGATGGACAAAGAGGCAGAAGAGAGAGATCGGAGAAGAGATAAAGGGGTAAGGGTGGACGGTCGATATTCAGGGAAGGAGAAATCGACATTGGAGAAAAGGGAACAAATTTTAGGAGGGTTTTGTTATTTTTCAAACTTTGGATTGGAGAAAAAATATAAGTTTTTAAATATGAGGGAGAAAAATATGATAAAACTTTAATTTTTTAGTAAGTAATGGTTTTACCCCTAATTTTAACTGAAATTTTTAATGGAAATTTGGTTATAGGTGGGTGTTTGAATTTTTAAAAGTTAAAGGGTGATAATTGAGATTTCACTATACCTTGGGTGGGAAAGAGTCTTTTGGTTGAGAAAAAATAATTAAGCCATTGCACCATAACTCGCCTGCCCGGTTCCGCTTACGCAAATTCATTCGTAAGCTTCTTAATTACATATGGAGACAATTTAAATGTGGGTCAGGCCATGATAACATGTATATTTATCTTTGATCGATATTAAATATCTAGACATCTCATTCATTCAATCAATGACTATAAATTTGGATCACAAATTTGTGGTACAATGCTTTAAATTTGGGATCCATTCGGTCCATATCAAACTCAAAAAAGAATTTAAGTCAAAATTAATTCAAATCCAATAGAGTTAGCTTGGAACTAACTTGAAAATGATAAGTTGACACTCAAACTCGACTCAAAATGAATCCGAATCAACTCAAATCGGAATATTCAAACCAACTTAAAACTGTTTTACGGGAAAGGTTTCCAATCCTTAAATTTTACCCCATCTAATGTTTTGGTAATCCAAGTGATAAAATGGACAGGCCGCTGCAGAAGTTTAAGCCTTAGTAGCCATGTAGAAGAAGCCCACTCCTCAACTGAATCAAACGCCACCTCAACTCTATTGTGGCCTAACAAAAATGCTATTCCAGATTAGTTTCAGACAAAGAGGTTGGGGCCTTGAGCCAGGGGTTGGTAAAGGTGTCCCATCTCCGGGTATTAGTAGTGCAAAAACAAACAGCAAAAGATTTTTCATATAACGGTCTGCTGATTCAAAATGCAATTTACAGTCACAAGCCATGACACAATTCAATTGTATCAAAGGAAAGAATGGTGATTAAGTGATTTGATTTTCACTAATGAAAAAAGAGGATAGGGAAGGAAAAGATGGATCCAATGGTTTCCAAGTAATCGAGGCGAATTTCGTCGATGAAACAATATGATGTTCTCATTGATTCGTATAATCTATTGCTGGAGGAAAATAGCAAAGAATGCAAAGGATATACTAGTAAAATTTTTCATTATTCCCTTTGAACTAGAAACTTAAGTTACAACATTGCAGTTCAAGAGGTTCAAAATGCCAAATGAACAATTTAAGAAAATCTAAAATGTACTCTTGATACATGCGGGTAAAAGTTAGAGAAATCTTACCCAAAAAAGGTTCAAAGCAATTTCACCAGTCATCAATTACTATCATTCACACCTTGATTGTTTACATATAGAGTCTCTCTTCTTTTAGGAAACCCTGCAGGTTCCAGTGTTGAGCCCCTGAACTTTAGATCTGAACCTGATCTATAAGTGGGATCGACAGGAGGCCTAGGGTTGGGATCAGCAGAATTCGGCCTATAGGAACTTGTTGATCCACCAGGATATCGTGACGGAGAGGGGTATCTCCTTGATGGCCCCCTCAGACTACCAGTCCTCAAATCCATTATATCAGCACTTCTTGAAGAAGAATCTACAAATGATCTGTCTCCAGAGCTTGAGCCTATTGAAGCTCCAGCTGTGGCAGACGCAGAGGTAAAAGGGTCATCTGGTCCCCATGAAGAAGTAAGCACTTCTTTCTTCTTAGCAAAAAAGTGCCATGCTCCAAACAAGAAAAGTATAAAGAATAACACAGGACTCGTCCACTGCATTGCATTGGATTCTCCTTTGAAAACTGGAAGTTTAGAGCGATAAACTCCCACATACCCTCCTCCAAGGCCGAGAACAAGAAGCTTCTCACGGTCACTAGCTATTAAGGGTATCACCCTTCTTTTCTCAGCATCCACATCCACATCCATTGATTGATAATTCAGAAATGATGATCTGATCTCATCCAAACCAGCTGAGAAAAGCAGTCGAGGCCCACCACTCCTCACATAATGCTGAGTTGAAACATTATACACAAAAACTTTTTCTTTATTAACAATAAGTAAATAACCCTTAATTGCTTGAAAAGCAACTGGCTCATCCATGTTAAACTTTCTCTTGGATCTAACCCTGCATTTGAAGTTCATCAGATCCCCCAAAAGCAATACATGAATCATATCCCCCTCTGATGTAAATCCATAAGCTTTTGACCTCTCTGTTGCATCAAAAACATAATTGCGTGCAAGAGAATGATTTGATCCTTCACATTCAGATTCCCTAACTTTCATGGATCTCAAATCCAAAGATCCTGCACCACTCTGTGTCAGAAATAGAAGTCTTTGCTTCAAGAACACAAGTGGCTTACTTGTTGGCATTGCAGAACCATGAATCATTCCATTTTCTTTGAAGACCACAATCTTTCCACCAAAATCTGTGGACAGTATATACCTCATTCTCCCAACATGATGCACTTCCAATATGGTTATAGACGAACGTTCCCCACCATTATCAGCCACCAAAAATTTACCAACATTTTCCATTACAAGTGAACTCCAATCTTCTCCATTTGACCTCTCATAAACCCTATGGATCAGGATCACACCATTTTGATGCCCTGTGACTACGACACTCTCATTCTTATAAACAGATAAATACGAGACCATGGCAGTAATGGGTGAATCACACATGGTATAAAACTCAACTGATATATCCCCATTTCTCAAAAACACATAAACCCTCCCTTTATGATCACCAACAGCTATATATTTGCTATGACCTTCGTAATCACGAAATGGCAAGATGTTAATACAAGTGGGATCAGATTCCAATTTCACAGCTGAAACAAACTGAAACCTCTCAGACCAAAATGGGCTATACTTTGTAACTGAAACCGCTTTGGCCCTACCTCCACCTCGAATCTTATCCTCTTCATTAACATCTTCATACGATCTTAGATTATCGTATTTTCTTTGATTAATAACATCTTTTTCTTGAAGAGCACATCGTAAATTCTCGAGACGCTGCTTCTCATCAAGAGATGAAACTTTAGAAGACTCCAATAGTTTAGATTCTAATTTAGCAACTATTTCACTAAGGTCTCTCACTACCTCTTCAAGTCTATGTAATAACAAATCTTGTTGACTTAAATTAAGTTCAGTTTGACTTGCAGTATTCTGGGGTTCATTTTGGTGTTGAATTGAGCTGACAAGAATTTTATTACAACGTGGAGAAGCGAAAATAAAGAGAAAACAGAGCAAAAACAACTTGCCTTTATCAGGAATTGCCATTTGAAAAAGAAGCTTCAGGAATTTGGATTCAGTGTTGCTCCATTGTGAGTTGTAGATCTTAGCAAATTATGGATCTGGATAAGGAATTTTAAGCTGGAATCTATGTTAGATTTGAAGAATCGGAGCAGAACTGTGAGGTTTTGACTCGGGTCTGTACGTTGAATTAGGGCAAGAGCCTCTGGTTTTTCGAGCGAAACTACTATTAAGTTATCAACAGTGTGCTTTTGGAAAGGGGAAACCATTTAGACAGTAGATTAATCACTGATTTATAACCAAGCCCATATTTAAGCGACACGTGGAGTTTTTGATAAATATTTCAAAAGTCAGCAAAATATTTCCGTCTTAACCAGCAACAAAACCTAAAATACTGAAATTGTTGCATCTGGCATATTATATTGGAAATTTAATTTTTTATACAATTTATTAAAAATAATATTAATAAAACAATACAAAATTATAGTTATTGCATTATTATTTTTAAAAAATCACAAATATCAATTCAAATAACTATTCAAAAGCAATATAATGGATTTTATAAATTTTTTGTTTTTTTAAAGGAAGAGGAAGATTCAACATAGTTTTAAACAGTTCAGCAGACGCATTACTTGACTATAAGATATCTAAATTAAACATAATATGAACACTTTTATGGGCAAAGAACCTTAAAGAGTTCTTATAGACAAATTAGGCTCTTTCTTTATCGGCTTCTGCAATCTGAACGTAGCCAATACTGATTCAGTGTGAGTAGCCACACTGTGCCGAGTGCACTGGCTGGACTGCAATGAAGAACGTTTCAATATCTCAAATAATGCAGTGCCTGAACTTGTTTGTTCTGCAGCATTTGTTTTTCGAGTACTAGATTTAATTTGTGAATTATAAAGTCTAGTTGCGGCAGTTTTTGTAGGTTGATTCCCCCCCTGAGTCTGCATTTCAGAAACCAAACAAATGATATTTAGACAAGGACATTTAGCATTTCAGCATTAAAACGTTTCTAAGTCAACACAACTACAACTGGAAGTAGAATAAAAGAAACTAGAAAATTTGTCAGCTTCCTGTGCTTTTTAACAGAGCCTACCGTTTCTGAAGAACCTTCTGAGACTGTAGTCTTGCTATTGCTATCATCTCGTTCAAAGATAAAAGAGCGCACCATGCTTGAGCCATGCTTCTTAGGTAATGGACAAGAATGTCTTGCTCCTCGACCCAGGAAAGATGGCTGAAACAATTTCCAATGGCAAAATTACTGTTAGTGGCATCAAATAACTCTAAATCCTTTGTTTCAAATGGCAGTGATATGACTCGAAAAAATTCCAATATTATAATGGTTTATATAGAGAAATGTATATTAAAAGAACCATGCGAGTAGGTCTTACCATATGATTAAACAGAATAAAGGCTTATTAATTTCTACTAAATGGGCAGTTAGCAAATGAAGGACAGCAAAGACAATAAGGAATTCAACTTGATGCCAACTGATAACTGTGTAACATAAAACAAAAGATTTCCACTGGACACAAAATTTGTATTATGGGGCTTATTGGAACAGGAAGATGATAAGGAACGAGCACACTATCATGGACGGGACAAACATGGAGAGTGCAAAGTGCTTGATGCACCTTGAGGCTAAAACCAGTTAAAAATGGTGTTATTTGAAAATTTGCACTCAACATACTGAGTCTTATTATAACTTTATTTGAGCCTAATAGTAGAAAGTAACCAAATTTTGTATGCTGCATCCATCTATTCAAACTAGTTACCTTTGACGACACTGCCTTGTGTCCTATAAGCCGCATATCAGAAAGGGCTGCAGGAAAATGAATAACAATGATTCAGAGAGCCATATGTTCTACAAAACAACTGAACTTGATGACATAAAGGTAACCAGTATGACTAAAAATGAGGTAAGGATATTACTGCTACTACCTGATGTTTTTACCCTTCTCCTTGAGTCAGGGACAACATTCAGCCTTTTTATGAGACCAAAAACTTCTTTGGAGTCTTTATCCTCTGCTGGTGACAAAAATGGAGCCTGCTCTCCCTGTTAGATATCATTCCAGTCAGATAGTCTTGTAAATGTAACATTCAAGTTGAGAATAAAAGCTTAAATTGTATTTAGTCATGTAAAAATATGGACAGCAGTATATTCAATTCAGTAAACAAAATATTCAAAAATAAAAATTAAAAAAAATAAAATTTCACAAATTGCTGAAAACTCACCAACTTCTCGGAGAGGGCCAGCTTAACTGCGCTTTTTTCAGTTTCTTCATCATCAGATATGTATAAATCATCCTTGTCTGTAAACATTTGAGGAATCATTTCCTTTATTTTTCTTAGATTCATTCGCACAACATTTGATGGAGTCACATCTTCACTACCTTCATCACCAAACTCCTCATTGTCTTCTTCACTTTCCTCTTCTTCTTCCACCAAAGATGTTTCAATTTCTTTTGAACCACATTTAAATCTCTGCAAAAGTTTTTCCGTTCCAGCTTCATCCCGTTGCTCAAGCCACTTTTGATGGAGTTCACTACGCCTTTCAGTGTCAATTGGTTTTTCTCTATATTCAGTTGCTATCATATCCTCAAGTTCTTCAACATCATCAATATCCTCATCTTCTTCATTATCTTCAAAACGCAATAGGTCATTGTCACTGTCATCTTCTTCCTCAGCTTCATCATCAACAAATGCTTTAACAGGGTCACCATTTGGAGACAAAGATAAATCATCCAATTTTTCTAGAGAAGGATCAATGTTCTCTTTGTAATTATCCTCTTCATCAGAACTGCAGAAGATAGTGAATCAGCTATGCCATTAATGATATCTAATAGTTCAAATTTCAGAATGGAACATTTGACTTCTTGAAGATACCAAGTAAATGTTTAAATGATTACATATTTCAACTAGATGAACATGAGATAACAGCATGTACCTCAATCCATGACCAACAATATCCTATTAGTGCTCAGATCTAACAATTTAAACTAGCCCCAAAATATGCCTACTTTCGTTCTCAAGGCTAAGAGTTGATAGTTGCAAGAAAAGATATTAGTTCTAGATACAAATAAAAATATACAGTTAAGGAAAATATTTTGATCATAACAGCTGTTGGTTCCAGAGAAACACAGTTATATCTGCAGAAGCACAAAACAATCAAGGTCCCACAAAGATATTCTATCAAAGATGGTGTAACAATTCTATAAATCATGAATCCACATAAAGTCAATGATGTTGCTTTGTGTAACTGCAAAAGCAATATAAAATTAAAGAAAAATTCAAGAACACTTACACGTCATCAGGGAGAACAGAATCAAGCTTCAAGTTCATAGCAAGTGACGATGGTGCCAGAACTTCTTCAAGAGGACTGTCAGGTTTCTCATCTGGGAGCTCATCTTTGGAGTTGCTTGTTTGGGAATCAGCAAAGAGGTGCTTCATTGTGCAATAAACAAGAAACTATATTTGACAAACAGTCCGGTGGAGGACTGGGAAGTCCCAAAATTAGGCATAAATTAATTATAGAAAAGAGATAAAGAAAATAAACCTGAGTATCATCGATAGGAGCTCGAAATGCTTGATTTGGTTCCTCATCTGCAGCCTGCAGTAAATGAATAACAGTAAATCTCAAGAATGGATTTTGTTTGACATTGAAATAAAAATAAAATGTAGCTATGGTGCCTAATTTAAGGGAGTTTGTGATTTATAATAGATATAGCATTTTTCCAGTTGCCAAAATGCTGCTAATTGACTTCCATAACAAAGTAAACAAGTATCACTAGTTTTATAACCCATAAGAACAAAGGGGTTATTATGGCCTTATGGGTGAGGCAACAGCATTTCTGAAGTACCAAAAGCCTTTAGCTTACACGGTCATCACAATATACTGCCCAGAATTCAATCCTCGCCAAGGTTGAAATGTAAATTGAGAAATTATCATCATATATATTTAGAATCTTCAGTAAAAGAGGAATCAAGACTACATGACAAAACGGAACTCACCATCTGAGTGGGGATAACTTCATGACTTGATGGATGTACAGTATTTTTAGATGCATCAGTAGAGAAGACACCTAAGCCACTCTCTACATCAGCAGGACAGCGAATAGCTGTCTTACTCGCAGCTCTTGGGACCCCATCTCCTCTACCATCTTTGTGAGCAATTTCAGAGCCAGCCTCAACCACAACCTCTCTTAAAATATCCTCATCATCATATATATCATCAATAAAAGAAGTTTTGCTGGATTTGACACATCTGCCACCAGAAATATAGCGGAAGAAAAGATCAATGCTTAATGTCAATAAACATCAAACAGAGAAATCCAAGTAAAAGCTACATTGACAGATCACTCACTTTTTTGAAACCTCTAACTTCCTTTGCCGAATTTTTTCTAACACTGAAGATATAGGCTTTTGAACAAGGGGAACAGATTTAAAAGCTGCATCCCTGGTTTCTAAACAGAAAGGACACAATTTTTTTATTGTGTAAGTTAAACCTTTCAAATAACTAAAACCGCTAATTAGTGAGTTCCGATGCTACCTCGCAACAGTCTCTGAGACTCGGCTCGGAGTTCCTTTAGCTGTTCTTTTCTCTTCTATCAAATTATAACAACCAAAAATTGAATCTCCAAGGCATATTTAGAAAAAAAAAAAAAATCAGTAAAAATAAAAATAAAATTACCTTAACAGTTCTTTTTGAGAAAACAGCTGACTTAGGTTTTCCATCATCATCAACAGTCTTGACTCTCTTTTTTTTATCCTTCTTGTTCCCAAAAGCATCCGAATGTAGCCGTTTCTTCTCCAAATCCTCCACCTTCAGATCCTCACTTTCCTTATCCTTTTCCATTTCCATGACATCAAATTGATCTTGACGTCTTCCATCATATTCCTCAGACACAGAATCAAAATCTAAAGTTCTCTTAGCACCAGATACGTCTTCCTGAATACCCAGACTATCAGCATCAGAATCCAAGCCATTCTCCTTTTCAAAACTCTCCGATCCGGAGTGAGAACCAGAATTGGATTCCTCCAAATCTTGGCTAGTTGACTTCTCATAATCTAGGGTTTCATGTTCCTCTTCCTGGACATCTTGGATAGTTGATTTCTTGGAATCTAAGGTTTCGATTGACTTCCCAAAATCTAGGGTTTCAAGTTTCTCTTGCTCGAAATCTAGGGTATTTGATCCATCGGGATCCAGGGTTTCAAACTTGGGTGAATTATGTAAGAGGGTCTTAGCTTTCTTCAGTCTTTTCAGCTTTCTCTCAGGGACGGGAGAGGAAGGAGCTTCGAGGGGCGGAAAACATTCAAAATCGTCGCTGTTCTCCATCACTGTTGTTGCTATTTGCCGATGCATAAATGAGTATGAATTTTACCGGATGCTGAGGTTTTAAGGATGGGGATCTTATTGTAGAAAATGGAATTTAGCGGCAAATCTTTTGAAAATTTTGTGGGAGGCCTATCGCTATTTGTTTTAGAAATGAAGATTCCCGCCATACTTTGATGTTTTGGTGGGGACCACTGAAGTTGTGATACATTAGTCACGGTTAACTAACAAAGGGAGTAAATTACATTTATCCTATTCAAAGTTAGGCCCAGAACACGTTGTGGCACACAAAATATTTTTTTGGGAAAAGGACTATTTCTCACTCAATTTTTAAGTCATTCTCAAACTTATACCCATGAGAGATGAAAAACCCTTTTTCTCATCCGCAAGCAAACTATCATCCAAATTTTCAGTTAGAGACAGGGGTAAAATCATCATTTTACCTATAAACTTTAAAACTTTAAAATTTCACCATTTCTCTCATTTAGGTTTTAAAAACTAATACCTCAACCCATTTTCAAAGTTTGAAAGGCTTAGATGTTACCCCTAGGGTTTGCTTCTTCTCCGACCACCACCGAGGGCCAACGTATTCCACCAGTCTACCATCTTCGACTACAAAAGACGACCCTTCATCGCCTAAATCTTGACAACAAAGTGTTGTTCAGATCTGAAAGAACAAATTAAGGACGACGCTTCATCGTCACGTCTAGATAACGCAACGAGCGATGAAGTGTCATCTTTCATCGTCTAGGTGGAACGACGAATAAAGACCTCTTTGTCGCACCGTACGACGAGGAGATGAAAATCTCTTCATTACACCACCGTTGTCACACTAGGAGAAGAAAGAGGCCGGAGACGACATTGAAAGATGTAGTTGAAGAATGGGGGTGAAATTGCTATTTTTGAAATATATAAAGGGCGACTGAGTTTTAAAAAATGTGAAAACCCTAGGTTTAGAGGTGAAAATGTTACTTTTCGAAATTTAAAAACTTTAAGTAAATGTGAAATGTTAATTTCTAAAACCTGGGGGACGGAGAGTAATAAACTCTATAATTTTTTAATATAAACAGTAAAATAATTATTTTACCCCTTCCTTTAACAGAAAAAATTAACAGAAGTTTGTCTATGAGTGGGAAAAATGGGTTTTTCATCTCCCGTGGGTATAGGTTTGAGAATGACCTAAAAATTGGATGGGAAATAGTCGTTCCCCCTATTTTTTTTAAGGCCAAATGATTTAATCCCACCCAAGATATAGTGAAAACATAAAGTAATTCTTATTAACTTTTAAAAATCTAAATATTTATTTATCTATTAGTTTTGACTGTTACAATTAAAAATAAAATTGTCATTTAGAATTTTTATATAAATAAAGAAAAAAATATTTTTTTCGCTTTAGTTTTAAAAACTTATCATTTTTCCCTAGCTTAATTTTAAAAAATTAATTTTTCACCTTCACCATATATGAATTTTAGGGTTTTATATTTTAGAATTAACAATCACCCCCTCAGACTTACAACCGAAAAACTTCATTCCATCTTTTCGACAATTGTTCTTCTTGATGGCATCTCCCCCTCTCCCTGGTGGTTTTCTGATGCGGGATCCATTGGAAATCTTGTCAAAATAGCCAGATTTTGTGTACAAATTTGTGTATCAATGAACATACAGATCAGTTTGATGATGTCGCACAAACGTAGCCGACGTTTGTGCGACACAGTTCAATTGGTCTATGTGTCTGCCAATGCATAGATTATCACGGATCTATGCAATTTTTTCACATATCTGTGCACAAAAATTCAGTTATTTTAATATGATTTTTGGTGGTTTCCACATTGGAAAACCACCAAAGAGGGGGGAGATGCCACCAAAGAGGAATGTCGGTAAGAATGATCATTAAAAAGATGAAACGAAGTTTTTGGGTGTAAATACAATGTTTTGAAGTTTGAGGGGTGATTGTATTTTAAAATATAAAACCCTAAAATTCATATATGGTGGGGGATTAATTTTTTAAAAATTACGCTAAGGGGGGAAAATTGTTAGTTTTTAAAACTAAGGGGCAAAAAAAGAAATAACATTTTCATTGTTCAAGTAAAAATTATAAATGACAATTTTACCCCTAACTATAATAACCAAAACTAACAGAAAATTAGCGGGAGTCACTTTGGGTTTTCATTATATCTTAGGTGGGAATAAGTATTTTAAAATAATTATTATTTTAAAATCAAATCTAATTAATAAAAGAATAATAAAAAAGAGTTTATCTTTTAAAATAATAATAAAATTATTTTAAATAAGATAAAATAATATTTAATTATATGATAACATATTAATATATATATATATATATATATATATATATATATATATATATATATATATATATATATATATATATATATTAAAAAAATAAACATATATAAAATTGCTAAAAAAAATGAAAGTGATAATGAAGGTGAAGTCCAGATTTGTGATCATTTTTGGAGGGAGAAAAAAAAGTGGAAGGCGAAGTGGAGATCACGACACAGACCAACAATGAGGATAACAGGGATTAGTGGGAAAATTTATAACATTGTTTGGAATGTGGTGGCTATCGTATAGTGGTTTTTTATTAAGAAAAAAGATTGGAAGAGAAAAGATGTCGACCAACCAAAGACGCAATTCCGGCCAGCAAAGGTATATGGGTTGATTTTGGTAATAGGGTGAAAACATTGCAATGGTTAAGTGATTCCATAAATTCTTGAAAAATAAAATAATTAAGAGTAATATGGTAATTACAATTCTTAAACATCTTTAAGATATCTTGTTAATTTGATTTTTGGTAAATAAGTATGATTTATATCATAAGACCATCAACCTGGAAAAAACAGCTGAGGCCTGAGGCTCATGACAATACAGTTCCTTTAAATTGGTTTCGCCACCGATTGAGTATAAGACAATCTGCAGCAGATGAAAATAAATAAAGTCACAATTGGCTTTGGCAGTATGTCCTGCTTTTGAGGGAGAGAAATCCCTGTTCAACTGGTGACCAAAGTTCACAATTAGCTTGGTCCACACCAAGAGTTCTAACCTCAAACCTTCAAGAGTTTTTAATGGTCTTTTTCCCAAGGTTCAAGTTCAGAAGATCAGAGGGGAGGCTTTGAAGGAAGGAGGTAACAAGAACAAAAACTAACCTAAGCTGAGTACAGTTTAAGATTGGAGGTTGACATAATCACACACAAATTCTTGACTTAAAAGATGACTCAGATTACATAAATCAGGCATTTCCAATCCTTTATATCCTTTACTGTCAGAAAAATCAAGAGAATAATTAATGAATCTATCTCCATACAGATTGTATACAATTGAAAATCAGCACTGCCAAGAAGTAATATTTGTATTTTGCAACAGAAGACTGCATTTATGATTCAAAACCAAGAAGCAGCCATTCAAGAATGGGTTCCATAAAGCTATCCCTATCAGGGTAGGCAGCTCAAACATAACTAGAGGATGTAATATCGTATAAAATCTCCAGGGGTAAATGAAACAATGGAGATTACTAAAGAATAGATTACATCTCAAAATTCCATGTACTCTGCTTAATTTTGGGATTTGTAATTCCTCAGCCAGATTGAGGGCTGCAGTTATCTGGAAGAAATATAAATCAAAGTCAGACAATACTTTATTGTAAATAATCGGTCAGGGAAATCAATCTTAGAACATACCAGGCCTCTAAACAACTGAAAGTAAAGTAGTGATAGCTCAATAGAGACACTAAAATGCAGTTTAGAAACATATATTTAGATTTAAGGCATGTGAATATTATAGTTCTTCATATCTGAGATTAATATTTACCACTTGAATTGCAAGTGGACTCAGAGGTGCTAAACATTTGATCAAACCCTACTCATCTCCAAGGATCCAACAGTCCAATCAGCCATGGCTAAACAACCTCCCTTTAATACCACAACTGACTGTTCCAACTAAATACCACCACCCAAAATGCCACCATGGCCTGTTGTCTTGCCACCAATTGTAACCTTGTCAAAATTCTGTACCACCAGTCCTCAGTGAAGGCACTGTCACTAGGCATCACTGACGTAATCAATATCATAAAAAATCCAGCGTACCAATTTCCAAAATTAGTCTAAGTAATGGCATCCCCCAACAGGATCCAAATCTAGTGCCTAATACAATTTTCATAAATCTACGTGTAATGCAAGAATAACAGTCTCCTTATCCCCAATGCTTCCTGATGTCCTCTGGAACATCGAAATTTGAACAGTACAGGAAGACCTTATTAAAACATTAACTCCCACACAAAAATAGGTGAAAGTACAAGTCATTTGCTTCAATGACATCAACTTTTATTACACATTAAAATGAAGTCAACTTAAACTCTACAATCAAGCTAATCTTCCATGGTAATAATATGCCCCCATGCAATGTGCCAAAGGAAATCTTATTACATGGGAAAGCTACCCAAACCAAATACCCTAAACCCTAAGTATGCAATAAATCATTAACCATGCAAGCATTGCACGCCAGAAACAAAATATGACCTATACTCTAAGCCAAGTGACATATTCATGCAATGCAGAATTGATTGTCATGTCAAATCCCAAAACTCAGTATATTCACCTGGTCAAATTAAGACTGGAATGTTTGATGTGAAAAATATATTTCAAAAGGTTCACCTCACTTGAAAAGGTTCACCTCACAATACATAAACACTCAATTTCCAATTAAAAACGCAAAAAGAATGACCCAAAAGACAGTTGGAGAAGCAGTAAAACAACGATGCATTTACCTTAAAATTTCCATTCAACTTTGAATTCCTTGACCACTCCAACGCCAAAGCCTTGCTTGATGTCTGATAAGAAGCTCTAAACACATCATCGTCAAAAACCTTTCGTGACAGAGCAAAATCCCACGAATTCTTTGCCAAATCATAACATGGCTCAAACGTAGTCACTCCTCCATGAACATAACTATACTTCAACTTGCAATTCCTTGAACCAAGCATGTGATTAGCTGATACCTTGTTGGCTGAATCAAACAGAAGAGATCCATCTACAATTGTCCGGTTGTCCCCTCTACTATGAATATAAGTGAGATTCAAGGGTTTGTCCGCAAGCTTAACTGTGTTCATAAACTGAAATCTAAAATCCTGCTCCACTCCACAATATGAAAAATTGATAATATTAAGAACATTGCTTTCCTCTAGTGAGTAAATAAACAGAAAATCCAACCGCAACTAGAACAGTCTGAAACATTTCAAAGTTTCATTTAATCTTTCTGCAATAAGTTGACTATCAAACAAAAGTATAACAGATTAAACTTAACATAAATTGTTGCCACGAAACCCTAAAGTTCCCCATAGTTACAGAGAAAATAATTAGAGAAATACTTGCACTCCTGCAGCAACCTATTCAAGTATATTGTAATTAAAAAATAAAGTAAAATCATTTTGCTACCAGTTCTAAGCAACCAAACTACCCGTCGCTACTTAAGTTTTCTTGTTATGGGTACCTTTTTGGGGACGTTGTAATCAATGATGAAGAAGCCAGGTTTTTCAACAGCTAAAACCAAGCCGTTAAAGCTTGGGCCTTTGACAACGGTGGCATCAGTCATAGAGGCTCGGAGCTTGATATCGCCGGCGTTAAGAGCAAGAGTAGCAGCGGCGCTGCTCTTGTCTGTTTCGTACCTGCCCTTCAAAGAGGCCTTCATTTTCGAGGGAAACTAAGAAAGACAGCGGCAGAGATTATAGGATAGTTGAAGCATATGTGTTTATGTGTGCGGGGTTGGCATGCTATGTTTTAAGCTGACTTTGCTTTCGGCTACCCGCTTTGCTGTTGAAAGGTCGTAGCGTGGCTGTAGAGCACGCTTTCGTTTTAATGGACCAGACCTCTGAACTTTGTGGGCTATGCTGCGCCTTGCAGGCCTATCAAACAATAGAAATAAACTTTTTACAAGGCCACAAGGCTGATTCCCATTTTTAAATTTTACTTCATTGTCAAACTCTTATTTTGGTGAGTTTTAAAAAATTTAAACATTTATTGATTTTTAAATTTTTATTAAATATAAAAATAAAATTATTATTTTAATAATATTATTAAAAATATATAATTTTATCTTTTTTTTTAAATTTTGAAAATTGATAATATCTTTTTTAGATTCATATTTTTCCGATTTTAAAAAATGACTCCCTCCTCTAGGGTTCATACAATTCAAAATCTCATTTTCATTTATCTCCCAAATTTTGCAAAAATTCTCCAACCCCCCATACATTTTTGGCTTGCTGTTTTTTTTTTTCTAGTGTCATATCTCTTCATCTCTGGTCACATTTTTCTCAAAATCTGAACCACCATCAATTTCTCTCTCTTCGGTGGTTTCTAGAGTGAAAACCATATCGAAATTGGTCAAAATTGACCAAAATCAAGCAAGAGATTCGGATTGATTTCTATAGATTTTGCATTATTGTTTATCTCTTTTTTGGTGGTTGTGATGGTGCAACCCTTTCCTCCCTCTGATTTGTCAACTAGAAGTAAGAGAGAGCATGAATCAAAGATGAATTGTGCAAACCAAACCCTAATCGTGTGCCACCCATCTCTGGGCCGAAAACCTTGACCCACATCGGCTTGGTCTTGGGCTAAACATTCAGCCAAAAACAAAGAAGACGACTGATCAACCAAATACGAAGAAGAAGGTCGATCCAGACTCTCCAAATTGTGAAGTATAAAAGGTGAAATGTACAATTCAAAACTTAAGGGGGTGACTACAAAGATAAAATATACAAAAAATGCAAACCCTAGGGTAGGGGTGAAATTATGAATTTTTAAATCTAAAAAATATGAGTTTAAGGGAAAATTATCAATTTTTAAAATATTAAAAAAAGATAAAATTATATATTTTTTAATATTATTATTAAAATTATGTGTTCACCCTTATATTTACTTAAAATTTTTAATAAAAATAAATAAATATTTAAGTTTTCAAAATAAAATATATTAAAATATGTGGTTGAACTAAAACTTAGGTGGGAATAAGACTTTTGGCATTTTATAATTACGTTTGTCATTTTTTCTTACTATCAACAGATTCAACACAGTGCTGGCAGTTGGCCGTGTTGGACTGGGTGCAGCATGGTCTGTTATCTTCAGAAGTCATGTCATATCATAACCCACTTACTGGTAGGGTTTGCAAGTCGTGTGGTCCGTAAACACGATAAAACCATGGCATGGTTCGAAAGACTTGTAACTGGTTTGTTCACTATATTATATCAAGTCGACCGTAAGACCCCTAACACTGTCCATAAAGTCCATGGATCTGACACGTTCTACAATTTTGTGAGTCCACCAGACTGAATAATTTATCCACAATAATTAGGGCCTGAAAAGGTGATTAGGCTTTTAAAGCCCATTAGGTATCTGTTAGCGAAAAATAAGATACATCCAGTGCCACTGGCGTCTACTTCGAACTTCAGCCTAATTGGCGCAGTGTGAATCCAACGAATCAGATTAGCTGAGGTCACTTCAAGATCAACGACAACGATGCGTTGACAAGTTTAGACACGTACATATGAATATCACTCAAAACTTTCCATTTACGATTTATAATTTATTCGGGCAACGCGAGAGTTCCCGCCAAATCCATTTGGCGCGGTCTTTACATTCCACTGCCTCTTATTTCACAGGCGAACCCTACTCTCTCTATATCCATTGATTGCTGAAGCTTCGAGTTGAAGCGCCAACTCCACATCTTCTTCTCTCTCTCTCTGTGGATCTAGCCCTCAATTCCAGGTACGTTTGAGTCAGCTATAATCAATTTTATTTACAATGATATACATTTAATTTCAAGAGTAGATCCATGTTGAATTTCATAGATTTTGTCTTCAGTTCAGATCTCAAGCAATGGGTTTAATTTTAATCTTACTTCGATATATGGGGTCTAGGGTTTTGCGGTGGAGATCTCAATATGAAGTGATTTTTTCTAATTTTGTCATCCGCTGCTTTCCTACCGTGGCACACTGCATTTGTAATTTTACTAGAATAATAATGTCCGTGAATTTATAAGTCCACGCCTTGAAATTAGATAGACAGTTAATAGCAACAGTTAAATATAAAATCTAGGTGTCGGGGTGTGTTGATTATTATATCCCTGATTTCTTATTCAATGTTTGATTCTTTGAAAGGCCGATTGGTCCTCTTAGCAACATTTTCTAAATTGAAAAGATTATGTTAGTGATGTCACGCTGAGATGTTACTTGAAATTTGGATGATATGGCACTTATAAGCCCTGTCCCTTGATACAATGCATTTGTGAATTTGCAACTTCTGACAGTGGTCAATTCAGTATCCGAGATGGTTTTATCTATTTTTCAAAATTTTATTAGTAGGTTTGAACATCCCTATCATCACATATATTTTCCTTTTTTCTTTCTTATCTTCTGATTTATTTTTTCACATATATGGAATCCTGAATGACTTGTTTATTTATTTTGAGTCTGCATTATTAATGTCACGGAAATTCATTTATGCTGTGATCAGTTCTTCACAAGTATTTTTTATTTACAGAAAAAAGCATTGCAATTCTGTATGCATTGACAAGGGCAAAAGTTTCACATTCATCTAATGGAGTTACGGAGTTACAGTCATTTGCATCTTATCCAGGCCA
This sequence comes from Mangifera indica, assembly GCF_011075055.1. NCBI lineage: Eukaryota > Viridiplantae > Streptophyta > Magnoliopsida > Sapindales > Anacardiaceae > Mangifera > Mangifera indica. The sequence goes on along the minus strand of NC_058147.1, from coordinate 2,220,521 downwards.
TTAAAGGTGGTCAAGTGATAAAAACCTTGAATGTTAGGCCTGGGAGGCCTGCACTCACCTTTAAGGAAGTCAAAGAAATATACCAAACTGAAGTTGCTAAACATCATGATTCAATTCCACAAGAAGATGTATCTGAATGTTCTCAAGTCAACCCTAACATGGTCAAGTCTGAAAGTCCATGCCTACTTAGGTCAGAGAGAAGAACAATCAGAGTAGATGCTTCTGAGTTTAATCACAGCAGTGCCGATGAAGAAAGTGAAACTGACTTGGATGATCTTAGCTTTGTTAACATGACACTGAAAGAGTTTAAGGAGAGCTGCAAATCAAGGAAGAGGAAAGGTCCTAAACATGTAGATATAAGTGAAGGATTTTTTGAGAATTCTTTCCCTCTAAAACAAGAAGACACCAATGTCAATCTTGAAACTGATGAAGATGACCTCAAGGAGCTTCTCAGTAGTTGGAAATGTAAAGTTACAAAGAACAAGAAGCGAAAGAAGAAGCACATTGAAAGCCATATATTGACTTCATCTCAAAGTGCCATAGTTATAGTAAAACCCCAGAAGGTTCTCACTGATGGAAATTTCTGGCAGCCAAGTGGCTATAAATCTGTGCCTATTGACATTAAGATGGAGGTTGATGAGTCTGATAACTTAAATTGCCAAACCATGATCTGTGGTGCTGCTGATTCTTCTCACAATTGTAACAAGCAAGTGGATTATTGTGGAGTGGTAATCGATGAATTACATGAAACACCTGGTGAGTGTGTTCTTGAGACTAATGAGTCAACATCTTTAAGAAATGAACAGCCTTGTGTTTTAAATGAAGAATCCAATGAATATATAGAGTTCACTAATCCCACACCTTTTTCTGACATAAGGGTCTCTGGTTGGGAGATCATGGCTGTGGATATTCCACAAATAATCAGTTACCAGTGTCCAGGTTTTCCAGTGACAGAAAATGTGAATGAAGGATATATTATCCACTCACCTCTTGACAATGTCTCTCCAGAACCAATCTTGATGTTCAATGATCACAACTTCGATATATATCATGACTCTGAAAGTCATTCTTCAATCCATGCGCTATCATGGCCAAGTAGCAGTGATAGGCAGGTTCAAGTGCTTGATATGGCAATTGATAATAGACTTCAGTGTATGGAAAGCATTGATGTTGATGGTGCATTACTTTTTGAGGATTGTAGAAGAGATGGTTTGCCTTCTGACTTTGAAGCAAGCACTATTAGCCCTTCTAGTGACTGTACCTCATCTTGGAGTTCCAATTCATGTGTGGATCTTAGTAGCTGTTCGGTTCCTGTTGCTGATGATTCACCTTTGGAAGAGAGGAAGCAACTCTCTTTGTCTGCCTGTGATGTTGCAGCAAGAAATTGCTCCGGAGCACTACATCCCTTTGGTGCTTCTGATGAGCTTACAACACCATCAGGTTTAGGGGATTATCATCATCCAAAAGTGCATTGTCCTCCTGAAAGGCTCCTTTCAAACAGAAAGGTCTGTAACAATATACTGAATACTTGATTACTTTTGAGTTATGTGGAAATGGTTTCTTATTTAAGTGCTTTGACTTTCAGGCTATTTCTCCTACCTCTCAGGAGAGGCTATGCAAGGCTATGAATTCCATTGATTTAGAGGACGACAAACATTCTGGTAAGTACATAAACTCATTTATTTAAACTGGAACTCATTGCTTCACCCTATAGATGGCCTGCCTATGAAGTGGTTTGGATGAGATGACCTCGCTGTTTCTTAAAATTAAGCCCATTAGCAGGATAAAAAGGATTGACATAAATTGTTTATTCTGACATTTTCCTGTTTATATTGAATATTTCTTAAGCATTCATATATTCTGAATTCAGGATGATCTGTTCATCTTTTTTGACTTCAGACCCATAAGTTTTCTCATTCTCTATCCGATTTATATTCATTTGGTGGTGATAGTTTCAGAATGCAGAGGGAAATTGCTGTTTGAGAAGCAAGCTGATAATAATGTCATTAGAACTGAAGGATGCAATAAGACAACAAATGCTGGAATCACTATCAACACGAAGCAAGTCCGTAGAAAACCTAAATATGATAAGAAAGGGTCCCATCCTAAGGGCATTCTCAAAAGTCCTCATCTTTCTAATGCTGCATCTAGTTTTAGCACTGGCTGCACTTCCAAACAGAGTTTATCACAGAGTGCCATTGCATTCTCCCAGCGGCAGATGCAGGATATTGAATCTCTTGCAACTAAATTGATGTCAGAGTTGAGCTACATGCAGGATGTTGTGAAAGAAATATTGTCTTCTGAACCTTCTCCAGCTATGCCACTGAAATATAAAATGGATAAGGTACATCAATATATAAACCTTCTGGCATTTTAGCGAGTCTCTTTTCTTTGTAGAGATCCAGAAGGATCTAGGTTGATTTCTAAATTTAATTAGATATTCTGGGCCTTGGCAGGTGACAATGGCTGTTAAGAGTGCTAATAAAACTGAAGAAACAGCTAGAAGATGGCTTTCCATAATGAGCAGGGACTGCACTCGGTTCTGTAAAATCATGGTTAGTTTCCGATTTTCTCTTTATGAAAAACAAAGTGTTGGTTTACTTGGGTGATAATTTCTAACACTCTTCTGTTTATTTTAATTGATGAATGGCAGAAACTGAGCGAGGCAGGAAGTTGTGCTTCTGGAAATATAGTCAACAAGGAGAGGAAGATTACTTTTGCTGATGAGGCAGGTGGAAAGCTTTGCCATGTCAAGGTGTTTAAGGATGACATGACTTCTGAGATGGAGCATACTGATACAGAGAAATAGCTGCCTAATTGGATATTGACTCACTACTTGTACATAACTTCTTTCTATGACTTATGCCTCAGTTTGATGTGCTTACTACAAGTCGGGAAGTTGCTGAAGTCATGGAGGTATAACTTCTACAGTTTTAAACTTCTTCCCTGACTTGCAGACTGCAGAGAAGAACACAAAGTTCCTAAACCACATACCAACGGATTCCCGAGGTATTGCAATTATTTGTTATTGATCCTGCCACTATTTCCTCAATAAACTCAACTCGTTGGTTGGATGAAATTCGAGGCACCTTGTATTCTTTCTTCATCATAGTCAATGTCATTCTTTCAGCTTTTTGTTATTGTTTTGCCTCAGACGACCGAATCTAGTTAAGAAATGTAATTGTTTGTCTTATATCCCTATATTTTTGTGGACAATAGTAAAATTCTGTTAAAAGATGCAGTTAAGTTTACTAAGCAATAGTTGATGGATAAGATGCAAATAAGTTTACAAAGCAATAGTTGATGGATAAAGTCCACTAGATTGATTGAAGAGGTAGGATGATGGACATGAGTAAATTCAATAAAGGATGAGTTTGAAAAAAGTTTAATTTAGTTGAAGTTCGAATTCGATTTCAAAATAATTTTATTTTAGGTATTATTTTTATTTCATGTATTGGAGACGTTTAGGAATTTAATTAGCTTTCTGTTCCCTTTACCGTCCCCTCCATCAATCAACCGTATTCAATCTTTTTTTTTTTTTTCTAAAAAAAACATATGCTCACTTGACCATACAATATACAACACAAAATAATTATACAGTAGCTTTATTTTACAGTTTTATGTTGCTGAAAAAACAAGCACATATCATCTAATCCTACCCAACCTCAAGAAAAAAAATAAAATTAATTAATTAATAAAATCTCATTCACTTTCTTGATTAAGCTTTAAACCAGCTTGCTGACTCACTCGCCCTGCATAGAACAATCACTGAACAAAACCTCCCAAATTTCGGAAAATGCATCCACAATTGTTCCGTGATACTGCCTCGAATTCAAAGACAGAAAACACTGCAAAAGTTGCTCTAATTCATGAACCTCAAACATCTCCTTCTCCCATATCATTTCCAACATCGACCTCTTAAAATCTTCATACGGGTCCTGCGATTTCTTCACCACTGCCACGCTCTCTCTCACCTTCCCTTCCGCCGGCCACGGTATCATCCGCTTCAAAATCGATGACTTCTCCGGCGACAACGATCCTTTATAATGACTCTTTGAAGCGTAACGTCGCAGTCTTCGAATCTTCTTCATATTTGTATTTACTTTCTTCTTTGTACGTCTGGTAGTTTTTTCACTGTTGTAAAAATCATACGTTGTGCTCTCCAGAGAATTATCCCATTCAAAGGAATTCTCATTGGAAAAGCTTTTTGAAGTAAAAATAAGGGTGTCGGCTTGTTTATAATCCTCTTCTTCTTGGCTACTAAAAAAGCCACTATCACGAGATGAAACGCTTGGTTTTGCCTTTTTCTCTTTGTTTCTTTGTTTCTTCTTGTACTTTTCGTTCACCCAAACCGGAGACACGCCGCTGTCGCGTGACGCATAGTATATATTTGCAGGATGTTTTGGTTCATAGTGTTTAGAGTATGCGTTTAGATCCGGGGTGCCTGGGCCTGAAAGGCAGCCGCAACCGAGTGAAACGACCCTGGGTGACCGGTGGCGCTTGACGAAAGCGTGCTCCGGTGTTGGTGGCGGTGGTGCGGGGAGGTTTGGGTAAGCGATATCGACGGCTTTGGGGTTGAACGGAGATAGCCGGTACTGTGCGGGAGATGGAGCTTGCGCAGAAGTTGAAGGGCCTTTGGAACGACAGAATTGAAGTGCAGGAATGACTCGAGAAAGTTTTAGCTTGAGGCGTTTCGCCATTGATTTGTCTGCAACAACGCCCAGAAAGTGCAGTAAGGTTGTAAAGGTTCAAAGTTTGATTAATAAATATAAGAGAGGAGGGTTGGCCGGCCATGGCAAGGGTCCACACCGCTTAAAAACTGACCAAATCCAAGTGATGAAAGCGGTCATATTCCTGAAACAGACAGGTACAGGAAATTCCTTTGTGCGTGTTGCCTTCGAAAATGTCCAGCAGGTAGGTGATTGGGATTGAGTAAGTTGCTTTCAAGTGACATTTTCCTCCTTTAGACCCGATATTAATTGAAAACAAGGCGTACGAATGTTCATTAATTTGCCAATTTGTTTATCTTATCTGCATAATAAATTTGAAGATTATTAAAAGAAATCCTCCTCTGATGCAAATCTCGGGTAATCAAACATATTAATCTCCTTGTCGAGATAGAAAAACTCAAATCCATATAAAACTCACATCCAAATCTTACATATTTTGACATAAAATTTATGTCTGATGTCTTACACTTAAAATAATTATTCATACCGAATTAAGAAAAAATTACATTTATCACCTTATATTATTATATTATTTTTTCGACGTTGTTATAACTAATATACAAAAATATTCAATATTTTTTAACCCAATTTAATGTCAATCTAGTAGAGGAGACAGTTAATCTAATTGATAGGTAAATTATTCGATTAATGATAATTCTAGTTAACAATTTAAAAAATAATATTTAAAATAATTTTATATAATTTATTATTAAACATATTATTCAAATTATTTTAATATCAAAATAAATTTAATTTTGTTATATATGCTCAAAATTAATAGATAGAGTGTTGAATTTAAGTTACAATAATGATTTTTCTCCAATTTTTTACTTTATCCAACCATTTAAATCATTCAATTTAATTTGATCCAATCATGTTAAACCCTAAAAATGATTTTCAAACTGATTAAAACTATTTTTATTAATGGATAATTGTTCAATCAGTCAAACGACTAATCCAATTCTGTATTTAAAACCATGGAAGCGTCATCTCCAGGTTGAACTTCCCTTCCTCAAAAAAACTGTAACTGTCGCTCAGTGATACTCATCAATATTCAATCTATCATAGTTACCAGATCAAGAAAGCCGCCTAAGACCTAATCAAAATCTTGGATACAAGTACGGAAAAACGATCAATATATAAAAGGGGAAAAAAAAAAAAAGAAATCCGGAAATGCCGTTAGAAGCATAATTCTTTCTTACACAAAATAATAGAAAGAAGGTTGTCTCCAGACATGCATAGACCAATTCCACGCAAGTTCACAACTTTGTCGATGAACTAAACATTTTTCATTTTTCCTCCTAAATCTTAATATGATATATATATATATATCGTTTTCAATGAAGCTCTCAGGTGAAAAAAGAAGACAAATTCAGGTCAGAATCTAGCACTAGAAACATGACACGTGGACTAAACAACAATCACTTAAAAACGGAAGATTGAATTCTGTATGAACAAGCAAGCATTTGACTTTGACTAACAGCATCCTCATAGCTGGAATTTTGAGGTAACTTACCTATTGGACTTCAGGGCTTGCTTGATCTGTGGATAATGTTATAGTAAAATTATGATTAGAATAATCAATGACATTATATATATTTATTTTTGGTACATAAATAAAAATATATTTGATATATATTATTATATAATTAGATAATTTTAAATTAAAAAGAGGGAGTATTTCCCACCCAAGTGTTAATATAAAGACAAACACATACTTGCAGAGTTTCAAAAACTCAAACATCCACTCATAGATAAACTTTTGTTAGAATTTTCTGTTAGAGATAAGAGTAAAATTGTCATTTATCACTAAATCTCAAAACTCTAAAAATTTATATAATTTTTCCCCATTGATTTGGAAAACTAACAATTTTCCTTTAGGATTAAATTTTGAAAAATTTTATTTCTCCCATAGGGGTTTTTCAAATCTCTCAGGCAGATTTTTAACAAATGACGATTGCTTTCTCTCCCTCCTAGCAAAGTCTCCCTTTTTGGCACGTTCTCTCTCTCCAATGAAAGACAAAGAATTCATCGTTGAATCCAAAAAACCCTTTGAATCGTCATTCGTTTTGATGCGAGTCATCATCGTGCCAATGCATATAATTGACAACGCAGAACTCTTTGATGATGGGTATTTTGGATTCGTCAAATTAGAAAGTTAGGGTTTTTTGGATTCGATGATGAATTCTTCATTGTCTGTAAGAGGGAGAGAAAGGGCCAAAGTGAGAGACTTCCCTAGAAGGAAGAGAAAGCGGTCATCGTTTGTCAAAAATCTACCGGAGAGATTTAAAACCTTAGGAGGGAAATATAATTTTTCAAAATTTAATTTTGGGAGAAAATTGTTAGTTTTTCAAATCAATGAGGGAAAATGATATAAATTTTGAGGGTTTAGTGATAAAATGACGATTTTACCTTTGTCTCTAATAGAAATTAATGTATAGATGAGTATTTGAGTTTTTGAAATTTCGTAGGTGTGTGTTTGTTTTTACATTGAAACTTGGGTGGGAAATAGTCCTTTGACCTTTTAAATTAAGGATAAAGTAATACCTAATCACATAATAACACATATAAATATATATTTATTTGTATACTTAAAATTAATGCACATAATATTATTCTAGTATAAATTTGGGTATTCAGTAATAATGTGATTTTTTGAGTTTAGAATAAAAATAAAATAGCATTTAATCATATAGTGATATATTATTATCGGTATACATAATCTTAACCTTATTAACTTATAACTTCCCTAGAAAATAGGCTACCAATCTAATGCAATGGGTATAAGTTTTGTATCTTTCCAAATATGTACATTATTATGTGAGATACTATATATATTTATAACAGTTATAAATTTGGATATCAATGATAATATGTCACTATATAATTAGGTATTATTTAATCTTTAGATCAAAATTACTTTATATGATGACATTTTATTATTATCTTTAAATTAATACTCATTATTAGTGTATATAATTTTATTACATTATTTAATAGAAAAATTATTCCACTCTTGAGCACTTGATTTGTCATTAGTTTTACAAGAGAAGTGAACCCCGCAAAAGCATAAAATAATTAGGGTTCAATTGCCATAAACAAGGTCATTCTAATTGACCTTATAGGTGTTTTAGTAGTGGTAAATTTGAATAAAGTCAAAATAAAAAGTAGCTCAAGCTCAACGCAAATTCAAAATAACTGGTTTGAGTTCAATCTCTGACTCCTTTGGGCTAATCATTCAATGATGCCATTGAAAACAAAAGACGTCGAAGAAAAAAAAAATTTCAAAAAGGATAAATCATCAGCAAGATAATATGGAATGCGAAGACATTTTAGGCTTTTGATTCGTGATTCATCCATATAATTGTGAGGTCCAACGTTTCAGACATCAATTGGGCCAATTTGGGCTTTCTCCTGGGATAATGATCTTTGAGCCCACTTCATTGCCACTTAAAAAGATATGTGTAATAAAATATAATTCAATAAAATTATTTATATATATATATAAATAAAATTTAGATATATAAATAATATATTATTATATAATTAGATAATTTTAAATAACTAAAATTTTTATTTATGCTTAACGATAAGGACATAAGGTCTATTATCTTCATCACTCTATTTTTTAATAAATTAAATTTATTATTTTCGTCAATTTCGTTTAAATAAGTCTATCTGAGATCGTAATCGTTCACACAAACACAAAATATTAACATCATTCAATTAAAAAAATTGATACAAAGATAATAATATCAATATTCATAGAAATTTTAACATAATAAACTCAATTTAATTTTTTGATCCATGAATTATTTGAATTACAAGAATTCATATTTTTATATGCTTATTTTTATACATAACTTTTCATGGATCAGACTGACTTAGAAAGTAAAATAAAATTACTCTTTTAACCTTATTAGACTAAAAGGGATGAGGATTTAAAGCATAAACATATAATTTTTTAAGTGAAAATTCATGGCCGGCCAAAACTAGATTGAGTGGATAAGGATAAAAAGATAATTAGAAAAGAGCACAATAATCTTGACGGAAATTGGTTGGCAGTCAATCCAAAGTCCAAAAACCAAAGCACCTGTAATGTTTACTCCAATTGTAGTTTGCCACGTCGACGAAAGGAACTCAATGTCTAATTCTAAACAAAATATGACATGACGTGTCCTGCCACAATTGGCTACAGGTAAAACTAGAGATTATCGGAGGAGGCTGTGTTCTGAAATTAAGCTGATAAAATTATACCGCTAAAAAATCGTGCCCTCACGACACCTCCTCCACCTAAACCTACGCGCAAGGAGCGCCTCTGGAGACAAAAATCATCAGCTTTCCGTCGCATTGCCAATGCAGCATTGCCTCACAAAATCGTCACCGATTTACAGAAAGAGGAAGGTTTCCACTTTCTTTCCTGGAATCCGTTCCTCTTTTGCCTTTGTTTTTCTTTCATTGTTTTAAGCTTTCTTCGTTTGTTTTCAATCTATGAGGACGCTTTGTCCCAATTATGACAGGGAAGATGGACTCGAAACAGTCCTTGAGGTCCCTATACCGGAAGAAATGTTCGTCAAAATGGGCAGCACAGCCACTTTACGGTGGGCGAATTTGCGGAATTTGATGAAAGCTCAATCCCATTCTTCGGATAGGTCATCTTACCTCCAGGCTAAATCAAATAACGAGTTCATGGCATTACTCAAACTTGTTGGCTCTCCTCTCATCTCTTTTCAGGTTCAATTGGATAGCCCCTTCAGCCGCCCCATTAAAGATGCTAGCATCGTAAGTTTCCTTCTTTATCTTCCTCTCAAGAATTAAAGCATAAAGATAACAAAACTTGTCATTACACGCATAAACAGGAGGCTTCAACGGCGAAATATATTGTACAGCAATATGTAGCGGCAACAGGAGGACATGCAGCATATAACACGGTGAGTAGCATGTATGCGGTGGGGCAGGTGAAGATGCAAGGTTCAGAAATGCATCAGGGTGATGATAGTGTCCACGCAAGAGGCAATTGTGAGGCTGGCGGGTTCGTGCTGTGGCAAAAAAACCCTGACCTGTGGTGCCTTGAGCTTGTTGTTGCTGGTTTTAAGGTAAGTGCGGGAAGTAATGGCAAGGTTGCTTGGAACCAATCTTCTTCTCAACCAAATCACGCCCATCGAGGCCCTGCTCGACCTCTCCGTCGCTTCTTTCAGGTAACCCATCACCTATGTAGCGTGAAATCGGAAATGCATAAAAAGAATTTTTTTAAAAACATAAGAAATGGAAATACGAGACAACATATGAATATGAAAAATATAAATTTTTTTTATAAATATCAAATTTTATAAACAACAACCTGTATTTAATTAATTATCAAAGAGAAAAAGGGGACAAAACTAGAATTAGAGTTCGGAAAAATTAAAAAAAATGAAATATAAAATTGATATTTAATTGATTAAAAAATAAAGAAAAGAAATGCATATTCTTTTTCTTAAAATGCATTTTGAATTTTTTTATATTTCCAAAACACCCCAAAACATTTCTTACCAGTTTCGGAAAAGGCTCTGTGCTTCCTAGACCACCACTTATTTTACACTTTTTAGGATCAATTTCAAGGCTTAAAGCGTTGAAAATCATGTTGCGTTTAAACTAAATACCTTTTTATGTTCAGGGATTGGATCCCAGATGCACAGCCCACTTATTCTTAGATGCGGTCTGCATTGGCGAGGAGATGATCGACAATGAAGCTTGTTTCGTGCTCAAAATTGAGTCACCTGCGCACGTTCTCAAAGCGCAAAATTCAGCCAACACTGAGATTGTTCACCACACAGTTTGGGGTTACTTCAGCCAAAGAACTGGGCTGCTAATCAAATTCGAGGACACAAAGTTAGTGAGAATGAAGACTGTCAAAGGAAATGATCATGTATTCTGGGAGACGAGCATGGCATCCACCATTGATGATTACAGGTATGTTGAGTCTCTCAATATAGCACATGCGGGAAAGACTGTCACCACGCTTTACAGGTATGGAGGGGCACATAATCATAAGAGGAAGATTGAAGAGAGTTGGAAGATTGAAGATATGGATTTCAATATATGGGGATTGACCTCTGAAACCTTTCTTCCTCCTGCTGAAGTCAAAAGAGAACAACAGGCTGCCGAGCATTCTGTGACCTGAGTTTCTTCTTTCCTTATTTTTTTCTGTTAAAAAAAAAAAAAAAAACAATGATTAATATGTGTATATATAGGAATTACCCTGAAATTGTTTTAGCTTAATATTGGACTAATCTTTTTCCGGATGATAAATAAATCATTTATCCATTTGTCCAATAAATTTTTTTTATTATTTTATTTGTTTGTGGTTTATATGATATATAATCAATCTCATAAATATAAATATATATATATATATATATATATATATATATATATATATATATATATATATATATATATATATATATATATATATATATCCACCTTCACAAATAATTAATTATTTATATTAAAAGATATTAGAATATATTTCGAATATATATTTTCTTATATTAAAATATATCTTAAGTGTATAATTTTCAAGGTTAGCGGATATTTTAAATATTATTTCCCTTTTTACATTATTGTTTCTTATATAAAATCTATGATAGATATAAATTTTCGTACCATTCAAATAATTAAATATACTAGAAATATAAAGTTGTTCCTATTCTTTTATGGTATTAGAGTTAAATATTCCTATTTGTATTCATTAGTTTAGGTATACCAACGCTTTCATATATGTGAAATTGGAAAGATTAGTTTATCGTACACAATTATGTCATCACTTATTTGGAAAATGAAAAGATGAGTTTATCAGTTTGGTTCACTTATGTTTTCCCCTACTTGAAAAGTTTATTAGTTTGGTTTACCCATATCTTCACTTATTTGGAAAATAGAAAGATAAGTTTATCAGTTTGTCCTACTCACGTCTTTACTTATATGAAAAGTGGAAATATGAGTTTATTAGTTGCTCTGCTCACGCGTTCACTTATTTGGAAAGTGGAAAGATGAATTTTTAGTTTGACATGCTCACACTTTCACCTATTTAGAAAGTGGAAAGAGTTTTTAGTTTAACATGCTTATGCTTTCATCTCTCTGGAAAGATGAGTTCATCTCTCTGGAAAGATGAGTTTTTTGTTTAGCCTACTCACCCTTCACTTATTTAGAAAGTGAAAAGATGAGTTTTTAGTTTGATATACATTGTCATTTTGTCATTGGCACCATCACCTTTTGACCTGTATAATAAACTCGATTCGAATTTATATTTCAATTTTATTCCTACTTGAATTAGAAGAGATATTAGAATATATTTCAAATATATATTTTTCGAGGTTGTCAAATATTTTAAATATGTTTTCCCTATTTACATTATTGTTCTTTATATATGATCTATGATAGGTATAGATTCATATATCATTCAGATAATTAAATATACCAAAAATATAATTCATTCATATTTTAACAGTTTATTTTATTTATAATTCAAAATAATTTAATCGAAGTGCATATAAACCGAGTTGAGTATTACTTAACTCGAGCTTAGTTCGATTACATACATAAAAAACTTGAGATTGTTGAGCTAGTAAGATCAAATAACTGACTTGAGTTCAGTTTGAGTTTGGTTCAAAATATACATTTTGATCCTCTAATTTAAAAAAAAAATTTGAATCTTGTAACGTTTATATTTATCAATTAATTTAAAATTTAAGTGTAAGATTTAAAATCTTTAAGATTTTATTAGTATTTTATTCAAATCAATTTAGTTCAAGAGTCGAACTCGCACTTACTTAACTTCCGACTTGTTTCCTATCCAAACTTGAATAAAACGACAATTTTTCAACTTTTGAGTTTGAAAAATCTAAAATTTTACTTATTATTTACTTCTGTCAGTAAAAACTATCTTTCTAAAAAAATCATTTTGCTCTTTATATTTTTTCTTTTTACCCTTTTACTTTTTCTATTTTCTTTTTTCCTTTTTCTTTTTTCTTGTTTGACCTTTCTCTCTTCTTCTTCAACAACTTAAACACATTTGTATATATAAATATATCTATCATCTAACTAACTTGTTTTATTTACTTTCCCTCCGATAAGCTTCCACCATCTTCAGTCTTGCCCACTCCTTTCTACTTTTGCCTCTGCAAACTCGAACTTTATACAAAAAACCTACAAGTTCACCAAACAGTAGTCTAACAATGTCATTTGAACTCACAAACTCACTAAATCACAAAAACTTTTTCAAATACCACTCTTTTCTCCTTTCTCTAATGGTATTGTTTTACAAAATACACTCACCCACAAAAATCGCAATTGCTTTATCTAGCCTCTAGCACATAAACTCAGTCACGACAGGTCCTTCTCCTTCTTCTCACATGATTGTGTCTCATTTCCCTCATTTGCCAATGTTTCTTCATTGTCGTGACTATGCTCTCTCACTCAACTCCAACTCCTCCAACTTTGTTGATGAAGACCTTCTTCCTGTCCATGTGTAAACATAATTTGTATAAAATAATAGTTATACTTATGAAATTGTGTTGGAAATAAGTAGTCCTAAAAGGAGACTATTAAGATGGTGATATGTTGTTCAATAACAAATAAATATATATTAATAATTTATATTTGCATTAAATGTACAAATCTGATTTATAATTTTATTAAAAGGATAAAATAGTAATTTATAGCAAAATCAAATGGTTTTTGTCAACGAAAATAGATAATGGGTAAAACATTAGACTTTTAAAACTTAAAGGTGAAAAATGTTATTTCATCAGAGTTGGAGTGTGAAACGGAATCGGCCTATTCTTATTGCCCACTTCTTTTCCGGGCCCAGTTTTATTTTTAATGGGCTTAATGGCCCATGGTTAAGCATCAGCAACTTGACGGTATTGAGTTTTGAGCATCTAAAACCCTAATTCAGAAAACCCTATTTAATAGCCATCACAGCACTGATTCTCTACTCAACTTGTCGCCTCCTAGGGTTCTCAACTTCTGCTTAATTTAGTTTTCTTCCTTCTGTTGTTGTATGTATGATTGTTTACAGATCAAGTTTTTCTGATTTCGATGCAACAAAAGAGAAAGAGGAGATCTTTGCATCTGTTTACCCTCTCCTGTTTAGGCAAATCTCAATGCTATAGGGGATAAAACTGATGCAGATACTTAAAGGTTGGCTTACCAGCTCATTGCATATTTCTTAGTTGCTTTGGTGTCAAATGGACCTGCCGATATTCATTTAATTATTTTTTTAGCATACAATTATTTTTTTTTCTTCAGAAATATGGCAAGTGATGAGGATTTTTGATCGTATACTGATGAACCCTGTAGACTTACAACTCCGCTTATTATCTGATGCCATTTTTTTCCCACTTTTTTGTAAAATTTTTACCTTGATTTTCGTCTTGGAAGAAAAGTCTTCATCTCTGTAAGAGTGGAAGGCGAATGATGTGAATAAAAAAATCACTTATACTACACACTGATTTCAGTGTGAAGACAATAATTCTCTCAAATAATCTGATGCCTTCTTTATCTTAATCTTTATCTCAAATTATCTTGAATTTAATTTATTGTTGGTCAATGATGAGAATCAAGCAGACGGGCGGTCTGACACTGATGCCGTGTTGAATGTCTGCAATTTCCCACTTGTGGAATATCTCTGAGTCTGAATGTTTACAACAAATAGTAGTTTTCGAGTTATTTATTCTTATTGTTTTGTGCTATGATGAAGTTGCTTATATATGTCTGGACATATGAAACCTCATTTAATGATATGTTATGCATCTTCTGAGCAGAATTTTATGTGTATTTTCCTCTTTTCAACTTTTGTTTTGTGCAATATTAGCTAAGAGGACCTGACACTGGGCTTGTTGCCTGTTTACTGAACGCTTTGTATGTGGGGATGAGTCAAAAGGGCTTAGATTAGTAACTTTTCTTGTTTTCTTTGGATTTAGTTAATTGTTCTATGGTCTTCGTAGCAATTGGGAAATCTAGATACTATGTTTTGCAGTATATTGCTAATAATTTCCGTGCTCAAGGAATTCTTTTGGTGCATTGTGGTTTTGTGATTTCCTGGACATTGGCTTACAGAGCTCAGCTCATACTAACATATGTTTGTACAATGATTTTATCTGACTTTAATTGTTATCAGAAACTGAAAATATTTAGTGTAGGTTTTTGCCCTTTAGAATTACTATTCTAAACTAATTTCAAGGTCTTTAATGTCTAATGTTTGATGGTTTTAATTTGATTATTGTCAAGTTATTTCTTAGTGCTAATTTTTGTGTGTTAAGCCCTCCGGTAAGAAGACTTGAAAGGGCAGTTGCAAATTTTCGTTCTAGTTTCCAAGCTCAAAGGGAGATTAGGGCTGAGTCTGTTTCAACAAAACTCATCTCCGGCCTATGGTTGCCTTCGTTAGAATTTGGATACCAATAATGTATTATGCTTCATTAATTTTTAATCGATGGTATATAGTTTTTTATAAATAATTTAATTTTTTTATTTGATAGAGTATGATTCTATTTGACTTGCAATAGCCTCATTGGGTTTTAATGTAAATAAACTCAAATGTTAATAATTTGAATAGTGTAATTGTTTTCACTAAATCTATTGTTAAGAATGCACCTGAAATTGTTCAAAACAGGTACTCAACCGATGTGTTATTGACAAAGTTTTAAGACTGCGTATTGATATTGTTTGGGATCCGTGATAATTTGGTGAAGACTTGCGATAAATAAAGATTAGAATAAAATATAATCAATCAGAGGTCTTAAATTTAAAGAAGATACATTGGAACAATTTTCAGGGTAAGTATAGTGTATATTCTTTTTCAGAGTTAGTAGGCACATATATATGACCGTGTCCAGTTTTAATTTCGCCGGGTTTTGGGTTGAAGTCTCAGCAATTGTAGGACATAATCAAATATTGTTCAAATTTTCATTTAATACGTTTTATTTAATGGCTCTAGTATTGAATCTCGATCAATCTGATTGAACTGTGAACCAACTGGTTTAAATTTAAGAACATGGGGCTAAATTCGTACACAAATGTAGGAAAGAAACTCATATGCGTGGTAGAAGAGGTGATTACAGGGCGCATCCAGGTTTTCGTTTAAGGTTAACATTGCATGTTCGTTCGGAGATGATCGTTCGAGGCCATTATTTTCTGAGATTTATTTTGAGTTTGCCAAAAATGCGAGTTGATTGAATTTTCCTTGATTTATATGGCAAAACAGAGTTTAAGACAAACAGGAAATGGTGGGAAGGTAGCTGATGAAATCCAAGCCAATATGTGATTTCTGTAGCAAGAAACACGAACCGTAGTGGAAACCTCTACTTTTTTTACAACTTGAAGATGGTAGAGCCGTCAATTTTATGGTAATATCACAATACCATCAAAGAAGCTTATTGTAAGAACGTCAATTTGTAGATTTTGCTTTACAACTCAAAGAGGTTAAAAAATGTAATAGAAGATGCATTCTAAACGTCAAGTGATGGCTCAAACTCAATTCAAATCTTAAAGAAATCCCATAGAGCTCATGATGTAGATAGATCATAAAAAAGCCATCGAAAGAGCCTAAGAATACAGTAGAGCTCGTGATGTAGATAGATCATAATAAATCATGAAGAACATAAATCTACCGCTGCCTTTCATTCAAACTAGGGCTACTGCAGTTTAGTTCAGCCCATTTAAAGCCGAATACCGAGCCAAGACCAAGCCAACCCAGATCCAGACTTACTCATATCATTGGATATAAAATCTCACATAAAGATAAAGTCAATCAAAATTATTACAGTACAAAGGAGAACAACAGATTTACAGGAAAAAATAAAAAAAGACATTAAATTCAAGATGGCCCCACAACCTCAAGGCAGTTTCGAATTAAGCATATTAAGCACGGAATTAGAAAATCCCAAGTAGGATAGGAATAAATAAAGCTAAAAAAAAGTTCTGTTAATTTCATAGATATAAAACTCGCATGGTAGTTCTATGACCAAAATAACAGAGAACTATGCTGCGAGAATATAACTTAACAAAATTGCTTGAGCAGATCGATTTAGTCCTGCTGCTGCTCCGTAAGAAATAAAAAAACTACTAAATTGAAAAAAAATTTACAAAACAGTTAAGCCAAATGTATTTACATACCCTAATCCTCCACCGTCTGAATCTCCCCCATCATGATACGGTTACTGACAACATTGAATCCCAGAACTGATGGACTAACCTTCTTTCCTTTCTTCGCCTTTTTCTTTCCTCCTCCCTTGGATGAGCCATCAGGGCCACCTGTATTATCTCGATTATAGTCTCCAACACCAGCATTGTCTGAACTCATATCTCTGGCACCAAACCCGGTGACATTCCGATCAATCTGACTTTGAAAGGCAATTTCAAGCACATCCGCAGGTAACAGCTCCTTGTAGTTAAGAAACTTGTCAATGAATTCATGATCTGGATCAAATGATCCAAGGTTCTCTATCAGAAGCATCTCAGCCTCTGATCTGGACTGCTTCAAACAAAATTCCAAGAAATTTGTGTCTAGCAGGACAAAAAAATGACATTCATTAGGAACACAAAGACCCAAAAAAAAAAAAAACCAATTCGCTACTGAAACATCTAAAGCTCATGCACAACAATTTTAGATTTTCAAACTCAGCTTTTGAACCTTAAACTATATCCAAACAGCTGGAGGAACAAATATGCAGTATTTTTAAGGTCCTGAAACAAAACACCTAAGAAAACCTCCTATTTTACTCAGTTTCAACCTTCTGGCCTGTCAAAAATCCTAAACTTTATTTAATGGTAGTTCATTTATGAGGAAAATGTCAGAAATAGGCAACTGCAAAACACAACATAATCCCTCATATGTTGCTGCCTACACAATTTGTACTAAATCCACTAGCAATTGAATTTACGACAACCCAGAAAGAAGAAACATGATACCTTTTGTCCCAATAAGCCTAACACACTCACTCTCACACCAATCTCTGAAGCCTGTAGCCTCTGCAAAGCATTAAATCAACAGGAAATGTTAATTCATATCCTTGTTCAGCAAAAAAGATCCTCAGTGTCAACAATACATTTACCTGAATACTTGGCCATGCTATCTTTTCTCTCTTTAAGGGAAGACTGAGTAGAGGCAGGTGAAATGGAAAGAGTGCGCTCAGCAGCTCTGACACCAACAGACTTTTGTCGGATCAAGGACCCACCTGGAGTTGATTTTACAGGAGTGTTTTTGTTCCCCCAACTGCCCTGATTTGAAAGCATAGGAAAATCTACCCTGTTTACAAGAAGAGAAAAACAATTAGTTTTAATATCACTGTATACAATTGATTAACGTATGTCAATTATGACACTGCCAGTTTCAGTGCAAGAAAATAAATCAAAACAAAAACTAGTAATCATCTTGGTGTTAAAAGCATCATATAACCGTATTTTGGTTAGTTGAGGTTAAGGTTTCAAACCTTGACTGTGTAAAACCTCTGCCAATGTTATTAGTTTTATCCCCAAGGGAAACAGCATAACTAGTTAGATCTCTTGCAAAGGGACAAGAGGTCAAGTCTAAGGATCAAATCTTGTCATGTGAGATAGGTGAAATCTATAGTAAGGAAAAACAAAAGCACCAGAAAAATAATGTAGGTGAAGACAAAAATCATACTGTTTAGTTTCTTTTTTAGATTGTTCAATTGGACCCCAGAATAGATCATCATCTCCTTTATATTTTGACAGAGAGGAAGAATGAGAATTTATCTGGATCGGAGAAGCACCCCTAGATGGAGAAGCAGAGAGCGACCACGTCAGATTAACGCTATCAGCAGCCTGAGTTGGCTGAGATTTTTGAGGGGTTGACATTTGATTCTGGGACTGGAAAGAAGAAATCTTCTTCTCCTGCTCTTTTAGAATGTCCCGCAATGATGTGGGTTTAGGAATCTTCTTGGAGTCGGTAGACCAAGCAGGAGCAGAGGAAGGATTTGCAGACTCCCCCTTCCATAGAACGAAATCTCCCAAAGATGGTCCCATTGGTATGGCAGGCAATACTTCCTTCTCCGGCTGTACATAACGAGAGTTCTTACTTTTCTCAATAGGACTCATACCAGCAGGAACATCAGTAGGCGCTGCGACCTTAGCTCCAGCACCCTTGGCTTTGGCAGACTTTTTACGACTCTTCTTAGTTTCTTTAGCCTCAATAAAATTACCATCATCTACAGAGTCACTTTCTATTGCAGAATCCTGCAAGCTTGGCAAACTAGATTTATTGTCAGTAGGAGCATCCACAACTCCTTTGTTAGACTTTGCCAAAACTTCTTCGGCCAACAGATCATGTAACTGGCTCTTCTTACTCTTTGTATTTGGAGAAATTTCAGGATTCTCCACACTTAACACAGTAGTGCCTACATCTTTTTGAGTTTCCACAGAACCTTTTGGGTCTGAATTGGCAACAACTCCAGCCCATGGAGATGACAAATTGATAGAGTTGACAGAAGTAGTGATCTCAGACACCACCAATTCTGCCTGCGCTTTCCTCTGTTCTTCTTGTTGAATTTCTAATAATGACTTAGGCTTGAAACCAGGAGCAGGTTTCCAAGCCCTTTGCCCAGAATGTAATTGGCTGTTCTGCACCGAGACAGCCCGATTGGTTTCCACAATTTCAACATCATCCTTGAAAATCCTCTCAGGTAGTAAGGCCTCGGCATTTTGGGAATCCAGAATTTCTGCAGTAGGCAACCCAGGGTTGCTCTCTCTTGTCTTTTGTAGAGATGCTCCATACTGCATTTCTCTGGTGCCTTTATTCATTTCAAACTTTGTGTCAGAAAAAATAGTTCCCTCTATTTCAGATTGCTTAGGTTGCTGCAAAGATGAAGTTTTGGATACTCCCTTTGATTGGTCAGAAGAGTGTGACCTATTAGACTTCTGCTTTCTCGACTTCTTCTCAGAAGATTTCTTGACCTCACGAACTTCAACATTCTTTGATTCTGACACCATCAAGGGTCTGTCACTGCTTCTTTTGCTTTCAACCTGCAGTCCTTCAGGAGCAATATCTCCTGGAGCTTTAACATCTTTGGCATGCTCAGGCATGGATCGTTCACTGTTGCTGGTATCAATAGATGGTATATTAACAGACATTTCAGGGCCCTCTGAAGGTGAAGAGTGCACAGCTACCTCCGATGTAGCAACACTGACAGGTTCATCAGTCTTCCAAGTGTCTTCTGATGCCTTCTCAAGGGTAACAGGAGCATCGCATTTTGAAGCAAGAACAGGTTTCTTCACTACAGATGACTCCTGCAGGGACTTGTCCATGGCCTCTAATGAGGAAAAGCCTTCAGTGACTGTTGAAACTGCCAATGGTTCCTTCTGATGGATATCATCTATTTGTTCTGGAAGAGTTGCACTCCAGTTTTGATGATTAAACATCAGATGTGGCAAAGGTAAGACAGAGGCTTCGGACTCACCGGAGTGACTTACACCCTGTGAGACTTGTGGAGGAGAATTCGGGAAGTCTGTGGTACGGTCATCAGGGGTCTTCAGAACTGGTATCTGCAAAGCACTCTGAAATTGTGATGGTTGAAGTTGAGAAGAATCAACGGATGTATTTCCTGTTGCTACACCAGCCTGTAACTCTGCATATGACTGCTCACCATGAACTTGATGAGAATGATGCTCTGACAGAACCTGAGAGAGCAACTGTTGTTGCTGCAGTAATTGTTGCTGCTCTTCCTGTTTCTGTTGCTGCTTAAGAAATAATAACTTATCCAATAACAGCAGCTCCTGTGCTGGAACAGATGTCTGGGATTGTGCCTGCATCAAGTACTGCTGCCGCAACATACTTAATAGTTGAGGATCTTGTGATAAACCAGAGGAAAAAACATTTTCAGGTGCAGAGATGCCAGCAGGATTCTCCATAGTTTGACCTAATAAATTTATTAAGGGGGTTGGGTTCTGTGTTGGTTGCCTCTGTTTTTGGATAACAAAAGGGGATTGAGGAGGCAAGCTTTGAGCATTATGCAAATCAATTTTATTCTTAAGTTGATCCACACTACCTTGGACAGAAAAATTTGACCAACAAGGAACACCATTGCTTATGCTAGAGCCAGACCTGTCTGACAATCCTTGAAGGATGGACATCAACTCATTACTTTGAGAATATGGCTGGCGAGAACTATCAGTTACTGAAGATAAGAGTTTTACAGGAGTTGGTGATTCAGAAACCAGATCTGACTTCGAAACCATAGATGTAGCATCTCTCCCTGGCCAATACGGATAGTGACTGGGTAAAGATCTCTGCCGCTCAAGGGTCATTCTCTTGGCCAAGAGGTATGGGTCATTCAAACTATCTAATCCAGATGGGGGAACAACGCTGGAACTACTATTTCCAATGTAACCTTGAAAATCTACAAAACAATCATGACCATTAGTCATTCATATGAACTAGAACTTATTATCGTCAGATAAAGGGAAATTGATTTACTTTTCCAATATTTAAATTCAAAAAGATAAATAATTCCATTGTGAACAACAAGGTTATAAACCTTTTCACAAGAAAAGGACCTACCTTGAGGCAAATGGCTGACATTACCTCCCATCAGTGACTCGAGGAACCTATTTTCAGCTTCTGTAGTCAAACCATCTTTATGCTTTGTCCCATTTCTCATCACATCAAAGCCACTGTAGTTTGGTCTAATTGATGCATCTGTGATCTCATTCTGTTTTGGCACATTAAATCCAGGTGGTGGTCTGGCCTTAGCTCGTAAATGGGGCATAACATCACCCAGTAATAAAAAAGGTGAATCCTTTGATGCACTTGCAACACGAACTGGCAAATCTATACCAAAATACCCAGCTTCAAACCATCCAATAACATCAATCCCACTAAAAGGTCCTTGAATCTCACCCTGAGGATCTTTATAATACAGTATAAGTTCTTCCGGAGAGGGCTGTGGGAGTTTCCTGGCTTCATGGTCCCTGTCCATAACTATTGATGCCTGCCTTTTGATAACAGAATCTTCACTTGTCTGCCATTTAGCCAAATCACCATCCCAATGGCTAGTGGTATCCTTCTGTGGCTGAGACCAGGCCAAGTCAGAGGTTATTGACTTAACATCACTTGGAATTTCCTTTCGAACATGAGAAGCCATATGCGAATGATCTTCAAGTGATGAGGCTTTCCATACAGTACCAGAAGGGACAGAACTATTTTCATGCACGCTTGATTCCCTATTGATGGCATCAGCCACTCTGAAAGGACCACTGTCTTCTCTAAAAGCTGCACAGGAAAACATAAAATTTAAAATCATGTTGAAAAGTAAAATGCTAAATGCAAAGCACTTTGCTGTACCATCATAAAACTCTACACAGCAGAGGCAGGACACACCATCAACAAACGCCCAAACAGAAAATATAATATTTTTCTCTTTTCCATAAAGATTCAAACCTCAAGACAGGCTAGTCCCATAAAATAATCTGATAACAGTAAATTTTGACCTCCATGCAAAATGATATAACAAGGACAGCCCAGCATGAAATAAAATGACAGTATACAAAATCTATTTTCTAAGTCACTATACCTTCAGCTCTAAACTTACTATCAGGGTAAACCTCCCGATCTTGGATGGTTTCCATCTTTGAGTTGGAGCCATAATTGTGTGTCTGCTTGTCCTGTGATGAGCCATCTGAGTAATTCGCATAAACACCCTTTGAATTGTCAAAACTTTCATCTTTATAATCATCAACAGCAAGTGGTAAATCTTCTTTACTCTCTGCTCAGACAAACCATTTACAATGCATATTAACACCTAAATAGATACATATAAATACAGTAATATATCTTTCACAAAAGTGACTACCATGCTTTGTTCGCCTAGATGGAGTAAAATCAATTGAGCTTCGCCCAACAGATCCATCCTTAGATACCTGAGGTGCACCACTACTTATGATGTCCCCTTTGTCAATTCCTTTCAATATAACCTATTAACAAATTTGAGCAAGTCAAAACAACTTGAAAAAGTGTCAAATACTATTTACCAAACAAATTTGCAAACAAAAGTTACCACTTCTTCAGGATTTGGCGCACAGAACGCAAGAGGCTCTACTGGATCTTCCTGTGTGAGAGAAGGCACCTGAGCAAGCCGTTCTAAGAGTTTCTGATAGGATCTCATATCAGTCACTCTATACACATCAAGCAATTTTGTTCTACCATATCTTAATGTACGAAATTCTCCAAAGCTACTTTCACCCTTGTCAGGGAGGATTCCCAGAGGCTGAGAATGCGTAGAAACACTACTCGTATAGTTCCCACTGGAATTCAGCTTTCCACGACTAGAAGAAAAAATAGGAGTGCTTTCCCCACGTCCCCGGCTGTAAGAAAATGCAGGAACCTGTTTGTTAGGTGTTGGAGTATGGTGATGAACAGGGTCTCCCCTTCCTCGATTTTGTAATGAGCTAGATCTCCATGGTCGATTTCTATCTCCCTCCCTCTCATCCTTTCCATGACTAAAAGCATGAGACAATCCTTTATCAACAGGCATGTCACCATCTTTACCAGTGTCAATCCATCTGGCACGCAAACCATCTGTCTCTTTATCATCAGGCCCCCAGCGTGTGTTCCATTTGCTCTCACGCCGTTGGTCATAATTGGTGTCCCTGTTCCCTAAGTCAGTCCACCTTTCAGTGAGAGCCCGACGCACTTCACCATAGTGACGTATGGAAGAATTTTCTGTCCATCGATCCATCCTGCGGGCCTCACCATGCTCTTTATCTCCATCCCTCCAGCGATCTTTGCGCATTGAGGAATGAGTATCTCTTTCTTCATCACGCCAACGGTCGCGGCGACTGGTTTCCATATCAAGCAAGGAAGGCCGGAAGACATCCTTTTTTTTCTGAGTATCATTCAACTCTTCTCCGACTCCTGATAACTTTGCAATGTCCAAGCGATTGCCATGAGATGGATACTGGCTAAAGTGGCTTTCCTGCATATGGCCAAAAAACAGTAGCTCTGAAGAAATATCATGTAACATATCATTTCAGTACAATGAAAGAATCCTGAAAACTAAAAATTCCCCTAAAAAAAAAAAAAAAAATGATACATGAGATCATAGCAAGATGCTGTAAACATTCCAAAAGCACCAAAATAAATTTCGCAAGTGTTCAATAGCAAACAGGCTCTCAATAAAGAAAATTTATAACACACCCCAGTTCCTGTTCCAGGTTTACTCTCTCCTGGCTTTGGCAAAAGCCACTGTGGTGAAAGCGGAATAGGATTGTCAGCACCTTGAACATCTGCATTAATTAAACAGAGGCATCAACTAAATTTCTTTGATGACACCAAGAGTTGGAAATGATAGTCTTGGTATTAAATAAGTGATGATGCACAATCAGCACTTCCAATAATCTAAGCATTCAAGAAATAAGCACTGATTTGACGTAGACAAACATGAATAACAAAGAGCTAAATTTCAGCAAATCTGAAACAACTATAAAATTGTTCATAAAATCAAATAGGCAAACAAAGGAACTAAAACTGAACATGAACCATACTCCTTAATGTAGTATTCATACCAAAAATCAATCTAAACGCGTTCCCCATTTGCTTAGTCAACGGAAACTTTAAGTCACTAGATGCAGGATAACAACATCATTTAAGGTCCTCCTACAGAACTGCAGCCAACTCCCAAGGCAGAAAATATAACCCATCATTCATTTGAGATACTTTGCACCACTTTAAATATTTATCCTTTTTTCACTTCAGAGGCACTGAGAGCTATTTAACATAATTATCCCCAAAAGTTTTCTACCAACCAAATCTACATTAAACCCACAAATAAGAGCAAACCTAGCATACAAAATTTGGAGACTAAATTTTTCATGCAAAACTTAACTGTGATTCATACATTCTGTATCTGAATCGGTTATTTTCAGCTGGTTTATTATTCCTGAAAAGTTAATTCTTTTGGCAGTGGGTAATAACTTAGGAAAATGTAAATGAATCAAGCCACGAAATATAACAGTAAAACCATAACAATATTTAGTAAGTATTATGTTTCACTTCATTTCCACTTAGATTGACTACTATATGCAATAAAATCATAAGGAGAATGGCCCTCCCACATTTACTTTACATATCTATCTATGCACAAATATAGCTTCTCTGGTGACAACCCTACTCTCAAATACTGTAATTTTATTTCTGGCTCCTCTCCTGCATATTGATAGCAGGATGCTGTATTACGAAAACCATAAATTTAAAGAGCAGCAATTGGGCCAGATGATAAGACGGTAAAACTATTTTTAAATCACTCACATTTTGACTCAATCTGCAATTTTATAAGCTCACGTCAACCATTCAACAGTGCACCACTGAAGAAAGCTTTCCTTTGTTTTACTCAGCAAACTAATTTGAAAACACAATCTAACAATATCAAATTCCCAGTTTGCCTCAGCAAGTCTTCCCACTTGTAACTAGATTGTAAATAAAAAAAGTTCAAAAAGCATAAAAAAAGTTACATTGTAAAACTTATCAGAAGAAAGAATGACAAACAGCACGTAACTGATGCAACCAGTAAAAGCTATCAGACGAAGCAATGGCAAATTGTAATACTCATGCAGTCCAAGTATACAGTAAGAATTATAACCACATAATAAAATATTAAAAAAACAGAGAAATGACTAAAAACTGTCCCATCACAATCTATGACGCAGATAAAAGTTATTTTACTATGAAAATGGTACGAAAACACAAAATGCAAACTAATTTCAAAAGTCCAACCAAATCGAAAAATGCCGCCTATCCTAATCCCAAAACCACTAGCGGACACACAAAAAAAAAATATATGGTGGACAGGAAAGGAAACCAGAACCCTAGCCATTAAATTTACTAAAATCTCCGGAAGTCACAGTCATGCAAAAAAAAAAAGCTAAATTCAAAGAAATGGCGTTAAAACTATAAGGAGATAAGGTTTTGAAAGAGAGAAAGACGACGTAATTCATACGCAAAGAATGGATGAAAAAAAAAAGCAATTAAAAGGCGAAAAACCTTTGGAGATCTGGTGTAGAGGCGCCAGAGAGAGGCGGTGGCGAGTGTCGGAGCTGGAGGTATTGGCCATGGATGATCGGTGACAGTTACACAGAAAACCCTTGTTTGTAAGTGTTTTGGTTTTGCCTTTTGTGAGCGAGGCGAGAGTAAGCACAGGGGGTTATTTAGGTTAATGGGAAGACAATTACACGAAAGAAGGTGAGTAGGTTAAAATAATTTCACCACCCGGCTTACGTTAGCATAATTACTGATTTATTTTTGCAATCTATTTATATATATAGATTTTTTTAAGTGCTATTTTTGCAATCTTTATTACTTTTAGACGGGTTCCTATGATTACCCTAGATATATATTCACGCTCCAACAATGGCGCGTCCGTTATGTACTGCTCCGAAAGTTTTGAAGTTTCCTTTGTGTGTAGTGCACGTAACTTGGTTGTCGTGGGAGAAGTTGAAGGAGTAGGATCATTATCTGCTTTTCTTTCGGTTATTTTAAGGGTGCGCAGTGCGCCGCTATCTGCGCAGGTTTAAGTAAATTTCACTATACGACTTGAGAAGAAGACGTTTTAGGAATTGAGGACTGAACTAGAGGTGTAGCCACTTTGCGTGGGCTGAATCGGACAGCTTGAAGCCCGTTCGATTGATGACGTATCCAGTATGATAGTGCAACGTCATGCTCCGTTCTATGCTCCTCAATTGTAAGTACAGTTGTCTCCGGTAAATTGCCAATGGTAAAAGAAAGGGAAATTTTAAAAATTAGGCAAAATTAAAGGGGTCTAAGCGAAATTGCCCAAAAAATTAAGGTTTAAGCAAAAATACCCAGGTTTTGTGAAATGACGAAAATGCCCCCATATATAAACACAGCAATTTTTCACTGTGCAATTCAAAGAAAATTCGAATTTTTAACGCATCCCACGGGAATCCCACGGGGAACGTCATTTTCGCCGATTTGCTTGCTTTCCGGCAACCGAAAATGGAAAATAATGTTATCACATCTCCCGTAATCTTGTTTGGATCAAGTTATTGCTCATATTATTGAGATTTGATTGAGATTTTTAGGTTTGAAATTTTAGGGTTTACGGTTTGAACAATGCTTAAAATGTTTTGATTCTTGGTTGTTTTTGTTGAATTAATTGAGGGGTTTTGTGTTATACAACGTGTAGATTCGATTTATGTGAAAATCGGTGGCTAAAACGACCAAAATTTGGCCGGAAAAGACTGCAGAAGAGATCGGCAGTCCGACGTGGAAACAGTGTTTCCCACGTTAAAATCAATAAGCCCACGTTCAGCCTAATTTCGGGGGGGAAACATAGCTTTTTGAAACAATTGGGGTGACGTGGGAAATTCTTATCCCACGTGGGGTTTTTTTGAAATTTATCACGTCAACGCGAGTTTTGCAAAATTACGAAAATGTCCATATATATTACACAGAAAAAATTGCTATTTCCCACGTTAATATTACGAAATTACCCTAAAATTTCTCTCAAATTTCACGTACCCACGTTCATCCCACGGGCGATCCGATTTCCGTCGATTTCCGTCAATTTTCTTGATTTCCGGCACCCACAAATGGCAAAGAAGGTTAGTATATCTCCCTTAATCTTGTTTGGATCAAATTATTGCTCATATTATTGAGATTTGATTGAGATTTTTCGGTTTGAAATTTTAGGGTTTACGGTTTGAATAATGCTTAAAATGTTTTGATTCTTGGTTGTTTTTGTTAAATTGATTGAGGGGTTTTGTGTTAGACAAGGTGTAGATTTGATTTATGTGAAAATCGGAGGCTGAAACGACCAAAATTTGGCCGAAAATGACTGCCGAAGAGATCGGCAGTCCGACGTGGGAACAGTGTTTCCCACGTCAAAATCGTCCAGTCCACGTGCAGCCAAGATTGGCTGTTTTTGGGGGGAAAAGTAGCTTTTTTAAAATATTGGGAAGCTGGGGAAATTCCTTAGATTTTCAGTGGACCTTTAGATTTTCAGTTTTCATGAGGGGGTAAATTGAGATTTTTCTTATCTAGGGTTTTGATTGTGTACTTTTCGAATTTTATATCCGTTTTTTCTGTTCTAGGGTTTTTCAACTTTTAGAATTCGAATTTCAATTCCGTTTTTTCGAATTTCATCGTTTTACGCGATATGGACTCGTATTTTTAAGATTTCCGAAGGATTTTTTGATTGTTCCCATTCTAGGATTTTTCAACTTTTAGAATTCGAATTTCAATTCCGTTTTTTCGGATTTCATCGTTTTACGAGATATGGACTCGTATTTTTCAGATTTCCGAAGAATTTTTTGATTGTTTCCATTCTAGGGTTTTTCAACTTTTAGAATTCGAATTTTAATTCCGTTTTTTCGAATTTTATCGTTTTACGAGATATGGACTCGTATTTTTCAGATTTCCGAAGGATTTTTCGATTGTTTCCATTCTAGGGTTTTTCTATTTTTAGAATTCGAATTTCAATTCCGTTTTTTCGGATTTCATCGTTTTACGAGATATGGACTCGTATTTTTAAGATTTTCGAAGGATTTTTCGATTGTTCCCATTCTAGGGTTTTTCAACTTTTAGAATTCGAATTTCAATTCCGTTTTTCGGATTTCATCGTTTTACGCGATATGGACTCGTATTTTTCAGATTTCCGAAGGATTTTTTTATTGTTTCCATTCTAGGGTTTTTCAACTTTTAGAATTCGAATTTCAATTCCGTTTTTTCGTATTTCATCGTTTTACGAGATATGGACTCGTATTTTTAAGATTTCCGAAGGATTTTTCGATTGTTCCCGTTCTAGGATTTTTCAACTTTTAGAATTCGAATTTCAATTCCGTTTTTTCGGATTTCATCGTTTTACGAGATATGGACTCGTATTTTTCAGATTTTCGAAGGATTTTTTGATTGTTTCCATTCTAGGGTTTTTCAACTTTTAGAATTCGAATTTTAATTCCGTTTTTTCGTATTTCATCGTTTTACGAGATATGGACTCGTATTTTTAAGATTTCCGAAGGATTTTTCGATTGTTCCCGTTCTAGGATTTTTCAACTTTTAGAATTCAAATTTCAATTCCGTTTTTTCGGATTTCATCGTTTTACGAGATATGGACTCGTATTTTTCAGATTTCCGAAGGATTTTTCGATTGTTCCCATTCTAGGGTTTTTCAACTTTTAGAATTCGAATTTCAATTCCGTTTTTTCGTATTTCATCGTTTCACGAGATATGGACTCGTATTTTTCAGATTTCCGAAGGATTTTTCGATTGTTCCCATTCTAGGGTTTTTCAACTTTTAGAATTCGAATTTCAATTCCGTTTTTTCGTATTTCATCGTTTTACGAGATATGGACTCGTATTTTTAAGATTTTCGAAGGATTTTCGATTGTTCCCGTTCTAGGATTTTTCAACTTTTAGAATTCGAATTTCAATTCCGTTTTTTCGGATTTCATCGTTTTACGAGATATGGACTCGTATTTTTAAGATTTCCGAAGGATTTTCGATTGTTCCCGTTCTAGGATTTTTCAACTTTTAGAATTCGAATTTCAATTCCGTTTTTTCAAATTTCATCGTTTTACGTGATATAGACTCGTATTTTTCAGATTTCCGAAGGATTTTTTGAATGTTCCCATTCTAGGATTTTTCATATTTTTATGTTTTTTCCACGTATACATTTGTTTACATATTTGTTTTTACTCATGTCTAACGAATTTTTTACATTGTCTCAGGATATTTCTCGCAAAAGAAGACGGGTTGACAGCGAGCTGCGAATCCCTGACGAGACCAGACACTTCCGGGCAGAGGCGATATGTCGTGCACAGCGTGCCGCATTATCTCGGATTACTGCTACATTGACCCCAGATCAGCTACGACTATTTGAGAGGACATGTTTCGGGTATCTCCTTCGTTTACCCGAAACCAAATTCTCCGGGATGTTGGTTCATGCGTTTCTACTCCGACAGTTACATCGACCATCTACCAGAGACGAGTTTTGGTTCAGGGTTAGTGGGGTTGATGTCAGATTTAGTCCGTTCGAGTTTGCACTAGTCACAGGTCTATCGTTTAGTCGACGGACTGATGTCTCTTCATATATGCCTCGCTCTTCCGGACATCGGATCAGAGATACTTACTTTCGAGGTTTTTTGACGGTGCAGTATCATGACTTAGAGCGTATTTTCTTGTCGAGGCCATGGGGGGCTGACGATATTGACGCTGTCAAGATGGCCTTGTTGTATATTCTTCACATTGTTTTGTTGGGGAATGATCGACGAAAGAAGGTGTCCACGGATTACTTCCAGTTAGTTGATCATTTGGACGGGTTTAATTCCTACCCGTGGGGCGTTGTTGTGTGGCAGATGACATACGATTCTATGTCACAGGCGAGTGAGAGAGTCTGTTCTGGACGGATGCCGGAAATCCGTAAATACGACCTTTACGGATTTCCGTTCGCATTTCAGGTAAGTTTTATATTATCATTTATATATATTAATTGACAAAAATATAAATTGATTTATTTACATCGTAAATGATTATATTACAGTTTTGGATATACGAGACTCTAGAGACGTTACACGATTGGATTGACCTTGTCGATCTCTATTCGTCCCCCCGGATGTTGAGGTGGCGTACGCGAGACGTCCCTAGTTGGACTCATATAGGGCGTATTTTCAGTGGTGATCCGGTATGTACTAGTTAATTAATAAGTTGATTAATTCATTATATGTTACAATTATTTTGACTTATATATCTTCATCATTAGGAGGATGTTACATTCCCTCTTGAGCCATCATCGATCGAGGAGGGTTTACCGTGGTACGCTGAGATTCGTGAGTACACCGGTTTACCCGATGCTGATTCTTCCTCATCTTCTTCGGTTCCGATCGCTGCTACAGACGGGGCTTCTCCATCCTCAGGCCCTTCAGATGTACCCGTGGAGACTTCCGAGACACATGAGGAGCCCATTCAGCATCCTGTTCAGAGTCCACAGACAGACCATCCTGCAGTGGAGGACCACCCTGGACTACACGACGATTCCACCCATCATGCCACCGAGCAATGTCCCCCATTCGCATCACCCAGTTTTGCTACATTAGATGCTACATTAGCACACTGGAGTGCTACGATTTTACGTGAGATATCCAGTTTTCGTGACGATATCTCTTCCCAGATGACTCGATTAGAGGATCGTATGACTCGTTTGGAGGACATCATCACGCGTTCATATCCAGCCTCCGTCGCTCAGGTTGTAAAACCACTTTTAATTTATTACTTACATAAAATGTCTACAGTGTTATTATTCTGACAACTATTATTACATTCGCACAGGAGAGAGACGAGGATATCCCACCGACATCCCCTGTTGATACCGCAATACCATCCCGTCACCCACACGAGGTCCGTATGATATTTCAAATTTATATTTATTGTTAAATGTCATTATTATATTATGGTATTGTTATATATGAAATGTCACTAATTAAGTTATTATTACTAATATCTTAGGGTAGTGGCCCGAAGGACGCACCGGTTAGTCCTTCTGTTGCATCGATCGAGGGTTCTCCCCGAACACCTTCCCCGGAAGTTCAGGTTAACTTTATTTTTAAATTGTCATTGATTGATCTGTCTTTTCAATTATATTATTTATTTAATGATGTTTTGACTGTTTTTCAGGACGAGCGATTATGGTTACTTGCTGATATCCCGAGCTCGACAAAAAAAATTGTGGATATTGGTTCACAGGAGGAGGACTTCCAGGAGGACGATTTTGAGGCCATCCCTATTGAGGTATATCAATTATACTTAGTATATAAATAGTTGTATATACTGGTCATTGAGATGTTCAAAATTTGTATTTTCTAGTCTGCCGAGGGAGCACGCGTGGTGGACTTGACCGTGTTTCAAGATTCTCCAGCTAAACCTCCTCCCGCATACGTGGAGAAGGTAAGATAAATCGATTAATGTTAATTGTTGCGTAATATGAATGATGAATTAATTATTTTTTTGGGATCATGCAGATGATTCGTACAGCACGTGGCCGGATCGTCCGGAAGGGTCCGCTGGTTCGCACCCCGTATACGAATCCACTCAAAGGGAGGGCGAAACGGCAACGACCTACGGCCATTCCATCCTCTGCCTCTGAGCGTGAGGAATCTTTCCTCACGTGGTACACCAGCGCCGCGGCTTCCGACTCACATGATGTCTACTTCATCGGGTCGAAGTCAAAGGACAGCTTCTGGAGGCTTGTTGTAGAGTTGCGCGAATGGTTGACCGACGATGTGAGTTGTCTATACTATATAATTTGATAAAAAGCTAGATATATTTATTAATAACTAACACGCGAACTTGTTTATACCATTGTAGCATGTGGATTCCTTTTTGGCTTTATTACGTCGGCAGCAGGATGATCACCAGTCGACTATCTCACAGCGTTGGACGACTGCCCACACATTCTTCGGAGGCCATATTGAGATGGCCTGGAAGAGTTGGCAGACCACACCGATTGGAGAGTTTGAGTTTTCGGGGCTCTTCACGAGGATGGTTGATGCATCGTACACCCCGGGATTGATGTACAAACCATGGGGGATGGTCGATCAGGTAGAGTTTATATATATTTCTGTTATATTCA
Source organism: Mangifera indica (assembly GCF_011075055.1). Classification (NCBI taxonomy): domain Eukaryota; kingdom Viridiplantae; phylum Streptophyta; class Magnoliopsida; order Sapindales; family Anacardiaceae; genus Mangifera; species Mangifera indica. The sequence continues at coordinate 2,188,156 of NC_058147.1, read as the reverse complement.
ATTGGTTAACGACAACGATAAGTAACTAAAATGTCTCATTGTTTATAAGTTTTCATCCCTATAAACTTCGAGAACGCACATTGGGTCGCCGGAGTTATAGATTTCCGTGAGTGGTCGATTACGGTGTACGATTCAGATGTTTCATATTCGGGGAATATAGGGACTCTGGAGCAGCGCATGCGACCGTACATGACCTTTATTCCCGCGTTATTAGAGGCGACGACTTTTTGGACAGCTTCTAGGAGGACTCCACGACGTGATCCCCTCACTTTACATCGAGCGTCGGATGTCCCTCAGCAGGGTTTGGGCTCCGGTGACTGTGGCGTCTTTATGTTGCGATTTTTTGAGTGTTTGGCGTTGGCACGGAGCTACGTTTTTCCCCGAGAGTCGTCTACCTCTATGCGTCGACGATTAGCGACACAGTTATATTTTTATTGTATCGAGTAGCTCACGGATGTATATTTATCGTTATTCCTATGTTTAGATGTATATATTTATTGTATGTTCATATGTATATGATATACTTTATTTGTGGTTATATATGGATGTGTATCGTATTTGAGTTCATTTTTTAAATAATCTTGTCATAAAAAAACAATAAAAACGTATAATTACTCAAACATTTACACACTTGAAACAAATTAGAGAAAATATAGTAATAATGAAATAAATTAACACCAAATCCAACAATCCTTCGAAAATCTGGAAAATACAAGTCCATATCTCGTAAAATGATGAAATTCAAAAAAATAAAATTGAAATTCGAATTGTAAAAGTTGAAAAACCCTAGAATGGCAACAATCGAAAAATCCTTCAGAAATCTGAAAAATACGCGTCGATATATCGTAAAACGGTGAAATTCGAAAAAACGGAACTGAAATTTGAATTCTAAAAGTTGAAAAACCCTAGAATGGAAACAATCGAAAAATTCTTCAAAAATCTAAAAAATACGAGTCGATATCTCGTAAAACGGTGAAATCTGAAAAAACGGAACTGAAATTCCAATTCTAAAAGTTGAAAAACCCTAGAATGGAAACAATCGAAAAATTCTTCAGAAATCTGAAAAATACGAGTCGATATCTCGTAAAACGGTGAAATCTGAAAAAATGGAACTGAAATTCCAATTCTAAAAGTTGAAAAACCTTAGAATGGAAACAATCGAAAAATTCTTCAGAAATCTGAAAAATACGAGTCGATATCTTGTAAAACGGTGAAATCCGAAAAAACGGAACTAAAATTCAAATTCTAAAAGTTGAAAAACCCTAGAATGGCAACAATCGAAAAATCCTTCAGAAATCTGAAAATACGAGTCGATATCTCGTCGATCGGTGAAATTCGAAAAAACGGAACTGAAATTCTAATTCTAAAAATTGAAAAACCCTAGAATGGCAACAATCGAAAAATCCTTCAGAAATCTGAAAAATACGAGTCGATATCTCGTAAAACGGTGAAATCCGAAAAAATGAAACTGAAATTCGAATTCTAAAAGTTGAAAAACCCTAGAATGGCAACAAACGAAAAATCCTTCGGAAATCTGAAAAATATGAGTCCATATCTCGTCAAACAGTGAAATTCGAAAAAACTGAACTAAAATTCGAATTCTAAAAGTTGAAAAACCCTAGAATGGCAACAATCGAAAAATCCTTCAGAAATCTGAAAAATACGAGTCGATATCTCGTAAAACGGTGAAATCGGAAAAAACGAAACTGAAATTCGAATTCTAAAAGTTGAAAAACCCTAGAATGGCAACAAACGAAAAATTCTTCGGAAATCTGAAAAATATGAGTCGATATCTCGTAAAACGATGAAATCCGAAAAAACGGAACTGAAATTCGAATTGTAAAAGTTGAAAAACCCTAGAATGACAACAAACGGAAAATCCTTCAGAAATCTGAAAAATACGAATCGATATATCGTAAAACGGTGAAATTCCAAAAAACGGAACTGAAATTCGAATTCTAAAAATTGAAAAATTAAAATGCCTTTATAATGTAAAATATCCAAAAACCCCTCATATTTATCTAAAATTATTTTAACCCTATAATGAGTGAGGGGAGTTATATAAATGAAGGGAAGGGTAATTTTGGTATTTTAGAAAAAGTTTGAAATAAATAAATAAATATCAAAATGCCTTTATAATGTAAAATATCCAAAAACCCCTCATATTTATCTAAAATTACATTAAAACCCTATAGTAAGTGGGAGAGTTATATAAATATAAGGGAAAGGGTAGTTTTGGTATTAAAAAAAGGCATAGGCATTTTTTTTTTTTGGAACAGTGATTTTGGGCATTTTGGCTTGAAAATAGTGATCTTGGGTATTTTTGCTTAATGGGAGGGCATTTTGGCCATTTTTTAAAATTTCCCTAAAAGAAAAGTTTATGCAGAGAAGATACAAGTGCAAATCTCTTTAAATGGGATTTTAAAATTAAAATTTTAATTTAACTAATATAATAATTATGAGTTACTCATTATACATAAAATTTAATTACAAAAAAGTAATTAGTTTTGAAAATATTTTATTACTAAAATAAAAAAAATTATCTTGAAGATAAATAATCTGAAAAATTACTTTATGTTTGATAAAATTAGATAAATATAAATAATTATTGTATTTAATTATATTTTTTTATTTAAATACTTTTAATCATAATTATTCTAAAATATTTTTTAAAGTTATTTATTATATTAGTTAAAAATATTATTTTTTAAAAAAAATTAATAAATAAAAATATAATTATAATAAAATCAAGTATATCTTAATAATTTGTTAAATCTTAAGATAGAGGTTTCTTATATAACCTATCTTTATTTTCCCTTCCCAAACAGACCTAACTTATTAATGCTTATAGACATTTTTATTGTTACCTTTATATCAAAATTGCCTTATATTTTAGGTTGAGTTAGCTTTCCTGCCGCAGATTTAGTCCATGAAATTTCTAATCTTTGATTTCGAAAATTGTAAATTCTTCTAGAGAAATTATATTTAATGGTTTTTTATTCCATAAAATGAAATGAACAGAAATGATTTCATTAAAGGTTAAGTTTTATCAATTTTTAAATCATTTCATTCCCCGGTTAAATTTGCAGGAACAATACGGTTGCTCGTACTCCATCAGGGTCTTTCTTGTATAAGTTATTTGCAGTCCAAAATTTATTGCCAGCGGCTGTGCAAGGTGCGTACTGTAGTGTGTTCAGCGCACATAGAGGAGAAATGGCGGGAAGGTTTGGCGCCTTCAGTTTTGGAAAATCACGAGTCCGGGGTTTTTCTCTATATAATTATCCGCCGAGGTCCCTTTTCTCTCATTATCCAAATCCTTTGCGATCGCCAAAATTTGTTTTCAAGATGGCTCAACCAGAGGTACAAAACGGCAGTCCAGAAGTCAAAGAGCCATCTCAAAAGATCCCGAAACTCGATCAAAACGGTGTTCACGAAGCTTCGCAAAGCGGTGGTTCTCTTTTGAGGGTGAAAAAACTCTCCGAAAAGGCTGTTTTGCCTTCAAGAGGTTCTCCCCTCGCCGCAGGCTACGATCTTTCTAGGTAAGTACAAAAACCTTCTGATACTTTCTTTCGGTAAATATCTAGAATGATTAACTATTGAATTATGGATTTGTTTCATTTCCGTTTCTGCCTATAGCGCGACGGAGACGAAGGTGCCAGCCAGAGGAAAAGCTCTTGTACCAACAGATCTGAGCATCGCAATCCCGGAGGGAACCTACGCCCGTATTGGTATTTATCATGCTATAAATCCCGTTTACTTGTTTCTTTTTCTTCTTTAATAAACAATGACGGGATTGGGTTTTTTGTAGCGCCAAGATCGGGGCTAGCGTGGAAGCATTCGATAGACGTGGGAGCAGGAGTCATAGATGCGGATTACAGGGGTCCAGTTGGGGTGATTTTGTTTAATCATTCGGATGTTGATTTCGAAGTGAAAGTAGGCGATCGAATTGCCCAGCTGATTATTGAGGAAATCTTGACCCCTAATGTTCTAGAGGTTGAAGATTTGGACTCCACTGTCAGAGGTGAAGGGGGTTTTGGATCTACCGGCGTCTGAACATCTTTGTTGGTGGACAGCCATGTTAGACTTCTACGGTATCATAAACTCAATGTTTTGTGGTTGTTTTAATGAAGAGGTGGTGTGCAACCAAATGACTTGTTTTGCAATCTTCAGTTGTACGAAATAGAGGTTGATACTGCCCTTTAAATGCTTTTTTCTTCTGTAAAAGGCAGAGCCATCCATTGTTTAGGGTGGATTCGAGGAGTTGAACCACGATAAGTTTGGCATGAGCTTAGTTTAAGTCTATAATACCCACATCAAATTTAAACTTATTTGAATTGATGGACAGTATTGTCAAAGGTTTGTTGTGAAAGAAAACAAAAATTCACTGAATCCAGCCCTACTTAAGCTTCTACAAATTGAGAAATTTCGTTCTCAACTTGCAGTAACCAGGCTAACGGATTTGTGCACAATCAAACTTTCAAGATTTTGAATAGTTTTCCAACTGCTACGATACAAGCCATATAAAGAACACCACAAAGAACGTTGCATTTAGCTCTTCATATAGAAATCAAACACTGACATAACTTTACTAAAGTAGATGCATTGCATCTCTTATTTGAAAATTATGATTGTTTATGATCTTTTAGCATTGGGGCAATTGCATACGTTAAGTATCAGTAAAAACTTTGTTATGTCTATGAGATATGAATCCAGAACCATCAGTTCTTACAACATCTCCGAGCTATTTTTAGCAAAAGCCACTTATATCCGCGGCAGAAGAGTAGGCGGATCTGCTGGGATATCCTTACTTGCCTGTAAAGTAAAAGCAGAGGTTTGGACACCGTAGATAGAAAGACAAAGAAACTCATTCAAAAGGTGGATGCATCTAAAAAGCACTAAGAATAACAAGTCAAGATAACTTTTGTACTGGTAGACACTTCATACTGACACTATTCGATACTGTACCTCTAGGTATCTTGTTAGCAGTGTTTTGGTACTGAAATTAAAGCCCTCAACTGGTTCGCCTTCAGTACGAGAGGCATGAAGTTGCTTTCTGACTTGAGTAGCCAGCGACTGCATTCACAAATAAGAAGTGGGTATTTTAAGCTACACTTGTAACTACGGGAGAATGAGGCAAAGGGCAAAAGTGATAGCATGAAAACACTGAAAAGTGACACAAGTAGAAACAGGCAATACAGTCTTCATCTTAGAAAGTAAACAATCCGCATCATACAATTATTTTGTAGGGGACACATACCTTCCCTAGCTCAACTCCCCACTGATCAAAAGAATTAATGCCCCATATGAAACCTTCCACAGCAATTCTGTGTTCATAGATCGCCAACAACTGGAGAAAACAGATGGCAATTGTATTGCTCAGCAGATAGTTAGTTTACATTGACACTATAGGAAGGAAAAGGAACATGCACATATTTGTAGGATCTAGCATGCAACACTTTGGCTATAGTAAACAAAAATATATCCACTTTTGAAGTGACCATCACAGATGTCAACACATGTAGAATGTCAGTTCAGTTCATTGCAACAATCACACATACATATCAGGTTAGTAATATTGTAATTTCGAAAATCAACATATTAGCAAACTGGTAAAGATGTTTGTTGATCTACTAAAAAGCCAAAATTTAGAGAATTCAAACATATTTTTCTCAACTCAAAATACTAAAAAACACAAGAAGCACATGGATAAGAGTAATATATTTCAAATGATTTGAAGAATCCAACGAGTTAAAAGGATTAGAGACACAAATCAGCCTCAAAAAAGGAGTAAGAAACTATGCACCTGTCCAATATTGTAAGCACTTAATGTTGGAAGCAGAAGGCTGAGAGAAGGCCGATTGCCAGAGAAAGTCTATGATTTATGACACAATAGTTAGGACTTTCATTTAGTTCTAAACCAGAGCTCTTGTACAGAAGCAGAAAATTACCTTGTGAGGAATTAGATGTGGTGGAACATTCTCTTTTTGCAACTGTTCTGGTGTCTGCAAGAGAAAGATGTTTAATTAGATTCTGCACTTACAGGCAAGTGTCTCATATGTCTCATAAAGAATCACACGCAAGAGTTAAAAAAAAAAAATTACAGGGCATGATCATTTCTTAACTTACTGGGAATGGTAAAACACTACAACAAAGTACAAATTAAAACCAGATCAATGCAAACTAAAGAATACATAGCGAACCACAGGAATGTACAATAAGTGCGACCATGAGACAGAAATAAAATTTACCTTCCCATAAGCTAGAGCATCTGGCTGTGCAAAAAAGTTAGACATGAGTTCATCATGGTTACTAACCACTTCCCCTACAACAAGAATGCAGACTTATGTTCAATGACACTAAACAAATAGCCAAAGTATACCCCATCCAAACTGCCATCAACAATAAAATTCACTCAGAAGATCAAATAAAAACTTATAACCACCTTTCAGGTAAACAGGTTGCTGGCTCTTTACAACACCAATAAAATCACAAGGAATTACACGCCCCTGAATGTTTCAGGAAGATGAGTTAGTTTAAAATCTCACAAAGTTCTTTATTTCCTTAAAGATGACAAAACATTTGGATGCTATAACACATTATCAGCATCAAAATTATTAACTTAAGCTACGAGGATTCAGCTCATTAGACAGGGGTCACATGTTGATAAAAGAAAGCCAGATTAACAACAAAGAATATTAAAAGGTAGGGAACCTTTTCTTGCATGCACTTTCAGAATTTAAGGATTCATTTTAACTAATGATGAATATTTATACGTACAAATTTAAAGTTGTTAACATTGTTATTATTAACAATTCTTTTAGATGCATACCTGGTGAATTAGTTGATAAAAGCTGTGCTGACCGTTTGTTCCAGGTTCACCAAAATCAATTTCACCAGCTTCAAAGGGAAGAAGCACACCATCAATTGAAACCCCCTTGCCGTTACTCTCCATGCTAACCTAAATTCAAGCAAATTAGAAAGGTATAATCATCTTTTAAAGACAATCTGTTTTGTCTTTTCTGAAGAAAAGAGAGAGAAAAAAGAAGCTAGGGTAAACGTGCCTGTTGAATGTGTGGAGCCAACTTTTCCAGGGCTTGGGTGTAAGGCAAGATAGCCTGGAGAATTAACAGTGTGTTAGGAGATGAATATTTGACAAAAAGACTAGATAGTGCCCAAGAAGTGGCACTGGCAAGTCAAATTCATCTGAAGCAGAATATACTCACCCTGGCAGGATATCCGAGAAATGAAACATTCCATATGCTCAATAAACCCAGCAGTACCTGAACCACTGACAGAATATCACTAAACAGTCTATGCAGAATCTCTGAAGAGACCTATCAACAGCATTTTATGACCACCAAAGTCTTACCAGAGATAACCTCTATGGTTAGATTATTTATGTCTATTGGTTATGTATGTCGAGCTTAAAAACAAAATTCATGGCATTGAGCAATTAAGGCACTTACAGGTATATTTTTATCAAAAGGCGCTGAATAGAAATGTTGATCAATGCTTGAAGCTCCCTTCAAGAACCTTAAACAGAAAAATAGAATATCTTACCGAAGTATACACCAGCATCATATCAAAATTTAAAAAAAAAAGAGAGAGAGAGGAAAAAGTGTCAAAGAATCTATTTAAATTGAGGATGGGTTAAAACCTAGAACTTTATATTTAAAGGAACAAAGCAAATCACCTAGTTAAGGGGAAAAACAGAAAGGCTAATGTAGAAACACAAGTCTGAAAGACTGAAAAAAATTGGTAGCTTCATTTATTTTTCATGTAATCTTTTATGTGAAAAATTCTAATTCAATAGTCATCAAAGCTACTTTTTAAGATATAGTACTGACATTATGGTAATACAACTGAAAAGCAAGGGCAAAGGAAACAAATGGCATTTCTATAATTTATTTCTACTTTTTATAAAGTTACATTTGAAGCAGTATATATTTCCCTTCAAAATCAAGACTACTTTGGGAATTCCACTAAAAATTCACATAGCATGCAGTATAACAAGTCAGTGGTGGAACACATATCATATAGGAAACCCAGACTACTCAAATTAAATCAAAAGAGGTGGCATACTTCTCCACAACTGAGAAACCGTATTGAAGAGATAGAGGCAACATCCCAACAGCACTGCAAACTGCAACCAGCAATTCAATTAGCAATCAACCATTAATTAGCAAAAATTCCCAATAAAAGAAGTGAGAAAACAAACTTACCACTATACCGTCCACCAACCCAATCCCAGAATGCAAATGCATTATTAGGATCAATGCCAAACTTTTCTACAAGCTGCAATGTAAACAAGAATATATTGTCAACAAGGTATGTTTAATTAAATAATGGTTGGCACAGATTAGATTCATGTTACACCAGGCTGCATTATCACCAAAATGCAGAAAGGAAGAAAGAGTTTACCATAAGATTAGTGCTGACTGCTACCATGTGCTTTGCAACGGCAGAAGGCCTATAAACACATTCATTATCACATGAAATTCAAAAGTTAAACCAGAAAGATACAGAGAGTAATAACACATCAGAAATCAATTACTACAAAATATCTAACATTCCAAAATCTGAAGTATTTTTGATAAAGAGGAAAAATAATCTTTTGCATTTCATAAATTTCAGATTTCAAATAAAATCATAGCCAACATTATTTGAAGACTCAACATGAAAGAATTTTAGCCAGCATTATTCAGATTTTAGAGTACAACGTTTTGTCACTTCCAAATTTACGTGGCATAATTTATTTAAATTTTATTTCAGAATTTTCTAGATTAATACAAATCATTACACTAACTAATTCCAAAACCTGAAATGAACAAGACAGCCATATTATTGAAGAAAAGTAATATGATCACTGTACTAACCCAAGAGCAACTGAAATCCATTCCCTCAGGGTTCGAGCATTCAACATGGTTTCAGCTGTTGTAAAAGTCTTTGAAACCACTACAACTGCACAAATACATGAACCCCAACACAAAGGATCCCAGTGAGATAAGGCACTTAAAGTACCATAAATACAATATACAATTTGAGAAAAGAATAGGATAGAAAACAATACCAAGGGTAGTTTCAGGGTTTAGTCCCGCTATACTTTTAGCAACATCAACAGGATCAACATTTGCAAGACTGTGGCAGGTGCAAAAAAGAAGTTATGACAAATTTGGAAAAATGTATAGCATCTACTTCAAGACCTATTTGATACAGAAGACTCCATTAATAAACTAAAGGTGACATAAAACGACTCACAATCGTAATTGGCGTCCTCTAGAAGTTTGGACAGCCTCAGGATCTGCAAGTTGACATCACTCAGTATTCACTAATTTTGTCTTGGTTCAATGGTAATGAATTATGAATCTCAAATTTTTGTAAGGAAAAGGAAAACAACTGCATAGGAAAATTATAATGTGTCTAGCAATACCTGTCTGGAGAGCTGTGTGCACAAAGAGAGGACCTAAGAAACTGCCACCAATACCAACGGCTATAACATCCTTCAGTGATTTTCCAGTGGCTCCAACCTACCAAACAGTTTCCCATGACTGTATAATTCAGGCATTTGTAACTCAACTTTTTTTAATTTCAAAAAAGAAAATATATTACCCAGGAACCACTGCGGACTTTCTCAGAGAACTCTTGGATCTTGTCCAGAACCTTCCAAACCTCTGGAACAACATTCTTTCCATCACTGTTTATGACAGCATCTCTTGCAGCTCGTAAAGCTACATGAAGAACTGATCTATTCTCTGTGCTGTTTATCTGAAGGCATAAATGAAACGAAATGCAAAATCTTATGTGATCATAATATCCTTTTTTATGCCTAATCATAACATTAAACATGCTTACAAATAAAAGATAAAATCACCCATTGTAATGCAATTTTACAATAGATTAATAAATAAAAACCTACAAAGATAAACCTCGACTTACATGCTCTCCACTGTACATGCGGTTAATCTTCTCTTTGAGACGAGCAGCCTGGAACGAGAAAAAGTAGTACCATTAGAAAAACATGTTTATCTTATCCACAATTCAATTCCTGAAAATATAAATTTCTCAAATTCACCTCTGCCAATTGATAAAGTTTATTCAAGGTCTCAACAGTGGCATTTTGTCGTGAGTAATCCAACAACATCCCATCAAACTCCCTGCATACATAACGAAGACATCATAAAACCACTCATCTTTAAGTTACAACATAATCCTATATTCAGACTTATACATACACCATCATTGACTTGCACCGCTCTGTGTCGATCATCAAACCGCGTAGATGAGTCTTTTTGATTTCCTCAACATGATTCTGTAAATTGAAATAAACTCCACATCAAATTCATAAATATTACCACACTAACTCTTCACTTTCTTAAAAGTTGTGAGCTAAGAGTTACCTTCAACTCCTTCCATGGTTCAGTGTCACAGATTAGAGTTGGTAAAGCCATTTGAAATAACCTTTAAGCAAACAATTACAGTATCAGAAATAAAATCCAAATCCATTCAGAAGTTTTCTTACTTTTGCGGCATTGATGATCAAAGAGAATCTCGTCAAAAACAAATTTGAAATCTCTGGTTCTTTGATTTTATAGTTTTTTTTAAACAAAGTCAAACTTAGCTGAAGAAATAAGAAATAATGCGACATTAAATTTGATTTTATCACTGAACTCTCCGTCCAAATTCAAAAAAAGTAAAATCAAATGAAACCAAAAAAAAAATTATATCAAGACTAAAGTAAGAATTATAACGAACTTCAAAAATCAACATAAAAGGGAAGGAGACAGAAATGAAAAGCGTGATTAATTACCTGAACGAAGCAAAGATGAAGAGAAGAGAGAGGTTTATAGATGAAATGGATAGACAAGTATGATTAAAGTGGAGACTGGAGAGCTGATGAAGCTTGGCCAAAAAAGGGGAGGACTAAAGTTGTTGTCACGTGGCTAGTGCTGTAGGGCCAAGGAGCCCTAAGAAGATGGCATCTCGCACGTCTGATGCGGATCAGGTGCTTCATGGTTTCGGTTCGGTGGGCCTTTTACAGGTTATGTATTTGATGGATTGAGAATTTTGAGGGTGGCTTCAAAGTCTGTGGGTTATGTGGGGCGCAAGTGGTATCACTGGGATTGGAGTAATCTTAAGGCCGAGGACTATTTCCCACCTAAACTATACTGAATTCTCAAAAGTCCTATAGTTAATTTTGAAAATCTCATTTATTCACTCATAACTGTTTAAATTTATTAATTTTAAGGATAAAATCATTATTTTATATTTAATATTAAAAATAACCTTAAATATGATTTCATTTCTCTTTTTAAATTTAAAAAACTAACTTTTCTCTCTTAAATAAAGTTTAAAAAGATCACATTTCTCTCCCTTATGGTTTAGTTTCAAAACCCGTTCACTTTCTCTGGAGCTATCATCTACCGTCTCTCCCTCCCGATTGTTTTCCTTCCTCCGACGGCCTACCTCAACTCCATCCCAACCCACTGACTCAAGAGACATCGTTTGAAAAGAGAAATCGTCTTCCCAAACGATGTCTAGACGACTCGTCTCTCTCTGGGAAGACGAGTCGTCTTCATATTTTATTAGGTTTTAAACTTTTAGGGAGAAAAATGAGATTAAATTTTCAGAGGTTAGAATTATGTTAAATTTAACCTATCACATGTGGGTAAATGATATTTTCAAAATTAACCGAAAGAACTTTGAAAATTTAGCGTAGTTTAGATGGGAAATAGTCCATTGGCCTAATTTTAACGCTACTGCTAAGCTTGGATTCTTAATTTATTACAAAAAATTGTTATTTTTTTTTTTTATAAATTTGCCAAAAGACGAACATGTCCTTTATTTTAAATGCAGTTAAATGACAGTTTACGATTAAATTTTATAAATTTGGGGCGACTGATTGTTTGTGCATACGGCGGTGTGACTCGCCATCAGGCTATAGGGGCGGTGAGCTTTTAGGGCAACTCAAATCTCTAGTAGTCCTATTCTTCAATTTCACATGAACACTAAATCCTTCATTCTCTCGATTACACTGTGACGGTAGAACAGAGTCCCAATTATTGACCATTTTGATGTGGTGTTCCGTCAAGTCGTCTTGCCTGTTTTCCAGCAACCAATAAATGTGAAAGAATAATAAAAGGAAAAAAAAAAAAAAAAGGAAAGGAAAAATTTTAAGATGTCAGTATAAAATAAAGATGTGTCACCTAGTAGGAAATTGAAATTTGTTTCATTAGAGTTCCTGTGGAAAATGACCATTTAACCTTTGTAAAAATAGATAATCTAAATCAATAATGGAGAGACTGTGTCACTTAGTAGGAAATTTCCTAAATATATTCAACAATGACTTTAACCTATTGTCAAAAAGGAAGCTCGAACAGTCGTACAGAAAATTGAAGTGTGCCATCATAGCTTGTATGCAATATTGGTACTGTTACAAGTTGAAAAGTTACAATCTATTAAAAAAAAAAGCTTTGGCGCTGTTATCGTCTCTTATGCACACAGAGTAAGTGGAGTATTAAAAGGAATTAAACTGCCAAAGTACTATTTTATATCCAATTTTAATGTAAAGATATATATATATATATATATATATATATATATATATATATATATAATATTAAAAACTCAAATATTCTATTAAATTTAAAAATAAAATTTTCATTTTATCACTAATTCTTAAAACTTTATAAATTTATAAAACTAATAACTTTCTCTCATAATTAAATTTTAAAAAACTGTATTTATCCTCCAGATTTTTTCTTTCTTCTCCAACAATCGGATATCGTTCCCATCATCGATCGGCTTTTCTACTATTTTCTTCTTCTACCATTGACTTTCTCGCCAAACCAATTTCATTGGATGAAGATGAAGACGATTTGCTGTCTTTATCTTTTCAACTGAACGAAGATGATCAATTTCATCTAACAGATGAATCGACATCAAACAAATCTTCTGATGTCAATCTGCCTAGACCTGGATCATTCTCCAATCATGAACATGATAAAGATAGTGGGAAGGAACATGTTTGTGGCTAGAGAATGGTGGTTGCATTTTAATCCAAGATGCGAGAGAGAGTACTAACAGATGGGAGGTTTGTTGGAGAACGTCATTGAAAAAGGAAGGGAAATAATGAAACTTTAAAGAGAAAAATATAACTTTTCAAATTTTAGACGAGAGAAAATTATCAATTTTTTAAACTATAAAGGATGAATGAGATAAAATTTTAGTTTTTTAATATTATTGGTTAAATAATGGTTTTACTTTTATAATTAAAAACAAATTTTAATAAAAATAATATAACAGATAAATATTTGAGTTTTTAAAATTTTATAGATGTATATTTACTTTTATATTAAAACTTGAACAGGAAATAGTCCTTTGATGGAATTAAAATATGAGCAATATTATGTGTACCTATTTTAAGTATACAAATGTATACATACTCATATGTGTCATCATATGATTGGTTATTGTTTTATTTTTAATTTAAAATCATCCAATCACATGATGACAAATATAAATATGTACATATTTATGTATCCAAAGTGGGTACACATAGTTTTATTGTTATAATATATAATATATAAACAACTCATATATCAAACAACGGATTTGAGAAATAAGAGTGTATAAGAAATTGTAAAAATTTATTTGACCGAATTAAAATACATAATATATAAACAAATCACGTATCAAACAACGGATTTTAGAAATTGAGAGTCTAAGAAATTATAAAATTTTAAAAAATTCCGTTGCCGGGAATCGAACCCGGGTCTCCTGGGTGAAAGCCAGATATCCTAACCGCTGGACGACAACGGATCTGATTGTTATCCTATTATTTTAATTATTTATTTTCTTATCACCTATGGTTATGAACTTATGTTGCTTCCAGGATAGAAGTCACAGCGTCTCACCATTTTCTGATACGACAAAAAATTTTATAAACAGTAAAGGTTATAAAATTTTGGTGGTCGAACCAGACCCAAGGTCTCAGCACGACTTGTACAACCCGCAAGTTTGGCCCTGCCAACAAAATTATGGGCCAGCCCAGCGTGTTGGACATGTCTAATTGTTCCGAGCTGCGAGAATGTCACCAAAATGAGACAGCCGAGTACTGTAACATATGCAGCGTTGTTGAGACATATTTTTACCTTTTTAATAAAAAGAATCTAATTACTTTATTATATATTATCTATTGGACAATAAGCTGCAGAGTCTGGATACACAAACAGGCTAAACGGGCGATGGTATAAACCTACTACTGGTTTCGCTCTTATGCCATTGCTTGTTTATGTCTATGGCTTTATGCTCATAAATCGAGTATGGACTCGACCAAAACTCACACTTGCATATGCATAAAATCAATATTACTTCAGAGAGAAATTGGAAAATTTTAAAATCACCCATGACAATTTTCAGTTTACTTTACAAACGGCAATGCAAAACCAAACTATTTTCCCTGTTCTTCATCACATCAAAACACTGGAATTTGGAACTGTAAAAGATCTCTGGTAATTTCATCCACGAGTCCACTAAGAACAAATCTCTCCACGTCCCTTATAACATCGTCTTTTTCAATGAATGCAAACATCATGTCTTTCCAATTCAGATCCCACATACAATTAACGTCTGGGTCCTTGTCATACAAATCATTCTCAAGCAATTTAGGCAGAAGCTCTTCCAAGATGACTTCACCATTCACTTTCCCACAATGTAATTTTAACTTCTCAATGTCTTCATTTAACTGTCTGACCAAATCATCCAAGGATCTTATCTTCACCGCAGAGATGGATACTTTGACAAAAGGATGAACGCTTAGCTCTTGCCTTCTCCCTTTTCTTTTCATTAATTCATAGCCGCAGTCTAATATGAGCTTGCTGTCCTCATCTTGACAGTCAGGGCCACCAACATCTAGAATGCCAAAAGGGATGTTGAGTTTGAAGAGAGCTTCTGCAGTGTTAAGAAATATCTGGCTTTTAATCACTATCCGCTTCAGATGATTTTCATTTTCTTTGAGTGGTCTTGCTGTTTCTGT
This sequence comes from Mangifera indica, assembly GCF_011075055.1. Lineage (NCBI taxonomy): Eukaryota > Viridiplantae > Streptophyta > Magnoliopsida > Sapindales > Anacardiaceae > Mangifera > Mangifera indica. The sequence continues at coordinate 2,173,122 of NC_058147.1, read as the reverse complement.
TCTAGAATCTTTCTGGTACACCAATTGCGAAGGATAAGCCATATCAGTTCTCCCTGCAAAATTTAAAACAATGAGCTTCGACTGTCAAAAGTTTTCGATTCCACACTTGTAATGCCGTTTCTGTTGTTTCATGAGATGACATTTCGTCCGGAAAGATAGACTACATGTCGTCTTATGACGAAACACATTCAACACTGACCTTCAAGGTTGTGTTGTACTTACCCTTTGGTGGATTGGATTCAGTAATGTTAGACTTCTGTTGTACACCACCATCAGGCAAAGGTTCTCCACCTTGCTGGTCACTCTTAACCATAGAGTCTATCTTCTGGCACTGCACATCAAATTAGAATTTGGAGACATAAGAAAATGATAAACTTCTCAAATGGTTTAAAGATGGACTCACATTGTCATTCCAAACTAGAGTCTGTGCTTCTTTTGGGCTTTGGCTTCCATTTTCAGCAGGAGTGTACAAAATGGGAGCCTCCAGAGCTTCTCTCTCCCGTTGTTGCGCAACAGCCATTGGTTCTACGATAGCAGCTGATTTCTTTTTAATGATGCTTAATTCAGGTTCTTTGGACTTGCCAATGCTTGTTAGATTTGCTTCTCTGGGGGCACCGAGTTTGTCGTTCTTTCTCTGTTTCACTTGTTGCAAAACGGAAATCTTATGTTTCTGTGCCCTGGCAGAGTTCTGCAGCGCATCTCCTCTTCTGACCATCACTTCGTTAATCATTCGAGGAGTCTCTCTTCTATGCACCTTAATACTTTCAGTGTTCCATGTGTCTGGATCATGAACAGGTTTCGTTTCCATAGTTGGTGGAACAGCAGCTTTCGTCTTGGCTAGTTTAGATTCCTGATCTCTTGAAGATGAATCCTGATTTAAATTCCCGCTCGCTGAACCTCTTATGTTGACATTTAAGCTAGCAGAACTCTTGTTACCATCTGAAAACCTTTCTGACTGCATTGTATCAGGAGCTTCTGTGAAACTTCTCTTACTAACTGCGGCATGATCTATATGTGACTGCTTCTTTTGCAAATTAATCTCAGCATCCGTGGATTTTGATAAAGCAGGGAACATTGATTGGCTTCCCTTTCGTTTCCTTGCTGGAAATTTCTGTTTTACACTCAGTTGCCCCCTCTCTCCGGCTAGCCCTTTTTCTTCTAGAGGCTCTGATTTCCGGAGAATGTGTGATTGTTGGTATTCAAGAATGGTTTGAGACTTCTGGCGAGTGCCCACTGCAAGCTTGTCTGTGTAAACGTTTTCTCTTCGAAGCGCACCTTCCTTCAACCCTGTCTTGTCTTGGGACGGGACTGTCGCTTCTGATCTTCTATGTGCTTGATGTGGTATTCCCTGCATCTCATCCTGGAAAACTGGTTCCTTCATTTTGCTCTTTTCTGCACCTTTAAATTCTCTTTGCTTTCCATGATCATCCTTTTGTTGGTTTCCAATGTTATTGTTCAACGGGGTGATATTTCCTTGCAGATTGTCTTTGTTACTGGCCCTTTTTAAGCCTCTCACCGGTTTTGTACCTTCAAAGTCCTTCCAGGGTGACTTTCCGCCATGAATAACCGCCTGTGCAGCCAGTTGAAATTCTGCTTGTGATGCAAGACTGTTCTGAACTGCTGGAATGTTGTTAGTTTCTATCATCTTTTTCTTTGACGGCAAGTGTGTCAGATTCTCAGCATCTTCTGTCCTCTTCTTAGTAATCTTGGTGCTTCCCTGCACAGTTTTCTTCAAAGGGTTTGACTCTTTCTGTATAGGGTTCTGTGAGTCTTCTTTTTCTGGCAGTTCTTCAAGCCCCATTAATTTAGCAATTACATTTGGAATTCTCGCCTTTTCCACTTTGGATTGAGAAGAGCTCGAATGGCTCTTCTGTTCTGAAAAACCAGCTTGAGTTTTGACACTGGAACTACTCTTAACTGATTGCTTGCGAGGTGCTGATTGTTTTTCATAGATGAAATTTATACCTCCGGAAGGGTAAGCAAGAGCTGCCAGCCTCAACTTGACATCATTCCTTGCAACATCTTGGGTGCCATGGCAGTTTCTTGAGGGCCTGTCAAATGAAAATTTTGGCCGAGCCAGCTGCTTCTGCTCAGCTAAATTGACAGCACTATCATCTTCATCTTCATCCTCCTCAAGCAAAGTGATCCGACTTTTTCTTTTGGGGGTGCCCATGTATTCCGAAGCACCCTGCAGGTTTATCAGCATCCGCAAAGATTCTTCCAAATCTATGGCCCCTTTCAGTAGTTCATTTCCAATTTCTATTGAACATCTATCAAAGTTCAGGCCATTGGAGCATGCTGTGAGGATCTGGTTCAACTTTTGAGCCCCCCTGGATATCTCTTTGAGGTGGAGATGGGAAAGAGTAGGGAAGTGGCTGGTCGAAGACTGATGCCTATCTATGCTATTTCTTCTTCCCATCTTCTGGTAGTCCACTGGTCTCCCACCAATTTGATTTAGGAATGCCAGAATTGAATTATTGCCTGAGGAATCCATCATGCTGAGTTTTCCTCCTTGCTCAAGGGCAAAAGCCAGAGTCAAAGACAAATCTCCAACTTTTCCTGTGCTCTGGCCTCTCCCAAAAGGAACAACCGCTTTTGAAGCTTCGCCGCTGCCGAATTTATTGCCTCCTTTATACCTGTTCTGCGGGGTCCCAGGCCTTAAACCAGTCTGTTGGAAACAATAAATTGTAACTTAACCAAGTTAATACCATCTTTTATTTCAGTCTCATATACATAAATTAACAAATTACACCACTCTCAGCTTTGAAAACTTACAGTATCAGTTGTTTTGAAATCTCTAGACCCTCTGTAGTTTTTCTTTGCATATGAATATGCATCTGATACACACAGCAGAACAAAATCAACATTTAATTTATACATTCAATAAAACTATGTAAACATAGTTTTGAGTATACAATTAAACACTCCGATGATGATGCTGCATAGTTTTTCTTTGCATAAAAATATGCATCTGTTACACGCAGCAGAACAATCCAACACTTAATTTATACATTCAATAAAACCATGTAAACATAGTTTTAATTTCATAATTAAGTATTTCGATGATGTATCATCATATGATTTAGTGATTTTGAATTAAAGATAAAATAAAAGTCAATTACATAATATCAAATCGTTTGAAAACCCAATTATATACTCAATTATGTGTGCATATAGGATTGCTCGCATACATTTACCTTTTTACTCTCACTTGCCAACCAAAAGTTGGCCTAGTTATCGAAAGAGTACTAATTGGTATAAACAACAAATTCTCATACTCACTCACTGACTCTGCATGTTGTATTGAAAACCGGTTTCGGGGTTTAATCAACAAATTCTCATAGCCACATTTGCAGTCTATTCTTTCTCTCGATTTTCATTTGTTAATTTGTTGGTAAACTAAAACACAATCTGAAATTTTGTTGCTTGACTAGTTAGCCTGATCTTTTGTTCAGTTAAAAGAAAAATAAATGTCGAAATGTAATTAAGAACTTGACTGATTGTTCTCGTTTCATGTTACATTTCTGACCCTCTGTCGAGACTGATAGTTTGAATGCAAAATGCAAAGAATTGCTTTCGCTTTTGAATTTCAATACGATCCGCTTAAACTACTAAAAGGGAAATGGTGCCGTCTACTTTTATACTTTGCTTGAAGCCATGAAAAAAGGATCATAATCCTGAGAAAAGCCAAGTTTAGATTCTTGTTCTATGTGGGACTTCAAAACGAAGTCGTCCTATGGATGCAAAGATTTGCAGAATTATTACTTACCTGCAACTGCTGTGTTATTAGGTGAGTTCGAACTCTGAGTTGTAGCCAGGCGTTCTTTTCTCAGGCGGAGATCATCTAACAGCTTCTGTGCAAAGTCTGATCTCTTCGCCATCTCGTACTCGGACCCGAAAGGCGAACTCAACTCAGTTCCAGCAAACTGTGTTTTAATGACATTGTTTTAGGGACATGACTTGTGCAGAGAATTGAAGAGGATGAGATTGTTTGAAATTCCTTTCGTAGTTGGGAGGGTTCTTTCAAAGTTGGGTGCGGTGGGAAGTCGAGTCCAAAGTGATAATAAAATGATGTTTGAAATTTTAACTTGGTAGAAGATTGACGTGAACGTCAGTTTAGGTCTATCTGTAAGTGGGGGTTTCTTTGTTACAGTTCTTCCACTGTCCTGACTTTGCCTAGAATCCAAGCAAGCAATTACTGATGTTCCAAAGAGCTTCCTCTTCAAGCCTGCATATTTCTTTTATCTCCTTGTTCCATTCCTTCTCTTTATATTTCCTTGATGATTCAGGTCGAATATATTGACGGCTAATGCACATGCAATAAAGGAGAGTATCTTTCTATTTGCCCCTCTGGGAAGCTTGTGAAGCAAAAATAGGGACACCATGCTAAAAGTTTGAAATTCTTTTCTTAAAAAAATCTCCAAAAACATTATCGAATTAAGAATGGATCTAATTTGAACTAGTTTAACTTAAATTGTTTGACTCATTACAAATAGTTTTATTGTTTGTTCATTATCCATCCAATGACATTGTAATATCTCATCTCCAGATTATACTTCTAAAAGTAATTTACCAAGATAACATGTTATATATACAATAACAATTCTAAAATATATTAAAAGAAAATAATTTCATGAAATACTTCGATAATTTATTAAATTAAAATATGAAATTCATAGTTTCTTGAAATTATATTATAAATAATAAAAGTAATGATCCCAAAACAGTTTAATTCAAAAATTAAAATAGAAAGTCTTCATTGGTGGTTGCACTGTCACTAAGCTAATCCACCAGCCTCTCCGTCTGCCTCGTTTTCATGTCTACCTGCAAGCCAAAGCAAAACACAAGTGATAATTCACCCAATAGGCACATACAATCACTAAGCATTACTAGAAATTCCTTGGATAATCTGACTATCCATTTATCCATATCATACAACATCCCAAACGTATATCAAGTGGACATCTCAAACACCTCTTACACCTTCCTGAGAATCGGGTTAGATGTCCCAAACGCCTCATGTATCAATGAGACGAACATCTCAGACTCCTCTTACATCCCTTAATCATCAAATAGAGGGCAAAACATATTTTCCCTAACCCTCAGTATGAGATCCCTCTGTATTTTTTTTTTAATCGTGAGAAACGGGCATCCTCTCTTTTATGAGGGATGACCATCCTAGAACAGGAAAGGACGATCATTCTCCTTTGACCTCACTCCTACATGCCAAATTATCAATTTACCCTTATGCATCATCTCCTACCTCATGATGGGACGATCGTCCCTCTCTTGTTAAGATCAATGTCCCCAACCTTTGCAACTTTCAAAAAAATGCATCGATTTTGATGATGATTTAGTAACCTAACCACCCAGACTCATTATAACACTTTGTTACTTTTCCCACTAATCAGACCATCCCTCAATAATCATCATCAAACGAAAATCATATGAAGTCAAAGAATAAGTATATAACTCATCAACCTAATCATCACATTTTCAAGATTCTATGCCATTATACTACATTACGCATATTCACATGCAACAACAAGACAAATCTACATATACAGAGTATATATATAAAAAACCGTAAACATGCCAAAAATAACAAGGGAAAAGGGAAAGTGCGCCTAACTCTCCTGGTGCTTAGTCTTTGAGTGGCAAGAATCTGACGGCGTTCCTCTAAGCCAACGACTCTCCAAGACTCTCAATCCTTAGTGTTCCCTTTGTGAAACATGAGTTTAGGGTTAGAACGTATAACCCTAAATGCGATACAAGGAGAAGTTTTATAACAATTGGAAAACGAACCTGGGAAGAGTGTCCCCCAAGACGTGCATCTCAAAAATCGCATGAGCACGACTTGAAATTGTCGACTCATAGGGATAGACATCTCAAAGATAGGGACGAACATCCCATAGGTTTTACTTTTGCATTGGCTTTGAAAATTCAATGTTATCGAACCTTCCGAAAAATAGGGATCATGCCAAAAGTCCAACCTACCCCTGAATATACTTGAGGTTGGTATATTGACCTTGTCAATGACTTTATTCATTTTGTTGATAGTATTCTAATGATACAATAGATTAACTCAAATAAGTCCGAACTCAAACTGAAAGCGGATATTTTGGATTTGATCCGAATTTGAACTAGTCTCATACTTGATTTGGATCGAATTCACATCTAAATCAAATCATGATATATGGTGTGCACACACACAAAAACAGTAACCTAAATTAGAATCACTTTTATAGAGTAAGATAGTTTGGTATAAGGTCGGATAAAATTAAGGTTAAAAAAAAGGTGTTCAATACTTGGCAAGTAGGTGGGATGAGTTGGACTGAATGCCTTACAAAGAACAAAATCAATTGAAATGGAGTAAAGAGTTTGTCTGCCTCCACAGCCACACACAAACAGATGGAATCTATAGTATGAAGCAAGCAACCATCAAGTTTTCACGGGCTTTCTCAGCATGAAACAACAGGGAAGCAGAGCCTCGCAGCCCAAGACAAAAGCAGTGGGTGAAGAGGCTGTATCAAGAAATCAAATCAATCAAAATATGGATAAGACCATAAAACAACATTAGCAAATACCATTTTTGTCCTCCTCCACCTAAATCTTATCTAAATCAACTCTTATTTTCTTAATAAAAACCAAAGTTGCGTGGCTATTGTGTCAAATATTCATGTTTTCTACTAAATATTTCAAAAATTTTTTATAAAATTTTGAATAAAAAAGTGTTTATGAGAGCTTTTAAGATTAGTGAAGAATAAAACATATATTAAATTGAGATTTTGACTATTTTATATCATTTATAAATTATTAACTAATATTATTTAATTTTAATAAAATTAGTTTATTTTAATTAAGAAGCCCCAAATTCTGTAAACCTACCTTAAATACCTTAAAACATGTATGGATTACACAAGGCCAAGTAGCCAAACGAGGTGTTAGCTTTGAATTTTCGTCGAATTGACCACCATCGTAATTGACGTGCCAAATAAAAAAATCACTTTCATCGCGAACCTTCCTCGAAATCATAGCCGTCCAGACCTTGTCCATTACAGCACGCTACTGACAACCAGATAACTACTAATATCACCCAAAAATCCAACCGTCCACCTCAAAGCTGGTCAAATCATCAAAGCCGTTGGATCATCTAGGGTTCCCCTTTAAGTCGGTTTTCATGTCTTTAAAGCCACAACAACCATGATTGTTGTCATTGAGGTGTTGGGGCGCGCCTTCTAATTCTCAGATCTGTTTCGTTTGCTTTTGCTTCTCTTTAATCTCTTTATGGATCTAAATAGATCGTTTTACGATCTATACGTTGGTCAGGGCTTTTCTGGGATCTGTGCGATCCTCTCGGTACTTGAGTACAGGCTCTATATACCGCCTACGGCAGAGTTTGCGAGGTCATGATAATGGATAGATCTATCTCCAGTCGAGTAAATCGAGGTATTTAGGCTATTCTAGTTTATATCTATTCAGCAATTTTGAATTGAATTTGGTTTTTTCCATTGCTTGTAAGTATTCGATCGATTTATACATCATTCAAGCGATTAACTTATTTTTTTGTTTTGAATAGGTTCGGGTTTCTGCTGTTTTTGGGACGGTCGTTGGATCTGGAATAAGGATGGACGGAAGTTTGTGTTTGCTTTACTTAATTCTTATAGATCGGTTCTGCTGGAGCTGGCTTATTGGAGGATATCCAGACCGCTGCGGTGTCAGAGATCATAGAAGCTGTTGATAGTTGGCAGAAATTACAGTAAGCTGGATAAAGGTTTTCGTTATACTGAGTAATTTGTTCACAGGTTGTTTTATTATTCTTGTATCGTTTGAAGAAGGTCTATCTTGTGAGGAAGAAAAATTGTGAGTTTGAAAAAATTGTTGTGAAAAAAAATTATGTTTGAGAGAACAAAAGATGAGAGGTAAGATTTGTAAGGTGAAGATTTTAGAGATGGATTATGCTGTGTGTTCGTGTTCGACCTTTGCCATGACAGGTGCGCTTGCATGGCAGGTCAAAAACCCTAATAAAATTATTATTTTTTGTTTTCGGGGGAGATGGTACGGGGATTCGTTTTTTCTTAAATCCCTGGCTCTCCTCCTGGCTGGTGTGTCTGCCTTTTTTTTCCCTCTCTTCAGTCTCTTGCTGGTTGAGTGAATTGTTTGGTTTGATGCCAAACCCGCAACAACCATCTGTAAAGGCAATATATATTTCCGCGCACAGTTTGAAATTCATCAGCACACCGTGCAGGCTACCCAATTGCTAATGGTCTACGCGATGGAACACAGGTACAAATAAGTGAAGCACACAAGTTTAATTCATTTACTCTTTATTGGACTTATTTTACGACATAAATATACTATATAAACAGCCATAGCAGGTACCAGGTAGTATGACAACCTTTCAATTTATCTATCCTGTATAACAACATTAATCACTTGCATGTTCATTTTAATGATCTTTAAATGTTTCTTTAACATAGCTTTTTCTGCTATGGATATACTATTAAATTTCATATATTTAAGATTTTCGAGAATATTATTATCATTTTAAACTAACCTGGTAATCTACTTATGAAATAATTCTAAAAAAGCTTTTTCAAGTTGACTCAGTCTATATTATTTACAAGGGATCATTTCATATGTTATATACAGAGTTATTCTATAGAAGATAGATAGTGGTTGATACTTGAACTTGCAATTTCTTGTCTTAAAAGTAATGTTTGCCAAATTTTAGTCCTTTAAGTTATTTATACATCCAATTTTTATCAATCAAATTGAATATACCAAATTATATATGCTTAAAAAAACTATTGTATATTTACTTATAATTAACCATTGTTGTGATATTGGATAATAAGTGGCTAAATAATGTACAACTATCTGCATTATTTGTGGTCTTTAAAGTGTGTCCGCATTATTATTTCAGTACTAATTCATTGCTGCTGTTAAATATGTTGCCTTTTTATTCTGTAAGATTTGGTCCTGTTATTTGTTGTTGGACCATTTTTGAGTTTGGCTGTCAGTTGATTGGTGGGGGTTACCACTGTTGTAAATTTGAAGGTATTGTATCTTTGTATCATATTGTAAGGGGGAGAAGCTTGTGTACGAAGCATTTGGGTTCTTTATTTTGTGAAGATTCTTTTTTGTTGTGGAATGTTACCAGCTGAATCAGCATGGATGAAGAATATTGTTCCTTGTGATGCTTGTCAAGGCCTTCTCTTGGAGCTGCTTTCGGACATGGTTGAAGGGATTTTTTAAATTAGGTAAATTTTATGAATGTTATGTCAGGTTTTTGAGACTAATTAATTATTTATGCATAATATTTTGTTTGATAATTTTTGTTTTTTTTGCAGGAATATGAGGTTAAATATTCCCATGTGATCGCGGGGTTTTGGCATTTTTGTCACCGTAGTAACCGTCATCCTGTCATTGTGAACTGTGTTGCTTTCAAAGAAATTAGTTTTGCTGTCATTGGAGATTCTATTGCTTTCATCAGGCTTGCGTTCAATTTCTGGAGTTTTGTGGCTTGTTAAGTCGAGCTGCCCTGACTATGGTATTTTTGGCTTGCTCAACCTCTCGGTCCCCATTGAAGATGGTGGAGTTTAACTTGTGACATGTCTCTTATTTCCTTGTTAAGGGCTTGCGTTTCCTCCTCGTGCTGGTAGCTCAGTTTAATTATCCTCTCGTTTAGTATATATTGCTGATTATTTAATCTATTGCTTGAGTACAGAGTTGTTCAAGGCAATTTTAATATTTTATCTTCAATCTGTTTCTTATTTTTGGATCTTGTTTATTTACCTATAGCTCTTTATTTGTAACCAGGCTGATTTTGTCTGATGTATTCATTGGAAGTTACTTTCAGAAATGTGCTTTTTATTAGGTAGTAGCGGCTCTATTTTTGTTTGTGTCTCTGGATGACGCAAACTGAGGTTTTGGTTGCTGATTTTTGTGATGAACTGCTGAGGTTTGTCAACCCGTGTTAAGGCTATCAGATGTCTCTTTTTTAAATTAAACCTGTAAGGTAACTATTCGTTTGATATTCATTTGTCTACAATTTATTCAACTGTTAAAATGATGGGCCTTATTAGTTTATCACTGAAATGTGCTTTTGGATCACGTTTTTAGCTCGTCGGCAAATATGTTGTTTGTCTACAGCGTTGTTGGGTTTTATGTCAAAATACGGCTGACCCAACTAATTCTATTTTGAAGTTTCCCAGCAGGTAAATAATTTACCGCATTGGAGTTCGCGGTTATGGAATTTGAATGAATTTCAGTTTTGAGTGTTATTAAATTCATCATATAAAAAGGTCGACTATAATTCATTGTTCTGCATGCCTTATTAATTCAACAACTAAGTCGAATTTGTTTACACGTCATTTTTTGTGCTTTGAAAATTGAATTAATAAACAGTGGAACATCTGAGACAGCCTGGCAAAAAATTGAGTAAATATGGCTGTCGTTGTAGCGAAAATAGGAAGATAACTTAGCGGGGAAAAAAAAAGTAAAGAAAACATTGGAAGATAAATTTGCAGAGTCGTCGTGGTATTTTCGACTGGATAGGCCCATAAGCTCAAATAGGGTAGAGCGCTCAAACTTCGTTTGGGAGGATGGTGGTTCGAATCCACCTGGGTCTTTGTTGTAAATGTTCGTTGTGTCTCTGTGAAGTTACTTGATTATTTTGCTCTTTGAAGGCTGAAAGCCAAGATAGAAGACTTTTGTACTGTCGCATAATGTTGGAAACATAATGGGACCCTGTAATTTCTAGAATCAATGAACGGGAGTCATTTCGATTTTATTATTAGCATCCTGTTTTGAGAACGGTGATATGTTATTTTTTATTTGTGGTAGAATGGTTTAGGATTAAAAATAAATTATAATTAAATAAATTATTTAAGTATTTAATTAAATATTTAAAATTTGGGGTATTTCATTTTATAACAGGGCTGGGTTAATCTGGTTCAGATGGATTCCGCCATTTATGCCTTGTTTATTTTAAATTTTAAATTAATAAATAATATTTATTATTGATGTAAATTATATTTATTTTTTATTATTTAATTTATTAATAATAAAAAGTTATAAAAAATTTTTTATTACCAATATTATATAATAAGTAATATAAATAATAATATAATTATTATTTTTATTTTAAATATTATCAAAGTAATTTTAATTTTATTATAATTATATTATTTTTTAATTTTTTTTTGTAAAATTAAATTTATTTTTAATTAATATTATAAATAAAACAAAAAATATTTAAAAATAATTATATTATATATATTGAGATAAAATAATTTATTACTTTTAATTAAATATTAAATTGTATTAAATATAATATTTATTTATATTTAATAATTTTTTAATTAATTTATTTTTAAAATAATTTTTTTTATTTTTTAATAATAAAACATTATCAAAAGTAAATGAAATAATAAAGAAAATGTCATTTTGTTTTTACCACTGAAACATATTTACCTCTCTATTTAAAAATAATTATATTATATATATTGAGATAAAATAATTTATTACTTTTAATTAAATATTAAATTGTATTAAATATAATATTTATTTATATTTAATAATTTTTTAATTAATTTATTTTTAAAATAATTTTTTTTATTTTTTAATAATAAAACATTATCAAAAGTAAATGAAATAATAAAGAAAATGTCATTTTGTTTTTACCACTGAAACATATTTACCTCTCTTTTTATATTTTTGGTAGCTTGTTGGAGTTGTTAAATGATCTACTGTTGCTATTTAGTTTTATGTTCATTATCTCAGTCTGACGTGATGCATGTGTCATTAATTCATGTTGGTCTTTCAGGATGTGGTGTTATTCTTTTCAGACTTTTTATCGTATAAGAAAAACAAAATTTTATCCAAATTATTGTCAAATTGATCAAATTTGAGTATAAAATATAAAATATTTTAAAATCGAGAATGTTTAAATAAATATTAATATAAACAAAATAACAAAGATTATTATGTAACACTCCCTCCCTGGCGGTAAGTAGAAACTGAGCCTTTATCTGGTGTAAAGTTTTATCCCGAGGGTAGAAAAATAATTTCTCCTCAGGAGAGCGTTAATTTTGTTTAAAATCTTTTAAATATTTAGAATGTTTTAAATTAATTCTGTTTGACATAAGGAGAAAAAGCTGATGAACATGCCTAGGTATTGAACGGAATTTTCATGTTGGCCACGCTAATTGTGTGACCAGAAAATTTCCACGTTTAAAGGATTTGGTACGTTCGATTTCAACGGTAATAACGTGACAATCCATAAGTCACACATCGTCTGAACTTGTCACATTCTCAGACATCATCTATCCATCTCTTTACGCTCTTCTTGATGTTATTAAAGCAGAGTTTTGAAGCTTTATATCGGAGACGTGCTCACATCATAATATATTCTCCACCATCTACCACCTTTACATTAAAGCAGAGTTATGCCCCCTGTTCCTTTCAGTGGGATTTGATTCTCTTTCTTGTTGATGCTGCTACCTTTACATTATGAGCTTGTTTTGCTTATTTATTTATCATCCCTGTAGCTCCAATTTTATTTGTTAAAAAAACTATAAAGATTTGCATAAATTACTGGGAATTGAATGAGGTCACAATCAATAACAAAAATCTGATAATTCTTTTTATCAGTTAAGAGAGTTCTCAATATTTTTGAAAATAGATTCGAGATTGATTTATTACTGTTTAAAAATTATAAAAAAATATATATTTAATTATTAATACAACTTTTACAATCAGACGTAGGTTTTACGAGTTTGTAATTATGTTATTCAGATTAACTAATTCTCTTATAATATATTTATAGATATAATGAATCGGGTATTTTAAAATTATTTAAACAAATTCTTTAGTATATATTAGAAATTGAAAATAGTATAAAGAGTATTCACGGTTTATCTTTTAAAAATTAATAGTATAGGGAGTATTTACAGTTTGTTCTTTAAAAAGTGAGAAAAGACAACTTTCTACAAACGTTAGCTCTAATTGAATTGAATTGCTATTTATAGGACATGTTGCATCTTCTTGCAGTTCTCACAAAGAAAATACTTTGTTTCAATGTACCGACTCCTTATGAGAGAGTTTTGAGGAGCTTTAAATCTCTCTTAACCATTGTTAAAAGTCATGAAGGCATCATCGTCACTCTGGATGAGATCAAATTATTTGGCATGAGAAGGGATAGCGTCTCAATGTAGAGCCATAAATTTCCCCAAGTCATAATATGGAAATTAGTCTTTGTTGCCTTGTGTTCTGGTCTTTTTCATGGACTTGCAAATTAGGTAATTACAAGTCTTTGTGACAAAGAAAGTAGAAGATGAATGAAATGTCAAATTACCTTTGGCAGAGTTTGCACATTAGTGCCTCCCTCTCTTTTTTACCCTGAATGCACCCGCTTGAATTTGGTCAATGAGTATTATAAAATTTAGGAGTGAGTGGTCTAAAACTACATTTAAGACATGGTTTTAAAAACTGGTTCCAAGCCGGGGAAAATTTTCACCTTTTTTTTTTTATATCGAGACGTAAACTTGAGTTTCAAATTTTGTACAAGGTGAGAAGACACGATACCCTACTCATTAATTTAAATAATGTATATTATTCAGCTAAATTTATTTTTACGTTAAATAGTTTAAATTAGATATTTAACGATTAATTATACAAAATTATTTTAAATATTATTTTTAATAGTTATTTAAATAGTTTATCATCCTCACCATTAGTTGGATTGAACTACCCTCTAATTGAATTAATGTCTGATTCGACCTTGATAATATTGATTTAAGGTTTCTGATTAGATTTTCTATTGGTGTGAGTCAATAATATTATACGGGTGAAATCTTGAATCCAATAATCAGTCTAACCATTGGTTAGATTGAATTGCCTACTCATTAGGTTGACTTTCGATTTGACTCTGAAAAAGTTCTTGATTAGATACTTGATTGACTTGAACTAATTATACTAAACATGTGAAACCTTGAATCAAGTAATCGACCTTATAATCACAATAATAGATAGTCAATGTTTGATCTTAGGTATTTATATTTTTGTTATTTAAGCTATCTTTTGAGATATATACATATATTTGTAAATTTTTACTGCAACAAAAATACGTCTTTTTGTTTAAAACCTAAGATAGATATAATTGCACCAAAATCATAAGAGATTGAAGGGAGTTTCTTTGACAATTAATTGCATAGCATATTCAAATAGAAGTTGGGAAAATTTTATAAGACGAGAGAGCAAAATGATCGATAGATTGAGTCGGGAGAGGCACACTAATTAAAAGAATGAGTTAAAAGTGGAAGATATAAGATGAAAACTTTAGAGGTTTGGTTGTTGAAGACTCTAATTACCATATTATAATCTTGAAAAAAGATACAAAAACTATAAAAATTTAAAATTTTTAATTACCCTCCATCAAATGCAATCATTATAGGTTGTTGGAGCAACCGTTTGATTAAATACATTACTATTTGATATCCGAGATTAAGTTTGACTGTTAAAGCCACTTATTTGGTTTTTTGGCCGGAATACCAAGATCACTCAACCCATTTGGTTTTTTAGACTATTTGGGCCACTCATTGAGTTATTCGGTGGTTAGGTTTTTTTGGCTAGTATACTAGAATTACTTAACCCATTTTGGTTTTTTTTACTGAGATACCATGTATAAATATATTAAAATTATAAGTATAAAAATTAAAACTTATATTACACAAAATTAATTGATTTATATTAAAATCTAAAACAATATTATACATACTTACTTTATGTATATAAATATACATACTGATGTGTATTATTACAAAATTGAGTATTATTTTATTATTAATTTAAAAATTAATTATTTATATAATAATTTATATAAAATATATTTAAAATAAATACATATAATTTTATTATAAAATTTAATCGACCGAATTTATGTATTAACTATTTATATTATTTTTATTTGAGAAAGTTAAGTCTCCAACGCATACCGAATCTCCTATGGTAAGAACATGTAACCATGTTCTAGAAAAGTAAACGTACAGCTTTACTTTTTACACGTAAGGACTTACCACAACTACATGTGCCCTGTGACCGTACGGTCCCTCCAGCAGGATCTCAATGACTGGACCAGTAAATAAACAATAATATAAAATCTCCGCCAATGACTAAACAAAAGCCAACATCTTTGTGAGCCTTTTGTGTATTAGCTCATTTCTATTTTCTCTTCACACATTTCTCCTTGTTCTTTTTTGTACTCGTTTTCCTTTCATGTCTTTTTGTTGAACCACTTTCTCTCTGGCGAAGAGGAGGAGGAGGAGATTCGCTGCACAGTAATGTTTTTTCTTTCCTTTATCTATTTTCTTCTCTTTAGTGATTTCGTTTATCATTTGATTTCTTTGTTTGTTTGGGTTTTGAATTCTTTTTGTATATTTTGATCTTGGATATTTTCGTTTCCAGGTATCCCCATATTAAAAAAAAATTGAAACATCCATCTCGGTTGGTCTAGTTTGTTAATTTGCTGAGTCAATAACGATTTTTTTTTTGGGATTTTCTATGTGAACTGAACTTTAATTTTCTCTTTTCAAGTCAATTAATCTACAGCTTTAATCTCCGTAGTCAATTAATCTGCAGATGTAGTTTCCATAGTTTGTTAATTTGCTGAGCGAATAGTGAATTTTTTTGGGGATTTTCTATTTGAAGTGAACTATAATATTCTCTTTTCAAGTCAATTAATCTGCAGATGTAATCTCCGTAGTTTTTAGCTTCTGTTAGTTGCTTGTTTAACTGGGTTTCGATTGGATCAGCTTATGCTTTTAAAAAAATTGAAAGGGCTGGTGGATGTTTGCTTAAATCATGACGTTTCATCTACTGATATTATTATTTTTTCTCTTATGAAACTATCTGGAGGTAACTACTCTATTATTGGAATTGCTTATGCGGGCTGTTGATAATTTTTTTTAAATCATTTCGTAGATCTGTTACAAATCCAATGATATGAAATCAAACCCTGAATATGGCCCACTAATTGCAAGCTGCAAATAAAATACAGTCAATGAGTTTGATCTATAGCTTGAACATTAAAGCTTTTCTTTGAGTACATACACATTTCTGCTAATCTTGTGTCTGTAATTATTTTGACTACTAGTATTCTTACCTAATCTAGGTGGGCTTGAGTTTCGGCCAAGCATAAAATTTCAACATTTTGACTTTGATATTTTTTATATTTGATAGAATTTGGTGTTTCCTGATCATGCCTTTGTCCCCGCTATGATACTTGAGTTAGTTTTGTGTATAGGCATCAAACCATGTGATCTCCCTTTTTCTTGAGTTACATGCATGTGAATTTTATCAAAAGCAGTAACCCTGTCTTTAAGTAAGAGTATAAGAAGTCTATTAATGTATTTCTTTGCCAACTCTTGATCTTATAGGTTGATTCGGTTGACAAATTGAGCAATCAATCAGTATGTTTCGCCGTAGGAATAATTCTCATCAGGACCAGCCAGAGAATGATACCTTGCATCGTGAGTCAAAGGTGATAAATCAATTGATTTGACTGCTTCATTTGTTCATAATAATCATATATTTGGGTTTCTGGTATTTGATTGATGGTCCAGTTAAACAAACAATGTTTAATATTCCTATATTCGGGATACATTAAGGCAGATGTTTCTTATGAGGCCATAAGTTTGTAAATTACACTTGGTAAATATAGTTCTGTACTTCACAGATTTATAATGTATGTAATTTGGTTTTCAAAGACGACCTTAATTTTAAAGAAGATATCTACAAGCAGGTCAAGGAGTTTAAGGTTGCAATTGGACCACTATCTGGACGTAGCTTGCAGTACTGCACCGATGCATGTTTCATGAGATATCTTGAAGCTCGGAACTGGAATGTGGACAAAGCAAAGAAAATGTTGGAAGATTCACTGAAATGGAGATCAACCTATAAACCTGAGGAAATTCGTTGGGTTAGTTGGTTTGAAGTTTCCTGCATGAACTAATAATATTAGAAATGATAATGATAGGTCGTTCCTTCTTCAAGGCTGTATGGTTGATCTTTTGCTAATCATTTTAAGGGATTTGTTAACAGGGTGAAGTTGCTGTTGAAGGTGAAACTGGAAAATTGTTCAGAGCTAGTTTCCATGACCGCCATGGCAGGAGTGTTCTTATATTGAGACCAGGATTACAAGTAAGTTCTTTTGGTAGTTGTCATCATATTTTTTGAGGATTTAACTGTCTTAAAACTGTTTGCTACCATTACTGTTGCAGAACACAGCATCAATAGACAATCAGATGCGGCATCTAGTCTATCTCATAGAGAATGCAATACTGAACCTTCCAGAGGGTCAAGAACAAATGTCATGGTTGATAGACTTCACAGGGTGGTCTCTAAGTAACAGTGTTCCCGTCAAAACAGCTCGAGAAACTATCCATATATTACAAAGCCACTACCCTGAGAGGCTAGCTTTAGCATTTCTTTACAACCCCCCACGCATTTTTGAAGCATTTTGGAAGGTTTGGATTCAGCTTTTCTCTACTGCATTATAATCTTGTTAGATTTATACTGACTAATTTTTTTCTAATGAGTGAAAATTTCGAACCATGCTCTAAATCCTGTGCATGCATTTTACAGTTCTAAATCCTGAACTACTTGTTAGAATGAGAGAGAGGAAAGATGTATAAAGGAAAGGAATGTTGTATCCGTGCTGTTTGAATGTGATCACTTTCCTGGCAATTGAATTTAACGTGTTTCTCTTAGTTTTGGTCGCATCTGTTAATTCCTTGTTGAGTTATTTGTACTTCTTCATCAGCTTTTGATGAATGACGTTTCAGCAAAATTAACATGCTATGCCTCTACGTCGGCAGGTTGTCAAGTACTTTTTGGATCCAAAAACATTTCAGAAGGTGAAATTTGTGTATCCCAAGAATAAAGAAAGCGTTGATCTCATGAGCTCATATTTTGATGAGGAAAATCTCCCGACTGATTTCGGAGGGAAAGCTACACTCAACTATGATCATGAAGAGTTCTCCAAAATGATGGTTCAAGATGATGCAAAATCTGCAACTTTGTGGGGATTTGATGACAAACTCCAACTTGTTAGTAAGGGGCATGCTGGAGCTGAGGTGGTGCCTGAGCCAGTCTGTGTTGCACCATCCGCCAGCTGAGCTGCCATCAATGCAGTGAACTATAGACACAGTGAATCAGAGAACAGGTAAAAGGATCACTTGCTTATGAGACAGGATGGAAAATGTTGTCTCTTTTTCCTTCCGCTTTTAACACAGACGCTAAATTGGTACGACGAAATAAAGCATAAGATAATGGTTCTCGTTCTGTTGTTATCCCTAAATTTGCAGCTGAGCTTTAGCACATTGTAGTTAAATTTTCGAAATCAGCCATGCTTAGTTTTCTTTCTGGTACAACGAAATAAAGCATAAGATAATTGCAGCGCAAGAGCTACAGTTTTCTTTTTTTTCCCTGCATGTCTTCATGAACTGAATCTAGGGTCCAGAAAATTTGGCAAGGTATTATTCAGATCTTAAATAGTCACAATAATTCACCTCTTCCATGACAGCAAAATCAAATGCAACCTGAGCTTCACAGAATCAGATTTATTTACACGGAAATTCAAGTCATACAAGCTTAATTATATGTATAACCTTCATATCAACATCTGTGGTTAAAAGGACACGGTTACAGCTTTTGGATTACGTGGGAAGGAGCTGAAGATTATAGCAGCTCAGATTAAAGGGATCGCGAAAGCCTCCTTTTTAAGTTCCCAGTAGTAGCTTGGTAAGAACGAACCAGCAAGCCAACTCCTATACTGAGTCCTATACAAGTACCGAGCCCAATCCCTACTCCAACCCTCACGCCAGCATTGAACCACGAAAGTTCCCCGTTTTCACTGTCAATGTATTCCATTCGTCGCCACCACATGTTGTCGTAATCTTCATCGTTTCCTGGTTTGTAGTTACCAAAGTCAGCTACCTGTTGATCCAAATCAAAGTTTCACGGGTAAAAAGAAAGACATCATAGGAATGGTATGGCAGCCTGATAATGGTGAAAAAAATAAAAAATATAGAAGTTTGTTTGTAATAATTCTTTTTTTTTTAAAGAATTGTAGAAATGTTCTAGCTAAGCACATTTTCTTAAAGTTGTCAATAGAGAGGAACAGTCATGATCAAGGAACAAATGCTGCTGAATAGAAACTGTATGTCAAGCAGCCTATGGATAAATTCTGCTGCGAATAGAAACTGCTTTGCAAGCAGAAATCTGTAAGAAGAATTTGTTCATAAGACGGAAGAAAAACGCTGATTGAAGGTCCTCCATTGAATTATGAGCAGTTTGAAGGGGCTGTGGAAATGAAAGTAGTCTAGATGAAGTGATAAGAAAACCTAACTCTCAACATGTAATCCACCCACATAGAATGAAAAAAAGCATCACATATTTCCCATTGAAATTAAGGTCATATGGTGAGACATATAAGAAACAAAGCAATTCAATACATGTAGTTTTCAAGGCAGGTTCATAGATAGTCATTAATAAGACCTCAAATTGGATGTGTTTCATAAACAATAATTGACTTGATGTGAGCTTTGTGAACCTATAATGCAAGAAAGTAGATAAAATAATTCACATTCAAAACATTCTCAGTGATACAAAAGCCGACATGATAATGCCCAGGAGAGGCTTGAGACATATTGGGCCTCACAAATCGAGACCAATCTCCATATGACCTGGGCTACCGCGGGTCAGGTTTGGCAAAACAGAAATATTCAAAATTGTGCACTGCCCATTCCTCTGTGTCACACACATTTTGGATAAGATTTTATTTTTCAGCCTATACACCAGTGCCAAATGGGATTTCTTACTATATCGCGTTTCAAGACAGGAAGCATACAGAGAGCCATAAAAAAAGACTAGTAAGACGGAATCCTCTGCATTACCAAAGTTTTGATTTCAATGTCTCATGTCTATATGTTGCTGACTTTATCTCTAATGAACGTGCCTAATGCAAGCAATTATGGAGCAGCACTATAGTATATCTCTCGTCCGAAGAATAACAGAACATTATGTATAAAAGTTTTGATTAAGGTTACCTGTGCAGCAAGTCCAGTTGATAGATTTTTCTCACTTTCAGTTGTCTCATACTCCGGGATTGCATCCAAGGTGCCTTCCCTGTTATGCTTCTTCCGAAAACAAAGCTGCAAAGTCTTTGTTAAGATGATCGGTGTCCCCGAGTAGCAACCAGCAACATAAACCTCAATGGTAGGCAATGGTGATTCGGGACCTGTGACATGTTTTCCCTTCAAAAAGCCAGTGCCAGCAGTGATCTCAGATTCACAATCCATGCTCCAACACTTGACATTGCTTTTTGCTTCCCCTATGAAGCCATTACTACTAGACATCTCAAGAACCCCTGATAAAATGACATCCTCCTTGTCAAAGACCTCAAATTTCACACTTCCCATCAACCGAATACTATCTGTGCTAACAAATGTGACTTCTTCCGACTTCTTGTCGACCCTATCTCCCCTAAGAAGTGAAGAGATGCCATCAGAGCAAATGGTACTTCTAGCACCATTAACTTCTAGGAGAGTGTCAGGGCCTAAAGGGATATGACTGAGAGTGAGAAATTCAGGGGTTAAATCATCAACCTGAAAATTGCTGATCCTCACATAAAAAACTCTCAAATCAAACCAAGATGATGATAATCTGGTAGAGGGTTGATATGGAGAGTATTTGATAATTTGAAGGCTGGGATCAGTTCCTTCACCATTGCTTGGTGTTTCATAATGATTCTCCATGATTCAGGAGCCTATTCCTCACTGAAATTCTCTCATATGTTAAAATCAGCTGACCCAGAAAAACCTGTGCCAAAATGAAACAAAGATTTGGTATTCAGGAACAGAAATCCTGTAAAAATGGGGTAAAAATCAAAACAGAACATAGCTCACACTCAAACTTCAGAAATATTCAGAGTAAACAATGAAAAAAGAAGAACAAAACAGGCAAGTAATGATTCAGTTTCTCTTTACAAATAGAGCCGAAAACAATCTTTGTTTAAGACTATTATAAACCTTCCTCAGAATTCAAGTAAAAATGAAAATAAAAAACTTTCAGAGACCATCAAGGAAGAACAGAAGTTCAACTACTACAAAACCCACCAACAGTTTTCATATCTTCATTAATCTTTCCGTTCAGAGCAAGAAAAACGTCGACATGAAATCTTTAATAATGTTTTCTTCTTCAAAAAAGAAACGCAACGCTTACAGGCGAACCAGCCGGCTATAAACAAATAGAAAACACGTCACACATACAAACAAAAACCCTCCTTCCCTCTAGAAAAATACAGAACAGAAACACAAATAAAAATAAAATCAAAATTATACAAGGCTTATACTTACTTACCAGGAAAATCTTCCATCCACAACCTTTTCTTTGTACTAGTATAATCATCAATCTGCCACTTTCTAGCTTCAAGCTCAACGACTTTTGATCTTAATTACCACTTTTCATATGATGTGTAATCTGAAAATCTCCAAAAAGAATGATATTGAGTGATGGGACATTGCCGGTCTTTAAATTGTGAAATGATATGGAGGTGTGTATGGGGCCAATGGGCCTTGCTGACTGACGTTGTTCATTTCATATGATGATCTTATCGGATCACGAGCCGAGAATTCACAATAACGAGGCTGCTATGCTGTCTCTTTGAAAGGGATGTGCGTGAAATTTTCAGGCTCCATTCATGGTGTCATTATTTTTACTCATCAAGCCCACTGGACCTAAAAAATTTGCCCAATTATTAAAGCAAATCACTTACAGAAACGTAAGAAATTACTTGTCAAGTCATCCGCTGCTGGTCCATTGCCATTGAAGTGCTGTCGGCAGTTTTCTAAAGATTATTTTTCCTGGTGATCATCAGTCAGAAATTCTACAAACTCCATAGATATCTCAGAGCCCCTTTGTTATAACCCAGTTTTTCGAATTTAACATAAAGAGGCTCAAGTACCAAGTAGTTCTGATTGAAATTCTGTCTGGGAGGAAAAGGTAAAAATTTTAGGGCCATTACCGATCAAATTTAGCACCCCCTCTACCGAAGGTTAGATTTGAATCGAGTTTATTTAAATTCAAATTTAATTTAAATGAGTTCAAAATAAGATACTCTTGTTCGAGTTCGAACTCGAGTTATTCGTTAAAATTTTTAATTAAAAATTTTGATATAAAATAACGTCGTTTTATTAATATATATTAAAACAACATTGTTTTAATAACGAAATAGTTAAAAACTTAATATCGAAATGACGCAAGCCAAATTTAAATCGAATTTGAACTTAGCTTTCACGAACTCAAACTCTGTTATATACAAATCAAATTGAACTTAAATTTGATTCAGTTTGAATCTAACCTTATCTTCTTCGTGTATATATATATACATACATATAGAAACAGTTCAAACAATCACATCAGGAGAGTTAATGTTAATAAATAAGAATGAGATAGTTTTCTTCACAATCATGAACCCTCGTCGGATATGAAGACGAAAAATAGTGCTGAGGTTTCCATATCTAATCAAGTAGCTAAACATAATAAAGCATTTATTGCAGCTAAACACGTCAATGGACCGGGCTCGTTCTGGCTCGGTCTATCAGATTTATGAACTGGATTAAGCTTTAAACTCACACAATGATAGACCTTCAGAGTCAACCAGTTTATAAATTTTTAAAGGTATATATAGAATTGGATAGGATTGGATCTTAATTAGATTGACCTATTTAAATATTTTTAAAAATTTTTAAATATAAATTATTTTTTAATTATTAAAATTGAGTACAGTATTTAAATATTTTATTTATAATATCTCATTTATAACGAAAGAATATCATGATTACATGATTAAAAATATTATAAGTTTATAATATAGTACAAATAAATTAATTTATATATGGTATAATTATAAATATAAATAAAATATATATCTCATATCATTTATCTATTCGTCATCAACATTCAAATTTTTAAATTCATTTGACATTGAATCTATTTATAATATTTTGTAATGATAAAATTGAAATAAAAATGAAATTATAAATACAAAGAATTATTATTTACAAATTTAGACAGTTTTTTCTGAAAGATAGTTTATAAAAGAAAATGTGATTAAAAAAATAATAAAAAATTGAGATAAAGAGGTTTGTAAATAAAATTGGAAATATAAAAGATTTAGAGTAGTTTATATAGAAAAAATTAAAAAATTAAAAATTAAAACAAAAAACAGATCAGCTAGAGGATGGCTTCTGCCACAAGCAGAAGCAACTGAAAGCTTCTTCGCAAAAGCCTTGCTTTGGCCTTTTTTTTTTTTTCATAACAATATTAGGTCAGGTTAATCTATGTGTCTAATATTAAAATTTATAATTCAGTCCAAAAAGATCTATGAGCAGGGCTTGACATGTTACAATGCTAAATTGAACACTTCTGAGTAAGGGCCAAATTTTCAAACTTCAGATTGAGCCTCTATTTAGATTAACCTAATTGACATGTCTAATCACAATTATATCATCTACACACAGTTTTGTAATTTGCTCAGATATGATGTGGACATTGACTAATCTTTTTGTGAGTTCAAATGTTTAGGTAGGCAATCTCTATTTTTACCATTTTAATCTTGAAATGAATTCAATTTAAACCAATTTAAGCTCAAATCTATACTCAATACCCAAATTGAATATGTTAGATTGAATTAAAACTTTAGTTTAACTCAAATTCAAAGGCTTATAAATGTTATTGTATTAATTTTTTTTTTTTATTATTATTCTTCTTCTTCACTAATTTTTCTTCTTTCTAATGTCACTGCTCAAATTCGAATTGATGGTTTGAGGTTTAAATTAAACTAGAACTCGGCTTTGTTGGAGCTTAAATCCACCCCTAGTGGCTAAAAAACCCAATATACACCTATTCTGAGACAGGGCGTGTCAGGAAACTGCGAGAAAAGCCCATAAAAATTATAAAATTTAGATAATTTTAAAAATATAAATTTTTTAATAGATTGACCGAAAAAAAAAAACCATAGAGATATAACTTAGAAGGTTATGACCCATAACCCGAACCTTAATTTTGTAATGAAAGACCACACTAAAACAAATATGTCCTGACCCAATCGACCGATGGATAGATAGTGAGGATATTTGTAAGCTTGTTATTAGCCTTGTAGATGTTGATCATTACTAAATCTTCTATGAAAACGAATTTTAAAATAAATATATTTTTTATTATTAATTTAAAAAAAATAAATATAATTTTATTATTTTATAATGAATGGGTATAAGATTAGTTTAAAAGTAAAACTGCATTGACGTTAACACGCGTATCCTTTAATCCTTAAAAGTTAGGGAACAGTAAAAAGTAAAAAATTGGAGCAATTAATTACAATATTATAAAAAAAAAAACTTACCAACAGTAATATTCGACTGGATGGGATGGAATGGAATGGAACCCACAAAGACAATCATAAACGCGCGCTGTAATAAGTAACAAGTCGTTTCCAGGACACGCATGGATGTTACAGCCAGCCACAACAACACAAGACGCCTCAGCTTTGACTATATTATTATTATTATTAATTTCTTTAACTTTTTCCCGCCGGTCAAACATTTTCTTTTTTAACAAAATCAATTACTTTCGGCTAACACATTCTACTTTCATTTTTATTTCTCACTGGTTTTTTTCTTCAACTAACTTCTATCATTTCATTGTACGGACTGTGAATCAGATCAATTTAAATAAATACTAACGCAATCAAGATTATAAAAAACAAATATATATTTATTTAAAATTATTATTTTCTCTTCTCTCTCCTTCTTTCTTACTAACTAAATCAAATTATTAAATATTTTTATTTCTTAAAAATCTATTTTGTATTCACTATACATGAATTATGATATAAAACGAATTACAAAAAGTTAAATATTGCTCGGTGATTGTGGAACTCCACCCTTGTACCCTTATTTTTAAGGTTGAATTTAAAATAAATTTAATTCAAACCGGAAATAAATTTATTTCAAATACATATTAGAGAATAAAATTAGAAATAAACTCAAATTTGAATCTGAATTAAAGTTGTGTTTAATTCATGAGTCAAACACGACTCGTTTAAACTCTTAGTAAACAATATCATTTTCGGCCCTACTAATAAAACAAGATTCAAAGTAAACTTGTTCAGACTCAAAACGAGTTTAGTTTGAATGAGTCTGAAACAATAAACATAAATCCAATCATGAATATGTGATTGGACAAGCTCAATAAATCTAAACTGAACCTAATTCAAAATAAATTAAATCTTATTTGAGCTCAGCTTAACTTATTTTTAACACTATTTACTCACTCATTGTATAATGGGTCCTTTGCCCATTGTTGGATAACAAGGTCTCATATGAATTAACATAACACCTTGGAGATTAAATAGTTGTCAACATCACCATATATATAAGCATGATATACATATATATATAAACAAAGGCACGTAGCTAAAGCTAAGGGGGTAAACTCTCTCCTTTCACAAGTTTTGGAGAAATGATTTTTGTAATAATTTTGATCTAATAGTTCGATCCAAAATTAATATAAAAAAAGAAATTTTAATATAAAAATACAAAGGGTAATATCAACATTTAAAAAAATAAAATATATAAATTAACTAGGTATAAGTAAGGAAAATTGTTGAAACATTAAGATTGATTCCATAATTTCGTTCATCCTTTCCTATAATCATTTGTCTCCAAAACTCTTAAATTATGGTTATTTTAATTAATTACAATAATAAAAATCTAATCATTATTATATTAAAAAGTAAATCTATGAGGCAGGTTGTCCTGAGATGAGCTTATTTGGACTTTGGAAGAGGACCCAGGGCAGGGCCGCCAGGCACAAGTGGGGAGGGCGGTCGACTGTGACACTTGAGTCTGAGTCACCTGAAAAAAAAAAAAACGCCCACTATTCACATTTACGAATAAGTCATCCAGTCTGTACAATACAAACCCTAAAAAAGTTAACCATGGTTAGATTTGGGCTTGTTAATTCAGCTTTCAACCTTATTTCCTCTCCAACTTGTCAATTCTTCGGCAATAAAAGAAATAGATAATAATACACAAAGAAAAGTAAAGATAATATTAGTGGCTAATGGCTTTTAAACATTGTTTATTCTATTCAATAGATAGGAGGTCCCTCTTGGTATTATTATAGCTAAGGTCATATCGAGTAAGAATAAGCGCCTACATATGCTTATTACAAACACTGCTATTAATTGGGTTCCAGAATCTGGACTTTTGTTGAAGATATTAGTCCAGTTACTTTAGGATCTTAGAGAGACAGAAAGAGAGGAAGGGAGAGCAAGAGGGTTGTTCAGTGGTATCTGAAAAAGAATGAAAATAATCCGTGTTTGTGGAATGGATGTAGGGCTTGAAAAATTGTAGAAGTTTTGATTTGGATTATGAGTTGGAGGTTTTTAAGATAATCAAGGTGTTGGGGGGATAGTTATTGATAGAGAAAGAAGCAATTTTGATGGGTAAAAAGAAGCCAAGGAAAACCAAAGAGATTTCAGTTGCAATAGCTGAAGCTTCATCAGCAGGAGATGAAACCCAGCAGCAGGCTCAGCCTCAGACGCCTAGAAAGAGAGGAAGGCCTCGGAAGATCGTTGAGAAGACTGAAAGTGAAGAGATTAATATTGAAGAACAAACTGGAACAGAAGCAGAAGCAGCACCGGAAGAGAGTCGATCAAAGAAAGTTAAAAAGAGTGAAGAAGAACAAAAACAACAGGTTACGACGGAAACATCATCGGCTTCTATGAAGAAAGGAGAGGGCCAGTCTTCGGAGAGTCAACCATCAAGACAACCTCCAACTTCAAGAAGCAGCAGAGCTAGGAGAAAAAGCAAACCCAGAAAGAGCAGCTAAACTTACTAGGTTTTAATCATTAAATCTTTCTGGGTCGATCTTTTTTTTTTTAATTCATATTGTGATGGCAACACAAATCATTAATAATATAAAATAGAAAGCCAATTGATTTTGTGTTCAAAATCTTTACATCGTTCTTTTTTTGAGTTCTCATGATTAGCAATCATGGTGAAGGTAGCTTATATCATTCCTTGACATCTCCATGAAATCATAAACAGAAAGAAGAATAAAAGAAGTTCATTTTTGTGTTCGATTTCAATGAATGATTGTGTTTTCCAACTTGTTTACAGGCTTCTAAATATAGATCAGAAGGTTTCTGTTTTGTTTTCCATGGTAATTTCTAACATTTCAGAAAATAAAATAGGGAGAAAATCGAAGAAGAAAACGATGAAAGAGTTGGAGAAGACGAAAGTGAATGCTAATTGGTGTTGCCAGTTTAGTCCAGTCCAGTCCACTGCTGCCGCCAGCTCTGTGCTATTCAGCTGACGCTGTTTTAGAATTACTTTACATTTATCCACGCCAACTCATCTCACAAACACGTGATTGTCACGCTCAATTATTGTCTACCCAAAGCACGCTCCCAGCCCGCCTCACTCACAACCAACCACCTTCTGAAATTGATATTTTGACCATTGCTATTAATACTAATAGGAGTTGCATGGGGGCGTGAGAAGCACGTGGTTTGTGAGAGGTTGAAGGAAGAGATAGTGCCAACTGGAGAACATAAGGGGGAGCCAATGAAGAAAAATGGGGACAGATATGTAATAATAAATAATAATAACAATAATGGACAAAGTCAAAAATTATAAAGGGAGGAAGGCAACAGCAAAGCTGAGCAGAGTTCTGCTAAACCAAAGGACAGTGAGACCGACGTTTGTGTGGAAGGACGCTTGAGTACAACTCTTCCTACTCTTTTCAATTCAATCCCCACACGCTGTCTCTCACCACGCGCGTCACTGTTTTATTGGGCTTCCCTTACGTGTTACGTAAATAAACCATAATTCAGAAGAACCAGAACCACGTCAACGGCTAAAAGTCGTGGCCCGCTATTTAATTTTTTATATATAATTTATTTCAAAAATAAATTTTCCACTATGCATTTAAATACGTGCGTAATTGATAAATATTTTTATTATAATATTTAATTTTAATTTATTAAATAAAATTCAAGTTAATTATTGTTATTTTAGGCTTAAACTTGAACTAATTAATAGTTACCTTTATAGCTCGAATTGAGTTCAAGTAAATCAAAATTAATCTAAACTTGATAAGGGTTTCGATTTTTTTTTTTGGTAAAATGAGTCCATTTGAAATTAAGCCTAACTTAACTAGACTAGGGTTGCAAGGCCAACCCACATAATTTAGCTAATATTTATATATAAAACAAAACAATATTGATTAGAAATATACTCTAAATAAAAAACCAACCTCTAGCTGTCCATTCTTTATCAAATCAGATGGAATACAATTGGGAAATTTTAGTAAATGGCTTTGTATTTTTTCCCACTAGGACCTGGCAAGCCCAGAAACCAAGTAAAGGATTCCACAACATTTCTCCTTGTGTAATTTGACCAAACATGTTATGGTTGTCGGCATTTGCGCTGTTTGTCTGAATGTGTGGTGGCTCAATCTTCCATGAAAACTTTGGCTGGTTGCAGGCAAGAGTTAGCAAATAGAAAGTTGGACATTCCCTTTAGTTAGGTAACATGTTATAAGACAAGATAAAGGGACAAATGATAAAAGATGAAATCCAAATAAAATGAAACACTGAAGAAGAGAAAAATAAAAACACAAGCCAAAATGGTGAAAGGCAGAGACGTATCAAATTTTAAGTATGGAAGTGAAGGTGATATGGAAGATAAAGACATTTCTACATAAAGAATCAGCTATCTAATAAGTCGAGGTTTGGGGGACAAAATTGCGGTGAATATGAGCTCCGGTTGCCATTGGAATAAGATGGCCATCTGATGAGCTTTCCCACTAACATTTTTTGCCCAGTAAAAGCTGAAATAGTAGCACAATTTCATGAAAAGACATATCATAATCTTCAAACACAAAAAGTAGGAGAAGATTCCAGCCTAAAAGAACTCAAAAAAGAGCCAGCTTGAGTTCAGTATAAATCCAAATCGTCCAGTTTGAGTGACATGCTCAAACTGATAAATTATAGGATCTTGAGTTAATGAATAATAATACTGACAAGATCAACAGTAACACAGAATCTGTGAATCACCTGTGAACCCCCAAGCTCAGGCAGAATGTGACGGTCCGGCTCAAATCCATCCCTACTCTTAATGTGAGAAACTCCAACAAATAAGCAAAACTCATGAGAAAAGAAAAAGAAATTCTGAAGTTCCATCCCACTAGAGGCTGACATGGCTAAATCAGCTAAAAACCCAATAAAAAATTTCCCACATTTAGTTAACCAGAGAGGCATAATTGAGTGAATGTAGAAGAGTACAGACATTAAATCAAGGACATAATTGAGTGTGTGTTAAAGAGAGATGCATAAACAGTGCTACCAAAAATAACTATTTGTACCCAAATTGCTCAGCAACCTTTTTTTTTTTTTTATTTAAATATAAACGGAACACAGATGTAGCAATACAAAAAATCAAAAGTAAAGTATTACAAAATTCATCTCTGTAAGAGATGGAACGGCTAAATGCTAATACAGGTGCATCAAAAAATCATTGCAAACCAATAATTGATGCCCTTGAGTATATCCAGGTACCACGAAACCATTCATAATCATAAGAGGAAAAAGAGAAAAAAACAAAATATAAGAAAGGGTTGAAATTTTGACAACTAAAAGACTATTCCTGATCCTCAACCCTGTGGTTCCACGGCTTTGATTTGTGATGGCGCTCCTTCCTATACCGAGACATATCTGGATCAAATCCACCTTCCTCAGCTCCATAGACAGCCCATGATGGTGTTGCAGCCATGTAATCCTTGCTGCCGAAATGTCTTCCAGAAGCCACCTACATTTGCATCCCAGATATAAAAAAATTATAATAATAATATAAAATTATAGAGAGACTAAAGATTTGAAACCAATGCTGTTACCAACCAGGTCATGGAATTTTTCATAGTCAATCCATGTGAACCATTGGCCATTGACCTTGAACTTCTCAGTTTTTGCCAAGAGAACACAACATGAGTGAACATGCTCACAAGCAACCTCATACTCCCCTTCGCTTTTTGAAGCCAAAGCCTCTGAAAAGGCTTTCACGTCAGAATGCCAAGGAACATTATCCATTGTCAACTTTGACGTAACAGACCTGTAAGAAATTCCTCAAGGTTATACAAGAACAGCACTGCTAATATAAAACATGACAGGATTAAAAAGCTTACGATCCACAGTATGTAACGCCTTTAATTTCAACAAAATCAGGATTTCCAAGGCTAAAGAGTTTAGAATAAGCATCTATGTCTTCTGTGTTCCACCCTTTCACTAGTGTCAAGCGATATACCGTTCGCTGTTGTTTATCTCTCAAAGCCTTCAAGGAATCCTGGCAATATAAACAAATGTCATAAGTATTCCCTCAAGTACAAAATTCAATTTCATACCAACATCACATTAACCGTTTGCCATGTTGGTTTTCTAAGATATCCATACACAGACAAGACTCATGATGATCTGGAAAACTTTGATGAAAAAGTAAGCCATATGATATTCTATGATTGTTTTACCAGCAATAGACTATTTACTGTTAAAATTATCATATACTTTGCTTTCCAATTCCACAGTGGTCTATTTTTCCAAGATATACACAAATTTATACTCTCTCAGAACAAACTAAAATAAAGAAAACATATCAATATATTTTACTTACAATAAATCTCTCCCAGAAGTCCCCAAAGAGTGGTCTGTCAATTGCCTTTAGGCTTTCCTTTGTTGCAGCATCTACACTAACATATAACTGCATGTTTCAAAAAAATCAAATAGGTTCACCATCAAGCAATTTTTCACGCACAGGTTTTAGTTTTCTTCCAGGAATTTAAATTCCACATACCTGTGTGACAGGCCTCAGTTCTTTAATCTTGTCAGGGAACTGTGCATTTGTGACAAGAAATGTAGAAATCCGCCTTTGGTGCAGCTCATCCACAAGAGAGTTGATCTCCGGATACATAATTGGTTCACCAACAAGTGATAAGGCACAATGCCTAGGAGTAAGGCCTTCAGTTATCCGCTCCATCGTAACACCTACATGCATAAAATTTTCTAATTATTGCAATGGAGAGGCCAATGATGTGAATTGTCCCTTCAAGAATCTCCAATAACCCTAAACATATACAAACCACCTTGCAGACATAAACAGTTAAAATAAAAGAATAACTTTGATTTCTTTCCACATGAATGTTATATGAAGACATAAAGCATGATTCTTTTGCAACTCAAACAAATGAAAGTAATGGTAGCTTGAGTGTCCATGTTAAGCATATTAGTAAACTATATGCTAACACAGACACCACCAAAATCGGAAAAAACATGGGCAAGACAGGCAATATCATAACTTGACCCCTGTAAGAAGTTAAATCCAGCACATTCAAAAGTCACTTTGGTTACAACATTTAAAGTCACATTGATGTTATGATTGGACATTATTCGTCAAGAAATTACTAGGACATCATTAAAAGTTAAATTATCTCAATGTTTAGGTTAGCCATCTATTGACCTGTAGAAAAATATTCAGAATTGCTATTTAAAGCCCAATAATTGCACCGTCCTTTTTCTTTACCTTCAAAACCAATGGTTTGAGTTATTGATTCACACATACCTAATCACACTAATTCATGGTGTTCAATGGAAATGAGAGACTGCAAGATGCAAATAGCATTACGAACAAAATATGACAGTTCCTTCTAATTTACCATTTTTTTAAGCAATTCTGTCTTTCCATGTAAGACTCACTATTACATATGAATAATTAAGTAGAATCAAGCATATTGGACTTATAAGAAAAAGGTGCAGACACATAATAATTACCAGGAACTCCTTTCATCTGCTTAATCATCTTTGTATGAAGGTCTATTGCTGAATTTACAATCTCTAGTGGGTCATCCATCTTCCACTGCCAACTCTTCCCAACAGGATTTGTATGATGCCTCCAGCAGAAAACACATTTGTTGGCACATGCTAAACTAGGGGTAGCCTCCATGCATCTGTTTCAATTGATAATTGATATATCTTAAATAAACCAAAAGTTGTGGCAAAATGAAGATTACAAGTAAGAGAAAACTCAGAAGAAGAAGGAATACGTCTATCCAAGCTTCTTCCTCTTGATGCAGCTGAGAGAGGATATGCTTTCAACAACATACACAGAGTTTCCCAAAAAATATCCATCCCTCCATGACATAGTTCCTCATTTCTAATGTATGTGTTTGTGAGAGTGAGAGTCTGTGGACTTGTGGACAGATTCCAACTTTTCTATTAACTCCTGAGCGTCCACCCACCCAAAGAAAAAGAACTCCGATACCACCAAGTGTCAAACTTCTAATCCCTATAGGTGTCAAACAACCATATCCACGAAAACAAAGGGGTGGAAGACAAGGTATTTGTTTTATAAATTCAGACTACGTTAATACAGCCAAGAATTACCAAATTAATTGACATTTTGAAAGAAAATGAAATAATCACAAATAAATACAGCATTGAACAGAAACAGAGCTAAATAAAAGCATAAAAATTTCATAATCACCTATGGCTCTCTATGCCATAAAATGAGTGCTTGTAGCAACCTCCACGGCCTCTCAGTTGTGACTTGGTCCATCTGCAGATTTTTACGCCGCTGTGTGAACCAATAATTTTATATCCCTGTGATTGCATCGAAAATAAATAGTCGTACCAAAAGCCATAATCATTAACAGAAAGTGATAAACAGAGCCCAAATTTTTATCCAACCAAAAACAGAGTTGAAATTAATGCTGTTAACCATTTTATCAGAAGCAAAATAGACCTTCATTGCGTAGAAATTCTCGGGGACATAGCAACTAATCATTACATTTATCTATTTTATACAGACAGTCGGGAGTTCACAGGACTAGTGTCTAACTCTTTTGTAACTCATCAGCTATCAGTACTATTTGGTTACCGGCTGCTGAACCTAAAGAGCGTATGATTTTTCTTTACATGAAAGAATGTTCTTATCAAAGAAAATTCAAAATCAAAATGCAATGAAGTATATAAAGTCCATTTCAAATCTTCATAACAACAGAACAAGGAATACCTGCTTCTCTAAACTGGCTCTAATAACTGGAGTGACCATATCTCTCTTGCCGTTCTTGACTGTTCCATTAGTTTCAGCAATATTTACCGACCTCCTAGAGGGTGCTTTACCCGCAATATCCTCAAGATCAACCACCTCTGATTGAACTTCTTCCTCCTCTTCATCGTCCTCATCAACATCATAATGATTATCATCCTCACTTTCCATTTTCACAACACTCTCAATGTTGCCAATCCCCGCTTGATCACCCCCCTTCAAAACCCCAACTAATCTTCTACTCCAATGCTCAAAAACAACATCCAATTCACCACCATCCACGTCACCCTCAACAACCGGTAAAATCTCAACCGCACCCAATTCTCTCATTTTCTTAGATAAATCTTTCGCCACCAAATTGAAAGTTTTTTCGTAAACTTTACTTCCAACGCCAAAAACCGCAAACCTACACTGCGACAGCAGCAAAGAACCCACTCTAAAGTCATTTGCACTTTCAGCCAACCAATTGGTAAAAAATTTAGCTGCTTCAGGAGGCTTTCCGTCTTCCCATGTTGAAGCAATAATTATGATCAGGGTTTCTTTGGGTAGGTCTTCGGGCTCGTAGTTCTGTGGATCGATGAGATCGAACGGGAAGTTCTGAGAGGTCAGGAGAGAGTGCAGACGGCGAGCTAGCGTTTTTGAAGTGCCAGTTTGTGAGATAAAAAAGAGCTTTCCCTTCTCAGGGCTAGTTTTTTTGAGGTTTAAAGAGAGACTGAGAAGTTTGTTGATGCGGCGAGATTTGTAGACGAAATAGAAGGTGGTGGCAGAAAGGAGAGCCAAGAGTGTGAGGCGATTTCGTATTGAGGAAGATGACATGTTGCGGGCTTTGCCGTTTTGATCTTGGGGTTTAAGGGAATGTTATTTCGGAGCAGTTCATAGTGTAGCATAATAGAAGAGCAGATATTGGCCGCGCCCGGTTGGCTCGCAAGTGGAGGAGGAAGTCGACGAGTGGTTTAGTCTGTATAGATATTGGGCTCAATTCAAATAATGGGTCTGTATCCTTAGAGTGTTGGGCTGGGGCCTCAAATCAATTTTGGATCTCCCTTCAAGCAGGGGTGGAATCAATGCCAATCCAACTAAGTTTGGGAGCTCGAAGTAACATCGAAACTAAAATAACCAGCTTGAATCTTTGCTCGCTCAAATTGATATATAGTATTATCAAAAGGTTACGTGTGAATGAATAATATCATTAAAAAGATAAAAAATATGATTAACAAAATGAACATTGTCATTAGATAAACAAACAAGTTAATATTGATCCATTCGAATGAACGTGCTTAAATCAGATCCATAACTACCTTCAAGTCCTGAATTATCAGCTGAAAATCATTATAGAACACTCTCCAAAAAAATGATATCAGTTCTTGATTTGCCCACACTTTACAGATCAAATTTTATATAATTTAAACCCTTCATCAGCAGCTCAAGCAGTTCATAAAAATAAGAATGAAGGTTGAAAATCATTACTAGTTGTCATGTTACAAATGGTTAATATTTTGACATGTCACAAAATTTTGAAGAATCAGTGTTGTTTGCTATGCTACACAGAGAACAACTATGCTGGCCTTCTGTAAAAGTGGGAAAGGGAAGTATCTCTGCCTAATTTGCAGTCATTCTATTTACAGGTAAACCCGGGAGCATAATTCAAGGCCGCCACAATGTTTTTTGTGCACATAAGATACCTTCCTTGTTCTGAGCGTAAGTCAACCGAATCTCCCAGTGCATGCTTCTCAATATGCCCTCTAGTGGATCCAGTATCTCAACCTTATCACGTACGATCACCCAACCTCCAGGTCGTAATAATCGATCCATCTCGACAACAATTGACACAGGTTTCTTACACCTGCAAAAGTAATATACATGGTTAGAACTTAGAAAAGGCGGCAAGGATCAGCAAACTTCTAATGCCAGGAGAAAAAGCAAGTTACAATGCTTAGGCAGAGAAATCAAGGGAGGACTAAGAGCTCATTATCACAAAGCCAGAACTAGCAAAAGAACTTTAACCTGTTTTTAAGCCGGGAGAACAAATGATCAGCGTGCAAAAGGTCATAAGATCTTGGATAAGACCCAAAAGACTCGCACCAATCATGGTAGACACCGATGAGACCACGATCATAAATAACAGGAAGTGTGTCTGGAGCATGGACAGGGACCACATTCATCACCCAAACTTTTTGTTGTCTAAGAGCTGCAGCAAACCTGCATTTCATCATGAACACAAGAATTCCTTTCTTAACATCTTTTAGTGCATTTGCAATGAAAACAGATGGTGATAATTAGAAGGGGGAGAGAGAGAGAGAGAGAAAGAGAGCAAGACTACTAAATTTAATCAAAGAGATAGCATGTATTGTTCATCCTGCTCTTGGACACTACTACTAAAGTAATGGATTATGTAAGTAACACTATGCGGTTTCAAAGAAAATATAAATTACTCAGTTGTAAGTTTGCCTACCCTCCATTGATGGCTTTCATGTCCATCACATTCCGGATTTTTGACCAATCAATACCCATTCCTGTGAGATATGACTTTTCAATAATAGCTTTCCAGTGATTTGTATCAGCAATCAATTTTTCTTTATCATTCAACCAGTCAGGATATGTTTCAAGTCTCTTGGGCCATTCTTCGGGCCATTCTGCTCCATGTTGTTCAATTGAAGATGGAATTGTGTGCAAACAAGTCTTCATATGCACATACCTGTTAAGAGAAAAAAGTTCTAGTCGTTACGTCAAGTGGCACAAAATAAATATAACAACCGTCTCACACCTGACTAATCTAAGGATCAACATACTTGTATGGTGACACTAAAAATTGAAGGAAAAACTAATTTCTTTAGTTTGATGAAAATTTGAGTGTTTGAAAGTTGATCTTCAAGTTATTCCTTACAGATCAAAGCAAAGTTACATTGTCAATAATTTCTTGAAGTTCAAACTCATATTGACCTGCACCAGCAGAGGGTACAGCTTTGTTGAAAAAAAAGGCAGCCTGTTTCAAACTTACAGAAAATGTATTTACACCTAATTGATTCCACCACTAGATTATTGTTCACTTTGGCTACCAGAGGCTAGATATTAATTCACTTATTTATCAAGTGGAAGTGTTGCGTAAAATCTCATTAATCAACCTCTTATCAGAGTTGATTCTAGTTCCTATCTAGTAAAAAAAACAATTAAGATTAATGCACTGACAGTGGACTTATTTTAAACCATATGTGCACCATTACCAATAAAAAAAAGATGACAAATTCATAGACAGGAAATTAATTTTGTAAAACAAGCTCATCTTCACCTACCATGCAGCATCTGGGTTTTCATTTTCCTTGCATAGAGGAGGATTTTTCTTTCTTCTCAGCTCGTATATATCATTTGATTCAGGTTTCTGGTATATTTTAACTCCCACTTCACTCACTTCATCAGTTTTATGCGCCAGAATATTCCAACAGATAGATGAGGTTAATGTGGTCATGGCTGAAAAAAAAAAAATTGCATATCAAACAAGATAGAATAAGAGAGTTTTCTTCTAGTACAGCTGCAGCACCAGCAAAAAGACAAGACAGGTGTTCTGTACATATAGTCAGAAGAAACTTCATTGTACTTTAGCATGTGAGATCAGATGATATAGCTAAATGAAAACAGCAATTCAAGACTCTTAAAGGTTACCCTTATATTCACACAGCAAGATATTAAAAATAGTTCTCTGCCATTGCTACAAGAAGTATTTAGTCATCTTTTCTCTAACTTAACAAACACTATCAACTGCTTTACTCACAGATGTGATCCTAGAGCATCGAAAGCCACCATATCTTCATAGGTTGAGATAGTTAAAAGGTGCACATCAGGGGATGCTAATCTTAGTGCTTCTTATGAGTGAATAGTCAAGAGTTGAAAACTAATTCAGCATTCAACTCTTTAAGAACATATATTTTGAATTCACATCTATGAAGGTCTAAAGGAAATTTTATAGATTATAGATGTCAATGCATCAGCATGTCAGATGCCCACAGTAATAATAGCCATCCAATCAATACAGATGACTGAGAGAGAATAGAAATAAACCTTCCAAGTATTTTTGCAGAGCTAGGGAGAAATAACAATATAATAAAGTGAATAGCTTCAGCTGCACTATGGAAATCAATCACAACACAAGAAAGAGGAAGATGGTGCATTTCAGGTCTAGTTTATGAATTTTCAGGTTTTACCATTCAACATCATTAGCTTCAATACTAAATGATATACAGGGGCCAAACCTTCTTCTTCTTCAATGCTATCATGCATAGTTGACAAAATAAAGTATCCACCGGGCCTTAAAATCCTATTCATCTCTAGAAGAAGCTTTCCACCTGAAAGTGAAAGAAAACAATTATACTGATCTTACTGAAATGTGAATTAGTATAGATATTATTTTAATAATAACATAAAAAGAAGAAAAGAGGATTGGAAGCACAAACCATTAGAGTGCCAAAGTATGCTACATCCACCACAGTGAATAGCATCAAAAGCACCACTGGGGAAAGGAAGTCTTCTACTCCCAAAAGGGCTAACAACTGTAGGAAATCCACGCTCAAGAGAAACTTGTGCTAGGTCAACTAGATCATCCTTCAAACCAAGAGACAATGTTAGCACTTCCTTATCAAGGAGAGATGCCACAAAGCTTTCATCTCCACACCCCATGTCCAGAACCACACGGATATTCTTTCCCCACTCAATATCTGGTACCATCTATCAAATCCAATCAAAATTCAAGATGCTAAATAAGGTGAGGACTTACAGTCTTAACAATCAATAAGAAAAATTTGTAGTTACAGTTAAATGGTAGTTAGCTGGGAGCGAATGGTTATAAACAGTTAAAAGTGAAGAGAGAATGATATCTACAAATGTAGGCAGCTGCAAATACAGTATCAACAGCATTTTTTATATAGGCAAACCAAATTAAAGAAAGAACTGAAATATTGATTAAGCAACTATCACAAACAAAATGAAAGAATATGTTGTATCCTAAAAAATTTAACATACTTACATATATTATTAGAAGTATTCGCATCTACTCCCATTTTTTAATTTTTTCCTCTTAAGTTAATTCAGACACAAAGCTCATTTGCAACTACCCTGACTGTTCCTTATACAGGTACCAATCTTACACAGAGGGGATTATGGTTGTTATGGTGCTACAAATAGGCATGGTGGGTTGACACTAAATAGTGAAGGTGCAGTGATAAGCTATCCTGCATACTTAGAGTGGCAGGAATGGTGAGTTTTAGAATTAGTAATCTTCATCATGGGTCATCAGTTCCTCTCACATCTGAGGCACATGATTTAGAACAATGAGGTTAAATTAAAAGAAGGAAAGAAGGAAAGAAAACTTGAGAAACATAATGCATTAGAACATTTATATTGAACTGAGAAAGATTGACAGGGTCACCTCTGGCAGAGTTAAAATGGAATATTATCATATTGAAGAGGGAAAAACTTGTTTATTCAAATTCTATTTGTTAGTTTTAAGCTTTTATATCATTTTCCCTGTATAGCAGCTCAAACAGGAAATTTATTGATTCAACTTTGGGTTCATGAATAAGAAAAACGCACCTCTTCAATGGACTCTAGATAATGAAGCACTCCACCCTTGAATTCAGATTGGTTTTGGGGAAAAGTAAGATACTCTCCATCCTCCACCAACCAATTATGTTTCTTAATATATGCAACAAGTTTTGGATGCACCACGTTCATATACAAAATCTGCAGTAAGAGTAACACACTACCAGATCAGAATATCAATCAAACTCCATCTGAAATTCAACAAAAAAGACTAAACCGTTTCATACACCTTCGATTTGCTGTCAGGCCAGGGAACTGGAGGTCCATAACCCGTATGAGGAAGTGGCACAAGGCACATAGGAGGAGATCTGGGGCAACTCCTCTCTCTATGCCGATAGTTCAGAAACCTTGCAGTACCACTTTCAATGTCAATACAAGGAATGTAATTCTGCTTGCTCCTTGTGCTACATAATTTCCAACTATAATGTGCTTTGGGATAAAAAACAGGACCCTTTATCTTCCTCTTTTCTCCAGTACTTCTTGATCCACCGCTCTCACCTTCAACCTTCTCCCCAGATTCTCCATTCTCTTGCTGAATTAAATCATCATTACCTTCTGAATCCACAATCACTTCACCTTCACTATCAAATTCTTCTTCCTTACCATCCACTACTAGCCCTTCTTCTTCCTCATCATTTTCCTTTTCTACATCATCATTCTCAGTTTTTTCATTTGGTGACTTTACATTATGTTTGTCTTTTTTTACATCTTTTTCGTTCCTTTTCTTAGATTCATGCTTACGAACAGATACAGAAACAGATCCATTAACCTTTTTCTCATCTTTCTTTCCCAAATCAGATTCAAGCTTCGCCTTTTTATCTTCTTGATTATGCTTTTCAAGGCTCTTTTCTTGAGATTGAGTCTGAGAACCGTTTACCTTTGTATTAGCTGCAACGGGTTGAGAGACGTCGTCAAAGCTTTCTCTTTGAGTGGTGACTGAATTTGCAGGAGAAGAAAACATAGACCAAATGAATACGAAGCATAGTCCCAAGATTGCAACTGCACTCATCTTTAAGCACAACCCGTGCGGCCGTTTTGCTTGGCGGCCCAGTCGAGCTAACCGAGCTATAGCCATTTCTCAGCAATCAATCTCCTTTTTCGAAAATACGATATAAAGCACTAAAAATTTCAAAAACAAGCAGCGAGGAGATACATAGATCTACGAAAAATGAATAATAATTTAAATACAACAAAATAATGCAGAATTCATAACCGGGAAAAAAGCGAAGAAGAAAATCTCAATCTCATGAAGACAATCTCACTTCAAAAGCAAGAAATTCTGAGTACCCAGATTAGTTAACACGCTAAAGATGATTTGAGCTATCAATAATTGTAAAGGCTGGTGGCTGTCACCTACCGAATTCAACTTATTTTTCAAAAAAAAAATCCCGTCAATCTTGAAGTAAAAGGCAGAGAAAATTATATAATGTAACTGAAAAAATAAATTCAAATTTTAAAAAGTGATAAAGAGAAGGAGCGCTGAGAATAGAGAAGGGTTAAGTGGAAGTTGAGTTGACATGAGTGAGTGGGCATGTGTGAGCGAAATACGACAAGAGATTTTATGGGAAGTTAGGCGCTTTGAGGAGAAAGGACCAGCTGGCCGTATACGGCGGTTTTGAACATTGACATATTATATTTGTACTGTTTGTTTCCCGAATGTCTGCTAGACGGCGCGCACGGCTGAGTGCTCACTCAACAGAACGGCCGTCTGATGTATAGATATGCATATGACTGCGCATAATGCGCCAGTGGTATTAGCAATACAAGTGCAACGGGAAAAAGATTTTGGCATGCCCGAATGATCATATTATATTATCTGTCCCACTTGTTTCTCAGCAAATTACTCTTTACTTTTTCTTCTTCTCACGAGTGAGCCAACATGTGTTACGGTATGGTTGCTAATGCTTGATTAATAGTTTGTTTTTTTACTCCTAATAAAAAATTACTCAATTAATCGATGATATATCAGTTTTATTAATATCTATAGTGTTTAGTGGTGGATTAAAATTAAATTGGCTTAATTTCAACTTGTTATTCAATTTAAACAAATCCAATTTGAGTTGAAGCATTCGTCACATGCAAACTTGACTCACTTATGACATCGATAATAAAACTTTTTTCACCGATGATTCTTTATTTTTTTTATGATTTTTTTCTTATTTTAGTATTTTGTTTATTTTTTTCTCGTACTATTTATTAATTCAAATTTAAACTAATTTTGAAATTGTTTCAAATCAATTCTTACAGGGGATGATAGTCCACGAGTTATTAATATTGGCTTATTAGTTCAACCATACTAATGATTATCTATAATTATGATTATTATATGTTCCAAGGAACATGCCTTTTCCGGGTAATGTTTTACTGGAAACCCGGAGTCTTGGAGTCGCCTACTCGCCTTACTTCCTTTAGCCTTGGTCTTCTGTAACTTTATTTTCTTTAAGTTGGGGATTGTCATGTTTTAGCAAAACTTATAAGAAGACAGAACATTACAAGTTTAACATTGTTTGAGTCATTCATTGAGGGAGGATCTTGCCATGTCTATTGGAGAAAACAAATTGGGGTCTAAAATCTATTAATATCCTTGCACATCAGACAGTAGTCTCCAGTTTTCCGGTACCTTGTGCAGCTATTTTTGTGCTATTCCATTTTTCAATCTGCTCGTGTCTAAATGAGTTCTCATCAGTGTCTCATTGGCTCCTCATTGTTGGGGTGTATTGCTAGGTGTATTTGAATCCGTATAACTCCAATCAAATCTATCTTTCAACCTGAATAAACCGAATTTAATTTGAAACTCCAAATCAACATCTCAACTTAAGTTTAATTAGTTTATCTTTCCAATAATACTATTTACCCCTTTTATAACATTATTCATCCCTAGTAC
This sequence comes from Mangifera indica, assembly GCF_011075055.1. Classification (NCBI taxonomy): domain Eukaryota; kingdom Viridiplantae; phylum Streptophyta; class Magnoliopsida; order Sapindales; family Anacardiaceae; genus Mangifera; species Mangifera indica. Next base: position 2,131,425 of record NC_058147.1, on the reverse strand, counting down.
AATAATTTTAATTTCCCTAATAGTATTATTCATCTCATTAATTGTCTTCCAATGATACTATACACCAACTTAAACAAACTTAAACTCGAACTAACCCTAAGCTTAGCTCAACTGAATCCACCACTACCGTATTGCATTGTTATAATGCTTTTACACCCCTTCCTACTTGTGCAAATTGCTAATCACCACTACCTTCTTTCCTTTCGGTGACATCATTAGCCCTTTTGGACTGTGAATTCTTCTGCAACAAATGAACTGAAATTTTCATTTCATACAACAGTTGAACATCAATCTACAGCCAATGCCGTGGAAATTTTATTTTCATACAACATTTTCATTTTCATCATCACTGACTACAAAAGCACCCCTTTCTATCTAAGAAAAACCATCTCCTTTTGCTGCCTTTCACCTAGTTTTGAAGCTATATTGAGGCCCAAGTAACTACATTATAGAGTATTGTATCTTTCTTATCATATCAAGACTAAGCATCCCCAAATTCTACTGTTCCTTTAATGACTCTCCTGAAAGATAATGTGCCGGGGTAGGTGAACCTGTGACTGAAGTATTGCCGGAGATTGAGAGAGGTGGAGTGGGACCAGGGACCGCCAAGGATGGAGAGGCTGGGGAGTTCTGAGTGACGGTGTGTGTTGACGATTTTGGATTGGAGTTACATATGGCAGAGGAGCCATTGAGAGATGCTTGTGAAGTATCTGAATTAGGAGCCTTTTCTTGAGATGCATGCATATTGACTTTTATCCTGCATTCACAAGAACCAGTAGGTTAGTGACATTCATTAGACACTTTCCTGAATGGTTCAACAGCTGTTCCATACAACATGGTGAATCGATATGTCTAAGCATGTTTAATTTGTTTAAAAATATAGCAAGAAATCAGCAGTTCAAGCATCCTGTTTAGCACTAGGATGGATGAAGCCTTGCCATGTCATGCCAGCAAGATTAGCGAGTGAAACAAATAGGATGATCCCAAACAACCATGGCTTTCCATCTTTCATGGAACAAACTAAACTTGTAACAGAAAAAAGCACCTTGTTTATCCAGCACCGGCACACTCCACATACAACAATACAGAGAAGTCGAATCAGAAGAATATTGGAGAATAAAATTTTACCTGTTGTGGATATTGACATACTCATCAGTTTCATCCAGTATCTCCTCCTGGCATATGCAAACATTTGAAATATAGATCAGCACAGACAAAATAAAACTAAAAGAAAAGAGCAACTACAATAAGTAAGAATTTCAACTGCAGTTATGGTCATTATTCCTACATTTTCAGACAAACTACTTTTTCGAAACATCATTCATAAAAGTTTAGAACTCAATTGCACTGTCTAAGCATGTTTCTTGTAGTCAATAAGAAGAAACAGCTCCATTCTGGACCCATTAGTAAAGGAAGACTCCCTAGCTCGATTTTTGAAAAGCAAGTCCCTCATCTCAGGGACGAGGTGGAATATCATCATTATTAACACATTAAATAGATGTTCAGAAAGCCGTATTAATGTCTATCAAATGGTCTGTTCATACACTCTCACTTGAACACATGGCCATGATGTATTTCAGTCTCAGATTTACCTTAAGAAGTTCTTCAATGACATCTTCCATGGTAATAACACCAACAACCTCCTCATTGGATGGGAACTCTGGAATAGGTGCATTCACAATGTCCAGAATACAAAAAGAACAACCTCTATGTCGCTTCTTAAAGGCAGGAGTTGCTGGTGGACTTTTATGCATTGATTCCAATTTATTCCCCGAGTTTTCAGTAGAAGCACTACCCTTATTGTCAACTGAGAATTTGACTAAAGACCAGTTATATTTAATTTGAAGAAAAATATCAAGCAACCTAGAAAACCAAGAATGGTAAAGCAGTACTAGCAATCAATGGAAACTCATAATGAAAGAAACAATAGCAGAACAGGCTTTTTCCTCAGTCTCAGTGGAATGAACAAGCAATCACAGACACCAGGCATGCCACGTGTACAAATAATAGAACATTCTAGATGGAGTAAATTATGATAGCAATACAACGGAAACTTTCAGGAACTGATAGGAATGTTCACAAAATGAGGTCCAGGCGACAGCTGTGGCATAAAGATTTCCCAGAAATTTGAAATCATTTGGGAATCTTCTTTAATGTAACTTTCAATAATGAATTAGAAGGTATAAAAAACGAAACATGAACGCATATTGACTCATTGCAAAATAAGTGCATTGCTACAAGTAGAACATACAATGTGAAACTTCAAGGAAAGAAGCTTAGGTCAGGATCCTGCAAAAACATAGTCATAATATATTATTATTACAACGTGCTGCAGCATACACCCTCACCTTTTTTCATTGAGTTTTCGGTTTGTCCTCTTGGCTTGTTACAACTGTCTTTAAACTGTTCGCCCTCTTTTTTCTCATTTAAATCCTTATACACAACAGCAATGTGGCTATGACCCTTCTGAAATTCATTTAGGATATCATACAGAGGCATATCTTCTGAGACCCTGTAGGTTGAATGAGAGAGAGGAACAATATCACTTAACTATACACATATAGTTCTCCTCAGGAAAAAATACAAATTTTCATACCTAGGTATTTTTCTGATGATCATTGTTCTCAGAGAAACTCCATCTCTGTGATCTACTGTTAAGAGATTTTTAACCTGCCCACATTAGACATGAAACTAGTACGTTCATCTAAATATCAGGAAGAAAGAAACTGTATGATCTACATCATTTGTATTACATATGCAAAACGTAAATGAAAGGTTTGAGATTTGGTTAGGGTCACAAAGAATTGTGTTCAATAACAAACTTGAAAAACATGAAGAAATTAATAGCTATGAATCACGTAGCAGGTCTGATATAATGATCAATAGCACAGTGTAACCATGAAAATAACTTGAGCTTTTAAGTTGTAGAACAAAAAGGCCAAGGAAGAAAACAGAAAAAGAAAAAGGTTGGAACAAAGGAAAAGTCTAGGCATCCAATCCTCTGATAATAAATTAAATTATTCAATTTCAATATTTATTTATTTAAAATAATAATTCTGAAAGTTCATAGGCTAAATTCATAAATCATCCACTCTCACATAAAATGAAATGTGCATCTTCTAGAATATGAAAAAAAAAAAATCTTATGGTAACATTTTCTCCCAGTCAATTATGAATAACAGGAAATGACGCCATGATAATCAAAATGAAAGTAGTTGTAAAAAGAATGTGAAGTATTGGCAATATCAACAATCCACAAAAGTACTGACTCATGTACAAGAAGAAAGGGAATTACCAGAATAAGGCCTATAATATTTGTTGGACTTCCAAAGTAAACTGGCACTCTACTGTGACCCATGGCCATTACTGCATTCAGTGTATCCCTAAATTACAATGGTGGAGAATTAGAACGTGTGAAGAACACATAAAACGTTCAGAGAGAATGCACAAGAATCCAAAAACCCACAAATTAAGAGTTGCATCCAGATCAAGAGAAAATGCCTTCGATATGGGAGTCATGGCATCTTTTGCAGTCTTCTCAGTCAATTCAAGCGCTCCAGCAATGATAGTAGTCTCATCATGAGTTAGATCCCCACCTTTCCCAGCCTAAAAACAAAGTGTACATTTACAAAGATTCATCACAAAATTGAGAATTTGGCCAAGATAGTTTAATCTGAATATGCCTAATGTAAACTAATTCAGCAATTAACCGAAAATCAGAAGTGTTAAACTTGATACCTCATTGCCATGAAAATTCACAAAAGTTTTTAGTTCTGCCCTCCGTAAAAGGACTGCATGCCCTTTACCCAACATCCAATCCAAAACCTGCAAATTATACAACCTCTCAAAAACCAAAATTTGGTGGAAAAGGTAATTTCCCAAACAACTTAATAAAAAACAAAACTTGCACCAAAAAAAAAAAAAAATCCAAACATTGATTTTAAGAGTCGATCGTACCTTACTAATTGGATAAGATACAGGGAAGAACAGCCAAACAAGTAAACGGACCATGGGTGCCATTGTTGCTCCAACAGTCAAGCCATAACGAGTGCAAGCTGCTTGTGGTATTATCTATACCCAGACATACAGGCTTAGATAGATTTGAGCACTTGAGATAAGACAAAACTTCTCACAGAAAAAATGCTTAATCAGTTTAGAAATTAATAACCTCTCCAAACATGAGAATCAGAGTCACAGATATCAAAATTGCAGCCCATGGAGGCACAAGCTTGTCCAAGAATATGGGAAGAGCCTATTTGAAGAGAGAGAAAACAAGAGTGAGGAAAACTAGCAACATTTTTCTCATAAAAATCCATATAGAACCATGTAATTTACTTCCATGGCAACAGAGTTTCCAATCAAAAGAGTACATAGCAGAAGATGCTGATTCTTCACCACAGGAAATATTTTGGCTGCAAAAAGCAGAAAATAAACAACAGATCACTGTCAAAACCAAATCACACACAAGACAATTCACTCACTAGTAATCACGTGTGCCAATTTAGTGCCCTGCTTTAAAACCCCACATCAAAACCAAGTAAAAAAATCGAATAAATTTACATCAACTAGAAGCCGTAGATAGTAAAGAAACGGTGATTCACTAACAAAAGGGATAAAGTTTAAGTTTCGTCAACAGGATACAAAGAGAGTACCAGCATGGCTACTATCCTGAGGAAGACCGGACTTGATGAGAACTTCAAGGTCGACGAGGCCTAAAGACATTAAACCCAGAGTTAAGCCAGCCATCAAGCCAGCGAAGCAAACCAACCCGATTATAACCACCACATAAACCCAAAACATCGTCCCGCAGCACGGCAAGTCCGACGCCATAACTCTTCACCCTTGAGACTGCTATACCTCTTTGTCAGTAATATTCCACAATTAGTCCTTGGTTTGATCAGCAACCATTTGGCGTTTCAAAATGTTCTACTGGTAAGATTCTTCTTGCGTGTGAGGATTCGCATCTCTTCAGTGGCCCAACATTTTCAAGGTGGGCCCACTGTTATTTAATCCTTTTTTGCCACTTGGTTGATCTGGTATTAGGTACATCAATATAAATCTCTAACCCTTGATTTTGATTACTTCGAACCGTTAAATTTTTCCTATGTCTCAATCTCATACCGACATTCTGAACCGTTCGATTTTTTTAAGTTTCAATCGGATCCTCTGATGATTTGGTTTTTATCTTTTTCAAGGTCACGTGTGCACGTGCATGATGCTAAAGCTTCATAGGTTGTCCCATTTACTTCATTGTGTTCCTTTATCCAATCACGCTTATATGACGTCAGTTCATTCGTGAAACGTTTTGGACATTCAAAGTGAATTAAAGGCAACCAAACTCTGCGAAATAAGCTGCGGATAAGGCTTGGGTTGGGTATGCGTGTCCCATTAGGGCTGCAAAAGAGCGTAGCTCCTCACCAGCAGTTTGAGCCACTAGAATTAACCTCTCATATTTAAATATAAATTATAATGGAAAATATATATAAATTATAGAGGCTTAACTGTAATTGTTTAAAATTCAAGGCTTAAAAATATTTTTTAAGTTAAAATGGAATAGAACTCAAGTGAACCATTTTTATCCCTAACTTGAATTTGAGTCAAGATTTTGTTAATCAAACAAACTTAAACTTGAGCTTTATACACCAAAGCACTATTTGGCTTGTATAAACCATTTATGCCCGAGGTTCCAATTGGTTAATATTATTTGTAATTTACAATTTAGGTTAAATTTAATTGGGACTGAATCTAAATAAGATTGAGTTCAAAATTAGTTTGAATCAACTAAAAATTGATTCAATATTAATAAATTAAAATTAAAATTTGATTTAAAAATAATTTAATTTTAAATTTTATCCAAATTTGATGGAAGCATGTTGGCTGCCTAGTTGATGATTAGTGGCAGTATTCGTGTGAGTCACCATGTTCTGCTAGTCAGTGACCCAAAACCTAACTATGAACTATGAGCTGGCGAGGCCCCAGTAAGTTCAGAAAACTGGACTGGACTTCGAAGCAGTTCCATTTTTAATTGAATTTGGCGAATCTCACAACTCCAGCCAAAAAAAATCTCAGCGTACAGCTGGCTTTTCAATACCCAAAAATATATTTTCTGAAAAGGTATTTAATTTAAATAATATTTTATTATTGAAAAATTATTAAATATAAATAATTATTATGTTTAATAAAATTTTATTTTAAAAAAATTTAAAAATATAAATGATATAAATAATTAATATATTTGATTAACGATAATAAAATAATATTAATAAATTATTTTATTTAAATAATTTTAAGTATAATTATTTTTAAATATTTTTATATTAATTAAAAATATTTTTTAAAAAAATTAATAAATAATAATATAATTATAATAAAATTAAGATTATTTTAATAATTTTTTAATATTTAAGATAAAAATGATAATTAAATAATTATTTATATTATCTTCATATTAATAATTATAATAAAATATTATGTAATATTTTATTATTGATAAACTAAATAAAATAATATAAAAAATAAAAAATATATTTAAAATACAGTATTTACAGTTAAATTACCAAACAAACCGTATAATATCTTTTTTCTGATCGACCAATTATTCGTATCGAACCTACTGATTACGTGTTTGTCGTGTCTACCACCAGTCCTAGGCAAAATAATGGCTTCTCTTCAATATGGCAACAAATAGGCGTCGGCCCAAGATCAAAGGCAAAGGTAGCAATTTGTTTCTGGCGAAGGCTTTTTCCCTTGCTATTTATTTATTAATTTTTAAAAATTTAAATATTTATTTATCAATTATTAAAATTAATAAAATCTATTTATTTTTAAAAAATAATTATTATTTAATTAATAATATTTAAAAAACTAAAATTTTATATATTTTTTTACTTTAAACTTTAAATAACTAATAATATTTTCTCACTTAAAAGTTTAAAAAATTATATTTTTTTTTTACTAGAGTTTATAATTTTTTCCCTTGCTTCTTCAATGATTGAAGCCAATCGAGACGCTCTTCAACCTATCCTCTTTATTTTTTTGCCAATAACCCTAATCGAAGAAAGTCGAATTATGGCCAAATTGACAGAACGGTCAAACACAACCACAAAGGCCATCAACAACCAAATCAACCATGATTCAATCAGATTAAGAGGTAAGATCCAAATCGGCAATTGTTTGACTATTCAACCATGATTTGTCTTTCTTCAGTCAAGGTCATTGACGACAAATGAAGAAAATTGGCTGAAGAGAGTCTCAATCAACTTCAACCGTCAGAGAAGTAAGAGAAGAAATTGCAAACCCTAGTAAGGGGTAATATAACTTTTTAAACTTTTGAATGAAGAGAAATCATTAATTTTTAAGGTTTAAAGGGGAAAAAGAGATAAAATTTTAAAACGGATAGATTTTGTTAACCTTAACAACTGATTGATGAGTATTTAAGCTTTTAAAAATTATCAGATGAAAGTTTGGAAAAGGAGTAAACTTTGGTTGGGAATAAACCCTTTGGCCTTTATTTGTCTTTCATTTTATTACTATTTTTTTACCCATGTAAAAAAATACATATATAAAAAATTTTGTTAGTCACAAATTAGAAACACACCAAGTAAGAATATGAAAAGGCACATAAAAGAAAGTGAAAAATTAATTGTTAATAGTGTTCGATTGAAAATACTAAAAAGATTACATCCATGATATTGTTACTATCTAGATAATAAAATTAAAAACAATATTACAATGTTGTAACATGAAATCAGTAATTAAACGTAAAAAGGGTTTTTCTTTTAACCTTTTCATTGTTTAAAATTTACATCAGTGAAGGTTAAGGTTGCATGCACAATTTGTTTTATAAAGTATAGAAGTTGGTGGCAGGAGTATTAATAAACGTTGCCAACTCCATGTAAATAGAAAAGTTGTTATACTTTAATTATGATCACCAAAATTAAATAGAGTAAATGAGTGATTTGAAAACAATATGAAACTATTGTTTAATATTAAATGGATTATTGATGAATTTGAGCTCATGTTTCCTATTTGTGGTTTTAAAAAATTTGCACCTTGTTTGAGCTAAGGGTTAAAGCATTGCTACTTGTCTATGCAAATATCGTATCCGTAAGTTTGACTGAAGATGAGTTTTCATCACGTAACAAATTTATAAAATAAAATAATAATAATTGAAGCTCCTTGTGTAACCACTCAATTGTTCAAATGCCAAATGTAATCTCCTAATTTGGGGATTGGAAATTCTACAACTACCGGCCTGGTCATTGAAATAGCACGGCGCCGGCTACCATGTGCTAGAAGTGGTATGTACACAAGTCAAGCCGGCTTGCCATAAGCCACCAAAAGACAAGTACATAGTCAAGCAGTGGTTGAGTGGCTTGGCTAGCTCTTAAAAATGGAACTTGATAGCCACGCAGATATATCCAGTGGGAACCATTCATTGTTACTTTTTAAAAAAAATTAATAATGGACAGGTTAGAAAGTGAAGTTTCGGGCATAGGCATGGGACGCGTTGATACTCGTGGACTATTTTGTAACATATCTTTCATCAAGGCAGAGAAGCTGGATACGATTGAAAAGTTTTCCCTAACGTTGGTTATGTGTGGTTCTCTTTTCTTATCCCCAACTACAACATCTACAACTTCTTTCATAAGCCTTTCCTATTATATACTGCATGCATTATCTCCCTATTCCCTTCTAATTCTATCACTCCTTATATATATGTAAATATATTTTTTATGTTCAAAGATATGTCAGAGCACGGAAATGGCTTACCTGAAAACCTGCAGTGGCATGAGCTGAAGCTCCCACAATTGCTATTTACTCAGACAGTTCGAGAAATCCATGCAACGATTGATAGTGAATGGGACTCCCTCCGGCGATCGGCATGCCAAACGGCAGCAGGAAGAGCCTTGTGGAAGCATTTGATCCACGACCCACTTGCAGACTTGCTCGCTGGAGAGACATATCTAAGAAACATTCATGAGAAGATAAAGAAAGATTACCTCAATAATGCCAGAGAAATTTCCGGTGTAATTCTTGCAGTTCGAACCCTGTGGTTTGATTCACAAATTGAAGCTGCGCTCGGTTCTTTCAGTGACAGGAACGCCCAGGTTGTTCTCCTCGGTGCAGGTTTGTGATCACCGTACCCCATTTGAAATCTTTTATAATAGGAATACTAGAAGTCTAGAAGTAATGCAGCTTAAACCAGTGTTAATGAGGTCACCGAATTGCATGTTTCATCTCCAATTCATGTTTTGGACCTAAAAGATTCATAATTACTCAAGGCCATGTTGGATTACCTCTGTCATTGACGTATGCCTGGTGTACAGGCATTTTCTCAAGTTGCTGGCCCAGCCCAATTGCCTTGCTTTTGAGCAAAATTACTACCACCCATATGCCCCGCTCTTCACTTACTCTGGAGTCTGAAATTTTTCCGACCCAGACAGCACGACTGTAACAAACCCAAATGTTCGTCAACACAGAATGATTCAGAGACACCACAGAAAATGGATATTTTGATATTGATAGTAAATTATGACCCATGATTTGTATAATATAAGCTCTAAGGAATGGTTAAAATTTTAAGAAAGATATGTTGAAAATGATGGCTACAAAATAATTTGTGGATAGCTTGCATACTAAATGTATGGTATAATGGTGCGTTCAAGCAGGAAAAACATGCCCCTGATTTGAAAAAATAAGAATCGCATTTATGATCAATCAAATGTTCATTACGGTTGCCAATTACAGGAATGGACACAAGGGCATATCGTTTAGGCTGCCTGAAGGAAAGTGATATCTTTGAAGTAGATTTTCCAGAAGTCTTGAAAATGAAAACCACTCTCATACAAGAAGCAATGGACTCCAAAGAGGAACAACAGCAGCTAAGGATGACAGCAAAATCTCTAACCAGAGTAGCAGCTGACATTAGAGAAAACGACTGGCTTGAAAAGCTTCAGATATCAGGGTTTAAGCCAGAAAAGAATACGGTGTGGGTTCTAGAAGGCATTATCTATTACCTTACCCACAATGATGCCATGCAAGTTTTGAAGATCATAGCAGACATGTGCACCATTGTCCACACTGTTCTATTAGCTGACTTCATGAATAAACCGTCAACCACACTATGCAATTCTGTCTTCCACTTCTACAGCGATTGGCCTGATCATCTCCTACCATCTCTGGGATTTTCCCATGTTAAGCTTTCACAAATTGGTGACCCAGATGCTCATTTTGGGCTCATGCATGATCCATTAAACCTGTTTAACAGGCTCCGCAGTTTGCCCAGGTCTGTAGAAACCCATCCAGATGACGGAACACCATGTTGTCGCTTGTATTTGGTGCAGGCTTCTGGTTCTCCAATTCAAACAACTCCATGAACCATGTAGTACAATGTAGAACCTAGAAATCAACTCTCAAATATAGCATTAGCTGTACTATCATTGTTTGTAGCTTGGTCTAAGGAACAGAAAATGTTACAGATAACAAAGTCATAACACAACATTTACATTGTGTGATGATGCTTTAAGCAGGTCATAGGCATGCATTTTATCATACTATGCACTGATCACTCTTGTCATAAGCGAAAAGAGAGAATTCGCCAACTTCTGTCTGCAACAAAATTTTACAAAGATTGTGCAGCTCTGTTTTGGAAAATAAGATTGGTACAATAACTTCTTCACTAGTATAATAAATCTATATAATATGATGAATATTATAAAGCAAAGGGATAGCAGCTTACAGAGATAAATATGATGAAGTAACATTTATCTTATTTTCCACAATAATACTACAGTAGCTTGCAGTAATAAACCAAAGGATATAAAACCAAAAACAAGATAAAAGGAATAAAATGGAAATGAAAACAAACAGAGACATCAAAGACCAAGTGGAAATAGATAGACTTTCACAGTTGCAAAACCTAGAAGGGTAAAGAACACTCCAGAAAACAAAAGCATTGCAAAACCTTGAAACAGAATATAGAACATAGGTTTTAACTGCAGGAAAAAACCAGAATGGCTAGACTTCGAGGCAGTCCTTAATGCCTTGCTCAAGTTTGTCAAGGGAAGCAACAGTATCCATGAGAGCATCCGCCAACTTCTGTCTGCAGTAGAATTTTACAATAATTATAGAAGGAAAGGAGAGCAAAAAATGCACTGTTATTTCTTTTTCCTTTTAATTAATAACAATTGTTGAGAAACAACTTTAGTTACAGTGAAGCAGCTACAAGAAACAAGCTTCATTGCTCTTTTCTTTATAACTTCAATCTAGGTAACTTAAGATTTTCATTATGTCATGCAATATTTATTTCAAACAAGGCTGACATGCTTGCACAGAAAAATTCAGAATTAAGACCAAGTGTTTCTACAAGAAAATTAGAAAACCTTGTAAGCTTGACATAAAAGACATACCTTCTTGACGAAGGGAGTTTGGTATCAACATCACCAGCCACACTGTTGAGCAAAGCAAAAGATCTACAGCATCAAAAACATATAGGGAAAAAAGAAAAAAAACACTGTTAATATATTAGTTATCAATATATTTCAAATAAAAAATGGGCAAAAGGGCAAACCAATTGCGTTCAATTGGAGCAAAGATCAAGTAAGCAATCTCAATTTAATCCATGGAGGACTACCTTATAAGATCATCCAAAATAGCTTCAGCTTCCAATTTTTTAGGATCCTTATCATCAAGCAATGATGCAGCATTTTTCACTATCAAACGGAATGTGCAAACCTGTTAATTATGATGCTCGCGTTAAGGTTGTTTAAGCTAGTTTTAGACAAAGCCTTAATCATTAAAAAGATGAGGGTAAAAAGTCAAACCTCTACACCTGTATTGGCTTGAAATGCAACAAAAGCGTTCCTCTCTTGAGGAATGCAGTCTCTAGCTGCAGATTTCAACATGGTTTGGACCTCCTTTAATTCTTTCTCCGTATAGTCCGATTCTCTAGCCACTATTCAAAACCAACCAATTGAATTCATCAAAACGACAAACAATGAAAAGTAGTAAGCAGAGAGCGAATTTTACTGAGTGATAGATAGGCGGTGTTTAGGATTTTTCGTGAGGCATCGATTGGGGCCAAAAGAAACTTGGAGGACTTCTTCTTTTGTTCTTTAAGCCAATCCTTCGGTCCTGCTGCGCAGCAAACAATCAATCAGGTTTTTTAAAAAGGAGAACAATCGATAATATGACAGTGACGTGTGTAAGGAATGGTATTCCGTACAAATTCCAATGGAGAAAGCATTGGCTAGGTCAGGTTGAGAGAGAGAAGGCATGAGACTGAGAAATGAAAGCAAGGCGCAATCTCTACGGCGGAATTTAATTCCATAATTTTGTTGAAGAAGTTCATTTTGATGATTCAAAAATGGCGGTTTTGGACGGAACGACGAGAGGGAAATGAGAATGGAGGAAGGGCTTAAGATAAGGCGCGTAAGTGTTGGTGCCATGATTGATTGATGCTTCCACTAGCCGAGGAGAGGTTTTATCCGATTTATTCGAAGGGTAATTTTGTCTGAAAATAATTTGAATTACAGGGTCTACAACCTAAGTTCGCGCATCCAATTTTGATAATAAAATTGAGTATTGAAATGTGATATTAATTATTTAATTTTAAATTAAATATAAAATAATATTTAAATATGAGATAACATTATCATAAAACATTTTTTTTATAATTTATGTTATCAGAGATGCTATTTTCTCTTCAATTGATAATATAAAATAATTATCATATTTTTAAATATTAAAAAATTAACAAATTTATTTGATTTTATATTATTAAAAAATTAATAAAAAGTTTAAATTTTATTATAATTTTATTTAAACGTCTTTAATTAAAATAATATCTTTATTTTTTTATTACAATAAATTAAATATAATAATTATTTACACGTAATCTTTTTTTATAACCTTAAATTTTGTCAATAAAAAATTTTCTTAATTAAATGCATTATTAAAGTTGAAAAATAACGAATTATACTATTTTTTCAAGTTTTGTTAAATAATTATAAAAGCAAATAAAAGACGGAGATACCTCTAATTATTCGCTTTTGAAGTTTTGAATTTTGATATTGATATGATAAATATAATTAATTTTATACTTTTATAGTAAAATTAAAATGTCTTTAATTACTTTGTTACCTTAAAGTAATAATATTTTTCCTTTTAATCTCCTTTCTCTTAATCTCTTAGTGGTTAGCCTTTGAACTTTCGCTTGCATATTTAGATGATGGTCATAGAAGGTTTTAGGATCATACCTTCTTGTGACTATGGTCACTAAGTTTATACCGTGCTTGCACGAATCCAACACTCAATCGTAACACCTTTGACTTAACGTAAATCATTGTTATCAACCATTGTGACATATTTTGACGGTTGTTTGTTTATTCATTTATCATTCATTCATTTTTTTACTTGGTGTTGAATTTTACTTGGTCGTAAAAGAAAATATTTAAAATCAAAAACTAGACTAAGACGATTTGAATCCAAAGACCTTTGAAGATGAATGAATGAAAAAAAACTAAAAGCAAAATATTAAATTGGATTCCAGAGCTTTATTGAGAAAGTATAAACAAAATATCACAACTAATAGCATTTTGGTCGACCAACAATAAAATTGTGAAGACACAATTTCATCCTACTCGTTTACTATTGATTCATCAAAACACATCTTTGTTTGGAATTAGAAGCATAAATACGTTATCTATAAGTTAAATGCTAGTGTGATGGTGCAAAACTGATTAAGGTGACATCATGTAAATGATAAGGATAATTAGTACTATTTGATAGTTATCAACCATGACGGTGGTAAATTGATTTAAGAAACTTAAATATAAGTGTTTTTAATAAAACGTTCTTCCTCACTCAAGATAAAACCTTTGTTTTTGTTGGAGTGACTCCATTGACGACATTTACTTGAGTTTACAAATTACAACTCTTTACACATTTGATTGATTTTATCTTTTTTTTTCTTCGTTCATATATCAATACAAAAACTTATAAGTTTGTTATAATCTCTTGTTTGATGGCTTTTAGTGGTGGTGTAAGGTTGGTTAGATAGTAATTTTTATTAATTGCAATTTACATTTATTTTAAAAATTAAATTTAATATTAAAAATTAAGTAAATATAATTACTTACAAGATATTTAACCAAATATAATATTAATTTATATTTAATAATTTTTAATGAGATTCAAGTGAAAAAAATCTTAATATTAATTTATTACTATAAATCATAAATAATAATTACTTATTTGTGCTAATTTTAACTTTTATTAAATATAATAATAATTTATAATTAATAATCTTTCAAATACACTGTATTTGTTTTAATTTTATTATAAAAAATAAACATACCAGCCCGCCAGACCCCTGACAGGGCCCTAACTAGAGACTAGTTTGGGCCCTGTATATAGAGGCAGGGCCTGGGTCAATCCCTATCTCCAAAGGCTTGGCCCTAGCTCTGAGGTCCAAATTCCAAAGTCCAGAAAGACCGGGTCAAGGAATTAAGGCCTGCATATTCTTTAGAGCAATACTATGTGAATCTATTTTGGATATACAAATATATATACACTTATATGTGTCATCATATAATTGATTATTATTTTATTCTTAATTTAAAATCATTCAATCATATGATGACACATATAAATATGTATATATTTGTGTACCCAAAATGGGTACACATAGTTTTATAGTATTCTTTATCACACTTGTGTTCCACGTGAAAATCACATGCAATACTAATTTTCCAATTTGCACTGAAAAAGACAACGAGTTTCACATTTAGGTGTTGACGTTGATGTCATTAATAGGTCACAGCGTGAAACGCCACTGCTCTTAATGGCTGAATGACTATTTTCCAATCGGCCAAACGACTATTTCCCACCCAAGGTATGCTGTAATGACAAGTTTCCCCCCTTTAACTATGGAAATACCAAACACCCACCCATGGCCAGTTAAATTTAACAGAACCCTAACGCCTGAAAATTTTATCTCCTTTTGCCCCCCTAAAGTTTGAAAACAAAAATTTCCCCCCAGCCTAAGTTTAAGAAAATGGCAGTTTCACCCTAGGGTTTGGTTTTGAAATCTCCGGCGACCTCTCCGGCTCCGTTGCCGACGGCTTCTCCCTCCCGAAGAATCTTCTCCTTCCGGTGATCGGTTTCCTCCCATTTGGAGGCCCGATCGTCGTCGGAAAAGCGATGGGAGACGAAGAACTTCGTCGGGGAAGACAAAGTTCTTCGTCTTCCCAGACGAAGACGAAGCCGTCGTCTTCGTCTAAGAAGACGATCGTCTTCCCAGAAGAAGACGGTTGTCTTCCCTGCGAAGCCGATCGTCTTCCCAGACGAAGACGACGGCTTCGTCTTCGTCTGGGAAGACGAAGAACTTCGTCTTCCCCGACGAAGTTCTTCGTCTCCCACCGCTTTTCCGACGACGATCGGGCCTCCAAATGGGAGGAAACCGATCACCGGAAGGAGAGGATTCTTCGGGAGGGAGAAGCCGTCGGCAACGGAGCCGGAGAGGTCGCCGGAGATTTCAAAACCAAACCCTAGGGTGAAACTGCCATTTTCTTAAACTTAGGCTGGGGGGAAATTTTTGTTTTCAAACTTTAGGGGGGCAAAAGGAAATTATATTTTAGTTTATTTTTTAATATTATAGAGAAAATGACAATTTTACCCTTAACCCCGTTACTTTTAACTGGCCATGGGTGGGTGTTTGGTATTTCCATAGTTAAAGGGGGGAAACTTGTCATTACAGCATACCTTGGGTGGGAAATAGTCGTTTGGCCTTTCCAATCAAACGATACTGCTGTTTAAGTTTGATAAGTCTGCCATCAAATCAAATAATGGATGAAAATTCCAAAATATTTTTCAATAATGGTTGAAAAATTAAAAAAAAAATCCAAATTCTTTTCTCTTTATTTTCTTAATAACCCAACCACATGATTTTATATTCGTCAAAGGATTAGTTAAAATCCCACATGTTTCATATGTTTCAAGAATCATTCATTGCCGTTGCTACCACCCACCCAACTCATTAACTGCCTTATCTCTACAAAATCAACAAATATTGCTACCTTACTTTCAAAATCAAGTAACAAAAGTAGTGACGATAATAGCTAGACAATAATAGTAATATAAGATGACTATGGTGGTGGGAGGATAATCGATGATGGTGACAATAGCGGACAAGTGCATGTTGGTGGTGGTGGTCAAAGTTTCAGCTATTTAAGTTTCATACTAGATTGATGGATTTGGTGGTAATGGTGTCCACTGAGTTGCGAAACCTATAAAAAGAAGATCTCAAGGAATAAGTTGTTCCTTGGAGGCAATAGTTGATATTATCGTTGATTCAATGTTGACATGGTTATTGGCTGCCTGCTTTTCAAATGCACGTGTGTTCGGTCACAAAATACTGACCGTTAAAATGAAAAATAAAACATAAAATATAAATAAATAGAGAGAGAGAGAAAAGGGTCCACGGCAATTCTCACACACACGCTCAAAATCCAACGTGGCACGGCATCTTGATTTCTGATCTTCAACACATCCCTCACGCTCTTAACGTTTCCCTTCCCTCCGGTTCGGTGGCACTGTTTATTATTTTTCTTTTGGAACTGGAAGTTGAAACAAGCCGCATCAGGCATTAAATTCCAATCTTATCTTTGGATATGGATATGCTTATGGATATGGATAGTCCGATTGAAGCAACCGGCTCATTAAGTTTATATAATTGTTGTTATTAGATGTCTCCTCCTCTTCCAACTACATTGCCAAGTTGTTATCGCACCTTTGCTCCGGTATCCGATTCTTGTCTTTTATCTTCTCCGCTTACTAATCCCCAGAGATGCCTGTTTAATCTCACGATGCGAATTCCTAAGAGGCCTGTTCATTTTTGCCTTTCTCTCTTCTATCCGCCTCCTTTCTTATCGAGATTTCCCTTTCATCGCGCTTTTTCCGGCTCTAAATTATCTTTTCATAACGCTGGTTAGTGTTTTTCTTTTTTTGAATTTCTTTTGTTTTTTTAGCTTAAATTTACTGCTCTGTAAACGTGCATTTTGTTTTACTGTTTGTTTACTCTGGAGTTCTCTTTTATTGATTATATTGTGTGCATATTTTTGTGAAAGCTTATATCCGTGCTAGGAAAGAAGTTGTCAGGGGTTTGATTTGGTGAAATATTGTGCGGGTTAGGCTAGTAGGTAATAGGATATAGGTTGTTTTGGGAGCGAGAAGCTGTGGTTTAATTGAGAAATTGAATTTTTAGGTGTTTCCTGGAGCATATCTTGGAAGATTCTTAGGCTCGGAACCTAGCGTGGTGTACTCTGTGCCCTTTGGTTGATACGTCAGGTAAGATGTTCCGTTCCTAGGTATAATTTTTTTCCTTTTTTTATATCTGTAATTTCATTAACAAGAAAAGATTAAGCGTCTTGACATTTTGGGACTGTTAGATGAACCGTAAGAAGAAAGACGTTACAATGAATACTGGTCTCTTCACCTTATGTATTACTTGATCAAGCTCAAATTTAACTTCACCTATCTTGGTTAGGTGCCATTTTTGCTGCTTGTTTGTGAAATGAGTGGAGGAAATTGTTGATCTTGTAAATCTATTGCACTAGTTAATTGCATGCACTTTGCAGAGCATGTAACAATTGTTACATGTGAAATCTTCACGTTTGCATGGGCGTGAGCCGAGAGTGGTTGCTGGAAATGAAATCACTCTGTTTTGTTTGTTTGTATTGGCTGGAGTGAGAAAGTTATAAACTAACCTATCTGGAATTTATGTAGTTTTGTCCATTCCGTGCGTAGTAATAGGAATTATATTTGTATCTTGTGGAATTAGCTTTAACTTGGTTTTTTCGTGACGTTGTACCTGACTTTTTGGAAAATTAAGCCTTTGAATTCATGAATTTATGGTTAATCAAAATCTGTTGTATGCATATATGGACTTTATGCTGTCTTAATTAATTGTTTTTTTATCTACAATTTGCCACTTAAGCCAATAGTTTTCATTGCTGAATGAATCAGGAACCCATCAGTTGCACACTTGCAATTCAATGGATAAGGATCACGGGACTGGTTTAGGTGACCGAATATCACATTTTCATACCATGACCAAAACTGATGGTGGTCAAGAACCATGTATATGGTCATCTCCTGGAGGAGGATGTAAGATTGATGTAGGGAAACAAATCTTTTGCAACAGATCATTGAATATGAAGAACATTGTTGCTGTTGGCTTTGATATGGATTACACTCTGGCACAATACAGGCCCGAAACTTTTGAAACCCTTTCATACAATGGAACAATCAGGAAGTTGGTTTATGATTTGGGATATCCTGAGGAGGTTTGTCTGTTTCATACTGAATGCATGTATTGTGA
Organism: Mangifera indica; assembly: GCF_011075055.1. Lineage (NCBI taxonomy): Eukaryota > Viridiplantae > Streptophyta > Magnoliopsida > Sapindales > Anacardiaceae > Mangifera > Mangifera indica. The sequence continues at coordinate 2,113,043 of NC_058147.1, read as the reverse complement.
ATAATGTAAATCATGGCACAAATATGTGTGTTAGTTCATAGAAAAATTTTCTCTCAGGTTAATGTAGCAAAAGTCAGTTAGATCTTTTCTATCATATGATATGATTGCCATGAAATATTCTCCCTTTTTATTCAGTGATTAAAATTGGATTTTGATTTTAGTGGTTGGGTAAGCATGTTGATGTTTATGCAGCTGTTGGAGTGGTCATTTGATTGGAAATACATGGTCAGGGGCTTGGTTCTTGATAAAAAGAGAGGCAACATCTTGAAGGTCATTCCTCAAATCATTCATTTTTACTTAGCTTATTTCACACATGTTTTGCTCCTTTGTCTGGCCAACTTGATGTTCATTGGTTATGTGACTTCTTAGTTTTTTTTAGTAATTGGTTTGAGTTAGTGGTTGTCTCCTATACAGATGGATCGGCACAAATATGTGAAAGTAGCGTATCATGGCTTTAGAGAGATGTCCAAGGAGGATAAAGTCGATGCATATGGACTTACTCTAATACGAGATGCTTTTGATGAGCCAGACTATGCTGTCATTGACACTCTTTTTTCCCTGGCTGAAGCCTTCTTGTTTGCTCAACTTGTTGACTTTATGGATAATAATCCTGACAAAGTCCCAAAGTTAACTGAGTAAGAAAAAATATTGTGATTTTTAGTCTTCCATAATCCTTGATTGTAATGCTTTTTAAAGACCATTTTTTTTGGGAAATATGGTAACCATCTTTAGATAACATAAATGATTATAAGGTGAAATTCTTAGCTATCCTTGAAGGCATATTTTGGTCAACATTTGTATCCTGGTCAATTTACTACCTTTTTTTCTTGTTTTTATTTTCACAATTTATTAACACACAGGGAAGGAAGTTTCCAACACTGAATTAAATAAATGATTTTTTGTTGTGTATTATTGGTTTTTTTCTTATAATTTTTCTTTGAATTATTTTCTTAGTTACGCTCGTATGTACAAAGATGTCCGTGCTGCAGTTGATTTGTGTCATCGAGATGGGACCTTAAAGCAAATGGTTGCCAGGGATCCAAAATTGTAAGGATTAAGTATGGTGTCAAGTTCAAAGAGATGATAACCATTTCTAAGAAGTTGTTATTCATGAGCTTTCATTTCTTTGAAAACTATTTATTAAATTCTTGACTTTTTTTTTTTAATATTTAAAAGAGACATAAAATATTGATATATTATACTAGTCAGCAGCCAAGTTGATAATTGACATAGTCGTTGCATGTTTCAAACTAGATTATGCACATATTTACTAAGGTATATATAGTGTTGGTAAATTTTTTCTCATTTAGATCTTATGTTGTCATCTGGTAGGTATATCAATGAGGATACCTCAATTGTGCCAATGCTGGAAATGCTCAGAGAATCTGGTCGTTCAACATTCCTAGTGACAAATAGGTTTGATGTCTGTTTGTTCTGTTTTCCAAATATCATGTTTATGGATGGTCTGAGCTGCACCATGAATGGTTTGTATTATTGTTATCCTGTATTAATTTGTCAAATTCTATAAATTTTTACACTAGATGCTTAGTGTAAGTTTGGAAAATAATAATATTTTTTCTAAGTAGTTTTACTTTGTATCAAGTAATTGTATTCTGTCCTCTTTGTCTTTCCCATGCCATTTCAAATTGATGTAAGTTATCTGCTTGCATTTTTTGCTAATTAGAAAACAGTAACTTATCGTAACCTTTTGACTAATATTTTGCAGTTTATGGGACTACACAAATATTGTGATGAATTTTCTCTGTGGAACCCATAAACTGGATGGTAGTAGTACTGGCAACTTTGATTGGCTTAAGTACTTTGATGTGGTCATCACTGGCAGGTCATCTTCTTTTGTTGGACATCATCAACTTCGTTGTACTTTAATTTAGTATCTTTTTTCCCATTTTATTTAAGCATGTGTTAAGTAGATTTGTTTTATATATTGCTTCACATAATGAAGGATTTCAAATTTTTAATCATTTAAGACATATCTGAAGTTCAGTTTACTTTGTGTTTTATTTCCCCCTCTTGCTTTATACTAAACTGAATTTAGTGTTATATAGTGCTCCAGCTTTAATGATTTATTGTCAAGTTCTCTTTGACCAAATCCCTTTTTTTTTATAGATGACTGCCATTTTATGATAACATTAGTAGTAGGGTTCATGCATTCAGTCCTTCTGTCCTTAGATGTCTGACATTGAAGAAGTATCTCTTATTTCAGTGCCAAACCAGGCTTCTTCCATGAAGATAGTCGTGCCAATCTTTTTGAGGTTGAACCTGAGAGTGGAATGCTACTTAATACTGATAATGGCACACCTATGCCTCAGGTTAGTAGGTATATATCCTTTTTCCCTTCTATTTCATCCATTTTACTAAATAGTGCTTATGCTTTATGAAACAGGTGGGAAGTTTTTCACCGAAGTTATTGCTGAAGGGGGAAAATAAAACATGTAGAGTTTTCCAGGTATTTTTCAGCAATATCTAAGACACAAGTTAATCTAATATGATAAATCCAAGGCAACCAGGAAAGAAACAATGAAAGAAAAGATAATATATTGACAATCAACTGTTAGATAACTTTGTAATGGAAATGGGAATAATTTAATGATTCATATCATTTGTCTTTTTAGGGGGGTACTGTTGGTCATCTACATAAATTGCTCTCAATTGAGTCAAGTTCACAGGTGATGCTTTACCTGATAACCAAGTCAATAGTTACCAAATTACAATTCATCTTTGGCCTATTTCTGTTGTTATTGATTTATTGCTGACTTGAAATGGTAATAGAAATTTATTGTACCATTTTAGTAGGTTCTGTATGTTGGAGATCATATCTATGGAGATATATTACGCAGCAAAAAGGTTCTTGGTATGACATTTTAATCTTATTCTTTTCTTGTAGCAACAGCTTTTGAATTTTTACTATATTGTCTCATTTGAGTGAAATTAGATGTGATTCACACTATCATAATTTATCTCGATAGATTTGACTTGACGATATTGATATTTTAATTCTGCTTAATAAAAGTATACTGGCTGTTGTGAGAATGTGAAGGGCATATCCAGGATGCAATGCAATAAGGGGTTATATTTCTATTTTGGCTGCATAATAGAGGTTTCCTCGCATTCTTGTTTTGTGAGCAGGTTGGAGAACAATGCTTGTTGTTCCTGAGCTTGAGAGTGAAGTTAAGTTGCTTTGGGAATTGAGGGGTATGCGTAAGGTACTAAGGATGAGTTTGCAAGTTCTTGCAATGATAAGATGATATCTTATTACACTTTGTTGCAACAGTAATTTACCATTGTCTAATTCAATGATATCTTATTTCACTTTGTTGCAACAGTAATTTACCATTGTCTAATTCAATGACAAAGTTCATGTGCTGTATAACTGTTTATAGTAATATTATCACTGAAATCACACTTCCAAAATATTATAGAATTCATGGTAAGATAACAACATAACATCTCTAAGTGAATCTCACATCAGTCAAGCATGAAAGAGATGTTGGATATATATAGACATCTTAAATTATTTGAGAATGCTAAAACAAGACTAGTTTAATAGTTTGTGAACTCTAAGTTGTTAAGATGTGTTTTGGATCATCAAACCTAAAAACAAAATTGTGATAAATTGTATGTTTAAAATAAACAATATTTTGACAATAAATCGAGCTATTGGATTAGGATATTGCAAACATAATAGTTTACTTTGTAAGATACTAGATGCTACCTTATGTCATTGTACTTTAGCAGTATTGTGGTCCAAATTGTTAAAGTAGTTTTAAGGAAAACATCATGAGATATTTTTAAATACTTGAGGACTATTTCTCTAACTTAGGTTTCCGTAAACTCTTTGTTGTATGGTTTGCATTTAAGGGGTAAGGCTTACTGTGTCCCAACTTTTTTCTGTTATCCAAAATTCTTTAAAAAAAAATAAAATTCCTTCTGTACTGTCAATGTTTAAACCAATAAAAAGAAAAAAATATCATAGGTTGATTAACGGTTAAATAGTTTGCCATGGTTAATCAGTTGATTTTCATTTTTCCATTCAACTTACATGATGTTTTTGCACAGCAACTTCGCTTGCTAAGGAATGAGCGCGATCTTATTGAAGATCAAATACATCACTTAAAATGGTCTTTAAAGTAAGCAATTTTCTGGCAATCCATTTTATTTTTCCCACTCTGAGTGAAAACATATTGTTATAGTGTTTGATGCATTTAAATATTAAATGTTCAATTCAGGTTTGATGCTATTAGTGATGACGAAAAGCAGAACATATCTTCTAAAATAGATGAATTAGAGGTCAGAGCTGTCATGTTAATTTTGTAATAACCAAAAAATTCTGCCAGATGAACGGTATAAATTTAAATCAAATTTATCTGTTGATGTTATAGTCTCAAAGGAATCAAGTGCGACTCACTCATCAAGAGGCTCAGCGGAAATGTCACCAGAAGGTAAAATTACTTGATTTTACCTTGTGATATGTGTTTCATATATTTAGATACTTATCTTAGCAGCCGTTGGATTAAAACAACCAACATACGAACCACAATGATCTGTTTGTTTACAAGTACAGTTTCACAAGATCTGGGGGCAACTACTGAAGACTGGTTATCAAAACTCTCGCTTTGCTCATCAGGTGAGATTTGATATTTTCAAAATTATCATTGTATTGCAGACTGTCAAAATTGTCTGTAAGATGAGTTTGTGTGTTATTTTGAAACATTTTGGTCATTTGTTGAAGTGTTTATGCTAAAGACATGAATGCGAAAATTGCAAATAATAATTATTGTATTTTTCTCTAGTTATATGCCCATCATCTGGATATTCAAAACTGCATACACATAATATTACTCTTGGAAAAAAGTGCCATAACATTGCAATTTCGTGGGTTTTGGTGATTGTAGGTTGAGAGATTTGCTTGCCTTTATACTAGCCAAGTGTCCAACTTAAGCTTGTACTCTCCTGACAAATATTATAGACCCGGTGAAGACTTCATGCCTCATGAATTCGATATTCTGCCCATTTGAAAGCGGTTATCATCATGACAAGGGGAGCTTGGAGGAGTTATCGGTTGTCTATATCGAGGAAGCACGAAAATGAAGATTTACCGAAAAAAGAAACTGGCTTTTAAATATGCCTTTGTGTAGTTTGAACCGTGATGATATCCTGGATATATACAGAGCTCTCAATTTACAACTCTGCTTCAATTAGACGGTGGGGAATTTGATTATGCACCGTTTTTCTTTTTTGTAAGACCAAAGTCGAGTCAATTTTTGGACTGTTTAAAGGAAATCGTATTACTATTTTTTACTACTTAAATAAATAGGGAAAATTATACATGATCCCAAGGACCAAATAAATATTGGATGAAGCGAAAACAAACCAGTTATCGTCCAAATGACTATTCCCTCTCCTTCTTATGTTTTCCCATCTGTAAAAAATTCTGTTAATGTAAAAAACTGACTCAGTATTAATAAGGTAGATGATGGATTTTTGGCTCCCCTTGAAATCTAACAGAAATTAGGTTGAATCTGCCCTGCGAATTTTCAGAAATAACCTATTTGTCAATCGTAAAGACTGAAATAGCCTCTAGAGAGACGCAAGATTTCCGTAGGCAATTTAGTCTTTTACTCAAGAATAATCCCAAATGTCAAGATTTTGGGAAATTTTTCATTGGGCCCTTTGTTTGGGATGACCGATAGGCCAACAATCAGCTTTTCACGTCAATTGGTCCTTGGCAAGTAAAACCCTAGAGGGATTCAAATAATTAAATAAATTAAAGGAGAAACGCAGAAACATCTTCCCATCCCATCGATTAACGATCACTTGATCCTGTAACTCCAATCGCAGATAGATAGGTACGCAATTTTACTATCTCTCCAATATATTACAGGCAAGACCCTAAGAGCTTGTCTCTGTAAACTTGTTTTATATGGAGTGCAACTGTGCTTGTGCAGATATGTTATTACGAATTGATAGGGCGAAAACCTTACACATGATGAAATTTATGTAACATTTGCTGCTTGTAAATATTTCTGATAGGTTTAGCTCTTAGAGGAAAATGAGCATGTTTAATGTTGCATCAACATTCTGCAAGCGATTGAATGTGAAAGAGTTGATTACCAGTGCGCCGTTGTATGGCAATCTTGCTGGTAATTTACACTTCATTTTGACACGTCATTCATGCCGGTGTCATTATTTAATAATACTACTAAATAAATCCGGGTGATGATTATATTGTTACTCTTAGATGGTTCCGCTGGTGGATTAAGTTTGATGTTTAGGCGTTGGGCTACAAAAAAGACGGCTGGATCCACCAAGAATGGACGAGACTCAAAACCCAAGAATCTTGGTGTGAAGAAATTTGGTGGTGAGGTGAGTGAATGATTTATATGGATTTGGATATTTCATTGTACGAATAACTGTGTTGTTTGTAGAGTCTTCATTGCTGCATTGCTGTTTGTGGCTGTTGATTCTGCTATGCAGAGAGTGATACCTGGAAACATTATAGTTCGGCAACGAGGAACTCGATTTCATCCAGGAGACTATGTTGGAATGGGAAAGGATCACACCCTCTATGCCCTCAAGGAAGGACGTGTGAAATTTGAGACACACAAGCTGAGTGGCCGCAAGTGGGTGCATGTTGAACCCAAGGAAGGGCATGTCCTTCACCCAGTATATGCAAACTCCTCCATACCACAGCTGGAGACTGCCACATAAAGCCCCCATCTTCTGCTGATTCAATCAAGTTAAGTCTTTATCATTCAGTTTTTGGAGTCAGATTTAGGAATTGAGGACAAAATTGAATTAACCATGGGTCTATTGACAATATATACTGTTTCTCTTTACAAGATTTGCATGCTGTTTCAGTTGGTAATTTGAGGTTTCTGTATTTACAGCATGTGTTAATTCAGAAAGTATCCATGTTTGGACTCAGTATAAAATTTACAATAAAATTATGTGCATTCAATTTAGAGTATCCAAATACCATACGACTGAATGATTTTGAATTAACATACCCAATTGGGTACTTAGAACTGAGTGCGCACTGCTGTAAAATTATATCTGAATTTGGTAAAGTAGGTTGAATGTGATGTTCACTAAAGCTGAATCACGAATTAAATTATAGGTACATTTGCTTTGGGCGCTTGATTACTGAATAACTTGGAAATTGAATATGTTGAAGAAGAAAACCTAAGCTTTTACAATTTTACCAGGGACCTATAAGAGAGTATCAATTACACGAAATTTCTACAGCTTGCTTTAACAATCAGCAAGCTCTGAAACCCAAAAAAGAAAAAAAAATGGTTGAAAAAATAGATTCTTTGGTTGTCTCATTTACACCAGCAGACTCTTCAGCCATTTCCTCGCTAAACTTAGTAGCATCTGGCTGCAGTGCTGGTCTTCTGAAAGCTTATTAAGGACATTCACTCTTCGATGAGATGGTCTTTCAATCGGATTATGCAAAATCAATAAAATATAATCCCAATCACTCTTTCAGCTAATGCACCTCTTGCCTCTCCATTTCCTGCATATCTACTGGTTCAGGGAAAATCTCATTTGATAACCTTTTATTTGAAGACGAGTGCTCAATTCCACCGCTGCCATGAGAGCCTAATCTCCCCAGCTGTTTCAGACCACCGATACCTTCTCTAGTTGGTTGACCAGAAATGGTTGCACTCTCTGATGAACTCTGTCGCCAACTACCAAAGAAAGTGGTACTCCATGACTGTCTAGATGAAGTTGTTCTGAGCCTTGCGGAGCTGAAACTCTCCACTCTCACCACTTTAAAAGGGTTTTCCAATGCTTTTAGAATGTATTTCATCGGTGGTCGTTTTGAGGGCTTGGGGTTTAGGCATGATCTCGCCACAATTGCCGTGGCCCATACTTCTTCCAATAAATCTTCATCTACAATCAGAGATGGATCAACAATCTTTGTCACCATTTCTTTGTCATTTATACTGATGTAAGGTAGCGTATGTTCCAACCACTCTCTCGTAGTAGCCTCATCCGATTTGCTAATGCCAAGCTTGCCCGTTACAAGCTCAAGTAAGACTTTACCGAAGCAGTAGATATCATAAGCACATGTTGCAGTGGATGAACCTGTTCATCATTGAGGAAAATTATTATAATCGATCTCATTTCAATCTTAGTACAATGGGACGATGAAAAACCTAAGAAAACGGCATATACTGAACACAAAGCTGAACAGTGACACTGGATAATAATGCAGAATTTATCATTGGAGAATATGGCTGCTGATTCAGCCAAGGATGTCTTACGTATGAACCTATGCTAACATATTAGCAGTAGGACATCTAATTACCAAAAAGGACCATTCAATGGTTCTTTTGTAGAACAAGAATATTTTTCACTGAAGAAAAAAGGTACAGTTTACAGTTGAATTCAGTTAAGAATAACCGGGTTGGGTTTACTAACGACAATGAACCTCAGTAAAACACAAACTGTGTCTGCATTGACCAAAAAAAATCGAAATCAATATGTATAACAGAATTACATACCAGAAGCAGTTGGGTCAGAGGCTCTGCATATCAACAAATAAAAAAATTGTTATTATGGCTATATACAAAACAACTACAAATATGAAAAAGAGCAGGTATCGTAGCACAAATGAAAAGGAAGAAATTATTAGCAGTGAATATTTTTCAAAATATTGCAGGTTTAAAGGAATAACACAATCAGTACTCAGAAGAGAATTTCAACTCAAATTCAAGGTCGCAATGAGTGGTATTCAGCTGTGAGAGAAAGGGACTCCAAAGCAACTAAAACTTGTATGAACATTACATTAACAAGAAACCAGGACATCCATGTCCAGTTATATTGTGTTAGTTTGGGCATGGCTTGTTTACACCATAATTGACCAGCTAGGAAGCAGCACAGAGTACAGCATGGATCTGTTCAAGAAACTCTTGTGCATCTAAAGAAAGGAACAATATATGAAGTCATGCAGAAAACTAATTACTGACCAAGCCACAACAAGGATCAATTAACAAAGAAAAAATCTTGCACCAAATTGTTTAATGCCAAAGAATGTAGCAAATTAAAGCCATGTGTAACTCAACATATAGTGAGGCCACAAGGCTGCACAGGCTACTATTTTTTGCACAAATAAAAAAGGCTGACAAAGCTAGTGGCTGAATGGTACTTACTGTTTCCGTAACAATCTTGTTATCACATTCTGGTGAGAATCCCCTTCCTGAGCACGAACCTCACTCAAGCTTCCAAGCCGAACTTCAAATTTATCATCAAGAAGGATACTGCTTGCTTGAACATCTCTATATCAAACAAAAACATGATTGCATTTAAGATTTACAATACCAAGCATACATTCAACAAAAGCTAGTAACAAGTTATTCAAAGTTCCATGTGTACATTATGAAATAAAGCAAAAAATGGCAGGAACTGGCCTAAATATGATTGCATATGGAAGCTTTGAAATACCATATAAAGCTTGCTAGTGTAATTCTAAATTTGGATATATCCACTATTTGATATTTAGATATAAATTATAATCGAATTTGAATGTAAAAATATCCTGTTGCTGCAGCAGAAGTTCTGCCATATTGTAAGTTAAACCTTTATAATAGCTTTTAATGATCATAATCAACAAAAAGCCATCCGTCAAAACCAAAGAGAAGAATGGTATCAAAAACAAGTTTCTTTATACCTGTGAACCAGGGGAGGGTTGCACTCATGATGTAGGTAGGATAGGCCTTCTGCAGCTCCTATAGCAATTTTCAATCTTGTGATCCAATCAAGGGACTGTAAACCGTCATCCTCCAAATCAGTAACCCTGTACAAGGAACTAGCCAAATCTCCACATACCATATATTTGTAGACCAAAAGTTTATCAGTCTCATGCTCCAAGCATTGGCCCAAAAGTGGAACCAGTCTTGCATGTGAAACCTTGTTGAACAAATCTAATTCCATCTTGTATGAATCCTTCTTGAAAGAATGTAGACTGACCTTTTTTACTACAACAGTAGTTCCACCTTCCAAAGTTCCTTTGAAAAGGTCTCCAGAGTGCCCATGTTTGATGAGACTTGCAGCACTAAAACTGCCGGTTGCACGGAGCAACTGCTCATATGTAAATGAATCACCAACACTGGATTGAATATTTGGATCCTTGGGAGGCAGTGGGCTGTCTCCTTCTGGAACAGGACCCACATTTGCACTGCCTCTTTGATTTGCAATACCCTTATCAAACCTTCTTAGGATCAGTACCAGTACTGTGACCAAAATCACAATGAAAACAAGCCCGCCAAGTACTCCCACTAAGATGAATATCCATCTCTTACTGCTCTTTGCCTGTTTTGATAATGGTGGCTGTGTAGGTCCTATAACTTCAAAACTATCAAAACTCAACCCTCTCCGAGTGTAAAAAAGTCTACAATCCAGAGGACTCCTCTGATTTGCTACATCTTGAAGGCAATTTCCATCCAGAGTAACATTTCTTCCACTAAAAGATGCTGCACTGCCTTGAAAATAGTTCCTTGACAAATCAATAGAACTAAACTTCACCAATGAAGAATTCAATTTTCCATATAACATATTGTTTGAGAAGTTAAACACAGCACCGAAGGAATTACCATCTGCACTCAAACTCAGAAAAACACCTGTAAAGTTATTATCAGACAAATCAAGAAGCTGCAAGTTATGCATTGACAACAATGCAACCGGAAGTGCACCATCAAATTTATTCCCACTCAAATCAGCAACTTGCAACTGATCAAGACCTGAAAACATGTCGTCTGACAAGTGCCCTTCTAGTTCATTTCTATCAACAAACAACTTTTCCAAACTCTTCAATGCTCTGAATTCCGCAGGGAGTGATCCAGACAAGAAATTCTTACTAAGATCAAGCTCAACCAATTTACCAAGATTCTTCAACTCATCAGGAATAAATCCCGTCAAACTATTATCAGATAAATTCAAGAATTGAATGCCAGAAAGTGAACCTAAACTAACTGGAATTTGCCCAGATAAATAATTCGAGGAAAGGTCAAGCGTTGTAAGTTTTCCAAGAGAGGGAAAATCTGGTATAGAGCCAGTAAGTGAATTATGCGAAAGATCCAGAACTGACAGTTCTTTTAATTGTCCCAATGTAGAGGGTAATCTACCAGCAAGATTGTTACCTGATAAATAAACAAAATTCACACTACTCAAATTACCCAGCGAACCTGGAATCGAACCGGAGATTGAACAAGAGCGGAGATCGAGAACGCGAAGCACCGGAAACCGAAACCCGAACCAGTCGGGTATTGACCCGGGAAGAGAAAACCCGGACGCATTGAAAGAACGTAACTGGGTCAAGTTACCTAAAGAGTCAACACTGAAACGGGGATTTAGCCGACCAATTCTGGTTCTTTTTAAACCCGAAATATTGATTCCGATAACGCGGCCGTTTTCACATTGGACTCCGTTCCAGAACTTGCACTGCTCCGCTTTTAACGGCCAGTCCCTACTTCTGAGCCCCAACGACGACCGGAGATCGAGCAATGCATGGCGTTCGACGGCGGAGTTTAAAAAAATTTGCTGCGCTTCGACGCACTGGATCAAGAACACAAGTAAAACAGCAACCTTTAATCGAAGTGGGTTGGCTTCCATGGTTGATATTAACAATAAAGTGAAGAGTGTGTTCTTCACGAAAACTTCTGTTGGCTCATCTTGCCTTTCTTCTTGTTCTTGTTCTTGGTCCTTGCAAAAACAAAAATATTCAAAAGTGTTAGTACGTATTATGTTGACCATGTGCTTGTAAAATTGCTTTAACATTTAATATTCTCTTTTTCTACTCTGTTAATCTCCATTTATGCACAACTAGTCTGTTCTTAAAATTGCAGTAAATGAAATTTCAGACAACTTACCACCCAAAGATAAATACAAATAATAACAATAAATAAAGATTAATTCTCCCTTAAAATTCTTACTTCAATGACGAGATTTGATTCTGTAATCGATGTATATTGTTCCTCATTTAACGCAGATCCAAATAACATAATGTACCCATGAATTTTCTAATGACACAGAGAGAGGGTCAAAGTTGATCGAGTTGTAAGAGGTGGTTCTAGAGATTACAGTGCCCAGTGAGTGCCTCGCACACATTAATGAAATCAACCTCTATCAGTTTCACTTTCACCGGAAGCTTTTAATGAGACTTAATTTTAAGATGGTCAAGCCTTGGCTCGACCCACTTCAGCTTCTTGATTGGGTTTGTGTCAGATATGGCAGAACCCAGAAGCCCCAGCGTATCTGTATGCAGGTGGCTAGCATATTGGTCAACCAGATCCTATTCTCAGAGTCTATCCCTAATTTGATCTCTCCATAAAATTAGCACGCTTTGATAATGGTTTTTGATTTAATATATATTTATTTTCACCTTTGCTTCTACATGACCCGTAAAACTTTAGGTCAACGAAAGTTAGAACAGGAAATGTCTCCCAGGGATCAGTGATCTATCATGTGCATAGTGGAAAAGGTGGATGAGTTTAAATTCCTTTCATGTTATTTTAAAGGCCAAAGGACTATTTCCCACCCAAGTATGCTGCATTCTCAAGTTTTCTTTCATTAACTTTGAAAATCTCAAATACCCACTTATAAGTAGTTAAAATTACCAGTAGTAAAAATAAAATCGTTATTTTATTTATAATATTAAAAATAAATTAAAATATAATCTCTTTTTGCCCTCTTAAACTTTAAAGACCAAAAATTTTCTCTACACTAAGTTTTAAAAAATAACAGTTTCCTCTTAGAGTTTCATTTCCAGATCTCCGACGCCATCTTCAGTGTCATTGCCAATGGGCTCTCTCTCCCAAAGCCTCTTCTCCCTCTGACAGTCGCTCTTCTCCCATTTGGAGGCCCAATCGACGTCGGAGGAGCCATGAAACCAATAATAGAATCAAGTACAATCAAAATTGAGGAAATTTTTTGAAAATTTAATTATTTTTTATTAGATCAGATGAATTTCTAAAGGTTTATAAGGAAAAATAAATTTAAAAATAAAAAAATATCGTATATCTATTAAAATGTCTTTTATAGATAATAACTTACAAAATTATGTTTTTTTTTCTGTATCATGAGATTGAAATATTTTTTTATTTTAATTGTTTTATTAAAATCAAATAAATAATTGTTACTCTTTAAAAATAATATGTTCTAATCTCTGTAAGTATACATATCCTAATTGATTTTATTTTTTACAAAATTTTAAGTAAAAATTATTTATTATAATTTGATAATAAGTTAAACCGGTAGATTCCCGATTGAATTGATCGACCCATGAACTAATAAGACAAACAATCCAATCATCAGTTCAGTGTTAAAACATTGACCATACATCAATTTTATTAGTAGTGAAATACAATTGAACATTTTTTTTATAATCAAGATTTTATTCATATTTATTAGATGAATAAACTTGAAGTATAATGATCTGACTCTTAATGATTATATTAGATAAATTAATATTTAATAAATATATAAAAGACTTGAATTTAAATTTTCACCTAAAAATTTTTAATACTTTAGTGATTTTATTTACTTTTTTAGGCCTATAATTGATCGTTTCATCTAACAATATATTATTATTTTTTATTATATTTATTGGTGGGTGGTCATAATCAATTTTATTCCTCTAAATCCCTCGGTCACTCACTCACCTTTCTAACACCACTTTTTCTTTTTATTTAATGTGGGGTTTAATATTATTATTATAAATTATAACAAACTCTAACCTTGGATCCACACTACATAATTGAGGAGAGTCAATTATGCCACAATAATAATTATATAAAAGGACAGAAACGACGTCGTGTCGTGGAGTGATTGAAAGGAATTGATTACGACTGACGTGGCAATTTCCAATGTGTGAGCCGACGAGTACGCGTCTATCATTGTTTACTTTTTCTATTTTGGTTTTGGCTAATTACCAAGATGCCACCCATCATTAGCCCTCCGATATTGACCAAGACAAATCCTAAATCATACGTCCTTATAGTTTAGTACCAACCGCATAAATCGACTGTACACATCCTTCAACAAAACTCGTATTTTGCTCGTATTATTCGTAATTAAAAAAAAAAAGGATAAAAATTTGTAAAGCCAATAGTTCGTATAAATGGGTTAGATTAGTATCATTATTTTGTATTAAAGTAATATTATATATATAATTTTATATATAAATAATAATATATCATCATATAATTAAATATTATAACTTAGTCTCCTCTATCCATCTACATCTCCTTTCTCACACCCTTTTTATTTTAATTCGATCAATCATCAACAAACTCCTTATTAAGTGTAAACTTTATAAAAAAATATTTAATTACACTTTTATTAAAATTAGTAAGAATATTCAAATTTAACTCTTTTTATTTTGGTTCAATGCAAACGAGATCATTTTATTACTCTTCATTTATCCACCATCAACGAGCTCCTCACAAAGTACAAACTTTTACAAGAAATAACTCAATTACACTTTCATTACCATCGTCAAGGGTATTCAAGTTCAACTTTTTTTATTTTGGTTTGATGCTAACAAGATCAATTTATAATTCTTTGACTAAATTTATTTTCAGATCGTTAGGGTGATCAATGTCTTTTGTTCATTCAATCTAAATAACCTTTTTGAGACCGAACAGATTAAATCTCAATTTACAACCACTAAATCGAATAAATCAATCAGAAGGGACTTAAATTTATATTATTTTAAATATAAAATCTCTTATTTTATTACTCAAATTATCTCTTGAGGATCGTAAATTTTTATATTATAAATGATCATGTTTAATGAATAATTAACTTAAACATAATATATCTAATAAACAGGTTTCCACAAAGATAATTCGTTTTATATTTATGTTAAAATTATTCAGTTCGAATCCTCTTTTAAGTTTTGTGTGGTATCAAATTAAGTAGTTTTATCTAATTTGTTAATTTTAAAAATTACCAAAAAAACCCAATACGTGAGGGGCTTGTTCTGATGTTTAGCATCTTTCATTCTTTATTAGTTAGATTTCCACGCTATAATTCTTATCCCCGAAAGAGAGAAAGCAGGCGTCATAAAAGGCAAAAAAAAAAACAGTGGAGTCAATGAAAGAAACAGATTCCACATAGAAATCCAAATCCAACTTGACATTTGATGAAAATGAAAGGCTATGATTTAATGTAGGAATCGGATAGGTTTGTTAGCCAGTCAATTGCAATCACTCTAAGTTCATTGAATAATAATAACAAACAAAAATAACAAAGGAAAATACGTGTCAAACTTGACGGTACTACATGTCGTTTGGTGTTGATGATGAAATCTTGATTACAACCTGAGTCACGAGCCTCACCAGCCACCACCTTGACTCGACTCAGTCCATCCTACGTATGCAATCTTAAACATGATTCATACACGACTCACCGCCTATCACATTTTATTTATCTAAATTATTTTGCATCTAATTTCCAGATTTTCATTGATTAAAACGCGGCGTCGTGGACTGCAGAGCCTTAAAATACACAAAAGGCTGAACCGTTCTTTTATGGAAATATTTCTTTAATGGAGTGATTGGATTGACAAATCGTTAAGTTTTGTTGAGAGAATTCTTTGAATATTTTTTATGGGGTTGGAGTTTCAGAGGCCCAGAAATGTAAGCATTTCCAATGGGGCCAAAATCAGAAGGACTTTCTGTAACTCATGGGTCTCAATCAGGCTACATGTAAGCCTAGTCAAGCCCAAAACAAAAATCTCAATTCATAAAACCTCACTAGAGATGGAAAATCGACAGTCAAATCGGATCTCAACCCATTTTTTTCCAGATGAAAAGGGAATTTTTGATAGTAACAAAGATAAAGATAACTAAAATTCTTGTAATTAAATAGGAGGATAGATAAATCCTTAACTTATCAGTTTCTTAATCTGTTCTCTTCTCTACATATTTGTTAAATCATTAAATATTAAAATACCATAAAAAATTTTGAATTAATGTAAATACATTATAATATATAATAAATATTTTATTATTTCTATAGTGAGAATAGAGAGGGTAAGGAGAGAAAGTTTTATCAAGAGGGGATAAAATATTTTTTATCATTCCTTTATTGAGGGTGAGGATAGGAAAAAGTTTATTATGGGGATGAGAATAGGGATTAGGGTATCTAATGACCCTCCCCCCGTCTCATTGTCATCCCTAAATATTACTATATAAGTTATTGTCTTTATTTTATAGTCTTATTTTTTTAGAAATAAAAATAATATTTAAGTTACTGTTTTAAATATTCGAGTTTAAATTGATTTAGATTAAGTTAAATATTAAATTATTTTAAAATATACAAGAATCCATGTCCCAATGAAATTGTTCGAGATGACATTGACTGAAAACGCATAAAGTATACAAGAATCCCATGTCCCAATGATATTGCGTACAAGGTCCTACTGAATCTTCCCACAGTGTTCATTTTATCAACATAAATTCCTTCCTTCCTTCAAAGTAACTTCAACGGATCTACACAGCCTGGCAGAATTTACTACTTTTCTTGTAGATTCAATACATCGCTATCCCAAAATGCTATCTTGTTTGATCTTAACAACACTGACCAATGATTTTCATTCGCTCAGCCAAAGTGCATGTCAATTTCATTGATGCCCTTCGTCGTCTTCTTCTTCTTCTTCTTTTTGGTCTCTATTCACTGTATCTTCATCATAATCCCCTCACCAAAGCATTAATATGATTGCCTTTCTGCATATATATATGGCCTCTTCGATCGTTGAAACTTGATTTCACTTCTTTCTGTGAATGGGTAAAAGCGCCATCACTGTAGTGTTTACTTTGTCCGGAAAAAGGCTGGTCATGGTTCTCTAGCGTAAATAGGTATAATTTAGTAGCAACCAACATAACTCCAAGTTGCAGGGAGGGGACCTCACAGAATAAAATTTTGTTTTCATAACAATTGAAATGAAACAAATGGGGATCCAAAAGAATAACTTTTTATTTTTTATAGATAGAAATAGCATACATGGATGATAAGGATTCGAAATATCAGTAGCTTTGTGTATCTCTGGGTACCTGCTTGTACACCCAGCCGTCATTATCAGCAAATGATCAACCCTTGTCCACCAATGGCTACGCAAACTTTTTCTTTCATTTGTTAAAAAGGCCAAAACAAAGTTCATGTTAAGATATGTCTAGATCAGAGATTTTCACTTTTGAAATCAATAAAGTAAACCGATTCCCTGGTACCATCTGCCATAGTTCCAGGGTACGCATTCAGTATCTGGTCTTGGTAAAGAAGAATCCAGTGGCTGCATTGCCGTCCAGCTTGGCCACCAAGATAAAAAGAAAATATGATCTTGCGTACGTAGCTTCTAATGAGAAAGAAAAAGAATCTTGGAAGATATATAAATTCTTTCTACTTAAAATGGACGTGGATGATAAGGATTCTATATACCAAATCATCTACCTGAAAGGATGGCTTCTTTATAAAATGTTCTGCAGAAAGTTAAGCTTACTATGAACGACGTCAACCACACGAACTATATTTAACCTTTCCTGCAACCCTGATAACTTTTAACCACATATTTAAAAATGATCGAATCTTCGCACTTACCCAGGCGCGAATCTGTTCCATGATTTGACAATTACAAACAATTTTCCAATCTGTATTCTGTATGGTTTATCCAACTTTTCAGGGAGAAAAAAAATATACAAATCCATGCATGCAGCATTGCCTCCTGTATGATGATCTGATGCTATACTTTCTCTAGTATTTCAGAGATGAAACATACTAAACCTCCCACAACATTACTTATTATAATAAGTGTAACTGGATACTCAAATAATATATCATTATTTTTGAGTAAGTGGTTAGTATAAGAATATGTAAGGTAAGACTCATATGTGACCTTCACATGGGATAATTAATGTGAAAATGTTCTTTGAGACTCATGAGATATTAAAAGATTTTTCTGGCTATGACTTTAAGTTTTTAGTTCTTATGGTAATATGTGGACATGTAGTATCAAGCCACTAGGGTTCGAATCTCATCGAAAATGGGAGTCAACAATGTGCAAATATGCAAATTACGATCCATTATTAGATGAAGCAATAATATCTTGTTGTATTTGAACTAGCTCCGACTTTCCTATTGCACATCCTGCAGGTTCCTGTAGACTCTTAATCACGTTTAAAGACTCTCCAGTGACCCAAATTAAAACCAGCAATGGCATCATTCGTATTTCTGGAACAAAAAGGTTCATACTCATTTTAATTTAAAGCACACTGCTACATTTTAATCAGAACAGTTAAAGAGATGTCTCCTAAGATAAGAGCTAACCCGTTTCTCTGAATAAAAAAATATTTGAAGTACAAATATTGTACGTGAAGATCTTTCATTCCAGCTACTCGAGTTTTGGAATTTTGTTGAGAAGTGACTTAAGTAACAAGCGAAAGTGTAGAATCTTTGATGTTCGGGACTAAACCAAAAATGCAGAAAATGCCCGCTAATCCTGAAGCCATAGCGTGGCACCTGTTGAGCCCGTGAGCACCAAGCCGTACAACCATTACTGGGAAATTTTTATCCAAAATACAAACTGATTTATACTAAAAAAGACTGATCAACTTAACAGGTTAAGAAGATTAATTATTTGCTGTCGTCAATCCCATCAAGCTCAAGCTATATGGCGACCATGTCAAAATGCAACTTTCTCATGTACAGTGCTGCATCTTACAAGAAAAGAGAAGCCATCAAACGATAAATTTGTCTTTCTCACAAAAGTACAGCCATAGCTTCACTTAAAAGCAACTTTTCTTACTTGGAATTACATGTGAGTAAATTAATTATTCAGGAAATTCCCCTGGTTTTAATTTGTGGATGATTTGAGTTTGCCTTCAGATTAAATTAGCTGGCAAAATAATTCCCATTGGATTGTCACATGTAAGTAACAGCGGATGCATAAAAAGAAGATCAAGTAACATCAAATGCATAGAGCTTGCGGTAGTGGAACCGGCAGGCCAAGGCCAACTTTTCTTGGATACATAAAAACCGGCCTGAAATGATGTTGCTTCGGGTTTAAGCATATAATTAGCAAACTCATGAAAAACCTGGAATTAAAAGTGAAAAAAAAAAAAAACAAGTAGTTTTTTTACCTATTGTCTGCTGTTTTGCTATGAAAGCAACGGCTGAGAAAAAGAAACAATAGCCGACATGCCCACCGTCCCATTTTTCTCTCTCATCTCTGGCCACCACCTCCCTTGCTATATAAGGAATGGCAACCACACTCTCTTTGCCCACACCCATATCCTAAACTTGATTTTTATATATCCTTCTCTTTGTATTTACTGCTTGATTCTCGTTTTCTCAATTAGCCTATTGAAGTTTGTGCAATGGCCTCAGGCTCAACATGGACTACCAAGCAAAACAAGCAGTTTGAGAATGCTTTGGCCATTTATGACAAGGACACTCCCGACCGCTGGCAAAATCTTGCCAGGGCCGTGGGTGGCAAAACTGTGGATGAAGTGAAGAGGCATTATGAGATGCTTGTCGAAGATGTTAAGCAGATTGAAGCTGGACAAATACCTTTGCCCAATTATAAGAAAGCTGGAGGGAGCAACAAAGGATATAATTTCCTGGATGAAGAACAAAGGTACTGTCTATCTATCTATCTATCCATCTATAATGCTTCCACTGCCACACGAACAAAAATATAATGATCATTTTGTTATCATGCAGCAGGCTGAAGGGTCTTAGGCTCGGTGAAGCATGAAGCTATAGCAGAATCCATGGAGTAAAGATCCGTTAATTACAAAAATCATATGTGATTTGCTATCTATATCTCCTTCCTGCCTTCTCTTTCGTTCGTGGTGATAATTATAATGTAACATATATTTCCTTTGTGCAACTTCATTTGTACGGTCAAGGAGGAGTCACTTACTAATGACTTCAACTCCCTCCTTCGCCATTTATGTGCTCTTTAATCATCTGTTCAATAGCTTATTATAATAGTTTGTACTGTTTATATTATTCAATGGACTTACTATTATTTATAATATTCATATAAATAACACAAGACTGGGGAGACTGGGGCCTCATATACATAGATTAAAAGAAACAGAAGATCTCAGATGTAAATTCACAAAGGGGAAAGAAAACATCTTTGGATAAAAGTCATGAGGAGTTCATAAAAAGGATGACAGATGCCATAATTACACAGAGGCTTTGGATCTCTCTGTGATCTACTGGATTTGTTAATATTATCATAACATGAATATGAAGTAAAAGGGTTTCTAGTGAACCAGTTAATCATCAGGAATCATTGTTGGGGACAAGAGTTCCAAGGTCCAAAGCAGACAAAACAAACTGAGCGACTTTTTGGGAAGAGAAAGAAGGCAGATGATGGGCGTGCAGCATTCCTTTACTAGACAAAAAGATGAAACAAAATCATTTTCAATTGACTTATTTTACGTGATATGATTTCATTAGGACAAGAAAGAAACCAAGCTGTATATCTTTAATTTGTCGGATGAGTTGGGATCATATATTGAAAAATAATCCATAGATTTCTTGAGTTGGGATGCAAATAAGCATGCATAAATTAAGAACCATAATCAATATGCCTTTTGCTTTGTCTCAGTTGCCAGTTCATGCTATACAAGCAGATGTAAGTAACAGTTAATATTCCTGCAAGCTCCTCTTCCAGTTCCTCGCTTGCTGGCCTGCCAGTTTGATTTTTTCCGACCCATATGCAATTAAATAGTTAGTTTGGACTAAGTTTGAATTACCCAATGGATATCAGATATCAAATGATATATTATTATCCGATTAAATAAAACTCAAAACTAAAAGTGTGAGGAGAATAAATTATAGGCACCACAAATTTTCCTTCTGGTCTGGCAGTCCGGAGAGAGTAGACTCCTATTCAACTTTACCATTTAGTGGAAAGGGAATTTGCTAAAGAGAGACAATATAACCCTAAATTGAATCAATAAGTTGAATTGGTTTAATCATGATTTAATAGTGAGTTCAATCTAAATCAATATTTAAATCAATATTAATTATTAAATCAAATCAATTTATGATTAAACTGATTTATGTCAATCCAATCAAACACTCATATTAAGGATAATATATTATTTTAAAAAATATTGTAATTTAGTTCATTTTGTTAAAAACAAAATTACACCAAATAATACCCTTGTAATAGTTAAATATTATTATAATATTTATTTAGTTTATGACCAATCAATTATTGCTCAAACTAGTCAAGTCTTACATCCCTTTCTTAATTGGACTAATACTTAAGTTGGGTAAAACATTGAACTTAAGTAAACTTGTAATGAGAACTAACATCGAACTACAAAAAAAGAAGGCCAAAAGACTTATTCTATCTAAGGTATAGTAAAATCTCAAATTTTCACCCATTAACTTTCAAAAACTCAAACATTAACATATAATTTGAAAAACTAACACCTATCCTCCAAAATAAAAATAAAAATTAATGGCAAAATCATCATTTAACAATAACATTTAATATTTCTTTCATTTTACCTTCTTAATTTGAAAAACTAATAATTTCGTCCAAAATTAAGTTTTAAAAAGTGACATTTCCCCCCTAGCTAGGGTTTCCAATTTCGTCGAAGAATTTCCGACCAACAATGACCGATCTCTTTCCCTCCTAATGTTGTCTCTCCCTCCAGTGTTCAATATTAGGTAGACGAAGTCTGGATTCAATGAAATCCAGATGAAGAGTCGAAAATCTTCGTCGTCCAAATGAAGTCAACTTTGTCTAGATGACGACGATGGTCCAGATGAGGAGATCGGTCTCTTCTGAATAGTCATCGTCGTCTAGACGAAGCCAACTTCCTTTGGATGATGAAGATCCAGATGAAAAGTTTCGACTTTTTGTCTGGATTCCATCGAATCCAAAAGTCGTAGGCCCCATATTAAACACCGAGGGAAGAGAGATCGACCATTGTTGGTCGAAAATTCACTGGCGAAATTGGAAACCCTAGGTAGGGGGAAAATGTCACTTTTTAAAACTTAATTTTGGGTAAAATTGTTAGTTTTTCAAATTAATAGGGTAAAATGATATAAATGTTAAATATTATTATTAAATGATGATTTTGCCTTTAATCTTATCTTAATTTTAGAAGGTAAGTGTTAGTTTTCTAAACCATAGGTGAATGTTTAGGTTTTTGAAAATTGATAGGTGAGAATTTGGAAATTTACTGTACCTTTGGTGGGAATAAGTCTTCTAGCCAAAAAAGAAAATTATATTAACAACCAAAAACAAAGAGGGGCAAAACCATTTTAAGGGAACAAAATTATGGTAATCTTTTTTTTAATAAGGAGAAACTTTGAGTTATTGAGTTAAATTAACTTTTCATGTCTAATTGAAAGTTGTTTTCTTAATTTAGTTGGGTTATACTAAATAATTTAAAATTTTGATATTAATATATTATTAATATTTGGCCAAACGACTATTTCCCACCCAAGGTTTGATGTTTTCTCAAATGTCCCCTCTTTAACTATGAAAACACCAAACACCCACCCATAAACAGTTAAAATTAACGGGGGTAAGGGTAAAATTGTCATTTTCTCTATAATATTAAAAAATAAACTAAAATATAATTTCTTTTTGCCCCTCTAAAGTTTGAAAACAAAAATTTTCCCCCAGCTTAAGTTTTAAAAAATGATAGTTTCACCCTAGGGTTTGGTTTTGAAATCTCTGGCAATCTCTCCAGCTCCGTTGCTGACGGCCTCTCCCTCCCGAAGAATCCTCTCCTTCCGACGATCTCTTTCCTCCCATTTAGAGGTCCGATCGACGTTGGAGACGCCTTGGAAGACGAAGAACTTTGTCGGGTCGTCTTCCCAGATGAAGATGAAGCCGTCGTCTTCGTCTGGGAAGAAGAAGAACCCAAGGCGTCTCTGACGTCGATCGGACCTCCAAATGGGAGGAAAGGGATCGTCGGAAGGAGAGGATTCTTCGGGAGGGAGAGGCCGTCGACAACGGAGGCGGAGAGGTCGCCGGAGATTTCAAAACCAAACCTTAGGGTGAAACTGCCATTTTTTAAAACTTAGGCTGAGCCAAAATTTTAGTTTTGAAAGTTAAGGGAGGGCAAAAAGAGATTAAATTTTCAGACGTTAGGATTCTGTTAAATTTAACAGGCCATGGGTAGATGTTTGGTGTTTCCATAGTTAAATGGTAGAAACTTGTCATTACAACATATCTTGGGTGGGAAATAGTCGTTTGGCCTTAATATTTTTCAAATTCATGTCCTCTCGTGGTCTTGACAACCTTTACTTTGCCACCATAGTCTATACCCCTGAGGGTGAATTACCATATTATTCTCCGAGGTTCTTTAAAAACCTATAATTTTATCAAAAATAGTGTTATATACATAATTTTATATATAAATAATAAAATATTATTATTTAATTAGACAATTAAAAATTGTAAATAAAATATTATTTAATTATATAATAATATATAATTATTTATACATAAAATTATATACAAGAATTGTATATATAATTTGATTGTTTTATCAAATATTATTAGAGTGAAAAGAACAAATTTATTTATGTCAAGCATGAACTAGGGCTTGACACGCACCCTGTTCCTACTCGCCACTCACACATTCACTCACTCACTCACTTGCGCGCCCAAGAATCGTGAAAGACATGGAAGAAGCCAGTGCGTCTTCCTTCAAGGTATGCAAAACCCCTTTCCAAGTCTCTTCTTTTATTTTCTAAAATCTTAGATTTGTCTTTGTTGTTTTTAACTCTTGTTCTGCTTTAGATAATTTTGGGGTCGTCCTCAATGCCCCGTCGAAAAATCCTGGCTGAAATGGGATATGAATTCACCATCATGGTACCTTTTATTCATTTTTAAACCTTTCTTGTTGGATGTTTAGTTGAGTTACTCACTGTTGATACTTGAAAGTTGACTTCAATTTTTGTTACCTAGGCTGCTGATATTGATGAGAAAGTCATTCGAAAGGAGAAGCCCGAAGAGTTAGTGATGGCTATTGCTGAGGCAAAGGTGACTCTGTTTTTTTTCTTTTTTTTTAATTTTGTGAATATTTTAACACTGAGATATTAATGTCAAATTCTACTTTTACCTTCAACACGAATACAAAAAATGGTTGATTGAGAAATATTATTGGAGGTTTAATGTTCTCTTGTGATGTTTAATTACAATTGGGTTTTGAACTAATTTGACAGCCTATATTAGACACTTTTTCTCATTAATTTAAGGTTATGAATTCAAGTTTATATTTTTGTTGTTGGGTGATCTATTTGTGACATGAGTTGAAGACGGAATTTAGTTATACCCCTTGTCATTGATTTGAGTGTGAATTGCATATCAGGCTGATTCCATTGTATCAAAACTGCAAACCACAGACAGTGAACCCATGAATGCTGAACCTACGATTTTGATTACAGCAGACACAGTATGTTTTTTTTTTTTAAAATTATAGATGATTGCCTATATAAACCATTTTTGGTATATCAGGTGTTCTATCACCAAGTGCCATTTATGGATCAAGGACACGTTGTCTTTTGACAAGGGAAAGCTGTGTCGTCTGTGTTGCTTAACTAAGTTAATGGAGCCATTTTGATTGAAGTTTCCTTTTTTTTTTTCCCCCTATTGAGTTCAACTAATAATTTAGACTGTTTGGTGTTTGGGACTTTTGGTTGTAAGCAATGATGCATGTTGGAGAAATTGTAAACCTTGCCCTGCGATTAAATCATCTTGCTAATTGATGAAATGATTGTTCAGCCATGCAAGTTAACTGTGTCTTTACTTATTGTGAAATGTATGTGCAATGTCTTTAAAAATAGGCTATATCACTATGGTGATAGAAGCTAAATTTGGGCTCAATGTAAAATACATGTACGGTTTCCTTATCTGGGATGGACTAATGTGCATTGGTTCTATCAGTGTTTCTAATATCTGGTATTGTTGTTATGGCTGTTCTTGTCTTTGTTAATGCTATTCGCTACTAGCTGTGGTAAAAAAATTACTCAGGTACTTATCTTAGCTGGCAAAAACTTCTCCACAGGCAGAAGCCATCCTAAACAAGCTCCCCATTGGTGACTACATTAAGGAAGCTGATCCAACGTTATTAATTACTGCTGATCAAGTATAAATCAATTCTGCTTGTATATTTCTGTTTAAAATTCTTCGATTACTTCTATCTTAGATGTGTGAAGTTTTTCAAAGTTTTAGACTACAGACTTTGCAACTTCTTCTAACCCTTAATAAAAAGTAAAAGAAAGACAGAAAGAAAGGAGAGAAAGAAACCCATAAGAGCAGAGAAGTTAAAATCAAAGCATATGGGATTTCAGTGGCAATTTGAAAATTTTGCACAAATTTAATACAACAGTTTCTATGGTTAGATAAGCTTGTGTTGGAAGATGCTGTTGTTTCAGTTAAATGAAATTTTTACTGTTGCTAAATACTTGTTTTGAAGAGTCAATTTTTCCTTTCAATTTTAACCAAAAATCCTTTGTGTCACCCATGTTGTGTGGTTGTCTAACATAATTCTAGGCCACTTGTCAGAAATCAGCAGTTATTCGACTGTTACAAGCAGTTCTTATCATTTTTGGTGCTGTCTCATGGCATCATAAGAGAACTGCTTCTTGTGTTTTCTTGCTCAATTGGTAAAGTGCTCTTTGTATCCTGGAACATAAATGGACTCCTGGTGATAGGATATGCTTTTAAAAATTTAAAATTGCTCAGTTTGTTTTTTCTTTTACTGGAAAAAACTCAGTCACTGTTATTTCTTACT
Organism: Mangifera indica; assembly: GCF_011075055.1. NCBI lineage: Eukaryota > Viridiplantae > Streptophyta > Magnoliopsida > Sapindales > Anacardiaceae > Mangifera > Mangifera indica. The sequence continues at coordinate 2,087,235 of NC_058147.1, read as the reverse complement.
GTTATTATTAAATGATCTGGAGGTGGTGGTCTATGAAGGTGCGATCAGAGAAAAACCATCCAGCAGTGAAGAAGCAAGACAATTCATAAAAGGTCTGCTTATTATTCTTTGCTCCTGTAATTCTTGTTTGCATGGTGATTGGTGATATATAAACCTATATTGCAGGTTATTCTGGAGGGCAATGTGCAACAGTGGGATCTGTTCTTGTTACTAACCTTAAAACAGGATTCAGAAAAGGAGAATGGGACAGAGTGGAGGTACCATCTTTTATTTCATCTGTTTATTTACTCATTTTCTATTTTGCAAATTTATAGTGAGTATTGATTTCATTTATTCAGCGAACGAGAAGCTTTTAGAAATGATTCAAATCATATGTTGTTAAGTACCTTAACAATGAATGTACAATTTACTGATGTTTAAACCAAAGGAAGTTTCTTCTTCCACATGAATGTAAAGTAAAAAGTGTTCCTGAAATTGTCATGAGAATGTAGTTTGTTTGGCTGCAGGCCCAACCTTTGGAGTCATAGTAGTTTATACATGATTTACAGGGAATACTGTGGAAAGAGCCCTAGGAAGTGATGAAGTTATCTTGGGTGTCTTCCCATGAAAAATGTGTTGGTCTTCATTCCATAACCTTAACTTTGTATGTTTTGTTGCCTGTACTTAAACTGTGCCAATGACTAGAATTAGTTTTTAAAAATATATGGCTATTTATGCCCACAATCGTGTTTTTCAGTAAAAGAAAAAGTTGCTTTTCCTGTGGGAGGCAAAGAATTGTATTGATTTCTCCTACAATCTATTTTATTGTAGTGAAGATATTAAGTAATTTGGTTATGCCTTGCAGATCCATTTCTATGAGATACCAGATGAAACAATTGAGAAGCTGGTAAAAATCATTTTTATTGCAAACAGTAGTTTCCTTTCTGTCAGTTATAGTCTCTAACTTTTCCTTCATTCTTCTTTAGATTGAGGAGGGGGTTGTGCTTAACGTTGCCGGGGGACTTATAATTGAACATCCATTGATACTGCCCTATGTGAAACAAGTGGTTGGTTTCTTAATCTCTACCTTATAATAGTATATCCCCATAAGCTTACACAAGCTTTTTTAATAGCTTGCTAAGTCGGATAATTTCAGTTTGCCATTGAACTATATTTTCAACCTCTGATAGATGAATGGCATTGGTATTCTTTGCAGGTAGGGACAATGGATAGTGTGATGGGACTACCGAAAGCCCCCACCGAGAAACTCATAAAGGAAGCTCTCTAACTGTGCCCAGGTGCAAATTTTTATGTCGCGAAATTTACCCAATACCCCTTATTTTCCTGCACAGCTGTGCAGGTGTTACATAATGAACTAGTCATCTCCATTGGAAAAACAGCAATTATGTTAACCATCTGTGACATTCTAAAACTAGTTAAATGAAATTGGTGTATAAACCCACCAGTCATTACCAGTCATTTTTCATTTTCAGCATGTTGATCGGGCTGAGGGATTTTGGAGAAGTTTTGTTTGCTATTACTTTGTTCTTTGTAGAATATGTACGGGGGATTGACTGTTAGCCAGCGGTCAGCAAACTCTCTATTTTCTTTTATTAGACCCCAGCTGGTCCGTCTTTTATTATAAGTCTTATCTGTTATGTGGGGAACATCGTACGATTTATTCTAGACATTGAATACATGGGGTCAACTCAAAATATGGGTATGAGTCTTTTTATTCAGAAGTAGCAAGAATAGTAAAATCTGATCCTAAGATCTCTCAGTCGGGCCACACTAATCTTTTAAAATCTTGGGAGTTTCATTTTGTCTCAGTCTTGTACCTTTACAGACTTCCTACAAGATTGGGATAATGTATCAGTTTTCATATAAAATGAATTGCATGCTTTTTTTTTGTATACTATAATCTACAGTGATTTTGTCAAATCATGGTCAGAATATGCCGTAACATAATATTGGATGTAAACTTTTGAGTAACAGACCATACCACGTCAAGAATATCGTCATGTTCGTCTTACTCATCCAATTTCATTATCCCTTGCGTGTGACCACACCTTTAATCTTACGTATTTTCCATTGATATAAATTTTTGCATCGGTTTCATTGATCTTATGAATATATATTTCTTTAAAAAATAAAAATAAAAGAAGCTATGTATTTTGTATTAGTTTAACGAAAACAGAAAAATTCACTTGAAGAAAATCCTAATTTGCATGGTGAGAATCATCCTTGTCTCTCATCAAACTCACTGGTAAAAAACTAAATGTGAGAAGAACAGCAGGGCAGAAACGTTGACTTGTAGTTGTAAAGAAGAAAGCCTAGTTGATTGCTTTCCTATAATTTGCACTAAAGTTTGTAGGTGAAGGTAGTTCAGATTCAATATTTAACTGTATTATGGGTCAATTTTATCATTTCCTTGAAGTTTCATTTTAAAAAGGTAGCCTAAATTACTAATCAAGATAATCCTTTATCACTATCCTAGTCTGTACATGATTTCAATTATCCCAATTGGTACACTTTTAGTCTTACAAGACAGTCTTGAATTATTGATCATAAGATTGTGACTGATATTAGAGACATTGTTGAAACAGTATATATGGAAGAACAATATCATGTGCATCCAATTTTGAATATCCAGATAATGTGATAGTAAATAATTATATATTATTTTATTCTTAATTAAAAATTATTTAATCAGATGATAATATATTATCTGAGTATCTAATGGATACTCAAGACTAGGTATATATAGTTTTATTGTATATTGAATCAAGAAAAGAACTAAGTTGGCCGTTGTTGAGCACAAAATATAGCATGCCTTCATTTATACTGACTAGGAAATCTGTTACAATTTTGCATCATCCAGTTCTTAGGGATAAATTTCAAAAGGGGAATTGCCAGAATTCCCTCCTTTGAGAAAAAAAAAAAATTTTAAAAATGAATAATAATAATAATATAATACAAATGAAGAAGAAGAGAATTCATCTGAAGGACCTCTGAATTTCCTCCAGACCTTTCCCCTTTGTCTCAGGGACCAAAAAGCTCACAAATGCCACAGCAACAGCACTAAGGATCATGTATATGGTAAAGGTTCCTGTCAAAGGCAATCCCAGTTAGTAATAATAAAATAACAGCAATGAAAGGTGCTTATTCCACCAGCCAAATTTTTGTTGTGTTATAGCATTGTTAATCAGAGGCAGACAGAAAGGCAAACCTCCAGGGCTCCAAGTCAGTAGAAGGTTTGCACTCATTGTAACCACCCAGGCAGAGAGCCAGTTGAAAAGGGTAGCAACGCTTCCGGCAAGGCCCTTGATATTGATTGGAAAAATCTGCATTGACATAACAAGAGAATTTTCAGTACTAACATAAGCAGAAACCTTTCACAGGTAATTTATATTCTGAAGTAGAAAATTTTGTGACTGCTGCTGCGCAGGCAAGATTTGTCCTAATAAGTTCTGACTACAACTTGCCAAAGAAAGTATCATGAAGTTTTTGAGGCAGAAAATTGACATTCAAAAACATTTAGCTTCTTTCTATACATTGAAGTTACAAAAAATGATACTGGAAATTTTTAAATGAGTGAAGGTTGTGCAGCTCAAATTCTTATGGATTTTGTCATATAATGTAACGAAGTGACTGAGTACCTCAGACATTATAACCCAAGGAATAGGGCCCATCCCAAGAGAGAAGAAAATTATCATGGCCTGAATGAGAAAACCAGGTTAGGCAAATGGTTAAAACATTATCAAACAAAGATAAACAAGAATCAGAATATAATGTCCTGTAGAAGTAAGCATACCACAACTCCAACTACTGAAAATATGCCCAGTACACTATAAATACCAGAATCTTCTGATATGAAATCCTGGCAACAATTAACAACAAAAAATCAAATCCAAGATCTCAACTAGAAACGAACACAAACTTTTCTAAGGGGAAATTGATCTTCTGAGATTTGTGGTGAAAGTGAAGAATCATTTGTGAACAAGATCTAACCATGTACCTTTGCATAGAATGAAGCCGCAACAATTAGGAGGCTCACTGTCATTCCAATAGAGGAAATCTGTGGACAAGAAAAAATTTGAATGTTGACAAACTTTCAGCCTCCAAGTAGATACATAATAATGACTGATAAAAGAATATTGCTTAAACTCACAATAAGAAGAAGCCGACGGCCTGCTTTGTCGGCCAACCATGTAGCTACTGCAGTAGCAATTACCTAGATAGTATAGAAATTTTGTTGTGATTTATGAATAAAAAGAAGTCCAATGCCATTTTAGAAAGCAGATTGAATAAAATAGCTTTATATAACAAGAAAAAAGTTTCATCAAGCTGTACCTGAATAGCTCCTATCCCTAAGGTAGCTACATTACTTGATGTGATCCCTGTTTAAAATTAAGACAACTCTTTAAGCCATTTGAAATTAGTATAAAAGTAACCCAACTGCTTATTTTAGGAAAAAAAGAATTGTAGGTTTATACATTTCTTTCTGAAAAATAAAAATGACGACACAAACACAACACTCCTATGTCTCTTGTGTATCAGTTTTATAGAAATCCTATATTTTGCTTACCGGCAGATTCAAAAATGCTACTGGAATAGAATACAACAGCGTTTGCTCCACTAAGCTGCTGAAATATAAGTAGTCCAATTCCAATCTGCAGGATCAATTAGTTACAAACAATTACATTCAATTATTAAATGTTGAAGGTGAGGCAAAATCAACAAAGAAAGAAAATTAAAATTTCTAGCAATAAATAATACCGTCAAAGGTAAATAATATTTTTTCTGTTTGAGTTCTGCCATTCGGATAGTTGTTCTTCTGGTTGATGATGCTACAGCCCTCTGCAAGAAGCAAATTCAAGACATATGAGTTAGTATTTTGGAGATATGAAAAGACTCACCCAAGGAATATCATTACAAGATTGCATCAGTAAAAGCAATGATCAGTTTGTCCATCTTACAATGTAAAAAAAAGCTTAATTCAGTTATTGTTACCTTTATTTCATTCACTTCAATTGATATATCAGTATCAAATCCCCGCAAAACTTGCAAAGAAGATTCAAAGTCGTCTGTCATACCCATTTTTGCCTAAATTATCGGGAGAAATTTGAACTTGCATCATGCAACAATAATAATATTTGCAATTATAATCAATAGAACAACCTCTTTTATGAAGCATACCAGCCAACGTGGAGACTCGGGAATGAAAAACAGGCCAGGTATCAATATTAAACATGGCAGTATTCCTGAAAAATAAAGAAAAAGATGGTAACGTTCTCTCATCTGAAGCACTAACAAATGACAGCGAGTATACTAGAATCACAAATGATGGCAAAAGAATTTATTCATGCAAGAAATTAAGACATTTCCAGACTAGAGTTGATGTACTTAAAGTTATACCTAGTACTGCAAGTATTCTCCATTGAACAAAAAGTCCCAGTAAATAAGCCAGCAATATTCCAATGGTGACAGAGAGCTACACAACAAAATGTACAGAAGTTCAAGTAGTTAGCAGCGATTTGAGTATATTTATTATAAAACCAAATCAGATTTGCCATGGCAAGCAAAAACAGCCAACCTGATTCACTGAACCCAAGGCTCCTCTCAAGTTCTGAGGCGCTATCTCGGCTATGTATACTGGCACCTGGAAAAGGCCAATAAAACATATACTCTCAACTTGGTTTTGTACAGATGTTTGACTGAAAAACACTAAATCAAAGTGCAGGAATTACCGTATAAGAGAAAATTCCTACACCAAAACCTTCCAACAGTCGGCCCAAGTAAAGAAATGATGAATCCTTCACAAAGCAGCAGTACAAATTTTAGTTTATGCTCATGCTAATAAAAATGGCAAATGGTCAAAAAACTCACTTTGGCAAAAGATATTGCAAGCCATCCAAGGATATTAGGGATCGAACCAATCATTAAAGACTGCAGAGAATAAAAAAGAAAAGGGGATATGGGGGGGAGGTGGGGGGTGGTGAATTCAGCTGTCAAATAGTTGAGAGAAGCAAGACAGAAAGAATAGTTTAGAAGCAATTATGTGTTACCCCTTTTCGCCCAATATACTCAGCAATCTGACCACTAGCTATTGCCCCAACCATAGCACCCACATTAGATAAAGAACCGAACCAAGAAAACTGTAACAAGAAACTACATCAGGGACCAGATGTCCATAAATAAAGAAAGAAAGAACCGACTGAAATCTGAAGCCAATGAAATTTCTCACCTCCGAAACAGTGAGTCCAAGATCCTCAGTGATTGCGTCTTGTGTTGGTGATGAATAACCAGACTACAACAAAACCCAAATCAACCACAAGCAAGATCGATCAAAAACTTCATTTCTCAGTAAAAGGGTGAAGAATAATTCTATATTTTGAGCTATAGATAAAGATGCCTACGGTGAAACCGAATTGAATAGGACCCAAAGCCACAATAAGAACGCAAGCCAAAACAGAGACGGAGCTGTCACGAATGACCTGAGAAGATCCCATCATACTGGATTGCCTTGAACCCATACGGTACCAGCTCCCAGTATGCAAGAATGGCTTCCGTAAATTTCCATCTTCTGCTTCTTCTCTGAAACTCATTTTCTCTGTTATTGACTAGTAACAGAGATTTCAATTTTGAGCAGCTCTCCACCAGACGCCTATTAGAGATTGTGTATTAATATTACAAAGCTAAAGCACTTGGAGTTTGGCTGGAACCGAACACAGTAAGCAAACAAGAGAGAGTTTACGGGCAGATAAACGTGAATGTCTTATGTCGTGTCTGGGTCATCTGATTATAGAGTTGCGCCTTGTTGGCAACTGGCAACTCACGACTGGTAAGAAACTGTTTACTGAAACCCAACTCAGCTTTCAGGAAAATTTTTTGTCTTGTGCTTTTGCTGGGTTGGTAGATTGGTCGATATTTCTACCGAGTTTTTTAATACAATTTCCATTTCATTTTTTTGCTGTTTTCTTCTGATTGCCAACAGTATTCCTGGTCATCATCAGCCTATAAATTATTGACACCAATGAATCCAGCTTTAAATGACTGTTCAACAAATCCCAAACCATTCATCGGATTCTTCTTCAAAACTCCTTCAGAGTAATACAAATTACAAGGGTCTGTCATAAAAAAAGGTTATTTGTGTCCTTTCAGTTTTCCCCATATTAAAACTGCTTACCTATCAGTCAAACCAAATCTTCTCTCTTTCTTCACCGTAGCCACCGGTTACCATTACCAAATTAAGCTTTCGTCTTTGCTGATTGGGAACAAATGTTAATGCTACATATTGAGAAATCGATTTCAAACTGGGAATGGCCGAAATATTCCTGCTACGAGTTAAAAAAATGAACGTTTGAAGAATAGATAATAGAAACGAATTGAAGAAAAATCATCTGAAGGAGCGCTGAATTTCTTCCAGAGTTTTCACTGTAAGTTTGAAAAGTCCATTGATGAATTCTATTTAGTTCCCCTCTAAACTTGCAAAAAAAATTCAAACTCTTCTGACATGCCTATTTTTGCCTGACGGGAGAAAATAAAAGCTGGTATCATGGGGCAATTATATATAATGCCTGCAATCATCATCAATGTAACTACAGTCTCCCTTTCGAAGCTTACCAGCCAACGTGGAGACTCTGGAATGAATAACAGAGCAGGTATCAATATGTTATACCTGGCAATATTCCTTGAAAAAGAAGAAAAATATAGCAAAGTTCTGTTAGCTGAAGTCAATAAATTAGGGATAAAAACATTTTCAGACTGGAGTTGATATACTTAAAGATTACCTAGACCTGCGAGTATTCTCCATTGAACAAAAAAGTCCCGGCAAATAAGCCAGCATTATTCCAATCGTCACAGTACACAAATGTTTATCAGAGACTAGATAATAAAAATTAATAAAGAAGCAGTTGAAATGTAAAGCCAAGGAAAATCCTTCCCTCCGAAACAGAGAGTCAAAGATGTTCAGTGATTGCATCTTGTGTAGGTGATGAATAACCAACCTTCAACAGATATGGAAACAGATACTAAATAAGTCATAAACTTCCATTTCTCAGTAAAACAGAGAAAAAAAATTTGGAGGTGCAGATGAAGTTGCCTACAGTGAAACCGAACTGGGCAGGACCCAAAGCCACAATAAGAACGCAAGCCACAACAGAGATGGAGCTTTCACGAATGACCTTGGAAGATCCCATAATACTGTTTTGCCTTTAACCCATTCGGAACCAGTTTCCATTATGCAAGATTCCGTAATTTCCATCTTCAGTTTCTTCCCTGAAGCTCATATTGAGCAGCGTTCGACCTGAGGCCTATGGGAGAATGTCTATCAATATTTAGTTAAAAAAGGGTCTGTGACTAGTACTGAACAGTACACAAACAAGTCGAAATAAGGATGAGAGAGACGGAGAAAAATCAGTTTATGATTAGTAAAGGACTTCTAGTTCTGTACTTCAAACGCGGATCAGCTCTTCAAAATTTTGTTCGTCTCATTAACATCACAAAAAGCCAACAAGTTAGAGAAGCTCTTCTAATGTTCTTGTTTCGCAGATTGGTTGGTTGGTCGGCCTGTAGTTCTCTCGTCTTTGATAATTGGCTTCTGATTGTGATGCAGAAAGTCGGATGGTTGTCGCAGTCAACAACAGTAAATCTTCAAACAATTGACAAGGGCATAACATTCTACTGGTAAACTGTGAAGACGTTTAGGCTGAGCTGAATGCTGTGACAGTGAGGAGCCAAGCCCCCCAAGATTTTGCAAATCTATGTGTCGGGACAAAGCTTGCTTATCGATTAATCATAATTCAAAAGGGTGGCTATGAACTTTTGATCCATTTTTTAGATTATAATATATTTTATAATATATTGTAATTTTTTAATTAGTTTGTATTTTAATTATATTATTTATATATATATTCATAACATAAATTTTAGAGTTATATTATATATATATTTATTTTTCATATATAATTATATATATATATTTATATGTGTCATCAAATAATTATATAATATTTTATTTTTAATTTAAAATTATTTAATTATATAATAATACATATAAATATATACAAATTTATATAATCAAATTATTTTACTATATATAATATTATTATAGATTTTATTATTAGATGTAACGAAAACTCTTGCTCAATGGCCCACCACAAGCTCTAGAGACCTCCATTGAATTTTTGCCAAAGGGATTAGTTTTAGTGAAATGATAATTCCTTCCTCTTAATTTTAGAAAACTTAAATATCTATAATTATATTAAATTTACTATTAGAATTAAGAACACAAATTTTATTTAGTTAAAAATATTAAAAAATAAAAATTTATCACATTTTCTTCTTTTAGTTTAAAAATCTAACAATTTTTTTCTACTCAATATTTAAAATATAATCATTTCTTTTTAGGGTTTTATTTCTTCTCTTTGACGAATATCTCCTTCTCACCTGTCGGTATTTTCCCTCTCGGTCTCTCTGTCACTCGCCCTTGGCTATTTTCGTCTATTCATTAGAGAGGAGAAATAAAATCTTAGAGAAAAATTATCATTTTTCAAACTTTGAATAAAATGGGAGAATTGTTAGTTTTTAAACTAAGAGAGGGGAAATATAATAAATTTTTAGTTAAATAATAATTTTACTCGTAATTCTAACAGTAAATTTTAATAAAATAATAGGTATTTAGGTTTTTAAAAATTAATAAGTTAGAATTTGTCATTTCACTAAATCTTGGGTGGAACATAGTCCTTTGGCCTTGAATTTTTAATATTATTTGCCGGTTCAACTTTGCATTACACAGAATAATTAATTGCCATAAACAATCATAGAAAGGGATAATTAAAGGCATGCCTTCCATCACCATCCTTCTTTCAACAATTAACAGTTTGACACGTCATTTTCATAATTTTTTAAAGATGAATATGCACCGATGATATCATATATTTCATTTTCTCTACTGTATTTTTGAAAATTAAAGGCTTTTAGATGAACAAAATATGGACTAGGGAGACAGAAAGTGTGTGTTTGAGATAGGTCCTCAGTAACCCTTAATTTGGCATGACCCGTGGCTCAGTATACCTGGCCATTTTAGGCCTGGTCCGGCCCGGCACTGGCCCACTTCCGGCCCTACCTTATTTTGGTTGGCTTAAAGTTGCAGGCCTACTGGCCCAAGATACGGGAACTTTACAGTCACGTGAGTTGAGTCTTGTTTCGGGAAGAACCTTAATCTGAATGTTGTAGTTAGCTATACTTCACTCCGCTTTAGCCATCTCTGCCACTTCCACCCTCGGTTTCAGCCCCACTGGTTGCACACATGGTCGACCAAGACCAACCCCAAAGTCAGCCGCAGCTGCAGTCACAGTCGCAACCGCTGCCCCAAATTCAAGCACAATCTCACCATGAAAACGCACTCGCCATCATTCCCTCCGAAACCCCAATCTCCACCGACGTAGCCATTGTTCCCCCGCATACGATTTCGCCTCCTTCAAAAATCCCGTTCCGTCCTCGAAAAATCCGCAAATTGTCTCCTGATAACGGCACGGACCCCACCTGTTCCTCTCAACAAATCGTAACGGCCAAAACAGAGCCGACCAAAACCACTTCATCGAAATCTTCGAAATCCCGAACCGCTCAACACCAATCAGGCATAATGGTTCCGGGGATTATTGCGCGGCCGTTATCCTCAGAAGGCGAGGTCGACATCGCAATTCGACATCTCCGAAACGCCGATCCACTCTTATCTGCATTAATCGACCTACATCCGCCTCCAACTTTTGATACGTTTAATACTCCGTTTTTAGCCCTAGCTCGAAGTATCCTTTATCAGCAGCTGGCTTTCAAGGCTGGCACGTCGATCTACACGCGCTTTATCTCACTTTGTGGTGGCGAGGCTGGAGTGGTTCCTGAGACAATTCTTGCTTTAACCCCGCAACAGCTCCGACAAATCGGAGTTTCGGGACGAAAGGCGAGTTACCTTCACGATCTAGCTAGAAAGTATCAAAATGGGATATTATCTGACTCAGCGATTGTAAATATGGATGATAAATCGCTTTTCACTATGCTTACAATGGTTAATGGAATCGGGTCGTGGTCTGTTCACATGTTCATGATTTTCTCGCTTCACAGACCGGACGTTCTCCCTATCAATGATCTTGGGGTGAGAAAGGGAGTTCAGTTGTTGCATAATTTGGAGGAGTTGCCAAGGCCGTCCCAGATGGACCAGCTTTGTGAGAAATGGAGGCCGTATAGATCGGTGGCTTCGTATTATCTTTGGAGGTTTGTGGAAGCTAAAGGGACACCTTCTAGTGCCGCGGCAGTGGCAGCAGGAGTGGCACTGCCTCAACCACAGCAAGAGGAGCAACAGCATCAGCAGCAGCCGCAGCTTATGGATCAGATAAATAGCCTTATCAACATCGGGTACCCTTATTTTCACACCAGTTTGTCTTCGGAGATTTATTTGTCTATGTTTAGACTTTTAATAGTGTAAAACTATTGCTTTTTTCTTTGTTTTATTTTTACTATATATCTTTTTGCTTTGTGATAGTGATCAAGTGGTTTTAGGTTCAAATCTCTTAATTCTGATGCCTAATGCGAAATTATTTTTTAAGAGCTGAACTTATGGTCTCTGAGGTTTCGAGTTTCTGGGAAGTTCTGGTGTTTTTTTTCCTTTTCCTGGTGTTTTATTTCTTTTACCAGTAAGAGTTTGGTGTTTCTATTTCATTTAGTTGTATATTCTTTATATATCTGAAAGTAGGTCCTTCAAAATTGATTGAGGTCCAATGGGTGCTCTATAGGGAGTTTATCTAGGAGTATAGGGGCTTCAATGTTTAAACATTAGGATTGATGGTGTTTTAGTAATATTTTGAAGATTTCTTTTTAAGTGTTTTTCCTTTATGTCTCTTTATTTCTTCGAAGTTGGGCTCTGTTTGTTATAAGCACCCAACTAACCACAATTCATGCTATCCGTCTTGTTAAATTTACTTTCCAATCTGAATCTTTTCCAAGGGAGCTTATTGACTTGTTATATGATAGAATTTATTCACTTCTTATATTTTATATATACTTCAATTTTATGGATTACTGCATAACGTTTGTAAAACCCTATAATTTAGGTTTAGAGTTGGTACTATCCCTTAGAAACTTGACATATTAATCTCTCAAGGTATTGAGTCATTCATATGTATTTCATGTTTTGCTTCATATTATATATGAAAAATGACTCTTTCTATAAGAGGGCCTAGTGTTTGGCTGGGTGAATATGGTGCTTGAGTTGCAGTCTGTTGGCATATTCTGTTATTTTGTTAGAAATGATATCTGGGAAAAAAAATGCAGCTTGTTTCTCATTTAAAGAATATTAGTGTGGATCAACGTACAAAAAATGTTGTGGCACAAGCTGTCGTTTTAATGTAATTTTGAATGGTAGGCATGGCTGTGAAGCCCTTTTTTGGTTTGTTTGCCCTTTTTTCACCAATATATGTGCTTACTTTGTTAATATGCAAATAATCTAAAAATGCACATTTATTTTTTCCCAAATGAGAAGGATAAGAGTGGGCTAGAAACCTGATAACACAAGTAACCTGACCAACTCAAACCAACTTGTTCCAATTTCGTCTGACTGTTGGGAGACCATTCCGTAAACTTTTCTTTTATAGTAATATATCTAGACTCTTGTCCAATTCAGGATTGATGCATGTACGGTCCTGTATCTGTGTCTAGTTACTAAGAATGTCAAGCATCTGTGGATGTAATAGTAATTTTGCATTAACCTCAGACATAATAAGGGAAAGGGAAAACAAGACTCAAGCTCCCACATGGAAAGAATGTAGTTTTAGGTTTCTTTGGTTTGAATTAGGTACTTATTTCATTTTGTTTCTTGGATGGGTGTACCTTAATGGAAATCTCTATAAATTTGCCCATGCTAAAAAAGAAAAGAAATAAGTTTTAGAATCAAGAGAGTAAAATTGGTTACACTACAGTATAACAATTCTATGAAAATGCTATTATCTCTAAGATTGTATAGCTATCGCACATACATATACATTTCTCTTCTGCTGGTTGGCTGGGTTAAACAATCAGAAAACTAACTAGTGGCTTTGCAAGCATATTCCTTTCCTACTTATCCTTTATTAAGCTATATTTCAATTTGAGCTTCATTAATTTTTCCTTGTATCTGACATTCAAATCTGGTCCTTTGAAGATAGTATTACATGGAGCACTTGGTTTGGTAGAATGGTTTTCAGATCATTTACTTAAAATTTTCATTAGATTGTGTGCTATTGAGTCTGTTATTATATTATGGATGAAATCTGTGAATATCACTTTCTTAGAATCCAACCATGATGCATCAGTCCTGTTGATGTTCCTCACCACAATGTATATTAAAATTGGTCCATATGTAACCCAGTGATTATGATGGATATTTTTTGTATTCTAAATTAATGCGCTTTCTTCTTGTTCATCTTTTTCCTAAGGTTCTTAAACCTTCTAAATCAGTTTGGACCATATTCTACTGCTATTTGTGGTTAAGACAATGCTAGTTTATGATATAGAAGAGGTTTATGTAATATCCTTAGACAAATCCCACATCAACAAAACACATAAGAGATATTGAGTCTGTTTGTACTTTGTCTGTGTATCCTACATCGGTTAGAGATGGAAGGATTTGATTGGTTAAATAATTTGTGAGTTTTTTAAATTGTTAAAATGCGTTTTGAGTTGTAAAGCTCAAACGCAAAACCATGATTGATTGTGTGTTTAAAGTGGACAATAACTTGATAGTGGGCTGGATTATTGAACCAGAAATATTACAATTTAATTCACCTGTTTTATTTATCATTGGCTTCATACTTGTTAACTGTATTTCAATCTCTCCATCTGATTAGGGCTTGTGCTTGGGGACAATAGCAAGTGGAATGCAGAGGAGAGGTTTCTTAATCAACTCTGTCCATTTTTCAGTTTGAAGTGAAGCGCTTCAAAGCAATGCTGATATACTGGTGGGAAATTTAGCTGCTGGAAGTTAGGACATTCAAGGCCTTGGGTGTTTTGAGTTGGTATCTGGTAGTACTTCTCTGAGAATAAATAAAGATCATGTGTGCTCAAGTTCTTTTACGGTAAGACACAATCTCCAGCCGCCAAGTGTTCTCTTGTAGGATATTATAGAATCAAATGCCTACATGCTTTTGACCTTGAATTGTGATTAGCCCCTTTGTTGAACTTCATTATATCTCCATTGCATCTTTGTAAATCTTGACTACATTACTCGTGTTTGAACATTTAACTAGACTCAGAGCTTTTTATCTAAAATATGCACTTTATTGAATGAATATATGCGTGGTAGCAGCCGAAGTTTACACAAGTTATGGTTGTGGGGAAGAGAGGTTTATGATGGCAACAATAGCTAAGGATTAAACAGGAACAAAATTGATGTTATTGCCCAAAGAGTTAACAAAACTGGTAAAACATGAACGTCTAAGGTAAAAGCTTGGGTTTAAGCTTTCGACATATTTGTAAACTCTTGACTTACTTAATACAGGGGTTATAGGTCCGGTTACCCTAAAAAAAAATTGATGCTGTTGAGTGGAATGGAGGTTAAAACTGTGTTAATCAAGACATGGTAGGATGGTTTTGTGCCTGGAAAAAAAAATCATCATCCATGATTGGCTTCTCGCACTTGATACAGGTTAAAAAAAGGGATGTCATTCAAGGGCTTTGGTATTAGTTCAAGAAAAGGGTGAATAAGGGAATAGAGAAAGATGGGGGTCATAAAATAGAATTTTTTTTTTTGTTACAAAAAAATAAAAGATTAAATTATATTTTGCCCAAGATTTGGCTAAAATCACATTTTCACCCCTGAAGTTAAATTATCATATATTTCTTCACAATTCAACTTTTGAAAAATCATTATATCATTTCAAATGAACAAAAAATTTAAAAAACCCTTAAATATAAAACTTACATTATAACTCTTTGCTTCGCATTGTCTTTTACTCTTAACTTACTCAAATTCTAATTGTTATTCTCAATTTTTTGTGACTCACCTCACCTCCAACGTTGATTTGATTTCTTCGCCCATTCTTGGTGTTGACCTCTTTCACCTCCGGCTCAGTGCATTTGACATTGAAAAAAACTTTCGGTGGACAATCCCACATATTGACCTCCCTTTTTCTTTATCTCCATATAGTCAGAATCATAACTTTTAAAAACTCATTCCATTGCTGTCACCCTTTCATATCCCGGCCAATGTCTATTTCACCCATGGTTATATCTCATCTAGTCCTCCATGACATGACTTGATCTCTTTCTAGTCTTTGTCGTATCTCATCATTTTGCCATACAACAACAACAACCTATGTCACGGTGAGATCGGTGATGGTCGGTTATTTTATAAAATTTTGCATGTAAAAATATTATTTTGCTTATATGCAGGATGATTTTGGGTTAAAAAAAATTATGCTAGATATTTGGACTGTACCAGAGTGGCAAAATGTTAATTACTCTTAAAAAATAGTGCATGGCTCCACCTCGACGTTTCAGAAGCCAACCTGTTTTTAAAAGTTACAATCAACAAAAAATAAAATAAAATAAAATAAAATAAAACCTACGTAATATTGCTGAAGCAGACTTGAAGAACGATGTTTTTTCATAATCAACCAATAACATCTGAGCTTGCAGCAGAAAATGGCCTCACGAAAATGAGGTCGAAGTTATTTGTCCATAACTTCCTTATCCAGTTATTTCGAACTGCTCCACCTCGTCTCTTGTAATTGCCGTCGTATCTTTGTATTCTTGCCCAGAATTAGTTTCCTGGGGGAACATTCTGTTAGCATCAACGAAGAGCCGCATCTAAATCTGGGGCATTTATATTTATTTTACAAAACACCGGGAAGTACCAAGGACGGCAAGCTGGAAGAACTCATTACATTTTCAGAAGACTGCGACATTCTTGTAAAACAATTCCTTCGAATCAGAATCAAAGAGGTATATTCTTGTCGAATATCTCTTTATTCTTTTCTCCATTTTTGTTTTTGCACTTGTATTTATATGAACTGGGCTAAACTGACGTGATTGTATAGCAATAGTGCAAAATAAACAAAATGAACTACGAAAATTATGATCCTTCTTTCCCTGATCAGCCTGTTGTGGATCTCTACCTCCCTCTTTGGGCTAAGCTGCCAGCCTTCCGCTCCAAGCCAGCTTTCATTTGGGCTACTGGTGACTCCGCCAATGAAGGCAAGGTTTCACTGACACTCACCTATGCTCAACTCAATGAGTCAGTGCAGACTATTTCTTCTCAACTGTTGCTTCCATTGCAGAGAGGTGATACTGTTGTTGTTTTGTGCCCACCGGGGCTTCAGCTTGTTGAGGTCATCTTTGGTTGCCAAAGAGCGGGCCTTTTGAGCATACCAATATTTCCGCCTCACCCTTCTTTTGCTGATGAAAATTATCACCATCTTGTCAGAGTTCTGTCGCAGACAAAGCCTAAAGCTGCAATAGCTCACCCGGGTTACATTGCAAGTGTTGGAGAATACATTTCTTCGTCCTCTAACAATAAGAATCTTGCACTTATGTTGCGAAACATAAGGTGGATTTCTACAGATGATATCACAGCTAAAAGGGCTGATTCAAATGTGGGCTCTTTGCTGTATGCTGGGTGCGAACCAGATGAAGTGTATTTGATTCAATACACTTCAGGCTCAACTGGGATCCCAAAGCCGGTGCTTGTGACCGCAGGCTCTGCTGCTCACAATGTTAGAACAGCTAGAAAGGCTTATGATCTTCACCCCAATAGTGTTATTGTCTCTTGGTTGCCTCAGTACCATGATTGTGGCCTCATGTTTCTGCTACTGACTATTGTATCAGGTGCAACATGTGTGCTAACATCACCTAATGCATTTCTTAGGCAGCCAAGGCTATGGCTGGAGCTTATTACGGAGTTCAAAGCTACTTGCACTCCTGTTCCATCATTTACATTGCCACTAGTTGTGAAGCGAGGTGGCGTTGATAAAGGGTCTTCACGAATAAACCTATGGAGTATGAAGAACCTGATCATCATTAATGAGCCTATTTACAAGAAATCGGTAGAAGAATTCGTTCATTCGTTCAAAGACTTTGGACTTAATCCATCGTCTATCTCTCCATCTTACGGCTTAGCAGAGAACTGCACTTTTGTTTCAACTGCCTGGAAGAACAACAACAACTCAGATAATACTTTCCAAAACCTCCCCACTCATAAACAACTCTTACCTACTGCAAGACTTGCTTCGAGCCATGAAGAAGACGAGGACATAACAATTGTAGTGGTAAATGAAAACACACATGAGCCTGTTGAGGATGGAGTTGAAGGTGAGATTTGGGTTTCATCTCCAAGCAATGCCTCCGGCTATCTCGGCCATCCCTTCTTAACTCGCGAGATATTTCAAGCAAGGCTGGGCAACATGGCGAGCAAGTGCTTTGTTCGCACTGGAGATAGAGGAATCGTCAAGGGAGAAGAAAGATTCCTCTTTGTGACAGGTCGATGTTCAGATGTTATAAAGCTTGCAAACAGCGAAGAAATTCACCCTCATTACATCGAGACAGCTGCTTATACTGCTTGCCCAAAGTACCTCAGAGGAGGCTGCCTTGCTGCATTCAAGATTTCAAGAACAATAGCTCTGGTTGCTGAGATGCATAGAAGTGAGAAAGATATCAGGGTGTTGAGGATGATCTGCGAGAAGATGAAGCTGAGTGTTTTCAAAGAAGAGGGGCTTGAAGTAGGGATGGTGTTTCTGGTAAAGAGTGGAGACGTTCCAAAGACAACTTCAGGTAAAATACAAAGATGGGCAGCCAAGAATAAGCTTATGAAAGGTCAAATGAGTATAGTAATGGAGATGGGACTGGACAATGTGTCAGCCACAACTGAAGCAAGTCAAAGGAAAGGAAGAGGCCTGATAGGTAACGGTGAAGATGAAGAGGTTTTTGTTTCCTCCGTAAACTATCAAACGCGTCCCTTCTTGCTCTCTCAATTGTGAGATTTGTGCTTGAAATATTGTAATTATTTGTGTTGTTTTGCTGTTTAATATATACGTACTCATAAATCACATGTATGGTAGGATTGGATTTCAATCGAATTCAAATAAAACCTAACTCAAGGTTCTTGAGTCGGAGTTCAAACTTGCTTAATTACAATTATATTTTAGTTTCAATTTAAATCGGTTCAAAATCTAGTGTTTGAATTCTCGGTTTGTTTTATAAAATAGAGTTTAGTTCTTCACTTGAATTTGATTTATCTGATTTTAGCTCGAATTCAATCCTATTAACATGGCAGCAACATTACAGCACAAATTATTTTTATTTTCTTTCAAGAGTTATGAATCTCTTATAATTTCAAGTGTTTTTGAAAAATTTTGGAATGTATTTGAAGATATATGTATTCAATACGGTAAAAACAAAGGAAATTTGAGAAATCCTGGAAACATTATGGGGCTTGCTTGGCCGTACCTCAAGCAAAGCAGGAAGGCTATTGGTAAGCTTCATGTTGGCCCAATGTATCGGCAATTTTCTGCCCGCTTACTCCTTGCTAGTGTCACTTCTCTTAGTAACTATGAATCAAACTGGATTCAAATCGAATCAGTTCAGACTAAGTTTGTTATTAGGTTGGAATGAGCCAAACTCGATCAGAAGCAATATCAGTTCGTTGAGCTCAATCTTATCTCGAGAGTAACATTAACACCAGTTTCAAGTCTAAAAATCACTATATGATGAAGAAATTTTAAATGGGTAAGAGCTTAATCACATTATTTCATGTAGGCAATTACTGGGTTATTTGAAAGAGGGATACTTTCTCATCTTTTATCTAATTTTTTTGTCACTTAGAATATTTAAATAATTTTTCCTATTTAATTCTTAATTCTTAATTATAATATTTAAAATATTAATTTTTTTCGTAATTCTTCCTTATCTAACAACAAAAAAGATATTCATCATTTCTTACAAACAAAACCAACTCACATCTAATTTCAACGACCTAACCAACCTTAACACTTTACATCACCACTTTGGTCAATCATCGAGTCACCCAACTCAGTCAATTCCGCAAGCTTCAATCCTCCGACCCTTACGAATCCAACTATTTTTCCTTCATTCTTAACCATTTCACTAGATCCAATTCTACATAAATCTTCAATAACTTTATTCAGATCTTTCAAAATCTTCAATAACTTTCAAAATCTTTAAACAAAAGGTATTTTCCTTTTTTTTTTATGTTTTACTATAAAATATAGCAAAATTTTTAAAAAGGGTAAAAATATAGTTCTTTTAAAGTTTAAAGGTGAGAAAGTACTTTGATGAAAAATACAAAATAGTAATTAGAAAAAAAAAAGCAAATATTTTAAAAGCTAGGGCTCAAAATGGGTAGCAGGTAAAAGAGGATTCTGAATGCAAGTTGGGAATTTGGTCTAAGTGTTTTGTCTGAAGTGAAGGTGACAATTCATTACAACTTGATCTGCCACATTATAGGATCCATTAAACATTTCTATTATATAATATTGAGGATTTAAAAAAAAAAAAGGCCAAAAGACTTATTCTCACTCGAGGTTTAATCTATTTTCTGATTTTTATTTGTTAAATTTTAAAAATTTAAACATCCACCTATTAGTATTTAAGTTTTTGAAATTTAATGGATTAAAGTTTAAGAATAGATTAAACCTTAGGTGGGAATAAGACTTTTAGCCTAAAAAAATATTCCACTTTTTAATTAATACTTAACATAATATCTTATATGGCCAAAAGACTTGTTCCCACCTAAGGTTGGTTGAATTTTCAAACTGGTACCTACTAAGTATTGAAAACTTAAATTCTCACATGTGATTGGTTAAAATTAACAAAATTAGTTTTAGGCATAAAATTATTATTTAAATAGTAATATATTAAAAATAATAAAATTTTATCCATTTCTCTCTTTAGTTTAGAAAACTAACAGTTTCCCCTCAAGATTAAACTTTAAAATGTTACATTTTCCTCTGCTAAGTTTTCGTTTCTTTGGCACTCTCTCCCTTTGGCATAGTTAGCCTCCGACGATCTTCTCCCCCTTCTCTAGAGGAAGGGAAACCTAGAGGAGGAAAAATATAATATTTCAAAGTTTAATCTAAGAGAAACTGTTATTTTTCTAAATTAAAAGAAGAAATAGATAAACTTTTATTATTTTTAATATATTATTAGTTAAATGATTCTCTAGGGGAAAGGAAACCTAAAAGAGGAAAAATATAATATTTCAAAGTTTAATATAGGAGAAACTGTTATTTTTCTAAATTAAAAGAGAAAATTGATAAACTTTTATTATTTTTAATATATTATTAATTAAATGATAATTTTACCTCGGAAACTAACTAATTCTGTCAATTTTAACCATCTACATGTAAGAATTTAAGTTTTCAATATTTAGTAAATACTAAATTGGATATTAACAAACCTTGAGTGGAAATAAGTCTTAAGAGGTACCCTTAACTATTAAAAACACAAACATCTATTTATAAGTGATTAAAATTAACGGTACCAATTAACATTATTTATTTCTCTTCAAAATTTAAAAAATTAACAATTTTCTCTTAAGATTAAACTTTAAAATATTATATTTTTCTCTTCTCCCTCCCTTTTTTCACTATTATCATCAGTCAATTCTCTTTCCATCCCTTTTATTGTAATTTTCGATGTCTTCTTCTCGTCTTCATCATCAAACAAAGGCATTGTTTTTGTTTTCTTCCAATGATAAAGATATTGTTTTATCATTAGATACCTTCATCTAATATCAAAAATAAAGAGAAAGTGTCAAAAATTACAATAAAATTGGAGGGAGGGAGAATTCTCGAGTATACTTAATGGATAGAATTATTTTAAATTTTAATATAAATATTTGTTTAAATAACTCAAACCTGATTGTACACGAAGCCATTATGGTGCCCCATGGCGGAACACTATCATCCATTCAGAGACCAAGACTGCAGCAGCAGTAGCATGACATCATCGAATTTACAGCGCAGGAGGATTTAATTAGAATGGCTAATTAGGTATTAAATGACATGAATAATTTTAAAAAATAAAATAATATCTAATTAAATACTTAAATATTTTGAAATAATCCAGTGAGGAGGACTGCATGTTTGTTGGTATGGAATTTGTCGAGGATGAAGCTGTAGTGCACCAAACATTAACAGTGAACAAATAAGTACCAAAGCGAAAAACGTGGAGAGGGAGAAACAAATAAAGCCATCGATTGCATCAAGGAAAGACTCTAAAGACATTGCTTTGCTTGGGGCAAGCGTGGCTTGCCAGAGAGTTTCAGAACTGCGCACAATAGCATTACTCCAACAACAGGACAAGAACTACTACAGTGCATGGACCATCCCTCCCTCTTCCCTTTCTTTCACTTTTCACCTCTTCTGTTTTTTTAACTGTATTCTTTACCCTTGGCTTTTCTAATAAGCAATAAACCTTCCTCTAAGTTTTAAAATCTATTTTTCAACCCAAATAGTCGACAGATATTATTTTTTACTTTTTTATAATATAATTAATATTATTAAATCTTTAATAATATAATTAAATCATATATAATCCTAATTATTTTATCTTTTCATTTTTTTTATTACTAGTGATCTTATTGACAGTATTGTTATCATTAATTTATCTCGTTTGGATCTTTATTATTCACAATTTAGTTTGAATTGTTTTTTTTTTTTAATCTAATGCTCCGAGAGAGACAAGAAGTTGAAGGAACCTGGATCAAAAAACTTCTTTTTGTGTCAACGACAAGGTGAATTGGAGAACGAAACAACAACGTTGTTTTTAACATGTTTAAAAGAGGTAGAAAATGTTAGCAAAACAAGGATTCTGTGACTAGTTGGTTTGTGGTATAAAAAAGGTTAGAAACTAGAATCCTATGACAACTTTTCATGATTTAGGGATAAAAAAATTTATAAATTTTCAGAGGACAAATTATTTTTTAGTTTCACTAAAAAAGTGGGAGACATTTTTGTTTTATTTACAAATTTTATATAAAATTTAATTAATAAATTTTAATTTAAAGGTTGAGAAATGTCACTTGATCAAAATTTGGGTAGGAGTAACGCGGCCTTTCCTTTCTTTCCTTATCAATCTGTTTTGTGTGGAGACTTGGCTTCTAATAAGCATGGTTTAACCAGTTTAATGATCATTGAAGTAAAATCAAGATTTGAAGAAAGTAACAGTGTGAATGATTCAATTTGATGTAGTTTGATAGTTTTTTAAATTAAATTAAAAATAATTTAAAAAATTTTAAATTAAACTAAAAATATGATTTAATTGCTCGAGCTTATTAAAATAATTTATTTTTAAATATATATTATTTAATAAAATTAAAAATATAATATAATATATGAAATATATATACATTATACATGTAAAAAAATATAAAAAAAAATTAAACACCTAATTAATTATTAAAAAATTATGTTTAATATATACATATTTTTTAAAATATAATTTATAATTTAATTGAATCTAAAAATGATCTAAATTATAATTTAAATTAAAAACCGAGATCAAACTATATATATATATATAAAGTAAAATACTAAAGATTTGATTTGATTTTATAGGATGAATTAAATTCAACATTCCTGATGAGAAAGCAAGGAAAAGAGGAGAAAGCGAAAGGTCGCTTCATGGAAGCTAGGTAGCTGGCCTCTGAGTGGGCATATATGTGTAAATTAGGTTGGTTCAGAAGGCTGGTGAAGTGGGTTAAGTTTGAGATAAGAGAAAAATGGAAGGAGCAATAATGAAGGAGGAGAGTGGGACCCCAAATGGCAGGGCGTGGGGGAGAGATGAACATGACGCTGTCGGACATTTTTGTAAAGACTAAAGAGAAAATGCTTGTGAATCACCTCATCAATATCTCTCCAAAAGGTTGACCCTTATCTCCCCGGCTTCTCCACAAGCAACCAAACTGTCTCTTGTTCTTGGAAATGTAGTTGGCTGGCTTTCTTGCTGGGAAGCACAGAAGACAGCAGACGGCAGAAGCACTAGCTATCATCTTTCTCAACCTAAACCTTATCTCTTAACTCTTATTTTCTCCTCTAACGCTGTGAGTTTGATCTGTTTCTGTCCCTTCATCTTTAATTTCTTGTTTGTTATCTCAGAGGGTACTTTTATCTTTTATTGTTGCAAGCTATAACATTTCTCTCTCATCTTCTTCTTCTTTGAGCTTAACTTGTATGCATGGTTGATTTAAAGGCATTAATTGTTCTGGGTGTAGGAGAGGAGCATAATGAAGAAATTTGAAAGTTTCATTAATGGCACATAATAGATCGAGAAATTAAAGGGTTTTCTTTTTTGTTTTTCGTCTAGCTAGGCTGAGAGGTTCACTGCATGATAATGGAATTAAGAGAAGAGAATGAAGGAAGAACGCCAGGCTTAGAAAGAAGAAGAGAAGGGAACACTAATGGAACTGTTGTGAACAGTTTGAGTCAAACCCTAGATCAGTTACAACGACAGCCATCGCTTGGCTCAGGAGGAAGATCTCCAAACCCAGATCGAGTTACTGTTAGCAGTTCAACAATTGCACCGATCTCCAAAATAGGTAGTGTAAGGTATCGAGAATGCCTTAAGAACCACGCAGCCAGTGTTGGTGGCAGCATTTTCGATGGGTGCGGTGAGTTCATGCCCAGTGGCGAAGAAGGGACCCTAGAAGCCTTGAAATGTGTGGCTTGTGACTGCCACCGAAACTTTCACCGGAAAGAGGTGGACGGAGAGACCCAATTCAGTGGCAATTGTAGTAGAAGAACCATAATGCTTAACCCACTTCAACTGCCCCCGCCATTGCCATCTCCATCGATGCTGCATCCTCAGAAATATTCAATAGGCATGCATACTAGTCCACCGAGTGTAATTGTTGCACCGATGAATGTGGCTTATGGAGGTCTTAGTGGGGGCACTGAATCTTCCAGTGAAGATCTTCATGTGTTTCAGTCAAATGCCCACGAAGGAGTTCAACCACCGCCACCTCCTCCTTTTGTTTTGTCCAAGAAGAGGCACCGGACAAAATTTACGCAGGAGCAGAAAGATAAGATGCTGGAATTCGCTGAGAAAGTTGGATGGAGGTTCCAGAGGCAAGACGATGAGGAAGTTCAGAAATTTTGCGCTGAGGTTGGTGTGAAGAGGCAGGTTTTCAAGGTCTGGATGCACAATAACAAGAATAATGTGAAGAAGCAACAACCAGAACCAGTGTAACGCAGGAGATTAAATAATGTGGTGAGTATTAAGGGGATTAATTAATGGATATCATCAGTGATTTGTATAATTATTATTCATTTTAATCCTCGTTTATCTTTCTAAAACGCCATTGTCGACCTTAATTCTTCTATTAAACAATATCTTGTGCTGGTTTATTTCCCTTTTGAGCTATGTTGTTGTGTCTCTCTCTCATCCTTGCAGCTGCCTAAAATTTCTCAAATACTAACAGGGCTGGAAAATGAAAGAACATATCATATGGGTTGTCTTTCACATTCAATGAGGGTTTAAATGATGAGCTGATGGAAAAGCATGGCTGTCGTCTTAATTGTTTTCATGATTGTTTCTTTGGGTCTCTGGTTGAATGCTGCAAAATATTGTGTTTTATGGTATGTATCCTCAACTGAATCAGCCAGGCCTCAGGTCTTGGCCTGTTCGATCAAAAATTGTACAGTCCGGTGTGGTCCTGCTCAGGAAAATTTTCAACCTAAACTGAAAAGAACAGTTTGGATAAATCTCAAACCTAATGATTTCATTTTTCAAACCAAATTAAACTTAATTGAAATATTTTAGTTTAGATTTAGATTTAGGAATACAGAATGTAAAAGATAATGACATATGGAATTATCAAACCATGGATCTTTCAATTGAAAGGATAATATTATATTATATTTTTTATTAGGGAAACCAAAATTTCACTTTTTCTTATTTGAAAAGATCAAAATTTTAATTAAAAAAGATAAAATATTTTTCTTATCAGTTCTTTTTTATTGGAGATGTTGAATTAGCATAATTAGAATTATTGTTTTATTTTGTTTTGAAAGTAAAATGATTATTACTATGCTTTTAATAGTAGGAAATGGTGAATCTTTAGTTTATTTAATAAAAAATTTTGAAATTTTATTGTATTTAATATAATTGTTTTAAAAAAATAAAAAGTTTAATATTCAATACCTCTTCATGTATTGTTATCTCTTTATAAGGTGTTTAGTTTGGGTGATGTTAATGTTTTATTATTAAAATTAAAAGATTATATTAAAACAAATTACTGGATATAAATGATTACTTATAAATAATTATTATGTTTTGTTAGAGATAATAAAATAATTAATATATTATTTTACTTAAATATTTTTAAAAATAATTATTTTAAAATATTTTTTATATCAATTAAAAATGAGGTTATTTTTATCCCAAAAAAATAATAAATAAGAATATAATTATAATAAAATTAAAATTACTTTAGTAATATTTTAATATATGGTATTCAAATTACCAATAAAAAATTACTGTAATTTTTACTGACAAACTAAATAAATTAAAATAAGTAATAAAAGATAAATTACTAAAATAATTTTTGTTTATTAAGAATCAAAGGACCGTAAAATGCAATTTACATTCCGTTCCATTTGTAACCAAATGCCATCCAAGAATCATAGTTGAATATACCAATAAAACTTAGAGACTCTCGACAACAGTTCTCAATCGAACAATTTCCGATACTTAAATGAAATGAGAACAAACAATAAAACAAAACTGGTGTTCGATCATAGCATGTTTTTGTTTAAATTTCAAGGTAAAGAGATGTTAGAGAAATGGAAAAATAAAGCAATAATAATAATAATAATAATAATAATAATAATAATAATAATTTCTTGCTTTGTACGGGATTGTTTGGAAGATGTTGCTCCTCTTCTGCAACTTTATTGATTTTTTCTAATTTTATGTCTTTGTAATTTTGTAATTTATTTTTATTTTGATGTGAGAATCCAAAAGAAAACCTAGGGTTGGACTTGGATCAAGTTGGATTGGTTTCGAAAGTCGGCTCAATTTGTATAATCAATTATCATTTTTATATCCTTCAAACTTGGTCCAAATCTTGTATAAACTATTGTACAAGTGAGAAAAACCCCAAATCAATTAGTGTAAAAGAGTGGAATTGCAAGTAATTTGGGTGTCATCTCGTAAGAAACTAATATATCAGTTCGAAACGGTGATAGTATAACTTCAAAGGGTTTCTTTGAAAAAGTGGCACAATAAGTTTTGGATAGAAGCATTAGACTACCATAATATAATCTCAGTTTGGTATCAGACGATTGTTTTCGTTGAATAGAATACCATGTGAAGTTTTTCCAACGGTCTTCTACTTGCATTCGTGGATGATTGGCGAATAAGAGCTCAATCGTTGCTCCTGTGCTGAACTATAATTATTACCAATTAAAATAAGATTCATCCATCCATCCATTTTCCCTTTGACATACTTGCACTGTTGCGTCGACCACCACGGTTCAGGAGGAAACAGTCTTTCTTTATCTTGGACTTTACTAAGCTGTTCCCTGGGCAGCTTGACCCCATTTACCGACAATCATTCCACTGATAAAATTAACATACAATTAGAATATTATAAAATCTCATTTATATACCGTGATATTCATATCAAATTCAGTGAAAATTTTACATATGTTTAAAAATTTTTGTTAATCAGTTAGGTGTTTCAAGCCTTTTTTTTTTCAACTGTACTATTCAATCTCAATTGAGTCAAATTAACAATCGGATTTGAACTAATTAGGGATGAATCCAGGGCTATATTGGATATTTTACATATTCTTTTGATTTTCTACTTTTTCTTTTGATCTGATGATGAAGCTGATTTAGTGCTTGACTCTGGAAATTTCTTAGGAGTACAACTGTGCAGCTTAAGGCTAAAATAAAACAGTTCACCTGGAAAATTTATTACGAAGAGAAAATCATGAAAGATAAACTTTAGAAAATTTATTACAAAATTAAGGTGGGGGGGTCGGGCCCAAAAACACATGCAGCGGCTCGTAAATATTAGCTTAGTATCAACAACAGTAAAACCACGAGCATTAATTCAGATATTTTTTACAAGTGAGCGCATATGCTTTTGTGCACATCTTCTGGCAAACATTTCTCCTACTTCCGTCTCTTTAAAGCTTCAGATTCTTCATCAGCCTGATCTCATAAACAAAAGCACCATGAGTCTCATGATAATCTTACAAATTGCAGATCTTCAATGTCATCTTTAGAAATCCTTGGGATTAATGCATGAGGCTTTACATGGAATGTGATAACTAGAAGTATCTGTTTGTTTATAATACTTTACAAGTTATGGTGGGCTGATGACTCCATTATAGGGCCATGTGCTTGTGATCTAAAGCAAGATTGATTAGATTTCATGTGGGATTTTGCTCAATATCAATATAAACAGGAAGCCATATAAAGTAATAAAAAAAGCCAAGAGGATGAGGGCCGGTGTTTGATTTGAAGCTGTCGCTAACCGAAAGGAAAATCAGAGTGGATGACATGTCAGAGGAAACGTGGACAAGTTCCGAGCTCTGAAAGTGTTAGTCGATAATGGATTTGAAAAAGTTTAATATTTTATGGCGTTATTGTACTTTTCAAGAATATGCAAATTGCTGACCCTGAAGAACATAATGTGTGTGCCACTGTGATTCTCTAAGATAGAACTTTGAATTCAAACAAAAGAGAGGCAAAGTTGAAGATGTTTGTAGTAGCAGGCAAATTTGTTGGAAAATTTACAGACGGAAATTAACGTTAATTTATGGTTTTAGTTTAATATAATTCAATTCAAATGGATGAAATAACCAATAAAAAATAAGTCTAATATACTTCATTTAAGTAGATAATATTATTTATTTAAGTTTTAATTAGATCAATTAATCTACTATATATATTGATTAGAGACGAAGTTTTAAAAGTAAATATAAAACTAATCACTTTAATAGGAATAATTTCAAGAGTTTTTATATGGCAAATATTTTTATAATCCAAAAGTTTTGATTCAATATTTAATACTCTATTCATACGACATAGAATGAGTTTTGTTTGTTTGTATAAGTGAAATCTTACAAAATTTAAGAGAAAGGAGAAAGGAAAAATGTTGGTAAAAATGAAAGAATTATTTGTGGTATGCATATATTACCTTCGTCCATCAGTGATTCCTATGCAGTTGGTTCCAGTGGTGGGCTTGTAATTGGGCAGTGGGAACTGGCCAGATTCTATATACATGAGATCCTGCACCAGGCGATCGTAGTGTCTCTTGACTTCCTCGGGGGACTTTCCATCTACAGCCCTGGCCACATTTATCCATCGGTCTGGAGCGTCCGTGTCATAAACAGCCAGCGCCCTCTCAAATTGCTTGTTTTGCTCAGGGGTCCATGTCGAGTCAGAACGACGCGAAGAAGAGAAAGAGGTTGATGACATTGATCTTATAGGAATGTGGACTGAGTCTGCGTGCCAAAGAACTTACAAAAACGAAATGAAGTATCTCAGTTTAAGGGAGACTGCCATGGCTGCTTCTTATAAGAGGTAAAGTGGTGGCTTTTGCAAGTTGGCGAATCTTTTTAAGGGTAAATGAAGATATGACTGGCTTGCTTAAGCAAGGCAAGGCTAAGCTAGTGAAGGAGTAGGATAGAATGAGAGAATAAAATGTCAAAATCTTAGCTCTTTATAAAGTCTTTGCCTTGTCTTTCATTATTAAAATGTCATTAGCCGGTGGATATCTCTGAGAATTTACCAGCGGGGTATCAGATGCCTCAGCAAGATGAAATTCTGTCGCCCACCTTTTGTGTTCTCCAAAATCCACAGTAAGATATGCTCAGGCTTATTTGATCAACTCGGTGTAATATTCCTTTCATAAGCCGTATATGTTTTATAATTTTATATTCCCGACTCCTTTCTTTTCTTTTTCTAATATCAAATTTTATTCGCATCAAATTATTATTTCAAAAATTAAATAAAATAAATTTTAAATTTAATCATTATTAAATCATATAAATTAAAATTTTAATTTTGATATATCAAAAAAGAAGATTTAGACCTATATTTTTTTATAAATAAACCTTTTTATTTTACTATTTAAATTATTCTTTAAAAATATTTCCAACTTATTTTAAAAGAATTGATTTAACCACTCTAATTATTTACTATAAATCTTAAATTTAATTATTAATCTAATAATTATTGGACCAAATAAATAAAAAATTTACTTTTGATATATGAAAAATAATACTTAAATTTACACTATCATATGTATAAAACCTCTTTTTTGACCGTATTCTTGGCAACGTAGTACAGACCTACCCATGCAGAGGGTGGGGGTCGGCTATCAAGATGTAAATTTACCTTTTTCTTGTACATTTTATCCGAGCTTATCCTCCAATTTAGTACGTCACTGATTATTGGAACTCGGAAACTGTGTTTTTATCCCCTTCCGAAGACTGCTCTTGAGCAACATAACATTCCAAAGATTTCTTGCCTGGCGACTTGGTGGGGTATTCGGTGATAATATATATATATATATATATATATATATATATATATTCTCTTCTTCGATGTTCTTGGGGGCTGTATCATCAGTCAACAGATGTTGCTCTTGTAGAAGATCCTGTGCCAGCTTAGTTCCTGTCCTGCTAGGAGCAAGCCTTCAGTTTCTCTATTTTTTTGTGGACTTCAGAGGATCTAAAAATAATAAACTACTCCCAATTGCTTGTTTTCAGCCATGAGAATTTTCTCCTTTGCATCTACCAACTTTATGCATCCACCATTTTTGCTTTGAAGGTGGACTTTCATCCAATAATCATCAAAATTATTTGTTTACATTTTTTCAATAGCATTAAATTTGTGTTTACATGGTCTAGGTTTAGCCAAGTTGATACTTTTTTCCGCACGGTTTTAATTTATTGTTTTTTTCAGCTAAATCCATAATTTCTAATTATTAATACAGTTTTATCTTCAAAAGACTCCACCCTTGATAAGTCATTAAAAGTCTCTAAACTCTTACAATACTTCAGATGCGAGAAAGAGGGAGACAATGAGTCATATAAACCCAAAGACTCTAAACTCTTACTTGATACAAGATTTTTGGCATCAACCATTGCTGGTATAGCTTAATTGCAGGCAAGTTAAAGAAGCGTTTAATATCCCTATTATGAATCTTCAATAAATAGTACGTAACCAGATTCCATGGAGACATTTTTACTAGTTTTGGTAAAAGATATCGACCACAAGATAAAGTAAATGCGTGAGGAATCTTTCAAAAATAAGGCCAAATCTTGATATTTAAAAGGAATCCTTATCATCTCAAGTCCACTCCAGGAAGTTGCGTCAATGTGCTCACCCTGTAATCAACTCCTGCCGAAATGTGGCCCTCATTCACTGGAAAAGTACGTTTAGTTTAGACCAATATCATGTGTTGATTTTGAAGTTTATTGGTTTGTACATGGTCCATTCATCTTCTGGCAAAATCATGAGGACCACCCTTTGAGGGAATCTTTGAACCTATGGAAAATTATTTGCAGAGATATTAAATACTTTTTCACGTTGACTCGTCTCTTATACACGAAATTGTCACGAGATGTTATTTTCATTGATCTTATAATTTTGTCTTTAAAAGATGTCTTTAATAAAAAAAAGATAACAAATTTATATTGATCTAAAGCCTCATATTTGAAGAGGTTCATTAGCCTAATGGCGAGAGAGGAAGCACGATTTTTATTGAAAAGAGACCCTCAGGAAACCAAAAAACAAAGCAGTATAAAATCCTGATGAAATGTTCCAAATGATAAGGAGTGGATGCTTGAGGTCAAATCGCAGCCAATAAGGATCCAATTGAACTGTCTAACATGCTGGCGTATATTCTAAGAAAATATGTATAACCCCTCAACGAATACCCACCTCTGCTTTTATTCTGATTGAGTAGAAACGTACGCTTCAGCTCATTTCAGAGTGGAAAGAAGGCATAAATTAAATACTTGCGTGTACCAATATCAGGAGCCTGAATCTTATTCTTTAATTGGTCAATGCTTTTCAAGTTTAAAGTTCCTTTTTTCTCTTTGTTTTAGGCATCCAAATGCTCAGCTTGATATGTAGGAAGCAGGCTTCTACCTTGAAGTTAGACATTTGCCAAATTTTCTGTTAACCAACCAAGGCCTGCGAATTGTTGAAGCAAAAAGCTTCGTATCTTTGCACTATATTAACTAAAATTTGAAAGCTTCATATCTCTAACATCATTTTATTCCTTAGAGTTATTTCTAGTTGAAAGGGACCCTGTCAAGTCAATACTTTAGTGTATTTCCGTGGCTCTTATGGGCAGAAGTCATCTTGGCGCGGTCCTAACTCACTCAGTCTGGGCTGTGGCCTCTTGTAGAGTCTAAAGACTTATTCTCACCTAAGGTTTAGCGCATTTTTTCAAACACAAATGTGAAATTTTAAAAATTTATACACCTATTTATAGATAAATTTATGTTAGATTTTTTTTTAGGGCAAAAAGTAAAACTATTGTTTCACCTTTTATATTAAAAAAATAGTAATTTTGTTTTTTTTTTCTTAAGTTTTAAAAATGATATTTTATCATAATCTCAACTTTAAAAAATGATATTTCCCCCTCCCTTTCCACAAATTTTTAGGGTTTTCTTCTCTTCGACGACGGCTACCATCTTCACCATTCTTCTCACTTTTTTCTTTATTACAGTCGATAACGTCCTATGATAGATAAAGGAGCACCGATGCAATGAAACTTGAATATAAAGAGACTTCATTAAATCTGCTTTGAACAATGAGAATCTATCGTATTATTCAATGATTCAACTTTAAAAGAAGACAAATCGCATGATAAAAGCTTCGTCGAGAGCAAATTTGATGAAAAAAATAACAAATTTGGAGAAGCTAACCTCTTCTTCTTGGGGCTTTGTCATATCAAAGATTCGTCAGCCTTCGTTTGGTGTCGTCGATGATGGTAGAGGGAGAAGGACGGGATGATGACAATTTCAATCAAAGTCTAGTCACCAAAAAATGAAGGGAAATAATGTATATCCTAACAGGGGAAATACAATTTTTCAAACTCTTTAATGAGGAAATTTTTTTAATTTTTTAAATTAAGAGAGGAAAATGAAATCTAATTTTATTTATTTTAATATTAATAATAAAATAATAATTTTATTTTTATAACTAATAAAAAAATTTAACTGAAGCTAATGTATGAATAAGTATTTAGGTTTTTTATACTCTAGTTAAGGAATATTGGGTGGGAATAAGTCTTTTGGCCATCTACTACCAGCCTCATGCTTGCTATAGTTTTCAGCCACGGCAAATGTGTGAACACAATTCAGTCAGAATGTTTGACAATAATCTGCAGTTTGAATTGTGTGGAAAATCTTCCTCAATAAATAATGTTACGTGTGAACAGAAGAAGTCAGTCTGATAGATACTCTCTGTTCATATCGGAGTGAGGATTGACCCGGTTATTGCTGACATCACACATACACACACATATATATATATATATATATCCTCTTTAGGTAGAAAAAGGTGAAAAAATTAAAGATTACGAGATATTTAAATTATTTATGAGATGAATTTTAAGGTTGGGTGTGAATTAACTGAATTCATTTAATTTGAATTTAAATTAAGTTTGAGTTAAAAGATTTAACTCATTTTAAAACTAAATTAAAAAAATTTAATTAAATTTAATTTATGAATTAAGTAAATAATTTAATTTAATTAAAAATTAGTTGATAATTTGATTTAAATTATATTAATTAATTATTAGTTGATATTATTTTATCAACCATCATATATTTAAATATAAATTTAAATTATTTTTAATATTAATTTGACAAACTTTTTTATTTAAATTTAAAGTGTTTAAACTAAATTCAATTTTTATTTATTTGTTTGGAGGCACAAATTTTATATCATCGCTGCGACGAGAAAGAGGACAAAGAGGGGGAAAATATCCCCTCTTTTAGGGATGGAGACCTGTCACGTCATTCCCAACCATGTCCTCATCTCCCTCAACACGTTGAAATTTCAAAAACCCATTTTATGTCTATGAATCATGAATGCCCTGTAAATCGTAAGATACATGGAAACTTAAGAGCTTTCAGCTATCGATTCCTGTGTCAAAATGATTGGACGTTTTGACCTTTGGGTCCACTGAGCAGTAAAGAGGATGACGATCATCTTTCACCATTTTTTACGTCAAAAATTGTTTTATTGGCTTCACTCTTGACTTAAGGATATCATGTTTCTACGTGGAGTTGCCTTGCCCCTGAAAGACCAAAGTACAAACAACCTCTCCTGAAAAGGAACACTTGCAGCTACTGTTGAGAGAATGAGCTGAAAAAATAGAAGTGATTCTTTAGGAACTGTATTCTCACATCTTTTGAGGTAATTTTTAGCATTCATGCGATACCGTTATTTGTCTCTATTTTTATGCATCTTTACTTTGAATATTATTGCTTTTCACTGTATACTCTGATCTTTCAACTTAGGTTCTGTTGCTTTGCGGATTTGGTTCTTCATTTATGCTGATGCCTTCTGCAATTTAAGTGGGTGAGTTTCGCTCTTTAAGTTTTACCTTCTTTTTTTAACTTCTCAAGGGCCTGTCCCGCCAGAAATTTTTGTGCAGATAATAAATAAGAGCATGCCTAACATGGATTCTGTTGCTTGTTTTCCGTTTTCTATTTGACTTATTAGCTCTTGCATTCATGATTTGTAAGATGGAAACAATCTAATTTTGCAGCACATGCTCCTTCACATAGTTGCAGATATTTCACGTCTGTACTCTCAGATTACATGTACACAACGGGTCACATATGTTCTGCTCACAATTCGTACCCGTTTACTGTAGATCACTGTTATTCTACCCGTTGTCTACTGCATTTACTTTAGTGTAATGAGAAATTTTTTTGTTGAGTCACGCAATCCATACCACAAGGGTGACCACATATGCGATAGTGGTGGGATATGAGATTAAGCCTATTCTGTGACCATCATAGATCTCCTTGAAAATTACATCTCGAATCCTACTTCCTAAACTTCAGAATTTGGGTCACCATTATGAAACATTAGATTTTGTTGCTGTATGTGCAAGAAGAAACTGTCAATTGTGTGATGATTAAAACAGACCTTTTTATGTCTGAGGATGAATTTTCTGCTAGAGAAAAATATATGTTTAACTTTGACCAATCAAATGATTTCTGCATTTCGCAGATTGAGGATACATTTTTACAGAATGGGGCGCAAATGTGATGTTGCTGAAGCTAAATTTGAGGGCGAACTTCCTCTTCACTGCACAATTAAGGTTAAAATCAGTTATCTGGTCCATCTCCAAGTAATTTTTCTCTTTGTTAACTTAATTGGAGTTTAGTCTTCGTCAACAATCTTATATTGTATTGATAACCATTAATCATGATTAGAAGAAGGTCTAACAGTTCAGTCTTATAAGATGTTGAATATATATTGTTTTAAACTTTTATTCTATATTTTTGTTAATTTAAGTTTTATCCTGAGAAATATTATATATTAAAGAAATTTCAGATTTACCCTGACAGTATTAAGAAAGTAAACTAACAATACTAAAATAATTGATCTGACAAAATGGATGTGTTTGTATGGTGTTGCACTGGAGTAAACTGAACATAAATGGAACCTTAAAGATGAAAATATAAATATTCTATTCCTAATATATAGTTTATTTATTTATTTTTTTTGCATTGATTTGATAGAATGTGAAATCCCAAAAGGCGAAACTTGATGTACAATGATTTATCCTAATGTAAGATTGTAAAACATGCCTCATATTCTTCAAAATACACTTGGCATCTCAGTAGCTGCAAAACAAAATGTCTTTCCTTGTTCCATATTTCTGCTTGACCATTCTTATTTATTTAATGTAAAGGGAGAAGGGAGGAAGGCAACAAATTGTTGCTACTTAGTACATGTAGATGACTGTATAACATGAATGCAGGTGCATCGTTTGATGTGTTTAGAGCTGAAGAAGTTGATTCAAAGCATCTCTCACATAAATACAGATATTGAATCTGCTCGGCCCCAATGCATATCAGGATTACAGGCCTTTAGTTCAATTCAGATTGCAATAGACAAAGCAAAGTTACTTATCCAGCATTGTTCTGAGTGTAGCAAACTTTACTTGGTATATATAAAAGCAAAATCTGCTCACAACTGCCAATTAACACTCTTTTTTGTTCAGCTAATAAGAGAAGATATTTTCTTGTTAAGGTTTCTAATTTGCATTTTCTTATTGCATTGTTGTTTTAAACTGTAAATTTTAAGGCAATAACAGCAGATAAGGTACAAATGAGATTTGAAAGGGTGCGGAACTCATTGGAATTGGGTTTGGGTCAAATTCAGAATACTGTTCCACTGTTGTTGGCTGAGAAGGTTTGTACCGTTTTTCTTCAA
This sequence comes from Mangifera indica, assembly GCF_011075055.1. Lineage (NCBI taxonomy): Eukaryota > Viridiplantae > Streptophyta > Magnoliopsida > Sapindales > Anacardiaceae > Mangifera > Mangifera indica. Next base: position 2,051,775 of record NC_058147.1, on the reverse strand, counting down.
ATTTTTGTCTCCATGGCAGTGAAGTTCAATATTAGAAAAAAATTTTCTGTTTGTTTCAATGCTGGAAGCAATTTGTAGGCATATTTATTTCTTAGATAAAAACCTTATTTGTTTAAATGCTAGAAGTAATGAGGGTCATTTTAAGAGCATGCTGATATACTATATGCTGGCACTTTGCTCTAGTAACTATTTTTTAGTTAGCATTGAGTGTAGATGGTTGTATGCAGATTTCTGAAATTATCGGTGATCTAAGGAGAGCAAAGTTTCCACTAGACCCTTCTGAAGAAGAGGCTGGGAAGGGTGTACTATCTCTTCTTCGGCAGGACATATCTGCATCAGGTTCTATTAACCAATTAGAACAGGAGGCTTTACAGCTTGCCGCTTTAAGGCTGAACATTACATCCAAGTTGGCTATTTTGATAGAGAAGAGATCTATTAAAAGATTACTTGACAAGGTTTCGGATACAGATTCCAGAAAGAGGAAAATCCTGAAGTACCTCTTATATCTTTTGAAGAAGTATGGAGAATTAATTTGCCAACACAATACTAAGAGTACTGCTGTGCCACCAGAAGAGTCAGATCATCAATCCATTAAGACAGAACCACTAGTAATCAATGTGGGGGATGAGACCCAAGTTAATGAATCTGGTACACTTGAGCCTCCTGAGGAATTCAAATGTCCCATCTCTATGAGAGTGATGTATGATCCTGTTGTTATTGCTTCTGGGAAGACATTTGAACGAGTGTGGATAGAAAAATGGTTTAATGAGGGTCATAAGATGTGCCCCAAGACTCTTATGAGACTGGATGATTTGACCGTTATTCCAAACTTAGCAATGAAAAGGCTGATTTCAAAGTGGTGTTTGGAGCATGGGATTAGCATTTCTCAGCCACATGTAATGACTTCTCTTCGTTCCTCATGGAAAGCTTCCTCTTCGTACTCCATTTCCAGTTTTGGCAGCTCTATTGATAATTTGTGTCTTCAAGTTAGCAATGTGTCACTTCGTTCTTCAGATACTGGTCATAGTTCAGATTTATCAAATGGCAGCACTAATCAAAGTTTCATTAGTATGCTGCCTCAAGCAGATGCAAATTCTCAGATGAATCTATCTTCTAGAACTAGAGAAGGCACAGAATTTACCATTCTCCCTAAACTTGCTTTTCATCCTTGGGGATTACAGTGTGACATGGTGGAAAATATTAGAAAGCAACTGAAGGAAAATGACCAATGCTGTCATCTGGCATTTTCAAACAGCTATATAAAGCCACTGATAAAATTTTTGAAAGATGCATATAATTTTTCTGATGTGAAAGCTCAAAAAGATGGAGCAGAGGTGCTTCTGGCTGTTTTGAGTCATTGCAGGTAACAATTTCATTTAATCAGGTTTCTTTTGATAAGAAAAGTTTTTTTCTTTTGTATGGAAATTGCAAGAAAAAAATTATAGACAAGACATGAAGCATTCTTTTCTTTTAATTGAGAATAGGCTATGAAAAATTCATGCTTGAAAATGAAGATTTTGTACATGCATATGCATCATGTAGCTTATTCATCTACAAAACGAATTAGGGCCAAACAATATATAATCAAGTGATATATGTTTGGTATGCTAAGATAATGCAACAAACTCATCAAGAATAACCACCATTAAAACTTGCTGGGAATAGATGGGCCTGTTAGTTCATAGAAATCTTATTTTATCAGCATATTGAATGAACTTGAAAAAGAGTAACAAAAAATAAGGATATATTAAGCACAGGCATTGCTTGTTTATATTATAGGAAAAAAGAATAGAATTTTATCATATGCACCTAGACCAATTTTGTTCTTTCTACAGGAGTAAAATGACTTTCACTCTTCTAATAATAAATTGACTGTTTCACACAGAGATGAAGTGCCTCCATTTCATGAAGATGAATTTTCTGTGTTGGCATCGTATCTGGATTCTGAAATCACACAAAAAACCCTTGCAATCATTGAAGTGTTGTCCTGCCAACAGTGCTATAAATCTGGAATTGTGGCATCCGGCATTTTACCTTCAGTCTTCAGAGTCCTCGACACTGAAAACCGGGAATCCCATGAGCTTTGTATGAAGATACTATATAATTTGTCTTGTGACAGTAACATTATATACCACATGTTATATTTGGATTGCATCCCTAGACTTGTCCATTTCTTGGAAGATCAAATGCTGGCAAGATATTGCCTCAAGATTATTAACTTCTTGTGCTCAGATGAGGAGGCCAGGACTGCTGTTGCTCAAACAAATTTAAGCATAATTTCAATTGCCAAACTCCTGGAAACTGGAACCAAGGAGGATCAGGAGCACATAGTGGGTATCCTGTTATCCTTATGTTACGAGCGAGCAGAGTATTGCAAGGTGGCCATGACAGGGAGCATCATTCAGGCTCTGGCTGATATTTCTGCGGATGGGAATTCTGGGGGACAGGTGATTGCCAAAGAATTGCTTCAGCTATTGGAACATGAAAGGGAAGTTTATGCTTCAGACTGTTCAGTTGCTGATACTGCTAAAGATAAGAAGAGGCAATCTCAGACATTTGGATTTGTGGGAAGGAAACTATCAAGATTTATGCATTTCAACCATTAGCTTTTTCTTTCTGGAACCTAACATGGTTTACTGATGGCTTTCCTAGAGCTGGGTTTGAGCCATATTTAGGAATGTACAGTTGCTCTTCTTCTTGCATCTACTTGTAGGAAGCAGCCTAAATTTTTGATCTCCTAGTTCAGCTTAATCTTGTAATATTAGAGGTTTTGAATTTCATGCTATCCCATGTAAATTCAGATTGATCGGGATCACTTTTTACCAAATATTGTGCTTTATACTGGTTCTTGCGTTCTCAAAGCATTTTGTTTAGTCATGTAATATGATTTTTTGAGTTCTTACTATCATGAACACTGCAGAGCTCCAATGGGAAATTTTAATACAATAAAATTTCCCTTCCCTTATCTTGACTCACTTTCACTTGATTCACGAATCACGAGGCATCTGAGAAATGTTTTACCTCAACCAAAGCCAAGAATTTAACCCTTTATTTTGCCTTTGAAAATCGCCATACTTCTTATGAGTTTGGATTATGCTCAAATTCAAATTGAATTCGAATCAAAAGAGTAGTAATGTTATATGTACTTATTTTTAGTGTATAATTTATATACATAAATAATATGTTATTTTATAATTAAGTATTATTTTATTTTTAATTTAAAATTATTTAATTATATATTATCTATATATTAAAAATAAATATACGTAATTTTATTATTTAACTAAACCTTGTTCAGACTTGGCGTTGGTCAAAATCCACCCTTAGTTTTTTGAGTTGTTTAATGAATGATTGGATTCTGGTATGAGCTTTGCTTGGTATTTCTTAGACTTGGCTCCCTCGATTAGATCCATTAGATCTACTGGTCCATATGGTTGGGCCACTGTTGGGTCTTTCTCAACACCTGGGCCTATAGGCCTACAGGCCTGTACTGTTTCAACACGATGTCGTTCAGGTAAACCCTAACTATCGCAGACTTCACCTCCTTCACTTACTAAACCCTTGATTCAAATCACCGGGCCATTGAGCTCCTCACATTTCCATTGCAGGCATATTAGCCTTAGCCTAGTTATCAGCAGCTTTTCTCTTTTACTTTATTATATTTGTTTCTGAGTGACTCTTCTTTACGATTTGAAGATTCCTCTTCCTCTGTGAGATGAATTTGAAGCGCTTAGTTTCTAAGGATACTATTAACAGTTTATCGAGATTAAATGGGAGATTATCAACTCCTTATTTCAACAATCACCAAAATTTAGCCTCCATTGTAGCCCCAGTCTTACCTTATACTTGGTCACCAGAAGGTCATGGCTTTACTCTTCTCCAAAATCCTAGAATCCCAAAGCCCCTTTTGTCTTTCACCAGATATATTCATTCAACTCGAGAAACTAAACTAATTAGTTCAAGCGTTGACCCTGGAAACGATATGGAGGAGGAGGATGAGGGCATTAATGAGTTTTTGTCACGATTTGTTTGGACAATGCGTAAGAAGATGGTTGAAGCTTATCTAGATTGCGATAAACAAACGATTGATGGTATGCTATTAATTCTTGTTGAGAAAGTTGTATCTGAGATGGAAAAGGGAGGTTTACAGCATATGCTTGGCTCTGCTGGGGCCACGCCATCTCAGGATTTTAGCGAGGATTTGTGGAAAACAGTGTGGGAAGTCAGCAATTCGGTATTGGAGGACATGGAGAAAGCGAGGAAGAAGGAGAAAATGAAAGGGTTTTTACAGTCTGAAGAAGTGAAGGTAATGACTAGGTTTGCTGGCGAAATTGGTATTCGTGGGGATTTATTGAAAGAGCTTAGGTTTAAATGGGCTCGTGAAAAAATGGAGGAGTGTGAGTTTTATGAGGGTTTGGAGCGAATGAGAAAAGAGGCACAAGCACAAGAAAAAGAAGAAGCAGAAAGAAAAAATGGTGCAGTTATGGATGGAGAGGGTGTTGGAATGGAGGATAAACCGAAAGTTGTCACCCTTCCAAAGAGACACGGGAAGATAAAATACAAGATTTATGGACTCGATCTATCAGATTCAAAGTGGACCAAAGTAGCTGATAAGATCCATGAGTCAGAAGAGGTCCTATGGCCTCAGGAACCGAAGCCAGTATCTGGGAAGTGCAAACTGGTTACTGAGAAAATCCTCTCGTTAAAAGAGGAGGAAGACCCTTCACTTTTGTTGGCTGAATGGAAAGAGCTTCTACAGCCTAGCAGGATAGACTGGATCACCCTACTTGATAAATTGCAAGAAAAGAATACTCAGTTGTGCTTCAAGGTAACTGCCTGCATTCATTCCTCTCTTAACTTGTCACGGTGCTGTAAAATTATGGTTGATTAATTTTCTTTTACCATGATGGAATGCTGAATTGTTTATTACTTGTTTGTCTTATGATTAACTCCTGCTCTTCATCCTGTTAAATGATTGGCTTTGATAGGAACTTTAACAACTTAATGACCATGGTGTCTAAGGGTTTAGGGTTCCTTGAAAAAAAGGTGGAAAGAAAGTAGATGCCTGACTATGGTGTCTTACTTGATTTCATGCATGTTGCATGAACATCTAGGTTTAATTAAATAAAAAACTAGGCCTACTCTCCCTTGATCATCTATGCACTTTCAATGTGATTAACCACTTTATTTTTTCAAGGCAGTTTCAGTTTGATTTAATTTGCACTTCTTTTCATTTTGTTTCTATTGATCTATTCTGTTCTTGATTAACAATCTTTAGCTCTTATGCTATTCTACTGGGAATTTCCCCCTTGTTTTTACGAGCAACATTTGTGTAGACCAGAGTTGAAAATTTCTGGGTTACATTGTACAGTTCAAATTAGTGCAGCATATTGATGTTTTAACTATTTTGATGTAGTTAATGTTTAATTAAGTAATTTGGTAGGTATCAGAACTTGTGTTGAGTGAAAAATATGTTAATGGTAAATGATATAATGTGTAGGTTTCAGAACTTTTGTTGAGTGAAAAATCTTTCCAAACAAATGTTCGAGACTACTCAAAGCTTATTGAAGCCTATGCTAAGGAAAATCGATTAGAAGACGCTGAGAGAATTTTCAAACAGATGAATGAGAATGGTATTCTGCCAGATATTTTGACAGCCACTGTGCTGGTTCACATGTATAGCAAAGCAGGCAACCTTGATCGTGCTAAAGAAGCATTTGAACGCTTGAAGAGCCATGGCTTTCAACCAGACATGAAGGTCTATAACTCAATGATCATGGCATATGTGAATGTTGGCCAACCCAAGTTGGGTGAGATGTTGATCAGAGAGATGGAGGTAAGAGACATCAAACCTTCAAAGGAGATTTATTTAGCATTGCTACGATCCTTTGCCCGATGTGGTGATGTTAGTGGAGCTGGACGAATCGCAATAACCATGCAATTTGCTGGATTCCAACCAACTTTGGAGTCTTGCACCTTGCTTGTGGAGGCTTATGGACTAGCTGGTGACCCTGATCAGGCAAGGAGCAACTTTGATGACATGATAAAACTTGGGTATAAGCCTGATGATAGGTGCACAGCTAGCATGATTGCAGCTTATGAGAAAAAGAATTTATTGGATAAGGCCTTAAGCCTCTTATTGCAGCTTGAGAAGGATGGCTTCGAGCCTGGACCTGCTACTTATACTGTTCTTGTTGATTGGTTGGGTAGGCTGCAGCTGGTTGATGAGGCTGAACATCTATTGGGTAAGATTTCTGAGCTGGGTGAGGCACCACCTTTTAAGCTTCAAGTAAGCCTTTGTGATATGTATGCAAGGGCCAGGGTTGAGAAGAAAGCTCTTCAGGCTCTGGGGGTTTTAGAATCAAGGGAGGAACAAATGGAACCTGTTGATTTTGAGAGGGTTATAAATGGGCTTATTGCAGGTGGGTTTGTGCAAGATGCTCTTCGGGTACATAGGCGAATGGAGGGCCGAGGGTACACCGCATCTGAGGATTTAAAGGTAGCACTAATGGCATCTGAAGCCTTCAGCCGCAAGAGACCAACAATGAGATAGTAATGCTTTTCTTCAAGCCTTACACTGCCAAGAAATGGTCATGGGAATAATCTGATTGCGAAGCAGGATGCACTCCTCAAATGAGTTGGTGAAGCTTTTTATTTTCATCTTCATCTTAGTCTTGCTTTCTTTCGTGGTGGTATTTATGCCCAAATAGATAGAATGCCAGTTACTCGTCTTTTGTAACAATTACTTAAAGAGGTACCCTCTTTTTTATCTTCTTAATCCTGCTTTCATGTCTTCAATTTTGTTCTGGGTGGCTGACTTTTTTCTCATATTGCTTGAAATGCTTACCCTCTAATTTGGAATAAGAAACTTGAACGGATTTTGACAACTTGGTACCTGATATCTGTGATTAATATTCATTTGGGTTTTCTACATTTTTAAGTATGTTACAGTTACTCATAGTTCTACATCAGATGAGATTTTTCCCAATGCGCTACTTTGCTGATCCACCAGTGCCCGGATGGCACTGTAATCTGGTTTGTTCTATTAAGAATTCAAACATTCAAGATGTGTTTATATAATATAATAACAAATTTGTTGGGTTAAAACAACAAAAGACTTAAGGAGAGGAAAGAGATAACCTCGTCATAATTTCCCCAATCCTAGGGCGGTTGGGTGATCTTCCCTGCCCAATAATCTTCCTCAGACAGACTGCTTTCAGTTTTTATATATTTAAGTGTCCGAAAGGCACAAGTAGGATTAATATTTGGCCAGTAATATTATATTAACAAAAGAGACTTGTACCTTACGAATATTCCTGCAATCTGTTATTGCTCTCCTGGTTTTAGTACCGCCAGTGATCCTTCATTATGTTGTGCCATCTGCAGCACAGATGATATAATTATAAACCGTTTATGTAAAATGAAGAGAGCTTACAAAATAATCTCATTTCTGGAACTAACGTGGAAACCTACATTCACATTCCTCAAACAAATGCTCGCATTTGATTCTGTTTATTGATATTACTATGCACTTTGTATCATATATAACCTAAGCATCCATCTTATATTGATTTATCGAACTATAGCTTCGATCCAAGCCAATTTAGATTGGATCCACCCTTGGCATAGTGATCTAGCACAGAAGAATAAACAAGGGAATGTGTACTTCTTTGTTGCTGAAGTTGTGGACATCCCCACATATGAATGGCTAATATGGAGGGCTGGACCTTTTACTTGTGAATAAAATTGGGAAAAGGACTATTTCCCACCCATTTTTTACGCCATTCTCAAACCTATACCCACGGCAGATTAAAATCCACTTTTTTCACTCATGACCAAATTGTCATCTATTTTTTCTGTTAAATGGAGAGGTAAAATAGTTATTTTACTGTTTATATTAAAAAGTTATAAAATTTATTACTTTTCACCTCTCATAGGTTTTAGAAACTAACATTTTACTTTTACTTAAAGTTTTTAAACTTTGAAAAGTAACATTTTCACCCCCAAACTTAGGGTTTCCATATTTTTCAGAACGCAGCCTCCCCCATAACTTTCAAAAATAGCAGTTTCACCCTCGTTCTTCAATTTCATCTTCTGACGTTGACATCGACCTTCTCCTAGTACGACGGCAGTGATGCGACGAAGAGATTTTCATTTCCCTGGCGCACGGTGCGACGAAGAGACGAAGATCTTTTCGTCGCACGATGCGACGAAGAGATCCACCCAGACGACGAAGGACGACGCTTCGTTGTCCAGATCTGGGTGACGAAGGGTCGTCTTTCGTTGTCCTTTGTAGTCGAAGATGGGAGATTGGTGGAATGCGTCAGCCGTCGGTGGTGGTCGGAGAAGGAAGCAAACCCTAGGGGTGAAATCTAAACTTTTCAAACTTTGAGAATGGGTTGAAGTGTTAGTTTTTAAAACTTGGAGGGGGGAAATGGTGAAATTTTAAAGTTTTGAGGTTTATAATTAAAATAACGATTTTACCCCTATCCCTAACTAAAAAAATGGACGACAGTTTGGTTATGGATGGGAAAAATGAATTTTTATCTGTTGTGAGTGTAGGTTTGAGATTGGGGTAAAAAATGGATGGAAAATAATCCTTTTCCCAATAAAATTTCATATCAGTAGTACTTTTCGTAAGTGATTAGAAAAATGGAGAGAGAAGCTTTTTGTTTTTGTTTTCATCTCCTGGACCTTGGTACCTTGCTTCATTATAAGTCGAAGGTAAGGTGGGTTGTCTTATACAGGAGACCAAAAAGTAATGAAAGTAGTTATTCCCCAATTCTCTTTCTTTTATTACCTTGAAGCTTTCCTTCCAGAAGTCCGTGCTGGATTGTGGGAATTGGCCACTCCAATGTAGTCGACACAATCCAACACTTGAATACAAAGCTGCAAATTGATTCTTGCTTTTTTTTGGTGCAAAAGATAGAGAATTTTGCACAGCCTTTATGTATTTAGGCATAAGCGTCCACCTCATCATTCTTTAAGGGTGGATTCGATACAGTTCAAATCGAATCTATGACTCGGTTTGAACAATGAACTTCGAGTTAGAGCTCCAATTCGATTTAAGATCGATTTGTTTGTGTCATCTAATATGAGTGAAAATTTTATATTGCTGGTGATACTATCTAACCATCCAACAACATTATTCACCCCGCTGATGGTCTTCAATAGTATTGTGCACAAACTCGAACAAATTCAAGCTATACATTATGACTTTAATACAAGCTGTTCCCCAAGCAGAAGTTTGTCTACTTCTGTCAGTCCACCACCTGCCCTTTACCCGGTCTAAATATTCATTTCAAAAATGAATCAAGCTACTCTTTTTATATATTTATTATGCGTCTGTCCTCACCAATGATCACAGGATAACGTAAAGATGTAGGAAAATATGAAAATATGGCATCTTGGCAATGGTTTTGGAGCATAAAATCCAGAACAGTTGCCAGGACACCGATGAGAGACCTCAAGGAAACTAAAATGAGATGCTTAACCCGCCTGAGAGGGAACATCTGTCTCAAGAATCCTTTTCTTCTCATATTCAAAGGCCAAGCCTTTCGAAAGCTGAGTGTAGTTTGTCAACTACAAGACACTTTCTAAGGAATCAAATACTAACATATATAAACCCTTACTTCCGTCAATCTATGAGCAACACCTTCAACAAGAACCAACCAGTTTCCATTTGTATATCTGTCTTTCTTCTTCTCTTGATAATCTATGGCTGAACAGAGGCAAGCATTTCGCTTTCGGCTTCCTTGGCTGTCAGCAATTGCTGCTCCTCCTCGTCCTTCTGAGCCCCCAGTTCAAGTCCCACCACAGCCAACCACTACCTCTACCCCTCAGCAGCCACCTTTTCGGCCTGCAGGGATAGCTCCCTCACGGCCTCCACCCCCTGCACCAAGAACAGAACCTCAGCCACCACCAAAACCAGAACCTCAGCCATTACCATCTCGTGCAGCCACTGAATCAAGGGTTGCTTCCCAACCAGCATCACCAGCCCGGGCAACAACACAGGTTAGGGCTACCTCTGTACCCCCATCTCCATCTCGCACTGCTTCGCAGATCCAATCAACAACAGAAGCAGCCCCCCAGCCTCAATCTTTAGATCGTCTTGCCACTCGTACTACTGATCAAACATCACAACCCTCTTTACCATTGCGCAAAGCTCCTGAGCTGCAGCCATCACCCTGGGAAGTATTTCAGCCACTCTCTCCGCCAAAGAAATCAGAACCTGCACCACAACAGACTTCTCAACCTCCTCTTAGTCTTATCCAACCCCCATCATTTGTCCCTCATGAGCAAGAACCAAAGCCATTCAGATCAATGAGGCCATTACAAGAACAGCCAAAGACAGAACTCGAATCTGCGATTGTATCTGAATCTCCATACCAAACTGCAACCCCCTTCAAACGTGAAAAAGTGACAACACAGGCAGCACAAATATCAGTTGGGGTTGCAGCAGTAGCACCAACTTCTGTGGCAGAAGAGAAGAAAGCTGTGGGAGAATCAGTGAAAGAAGGAAAGCCAGAAGATGGAAAGAAAGATGCAGTACATCAAGTGAAAGAAGAAGAGACTAAAGAGACAATTGATGAGCAGATGCGGAAGGCACTCACTAAGCTTCTTACAGGGGCATCAGGTTCGGGAACTCAGATTAGAGCGTTACTGACTTCCACATTTCAAACTGGGGAAAGGAAGCGGGAGGAGCAAGAAAGTTTTGATAGAAAGAAGCCATTGTCAACCTCCGACTCTGATGAAGAGCAGATTAAGACTGTGAGTTCAACACATCTGAAAGACAGCAGTACTAGAGGTGATATTCAACGAAAAACACCACTGCACAAAGAGATCAAGGATAACATTTTGCAGTTTACGCAAAAGCTGACCTTACTGAATTCAAAGCAGATGGATGGAAAACCTGTAAGTATGATAACCCTAGCAGGTGAAAACAGAGGAGCATCCATGCTCATAGGCTCAGAGTCAACCCAAAAGGATGGCTCAGTTCACATTTACCGTGGTTATAGGATCAACTCAAATGAAATCCATGAATCTACTACTGATGGAGAAGGAAGCTCCAAGGAACGAATTCCTGGAGATCCCATTGTCAGAAAAGATCAAGAAAGAAAGGTGTATGTCAACAGTAATATGCAGAGCACCAATAACTCAATTTTGTTGGAGAGTTCGGTCAATGAAAGAAATCCTGGTGTTCAGCTGGATATCTCTCACAACCAAAAAGAAGACACCAAGTCAGCAATTCAGCTAGAGTCCATTGAGACACACAAGGCTGAGTTTAGCATCACTCCAGCGCAAAATCTTACCTATCAGCCCACAATAAGAAGAGAGTACCTCAGAGGGCTTTCCATGGAACCAAGCGACTCAGACCCAGATAATCCTGAAAAGCCACAAAGTCATGCATGCCTCTACAACTGTGGGGAGAAGGGCAAAGATAAGGAGATAGTGCTAAACTGATCAAGTTAGACATGCAAAATACATTCACACAATGATACAATAAAGTGACAATAAGGATGTTGTATCGTCCACAAAGTAGTGCTTTGAATGTATATTTGCTTTACATATTATATCAAAGAAAATGTAATCTGTACTGTACTTGGCAATCTCATATCAATTTTCAATTACACAAAGCTTTTAATACACAATTAACAGAACCAATTTGAGTCATGCAAAACTATAGATAAAATTTTCAAAAGTCATAAAGCTAACATACTCTGGGATAAATGTCATGGAATAGTCTTTCTGTCGATCATTGGTATATTTGGTAACATAAATTACTGTTATCGCTGTAGTTACATAAAAGAGATGCCTACAGACAAAGATGTTCACAACAATGATCAAAGCCTAAAGTGCTTCCATCGAAACCTTTATGTACATAGAAATTGGAGGGAAGACTAGCATGAGCATGTTCCCAGTTGATCATTCACAAGCAGGTTTAGTGTCAAAGCTGCTCAAGCAGATTGCAAAGGCTTGGAAGGCAGAGAGGGGATAACGGTAATCCATAGTAAAAATGTCTTTTCCAATTTTTCCAAATTGCAAAATTACTTTTTCTTGTTCTGCCACCGATATATTTTGGGATGGCTCTGCTGATACCACTAACTGAAAATTCTTCACAGAAGCCACTGTAACTCGTCCTTTGAAATTTAGACACCAACACTGCAATTGCTCATGCCATCTAGGAGCTTTATTTTTCAAAACCAGAGGATCCCTAGTGCTAAGGATTGATTCCAGTGGCTCAGCGAGGCTATTGGAGCTGAATCCAATAAGTGGCTTCTTTCCCTTTGATACTGGTACAGTACAAAATTGCTCATCACAAAACTTTGTGAATTCTGTTGGAGTAGGAGCTGTGCCCTCTTCTTGAACAGCAGAGATAGGAATTGAATGCATGGTGCATTGCATTCTCCTTGGGCCTCTTGTACGGAAAACATTGAGCTCATAAGATAAGGTGGCCACACTATAGTTACCAGCAGGTATGTTTGGAGTTACTTGTTTTGGGAAGATCTTTTGCTGCAACTTACAATTGGATTGGATGGCAGGGTCACATGGAGGCTGATTGTCGTAAATTGTGAATTTGGTTCCAAGGAAATTAGACCTGTTCAGAATTGGATGATAAATTGCATGAAGAAAAAAGGACGCATCATTTCAATGCCAAGAATCCTTCAAACCTTGAACTTACCTCAGTTTTCCAACATAAGTACCATTTGTTTTGGTGAAATCCTCTCCAACTAAGGATATGAGAAAATCAGTGCTTGTTGCCTTTCTGATTTTTCTTGCTGCCAACAGCAATTTACTCGTATCACCTGAAAGAGCTGTATGGAATCAAAAACATAAGCAAAAGGATATTAGCTGTTGAGGCAATATATTCATAAGCTTTTTAAAAAATTGACGTTAAAGAAATACATTTAGTAGAATATTTGAAAAGAGAGCGTGATCATCTCAACAAAGAACATTATAAAAATAAAATAAACAAGTGAAATTTTAATAATAGATTTCCTGGAAAGTTCCATACAATGTATCATACATGGAGCTAAGTTAATACAAGGTAGCTAACTCCAACACTCAGCGTATCAATCCTCAAATTAGGCCACTGTGAGAGAGATTACAATCAATTGAAAGATATAACAATCATAGGAAATGATGATTAACCAGAACAAAAAGTAGAATCTATGCAATTAAGTTAAAAAAATGATAGTTTTAAAACGGTGCAAAGTCAAATTTATCAGAAACAAGAGAGCACAACGCATAGGATTTGCAATAATTACCAGGGCTGAGACCAAGATACAGTCTATATGTTCCAATCGGCCTTTCCCTCCTAATAAAGCACTGGATAGGAGCATCTCTCGGACCGGGCTACTCAAAACCCACAAACACAAAATCAGGAACGTCTAGAACAATACTCAAAGACCAAACAGACAGCAGATGAGAGTGGATAAAATTAAAGTAACCTGCTTTAGAGAAATGGGAAAAGAAAGTAAGCCGCATTGCTCAGGAGTCCTAACAAGCTCCTTTGTAATGGCCCTCCAAGACTTACAAACAGAAGCACAAGCAACGACATCCCTCCTGGCAGGCCAGGAGGTCTCACTGCCTTCTACACGTTGAATTATGTTAACAAGCAATTCGGGGGGAATATATGCCCACCGGCTCTGACAAATTATCACTGAAGACGAGGTAGTAGAACCTTCAGGAGCGATATATGACCGCCCCCGCCGTATCGAATTAAGATTTCCATCAGAACTTCTCCTTGATATGCTTCCCATACCATCTCGCAGATCCTTGAGCTCACGAACAATGCTCTTCAACACCATTTTTTCACCAAAACTTTCACTTTCCACCATACAAAAACTTAATTGAGGTCAGTTTGCCTCGCGGATCAGGTCTTGGTAAGCTGTATGTAGATTGAAATTTGAAGGCAAGATCAGCTGTATTTTCAGAAAACTTTCACTCAAAGTTTGGAAAGCTTGAAATCTAAATGAGTAGGGATGGAGTAGACAGGCATCGAAAATGGGAAATGCGAGAAGAACAGTAAAAGAACTCCAGATCTAGCACGAAAATGGAAGAAGATAGTTTCGTGTACCAAATGAGAGACAATTTCACAGGAGATCACCAAAGAAGAGAGAAGAGGGGCAGTTTTGACAATAGAGAAAATAAAGAAATTAGAGAATGGCTAACATGTCCTAAACGATTTAAAAAACCAAAACGCCACCGTTTTGGAGGTCACTCCCTCTCCATCGGCACCACCACCTGCGACTTTAGTAAGAGGCCTGCCGCTGCCCAGCGACTGCCACGAACCTTACAAAGAGCTTTTCTCGGATCCCGATTTCCCATCTTTTGCCATTTAAACTTTATTAAATTTTCGAAATTTGACCACTCTGTCTTTTTCGTCGGTTGGGTGCTGCACCGCAGCAGTAGGACCGTCTGCTTCGATTTATGTGATTTCAGCTGCCCGATAAATAAAACTTCGAAATAGTGCAAATGGATTGGCGTTTCATAATAATATAAGTAGGAGAATTAATTGATTTTGGCTTTGGTTCGAGGTATGAAAAAATGGTGGATCTTTGGCTATTTTCAAAGACATGACATGACGGAGTTATAAAGGCAACTAGTCAAATTTCCAAATCGATTAAGGTCTCTGTTAAGAAGGTCTAATCCGAGATCTAAAAGACAGTCGAGGGCCCGTTCTCACAGCCATGTCTGTAACTATAAAGTCCTTTCCCCGACAATTATTTAGTAGGTGAACTCTCAATCTCTCGCCTTCACCTCCTTCGCCCTCCAAAAAGTTTACATACAAATTTTCACAGGCGTTGTTGTGACACTAAATTAAGGCCAAAAGAGTTATTTGCTCACAAAACCCCTCCCCCCTCTTTAAATTCTTAATTAGAGTTATTTAACAAAAATAATTAAAAAATCTAAAATTTATTATATTTTTTCTTTTCAATGTCAAAAATCTAATAATTTTCCTCATCTAGAGTTTAAGAAATAGTCGTTTCCCCTGTTGGTCTTCCCACCTCCTTCTTCTCTTTTGGTCTGTCTCTTTCCCTTTTGCTCCTTCCATCTTTGTCTCGGAGATAAATAAACAACCTGAAAAGGTTGGTCGATGACCAAAAAAGAATGAGTTATTGAATAAAATTTTAGTTTTTTAAATATTTTTTTGTTAAATAACAATTTTACTTTTAATTTTAACTAAAAATAAAAAAAAATATGAGTATTTAAAATTTTAAAATTTCATTTCTTTGGCGCTTTATTAAATCTCGAAGCTAAGTCAGCCTTTTTATTTCAGGTCTACTGTAGAAACTAGAAAAATTTAGGTTGAAAGTGAGAGTTTTATTACTTATTGTGTTTGTTCCAACTTGACCCAAGTTATACAATTGACTCTTACAAATTTGAAAATATCACAAATTTAATTTAATTTTGAAATATTTTTTAAAAAGATTTGAATATAGTTATAATCTTTTCATTGCCACTCAAATGAGACTCCATCAATTGTTTTTACTGTACAAAAAAATTATACGTATTTACTTTAAATATATAAATAGATATATATTTTATATGTATTATTATATAATTAAGTAAATATATATATATAAATATATATTTATTTATGTATCTAAAAAATATATAAATAATATATTATTGTGTGCATGTGGACTATGCTAAAACATCATCCTACGACACTCGCTCTCAACAAAATGCATGCACGAGATTGATAATTTTTGATTGGCCAATAGACTTATTTCCACCCAAAGTATATTGTTTTCTCAGATTTTCACCCCTTAATTTTAAAAATTTTATTTACTTACTCATAAGTGATTAAGTCTATTAATTTTAAAAATAAAATATTATTTTATGTGTAATATTAAAAATAAATTTAAATTTTATTTCTTTTCCCTCTTAAAACCCTAAAAACTAACAATTTTCTTCCTAAATCAAGTTTTAAAAAATGGCATTCCCCCCCTAGGTTTAGTTTTTCAAACTTCAATGACATCGTCGACTGTCTCTCCCTTTGATTATCTCTCTCCTCTTACTTGAACCTCCGACTGACATCGATTGAAGTCGAATAAACAAATATCTCATCTTCGTCTGGGAAGATGATTGTCTTCCCAGAAGAAGACAAGGAAGACACTTGTCTTATTCTAAAAAAACGATATTATTTCCAAACAAAGATGAGATCTTTATTTTTTTGACGAAGTTTTTTGTCTTTCTAACTTTAATTAATGTTGACCAAAGGTTTAAGTAAGAGGAGATAGATCGTCAAAGGGAGAGGAAATGTTAGGAGCAAGAGACTATCAATAATATTGTCAAAATTTAAAAACTAAATCCTATAAGATAAATATTAATTTTTTAAATTTGGTTTAAAGATGAAATGATTAGTTTTCAAAGCTTCAAAAAAAAAAAAATTTTAAAGAGTTATAATTTGTTAATTTAAATTATTTATAGATAAGTATGTGAGATTTTAAAAATTAAAATATAAAAACTAACGAAAACATCATAGATTAGGTGGGAGTAACCCTTTGGCCTTCTTGATTTGGTAATATTAAAACTTAAATCCATCCTTAAAGTAAAATATTAAATAATTAAAGTGCTCACACGTGGTGAAGCGGGGACCATTAAGAACAAAGCGGCCCACGTGTATGATCAAGGATGTGAGATGGCATGGTGGAGTGGAGCCCTCTCTTATCAGAATTCTCATCTTTTGTATGTGAAGATAAAGAAGAGAACAACGGGAGGTAGACGATGATGATATATGATGTCAACAGGAACACTGCATCTGTGCTTGTGGCAACCAAAAACTCTTCAGAGTCGATGTCAGAGAGGTGGCCAGCAACACTCAGATTCGCACGTGACCCTTCAACTTAAAAATATTTCACTTTCCCAACAGTGCATGCATGTGGGGGGACGACCAGAGTTCATCTTTTTCTTCTTAACATAATAATAAACCCAACAGTTGGCCACCACAATAGTCGCATCTAGTCCTTTGTTTTTGTTAGTGGAACCCGCTTATTTTGGGTAGGACAGAGAATAAGCGTCTTCTTCCTATTTGTGGTTGATCAGAGATTCAGAAGTGTTTCTGTACGATTTAAGCATTATTGTGGCTAAGACGACTGACAACAGAGACGTTCACCAGAAAGAAAAAGGGACCACTCACCGACTTCTTCGTCGATGCTCGCTTATATTTGCTGCACTTTTGCATGAAACCACATCGAGACCTTCAACATCTCCAGAGACATCCAAACACTTTTTCCTCATAATTATTGAGACTGATTCTCATAAGGAGATACTTTTTTCAGACAAATATTTTGCGTGCACAAATCTTACGACATAGACGTATGTAATACACAAGTGTAGAAACAAACTAATAATGCAAATGTTGATGGAAATTATCAAAATAAGCACTGGTTTATGAGTCCAACTAACTCTGATAAGCCCATCCCGATAAAAAATGCAGTGAAATGTGGAGCCCTTATGCCAACTGTGGGCTGAGGTATTGAAGTTGGTTAAATATAGGAGCCAACAAGGATAGACGGAGGTGGCAGGCAGGCACATAGAATTAATTGAAATGATGAGCATCTTCGACGCGGATAAGATAGGTTAGGCTGCCAATGCCATTTATGGAGCTGTATATCCCCACCTTCTCTGCCAAGTTTAGAGGTAAAGCCAGCTAATTTTATGTTGTGACTTGTACCCAAGTTGAGTACCTACACACCAAATCTTTGTTCACATAGCAGCCCACCATTCATTCTCAGTTCTCTGTGTTTTTAGCTCTTTAGGAATTTCAGCACACTGGTAGCTTGGAATTTGAGATGTTCACATCACACGCCCTGTCTTACTATTAATGAGATATCCAACTTTTAATCATTCTAGCCTTTTTGTTGATAAGGGTTAAAATCCGACATACGACAGGCCTGGATCATACGCTATTGTCCACGATTTCGGCACATTAGGCCGCATGAGATAATGGGTGACCAAGAGCTTATACCGACCCAAGACCCTTGCCTCCTTGCTGGTGTGGGATTGGAATCAACATAGCCTCCAAGGGAGGGGCTTGAGGAAAGTTCACAACTTCGTTCCCACAGGCAACGTCATTGTTGATGATGACGCACATCTGATACATGATAGACCAGGCTGTAAGGTGTTGTATTGTCCATCGATTTTGACGCAAGACCGATGGAGCTTTTGCCCTGAAAATGTTTCTCATGAGAGAGAGGACGACCAAACATATACATTGATCCAAGGCCCTCCGACTCCTTACCGATGTTCTTACTCATTTCCTCAACATCCTCATTGAAAAGTTCTCTGGTTACAATCTATTCCTATCTATCTCCCGACGCATATTTTGATACATTGCTCTCATCTTTTTGCCAAAAGTTAAAATTCTGGAACCCTTTTTACGCATACCATATATACATACCGTGCGTGCTAAATTGGGCCTATAAAAAGAAAGGAGTAAATTGTGTGGGCTCTAACTTTACATGAAACCCAACTCCCCTAAATTCAGGCCATAACAGCCCAATATGTGGACTGCTATGCATATACGGCTGGATTTGATATGGGCAATCCCAAGGAAAGTTAACTTAAAATCAATTCGAAATCAATAAACAAGACTCAAATTTGATTAAGAAATAATATTCTGTTCGAGTTAACTTAATTGAGCTAGGAGCAACCGGGCATTTCTACATGAACCTCCTGTGCTTGAATGCAATTCCAAGGCTTACGCATCTCAGTTCCACATTGCCAATCTTGCAGGCTGCAGCTTCCAGATCGAGAATATGAAATGGTACCTCTTTTTATCTCTTTCATGAACCAAGAGTGGCAGGGTAATCAGATTCATATATTAATTTCTGTTGTTATTTCATTTTTTTTTTTCAGAATAAATTCAGTTGCAAGAAGAAAGTGACAAACGCAACCGAAATACATAATCATGCTTTCTTAATTGTTACTCAAGAATCATGTTGCCGTCCACATCATTTGAAATCGACCAACCCAAAATCAACTACGCTTTGTTGTCCCGTCATTGATCATGATGAAAGGTTAAGGCTGTCGCCTCTTTTTCTGTCGAAATTATACTTCCCGGTTCTGTGCTTTTAGACCATCCAGCCTTATCCCCCATTGAAAGTATATTTAAGCGTTCTCATTGATGATGAGGTTTTCTGGTCCCTATAGATATAAGCCATTCAAAACCTCTTGTCGAGTATTCATTACTAAATCTTTGTATCTAATTCCGTGTAAAATAAAATTTATAAACAAATATAAAAATATCTACTTTCAACCCTTTGACAATATATTTAACAAGTTCGAATTAATTATTATAAATTTAAATTAAATTTAAATTAATTTATAGTTAGATTCGTTTCAAATCTAACTTTACATCAAATATGGTGTTAAGTGCCAACTTAAGCAGTTTCTATGGCAATTACCGTTTGCTATTTTCTTAACAGTATTTGAGAAATAAAAGAAAAAGGAACACTTTTGTTTGGATGAACTTTACGAACTTTATTAGAAGGTTCATTCTCAGGAATTCTCTTTTCAACTACTAGTAGGCACCACAACAAAAAGATTAGCCGAGGTAAAAGCTTTAGGTTGGAGTTTTTATCACGATTATAAAATTTTGATTTATCTGATATATTAATTAAGAATTCGATCATTATATTTTAAGTTTATCTATCTAATAAATATGAATATAATTTTCAATTATCAAAAGAATTAATAATTTTAAATTAAAAATAAAAAATTAATACATAATTATATAATAATATAATATTATTGGTATTCAAATTATTACTCATTATAAGTGCAAGACGGAGCTCTGCTTCTCCGCAAATATGAGTTGCTTCACCAATACTCTTAGTTGACTTTTTATTTTTTTGAAGAAAAAATTGTCATGCTTATGTCCTCACCTAACTCAAGATAAGGACTCCTCAACCCACATTTGAAATTAATCTCATGACATCCACTAATCAAGTAGATGGCCATAAACCATTCAACGTGTATATGAAGTTGAAATTAAAATGCATGAACCCAAATTCATATAATAAAGTATATAAAATAAACCTTAAAATAACTACATTCTTGATCATATAAATCTTATATTAAAAATTTATATATTTTAATATAAAATCTAAGTTTCACATTTTATATTTAAAATCATATATATTATATAACTTATTTATGTTTTATATTTTTTAAATTTTAAATTAAATATTTAATAATATATTTTAGATGTTATTTTATTTTTAATTTTAAATTATTTAATTACGTAATAACAAACCATCTGAATCTTTGAATGGGGAATATCGTGGCTATCACTCCTATAACGGCATCTTCTATTTGCCAAAACAAAAGCAACCAACCAGCTGTAAAATCCATAGAAACTTCTATCAGTTTCCAAAGAAAAGGCTTTTCTCCCAGCCTAACCTATAAATATAATGTATGCTCTTTCACTCCCATATCATAAGCTTCCACTGCCTTTCCTTCAGTATTTTATATACCTGAAAGCTTGAAATTCTATTTCATGGCTGAGAAAAGCAAGATTTTCTTCATTGGAGGCACTGGCTACATTGGAAAGTTTATTGTGGAAGCTAGTGTAAAGGCTGGCCATCCTAGCTTTGTTCTGGTTAGAGAGAGTACTGTTGCTGATCCTGTGAAAGGACAACTTGTTGAGAAATTCAAGAACTCGGGCGTCACTTTGGTTTATGTATGTGTTTATATGTATAAATTTCTTTGTTTGAGCTGGTTTTGTGCTTGTGATGAAGAGTGAGTATATATATATTTTTTTATATAACTTTGCAGGGAGATCTTTACAACCATGAGAGCTTGGTGAAAGCGATAAAGCAGGTTGATGTAGTGATTTCAACAGTAGGCGCCTTGCAGTTGGCTGATCAGACCAAGATCATTGCCGCCATTAAGGAAGCTGGTAATGTTAAGGTTGGTCTCTTTCTTTCAGCTATTCACATTTCATCGCTATTCTAATCTTAATTGTCAACAAGATATGAACATCCTGGGATTGATTTAGTAGTATGTAAAGTAGTGTGTTTTGAATTACAAAATCTAAAAATAAAATCATAACAGATTGTGTATCCAAAATTAACAATATAACCAAACTATCAGGCGAGGCCCAAGATGTCATATTGACCTCTCCACATTTTATTCTGGACTGTGTCCCTGGTTAGCTCATGTTTTACGTAAGTGGATGGAGGTGGTTTGATTTCTACCACAAATTTGGTATAAATGGAGTATGCTTTGCAGACCCCGCCCCCAAATTTGAGGCTGGAGGGACCAAACTGCGGTAGGATCAGACTGTCTTCATCGTGTTGTGGGAAAGAAAATGATACTAATGGAATGAATTATTTGCCCATTGCCTCCCAAGTGTCATGACTAAGAACCACCACTTCATTGTGGAGAATATTCTTACCATGATGGACATCCATCCACATCAATAATTTTCTCAACATTAAAAGAGTTTTATTAGGAGGGTGTATCTAATTTGAACTAACTCAATTTAAATTTATTATTTAGTTTGAATAAGTCAATCACAAATTAAAGTTTTGATTTTATAACTAGAATAAAGATTGACTCATTTATTTATCTAATGATACTGTTTATTTTATTAAAAACTCTATGATAATTTTATATGTCAATTTAAATGAATTTGAAAATGAATTTGACTTGTTTGGATGAAATTCACCCCCCTATTAAAATACCCATTTAGAAAAGTATAGAAATATTTTTATGAGAATGATTAAACTATGATTGAGAAGACAGATAAACCAACACAACATAGTGATAAGGTCAATGGCCCTTGTACAATAATTCAGCATTTGAATGTTTCAGAGATTCTTTCCATCAGAGTTCGGAAATGATGTGGATCGTCAGAATGCAGTGGAGCCGGCAAAATCAACATTCGCAATCAAGGCTCAAATCCGTCGTGCTGTTGAGGCTGAAGGGATCCCCTACACTTATGTGCCCTGCAACTGCTTCGCTGGCTATTTTCTTCCTACACTTAGCCAGCCAGGAGTCACTGCTCCTCCCAGAGACAAAATCACCATTCTTGGAGATGGAAACGTCAAGGGTATTTTCAATTTTAACCGATGAGGCAGAAATTTTAGCATCAACATTGACAATGGTTCATTGAATATTAAGATGCCGTTTTGTCTGCAGCTGTTTTCAACAATGAAGCAGACATTGCGACTTACACCATCAAAGCTGTGGATGACCCAAGAACACTGAACAAAGTCCTCTTCATCAGGCCTCCTAAAAACACTTACACAATCAATGAGCTCGTCGCTCTGTGGGAAAAGAAGATCGAAAAAACTCTTGAAAAAGTCTATGTTCCAGAAGAGCAGCTTCTCAAGGACATCAAAGGTCAGAATCCCAGTTTACCAATTCTTATTATGACCATTTTTTTCTTTAAACCATAGAGGCAATTAACGTGGTCACAGCTTTAATCTGTAAACTTTTTTATACTACAATCTTGCAGAGGCTCCATTCCCGCTGAACATTCTACTGTCTATCAACCACTCGATTTTTGTTAATGGTGATCAGACAAACTTTACAATCGATCCATCTTTTGGAGTGGAGGCTTCCGAGCTGTATCCTGAGGTCAAGTACAGCACAGTGGAGGAATATCTGCAGCAATTCGTTTGAGGAAATAAAATTATCCAAGCTTTAATTAGCTATTACTGAAATAATTATGATGCTGTTATCATTTGTGATTTCAGCAGGGGAGCGTCTATTATGTCATCCTGCTCTTGTTTTCTTCGAATCTAAGACTGAATCATCTCAATGCTATATATACATATCGAATCTTATGGTATGATAAATTATATTTCTTTTTACTTTGTGTTCATGAGTCGCTTGAGTGGTTGGATTGTTAAATACCCAAACCAAAACCTTAATTGATACATTATTATTAGTATTCATTATAAATGGGTGGTCAATTAATATAAGTATAAGTTAACTATTAACAACACATGGTAACCGAAAGAAACATGCTGTGTCTGGTTTCTTTCTATCTAACTGGAGCTTGTAAGGTTAAGGTCAAGTGGTTTGTTCCAGATAATAGGTTGTAATTGAACCAAATCAATTCAAATAGTGTTTGTCTGTTGGAGATTAAAGTTTCACATCTAATAAATACAATATAAATGAGTAGTATATAAGTGTGAGAGATTCGATTTTAATACAAACCAATTAGTTTTGTGTAATATAAGTTTTAATCACCAATAACTCATCAACAAATCTAATAAATATAATATAAATGAGCGGTACGTAAAAGTAGGAGACTGAAACCCATAAATGTGGAAAATTGAATCTTAACATAAATTAATTAGTTTTATTTAATATGAGTTTCACTCTCTACATTTATAAATAATATAAATAAAAAACTTAAAGCTTATTGAGTTAGAAAGCACTTGCCTCAACTTGATACAAAAATAGTTAATTCAAACTTGACTTAAAAAATACAAATTTAAAATCTTTAAAAATTTATTGATAACTTGCGAACTCACTAATTCGACCAAAAGCAAGCAGAAACTCGGCTCATGCAATCAGCTCGTCCCAATTACCCACTGTTTCACCGACTCAACACAAACCACTTGATTAGCCATTTCCATTTTCGGCATTCATGGGGTTTAGAGAAAATTTTCTGTTGGAAGAAAGCTTAAAAGCATATACAATTGCAAATAAGAGTAAGACAATTTCGGAAGCCGAATGGATCAGTCTGGAACTTTCATGTTGCGGGCGTCATAAGCGAAACTAATGGAAAGATTTAAACCTTTGAAGCCTCTCAATTTTTGGTTTCAATAAGGGCTGGAGATGATACCAAACTCTCGGCTCAGTGTTTGACTCGAACAAACCAAATTCGAACTAGGGTAGAGTTAGTTCGAATCTAACAAGTTATCAAAAAATGTCTTGGGTGACTCTTCATCTTATCCAGTGATTTCCCCCCTTCTTCTGCTTATTCTCCACGATTCTTCTTCTTCATCATCTTCAGCAAACCTTGTTCTTTTTCTCCGGTACTTTTCAACTGTTTCTCTGGCGACCTCATTGCCAACTTAAACTCAAATTAAGCTTTTCGGATTCGAATCAAACTCAGATCAAACCCTCTTTTAGCTTTAATTCGAATCCACTCCTAGCAACAATGGTACAAGCCACAATGAAAAAATCATTATGATTTAGTTGTGTACCACAATTCCAGGGTTGCCAACAACAAAGTTGGTTACAATCAATCATCGACACCTTGTCGCAAGTAGTTGGCTGGCTCAGGAATGAGATTACACTTAGACAAGTTTGGCAAAGGTGCTTGATCATGTCATGGCTGAAACGGAACACCAATGAACTAGATTGAACATTTTTTTATTTTTTCTTTTATAGTACTCGTGATTGATTGCTGAAATATTAATTAGTCAGAGCAGCCTCGTCAAGGGAAGACTGCAGCTGAATTCTACTCGTTCTTTCTTTATCATGTTCTCCATTTTATGTTCAGATACAAGAATCCTGAACGTGCCCACCACTCTGGCGCCCCTGTATTGTCAATTGCCCATCTGTCATCTTCTCTTATGTTGAATTTGTTTTTTATTGAAGAAGAAGAAGAAGTTACAGATAGTGAGCGTCGGCTGCAAGGTTCCAGAGTCTGCGCCTGCACCAACTGTTCTTCTATTTATTAAAAATGTATAACTTGGTCTATGGATTTTCAGGAGCAGCCATGTTTACAAGCTATAAGATTTCAAATAGAAAAGAAAGAATGCTATAAGCAACCAATTTCATCATCTCCTAGTTTTTGCCGAAGCAAGGAATATAACTTTAACAATAACGTATAAAATGGCTCTTTTTCAGTATGCACACATGGGCTATTTACAGCTACAATAATCTCATTGATCAGCTTCAGCACTTGATAATAATAATCTTCAATTCCAAACCTGAGGGGGCTCCCTGGCGGTCTCGTTTCTTAATTTTGAAAGAGCTTTTCAGTTCTCGAAGCTAGTTCTAGTGCCGGTGCCGGAGCCGGAGCCGGTGCCGCATCCGGCCACTGAGTTGCTAGGGTCTTTGCATATTTCTCTAAATATGTCATCATCTTCCTGGCGTTAATTACTCCTTCACTCACTTTCCCTGCAAAATAAATCAAAGAAAACCCCCAATATAAGAAACAACTAATTTGAAACTTGATTGGAATTATATAAATCGTATTGTAGTTTCTTACCATTTTGATCAAAGTCGGCCTTGGAAGATTCTGACAGGAGAATAAGAGTAGGAGTGACGATTGTGAGAAGAGCCCAGAAGAAGAATATAAGAACATAAGCTCTCGTGTTCATTTGTTTGCTCGGGAAAAGTGATGCAGCTTTAGAGAATGTTCAGTTTTTTTATTCCAAGTAATGAGATGAGAGAAGAAGAAGAAGAAAAGAGAGAAGCAAAACTATACCATCACGGCTGGCCATGTTTCAGGAACACCCTGTCTTATAAAATCCAAAGCAACTAACACCAATTTGTAAATATTTATCCTTTTTCAACCACACAAGCCATTTTATTATTAAAAATATCAAAATATGATATTTTTCGTTGTTTAGTTTAGGCAGGGATTCAATGCCAGCCTATTCTGGAGTCAGCTTGAATTCACACTAAAATTATAATACGAAACTAGAGTTTGAATTCATTTCAATTGGTATATAATATAATTAAAAAATTACTAGATGATGATTGATATTATTGGCACAATAAAATCGAACAGCCAAACGAATCAAAATCAAATCAAATAATTAAATTGAATTCGAAATTAACTTATTTAAGTCGAATTCCATAAGAGGCTGCGGTTTAGTTGGTAAAGAGTTGTTATACCGGTAGTTGTGTGATTAGACATCCATCTGGGATCTCAAGTCAATTATCGGCAGTTGCTTCATTGAAAGTGATTCTCTAGTACACCCAACCAGTATTTGCCACATCACAACTGCACTACCAATCATTAATTCTTGATGGCACTCGAGGTTGATTAGTTTTGAAGTTTTTGATTCCATGCTGGCTCTTGGAAATTGGAAGTCTAAACAAAATCCTGTTAGAGAAAAATTTCGAACCAAACAACCGGGGGAGAAGATAACCCCGAACAAAATGCGAGGAGGATAGTCCGATGCAAATAAAGGTTCCTCGCTATCCAAAAAGGGACAAGATCTAGCCTCCACTAAGAGCTGCAAATCCCATTTGTAGACAAATGGATACATATATTCTTTGATCAAAGAATGATAGTGAAACAAACTTTGAGCAGAATACCAGTGGAAAATTGATACTCCAGACTTCCTTTCTCCCTGGGGACTGAATAAACTACTTGAAATCTGATCTTGCTTTCCAGTAAAATTGAATGCAATCTATCATTGCCTTATCACAATGCTGCTTATATATAGTCCAAAATGGGACTAGACGCTTACTATCACTGTGTTAACTCCAATCGTAGGGATAATGTATGTGCAGATAACATGCATATACCTGACACTATTATTGGCAATAATAACAATGCAAGATGAAATAGCAGTTCCATTTCAGATAAAATGACCTTGAAACTTCTGCAAGGTGATCAATGTATTGATAGCTAATCCTAATCCTGATTTCTTTCATTAATCAACAGTAATACTGAACAAATATATTTTCAAGGGAAAAAAAGGTGCAAGCAAGCCAGACCCCACGAAAAAGACGATAACCCTAACTCATTCTAAATACAAAGTAGATGTAATCTTCAGCACATATATGAACTTTTCATTTGTATTTAACATGAAATTTGTTCCATCTAAGATTAAAAGAAAAATCAGTAAGAAAAAAAGTGGAGGTGCAAGAATATGGTGGCTGCATAATTCCCATTTTCCTCCAACTGTCAAGAAATACACACAAGGCTCAGTCTCTTGGAAGACTACTGCTACTAGCAGCAGGCTTTTTCCCGGTATATCTCTGTAAAAAATCACCAAAACAGGTTATTATATTTCATTAAGAGAGCCAAATGGAATAAACTGTCACCAAATGCCTCCACACATTTTGAAAATATGCAAAAAGTGTAGATTCAGGAGATGGTGCCAGAAAGCTGGGTTAAAGGTACTATAACAACAATTCAGATCTCTCACCTGCTTCCCAAAGCTGAATGGAACATATTTATATTTGATCATGTGCATGATTTGGCGCTTCATGGTGAGGACAAATAGAACAATCCAGTAACAGAGCAATATGGGCCAAAAAACAGGGACATCAAATATAGAAAAGAAGGTCATAAGGAAAGCTATGCAGAAAGCCTTTGTGATGGCATACCTGAAACAACAGAAGAAAAAAAAGTTTATACCTTCATTTGAACCCATAAAACTCCAACAAGAACAGAACAATATCAAAAGAAGAAGGGAGATTGACTCAGCAACATCTAAACTGATATTTTTAATCATTTGAATGACTCGTTATACTCCACACAGAATACAAAACCATCTACAGCCAGACTCCGTCAAGTTAACATTAACCAGAATTTAAAATTGGCACTGACAGAGTTGGGGAACAAAAGTTTCATACCCTATAGCAGAAAATTATAGGTGACCTCTCAGTAAGCAAAAATATAAAATGATAAACTTTATGTACAACACTGGAGAAGAACAACAAGGCTTAACTTCTTTATTCACCTAAGTAACCCGAATAATTAATATGAATGAAATGCTACATCAATTATATTCAAATTACATATTTGACAAGCTCGTATAAGTATATACAATGAATTAGGGTACCAATATTGTTGAGGTGCACCCAGTACTTGAATATTAGTAATTTGAACACTTAATGTTAAATGGGTGTGCCAGAGAATATGACATGACAAACATAGTAATATCATATCAAAGAAAATTTATTAGAAATAAACAAACTACTTTATTAAAATAAAGTGATAGAACAAGTAATTAATTCACCAGAACTTGAACTCCGGAAGTCGGCGAACAAAAGGCCTAAACTCATCTGACCCTTTAGTAGGCAATGAAGCTCCATCCAAGGCTTCAAACTCTGGATCAATCTTCGGTGACAGAAATCCAATCAAAAGATTCAGTATATAGATTCCTAATCCATACATCACAATGTAAAACCCTTGAATATAGTAAATGCGCAACACATAAATTGCAGCAGCGGCAAGAGTTCCAAGCCATCTCTGCATCGGATGTGGAGTTGATCGATCCAGATAGTACTGAAACATCCTTGAGAAATCGCTTTTCCACTTAGCAATAGGGGCCATAACAGAGGCAGCATCACCCCCTTCCCCTCCTCCTCCTCCTCCTCCTTCCATGGATATTAGGTTCAAAATTCTCTGCATGCACAGAAGAAGAGCATATAGCTAACACCTGAGCAATACTTACACCATATTTCATTATTCCAATACGTTTTGTTTATCAAGAATGAGAAACCCCAAGTGACGCTACTGGTTCAATAAGCTTAATTTCGTGTAGCATTCAGCATTCTAGCGAATCATATGGAAAATAGTAACAGAAACTTTAGAATTCGCTGCCGTTTTAAAAAATTATTCTCATGCTATCCCAACTACCACACAACAATAAGTGACGTTTAACTTAAGCAATATCATGTCTACAATTAGAAACAGTGACCTCAAAAGGAATCGAAAGATAAAAAGCCCGGTCGATACCTTAAAGCCAACCCTATAAGAAATTCTTCAACAAGAAACGAAAACCGGCAGCGCCTAGATCGATTAAACTTCAATGCCCATAAAGAATTAATTAAAACAGGTTAAATCCATACAAATTATCAATGAATTAGGGGTTCTACAAGTTATGTAAGTATAAAATCATACGTATAGTCTCACAACGACATAAGAGAGGATAAAATGACAGCTTACCTTCAAGAAACGCCAAGTTAGGGTTACAGCAGCAAGAGGATCCCTGGACCTGAAGAATTTGAGGTTTTATTTTATTTTATTTTTACCAATTTCGTTCAATAAACTTGCAGAGGACCAAGTCCTATGTTAGTCTTTCGATGGCGATATATTTTCCGTGTGATATTACATTTCCTACCCACAGATTTGTGCTAAAACTTTTCAAGCCATTGAAAGGATAAATTGTGATATACACCCGTATAACAAATATCTACAATGGTGTATTATTATATAATTAAATATTATTTTATTTTTAATTTAAAATTATCGATAATTTAATTGCTAGTTTTATTTTGACAAAAAACTTCTATCGCCACCTATGATATCATTCAAAACTAAAAATAAAGACTTAAAACAAGTTAGAATAGATTAAAACAAATAATCACGAGAGAGAAGAAGTTTCAACTAATTTAAAAACTACTTTTCAATTAAATGCGAGATGTTTCCGAATAGAAAAATAAGAGTGAGTTTTCAGTTTCAATAAAATTATGTATATATATTTTGAGTATATAAAATAGGTACATAAATAATATGTAATTATGTGATTGGATAATTTTAAATTAAAAATAAAATAATATTTTATTATATAACGACATATTATTTATATACTTAATTTTTTGTCATTAATAAAGATTTTAGACATGAGATTTATAATGGATGGAGAAAGGAAAAAAAAAAAAAAAAAAGACTAAAATAAGAATAATAAAAATGAATGGGGGAAAATAATTAAAAGGTGAATTATTAAAATATATTTTTGCATTCATTAACATCGCAACAAATTTTATTAATAGAACTTGAAGATAGGCAGGAAAACTGAATTTTGAACATTAAAGGGTGGAAAAGTCTCAATTGTCAAACCTTGGGTGAGAAATGGAGATCCACCTTAACTTAACTTCGGAATTTTGGATTCATAAGATTTAATGTTATCGAGTCTCAAATCCCCAATTTGCCCTCCCAAGGATATGCGATATTCTTCCACCGGAGCTCAAAGCACAACGGTATCGTTTTCTTCTCCAGCCTGTTTCCCCTGAAACTTAAAAGCCCAAACCCCACTGACTTTTGCCGTACCTTCCTTTACTTACGCTCTCACCGATAAAAAATGGGAACCCTTGGGAGAGCCATATACACTGTTGGATTCTGGATTCGCGAAACTGGCCAGGCCCTTGATCGTCTCGGCTGCCGCCTCCAAGGCAACTATTATTTTCAGGAACAAAGTAAGCTTTTCTTTGTCTCTATTCAATTCTAGATCTCATTTCATTTAATGGAAAATTTTAATCTACCTCCTCTTTCCATTTTAGGCCTCTATTTATTACTTCTTCTTGTAAATTGCGTTTAGTTTTAAGTAATGGTAACGACGTTCTCCTTTGTCTAGTACTGTAGGGGTTGGTAGATTATTAAATTGTCGTAAAGTTTACGCGTGGATGGAGTGTGGTTATTTGAAGAACGAGCTGTTTTTGTACAGACATTGAGTTGCTTGTTTAGTGTTTTATGTGAATATGTCTTCTTGTTAGTGGGACTACATGAGAATTGCCGCAGTTCTCACAAATGATGATGAAAATTGAAAGTAAAATGTTATAATATCATTTGTAGTAGCAAATCTATTGTTAGCTGATATTTATGAGACTTCAAATACGCCATGAGAACATTTTCATAAGCTCATTGTAAGATATTAGTTACAGGAGATGTTCATGATGTTCCCTCACTTTAGGAATATAGTGGTGTAGCAACTAAAATCAATTAATATGGCAGAAAAATATGCATAAAGTTTTTCAATTTTACTCCATGTGCTCTTAATTAGTAGGATTATATGGAACCTAAAGGAAACTATTAATCCTTCAAAGCCAGGCTGTGTCACTGTGGAATTCTCAGAGTTTCCTGGCTTGTCAAACTCATATATGTTTTGAATTTTACATTTTATGTCCCCTCATAGTTTGCTGTGTTTTCTGACTTAGTTGTAGCCTGTAGGATTGGGGCTTTACCTTTCTGTCCTTCTATTTGGGTGCATATGACCATCTGTTATCTCTTTTTGTTTCAGTGTCTAGGCATCGAACTCTGATGAACATATTTGATAAAGCTCCTGTGGTTGACAAGGATGCGTTTGTTGCTCCTAGTGCCTCTATCATCGGGGACGTTCAAGTAGGAAGAGGATCATCTATTTGGTATGGGTGTGTTTTGAGAGGTAAGATGCTTTGTGTAAGACTTAATGTTTGCTTGTGCGATGCATTTAATGATCTTTTTTCGATTGAGACATCATATGTATATTTGTTATACTGATTGTGGTAATACTTTAGGATTGTGTTAGGAACATTTAAAACATAATAAATACTCCGATATGAAGCAATGCCGACAACAAAAGATGTCTACTCCTCCCAAGGTCGTAGCCTCCCAATTAGCCAATGACCGTTCTAAACTAAGACAATATTTTTCTTCTTCCTTTTTTCAATCCTAGCGCCCTTTATATATACTACTCATACCGAATACAGGCTTCATATCTACCCAACCCCCTTTATTTCACTTAAATATTCGTCCTAATCAATTATAAATTTATCTTAATTAGATAATATCATAATCTTCAAATTCAAATCTCAAATATTATTGTAAATATTATCATAGTCAATATTAATTAATTACTATTATCATCTAATCCTAATTGCTTGCTATGTCTATTTGAGATTTTTTTTTGTGTACATACTGTAATTTTGGTTTTGTGTTTTAAAAATTGCTATGTTAAGTTTTTCTTTTCGGTCTTGTTTCAGCAGATGCATGATCATGGTGGTGTTTCTAGGAATGCAGGCATTTCTATGTCAAAATGGTCAAAAACTATCATAATGTAGGATCTTATAATATTTATGGTGTGTTCAAAATGCTGTCATAATGAAAACTGTGTGCCTCATTTTGGGTTTTTGTGATGTATGTGTGTCAATGATATATCTTATATTAGAAGTTGTAACATCTGTGGATCTGATTTAGTTGGTTTGATATCGTTTTAGTGTTAATAGCCTTTTGAGTAAAGATTATTATATTCTAATGAAACGGGACAAATTTTATGGAAGAGTTTCTTTTTTTTATCTTTTTGGAAAATATGGAAGTAGTTCATAGAGGTTTTATACAGTTTTAAGCCATTGTTCTCGTTCTTGAGTAATCTGTGATGTAGTATTGAAGCTTAACATTTTAACTACTAGTTAGTTTCCAACATATAATTTAAAATCTTTGTATGTGTTCAGTTGTAAATCACCTGCTCGATAGGCAGGTGATTTAAGATGTGCATTCTTTTCAGCATGCAGATATATAAGTGAATTTTGTAATAAGTTGGGACTTCTTTAACTGTTATATCCATAATAGATAATTTTCAGCTTGCATTTGCTGGCTTTCTTGTTACATTTCTCAATTCCCAAGAATTTCACCAAAATTTCAGCACTATGTCACACATATTAGAAACAACAAAAGGCCAATTATAAAAGGGCTTTGCCAGACTTTTATTTTGAAGCTACGTTACTAAATTACAACCTTATGACAGAGCCTCACTGAATTCAATCTGAGCACCTCCCCTCACATTCCTTTGCTGGGGAAGCTTTAATTTACTTCACATTACTTTTAGTTCAACTGTATGTGAATTATAGGTTAGTTTAATGAAAATGTTGGGAGTTTTTATTTGTAGGTATTGCAAATGATCGTTTTAATGTTCCTTGTGTGCAGGGGATGTAAACAGCATTAGTGTTGGAGCAGGAACTAATATACAAGACAACTCACTTGTGCATGTGGCAAAGTCTAACCTAAGTGGGAAGGTGCTACCAACTATTATTGGGGACAATGTTACTGTAGGTGAGTGGTATGTCTATAGCCATATGTTCGACATGACCTTAGCTGGCTTCATCTTTTGTTTTTTTTTTTTAAAAGATTATGATCCAAGATTTTAACTAAGCAGGCCATAGTGCTGTTTTACATGGCTGCACTGTTGAGGATGAAGCCTTTGTGGGAATGGGAGCAACTCTACTCGATGGTGTTGTTGTTGAGAGACATGGGATGGTTGCAGCTGGATCTCTTGTGAGGCAGAATACAAGGATCCCTTCTGGTGAGGTATATTGGCAAGAACTCTCTCACTTACACAATTTTAAGGATGAATGGTCTTATTTGGTTTTAACTTATTGTGAAAAGAATTGTGATCTATATATCAATGATGAAAAAGTTAGTTGAAAACAAATATTCTGTTGTATTTTCATTGTTAGTAAACAGTTAGCTCATAATGCTTACATGCATATATGAGGGATAGCATCTGATTAGTGGATGGGATAGATAGCCATCTTTGCTAGAATGAAGCTTTGGTGAAAAACAGTTCTCTGAACCTCTTGAAGTAGGCTGTTGTGGTCTAATATATCACCGAACTTGGAAGTATGATAGACATGACATGACATGTTGATAAGTCAATCTGAGAGGGACATGATTACTAAATTTTCAGCTTTTCTGAAATGATCCTGAGTCTCAAACAAGGTGAAGGGTGAGTTCTTGATCTCTTTAGGTAGAAATTGACATCTTGTTATATCATTTTCTTTAACAGAGCACCAAGGGTTTTGTTGAGTGATAAAAGACCCACTTAATTATAATTTTATATCTTGGTAATTTCCTGAGTTCCTGTATAGTCTCTTTCTTGTTTAGTGAATTGTACTGAAAGTAGAGATTTGTTTTTCACTTTGGCCAAATCAGCTAGTGTTCAGATTCCATTGACTTCTCCTTAAGTGTTGTTTTCCGTAGTTATAGATATTAATTCATGAAATTTGTGACACTACATATCAAAGGTATGGGGAGGCAATCCAGCAAAGTTCCTGAGAAAGCTTACTGATGAAGAGATATCCTTTATATCCCAGTCAGCCACCAATTATTCCAACTTGGCACAGGTGCATGCTGCTGAGAATTCAAAGCCCTTTGATGAGATTGAGTTTGAGAAAGTTCTTCGCAAAAAGTATGCTCGTCGGGATGAGGCATATGACTCAATGCTAGGTGTTGTCCGTGAAACTCCCCTAGAGATTACACTTCCAGATAACATCAAAAATCCAAAGGCCTTGCAGAAATGATATTATTCTGTAGCTATTTCTTGTTGAATTTGAATATTGAAATTTGAAGGAATATTTGTTTTACATGCAAATACATGGAGAGGGGGTCATTCCAATTCCCAATAAGACCAGATATGTAGGGTAGATTTATGGCTCCTTGTTAGCTAATGCATTCTTCTGGATGTTTAAAATCTCAATTTCTGCTCTGCTAGGAACTAATACCACAAAGCATCTTGTATGTTGATGTTTTGTCTGGTATTTGAGATACTTATTTTTGAGATGATTTTTCAACTGTCGGCACTTTTTGATCTTCCTGTCGTTGTTGGATGTGGCACAATGAATTGGTATTTCGACGGCCCCCAAATATATAGCATTATGCTTTCGCTTCCTGATGAGCTTGCATACAGTGATGAACAGGTTGATGTTCTTCTACCATGCTTTTGTGAAATCAGAAATTCAGAATGTTTTACGATAAAATTTGGCCTTTGCTTGAGAGGCGCCTCAGGTTTGGAGACTACTTTATGCTCACATGATTTTAATTGGAAAGTATTATGTCAGATTGGTGACCAGAAGTGAAAAAATGTTTGAAATTTGTAACTTTTTGAGAGCTCAGCTTAAAACCTAACTTTGTTTAGCATTTGATTCTTCTCCTTTCATCGTTTTCAGTTTCCTTCTATTTGCCCAAAGCTACTACGCTTTAGTTATGTTTACAGCAAAGGAGGGCTCACTTACTGTGTGCTACTAATTTGTCATGGATAATGCTTTGATTTGTATCAAATGTGAAAGCTCTGATTGCGTGGGTGGTTTACTACGATATACACAAAAGACAACACTTTGTATTTAGCCCAAAACAATCAAAGATTCATTGCTTCTTGGCTCATCGGGTCCTCCAATGGAATTGAAGTTTTAGTTTGACAGTTTAATTTGAATTTGAACATTTATCAGCTATAATCTCTTTGACATTACCATTAATCTCTTC
Source organism: Mangifera indica (assembly GCF_011075055.1). Lineage (NCBI taxonomy): Eukaryota > Viridiplantae > Streptophyta > Magnoliopsida > Sapindales > Anacardiaceae > Mangifera > Mangifera indica. Next base: position 2,016,872 of record NC_058147.1, on the reverse strand, counting down.
AATGTAATTATTTATCTCTTTGATATTACGGTTAACCAATTTGAATTCCAACTTGGATTTAATTCGGAATCTACAAAAGCAAACCTAACCCATGTGTCTATTTGGCAATCATTATGGTAGTCCCAGAGTCGGAATCGACAAAAGCCGAAGGTGCAGCTCTCCGTAATTTCAGGTGAGGTGCCTCCTGCTTGAAACGACAAAAAGGGTCGCCCCTCTCTAATCATACAGATCTCCATATATTCCTCTCTCTTTCATTTTGTTTGATTTTCTTTGTACCTTTGCCGCCATATACACCTCGTCATCCATTTCAAGCGCCATTCTTTTGCGTTCTTTGTTTTATTCACGGTTTTTTTTAAATATCAATGTTGATTACATGTCATATATCATAAACGCCACTTTTTCCCACCCAATGTTTGATAAAATGACGGATTCCCACGTTTAAATTGGAAAAAGTCAAATTTTCACTCATTTATTAAATTTACTAAAAAAATTCATTAATTTTTTTATAACAATATTTAAAAGATGAAAAGCGTTCTAGCTAAATAATATTGTGTCCTAAAAATTTATTAAATAATTTTATATTATTAATTTCAATTTCAATTAAAAAAAAAATTTAAAAGATGATAATAAAATTTTTAGAGAGTTTCTAAAAAAAAAACTTTAGGGGTGTTTTGAAAATTTCAAATTTTAATATTCTCCTTAATATTTTCAAAAATTGCAATTATACCTTTAAATTGAATAGAATACAACAAATTAAGAATATAAATATCTCTTATTTTGTTAAATAGAACCTAATTATTATATTAAAACTATTAGTATTATAAATATATTTAAAAAATATATAAGACTAATATAATAATTTCCGAAACCAGAAAAGGGAAATGCTTTATGTTTAGTACATTTTGAAAATCGACACTTACACCCTTATTTATACTCTATATTATGATATTTGGATAGAATAATACAAATATTGAAACAATTGATTTTAATAGAAATCAAATTTTTTCAAACTTAGAGGTGAAAATATGTCAATTCATCAAATCTTGGGTGGGATACAGTGATTTGGCCTATATCATGAAGAATAATGTAGTGGGTTAAGCTGCACCAGTAGTAGTGCTGTTTTGATGGAGACAAATCATTCATCTACTCAAGTAGAATTATTAAGACTAGAAAAACATGAAAAATGAGTATGAGGCTGGTGTTTATGCAAGGCGTGAGAAATGATGAAGCTAGAAGGAAAACCTCTCCGAGAACCAAAAAGGAAGATGGTGAGGAAGAGAAAGCTAGTCTTTTGGCTTAAAGCAATTCAAAAGATTGCAAACAAACAAGCACTACTTGTTGCGCCGGGAAGAAATATTTAATATTTATTCCTTGAGGATCAAAACGAAATGAAACAAAACAAAACAAAGTGGCGATGGTATTATTATTTGGACTCCCTTGAAGCGTCTTGTGGAAGTATTCGGCCGCGCTTCCATCCATACGTGTGACATTTATCTAGGGCTAACACCGGAATTTCACTCACCCCTGTAGAGACAAGGAGCAAAATATTTTCGTGTGAGCGGTTCCCAAGTAGGAACTTGGAATTACTTGTATGGTATTAGTTCTTAAGATTTAAGAACAGGAAACTAGTCTTTGTCCGTTAGGACAGGGTTTGATTCTGGGATACCTTGTCCAATCACAATAAAGAATATAAATATTAAATTATAATTGATAATTCATATATGGATATAAAATTATATGTTATTATATAATTGAATAATTTTAAATTATATGTCACCATATAATAAAATAATATTCAATCATATAATGATATATCATCTATATATATTATCATAGACTCAAGTTAGGAGCCGTACAAGGCTTCGGACAGTTACGAGTGATAAGGCATTTATGAGTGAGTATGTATAGTCATTAGATTTGTGGAGGTAATATTTGTAGTTAGGGGTATTCTAACCACGGGACATGTGCAATGTTGCTATGGTAGCAAATTGAAGAGGACGTTAGATCAACTTTATACAAACTAATTGAGAGTTAAAATTGCTCTCCTAATGAGTTTAAAATAAGATGAAATCAATGACTTTAAGTCAAAATATAGACACATATAATATTAATTTTTAAGATAATATACCGAGAATATTACACAAATAAGTTAAAAAATCAGTCTATGAGAATATAAATTATATATTAAAAATAAATACAAATAATTTTATTCATGAATCTCCAGGATCATTAAAAAAATGAAAGAGGTGAAAGATGGGGCATGATGACTACGGTAAAAGCTTTGAGGAAATTTAAATTTTTTATTATAATATATTGACTCAATAGGTGCGAAAGAAAGGAAAAAGAAATCAATTCCGAACCAGGCATCTTTTTCCTGATCATGATTCTGGTTCCCCCACAGGTTTCAATTTCTTAAAAACAGTGGAAGCAAGAATCCACCAGAATAGTATCAATTCCTTAAATTTAGGGATTGAAACCTACCCCACAGAAGCCGAATCTGGGTATGAACCAAATTTTCAATGTTGGGTACCATGCAGTTTCGAGTTTATTTTTTGGCCAAATGACTATTTCCAACCTAAGGTTTGATATTTTCTCAAATATCCCCCCTTTAACTATGGAAATACCAAACACCCACCCATGGCCGGTTAGATTTAACAGAACCCTAACACCTAAATATTTTATCTCTTTTTGCCCCTCTAAACTTTAAAAACTAAAATTTTTCCTCAGCCTAAGTTTTAAAAAATCACAGTTTCATCCTAGGGTTTGGTTTTGAAATCTCCGACGACCTCTCCGGCTCCGTTGCCAATGGACTCTCCCTCCCGAAGCAACCTCTCCTTTCGGAGATCTCTTTCCTCCCATTTGGAGTCTCCCAAAGAGTCTCCAACGTCGATTGGACCTCCAAATGGGAGGAAAGAGATCGCCAAAAGGAGAAGTTGCTTCGGGAGGGAGAGTCCGTCAGCAATGGAGCCGGAGAGGTCGTCGGAGATTTCAAAACCAAACAATAGGGTGAAACTGCGATTTTTTAAAACTTAGGCTGAGGGAAAATTTTAGTTTTTAAAGTTTAGGGGGGCAAAATTATATTCTATTTTAGTTTATTTTTAATATTATAGTGAAAATGATGATTTTACCCTTATCACCGTTAGAATTTTGTTAAATCTAACCGATTATGGGTGGGTATTTGATGTTTCCATAGTTAAAGAATGGAAACTTGAGAAAACATCAAACCTTGGGTGAGAAATAGTCAGTTGGCCTTATTTTTTCTCACCTCGAATATTAACTAAATTTGATAAATGGGTCAGGTTGGTCTGTGTCCCGAAATAGGCATGTCTTTTTATACCTATCCATTTAAAACCAATACAAAATCCTTGGGTCATGTTAGACTCATAGTCTGAACAAGTTCTATTCTAAGCCGTGATATAAGTCTTGTGAGTCAATCAAAATGGTCAAATTCTATTGGCTTATTTTTTAAAATTTTTTAGTGGATCGATCCATTTGGCATCACTTACTATTATAATAGGTCAAAATCATAATACAAAATATGTTAAAAAATAAAAAAATTATTTTGACAGCTCAAGTTGTGCCCCAAATCATAAGATTTTATGGATTAACCTAACACGAAAGCTACCTAACTCAACATGTGACCTATGTTGGGATCAACCTGACATAACCCAATTCAATCCATTGTCACATTTAGTATTATTAACTCTTACTGTGATGGTAAAATCTTGGTGTCATTTTTTTTAAAATAAATGACAATTTCTCACTAAAGTTTTGGTCAAAAGACAAATATATATCTACGACAGATGAAAAATTTAAATATTTATTTATAAATTTTCTGTTAAGATTAAGAGATAAAATAATCATTTTATTAATAATATTAAAATAATCATTTTATTAGTAATATTAAAATAATTAAAAATATATCTTATTTTGTCTTTTAGTTTGAAAAACTAAAAAATTTTCTTTAAAATTAAGTTTTAAAAAATTCACTTTTCTTCTTTCAATATCAAACTTAAAATCTAGCAACCCCCTCTGGTAAATGGCCAATAGCGACTAAAGTATTGTTTGGATAACACTTCATCATCCAAATATAAATGACAGAAAGTCATCATCATCCATGTTGTTCGATAGAGGCAATGAAGAAAAAAAATATAGGGATTTGAAGAGAAGAGGGAGAAACCACTTTTCAAAGCTGAATTCTAGAGTTAAACGTTAATTTTTAAAATTTGAAGAGAAAAATAAGATAAATTTATTTATTTTTTAATATTATTATTAAATAACGATTTTACCTTTTTTTAATGATAATTTTAATAAAAATTTAAAGATGATGAATATTTAGATTTTGTATAGTGTAGATTGCCTAAAATTTGGGTGGAAAATAAACATTTAGCCTTTTTTTTCTTTTTTGGTTTTTTCCCATAAAGCAGCACTTTCTACAAGTTATGGAATGCAATGCAACAACGCAATGCGAGTGTGCAAAATAAGTAAATAATTTTTATTACTGGGGGCAATTGGGGAAAACAGTGGCACTGAGAAAGCAGGGTGAGAGTAGACCCGGTGAGAGAATTCTATAAATATTGAACAAAAGAGGGAAGGTGGGAGGGCGAACGAAGAGCCTTTACCTTGTCTTCTTAATCCTACTTGAGAAGAGAGAAATAGTGAAAAGGCAAAGCCAAGATATGGGAGCGGAACCCTTGCCGACCACCATGGCCGCTGCTCCTTTAATTCTTGGCCTCCAACCAGCTGCCCTCAGTGATCACGTGGCACGCGTCGATTGGTCCTTGCTGGATCAAATCCCTGGTGAACGCGGTGGCTCGATACCTGTATTTCTCTTAATTCTACTCTAAATCCTTTAGAAATTACTTTTTTTTCAATGAAAAATTGAAAAACAAATACATGCTGTATTGCTGTGTAGGTAGCAATTGAAGAGCTGGAGCATATTCTAAGTGCGGTGAAAGCCCACATGCTTTGTACTCCAGACAAACCGTCTCCTATAAAAACAATAGCGGGAGGGAGTGTTACCAATACTATTAGAGGATTGAGGGTAGGGTTTGGGGTGTCTTGTGGGCTTATTTGTGCTTATGGGGACGATCAACAGGGCCAGTTATTTGTTAGTAATATGACTTTTAGTGGGGTTAATTTGTCAAGATTGAGAATGAAGAAAGGACCCACTGGTCAGGTGATTTTTCTGTTTATGTTAATGAATTTTATTAGTTTGTTCTTGGTCTTTCTTCTTGATCACTATGTATGTTTTGTCTGGCTAAGGGCTGAAATTTCGTCATGTGCAACAGTGTGTTTGTCTGGTTGATGAATCGGGTAATCGTACAATGCGACCTTGTCTATCAAGTGCTGCCAAAATTCAGGCTGAAGAACTAACCCCGGAGGATTTTAAAGGCTCCAAGGTTAGCCACCTTGTTCTAGATTCCGTTAATTTGTTCATGGTGTTGGTTTTGGTGATTTTTTAAGCTTTTTCATGTACAGTATGAACTTTTGGAAAGTTTTAGTTTAATTATGTAATGGACTGCTTTTCAGAATTTAGTGATGAATTTGCCTATGTTTTATAATTGATTATGGCTGGCTTTGATGCTATATCAGTCATATGTGAACAATGCTTGGCTTGATCGTTTTTAAAGATGGTAGGCTCTGGATTGGTTGACTTATATGTCTTCTGTTAACAGTGGTTGGTTCTAAGATTTGCGATGTTCAATATGGAAGTTACTCAGGCAGCCATTCGTATTGCCAAACAAGAGGGTGTTTCTGTCTCCTTGGATTTAGCAAGTTTTGAGGTATTTTCTTTGAAGCTTTTTCATGTTAATAAAGTTAGTTCGGATCAAGGGAGTGTGTATCTTGTATGCATGCAAATGAAATTGATTTGAGTGAACTTCAATACATCTGAAACAAAGCTGTTAATAATCATTGATGTCACTTGGAACATTTTATGTAATTAAAATGGATTCCTAATTGGAGTTCATGGTTTTTAACTTTGGCCAGATGGTTCGGAATTTTAAATCACATCTTCTACTGTTATTAGAGTCTGGGCATATAGACCTCTGCTTTGCCAATGAGGATGAAGCAGCAGAGCTAGTAAGGTGATATTCCTTTGGTTATAATTATAACACATCAATACGGTTGGTAATTTAGGAGCAGATGTTATTGCTTCTTTGTTCTGTTTCTAAATTTGGAGCTGTCTCTGGTTGCTGGCATTTATTTTTCTTTCAATGATTATTGTAGGGGTGAACAAAATGCTGGTCCGGAGGCTGCTCTTGAATTCCTGGCTAAACATTGTCGATGGGCTGTGGTGACATTAGGCTCTAATGGATGCATTGCGAAGCATGGGAAAGAGGTTGGTTGGATCTCCCTTTTTTTTTCCAGTTCAATAATGTGGCTAGTTTGCTTACATTATTACATAAAGTGATTTTTACTCCTGGAGATATATCATCTGTGATTCACCATCTTAGTTGTTGTTATATGTTTAACTGTGTTTGGGTACCTTTGCTTGGAACTTTTAAGCTTTCCAGATATGGGCACTAAAATGGTTGGGTGCTCTTTTGCGTTTCCTTGCAATGCCCTTTGACTCCGAGATATGAGTGTATAAAAAACATTCGCTGTGATTTAAAAAAAAAAAAGTGCGCAATTCAGCTGAAATTGGGACAAATATACAGCCTTTTCTTCTTAAAGAAACTTGCAGTTTTGAATTTCCTGGTATTTCAGGTTGTTCGAGTACCAGCCATAGGGGAGTCAAAAGCAACTGATGCCACTGGTGCTGGAGACTTATTTGCAAGTGGATTTTTGTACGGATTAGTGAAGGGCTTGTCTCTGGAAGAGTGTTGCAAAGTGGGCTCATGCAGTGGTGGCTCTGTTATTCGCTCGCTTGGTGGTGAGGTGACCCCAGAGAATTGGCAATGGATGCGCAAGCAGATGCAGATCAATGGCCTCCCCGTTCCAGCAACAACTTACATTTGATATCTATTGAGAGGGTTTTTTTTTTTTTTTTTTAAAATAATTATTTACCATCTTGAAGCCAAAGGGCAGCTGTGGTTGCATTTTGGGGCTGGTTAAACTAACATCAGTTTCTCCACGGAAACACAAATATTCAATGTTGAGTTATTTCGGTGAACAAATGGCACCATCTCTCGATGAAGATATAATATCTATGGGATATTCATTCATATGAAGATAACATGGTAGTCCATGTCAAATTTTATCTGAGAAACCTCAGTTGCCGATTGGATTATCGATTTTTCTAATCGCCAAACATCTGTTGTATTTAGGCTCTCTATTACAGCAGATGTAAATTAATATTTATTTCAACTTGAACTAGTGAAAATTTACCAATGTTCCCAAACTCAAAAAAGAAAAAATTTCAGTCGAGTTCATCTCCCAGCGCAAAACGTCCACTCAACTACCCTGCAAAAATAGAACTGGCATACAAAGTTGGGAGCGTCCTCCCCTAAGTCTTGGCGTAGCTATTCATAGAAGTGTTGAAAGTAGTGGTGAATTTGAGTGTGTTGGCTTAGCTCCGAATTTATATTAGGTTTGTATGAATTGAATTTAAATTAAAGTTTTGACTTAATTTACAATCAGCTTGTTCACCAATCCAGTAACTTAATTCAACCTTCTAATAATATTGTTTATCTTTTTACTAATACTATTTATCTCTCATAGGTAACCCAGGCAAGACCATTTATCCAACTTGAACAAATTCAAATTGTGTATTATAAAATCAAGCTCAAACTTGCTCTCGATCGGATTTGATTAAAATCAAATATACCATTTTGAAAGAAATTTAAACAAAAATAAAGGAGAACAAAAAATTCAATACTGCAGTTTGGCTTCTCTAATTCTTAATTTTGTTAATACCTTAGCGTTAATCCATCTTATAAAACTAATTCTTTGGTCCGTATTATGCCAGAATTGCATAATTAGTGATGAAGTCAAAGTTTGAAATGAAATCTTTTTATTAATCATGTTTTAACAAAATTTTGTATATTTTTTAAACGACAATGACAAGGCAAATGTATAGTTAAAACTACTTCTAATCAACTAATAACACTGGTTAGCTGCTAATGGACTAGTGAATGCCCCAGACTTAGCTCAATTTGACCCTGCAGAAATCAGAAGAATGCTACAAACAGCACAAAACTAAATATTACCAATGTGTCATCACCATACCATGTTCAAAGAGTAGCTTGAGTATTAGCTTAAGGTGTATGAACTTCACTGAAGACTAGCATTAAAATGTTTTAAATGAGGTAAGATAAATAGCATCATGCGAGAGAAAATAAGAAAATTAAAACTCCAACCAAATGATGTCTTTCATGGTGCCATCCATAATCCACCTAACTTGGCAAACACATGCTTAAAAACCTCATCTAAAAACAACGACAGAAATGCAGCTTCTGATTCTTGCTCCCTCAAATGTCCATTGGAGCCACACCCTGATCTGCGGTAGCACCCTGGTCAGCTGCAGCACCACCTTCTTCTGCAGCAGTCTCTGGAGCTCCAGCAGGATCCTCATCCCTTCCAGCAATCTCAAATGTATCAATCAACTTTTGTACAGTTTCCTGATCCAAAATATGGAATGGCTCCCCAACTCCAACCACAGCAATTGTGCAAATAGAGCTCTTTAATGTTTCTCCTTGCAAGGTTTCTCTAATTGCCATGAGAGCATCCTTGATCAAATCTTCCCTTGAAGAGTCCATAAAGTTCTGAAACCTCCGTTCCATGTATGTCTTGGCAGCTTGAGAGCGGGACCCAATGGCAAATGCCTGATATTCAAAGTAGTTCCCACTTGGACAGTTGTAGTAAAGGTGGGCTCCAGACTCATCCAAGCCGCCTACCAGAAGGCCAACACCATATGGCCGTTTCCAGGAGCGTTGGGTACAGACCTGCCACCCAAATACACATTACAACTACAGATAAGTACGAGACTGAGAAAAATTCATAGATGGTAAGTTGCTGCTTCTTCACAATCCTTTTAATGGACATAGAGACACAGTGATGATTAAGTAATTGAGTCAAAGTCCAAAGAACAATGTTTATCAGACCCCAATAGAATTTGGCATCCATTAAGCAACTGATTAAAAGCAATATAACAATTTTGTGTCATACAAAACTGGTCAATAAATAACCCATACAGTTCCGAAAAACCCAGTTAGATCAACAATCTAGCAACATTTGGAGAAATGTCAGAATCACCCATTAAATTGAAATAAAATTTTTTCAAAACTGCATCTCATCTAAACCAGAAAAAAACCCAAGATAAATTACTATCATTGAGACTGGATAAAATATATGAACTAACTAATATTACCATTATTTCAAAGAGAGCCAGTCGCATCATTTTGGGACTTCCATTAGAAACATCTAAAAGATGAAGCTTAATATATATACTATACATGTATACATTTTTTTTGGGAATAGTTGTAGAGACTTGAAATAAGATTTAAATAGAAGGTTATTATCTTCAGGTGACCACATACTAATACAAGAAGAACCAAGTACATATCCAAATAATCCAATACTATCGAGCATGACTCTTCAAAATCAGAACTTACTACTGTTAATCTCTAACAAAATGTTTTAAACACTATAACTCATGGTGTAAGGCAGATCAAAGTACATAATGCAGCGTCTGAATTACCCCTACAAGAAACTCTCAAGAATTTCTAAGTAAAATATTCAAATTCTGCATTAAATAGTATGAGATATCATTACAAGCAACTCAAGTTGATGACAGATGTTAACTGACTTGAACTTAAAACAAAAGTTTCTCTTAGACACATCAAAGCTCTCAAATAATACATGTACAAAGTATCCTAATTTTCAAACTCAGCTAGCATCATAATTTTGAAACTAAAGCAATGCTACATATAAAAAGTATCCTAAATTTGTATCTCCAAGTAATGTGACATATCTATATCATTTAATGTGAGTGCAGCTTTAACTGCAGGTGCAATAGATGCAGTCACAAATTCAATTGGCATAAAACATTATTATGTTGATGGAATTTGAACCTATAACTTGGTTAGGAAAAGAATTCAAATTTTTGAAAGAAAAGCTATGTAAAAGCACATTGCCACATTTAACCATATAAAATGATATAGTAAATATCAGAAATGACAAAGTAGTATATTCACCAGTTTCACGCACACACCTTCCACAAACACCCATCCAGACAAAAACATTATATATCAACGTCATTTCTCCCCTATGGTAATAATCTATCGCCAATACCAGTTTAACCCACGAAGACTGCACTTGGATTTCAAAACCTTGAATTTCAAGTGTAATGACCAGTTAAAAATGGCATCTTAAAACCTGGCAACATGAAGCCATAGAATCCAAACCTCTAAATATCTAATTGGGCCTAAATTACAAAGGAAAAATAATCAAATACCGAAATTCACAATAGCTTAAAAGAGTTAGGGCTTGAATGTGAGAGACCTGAGCCTTGTCAGCCAGCTGGACAACGAGGCGTCCCACTGGGAGCGGAGATTCGTAAGTGAAACCGTAGTTAATACACTCGGATCGCATGTAGCGAGAGAGAACACGACCGTCGGCGGTTAAACCGGCGATTGCAACGCCGATGTGATCATCAACCTTAAAGATTTTCTTTTGGTGAGATGAGAGCTCGGAGTTAGCCTTGTTGACACATCCCAAGACGACGTGAGTCTTGGATCGGAGGCCTATTGCAGCGGAGCCTTGCTTGACCGCCTCCATCGCGTACTCCACCTGAAATAATCGCCCAGCAGGGCTCCATGTAGTAACGTCCGTGTCGTACTGGTTCCTGAACATTTTTAGGGTTCCTGAACAATGAATTGATAGGAAGTTTGAGCTAAATCACTTAGCTTTTTGAGACAGAAGGAAAAGGCACTGGAGGGATTTAAAAAGGGTTTTCTTTCTCTTCAAGCCAGAGACAATGTATTGCAATTTTTACTGTGGTTACTTACCACTTACTGGAAGAGTGAGTGCGGTAAAATTAAGCGTCATAGGGATTGAATAAGTTAAATTTGGACAGAAAATTTTGTTAAGGCCAAAGGACGTTTGTCTACCCAAGTTTAGGTGCGATTTCAAAGTCACACCCACAAGTTTGAAAATTTTGAAGTCTCACCCATAATGTAATTACCATTAAAATTTTTTGTTTAAAATTTTTTGTTAGAGGTAAAGACAAAATCTTCTTTTTACTATAAAAATATAAAATTTATTAATTTTCTCCCCTAAATTTTAAAAATTAACAATTTTATCCCTACCTAAAGTTTTTTAACTTTAAAAAGTTACATTTTTCTCCTAATTTTTTTTTCATCTCTTTGACCACCATTTTCGCTACTGACGACCTTTTTTCTCTATCCTAAACCATTGATCAGGACATGTAAATAAATCTAGAACTGATCTTTTTATTAGTGATGAAAAAATCTAATAAGATCTGATCGAACAGATTCCAGATCTCTTCATCGACGAAGAGAACTGGAATCTCTTTACCATATCTCTTCGTCAACGAAGAGATCTTGAATGTATTCTCTGACAATGATGAAGAGACCTTTCTAGATCATTGGAGAAAGTGGTAAGAGGGAAGAAAAAAAATCTAAGGTTGTGGTGGAAAAATACGACTTTTTAAAGTTAAAAAACTTTATAGGGGTAAAATATTAGTTTTTAAAATTTATAAGAGAAAAAGATAATAAATTTTATATTTTTTTAATATTATTAGTAAAATAATGATTTTACCTCTATTTCTAATAAAAAAATTTAATCTCAATTGATCAATAGATGAGATTTCATATTTTTCAAACTTTATAAATGTAATTTTGGATAATTTGGGTGGAAAATATCCTTTGGCCTTGTGTTAAACTTGAGCTCAAGAATTTGTTAGTGTCATCGTATCAAAGCTGATAATGCATCTTCTTTTCTATATTACTGCTCTTTGTTTGATCCAATTAGAGTTTGTTATTCTGTATTCGAGCTAAATTAACCATTATTCGAATTCGATTTGAATGGATTCAAATCAATTTCGGCTAAATTTGCTACGCCCAATAGTAACTTATTTTTCGAGCTGGGCCATAGCTAATGTAATTGAGCCACTTTTCAGCCCATGAATAATTCCACAACTTCATTGGGCTACTTGGCCTCCACTTCCACTGGGCCATATTGCCAATTAGTAAGCCTCATTAATCTGAGGGCTGGCTAACAAGTTAAGTCTGTTAGCTTGACTTGCTCAAAGGCTCAATCAGGGTTTTTACCCGATTCGATTGGATGAATGGACAGTCAAATCAGAAAAATAATATTGTATAAATACATATTTACTGATAATTTACCATCAGTAAAATTTGTGATTTGAGGTGCTGTCCATACCCATCAAATGTTGAGACTAAAATAAATTTGCATGTCAGCATACCCTCTGACCAACGTGGTTTAAACGGTTGTATTGTAGGTCAAAACGGTCTAATTTTTTATGTTATTAGACCTCTCACTCGTACCAGATTAGTTAGCTGGTATGGATTTAATTGGTTAGTTTGACCCAATTTTTAAATATAGTTATAATTTATAAATAACATATTTTAAAATTTAAATCAAATTAGTTAATCGTATCGTATTAGTCTATATTAAAAGCAAAACTTATTTTAACCGTTTTTTTTCAATCGTAACTATAAAGTATGCCTTGATCATGAATTTTCATTTTAATCTTCTTTTATATGACTAGACAGATATACTATAGATTTAAAAATACTTATTATTGAATATTGTCTGATAAATACATTTAATAGATATAATTTTAATGATATTATATCGATATTTCTTCTATTAATAAATTAGACTAGTTGATTTATTGATCAAATCGAGACAAGGTTCAATCCAAATTGAAATACAATATCGAGTAATAGTCCAACGACCATTAATGAGTTTGGCTTCCTTGTAGATGGGATATTTGGACCCAATAAAACTGTACATTCCCTTAATGTGAAGTTCCTGTTCAACCAGGTAATTCATTTAAACATGAAAAGAAGGGAGAAACAAACGAGCTCATACGAAACGACAATGGTGTTGCTCTTGATGTGCACATGATGTAAAGTAAATGCCAGCATATGTTTGGTTCAAATGTCACTAACTAACACGACAAGATTTTAGCAAGAAGAAGAAGAAAGGGTAAACTTTCAAAAGCTCCTCGGGGCTGAGTTGGTAGTCATTTCGCTTTGCCAAAAGGAACTGCTAAAGGAAGACAAAAAAGCAGAAATACAAATCGGCTCCTGCTTTATGCTTTGGGTCTTGAATAATTTTGGATTCACCATAAATATATCTTGCATTTAGATCAAAGCGATCTAATTGATGCACAAAAAAGCTAGTCTCCTGGGATCACATCTTACTTTATTAGATTCATCAGTAAATAATTAAAAGGTTGTACTTAAAGTTAGATTCGAAGTGAGTTTATTTAAATTCTAAATAAGTTTAGCTTAAATAAGCCCGAGATAACAAACATAAACCTAAGTATAAGCTTGGAAGTAAAACCAAAAACGAACTTGAGTCTGAATTCAAATTAAAGCCATACTTGGCTCGCTCGACTTGCCAACCAAGCACAGCTCGCTTGAACCCTTAGCAAACGACGTCGTTTTCAACCTTACTCAAAGATAGGTCTGGATTCAAAATGAGTTAATTCAAGCTCGAAACAAGCTTAGCTTAGACGAGCTCAAATACGAGCCCGAAACAACAAATACAAATTTGATCACAAACAAGTGATTGAGTGAGCTAGGCAAACCTGAATCGAACCCAAACAGAGTCCAATCCAAAACAAGTCAGACCCTGTTCAGACTTGACTCAGCTCGTTTCAACCCCTAGTTGCATTGCATGTAATACTTGATACACAATTTAATACAAGTACAAAATTAAAGTAAAGTTATATAAAAGCTAAATGAGTCATCTTTTCAAAGATGGAGGACTCTTAGAAATCATTTGAAAATTGTTGTTTGAATGTAGTGGTTGGTCTTACTTCTCCGAAATATCTTGTATGATATTTCAAAGGATAAAGTTGTGTTAATGTTTCAAAAAAATGATCTAGCAAATATATAAGAGATTATTGGATCTCATCAAAGACTTAATACTTTAAAAACTTATACTAAATCGTTATATATAAAATAATTTATCTTTATTGAATTTATTTTATTAATCACATTAAACTTATAAATAAATTAAACTACTACCCATCGTTAATAAATTAAAATTCTAATTAATGTTATTAATATCATGAAAATTTCTAACATTGCATAATTGTACAACTCTCAAGATATGTATATATGAAACCCTTAAAAAGAAAAATCATAAATCTCACACTGAAACACTAACTTGTGAGGGTGGAAATCCTGCATTAACGTCTCTTATTATATAATTTAGACGGAGTTAAAGGAAAGAAACAGAATAAATGCAGTTAAAGGATGTTGACATCCTGATGCATTGATTTAGTTAAAGGTTACCGTTACATTATTGTGAAGAAAGAGACGAGGAAAAACATGAAAAGGAAAGCAGTCATAATATCGTGGGTCCAAATCAACCAACCTGTAATCTGAAATAATGATATTAGTATTATTGGTTGACTTATCTGATCCAAATCTATATCTACTTTGGACAAGTTAAATTCGGATCAAAATTTTAGTTTGATAGTCTGACTATCGAAACTTATTTTCACCTAAAGAAGTATCATTTAACAAGATTTCATTTTTTATTAATAAACTATTAAATCTATTAATTTTAACGATAAAATTATTATTTTATTTATAATATTAAAAATAAATTAAAATTGGTTTTTATTTTCTCTTTCTAAACCTTTAAAAATAACAATTTCTCTTTAGATCAAAATTTAAAAAGCAATATTTTTCTCTATAAGGTTTACTTTTCAATTTTCGGCTTCTCCTTTGGCGATCTCTCTCTCACCATCTCTCCTTCCTCTTACCAGTGATTTAAGTTGAGAAGATGAACACGAAGAGTTTCATCTTTCTTGGCTTGAAACGTCGGTCGGAGTAGGATTGGATTCAAACTAAACTCTTTCAAGCTTGAACAAACTTGAAATGAGCTAGTTTTAAGCAAGCTCAAGCTCGAGCTTACCCGTTAAGCTTGCCAGTTAAAAATTTTGATACAAAATGATGTCGTTTTGATCAATATGTATTAAAACAATGTCGTTTGAATAACGAGCTAATTAAAAACTCGAGCTCAAAACGAGCCGAATTCGAGCTTAGCTGCAAAGAGCTTGATAAGCTTGAGCTCTATTATATGCAAATTGAATCAAGTTTGAGCTCGATTCAACCTTGGGCCGAAGGAGGGAGAGATGAGTAGAGAGAGACCATCAGAGAAAAAAATGTGTCAAAAGGGAGAGACCATTTGAGGAGTGTCGGAGATTGAAAAGTAAACCCTAGGGGAGAAAAACGTTGTTTTTTAAAATTTAACCTAAAAGGAAATTGTTACTTTTTAGGGTTTAGGAAAGGAAAATAAGATAAAATTTTAAAAATAACAAATTTAATAAATTTTAACTATCTATAGATAAATAAAAAAGTTTTTTAAAGTCAAATGATGAGAACTTAAGAAAGAATCAACCTTTGAATGGGAATAAGTTCTTTAGTCATAGTCCGACTGTAATCAAATAATACTATCAATCTCTCTTCAATGATGTTGTTCATCAATTTAATCAAACTTGAACTAATCTTTATTTGGATTCAACCTTTACGAAATGTTCTGACCAACATATATTAAATGTATATAAAAAGTATAATAATCGAATCGTGTATTCAAAATACAATTTTTTATATCATATATTGTATATATGATACATTTTAAAAAAAATAAAATTATAAAAAATTATAACTAACACATCAATATATTAAAAAAATATCACAAACACCTTTAAAATTTTAAAAATTTTTATATTTAACTTTATTATATGATTATTTTTTTAAAAAATATATCAATTTATATTATAAAATATTTATTATATCATAAAATATATTTATTATATTATATTAATTTAATATAATTTATAATATATATTAACCTTTTATTTATATTATTTCGTATTATAAAATATATATTATTCACTATAAGGGTGTCATAACTTTAACAGAAAGAGTGGGAGGAAGAAGAAGAGAGAGAGAGAGGTTGACGAGACAGAGTAAAAGCTATTCATAATTACGTCCTTATCCTTTCTTTCCCATGGCCATGAACATCTTTTAACATGTAGCAAAATGGCAGTTTGAAAATTGAAAATTCACAACTGGAGCCAGCGAAGTGATTTTACCAAAATAGCATGATAACAAATTTAGGACCACATGAGCAATGATGGTTGACAATCAAAATTAGTGAGTTCAACTACCTGTCTATCCTGGGTGGGGACAGAGTTCCCCCTGGTTTAGTGTATCCCTACACCTCCAGCTATGTCCCATCCCATGTGATCAAAATTCGGCTTCAAATTATTCCCCTTTGGAAAATCAAATAATTGTCACAATGATCCACCATGCAATGCATGTTATCTTTGTATATTATATTATGTCACATGAAATTCAAAGTAACCTCTCATTCCAAGGCCACGCATTTTCTTCTTTTCTGGATTTAAGATAAGTTACTAATTAGTTTAATTCGATTGGGTTCAAAACAAATGGGCATAGGTCAAACTTGAGTCATAAATATATATAAAACTATTGAGTTTAATTATTAAAATATTGGGTTTAATAATCTCACATGTAATTCATATATATAACAAATTAACATTATTTTAATCAATCTAAAATAATATATTATATTGTGTTATATTATATAAACAATATAAATTATATTTTTTTTTTTAAATTTATCGGGTTTAAATTTTGCTTATATGAACTCAAATTTGTATTTATAATAAAAAAATTATACAAGTTAGGAGTTCTAAGTTGACCTCATATATATATATATATTTTTATAAAACTTTTGATTTAGGGATTCTATTGTTTTTAGGGTAAATCACATACATTAAACAATTAAAATTCCGAATTCAATATCCATTTCTACAATTATTACAATTTTATCTCTATTGATTTAGCTTCTTTTTTTTTTTTGAATTTTCAAATTAAAAAAAAATGATAATAATAATTATTCCAAGTCATTTCACGTGTGGCTGGTGGCTACAACTATATCAAGCTGAATAATTAGCCGTGTGCTTCAAAACGGAAACTGCCCCCATCACATCAACTTCAATTTCCTAAAGAATCCTTTACTTTTGACTAGAATACCGAAAATATCCTCATTAGACTGTCATACTGGCATCTATGATTGGTGACAGCCTAAACAAAGAGGAGAAGCATTCGGGATAAACGACAGCAGAGTAGCTTTTTTCTTGTTTTTTGTTTTTTTTTCGAGCCAAGCTCCTACCCTAGTCCTACCGGCTTTGGCGGTCATCCTTTCTCTGTGAGCTAGTCTGTCATCGGCGATCTTTTTGGGACAAGCGTCAACGTAGACAAATCGCCGATTTAGTCACCACCTAGTAGGTTACACTGACATCTATTATGTACTAATAATATAAATATATAATATAATATTTATATTTATCTCTCATCTTCTCGGTCTTCTCTTCTCCTCCTGACTTTGCAGCCGGAGGAGCACATAAAGAGAGAAGAAGGGGAAGATTAAGAAAATCAGATTGAAAAAATAAAAATAAAACAGAAATGGAGTATCAGAAAGTCTCCTCTCCGATTTTGTCCAAGAAACTTGCGAATAGCTTTAGCTTTAGTGGACAGAGTGTATACGACGGCGTTTTTAGCGGTCAAAGAAAGGATGTTTCGCCTGTTGAAGAAGATTACGGTGAGATATTTGGTGGCTCTGGTGGATGTTCGATTCCTATTCTTGATGTTCCGGAGTTGAACGAGAGAAAGATTTCGGTTGATGTTAACAGCTCGAAACTTGATTATTCAAAGATATTCGGTGGCTTTGGAGAGTTTAATTTGGGCATCTCTCATGAGGAACTTCATGTGAAACCAAAGAACAGAGACAGCTGCATCGAAGAGGCGAGGTAAGTTGTAGTTATTTAATTACTTTATAAGCGTTTATTCTGTTATTATTAATTATTATTTTTGGTTGATGAAGTGGATAACAGTTGAAATTAAGGCATGTTTGGTTGTCGGGAATATTCATTTTTCTTTTTTCTTTCATTTTCGCCGCGGATGGAAAACTCATGGGAAACTGGTTTAGTTAGTTGGTAAAAGATAAAGATCGTTCCTTAAAGTGGGAAGAATTAAGAGTTTTCTCCTAAAATTGAAGAGTAGACAGGGGTTTTTTATTACTGAAAATTGAAAACCCATTTTACATTTCTGCTTAAGTGCTAGCAGATAAAGTGGCAGGAAACGGCCGAAAAACACTTATATTTGTACCGAACTAGAACTCACACTAATAATAATAATAATATTGTAGTTTTTGGAGCTTACTTTAAATGCATTTTCCATGCTGCTAGATTTTTTGTTACAGTGGAACTTATCTATTCTATGATAGAGATGTGGAGAAAAATTTCAGGCTTTACAATAAATGCACAGAAAGATCCATATTTTATATAACTTGTTTATTATCTGGCATTTTTTATTCTTTTGTTCATAAAAACAGAGAATGAAACAACTTTGTAGGTGTTTATGGATGGGAAATTGATCATGATGTGCTTTTTTGTAGGACACCAGCTGAAAGAGGAGCACATAGTTCTAACTTTTCAGTAGAAAATCAAGTATTGTCACAAGAAGCCACTCATGAGTCATTAGATGGTGTGAAACAGTCAAAAGTGTTTTACCATAAAACCCAGGAAGGAGGAAGGAATGGGATAACCGGGACAAAAAACTTAGCTCAGTGTCATGATGTTCCAGGTCATACTCATTTAATTGATGAAGTTGCTCCCTCACAGATGAATGGAGGTGATAAGCCATTATTATCAGTACCAAATAACACTTCCCATAATAGTAGTTTCAGTGGGGAGATAGTGAGAGGCAAATCTGGCAGGAAAGTTGTGTCAACCTGCTCACCTGGGGGTGCTAGAGAGCAGGTTTCTGGAGATGGTGCTAAATCTAAATATAAATCGAATAGGAGTAGATCCTATTCAATTGATATGCCACTTGATGCTTATGAAATTGACCTTAGGAAACATTCTTCAAAAGTATCACTGTCTTCAACCTGTCCACTTACTGGTTATAATAAAGGTGATTCAAAGGTACCAATGACTTCAAAGTCTGGGTTTTCTGATAGTCATTCTTCTGAAGATGCTGCAGATATTTGTTCACCAACTTATTTTGATGAGGAAGTAGATGTAAATTCAGTTGCCGCTTCCTCTGCAGCTGCTGTGAAAAAAGCAATCGAGGAGGCTCAAGCTAGGATAAGAATTGCAAAAGAAATAATGCAAAGAAAGAAGGAGGGTCTTCAAAACCATGTGAAGCTGAGACCTAACAATGTCTCAAAGACAAAGAAGAAAAGAGAAAGTACAACCATAGATAAAGCAAACAAATCCAGAGAAGAGGAATGGGAGAAATGTAAAGTTGATATTCAAGTGCCAGTTGCTGGGGTAGGAACACAAAATGCAAAATCAAGCCAAGTGGCACTGGACTTCACAGAAAGGGATAACCTAAGTTATGCCAAGGGAGCTTCTGATGAAACACATGAACATGAAAACAAAGTAACTCCAGTGGGTCATGAGTGGGAAGAAGTAAATGATAGGATTGAATCAGTAAATGAATATGAACTGAAAGAGAAAAGCTCTACTATCAATAACTTTGAGAAGCCAGAAGAAAATGGTGAGAAATTAGAAGTTTCTGAAGAGACTTATAAACAGGAAGAAATTGAGAGGAAGCTGAATATAGTGGAAGAGGCTTGTGAGATGAAAGAATGTGCTGACAAACCAAAGTTGGGTGAGGTTCATGATCGGGAAGAAGATAGAAAGAAATTACAGGCTGCTGGGCTGGCGGAAGAAATGGAGGCGATGTTTAAAGAATCCCATGAAGAAGAAGCTTCTGAAATGAAACTGAGTAGGTTTCAGGAACCAACAGCAAATGAGAAGAATCTAGAAATGCAAGAATCTAATTACGATGAATGTATGAAGATGAGGACACTAAATGCCGAGAGGGAGTGGTTGGAAACTGAACAGAAACAACAAGAGATATCTAAACAAGAACAAAGTGATGCTCGATCTGAAGATTTTCCTGAAAAGGAAGAGGATGATGCTGGATCAAAAGAGATTTTCAATCATAAAGAAAATGGAAAAGAAGAGGAAAAAGCAGCTTGTGACCAGGTAGAATTTGACAAGCAACAAAAAGAAGCTGTTACTGCTGAAGGAAATGTAGGAAAAAGAGATGTCCACTGTGGAGAAGAGGCTGAAAAGGTATATGATATAGCTGAGGATCTGGAAAAGATTGAGGTGACGATATATGATGTTCATGATGGCAAAAAATGCGAGGAAAAATCAGACAAGGATGGTGAAGTAGTGAAAGAAAATATTATAGAGGCAGAAGAAAATGGGAAGTTACTGAAAGAGACGTATGAAATCATAGATATGATGAGACAGAAAGAGGGTTGTGAATGCACAGAATCTGGACAAATGCAAGCAGGGATTGATCAGAAAGCAGCAGATGAGAAGATGAAAGCAACTCAAGAGGCTCTTAACCACTGTAAGAATAATTTTGAGGCAGTTATTAATGTATGTGAGCAGGAAGAAATTGGGATTTTAAGGGATACCCTGGGACCCTCTGGTCATGAAGAAAATGATGTATCTCTGAAGATACCCAGACATGAAGAAAATGGGGAGGTAATGGAAGTTTCTCCAGCTTCTTCTGAGTGCAAAGGTATGGAAACAGAATCAAATTCTGCTGAAGTGGTGAATGAACTGGAGACAAAAGAGGTTTCTGAAGTTGAAATAGCTGGATTGGAACAGAGTGTCCTTGAACACAAAGAGACTAAGAAGCAAGTAAATGATACAACCGCAGCTGTTGCTTTCAATTGCAATAGGGTAAATGAAGGAAACACTGATATGGATGTACCACAAAAGCTAAATTATCCACATGGAGAGGCATCTGTGACTGTGACTGTGACTGTCTGTAATGGTGAAAAGCATGTTGAAGAATTGCCTTGTGAATCAGAAGACATCTTTGAGGATGCTGAGGAAGTTGCTGTTGCAATTGAACAGGAAGAAGAAGAGGGTGACTTTCAATTTTCCAGTGAGAGTTGGGTTGACAGTGAGATGAATACGGATGGCAGTAGGCCACCTAGTATCTTTCAAGCAGAAGAGGAAATGGCAGAGATATCTAATGGTATCAAGACAAGCCAGAACACAGAAAGAAATGAAGAGACTTATTCTAAAATCCCAGAAGCCGAATGTTCTATGCAGAAAGAAGGGGAAATAGAGAAGGAGAATATGAGAAAAATAGATCAAATAAAAGAGAGGGAAAGGGAAAAGGAGAAGGAGAGAATAGCTGTAGAAAGAGCAGTCCGTGAAGCTCGTGAACGGGCCTTGACTGAAGCCCGAGAAAGGGCAGAAAGAGCTGCTGTTGAGAGAGCAAATGCAGAAGCACGTCGAAGGGTAATGGCAGAAGCCCGAGGAAGGTCGGAGAAGGCTTCTGCAGAGGCAAATGACAAGACTTCTATGGAAGCCAGACTTAAAGCTGAGCGTGCTGCGGTAGAGAGAGCAACTGCAGAGGCCAGAGCACGTGCCCTAGAAAAAGTAATGTCTGAGAAGGCTGCTGCAGTGGCAAGAAATCAAGCTGTAAAATCCTCTGGTGCTTCCAGAGACAATGGGATAAAACAGAACTTCACCTCCAACGTGAGTTTCTGCACTATCTGTTAGGCCTCAATCTTCCAATGTTCTATTTCATGGCAAATTACTAATGATAGAATCTCCTGCAGGATTCACAATATAGAAGCTCAGGTCCTACCAGAAGTTCAGGACATCTTACTTCATCTCATAATAGTGGTATGTGATATTGTAAAGTGCTATCATTGCATATTATTATCATTATTGGATTATTATGGAGATTAGACATATTTACTGCTCTTACTGAAACATTTGTTGCTCTTTGCTTCATGCAGTTCCTCAGTCTAACGATAATTTTGTTGGAGTTAATGGTGAATCAATTCAGAAGGATAAAGCTAGTCTGGAGAGGGATAAACGGACAGCAGAGCGTGCAGTAAGCCTCCTTTTCTGTTCGGAGATTAGATATGACCTTTGTTGACCTGTAGCATGATTAATGTACACCTTCTGCTCTCTTCAGGCCAAAGCTCTTGCAGAGAAGAATATGCGTGACCTTCTTGCAAAGAAAGAGCAAGCAGAGAGAAATGTAATGATCTTATCGAAAATGTTAAGTAATTCTTGCAATTAATTCTGTTGATTGAAATTTTCTCTTACTCTCCTGGATTTATCATCAATGACAGAGATTAGCGGAAGCTCTAGATGCTAATATCAAAAGGTGGTCAAGCGGGAAGGCTGGAAACCTGCGTGCACTACTTTCAACTCTGCAATATGTATGTGCCAGCTTTCTACTTATGCTCCATAAATTTGTATCTATATGCTTCCCACCGTTGAACAAATCAAAGTTTTAGCAGAACATGTAGATAATCTGGGTGCTGGATAGATCAAAAGTTTTCCATCCATCAAATTTTAGTCTAGGTACACCCTTGTTTTGTTACATGCTGACAAGATGACTGCATTAACTACTGTGATGCATGATAATGAACCAGGATAGATGTGAGTACTTGATTAAATACTCTGATGCCTCCTAGTTTTTGGGTAAAACTTACAGTTGTCAATAAATTATCGTGGAAGGTACATTGACTGCTAACTCAATGTCTTCATGCTAGAAATAAAATCATTAATGCGTAGTCTTATGCTGGTATTGCATTATCATGTGAATACTCTCATTGAGTACTGGAGGTTTTATCTGCCGCTCCTTGCCCCCACTCCCCACTTAATGATTTCATTAAGCACCTTTTGACATTGTTAGGAGTGACTAGTCACCTTTTAGATTAGGCGAATTTCATAGTATCACTTGTCAGCTGCTTCAACTCCACCTTTGACATCTGCAGATCCTTGGGCCTGATAGTGGCTGGCAGCCAATTCCTCTTACAGATCTTGTAGCAGCTGCTGCTGTAAAGAAAGCTTATAGAAAGGCCACCCTTATTGTCCATCCGGATAAGTTACAGCAGCGAGGTGCAAGCACACAGCAAAAGTACACATGTGAGAAGGTTTTTGATCTTCTAAAGGTGTGTTTCAAATTTAAATTCTCTATTTTTATTTTTTTGCTTTAAGAAACTATTAATTTTGGATGATGTGTCTGCAAAGAATTATCAGTTTGTCTATGATAACCAATGACCAAGTTTATTTGTCAGATGGCTAAACTTGCTCTAATATTTGAAAAAAAAAAAAAAAGATCCTGAGAGAAGTTGCTGCTCCTATGTATCCAAGCTTGTTTTTAGCTTATGTTAAAAGACTCTCTTGGCAGACGTCACTGACAAGGGTGAATTTGATCTGAGTTGATTTAGATAGAAATCTACAACTCAATTTGAACAAGTTAATCTTGAATTAGAGCTTCAAATCAGAAACTCGGTTGAAAATCGATTTGTTTATCTATTCAATAATATTGTTTGTCCTATCAGTGATATTGTTCACTTTTCCAAAAATATTGTTCAGCTTGTCGATAGTTTTTTGGTGACATTGCACATCAACTATGATCAGTTTGAACTGGAACTTGAGCTAGGCATATGACTTTGATTTGAGCTCAAGTTGACCGCAAACTCAGACTCAACATAGATCAAAACCACACCTAATCAATGATGCATCAATTATTGTCTTCTTACCTAGGAGCAGTTACCGGTATGGCAGTATCCATATGAATTACCTATTCTTTGTTTATCTGTTGTCTCAGGATGCTTGGAACAAATTCAGCGCTGAGGAACGCTAGACAATCGTCTGTCTTTCAATGGAGTGTAGTCGGAAGTACACAATTCATGATTATGACAAGCCGTTACAAATAGGAAACAAATTTTATCCATTGTTTTTCTGATAGTCATTTGTAACGTGGTAAACAATTGTACTTTGACAATGCATTTTCTGCGGTCCCAAGTATATATTATGTAATTGCAGCCTGGTATAACTAGTTGGAAACAAGCTTTAGCCATTCTTTTTATACTTTATTGTCTCTGCCAGCTGCTTAGCTGTCAAAATTATTCCAAACGATAGGGCTGGATTTGAGTGCTTAGCCCAGCTCCGGCATAAAGCCAGTTCTCGTATAACTCAGTTTTAAAAATTTGAACTCAAGCATAGAGATGAATTTCCCTAAAATCAATTTGAGTCGATTTGGCTTTAAGAAAACTGAGTACAGGTTTGACTATAGTACCAAATCAAACTTAAGTTCGGTTTTAATTCTATATCATGGTTAAGCTAAATTAATTAAGACATTACCGTTTTAACTAATTAAAATTGGGTTTTTTCAAACTCACAAGTTTAAGGAACTGAATATCTCTAAAATTCGAATTTAACAATATAAATTTGTAAACTCAAACTCAAGCTTGAATTTGTCTAAATCAAAATCATTTCAAGTTCGTTCGATTTGAGCCGATAAACAAACTAGAATCTGCCCCTATCCAAGGGAGATGCGCACTATAGAGCACAGGATTACCTGAATTTTTGTACATCTTCGATTTAAACCACAGTAACTACTTCAAAACTAATTGCAGGAAACACTCGGTAAAATACAAATCCTTTTTACAGCTGTTCTACTGAAATATGTAACCGAAAATTGAAAGGGTTTGCAATGATTGCAACTTCAGAAGACTTCATAAAGGGTAGGCACTAGTCATGAATAGCACAATTACAAACCGAGGAGGTGAAGCATTATTGCATTCTGTGCATGCATCCGATTCTCAGCTTGTTGGAAGACAATGGAGTTTGGGGCTTCAATAACGCCATCAGTCACCTCCACTCCCCTTTCAGCAGGCAAGCAATGCATAAAATAAGCATTTGAGCCTGCTAACTTCATGAGAGCTTCATCCACCTGTAAAAATTTGCCAGTAAATATATGCGGGGAATAGACTTGAAGCAACAACTTTGACTAGTACTCATGGCTCATTACCAGACAGCAGATAGCAGATAGAAAATTTCCAATACAAAAGGTATCAAGCAATATTCTACGCAAACTATCTTGCAGGTCAAAAATATGTTTGAAATGCTTGAAACGCTTGGTGCCATAAATATATAGAAATAAATATTAATAATTAACAAGACAAATGTTACTAAAACAAATAGTACCTGAAATCCTTGAAACACTTGTCGGCGATATGCAGCCTCTTCCTTTTGCCCCATGCTTGCCCACACATCAGAGTACACAACATCGGCACCATTGATAGCCTCTTTTGGATCATTTGTAATCTCGATTTTGCTAATTCCAGCATGCTGAGCCTTCTCAACTGTTTCTCTATCTGGTTCGAAACCTTCTGGGCATGCACAAACAAAGTGGAAAGGAATAACTGAAGCCAACAACAACCAAGAATGTACAATATTATTTCCATCTCCAACATAGACCACCTGATTTTGCATTACCCTCAAACAGTTAGACAGCAGCACATAAAACAAAATATTCAATCAAGGTGTATGACGATAAACAGAAATCACATGAAACTGATGGGCTAACCTTGGTTCCTTCCAACTGACCAATGTGTTCAATAATGGTGAGGGCATCAGCCATTATTTGGCAAGGATGGTTGTAGTCTGTCAACCCATTGATGACAGGTACAGTAGCATATTTAGCCAGATCAAGAATGTCCTGCAACAGAATAGATAACATTAGCAAGACGGTGCATATTGACATATTTTCCTAATTTATTTCAGTTTTCCTCTACATTGTTAACTGCATGCGTAAACAACACCTACCCTGACATAAGAAACTCACCAGCATACCTGATGAGCAAAGACACGTGCCATAATAATGTCATTGTAGTGACACAAAACACGAGCAACATCACGTGTCTCCTCTCGCTTACCCATCTGGATATCATCTGGTCCTAAATATATAGCATGACCTCCCAACAGGGAAAACCCTGTCTCAAACGATACCCTAGTTCTCATTGATGGCTTGGCAAAGATCATTGACATTGTCTTACCTTTAAATGGCAGAAATGTCCTGTCTCCAGATTTAAGCAGTGCCTTGACTTCAGCAGCCTGGTCTAAAATCTTCAATATGGTGCCTTTGTCAAAATCACTAATGTGCAAAAAATCCTTTAGCTCTGCTTTTGCTGTAAAATACAAAACCCAAGCAACCTAGTGTTGCTCAACTGTTCTTTGGCTTGCAATTCAATTAACAAAGACAGCTATGACAAGTTTTAAATTGATATGCAATGAACAAAGCTTCTTTGCACATACCTTGCACAATAACACGAGGACCAAAAACATTTTCATGATAAACTCCAACAACATATCCGAATATGGAAACAAAGGTTATTTTATTAAAAAACTGAAAAAACAACTTATATAAAATGAAGAAAGATTTACAAAGCAGTGAACAAGCTGCCACAGTAAATTTATACATAGATGGGTCGTGAACAGCTCAAAGAAACCAAACGACATTATAAAAGACTACTGTATTCTCAAATCATGAATTTCAACCTTCACAAGACAACTTTTACTTCAATAACTATTAGCTACACGAACAAATATGTGAAAAAAATAAAAAATAAAAAACTGAAATCTCTATTGTTGAATAACATTAGCATTTCCAACTATTAAACCCTAATTCACGATAAATAATTTTGAGAAATTGTCCAACATTTCACTCATGCATGCCTATAAAGCAAGTTGAATCTCACAACTAAACGAAGTCTTAACACAAATCCCGGTCGATTCAACACAAACACCAATCTAGTTCTTATCAGAAACAACATCACTTACAAGAGATCAAATAAAGCACACTAAGAATCGGAAGCGAACATTAACCTTTTTCATTGACGGAAGATTGAGCTGACGTGGCAGAAGAGGCCTGGCACGAAATAGTTCTTCGGAGAACCGGATAAGCCAGGGGGGAAGGGACCGAGGCGGAGAAGAATCGCGAGTATTTGGGATGAATCCTTCTGAGCAAAGACGAAGATGAAGCGGAGAAAGCCATTTTGTCCGATCCAAGTGCACAGTTGCAAGAAATCGCCGCCATTGTTTTTGGTGGGAAGAGCTTCGGGAGGGGGAGAGAGTGAAATGTAAACGGCGTGGGTTTTACACGGGTTTTGCAGTTAGTGAGTTGTATTGACGTAAATGCCCCTGATGTGGGGACCACTTGAATGTGACCTTTTGCCCTTGCATCACTAATCACTCCATAATTGTTTCAAGACCAAAACACATACTACCACCCAAAGTTTAGTGTATCAAGTTAGTACCCTTAGTTTCGAAAACTATCAATGTTCTACCGGCCGTCAGTGTCCGTTAATGAATTTTACCTTGTGATTACCCTAGCAACGGCTGGAGTTCTATAACCACACAAATCCTTAAAGGGCATTCCATTTAAGTAATATTTTATTATAAAAAAAAAATAATTATCTTAAATATAAATTATTTGAAAGATTATTAAATATAAATAATTGTTATATTTAATAAAATTTAGTAAAAATTAATAGGTATGCATAATAATTATGTTCAGTTAGAAATAATAAAAGAATACTGAGATATTATTTTACTTAAATATCTTTAGATATAATTATTTTAAAATATATTTCATATTATTTATTGTATTAATTAAAAATGAGAGTATTTTAGTACTAAAAGATTAATAAATAAAAATAAAATTATAATAAAATCAAGATTATCTTAATAATCTTTTAATACCTAAGGTAAATATAGTAATCAGGTTATCACCTATATTACTTGTCACATTATCATTGGTAATATAAAATTATCATAATATTTTATTACTGAAAAATCAAATAAGATAATATAAGGAATAAAAGATAAATTATCAATATAATTTTTATATATCACAAAACCAAACAATCCCGTAATTGGGGTAACTCAATAGTCAAACCTAGAATCAAGATAGTTTTTGCTTTTGGTTCACCCTAATCAAAAAGTCAAAGCCGCATTTGTTGCAAGTTCGGATCGAACTTGCCATCAAATCTTGTTCAAACTAGTTAGTCCAAATTTCAAAACTATGAATAAAATCTTTTGGGTTGCTTAATAATTGCATCATAACATATTCTATTATATATTTAGTTAAAGTTGAGTTGTCTCAACAACCAACATATAAAAATAAAATTGGATAAGTTATATCATATGTGTTAAGATTATGATAACTAATAATAATAAAGTATAGTAGGTGAATGATTGAGTTTCTCCCGCACCGAAGATATGATATCTACTTTAACTAAAGGTAAATTCGAATCGAGATAAACTCAGATTTAATTATAATATTAAATTAAACTAAATTTTAAACCCGGTTTAATATTATAATTAAGTCAAATAATTAAAACAACACATTTTTATATATATTAATTAAAACAATATTGTTTTGATTGATTTATATCAATTTTTTTAAAGTTCGAAAAATTAACATGCCAAACGCTCTTCAAACTCAATGTAAAAAATATTAAACTTATAAACTTAAGATTAAATTTGAATTCTCTTGATTCAAACTTATTTTAGCTTTGTTTAATCCAAATTTGAATAAACCCCACTAGAATAGAATCTCAATTCCAACATGATATTGTGGTGGCTGGCAGGGAATGGCCTAATAATTCTTCTACATTGGGAAAATGTTTCATGAAGGACAATGACTTCTTACGGTAAGTACGCACATAATGGAAGACATGATATAATAGGCATTTATTAAATGTATATATTTATTTTAAGACATAATGGAGTAAGTAGTAATGGAGTAAGTGCATGAAGACTTAAAGGATCTCATAGAAAACCAAGGAAACAATGCGCAGCTGAAAAGCGGGGACTTGGTGGTGGTTTGCTGTCTGTGACACCGACATTGGTCTACTCATTGATGCGATTTTCATGAGAAAGAGGAATCAGTCCTTTGGCTCTGCAAGTCTCCACAGCTCCTGTATACATATCTTCCAAGTTGTATTTGAACTTAAATCCCAAATCCGTAAGCTTCTTAGAAGAGAATTTGTAATTTTCTAAGTTGTCATCCACGCCTTTGAACCTGAGCAACAGTGCTTGACTAATTAGACAAAACTTTAAATTTAGGTAGAACAGCAATCAATTCAAGATTGGCCAGCTAATTGACTTAGGCTTACTTTGTGGGAATATTGTACTCTGGGTATTTTTCTCTGAGCAATTTTGCTACTTCAAGAATGGTAGCTGAATCTGAAGAGCAGATGTAACGACCTTTTGCCTCAGGTTTCTCATACAGAAATATATGAGAGTTGCAGAGATCATCCAAATGCACAAACTGGCCTTGCTTTATAATTGAATAATGATCTTCATTTCCTGTTAAAAAAAGGTAAATTTAAAGTCTGGTTTCTTTAAATTATGACAATGGCAAGCACAAACATGTACAAACAGAAGACGAACCAGTAATTGGTGAAAGTGCAGAGATCAAACTAGGTGGCATTGATGGCATTAGAAATGGACCAACCACAAGAGATGGAATTATGCTGATAAAATCAAGGTTGTTCTCTTCAGCAAACTTCCAGGCAGCTTGCTCGGCCAGGGTCTTCGATACAAAATACATCTAGTTCCCATAAACAAATTAACAAGTTCAGTAATGTGCTAATGGTGGTTAAACTTTTTGTTGTGTGTGTGTGAGTTTGATCATCATCAAAATACAAACCCATCCAGTCATCTTTGTGGCCAAGACAAATTCTAGATCACTCCAACTGGATTCATCGTAAACTGGCTTTTTGTGTTCTTCAACATCCAGGGTTCCTGCAGATGATGTGAATACTAGTCTTCTCACCGTTTTTGCATTTTTACAAGCTTTCATGATATCCAGCATCCCATTTATTGTTGGCTTTATCATTTCATTCTGAAACCCACAAAATTATCACTTCTTTCATCTTGTCAACAAATTGGGTCCTCATTAATTTGAAGATGAAATCATACCTCAGGATCCTTAGCATCAAAAAACATGGGAGTGGCGACATGAAAGACTCCTGTACATCCTTTGATTGCTTCATCAAAGCTTCCTTCTTCAGTCATATCAGCTTTCCACAAAGTCAGGTGGGTCTTTGCGTTTGGCAACTCTAGCAAGTGCTTCACTTTGTTCATGTTATCTGCCACCATTAAAATCCTGTTAACAGACCACAAGTTTTCAAAAACCACAACCATGAAAAGAAGAAAAAGGAAGCAAGCTTACTGGGATCCCGCACGGTGGCTCGAACACTGTAGCCTCTCTCTAAGAGTCTCATGATAAGCCATGAACCGATGAAGCCGGACGCACCAGTAACGCAAACAACTTCTGAAACCATATTTGTTCTAACACAAATTAGTTACTTGTGCCTGGCTCTGTACAAAGCTTCCGTTGTAATGTCTGGAAGCGAATCCAGATGATTATATAGTCGCCGGTAATTCTATCTTTCCACCAGATACTCTGAAGCACAATTTCAACCACGTGATTAACTGATCGTTGTCGCACGTGTTTGTGGTAGTTCCACCTGCTCCCACACCCTCCATTACAGTCTACTCTACCCTCCAATCTACTTGCCATCATCAAAGACTGGGTTTGATAAATCACCCGTGCCGCCGGCTTTATTGACATTGTCGCTTCCCTAGTAAGGCCTTTTTCAATGACAGATTCGATGAAACGGTGATTTCTCGATAGAAACTGCCTTTACTTGTAGACTCGAATAAAAAGTTAATCCAAGCATAAACGACATTGTCATGACTTTTTTTTACCGCTCTTCTAATTAATTGACTAGGATCAGATTTTAGGTTTTGTCATGATTTACTCCTCTCATACAGGGTATTTTTCAAGATGAGATTCGAGAATTTTTCAACCTACCAATTATATATTCTTCTAAATAAAAAAGAGGTGGAAACTCTACAATGAATAATGATGTCAATAATAAGAGGCTGGTGTGATTTAATTGCCTGTCCTAAATCAATTTGAAAAAAAATATAACTTTTCAAATTAAAATAACGTAAGTAATGTTCAAACTTATAATAACTCATTTAGGAAAATAACATTTATTTCAAACTCACGTGGTCAAGTATCACCTCAGGCTGGGACCACACTTTTTTATTTTTAATTGTATATAAAAGAATCATCCATTTTATCACTATAAATTCAATACTTTGCTACGACTATAAGATGGGGTCATGAGAGCTAATACTTGGTTGCTTCTAGAAGACATTATTGTGGGCATAGACTATAGTTTTCTTGTAAGAAACAACTTGATTTTGAGTTGTTTGATTTGAGTTTAGTGAATTTTCAAACTTTCTTACATGAAGTTTTGGAAAATTTAAATATTTGTTTATTATCTAATTTTTATTAAAAATTTTGAGTAAATATAAAGATAAAATTGTTATTTTAATAATATTATTCAAAAAATAATATAATTTATTTTTTTTTTTTGGATATTAAAAACTAATAATTTTACTCTAATTTAAAGTTTTTCAATTTTAAAAAATCACATTTTTCTTTTGAATTTAGTTTTTTTCTTATATAGTTTAGAGGAGAAAATATACCTTTTTAAAACTAAAAAACTTTAAATAGAATTGAAGTTATTAGTTTTTTAAACCTAAAAAGAATAATATAATAAATTATATTATTTTTTAATAATATTATTAAAATAATAATTTTACTTTATATTTATATGAGAATTTTAATTAAAATAAATAAATAACAAATAGATATTTTGAATTTTAAAATTTAAACATGGGTAAGAATAAGGCTTTTGGCCTTTATTCCCACCCAAGGTATGGCTAAATCTTAAACTCATACCTTTCAAATCATAAAAACTCAAACACTCACCAATCATTTAAAATCTTTTAAACTTTTCTAATAAAATTAAGGATAAAATCGTTATTCAATCAGTAATATTAAAGAAATTATAATTTTATTTCATTTTTCTTCTCATATTTTGAAAACTAACAACTTCATCTCTATCTAAACATTTCAATTTTAAAAAATTAACTATTTCCCCCACCTAAGTTTTTTTTCTTCTCCCTTCTTCGACCACCACACCATTATCGGTGTCATCCTCTTTTCACCTTCATTGTCATAATCATTTGGATGACCATCATGGGAGGTCGTTTGAATAATTTCGACAGTGAGGGTGGGAAGACGATGGTGCCAATGATTGTGTGGTGGTCAGAGAGAAGAGAAGAGAAAACCTAGGTAGGGGAAATAGTTATTTTTTAAAACTTAAAATATTTAAGTATAAATAAAGTTATTAGTTTTCAAAACTTAAAGGAAGAAAAGAGAAAAAATTATAATTTTTTAATATTATTAATAAAATAATGATTTTATCTTTAATTCTAATAAAAAAGTTTAACAAATTTTGAATAATAAATAAGTATTTAAATTTTTAAAAGTTGAAAGTACGAACTCAGGATGTCATTACACTTTAGGTGGGAATGAGTTTTTTGGCCTTAAAATATTTATGTTAGCCATATATTCCGTTCCGTATGTTATTCCATTGCGTATAACTTAAGTAAAAGATTCAATGGTGATGGCGTATACTGTACAAGAACGGCCATTCTAGAAACGTTATATAAGTATTGCCAACTATTATGTTCCACACCGACTTTAATGGAATGACTTTTTCTTTTCTTTAAATTTGAAAATTTTGTTTTATCATATTTCTGTTAAATTTGTTTATAAAATATATTATTTTATTAAGTTGGTGAAAAGGCACAAATATACTTTGTATTTACTAAAGTTAAATGGTAATTTTATTAAGTTGGGAAGGAAGCTGTCGAGTTCGCCGAACTAAGCTTCATCTCTTATTCTTATGGAAAAGCCGGATGAGGGCGATGACAAAGAGTCCGAGCTAGCCATAACGCACCGCACAACTCGGTTAGGACTGCTTGAGCAGACTTGACGCATGACGCAAGGGTGGCCACCAGATTAGGCAGAAGCGCTGATGGTGAGATACGTGGGAAATACAAAATACAAATGATTAAAGGTAATAATAGGTTAGACTGAGTAATGCTGATATACCTTACTCGGTTAACAGGTTAGATTGAGTCTAAAAATCGTATAATAGCATATTCCATGATTCGGCCTGACCCATAGAAAGTATATATATGTGATCAGATTAAATCAAACAGTAATAGTTTAGATTGATCCATTAATTTTAATAAATTTTTTTTATATTATAATTATTATTACAAAAACAATAACGCGTTGGATTAAGCCAACCTTTGTGTCTAGGCTCAAAGTTTGACCCAATCTATTACAATAGTAGGTTGGGGTTTTTCAAACTAAAGTATTTTCTTATATTTTGAGTTGGTCCGATCTATTTGACATTTTTATTAGTGACGAGGAAAAAAGAAGATGAGAAAAAAGAAAATATAAAATAATTGCAATAAAAATGTAATTTGTTCATATTATTTTAGGTGTAAGTGATATTAACTCTATCATATATAATATAAGAATAATGTTTTGTATATATATATTTTTGTATATAATTTAAGTATACAGATAATATATTATCATATAATTAAATATTATTTTATTTTTAATTCAAAATTATTTAATCATAATAAAAAATATATTTAGATTTTAAGAGAACATTTAGTTTAGATAATCATTTATTATTAAAATAGAGATATTACCTTAAAGAAAGATTACTTAAAAGATTATTAAGTATAAATAATTATTATATTTGATAAATTTTAATATGTATAAATAATTATTATATTTGATTAAAAATAATAAAATAATACTAATAAATTATTTTACTTAAATATCTTTAAATATAATTATTTTTAAATATTTTATATTATTTAATATATTAATTAAAAATAAATTTATTTTTATCTCAAAAAATTAATAAATAATATTATAATTA
The DNA here is from genome assembly GCF_011075055.1 of Mangifera indica. Lineage (NCBI taxonomy): Eukaryota > Viridiplantae > Streptophyta > Magnoliopsida > Sapindales > Anacardiaceae > Mangifera > Mangifera indica. Next base: position 1,982,912 of record NC_058147.1, on the reverse strand, counting down.
TAATAAAATCAAGATTATAATAATAATTTTTTAATATATAAGGTGAATATAATAATTAGATTATTATCTATATTATTTATTATGTCAGTATTAATAATAAAAAATTATTGTAATATTTTATTATTAATAAATTAAATAATATAATATAAATAATAAAAGGTTGTTATATACTAATATTTAAATTCTTTGAGACCACATTACCCTTAAAGGATAATCTCATGAGCCTGAATACGACAAAAACATGAAAGCGACTTTGGCCTAGTACCAAAACAACGACGCAAAACAGCAACTCAACGGACAATATAGAAACTTGATTGGTAATATGTAATCTTAGCCGTCCAATTGAGCCAAGCTTTCCACGTGAGCACCGACGTGAAAAAACGGCGACGTTATCTCTTGTATTTCGAATCTTCTGAAACTTCCAGTTCCCAGATTGTACCAATTCAGAAAAGCATCTGATCCTCTGATAAATCCATGAAGCAAAACTTTTGATCCTCCGTGATCAAGCGCCTCAGGACGAGTGGCATCGAGAGGCTGAGATGGATGAATGATACTTTCTTTAACCCATGTTTTTTTGTTTTCATCACCAGAAGCCTCTTTTAGCAGCCAAAGATCCATTCTCCTCTTGCCTTCCGATGCAAAATCCATGTCAATCAAAGCCAAATCTCCTCCCAATTCCCCAAGACAAAACATCGGCCAATTTTTTCCTGAAAGGCTTTTCGGGGGAGGAATTGCTTCAAAGGTTTCATTTCCAATGTCGAATGATGCTATCATATATCCTTTAGAACCATTATTTGCTGTAATCCAGTAGAAAAAACCGCTAGCATGCACTGGTGGTTGCCTATTCAGAAAGCGAAAACGTTCATCATACTTTACATTCCTCCAGGAACAGGTTCCCATTGTAAATATGTCCATCTTGGAGTCACCGGGTGCTTTAAATGGTCCTGAGTCTGACATCCTAATGACTTTATATCTGCAAGCTTGAGGATCAAACCCGAACCCGCAGCTCAACAAAATAGACCCCTTTGCATCATCACCTGGAAGCTTCACCATATTTCTAATGGCGGGATTACAAATGTAAATCCTGCCCTTAACACCGTAAAAACAGACCAAACCGTTGCAGGAAGGCAAGACACGGTACGAGTCAGAGTTTATGTGAACTGAGTAGTCTGAACCTGCAAGTCCATATTCGTTAATGGTGATAAACTTGATGGTGGTGCTGACATTTCCATGTGAGATGAACGATAATAACAGACGAAAATCATTCGCTGTCTGGGCTCGTTTCAAGTGGGTGTAGATGAAATGTGGGTCTGATATTAAAGACAACCATTCCTTGTCTATGCACTGAAATCTTGCTAAAGATTTAACTGGAAGTCGGAGGAGAAAATGGAAGACGAGAGACTTCGGAATATAAGCCATCAAAATATTTAGCGTTTGAACAATTTGGTTATGGCTTCCGGGTCTCTGAAAATGAGAGGAAAATGTCTGGAATATATGACTAGTGAATCGAAACCAAAATGTGTGTCCGTTCATCACCAAAAGTTTTGCCTTCTAAGAAACAAAATTTGCGTTTGTTCATGATCAAATGTTATGTCTTTTAAGAAGCATAAATTGTGTCTGTTTTCGGGTCTATAATTGTGGAATATTTATAAGTTTCATAGTCAATGCAATTTTAATTTCTCTTATAATTTCATTATCACAAAATTAAAGAAATTCGTCTTAGCATTAATTTGAGGGAGACTTTAGTAGTGTTAAATGTATCTATGGGACCTTTGTATCTTGATATAATTTGTCGTAACCTGCAAACCATTTTAAATACAGACAAATATACCTTTAAAGAAAGTGTTATCATGCCTTGTAACTTTACTCTTTGCATTGGATCATCTTTGTTATATATGACCATGGGAGGACCGAATTTAAAGCAACTTGTTATACCCACGGTTCATATTGCATCAAGACCTGCTAAAGGGCTGGTCATGGTTACTTGTGACTAGGGGTGGATTCGGATAGAGGCGAACCGAGTCCGAACACCCCTCGGCTCTAATTTGACTCATATTAAAAAACGAGCTAAATCTTTCGACTCAAATTCGGTTCAAATTTTAATCAAACAAATTTGAGCTGAACTAAGTCAAATCGAATCAACTTTCGAGATCGAGCTGGCTCAGATTATATTCAGACTGTATTGAAAATTGGAGATCATCTTATTTCTACGTCCAGTTAAAACATTTCAAAAATGACCTCCCTATTTAGAGGATGGTAAGACATAAATGAAATTTAAAGAATATGAAAATGTGAAAAACAGGTTTGAAGATAATTTGATGAAGTTCTTATTGTGGTGACAATTGAGTCCCTTGCAACTAGAGCATGAGTATCTGCACAAAAAGCTACATCAGAGCATTCTTCAAGCAAGTTGAATTTAAGTTAAACCGAATCAAACACCTTTTGGCTCAAGTTTGGCTCTAATTAAAAAACGAGTTAAATCTTTTTACTTGAGTTCAATTCGAATTTTAATCAAACGGATTTGAGTTAAACTAAATCAAATCGAATTAATTTTTAAGATAGAATCGGTTCAGATTATATCCAGGCCTATCTGTGACATGACACAACCCAAGGTCTTTTGGTCATGTTTTTGTGAACCTTCAACGGGGTAACACCCTCTCTCTCTCTCTCTCTCTCTCTCTCTCTCTCTCTCTCTCTCTCTCTATATATATATATATATATGTATATGTGTATGTATATGTATATGTGTATATGTATATGTGTATGGATGTATATGGATGTATATATATATATATATATATATATATATATATATATATATATATATATATATATATATATATATATATATATATATATATATATATATATATATACATCCATATACATCCATACACATATACATCCATATACATCCATACACATATATATATACACATATATATATATATATTATAAACAGTTCGACCGATATTGTCCACTTTGGACTTTAGGCTCTCACGGCTTTATTACGCGTCTCGGAGGGGTAAGGCTTCAGGCCTGCATGGGCCACCAAGATATTGTCCGCTTTGCCACTTCAGGGGCTCACGGTTTTATTACACGTCTTGGAGGGGCAAAACGGACAATATCTTGGTGGCCTATGCAGGCCTAAAGCCTTGCCCCTCCGAGACGCGTAATAAAGTCATGAGAGCCTGAAGCCCAAAGCAGATAATATCGGTCGAGCTGTTTATAACACGTTATCAGCACGATAGCAATGGGGGGTGTGCTGTGACCTGAAGTCCCACATCGCTCCCGTACTATCTATTGAGCTTGTATATAAGCAGGGGCCTGAAGCCCTCAACTCGTACGACGCGTTTTAAAGCCGTGAGGGTTTGAAGCTCAAAGCGGACAATATTAGTCGGACTGTTTATAACACGTTATCAGCACGATAGCGATTGAGGGGGGGGGGGTGTGTTGTGACCTGAAGTCCCACATCGCTTTCGTACTGTCTATTGAGCTTGTATATAAGCAAAGACCTGAAACCCTTAACTCGAATGATGCATTTTAAAGTCGTGAGGTCCTGAAGCCAAAAGCGGACAATATTTGTTGGGTTGTTTATAACAATATATATATTTTAAAACTTTTTAATTATTTTATTTTTTACATGTCATACCAAACTGAACTAGGGGATCGACTGCAAAGCTCCGACACAATCCGTACAGCCGACGAGCATGATAGTGCCTGCATGAATATGGACCATGACCCCACGGACCACGCCTTTGTAGAGGGGTAGAGGCGGGCCCTGAATAGGGCTGGATTCGAGCCGAGCTCGGCTCGCAGCCAGCTCGGGCTCGGCTCAATTTTTTTATGGCCGACTCGATTTCAGCTCGAGCTCGATTTGAGCAGAACTTGGTTCAGCTCGAGTTCGGCTCGGCTCGACTCGTTTTTCATATCAAAACGACATCGTTTTGTATATATATATGGATCAAAACGACGTCGTTTTGTATAAAAAATTTAAAAAAAAATCTACCGAGCCAGCTCGAGCTCGATTGAGCCTAGCAGAGCCCGGCTCGTTTCAGGCTCGAACCGAGCCGAGCCGAGCTCGAGCTCGAGCTGGCTCGGCTCGAGTCCAGCCCTAGCCCTGAACATGTCTAATTTTTGCTAACAGTAAATGTTTCACCTGGTGCATGTTTGCTTTGTATGAATTGTATTTGTGGACACAGAAAAGCTGAATACGAAAACATTCTTGTGTATAATAAATTTTTGAACAACTATGCTCACGATAAACTTAGCCTCGTGTTTAGTCCTGGCCACGGGTCGGTTTGGCTTATAAATCAAACCGAAACTAGCTTGGTCAAAACTGGAACTGGAATCGTTAAAACCAGAATCGGTATGAACCAGAATCAAAACCAAATTTTGACGGTTCGATTCCAGTTTTAATATTTTTGAACCATAGAACCATCGGTTCATAGCCGATTCATGAACTGACGGTTCAAAAAATTTATAAACCAGTTTTTTTATTTTTTAAATTTAAAAAAATTGGCATGAACCGATTTTTTTTCAAAACATTTGCAGGGACCGGGTCCCCTGCAAATGTTTAAAACATGGCTACTGTTTCCCCTGCATATGTTTAAAACATGGCTACTGTTTCCCCTGCATATGTTTAAAACATGGCACTGTTTGGCTGTTTTTTTAATTCTTTAATATAAAATTTTACTTATAAATATTATTCAATCTTTCAATTCTTTCATTTCTCATTCTCTTCATTCTTAATACTCTCTCAATCCTTCAATCAAATTATCTCAAATTTAATTAAATTCTATCTTTATTTTTATCAATTCTAAATTTAATTTCTATAATTTAATTATTATTATTTTTCTATTATACAATTTCATAATTAATTATTCTCTTGAGATTTGAAAGAATCAAAATATACGTAGTTTTATTTATTATTTTTTGATAATAAATAATATAAATTATATAATTAATTATGAAAGATAATAAAAATAATAATAATAATATATAATAAATAAAATTAATTATAAAAAGTAGTAAATAGAACTACGCAGACTTTGATTTTTTCAAATCACAAGAGAATATGTAAAAAGCGTAATTGAAAAATTAAGTCTAAACTTTTTTTAAAAATTTTTTATTCTTAATTATTATAATTATTAATTAAAAAAATAAATCAGGGTCATGAATCAGAACCGACAGTTTAATATCAGTTTCGAATCGGGGTTATGAACCGGAACCGTCAGTTCCAAACTGATTATGAACCGTCCTGTAACGATTTCGGTTCAGAATTCTTATTTTTTTGAACTGTGAACCGATGGTTTCGAATCGAAACCATCGGTTCATGAACTGTGGCCAGCTCTACTCGTGCTTCATGAATCCACCCAGGCACCCACCAGTTGCCTCCTTGCGTTTGTATGGATTCTGAAAGAGCAGGGCGTTGGAGTAGGAGAAGAGTAGTAGGTAGGAGTGGGCTGGGGCAACAAATTAACTGTTCTGAAGTTGATACGAGCAGGGCGTTGGAGCAGGAGAACAGTGGTAGGTAGGAGTGGGCTGGGGCAACAAATTGACCGTTCTGAAGTTGACAGGGGCAGGGAAAGAGTTTTATTGACTTTTCACTTAAGTGAAAAACTACAATTACCATATTACCCTCCACCACAAATCTCCCTCCTCTTGTCGTTCTCTTTCTTCTTCATCTTGGCCTGTGGAGCTGAGCTCATAGTTACCACCTGAGTGTTTCCGTTAAATGAGAAAACACCTGCACGAGGCCGCCAAGGTTTCAACTGTGAGGATGCCTGCAAAGCATTCACCTGCACGAGACTGGTGTCCATAAAATTGGATAATGATTTAAATCTCCTTATGATGCGTAGCTTTGTGTGGTTTCTCGTCGCTTCCACTATTTCTGACAACGATTCTTCCTCTATGACCTCCGAAAAATCTCGATTCCAAAGTGTCAAAATCTTTTTCTTCCTTGGTAGAATCTGATTGTTCAGTTATGTTGATTAATTTTTGTTCTGCAAAAATGAACGAGGAAAGAGGTGAAAATGATGGTTGTGGGGATTCCGGCATCACACCTGGTAGGTCCGATCCAGTCAACATTTTTTTTTTTTAAATTCTATAGAACTTTCAAATATTCGTTTCAAAATTATTAAATTTATCAATATAAGCGTAAAAAATGGTAAGAAATTACCTCTTACAGAAACCTCGTTAAGATTCATTAGGAATATTTCTCATTAGAGAAATTATCAAGGAGATTGTAAATTAGTATGGCTTACATAAATTTATCGATTCAGTCCAAAATTTTGCATTGCTTTCAAAAAAATATGTTTTGTTTTCGTTTAAGGCCAAAGGATTTATTCTTTCCACCCACCCAAGGTTTAAAAAATGATTATTTCTCCTATAGGATTTTTTTCTCCTATTTCTGGCAAACTGCTCTTTCCTAATCTTCGACGTTCTCCCTCCCAATCTCATGCACCACCATCCCCTGGTCTGACAAAGATAATTTGTCACCTTTGTTTGAGAGACAAATCATCTTCATCAAACCAGAGAAGGGCAATGCCAAGATTGGAGGGAGAGAGAAGTCGATCAGAAAGAAGAATGTTGACGGTAAAGAAGGATCAATTCATCAAAGAGAGGAAAAAAAACTTAGGGGATAAATGGTCATTTTTCAAACTTTGAGCGAGGTGAAATTGTTAGTTTTTAAATTTAGATAAAAAATATAATAATTTTTTAGTTTTTTCAATATTTTTTAATATATTTAATTAGATAACGATTTTACCTCTAATAATAACTCTAAATTTAATAAATAAGTGAATACTTTAGTTTTTAAGTTAAAGAGAAGAACTTAAAAAAAATAATTTTCAGTGTCCTTTGGCCTTCAATTAATTAGAACCCTTATCTTTTCGTTTCCTTTTGCTCTCACCCACTTCATCTTGGGTGTCTTGATCCATCACCATTGAGACACCACCCCCTTAACTCGGCAAACAACATCACAATTCTAAATTTCCAAGCCACCCTCCCAAAAAATGTTGCCACTAATGTGTTACCGACAAGTAAAAACTATGACTTTAACATTGGAAGCCATGACTTCTTCATCAATAAGAAGAATCAACAAAGACATGTGAGTGGTGAATGTGGTTGAATTGTTATAGGTGGTGAAGGATTATGACGGTGAAATTTTACTCGACGATCAAAATTAGAATTTTCAAATCTTAGTAGGGAAAGAATGACATATTTTTAAATTTACAAAATAGTTAAACTATCATATTTAAACATTAAGATAAATTTATAAAAGGTTCTTCTTTTTTAATTTTTCAAAATTTTTTATAATGAAATTACTATTTTTTGAAAAAAAATTTTGACCAAACCTCTGATGGAAAAATGTAATTTCACACTTAACATTTTATAATATAATAATATATTATTTATGCATTTAAATTATATATAAAAAAGTATACACATATAAATATTATTGATAAAAAAGTTTATAGACCCCATTTTTTATGTCCATACAGCACCGAAATTAAGTGAGGCATCGACACATGGAGGCCATATTGACAGGCCTGATTTGAGCCTTCCCATTTGAAGGGTTAAAATCTTCCAGGGTCTTTAACCCAATTCTACACATTATTCCATTGTGGGTTCACCTGGGGATCAGGTTGGGCATAGTAATTTTCCAAAAGCCCAGAACAAGTTGCTGTACATCGATCTTAAACCACGTGTGTTATTAAAATGAATATGAGGATAAATAATAATATATTATTATATAATTAAATAATTTTAAATTAATAAAAAATAATATTTAATTATACGATAATATATTATTATTAACAATTAAATTAGTACTATTATAAATACATGATATTTGTTCTAGATACAAAGTCTTTATAAGTTTAGGCATTAAAGAAGACTCACATTTAATGATACATTGAATTATGATGCAAAAACTAACCTTGGTTTAAACCAATTCATCTAATTAATTCATAAAAACAATGCTTTTATAATCAAATTGGATATTGACCTGATGAAGGGAGTGGTTTGGCCTAACCAGTGATCAAATTGATTAATCGGTAGTTATATTGACTAATTATTTAACATATTATTTAAAAATATTTTATATAATTATCATTAATTATATAATTTGACTTATTTATCATTAAAATAAGATTAGTTTGGGTCATAGTGAATATTTTGTATAACCCAATTCCACACATGTTATATCTTCAAAAGTGATAAATAAGTTATTGGGTTTAAATTTTCATAATAACTTGAAATAATGCGAGAAATAAGATATTGAGTTCAAGTTTTCAAAATAAATTTTTGAAAAAAATATTTTTATATTGACCAAATTAAACCCAATTTTACATCTAGTCCAAGTAGATGTTTCCGAACAGTTTAATTTAATTTAATAACAAATATAATTTTTAAGTAAATTAAAATCAATTTGATTAAAGATTGAAAATTCAATTCATCGAATAGATCAATTCAGTCCAATTTTTAATACCATTCATAAACGTCTACTTCAAATTTTGCTATAAATGCTTGCGTGTGTGGTCCACGAGGGCCCACGCTCTTGGTTATCTATCTCTCTGGCATACCGTCAATAAGGCTAAGAAAACGATCACTTCCCATTTGCTATCTCAATCTGTGTCAGAATATATCCGGTATATAAAAATAGAAGTTCTAATTTATATTATATATAATTAATTAATTTATATTAAAATTTAATTTATTATATTTATATATTATTTAATTTATTTATTTTTATTAGATATGAAATTTTTTTTTATTCTATAATATTCTCTCACAAATATAATTATTATAGATGATTATAAATAAATGGTAAATAAATACAATAAATTAAATTTTAATATAATTTTATTAATTTTATGTAATATAAATTTTAATTTTTATATTTATATATGTAATATATTTTTGACAAACCATCATCCGCTGATACAGTGGTGGGTCAGGGATTTTACTATGAAATCTACAAACATAACATGGGCTTCAGGACATTACATCACATCCAGTCCAAGTCCAAGTACATGAAATTAATTGCTTTACGCGTTGGAAGGACCAGACATGGCACACCAGGAGGCCCCGGCGCACAAGTTACGCCAGGCGCCCAGGTCGGTGCCGCTGTTGTTCTTAGAATGAGAAGAGACAGAAGAAACTGAAATTAATGAAGGATTGAGACGTACGTGGCAGCAGCATATTGAGATTCATATGAATTTTATTTTATTTTTTTGACAAGCATATGAATTTTAATATTGCTTATAGCAAAAGTGTAGAAAGTGGAGCCGATTCTCACGTGGCTCCTGCTATCTTTCTAACATAGAAAGTGTGTCAAGTCAAATGCACTCAGGTTTGGTCACATCTAGGTTTCGTATGAAAGAACTATTATTCAATTGGCAGACAGCGTTTTAAAACTCAGATTGGTTTCATCGATCCGACTGGGACATGTGGATGGTGACGGTGCAATGATTTTAGCCATTTGATCTTCTTAAATCTAGGTTTGATGAATAATTTGTGTCACTTTTTAGGTGAAACATCAGTTTATGATAAGGTTAGCACAGGAAATGAATTCAATCTTGATGTTGATATTGAAAATAATAAGACTGACATAAGGATGAATCAAATGATAACATCAATGCTAAAAATAATAAAATTAATATTGATAAAATATTAAAATGATAATTTTTTTTATTGAAAGTAGTTGTAAATGAAGAAGCATATGACCCAAAAAAAATATAAAAAACTAATACGTGATTAGGGTTTTTTGACATAATTTTATATATTCAAAAAAAATGTTGTTTTAGTCTTACAGACAATGAAACAATAAATACATATCAGCAAAACAAAAAAATAAAATATTTCCGTTAAACAATTTATTAATTTGATCATTGATTGATCTAGAATTGATCCCTTCACCGGGTTAGTGTTAAGTGTAGATACGAAAACCTTGTTGGCTGACAAAATCTCAAAATCTTGAGTTAAATTGTGGAAATGGCCTGCATAGTCCTTCTGAAAGTCATTTAAAGGTTTTTCTACATTTAAAACATGATGACCCAGTTGGGTCAGGTGGAGCATCATTTGATCTTTGAGATTAAAGATTGTCTGAAATATTTGTTGGGATTTTATGAGAAATCCTAAAGCAAATGCAAAAGAGCAAGTAAAGATAATTTATGAGAGTGGGAATGGAGAAAATGAAGAGCATGGAAGCAAGGCACAATGACCAAGAGAGTTAAAGTTTTCTTTTTCTTTTAACACTTTTTACTTTAGTGGACTAAATGCCTTCTCCCAAGTTCCAACCTCCACTTTATTCCTTTCTTTGCTTGGATTTGATTGCCCTTTTGAAATTTTGTTTTTTTGTAATCTCCACTCAGAAAACCAACATATTGGGATATGATTTCATGCTAGCCGCTCATACTTAACCTTCACACAGAGCTTCATCAACCAAAAGATTATCAACATTTTTATGGTTGAATTTGAAACAAGTTAATTCAATTTGATTTAAACATAATTGTTTAAATTAAAACTTTAGTTTGAAAGTTTAGTTTAGCTCAAATTGCTCGTCAAACTTACACGTTAAAAGTTTTGATACAAAATAATATCGTTTTAATAATATCATTTTAATAATAAATTAATTAAAACTGGAGTTCGAATTGAACTCCAATCGAACTTAAACTCAAAACGAATCGAACTCAAACTTATTTATAGTGAATTTGACGTGTGAACTTGAGTTCCGCTCGAATCCAGCCTTATCTTCCGTTTAATATTATCTTTGACTTGGACTGACTATTATACACTGGATTGGGTTAGAGGCAATCCATGTTGAGATTCATTTTAGTTCACATACAGCTCTAAATATCTCAAGTCACAAAGGGTTGTGAGTTTTCAAGTCAACATGTAACTCTTATTGTCAATTTAAACGCATTTAGTCGTGTACACAGCGTCTTTAATGGGGAGTGCGTCAAAGAAGTGAAAGCTTTTTTTTTTTTTTAATTTTTTAAATTTCTAATTGTCGCCGTGATTTACGCTAGAAATTTAAAGAATGGCTCTACTTTTACGGTTTTACCTTACTTTCTATACAGTGTGAACTCTGGCTTTTACATTCACGCGTAAGCTAAAATGGATGCCACTCAGCTTCCCTGCTGAATTCTGTATAGGCTAGAGTTCTAAATTTGCCGCAAGGGGGCAGTTTTTTCCTCCTCAAATTCACTTATTGATTGAAGCTAAAAACGGAAAATGATGCAGACAGTCTGCCATAAAAAGGTAGAAAAATACAGTCCATTAACTTGTGTTGTAATGTACACGGTATAGATAATAATCACACAGTTTTCGAAACCCTTTCACTAATTTTGGTAAATCTGTAAATCCTGTATTCTGTTCTTTCAAATAGGAGAATCTACAAGTTACTGTTATATAACAGGTATAGGGACGGCCTTAAACTCATACTTTTGGTGCAGTTAAGCCACATAAGGAAGGCCAGTTTGGGCTTTTAACTACACCGAATTGAGTGGACATGGCACTGTCAACAACTATATTTACTTATTTTTAGTGAAACCACAGCCATATATAAGCAGCTACAATATCATACAATCTTTGTTCAAAAACTGAGAAGACAAAATGAAGCACTGGAGTCTGTTGGTTTTCTTCATCTTTTTGTTGATCCAGGAGGAGGGGATACTCGTTCAAGTGAAAGCAGAAGATGGGTTCATCAGAACAAACGGAGTGCACTTGATGTTGAATGGAAGCCCATTTTATGCAAATGGATTTAATGCCTATTGGCTCATGAACCTTGGAGCTAATCCATATCTTAAAAGCAAAGTTTCATCTGTATTTCAACAAGCTAGGGATCATGGCCTCTCAATGGCAAGAACCTGGGCTTTCAGTGATGGTGGTGATAGCCCTCTACAGTATTCTCCGGGTTCATATAATGAACAAATGTTCCAGGTAACAACTCTATATCTCTGTTATCTTTTTCCTATTATGTTTTTAACCCAGGACACCATTTATGGTGTAATTTTTTTCTTTTGTTTGGTTTTATTTTCTTAATGGTTTCGGTTTTCACTCTGGTTCAAAGGGACTGGATTTTGTCATATCAGAAGCTCAAAAACATGGTATTAAGTTAGTGTTGAGTTTGGTGAATAACTACGACCAATTTGGGGGCAAGAAACAGTATGTGAACTGGGCAAGAAGCCAGGGGCAATCTATTTCATCTGATGATGACTTCTTTACAAACTCTGTCGTGAAGCAATTCTACAAGAATCATATCAAGGTGAGCCATTCTTGATACCATCTCTAAGCATCATTAATCTTGTTATTGCAATCTTTCTGAGAAGCCTTCCATCCGGGGTGATAAGTTTTTCCATTACTTAGCAAGTTCACAAAGGGTAGATAAACCTTTGCAGAATCAATTATAGAATTGTATTTAGATATTTCAGGATAGTTTAATGTGAAGAATTGGATTTGGTAGTTTATTTTCCATTGTTGAATCAATTGATAAAGTTTCTTAATTTTTGTGCTAGGCTGTCCTCACAAGAAGAAATACTGTGACTGGAGTTGTTTACAAGGATGAGCCAACAATAATGGCCTGGGAGCTTATGAATGAGCCAAGATGCAAAGCAGATCTATCAGGAAAGACCATGCAGGTCACCGGAGAAATCTCCCCATCTCTTTTAATTCTGTGCTTAATACTCTATATTGATATTTTTTGCAATGCTACGTCATTTTTTGCATTTGTGTAAGACTTTATTTCTTGAACTAAATTTCTTAATATTAATGTCACCTAACTCTGTTAACCAGTGGCTGCTCATAAAAGTGGAGTAGGTTTTAGCTGTAAAATTATCGGGAGAAAAGTTGTAGCAAGTATACTTTGGTCACCTATAAAAGTAAGAATTGACTTGTACACAGAGGAGGGCATTTAATTTCTTTACTAGTATTTTATCTGCCTCACAACTTAGGCTGGCCGATTAGTAAGAAGAGTCTCTATATCAGAAAAAATTTGGTTATGAAATTGATGGCTCACTCGTGAAGACAATCTAATACAGTGAAGGCAACCGAACGAAAAAGAAAATCAAAACAAAAACTCTTTTGAGTTTATTTATATTTGTATCTTTTTACAGGACTGGATTACCGAGATGGCTTCTTACTTGAAATCTGTTGATGGAAATCACTTGCTAGAAGTTGGTTTGGAAGGTTTCTATGGACCATCATCATCTGAGAAGCAGCAATACAATCCAAATTTTCAAGTGGGAACTGATTTCATTACTAATAATCAAATCCCTGGCATTGACTTTGCTACAGTTCACTCTTATCCTGACCAATGGTAGTTTATCAGTACAAAGTTATATTTTTATAAATAGAAATACATAGATGATATCCCTTTCTTAGAAATGAGTCAATTTTTCATGGACAGGCTGCCCAACTCAAGTGAAGAAAGCCAGCTTTCATTTCTGAACGATTGGCTGAACATTCATATCCAAGATGCACAGAACATTCTTCAGAAGCCAATTATCTTGGCAGAGTTTGGAAAATCTTTGAGAACTTCTAGTGTCAGCCAAAGGGACCAGATTTTTAATATAGTTTACTCGGCGACTTATTATTCTGCTAGGGGTGGAGGTGCGGCTGCTGGTAGCATGTTCTGGCAACTTTTAACCGAAGGAATGGACTCTTATGGAGATGGGTATGAGGTGATCTTCAGCAAGAACCCATCAACAGAAGGCATCATCTTTGATCAATCTCAAAAGCTGAACAAGATTCGAAAGATGTTCGCGAGGCTGAGAAACATTGAGAAGTGGAAGAGAGCCAGGAATGCTGGAAGGGCTGGGAAGGGTGGCAGAAATAACAGAAACTGAGAAATTGAGAGACAGTAGTGAAGATAGCGTATAGTGGTAAAATCATATTAAAATGTTTAAGGATTCCTTGTATGTTACTGTATATTTGACTTAACAGAGGGAAATTCTCATTAAGAAATGGAAAACTATTACTTAATCTAAGCAAAAGTATGGCCTGAAAGAGTTCTGTGATTTATTAATGGTCTTGTGAGTCACAACTTGCAATTTACATACATAAACGTGAGTACTACTTTTTCACTGTAAACTTGTGAAGGACAGCAGGCCAAATCCTCTCAGTTACCATTGCGAACTTGGTCAGCAGTGGCAGCTCTAGGAAGCCTTCACAGATTCTAAATAACTGTTCCATCATTGATTGTTGCATTCTTCAGAATGACTGTAATCCCAGACCTTATGTAAAATCCTTCTTTTGGTCTCTCGGCTTCCTCAACACCCTAAGAAGTTAAAGCATTTTGTTGAAAAGTTAAGGATATTATAGTCAACCAAGATTTAAAACACTACTATCTTGTAATTTGGATGGTTAAGAGTTCTCTTATAAGACTCAGCAGAGAAATGTGCACTTACATCAGCATTTGCAATAATGACATTTTTTCCAATCTTGGCATTCTTGTCTATGATGCAATTCCTTCAAAATGAAAAAGAAACATATATATATATATATATGAAAATATGAATAATACCAAATTTATGAGGTATCAATAACCATATAATATGACCCCTAGTCCATTTCTGGATTTGTTGTGTGATTGCAGAGGGAGAAATAGAGAAAGAGGGAGGTAGGCTTAATCAAATACTAACTTGATTTTAGTATTCTGCCCAACACCAATCGGAACCTTTCCTTCCGCAAGCAGAGATGCAATTTCAGATTCAGTTTGGTAGAAGTCTGCACCCATCATCATAGTTTTCTGGACAGACACATATTCCATGAAAGAGTACCAGTTAGATGTCTATTCCAAAATGGTAATGCAACAGCCATGTTTGCAGCAAAATTAACTGTAATGTAGTCTAGAATTCTGCTAGTGGCCTTGAATATAGTACAAAGGAGGTTAGCCTATAACATAAAAAATAAATTATAGCTCACCTGAAGCTCAACTCCAGTCTCTAAACGTGAGCGCACACCCACTATGGAGTGCTGCACACTGCACTCTCGCAAGAAGCAACCATGTGAAATTATAGCATCCAAAATCTGCAACAGGCAACTGAACTATAAGATGCAATAACCAAACGAAACGTCATGGTATAAAGTTCAAAATCATACCCTGCATTTATCAACTTTTGTTGGTGGTAAAAATCGAGGAGAAGTGTAGAAAGGCGTCTTGGGGTCATAAAATTCGAACTTGGGGGGCTGCAAAAGGAAGCTATGTGATTAGTTCAAAGAATCATGCATGACTCTGCTGAAAGTAAAATAAAGTTTCTGTTGGAAGAGGGCTACTACCCTTTTTCTAGCTCCCTGAAACTTTCTGATATAATATTTCAAAGTGAACCAAATAAGAAAAAGATAATCTATTTTACTGGCATAATTGAGTAATCTAATGATTTTCATATTTGTTAGCTGGCTTAAAAAGTTTTCCCCCATTTGCAGAACTTTATAGTTATCACATGTTTCTTGATAATTTTATAACACGAAGTTACTTCATGTGGCTGAATATGGATTTGCTTGTGTTAAAAGATTTAGCCTGTGGAAAGAATCAGTAGTTCATAGAAAGTTTTTAGTCAAAGTTATATCAACCTGTTCTGTGAGGGCCAAGTTGGCATAAAAAAAGGACTCAATAGTTCCAATGTCTTCCCAGTAGTCATTGAATAAATATGCCTGGCAATGTAAAACACTCCTAAATCTCAGCAGCTTGATCACCATATTAAAGCATAGCTCACAAACAATATAGACACTATGGAATAAAAATAAAATGATTGAAGAGTTCCAATTTGGAGAGTATCACACCTGGACATTATGGTGCTTAACAGCAGATGGAATTATCTCAGAGCCAAAGTCATTGCATGTGGGGTAGCTACATTTGAGAAGCTTTAGTAGGACATCAGTTCTAAACACATAAACACCCATTGATGCAATGTATGGTAATTTGACAGCTTCTTGCATGGACAACCCAAGGAGAGTGGTATCAACTTGCTGCAGTCAAACGTGCAATAACAAGAACCAAGATTAGACAGGAAGCAATAGATGATGGATCTTTATAGCATCTGGAAAAGAAGAATACTGAGCAAGAGCGAGTGAAGAAAGTCTTGATCAACCAATGACATGATATCTTTTAATTACCATTGCTTTCAGGTCAGGACCCTTAGGTTTCTCTGAGAATTGTATGATTCGCCCTGTGCTGTCAACCTTCATCAGTCCGTAATCAGATGCCCGGCTGCAAGACAATAAGATTGAGATGGACTAAAAATCTTGCAGTAAAGCATCTATCTATACTTTTATGGAACTAATAGTAGAAACAACTTTTCAACAAGAAAGAACAACTTCATCTTAGCTAAAGAAGTCAGAAAGATCAGTGATATCCGTACAACAATTATAACTATTGAATGTTTCTATAGGATCACAGGATGGCAATTAATCAATTAAGACACACCTGTCATCCATTGGCACACAAGATACAGTAATATCAGCACCACTATCAATATGCTTCTGCAAGCAAAAATGTGGTTGATCAGCAGGCTTTCCTTGTTTTCAAATTCCAAATTATAAATAATGGTATAGGGTGCAATACTCTTATCTGCAAGACTTTAAATGAGTACCTGCAGAAAATCTCTATAGTCCATCCTATAAAGATGATCACCAGATAAGATCAGTATGTGCTCCACATTCTTATTCTTGGTATCCTGCATGAATCAGAAAATACCCATTTAGTCCCCTTAACCCAGAATTCCAATGTGAATTATAAATTCTAAACACCCACCTCAAATAACCATACGAATTGCCTCACAGCATCTGCTGTTCCTTGGAACCACTTCTTCCCTGCTTCTCCAGGTGTTTGAGTGGCAGCTAGAACCTGCTCATCAAACATAATTGGTTCATGAAGGATTTTTAAGAATAGAATAATTAAGAAAATACCATGTTTAAATTATGAGGATAACTTTATACTAATTTTAGAATCATTTTACAACCAATATACAAATTTCAGATTGCTTTAGAGTATAGCTATAAATAGGGAATAGAAATTGGGTAAAATGTTGGAAACATCAAATTATTAATATGCTCTTCAACCAAAATTATCTTACCTCCACAAACCCATCTCCAAAATTCACACCATTTCCAAAATTATAAGTCCGGGCTAAGTGCCGATTGAGGGAAAAGGAGTTAAACTGTGTCATAATAAAAATCTTTTTTATGCCACTGTTAATGCAGTTACTCATTGGGATGTCTATTAACCTGTAACATCCTCCAATTGGAACCTGCACATCAAATCAAATCGTTACAAAATTCAAATCAAAACTTACAAAAATGATCCAACTGGCTACGTACCAATTACCAGAGGATTAAAGTTTAGATATAACTGAATGCAGATGAAAACATGTTTCAGTAAAGTTTTACCGCTGGCTTAGCCCTTTTTCCAGTAAGAGGAAACAAACGTGTCCCTGCACCTCCACCCAAAATGATCGAAGCCACCTTCTTTGGATCTGCTTCTTGAGTCTGAAACTGCGGAGCCCCAAAAGACTGAAACCAAAATTCAAATACAATGGTAAGCACCATTTCAAGAGGACAAGAAAATAAATGAATAGGTGCAATCTTTCTATTTATTCTATACTGCACATCCATCTGTTAAAAGAAAATTTTTATTAGTGAAGTTTACAAGTGCATCACAATATATGCACTTACCATCCTCTCCTTGTCAATATCAGGTGTGAGAAGAGAGTAAGCAACCCCAGGCTTACTAGCCTCTTTAACCAGCTTTTCTGTTTTCAAGCTCTTCCATAAATGACAACTCAATACCCTGCCATTAAGACTCCCCTTCACACTTTCTCCCCAAATCCCACTACTTCCTTTACTAACAATAGGATGAGCATTTGCCTTTAATGCAACACAGCAGGAATCCATCAGATTTAAAAAGAAAAAAAAATTAGACAATTGAGATGTTCTGTGAATATTCTACCGGGGAAGAGAATCTAGAATATGAAATTAAAGGAATCTGGAATCTTATATAATCAATGGCATGATGACCCCATGAAAAAAAAGTAAAAATTACTCTGTAAATGGTCCCAAAATTTTCACAAACACAAACTACACAAATGTAGCTGAAACACTGATCACATTAACGCCGAGATCACTGATCTGTTTACACAGTAGAATCAGAAGCACTCAGATTTAAATACTAGAAATAATATAAAACACTAGGAATAGTAATACACTGCTTGGATCCCCGAGATTTTACAAACTAAAAAACAAAAACAGAGAAAAAAAAAAAAGAAATGGGCAGTGATTAGTGGCCGTGCTGGTTATGGCTGAGAAGAGAAAGTGAAGAAATATTAAATGGTTAAAAAAAGGGTAATGTGAATCGGTTTGGTTTATTGGCATGTGAGCCGTCACGAGAAACAGAGCGATCTTGTATTGATTTAATAGTAATATTTGAAGATATGCTGCTGTTTATTCCGCCTTCAGTGTGCAGTCAGTCGCTACAGAATTTTATGGCATTTGAACGAGTCCAATCCATTCCAAACTCAAATACAAATAATATTTTTGAGTCTTTAATAAAAATCATATTTTTCCCTCATTTAATAATTTTTGATTGATCATAATACATCGCAATCTCCATTAAAAGCAAGTTAACGTTATTCACATGATGAAATTTGTATTAACAAGCGATTGCCACGTTACTCTGCAGTTCATAAATTTCGTCTTCTAAAATGAGGACCTCCGATACAGGTGGGCGATGGTGAACCACAAACGAACATCGTATACGTGATATTTTTCAGAGAAAACATACTGATATCTCACCACGCGGCTGTCAGTGTCACCGGCTTTTGTCTCCATCGCTGAGGTCATATGACAGTATAATCAGCTTTCTTTGTTTACGTCGAGTTGACTGAAAACCCAAATGGGATGTCATCAGCCGTCAATGCCACTTGGAAGATAGTGGTTATCTTCTTTTCAAACCGTGTATACACACACACATATATATATATATATATATATATATATATATATATATATATATATATATATATATATATATATTCATTGTAAATATTAAACAAAAATATTATTACAATAAACTTTTTTTAAATACTTTAGTTAATACAACTTATATAAGGACTCGTAAAGAAAAAAAAATTCTAATATATTTTTTTAAGTAAAAAGAATTTTTGTAGTGTAAAAAAATTAAAAATAAGGTGATTCTTTAATTTAAAAAATAATTAAAACAGATATTTATGATTGAACAACAAAACTTACGAGAAAAATTTAGATAAAGAAATCACTAGTTATTATAAAAGATGCAACTAAGACACGAGAGAGAGAAAAAAAAATTGTTAAATTTATTTAAAGAATTTATATTTATTATAAAGATCTTACATTAAAATCATTCAAATTTAGGTACTGACTTTTCAATATCCATCTCGTCTTTCAGTATCAGATATGAACAGTAACAACCGCAAGTCAGCAGTGAGAAGAAGCAATTTGGGTTGCTCTGGTTACAAGCTTGAAGCTTGAAGCTTGAATGACGGTTGGCAAAAGGAAAAGGGGAGAATCATTTACGTGTGGACGAGAATGTTAATGAGAGTGAAGAAGCAAATAATTCATTTGCAAGCCCACCACCAGTTAGACCGAGGCGGGACACCTGAACCGAGAAACGATCAAGTCACCGAAAAGAACAGAGATAAAAGTAATGCAATAGGACAAAAAAGAATGAGACTTAGCGTGACCTACCCACCTGCCATCACTTTTAATCTAAGGCGGATTTGAATCGGATTCAAATAAAATTAGCGATAACATAATTTGATTAAGTTATTAAAAAATTGTTAATAGATTACCTTTTTCGATAATTTTATTTCTTTTTTATCTTATTCTTTAAAAAAATTTTTTCTTCATTCTTAATGCCCTTTTTCTTCAATGAAACTAACAGTTTTTTTTAACAAACTCTTCATTAACTCGAATAAATTAAGCTCAAATTATAATTTAAATTAACTATTCTAAATTAGAGTTGAGCTCGAGTTACTCTATTGAACTAAATATGGTTTTAAACATTGTATTTGACTAACCAGTCCAATCATCACCCACCAAGAAAATCATTATTAGAGTTAGATCGAATATGCTTTGGGACTTTTAATTGGACAAGTGAAGGGATGGGCCAAAAATCTGAGCCCAAGAAGACTTGAGAAACTCAGCCCAAGTAGGAAATGGATTCACTTGTAAATTCGCACAGCCAATTTGTTCTGTATGTGAATCCCTTATCTTAACAAGGAGAATCCTCTCAGTCTCTCCCTCAAACAAACACAGAAAATGGCGCTTAGTTTACCCAACACATTCCTCCAAATAAAACCCTCTACTCCAATTCTTCCCACCAAAAAGGTAACACAACAGTTCTTCTTCTAACTTCTCCAATTTCCGTCCGTAGTTTTATTTTATCGATGGGTTATTATACAGGTAAAATGTGCAGCAGTGGGAATCAATCACAGGACCCAGGTTGTGACGTGTCGAAAGAAGGACATACATCCGGAATTCTACGAGGATGCGAAGGTCTATTGTAACGGTGAGCTGGTGATGACGACGGGTGGGACACGGAAGGAGTACGTGGTGGATGTTTGGTCTGGGAACCATCCCTTCTACTTGGGCAGCCGCTCTGCTCTTCTTGTTGACGCCGACCAAGTGGAGAAGTTCCGTAAGAGGTATGCAGGATTGGACGAGATAATGGAAATCCCTGTACTTACGGGTGAGGTTGTGCTCCCACCTAAGCGCAAATCTGCTTCTGCTAAAAAAGGCAAGAAGAAGTAGACACAATTACTACATTTTTGAGGTAAATAAATTGGGAATTTCAATGGTCTGTTATCGTTTTCTTGATTAAGTGCTTGTATTTGTGTTTTGGAAATATGTATGATATGGGTTGATATTGAACAACATTATCATTATTGAATATTGTAGAGATTGGTTATTGTCTTCTTGTTATTTATTTTGATTTCTGGGTAGTTAGGTAGTCAGTTGGTAATTTCATAGTTCTAGGCCGGACTAATTTATTAATTTGGTTTATGATGAAGGGTGTGGGAAAGGGTAAATAAAATCATTGAACTTAATGAGGAAACTCAAATTTAGTGCCACAGATTACATTTTTTGAGGAATAGACTATGGTTACTCTTTGCTTTTGTCACTTGTTTGATTTCTTCTGGCATTGGCTGATTTAAAATGGTGATCAAGTATTACACCGCTATTGTGATGGTGTCCAGTGCTCAAAATTTGATAATAGGCCTATTCCCGTTTTGTGACAATTATCTAATTGAAGATAGTTGCTCCGTGCACTTGCTGACAGCTTCTTTAGTGACAATTATCTAATTGAAGATAGTTGCTACGTGCACTTGCTGACAGCTTCTTTAGTAGATACCGGGAAGAGATTTGTAGCAGAACTGATATAGTTATAGATGGTTCATTTAGTAGACACTAGGAAGACATTGCTTAGCCCAAATAAGACATTTGAGATGCAGCATTACAAATGAAACCTGGTAAAAACTCTCATGGAGCGTGGTTGTGTCATAAGTAGACAGTGGTAACAGTTGCATAGTAACATTTTAAATATGAGGGTATGGGCCATGACAAGCCCTGTGACACCTTCCCAGTTGCTGCACTGATGATTACTGTTGTTTCAGCTCGCATTGTTTCCTGACCATGTTTTGCTTCACATCTGGTAGACTTCTACTTCCACCTGTGGCATTTCTGCATTCCACAAGGTAGTCAGAATTTGTATATAAACTAGTTTTCGCACTTGGTGACCTAACCTAGGTGAAAATATTTGAAGATACAGGGGAAAGATCATTATAGAAGAGAAAGTTAACAAGTAGAAACAAAAGAGTACTCACTGGTAGAGTATACCTTTGGAAACAAGGAGAAAAGGGAAGAGGAATGAGAGGGTGTTGTATGGTGGATGATCACTTAGTTTAGCCATATATTATCAGTCTGTTTTTTTCAAGGGTTAAGTACGGACTAGTTTTTTTATGCTACAAATTATTGTGATTTATATAAATGATGAACGATTGTCTGTTATCATCCTGAAAATGAAACAAGAACGTAGTGAAGAATTAGAAAATCACCCTCCTAAACCATAGACAAGATGAATATATTCAACAAAAGATTGCTGCAATTCTGCAGAACAAATTGTGTTTATTCTCTTTTGACTGTATTTACAAATTGTAATTTTTTTTACTGTACTTGTAATATGCCAGAGTGAGCTTTTGACTGCCCTCTTTGTGCCTGGAATATGGAGCTCTTGGTGTAAAATTTCCTGCTTTAGGATTTCTTTCTTTGTCGGTGTTTGGTTGGAAACTACGCCTCCTTGATGAAGATGGGCCTCTGGTTGTTAAGACTATTTCTTCGTAACTCCTTTTAGATGCGCTTTTATTGAATGGCCGATGATCATAGGCCGTATCTAGTGGAATATGATTCATAACTCCGTATCCCAAAACTTTATTAGGGGCTCTTTATTTTTTTATCTGTAGTCTGAATACAACTAATTTTAGTAGATTATGATGAATTAGATTTGTTCAGGGGTGGATTTGAGTAGCCGAACCTATACAAGCGTTAACTTGAATTTAAATCAAATTCTTAACAGTCAATTTGATATTGAGTTTAACTCATTCGATTGATGATAAGTTGTTAGAGAAGAAGAAAGGTCATCAGAGATTGAAAAAAAGAATCATTTGAGAAGGAAAAAGGCTGCCAAAAGAAGGTGAATCAGCTAACAAAACGTTGACGATTCAATTGAGTCGAGCTAGCTTGATTTGATCTTGAGTTAGTGCTACCTTTGCCCAAACTTGACTTGTTCGAGTTAAACACTAAGCCAAGTTCGAGCAACTTGAATCTAACTTACCCTTGAATTTGTGTTGTTAACTTACAACTATCTACAAATAAATTAAAAGAGTAATTTTTTTTTTATGTACATAATATATATTAATAATAAAACAATATTACGCATATTTACTTTTTAAAATTTATATAATTCCATTTTTAATCCTTATGTATCAAGTATATTTACTCCTCTTTTAAATTTTTTATTAGTTTTTTTTTTTTAAATATTAAGTAAAACAATATAACAACATAATTATTTTAAATTTATGATTAGAAAAAAAAATAAATTAGAAATGTTGGAAGAAAAATTAATTTTAATCTCACTTAAGAAAACAAAGTAAACATTTCCTGGAATTAGGCAATGTTAGAGAAAGATTTTCCGATCCAAAATTTTTTTTCTTATTTTTTGCTGTTGTCTTCATGCCTTGCCGAAGTCTCCGGATATAGAGGTTGTTGAAACTTCCATTTCAACAAAGTGGAGTGATGCAATCTTTAATACGTTATTCTGATCCATTTATCAGAAATTAGGGTGTAAAGTTAATTAATAAAGAGAAAATTAAACCTGTTTGGTTGCCACGTTCCCTTCTGTTTCTTCTTTGAAAGCTATGTATGCTACAATTGACTTTTACCAGAGTTTTGCATGTTTATCTTATCTACTTGAGGAATTGCGTTTCTTCTTCCAATCTTTTTATAATCAAATATCAACCACTATACCTTTGACATTCTGTTTACTTTTCCTTCTTTCTTGCTCTAAGCGTAATCCAAATCGTTGGTGAGATATTGATGGCTTTAGCCTTACTTTGTGAGGGGGAGGAAGATCATAGGTTTTTATTGGCCCAAGTACATCTTACAAGAGAGATAGAGACAATGGGTTTATAATTTTATATTGACTCAAGAGACTCAACTTTTGTTTGATACAAGTTTTTTCTGGTGATCTGTCCTGGTGGACCAGAACTCCAAGCCAGGCAGAACCTGAAGATTAACTGATTAACTGCAGATATTCCCCTCTTGGCAAACTAATCATTTATGTACAAACACGAAACTCAAGTATGGATGATAAGGATGCTGGAAACTAGAACCTCTGTCTGCCATCAAATCAAACTGGACAAAAAAAGGATACGTGGCATAGGGTGAAAACATCGGTGCCTCGTTATTATTTGGTGGGTCTTGGCAACTTTGGCCGTCACTGTAAAGTATGAGACCTTTTTCGTTTAACCTGTTCAAAACCTATCAAGCCCCAAATTCTGATGTTCAGAGTTGAACAATGATCCATGCATGTGGCAGCAAGCGAATTCAAGGCTTCTCAGGGATCGACACTTACCAGTGTACGCTTGGACAAAGCAATACGAAACCTTCCTGTTACAATAATGCATCAGAAAAAGCTTATAAAAATGTTTGCATCATCTCTAAATCTAATGGTTGTAGTTATTTTTTGACATACTGGTTCATTTACTTTGTGCATTAAGAAATACTTTACAAGTTAGGGTTGTAACCATGCCCAACTGTATATTATTAAGCTCTAGCTTGACTTTGATTGGTTTAAGCAAAATTTGAGTTTGAACTAAAGAGTTATATTGGGTTTAGATCCATTTATGATAAATCGATCCAATCAATTACATAAATTGTCATAGGCAACTAGAGGATAGTAGTAAGACAATTGGAGGCATACCAAATGCTCGAAACTATCATAGATAAAAAAAAAACCGCAAAAAATCAAATAACAAAACTTTTTTCTCTCCTCTTCATAAGAATGCAATATACTGCTCTCCCCAATACATAAAAATTAATATAGAATTCAAAAATGTAGTAATTGGGCAAATTGTGTTGTGAAAATGATTAATAATCAAATCTCGAATCACATTCATTTTGAATACAATGCAAATCTGGGTATGTCAATTTACTGAATTTTGGTTTATCACTAATTTGAACTTGATTTGAGAAGTTAAATTAAACCTTAGAATTTATATATTTATCAAATAACCCATATTTAAAGTTCAACTGTAATATATGAAGGTATAGATAAAAGAAGTGTAAAATTTGGAACTTTTAAGAATTTCTTGATATTATACTGAGACTGAGGGTAACTAATAAATTCATCAAGTTAAGTAACAACAAATTCGAATTCAAATCAAATTGTTCGAACTCAAGAGTGACTAAGCAATAATTGAGTCAACAGCTGGTTTGCAGATCAGGTTTCTTCTGGCAGATGCTGTCTTATAAATTTATAATGCATATAAATTGCCGGGTAAAAGAGGCAGAGATGTTTGGTTATGCATTCTGAATGGACACGGGTCTTTTTATTTATTTATTTATTTAATTTCCCATTTGTGGAGGCAAGGCCCTTAAATTGACACAAATCAGAATATACTTTAATTTAAATCAGATTATATTTACAAGGAATGTTGTAAACTTTCAACTCTTCTTGTTTGTTTGTAGTAAGTAAAATACTTTACTTTATATAAGAATAAAGGATATTTTCTGTATCCTTTCTGTAATAATATAATAAGAAATATCAAACACAATCTTCCAGGAAAACCCTGTTAGTCAAGACGGTGATGTGGGGACTAAAAAGCATTAAATTTAGGCCAAAGGACTATGTCCCACCCAAGGTATGCTTTTTTTCCAGGCCAAACGACTATTTCCCACCCAAGGTTTGATGTTTTCTCAAATGTCTCCCTTTAACTATGGAAACACCAAACACTCACCCATAGCCGATTAGATTTAACAAAACCCTAATGCCTGAAAATTTTATCTCTTTTTGTCCCCCTAAACTTTAAAAACTAGAATTTTCTCTCAGCCTAAGTTTTAAAAAATGGTAGTTTCACCATAGGGTTTGGTTTTGAAATCTCTGACGACCGTTCCGGCTCCATTGCCGATGACCTCTCCCTCCCGAAGTAGCATCTCCTTCCGGCGAATGTTTTCCTCCCATTTGGAGGCTCGATCGGCTTCGTCTTCGCCTTGGGAGACGAAGAACTTTGTCGGGGAAGACGACCGTCTTCCCAGACGAAGATGACTTCGTCTTCGTCTGGGAAGACGAAGAACTTCGTCTTCCCCGACGAAGTTCTTTGTCTCCCAAGGTGAAGACGAAGCCGATCGAACCTCCAAATGAGAGGAAAGTATTCGCCGAAAGGAGAGGCTGCTTCGGGAGGGAGAGGTCGTCGACAATGGAGCCGGAACGGTCGTCGGAGATTTCAAAACCAAACCCTAGGGTGAAACTGTCATTTTTTAAAACTTAGGTTGGGGGAAAATTTTAGTTTTTAAAGTTTAGGGGGGTAAAATTAGATTATATTTTAGTTTATTTTTAATATTATAGCGAAAATGACGATTTTACCCTTACCACCGTTAGGGTTTTGTTAAATCTAACCGACCATGAGTGGGTGTTTAGTGTTTCCATAGTTAAAGAGTGGAAACTTGAGAAAACATCAAACCTTGGATGGGACATAGTCGTTTGGCCTTTTTTCCACGTTCCTTCCGTTAAGTTTAAAAATCCAATTTGCCTACCCATAGGCTATTAAAAAAACGGTTTCAAAGGCAAAATTATCATTTTATCTATAATATTAAAAATAAACTTAAATTTTATTTTATTTTTCCTCACAAACATTAAAAACTAACAATTTTTCCTCAACCCAAATTTTCAAAAATAATATTTTCTCCCCCAGGGTTTCCAAACTTTTGGATTGAATTTTTCGACAATGATTAATGATCTTCAGACGATGTCTCTTCTTCCCTGGCGTTCTTCTCTTTTCGACCATGCGGCGTCTTCCCCTCCTAGGTTTCTTCGTCGATGAAGACGACGCGTCTTCGTTCAGAGACGAAGATGAGTCATCTTCGTCTCGACGAAGAAGCGTCATCTTTGTCTACGAAGATGCCACATGACGTCGGAAGATGTATGACCAAAAGGGGCTGTCGGAGAGGGAGAGTAAGTACTTAGAGATGGTCGATCATCGTCAAAAAAATAGGATCTGAAGGTTTGGAAACCTTAGAGGGAAGATATAGTTTTTGAAAACTTGGGATGGGAGGAAATTGTTAGTTTTTAGGGTTTGAAGGGAAAAATAATATAACTAATTAACTCAGTTAATTTTAACGGTCTATGAGTGGGTAAATTAGGTTTTCAAAATTAACGGGGGTGCATTTAAAAAGAAAGTATACCTTGGGTGGGACATAGTCCTTTGGCCTTAAATTTATAAAAGAATACTTAACCCTGCTTAAATTCTTAACCGGAGGGTTCAGTAATGGCAGCATGCATGTAAAGTTGTTGGTGGCAAACAATATGATTGATCACAGTACATGATTAAGACCCAAACCCAGTGTGAAAATGTTGGCCTCAAATAGGGTTTATCAGAATAATAGGTTGGGCAGGCATATACAATGGTCTTTTTCATTTGTTTTCCACGGGGCCCCAACTGATTGTTACTTTTGTACGCAAGCTTAATTTTTAACAATCAAAGCATCACCTTTACCTAATCTTAATTACTCATCATCTTGTAAAGATTAGCATATATTAATCATGCTATTGTTTTGATAAGATTCATTCTGGATATGTCAATTCACAATTTACCCTTTGTATCTTTTGGGCCCACTTATGTGTAAAAGTTAAGGGCATTAGATACATATAAAACATTTTTTCTTTTGTAAGACTTCTTTTAAGATAAAATGGTGAGGTTAATAAAAATCAAGTAAAGATCGCAATAGGGAGGGGAGGAGCAAGGATGACTATCCCTGTCCATGTTCTTGTATCATGGGATATATCTCCACTCCCATCTCGTTTCTGTTATGAGGATTAAGAGAAATTCATATCCTAAAGTTAAAGAATAATTTTCTTTCTCTAACTATCTTTTTTATATAATTTTCGTTCATATATTATCATATATGACAATGATATTATGATAAATAATTAAAATTGTAATAGATATTTTTGTAAAGTATACCTTATAAATAGGTATGGGGTAGGATAGGGTTTAACTAAAATTTTATATTTAATAAATTGTTATCACTACAACCAAAGAAACAATACTCTATGATTTTAAGTGGTTTGTTATGTACGAATTGAGACAATGTCATTTGTAATACTATTCATGAAGACGATTCTCAATATCTTTCTTAAACCTCTTAACTGAAAGATTATGTTGATGTCAATAATCTCATATTAAATATAAATTAAAGATCATAAATCAATATAAATTTGTTATCTCTCAGTTTTTTCAGACATTTTTCAAAAACAAAAACCCGAGATCAAAAGTCAAAATTAACAATATCTTGCCACTATAAATTATGTCCTATGTGTAAATCAAAGCAACATCATCAATTCGGACATATGATCTTCTGGTATATTAAATTATTGATGCTAGTGGCGCATAGGCTACCTACACTACCCATTTCTTGTACACACGGTAACATCCATGTCTTGATTCCTCCATCAATTTCTATAGCTTCAATTTAAAACAAAAGTTATTCATTAAATATCATGCCCCACAGTAATTTTAGCAACTTTTCTGCCTCTTTCTGGTATAGGCTTAGCCTCACAATTGACATCTTAACCTGATGAATTCCTCTAACCAAAGCATTGGAAAAGAAGGGTTAAAGCCTTAATCATTTACGCTCTGTTGTTGATAAATGCAATTATGAAGAACAGGCAAAATTGCGTGCCTGATCTGACAGAGGGTCTTTTCTCAGACTGAGAACAGAAGTGGGATTATGTTACAGTTGAAGATGAAAGTAGAAAAGGAACCAACTCTGTCTTTTTCATAAATCTATTTAAGTAGCTTTCGAAGAGTTAGTTCAGGGGTCACGTGATATTTCTGTCTCCAACCAAAACTGAATTCTCTTAGCCTGCCGTGTGCTTTGTTTCCCAGTTGTGTTGAAGAAAGTACAGCAGAGAGGGCGTGAAATATTGGCCTGTGTTTGTCCCTTTTTCTTTTCTTTCTTGAAGAGTTCATGGGTTTTGTACATCATCATCAACCACCGATATAAGTCCCAAGCCAAGCCACCCAATCACGGTTGTCCCTTCAACTATATATCATCGTCAGTCTCTCCATCAACACTTTTTCTTAATTGGAACCTCATGATTTTCCCATGTAAAGTTGTACTCAACATGCCATACATTCACGTCGACACCAACCCCATGCCTCATTTTTTCTTTTACCATTCCTTGCATTGGTTGTTTGTTTTGTTTGATACAATAATTTTGAAACTGAAAAACACATCGTTTTAATAAGAAAAATTATCTAATCTAATAAATAGTCAAACTATTTAACCAATGATCATATAGTTTAAATATTTAAATATAATATTTAAAATAATTTTATATAATCTATAATTAAATATATAATATAAGTTATTTTATTATTTCAAGTTTGATATATAAGGTATCCCATTAAAGTTTCTATAATAATTTTTTTTAAAGATAATTTTTTATGTTATTTATTATCCAATTCAACTATTTGAATTGTCTTATTTAATTTTATCTAACTCTAATAACAATTTTCAAACAAATTAAAATTGATTTTGCTGGTGAGTGTAACTTCAATAAATCAGGCTAATTGGTCCAATCTAATTTTTAAAATCATGGTTTGATATCAAATATTTGTATAATATTTCAAATCAAATATTATAACGATAAAATAGGAAGGATATTATATATGTCTGAACATTAAATATCTCTAGTTTATGAACTCTTAAACTATCGGATCGTATTAATCCAATAGGGGCATATATGGAATTCCAAAATCGGTACATGGCATCGGAGAATTTGAACCTGTATTATTGGCAACAACCTGTCATAAGCATCAGCCACAGCCACTTAAATTAATTTGTCATTTTCCACACACCAAATTTGACGCTTGACCCAGGTCCCAGGATTAAATTATTTAGGAAGATATTGAAGTAACAACAAGCTCAAAATATTTGTGAAAATTTTGCCGACAAAAAATAAAATAAATCCTGAAACTAAGTAATAGCTTTGAAATTAGTTCAAAATGGGCAATTTGCCAAAGGCATCATAATTAGATAATGCAAAAGGAGCACTCAGGGGTTCGTTTCTGAAATACAAATTTCTTGGCAGAATGTGGAAAGAAAAAGGGAAAGGAGGAAGAAGAAGAAAGGACCCCCTGGTTGGAAAGGAAAGCGAGGGGCCAAATTAAATGTCCCACCCAAGGTTTGATGAAACAACAATTCTCACCCATTAAGTTTTAAAGGCCAAATTTCTATAGTTAATGAATTTGTTTAGTTTTTTTAAAATAATTGTTTTGCCCATTTATTGAAATTACAAAAATATTATCAATATTTAATATAAATATCAAATCACTATTATATCTTAATCAGTTTAAAAATATATCATTTAGACTTCTAAAAATTATTAAAAATTTAATCAATTTTAAAATATTATATTTTATAATACTCTTGATATTTTTAATAAGTACATTTGCCCCTTAAATTTTTGAAAAGGAAAAAAAAAGAATATTTAAAAATTTATTGAAAATGATTTTCTTATTCTTCTGTGTATAAATTTTATTAACAAAAATGAATGAAGGACAAACCTTTACTTTTTTGAAACTTAGAGGAAGAGAGAGTAGTTTTCAGCAAACCTTCGTGGGAAATAGTTCTCTGGCCAAAAGGAAAAGCATAAAGGGAAAAAAATGACGAGGTCAACAAGCTTGGCACTGGCAGTGGCAAAGCAGAGGCGTTGGCGTTTGAGGTACGGCCGTTCGGACCCTTTGGTGACTGCAACCACGTGTGCACCTCCCGTCCATATCCATTTACTTACTCCTCTTGTTATTCTTTTATTTTTATTTCCATTTTTTATTTAAATAAATAATAATAATAAAAAAAAAAACAACTTTTTTCTGCTCTATAAAAGCACAATCTCAAGTTTCCATCGCGAAAAAGGACTACTCAAGCAGGCTTCACCTAGCTGTCGATCAGTTCATTATTTTCCCTCACTTTCCTTCCCTTTCTTGTCATTATTTGCACTGAAAATCTGCCTCTGTGATCTTACTTTCCTCCCACTCTTCCTCTACAAACACTACTGTCTTCTTTATATCATCTCCCCCTTCGCTTTCGTAGATGGGTTCTTTTCATTGTAACAACGTTGAAGCTGAGAAAGCAGAAGCCATGAGAAGGTACAATCGCCACATAAAGTTGAAAAGTTTTCTTTTCCTTGTAGAAATTGTCGTGGCTTTGGCTTTGCTTTCATGGTCTTCTTATACTTACATCCCCGTCGCTGCTGAAATGGCCAAAGGATTTCTCTGCCAACCCGTCGTTCTTTTCGGCCGGTCTTTGTTCGTTTTAATGATTGTCAACGTTCTCATTCTACTTATCTTTGTTTCCTCCCAAACGCCGGCAAAATCAGATTTTTACGACGAGTATGTCAACATCAACAGCAACATCTCTCGCCGGAGTATTCCCGCGGCCGAACAATCTCCAGACCCGAAGGAAACAACTGTATATGACAAACAAATTGTTTGTGTGGATAATGCGGTAAATTCTCCAGTCGAGAAAAATATTCTTCTCAATCCTACTGCCACGTTACCGGAGTCTGAACTGGAGGAAAAGCACGTGATTTCTCCGGTTCGATGCAGCACCGTCGACACGGTGAGTGAGTCGAAGAAGTACACAAGGAGTCGGTCGGAGCGTTTGGAACAGGAGAATCGAAGGGAGCTGCGGCGATCAAAGACAGCGGTGAAGCGGGATATAGCAGGGGATAAAAATGAACCGGCGAGGAGGTCGAGCGCCATAGATGACTTGAGCAGTGAAGATTTCAAGCTTGCAATAGAGACTTTTATTGCTTCACAGAAGAAAACTTTAATCCGAGAGAACACTCTTGATCTCAAGCTAGAAAGAAATCAGTGTCTCGCCATTACTATGAGCGCTGCTGTCAACTGAGAACATGCATCTTGTTTGAAAAATAAATTGTAGGCTAATTACCATATTAATCAAGAGGTGAGGGAAGCTCCATGTAATTCAAAATCTCTCTAGTTTTTCATGTCTGTTTTTTTCTTGTGATCGTGGAATGTACAGTGATATAATTCCCGGTTACCAATGAATTAAAAAATTTATGCTTTTTTATAAATAATTTTCTTCATTTTGTGGGTTAATTCTTCTGCATATGAAGCCATGGAATACGTGTGGACATGAGATTCAAATTTTATACCTTGTATTTGAAATTCTATCGGAATAAACCCACTTTTCGAAACCTGACTATCACCAAATCGGTAAATCTTGGAAGATTAGTCCAACAATCCACCGTGAAGAAGGAGCTCCCTTTTGTTGAGTTGAGATGAGAAGAGTTCAATAATTTTTAGTGATGTTGTCTTATGCATGTGGGTTTACTTACCGGATATTAAGATTCTGTTTCTTGGTCCTGAATATTATGATTATGAATTTTCCTAACAGATGCGGGATTTTGGGTACTCTGGCTCTGGATGTGTCTTATTTTTGGCACTTTTTTAAATATTTGTATCTTCTTGTGTTTTCAGCGTTCATTTTTGTTTCAAGTTTTCATTTCTTAATATTTTTCTAGGAGGAAGAAAAGAAATGGGTTGCTGTTTTACAAGGAATCTCCTCTGTTGTTGCAATTAGAACTTTGAATCCCAAACTTGAGGAAACAAAATGAGTGAAATTTTCATAACTATCTTGATGCCCATATGATTTGATTGTCTCCTCATGAGCCATAATTTGAGGCTTTTTGAGGTTCTAAATGTACGAAGTAATATAATGTAGAAAGGAAAGGCTGTTACCTTCATATAGAAAATTAATAAAAACAGCCAACTTTTGCTCATTTTAGGCACACTAAACGAAGGCACTAAATTATTATACACTACATAGATGGAGGAATCGGAAGCTTTTTGGCCTTTAACTGGGTTTGTCATAATTACTTGCACTGAATAATGGTGGGTTATCTGAGAAACTTTTATTATTTTTTTGCTTTGTTTTTTTGGGCATCAGAAAGGATTGCATTATTATACAAATTGCAAGCCAGAAAAGACATCCCCGCCAATTCTTTTTCCTCCTCTCTTTCTCTCATATAGGATATTTTTGAATCGAGAGGACCCCATTCAAAAGAAAACAAGAGGCAAGAAGGAAGTGTCTAAGGGGCTCGCATGTCTCGCGTGAGTGACAACGGTGGGGTATCGGATTTGAAACAATAGAATGCATGTTTTAAATTTTAATTTATTAGTAAATCTTAATTTTTTATTTATTTTCTTCTACTTGATAGGGTTGATCCATAATTCTTGTTGTCGTGGGGGCGTGGGTTTTGTTATTTTGTATCAATAGTGGCTTCTTTATAGTGAAGCAGCTTGCTCTTATCCACTTATTGTGCCATGCCAGTTCTGCTACAAAAAGGATAAAGAGGGTTTCTTGTTTATGGTTATGAACTCAATGCCACCCATCCCATCTTCCTTTTCTCACTTGCTTTGGCCCCCTACACCTACAATTGTACTACCCAAATCCTTTCCCATCTCAATTATTTGTTCAAGATTACCCTCTTTCTGTCCGTACTTGTTTTTCTCTTATGATTTTAATTACCCATTTCCTGTTGCTAATATATTATTTTATCCTCCACTTCCTCACATCACTACACTAATTATTACTCGCTTTTTACACTTTCAATCAGAACAATCCGTGTACTGATAATTTCTTCCCATTATGATTTACTTCATGAAAAACCAAGTGGGGATGACCGAAACTAAAGCTATAATGTTTAGTTTGATTTCAAACTCAAATTGAGCTAGTGTATTATATTATTATTAAAAGATTGTCAATATAATAAATAATATCATCAATAGTATTATTAGATAAGTAAATAAATTAATCTCTAACCGAGTTAAAATTTTTGTTTAATATTGACTCGTTTGAATCAAACTGTAGATTTGATTGGAGGCTCGGATAAGATTCACCCCTGAAATTAAGTGGAAAATAACAACTATCTTTGTCCATATTGTGTGGCTGCTTTGTTTATGGGGCGACTGAGACTCCTGTTTTTCTGAGAAGCTGGCTATGGCTAAAGACTATTTTGGGCTGATATGTTACTTTAATATAGGAGTAAAAATAACACAATGATATATTACGTTCAAATGGAAAAATAAACAAATACCAACATAACATATTATAACATCTAATTCACCAACTCTCCCATTTTGTCAATATATGGCTTGCAAGAAAGCATTACGTTTATTCTTTTACGGAACTTAACATCTTCGTTAAGGTTTGTTTTACTTTTATTTGTTCAAAAGCTCATATATAGTGGTTTTAATGTCATTTATAATATTTGTTATTCAATATATTATCTAATTCGAATATATAATTTCACAAATCGTCTAAATAATTTAAAAATTTACGAATTATTTTATTAATATTCTCTTATTATTCTCAAATGATATAACTTTTTTGATTTGTTGAAGTATGATTTGCTTAAAAGTGTTACTTTTACCTTTTTTATGTGATTTATCATCCTTACTGATATTTGTCTTACTGTCAAGGTACAAAGTGACCTTGGGACTATTTAAAACGTTTGGCCTAACAACAGCTGTATAAATGTTTAAGCAAGAGCAGCTTCAATACTTGGTCATCAGAATCGTCATTCGGTTTAGCTGTCAGCAGAAGGAAGAATCAACCTCCAGTGCTTATCTTTATCAGATCCTGCAAAACGTCTGTGTTTCTATGTTATGTGCCTAGAATTAACCCTTTTTAAACAGTGGATTAAAATTTTAATTTTCTAGACGGTCCAGATTTGAGACAGTAGTTGGTGACAATCAAAGGGGACAAAAATCAAAATATAAAACCGAAAGGGATTGGTCAAGTCAACATCAGATGAAGTATCAGAGAGGAAAAAAAAGTTCAATTTGTGTACCTTATTCAAAAGAAACTTTTGTCTTAAGATCCCACAATTGGAGATTAAGATAATCAGCCGCTGAGTATTATTATTGTTCACTTTTTCAGTGTCAACAACCCAGTTAAACAAATAATTCACTGCTGTAGCCTGAAGCCGACACTGCCTAAGCAAATTTTGAAAAGCCATATGATCAGGGGAGATGGGTAACAGCAATGTGACAGACAGTGAAGTTGATGATGAAGATGAAGTGATAGGAGAGCTCAGCTTCCTTTAATAATTTTGGAACAGTGTCATCTATTAATCTACTTGCTCTTTAAATATCATTACCATAATACAAAACAATTTTTTTTTTCCAATTATTTTGGCTATGCTATTAAGTTTTAGTACATCAGTTCTGTATCTGGTGACCAGGAAGGAGTACAACAGTAGGTAACTGATGAAATTGAATACAAAAAGTGGTTAATGGGTTTTGTTTGGTTTTTATAATTTTATTCGGATTTAATCTTTAAATAAATTTTCATTCTCTGTTTCCCTTTTGGCCAAAATTGAACAAACTTGGCCTTAAAGTTCCAAGGTATATTGTTTCTGTTTTCTTAAAATGATTAGGATTGTATAGATAACTTTTACATATTTAATTTGTTATTTTATTATAAAAATAAAATTTCTAATGAAATTTGATTAAATTTTAAAAATATTTTTTTACCCATTAAAAAATTGAAATTATAGTTAATTGATACAATATCATCGATAATTGATTAGTGATTGATCGATGGTATTATACTGGTTACAATGCAGAAAAAAAAAAAAACCAGAGTTTTTGGTGCATTTTTTTAACTTATGGACTAAATAAACCGTCATGAACATCCCTATACAACAGTAGCAAGAGCCCCTGAATAACCCAACCCAGAAGCTATATATAACTTTTGTCAAGGTATTACTTAGATATGTTGTCTGTGCATGGTACACCTAGGCACCTTGAAGCATATTTTAGGCAGATAATATTCTTAAAAGCTTAATTCTGGTGAAATCACTGCTCACAGAGACAACTAAAGGAAGCCCTTCAAATTTCTTAGCATCAAGGCAACAGCGCCATCTATTGCATTGCCAAGAGCAGTTGAGACAAACAATTGCACCGTCAAACAAGTAATGAAAAGTGAAAACCTACTGCACTATACAAATAAAAAACACAGAAAAGGGCCAATGGGGATAACGAAATTGACAAACTGAAAAAAATGAAGAAAGTAGGATGTGTGGCAGATACCTAACTTTGACCCCATTACGTTTGGCAATTTCTTGTATTAAATTGGGGGTTAATATTATTTTAAGGTAGGGATCTTGATTCATATCTTTGGCTGTTGTTGAGGAGACATTGGCTTACAGATCGAGGCTGAACCTTAAAAGGGGTTGGCAATGGCATTGTGATTTGTAAGGATCGAACACACTGGCTTGGGTTTGCAGTTTTTTAATCTAATTATTTAGCAAATGTTTTTACACCATCGAAAAAAATTTTAAATATATAAATAATATATTATTATATAATTAAATAATTTTAAATATAATAATACTTAATTATATTATAAAATATTATTTATATATTTAATTATGTATTTAAAATTGTATATATACAATATCACTCTAGCCAAACCAAATACATTGTAATTATAAAGCAACAGTACCAGTATACTTTTGACCATGGCCTTTACTTTTTTATACATGACACAATTTCAGACCAAACTCAATAGAATGATGGGTAGGAATTAGGTAAAGCCCGCCTAATCCCAGCCTTAACCACCCAGTAATCTATACATTGAAAATCCTTAACTGTGCTCTGAATTCTATATATTTAAAAGGGGTTGTGGAATTTTTGTTCATGCAGGCATTTAGTGATTGACAATACGGGTCACCTGTATTGGACAACCGCTCTTTAATCTTGAAAAAAGTGCCCACTTCTCAACATTTGAGTCAGAATCAATCACTTCCCATCTGAACAAATTCAAGTTCACAAGAGTGAACCCAATTAAATATTGTGGTCAATATTAAGATCCGCAAGATAAGAGAAATAATACTCACTTGTAAGTGGTGATAAGCCGGTGAAGGAAGACTAGCATCATTGCCTTAGCCATGTTCACTCCCAGGCATGTCCTCCCTCCCATGCCAAAAGCTAAGAAACTGTATGGTTTTGACTCATCCTGCGATCAACAATTTCTTAGGGTGACATTTTCCCCCCTTCTTTTGGGTTTAGAACTAGGTTTTTCTAATAATCGAAATAATCAACAGATTTGAAATAATGAAACTTACATCAAACCTTGAAGGATTGAACTCGTTGGGATTATCATAGTTAACAGGATCAAGATGTATTGATCTAGCATCAACATCAACATTCCACCCCTTTCTTATTTTATAACCTATAGTTGGAATACAAATGTAAAACCAAATTAACCTTCAAAAGAAGCAAAGTTTGCTCTAGAATACATATAATAAAAAAAAAATTAAGGGAACTATGATGTATAAGAGTCACCTTCGATTTCGCAATCCTGAAGTACTTGTCTTGGGAACCATGGTACTATAGCTGCCATTCTTAAGGATTCCTTAACAACCTATTATTATTATTTATTTATTAGTTAAATTTCAAATACATTTTGTGAAAATTGAAAAGAATATCACGAAGTATTTATTGTTATTGCATATATAAATTTACCTTCGAGGCATATGGCATCTGGTTAAGATCTTCAAGAGTGAGAAATGACCTTTTGGATGTTTTTTCTACTAGGTTAAGTTGTTCAGCCTGCTTAGAAAACAAAAATGGACAAAAGTAAATGCAGGCTTTTTCACATAATATTCTTCCAGCAAGCATCATTTTATGTAAAAGGTGCATATAGGGTCTAACCTTAAGAGCATTTAGGACCTTCTGGTTTTCACTTAAGTACTTGACCATCCATGTGATTGCACTTGCTGTTGTATCTTGACCTGTCAATTATATTTACTAAATATAGTTAAAAACAAATTTAATTATTTTTTTCACTACATGAAGGCAAAAACAATATTCTCATAAAACTTTGATATAACCTGACCTGCAATTATCATAGTCAAAATGTTATCTTGTATCTCTGCATCTGTTAGTCTTAGGGTTTCATCATCCTTTGTCAAAAGGTACTGTAGAAAATCTTCATAATTAGCTCCCAATCCTCTTCTCCTTAGAGCAATCATTTTTTCCAGTGTCCTCATGATTCTTTTTCTTGCCTAAATAATTATTTAATAATAATATATCAGTTGATTATTTATTGAGATTATAAGTAATATTATATGCACAATCAATAGGTATTAATATATACAAATAGACTAATGTATTATAAAGATTTTGAATTAGAAATAAGGTAAATATTTAAATAACTCAATTACATAATAACACATAAATTTGTTTATATCTTTGCTCATATTGATCTAGTATTACTATTTCTTATTAACCAAAAAAATTCAAATCAGAATAATGACAGAGGCCTATGATCTGGGCCTGGGCCAATTAATTTTGGGGTACAGTCTGTGTGCAAAGTGGGTTTTGCAGTTCATATACCTGAAGGCCTTTGTAGAATTTGGTCCATGGTAACTTCAAAGGGAATGCAAGCATCGCTTCATAAACGGATGCCACATCCTTCTCCAGCATCTCTAGTTCTTCTCCCCTCTCTAAATTCATCAACATTTTGCACATTGCTCTAAACGTTATCTGCATAAATTTCAATAAACGCATTAACTTTGACCTGAGTACCAAATAGCATTAGACCTAAACAGGCCTGTGCCTTGACTTGGGGTCTGGGCCTCGGCCAGTCTTCCTAAATGGCCTTAAATTTTCTCTTACCAACCTTCAGAGCTTCATTCAGAACCACCACTGTTTCTGTGCCTGTATGTTCCCAGTCTTGAAGAGTCTCCATAATGAGTTCATCAAACTGTTTGATAAGTAAAGACATGGAACTTGACGAGAACAAGTTATTAAAACGACTACGAATCAATTTATGTTGTTGGGGAGAAGCACACAGCAGGCTCTGATCCCCCACAAGCTCAGCAATTGGCTTTATGTATTTCTTTGTGAATTTCCCCAAGTCATTGTTTAGGATAACCTTTGCTGATTCAGTACTTGAAACAAACACATGGGTCTCCCCAAAAATGTTCGTCTTAAAACAATTCCCATACCTGTCCAATCACATTCAAGCAGCTCAATTATGCTATATTCTCTCAGGAATCCAGACGAGCATTAATTTGTAACTATAGAGGGATTCTTTTACCTGAAACGACGAACTCGAACAAAGTCATAGAAGCCTTTGCCACCATTAATAGCTGCCATAAACTGCATGGTCTCTCCAATCAGCGGTAACCCTTCACTGCCCGGGGGAATATCAGCCGTTGATTTTATATTACGGTAGCGCAGAATCAAGATTGTCAAGGTACCAACAAGAAGCACTGCGTAGAAACAAAGGCAAGGATATTCGTAAAGCATAAGGAGATGCATTTTCGAATTTACTGAATTCATTGGCCAGTTGGCTTAGCCAGCCAATTTTGTGAAGTGAATTTATAGTATGCATGATTGAAACATTGGATTAATGGCTAAAAGACGTGTACGGTGTAGAAAAAGATGCTGGTATTTTGGGTTACAGGGTCTTCATTATATGGTTTCCCACTTGCCTTCCTCAGTGGGCATCAACGATTAAGGGACGACTCAACTTGTTGGTTCCGAAGTGATGCGCCACCATTGATTCCACTACGCCTCTTATCGTGTTTGCTACTTGCTGTCCTCCCGATAGTGCTTCCTGTGTTATCTATGTCTTCTTCAACCCCTCCATTCCAACCAATCTCAAGAAAAGCAGTGAGAGACCCAGAAGTAAAACTTAGGAAAATCGATATTGAGTAAAAGTGAAATACGTCCGTAGCATAACAATATCAACAAATGTCTCCAGTGGTGTGTTAAGGATGATACATTAAGAATTAACAACTCAGAATTGTCAAACTTGTGGCATGAGTTGTACACTTTCAATTAAAGTCGTGATGTGAGTAGACTTTATATTATATAGATGATATGCTATAATATAATTGAATGATTTTGATTTAAAAATAAAATAATTTTATCACATGATAACGTATTATTTATATACCCAAATTGTGGATAAAAAATACGTATATATAATATTGTTATTTACACTTAAGGAGCTTGCATATGTTGTTAAGGAGGAACCTACTTTTGTGGGTTAAACTCTATACCTTGATAAACACCTAGTTATTGGGTTTTAGTCTGACGAGTAGGTTACATTGGTATACATATAAGACCATGATCTATTGAAGTTTAATTTTGTATTATTTCATAAAAAGTTTTATAAATGATACATTGCCTAAGATTGATATGTTAAAGGACTATGTTTGTTTTTTGGAAGACGTTGGGGGAAACTGGATGCCAAAGATTGATGATATGTTGGCATGTTCAGTAAGGGATTTAATTTTAATATCCACTCCAATTAGAAATATAATAATTGTTAAGAAATGTATTTTTTTTTTTAAAACATGGTTTAACCCATTGCTCGAATATCTATATCTACAATTATATAATTAAATACTTTAGGAGAATGTCCCAACAATGTATACACCAAAGTTACAATGATGCTTCTCTAATACTAAATATCAAATACATACATGATTTTATAAGAGGTTTTCTACCTAACTTCTATGTCTCTTCGATTTTCTTTCTTACATTAATTTATCTTTATAAGATAAGATGATTTGCGATGGAGAGTTGACAAGGAAAGAAGTTATTATTTTTCATCATGGATTGAAGTCACAAAAAGAGCGACAACTTGTAGATTACATTCTCTAAATAAGTAATGTTTTACATTGATGGTTGTTTTTAGAATTAATAGATTCTTTAAAACATGTTTCATATGTTGGAGTAAAAGTGACAATAGGTCAAGTGAGGCTTAAAACCTACATAATAATAAATCTTATAAGTTAGGTCAGCCTATACAAAATATGAAACCTACGACCCAACGCTATATATAGGGTAGGGTTGAGTTAACAGTAATAAACTGGCTAATTAATTTTAATAAAAAATAATTTTTATATTATAATTATTATTTTTTAAATTTTTTAATAATTATAAAAATAGTAACAAATTACTCTACGAGTCTTGTATTTAGGTCCAACCTGACCTATTATAATTGTAGTTGGGCCCTCTCAGAGTAAACCATTTCCCCATATTTTAGACCGGGCCAACCCACCTTTAGGGTGGAGTGTCTACCACCTAACAACCTTCATACATTTATACATGATTTTCTTCCACAACCTTAAACAAAAAATTTGTATTAATTTTATTTATTAGGTGCTTTCACCCAAAAACAGTTCAATCACCGAACAAATGTTCATCTTTAGTGATTTCCTATTTTCTTGTATTTATGGTTGTTTTTAGCACTCATAATCAGTAGAAATTTCATTAAGAAATTTCAAGTGATTCCTAGAGGTAGGGATGGCAATGGGGAGGGGCGGGGAAGGGATATCAATCCCCGTCCCCGTCCCCGTCCCCGTCCCCGTAGGGGATATCAATCCCCGTCCCCGCCCCGTCCCCGTTGCGAGGATAAAAAATAATCCCCATCCCCTCCCCGCGAAGGAAAATCCCCTCCCCATCCCCTCCCCGTCCCCGCGGGGAAAAATCCCCTCCCCATCCCCGCCCCGTCCCCGTGGGGAAAAATCCCCTCCCCATCCCCGCCCCGTCCCCGCGGGGAAAAATCTTCTCCCCATACCCATAAATATAAATTTTAATTTTTTTATATATTTCAATAAATAAAATAAATCATATTTTTTCAAACTATCATTTGCTACAAGAGCTATAAAATATTCTTTGTTATTTTAGTTCAAATATAAAGTTTTTATAAAATCTAACAATATGCAATAATCAATCTCTTCATTAGTAGCTCTTCATGTATGTGATTTAGGGTAATTTTATAATAACATTAAATTTAACACTTTTCATTCACTTCAATTGATTTTATTAAGTTTATAATTTATTATTTTTTGTGTGTAAAACCTAGTGGATTGACTAACTAAGTTTTGAAGTTGAAATAAAATTAATTTAGTGCATTTACATTTTATGATAATGAAATTCTAGGTTTTTTTAATATATTATATTAATAGTTTAGAAATTAGTAAAAACTAATAATTGATAATTCAAAAATTAGTAAAATTAAAGTTATAATTTTAAGAAATCATAATGTAAAATTTTCTAAAACTTAACAGTTTATAAATTATTATATTAATATATTAGATTTAGGGGGCGGGGAGGGGCGGGGAGGGGAGGGGAGGGGAGGGGCGGGGACACATGTATCCCCGTCCCCGACCCGTCCCCGATTACGGGGATTTTTTTTATCTCCATCCCCGCCCCTTTCCCCGTTTTTATCGGGGAATCCTTTCCCCATTAGGGTCGGGGCCCCTAAAGTCGGGCCCAAATTGCCATCCCTACCTAGAGGTAAGGGGAAAAATATAAATATTTAAAAATAAAAATGCTTAATCATGGTTTGTGGTATGTGGATCTGGAAGCTACACCAGGGCCGGGTTTGGAATTGGCATCCGACCCGGCCTGCAGTTTTGCCATACAAAACCTCGAACTTTAAAACCCCGAAGGACGAAACTCGATTCTGTTTGAACTGTCAACTGAGACTGAGCGGATAAGGCTAAACATCCTGCGCTTTTTTCAAAAAGTGAGGAGTCACGGAGACTCTGTTATTCGTGCTCTTTCAGTTTCAGCCGTTGGACTTGGAATTGGATGCTCCAGTTTCGTCACGAGCGGAGGAATCGAAACTCATTGCTTCAAAGCAAAACAACTTTTCCATTTCACTTTTTAATCCGCAGTGAATCACTCGTGCTTTAATCTATCTCACCGGAGCTGTTTCTGTCCATTTCTAGACTAGGTAAGCAAAAATGATTTCTCCAATTTCAACAGCTTTTTTTTTTTTAAATTTTAATTAAAAATACAGTATAAAAGTTCTCTGATGTTGAAATAGATCTCAGATATCACAATAATGGAGGTCAAGTTAGACCTAAAGGACGCTGCGGATTGGGTGTATAGAGGAGAAGGA
This sequence comes from Mangifera indica, assembly GCF_011075055.1. Lineage (NCBI taxonomy): Eukaryota > Viridiplantae > Streptophyta > Magnoliopsida > Sapindales > Anacardiaceae > Mangifera > Mangifera indica. The sequence continues at coordinate 1,940,129 of NC_058147.1, read as the reverse complement.
GCCGTTAATCTTGTTCTCGCTTACACCGGAACTTCTCCCGCTTTTGTACGTCTTCATGCAATAATTTTTTTTCCCTATGACTTCAAAAGTTGAATCATGGAGAATTTAACTGAAAAAATTTGACAAAATGATTACTTCTACTTATCACTAATTTTTCTGGACTGTTGTTGTGAATATAAGATTGGGAAAGTAATGAGAATTCAAAAAGTTCCAAGGAGCAAAACAGCCAAAAAGCAGGTGGAGGGTGTGAATGGTTGTTCGGTCTTAGAAAGGCATGCTCAGCTTGTGTGGAGAGACAATGCAGAGTTACTTTTGGCATCTAACAAAGAAACATTGGAGCAACTATATATTCAGCATGTTATGAGCCCGTTGTTAGGCCCCAAACACGTTGATGCGGGAGTATGTTTCTTCACTTGTACTTCCACTGTCTTATGTGTGGAAATTGGAGAACAGATGATAATAATTTAGCAGGAGTTGTGTTTTGAATAATGAATTACCTTCTGCACATGCATCTCCCTTGAATATGCTACAATATAGCCCTACTTGATAATAAAATTTGGAGGATTAATTTTATCCATGATTGAAATTAATATTGATTTTGAAAATATTCATGTGATAAACTACTTGGGGTTGGAAAATGTTAGTAACATTGAATTCTATTTCAATCATGTTCAGAGGCTGTTAAAATGTTGTGATTATGATGTATTTTATCCCTCTTTGTTGAACTTGCCAGCTGCGTGTCCTTGTAACCAGGGCATTTCTAGAGTATGTTCAATATAATGCTTTGTGCCGGCGTCCTGCTTCGCGAGTTGATGCTGCTGAGGTTGATACACATTGTGATTCTGTGCTTCTTTTGTCTGATCATACTGTTTTTCCTCAAGGTAAATGCGATCCTTTAAATGTTTTCAAGTTAACCAAAAAAAGGAAGTATCCTCTTTTGTTCATGGTTCTTGTAGTAGATTCAGAAAACAGGTGACTTATCTTGTAAAAGGAGGCACTGGGATGTTCAATTCATGTATTAAAAAAAATGAAAAAACTTGGATTCGAGGGAGTGGTAGTTTATTATACATTTTCATTTCAGGTATTCTCAATGGGGAACCCTGCCTTGCTGTTGAAATTAAGGTGCTCACTAGTTATTGCGTGCTTTTCAATTCTTTTTAGAACTGTTATTTGTGCTATTATTTGTATGATTCCTTTTCTTTTCACATGCATAGTGCTTTTATTGCTTTAGTAACCTTTTTTGTCCCTTTAAATTAGCCCAAATGTGGATTTCTTCCAGATTCATCCTTCATAGCTGAAGAAAATGCTATTAAAAGGAGAATGACTCGTTTTAGATTACATCAAGCCCTAAAGTTGCATCAACATGAGGTCATTTTTCTTCCAATCACTAAGTGTTTCTTCGAGTCTCTAGCTATTAGTAGTTTTTTTAAATATACATATTGTCATCACTTAAATTTGTTCACAAAGATTTGTTCTAAAGAAGCCCAGTTCTTTTCTTATACAGCCTGTAATAGGAATGCTCTCTATGGCTATCTAAGTTGAAAATTAATTTTATTTTCAATTCTAATCCTGATAAAATGTTACAGATATCAGAGCTAAGTGACTATGATCCACTTGACCTGTTCTCTGGGTCCAAGGAAAGAATGAGTAAAGCTATCAAAGCTCTCTATGTTACTCCTCAGAACAATTTCCGGGTATTTTTGAATGGTTCCCTTATACTTGGGGGCTTGGGTGGTGCCACTGGAAGTACTAATTTTGCTACTGAAAAAGCATTTGAAGATGCTCTCAAGTGTGTCATTCAAGCGGATGATGGTCTACGCACAAATAGTTTTATACAGCTTGTTTCTGAGGCAGTTTATCATGCTGGAATAATGGACCGACTTCTTGAAGCTCAGAAGCTCGATTATTGTGACATTGAAGGGGCGATTCATGCATATTATAACATTATTTCTCAACCTTGCAAGGCATGCAAAAACTTGGATGAGCAGAAAGTGTCACACCGGTATTCCTCATTGCATTGCATTACGTTGGATGAGAGTTTGAAGATTGTGAGGGACTATTTGATATCTTCAACTGCAAAGGACTGTAGTTTGATGATTTGTTTTAGACCAAAGGGTGCTGAGGTTTCAGAATCTTCCCATAATAGTGTTTACCTAGAATCAACCAAACAAGTTTTTGAATACAAGGTAAATGCCCCTTTACATGGTGCATTCAAGTTTTACATTTGCAGTTTGTATTTGACCACAATGAATTGTTTGGATCATGATTGAATGCCATTCCATTTAGTTACTCTGGCAATTAGAAACCACGGAACCACGGAACCTTTTCCATTCTCCTTTTATTTACCTTAAAGAAGAAGGAAGAGAGATATATGAATTGTTTGTAAGAGCAATGTTATGTGTATACATTTTGGATACATAATTTAGGTACACGGATGATGTGTTATCATATGATTGAATATTATTTTATTTTTAATTCAAAATCATTCAATCACATGATGACATATCATATGTGTACCTAAATTGTGTGCAAAAAAATATGTATGTATAGTTTTATTATTTGTAAACATTGGTACCATCACCTCTAACTCAGAAGTACAACATTTCATATGAATGCTTGCACAAAATTATCACTTGCAGTAACCAGATTATAATTTCTTTTCAATGTAGAAAATCTAAAGATTTTTATCGTTTATCTATGTAGTTTCCATGCGCCTTTAGAATTTTCCCAAATCATTCAATGAAATTTGAGGGATTAAATTATATCTGTGGTGGTAATTTTTGTTTGTTTGTTTGTGTTTTCACAATTTTCACAGTTCACAATTCTCAAAAAAGAAGAAGAAGATATTTATTTATTATTTTGCTTCTTTGAACTTTAATCACTCAAAGGTGTCTTTTTTTTATGACATAGAAAATTTATTTAAATTGCAATTATCTAGGTGTATTTCATTGACCTGGATTTGAAACCTTTGGAGAAATTGGAGAAACATTATGAGAAAGACAAGAAGATTGTGAGCTGTTACTCTCAGAAGCTATATGGTACGAATGGAGTGAACAAAGATGTAGCAATGAACAGTTGTATACAATACTGAGCCTTGGAGGATACTTTTTGCTGAACTCTGTACTGGTAAGTGCTAGTAGTTTGACATATGTTCATTAATAAATTTTACTTTGTAAATTTGTGAGAGTTTTTATGGCCTAGGATTTCCCTTCTCAAGTTTTTATTAGTCTATGGATCCTTCTTTTTTTTACTTTTGTTGGAGTGTGGAATCTGATCATGTCTAAAAGATATTGTTAGAGACCTGGAAGTGCTGCAACACTCCAAACCAGAATAGCTGGCTCCTCCAGTTCATTTCCCCAGAAACTAAAGAACTCCCAGCAGCGCAAGACCACACACAACAATCAATCCAATGCAATTATTGTAATTCCAAGATGTAACAGTACAATGTAATTCATTCATCAATGGAAACAAGTTACTGATATTCATTTCATTCAAAATCAGTTAAATTACAATTGTTGATGAGATCCAAGATTGTCATTTACGTTTCCATGTTTGTAAATATCTGCAAAACAGAACAGTAATTACAAGCACAGTTCCACAAACCAAAACCACCAGCTCTTCGAGAGGCTGGGCTATACCAGTTCCTGCTTTCTTGACAAAATGCTGGTCGCTCTATTTCTCTTTCCTCAGGTCTAAATACTGCTCTCCCACTCCCCTACACTTCCCCCTTCACTCAGGGGTTGCCACCTCATGTTTTAATTTCCCCAGGATCTGGTACATGCTCCCTGCCTCTGTTAACTGCTGCCTTTGACTTGTAACCCTTTCCTGAACTGTTTGATCACCCTGAACTACCCCTGGTTTTCTTTTTAACATACACCTTGACTTAACAGATATCTTCGCATGGTTAGCCGAGAGTTATTGCAAGGTATAGCCACCACAATCAGGTCATGGGGACAGCGCCCTAGGACCAAAATTAAATTTTCTCTTATATTTTATAACTCTAAAATTAATTAAAAAACTTTAGTAAGGCCGTAGACACAGACATTACTAGCCAATCTATGTTGTTTCTTTCCATTTGATTCGTTTTCTATCAGTTTTTTCCTCTTCTGTTGCGGCACTTGAAAGTTCTAACAATTTAATAAAAGCTCAATATATATAATGACTTTAACAAGTGATACTAAACTTGACTTCAGTTCTACTTTCTGTTACTGATTTAAGTAATAAGATTGCTTCTTGTTCTTGTACGCCATTAAGCTTTGAGTCAGAATTTTTTTTCACACAAACATATGCTTGTTATTGTATTTCATAGATTTTGACAATAAACAGCATATTGACATGCCATTAGGTTTCTTGTGGTGACTAAGTCAGTTATTCATTCTTGTTTCCTTTTGCTGGGGGCTTAATGAAGGAGAGGGGTTGAAAGCACTCTGCCAACTACTTCAATGCCAATTCTTACCTATTCCACATGGGCCTATTAATTCATACAGCTGGATCTCTGAATTAACTGTGGGTTGTAGAAACTGGCTAGGATTGCATTACTTCACCTTTTGATGATGGAATTGAGGTCATGGCAGTGCTTTTTTCATACTACTTGCATGGTTTGCAGTCTTTCTTTTCACTTATTTGAAAAAAGATCCCTCGTTATTGTCATGTAAGTGTCAAATGATTGGCCTATGAGAATTAAATTGTTCCCAACATTATTTTAAGTTTTTAGTCAAGAGACTGCCAAGAGGATGCGCAAGAAGAATTGCTTGTTTAAACTAAATCGCCATTCGTAGTAGAGTTACAGGATTTTGTAAACTGTTTCTCTTGCGGGAATTTTCTCTTTCTGATTTCTTTTGACTGGTGCGAGGTGGAATCATGGTCCTTGATCATCTCAGCTGTACTAATGGACAAGCATTCACTTCAAAGCTGTGGCCACTTGGTGAAAAATCTTAGATTTCTTTCTATAGCCCAGTAGAGGAGGCAAATTGTCCTGAGAGACAGGCTCTGTTATTTTTTAAATTCCATGCTATTAAAAGCATTTGCTTTTAGGTGTTACTGCCACAGTTGTTAAAGCAAATGTATTTAATGAGGCCTGACTTGTTAAAGGTTCCCTTCTCTCTCTCTCTCTCTCTCTCTCTCTCTCTGGTACATACAGCCAAAAATGAATTAAATAGATTGCAGAGGTGGGCCAAATTTTGTCCATTTTGCTGAGTCTTATTCCTGCTAATACTCCATTGAATGACTTATGGATTTATTGATATTCCTAAATATAGCTAAGAATATTAGAATAAAATTACTCCTGATCACAAGCTACAAAATGTTACCAGTTATAGCTGGATCAAACTGGTTAAACAAAATCATAACAGTTTTGACTGGTTGGACTTGAACAAGTGCATGTTTACTGAATGACATATACTGAATGCCATGTCCAATATCATTTTGTTTAATACTCACAGCTGCAGTGGCATCAGAATGTCAATATGGTATGCATGGATTGTCTGCACAAGCACGGTTGTTTCACGTAGTTTGTAGCATATTAATATACAATGTATATATCTGTCACAAAAGTCATATGTGTTTAGTAATTAAAAAATATAATAATAAAATACCCAGTTTTGATTTTTCTAATAGGTACTCAAATAATATATTATAATGTGATTGAATAATTTTGAATTAAGAATAAAATAATATTCAATCACATGATAACACATCATTTTAGTATCTAATTAAATACTCTAAACTGCGCATACATAACATTGCTTAAAATATTACCATATAGAGCTACGAGTTTACTTTGATCCATGTTAGCTGAGGCACACCTTATTCTTGTTTGTGGTTATCTGGAAATGAAAAAAGCTGGACCTCTGTGTGCCTGTGTACAATCTGTATTAAATGCATAGGGGAGTTCATAGGTGATGCCATCAAGAACCATCTTATTAGCATTTACTTGTCAGCAACTACCCACTCCATTTAGTCTTCAACCAAACTAGTAACCAAAAGGCCATCTACTGTCCAATAATTTCAATTAAATTATCATGGACTGAGAGAGTGATTTATATATAGTAACTTGGGACGTATACATGTTTTGTAATCAGCATTTCCATTCCAGTTTATCATATGATTTATGTTGGAGTAGTACTTTAAGAAATTCATGTCGAAGGTTCAATCTCTACTCGAATTTATAGAATTATAAATTACTTCATGTTCATGTAATTTTGTATATTGAATTTATGACTTACAGTTATTCTGCGACGCTCTTAACTCTTGCTGACAGTGTGCAGTACTTTTCTGTTAATTTGTACCGAAGAATCTGACTCTTTTTCTGATGTAGAAAACTGTAGTGTCAGTGGAACTAGTCTGCTCAAAGTGCAGGCAACGGGTGATGAAGTTGATTGCCAAACTAGAAGGGATAACTTCCGTTGTCATTGACCCATCAAAGAAAACGGTAACTGTCATCGGTGAAGCTGATCCTGCGAAGATCATCAAGCAGGTTAGAAAATTCAGGAAAACTGCAACAATCGTAAGTGTAGGGCCTCCCAAGGAGGATAAGAAGGATGAGAAGAAGGATGAGAAGAAAGATGAGAAGAAAGATGTCATTACTTGCTCTACGAAACCATGTCAACGTTGCGATGTTTGGTACGTGGTCTGGGACGATGCTTATAGTCATTGTCCCATTCTGTAACTCAGACTGAGTCTGAGTCAACCATGTTTTCTGAATCATGCTCATTAGTCTTGGTTATATTTTCGTCTAATTCATGCATTTCAAAATATTTGATCAGCCTTCAGCCAAAAATTTCTCTGGGGCCTCTGTTTTCCTGCATATGCATACCACTTTCATTGTTTTCATGTCAAATGAATTTAGCAATATGTATTTTGAACGTGGATTTTTTTCTCTTTGAATGCTAATGGGTTATACGGGTGTTCATCACTTGGTTTGAGTTAAATTTGTGTTAGAGTTTCAATATAATAGTTTAATTTATTTATTTTTAAAGTAATATTATTCTTCTGATAATAATATTATTTATCTAATTAATAACTTTTTAGGATAGTTTAAGTTTGAATCTGGCTTAAATATCGTAAGATTGAACTGAGCTTAAACACCTGAATTAAGTGATAATTAAGGTAATTGGTAAAAATAAGCTTCTGAAAACACAAAAGTGTATCCTGATTTCGGACAAAGTGATGGGTCGGTGTCGTTTTAATAAGAGTTAATCGTTATCATGCAAGTGTCCATCAGCAATTATTGCTTGATGACAGAAGCAATGCCACATCAACTTGAAAGCGCGTTAAGGTGGTGATCATCACTGTTTTTTAAAACATATGGGTGATTAAATTTATTATTTTATTGATTTATAATTCAATTGATTGATTTAATTTATTATTAAATTATAATAAATAAATTTTATTTAAAAATTTATAAAAAAATAAAATTAGGATATCTATATTTATAAGAATTAAAATATATCTTTTTTAAAGGGTAATAATAATTTATTAAATTTTAATGAAATAATTAAAATAAAAAAATCATGATCTTATGATATAGGAAAAAAATATAATTCTATAAATTATTATCTATAGAAGATATTTTAATAGATATGAGATACTTTTTTATTTTTTATTTTATTTTCGAATTTATTTTTTCTTACTAACATTTAGAAATCCATCCAATTTAATAAAAAATGATCAAATTACTTAAAAATAATTAAAATCTTAAAATTTTTTCTAAATTTTGATCAAACCCAATTACCCAATTTTGATCGGGTTTAACCAAGTCAGTGAATAAACCACCTTTTTATATTAACTGAATCAGATTTAGAGCTAATTTTTTATTCAATCAGTTGAATCGGTTGATCCGATTCGATTTTAAAATCATTGGTGATCACATTTTTGCACGAAAAGGTCTAGAGATTTCAACATTTTCTAGAGAAAAAAAAAAGTTTTAACTCAAGAATCACAATAGATAATAATATAAACTGTGAGTGTATTCCAACGTGGTAAATTCGAATGAAATATATTAATAGTTTGAACATGTCAAATTTAAATTTAAACTTTGGCTTAATTTGAGTACAACCAGAACTTTAGCTTAGTTTGAGTATGGCTTGTTTGTTTTTTTGTGACCCTCCATTATTTACCTTATTAATAACATTAGATGATCTTATATATCAGCTTAACAAGTTTAAATCAAATATTATAAATTTAATCCTAATGTTTTATAAATTAGAAAAAAAAAATTACGATTCTTTTTTTAGAAAGTTTGCACTATATTGAAAAATTGTACAAATTCCAAACGTTTGTGTAAAATCAATTACAAATATTTTAGATTATTATTATATAATTGGATAGTTTAAAATTATAAATAAAATAATATTTAATTATATAATAATGTATTATTATTTATATATAAAATTATATAATTTTATTAATTTGGATATTTCTATATAGCCTTGATGGTCTTTATACTGTTGCTATGAAATTATGGTATAAGGGCCTGTAATTAAGATTAGGGATGAACTTCAAATGGAAGAATTGGGCTTTAGTAGTAACCCACACAAGTTCCCTGTATTTACTCCATAAAATCTTTTAACATGTAACTCATTTTTAATATAATACAAAGGGTGGACACTATTCAAATATGCTTGAGTTTGGTTTGAAATTGATGTTTTGTAGCATTATCAAATTGAAACTCATCTCATCAAAGATTCATCTTCTTCTTGTGTTACTGTTTACTATTAGAATAAATCGAATTCAATTTCAAGCTGACTAATCTGGACTCGACCCCATCTCGTCTTGGTCCTCAGCTTGAACCGCATCCACTGTTAAATATAAATCAACACAAGCCGGCCAGTTTTCAATTTTTAGGGGAAATTTCATTTAACACGAATAAAAAAATTTCCTTTATAGTGTTTGGTCTAAAGAGTTAAGTACATATAAACCTCTTCAAATGAAAACCAGACTAAAACCTTACATAGCAACAGAATTCCCAATTAGTTTCTTTCTCAACAAACATCCAATCTCTGCTGCCAACCTCTACTTGCGTGCTCCACTTTATCATCATCAACACAAAAAATTTAAGCTGAAAATTTAAAAAAAAAAAAACCAGCAAAAGAGTGTGAATTTGACTCTGACTATTTATATGAATCAACAACTGGTTGAGTGTGTGGAGTTGAAATGGTCTTTGATGGCTTTACCAATCAAAAACAACAAGAACGAAAAAGGTCGCCTTCTAGATTGGAACTAAAGGTAATTTGAGCTAAGTTTTCATTAAAAGTATATAGAAATCCTATGTTCTTCAAGAAGTGGAAAAAAATAATTAGGAGAAAAGAAGGCAGTTAGGCTCATCAGTTGATTATAATGGCGCTCGTTACTGTGTTCCAATCATAGTTGATCACCCAGATACTTGCAAAACACTAGCGATGGATTCAGAAATGAAAGAGAGATAGATTGATGATCTTGATAGGCTCACAGCTGGAAAAGTGGTATTTATTATGTGGACTACCAGGCACAGGGAAATCCAACTTAGTGGCTGCCACGGCTATTTATCTTAATTTCTATGTTTATGATTTGGAACTAAAAGAAGTTCAATGCAACTCTGACTAGAGAAGGCTGTTGATCGGTGCAAGCGATCGTTCTATATCAGACTACTAGTCATCAAGGATGTTGATAATCCTCCTCAGGCAATACAGGTGACTCTCTCTGGGTTGTTGAATTCCATTGATGGGTTGCAGTCAAGTAGCAGAGATGAGTGACTGGAAGTGTTGACAACTAATTACAAGGGCCCTATTGACCCAGTGCTGCTAAGACCAAGACAAATGAATATCCGTCTACACATGTACTACAGCTTGTTTAGTGGTTTCAAGACACTTGCGTCAAACTATTTGAATATTCAGGAGCATTACCTGTTCGAAATCATTGAAGAGAGGAAGGCAACACCAGCTGAAGTTACTGGTGAGCTAATGAAAGGTGCAGATGCTGAAGTTGCTCTTCAAGGGCTTAAAAGTTTCCTGCAAAACCAGGCAACACCAACTGAAGTTCCTGTTGAGCTAATATGAAGCGCAAATGCAGAAGTTGCTCTTCAAGGTGTATCAGATTACTGCAAAAGAAGGCTGCATCAGCAATACAGTGAAAAGGCTGAGAGGGCCATAGTTCAGCATGAGTGCTTCAGGAATTCCAGTGTCCATAACTGTTCGTTTGTTCTGGTTAGGGGTCAATTAGATTGAGCATCCTTATGGAATGTTTCATCATATTCTCACGAATTCTCTGAATCACGCAACCAAACCCCTGGAGAGATTCCTGATAAAAATCTTCTTCAAAGGTGAAGTGGGACTATAATGTCATTCAGGCTTGTGTTATATAAAAGTTGAAATTAAATATTATATATACAAGGATAAAAGATCAGCTAGAAAAAGAAGAAAGATGCAGATGAAATATATTAATAGCTAATATGCGTTTTTCCCCTATATTTTGAAAACTCTAGGCAGCCATATTCATCTCTATCTTGTGAGGATAATAACCAGTCAGTTCAAAATCAGATGCCACAAATGAAACTGTGTCCTTCTCTGTATTAATCCTCAAAATCTGCAGCACAAATTGCACAAGTTAAAGAAAGAGAAAGAAGAGAAATTCTCTGTTCTGCAATATGATAGCAGCATAAAGGAAAAATTTAAATTCAATAGCCCATCACATCGGGATAAACTATAATTTTATTTCAAGTGCTTTTTCCAGTACAATAGCTTACCATATTTTAGTTCTGTTAAAACAAATACCATACACAAAGCGCAATTAACCTTGGAAGAAACTCTCAGTGGTATGACTGTTTTCCCAACAATTAAGGTGGATGTTTAGCACCTCTAGCAATGAGGGGCTTATACTGAGGAGCTTCCTCTGAAAGCTCTATATGCTCTTGTAAAAGCTGGGAGGGACAATGTTATTCTTTGCTGTTAACTAATAAAACTTTCTCTCTTCACCAACTAATATTATTTTCCCTTGAAAGAATTTAAAAAAGCATTTTAACATTAAAAGTTCTTTTCACTAAACAAATATACTCCCTTTATTTTTCAACTTTTAGTATTTTGAATGAAACACACCATTTCATTAAAAGTTGAAACTCAATGTTTCAGTATTCTTCACAATTTTTTTACAATGAGATCTCCATTAGCAGGATTTCTCACACGAACATAAGTAACAAAAGAAAACCGAATGTTATTTTCCACAAATGGTTGAGATGAATACCATGGCTGAAACTCAGAAAGATCAATAGCAGGAATGAAGGTATCACATTCAATGCTATTCTCAATCTCGGTAATGTGGATGGCATCACACCCTGGCGCATTTAGTGCTTCCCTGCATCAGGAAACATCAGCATACATATTGTCACATACAAATCGTAACATTTTACTTACAGGAAAACTGGGCAAAAAGGGGGGGGAGGGGGGGTGGGTGTGGTGTGTGGGGTTGGTGAGGTAATCCACCTTAATATCTGGCCGCCACCTATAACAAACACCTTCTCTATCGACAAACAATAAGGAGCTTCTGCCAACAATTCCAAAGCCGAACGAATGCTTCCACATTTTACAACATCTTCAGCAGATGCAGTATCGAATCTCCCAGAACGAGTCAGCACAACATTCAATCGACCAGGTAGAGGTCGATACTAAAGGGGAATTCTTTCCCATGTCTTCCTACCCATAACTATAGCGTTTTTCTTCCCAGGATCTGATGTAGTCACCGTAAGCTCCTTGAAGAATTTGAGGTCAGAAGGCAATCTCCAGGGTAACTTCCCATCCTTTCCAATGCCCATATCACGTGTTGCAGCCACCAGAACTCGGTAAGTCCTCCTCGGTAATGGTGGATGCATGGTTGTATTGTCATTAGATGGCCTCTTAAGGTTGGCACAGGCCTTGGAATAAAACCTTAGGCTGGGCAGTGGAGACACGATTGCAAGACTGTGGAAGCCACAATCAAAATAACCAAGTAGAACCTGAAAAGTGATTATCATAAAAATTATCATAACAACAGAAATTAGAGACAGAAAATATTTGAGTAAATAAAAGAAAAGAAAAATAATTATGAGAAACAAACTTCATGTTAAAATTTATCTGTTATTACAAATTTCGGTATCAGCTAAGGAGTAGAGGCCATAAAAGAAACCTTTGAAAATTGTCGGTTACTCAAAGCACAGTATTGCATCACCATCTGTATATCGCTGAAACCATGCGAGATCCAATTTTCTTTGTACGATTACGCTTAAACATACAATGGAAAAGCTCAGAGAAATCGAATTACTGAAAATTATAACTCATTTAACTCGTCAATGGAATCTCAATTTCTTTTAATAAAGCAAGGGAAATTTGACAGGAGAACCCGAAGAAATGAACGAGGGCGGCGATAGAATTAGAGCGCCAAACTGCAAACTCGTTTTCCGGACGGAGGAAAAAGCAGGGGTAAACCGAGTAGATTTCATTTTTCAATAAAATCTATCAATTTTAGCCTATAATATATGTATATACATTTATATATTTATCATTTTATTATATAATAAAATAATATTTAATTATATAATAATATATACGTAACTATATTTTCACCGTATATACATATAAGGTGAAAGGAGTGAATTTGCCTTCATCACTCAATCGATATGATAACTGATTTACCTAAATGCCCTTAATCGCCCTTCGTTCCTTGCGTATACATAAAATTAGGTATGTACACGAGCCCTCTACCTCAAGCACATGGCAAATTAACTTGAGAGAGAAGCTCTGTTATTTTTTAAAGGCTGAAGGACTATTTCTCACCCAAGGTATGTTTTTTCTGTAAATTCTTATCCAAAGATGTCAATAGGCCGGACTGACTTCGGCTCGACCCATTGGGCTAATGGGTCTGGCTAGGCCTGAGGCTCAAACAGTAATGGGCCTCGGGTCGGGTCAGGCTTTATTAAATAGATCGTGCTAGACTTTATTCGGATCTTAATCGTGTCAGCTCGACCCATTTAAACAATATTTAAAAAAAAGTTTTAATTAAAATTTTTAAACACAAATTATTTTTCAATTATTAAAACCGAATATATGAATATATCTTTATTTAATTAGAATATGGATATATCTTTAGAATATTAGGAATATTTCGACATAATATTTATTTATAACTTTATCTCTTTATTTTATAAATAACGTATTTCTTAACAAGATTACTAATTATTTGTTAGAATTTTTTCAAAGAAAATAACATATACTTTGAAATAGCAAACCAAATCATTTTAAAAACTTCTTTTGGTTCAGTTAACATAAATACTCACATAATTTTCTCATTTATCATCACATACATAAAAATTACTATATATATAAATGATAGATACAAATAGGTATAAATAAACTTACGTGTTATTATGTAATTAAGTAATCTAATTATTTATATAATCTTTAATTTAAAATTATATAATGACATATATCAGTTTATTTGTATTTATTAATATTTACCCATTTAGATATAAAATATTATAGATTCGTGTATGAAGGGAAAAATGTTGTTTAAAATTATATAAAAAAGAAACCTATAAGAAGGAAGATTCCAAGAATCATAAGAATCATCTTTCCAATTTGTATTATTGCCAAATTGAGATTGGCTAAAGTGTTTAATTAATAATTTTATTAGTAACTTAGAAAAAAAATTATATTATTTTCTATATTATTAACAATTTAAATTGGCAAAATTTTTATTTAGCTTATTTAAGTGTTGAAATATTATTCTCTATATTATTTTTTGACTTCAACACTGTTTTTTATTCTATGGTAAAACCCTTTTTAATAACTATGATCATTTTTTTAATAGTTTTAATTAGACAAGTAGCAACTTTTTAAAAATTTCAATTCAGGCCGAATTTGAATATGCCTAACTCAAAATCAATTATGTGAAGCTGCTTCTGCTCTTGTGCCAGGAAAAAATAAAAAATTTTATATTATAAACAGTGTCATGCGGGGCTGGGCCAGCCCATGAGTTTAATATTAAAGCTCAAGGCCTGGCCCGATATGCTACAGTACATGTCGGGCTTTGTCATGCTCAGGTTTTTTTTCATGCTTCGGGCCGAGCCTCCATTCGATCCGGCCCAATTGACGTGTCTATTCCTACCCGTTAACTTTAAAAAGCCTGTTTACCTACTCATAAGCTGTTAAAAAAAATGACAGATTGACGGATTCCAGGGAAAAATCGTCATTTCGTCTATAATATTAAAAATAAACTTAAATTTAATTTATTTTTTACCCCCAAACCCTAAAAACTAATACTTTCCCCCCAACCCAAGTTTTCAACAATTGCATATTCCACCCTAGAGTTTCTAAATCAGATCCAATTTTTTCGGCAACGACCGGCGCTCTCCAAGCACCTACGCTCCCTTCCCGACGACCCCTTCTTTCGACCGTGTGACCTCCGATTCTCCTAGGCGTCGTCTTCATCGACGACAACACCTAGGAGTGTCGAAGGTTGCACGGTCGGAAGGAGGTGTCGTCGATGAGGGAGAGTAGGTGCTTGGAGAGCTTTGATCGTCTCCGAAAAAATTGAATCTGAAGTTTGGAAACCCTAGGGGGGAAAAACAGTTTTTGAAAACTTGGGTTGGGGGGAAAGTGTTAGTTTTTAGGGTTTGAGAGGAAAAATGATATGACTAACAGATTCAGTTAAGTTTAACGGCTCATAGGTGAGTAAATGGGTTTTTCAAAGTTAACGGAGAACTTTGAGAGTTCCTCATAGTTTGGGTGGGAAATAATCCTTTGGCCTTTTTTAAATTCCATGCTATTAAAAGCATTTGCTTTTAGGTGTTACTGCCACGGTTGTTAAAGCAAATGTTTTTAATGAGTCCTGACTTGTTAATGGTCCCCTTCTCTCTCTCTCTCTCTCTCTCTCTCTCTATCTCTCTCTGTAGTACATGCAGCCAAAAATGAATTAACTAGATTGCAGAGGTGGGCCAAATTTTGTCCATTTTGCTGAGACTTATTCCTGTTAATACTCCATTGAATGACTTATGGATTTATTGATATTCCTAAATATAGCTAAGAATATTAGAATAAAATTACTCCTGATCACAAGCTACAAAATGTTACCAGTTATAGCTGGATCAAACTGGTTAAACAAAATCATAACAGTTTGGACTGGTTGGACTTTGAACAAGTGCATGTTTACTGAATGCCATGTCCAATATCATTTTGTTTAATATTCACAGCTGCAGTGGCATCAGAATGTCAATATGATATCCATGGATTGTCTGCACAAGCACGGTTGTTTCACATAGTTTGAAGCATATTAATATATAATGTATATATCTGTCACAAAAGTCATATGTGTTTAATAATTGAAAAATATAACAATAAAATACCTAGTTTTGATTTTTCAAATAGGTACTCAGATGATGTGTTATAATGTGATTGAGTAATTTTAAATTAAATATAAAATAATATCTAATTATATAATAACATATCATTTTAGTATCCAATTAAATATTTTAAATTAAGTATACATAACATTTGCTTAAAATATTACCATATAGAGCTACGAGGTTACTTTGATCCATGTCAGCTGAGGCACACCTTATTCTTGTTTGTGGAATCTGGAAATAAAAAAAGCTGGACTTCTGTGTGCCCGTGTACAATCTGTATCAAATGCATAGGGGAGTTCATAGGTTATGCCATCAAGAGCCTTCTTAATAGCATTTACTTCTTGTCAGCAACTACATAACATTGCTTAAAATATTACCATATTGAGCTACGAGGTTACTTTGATCCATGTCAGCTGAGGCACACCTTATTCTTGTTTGTGGAATCTGGAAATAAAAAAAGCTGGACTTCTGTGTGCCTGTGTACAATCTGTATTAAATGCATAGGGGTGTTCATAGGTGATGCTATCAAGAGCCTTCTTATTAGCATTTACTTCTTGTCAGCAACTACCCACTCCATTCAGTCTTCAACCAAAGTTGTAACCAAAAGCTCATCTACTGTCCAATAATTTCTATTAAATAATCATGGACTGAGAGAGTGATTTATATATAGTAACTTGGGACGTATACATGTTTTGTAATCAGCATTTCCATTCCAGTTTATCATATGATTTTATGTTGGAGTAGTACTTTAAGAAATTCATGTCGAAGGTTCAATCTCTACTCGAATTTATAGAATTATAAATTACTTCATGTTCATGTAATTTTGTATATTGAATTTATGACTTACCGTTATTCTGCGACGCTCTTAACTCTTGCTGACAGTGTGCAGTACTTTTCTGTTAATTTGTACCGAAGAATCTGACTCTGTTTCTGGTGCAGAAAACTGTAGTGTCAGTGGAACTAGTCTGCTCGAAGTGCAGGCAACATGTGATGAAGTTGATTGCCAAACTAGAAGGGATAACTTCCGTTGTCATTGACTCATCAAAGAATACGGTAACTGTCATCGGTGAAGCTGATCCTGCGAAGATCATCAAGGAGGTTAGAAAATTCAGGAAAACTGCAACAATCGTAAGTGTAGGGCCTCCCAAGGAGGAGAAGAAGAAGGAGGAGAAGAAGGATGACAAGAAAGATGTCAAGAAAGACGTCATTACTTGCTCTCCGAGGCCATGTCAACATTGCGATGTTTGGTATGTGATCAGGGACGATGCTTATAGTTATTGTTCCATTCTGTAACTCAGACTGAGTCTGAGTCAACCATGTTTTCTGAATCATGCTCATTAGTCTTGGTTATATTTTCGTCTAATTCATGCATGTCAAAATATTTGATCAGCCTTCAGGAAAAAATTTCTCTGGGGCCTCTGTTTTCCTGCATATGCATACCACTTTCATTGTTTTCACGTCAAATGAATTTAGCAATATGTATTTTGAATGTGGATTTTTTTCTCTTTGAATGCTAATGTGTTATACCGGGGTTCACCATTTAGTTCGAGTCATATTTGTGTTAGAGTTTCAATACCGTAATTCAGTTTATTTATCTTTAAAGTGATACTATTCCTCCGATGATAGTATTCATCTATAGAAAATATTATTTATCTTGTTAATAATTTTTTTATGATAGTTTAAGTTCGAGCTTGGGCTAGATATTGTACAATTGAATTGAGCTTAAAAACCTTAATTAAGTGGTAATTA
Organism: Mangifera indica; assembly: GCF_011075055.1. Lineage (NCBI taxonomy): Eukaryota > Viridiplantae > Streptophyta > Magnoliopsida > Sapindales > Anacardiaceae > Mangifera > Mangifera indica. Next base: position 1,923,034 of record NC_058147.1, on the reverse strand, counting down.
AGGTAATTGGTAAAAATAAGCTTCTGAAAATACAAAATTGTATCCTGATTTCCGACAAAGTGATGGGTCGGTGTAGTTTTAATAAGAAGATACATGAGTTAATCGTTATCATGGAAGTTTCCATCAACAATTATAGCTTGATGAAAGAAGCAATGCCACATCAACTTGAAAGCACGTTAAGGTGGTGATCATCAATATTTTTAAGGTTGGACTGAAGATCACAATAATTATTTTAAGGGTTTATGATTTGATCAATTTAATCAAAAATTAATCGGTTCAATTTATTATTAAATTATAATGAATATATTTTACTTAAAAATTTATAAAAAAATAAAATCAATCAGGATATTTATATCTACGAAGATTAAAATATATCTTTTTTAAGAAGTAACAATTATTTATTTAATTTCAATGAAACAATTAAAATAAAAAAGTCTCAATTTTTTGATACAAAAAAAAATATAATTTTGTCAATTATTGTTTATAGAAGACATTTCAATAGATATCAGATACTTTTTTCTTTTTTTATTTTATTTTCAAACTTATTTTTCCTTACAAACATTTAAACATCCATCAAATTTAATAAAAAATGATTAAATAATTCAAAAATAATTAAAATATTCTAAATTTTGGTCAAACCTGATTTTGATCAAGTTTAATCAAATCAGTGAATAAATTGCCTTTTCATATTAACTAAATCAAACTTAGAGTCAATTTTCGATCCAAATAATTGAATCGATTGATCAAATTTGATTTTAAAATCATCAATGATCACATTTTTGCACAAAAAGGTTTAGAGATTTCAACATTTTCTAGAGAAAAAAAAGTTTTAACTCAAGATTCACAGTAGATAATAATATAAACTGTGGGTGTATTCCAACTTAGTATATTCGAATGAAATCTATTAATAGTTTAAACATGCCAAATTTAAATTAAAACTTTGGCTTTGTTTGAGTATGACTTGTTTGTTTTATTGTGACCCTCCATTATTTACCTTATTAATAACATTAGATGGATCTTGTATATCAGCTTAACAAGTTTAAATCCAATATTATAAATTTAATCCTTATGTTTTATAAATTTAAAAAAAAATTATGATTATTTTTTTTCAGAAAGTTTGCATTACATTGAAAAATTGTACAAATTACAAAAGTTTGTGTAAAATCAATTACAAAAAATTTTGGATACACAATTCATTTTCTACTTGCATAGAGTAATATTACGTTTATAAACAATATATAAAATTTTATATTCAAAAAATGATATATCACCATATAATTAGATAATTTAAAAGTAAAGATAAAATAATATCTAATTATATAATAATATATTATTATTTATATATAAAATTATATAATTATGTATATATATAATTTTATTAATTCAAATATTTCTATATAACCTTGACGATGTTTATACTGTTGCTACGAAATTATGAGATAAGGCCCTGTAATTAAGATTAGGGATGAACTTCAAATGGAAGAATTGGGCTTTAGTAGTAACCCACACAAGTTCCCTGTATTTACTCCAGAAAATCTTTCAACATATAACTCATTTTTAATAGGCCAAAAGACTATTTCCCACCCAAAGTATGCAGTTTTCTCAAGTTTCTACCTATTAATTTTGAAAATCTTATTTACCCATCTATGAACTGTTAAAATTAACAGAACCCTAACTCCTAAAAAATTTATCTCATTTTCCCTCCTAAAATTTTAAAAACTAACAAATTTCTCCCAACTTAAGTTTTAAAAAACAACATTTCCCCCCTTAGGGTTTTCAATTTTTCGGAGTTAGTTTTTCGACGCCATTTCTTCCACTCCGGTGACCTCCAGGCAACGCTTTTTCCTCTCTGGTGCGGCCTCCTTTCGATGGTTGTCCTGGACATGATCGTCGACGAAGACGATCGTGCTTCATCGAGACGAAGACAAATCATCTTCATTCAGAGATGAAGACGAGGTCTTTGTCAAAGACGAAAACTTTTCGTCGTCGACAAAGACCTCATCTTAGTCCACGACCGTACCCAGGACAACTGTCGGAAGGAGGCCGCACCGAAGAGGAAGAAGCGTTGCCTGGAGGTCACCCGAGAGAAAAAAACAGTGCCGAAAAACTATCTCAGAAAAATTGAAAACCCTAGGGGTGAGAATGTTGTTTTTTAAAACTTGAGTTGAAAAAAATTCTTAGTTTTTTGGATTTAGGGGAGAAAATAAAATCTAATTTAAGTTTATTTTTAATAATACAGAGAAAACGATGATTTTACCCTTAAAACCGTTAATTTTAACCGATCACAAGTGGATAAATGAGATTTTCAAAATTAACAGGAAAAGACTTAAAAAAACAGCATATCTTGGGTGGGAAATAGTCCTTTGGCCTATTTAATATAATACAACTGGTGGAGACTATTCAAATATGCTTGAGTTTGATTTGAAATTGATGTTTTGTTGTATCATCAAATTGAAACTCATCTCATCAAAGATTCGTCTTCTTCTTGTGTTACAGTTTACTATTAGAATAAACCGAACTCAGTTTCAAACTGACTAACCTGAACTCGACCCCATCTCTTCTTGGTCCTCAGCTTGAACCGCATCCACTGCTAAATATAAATCAACACAAGCCGGCCAGCTTTCAATTCTTAGGGAAAATTTCATTTAACACAAATATAAAAATTTCCTTTATAGTGTTTGGTCTAAAGAGTTTAGTAGATATAACCTCTTCAAACGAAAACCAGACTAGAACCTTACATAGCAACAATTCCCAATTAGTTTCTTTCTCAACAAACATCCAATCTCTGCTGCCAACCTCTACTTGCGTGCTCCACTCTATCATCATCAACACACAAAATTTAAGCTGAAAATTTGAAATAAAAAAAACCACCAAAAGAGTGAGAATTTGACTGTGACTATTAATATGAATCAACAACTGGTTGAGTATGTGAAGTTGAAATGGTCTTTGATGGCTTTACCAATAAAAAAACAACAAGAACGAAAAAGGTCGGCTTCTAGATTGAAACTAAAGGTAATTTGAGCTAAGTTTTCATTAAAAGTATATGGAAATCCTACGTTCTTCAAGAAGTGGAAAAAAATAATAAGGAGAAAAGGAGGCAGTTAAGCTCATCAGTTGATTATAATGGCGCCCATTACTGTGGTCCAATCATAGTTGATCACCCAGATACTTGCAAAACACTAGCGATGGATTCAGAAATGAAAGAGAGATAGATTGATGATCTTGATAGGCTCATAGCTGGAAAAGTGGTATTTATTATGTGGACTACCAGGCACAGGGAAATCCAGCTTAGTGGCTGCCATGGCTATTTATCTTAATTTCTATGATTATGATTTGGAACTAAAAGAAGTTCAATGCAACCCTGACTAGAGAAGGCTGTTGATCAGTGCAAGCAATCGTTCTATATCAGACTATTAGTCATCAAGGATGTTGATAATCCTCCTCAGGCAATACAGGTGACTATCTCTGGGTTGTTGAATTCCATTGATGGGTTGCAGTCAAGTAGCAGAGATGAGTGACTAGTAGCGTTGACAACTAATTACAAGGGCCCTATTGACCCAGTGCTGCTAAGACCAAGACAAATGAATATCCGTCTACACATGTACTACTGCTTGTTTAGTGGTTTCAAGACGCTTGCGTCAAACTATTTGAATATTCAGGAGCATTACCTGTTTGAAATCATTGAAGAGAGGAAGGCAACACCAGCTGAAGTTACTGGTGAGCTAATGAAAGGTGCAGATGCTGAAGTTGCTCTTCAAGGGCTTAATTTGTTTCCTGCAAAACCAGGCAACACCAACTGAAGTTACTGTTGAGCTAATATGAAGCGCAAATGCAGAAGTTGCTCTTCAAGGTGTATCAGTTTCCTGCAAATAAAGGCTGCATCAGCAATACAGTGAAAAGGCTGAGAGGGCCATAGTTCAGCATGAGTTCTTCAGGAATTCCAGTTTCCATAACTGTTAGTTTGTTCTGGTTAGGGTCAATTAGATTGAGCATCCTTATGGAATGTTTCATCATATTCTCACGAATTCTCTGAATCACGCAACCAAACCCCTGCAGAGATTCCTGATAAAAATCTTCTTCAAAGGTGAAGTGGGACTATAATGTCATTCAGGCTTGTGTTATGTAAAAGTTGAAATTAAATATTATATATACAGGGATAAAAGATCAGCTAGAAAAAGAAGAAAGATGCAGATGAAATATATTAATAGCTAATATGCGTTTTTCCCCTATATTTTGAAAACTCTAGGCAGCCATATTCATCTCTATCTTGTGAGGATAATAACCAATTAGTTCAAAATCAGATGCCACAAATGAAACTGTGTCCTTCTCTGTATTAATCCTCAAAATCTGCAGCACAAATTGCACAAGTTAAAGAAAGGGAAAGAAGAGAAATTCTCTGTTCTGCAATATGATAGCAGCATAAAGGAAAAATTTAAATTCAATAGCCCATCACATCGGGATAAACTATAATTTCATTTCAAGTGCTTTTTCCAGTACAATAGCTTACCATATTTTAGTTCTGTTAAAACAAATACCATACACAAAGCGCAATTAACCTTGGAAGAAACTCTCAGTGGTATGACTGTTTTCCCAACAATTAAAGTGGATGTTTAGCACCTCTAGCAATGAGGGGCTTATACTGAGGAGCTTCCTCTGAAAGCTATATATGCTCTTGTAAAAGCTGGGAGGGGCAATGTTATTCTTTGCTGTTGACTAATGAAACTTTTTCTCTTCACCAACTAATATAATTTTCCTTTGAAAGAATTAAAAAAAGCAATTTAACATTAAAAGTTCTTTTCACTAAACAAAAATACTCCCTTTATTTTTCAACTTTTAGTATTTTGAATGAAACACACCATTTCATTAACAGTTGAAACTCAATGTTTCAATGTTCTTCACAATTTTTTTACAATGAGATCTCCATTAGCAAGATTTCTCACACGAACATAAGTAACAAAAGAAAACCGAATGTTATTTTCCACAAATGGTTGAGATGAATACCGTGGCTGAAACTCAGAAAGATCAATAGCAGGAATGAAGGTATCACATTCAATGCTATTCTCAATCTCGGTAATGTGGATGGCATCACACCCTGGCGCATTTAGTGCTTCCCTGCATCAGGAAACATCAGCATACATATTTTCACATACAAATCGTAACATTTTACTTACAGTAAAACAGGGGAAAAAAGGGGGGGGGGGGGGGGGGGGGGGGTGTGTTTGTGTGGGGGTGGGTGGGTGTGGTGTGTGGGGTTGGTGAGGTAATCCACCTTAATATCTGGCCGCCACCTATAACAAACACCTTCTCTATCGACAAACAATAAGGAGCTTCTGCCAACAATTCCAAAGCCGAACGAATGCTTCCACATTTTACAACATCTTCAGCAGATGCAGTATCGAATCTCCCAGAACGAGTCAGCACAACATTCAATCGACCAGGTAGAGGCCGATACTGAAGGGGAATGCTTTCCCATGTCTTCCTACCCATAACTATAGCGTTTTTCTTCCCAGGATCTGATGTAGTCACCGTAAGCTCCTTGAAGAATTTGAGGTCAGAAGGCAATCTCCAGGGTAACTTCCCATCCTTTCCAATGCCCATATCACGTGTTGCAGCCACCACAACTTGGTAAGTCCTCCTCGGTAATGGTGGATGCACGGTTGTATTGTCATTAGATGGCCTCTTAAGGTTGGCACAGGCCTTGGAATAAAACCTTAGGCCGGGCAGTGGAGACACGATTGCAAGACTGTGGAAGCCACAATCAAAATAACCAAGTAGAACCTGAAAAGTGATTATCATAAAAATTATCATAACAGAAATTAGAGACAGAAAATATTTGAGTAAATAAAAGAAAAGAAAAATAATTATGAGAAACAAACTTCATGTTAAAATTTATCTGTTATTACAAATTTCGGTATCAGCTTAGGAGTAGAGGCCATAAAAGAAACCTTTGAAAATTGTCGGTTACTAAAAGCACAGTATTGCATCACCATCTGTATATCGCTGAAACCATGCCAGATCCAATTATCTTTCTACGATTACGCTTAAACATACAATGGAAAAGCTCAGAGAAATCGAATTACTGAAAATTATAACTCATTTAACTCGTCAATGGAATCTAAATTTCTTTTAATAAAGCAAGAGAAATTTGACAGGAGAACCTGAAGAAATGAATGAGAGCGGCGATAGAATTAGAGCGCCAAACTGCAAACTCGTTTTCCGGACGAAGGAAAAAGCAGGGGGAAACCGAGTAGATTTCATTTTTCAATAAAATCTATCAATTTTGAGCCTCTATATATATATATATATAATTTTATTATATAATAAAATAATATTTAATTATATAATAATATATATAAATATATACGTAACTATATGTTTACCGTATATCCACAAAAGGTGAAAGGAGTGAATTTGCCTTCATCACTCAACCGATATGATAACTGATTTACCTAAATACCCTTAATCGCCCTTCGTTTCTTGTGTATACATAAAATTAGGTATGTACACGAGCCATCTAACTCAAGCACATGGCAAGTCTAGAATGCGGCTCAATCTGGTGGATAGTAATATCGGATACGGGGAATAACTGCCAAAAAAAAAAAATCAGAAGAGAAGAATAATTGAGGAAGAAATAGAAAAATAGCCAAAAAGATAATAATAATAATCAAAGGAAAAAAAACCACAGACAACGCGAACTCTATTTAACTCAACAAATGATTTCTTCTTCGACTTAATTTCAACTTATTCAAATGAAATACTAAACTAACTTCAGACCAATCCTATTCAAATTTATATTGTAAAATTTCATATTTAATAAAATTAATATAAATAAATGATATACAAATAAGAGTGATAATAAAAAAGAAAGGAGAAAGAACTCAATCTCCATCCCTATTTTTGTATAGAAAATCAATCTCTATCTTTGACTTATCTCTATTATAAAAATAATAAAGAATCTTTATCTCTTTCTCATAATTTTTTTTTTTTCATTTCTACGCTGTCTATACAGGGAAAAATCTATTTTCATATTCATGGAAAAAAAATTTTTTTTTTATATCTTTTAAATACAACATAAATATATTAAATAACACAATTAAGTAAAATTAGAACCAATATAGTATTTTAAATATAATATATTAATCACTTTAATATTTGTTATAAAAACTTAAATAAATTTAAAAAATATAAATAACCTAAAATAATAAAAATATATTAGTATTTTAAACAAATATATTAATATAAAAATATAAGGATAGCTGGATGGGAACATATATATTCCTGTTCTCGATTGTGAAAATATTTTTTATCCTTGTCCTTTTTCCATTTCTATCAAAGAATCCTCTCTTTATTAGAATTGAAAAATGTTACATCAAATTAGTTTTATATAATATGAGTTTCAATTTCTATAATCTAATTTGATCTTGATATTAAGCATTAACGACAAATAAAATATTTATAAGTGAGTGATATAATAATAAATTAATATATTTATAAATAAGTGATATATAAATACAATAAATTAAATCTTAACATAAATTAATTTATTTTATATTATATAAATTTGGATGTTTGCATTTATAAGCTGAAAGCTACTTTTTCTTCTGTTTTTGTGCTTTTGCCTCTGTTTTTTTTTTCCCCCGCTTGAGTAGAATTCCGCCGTATTGACGAAAAAACATATTTTCTTTTCTTTTACTTGATGACATTACGTGTGCAGAATCTTCCCGAGATAAAATTCTATAAATTTTTACCATCTACGGTACAAGTCTTCAAATAAATTGAAAATGACCATTTTTCCAAGTATTTTCATCTGAATTACAATAATCAGCTGCCTCACCAAGGAAAGCTTCTGTCGACATTCTCATCGGTACGCAAACTTCAGGCATCAGCAGTCTCGAAACGTGTCATTAAAAACCCATGATATGTGATAAACATTGTGGTAAAAATCAACCATTCATGTAAAATATAAGAGCGTGCAAATGAAGTGACGCCAACATATCGTCCCCTATAGAGAAATCTCTTCTTCAACTTCAAAAGCAAAACTTCTTTTTCGACTTCACCTGGGGAGTGAGAAAATCATTAAACAAGTAAATTTGAAATGCTTGTCATTTTTCAAATCTTGATGGAAGCCTTACTCGCATCTTTGTTCTCTGACTCTCTACGTATGCAAGCAGTTCATCTTGCCTCATTAAAGCTTCAAAGAGAGCCTGCTCACATAGAAGCACATAAGTTCATATACTGATACTGCAATACAAACAAAACATAACACCACTGCCAGGAAGTATAACAACTGCTTCGCTCTTTTGAGTGTATTCAGAAACCACCTATTAAAATTTCCATGTTTAAAAATGGAAAGTGTATTTGCAGAGCAATTAGCCATCTGAACATGTATTAAAGGGCACTTCAAAGCACAAGCAGAATTGCAGAGTGCAAAACTTGAAAGAGCGTCCAAAATTAAAATTATTAAACCAATCCAAGTAGTCAGCACAAATTAGCAACCCAAATTCATCTGGGCTCTAAAGCAATGGGTGCAATAAGCTCAATGTCCAATGAAATAGGCCAAGACAAAATAGCAGATCTTCAAAATCCCGCATCTAACAAATTTATAAAATAAAAATAATTACCTTTTTTGTAGCAATTAGCTCTGATTCTAATGCGTCTACACGATAGACAGCAACATTCAATAATTCCTCTTTCTCACAAGGCATCTGGTATGGCTTTTCCTGCAGTGCGTTAAATTTCTCCTCAAGCTGATCCAGCCTACGGAAAACAGTGGAGAGGATATTTTCATTAAACCTGAGCATGGCTGAAGGGGTATGGAATGCCTCCTCAGGCATTGGATTAACAGGCAACTCAGTTCTGCTTTGGACAGAATTAGACACAGATACTTGCTCATTCACTCTAAATGCCCAGGAATAGACAAGGCTAATAAGGCTTGTGAAGAAGGCAAGCACCATCGCCCATATATGAGCACAGGTTCCCTGTGGGCCTCTTTCTACTCTTAACAAAAGTTGTGAACCTGTGATGGATTGCACTCCATTAGTTCTATATCAGATCAACAGAAATAATAGCAGATACAATAAAATCACCTTCAATTTCTAATTAAAATATGCTTCTAATGCAATTAAGCTATCTAACCTTGGGAAGAATTATATGGATTTTGAGACACTTGTTTCTTCCAACCCACATCCACAGTCTTGTCAATAACAGGTACATATTCATCGTACTCAGAGAAGCCACCTGCACTGCTTGCCTTACCAACCACCCTAGGCTATATAAACATGAAAGCATTATTGACTTTGTTAAAAGAGAAATCCATTCCCTATCAGCTAATGGCAACAAACATGAGGTTTTAGTACAGGAATGTACACAGGAAAAATAAGTCAGAAAAATGTTGAAAGGAACTTTTCAAATCAAAAGGTCTAAAATATCGTTTGCTGTTTGACATTTGGGTAATTATTGGAAATTAATTCGTCCGTAGATGAGAAATGAGCCATTAACATGCTATGCAACAAAAATTAGGCAATATTTGTTGGTACACAAGATGGCCACGTCATAACAATCAGATTGTAATTTAATTATGGTCATGTCGAAAGGACAGGATAGGAAAAGACCCTTTGCTAACAAATGGCAGCATGTCATCAACCATTGATTGACTACAGGCCAGATGTTGATTGTACAACCATATAAAACAAAAATAGAACATCTGACAGAAGTACAATATGACAGTAGAATTGGCTGCAATCAAGTAAAAGATATCCACTCTTTAACATGCTCATAAAAATAAAACCAAACATACTCATCAACTTCATCTTTACATCCATCTAATTAATTAAGCTCTTTTTATGGTTAATCATATCAATTACAAAACAACTTACTTCTTCAGAGACAGGAGTCAACTTGGGAACCAGGGAGCTTGATGTTGGTTTAGGTGAAGCAATTTCTTCCACTTCAGATCCGGACTCTGCAGTAGATGTATCACTACCTTTAATCTGATGCAATAAATTAAAAAAGTATGCATTAGAGGAATAGGACTGGATTTTGAAAGTTTAAAGATTAAGCTGACTTCTATGCTATAAACAATGAAAAATGGTCCCGTGACCATACCATTGAAAACCGTGGCTTATCACAAGCAATTACCCTGCCCTCACCATTCAAAACAGTCACTATTTGTCTAGAACATAATGCTTCACCGCTAAGGACCATCTGCATGCAGATGAATAAACATTTTGCAAGAGGTCCAATTGCAATAATATCAACATTCAACAATTTCAAATTAAGCATCAAACCTTTAATATATTTGGATCATTCCAAGGCCCCTTATTAGATCTCATACAACCTCCCTTATCAGCACAGTTACAGTCACCACCAAGAAACTCTGGCAACTCACTAGACAAGTTCCAATATACATTAAATGTATAGAAAATTAAAAAGGAATGAATATGACTAGTGTAATAACAACTGAAAAAATCCAATCACCTTGCATCGATTATTTCAAGTAATTTATTCTGAAACTTGTTACCAAGAACCTGAGGGTATTAACAGAAAAAATTAGTTGATCATAAAGTAAATTGCTGTGAGCCATGAAAAGTTTGATTATTTAATTAACACTAAGCAAGGAAAAATGTTTAACAATTTCTCAAACTTACATGTATTTTTGCAGTAGTTTTAGGATCAAGAAAAGATTTCACTGTGTTCCACAGCAGCTTAAAGCCAGAGCCAGCATTAATGATAAACATTCGGCCAAGTGTCTGCAGACATGCCATTTAAATTTAATAAACAGGAAGTAAACTGAATTTGAATTCACTAACATTTACATCAGAAACTAATCCTCAAAAGTAGTTTTAGAATACTGAGAATTTGGATTACATACCTCAGGGTAGTTGTCATTGTCAATCTTTTGCAACCGCTGGATGAGTTCACGTGCTGACTTTGTTAGGTTTTTTAAGCCCTAAAATTTTGATCATACAATGAGCAACTCAGAAAATTATATGCATTGTGATAAAATAGTGCCAGGAAAAATTTAACACATTAACCTCTTTCTTTGGAGAAAAAAAAAGAATCTCAAAATAGTAGACAGCATACCACGCCTTGGACATCTATAATAGTCGTACTTGAATCTATATGTCTCTTTGCAGCAACAGAACAGGCAGGAAACTTGACTGTAAAACATTTTTCAAATTCCTGTACATGGTATCTCACATACCGATCCAAGGTGGTGACTTGTGTAAGCTTGTACGGATCAACTTTCCCAAGTCTCTCAATGTAAACAGGTCTTCCCTCCTTATCCACACCATGATAACCTTGAGGGTAGTGCCGTAAAACTTCATTCAACTCACTGAAATCAAAATCCTGAAAAGGAAAATTTGATCTGAAATAAGAGAAGGAATATGTCTTGGAATAAATAATATTTACATCAGAAGCAAATTTTAGGCCTTCATTTTTCATTTTTTTTTTTAAATAAAGAGAAAATAAAGGAAAAACTTGGTAATAGCAAATTAGAAAAACTGGCCGCCAAAGAGGAAAATATAAACAAAATGTTACATAAATTACCTCCAAAACTGTATCAGTGCCAAAATCCTTTCTCCACTGAATCATATTTGCCCACATGTACCTAGCTTTTTCAATATCGAATTTTCTCGCTTTCAAGAATCTGCAAAAAAAAAATAAAAATCTAGGGAATGAAACCTTACAGAAGTTCAGAGTAACCTAAAACAGCTGTTTTCCTGCTGTCCATATATACATTAAGATATTGCAATTTAAAAAGATTAAAGCAAAGCATGAAATATTCAAATATGAATCTGCAGTAATTCAGGCAAGCTACAATAATATTGAATGAAAACTGATATGCAGTATGAGAAGTATCACAACAGAAATCAAACTGGATATTCTAAATGAAATAAGCAAGGTAATTTAAGAAATAAACAAGCAAACTAAGATTAAGAACCAATTTGTTGATCACCTCAATAACATGTGATAATCATCATGTCTGGGAGGAAGCAAATCATCGGACAGAAGTGCTTGTCGAAATCCATCTACAGCCTGAAGCTCCTCAACATTGCGAACATCCTCAATTGAAACAAAAATTGTATCATCACTTTTCCTCCTACTCTTTTTCTTAAAATTAGGTTTCAATTTACTAGATGCCTTTAACGCTTTCTTCTTCAGGTTCCCCATTCTACTTTTCCTGTCATCCTCAGAATTCTCAACATCCGATTTCCTCTCTCTTCTTTCGTCATTGCTGGAAACTCCCTCAAAACCTGCAAATCAGATCTCATAACCATTCATCATTATCTCTTACATATCTCAAAAATGAATCAACCAATTCTGCAATATTACTCATTAAAATTAAAAAATTTTGCCCACGCATTCCACATGATCGAATTTCCAAAACCAACCGACACATCGAGAACCCTAGAATTCACAAAGAATTGTAGAATCTGAAACAGAAATAGAAAAAAAAAACCGAATAGTAAGGTTCACTCACAAGGCCTTGCCAAGCGATCAAGAGAGCTGGACATGGCTACTAAATGATGGGATCAGATCAAGATCCAAGCTGATAATTCGAATCCAAATTCTTATTACAGTTAGATGTCAAAAGCAATTGCAGATTGGTAATAAAAAAAAAACACACACACAATTCTTAAGAGCTCAAATTTTCTTTTTTTTTCGGATCTTTTGATTCGTTATTAAAGGGGGGACTCCAGCTCATCTGTTGAGGCAGACAACAAAGGTAAACTGGAGTAACCGCGGAAGAATAAAAGAAATGGTGAATTGTAGTGATAATTAATCATTTTTTAATTGATTAATAAGAAATCAAAGTCAAAGAAATAATGATTATCGGGGAAGCAAACTCCAAGAGAAAATGGCTAGTTGCTGAAGAAAAGGTAGCTGTTGGTTGCGTAAAAATAAATTTCCCAAGCGGTTCATCTTTTGGTGGTCCTTCTACAAAACACTGCCACGTGGCAATATAGCGTGTCGACTTGTGAAAGTGAAATTGATTTGGCGGGAATTTGAACCGGATTCTTCCTTTGGATTTTGCGTGCTTCGTACTTTGTGTTTTCTTCTGAATTCACAAATTCAGTTTTTCTTTTCCTGTAATCAGAAGTTTAGGCGTCTCTTTTATCCAACTGTTTCATATCACGGATGAGTTTGCCGTCCATCCAGGAAACTGAAATTTCGTATCCACGTTTCTCTTTGATTCACGTTTCTTGAACCGGAATTCAAAAGACGCCTTCCTAACTTGAATACTTCCCATTCGACTCCTGATTTGAAATTATACCTTTGACAAATCCTAAAACAAGTGAATAACTTTGCTACTAGCATCCCAGCATCCCATGTGACTAGGGTTAGATGGGATGTGAATGGACTTGGTCATGATTTGGAGGTAATGCCCTCTGTTTGAGTAAAAGTATTCTTAATTTGAGATCAAATCAAATCATTAAATAGTTAAAGATTATGATTTAGATGAAATGATCCAACTATAAAGAAGAATAATCCAGATATGAAATCAAATTAAGTTAACTTGATTCAATCAAATCATCAAACAGTTATTAATAAATTTATTTTTTTGATAATTTTTTTCTTTTTTAGCAACTTTCCTTCATCTTCTATAACCCTTCAACAGTTTTTCCAACAAAGAATTGAACAATCCAAACTTATCTCAAAATGACTGGCCTAAATTCAAATTAAGCTTAAACAAATTTTACTCAAACTTAATTCCAATCCAATCTTATATGTAATCAAAAGTTTAGTCCACTAGCTCATGGCTGCCTTGCTATCAGCTAATCGGCTGAGCAATAAGCATTTACATGAGATCGAACCAACCAATTCCATTCAGAGCTTCTAAAATTTCAAAACTTATACAAGCAGAAACAAATTACGTGTCATGCCTATTGATGCCAAATGAAATGCGACATATTTTTAGTGCTAAAAATAATCAACTCGGTCAGAGCCATAACCATAACTGGCATATATTCCCATGCCAAGCCCACCCTCGACGTCAAACTGTTAAGCTTACAAAAGTGTTAATCATTGGTGGATAACAATTGTAGAAATATATTAAACCATTCATGAAAATTAAGCAGAAGTCTTGAGTCTGGTACAGTTGCTGGTCAAGTGAAACACACTGAAATTTGGACAGGAAACCCATTGTTGAAGGAACAGCTAATGAGCTGTGGCATAAGCAGCTGAATAATATGCAGAACCAACTAATGTCAAGTACTTCAACATTACGACGTGTATCTATACATATATATTAACAAATGTACCACATACATATTGGTTGGAAGAGATTGACAAACAACTGACTTAAGCTATATGTTTGCGATCTCATTCTGCATCCCACAATGTTTTCTATTTACAAGTTAAATTCTCTAGAAGCATCTGAGAAAGCAAATATGTAATCAACTGGTTAGTTTCATTTTGGGTAGAGCTGGATTTCAAAATTGAGTAAAAATGAATCACTGAACTTCACACCTGTCAAGTGAATTTCCTCAAGTTCCTTTTAGCACGAAGTTGACCAAGCTTGTCTCTCCATTGCGCTGTAGTAACGTAAACTTTCTTGGTAATAGGGTAAAATCAACAATAATGAAAGGAAAATGGGGTTTCTCTAGATGCAATAAACCAATCATTCGTAATGGTTTTTTGCTACATTAAAAAGGCAAATTGCCCAAAATGGCTACAATTCAGCTGTCAGATTATTACACTGCAAAAAGTTATATTTTTATATATACATATAATCATTTCAATCCGAATTTAGGGTCTTTGACCCTTCCCAACAGTAATGGAGAGTGATTTCTCCAATAGAAATGAGAAAATGAAAAGGGAAGGATCCCCATCCCACCTCGCCCTTTTATATTATATCTTTATTTAAAATATTAACATATTCTTACAATTTTAGATTTTTTTTTGTATATTAAAATAGTTAACATATGTTATTTGTGATATTTGAAATAGGTTGGTTTTAATTTTAATTAATTTTATTGTTTAATATGTCTGTATTGTGTTTAAAAAGTATGTATAAGAGATTTTTCTCCACAGGGGACGGAGGAATAAGGTATTTGACCCCACCCCACCCCATCTTATCCCATTGCCATCCCTACTCGTGTCCTTTTCTATGGATCTTTGCCTTGAATTTCCCTAGGAAACCCTATGAAATTAATATTCAACTGAAAACACCCAATTTACAGGCCAAAAGAGGTAACAGGCTAGGGTTTGTTAGTACCATTGCTGAAACCTGCTGTTTCTTGTTTAATAAAAATAATGACCATAACAAAAGAATTCCACTGATAGGAAAATGTTATCAATAAAATGAAAGAAACTAGTGAAACAGGTGAAAAAGAAATATACCTGCATCTCTATAACGCTCCTCAACAGCAGCTATCAACATGTTGCGCACAAGATTGAACTCCTTTGTATCAAGACAAGGCTGACCACTGGGCCTGAAAACAAATTAATTTCAATCAAACCTTTTTCTTTTACCAAAATAAATACAGATAAGAAAAAACTGTCCATGTATCTTGTTGTCAAATTCCAGATATGGTCATTGATTATAGGATAACTTCCAAATTTATAACTTCTTAAGTTCCAGAAAAAACAGTCATTGAATCAATGGGCAAATAGAAGGTATTCAGTTCAACCCACTTAACTTCTTAAGTTATTTATAACTTCCAAATTTAGATACCTTAATATTGTTCAACATTATCAAGTGCTGGGCAAAAAGTTGGATTATAGGATAGTACTACAGAAGGCAACATCCATCTTCTAACATTTTATAAGGTAACTTTCTCTCCAAATTTTTTCTGGCTAAACTGAAAAAACTTAACACTCCTAAAGCATAAGAGCCTGAATATCCAAAACACATGACAAGATCACCAAATTATTCTCCTTCATTTAGATAAAGACAACAATCTCAACATGTCCCAACACTAACCTATCCAGTTCTGTAAATAATAAGCCATCTGAAGCAGGGGACTGCGTGAACAGTTTGCCAGATTCAACAATCCTCATCCCATCACTATATGCCAAGTACTTGTTGACTTGTATTGGAACCTGTATAGAATATGCAAGAAAATATGCTTCAGCACATCAGGAAAACTTTTGCTCACTCATGTAAGACACTACTCATGGGTGGTGAAAGGAGAGGGATCTGCAAAGTCCATGGTAATGACTTGTAAAGATTATAGTGAGTATAATGGTTTGTGATGAATATTACGAGGACATTATTCAACAGTCACGGTCTAGCATGCTTGATGAAGGCAGACATAATTGTCATACATTCACATTTAGGCATCATTGAAAGAAAATATCAACTATGAAAGCACCAAAGAAATGAATAAGATAAGTTTCCAAATTAACCATGCAATACAATATTAAATATCTGTTAGAACACTTATCTTCAGTTCAAAAGTTTTAGGGATTTTCATTGCAAGGCAATATGAAGAAATCCACCACATTCTTGGTTTCCAACAAACAGATATAAATTAGACCACCAACACCTATGTCAGCACCCCAGTATTAAGCATGGCATATGCAGACATAAAAAAAGTGATAGAAATCCTTTCAGGGTTCAAATCAAGGATTTTCATTACACATCGTCCACAATCATAAGAAGTTCACATAATGAGAAGGTATTTATTTTCTCCTGCTTCATATTTAAATGATTCAGTCATATATGCTTAACATCATGGACCTTTTCCTGACAACCATTTTCCAACCTAGCAAACCATATGTTTTCCTCAGTTCAAATTCAATTACAGGTGAAAAAGGCCAATATAGTTCAGCAGTGAACTTATATCAATCCAACTCATTTTGATATATTTCTATAATGCTTCAAGAAAGATTACATTCAATGATAGATCTCTCACAATTACAATTTTTAAAGACAGCAGGCCCAAAACTCTGAAAACTGCATCATATAAACCAGTTCAAGAAACATCAAAAATGGTAAAATACCTTGCATCTCACAGCAATGTTGATGGCATCTGACGGTCGAAGATCAAAGCTGACACTCTCTGTCTCATCACCAACCTGCAACACATTCAACATACCATTGGTGAACACTAAGAGTAATTGAAGACAGCCACAATAGAAGGGTGTAGTAGCTATCTGCCTTCGTCAGGTATAACTGTGCAAAATATGCTTCATGCACTCTCTTTGTAACTCTAACAAGTTTTACCTGCCAAAAAAAAAAAATTGGAATCAAGACTATGAAGGAGCAAATCACATTTCAAGCATTATAGCATACTATTAATAAAATCCAAAAGCAAAAATACTTCGTATCCCATCTTGTCAATCATCTCCTTAACCACTGTGTACAGAGTTGGCCTAGCCTGAAAACAATAATCGAACATATTTTAGCATAACAGACAAACCAAGGGGTTGTTAACTTGAAATCTGAACGCTCCGTTGATCCAGTGAGAAAACACCCTATTTGAATAAAACAAATTAAAACAGAAAGGAGGAAAAAAGAAAATGAAGACCTACAATTTGTACATTGCGAATTGCTGCCATAAGCAACACACTTGGCATCTCTACTGCAATCAAAGGACACTAGCTTCAATTTGATGAAGAATGATAGAGAATACTGACTGTACTAGAAAACAGTTTTACTAACACCACAAACTATTAGCGCAATAGTACGTACAAACAATTATTGGGAGAAGAAGACCAGTCCCATCTTCCATCTTCAATACTATTGCAGGATGAGGAGCATAGTCTGGTAGATGTCCACCCTGAGGGTTGTTATGGACGCATCTTAAGTGCCGACCATCCCTCATTTTGATCATGAAACCATCTGCTCCACTCCTCACCTCAACTACAGGGATCAACAAGTTAAAGTTAATGAATTAACACAACTCCAGAAAATACAAGATATAATAACTAACTTTAACAACATGATTATTCACTCATGCAGCTAATTTGATTTCCCCCAAAAATGAAAAATTTCAAGGAAATATGTACTATCAACAAGAAACACTGCCAATTAATTCTAAAACCACAGTGGCACGTTGATATACAAACAAAATCGTGCAAATGTACTAAATTTAATTGGCAAAAAATAGTTAGCCACCAGCTTAGTAATTAGCATACCAGCTTCAATGATACTAGAGTTGACATAATCTTCATCATTTTCATTGAAGTTCTCAGCCATGCTGCCATTACCGTTCGAGGAAGAACTGAAACTACACTGCACGGTTTTGCACTTCTGCATTTTTAGTTGCCGACCTAAAACGCTCATCTTAGCCTTGCTGTCACTGAATCCTTTGAATCCCCAAAACTCACTTCTAAAAATTCTAGTCTTCATCAAAGGGCCATTGACAGGGAAAGTGTAAAGTCCTGCTTGTTTGGCACGAACAACAGGGCAGATAACAGGTCCTTGTAATGATCCCATTTTCTTAAGTCCTTAAAGACCTAGCCAAAATAAATAAAAACTAAACAGATTGACCATATCCTGCTAAACGTAGAGAAAGAAAAAAAATTTACAGATGTAAGAAGCAGCAACTTAATTGTAAAAATAAATCAAACTCTTCTATAATTTTGATTATTTATTCCTCTGTAAAACGAGTTGTTTGTTCATGTGTGCGCCTTCTATTTTTCTTTTTTAATAAATAGCAAACGTAAAAACTACTGTTTCTGAGTTCTGGATTACACTCTCCGATCGTCTGAGCCAAATCATTAAAGAATCAAACTGAACAACACAATATATTAACTATATACTAAAAGCTCGAACCAGACCTGAAAACCACCGAATCGCAATCTCACACAGATCAACAAACAAAGAGCTTATTTAACCACCGATCACGACTTAAACATGAGAAGCTTCAGTTGATTCTCAAGAATTGATCCGCAGACGTTATCAGAATCCAAAATAAAATCTTAATTTCCTGTTAAAGATCGAAAATCCAAAGCAGCAAAGGATCTGAAACAAATGATGAAGTGACTGTGAATTGAATTGAGAAAGTATAGAGAGATCGCTTGTGATGTAAGCTATTGTGCTATCATCGGATTACAGTAACCGACAGCAGGGACCAGATAAAGGAAATGAGAGGGAGAAAGAAAACGAAGATAAGAGATTCTTTTTCTTAAATTGCCCTTCCTCTAAACAGTTGCATGCTCACATTGAAGCTTTACCCATTTATCAATAATTATTTTGTCAAATGACGGTAATACCCTTCTTAGTCAATGTAATGGCACTTTCTCTGATTACGTCAAAAACTATTGAAACAAATGTGCCTCCTACTTAATGCATATACAATTATTAAAAAAATTACATGAATTGGATTTTAGGGACAATGTTTTCATTCGAATTTCACATTCTCCATATCCGATCAATGTTTGGTTCGAATTTTAAACAATTAGATTCATATTTTTCACTAAAATTTGATTTGATTCTCGATTATGGTAAAATTTGTGGGTACTATTATTTGACTAAACGAATGCTTTAATCTGATGGGTCCTGGCCAACTACTTCAACATGATATTTCATCTTCATTTGCTAATTCACAATTAATTACCATTTGGTCCTACAAATATAAAACATCTTTTAGTTTTCACGCTATGCTTTATTAATGTCAAACATCTTTGGCAATAGTGGCGAAAGGGAATTTGTCAACAGGGATAAAGTTTTTTCAGTAATATGGTTCTGATTAGAAGGGTATAAATGGCCTTTAGAAAATAGATGATATAAGTTCTACAGTGACATCAACACTGCATAACTAGCAGATCAGGTCAAACTGCCGGCGCCCGAAAATATCAAGAAACGAAGAATAGTGCCACGTGTATATTGATTCACCGGTACGATTTGGATAAGGCACGCCTCTCTAAATATATCAAAATTCTCCCTCCTTTCATGGAAGTATCGTTCTTTCGAATTTCATCAAACGGTGCCGTTAATAGCGTATGCTTCCCCTATCCAGAGTTTATAATCAACATTAAATTATCAATATAAAACAAAAATTAGCTGGCCAATGGGATGTCGTTTTGAGTTTTAACGCGCCTGATTTGTCCAAGCCGCTTGGCCTTCGTAGTAATCCTGTGCTAAAATTGAAACATTTGTAAATGAGTAGTTCAATTCAATCATCTATCTCATCTGTAATTTAAAATTATAGTAAAACATAAAAAATAATAAAAAGGATAATAAAATCCAGAGAGATTAATTAAAATTTAAATTTTTATTAATAATTTTTATATATATAACATTAAAACTATGAGTAAGCCGATCACCACCAAATTAAACACATAATATACCCAGAATTTTTATTGTTATTTTTGCTTTGTTGTGTGATGATGAATGGCATGTCTCTGTGGTGGGTAATGCATGACATCTTTTTTCTCTGCTTATCATTTGCATCCTTAACAATTTCAAGCTGCCCTTCTCTTTCTCTTTTCTTTCTCCTTTTAATCGACTGATTTAGACTTCAACCCACCCTTACTGTCTGTTGTTGTTGGATACATGTTTAAAAACTCCCATGTCATGTATGCAGCATGCAACAGAAACTGGAACTCCAGATCTGATTCATATTCTCAAATTCATGTTCACCTAAAATTCATGTATCCATAGAAACAAGTTTCCACCCTCCGACATTGGATATAAATTTCAAATTCTCAAGTGCTTCCGTAGCTACATCATATTATATATATATACTACAGGTTCTGGGTAAAAATCAAAATTTACAGGGTTAATTTCTATCAGGTTGATTCCTATGCTTAGGAATTAGTTGATTCTAATTCGGATTCTTGAAGAATTTTACAAAGTACCTGAACCCCGCTAATTCCTAATTGAAACTTTGTCAAAATCAGTGTGGTAGAGGTAGGGGAACCCCACCAACTCTTTCGCCTTTCCACATGTTAATTTAGTAAAATATGTTTGCGTCCATTCCAAGTTTACAATAAAATAAACCATTAAAACACAATTGTAACAACTTTCAATGAATTTTATTGTTAAATCTTCCAATGAATATCGCCAGCAGATTTGAATATCCATTCCGCAAAAGTCAAACCTAATTTCAAAGAGTAATAAATAAATTAATATCCAGATGAAGTATTATATTATTGGTAAAACTAGGTATTGATACAGTACTAAAGTTAGAAAAGAGTGCGATAGAAGAGTACGGAACACGCTAGCATGTTACGATCGCTTATTCATGCCAATACGTAATCGGATTCTGCCAGAACAATCTGTTTTCAACCTTGCTGAGATTGGTTGTGGCGCTGATGCTGGTTTGGGATTGATATTAGTTAGAATTTATGTTGAAAGACCTTTCATCAGCAATCACTATTGATGGCTACCCAGATACTGCTAAGCCCAGAAAACGACATGTCGACACTCCACAAACACACTAATATTATCCAAATTTCAGATTCCACCCCAGACCCAGAAGGCGGCACCCTCCAAGGATTTTGTTTGTGTCATTCTTTCACAAAATCTCAAGGTCGATCGTTCTATATGTTTTACAGAAGTTCATTTCATTTGCAATAGATGAATATTCGTATTTAGAAGGCTGATCATCTTAAACTTACCAATTGATGGCCGAAAAGGAAAAAAATAATTAAGTAATGTTATATCTATATATATACATTCAATTCAATTTTAAATATTCAGTTAAATATTAAATTAAATAATATTATATTATCATTATAAAATACACTCAGTTTTATTGAAAATCTAATACTTGTAATTGAAATGGGCTGCAAATGAACATTCCAAATCAGTAAGTTTTTAATGCCCATAAACATTAAAATCCATAAGATGCAACGTCTGAACTAAATTTAGGCCCACACCCATAGCTCGTGGATTCACAGTGTCTAATTTTGGTTGTATACTATAGTGACAAATTTCTCACAATCACTCAAACCACTAAAAATTCTATAAGAATGTTACCTGAACAATGAAAACTTTAGAGTACAGTTCAATCCGATTGAATTTATCTAAGACTTGCTTCCGAGCTCAAACTCAAAGTTAGAGTTTGAAATAGAAAATGTCGGCTCAAGTTTGAATCAAAAAATTAAAGTTAAATAATACAACTTATATATATATATATATATATATATATATATATATATTATCTTTTATATTTTGAACTTATAAATATTATACCCAAAATTAACCATAACCATACAAACTCATAATTCAAACTCTACTCAAATAAATACTTAAGTTGGAGTTTAGCTCACTAATAATCAATCAATTGTAGCTTGACATTGGCTATACTTGAATAACTCAGTGAACCGCTCAGCCCGATTGGTGTACTATCGGACTATCCAAACTGAAGCTCCATTTAAGCACCGGCGGAAAATCGGCAATATTATGAATTACATAATGAGAAGTAACTGCAAAAGTCGAGAATGATGGGCTCTGCATAAGGGTCATCATTCCACGGGTTAAGGCCTGCCTGGCTGCCTGCCTTGCTCTTCTGTCTCCCATATCAGAAAGTTGAAGATTTAGAGGGACCTTTCTTTGCGGGAAAGAGAAAAAAATAAGGGACACGCTTTCAAGAATCAAAGCAAATTTATCTCTGATTATATTGCTTTTGATCATCCAAGTCTTATATATGGCGCAGGAAAAAAAGGATAAAGAATACATTGATCCCAACTCATAGATTACTGAAGCAAAGGCAACAATTTATGTGGAAGAAGGTCCGTTAAAATTCATATGAGTAATGGAACATGAATTTTTTAATGGATCAAACTTGGTCCATCCTGAATCCTATTTTAACAAGATGACCAAATTTGCTCCACTAAGATTAACAAATTTATGCTCTAAATCAGCTAGCTAGCCTGCTAGAGCTCAAAGTAACACAGTCACAGATTGATTTCACCGAAGTTAGGCGGCGGCCAAATGCCTCCCCCGCCACCAATGTCGTTAGTTACATAGGACATGCATGACAATGGCACAAGACACAGCCCTCGGCTTCTCAGATCTCGTGTTGGTTCTTCTTTCACGCCCTCCCCCATCGACCCCTACCATCATCAGCAGTAGGTAAAGTTAATTATAAGAATAATTATATATCATGATTCTTCACTTCCCAGTGATAAAAATGGATTTTCTTTCTTACCCCTTGCACTGTTCTGCAGGTCTTGTTGCGTGATGACTTCATATAAGGAACGCTTAGTGTCTGCGTAAAATATTTTCAGAAGTCAGTGTTAATTCAAGAATAATTAAATATGTGATTAATTAAAATTTGTGTAAGAAATTAAATTATAATCTTTTATTTTGAGTTAAACTAAGATCACTGATTTATGGGCTTACTGGCTTTTTTAACGTTTTCCACTGGTGTTGAAGCAAGTTTCATAGATATTCAATATTTTTCATAGAATATTCCAATTATGGTAATTTGTATATTAGAAATATTATATATATCTAATTTTGAATATTTTATTAAATATTTAAATAATATATTATTATATAATTAAATATTATTTTATATTTAATAGTCTGACAGCTTTTATAGTTGGTTGGACCATTTTTATTGACTTCCTTTTGAAAATAATAAGTGGGTTTTCCAGTCAATTCTGATTCTAAATGGTTCCTACCAGAATTGTATTGGAAAGTGGAGGAAAAAAACCCCTGAGGGAAGACTTCAAGAGTATAAGTGGTAATTATATTTATTCATTAATATTAAATAATTGAAATAATTAAATTAGGTCTTGGAAGAGAACCCACTGAAACCCTAAAGCCTAGCCAGCATTCTGCCTAATTTTCTAGGGTTTTGTGTTCTGGAAGAGTGCAGCATGGCTAGCAATGATAAATTAATAATAAGATTGAAGAAGAATGTTGGGAAGCGAAAGTACCTCCACCTGGTTTTGAAGGAATTTTATGTACCCAATAGCCTCCATTAGTACGGATGCAGTGTCTGTCTGCAATATTCTCCACCCCACATGCAAAAACATACGTCACTTACCATTAACACAATAATTTTTTTTTTTTTAACATTTCCCGGCTGGTTTTACATGACTGAAATTAAATTACTGAAGGAAGCTAAGAGCTGGAGATCGAACAAGAAGACTATGATGATGGAGATTCTAATTATGGTGATAAGAAGCCACCACTAAAAAGAAAAAAGTTTACCTTTCCGAAGGGTGCAACCAGCTGCTGAAGAGCTGCTATTCTATCCCCTAATTTCTCTTTCCTAACCTGTTTAAATGCCAATACAGTCATACAGTGCAAAATCATATATATTCACAATCAAAATACAGCATTAAACGGTTTTTTGGATCCTTTGGCACCTTAAAAGGAGGACAGGAGGGGCGAGATTCCAATCGTGATTTCTTTGGTGCTGATTGTGTTGCCTTTTGCTCTATTGTGCCGCTGGATCTCTTTGCCTCTGTTACATCGTTGGTGAAAGATGATATCTTTGAAATGCAAAAGAATATCATACATCAGTTCATTTATAAATGATCATCTAAAGCGAATGAAAAAGAAGAAACACTAATAAATATGCTAATAAAGGATATAAATCCTGGGTTTAAAGATTCCATTATGCAGCAAAAAGAGAAGGCTATGTTCTTTTGGGCATAGCTTTGATCAAGAGCTTTTTATGGTAAAGGCCAACTTTAAATTTTTTTCTTTCCAGAGATAAAGTATTTCCAGTTCATAATTTTGTTAAAATGTTAAAGAGCTATGTAGATAAAGAAAAAGATATCGTTGAAGAATTTGAAGTTATTTATTATACTAACACTGAGTAAAGTTGCAGATAAAACTACCTTACCTAAATCATGGCGATAGTATGCTAGCTTATATTCTCTAAATCATGGATATGTATACCATAACAGAAGAAGGAAGAAGGGTAAAGTTGGGCAGTACTTACTTCACTAGGACTAGAAGATGGCCTGCGCCTTGATTGCTGCATATGATCATCAAGGCCAAGAGGAAGGCTCTCTCTGTAGGCGCAAAGGTTATTATGTGAAGGGTGACTGAAATTTCCGCTGAATCTTGAAGAGGTTAGTAGATCCAAGGCCTGCAAGTTCATGTCAAAGGAGCTTGAAGTTGCTGAAGAAGATTGGTTCAAGTTGGAAACATTTATACTGGGATAAATCTGGCTGAAGTTCCCTCTACTAGGTATAGCATTTCCAAAACTAGAAACGTCCTGGGCATTAGAATAAAACTTTCCGGCACAAAACTGATTCCCATTTAGTGGGAAATCTGATGAAATGGTCTTGAGCAAGAGTTTCTCACTAAGATCATCATGCAAACCCTTTTGATCAGTAATGTTTGAGGGGCTGTTTAACATATCTGTAAATTTTGGAAATGAATCTGAAAGCTTGTCCCTGATTTTTGAAAAGTGCATATCATGAGCTGCCTGGCTAGTGAAGCTGCCTGCATTATTAGTCCAGTGCAAGCTTGCTTCTTGGATCATGGAACTATTTGGAGGAGGGACATGGATCTCATTCTTCTGCCTTGAATTTGAGATGAATCCATTATAATTTGGATTAAAGTTACTAATATTCCTGCATATACAGTTTGAAAAAAGAAATATAAATTCCATGAAATAAAACCTTATCAGTACTTAAGTGAATAAATAAAAGAAAGGAACAAGCCCAAGTGTATGAAATATAAAAGATGAGCAAGAGCTGTAATGTGTAAGGGGATGGTGTGCTGTGCAATATAGGAGCCCACAATATTCTTGGATCCAAAAGCAATATGAATCAATAGATATACACATGATTCGGCATAAACTTGACTGATAATCAACTCTAACAAGCAAGTCTTAATTTCTAGGAACTTTCTGATTGATGCACATCAAATCAGGAAATAAAAAATAGAAGAGATTCCAAATCATAAAGTAAATTCATAATGGTACTGTGAAGAGCAATATTTGTTGCAGAAAGCACAGAGAGAAGAGAGAGAGAGGGTTAACTTACAAAGTGACATTTGGGTTTAGAGTAGGGGTCCAAGGATGGGAGCTTGCAACTCCATAGCAAGATGGGGTAGATAAAGAAGAAGATCCAGCTAGGTGGTCTTGAAGCTGATGTTGATGATGGATATTTGCAGAGTCCATAATGATAATTTTTTAACAAAAAAGGCTTGAAAATCCCAAGATGAGAAATTAAAATTTAACTAACCCCAGCTTGCTGTTGGAATCTCTCACTATTATTCAAAGAAACAGTTCAGGTGACTCCCACAAACCTTCTTGCTTTTAGCAAGCTACTTTTCTTGAGTTTCCTCTTTACTCTTTCAAATTTCTATCTTAAAGTAGCCTTCAAAAGAAAGAAAGAGAGAGCTTGAATCTCCATACTTCTCTCTGAATTCAATTATTTATTTCTTTTCAGGCTCACTTTTTTTTTCTTTTTGAGGCTGAAAACTTGTATCATCTCCCTTCTCCTCTTTTTTGCACTCTCTGCAATTACAGGAAGATGATTATACTTCCTCTATGTTATGATTAAGATCCCTGCCTTCAATCCCAAGGCTTTCAACAAAGGTCTGAGAAGAGAAATGATAGCAACCATGCTCTCTCTCTCTCTCACCCCCTTTTAACTCTTTATATCCATATACATCCCCCACATGTTCATCAAGTTCCCTCAATATATTTTCATTTTCAGCAACTTTGTTCTCTACAGTACTTCATTCTCCAATGTTGTCCAGTGAAGCAATTATCATATTGATTAATTTTACATTTTCCACGTCAGAAAATTGATAAAATTGAAGTAAGACCCACAAATTGATACACACTAGTCTCTCAAGAAAATTAAGAAACAAGTTGCAATGGTCTTTACTTTGTCCACATAAAGAATGATCATCAGCTCAATCAGTCAAAAAAGATTCATCATAAAATATAATAAAAAATTAAATGCCATTTAGTTTTAAGTACTTACTAAGATAGGTACGTATATGACATTAATTAAATAGTTTAATATTATTTTATTTTTATTTTAAAATCAATTAATTATATAATAACACATTATTTAAATCCTAACTTGATACTTAAAATTGGGTACGTATAATTTTATTGATTCAACTATTCCTACGGGGTTTAGTATATCATCTCCTTACAATGATGCTGCCTAATAATTTTAATGTGAAATAACAAAGATTTATTAGTATGAATCATGTTAATCATGTGTTTTAAAAAGCACATGCTTTCTAAAAGAAAAGCCTCTGATTTGAAGGTTCCTTATTAAATTGGGAAATTTACATTTCCTTTTAAGAAAAATGTGAAACATGATTAAGATACATTATATTTTGGCTAGAAACATACAAGGAAAAGGAGAAAATAACATATTATAGTAGTTTAATTATGTAGCTAATAATTATTAGAGTAATACTAAGTACACTAATTATGTGTAAAAATATGGGCACACACATTTATATTTCATTATATGATTAAATGTTATTTTATTTTTAATTTAAAATCACATATATTTGTATTTATTATTAGTACATATAGTATTATTAAATGTACTGATATGTTAATTTGACAAAGTCATTCTTAAGGGGGTGTTTGCTTAGGAGTGATAAAAAATTATTCTGGTAATCTATCTTTTATCACTCATATTACCTTGTTTAGTTTGTTAGTAATGAAAAATTTCGGTAATCTTCTATTACTAATGGTGATGTAATAGATAATATAAAAGATAATTTTATTATTAACTCCACCTTATATATTAAAATATTATCAATGTAATCTTGATTTTATTATAATTACATTATTATTTATTAATTTTTTAGGACAAACTTAATCATATTTTCAATTAATATAACAAGTAATATAAAAAATAATTTAAAATAATTATACTCATGGACATTTAAGTAAAATAATATACTAGTATTATTTTATTACATATAGTCAAACAAATAATTATTTATACTTATTAAATTTTATCAAATATAATAATAATTTATATCTAATAATCTTCTAAATAATTTATCTTTAAGAAAATATTCTAATTTTAGTAATAAAATATTACTCAAACCATCTGCTAAGAGTGAAGTCTAGAAGATTAAAGAGTAATGCATTGGCCGAGATTTTTGTTATTCCAAATGGGCAAGTGCATGATAGCTAGCCATTGTTAATGTGCAACCTAATAATATTGAGCAAAATTATGGACATTTACTATTAGTATCAATAATTATGTGTTACTGTATGATTAAATGTTATATTATATTTAATTTAAAATAATACATCAACATTAATATTTAAATTGGTACTCATTATAAGTGCCTATAAGTTTATTGATATAATAAAATTATGTGTATAAACAATGACACGTCATCATATGATTAGATATTGTTTATCACTAATTTAAAATTATCTAATTATATAATGACATGTCATTAGTTGTACGTATTGTTTATGTATGTAACATTATCTTTATTGATAACATAATTGTCTTGACCCTCAACCTCTCCTTATCAGGTTTGCCCATTTTATTTGGTAAGCAAACGTAAGTCACAAGAAGCTCTTTGACAGCCAAAGTCCAGTCAAGCTTCATTTACAAGCAAAAAAGAAAAAAACAATTTTACATTTTTGGATGTAATTTCTTTCCTTCATCTTTTCTTTAACAGGAGAGTGAGATGGGTCCAGGGTAAAGAGATTCAAATGTCATTGATTTAAAATTCATAAAAGAAAATCATATTACAATTCTTGAATCAATGGGGTCGCCATTATGTAATTAGTTTAAAGCAAAGATCGGAGAATAAAGTAGACAGATTCGAATCACATTGCATCATGGAGCCATTGATTTGGTAGTGTGAAGCACCGATACAAGGAATACATTGAAAAGAAGAAGAAGAAGATGTGAAAATAACATAATTAAATTCCTGAATCATATTTAAAAATATTACTTAGCATGAACTTAGGATTGAATGCAATTTTTATCTGTGATGGTTTATTTGTTTTGTAGCTAATGAACACATCACCAATTGAATAAATTGAGTTTGATCTCAGGAAGTTATTGAGACCCACAGAGCTATTGTTAGTTTTCTTATATGTGGAACATCACATGTGGATGTGGGGTTTTAACTTTTATTTGTTCAAGTTACACACTTATCCCTTGACATGAATATCTGTTACAATCGTCTTGATTCCATTGTACCCTATGTGTTAGATAGAGCTCATGGGATCATCAGGGTCATTGAGTTTGATCTCAAGTTAATCATTTTGAATTCATATTTAGCTTAATTGATTTTTATTTAAGTTCGACTTGAGATGACTATGAGAAAGCTTTAATAGTGCATTAGGGTTAGAGCTTACAAATATGTGTATAATAATGTGAGATAAATAGTTTTATTATCATCTTTCAGAAATTAGAATTCAAAAATCTCATAATGATGGCCGAGGGAAATGTGAATAATATATAGATATATATGATCATCTATTTTATCAATTATATCCCTGACCCTGAGTGGCAAACAAAAAGACATTAACCCTAGAAGGCTGTAGCCATTTTTTGCACAGAAAACTGTAACATACACCTGTAAGTATTATCTTTTTCACCATCTTACTAAATTTTCTCTCTCTTTCTCTCTTGTGGGTGTGGGTTATGATCAGTAGTAAATTAATATATAAACGGATCGTAAATAGAGAGAAAGAGACATATAATACTAGTAGGAGAGAAAATTACAGGGTTAAATGATGAGTTAATATGGTGTTGTATGAAAAAATGGAAACTTTTACGTCTGAAAAACCCTCACTAGCCACTGACCACCATAGATAAATACATAAAGCCTTGAAGAAAGAAACATACCTCTCTCTCTCTCTCTCTTTATGCTTTGTTGTTCGTTTGTGATTAAGAGAGAGATAGAGAGGAAGATAACGAGGGTTATAAGATAGCTTAAGTATAATTAAGCTGTCATTAATTCCATCGAGAAAACCCTATAATAATTTGATCAGCCCCACAAAAGTTCACATCAGTCGAAAAGTTGATGGGAGAATGTGAGAAGAACAGAGTATGGGCAAGCTAAAAACTTTGCTTTTTAATTCTTCTCTCCTTTTACTCAACCTGCACTGCACGCCCATCCATCTCACACCTTATTATGTTTTGTATATTCAACTATTTTTTTCTCCCTTTTCTTCTTCTTCTTCAAAGCTTTTTCTTTTCTTTATTGATATAGCTTTCTTTAATCTTTCCTTTCAGCTTTGGCATATTTCCTAGTCTCACTATCTTCCAAGATTCATATTAAAAAGGCTGCTTTCCCTTACATCAATTTGCAATAAAATGTTTATCTAGTACTCTCGTTTTGATGGATCTAAAAGATTCGTTCAGAAAAATAAAACAAATATATATTTAAATAAAATATAGATGTTTTTAATATCAAACTAATTACGCAATTAAGAAACCATGGTTGCTAGTGTGATTAGGGTCATTATTTCGAAAGATATTATATATATTCAATTTAAGTACATAATTAAATATTTAAATAATAATACATTATTTGGATACTCAAAATTGGATGTACATAGTCTCAAAAATGATAAAAACAAAGAGATAGAGAGAGAGATAGACTTAAGGATCATTTCAAATTTTGCATAAATTGTCACAAACTCCTAAAATGGGAGATAGTCCAATCTTATTTAACCTCTATATATTCATTTCTAATGACAAATTAAAATAATTTAAGAAATATTTTAAAACTCAAATCGAAATAACTAATCTGATCGAAATAAATCTAACATGAGTTATAACTAAAACCTGCTTTAGCAATTGATTGGTTTAACTTAAAGTTTAATTGAAAGAATGATATCAAATTAAGATTTAACCATTAAATCAAACCGATTTGACTATAATATTGATGTCATGATGACATCATATGATTAAAACCCTTTGTAAATTTTTAGTAAAATTATATTGACATTACACATATGCTTAATGGATTGAGTCACATATTGTTCCTTTGACTAGGTCTTCATCAAGTCTAAAACATTGAATCTAAGTTTCATACAAGAAAGCAATCATTAATACAAAAGTTTTACCAAGACCAAAGGTGAAAGATTAACTAACATGTAAATAAAAAGAATTCAAAAAGCTTAAGGAGGGGGATTATATTATATTACCCTAGTTTTGCCTAACCCTAATTAATTTCCAATAGTTATCTTTCTTGGGTAAATAAATTAAATTAAATTAAATTAATTAACTCAAATCGTTTTCATAATTAACTATTATCAATAAACCCAAAAGCAAAATTGATATCATTGATCACTTTAGGGGTCCATCATCTTATCATTAAATCGAAACTATTTCCCTTTTTCGAGTCATACCCAGTCAATCCTTTGGTCAAAAATCCCCGTACATGGGTGGCTCTTACCATATTCATACACTTTTGTAAAGTTGTACCATTTTCCAATATACTTTTTACAAAAAAATTAAATTTCTTTTATAGGGCTAGTTGAAATCAATTCTTTATGGTTTGATAGGGTTGGATTTGAATCACGACAAATTTGAATATGTGTTAGCTTAAGTTTAACTCATATCTATAATGATTATTTCAAACTTGTTTAAACTAATCAAAGATGTTATCAGAGGATTATCTGTAAGATATATAATATAATCAATTAGATAAACAATATCATAAGTAAAATAAATAATATTATTATAAGAGGATTCAAGTTAAATTTGAATCAAACTATCAAGTTAAAGTTTTAGCTTAAATTTAATTCGAATTAAACACAACACTAAGTTGAGTTAGCTTTAAATTCAATCGTAAATTTTGGAACACGTATCTTAAAGTGAGACATGCAATAACAAAATTTACAACTATGGGTATTAAAGAGTACAAATAAACTTATTATTATATAGTTATCTTGTCTAATTATTTATTTTATTTTATAATTTAAAATTATTTAATTACGTAATCATAGATTAGGATAATTAAATCCATTAATTTCTATCCGTTTGTACATCAAAGATATGGCTCACCAATGTGATATCTTAGCTAGCAGCCAGAGATTCTGATGACTTTTGACAAACATCAGGTTTGCAGGATTTTTGTTTTACTTTTTTATATGTAAATGCTAACTTTAATAAAATTGTTGTTTTGAAAAGATAGTAAGATCGACAAATTTCAGTATTCCAAATATACAAGCACACATATCTTGTCACAAAATCAAGCTAGGAATTCTTTTTCTTGACACATACTAGTTAAGAACCTGAATCACTGGCTAAACTGTTGAGAACTCAGCACACACGTAGAATTAGAAAAATGTTTGCTTGCTCGAGTTTAACATCGATCATCACTCATTTCAGTATGCAAATTTTGGCATTCTCACAATTAGGGTTGAGTTGGATGGTCAATTCCATAGTTAATTTGATTCGAACTGAATTTGAGATAGAATTTTAGTTTAATAATTCTATTCAAATTCCTTTCTGTCAATACTATTTATCTTGCAAATAACACTATTTATCTAATCAACTATCTTTTGATGATATTTATGAATTTGAACAGAACTCAAGTCAGTTCACGTTAAGACTATATTAAACTCGAATCCAACCTTACAATAAAAATAAATTAATAATAATATGTAGTTTTTGGTTCCAATTATTTAAAATTGGATTAGTTGATAGTGCTTTTTCCTTATGAATATATGTTGTTAACTTTAGGTCAAAACTTTGGCAAAGCCCTTAAAAGGAGGTCTAAAGTTGCAGGATTTAAAGGTGTCTAAGAAGAAGACAAGGCATTGGAACCGGAGAATATATGCTTTTCTCAAGCTAAGGCCATCAAAATCCAACACTAGGGGGCCGGCCATGCTTTTTATTATTTGCTTGCTTTGCTTTCCATGCCACACCACTCAACTCAATCCTTATTTTTTTACCTTATTCTATGCGATTCCCTCGCTATTCTGTAACCTATGCTTTGGTTTCAGAGAGCAACCACTGCCACAAACATATACAAGATTGTCCACCACCAACGGTACAGATTTTGCTACTCATTTTGTTCATGCTGTTATATATGTACCCCCTCTGCTGCCTGCGTCTGCCTCTGTCTGTATGGTCGATCGTTGACAGATTTTCAAGGCACTGTGCATGCTGCAGCTGCCCATTACGAACAAGCCACTTCGTTGGCCCAGCTGAATATGTGTTACTTTTGCTTCTCCAAAGATGAAAACCTGATCTCGTGCTTTCTATCTATTATAACTTGGAAAAGTGGACGTCCATGCGTATGTCTGTTTATAGTGTCAAAAGTTCTAACAACAAAAAATTAAAAAATATATATATTTAAAATAAAAAAAAAAAAAAAGGTCCTGAGAAAGACATCACTGCTGTTGATTTGTGAAATTAACGAAAAGAATGGCAGAAAAATTTTATCCCAATTAAAAATAATTAAAAACAAATCTTTTATTATTTGAACATTGTATCTAAAAATTAAGTTGTATTCCAATTAAAAATATTAAAATTATTGTTAAGGATGTTTGATTAGAAGAGATTAAAGATTATTCAGATAATTTATCTTTTATTACTTATATTACTTTATTTAATTTATAATTACATTATTTGTTTAGTTTATAAGTAATAAAATATTTCAGTAATATTCTATTTCCAATAGTGATATAATAGGTAATTTAAGAAGTAATCTAATTATCATTTTCATTTTAGGGTTAAAAGATTATCAAAGTAATATTAATTGTATTATAACTATGTCCTAATTTATTAATTTTTTTAAAGTAAAATAATCTCATTTTCAATTAATATAATAAATAATATAAAAGATATTTTAGAATAATTATACCTAAAAGTATTTAAGTAAAATAATATATTAATATTCTTTTATTACTTCTAACTAAATACAATAATTATTTATATTTACTTAGTTTTATTAAATTTTATCAAAATAGTATAAATTTATACTCAATTATTTTCATGGTAATCTATTTTTATAATAATTTTTTAATTTTAATAATAAAATATTTTTTAAACCAAACGCTTTTTAGGGTTCAGTAGTTCAAGTTGTCCGATGTGGCAGCTATTATTAGTAGACAATGTTTGCAAAGTCATGCAAGCAATATCAAGAAGAGATTAAATAAATATTAAAATAATATTAAATCAAATTAAATTATGACCCCATAGAATATAATATTATTTTTGTTAGGTAGGTTCTTTTACATACCAATCAACATATCGATAGCCCTACAATTGAACTGGACTAATTGCCATCACCAGTCAAACTAACCAGATTTTAGTTGATTCGTTTGACGGCTAGTTTAGTCCTGGTTTTGAATCACTAGAAGTGAGCCACGCAGCCCTACGAGTTTGTTTCTGTATGTCCCTGGAGAATGGAAAATATAAAAAGTCAAGTTACCATATCAAAACATGCAACTCAAAAAACCTGAAGCAATTGCTTCCAAATAAAGGAGAAATAATTCCATTTTCAATAAATCATTGGAATGACCAACACAAAACTTTGTCCTACATTTGAAGCTAAACTATTACACAAAAATCGCAGATGCTGCCTACATAATTTTGTCAATGACATTATACTAGGAAACTGTACAAACATCATCACTATAATGAACTAGTATTTAAAAATTCAAATTCTTAAAATTTCAATGAAAACTATACTTCCCAGACAGAGGTCAATGTATTAGAAATTCACAAGACTTGCCCCATTTCCTTTTGGAAGAGCCAGATTCCAACTCTATTCCCTTTTCCAGCTCTCTCTCTATCCAGGCTTCGCCATCATCTATCTCAGGGTTAATAGATGCCGCAAACTTTCTGTTTGCAGCTACATCAAATTTTCTCCTCTTCAATGCTTCTCTAATTCGGATAGCATCAATCTTACGATAGGTGTCGTGAACAGAAATAATTTTGCAGCCAGGGTCATGATCAGATTCCACATGTCTAGGATGACTATCACCTTCCCCGTCCTCGACAATGCTACTTGAAGCACTATCACTTGTTTGAGATGGTAAAACTTCTTTTACACAAATGTCTTTTCTACCACAGGCTGGAGGTTTGCTGCGCTCATCATTCTCGGACATGGCTACTTTGCTAGATTGCCTTATGGCAAAGCATCCGTCTGAGATACAGGATTGTGGACTACTGTTCATCTTTCCAGCTACGGCTGTAGACTTAGTGAAACTTTCATGTGTAGGCGGTAGTGTCTGTTTTCTGTCCTGCTCTAACAACTTGAGCATCTGCGGATGACCTCTGAACAAGTTTGAGAAAGGAAGCTTATCAGAAAGCAATCATAAACACAAGGAATGAGCAAGAAAACAAGCCATTCAAGTAAATAGCCAGAGTTAAAAGAACTATTGTTATGCTAAGATTTTGGAGGAAGAAAAGAAAAAAGGATGTGCGTGAACCAATTTACCGTCAAAGTTATCCTCACAAAAATAACTAGACAGAGTAGGTAAAGTAACAACAAACCTTCTAATTGCTTGGGTGAAATATCAAACTCCAGCCACCAGCACTTTTCCTTCTGTGCAGGAAGTTTCACTTTTTGAAATTTGGCAGCAAGAAACATGGAACAGCAGAATATAGTGGGGTTTGTACCGCAAACACAATGTTGTGCAAAGCCTACAATCCAAGTCAAAAGATATCAAAATCAGACAAAGGACAACAAGAAATACTCAAAGTTGAATCTTAGCTTGATCACAAACTAGGAA